>NC_090439.1:391842720-396842720 GCF_031143425.1 Pleurodeles waltl
AATGACCTGTTGTCACTGGTCCACAAAGAGCCCTTAGCAGGACACTTGAGCAGATAATAACCCCAGGATAAGCAGGGCTCTTTGTTCTACTAGCCATCAAAGAGCAGAGAAACAGAGGTTCTCCAGGACCTTTCCTAATTGACAATTGGGAGGTAAGTCAAGAAGTTGAACCACTGCCAGTAGTAGGTGTTCCATTCAACTGGATAGGCTTTGACATTATTGGTCTGTTTCACCTTCCCCCCGTCAAGTATATCTTGGTTGTGAGGGGATCATGCCACCAGTTATCAAGAGGCAGTACCACGTCTTCACGGCTTACCGCCCACAAATCAATGTGTTGGTGAAAAGGTTTCACAAGATCCTTAAGGGTATTATGGAGACTCTACCAAAGAACCTCAGTAAGAAGTACTATGGGCCGTATGTACGAACACATTTTCCCATAGACACAGAAGGTGTAAAACCCTTTGGTACATCTAGCCCTATGTCTCTTGTTTGCCTACCGATACATTCTACAGACATGAGTTCATGCCTTTTAAACTTTTGTTTGGGCATCCAGTGTGTGGTCCACTTACCTTAATCAAAAAAACGGTGGCAAGGAACTTTAGTCACCACAAAAGAAAGCGGCGGACTACATGATTGATACAGTAATACATGAAAAATGAGAGATTTTTAAAAGCAACACCATGGAAATACATCCAGATGATCATCAAAAAATATAAAAGAAGATTCTGATTGGGTCACATAATGTGGAGATAGTGATATGAATGTCCCTGTTAAGTGTCTACAATTTTAGTATTTTCAATTTGAATAAGAACAAATACGGCAGCTGTGCCAAACAAAGAGAGGTGGTTTTACTATGCAGTGCTATTTCTATTTGAACAGTACACCTTTCTATGTGTTATACTAAAGGGTAAACTATTTTATTATTTCTAATAAAATTATGTAGGAGGCCAATATTTGCCCCAGTGTTAATCCATTTTTTTAGTTTAATTTAGCTTGAGTTTATAATAAAATGTAAATATCACAATTAATGTAAAATATATTTTTCTAGTTTACAACTGGGGAACACACATTGTGTGTGTATTTATATGAGTATGAGTGTGTGTGTGTAAAGGAAATATACATATTTAGTAATTTAGGTATGGTGCTGTGCATTATGTGTATACTTGTGTTTTCTATTAGTTTGTTTTTGTTTATAGTGATTAAATTGAAGTTTAATGTAATTACAATTAGACTGTAAAGCTATCATCAGAGGATTATAAGTATATTGTATCCTGAAGAAGGTGCAGCCAACTATCTGGATATGCTGTGTCAATGATCGATAGGGATCCATGACTGCTTTTACATTATAGAATTATGAGGACTTTTCTTTAATGGTAAAAATACTAGGTTGATCAGAATTTTAAAGATAATGTGCTTTAAGTGCTTGCAAAGATTATAAAAAAGAACAAAATATAGGTGTTTTACATTTTATTTAAAATATGTGATTTTAATGTTTGATTGTTGTATTATTTTGTTGTGTAAAATTAATGATTTAATTTTAATACAAAATTTTATTTGAAGTATGATTTGCACTATGATAGACATCTTCCAGTTCTTTTAATATACGGTCCCACAATTATTATACCATAATGCTAAGATATAACCTAGGAGTGTTCTCTGTTGGAGCTTCGTATACTTGAACTCTGTCCCCTTGGTTGTGAGGAATTAGGGCCTAATTTAGATCTCAGCAGAGGGAATACTCTGTCAACAAATGTGACAGATACCCAGTCTGTCGTATTACAATCCCCATGGTATATTTTGGGATCGTAATACAGCGAATGGGATATCCGTCATGTTTGTGACAGAGTATTCCCCTCCACCGAGATCTAAATCAAGCCCTTAGTCTCTTATTGTTGAGACTACATGAAGGGCCTTAGAAAGTTGATGGTGCAATATATGAGCCAGGGGAAGACTACTCTTAAGGCAAACCAAGGGCTAATGAAGGAGGGGTTGTGACTAGAAAGTGACACTGACTGGATACCAAGAGGATAAAGAGGTACTGATGTTAATGTTGATGTTCATTTATCAAATAGTTTTGGTGAATAGGTGGTTTGGGCCATACAAGGTAGTGCCCACAATTTCTGAACTAAGCTACTTTGAGGACATAGGTGCACTACGGGAACCAAATTGGGTGTTTTATTTGAACCAGCTAAAGCTACACTTCTGGAGAGATTGTACAGTGAACTCATGGTTACGAAAATGAAGGTTGAAAAAGACAATGTACCTTTTCCTGACTTTTTGCACAATGATGAGAAGGGGGTGCAATGTGCCCCTGAACTGACTCGAGCAATAAATAGTGTGTGTAATTTTGCTGACTCTAGGATTAACACCTGTCCACATGCATGAAATGATTAGAGGTGATAGCTTGCCAGCGAAGAAAAGGGTTCCCAAGATATCAGACTGAGGCTAGGTATAAATCAAAGCAAACAATGCTAAGATGTTGGACTTAGGGTGATTGAGCATTCTTGTAGTTCCTGAGTCAGACCAGCAATACTGGTGTACAAGGAAGGATTCACAGATTTGTCCTTTTGTGTGAAATTCTGGACCATCAAATAGGTCACCAAGGCAGATGCACACCCAAAACCTGCAACACATGAGCTAGTAGATCTGTTGAGTATGTGTACATCTTGAAGACCTTAGATCTGACCAGTGGCTATTGGCAGATAGCTTTAGCCCATAGTGTCAAGGGGAACATTGCATTCTATAGGCCAGATGGATTGAACTAGCTTACAGTCATGGCTTTTGGGATCATGAATGCTCATGTCAGGTTTCCTCACCTGGGGAACTATGTGCTCTCAGGTCTAGAAAAGTGCTGCATGGTCTACCTAGTGGACACTATCATTTTTAGCGATTTGTGGGAGGTCCAGCTAAGGCACCAAAAACAGGTATTGGTCAGGATATAAGGAGAAAATCAAGGCAACCATGTGCCGGATGAGTTAGCCTATGTAGTCTACATTGGGCATCAGGTGGGTGCAGAATCATTTTCACTAATTAAAAATTAACATAATCATTACACTAACCTGTAAAGATTTATCATGTAGGCCTCAGACAAATGCAGCATTTAAACCAGGCTTTATACATGAAGCTTTCATACAGACATATTTTTAGCTTCATTCGCTGACAAATTGATTTTCTCTTCTTTTTCTTTCTTCTTTGTTTGTTCAGACTATCCCCAATGCAGATTCCAGATTGGCATTTAATAAACCCAATATCACCCTTTTGGGAGATTTTAATATTCACTTTGATGATGCCAATGATTCAGGAGCAGTTAATCTAATTCATGACCTTGATAACTTGACGCTTAGCAACAGATTTCAGATCCTACGCATATCAAAGGACATCTCTTGGATCATGTCTTTTCCAACATACTGAACTTATCAGTCCTAGATACCCTTCCAATTTAATGGTCTGATCACCACCTAATAATTCTTACTCTGCCCAAGCGGGCGAATTACTCCAGACCAACAGATAACAAAGGTAGACGGCTGCTCGTCCAAACTTCAACTCAAAAAGTGGGAAGTAGCGCTTAGGAATACCAGGCCAGGAATTGGAAATGATATTAATGTTGCATTTAGGGGATTCACTAATTGGATCTCAACTTTCCTAGACCAAAACATCCCTTTACAAAATCTGAAAAAATAAAGCAACAAAAGAAGTCCCCATGGTTCAATCTACTTCTTTCACACATAAAAAAGGAAGGCAAGAGAAAAAAAAGAAATGGAGAAAATCATATGATGAGTAAAGCAAAGCTCAATACAAGAAAATGATAAATAAATATAATGTGTCAATTATTTCCCTGCTGGACAGGTGATGCGTGGATTCTTTTCCCTATGGGTTTGCAATGCGTGGATTCTTTTCCAGCTGGGCTGGTGTTGAGTCAATTCTGTACTACGGTGCAGCATCGAAGAAAATGACACCCAGGGATGATGCATGGAAATTCCTGATGCACAGCAACAATGGACCTGTGCTAAAGCAGGCGATGCATCGATTTTGCAGCCAGGAGACAGGTGCTACATCTATTTTTCAGCTGCAATGGCCTCAGTGCATGGATTTTCTTTCAGGTCACCAGCTTCCAGTTCCAAGGGCCCAGGGGCTAGATTTGGCACCACTTGGCAACTCAGGGCTCTCAGCACAAGAGCCCAGACACTGGCAGATGAAGTTTTTGATGTCCCTGAGACTTCACAGCGGGAGGCCAGCTCAGTTCGAGCCCTTGGAGAACCTCGGAAAGCAGGATGTAGAAAGCCAAGTTAAGTCCTTTCACTCCCAGGACAGAAGCAGAATGCAGCAGGCCAGCACAGCATAGCAAGAGGCAGAGTAGCAGGTCAACCATCCATCTCCTCTCCCTGGCAGAATGTCCTCAGTCCAGAAGTATTCTGAAGTTGTGGTGGTCAGCAGTCCAATACTTATACTCATTTCTGCCTTTGAAATAGGCAAACGTCAAAGGGAAGTCTTTGTAGTGCACAAGACCCTGCCTCTTCCTGCCCTGGCCCCTTACATACTCTAGGGGGCTGTAGACTGCTTTGTGTAAGAACAGGCACAGCTCTACTCAGGTGCAAATGTCAGCTCCTTTGTCCACTCTAGCCCAGGAAGACCCATCATGATCTGAAGGATACACCTCAGCTCCCTTTCTGTGACTTTCTACAGTGAATTTACATACTGCCCAACTGTCAGTCTTACCCAGACGGGAATTCAGCAACCAAGCAGAGGCACAGAATAGTCAAGCAAGAAAATGTCCACTTTCTAAATGTGACATTTTCAAACTTACAATCTAAAAACAAACTTTACTGAAAGATCTATTTTTAAATTGTGAGTTCAAAGACCCCAAACTCTAGGTCCCTTTCTGCTCCCAATGAGAAACTGCCCTTCAAAGATATTTCAAGGCAATCCCCATTTTACCCTATGGGTGAGCTAGGCCCTGCAACAGTGAAAAACAAATTTAGTAGTATTTCACTATCAGGACATGTAAAACATACCAGTTCATGCCCTACCTTTGACATACACTACACCCTGCCCCTGGAGCCACCATGGGCCTAACCTAGGGGTGATTTACATGCAGAAAAAGGAAAGGGTTGGGCCTCGCAAGTAGGGACACTTGCCAGGTCGAACTGGCAGTTCAGAACTGTAGGCACAGGCACTGCAGTGGCAGGTCTGAGGCATGTTTATAGGGCTACTTCTGGGTGACACAATCAGTGCTGCAGGCCCACTAGCAGCATTTGATTTACAGGCCCTGGTCACACACAGTACGCTTTACTAGGGGCTTACTAGTAAGTCAAATATGCCAAACATAGAAAAAACTGTCACCAATCCAATTTAGAAAGAGGACACTTGCACTTTAGCACTGGTCAGAAGTGGTAAAGTGCTCAGAGTACTAAAACCGACAAAAACAGGTCAGAAAAAATAGGGGGAAAGAGGCAAAAAGTTTAGGGATGACCCTGCAAAAAAGGGCCAGGTCCAATTCTGATACTTTAGACAGTGGAACCAGGTTCTTAATGGCAAAGGAAGGAAGGAAGTGCTCCAGATACTATGTTTGGTATCCTTGCCTCACCACATGACTACCCCAGGCATCTGAAGTACATTACTCTCATGCTGCTTGGAATTAAGTTATTCTTCCTCTGACTTCCTCTGACTAGCTGAAGTAAGTCCTCCCTTACATAGTCAAGAATGCTTGTCTCTAAAAGGAGATAAAGACTTCCATTTTGATTTCCCTCATTCTTGTCTCCTTTGCTTCTGTCTCCTAACTAATTAAAAATGTTGTTGTTGACCAGTTCTTCTTGAGGGTAGGTGAAAAGAAAACACTGAAGATGAACGAGACCCTGAACTAGCTGCACCAACGTTCTGGCGAAACAATAAGGAATGCTTCATCTCTATTTCAGATCCTGTGCAATGCTCTACCAGATATGGACAAAACAGCCTGCTTCCCTCAAACAGCATACATGAAGCCACTGAGCTTTGTGCTGCATCAGGAAATCACTCCTTCAATCAATGGATCCTTCTAGCAGAAATAGTTGTTCCTTCTGCCAATGCTGATGCTTTTACTATATCAAATTAGATATCAGTAAAAAAATCCACCTGCTTCTCCAGTGCCTCTAGAATAGAATAACACTCCAGTTCCAGTCGAACAGCTCTAAATAGACTTTTGATGTCAGTAATCAACTGTATTGTCTCTGGTTGGCAGTCAGTTTTCACTCTGTCCAAGCACGGATCCTCGCTCTAGTCAGGGTAATGAAGATACATATTTTGGTAACCCCTGCACACCCCCTTGGTAGCTTGGCACAAGCAGTCAGGCTTATCTTAAAGGCAATGTGTAAAGTATTTGTACCAACACACACAGTAATACCGTGAAAACACTACAAAATGGCCAACACATCAGTTTAGAAAAATAGGCAATATTTATCTAAATCAAACAAGACCAAAAAAACAAAAATCCAACATACACAAGTCAGGATATGAATGTCCAAAAGAATAAGGGCCAGATGTATCAAGCCTTTTTGCATTCGTAAACGGTGCGAATGCCTGTTTGCATATGTAAAAATGGCTATCAGTATTTATGAAAGGCATTTGCAACGCAAATTTAAGGAATCGCTAAAATAGCGATTCCTTAAATTTTCGAGCCTGTTTTAGAATCGCAAATTGCGATTCTCTAAATAAGAAATCGCAAATTAGGAATCCTTATTTGCGATTTCTAAACCACGTGTAACAAGCAATTCCTTATGCGAATTGGGCATTAAGGAATCGCTATTACCACCAAGTTGAACTTGGTGGTAACCATGTGCAAATGTAAAAAATGCATTTTTAAAATTGACATGTAACTCACACATGCCCCTTTGGCATTTTTGTGCCTTACATGTCCTTAAGAAACTTCTTGGGGTGCAGCAGAGGGGGCCTTAAGCCCCCAGCACCCTGGGGTTTGCATTTCCCAAATTTGTGAATTCCAGTTAGGAATTCGAATTTTGGGAAATGCAAAAAATGTGCATAGGTGCGAAAGGGGCCGGTATCGCAATTTGCGATTCGGTAATGGCATTTGCGATTTTTAGGAAATCGCTATTACCGAATCGCAAATATGATACATTTCATTTTGCGATTCAGAAATAGCGGCATAGAAAACAATGGAAATGTTGATTTTACACTAAGTGCCTGGTTTGCATCAAAAATAAAGCCTCACAGCCGCATGCCAGAAATGTCAGTGATGCGTTGATTCCTTACTCACAAGTAAGGCCCAGCGTCATTTCTTCTCCGGTCGGGTAGGCGATGCGTTGTGTTTCTCGCTCGCAAGAGAGCAATATGTTGATTCTCACGGTGTTAGAAAAGCAGCCTGCGTGGGGTTTGCATCATTATCAGCAGCCACAAGCGGGTGTTTCATCATTTCTTCCATCAAAATGTATCGATTTCCCAACCCCGATGCAGGTGGGGTGTCGGTTTCAGACGCAAAGCGGGTGGCATGTCGTTTTTCAGACACGTTGCATTTGGTGGGTTGAAAATGTCCCCGCATGGTGTTCTGTGCGTGGACTTCAGTCCTTCTTCTGCCATCTTCACCTTTCAAGGGCACAGGAACCGGATGGGGCACCAGTTGGCAGGGCAGGAGTCTCAGCAGAGAGTCCAGGTGCTGGCAGAGGAAGTCAAAGGATGGCCCTGAGACTTCAAAACAGGAGGCACGCTCAGTCTAAGCCCTTGGAGATTCTTCTCAAGCAGGAATGCACAACAAAGTCCAGTCTTTGTCCCCTTTCACAGGAAGAAGCAGCAACTGCAGGATAGCCCTACAAAGCACAGACACAGCCAGGTGCACCACTTCTCCTCAGCTCTTCAGCTCTTCTACTTGGCAGAGGTTCCTCTTAAATCTAGACATGATCCTGACAAAATCTAAAGTTTGGGGTTTTAGGTTCATTACTTATACCCCTTTCTGTCTTTGAAGTAGGCAAACTTCAAAGGAAAGTCTCTGTTGTATACAGGATCCTGCCTTGCCCAGGACCCAGACATACACCACAGGGTTGGAGACTGCATTGTGTGAGGGCAGGCACAGCCCATTCGGGTGTAAGTGATCACTCCTCCCTCCACTCTAGCCCAGATGGCTCATCAGGATATGCAGGCTACACCCCAGCTTCCTTTGTGTCACTGTCTGGAGGAGATTCACAAATAGCCCAACTGTCAGTTCGACCCAGACAGGGAATCCCCAAACAGGCGCTGTCACAGAATGGGTTAAGCAAGAAAATGCCCACTTTTTAAAAGTGGCATTTTCAAACTGACAATTTAAAAACCAACTTTACGAAAAGATGTATTTTTAAATTGTTAGATCAGAGACACCAAACTCCGCATTTCTTTCTGCTCCCAAAGGAAAACTGTCCTACTTAAAATATATTTAAAGGGAGCCCCAATGTTAACCTATGAGAGAGATAGGCCTTGCAACAGTGAAAACAGAATTTGGCAGTATTTCACTGTTAGGACAAGTAAAACCACACAAATACATGTCCTGCCATTAACATACACTGTGCCCTACCAATGGGGCTACCTAGGGCCTACTTTAGGTGTGCCTTTGATGTATAAAAAGGGAAGGTTTGGACCTGGCAAGTGGATACACTGGCCAGGTCGTACTGGCAGTTTAAAACTGCACACATAGACACTGTAGTGGCAGGTCTGAGCCATGTTTACAGGGCTACTCATTTGAGTGAATATGCCAATCATGAATAAAACAATCAATCATACAATTTACACAGAGAGCATATGCACTTTAGCACTTGTTAGCAGTGGTAAAGTGCCCAGAGTCCTAAAGCCAACAAAACCAGGTCAGAAAAAATAGGAGGAAGGAGGCAAACAGTTTGGGGATGACCCTCAAAAAGGGCGAGGTCCAACATGTAGGCTCCATATATTCCAGCACACATCACTAAATGAGCCTCTGCATAGGTTGTATTCAGAGCTGAATGGATTTTCTTTTTAGCCTAGTTCGTTAAGATACTTTTCTCTGGTGTGTAACTATTATCCTGACCAACTAGCCACAAAGGAATCCACTAAATCTGATTCTGGCATGGTTTTCTCTACATCTTCTAAGGGATATAACCTAGACAAAAATCTAGTAACATTGATTTTGTTAGGTTCATTCCACTGTCTTTTCACTACATCAGACGTGGTGTATAGGAAGTTCCAAGTAACCTAGTTGCTGGAATTGTCTCAAAACTGACTCTGAAGAAGTACTAGGCAAATCCTTTTGTGGAATTCCTATGTTCTGCCATATCCTTGTCAAAGTTTTGGGCAATACATCCTTCACTATATATTTCCCTTTTATCTCCTAAGAAACCAATGGCATACCTTCCTCTTCTTCCTCTGAGTTAGAAATGGAAGAAAACTGCTGCTCATTTGAGGTACAGCAAGTTGAAGATAGTGAATGGCAGTTGTAATCTCTAGTACAATCTACCATTTTATTGTCGACAGATGGCTCTTCATATTAAGTCATTGTAAATCCTCTAGAGAAAGAGAAATCCTTCTTTTCCTGGAACCATTGAAATCATTCAGCATTCCAGTCAGCACTATGTCCTAGAAGTAGATTGTAATAACTAAAATTAAAGACAGGGTTTGGATCTAAACAATGTATTGTTAACACTCTCTGCATAATATGGAGCCTTTGTGTGCAAATCAAAGCGTTCATGCTTACACGCTGCAATACAAGTTATCATGCATTTGCAGTACCTATCCTGCTGTGCATGTGTGAGTCTCCATTGAGCTGCGCCTGTGCCCCGCCTTTAGTATAGACATTCACAGGCAGCTAAGAAAGTTGTGCCAGCCTCTGAACTTGAACCTGTTTCTCCTCTTCCCAGGTCAGTACTGTGCTTTGTACCTCCATTGAGCATGGGCGATCTACTTACCACACCTGCAGCCTACAAACCAGTAGCCAAGTCAAGTCATAGGACCTCCATTGAGGCATTTCAGTAGTCATGTAAACCCTAAGTATGGCCTAGATTCTTATTTTAGATGCTTCAACATTATAGCTGTTATATTCAACATCTCAACCTGCCTCACAGTATTGTACACTCTTTTCTGTCAGTGCCCTTCACAAAGGCATACCAGGTGCGACGCATGTGCCCAGAGCCAGGCAGGTTCCCTGTGTTCCTGTTCCCTTCCCAGTAAAAAGGAATAGGAAAAAAATAGCAAGTGTAGTGGGTATGCTGGTGCTTATAGCACCCAAGGGATGGGTAGTTATATCTTCTCTTTCTGTTTTTTCCTATGGGTCCACCATAAATGTAATGTCTGAGACCAGGGGCATAGCTTAGTAGGTTGAAGGGTGGAGGGTGAGTTAACCAATGTTTGGGATTGACTATTTTCATAAGGAACAGGGTCAGTACTGAATTGCATTAGGAGAGCCTCTGTCTAGAGTGGCACAGTGGGTGAAATATTATGGCCTAGAATGCTATCCTGAGTGATTGGCACCGGTTAGACTATTTGCAAGCATTCATCCCATCACCTTTTGGGTGTTTGATTGCCAGTAGTATGCCTGGAATCCTGCGACTGGCTGAACTTTCAATGCCTACTATTGCTAATGTTTGTGCATTCCAAAAAGTAGTATATTTTGACCCATTCAAGAAGTACTTCTATGGGTGCAGAGTTACTATTGTTTGTTAAAAAGTCACTACATAAATATGTTTCTGCTCCAAAAAATTAACAAATTGAAAGTGCTTAGCGAAATGAGAACAACAAGAAAAAACATCTCTTTAATGGTACTGACAAGCTACTCTGTAGGTTGTACACCCATAGATGAAACTTTATGTCCCAGATATTCAATATCAGAAACATTTGGGGCCTGATTACGAGCCAGAGTGCCAAGATGGCAGTCCCAAAAAGACTACTGCGCCGGTGGTCTCCAGACTGCTGTATTACGATGTATGTATTTGGGTAAGAACCACAGTACTCAAAGTGTATACAGCATATTAAGTAATCCAATAAGTATATGGTAATACATAAAGGACAAGTATTAGTGCAAAATAAGAATGCAGGGAGATATTTTTCTTTTTCCTTGTGGCCTCATAGGTTTCATTGTATCACATAAAGTTCTTTCCAATTTAGTTCATTTGTATAGAACTATTTGGAAATACAGTCCCTTTTATATGGTACAGTCCATGTCGTCCATGTACAGTAGGTGCAATACAAAAACAGCCAACACGTGTTTCGTCACACAATGACTTATTCAAAGCTGCAAAGAAATAAATACAAATACTTATAGTTAATATGAATATATATATATATATATATATATATATATATATATATATATATGCACACACACACGGACATGACAAAGCACCATGCAGTGTAAAAATGGAATATATATTTGGAGTAATGTTGTGCACCATGCATGGGTTTGTATACTGCCAAAAATCCCTTACTAATAGGGAGAATAGTACTGCACCACTAGTGAGTCCTAGAAAGGAAAAGTTAAATGCATTTATATATGAGGCATTCCAAAAGTGTAAAAGTGTATATAAACCATAGCCAAAGTGAAAGAACAGTATTCTAGTACTCGAGGTAGAGGCCTTAACAAGGAGATTGGGGCTCAGTATAACGTTAACCTACCCGTTAACCTACCCGATAGTATGAAGCAATAAATCCTTATAAACTAGGATCCGTCAAGGATGGGTGAGCTGTAATGAATGATGTAACAATGGGTTCATGACCTCGCATAGGGTCAAGGGATATGAAGGTTCCATGCTCAAATGATCCATGTTGAGCCATGGAAGTACAAGATATCTGATAGGATATAAAATAAAGTACTTATAAAAGTACCTGTGTTACAGTAATAAGTATAGGTTTCCGTCAAGAAACGTGATCCAATGGTAGCTCACTCAGTATCATTGCATAAGCAAGTAAATTCCACGTTCCAAATACTTAAGAAACTTATATTTGTTCATAGGACCATGATAAGTCCCATTCTCTATGAAGACAAGAAAAAACCATTGTAAGAATCAAAACGTAACCCTGACTGTTATAAATATTGTCCATGTAAAAGCCTGTAATGTCAAATAGGACCTCTGGAAAATATTACCGGTGTCAAAAAGTGGCTAGACTCTACTTTACATGTAACACAACCAAACAGATGTAAGCACGCAGTTAGGCATGAAAGGTTCTATTAAGTCAAGTAAAAACAAGTGAAAACATAATGGTGAGCAAATACCAAAAATGCCTAAAGTTTAGGGTCTGAAAACACAATAGAAAGCCAACAAAAATGATAATACGCCATTTTAGTGTAGTCTCCGATCGTACAGGGCACAAAAAAAACGCATAAAGCCTGTAAAGCCAGATTTGGATGTGACACAACCAAACACATGTAGGAGCGCAGCTACACATGAAAGGTTTTATTAAATACCACAAATACCGAAGGCTTAGCGTCTGAAAACAAAATAGAAAATCAACAAAAAGGATAATAAACAAATGTTAATACACCTTACTCAGTGTAGTCTTCGATCGTACAGGGCACAAAAAAATGTGTAAAAACTGATGTGTACTAAGCAGAGAGTCCATACAGTCCCACCTTGGTATCCAGAGGTATTACGTAGACCACATAATGCTTCTATTTTTAGTGGTAGCTTGTTCAAACAGTTAGGATAAACTTGAAGGTGTGCTAAGCATTTGTTCTACTCACAGTATCAATAAATGTGGACACATACGCAAATGAATAACTCAAGACCAATTTACAAAAATACTTCAGATTTTTATAACATTTTTAAGACCAAGATCATCAAAATTGGGTAAGTACTTTTTAAGTTATGACTTTTCAAAGTGTAGCAAAAATAGTCTTTTGTGTGTAATTAATTACGCTCCATCTGAATCAATGAGAAAAAACTTTAAAAATGCATATAAATTCAGGCAATGTTCTCACAAGTGTTGCCTCCTCTTTGAGGTCGTTGAGATGTCCTGTTGGCCAGCTGGAGAAGTTTGGGTGGTTCCCGGTAAAAGCGGGAGTGGCAGCTGAAAATCTTGGCGCTGGAGAAGAATGAAGAGAGGGACCACTTGGAAATGCACTGTACAGATGGACTTAGAGGTAAGTCTGGTGGGTTCCTTTGGAGTCTAGAGGTCACAAGGGGTTAGGGACCCCTCGACAGCAGCTGGTTTTCTGATGCGCTGGCCAGGGAGGCTGGGTGCAGTGCAGATAGGTCAGCCAAGGGCTGTGCGTAAAGGAGCCTTTGGAGTCAGGGGCAGATCGCTTAGAGGGTAGAATGCAGATCAGCAGGGCCACTTTGGGGGGTGTTCTTGGGTGTCCCGGAGTCCCTTTACTGGTGCTTGCTCCCGGTCCTTGGAGAGTATGGAGTGGGCTTTTCTTCTGGATGTCCAACGTTGGGAGTCAGTACCCCCCTGGCTATTGCACAGTTCAATCACTGGAGGTCACAGTGCCACCAAATTCCATTGCAGGGTTTGTCCTCCGGGTCTGTTGGGTGAAATCTGATCTGGCGCCAGTGTCCAGGAAAGTTGATGAGTGGCCGGTCAGTGAAGTGGACTTCACTGGATCTTGCTTTCAGGTTCCATGGAGTGATGCCTTCCCTCTGGAGGAAGGTTATTTGCAATGTTTAGAAGGCCAATCAATCAATGATCAATCATTAAATTTCTTGAGCGCACTACTCACCCGGCAGGGACTCAAGGCGCTGGGGAAGGGGGGTTGCTACTGCGCTTTCTGAAGGACAGGAGGTCCCGGGTCTTGCGTAGGTTGGGGGGAGGGGGTTCCAGGTTTTGGCGGCGAGGTGGGAGAAGGACCTGCTGCCGGACGTGGTGTGTTGGATGCGAGGGATTGTTGCGAGGTCGGCGGAGCAGAGCTGGCGTGTCGGGATGTGGAAGTTGAGTCGGTCGTTGAGGTAGGCCGGTCCGATGTTGTGGAGGGCTTTGTGAGCGTGGATTAGGATATTGAAGACAATCCTTTTGTTGATGGGTAGCCAGTGTAGGGTTCTGAGGTGGGCAGACATGTGTTTGTGGCGAGGGAGGTTGAGGATGAGATGTGTTGAGGCGTTCTGGATGCGCTGGAGTTTTCTCTGGAGCTTGGCTGTATTTCCCACATAGAGGGCGTTGCAGTAGTCCAGTCTGCTGCTGACGATGGCGTGAGTGACCATTCTTCTGGTTTCTATGGGAATCCACCTGAAGGTCTTGCGGAGCATACGGAGCATGTTGAAGCAAGGGGACGATATGTTTAGAAGGTTGGAGGTCCTCTGGGGTTTCGAAGAGTCTATCCGATGTCCAGTCAACCCCTCAATGGCGATTGTCGAGTCCTGGGTGCAGAAGGCAGTGTTTGGCACCTTTTCTTTTCTTGCAGCAGCACATCTGTTCTCAAGCCTAGGGTCTTCTTTGTCACTGGTCTTCTTGTGTCCGTTGAATACTGCATTTAGTGGGAGTTTAGGGGCGTACCTGGTAGTGGCTAATGTGCGACTTATCTTAGGGTGGGTACACCCACTATGTGACCAATTCCTATGGGAAGAGGCCACAACCCTAACCCTGATAGGCTATTTTCCTGCCATTCAAGATGGAGGAAAATGAAATGGAGTGGTCACCTCGCCTGCCACACCTGAGGGATGGTGCAGGCTCAGGAGGGTCACTCCCTGTGTCCTTTGTTCAGTTCCTCTCTGTTTCTCAAAAGTGGGGGGTTGAAATGGAGGTGGCCATCTGCTGCTAGCAGAAGGGCTGGGGGTCGAGTTTAAGGGTGGCAAGTACTTTGAAGCTCACTATCTGGACAGTACACATTCCTGGGGGAGGAGGGTAACACCTCTGCCCAGGAAGGCTTTGTTTTCAGAGGCTCTCTCCTCAGGGATCCAGAATCCTGTTTGTTGGTGACTGGCTGGTTAGGACTGGCCAGCAACCATGACAGGGATACTTAGATTTTGCAGGGGCACCTCTAAGATGTCTCCAGGGTACATTTTATAATAAATCCAACACTGGTGCCAGTGAGGATTTATTACTCTGAGTTGTTTGATACCAAACATCCCAGGGTTCAGAGTAGCCATCATGTAGCTGGGGAACTCGTAATGGTCAGTGTCTAACATATGCATTTGCTATGGCTTCCCTGTACACTTACTATGCCTTAAGGTTTTGTAAGGACACAGTAGGCGCATACTTGCTCATGCAAACATGCAAACATATGCCCTCACATGCTTTATAGTGCACCCTGCCTTAGGGCTAGAAGGCCTGCCAGAGGGGTGACTTACTTATAGTGCATGCAGTGTTAATGGACAGGGCACTCTTGGTAAGTGCCATATCGAATTTTCAACTTTTAAGTACACCCTATCATGCACTTGCAATGGCAGTCTGCATGCAGCTGGTGAGTGGCACAATTAGTGCTGCAGCTCTGGGGGTCCCTCTTCAGTACCCATGCCATGGGTTCCAGAGGTACGATTTACCTGGGACTTACAACGGTGGCTGAAGTGCCAATACATAATACAGTTTTGAGGAAAGAGATCTGGCTCTGGGAATCTGGTTAGCAAGAGCCCAGGGCACTTACAATTTTGAAACCACATCATTTTCCAGGCAAAAAGTGGGGGGCTAAACATGCAAAAAGAGGTCTTTCTCACAGTAATTGTCTATTAAGTGTGTATGGTAGATGGGCAGTGTCTAGTTCAGCTCTGTACATTGTTCTTCAAACATAGTAGACTGAAGGTTACTGCCTTTCCTTTCACAATGTTTACATTTAAAGATTTTTTAAACAAAAATATATTTTTCTTCATTAATGTTAAATTCATATCCCTGACCTGGTGATGTAAATTACTGTCTAGATCAGTAAACCCCCTTGCTGGTACACGTAAATAAAATTACTATAGCTGCCAAACGAGTTTCTAAATTCACCATGTAACACTGTTGTTGAAAAGGAGTCATATTGAGCACCCCTTCCAGTCCCAGTACCCCTGAGAGAGCAGGTTTGCATACAGTGATCACTCGCTCTGTGATACAGAAATTGTTGGTATCCAAGATTTGCCTGATAACCTTGAACGAGGAGTACCTGAAATCTTTGACCAGACCATCCTCATACTCACCCTAACCCTTTTAGTTGTTTTTGCCACAGGAACTCAAACAAGGTCTTTTCCCTAACAGAGACAGTTATTTTCACCATAAGCGACAGCTAACATAGATTGTTCAATCAACGGTCTACTGAGTATTTCTCCCACTATTCTGCAGTATGGCATCCTCTTACAACATGAAAGTAGAGTGACCTGTGACTTGTGTTCTAGGCCTAAAGTGCTTTAAACGTCTCTGTTCATCTCAACTGTTCCAAAACCTTCTTGTAAAAGGCATCAAACCCTGACTGTGCAGTGTTATTTAGGCCATAACAGCCTGCAACAACCTACCCATTAACTCCACAATCAACCAACATTTGCATCAGCACACACATATGACCATTATTCTTGTCTTGAAAGATTGAAAGGTAATGAAAAACATGGAAGTAGCCAGAATGCTTCTCTGAGAAAGGCAACAATGATGTTTCCACCTGATCAGAATTATATGTTCATGGTAAAATAAGTATGAAATGTGCAAAATGGTCAAATTGCTCTATTACTTCCCCTTTTGAAATATGAAAGAGATGAAACAAATGATGACGTGAAAATGGAACTCTAGCTAACTTACAATTTGTGGGCCTCTTGTTTGTGACATTTACTGCCACGAGGATAAACTTGTATTTTCATGTCTTAGCAGAAAAATGCTAGATTGTACTTTTTTTTTATAGGCAAGACAACAAGCTTCACGAGAATATTAAACCTTTGAGTTAGTACAATTACTCCTGTTCAAGGTTGCACCTACCTGTCTTAGCAGAATCACAAATGATGTATCAATATGTGTTCTAGTACAGGTAGTTCCACAGAAGCTCCATGTTGTAAAATTATGAAAGATTTCCCAAATGTATTTTCTTGCAACTGTTGCACTCTGGTTAAATTTGAATTATCTAATTTGTGTGAATCATGGACAATCGTAGTGAATGCATGGAATTGTTCAGAACCCTCCGAAAGTGTGCTCTTTTTGTTTATATATTTTTGATTCTGTACTCTAACTGAGCTTGAACTCTGATTTATCGATTAATTAACTTTGGCTATATAACTAGATTTGAATTTATGTCTGAAAATAACCCTGTAAGGTTTAAGCTCTCCCTGTCTCTCATTTTGGAGGACCAAACGCTTTCTACATGCTGTTGTCATATAGAATGCTTTAATGAGACACAGCTGCAGCAAGGAGCACCGACATCCGTAAAGGGATTAACACTGCTCCTCGTCCATCAATCACACAATAGAACAAGGTGTAGCATGATGTCAAATTCTGGTAGCAGAGGATGGCTTTGACTGAATCTGTATGGTTCGGATTGAAGCTGTATTGGTAAATTAGTCTTAGAGACTGAGAGCTGTCACTTTATGGTTCAGCTGCTCTTGCCCCAAGATTAAACTGAGGCCTGTTCTGATCTATATTTCCTGATGACCGTCGGAGTGATGATATTTGTCCTGGGGTTTGTGAAGCCGTTTTTGTGAGTATAAATAGGAAAAAGTATTGTACATGTGTTCAAGTGTGAGGATACATAACTTAAAATGATTCATTTTGGGACATGTAGTTTGGGAGAGGGTGTGATGTCATGATTTGGTTTGAATCCAAGTCTACTTACTATGTGGCTTTGATTTGTGGTTTTGTGGGGACTGTGGTTATTGTCAATCGGATGTATTTCCTTGACTTCTGAAGGCAGTATTGAGATCTGACTGAGAGGGCTTGCTGACTTCGCTTATGCTTGCCGAGCTTAATGCAAACTGCAAGTTAAAGCTGTGGTTTATGTTGGTGGACTCGATGAAGTCCGTGGCCTTGAGATGCAGTTGTTTTGTTCAATTGACCACTAAAATGTGAGGTGTGTATTGTGAAGCATTATCAGGCACACCGAGATACGGACATAATATCAACTGTTGTACATATGTACTAACCTTGATCGGTATTCTTTTATCCTTTGGTATACAGGAGTAAATATACTGGTTCTAAGTAAGCTCCTGCAGGTCAAAGGTTTTCTGTTGTGCAATTGGGTGTGCCATAAAAAGCACAATCTGCATCTTTTGAACCGTAGTTTCCATCTGGTTAGGTAAAGCACAGTTGTTTATATACGTTCGTTACTTTTCAATTATTGAAGAGGTTGGTTTGGGATAAGCAATTTGGTGTTGAGTGCTGTGCTGTAACTGATTGACCTTTGCACTAGTCAGGTTGAGATTGGCTGAAAGGTTGTAGAGTAGGTCCCGAAAAATCATAAAATTGTTACTAGACCTGCTGGTCGAGCAACTTGAATAATCTACCCAACCTAACTGTAATGTACTTGAGCCATAAACGGGTCTCAAATTGTGTGATCCTAGGCAAATATTTTAATTTACAGTTGCCTTTTCCTTCATTCTTACATATGAGCACCTTCAAATATGTGAGTTCAGCATTTCTGCTGTACAGAAACCTCTTTTGTTTGATTAAACAGACTAAACGTTTGCTCCATATATAATAAGAATCTAGCCCACAAATAGGGTACACATGATCCATGACTTGTCTCTTAGTTTACTAATAGCAGTACCATCAGGGCAGAAGTAGTTCCCAGTTTACATTAAAACACTCACTTTTAATACATGTATATCACTAAAGCATGATTTGGTAGCACACTGTCATTTACAAACAGTAATTTTCTAAGAAACGTCCAAAACCCTTCCCACTAACTTGAAGCTTCACTGATAAAACTGTGTAGTGTATTAATAATCAGTGAAAACGGGGCTTCAGAAAACTAATTTATCATTTGCACAACACCAAGTAAAGTGTTCTTATTTGTTTTCATCCTATTAACATATTTTTTTCATCACACTGAATGTGAGAAAACAGGGCTGATTGCAGAGGCCCCCTAACTTTTTGCCCCCATTTTCCACTTTTTGCTGGTGTTTTCCTGACTCTGATGGTGCCCTGGGTACTGCTAACCAGTCCCAGGGCCTGTGCTCTGTGTAAAATCAGTATGCAAATTAGGCTAATTATAATTGGCTAAGTCAACCTACCTATAAGTCCCTAGTATATGGTAGGGCAGGCAGGTTTAGGGACCCCAGCATAGGTAGTGCACCCATAGGTGCACTGCTGAGGTGCCCAGTGTCATTTTAAAGGCAGGCCTGCCTTGCTGGCTGCTTTTAAATTAAAGTTATATGCAAATTCGACTTTGGAATTAAAAGTAGTTCCAAAGTCTTAAACTACCTTATTTTTACATATAAGTCACCCTTAAGTTGTGCCCTATGTGCCCCTAGGGCTGGGTGCCATGTAACTATAAGCAGGGACCTTATAAAAGTAGATTTATAAGCCCTGGTGAGGTAAAAACAGCCAAATTCATTTTCCCCTCATTGTAGTGAATGGCCTTCATAGGCTAGAATAGTGAAACTTTATTTTAATTTTTAAAGTCCCCTTAAGTAATGGATACAAAGAGTTTGGTATCAAATTAATTGTTATAATAAATCCCACAACTTCCAGTTGTTGGATTTAATATAACTTGTTCAGGTAAAGAGTTTTAAACTTTACCTGAAAAGTTGCCAATTTCAGCTCTGCATTGTTTTTGCTGCTGTGCTCTGATTGGCCAGCCTCTGGCAGCCTGGCCAGGCTGCATTGATGAGGTGTGAAGTGGGCTGGTTTCACACAAAGAGATGTGCCTGTGGGAGGGAATCTCCACTCAGCAGATGGCGAGGCAGGAAGGGGGAGGGCTGCCAAATTGGTCTTCAAAAGCAGAGAAGGACATTTGGAGCACCCCAGCAACAGCCCTGCAGGAGCAAGGATAAAACTGGGAGACCTGCACCCACACCTCAGTTCCCTACTACATCCCTACCAGGAAGAACCACAGAAGAAGAAGGTCTGCCCTGCTGGACCCCTGGCCTGCACCTGGAACCTGCACTCAGAAGGACTGCGCCAGCTGCACACTTGGGCTTCACCACAAGAAGGACTTTGTCTGGCTTCAGCTGGTTCAAGGAGGGACACCCTGTTTGCTACAGGTGAAAAATTGCTAACCAGAGTCCCCTGCATCAACTCCTGAAGAAATCAACCAGCTGACCACTGTCCAGTGGCCAAAAAGGAGTTTGCGCCAGGTGCATTCTGGGGGTTGTAGTCCGCACCCCCAAGGATCATCTCAGAGCTTCTGGACCCTTGAGGTGAGCTGTGGACCCCAAAAGAACCTTAAAAGAACATCTGGGAGCAGACCCAGACGTTTGGAGAAGCTTGGAGTACTTTTGAAAAAAAGCTCCATAGAGGGACCGACCCACCGCAGCAACTCTAGCCGGCTTGCCTCAACCGCGACCCGGCCTGATTTGCAGGTTCGTCCCACTGAAGAAAATCTCACAAAATGAGACTAAGGGGGTTATTACAACTTTGGAGGAGGTGTTAATCCGTCCCAAAAGTGACGGTAAACTGACGGATATACCACCAGCCGTATTACGAGTTCCATAGGATATAATGGACTCGTAATACGGCTGGTGGTATATCCGTCACTTTACCGTCACTTTTGGGACGGATTAACACCTCCTCCAAAGTTGTAATAACCCCCTAAGTCCGAAGGTAAAAAATTTACTGGGACCTCCCAGCCAGCGTATCCGAGGAGGGCTCCAAGTACGTCGGATCAGGATCCAGGTTTACCCCGGTCGAAGGATTTTCACCTCGAAAAAACGATTATGTCCGAAGGTAAAAATCTCCACCGAGGACTCCCGCAACGCGTATCCGGAGAAGAGTTCCAGGAGGTCAGATTGGACTGGCAGGTTCGTCCCGCTGAAGAAAATCGTCAGAAAAGAGACTAAGGGGGTCATTCCAACCCTGGCGGTCGGTGTTAAACCAGCGGCCAAACCGCAAACAGGCTGGCGGGAAAAAAAATGAAATTCCGACCCTGGTGGAAACCACCTACAGAGACCGCCACATTACCACACCGCCCGCCACGGCAGCACAAACAAACAGCGCGGCGGTCACCGCCAACAGACAGGGGGGTGACAATGTACCGCCCACTGTATCACAACCTACCAATCTGCCACCTTTTCCGGGGCGGTAGCCCCACCGATAAAAACACGGCGGAAACAGCCATTTCGAAGGGAAAACGCTCACCTCCATACAGCCCACGAAGAATAAGGACAGCATGGAACCCGAACTCCACATACTCCCAGCGATTGTGTTCCTACTCCTCTACCAGGAGCACGAACGCCGGCGCAGAAGACAACGGTGAGTACTGCACCTACAACACAGGGGAGGGGGGTGGAGAAAATATTACGGGTACACACATACGCGACACACCCACCCTCACCCTCACCCACTACAACACACACATCAATGCGTATCAACACATCAGAGTGACACCCCCCAAACCCCCCGGAAGAATGCAAACACAAAAGGAAATGATTCTAAACATAGGAATATATTGTATTACTGGCTTAAAAATATAATTCTACATCAAAAACTGTTATATACATAAATGTACAAGCCCGAGCATTGTAGCATGTATTGTCCGTGGACCAGTGGGCCCAAATCACATGGGCAAAGCCCACACAAGATACCTGACTCCAATGGAGAGAACACTGCAGGGGCATCAGATAGCAAAACTACAGGCACCTCTGGGGGAAGGGAAGGGGGGGCACCTCAGCCAGATGAGTCCACGACGCCAGATCCACGAGGGGCCTCCATGGCCACTGTTCAATCCTGGGGAGGGCAAAGCCACAGTCTCTCAAGTCTCTACAGTGGATGGCTTGCCCACTGTTACATCCTGGGGAGTGCAAAGCCACAGTCTCTCAAGTCTCTACAGTGGGTGGGTTGCCCACTGTTACATCCTGGGGAGTGCAAAGCCACAGTCTCTCAAGTCTCTACAGTGGGTGGGTTGCCCACTGTTACATCCTGGGGAGTGCAAAGCCACAGTCTCTCAAGTCTCTACAGTGGGTGTGTTGCCCACTGTTCCATCCTGGGGAGTACAAAGCCACAGTCTATCAAGTTTCACAAGTGGGTGGGTTGCCCACTGTTCAATCCTGGCGAGTGCAAAGCCACAGTCTCACAAGTGGATAACAGTCTCCACTGGTTCTGGGTGGGGTCTGGTGCCCAGACTGCTTCGTGCAGCCCTGCCCGACTAAGATGCGGGCCAGCCCCTGGCGCTCATGGTTCAGAGGTGCTTGAGACGGCGGTGCCCAGTTCAGCGGTGCTTGAGATGAAGGGCCCAGTTCAGCGGTGCTTGAGACGGCTGTGCCCAGTTCAACGGTGCTTGAGATGAAGGGCCCAGTTCAGCGGTGCTTGAGATGGCGGTGCCCAGTTCAGCGGTGCTTAAGACGGCGGTGCCCAGTTCAGCGGTGCTTGAGATGAAGGGCCCAGTTCAGCGGTGCTTGAGATGAAGGGCCCAGTTCAGCGGTGCTTGAGACGGCGGTGCCCAGTTCAGCGGTGCTTGAGATGAAGAGCCCAGTTCAGCGGTGCTTGAGACAGCGGTGCCCAGTTCAGCAGTGCTTGAGACGGCGGTGCCCAGTTCAGCGGTGCTTGAGATGAAGGGCCCAGTTCAGCGGTGCTTGAGATGAAGAGCCCAGTTCAGCGGTGCTTGAGATGAAGAGCCCAGTTCAGTGGTGCTTGAGACGGCGGTGCCCAGTTCAGTGGTGCTTGAGATGAAGAGCCCAGTTCAGCGGTGCTTGAGATGAAGAGCCCAGTTCAGCGGATCTGGCCATGGCGTGCAGTTCATTTGCCACCTGTCCTGTGACTGGCGGTGCCTTCCTGCCCATCTGTCCTGTGGCTGGCGGGGCCCTCCTGGGCTGCAGTGCCGGGCATGCTGGTGGCGTCCTGACCACCTGGGATGGGGCTGGCAGGGCCCTCCTGGCCAGCTGGGCTGATGGCGGTCTTGTCGGGCGTGCTGCCCTTCCCAGCCTTCCCTGATCGCCTGTGGCCCTTCCCCACCTTGGGCGGTGTGACAGCTGTCTCCACACCTCCTGCCGGAGCCATGGTAGGGGTTTTTGTGCCTGGTGTCTTCACCCTCTCGCGCCGGCCACTGCCTATCTTTGATTGTTTCTCCGGGGGTGGGCTGCCCGTGCCTTGGCTCCGTACTGAACTGGCTGCCCTGGAGGGTGGGGGACTCCATAGTCCATGGCAGACTGTCATGACAGGGCCCGGTTTTGTGGTGGCTGAGGTGCTGACTGGAGTCCTATGACATGGACGGGGTGGGGGAGTTGGTGGAAAGAGGTTAAGTTTGGACAGGAAAAGCTTTTTAGGAGCAATGGGAGGGGTAGGTGTAGTGGGTATGGGAATGGAGGAAGAGGATGTGGTTGTAGGAGTTTGAAGTCTGGTGTCTTTGGGTGCAGGTGCTTGGGCTGGAGGCTGTTGTGAGGTGGATGGCTGTTGGGTGGGTGGCTGTCTGCGTTTGTGTATCTTGGAAGAGGGGGTCACAGACACACTGGGAGAGGACACAGGGGACGTGTAAATGGCAGTGGGGGTGGTGACTGCACGTGTGCGGGGGGTTCTGGTGTGTGTGCTGGTGATGGACGTAGTGGCTGAAGATGTAGTGCATGCAGGTGTGAGTGGAGACGTGACAGGGAGGGAGGAGGGAGACGAGGAGGATGGGGACACAGTGGAGGCAGTGGGTGTTGGTATGTCTGTATGTGGATGTTGCTTGTGTGAATGCCTGTGTGATGTGTGGTGCTTATGTCTGCCTGAGGTTCCCTTGGGTGTTGAGGTGTGTGCAGGCTGGTCTGATGGTGTGTCTGGGATAGGCAGAGGTACAGGTGATAGGGTCTGGGTGGAGGAAGTTGGAGGGGGGAGGCTAGAGACAGGGACAATGGCTGCCATCAGTGCTGAGGCCAGAGTGTTGAACGATCGCTGAAGGGCAGCCTGACCAGAATGAATGCCCTCCAGGTATGCATTACTCTGGTGCACCTCTTTTTCGACACCCTGGATGGCATTCAATATGGTAGACTGCCCAACAGTGAGCGTCCTCAGGAGGTCAATGATCTCCTCACTGAGGGCAGCAGGGGTGACTGGGGCAGGCCCTGAGGTGCCTGGGGCGAAGGAGATGCCCACCTTCCTGGGTGAGCGGGCACGGGGCAAACGCTGAGGGGCTGGTGGGAGGGCGGTGCTGGTGCGCTGGGTGGCGGCTGTACCTGTTGTTGCGGGGGGCACAGATGTTGCCGCCACCACAAGGGAGCTCCCTTCAGAGGACGAGTCCGTGTCACTTATGTCTGCCTGAGTCCCCGCTGTGGAGCTCCCCTCGCCCTCCGTCCCACTGGTGAAATCGGAATCCGTTGCATGGCCCTCCATGGCCATGTGGGATGCAGCTCCCTCGTGCTCCGATGCCACTTCTCCTCCGCCTGATGATGCTAATGCACACATGAACAGGAAAACCACAAAAAAGGGGGGGGGGAGAAAATAAAGACATGTTGAGTGCATGCATTGGCGACACCGTTGGCAGACAGGACAGACACAGAAGCCCCCTGCACTACGCCGTGCACTTGGGGTCCACTACTCAATCCGTGGGACATGGCCTACAAGCCTATGGACGACATCGGCACACATAGATGACACAGGGCCATGAATAGCTGTACTTGGCACCCTACAGAGGTGGGGAGCGGGGGCACAGGGCCATGCCTTACGGAGGGGCCTAGCCTACAGAAATCGCCCTGGCCTTGGGATACCCACAGCCCTCCTCCCCCACCCAGACACCTCCACTGCGCGCAAAGTCACCAGAATAAGAGTGTACTCACCCCCTTGTGTCTGCTGTGATGTCCTCACGCGCCCATCCGAATCGGGGTAGGCCAACGCCAGGATCCGGAACATCAGGGGGGTCAAAGTCCGACTGGCACCCCTCCCACGTTGGGAGGCCATCCCCAGCTGAGCCTCCACCGTCTTCCTGCTCCAGCGTCGGATGTCCTCCCATCTCTTCCGGCAGTGGGTGCCCCTGCTGTGGTGGACCCCCAGGGTCCGGACGTCCTTGGCGATGGCACGCCAAATATCAATCTTCCGGTGGGCGCTGACCTATGTGAAATGTACAGGGGGAGAAAAAGAGTCATCACCTTCTGCACCCTCAATGTGAGTGGCCCCCCATCCCTACCCTTGCCATGTGGCACATGCTCTCATCCATCGTTTGATGCATGCCTCAATCGCTCCCCTCCCCACCATCTTTCATCCACACCACTCAACACAGGCATTGGCCACTAAGCATGGCCCCAGTGTACTTACCTGTTGGTCTGGAGGACCGTAGAGTAGCGCATACTGGGGGAGGACCCCATCCACGAGTTTCTCCAATTCCTGAGCAGTGAAGGCAGGGGCCCTTTCCCCAGTCGCATGAGCCATTGTCTCTTCCAGACCGAGGTCACAGCAGCACTTGCAGTGTAGGTCCTCTCCTGTCGAAGATCAGGTATCGAGTGATTAAGCCGATAGAAAATGGCGGTCACGCCCGCGGCGGTGCGTACCGCGACCGCCGGCGCACATCGTCATTGGCTCCTGAGACCCATAGGGTTCAATATTAACCAATGCTGCTTAGCGTCGCGGTCTTTGACCGCCTACCGCCACGGTGTGCCACACCAGCGCATTTACCTCACATCCCATTGTCGCACTTCACAGGTCAGGCAGCCGCCATTTTAAGGGCCCACATGGCTTACTTTTTACTGCATCACACATACCTAGGCCTTGCATCAACACTCATACAAGCCATTCAATGCATTGGGAATCGTGTTTTGTGCAAGCTGTGGTTACGTACCTGTGGGTTGATTGACTCTGTGCTCGCTGTTGTCCTTCATAGGCACCGTCCGCTGGGACATGCGAGGAGATGGAGGAATCTTCCCGTGTACAGACCGCTGGTAGACCTGTGGACAATGGAGGAAAGACATGTCATACTGACATACAGGCTTGACCGCGCCACTATTCATGAACTGTGTGCCCAGCTGGAGCCAGACCTGATGTCACCAATCCGCCAACCCACAGGGATCCCCCCTCTAGTGCAGGTGCTGTCAGTGCTCCATTTCTTTGCAAGTGGGTCATTTCAAACAACAGTGGCCATATCATCAGGGATGTCCCAGCCTATGTTTTCCAAGGTGTTGTCCAGAGTGTTGTCTGCCCTTCTGAAACACATGCAGAGCTACATCGTTTTCCCTGAGGTGGGGGATTTGCCTACAGTGAAGGGTGATTTCTATGCCCTTGGACATATCCCCAACATCATAGGTGCCATTGATGGGACCCATGTGGCTTTAGTACCCCCCAGCAGGAGTGAACAAATGTACAGAAACAGGAAGAGTTATCATTCTATGAATGTACAGATGGTGTGTTTGGCAGACCAGTACATCTCCCATGTTAATGCTAAGTTCCCTGGCTCAGTGCATGACGCGTACATCATGCGGAATAGCAGCATCCCTTACGTGATGGGTCAACTCGAGAGGCAACGTGTGTGGCTAATTGGTGACTCGGGTTACCCCAACCTGTCATGGCTACTGACCCCAGTGAGGAATCCCAGGACAAGGGCAGAGGAACGGTACAATGAGGCCCATGGGAGAACTAGGAGGGTGATCGAGCGGACCTTCGGCCTCCTGAAGGCCAGGTTCAGGTGCCTCCATATGACAGGTGGATCCCTATTGTACTCACCAAAGAAGGTGTGCCAGATCATTGTGGCCTGCTGTATGCTTCACAACCTGGCTTTGCGACGCCAGGTGCCTTTTCTGCAGGAGGATGGTCCAGATGGTGGTGTTGTAGCAGCTGTGGAGCCAGTGGAGAGTGAAGACGAGGAAGCCGAAGAGGACGACATAGACAACAGGAACGCAGTAATACAGCAGTATTTTCAATGACACACAGGTAAGATTCCAACCCGGCATATTACATATACTTAACCCCTACTACCTCTCTACTGTCTGATCTTTTCCACCAGTGTATGGTAACTGAGTTGTGACTTTCCCTTCCAATTTCAGAGATGTGGGCCCCACTGCGTGACATCTGCTTTGTTTCCCCATGGACTACAGCTGTGTGACAGTGGTATGTTGGCATCACAATGTAAATATGCATTTTTGGCACGGTAATGTCTAATACATTTGTACAAACTCACAGCCAGATTCCTGATTGTTTTGTGCAATAACTGTGTTTATTTCAGTGCTCTATATTGGTGGGTGATTGCAAATTGGTGAGGGGTGATGGTGGAGGATTGTCCATGGCAGAGTCCAGACTATTAGTATCACAGGTGCATTGTCCAAATGCCTGTGGAAAGTGGAGGATGGGCAGTATAAGGATGGACAGGGTGTCAATGTGGGACAGTGGGATGACAATCAGGGAGGTATCCTTTCCTGGCGGGGGTCTTGGCATCTTACTCTGTCTTCTTCCTGGATCTCAGGGCCCGCTTGCGGGGTGGTTCTCCTTCTGCAGGGGGTGGGGTGCTGGTGGCCTGTTGGTCCTGTGGCGGGGCCTCCTGTCCACTAGCGCTGGCAGAGGTGGTAGGCAGTTCTTGGTCCATGCTAGTGTCAGGGGCCCTTCGTGGTGCCACAGTGTTCCGCAATGTGGTGACTACCTGATTCAGAGCCCCTACAATGGTGGCCAGGGCGGAACTGATGTTTCGTAGTTCCTCCCTGAACCCCAAATACTGTTCCTCCTGCAGAAGCTGGATCTCCTGAAACCTGGACAGGACCGTCGCCATCGTCTCCTGGGAGTGGTGGTAGGCTCCCATGATGGAGGAGAGGGCCTCGTGGAGAGTGGGTTCCCTGGGCCTGTCCCCCCCCCCTGTCGCACAGCAGCCCTCCCAGTTCCCCTGTTTCCCTGGGCCTCTGTCCCCTGGACCGTGTGCCCACTACCACTGCCCCCAGGTCCCTGTTGTTGTTGGGGTGGTGGGTTAACCTGGGTGCCCTGTAGTGGTGGACACACCGCTGATTGATGTGTCCTGGGGACAGAGGTATGGGCCCACTGGCTGGGTGCTGTGCTGGTGTTCCCAGAGGGGGGAAGGTCTGCTATGGGCTGTGGCTGTCTGAGGGGAACCGACTGTCCAGAGGTCCCCGATGGGCCGGGCTGGTCATCTAGATCCAGATCAACAGAGCTGCTGTCCTCACTGTGGGCCTCTTCTGGGCGTGGAGTGGACATTTGTGGACCCTCCTGCGCGGTGACGTGGCGTTCGGGTCCTGCAGGGGTATAAAAGTATGGTTATTGCATTTGTGTGTGCCATAGCGTGTAATGGGTGGGTGCCCGTGTACCCCAGTGCTGGCATTCCCGTGTGGGGGCTTTTGTGACGGTGGTTTGGGGGGGGATGGGTATGTGCAGTGGGCATGCTTTGTTGATGGGTGTCCATGCTTTGTGGGATGGGTGGGCTGTGATGGGGAGACATTTGCAAGGAGCAGGATGTGATGGGGGTGAGGGTGAGGGTCGGGGTATGAGTTGGCATGCTGGTGGGGTGGGGGGATGAAGTAGTGAAGATGAGACTTACCAGAGTCCATTCCTCCAGATACTCCTGCGAGGCCCTCAGGATGCAGGATTGCCAAGACCTGCTCCTCCCATGTTGCAAATTCTGGGGGAGGAGGTGGGGGTCCGCCGCCAGTCCGCTGCACTGCGATGTTGTGCCTGGATACCATTGAACGCACCTTCCCCCGTAGGTCGTTCCACCGCTTCCTGATGTCGTCCCTATTTCTTGGGTGCTGTCCCACAGCGTTGACCCTATCGACTATTCTGCTCCATAGCTCCATCTTCCTGGCAATGGTGGTGTGCTGCACCTGTGTTCCGAAGAGCTGTGGCTCTACTCGTACAGTTTCCTCCACCATGACCCTGAGTTCATCCTCCGAGAACCTGGGGTGTCTTTGTGGTGCCATGGGGTGGTGTGGGTGATGTGTGGGGTGGATTGTGTGGTGATGTGTATTGGTGTGTTGTGTGAAATGCGTGGAAATATTGCTGTTTGAAAGTAAAATGCGCGCGTGGGTGCTCAGTTCTCTTTTTCTCAGTGCGTGGTCCCGATTCTGTAGGAGTGGGGGTTTGAGGGTGATGTGGGTGTGTGTTTTATATTGTGTTGGGTGTGTGGGAGTGGTGTGTGTATGTGTATCAGGTGTGTGTATTTGTAATTGTCCAATGTGGCTGTGTTTTGTAAGTGTGTGTGTATTTTTAACGCGCCGGTGTGTACCGCCAATGGTATACCGCGGTTGAAAGACCGCCGCGTGGATTCGTGTGTCGTGATAGTGTGGGCGTATTTCTGTTGGCGTGACGGTGGAGGTTTGGTCATCGCCAGTTTCTCGCTGCCCTTTGGTGTTGCGGACTTTTGTGGATGTCTGTATTTTGGCGGTTTGCCTGTTGTGGGTCAGAATGACCGTGGCGGTTTACCGCGGCCGCGGCGGTATGTTGGCGGTCTTCTGACAGCGGTAAGCGGCTTTTACCGCCAAGGTTGGAATGACCACCTAAGTCCGAAGGTAAACTTTTGACCGAGGTCTCCCGCGAGCTGTAGCCGAGCAGGGCTCCATCGCGATCAGCCTTAAACTTTGACTTTGCCCCGGTCGAGGTGCAACCAGATTACCTGATTGGCGCTTTTTGTTTCTAGGCGCTAAAAAAACATAATTCTTTAATAATTCATATCTCCGGTTCCCCTTATCCGATCTTATTCGTTTTTGTCTCATTTTAAAGATTTAAAATATAATCTATTTTTATAAATTAGTTTTGGATTTTTAAACTGTTTCCTGTGTTTTATTTAATTACTGTTTTGTGATATTTGAATGCTTTACACTCTGTCGCCTAAGTTAAGCCTTGCCGACGTTGCCAAGCTACCAAGGGTTGAGCTGGGTTTAATTTAGTGAGACCTAACTGGACCTAAGTGGAGGTTGGCGGCCTATTGCTAAGTGTAGGTACTTACCTGCCCTTACCAATAACCCATTTTCCAACACTGAAGAACATAATATTGTCTTTCACAGCTACTAACATGTATTTTCAAATGTGTGTACAGTTGACTTAGTTATTTAAATGTTGTGTTTTACAAAAAACCCACACAGCCTTTCATTTCACAATTTTACAGCCAGTCAGACAGGTCACCTTAAAAAATCTTGGAACTATGCAGTCAGAATGGAAAAAGACAAACTAACCTTTGACCTCTGTCTCTGAACACAGAGCAAATGCAGCAAGAAAAAGATTTAAAGGCTGTTCACTTTCTGACTGAACAGAACACCTGTTCTTGGTCAACTTGCCAGTAGGTTCTAAAAACAGCTCAACCTGATAAAATATGACTAGCGAGTGGGCAAGTAGATTTTCTGAGGCATGTAGAGGTTCAGTAGCTTTTTGTCTATTGTTACAGACTCTCCTGTGATGACTGGGGGATCCTAGTGTTTACAGTTGAGTAAGAAAACATGGGCCATATTTCTTTAAAATCCCAGAAGTCTCTGTGCAGGATATAGAAACTGCCCCCGAAGGCACCCCTGTGACAGAATTGGCAGCACTGAAAGAGTTATAGACATGCATGCGCCTTTAATAACACCAACAGCATACTGAAAGAGATAGGGATCTGCAGTTCCTGTTACATGTCACCATCCACGAACGCAGGCTTGAAAATCTGGGGAAAAGAATGTATGGGATGAATCCCCAACCTAGACTGACACAATTTGAGACCTTAAACATTTGGGAACAGGTGGGGAACAATAAAGATTCAGACACAAAACAAAATGTCCAATTGATTGGGAGCGCAGTGTAAAAAGAGGCAAAGATTCTGGCATGAAGATGCGATTGATACAGTAGGTGCTTACCCTGGGAGAGCAAGCAAATCTTGAGAAAAGAAAAAGTTCCTCTCCAAGAAAAAGCAGGAGAATGACACAGAGACCAAGAATGAAGAGGATGAGTTTTTGGTTGATTTGTTGATGTCAAGATCTCCATTGCATTTTAATTCCATCCACAGGGCAGCACCTACAGACATCTTTGGAGGGAGTAGCACTGACAAATCTCTCTGCAGAAGCAAGTGCACTTCCCCTAGATGTAGATGCCAGTGCTCCTCAGACACTAGTAGTTCAAAATGCTTGCTCAACACCAACAATCACTAGCACCACACAGATTCTCGGCAAGCACAAGCACTCCCTGATACAAATAATTATGAGTACTCCATAGGTACAAGCAATTACAAGCACCCCACAGATCCCAGTAGACCAATAGTGTTCAAACAGGAACCCCAGAAAGAGCCCACTGATGTGCCAAGCACAGAAGGAGCTCCTGTGGCTGCTGTCTCTGAGTCATCGACACAGTCCAAAGAAACTGTCTGCCAAAAAATCATTTTATGCAGTTGAAGACCAAGTTTGAGAAGATTGTGAAGGAAAATCTGGGTATAGATTTTTTAAAACACTATAGTGAGAGTGAATTGGTGTATATGAGCAAGGATGCTACTACAGCTGTGTGTGAGACATTTGCAAAGATGGAGACTTAAGCTGATGAGTGCAGATTTGATTTGTCACAAAAAGTTATAAAAGAATTTCAGAATGGCAGTGAGTTACAATAGTTTAAAGGAAATGAAATTACATGGCTTGTGAAATCATGTCAAGAAATTGGTGGATTGTATCAGAATGGGGAGATTTGGAAACATTTAGAGAGCAATGATCAAGGAAAGAAAAGTTAAATGTGAGAAAAAAGGGCCACATCAAAACGTGAGAAAGGAGGAAATACTGCTGGGACAGAAGCTAAGGATTATCCTTTGAGAGAAGCACAAAGAAGAACATATGTGCATGTTCCATGGACTTGAGCAGACTTTTTCCATTTCACAAACAGTCTTCTAAAGTTGAGGAAGAACCCACAAAATGATACACACTGGTGGGTAGAATTGTGGCTATCACAAAAGTCTTGTGAGGAAACCTGGACATGTTCTTTGAAGTGGTGGTTCCAAGGGACTTGTGGACAGAGTGCAAGAGAGCTGTAAATTGCTCTACCCAAGAGCCTGCAAGAGTTGCAAGTATGACTGCCCTTTCTCCTTTGTCTTATGTCTAAATACAATGCCATGATTGCACATTTGAAAACGAAAGTGCGGAGGTAAATTGGCACAATTGTTTTTGGCCAAAGCAGGAAACCAAGAAGTCAGTACATGCTTTCTTTGAGAGGCTAGTGCAAGTTTACACGGAACATAGTGGGATTGAAGACCCAATTGCTGAGAATCTGAATGGTTTTGTGCTTGGTTTGCGTCTAGCGTTCAGACACACCAGAATGTCATTAGCTGGAAGCAAAAGGCCTGACTACGACCTTCGCGGAGGGGATTACTCCATCTCAAATGTGACGAATATCATGCCTGCTGTATTACAAGTTCAATTATATCCTGTGGAACTTCTAACACGGCGGACAGGATATCCGTCAATGTTGGCACAGAGTTATCCCCTCCGCCAAGGTCATAATCAGACCCAAAGTCTCTCAAGAAGTTCATTCACTATGCAAATTACTGTAATGCTACACAAGCCTACACAACAGATATATGATTGCAAAGACAAAGTTAGCACAGAATGGTGGCCTGAGATATTCTCTGGCAATGGATTCAGTTATTGATCCTGCTCTTGGTGTGAATGTACATATGCAAGGAGTCGCTATTCAATATGTGCAAGAAGGAAATGTGGTCCCCCACGGGAGAAGTAGAGGAAATGTTGGCAGTACCAATATAGGTGCTTTAAAAAGAAGGTTACCACTTTCCACATCTGCAGTAAGGTTGGCCACTGGAAGAGAGACTGTAGAGTTAATCCTGACTGAGTGCAATTTGATGCTCAAAAAATAGCATGACCTGTCAGAGGATGGGGCGATGCAGGTACAAAGCCCTATACCAAAGGGCCCTAGGCAAAACATGCAGACCCCAAGATACATGAGGCCAAATGTGCCCCAATCCCTCATGGTACAACAACAAATGGAAAATGGAGGGGTCAACATCCAACCCCGTCCCAGAGTCCAGCAGAATCGGTTCATGATTGATGATTATTCCTCCCAGGGCCCTCTGACCTTTGAGGGTCCCACTGGACTCGGTCAGTCGCAATGACGGTACCTGAGAGCAGAGAAGGATTGAGTGCTTGGTGCAATTCTAGAGGTAGGCGAGAGTGGCTTATATGTAGAAAATGAGGTGAATGGCCACCCTGTATCATTTCTGATCGATACTGCAGCTACTTGTGTGACTGTTAGGATGGGTAAGGTCCCAAACCTGCCCCTCTAAAGAATAGATCAAAGTTGTAGGTATCACAAATCAGCAGTGCAAAGTTCAGCCCCATTCTCAGTAAAAATAGGTTCAAGGAGAGACGGTCACTCATTTGTGATTCGAGTCCTGTAAACCTACTGGAAAAGGATTTGGTTTGCTAATTCAACTGTGTGATTTACACCACGCCAGAAGATGTGGGAACAGAAACCCAGGCACCTGATGCAGAATTTAGGATAAAGACCCATGAATCAGTGGTTAGGTTGTATTAGGTTCTAACAAAGGAGGATTTGCCTCTTGATGTAAAAGATATAGTAAAGAAGAAGTATGACATTTTACAGGAAAGAAAATTGAGTTGATTAAAATTGCCATAACCGTGAAAATTGTACTGAGGGAAGATGCATTCTTTCCATAGACACCCCAATACAAGCTCTTGTTAGAAGCAATAGCTGGCATAATGGCAATAATTGGACGCATGGTAGAACAAGGCATTCCAAACGACATCATTGGAAACCCATGTAAAACCTCGATAATGGAGCTTCAGAAATTGCATACAAAAATGGAAGATAGTACACAACCTGAGGAAAATCAAACAATTTGCCATTCCATGCTGTCCAGTGGTACATAACCATGCCATAATCCTTTTCCAAATTCTGTTGCTGAATGGTTTTACATTACTCTACACGAGGATGGCTAGTTCCTTTTAGGGTTCAAATTCCAACATAGTCTCCATAGTCTTGCAGATGAAGTGCATTTTCACCCTGAGAGAAGTGAGAATATTTTTGGGAAGGAAGGGCTACTGTCACCAGTGGATTCACAATTATTTTCTAGTGGTGAAGCCCCTAAGGAGGTGCAGGCACAGTGACCTCAGTGGCCTGGTACCATTTGACAAAGAATGGATGGAAGCCTTCCAAGAGCGCAGAAATTTACTTTGTGGTGTGTCTGCTCTAAGAATGTCAAAGTACAACAAGGAGATCACCTTGTACTGTAACAAACATGTTGGCACAGACACACAGAGAAGCAAAATGGCCAGGAGCATTCTTTTCATGTACACTTGATGCAGTGGCTGCTGTGCTTCCTCTTTGCCTGAAAGCGGTTGCTTCTGTGAGTTTCTGCATACAGCAGAGTGAGGGTATTTGATGGGTCACTCACTCATTGTAATGGTCAAGCACTCACTTGAAATCCTTTTGACTCACACCCAAACTCAATACATGAAGTTAGAAATGGGATCGTTGGTTGGCAGTCAGGTTACCCCCTGTCCAAGCAAGGACTCACACTCTAGTCAGGGTAAGTCACACACAATCCAAATTATCCTGTGCCCACCCTCTGGTAGCTTGACACTGAGCAGTCAGGCTTAACTTAGAAGGCAATGTGTAAAGTATTTGTGCAATAAATCATACAATAACACAATATAGCACCACAAAAATACACCACACAGTGTTTAGAAAAAAACTAAACAAGATTTATCTGGATATTTGCAGGTCAAAACGATCAAAGATGCAATAAGTAAATGTAGAGATGTCACTGAAAAGTGATATAAAGGGGGTGATTCTCACCCTGGCGGGCGGCGGAGGCCCCCCGCCAGAGTTCCCCTCTCCAAAATACCGCTCCGCAGTCGTGAGACCGCTGAGGGTATTCTGGCTTTTGCACTGGGCTGGCGGGCGGCCGCCAAAAGGCCGCCCGCCAGCCCAGTGCGAAAGAGCCTTCCCACGAGGACGCCGGCTCAGAATTGGGCCGGCGGAGTGGGAAGGTGCGACGGGTGCAGTGGCACCCGTCGCGTATTTCAGTGTCTGCAAAGCAGACACTGAAATACAAAGTGGGGCCCTCTTACGGGGGCCCCTGCTGTGCCCATGCCATTGGCATGGGCACTGCAGGGGCCCCCAGGGGCCCCACGACAACCCATACCGTCATCCTGTTCCTGGCGGGAGAACCGCCAGGAACAGGATGGCGGTATGGGCTGTCAGAATCCCCATGGCGGCGCAGCGAGCTGAGGCGCCATGGAGGATTCTAAAGGGCAGCGGAAAACCGGCGGGAGACCGCCGGTTTTCCGCATCTGACCGCGGCAAAACCGCCGCTGTCAGAATGCCCTGCGGGGCACCGCCAGCCTGTTGGCGGTGCTCCCGCCAACCCTGGCCCCGGCGGTCCATGACCGCCGGGGTCAGAATGACCCCCAAAGTGTCTTAAGTCTTTTTAGAGCAAACAAAGGCCCTCATTACAACATTGGCGGTAAAAGCCGCTTACCACCGTGCAGAAGACCACCAACACACCGCCGCGGAAATACACCACAGCTATTATGACCCACAGCACGGAATCCACCAAATTCAGACACCCACACAAGTCCGCCACACCAGAGGTCAGTGATAAAATGGCGAAAAGAAATCCTCCACCGTCACGCCAACAGAAATACGCCCACACTATCATGACACACGGATCCACGCGGAGGTCTTTCAACCACGGTATTCCATTGGCGGTACATACCGCCGCACTCAAAATACACACACATATACAAAACACAGCCACATTGGTCAATTCAAAATACACACACCTGATACACATACACACACCACTCCCACACACCCAATACAATATAAAACACACACCCACATCACCCACAAACCCCTATGACAAAAATACCGAAAGAAGGCCAGAGAGAGAGACACTACAAACTACTACCAAGCATCCACAGGCACACCAGAACATCACCCACATAACTTCCACTCACCTCACACAACACACCACTACATATCAGCACACTTATCACCACACACACCACCCCACACATCACCCACACCACCCGATGGCATGGCAAAGACACCCCAGGTTCTCGGACGAGGAGCTCAGGGTCATGGTGGAGGAAATCGTCCGGGTAGAGCCACAGCTATTCGGAGCACAGGTGCAGCACACCTCCATGGCTAGGAAGATGGAGCTACGGCGAAGAATAGTGGACAGGGTCAACGCAGTGGGACAGCACCCAAGAAATCGGGATGACATCAGGAAGAGGTGGAACGACCTACGGGGGAAGGTGCGTTCCGTGGTTTCAAGACACCACCTTGCGGTTCAGCAGACTGGTGGCGGACCCCCACCTCCTCCCCCACAACTAACAACATGGGAGGAGCAGGTCTTGGCGATTCTGCATCCTGAGGGCCTCGCAGGAGTAGATGGAGGAATGGAATCTGGTAAGTCAAATCTTAATTATTACATCCCCCACCCTACCGGTTGCCATCACATACCCCCACCCTCACCCTCACCCCCATCACTTCAACTCCTCACAAATGTCCCAATTTCACAAACCACCCATCCCAACACCAAGACCTGCATGCAACACCAAAGCATGGACACCCATCACCAAAGCATGCCCATTGCACATACCCATACACCCCCCTAAACCATCATCACACAAAGTCCCACACAGGAATGCAAGCACTGGGGTACACGGTCACCCACCCATTGCACACCATGGCACACACAGATGTAATAAACATCCTTTTATACCCCTGCAGGACCCCTACCCAACGTCACCGGACAGGAGGGTCCACACATGTCCACACCACCAACAGAAGAGGCCCACAGTGATGACAGCAGCTCTGTCCAGCTGGATCTAGATGACCAGCCCGGCCCATCGGGGACCTCGGGACAGTCGGTTCCTGTAGGAAAGTACCATCTTGCCTGGCATGTTACCCCCATATTTCACTGTATATATGTTGTTTTAGTGTATGTGTCACTGGGACCCTGCCAGCCAGGGCCCCAGTGCTCATAAGTGTGCCCTGTATGTGTTCCCTGTGTGATGACTAACTGTCTCACTGAGGCTCTGCTAACCAGAACCTCAGTGGGTATGCTCTCTCTTTACTTTCTAAATTGTCACTAACAGGCTAGTGACCAATTTCACCAATTCACATTGGCATACTGGAACACCCTTATAATTCCCCTGTATATGGTACTGAGGTACCCAGGGTATTGGGGTTCCAGGAGATCCCTATGGGCTGCAGCATTTCTTTTGCCACCCATAGGGAGCTCTGACAATTCTTACACAGGCCTGCCACTGCAGCCTGAGTGAAATAATGTCCACGTTATTTCACAGCCATTTACCACTGCACTTAAGTAACTTAAAAGTCACCTATATGTCTAACCTTTACCTGGTAAAGGTTGGGTGCTAAGTTACTTAGTGTGTTGGCACCCTGGCACTAGCCAAGGTGCCCCCACATCATTCAGGGCAAATTCCCCGGACTTTGTGAGTGCGGGGACACCATTACACGCGTGCACTGTACAGAGGTCACTACCTATGTACAGCGTCACAATGGTAACTCCGAACATGGCCATGTAACATGTCTAAGATCATGGAATTGTCACCCCAATGCCATTCTGGCATTGGGGAGACAATTCCATGATCCCTGAGTCTCTAGCACAGACCCGGGTACTGCCAAACTACCTTTCCCGGGGTTTCACTGCCGCTGCTGCTGCTGCCAACCCCTCAGACAGGTTCCTGCCCTCCTGGGGTCCAGCCAGGGTTGGCCCAGGAAGGCAGAACAAAGGACTTCCTCAGAGAGAGGGTGTTACACCCTCTCCCTTTGGAAAAAGGTGTCAGGGCTGGGGAGGAGTAGCCTCCCCCAGCCTCTGGAAATGCTTTGATGGGAAACAGATGGTGCCCATCTCTGCATAAGCCAGTCTACACCGGTTCAGGGATCCCCCAGCCCTGCTCTAGCGCGAAACTGGACAAAGGAAAGGGGAGTGACCACTCCCCTGACCTGCACCTCCCAGGGGAGGTGCCCAGAGCTCCTCCAGTGTGCTCCAGACCTCTGCCATCTTGGAAACAGAGGTGCTGCTGGCACACTGGACTGCTCTGAGTGGCCAGTGCCAGCAGGTGACGTCAGAGACACCTCCTGATAGGCTCTTACCTGTGTTGCTAGCCTATCCTCCTTCCTAGGTAGCCAAACCTCCTTTTCTGGCTATTTAGGGTCTCTGCTTTGGGGAATTCTTTAGATAACGAATGCAAGAGCTCATCAGAGTTCCTCTGCCTCTCTCTTCACCCTCTGCCAAAGGATCGACCGCTGACTGCTCAGGACGCCTGCAAAACCGCAACAAAGTAGCAAATACGACTACTGCAACCTTGAATCGCTGATACTGCCGCCTTCTCGACTGTTTCCTGGTGGTGCATGCTCTGGGGGTAGCCTGCCTCCTCTCTGCACTAGGAGCTCTGAAGAAATCTCCCATGGGACGACGGAATCCTCCCCCTGCAACCGCAGGCACCAAAAGACTCCATCACCGGTCCTCTGGGTCCCCTCTCAGCACAACAAGCGTGGTCCCTGGAACTCAGCAACTCTGTCCAAGTGACTCCCACAGTCCAGTGACTCTTCAGTCCAAGTTTGGTGGAGGTAAGTCCTTGCCTCCCCATGCTAGACTGCATTGCTGGGTACCGCGTGATTTGCAGCTGCTCTGGCTCCTGTGCACTCTTCCAGGATTTCCTTTGTGCACAGCCAAGCCTGGGTCCCCAACACTCTAACCTGCAGTGCACAACCTCCTGAGTTGTCCTCAGGCGTTGTGGGACTTCCTTTTGTGTCTTTGGGTGAGCTCTGGTTCACTCCTCTTCGTAGTACCTGTTCTGGCACTTCTGTGGGTGCTGCCTGCTTCTGTGAGGGCTCCCTGTCTTGCTGGGTGTCCCCTCTGTCTCCTCATCCAAGTGGCAACATCCTGGCCCCTCCTGGGCCACAGCAGCATCCAAAAACCCTAACCACGACCCTTGCAGCTAGCAAGGCTTGTTTGCGGTCTTTCTGCGTGGGAACACCTCTGCAAGCTTCTTCACGACGTAGGACATCCATCCTCCAAAGGGGAAGTTCCTAGTCCTCTTCGTTCTTGCAGAATCCACAGCTTCTATCATCCGGTGGCAGCTTCTTTGCACCCTCAGCTGGCATTTCCTGGGCATCTGCCCAATCCCGACTTAGTCGCGACTCTTGGACTTGGTCCCCTTGTTCCACAGGTACTCTCGTCCGGAAATCCACTTTGGTTGCATTGCTGGTGTTGGTCTTCCTTGCAGAATTCCCCTATCATGACTTCTGTGCTCTCTGGGGAATGTAGGTGCACTTTACACCTACTTTTCAGGGTCTTGGGGTGGGCTATTTTTCGAACCCTCACTGTTTTCTTACAGTCCCAGCGACCCTCTACAAGCTCACATAGGTTTGGGGTCCATTCGTGGTTCGCATTCCACTTCTAGAATATATGGTTTGTGTTGCCCCTGTACCTATGTGCTCCTATTGCAATCTACTGTAACTTTACATTGCTTGCATTACTTCCTTTTGCTATTACTGCATATTTTTGGTATTGTGTACATATATCTTGTGTATATTTGGCATCCTCATACTGAGGGTACTCACTGAGATACTTTTGGCATATTGTCATAAAAATAAAGTACCTTTATTTTTAGTATATCTGTGTATTGTGTTTTCTTATGATATTGTGCATATGACACCACTGGTATAGTAGGAGCTTTGCATGTCTCCTAGTTCAGCCTAAGCTGCTTACTATAGCTACCTTCTATCAGCCTAAGCTGCTAGAAACACCTCTTCTACACTAATAAGGGATAACTGGACCTGGTACAGAGTGTAAGTACCCCTTGGTACCCACTACAAGCCAGGCCAGCCTCCTACAGTTCCCACCTCACAGTCACAGGCCACTACAGAGCTTCCACCCTCTGGAAACACCAGCACAGCACCCACCCAGCGGGCCCATACCTCTGTCCCCAGGACACGTCAATCAGCAGTGTGTCCACCACTACAGGGAACCCAGGCTAACCCACCACCCCAACAACAACAGGGACCTGAGGGCAGAGGTAGAGGGCACACAGTCCAGGGGACGGAGGCCCAGGAACACAGGGGAACTGGGAGGGCTGCTGTGCAACAGGGGGAGGACAGGCCAAGGGAACCCACTCTCCATGAGGCCCTCTCCTCCATCATGGGTGCCTACCACCACTCCCAGGAGACAATGGCAACGGTACTGGCCAAGTTTCAGGAGACCCAGTGCCTGCAGGAGGAACAGTATTTGGGGCTTCAGGGAGGAACTCAGAACCATCAGTTCCACCCTGGGCACCATCGTAGGGGTGCTGAAGAAAGTACTCAACACCAGGAGGGACACTGTGGCACAACAAAGGGCCCCTGACACTAGCATGGACGATGAACTGCCCACCACCTCTGCCAGTGCTAGTGGACAGGACGCCCCGCCACAGGACCACCACACCAGCACCCCACCCCCTGCAGAGGGAGAACCACCCCGCAAACGGTCCCTGAGATCCAGGACAAAGACAGAGAACAGTGCCAAGACCCCGACAAGAAATGATACCACCCTGAATGTCATCTTTCTGTCCCACTTTGTCACCCAGTCCATCCTCAAACTGCCCCAGCTCCACTTCCTATGCCCATTTGGGCAATGCACCTGTGAGACTAATAGACTGGACTCTGCCATGGACATTCCTCCACCATCACCCCTGATCATTTTACAACCCCCTCCAATATTTAGTACTTAAATAAACACCCTTGAAGCACAAAGCAATCTGGAGTCAGTCTGTGATTTCGAAATAGTGTATTAGCAATTACAGTGACAAAATGCTCTTACAATTGTAATGTCAATATACCTATGTCACACAGCTCTAGTCCATGAGGAAACAAAGCAGATGTCACACAGTGGGACCCACATCTGTGAAATCGTAAGGGAAAGTGACATCTCAGTGACCATACACTGGGTGAAAACAACAGACAGTAGAGAGGTAGTAGTGTAAAAGTACATGTAGTAGGCAGGTCTGTACTCTTACCTGTGTCTCACTGGAAATATTGCAGGATCACCAAGTTCCTGTTGTCCATGTCCTCTTCTTCTGCTTCCTCGTCTTCACTGTCCACAGGCTCTACAGCTGCAACAACACCGCCATCTGGACCATCCTCCTGCAGAAAAGGCACCTGTCGTCGCAAAGCTAAGTTGTGAAGCATACAGCAGGCCACGATGATCTGGCACACCTTCTTTGGTGAGTAGAATAGGGATCCACCTGTCATATGGAGGCACCTGAACCTGGCCTTTAGGAGGCCAAAGGTCCGTTCGATAATCCGCTAAGTTCGCCCATGGGCCTCATTGTAGCATTCCTCTGCCCTTGTCCTGAGATTCCTCTCTGGGGTCAGTAGCCATGACAGGTTGGGGTAACCAGAGTCACCTGCAAATGGCGAGGGACAACTGCTAGACACACACTAACTCATAGGGACATCCACAGACCCAGACAACTATTCCCACTGATTTGGGTCCATGTGCTCACCTAATAGCCACACCCGGTGCCTCTGGAGTTGACCCATCACATAAGGGATGCTGCTATTCCACAGGATGTAAGCGTCATGCACTGAGCCAGGAAATTTTGCATAACATGGGAAATGTACTGGTCTGCCAAACACACCATCTGCACATTCATGGAATGGTAACTCTTCCAGTTTCTGTACACATGTTCACTCCTGCGTGGGGGGACCAAGGTCACGTCAATGGCACCTATGATGTTGGGAATATGTCCCAGGGCATAGAAATCACCTTTCACTGTAGGCAAATCCTCCACCTGAGGGAAAACGATGTAGCTCCGCATGTGTTTCAGCAGGGCAGACAACACTCTGGACAACACGTTGGAAAACATAGGCTGGGACATCCCTGATGCTATGGCCACTGTTGTTTGAACCCACTTGCAAGGAAATGGAGCACTGACAGCAGCTGCACTTGTGGGGGGATTCCTGTGGGATGGCGGATAGCTGACATCAGGTCTGGCTCCAGCTGGGTACACAGTTCATGGATTGTGGCACGGTCAAGCCTGTAGGTGATAATCACATGTCTTTCCTCCATTGTCGACAGGTCCACCAGCGGTCTGTATACTGGAGGATGCCGCCATCTCCTCACATGTCCCAGTGGACGGTGCCTATGAAGGACAAAAGCGAGCACAGAGTCAACCAACTCAGAGGTACATACCCACAGCTTACACAGAACACGGATCCTAATCCGAAAAATGGCCTGTATGTGTGTTGAGTCTAGGCCTAGGTATGTGTGACGCAGTTAAAAATTAAGCCATGTGGGCCCCTGAAATGGCGGCTGCCTGACCTCTAAAGTGGGACAATGGGATGTGAGGTAACTGTGCTGGCGTTGTACACCGTCGCGGTAGGTGGTTGAAGACCGCAGCACAATGCTGCATTGGTTAAAATTGGACCCTATGGGTCCCAGGAGCCGATGACGAAGTACGCTGGCAGTGACGGTACGCACCGCCGCGACATGACCGCCATTTTCTATCTGTTCAATCAATCGATACCTGATCTTCGACAGGAGAGGACCTACACTGCAAATGCTGCTGTGACCTCGGTCTGGAAGAGACAATGGCTCGAGTGTCTGGGGAAAGGGCCCCTGCCCTCACATCGGAGGAGTTGGAGAAACTTGTGGATGGGGTCCTCCCCAGTACACGCTACTTTACGGTCCTCCAGACAAACAGGTAAGTACACTGGGAGCATGCTGTATGGGCTATGCCTGAGTGGAGTGGGGTGGATGAAAGATGGGGGTGGGAGATTGAGGCGTGCATGAAACAACGATGAATGCATATGCCACATAGCAAGGGTAGGGATGGGGGCCAATGACTGTGACAGTGCAGTTGGTAATAAAGTTTCTCTTCCCCCTGTACAATTCATGTAGGTCAGCACCCACCAGAAAAAAAATATTTGGCGTGCCATCGCCAAGGACGTCCGGACCCTGGGGGTCTACCACAGACGGAGCACCCACTGGCGGAAAAGACATTCGCCGCTGGAGCAAGAAGACGGCAGAGGCTCAGATGGGGGTGGCCTCCCAACTTGGGAGGGGTGCCCGTCTCACCATGACCCCCCTGATGTTCAGGATCTTGGCGGTGGCGTACCCAGAGTTGGATGGGCGCTTGAGGGCATCACAGCAGCCACAAGGGGGTGAGTACACTCTCATCCTGCTGATTTTGCGCGCAAGTGGAGGTGTCTGGGTGGGGGAGGTGGGCTGTGGGTTTCCCTAGGCCAGGGCAAGCGTAGTAAGCAAGGTCCCTCCATAAGGCAGGCCATGTGGCACCCCACCCCACCTCTGTAGAGTGCCAAGTACACCTAGTCATGCCCCCGTGTCATCCATGTGTGCAGATGTCGTCCATAGCTTTGTCGGTCATTTCCCAGCGATTGAACAGTGGAGCCAAAGAGCGTGGCGTAGTGCAGGGGGCTTCTGTGTCTGTCGTGTCCGCCAACGGTAGCATTAATGCATACACTCAACATGTCTTTCTTCTGTTGTCCCCCCCCTTTTTGTGGTCTCCCTGTTCTTGTGTGCATTAGCATCATCAGGCGGAGGAGCAGTGGCACTGGAGCACGAGGGAGCTGCATCTCACATGGCCCTGGAGGGCGACACTACGGACTCGGACTTCACCAGTGTGACGGAGGGCGAGGGGAGCTCCACGGCGGGGACAGGAGCTGACACCAGCTACATGAACTAGTCCTCTGATGGGAGCTCCCTTGTGGTGGCGACAACATCTGTGCCTCCCGCATCTACAGGTACAGCCGCCACCCCCCCTACCAGAACCGCCCTCCCAGCAGCCCCTCAGCCTTTTCCCCGTGCCCGCTCACCCAGGAGGGTGGGCATCACCTTCGCCCCAGGCACCTCAGGCCCTGCCCCAGTCACCCCTGCTGCCCTCAGTGAGGAGGCCATTGACCTCCTCAGGTCCCTCACTGTTGGGCAGTCTATCATTTTCAATGCCATCCAGGGTGTAGAAAGGCAGTTGCAACATACAAATGCATTCCTGGAGGGCACTCATTCTGGTCAGGCGGCCCTTCAGCGAGTTTTTAAGACTCTGGCCTCAGCACTGATGGCAGCCATTGTCCCCGTTTCTAGCCTCTCCCCTCCAACTTCCTCCACCCAGACCCAATCCCCTGTACCCCAGCCTATCCCAAGCACACCTTCAGACCAGCTGCACACACGTCAACACACAAGGGAAGCTCAGGCAAACATAAGCACCACACATCCCACAGGCACTCACGCAAACATCACACACATGCAGACACACCAACATCCACTGCCTCCACTGTGTCCCCCTCCTCCTCGTCTCCCTCCTCCCTCCCTGTCTCGTCTACACTCACACCTGCATGCACTACATCTACAGCCACTACTGCCATCACCAGCACACACACCACCATACCCCGCTCACGTGCAGTCACCACCCCACTACCATTCACACATCCCCTGTGTCCTCTCCCAGTGTGTCTGTGACGCCACCTCCCAAGATACACAAATGCAGGCACACACCCACTCAACGGCCATCCACCTCACGACAGCCTCCAGCGCATGCACCTTCACCCAAAGTCACCAAATGAACACCTCCTACAACCACAACCTCTTCCTCCACTCCCAAACCCCCTCCTGCTACTCGTCCCAGTGTCTCCAAAAAGCTTTTCCTGTCCAACCTTGACCTCTTTCCCACACCCCCCCACCCCGTCCATCACCTAGGGCCCGACTCTCCAGGTCCCAACCTAGCACCTCAGCCACAACATCTCCGGGACCAGTGGTGCCTGTAGTCACCGGAATCTGGAGTGCACCGGCCACCAGGGAAGCCAGTGTGGCACGGAGCCACAGCATGGACAGTCCCCCACCTGTCAAGCATCAAAAGTTGGCCAGTGCCCGGCAGGAGAGGGCGAAGACTCCAGCCACCAAAGCCGTTCCCAGGGGTTCCGGTGGGAGTGTGGAGTCAGCTGTGACACCTTCCAAGGTCGGGAAGGGCCACAAGAAACCCGGCAAGTCTGGGAAGAGCAGAAAGGTGGACAAGACTGCCATCATCCCCGCTGCCCAGGAGGCCATCGCCATCATCCCCGCTGCCCAGGAGGCCACCGCCAGCACCAGCCCAGCTGCCCAGGGGGCCACCGCCATCATCCCCGCTGCCCAGGAGGCCACCGCCAGCACCTGCCCTGCTGCCCAAGAAGCCACCGCCATCATCCTCGCTGCCCAGGAGGCCACCGCCATCATCCCCACTGCCCAGGAGGCCCGCTGGGCTAGAGAGGACCGCCAGCACAAGCCCCGCTGGGCTAGAGAGGACTGCCAGCACAAGCCCCTCTGGGCTAGAGAGGCCCGCCAGCACAAGCCCCGCTGGGCTAGAGAGGACCGCCAGCACAAGCCCCGCTGGGCTACAGAGGACCGTCAGCACAAGCCCCGCTGGGCTACAGAGGACCGCCAGCACAAGCCCCGCTGGGCTACAGAGGACTGCCAGCAGCTGAGTCACTGCAAAGGAGCCCGCCGACTCAAGCACCGCTGGACAGGGCACCGCCGCTACAAGCACAGCTGAACAGGGCACCGCCACCACAAGCACCGCTGAACAGGGCACCGCGACTACAAGCACCGCTGAACAGGGCACCGCCGCCTCAAGCACCGCTGAACAGGGCATCACCACCGCAAGCACCGCAGAACGTGGCACCGCCGATACAAGCACCGCTGAACAGGGCACCGCCGCTACAAGCACCGGTGAACAGGGCACGGCCACCTCAAGCACCACTGAACAGGGCACCGCCACCACAGGCACCGCTGAACAGAGCACTGACGATACAAGCACCGCTAAACAGGGCACCGCCGCTACAAGCACCGCTGAACAGGGCACCGCCGCCTCAAGCACCGCTGAACAGGGCACTGCCGATACAAGCACCGCTGAACAGGGCACCGCCGCTACAAGCACCGCTGAACAGGGCACCGCCGCTACAAGCACCGCAGAACAGGGCACCGCCGCTACAAGCACCACTGGCCCATGAGCGGCAAAGGCACTGACGCTACTGAGTTCGTCACAAGCAGGATGAAGCATTCTGGGCACAGAGCCCCCTCCAGAACCAGTGGAGACTGTCATCCCCTACCTTTGTCCTTAGCAGGATAAAGCACTCTGGGCACCATGCCCCCTCCAGAACCAGTGGAGACTGTCATCCACTAACTCTGTCGATAGCAGGATGAAGCACTCTGGGAAGCATGTCCCCCTCCAGAACCAGTGGAGACTGTCATCCACTACCTCCAGAACCAGTGGAGACTGTCATCCACTACCTCTGTCTTTAGCAGGATGAAGCACTCTGGGCACCATGCCCCCTCCAGAACCAGTGGAGACTGTCATCCACTACCTCTGTCCTTAGCAGGATGAAGCACTCTAGGCACCATGCCCCCTCCAGAACCAGTGGAGACTGTTATCCACTTGAGAGACTGTGGCTTTGCACTCCCCAGGATTGAACAGTGGGCAACCCACCCACTGAATAGACTTGAGAGACTGTGGCTTTGCACTCCCCAGGATGGAAGAGTGGGCAACCCACCCACTGTATAGACTTGAGAGACTGTGGCTTTGCACTCCCCAGGATTGAACAGTGGGCAACCCACCCACTGTATAGACTTGAGAGACTGTGGCTTTGCACTCCCCAGGATTGAACAGTGGGCATGTGGCCCTCTTGTGGATTTGGTGTCGTGTACTCAACCGGCTGAGGTGCCCCTCCCTTTACCCTCCCCCAGAGGTGCCTGTTTTCTTGCTCTCTGATGCCCCTGCAGTGTTCTCTTCGTCATGGTCGGGGATCTTGTGTGGGCCTCGCCCATACCGTGTGGGCCCAGTGTTCCACGGACTTGATTGGAGCACTACCTGGACTACTAAGCTTGGTGTATATTTTGTTTATGGTGTATATATATATTTTTGCATACTTGTCATCCACTACCTCTGTCCTTAGCAGGATGAAGCACTCTAGGCACCATGCCCCCTCCAGAACCAGTGGAGACTGTTATCCACTTGAGAGACTGTGGCTTTGCACTCCCCAGGATGGAACAGTGGGCAACCTGCGCACTGTATAGACTTGAGAGACTGTGGCTTTGCACTCCCCAGGATTGAACAGTGGGCATGTGGCCCTCTTGTGGATTTGGCGTTGTGCACTCAACCGGCTGAGGTGCCCCCCCTTACCCTCCCCCTGAGATGCCTGTTTTCTTGCTCTCTGATGCCCCTTCAGTGTTCTCTCCGTCATGGTGGGGGATCTTGTGTGGTCCTTGCCCAAACCGTGTGGGCCCAGTGTTCCACGGACTTCATTGGAGCACTACCTGGTCTACTAAGCTTGGTGTATATTTTGTTTATGGTGTATATATATATTTTTGCGTACTTGATTTTAATATTTTACAATGGTTACACTCATTTCCTTTTGTCTTTGCATTCTTCTGGGGGAGTTGGGGGGTGTAACTGTAATGTATCATGCTGTATTGGTGTGTGTGTTGTTGTGGGTGAGGGCGGGGTGGGGGTGTTGCCTGTTGCGTGTGTGTGTCCCTGTTTTTTCCCTCCCCCTCCCCTGTGTCGTAGGTGCAGTACTCACCGTTGTCTTCGCCGCCGGCGTTCGTGCTCCTGGTAGAGAAGCAAGAAGATAAGGGCTGGCAGGATATGCAGCTCTGGTTCCATGGCGTCTGGATTCCTCGTGGGGTGTGTAGAGGTGAGCGTTTTCCCTTCGAGATCCTTTTTCCGCCGCGTTTTTGTCCGCGGTGAATCCGCCCCAGAAAAGGTGGCAGATTGGTAGGTTGTGATACTGTGGGCGGTACTTTGTCTTCCGCCTGTCTGTTGGCGGTGACCGCCAAGCTGTTTGTCTGTACCACCGTGGCGGTCGGAGTGTTAAAGTGGCTGTCTTTGTTGGCGGTTTCTGCCACGGTCGTAATTCAATTTTTTTTACCGGCGGCCTGTTGGCGGTCTTACCGCCGCTTTAACACCGTCCGCCAGGGTTGTAATGACCACCAAAGTCTCTTTCAAGCACAAAGTGCCTGGTTCACGTGAAAAATCTCTGCAAAGGGCCGCAGAGGAGGAGACGCGTGGAAACAAAGGGGTGTGTGTCGATTTCTCGGGCCGCACACAACAATGTGTCGTTTAGTTTCCACACAGGGACGGCTGTGCATCGATTTCCGGTGCTCGGTCATGGATCCTCTTCGGGTTGCGGCGTTTTCAGACACCCTGGGGTTCTGTGCGTGGAATCCTGGGCTTGCGGAGCGAAGTCACAAGCGCTGCATCGATCCGGTGGGTGTTGCGTGGAATTTTCTCCCGCACAGCAGGCGCTGCATCGATTTCCCCTCTAGAAGTCAGGCTGTGTCATCCCAGGTCAGCTGTGCGTCGATCCGGTGGGCCATGCATCGAAGTTCCGGTCACAACGCAGGCACAACGTCGATCTTCTCCTTGCGAGGTCACGCTGCGTCATTCGAGTTTGGCATGCAGTGAATTTCTCACCGTGGGGCAGGCTGTGCATCGGTTTTAGCAAGCTGTGCATCAAATTTTTGCCGCACAAGGAGTCCAGTTGCAAGAGTGAAGTCTTTTTGGTCCTGAGACTTCAGGGAACAGGAGGAAAGCTCTATCCAAGCTCTTGGAGAGCACTTCTTCACCACAGCAAGAGAGAAGCAAGGCAGCAGGCCAAGAGCAAGGCAGCGGTCCTTCACAGAAAGCAGCCAGGTGAGTCCTTTTGGCAGCCAGGCAGTTCTTCTTGGCTGGATGCAGGTTCTGGTTCCAGTTTTCTTCTCAAGAAAGTGTCTGAGTTGGAAGGGGCAAAGGCCCTGTTTATATACCCAAATGTGCCTTAGATGTGGGGGAGACTTCAAAGAGTGGCTTAGAAGTGCACCAGGTCCCCTTTCAGTTCAATCCTGTCTGCCAGGGTCCCAGTAGGGGGTGCAGCAGTCCTTTGTGTGAGAGCAGGCCCTCCACCCTCCCAGCCCAGGAAGACCCATTCAAAATGCAGATGTGTGCAAGTGAGGCTGAGTATCCTGTGTCGGGGTATGTCTGAGTGAATGCACAAGGAGCTGTCAACTAAACCCAGCCAGACATGGATTGTAAGGCACAGAAAGATTTAAGTGCAGAGAAATGCTCACTTTCTAAAAGTGGCATTTCTAAAATAGTAATATTAAATCCAATTTCACCAGTCAGCAGGCTTTTATATCACCATTCTGGCCATACTATATATGACCTTCCTACTCCTTTCAGATCAGCAGCCACCACTCAAACAATGTATGAGGGCAGCCCCAATGGTATCCTATGAAGGGAGCAGGCCTCACAGCAGTGTACAAATGAATTTAGGAGTTTTACACTACCAGGACATGTAAACTTCATAGGTACATGTCCTGCCTTTTGCCTACACAGCACCCTGCCCTATGGGTTACCTAGGGCATACCTTAGGGGTGTCTTATAAGTAGAAAAAGGGAGGTTTTAGGCTTGGTAAGTACATTTAAATGCCATGTCGAATTGACTCTGAAACTGCACCCACATGCCTTGCAATGGCAGACCTGAGACAAGGTTAAAGGGCTACTTAAGTGGGTGGCACAATCAGTGCTGCAGGCCCACTAGTAGCATTTAATCTACAGGCCCTGGGCACATAAAGTGCACTCTACTAGGGACTTATAAGTAAATTAAATAGTCCAATTGGGTATGATCCAATGTTACCATGTTCAAAGGGAGAGAGCATTTGCACTTTAGCACTGGTTAGCATTGGTAAAGTGCGCCGAGTCTAAAAACCAGCACAAACAGTGTCCAAAAGTGGAGGGAGGCAGGCAAAAAGTTGGGGGTGACCACCCCAAGGCTGTCAGGTCTAACACATGACAACTGCCACACTAAGTATGAACAGGTGATTTTGGCCACTGAAAATGTTTCATTAGGGCGTTGCAGATCAATAAATCTTGAATCCCCTTTGCCCATTCCTAAAGGTGTCACTTCAAGAGTATGCATTTGACCACAGTTGTGTTGATATAACAGAGTTATGCACTAAGCCGTAACCAGATAGTCTAGATTAACCACTTGAAGATTCTGATCACTCACTATTCGTAGGTGGCTCTTGTCTAAGAAACAGATGCAGTATATTGAGAGCAGCATATACCTTCTGCACCTCTAATGGCATTGTGGAAGCATACTACGTGTTAGTCCTGGCCCACTGATATACCTCCGTAAAAAATTGTTGTCCAGAGAATTTCATTTTTCATTTGTGTTTTTGTATCATTAGAGAAGTACTTTAGCTTGGGTAGACATTGCTAATCCGGGTCGATTTGTTTCTGGATGATATTTTTATAAATGACAGATGTGTTGCGGTGATGATGTAATATTTCAGGAACCATAGGACCTATGTACTTCATTTTGGTGTCAAAACATAGGTTTTGGGGTTCAAATAGTCCTATTGAGACAGAAAATAACTCCTCATAGCAACTCTTCTGCCATTTTCCAAAATGGCAGCTCTATAATGATGTGTTCTAGCCATCATATTGTTAATTTTGTTTTAATATTGTTGTTCCTTCAGGTTTTCCATTGATTCACATTCGTAAACATGAGCGAAGAAGGACACAGCAGAGGATCTTCACCTCGTGACAGAGTGTTGCTAGCTACAAAATCTAAGGAATCCTTCAACATAGAAAAAAGTGTCATATGCCAAACTAATTTGAAAGAAAAGCTAACATCAACTTCAGCTAGACAGAAGAGGGTTTGAGAGGCTGCAGAAATACAGCAAGAAGAAGTTCACAAAAGATTGAAACTGATGGGTGAAGAGGATCAGATATTTTATCATTGTAACAACAAGTGTGACAAGTCGAATACAGTGGAAAAAAGCCTGGAAACAAATTGTCAAAAAACAGCAGAAACCAGTGAATAACAACAAAAATCTGAATCTTCTGAGAAAGCAGCAATGACCAAACCCAATGCCCATCCAATCAGAAGACTGATGGATACCCGTCGTCCATCTCCAACAAGTGATCAGAAAGAAGGGGATCTTCAGTGTGTTAGTTGTGATTTAGCCAGAACAAGATCTATAGAGATTGACGAAAGAACAAAGTACAGAGGAAGAGTTTGTGAGTCTCAAAGGGCAAACATGTTTTTATGTACAGCTAGTTTCTTCCAAGATTATGTTTTCAGCTGATTAGCTGACCTAAACAGCGAGGTGAATGTATTTGCAGCAGATTAGGATGTCCACCTGAACTTCATTCATGCATCCATTCGAAAATATGAATGCACAATGAGATCCTAGCATCAACTTAACCACCAGCCTTCAGTTAAGTTTGCACTCTTTGAAAAAGTATATTACGTTTTAAAAGCCACTCTTGGTAGACAGTGAGATCAGAAAAATAATGGCCAAGATTGTTGAAACTGTATTGATCCATAATAATGAAATTAAGATTTTTCAGTTGAGAATGTACAATGACACAATTTGTTTTGTCAGTCTAAAAAAATGAATGAGTCACTTATGATTTTCTCAGCTGATTTGACTCCTGAAGTTCTTGCTGCCAAAATAGGATAATAGGATGCAGTAAAATCATCAGGAACCATTTTAAGAAACTTCTTCAAAGGTTTAGATTTTGAACATAGTGACAAATTTTGTGATGTCCCAGAACTCAGCAAACATAGGAGTCAACAAGAATGCTTGATGTTGTCTTACCATTTTTTACATCATTGTTTAATATCAGCAAAGCAAAGCTGTTACAAACTAAAGTTTGTGAGTTTGGAACAGAAGACAACAACATTGATGATGGCTTTGAAGATATAGGCGAAGAAGTGGAAGAAAGTCCCATGAACTGACTGGCTTATGCTGTGCAAATGAACTGCCTTTTCCAAATCATGTTTTATGAATTACATCACGGCAAAAAGAAAACTCTGCTACACATGATGACTGCCTACGCAATCTCTGACAAGGGCATAAGTAGATTGCTATTCACTTCAATGCATAGGATTGGTGTATCAACAAGTTATAATGACATAGTACGGAGCAGGAACTTGTTAGCATATCATGCTGTAAAATCTTGTAGATCAGACACCACACCACTTACAAGTCACTTCACCAGGAAAGGATTCACAATTGCAAGCACACATGATACTGCCATGGTGCTTTTAAGACTGTACCAACGAAGTAGCTGCTGGAAAACAAGCTGTGTCAGCTGTGGGAGTAAACAAACAAAGCTGCAAACTTAGAACCCAACTGCCTTGCCAAAGTGTGCAAAATCACTAAAAGCCATCAACATGTCCCAGTCTATCAGAAAGTTTCAAAATATCTGAGGACATAGATCTTCTTCTAGCTGATGATGCTGTCCGCAAAGCTGATTTAACTGAATTCATCATATTGCTTATTCGGTGGGGATTGAAGGATAAAGAAAAGCCAGTTCCTCAATGGCCTGGAATTCATGCCCTGATCTCCCAGAATACCGTTGCACTGAAGAAGGTTGGGTTTTTACAAATAATACAATCTCCAGTCACAAACTACGCAACAGCATACACAGCTCTAAAACATTTTCAAAATGTGCATGCTGAGCTTGAAGACAGCCTATCCTGCCAATTTTCTGCAATTAAGGTGTTTTCAGTATTGTAACTGGCATTTTTATCAGCAAGCCAGTAGGATTTGATGATCTGGGCGTTTTCTCCATGACAAAAGTTGGGTTGCAGTGTGCAGGAAGTTATCTTAGTGGATGTCGCAAAGACGATGCATTTATTGAGGCTGAAATGTTTGGAAGCAAAACTGTCCAGTCAGTATTGAGCGAAACACATAAGCTCTCATTACAATCCTGGCGGTCAGTGATAAAGCGGCAGTAATACCGCCAACAGGCCGGCGGTAAAACAAAAACTGAATTATGACCATGGCGGAAACCGCCAACACAGACAGCCACTTTAATACTCCGACCACCACAGCGGTAGCAACAAACACCGTGGCAGTAACCACCAACAGCCAGGCGGAAGACAATGTACTGCCCACACTATTACAACCCACCAATCCGCCACCTTTTACGGGGCGGATTCACCGCAAACAAAAACACGGCGGAAACAGGACTTCGAAGGGAAAACGCTCACCTCTGCACACCCCACGAGGAATCAGGACCCCATGGAGCCCGAGCTCCAGATTCTGCCAGCCTTTATCTTCCTGCTCCTCTACCAGGAGCACGAATGCTGGCGGCGAAGACAACGGTGAGTACTGCCCCTACGACACAGGGGAGGGGGGAGGGAAAAAACAGTGACACACACACGCAACACGCAACACCCCCACCCTCACCCACTACAACACACACACAAATACATATTGATACATAACAGTTACACCCCCCAACCCAACCTTGAAGAATGCAAGGACAAAAGGAAATGAGTCGAATAATTGTGATATATTCAATTACATACGTCAAAAATATTTACAAATATATACATTTATACTGTATACAATTATATACACCAAGAACACAAGTCCAAGGGGTTCCGCCAACATAGTCCGTGGATCACTGGGCCCAAAAGGCATGGGCGAGGCCCACACCCAATACCCGAACAAGACGGAGAGAACACTGCAGTGCCATCAGTTAGAAATAAAACAGGAAGTGGGGGTGCACCTCAGCCGGTTGAGTGCACAACGCCAGATCCACGAGGGGGCTCCATGCCCACTGTTCAATCCTGGGGAGTGCAAAGCCACAGTCTCTCAAGTCTCTACAGTGGGTGGTTTGCCCACTGTTCAATCCTGGGGAGTGCAAAGCCACAGTCTCTCAAGTCTCTCCAGTGGGTGGTTTGCCCACTGTTCAATCCTGGGGAGTGCAAAGCCACAGACTCTCAAGTCTCTACAGTGGGTAGTTTGCCCACTGTTCAATCCTGGGGAGTGCAAAGCCACAGTCTCTCAAGTCTCTACAGTGGGTGGGTTGCCCACTGCTTTATCCTGAGGAGTACAAAGCCACAGTCTCTCAAGTGGATAACATTCTCCACTGGTTTCTGGAGGGGGCCTTGTGCCCAGAGTGCTTCATCCTGCCAAGGACTGAGGTAGTGGATGTATCTCTCCACTGGTTCTGGAGGGGGCCTTGTGCCCAGAGTGCTTCATCCTGCCCGTGGCGGACTCAGTAGCGTCGGAATCATTGGTGCTCACTGGCCTGCGGTGCTGTTTGCGGCGGTGTCCTGGGCAGCGGTTCAGCTGGTGGCGGTCTGGTCCTGGCCTGCGGTGCTGCTGGCGGCAGTGTCCTGGGCGGCAGTTCAGCTGGTGGAGGTCTTGTCCTGGCCTGCAGTGCTGCTGGCGGCGGTGTCCTGGGCAGCGGTTCAACTGGTGGTGGTCTTGTCCTGGCCTGCGGTGGTGATTGTGGCGGTGTCCTGGGCAGCGGTTCAGCTGGTGACGGTCTTGTCCTGGCCTGCGATTCAGCTGCTGACGGTCCTGTCTTTGGCAGTGGGGCTGCTGGCAGTCGTCTCCTGGGCAGCGGGGCTGCTGGCGGCCGCCCCCTGGGCAGCGGGGCTGCTGCTGGCGGTCCTGTCTTTGGCAGCGGGGCTGCTGGCGGTCGCCTCCTGGGCAGTGGGGCTGCTGGCGTTCTTGTCCGCCGTGCTGATCTTCCCAGACTTGCCGGTTTTACTGTGCTGCTTCCCCACCTTGGATGGTGTCGCAGCTGTCTCCACACTCCCAACTGGACCCCTGGGAGCGGCTTTGGTGGCTGATTTCTTTCCCCTCTCCCGCCGGGCACTGGCCAACTTTTGATGCTTGACAGGTGGGGGACTGTCCGTGCTCTGGCTCCTTGCCACACTGGCTGCCCTGCTGCCTGGTGCACTCCATAATCCGGTGACTACTGGCACCACTGGTCCCGCCGATGTTGTGGCTGAGGTGCTAGGTTGGGACCTGGAGAGTCGGGCCCTAGGAGACTGAAGGGGTGGGGAAGGTGTGGGAAAGAGGTCAAGGTTGGACAGGAAAAGTTTCTTAGGAACACTGGGACGGGTAGATGGAAGGGGTTCGGGAGTGGAGGAAGAGGTAGTGGTTGTAGGAGGTGTACGTTTGCTGACTTTGGGTGAAGGTGCATGGGCTGGAGGCTGTTGTGAGGTGGATGGCTGTTGGGTGGGTGTGTGGCTGTGTTTGTGTACCTTGGGAGGTGGCCTCACAGACACACTGGGAGAGGGCACAGGGGATGTGTGAATGGTAGTGGGGGTGGTGACTGCACGTGAGCGGGGTGTGGTGGTGTGTGTGCTGGTGATGGACGTAGTGGCTGAGGATGTAGTGCATGCAGGTGTGAGTGGAGACAAGACAGGGAGGGAGGAGGGAGACGAGGAGGACAGGGACACAGTGGAGGCAGTGGATGTTGGTGTGTCTGCATGTGTGTGATGCTTGAGTGAGTGCCTGTGGGATGTGTGGTGCTTATGTTTGCCAGAGCTTCCCTTGTGTGTTGAGGTGTGTGCATGCTGGTCTGATGGTGTGCCTGGGATAGGCTGAAGTACAGGGGTGTGGGTCTGGGTGGAGGAAGTTGGAGGGGGGAGGCTAGAGACAGGGACAATGGCTGCCATCAGTGCAGAGGCCAGAGTCTGAAAAGCTCGCTGAAGGGCTGCCTGACCAGAGTGAATGCCCTCCAGGTATGCATTGGTTTGTTGCAACTGCCTCTCTACACCCTGGATGACATTCAAAATGGTAGACTGCCCAACAGCGAGGGACCTGAGGAAGTCAATGGCCTCCTCACTGAGGGCAGCAGGGGTGACTGGGGTAGGGCCTGAGGTGCCCGGGGCCAAGGTGATGCCCACCCTCCTGGGTGAGCGGGCACGGGGCAAAAGCTGAGGGGCTGCTGGGAGGGGGGTGCTGGTTGGGGGGTGGCGGCTGTACCTGTAGATGTGGGGGGCACAGATGGGGCCAACACCACAAGGGAGCTCCCATCAGTGGAGGAGTCCGTCTCGCTGGTGTCAGTTCCTGTCCCCGCCATGGAGCTCCCCTCGTCCCACTGGTGAATTCAGAGTCCGTAGTCTCGCCCTCAAGTCCATGTGGGATGCAGCTCCCTCCTGCTCCGGTGCCACTGCTCCTCCGGCTGATGATGCTAATGCGCACAAGAACAGGGAGACCACAAAAAAGGGACGGGGAAGACAGAAGAAAGACATGTTCAGTGCATGCAATACCGCTACCATTGGCGGACACGACAGACACAGCGGCCCCCTGCTCTACGCCGCGCACTTGGGGTCCACAATTCAATCCCTGGGACATGGCTTACAAGGCTATGGCTGATTTCTGCACACATGGATGTCACAGGAGCCTGACTAGGTGTAGTTGGCACTGTACACAGGTGGGGTGGGGTGCCACAGGGCCTGCCTGAAGAAAGGAACTTAACTACCAAACTCGCCCTGGCCTAAGGGAACCCACAGCCCACCTCCCCCACCCAGACACCTACAATGTGCGCTGAATCAGCAAAATGAGAGTGTACTCACCCCCTTGTGGCTGCTGTGATGCCCTCAAGTGCCCATCCAACTCCGGGTACCCCACCGCCAGGATCCTGAACATGAGGGGGGTCATGGTGCGACGGGCACCCCTCCCACGTTGGGAGGCCATCCCCAGCTGGGCCTCCGCCGTCTTCTTGCTCTAGCGGTGAATGTCCTCCATCTTTTCCAGCAGTGGGTGCTCCGTCTGTGGTAGACCCCCAGGGTCCGGACTAACTTGGCGATGGCACGCCAGATGTCCTTCTTCTGGTGGGCGCTGACCTACAGGAATTGGACAGGGGGAAAAGAGTAGTAATTACCAACTGCACCGTCACAATCATTGGCCAGCATCCCTACCCTTGCCATGAAGCACATGCACTCACCGTCATTTCATGCACGCCTCATTCTCACCCCCCCTGTATCTTCCATCCACCCCACTCCACACAGGCAATGCCCATACAGCATACTCACAGTGTACTTACCTGTTTGTCTGGAGGACCGTAGAGTAGCCTGTACTGGGGGAGGCCCCCATCCACGAGTTTCTCCAACTCCTCCGTGCTGAAGGAAGGGGCACTTTCCCCAGACACACGAGCCATTGTCTCTTCCAGTCTGAGGTCACAGCAGCATTTGCAGTGTAGGTCCTCTCCTGTCGAAGATCAGGTATCGAGTGATTGAACAGAGAGAAAATGGTGGTCACGTCCGCGGCGGTGCGTACCGTCACCGCCGGCGTACATCGTCATTGGCTCCTGGGACCCATAGGGTCCAATGTTAACTAATGCAGCATTGCGCCGCGGTCTTCAACCACCTACCGCGACGGTGTACAACGCCAGCACAGTTACCTCATATCCCCTTGTCCCACCTTACAGGTCAGGCAGCCGCCATTTCAGGGGCCCACATGGCTTTATTTTTGACTGCGTCACACATACCTAGGCCTTGCTTAAACACTATTACAGGCTAAATTTGATTTATGAATATTTTCAGAGTAAGCTGTGTTTACGTACCTCAGAGTTGGTTGACTCTCTGCTCGCTGTTCTCCTCCATAGGCACCATCCGCTGGGGCATGTGAGGAGATGGTGGCATCCTCCGGTGTACAGATCGCTGGTGGACCTGTCGACAATGGAGGAAAGACATGTGATCATCACTTACAGGCTTGATCGTGCCACAATCCAGGAACTGTGTGCCCAGTTGGAGCCAGCCCTGATGTCAGCTATCCGCCATCCCACAGGAATCCCCCCTCAAGTGCAGGTGCTGTCAGTACTCCATTTCCTAGAAAGTGGGTCTTTTCAAACAACAGTGGCCATAGCATCAGGGATTTCCCAGCCTATGTTTTCCAACGTGGTGTCCAGATTGTTGTCTGCCCTGCTGAAACACATGCGGAGCTACATCGTTTTCCCTCAGGTGTATGATTTGTCTACAGTGAAAGGTGATTTCTATGCCCTGGGACATATCCCCCACATCATAGGTGCCATTGACGTGGCCTTGGTCCCCCCACGCAGGAGTGAACAGGTGTACAGAAACCGGAAGAGTTACCATTCCATGAATGTGCAGATGGTGTGTTTGGCAGACCAGTACATTTCCCATGTTAATGCAAAATTTCCTGGCTCAGTGCATGACGCTTACATCCTGCGGAATAGCAGCATCCCTTATGTGATGGGGCAACTTCAGGGGCACTGGGTGTGGCTATTAGGTGAGCACATGGACCCAAATCAGTGGGAATAGTTGTCTGGGTCTGTGGATGTCCCTTTGAGTTAGTGTGTGTCTAACAGTTGTCCCTCGCCATTTGCAGGTGACTCTGGTTACCCCAACCTATCATGGCTACTGACCCCAGTGAGGAATCCCAGGACAAGGGCAGAGGAATGCTACAATGAGGCCCATGGGCGAACTAGGAGGATTATAGAGCGGACCTTCGGCCTCCTGAAGGCCAGATTCCGGTTCCTCCATATGACAGGTGGTTCCCTATTCTACTCACCAAAGAAGGTATGCCAGATCCTCGTGGCCTGCTGTATGCTTCACAACTTGGCTTTGCGACGACAGGTGCCTTTTCTGCAGGAGGACGGTCCAGATGAAGGTTTTGTGGCAGCTGTGGAGCTTGTGGACAGTGAAGACAAGGAAGCAGAAGAAGAGGACATAGACAACAGGAACACGGTGATCCTGCAATATTTCCAGTGAGACACAGGTAAGGTTACAGACCTGCCTACTACATGTACTTTAACACTACTACCTCTCTACTGTCTGTTATTTTCACCCAGTGTATGGTCACTGAGTTGTCACTTTCCCTTACGATTTCACAGATGTGGGTCCCACTGTGTGACATCTGCTTTGTTTCCTCATGGACTAGAGCTGTGTGACATAGGTATGTTGACATTACATTTGAAAGAGCATTTTGGCACTGTAATTGCTAATACACTATTTCGGAATCACAGACAGACTCCAGATTGTTTTGTGCTGTAAGGGTGTTTATTTCAGTGCTCAATATTGGAGGGGGTTGTAAAATGGTCAGGGGTGATGGTGGAGGAATGTCCATGGCAGAGTCCAGTCTATTAGTCTCACAGGTGCATTGTCCAAAGGGGCATAGGAAGTGGAGCTGGGGCAGTTTAAGTATGGACGGGGTGACAAGGTGGGACAAATGGATGACAATCAGGGTAGGCTCATTTCTTGGCGGGGGTCTTGGCATCATTCTCTGTCTTTGTCCTGGATCTCAGGGACCGTTTGTGGGATGGTTCTCCCTCTGCAGGGCGTGGGGTGCTGGTGTGGTGGTCCTGTGGCGGTGTCTCCTGTCCACTAGCGCTGGCGGAGGTGGTGGGCAGTTCATCGTCCAGGCTAGTGTCAGGGGTCCCTTGTTGTGCCACAGTGTCCCTCCTGGTGTTGACGAGTTCCTTCAGCACCCCTACAATGGTGCCCAGGGTAGAATTGATGGATTTGAGTTCCTCCCTGAAGCCCAGATACTGTTCCTCCTGCAGCCGCTGGGTCTCCTGAAACTTGGCCAGTACTGTTGCCATCATCTCCTGGGAATGGTGGTTGGCTCCCATTATGTTGGAGAGGGCCTCATGGAGAGTGGGTTCCCTGGGCCTGTCCTCCCCCTGTCGCACAGCAGCCCTCCCAGTTCCCCTGTGTTCCTGGGCCTCTGTTCCCTGAACGGTGTGCCCACTGCCACTGCCACTGCCCCCAGGTCCCTGTTGTTGTTGGGGTGGTGGGTTAGCCTGGGTTCCCTGTAGTGGTGGACACACTGCTGACTGACGTGTCCTGGGGACAGAGGTATGGGCCCGCTGGGTGGGTGCTGTGCTGGTGTTTCCAGAGGGGGGAAGCCCTGTAGTGGTTTGTGCCAGTGTGAGGGGAACCGACTGTCCCAAGGCCCCAGATGGGCTGGGCTGGTTGTCTAGATCCAGTTGGACAGAGCTGCTGTCATCACTGTGGGCCTCTTCTGTGGGTGGAGTGGACATGTCTGGACCCTTCTGTCCGGTGACGTTGGGTAGGGGTCCTGCAGGGGGGTAAAAGCATGATTATTGTATCTGTGTGTGCCATGGTGTGCAATGGGTGGGTGGCCGTGTACCCCAGTGCTTGCATTCCTGTGTAGGACCTTGTGTGATGATGGTTTAGTGGGGTGTATGGGTATGTGCAGTGGCCATGCTTTGGTGATGTGTGTCCATGCTTTGGTGTTGCATGCAGGGCTTGGGTTTGGGATGGGTGGTTTGTGATTTTGGGACATGTGTGAGGAGTAGGAGTGATGGGGGTGAGGGCAAGGGTGAGGGTATGTGATGGCATGCAGGTAGGGTGGGGGATATAGTAGTAAAGATTTGCCTTACCAGAGTCCATTCCTCCAACTACTCCTGCGAGGGCCTCAGGATGCAGAATAGCCAAGACCTGCTCCTCCCATGTTGTTAGTTGGGGGGGAGGAGGTGGGGGTCCACCGCCAGTCCTCTGTACCGCAATGTGGTGTCTTGAGACCACGGAACGCACCTTCCCCCGTAGGTCGTTCCACCTCTTCCTGATGTCATCTCTATTTCTTGGGTGCTGTCCCACTGCGTTGACCCTGTCCACGATTCTTCGCCATAGCTCCATCTTCCTAGCTATGGAGGTGTGCTGCACCTGTGATCCGATTAGCTGTGGCTCTACCCGGATGATTTCCTCCACCATGACCCTGAGCTCTTCTTCAGAGAACCTGGGGTGTCTTTGCCGTGCCATGGGGTGGTGTGGGTGATGTGTGAGGTGGCGTGTGTGGTGATGTGTGGGGTGATATTTAGTGGTGTGTTTTGTAAGGTGCGTGGATGTTATGTGGGTGATGCTGTTGAGTGCCTGTGGATGCTCATTTGTAGATGGTGGTGTCTCTCTCTGGCCTTCAGTCGCAATTGTTGTCGTAGGGGTTTGTGGGTGATGTGGGTGTGTGTTTTATATTGTATTGGGTGTGTGGGAGTGGTGTGTGTATGTGTATCAGGTGTGTGTATTTCGAATTGTCCAATGTGGATGTGTTTTGTAAAAGTGTGTGTATTTTGAGGCGGCGGTGTGTACTGCCAATGGAATACCGCGGTTGAAAGACCGCTGTGTGGATTTGTGGGTCGTGATAGTGTGGGAGTATTCCTGTTGGCGTGACAGTGGAGGATTTCTTATCGCCAGTTTATCACTGACCTTTGGTGTCGCGGACTTGTGTGGGTGTCTAGATTTTGGCGGATTCCGGCCTTTGGGTCATAATGGCCGTGGCGGAATTCTGCGGCCGCGGAGGTGTGTTGGCGGTCTTCTGCACGGTGGTAAGTGGCTTTTACCACCAATGTTGAAATGACTACCAAAATGTGCTGTGTTACACAATTGGTTTTATCAGTGCTTGTTTGCTGATGTGAGGAGGTGTAGACTTGTGCTTCTAATTGGGTGTGGTGTAGACATGTGCTTCTAATTGGGTGTGGTGACTCATCCACATGTGGAAACTCAACTGTTTTCCTGATTGGCTATAAATAGCAGAGTGAAGTATGCCTCCCTGCTTGGCTTTGTTTTGCTTTCTGATCTCAGCATCTAATTTGGCAGTCCAGCCCCTGCTGTCATCCTCGTATTCAGGACTTTTGAGGCAATTCTTTTCTTCGTTCCTGTACCAGCTGACACCAGACATTCATCCAGCACTACGGAAAAGACTGCAGCTAAGTGACTAGTATTCTCCAGGGCGTTTGTTCTTTGAGCGCCGCGCTTTCCTAGAACAGCTGGTGTATTTCAGCCCTCGTATTTTGGCAGAGTGCTTATCTTGAAGAGACAAATGCATTTCTGAACATTCTACATTATTATTGTAGTTACTTGCCTAAATGTGCTTCAGGAAATCTGCTTGAGCTCAAGTACTACAAAAAGTGACAGTGCAATTTTAAAAGAGCATTTACGTGACCTTTCTTTCTCTAATAGCATAACTCTTGAATTTAAATTGTGTCATTCATGTATGTGTTTCAGGTTTGAGGAATTTGCTGTTGAAGGGTTTTTTACACACACAGTGAAACCAAACCAAACTGTGCCACCCTAACTGTTTAAACCCAGAGTGGACATTTGTATTTCTTGGATTGTTTTTGTTCCTTTTAGTTTAACCCTATGCATGCAGGAAAGTTATATGTGATATAATTAATGCCCTTGTTTTTCTTTCTTGTGCGTGATAAGTGCAACCACAGTTCTAACTGTCGTGTGCAACAGTGAATCTCTGTGAAGCCAGCCCTAGTGTTGCAGTACTTGTTGTTATGGAACTCAGTTTGAGTCTTTGGTAATGCTGTATCAGTAATTGTGCCAACAGTTATTATTATCCAAGAAAAGTGCTGGAGCATCCCGGTGTTCTTCTACTGCTCCCGTGCCCATATCAGAAAGAGATATTCAGTTTCAAGGAAGTTGAGAGCACTAACTCTACTATCTCTCTGTAAAACAACCTGCCCCCCCGCCCAAAGACACTGGGTGCCTGGCTGGACCAACAAGACGTGGCAGTGTTTTGTCTCTTTCTCTTCCACTCCCATTTTCTTTTTGGGACACCTGCCGGGGTTTCTGTGTCCATCAGGAAGTGCCGTGAGGTGTTCCAGGAGGTTGGGGGCATACCATCGCACCTGCAGACATCCTGCTTTTTAGGTGAGTGGCCCTGTCTCGACAGTATGTACAGTACATACAAATCAAGGGACAATGCCCACTCCAAAATGTCTGTGGCCCACAGGGCCATAACACATAGGCCGAGGCAACTTTTGACTCCTGCCTCAATACGGAGGGAACACTGCAGGGGCATCAGGTTGAAAACACACAGGCACCTCAGGGGGACAGGGGATGGGGGACGGGGAATGGGGGGGTACCTCAGCCGGAGGATGGTACAGAGCCACTGCTCCTGGAGGGGCTACATGCCCACTGCTTGGTCCTGGGGCGTGCAAAGCCACAGTCTCTCAAGTGGGTGGTTTGCCCACTGCTTGGTCCTGGGTATCAGGGGGGTCAGGGTACGACGGGTACCCCTTCCTTGTTGGGAGGCCAGCCCCAGCTGGGCCTCCGCCGTCTTCCTATCCCAGCGTTGTAGGTTCTCCCACCGTTTGCGGCAGTGGGTGCTCCGCCTGTCAAAGACCCCCAGAGTCCGCACCTCCTTGGCGATGGTATGCCAAATACCCTTTTTCTGATGGGTGCTGACCTGCAGAAAAAATACAGCAGAAAAGGTATTATTCGTACCGTCCGGACTGTCATACTCATGGCCCAACACATCCCTCCCATCCCCTTACGCATATTCATTGACCACCATACATGTAGCATTCTGCCCAGGACCCCTCAGCCCCCCTACACGAGGCTTACACATACAGCACTCCATACATTTATGCCCCATGCATCATGCTGACAGTGTACTCACCTGTTGGTCTGGAGGACCATAAAGTAAACGGTACTGGGGTAGGACCCCATCCACCAATCTCTCCAACTCCTCCGAAGTGAAGGCAGGGGCCCTTTCCCCAGACTCTCGAGCCATGGTCGCTTCCAGACACAGATCACAGCAGTACTTGCAGTGTAGGTCCACTCCTGTTGAAGGTCAGGTAGCAAGTAAGTGAACAGATAGAAAATGGCGGTCACGTCCACGGTGGTGCGTACCATCACCACCGGCATACATCACCATTGGCTCCTGGAACCTGTAGGCCCCAATGATAACCTATGCGGTATTGCACGTCATTGACCACCGCCTGCAACGCCGCACAACACCAGCAGAATTACCTAATTTCCACATGTCCCTCCTCACAGGTCAGGCGGCCGCCATTTCAGGGGGCACAGGCCATGGCACTTAACTGTGTCACAGCAGACATAGGCACATCAACTGACTTACAAGTTCACAAACTGTTTCTATAAAACAAAAATTGCATATTAATCTGCATTTATGTTTGAATATGACCTTCTGCTCACCGCTTTTCACCCTAGAGTTCAAGCGCTGAGGATGAATAGGCGATGGAGACATACCCCCGTGTTCCTACCCCTGGTGGACCTGGCGACAATGGAGGACAGACACATAATCCTAACCTACAAACTTGATAGGGCCACAATCCAAGAGCTGTGTGCCCAGTTGGAGCCAGACCTGATTTCAGCTATCTGCCACCCCACAGGTATTCCCCCTCTAGTAAAGGTCCTGTCAGTGCTCCATTTCTTGGCAAGTGGTTCCTTCCAAGCAACAGTGGCCATGGCATCAGGGATGTCACAGCCTATGTTCTCAAACATGCTGACCAGAGTCTTGTCTGCCCTGGTGAACCACATGCGCAGCTACATTGTATTCCCCCAGGTGGATGATTTGTCCACAGTGAAGGCTGACTTCTATGCAATGGGACATATCCCTAACATCGTTGGTGCCATTGATGGTACACATATTGCCTTTGTTCCACCCGGAGAAATGAACAGGTGTTCAGAAATCGAAAGAGCTTTCACTCTCTGAATGTACAGATGGTGTGCCTCGCGGACCCCTCCCATGTCAATGCAAAGTATCCTGGCTCTGTGCATGATGTCTTTATCTTGAGGAATAGCAGCATCCTATATGTGATGGCTCAACTCCAGAGGCACAGGGTGTGGCTAATAGGTGAGCCCATGGTCCCCACCCAGTTGATGTAGGGATCTGGGTGTGGGGCCCTAGAGGTATCCCTCGATATTTACAGGTGACTCTGGTTACCCCAACCTCTCATGGCTACTGACCCCAGTGAGGAATGCCAGTACAAGGGCAGAGGAACGTTACAATGATGCACATGGGTGAACAAGGAGGATCATTGAGCGCACCTTTGGCCTCCTGAAGGCCAGACTCCGGTGCCTCCATCTGACAGGTGGATCCCTGTACTACTCACCCAAGAAGGTTTGCCAGATCATCCTTGCATGTTGCATGTTGCACAACCTGGCCTTGAGACGCCAGGTGCCCTTTCTGCAGGAGGATGAGCCTGGAGATGGTCGTGTGGCAGCGGTGGAGCCTGTGGAGAGTGACGAAGAGGAGGCAGAGGAAGAGGATGTGGACAACAGAACTACTATTATTCAACAGTACTTCCAGTGACACACAGGTAGGACACTGTAACTTCACCTTCCATTGCAGTTTTGTGTTGGACATTGTACATGGCAGCCTGATTTTCCTATTTCTATGACCACTTACTGTACCATTTGGCATCTCTATTTTCAGATATCTGTGTCCCACTCTGGCTCCTGGTGTGTTTACTGCTGCCCACTACAGGTCATACCTATGTAAATGTAACTGTACATTTGAATTGCAATGTTTACAGCTTGTTAAACTAATACATATTTCAATCAATTGACAGACTCCATACATTGTATTTGTTCCAAGGGTGTTTATTTCTGTGATAATATGTGTAGGGGGTATTGCAATGGGCTGGGATGATGGTGGAGGAATGTCCAGGATAGAGTCCAGTCTATTGGTATCACCGATGCATTGTCCAAGGGGGCATAGGGAGTGGGGCAATGGCAGTTCAAGGTGGACAGGGTGACAGAGTGGGACACAAGGGTGATATTCACGGGAGTCTTATTTCTTGGCGGGGGTCTTGGCTATGTTCTCTGGCTTCTGCCTGGTTCGCAGGGACCTTTTGCATGGTGGTTCTCCTTCTGCAGGGGGAGGGGTGCTGGTGGCCTGTTGTTCCTGTGGCAGGGCCTCCTGTCCACTAGCGTCGGTGGAGGTGGAGGGCTGTTCTGCGGTGTGGCTAGTGTCAGGGGCCCATTGGTGTGCCACGGCCTCCCTCATGGTGTTGGCCATGTCTGCCAGCACCCCTGCAGGGGAGCCCAGGGTGGTGTGGATGTCTCTCAGGTCCTCCCTGTTCCCCAGGTACTGTCTCTCCTGCAGCCGCTGGGACTCCTGCAGCTTGGCCAGTACCTGGCCCATCGTCTCCTGGGAATGGTGGTATGCTCCCAGGATGTTGGTGTGTGCCACGTGGAGAGTCGGTTCCCTTGGCCTGTCCTCTCCCTGTCGTACAGCAGTCCTCCCAGCTTCCCTGTCGTCCTGTGCTTCTGTCCCCTGAACCATGTGCCTACTGCCATTGTCCCCAGGTCCCTGATCGTCCTGTGTTTGTGGGGTTGCCTGGGGTCCCTGTAGTGGTGGACACACTGCTGATTGTCGTGTCCCGGTGACAGAAGTATGGGCCCGCTGGGAGGGTGCTGTGGTGGTTTTTCCTGAGAGGGGAGGCTCTGTGGTGGTTTGGGACTGTGGCTGGGTCACCGACTGTCCGGAGGTCCCTGATGGGCCAGGCTGATCATCCTGATCCAGGCGTGCAGAGCTGCTGTCACCAATGTGGACCTCTTCTGGGGGGGGGGACTGGATGTTGCTGGCATCTCTCCAGTGACGTTGTGTGGGGGTCCTGTGGGGATGTAAATGCATTGTTATTGTTTCAGCATGTGACATCTTGTGCATGGGTATGTTCCCCTCTATGGCTGTTATTACCAAGGCAGCTTTGGCTTGTGTGAATTGTGATTTGGTTGGCTAAGTGATTGTCACTGATGAGCATTCTGTGGTGATGGGTGTCCATGCAGGTCGGTGATGGGGGTCCATGCACTGGTGTAGCATGCAGGGCTTCTTATTGGGATGGGTGGCTTGTGATGGTGGGGTGTATGTGAGGAGGTGGAGTGATGGGGTGAGGGTAGGGGTAGGAGTTTGTGATGGCATGCAGGTAGGGGGGATAAAGTATTAAAGATTTGACTTACCAGAGTCCAGTCCTCCTGCTACTCCTGCCAGGCCCTCAGGATTCATGATCGCCAAGACTCTCTCCTCCCAAGTTGTTAGTTGTGGGGGAGGAGGTGGGGGTCCACCGCTAGTCCTCTGTACAGCTATCTGGTGTCTTGCTACCACGGAACGCACCTTCCCCCGTAGGTCGTTCCACCTCTTCCTGATGTCATCCCGTGTTATGGGGTGCTGTCCCACGGTGTTGACCCTGTCCACGACTCTCCGCTATAGCTCCATCTTCCTAGCAATGGACGTCTGCTGCACCTGTGATCCGAATAGTTGTGGCTCTACCCGGATGACTTCCTCCACCATGACCCTTCGCTCCTCCTCTGGTGTCTTTGTGGTGCCATGGGTGTAGTGTGAGTGGTGTGTGTGGGGTGTGTGGGGTGATGTGTTGGGGTGTGTGCTGTGAGATGCTGGGTGATGGTGTTTTGTGACTCTGATTCAGTGGGTGCTCCTGGCTTTTCTCTTTCTCAGTTGTCAATGTTTTTTGTCATAAAGGGTTGTGGTTAGTGTGGGTGTGTGTTATATAATGTTGTGTGTGTGGTGTGTGTATGTGTGTCAGGTGTGTGTAGTTTGAGTTGTCCAATGTGGTGTTGTTTTGTTAGTGGGTGTGTATTTTGAGTTGTCCACCGTGGTGATTCGTGGTGCTGTGGGCGTATTTCTTTTGGCGTAACGGTGTGGGTTCTGGTACCGCCATTTTTTCACTGACCATTGGGCTGTGCGGACTTGTGTTTGTGTCTGTATAGTGGCAGATTTCTATGTGTGGGTCATAATACGCGTAGCGGTATACCGCCGCGGTCAAGGTATGTTGACGGCTTTCTGGAACAAGAATGACAAATTAAGCTTTGCATGTCTTATCTCAGAAGTGAACTAGGCACAGGATGCACTTCATTCAAAAGACATAATGCAAAGCCAGGTAATGTTCGAAACACTCAGTACAAAATCAGAAAACCTGAAAACCAAGTTTGTGGAGTTTGTCAAAGAAAATCAGAACTTTGCTAGTACTGGGGAAATGTTTACATATGATAGCTATGGGGAAAAACTTGAAATATGCTGATCGGGAAGGTGATTGGGAGCTGCACATGAAGACTGTGGATTCACTGATTACTGTGTTTTGTGAATTTGGGTACATAAACTACTTGAGATATGAGTCCTGGTACTTGGAAAGAGTGAAGAAGATAGAGGTGGAAAAAACATACCTCTACAGAAAATGCATCCAAAGACATTTTGTGGTGAAAGAGAGAGAGGGAAGGTTCAATGCTGTGGCTCCAGATATGAAACTGGAACAGACGATCCAGAGATCACAGAAAAGCTCCAAGGGAATTGTTGTTCAGACACATAAAAGTGAATATGTTGCTCAATGGCAGCTAGTTCACCATGAAGCCCTTTGTATTTGCAATGTTTTCAGAGAGATGATACATTCAAAATTAATGGACCATTATGAAACTTCCTCACCACAAATTTGTGGAAAAGTGAGGGGAACATTTTGACAGCCTTCTTTTCATGCAGCGGCAAGGAAACCTCTTTGAAACGACTGAGTCTGTGCGACTACACAGCTTTGTGACCAAACAATATGTGGATAACGATTTAAAAACCCATCTAGTAGGTGTCAGGGAAAATTGGACCTAAACTGTACGCAGAGAAAAAGCTCCTTGACATTATCACTAAAGCTAAACTTCCACGCTTGAATTACCACAGTTTCACCCAACCAGCCCCTACAAAACAGGTTACAAAAAAAACAACTTTCGCAAAGAGAGATGGATGTGGCAAAAGAAAGGGGTACATTTATCAAGGACATTCTGTTGCATGAGCTTCTTCCAACAAATACATGATTTGATGGCGATCCTGCAACCAACCCAGTGAAGCACAAACTCGTACAAGGGCTTGAAAAAAACCTTTCACCTGAAGAATTTCAGCTCGAAAAAGTGTCCTCATTGAAAACTTCTGTTGCGGAATATATATGACAATTGCGAACCGTCAAAATGTCATCCATGCAAAACTTCTGAGAGGTTGTTCAGACTATTCTACAGATATAAAATTCAGTGTGCACCTTGCAAGAACAGCACATTGCCTTTGAAAGTTACCTTGAACTATCTGTCAAAGTATGTTGGAGACTCAGACGAATGTCTACAAGTGGAACAATTGACCTAGCCTGCAGCAAAAATTCGACACCTAATCCTGTGCAACTTGATAAATTTTTCTCATCAACATCGAACAAGAAGAACTTGGAAATGTTAGCTCACAAATCATTGCTGATGCTTCAGTGAACACTGAATTTCCAATTATTGAAAGTGGAATGTTTGTCAATGAAGTGGTGGTGCCTTCAGAGATATATTTAAAAAGGTATGGGCCATATTGTTCAAGAACTTAACAGCAGATTGAAGGAAACAAACCTTTGTGTAATGCCACATGTTGAGTAGGCTGCTCGAAATGTTTCCAATCGAGTCACTGTACTGTCAAATGACAAGGATGTTATTTTTCTACTTAGATTTGTTGCAATGTTCATAAGGATTGTCACAGTTATGGACAAGTTATGGAAAGAAACCATGAATCCTGCTTCATGTTCTGTACAAGAAACTTGACCCAGAGATGGCCAGTGTTCTTATCAAGCCGATTATTCTTAGGGGTGATGACACTATGAGCAAAACTGGGACAAAGCTTGGAGCTTTCCTGAACCTGTGAAATTTCTAAAAGGCTTTGCTGAGACAGAAGAAGAATGTGACTTTAAAGACGTAGAAAAATACCTTGTGCGTGTGTGGAAATTGAGTTCTGACTGTCACTCGTTTTACAATCTTCACTACAGTGAGTTAAAGAGATCAGTCCCAATAAGTGACCTTCCACCGACTTCATATTCTGTGCATGGACACATTAAAAGAGCGTTCTACTTGATCAGAAGATGTGTAAATGTTTTGGAGCATGCATATGTAGAGAAAGAGCAGTGAGAATTTGGTTGGGAAGATGATGGAGTGCTAAAACCTAGGAAGCGTCTAGTCACATAACTTACTGTTATGTGACTGACCATAAATGTACTTGCAAAACTTGTGCTACAAAAAGATGTCCCTGTCCATATGCTCTTCTCAAATGTTCAACATTCTGCAAATGTACCATGAACGATTTCCGAAACAAATAAATACAGTGAACTATGAAAATGTGTCTAAAACAGGAGTGATAAACATTATTTCTTTCATATTCAGATCATAAACATTGTTTGGTGTATACATAAAAGGATTTAAAAACATTATTACTTGTTTCATTTTAATATATGTCTCTTTTTCCTCTATTATGGCTGCCATTTTGGAAAATTGTGGAAGGGTTGCTCTGAGGAGTTAATCACTAATTGACCATCAAAACCAATGTTTTGACACCAAAATGAAGTATATAGGACTCATGGGGCCAGATGTAACAAAGAGTTGTACCCATTCTATGGGAAAATGCTTTAGTACATATGGCCCATGGTTCCTGAAATATTACTTCATCATTGCAACACATCAGCCATTTTTAAAAATGTTGTCCAGAAAAATAAGACCCAGAGCAGCAAGGACTCCTCAAGCTAAATTACTTCTCTAATGATCAGAAAACACAAATCAAAAATAAAACTGTAGGAGGCTGGCCTGGTTTGTAGTGGGTACCTAAGGTTCTGACACCTTATACCAGGTCCAGTTATCCCTTATTAGTGAAATGTAGGCCGTGTCTAGCAGCTTAGGCTGTCTAGGGGTAGCTGTAGCAGAACAGCCAAGGCTGAACTAGGAGATATGCAAAGCTCTTACAATACCACTATAGTCACATAGTACTTATACACAATAAAAGACAACACGCAGTGTTACCAAAAATAAAGGTACTTTATTTTAATGACACAAGGCCAAAAATATCTTAGAGGCAATACTCATAATATAGGTAATTATTATACACAATATATACACTAGTAACCAAAATCAGGTAAGTAAACAGTCATAGAATAGTGCAAACAATGCAAAACACAACAGATTGTAATGGGCCTAGGGGCAACACAAACCATATACTAAAATAGTGGAATACGAATGTCGAATTCCCCCCTAGGCAGTGTAGTGCATAGAGGGGCACTGGGAGTGTAAGAGAACACCAAAGGTAAGTAAAGTACCCCATCCCAGAGCCCGGGAAAGCAGGAGTAAAGTACAGCAAGATTTCTCAGAACACACTACAAGTTGTGATGAAGAATGATGCCAGAACCAAGCAAGACTGCAAGCAACCAACAATGGATTCCTGGACCTGAAGACCTGTACAGAGAGGAGACCAAGTCCAGAAGATGAAGAAGAGTCCAGGAAGAACAGGAGCCTGTGCTCACCTAAGAGAAGGTGCGAAAGTGGATTCTCCAGTTGGAAGAAAAGTACAGAAATGCACCACATAAGATGCCCCACGTTGAGTTGTTGGAAGCAGGCTGTTTGCATCACTGGATTCTGCCAACAAGCCTTGGTTCACGTGAGTACGTGTTTTGCATCAAAGAGGAGCTGCCCGGACCCAGGAGGGACCTGGGGGTCTCAACTCAGACTGAGGAGACAGCGGGGGCTCTCAGCACTTCAGAGAGCCCTCAGAAGACCAGGCAGCACCCATGGGAGTCCCAGGACACAGGGACAAAGGAGTTGCAAAGTGCGGTCATCGCAGCACTACACAGGAGGATCCCACGCCACCAGAGAACAACTCAGAGAGCTGTGCATCGCAGGATGGAGCAGTGGGGACCTGGGCTACCCGGGCATAAATAACTCTTGGAAGAAGCGCACAGAAGCCCAAGGAGCTGCAGAGGACGCAATGCACAAGGGTACTGTCTGGCACGGGGAGGCCACCTCTTACCTCCACCAAATTTGGACAGCTAGATCTTTGGACAGTCTGGATCACTTCAGTCCACCACCCGTGTTCCAGGGATCACCCTCATCTACAGCAGAGGAGTCCCAGTGCACCGGTTGTCATCGCAGAGAAGTGCCTGCTGAAGCACGGAAGTGACTCTGTCACTCCACAGGAGATTCCTTCAGTTCTTCTGGTGCATGGTGAAGACAGGCAGTCCTCAGAGCGTGCACACCTTGGAAACTTGCGGTTGCTTGCCTGAGCTGAAGGTGCAGGTCACAGGATAATTTGTTGCAGTTACAGCAGTTCCTGGAGCAGTCTGCGGTTGATCCGAAGGTCAGAAGCTGAAGCAGAGGATGCAGAGGAGTCCTGGGGGAATCTTGCAAACCAAAAATACAGAAACACTGAGAGGAGAGACCCTAAATAGCCCTGAGAGGGGGATTGGCTACGTACCCAGGTATGCACCTATCAAGAGGGATCTCTGAGCTCACCTGCTGGCACTGGCCACTGAGATGCTCCCAGAGGGCCCCCAAACCTTGGAATCCAAGATGGCTAACGTCAGGGACACTCTGGAGGAACTCTGGGCACCACCCCTGGGGTAGTGATGGACAAGGGAGTGGTCACTCCCCTTTCCTTTGTCCAGTTTTGCTGGCTGACCCGGTTATGCAAGGAGGGCACCGTTTGTGCCCTCCAAAGCATTTTCAGAGGCACTGGGAGGATACCCCTCCCATACCTGTAACACCTATTTCCAATGGGAGAGGGTGTAACACCCCTCTCCTAAAGGAAATGCATTGTTCTGCCTCCCTGTGATTGAGCTCCACAATCCCTAGGAGGGCAGAAACCTGTCTGTGAGGTGGTAGCAGCTGGGGCTGCAGTGAGAACCTCAGAGACCTGGCTTGGCAGTACTGGAGGTCCATAGTGGAGCCCCCAGGGTGCATGGAATTGCCCCCCCCCCCAATACCAGATTTGGATTGCGGGTTCAATTTCACAATCTTAGACACCGAACAGGGTCATATTTGGGGTTACCATTGTGAAGCTACATATATGTATTGACATATATGTAGTGCACACTTACAATGGTGTCCCCGCACTCACAAATACTGGGGAATTGGCCCTGGACAATGTGGGGGCACCTTTACTAGTGCAAGGGTGCCCTCACACACAGTAACTTTGCGGCTAGCCTTCAGTAACTGTAGATTAGACATATAGGTGACTTATAAGTTAACTGGTGCAGTGAAAAATGGCTGTGAAATAGTGTGTGCACTATTTCACTCAGGCTGCAGTGGCAGTCATGAAGGAGTGTTGCATGAGCTCCTTATGGGTGGCAAAAGAAATGCTGCAGCCCATAAGGATCTCCTGGAACCCCAATGCCCTGTGCACCTAGGTACCATATACTAGGGACTTATAAGGGGGGTCCAGTGTGTCAAATTTGCTACACAGAGAGAGCATAAGCACTGGAGTTCTGGTTTGCAGAACTCCAGTGGCACAGTCAAGCATACCAACAACACATATAGGCCACAAACTAGGAGCACTGGGGTCCTGACTAGCAGGATCCCAGTGAGTCAGTAAAAACACACTGACAAATAAGTCTCAAACTATGAGCACTGGTGTCCTGGCTAGCAGGATCCCAGTGAGACAGTAAAAACACACTTACACACACTGACAAACAGGCCAAAAATAGGGGTAATAATGCTAGAAAGAGGCTACTTTCTCACAGAAACTCCCTGCACAACAATACTTTTTTTAGCAGAGGTATATTGGGGGGCTAGTATTATGTGAAATGGAAGCTCCGCACAAGTAGCCAAGCTGATTGCTCTGACAAGGGCATTCTGTGCTTCTGATGGGTTTGGAGGTTACCATTTGTACTGACAGCCATTATGGTTTTGGTGTGGTGCATGACATTAGGAGGTTGTAATCACAGAAAGGTTTCTTGAACTCCTCTGGTTCCCCTATAGATAATTGTATGTAATGAACCTGTTGAACACACTCCAGTAACCAAGTGGCGAGGTGTGCTGCCCAAAAGAGAGGTGATGATTTTGTCTCCAAAGGAAACAGATAAACAGATGAGTGTGCCAGGTAGTGCGCTCGTGAGGCTAGCACATTTCACTTAAATGAACCCTACAATGATGAAAACAATATTGTCTCAAAAATGCTCTTCACACTGTGCAGACCTCTAGTGAGATTGGAAGCTGCAGCATGAGGTGCCTGAAACTGAGAAAGAAAAATGTGAAATGGCAAGTTATTTGAAATATTCTAGTGAGATCTATGGGTCAACTGTTTGGAAACAGTTCTGCCCATTTCTAAGTTGCCAGTTATGACATTTACATTACCCGACCCACATTGCCTGAGATGGAATGGTGCATACCTTTAAATGCTATTTGCACAACACACAATTTCGTACCATTTATGAGAATGTATATTAATGAAGTACTGTTTGTCAGAAAATAAAGGCATGAAGGAAGACCGTTATGTGAGACACGCTAAAGGTGATGGGAGAATGCTTGCAATACGTTTTACCACTGGCAATCACTCGGGGTAGCAATCTAACCCATTGTTCTTTTGCCCTCCATGTCACCTCACATTAGACCCAGGTATATGTAAATCATTCTCGACCCTGTTCCAGTAGGAGTAGTCTGTCCTGAACTGCTAAGCCAGGACCTCTCTGAACCGGAACACAAGCCAGCCAAGACCAGTTTCGCCCTGATTGGGAGACTTCAATCAGGTGTAGCTTCGTTTCAGTGCCACAATGATCAAGGAACCCACATCTGTAAATACCGTTGTCCACATAGGGTGGTACGTCAAAAACACGAAAGGTGACAAGAGGATGCTTACAAGAAGCCTAACCACTGGCAATCACTTGAGGAACCATTCCAACACATCGTTCTTTTGCCCACCTTGCGCTTTCAGTCAGAAAATATTTCTTATTTAGACATATGTCTACAAAGCAATAAATACACACCATATACAAAATTAAAACTCCATGACTCAATCGTCTCACATCCTGATGTCACATTTTTTAACACTACTCTATGCACACGTTGCCATAATAACACGCGATTTAAAAGCAAAGATCCTTCTTACCATTTTATTAACCTATAAAAAAAATGTAAGCCACTTCTGACATTCCTCTGGGTTGAGCATACAGCTGATATGGAGATTAAAATACATTAACAAATAGCAAGAATCATGAGCCTTATTAGCTTATTTTTAAGAATTTTGCCAAACCATATGCCTCATCTAAAAAATTCAAATTGGAGAGTAAATAAAGCGCCTCGTTATGATCATAAATATTATCTTTTTAAAAGAGCGATATTAAAATCTGGCATCTAATTCTGCGGAAATACAGGCAATCTAATAAAAGATTAACATGAAAATTATTACATCAGAATCCACACCTACAATTATTATTGGTTTAAAAAAGGGTAGAGCGTTAAAACCTACAGCTTTGAAGTGACGCAAAGTTTTTATAGTAGCAGCCACATATGGGGATTAGGGAACAAGGATATGTAAGGGTATATCCTCAGGTTCTCCCACGACTCCAACATATAACTGGCTGAGGGTTTCATAGATAAATGGCATTCATCTGCAAACCTAGATTCCCACCCATTTTTAATTCATTAATAGCTATTTGATTAGCACAAACGACTGACATCTTTTGAGTCTCTGCAGCTCAAAGTCTATCCCAGAAGCACATAGCAGATTTTAGGCAAAGACATTCCAAGCCTGTAAGGCCCCTTCAAGTCTTACTGCCGGAAACATTGCGCTTTTGGGTAACCCCAACATTTTTTTTAAGCATTTACCTTCACACGTATCCCAGCTTATATCTGAAGTAAGGTACAATAGCTCTACCCTGTATAAACATTGTGTAGGCTTCATAACTTTATAAGCAAAAAATACTGGGGAAATGGATGGTCCTCCAAACACGTTTTTAAATGTTACTAATCCTCCGATAGTGGATACTGCTCGAGCCTCCACAATCTCTCTATGCAGAGCCCAGTTTATATTGTTACCGAATATTGGGCCAGATGTATCATGATAGGGCTTTGCAATTCGCATATAGTGATTTTTAAGAAATCGCTATTTCCGAGTCGCAATAGGCCATGTATCATTTTTGCGATTCGGAGTTAGCGATTTCTTAAAAATCACTATTTGTGGTTTGCGAGGCCCAAATACCGAATCGCAATTTGCGAGATCGCAAATTGCGATTTCGGTAATTAAAAATCGCAAATTGTGAGAACGCACACCTAGGGGAGCCTGATGACATCACAAGCAGGAAGTGAGTCATCCCAGGCAGTTTGCAGGTGCCACACCCAAAGTAGCACTCAGAGAGAGACAGCCCAGCCACAGTGAGCAACTCTGTGAAGAAGGCAGGACTGCAGAACCACCATGGACACCTCTGGACAGGGAAAGGAGAAGGGAGAAAGGAAAAGGAAACTAAAGTTTAGTGAGCAAGAACTGGAGGTGCTCACAGAGGAGGTTGTGAGCAGCCATGACCGTTTGTTTGGGAAAAGCTCACTCCAGGTAGCTGAGAGTGAAAAGCGCAGACTCTGGGCAGACATTAAGACCAAAATCTGCGTTGTTGGAGTAGCGCAGTGCTCTGTGGACGAGATAAAGAAGAGGTGGTACGACCTGCGTTCCCGTGCCAAGGAGAGGGTGGCAAGACGACTGCAGGAGGCCAGGAGCACAGGAGGCGGTCCACCCACAGAGACACCCTCCACCCCGATGGAAGACCTAGTGGAGTCGACACTCCTCCCAGAAGCAGTCAGTGGGGTCACTGACATCGACACATCCGACACACCAAGTACCAGTAAAGGTAAGTGCAATAAGCAGGGCTAGGGCAGTACCACTACCCGAACTTAGCCAGGACTCTGATGACCTGCAGGATGACTCCCACACACCTTCCCCAAGTGGCAGATGCACTGGTATGCAGGAGACCCGGCCCAAGCGTAGCACAACACCTCGCAGGATGCCTACGTATGCAGGCACACAGGCTTTCAAAGCAGGTGAGGGACCATCAGTGTTCGGTGCCTGGAATCTGCTATGTTAAAGCAGCAGAGCCTGCAAAACAAGAAAATCTCTGCTTTACAAAGGTAGATTCAGGCACACAATTCAAACATGGGGGAGGCTGCATCGCCAGCTGGAGTGCCTCAATGCGAACCTCACTAAACTGCATGAGGGACAGATTCAAGCATCGGAGAACACCAGGGAGCTGACTAGTGTAGTGTGGGAACTGTGTACTGAGCTGCACCACAACAGAGTTAGCCACCGCAGGCATTAGAGACGTTTTATGGGGATGTTTGGTGGTTTTTGTCGCTCTGTCAATCGCCTTGCAAATTCAACAGCCCTCATATCGTGGCGTGCTGTGGCCGCACAGGTGGAGGCAGCGCACAGCAGTAGGGATGTGGCATAAGGACTGGGGCAGATCACAAATGTGATAGACAATATGATGGGTAACAGCTCCGCCACACCCAGTGAACTGGGACTGGGGGACACTGAGGACACATCTAGCCTCAGCAGCGTAGCTGTGCCCACAACTGATGCTAGACGTCGCAGTGCCAGGCACAGCACTGTCACTGAGACAGAAAACAGAGGTGCCAGTGAGGCGACTGCCCACTCGAGTGGCTTGCGTGGCCGGAGGAAATGAGAGTAATGGCCACAGGGGACTGTTAATGTTTGTGTCATAAAGGAAACTATGGAGGAATAGTGTAATACTGTTATCTGCTTTTGTTTTTTGTTTCATTTACTTATTTTTGCTTCTAGTGAAACTGATGATACCTGACATTAAGGTAATACATTTACTTACTACAAGTACAAATGTCAGTGGATTTGTGTTCTTTATACTTACATCTGAAATGGTTGTGCGTGATGTCAGCACGCCTTTGCCTGCCTTCTGCTGCACTGGTCCTGTCTGCTGGCTGTAGGGGTGGTATGGGATCATCATCCTCATCAGATTCAGAATCACATATTTCCACAGGTATGCCCCTGGTGGTTGCTATATTGTGCAATATTGCACAAGTAGCCACATTTCTACATGTTGTCTCTGGGCTGTACTGTAGTGCCCCTCCACTTTTGTGGAGGCACCAGAAGCAACTCTTCAGCAGCCCAAAGGTGCACTCCACCACATTGCGGGTTGCCCTGTGTGCTGCATTGTATCTCCGTTCAGCAGGTGTTGTAGGATTGAGGTAGGGCGTCATCATGTAGGTGCGCACTGCATAGGCACTGTCTCCTGGAAGGAACAGAGAGTATGATGAGTAGCTGAGCCATCTGACATCACCATGCCATCAATGCGCCAGTAAACAGAGGGTCAATACCTAGTAGATATCCTTCACCAAACTCCCCAGCTAGCAGTCTTGTGTGAGTTCCGCTGTGGCGAAAGATGTATGAATCATGTGTGCTCCCTGGGTTCGTGGCCACGAGATCAGTTATGAGATAGGAGGCATTTCATATCACCTGTATATTCATGGAATGTTGGTATTTACGGTTTCGGTACACATACTCTGTGGCTGATGGTGGACATATTGCAACATGTGTCCCATCTATGGCACCTAGGACATGGGGGAACTGTGCTATCTGGTAGAATTCAATTTTTGTCTGCTGTATTTCCTGTGGGGTGTGGGGGAATCGGATGTACTGGTGTATTCTGCTCAGCATGACTTTGATAACTGCATTGATAAATCTAGAGAGGGTACTCTCTGATACTTCTCCAGCTGCTGCTATGACCCCTTGATAGCTCCCTGAGGCAAGTAGGTGGAGGGAGCATAATACCTGCACATGGGTGGGTATGCTATTTGTCCTGTGTGTTGTGCGCTGCACTATGGGTTGTAGCTCAGCTATCAGGTCAAGTATCATGGCTTAGTTCAACCTCCACTTCTCAAATATTTCCTCCTCAGTCTGGTCAAAAAGTGTAATGCACACTCTGAAAATGTGCTCCTGTATCCTCCTCCCTCTACTCAAACCTTCCAAGATCCTCATTCTCCTCGCCATGACTTGAGTGCAGCCATTGTGGAAAAGTGTCTGAGGCCTCTTTATATAGGTTGCACCTGGTTACCACCTGGTTTCACTTAGTGGTATTTTGCATGTGCAAGATGCCATTCTGCGAAAAATCGCAATTTGCGATTTTTTGGTGCATCGAATTGCGACTTGGTTTTGCGAGTCGCATTTTGAGTCTCGCAATTTCCTACTTGAAATACCAAATCGTTAATTGCGATTCGGTATTTCATGTCACAAATTGCGAGACGCAAAATGCGACTCGCAAAACCAAGTCGCAACGCAAAAAATCGATATTTTTGCAATTTCGTATTTTTGGTCTGAGAATGCCTTTCATGCATCGCAGACCACGTTTTTGCATTTGCAAATGGCCAAATTGTGCGATTCGCACCGTTTGCAAATGCAAAAACGTTTGATACATCTGGCCCATAATCCCCAAATACTTGTAGAAGGTTACCACCTCCACAACCTTGTCCCCTAATAACCACTTATATAGTTTTGACTTCCTCCCAGATTTTATTATTTCTGTTTTTTCCAAATTAATCTTGAGCTTATTTGCCACACAGTACTTGCTGAACCTTTCCAGTTTTCTTTGGAGGCCCACCTGGGTCAGATGAAAAATAGTCAGATCATTCACACAGAGGAGGCATGGAATATGTCTTCTGCCCCTTTTTCGGTGAAAAGAATTTAGGCCCATATTTACACTTTTTTAGTGCCGCATTTGCGTCGCATTTTGACGCAAAAGCTACGCAAACTTACAAAATACATTTGTATTTTGTAAGTTTGCGCTGCTTTTGCGTAAAAAAATGACGCAAATACGGAGCTAAAAAGTATAAATATGGGCCTTAGTATCAGTTAGAATTGGAGGCAAATCTGCAAGAAATAGAGAAAACAATGTGGGAGTTTGACCGCAACCCTGCCTCATCCCATTTCCCAACAGGATTCTTTTTGCAGACGCCCCACTTAAATGTAAATCCACTGGAACCCAATTCTGTCGATGTAATTCTTGTAGGACATCATGTAAGTTACTGGTAATATCCAAATTTTGTATGTCATCCCAGAAGATGCTCCGAACCGCAGGGTTGAAAGTGGAGCTAAAATCTACAAAGCAAAAAAAAGATTTCCTAATTTTTCCAATGCCTTCGGACCTATAGCCCACAAGCTTAAGCAGGGGTCTATTGCAGAATGACCCTGCTAGAAGCCTCCTTGTTTCATGGGCACAAGATTGTTAGCTTTAATCCAATCTTTCATGGATAATACAATTACTTTGAGTATAATTTTGCTCCAACATCAAATGAAAGTTGCTAGGATTCTCTGTATCCTTTTTTTGTGTATGAGCTTAATTATTGTGCCCTTCCAGCAGAATAATGAGGTACATCTCTTTGTAATACAAACAAAGACTTTAGAGGAGAAGGTAGCCCAGCATTTGGGATTAGATTTTAAAATAATTGCAGAGAAATTGCCCGGGCCGACTGCCTTTGTTAACATGAGGGAGGATATTTGTTTGCCTGAAGACTGTTTGAGATTAGTTACAATAGCTCCTACCCTGGATAAGACCCCTCCCCCTCTGTGTTACCTCCACCTCCATATAGATATTGCTTAAATATATGACCCAAACATTTTTTGGGACCATACACCAAAGAGGTTCTTGTGCCTAATACCACCCAGTGCTTCATTTGAGCCGGTGGTTTCTGGTGCTCAGCACTTGCAGGTCATTACCAACACCAACACTTAATATGGCCTGCCACGTGGTGGTGCTGTTGTCTAATTTTGTGAGGAGCACAACAACAGCTGTTTGATAATTAAATACACATTAAAATCAATAATACCTGCAACCTAATGCTATAAGAATAGCTTGGGCGACATGTATTAGTCATTCTAATGTCTATTTAAAGTCTGAATTATAATACTGACTATGATGATTAGTTGAGATGGTACTGTCATTGGCAGCGCCTGGGGGTGCAAGCTTCAGTGGCCTCCTGACACGATCCCTGTCACTTATTTGGTTACAAATTAAGCACTGATTGCCCCCTTCCACTGACTGACTCCAGAATTTATTCATATCTTTGGCAAAGAAGTTGCTAAACATCACATCCCAGTTTGCTGTGTCAAAATCTTGTTGTTTTTTATTTAATCAGCACTGTGCATTCCTTCTTTATTATAATTTTCTCTTTTCCAGATGCCCTCAGGAAAACATTTCCTCAGTCTTGTGTTAAAATCTAAGCATTCCATATGAAATCAGGGTTGGTTAGATGACCAGCTTGGGGAATACTTTTTAGCCTCAAGATTACACTTTCTGACTAAGGGAGTAAAGCATTTAGTCACCTCTGCGAAGGTCTGGGAATACTAATTCAACACATTATTACCTGACACCCTTTCCAAGCCAAGGCCTTTTGCCGCTTATTAATGAGCTAACTGTGTGATGTATCCATCATCAGGTGTGAGCAACAAGCAGAAGAATGTGAAACAGCAACATTGAGCTTGAAGAGATCCAGAATCATGCATATGACGAGATAAAGGACTTGGAGGAATCCAGAAGCAAACACCCAAAAACGTCTGGCGTCTATATTGTAAAACTCTGTTTATAAGGGTGTCAGAATACCGTTCAGAGGGCCACAGAGGAAGCCGGGGTTACTGGCCCAACAGTGAGGGTTGAGGCCTTTTACTCCTGATGTCCTGGGCCCGACTTCCTATGGGTCATGAGCAACTGGGGCAAGTGCCTGTTCAGCACTTAACTTTCATGAATAGCATGGACCGACCAGTTCAAGTATCCCTCCAAGGGGAGGTAGAGACAGAGGGTGAACAGAGGCTCACAACTTAAAATATAGGCAGTAGCAGCAATAAATTATTATCCAGCCACTCACTCACATTTATGACAATTTTACTGCTATTAACACAAAGGGAAATAGGACATTCACAAACAGGGCTGAGGTTAGGGCTATAGTGATCCATAGGCAGTGCACTATGTCCCGTTCCCTCCCTGCTCTAGCAATTGTGGGTATTCCCCTTTTACTTTAGGCAACATCAGGGGTAAGCCCCACTAGCAGTCTGAGTCTCAAGAGTCCAGTCTGACTCTTTGTTATAGTCATAAGTGTTCCAGTTCCATAGTGCTATCTAGCAAGGAAGTTTCCGCAGGGCTTAATGGCCCAGAATCAATCTTACCTGCAGGATCTTAGCACCTGGAGGTGAGTTCAATGCATGCGACCCAGGATCCCAAGTTCCTCATTGTTGCACTCCTGCAGCAACCTGAGGTTCCTTGTGCTTCCTCCTGGCAGGGTAAGCCTTTGGTCTATCCCACAGAGGGGGGAAGTTTCTGACACTGGTCCCTCATCCTGGGGTAGGTGGGGAGGAGTTCCCAGTGCAGCTTCACTTCTCTGGCAGCACTCTTGGTTAGATCCTGGGACCGGTTTCAGGGTATCACCCTTCTTCAGCCAGAATAGCTTGATTCCAGTGGCACAATGAGCAAGGGACCCACGTCTGGGCATACCCATGGACGGAGTGCTGATAATGCAAACACTCACCCCGTTCACAGATCTGGGTTTAATCCATCCTTCTTTTGCTCACCATGCCACCCCAGTTTGGACGCAGCCATATGCAAATCAGTCTTGACCCTGTTCCTCATGGGAACAGTCTAGCCCGAACTGCCAGGCCAGGTCCTCCCTGGAACGGAAACAAGCATACTGGGACTGGTTTCAGGGTATCACCCTCCTTCAGCCAGACTAGCTTGATTCTAGTGGCACAGTGAGCAAGGGACCCACGGCTGGGTATACCCTTCCCACTTAAGGCAACTTTAGCAACACAAAAATATGATGGACGGAGTCCTAATAATGCAAACACTCACTGATCTGGGTTTAATCCATTGTTCTTTTGCTCACCATGCCACCCCAGTTTGGACCCAGCCATATGCAAATCAGTCTTGACCCTGTTCCTCATGGGAACAGTCCAGCCCGAACTGCCAGGCCGGGTCCTCCCTGGACCAGAAACAAGCATCCTGGGACCAGTTTCAGGGTATCACCTTTCTTCAGCCAGACTAGCTTGATTCCAGTGGCACAGTGAGCAAGGGACCCACGTCTGTGCATTCCCTTCCTACTTAGGGCTACATTAGCAACACGAAAAGGTGATGGACGGAGTGCTGACAATGCAAACACTCACCCCCAGTCACAGATCTAGGTTTAATCCATCGTTCTTTTGCTCACCATGCCACCCCAGTTTGGACCCAGCCATATGCAAATCAGGGGGCACACGACACCTACATCTTTTGCCACAGCGGGATACACACAAGACTGCTAGCTGGGGAGTTTGGGTAAGGATATCTACTAGGTAAATTGAGAGTTCACAATAATTCATTGATGTAAGCATAACGTCAGACAGCAAATGTACTCATTGTACTATTTGTGCATTCAGGAGACAGTGCCTACGCAGTGCACACCTATATATAACGCCCTACCTGAGCCTTGCCATCCCAGCAGAGAGGAGGTACAATGCTGCACATAGGGCTACCCGCAACGTGGTGGAGCGCACTTTTGGGCTGCTGAAGAGCCGTTTCAGGTGCATTTCAGTACAGCCCTGAGACGACATGCAAAATTGTGGCCACATGTGCTATCCTGCACAACATAGCAACCACCAGGGGCATACCAGTGGAACTCATGGAGCCAGACTCAGATGAGGATGATGATCCCTTACCACCCCTTCTACCAGCCGACAGGACCAGTGCAGCAGAAGGCAGGCAAAGACGTGCTGACATCACGCGCAACCATTTTTGATGTAAGTAATGACAAATCCACTTCAATAATATATTTTTCAGTAGTTAGCATCTTTATTACCTTGACTCCAGGTAAGCATTGTGTCAGTAGGACATAGCTATTCACAATGGGCAGACATGATCAATTAACAGTGTCACACTATTAGCATCATAGCATGACTTTATTACACATGTTGAGGTGGACCCCTGTAGCCCTCAACATTACTTCATTCGTCCACGCACTCCACTTGAGTGCTCAGTGCCCTCGCTGGCACCTCTAGTAGCAGGTTCACCTGCAGTACTGTGTCTGGCACTGCGACGCCTTGGATCAATCACAGGGACTGTCAGACTGCTGAGGCTAGATGACTCCTCACTGTCACCAACACCCAGTTCGTTGGTTGTGGCACTGCGTGCTGTTTGCATGGCATCCACTACGTTGATAATTTGCACTAGTCCCTGTGCAATGTCACTACTGCAATGTGCCATCTCCACCTGTGTGGCAACGGCACGATGTGATATCTGGGCTGTTGAACTTGCAACCTGTCAAACTTAGCCAAATATTGGTGATGGCGCATGCGCTGGCTGACACGCTCCTGTAGTATCTCTGTGCATAGTTCCCCAATGGCCTGTGTCAACTCCTTGGTGTTCTCAGCAACTCTTTGCTGTCCCTCAATCAGGGTCTCTAAGTGTTTGTTTTGTAACCCCATATTGTTATTGTGAGACACAAACTGTCTGTGCAGTGTCGTCAAATGTTTGCATTGCAGACGCTGCACCTTCAGCATGGAAGCTTCCAGGCCGCCACAGATTGATGGGCCCACTCCTTCTTCTGTGCCCTGTCTGCCTGCATCGTGGCACCTCCTGAGGGGAGTTGGCTGGCGCTGGTGCATGGACAGCTGTTTTCCTGTGGGGCTCGGCTCTGGTGGTGGTGTGGGTTCATGTTCTGGCATCTCATCTGAGTCCAGGTTGTACTCTGGCAGAGGTAACACCCTTGCCCTGAGTCTAGTCGGAACAATACTGTAGGACTCACTTGTATTTGAGTCTGACTGTGGCTTTGTTTCTGCTTCCCCCACTTTTTCTGATCCTGCAGCAGCAGGGACCGAGTCATCTGCAAGGATAATGTGCAACATGTCAGTTCTAGCATTTATCACAGACTTCCACAGTGTTGCTTTATATGTACAAATAAATTGTGTCACCCTGAGTCAGTTGTGGGGATTCTCTATGTGGCTGCCCATTATCTTGCTAATTATGTTGTGTATTCACCTTAGGGTTGTGTACTACCTCTCCCACAAGGCACTGTTGTGTTGTATGTTTCATTGTGCATCAAGCTATGTTCTATTTCCTAAGGGGCATGTGTACATGCAGATGTGGGGATACACATAATCACTGGCCTTACCTTTGCTGGTGCTGGGTGTCCCTGAGGTGTTGATGTCAGTTATACCACTGACAGCTTCTGGCAGCAATGTGGACTCTACCAGATCTTCCATAGGGGTGGAAAGTGTGCGGGTGGATGGTCCGCCTCCGGTGCTCCTTGCCTCCCTAAGCCTGCTGGCCACCCTCGCCTTGGCACAGGACCGCAAGTTGTACCATTGCTTGCGTATTTCCTCCACAGAGCGCTGCGCAAAACCCACTGCGCATATTTTTGTCTGTATGTGTCAAAGCCCAGCTCACCTGAGTCCTTGTTCAGTTCTGATGAAGGTTGAAGACAATCCGACCCCACTCTGAAACTGCTTGTTCCAGCACACTAGTTTTTTAAAACAGTGCACTAAGAACAGAAGCTCAGGGAAGGGGGGAAGTGGATAAAATAAAATAAAGAGACAACAGCGTTCTTGCGTTTCCACTGTTGAAGTGCTGCACAAATCTGCGGCCCTCTCTGACTTCGGTAGAAACTGGTGCCTAATGAAACATAAACAAAGAACAGATAAGTACATCCTATTCCTAACTGGGTTCCTGACTATCCCTTTATTTATTAGAAATTTTCTTCTAAAAGTACCTCTTGGATCCTGGTCTTTAGTTTCCAGGTTTGGAATGTGTTACTGCTCTGGGATGTGCTTTCTATTACTCTAAAGCTTCTAAAACATTAAACAAATACCGTTATCAGAATTATCAATATCAAACATTCATCTTAATATAACTAAAGCCTAAATTGCCAATAGCAGACTCACTTTTCCCATATTTCCAGAATCTTTTATAAAACAAATACTGTACTTTTACGTCAAAATACAGCATGTAATTTGTGCAAGTCCTTGATTTACTGTTTGCCTTGCTGTTAATGGTTTCCACGGTTCGATTCTTAAAAGTTCCATAAAAAAAATTTTTGCTTCACAAAGTTCCGCAAAGTATTGTTGTAACAAAGAGTTTGAATCACAATGTTCGTGGAAGGTATCTTGTTTCAAATTGTCTATACACGAATCCAGAAATAGTTGTCAAAGTTCTTTCAGGTAATAAAAGTTTTGCACTTACTTGTTGCTGGCAACAGATACTGATCAGTCTAACCTTGTCTTCTTTCTCTTTTGCAGGTTGCTTGTAGGAGAGAGGCTGAGGCAAGGAGGAACCGGAAACCGGAAGAAGGAAGAGCCAGCAGCTGCGCTCATTGAAGCCAATGAAAGTCTGTAGAGAGCAGGAGTGCCAGCGCCGAGGGATCTGTCCTCAGGTAAGCGGGAGGTAGACGAGCACAAGCACTGGGCGAGGCTCGAGGGCTGCCTTTTATAGACAGGGCTGGGTGTGGTCCTCACATGCTGCACATGTTCTTGAAAGGTGTGCAGAGCTGGGTGTGGTTTGAAGAGCTGGGTGTGGTCCTCACATGCTGCACATGTTCTTGAAAGGTGTGCAGAGTTTCAGTTATTATGCAAATGAGTTAAATTAACACATGGCCTAGAGAGGAGTGTTTTAAAGAAGCCTTGGTAAAAGCAAGGCCCAATGTGTAAACAAAACAGCACATTAAACAACATACACAGAAGCCTAGGGGGGGGAAGGTGAGATAACAAGAAAGGCTTTCAATAGTAAGTTTACAAGGGAGCTATTACAGAACCCACTAGTGCAGTGAGAGGGGACATGCTCTTTGCTGTGCACAAACCCTAACAGTTGCCCCCCTCAAAGGCCCTCCTACAGGACGGGGTTTTCCTGGATTTTTTAAATAAAACCGTCTAATCAGCTGTGGGGCATGTACATATGATGCTGGTTCTCATGAATTCTCAGATTCATCATATCCTTTCCATTCTACTAAATAAAACAGACGTCCACTAATTATTTTTGAGTCTTTTATGCTTTTCACTTCATATTCTAGATTTCCCTTAATTGGTATGGGTGGAGGTGGTGGTCCAGGTCGGGTTTTTGGATTGTACGGCTTAAGCAAGGACACAAGGAATGTAGTATGTACTGGATGTTCTTTTGGTAAATCTAATTTTACTGTTACCGGGTTTACTATGGCAGTTATACTAAAGGGTCCAATGAAACGTGGTTGCAGCTTTCGGGATCCCTCTATGTTTAGGTTCTTTGTGGAGAGCCATACCTTGTCACCGATTTTATACATTGGGGCCTCAGATCTGTGTTTGTCTGCTTGTCTTTTCATGCTTTCCTTGTACTTTAATAAATGTTTCCTGGCTTTGTCTTGTATGTCACCTAACCTTGTTAGTCTATCCGTTACTGTAGGTAACAGAGAATCTTCTAACAAAATGGGTATAGCTCTTGGATGATACCCCTGCAAGAAATAGAATGGTGAGCAAAGTAGAGCTGAATGCTCAGTATTATTATAAACAAACTCCGCGACAGGGAGAGCTTCCAACCATTCACTAGAATAATCAGCCAATAAACAACGCAGCGTTTGAAGTAAGGTTTGATTCAGTCGTTCAGTCTGTCCATCTGTCTCTGGGTGGAAAGCAGTGGATAATGCCACATCTATTTTCAGTTTTTTACAGATTTTTTTCCAAAATTTAGAGTTGAACTGGCTCCCTCGGTCTGACACCACTTTGCTTGGCAAACCATGTAAACGCACAATTTCCCTTATAAAAATATCGGCAAATTCTGCCGCCGTGGGTAATTTCCGTAATGGTACAAAATGTGCCATTTTAGATAAAAAATCCACTATAACCAACACTGTTGTGAAAGATTTTACAGGTGGTAAACCTACAATAAAGTCTACGCTCACAGTGTGCCAAGGTTGCTTGGGTGTTGGCATTGGTATTAACAAACCGTCAGGGGCCTTATGAGAAGATTTATGTCTTGCACAAATTGGACAGGTAGTGACAAATTGCTTAATGTCCTTTCTTATAGTGTCCCACCAAAAGTGTTTTTGCACATTTTCCAGGGTTTTTACCCAACCAGGATGACCTGCCAACGGTGAGGCGTGATGCCAAATTATCACCTGTGTTTGTAATTCAGAGGTGGGCACTAACAGCATGTTGTCGTGATACAATAAACCTCGTTGTATTGTGTTATGGGAATCTTTTAACCAATCTTGAGGTGCTATTTGCATGTGTGCATTATATAGATCTGTGATGAAATCCTTCTGTTGTACTGGTGCCAAAAACTTTTGGGGAGGAATAATGGGTTCTCCTATTTTATCTTGTTTCATGTCTGAAGTATGTCCGTATCTAGATAACACATCAGATTGAATTTGTTGTGCACCTGGTCTATAGGTTATTACAAAGTCAAATGTGCTAAAAAAATTTAACCAGCGCATCTGACGTGGTGTTAGTGCTTTAAGTGATCCAAAAAACTGTAGGTTCCTATGGTCAGAAAAGATTGTAACTGGGTACTTGGCTCCCATTAAATGGTGCCTCCATTCTGAAAAGGCTACTTTGATAGCTAGTAGTTCCCTTTCAGCCACAGTGTAATTTTGTTCAGCTGGTAATAACTTTTTGGAATAGAAGGCTATAGGATGTAACTGGCCATCTACTGCATCTCGTTGAGAGAGAACTCCTCCTAAAGCTACTTGTGAAGCATCCGCTTCAACAAAAAAAGGCAAGTCAGGATCAGGATGTTTCAGAATTGGGGCTGAAGTGAACTTTTGTTTTAGGAGTTGAAAGGCGTGTGCCGCCTCATCAGTCCAAAGAAATCGTTGCCCTTTCCGCAACAAGGTAGTTATTGGGGCCGCAATGTCTGCGAAATGTGCAATAAACCTCCTATACAAATTGGCGAAACCCAGAAATTTCTGAATATCTTTTACAGAGGATGGTTCTGGCCAATCAGCAATAGCACTGATTTTCTTTACATCCATAGTTATTCCTTGAGGTGACAGGCAGTATCCTAAAAAGTCCACCTTGCTGACATTAAAAGTACACTTTTCTAACTTAGCAAAAAGATGATTTTCTTTTAACTTTGATAATACTGCACGAACATGTTGGGTATGTTCTTCTGAGTTCTTAGAGTAAATGAGGATGTCGTCTATGTATACTATGACACAAACGTCCAGGAATTCGTGTAGGACCTCATTTATAAAGAACTGAAAGGCCGCAGGGGCATTACATAACCCAAAGGGCATTACTGTGTACTCAAATAAACCAAACTTTGTCTTGAAAGCTGTCTTCCACTCATCCCCCTCTTTTACTCGGACCAGGTGGTAAGCTCCCCGCAGATCTAGTTTAGTGTATATAGTAGAATGTCTTAACTGATCCAACAACACAGGTATTAGAGGAAGAGGATATTTATTCTTTATTGTAGCCTTATTTAGTCCTCTATAATCGATACACGCGCGCAGGGATTTATCCGGCTTCGGGATAAAAAAGAGTGGAGATGACACCGGAGATGTGGAATGACGGATGAACCCAGACTGTAGTAGGTCATCTAGGTAGGTTCTTAAGTATTTGGTTTCTTCGTCAGTCAAAGCATATACTCTGTTATTAGGTAAAGGGGCCCCTGGGATAAGATCTATACGACAGTCATAAGACCTATGTGGGGGCAGCACACTAGCCTTAACTGGATCAAAGACGTCTTTAAAGTCAGAATATTCAGGAGGGAGACTTGGTTCATCTTGTATAACACTAGCACAGTGTAATACTGTGCTCTGTTCTGTACCTGCTTCTTGATAGCAATTGGTTGTACAGAAAGAGGAATCCAAAGTAACATTTCTATTCACCCAATCAATTTTTGGGTTATGAGTTGTTAACCAGGGTACCCCGAGAATCAAAACAAAATTAGGAGTATCTATCAGATCAAGCTAATCACCTCTGTGTGCCCGTTCTGACATACCATAACAAGTGGACTTGTTTGTTTTGTGATTAATCCAGAGGTCAATTCTGACCCATCCACTGCACATACTGCTTCTGGACAAGGCTTTAGGCACATAGGAAGTCCTAAGTTTTCAGCTAACTTATTATCCACAAAATTTCCTGTCGCGCCTGAGTCCAGTAGGACAGGGAGAGAATGCCTCACTTGGGTAGTAACAATTAAAACGACCTGAATTATGAAATGTCTAGGTATGTGCGGTACCATGAAGGCTGCAGCATTAGAGGTTTGATTAAGATGTTTTCTCGAACAAGTAACCTCTCCCCTTGTCGAGCTTAATCGTTTCCCGATTCAGTTGAGGAGGTGGAGGAAACAGCACCCTTTCGTGGATTTTTAGGCTTTACTGGACATTCTCTGGCAAAGTGACCTGCCCTTCCACAATATAAACATAATTGAAGTTTTCTCCTTCTTTCTTTTTCCTCTGATGTGAGTGAACCTCTGAGTGTCCCTATTTGCATAGGCTCAGGTTCAGGGAGTTTATTATCTGGGTCTTTCTTCTCGTGTCTAATACAAGTTAACCGTGATTCCAGTTTGTATTTATCTCCCTTTCTTTCTCCTAGTCTATGTTCTAATTTCACAACTAAATCTACAAAGTCCGAATAGTCTTCTGGCAAATCAACGATATGAGCCAGCGCGTCTTTTAACTAGTCTCTCAAACCTTTATAGAAAAGGGAGACACGCTTTTCTTCTGGCCAGTGTGTCTCGGTGAGTAAACGATTAAAACTAGTGAGATAGGTCAATAAATCCTTGTTACCTTGTTTAAGATTTAAAAGCTCATTATCACTTGCCTGCATGAAAGTGTGTTTTGCAAAAAGGCTGGTCATGGTACGTTTAAATTGATTCCAATTATGGAGGATGGGATCATCTCTCTCCACGAAAGGAATTGACCAATTGGCTGCTGTGCCACCCAAATAAGACAAGACGAATGCCACTTTCGTAGCATCAGTAGGGAACTGTTGTGGCTTACAAACTAAGTGTAATTGACATTGATTGATAAAAACATGGAATTTGTTACTATCTCCATGAAAACGTTCAGGTGCTGCTAAGGGCACAGCATTAGGAACATTACCAGTGACCTCAACTGGGGGAGGCAAAGTTGTATGTTTTGATGGCGCCCCTGTCTCTGAGGAGGTTTTAAACAAAGGCGTAAAAGCTGTGTTCCACTGAGATACCCTAAATTTATACCTGCTTAAATCCTGTTTTAAAGAGGTATTCTCCATCTTTAATCTCTCTATTTCCTCTTGCATATGTTGCAAGATGCCAGACACTGATTCATTATGAGCCAAGTCCTCATTTAGGGCCTGCGCCATATCTGTGACGTCAATGCCCTCTATTTCTTCCCCGATATTCATCGTCCACCAGAACTGAATTTTTATTTTTTTATTTAAGGCTTGTGCTTCTGTCAAAGCCCAACTCACCTGAGTCCTTGTTCAGTTCTGATGGAGGTTGAAGACAATCCGACCCCACCCTGAAACTGCTTGTTCCAGCACACTAGTTTTTTAAAACAGTGCACTAAGAACAGAAGCTCAAGGGAAGGGGGGAAGTGGATAAAATAAAATAAAGAGACAACAGCGTTCTTGCGTTTCCACTGTTGAAGTGCTGCACAAATCTGCGGCCCTCTCTGACTTCGGTAGAAACTGGTGCCTAATGAAACATAAACAAAAAACAGATAAGTACATCCTATTCCTAACTGGGTTCCTGACTATCCCTTTATTTATTAGAAATTTTCTTCTAAAAGTACCTCTTGGATCCTGGTCTCTAGTTTCCAGGTTTGGAATGTGTTACTGCTCTGGGATGTGCTTTCTATTACTCTAAAGCTTCTAAAACATTAAACAAATACCGTTATCAGAATTATCAATATCAAACATTCATCTTAATATAACTAAAGCCTAAATTGCCAATAGCAGACTCACTTTTCCCATATTTCCAGAATCTTTTATAAAACAAATACTGTACTTTTACGTCAAAATACAGCATGTAATTTGTGCAAGTCCTTGATTTACTGTTTGCCTTGCTGTTAATGGTTTCCACGGTTCGATTCTTAAAAGTTCCATAAAAAAAATGTTTGCTTCACAAAGTTCCGCAAAGTATTGTTGTAACAAAGAGTTTGAATCACAATGTTCGTGGAAGGTATCTTGTTTCAAATTGTCTATACACGAATCCAGAAATTGTTGTCAAAGTTCTTTCAGGTAATAAAAGTTTTGCACTTACTTGTTGCTGGCAAGAGATACTGATCAGTCTAACCTTGTCTTCTTTCTCTTTTGCAGGTTGCTTGTAGGAGAGAGGCTGAAGCAAGGAGGAACCGGAAACCGGAAGAAGGAAGAGCCAGCAGCTGCGCCCATTGAAGCCAATGAAAGTCTGTAGAGAGCAGGAGTGCCAGCGCCGAGGGATCTGTCCTCAGGTAAGCGGGAGGTAGACGAGCACAAGCACTGGGCGAGGCTCGAGGGCTGCCTTAAATAGACAGGGCTGGGTGTGGTCCTCACATGCTGCACATGTTCTTGAAAGGTGTGCAGAGCTGGGTGTGGTTTGAAGAGCTGGGTGTGGTCCTCACATGCTGCACATGTTCTTGAAAGGTGGGCAGAGTTTCAGTTATTATGCAAATGAGTTAAATTAACACATGGCCTAGAGAGGAGTGTTTTAAAGAAGCCTTGGTAAAAGCAAGGCCCAATGTGTAAACAAAACAGCACATTAAACAACATACACAGAAGCCTAGGGGGGGGAAGGTGAGATAACAAGAAAGGCTTTCAATAGTAAGTTTACAAGGGAGCTATTACAGAACCCACTAGTGCAGTGAGAGGGGACATGCTCTTTGCTGTGCACAAACCCTAACAGTTGCCCCCCTCAAAGGCCCTCCTACAGGACGGGGTTTTCCTGGATTTTTTAAATAAAACCGTCTAATCAGCTGTGGGGCATGTACATATGATGCTGGTTCTCATGAATTCTCAGATTCATCATATCCTTTCCATTCTACTAAATAAAACAGACGTCCACTAATTATTTTTGAGTCTTTTATGCTTTTCACTTCATATTCTAGATTTCCCTTAATTGGTATGGGTGGAGGTGGTGGTCCAGGTCGGGTTTTTGGATTGTACGGCTTAAGCAAGGACACAAGGAATGTAGTATGTACTGGATGTTCTTTTGGTAAATCTAATTTTACTGTTACCGGGTTTACTATGGCAGTTATACTAAAGGGTCCAATGAAACGTGGTTGCAGCTTTCGGGATCCCTCTATGTTTAGGTTCTTTGTGGAGAGCCATACCTTGTCACCGATTTTATACATTGGGGCCTCAGATCTGTGTTTGTCTGCTTGTCTTTTCATGCTTTCCTTGTACTTTAATAAATGTTTCCTGGCTTTGTCTTGTATGTCACCTAACCTTGTTAGTCTATCCGTTACTGTAGGTAACAGAGAATCTTCTAACAAAATGGGTATAGCTCTTGGATGATACCCCTGCAAGAAATAGAATGGTGAGCAAAGTAGAGCTGAATGCTCAGTATTATTATAAACAAACTCCGCGACAGGGAGAGCTTCCAACCATTCACTAGAATAATCAGCCAATAAACAACGCAGCGTTTGAAGTAAGGTTTGATTCAGTCGTTCAGTCTGTCCATCTGTCTCTGGGTGGAAAGCAGTGGATAATGCCACATCTATTTTCAGTTTTTTACAGATTTTTTTCCAAAATTTAGAGTTGAACTGGCTCCCTCGGTCTGACACCACTTTGCTTGGCAAACCATGTAAACGCACAATTTCCCTTATAAAAATATCGGCAAATTCTGCCGCCGTGGGTAATTTCCGTAATGGTACAAAATGTGCCATTTTAGATAAAAAATCCACTATAACCAACACTGTTGTGAAAGATTTTACAGGTGGTAAACCTACAATAAAGTCTACGCTCACAGTGTGCCAAGGTTGCTTGGGTGTTGGCATTGGTATTAACAAACCGTCAGGGGCCTTATGAGAAGATTTATGTCTTGCACAAATTGGACAGGTAGTGACAAATTGCTTAATGTCCTTTCTTATAGTGTCCCACCAAAAGTGTTTTTGCACATTTTCCAGGGTTTTTACCCAACCAGGATGACCTGCCAACGGTGAGGCGTGATGCCAAATTATCACCTGTGTTTGTAATTTAGAGGTGGGCACTAACAGCATGTTGTCGTGATACAATAAACCTCGTTGTACAGGGAGTGCAGAATTATTAGGCAAATGAGTATTTTGACCACATCATCCTCTTTATGCATGTTGTCTTACTCCAAGCTATATAGGCTCGAAAGCCTACTACCAATTAAGCATATTAGGTGATGTGCATCTCTGTAATGAGAAGGGGTGTGGTCTAATGACATCAACACCCTATATCAGGTGTGCATAATTATTAGGCAACTTCCTTTCCTTTGGCAAAATGGGTCAAAAGAAGGACTTGACAGGCTCAGAAAAGTCAAAAATAGTGAGATATCTTGCAGAGGGATGCAGCACTCTTAAAATTGCAAAGCTTCTGAAGCGTGATCATCGAACAATCAAGCGTTTCATTCAAAATAGTCAACAGGGTCGCAAGAAGCGTGTGGAAAAACCAAGGCGCAAAATAACTGCCCATGAACTGAGAAAAGTCAAGCGTGCAGCTGCCACGATGACACTTGCCACCAGTTTGGCCATATTTCAGAGCTGCAACATCACTGGAGTGCCCAAAAGCACAAGGTGTGCAATTCTCAGAGACATGGCCAAGGTAAGAAAGGCTGAAAGACGACCACAACTGAACAAGACACACAAGCTGAAACGTCAAGACTGGGCCAAGAAATATCTCAAGACTGATTCTTCTAAGGTTTTATGGACTGATGAAATGAGAGTGAGTCTTGATGGGCCAGATGGATGGGCCCGTGGCTGGATTGGTAAAGGGCAGAGAGCTCCAGTCCGACTCAGACGCCAGCAAGGTGGAGGTGGAGTACTGGTTTGGGCTGGTATCATCAAAGATGAGCTTGTGGGGCCTTTTCGGGTTGAGGATGGAGTCAATCTCAACTCCCAGTCCTACTGCCAGTTCCTGGAAGACACCTTCTTCAAGCAGTGGTACAGGAAGAAGTCTGCATCCTTCAAGATAAACATGATTTTCATGCAAGAAAATGCTCCATCACACGAGTCCAAGTACTCCACAGCGTGGCTGGCAAGAAAGGGTATAAAAGAAGGAAATCTAATGACATGGCCTCCTTGTTCACCTGATCTGAACCCCATTGAGAACCTGTGGTCCATCATCAAATGTGAGATTTACAAGGAGGGAAAACAGTACACCTCTCTGAACAGTGTCTGGGAGGCTGTGGTTGCTGCTGCACGCAATGTTGATGGTGAACAGATCAAAACACTGACAGAATCCATGGATGGCAGGCTTTTGAGTGTCCTTGCAAAGAAAGGTGGCTATATTGGTCACTGATTTGTTTTTGTTTTGTTTTTGAATGTCAGAAATGTATATTTGTGAATGTTGAGATGTTATATTGGTTTCACTGGTAATAATAAATAATTGAAATGGGTATATATTTGTTTTTTGTTAAGTTGCCTAATAATTATGCACAGTAATAGTCACCTGCACACACAGATATCCCCCTAACATAGCTAAAACTAATAACAAACTAAAAACTACTTCCAAAAATATTCAGCTTTGGTATTAATGAGTTTTTTGGGTTCATTGAGAACATGGTTGTTGTTCAATAATAAAATTAATCCTCAAAAATACAACTTGCCTAATAATTCTGCACTCCCTGTATTGTGTTATGGGAATCTTTTAACCAATCCTGAGGTGCTATTTGCATGTGTGCATTATATAGATCTGTGATGAAATCCTTCTGTTGTACTGGTGCCAAAAACTTTTGGGGAGGAATAATGGGTTCTCCTATTTTATCTTGTTTCATGTCTGAAGTATGTCCGTATCTAGATAACACATCAGATTGAATTTGTTGTGCACCTGGTCTATAGGTTATTACAAAGTCAAATGTGCTAAAAAAATTTAACCAGCGCATCTGACGTGGTGTTAGTGCTTTAAGTGATCCAAAAAACTGTAGGTTCCTATGGTCAGAAAAGATTGTAACTGGGTACTTGGCTCCCATTAAATGGTGCCTCCATTCTGAAAAGGCTACTTTGATAGCTAGTAGTTCCCTTTCAGCCACAGTATAATTTTGTTCAGCTGGTAATAACTTTTTGGAATAGAAGGCTATAGGATGTAACTGGCCATCTACTGCATCTCGTTGAGAGAGAACTCCTCCTAAAGCTACTTGTGAAGCATCCGCTTCAACAAAAAAAGGCAAGTCAGGATCAGGATGTTTCAGAATTGGGGCTGAAGTGAACTTTTGTTTTAGGAGTTGAAAGGCGTGTGCCGCCTCATCAGTCCAAAGAAATCGTTGCCCTTTCCGCAACAAGGTAGTTATTGGGGCCGCAATGTCTGCGAAATGTGCAATAAACCTCCTATACAAATTGGCGAAACCCAGAAATTTCTGAATATCTTTTACAGAGGATGGTTCTGGCCAATCAGCAATAGCACTGATTTTCTTTACATCCATAGTTATTCCTTGAGGTGACAGGCAGTATCCTAAAAAGTCCACCTTGCTGACATTAAAAGTACACTTTTCTAACTTAGCAAAAAGATGATTTTCTTTTAACTTTGATAATACTGCACGAACATGTTGGGTATGTTCTTCTGAGTTCTTAGAGTAAATGAGGATGTCGTCTATGTATACTATGATACAAACGTCCAGGAATTCGTGTAGGACCTCATTTATAAAGAACTGAAAGGCCGCAGGGGCATTACATAACCCAAAGGGCATTACTGTGTACTCAAATAAACCAAACTTTGTCTTGAAAGCTGTCTTCCACTCATCCCCCTCTTTTACTCGGACCAGGTGGTAAGCTCCCCGCAGATCTAGTTTAGTGTATATAGTAGAATGTCTTAACTGATCCAACAACACAGGTATTAGAGGAAGAGGATATTTATTCTTTATTGTAGCCTTATTTAGTCCTCTATAATCGATACACGCGCGCAGGGATTTATCCGGCTTCGGGATAAAAAAGAGTGGAGATGACACCGGAGATGTGGAATGACGGATGAACCCAGACTGTAGTAGGTCATCTAGATAGGTTCTTAAGTATTTGGTTTCTTCGTCAGTCAAAGCATATACTCTGTTATTAGGTAAAGGGGCCCCTGGGATAAGATCTATACGACAGTCATAAGACCTATGTGGGGGCAGCACACTAGCCTTAACTGGATCAAAGACGTCTTTAAAGTCAGAATATTCAGGAGGGAGACTTGGTTCATCTTGTATAACACTAGCACAGTGTAATACTGTGCTCTGTTCTGTACCTGCTTCTTGATAGCAATTGGTTGTACAGAAAGAGGAATCCAAAGTAACATTTCTATTCACCCAATCAATTTTTGGGTTATGAGTTGTTAACCAGGGTACCCCGAGAATCAAAACAAAATTAGGAGTATCTATCAGATCAAGCTAATCACCTCTGTGTGCCCGTTCTGACATACCATAACAAGTGGACTTGTTTGTTTTGTGATTAATCCAGAGGTCAATTCTGACCCATCCACTGCACATACTGCTTCTGGACAAGGCTTTAGGCACATAGGAAGTCCTAAGTTTTCAGCTAACTTATTATCCACAAAATTTCCTGTCGCGCCTGAGTCCAGTAGGACAGGGAGAGAATGCCTCACTTGGGTAGTAACAATTAAAACGACCTGAATTATGAAATGTCTAGGTATGTGCGGTACCATGAAGGCTGCAGCATTAGAGGTTTGATTAAGATGTTTTCTCGAACAAGTAACCTCTCCCCTTGTCGAGCTTAATCGTTTCCCGATTCAGTTGAGGAGGTGGAGGAAACAGCACCCTTTCGTGGATTTTTAGGCTTTACTGGACATTCTCTGGCAAAGTGACCTGCCCTTCCACAATATAAACATAATTGAAGTTTTCTCCTTCTTTCTTTTTCCTCTGATGTGAGTGAACCTCTGAGTGTCCCTATTTGCATAGGCTCAGGTTCAGGGAGTTTATTATCTGGGTCTTTCTTCTCGTGTCTAATACAAGTTAACCGTGATTCCAGTTTGTATTTATCTCCCTTTCTTTCTCCTAGTCTATGTTCTAATTTCACAACTAAATCTACAAAGTCCGAATAGTCTTCTGGCAAATCAACGATATGAGCCAGCGCGTCTTTTAACTCGTCTCTCAAACCTTTATAGAAAAGGGAGACACGCTTTTCTTCTGGCCAGTGTGTCTCGGTGAGTAAACGATTAAAACTAGTGAGATAGGTCAATAAATCCTTGTTACCTTGTTTAAGATTTAAAAGCTCATTATCACTTGCCTGCATGAAAGTGTGTTTTGCAAAAAGGCTGGTCATGGTACGTTTAAATTAAATTATGGAGGATGGGATCATCTCTCTCCACGAAAGGAATTGACCAATTGGCTGCTGTGCCACCCAAATAAGACAAGACGAATGCCACTTTCGTAGCATCAGTAGGGAACTGTTGTGGCTTACAAACTAAGTGTAATTGACATTGATTGATAAAAACATGGAATTTGTTACTATCTCCATGAAAACGTTCAGGTGCTGCTAAGGGCACAGCATTAGGAACATTACCAGTGACCTCAACTGGGGGAGGCAAAGTTGTATGTTTTGATGGCGCCCCTGTCTCTGAGGAGGTTTTAAACAAAGGCGTAAAAGCTGTGTTCCACTGAGATACCCTAAATTTATACCTGCTTAAATCCTGTTTTAAAGAGGTATTCTCCATCTTTAATCTCTCTATTTCCTCTTGCATATGTTGCAAGATGCCAGACACTGATTCATTATGAGCCAAGTCCTCATTTAGGGCCTGCGCCATATCTGTGACGTCAATGCCCTCTATTTCTTCCCCGATATTCATCGTCCACCAGAACTGAATTTTTATTTTTTTATTTAAGGCTTGTGCTTCTGTCAAAGCCCAGCTCACCTGAGTCCTTGTTCAGTTCTGATGGAGGTTGAAGACAATCCGACCCCACCCTGAAACTGCTTGTTCCAGCACACTAGTTTTTTAAAACAGTGCACTAAGAACAGAAGCTCAAGGGAAGGGGGGAAGTGGATAAAATAAAATAAAGAGACAACAGCGTTCTTGCGTTTCCACTGTTGAAGTGCTGCACAAATCTGCGGCCCTCTCTGACTTCGGTAGAAACTGGTGCCTAATGAAACATAAACAAAAAACAGATAAGTACATCCTATTCCTAACTGGGTTCCTGACTATCCCTTTATTTATTAGAAATTTTCTTCTAAAAGTACCTCTTGGATCCTGGTCTCTAGTTTCCAGGTTTGGAATGTGTTACTGCTCTGGGATGTGCTTTCTATTACTCTAAAGCTTCTAAAACATTAAACAAATACCGTTATCAGAATTATCAATATCAAACATTCATCTTAATATAACTAAAGCCTAAATTGCCAATAGCAGACTCACTTTTCCCATATTTCCAGAATCTTTTATAAAACAAATACTGTACTTTTACGTCAAAATACAGCATGTAATTTGTGCAAGTCCTTGATTTACTGTTTGCCTTGCTGTTAATGGTTTCCACGGTTCGATTCTTAAAAGTTCCATAAAAAAAATGTTTGCTTCACAAAGTTCCGCAAAGTATTGTTGTAACAAAGAGTTTGAATCACAATGTTCGTGGAAGGTATCTTGTTTCAAATTGTCTATACACGAATCCAGAAATTGTTGTCAAAGTTCTTTCAGGTAATAAAAGTTTTGCACTTACTTGTTGCTGGCAAGAGATACTGATCAGTCTAACCTTGTCTTCTTTCTCTTTTGCAGGTTGCTTGTAGGAGAGAGGCTGAAGCAAGGAGGAACCGGAAACCGGAAGAAGGAAGAGCCAGCAGCTGCGCCCATTGAAGCCAATGAAAGTCTGTAGAGAGCAGGAGTGCCAGCGCCGAGGGATCTGTCCTCAGGTAAGCGGGAGGTAGACGAGCACAAGCACTGGGCGAGGCTCGAGGGCTGCCTTAAATAGACAGGGCTGGGTGTGGTCCTCACATGCTGCACATGTTCTTGAAAGGTGTGCAGAGCTGGGTGTGGTTTGAAGAGCTGGGTGTGGTCCTCACATGCTGCACATGTTCTTGAAAGGTGTGCAGAGTTTCAGTTATTATGCAAATGAGTTAAATTAACACATGGCCTAGAGAGGAGTGTTTTAAAGAAGCCTTGGTAAAAGCAAGGCCCAATGTGTAAACAAAACAGCACATTAAACAACATACACAGAAGCCTAGGGGGGGGAAGGTGAGATAACAAGAAAGGCTTTCAATAGTAAGTTTACAAGGGAGCTATTACAGAACCCACTAGTGCAGTGAGAGGGGACATGCTCTTTGCTGTGCACAAACCCTAACAGTATGTCAGACCAGAGTTTCCACTTCTCACTCCCAGGTACTTCGAATGAGCTCTTGCCAAAGAGTCTGTCATGGTTCCCAACAACCTCCTCAATGAGCACCTCCAATTCTTTCTCACTGAATTTCAGCTTCCTCTTCCTGTCTCCCTTCTCCTTCCCATTGCCAGCATTGGCCATGTTGCAGTTTGATCCTGGCTTCCTCACAATGCTGACTCCCTGGTGCCGGGCTGTGTCTCTCTCACTGCTCCTTTGGGTGTGGCTCCTGGAAACAGCATGGGCTGACTCACTTCCTGGTTGTGATGTCATCAGGCTGTTCCGGTTAGCAGTTTTCGCTATTTGCAAATTTCAATTACCAAATCGCAAATTATTTTGCGATTCGGTATTTGCATTTTGCAAATTGCGTTTGCGAATTTTAAGAAATCGTTATTTGCGATTTTCAAATTTGATACATCGTGTTTTGCATTTCTAAAATTGCGATTTCTTAAAAATCGCAATTTGGAAATCACTAACCGAAATCTTGATACATCTAGCCACTTATGTTTCACTATGCATCCCTGGGTGTCTCCAAATAGAACCCATAGTTGATCATGTATTGTACCATTCACAGGCACGCATACAACCAGCAGATGCATTTAAAATACACACACTACACAGCACTGTATCCTCTGTGCATTGTGCCACTCACAAGCATACATACACCCAGCACATACATTTAACATGCACACACTGCATAGCACTTTCACCTTTCATGTACTGTACCTTTCACAGGCACACATCCACTAAGCACATGCATTCAGTACATATGAACTACACAGCACTTCTTCCATCATGTACTGTACCTTTCCAAGACACACAGATACCCAGGACATGCATTCAACCTACACACACTGCACAGTACTGCATTGTCCCTGTATTCGACCCTTCCCAGGCCCACACACCCAGTGCAGATACACCACACATGTGTTGTGCAGTATTCTACATCAAACCAATGTAGGCAGAAGGTGAATTAGGCACACATGAGCAGAACTTTGAGTGAGCCTGTAAGCCTCACTAGAGTGACACAGGTTAGAAAGGACCTGTTCAGTCCTACTGATCACTTCATGGTATGCTGCCACCACTGTGCTTGTGCTGTGAGACAGACCTAGGTCATGGCACTTAAAGAAAAGAGGGTCCGTGTTTGCCAAGAACAACAACAATCAGCATTAGGGATCAAGACATCAGGGCAGGGGTACACAACCATTACCAAGCAAAGGACTTTTTCGCCTCAACATAGGACAATTTGTGATGATTCTAGTGACCCATCAGAAGAGGGGTTGATGACGTTTTCCTGAAACATAAATGCATTGCACTAATCAAAATTGAACTCTAGCTAATGTAGAAACTCCATCTTGTTTGTGATATTTACTGCCAAGTGCTGTATAGTACATGGATACATTTGTATAATCGTGTCTCCGTAAAAAAATGTGCAGATGTACTTTTCACAAGTAAGACAACATTCACAAGAATATTAAACTGATGCTTTCGTACGATTGCTCCTGTTAGAGGTTAGATCTGGTTGTCTTAGCAATGTCATACCTGGTGTATGAATATTTTTTCTAGCACAGGGGATGTTCGTGAGAAGCTACATGTTATTGAATTATGAGTGTTTTCTAAATTGGTTTCCTTGCAACAGTTTCACTCTGTATAGCTTTATTCTAATTTGTGGGAGCCACGTACAATCAAAGAGAATCTATAAAATCTATTGTTTGGAACCCTAAAAAAAGTGTGCTCTTTTTAGAGTTACCGAGAGAAACCTTTGCTAATGGACCCTTGGAGGTGAATCCATGCTGTATTATTGCTCTCCCATTTTATCATCTGTATTTTGCAGAACCAAGCTTCACTGAATTATTTGATTGATTCTGTAATCTAATTGAACTTGCAATCTGATTAATCGATTGGTTTTGACTACATACCTTGATTTCTGTATGCCTTTAAATGTGAAAATAAAACTTTAAGATTTAGCCTCTTCATTTTTATAAGACCAAATACAGCTATGTGTTTAAATTGAAATTGTCATTTAGAATGCTCTAATGAGACACAGGTTCTACAAGCTGCAACAAAATCTCTAAAGGGATAACCACTGCTCACAGACCATCGGTCGCACAGTGGAACAAGTTGTTGATTGATGTCACAAATACAAGCCAATAACACATCAAAATCATAGCCGCCAAGTTTACCAGGTCCATGCAGGCCTAGTTAGTCCACTCTTATTTTTTCCTAGAATTCGTGGACTTGTAGTCTAGGTTGTATACTGAGATAAATAAGACTACATGCCCAAGAACTCTAAGAATTAAAACGGGACTACCCTAACTTTTTATTCATGGGCCTGGGAAATTTGGCAGCTTTGCAAACGTTTTTCCGGAACTGTGTAACCTATTCCCAAATAGGGTGTGATTACAGTATTAAAAAAAGAATGCAGTGAACGTTATAGAAACAAAAAACAAACTCATGCACAACCACAAATTTAAAAAAGGGACAAAAGGCCTGTATTGTTTTCTGAGAAAGGTAGGAAAAATAAGTCCGAGAGCTACTTGTCTGGTAATGCAGCTCAGCACCTCACAGTGGGATACGAAGAGCTATACAAATGCAACTACAATACCACGGAGTGTAAAATGTCCTAGCGTGAAGGAAAGTGTCAATCCTATTAACCCCTTCGCTGCCAGGCCTTTTCCCCCTCCTGTGCCGAGCCTTTTTTTGGCTATTTGGAGCAGTTCGCGCTTAGGCCCTCATAACTTTTTGTTCACATAAGCTACCCATGCCAAATTTGCGTCCTTTTTTTCCAACATCCTAGGGATTCTAGAGGTACCCAGACTTTGTGGGTTCCCCAGAAGGAGGCCAAGAAATTAGCCAAAAAACAGTGAAAATTTCATTTTTTTTTAAAAATTTGGAAAAATGGGCTGCAGAAGAAGGCTTGTGGTTTTTTCCCTGAAAAGGGCATCAACAAAGGGTTTGCGGTGATAAAATCACCAGCTTCCCAGCTTTCAGGAACAGGCAGACTTGAATCAGAAAACCCAATTTTTCAACCCAATTTTGGAATTTTACTGGGACATACCCCATTTTTACGATTTTTTGTGCTTTCAGCCTCCTTCCAGTCAGTGACAGAAATGGGCATGAAACCAACGCTGGATCCCATAAACCGCAACATTTCTGAAAAGTAGACAAAATTCTGAATTCAGCAAGGGGTAATTTGTGTAGATCCTACAAGGGTTTCCTACAGAAAATAGCAACTGAAAAAGAAAAATATTGAAATTGAGGTGAAAAAAACATAAATTTTTCTCTAAGTTTTACTCTGTAACTTTTTCCTGCAATGTCAGGTTTTCGAAAGCAATATACCGTTACGTCTGCTGGACTCTTCTGGTTGCGGGGATATATAGGGCTTGTAGGTTCATCAAGAACTCTAGGTACCCAGAGCCAATAAATGACCTGCACCCTGCAGTGGGTTTTCATTCTATGCCGGGTATACAGCAATTCATTTGCTGAAATATAAAGAGTAAAAAATAGCTATCAAGAAAACCTTTGTATTTCCAAAATGGGCACAAGATAAGGTGTTGAGAAGCAGTGGTTATTTGCACATCTCTGAATTCCGGGGTGCCCATACTAGCATGTGAGTTACAGGGCATTTCTCAAATAGACGTCTTTTTTACACACTGTCTTACATTTGGAAGGGAAAAATGTAGAGAAAGACAAGGGGCAATAACACTTGTTTTGCTATTCTATGTTCCCCCAAGTCTCCCGATAAAAATGATACCTCACTTGTGTGGGTAGGCCTAGCGCCCGCGACAGGAAACGCCCCAAAGCGCAACGTGGACACATCACAGAAAACAGACCTGTTTTTAGCAAAGTGCCTACCTGTAGATTTTGGCCTCTAGCTCAGCCGCCACCTAGGGAAACCTACCAAACCTGTGCATTTCTGAAAACTAGAGACCTAGGGGAATCCAAGATGGGGTGATTTGTGTGGCTCGGACCAGGTTCTGTTACCCAGAATCCTTTGAAAACCTCAAAAATTGGCTAAAAAAACACATGTTCCTCACATTTCTGTGGCAGAAAGTGCTGGAATCTGAGAGGAGCCACAAATGTCCTTCCACCCAGCGTTCCCCCACGTCTCCCGATAAAAATGATACCTCACTTGTGTGGGTAGGCCTAGCGCCCGCGACAGGAAACGCCCCAAAGCGCAACGTGGACACATCACAGAAAACAGACCTGTTTTTAGCAAAGTGCCTACCTGTAGATTTTGGCCTCTAGCTCAGCCGCCACCTAGGGAAACCTACCAAACCTGTGCATTTCTGAAAACTAGAGACCTAGGGGAATCCAAGATGGGGTGATTTGTGTGGCTCGGACCAGGTTCTGTTACCCAGAATCCTTTGCAAACCTCAAAATTTGGCTAAAAAAACACATGTTCCTCACATTTCTGTGGCAGAAAGTTCTGGAATCTGAGAGGAGCCACAAATTTCCTTCCACCCAGCGTTCCCCCACGTCTCCCGATAAAAATGATACCTCACTTGTGTGAGTAGGCCTAGCGCCCGCGACAGGAAACACCCCAAAGCGCAATGTGGACACATCACAGAAAACAGACCTGTTTTTAGCAAAGTGCCTACCTGTAGATTTTGGCCTCTAGCTCAGCCGCCACCTAGGGAAACCTACCAAACCTGTGCATTTCTGAAAACTAGAGACCTAGGGGAATCCAAGATGGGGTGATTTGTGTGGCTCGGACCAGGTTCTGTTACCCAGAATCCTTTGCAAAGCTCAAAAATTGGCTAAAAAAACACATGTTCCTCACATTTCTGTGGCAGAAAGTTCTGGAATCTGAGAGGAGCCACAAATTTCTTTCCACCCAGCGTTCCCCCACGTCTCCCGATAAAAATGATACCTCACTTGTGTGGGTAGGCCTAGCGCCCGCGACAGGAAACGCCCCAAAGCGCAACGTGGACACCACCAAAATTTTGGAAGAAAACAGAGGTGTTTTTTGCGAAGTGACTACCTGTAGATTTTGGCCTCTAGCTCAGCCGGCACCTAGGGAAACCTACCAAACCTGTACATTTTTGAAAACTAGAGACCTAGGGGAATCCAAGGAGGGGTGACTGGCGGGGCTCGGACCAGGTTCTGTTACCCAGAATCCTTTGCAAAGCTCAAAAATTGGCTAAAAAAACACATGTTCCTCACATTTCTGTGGCAGAAAGTGCTGGAATCTGAGAGGAGCCACAAATGTCCTTCCACCCAGCGTTCCCCCACGTCTCCCGATAAAAATGATACCTCACTTGTGTGGGTAGGCCTAGCGCCCGCGACAGGAAACGCCCCAAAGCGCAACGTGGACACATCACAGAAAACAGACCTGTTTTTAGCAAAGTGCCTACCTGTAGATTTTGGCCTCTAGCTCAGCCGCCACCTAGGGAAACCTACCAAACCTGTGCATTTCTGAAAACTAGAGACCTAGGGGAATCCAAGGAGGGGTGACTGGCGGGGCTCGGACTAGGTTCTGTTACCCAGAATCCTTTGCAAAGCTCAAAAATTGGCTAAAAAAACACATGTTCCTCACATTTCTGTGGCAGAAAGTTCTGGAATCTGGGAGGAGCCACAAATTTCCTTCCACCCAGCGTTCCCCCAAGTCTCCCGATAAAAATGATACCTCACTTGCGTGGGTAGGCCTAGCGCCCGCGACAGGAAACGCCCCAAAGCGCAACGTGGACACCACCAAAATTTTGGAAGAAAACAGAGGTGTTTTTTGCGAAGTGACTACCTGTAGATTTTGGCCTCTAGCTCAGCCGGCACCTAGGGAAACCTACCAAACCTGTACATTTCTGAAAACTAGAGACCTAGGGGAATCCAAGGAGGGGTGACTGGCGGGGCTCGGACCAGGTTCTGTTACCCAGAATCCTTTGCAAAGCTCAAAAATTGGCTAAAAAAACACATGTTCCTCACATTTCTGTGGCAGAAAGTTCTGGAATCCGAGAGGAGCCACAAATATCCTTCCACCCAGCGTTCCCCCACGTCTCCCGATAAAAATGATACCTCACTTGTGTGGGTAGGCCTAGCGCCCGCGACAGGAAACGCCCCAAAGCGCAACGTGGACACATCACAGAAAACAGACCTGTTTTTAGCAAAGTGCCTACCTGTAGATTTTGGCCTCTAGCTCAGCCGCCACCTAGGGAAACCTACCAAACCTGTGCATTTCTGAAAACTAGAGACCTAGGGGAATCCAAGGAGGGGTGACTGTCGGGGCTCGGACCAGGTTCTGTTACCCAGAATCCTTTGCAAAGCTCAAAAATTGGCTAAAAAAACACATGTTCCTCACATTTCTGTGGCAGAAAGTTCTGGAATCCGAGAGGAGCCACAAATTTCCTTCCACCCAGCGTTCCCCCACGTCTCCCGATAAAAATGATACCTCACTTGTGTGGGTAGGCCAGGCGCCCGCGACAGGAAACGCCCCAAAGCGCAACGTGGACACATCACAGAAAACAGACCTGTTTTTAGCAAAGTGCCTACCTGTAGATTTTGGCCTCTAGCTCAGCCGCCACCTAGGGAAACCTACCAAACCTGTGCATTTCTGAAAACTAGAGACCTAGGGGAATCCAAGGAGGGGTGACTGGCGGGGCTCGTACCAGGTTCTGTTACCCAGAATCCTTTGCAAAGCTCAAAAATTGGCTAAAAAAACACATGTTCCTCACATTTCTGTGGCAGAAAGTTCTGGAATCTGGGAGGAGCCACAAATTTCCTTCCACCCAGCGTTCCCCCAAGTCTCCCGATAAAAATGATACCTCACTTGCGTGGGTAGGCCTAGCGCCCGCGACAGGAAACGCCCCAAAGCGCAACGTGGACACCACCAAAATTTTGGAAGAAAACAGAGGTGTTTTTTGCGAAGTGACTACCTGTAGATTTTGGCCTCTAGCTCAGCCGGCACCTAGGGAAACCTACCAAACCTGTACATTTCTGAAAACTAGAGACCTAGGGGAATCCAAGGAGGGGTGACTGGCGGGGCTCGGACCAGGTTCTGTTACCCAGAATCCTTTGCAAAGCTCAAAAATTGGCTAAAAAAACACATGTTCCTCACATTTCTGTGGCAGAAAGTTCTGGAATCCGAGAGGAGCCACAAATTTCCTTCCACCCAGCGTTCCCCCACGTCTCCCGATAAAAATGATACCTCACTTGTGTGGGTAGGCCTAGCGCCCGCGACAGGAAACGCCCCAAAGCGCAACGTGGACACATCACAGAAAACAGACCTGTTTTTAGCAAAGTGCCTACCTGTAGATTTTGGCCTGTAGCTCAGCCGCCACCTAGGGAAACCTACCAAACCTGTGCATTTCTGAAAACTAGAGACCTAGGGGAATCCAAGGAGGGGTGACTGTCGGGGCTCGGACCAGGTTCTGTTACCCAGAATCCTTTGCAAAGCTCAAAAATTGGCTAAAAAAACACATGTTCCTCACATTTCTGTGGCAGAAAGTGCTGGAATCTGAGAGGAGCCACAAATGTCCTTCCACCCAGCGTTCCCCCACGTCTCCCGATAAAAATGATACCTCACTTGTGTGGGTAGGCCTAGCGCCCGCGACAGGAAACGCCCCAAAGCGCAACGTGGACACATCACAGAAAACAGACCTGTTTTTAGCAAAGTGCCTACCTGTAGATTTTGGCCTCTAGCTCAGCCGCCACCTAGGGAAACCTACCAAACCTGTGCATTTCTGAAAACTAGAGACCTAGGGGAATCCAAGGAGGGGTGACTGGCGGGGCTCGGACTAGGTTCTGTTACCCAGAATCCTTTGCAAAGCTCAAAAATTGGCTAAAAAAACACATGTTCCCCACATTTCTGTGGCAGAAAGTTCTGGAATCTGGGAGGAGCCACAAATTTCCTTCCACCCAGCGTTCCCCCACGTCTCCCGATAAAAATGATACCTCACTTGTGTGGGTAGGCCAGGCGCCCGCGACAGGAAACGCCCCAAAGCGCAACGTGGACACATCACAGAAAACAGACCTGTTTTTAGCAAAGTGCCTACCTGTAGATTTTGGCCTCTAGCTCAGCCGCCACCTAAGGAAACCTACCAAACCTGTGCATTTCTGAAAACTAGAGACCTAGGGGAATCCAAGGAGGGGTGACTGGCGGGGCTCGGACCAGGTTCTGTTACCCAGAATCCTTTGCAAAGCTCAAAAATTGGCTAAAAAAACACATGTTCCTCACATTTCTGTGGCAGAAAGTGCTGGAATCTGAGAGGAGCCACAAATGTCCTTCCACCCAGCGTTCCCCCACGTCTCCCGATAAAAATGATACCTCACTTGTGTGGGTAGGCCTAGCGCCCGCGACAGGAAACGCCCCAAAGCGCAACGTGGACACATCACAGAAAACAGACCTGTTTTTAGCAAAGTGCCTACCTGTAGATTTTGGCCTCTAGCTCAGCCGCCACCTAGGGAAACCTACCAAACCTGTGCATTTCTGAAAACTAGAGACCTAGGGGAATCCAAGATGGGGTGATTTGTGTGGCTCGGACCAGGTTCTGTTACCCAGAATCCTTTGCAAACCTCAAAATTTGGCTAAAAAAACACATGTTCCTCACATTTCTGTGGCAGAAAGTTCTGGAATCTGAGAGGAGCCACAAATTTCCTTCCACCCAGCGTTCCCCCACGTCTCCCGATAAAAATGATACCTCACTTGTGTGAGTAGGCCTAGCGCCCGCGACAGGAAACACCCCAAAGCGCAATGTGGACACATCACAGAAAACAGACCTGTTTTTAGCAAAGTGCCTACCTGTAGATTTTGGCCTCTAGCTCAGCCGCCACCTAGGGAAACCTACCAAACCTGTGCATTTCTGAAAACTAGAGACCTAGGGGAATCCAAGATGGGGTGATTTGTGTGGCTCGGACCAGGTTCTGTTACCCAGAATCCTTTGCAAAGCTCAAAAATTGGCTAAAAAAACACATGTTCCTCACATTTCTGTGGCAGAAAGTTCTGGAATCTGAGAGGAGCCACAAATTTCTTTCCACCCAGCGTTCCCCCACGTCTCCCGATAAAAATGATACCTCACTTGTGTGGGTAGGCCTAGCGCCCGCGACAGGAAACGCCCCAAAGCGCAACGTGGACACCACCAAAATTTTGGAAGAAAACAGAGGTGTTTTTTGCGAAGTGACTACCTGTAGATTTTGGCCTCTAGCTCAGCCAGCACCTAGGGAAACCTACCAAACCTGTACATTTCTGAAAACTAGAGACCTAGGGGAATCCAAGGAGGGGTGACTGGCGGGGCTCGGACCAGGTTCTGTTACCCAGAATCCTTTGCAAAGCTCAAAAATTGGCTAAAAAAACACATGTTCCTCACATTTCTGTGGCAGAAAGTTCTGGAATCCGAGAGGAGCCACAAATTTCCTTCCACCCAGCGTTCCCCCACGTCTCCCGATAAAAATGATACCTCACTTGTGTGGGTAGGCCTAGCACCCGCGACAGGAAACGCCCCAAAGCGCAACGTGGACACATCACAGAAAACAGACCTGTTTTTAGCAAAGTGCCTACCTGTAGATTTTGGCCTCTAGCTCAGCCGCCACCTAGGGAAACCTACCAAACCTGTGCATTTCTGAAAACTAGAGACCTAGGGGAATCCAAGGAGGGGTGACTGTCGGGGCTCGGACCAGGTTCTGTTACCCAGAATCCTTTGCAAAGCTCAAAAAATGGCTAAAAAAACACATGTTCCTCACATTTCTGTGGCAGAAAGTTCTGGAATCCGAGAGGAGCCACAAATTTCCTTCCACCCAGCGTTCCCCCACGTCTCCCGATAAAAATGATACCTCACTTGTGTGGGTAGGCCAGGCGCCCGCGACAGGAAACGCCCCAAAGCGCAACGTGGACACATCACAGAAAACAGACCTGTTTTTAGCAAAGTGCCTACCTGTAGATTTTGGCCTCTAGCTCAGCCGCCACCTAGGGAAACCTACCAAACCTGTGCATTTCTGAAAACTAGAGACCTAGGGGAATCCAAGGAGGGGTGACTGGCGGGGCTCGGACTAGGTTCTGTTACCCAGAATCCTTTGCAAAGCTCAAAAATTGGCTAAAAAAACACATGTTCCTCACATTTCTGTGGCAGAAAGTTCTGGAATCTGGGAGGAGCCACAAATTTCCTTCCACCCAGCGTTCCCCCAAGTCTCCCGATAAAAATGATACCTCACTTGCGTGGGTAGGCCTAGCGCCCGCGACAGGAAACGCCCCAAAGCGCAACGTGGACACCACCAAAATTTTGGAAGAAAACAGAGGTGTTTTTTGCGAAGTGACTACCTGTAGATTTTGGCCTCTAGCTCAGCCGGCACCTAGGGAAACCTACCAAACCTGTACATTTCTGAAAACTAGAGACCTAGGGGAATCCAAGGAGGGGTGACTGGCGGGGCTCGGACCAGGTTCTGTTACCCAGAATCCTTTGCAAAGCTCAAAAATTGGCTAAAAAAACACATGTTCCTCACATTTCTGTGGCAGAAAGTTCTGGAATCCGAGAGGAGCCACAAATTTCCTTCCACCCAGCGTTCCCCCACGTCTCCCGATAAAAATGATACCTCACTTGTGTGGGTAGGCCTAGCGCCCGCGACAGGAAACGCCCCAAAGCGCAACGTGGACACATCACAGAAAACAGACCTGTTTTTAGCAAAGTGCCTACCTGTAGATTTTGGCCTCTAGCTCAGCCGCCACCTAGGGAAACCTACCAAACCTGTGCATTTCTGAAAACTAGAGACCTAGGGGAATCCAAGGAGGGGTGACTGTCGGGGCTCGGACCAGGTTCTGTTACCCAGAATCCTTTGCAAAGCTCAAAAATTGGCTAAAAAAACACATGTTCCTCACATTTCTGTGGCAGAAAGTTCTGGAATCCGAGAGGAGCCACAAATTTCCTTCCACCCAGCGTTCCCCCACGTCTCCCGATAAAAATGATACCTCACTTGTGTGGGTAGGCCAGGCGCCCGCGACAGGAAACGCCCCAAAGCGCAACGTGGACACATCACAGAAAACAGACCTGTTTTTAGCAAAGTGCCTACCTGTAGATTTTGGCCTCTAGCTCAGCCGCCACCTAGGGAAACCTACCAAACCTGTGCATTTCTGAAAACTAGAGACCTAGGGGAATCCAAGGAGGGGTGACTGGCGGGGCTCGGACCAGGTTCTGTTACCCAGAATCCTTTGCAAAGCTCAAAAATTGGCTAAAAAAACACATGTTCCTCACATTTCTGTGGCAGAAAGTGCTGGAATCTGAGAGGAGCCACAAATGTCCTTCCACCCAGCGTTCCCCCACGTCTCCCGATAAAAATGATACCTCACTTGTGTGGGTAGGCCTAGCGCCCGCGACAGGAAACGCCCCAAAGCGCAACGTGGACACATCACAGAAAACAGACCTGTTTTTAGCAAAGTGCCTACCTGTAGATTTTGGCCTCTAGCTCAGCCGCCACCTAGGGAAACCTACCAAACCTGTGCATTTCTGAAAACTAGAGACCTAGGGGAATCCAAGATGGGGTGATTTGTGTGGCTCGGACCAGGTTCTGTTACCCAGAATCCTTTGCAAACCTCAAAATTTGGCTAAAAAAACACATGTTCCTCACATTTCTGTGGCAGAAAGTTCTGGAATCTGAGAGGAGCCACAAATTTCCTTCCACCCAGCGTTCCCCCACGTCTCCCGATAAAAATGATACCTCACTTGTGTGAGTAGGCCTAGCGCCCGCGACAGGAAACACCCCAAAGCGCAATGTGGACACATCACAGAAAACAGACCTGTTTTTAGCAAAGTGCCTACCTGTAGATTTTGGCCTCTAGCTCAGCCGCCACCTAGGGAAACCTACCAAACCTGTGCATTTCTGAAAACTAGAGACCTAGGGGAATCCAAGATGGGGTGATTTGTGTGGCTCGGACCAGGTTCTGTTACCCAGAATCCTTTGCAAAGCTCAAAAATTGGCTAAAAAAACACATGTTCCTCACATTTCTGTGGCAGAAAGTTCTGGTATCTGAGAGGAGCCACAAATTTCTTTCCACCCAGCGTTCCCCCACGTCTCCCGATAAAAATGATACCTCACTTGTGTGGGTAGGCCTAGCGCCCGCGACAGGAAACGCCCCAAAGCGCAACGTGGACACCACCAAAATTTTGGAAGAAAACAGAGGTGTTTTTTGCGAAGTGACTACCTGTAGATTTTGGCCTCTAGCTCAGCCGGCACCTAGGGAAACCTACCAAACCTGTACATTTTTGAAAACTAGAGACCTAGGGGAATCCAAGGAGGGGTGACTGGCGGGGCTCGGACCAGGTTCTGTTACCCAGAATCCTTTGCAAAGCTCAAAAATTGGCTAAAAAAACACATGTTCCTCACATTTCTGTGGCAGAAAGTGCTGGAATCTGAGAGGAGCCACAAATGTCCTTCCACCCAGCGTTCCCCCACGTCTCCTGATAAAAATGATACCTCACTTGTGTGGGTAGGCCTAGCGCCCGCGACAGGAAACGCCCCAAAGCGCAACGTGGACACATCACAGAAAACAGACCTGTTTTTAGCAAAGTGCCTACCTGTAGATTTTGGCCTCTAGCTCAGCCGCCACCTAGGGAAACCTACCAAACCTGTGCATTTCTGAAAACTAGAGACCTAGGGGAATCCAAGGAGGGGTGACTGGCGGGGCTCGGACTAGGTTCTGTTACCCAGAATCCTTTGCAAAGCTCAAAAATTGGCTAAAAAAACACATGTTCCTCACATTTCTGTGGCAGAAAGTTCTGGAATCTGGGAGGAGCCACAAATTTCCTTCCACCCAGCGTTCCCCCAAGTCTCCCGATAAAAATGATACCTCACTTGCGTGGGAGGCCTAGCGCCCGCGACAGGAAACGCCCCAAAGCGCAACGTGGACACCACCAAAATTTTGGAAGAAAACAGAGGAGTTTTTTGCGAAGTGACTACCTGTAGATTTTGGCCTCTAGCTCAGCCGGCACCTAGGGAAACCTACCAAACCTGTACATTTCTGAAAACTAGAGACCTAGGGGAATCCAAGGAGGGGTGACTGGCGGGGCTCGGACCAGGTTCTGTTACCCAGAATCCTTTGCAAAGCTCAAAAATTGGCTAAAAAAACACATGTTCCTCACATTTCTGTGGCAGAAAGTTCTTGAATCCGAGAGGAGCCACAAATTTCCTTCCACCCAGCGTTCCCCCACGTCTCCCGATAAAAATGATACCTCACTTGTGTGGGTAGGCCTAGCGCCCGCGACAGGAAACGCCCCAAAGCGCAACGTGGACACATCACAGAAAACAGACCTGTTTTTAGCAAAGTGCCTACCTGTAGATTTTGGCCTCTAGCTCAGCCGCCACCTAGGGAAACCTACCAAACCTGTGCATTTCTGAAAACTAGAGACCTAGGGGAATCCAAGGAGGGGTGACTGTCGGGGCTCGGACCAGGTTCTGTTACCCAGAATCCTTTGCAAAGCTCAAAAATTGGCTAAAAAAACACATGTTCCTCACATTTCTGTGGCAGAAAGTTCTGGAATCCGAGAGGAGCCACAAATTTCCTTCCACCCAGCGTTCCCCCACGTCTCCCGATAAAAATGATACCTCACTTGTGTGGGTAGGCCAGGCGCCCGCGACAGGAAACGCCCCAAAGCGCAACGTGGACACATCACAGAAAACAGACCTGTTTTTAGCAAAGTGCCTACCTGTAGATTTTGGCCTCTAGCTCAGCCGCCACCTAGGGAAACCTACCAAACCTGTGCATTTCTGAAAACTAGAGACCTAGGGGAATCCAAGGAGGGGTGACTGGCGGGGCTCGTACCAGGTTCTGTTACCCAGAATCCTTTGCAAAGCTCAAAAATTGGCTAAAAAAACACATGTTCCTCACATTTCTGTGGCAGAAAGTTCTGGAATCTGGGAGGAGCCACAAATTTCCTTCCACCCAGCGTTCCCCCAAGTCTCCCGATAAAAATGATACCTCACTTGCGTGGGTAGGCCTAGCGCCCGCGACAGGAAACGCCCCAAAGCGCAACGTGGACACCACCAAAATTTTGGAAGAAAACAGAGGTGTTTTTTGCGAAGTGACTACCTGTAGATTTTGGCCTCTAGCTCAGCCGGCACCTAGGGAAACCTACCAAACCTGTACATTTCTGAAAACTAGAGACCTAGGGGAATCCAAGGAGGGGTGACTGGCGGGGCTCGGACCAGGTTCTGTTACCCAGAATCCTTTGCAAAGCTCAAAAATTGGCTAAAAAAACACATGTTCCTCACATTTCTGTGGCAGAAAGTTCTGGAATCCGAGAGGAGCCACAAATTTCCTTCCACCCAGCGTTCCCCCACGTCTCCCGATAAAAATGATACCTCACTTGTGTGGGTAGGCCTAGCGCCCGCGACAGGAAACGCCCCAAAGCGCAACGTGGACACATCACAGAAAACAGACCTGTTTTTAGCAAAGTGCCTACCTGTAGATTTTGGCCTGTAGCTCAGCCGCCACCTAGGGAAACCTACCAAACCTGTGCATTTCTGAAAACTAGAGACCTAGGGGAATCCAAGGAGGGGTGACTGGCGGGGCTCGGACCAGGTTCTGTTACCCAGAATCCTTTGCAAAGCTCAAAAATTGGCTAAAAAAACACATGTTCCTCACATTTCTGTGGCAGAAAGTGCTGGAATCTGAGAGGAGCCACAAATGTCCTTCCACCCAGCGTTCCCCCACGTCTCCCGATAAAAATGATACCTCACTTGTGTGGGTAGGCCTAGCGCCCGCGACAGGAAACGCCCCAAAGCGCAACGTGAACACATCACAGAAAACAGACCTGTTTTTAGCAAAGTGCCTACCTGTAGATTTTGGCCTCTAGCTCAGCCGCCACCTAGGGAAACCTACCAAACCTGTGCATTTCTGAAAACTAGAGACCTAGGGGAATCCAAGGAGGGGTGACTGGCGGGGCTCGGACTAGGTTCTGTTACCCAGAATCCTTTGCAAAGCTCAAAAATTGGCTAAAAAAACACATGTTCCTCACATTTCTGTGGCAGAAAGTTCTGGAATCTGGGAGGAGCCACAAATTTCCTTCCACCCAGCGTTCCCCCACGTCTCCCGATAAAAATGATACCTCACTTGTGTGGGTAGGCCTAGCGCCCGCGACAGGAAACGCCCCAAAGCGCAACGTGGACACATCACAGAAAACAGACCTGTTTTTAGCAAAGTGCCTACCTGTAGATTTTGGCCTCTAGCTCAGCCGCCACCTAGGGAAACCTACCAAACCTGTGCATTTCTGAAAACTAGAGACCTAGGGGAATCCAAGGAGGGGTGACTGGCGGGGCTCGGACTAGGTTCTGTTACCCAGAATCCTTTGCAAAGCTCAAAAATTGGCTAAAAAAACACATGTTCCTCACATTTCTGTGGCAGAAAGTTCTGGAATCTGGGAGGAGCCACAAATTTCCTTCCACCCAGCGTTCCCCCAAGTCTCCCGATAAAAATGATACCTCACTTGCGTGGGTAGGCCTAGCGCCCGCGACAGGAAACGCCCCAAAGCGCAACGTGGACACCACCAAAATTTTGGAAGAAAACAGAGGTGTTTTTTGCGAAGTGACTACCTGTAGATTTTGGCCTCTAGCTCAGCCAGCACCTAGGGAAACCTACCAAACCTGTACATTTCTGAAAACTAGAGACCTAGGGGAATCCAAGGAGGGGTGACTGGCGGGGCTCGGACCAGGTTCTGTTACCCAGAATCCTTTGCAAAGCTCAAAAATTGGCTAAAAAAACACATGTTCCTCACATTTCTGTGGCAGAAAGTTCTGGAATCCGAGAGGAGCCACAAATTTCCTTCCACCCAGCGTTCCCCCACGTCTCCCGATAAAAATGATACCTCACTTGTGTGGGTAGGCCTAGCACCCGCGACAGGAAACGCCCCAAAGCGCAACGTGGACACATCACAGAAAACAGACCTGTTTTTAGCAAAGTGCCTACCTGTAGATTTTGGCCTCTAGCTCAGCCGCCACCTAGGGAAACCTACCAAACCTGTGCATTTCTGAAAACTAGAGACCTAGGGGAATCCAAGGAGGGGTGACTGTCGGGGCTCGGACCAGGTTCTGTTACCCAGAATCCTTTGCAAAGCTCAAAAAATGGCTAAAAAAACACATGTTCCTCACATTTCTGTGGCAGAAAGTTCTGGAATCCGAGAGGAGCCACAAATTTCCTTCCACCCAGCGTTCCCCCACGTCTCCCGATAAAAATGATACCTCACTTGTGTGGGTAGGCCAGGCGCCCGCGACAGGAAACGCCCCAAAGCGCAACGTGGACACATCACAGAAAACAGACCTGTTTTTAGCAAAGTGCCTACCTGTAGATTTTGGCCTCTAGCTCAGCCGCCACCTAGGGAAACCTACCAAACCTGTGCATTTCTGAAAACTAGAGACCTAGGGGAATCCAAGGAGGGGTGACTGGCGGGGCTCGGACCAGGTTCTGTTACCCAGAATCCTTTGCAAAGCTCAAAAATTGGCTAAAAAAACACATGTTCCTCACATTTCTGTGGCAGAAAGTTCTGGAATCTGGGAGGAGCCACAAATTTCCTTCCACCCAGCGTTCCCCCAAGTCTCCCGATAAAAATGATACCTCACTTGCGTGGGTAGGCCTAGCGCCCGCGACAGGAAACGCCCCAAAGCGCAACGTGGACACCACCAAAATTTTGGAAGAAAACAGAGGTGTTTTTTGCGAAGTGACTACCTGTAGATTTTGGCCTCTAGCTCAGCCGGCACCTAGGGAAACCTACCAAACCTGTACATTTCTGAAAACTAGAGACCTAGGGGAATCCAAGGAGGGGTGACTGGCGGGGCTCGGACCAGGTTCTGTTACCCAAAATCCTTTGCAAAGCTCAAAAATTGGCTAAAAAAACACATGTTCCTCACATTTCTGTGGCAGAAAGTTCTGGAATCCGAGAGGAGCCACAAATTTCCTTCCACCCAGCGTTCCCCCACGTCTCCCGATAAAAATGATACCTCACTTGTGTGGGTAGGCCTAGCGCCCGCGACAGGAAACGCCCCAAAGCGCAACGTGGACACATCACAGAAAACAGACCTGTTTTTAGCAAAGTGCCTACCTGTAGATTTTGGCCTGTAGCTCAGCCGCCACCTAGGGAAACCTACCAAACCTGTGCATTTCTGAAAACTAGAGACCTAGGGGAATCCAAGGAGGGGTGACTGGCGGGGCTCGGACCAGGTTCTGTTACCCAGAATCCTTTGCAAAGCTCAAAAATTGGCTAAAAAAACACATGTTCCTCACATTTCTGTGGCAGAAAGTGCTGGAATCTGAGAGGAGCCACAAATGTCCTTCCACCCAGCGTTCCCCCACGTCTCCCGATAAAAATGATACCTCACTTGTGTGGGTAGGCCTAGCGCCCGCGACAGGAAACGCCCCAAAGCGCAACGTGGACACATCACAGAAAACAGACCTGTTTTTAGCAAAGTGCCTACCTGTAGATTTTGGCCTCTAGCTCAGCCGCCACTTAGGGAAACCTACCAAACCTGTGCATTTCTGAAAACTAGAGACCTAGGGGAATCCAAGGAGGGGTGACTGGCGGGGCTCGGACTAGGTTCTGTTACCCAGAATCCTTTGCAAAGCTCAAAAATTGGCTAAAAAAACACATGTTCCTCACATTTCTGTGGCAGAAAGTTCTGGAATCTGGGAGGAGCCACAAATTTCCTTCCACCCAGCGTTCCCCCACGTCTCCCGATAAAAATGATACCTCACTTGTGTGGGTAGGCCTAGCGCCCGCGACAGGAAACGCCCCAAAGCGCAACGTGGACACATCACAGAAAACAGACCTGTTTTTAGCAAAGTGCCTACCTGTAGATTTTGGCCTCTAGCTCAGCCGCCACCTAGGGAAACCTACCAAACCTGTGCATTTCTGAAAACTAGAGACCTAGGGGAATCCAAGGAGGGGTGACTGGCGGGGCTCGGACTAGGTTCTGTTACCCAGAATCCTTTGCAAAGCTCAAAAATTGGCTAAAAAAACACATGTTCCTCACATTTCTGTGGCAGAAAGTTCTGGAATCTGGGAGGAGCCACAAATTTCCTTCCACCCAGCGTTCCCCCAAGTCTCCCGATAAAAATGATACCTCACTTGCGTGGGTAGGCCTAGCGCCCGCGACAGGAAACGCCCCAAAGCGCAACGTGGACACCACCAAAATTTTGGAAGAAAACAGAGGTGTTTTTTGCGAAGTGACTACCTGTAGATTTTGGCCTCTAGCTCAGCCGGCACCTAGGGAAACCTACCAAACCTGTACATTTCTGAAAACTAGAGACCTAGGGGAATCCAAGGAGGGGTGACTGGCGGGGCTCGGACCAGGTTCTGTTACCCAGAATCCTTTGCAAAGCTCAAAAATTGGCTAAAAAAACACATGTTCCTCACATTTCTGTGGCAGAAAGTTCTGGAATCCGAGAGGAGCCACAAATTTCCTTCCACCCAGCGTTCCCCCACGTCTCCCGATAAAAATGATACCTCACTTGTGTGGGTAGGCCTAGCGCCCGCGACAGGAAACGCCCCAAAGCGCAACGTGGACACATCACAGAAAACAGACCTGTTTTTAGCAAAGTGCCTACCTGTAGATTTTGGCCTCTAGCTCAGCCGCCACCTAGGGAAACCTACCAAACCTGTGCATTTCTGAAAACTAGAGACCTAGGGGAATCCAAGGAGGGGTGACTGTCGGGGCTCGGACCAGGTTCTGTTACCCAGAATCCTTTGCAAAGCTCAAAAATTGGCTAAAAAAACACATGTTCCTCACATTTCTGTGGCAGAAAGTTCTGGAATCCGAGAGGAGCCACAAATTTCCTTCCACCCAGCGTTCCCCCACGTCTCCCGATAAAAATGATACCTCACTTGTGTGGGTAGGCCAGGCGCCCGCGACAGGAAACGCCCCAAAGCGCAACGTGGACACATCACAGAAAACAGACCTGTTTTTAGCAAAGTGCCTACCTGTAGATTTTGGCCTCTAGCTCAGCCGCCACCTAGGGAAACCTACCAAACCTGTGCATTTCTGAAAACTAGAGACCTAGGGGAATCCAAGGAGGGGTGACTGGCGGGGCTCGGACCAGGTTCTGTTACCCAGAATCCTTTGCAAAGCTCAAAAATTGGCTAAAAAAACACATGTTCCTCACATTTCTGTGGCAGAAAGTGCTGGAATCTGAGAGGAGCCACAAATGTCCTTCCACCCAGCGTTCCCCCACGTCTCCTGATAAAAATGATACCTCACTTGTGTGGGTAGGCCTAGCGCCCGCGACAGGAAACGCCCCAAAGCGCAACGTGGACACATCACAGAAAACAGACCTGTTTTTAGCAAAGTGCCTACCTGTAGATTTTGGCCTCTAGCTCAGCCGCCACCTAGGGAAACCTACCAAACCTGTGCATTTCTGAAAACTAGAGACCTAGGGGAATCCAAGGAGGGGTGACTGGCGGGGCTCGGACTAGGTTCTGTTACCCAGAATCCTTTGCAAAGCTCAAAAATTGGCTAAAAAAACACATGTTCCTCACATTTCTGTGGCAGAAAGTTCTGGAATCTGGGAGGAGCCACAAATTTCCTTCCACCCAGCGTTCCCCCAAGTCTCCCGATAAAAATGATACCTCACTTGCGTGGGAGGCCTAGCGCCCGCGACAGGAAACGCCCCAAAGCGCAACGTGGACACCACCAAAATTTTGGAAGAAAACAGAGGTGTTTTTTGCGAAGTGACTACCTGTAGATTTTGGCCTCTAGCTCAGCCGGCACCTAGGGAAACCTACCAAACCTGTACATTTCTGAAAACTAGAGACCTAGGGGAATCCAAGGAGGGGTGACTGGCGGGGCTCGGACCAGGTTCTGTTACCCAGAATCCTTTGCAAAGCTCAAAAATTGGCTAAAAAAACACATGTTCCTCACATTTCTGTGGCAGAAAGTTCTGGAATCCGAGAGGAGCCACAAATTTCCTTCCACCCAGCGTTCCCCCACGTCTCCCGATAAAAATGATACCTCACTTGTGTGGGTAGGCCTAGCGCCCGCGACAGGAAACGCCCCAAAGCGCAACGTGGACACATCACAGAAAACAGACCTGTTTTTAGCAAAGTGCCTACCTGTAGATTTTGGCCTCTAGCTCAGCCGCCACCTAGGGAAACCTACCAAACCTGTGCATTTCTGAAAACTAGAGACCTAGGGGAATCCAAGGAGGGGTGACTGTCGGGGCTCGGACCAGGTTCTGTTACCCAGAATCCTTTGCAAAGCTCAAAAATTGGCTAAAAAAACACATGTTCCTCACATTTCTGTGGCAGAAAGTTCTGGAATCCGAGAGGAGCCACAAATTTCCTTCCACCCAGCGTTCCCCCACGTCTCCCGATAAAAATGATACCTCACTTGTGTGGGTAGGCCAGGCGCCCGCGACAGGAAACGCCCCAAAGCGCAACGTGGACACATCACAGAAAACAGACCTGTTTTTAGCAAAGTGCCTACCTGTAGATTTTGGCCTCTAGCTCAGCCGCCACCTAGGGAAACCTACCAAACCTGTGCATTTCTGAAAACTAGAGACCTAGGGGAATCCAAGGAGGGGTGACTGGCGGGGCTCGTACCAGGTTCTGTTACCCAGAATCCTTTGCAAAGCTCAAAAATTGGCTAAAAAAACACATGTTCCTCACATTTCTGTGGCAGAAAGTTCTGGAATCTGGGAGGAGCCACAAATTTCCTTCCACCCAGCGTTCCCCCAAGTCTCCCGATAAAAATGATACCTCACTTGCGTGGGTAGGCCTAGCGCCCGCGACAGGAAACGCCCCAAAGCGCAACGTGGACACCACCAAAATTTTGGAAGAAAACAGAGGTGTTTTTTGCGAAGTGACTACCTGTAGATTTTGGCCTCTAGCTCAGCCGGCACCTAGGGAAACCTACCAAACCTGTACATTTCTGAAAACTAGAGACCTAGGGGAATCCAAGGAGGGGTGACTGGCGGGGCTCGGACCAGGTTCTGTTACCCAGAATCCTTTGCAAAGCTCAAAAATTGGCTAAAAAAACACATGTTCCTCACATTTCTGTGGCAGAAAGTTCTGGAATCCGAGAGGAGCCACAAATTTCCTTCCACCCAGCGTTCCCCCACGTCTCCCGATAAAAATGATACCTCACTTGTGTGGGTAGGCCTAGCGCCCGCGACAGGAAACGCCCCAAAGCGCAACGTGGACACATCACAGAAAACAGACCTGTTTTTAGCAAAGTGCCTACCTGTAGATTTTGGCCTCTAGCTCAGCCGCCACCTAGGGAAACCTACCAAACCTGTGCATTTCTGAAAACTAGAGACCTAGGGGAATCCAAGGAGGGGTGACTGGCGGGGCTCGGACTAGGTTCTGTTACCCAGAATCCTTTGCAAAGCTCAAAAATTGGCTAAAAAAACACATGTTCCTCACATTTCTGTGGCAGAAAGTTCTGGAATCTGGGAGGAGCCACAAATTTCCTTCCACCCAGCGTTCCCCCACGTCTCCCGATAAAAATGATACCTCACTTGTGTGGGTAGGCCTAGCGCCCGCGACAGGAAACGCCCCAAAGCGCAACGTGGACACATCACAGAAAACAGACCTGTTTTTAGCAAAGTGCCTACCTGTAGATTTTGGCCTCTAGCTCAGCCGCCACCTAGGGAAACCTACCAAACCTGTGCATTTCTGAAAACTAGAGACCTAGGGGAATCCAAGGAGGGGTGACTGGCGGGGCTCGGACTAGGTTCTGTTACCCAGAATCCTTTGCAAAGCTCAAAAATTGGCTAAAAAAACACATGTTCCTCACATTTCTGTGGCAGAAAGTTCTGGAATCTGGGAGGAGCCACAAATTTCCTTCCACCCAGCGTTCCCCCAAGTCTCCCGATAAAAATGATACCTCACTTGCGTGGGTAGGCCTAGCGCCCGCGACAGGAAACGCCCCAAAGCGCAACGTGGACACCACCAAAATTTTGGAAGAAAACAGAGGTGTTTTTTGCGAAGTGACTACCTGTAGATTTTGGCCTCTAGCTCAGCCAGCACCTAGGGAAACCTACCAAACCTGTACATTTCTGAAAACTAGAGACCTAGGGGAATCCAAGGAGGGGTGACTGGCGGGGCTCGGACCAGGTTCTGTTACCCAGAATCCTTTGCAAAGCTCAAAAATTGGCTAAAAAAACACATGTTCCTCACATTTCTGTGGCAGAAAGTTCTGGAATCCGAGAGGAGCCACAAATTTCCTTCCACCCAGCGTTCCCCCACGTCTCCCGATAAAAATGATACCTCACTTGTGTGGGTAGGCCTAGCGCCCGCGACAGGAAACGCCCCAAAGCGCAACGTGGACACATCACAGAAAACAGACCTGTTTTTAGCAAAGTGCCTACCTGTAGATTTTGGCCTCTAGCTCAGCCGCCACCTAGGGAAACCTACCAAACCTGTGCATTTCTGAAAACTAGAGACCTAGGGGAATCCAAGGAGGGGTGACTGTCGGGGCTCGGACCAGGTTCTGTTACCCAGAATCCTTTGCAAAGCTCAAAAAATGGCTAAAAAAACACATGTTCCTCACATTTCTGTGGCAGAAAGTTCTGGAATCCGAGAGGAGCCACAAATTTCCTTCCACCCAGCGTTCCCCCACGTCTCCCGATAAAAATGATACCTCACTTGTGTGGGTAGGCCAGGCGCCCGCGACAGGAAACGCCCCAAAGCGCAACGTGGACACATCACAGAAAACAGACCTGTTTTTAGCAAAGTGCCTACCTGTAGATTTTGGCCTCTAGCTCAGCCGCCACCTAGGGAAACCTACCAAACCTGTGCATTTCTGAAAACTAGAGACCTAGGGGAATCCAAGGAGGGGTGACTGGCGGGGCTCGGACCAGGTTCTGTTACCCAGAATCCTTTGCAAAGCTCAAAAATTGGCTAAAAAAACACATGTTCCTCACATTTCTGTGGCAGAAAGTTCTGGAATCTGGGAGGAGCCACAAATTTCCTTCCACCCAGCGTTCCCCCAAGTCTCCCGATAAAAATGATACCTCACTTGCGTGGGTAGGCCTAGCGCCCGCGACAGGAAACGCCCCAAAGCGCAACGTGGACACCACCAAAATTTTGGAAGAAAACAGAGGTGTTTTTTGCGAAGTGACTACCTGTAGATTTTGGCCTCTAGCTCAGCCGGCACCTAGGGAAACCTACCAAACCTGTACATTTCTGAAAACTAGAGACCTAGGGGAATCCAAGGAGGGGTGACTGGCGGGGCTCGGACCAGGTTCTGTTACCCAAAATCCTTTGCAAAGCTCAAAAATTGGCTAAAAAAACACATGTTCCTCACATTTCTGTGGCAGAAAGTTCTGGAATCCGAGAGGAGCCACAAATTTCCTTCCACCCAGCGTTCCCCCACGTCTCCCGATAAAAATGATACCTCACTTGTGTGGGTAGGCCTAGCGCCCGCGACAGGAAACGCCCCAAAGCGCAACGTGGACACATCACAGAAAACAGACCTGTTTTTAGCAAAGTGCCTACCTGTAGATTTTGGCCTGTAGCTCAGCCGCCACCTAGGGAAACCTACCAAACCTGTGCATTTCTGAAAACTAGAGACCTAGGGGAATCCAAGGAGGGGTGACTGGCGGGGCTCGGACCAGGTTCTGTTACCCAGAATCCTTTGCAAAGCTCAAAAATTGGCTAAAAAAACACATGTTCCTCACATTTCTGTGGCAGAAAGTGCTGGAATCTGAGAGGAGCCACAAATGTCCTTCCACCCAGCGTTCCCCCACGTCTCCCGATAAAAATGATACCTCACTTGTGTGGGTAGGCCTAGCGCCCGCGACAGGAAACGCCCCAAAGCGCAACGTGGACACATCACAGAAAACAGACCTGTTTTTAGCAAAGTGCCTACCTGTAGATTTTGGCCTCTAGCTCAGCCGCCACCTAGGGAAACCTACCAAACCTGTGCATTTCTGAAAACTAGAGACCTAGGGGAATCCAAGGAGGGGTGACTGGCGGGGCTCGGACTAGGTTCTGTTACCCAGAATCCTTTGCAAAGCTCAAAAATTGGCTAAAAAAACACATGTTCCTCACATTTCTGTGGCAGAAAGTTCTGGAATCTGGGAGGAGCCACAAATTTCCTTCCACCCAGCGTTCCCCCACGTCTCCCGATAAAAATGATACCTCACTTGTGTGGGTAGGCCTAGCGCCCGCGACAGGAAACGCCCCAAAGCGCAACGTGGACACATCACAGAAAACAGACCTGTTTTTAGCAAAGTGCCTACCTGTAGATTTTGGCCTCTAGCTCAGCCGCCACCTAGGGAAACCTACCAAACCTGTGCATTTCTGAAAACTAGAGACCTAGGGGAATCCAAGGAGGGGTGACTGGCGGGGCTCGGACTAGGTTCTGTTACCCAGAATCCTTTGCAAAGCTCAAAAATTGGCTAAAAAAACACATGTTCCTCACATTTCTGTGGCAGAAAGTTCTGGAATCTGGGAGGAGCCACAAATTTCCTTCCACCCAGCGTTCCCCCAAGTCTCCCGATAAAAATGATACCTCACTTGCGTGGGTAGGCCTAGCGCCCGCGACAGGAAACGCCCCAAAGCGCAACGTGGACACCACCAAAATTTTGGAAGAAAACAGAGGTGTTTTTTGCGAAGTGACTACCTGTAGATTTTGGCCTCTAGCTCAGCCGGCACCTAGGGAAACCTACCAAACCTGTACATTTCTGAAAACTAGAGACCTAGGGGAATCCAAGGAGGGGTGACTGGCGGGGCTCGGACCAGGTTCTGTTACCCAGAATCCTTTGCAAAGCTCAAAAATTGGCTAAAAAAACACATGTTCCTCACATTTCTGTGGCAGAAAGTTCTGGAATCCGAGAGGAGCCACAAATTTCCTTCCACCCAGCGTTCCCCCACGTCTCCCGATAAAAATGATACCTCACTTGTGTGGGTAGGCCTAGCGCCCGCGACAGGAAACGCCCCAAAGCGCAACGTGGACACATCACAGAAAACAGACCTGTTTTTAGCAAAGTGCCTACCTGTAGATTTTGGCCTCTAGCTCAGCCGCCACCTAGGGAAACCTACCAAACCTGTGCATTTCTGAAAACTAGAGACCTAGGGGAATCCAAGGAGGGGTGACTGTCGGGGCTCGGACCAGGTTCTGTTACCCAGAATCCTTTGCAAAGCTCAAAAAATGGCTAAAAAAACACATGTTCCTCACATTTCTGTGGCAGAAAGTTCTGGAATCCGAGAGGAGCCACAAATTTCCTTCCACCCAGCGTTCCCCCACGTCTCCCGATAAAAATGATACCTCACTTGTGTGGGTAGGCCAGGCGCCCGCGACAGGAAACGCCCCAAAGCGCAACGTGGACACATCACAGAAAACAGACCTGTTTTTAGCAAAGTGCCTACCTGTAGATTTTGGCCTCTAGCTCAGCCGCCACCTAGGGAAACCTACCAAACCTGTGCATTTCTGAAAACTAGAGACCTAGGGGAATCCAAGGAGGGGTGACTGGCGGGGCTCGGACCAGGTTCTGTTACCCAGAATCCTTTGCAAAGCTCAAAAATTGGCTAAAAAAACACATGTTCCTCACATTTCTGTGGCAGAAAGTGCTGGAATCTGAGAGGAGCCACAAATGTCCTTCCACCCAGCGTTCCCCCACGTCTCCCGATAAAAATGATACCTCACTTGTGTGGGTAGGCCTAGCGCCCGCGACAGGAAACGCCCCAAAGCGCAACGTGGACACATCACAGAAAACAGACCTGTTTTTAGCAAAGTGCCTACCTGTAGATTTTGGCCTCTAGCTCAGCCGCCACCTAGGGAAACCTACCAAACCTGTGCATTTCTGAAAACTAGAGACCTAGGGGAATCCAAGATGGGGTGATTTGTGTGGCTCGGACCAGGTTCTGTTACCCAGAATCCTTTGCAAACCTCAAAATTTGGCTAAAAAAACACATGTTCCTCACATTTCTGTGGCAGAAAGTTCTGGAATCTGAGAGGAGCCACAAATTTCCTTCCACCCAGCGTTCCCCCACGTCTCCCGATAAAAATGATACCTCACTTGTGTGAGTAGGCCTAGCGCCCGCGACAGGAAACACCCCAAAGCGCAATGTGGACACATCACAGAAAACAGACCTGTTTTTAGCAAAGTGCCTACCTGTAGATTTTGGCCTCTAGCTCAGCCGCCACCTAGGGAAACCTACCAAACCTGTGCATTTCTGAAAACTAGAGACCTAGGGGAATCCAAGATGGGGTGATTTGTGTGGCTCGGACCAGGTTCTGTTACCCAGAATCCTTTGCAAAGCTCAAAAATTGGCTAAAAAAACACATGTTCCTCACATTTCTGTGGCAGAAAGTTCTGGAATCTGAGAGGAGCCACAAATTTCTTTCCACCCAGCGTTCCCCCACGTCTCCCGATAAAAATGATACCTCACTTGTGTGGGTAGGCCTAGCGCCCGCGACAGGAAACGCCCCAAAGCGCAACGTGGACACCACCAAAATTTTGGAAGAAAACAGAGGTGTTTTTTGCGAAGTGACTACCTGTAGATTTTGGCCTCTAGCTCAGCCGGCACCTAGGGAAACCTACCAAACCTGTACATTTTTGAAAACTAGAGACCTAGGGGAATCCAAGGAGGGGTGACTGGCGGGGCTCGGACCAGGTTCTGTTACCCAGAATCCTTTGCAAAGCTCAAAAATTGGCTAAAAAAACACATGTTCCTCACATTTCTGTGGCAGAAAGTGCTGGAATCTGAGAGGAGCCACAAATGTCCTTCCACCCAGCGTTCCCCCACGTCTCCCGATAAAAATGATACCTCACTTGTGTGGGTAGGCCTAGCGCCCGCGACAGGAAACGCCCCAAAGCGCAACGTGGACACATCACAGAAAACAGACCTGTTTTTAGCAAAGTGCCTACCTGTAGATTTTGGCCTCTAGCTCAGCCGCCACCTAGGGAAACCTACCAAACCTGTGCATTTCTGAAAACTAGAGACCTAGGGGAATCCAAGGAGGGGTGACTGGCGGGGCTCGGACTAGGTTCTGTTACCCAGAATCCTTTGCAAAGCTCAAAAATTGGCTAAAAAAACACATGTTCCTCACATTTCTGTGGCAGAAAGTTCTGGAATCTGGGAGGAGCCACAAATTTCCTTCCACCCAGCGTTCCCCCAAGTCTCCCGATAAAAATGATACCTCACTTGCGTGGGAGGCCTAGCGCCCGCGACAGGAAACGCCCCAAAGCGCAACGTGGACACCACCAAAATTTTGGAAGAAAACAGAGGTGTTTTTTGCGAAGTGACTACCTGTAGATTTTGGCCTCTAGCTCAGCCGGCACCTAGGGAAACCTACCAAACCTGTACATTTCTGAAAACTAGAGACCTAGGGGAATCCAAGGAGGGGTGACTGGCGGGGCTCGGACCAGGTTCTGTTACCCAGAATCCTTTGCAAAGCTCAAAAATTGGCTAAAAAAACACATGTTCCTCACATTTCTGTGGCAGAAAGTTCTGGAATCCGAGAGGAGCCACAAATTTCCTTCCACCCAGCGTTCCCCCACGTCTCCCGATAAAAATGATACCTCACTTGTGTGGGTAGGCCTAGCGCCCGCGACAGGAAACGCCCCAAAGCGCAACGTGGACACATCACAGAAAACAGACCTGTTTTTAGCAAAGTGCCTACCTGTAGATTTTGGCCTCTAGCTCAGCCGCCACCTAGGGAAACCTACCAAACCTGTGCATTTCTGAAAACTAGAGACCTAGGGGAATCCAAGGAGGGGTGACTGGCGGGGCTCGTACCAGGTTCTGTTACCCAGAATCCTTTGCAAAGCTCAAAAATTGGCTAAAAAAACACATGTTCCTCACATTTCTGTGGCAGAAAGTTCTGGAATCTGGGAGGAGCCACAAATTTCCTTCCACCCAGCGTTCCCCCACGTCTCCCGATAAAAATGATACCTCACTTGTGTGGGTAGGCCTAGCGCCCGCGACAGGAAACGCCCCAAAGCGCAACGTGGACACATCACAGAAAACAGACCTGTTTTTAGCAAAGTGCCTACCTGTAGATTTTGGCCTCTAGCTCAGCCGCCACCTAGGGAAACCTACCAAACCTGTGCATTTCTGAAAACTAGAGACCTAGGGGAATCCAAGGAGGGGTGACTGGCGGGGCTCGGACTAGGTTCTGTTACCCAGAATCCTTTGCAAAGCTCAAAAATTGGCTAAAAAAACACATGTTCCTCACATTTCTGTGGCAGAAAGTTCTGGAATCTGGGAGGAGCCACAAATTTCCTTCCACCCAGCGTTCCCCCAAGTCTCCCGATAAAAATGATACCTCACTTGCGTGGGTAGGCCTAGCGCCCGCGACAGGAAACGCCCCAAAGCGCAACGTGGACACCACCAAAATTTTGGAAGAAAACAGAGGTGTTTTTTGCGAAGTGACTACCTGTAGATTTTGGCCTCTAGCTCAGCCGGCACCTAGGGAAACCTACCAAACCTGTACATTTCTGAAAACTAGAGACCTAGGGGAATCCAAGGAGGGGTGACTGGCGGGGCTCGGACCAGGTTCTGTTACCCAGAATCCTTTGCAAAGCTCAAAAATTGGCTAAAAAAACACATGTTCCTCACATTTCTGTGGCAGAAAGTTCTGGAATCCGAGAGGAGCCACAAATTTCCTTCCACCCAGCGTTCCCCCACGTCTCCCGATAAAAATGATACCTCACTTGTGTGGGTAGGCCTAGCGCCCGCGACAGGAAACGCCCCAAAGCGCAACGTGGACACATCACAGAAAACAGACCTGTTTTTAGCAAAGTGCCTACCTGTAGATTTTGGCCTCTAGCTCAGCCGCCACCTAGGGAAACCTACCAAACCTGTGCATTTCTGAAAACTAGAGACCTAGGGGAATCCAAGGAGGGGTGACTGTTGGGGCTCGGACCAGGTTCTGTTACCCAGAATCCTTTGCAAAGCTCAAAAAATGGCTAAAAAAACACATGTTCCTCACATTTCTGTGGCAGAAAGTTCTGGAATCCGAGAGGAGCCACAAATTTCCTTCCACCCAGCGTTCCCCCACGTCTCCCGATAAAAATGATACCTCACTTGTGTGGGTAGGCCAGGCGCCCGCGACAGGAAACGCCCCAAAGCGCAACGTAGACACATCACAGAAAACAGACCTGTTTTTAGCAAAGTGCCTACCTGTAGATTTTGGCCTCTAGCTCAGCCGCCACCTAGGGAAACCTACCAAACCTGTGCATTTCTGAAAACTAGAGACCTAGGGGAATCCAAGGAGGGGTGACTGGCGGGGCTCGGACCAGGTTCTGTTACCCAGAATCCTTTGCAAAGCTCAAAAATTGGCTAAAAAAACACATGTTCCTCACATTTCTGTGGCAGAAAGTTCTGGAATCTGGGAGGAGCCACAAATTTCCTTCCACCCAGCGTTCCCCCAAGTCTCCCGATAAAAATGATACCTCACTTGCGTGGGTAGGCCTAGCGCCGGCGACAGGAAACGCCCCAAAGCGCAACGTGGACACCACCAAAATTTTGGAAGAAAACAGAGGTGTTTTTTGCGAAGTGACTACCTGTAGATTTTGGCCTCTAGCTCAGCCGGCACCTAGGGAAACCTACCAAACCTGTACATTTCTGAAAACTAGAGACCTAGGGGAATCCAAGGAGGGGTGACTGGCGGGGCTCGGACCAGGTTCTGTTACCCAGAATCCTTTGCAAAGCTCAAAAATTGGCTAAAAAAACACATGTTCCTCACATTTCTGTGGCAGAAAGTTCTGGAATCCGAGAGGAGCCACAAATTTCCTTCCACCCAGCGTTCCCCCACGTCTCCCGATAAAAATGATACCTCACTTGTGTGGGTAGGCCTAGCGCCCGCGACAGGAAACGCCCCAAAGCGCAACGTGGACACATCACAGAAAACAGACCTGTTTTTAGCAAAGTGCCTACCTGTAGATTTTGGCCTGTAGCTCAGCCGCCACCTAGGGAAAACTACCAAACCTGTGCATTTCTGAAAACTAGAGACCTAGGGGAATCCAAGGAGGGGTGACTGGCGGGGCTCGGACCAGGTTCTGTTACCCAGAATCCTTTGCAAAGCTCAAAAATTGGCTAAAAAAACACATGTTCCTCACATTTCTGTGGCAGAAAGTTCTGGAATCTGGGAGGAGCAACAAATTTCCTTCCACCCAGCGTTCCCCCACGTCTCCCGATAAAAATGATACCTCACTTGTGTGGGTAGGCCTAGCGCCCGCGACAGGAAACGCCCCAAAGCGCAACGTGGACACCACCAAAATTTTGGAAGAAAACAGAGGTGTTTTTTGCGAAGTGACTACCTGTAGATTTTGGCCTCTAGCTCAGCCGGCACCTAGGGAAACCTACCAAACCTGTACATTTCTGAAAACTAGAGACCTAGGGGAATCCAAGGAGGGGTGACTGGCGGGGCTCGGACCAGGTTCTGTTACCCAGAATCCTTTGCAAAGCTCAAAAATTGGCTAAAAAAACACATGTTCCTCACATTTCTGTGGCAGAAAGTGCTGGAATCTGAGAGGAGCCACAAATGTCCTTCCACCCAGCGTTCCCCCACGTCTCCCGATAAAAATGTTACCTCATTTGTGTGGGTAGGCCTAGCGCCCGCGACAGGAAACGCCCCAAAGCGCAACGTGGACACATCACAGAAAACAGACCTGTTTTTAGCAAAGTGCCTACCTGTAGATTTTGGCCTCTAGCTCAGCCGCCACCTAGGGAAACCTACCAAACCTGTGCATTTCTGAAAACTAGAGACCTAGGGGAATCCAAGGAGGGGTGACTGGCGGGGCTCGGACCAGGTTCTGTTACCCAGAATCCTTTGCAAAGCTCAAAAATTGGCTAAAAAAACACATGTTCCTCACATTTCTGTGGCAGAAAGTTCTGGAATCTGGGAGGAGCCACAAATTTCCTTCCACCCAGCGTTCCCCCAAGTCTCCCGATAAAAATGATACCTCACTTGCGTGGGTAGGCCTAGCGCCCGCGACAGGAAACGCCCCAAAGCACAACGTGGACACCACCAAAATTTTGGAAGAAAACAGAGGTGTTTTTTGCGAAGTGACTACCTGTAGATTTTGGCCTCTAGCTCAGCCGGCACCTAGGGAAACCTACCAAACCTGTACATTTCTGAAAACTAGAGACCTAGGGGAATCCAAGGAGGGGTGACTGGCGGGGCTCGGACCAGGTTCTGTTACCCAGAATCCTTTGCAAAGCTCAAAAATTGGCTAAAAAAACACATGTTCCTCACATTTCTGTGGCAGAAAGTTCTGGAATCCGAGAGGAGCCACAAATTTCCTTCCACCCAGCGTTCCCCCACGTCTCCCGATAAAAATGATACCTCACTTGTGTGGGTAGGCCTAGCGCCCGCGACAGGAAACGCCCCAAAGCGCAACGTGGACACATCACAGAAAACAGACCTGTTTTTAGCAAAGTGCCTACCTGTAGATTTTGGCCTCTAGCTCAGCCGCCACCTAGGGAAACCTACCAAACCTGTGCATTTCTGAAAACTAGAGACCTAGGGGAATCCAAGGAGGGGTGACTGTCGGGGCTCGGACCAGGTTCTGTTACCCAGAATCCTTTGCAAAGCTCAAAAATTGGCTAAAAAAACACATGTTCCTCACATTTCTGTGGCAGAAAGTTCTGGAATCCGAGAGGAGCCACAAATTTCCTTCCATCCAGCGTTCCCCCACGTCTCCCGATAAAAATGATACCTCACTTGTGTGGGTAGGCCTAGCGCCCGCGACAGGAAACGCCCCAAAGCGCAACGTGGACACATCACAGAAAACAGACCTGTTTTTAGCAAAGTGCCTACCTGTAGATTTTGGCCTCTAGCTCAGCCGCCACCTAGGGAAACCTACCAAACCTGTGCATTTCTGAAAACTAGAGACCTAGGGGAATCCAAGGAGGGGTGACTGGCGGGGCTCGGACCAGGTTCTGTTACCCAGAATCCTTTGCAAAGCTCAAAAATTGGCTAAAAAAACACATGTTCCTCACATTTCTGTGGCAGAAAGTTCTGGAATCTGGGAGGAGCCACAAATTTCCTTCCACCCAGCGTTCCCCCAAGTCTCCCGATAAAAATGATACCTCACTTGCGTGGGTAGGCCTAGCGCCCGCGACAGGAAACGCCCCAAAGCGCAACGTGGACACCACCAAAATTTTGGAAGAAAACAGAGGTGTTTTTTGCGAAGTGACTACCTGTAGATTTTGGCCTCTAGCTCAGCCGGCACCTAGGGAAACCTACCAAACCTGTACATTTCTGAAAACTAGAGACCTAGGGGAATCCAAGGAGGGTTGACTGGCGGGGCTCGGACCAGGTTCTGTTACCCAGAATCCTTTGCAAAGCTCAAAAATTGGCTAAAAAAACACATGTTCCTCACATTTCTGTGGCAGAAAGTTCTGGAATCCGAGAGGAGCCACAAATTTCCTTCCACCCAGCGTTCCCCCACGTCTCCCGATAAAAATGATACCTCACTTGTGTGGGTAGGCCTAGCGCCCGCGACAGGAAACGCCCCAAAGCGCAACGTGGACACATCACAGAAAACAGACCTGTTTTTAGCAAAGTGCCTACCTGTAGATTTTGGCCTGTAGCTCAGCCGCCACCTAGGGAAACCTACCAAACCTGTGCATTTCTGAAAACTAGAGACCTAGGGGAATCCAAGGAGGGGTGACTGGCGGGGCTCGGACCAGGTTCTGTTACCCAGAATCCTTTGCAAAGCTCAAAAATTGGCTAAAAAAACACATGTTCCTCACATTTCTGTGGCAGAAAGTTCTGGAATCTGGGAGGAGCCACAAATTTCCTTCCACCCAGCGTTCCCCCAAGTCTCCCGATAAAAATGATACCTCACTTGCGTGGGTAGGCCTAGCGCCCGCGACAGGAAACGCCCCAAAGCACAACGTGGACACCACCAAAATTTTGGAAGAAAACAGAGGTGTTTTTTGCAAAGTGACTACCTGTAGATTTTGGCCTCTAGCTCAGCCGGCACCTAGGGAAACCTACCAAACCTGTACATTTCTGAAAACTAGAGACCTAGGGGAATCCAAGGAGGGGTGACTGGCGGGGCTCGGACCAGGTTCTGTTACCCAGAATCCTTTGCAAAGCTCAAAAATTGGCTAAAAAAACACATGTTCCTCACATTTCTGTGGCAGAAAGTTCTGGAATCCGAGAGGAGCCACAAATTTCCTTCCACCCAGCATTCCCCCACGTCTCCCGATAAAAATGATACCTCACTTGTGTGGGTAGGCCTAGCGCCCGCGACAGGAAACGCCCCAAAGCGCAACGTGGACACATCACAGAAAACAGACCTGTTTTTAGCAAAGTGCCTACCTGTAGATTTTGGCCTCTAGCTCAGCCGCCACCTAGGGAAACCTACCAAACCTGTGCATTTCTGAAAACTAGAGACCTAGGGGAATCCAAGGAGGGGTGACTGTCGGGGCTCGGACCAGGTTCTGTTACCCAGAATCCTTTGCAAAGCTCAAAAATTGGCTAAAAAAACACATGTTCCTCACATTTCTGTGGCAGAAAGTTCTGGAATCCGAGAGGAGCCACAAATTTCCTTCCACCCAGCGTTCCCCCACGTCTCCCGATAAAAATGATACCTCACTTGTGTGGGTAGGCCTAGCGCCCGCGACAGGAAACGCCCCAAAGCGCAACGTGGACACATCACAGAAAACAGACCTGTTTTTAGCAAAGTGCCTACCTGTAGATTTTGGCCTCTAGCTCAGCCGCCACCTAGGGAAACCTACCAAACCTGTGCATTTCTGAAAACTAGAGACCTAGGGGAATCCAAGGAGGGGTGACTGGCGGGGCTCGGACCAGGTTCTGTTACCCAGAATCCTTTGCAAAGCTCAAAAATTGGCTAAAAAAACACATGTTCCTCACATTTCTGTGGCAGAAAGTTCTGGAATCTGGGAGGAGCCACAAATTTCCTTCCACCCAGCGTTCCCCCAAGTCTCCCGATAAAAATGATACCTCACTTGCGTGGGTAGTCCTAGCGCCCGCGACAGGAAACGCCCCAAAGCGCAACGTGGACACCACCAAAATTTTGGAAGAAAACAGAGGTGTTTTTTGCGAAGTGACTACCTGTAGATTTTGGCCTCTAGCTCAGCCGGCACCTAGAGAAACCTACCAAACCTGTACATTTCTGAAAACTAGAGACCTAGGGGAATCCAAGGAGGGGTGACTGGCGGGGCTCGGATCAGGTTCTGTTACCCAGAATCCTTTGCAAAGCTCAAAAATTGGCTAAAAAAACACATGTTCCTCACATTTCTGTGGCAGAAAGTTCTGGAATCCGAGAGGAGCCACAAATTTCCTTCCACCCAGCGTTCCCCCACGTCTCCCGATAAAAATGATACCTCACTTGTGTGGGTAGGCCTAGCGCCCGCGACAGGAAACACCCCAAAGCGCAACGTGGACACATCACAGAAAACAGACCTGTTTTTAGCAAAGTGCCTACCTGTAGATTTTGGCCTGTAGCTCAGCCGCCACCTAGGGAAACCTACCAAACCTGTGCATTTCTGAAAACTAGAGACCTAGGGGAATCCAAGGAGGGGTGACTGGCGGGGCTCGGACCAGGTTCTGTTACCCAGAATCCTTTGCAAAGCTCAAAAATTGGCTAAAAAAACACATGTTCCTCACATTTCTGTGGCAGAAAGTTCTGGAATCTGGGAGGAGCCACAAATTTCCTTCCACCCAGCGTTCCCCCAAGTCTCCCGATAAAAATGATACCTCACTAGCGTGGGTAGGCCTAGCGCCCGCGACAGGAAACGCCCCAAAGCGCAACGTGGACACCACCAAAATTTTGGAAGAAAACAGAGGTGTTTTTTGCGAAGTGACTACCTGTAGATTTTGGCCTCTAGCTCAGCCGGCACCTAGGGAAACCTACCAAACCTGTACATTTCTGAAAATTAGAGACCTAGGGGAATCCAAGGAGGGGTGACTGGCGGGGCTCGGACCAGGTTCTGTTACCCAGAATCCTTTGCAAAGCTCAAAAATTGGCTAAAAAAACACATGTTCCTCACATTTCTGTGGCAGAAAGTTCTGGAATCCGAGAGGAGCCACAAATTTCCTTCCACCCAGCGTTCCCCCACGTCTCCCGATAAAAATGATACCTCACTTGTGTGGGTAGGCCTAGCGCCCGCGACAGGAAACGCCCCAAAGCGCAACGTGGACACATCACAGAAAACAGACCTGTTTTTAGCAAAGTGCCTACCTGTAGATTTTGGCCTCTAGCTCAGCCGCCACCTAGGGAAACCTACCAAACCTGTGCATTTCTGAAAACTAGAGACCTAGGGGAATCCAAGGAGGGGTGACTGTCGGGGCTCGGACCAGGTTCTGTTATCCAGAATCCTTTGCAAAGCTCAAAAATTGGCTAAAAAAACACATGTTCCTCACATTTCTGTGGCAGAAAGTTCTGGAATCTGGTAGGAGCCACAAATTTCCTTCCACCCAGCGTTCCCCCAAGTCTCCCGATAAAAATGATACCTCACTTGCGTGGGTAGGCCTAGCGCCCGCGACAGGAAACGCCCCAAAGCGCAACGTGGACACCACCAAAATTTTGGAAGAAAACAGAGGTGTTTTTTGCGAAGTGACTACCTGTAGATTTTGGCCTCTAGCTCAGCCGGCACCTAGGGAAACCTACCAAACCTGTACATTTCCCAAAACTAGAGACCTAGGGGAATCCAAGGAGGGGTGACTGGCGGGGCTCGGACCAGGTTCTGTTACCCAGAATCCTTTGCAAAGCTCAAAAATTGGCTAAAAAAACACATGTCCTCACATTTCTGTGGCAGAAAGTTCTGGAATCTGGGAGGAGCCACAAATTTCCTTCCACCCAGCGTTCCCCCAAGTCTCCCGATAAAAATGATACCTCACTAGCGTGGGTAGGCCTAGCGCCCGCGACAGGAAACGCCCCAAAGCGCAACGTGGACACCACCAAAATTTTGGAAGAAAACAGAGGTGTTTTTTGCGAAGTGACTACCTGTAGATTTTGGCCTCTAGCTCAGCCGGCACCTAGGGAAACCTACCAAACCTGTACATTTCTGAAAATTAGAGACCTAGGGGAATCCAAGGAGGGGTGACTGGCGGGGCTCGGACCAGGTTCTGTTACCCAGAATCCTTTGCAAAGCTCAAAAATTGGCTAAAAAAACACATGTTCCTCACATTTCTGTGGCAGAAAGTTCTGGAATCCGAGAGGAGCCACAAATTTCCTTCCACCCAGCGTTCCCCCACGTCTCCCGATAAAAATGATACCTCACTTGTGTGGGTAGGCCTAGCGCCCGCGACAGGAAACGCCCCAAAGCGCAACGTGGACACATCACAGAAAACAGACCTGTTTTTAGCAAAGTGCCTACCTGTAGATTTTGGCCTCTAGCTCAGCCGCCACCTAGGGAAACCTACCAAACCTGTGCATTTCTGAAAACTAGAGACCTAGGGGAATCCAAGGAGGGGTGACTGTCGGGGCTCGGACCAGGTTCTGTTACCCAGAATCCTTTGCAAAGCTCAAAAATTGGCTAAAAAAACACATGTTCCTCACATTTCTGTGGCAGAAAGTTCTGGAATCTGGTAGGAGCCACAAATTTCCTTCCACCCAGCGTTCCCCCAAGTCTCCCGATAAAAATGATACCTCACTTGCGTGGGTAGGCCTAGCGCCCGCGACAGGAAACGCCCCAAAGCGCAACGTGGACACCACCAAAATTTTGGAAGAAAACAGAGGTGTTTTTTGCGAAGTGACTACCTGTAGATTTTGGCCTCTAGCTCAGCCGGCACCTAGGGAAACCTACCAAACCTGTACATTTCCCAAAACTAGAGACCTAGGGGAATCCAAGGAGGGGTGACTGGCGGGGCTCGGACCAGGTTCTGTTACCCAGAATCCTTTGCAAAGCTCAAAAATTGGCTAAAAAAACACATGTTCCTCACATTTCTGTGGCAGAAAGTTCTGGAATCTGAGAGGAGCCACAAATTTCCTTCCACCCAGCGTTCCCCCACGTCTCCCGATAAAAATGATACCTCACTTGTGTGGGTAGGCCTAGCGCCCGCGACAGGAAACGCCCCAAAGCGCAACGTGGACACATCACAGAAAACAGACCTGTTTTTAGCAAAGTGCCTACCTGTAGATTTTGGCCTGTAGCTCAGCCGCCACCTAGGGAAACCTACCAAACCTGTGCATTTCTGAAAACTAGAGACCTAGGGGAATCCAAGGAGGGGTGACTGGCGGGGCTCGGACCAGGTTCTGTTACCCAGAATCCTTTGCAAAGCTCAAAAATTGGCTAAAAAAACACATGTTCCTCACATTTCTGTGGCAGAAAGTTCTGGAATCTGGGAGGAGCCACAAATTTCCTTCCACCCAGCGTTCCCCCAAGTCTCCCGATAAAAATGATACCTCACTTGCGTGGGTAGGCCTAGCGCCCGCGACAGGAAACGCCCCAAAGCGCAACGTGGACACCACCAAAATTTTGGAAGAAAACAGAGGTGTTTTTTGCGAAGTGACTACCTGTAGATTTTGGCCTCTAGCTCAGCCGGCACCTAGGGAAACCTACCAAACCTGTACATTTCTGAAAACTAGAGACCTAGGGGAATCCAAGGAGGGTTGACTGGCGGGGCTCGGACCAGGTTCTGTTACCCAGAATCCTTTGCAAAGCTCAAAAATTGGCTAAAAAAACACATGTTCCTCACATTTCTGTGGCAGAAAGTTCTGGAATCCGAGAGGAGCCACAAATTTCCTTCCACCCAGCGTTCCCCCACGTCTCCCGATAAAAATGATACCTCACTTGTGTGGGTAGGCCTAGCGCCCGCGACAGGAAACGCCCCAAAGCGCAACGTGGACACATCACAGAAAACAGACCTGTTTTTAGCAAAGTGCCTACCTGTAGATTTTGGCCTGTAGCTCAGCCGCCACCTAGGGAAACCTACCAAACCTGTGCATTTCTGAAAACTAGAGACCTAGGGGAATCCAAGGAGGGGTGACTGGCGGGGCTCGGACCAGGTTCTGTTACCCAGAATCCTTTGCAAAGCTCAAAAATTGGCTAAAAAAACACATGTTCCTCACATTTCTGTGGCAGAAAGTTCTGGAATCTGGGAGGAGCCACAAATTTCCTTCCACCCAGCGTTCCCCCAAGTCTCCCGATAAAAATGATACCTCACTTGCGTGGGTAGGCCTAGCGCCCGCGACAGGAAACGCCCCAAAGCGCAACGTGGACACCACCAAAATTTTGGAAGAAAACAGAGGTGTTTTTTGCGAAGTGACTACCTGTAGATTTTGGCCTCTAGCTCAGCCGGCACCTAGGGAAACCTACCAAACCTGTACATTTCTGAAAACTAGAGACCTAGGGGAATCCAAGGAGGGTTGACTGGCGGGGCTCGGACCAGGTTCTGTTACCCAGAATCCTTTGCAAAGCTCAAAAATTGGCTAAAAAAACACATGTTCCTCACATTTCTGTGGCAGAAAGTTCTGGAATCCGAGAGGAGCCACAAATTTCCTTCCACCCAGCGTTCCCCCACGTCTCCCGATAAAAATGATACCTCACTTGTGTGGGTAGGCCTAGCGCCCGCGACAGGAAACGCCCCAAAGCGCAACGTGGACACATCACAGAAAACAGACCTGTTTTTAGCAAAGTGCCTACCTGTAGATTTTGGCCTGTAGCTCAGCCGCCACCTAGGGAAACCTACCAAACCTGTACATTTCTGAAAACTAGAGACCTAGGGGAATCCAAGGAGGGGTGACTGGCGGGGCTCGGACCAGGTTCTGTTACCCAGAATCCTTTGCAAAGCTCAAAAATTGGCTAAAAAAACACATGTTCCTCACATTTCTGTGGCAGAAAGTTCTGGAATCTGGGAGGAGCCACAAATTTCCTTCCACCCAGCGTTCCCCCAAGTCTCCCGATAAAAATGATACCTCACTTGCGTGGGTAGGCCTAGCGCCCGCGACAGGAAACGCCCCAAAGCACAACGTGGACACCACCAAAATTTTGGAAGAAAACAGAGGTGTTTTTTGCAAAGTGACTACCTGTAGATTTTGGCCTCTAGCTCAGCCGGCACCTAGGGAAACCTACCAAACCTGTACATTTCTGAAAACTAGAGACCTAGGGGAATCCAAGGAGGGGTGACTGGCGGGGCTCGGACCAGGTTCTGTTACCCAGAATCCTTTGCAAAGCTCAAAAATTGGCTAAAAAAACACATGTTCCTCACATTTCTGTGGCAGAAAGTTCTGGAATCCGAGAGGAGCCACAAATTTCCTTCCACCCAGCATTCCCCCACGTCTCCCGATAAAAATGATACCTCACTTGTGTGGGTAGGCCTAGCGCCCGCGACAGGAAACGCCCCAAAGCGCAACGTGGACACATCACAGAAAACAGACCTGTTTTTAGCAAAGTGCCTACCTGTAGATTTTGGCCTCTAGCTCAGCCGCCACCTAGGGAAACCTACCAAACCTGTACATTTCTGAAAATTAGAGACCTAGGGGAATCCAAGGAGGGGTGACTGGCGGGGCTCGGACCAGGTTCTGTTACCCAGAATCCTTTGCAAAGCTCAAAAATTGGCTAAAAAAACACATGTTCCTCACATTTCTGTGGCAGAAAGTTCTGGAATCCGAGAGGAGCCACAAATTTCCTTCCACCCAGCGTTCCCCCACGTCTCCCGATAAAAATGATACCTCACTTGTGTGGGTAGGCCTAGCGCCCGCGACAGGAAACGCCCCAAAGCGCAACGTGGACACATCACAGAAAACAGACCTGTTTTTAGCAAAGTGCCTACCTGTAGATTTTGGCCTCTAGCTCAGCCGCCACCTAGGGAAACCTACCAAACCTGTGCATTTCTGAAAACTAGAGACCTAGGGGAATCCAAGGAGGGGTGACTGGCGGGGCTCGGACCAGGTTCTGTTACCCAGAATCCTTTGCAAAGCTCAAAAATTGGCTAAAAAAACACATGTTCCTCACATTTCTGTGGCAGAAAGTTCTGGAATCTGGGAGGAGCCACAAATTTCCTTCCACCCAGCGTTCCCCCAAGTCTCCCGATAAAAATGATACCTCACTTGCGTGGGTAGTCCTAGCGCCCGCGACAGGAAACGCCCCAAAGCGCAACGTGGACACCACCAAAATTTTGGAAGAAAACAGAGGTGTTTTTTGCGAAGTGACTACCTGTAGATTTTGGCCTCTAGCTCAGCCGGCACCTAGAGAAACCTACCAAACCTGTACATTTCTGAAAACTAGAGACCTAGGGGAATCCAAGGAGGGGTGACTGGCGGGGCTCGGATCAGGTTCTGTTACCCAGAATCCTTTGCAAAGCTCAAAAATTGGCTAAAAAAACACATGTTCCTCACATTTCTGTGGCAGAAAGTTCTGGAATCCGAGAGGAGCCACAAATTTCCTTCCACCCAGCGTTCCCCCACGTCTCCCGATAAAAATGATACCTCACTTGTGTGGGTAGGCCTAGCGCCCGCGACAGGAAACACCCCAAAGCGCAACGTGGACACATCACAGAAAACAGACCTGTTTTTAGCAAAGTGCCTACCTGTAGATTTTGGCCTGTAGCTCAGCCGCCACCTAGGGAAACCTACCAAACCTGTGCATTTCTGAAAACTAGAGACCTAGGGGAATCCAAGGACGGGTGACTGGCGGGGCTCGGACCAGGTTCTGTTACCCAGAATCCTTTGCAAAGCTCAAAAATTGGCTAAAAAAACACATGTTCCTCACATTTCTGTGGCAGAAAGTTCTGGAATCTGGGAGGAGCCACAAATTTCCTTCCACCCAGCGTTCCCCCAAGTCTCCCGATAAAAATGATACCTCACTAGCGTGGGTAGGCCTAGCGCCCGCGACAGGAAACGCCCCAAAGCGCAACGTGGACACCACCAAAATTTTGGAAGAAAACAGAGGTGTTTTTTGCGAAGTGACTACCTGTAGATTTTGGCCTCTAGCTCAGCCGGCACCTAGGGAAACCTACCAAACCTGTACATTTCTGAAAATTAGAGACCTAGGGGAATCCAAGGAGGGGTGACTGGCGGGGCTCGGACCAGGTTCTGTTACCCAGAATCCTTTGCAAAGCTCAAAAATTGGCTAAAAAAACACATGTTCCTCACATTTCTGTGGCAGAAAGTTCTGGAATCCGAGAGGAGCCACAAATTTCCTTCCACCCAGCGTTCCCCCACGTCTCCCGATAAAAATGATACCTCACTTGTGTGGGTAGGCCTAGCGCCCGCGACAGGAAACGCCCCAAAGCGCAACGTGGACACATCACAGAAAACAGACCTGTTTTTAGCAAAGTGCCTACCTGTAGATTTTGGCCTCTAGCTCAGCCGCCACCTAGGGAAACCTACCAAACCTGTGCATTTCTGAAAACTAGAGACCTAGGGGAATCCAAGGAGGGGTGACTGTCGGGGCTCGGACCAGGTTCTGTTACCCAGAATCCTTTGCAAAGCTCAAAAATTGGCTAAAAAAACACATGTTCCTCACATTTCTGTGGCAGAAAGTTCTGGAATCTGGTAGGAGCCACAAATTTCCTTCCACCCAGCGTTCCCCCAAGTCTCCCGATAAAAATGATACCTCACTTGCGTGGGTAGGCCTAGCGCCCGCGACAGGAAACACCCCAAAGCGCAACGTGGACACCACCAAAATTTTGGAAGAAAACAGAGGTGTTTTTTGCGAAGTGACTACCTGTAGATTTTGGCCTCTAGCTCAGCCGGCACCTAGGGAAACCTACCAAACCTGTACATTTCCCAAAACTAGAGACCTAGGGGAATCCAAGGAGGGGTGACTGGCGGGGCTCGGACCAGGTTCTGTTACCCAGAATCCTTTGCAAAGCTCAAAAATTGGCTAAAAAAACACATGTTCCTCACATTTCTGTGGCAGAAAGTTCTGGAATCTGAGAGGAGCCACAAATTTCCTTCCACCCAGCGTTCCCCCACGTCTCCCGATAAAAATGATACCTCACTTGTGTGGGTAGGCCTAGCGCCCGCGACAGGAAACGCCCCAAAGCGCAATGTGGACACATCACAGAAAACAGACCTGTTTTTAGCAAAGTGCCTACCTGTAGATTTTGGCCTGTAGCTCAGCCGCCACCTAGGGAAACCTACCAAACCTGTGCATTTCTGAAAACTAGAGACCTAGGGGAATCCAAGGAGGGGTGACTGGCGGGGCTCGGACCAGGTTCTGTTACCCAGAATCCTTTGCAAAGCTCAAAAATTGGCTAAAAAAACACATGTTCCTCACATTTCTGTGGCAGAAAGTTCTGGAATCTGGGAGGAGCCACAAATTTCCTTCCACCCAGCGTTCCCCCAAGTCTCCCGATAAAAATGATACCTCACTTGCGTGGGTAGGCCTAGCGCCCGCGACAGGAAACGCCCCAAAGCGCAACGTGGACACCACCAAAATTTTGGAAGAAAACAGAGGTGTTTTTTGCGAAGTGACTACCTGTAGATTTTGGCCTCTAGCTCAGCCGGCACCTAGGGAAACCTACCAAACCTGTACATTTCTGAAAACTAGAGACCTAGGGGAATCCAAGGAGGGGGGACTGGCGGGGCTCGGACCAGGTTCTGTTACCCAGAATCCTTTGCAAAGCTCAAAAATTGGCTAAAAAAACACATGTTCCTCACATTTCTGTGGCAGAAAGTTCTGGAATCTGAGAGGAGCCACAAATTTCCTTCCACCCAGCGTTCCCCCACGTCGCCCGATAAAAATGATACCTCACTTGTGTGGGTAGGCCTAGCGCCCGCGACAGGAAACGCCCCAAAGCGCAACGTGGACACATCATAGAAAACAGACCTGTTTTTAGCAAAGTGCCTACCTGTAGATTTTGGCCTGTAGCTCAGCCGCCACCTAGGGAAACCTACCAAACCTGTGCATTTCTGAAAACTAGAGACCTAGGGGAATCCAAGATGGGGTGATTGGTGTGGCTCGGACCAGGTTCTGTTACCCAGAATCCTTTGCAAACCTCAAAATTTGGCTAAAAAAACACATGTTCCTCACATTTCTGTGGCAGAAAGTTCTGGAATCTGAGAGGGGCCACAAATTTCCTTCCACCCAGCGTTCCCCCACGTCTCCCGATAAAAATGATACCTCACTTGTGTGGGTAGGCGTAGCGCCCGCGACAGGAAACGCCCCAAAGCGCAGCGTGGACACATCACATTTTTTTATTGAAAACAGTGCCTACCTGTAGTTTTTGGCCTGTAGCTCAGCCAGCACCTAGGGAAACCTACCAAACCTGTGCATTTCTGAAAACTAGAGACCTAGGGGAATCCAAGATGGGGTGACTTGAGGGGCTCTGACCAGGTTCTGTTACCCAGAATCCTTTCCAAACCTCAAATATTGGCTAAAAAAACGCATTTTTCACACATTTCGGTGACAGAAAGTTCTGGAATCTGAGTGGAGCCACAAATTTCCTTCCACCCAGCGTTCCCCCAAGTCTCCCGATAAAAATGATACCTCAGTTGTGTGGGTGGGCCAGGTGCCTCCAACAGAATAAGGCCCAAAACTTGTAGAGATACAGGGGATAGTACTGCGAGTTTATAAGGACATATTCTTTTATACATCTTTAGACTGACTCTGCTTTGGGGACCCACATACGTGAGGTGTCATTTTATTTGGGAGACTGAGGGGAACACTGGGGAGTAGGAATTTTGTGCTGGAGTGGTGATCGTACGAAGAAAAGTCAGGAAAATATGCTTTTTTTAAGCACATTTTGAGGTTTACAGAGGAGTCTGGGTAAGAAAATGTTGGGGGATCCACGCAAGCCACTCCTCCCTAGACTCCTTGGGGTGTCTAGTTTTAAAAAATGTCTGGGTTTGGTAGGTTTCCCTAGATGAAGGCCGCACACAGGACCAAAAACATAGGTGCCCTCTCCCCCCCCAAACACAGGTAGTTTTGTAATATATCGTTTTGATGTGCCCACATACGTCCGTGATGTGCCAAACACTAAAATTTTGAAAAGAAACACACTTAGGTTATGTGAAAAAGACCCCTCACCCACCAACCAAGTTGGTGGCATGCTTCATCATCGGGGTCCCACCTGAGGCACCTAGCGTGTCATAGGTGTGCTGCGACGCCTGATTACAGCGGAGCAGGTTTGGTCATTTTTACCACACATACTGGTTGGATTTGGCACGAGGGTGAGTGATGGTTCAGTGGATCAAATTTTACTAACAAGAGCTTTCACAAAAATGAAAAGCACTGTTAGTAACTGAAAGGCAAAAAACTGAACCAATGACTCACAGCTCGTGAGCTGTAAAGCCGCGACAAGGCACCAACCGCTTTACAGTCCATTCACACAACTTTCATACATGACACACACAAGGCCATTCACACCGCCAGCCACGGGCCCAGCACATTACAACACTCACATCGACAGACAGCGCCACTCAAGGGCCCATCACTTACATACGCCCACATGCCTGATACAACAATCACACCAGCTGATGGGAGTGTGTGGACTGGTGTTTGGCTGGCAGTGTGTTGCAGTAGCCAACATCAAGTCAATATGCACAGTCTCAGCCAAGCCCCACTCCACACACAATGGCATCATATTTTTTATTTTATTTTTAAACAGAGGAACCCCTAACTAAGTAGAAAGAATTACAAAACAACAAACACAAAAGCTCTAACTAACAACATGACAGAAATGCTAACCATGAAACTAAACACATGAAAATACAAAACAGACATGAGTTTACACTCATGGTTGTTCCCAGAAATTCTTCTGGGTGTGGTAATTCTTAAAACAAGCACCGACACACAGCCCAGGCTTTGAAGGACAATCTGGGCAGTACATTCGAGACTCCCTCCGGATACCTCTTCGAAAACACACTCTACATTTCTTAGCTGGAAAGTCTTTTTTGGGTGTGGGAGGAATGTGCTCAGCAAAGTGGCGATCTTTCAATCTAGCCACATCCTCCACCACTGCTTCTCTAGGAACTGTGGCCTGTTCCACCACAATAAGGCTCTCTATCACTGACTCCTGAAATTTCACAAATGTCATCTTTGAGTCTGGAGACCTATCCCTAAACACAATAAAAGCATTGAAGGTTGCTAAGTGGAAGAGGTGAAGTGCTAACTTCTTATACCAAACATAAGACTTACGAATAGCAGTATAAGGTTCCAACCTCTGGTCAACTCTATCTACACCTCCCATGTGCTTATTATAATCTAAAATGCACACAGGTTTGCGCACTTCAGCAACCTGGCCCCAAACAGTCACAGGGGAAGTACTCTCATCATGGATGGTACTTAGCATGTAGACATCCCTCTTGTCTGAAAATTTCAAAGCTAGCAGCTCCTCGTTCCGCAAGGCACAGCACTGTCCCCTCTCAAGTTTTTTACAGACAAGCTCCCTTGGATAGCCTTTCCGGTTAGAACGGATTGTGCCACAAGCAACTGTGTCCACTCTAAACAATTCCTTGAACAACTGCACACCAGTGTAGAAGTTATCTACATACAAATGGTGACCTTTGTTGAACAGTCGTCTACCAAGATCCCACACTATTTTCTCAGTAACTCCAAAAGTGGGAGGACAACCAGGGGGGTCAATATTGGAATCCCTACCAGTGTACACACGGAAACTATACACATATCCTGTCCTACTTTCAGACAGCATATACAATTTAATTCCATATCGTGCCCTTTTGCTAGGAATGTACTGCCTAAAAACCAAACGACCCTTGAAGAGGACCAAAGACTCGTCCACACTTATCTCTTTGCCTGGAACATAGACCTCCGAAAACCGATCTACAAAATGATCAAGGACAGGCCTAATCTTAAAAAGACGGTCAGAATCTGGGTGATCTCGTGGCAAGGCTAATGCATTGTCAACAAAATGCAGCATCCTAAGAAGAAGCAAATACCGATTACGACTCATGGTAGCTGGAAATATAGCTGTTGCCATCAAGGGACTAGTAGACCAATAAGAAGCCAGTGACGGCTTCCTTATCAACCCCATCAAAAAAGTCAAACCCAAAAACTTTTTCAGCTCCTCCAAATTTGTGGGAATCCACTGGGCAGCTCTAGAGTGTGGCCTAAGTCTAGCAGCGTTGTCCCTCAAATGCTGCTCCGCATACAAATTAGTCTGCTCAACAATCTCTTCCAAAAACACATCATCCATGAATAACTCAAAGAAATTGATAGGCATAAAGTTCTCTGTATTGGCGTTACACCCCGGGAGACCAGTAAAGGCAGGCAACTCTGGCTGCTCCATGTTTGGGGCAACCCAGACATCAGGTCTTCTAACGGGAAACCTTTCAGCCCCAGGTTGCTGCACTATTGGCACATCAATGTCCTCCTCTAAAACAGAACCTTCATCTGCACTGAGTGTGGCTTCATCATCAGAAGATTCCCCTCCAACAGAAACATCACTGCCAGAATCTCTGACTTCCTCCTCTGCCTCAGATGCAGAGTCCGTCTCATAGTCATGATCAGACTGTGACTCAAAAAGCATACCAACCACCTGCTGAGCGGTCATCCTGCGGCTAGCCATGATCTCTCCTGCTAAAATTAACTGGACAAATTCACCACCAACAACCAGCACTGTGTAAGACAAGTAACAAAGTGTAGCTTTGTTAGTAAGAGTTACAAACTCAAAAACTATACCGCTCACTTGCCTGAAAAAGCTTGATTCACCAGCAACTACACAGCAATCACCAATGATATCCCACTAAAAAGAAAGAAAGAAAGGCAAATTAGAAATAAGACAAAACAAATATCATTGTGCACAAACCTAAGGACAATTTCACACACAATCCTGCATTTAGTACACCCCCTACAAACATGTCATTCATGCATGGCAACAATACTCCTTTGGAGTAAATTGTTTTTACTTACCTAAAACATGCAACTGTGCAAACTGCAGGTCAACCACCGCCAAAACCGCAAGGAGCCACAGCAAATAAAGCAAAAGCTTTGAACTAGAACAAAAAGGAGGAAAACATTTTTTATCACAAATGCAAAGACTTCTTCAGTTGACAAACACCCCACCATCAAACATTTTAGAAATTGGTGCCTAAGTGGATTCTGCCATAGGGGCAGATGGGCCTACTAAAAAAATAGGCCTGTCTGCCCCAAGGAAGCCAAAAAATACCTTTAGTACTGTGTCCCCATGGAGAGCGACCCTTGCCAAAGGGGACAGCCCTCAAACAAAAAAAAACACACACAACACTATCCCTGGTGTCTACGTGGCTTCTGCCCCCCTTGGGGGCAGGTGGGTCTAGAAAAATAGGCCCATCTGCCCCCAGGGGGGGCAGAAATGGCCAACAGGTCAATGCCCCCCTTGGGGGGGGCGCCCCGTGCCCAAGGGGACGCCCCCCCACAAAAATAAACACATAAAAAAACATCCCTGGCGTTCTAGTGGTTTCTGCCCCCCTTGGGGGCAGATCAGCCTAAAAATAATAGGCTGATCTGTCTCCAAGGGGTGCAGAAATGGCCTGGGTACATGTGCCCCCAAAGTGGGGGGCGACCCTTGCCCAAGCCCCCCCCCATCCACTAACACACACACACACACACACTATCCCTGGTGTCTACGTGGCTTCTGCCCCCCTTGGGGGCAGGTGGGTCTAGAAAAATAGGCCCATCTGCCCCCAGGGGGGGGCAGAAATGGCCAACAGGTCAATGCCCCCCTTGGGGGGGCGCCCCGTGCCCAAGGGGACGCCCCCCCACAAAAATAAACACATAAAAAAACATCCCTGGTGTTCTAGTGGTTTCTGCCCCCCTTGGGGGCAGATCAGCCTAAAAATAATAGGCTGATCTGCCCTCAAGGGGGGCAGAAATGGCCCTAAAAGACATGCCCCCCAAAGGGGAGCGACCCTTGCCCAAGGGGGCGCCCCCCCATCCACTACACACACAATCCCTGGTGCCTAAGTGGCTTCTGCCCCCCTTGGGGGCAGATGGACCTAAAAAAAATAGGCCGATTTGCCCCCAAGGGGGGTAGAAAAGGCCAACAGTTCTCTGCCCCCTTGGGGGGGCGCCCCTTGCCCAAGGGGGCACCCCCCCCACATAAATACACATAAAAATAAAAAACCCTGGTGATCTAGTGTTTTCTGCCCCCCTTGGGGGCAGATCTGGCTAAAAAGTAGCCAATCTGCCCTCAAGGGGGGCAGAAATGGCCCTAAAGGACATGCCCCCCACAGGGGAGCGACCCTTGCCCAAGGGGGCGCCCCCCCATTCACTACACACACAATCCCTGGTGCCTAAGTGGCTTCTGCCCCCCTTGGGGGCAGATGGACCTAAAAAAAATAGGCCGATCTGCCCCCAAGGGGGGCAGAAAAGGCCAACAGTTCTCTGCCCCCTTGGGGGGGGCGCCCCTTGCCCTAGGGGGCACCCCCCCAACATAAATGCACAGAAAATAAAAATCCCTGGTGATCCAGTGGTTTCTGCCCCCCTTGGGGGCAGATCCGCCTAAAAAGTAGGCCAATCTGCCCCCAAGGGGGGCAGAAATGGCCGTAACAAATTGCCCCCACAAGGGGAGCGACCCTTGCCCAAGGGGCCGCTCCCCGCCAACAAGAAACAGGAAAGAACAACAAAAAAAAAAAATCCCTGGTGTCTAGTGGGCATTCCTGCTGCCCGATCGCAATGCGATCGGGCAGCAGGAATGCTCAAAGAGACACCGGGGGAAAGGAAAAGCCTTTCCTTTCCCCCGGTGCCTCTTTAGCCCAAACCCCCCACCCACCGGGAAGAGGAACTCACCTCTTCTCCGTTCGCCGCACAGGAAGCAAATGGCTTCCTGTGCGGCGAAATCCCCATAATGAAGTCAGCGCGCGATCGCGCGCTGACGTCATTATGGGGGGGTGGGGGGGTCGGGGGTGGAAGGGGAAGGGCTTCCCCTTCCATCCCTGACTTTGGGGGGGTGGGGGGAAGCACACAGAGGGAGCGAGAGCGCTCCCTCTGGGCTGTGTGCCGAGGACGTAGTGGTTACGTCCTCGGCACAGCAGCACTGTGCCGCGGGACGTAACCACTACGTCCGCGGCACAGAAGGGGTTAATGGTACGGAGGCGAGATTTATGCTGAACTTTCTTCACTGTTTACTCACCGCAGGCAAAGAAAACACAAACTACAACAACCAGTAGGCATGGTAACAAACTACAAAACACATGATGCAAAGTATCCAATCACAACACTGGTAACCCGATATAAGGCTCCTGTTGTAGTCTCTCTTCCTCTTTCTTTGCTCAAGGTTGCCTCAACAACACAGAGAAACTCTTCTTTGTGCCTTAGCATAAACCTCTCCTATTTTTCTGGCCCCATTTTTTGAAGTTGGAAGATGCAATTTAAATAACATTAGTAAGAACTCTCATGTTTATATTGACCTATTCCTAAAGCTACACATTATCCATGATCAGTCCGTTAATACACGAACCATAGTTATTTCATATACCAGCAGAACAATTAATTCCAAGTTTAACATGACACTAAAGGATCCAAAGGTGCACCTATCATAATCCATTTAACACTATAAACCGTATGCAGAAACACATTATTGCAATAGGAATGAAAGGATTAGAAAGGTACTATTTTCAAGTGGGATAATCTTTGCCCACAAAGCTTAGGGTTGTCCGGGTGTGGGAGACCGGGTCGGAAATAAAACTTCGGGGGCTTTATATGTTGAGAAATTGTGGCTGTTTTTATTGACCTCTGTGTTTCACAGATAATGGCAAGGCATGTACCAATGGATTGTCTTGACAGAAAGGGCATTCTGGATAGGGTCTAAATTCTGTGGGTTTAGGTGAACGATGTTGTAATCTTCTCTTCTTTCTTCTGTTTCTCGCAGGTGTGTCATTTTCGGAGTGGTGACTGCTTCCTGAGGCTCCCCGTAAGAAGAGACAATACCCCTGACAAGTGCTATGGTCAAATCCGTGGTTTTCCCTCTACCAGACACCAGCTGTACATTACCATGTGGGTAGTGTCGCAGGATTCCCCACTGTCAGTTTGGTTATAATAGTGCAGGTTCAAATAAAACAAAATCCTCAGTAGTGTCAGGGGAAAACAAACTAAGGTGACCCAAAAGAAAATTAGGTAAGAACAATTATCCACAGTTAGACCCCCCTTCTCTTTCTGTTGTGCCCTTGTCACTCACTGCAGATGCCACGACTCTCCGAAGTCATGGCGGGTGCTGTGGTGCCTCTAGCAGAGTCCCAGGACTCGGCTTCAAACCATTCGGCCCACTCCTCGTCTTCTTCCTCTCATCTTCGTTCATCTGCTTCTCGTCCTTTTTTCTGTTCTTGTTCTCCTCCTCTCCTTCCCTCTTCTTCTTGTTCTGAGCAGTGGTTTCTTCCTTCTCCCTCCTTTGTTCTGTCTCTCCTCCTTTCTCTCCTCCCGCACACCCTTTCCGCCCTCTATATCTAGTGTTTTCCTGAGGACTGTCGACCCCCTCTTCCGGGTCGTCATCTTGTTGTCTTCCTGTCTAGAAAACAACATCCGGTGTCAGGGGGGAGCTTTCCTTCATTGTCCTTCTTTTGTTTTTTTCTAAGGTTTGCGACGGAGACCCCATTGAAGGATCCCTTGCCCGAGCTTCAGGTAAGGTCTTGGGGTGGGATGGGGTCACGCCACATAAATCTTCCTCAACTTTCTTACTTGAAAAAAATGATGGCACAGGGTACCGGGATAGGTAATCAGCATTGCCTTGGTCCTGCCCCTTTCTATCTAGGGTGGGAGGGCTGTAAAGCAAGGAACCATATTTGTATTGTGGGATTATTGCCCTTATTTCTGGCTAACCACTCCAGGGGAGTATGATCAGTGTACAGTTTGAACCTCCATCCTTCTAGATAGTATTGCAATGTCTCTACTACCCACTTAATTGCTAATGCTTCTTTTTCTATGGTTGCATAACCAATTTCTTAGGGAAATAATTTCCAGCTTATGTAGAGGTTGGGGTATTCTTCCTCTTGTGGGTCTTTTTTGGGATAGAACGGCCCAAATGCCCACTCCTGATGCATCTGTCTGAAGGATGAAAGGTTGTGTCAAATCTAGGCTACGAAGAATGGGTTCTGTTGTAAGGCTATGTTGTAGTGTTAGAAAAGCTACTAGTACCGTTGTATCTGGTTGCTTCAATTTTAGATCAGTCTCTTCTTGTTTCCTCTGTAAGTCAGTCAGGGAAGCTGCCTGCTGGGAAAAGTTTGGAATGAATCTTCAATAGTATCCTACCAGCCCCAGGAAGCCTCTAAGGTCCCTTCTGGTCTTAGGGAAAGGTATCTGTAATATAGGCTCTACTTTCTCCTTCTGTGGTTGGATCATTCCTTTACCTAATATATAACCTAAGTACTTCACTGTTCTGGCTGCTAGATGGTTTTTCTTGGGGTTCAATTTTAGTCCGGCTGCTTCTAGAGATTGTAGAACTTCCCCTAATTGTTGGAGATGTCTTTCCCAGGAAGGACTACGTATCAGAATATCAATAATATAAGCAGCAGGATAGATGCTATGTGGTTTCAAGATGGCATACATCAGACATTGGAAAGTGGCAAGTGACCCATGGAGGCCAAAGAGAAGGACTGTAAACTGGTATAGGCCTCCCAGGGTAGAGAATGCTGTCTTTTCTTTATCCTGAAGTCTTAAAGGGACTTGCCAAAACCCCTTGCAGAGGTCCAAGGTAGTGATATGCTGAGCTTCCCCCATTACCTCTATCATCTCGGGCATTCTAGGGTTGGGGTAGGTATCACATTTCAATATCCTATTCATTTCCCTGAAATTAATGCAGAGTCAAATGGAACGATCTGGCTTTAGAACCAACATGATGGGAGAGTTCCACTCACTACTAGGGGGCTCTATGACACCCATTTGTAACATGTTTTGTATCTCTTGTTCGACAACCATCCTACAAGCCTCTGGGATCCTGTATGGTTTAAATCTTACTATTTCTCCTGGTTTGGTATGAATAGCGGGTTCTATAAGGTGGGTTATTTCGGGTGCTGTGGAAAAGGTCTCCCCAAAGGGATACAGGGTTTCCTTTAGTTCCTTTTGTTGTGCTGGGTCTAGGTCTGGGTCGATACAATCTCAAATAAGGTGGAGTCCTGTTGGCACCATAGTGTTCAATACAGGAAGAGGGCCTTCCCATTTCTTTAGTAGGTTGACATGGTAGATTTGGGATTCCTGCTGTCTTTATTCAATTCTATTCTGTAGGCGACAGGTGTTATTCTGTCTAGGATGGTAAAGGGACCTTGCCATTTTTTGAGCAGCTTATTTTTCGACGTAGGTAGCATCAACAAGACACTATCTCCTGGTACAAATTCTCTCGGTTTTGTACCTCGGTCATAGTAATTTTTCTGTCTGACTTGGGCTTCCTTCAAATATTCTGTGGTTATTTCCAACAACTGGCCCAGGTGTGTTTTAGTCCCACCACGTACTCTAACAAGGGTGTGGTATCATTCTTTTCTGTCTTCCTAGCCTCATTCGCCATGTCCAATAAGGATCGAGGCTTGTGTCCAAAAAGAAGTCCCAAAGGGGAGAAGTCGTACTACTCTGTTGGTGGCATCTTATGCTAGGGGTAGCATTTGTTCCCAATTGCTGCATCCCATATCTAGGAGCTTCTTCAGGGTAATTTTGAGAATGGTGTAATATCCCTTCACCAAACCGTAGGTTTGGGGGTGATATGCTGCAAAATAAATTTGTTTTACTCCTAGCTGATGACAAATCTGTCTCATTAGTTGTGAGATAAAAGGTGTAGCCTAATCCATGATACTTTCCTGGGGAAAACCTACCCTTGAAACCAACTGTATCATAGCTCTGACTACTTCCTGCATGTTTGGATGACGCAGTGGGAAAGCTTCAGGGTAACGAGTGGTGTAGTCAAATATTACTAGGACATACCTATACCCACTACGAGAAGGAACCAGTGGACCTATGATGTCCATCCCTACTCGTGAAAAAGGTTCCTCTGTAACCGGTAGAGGACACAATGGAGTTTTTTGGGTGGAGTCCAACTATGGAGTTGACAAACTTGGCACTCCCTACAGTATTTCTGTGCCTGACTATGAATACCGGGCCCTTTAAACTTTGATTTTCCTGCTCTTTTCTATCCCAAAATGCCCCCAAGTAAATGACTGTGAGCTAAGTATAGTACCTTCTCTCGGAAGGGAGAAGGAACAAGTAATTGTTTTGCGTGGATGGGCCCACCCTGCCTATACAGCAGCCCATTTTGTATGCAGAAATAGGTACATACCCCCTTTGAGTCGTCTTCTCCTTTCCCTTGAGCCCATGCTTCCTAGAATTGGGCTTCTTCTCTTTCAGCTGCTCTTAGGTTCCTATCAGTCTCCCAAACAAATTCTTCTTGATATACTGGGAGTCCCTTCGAAAATATGTTTTTCTCTTTTCCTTTGATCCGTTTACTCTTTTTGATCTTTGGCGATGGTCATTCATAATCCTCTAATTGACGAAATGGAGCTGTACTCCACCACATTTCTCCTTCTTCTATGGCTTACTTCACCAACCCCTCCAAATCAGGATGATCTGACCCTATAATGAGAGGCTTAGGGAGACGGGGGATTAACCCCACTCGTAAAGGAATCATTGGGTCTTCTTCGTGTTGAAGTTTAATGGTTATGGTGGGATATTTCTTTTTATGACCATGGACACACTGAATGGTGACCTCCCCCTATGGATGTATCTTAGAACTTGGTATCACTTGTGGTGGACTAACCCTTTGTCGACATCCTGTGTCAAGAAGAGCAGATACAGGAATGCCATTGACCTTCATTGTACAGTGATATCTTGGCTTCCTATCCTTAGTTGTCCAATACAAGGCTCTGGCATACTCTGGCTATGTTACCCCATCCCCCACAATGATAGCACTGGGATCTTGAGTAAACAGGTCAGGGACTAGGAGTAATTTCAACTGGTATGGGGTCTGGCTTCCTGGGGAGGGGTTGAGTTCTGGTTGATCGACTTGAGGGCATGTTCTTGGTTCACAAAAGGGTTTCTTTTCTCCCCTTGGTTAGTTCCTGAGCCCTACTATATGTGCTGGCTATTTTTTAAATGCTGATTCCAAGGTGAGATTTCAATGTTGTCTTACCCATTTTTGGATGGGTGGATAAAGTGAATTAATAAACTGTTCCAGATATATCTTTTCAACTGGTTCTTCCTTTGTTGTAGTCTCAGGTTGTAACCAATGTTCCTCCAGGTCTTTGACTCTGAAGAATATGGATCTTGGTGGTTCAGTCTGCCCTTCTTGTATCTGTCACAACCTCATTCTATACATCTCACTATCAACCCCCATACTTTCCAAGATGCTTTTCTTTGTATCCTCATAGGGTGTTGTGCCTCGAGGATTTACAGCTTGGTAAGCAGGTTGCAGGTCCCCAGATAGTAGGGGCCCCAAATACTGACCCCATTTCTCTGCAGGCCAGGTAGAAGCTTGTGCCAACCATTCAAAGTTATTAAAAAATAATCCGGGCCATCTCCCTCCACATACTTCTCTAAGACTACGGAGGATAATCCAGCATGCCCTCTCTGTTGCCCTAAAGTCTAAGCCAGTCTTCTATGGTTGTCTTTTGGGTCTGTGCAAGTTTATCCAGTCTCACCACTTGTCCCATGATGGCCATTTGGATGGACTTCCCATCTTCCTCTGCCACCGTCAAAAAGCGTTCCATGACTTTTTCTAACTTCTGTTGGCCTTCTGTCATTTTTTACATTAGCACCTCCATTTTCTCCAATCCTACTTCTGACATAACTTGTGGGAGACTTGGTCAGTAAAAAAAGCTTTGGCGGCTTTATATGTTCAGAAATTGCGGCTGTTTTTATTCACCTCTATGTTTCACAGAAAACAGCAGGGCGTGTACTGATGGATTGTCTTCACAGGAAGGGCGTTTTGGGTAGGGTCTGAATTGTATAGACCCTACCCAATAGTCTATAGAATGATGTTCTTCTCTTCTTTCTACTGTTTTTCACAGGTGCGTTGTTTGGTGACTGCCGCAGGAGGCTCTCAGGAAGAAGAGACAATATCCATGGTGCAAAAGTCAAATCAGGGGTTTTCCCTCTACCAGATACCAGCTGTGCATTACCATGTGGGTAGCATCCCAGCATGCCCCACTCTCAGTTTGGTTATAATAGTGCAGGTTAAAATGCAACAAAATCCTCAGTAGTGCAATGGGAAAACAAACTCAGGTGACCCAAAAGAAAATTAGGTAAGAAAGAATTATCCACAGCTATACCCCCTTCTCCTGTTTACTTTCTGTTGTGTCCCTTGTCACTCACCACAGGTGCCATGACTCTCTGGAGTCTTGGCGGTTGCTATGGCATCTTCAGTGGAGTCCCAGAACTCAGCAGCAAACCACTCGTCCCGCTCCTCGTCTTCTTCCTCTCCTCTCCTTCCATCTGCTTCTCATCCTTGTTCCTCGTCTTCTGCTCCTCCTCTCTTTCCATCTTTTTCTCGTCCTTGTTCTTATTGGTGGTTTCTTCTTTCTCTCTCCTTCGTCGTGTCTCTCCTCCTGCGTCTCATGTCTGCTCTCTATATCTAGTGTTTTCCTCAGGGCTGTTGACCCCCTCTTCTGGGTCGTCATCTAGCTGTCTTCCTGTATGGAAAACAACATCTGGTGTCAGGGCCGGTTGTTTCTCAATTGTTCTTCTTTTATTTTTTTCTAGGGGTCTCGATGAAGACCCCACTGAAGGATCCCCCGCCGGAGCTTCAGGTAAGGTCTCAGGGTGTGAGGGGGTCACACCACACTGGGAAGAAGGGATAACAAATTATGCAAGTGTTGGATTTGGGACATTTGGTGATGGTAAATACAACTCCCTCTGGGGTAAAGGAAAACCCTTTAAGGTCCAAAGTGTGTGCATCCGAGATGCTTTTGCATGAAGTAAGTCACAGTGACATAGTTAACTTAATAAAACGTTGTTTTCGTAAAAGATAAGGGTTATCAGGCCAATTGAAAAATAGCCTCAGTACTATGTTAACATCCCATGTCCTAGAATATCATAGTGCTGGGCTTGAGATAATCTGATACTTCTCATTAGTTTACAGATGAGGGGGTGAGAACCAATTGGATCACCCACGACTGGAGAATGTCCTGCAGAGACCATGGAGCTCAAGGAGTTAATAATAGAATACACTTTGCACCTTTCAGCCAACTGGGCCAAGAAATTCAGAACCATGTCAACGTTTGCTCCCACAGGATCCACCTGTCTCTCCACACACCAACCATACCATGTTGACTATTTTAAACAATATCTCTTTTGAGTGCTTGTCGCCCAGGACTGCTGGATGAAGAAGGGAGCTTCCAGTAAAAGTCCCGGCAAATTCCATTTCAGCCTGAAATGTGCCTAGCCATAAGAGACAGTAGGTTGTCTATTATTTTGGACGGGGATCCCTGCCAGCTCCCTGAAGAATACACAGTATGAGGGAATCATGCCTGGAAGGTTGCAGGTCAGTTCCACTTGTAGTATAAAAAGGCTTGAGATTTCCATGATGGAACCACAAGAATCACACCCACTTCTTGATAGCTGGTACGATTCGCCACTATGGCTATGAGTGTGAAGGGAGAAAGGCACAGTTGAGACTCCCGCTCAAATCGGAAAGAAAGGTGTCCACCTGTGTTGTTTCTGGATCTGGTTTATAGCTGAAGAACTGCAGAACTTGAGCATTCAGCTTGGATACAGACAATGCCCTAATCAAGGTATTTCACATGTGGCACAGCTGTTGGAACGCTTGAGGATGGAGCTGCTAATTGCTGGAGTTTCTCAGGAAGCGGGAATTCCAATCCTCTACTGTGTTGGATTGACCTAGAAGGTGGTCGACCATGACCCCCATCTCCTTCCGTCAGCAATGGTTAAAAACAATCCATGGCAATTTCCATCAGTGCCTTTGGTCTGATCCCCTCAACTTCTTGACAAACTGGACCACCGATACATTCTCCATCTTCAGGAGGATTGAACATCTCATTTTGCTCTGCACTACGATCTTGATGGCAAAAGACCCCACCAGAAGTTCCAAGCAGTTGATGTGCATAGATAATTCCTCTAGAGGCCATCATTACCTGGCTGGTGGAAATATATTGCAACAAGCTCCACAGCAAATGGCCTTGGATTCTAGAAGCATGTCTGGTGTTGATCTGAAGATTGGTCTGCCACCCCTGGTCTTCAAACTGTATTTCTGGGCGCCATTTTCTGGACATCTGCGCACTCTACTGTCAGTTGATAATCAGGATCTGGTTGCCTTCTGTATCATCTTGTGTTGGGCTCAGACTGCAGATTGGTTTTATTCAGACTTAGGGACCCAAACTACTTCAGGCAGGTTAGATCCAAATTTATAAAATATATACTGGGCATCTGGCAAGAGATCCCTCTTAAATATTCTATCTCACTTGCTAGTTCAGATATGCCCCTTTGGGATAATCCTATGCTCCCAGCGGTCTTCCAAGATCTGGATTGTAAAGGCTGGGCTAATCATGGGGTCCTGTGTCTAGGTCAGATCTATGACTTGAATGGTTTCCGTTTGTTTGAAAGTTTGCAAACCTTCCACAAGCTCCCCATCATTTTTACTTCAAGTACCTGCAGATCAGAGATTATTTTCTGAAGAGGTGCCGGCTTGCAGCTCTACCCTCAGATTCTGATCTATTTCCCTGTACACCATGTGCACCGAGGAAATCATTAATAAGCACTGTACACTTAAGGCTCTGCCAGAATCGGACTAACAATAGCTCTTTGCAGGCAGATAAGTGGAATATGGTGCTTGGCCAGAAAATTGTTGTTTCATATATAACGGCTGCTCTGGGTACTCTAGAATGCTCAGTATACTCTGTTGATTTGAAAGTACATCAGTTCAAAATGATATACATGCTCTACTACATGCCGGATAGGATAGTATGCTGCTCTGGGAACAGGACTCCGGATAAGACTGAAGGCCTCATTACGGCTTTGGCTGTCTTTTTGCAAGACAGCAGCTGTGGCAGGTATCAAAAGACCGCCATGTTAGCGGTAATCCGACCGACGTATTAAGAGTCACACAATGAAGACCGCCAAAATACAACCACAAAATTGACACCACCATGATTCATAAGGGCGGGAATGAGGCAGCTCCACCACCAACATCGCCACGCCGACAAGCTTCCACCCACCAGATTACTACCCTCAAATGACCACAGCGGTTCTTCCATGGTGAAAAACCATTGGGGGTCCGAACCACCGCACTCAGAATACACTCCTGCCAGAACACACAACCACATTGGACAATTTGAATACTCCACACCTGACACACGTACACACATGGAACACCTACTCATAGCACTATATAACACACCCCCACAGAACCCACAATCCTTTGTGACTAAAAACAAACACCACATTCACCGAGAAGCCACAATCCAATTACTCAGCACTTATAAACCATGGCACATTTACACTTTACACTCACCACACACCACACAACTGCACGAACAACACTATATACACACCACAACTACACACAAACACCACAATCAACCAGCACTCACAACCAAACACCCCCATCTCAACGAGCACCCCACACTGCACCCTAAACACACAACACCCACCCCGAACCACAACACAACCACCATGTCACGTCAAAAGCACCCACCCTTCAGTGATGACGACTTGCGGGTCATGGTCGATGAAATCATCAGGGTTGAGTCACAACTGTTTGGAGCACAGGTACAGCAAACCTCCATAGCCAGGAAAATGAAGTTATGGCAGAGAATAGTTAACATGGTCAACTCAGTGGGCAACCATCCACACAAAGGGAAGATATCAGGAAGAGGTGGAACGACCTTAAGGGGAAGGTGAGTTCCATGGCTTCACGACACCAGATAGTCGAGCACATTACTGGCAGTGACCCCCACCTCCTCCCCCAGAGCTCACATTGTGGGAGGAGAAGGTCATGGACATACTGCATCCTAAGGGCCTGACTGGAATACCCAGAGGACTGGACTCTGGTGAGTAACTACCACTCCCCTGGCACTAAATCAACCTGTCCAGCATGCTTCTTCACCACCCAAACACTCCCCAATATACCCCATCTCCCACTACACCTCCCATATAATCACCTAATTCCCCTCTCCTGCATGCCACACCACAACCCTGCCCCAATGTTCACAGACTCCCTGCTGTAGGAGGCTGGCCTGGCTTGTAGTGGGTACCAAGGGGTACTTACACTCTGTACCAAGTCCAGTTATCCCTTATTAGTGTAGAAGAGGTGTTTCTAGCAGCTTAGGCTGATAGAAGGTAGCTATAGCAGAGCAGCTTAGGCTGAACTAGGAGACATGCAAAGCTCCCACTATACCACTGGTGTCATATGCACAATATCATAAGAAAACACAATACACAGATATACTAAAAATAAAGGTACTTTATTTTTAAGACAATATGCCCAAAGTATCTCAGTGAGTACCCTCAGTATGAGGATGCCAAATATACACAAGATATATGTACACAATACCAAAAATATGCAGTAATAGCAAAAGGAAATAATGCAAGCAATGTAAAGTTACAGTAGATTGCAATAGGAACACATAGGTATAGGGGCAACACAAACCATATACTCCAAAAGTGGAATGCGAATAACGTATGGACCCCAAACCTATGTGAGCTTGTAGAGGGTCGCTGGGGCTGTAAGAAAACAGTGAGGGTTAGAAAAATAGCCCACCCCAAGACCCTGAAAAGTAGGTGTAAAGTGCACCTATATTCCCCAGAGAGCACAGAAGTCGTGATAGGGGAATTCTGCAAGGAAGACCAACACCAGTAATGCAACCAAAGTGGATTTCCGGACAAGAGTACCTGTGGAACAAGGGGACAAAGTCCAAGAGTCTCGACAAAGTCGAGATTGGGCAGATGCCCAGGAAATGCCAGCTGAGGGTGCAAAGAAGCTGCCACCGGATGGTAGAAGCTGTGGATTCTGCAAGAACGAAGAGGGCTAGAAACGTCCTCTTTGGAGGATAGATGTCCCACGTCGTGAAGAAGCTTGCAGAGGTGTTCCCATGCAGAAAGACCGCAAACAAGCCTTGCTAGCTGCAAGGGTCGCGGTTAGGGTTTTTGGATGCTGCTGTGGCCCAGGAGGGACCAGGATGTCGCTACTTGGATGAAGAGACAGAGGTGGCACCCAGCAAGTTAGGGAGCCCTCACAGGTGCAAGCAGCACCCACAGAAGTGCCGGAACAGGCACTACGAAGAGGAGTGAACCGGAGCTCACCCAAAGACACAAAAGGGAGTCCCACGATGCCAGAGGACAGCTCAGAAGGTTGTGCACTGCAGGTTAGAGTGTCGGGGACCCAGGCTTGGCTGTGCATGAAGGAAATCCTGGAAGAGTGCACAGGAGCCGGAGCAGCTGCAAATCACGCGGTACCCAGCAATGCAGTCTAGCGTGGGGAGGCAAGGACTTACCTCCACCAAACTTGGACTGAAGAGTCACTGGACTGTGGGAGTCACTTGGACAGAGTTGCTGAGTTCCAGGGACCATGCTCGTCGTGCTGAGAGGGGACCCAGAGGACCGGTGATGCAGTCTTTTGTTGCCTGCGGTTGCAGGGGGAAGATTCCGTCGACCCACAGGAGATTTCTTCAGAGCTCCTAGTGCAGAGAGGAGGCAGTCTACCCCCAGAGCATGCACCACCAGGAAAACAGTTGAGAAGGCGGCAGGATCAGCGATACAAGGTTGCAGTAGTCGTCTTTGCTACTTTGTTGCGGTTTTGCAGGCGTCCTGAGCAGTCAGTGGTCGATCCTTTGGCAGAAGGTGAAGAGAGAGATGCAGAGGAACTCAGATGAGCACTTGCATTCGTTATCTAAAGAATTCCCCAAAGCAGAGACCCTAAATAGCCAGAAAAGGAGGTTTGGCTACCTAGGAAGGAGGATAGGCTAGCAACACAGGTAAGAGCCTATCAGGAGGAGTCTCTGACGTCACCTGCTGGCACTGGCCACTCAGAGCAGTCCAGTGTGCCAGCAGCACCTCTGTTTCCAAGATGGCAGAGGTCTGGAGCACACTGGAGGAACTCTGGGCACCTCCCCTGGGAGGTGCAGGTCAGGGGAGTGGTCACTCCCCTTTCCTTTGTCCAGTTTCGTGCCAGAGCAGGGCTGGGGGATCCCTGAACCGGTGTAGGCTGGCTTATGCAGAGATGGGCACCATCTGTGCCCATCAAAGCATTTCCAGAGGCTGGGGGAGGCTACTCCTCCCTAGCCCTGACACCTTTTTCCAAAGGGAGAGGGTGTAACACCCTCTCTCTGAGGAAGTCCTTTGTTCTGCCTTCCTGGGCCAAGCCTGGCTGGACCCCAGGAGGGCAGAAACCTGTCTGAGGGGTTGGCAGCAACAGCAGCTGCAGTGAAACCCCGGGAAAGGTAGTTTGGCAGTACCCGGGTCTGTGCTAGAGACTCGGGGGATCATGGAATTGTCTCCCCAATGCCAGAATGGCATTAGGGTGACAATTCCATGATCTTAGACATGTTACATGGCCATGTTCGGAGTTACCATTGTGACGCTGTACATAGGTAGTGACCTATGTACAGTGCACGCATGTAATGGTGTCCCCGCACTCACAAAGTCTGGGGAATTTGCCCTGAACGATGTGGGGGCACCTTGGCTAGTGCCAGGGTGCCCACACACTAAGTAACTTAGCACCCAACCTTTACCAGGTAAAGGTTAGACATACAGTATAGGTGACTTATAAGTTACTTAAGTGCAGTGGTAAATGGCTGTGAAATAACGTGGACGTTATTTCACTCAGGCTGCGGTGGCAGGCCTGTGTAAGAATTGTCAGAGCTCCCTATGGGTGGCAAAAGAAATGCTGCAGCCCATAGGGATCTCCTGGAACCCCAATACCCTGGGTACCTCAGTACCATATACTAGGGAATTATAAGGATGTTCCAGTATACCAATGTGAATTGGTGAAATTGGTCACTAGCCTGTTAGTGACAATTTGGAAAGCAGAGAGAGCATAACCACTGAGGTTCTGGTTAGCAGAGCCTCAGTGAGACAGTTAGTCATCACACAGGGAACACATACAGGGCACACTTATGAGCACTGGGGCCCTGGCTGGCAGGGTCCCAGTGACACATACACTAAAACAACATATATACAGTGAAATATGGGGGTAACATGCCAGGCAAGATGGTACTTTCCTACACCTGCCAAGTGCACAAATAGCACAGCCAGTTACTATCACTACCACTCCCACAATGCAATAGCCCATCTACATCAATACCTGCAGGGAACACTCCACATCACACCACTTGCATGTATGACCATTGCACTAGCTACAATAACTGGATGCTTCACCTGAGGACCACGGAATGGCAATGACAGCGATGCAATTGCACTACAAAATGCAAAACAACCCCTATGGAGCATGGTACACATGTCACAATCCACCATCCACAAACTGTGTTAGCACAGCTGCACCTGTCATTGCTATTGCTGGGAATCAAGTCAAGCCACTGTATGCATCAGACAAACAGATGACCATTCACACTGCCTCAATTTAACCCTTCCTCACTCCGTCCACAGGTACCCCCGCCACTGCCACCACTGAGAGCATACCAGAGGCAGCCAGCTCTCCTCAGGTTGAACCCCCCAGTGAGGACAATGCCACTGGATGTCTGGACATTGGCAACCTACCTGGCCCATCTGGGACCCCTGGTCAGTATACCACTCCCTGCATCACCCTGCCCACATCAAACCCCCCACACCCTGTGTCAACACCATCTCAGCCAACCCTTCCTGCCCAAACCTATGCCCCAAGGACTGTTCAATCATTAGTGTGCCCCACAGTTCAGGGACCTGAGTCACCCCCTCACACCCAAGACAATGAAGGTCCTGCTGACACTGGGAGTGGGCACGCAGTTCCAGGGGCACAGGCACATGGGGGCAGAGGGCGTGGGAAGGGAGCTCTGGGCCAAAGGACGGGTAGCCAAGGCAGTCACCTGACGAGGAAACTATCTCCCAAGTCCTGGGAGCATATCAGGAATCCTAGGACCGGATGGGCCAGATAATAACCATGTTGGGGGGAAAACCACAGGCTGCAGGGGGAATACCACCAGGAGGTCATGCAGCAATGGCAGGCCCACAATGCCACCATGCCCTCCATTGCTGGGGTGCTAAGGGACTAAAGGATATAAAACCACCCACCTATCTACATCTGCAGCTGCTAGTGGAATGGAGGCCCTGCCAGGGGAACCCATCCTTCAGGCACCCCTCCCTCTATAGCTGAAGAACCCCAACCCCACAAATCTGGATGGAGCAGATGCCAAGACCAAACCCACTGCCAGAAAGTGAACCTCTCCTGATTACTCTCCCTTGTGTGCCACTGAGACTCCATGTTGACTGTTTACTGACATTACTCCATTTTCCAATGGCCCACGGACACTGAACCTGTGCTATCTACAGCTGTGCCACCTACTCAGAGGATTCCATCTACCATGACCCCGCTCACCACCTGTATGCCACTGTATGCACAATAAACACTATAGATCACAGCAAATGCTTTTGTGTCTTTATTTTTACACATACAAATGTTTGGTCTGCAAAATGTCGTGTGTATGGCCCCGTACACCAACAGGCAGTGAAATGGACTGCAGAGGGAGGCATCCTCTGTAGGAGACACAGTACAACAGGGTAGATGTAAGGGAGTCACCAGTACAGCCACACACCAGAGTAACTCCAAATATCCAACCTGCGAGATCATGACAGAGACTACCATCAGGCTTGTAGGCATAGTATCACACAAAGCACATATGCAGTCCATACTTGTCCTGTCCAGTTGTAGATAGCCATCTAAACAGGGAACAACAGATATCACTTCCAAATCACCAGTCACAGGTAATACATCCCAAACTACTGTAGCTGCCATCTGCAATGTGCTAAACTCTACAATGTGAACAGAAACCAAAGGCTAATGAACATGAGTGGATCAATCAATAGGTAGGGCTGTCAATAGAAGATGTAAATCTTGCAACCTCCCGAGAGTGTACATATAGTAGAGTAGATACATATTCAGTCACCAGCTTACATACATTCAGTCACCTCCCACAACACCCACATTAGGATAGGAACACTTTTACACCACCACTGATAATCCAAATCAGGAGGGCCATTGACAGCAAACTATGTTGAAAAAGTACACATGCAAATACTCACACAGCGTACCTGTATGTTACTAAAAGTACTGATTGATGAGCTCTGCCATGGAGTCAACAACACCTTCCTCATCTGCCTCTTCATCACTTTCCACTTCTGCATCACCAGCCTCTGGTCCAGCTGCCATCTCCTCATCAGCTAGTGAAGGTATCTGATGTCTCAGGGCCAGATTGTGAAGCATGCAGCAGGCAACTTTTATCTGACACACCTTTTGGGGACTGTAGAGTTGGGCACCTCCAGAGACATGCAGGCACCTGAATCTGGCCTTCAGGAGGCCAAATGTCCTTTCTATTACATGCCTCGTCCTGCAGTGGGCCTCAGTAAAACAGAGTTCCCCTTCAGTGGTAGGGTACCTCACTGGTGTTAACAGCCAGGGAAGGTTCGGATAGCCAGAGTCACCTGTGTGCACAGAGGTAGGACCTGTCACAATACAGGTACAGACACAGAGAAGATTGTGATGACAGGTGCCTTAACAGAGACACACATTCAATTGCATACATACCAATGAGCCAAGCTCTCACTCTCTGTAGTCGTGCCATTATGTGGGGGACATGGCGTTTTCCTCAGAATGTAGGAGTCATGTACAGATCCTGGAAATTTGGCTGTCACTTGGGAGATGTATTGGTCTGCCACACATACCACCTAATCATTGATGGAGTGGTAGTTTTTCCTGTTCCTATACACCTGTTCATTGGCACTGGGAAGGACTAAGGCTACATGGGTGCCATCTATGGCCCCTATCACATAAGGGATGTGTCCCACATCATAGAAGTCTGGCTTCACATAGGCCAAATCCCCTCAATGGGGGAACCTGATGTAGCTGCCCAGGTGTTTCAATAAAGCACACAGAACATCCTTCAACACGAGACTGACCATGGTCTGTGACATCCTTGCTGACAACCTCACTGTAATCTGAAAGGAGCCTGTGGCAAGAAAGTGTAGCACTGACAGAACTTGAACTGTGAGAGGGATGGCATAGGGATTAAGAATGGCAAGCAATAGATCTGGCTCCAACTGGGTAACTAGATCCATGATGGTCTGACGAGTCAGACGATAGGTCTGAATGATATGCCTCTCCTCCAGGGCTGGAAGGACCACTAGCGGACAGTAAACTGGTGTATGTCTTAATATCCTCATAACAGGGTATCTAGGATAGCGAGGAGAGACTGTACAATGTGACATGCACACCAAATGTTAGCACTACATATCATTGTTGAACACACCTAACACTGTAGACATGCTGCACACTGCTGACACATATTATATTGGCCATGCTCAAGTGGCATGGGCTCCATCCTGCTGCACATTGCTTCCCCTTATCAATGCTCACTGACATATATCACATGTGTCAGGTTCCTTATGTGGTAGAATGACCTGTCCTGCAATGACCATGTGTGTAGTAATGCCATTCATCTATATGGTTACACCACGAATCATCCGACGTGTATCTGGACATGCAGGTCATTTGATAACCAGCCAAATAAGATAACTGTGCATGTCAAATGTATGACCCTAAACATGATGGCACAACATAGGCCTACTCTGCATTCAGCTGTTAAAAGTGTGTGGTGCATTAATGCAAGAAATGTGCATAAAATGGCAGCCGCCTGTCCTGCAGCACTGGACAGATGGAAGTGGCCTAAGTCCGCCAACGTATGTCGTCATGGCGGTAGGCAGTCGCAACCGCTGTGCAACTTCTCATTGGTTAACATTGCTGCCTATGGGGAACTGGGGCCAATGGTCTTCACCGCCGGCAGTGACGGTCCTGTATGGGCCGGCCGTCACTGCCATTTTCTGCAGCCTTGCTCAGTTGACTCCTGACACTCCTGCAAGCAAGACCTCCCCTAAGTGAGCTGCTGTGTACTGCATCTGGGAGCCATCATGCTACATCCTGCAGGTGACAGGGCCCCAGCCTTCACCAAAGAAGAGTTTGAGAAGCTGGTGGAAGGGGTCCTAACCCTGTGTGGACAGCTGTGTGGTGCACCAGGAGGGCAGGTGAGCCCAATGCAATAGTCATGTGTGATAGGGGTGCGTGTAAGGATGAATGGCATACGTGTTCTGGTCGGGGGTAAATTCATGCAGGGGGAATGGAGTTGAGGGGTGTGAAGCGTGAGTAGGGTATGTGTGGGCATTTGGTGGGTCTGATGTCTATAATCCACTGCTGTTGGTATGGTGCCAGTCTACATGACTGTCTCCTTCTGTCTGTGTCACCCATGCAGGTCAACGCCCATCAGAAGAAGGGCATCTGGATTGCCATCGCCAAGCAATTGTGGACCCTGGGGGTCCATGCTTTGCAGAGCACCCATTGTCGCAAGCGGTGGGAGCACCTGAGACACTGGCCCGGAAGACCGCAGATGCCCAGCTGGGGATGTCCTCCCAATTAGAGATAGGTGCCCGTCGGACCCTGACTCCCCCTAATGACCCACATTTTGGCAGTGGCCTACCCTGATCTGGATGGGCCTTTGAGGGCAGCACAGCAGCCACAAGGGGGTGAGTACTCACTGTATCCTGGGACTTTGCTGGCCTTAAATGTGATTCGGTGCCTCATTCCAACCAGATGGGCAATGTAGCTCATGCTAAATGTGTATCAACATTTGGAAATGGTAAACAGGCACCCAGTCAGAGTATATTTTGTAGATGTGTCTCCAATCTTGACAGTCAATGGATGTACATCTCCCTGTTCCGTGGCTCTCCATGTCAGTGATGTGGTGATGCACTTATGATATAAGTACATGTGTGACTCCATCCTGCACATACAATGGATGTGAGTGTCAGTATCACCCTAAACATTGTGTATGACTAGCACCTTTCATCTACGTTAGTGGCTTTGAGGTGTCAGTCCACTGCTATCTGTGTAGCCTACCTGTATATGTGACAGTGTGACTCTCCTTTATCACTGGGACTAGAGAAATCATGTACTGGTTCTGGTATTGGCAGATTGTGCGCCTGGCATTACAGTTCCACCACAAAACTGGCCTTCAAAGGACAGGGGTATTGGACTGATGGCTGACTGGGCATATATAGGTGATCTGCTGGCTGTAGCGAATGTGTGGGTAGACAACGTGGGATACTGAAACATGTTGAATTGATGAAGTCTGATTGCACAGAAAAATGCATTCCTAGGAGCAATACTTATGGGGATGTGGCCTTCCAAACTATGGTTTGGTATTGGAGGTGGTAAGTGCCTTGGGAGAACCCTTATGTGTCAACATGCTATGGATATGGCATGTATGACAACCCCCTAGCTGGTCTTATGCTGCATTGCTGACTGACTGCTTACCTCAGGTCGACTTGGATATCTGGGGGCACTTCTGATGGCCTGTGACTCTAACAGCTTGCCTTGGCTATTAGGTAGTAGCAGATTAGGAGTAGTTTGGGTATTGCATGACACATGGCGTGTTGAGGTGGAGGTAAATTTGTATTCTGTCTCCTCAGGCTGCTTATGTGTTAGTGGAATGTGTATGAGGTGTACTGGCAGTGGTGTTTGTCCATGAGAGCCTACTGCATGCAAGTATTTACCCCATGAGATGTGTGTTGTCTGAACTCAGTGACAGCTTTTCCCATCAGTAGAATGGTGTGTTTGAGGGTGGAGTTGGCATGATGCCCATTCCAACTGGTGTACCTGCATGTATGGCGGCATGGGAAGTGGTCCATGATGTGGTATGTGTGTTCCAGGGGTATATCTGTTGAGACATTGACCTCAGTGGATATGTTAGGATGGTTAACTTGTGGTACATGGCCCATTGTAGATACACTTGGCAGAATGCTGAGTAGTGATATATGTGTTTTGTGTCTGCAGCTCTGGCTCTGTAATAGGGTCTAACTACTAACATGGCTATTTTACAGATTCACATAGTACACATCTGATGTGAAGTGTTTGGGTGCCTGACTGGTACTTGCTACATCTGAGTTGTCCTCCATGATGGCATCACTATACTGAGTGGGCAGCCATGTCTAATGACAGGTAGGTGGTATGGGGTTTGTGAGTTGAGTTGTCTTCACTATAATGGACATATTACAGAGGACATGGACTAATTAGGTGTGGTCACTGGAGAGGCCTACGGTGTTTTGTTGGGTCAGCTGCAGATCCAATGGGTGGTCTGGGTATGGAGAGGTAGGATGTATATTCAGGCATAGTACTTCAAAGGGCATTGGTTGGCATCATGGGGATGGGTCTAGTAGTGCTGTCCTACTTAGGTACTGCTGTAGGTGTGAGGGTTGGCAGACAGGTGTGGGTAGTAGTGCCATGTCATGACATGATTTAGGTAATGTGTATTGGCAAATGAGATTACCTAGCCATGATATGTATTGTGACAGATGTACATGTTTAGCTGTGTCAAAGGGAGGTATATGTTAGCCATTTTGCCCCTTAGCTCTCTCTCTCTCTCTCCCTCTCTCTCTCTCATTGTGTGCATCCGCATAGTCTGGCGAAGGAGAAGGGGTACAGGTGAGTGGGCGGGTAGCAGCCCACGTGACCAAGTAAGTTGGCACCAGCGACACTGAGGAACCCAGTGGGATGAAGGGCGAGGGATGTGCCACTGGGAGACCGGATCTGCAACCTCTTCATTGGAATCCTCCTCCAGTGGACACTCCCGGGCAGTGGCGGACCCATCTGGGACCACACCAGCACTATCTTTGTCTATCACCTCCCTTACTAGCACTGCCCTCCCTGTTGCTCTCCACCCAGTTAGCCATGCCGACTCACCCAGGAAGGTGGGCTCCTCCTTCACCGCAGGCACTTCTGCCCCTGCCCCAGTCAGCTCTGCTGCCCTCCGTGAGGAGGCTATTGACCTCCTGAAGTCCATCTATGTGGGTCAGTTAACCATCGCAAATGCCATCCAGGGACTGGCAGCTCAAGTACAACACAGCAATGTGTTCCTGGAGGGTATTAATGGTGCTATGCCTGGCCTAGAGAGATCCTTTCAGGCTCTAGCCTCCACTCTGACAGCAGCCAGTGTCCCTTTGTCTACCGTCCCCCCTCCAACTACCTTTTCCCAAACCCAAACCCTTCTCCCCATACCCATCCAAAGCACACGTTCACAAAGGCATGCATCCACCTCAACAGACAAGGATCCACAGACAAACATAAGCACCACAAGACCCACCATCGGCATGCACAGAAGCAACAGTCACATACAAACACAACAACATCGACTCCCTGCACTGACTCCCCTGCCTCTCCCTCCCTCACAGGCACTATACCATCACACCTACAGCTTAAACACCATCATTGATGGATCCAGCCATCATTCCCATCTTACCCACAGTCAGCACAAGAGACTCTACCCCAGTCACCACATCTGCAACCACCACAACAACTGACTCCCCCACGTTCAGCACAAGTACCATATCTGCAGACACTACTCTAAAAGACAGTCACCCTTCCATCACGGCATCTCCCAGTACCTCCTCCCCACCTCCCCCCAAAACACCTAAGTGCCCACACTCACCCACCCAACAGACACCCAGCTCCCACAAGCATTCCACACACACACCTGTAGCCAAGACATCAACAAATACACATCTGACAACCACCCCTCTCCCTCCACTCCCAAAGTCTTTATCCATGACCGCCCCCTGTGTCTAAGAAACATTTCCTCTCTGTGTTTTCCCTGTTCCCTACCCATCTCCTACCCTGTGACACCCCCAAGGCTCTGTACCCCTCCCCAAGTCCAGCCGTTCTACCTCCAAGTCCTCCAATGCCCCCCTAGTAGTGCCAATGCCCCTCCCCCTGCCAAGAAGTCTGTCCCTCCGATGCCCAAAACCAAGGACCCCCTCCCAAGCTCAGACCTCCTCCTATCCCCCCTTAATCCCTGATGTACCTGCCTGCCCCCTTGATGCCCCTACCCTGTGGAGGTCATTTTGCAGGGAGGAGTCAAGTAGAGGCATAGTGAAGTGCCATTTGTGCCTTTGGCAGGAGAAACATTAGACTGGCCAATGGCCATATATTTGTAAATAGTTAATTTATTATTCCATTTCACCTTCTCAACACGTCTGGGCCAACCTGTTGTTGGATTCGATGGTGACATACCTGTCCTGCCTTTCTTTCTACATGGCTGTTTAGTGTTTGTGGGCTTTGGTTTGTGTGTGTGACATGTGTGTGTGTTAGTTGTGCTTGCTGTTGTGCCTGGGCTGCAAGTGTGCGTGTGGCCGTGCCACTGGTCCTGCTGTCATTGCTGTGTTTTGTGTGTTGGGTAGGTTTGTGTTTGTTCCTAGCAAGTGTGTACCCAAATTGTCTATAGAAATTGTTGGCATATGTGATGGTGGTGTTGTGTGTCCTTGTGTGATTGTTGTGTGTGTGTGTGCATGTGTGGTGTTGGCTATGTCCCATGCATTGTGTGTGATGTGGGGGTGGTGTGTTTGTTGGATGGCGGTGTGATTGTGTTGATTGGTATTGTGGTGTTGTTATGTGTTGCTTTATGTATGTGTTGGCAGGTGGAGGTGTGCAGGGAGTGTGCCTGGCGAGGTGTTTGTGTAGTTGCCATTGTGACACGGTTGTGTGAGTCAGTGGAGTTGTTTATGATTGTGTTGGACGGTGGCGGTGCTGTTTGTGTGCGAGTTGGTGTGTGTACGTCATGTGTGTGTTGGCAGTGGTGTGTTGTTTTGGTGTACATGTTTGTAGTATGTGTGTGCCTGTGTGTATGTAGATGTGTGTTTGTGTGGGTGTGTGGTTACATCTGTGTGTGTCTGTCGCAAGCCCTCCCAGATGTGTGGATGTGTACTAATGCCTTTCCCTAAAGTGTGTGCTAGGTGGGTGTACTTACAGCTGTTGTCTTCGTTGCTGGTTCCAGAGTCGTGCGAACAGGAGCAGTGGGAGGACTTTGAGTTCAGGCTCCGTGGCGGCTCTGAGCACGTCTGTGTTCCTGAAGGTGGGCGTTTCCAGCATCGTAATCTGTCCAGCGGAAACATGGTCCCCACCGGTCTGAAGTAGCCTATTGCCATCCTCAGCAGCCTGACCACACTGGCGGTACTGGCGGTGGCTTGGCTGTGTTCTGTTAGAAACACCCCATGGTCATAATTTGGTGGTCTTCACTGCCGGGCCATCAGCGCTACGACCGCCACCACCGACATGGCAGCTCTGTGATCGCTAAACTCATAATGAGGGCCTAAGTGTCCTAAATGTGGCCTGGGTGCTGCAAATATTTTGCATATGTGTGCCTCTTGTCCTAAATTAAGGGGGTTCTGGGAGGACGTGAGCTGACTCTTCAGGTGTTGCATTAGTTAAAATTTACAGTTCTCACTCAAAGAAGTTATTCTGGGCTATCGATCAGAAGCAGTCTCGAGGTTAGATCTCTTTTTAAGTATAGGTATTACAATGGCGAAACTTTGCATAGCAAGAGCTGGGGTCTCGGCATTACCTTCTAGTGGGATGAATGGTGGGCTAATATGAACTGGAATGCGCTCTGGTAGGGTCAAGAGGCGCACTTTCAATTAAAATGTTTGATTGAATATGAACTTACCTTCTAGACTTGAATCCATCTAAATGCTATGTTCTATGTTGTTACTGTTCTGCTATTGTTCTGCTATTGTTACAACGGAGGTGATTCCTCCTTTAAAGGGTTAAAAGAAAGACTTTTTATTTTTTTGTATTAGGATTGATGAACTTTGATTGACTAATAAAAAATATATTTAAAAAAAGAAGTTTGCTCTGAAGTTCCACGCCTCCATGTTTTTCAGCTACCATATTATCTCCGTTGTGGCCTCTTTTGACAACGGTATTTGTTCTGAGTAAAATGCTCTTTCTGAAGGTGTTCTATCTTGCGTTATTTATGTGCAATGTAATTAATGCAACAGTCCTGGAAATATAGCTTGTATCAAAGAGAACACAAGACCCACTATTCTGATGATTAATCACAGAGAAACTATTGGCGTCGCAATCAGTTTTTGTAGTTTCGCTTGATAGTGGAGATCTTGGGCCACATGTACAAATGTTTTTAGCATTCACAAATTACATATTGGGCAGTTTGCGAATGCTAAATGGCCTTTCGCCATGTACCAACCCAATTTTCGATTTGGTAACCAATTACTGAATAGCAAAATAGGGTTTGCGAGTTGAAATGAGGAAGGGGCGTGTTAAGGGTGTCCCTTCTAAATAGTGAGTCAGAGGGCCATCTATGAATTGTTTACGACCGGAATGCGATTGCAAAACATTCATCTTGTACCGACTCTGTGAAGGGGGTAGTAACCCATATGCAAACGGGAAGGGGTTCCCTTCCTCTCTGCGAATGTAGGCAGCAAAAAAAATTAAGAGCAGGAGGTGGTCCTAGGGACCACTGCCTGCTCTTAAAAGATAAAAATAAAACTTTGTATCTTTGTTTTTGTAATGAATCCCATTTTCCTTTAAGGAAAACAGGCTAAATAACAAAATAAGGGCCAGATGTAGCAAAAAGCCAATTTGCGACTTGCAAATTGCAAGTCCCTGCGACTCGCAATTTGCAACTCGCAAATTTGTATGCAGAACGGTGTCTCAGACACCGTCTGCGAGTCGCTATGGGGTCGCAATGACCCACCTCATTAATATTAATGAGGTGGGTCGCAAATTGCGGCCCCATAGTGAGTCTAGGCACTCGCAAACATGGAGGCCTGCTGTAGTCAGCAGACCTCCATGTTCGTGACTGCTTTTAAATAAAGTAGTTTTTTTTTTTTTAAGTGTAGCCCGTTTTCCTTCAAGGAAAACGAGCTGCACTTAAAAAAAAAAACGAAACCTTTAGTTTCGGTATTTTTTCAGGGCAAAATAGTTTTGGGTCCATTCACAAAGTGGAAGGGGTCCCATGGGGACCCCTTCCAATTTGCGAGTGGGTTACCATCCACTTGAAGTGGATGGTAACTGCGACACCCTTTGCGACCGCAACTGGTATTGCATACGACTCCGAATTGCAAATAGGAAGGGAACACCCCTTCCTATTTGCGATTCTGAAATGCATATTGCGAGTCGGTCCCGACTCGCAATTTCATTTCTGCATTGGAAACTGGAATTTGCGACTCGCAAACGGCATTTTTTGCCGTTTGCGACTCGCAAATAGTTTCCTGCATCTGGCCCTAAATGCTTTATTTAAAAAGTAATCACAGACATAGTGATCTGCTGACCTCAGCAGCCCACCATACCTGTGAGTGCAGGCCATTCCCACTGGGCCGCAAATTTCAATCTGCCTCATGAATATTGATGAGGCAGGTCCCTTTCAAACCATTTGGGAATCGCTAACAGTGTTAAACACACTATAGTACATTGCATTTTGTGAGTTCTTAATTGCGATCCACAAAAAGTCACAATTAGGCACTCACAAAATGTTGCAATCGTACATGTGGCCCCTTGTGGTTCACATGCTCCAGGGTGGCTGCATTGGAATCTATTGTGAACCCCAGAAAATCCATACATTGATTGGTGATCAAGTCTGACTTCTCCATATTTATGATAAACCTTAATCCACCAGTAGAGATACTTCCAGTTGGGCTTGTTGATTAGTACTTGAGTTTCTGACATCAGGATGATGTCCAGATAGATTATTAACCTACAACCCGGTGACAGCAGCCATGCCTTTTTTGGTTTCAGGAGTTTGGAAAAGCACCATGGTTCTGATGATAGGCCGAAGGGAAATACCTTCAATTCCCAAACCCAATTTTTCCAGGTGAATTAAGAAACAGTCTGTGAGGTGGAAACAATGGAATTAACAGATAGGCATCTTTCAGATCCAATTGGATCCTTTAGTCACCTGGTCTGAGTATGCCTCTCAAAAGATGGATCTTCTCCATCATGAAATGCCTGTAGAGCAGCCATCCATTGAATTCCCTCAAACTGTTTACTGGTCTTACTCCCTTGTCTTTTTTCTCTATGACCGATAGCTTTTAGGTGTAAAAAGGATTCTTCTATTGGCCCTTTAGCTTTTATGTTCTGCATTTCCTAGACTACTAGGGTGAAGACCTCTTATGAGAAAGGTATGGGGTTCAGTCTTGAAGGCTGGGAACAGGAACCCCAAAACTCTATTTGGTCTCTCTGGGCTGTCTGGAGGACCCAGGCATCTGAAGAGATTTCCTGCCACTTATGCTATCCTGCACTTTAGATTTGTTAGGGAAGAATATTAAACTCTTAACTGTAATATTCGGATTTACTCTAGCAGAACTTTTTCCTGAATGTCCACTCTTGCAATTTTTCTGTGATTGTGTTAGACCTGGCATCCTTGGTGTAGTTTCCCCTGACTTTTTGCCTTCTTACCTACTGTTTTGCTGACTTCACTTTTTGCTGGCTGTAGGACTCTGGGCACTTTACTACTGCTGACTAGTGCTAAAGTGTGAATGCTCTTTCGCTAAAACATGATAACATTGGCTTATCCACAATTGGCATATTTTATTTACTCATAAGTCCCTAGTGAAGTGTACTTCCTGCGCCCAGGGCCTGCTATTAGTGGGATTACAGCACTGATTCTGCCACCTGCTTCAGTAGCCCTTCAAACATGACTCAGGCTTGCCACTGCAGAGCCTGTGTGTGCAGCTTTAAACTGCCATGTCGACCTGGCAAGTCAATGCCCTTGCCAGCCCCAAACATTCCTTCTTAATACATATAAATCACCCCAAAATTAGGACTTGGACAGCTCCAAGGGCAGGGTGCAGTGTATTTAAAATGTTGGACACATACTTTTACGCTTGACATGTCCAGGTATTGAAAAAGGCTTAAGTTTGTTTTTCACCACAGCAAGGTCTGTCTCTCCAATAGGTTAACATTAGGATTGCCTTATTACATTTCATAACTGTAATTTCCAATTGGGAAGAGATGGGACCCCCAAGTTTGGTGTCTCTGGAATTACATTTTAAAATCACAACTTATGGTGAAGTCGGATTTTAAATTGTAATTCTAAAAATGCCACTTTTAGAAAGTTGGCATGTTCTTACTTTAAATCATCTAGTGTCTTCTGCCAGTCTCTGAATACATATCTGGATGGGTGACAGCTGGGCTCTTGTGCACTCCCTCCACACAGCCACACTCCGAGGGAGCTGAGGTGTGACTGAGAGGCCATCTGCATTTTGAGGGACCATCCTAGGCAGGATGGTAGGGAGGAGCTGACACACCTGGACGGGCTGTGTCCTGATCCCAGACAAAGGGCTGAATAACACCTTGTAGTGAGCCTTGAACCAGGGCAGGAATGGCAGGGATTCTGTGCACTTCAAAGGCTTCTCTTTGAAGTGTTCCCCACTTCAAAGGCACCACTGGGAATATGAACTGCACTTCTGACCCCACCAAAGCAGTACACTTCTAGACCTGAGGACATTCTGCCATGAAGAAGGACTGCTGTGCTGCTGACGGGACTGTCACTCTGCTGGACTTTGCTGGACTCCTGCTCTGCTGCCCTCCTTGCCTGGGAGTGAGAAGTACTGGCCCTGCATACCTGCATCTCTACATCCCCAGAACCAAAGTGACTTCAAGGGCTTGCTGGCTCTCCTCCTTTTCTGCAGTCTTAGGGACATAAAAGACTTCACTAGATCCTGCAAAAGCACCTGGACTGCAAGTCTTGCCCTGCCAAGTGATGCCAATCCAATCATGGGCCCTTGGAAGTGTGTATAAAGTGCTACACCTGTAAAGTCCACGCATCACTGTTGTTGTGCCAGTCAGAACCAAAGCAGTTCCCCTTGACCTCGATGCATCGCTGCTGCCACTGAGGACAAAGACATTCCATCACTGGCTGCGTGGCTTGACAACCACACATCGCTTTCATCGAGAAGGGTTAAATGGAGACGCATCTCTGACTGCACGGATCGGTACTAACGCATCACCTGTACCTGAAGGGATCAACACTGACGTCTCACCTCCTCTGCTTCTCGCATCGGGTCTTTGACGTTAAAGCGTCACTCCATCCAAGGTATTTTTTCAGTGGGACATGGTCCCTGTATCCAATCCATGCTCCATTACAATCGGCTGGAACTTTAAGACTTAACCCGGCGATGAGTGACCAGATAGCCGTGGTTGGTGCTTTATGCACTATATTTGCAGATATTCTTTAACAATTATTATCTCAACATCTACTTATTGGATTTTTGTTGTTTTGTTCATTTAATTAAGCTCTATTTTTTCTATTTTACAAGCCGGCCTGGTTTATTTTTGCTTGGTGTTTTCACTGTTTTACTCTTTTAAATGTTGCACACATACTGTACAAATTGCTTCCTAAGGTAAGCCTGCTTGCTCTGTGCCAAGCTACCAGAGGGTGAGCACAGGTTAATTTATGGTGTATACTGACTAAGATTGTAGTTTCTCCTTGGATGGGGTGCATACCTCTGTCAACCAGAAACCCAGTTTCTAACATTGTTGATCAGTGGTCAGGATAGGACTTGTGTTTTTGCAGTGCCTTACAGTAAATTGGTGCACACTACCACTCCATACATAAAATCAATTCAAGTGAATTCTTCTTCACTGACATTCTTTTTTCCTACCTTTCCTAATTGGCATTTTTTATGTATCTATTTTCCACGATTGGCATTTTTGCTTTTTCCTAAAATCATGTCTCTGACTGGAGGCTCTACATCTGCACCTGCAAAAATGTTTTTTGAGCTGGACAAACTGTTTCCCAGCTCTAGGATTTCTGCAAAGGGTTAGGGCTTTGTACTAAAGCCTTTGCCAAGAGGATGGAGCTGCAAAAGGCATTGAGGGCCTGTTTAGAAGCTTGTGATCCAGCAGCTGTGACACGAGAGGAGTAGGATGAGATACTGGATGAGGTGCTGGGCCAGAATTCACTGGAGAATCTGTGACTGCCAATGGTACAGGGGGTGGTCAATGTCCTGCAAGCTGTGGTTTCTACCAGGGCAGGGAGCAGCGTGCCATCCAGAAGCATGTCCCCATAGGAGCTGGAAGACAGGAGGGATGATAGAAAGTTGAAACGGGAGCTGGCCAAGCCCAAATCAGAGAAAGAAGAAGCTTTGGAGAAGAAAGATTGGCAATGGAAGAAAGGAAAATGAAGTTGGCTCAAGAGCTGAGCCTGAAAGAGCTGGACCCAAAAGCCAGGACCGGTGACTCCAGCCAAGATGGTGAGAGTATTTCTTTAGTGCTCTCTGACAGGAGGGTCCACAAACCCAAAGGTCTTGTGTCTGACATTGTGGTGAAAGATGACATAGATAGATGGTTTGAGGCCTATTAAATTGACATACGGATACACAAGGTCCCTGAGGAGGATTGGGGAGATTGTCTGTGGAGGCTTATCCCTAGTATGGGAAGGGGCCCTCTACTGGCCCTTGAGGGGAGTGAGAGGATGAGGTACCCCCCCATGAAGGAGGCCCTGATCAGGAAATTTGGTTTTCCCCCAATAAAGTACAGAAGGAATTTCATGGACAGTCAGAAGCAATTCCAACAGACCTGGGTGGATTATGTTGATACCTTTTGCAAGGTAAGGGATGGTTGGGTGAAGAGCAGTAAGGTAAAGGATTAATGTGTTTGCAAAAGACCATATGTTCAGTCTTTGCTTTCTAGGTCTGTGCCAACTCCTTGGGGACAATAAGCTCTCTGACCCCAGGGAGCTTGCTAAGGAGGCAGACCACTGGGTCAGCACCTGGGTCCACAAGAAGATAGAAGAAGTTCTCTAAAGGGCCTCAAAATAGTTCTTTGGGTCACGACTCCCATCTCCCTACTGAGAATAAGAAGTAGGTCCGCAGGGAGGGCACCCCTGAAGTGGTTTATTTGTCATCAGGAAGGGCACTTCAAGGGAGATGTCAAGTGTCTCCAGCAAGTACAGCCCACCACCAGTGGGCAGTCACAGGGGTTGACTAGTATAGCGCTTGTGGAGGAGTAGGGTTGACTAGTATAGCGCTTGTGGAGGAGACTGTCCAAGATAGTTTGAGGGACAGCTTGGAGGTTACGCTAGTGTCCCTTGGTGACAGAGAGATGGCACTGAGAACCATTTTTATTTGTTTATTGTCTGACAATATTAGGAAATACAGTCAGTGAGTGGTCAAAGGGTTGCGGGTCTGAGAGACACAGGAGCCAGCATGACTACAAGTCAGATGTCATCTGATGTCTGCAGAGCAGGCAGTCCCTAATGTGTTCCACCACGTTGTTGCTGCTAACAACCATGAGAGCCACTACCCAGTGGCTCTGGTAACATTTGAGTGGTGGGGGGGTCAGTTTCCTTGAGGGTAGTTGTGAGTTTGTCCATGTGTGTGGATTGTCTGCTCAATTTGACCTAGAGCATAGTGCCTGGAAGGAGGTGGAGCTCAGGTCACACTTGGAGATGTTAGGGTTTCCTGAGTGGTTGAGCCTGACCACATGGTTCATGGCACCCCAAGGTGGTAGTCAAGAGGGCCTGGAGGAATGGCCCAGGTACCTGCCAAAAAGAAGAAGGGCAAGTAGCACAGGAAACCCGTTTTTGAGACTCGCACTATCTGGGAGAAGGCTGCATCTGAGTGGGACACCCCAGTACCTATGGGGAGGTTGTGACCGAACTGGGGAACCTGCCTGAGCTGTCCAACTGGCAGCAGCATGGGAGTAAGAGTTCTGCAAGGTAGAGATGGAATGCCCTACTCTTATGGGTCTTTGGCAGCAGCCTGAGACCCAGGCAGCTGGTGATGCCTCTCACAAACACCTGATTTACTGGGAGAGTGGTCTGCTGAATAGTGATACTAAGGCTCCTAAGCCTTGTTCAGCACATGTTGGTGGTCCCCCAGTACTCCAGGTCCTTCCTACTGGGTCTGGCTCATGATTTACTGCTGGCAGGTCATTTGGGGCAGGACAAGAGCTTTGACACTTGCCAACCTTTCTACTGGCCTCAAATGAGGAAGGTCTCAGATGCCTTTCTTAGGTCCTATTCTACCTGCCTGGTGAGAGCCAAGATGGAAGGGAAGTGCAAGTGCCCTTTACAACCTTTTCCTGGCACCCCCTTTGAGTGCGTGGGCATCAACATCAATGGACATGTAGACCCAAGACACCCATAGGCAACAGATATGTTCTGGTCTTGGTGGACCATGCAATCCGGTACTCGGAAACTATCCTTCAAAGGACTGTGACTGCACCCACGGTGGCCAGGGCAATGATGGGGATCTTTATCTGCATGGGTTTTCCCAATGAGGGGGGTGTCTGACTGGGTACCAACTTCGGGCCTGATTCACAAAGGTAAACTTAGACTTTTGGTCTACCTTTAGACCAAAAGTCTAAGTTTACGACCTAAAGATAAGTTACGAGTATTATCTTTACGTCCAAACTCGGGGCGGAATCTCGAGGAGTTTAGAGATTCCGCTACGTACCAGGAGTGTAATCTCCTCATCCAGATGTACTCTCCTCACCCACAGTGGACTCTTCACTCTTGGGGGTGGATTTCCTCCCGAATGCGGAGATTCCGCCCAGAGTACAGACTTAAATATACTACTCATAACTTACCTTTGTGAATAATGAAAAGACATAAACTTACACTTTTGGTCTAAACCTAGACCAAAAGTCTAAGTTTACCTTTTATAAATCTAATAACCAAAATGTTCTCCACTTCTTACCACCCCCAAACCAATGGGCTGGTTGAAAGGTTTAAGTGAACCCCAAAAGGCATGAATATGGATCTACCAAGGGGGGGCATGGGCAGACGCCGATGGTGGAAAAAGTCTCTCTGTGAGGCTCCCGTCCGAAATCCCCCACCCTGGTACATCCTGATTACCAGAGGGTTCCCAGCCCCCACCGGCACATAGCTGGAGGTGCGGGGGGCCCTGTGCCAATTGCGGAGTGGATGAAGCACACGGCACCTTGGGATCGGGGCCGGACTGACCGGGCGGCCACATGAAGCGCAAGATGGCGGCCGCGACTGGAGAGACTGAGCTCGCAGTCCCTGTCGCAGAAGGTGCAGACTGAGATCACCTGACACCTTGTAGACCATTGAAGAGAGCGCAAGGGGTGAGTAATGGGCGACGCTTGTCTCGAGCAGTCAGAGGGCCCAGCAGAGCGTGACGAACCGGGCGAGCCAGTGGGCGGACTCGTGCGGCAAGGAGTGAGGCCTGGGGCCTGTGGACTCCCTGGGGAGCAGCGATCGGCCCTCTGGGAGGGGGACAGGGCCCCGGCTTAGCAAAGGGCTCCAGAGGCAGCGGAAAAGAGAGAGGATCCCTGGCCCTGGATCCGGGCACGGCAGAACTGGACCACCCTGGAAGCACCAGCGAATAGACAGCAGAAGCGCAGCAGTTATACAGGGGCAATAGGAGGCCTACCCAGCCGGCCCAGAACTGTGAGTACTGCGGAGTGCCCAAGAGGTTGACCAGAGCCCTGGAGAGAGAACTGCTGGGGTTCTGCTCAGATAAGATCCAGGAAACAGAGACTTGTATGGAGGGAGGAGATGTCCCACATTCCTCTGCTATAGCAGAACAAGGGGGTGATTCATAGAAAAGAGAAGGCAGCACAGGAGGTATCCCCACAACGGGGGAGATTCCAAATACAGACCGCACCTTCAAACCCCAAGCGAAAGGAACTCCCAGCGGTGACACAGGCTTGTAGTGGCGTAGAATTGGGAAGGCCGCGACGGATGAGGGGCTGAAAAAGCTCCCAATACACCCAAGAGGTCGAATATACAGAGCACACGATAAAAGGCGAAATAGCCAGATATCCTCTGCGAACAGGAGATTCTGGGAGCCAGGAGAGTCAATTAAGAGGAGGGGGGCTGTTGCATCCATCATCTAATACTGTAGAGAATAGCAGCAGAGTTCCAGGGATGGGAAAGGTTGGTCGTAGGAACGATACAGAACAGAAAGATGGTATTGCTGCAAACGCAATGGCAGGTCCACGGGGAACCAAGAATACCCAACTTGCAGAGAAGACCGGAGACCCCACTCTTCAGGATGTACTACAAGCCATAACAGCATCTCGTGAAGCCTTGGTGGGGAAAATAGATGCCCTGTCTACAGATTTAACAATACTCAGAGACGATCACCGTCGCCTGGCCGAAAAGGTATCAACCACAGAAAAACAAATCAAAGAACTCCTGCCAGAGGTTAGGGACACAACTAAGATCACGCAGTGGATGGAGAAGCGTATCCACGACCTGGAACTGCGGGCAGAAGATGCGGAAAATAGATCCCGGCGAAATAACATCCGGGTGATTGGTCTACTGGAACGCATCGAAAAGAATAATTTGGTGGAGTTTCTCGAGCGCCGGCTTAAAGAGGAAGTGGCAGAGGATGGACTCTCTCCCTTTTTTGTGGGAGGGCACATAGGATCCCGGCATGTCCTCCACCACCGGGGGCTCCCCCAAGGCAGATTTTAGCTCGGTTGCTGCATTACAGGGACAGGGACTATTTGCTGAACCAAAGCAGGAAGAATGGAGACCGTACGATAGACAATCATACGATCTGTATCTTTCACGACTGCTCCTGGGAAGTACAGAAACAGAGGGCCACTTTTCGAGACGCTAAACAGAAACTACACCAATTAGGGTTTCAATATGGGATGCTGTTCCCTGCAAAACTTAGAGTGGTGGCTAAGGAGGGCACACAGTTCTTTACCACAGCTGACGAAGTGTGGCAGTGGATTGATTCATAGGCAACACCAGAGAAGGATCATCTGGTAGAGGGCCTACAAACACGAGGTCAAAGGGGAAACAGGCATATCAGGAATCGCAAATTGGGGAGTCCCTCCAATAAAGAGATGCAAAAAGAACATCAGAAAGCAATGAAAGTAGTGGCATCACTATGCGGATCAGACCTCGGCTCTCACCTAAGGGCAGATGATGAGCTGGAACAATCAGGATCAGATCAGGACTCAGCAGCGTCGCACACATCAGACGGGTCGGGTCCAGAGGTGACCCAAGGGATGTCGGACTGCATCATCTGCTCCACACAACTCTGGACTTATATGGAGGATCCGGCACGGACATGGAACGGCTACCAAGAATCGTACAGTAACGACCCGCTACCCTACAGTGGTGAACAACACGGCTGGAGAGGGCTGAATCTGTAAGAGGGGGACTGGGCCCACAAACACCCGCAAGCTTAGTAGAGGGGGGTGGGGACAGGCAATGTGGCATACTCCTCTCCAACAACTTGAGGACCACCCCAGTTTCGACAGATTAGCTGAAGTAACTGTTTGGGTTTGGATGAGAGTCATTCAAGCTTTTGTCCTGGGGATGGGGAGTTAACTGTTGGTTAAGATTATTGGATTATGTGAGTCACAGGGATTGGTAGAAGTGGAGCTGGAGCAGCGGCGAGGAAGGGTAGGGGTATCATTGATTGTGGTACAGTGTTGAGAGCAAGAACAACAACAGATGACACAATGGTATGGCTACATTAGATTCATATAAATTCCTTTTGTGGAATATCCGGGGCATGCACATGATGGTCAAGAGATATAAGGTTTTTTCATACTTACAGAGGAGGGGGATTCAGATTGCAATGCTTCAGGAAACGCACTTAACACAAGCAGAGGGGAAAGCTATACAGAAACGGTGGAGGGGCCAAGTATATTATACTACATATTCTGCCTTTGTAAGAGGGGCCTTGATGTGGATAGGGGCTGGGGTCCCATTCCAGTTATTGGATAGTCTTACTGATCCGGTGGGCGATTTGTGGCAATTCGGGAGCGACTTGAGGGCAGGGAGTTAGCAATGATTAATGTCTATGCACCAAACTAGGAACAAAGTGAGTTCTTTACACGCATATCAGGCCTCCTGGCCACATACCTGCAAAATCCCTTGGTTCTGGGGGGGGGATTTTAACTGTGTGGCAAACCCCGCCATAGACCGCTCGCACCCCCCTTTGCATGATTCTCCGCTAATTAGAGTGGCTCTGCAATTTACATCCTGGCAGTCACATTGGGGCCTGGTAGATGCGTGGGGACGGTTGCACCCAGACACCAGGGACTACTCGTACTTCTCTTATTTACATGAGCTACATGTCCGGCTAGATGCGTTCTTTTGCCCACCGGATGTCTTCCCACATTTACATAATGCTGAGTACTTGGCTCGCACTATCTCAGATCATAACCCACTCTTGTTATCACTGAAATGGGGCCTGCCTCTCCCCCGCATCCCCACATAGAAACTGAAACTAGAATCATTAGAGGACGTACAATATCAGGGGGAGTTGAAAAGAGCAAATTACTCAATTCTTTGCGGATAATGAGGCCACAACCAGTAGTCCTTTGATTGAATGGGATGCTTTTAAAGTGGTGATGAGAGGAAGGTGCATAGCAGGAGTGTTGGGGGTCCGTAGAACACTACTTAGAGTCACTATGGCGGCTGAGGATAAACTGAGGGAGGCTGAAAAGAATAGGCCGGAGAATCCAAACTTACAGCACACCATACTGGAGCTTAAAGAAACAGTAGCGGAATGCGTAGAGCGTCTTCAATGCTTTTATTATAGGAATTATATCAGAATGTGCCAATCCCCACTGCCGGCATATAACTTCGAGCCCAACGGAAGCGTACACGCCGTACCACAACAACGATAATTGAGTTTCCATTCCGAACACGGGACGGAGTTTATATGCCAGCAGTGGGGATTGGCACATTTGGTGTTTTGAATCCAGAAACGCGGTGCATCAACTTGGATGGTTTTCTTTTCGAGAGTGCCACCCTAAATTCTTTGTTAGAGACTTACAAAGAATTGTATCATATGCCCTGAAGAAGTCGTTGCGAGTATTTTCGCTTGACGAAACATGTGATGGCAGCGCAATTCTCAAGACTGGCATATTTGGTGCTGGACAAGGAAAACGTTTGGTTGTGTTTTGAAGACTTGTTAATTTGGAACTTGTGAATAAAGGAACAATTGGACTCAAGCTGCTGGTTACTTTATGGACACTCGAGATATGGACACTATTATCATTAATTACACGTAGTGCCTTGGAATGTTTGTGTTAACTCGCATTTCCTAACCTACTATGAACAATTATATAAAAGTAACCTCCAATATGAAAGGGAATCCACAGAGGACTACTTAGCCCAGATGCAACTCACACCACTAACACCTGGCACAGCAGGGCAGTTGGGAGGGGACATCACTCAGCAAGAAATCAAGGGGCCCATCAAGGAGTTAACCAGGGGGAAGACACCGGGGACAGATGGTTTCCCAGTCGAGTTTTATGCTGCATATGCAGAACTACTGGTTTCACGGCTAGAGACTCTCTAAAGGGTCACCAAGGAGCGTGGAGTGCTACCGGCGTCAGCGTGAGAGGTGATAGTGGTACCACTGCTGAAGCCTGGTAAAAATCCTACGGAGCGTGGCGCTTACAGACCTTTATCCATGTTGAATTTGGACTACAAGATCCTCAGTAAGATCTTGGCTACAAGGCTCCTTCCACACATGACAAAACTGATACACCCACATCAGGCAGGGTTTGTCCCGGGTCGAAACACGGCCGATAATATACACCGGTTGTTAGCAGTCATGAGGGGCCCCAATCTTGATGGTATGCCACTCGGGGTGCTGGCTGTAGATATAGAGAAGGCCTTTGACAGTCTAGAGTGGGGGTTCCTTTATGCAGTGATGGCCAGGCTGGGACTGGATCCTGAATATATTGCATGGGTGAGGTTACTGTATACCAAGCCTATAGCCAGAGTGAGCACCGGATGGACAATATAAAAATGCTATGTGGTGGAACGAGGCACTAGACAGGGCTGCCTCCTGTCTCCGTTGCTATTTGCCTTGGCAATGGAGCCGCTGGCAGCTGCAGCGCAAAGTGGGGTGGGAGGTCAGCGAGTAGGGGCGGGAGGGGGGAGACACCAAATTGTCTTATATGCAGACGATCTGCTGATTTTTGGGGGGGATATGAATAGAAACCTGCCTCGGGCACAGCTGATGCTCTCTCAGTTTGGTACACATTCAGGACTGGGAGTAAACTGGGATAAAACCAGGTTGTTCCCACTAAGACCCACGATAGCACCCCCATTGGGACTGGGTATGGTTAAATGGGAGCCGCAATGCCTTTCTTATTTAGGAGTTAAGGTGTACCACGACCCGCAGGACATCCTTGAGGGTAACGTAGGAGGAACACTGCTGTCCGTCAGGTCCAATATGGCTTTTTGGCAAACATTGCCATTGTCTGCAACAGATAGAGTAGTGATTCTCAAAATGATAGTCCTGCCTAGGCTATTATATCACTTTACAGTCTTACCAATGGGAATACCCAGGGCAACCTTTAGGGAACTAGAGACAATGGTCATAGCATTCCTGTAGGGTAGCGGACAAAGGAGAGTGGCATTGGCCATACTCCAGAGGCAGTGCACGGATGGGGGGTTGGCAGTCCCCGACTTTGAAGCCTATTACTTGGCAGCACAGCTCCAATGCCTTACACAATGGATAGCAAGCAGAACGGACCCTGAGGCAATAGCGAAACCATTCACCCCTCTGTGGACAAGGTTAATGGAGGTGTTGTTGGGGAGCCGGGGCGGCAAAACAGGGAACTCCCCTGAGTTTAAAATGTTGATTCAATGCTGGAAAAGCTATTTACGTAAAATTAAGATAAAGACCCCCTATTCCCCAGAGCTACCTCTGTTGTCCTTGCTGGCTTTGCCATATTGGAGTGGCTGGGAAGGGCTCCAGACCTGGGTTGAGGCGGGATTCAGACAGTGGGAACACTGTTTAAGGAGGGCACGATGATACCGTTTGAGGACTTTAGAGCAGAGTTTGATTTGCCGAGGGGTCATTTTCTACTCTAAGGCTCACTGACGGCTAGTATTCGGCGGCACTGGTGGGAGGGATTGAGATAGCCCCCAATGCAGACAACTTGCACCTACCTGGCGACCTCCACCGGTAAGTTTAAAGCGGTGACAAATTTATATGGCAGGATACGGGCAGATAAGACCCTTCCATTGACCCAACTAAGACTAACTTGGGAGAGAGATTTGGGCACTGATATTTCTGACAAAGAATGGGAGCGCATACTGGAGGGGGTCCCCAAAATTACTAGAAACGCTAGATTTAAGCTCATTAACTTTTAAGTGCTGCATCAGGCTTATTTAACTCCTGGTCAGATCAACAAGTACTTTGGAACAGAGGGAGCAAAATGCCCCAGGTGCAGGTTGCTGGGAGCAGAATTCAGGCACATGTTTTGGGACTGCCCAATACTAGAGTCGTTCTGGGTGGCGGTGAATCAGTCAGTGGCAAGAGCGATAGGCAAGGAGATTCCCTGTACAATAGGCCATTGCTTGCTCGGGTGGTTTCCACATTCGTCCAAGACGAAAGTTACTGGCAGATTTCAGGACCTGACATACGTGTTGGCTAAGAGGGAAATTGCAATGACCTGAAAAAATCCGACAGGACTAAGGATATCCCAGTGGAAAAGGGAATTGAAAAAATGGGCTACATGCGAGGGAGATGTTCTTCACAGAGAGGCCAAGAGAGGGATGAGACCACCAGAAATAGCGCCGGGATGGGAGGTAGTAATGGAGGCCTTGGAGGAAGAGATCCCGACTGATCTGGCCCCTTGACTGAATGGCTGAATAACAGACTATAGGGGCCCAATCGCGCACCATCTGTTAGCGGACCTTTTTACTGATAGGGAACCTGATGCTACCACACATAAGGAAAGGAAGTACGTATCTGACCTAAACGCACAATGCTCATCCCGCATTACACCAATTGACTCACTAATGGGGGAGGGGGAAGTTGGGATGGGTATGGGGCGGGAAGCTGGGTGAGATCTTAGGGTCCCAGTTTAGTAGGGGATCGGAAATGTATGGATTGAGTTGAACCACTTTATTGAAACAAAAATGGCTGCTATATGTTGTATTGTACCATGACTGCATGTTAATTGGATAACTGAAACTGCAATAAAAATATGTTTACAAATGAACATGGATCTACCAAACCTGTGAGGCAAAAGTGGGACATTCATCTGCCATGTCTTTTCTTTGCATACAGGAAGCCACCACTAAAGAGGGCTGGCTTTAGCTCCCATTTCTATATTGTACCTTGTGGTAGGGCCTCTCAGTTTGGTGAAGGAGGGCTGGTAGCAAGCTCCCGGGAGAGCCCCCAGGATGTGGGCAGCTACATGCTGACCCTTTGCAACCAAACAGCCCGCTTTCTGAAACTCGTCCAGGAGAACCTGGAAGCTAGCCAGAAGGACGTGAAGCGCTGGTATGACCAGAATGACACTATGGTTGAGTTTCAGCCAGGCTAAAAAAATCTGGGAGATTGTTGGAAATGGCCCTTTTGGCAGGGGTATCACCAAACATTTTGCCTCTGACCTCCTTCTTGTTTTTGACTGTGTGCTACATTTTGTTTTTGCTGGTTTTAGGACTCTGAGCACTTTACCACTGTTGACCAGTGCTAAAGTTCGAGTGTTCTCTGTTTAAATTGTATTAGTGATTGATTTATCTATGATTAGCATCATTGATTTACTAGTAGGTCCCTTTCATAGTTCACAATGGGTGCCCACGGCCTGTGAATCCAATGCTACTAGTGGGCCTGCAGCACTGATTGTGCCACCCACATGAGTAGCCCTGCAAACATGTCTCAGACCTGCCAACTGCAGTGTCTGTGTGTGCAGTTTCAAACTGCCATTTCGACCTGGCAAGGGCACCCACATGCCAGGCTCAAACGTTCCCTTTGACTATCTGTAAGTCACCCCTAAGGTAGGCCCAAGACAGCCCCATGGGCAGGGTGCAGTGTATTTATAAGGTAGGACATGTACTTGTGTGTTTTCCATGTCCTGATAGTGAAATACTGCTAAATTCAGATTTCACTGTTGCATGGACATAAGAACTATCTCTCCCATAGGGTATAATGGGGATTACCTTGAAATATCTTGTAAGTGTAATTGGAGTAGAAAGAGATATGGAGTTTGGGGTCTCTGAACCCACAATTTAAAAATGCACCTTTTGGTGAAGCTGGTTTTTGAACTGTAGGTTTGACAATGCCACTTCTAGAAAGTGGTCATTTTCTTGCTTAACCATTCTGTGCCTCTGCCTGTCTGTGGAATACATGTCTGGGTAAGGATGACAGTCGGGCTGTTTGTGAATTCACACTAGACCAGGAATACTCAAAGTACGGCCTGGGGGCCTCATGCGGCCCCTCTGACCTTTACATGCGGCCCCTGGGGCAACAGGAGCACTGGGCAGCTGTTTGCTTGACTCGCACTAACAAAAATATTAAATACACACACAATCTTTTATTTCAAACTTAATTGGTGCTAAAGAAAGGAAGAAGGGACTCCTGCACTTAACTTTAGAAATGCCTTCATTTTTAAAGGCATCTTACAGCATAAGTGTAAAACTAAGACAGTCTCTTCAAAATTAATTGTGTATTTAGTTAACATGCAGAACCTTTTCACCTTAGTACAATTCATTTTATCAGTGCATTGAGATTTATTCCTTTTAAAGTGATAGTTTTCAAACATAAATTTGGAAACATTAATTATTTCCCTTACCCTGGAAACACCACCAATAGTAAATTAAAGTGGCAAGTTACTTGGTATGTGCACTTTATGGGTGGCCTGGGTTCCTATCATACATAAACAACATTATAGTTAATTAAATCGAACATAGACCAGGTTATGTGCAGCACACACCATGAATCATGTATTTCGAGGTCATCTTAAATGTGATAATGCAGAAAAAACAATTGCCTAGGATCACCCAATTTGGAAAAGTGGGTAAACTGGGATTCATTCCAGGTTTTCTGGTTTCCCATTGTTTATTTCAGCCACTAGATGTATATAATTTGTTTCCCCTACACCTACCTTGTCACCAATCCCCCCAGTCACCCCACCCGACCGCCACCGCCCTGGCATCAGCGCGGCCCCCAGGCATGTCACAGACCAAACTTTTTGGCCCCTGGGAAAATGTTTGCGAGTACCCATGCACTAGACAGTCACACAAAGGGAGCTAAGGTGTGCCCTGCATTTCCTGATGAGTCTTCCTGAGCTAGAATGGTGGGAGGAGCTGACACGTGCATCTGAATAGGGCTGTGCCTGTCCTCACACAAATTAGTCTCCAACCCCTTGAAGTGTGTCTGGGGCCAGGGCATGGAAAGAAAGGCAAAGTCTTGTGCACTACAAAGGCTTCTCCTTTGAGTTTGCCTACTTCAAAGACAGAAATGGGTATAAGTATTGGACCTCTGACCCCACAAAGTTAGAATCCTTCTAGACTGCCGATATTCTGCCAAAAAGAAGAGCTGGATGCTGTAGGATGGAATGCCACTCTGCCTGTTGCTTTACTGTGCTGCTCTGCCGCTTGCTGCTTCTGTCCTGGGAGTGAAAGGACTGGACTTTGCTTTCTACATCCTGCTTCCAACGGTTCTCCAAGGGCTTGGACTGAGCTTGCCTCCTGTTAAGAAGTCTCAGGGACATCAAAGACTTCATCTGCCTGCACATGGATTCTCTTACTGAGAGTCCTGACTTGCTAAGTGATGCCAAATCTAGTTTCTGGGCCCTTGGGAGTGAGTTCTGGAGTGACCAAGAAGAAACAAGCACATCATCTCCACAGTGACTTTGGAACTGGTGCCGCTGTACGACTCTGCACCACCAGCATTAAGGAACCATTGCAGCACCACCTCTAGTGATGCCTCACCTCCCCAACTTCGTGCATCGTCTGTTTCCTAATTTTCCAAAGTATTGTACCTGAGGTCTGTGCGACTCCGTGACCTGCTGCACTCCCTCGCGAGTGGCATTGAACTGTTGGGGCAACTCCGTCAAGGTGTTGTGATAGCCCCACTTGGAACTATTGCACTATACTAAGACTTAGGCCCTTATTCTGAGTTTGGCGGGCGACGGAGGCCGCTTGCCAAACTCAAACCAACGGTAGACCGCCATTGTGGTCTGAACACTGCCTGCCCTATAAAGAGTTCACCGCAGGGCCGTCAGGTGGAAACAGCATTTCTGCCCGCCGGCCCTTCGGTGAACAGGGCCTTAAACGTTTATGCTGGCTCGTAATTGAGCCAGCGCCAATGTGGCGGTGCGGCGGGTGCAGCAGCACCTGTTGCGCTTGCCACTGCCAGTAATTTAGGCAGTGGGATGCACGACAGGGCTGTCCATGGGGACCCATGCACTGCCCATGCCAAGTGCATGGGCAGTGCAGGGGCTCTCCTGGGGCCACCGACACCCCCTTTCCATGCAAAGGTTGGCGGAAAGGAGACTCGTAGTCCCTAGGGCAGAGCTGCAGCAGTGGTCTGCTGAATGCCATGGTCATAATTAGGCACATAATCTTTGAAAAGTCGTATCTTGTGTATGTTGGATTTTTGTCATTTTTGTCTTATTTTATTCAGATAAATATTGGCTATTTTCCTAAAATGGTGTGGAGTACTTTTGTAGTGTTGTCATTGTGTTACTCCATGTGTGTTCAAATACTTTGCCTCTGGGATAAGCCTGACTGCTCGTGCCAAGCTACCAAGGGGGTAAGCAGGTGTTATCTTAGCAGTGTGACTACCTTGACTAGAGTGAGGATTCCCTACTTGGACAGGGTGAAAACCACTGCCAACTAGAGATGTCATATCTAAGAGTGATGGAGCCCATGGAGCCCCGAACTCTGTAGGACTGCTGGTCCCTATGAGCTAAAGGAGTGCAAGAGCAAGGTCACCTAGCTGGTGGAGTTCCAGAATCCAAGTAATCCTCTGAAGGCCCTGCATGCTAATTGCCTCAAACGCCAGTATGAGAAGTCTGACTTTACCTTCCTCCTTACTACAGATGGTGGGGTGGTAGAGGAGAGTGAACCTCTCGCAAACCTCCTGTCTTCCAATGAGCAGGAAGGGCCAGTGGAGGGTGTTGGCCTCTTCCCTACACTGACCCTAGACCAACAGAGAGACTTCTGCCAGTTGCTGGAGCAGCTTGCCTCTTTGTTCTACCTTACCCCGGGACTCACTACATGGTGTACCCATGATATTTATACTTGTGACAGCACACCTGTAAAGAACAACATTTAGAGGTTGTCTGATAAGGTGAGACCCAGCATTGGGGTTTTAGGGGTAATTGAGCTCTCAAACAGCCCTTAGTTCATCCCAGTAGCATTGGTCCCCAAGGCTGTCCCTCCAGCTGTCACACCTGAACTTAGGTTCTGTGTGGACTATTGTAGGCTCAGTGTGGTCACCAAGACTAAAGCAGGCTAACGCACACCCCATCCCCCAAGCTGCTGAGGTCACAGATGAGCTTGGACTGCCAAGTTCCTCATCAGGTTCAACCTAACGTCTGGGTACTGGCAGATTACTTTGACCTAGGGAGCAAAAGAGAGGTCTACATTTCCTTCACCAGAAGAGCACTTTCAGTTCCGGGTCACGCCTTTCAGGTTAAACTATGCCCCTGTCACCATCAATCAATCAATTAAATAATTTCTTAAGTGCACTACTCACCCGGTAGGGTCTCAAGGCGCTGGGAGGGCGGGCGGTTACTGCTTGAAAACCCATGTTTTTAGGTGCTTTCTGAAGGTTAGGAGGTCCTGGGTCTTGCATAGGTTGGTGGGGAGGGAGTTCCAGGTCTTGGTGGCGAGGTGGGAGAAGGATATGTCGCCGGAGGTGGTGCGTTGGATGCGGGGGACTGCAGCGAAGGCGAGGTCGGCGGAGCAGAGCTGCCGAGTTGGTATGTGGAAGTTGACTCGTTCGTTGAGGTAGGCCAGTCCAGTGTCGTGGAGGGCTTTGTGAGCGTGGACAAGGATTTTTAAAATGATCCTTTTGTTGATGGGCAGCCAGTGTAGGGATCTGAGGTGGGTGGATATGTGTTAGTGGCGAGGGAGGTTGAGGATGAGCCGTGCGGCTGCGTTCTGGATTCGCTGGAGTTTTCTTTGAAGCTTGGCTGTGGTCCTTGCGTAGAGGGTGTTGCCGTAGTCCAGTCTGCTGCTTATGAGGGTGTGGGTGACTGTTTTCCTGTTTCTAAAGGGATCCATTTGAAAGTCTTGTGTAGCATGCAAAGGGTGTTGAAGCAGGAGGATGATATGGCGTTGATTTTTTGGGTCACGGAGAGACCAGTATGATGCCAAGGTTGAGTGCGTGGGTAGTGGGTGCTGGGGGTGGTCCGAGGGTGGTTGGTCACCAGCAATTGTTCCATGCTGTCTTGTTGGGGTCGAAGATGATGATCTCTGTTTTGTCTGAGTTCAATTTGAGGTGGCTGGCTGTCATCCATTTGGCGATGTCGAGGAATCCAGCGTGCAGACTCTTCTTGGCGGTGGCTGGGTTCCTAGTGAGGGAGATGATGAGCTGGGTGTCATCAGGGTATGAAATGATGGTGATGCCGTGGGGGCTGGGGATGTTGGCAAGAGGAGCCATATAGATGTTGAAGAGGGTGTGGCTGAGGGAGGATCCTTGGGGGACCCCACAGATGATCTTGGTGGCTGTAGACCGGAAAGGAGGGAGATGAACTCTTTGGGTTCTTTTGGAAAGGAAGGAGGTGAGCCAGTCCAGGGCCTTGTGGCGAATTCTGGCTTCAAAATGCGTGCGCTGAGGGTTTGGTGGCATACAGTGTCAAAAGCTGCAGAGAGGTCTAGGAGGATGAGGGCGACGGTCTCGTCCTTGTCCACTCTGGTCCTGATGTCGTCTGTGCAGGCGATGAGGGCGGTCTTAGCGCTGTGGTTCTTGCAGAATCCAGACTGGGAGGTGTAGAGTATGTTGTTCTCTTTTAGGAAGCGAGACAGTTGTAAGTTTACTATCTTCTCAGCGACCTTTGCAGGGAAGGGGAGAAGAGAAATGGGTCAGTAGTTTGTGAGGTCTTCAGGGTCTGCTTCCCAAAGGTTGGTCAATCAGGTCTTAGCTGCGTTTGAGAACTTCAGTGCCCCCAACCTAGATGGCAGTGAGGTCTTCAGTTCTAGCTGGGAGGACCACCTGTGACACCTTTGGGAAGTGTTTCAGGCTCTGCAGAGTGCACGCCTGACTATAAGAGCCAGTAAGTGCCAGATAGGGCAGGGTTCAGTGGTCTACTTGGATTGCCAAGTGGGAGGTAGCAAAGGTGCAGCCCCTCCAGGCCTAAATTGAGACAATTCTGGCTTGGAAACCCCCCAAGATACAAACAGAAGTGGAAGCCTTCCTAAGCCTCACTGTTCATTACAGCTGATTCGCCAAGGGGCTCTATTGATGCCTCGTTGACAGAGCTGACTTCTAAGAAGAAATCACTTCAGGTGATTTGGACGGAGGTGTGTCAGAAAGTTTTTGACACCCTGAAGGAGGCCATGTGAACAGCAACTGACTTCTCCCAAGCATTTATTGCTCAAACAGACGCTACAGAGCATGATGTAGGAGCTGTGCTTACACTGCTAAAAGATGAGAGCGTGGATCAACCTGTGGCCTTCATCAGTTGGAGACTAATTTGGAGGGAACAGAAGTGGAGCGTAATAGAAAGGGAAGCCTTTGATGTGGTTTGGGTGCTGAAGAAGCTACGGCCGTACCTGTTTGGCACTCACTTCCGGGTTCAGACAGACTATAGGCCCCTCAGATGGTTAATGCAAATAAGGGGTGAGAATACCAAACTGTTGAGGTGGCCTATCTCCATACAGGGAATGGACTTTATGATGGAGCACCATACTGGAACAGACCACACCAATGCTAATGGTCTCTCCAGGTTCTTCCACCTTGGTGAAGAGAACTCCAAACGTCTTGGGTAGTTCTCCCCGCTTTCAGCTGGGAGGGGGGGGCCACGTGGTAGACCTGGCATCCTTGGCATGGTTTTTCCAGATGTTTTGCCTTCTGACCTCCTGTTTTGCTGATTTAGTTTTCTGCTGGCCTTAGGACTCTGGGCACCTTATCACCGCAGACCAGTGCTCTTGCCCTAAAACATGATAACACTGCCTTATCCACAATTGGCATCTTTAATTTACTTATAAATTCCTAGTAAAGTGCACTACCTGTACCGAGGGCCTGTAAATTAATTGCTACTAGTGGGCTTGCAGAACTGATGTGCCACCCACTGCAGTAGCCCGTCAATCATGGCTCAGGCGTGCCACTGCAGAGCTTGTGTGTGCAGTATTCAACTGCCATGTCAACCTGGCATGTTAACTCCCTTCCTTTTTTAGGTTCAGCCGAGACAGCACTTGTGCTGTCAGGATGATCTGTTGTATGTACTTTGTGGGCTTGACTATTCCCAATGCTTTTGATTTGTCTAGTTGGTTGTCTTTTAAAATTCATTGCTTGCCAGTGGGTAATTTGCCTTCCTGGTCCCTCCGTTTTGTAAGTTGTTCACTCCCTTGGTGTATCGCCCCGGGACTTGTCGGCTTCCGCTTTTTTCTACTTAACTTTCTGTTCAGGAACTTTTTTTTAGATTCCAACTCGCGTTTCCTTGGCTCAACGCGGTGCCCGCGGTGTTGCATTACATGCCTCTTTGCACCTGTTAGATCAGCAATATGGCAACTTTTAAACAACTTTAGAGGGCAAGTCTGGGCCACCAGATGCGCTCTCTGCAACCCAGCACTTTTTGAGTGGGCCCTGATTATTTTACTACGAGGTAAGCTCACCTTAGACCAGTGCCTGTGACAGATTGCACAGTGCCTGTGAACCGCGCTCCCCGAAAATCAAGACTGCTGTGCTGAAGATACCAAAAGACCGCACCCTCGCTGTGAAGTTCGATTCAGGACTGCCTTCCTTTTCAGTTGCGCTGTGGCCGACAATTAATTCCAGGAATAGAGTTCATTAGGTTCCGAGCTGCTAATGGGGACAAGAGGGCTGGTAGCCTGCTCCCCCTGCAGGAGAAAGTGTTGGGTTTTTTTTTGTGATTAGTGGAGGACTCTCTAGCACTGCTGGCATTGGGACATGCAGTTCATGAGGGGCGACGTATGGCAGCCACTCCACTTTGCTCGTCACAGTCGTGCGGCTGTGGAAGATGGTCCTGTCCCTTCCATTTTCATGCTGGAGAAAGGCTGGGATGAGGCATCTCCGGCCATGCGGTGTGCCACTGCCTGGCACACAGTGATAATCAGGGTGTTGGTTTCAAGGTGGGGACTGCACATGAGGCTGATACACTTCATTGTCAATGTGGTGCTCCAAAGTCCCCTGACAATAAATGTACTTTGCACGTCTGGCTACTTCAGCGACTGCCACCGTGGGCCCCAGCTCCTGTATTTATTTCTGCGGTGACAACATTCTATCGTTACCCTGTGTGTCTGTGAGTCAATGCTCATCTAACTGCAGGGAAATTTATTAGTGCCATTTTTTTTTTAAATGGAAGAGGAATCGTATAATTAGATGACAATTACTGACATACAGGGGGTCATTCTAACTTCGGCGGGCGGCGGAGGCCGCCCGCCAAAGTTCCCCCGCCAGAACACCGCATCGCGGTCAAATGACCGCCGCAGTGATTCTGACTTTCCCGCTGGGTGGGCGGGCGACCGCCAAAAGGCCGCCCGCCCGCCCAGCGGGAAAGCACCAGCAACGAGGAAGCCGGCTCCGAATGGAGCCGGCGGAGTTGCTGGTGTGCGACGGGTGCAGTTGCACCCGTCGCGATTTTCAGTGTCTGCCACGCAGACACTGAAAATCAATGTGGGTCCCTGTTAGGGGGCCCCTGCAGTGCCCATGCCAGTGGCATGGGCACTGCAGGGGCCCCCAGGGGCCCCACGACACCCGTTCCTGCCAGCCAGGTTCTGGCGGTGAAAACCGCCAGAACCAGGCTGGCAGGAAGGGGGTCGGAATCCCCATGGCGGCGCTGCTTGCAGCGCCGCCGTGGAGGATTCCCTGGGGCAGCGGGAAGCTGGCGGGAAACCGCCGGCTTCCCTTTTCTGACCGCGACTTTACCGCCGCGGTCAGAATGCCCCCGGAAGCACCGCCAGCCTGTTGGCGGTGCTTCCTCCGTCACCTACCCTGGCGGTCTATGACCGCCAGGGTAGGAATGACCCCCACAGTCTCCTCTCATCTGTGCCACTATCGCTAAGGAGTTTAATGGCCTTTTAAATTAGCAATGCATCGTAAATCACTGATTAGCATACATTTTGCCTCAGATCATGTATTAGAAGGTTGTATCGAACGATTTGATGTTGAGAGGCTAGATTTCATTATATTCCAAGTAAAGAACATGTTTCTGTTTGTTTAACACTGCTGCTCATGGCCTCGACATAGTGCTAGTGGGGGGATTTTTAATACCATGTTTGATTGAAATGTAACTAATAAAAATCCGGCTCATGTTGCTCTAAATCTCCTGTCTTCCACACAGCCTGTCACTTTCATAGTTCTGATGGTCTTCTCCTTTATTATTTATGAAATCTTTTACCTTCACTCTTGACTGTCTCATAAAATCCAAAAGGGTACCCATCGGCTTCAGACATCCTTCTTACTTGAAAGGTGATTTTTAGGGTTTCAGAAGGCAAGCACTTTTAAGGTGATATCAGGTCCTGTTAGGCACACATTTTCCACTTCAGCAGATCTGAGTTACATGTTATCTTCTATTTGCTGGCATCTGGGCCCCAAGGCCTTTCTTGCGGAGGCAGTCACTGCAGTGCAAACAATAAATGCACTGTAAAAAATGATGAAATAATGAAGTAATACTATCACAAAATGTGCCACATTATGCCGCATAATTTCGCCCTTTCCAAAATTCCTGTGACCCTGGATATAGGTGAGGTTTAATTTGCTGGTCATCATGGTTCAGAGAATTTTGGCGTTGAAGTGGAAAGTTGGGGCGAACCCTACAGTTGCAAACGCCTTTGGACAATTTTGTTCAGGAGAGTCAGACCTAGATGAGGAGCAGCGGCTTTGTAAAGGCAATGAACCAAGTTGCTAAAGAGAGCTTCAGCTGTGACTTTCATTGATAGAGTATCTAATTTGTGTTACTGGATGGTTCAACACTTGAATGTTTTGACATAGACTTTCAAGAAAGAGTTGATTATTCTTTAATTCCTTATGATGAAAGGACAAGGGGCAATGTAATGTATATAAATTAGCAAAGAGCTGTATTTACACATTTTAGTGGCTGTCTAAACGTAGGCTCAGCCTAATACAACTTCGAAGAAGTTCTTAGACTTGTAGAGCTCTATGACCAAGAGATTTGTCTTCAATTATACAATATATTTTCCACAATGTCCTTAATTTATTGCCATCCACTGTTGCCAGCATCATGTGTGTTCTTAAAAGGGACATATCCTTTATCTGCAACAATAATCTAAATTGCTTCCCCAAGGTGCCCAAGGTATATACATCATGTTTTAACAAAGGCAATCAATTCATTGCACTTGACAAAGGTAATGCCACAATTTACCTGTTACTACGTCACAGATATTCTCGAGCCACATAGTGAAAATACATCCATAACCTTTCTGAATTCAGAGTTATCATATCCAAATACATTCAGATACTGATACATATGAGATTTCTCTTAGAAAATCTGTTATTACATAGCCTATGAACCATCCTCATATAAGTTAATTAATATTAGTGGGGTCATTCTGACCTCGGCGGGAAAAGTCGCTTACCGCCGGCCAGAAGGCCGCCATAACACCGCCGTGGCCGCGGTAAACCGCCACGGTCATTCTGACCCGCAACTGGCAAACCGCCAAAAACCCAACATCCTCAAAAATCCGCCACACCAAAGGACAGCGAAAAAATGGCGCTGACCAAACCTCCACTGTCACGCCAACAGAAAAACGCCCATACCATTCCGACCCACAAATCCACGCGGCGGTCTTTCAAACGCGGTATTCCATTGGCGGTACACACCGCCGCGTTCAAAATACACACACACATAGAAAACTCAGCAACATTGGTCAGTTCGAAATACGCACACCTGATACACATACTAATACCACTCCCACACACCCAACACAATATAAAGCACACACCCACATCACCCACAAGCCCCTACGACCCGAAATCATTGATAAAGGCGAGAGACAGAGCACAGAATAGAGAATCCCACAACACAGAGGCACACAACACCATCACCCACACAGAATCCACGCACCAAACACCACACACCACCACACGCACCACACCCAGCACCACAAACGCCACCCCACACCTCAACCACACCACCCCATGGCACCCCAAAGACACCCCAGGTTCAGTGACGCCGAACTCAGGGTCATGGTGGAGGAAATAGTCTGTGTAGAGCCCCAGCTCTTCGGGGCACAGGTGCAGCACACCACAATTGCCAGGAAGATGGAGCTATGGCAAAGGATAGTGGACAGGGTTAACGCGGTCGGACAGCATCCACGCAATCGGGAGGACATCAGGAAGAGATGGAACGACCTACGGGGGAAGGTGCGTTCCATGGTATCAAGGCACAACATTGCGGTGCAGAAGACTGGCGGCGGACCCCCACCTACTCCCCCAGAATTTACTGCGTGGGAGGAGGAAGTCTTGTACATCCTGCATCCTGAGGGCCTCGCAGGAGTAGGCGGAGGAATGGTCTCTGGTAAGGCAAATCTTCACTACTGCTTCCCACCCCCACCCCACCTGCATGCCAAATCATACCCCCACCCTCACCCCCTCCCCCATCACACCAACCCCTAGCAAAAGGCTCACCATCACAACCCACCCATCCCAACACCAAGCCTTGCATGCGACCACAAAGCATGGACACCCATCACCAAAGCATGCCCACTACACACACACATCACCCCCACAAGCCACCCTCACAAAAGCCCCCACAAGGAAATGCCTGCACATGGATACACGGACACCCACCCATCACACGAAATGCCACACACAGAAGCAATAACCATACCTTTATACCCCTGCAGGACCCGAACGCCACCACACCGCCACGGAGGGTCCAGAGATGTCCATCCCACCCCCAGAAGAGGCCCCCAGCGATGACAGCAGCTCTGTCTCCCTGGAGCCAGACGACCAGCCCGGCCCATCGGGGACCTCTGGACAGTCGGTTCCCCACAGACAGCCACAGGCTACACCAGACCCAACCCCCACTGGGAACACCAGCACAGCTCCCACCCAGCGGGCCCATGCCTCTGTCTCCAGGGCACGTAAATCAGCAGTGTGGCCACCACTACAGGGCACCCAGGTTGACCCACCACCCCAACAACAACAGGGACCTGGGGGCAGTGGTAGTGGGCACACCGTCCAGGGGACAGAGGCCCAAGAACACAGGGGAACTGGGAGGGCTGCTCTGCGACAGGGGGGGGACAGGCCCGGGGAACCGACTCTCCAAGAGGCCCTCTCCACCATCATGGGAGCATACCACCGCTCCCAGGAGACGATGGCGATGGTACTGTCCCGGTTCCAGGAGATCCAGGAACTGCAGGAGGAACGGTACATGGGGTTCAGGGAGGAACTGAGGAACATCGGTTCTGCAATGGGGACCATCGCCCTGGCCCTTACCCAGATCGTCACCACATTGCGGGACCATGTGGCACCCCAAAGGGCCCCTGTCACTAGCCCAGGCCAGGAACAGCCTACCACCTCCGCCGGCGCTAGTGGACAGGAGGCCCCCACACAACGACAGGCCACCAGAACCCCACCTCCTGCAGAAGATGAACCACCCCGCAAGCGGAACCTGAGATCTCACACGAAGACAGAGTAGGATTGCAAGACCCCCGCCAGCCTAAGATACCCCCTGATGTCATCCCACTGTCCCACATTGTCACCCTGTCCAACCTTGAACTGCCCTTGCTCCATCCTTCCACAGGCATATGGACAATGCACCTGTGCGACTGAGAACTGGACTCTGCCATGGACATTACTCCACCCCCACCCATCCCCGCTTCCCAATCATTTACCTATATGTAGCACTTAAAATAAATCACTTATTCCACTTAAAAATACAGGAGTCTGCTTGTATTCTTAACAAATGCATTACACATAACAGTGCAATAATGGCCAGTTACTTTGTGATGACAACATACCAATTTCAATAAGCTTTAGTCCATGGGCAAACAAAGCTGAAGTCAGGCAGTGGGTCATACAGCTCTGAAAAGGGAAGGGAAAGTCACAAATCAGTGAACAGGAACTGGGGGGAAACACAGACAGTGGAGACGCATGAGGCCTCAAGTAAATGTAAATTGGGGTGGCTGTTCCTTACCTGTGTGCTACTGAAAGTATTGTTGTATGACTGTATCCCTGTTGTCCGTGTCATCCCCGTCGTCTTCCTCCTCTTCACTCTCCACAGGCTCCACAGCTGCAACAACACCACCATCTGGACCATCCTCCTGCAGAAAAGGCACCTGGCGTCGCAATGCAAGATTGTGAAGCATACAGCAGGCCACGATGATATGGCACACCTTCTTTGGTGAGTACATGAGGGATCCCCCTGTCATATGCAGGCACCTAAACCTGTCCTTCAGGACCCCGAAGGTCCTTTCTATGATCCTCCTAGATCGCCCATGGGCCAAATTGTACCGTTCCTCTGCCCTGGTCCGGGGATTCCTCACTGGGGTCAGTAGCCACAACAGGTTGGGGTAACCAGAGTCGACAATTAGCCACACACGGTGTCTCTGTAGCTGTTCCATCACATAAGGGATGCTGCTATTTCGCATGACATACGCGTCATGCACTGACCCAGGGAACTTGGCATTTACATGGGAGATGTACTGGTCAGCCAAACAGACCACCTGGACATTCATCGAATGATAACTTTTTCTGTTTCTGTACACCTGCTCACTGTCTTTGGGGGGAACCAAAGCCACATGGGTCCCATCAATGGCACCAATGATGTTGGGGATATGTCCAAGGGCATAGAAATCACCCTTCACTGTAGCCAATTCACCCACCTCAGGGAAAATAATGTAGCTCTGCATGTATTTCATCAGGGCAGACAACACTCTGGACAAAACCTTAGAAAACATAGGCTGAGACATCCCAGATGACATGGCCACTGTTGTCTGAAAAGACCCACTTGCCAAAAAATGGAGTACTGACAGAACCTGCACCAGAGGGGGAATCCCCGTGGGTTGGCGGATGGGGGACATCAGGTCTGGCTCCAGCTGGGCACATAGTTCATGTATAGTTGCTCTGTCAAGCCGGTATGTAAGTATGATATGTCATTCTTCCATTGTCGACAGGTCCACCAGCGGTCGGTACACGGGAGGATTCATCCTTCTCCTCGCAAGTCCCAGCGGACGGTGCCTAGGAAGGACAACATGGAGCACAGAGTCAAGCAACCCACAGGTTAATTCACACAGCTTGCACAGTACACGAATCGCTATGCATGGAACGGCTTGTATGAGTGGCTATGCAAGGCCTAGGCCTGTGTGACGCAGTAGAAATCATGCCATGTGGGCCCTTGAAATGGCGGCTGCCTGACCTGTGAAGTGTGACAGTGGGATGTGAGGTAACTGCGCTGGTGAGGCACACCGTGGCGGTAGGCGGTCGAAGACCGCGGCGCAAAGCAGCATTGGTTAACATTGAACCCTATGTGTCTCAGGAGCCAATGACGATGTGCGCTGGCGGTCGCGGTACGCACCGCCGCGGTACGCACCGCCGCGGTACGCACCGCCGCGGGCGTGACCGCCATTTTCTATCTGATTAATCACTCGAGACCTGATCATCCACAGGAGAGGACCTATACTGCAAGTGCTGCTGTGACCTCGGTCTGGGAGATACAATGGCTGCGACTGGGGAAAGGGCCCCTGCCTTCACTGCCGAAGAATTGGAGGAACTTGTTGATGGGGTCCTCCCCCAGTATGCGCTACTCTACGGTCCTCCAGACCAACAGGTTAGTACACAGGGTGCACGTTGAATGGGATATGCCTGTGTTGAGTGGGGTGTATGTAAGATGGTGGGGAGGGGAGCGAATGAGGACTGCAACACACAAAAGAGGAGAGCATGTGCCACATGGCAAGGTTGGGGAGGGGGGGGCCACTCACATTGACCAGGCAGAAAACTGATGCGATTTCTTTTACCACCCTGTACATGTCACATAGGTCAGCGCCCATCAGAAGATCGACATTTGGCGTGCCATCGCCAAGGACGTCTGGGCCCTGGGGGTCCACAACAGACGGGGCACCCACTGCCGAAAGAGGTGGGAGGACATCCGCCGCGGGACCAGAAAGACCGCCGAGTCTCTGCTGGCGATGGCCTCCCAACGTAGGAGGGGTGCCAGCCACCAATTGACCCCCCTGATGTCCCGGATCCTGGCGGTGGCCTACCCCGATTTTGATGGGCGCGTGAGGACATCACAGCAGACACAAGGGGGTGAGTATCAGCACATTCTGCTATCTTTGCGCGCAGTGAAGGTGTCTGGGTGGGGGAGGAGGGCTGTGGCTATCTCCAGGCCAGGGCGCATTCTGTAGGCTAGGCCCCTCCGTTAGACACGGCCCTGTGCCCCCGCCCCCCACCTCTGTAGGGTGCCAAGTACAGCTATCCATGGTCCGGCCTCACCCATGTGTGCATTTGTCGTCCATAGACCCGTAGGACTAGTCACAATAACTGAGTAGTGTACCCCCATTGCGCGGCCTAGTTCAGGGGGCTTCTGTGTCTGTCCTCTCCGACAACGGTGTTGCCAATGCATGCACTCAACCTGTCTTCATTTCTCCACCCCCCCCCATTTTCTTTGAATTCCTGTTCATGTGTGCATTAGCATCATCTGGCGGAGGAGAAGTGGCACTGCAGCACGAGGGAGCTGCATCCCACATGGTCCCGGAGGGCCATACGACAGACTCCGAGTACACCAGTGAGACGGAGGGCGAGTGGAGCTCCACAACGGGGACCCATGGAGACGTCAGCGACACCGACACGTCCTCGGAAGGGAGCTCCCTAGCGCACCAGCCCCGCCCTCCCAGCAGCCCCTCAGCCTTCGCTCCGTGCCCGCTCGCCCAGGAAGGCGGGCATCTCCTTTGCCCCAGGCACCTCAGGCCCTGCCCCAGTTACCCCTGCTGCCCTCAGTGAGGAGGTCATTGACCTCCTCAGGACACTCATTGTTGGGAAGTCTACCCTCTTGAATGCCATCCAGGGTGTAGAAAGGGAGGTGCATCGGAGCAATGCATACCTGGAGGGCATTCATTCGGGTCAGGCTGCCCATCAGCGATCGTTCAACGCTCTGGCCTCAGCACTGATGGCAGCCATTGTCCCTGTCTCCAGCCTCCCTCTTCTGACTCCCTCCACCCAGTCCCAGTCTCCTGTTCCTCTGCCTATCCCATCCACACCATCAGACCAGCCTGCACACACCTCTACACCCAAGGGCAGCTCATCCAGACATAAGCACCACAGATCCCACAAGCATTCACCCAAGCAACATCCAGATGCAGACATGCCAACAGTCACTACCACCTCTGTGTCCCCCACCTCCTCATTTCCCCCCTCCCTCCCTGTGACGTCTCCACTCACACCTGCATGCACACCACCATCAGCCAGTACTTCCATCACCAGCACACCCTCCATTACAGTTCGGACACGTGCAGTCACCACCCCCACTGCCATTTACACGTCCCCTGTGTCCTCTCCCAGTGTATCTGTCACCCCCTCTTCCAAAGCACACAAACGCAGGCAGCCACCCACCCAACAGCCATCCACCTCACGACAGCCTCCGTCACAAGCACCTGCACCCAAAGACAGCACACTTGACTCTCCTACAACCACATCCTCTTCCTCCACTCCCAAACCCACTACACCTACCCGTCCCTGTCCTCCCCAAGTCCTTTTCCTTTCCAACCTTGAACTCGTTCCAATCACTGACCCACCCCCTCCATCTGGTAAGACCAAAAAAAGCACCTCAGCCACCACCAGCCCTGCATCTACTGTGACCATAATGCAGGGCTATTGGAGTCCACCAGATCCTAGGGCAGGAACATCGGCCAGCAGCAAGGGGACAGCCAGCCCCCACCCCCCGGGAAGAGGACAAAGAAGAAAAAGGCCCGGCGCGACAAGCCTGAGACGGCTGCCACCAAGGACAGTAGCCTTGCCCCGTCACCTGCCACATCATCCAAGGGAGGCAAGGGCCACAGAGCTCCAGCGAAGGAGGGCAAGGGCAGCAGGGCGGAGAAGTCAGGCAGCAGGCGAGCAGCCCAGGAGGGCCCCACCAGCCCCATCCCGGGTGTGACGGACGACACCCACGGGCCCAGGACTCCATCACAGGAGGGCGCCGCGACTGCAAGTTCGGATGGTGAATGAGTGGGAAGTCTTGCCCAGGTCTGGCTCCCTAGACACACAGGACAAGCACCGCTGAACGTGCCCCGCCGGGACAAGAACCGCTGAACGGGCCCCGCCGGGAGGAGCACCGCTGAACAGGGCCCCGCCGGGAGGAGCACCGCAGAACAGGGTCCCGCTGGGGCAAGAACCGCTGAACGGGCCCCGCCGGGAGGAGCACCGCTGAACGGGCCCCGCCGGGACAAGAACCGCTGAACGGGCCCCGCCGGGACAAGAACCGCTGAACGGGCCCCGCCGGGACAAGAACCGCTGAACGGGCCCCGCCGGGACAAGAACCGCTGAACAGGGCCCCGCCATCTCAAGCACCGCTCCGCTGGGCCCTTCATCTCAAGCACCGCTCCACTGGGCCCTTCATCTCAAGCACTGCTCCGCTGGGCCCCGCCGTCTCATGCACCGCTCCGCTGGGCCCTTCATCTCAAGCACCGCTCCACTGGGCCCTTCATCTCAAGCACCGCTCCGCTGGGCCCCGCCGTCTCAAGCACCACTCCGCTGGGCCCTTCATCTCAAGCACCACTCCACTGGGCCCTTCATCTCAAGCACCGCTCCGCTGGGCCCTTCATCTCAAGCACTGCTCCACTGGGCCCTTCATCTCAAGCACCGCTCCACTGGGCCCTTCATCTCAAGCACCGCTCCACTGGGCCCTTCATCTCAAGCACCGCTCCACTGGGCCCTTCATCTCAAGCACCGCTCCGCTGTGCCCTGCCGTCTCAAGCACCGCTCCGCTGGGCCCTTTCTGTCAAGCACCGCTCCGCTGGGCCCCGCCGTCTCAAGCACCGCTCCGCTGGGCCCTTCATCTCAAGCACCGCTCCGCTGGGCCCTTCATCTCAAGCACCGCTCCACTGGGCCCTTCATCTCAAGCACCGCTCCACTGGGCCCTTCATCTCAAGCACCGCTCCGCTGGGCCCCGCCGTCTCAAGCACCGCTCCGCTGGGCCCTTCCTGTCATGCACCGCTCCGTGGGCCCCGCCGGGCCCCGCCGTCTCAAGCACCGCTCCGCTGGGCCCTTCATCTCAAGCACCGCTCCGCTGGGCCCTTCATCTCAAGCACCGCTCCACTGGGCCCTTCATCTCAAGCACCGCTCCGCTGGGCCCCCGCCGTCTCAAGCACCGCTCCGCTGGGCCCTTCCTGTCAAGCACCGCTCCGCTGGGCCCCGCCGTCTCAAGCACCGCTCCGCTGGGCCCTTCCTGTCATGCACCGCTCCGCTGGGCCCCGCCGTCTCAAGCACCGCTCCGCTGGGCCGTTCATCTCAAGCACCGCTCCGCTGGGCCCTTCATCTCAAGCACCGCTCCACTGGGCCCTTCATCTCAAGCACCGCTCTGCTGGGCCCCACCGTCTCATGCACCGCTCCGCTGGGCCCTTCATCTCAAGCACCGCTCCACTGGGCCCTTCATCTCAAGCACCGCTCCGCTGGGCCCCGCCATCTCAAGCACCGCTCCGCTGGGCCCTTCATCTCAAGCACCGCTCCGCTGGGCCCTTCATCTCAAGCACCGTTCCACTGGGCCCTTCCTGTCAAGCACCGCTCCGCTGGGCCCCGCCGTCTCAAGCACCGCTCCGCTGGGCCCTTCCTGTCAAGCACCGCTCCGCTGGGCCCCGCCGTCTCAAGCACCGCTCCGCTGGGCCCTTCATCTCAAGCACCGCTGGCCCATTGACAGTGCCGGTTCTGTGTCGAGCAGGGCTTCAGGAAGCACTCGGGGCACCATGCCTCCTCCAATAACAGTGGAGTCGGTAATCCATCTGATGGACTGTGGCTTTGCACCCCCCAGGATGGGACAGTGGGCATGGAGGCCACTCGTGGATCTGGCGTCGTGGACTCATGTGGCTGAGGTGCCCCCCCTTCCCTTCCCCCTGAGGTGCCTGTAGTTTTATCATCTGATGCCCCTGCAGTGTTCTCTCCAATGGTATCTGGTCTCCTGTGTGGGCTTTGCCCATGTGTTTGTGCACATTGGCCCACGGACTATGGAACTTTGACGGAATGTGCCAGACTTTTTGCCTATGGATATCTTGTTGACTATGTTCATTCCTTATTTTTGTATCTTTTATATGGCATATTTGCCATTCCTTCAATGGAGCTATTTATACATATATTTTATTGAACATTTCAATTGTGTCTTTGCATTATTCCGGGGGGTTTGTGTGGTGTCACTCTGACTTGTTGCTCGGCATAGGGGTGTAGGTATTTGTGGTGGGGGGGTGGGTGTATGGCGCATGTGTGTGCCCGTAAGCTTTTCTCCTCCCCCCTCCCCTGTGTCGTAGGTGCAGTACTCACCGTTGTCGTCTGCGCCGGCGTTCGTACTCCTGGTAGATGAGCAGGTAGACAATAGCTGGTAGGATGTGTAATTCGGGCTCCATGCTGTCCTCCTTCCTCGTGGAGTGTGTATAGGTGAGCGTTTTCCCCTTCGTAGTCTGTTTACGCCGTGTTTTTATCGGCGGGGCTCCCGCCCAGGAAAAGGTGACGGATTGGTGAGTTGTGATAGGGTGGGCGGTACATTGTCTGCCGCCTGCCTGTTGGCGGTGACCGCCGTGCTGTTTGTCGGTCCCGCCGTGGCGGTCAGAGTGTTAATGTGGCGGCCTGTGTTGGCGGTTCCCGCCAGAGTTAGAATACCATTTTTTTGACCACCGGCCTGTTTGCGGGTTGGCCGCCGCTTTATCACCGACCGCCAGGGTCAGAATGACCGCCTTTGTCTTACAACCATTTCATGCAGTCATTTTTAAGTCAAAGCCTACCAGACAGTGCAGTTGTCCGGTTTGCTAACAACTTCTTGGTGACATTCTGAAAGCTTCCCTGTAAATGCATTCTTCTAATTGCCTACAATTGGCTTTGTGTTTTGTACTTTACATTTGCTTGCTTTCTATTTGCTGGCATTATTTGTTTTTACCTGTCCAGCTTGAGTTTGATCCTCATGTGGGGCATAGTGTATTTACTATAGTCTTCCACGAGTGCTTGCTTTCTGTAAAAGAGATTTAAATCTTCTTCTTATCTTATCACATTTGCCATGCATTCAAAGACAGAGGTCAATGACTGGCTCTGTCTTCCAAGGGACCTTGGGCCCAGATGAATCAAACCATTTTGCATTCACAAAGGGTACAAATCGCAAAAATAGGCTGCTGGCAAATGCAAAATTACCTTCCACAATGTATGAAAGGCATTCGCAGGGCAATTTTATGGAATCGGAAAATTGGCAATTCCCTAAAATTGTGAATCGATTTTGCGAATTGAAAATTGCAATTTCAAATAGGTAATCGCAAATCCAATATATAAACCATTCTCAAATTGTGAATGGTTGCAAAACGGGGATTTTGCATGTGCAATTTACCACCAACTCAAATCAGGTAGTAAACAGGTGCAAACTATATAAAGATGCCCAGAGTGGATTTGCGTCTTCAACAATGGCTGCACTCTAGTTCATGGTGAGGAGGATAATAATTCCTGGCAGGTTTGAGGAGAGGGAGGAGGAGACGGGAGCGCATTTTCAGAATTTGCATAACATTGTTTGACCAAACAGAGGAGGAGATCTATGACAAGTATAGGTTAAATTCAGCCATGATTTTAGACCTAATAGCAGATTTGCAACCACAATTGTAGCAATACACACACAGAACCAAGGCAATACCAACTCATGTGCAGCTGTTATGTTCCCTGCACCTCTTAGCCTTAGGAACCTATCGGGGGTAATAGCAGCAGCTTTAGGTGTGTCCGAAAGTACACTCTTACATTTCTTCCATGCATTCCTGAATGCAGTGTTAACAAAAATAAATGAGCACATCAAATTCCCAAAACACCCCACAGGACTTGCAGCTCACAAAATTACATTTCTATCAGGTAGCCCAATTTCCACATGTCGTTTGGCTGCAATGATGGGACACATGTCGAACTCTGTCCACCATCTGCAATGAACATATATATAGAAATCGGAAATGTCGCCAGTCCAAAACATATAGGTCCTCTCCAATGCCTCAAACATCATCACTGAGTTAGTGGCCAGATTCCCTGGTATTACACATGACTCCTTTATATTTAGACATAGTGGAATCTGCACATGGCTGCTTGGTGGAGAGTTTGGAGAAAGATACCTATTTGATAATTGATTACAGAAAAATGTAGCATAGCGTACCAGTTATAGATGACAATGACTCAATATTTACTCCTGTCATTGTAGGAGACAGTGCATATGCAGTGTGTTCCTTAATCCTCACATCATACCTCAATCCAGCCACACCAAGTGAAGACCATTACGTTGCTACACATAGGAGGATGCGAAGTGTAATTGAGAGGACATTTGGCCTGCTGAAGAGTCACTTTCGATGCCTGCCCAAGTGACACTGACTACAGTGCAGTCCTGAGATCTGCTGCAAGATTCGGGCTAAATATGCTATGTTTCACAACATCGCAACATCGAGAGGCATACCCCTGGAATCCTCTGATATGGAGTCTGATGAGGATGACAATCCATACCACCCCGTCACCCAGCAGATGGATCAAGAGCAGCAGAAACCAGACAAAGACGTGCTGAAATCATGCACAATTATTTTTGGTGTAAGCAATGAAAAGGCCACGCATTGTTCCTTATTGCTACTGATATGACTTTTATTGCCTTAACTTCAGGCCAAATATGTGGGCATACAACATAGGTGGTCCAAAAACACAATCTGTACTTAAATCGAATGCTTCACCGTTAACATGACAATGGTATTGTAGTGTTACAAAACAACAAGCCCCGTAATGTGTCCCCATTACTTTTTGCGTCCATGCACTCCACTGAAATAGTCAGTGGGCTCAGCGGCATCTCTTGTTGAGGCTTCTGAGACAGCACTATGTCTGGAACTGCAATGCCTATTATCCATCACAGCGGCAGTCACACTACTGAGGCTAGAGAGGTCCTCAGTATCCCCACCAACTAGAATACTGTTTTCAGCGATCCGGGCTGTCTGTATGTTCTCTTGCATTTTTGGTAACGTGCACCAATCCCTGTGAAACATTTCCACTGCAATGTGCCTTCTCCACTTGCGTGCCCATGGCATGTCTTGACAGTGAAGCAGTTGCATTTGTGAGGCGGTGGACAGATCTGCTAAACCCATCCAATCGGCCCATCAATTGGTGATAATGCCTACAGTGGGTGACATGGTCCTGAGTAATTACTGTGCAGAGTTCCATAATGGCATTCATCATCTCCCTTAAATTGTCTGCTGTTGCTTTCCTTCCAATACTGTTGCATTCAGCTGGCAAATCTGATTCAGAGACACCAATTGTCTGTACATTGATTTCATAAGGTTGCACTGTAGGCGCCAGACCTCCAAACATAGCTGGGCCCTTACCTTCCTCTGAAGTCTGCCTGACATATGCGCTAAGTCTCCTGAGGGGAGTCTACTGGTGCTGGAAAAAGGACTGACATCTGTGGGTGCATCTATCCTCTGAAAATGGTGTATGCACGTCTTGTGTTGTGTCATATCATCAGACTTCAGGTCGAACTCAGGGAGTGCTATCACTGTTGCCCTGCGTCTGGGTTGTGCAGGTGTTGTGGATGGTATGGACATGATGTTTTCAACTTCAGACAGTTGCTGGCTTTCATCATTCCCCCCAGAGTCTGGTTCTGCTGCATGTGGTGCAGGGACATCTGCAACATCAATGAGCAATATTTCAGTTACTAATTACATTTGCATGTCTCAGTTCAAAGTTTAATTTTGAAGTAAACATTTTCCCTGACATAGGGGGTCATTTTGACCTTGGCGGACGGCGGAGGCCGTCCGTCAAGGTACTGCCGCTGAATGACCGCACCGCGGTCAAAAGACCGCGGCGGCCATTCAGACATTTCCTCTGGGCCGGCGGGCGCTCTCCAAAAGAGCGCCCGCCGGCCCAGAGGAAATGCCCCTGCAACGAGGACGCCGGCTCAGAATTGAGCCGGCGTAGTTGCAGGGGTGCGACGGGTGCAGTTGCACCCGTCGCGTATTTCAGTGTCTGCTTAGCAGACACTGAAATACTTTGCGGGTCCCTCTTACGGGGGCCCCTGCAGTGCCCATGCCATGGGCATGGGCACTGCAGGGGCCCCCATGGGCCCCGCGGCACCCCCTACCGCCATCCTGTTCCTGGCGGGAGACCCGCCAGGAACAGGATGGCGGTAGGGGGGTGTCAGAATCCCCATGGCTGCGGAGCGCGCTCCGCAGCCATGGAGGATTCTGAAGGGCAGTGGTAAACCGGCGGGAGACCGCCGGTTTACCCTTTCTGACCGCGGCTGAACCGCCGCGGTCAGAATGCCCTCGGGAGCACCGCCAGCCTGTTGGCAGTGCTCCCGTGGTCGGTGGCCCTGGCGGCCACCGGCCGCCAGGGTCAGAATGACCCCCATAGTGTTTCTGGTTGCCATGTGTCATGTCAATGGGGATGCACAATACTGCAATGTTTGATCTTTGTTCACTGTTAGTATAAGGCATTTTTGGGTTGCATGGAATGAGTGGTATGGACTATTTTTATCAGTGAGTATTAATATTGATTTCCTCTAGAGGACAATTTTCCCTGCACATATGGTAATTCAAATAATTGCTTTCCCTACCTTTGCTGGTGCCTGGTGTGGCTGAGGTGGCTATGTCAGTGACCCCAACAATGGCTTCAGGCTGCACAGTTGCCTTTACCATGTCCTCCAAGGAGGTAGATGGTGTTTGGGTGGATGATCCTTGCCTGGATGTCTCTCACTCGCTGGGGCATGGAGTGAGTTTTTCCCAAAGAGCTTGTCATGGCTCTTTACAACCTCTTCAGTGAGCACCTCAAATTCCTGTTCACTGAACTACAGTTTCCTTTTTCTGCCTCCAGCATCCTTTGCATTCCCCTCAGTGGGCATGGTGCGTTTTGGTCCTGGTTGACACTCCAAACTGACTCCCTAAGGGTCCGCTTACAGAGTTTGCCACCTCCTGTGGCTCAGGCTTCTGGAAACAGCATTGAAGATCCACTTTCTGGTTGTGAGGTCATCAAGTTGCTCCAGAATGCAAAAATCGCAAGTTGCGATTACCAAATAATGCTACACTATTTTACCAAATTTGTGATCACAAATAATTTTGGGAATCCTATGTTACATCGCATTTATTGATTTCCAAATAGTGATTCAGTTAAAAACGCTATTTGGTAATCACTAATGCAGTACTTCATACATGCGGCCCTTGGTGTTTACTTTTTTTTTAACTGTTCTGTTATCCAACCATTGCACTGCCACCCCTTTATCCACAAACACCCGTCTCCACACCCCACTCCATTACCCACCCTATTGCCAAAGCCAATAATAGCTCGCCCACGGGCAAAACCCATTGGCATTTCCAATGCTTGTAATACATTTGTTACCCCGAAGGTAGGGCCGGGATAGTCCCATGGTCAGAGTATAGTGTTTTTAAGAAGTTGGATATGTACTTTTAAGTTTTACATGTCCAGATAGTGACAAACTCTTAAATATGTTTTTGTCACTACTGCAAGGCCTATCTATCCCATAGGTTAACATTGAGATTGCCTTATTACATTTTATAAGTGTAATTTCCGATTAGGAAGAGATGGGAAGAATCACAATTTAAATTCAGTTATGGTGAAGTTTAATTTTAATTTGTAATTCTAAAAATGCCAATTTTAGAAAGTTGGCTTTTTCTTACTTTAAATCATCTAGTGCCTTTTGCCTGTCTCTGAATACACATCTGGGTGGGTAATAGCTGGGCTCTTCTGCACTCACTCCAGACTGTTGCACATAACAGGAGCTTAGGTGTGACTACTAAGTGGCCATCTGCATGTTGATGGGGCATCCTGAGCAAGATGGGAGGGAGGAGCTGACACACCTGAAAGGGGTGTGCCCTGATCCACACAAGGGGCTGCACAACCCCTAGTAGTGAGTTTGGAGCTACAGCAGGAAGGGCAGGGATTCTATGCACTTCATAGGTCTTCTCCACTTCAAATGCACCACTGCATATAACAACTATACATCTGACCGCAGCAAATCAGTACACTTCTGGTCCTGGGAACTTTCTGTCAGGAAGAACTGATGAAGGGACTGTCACTCTGCTGGACTCTGCTGGGCTTTGCGTGCCCTGTGCCTGCTGTCCTTCTTGCCTAGGAGTGAAAAGGACTGCACCTGCATCTCTACATCCTCAGTACTACAGTGACTCCAAGGGCTTGCTGGCTTGCCTCCTGATCTGAAGTCTGAGGGACATCATAGACTTCCCTTCATCGTGCAACAACACCTTGACTTGTTTGCTGCAAGTCTTGCCCTGCCACGTGGTGCCATCCTGTCCTGGGCCCTTGGAAGTGGGTATAAAGCACTGCAACTGTAAAGTCCATGCATCACCATCATTGCGCCAGTCAGAACCGATGCATCTCCCCTCCTACTTTGACCCATCGCCACTGAGGACAAAGACATCGCATTACCTGCTGCGCAGTTCGACTTAAACGTATCGCCTCATTGAGAAGGGTTCAATGACAACACATCTCTGACTGCGCTGATCAGAACCGATGTTCCCCTGTACCTGAAGGGATCAACGCCGACACATTGCCTCCTTTGCTCTTTGTATCAGGTCTTCAACATCGACACATCCCTCCATCCAAGGTACTTTTTCAGCCAGAAAAGGTTGGTCTCTGTATCCAACCTGCACTCCATCGCAGTCAGCTGGAACTTTCAGATTTGATCCGGTGAGGCGCCAACTTATAGCCCCTGTTGGCAGTTTAAGTTTCTTAGCACTATATTAGCAGATATTCTTTAAAAATGAATGCCTATGCTTCTACTTATTGGATTTGGGTCTTGTTTTTTTACTAAATTAAGGTTTAATTTTCTAACCTGATTATTTTTGCATGGTGTTTTCAATGTGCTACTGTTTAAAGTGTTATACAAATACATTAAACATTGCCTCCAAAGTTAAGCCTGCCTGCTCTGTGCCAAGTTACCAGAGGGTGACCGCAAGTTAATTTAGGGTGTCAGAGGGTGACCACAAGTTAATTTATGGTGTGCATCTGACTTACCCTGGGTAGGAGTATGGTTCCTGCTTGCACAGGGTGCACGCCTCTGTCAACCAGAAACCCAATTTCTAACAAATCGGAAGAAGTGGGTGTAACTCTTTTGGAAAGACCAGTCATTCCTCTTTGGACCCTAAGTACCCCAGGAATTATTAGAGAATGGTCAGTCAAATGAGCACCCCCTTCCACATCCAGCCCAAGTGAAAAACTAATGGGAAATAATCCTTTTGAGCATGAACTGTGCCTTGACAAGTCCTGTGAATGCCTGGACAAATGTAGACAAATCTTTAACTAAGGCATCCCCAAAGAAATGACTCCACTAGTTTTCGGTCCAACCTGAGTAAAATAGTGCTATGCCTACAGTAGGTTGTAGCCTGTGTTGCACAACATACAAACAGCCTGTTGGGCCCACACTGATAGCATCCCAGGGTCAACTGGATCCCCTGATTCCCCCAGAACTGATCAATGCTTCTTTAGGGGGCCTTGATCAATTTTCCCCGAAAGGTGACCATAGTGGCATCCAACTCTGAGGTGGCAAACACTTTACTCCCTATAACCGGTCTGGGACGTTCAACCCTTAATCAATTTCTAACTTCTTTGTCCACGGGTCGACAAATTCTTTGCTTCATGTAAAAGGCTACCTTGGGAGAGGCCTTCCAATCTGAGGAGCTCTGGTGCCTAATCTCTACAAGATCAAACAGGTCTTTATGTTGATCCGGGTCCTTGGAACGTCTGTCCTGCTCTCTCTTTATCCCATCATTGGCACACTTCAGAGGGATGCCAGTTCCCTGGAAAAAGAGGATAACCTGGCAGAGGAAGAAAGACCACTGAGACCTGCTACCTCTTTGGATTCTAAATCCAAATGGGAAAGATGAATGAGACTCCAAACTTTAGAAAAAGGGTCCACCTTGTCTAAATGACCTCCTAGTCCTAGCTCCCCAAAGGGGGGCCTTCCCTGTGCCCAGAGGACGTGTCACAGCTGGTACAGTCTGTGAAACTTGAGGTTCGAGGAGGGACAATAAAAATCAGAAAGCACACATTAACTGATGGCCGCTCTCCCTTGACAGTGCAAGGGCTGAAAAGGATCCTCTGGTGGAAAACAGGCCAAACCCCCTTGGGGGCAAAAACAAAAGAAAACATTTTTTTTCCAAGGGAGGGGGGCTATTGCGGCCACCGGGGAAAATCCAAAAAATATATTTTACAAAAAAAAAAGAAATTGGCCCCTTTGGTGAACTTGCCAACTCCCTCTCAGAGGCAGAAAAAATTAAAAATAAAGTGTTTTTTCTTCTGGTGGGGCCGTGATTATGCCTCCAAGAGGAAATAAAACTATATATATCCATACAAAAAGTAAAATTGCCAGGAAGTTGGCCCTCCTGACATATGGGCAACCCCCTGTTGAGCCCATATTTGTTTTCAAAATGTGTGTTTTCAGTGTGGGGTCCGATCGCGCTGCCTCAGGGGTTAGCACACATTTCCCAAAAAAAATCTAATAAATGTAGATGGGGGTTGGCCCCAAAGACAATGCTCAAATACTTTTGGGGCTCATTTGTTTTTGTTTTTTATAAATGTTTGTTTTCCGTTGGTGGGGCAATTGCCTTCCCCACATGGAAAAATACACATTAGTTGAAAAAAGTCACACTGTACACATGTGGCAAAAATGTGCTGCATTTTACTGCATACTTTCCCTTTTCTTACCACATAATTTACCCTACTCTACTCTGTCCATAATTGGGTGCTCTCCCGGCTGTAAAATCACACAAAGTGGCAGGGGCTATATTTGTATGTGTGCTTCATGAGATCAAAGGTAGATTTTGGCTTTAGCAAATTAGTTTTATACTGGCAAAGGGCCAGCAGATCCACCAACAATAAGGTTTTGCATAAGCCATGACAAAAGTATGCAGTGGTATTAGGTATGTGGCAAGGTGAATTAATACTGTGTCTTTTTTAGTGTCTTTGGAGAACCTGCAGATTTAAGAAACCACATAAGTAATTTTGTGTTTATTTACTGTTGTACACACCGAACACCCCCAACTGATTAGAACAATACTTCTGCCTTCAATGTAGGACAGTGTTGTAGAAGGAAGGTTTTAACCAGATAGCAATGATGGCGTCTCGTGGATGACTGCTGCCCAGGCCCTAACTCGGGTTATGGAGGACAGTTCTGAGGCAGGATCAGAGACTGAGATAGTGGATACTGAGACGGTATTTGAAGGAGTGGATGGAGCAGAGTCTGGAAGTGATATTTTCAGTTGGAAGACTTCCATCCAATGATTCATCTTCCAGTGATTCTCAGGGACATGAGGATGGAAGCCTTGCTGTCCCTCTGCAAGCATAGTCGGTGGAGGGGAGCAACCGTAGCAGAGTAGACAAATCCATAGACTGGGCATATGCAAGGGCAATCGCCAATAGAGTGCTCTCTTGGCAGCCTCCAATTTAGTTAAGCCCCTATGCCATACACTGGCAAAGCTGGATGTAAAGTCGATACAGCCAATTTTTGGCCAATTGGCTATGTCCATCTCTTTTCGGATCTTGACTTCTTTGAGCAAAGTGTGCGGCAAACAGATTTGTGTGCCAAACAACTTCTGAAGGAGCATGAATGCTCTCTAGAGCCTTATTGTAGAGCACACCAGTGGACTCCCACTTCATTTAAGGAGTTGATGATATATTTGGGCCTTATGCTCAAAATGAGGTTACTGCACAAATTAGGCTTGCAGTCCAACTGGTCTACTGGCCAGGTTTGGGTAACCCCCATCTTTGCACCATACATGAGCAGAGGTAATCTTTTGCTATTGCAGAGAATTCTGCATTTCATTGACAATTCTGCTACATTGCCCCAGGACCATCCATACTATGACATGTTGTTTAAAATTCACCCTTTTGTGCAACATTTGTCTGCCAGGTTTCCAGAGGTGTATACTCTTAGAAAGAATATAGCCATTGATGAGTCCTTGATCCTGTACATAGGGGAGCTGCTTTTGCAATGTAAGCTTGCCATTGCAAGCTTACATTGCAGCTCTACTGGCTATGTGTACAGCTATGGGAAGTACTCCACTTTAAACCCTGTAGGTTGCCCTCTCATACTAGGAGTCATTGGGATTCCTATTGACTTTGGCTTCATCCATTTCTGTTGTGGGCCCTGGCCCAGCCACACAAGTGGGGCAGCATGTGTTTTTATTGGCAGAAGTGGGGTACTGCCGGGAGGCAGGAATTTTGTAAATTCCTGTGGATTCTGGAAGTTTCCACCACAAAAATGTAAATAAAATGTGTTGTTTCAGGCAAAATCTGAGGTTTACAGTGCATTGTGGGTAAGTAACTCTTGTGGGATCCATGCAAGGCACACTATCTAGGACTCCTCTGCTTGTCCAGTTTTAATTTTTTTTTTTTTTTCATAGGTTTGCATGGGTGTCACCACAACACAACCTCAAATACAGCATTGACTCTTATTACTTATATCTAAACATAACGCTTTAGAGGCTTTCGTGTTGCGGTCTCTTGGCTTACCCTCAGAAGTGGGATAATGTTCTTGTCGGGAAACATGTGGGAACTCAGGATGGTAAGAAATTTGTGGCTCCCCGAAGATTCCAGAACCTTTCATCCCAGAAATGTGAGGAAAATGTGTTTCTTACCAAAGTTTGGCATTTGCAAAGGCTTCTGGGTAAAATTACTTGGTGAGAGCAACACAATTCATGCACTCCTGGACTCCTCTGCTTGTCTAGTTTAAAAAAATGTCCACTGTTGCTGGGTTTCCTTAGGTGCTGGCTGAGCTAGGTCACAAAATCTACAGCTACCCACTTTGCAAAAAAAGGGTCAGATTTGAATGAGAAAATGTGATGTATCAATGTTTCATTTTGGGCTGTTTTCTGTTGTGAACACTAAGCCTGCCCACACAAGTGAGGGACAGTTTCTATTGGGAGGCATACCGGAATGCTGGGCGAAAGGAAGTTTGCTGCTCCCTGCAGATTCCAGAACTTTCCATCACTGAAATGTGAGAAAAATGTGTCTAGTCTTTAAAAATGTTCAGGTTTGCTAGGTTTCCCTAGGTGCCGATTGACCTGGGGCCCAAACTCCACAGCTACCCATTTTGCAAAAGAGGGTCAGTTTTTAGTGGAAAAATGTGATTTATCCAGGTTGTGTTTTGGGCGGTTTCCTGTTACGGGCACTAGGCCTACCTACACAAGTGAGGTACTATTTTTTATTAGGAGACTTGAGGGAACGCTGAGTGGAAGTAAGTTTGTGGCTTCCCACATGGTTCCCTGCAGATTCCAGAACTTTCCTTCACAGAAATTTGAAAAATGTTTTGTTTTATTCAAAGTGGAGGTTAGCAAGGGGTACTGGGTAAATTAACCTGATGAGAGCCATGCAGGTCACACCTCCCGGGATTAACCAAGGTGTCTAGTTTTAAAAAATGTGCTAGTTTGTTAAGTTTCTCTAGGTGTCGGCTAAGGTAGGGCCCCAAATCCATAGCTACATGATTGGCAAAAAAAGTTGCAGGCAGTAGGCCTACCCACACACATGAAGTACTCTTCTTAATATGAGTATTGGGAGAATGCCGGGTGGAGGAAGTGTGTTGTTTCCCGCAGATTCCAGAAAGTTTCATCACAGAAATGTGAGGAAAATGTATTTTCTTACTCAAAGTGTGAGGTTTGCAAGGGATTTTGGGTTAAAAAAATATGGTGGAAGCCATGCAAGTCACCCCACCCTGGATTTCCCCAGGTGTCTAGTTTTTGTATATGTATAAGTTTTCTAGATTTCCCTAATAATTGCTAGCTGAGCAACGGTCCATAATCCACAGGTACCCACTTTGCAAAAAAAGGGTCAGTTTTAAGTGGAAAAATGTGATCTATCCCTGGTGCATTTTTGGCCATTTCCTGTGGTAGGCACTAGGGATACCCACAGAACTGAGGAACCATTTTTTTCAGAACTCTTTGCTTTGCTGTATCACTCATGGGTTTTACACTAGTTTCCACCACAAACTGGAAGTAGGTTGAGACAACAACAAAAAAATGGGAAAAATGGGTTACCTCTTTATAAAATGTCAAACTGGGGTGATAAAAATAGGTTTTTATTTAGCAGGACATGTTCTTGAAAGCTGAGAAGATGGTGACTTTAGCACATTTAGGGAAAACACAGGCACGTTTATTGGGCAGACTTTTTTCTATTTTTCCCCCCAAAAAATCCTCTCCAGGATAATCCACAAACCATGGGTATCTTTAGAATCCCCAGGATGTTGTATAAAAAAAAAAAAAAAAAACATTTATTGTGGCTACCTTATGTGGAATTTTATTTATGGAGGAGCCCTATGTGCGAACTACTCAATAGCCAAAAAAGGGCTCAGCCCCTTGGTCAGCAGTTAAAGGGTTAAATAACAGACAAAACATGATACATAAAGATAACAGTACTTATCTCAGCTGCTGTGAACAGCATAGAAAGAAGAAAAGAGACTGCAGAATGCCACCTGTCCTCTACCACACTTTGTATCACCCATGCAGCGAGCGGGCCGGGCGCCTATGGCATGAATAAAGGCCAAGGTGATCGCTCGTGGTCACCTGGCATCACCCAGTACATGTGTCTGTGCACCATTATTTGCAGCACTGTGTGACCTTCATTGAGCAGCTCATTACCTGCAGGGAGCCACTTCACACTGGTGATGAGGTTGGTCATTACCCCGTGCACGGGAGCCACCTGCTGCTGGCCGACAGACCTGCTGTGTGCCGTGCAGCACACAAGCTAATAAAGATTCTTCTGCTGCACATGCGGCTGGCCGCTGTAAGTCTCCAGGCCCCTGCCCGCATTTATCAGCTTGCTTGAACTCTAATCTCTGTCAGTGCTGGGTACCACCCCCCACTAGGGTGACCACCCGTCTGTAAATTTCACAGACTGGCCGTAATTTCGCCCTCCTGTCCGTTGTCCATGATGAAAGGCTTAACGGACGGCATTTGTCCGTAGTTTTAGCCTTTAGCCAAAAGGACAACGGACAGCAGGGCGAATTTACGGGTGGATTAGTTTCCCCAGCTGGATTGAAAGGCAGGGAGTCTCCTGTGCTTTGAGGGCGGGAGGGGCAGGCAGACAGATAACAAAAGGCTTTCTTGCCAGGGTGTCTCCCTCCCTAAAGAAATGCAAATATGGGTAACTGGTAAATCTGCAAATGCAAAGGGGCTTGAAAACCTGCATTGACTTTAACCAAAGGAATCACTTGAAGTTTTCTGATGGCAAAGATATTTTCTTTTAGAGATGTACTGTAATGGTGTTCCAAGGTGAGCTGTGGAGTGTGTGGTTTAAATGGATTGTTATAACACATGTTAGTACTAGGTATAAACTGTATATTATTCAAATCTATATTTGAGAATAACTTTTTTTTATTTAACTAAATGTATTTGTGCATTTTGTAGCAGCCTATATTATGACGTAATTGTATTTATATAGCGCTTACCCCCCCTGACGAGGCGTCAAATGCATGTTTAAAATAAGGACTTACACATTCAAGGTTCTTTCAGGGACCTCGGTACCTCATAGTACTGACAAACATTGGCAAAGCCAATAGGTCTCGTCTACGGAAGAGTTATTGGCTTTGCCAATGTGTTTTAGCCATGTTATACACCAAAGTGGCTGCTGTTCAGCATGGCTAAAAGTTAGTGGCATAGTGGTGTGGAGTGGAGTGGCATAGGAGAAGTGGAGTAGAGCCCAGTGGTGCAGAGTACAGTGCAGTGGGGTACAGTGCAGTTGTTTAGAGTGCAGTGGTTTAGAGTGCGGTGGCATGGAGTGGCGTGGGACAGAGTAGAGTGGCATAGAGTGCAGTGGAGTAGAGTGGCATACAATAGAGTGGCAGAGAGTGCAGTTGTGTAGAGTGATGCAGTGGCATGGAGTGCAGAGTAGACTCGCATGGCAGAGAGTGCAGTTGTGTAGTGTAGAATGGTGCAGTGCAGAGTAGAGTATAGTGCTGTAGAGTGCAGTTGTGTAGAGTGGAGTGATGCAGAGTAGAGTGGCATAGAGTGCAGTGGCATAGAATACAAGGGCGTAGTGTACAGTAGTACAGAGTAGATTGGTGCACAGTACAGTGGCGGAGAGTGCAATGTTGCAGAGTAGAGTGTCAGTGCAGTGATGTAGAGTGGAATAGAGTGGCACAGAGAGCGGTAGCTTAGAGTACAGTGATGCAGAGTAGAGGGCAGTGGCGTGCGGTGCAGTTGTTTAGAGTACATTGGCGCAGAGTGCAGTGGGATAGAGTGGCATGGGGTAGGGTAGCATAGAGTGCAGTGGAGTAGAGTGACATACAATAGCGTGGCAGAGAGTGCAGTAATGCAGAGGGGTGTAGTGTCATAGAGTGCAGAGTAGACTCATGTGGCATAGAGTGCAGTGGCATAGAGTAGTGCAGAGTAGAGTATTGTAGAGTGGTGCAGAGTAGAGTATAGTGCCTAGAGTGCAGTGGCGTAGAGTGCAGGGATGTACAGTGCAGTGGCAAAGAGTGCAGTGGCATAGAATGCAGTAGTACAGAGTAGAGTGGTGTAGAGTGCAGTGTTGCAGAGTAGAGTATCAGTGCAGTGGTGTAGAGTGGTAAGAGAACAGTGGCATAGTACAGTGGTGCGGAGTAAAGGGCAGTGGCATACAGTGCAGTTGTTTAGAGTGCACTGGTGTAGAGTGCAGTGGCATAGAGTGGCATGAGGCAGAGTAGAGTGGCATAGAGTGCAGTGGAATAGAGTGTATTGGTGCAGAATACAGAAGTACAGAGTAGAGTGGTGTAGAGTATAGTGGCGGCCAGTGCAGTGTAGATGAGTAGAGTGTCAGTGTGCAGTGGTGTAGAGTGCATTGAACTAGTGTGAGTGGCATACAGTGCAGTGGCGTAGAATAGATTTTTCAGAGTAGAGTGCAGTGTCACAGAATGCAGTGGAAGAGAGTGCAGTGGCATAAAGTAGATTGTTTCACAGTAGTATGAAGTGGCTTAGAGTGGAGAGGTGCAGGGTAGAGTGGAGTTGCATAGAGTGGCATAGATTGTGATGGCATAGAGTAAAGTGGTGTAGAGTGTTGTGGCATAGAGTGCAGTGGTGCAGAGTAGATTAGAGTGATGTACAGTGTATTGATGTAGAGTGCAGGGGCATAGAGTTGAGCGTTACAGAGTAAAGTGCACTAACATAGAGTGTATTAGCTTAGAGTGCAGTGGCGTACAGTGCAGGGTTGCAGAGTGGCACAGAGTAGAGTTGTGAAGACTAGATTGGTGTTGCCTAGACTGGAGTGGTATAGCATGCAGAGGGGCAGAACGCAGTGGCGTAGAGAGGCGTAAAGTGCATTGGCATAGAGTAGAGTGGTACAGAGTAGAGTAGAGAGGCATAGCGTGAAGTAGCATAGAGTGCAGTGGCATAATGTGGAGTGGTTCAGAATGGAGAAGAGTGCAGTGCAGTGGCATGGAGTGGTATAAAGTGGAGTGATACAGAGTATGGTGCATTGGTGTGGAGTGGTGCAGAGCAGAGTGGAGTGGGGTATGCATGGTGTGGTAAGACACTGCCATTACAGACAACACATTTTTGATTTAAATGACCATTACATTTGCACAGATATACAGTTTTTCAAATCAAACTATACTGTGCACAGACGATGATGTGTGGAAATTGCATCACCGAATGCAATGATTTGTTCTAATCATATAAAGGTATTTGTTTCCAGCACAGTTCAGAATTAACAAAAATTTGCTTCATTTGTACTCCTAATTCTGATATATTCTGAAGTGTATTTAAATGTTGTCATGTGATAGAAAAAACTCTTTCCTAACCCCAGTATCCAGCAAGATTGTTGCTTAAATCCTCTCACTTTGAAGTCAGGGAAAGAAAAGTAAACACTAAGTTCCCATTGAAGAGAGAGCCTAACATTTGACTTTTTTTGTTCTTTGAATGCACAGCAAATGTGATGAGATAAGAACAAGATTTACAGGCCAGTTTACAGAAAGGGAGCACTCGGAAGGATACTGTAAATAAGGTTTTGTTAAAGGAAGGGACGAACTCAAGCTGCATAGCCTAAAACAAATAAAGCCAGCAAATTTGAAAGCAACAAAATGTGAGTTACAAACCACAAGGCCAATGGCAAGTAACAGGCAGAATGCATTCACAAGGAAGCACTATGAATGTACTTAAAGTGACAGCCGTGGGATACTTTGTAGGGAAAGTCAAGTATTTTAGTCCAGTTCATATCTTGCAGAGGTTTGGCCACATCAATTACCCAGGTAGTATGATGAGAAGACCTGGAGTGGTTTCCATGTTGCAGGAATGGTCTGTGCAACATTCTATCAGTTTGCCACCAGTTCCTATGGTGTAGCGCTTCTGGCACACCTCTTGTAGGGTTAGTGCTAGGTGGCAGACATGAAATATGGCATTTAATGATTATTTAAGGTGGTTGTAAGTAAGGAGTTGACCAGGGTGAAGATGGTAGTCTGCCACAAAAGTTTGGAAATTTAGTAGCTTGCCGTCTAGAAACAAATCCCCCAATTTTAAGATACCTGCAGCATGCCACTGATGGAGCTGCTCTGGGCACTGCCGTCCTATGCGAGTGGGATGGCTCAGCAAAGGTAGTGCATGAGCATAGGGTTTCTTCATGTCAGTGAGTTTACAGGTTCTAGCAAGGCAAGAGAAAGCTGTGCATGATAACCCCGGATGGTGGTCCGTAGAATGGTCAGTAGGAAAATATTAGCAGTGCAATAAGCCTGCCTTAAAAGTCTTTACTGGTAAACCCCATCTCATGCAGGGATGTGGGCAAAAAGCCAGCGTGCGACCCATTGGATCTATGCAGCTGAATAATAGCATACTAAATCCAGAAGACCTAATCTACCCGCAGTCACGGGTAGCTTTACAGTGGAAAGAGCTACCCAACAGTGCCACAGTGACCAAATCAGATGTGTGGCATGTCTGAAGAAGGAATGAAGGTCTAGCAGGGGAAGATTTGCCAAATAATACTATCATTGGGGTAGCACACCATCTCCCCTAGTGCCATGTGGCCCACTACAGAAAGCAGAAGAGAAGACCAAAAAGCAAACTGGGCTTGGAGGGACCGTGACGCTCTGCCGAGATTTCCATCCTGCAAATCAGAGGGAGAATGGTAGATATTAATCACTTGGTATCAAAAGGTAACTGGTTCCCAGTTCAATCTGAGATCTAATTGTATATAAAGGGGAAAACAGTGCCATATATTAAAGAAACACAAATTACATTTTTAAATTCTTACGTTCTTAAGTTTGTGCAAATTACATCCCAAATATTTAGAAGATTCTATGTGTACTTGACACTTAGGTATAACCAAGACTACTAGTTTGGCTTTTGCTCAATTTCAAAACCATTTAAAGACATGGACAAAGCGGGCAATTGCCTTGCACAACCTTGCAAGGGGTCTGGCCCCTGCTCACCCTTCATAAGCACGAACAGCAGACCATTGCACCAGAAGAGTTTGCCAAGGTGGATGGCTGTTGCTTGTTCAACCACTTGACAGTGCCTCTTCCGTTTCCCTCCTGTGTGCAGAGACAACTCCGCAGGTACCCAATACCTTCTGTTAGTCTTGGTGGACCCATCTTGTCTGATTTTAGATCTCCCATTTGATCTCGATTTCATCCTCTTTTTTTATTATCTTTGATTGGTAGTCTGGGCTCCCATTTCTGAGATAAGTGTAGAGTCCCAAAAATACACTCTAGTACTGTGAGACTACAGACAAGTTGTGGGTACCTCACATCCTGACATTAGGTGTGAGACTGTCGCCCACACCATCTGCCCTGCCTCCTTAATTCTTTTGTAGATTGAAAAACCATGGGCGGTTGGGGTAAGCCAGATGATTTTGTTTTATTTGTTTAAACTAGCATAAGGTTAATTACCTAAATGTTTCCCAAACTGTTTGCCAGGGGTTTTAAAATGTTCAGAAACATAATCAAAATGTTGCTGTTACTTTCTCTTCAAGAAAGATTGGGTAGATTTGGGTAGGGGTGATGCCTTGCCGCAGTACTGAAGGGCATTAATTTACTACTGAACAAGGACGTAATGTGACACCTGAATGTAGCATACCGGGAGGCAATCACAAAAAGACCACAGTGAAACAATAGTGCTATGTTAAAAAGGAGCAAATAAATGCACTGACAACATAGTGAGGCATGGCCTCTCTTGCGTGTGTCTGTAAAACTGACGTTTGTTATTGAATTTTTGTCCTGAATTTTGACCCTTTGTCCTGAATTTTTGTCCTGAATTTTGACCCTTTGTCCTGAATTTTTTACAGTCCTGTCTGGAATTTGACTCAATGCCAGATGGTTACCCTACCCCCCACCGTACCTGTTGCCTACATGCCAGATTGAGCAGCACGGCCAGAGGAGTAAAAGACGCCACTGAAGCATCTCAGAGGTGTCTGCAACACCACCTAGTGGCCATCCACAATACCATGCCTCAGCTTAGATGAAGGCCACTAATGCATGTGGTAAACAGTATGGAGCCTGAGTGTCATAGTACAAATGAATTTTAGTCAGCAAGTCGAACTAGTGAGTGTACGATTAAACTGGCCCCAATTTAGGAGGAATCTGTCCCAGGGTGCAGTAAGAAAAAAGATTAAAGAAAGAAGTGAGGAAAAAACAAAAAAACAATTAAAGTGTATGAGTGAAGAAAAATGAATATATCAAGTACATCACAAAGCTCAATCATTTGGAGTGCCAAATACAGTGGCAACACACAACACTGCTAACGCGTCCTTTTATGATAATTTATTTCACATCAGGACTCGTTTTAGGTCAATGAATCTTTTGACCCAGTTGAGAGACACCGTAGGACAAGATAGCTAATCAATATATCAAGCAATATATCAATAATGTCATCAATATTTATCACGACAATGCATTTCACTTTAGTCAAAGTCATTAATCAATTCAAAACGCTACCATGACCTTTCAGTCATGAATCACCACACCAGTTTAGTAGAATTTTATTCCCTATTAATTACAATCTAGCAGCAAATACGTTAATCTCAACACCAAGAAACATAATAGCATAGTCACGATATGGCAACTTTGATCAGATTTCATTAATGCGAGAATCACAAACATCAAAACATAACACGGCGTGAACATAGATCAAGTTTGGCAGAGTGTCAATAATGCGTCAGTTCAACATAGTATAATGTCAGTCGTTTGTCTATTTGCATCAGTTTGGTGAACACCTGTCCTAACCACTGATTGGCATTAGCATAATGGGCATCATGCAAAACAATTTAGACACCAATTTGGAAAACATCTAGCTATGGTCTCTGTCAAAAGCAAGCAGTTGGTACCTAGAAAGGAAAAGCAAACAGACAAATTACAAATGCATTGTCATAATTACCCTCCAAGGATTAGGTCAGCGCACAGGTTCAGTCTTCGTCTTCAGGACATCAGTCAAATCGCCATCAGTCAGAGCTCAGCTAAGGGGCAAAAGGGCACTTTCCTCTTAAGGAGGAAAAGTGTAAAATGGACAAACTAAGGGCAAGGATGGTTTTAATATAATCTCAAGTCACCAAACAGAGTGACAGAGTTTCTGGATAAAATCAATAGCATTCCCTAACCCGCCTAAATGACCTCCCTGTGACATGGGTTTTTATCCCTTTTTCGTAGTACATTCCCCCAAAATTTTATTGGACATTCGTTATACCCCACTATCTTTAACCTATCAAAATGCACATTAGGTAATCCTAATCTTTCACCCCATATTGGTTTACAAGTCTTTGGTCTTCGTAATTGACGTCTTCAGAGGTGGCACGTCCGGTGTGACTTCACTCCCTTGTAATTCTTTGCACATCTTTTGGTCAGCAGTTCCATTGTCTTCACCGGTTTGAATGACCTTGTACATTACATTAATCTACACTGTTTCAATTCATTTATAACATTTATTTTGCAAGACGATGAGAAGCGGTGTGAAACGGATTTACATGGTTACATTCATCTTCCAAGTTTGAAGAAAAAGAACAAGCAGGGTCATGGCCTCTTGTGAGTCAGCACACTGAAAAATAGAAAAATGCATTTAATATGAGAGCCAAGCAGCTAAGCTGCAGCTCATGCTAACTTAAGGCCTATGAGGTTTTCAATACAGTTCTAACAACGCAAACGTTAGTATAAGCTTATTTGAACGTAACATAAACATTTTGGTCATCATTTTTAGCTCGCGTATACATTTGTGGCAACTCTTCGTGGTCACAATTCAGGTGCACGTTTTAAGCAAAATTGTTATTACTATGGTTTCTATGCTGCATCATCACACATTAATTCATAAACATTTCATGTTAATATAGATTACATAAGCTACGCGCTCTCAGTCCCTCCTCTGATGACGTTCGTCATCACACAAACCTTTCCCTTTGACCTTTCACTTTAATTTTTCACCTTACGTATAATGCGCATTTCACCATCTTGTCCCTTGTGTGAACTTTCCCAAATTTCCTTAAACATTTTCTCCCTTTCATTTTCCTCATTCCTTTTACTTCTCTTTGTCCAATTTCTTTTGATTTTATCATTAATTTTGCATGCTCCCCATAATCCTAATAGACAGGCCAAAACGATTAATAGACACCCTAAAATTTTTGCAAGTACCCCATTCCAAATATTGCTAAACCAGCTCCCTACTCTGGCAATTCCTTTTCTAAATTTTTCCCACACTCCAGGTTCCTTCAAGTCCTTCAAATCTGCACTATCCTTAGTTAAGTTAGTGAGCATACCTCTAATCTTTTTACTATTGTCCGGTATAAATGAGCAACAATGACGCTCGTTGAGCATCTTGCAGACTCCGCCACTCTTTGCTAAAAGAATGTCTAAAGCAAGCCGAGTTTGAAGAGTCATAGCTCTTTCTGCAGCAAGTTCAGTATCCATCAGGAGTATAGCCCCTGTAAAATTTGTCAGCATGTTATCCACAATAGTAGACAACCTTTGAATCTTTATAGAGTTCAAGATAACCCCTACTGAAGGAATTATGGCTCCAAATATATCTCCAATGACAGCAGCCGCTGTCTCTCGTTTTTGTCTAGCATGTTGTAATTCAGACGTTTTAGGTGTTTGATTTAAGTCAGCAATCTGGTAAATCTTTGGGAAAACTATTCCCAAATAACATGTCCCATACCATCCCTTAGGGAGACGGTAATAAGCATTAAGTCCACAGATGTAATAGATCCCAGGGATCGCTGGATCCTGTCCATTTAACATAAATGTCCATTTACTCTGAAACAAAAACACATGCCTGCATTCACTCGTTCCCACAAATAAAGTGTCATGCTCAGATTTTGGCCTATATATACAAAGCCTCCCTACATGTAATGCATCTATAGCTAATGTGCCTTGCATCTTGATTGCAGTGTAAGCATAATCATTGGCGTATGTGAGTTTTTCTAACCCTTTCTCTAATCTCTCTTTCAGTGCTTTGCGTCTATCATCAGTGTGATCTAAGAAGCTTTTCTCTACAGGTGTCAATAAGCAGATCAGATTATTGCGATGTGCATATGCTGTCCCAAATGTAAGCGTTGGTTCAAAGAAACCTCTCACTAATTTTATACCATGCCCTTTAGCTAGCTTATTTAAAAACTCAATACCAGGCACAAAGGAAAACACAACATCCAAATTTGAATAAAAGTATTGCACATGCTCTTGATTATAGAATCTTGTTAATAGCAAGCTACAACTTATCCCATAAGTTAACGGTAAGCTATGATAAGTGACCCCTTCTTGCACTGATGAAGGAATCTTTGTACACACGTAACAGTTTTTCGCATCCATGGTCTCGACATACTCATTCAGCAAACGATAGAAGACATTAGTAGAAAGTTCCCCCTTTTGAGTTAGTTCCCTCATGCAAATGCTTTGCATCCTGCTCAAACTTTTCCCACGGTGTTAATGTTGTAGTTTCTGGGTTTGAAGCATTGTTAGTCACTTTCTTATCCAACCATGACATTCCCACAATCACTCCTAAAATTATTATTGCACACACAATACCTATTATAAGACTCAACCAACCACACACTTTACCCTTTTTGTTACTACGTCTATTATGAGCCATGTCTGTAAAGAATCAGATAGCAGAATAATAATCAACTTGAGGACGATATAAAACTTTTTCCCTTTTTTTTTTCTTTGATGCAAAAGTCTGTTTCTCTCTGCGTATATTTACAGCGTTTCAATCACTCCAGGGCCCCTTTGTCAAATCAGATTAGCAGCTTGTCATAATCAGGTTCTCAGAGTCAAATCAGGTTATCTGAGTCGCATCGGGTAATTTATAAGTCTCTTTTTCTTTAGTTTTTCAGTTTTTGATTTTAACAAAGTCTCTTTCTTCAAGTCACTTCAGGTACCGTAGTATTGGCCTGGCACTTTTCGATCAAAGCAGAACGCTAAGAATTCTTGTTGCCATTCAGATGTTATTGCATATGCCCATTCAGGACCTGCGTACCTTCTATTCGCGGTTCTCTTTCTTTTTAGTCTGCGTTCAACTTGCAATTCTCCTTCACTCAGATCTTCTACTCGAGATGTATCAGTCTCTTCTGTTATTGTTTCACCTGGTACACTCTTTTCTCTTGCAGCCTGTTTCTCTGGCCAGTTATCTCCCTTATGCGTCTTCTTCCGGTTTGTCTTTTCAGGACGCTGAACAGCACCCTCCTCTTGTAATATGGTGTTTTCACTTGATAGACCTGCAACGGAGTACTTTGGTCTCTTTCTATTATTTCCCCTTCTTCTTCTTCTTCTTCTGGATCTGTAACGAGTTCAAGTTCTAACCCGTATCCGTCTATTTCTGTGAGAACCTCTCATTGATTTAGTTCTCCTGCTGCCTCTACTGAGATAGGCACACTGTCACCTTTCTCGAACTCATTCACTGTTTGAGGGACTAGGCTGTTCTCAGTGGGCTCTCCTGCAGTCTCAGTTCTGGCCCTGAGACTTCCCTCTCTAGAACTGTTGTGCCGGAAACTTCAAGTTCGTCATCAGTTGGACACGTTACCTTCTTTGTGTGACTGGCATGTATCCAATTCGGAACGCCTGCACATTTCACAGCAGTGGTTGTTGTCAAAATTACTTGTTATGGCCCCTTCCAGCGCGGCTCCAAACACGACTTTCTCACGTGCTTCTTGACAACCACCCAGTCACCGGCTTGTAGGGTGTGACCTGGATCACCGATCGGTGGCAATGTGTTAGCTTCTACCTGGTGAGAAAAAGAGCGAATCACATCAGCCAAGCCTTCGCAGTAGTCCAACACCAGTTCATCTGTGATATTCACTAGATATTCACTAGAGCATTTACAGGTACTGCGGGTAACCTCATAGCTCTGCCCATGAGGATCTCATGGGGTGATAGTCCTGTCTTCTTATCAGGGGTGTTCCTCTTTGACATCAGCACTAAGGGTAATGCATCTGGCCATTTCATGTTGGTAGCTGTGCACATTTTCACCATTCTTGATTTCAAGGTACCATTCATTTGTTCTACTAATCCTGATGCTTCAGGGCAGTAGCTACAGTGCAGTTTCTGTTCAATGTCTAATGCGGCACACAAGAGTTTAATCACCTCATTGTCAAAGTGTCTGCCCCTATCTGATTCTATAGAGACCGGAAACCCAAACCTGGGTATTAGTTCCCTAAGCAACAGCTTTGCAACTGTGAGACTGTCATTTCTACGTGTGGGGTAAGCTTCAATCCAGTGGCTGAAAACACACACAATCACCAACACGTACTTCAATCCTCCGCAAACAGGCATTTCAATAAAATCCATTTGCATCTTGCTAAATGGACCGCCAGTTCTCCCAATGTAGCTCAAAGTTACCACAGTCCCTTTTCCGGCATTCATCTGCTGACAGATGATGCACCCTGTGACAGGTGACCTCTGCGGCATGTCTGAACTTTGGATTAAACCAATCGATTTTGAATGACCTGATCATTGCATCTCTCCCGAGGTGAGCCTGTCCATGGTAGAGCCTAGTGAATTGTGACAGAAGACTGTTTGGCAAAACCAATTTCCCCTCCTCTGAGACCCACAAGTCGTCAGCCCTCTGTACACATTGCATTCTTTGCCAGGAGCGTTTTTCCTCTTTGCTAGCACGACCCTGCAGTGTCTTTAACTCATCTAAGGTATCAACCACCCTTAATGCAAGGTTTAAACATGTGTCATTTTCAGTTTGTGGCATCAATTCCCACTGATCCTTAAACGATATACAGTTCAATGCGCAAAACCTTGCAACTTGATCTGCATAGCTGTTTCCCATGGACACAAAGGCCCTCATTCTGACCTTGGCGGTCTTTTCGCAAGACCGCCGAGTTACCGCCGCGGTAAAGACCGCCGACCGCGGCGGTATGCCGCTGCGCGTATTCCGACCGCTGGGAGCGTTCCGCCGGAATACCGCCAGCAGCCACACTGGCGGTCGGCGGGAAAGTGGAGACTGGTCAACCTCCACCGCCACGCCAGCAGAACACCGCCCCCAGAATTACGACCCACATTTCTGTGTGGCGGTCTTCTGTTGGCGGTCTTCTGTTGGCGGTCACGTCCCTATGGCTCCCGTCGCCTCCCGGAGGACCAACGCACAAGGTAAGTTGATCGTCCGTGAGGGGAGGGGGTGGGGGGGTGTTGTGTGATGTGTGCGTGCATGGGGGTGTGCGTGTGAGTGTGTAGAGGGGTGCTGCTGTGTCTATGGGTAATGTGTGCTGTTCGGCAGGTGCGCATGTCGGCATGTATGTGTGCGGGTATGTGTCCCCGTTGTGTATGTGTGTGTAGGGGGTGTGTATATGTGCATGTTGGGGGTGTGTGCATGTCGGGGTACATGTATGTACATGTCGGGGTGGGGGTGGGGAGGGGGTTCGTACCACCTCTGGGGGGTGGCGGGGGGGTGGAGGGTGTGGGGGGAGGACTCGGGTGGGTAGTGGGGGGTGGGGGAGACCCCTATCAGTGCCAGGGAAGGAATTCCCTGGCCCCGATAGTGCTTACCGCCATGGTTCGCACGGCGGTTCCCGCCCGCAAGAAACCGCGGCGGTAGGCAGGGTCATAATACCCTTGGCGGTCTTGGGACGACCGCGGGGCCGGAGTGCGCAAACTCCAGCCCCGCGGTCATGACCGCCGCGGCGGTCGGAGTGGAGAAGTAGCGGTCGGTCGCGGCGGGGACCGCCGCGGTCAGAATGCCATTTTTAATACCGCCGGTCTGTTCGCGGTCCGACCGCCGTCTCTCCGCCGACCGCCAGGGTCAGAATGAGGGCCAAAGTCTTGCGACTTAACGTGAGCATTGCATTTCACCACGGCAATTTCAAGAGGTAACTGAATCGCCTGTAACAAATCCTTACTTTTTCACCATTTTTCACAGGAGAACCAGAAGAGGTCATAAAACCTCTCTGTGACCATAATTGGCCAAAATCATGTACAATTCCAAATCCGTATCTGCTGTCAGTATAGATAGTGACTCTCAGGTTTTCAGCTGCGTGGCATGCCTTAGTAAGGGCAATTAGCTCTGCCACTTGTGCGGAATACACTCTCTCGAGCCAGGAAGCTTCAATGATACCAGCTATGGTACATACAGCGTAACCGGCTCTCAGCATTCTGACTGAGTCTCTAAAACAGGATCCATCAACAAACATAATGCAGTCATTTTCTTTTAACTGGAATATCAGGTCGTGGCTTGGTACATAGTTCTGTTACCTCAAGACGATCATGCTCAGCTTCCTCTTCATTATTAACTTCAGTATTCTCAGCAGGAAGTAGAGTTGCCGGGTTCAACACAGTACATCGTTTCAGTGAAACATTAGGTGACCCCAGTATAATTGTCTCATATTTGGTAAGACGAGCATTTGTCATGTGCTAAGTTTTGGTTCGAGTCAACAAAATTTCAACTGAATGCGGAACCATTACGGTTAGGGGATATTATTACTATGCCTTCACACTGCGTGAGGCTCTGACCACTGCTGCAACTGCGCGCAAACAACCCGGTAAGGCTGCTGCGACGGGGTCCAAGGTAGCTGAAAAATATGCTACAGGGCGATTTGCACCTCCATGGACCTGTGTCAAGACAGACAAAGAACAAGCATCACGTTCATGACAAAACAGTAGAAAGGCTTTGTGTAATCAGGCATACCCAACGCTGGTGCCCTGGACATGCACTCTCTCAATTCCATGAATGCCTCAAGCTCTTCCTTCGATAAAGCTATGGTATATTGTTCTTCCTTAATCTCTTTGCCTGTCAGCTTTATCAAAGGTTTTGAGATAATCGAGAAGTTTGGTATCCACTGGCGACAGTAGCCCACCATTCCCAAAAACATCCTGACATCTCTCTTCGTTGTTGGGGGGTTCATTTGCAAAATGGCTGTTATTCTTTCTTTCAATATTCTCCTAGACCCTCTTTCAATTAAGTGACCTAAGTACTTCACTTCTTTCTGGCAGTACTGCAGCTTCTTAGGTGACACTTTATGTCCATTCTTTCCCAAACGATTCAGTAAAGCAATTGTGTCATACCTACAGTCATCCCTTTTCCTGGATGCAATCAGCAAGTCGTCAATGTACTGCACTAGTGTCGAGTTAAAAGGCAATACTTGTCAAAGCCCAGCTCACCTGAGTTCTTGTTCAGTTCTGATGGAGGTTGAAGACAATCCGACCCCACCCTGAAACTGCTTGTTCCAGCACACTAGTTTTTAAAACAGTGCACTAAGAACAGAAGCTCAAGGGAAGGGGGGAAGTGGATAAAATAAAAAAAAGAGAGACAACACCGTTCTTGCGTTTCCACTGTTGAAGTGCTGCACAAATCTGAGGCCCTTTCTGACTTCTGTAGAAACTGGTGCCTAATGAAACATAAACAAAGAACAGATAAGTGCAACCTATTCCTAAATTGGTTCCTGACTATCCCTTTATTTATTAGAAATTCTCTTCTAAAAGTACCTCTTGAATCCTGGTCTCTAGTTTCCAGGTTTGGAATGTGTTACTGCTCTGGGATGTGTTTTCTATTACTGTAAAACTTTTTTCCCATATTTCCAGAATCTTTTATAAAACAAATACTGTACTTTTACATCAAAATACAGCATGTAATTTGTGCAAGTCCTTGATTTACTGTTTGCCTTGCTGTTAATGGTTTCCACTGTTCGATTCTTAAAAGTTCCATGAGAAAAAACAATATTTGCTTCACAAAGTTCTGCAAAATATTCTTGTAACAAAGAGTTTGAATCACAATGTTCGTGGAAGGTATTTCGTTTCAAATTGTCTATACACGAATCCAGAAATTGTTGTCAAAGTTCTTTCAGGTAATAAAAGGTTTTGCACTTACTTGTTGCTGGCAAGAGATACTGATCAGTCTAACCTTGTCTTCTTTCTCTTTTGCAGGTTACTCATAGGAGAGAGGCTGAAGCAAGGAGGAACCGGAAACCGGAAGAAGGAAAAGCCAGAAGCTGCACCCATTGAAGTCAATGAAAGTCTGTAAAGAGCAGGAGTGCCAGCGCCGAGGGATCTGTTCTCAGGTAAGCGGGAGGTAGAAGAGCACAAGCACTGGGTGAGGCTCGGGGATGCCTTTTATAGACAGGTCTGGGTGTGGTTTGAAGGGCTGGGTGTGGTCCTCACATGCTGCACATGTTCTTGAAAGGTGTGCAGAGCTGGGTGTGGTTTGAAGAGCTGGGTGTGGTCCTCACATGCTGCACATGTTCTTGAAAGGTGTGCAGAGTTTCAGTTATTATGCAAATGAGTTGGATTAACACATGGCCTAGGGAGGAGTGTTTTAAAGAAGCCTTGGTAAAAGCAAGGCCCAATGTGTAAACAAAACAGCACATTAAACAACATACACAGAAGCCTAGGGGGGGGAAGGTGAGATAACAAGAAAGGCTTTAAATAGTAAGTTTAAAAGGGAGCTATTACAGAACCCACTAGTGCAGTGAGAGGGGACATGCTCTTTGCTGTGTACAAACCCTAACAGTTGCCCCCCTCAAAGGCCCTCCTACAGGACGGGGTTTTCCTGGATTTTTTAAATAAAACCGTCTAATCAGCTGTGGGGCATGTACATATGATGCTGGTTCCCATGAATTCTCAGATTCATCATATCCTTTCCATTCTACTAAATAAAACAGACGTCCACTAATTCTTTTTGAGTCTTTTATGCTTTTCACTTCATATTCCAGATTTCCCTTAATTGGTATGGGTGGAGGTGGTGGTTCAGGTCGGGTTTTTGAGTTGTACGGCTTAAGCAAGGACACATGGAATGTAGTATGTACTGGATATTCTTTTGGTAAATCTAATTTTACTGTTACCGGGTTTACTATGGCAGTTATACTAAAGGGTCCAATGAAACGTAGTTGCAGCTTTCGGGATCCCTCTATGTTTAGGGTCTTTGTGGAGAGCCATACCTTGTCACCAATTTTATACATTGGGGCCTCAGACCTGTGTTTGTCTGCTTGTCTTTTCATGCTTTCCTTGTACTTTAATAAATGTTTCCTGGCTTTGTCTTGTATGTCACCTAACCTCGTTAGTCTATCCGTTACTGTAGGCAACAGGGAATCTTCTAACAAAATGGGTATAGCTCTTGGATGATACCCCTGCAAGAAATAGAATGGTGAGCAAAGTAGAGCTGAATGCTCAGTATTATTATAAACAAACTCTGCTACAGGGAGAGCTTCCAACCATTCACTAGAATAATCAGCCAATAAACAACGTAGCGTTTGAAGTAAGGTTTGGTTCAGTCGTTCAGTCTGTCCATCTGTCTCTGGGTGGAAAGCAGTGGATAAGGCCACATCTATTTTCAGTTTTTCACATAATTTTTTCCAAAATCTGGAGTTGAACTGGCTCCCTCGGTCTGAAACCACTTTGCTTGGCAAACCATGTAAACGCACAATTTCCCTTATAAAAATATCGGCAAATTCTGCCGCCGTGGGTAATTTCCGTAATGGTACAAAATGTGCCATTTTAGATAAAAAATCCACTATAACCAACACTGTTGTGAAGGATTTTACAGGTGGTAAACCTACAATAAAGTCTACGCTCACAGTGTGCCAAGGTTGTTTGGGTGTTGGCATTGGTATTAACAAGCCGTCAGGAGCCTTATGAGAAGATTTATGTCTTGCACAAATTGGACAGGTAGTGACAAATTGCTTAATGTCCTTTCTTATAGTGTCCCACCAAAAGTGTTTTTGCACATTTTCCAGGGTTTTTACCCAACCAGGATGACCTGCCAAGGGTGAGGCGTGATACCAAATTATCACCTGTGTTTGTAATTCAGAGGTGGGCACTAACAGCATGTTGTCGTGATACAATAAACCTCGTTGTATTGTGTTATGGGAATCCTTTAACCAATCCTGAGGTGCTATTTGCATGTGTGCATTATATAGATCTGTGATGAAATCCTTCTGTTGTACTGGTGCCAACAACTTTTGGGGAGGAATAATGGGTTCTCCTATTTTATCTTGTTTCATGTCTGAGGTATGTCCGTATCTAGATAACACATCAGATTGAATTTGTTGTGCACCTGGTCTATAGGTTATAACAAAGTCAAATGTGCTAAAAAAATTTAACCAGCGCATCTGACGTGGTGTTAGTGCTTTAAGTGATCCAAAAAACTGTAGGTTCTTATGGTCAGAAAAGATTGTAACTGGGTACTTGGCTCCCATTAAATGGTGCCTCCATTCTGAAAAGCTACTTTGATAGCTAGTAGTTCCCTTTCAGCCACAGTGTAATTTTGTTCAGCTGGCAATAACTTTTTGGAATAGAAGGCTATAGGATGTAACTGGCCATCTACTGCATCTCGTTGAGAGAGAACTCCTCCTAAAGCTACTTGTGAAGCATCCGCTTCAACAAAAAAGGGCAAGTCAGGATCAGGATGTTTCAGAATTGGGGCTGAAGTGAACTTTTGTTTTAGGAGTTGAAAGGCGTGTGCCGCCTCATCAGTCCAAAGAAATCGTTGCCCTTTCCGCAACAAGGTAGTTATTGGGGCCGCAATGTCTGCAAAATGTGCAATAAACCTCCTATAAAAATTGGCGAAACCCAGAAATTTCTGAATATCTTTTACAGAGGATGGTTCTGGCCAATCAGCAATAGCACTGATTTTCTTTACATCCATAGTTATTCCTTGAGGTGACAGGCAGTATCCTAAAAAGTCCACCTTGTTCACATTAAAAGTACACTTTTCTAACTTAGCAAAAAGATGATTTTCTTTTAACTTTGATAATACTGCACGAACATGTTGGGTATATTCTTCTGAGTTCTTAGAGTAAATGAGGATGTCGTCTATGTATACTATGACACAAACGTCCAGGAATTCGTGTAGGACCTCATTTATAAAGAACTGAAAGGCCGCAGGGGCATTACATAACCCAAAGGGCATTACTGTGTACTCAAATAAACCAAACTTTGTCTTGAAAGCTGTCTTCCACTCATCCCCCTCTTTTACTCGGACCAGGTGGTAAGCTCCCCGCAGATCTAGTTTAGTGTATACAGTAGAATGTCTTAATTGATCCAACAACACAGGTATTAGAGGAAGAGGATATTTATTCTTTATTGTAGCCTTATTTAGTCCTCTATAATCGATACACGCGCGCAGGGATTTATCCGGCTTCGGGATAAAAAAGAGTGGAGATGACACCGGAGATGTGGAATGACGGATGAACCCAGACTGTAGTAGGTCATCTAGGTAGGTTCTTAAGTATTTGGTTTCTTCGTCAGTCAAAGCATATACTCTGTTATTAGGTAAAGGGGCCCCTGGGATAAGATCTATACGGCAGTCATAAGACCGATGTGGGGGCAGCACACTAGCCTTTACTGGATCAAAGACGTCTTTAAAGTCAGAATATTCAGGAGGGAGACTTGGTTCATCTTGTGTAACACTGACACAGTGTAATACTGTGCTCTGTTCTGTACCTGCTTCTTGATAGCAATTGGTTCTACAGAAAGAGGAATCCAAAGTAACAGTTCTATTCACCCAATCAATTTTTGGGTTATGAGTTGTTAACCAGGGTACCCCGAGAATCAAACCAAAATTAGGAGTATCTATCAGATCAAAGCTAATCACCTCTGTGTGCCCGTTCTGACAGACCATAACAAGTGGACTTGTTTGTTTTGTGATGAATCCAGAGGTCAATTCTGACCCATCCACTGCACATACTGCTTCTGGACAAGGCTTTAGGCACATAGGAAGTCCTAAGATTTCAGCTAACTTATTATCCACAAAATTTCCTGTCGCGCCTGAGTCCAGTAGGACAGGGAGAGAATGCCTCACTTGGGTAGTAACAATTAAAATGACCTGAATTATGAAATGTCTAGGTATGTGCGGTACCCTGAAGGCTGCAGCATTAGAGGTTTGATTAAGATGTTTTCTCGAACAAGTAACCTCTCCCCTTGTCGAGCTTAATCGTTTCCCGATTCAGTTGAGGAGGTGGAGGAAACAGCACCCTTTCGTGGAGTTTTAGGCTTTACTGGACATTCTCTGGCAAAGTGACCTGCCCTGCCACAATATAAACATAATTGAAATGTTCTCCTTCTTTCTTTTTCCTCTGATGTGAGTGGACCTCTGAGTGTCCCTATTTGCATAGGCTCTGGTTCAGGGAGTTTATTATCTGTGTCTTTCTTCTCGTGTCTAATAAAAGTTAACCGTGATTCCAGTTTGTATTTATCTCCCTTTCTTTCTCCTAGTCTATGTTCTAATTTCACAACTAAATCTACAAAGTCCGAATAGTCTTTTGGCAAATCAACGATATGAGCCAGCGCATCTTTTAACTCGTCTCTCAAACCTTTATAAAAAAGGGAGACACGCTTTTCTTCTGGCCACTGTGTCTCGGTGAGTAAACGATTAAAACTAGTGAGATAGGTCAATAAATCCTTGTTACCTTGTTTAAGGTTTAAAAGCTCATTATCACTTGCCTGCATGAAAGTGTGTTTTGCAAAAAGGCTGGTCATGGTACGTTTAAATTGATTCCAATTATGGAGGATGGGATCATCTCTATCCACGAAAGGAATTGACTAATTGGCTGCTGTGCCACCCAAATAAGACAAGACGAATGCCACTTTCGTATCATCAGTAGGGAACTGTTGTGGCTTACAAATGAAGTGTAATTGACATTGATTGATAAAAACATGGAATTTGTTACTATCTCCATGAAAACGTTCAGGTGCTGCTAAGGGCACAACATTAGGAACATTAACAGTAACCTCAACTGGGGAAGGCAAAGTTGTATATTTTGATGGCGCCCCTGTCTCTGAGGAGGTTTTAAACAAAGGTGTAGAAGCTGTGTTCCACTGAGATCCCCTAAATTTATACCTGCTTAAATCCTGTTTTAAAGAGGTATTCTCCATCTTTAATCTCTCTATTTCCTCTTGCATATGTTGCAAGATGCCAGACACTGATTCATTATGAGCAAAGTCCTCATTTAAGGCCTGCGCCATATCCGTGACGACAATGCCCTCTATTTCTTCCCCGGTATTCATCGTCCACCAGAACTGAAATTTTTTAAAGGCTTGTGCTTCTGTCAAAGCCCAGCTCACCTGAGTTCTTGTTCAGTTCTGATGGAGGTTGAAGACAATCCGACCCCACCCTGAAACTGCTTGTTCCAGCACACTAGTTTTTAAAACAGTGCACTAAGAACAGAAGCTCAAGGGAAGGGGGGAAGTGGATAAAATAAAAAAAAGAGTGACAACACCGTTCTTGCGTTTCCACTGTTGAAGTGCTGCACAAATCTGCGGCCCTTTCTGACTTCTGTAGAAACTGGTGCCTAATGAAACATAAACAAAGAACAGATAAGTGCAACCTATTCCTAAATGGGTTCCTGACTATCCCTTTATTTATTAGAAATTCTCTTCTAAAAGTACCTCTTGAATCCTGGTCTCTAGTTTCCAGGTTTGGAATGTGTTACTGCTCTGGGATGTGTTTTCTATTACTGTAAAACTTTTTTCCCATATTTCCAGAATCTTTTATAAAACAAATACTGTACTTTTACATCAAAATACAGCATGTAATTTGTGCAAGTCCTTGATTTACTGTTTGCCTTGCTGTAAATGGTTTCCACTGTTCGATTCTTAAAAGTTCCATGAGAAAAAACAATGTTTGCTTCACAAAGTTCTGAAAAATATTCTTGTAACAAAGAGTTTGAATCACAATGTTCGTGGAAGGTATTTCGTTTCAAATTGTCTATACACAAATCCAGAAATTGTTGTCAAAGTTCTTTGAGGTAATAAAAGGTTTTGCACTTACGTGTTGCTGGCAAGAGATACTGATCAGTCTAACCTTGTCTTCTTTCTCTTTTGCAGGTTACTCATAGGAGAGAGGCTGAAGCAAGGAGGAACCGGAAACCGGAAGAAGGAAGAGCCAGAAGCTGCGCCCATTGAAGTCAATGAAAGTCTGTAAAGAGCAGGAGTGCCAGCGCCGAGGGATCTGTTCTCAGGTAAGCGGGAGGTAGACGAGCACAAGCACTGGGTGAGGCTCAGGGGATGCCTTTTATAGACAGGGCTGGGTGTGGTTTGAAGGGCTGGGTGTGGTCCTCACATGCTGCACATGTTCTTGGAAGGTGTGCAGAGCTGGGTGTGGTTTGAAGAGCTGGGTGTGGTCCTCACATGCTGCACATGTTCTTGAAAGGTGTACAGAGATTCAGTTATTATGCAAATGAGTTGGATTAACACATGGCCTAGGGAGGAGTGTTTTAAAGAAGCCTTGGTAAAAGCAAGGCCCAATGTGTAAACAAAACAGCACATTAAACAACATACACAGAAGCCTAGGGGGGGGGAAGGTGAGATAACAAGAAAGGCTTTCAATAGTAAGTTTAAAAGGGAGCTATTACAGAACCCACTAGTGCAGTGAGAGGGGACATGCTCTTTGCTGTGTACAAACCCTAACAATACTAAGGATTCTAAGTCCTTTTTCAATATCTGATTGAAGATGGACGGTGACTCAGAAAACCCTTGAGGAATTCTGCACCAACTGTACACCTTGTCCAGGAATTTGAAACTGAATAAAAACTGGCTGTCCTCGTGAAGAGGTATCGAAAAGAAAGCTTGTGACAGGTCTACAACGGTGAACCATTCAGCATCACACGGGACCTGAAACATAATCACTGCTGGATTGGGTACTATAGGGCAACATTTTACCACAATCTCGTTTATTTTCCTTAAGTCCTGCACAATTCGAACCTTCCCACAAGGCTTTTTCAGACCCATTATTGGTGAATTACATGGGCTACTCAACACTTCCTTCAGGACTCCCTGTTTCACAAAATCTGCAATTATTTGTGACACTTGAATAAGAACATCTTGTGCCATATGATATTGTGGCACCTGGGGAAACACTGCATTTGGCTTCACTTGTACTTTAACTGGTTCTTCTCCTTTTATCAGTGCCACTTCTTTTCCTATCAAATCCCACACTTTCTCAGTCACTGTCCCTTGTAACTCAGCAGGTAAGTCGATCACTGTGAGCATCGGGAACAAGGTAATCAAAGGGTAATCTTCATTTGCAGTTCCTGTCTCTAACTCTGAGAACTGACCATCATCCCCTTCATCATCACTGTTTGTCTGCACTTCGATTCCATCAGTGGAACAGGTAATCGAACATTTTGTCTTGCACAGTAAGTTTCTTCCCTGTAGGGATACTGGACTCGAATCGCAGACTACAAACTTATGCAGTCCCTGGAAGTTGGCGATCTCAACTTGCACTGGATCTGTAATCGGATTTGTCAGGTACTGGTTTGCTACTCTGACCACCCTTATGGTACGCCCCGAAAGTGGTAATTTCGGAACCTCTGCACTTCTGACTGTAGTGCGTGTAGCTCCAGTATCAACCAAGAATGTAACCTTGTGACCCATTACCTTTCCCTCTAAATAGTGTCCCCTCTGATCTACTTCTAGGGACGCTGCAAGCCTGCACTATCTGAGCTGTCATCCAACCACTCCTCATTCATTCCATCTTCACCACGCAATGGGAATTGCTGTACTGTATTATTTTGACTCATCACCTGACCTGTGGCCTGCTGAGGAAGCATCACCTGTTGCTGTCCCATCGGAGCCATTGGTAAATTCATTTGCTGTCTAGGTACCATGGGAACCTCCTGTTGTACTTGCTGCATTTGCGCTGGTTGAACACGCAGCATTTGCATTTGCTGCATGGGCTGTAACCCTTGCATCTGAATCATGTTATTTTGGAAGTTTGAATTTTGATTTCTCAATTTTGGACCTCTCACATTTTGCAATGTACCGACATTAGTGCTTTGTTGAACGACACTATCCTGAACCACATTTGGGCATTCCCGCTTCCAATGCCCCACGCCCCCGCACGCGTGACATGGTGACATCCTTTTCATCCCTTGTGCATCATTTTGGACCACAACAGTATTCAAGTCTGGACCGCAATTCACAAAACCTCGACCTCAACCTCTCGGTTGTGCCTGAAACACACCATTCACTTGCGGTTATTGCTGTATCATCTGTTGAACTCTATTTCCCTGTATTCCTGCCTGTGTAGCCCTTATCTGCATCACCATCACTTTCTCCTATAACTTTTTCTGCTTCAGCTCAATTTCGTCACTACAGTATTTCGCATACTGCAACACCTCATCAATCGGCTTCGCTTGCCAACAGATCAAATGATTCTTAATCATCTGGCTACCCTCTGGTCTTAGCCTTTCAACAAATCTGAACACGAGATGGTTCATATCTTTTGGCTCAAGGTCTCAGTACCACTATGATGTTTGAATGCCTTTAACAACCTCTCATAGTAAGCATGTATTGATTCCTTAACCTCCTGTGAGGTCCGGTCGATTTTCTGCCAATCAATCACCTTCGGCAACACTTTCTGCTTCAAAAACTCAATTACTTTATGATAGTACTTCATTACCTCCTCAGAGGGAGCTCCGGTCACCTTATCCCTTGCTGGCTCCTTCGTTGGCCAGTCTACCCATCTCTTGCACTCGAGCCACAAATCAGGCGGGACAATGATTTCAAACAAAGTATTCAAGTCTTCCCAAAGACACTTTGCAAGCTTCACAAACCTATCTGTTTGTCGATACCACTCGATCGGTTTCTCCCTCAACCTGGGATAATCATTTGTAAAAGATAGGATGTCTCCTCTGGACCACAGCACATGAATTAAAACTCCACCAGCTGTTTCTCTCATTGGTAGTATTTTTACTGATTCCGTATAGGGTGAAGCTTTAGCCTGACTTGACCCCGGACTTTCACCTTTCTCCTTATCTCTTTTCTTTGCCCATCTGCCTTCCTACTTTTCTAACGCTCCCCAGATTTGCGCACTCTGCAGTATTTCCTTTAGATGCGCTTTCATTCCGGCAGACCTCATATGCTCAAAGTCTTTTGAATCAAAGTCTAACCTATAACTTCTTTTCAAATGTTTAGTGTTCTCAATATCAGTGTTGTATTTGTCTGCCAGGTTTGCTAATCTCTGATGTACCTTGTCTCCCTCTTTAGTAATCTTAGGGCACAGGTATCTCAATTCTGCTTCTGTGTATGACTCTAATCTGTTTACTCCCATTGTTCCGTCCACTAGTTCAGCAGCTTCCACCCCCAGTCTCACAAAATTCAGGTACTCATCTCTCCCTATCTTTTCTGGTTCTATTGTAGTCACTGTAGTCTTCTGCGAAGCATAGGTCTTCTCTAACCACTCACTCAACTGTTGTACTGTAAAACCATGCAGTGAAATGTTCCCTGCATGCATCATTGGCGATTGTGAAGCATTCGTACATATCGTCTGTGGATTTAGCACTCCTAGCCCTGCCTATCTTATTGCCTCCAAGGGTGTTTCAGTTGGGCTAAGGTTTAACAAGGACATCGGTTTTTCAATAGCTTGCTCTCCTGAAGCCATTAACTGGGGAGTTCCTAAGGACCCTCCTCTTATTGCATCTTGGGTCATTACTCCCTGATCACATACACCAGGTTTATCTTGTGCATACAATGGCACCGGTGGTCCAACAGTATTTGGCAATGATATTGCAGCTGGTGTCTGACCTGGTCCCAAACCTCGGGGAGCAGCGACTCTAAAAGTCTGATCCAGTGAAGCCGGGGCAGGTATTAATGGAGGACCTGCTGCTGGATTATACCCTGGTATCAGTTGTGGCTGCGGCTGGGGCAGCAATTGCGGAGTTGACTCAATCTGTATAACCTCGATTTTGTATATATCGGGTCTGGCGGCACTATCAGATTTGTAGTAGTCTCTAACACTGGGACGTCTGGATAGATTCTCTGTATCTGCGGTGGAGGTTGCAACTGTATCTGCATGTCTGGCGCAGTGGGTACACTGACACCATTCTGTATCAAACCCGTATCACTAGTCTGTACTGTATCAGTAACTCCCTTCTCCTGCGTCTGGTTCCCAGATTCCATACTAGTGCTCGGGACATTATCGCTTGCAGCATAAGTTGGCGGGCGATCATGTAATATCCGATCCATGAATTCTTCATCGTCTGAATCGTCTTCCTCTTCCCAAGGTCTCTTAGTTTCTTTAGGGTTACTAGAGTCTTTGTCTGTTTTACAGGTGGCTTTCTTTCCCTGTGTTATTGCTGGGAACAATTTCAATCCATCAACTATTCCCCGTCTCCACATTTTGCTCTCATTATCCCACCTAGCTTCTGCATAAGCTGGAGTACCCGCAGGTGGTGTAGGCTCCCCTTCACTCGCCATAATGTATGCATCTTCTTTCAGAGCACTCTTAAAAGTCTTGACAAAATTCATTTTTACGTTTTCTCTTATTTGTATTTAATCAGAAAGTGACTTTAATTCCCAGGACACTCTTCACCCACCTTTCTCAACCTATTACCCCTTACGGACAGCAGCCAATCTGTGCGCGACCCCTCTCGACAACTGACCTATCTCAGTGCGGCACCACTGACGTCACACTCACACACTGCAGCTGACAAAGTCTTGCGGCTCGTCCGCCCCTCACTGGATTCACACCAAACTAATACAAAATTTCACTGCGAGCACCTTAACAACAACACAAATCTGCCGGTTTACTACAGGAAGGGTAACACATTCACTTCAGAACTTTACTGAGATTTTACTTGAAGCCTCGGCCGCTACTCTCTCCTCAGTTCACGCATACGCAAGCAGAATTCGACCCGCAAATCCTACTCTCGACTTGTCAATGATTCGTCCTAGTGCACTTTAGAACTTGCCAAATCTCCATCGAAGGTTTCACACATACATTTCGACTCAAACTCGACTTGTCAACCACGCCCGATTCACCTATTAAACCGAACAAATTACAACATAAACCCAAGTGTCTCCTACACTTGTCAATATACTCCGGAGTCTTAGACCACGACGGGTCCGTACATAAACAACCAACCACGTGGATAATTTTGAGCACAAAGCGCCACACTCATATGAAGTACGCCGACTTCCCTACTCTCATACTGTGGAGTACGCCCACTCCTACTAGAACAACATTTACCTGGCCTAAATACACACAAACTTCACAAATCACCTGCAAAATGCATAAGCTGAGCAAGCGCAAAACCCTATACCACACATGCTATGACGCCGAGAACATTCCCAACTCACTTAGGCAGGCTCCGAGATCCCGGGAAAGTCATGGTGAATTTAGAAACACATCATCCCTCCAATTTGCATTATCTCAGAAAAACAATTCAAACAATGATTCTCCGTCCTAGGGCCCCAAAGGACCAAACCGTCGCTCTGCTATCAGAACTGCTAACGCGTCCTTTTATGATAATTTATTTCACATCAGGACTCGTTTTAGGCCAATTAATCTTTTGACCCAGTTGAGAGACACCGTAGGACGAGATAGCTAATCAATATATCAAGCAATATATCCATAATGTCATCAATATTTATCACGACAATGCATTTCACTTTAGTCAAAGTCATTAATCAATTTAAAACGCTACCATGACGTTTCATCCATGAATAACGACACCAGTTTAGTAGACTTTTATGAATTTTATTCCCTATTAATTACAATCTAGCACCAAATACGTTAATCTCAACACCAAGAAACATAATAGCATAGTCACGATATGGAAACTTTGATAAGATTTAATTAATGCGAGAATCACAAAACATAACACGGCGTGAACATAGATCAAGTTTAGCAGAGTGTCAATAATGCGTCAGTTCAACATAGCATAATGTCAGTCGTTTGTCTATTTGCGTCAGTTTGGTGAACACCTGTCCTAACCAGTGATTGGCATTAGCATAATGGGCATCATGCAAAACAATTTAGACACCAATTTGGAAAACATCTAGCTATGGTCTCTGTCAAAAGCAAGCAGTTGGTACCTAGAAAGGAAAAGCAAACAGACAAATTACAAATGCATTGTCATAATTACCCTCCAAGGATTAGGTCAGCGCACAGGTTCAGTCTTCGTCTTCAGGACATCAGTCAAATCGCCATCAGTCAGAACTCATCAAAGGGGCAAAAAGGGCACTTTCCTCTTAAGGAGGAAAAGTATAAAATGGACAAACTAAGGGCAAGGATGGTTTTAATAAAATCTCAAGTCACCGAACAGAGTGACAGAGTTTCTGGATAAAATCAATAGCATTCCCTAACCCGCCTAAATGACCTCCCTGTGACATGGGTTTTTATCCCTTTTTCGTAGTACATTCCCCCAAAATTTTATTGGACATTCGTTATACCCCACTATCTTTAACCTATCAAAATGTACATTAGGTAATCCTAATCTTCACCCCATATTGGTTTACAAGTCTTTGATTGCTATTCTTAATTGACTTCTTCAGAGGTGGCACGTCCGGTGTGACTTCACTCCCTTGTAATTCTTTGCACATCTTTTGGTCAGCAGTTCCATTGTCGTCACCGGTTTGAATGACCTTGTACATTACATTAATCTACACTGTTTCAATTCATTTATAACATTTATTTTGCAAGACGATGAGAAGCGGTGTGAAACGGATTTACATGGTTACATTCATCTTCCAAGTTTGAAGAAAAAGAACAAGCGGGGTCATGGCCCCTTGTGAGTCAGCACACTGAAAAATAGAAAAATGCATTTAATATGAGACCCAAGCAGCTAAGCTTCAGCTCGTGCTAACTTAAGGCCTATGAGGTTTTCAATACAGTTCTAACAATGCAAACGTTAGTATAAGCTCATTTGAACGTAACATAAACATTTTGGTCATAATTTTTAGCTCGCGTATACATTGGTGGCCACTCTTCGTGGTCACAATTCAGGTGCAGGTTTAAGCAAAATTGTTATTACTATAGTTTCTATGCGGCATCATCACACATTAATTCATAAACATTTCATGTTAATATAGATTATATAAGCTACGCTCTTTCAACAATAAATAGCTAACCAAGTACGACCGTGAAAGATTGTTGTGAAGTATTGCAACTAACGCATGCCTGACTCTGTAGAGAACACCTCATTGGAACTTGGCGACCCTGAGAGCAAAAAGGGGGAGGGGGTGATCTGAACATTGAACACAAAAGATGTCTGCCCAGCAATAAGATGCAACTCCTCCTGTCCCCCAATGGTGCGCGCACACATCAATTACAGCGCTGCTGATGTTTAGCTACTTAGTTGGCCCTGCCACAGCCACACCATGCTGGCACCAATAGATAGGGTGCCTCCAACACTACTTCCGCACCACACATGAGACTGATGGGACAGTGCAAAGGTGTATGATGCTCCATGTAGGCGAGTCAGAGTTTTACGACCTATTCGAACACCTCCCCAACACAGGAGGCAACAATGACTTTGATGCTGCCATGCAAGCCATCAAATGACACTTTGACCCCAACTTAACCCCAACTATGAAAGATTCAAACTGAAGCAGGCCTGCCAAACAGCAAAGGAATCAGTAGATCTATTTTGCATGCAATTGTGCAAGCTGCAAGCACTTGCACTGGCATTGACCAGCCAGATGAGATTAGAGTGCAACTAATCCAGGGCTGCCAGTTATTTACCCTATTCAAGCTCATACTTCATCAGCCAGGCATCTCCCTGGATGGTATCCTGATACTGGCAAAGTCTGACAAACTGGCAGACAGTAGGACTGAGGACATGGAGACAGTGCTAACCTGAGGCGCAGCCCTGCCAACCATGACCCACACAGTCAAAGTCAAAGAGGAACAGGTGGATGTCATCCAAAGATGCCCCACGCAGCTCTGCCGTTACCAAACAATTTGAAAAGAGGTACAGAAACTGTGGACTGTCACACCATCACACCCAATGTCTGGCCAGGGCAAGGGAGGCGGTGTTTGAAATTGTACTTGTATTTGCATTTATATAGCGCTTAGTACCCCTGACGAGGCGTCAGAGTGCTTTTTGACATGTAGCACACTACTCAAAAAATAAAAAGGATTAGTGGTGAATTAGTATAGGGGAATATGAGTACAGTATTTGTATAGAGAGTTATGATTTAATTTTAGCGGAGGACTTGAGTCTGTTAGTTGGATTGAATAGAATAAAGGAGGGATATTGGAGGGAAGAATCCAGAAGTGTTAACTGGGAGATCATAGTAGCAAGAAGAGGTTTGGGTTGAGTAAAGGAGAGATGGAGGAGGGAAGAGTCTGTTGAAAGGGATTGGGTAGATCACAGTAGTAAAATGGGGATTGGGATGAGTTAAAGAAGAGATGAATGAGGGAGGATTTAGAAGGGTTGATTGGGAAATGAAAGTAGTAAACTGAGGTTTGGGATGAGCCAGGAGGGGTAGAGGAAGGAACAGCCTAGGAAGGATTATTTTGGAGATCATAGTAATAGAATAGGTTTGGGATGAGTCAGAGAGTGGAGATAGAGGATAGCTTGACAGAGGTATAGGGTGATGGTGAAACAGAGTGAAGCTTTTGCAAGAGTATTTTTTTCCTCTTGTACAATAGGACTAGAGTAATAAATATATAGACACATAATTACATAGCAAAGAAATATATGTGTACATAATATATTGTGATTTAAGTTGTACTGTGTAAACACAGACTTTTTAGGAGTTGCAGCTTTTGAAGTTAATTTATGTGTGTACTTTTTAACATCATTTTATCTTTCCTTAATATTTCGATAGTGAAAAGCTTGTAGAAAAAAATGGTTAAGATAATATTTACCTATTGTGAAAGATAAAATAAAAACAGAGACTCTGAAACATCTAATCAAACAACTTATATAGAAACTATGCAATAACCAATGAACATGTTAAGCGTAGAATAATATATATATATATATATATATATAGATAGATAGATAGATAGATAGACATACAGATATACCTGATATATATTTTTATATATATATACATATACTTATACATACATCTACACATATACATACATATATACATTTAACATAAGTAAAATATAGCTTTGTTAAAACAGGAATAACGAGTATGTATATATTTTAAGAAATACAATTATCTAGATATATACAAATAATGAGAAAAAACATTTTTACATGTACAGGGATATGCTCTCCATTGCTGCTTGAGTATGGTGGTTATGTAGGAAAAAACAACTATTGAGAAGTCTCCTGAAGATACGAAAGTGGATCTTATATTTGGGGGTAATGAATTCCATAGTTTGGCCGCTTGAACAGAGAAAGATGTACCACATATTGCCTTTTTTTATTGTGGTGTTTTTAGGCGGGGTGCCAAACTTGAGTGGAAGTTTCTGTTTTTAATGTATTTTGTGATATTATTCCCGATGAAAAGTGTGCCTGTTCCATGTATTGTTTTGTGGGTGATGCAAAGCAGCTTGTAGGTGGATCTTCTGATAACCTGTAAACATTGTAGGGCCTTCAAGGCAGGGGAGATTTGGGCTTGTGGCTTTACATGTAGGAGTAGTCTGGCAGCTGAGTTCTGAATGGGTTGTAGTTTTTTCATAGTAGATAGAGATGAAAACTGGCCACCTGAACCACTTCGCAAAAGTATGACGCAGTGGCACACCAACCACAGGTTCAGGTTACCAAGGACAAGGGCATCCCACTCTCCGCTAACTCTCCCTGGACTAAGATGTGGTAGAGCGTTTTGCGCAGCAGGCAGAATCCGCGGGACGGCCTGAAGATGATAATGAAAATGAAGTCTTCACAGTGTCTTTTGCGGGTAGAGAGAACCATTGCAGAAGACCCCCGCTGATGTGCAAAGTACAGATTGGTGAGGTACACATAACCACCCTTATTGACACCAGCACGTCAGTGAACATTATGGATGCTACCTAATTCCATAAACTCAAACCACGGCCAAAGCTGGCACCCACCAAAGTCAGAATTTACATCTATGGAGGCACAGAACCGTTACCCCTGATAGGAGTGGAGGTGATAAAAATGAAAGAAAGACAAAGCAAGCCACAGGTAACCATGTAACCAACTGTGCCACAGGCACCCTCCTAGGATGCCACACGGTGAAGGACTTGGGCTTTGTCTTCTTTGCCTGGCAAGTACATGACTTGCATACAGCAAGTATCCTTGAGGAGTTCCCACAGCTATCCCGAGGTCTTGGATGCCTGAAAGGCCTGAAGATAAAGCTTCACATAAATAAAACCATTAAATCTGTATCTTTCAGACAGAGAAGGGTGCAAAGGAGTTAGACCAACTGGAACAAATGGGGATGATCTAAAAATTAACAGGTCACTCCTTGTGATAGCCCCCAAACTCAGGCAACCAAGAGCAATAAGACTATGCACTGACACGTGGCTCCCAAATAAAGCAAAACAGCATAAAAGACATATCACCCCCACAAAAGATGACATAGTGGCAGACCTCAGCAGAGCTCGGTGGTCCTCCAAGCTAGATCTCAACACAGGCTACCATTAGCTCGAGATCGACGAGTCAAGCAGGTATATAACAACATTCTCAACCCACGTAGGTCTTCGCAGTCAGAGACGCCTCAACTTTGGAATTTCCTCTGCTGCAGAGGTTTTCCAAGATGTCATCCGAGAAACCCTATCAGGACTGAACATGAGTGATGACATCTTGATCTACTCGGATACTCAAAAGCAGCACCATGTGAGATTAAGGACCACATTGAAGATGCTCCTGGACAGTGTGTTAACACTCCACACACAGACGTTCTCATTCTACTTGACTTCCATTGAGCTCTTTGGATACCGTTTCTCAGGGGACGGATTGCAAGTCGACCCAAAGAAAGTAGACCCCATACGAACGGCGGCCATCCCACGGAATGCATCGGGATTGAGAAGCTTTTTTTAGGGATGGCCAATTACTGTGGGCCATTCATCCTCCAGCTGGCAACTGCCCATGGGAGTGGGACAACAAATTCAACCAAGCATTCAGGAGAGTGAAAGAGGTGCTTCTAGAAGATACAACAGTGGCATACTTTGTCCCCTCACGAAAACCAGAGCGGATAGTTGACACAAGCCCAATGGGTCTGGGTGACATCTTGCTACAGGAGAAACAGGAGGGGTCATGGTTCCCCATCGCCTACACCAGCAGAGCCCTAACTGATACAAAACCACTCTATGCACAGATCGAACGTGAAGCATTGGCGATTTAGTGGGCCTGCTGACATTTACACCTCTATCTCTGTAGGCAACATTTTTGTGTGGTGACTGACCACAAACCATTGGTTCCCCTCTTCACAGATGCCGCCAGAAACAAACTATTGAGCATGGAGTGCTGGGCTGTACATCTTCAACACTGCAAGTCACCTGTCCTGGCACCTAGTGACACCAACCGAGAGCAGCCTATTGGAAGAATATGAGGGTGCAACAGAGTTCGTAAAGACGATAATCTATGAAGCTTGCCCAAGAGCTCTATCTCTGGAGAAAATCAGAGAAGCCACAGAGCATGACACAAGCATCTTCAAAGCAAAGGAAGCACTTTGCAAAAATGACAGAGGGGCAACTTCCTGGATGATGCAAAAACCCTCACAGCAGACAAGCAAATGACGATCAGCCAAGTATAGAGAGTGTGAGATAAGCTCAGCATGAGCGAAGCAGGTCTACTACTTCAAGGGCGACAGATAGTGATGTTGAGAAGCCTGTTGATGAGAGTCATTGAGTTGACATACCAGGGACACCGGGGCATTGTGAAGTCCAAGGCTCGTCTTTGGGATAAGGTGTAGTTTCCAGGCATGGACAGATGGTTAGAGGAGAAAGTCCAAGACTGCCACTCCTCTACCATCGTTAGTGGAGACACACCGGGCGACCTCGAAGAAGCCTGTCTAACATGGTTGTGTGTGAATATGGACTTTGGCAGTTTTCCTGACGGCAGATTTACAGCGGTCATGGTGGACAGTCACACTAAATATTTGGTGGTGGAGCTGGTACAGACTACAGCATTCACATATGACAGGCATGCACTAGAAAAGATATTTGCAATACTAGTACTCACAGACGAAGGTAAAACTGATTCAGTCGCAAGACCTCCAGTTGTATCTCCAAAGCCTGAACATAAGACATTGGAAAGTGACCCCTGAGTGGCCCCAAGATAACGGGGAGGTAGAGTATTTGATGCACACCATGAAGAGGGCACTATAGATTGGCATGGAATGTGACAAAGATGCTGAGTGTTGACTGCACCAGTTCCTAGAGCCTACAGACAGACACCCCACAGCACCATAGGGTGTGCACTGAGTAACCTGCTGATGAAAATGGGCATTTGAGATATCATTCTAGCTGGTCCCAGTTGGAACCCTGCAGTCATGGATTTCCAAGCAGCACAAGCGAAGCGTTGAGACACAAATGACCGAGCCAGCCAAAATTTCAGGGCAGTCACCTAAGACCGCAATATTGGAGACAAGGTGATCTTGAAAGACCGACACTCAGGCTTGAAATGCCACACTCCCTTTGAAAAAGAGGTGTGGTAGATCACCAAAATTCAAGCGACCATGGTCACCGTTTGAAGAGGATTGGCCAAACTTTCAAGGAACGTTGTTGTAATGTGAATTGAGTTATTGGTTTAGCCATGCTTTGAGTTGTGTTTGTTATCAGCTATGTAAGCGTATTTATTAATTGCAAGAGCCTGTTGTTGCAAGGCACGCATTCTTGGCTCCACATTTTTTGTTGGAATGTGACGTTTAAAGTGTTTGGCAGTTGGACTCTGGCCACCGTCTTGGTTGGTCACCGTCTGTGCTGCTGGGGACAATGTAATGAAGAATAAAGCTATTCTCTAGTACCTTTGTCTGTCTGTCATCACCACATTTTGGCTATGCCGAACTGTCCCCAACTGTGCCTGTCACTGCAAAGCCATTTATCTGAATGCTGCGAAGTTAGATGATGTTGCCTGATTTGTCGCAGGGTGGCCGCCTGCATTTGGAAGTCATCGCTATTGTATCCTGCATTATTTTTCTTTTGGTTGTTCCTGGAAGGTGGCGTCGGGTATTTCGAGGCAGCAGTAAAGTGTATGTTGTAGCAATTGCTCTGGCACAACTAAGGCATCATGCTGGTGGTTGATCAGCGCTGAATGCCTCGACTGCCACTTGCCACTCTGCGCATACATACGTTTAGGTGCAGCCATCTTGCTGGATCTCATTTTTGACTTAGTAGTTCTGGACACTTGCTGCCGTTTGTCACTCGGTACATACGTGAATCTACGTGTCTCCATTTTATTGTCAGTGCTGCATGCAATTTCTTGCCAAGAGCCACACGGCAGATGCTTTAAGTACACGCCGCCATTTTGTAAGTGCCATGTATGCTGATTTACTTCACAGTTTCAATTTGATGAGTATGTTATATTCTGACAGGCGTTGTGACTGCTACACCAAGGAAGCAGCATTGGAACTGTGAGCACTTATTTTAATTTACACTCTTGTGCAACTTCTACAGGTCTGTAAACCTGGAAATAATGTTCTTGGTGGCACAGTATTTCCATCTTGTGAAATACTCTATCTATCTATCTATCTATCTATCTATCTATCTATCTATCTATCTATCTATCTATCTATTTATATATATATATATATATATATATATATATATATATACATCTATATATCTATGTATCTATATATATAAACACACACTTATATATATATAGCTATATCTATATCTCTCTCTATATATAGATATATGTGTGTGTGTGTGTGTATATATATATATATATATATATATATATAAATATACACATATATATATATGTACTGTGCACTTGTCAATCCATATGGCATCTCATTCATCATGCAGCAGTGTTGTAATCCACCACCACCATTGCTCCAAAATCCTGAAGACCTACCAAAGAAGTGGGGAAGTGGATTAGGTTATTTAATAACTTCATGATTGCCATTGATTCTAACTTTTTTACAGCCATCAGAAAAAAAGGATATTATTGAATGCAACTGGTGCAGAAGCGAAGACATATTTGATAATTTACCTCAACATAGATCACCTGAGGGAGAAGAGGTTTATGATGTGATCCCCAAGGCATTAGTTAAATTTAAGTCACATTTCTCTGTTGTGATGCCAGGTAGATTTGACCATTATTTGACCATTGACTCCATCTTGTTGGAGTGACTCCATTTTGTGTCCTGTGGCAGTTGTAGGGCAGTGCAGATCTTTTTCCTCGCAGATGTTGTTTTTCTCAAAGTCAGACAGTGCTGGAACATACTATGTGGGATGTGGACTCGATATGAGTTCACCATGCTGTAACTGTTTTTACCAGAGGAATGTACAAATCTGCCTCAGAACAAACATTGGGAGTCTGGCCAGCTTCTATGGGTGTTTTTGATACAGATGAAGTAAAGCCGGCGTTTAGTTTCATAACAGAGCGGAGGGGGTTTAAAACTCTCTTCTTGAGGTGTTTTAAGGTATAAAAAACAAGGAGACTTGGCGCTCAGGCAGGAGCTCGCCTGTGGAATGGACGCATTGCCCAGGATCTACTTGCGAACCTGATTAGGTCTCCTGACTAACTGATCTGAGGGCTTCCTCGGTGGCCCTGGCAAGGATGATGACTTTATCTCAATCAGTGAAGTATTTTAAACCTTGATGATTTAGCTCATGTATGCATGCTCTGTTGACTCATTACACATTTCTTTTTAAGTCTTGACCACTTGATATATGCATTTATTTTTGTATATACACATGTTCTATTGCACTTGAATTATATGCTTATTATTATCATATATTTGTATGACCTTCATTTGATATTTGGGAAGTGCCTTAATTCAGACTACGAGTCCTGAATTCTTTAGGTATTGTGTCCTTTTAGTTTAAGTGAAAACAATACATCCATCAAACCAAATATTTTTTTTTAACACACTTTATTTATCTTTATTCATAATATTATAGGCCCGTTGGAAGCTCCGACTTCTGCATGTCACAACCTTGTAGCAGGTGTATTTGCATCTTCAATTACTGTTGCTCACATCTGGAACATAAATATACATATTATACATTAATCAATGCATATCTTTTAGGTACGATCTATGGTTATCTAATCACGTTCCGAGTGTTGATGTTAATCCCACTCCTCCTGTCATCTCTCAGTGTCGGCCCTCCCATTGTGGTTGCCTTTTCCTGCACCTCCTCCACCCCCGTGTGTGCCATGCTGTTCCAATCTGTCAAAATGTACCTAACGTCTATTGCTGTATCGGGTATTCCCATGTGGGTTCTCTCCTCCTCCTCTGCTCTACTTCCCACTATACGGGCATTGGGTGGTGGGGAGTCATCTGTCCGGCATCTGTGGTAGTGATTGTCCCATGGAATTCAAGGGGATGGTGACCCCCCGGGGAACGTCACCCAAATGTTCCAGGTCATGTACTAGAGTACTCCATGCTTGGCCCTTTCCATCAGCCCCTGACCTCGCTTAGCTTCTCGATATCTCACCGTTTCCTCTGCCTTTGCCCATTTCAGTACTTTCCTTCTTCATGTAAATTTCTGGGGACCTCGGGTTGCCTTCCAATTTATTGCTATTTCCCTCTTAGCCAGTAGAAGGGCCAAGTCTAGGAACATCTGTCGCCCCAATCCGGGTTTTGCTCCGGCTAACTAGCAGTGCCTCATCTCTACCCAACGGCAGGGACGATTGGGCAGCCGAGCGCCTGACACAATTGACTCCTCAGGAAAATCGTGGTCACTCAGATCGCATCTGTTTCTCTCAGTTACATTAGTCTCACATATACAAGGACAAGCAGAAGCAGTATATGTTTCAGTAAGGTTTTAATGAAGCGACTGCATCTTAGACAATAAAGCATGTACTGTAATAACCAGGACAATAAAGCTTGACAGGATTAAAGTTGTGACAAAGAGAGTAAAACATAGAAATAACGCTACAATATTGTCACTAGGTCAATAGACTAATCCCTACCTAGGCTATAATAGAGCACAGCATGTTAAGCTCTAATTCTGCCCTTCTGGTTCCCCTGGGAAGACATCATCCCCCCATACCTGAGCAAAGGCCTCAAGTCTGCATGAGCAGCTGTAGAAAAGCATTCAGCAATCAGCATACAGTTGTGGTCATCTGGCTGTAATCTCTCTCTAACGTGTATGGGACAGGGAAGTGTTTTATATTAAAACAGCTGATGTTCTGAGAAAATGTCCCTATGTAAGGATGTGTGTGTTTCTATGAATACCAGAGACAAAACGTTTACCATGTTCACTGGCAACCTATCTTACTGTAGCCTTGAGAGAAGCACAGAGGGCTTGTTTAAGAACACAGTGCTGGCCTAAGCAGAGAACAGCTAGATATAGATAAATAAAACAAGACAGCAAATGTAGCTATTGTTAAAATAATAAACAAAGCTGAATAAAATATATCTAGGTTGAAGTGCACAGCGGCAGGTCTAGTGTGCTAAAATAACGTGCATGGAGCTAAAACTAAAATGACTACACAACACTCCTGATCGATCACTTCCATTAATGTGTTAATAACAGAGCTCCAGAAATCCCTCAAAGTCGGACAAGCCCAGAACATATGCTAAAATTCTGCCTCTTCATCACCACATACATAGGCCATTTGGCCTCTACCAGTCCAAAATGTCTCCAAAGCCTGCCTGGCGTCAGATACGCTCTATGCAGGACATATACATTTTTGGAGCTTAAACCGAACATTTCTGGAGACCTTAGGGATGTAGGTCAGTATTCCCCCCAGTTTTCATCCGTAATTAAGGTGCCCAGGTCGTCTTCCCACTTTTGTTTGAGAGTCCTGAGCGGTTGGCAAAGCGCTACCCGTATTCTCCTATATAGGCATGGCACTGCTTTACGGCTGCCAGTTGCACTCGTCAGATATTTATATACTCCTAAGAGGGGAGGCTCTGCATGTCTCCCTGCCAATGCCCGATGACTACCTCAGTGATCACTCTATACAGGAGGGGGGAGATTATACCTAACTCGAAATTCCTCAAAAGCTAAGAGGGAGTCAACTTCATACAGGGCACCCATGGAGGTCGCTCCCGCCTCCACCCAACTCGAAAGTCTCCTCCAGTCTCCCCCATGAGGTAGCACCAACAAACACTGTAATGGGATCTCTGTTCTGGCTAACAATTGAAGGTCTGGAGTAAACGGGGCAACAGCAGTTGCCCCGCCAGGTAGTATGCCTCGAAGTCTGGAATGGCCAGCCCCCCATGAGCCATTGGCCTCTGCAGCACAGCGAGTGCCAGGGCGTCTGCCAGTACCCCACAGGAAGCCAATAATCAGTTAATTCAGTTCCTTGAAAAAAGCTCTTGGGATCCACAGCAGGAGAGTGGTAAAAAAATATAGTAAGCGGGGTAGGGCGGTCATGTTCAGCAGTGTGACCCACCCCGCAACTGAGAGGGGTAATGATTCCCAGAAGGTCATGTTACTGCAAAGCTCTTGTAATGCCCACCCTACATTCCCCTCTATGAGGTCGGGTCGATTATGATAGACATGCACTCCCAAGTAAGCCAAACAGCACGGTTCCCACTATATGTCTCCAAGGTCTGGGGGAGCTGCCTGGCTCTCCATCACAGGGAGTAGGCTAGAGTTTCGCCAATTGACTCAGAGCTCCGATATAGCACCAAGACGATCCAATAGGTGCCATGACCCATGAAGTTTTCTCAAAGTCGATACCAAAGATCACTGCACTATGTTTATTGTAAGTGTCATCATCTAGCAGGGAGAATAGACGGTGTCTATTAAGGGCTGTATGTCACCCATGGATGAACCCTTCTTGATCTCTGTGGACCAGGTTTGGCATATGACGCAATAGGTGCGGGGCTAGGCTTTAGCTTAGTATCTTGTAATCCACTGACTACATTGATAAAGGCTGTTAAGAGGCTACGTCGGTGGATGGTTTCCTCAGTTTCAAAAGAGGAACAATGAGGGCTTCCCAAGCCGATGTGGGGAAAGTGCCACCTTTTTTGGCCTACTTGTGCATCCTGACCAATTATGGGCGTAGTGTTGAAATGTAAGTTGAGTAAAATTCAACCCAGAGACCATCCAGTCCCGGGGTTTTATTTTGCACCATACTTGTGATGGCAGCTCTCACCTCAGCAAGCGCGATTGCTGCTCCCAATGCATCCGCTTCTTGTTTCGAACTGTTGGGAGGGTGAAATGTGATAAGAAATCTTGGATGTTCAACATAGATGGCCGGACTTTGCTGGCGTAGAGGTCTGTGTAATCATTGTAAAAAATGTTATTAATTGCAGTCTGGTGGTATACTGCCTGGCCCGTTAGCGTGTGAGGTCAACTATGACTGATCCTCTATGTGCTGGTTCACCAGCCACGCCAGCAGACAGCTCACATAGTCACCCTCCAAATGCGTTCGTGTAATATAAGCTTTATAATTGTAGCAGTGCAGTCCCTCGACCTCTAATGCCACCTTTTCTCTGGCTTCAAGAACTGATGCCTGAAGATCTGGATGGTCCGGGCGCCTCTGTTCTAGTATTCTTAACTCTTGCTCAGCCTTCTCTACGTCATGAAGTAGCATGTGGCGTTCACCCTTAGCTGCTGAAATGCAACGTCCTCTAATCACTGCTTTAAAAGCGTCCCATTCTGTCAGCCTTGAGTCTGTCAAACCCTCATTTGCCTCAAAACAAGCAGTTATGTCAGAACCAATGATGTCCTTAAAAGCCTGATCTTCTAGCAGGGCCGTTTGGAGCTGCCATGTTGGTTTCGGGGATCGGATGCAGGACCCCTGATGTCCCAACAATAAAGGATTATGGCCTGAAATTGTTTTGGTCAGGTACTCAGTCAGCTGTGCCAACTCGTGTATGTCTGGTGAGCAGAAGAAGGTGTTGAAGCGCACATGTAGGTCATGCAGTGGGGATTAAAAGGAGTAGTCCCTGCCCTTGGGGTGATGAGCTCACCAAGAATCAATTAGCCCCCATTCCCTCTGCCAGTTCCGGTAAGTGTTGGCCGTTTGAGTAGTCGGGCAAGACGGCAGCGGGGTGTGTGATCTATCTAAAGTTGTGTCTGCTATACAATTAAAGTCCCCCCATAAAAGTACAGGTCCCATGAAGTGCGTGGCAAGGCATTCGGAGAGGGATGTCAAGAATCCTGATTGGTCAGTGTTAGGGCCATAGACGCTCCCAGATACCATCTCCCGCCCATCCAACTTCCCAATGACTATGACATAGCGTCCCAGGGTGTGTTGATATGGAACCCCGGGTTTAATCCATGCAAGGGCCCCCCCTTATATCAGCAGAGTAAGTGGTACAATAGACCTGACCTCTGCGTCTCCGCTGGAGTGTGCGCCCCCCATGGCGTCCAAGTGTGTCACCTGTAACAGAGCTATATGGATTCCCTGTCTAGTGAGATGTGAAAATACTTTATGCCTTTTGGCCACTGAGTGCATCCTCTTGACATTCCATGTTAGAACATTAACATTCAATGTGGTATTCATTGGGTGTGCAATGTTGGGCATGTTGGGAACTGTAGGGGCTCGGAACCCATCTCCAAGGGAACCCTTCTCACAGCAATTCGAATGTGTAACAGATTTAGGCAGCACAAACCATTCTTTTCTTTAACTAAAAAACATTCTCCCCAACTCCCACTCCCCAGGACAAGAGGTGTGACCCCCCTCACCCAAACTATCAAACAACCAAGAATCAAACTTGTTCATGCCTTCTAACGCTCAGGCCAAGTTTTGCAGGGGTGATAGTTCCAGTGTATTGCAGCTCCCACCTCACCCCTGGTACCTTGTATCTGCAATGTAGAATTGTTAGAAATGGGGTCTTTGGTTGGCAGTCAGGTTACCCCCTGTCCAAGCAAGGACCCTCACTCTAGTCAGGGTAAGTCACACACAATCGAAATTATACTGTGCCTACCATTTCGTGGCTTGGCGCCGAGCAGTCAGGCTCAACTTAGAAGGTAATGTGTAAAGTATTTGTGCAATAAATCATGCAATAACAGAGTATAACACCACAAAAATACACCACACAGTGTTTAGAAAAATATATAATATTTATCTGATAAAATGCAGGTCAAAACGATTAAAATGTAATAAGGATATGTTGAGATATCACTGTAACATTGATATACATTGTCTTTAGTCTTTTAAAAGCAATAATTATTGCTTTCAAGCACAAAGTACCTGTTTGCATTCAAAATCTCCGCAAGGAACCGCAGAGGGGGAGATGCATGGAAAACAGGGAGGTTTGCGTCGATTTCTCAGGCTGCAGTCATTTAGGGGGTGATTCTCACCCTGGCGGGCGGCGGAGGCCGCCCGCCAGAGTTCCCCCCTCCAAAATACCGCTCCGCGGTCGTGAGACCGCTGAGGGTATTCTGGCTTTTGCACTGGGCTGGCGGGTGGCCGCCAAAAGGCCGCCCGCCAGCCCAGTGCAAAAGAACCTTCCCACGAGGACGCCGGCTCAGAATTGAGCCGGCGGAGTGGGAAGGTGCGACGGGTGCAGTGGCACCCGTCGCGTATTTCAGTGTCTGCAAAGCAGACACTGAAATACAAAGTGGGGCCCTCTTACGGGGGCCCCTGCAGTGCCCATGCCATTGGCATGGGCACTGCAGGGGCCCCCAGGGGCCCCACGACAACCCATACCGCCATCCTGTTCCTGGCAGGAGAACCGCCAGGAACAGGATGGCGGTATGGGCTGTCAGAATCCCCATGGCGGCGCAGCGCGCTGCGCCACCATGGAGGATTCTAAAGGGCAGCGGAAAACCAGCGGGAGACTGACGGTTTTCCGCATCTGACCGCGGCAAAACCGCTGCGGTCAGAATGCCCTGCGGGGCACCGCCAGCCTGTTGGCGGTGCTCCCGCCAACCCTGGCCGCCGGGGTCAGAATGACCCCCTTAGTTTTCACGCAGGGACGGTGGTGCATTGATTTCTGGTGCTCGGGTTGTGGGGTTTTCGGATGACCCAGGGACAATGCATGGATTTCCAGCACTGAAAGGACAAAGTCACTGGTGCTGCGTCGATCCGGTGGGCGTTGCGTGGAAATTTCTACCACACGGCAGGCGCTGGTCCATTTGTCTCTGGAAGTCGGTCTGTGTCGTTCGGGCTCGGCTGTGCGACAATCCAGTGGGCCGAATTTCCAGTCGCTACACTGGTGCTGCATCGATCTTCTTGTTGCAAAGTCAGGCTGTGTCATTCCTGTTCGGCGTACAGTGAATTTTTCACCACGATACAGGCTATGCATCGTTTCTCGCAGGCTGTGCGTCAATTTTCGCTGCACAAGGAGTCCTTCTTGTAGAGATGAAGGGCCTCATTCTGACCTTGGCGGGCGGCGGAGGCCGCCCGCCAAAGTACCGCCATCAGAATACCGCTGCGCGGTCAAAAGACCGCCGCGGTAATTCTGAGTTTCCCGCTGGGCTGGCGGGCGACCGCCAGAAGGCTGCCCGCCAGCCCAGCGGGAAACCCCCTGCCACGAGGATGCCGGCTCCGAATGGAGCCGGCGGAGTGGAAAGGGTGCGACGGGTGCAGTTGCACCCGTCGCGATTTTCAGTGTCTGCTATGCAGACACTGAAAATCTTGGTGGGGCCCTGTTAGGGGGCCCCTGCAGTGCCCATGCCATTGGCATGGGCACTGCAGGGGACCCCAGGGGCCCCACGACACCCGTTACCGCCAACCAGGTTCCGGCGGTCAAAACCGCCAGAACCAGGCTGGCTGTCGGAATCCCCATGGTGGCGCTGCCTGCAGCGCCGCCATGGAGGATTCCTCAGGCCCGGGGAAAACCGGCGGGAAACCGCCGGTTTCCCTTTTCTGACTGCGGCTTTACCGCTGCGGTCAGAATAGGCCTGGATGCACCGCCAGCCTGTTGGCGGTGCATCCGCGGTCCCCGGCCCTGGCGATCCATGACCGCCAGGGTCGTAATGACCCCCGAAGTCTTTTTGCTCCTGAGACTTCAGGGAACAGGAGGCAAGATCTATCCAAGCCCTTGGAGAGCACTTCTCACCTCAGCCAGAGAGCAGCAAGGCAGCAGGGCAACAGCAAGGCAGCAGTCCTTCACAGAAAGCAGTCAGGTGAGTCCTTTGGGCAGCCAGGCAGGTCTTCCTGTCAGGATGCAGGTCCTGGTTCAGTTTCTCTTCTCCAGGAAGTGTCTTGATGAAGTAGAGTGTCTACCTCAGAAGTGTCTAAGTTGGTAGGGTCAGAGACCCTGCTTAAATACCCAGATGTGCCTTTGAAGTGGGGGAGACTTTCAATGATTGGCTTAGAAGTGCACAAGGTCCCCTTTCAGTTCCATCCTGTCTGCCAGAGCCCCAGTAGGGGGTGTGGCAGTCCTTTGTGTGAGGGCAGGCTACTGTCCTTTGACATGTAAGTGTCAAGCCCTCCACCCTCCCAGCCCAGGAAGACCCATTCAAAATGCAGATATATGCAAGTGAGGCTGAGTATCCTGTGTTTTGGGGTGTGTCTGAGTGAATGCACAAAGGGAGCTGTCAAGTAAACCTAGCCAGATGTGGATTGGAAGGCACAGAAGGATTTAAGTGCAGAGAAATGCTCCCTTTCTAAAAGTGGCATTTCTAAAATAGTAATATTAAATCCAACTTTCACCAGGATTTTGTATCACCTTTCTGGCCATACTAAATATGACCTCCCTACTCCTTTCAGATCAGCTGCTACCACTCAAACAGTATATGAGGGTAGCCCCTATGAAGGGAGCAGGCCTCACAGCAGTGTAAAAACGAATTTAGGGTTTTACACTACCAGGACACGTAAACTACACAGGTACATGTCCTGCCTTTTGCCTACACAGCACCCTGCCCTATGGGTTACCTAGGGCATACCTTAGGGGTGACTTATATGTAGAAAAAGGGGCGTTTTAGGCTGGGCAAGTACTTTTAAATGCCAAGTCGAATTGGCAGTGAAACCACATACAGGCACTGCAGGGGCAGGTCTGAGACATGGTTAGGGGGCTACTTATGTGGGTGGCACAACCAGTGCTGCAGCCCACTAGTAGCATTTAATTTACAGGCACTGGGCACATGTAGTGCACTTGACTAGGGACTTACAAGTAAATTAAATAAGCCAATTGGGTATGAACCAATGTTACCATGTTTTAAGGAGAGAGAATACGCACTTTAGCACTGATTAGCAGTAGTAACGTGTGCAGAGTCCTAAAGCCAGCAAAATGAGGTCAGAAAAAGAGAAGTAGGAAGGCAAAAGGTTTGGGGGTGACCCTGCAGAAAGGCCATTTCCAACAAGAATCCATATGGTATGTCTTTGTATGTCAACAGTAACAGGCGGTGTGGAAATAAAGTGTTTATTTTACCCCAGTGCCCCATGATAGCTACCAATTGAGGTAACAGTAACAGTAAGACTCATTAAATGAGTTAATCTGCAGTTCCCTGGGTAACCACCGGGAGAACCACACTTCAGTGGGCCGAGGAAATGGACTCACTGTCAGAATCCATTCTCTCCTCGCTCGCCCCCTGGGATGGGGACATGGGGCCCAATGATGATTCACCCAATGAGGTGACCACAGTGACCACTCTCCGACGTTCTTTCAGCACTTCCTCCTCCATATGCGGGTCAACCAATGCAGGTGGTCTCCCTTGGCGGGATCGAGGTCGACGCTTCCTCTTCTGCATCTGTGGTAGGTCGCTCGGGCCTGGATGAGGTTGCAATTCCATCCAGGACCATGCATCCTGTGGCATAGAAATTAATTGCACTCCTATTGGAGTTACCACTAGGAGTCGTGCAGGAAACTGCACGGAATATTCTTTCCCCAGTTCCCGGAGTTTCTGCTTCCCAATGTTGAAAGCTGTTCTTTGGTATTGTACTTCCCTGGAGAAGTTTGGGAATAGTGATACTCTATTGTTTTCCACCATCAGGTTCCCTCGTAGTCTCGCTTGTTGTAAAATGTAATCTCAATCTTTGAAGTGAAGAAGCTGTGCTACCACTGACCTCAGTGAAGCGCCTGGGGGAAATGACCGAGCAGGTACGCTGTGAGCTCGTTCCAGGGCAAAGAATGAGGAGAGGCCCACTGGGGCCCCCACAGTTCTGAGCCAGTCTTCCAGAAATCGCACCATGTCTGAACCTGAGCCCTACTACCCTGATATTGTTATCTCAAGCCCTCTTCTCTGCATCTTCCGCTCTCCTCTCCAGTGTCTTTAAGCAGGTTTCAACAGAGATCATGCGGCCACCTGCCAGTGCTAATGCAGGGGTTGCCTCTGATAATTCCCTTTAAGTTGCGTTGCCCTTCTCCGCCAAGCGACGATGGTCATTGCGTAAAAGGACCAGATTGCTGCTCATGGTGTAAATTAGGACCTCCAGTGCCGCTCGTGATGCTGCTATGGCTTGGAGTACATCTTGGAGTGTAGAGGTGGAGGGCATTGTCGTTGTTGTTGCTGGGTTTGTTTGCTCTGAGTCACCGCTGGCTCTCACCTGCCAGTGGCCCCTCAGGTCTCTGTCTCTTTTGGGCTTTGCCCATGGTGTGCTTCTGTGCCGTCCACCACCAATCCCCAGACGATGAAGTTCTCTGTAGCGTGCCGAGTTGCTCCATGGTATGTCGCTCCTGCAACACCCTAAGATGGGCAACATCTCCTCTCAATCTTGAATGCGTGAGCAGGGCAAGTCGCGTTTCCGTCAGTCTAGGGCCCTCTAGTGCAGTCCTACTTTGTGGATTGTTTACAGTCAGGGGCGCTCATGGAATAAAGGAACTAGCTGCAGAGCGAGGGTCTTCAATAACATTTGACAGGGTGTCTCTGGTCTTCTCCGTCCCCTTCTCCTGCCACTTTTAATGCCTTTTTCTTAGGTAGGTCCACTAAGAGGCAAAGGATCAAAAGGCACCGCTCCGCATGACCCCCTGGGCCTCTCACTGTAGCTCCCAGCAGCAGGCTCTTATTCGTCTGCCACATATATACCGGGGCTCAGGGCTCAGCGTTCGCAACCCCGCACTCACTGCTCTGTGCTCCTGTGGGCAGTATTGCTCTTGTCCTGCTGAGGCTGCAGTTAATGTCCTCTGGGGTTGCGGCTGGCTGAATGTTATCACAGGCCTCTAATGCCAGCAGGGCACAGTCCAGCAGGGCGCGCTTCATCTGCAGTGCAATTTTGGCCCCTCCACGGTCCCAACAGCTATCAGGCCATCGGTCGCCATGCGACTGCGGCCCATTACCCAGCCGCTCTCACCACACTACACTCAGGTACGGAGGTTGGGCTCACCTTCTGGTCCACACCACCTCCATCTCATACTGCTCCAGGCAGCCCAGCGCCGGCAGGCAAGTCGAGAGACCAGACAGTGAACAGGCGCGCAGAGATTGTGTCTTGCCTGGCTGGTGCCTTAGAGCCCCCCTTGGTCGCAGGGCCATCCGCCGAGGCTGCTCTCCTCTTCCTGCAGGGGTCAAGGTCGGGCTCGCATCTGCCCCAAGCCCCCAGCACCAACACGCCTCAATTTATGTGCTATTCCAGTGCAATGCCGGAGTCTCCGCAGTGCTAGGAGTCTCCGAGCTGCCAGGCTCCATTTTAGGCCGCCATACAACCGCCACTCGAACCACAGTCAAACAGCGCTTCTCAGCCTCTGCTCATTGTTACAGGGGATCCGTTTGGAGAGACAGAGGGGTCTGGATGCTGGCCCCTACCTTTTTTTACATTTCAGTATGGGCAGAGTGGAATCAGATGGGGCTGAGGGCACCGGAGCTCCGAAGTCCTGCTTCTCATGCCATTCGCTGCCTAGCCACACCCCCGTCAAACCAAATATTGTAATGGAACGGTTTAATTTTTCCTCACAACATGAGTTTGCTTCTGAACCTGTTGAAAGTTATGTTGCCGCTTTAAGCATTTTGGTTGCAACGTGTGACTTTGGTACCATTACTGATCAATATATTTGTGATCAGGTGATTATGCACTGCCATAGTAAAAAGATACAAGAAATAATATTTAGACATAAGAATCCTACTCTAACGGAAGTAATAGAAGTAGCCAAAGGTATTGAAAGATCCATATGTTCATACAAGAGAATCATCTGGAAGTTGCCGTCATACAAAATGTTAATAGAAATATATCTAATAAAGGTGCTAACAAAACCTTTGGCAATAAATCTAAACTTCAAGATGTGGATTTGGAGTACACATAAATAAATCTATATGCCCTGCTATTGCTAAAGTATGTTTCAAATGTTGAAAAATTTGACTTTTTCACCCATTTGCAGATCTCAACGTAATATAAATTTGATTGTTGATAACAGAACTGATTGTAGTCAAGTCAGTCAAGAAAATGAAAATGTAATTTTAACAATGTTTGGTGATTGTGGCATCCAAAATGAAACTATTTCCTTCAATACTGATAATCATTTGTGTAAACCACCAAACTGAGAGGTTGTGATTAATGGAGTCAAGAACATCACGCTTTCGGATTCAGTATCACCAGTCTCCCGTGTCTGAAGTGTTTTTCAAAAAACATAGCAGCAAAAGAAATTGGAGAGTAATGATATTAAAGCCTATGATTATAGACAATCAGTCATTAACATTTTAAGTTATTTTGCAGCTTCCATCTCCTGTATTCCTGGCACAATTTTGGGGGAAATTTATGTTGTGAAAAATGGTCAACATATTTTGGAATGGAGACATCAAGGGAATTTTAGCCTTATTTTGGATCCAGTTTCAGATGTTCCTGTTTACTATATGGCCATACATCAAGGTATTCAGGGAATAATTGCACACTATAAAGATGTTTTTAGAGAAGAGTTAGGTATGGTTAAAGACTTTTTGATTGAAATTAAACTAAAGGTTTTTGCGTCTTCAGTTAGACACAAGCTCAGGGATGTGCCTCTTAGAGCCAGAAAGAAGCTTAGTCTAATTCTGCAACAATTGTTGGAAGATTGTGTAATTGAACCAGTGGACTCATTTGAATAGGTGTTTCCCATAGTTTCAGTAAAGAACAAATCTGGTTCATTGAGGCTATATGCAGATTTGAGATCATTAAATGAGCAAATCATTATTGACAGTCATCCATTACCTAAGACTCAAGAATTATTGGCACAATTGGAGGGTGCCAAATTTTTCACATCGTTAGATCTCACATCTGCTTATCACCAGGATGTGTGAGATGAAAGTTTCAGATACCTTACCGCATTCATTATACTAGACAGCACTTTTGGATATGTACGCACACTCTTTGGGTTACCATCAGTTGTTTCTGTTTGAAAAAAATTGATATTTAATCTATTTAAAGATATGGGCGGAGTTATGGCATTTCAACACAACAATCAAACTTTTTCTGACTCTTTTGATTATCGTAATTTAAGGTTGTCAGAAGTTTTAAAAGTGTTTCAAGATAAAAGGATGACCTTATAAATGGAAAAATGCAAATTTCTAACTCAGGACTTTGAGTGTTTGGGACACACCATTTCTGCAAAGGGCATATCCCAAACCTTAGTCTGATTCAAACCCTTGAAAAGCTAAGTACACCAATGGATAAAGACCAACTAAGATTGTACTTAGGGATATGTAAATGTTATTCCAGATTTGTGTCTAAATTTGCTCAAATTGCATTGCCATTGAAAACTACTTACATACTTAAAAGTGAATAAAATTCATATGATTGAAAGAATATCAAGAAGCATTTGGTACCCTTAGAAATGTGATAGTCAATACTCTACTCTTAGCTCCTTTTAATCAGAAATTGCATTGCTATGTTTATGTGGATGCCATCTCTGAAGGTTTGGGAGCAATGTTCACTCAGAGAAGTCAAAGTTTGGAAAATACTGTGGCTTTTGCCTCAAGACCTCTATCTTGTTCAGAAACAAAATTGAAAGTGAGGCGTTAACCTGTACTTGAGCAGTTGAACATTTTAAAACATATCTATGGAGTAGAGAATTTACTATTAAAACGAATCATAAACCCCTTTTAGCTCGCAATGGTACAGGTAGAGCATCTTCATGTTTGATAAGAATTTGATCTAAAATGTATGAGTACAACTTTAAGGCAGATTATATACAGGGTCCATGCAACAGTGTCGCTGATTGCCTCTTAAGATTACCTGATTTGTCAGTGAAGTCCTTTACAGATACTATTGAAGAATGTGCGGTTGCTGTAATTGATGGTGTGTTACCGTTATGTGAGGGTGGGTTTTCTAAAGAAGCATGGAAGATGGAAGGACAGTAGTCAGGAAGATCAGGATTTACAAAGAATTGTGGGGTTTAATAAGAAGGACTGGCATCGTGAAAACCAGCTGACACCCTATATGCAGATTTCTTGGCAAGTTAGGGATTCTATTTCAGTTTCAGGGGACATGATTTTAAAGGAAGAGTGTATCAATCCTCCTACGGGTGTCCGTAACAATATTATAAAGTTGGCATACAAGGGACATCTAGGAGAGACTCTCACTAAATAAAGACACAGAAATGTATTTTGGTGGCCTTATGTGGAGTCAAAACTTCAGGATTTGTTCAAAAGTGTCCAATTTGTAATAATTTGAATAAAACATTCTGTACTAACAAGGTGGGTTCCATTAGCTAAGAATTTCCTAATAGACCATGGGGGCAAGTTGATGTTAGATACTCTAGGACCGTGTGACAATCTTTCAAGATGTAACGTTTATGCATTGGTTCTTATTTATTGCTTCTCTAAATTGGCTGAAGTTAAATGGGTATCTCAACCCACTATTGATTATACCATACAATTTTTAAAGACGTGTTTTTACAGGGAAGGGCTGCCATCAAACATTGTCATTGATAATGGGAAACGGTTCATCTCGTCCAAGTTTCAAAACGTCATTAATGATAATGGCATTGTTTATTTGAAAACTTCATTGTACTCACCTAACAAGAATGGTCTCATTGAGAGGTTTAATAGGGTTATAGTGGAAGATGTGAAAGCCGCCTTAGCCAACAGGGTTGATGTTAAGGAATTTGTTGAAAAGAATCTTTGGACATATCGTTCATCACGTAACTAGAGTACAGGATTCTCACAATTTTCTATGCTCAAAAGTTGCTCACCATGCATCACCATACTACGTCATGGTTGAAGAAGGAATTACCTATTTTAGATATTAAAAGGATGTATGGGGGAGTCAAAGATAAGTTGCAAAAGGGTAAGTCTAAGAAATCTGAAAAGGGGTTAAACAGATCTAAACATAATAAAACCAAATTAAAGTTGTGTGATTTTGTCAAGATCAAACTTCCATATCATGAAATAAATGTGAATCTAAGTTCTCCAAGGCACTTAAGGAGGTTTGGATAGGAAAAACTTCTGTCAAACTAAACAATGGATCATGGTGGAGTATGAACAGGTTTGCAAGGGTTAATGAGGAAGTTGCTAAATCTAACTGAGAATTTTTAGTTAGTAGAAGTGATGATATTTCTATGGATACTTATGTTGGTGGAAATGATCTGTATGTTCCTTCACAATTATCTTTTCCTAATCCGGTGGGAAAATTACACTTGGAAAATTCTATTTCTGAAGCAGGCACTGGTGGCGACATTGAGGTACATACTAACTTGGATTTGGATTTTGAAATCATTGAAACCAACTCTTCATCTAATGTTGATATTAAGGACATGTAAATTGATGATCACAAGTACAAGGACTGTCATCCTACAAGAGAGAGTGTTTTACCTAAAATAAAGTGCTGATTTCATATTATGTTACGTTTTATTCCTCTTGGATGTAAATAAAGAAAGGCCTACCGAGAATACGGGAGATGTATTCTGCGAGAAGGTACTTGATAGGAACATCATAGACATCCGTTTGAATCAGGGAAACCAACTCCCCCCAATAATCTATACTCAAGATGATGTACCACCCTTACCATCTATAGAGGAGGCACACCCCCAAACCTATCAATATATGGGAACAACTATACTTTACTGGAATGTGGCAGGCCTAACTAATAAGATCAATAACGAGCTTTGGGTGAATTTCACTGGGGATTTTCCTTGTATCTGTCTTCAGGAGACTTGGACATTATATCCAGTCCACATAAATGGGTACAAGACATTCCATACACCAGCTGTACAGGCTAATCACGGCAGGCCAAAGGGAGGCCTATGCACATATATCTCAAACAAGGCATGGCTACGTAACCCAAAAATGCAAATCACAAAAACCTATTATCAAATGATTGAATGCAATTTGGATCAGAACACGCACCTAGTACTCATCAACTTCTATAATAATGCAACGCATAGAGAAGTCCCCAAAATTTTAACAGAGATGGGTGAGGACCTAGAGGAAATATGTGCGAGCAACAGACGTGAGACTCTTATTATATGGGGGGGGCGACTTTAATGTACATCTTTGCAAGGAACCCACAGGAAAGGTGTGTGGTTGGGATACCGAAGACATCGGCGTAGGACCGCACTTTTCACATACCATTCAAGGAGAGGCAATGAATTCAGTGGCCCAAAAACATAATTTGTCTCTTGTAAATGAATTACTTCCCAAAGAACTACAGCTTAAACCAACTTTTAATGGAAGGGGCGCAAATACAGTTATTGACTATATTTTAATGTCAACACATTTTGTTCACTATTTTACTAATTACATAATCCACGACATCGCAATAAGCGACCATTTCCCTCAAAGCCTGGAACTCTCATTAATCCCTGCCACACAGGCCAAAGCCAGAGAGGCAACGATGGTAAATGATATTGTACTAGCCCCAGGTAATGGTTATATACTGAGATGGACTCAGACTGACCCTCATGCATTATTAAAAGATATATTACGTGAACATACCCAAGTGTTCCTTGATTGCCTTAGTGATGACACGGCCCCAGGACAATGTCTAAGTGCTTTCCAACAGATAACCTACGCCGTAAAAAAAGCCCTCACGTCTAGGACAGGAGGGGCAGGGGGCAAGAAAAGGGAAACCGGCTGGTTTGACCACGATTGTACGAAAGCGCACACAAGACTAAAAAAAGCCCTAAGTGCCCCCATAAGATGTCAGACCGAAATACGTACCTGCAGACTGGCATACAAGACAGCCACAAAAAAGAAGAAACTCGCTTTGAGAGGGAAGTTATGGGACAATCTACACAGAGCTAGTCTGACGAAAGACAATGCCCTTTTCTGGAAAATAATAAATACTCCCGTTCTAGGGGACAATAATACCCCTAGAATGGAAATTGCAATCTCGGAAGAGGACTGGATCACGTACTTTTCTAAGATATACTGTCAACCCAATGACAGAGTTCCTCTGGACCTTCTAAAAGTCCCAGACCCTGAGGAAGATCGACACCTAGCAGTATCACCTCAGTTAACCTTAGAGGAGGTAGCAGAAGCTATAAACACAAGCAAAGCCGGGAAAGCGCCAGGGCCCGATGGTGTTCCAATTGACCTATATAAAGCCAACACCGACTTATGGGGCCCTCTATTGACGCAGGTACTGAGGGCCATTTGCACACAAGGCCCACCATCAACATGGCGCCATTCTATCATCATACCCATATACAAAAAGGGGGATCGCCTTAACCCAGCCTGTTATAGGCCAATTTCTCTCCTCGATACATCAGCCAAATTAGCGGGGAGAATAATCCTAAATAGACTCTGTAACCGGGCGCCTCCGGACGCCGGTTCCTGGGCGGAGCGAACGACCACCGGAGGATACCCCGGGGGCACCCAAGGAATTCCTGACGCGATGACGTCCAACGTCATCCGTCAGATAGAGGCCGGAAGGACGACCGAGGGAGGAGGAGCGCCGCGCGACCGAGAGGAAGCCGCCGACGTCAAGGAAAGCCGGAGAGAAGAACGCCGCGGACCACACAGAGAGAAGGCAAACCCCGCTGCGGAGAAGGAGCAACGCGTGGAGAGCAGAAACGCTTGGGCGCCTCCCGCCCCTGTCGAGACAAAGACGGGAGATCGCTTACAAGCCGGCCACGTCCCCGGAGGGGCGTGGCCAAACCAGGTACGAGCGTACCGGGGCTGGGACTGGGGTTCTGGGTGGTTGGCTGGTTTTAAGGGGGTTAAGAAGGGAGGACTGAGGTCGTGTAAGGAAGGAGAGCCTATTTAAGCAGGACCACGGTTAAGCCGAAGGATAACCCCACAAGGGCCATACCCAGACCAGTGAATGAAACTGTAAGGGGGTCACAAACAGGGCACGACGAAAGAAAGACACAAGAGGAGTGCAACCCCACATTCCTTCACCTCCACACAACCCCCCCCCCCTCTCACACCTTACTAACCCTAATTAACCGTATATAAATAAATCTCCCCACTTACCTGTTCCTTTCTCCTTCTTTGTTTTGGGGAAATCCTGGGGCCATGAGAGCCGGCTGAACAAGACCTCTCCCTCCGGACCAGACCAGCCCATCCCGGGAGCATCAAGGAACCCTGAAGGAAAAGGAACTTTATATATTAGTTTCGTACTGGAATATCACCCTTTGGGCGGAAAAGCTAGGGCTACAATTCCAACGAACATATAAATAAACGCACTACACCCTTCAGCGTCGCGTCTGTTGCCTTCTTCCAGCATCCCCTCGGCTCGGGATAAAAAGAACCCGCCACAGTGGTGTCAGAAGTGGGATGCTGGAATAGGAGACAGAGACTCCCCAACCATGGAGGAGAAGTGTACCCTATCCGATATGATGCAACAGTTGGCCTCCGGACAAAGACACCTACAATTAGTGTGGGAAGAGCACCAAAAAGAGGCCAAATTGGAAAGGGAGGCACTACAAAATGCCCTTAAGAGTCAGGCCACCATAATGGCCAACAACCAGTTGGTTCATGAAACCGCCATTAAGAATCTCACAGATACCATCGCTGCTACCCGTGTACACCCGAATGTGCCCAGTTCGGTCCTACAACGATATCAAGAAGGTGAAGACCCCGATGCCTTTTTCACCAATTTTGAACGGGTTGCTACTTCCTCTACTTGGCCTCCGGAGCGATGGGGCCAATATATCGCCCCCTTATTGACCGGGACTCTCCAAGCAGCCTATCAAGCGGTAAACCCCGGTGGAATAACCCCCTATAACGATATCAAAAAGAGCATCTTAGAACGAGTCGGGTTTGATTCTGAACATTATCGAGTCCGGTTTAGAAAAGCGAAGTGGGGACCCAACGAGAATCCCCGGGCCCTATATTTTAGGATCAAAGATCTGGGCCTCAAATGGTTGGGACCCATAGGGACAAATCGGGAAGACATTATCGAGATCGTGCTCTTAGAGCAATACCTGGACGCTCTGCCCCCGTCTACACGCAACTGGATCAAACAACATCCAAACCCGGATACCAGTACTACCATCGAGTTGGCCTGTGCCTTTCATCGCTCCCTTGAATTCAAAGTAACCACCCCCCGATCAACACCTGGTCCCCTGCGTCTGGGTTCGGGAACGTCTTCGACGGTGGGACGAAGAATCAATGATGACATAGGAAAATCCCGGGGACTAGATAGGCCATATATACAACAACCTCAGTGTTTCAGTTGCGGGGAATGGGGCCACATAGGTCGAGGTTGCCCCCTGAAAACAGAAAAATCGGAACCCATGGAAATAGGGGTCACTAGGGGAAGAGTCTTTTATACAGGAAGAAGAGACACCCCTTATAAAAAGAGACTGATTATCAATGGGAAAAGCACAGTAGCCCTCATCGATTCAGGGTGTAGCCAATCTGTGGTCAGGGCCGGGTTGTTCGACGCACCTTACTACACTTCGGAATTCACGGTATCAATCTGTTGTATTCATGGAGAAACCAGAGAATATCCCCTAATCTGGACCACCCTCACCTGGGGAGGACAAGAAATACCCATAAGAGTGGGTTTAGTAGAGCAACTGGTTGAAGAAGCTATTATAGGAACTGACTTTTTGGAGTTCCCGCAACTCTTAGACAGCCTTAGACAGCTCGAAGAAACCAACAACTGGTGGAAGGACGCTCCTTTCTCCAATATGCCTCTATCACCTCCGAGGGTACGACCTAAACTCACCCGGAAGGAGAAAAGAATTATTAAGAAAGCCTATAACCAAGGCCGCTCCAACAGGGTAATTACAAAGGTCCTCGCCCTCACTGCCCTTCCCAGCTTCCGGACTTCGCAAAGAGAAGAGCCTAGTTTAATCCATGCATGGAAAAGTGCACGGCCACGGAACCCCCAGGATAAGGGTCCCTCGTTCACCATAGTTAAAGACCTATTATACCGAGTTACTTACAAAGACCAAGACGAAAAGAAACAGTTGATAGTTCCAGAAGCTTATAGACAACAAGTTCTACACTTAGCACACAGCCAGCCCGGGGGTGGACACTATGGGAGGGAGAAAACAGAGGAATATTTGTTGAGGAAGTTTTACTGGCCGGGGGTATTTTCCCAGATTAGGAAATTCTGTCAACAATGCCCAAAATGCCAATTGGTTGACCCAGGCTCGCGGAGAAAGGCCCCTTTACAACCCCTCCCCATCATTGATGTCCCCTTCTCTAGAATAGGGATGGACCTCGTTGGCCCTCTTCTGCCCTCGTCGAGAGGCTATCGTTATATATTGGTACTAGTAGATTACGCCACGAGATACCCTGAGGCTATTCCCCTCTCTAGTATTAACACCAAAAGTGTTGCTCACGCCATGATAGGGTTCTTTTCCCGAATTGGGTTTCCTCGAGAAATCCTAACGGACCAAGGTACCCAATTTATGTCCAACCTGATGACGCAAATATGTCAGCTATTAGGGATTAAACAGTTACGGACGTCAGTCTACCATCCACAAACCGATGGTTTGGTGGAGAGATACAACCGTACTCTCAAAACACTACTAAAGAAAACAATCTCAGAGACTGGTAAGGACTGGGATAAGAAACTCCCTTTAGTATTATACGCAATCAGGACACACGAACAAGCCTCCACGGGCCATAGTCCGTTTGAGCTGTTGTTTGGGCGACAACCACGGACCCTACTAGATATGGCCGCTGAGATGTGGGAAGAAGAAGACGGGGAAAAAACCATTCTAAAGTATGTCCGTGAGTTAAAAACCCACCTGCATACAGTATGGGAAAGCGTGAGGGAACACATGGAGAGGGCCCAAACCAAACAGAAAAGGAATTATGATCGGAATACCCAATTGAGGTCCTTTTCCCTAGGAGATAAAGTGTTAGTTCTTCTTCCCAGTTCAGACAACAAATTGTTGGCCAAGTGGCAGGGACCCTACACCGTAACAGGACTAGTAACCCCCGTAACGTATAGAATTCAGCTCAACGACATTCCCCCTAGGTCACAGATCTTCCATGTTAATTTATTAAAAAGATGGGAAGAACCTCCGAACGACCCAAGGCACGGCTGCCTAGTCAATACCGTTAAGGAATTAGAGATAGGGTGGTGCCCCACTGATCCCCCTGGCGAGAGAGAGGTTCCTATCATTAATACAGAGATCTCGATTCAACAAAATAGACAATTGAAGAATCTCTTCGATAAAAACGGGCGGGTGTTCTCCTCGGTACCCGGTAGGACACAGTTGGTACATCATCAAATCCTCACACCACCTGGGAAAACCGTGCGATTAAAACCCTATCGTATCCCTGAAGCTAGGAAAACCCTCGTAGAAAACGAAATTGAGAAGATGTTAGATCTAGACATCATAGAACCTTCCCAAAGCCCCTGGTGTTCGCCCGTGGTTTTGGTACCCAAACCTGATGGGTCTATACGTTTTTGTATCGACTTTAGACAGGTCAATTCCCTATCACAATTTGACACATATCCTCTTCCTAGGATAGACGAGCTCTTAGAAAGACTGGGGAAAGCGAAGTACATGTCTACCCTTGACTTGACCAAGGGATATTGGCAGATCCCGTTGGATCCCGAAGGCAAGGAAAAGACGGCTTTCGCTACTCCCTCAGGATTGTATCACTTTAAGGTTCTCCCTTTTGGGTTACATGGCGCCCCCGCCACCTTCCAACGTCTCATTGACACCATATTACGACCTCATACCAGATATGCGGCGGCCTATCTGGATGACATCGTTATTTTCAGTGAGACCTGGGAAGACCATGTGGTCCACATAGACCACATCCTCTTGGCTTTAAGGAAGGCTGGACTGACAGCCAACCCCGCCAAGAGCCGAATGGCTTTTAGTGAGATCTCCTACCTGGGTTATCACATTGGCAACGGTATACTGCGACCCCAAAAAAATAAAATCGAAGCCATTCTACACACCAGTGCTCCCACCACGAAGAAGGGAATTCGTTCCTTTTTAGGTCTAGTGGGGTACTATCGAAGGTTCATTCCCCAGTATTCCAGTTTGGCTGCCCCCCTAACCAATCTCTTAAGAAAAGGACAGCCCAACAATATCCCAGGACTAGACCCGACTCAACTTCATAGTTTTCATACCTTGCAAAGGTGTCTCACCACTCAACCGATATTGAAATGTCCTGAGTTTGACAAACCCTTTCATCTCCAAACGGATGCCTCCGACGTGGGGGTAGGGGCCGTTCTTTTTCAAAAGGATGAAGATGGAGTGAGCCATCCCGTCGTCTTTATTAGCCGTAAGCTGTTTCCCAGGGAGCAAAGATACCCCATTATAGAGCGGGAATGTCTTGCCATTAAATGGGCTATCGAAAGTCTCCAATACTATCTTTTGGGCAGACCTTTCCTACTATATACGGACCATGCACCCCTTACGTGGCTCTCAAGATATAAGAATACCAACAATCGTATATTGAGATGGTTCATGGAGCTCCAACCTTTCTCCTTCCAGGTTTGCCACCTCCCTGGTGACCTTATGGGTCAGGCTGACTATTTGTCCCGGGTTCCGGTTCTGATGGGGCTCGATCAGCCCCATTCATGTGAGGGGATGTGTAACCGGGCGCCTCCGGACGCCGGTTCCTGGGCGTAGCGAACGACCGCCGGAGGATACCCCGGGGGCACCCAAGGAATTCCTGACGCGATGACGTCCAACGTCATCCGTCAGATAGAGGCCGGAAGGACGACCGAGGGAGGAGGAGCGCCGCGCGACCGAGAGGAAGCCGCCGACGTCAAGGAAAGCCGGAGAGAAGAACGCCACGGACCACACAGAGAGAAGGCAAACCCCGCTGCGGAGAAGGAGCAACGTGTGGAGAGCAGAAACGCTTGGGCGCCTCCCGCCCCTGCCGAGATAAAGACGGGAGATCGCTTACAAGCCGGCCACGTCCCCGGAGGGGCGTGGCCAAACCAGGTACGAGCGTACCGGGGCTGGGACTGGGGTTCTGGGTGGTTGGCTGGTTTTAAGGGGGTTAAGAAGGGAGGACTGAGGTCGTGTAAGGAAGGGGAGCCTATTTAAGCAGGACCACGGTTAAACCGAAGGATAACCCCACAAGGGCCATACCCAGACCAGTGAATGAAACTGTAAGGGGGTCACAAACAGGGCACGACGAAAGAAAGACACAAGAGGAGTGCAACCCCACATTCCTTCACCTCCACACAACCCCCCCCCCTCTCACACCTTACTAACCCTAATTAACCGTATACAAATAAATCTCCCCACTTACCTGTTCCTTTCTCCTTCTTTGTTTTGGGGAAATCCTGGGGCCATGAGAGCCGGCTGAACAAGACCTCTCCCTCCGGACCAGACCAGCCCATCCCGGGAGCATCAAGGAACCCTGAAGGAAAAGGAACTTTATATATTAGTTTCGTACTAGAATATCACCCTTTGGGCGGAAAAGCTAGGGCTACAATTCCAACGAACATATAAATAAACGTACTACACCCTTCAGCGTCGCGTCTGTCGCCTTCTTCCAGCATCCCCTCGGCTCGGGATAAAAAGAACCCGCCACAGACTCCAAATATGGTCGGAAGAAAATAACATTCTATCCCCAGTGCAGTATGGCTTCCGCACAGGACTAGGTACAGTGGAACAGGCTCTAAACTTAACTATCCTAGTGGGGAAGTATACGAAGACCAGAGAGGGTAATTTGCACCTGGCCTTTATAGATTTGTCCTCAGCATTTGACTGTGTTTTGCATGAAAAGTTATGGGATATTCCAATAAGCATGGGGGTCGAACTAACAATAGTCCATTTCATAAGAGATCTGTATACTGGGTGCAGAGCAAGTGTAAGGTACGGGATGAGAGGGGAATGCACCAAGTCTTTTGGCATATACAGAGGGGTGCGTCAGGCTGCGTTCTCGCACCACTTCTATTTTCATTATACATAAACAATCTAGAAAGTGAATTGATAAGCAATTGTAAAGACCTTCCACAAATAGGCAATCGCCCCGTCCCTGCACTCCTTTACGCAGATGATGCAGTACTCATGGCCAGGACACCACTAGCCCTCCAGAAACTCCTAACCACTTGTATAAATTACATGACAGCCCTGGGCCTCACAGTCAACCGTTCGAAAACGTTCATAATGAACTGTGGCAGGAAACTGAGCAAGTCCTATAAAATCACTATCCACGAGGACAAGGTGAAGATAGCTCCCACCTTCTCATATTTGGGCATAATGTTCGATAAACAGGCCACCTGGGCACACTGCGTGAAAACAAAAAAAGACCAGATTATTAAAACAACGGCGGCCTTGAAGATTTTTTCCAAAAAACTAGGGGGGATCTCCCCGTCAAACATGGTAAAAATCTACAAGGCCAAATGTATCCCGGCGGCTACTTACGGAGCATGTATCTGGGGGTATACGAACTGCCATGCGATTCAGTTGGTGGAAAATGACTTCCTGAGATACCTGCTAATGGCACCAAATAGCACGTCATCATATATTAGCCATTCGGAACTAGGGGTCTACTTTGTAACTGATCTAATTAAGACACAGCCTCTATTATTATGGCATAAAGTGTGGACCTCTGAGCATACCGGATTAAACCAGGCCATACTATCCGACTGCATGAATCTAACACACTCGCTTAGAGTTCCCTGGCTAAGATATAGTATGACCTTTTTTTTAAATATGGGCTGCGAAGCATATTACCAAAACCCACAATCACTGGAAAAAATAACCAGGAGAGATTTGAGGGCTCTGACTTTGAAGCACTTGGATGAACAGAGATGGGAAGTGGAATCAAAAAAATCTACAGTAATGTCTAACCAACTAATTCTGTCGACGGATGCAGTCCAGCCCTACTTAGTAAGCGTGGCAAATCCCCGACATCGATTTGTCCTTACAAGATTCCGCTTAAATATCTTCCATCGGCTAGTAACCTTTCCGATTATGTGCGACTGGAGTACAGTTTTAAGAGTATGTCCATGTGATGCAAAAGCTCCCCAATCTACAATGCATGTGGTCCTCTTTTGTAAATTTTATGATATTCCAAGAAAACGTATTTTATTGCCTTTTTTAAGATCGACTAATTTGCGTCAGTGCCGCGACGCGTATTTTAGCTTACAGATTTTATCCTCTATTGAAATGTGTGGAATTTTAGCAAACTATTTATGTACAGTACTCTCTGTAAGGAAGTCTATGGGCGTACTGAACTAATTTTATTTGAAAAATTTGGAATTTCCGGTAAACTCCTCACTCTCCAGAAAATACTGTAATTGAACTCGATTTTGCACTGATGTAAATTTATCAAGTTTTATATACTTGTCCTTGAATGAATTAACGATGTGTTTTATTATCTTCCCTATTTATTTATAATTTTTCTTATACATATTTATCAATGTACTATTACTTGATACTTTTATGGCCTGTTGAAAGCCGAATAAGTCTGTTTGATGATGATGATGATTCCTCTTGTTTTTCTCCTTTAACCCTCTTTTCCCCTCGTTATTTTATAGTTTAGTAAGTTTTATGTTTATATCCTGTTTCATTTTCTTGTAGTATTAAAGGGAGGCGATATGTTGTAATGTGAATTGAGTTATTGCTTTAGCCATGTTTGAGTTGTGTTTGTCATTATCTATATAAGCATATTCATTACTTGCACAAGCCTGTTTGTTATTCTCTCTGTGAGGCATTTATTTTTGGTTCCACATTCCCTGCTGGACTACAATGTTTAAAGTGTCTGGCAGGTACACTCTGGCTACGGTCTTGGCTGGTCGCCGCCGTTGCTGCTGCGGATAATTTTATGAAGAATAAAGTTATTCTCTCTTACCTTCCTCTTTCCGTCATCACCACAAACGTATCATGGTTTACGCAAGTTACATCAGAGGAAGATGTGTAGAATGACAGCCGAAAAACAGTAGATGATGTACCTGGATCAGACACTGCCCCGCTCAGCCCCTGCCTGGACACCACACCACTCAGACCAAATCAGATGTTGGGGTTCTCGAGAGAGACAAACAGACAAGTGCCTGAAACACCAGCAGGCATTTGAGGTGAACAATTCCCAAGTATAGGTGCAATAGGCCTCAGTCAGAAGTATGACCTCAGGCCAAATCCTGTGTCCAGCCAGAGACTGAAAGACCATATATGTTGCATTCTATTTGTGCAAGTAACCTGTTAATGTCTTATCTTGATACACTTTGAAAAGGATGTAAAGAACCGGTCGCTACTATACTTTGTATCACCCATTCAGCCAGAGTGTTTGGTGCGGCCTGATGGTATATAGGCCAAGGTGATCACTTGACGTCACCCAGTACGTGTCTGTTCCACGTTATTAGCAGCGCTCCAGCGAGTGGCCTCTTACCTGCAAGGCGCCACTTCACAGACACTACGACAGGAGCATTTTATGGGGTTAACAGTGTTTTAAATGGGCCGGTACTGTCTATTACTGAGTACCGGCACTTTTTTTTTTTGTGAAGGAGAGTACCTGCTTTCTTGGAGAAAACGTATTACTTTTAATTAGAGAGTTCCGGCACTTCTCAGAAACAAGCACGTACTCTGGTACAGAGTACCTGCACTTCTATTTTCCCATTTCAAGCCCTGGGGGTTGTTACCATGTTGAGACTGGACATTTTGCATCACGTCCTGTGTTGTTTGTTATGCACGTTTATTGGGTATTCTTTTTTGAGTTTCAATTGGCTGCTGTGAGTAAACAGAAAAGAAAATACTGCATAATATGAGCCTACAGTCCTGAAACAATTATGTAATATTAGCTGCAAAATCAGTGATTCGAATGCTTTTTTCACGGAAGCATGGCGCTAAAAATAAGCACAATGACAGTGCTAAATTGTTACATGTAACCGTTTCTTGCAGCTATACGTTTGTTACTCACGAAACAACTGCATAAAATAGCGCAAGTAAGGGGGCTTAGCCGGCAGAACTGTCAGGCAAAACATCCACCTGCCAACGCGGAGACTCTCTGAAGATCTTGGGATGAGGGCGTGTCTTAGAGAAGGAAAGAGGTGGGCCTTAAGAACCAATGTCATTTAATATCCGTACTACAGCTTTCAAAGGTACCCCCGGGGCGAAACGGTCGTGCCCTTCTGGAATGCATTCGTATAGTACCCCAGGGGTGCCAAATGAAACAGGATTAAGTCCGTTTTTTAAGAGCGGACTGTTTGGCGGGTTTGAGAAGTGAAGGGGGGCGGAGTGTGAGCATTGAACGGGTTGGTTGCAACTTGCTCTGTCTGTACCTGTGGATTTATGAGAAGAGTTGCGGTTGGATATAATTGAGTTGAAAGGAAGAAGTAACTAAAGAAAAGGAGCTGTTCTGAGGTGAATGGATCTGTGTCTCGCATTAGAAAGATTGGTGCGGCTTCACGTAGCTTTTCTTGTTTGTAACGCAGTGGAAGGTGCGCTTTTGGGACCTGGTGCATGATATTCCTTCTGTTTATATATCAGTTCAAGCCGAGGGACAGCAGAGGACTTAAGTGACCGCCGCTTCAATGGACGTCTCCGCACTACTCAAGAAACTGGGTAACAACTTCTGCTTTGGATTGAAAACCTTATAACCTCTCTGTTGACATAACGAAACAGGATATTGAAACTTATATGTTTCCTTTAGGATTTTCCCAGCTCTTATATAGAGCGAGCTCGACTCGATAGGTATTGGAGTGCTTTACATGAGCACTAGTTACATTACACAAGGACACATTCATTAAGGCAACACGAACGTAACGTATCCTAACCAGTGCTTTAAATGGAAATATAGAAGTACAGGCACTCAATCCAAAGAGTAATCGTTTGCTCATGTAATGAATTGCAATAGTGCTGACAAGTGCAGGTATTTTACCTTTACAATTACGTAATAGATGCTGTCTGTACCGTCAATGGATATTTCCATTTTCCTGCCCTGAGCCTTGTAAGTGACGAATTCTGCCCCTCACACCCAAACCCTTGCATCTACCACTTTGTACCGAACACTACACACCCTTATCATTAAAATCCAGCGTTCTGCTGGTAATGGTATTTTTTTCAGTACCTTTTTATAAGTATATTTTAAAGAAATCCTAACTATTCCCAAAGAGCAAACCGTTCAAAAGTAGGAATTCCATAAAGAGTACATGATAACACTAGATCATTTTGTGCTTCTGTAGTTGTCTGAATTCACTGAAAAAAATAAGTCCTGTTAACTGTTTGGTATTTCATCACACGAATGCTATGTTTTACTAGTAGATTTAGAAACATTGAGGCAATTTATATTGGTCCAGCCAAAGTATGCCACTAAAAATGTGATAATACTTAGGTTGATTAAAGAAAAAAATGCATTGAACTCTCCCGCTGTAAGGGGCGTTTGGCGGGGACTACGAGACCCATATTTCTCCTGCTGTATGCAATGCGGGCATGGGTGTTGCCCGGGCCAAGGGCGGGCCCATCATGTGCCCATCAGAGCATGAGAAAGGCTGTGCTGGGCCACCTCTCCAAGTCCTTCAGTGGGACTCTTGGCTAAGCTGGTGAGTGTTTTGACCTGCAGACATTTGTTGCTCCCTTTTGCTCTTTTCTTGTGGGCTAAGCTGAGTTGGTCATGGGGAATAGGAAAGTGGGTTCCACTAGTGTGCCAGACAAGAGACCAAGGACAAGCAATTCTATATTGTCTTTTCGTAACAAAACAGTGGGGGTGCTTACAGAAGAGATTCCGTGTTTTGAAGAAAAGCTGGCTTTGAAATGCAGCGCTATCACTCCACTTAGAGGTGTTTACCCAGGTGCAAGTATGGGTGTGGCGTCGTCCATTGCTGTGTCTTGTTAGGCCCTATCTAGCTACTGTCGTCCACCCCATAGTCCTGCAAATCTGGTGGCACACCCCAAGTCCTCTGACTCTATTATTGTCATCATGTATAGAGCTTGCATGGAAGGTGCTAGAGCTCAAACAAGAAACCCTACACAGTTAAACCTCCTGAAGCCTAGGATCTGGAAAGGAAACAAAGAAGGGCCCTTCTGTACAGTCTCTTGAGTCCCACAAGGCTCATAAGAGTGTATGCAATGTTCAAAACATATTTTTCAATTTGGATTTGAAGATCTCCCCAGCTCTTGACTTTTTTGTTTCATGAGTTGCTACCTTGGAGCAGATGGTGGGAAAACTGAATGTGACTTTGGACTTTATTAATACACAAGTTGAGAAATTGACACATAATTTAGACTCTAAGCTCCACTTTTCCTTTGGTAATCACAACGCTTCTACTCAGGGCCTATCCAGCCCTACCCAGCGCTCTGAATGTCCCACAGCCAATAAGGGTTCAGAGCCTTTGGTAGTCAACTTAGGTTATTCAGATCTTGCTATTTCATCTCCTTGCAATAGTCGATCAGCCACCCAGATGGGGCCCAGGCATGATAGCGTGATTTGCATTCCACACCCTATTGGCCTTAAATGATTAGTTCCTATTGATAATCCTGTTGTTCCCCAACCTCCCCATGTGGTTACTCAAAGAGTATCCTTGTATAGTTGTTATCTCTCTGTCACCCCATATGTTCTTATAATGGTGAATGTGCCTCCCCACAAGAGTAGGGACTCTGAGAGTTTTCCGCAGCTCAAAAACAAATTTGCTCATTGATTGACATCTTTCTCTAACATGTTGCATCTTTTGTACAAGGAGATTATCATGGCCCATTGAGTTGGTTGGATAGGACATCTTCGAAAATGTTTGCAGGTGTCTGCATTATAATATATTTTGATCATCCATCGTTGTTGACGATGACCAAGGACATCACGTTGAGGAGGTTGACTGTATATAGTGTGTCCTGTTGTGGCTTATCAGTCCAATGTGGGCTCGGAAAGCCCAGCCGCACGTCAGGCACAAGTAGTCCGCTGGGTGGGTTGGCAAAGAGTTGGCTATGGATTTGCGCAGCACACGCTTCTGCACCTCCGCAGTCCTGCCCTGCTCGTAGGAGGTAGCACCTTCTCTGATACAGCTTCGCCAGGCGGGGTGGTCTTGTGCAAGGGTTTCCCAGGAGTACGGGTCAATGCCAAAGTTCTTCAGCGAGACTTCCAGCGTGTCCTTGAAGAACTTTTTCTGCCCACCTTGTGTGCATTTGCCTTCCACCAGTTCACCATAGTACAGTCTCTTGGGAGATCGGTGTCTGCCATATGTACAAAGTGGCCTGCCCACCTGACTTGGGCTGTCCTCAACTAGGTGGAGATACTTAGCAGACCAGCCTGGGAGAGGACATCTGGTGTCTGGAACTTTGTCCTGGCATGTAATTTTCAGCAGCCTTCTTAAGCAGTTCATGTGGAAGCGATTCAGCTTTTTGGCAAGGCGCTAGTACACAGTCCATGTCTCACAGGCATACAGTAGTGTGGGCTGTATGACTGCCTTATACATCTTCAGCTTTGTGGACAGTTTGATACATCTCCTCTCCCACACTGACTTCAGCAGCTGTCCAAATGCAGAGCTTGCCTTGGCGATACATTTGTTTACCTCATCGTCAATGTTCACCGATCTGGAAATGTTTGCAGGTGACTGCATTCTAATACAATTGCGCTGTACCTCGTGGTTGGGTCACATCCTCCATACCCTTTGGTTGAATGGTGTTCCTTGTGACATAATTTCAGTACTCCAGCTGGGATTACCCCAGTTTGTCAGGCCTGTGAAAGGGGGCAGGGTAGTTGCATCTTGGGTCACCTGGGCCTCTTGACGGCCCTGCTACTTTTTCACATCATGTAAATGATGAGAAAACCACGGCACATCACATAATCATAGTATGAGACATTCTATTATTTAATAGTGTTTCAGGAAGAACAAAATATCCAGATTCAATGAAATACATTCATGAGGTTGCTTGTAGATAGATTCCAGAATGGTAAAAAACAGCCGACACGTGTTTCGTCATTCTTGACTTATTCAAGGCTCATTTATGTTTTGAAAGGTAAAGTTGCGTAAAAGGAATTCCATATTCCAAGCCGGTTCGACAAATTAGATCAGTATGTCAGAAAGATGAACGGAATTGCGGGACCATGATAAGTCTGTTGCCGGTCCGTAAGTTGTTTCGTACGAGTGCCGTGTCTCGTTTGTTTTTCACATCTAAACAAGACCTTGAGCTGCTGATTAGTAATCGCTTTGATCCCCTGACCCAGCTTGATGACCCTGACTGTCTGACCAACCCACGGCTTACGATGTGTGAGGAAGTCGGGGATGCATGTGGCATCTAATTAGTTTGTTGATTTAAGGGTGTTAAGTTGGAACATAGCTGGGGTTCAGGGTAAGGTTTCAGATGATGGTTGGTCTACAGATGTTGTCCACCTTTGACATTATTTGTCTACAGGAGACCTGGGATGTTCAGGGTTGTTAATCTATGGATGGCTACACCACATATACTGCTTCAGTTAGTTCCTCTTCTAGTGGGCGTGCTAGACTGGGTCTTGCAACGCTCATTAATTTGGACTTAGATTGTTAAGCTGAGCTGTTCATGTCCAAATCTCCTGACATTCTTGGTGTTGTTTTGATTTTCTCTTATAAGTATAGAATGTTGTGTTTTTTTTAGTTTTTTTTTTTTTATAATTCTCACAACCAGGCATGAGTTGGATGCTGTTTCCAGCCTAAAACCATTAATGGATGATTATTTTCATGCAATGTCTACATTTACAATAATTATTTTACTGTGGTATTTTAATTTGTATCCTTGTTTAGCTTGCGTCCTTGTTTAGCTTGTCATGGCAATGAGGATTTTGAGAATGAATCACCATTTGTTGATCAGGTACATCTTAGGCAAACACAGAAAGAGGATATGATAAACAGCCTTATTACTGATTATAATCTAGTTAATCTTAAGAAATTAAGAGGACAGGGCAGTTGAGAGAACACCCATGTTCAAGGGGAGGGTTGCTATTGATAACATTTTTGTCTCATCCTGTTTGATTTTTGTTTTTGTAAATTTAAAGGTTGTGTGGGATACTGTGAGGGATCATAATCCTCTGACTGCCATTTTGTATGGGATACGAAGCCTCTTTGTGCAAGTCACCTGTTTAAGGATCCAGTAGTATCTACTGATCAAGGGTGAAGGGGCAGGTGGCCTTTGATTATTCCAATGGAAATGATCTCCTTCGAGGTTACCATCTGTATTACTGACTTTGTAACCTGTTTAAGTGATGATGCCTCAGCTCAGAGTATTTTGATGTCCTTTTTATGACATTCAGATTTATTAAGTCTTTTATCTCTAAGCCTGGTGTGTCTTCCTCGTCAACCCCAGGCAAGTGGTTTAATAAAAAGTGCTCACAAGCGTTTCTTATGGCATTGCAAAAGAAACCTTGTTGCTTGGATGAGTTGAGGATAGCCAGGGCAGTACATCATTCACTATATACTGAGCACAAGAATCAGTTGAAAAGGGAGGCCTGGGAAAATCTGTTGGCTGCTAGTTCACAGCATGACAGTCCAGCTTTTTGGCGTGTGGTACATCATCCCCTGTTTAGTTGTGAGCAACTGTCCAATCGGGCCATAACCACTACAGCGCAAGCCTGGGTTGACCATTTTGCAGCTCCACTGGCCATATGTAGGGTGGACCAAAATATTGTTTTTCAATGGGAGGAATTGAGCTTGGCCATCTCTTGTCTTTCCACTGGTAAGACCCATGGCCCAGACCGGTTCATGGTAATCTATTTAAGGCCCTTAACGATTTCTGGGATTGTTGGACCTGGCCCTTTTTACAGGCACATTCCCCAAACTTTGTTGCCTTTCTCGTTTTATTTATTTCTGACCCTTTTTGCTGACGTTATGACTCTGGTCACTTTATCACTGCTGATCAGTGCTAAAGTGCATGTGCTCTCCCTTGTAAACTTGGTATGATTGGCTTATACCTGATTGCCACATTTAATTTACCAGTAAGCCCCTTGTACAGTAGTATCCCTATACCCAGGGCTTGTAAATTAAATGCTACTAATGGGCCTGCAGCGCTCCTTGTACCACCTTCAGAAATAGTCTTTCGAAGGCAGGGCCTGGGTGTGCAGTTTAGTGCCACAGGAACCTGGCATCTAAATTTACTTGCCAGGCCTGGAATTCCCCTTGTACTACATAGGTCACCCCAAAGGTAGGCCCTAGCTAGCCCTATGGGCCGAGTGCTATGTATGTAAAAGGCAGGACATGTGCCTAGTTGTGTGGCCTGTCCTGGTAGTGACAAACAGCCTATTTGGTTTCTCACTGCTGTGAGTGCTGCCTTCTCATATGATTGCAGTGGAAATGGCCTACCTTGTATCTGGGTGGTATTGTCTGATCTATAAGGGGTAGCATAGGCACGTTTGTTATGGTTGTAATGGTAGTGAGAAATGCTGCTTATTGGTGTAGGTGGATGTTTTTATTATCATTATAGAAATGCCACTTCTAGAAAGTGGGCATTTCCCTGTGTCTATAACTCTGGTATTTTGTATCTTGACACCATTCCACGTCTGGGGCAGAGTGACAGCTTGGCTTTGTGTATACTTTTCAGACAGCCTGTTCACAGGGAGGGTGGAGGTGTCACAAAGGTGCATCTGGATATTGAATGGTCTTCCTAGGCTGAGAGAAAGAGAGGCGGGACATACCTGCATTTGTAAAGGCTGTGCCCTGGCCTCGCACAAAGGGCTTGTTTATCCCCCACTGATGTCTGGAACCTGTGCTGGAGGAGAGAGGGGACTCTTCTAGAACCACTTAGGACTGGTCGGAACCTCTTCTCCCCCATTTGTAACAGTTGTGCAAAATGAGTATAAGTACATGGGGTTTTTCCCCATGTTTTCAGAGCACTTTTTGGAACTGGGACTGAACCTCTGCCATAGGGGCTACTGGACTGCACCAAGGACTCCTCTGAACTGCTTTCTGTTTGTTGCCCTGCTGCCTGGCTTCCTCTTAGTAACACAAAGGACTCATCAAGATCGTTTTTCTGCCTGTTGTCCTGCTGACCAGCTGCCCCAGAGACTTCAGCTGGACTAGCATTGCTGGTTAGTTGTGCCCCCCCTTTTCGAGGTCCGGAGAACTAGTGCGACTTAACGTGCTGTGGTTGGTGCCCCTGGGGCACAACCAGGCACCTGTCCTGGTGCAATCACCACTGCGGGCTGGGAGTAGTGGGCCGGAGGAGCTCACGCACCGGATCGGGTGCGGGTGTGCCAGACTGAGGTACACTGAGGCATCTTCCAGAGGGCCCAGGTGATCTCCTGGCATGCTCCCCTCCCTTTTGCTTCGAGGAAGGAGAAGAGGCTGCTGAAAGAGGTGACCCACCCTGTTAGTATTCACACCTCCAGCTGCCGTAGGAAGACGAGCTGCTGGGTGGGAGTGAGGGGCTGTAGGTCCCCAGAGCCATAAGGCTCCTTGCAGATTTGTGACTCTCTAGGTAGCGAGCTGAGCACCAACAACCGTGCCGCAGGGATGCTGGTGGCTGCGCTTAAGTTTATGGGTGTTTGGCCCAGTGCGGGAGACCCAGAGCCGCCTCCTGGCAGACAAGGGAGAGGAATACGTGAGCCCCCGTCTTCCTGTTGGATGAAAGAAGCACCAAAAGCACTGTCATCACGTGGCCATTAGGGGAGATAGGGTGACTCCTACCCACTGGCCTCTATTGTTGTTTCACAAGTTATTGCCAGGATCACCCAGGATGTAGGTCTCCAGGCCCCTGCTTATGGGCTAATATATGTTTCGATATGTACATACTGGGAGTGATTATGAGTCCAATGCTTTGCCATGTGTTCCTCTGATGTCTCTTTTATGGGCAATTATGATGAGATGTTTACTATGACACGTGTATGTTCTGGTGATAACAATGTTTTCCTGACTACTGTTTGTTGCATAATAACCAGTAACCTAGGTGGTGTTTATGTGACTACAGCTGGCTTTGGCAGAGTAATAGTACTGTGGAATGTTCTGACAACTACGTGTGTAGCAGGGTATCACTGACATGTTGTGTCCCAATTATTAAAAAATAGAATAGAGCAGACCCAGCCTGCTATAGGCCCATATCTGTTATTGATTCAGAGGTAAAGATTTTAGGTCGAGTAGTGCTAGATCGCCTTTCATCCTGCGTGGAAGAGCACAACATTCTGTCCTATTCACAATATGGGTTTAGGCCTGGAGGAGGTGGAATTGATCATTGGTAAATCTTTATTTACTTGTTTGCAAATGCACCAAAGCCAAGAGGGATACAATCCACCTGACTTTCATGGAGCTCAGCTCGGCCTTTCATAGAGTAACCTATGAAAGCTGTGGGCCAGGGTGGCGCAGATGGGAGTTGAGCGTGCATTAGTCTATTTCTTGTGTGATTCGCACGATGGCCTTTCGGCCTCAGTTAGATATGACTCCAATTGGGAATGAAGCGTTAGGTCCATCAGAGTTGTAGCCTTTCATCCCTTTTGTTCATTCTCTAATTATTTGGAATCAGCCTTGGATGTCCCTTGGGTACGAGGTTGTCAGATTCTGGCTGTGCTTTATGCAGATGACACAGTTTTAATTGCTTGTACTGTCAGGGGATTGCAGTGAGTTTTAGGTTGTTTCATCAGTTGTATGGATAGCCTTGATCTTTCTACTCATTTTTCAAAATCTCATGTGATGGTTTTTGGGCCGAGCAAGATTAAAACCTGAAAATTTGTGGGGAAGGGTCATCGCATCACCAAGGTTGACATCTTTGGATATTTGGGCATCCAATTGGATTCCCGTCTTAGTTGGCAACTGCTGAATAATCACAATATAATATCCTTTAAAAAGACCATTTTTAGCATTGGCGATTATTTATGGCATCATCCACTGAGCATTACAAAGGAGTGACAGAATTGTTCTGAACCAGTGCATCAGATAATTACAATCTTGTATCACGAGTAGACAGTTTACATTGGCAATCCATAAGAAGCACACCATTTACCCCATATTTTCTCATGCTTTCGGGGACATCCCCAGGCTTCATAAATTGGCTGCTCTTGGCGTGCACACCAGTCAATATCTTTCTTCCATGCCATCAGGGCCGGGGTGGGGCTTAGGAAGTTTCCAATTACGTGCTATATTGTGCTTAACTACCAATGTGGCCACCCCTATAAAAGTGCATACAGAATGGGATTCACCAATTGCCTCCAGGAGGCCCAGAAGTGCCCCCCGAGGTCTCAACTTAATGTGAAGACCCATTACCTCCAAAATCTCACCCAGCTCCAAAGGGGGTTAAAGCACATGACCAGGCCAGTGGTAAAAATCAGTATCGGGGATGAAAGCAGCACCAACATATGGTTTGGTCTGTATTGTCAATCTGCTGTAATTGCTGAGGGGATAAGTATGTTGCATGGAGATAATTGAACCGGACCATCCATAGGCACAAGAAAATCGCAAGCTCCCTCGGGCCAGGCATGCCAACAGAGAATCCTCATTGTCGAACTCCCCCACCCAGTTCTCCCTCCTATGCTGGATCTGGTGAATTAATTATCAGGGAGTGGTTAATCATCGAAATTGCACCTTTGCCCAATTGCTCCATCAGAAGTTTTGCTTTAAGGGAGCTTTATTCGGATGCTGCGAGGTGGGCCAGCAGTGCATTGCGCAGCTAAAGATGGTGAAAGAATTGAGGGCGAGACAGACCATTTTGGTCTTGCAGCTCTTGAAAGGATATCAAAGACCCACCTCGGTGAACGTCACTTAGATAAGTAATACCTGTGCAGTCTCTGCAGAAGAAACCCTCCAAGTGCGAAACCTACCGTAACCAAGACAAAGTGGCGTCATGTCCATGAGGTGAAGAACCCTCTGGGTAAAGTGCAAGACTGCCCTCCAGCAGAGCAGCAATACACAGGTGCAGGAAGGTGTTGTAGAGGATAAGAGAGGTCCATAGAGTATGTCAGGAAGCCTGTCCAAACCCACGCGATGCAGTTCAAGTCTATGGGGGTTATTCTAACTTTGGAGGAGGTGTTAATCCGTCCCAAAAGTGACGGAAAAGTGACGGATTTACCACCAGCCGTATTACGAGTCCATTATATCCTATGGAACTCGTAATACGGCTGGTGGTATATCCGTCACTTTACCGTCACTTTTGGGACGGATTAACACTCCTCCAAAGTTAGAATAACCCCCTATATGCTGGGGCGTCCCATCCTCTGGCAAACCATTCATTCACCAGACCAGATGCGCCGCTAGGTAATAGCCCTACAAGTCTGGGATGCCACGGGCCTTGTCAAACGTCGACTTGCAAGCCCAAGCAGTGCCTACACGTCCAGACAAAGGATGTCAATTTCAAGGTTAAAGATCAAAACCATGTGTGGGAAATGGATAAGGGGAGTTCACCAGGATGTATAGACACTGGGGGAAACGCATCATTTTAAAGACTGTGATACCCCCCAAAAGATTACAATGGTAGATGGACCATGTGCGTAAAGCACGATCTAGTGTTGAGGCAAAAGGGCAGAAATTTAGAGACCATGCCAAGTCTGGAAAGCTGGAGATGTGACTATATAGATACATGAAGGAGTTGCGTCTGATTGGAATATCAGGAAACCAATGTCGACCTGCAGCGTCACTAGTTAATTCCACTTGAATTGACTTTTAGGTGTTCACATGTAAGCCAGATGCCTCAGAATAGAGTTGGAGGATCTCAAGACATCTAAGACCCGATGTTTGTGGTTTGCTGAGGGAAAGTAGGACATCATCCGCATAGAGTGCACTCTTTGGAACTCCCCTTCCCCCAGTCCAAACCTGTGCGTCACATCGCATCATGCATGCCAGCGGTACTATGGAGAGGGGGAAAAGCTGCAGGGCCAGGGTACCGCCCTGCTGCATCCCTCTGCAGTTTGGAACGGGCGGGGAGAGAATTTCATTTACTCTAACCTGTACAGAGTGTACCTTCTATAGCATTCCCACCATTCGGTGAAAGGTAGGCCCGAAGTCCGCCCTCTGGAGCACGGTCTCAAGAAACAGCCACAAGACTGTATCAAACGCTTTGTGAAAGTCAGTAAGAAGGAGGATCAGACTACCCTTCAGCTGAAATGATTGAGAAATGGCCAGCTGCACTTTTCGGATACAGTGATGAGTGCTCCTACCGGACATAAAGCCACACTGGTCCAGATGGATGAGGTAGGTAAGAGTTCGAGCTAGTCTGATCGCCACGATCTTCGCAAAGATTTTAATTTCAGCATTAAGGGACATCCGGCGGTATGTTGAGCAACGGGCCACTGGTTGTCTTGCCTTCGGTATAATCACAATGGTGGCATTACTGAGTTCTAAAGGAAACCAGCCACCCTTCAGCGTCTCTGTGTAGAGGACTAACGGAAGAGGCATCAATATTTCTCAGTAGCGCTTAAACCATTAGATGGGGAACCCATCAGGTCCTGTGGTCTTGCCAGATTAAAGATCAATTATGGCCTGCCCAATTTCCTCTGCTTATAGTGGTAATTCCAGCTCTGGGGCCAAGGAAGAAGGAATGGATGGTAGAGGCACATCCCTTAACAAGGGGTTTGCAAGTTACTGAGTGGGGTCAGGCGTGCCGCATATAACTCTTTCTAAAAGGCCGCAAATGTTCAGGTAGTGGTGGGCAGCTCCTCGTGAAGGATGCTGGAGGAGTCCGTAATAGCAGGGACCACTCTGCTGGAAACCCCTCTAGTTTCTAACCAATATAGAAACTATTTATCTCCAGAAGCTTATATCCATTGGGTAGATGATCTACAACTTTGTTCGGCCTCCTCCAAGGAAACGTGACACAGCCAGTCGCCGCATTACCGCTCCTGACCTCGCACCACTGGTGTGTCGTTCTAAATCGAGAATCTGTGTCTCCAACTCCGTTACCTGTCCCTGCAGCTATTGCTCCCTCTTCCCCCCCCCCCACCCCCCCGTCGCACATAAGCCTTGATACTACCCCATAAGGTAGGTTTACTTGCTACTCACAGTGTCCCTGCAGAGCATACCAAGACTATTGGTCTGGAAGAAGGCGTGGAGTTCCCTCTCCATAAAATCTATGCAATCCTGGTCATTTAAGTACCACTTGTTGAATCTCCACTGGCGAAGGAGGGGAACATAAGCAGAGATGCCCCTTGGGAAAATCCAGATCACTGTAATTGCAGTATGTCATATGCCGGTAAATGGAGAAGGTCGATCCTGGACACAGTTTTATAAGCTGCAGACAGGTGAGTGTAGGACTGCTGTGTGGGGTTCCAGGCCAGTCATCGCAGAGGCTCCTGGAGTCTGCCCACGCAGCAAGACTTTCAGAACAAGCCATCCTGTCAGGTCGTGGAGCATCTGATGTGTCCCGCACGGGATCTGGGACCGCATTTAAATCCCCCACTTATCATGGTTGTCCTTGTGGGGCAGCACCACCACTAAGGGCTGGAGTGCTTGCACGGTGGATTGCAAGAGCTGTGGGGCGCATAATGGCAAACAAAATTGAATTAGATAGCTTCCAGATGCCCCCAAAGGACTACATACCGCCCCTTGGGATCTGCATGTATATTGGATGCTGCCAGTGGAAAGATTTTATGTAAAAGAATCTCTACCCTTCTTGAGCCTCGAGAGTGGCCTGCATGATACACACCATCATACCCAAATCAACCCAGGAAAGGACATCGAACTCCCAGGAGGTGTCTCCTGAAGAAAGACCTCTTCTGATTTATACCTCTTAATGTATCTCAAAACCGCAGAACTTTTACTACAGACTAACAGGCCATTTATGTTCCAGGAGACAACTCTAACCATTTGGGAGATAAGTTGTAGAGTGAGAAAATAACTCAAGAAGACTCTTAACCGGGGTGAAAGTGGCATATAGTGATGCAAATTCCCAGCCCCGCCCCCCGAGATCAGAAGTCTTGCAGTGGAGAGCTTGTGTGGAGATTGGTAGAAATAAAAATAAGTAAAAGGCAGCATCTCTATACAAAACAACTTACCCCTCCCTTGAAGCATATGTTGCCCAAATGAAGAACATTATATAATCAAACTCGTGGGGGGGGGGGGCGTTAGGGACAAGAAGCACATTTTACAGAACTCCATTCATGCTTGCGAGGATAATTTTGCCTGACTGCAATCGTTTAAAAAAATAAAAGAAAAGCCCCCATACGCAGTAAGCTGAGAGAAAACGTTCACAGTACAGTTTAGGTGTCTGGCTAGTAAATGATAAATTACCAATGCCAGTCAGGCCTCGGGCACTGCATCATCCTGGATAAAGTCCTGCATAGTATCTCTGGTAGGGTTTTCACAAGGCTATCAAGGCAGAGAGTCCGGCAAGCTCTCTGTAGATTTGAAAACCATTGGGGTATCAGAAAGGGATGCCTCCTGGTCTACAGGGCGTAGGGCTTTGCTAACCACAGTTCGACTTCTTGAAGTTTTTTTTTTTTTTTTCCTTGCATCGAGGGCGACCCATTCTTCCGGGATCTATTGTGCCACCTGTGGGGTTCCTGGGCAGGAAGCAGCCTTAACCACGACTCCCGAACAACTAAGTCGTGGACAACGAAAGCGAAACAGCCCTTTCGTTAACCACGACTTCCTTTTACGGTGTCTTAACCACGCATGTGCTGAACCACGCACATGCGTGTTTAAGGTACAGAAGAAGGGAGTTGGCTGAGAAGGACTACATGATCATGTAAGTGGGGCTGGGACTGGGTCTATTTTAGTTGTTGGGAGGGTTGGGGTATTTTTAGTGGCGGGTGGGGGGATCGGGGTGGTTTGGGGGAGAGGGGAGGTCGGGGTATTTTTACTTTTAGGGGGTGGGGGTCGGGGTGGTTTAGGTTTAGGGGGGGTCGGGTTATGTTTGGTTTTTGGGGGTGGGTTTCTGGATGGTTTAGGTTTGGGGTATTATTACTTTTTGGGGGTTGGGATAGTTTAGGTTTTAGGTGCAGGGATGGGCGGTTGGGGTGGTTTTTAGGGGGGTGGGAGGTTGTTGTAATTTTAGGGGTGGGGTTTGGGGTGGTTTTAGGGGTTGGAGTGGTTTTGGGTTTTAGGGGCGGGGTGTGGGGTCGCAGTCATTTTAGGAGGTGGGGGCTGGGGGTCGGGGTAATTTTAGGGGTGGCGAGTTGGGGTGGTTTTAGGGGTGGAGGAGATGTGGTAATTTTTAGGGGTGGGGGCCGGGGGGGGGTCGCACGCTGGAACCATGCATGCAGTTCACTAATCCCTTTACCAGGAATGCCTTTACAACGAAAAATCGTTAAGGCATTCGTGGTAAAGGCATTAGTGGTAACAACGTAGTCGTTGTTCTGACCGTGTTGTTCAGGCATGCGTTGTTAAAGCATGCGTTGTTGTGACATACATTCTTCCTCTGCAGGATGCGATTGAGGGCATTCCCTTTGTTTTGAATCCCTTTGGGTTTGCAGAGCCGGACCGGCGAAGCGGTTGCTGCTCTGTCACCCATTCCCAGCCTTGCTCAGGGGCTTTGAAGGGAAGGAGACAATAATGACTTTAAGTTGAGCAGGAAAAAGGAGCATGTAGCAGATGTTAAGTGCTCAAAGGTTTTGTTTGCTTCCTCAAAGGAGCGACTGCGTACCTGAACTGCCCTGGTGTAATCCAGGAAGATCAACATTTTTGCGTTAGTGTCTCAGATCAGGTTGGGCCCAAGCCTCGTGGAGAATGGCATCACGATCTCGATGGTTAGGGTTGCGTGCCATGACCGGACGAGGATGGGGTCCCCTGGAGGAGACTTCTTGGTCAGGGCAGTCTGCTCCACTGCAGCCCAACAAACTGAGGTGAGCGTGGCAAAGATAATTTTCAACATTGAGCAACTATTTTATTACAGTTTAAACACGTTATTCCACACAGTACCTGTGCTTTGAATTGTTGAGCAACTCTTTTAATATAAGTGTGCCCATTACTGACCAGCCTCAAACCGTTCCCTTTGTTCTGTCGGCGAAGATGAAAACACTCACTGGTAGCACATTTAGCCAAAAATAATTATCCAAGTAGTTTGCCTTTACTGACGCTCCCCCCTTTAAGTAGTGAATAGCATGTCAGACAATGCTCAGCTTTTCCTTTCTTTACTTTTTGAGCCTTCCACAGTGGAATGCAGACTAATTTCTCTTTTCCAATGATGCCACAAACAGCCAGTCATCGGACATCTGTTAGTTCTTTTTTTAGGTCGAGTGCCCAAGCGCTCTAATGTATTGTAATCTATCTGTGGGCTTTTAACCATGCACTCCCATCACTATCACTCGTTCATGCGCTTGCCTTTCAAAAATCCTTTATCATCCTTGGTAAATGCTTTACGTTTGTCCCTCCTTGGGGTGATTTTTGTTACCGCCTTGACCATCGACCCTGTTACATGGATTATTGCACTTTTTCTGATACGTTTTACTGCTAGTGAACTTCTTTTTCCTTTTGTGCCTCCTTCGCGCTCACACTCATGGTGGCTGTGGCGCTTTGAATTGGCTTGCTTATATCAACTGTTTTACTTTTCATTTTTGATTTATGTGACAAGCAAAGTCCAGTTTGGAATTTACAATGCTAAAAGCTCAAATGCGCGAGACCCATTGCATTGCGAATGCTTGTTTGTGTTTCCCCTGCAGTGGAGCACATAACGGTGCATGCATTCCAGTGATGTTCCATGTAGACGATCATGCTTGAAATGCAACACTTGCCTCTTCTGTGCAAATTACAAATGAAGCAAAATTGTATTAAGCCCTAACTGTTGTAAATCTTGCACAGATTGCTTTACACCACTCATTTCCATAGCCCAGCCAGCAGAAAAGATATATCTAAAGAAGGGTGAGTTTAGGTGCATCACATTCATGTGACAACCAGTGCAGAATACATCTTGAGTAAGTTTATATTTATATTTCATGGAAGCACCTCGGTATCTCCCAGCCAGAACCTCTGGGTCAGTTCATGCTGAAGCATTCCAATTAGGAATATCTACTTGATGATTTTAAGATACCACATGATGCAACATGTTTACCAAATGTTAGCAGAACTTTGTTTTTGTGGTTGTTTTTTCATTCTTGGGTGGAGACAGCTTTTAGCCATCTGTTGTGGAAGACTTCTGTACAACACAAATACTTAGTGGGCATTGAGTCAGCCTGTTGCCAACCATTGACGGGGTTTCTTGTCCGTCTCTTTCGCTTGCATGTTATTCAAAGGCTTTTCTTGTTGCTGTTGTGTTTGCTCACCCCTGTAGCATAGCTTTTTTATCATTTTGATTAGAGAACTTGTATCCTCCATAACTCCATAAGGAAGACTTTGTTTTTTCTGTTTGTTTTCAGCCATCCTTGGAAGTGCATGTGTTTTCTTCTTCTTCCCTCGGTGTGCTACTTCCTTCTCTCACATTCCTGATCCCTAAATTCTGTGATACTGCAACACTAACCATTTTTTTCTGCATGCATGCTGAATAATCTCAGCTAAAATCATTGGCAAAAGCAAGACCAATTGGCTTTGCCAATGCTTTTTTTGTTATGTTATGTTTTGCCTGAGACTGTCGGAGAAATCTATTGTTAGCAAAAAAACACAGCTTAACAACAGGCTTAGACCTTGGCCATTACTTACTTACTATTGGTTGGCTTTCTTGGCACTCTATTTTCATAGCTTCTTATGGATTACGCCACATGCTCCTTCCTCCATGTGCTTCCAGTGTTGGGCCCTGCTGTGTAGCAACAACCTAGAACAGCCTCCTCTCTGCAGCGTGTCCCTTCACTGGCCACACGCTGCTGCAGAAACTGTTTTTTCCGTTACTTTTGGGCATGCATTCTCAGAGAGTGCATGTCCACAGTCCGGCTCCCGCACCTACCTTGTGTTACTTATCTACTATCTTCTCACTGTTCTTTGTATTTCTCCTCCATCCCTCCTCCCCCATACCTCCCTGAGCCCCACGAGCACCGATGCAGAAAAAGTAACAGCCGATTGGCTCATTTAACTTTTGTTTTCATTGAAATTACGTCAGTGCGTGCTGATTGTCATTTCAGTAAAAACAAAGAAACAGCATCTGGAGCTGAAGAAGCTCTCCCCCCAGCTCCCGATGTTGTTTATTTGTAAAAGAAATCCTTCTGGTGCCTGCACCAGAGGGATTTTAATTGCCATGTGCACGGACGGCTGGGAGCTGTCCGACATACAAAAGCACTGTAGCATCTGGCGGCTCCCGGCTGTCCGAGGCACGGTACGCTTTAAGCAACTACATGGCCTTGAAAGTAAAAGCACATAGAGCACAGTAGGCCATTTCGAGTTGGGTTTAGCGTTTCTATAGTATTATCACTGGGATCATGAAGCACTACAGCTTTTCTCCGCATTGGTGAGCATTGGGAAGTGCATATCAAACCTGCTTTGAGAAAAGGAATTTAAAACAGGCACCCAGGAGTGCAGATGCCTCCAAGAAGTAGTTAACGTACAAAAAGGCTGTCTAAATGCATTGAAGATGGCGGCTGCCATCTTGAGCAGGTGCCCAAAAGGCTGAAAGACTAGAATGGTAAATAAAAAATAAAAATAATAAAGAATGACACTGTATAGACACACACAAAATAATAGAAAGGAGAATATGAAAGAGATGCAAGGGCATACCAGCCTGTGTTTTAGTGAGCATAAAAAAACATACTGAAAAGATGTATTGAACACCTTGGAAAACTATTTGTCTACAGCACACAGCAATTATTTACAGAGTATATTGAGAGTAATCGGATACAGCCAGGATTGTCTACAGAGTTTGTTTTATTGTATGACAGTCCAGTTTCTTAAATTTGTCCGTTTCTCTTGGTCCTTTAAGACAGACTTCATAGATTCTGTCTTCAGAATCCACTTGGGTTCCTCTTTGTTGAGCATCTGTTCCGTATCTCCGCCTCTTTCTGACAATTTAAGGACACTGGTAACTTAATATTTAATATAATGTATTGTGTGACCTTCGGAAGTAAAGTCCTCTATTAATGAGGCAGTGGAAACAGTGCAGCGTATACAATTGCAGTGTAGACAAAACGGTATTCTTATTTTCTGTGTTTGACCAGTGTTAAGTTTTCCACATGGACATGTTGTCATGTAGACTACGTTAAGTGTATTACAATTTGAGAAACTTTTCAAGTGTACCTCAGTACTGGCATGCAAAAACTTTAGATTCTGTGCAGAAAGGGTACACACTACTGGGGGACACTTTAGAAGTCTCATTTCTATGGGAAATGCCCCAGTGGCTCCTCAGAGGTAAGCATATTTTTTCCAGTTTGATTGCAGCCCTGACAAGGTGGCCCTTTACATTTTTGCCTCCCTTTGTAAGAAAACATGGCTGTCCCAGAGCAAAGTCCCCAGCTGCCAATACCCTCCAGTGTTTTTTTTGATGCTCTTGGAAACCAAAATATAAATGGAAGAGAAAATGGTTACGCATACAGGTTTGTCAGCAGTATGTGTGACCACCTTTTTCTACTTGGGTCCTGTTGAAACCTCAAGCCCATAACGAGCTTTCATACAGCTTCTTTATTCCACTGTACTTTTTTTTTTTTTTTAACTTTTATTTATGCTTTGAGTGATTCCGCATACAGATATGCAATTGCAGTCATGTACAGTATATAATAACAGACAATTCCAAATTAGAACTCTGCTACTAGTCATCATGACCCAGCCCAGAGCTCCACCCACCCTCAACACCAGGGAATCCAGTCACACTCGCACAACTCCCAACCCTTAATCTTCCTATCAAACAGGGTCATTCGCCTCCGGTACACCCATTTCTTTGCCAATTAAATACTGTTTATAGATGTCCCAATGTTTGAATGCCTATTTGTTGGAGGGAGCAGTTCACTATAATTATCTGTTTGTGTTTTACAGTAAACCATACCTTTATGCCAGTCTGCCATAGTTGGTGTCGCATAGCGATGTGTCTTTTGGCCAGCAGCTTTCTAACCGTCTTTGGTAACTATCTATCCCATCCCAGAAGGGCTATCATTGGCCCGGGGTCCAGTTGCTGTCTGACTATCATTCCCAGCTCACAAAACCCTGCTCTCCAGAAGCGCTGCACCCCTTCACAGGCCCAGGACATATGCAAGAAGCCAGCCCCTTCTTCACCGCACCTAGGACAGCTCGCATCCACCCGCAATCCATATCTATCGAGTCTAAGGGGGGTGTAGTATACAGTATTTAAGAATATAAAATGAATGAGACTATGTCTGCCGTTCAGATAGATCGTGCGCGTTACGAAGCAGGAGTAGCGCCACTGATCATCTGTACCTCTAGCTCTCTTTGCCACTCCAGTTGCGCCGCTGCCAGCTCATGAACGCACGCCTTCTGTATTTGCATATACAAGCAGGAGACCAGTCTCCGAGGCTGGTCGTTTAATACCACTACCGAGAGAGCCTGTACGTCCGGGGGTTCATCCATATCATCCCCTAACATTGCAGCCATAGCATGCCTCATCCTGTGGTACTGATAGCGGAGCAGCGCCGTAGGCCTGGTAGTTTGATTTTCTATTAAGTCCCATTTTTTAATGATACCCTCCGAACAATTCACCCACAGTACCAACACCCAAGGCATTCATGGCCTGTATCAAATTTCGATCAAGCCACAGGCCAAGCCACACGTACCACTCCAGTGGCATATGTGGGGAGTACAATAAGGCCAATCCCTGCCTGCGTAGGATTTCATGCCAGGCTCGTGTAACCGCATTTAGGGATGCAAATTCTCCCTAGCGTCTGCTCGGAGTATGGAAGATTTTACTCTGTAGTGGAACCGGGGCGGGACAGTTCACGCTCTATTTTAAAATATGGAATGTCCCCAGTTTCATGGAACCAGGCATGGGCTGCCGCGGCATGCACAATAACCCCATAAGTCTCCAGGTCCGGGGCCCCCCGACTCCCCAGTTCGTATGAAAGAGTCGGAGTGCACCAGTTCACTCGGGCCTGCATTCCTGCCCAGGCCAGTCTAGTAAGCAACACCCTTAGTGCTTTAAAATAGGTTTTCGGTAACGACATCGGGATGTTTTGGAAAAGGAATAGAAACCGAGGAAGTACCACCATTTTCATTAGCACAATGCGACCCACCAAGGACAACGGAAGCCTGATCCATCTCTCCACATCCCCTGCCAATTTATGTAATGTGGCATCAAAATTATCAACCAATACTATCTTCGGATCTGTGTGGATTTTAATGCCCAAGTATCTTACTGACTCTACTTCCCACTTAAGGGGAAATCCCACATCTACCCTTGTCGTCACCCCTGTCAGGGGAAACATAACAGATTTGCTCCAGTTTATCTGAAGGCCAGAGAGCGCGCCGTATCTGGTAATCTCTCAGAGAATGGGGGCCACATTCCGCTGCGGATCTTTAACATATAAAAGTGTGTCATCCGCATAGATCGAAAGCACAAGGATATCATCCCGAAAGCGCAAGCCGCGGTGTCCATGGTACTCCCGAAGCGCGCACGCCAAAGGCTCCGCCACCAGTGCATACAGCAGAGGGGAAGGCGAGCACCACTGTCTAGTGCCTCTAGTGATTCGGAAAGCCTCTGTCACCATTCCATTGACGCAGAGCCTAGCTGAAGGCTCCGCTTATAATGTGGACACCAGGCGCAGAAAGACATCTTCCCACCAAACTGCTGCAAGACAGCCCTCATGAAATGCCACTCCACAGAATCAAACCCCTTCTCAGCATCTAAAAAAATCGCAGCCGCCTGCAACTGTGGATTAATATTCTGCATTGTGCCACACAGGATACAGAGATTCATAGGCTGTGGCCCGGAATGAAACCCGTCTGCTCTGGCCTGATCATCCGCGGTAGCACCCCGGCCAGGCGATCCGCCATAATCTTAGCATAGATCTTAACATCTACATTAAGTAGTCATAGTGTTGAGCATTGTTCCAGTGGCTTCCCTGGCTTAAGCAACTTAATTAAAATTAGCTTCCTGCATCGCATCCTGCAACCCTCCGCCATTCCCCTCAGAGCTCCATCCATTTCCTCCAGCGTCAAAGGGGTCATAAAGGCAGCCCTATCCTCATCTGTGAATTGCGGCATGTCAATATGCGTGAGATAGTCCAACAGCACCTCCCAATCGGAGTAACCCTGCAGGTATATAGAGATTGATAGGATTCACAAAATCTAGCTAAGATAAGTTCCGGGTCTCTAGTCTCACTGCTATCCGCTGCCTGCACAGCTATGATCCCGCTTTGCTCTCTCCTAGGATGTATCAGATTTGCCAGTACCGCGCTGGGTCTTTCCCCTTCCCCATACACACGCCAGTAGCATATTTCCCCAAATGCTGAACTCCTGCGAGGGCCATATCCTGAAATTCCTACAGCTTAGCATGTATCTGCCCTAGTGTCTGGCTGGCTGCCTTGTCCCGGTGGTCCTGCTCTAGTTGTGCAGGTCTCACTCTAGTAGCTGCAAGCGGCCCTGAATTGATTTCAGAACTCCAGCATGTTTAGCTATGGTAATCCCCCTGATATAAACCTTAAATGTCTCCCACACCATGCCTACACTTGCCACCGACCCCTTATTGATATGGAAAAAGTAATTATTCGCTGTGGCCAATTCATCTCGGAAGACAGTCTAACAGAGTATGGGGGACTCTCCACGAGAATGGCGGAATAGGTCCTGCATCCAAGGTCATTGTCAGTGGGATCGGGGAAAGGTCAGAATAGGTTCTTGGCCAGGGGGTCTCTGGATGCAAGCTGCCCAGTAGGCTTCTAGCAACCAGCCACAGATCTATGCGTGTGTAAAAGTTGTGTGCAGCTTAATAATGCATGTAACCACCTCCCTCTGGGTGCCTATCTCGCCAAATGTCGACCAACCCCAGCACAGAAGCCAATTCCATCACCGCTGTAGCAGCGGCTGCTGGTCTGCAGTTCTCACCTCCTGACCTGTCTAGCGCAGGGTTCAATGTGCAGTTAAAGTCCCGACACCAGAGTTGCGGAAGACCTCCCCAGGAGCTCGCCAGACCAGCCGCCAGATCGCGCACGCTGACTTCAGTCATGAATCTGCAATCGAACTGCAACAAGCATAAAACACAGAACAAATAATAAACCCACAACAACCCCGCCCGATCCCATCCCCCACCCACAGTAGGCAATACCCCAACACGCCCATCTGGCTATTACTTCTCGAAACATCCTCCCAACCCAATCTACCTCTTATAACAATTAAAAGTTGTACACACACAGAGGTGGATGTTGCCCAGTCACTTTGTGTTCCACTTGCGTGCCAGCCACCTATACGTTACTGCTAACAAACTATTCTGATCATTGCATAGAATATAGGGTCAATAAGACCACACTGATCACCTACTGCTTCCTTCCGAGCTGTCTTATAACATAGAATAGTCTACAGCTTCGGCTTCCATCCATAGCGCATGTAATTTGAGATATGGCAGCAGTGCATGGCCCCGCACGCCAGACGGACCCCAGTAGCGCCCATACATAGAGTTCACTCCCCATCTGACTAGGGGATTGTATCATTCTTATCTCCACCTCTTTTACCTGCCACCCTGCATTTTACAAATTGATCTAGTTTCTTATTATCTGTAAAAAAATAAAAAATAAAAATAAAAAGCGAGCTCCTGTCCACTTCAACTCTCAATTTACCAGGATATAGCATTCTATATTCCAAGTGCAGATCTCTCAACTGTTTCTTCCCAGCTATAAACTTTCGCCTCTTGCACCTGCAGCATGAAATCCGGATACAGCGAGACCGCCATACCGTCGTACTGCAAAGTTTTCAGTTCTCTGGAACGGAGCAAGGCTGCGTCGCGATCCCTATAGTTCAACAGTCTTGCTGTAGTAGGACGAGGAGGAGCACCTGGAGGTGGGTGGGTCACCAAGGATCGATGGGCTCTTACCACAACAGAATGATCAAAGAAGGTAGTGCGCCCCTCAGCTGTACCAGTAGGCGTTCTACGAAGCCTTCCATATTGTCAATCGTGGTGGTCTCTGCGACTCCCACTATACGTAGGTTGTTCCTCCGGGACCTGGCTTCCAAATCATCCACCTTCAGACATAGAGTATGCACCTCCTTGTTTAAACCTCCTTGTTTAACTTGACATGGCTGACAGCGAGCTGCGTCTGTCCATCCTCCACTTCAGACACTCGTCTCTCCGATTGGTCAAGTTGCTCCGTGTTTATGTAAATGCTCAGTCATTCTATCCATGCGATATGAGAGGGAGTCTAGTTTGCCATTTATCTGGGTAAGGCTGTGCTGCATTGCCACCAAAATGTTATGCAGATCTTGCTCCTCCCCAGTGGGCATATCCGGTCCCTTCTCCGACCCAGGTTCCACTTCGTCATCTGCGGGGTTGTACGACTTGCAGCGGTCAAACTGTAACTTAGCCTGGTTCTTGTCTGTCTTACCCATTTTGCGCACCTTGGTGGATGTGTCATTCACATCAATCCAGGGATGTCGGGACGCAAGACACCTCCCCCCCCCCGCCACCTCAACACCCCAGCACAACCACTATACCGATCTCTGGCCCAGAAAAATGTCACCTCTCGATGAACTAGCACTCCTCCGCTTCCTGGCGCCCCACGTCTGGTCAGTCAGGCAGCCCCAACCAACGTCCCGCAGGCCTCCGGCCGGATAAACAAGTAGATCCCAATCCTTGAGTGGTGCAGTGGGGCACACGCCGCCAGTCTCTGGGTATAAACACCGCCAGACCCTGGTCTGCGCAACACAATTTGCCAGCACGTACGAGAGGACTGATTCCACCAGCAGGTAGGTCAATCACAGAGCCCCCGGTCACATCCCAGTCGAGCGTACTCCAGAGTCTCCTGCTCAGTGCGAATGAGGCAAATTACATCTCAATCTCGTATTCATGGTCCCAGACTTCACCAGCAAGACAGCTGTAATGGGCCCGTCGGGGCACACCCCAGCGGACCGCCACTTCAAGCCTCGTCCCAAGCCACCGTCCTTCTCAAAGGCCGAGTCAACCTCTGGGCTCCTCATGGATATCTGCCCGCAGCCTGGCCCTTCAGTCGTCAGCAGGCTGCCGCGGGGGTCTCACGCCACACAGCCGCGATCGGTCCCAGCACGTTCTCGGCACTCTGGCCCCTCCAGCGCCAAGGCCCCAGGCCCCACCGCAGCAGATCCTCTCCGCCGCCGGGCCCGAAGTAGTTTCAAGTCCCAGCGTCGGGTCAACATCCTGTGACTCTGGGCAAATCACTTAATATTCCTGTGCCTATAAAAAAAAAATGAATGCGACACTGTCTAATGTAATTAGTGTTCATGTTAAGCACTCCAGTACCTTTGGTCGAGTTTGTGGTATATAAACGCTGCAGAAAAATTCACAAAGAGGTAAAAACAAATTTTAACATAAAAAAGGAATGAAATTGATACCCATTTAGTGGTTGCTTTGTACAAAGTGAAACCTGAATACATCACAGCTTTCCTGATTAAAATGTGTGTTCTTGGGCAAATATTTTATCTTTCCAAAACTCCTTTCTTGTCATTATTGCATGTGAAAGCACCTTGAAATATGTGATTTCAGAAAAATAGTTGTGCAAAACGCTATTGTGTTTGATTTAATAGATTATGGCCTGATTATTATACAGCAACATTATAAACAGATTTCGCATGACAGCTGTCTTGCCTCTTTTTAAAACAATGGTGAAGGTATTGTATGGTACGACTAGGTAGTCTTACCATGCAATGCCAACACAATAACCAGTAGTGGACCTCAGAGTCACGCTCCACAAACCCTAGCTCAGTCCTGGTAGTGTGGCAAAGAGCAGTCAGGCTACTTGGAGGAATATGTATAAAGCATTTGACATTACCAACATGTACGATAAGTAAATGACACGACTAGAGAAATCCTACACCAATTTAGAAAAGTAGATTTGATTTTAATCTTAAATTAGACACCAAAATTAACTTTGTAGCTTTTGTGCAACCGAATTTGTGAAGTTTTAAGTCTTTGGAAAATACAGTACTATGCAGATTGAAGTACATTGGGAAAATGGCAGTGTGCACTAAGGCACTTCTAGGGTGAGTTCCTTTGAACCCACGGGAACTCAAGGTGCTGTGGGGATTTAGACCAAGAGTCAGCAGTAAAACATTTGTTACCTTGCTCAGGGAGTCCGGTTTCAAAGGTGACTTGGCTGTCCATGGTGCTGAACGGTCCGCAGTGGCTGGTGAGTTTTGCACTCCATTGCAAAACTGGACTTGGGGGTGGGCTCACACTCTACCCTTCGGATGTAGAGGTCTATGAGGGGCCAGGACCAGGATTCGATGCTTGAATCTTAACCACCTCGTCTGGTGGCACTTGGTGCAGAGGTAGCTCCTAGCTGTAAATTACGGGGCTGGTCATGCCAGAGCTGTTTTGCTGCTCCAGTTAGTCACTTTCCTCAGGCTGCAAACCCACAGGAGGGGGTTGCTGGCAACTTCTGTCCCTTTGCTCTGGGGGGGGGGGGGGTTCTCTGGAGTCGTGAACATCATGTGTTTGGTGGTTTTCTTGCAGGTGAAAGACAAGTCGTGGTAGCTGTAAGGGAGGTCCACAAGCTTTCTGGTGGTTGGAGGTCGTTTGGTGTGGAGTAGAGGCTTGAAACGTTGCACGGGCCTCACTCCCTATCTTAGATTCTGGACACAGAGTTTCTTTGGGCTCAGGCACTCAGAGCCTGTTGGATCGCAGTTTTTCACCTTCAGCGCTTCTTTACTCCTGCAATTTACAGATCACTGGTGTCACCAGTCAGGGGAGTCTTCCTTGGTTTCGATGTCCACAGGGTTCCTCTGGTCGGGACCAACAAGGTTTGACCTCTAGCACAAGTCGGGCACTCTGTTCCAGTACTGGTCTCCGTAGGTCACTCTATGTCCTCTCCTTTGCGTGGTTTAGGGGGTGTTTTAAGGGTGTGAGGGACAGTGATCAATGGGTAATGTCTCTGTGGCTAGTCTGCTTCTGCATCAATAATTTCCTGTGGGGAGTATGTCACTTTCTTCCCAGAATGCACAATTCTTGGGGTCTGCCAAGATGGCAGAACCCTTCCTTGCCTGTGCAGACCTCCTAGCCCACCCTCAGAGATGTGGCTAGTTTGAGGTAGGTGCATGCCTCCTGCACAGCTAATTGTCCACCTGCCCAGTTGGGCAGGACAGAAAGGTCTTTGTCCTCCTCTGGGAGGAAAGCTCTTGGCATTTCAAAGAGGGGGGGGATCCTTTGAGTCTTGCCGCCCTAATGCTAATCTCACTAGCCAGCCTGGGAGGGAGGAGGTGTGACCTCCTTCCTGCCCAGGACCTTTGTCAATCAATCAGGGATTTGATAAGCATGGCTACTCACCCATGATGGTCTCAAGGTGCTAGGGAGGTGGGGGGGAGGAAGGGTGCTGAGGATCAGTCGAAAAACCAGGTCTTGAGGTCCTTCCTGAACTGTGACAGGGTGGGGGACTGCCTGAGGTGGATGGAGAGGGTGTTCCAGGTCTTGGTGGCGATATGGGAGAAGGATCTTCCTCTGGCTTTAGTTTTCCAGATCTGGGGGACGTTGGCGATGGCCTGGTCGGCGGAGCGGAGTTTTCTGGCGGGAGTGTAGAAGGAGAGTCTGTAGTTGAGGTAGGCTGGTCTGACGTCCTGTAGGGCCTTGTAGGCGTGGGTCAGAAGCTTGAAGGTGATTCTCTTGTCGATAGGCAGCCAGTGGAGGTCTCTTAGAAGGGCAGAGTTGTGGCTGTGTCGTGTGGCGTTCTTGATGAGACGGGCAGAGGCGTTCGGGATTTGTTATAGTCTTTTCCGGGTCTTGGCAGTGGTTCAGGCGTAGAGTGCGTTGCCTTAGGCGAGGCGGCTGCTGAGGAGGGCCTGGGTGACTGTCCTCCTGGCTTCGATAGGGATCCACTTGTAGATTTTTGAAGCATGCGCAGGGTGTGAAAGTAGCCCAATGAGACGGCGCTCACCTGTCGGTCCATTGAGAGCAATGAGTCTAAGATGATGCGAGGTTGTGGGTGTGGTAGGTGGGGGTGGGGGTGTTTCCGAAGGGGTGGGCTACCAGGAATTGATCCAGGCGGAGGGTGTGGAGATGAAGATGAGGACTTATGTCTTGTCTGAGTTCAGTTTGAGGCAACTGTCTCTCATCCAGGGGGCGACTGCTTTTATTCCTTCGAGGAAATTGCTGTTGGTGGTGGTCGGGTTGTTGGTGAGGGAGACTATCAGTTGGGTGTCGTCGGCGTAGGAGACTATGTTGAGTGCATGGCTTATGACGATTGTCTTGCGTCCTGCCAAGGTACTAGCATCACCATCAGGAGGTCAGACTCTGTTCTGTGGTGGCTCAGGAGAGCCTGTTAAAACAGTACAGAACTTGGGCACTTGGTGGGCACCCTCTAAGGGTGCCAACTAGGCATCTGCTTTTTAATCCTAAGCATGGGCATCATGTTCAGGGTTAAAAAGCACACTGTTTGGTATGAAACATGACTGGATTTGGCTTGGTCATTGCAGAGCTGGACATCTGAGCAGTAGTCAGATGCTACTCCATGGTATCCAATGGACCCACAGTTACTCAGGTTGGGATCATGTTTTAACTGCCAGCACGGGGGCATATGTGCACCTGCACGTATGCCCTCACTCTTGGAACAGTCCAGCCTGCCCGTTGAGCTAGAGGGGGGCCTGCCTTAGGGGTGACTGACTTGTCCATGGGCAGTAACAGAGACTGTGCTTGCACCTGGTGTAGGCAGAGTCTTATCAGAGCAGCAGGCTGCTCATGCAGGCTAAAAGGGCGGCTCTGCAGTCTCTCTTCTACTTGGAGTACTCAGGGTGACACAATCAGTGCTGCAGCCCTGGTACCCCCTTTACCACCGTTGCCCTGGGTACCATTTACTGGGGTTGTAAGGTGCTTGTCAGTTGGCCTATGCAATCCGACATATACTTTAAGGTAAAGAGCGTTGGTACTGGTGCCTGCTTATCAGGCCTCAATACACTAACGGGTCAAAAACCACAACATCTGATGGCAAAATGTGGGGTGTGACCATCCAAAAAGTGGCACTTTACAACAGTGGGGGTGAGTTAAAATTGTCTTCATGCTACTAACCAATAAGGTGTATTTTAATACTGGTACCCCTGGAGAAGATTAAAATCAGTGATGGATGTGCTGTGAGGATCAATGCGCTCTCACATCTTGAGTGTAGGTCGACATGTCCCAGTTAAACCATCGTAGCTGCCCTGAAAGGGTCAGCCTGGCTATGTTCAGAACCAAATGTGCATGCACCCTAAGGCATACGAAAAGTTTGCAGTGCATCTCTTATGATTTTATCTGCGTATTCCCTCCATTTGAGTATTTCTTAGTCTGTAATCAATTGTGTGTGTGTATATATACATATACACACACACATTTTCATTGTTGTTTAATTTATTATTATATATTTTTTTAATTTACTTTATAACCCCTTCGCTGCCGGGCCTTTTCCCCCTCCTGTGCCGAGCCTTTTTTTGGCTATTTGGGCAGTTCGCTCTTAGGCCCTCATAACTTTTTGTTCACATAAGCTACCCACGCCAAATTTGCGTCCTTTTTTTCCAACATCCTAGGGATTCTAGAGGTACCCAGACTTTGTGGGTTCCCCAGAAGGAGGCCAAGAAATTAACCAAAATACAGTGAATTTCATTTTTTTTCAAAAAAATTGGAAAAAGGGGCTGAAGAAGAAGGCTTGTGGTTTTTTCCCTGAAAATGGCATCAACAAAGGGGTCGCAGTGCTAAAATCACCAGCTTCCCAGCTTTCTGGAACAGGCAGACTTGAATCAGAAAACCCAATTTTTCAACACAATTTTGGCATTTTACTGGGACATACCCCATTTTTATGATTTTTTTGTGCTTTCAGTCAGTGACAGAAACATTCTGAATTCAGCAAGGGGTAATTTGTGTAGATCCTGCAAGGGTTTCCTACAGAAAATCACAACTGAAAAAAACAAAATATTGAAATTGAGGTGAAAAAAACTGCAATTTTGCTCTATGTGTTACTCTGTAACTTTTTCCTGCAATGTCAGATTGTTTAAAGCAATATACCGTTACGTCTGCCGGACTCTTCTGGTTGCGGGGGTATATAGGACTTGTAGGTTCATCAAGAACTCTAGGTACCCAGAGCCAATAAATGAGCTACACCCTGCAGTGGGTTTTCATTCTATACCGGATATACAGCAATTCATTTGCTGAAATATAAAGAGTAAAAAATCGCTATCAAGAAAACCTTTGTATTTCTGAACTTGTGCATTTTTGAAAACTAGAGACCTCGGGGAATCCAAGATGGGGTGACTTGTGGGGCTCTGACCAGGTTCTGTTACCCAGAATCCTTTGCAAACCTCAATTTGGCTAAAAAAACACATTTTCCTCACATTTTTGTGAACGAAAGCTCTGGAATCTGGAGCCACAAATTTCCTTCCACCCAGCATTCCCCCAAGTCTCCCGATAAAAATGATACCTCATTTGTGTGGGTAGGCCTAGCGCCCACGACAGGAAATGCCCCAAAACACAACGTGGACACTTCCCATTTTTTAGGATCAAATCTGTTTATTGTTTTTTAATAAGAGCAAAAAAATATAAACATATAAAACGCAGCTCATCGCGGGACATAAATAAAATATATCAGCACAGTAGCAATCTCATATCTTCATGCAGAGGTCTCTCTCGTAAATCCCAAGACCACACCCAGAGGAACCACCCAGCCAGTCTTCTCGTTGCAGAGTCATGTGTCCACTGGCAGTGTTCAATAGTCTTCCAAGGTTCTAGTCCCACAGATGAGAACACATAAACGCAAACACTTCAACTATGCCTCACTCTGAGAAACCATGTCATCTTACTGTCTCTCCACTCCTTAACCCCTTGCATCGTCCAAGCTCAGCCCCCCCTTCCAACCTCCCCCCGAGCCCTCCAACCAAGAATTCAAATCAGCCTCAAGACCCTCAGGTAGATCGGGCATGTCAACTCAGTAAATTCTGCGGAAAGAATCCGAAGGAACGGCTTGCACAACTCGCCAAGTCTCCTATCCGCTGCTGGGAGGCTAGCGTAAGTTTCTCCATAGCTAAGATAAACCACAGCTTCTGGAGCCATGAGATACGCGTGTCTGTACCTCTGTCTGTACCCCAGAGAGCTAGGATCAGTTGCAGCGCTGCGTTAAGTGCTAGGGCCATCTGCCTCCCTTTTAGAGACCTTAAAGGAAAAGTAAGGGGATTAGGCAGCCCCAATAAGATGTACGATGGGAGTCTCGGGATCTTAACTTGGAACGCTGCATCAATATCATCTATAATGCTTTCCCAATAACTGTGTAGCTTGGGGCAGTGCCAAAGCAAATGCGCAAGTGTGCCTGTAGCTCCACACCCCCTCCAGCAAAGGTCCGACTTATCACAATTCCATGCATGCAACCGTGCTGGAGTGTAGTACCAGTATGAAGCAACTTTATATGATGTCTCTGTCCCTGCTGCATTATATGCCGTGTGGTGTATTCTATAGAATATGCTGTCCCATTCCTCATCTGAGAGTTCTCTCTCCAGTTCCCTCTCCCATCGCAACTGACCCTTTGACTTAGGCGAGCGGTTTTCCCCTTGCAGAAGCCGATAAAGTTTTGAGATGATTCTCTTATCATCCTTCTTTAGGAACAGCCATTTCTCAAATGGCGTATCTATTAGAGCTCTGTTCGCCTGCAAGAGAGCCCAATGTCGAACCTGATAATACATCAGACTATCCGCCTCTACCAGGCCATAGGCCTCTCTCATCTGGTCAAAGGACAACACCCCTTGTTCATCAAAAAGACTTCCTACTTTCCTACAGTCCCCTTCATACCAACGTCTCAGGCCATCCAGACGGAGTCCAGGCTCGAAGTCAGGGTTCGCGCCTATGGGGGGCATAGGGGACGGAAAGGAAGTCAGCCCTAGGCGGCAAGCAACCGCGTCCCATACGCGTAACGTTGTTCCGGTAATCGGGGAAGATGCCTTCCATATTTGTGAGCCCGCCACCGCCTGGTCCATAAAACACCAGTGTTTCTCCATGAGTGGGCGACTCCACTCCACAAGAAAGCGCAACTGTGTTGCCTAAAAATATCTCAGAAGACATGGTATTGCCAATCCCCCACTGCCCTTGGGGCGATATAAAACCTGCTGAAGGAAGATGCGCCGGACGACCCTCCCTTATAAATCTCAGGACCGCCGATTGTAGAGTGGCAATCCTCCAGGGAGGGGGGTTAGTGGGAGCACCTAAAACATGTACAGTATTCGCGGCAAGACTGTCATCTTGACCGCAGCCACCCTACCCAGCCAAGCCAGTTTATGTCTCCCCCATAGCTCCCGCTGTATATCGCGAACCAGCTTTGTGTAGTTCAAGCTCGCCGTTTTAACGGCAGACGTCGCAAACTCAACCCCAAGATAGGAAAAGCGTGAAGACGACCAAATAAAGGGATGTTGAGCCTTCAAATCCTCCTCGTGATCAGCGCTCAGAGACAGACCAAGGACCTGAGATTTCTGCATGTTCACTTTAAATCCCGAAACCTGGCTAAACTCAACTAGTATCTCCATAAGTGCAGGTAAAGAGGTCGCAGGCCAATGGACCCTATCGAATGCCTTTTAGCGTCTATAGAGAGAAAAAGCGCCTCTCTGCGAGATATATCAATTTTATCTAGCAGATGCAGAAGTCGCTTCGTATTATCGCCACACTGTTGATTTGGAATAAAACCGGACTGATCCGGATCAATAAGACCCGGCATATAAGGATTAAGGCGGTAAGCAAGAATCCCCATAAATAGTTTAGCATCGATATTCAGAAGCAAAATCGGCCTAGATGAAGCACACTCCTCCGGGTCTTTGCCCGGTTTATGTATAACAGCAATGGTAGCGTCCAGCATACTCGGTGTCAGGGTTCCCGTCGTCCGAAAGGAATTAAAAAGCCTCACGAGAAGCGGGGCGAGCTCCACACAAAAGATCTTATAAAACAATGCCGTGAACCCATCAGGGCCGGGGGACTTCCAATTCTTTAGGCGGGAGATCGCCGATATAACTTCCTCCGGCCTTATCTGTTGGTCCAGCAGGGATGCCTCCCTCTCAGAAAGAGGAGTGATTGCTATGCCCTCTAAATAAGAATCCAGGGCCGTGTCATCCCGCTCATCCGCTGCGTATAACCCCCGATAAATCCCCGCAAATGCCTCTGCAATCTGCTCACTCGTGCAGACCTCTTCATCGGAAGGAGAACAAATCAATTTGACCGCCGACGCTGCGCTCGCAACCGGTGCGCCAATAGCTTTCCGCATCTATTGCTCCCAATATAGTATTTGTGCTTAAGTCGTGCTACCGCGTACTCCACCCTATCCCAGTCCAGTTGTTTCAGCTGTTGCCTTACCTTCTCTAATTCTTGCCAGATTCTAGGCGCGCCAGTGGATTTATGGGAACGCTCCAGGACAGCTACCCTCTGCTCTAGCCTCTCCCTCACCTCTCTCCTTGCTCTATTATCCCTCGCCGATAATGCCATCACCTCGCCCCGCACTACCGCCTTCAGCGCCTCTCACACAGTCTCCACAGAGGTACTGCCCTCGTCATTAAAGCTAATATAATCCCTAATCGCACGTCGAACGATTCCACCGCTGTTTCGCTCTGAAGCAGGGAGTCTCTATAGCGCCAGCTCGGTGTGCCAACGCGACCTATCTCCATGGCCAGTTCAACCGTAATAGGGGCATGATCAGTCAAGGCCCTGGGCTCAATCGTAGCCTCCCTGACCCGGGGCATAAACTTGTGCGAGGCCAGAAAAAGATTGAGCCGTGCATATGTCTTGGTCGCCGCTGAATAAAAGGAATAATCTCGGAGTGTGGGATGCGACTTCCTCCATACATCCTCCAGCCCACACTCAGCCTGCCATTGACGCCCCATCTCCAACAAGGCTCCAGTCTGCCCAAAGCGCTGGCCCGAGCGGTCAAGCTCGTTATCCATCACCAGATTAAAATCACCCCCTCCCAAAATGGCACTATCAGGAGAACTAAGTATAGGGGAAACTGACTGTCTCAGGAAGGTCTCCTGCTGGGAATTCAGAGCATAAAGGGAGGCAATGGTAAAAGAGAAGGCCCCAAGCCTTATTCTTATAGCCAGGAACCTACCTGTGACTTAGTGTACCTTCCCAACTATCTCCCCAGCAAATGTCCTCGAGAGCAATATTGCACCCCGCATGTTTCGTAGTTGTTGAGGACCAAAGCTGTCTAGGGAACCATCTTGAACGCGTGCGAAACGTAGCCCTGTGTAACAAATGGGTCTCTTGTAATAGACAGATATGGCTCCCAGATTTCTCTAGAGCGGACAGTATTGCTAACCGCTTGGTTGGGTTGTTAAGCCCATGGACATTCAAACTTAAGCACTTAATTGTCATACCATCAAAGGGAGAAAATCGCTCAGGGGGGCAGTGAATCCACAGAGGGGCCAGGACTCAGAACAGCACCTCCGCCGCTCCAAGTAATATGACCAACCCATTAGGGCCTGTGATGACCAAACCTGCAGGGAAGCATACAAACAAATATCTATAACGCTGAACAGGTGCTCATAACAAAAAGTCCTCTCACACACATTCCAAAGAGGGAAAGTCTCAACAGGGCCGTAGAACCACACCAGTTCGCCCGTTAAGTCCATTGACTCTGCGGCCCAGGCCCGCTCAAATGGGCACAAGCCCGCAATAAGTGACCCCTTGCTGTCCAATGGCACTCCGTCATTCCTCGCCTAGGCACTTGTCCCAGCCGCTACACTGCTCACTGCCGACTGACGTTCTGATATCCGCTCTGACTCTGTAGGGCGCTGCTGCTTCCTCCTTCTTTCCTTCCTCCTCCAGCGCGGGCGATCTCCTCCTGCCGGACCCAGATTCAAGTCCGAGCCCTGAGTGTCTCCCTCCAGGGCCAGAATCCGGTGAACCTCAGATACCGACTTCACCTGGCGAAGCTGGTCCTCCCAGCGGAAAACAAGGTGGAACGGGTGACCCCATGTATAGGACACAGCATGTACATGCAAGTGCTCTGTGATAGGCTTAAACTCCCGCCGTCGCTGTAAGGTCTGAACCGACAGGTCCTGGTATAATTGCAATTGATGGCCTCTAAAGTGGACCTGCGTGAGATTGCGTCCCGCTTCAAAATGTTTTCTTTCAGTCCATAATTGTGGATGCATGCCAGGATATCCGGCGGGAGGTCCCTGGCTCCCCCAGCTCGGCCAACATGATGTACTCTGTCCAGGATGATCTCCTGGGACGCCTCAAGGTCCAGAACTGAGCGGAACAACGCCACCACGAAGTCTCTGTCATCCTTCTCCGCTCCGATCGGCACTCCTCTAATGCGGATATTGTGTCTGCGCGAGTGGTTCTCTAGGTCCTCCACTGTCATCTGAAGGAGGTACTGCTGTTCCCGCAAGCGTATAACCTCCTGCTGCAGGACCGCCACCTCCTCGCCATGGGCCGCTTCCCCATCCTCAACCTGGGTTATCCGCTCACCCAGGGACGAGAGCTCCACCCGCAACTCCTTCACCTCATGCGATATATCTTTACGGAGTTCATGCAGGTCCCAGCGGAGCGATTGAAACAGGGAGGTGAGGAAGCCCTTTGTAACTGGGGCCGCCGCCTCCTCCTCCGATGTCTCCTTCCTTGCTTCAGGGGACCTTGCGGCTGGCGGATCTTCAGGGGCCCCCCTGGCACCAGGCGTCCCCCCATCAACATTTCTCTTACCGTCCGGTCTCGCTTGGGCTTGGAGGTCGCCATATCTACTACCTCTGGCAGCTACAGCCGAGGTATTCAGCCAGACCACTGCGCACCAACACCGGACTCCGTACTCCCCAAGGCGGGCCCCTCACCAGCAGATGTCAGCCTCTTCTCCTCAGTGCACTCCGCGGGGCCACTCCTAAAGACAGCTCGATTCCGCGCCAGGTAAAGGCCACCACGGGCCGCCCGCACTGCCAACCGGCGTCCTGGGCCCCCTGCGTCCCCACCGCAGCAGAGCACAGCCACTCAAGGGGGTACTCACCCTTCCGCTGTCCTCTCCGAAGGCTCAGCTCACAGGGCCCAGCCAGTCGGCCCGCCGCCTCTACACTCTGGTGCCGAGCTCACCAGCGAGGCCCCGCCACCAGCCCGTCTCTCCAGGTGGTCTTAGCCCCCACTAAGGGCACCGCCGCGCCTCCGCTGCCTCCTGGCTCGCCGCCCAGAACGGGCCGCCGCCTCCACCAGCAGCAAGCGCCGGCCAAACACACGCAGCCCCGCGCGTGCCGGCGATCGGTCGTGGGTGCCTTCAGTGCTCGGGCCCCCGGTGCCCGACAGCTCCAAGCATCTTGTCTGGACCTCACGGGCCCCCCCGATCGGGGTCGGGCAGCAAATCCAGGGCCTAGGCGGCAGAGCTCAGACCAACGCATCCGATCACGCCGCCATCTTGGCCACGCCCCTCCACATCCCATTTTTTGACAGAAAACAGAGGTGTTTTTTACAAAGTGCCTACCTGTAGATTTTGGCTTCTAACTCAGCCGGCACCTAGGGAAACCTACCAAACCTGTGCATTTTTTAAAACTAGAGACCTAGGGGAATCCAGGATGGGGTGACTTGTGGGGCTCTGACCAGGTTCTGTTACCCAGAATCCTTTGCAAACTTCAAAATTTGGCTAAAAAAACACATTTTCCTCACATTTCTGTGACAGAAAGTTCTGGAATCTGAGAGGAGCCACAAATTTCCTTCCACCCAGCGTTCCCCCACATCTCCCGATAAAAATGATACCTCAATTGTGTGGATAGGCCTAGCGCCCATGACAGGAAATGCCCCAAAACACAAGGTTGACACATCCCATTTTTTGACAGAAAACAGAGGTGTTTTTTGCAAAGTGCCTACCTGTAGATTTTGGCCTCTAGCTCAGCTGGCACCTAGGGAAACCTACCAAACCTGTACATTTTTTTTAAACTAGAGACCTAGGGGAATCCAAGATGGGGTGACTTGTGGGACTCTGACCAGGTTCTCCCGGTAAAAATGATACTTCACTTGTGTGGGTGGGCCAGGTGCCTGCAACAAAATAAGGCCAAATAGTTGTAGACATAGAGGGGATAGCACAGCGAGTTGATAAGGACATATTTTTCTTTTATACATCTTTAGGCTGACTCTGCTTTGGAGACCCACACAAGTGAGGTGTCATTTTACTTAGGAGACTGAGGGGGAATGCTGGGGAGTAGGAATTTTGGGCTGGAGCGGTGATCGTACAAACGAAAGTCGGGAAAATATGCTTTTTTAAGCAAATTTTGAGGTTTGCAGAGGAGTCTGGGTAAGAAAATGTTGGGGGATCCCCGCAAGTCACACCTCCCTGGACTCCTTGGGGTGTCTAGTTTAAAAAAAATGTCTGGGTTTGGTAGGTTTCCCTAGATGAAGGCCGCACCCAGGACCAAAAACATAGGTGCCCCCTCCACCCCCAAACACAGTTAGTTTTGTAATGTATCATTTTGATGTATCCACATACGTCTGTGATGTGCTAAACACTAAAATTGTGAAAAGAAACGCACTTAGGTTATGTGAAAAAGACCCCTCACCCACCAACCAAGTTGGTGGCATGCTTCATCATCGGGGTCCCACCGAGGCACCTAGCGTGTCACAGGTGTGCTGTGACGCCCGATTACAGCGGAGCAGGTTTTGTCATTTTTACCACACATACTGGTTGGATTTGGCACGAGGGTGAGTGATGGTTCAGTGGATCAAATTTTATTAACAAGAGATTTCACAAAAATGAAATGCACTGGTAATAACTGAAAGGCCAAAAAACGGAACCAGTGACTCACAGCTCGTGAGCTGTAAAGCCACGGCAAGGCACCAACCGCTTTACAGTCCCTTCACACACCTTTCATACATGACACGCACAAGACCATTCACACCGCCAGCCACAGGCCCAGCACATTACAACACTCACATCGACAGACAGCGCCACTTAAGGGCCCATCACTTACATACGCCACATGCCTGATACAACAATCACACCAGCTGATGGGAGTGTGTGAACTGGTGTTTGGCTGGCAGTGTGTTGCAGTAGCCAACAGCAAGTCAATATGTACACTATGTACACCCTCAGCCAAGCCCCACTCCGCACACAACGGCATAACTTTTTTTTTTTTTAAACAAAGAAACCCCTATCTTATTAGAAATAATTACAGAACTACAAACACAAAAGCTCTAACTAAGTACATGACAGAAATGCTAACCATGAAACTGAACACATGAAAATACAAAACAGACATGAGTTTACACTCATGGTTGTTCCCAGTAATTCTTCTGGGTGTGGTAATTCTTAAAACAACCACCCACACACAGCCCAGGCTTCGAAGGACAACCTGGGCAGTACACTTGAGTCTCCCTCCGGATACCTCTTTGAAAACACACTCTACATTTCTTAGCTGGAAAGTCTTTTTTGGGTGTGGGAGGAATCTGCTCAGCAAAGTGGTGATCTTTCAATCTAACCACATCCTCCACCACTGCTTCTCTAGGAACTCTGGCCTGTTCCACCACAATAAGGCTCTCTATCACTGACTCCTGAAATTTCACAAATGTCATCTTTGACTCTGGAGACCTATCCTTAAACACAATAAAAGCATTAAAAGTTGCTAAGTGGAAGTGGTGAATTGCTAACTTCTTATACCAAACGTAAGACTTACGAATAGCAGTATAAGGTTCCAACCTCTGATCAACTCTATCTACACCTCCCATGTGCTGCTTATAATTTTAAATGCACACAGGTTTGCGCACTTCAGTAACCTGGCCCCAAACAGTTACGGGGAAGTACTCTCATCATGGATGGTACTTAGCATGTAGACATCCCTCCTGTCTGAAAACTTCAAAGCTAGCAGCTCATCATTCCGCAAGGCACTGCACTGTCCCCTCTCAAGTAGTTTTTTACAGACCAGCTCCCTTGGATAGCCTTTCCGGTTACAACGAATTGTGCCACAAGCAACAGTGTCCACTCTAAACAATTCCTTGAACAACTTCACTCCAGTGTAAAAGTTATCTACATACAAATGGTGACCTTTGTTGAACAGTCGTCTACCAAGTTCCCACACAATTTTCTCAGTAACTCCAAAAGTGGGAGGACAACCAGGGGGGGTCAATACTGGAATCCCTACCAGTGTAGACACGGAAATTATCACACATCCTGTACTACTTTCAGACAGCATATACAATTTAATTCCACATCGTGCCCTCTTGCTAGGAATGTACTGCCTAAAAACCAAACGACCCTTGAAGAGGACCAAAGACTCATCCACAGATATTTCTTTGCCTGGAACATAGGCCTCTGAAAACCGATCTACAAAATGATCAAGGACAGGCCTAATCTTAAAAAGACGGTCAGAATCAGGGTGATCTCATGGCAAGGCTAATGCATAGTCAATAAAATGCAGCATCCTAAGAAGAAGCAAATACCGATTAGGACTCATTGTTGCAGGAAATATAGCTGTTGCCATCAAGGAACTAGTAGACCAATAAGAAGCCAGTGACGGCTTCCTTATCAACCCCATCAAAAGAGTCAAACCTAAAAACCTTTTCATCTCCTCCAAATTTGTGGGAATCCACTGAGCAGCTCTAGAGTGCGGCCTAAGTCTAGCAATGTTGTCCCTCAAAAACTGCTCAGCATACAAATTAGTCTGCTCAACAATCTCTTCCAAAAACACATCGTCCACAAATAACTCAAAGAAATTGCAAAAAAGTTCTCAGTATTGACTCTACACCCCGGTAGACCAGTAAAGGCAAGCAACTCTGGCTGCTCCATGTTTGGGGCAACCCAGAGTTCAGGTCTTCTAACAGGAAACCTTTCAGCCCCGGGTTGCTGCACTAATGGCACATCAGTGTCCTCCTCTGAAACAGGCCCTTCATCTGCACTGAGTGTGGCTTCCTCATTAGAAGATTCCTCTCCGCAAGAAACTTCACTGCCAGAATCCATCACTTCCTCCTCTGCCTCAGATGCAGAGTCCGTCTCATAATCATGATCAGACAATGACTCAAAAAGCATACCAACCACCTGCTGAGCGGTCATCCTGCGACTAGCCATGATCTTTCCTACGAAAATTAACTGGATTAATGCACCACCAACAACCAGCACTGTGTAAGATAAGTAATAAAGTGTAGCTTTATTAGTAAGAGTTATAAACTCAAAAACTATACCGCTCACTTGCCTGAAAAAGCTTGAATCACCAGCAACTACTCTGCACAGACACAGCAATCACCAATGATATCCCACTAAAAAGAAAGAGAGAAAAGCAAATTAGAAATAAGACAACACAAATATCATTGTGCACAAATCTAAGGACAATTTCACACAAACCTGCATTTAGTACACCACCTACAAACATGTCATTCATGCATGGCAACGATACTCCTTTGGAGTAAATTGTTTTTACTTACCTAAAACATACAACTATGCAAACCGCAAGTCAACCACCGCCAAAACCTCAAGGAGCCACAGCAAAGAAAGCAAAAGCTTTGAACTAGAACGAAAAGGAGGAAAAAAATTATCACAAATGCAAATACTTCGTCAGTTGACAAACATCCCACCATCAAGCATTTAGAAATTGGTGCCTAAGTGGATTCTGCCATAGGGGCAGATGGGCCTGCTAAAAAATAGGCCTATCTGCCCCTAGGAGGGCAGAAAATACCTTTAGAAGTGTGTCCCCAAGGGCCCAACCCCAAACAAAAAACAAACCACCGACACACACACACTATCCCTGGTACCTACGTGGCTTCTGCCCCCCTTGGGGCAGATGGGCCTAAAAAAAATAGGCCCATAGGCTAACAGTTCAATGCCCCCCTTGGGGGGGTGCCCCCTGCCCATGGGGACGCCCCCACATAAATAAACATATTTTTAAAAATCCCTGTCGTTCTAGTGGTTTCTGCCCCCCTTGGGGCAGATCAGCCTAAAAATAATAGGCTGGTCTGTACCCAAGGGGGGCAGAAATGGCCTTGGTACACGTGCCCCCAAAGGGGGGGGGCGACCCTTGCCCAAGGGGCCGCCCCCCTCCATTAACATACACACACACACACACTATCCCTGGTGTCTAAGTGGCTTCTGCACCCGAAATGGGCAACAGTTCAATGCCCCCCTTGGGGGGGTGCCCCTTGCCCATGGGGACACCCCCCCCCCCACATAAATAAACATATAAAAAAAATCCCTGGCGTTCTAGTGGTTTCTGCCCCCCTTGGGGGCAGATGAGCCTTAAAATAATAGGCCGATCTGTCCCGAAGGGGGGCAGAAATGGCCTTGGTACACGTGCCCCCAAAGGGTTGCGACCCTTGCCCAAAGGGGGGCCCCCCCTCCACTAACACACACCATCCCAGGGGTCTAAGTGGCTTCTGCCCCCCCTGGGGGCGGATCGGCGTAAATATAATAGGCCAATCTGCCCCCAAGGGGGGCAGAAATGGCCAACATAAACATTCCCCCAAAAGGGAGCGACCCTTGCCCAAGGGGCCACTCACAAACATTTCACATCAAAATAAAAATCCCTGGTGTCTAGTGGGCATTCCTGCTACCCATTCGCAATGCGATCGGGCAGCAGGAATGCTCAAAGAGACACCGGGGAAAAGGAAAAGCCTTTCCTTTCCCCCGGTGCCTCTTTGGCCCAAACGCCCCACCCGCCGGAGGAGAAACTTACCTGTTTCTCCTGTGATCGCACTGGAAGCAAATGGCTTCCAGTGTGACTGGCAGTGGGTAATGAGGTCAGCGCGAGAGATCGCGCTGATGTCATTACGGGGGTGGAAGGGGAAGGTCTTCCCCTTCCATCCCCGCTTTTGGGGGAGGGGAACCCCACGGAGGGAGCGCTAGCGCTCCCTCCGGGCTCCGTGCCGAGGACGTAATGGTTACGTCCTCGGCACAGGTGCACTGTGCCGCGGGACGTAACCATTACGTCCGCGGCACAGAAGGGGTTAATTTGAATTTTATTTATAGATTTTATTTTATTTTGATTTTAATTTTTCTCTTGTACAGTAGGACTAAAGTAATATGTAAATACAAAGTAAGGGAATATATGTTCAAGGAATATAAAATGAGAAGTAAAATAGTATTGTATAAACACAGGCTTTAAAGATTTGTAATTTTTGAAGTTAATTAGTAAGTGTACTTTTCTAACATTTATTTATCTTCACTAAATTTCTGAATAGCCAAATGCTTATGATAATAAAGCATTTAATCAGTCTGATATTAAGTGAGAGCAGGGATTCATAAGTATCTAATACAACATATCTAGGAGCTTTGCAATGACCTATGAATATGTTAAGCATAGAATAACATACACACACACACACGTGTGTGTGTATATATATATATATATATATATATATATATATATATATACATGAATATACATACGTATGTGTGTGTGTGTGTGTATATTTTTATATATATATATATATTTAAACAGTGAGTAAATATACTCTAAACAGGTTTAAAGAGTATGTGTGTGAATTATTGTTATTGACATAGCGATACATATTTCCTAATGAACTATACATATCTAGAATATAATCAGATTAAAATATTTATCAACACAGGCATTTGCAGTCCATAGCTGTTTGAATATGGTGGCTATGAAGGAAAGAGCCAACTCTTGATTACTCTTCTGAAGACAAGATAGTTATCCGTGGATCTTATATTTGGGGGTAATGAATTCCATAGTTTGGCTGCTTGAAGGGAGAAGGATGTACCACCTATAGTCTTTTGCTTGTATGGTGGTGTTCTCAGGCAGGGTGCCAATCTTGAGCGGAGATTTCTTTGTTGAATGTATTTGGTTATTTTGTTTCTGATTAAAAAAAAAAAAAATCCTGTTCCATGTATAGCTTTGTGGGTGATACAAAGCAGCTTGAAGGTGCATCTTCTGGCAACGGGTAACCAGTGTAGAGCTCTCCAGGCGGGTGAGATGTGGGCTTGTGGCTTTACATGTAATAGTACCCTGGCAGCGGAGTTCTTAATATGTTGTAGTTTTTTCATATTACCAAGAGATGATCCATGGTAGAGGCCATTGGCATAAACCAGTTTGGGTAGTACAAGTGAGATAGTAACCTGCACCTTGTGTGGAAATCCGAGGTAGGGGAAGATGCGTCGTAGAGTCTTCAAGGTGATGAAGCTTGTTTGTGCTTATTTGTTCACTTGGGCATTCATTGTTAACTTGGAGCCATTGGTAATTCCAAGGTTTTTAACTTCCTCGGATAATTGAGCAGGTGGTCAGAGATCGTGAGGCCAGACGCACAGTGGGTCATAAATTTTCCATTCACCACATACGAGTATTTCTGTTTTGGAGGCATTTAGTTTGAGATGGCTCGAAGTCATCCTCTGATCAACAGCTCTGAGGCAAGTGAAGATTTGTTAGTTTTCAATGTATTTGGGGCATTCCAATTTAAGTAGTATTTGTGTATCATCTGCATAGTTGTAGATCATCATGTAGATGTTGAAAAGCAAAGGTGAGACGATTGATCCTTGTGGGTGACTCCTGCTTTTGTGAGGTAGGGTTTAGATAAGTTGGGGGGAGAATAAATATTAGTTATTTTTTTAAGGTATGATGTAATCCAGTTGAGAGCAGTACCTTCTGTGCCGTCTTCATGGAGACTTTGAATTAGAGTGTCATGGTCAACCATATCAAAGGCAGCCGACAGGTCCAAGAGAAGTAGTGCAGCAACTTCATTGCGGTCGACTGTGTTTTTAGGATCATCCCAGATTGCTATGAGTGCCGATTCAGTGCCTCTTCCTGGGTGGAATCCAGTTTGGTACTCTGAAAGTATGGAATTGTCTTCAATGAATTGTGACATCTGGGCGAATGCTGCTCTTTCTATCAGTTTCCCTAGGAAAGGTCCATTTGTGATTGGTCTGTGGTTGTTGGGGTCCTGTGGGTCAAGGTTTATTTTCTTTAATAACTGTTGTTATTTCCTGCTTTTTTCAGGTCTACATGGAAAGTTCCTATAGTTAAAGAGTTGTTGATTATTCTTTTTACAGTTATGGCAACAGACGTAGATATAATAATGTTCTTGAAGATGTGTGGTGGGCAAGGGTCAGAAGGGAAACCGGAAGGCCTGATTGCTTTGACCAAATCCATAAATTCACCTTGTGATATTTGTTTGAAGGACTGTAGAGGCAGCGTTGGTTTAATCTTGGAGGGTATTTTAGGAAAGGGGTTGGTGCTGATGGTTTTCTTCTGTTTTAAATAGAAGTCCAGTGCTTCTGCCTTGGTTGTGTAATGAGTTGCCAGTTTGTTTGTGTAATCTCGAGTAGTGGGATGACTTCCTTCCATGCATTTAGGTTTTCAAAATTCATTGAGAATTTTATAAAATTAATTGGTTGCAGATTTAGCATTTTGAAATCAGTCTGAGTAATACCCCTCCTTTTTTTTTTTTTTTTTTTTTTTTTTGCTTTTTTAATTGATGATATGTATATTCTGTTAAGTTTGTGTAGATGCAGTTTGTCTTGATTGTTGTTTGTTTAAAGCCAGATCCGTTACATATTTCTGATTTGTCGCTTTATCTTTTTAAGTTCTGTATTTCTCCAAGGTGTTTTTCTTTAGTCCTGTTTAATTTTTCTGAGTGGTATTAGGATATCAAAAGCTTCCTGTAGCCACTCAAAGTTTTGGAACAGAATTAATTGTATCTAGATCTGTGTTGGCTGTTAGTTGTGTTTCTAAGTAATCAAAATTTAGTTTGTTCCAAGGTCGGTAAGTACATGTATATAAGTAGTTGTGGGTGTGTTGATTTGTGGTGTTTTATGTTGGAAAGTTATCAAATGATGGTCTGACCATGTGATTGTCGTGATACTATGAAAGGTAACTAGTTCAGGCTTAGCAAAAATGACATCTAGGATGTGTCCAGCGATGTGTGTGGGATTGTGTACAAACTGATGTAGGTTCAATGCGACTAGGCCATTGGTGATAGCTTTTGGATGGGGCATATTGGGTTTGTCAAACCAAATGTTTTGATCCCCAAGAATACATAGGTTTGAGTATAATGTAATAAGGTTTGAGACTGTATCTAGAAAAGCGTCTGGGAATGTTGAGTTGTTAGGTGGAGGTCTGTAAAAGAGGAGAACGTTACAGGAGGAAGTTGGAGTAGGGTGGCATCTGGTGAGGAGGGCTTCACAACCTTGTATGGAAATGTTGTCTGTTTTACTGAGATTTATAGTTTGTTTGAATATAATAGCTAGTCCATCCCCTCTCATGCCTATATGGTTTTGTGTGATAGTTTGATAGTCTGGAGGAAGGGCTTCATGCAACACTAGGGCCATGTCATCCCCCAACCATGATTCTGTTATGAATAGTAAGTCAGGTTGTGTATCTGTAAGCAGATCGTTTGTTTTTTGAGAGTGACCGAGCATTTACGAACTGGCAGTTTAGAAAAAGTGTGTTAGTGGTGGTGGTGTTTTGTTTAGGAGAAGTGTGAGCAGTATATTTTGAGCTTGTAGCAGGTGTGTTGTGAGTTGTGATAACTGTGTAAGGGTCACAATAGTCTTGTTTTTCAATATAGTGTTCCTCTTCCAGCAGGTTTAGGAGGCATTTGGTTGGGTATGTATGTGTGTATGGTGGACTTGGTGGCTGAGAGAGACATGAAGAGTGTACTTTTTTTTTTGTAGGGTAGCCTTATTATGTAATATACAAGGGGATGCGAAGTTGTTAAGAATGGCATGTTGTTTATTTTGTTTGCGTCTGTTTAGTGCGGAAGGAGTATGGGTTAGGGGTGGTGGAGGAGCATGTGGATCATTCTGTAAGGCTCTAAATTGTGCAATGGATGAGATGCGGGTGAATGAATGCTGCTGTGTTGGTGTGCTTGTGGTAGATGTTTGTGAGCAGTGAGAATGTAGGAGTAAAGATTGGTCAGGATTTGTATTTTTTGTTTAGTTATGAGGGTGGGTGTGATGAGTATAATGAAAGTTTGTGTTGATTTGATGTGTGTGGTCTGTATTATTTTTGTGGAATACTGAAAGGGGATATTGATGTGGTTTTCTGTGAGGGATTTGTATGTGAGTTAGTGCTGGTGAGTGGAATTAGAGTATTAAAGGGGGTTTTGATGTGTTTTGGAGATGTGTAAGAGGGGATGGATGTATGTCGGGAGTTTGTGTTAGTTGTGATGACTGGAAGAGGTAATATGGGTGGTGGAGTGTGAGGATTGTATGGTTCTGTGTAATTGGTGAAGATCGGGAAAGGGTGTTTGTAGATGGTGTGTTGGAATGCTGGGTTTAGGTATTGTCATGATGAAAGGTGGTCTGTGTTGAGCAAATAGAGGATAGTGCTGATGGTTTGTATGAACAGGGAGTGTGTATCTGGATGGTTGAAAGTAATGTATAATGTGGTTTTTGTGTGTGGGCGTTGACAGGTTGTGTTAGTGGGAGTGGACAGAGTAGTGTTTGCTGTGAGAATGAAGGTGTTTTACTGTTGTAGTTGTGGTGGATGTTTGTATAGGTGTTGTATATGTGGTATTGTGTTGGATAATGAGACATTGCAATCTGTATGTGGTCAGTTTGTGATGCAGGAGTTGGATATATTTGCAGATAATGTGTTTGCATGTTGATGGATGTGTAGGGAGTAAGGTCCTTTCTGATAAACAGGAAATTGGGCAGCATTTCTGGCCCTAGGCCCTGCCAGTCCCAAACCGGCAGCTGCCCTTGCCCTCTCCGCCCAGGCTGAAACGCCCTGAGCCCTAAGCTTAAATAGCCCTACTGGCCAATAGAAACCTAACCCTAACCAATCAGATTTGTAGCCCTAAATCGTACAACCAATGGGAGACCCAACCCTAATCACCAATCATACCCCTAATCCAAACAACCAATCACAACCCCAACCCTAGAACCAGAAACCAATCGGAATCCCAACCCTACTACCAATCACAAACCCAACCCTAGTAACCAGGAACCAATCAGAATCTCAACCCTACTACCAATCACAAACCCAACCCTAATCCCTAAGCCAATAGAAATACCAGCCCACAACAACCTATCACACCACCATATGCAACAACCAATAGCAACATATAAGGGCCAAGTTAACTGAAGCCCAGTTCCTGTGGGAAGGGAAGGGAAGAGGAAGCTGCTGCGCTATTCACTCTCCTTGGATACAGACAGGCTGAATCCACACTTCCAAGCTAGCAAAATCTACTTTCCAGGTAAGGGAGAGATTGTAAAAAACAAAAAAAACACTGAAATACTGCTTGTAGTGCACTGTGAAATGTGGCTTTTTGAAGGCAAAAACAGGGGATGTACACCTCTTCATCAGCTTTGTGATCACCATTATTATCATTCTCTGAGGAGTTAAAAGCTGAGATGCCCCTGGTGGCGTACAACTCATTAGGCAGCAGATTGTGTAAACATGCCTGCAGATGGCTCAAAACCAACACAATCAGCAACTAGGGTACACATGTATATCATAACAGTCTATTAAATGCAGAGAGATCAGTTTACATTCAACAGACTCCTCATAAAGCTCTGCGTGTTAAAAATGGCCTTTAAACACTACCAGAATAATACAACCAAGCAACTAAAGATTTTATGTTCTAAACACGTATACATTTTTGTTTACTTTTTTTCTGGGGAAAATAACATTCTTAGCAGTTTCTGACTTATCACTGTCTATGCATGTTCCCTGGGGTGTGCGGGTGCTTGATTCCTAGACTTTATTGTAGTTCGAAGTCTTTACAAATGGGCTGTTAATGGGCATGCTCTACTTTGTAAAAGGGTATGATACTGGAAATTAAGGTATATAACTTGCTTCCCATTAAGAGTTGCAGACCTTGCAATAGGCCACGCAGACTTATGATGTATCCACTACGGCACGCACAAAACAGCTTTTTGCGCAATTTGACCTCATGTTTTCCTTATTTTTAGCCGGGACTGGGTCACCCCAACACACAAACTGTAAACCCAACGAAAACATGTTTGCTGCAGGCAAATTGTAATCTGGTCTGAAATCTTGCGGGGTTTCAGTGCAGTGTTTGTGATTTGGGAAATGATGTGATCTCATTTGTGCTCGCTTTACACACAGCCCCGGACCTATAGTAGCAGGCCAGTGCTGTTTATCATGCAAGTAGAGTTACTAGTTATTATGTGGGCTCAGTCCTACAGGAAAACACGAATGGCCTTTGTATGTGTAATGGAACGGGCTACACTCTAAAACCCGGATCACTTCAGGCCCATTGCCTGCTCTCCGTGTTCTAGAGTTCCAGGGCATTCTCTTGTCTTCTGAGCTCCTACTGGCAACGTTTCCGGGCAACCAAGCGAGGGATAAGTGGGATAACCTTTCTCGAAGCAGGAAAGGATGATGGCTAAACTCTTCTTGGCTGCACCTTTGATGATTTTATTGAAAACATCGTTTACATCTAAATGTTGAGAATCTTTTTTTAAATTCTTTTGCAGGTCATCAGCTGGTGGAGATCAGAGAACGAGCCCTCAAGAATCTCCTGTGTAAATTAGACCACAACTTAATTTCATATGCTGACCTGGTACAAGAAAAGTCGCTGTTTGTGCTCCTGTTAGAATGGTTCAATTTTCCCAATGTACCAATGAAAGAAGATGTATTGAAGCTATTGAATAAGCTGGTAAAGGTAAGCTCTAACGTGTGAATAATCTGTATTGTCGAAAAAACCTCACCTGCGGTAATTGTCTTTGATCTCACTTGTTTTATAAATTTCTTTATTCCTGATAACACTCTGTTAATCTGACTCAATCAGCTAATTCAAGGAGTTTAGTTTTGTGCGATACCGTTGTCTGTATGAGTATGCAAAGCGATTGGGGTCACCAGTAATGGAGTGGCTAGAAGAAATTTGCTTCAGAGAAATTCAGCTAATTTGCCTAATATCGCTTTCAGTTCTCTAGCCCCCACCAACCCCAGGTAGCAGTTAGTACTTCTACTGTAATTACATCAGTAAATTGAAAGTTGTAACATCTAGTACGGGTACACTACAGTATTTCCTGATGTCAAATAAAACAATATCTGAATCGTGCTTATGTGGTAGCAGTGTGCTAAAGTCGTCCGTGTTACCATAGAATAAAACCTAATATAAGTAATCCATCGTTCCTCCTTCTGCAGATATTTGGGTGCTGCAAATTGCGCTGTACATATGGATCTGTAAGTGTCCAACCCTGTGTCTATCACGCCATATACTTGGTCAAGTTCACTTTGCACTGTTGGCTCTCATGTGAGCCCTAGGCTGAGCACATCCTGGATTGACCTGGGTTGTAGCGGAGTTGCTGCTAGATTGGACTCTTGTTGGCACTCTGCTGTCCTCTTGAAAGGGCTGACCTTCGTTCTTGGATTAGGGGGTGACTTGCATACAGACTTAGCTGGAGTGAATAGGCCATGGGGCAGTCTTAGCTTCTTTGCTAAACTGAGCTCCTGTTGGTTTGTTGGTAGGACAAGTTTTGACTCATCACAGGTACGACTCTGAACATAGTTGTGTTGGCCATTGAACAGGGCTTTCATTTTGCCTGGGGGAAAAGCTGGGCTGAGGACAAAACAACGTGGCACGGTACTAGAGCATCATAGCCATAACAATGCTTAAAGCAGTGATATTCTTTTAAAATCATATTCAGAACTGAAATTTATAGCTTAGCGAATGATTGCTTGTCACTAAGCCTGCCGCTTTTAGCCCTGGGGTGCCAGTCCAGTCATTAATCTTTCCACTATTGATAAGAAAATAAAAAAGTACCTGGTGGCATTTTCATAATGATACCATTCAGTTTGTAGTGTGTTGTATAATCAGTGATTGTTTTCTTTACGTCCAATATTAATAACAATCACAGTGCCAATCCTTCCAGTCAGACAAATTAGGGGAGTACATTTTTACACAGACTTACATTGTCCTTTACAGATATCTGTGCTATGAGTTTGAGCCAAATTTTGCTAAGAGTACAAATAAAGCATTGGCTCTGACAAAGCAACCCACTTAGAAAGGCAGTGCTTTGATGTACCCTGTTTAGATTGGTCATGTTTCATATGTGAGCTGCCAAGACTAGCAGTGCTGAGGTGCAGGCTGACATGAGGGGGAGAGCAGAGAGACACCAAAGGCAACAAACTGAAGAAAAAAAATAACTGCAGAAGGGAAGAGTCAGTGATGTAGCTTGTAAAAGGATATGTTTTGGCTGAAAAGGAAGGAGCATTAACAAATCATCCGTGATTTTCTCTCTATGACGCCCCCCACCCACAAAAAACAAAATTCCAGCGATATCCACACAAAATGTTACCTTCTGAAAATTACCCTATGAAACTATTGTAAAAGATTTATGCAGATTCACCAGCAGGCGCCAAACTATGAGCAGTAATTTACGTTCGTGAATATGAACAATTTGGACAGAAATGCAGTGTGAATAGGGTAAATCCAAGCATAAATATAGAGTACAACACAAGCCTTTTTTCATGACAAATTTTACTGACACTTACCATTGTAAACAGCCAGACCGTGCAGTGATTCTAGAAAAAGGAGAGAAACTCAAAAATATAAGTACATTAACACAACATTTGCACAGAGAAACCTTCCCTCACCACCCTACCACCCAACAGTAAGCACATAAGCTTCTTTTAAACTAGAGTGCTGCAGAATTTCGCAGTTAGAAAATTAATTGGGTCGAGGAATGGAGGTGGGGTGGAAGAGTTGAGATGTAGGAAGAAGACTATATATTTTTCATGGAACGAAGACTAGATATGGAGGGCTACACCCTCACCTTAAATTGAGTACTAACATGCTTGAATGTTTACTGTGTTCCACTGCACCAAGAACACACTATATTCTACAGTAGAGTACTTAGTTTCATAGGAAACATTCTTCTTTGAGTTTAAATTGCATGCACCCTTCACTCGATTTATATATTTTTTTCCGAACGTAGCATCCCTCTGCAGCCCAGTGGTTAGTTGAGATTGGGGCAGTTGAATTCTTTTCTCAGCTACGATGCAGTGTGGAGCCAGATCTACAGGCTGCAGTTGATGGGATCCTGGATGGGCTCTTTGTACTCAATCCACAAGAACTTACAGGATATCTTACAGAGTACAATCAAGAGCCACCCCAACCACTTGGAAGCTACACAGGTAACCAATTACTGTCAAATATTTAAGGCTGTAGTGAAATGTGAAATTTTGTTTTTTTGCTGAACTAGGTTTGAACCTTAATATCATATCATTTTGTTTTGCATGTGTGCAGTACTTGTATCATTGAAAGTCTGGTAATTGCTTACTAGAAATAACATCCAATTAATAAACAAAACTAGCTCGATCACCTACCCAAGGAATGCCCTTCGAAACTTCAGCAACTATCCAGCACTAAGTTCTACAGATTCCTTTGTTTAATTGTTTTACATATTACCAACATACAGACTTGATGAATGTAAGGAATTCTTCGAGACGTGAGTATGCAGTAATGCAAATGCAGTCGCGATAAAGTACTGAACATGACTCCTGAAAACTGTATATGCATGGAAATGAACTGCGATCAAGCATCATGTGATATTTAGACGCACATCTCCTCAGTCCTAGGGTGGAAGATGCTAAATACATTCTTTTTATAGACTGTTTAGTGTGAGGCTACAGACCACTTTAACTTAGTTTGGTTCTGGGTCAAGCCGATCATTTTGGAGAAAGCAATACTATAGGCTTATCCTTCTTTAATCTCTGATGTCTGGATAGCAGTTCTTCAGGATTGTGTGGCATTGTTGGGTGTAGGGCCCTTGGTGGCTAGTAGATGTCATTATTTGTGTGAATTGGATCTTTCCACCTCCCTATTCTCTTCTGTGGGTTCATTCTGCTGCTAAACAAGCACAACTGGTTTATCTTAGAGGACCTCCTAGTGAGAGGGAAGAAGAGCAGACCGCTGCATATGTTTTACTAAATTGTTGAGGAGGAAGGAATGCACTGATTGCCCATACGTTTCAGAAACTGGTTTGGTCAAATTATGTTTTGAAGCACTGAAATGCCACTGAAGAACCTGGGATGAGATACAACAAAGATATCTATTTTGAGTTGGGTGTGTAGATGAAAGCATTTTAGAGAAGATGAAAACACAGGAAATATTTAATCTCCCACACCCTACTCCCTCCAGACTTAACTCAGCCATGCTCAGAGCTCAACAAATGGCATATTATGTATTCATGTTTAAAATCAATCCCTGGAATGTGGTGGTATAAATGTTTTCTGGGGAAGCACTCTTTAATTTTATCCCTCTGATAATATACTTTGATAAGAATCCTTTTGCGCTGTGTAGATGAAGGGAATTGTAGTTTGAAGGCATAAGAATCTACTCTATTGATGAAGGCTGCGTGCAGCAGTGGTATGAAGACTAATGGAGAAATAAAGGTTTATCATGATTGCTGGTAAAGGGCAACTGAAGGGTCACATAAAAACGTAACCCCTTGTACTCCATTGTGTGCTATTTGTTTTTGGTTTTTGCTAAATATCAAAAATACATGCAGAGTGAGCCCTTTCATCAGTGGCACCTAATGGTACCATGTTAGTGAGTCGACCTGTGTGTTTTTAACACTCTACTTAACAAGCTTGAGTTAAAGCAGTTGAAATGAACTGACCACACTGAGTGGCGTTCTATGCGTATATGTAGAATAGTTTGACCTCATAGGAATTATTAGACTACAAAAATAATGTTCTCAACTGGGATGAGACACAGACAACTTGATTTAAATTGGATCACAATAATATAGCTGTTATTCTGTGTGATGAATGGATAGTGAGGACCTTCCTGCTTGCTTTCTCTCCACTCCTTCCCTCCAAACAATCGGTATGAGTTGAAGATTGACCCTTTTTTGCAGAAAGAAATTTGCATTTGCCATAATTGAAAAGGTGGCTACTCATGGACAATATCCATCCATTGGAATCTTCAGGATTTAAAATCGGCTTCTCTGCAGATCAAATACAGCAAGACTCATATGGGATCGATGTAGACTACAAAAGTCCTGGTACTCAAACTTGACACAACGATTACAAGTGTACCCTTTGGTTTCTATCCCTCAAAAGTCTTAGAATATCTGCTTCATTACTCGCTCTTCAGTGGTTCGTATTGTCTTGGTTATTTTTTTCCCTCCACCACAGCTGCGCAAAAGGCCCCTTTAGTGCACCTGTGGCCCAGAAGGTCCCAGATGTGAGGAAATTTGCAGGATAAGTTAATTCTGTCTTGCCCCAGCCTTCATACTCGAGGTGATCTTAGAGTAGTAATATGCTCAAACAGAGCCCTGCAGAAGATGTTTCTTTCATAGTCTGTAGTGAGTGATGCACTGGTGTCTGGCTGGAGAGCACACTTTGACCCGGGTATGTGTTCATGTACAGTTCTTTGCAATAATTCCTTTACTAGTCTTCCTGTCCTCGCATTCAGTCATAAAAAAATATTCCAGCTTTTCATTTGAATCTTCCTGCATCCCGAATCCACACCATAGCCTCAAATAGGGCTTTTACGGTGATATCTAGACAAGACAGAGGACTTTGGAAAGACAAAGAAGCTCTCGATTATTATATAGATATGCACACTTTGTTCCAGCTGCTTTAAAACTCAAAGCAAGATAGGTAGTTTTATACTACAACTTACTACCAGGATGGATTCCTGGTAAACATTTGATTTAGTATACTTTGGGTACTGCCACTCTTCTTGTACCATTCCTGTTGGCAAATTTGCAAGATGGCTACAGGGATGTCCTTCTCCGTCCACATTTCCTTTTGATGACATTTGCAAGCTGGCCGGATGGAAGTTAATCCACATTTCTGTCAGGAAAAATTGTCTTGAATTTAATTCCATAATGTATGCTGAAGTGGGTCAAACCTCCTTTGGAAATAGCTTTGTATAAATTGTCCATATACAGTTGCTTCCTCCCAGTGAGTTCATTTTCCCTGCCTCCTTTTTTGGGAATGATCAGATGATTTTTCCATTAAGTTCTGTTTCAATCCTCCACTGAGTACCTCCACCAAAGCCCCCAAAATGTTACCAATTTCTTCCACCCTCTCTCACTCTTTGAATTGTCTCAACACTGAAAGCATATTAGATATTCTCCATCTCTTGTCTCTGTCTTGAACGATTGCGTATCCCACCGCCACCTAAATATTAGTATACTCAAATAACTCCTATTTCTGATCAGCTAATCCCCATCAAAACATTACTCCCCAAAGATTGGGTAAAACCAAATAATGGTTCTCCACAAACGTCTTGCGATGGACTCTACTTCATTGAGACAAATCTAGTCTGTCTCTTCAGCCATCTCTATAAAGCAACTGTTTTGCTACAAAATCATATCACAAAAGCCAAAATGAACTGGCTGAGGAGCCAGATCGGCCATCTATTCTACACAGAGCATAGTGGATCACAGGTTACAATGGAAATGTACTACTTGAGTTGCAAAATCCTTCCTGAAGTCCTCTGCTCTTTTATCAAAAGTGCCATCTCTTGCTGTAACTCTGCACCATGAGCGTGACCAAACACAGTAAAAAGATTCACTCCGTACTTTCCATACAGTGGGTCCTCCTGGCCTTCAACACTCTTTTCCTCTAGTAACGACTCTCCACATATTTCAAAGTTACCCTTGGATTTTGAATCAGTTAGGTTAGCCTTGGTCCTCTGGCTCCTGACAATCCATTTCGTCATAGGCGTGCTGAACTTTTGCCACTCCAACAATCACACTTATCCGGAGTGCTTCCTTTGTTTCTGTATGTTTACCACTGGCTGCTAATCATGCAGTGATTACTCCCCTGCGCTCTAAGCCACATCTTGATGGCTATGACCCTCCTTAATTTAAGACCTGTCTTCTTGGTATTGCTAAAATGGCACAGGCTGCCATTTCCCACTATAAATAAATGACTATCCCACTCTAATTTGTGCAATATGATACATTTACATCAAGCACCATTTGGGCCCATGAGTGACACACATTACATGAAGCTTAATCTTGGCGTAGGAGACTCTGCAGCACTTGTTCTTGTAGATCACACTGTGGCTTTACACACCATTTACAATGAATCCCATATCCTGACCTGCAAGGGCACCAGTGGTACCACTCCTCAGTTGTTCATCTCCTTTCTTCCTTTCACCATTGCATCTCTGAACCATACTCCCACCCACCAAAATGTACAAATAACAAATGATACAGAAGCTGGCAGTTGGGTTGGTGACCTTTCTAAATGAATTTAGGTATCCAAGACCCCAGGCATTCGTAACTTAATTTAGGTATCCAAAGTCCCAGGGCCAGCTCTCTTCTTGCTGCTGCATCACTCTTGCACCTTGCTTTTTCCCCCTGTTTTTTGTCTGCCTTCTCCTAGTTTTTCCCATGTTTTCACTGCTTTCTCTTGCTTTTTCCATCATTGCTGCTCCTGCCTGCTGCCTGTTATTTCCCGCCTAGCCCCGTCCACTGCCTTGCAAAGCCCCTCACTCCTCCCCGAACCTACTTAATGGAGGCCGCAGCATAGGTGTGCCAAAGTCAATCCCATCTGTTCTCAGACTGTGCCGAGCATCAGGACTGCTGGTCCCTGGCCTACCCACAGTTAGGACACTGCCACCCTCCATGCTTTAAACATAGGACAACCCAGTGAATGCTGCTGTCAAGCCGCACCGCACTCAACGGTAGGACCATTCTCCTGCGCCAGCTGTACCTTCTGCTGCACAATAACTGTCATGCTGCATTGCACCACTCCGAACTCTCACCACAACATGCCAGAAGCAACACACCAACTCCACAGCCTGCTCCTCAACACATGCTTGGTGTGCAAGCACTCCCCAGAACTTTGGGACCTCATTACTACCTTTACACCCGACATCCTCTTCCTCACTGAAACATGGCTCAGACCCATGTGCGGCCCATACATTACCATAGCAATCCATGAAGACTATACCAGCAAGTCAGAAGGTGTACCAGCCATAGTTCACAAAGAAACCCTACAGTGCACCCCCTCCACCAACAATACTACCACCTCCTTGGAGCACCTCAACTTCAAGCTCCGCACGGATTACAAGACTACCATCAGAGGTACCCTACCATGCGGACCCCCCACCCTCCCAGGCCTGCGCCCCAGCTTCTGCAACACCATTGCAGACTTCATGCCCCTAACCTTAGAATTCAAGGACTCCATCTTCCTCTGTGACCTTAACTTCCACGTCGAGGACCCCAAAGACAACAACACCGCACATCTCCTCGACAGCATGAGCTGCCTTGGATTAACCCAAATAATCCATGACCCTACACACACCGCAGCACACAGGCTGGACCCCATCCTCACCTGCCACATCACATACAGCCATTTCACCAAACTCACATTGACTGACCTCTCCGTTGTCCACTTCAACATCTCCAGCCTGTGCACGGATACCCCCAAGACATCCAGCGCCCCCCACCAGGCATGAAGCAAATCAAGAAACCAATTGGACTGATGCCGTCAGCACCTCCAGCCCCAGCACCTCTGTCAACCTCAGACAAGGAGTAGAGAACTTCAGCGTCTGGATCATTAACTGTGCTGACATCAGCGCCCTCGTCAAAAGCAGCATTCAGAGAAAACCTTCCAAAAAGGCCAGCTGTTATACTCCTGGACTCAGAACAGCTAAACAAGACAGCATACAGCTGGAGAGGGAGCGGCATGTCAGCAAAGACACCTCCGACAAGGCAGCTTTCAAGACCTCCCTCAGCCTCTTCCACGCCTGCTGAGAGCAACAAAGAAGGCAGCACTAGCCATGTGTATTGAAACCGGCAGCAACAACACCAAGGAACTCTTAAACACCATCAAGGAATTTTCCAACCCGGTGACTAGAGAAAACAGCATCATACCATCACAGGAGCTGTGAGACAACCTCGCCGCTTTTCTTTCACAAGATTGCAACCATATACTGGAACCTGCACCTATGAACTTCACCAAGAGTTGCCACCACCACACGCAACACCAACCACAGACTAACCACCTAAAACCTTCTCTCCACCGAGAACACCACCTCCAGCATGAAATCCATCCGCTTGGGAGCCCCTCCTCCAGACCCCTGCCCACACGTCAAAGTCAAACCCCTATTAAAAAAAAACAAAAAAACACTGCAGACACCAGCGTACTCAAACTACCAGCCAGTCTCCCTACTCCCTTTCCCAGCTATAGTACTGGAAAAAAATACTCAACAAGAAACTCATGACCTACGTGGAGCAGAACCAGCTATTTGACGCCTCCAAATTCCAGCTTCTGCAGCAGTCACAGCACTGAGACCACCATGATTGCATCCGTGAATGACATCTGTACACTCCTCGACCGAAGAGAAGCAGCAGCTTTGATCTTCATTGACCTCTTGGCAACTTTCGATACAGTATCCCACCACACGCTTTGCAAAAGACTCCATCCCCCACATCGGCATCCAAGGGGACGCACTCAAATGGATCATCCATCATCGGAAGAACCCAGAGGATTCACCTACTTTCTTTAACCTCCGAACCAAAAGCCATCACCTGCAGGGTACCACAAGGAATAATCCCCAAGTCTCACATTTGTTTTAATGCATATACAACCTGTCTAGCCAACATTGTACGATCCCATGGCCTTGACATAATCTCTTATTCAGTTGACACCAAGTCTCACTGATGACCCCACCACCAAAAACCAACTTCCACAGATGCATGACAAGCGTCACCAAGTGCATGAAAGAAAACTGCCTGCAGCAAAACACAGACAAGACTTAAGTTCTGATCCTTGGCAAGAGCATTAACGCATGGTATGACTCCTGGTAGCCTTCAAAACTAGGACCAGCACCCACTCTCTCAGAACATGCCAGAAACCTTCGAACCACATGTCAGGCTCACCATGGAATCACAGATTAGCACAGGCTCCTCTGCTTGCTTCTTCACTCTGTGCATGCTACAGAAGATCTTTAAGTGGCTACCCCTGCACATGAGATGAATGGTGACAGCCCCTCGTCACCAGTCGACTACACTATGACAAAGCCCTCTAGATAGGAATCGCCTTGCAACTCTTCTAAAAACTTCAGATCACACAGAAAGCTGCAGCCAGAATCCTCCTTGACCTTCCGCGATGATCACACCACACCTTAGGCAATTCCACTGGCCCCTTGTCCAGAAGAGGTGCATATTCCAGCTGCTGACCCACACACACAAAGCTCTACACAATCAAGGACCCACCTACATTAACACCCACCTGAATTTCCATCAATTGTCAAGAAGACTACGTTCCGCCTCCTGTCACTTACTCACACTCCAAGCATCCACCGAAGCAGAAGTAAAAAATCAGGGACAGCCTTCCCACTCATCTCTGGACCATCACCTCTCATTCAGAATTCTGTAGAGCTGTCAAGACCTGTCTATTCAAATGAGTCGCTTAGACTTGCAAGTGCCTGGATACCCTCGAGGCTGATTAGTCGCCCTTTACGAATCCTGTATGATGATGGTTGAAGACCCGCAAATCCATTTGGCAGCTCCCTATGTCACAGCAGATTGAAGTTAAAATCCTCTACCTGGTTCATTGTAGCATTGGCTCTTGTAGCACGATTTTTCAGTAAAGTAGTTGTTTCATCCCGTCATTTCTCACACCACCTTCGTTGAAGGACTCACACTTGCTCTTTGTCCTTTCTGGTTGTTGGATCCAGTGAAAGTCTTTTGGTACCTTTTGCAGCATAACTCCATTATGTCTAAAATGTTTGGCATGGCAAGGAGAATCACTCGGTAAGTTCTGTTAGACTTTACAGGGCTTAAAGATATTTGTTTGTGACCGTCCTGTGCCGTGTACGTGCTACCTACATACATTTGTATTTCCCATGATTAAGAAATTTGCAAAACATTGTTTGAAAATCTTCAGGGAAGAGAAAAGAAGATACACTTTTGAGCTCATCATAATTGTCGATAAATAGCAGTTCAAACACCACCTCGCAAACGAGGGATTCTCTGACAGCTAAGGTCTTGTTCACCACATCATAATATGTACAGGCAACTGCTCTCCGCGCCACACTACTAATGTTTAGCTCAACACATGGACATTTTATTGGATCTAATGACTTTGGTCCTCGTGGTAGATTGGAAGCTAAGTACTGAACTGCAAAAAATGAAATCCCAAAGGTGCCACGAAGGACAACACAAGGAGATGTCGCTGTTTGTGTTAGGGCACTTTAACGCTGCTGCTCATTGTTTCTGAAATGGAGTACGAATGCAAAATGTCTGTGGCACCTCGCGCCATCTAGTCGATACCAATAAAATAGTTTCTAGGAATGTCCTTAAAACTTGGAGATCTAATCGTTCGGAGATATATACTTATGCATAGTTATTGGCAGACCAGAACATCGATGCAATAATTGATGCTGTCTATGTAATGAGAATACCATTGCTATTTTAATCCGCAACTCGCATGATGAGCTGAGATGCACCTGGTGAAAAAGGAAAAATCATTCCCCCATTCTGATCTGCCCTTTATTGGTGTTATGCCTTGTATGTGACTTTTTTTTGTTTGTGTGTGTTTTTTTGTAATAATTTGGCTGCAGTCTAATCGATTTATAAGGTAATGGACTCTCCTCACGCACTTGACTTGTTAAAATAAATTGAAGATAGATATGTCATGAATGATTTCTTTGGGAGAAGACTCTTAAAAGCCTAATCCTTTTTATTTCTTTTTGAAAACATAATGGCCACGTAAAAAGGTTAAGTGGAAAACAAATGAAAATATAAGATCTACATATTGGGGTGAATTGCTTTTTGAGGGAGATGTTGGTAATCTCACACATATCTGCATGTTTGCAGCTTTTAGTGGTGCCACGTGCTTAGTTGAGTGTGTATGAAAGGAGATTGAGCTTAAGTGTAAGAAAGAGGGATTGCTGACTTCGTGTAAATAATTGCAATGAACCAAATTCTCTACAATACAAAGTCACCAAAATCGTCTTCCATAAATGTTTTGTGTCTTTTGAAAGCAGTAACCGTGCCCCTTTCTCTTTTGGTATGCTTTGTACAGTTTTGCCTCCAGAAGACGAAATAGTTGCTGGATATTTTCATCAGGATAACCAGGATAGTCAATCAACAGAAATTCCACTAAAGAAACCCGTGGGTAAGTTGTTATGTTACAATCATGCACATGCGATTTAAAAGGTGTGCTACAAAGCTTTCCTAAACATATATATATTATAATGTTCTTGTAACAGCGGCATTTGGCTATTCTTTAAAAATAGTTATAAATGCCAATTTACAGCCCTGTCAATTCTTAATGTGTGGTAACTACTTCCCAGTGAATCTTTACAGCTTCAAACCTAAATCTTGCAACGCATACATTCTACCCCTCCCACCCCAAGCTTTCCTCGACCCATTTCCTCAATTGACAGTGTCATAGGTTTGGATAGTTAGGGAAGAAAAAGGTGGGCATTAACTTTCCACATGAACTCTTTTTGTGAATCTTGTCCTTAGGCTCAACTTCACAAAATGGTGATTTCTACTTAATTTCGCCTCGCAAGCCCATTTTCTTTCGTAGGTTGAATACTATGCGTTAGTGTGATCCTTTATCTAAGCTCAGATGTTTGGTGCTTTGCATCCATCATTACACTTCGTGCCATTTTGATACCCTTGCTCCATTTCGATACCTCTGAGGAAAGAATTTTCCAAATGTTGGTCATTCTAAGACAGGTCTCTTGTATGACCACCTACTTGCGTACCTTCAGTGCATAAGGCATCTACACTCACCAGTGTTTCCCAAAGTGTGCGCAGCAGCACCCCAGTGCGCCCTCAGAACTCGCCAGGGGTGCCACGCACACCTAGGGAACATTGGCAATGCTTCCCCTGTGTGAAAGCAAGTCTTGCAGTCTAAACAAATCAAACTTGATGGGTTTTACAATTTACATCGTAACACTGCAAAACCCTAACATGTTTGATTTTTTTTGTTCTCACTGCTATTCTGTAGGAAAGTACCATCTTGCCTGGCATGTTACCCCCATTTTTACTTGTGTGTCAGTTTGTTTTTGCCTGTCTAACTGGGATCCTACTAGCCAGGACCCCAGTGCTCATAGTTTGTGGCCTGAATGTGTTCCATGTGTGGTGACTAACTGTGTCACTGAGGCTCTGCTAACCAAAACCTCAGTGCTTATGCTCTCTCTGTCTTTAAAATTGTCACTGCAGGCTAGTGACCATGTTTACCAATTCTGATTGGCACACTGGAACACCCTTATAATTCCCTAGTATATGCTACCTAGGTACCCAGGGTATTGGGGTTCCAGGAGATCCCTTTGGGCTGCAGCATTTCTTTTGCCACCCATAGGGAGCGCAGACCATTCTTACACAGGACTGCCACTGCAGCCTGAGTGAAAAAACGTCCACGTTATTTCACAGCCATTTTACACTGCACTTAAGTAACTTATAAGTCACCTATATGTCTACCCTCACCTAGTGAAGGTTAGGTGCAAAGTTACTAAGTGTGAGGGCACCCTGGCACTAGCCATTACCTATATGTAGCTACACAATGGTAACTCCGAATATGGCCATGTAGCATGTCTTAGATCATGGAATTGTCCCCCCATGCTAAATCTAGTATTGGGGTGCCAATCCCATGCATCCCTGGGGCTCCAGCATGGACCCGGGTACTGCCAAACCAGCTCTCTGGGGTTTTCACTGCAGCTACTGCTGCTGCCAGCCCACAGACAGGTTTCTGCCCTCCTGGGGTCTGGGCAGCCCAGTCCCAGGAAGGCAGAACAAAGGATTTCCTCTGAGAGAGGGTGTTACACCCTCTCCCTTTGGAAATAGATGTTAAGGGCCTGAGAGGGGTAGCCTCTCCTGGCCTCTGGAAATGCTTTGAAGGGCACAGATGGTGCAATCCTTGCATAAACCAGTCTACACTGGTTCAGGGATCCCCCAGCCCCTGCTCTGATGAGAAACTGGACAAAGGAAAGGGGAGTGACCACTCCCCTGTCCATCACCACCCCAGGGGTGGTGCCCAGAGCTCCTCCAGTGTGTCCCAGACCTCTGCCATCTTGAATCCAGAGGTGTGAGGGCACAATGGAGGCCTCTGAATGGCCATTGCCAGCAGGTGACGTCAGAGACCGCTCCTGATAGGTGCTTACCTGACTAAGTGGCCAATCCTCCTCTGAGGGCTATTTAGGGTCTCTCCTGGGCGCTTCTCTTCAGATAACGAATGCAAGAGCTCACCAGAGTTCCTCTGCATCTCCCTCTTCGACTTCTGCCAAGGATCGACCGTTGACTGCTCCAGGACACCTGCAAAACTGCAACAAAGTAGCAAGAAGACTACCAGCGACATTGTAGTGCCTAATCCTGCCGGCTTTCTCGATTGTTTCCTGGTTGTGCATTCTCTGGGGGCTGTCTGCCTTCACCCTGCACTGGAAGCCAGGAAGAACTCTCCTGTGGGTAGATTGAATCTTCCCCCTGCTAACGCAGACACCAAACTTCTGCTTCACCGGTCCTCTGGGTCCCCTCTCATCATGACGAGCGTGGTCCCTGGAACACAGAAGCTGGATCCAAGTGACCCCGACAGTCCAGTAGTCCATCTGTCCAAATTTGGTGGAGGTAAGTCCTTGCCTCCCCACGCCATACAGTAATCCTGTGTACTGCGTGAACTGCAGTTGCTAGGGTTTCTGTGCACTTTAGCAAGGCATCCTTTGTTCACAGCACAGCCCAGGACCCCAGCACTCTGTCCTGCATTGCTCAACTCGCTGAGTTGACCACCGGCTCCGTGGAGCCCTCCTTTGTAGTGTTGAGACGACCGCCGTGCTCAGTTTTCTTGAACCCGAGTTTAGGTACTTCTGCGGGTGCTGCCTCAACACACTGCAATGCACTGAAGACGGATTCCTGGACCTGAGGACTTGCAAAGGAAGGGGACCAAGTCCAAGAGTCGTGAAAGTGTCCGGGGGGGCAGGAGCCCACTAAACCCCAGTTGAAGGTGCAAAATGGCTGCCTCCAGATGGAAGAAGCTGAAGATTCTGCAACAACGAAAGGTGCTAGGAACTTCTCCTTCGTGCAGAAGATGTTCCACGGAGTGCTGGAGGATGCAGAGTTGTTTCTTTGGCAAAAGTCCGCAAACAAGCCTTGCTAGCCGCAAGAGTCGCGGTTGAAGAAAAAGGGTGCTGCCCAGGCCCAGGAAGGACCAGGATGTCGCCAGTTGGGAGAGGAGACAGAGGGGGCCCTCAAACTTATAGAGCCCATGCACAAGAAGGTAGCACCCGCAGAAGTCCTTGAACACAGGTTCAAGAAATCTGATTACGGCAGTCGTCTCAACACTACACAAGAGGGTCCAACGAAGCCGGAGGTCAACTCGGGGAGTTAAGCAATGCAGGACAAACTGCTGGGGACCTGGACTTGGCTGTGCATGAGGGATTCAGTGGAAATGTGCACCGGAGCCCTAGCAGCTGCAGTCCACGCGGTGCACAGGATTACTGTCTGGAGAGGGGAGGCAAGGACTTACCTCCTCCAAATTTGGACAGTTGGACCACTGGACAGTCTGGCTTACTTGGGTCCACCACATGTGTTCCAGGGGCCGCGCTCGTCAGGATGAGAGGGCGGTTCTGTCGACCCGCTGGAGATTTTTTTGTGGCTTCAAGTGAAGGATGAAGGCAGGCAGCCCCCAAAGCAGGCACCACCAGGAAACAGTCAAGAAAGCCAGCAGGATTAGGCGCTACAATTTCGCTGGTAGTCTTCTTGCTACTTTATTGCCGTTTTGCAGGCGTCCTGGAGCAGTTAGCGGTCAATCCTTGGCAGAAGTCGAAGAGAGAGGTACAGAGGAACTCTATTGAATTCTTGCAAGTCGTTATCTGAGGAAAAGCCCACAGGAGAGACCCTAAATAGCCCTCAGAGGAGGATTGGCCACCTAGTCAGGTAAGCACCTATCAGGAGGGGTCTCTGACATCACCTGCTGGCACTGACCACTCAGAGGCCTCCAGAGTGCCCTCACACCTCTGGATCCAGGATGGTAGAGGTCTGGGACCCACTGGAGGAGCTCTGGGCACCACCCCTGGGGTGGTGATGGACAGGGGAGTGGTCACTCCCCTTTCCTTTGTCCAGTTTCGCGCCAGAGCAGGGACTCGGGGGGGTTCCCTGAACCGGTGTAGACTGCCTGATGCAAGGAGGGCACCATCTGTGCCCTTCAAAGCATTTCCAGAGGCTGTGAGAGGCTACCCCTCCCCAGCCTTTAACACCTATTTCCAAAGAGAGAGGGTGTAACACCTTCTCTCAGAAGAAATTCTTTGTTCTGCCTTCCTGGGACTAGGATGCCCAGACCCCAGGAGGGCAGAACCCTGTCTGTGGGGTGGCAGCAGCGATAGCTGCAGAGAGAACCCCAGAGAGCTGCTTTGGCAGTACTCTGGGTCCATAGTGGAGCCCTGGGGATGCATGGCATTGGCACCCCAAAACCAGATTTGACATGGGGGGTCAATTCCATGATCTTAGCCATGTTACGTGGCCATATTTGGAGTTACTAGCTACATATAGATATTGACCTATATGTAGTGCACATGTGTAATGGCGTCTCCGCACTCACAAAGTCTGGGGAAATGGCCCTGAACTATGTGGGGCCACCTTTGCTAGTGCAAGGGTGCCCTCACACTTAGTAACTTTGCACCTAACCTTCAGCAAGTGAAGGCTAGACATATAGGCGACTTATACGTTACTTAAGTGCAGTGAAAATGGCTGTGAAATAACGTGTGCGTTATTTCACTCAGGCTGCAGTGGCAGTCCTGTGTAAGAATTGTCTGAGCTCCCTATGGGTGGCAAAAGAAATGCTACAGACCATAGGGATCTCCTGGAACCCCAATACCCCGGTACCTAGGTACCATATACTAAGGAATTATAAGGGTGTTCCAGTGTGCCAATTAGAATTGGTAAAAATGGTCAATAGCCTGCAGTGACAATTTTAAAGGCAGAGAGAGCATGAGCACTGAGGTTCTGGTTAGCAGAGCCTCAGTGACACAGTTAGGCACCGCACAGGGAACACATTCAGGCCACAACTATGAGCACTGGGGTCCTGGCTAGCAGGGTCCCAGTGAGACAGGCAAAAACAAACTTACATACATGTAAAAATGAGGGTAACATGCCAGGCAAGATGGTACTTTCCTACAAGAATCTTTAAAGATAATTGAATTTTGCTTGTTGATTTCTTTTGAAGTGATTAGAAAACATGTTATGCTGAATGTGATACCCAGCTCCACCACATGAGGAAAGAGTTCACCTTCTGTTGCAGCTTGAGTCTAGGAGGAACTCCATTGTTGAGTCAAAGCATCAGGATGCCCCTGGTACTTCACAACATATTTGTCTATCTTATCTGGTGCTGAAGTCCTAGTTTTTAGGATGAGCATCTGAGATACTGCTTTGCAAAACTATGATCATGATGAGGATTTAACAATGATTTCTACTTATTGATCTCACAGACCACAGGCTATAGAATATTATGATTTCCCCTAACTGTAACTATATAGAGCATGTCATTTGAGTAGCACCCACTCATATCAACTTGTTTCACATCATCCTCTCTTGTTGCTAAGGGTGGTCATAATTGTTGCCTACCACTCGCAAGTAAAACCAGAGGAGAGATGCAGAGATAAGCAAAACTAAAATGCTAAAGACTTAATTCCTCCACAGGCAGTGACACAGGTAGCTTGCCCCTCCCAGCACCAACAATCAGAAACACCAAGCTACTTGCATTACGTGATCATTGACACTGTTGTCCAGTTCAGGCCCTCTGCATTTAGAAGTGTCCACAAAGTTGTTTGGATTCAGAACGTTGGTGGAGGAGAATTATAATTTGGAGTCCCTCCTCTCATCCAGAATTTATATACTCTCAGAGCATTGCAGAGGATGGATAATGTCCATGGGGATTATTCACATATCATTCCTTATGGTGGGGACTTAAACTCCGGTGTCTTATATCCAGTATTGTAACAATGGATATTTCTTGTAAGCACTGTGGCTTAGTTGGGGTTGTAATCGTGGGCTATTGCAGTATCCCTCTTAATGCTGATCCACAGAAGTAATTTAACCGAACAATTATGCAGGCTCATTCTGCATCCACAGGACCCCGGATGTTATGATTCTGAATTTGTGGGTTTGAGAGAAGATGGGCTCTACACCTATTGGAAGCTGTTGAAGCTTTCTTCAATTGCATTAGTGTCGGGAATTCCCTGAATTCAACATTATGTTATTTTGTAGTCTAGGGTTATTGACAGAGAATCTGGTCCATCTGGAATTTGGCACTTGCATCATAAATTGGTTGACCTATCTATATGTACATGTGGGCAAAATTTTCTCCCTCACATAAGAGGCCTAAGTGCTCTTCAGACCTTTATAGATGGCACAAAAAAGTTCTGATTCCAGCTGTATGGGACCACACGATTAAGGCCTCAGAAAAACGCTTGGCAAGCCACATAACTTCCACAACAGTGGACACAAACAAATCTATATGCCACAATTCTAATTGTGCCAAATGATTGGCTCCTAAGTGCAGAATTACCAGAACTGGGGACAGAAGTCCTCTTGGAGCCAGTTTCTCCACCGCTGACTGCAGGCTCCCTACCCTGAGCCTTCCTTGACCAAACAGCCTCATGTTGAAGCCAGCAGCCTTGGCTTATGTTGCATATATATCAGCCTAGTAGCCGTCCTGAGCCCTCTGGATCAAAGAGTGGCCAAAGGTTCCCAACTTTTTGGAAGACACAGAATCTGCATGCACAGAGCGAGAAAGAGAAGCAACGTTAGCAGTCATAAGAAATACAATCGTACTTAATGCCTATAGCACACAGAGCGCCACCTCCCAATCTTTTGCACCAGCTGCCTGTGTAGGCCCACGCTTGCTTTAGAGGTTGTCAACTCTATGCGGAAAGACTGTGAGATGAAAAGAGAAGGGTTGCGGCTGTGGTAACCTTCAACATGCAGGATAACTGGTATCTGGAAAGGGGTGACCCATCAGCGTGGAGGAACAGGGCTGAAGCTGCATCCCGAGGGTGCACTTTCAGATAATCTAGCAGGAACTAGACTTGGCAGCAGCGTGAGCTGGTCCATTTTAGAAGACTGCAAAGTCTCTGCCACAGACCTACTGGGCCAACTCAACGGCCCTAGCTGAATGGCCTGATGGATGTCCTTTTTAGACTGCGCCACCAATTCCACAACCCTGAAAGCCCTGTAAAAGGCCAGGCAAAAGGCTGCCTTAAACAGCTATGCCTCAAACTGTGAACGGCAGACCTCAGGCATCTTTGAAACTAGGGCTGCTAGTCTCTTAATATAAACTGGCTTCCTGGCATCCTTGTGCCCCCCAAACCCCCATTTAACTTCTGCCAGCCCATCTGGGATTTTTTGATGGGAAATGAGGAGGACAAGTCCCTGTGCCCGCCCAGTTTGGCAAAAAAAAGAGCGGGTCACAATGTGCCTCCTTGCGTAGGAAGCGACCAACCCTCTCCCTTCAGTGTATTCAAGAATGCCATCCAAGAGAACTGCTCAAAGATGTCCCCTGCCCTCTTTGTGGCTTAGAAAATTCAGTTATCTCTGAAAAGCCCCCTCATAGGCTTTCCTTGACTTAGGATCTAAGCTGGCTGCCACAAGGTCTGATAGGTTGGGGCACCAAGCCTCCACAGATGCTCAGGAACAGTGTAAGGTGCACTGCTGCTTCTGGATGGTGCTGCCTGAACTCTTGCAACTTTAGACGAGGCAAAGCATCAGCAATTTTATTGCGTGCCCCCGGGAAATGCTTACCCCTAAAGGTAATGTTGCTTAGCAAACACAACAGAACGAGTTCTTTAAACAATCTCAAGACCATGGGGCAGCTAGCTGTCTGATGGTTTAGCACCTCAACTACTGCCATGTTGTCTAACCAGATCACTACATAGTGGTCCTTGAGCGAGCTGAAAAGAGCAGCTCTTGCCACCACAATTGGGAATAGATCCAAAAATCGCAGGTTTCACAACAACTCAGCCTGGCACAACTCAACAGGCCGTGACTGCATACACCACTGGTCACCCAGTATGGCTCCAAAACCTATGTTGACTGCCGCATCTGTAAAAAAAACAAATTCAGGGCTAGTCTGAGGAGGAGATACCCAGTGCACAGGCCCACTAAAGCACTGCAAGAATGAATCCCAAATTCTTAGGTCCTGCCTGACTTCCAGAGAGAGACGTGTTCGATGATGCCTGTGTTACAACCCGGTCATAGCCTTAGCAATTGACCTACAAAAAGTCCTCCCCATGGGAATCATGCACAAGGCGAAATTCAGCTGTCCCAGCAACACCAAGAGCTGATAAAGCGTAACCTTCCTTGCTTCCAAATATTCCTGCAGTAAGTTTCTGAACTGGGCCACTTTGTACCCGCGAAGCCTGCATACCTCCACCACATTATGAAATTCAGTGTCCAAGAAGATCATCCATGTTGAAGGGCCGCTAGTCTTCGTCTGCTTCAGAGGAACCCCAATACGCCTCAAGTCCACCTCCCCACAGTGTGAAGAGTCTGTGGGGCGCAGATAAAGCATATCATCTAGGTAACGTAACACCCACTTGGCGCCAGTTGCCCTTTTCCCGGCCCACTCCAGGAATGAGCTGAAGGTCTCAAATTATGCACATGACACTGAGCCAACCCATGGGCGTACATCTGTCAAAATAGGAGCTATCAAACTGAAACCGTTATAGGTGGAAATCTTCTGAGTGTACCGGCAGCAAGTAGAAGGTGGATTTAATATTCACTTTTGCTGCAGGGTACCTCTACCCAACTGTTGCAGCATAGCAAGGGCTTGGTCAATAGAGGTGTACTTTACTGAGCTCAGCTCAGACTCAATAGCCTCCTTCACTAAACTCCTTTTTGAGGTTGAGAGATTACGGCTCAAGCGGAACGGGCTTGACGTTTTTTTTTGTGTACTATTCCCTGCTGAGAGGAAACAACATTCCAAAAAGGGGGTGACTCGAAGTGGCCAGCCACTCTCCCCAGGGCGCACTCCTAGGCAATCTTTTGACTCACTGCAGTCTATTGGCATGCAAAGACTGCTTATTTTTTGTAAAAGGGTATCATCTCAAACCCCCCCCCCCCCCCCCAAGTGGGAATCCTGAAGCCATATGTAAAACCTTACCAGAATGTCAATGCTGCATTTTTTGTGTGTTTTTTTTAGCACTTGAATTCTAGATGTAATGGCATCCCACAAAAGGAGCAATTGTGCTTGAACTTACAGGTCCCTGGCGGTCTTGTGCGTGCGTTCCTGTTGTAATGCCAGCGCGCCCCTTTCCTTTCAACGCATCCCTTGCTTGCTCCGCCTGAAAGGGTTGACGCCTTCCAGTCTCTGGAATTCGAACACTCTTTACAACGCTTAGTATCCTCCCTGACCAGGTTCTCAAAAATCGGATAAAATATCTTTACAAATGCTACATTCCAAATCTTTTCTGTGACTTCCGCCAAAGATGATTCCTACTTCTCACCGTGCTCAGATCTCACCCAAACCCATACTAGGCATAGTAGTCCTGGCCGCAGTGGCAACATTACCTGTGATGGCTGAGTCCTTGGCGCTCCCCAGCTGCGCTGCCGCTGAGGGTGCAGCCCACGCCATGGGCCTTTGGATCTTCTCCCCCCATGGGACAGCCCCTACCCGGTGCTTGAGGCACCACATGACTTCCCAACTGATTCGGCTGAACGGCCTGCTGCTGCCCCTGATCGCCTGACCCATACTGAGCGACCAGTCTCCTTGCTTGTTCTAAATAGGCCCTTTCTGGGGCCCCTGCTGCGTTACCAGTTAGAACCACACTAGAAAGCTTGCCTACTTTAGAGAGGCAGGGCAGCACACTACCCAGACTGGCCGCCAGATTGATCCGGCTGAGTAGCCCCAGAAGCAAACCCTTACCATCTTTCCCTCCCCCGCCCCAACCCCATTGCTGGGGCCCTGGACACTAGCTGCAGTGGGACTGGGAATATTAGCTGCCCACTACACAATTATTACGGCTTTGGACAATGCTGGTGCTCCCCCCTCATCCCCCCGCACTTCCTGGCGTAGGTTCGGGTGCAGGGGACACCTGACCTTCCTGCCCTTTCCTCGCTCTTAGGTACCAGAGGAAAAGCCACCCATGGAAGCCCTGGTCTCCTGGGCCTCTCTGCAGGCACCACCTGGGGGTGTGCAGCCAACACTCCAGTCCCAGCCCCCCCCCATCAATGCAGGGTGCAGTAACACAAACGTTTTGTTTATAGTGTCTAATCTATGCATCACTGCCTCCATATACCTATCCCGTTTACCACCTGACGCCCGCTTATGCGCTTTCGAAGGCATGCTACGCACTGTGCGACAACAGGCAAAGCAATAAAAAAGCCAACAGCAAACGGCAAAGATGACCACTTAAACAGCACAATATATATTAATTCTCCCAGCTATCCGGTACCTCCTTGTCCTGATGACCTCTGCGAATGGTTGGGCCAAACACAACGCTGCACAAAGGGAGACTGGGCAATTACAATTTGGATAGATGTGGGGCGCCCCCACTTGGCACCAGCCGAAATGCCCCAAAACACCAGTCAGGCAAAATCGAAAGTAAAACAGAAAAGGGCTTCAGCTCCGACCAGCGACGCGGGTAGAGAACTACATTCCGGCCCGGAAGGAACAATAGGATTGGGAGGCCGTGATACAACCATGCGACTACAAAAAGGGAAGAAAAATGAAAAGGGGAGCTACCAGCTTTTCTGGCGCCACTGGTAAGGCACTCATTTCCCTCCCCAAATGAACAGAGGAGGAAAAGCTCGACTGCGTGCCCTAACTCGGCCGTACCGAACATTGCACAGCCACAGTGAGACAAAAATGCCTATTTGAGGCTCCGTGATGCTAGGGCCCCAATGGCACCCAAGCGGAACAGGGAATCCAGATGTGAAGGCGAAGCTGGACTGTGCAGAATGGAGAGGTAGATAGCAGTCCACACCCCAGCCTCTGCCCCCCCCCCCCCCCCCCCCTTTCAGCCTATGGTGCATTGCTGGGCGACGAGCAAGCGAGTGATGGATGCATGCCAATAAGGCTGAACCCCAATCTCGCCCACCTTTAAAAATGGTTCGCCGGTCCCGCCCCCACCCGTGCTGCGCCGCAACGTGAAACCTGCGATGACATCCAAGCCCCACGCTATCTCCTTTACCCGGGGCACCCTTTGGACTGTCATACCATCATCGCCAAGCCACTGCCTCCGTGCCACACACAATGCACAGCTCGCTCTATTTGGGCTGCGCCTTTGGCACTATGTGTGGTAGACAGATCGCTTCTCAAACCTCATGCCCTTTGCTAAATTTTACGTTCTACAAATGCACCGCTGAAACACATTTCAGAGAAGAACAGTTGTTTTAAAATTCTTCTCGCAATTTGAGGTAAAGGACCAGTGGCGGCCCGTCCTTTAGGGAGGAGTGGCCACGCCCCCCCCGCCTTTTGCCCCTCATGAAGAGTGTCTGTCAGCTTGAACAAAGGCCAGCTTGACAGACACTCTTCATTTTCAGCTCAGACAGCCAGGATTGAGCCATGCGCGCTTTGCGCAGACTCCTGGCTGCCTGAGCTGAACTTTGCTGGGCTGAGGAGGTAACAGCTCCTATGGGTGTGACCGCCTCAGCTCAGCAAAAGTGCCTCAAGGCCCTCCCCTGGGTGACGAGGAAAGAGTCACCCATTGACACTCGCCCTGGGCGCTTCTGGTTTAAGCCCTGAAGTGCTCAAGGTGAGTGTCAATCAGTGACACTTCATCATAGAGTGGGGTGGGGGCAGCAGTCTCACTGACCCCATCCCACTCTGTGACGAGGCTGGGACTGCTGCCTTCCCTCAAGGCAGCAGTCCCAACCCTCCTGGGACCTGGAGGCTGAAGGTAAGTGTGTGTATGTGTGTAATGTTTTAAATTGAATGTTTGGTGCGCAAGTTCATGTTTGAGTGTTAGGAGTGTTAGGAGTGTTGTTAATTGTGTGTGTGTGTGTGTGTGTGTGTGTGATCTTTTAAAATGAATGTTTGGTGCGTGTGTGTGTGTGTTTGAATGGTATGAGTGTTGTTAATGGATGTGCCTGTGTTTGTGTGTGTGCTTCCCCTTCCCTCCTAAAGCTGCCGGCCGCCACTGTAAAGGACTTGGTTTCTGAAACTCTTCCTCCTCAAAGCCCTCTTATGAGGCCTACATTTTCAAGCAGCACAGTACATAACCTTTCAATGAGTAAAGTTTAATGGACAAGCAGGCTGGTACCTTTCTCTTCAGTATGGCCTTCTTACCCAGTGACTCGCACATAAGAGAATACTTTTTAAGTGAGATTGTGTGCAGTACGCGTTTCTGCATTCCATCTATCGTTTTGAAGCGCTAGAAATTGTGATAGGCTTCTGTTTCCTGATAGTATTATTTATGCCCTTCATGGATGACAATCTTTCAAAGTCTAATTTGGATGCAAATAGCCGTGTCTCATGCCATCCCTTTTCTACGCTCCTTATTAGGTTTTGCCTGCACAGAGCTTGTGCTAAGCTTGCAAAGTGTTTTTGAGTTAAAAAAAAATCTTAAAGGGGACTTAGAAACAGTTGCCTTACTTCCCTGAACATACCGTTGGTTCTTTCCAGACGGTTTCGGATTTACTTGCATCTCATTGGCCTGCAGGTTTTCTGCCTTCACTTCTTGAAGCTTTTGTGATCCATGACGTGAAAGGAGCTTGAACCAAGTACACCTTCCAGTCGCTCCTCACTTGCTACATGCCAGTATCCTTCACTACCTACTTTAACTTTACAGGTATTTTTTTATTTTATTTACCGAACGAGCAGGCCATCTACACTCCCCCCCCCCCTCGACTGTGTTTTTACTTCGACATGTCTTGTCCATCACCCTTGTCTTTAACTCACACTCCTTTGTATTTGTTTGACCGCCCAACTGTTTTTTCTTTTATGTGCACATTTATACAGTGCGAACTCGACCGAGGTATCGATGAACTTTACATTAACATAGGGTGACCAGATTTTGAGGAGAAGAAACTGGGACACGTCAGACATGAAAGGACTAACAACTTTACACTCACTTTTATATCTGGCATACACCGTTTTTTTGCATAGCTTTGTGAATGTGTACCTATACATGTGTTTTATTTATATATATATATATATATATATATATATATATATATATATATATATATATATCTCCACCACGCAAGTCCCGAAAATACTGAGGCTCAAAAGAATGGCGGTCCGACCATGGTTTCAGGAAAACCATTAAATCATACAAATTCTTGTAACCACAAGAAAGTTCAGGACGTGTCCTGACCTTTCTTGTGGTTACAAGAATTTGTTTGAGATATATATATATATATATATATATATATATATATATATATATATATATATATATATACACACACACACACACACACATTTACAAGACTACACATATAAAATTAGCTATGGCTTGACCTCCCACCCTGCACCTCAAACCTGCCCCCACCCACCCACCTCTCTCTGCTCCCCACTTGTCTCTGCTGGGAGCAGACAGGGGACTGTGTTGCTTGACAGTAACAGATAAATTACTTTAATTATTGTATAATTTGTAGGCATCTGTTAAATGAGGGCATACCTTGAATTTATGCTTCCCTAGATAATCTGACCTTTGTCCCAAAATCCGGGACATTTATGTAATGATCAGACCTGTGTCCCAAACACCGGGACAGTCCTCTAAAAAAAACGGGACTGTCAGGGGAAATCCAGGACGTCTGGTCACCCTACACCATTTGCATTAAAGACGCACCGGAACTAGTAGGGAAGGCCGGGGCTCCTAGAGTGAGGCGCCAGTGACAGCCCTCTGTGTACCCCGCTGAGCCTCAACGTCCAACTCACATTTTGTGGGATAGGGTCCTCCCAGCACGGAAGAAGGGCCATCTTCGTCCCAAGGGAGTTATTCTTGCAAAGGCAATGTCCCTAATAGGGGCCGAGACGGTGTGCACTTTGTGGTATTTTCACACACGGGTGTAACCGCTTTCTGTCAGGATCCACCTGCCTTCTGGCTCTTGTCTGCCCATTACTTCTGACTGAAGGCAGCGTCGGCGCCTTTCACTTTACCTCGACGTTTGTCACTGTGTTTTCGGCAATTCTCCCCGTTTAATGTAAATTAAGCCTATGTCCAATGCACTGCTTGTGTGACTCTATTGGCTCGTGGGTGGTTTGGGTACGTCCAGTTTATCCATGTAGTGATCGGCACATAAAGCTGTTCAAGGTTCCAATAGACACCCACCGTGGACTCGTCACTGTTTAATGCTGCCTTACAGAGCGAAAATAATCACTATGCCAGTTGCTGACTTTAGGACACGGATCCAGCAATCCAGTTTTTCTGGCACTGGACTTGTGTGATCCTGATCAAATTAAAGAACCTCCCTATAAATGCATGTAATGCAGACTTACATGGGTTCAACTTATTCTTATCGCCGGTCCTCTCATAGAATTATGTGAGCTAAGGAGAAGACTTTTATAAGCAATAGCTGGCACACAAATGCATAGAATATAACTGAACAGAATATATATTGTAACAAGTCTTCAGAGCTGCTAGTGTGACACATTAACGAGGTTAATCAAGCGAAAGAACAGTGCGTTGGCACTGGGCACAGGTCACGTCAGGCGCACACAATTGACATTTAAGAATGAAAAAATATGTTTGCAGACATATTCCAATATATTTAATACCATGTATGGACCCGGGCAGTGGTGTCGAACCGTTTTATTTTTGCACCACTCACAATTTAAACAAAAACATATTACATTCTCCACATTTGCACATTTGCTTTTTTCTGATATTTTCCTGGACTTCTTTTAACCAAGACCAGGATGCAAGGGGTTAACTCTATGCAGTAAGGTAAAATCAGACTAAAGGACCTCTCAACTACCAGGAGACCTGTCTCCATGTAAAGCCTCTATAACATCAAATCCTCTAGAAATAAACTGGATAGGAATGACATACAAGCACCTTGGCAACACTAACACAAAGTGTCATGACAATGACCTCCGTCTGAATTCTATGTCCGCGCCTCTTGGCACATAGGGTGAACGTCCCCAGTTACAGAAATATCAACCTCAGTATTTTACGATCAGGCATTGACATCATTCCTCAAGTGCTCGAGTCATTTTTTTGCCACAAGTATTTAATATACAAAGCGACGAACATACATATTTACTGAACTTAAACGCACCATTTCCTTACTCTTACAAAAAATCCTGCTCTCTGTTGTCAAACCCCATCACATGTAGAAATCATAGAAAGTGTTCTGAAATAAAAGCTCATCCTTTTCTCTTTGGTGAGACACAAACCATCTGTCTGGGTCTCCCAGTGCAGGGCTTGTTTAGGCCATGGTGGTTGTCCCTGTGTGTGAGAGAATTAGACCCCGTGGGGAAACAGCGTGGTGCTCTTGGTCAGGAGTAGGGCGTGCTGGTCATTAGTGGCAGGAATGGACCGCCCTACCTCGAATGCCCCCCAGAATTTTAACTACTAAATTCAAAGGAATGCAGTGTCAATTTCCAGGACTCCCACGGGAATTAAATAACATAATCTAGAAAACCATTGAACAGAATGGGGCACCAGTATAATTATTGAGTTCCTTCAATATCACATTGACCACACTCTCAGTGACACTCTGGGGTACTTTAGTATGAAGAAACCTTGATTGAAGTGTGAGGATGTCTTCAACATAGGTCCAAGGGGCCAGGTCCAGGTCATATTTTCAGGATAACTACTGACAAATATACATGTTTTGCTTTGGGTCCATTGTATATTGATTTTTATATATGTATACATCATGAACGTTTGGCATGGATCCAGCTGTCTGGAACCAACACTGTTCACCACCGGGTAAAGGTACACTGTGTGAAAGGGAACATCTGGGTTTCTTTTCTGTGCTTGACTTGAAGATTAAAACGTTTCCAGGGTTATTGCTCAATTCACAGTTGTTTCAAAAATCTTAATTCACTTGTGTCTTCATGTACTGGAGCTACAAGTCACAAATCACCTTAATGCTATAATGCCAATGATTCACAGATTTCGTTCAATGGGAATCCCACAAAATGGGGGTTAAACTGGTAGGTACTACTGAGTTGCAACCAATGGCTATATAGTGTTACCAACTATAAAAATGATAAAATGACTTAATGCTATTACAAAATGTGCCGCATTATGCTGCATAATTTGATTTTCCATGCTGCATAATTTACTCAACCCTGCCACACAATCCGACCCTCTCCTGCTGCATAATTCCAGTGGCCCTAGTTATGAGTAGATGATAAATGTTCTGTTGATTGCATGTGTAATGGATGGATGTTTAAGCTGCTCCATTCCTTGTCCACACACATCTGAAACCCCTTGCTCCAAAATGAGGGAAAGTTTCTTTAAATCTGGCACTAAATCACAAACACTTGAGTAACTAATTCAGTTAACAACTTACTGTCCACCATGTACAAAACATTAACAAAGACAAACAGATTTGGCATAGGTGATCTGCATATTTTAGCAAAACAAATTTTTTTCAAGCCCAAACAGTTGAAAAGTTACTGAAATGCAGTGACTCATGTTGCTACACAGTGGAAGGCCATTTGCTAAGCTGGACTGGTCACCTTTCTGTTGCTTTTTTCTATACATAGGTATTAAACTGGTACTAATGAAGTGCAATCATTACCCAGACAGTATTACCAGGCTTAAAAATGACGAAATAATGAAGTAATACTATTAAAAAATGTACCGCATTGTGCTGCACAATTTGTCTTTCATCGCTGCATATTTTACTCAACACTGCCACACAAGTTGGCACTCTCCTGCTGCTTAATTCCAGTGGCCGTAACAATACATTAGCTCCTGCGTGAGTCGGAATTTGTCACCAGGGACAAAACTCCTTCATTCCTTTAGAAAGGGAGCTCGGTTTGTTCTAGTTATCTCTAGGATCAGCTATTGACTGTGAAGAGATTACATTGCCAATATAAAGGGTTCTTGTTTAGTCGAAGCTCGGGTGTGTTTAAAAAAAAAAAAAAAAACCCACCCCCCCCCAAAAAAAAAAAACAGGCAGTATCAAGTGTTCACGTTTGTCCCTATTAGGAGACTGGTTGATGTGCTCCTCCTTCTCTCAGAGCGTTTTCGATCTCAGTTTATCTTATTATTTGATCTGGACCTTTCAGTCATTCTGAATGCCTTTCTGGGTACATACACCATATTTAGAATGTGCTTTATTCCTTCATTGAGAGTTCTGGTTAATCCATTCGCTCGGCTACTCTCGTTCCTATTCTTCAAAAACACAGACAAGTTGTTCCAGAAAGCTCTGGAGCTAGCAGCCTTTTGTGAGAATAGATGTCTTTGTATACATCACTATGCTCAAGAATCAAATACAGCTCTTATGCCATTATCATTTGGCCTTTAACTTTTATTGATCCAGCTCCTCATCCTTTCTAAAGAAGCTATTCGGAGAACTCTGTTGGAGTGGCCCCAGAAATTAAATCTGTTGGATGAACACCATTTCTACCTTTAGAACATAACTACATTTATTCAAATTGGATGGTTAAATAGCCCCCCGATCCTTCTGGGTTTTGGGAGACTTGTAGTCTATGCATGCCACCTCTTAAAAATAAAAATAAATGTTGCCCCAAATGCCTTTCTCCCCTTTTCCTCAGGAGAAAAAGGGGTTGCCATCCCAACTGGCTGTAGCGTCCACTTCTGTTTGTACCTCAGCAAGAGGGGGAAGAAGGGGTGGGGCACTTCCATAGCATCTTGTTTTCCCAGATATAGGGATTATGTTCTATACTATTCCTCTGGTGAAAAATGTGAATGCCTATGTGAAAGCATCATGAGCACAAGCTCAGCAGCACTGTTCTGCCTAAACGTTGGGAAGTGGAGCCAGCAAGCTATCACTTTTTTTGTGCGGAGTTGGAACTTTAAATTCATTAAGCTTGCGTCCTGGATCTGCCTTTCTGATATATTTGGTGTAGGTCTGACTTGATACGTCTCTTGTTAATTGAGGAGTTTGAACCCTTAGTTCTTTATAGTATGACTTTAGAGTTGGATGAAAAGAAACTTTGGCATCCTTCAAACAGCCTTGAAGCCGTCATGTGAGGACAGTACTGGAACTAGTGGATTGTATTCCAAATTTGACTCTGCCAGGCAAGGCGGTCAACTCGCCAAAATGTTCTTTAAAGGATATTTAGCTGGTAAGTAGTTTAATTACCTAGTATCTAGCTGGATTTCTTTAGGTTTTATTTAGCCAATAATGTTTTTTTGTTGAGCAACCTTGTTGTGATGTATTATTTTGATCGGCTTCTGCATTTGGGAAGCCTATTCCAGTTTAGGGTAGGAATGTTAAACAATTTTGCCAGCATGTGTATAGTGTACTTCTGCCATTTGTACACCTTTCTGTACCTTGTGCTGTTTGAATGCAGTGCTCCGCTTTTTAATTGTTATAGTAGTCTGATATCATTGTATTTAGTCAATGAAGACTAAGTTGTTAGTATTTCTTTCTGTTGAGTGATTGTTCATCCTGGTTCAGTGAACTGCATGTGATTTGTGTGAATCATACAAGCATGTACTATGTGCATGGGTGCTTGTGTCTTAGGACTTTTCTGTTTATTTGGATTTAAGAAATTGTATTACTGTTCATTGCCCAGCCTTAAGTGTTTGTGCTACTGTAGCTGCATTGTTTGCTAACTATATTGCTCCATATCTGTCCTGTGGGAATAGAAGTGTGGAATGGTTTGTGTTCTGTGAACTATAGATCTGTGAAGAGTGTGGTCAAACGAGGCGTTGGCTTTGGTGTGTGATGCTGTTTTGCTGAGATTGTCTTGTGATAAGGCGATCTGTAAGGCCACCTCTTGGTGCACGCCGCGTTAATTTGCAAAGCATTGTGGTTTAAATTCGGAAAAATAGAACAACTCTCGATTTTGCATAGCCATTCTACATTTCTGTCTGGTTTAATTCTTCAGGTGTTTATCCTCAAGCTGCCGCCTTTATCGGTGCTTTGGGAATGATTAATGTAAGGAATCTCCCGGACCAATCATCTGTTAGTAGAACAGGTAGTATACTTTTGTTTTAAGAGAGAGCACCTGAAAATTCAATACTGACTTTCTACTTAACTGCTTCTTCCATCCTCCTCTTCTACCTTCCCATCGAAGATGGAAAAGAGACATTTAGGCATGTTTTATCCTTAATTGGTTCCTTACTCTTTTCGTTGTTGGTCTTTTTTCGGGCCCTAAAAAAGCCGGTTGCACTGACTTAACCATCCCCTCTTAAGAAACTCTTGTGGAACTACTCTTCTCGTCTCTTGACATCAAGCTGCACCACTGGACACTTATGACTATTGCTGCAAGATTTCTAGATTCATTATGGCACCATGGAAGTATGTGTATCAAAGGAATCTGGGAGATACATCATTCATCAGAAAGACTAGTACTGAAGTAATGCAAACTCCGATCGTGCGTGTGCGCCATTACATAGGCCTGTCTCGGGGATTGTGGTCTTGTTGAGGAGGGGCACACAGAGCGCTACCTTTTTGTTTCTCTTTTCATTTTTCTTTTTTCTTTTTCAAAGAGAATACAAATACATGTCATGTCATGTACGTCAGTTGCTGTATGATGGTTAGAGTTACAACATCTGGGGTTTAGCATTTCTGCCTTCCTTTGCTTTCCAGTTATTTTAGTTGGTGGTAACTCCAACATCTATTAGCAGCTAGGATATACATTTAGGGCTAGGGTGATGGTATTGAACAGTGGTTCCCAACCTTTTGATTTCTGTGGACCCCCACTTTAACATTAATGGAACTCAGGGACCGACACTGAATCATCATTGTTATCCGGGGACCCCCGCCTGAGTCATTACTGGAAGCTGGGGACCTAATTTGTCAATATTTGTTAATATTTTAAAATTTTCCAGGCTCTCGCGGACCCCCTGAGAAGGCTTCGAGGAACCCCAGGGGTCCCCGGACCACAGGTTGGGAACCACTGCTATAAAAGATTGCGATACATCATACACCACTAGTTTACAGGGCTGTTATTAGCATGAGATAGATGATACGTCATTGTGTTTTTTTCGTTAGGTAACTGCTGTACATCACACAGAAAAGGATTTAAGATTCAGCATAAATTTCATAGACAACAACAATATAGTAACAGAACAAGAACTCTGGCTAGTGCCTGCCTCCCGCCCGGTCTCCTAGTCCACCCCTCATCCTCCAAAGACCCTTACGTCTATGCTCAGACATTCAGTCAAGACATATTGGCGCGCCTTGCCCATATCGCAAACGACCTCCTCCATTCTTCTATCGAAGGGGGCTCTGCAGATTTCAGACTCTTGGTGACAAGCCGCTTAGCCGTCAAGAGGCCTAGATCTAGAAACATCATTGACGCTTTATGGTTGTTAGCTCTGGGAAAAAGACCCAATATACATGCCTCTCATGTGGTCAGCTGCGGGCGTGTCGTGCATTCTGTCAGCTGCGCCAACACTGTACGCCAATAAGTACCTAATGCAGGACAGGACCATAACGTGCAGCAGATCGGCTGCCACTAACGCGCATCGAGGGCATGCTGCATCTGTGTGCTGAAAATATTGATTAATCTTTGCTGGTGTGAAGTTTGCCCTATGTAGGATATAAAATTGAATCAAACGAAAACGTGCATTAAGCAGCACATTAACCTGGCTCTTCAAGGCAGCTGCTCATTCCTTATTGGTACAGGGCTGATCCATGTCACCCTCCCAGCCAGTCTGCAGCGAGGCACAGTGTGTATTGTGTGTGTTCGGAGTGCGTTTGTGAACTAATGTACTAAATGGCTACCATGTCCCATAATATGCAGATATTGTATCAAGATGCATTGGTGGTTCCGTGGACATGTCACACCAGTGTCGAGACAGCAACGCTATCAGGGAATTATATAATAGGAACTGTCCCGGCGAGAGGTTTGTCTCCTCCACTAGTGCGTCAAATGGGGTAAACATTCCCTCAGTATATAGATCCCCCAGCCATGCAGCATGCTAAGGCTCTATCTCTGCTGAAGTGGTGCATCGTGTTCCGTATGGCTTGCCCAGTGGGGCTAGTGCCGGTGCGTAAGTAGTAACTGTGTGGGTGAGGCGCAGACTATGAAGGTAACAGTGGTGAGCCGCATCCACCAGGAGCAAGAACAGAACGCTACCCTCATAAGTGTGGTGGCCACAGCACACTGTGTAGTGAACAGTAGGAGTAATCAGGTCCTTTTATAACCTGTTTTAAACCTTTTTAGCCAGCTGGCCCGCTCAAGTTGAAGCTCCACTTCTGTGTGCTTAACTCACCCTTGGCCTACATCCGGTTGGTGTGTAGTGCTATGTAGCACATGAGCATTATATCTGCAGTGTAGCCTGTGTGTATGTGTGTCTGGGAAGGATACAGTGCTTTGCACTGCATGCATGTTAAATGTATGTGTGTCTGAGTAGTAAACACATGAAGGATGCAGTTGTGTGTGTGTATACATGCACTGGGGGTATGTGTGCCTGTGCATGGTACACTACATGGAGGGCCCAAGGTTACATTTTGGGAGACCCAGGCCTAGATGGTGAAACATGGAGAGGAGGTAGAGGAATCCATCCAGACATTTGTGTATTGCTGCTTTACATAAGCTGGGTGGCATACACACTGAAGAGGGGAAAGCTAGGCATCCCCTGTACACTTCAGAGGGTGCTCTTTGATCCAGTGAGCGGTCACAAGGACGAGTCCTGGGCACATCTCAGGAAGGACACATGGCTGACAAGAGAAACCTAAAGAAAATGGGGCTGGGGCCCTAGGTTAAACTTTTGATAAACTTAACACTGTGGCTGAAATCCAACTGTGAGCTGTAGTCACTCATACGGCCTGTGGGGTCACTCCTGCTGTGACCAACTGTTTTCGAGAGGAAGAGAAAGCAGAGGATTCACACTTCAAAAGAAGCAGACCCTCAGCATAAACTTCAAACCGTCAGACTCTAGATAACATTTGGGTCCTGGAAATGGACTCTAAGAAGGGGAGCTTAAGACCCCAAAAGTTGTCATGAAGTCAGACTGGCTGTGTGAGGAGGGGAAGTTATGCAAGACTTCTGCCTGTGACCAGAATTGGGAACCAAGGCCTGCTGTTCTCCATGCTGGGTAAGGGGATACCACCCATTGAAACCAAGACCTGCTAGCCTAGAGCACCAGCGCCTGCTTGCTTGTCAAGACCAGTGTGCTCTGTGAGGAAGAGGAGAGCATTGGATGGAGCATGGTCTAGTTGGGAGCCCGATCGAGTGGACTCCTGTTGCGAGGTGTGAAGAAAAAGCTAATGCACCAATCTGGTCATATCCTGCATGCAGGATGAAGTCGGCAAACCTTACATGTCGGAGGAGGAACATCCCTGCACCGATCGGGTTGGCGCTTGTGTGTAGTGAGGAGCTGTGAGCTCCTATGCAAGCTGGTGGTCACCACTTGTAGATGCCGTGCTCTGAGGGCCATAGCACCTGAGCCCTGGTGAGCCACGACCCCGTGTGTCAGGAGGGTCTGCTGAATGAAGATTACCGTGCTCTGAGGGCTGTAGCCGTTGAGCTGGGGAGTGCCATGACCCAGTATGCCAAGAGGGGCCATCTCTAATGACTTAGCTATGCTGATTCAGCAGAGCCTGTGTAAAGGGAAGTTTCGCTGAACCTGTATGCAAGAGGTTTGTTACTGGGAGCAACAAGAAGTGCACCTGATCTATCACCTCCACCAGATAAATGAGGCTGCCATGAGAGTGCCATCACGAAGGCAAGGGACCGCTTCAGGGTTGTCTCATAACACTCCTCCCTACACACGCACACCGTGAGACCGATCGAACACTTACCCTGCAAGTAGGAGCTGCAAAGAACCTCTCTTGATTTGGTGGTGCAACCACATGTGAGAAACTCTGCATTTGCTGAGTGCAGCCTGCTGGGGCCGCGTGTTGCAAAACTCAACTGAATCAGCTGCTGCAGGTTTGGGAGCCCATGGACTGGGTGCAACCAGGAACTCTGGATGGTCCAAGCCTGCAGCTGCGACTAGTTTCGTCTGGTCGGCCCCTTGGGAGCTTGTGTGCTAGTTAACGCTGCAGCACCTCAACACTTCACTTTAAAATCACGTCAGAGTGGACTCTTGAGACCCAAACTACTAGTGGGGCTCGCCCTTGATGTTGCCTATAGTGAATGGGCAATAGCCAGTATCGTGAAGTGGGGTGGGACTGCCTAAAGAAACATTAGAGCCCTGACCTCAGGGGTACTGTGTATTTGTTTGTGAATGTCATATTTTTCTTTTGTGTTAAAAGGGTTCGAAACATCTACTGCACCACTCCTATGGCAAGTTTTATTTTATGAGGTCGAGCTGTTTTTAGATTCCACTGGAGGGGACATACAAGAGGTATTCTGTTTAGTCAGAAACTGAATTATCAATTAAGATGCCTTTCAACCTTATTCTTGACACATTGCTCTGTGTTCAGAGACAGCGGTCAAAAGTCAGTTTGTCTTCTTGCAATGCAAATACTTTTCCTTGTGACTGCAGAGTTCCAGGATTTTGTAAGGTGAACTGTCTGACCTATGTGAAATGAAAGGCTTTTGGTATCAGGTTTTTCCTAAGACACAACATTTATATAACTAAGTCAACTTTACAAACATATCAAAATATATTTCAGTAGCTGTGAAAGACCATTTTTTGTACTTCGGTGTGATGAGAAAAATGTTTTAATAGGATGAAAAAAAGTCAGAACTCTACTTTATGATGTGCAAATTAGAAGTGTTTTCTGGAACCTAATTTTCACATATCATTGTTAATGCACTAAATAGTTTTATCAGTAAAGCTGCAAGTTAGTGGGAAGGTTATTAGACATTTCTTGGAAATTTACTGTCTGTAAATGACATATCATAATTTAGTAATATATTTATTTAAAGGGAGTGTTTAAACATAACCTGAGAAACACTCCTGCCCTGATGACAAAGCAATTAGTAAAGTAAGAGGCAAGTCATGCATGGATAATGTGTACCCTATATGTGGGCTGGATGTATTATACATGGAGCAAACTTTTAGTGTATTTAATCAAACAAAATAGGATTTATTTTTATAGTAGAAATGCTGAACTCGCGTATTTGAAGGTGCACTCATATGTGAGAATGAAGAAAAAGGCGACTGTAAAATACAATATTTGCTTAGAATCACGATTTGAGGCCCGTTTCCGGGTCAAGTACATTACAGTTCGGTTGAGTAGATTCAAGCTGCTCAGTCTGCAGATCTAGTAACATTTTAATGATTTTTTTAGGCCTGGTTAACAGTGATAGACATAAAATACTCCTTTTTTTTTTTATAATAGTGAGTATTTGGTTGGACAATGGCTTATTAATAGTGCCTCCCCACCCCTGAGGGAGCCTTGAACTGCACGATGTGAGAAAGTAGCCTCTTTCTAGCATTGTTACCCCCACTTTTGGCCTGTTTGTGAGTGTATGTTAGTGTGTTTTTACTGTGTCACTGGGATCCTGCCAGCCAGGACCCCAGTGCTCATAGTAAAAACCCTATATGTCAGTGGGTTTTGCCTGTCTCACTGGGATCCTGCTAGCTAGGACCCCAGTGCTCATAGTTTGTGCCCTAATGTGTGTGTTGTGAATGGTGCTTAACTGTGTCACTGAGGCTCTGCTAATCAGAACCTCTGTGGTTATGCTCTATGCTTTTAATTTTGTCACTATGGGCTAGTGACTCCATTTACCAATTTCAATTGGCACACTGGACCCCCTTATAAGTCCCTAGTATATAGTACATAGGTACCCAGGACATTGGGGTTCCAAGAGATCCTTATGGACTGCAGCATTTCTTTTGCCACTCATAAGGAGCTCAGACAAACCCTTTCACAGGACTGCCACTGCAGCCTGCGTGAAATAGTGCACACACCATTTTCACTGCATTTAAGTAACTTATAAGTCACCTATATGTCTAACCTTCATTTACTGAAGGCTAGGTGCAAAGTTACTAAGTGTGAGGGCACCCTTGCACTAGCAAATGTGCCCCTATGTAGTCCAAGGCCAATTTCCCGGACTTTGTGAGTGTGGGGACGCCATTACATGGGTCAATACCTATATGTAGCTTCACAATGGTAACCCTGAATATGGCCAAATCTGGTATTGGGGAGCTAATTCCATGCATCCCGGGGGCTCCACCATGGACCCCCCCCAGTACTGCCAAACCAGCTCTGAGGCTTGCACTACAGCTACAGCTGCTGCCACCTTACAGATAGGGTTCTGCCCTCCTCGGGTCTGAGCAGCTCAGTCCCAGGAAGGCAGAACAAAGCATTTCCTTTGGGAGGAGGGTGTTACACCCTCTCGCTTTGGAAATAGGTGTTAAAGGCTTGGGAGGGGTACCCTCCCCCAGCCTCTGGAAATGCTTTGAAGGGCACAGATGGTGCCCTCCTTGCATAAGCCAGTCTACACCGGTTCAGGGACCCCCAGGCCCTGCTCTGGCGCAAAACTGGACAAAGGAAAGGGGAGTGACCACTCCCCTGTCCATCACCACCACAGGGGTGGTGCCCAGAGCTCCTCCAGTGTGCCCCAGACTTCAGCCATTTTGTTTTCCAAGGTGTGCGGACACTCTAGAGATCTCTGAGTGTCCAGTGCCTGCAGGTGATGTCAGAGACCCCTCCTGATAGGTCCATACCTGATAAGGTAGTCAATCCCCCTCTCAGGGCTATTTAGGGTCTCTCCTGTGGGTTTCTCTTCAGATTCTACTTGCAAGCTTCCAGTAGGATCCCTCTACAACTACTGCTTCATCCTCTGACCCCGAATCGACCGCAGACTGCTCCATGAACCGCTATAACAGCAACAAAGTATCCAGAAGGGCTACTTTTTCTCTGCAACTTCAGCTCCAGCTAGCAACTGCAACAGTTTCCACAGTGTGCAGGTTCTGGGGACTCCCTGTCTTCACCCTGCACCAGAAGGACCGAAGAAATCTCCCGTGGAGTGACGGAGTCACTTCCCTGCTCTTGCAGGCACCTTCTAAGTTGACAACCAGTTCTCTTGGACTCCTCTCCTGGCGACGAGCTTGCTCCTTGGAACACAGGTGGTGGACCCCTTCTACACAGACTGTCCTAAGGTCCTGCTGTCCAAATTCGGAGGAGGTAAGAGCTTGCCTTTCCGTTTGCGACAGTACCCCTGTGCATTACGTCCTCTTCACCTCCTGAGGCCTTTGTGCACTATTTGCAAGAATCCTTAGTGCACAGCCTGCCCCAGGTCCCCAGCACTCTATCCTGCGACGCTCTACTTGCTGAGTTGCCCTCCGGTGGTGTGGGACCTTCTTTTGTAGTGCTGCAACAACCGCAATTTTCACCTTCTTTGTCCCTGTATCCTGGGACCTCTGTGGGTGCTGCCTGGTCATCTGTGGGTTCCCTCCAGTGTTGGGAGCCCCCTTTGCCTCCTCAGTCGGAGTTGAGGCCCCCCAGGTCCCTCCTGGGTCCAGGCAGCGCCACTTTGACGCAATCTGCGACTTTGCTTGAACGAAGGCTTGTTGGACAAATCAAGCGCCGAAACTCGCCTGCATCCAACATCTCTTCGTGGAACATCCATTGCATCACTCAGGAACCCGCAGTCGTCTTCCTTTGGTGCATTTCTGCAGTCTTCGTCCAACTGCGGACTCTTCTTTTGCACCCTCTTCTGGCTTGGCAGGGGCTCCTGTCCTTCTTGGAACTTCTTCCGACTTCTGAACTTGGTCTCCTCTCTTGTCAGGTCTTCAGGTCCAGGAATCCACCATTTGATGTTTGAAGTCTTGCTTGGTTCTTTCAATAAATCTAATCACGACTTGTAGTATGTCCTAAGGAAACTTGCAGTACTTTACTCCTAATTTCCTGGGCTCTGGGGTGAGGTATTTTACTCACCTTTGTGGTTTTCTTACTCTTCTAGTGATTCTCTACACACTACATTTGTCTAGGGGGGGGAGTTTGTGATTCTCATTCCACTTTCTTAGTATATGGTTTGTGTTGCCCCTAGACCTATTTTCTCCCATTGCATTCTATATAATTTCCTATTGTTTGCAGTATCCTATGTCTGTACCTTATTTTGGTGTCTAGTGTATAATACTTAACCCTAGAAGGAGTATTCCCTCTAAGGTATTTTTGGCCTTGTGTCACTAAAATAAACTACCTTTATTTTTGTTAACACTGAGTGTTGTCTTTTATTGTGTAGAAGTACTGTGTAACTATAGTGGTATTGCAGGAGCATTGCATGTCTCCTAGTTCAGCCTAAGCTGCTCTGCTGTAGCTACTTCTATCAGCCCAAGCTGCTGGAACACTACTTCATTTCACTAATAAGGGATAACTGCACCTTGTACAAGGTGTAAGTACCCCATGTACCCACTACGAACCAGGCCAGCCTCCTACACTCGACTAACGCTGCCACAGAGAGTCAAGGGCTGAATGGTTACTTGGCACAGTTGCTTAGAATCCTTAGTAAGTCAAACCCCCAGGACATCAGGAGTACAGGGCCTCGACCCTCACGGTTGGGCCCAGTAACCCCTGCGTGAAATGTGGTCCTCTGAAACGATTCTGACAGTAACACTATCGTCAAGTGCTGAAAAAAACAAGTTTGCCAGTCTTGTATTTATGATTGAAATATTTGCTTTATTATATTATAAACGCACACCAATGTAGTGCACCTGTAGTTTGGTCCCCCAGAAAAAATGTTTGCCCTATGTGAAAGACAAATTTAAATCTTAACCTTCTTAACTAGTCCCAACCCCATCTCAAGTGATTGTGTTCATTTGCAGCTTGGCCTTATTTTCGCAGTAACTCCCACTGTACGTTTCACAGCATAGTAATTTTTGGGTGATTTTATAGGTGCTCATAAATTAACTTTGTCCCCTAGATTAACAACCTGCTGACTTTGTCTGTTGACTTGTTTTTGGTATGCTTGAACGTATTTATGTTCTTTTCATCGCTGTGTCCCCTAATTTGGACCTTTTGTTTCTTAATTGACTGTATTATAGGTTCTAGTTGATACTTAAACTGCCAGAGGTGTGGGACGGGCATTGTTCGTTGTGTGTTTGCCCCGAAGTAGCAGAGGTTTTTGTCACTCATTGAGGAATGCAGGTTAGATGGAAGCTCTGCTTAAAAGTTGTCTTTGTGTAGGTGTGTGCGCAGGACAGTGGTAAAGAAGTTTTGCATTCTGTAAAGTAGAGGGCCCTGATTTAACATTTTATTAACCGAAATATCTGCAGTGCAACAAACAATGTATTCAGTTGAAAACAATGAGTAAAAAACGTTAGAGTAAACAGATTGAGCTGCTGCTTCTTGGAGTCATTATAGGAGCATACTGAATCAAGAATTGCGTTTATAAATTGCAGTTAAAATATAGTGTGGGTATTGTTCAGGTAAAAGGGCGAATTCTTCGCAAAGTTTGACATTTTTTGAACCAATGTTTTTATTATGGTGATGTTTTGTGTAAGTAATGGGATTTTTTTTCTTACATTACTGTGCTTTTCTTTTTTTACATTGCTGTTTTAGTAGTCTGTCAAGGTGTGAAGTGTCTGAAAATATCCACGTTTCCATGGCTGACCCTCACCACGACGGACAGGCACGTTCTGTCTTCAAATGAAAGGTATTGTGTTTTGAAATATGCTAATCCTTCTTCATTAGAACAACGACTGTGCTGATTCATAGATTGCACTACCCTGTGATACACTTGAGAGAAAGAATGTTCTTTATATTAAAGTGCAATGTTAGGGAATATGCAAAATCTAATCTTGTGAAATGGCACCGTAGGATAGCTTTTTCCCCAACATTTAACCTTTCACATACTTGAATCATTCTGTTATCGAGCTGGAAGTTCCCCTATTGATCATTCAGTAGCAGTGCTGCAGAATTTACATTGAACCATTACAAGCAAAGTCTTTTTAGTAACAAGATAATCGCCTTAGAAAAGACCCCAGCTCCAGACAATGAGGTGATGAGGTATAATCTCAAAATTACTCCTGCTCCAAGTGTCTTGTATACTCCAGATATCTACCGCATGTTATGCGGAAGGGTCCTCCTTCCAGAGCTCTGCCCCATGACCTTTCATTCACCTTATTTTGCTAGGTGTGCACCTAGTGTTGACCTCTTTGGGGATTATTTTTTACCTATCCATTTGAGAACTGCCTAAAATAATATAATTTTCAGTCACAGTGGCTGAACCACCAAGGCAAAGCATCGTGAACGACCAAGGCAAGCCATCCTTAGTGTATGTATCTCATGTTTTTGTGCATGATTTCATTTAGGTTGCATTTACTGTTTTCACCAACAGCTAAATCCGAAGACTGGAAAATATATTTTTTATTAAAAAACCTGAATAACAGAGAAGGCCATTTTCCTCCAGTTATTTTTGTAAAAACCATGAATGATAGAGAAGGCCATTTTTATCCGGTTGATGATGTAAAACAAGGCCAGTGACAAGATGTCATCAGCTGAAGAGTCCTTACCAGGTACTTCAAAAGAAGGTAAAAAGTACCAGAAAAAAACATTTGATGGGGGAAAAATTAGCTCAGAAATTGATGCCTTGGAAGAGTCTTCTATTCTATTCTACCTCTCTTAAGGCCTCACAATGTCTGACAAAAAGTTGAATAAACCCTTCTCTGCTGAGCCATAGCCAGAACCAAAGACACTGACAGATTGCCCACTAAGGTCCCATCGACTTCCCCTTAGACAATCGGTCCAGCCATCTGCACTTAACATATGGGGGGTGGGGGTCTACTGACTGTCGATTATTACATCTATGGATGCTCTGTTGATAACAGTTCATTCTCCGACAATACTCACTCTTCCATCAGTGCCAACACCACCAGTTCTACTGAAAACGACACTGTTGTCACTTGCTATCGCCACCACGTCACCCTTGTTGATGATATCTCCATTGATAGAACCGCTGCCAACGATGACACTTTTTTGACTGTTTCAACATTCACACCGAAACGAAAAGCTGTTTTATTACACAGTAAGAGCCGAAAAGTCCTTTTTCTCTGAAAACAGGTCACCAAGCTACTTACCTTTTTTAGCTACCTGTGCAGTTTCTGTGGGCATTTATTTTGGGGTGTCCACTGGTCCCCCGTAGCCCTACATGGAGACAAAAACTGTTTGCCGGAACCCAATCTTGCTTCACTGTTCATAGTTGTCGTCTTTTGGGAAAGTCTCTTGGGTTTTACCGAAACGACTTGAAGCTTCTGAAATCTCAGCAGCCATTTTGTCCCAGTTCTTTGTATAAACCATCCCTGAGAGCCACGCTGTTTGCTAAGTAATCAAATGTGGTCAAGAGAGGACGTCTGAAGAACAGCCTTCCTCCTAAAAAGTCATTCTTGCTTGATAAAATGACGGATGGCAGATGCCATTGTTTAGTCATGGTGGTGTATTAGCTCTATTCTCATTAGACCTGAACTTCATCATAGAATTTTTTACATACCTTTCAATGGCGCCCATCTGTTTGGAAGGCATGTGGACGAGACCCTTTAATCCATCAAATCATACAGCGATACAAGACGTTTCTCGGGCGGCGGGGTGGGAGGATGTGGGTGTGCTACAGTATTGACAGCAAACTTTACGTTGAATACGAGCTGGAGGATACTCCTCCTACAGAGGTATTTTTAAATTATACCACCCCCTGCAAAATCAACCACCACAGCTGCCCTAGTATAAGCAGCCTTACTACACACCTTCCTGCAGTAGACCTCTTTACTCAGGGTACACCAAGCAGAAATCACAACAGAAGTGATCTGGCAAGAGTAAGGAGGACTCATTGTCTCATCAGACAGAGACAGCGTACTGAACCTGGGCACCTTATCTCCAGTACATATTCTGCCAGTTTTTTTGGGAGGCACGTTTTTGTGTGCTATGCACAGTGGGATGGCATCACTGAGAGATGGGTTTTAGACTTGATTAAAAAAATATATGGTTAGAGCAGATACTAGAGTGGGGGATAACTGCTCAGCACATGAAAAGTGTTAGAGGCGGCGATATTGCCTATGCTACAGAAAGTAGTCCTGAATCCCAGTGCTCAATCCCAGCGACGAAAGAGGTTTTACCACAGGCATTTTCTGGTTAGGAAAAGATCTGGGTAGTGACATCCCATTATGAACCTTCAGCAGTTCAACAAATAGCCAGGCTGATACCCTTCTACAGGCTGTGGATGCAACCTCTCTAAGAGGATTTGGATGCCTTGTGGACCTTTTTAGATTCAGGTCTCGACCAGAATCCAAGCTGACGTTTTGAGTGATATAATCTCACAAAAGGTTTACACTTTCAGTCGCAAGTAGCTCACTTTGTCATGACCTTGGACACATTGTTGAATGGGTATTTTGCCAAACCTTCAAGAGCTAGAAGCAAGGAGTCCTTGAACGAGCTGGGAGAAGGACCTTCAAAAAATATCCTCGTGCTCATAGAAGTTTTAAAATGGATTACAGTCCTTTCTTTCCAGATTGGAAAAATTGGCAGCCACTGTTAGAACCGACAGTAGCACTACGATGTTGTATATTAATCAACAAGGTGGCACAAGGTCTTGCCCGGTTTCAGAAGAAGGTCAATGCCTTTTGGACTGGGAAGCAGTGCTAAAGATCTGATTAAGAGCAGAATGACTTCCAGGGGTTTTGAACAGCTTGGCAAACAGCCTCAAAAGGAACACAATTGTCTTCCACAAATTCAGCTCGAATCAAGATTGGACAGCCAGGATCTTTAGCCTCTAGGGTCACACAGTATTAGATATTGTGACACTATCAAACAAGAAATGCCAGTACTTTGCCACAAGACAGTGGAATCCAGGAGTGAGAGGCCATGTGTTTCCGACCTCTTGATACAAGAGCTTTGTATATTACTTTCCTCTTTTCAAATCAATTTGATAACCATGCTGGCCAATCTTGAAAGTATTACACATCCCTGAACCCAGGGCAAATTTCTCCTGAAAACCAGGAGAGTGCACAATTAGACTTACCATAGGACTGGGAAGATATGCAGGCCCAAGCCAGGGCCTCTTTCATTAATAAAACTTATCAGGCCAACTAGAAGTGTTTCTGTCTCTCGTGTCAGGATGCTGGTCTGCATCTGATTTCATTGTAGCCATGTCAAATTCTACTGCCTTACCTTTTGCATGTAGCTCAGTGCTCAAATATCCCTCTAATAAATTAGGAATGAATCCTATCTCAAGCGTCAGGAGGTTATCTGACACATCATCTTTTCTGTAAACGTATAATTAAAGTGCTTACTATAGGACCCATTTGAATCTATGCATAAGGTGGACATTCAGTTTGTGTCCCGGAAGACAACCTTACTTTTGACTCCTTTCTGCTAGACGAGTCCGCGAATTCCAGGCATTCACCATCAAGCCACCTTTCTTATGTTTTCACAACAAAAGTGTTTTTGTGCCAATTCATAATGTATACTGAAGGTGCCAACTTGCCGTCCTTCATCTGAATGAGCCAGTTACACTCAAACTGTTCTTACAAGGTCCTGCGTCTATGCAGCGGAGACTCTGCTCTCATTGGATGTTCAAAGGTGTTTGAAGTTCTATTCTTATCAAGCTAAAACATACAGGCAGTCAGACCAACTCTTCTAGCCTTCAGCCAACGACAGAGTGTGCTTGCTCTCAGAACAACTGATAGCAAGATGAATAGTCACATGAGTTGTTTTCTGGCATATAAACGTTGATCATGCCATGTCTTGTAGAGTGTTCGCTCGCTTAGCCTGAGGAATTGTGGCTACAGTAGTTCTTTATGCAGGGGTTCATCTTTTGGACATGTACAGGGCACCTAAGTGGAAAAGGTGCCACACCTTGACAAGACGTTACTATTCAGGTATTGATTCTTCAAGAGACTCAGCTGCTTTCTAAGCAGTATTGCTATATCTGGCTCATGAAGCTGAGGATTTTCTTGCTAATTTTGACTCTATTCATTATTTTGTAGTATCACATACATATGTTTGAACGGTGTACAAAATAATGCTTGCTATTGTGATTTAGACATGTGACTCTATGAAAGATCCAGTGTTGAAAAATGAGTAATTTACTTGTCTAACTACAGTTCTCCAGCATTGGTATCTTGCACCGATTCACATGGGGCAGCCTCTCCTCTCCTTTCAGAGGCCCTAATTATCATTTTCTTTCTCACTAGTGCCAAAGAGATAGAAAGTATGAACGCCTCTGAATGGAGTCGAGTTCAGTGCTTTCTCAACTCCGTAGATGAAGCTTGTGTCTTTCTTTTCTAATGTGTAGCCTGTACTTTATAGTGATATTGCTTTTACCGTTTTCTGTGCAAAATCTTTGATATGGCTAATGAAAGTTCACTGTGGGACTCCCAGCAACACAACGAGGAATGATCCATGAAAGATTCCCATACTGGAGAACTGTAGTTACATGTTAGTAACTTTTTTCTTTTTATGTATTGTCATGGTTGTAGTGAAAAGCCCAGTCATAACTTTAATGTTGTCCTCTTGTTCCTGATGAGTAATGGTGTGTAGCTTTATTTTTTTTTTGCAATGTGTTCTCATTTCAGTAGGTTTTTCCTTTAGTCTCACCCGAGCTGCAAATGTCAGGTGTCACAGATTATGGGCACGTGCAGCACAGGTAATGCCTTTTTTAAACACTTTGCAAAAACATTTATATTAAGAGCACCTCAGCAAGAGACCATATAGTGCAACCACTTGTGCCAACTTGCCCAGTTAAATACAAAAACTTTCTCCAAGTAGCAAAAAGAGAGAAAAAAACACTCTGTTTGGGATTCTCAAAAGGTACTTTTAGTTATGCACCAAGATTTGCTCTTTAGGAAAAAACATCACAGAGGCCCTAAAACATTTCCCTTAAATAGAAATAACGCCCCCAATGCTCTAATTTATGTGGCTTGTGAAAGGGTATGTACTTAGAAGTGTTCCTCTTTTTGTAGCTGAAGCACTGTAAAGTAGTCTCCAAAGTTCTCATAGGGCACAGTTGCTTCTCTCTGTAACCCACCTCCTTGAATTCAGACCCTGCTGTTTTTGTTTTATATCTAGAACCTGTTTTTGATCTGGTAGTTTTACTCTCTGCTGCTTCAGTGGCCTTTAGATAGAAGAGACTTTCCTGTTAATCATCACAGTATTTGCTGTCATATCTTGCATCAAATATATCACGTAATCTCCTTGCAATGTGGATGCCAGATGGGCACCCCATGCCTGTACAGTTCCTCAGAACGATTCTTGGAGGATGAGGCACAGTGTGAAAAAGTGTTCCTCATACTATCAGTATCTCTCTTTCCCCTCTGTTTGGGAGCATACTTCAGTAATCACTGGAACCATTCCGTTCCAGGTGTTCAGTCAAGGCACAAATCAAATATCCTGACGTCCTCCAGGAAGCCCTGGCTCCCTCTCAGGATGTCAAAATCATGTAGCTGTAGTTGTAAAGCAGGAGAAAACAGTGACTAGACACCAGAGCCACAGCACATCCTCTGCACCCTTTCTGCACTAAAGATTCTTAGCTGTTTATGTTTCCAGACTAAGGCCTCTAAGATGGCAGAGCCACAATGGTGTATTTTCCATCACGGGTTCTAAATTGAACCAAGTAGCTGATTCCCGGTGTTCCCACAGTCCTCCATGAAGTGAAGAAAGCAACCCACCATGATGTGTTCATACAAGTGTGGTAGCTGCCGGAACATCCACTAGCACAACTACTGTCGTCGTATATTGCTGTAACATAGCATGGATAGGAGAGGGAAGGTGTGACCTACTTGCCCCAAGTAAAAGGTCCTTTGGGTGTTAAGGACAGTTCACATCACTACTCTCTGGCTCTGTGTATCCTCCAAGAGCCAACTGCCTGAACCCTGGGTCTCAGCCCAGCTCACTGCCACCACCAGTGGTTTTAAAAAGTGAGTCACAGTGGAGCCCCTTGCAGAGATGCCTTCTTGGATCTAACCTTCCTCTCTGATGTCCCTCCAGACACAACCTTTTGACCGACGAGTCTGCTCTATTTTGTAATCTTGTGTTTTTTTCTTTTAGCTTATATTCACAATTCATACACTTAAATCAATTAAATTCTGAATAAAATAACTTCTTTACTGTCTACATTCCTTATTCAGTGCTCTCTGCATTCTACATTGATTCAGTTTAGCAATTTGAAATTCCCATCCTTGAATCAGTTTTTTGGTGATGAGCAAACATTTATGTGAAGATTCCGACTGTTCATTGCTAAATTGATTGAACACTAGAACATAAAGAGCAATGAATATGAAATTAATATAATAGAGGGTTGTTAATAGAAAAGACACACTTGGCGGTTTTGATGTACTCATCAGGCTGGTAAGCCATTTTTTTTTACCAGAATTCTGTCATGTGACCACTGGTCCGGGCAATGTTGTAGACATCTGCCACTGGCACACATGCCATTTATTTGATATTTATTGAACTTTTTTAATGAGTTACATCAGGTACAATGCATGTTTTTAGTAACTTGTTTATCTGGATTAGTTAACACTTGACATTCCTGCACCCGTGCTTTACAATGTGTGGCCTCTAGTATTGGTATTTCAGTGAGTCCTATGAAGTTTACCTGCTTTATCTACCATTTTTTGTGTATGTATGTATGTATGTATGTATATATATATATATATATATGTGTGTATATATATATATATATATATATATATATATATATGTGTTCGATGGCATGTGTAGCTGCAGATACACATGCTGTGCACATCCCGCCATCTGGTGTTGGGCTCGGAGTGTTACAAGTTGTTTTTCTTCAAAGAAGTCTTTTCGAGTCACGAGACCGAGGGACTCCTCCCATTTCGGCTCCATTGCGCATGGGCGTCGACTCCATCTTAGATTTTTTTTTTTCGACATCGGGTTCGGACGTGTTCCTTTTCGCTCCGTGTTTCGGGTCGGCAAAAGTTAGTTAGAATCTCGGAAAAATCGTCTGTATTGTTTGCGTTCGGTATCGGGTTAGTTACAATAGATCAACACTGACTTTTGAAGAGCTCCGGTGGCCCTTCGGGGTTTATTCGATCCCCGTCGGGGCCTGGTCGGCCCGGCCACGTGTCTCTTCAAGGCTGATGGAATGGACCCCATTCCGCTTCTGCCCAAAATGCCATAACAAGTATCCATATACAGATCAGCATCTGGTCTGTAACTTGTGTTTGTCGCCGGAACACAAGGAAGATACTTGTGAAGCCTGTCAAGCGTTTCGGTCCAGGAAGACACTAAGAGACCGAAGAGCAAGGAGACTGCAAATGGCGTCGGCGCCGACAGGACAAGAGCGTTTCGAGGAGGAGGAAGAAACATTCTCCATCCATGAATCAGACTCGGATGAGATCGATCCCGAAGAAACGCCGAAAACCGTGAGTAAGACGTCGAAACACAAAACTCACGAAAAAACCACTAAAGCCCAGGGGACGCCACCGCCAACAGGCCATGGCTTAACCCGAAAAATAGGTGACCGATCATCGGCACCGAAAAAGGGTACGCTGGGGGCAAAGTCATCCGACTCCGGTCGAGATACCGCCACACAGCAATCTCGGGCTCGAGATAGTGGCTCCGAGCAGGCTCGGCACCGAGATAGCGGCACCGAAATGGGTCACACCGAGAGGCCACGACGCCGAAAGTAAAGAAGGTTTCGTCGGAACCGAAAAAAGCAGCCGATAAGGTTTCGATACCGAAACATCCGGCCTCGGAACCGAAAACGAGTTCCTACACTGAGGAACAAGGACTGTCCACACAAATGAAGACACATAGATTTGGACAGGAATTGGAAACAATAGAGCCAGACTATACACAAAGAAGGCTCCATATCCAAAAAGAAACAGGGAAGATCAGTACTCTCCCTCCGATTAAAATGAAACGCAAACTTGCCTTTCAGGAAAAAGACAAGCAGCCACAGGCAAAGGTGGCTAAACAAGTAACCCTGCCACCATCTCCACAATGCTCTCCGCAACCATCACCGGTAGTCACTCCACCAGTGATGCAATCCCCAACTCATACAGGAATGAGTCAAGATGACCCTGACGCATGGGACCTTTATGATGCACCAGTGTCAAATAATAGTCCTGAATGTTATCCAGCTAGACCGTCGCCACCAGAGGATAGTACAGCATACGCACAGGTGGTGTTGAGAGCAGCGGCATTTCATAATGTCAGCATGCATGCTGAGCCCATTGAAGACGACTTTCTTTTTAACACACTGTCGTCCACACACAGCCAGTATCAGTCTTCCTATGCTACCCAGAATGCTAAAACACTCCAAACAAGTGTTTGAAGAGCCTGTAAAAGGAAGGGCCATTACTCCAAGAGTGGAGAAAAAATATAAACCGCCACCAACAGACCCCGTGTACATCACACAACAGCTAACACCGGACTCAGTTGTAGTAGGGGCTGCGCACAAAAGAGCGAACTCACATACTTCGGGAGATGCACCACCTCCAGATAAAGAAAGTAGAAAATTCGACGCAGCAGGCAAAAGGGTGGCTGCACAGGCAGCAAACCAGTGGCGTATTGCCAATTCACAGGCTTTGTTGGCTAGTTACGATAGGGCCCATTGGGACAAAATGCAACACTTTATAGAACATTTGCCCAAGGAGTTCCAAAAGAGAGCGCAGCAAGTAGTAGAAGAAGGACAGAGTATCTCCAACAATCAGATACGGTCAGCAATGGATGCTGCAGACACAGCTGCTAGAATTGTCAACACAGCAGTAACAATAAGGAGACATGCATGGCTGCGTACATCAGGATTTAAACCAGAAATACAGCAAGCTGTGCTGAATATGCCATTCAACGGACAGCAGTTGTTTGGGCCGGAGGTGGACACTGCGATCGAAAAACTTAAAAAATACACTGACACGGCCAAAGCCATGGGCGCACTCTATTCCCCACAGAGCAGAGGCACATTTCGAAAAACACAGTTTAGAGGGGGGTTTCGAGGACAAAGCACAGAACCCTCAACCTCACAGACAAGACCCACTTACCAGAGCCAGTATCAGCGGGGAAGTTTTCAGGGACAATATAGAGGGGGACAATTCCAAAAGAATAGAGGAAAGTTCCAAAGTCCCAAAACTCCTCAAAACAAACAGTGACTTCCAAGTCACACATCCCTAACACATAACATCTGTGGGGGGGAGACTAACCAAATTTTACAAACATTGGGAGGAAATAACAACAGACACTTGGGTCCTAGCAATTATCCAGCATGGTTATTGCATAGAATTTCTCAAATTCCCTCCAAACGTCCCACCGAAAACACACAATATGTCAAAACAACATATAGATCTTCTAGGACTAGAGGTTCAGGCATTGCTACTAAAACAAGCAATAGAATTAGTACCAAAACACCAGAAAGGAACAGGAGTTTACTCTCTGTACTTTCTCATACCCAAAAAAGACAAAACTCTGAGACCTATATTAGATCTCCGAACATTAAATACCTACATCAAATCAGATCACTTTCACATGGTGACATTACAAGACGTAATTCCACTACTCAAACAGCAAGACTACATGACAACACTAGACCTAAAGGATGCATATTTCCATATACCGATACATCCTTCACAGAGAAAGTACTTAAGGTTTGTATTCCAGGGGATACATTACCAATTCAAGGTGTTGCCATTCGGAATAACAACTGCGCCAAGAGTTTTTACAAAGTGCCTGGCAGTCGTAGCTGCACATATCAGAAGGCAGCAAATACATGTGTTCCCGTACCTAGACGATTGGTTAATCAAAACCAACACGCAAGAAAAATGTTCACAACACACAAAGTTTGTCATAGAAACCCTCCACAAACTAGGTTTCTCAATCAACTACACAAAGTCACACCTTATACCGTGTCAAACACAGCAATACTTAGGGGCGACAATCAACACAGCAAAAGGGATTGCCACTCCAAGTCCACAAAGGGTTCAGGCATTTCACAAGGTAATACAGGCCATGTATCCAAAACAAAAAATACAAGTCAAACTGGTGATGAAACTCCTAGGCATGATGTCCTCATGCATAGCCATTGTCCCAAACGCAAGGTTGCACATGCAGCCCTTACAACAGTGCCTAGCATCACAGTGGTCACAGGCACAGGGTCACCTTCTAGATCTGGTGTTGGTAGACCGCCAAACATACACCTCGCTTCAATGGTGGAACAGCATAAAGTTAAACAAAGGGCGGCCTTTCCAAGACCCAGTGCCACAATATGTAATAACGACAGATGCCTCCATGGTAGGGTGGGGAGCACACCTCAATCAATACAGCATCCAAGGACAATGGGACACTCACCAAAAACAGTTTCACATAAATCACTTGGAACTATTGGCAGTATTTCTAGCGCTGAAAGCATTTCAACCCATAATAAGCCACAAACACATTCTTGTCAAGACAGACAACATGACAACGATGTATTACCTAAACAAACAGGGAGGGACACACTCAACACAGTTGTGTCTCCTGGCACAAAGAATATGGCATTGGGCGATTCACAACCACATTCGCCTAATAGCACAATTTATTCCAGGAATTCAGAATCAGTTAGCAGACAATCTCTCTCGGGATCACCAACAGATCCACGAATGGGAGATTCACCCCCAAATACTAAATACTTACTTCCACAGTTGGGGAACACCACAAATAGATCTATTTGCAACAAAGGAAAACGCAAAATGCCAAAACTTCGCATCCAGGTACCCACAAGATCAGTCTCAGGGCAATGCTTTATGGATGAGTTGGTCAGGGATATTTGCTTACGCTTTTCCCCCTCTCCCACTCCTTCCATATCTAGTAAACAAGTTGAATCAAAACAAACTCAAACTCATACTAATAGCACCAACATGGGCAAGACAACCTTGGTACACAACACTACTAGACCGTTCAGTAGTGCCCCATGTCAAACTACCAAACATACCAGATCTGTTAACGCAACACAAACAACAGATCAGACACCCAAATCCAGCATCGCTGAATCTAGCAATCTGGCTCCTGAAGTCCTAGAGTTCGGACACTTAGACCTTATACATGAATGTAAGGAGGTCATAAAACAAGCTAGGAAACCTACCACTAGACATTGCTATGCAAATAAGTGGAAAAGATTTGTTTATTACTGCCATAATAATCAAATTCAACCCTTACACGCATCTGCCAAAGACATCGTAGGATACTTACTACATTTGCAAAAGTCAAAGCTAGCTTTTTCTTCCATTAAGATACATCTTACAGCAATTTCAGCTTACCTGCAAATTACGCACTCAACTTCTCTATTTAGGATACCAGTCATAAAAGCATTTATGGAAGGTCTAAAGAGAATTATACCACCAAGAACACCACCAGTTCCTTCATGGAACCTCAACATTGTCTTAACACGACTCATGGGTCCACCTTTTGAGCCCATGAACTCTTGTGCAATGCAATACTTAACATGGAAAGTTGCATTTTTAATTGCCATCACATCTTTAAGAAGAGTAAGTGAGATTCAAGCATTTACCATACATGAACCATTTATTCAAATACACAAGCATAAAGTAGTTCTACGGAGAAATCCAAAATTCTTACCAAAAGTCATATCACCGTTCCACTTAAATCAAACAGTAGAATTACCAGTGTTCTTCCCACAGCCAGACTCTAGCTGAAAGAGCACTGCATACATTAGACATCAAAAGATCGTTAATGTACTACATTGACAGAACAAAACTAATTCGGAAAACAAAACAATTATTTATTGCTTTCCAAAAACCTCATACAGGAAATCCAATTTCTAAAGAAGGCATTGCTAGATGGATAGTTAAGTGCATTCAAACCTGTTATCTTAAAGCAAAAAGAGATCTGCCTATTACACCAAAGGCACACTCAACTAGAAAAAAAGGTGCTACCATGGCCTTTCTAGGAAATATTCCAATGACCGAAATATGTAAGGCAGCTACATGGTCTACGCCTCATACATTTACCAAACACTACTGTGTAGATGTGCTAACAGCACAACAAGCCACAGTAGGCCAAGCAGTACTACGAACATTGTTTCAAACAACTTCAACTCCTACAGGCTGAACCACCGCTTTTGGGGAGATAACTGCTTACTAGTCTATGCACAGCATGTGTATCTGCAGCTACACATTCCATCGAACCGAAAATGTCACTTACCCAGTGTACATCTGTTCGTGGCATTAGTCGCTGCAGATTCACATGCGCCCACCCGCCTCCCCGGGAGCCTGTAGCCGTTTAGAAGTTGATCTTGAACATCTGTATATTTGTAAATATATTACTTTAAACTACATTATGTACATTACTCCATTGCATGGGCACTATTACTAGCATACACAACACCTACCTCACCCTCTGCGGGGGAAAACAATCTAAGATGGAGTCGACGCCCATGCGCAATGGAGCCGAAATGGGAGGAGTCCCTCAGTCTTGTGACTCGAAAAGACTTCTTCGAAGAAAAACAACTTGTAACACTCCGAGCCCAACACCAGATGGCGGGATGTGCACAGCATGTGAATCTGCAGAGACTAATGCCACGAACAGATGTACCCTGGGTAAGTGACATTTTCCATATATATGTATATATATGAGTCTGCCCATTTGATACCCGAAATATATATTTCACCCAGGTAAAGGCTTTCAGTTTGTGTCTTCCTAAATAGATTGTGTTAATGTTCACTTCCTAGGCCTTCATGTGTCTATAATTAGGCCCTCCCTGGCTTTATCAAATTGCTTGCTTGCTCATAGAGCAACATTTGCGATATGCAAGCATATTGACATTTATTTTCGCCATTTCCTGCCATCCCATCATACTTGAATGACCACTACTGCCATCCCATCAGTAAGTATGTCTAACTCTTGCTATAGAGCAGGAGCTACCCAGTGTTTATAAGATAATTAAGTTGGGGAGATTATTTATTCCCTCTGTAGCCATATATTAGAACCCCTATTACACCAGTTCTGCTCTCTAGTACAATTCCATATCTGATAGGCTTAGTCCTTCCCTGTCATCCAGTAGCACTAAGGATTTTAACCCGGTCTACCCCTCATACATCATTCTTCCATTCCGTCTAGGTAAGGTTCTGAAAGATTGCATTATTTTGGGAAAAATACAGCAAATGTAGCACCACCACCAAGAAAGTGAAGAATGTTTTCCCACCCTCTCCTTTTACTCTCCCACCACTCTTCTAATTACCACTTACCACTTACCACTAAATGCAATGCCATTGTCAAGCCAAAACAAATATGCCACTGCAGAGGGGTGAGATCCTGGGAATTCGCCTATGATGGGTTCAACCATCCTCCCTCCATCTCTCTTGCTACAAGTTCAGTGTTTGGCTCCAGGCTGATAACTTTTGACCCTGGGACTGCAGCAGGTTCTCATGAGAGAAGGTATGGAAACAAGCAAGATTGTACTGCTGTCTCCCTTTGGGTGTGCGGAGAGCCTGCTCAGGCTACCTGGTTCTACTCTTAATATAACTACTAATGTCTTACTTATAGCTAACTTTATTCTTGTTTTGGTGGTTTCATGCTAAGCAACCAGGGCTGGAGTCAGAAGCTTTAGCTCGTGGGAGAAGACTAGGGCAGGGCATGAAATGTGGAATTTTTGACATATGTTTGACCCTAAGTAGCAGATTGTATATACTGAAACAAGTTGACAAAAAAAGAAGGGTGAAACTTGCCCTCATCATTTTCATTTTGTGAATGAGTAGTATAAGTAAAGAGATTTGACCATCGCGGACTATTTTAATGTATCAATGGGTGTATGTTTGTGTTGGTTAAACATGAGGATGATAAATACAGGGCCCTATTGATAGCATGTGTATTGATATTGAGGCAGCAGCAACCTCGCACGGGTGGATCCAAATAAATTATTTAGCAGAGAAACTAACCAACCACTCAGTCAGAAGAAATATATCACATCATGTCTAGCTCACACAGCTGTCACTGCTTTTGCTTTGTCTTTCTTTACCAAGCGTTGGTGAACAAGACCAGTATAATAATGGAAAATGTCTGATTCCCTGGTATCTCCCTCTCATTGAGTCCTTATACACAGTCTGTTCCTAGAATAGTTTTATTGGTACTGTATTCCTTTTGCCCAATACTTAACATTTTGTTTGGATATACTTTAAGTCTATGTACACTCCTACTATGAGAGGTTTTACTGCTTTCGGCGTAATCAAAATGGGAAGCATCTTTCTCAAATCAGTTTCTGGAAGATGTTACTGCTTTTGGGGACTGGAAAGTGTGCCAAAATACTTATGCTCCCACAATTATTATATTTCTTTGCAATGCTAACAACACAAATCCAGAAACATTTCTCAAATCATACTTAATGGTGTTAGAGTTAATACGGGTCCAAAAAGACAAAAGGTAGCATTAACAGCACTAAAACCTCCAGACCACGTAAATATATTACACAGCTGCACAACTGCAGTAGGTACAAAGATGGATGAATGAAAATGAGCAGGCTTGGGGGATACAAACACTGTTAAGTGCAAAAACAAGAGAGGAGATATGTCAGTCATACTTGTTGTACACAATAAGCCCCCCACTGACCCCTTGCATCCAGTTGTTCACATTTGCCGTTTTGCAAGAATGAGATCATGTGACAGTAGACCGTAACATATCTGCTTAATTTTGCAGCTTATGCACTTTTATAGCTCGAAGGGCACTATATTCTTCATGCCATAGCACTGGCAATAGTTGTCTCCAACTTGACATTATCGCTGAAGTATCGGTTCTAGGTGTATATTTGAAAAACTGTCATATTTCCACAAAATTCTGCTTGAAAATACCCTTGTTTGCCCTAAATTACCTGCTTTGAATTTTGGCAAATAAGCACATTTCACCTAGACAAAATCTAGTCCTATCAAAAAAACACACTGTCACTCGGTCGTCTCCGAATATAATTTTTTATCTTTAGTATTTTATACCTATATTTTGATATATATGTTGAGCATTTAACTGTCACCTAAAAGCATTGGTGTACTGTAGAAATGAGAATGACAATTGTTTTCTAAAGAGTATCCGCGACCACAAAGAACTCCTAGCCGCTCATTTTTCCCATTTAAATTTAGGATTATAAAATACGAATTGACCAGCAGATCTTAAAGGGATTGGTGGGTGATAGTGCTTAAAACTCTTGAACTGAATGGGTGGATTTGTAGGTATAGCAGTAATTATGTCTCATTTATACGTTATCCTCGGAGTTGAGAGAACCTGTGTATCGAGGCAGTGTCCATGAAATATGGCTTTGCCTAGAAAGGCTCAACACATGCCTTTCAGCTGAATTCTGTATAAGCTTTAGTCTATACTCTGTAGCTTGGAAACATTTACATTGACTGCTTTGCAGTAGTTCATTGGGGAAGATATGAATGCGTTCATGAATATCAACTTGTGTGGAAAGGGAAACGGAATTCTTTCAAGGGTACAAAGATGGAAAAAGCAAGAGCTTGTTATCAAACTAATCTGGACAGTCCTATGTAATGAAGAACCTACTTTCACTGGAAGCTTCTTCAGACGAGCTACTGGAGAAGGGGCCAAAGGGCCCTACATGATATGTAGTCAGAATTCATCATGTCATGAAGAGGTGGAACAGTGGGAAACAGCCGGAACCACGCAGGGCCTTTCTATTGTGGGCAATACAACGAACGCGTGGTTGGCAAGTGTTCCTTCACTATGCAAATTGTTACAACAACTTGCTTTAGGGATCGCATTGTTGGACTTGTGTTGGATTTTAAGTTTAACACCTTCTCTACTGTTGCACAGACTGGAGTTGGAATAGTAAATTATACTATTCAAAAGTCCAGCACTTCCCTAAGGCAAGTCGTTGTAATGACTTGCATAGTAAAAGAACACGTAACATGTTCGTTGTCTTGTCCCTGTTGTAAAGGCATGCATGCTAAACACATGCGTGACTCCGTCATACAACCGGAGCAGTAACATCATAACATCAGCGTTCGATTTTATGAATGTACAATGGTTTTTCCCTGGAATGTCAGCTTTTCATTGCAGATAATTAGCTAATGTTTTTTTTTTTTTTTCAAATATAAGCTGGTTACTAGTTCCAGGTGCTCTGATTTGTTCCTGTTACACCTGGATACACTGTTTCCTGTCACTGTGTACCCTCTTAAACACTGATAACGGTACCATATGCTCCATCCTTGCCTTGGAGGCCCGTATTTTGCCTTACATGCATGTATTCCATGACCATAATCCATTGCTGAACTATAAACAAAAGAGTTCCAGAAGGAATTGCATATTAGGTATATTCAATGCTGCTGCAGAGGCTAGACTATGACCAATTAGTTGACGTTTTGACCAAAGAGGTAATTTGAACTGGTTCCTCCTTAGGACAACAAAATGGCTACCGAAAGAAGGTTTAAAGAGAAATACAGGAACTGTCAGATCTGTGTGTGAAAAGAAGAGAGAAAGAATGAACAAAAAAGGTCCTAGATGACAACAAATAACAGCTCAACTAACCTAGATGTCACTACAAAATATAAGAGATACAGCACCAAAAGATCCTACAGAGATAAAGGGGTCTACAAATGACCTAAAAGAAGACATACAAACCCAAAGATAAGGGAAACCTCATAAACGTGCTGGAAAGCCTAGTTCTGCTGCAAGAAAACGTGCACAGTCTGGGTTGGTCTTGTGGAAAACCCCAGCCTACACAAATATATGTGATCACAAGAAGATTCGATCAAACATACCTCAAAGGACTTGTGTAAGAAAAACAACTCTGAGAAAACACATGTACCAGAAGCAAGCCCCTACTCCGTGTATGTGGCTATAATATGCACTGCATGTGGAATAACATGCGGGCTATACCACACTGAAGTCTGGGGAAACGTGAGGTGTCCTGTAAACTGCAAGCAACAACCCAAAAACAAACAAAATCAAACAGGCCAAGGGGTGTCCAGTCACATGGGCGGAATGCTACCAGTGGAAATCACACAGTCAGTCTGACATACCACCAAGCTGCCTATCGGAAAAGGACAGAAAGTAAAATTTAGAAAAATATAAGAAATGCCCTTAAACTGGGAGCTAGCGGGCAAACAAAAGACCTGGGTGTGTCGGTAACAACGATCCTCAACTATGTGTGGCCACTGAGTGCAGACGAACAGTGAGTTTGTCCTTCAAACGTCTATTTACGTAGAGATGAAAAAAGGATTGCAACCTGTTGGGCGCTGTGTACAAATGAATACAAACCATTGCCATATTAAAATAGGCACAGACAAAGCATATGGCAAATCAGATACCAAAGACAAAGGCAGTGGATGGGAAAACTTCCACAACGAAGCTTGAACAGCAAAATGTGTATCATATGAAATACATGATTCTGTAACCTGAATCCAGTGACTCCTATGATTATCTTTGGTACAACATGAGAGGACCACTGATTAGCAAAAGCTTCACACACACCATCATCTCCTCCATCAAATCAGCCACATTTCCAAAGACTGGAAACATGCAGTAGTCAATGCCTTCCTCAAAAAAACTTCTTCGGACCCAAGCAATCTGAGTAACTTCGGAACAGTGTCTCTGCTCCTGTACTCCCTCAACCAAAGTGATAGAGGAGGCAGTCAACAAATATCTCACTAGCCACTGCGAACTCTACACCCTACTTGCCCACACCCGATTAGACATTCGGAGCAACAACAGCACAGTAACCGCACTCATCGTGGTCACAGAAGAAATCTGCACAGTACTGGACTGTGGAGAAACATCTGTCCTCATCCTTCTTGACCTCTATACTGTGTTTGATACAGTATCCTACTACACCCTCATCAGAAGTCTGCATGACAAAGGCATCCAAGGATGGCCCTTAACTGGATATGTCCCTTCCTCACAGGAAGAACACAGTGAGTCAGACTACCGCCCTCTACCTTGGAACCCAGGATGCTGATCTGCAGAGTTCCCCAGGGTTCATCGTTCAGCCCAGCCCTGTTCAACATGTACATGACTGCTTGCCAACATCATCGGAGCATATGGCACCTTCGTTATTTCCTGTGTTGAAGTCACCAAACTCATCCTATCGCTAGCTGACAATGCCACCACCACCAGAACCAACTTTTTTGACTGCAGTATCAACGTAGTACATTGGATGAAAGTCCGCTGCCTGACACTCAAGTCCGACAAGTCGGAAGTGTTGATCTTTGGAACAGGAACTCCCCTTGGGACTCCCTCTGGTGGCTGCCAGAGCTCGGACCCACACCAACCAACCAACCACATGAGAAACCTGGGAATCATTCTTCGCTACAAACCCAACATGACAGCACACGTAAACGCAGTCGGCTCCTCTTGCGTACTTCGCAAGATTTAAAGTGGATACCCCAGAATACAAGATGCACTGTGTAAGGAAATGCCTCTTTGGCATGGTTACCCCTTGTCTTTTCGCCTTTGCTGATGCCAGGTTATGATTTGAAAGTATGCTGAGGCCTGCTAACCAGGCCCCAGCACCAGTGTTCTTTCCCTAAAACTGTACCTTTGTTTCCACAATTGGCACACCCTGGCATCCAGGTAAGTCCCTTGTAACTGGTACCCCTGGTACCAAAGGCCCTGATGCCAGGGAAAGTCTCTAAGGGCTGCAGCATGTCTTATGCCACCCTGGGGACCCCTCACTCAGCACAGACACACTGCTTGCCATCTTGTGTGTGCTGGTGGGGAGAAAATGACTAAGTCGACATGGCACTCCCCTCAGGGTGTCATGCCAACCTCACACTGCCTATGGCATAGATAAGTCACCCCTCTTGCAGGCCTTACAGCCCTAAGGCAGGGTGCACTATACCATAGGTTGTGGCATAGGTGCATGAGCACTATGCCCCTACAGTGTCTAAGCAAAGCCTTAGACATTGTAAGTGAGGGTAGCCATAAGAGTATATGGTTTGGGAGTCTGTCATACACGAACTCCACAGCACCATAATGGCTACGCTGAAAACTGGGAAGTTAGGTATCAAACTTCTCAGCACAATAAATGCACAATGATGCCAGTGTACATTTTATTGTGAAATACACTCCAGAGGGCATCTCAGAGATACCCCCTGAAAACATACCCGACTTCCAGTGTGGGCTGACTAGGTTTACCAGCCTGCCACACACCAGACATGTTGCTGGCCACATGGGGAGAGTGCCTTTGTCACTCTGTGGCTAGTAACAAAGCCTGTACTGGGTGGAGGTGCTTCTCACCTCCCCCCTGCAGGAACTGTAACACCTGGTGGTGAGCCTCAAAGGCTCACCCCCTTTGTTACAGCGCCCCAGGGCACTCCAGCTAGTGGAGATGCCCGCCCCCTCCGGCCACGGCCCCACTTTTGGCGGCAAGGACAGAGGAGATAATGAGAAATACAAGGAGGAGTCACTGGCCAGTCAGGACAGCCCCTAAGGTGTCCTGAGCTGAGGTGACTCTGACTTTTAGAAATCCTCCATCTTGCAGATGGAGGACTCCCCCCAATAGGATTAGGGATGTGCCCCCCTCCTCTCAGGGAGGAGGCACAAAGAGGATGTAGCCACCCTCAGGGCTAGTAGCCATTGGCTACTAACACCCCAGACCTAAACACACCCCTAAATTGAGTATTTAGGGGCTCCCAGAACCTAGCAAGATAGATTCCTGCAACCTGAAGACGAAGAAGGACTGCTGATCTGAAAGCCCTGCAGAGAAGACGGTGACACCAACTGCTTTGGCCCCAGCCCTACCGGCCTGTCTCCCCACTTCAAGAAAAACTGCAACAGCGACGCGTTCCCCAGGGTCCGGCGAACTCTGAAGCCTCAGAGGACTACCCTGCATCTAAAAGGACCAAGAACTCCCGAGGACAGCGGCTCTGCTCCAAAGAAGAAACAACTTTGCAATAAAGAAACAACTTTTAAAGGACTGCACGTTTCCCGCCGGAAGCGTGAGACTTGCCACTCTGCACCCGACGCCCCCGGCTCGACCTGCGGAGAAACAAAACTACAGGGACGACTCCCCGACGACTGCGACCCTGTGCGTAGCCAGAGGTGACCCCCCTGAGCCCCCTCCGCGACACCTGCAGAGGGAATCCAGAGGCTCCCTCTGACCGCGACTGCCTGCTTCAAAGAACCCGACGCCTGGTAAAGACACTGCACCCGCAGTCCCCAGGACCTGAAGGATCCGACCTCCAGTGCAGAAGTGACCCCCAGGTGGCCCTCTCCCTTGCCCAGGTGGTGGCTACCCCAAGGAGCACCCCCCTTGCCTGACTGCTTCGCTGAAGAGACCCCTGGGTCTCCCATTGAAACCTATTGCAAACCCGACACCTGTTTGCACTCTGCACCCAGCCACCCCCGTGCCGCTGAGGGTGTACTTTTTGTGCTGACTTGCGTGTTCCCCGGTGCCCTACAAAACCCCCCTGGTCTGTCCTCCGAAGATGCGGGTACCTACCTGCTGGCAGACTGGAACCGGGGCACCCCCTTCTCCATTGAAGCCTATGTGTTTTGGGCACCACTTTGACCTCTGCACCTGACCGGCCCTGAGCTGCTGGTGTGGTAACTTTGGGGTTGCCTTGGACCAAACTTTGAACCCTGTAGGTGGTTTACTTACCTGCAAAACTAACAAACACTTACCTCCCCCAGGAACTGTTGAAATTTGCACTGTGTCCAGTTTTAAAATAGCTTATTGCCATTTTTGTGAAAACTGTACATGCTATTTTGCTGATTCGAAGTTCCTAAGATACCTAAGTGAAGTACCTTTCATTTGAAGTATTGATTGTAAATATTGAACCTATGGTTCATAAAATAAACTAAGAAAATATATTTTTCTATACAAAAACCTATTGGCCTGGAATTGTCTGAGTGTATGTTCCTCATTTATTGCCTGTGTGTGTACAACAAATGCTGAACACTACCCTCTGATAAGCCTACTGCTCGACCACACTACCACAAAATAGAGCATTAGAATTATCTCTTTTTGCCACTATCTTACCTCTAAGGGGAACCCTTGGACTCTGTGCATGCTATTGCTTACTTTGAAATAGTACATACAGAGCCAACTTCCTACACACTGTCTCACAAGCCCTCTTCACAAACCGAATAGACTACAGCATTGCATTCTATGCTGAAATCATCAGCCATCTCCTCCACCGACTTCAGGCCATCCAAAACACCACAGCAAAACTGATCCTCTGTCGCTGATGATGCACCCACATCACACTGCATCTCAAAGAGATTCACTGGTCCCCCGTACTTAAACAGTGTCTATTCAAACTCCTCTCTCATGCATACAAGGCACTGCACAACAGTGGACTTAACATACCTTAACAACTGCCTTCACTTCCACCAACCCACCAGACACCTTTCCTCAGCCTCACTCTCGATCTCATGCACCCCCGTCTAGGTCAAGCTTTCTCCTGCATTGCACATAAAACATGGAATGACCTACCTCTACACAGCAAGGTCCCCTCATTGCTTCTGAATTCAACAAGAAGCGGAAGACATGACTTCAACTAATTCTCAGAGACTGACTTCCTACACCCTACGTCTCACACCTATATGCCTTCTGCAGTGCCTAGATAACCTACTGGGCGATAAGCTGTGTTATACAAATCTACATAACCTAGCATCCTTTCCAGAGATCGCCATAGCTCAGATTTCTTCTGCACGTTGTGTTTGAGGGAGTACCTGGAAATAACTCTACTCTTTTGCTTCCCATATTATTACGATATTGATTGCATTTTCAACATTTTAGTCTTCTATGCACTCTTATTCAAGCATGTGTATCCATGAAAGATCCAGTGATACAGAATAAATTACTCACATGTTACTCCGGTTTTTATATATAGATATATATATATATATTGTTATAGATTCATGCGTCCCTCTTCTGTAGTCAGAGGCTCACTGTCTCTACTGTGTACTCTTCATGATTGCGCTTAAAAATCTGAGTTGTGGTGGTGTTTGGATTGAGTAGATTGCTCTATTCTAGACATAGCTATTCAGTCTAATCAAGGTCCTTCTGTCTTGTGCATCAACCTTTACAATAGACCAGACCCTCCTAACCAGTTGTCCCCCACTATTCAGACACTGAATTCTCTCGTATCGGACTTTCATCTAACGCACTACATTATTATAGCAGGGGACTTTAATGCGTCCATCGAGCCCAATCTAGCCTTTTCTGAGGCTACGCAGCCAGAAGACTTGATATGGAATATCTCCTCCCCCCCCTCCATCCTCCCAGATGAAGCCCCCTAAAATTAGCAATAGGGCTCTTCAGATTATGGATCTTATGTTATTGCATGGTCTCCGTCCAGGTAATAGGCGTTTTCCCTCTGACAACCCTGCCAAACCAACTTTTTTTAGAGCGTCGTATAGCAGTATCTTAGACCTTGTTCTTATTGAAATAAGGATATGGCACCTCATAAAAGATGTAAGAGTGGGAAATCAATACACCAGCGATCATGCTCCCCTTCTAGTACTATATGATAGACAGCTCTTTTTAAGTATTGAGCCTCCTTTTGATTATGTAGTTCCTGAAGCTCTGGAGGTGTCAACCAATAAGCGCGTGGTGAGATGAGTCTTTTAAAAACTCGCATAAATTGTGAGACAAACTGTGTGCTTTAGTCTCCACCATCAGCTATTTGCGGGTCCCTCCTCATATACTCCATATGAGGTCATGAACTTGCATTTTTATCTTTTTTCCACTCTCAAAGAGCTATTCTTTATAACTATTCGGGAGAATATTCTTCCAGGAGCTCACGCTACGCATAGGTGGTTTGACAAACGCTGTAGGAAGGCTAAGTGTTCCTTGACAAAAGCATTGAGATCTAAAGATAGAGACAAGATAATTCTGGCTAGGCGAAATTATGCTACCACACTTAAGTCCAGCAAAAATAATTGGGAAGACACATCATGGAAAGAACTAGCTCAAGCTGCCATGGGCTCAGACTGCAAACGCTTTTGGTCCCTGGTGGCCAGAAATGGCCATAATCAAGTTCTAAGGCCGGAGTGTCACATTCCCCCAGAAACCTGGTCTAGTTATTTTGCGGAGCTGTACGATTTTGTCCTTGATGGCGCCATTGTGAATTGTGGCGAACTACTACATCCTCATTTGACCTCGAGCACCCTGAAACCCTTCACACTGAAGGAAACCGAGTTTGCCATCAAGGCCCAAAAATGAGGGAAGGCCCCAGGGCCAGAGGGTATTCCTTCAGACATGTTTAAATCCGATCTGAATCATTGGGGCCTCTATGCCAATAGGCTCTCAAATGCCGTCTTGGCAACCAGAATTTACTCTCGGCCCTGGAAGGGTGCAATCATTGTCCCCATATATAAAAAAGGGGAGGGAGGCATCCTGGGGAATTATAGACCCATCAGCCTGCTGGACAATTTACAAAAGATCTTTTGTCATCAGATATTAAGTAGGCTAAAAGAATGGATTGAAGACAATCAAATATTTAGCCACCTTCAGGCGGGTTTTAGAAACAAAATAAGCACAATCGATCAGGCATTTTGTTTCCTTACTATTAAATGGAAAAAGGTGGATGTGGATAAAGGGAAGCTCTTCGTGGCATTTGTAGACTTGAAGTCTGCTTTTGATTTTGTTCCATGCTGTAAGCTTTGAGAGGTTATGAGCAAAGCGGGGGTGCCGGGTTCCATGCTGAATATAATTAAAGACTTGCACTCTGACAATTATGCCAGATTTCGATGGGGGCCAAAAGGTGAGTTAACAACGGAGATCCCCATATGTCGAGGGGGGAGGCAGGGGTGTGTGCCCCTACTCTCTTCCTCTTATTTATAAATGCATGCATCTCTTACCTCTTGGATTGTACCAATGATGCACCCAGAATAGGAGGTTTAAAGACTCCATGCCTACTGTTTGCAGATGATACCCTGTTACTATCGCAAACAGCCGTTGGTCTCTCTAACTTGCTGACTAAGTTTGTGGACTTCTGCAAAGACCACGGCCTGGAAATCTACTCAACTAAAACCAAGTATATGGTATTTGGGGACACAAGACACAAAATGAAGAGATGCATACATTTGGAGGGTGTTACACTGGAAAGAGTCAGCAACTTTGATTACTTTGGGATCAAATTGGAGGATTCTCATAAATGGTATGCCCATTTGTCAAAATCTTCTATGAATTTAAAACCAAGATCAGGTGGTATTGTGAGATATGCATCTAGATCGCCCAGATTTGCCATCTCCTCCGCTATGGAAATATATAAAACCCAAGCAAGGAGGGGGAGGAGGGAGTCCTGCATGGGGTAGAGCTATGGGAATACTGCAACCTGGAGGATCTAGAAAGAGTTGAAAACTCTTTCCTTAAGATGTTGCTAAGAGTACCTATTAGCACTCCTACTTTGCCAATTCGGATGGACTTAAATCTCTATTCCATCGCACATATTGCTGCCTTAAGACTGTTGTTATATTGGATTCGGATCTGGTCATTAGATTATCTTTAGCCTGTATTGTGACTGGCTGAGCAATTTGGTGAGTGCTAGTGCTACTAACAAAATTAGGTGGTTTACTTATGTGGAAAAAACTTTTACTAATCTTGGGTTGGGAAATTATTGGCTAGATCCTTCCCACCTCCCGAAAAACACCATTCAGATTGTGAAGGATGCCTATTGGCTAAATGTCCAAACAACCAAATTAGCAGAAGTTTCCACTTCTACTATGACCAATAGTTTTTTGCAAATCAAATGCCCCTATGAGTGTGAGCATTATATGGACGCAATACTTACTCCATTTGCACAAGCACTTTATATTAGATTTAGATTAGGGTCCCTCCCCCTATGCACTTTAACGCACAAATGGTCTAGGTCCGACAACCATTCTAAATTATGTCCAATGGGCTGTGGAATCAATTAATCTGTTGGCCATGTTCTCTTCCAATGCCCCGCGTGTTCTAAACAGAGGGTTCGATAGATTCTGCTGCTATGTAAATCCATGGGCTTTAGGAACTGTTTGACAGCCCTCAGGACTTTCACTTCAGATCCAAATGTGATAATGGCAGGCTCTTTAGCAAAGTTTCTTGAAGCTATCTGCCATTTTAGATATAGAATTTTAAGCGTTAATTTAAATGTTGCGTATTATTTGCAGGGGGGACTGTAAATTATTACTTCTAATATTTATATTCAATGCACAATTTGTAGTATATACCCCTGGGTTACATTGTCGCTCTGCAGTTACCATATGCATTTGGGCATTATCGTACATTAATTCAACTTAATATGCCTCCCTGTTTGGTATATTCTTATTTACATTGCCTTTTTAATGCTGTATCTTAATGATATTGTTTCTGTGTTGTATTACTCTTAATTATTTGTATTGTGCTTTTATGGTATATTTGTACCAAAATAAAGCGGAATTGATTGATTGAGTAGATTACTCCGTACTTTTGCCTCATTGCAGAAGCTCTGTTTTAGATTAAATGGATGTGCTCTTATCAAAACTGCTGTCGGTCTAGAACTACTTTTAACAATGTTTATTGCTATTTTAAGTGTTACTGTGGTTCCCAGCCAGCTATTGAATCTATGAAACATACCAATGCCTTAGAACTGTAGTTACAGATCAGTAATGAATCCCTTTTTAGCCATTTCTTGAAGCGCAGTGATTTGACTTGACTCGCAACTTTCATGGCATTCCACGACTCTAGGCCTTCTACTTTACGAGCCCTACCCCTTGCTTCACCCTTTTCTAGGATCATTAGTTTATCAAGTATGAAGCAGTTGTGCATAGGTTCCTGTAGGTTCCTTGTCGCTGGCCAATTGCATATGCCAGAAATGGTTAATAAGATGGCAGCTCGGCCCCCTGTTTTATCATGCATGCCCTAAATCACACCTGCCAGGGATGCACATCAGATACTGTAGGTAGGTTTGCATAAGTCAGGGGTTGCCACAACCACATGCTATGAATAACTATAAATATATTCCCCTCCATTTACATGTCGACAAAGATGCAAGTTTTTGTGCCCAGAAACAACCCAGCACCGACCGCTCACCCCATCTCATCCTATTAAATTACTCACATTTCTGCTGTGGCTGATATAGTGCTTCTTTTTCAATGTTAGTTGGATTGGAACTTCTATTTCTGATGATATATAAAATAGTACGTCAATAGAAGGCTTTTCACTTGTTCTTGTAGGCTCCACTTGAGGGCTAAACAATGTATGAGCTAATGCTTCTCTGGAGTTGCCCACATGTGATTCTTGTACTGGCTTTATGTTTACTGCTTCAAGGAGCTCGACAGCTGCGGGCTCAGACTTAGAGGCGCAGAGCTGAATGTTTTCTTGTAATAAAAGGGGCAATAAAAATGTCAAAGCAGCATGGTCACAGTTTGACAATTAGAAGTGAAACTTGATTTATTGTTCTACCTATTCAAAATCTATATCTGTTTCTGACCTCTGTTTCACTTTAAAAGCAAGGAGATATGTTTTCTTCATGAAGCATGTCTTGAAAAGAAGGAAAATATTGTATTTCATCTTTTTAATTCTAGAAATGCTTTCAAATGAATATGAATGGTTAAGTGGGAGACCAATTTTGAACCTAATGTGCCCTTCTTTTAGTTGAATTGTCTCGTATTATGCCGGTCGGCTTTGCCAGGCAACTTTCCACAGAGTATTGTTGCTTTAGAAAATACGGAGGCATGGCCTTCCATAGATATTGCCAATAGCATGTGTTCAACTCGACAGGGTCTTACTGTGCAGACCTTCAAAATGTCTTATTCCTGGGAAAACTAACTGGAAGCTTGAAGTGTTATGTCCCATTTAATAGGAAGTCAATTCACTATTCACCCATGAAATATATTTTACTGAAAGAAAACACAGAAATAGAGATTGATTTGTGACATTTTGCTTCCAGAAGCCTGGCTGCTATTCGTCTTCAGATCATACGACACACAGGAGGTGATGCCTCTCCCTGTCTCCGCCTCTTCTGCATGCATCTATTTTACATGCTGATTCTCTAGGAGGCCACCAGCCATGACGCAGGACAGTCCGACATTCGAGGCCTCTTTAGCATTTTTAGTTCTGGCTCTAGTCAAGACGTTTTGATTTTACCAACATTTTATTTATAATATACTTAAAGGGGCTTTCAAAGGGCTCTTTTCATCCATTGGTCTGTTGTCATTCACATTTTGTTCCTCCTACTACATAATACAGCATGGGGCAATGGGCCAGCCTACTTTAGGCACTGCTTAACTCCACCTTGAGAGACTGCATTTTGCTCTTCCACAATTAGCACATTCACACACAAGGTAATTCTGTTCAGTGCCAGCGTTTTTGGTTTTACTTTGATTACTTTAGTGTTGCCTTTGTTTAGAGCCTGATGTGATAGGACGCCTTTTGTGTAACCAAGGCGCAATCCAGTGTTATCAGTTCCTGTCTCCAGCCAGTTGTATTGTACGTTGCTTTTGGGGAGCCTTTTATCGGACTACTGCTATTTCCCAGCATAAGTGACTGTGCACATTTGAAACTATTCTGTATTAAGATATTCTTCCTTTCGTTCTTCCTTCTTTCCCTTCTTGCTCTTTCTTGACGACTTCCCTGCTTTTTCTTAACGTATTACTTGCTTTCTTGCTATTGTACCTGCTTTTTCTTGCCTTTTCCTTTCTCCTTCCTTTCTTTCTCTCTCTTCCTCTGTCGCCAATGTGTCATCCCAGTACATACATTGGCTGACTTCACTATGAGTTACAGCATGCTGCAATTTTACAGGGAGTACATTCACACAAAAAGTAGTTCTATTCAGTGCCAGGGAACACTACGGTAATGTGAGCTTTTTCTGAGACCAAAACAACATTTTGAATTTCCGCCAATGTTATATTCTATTTTGACAAGGGCCTGACAGCTTTCCAAACAAGAATTAGCAAAACCCATGACAAAACACAATGCCAAAAGCCTGGTGACTAGTGCCAGACCAATTGGCTTTGACAATGCTTCTTTTTATTTGGACTTTTCAAAATGACTTTTGCCATGATGGTGTTCAAATGTGGGCAAAATACTAGAAATTAAACTTTTGGTTACTGCACAGCTTAGCTTTTATAAGTTCAACAATCTCAAAAATGTCACATGTTAAAAACAATGTTCAGGGCTCAGAACCAATTGAGTGAAAGGAAATTGTTCCGTTAATATCACGCCACAATAAAACAGTTTTTCTAATAATTCTTGGTAGCTTTATCAGGTCTTGTTTCACATTTTTATTTTGGCATTCCTTTGTGCCCAAAATTCATCACATCATCTGCATAATTGTATTGAAAGCCATTTAAAATTGTAGGTTGTACGACTTGGCAGCCTTTATCTATGGAATTCCTAGCCCTATTGTGAGACATTATAATCTACTTTTTCAGAGAATCTGTAATAGAGAAAGTGTTCCTTCATTGATATGTTGCTCAGTTGGTGTATTTTATTCCTCTTGGTGTACATGGCAACAAAATAGTTGTTCTGATACTGTAAATTAATCAGCAAATTATTGATTTTGATTTTGACTTTTTGCCCTTCCCTCTGAAAACCTTTTTTGTGGCTATCTTTGTGTCAAACCTGGGACAGGAAATTTTCCCAGAAATAGCCTTGAAAAAGTCAAAGGAGTGGACAAAACACATGCCGGCTGAATCACCTGTATTTTATCTTGTGTCTGGTCTTTTTCTGAGTTTACTGTATCAGCACAACTGTTTTGTTGTCATGTACATCAAGAGGAATAAAATACAGCAACGAAGCACAATATCAATGATTGGACTTTGGTGATTACTAAAGTAACAGTTTTTCTATTACTAATTCTCCAAAAATATGGATTATTATGTCCCATGATAGGGCCAGGAATTCCATATAATCAGAGAATTGTATATACTTTTGGAGTGCTCAGTTTGTGAATTCCATGTAGTTCTTGGAATAGGATCATTGGTTTCTCCGATATCCAAAATTACACTTCGTGGCAACAGATGTGATAGGGGCGTATGAGCACCACTTAAGTATTTACCATGCTTTCACTATCAGGTGATGTGCAACAGCTATACCACAGTTGCCTATGTATGTTTGTGTTAAATATTCATCTGCAGATAAAGCTGCTCCATTGTAGAGAACCCATAGTTGGTTGATTGGGTTCATAAAAATCGTCATTTGGAATAACCTGTGCCAGCTGAACCTAAAGCCATACTAGAGGAAAAGTTGTCCCTCCCCTTCTTCTGTCCAGTAATGTCTTCTCGAAGGTTCATAAACATGCTGCTTCTGATTATCATTCAAACTTTCTCTCCACATAGGACAGGAATACTACCTCTTTGATTGCTGTTTGTTACAGTAGACACTCTAAGTCTGATGTGTGTGCCCAGACATGAGTGCCATGTTCACTGTGCCATTGTACTCAAACTGTACCTCACTGACGAGATCCAGGTAAACCGAAGCTGGTGTGGGGTTGTGTATGCTCTCCTGTGGTTGGGACGTGTTCTGGCTGGACTGCTACTGGGACAGGGCCATGATGGATTTGCATACAGCTGGTCTGAATTGAATGACATTGTGGAGGAAACAATGATGGACTGGAATGCAGCTCAAGTGATCAGCAGTGGCTGAGTCCAACTCAAGCACTCTGTCTATCAGAGGAAACAAGTGGGCTGTTGTGTGAGTTGGTTGAAAAGCCATAAAATTTCTAACCAGATTGTTAGTTATATGGAGGGAATTGTTACTCTGCTTGTAAGGGAAATGAAGGTAGGGGCTATAAGCTGTGTAAATATGTTGAACATTGTGCATAAGTGATTATCACTTTTGCTTAAGGAAACTAAGGCACTAAAATAGTGTCTTTACATGTTTTGTGATCCTTCAGAACTGATACCAAGCTCTGAACTAGTATAGGAACATACAGACTGTTCCTATATTGGAGATCTACTGTAATAGGTAAGTAACTTTTTATTTTCCCTGGTTGGCAGATTTCCCACTATGCGTTCAGCTGGTTTCTTGCTAGAGCAGAATATTAATTGTCTGTGGATTGCTCTTTTATCTCACGTCTGGTTTGCTTGCATTTTAGCTCCATAAGAAGTAATAACCATCGTCTAGTCTGGAATACGTGTGAGCTTTTACAGGATGTTATCATGCAAGATTTTCCTGCTGAAATCTTCCTCCAGAGGCCAAGGATTGTTCAGGTTAGACACTCTTGTTCATGTATTGTGTTACAGAGTATGCATACCTTTGCTTAGTCTTTCCTGTTTACCATATTGATGTTGTGTTCTTAATCAAATATGTTTAATTCTTTAAACTTGTGCTAGCTTCCATCTCAGTGCATTGTGTTCCTTTGTGGAGCTGGTATTTTTTAGTTGATCTCGACTATTAACCACTTATTTGGCAGTCTTACTTAGTGTCAAACATTTTTAGCCCTTGTCATATTATGGGTTAACCAACTTTAAAATGAGCTATCACATGCTTCAAAGATGCTATAGCTCACACTTGTCTGTTATTTCTCTCTAAACAAGTGCCCAATTATAACATTTGCTTTTTTATGCATAGTAGCTCACGTGTAGTTCAATAAAAATGGGAATTTCTCCATGAGAGTGGAAATAAGGGGCGAAGGAACTTGTTTCTGGAAACACTTTTCATTTGGCTTTCTATTAGAGAGAATTAACTTTTTATTTCTAGCTACATTTTACATCATGACATTGCAAAATGGAGTAATGCATATTCCAGAGCAGATAGTAGGCACATCCAATCTTGTCTACATTCCTAAACCTGTAAATGAAACATCCCCGTGTTTCAATTTTATTTGCCCACCACCGACACCCTTTGTGCCTTTTACTTCCTGTACACGCCACTCCCACCTGTTGATGCTGATTCAGACTGCCATCATTCTTTCCATATGTCGTAAGTGTAGGCCCTTTGCACCAGTTTGCCTGTAAGTGGGATCCTAGAAAATTTGCTATTGGCACCTTTTCCCCTTTTTCTTTAACCTGTGTGCCCATCCACAGGTACATTTATTCGATTAAAAAAAGTATAACCAATGGTAATTTATAGTGTAGAAGTATCAGCCTTTGAACCTACTTAATGTTTCTTTGGTTTAGTAAGTTTTATTTATTCAGGTTTTTAACCAGCAAAAACCCAAATTTAAAAGAAACATGAGGTTGGGCCAACCTTAGCTAGCAATGTCTGTTTAGCTTTCAGTTTAAGCAATTTGATAATCCTCCAGTACTGAGTCTTCCATCAAGTCACATGCTTGAATCTTCCCCGTTGTTGAGGTGAGAGTCCCATTGTGATTATAACTAGGAGTAGACTTCCATTCAACTGGATTGCAGTTACATATCCCACAGGACTGTGTAACCATCAACATCGTTTTGGGCACAACCAAAGTACAACCAATCAGAGAGAAGCTTGTGTTCCATTACTCCTGTCCAGTAGCTTCACATCTCAGATGTCTTACCGCATGTCGTTTGAGAGGGAGTCTCTCTGAGCTCTGCTCAGTTAATTTCTCTTAAGAATTGAAAGTTGCCACAACTGTGACCTTCAGGTGAAATTTATTCTTAAGGACTGGAGTGGCTGCTGTGACAGGTTCTATCATTATGTCAGAGGGTTCAAGAAAGGATTTATTTTGCCCATGTAAGACCTGTGGGAAAATGAGGCTCTTCTCTGAAGACCCTCACAAGGAGTGCTTGTACTGTCTGCTTCTGCATCACAAACCCAAGGACTGCAAGTTCTGCAGGAAATTTTCAGCAAAAATTCTCAAAGACCGAGAGGCTAGACTGTTGTTATGGCTTCAGAAAAAGAAAGCTTTGGGAACTCCTGTCTCTGGAGATGAAGGATCCTCTTCTAAGGGGAAGTAAACTATGAAGAGCGAAAGATCTGGAAAGGACATAAGTGAACCACCTGAAAAGGCTTTTAAAATGGCAGTCAAAAAGAAGCCAGAAATGGAAAATCTGACTTACTCAGCCCCTTAAGGTTCAACAAAAATAAAATAATAATTATCTGAGCCATCAATACCTTTTGAAAGAGCTTTAGCTTCTGCTGACACCAGAAAGCCTACCTCAGAAAAATCAGGCATGTAGTTTGTTAAGTCATTGGTATGAGAGTTGACTGCGACGATGGCTTTGCCTACGACATCGACTTCTACCGTGTCAACAGCTTTGTCAATTGTAAGGCTTGTGTCGACAGTGTCTTCGGGCAAGATTGTCAGTGCCTATCTCCTCGTTGGTGCAGAACACTGCGTGCCATCGTCAACACTGTTGACGGACTCATTGTCGGCACTCCTGTCGGCGCTAGTTACAACAGCAGTGAAGATCAGACCATCGAAGTTGACTTTACCCAGATGACGACTTTGTCGACAGACTAGTCAATGGTCACTGTGAACTAATCTTGCGTCCGAAATTAACCTTGCCTACCAAAGTTTCACTTTTACCACCAGCTTGCCTTCTGGAAATAGGAGGCCTGAAGGAAGACGATGATGGAGGGCCTTTCGGTGATGTCACAAGTCCATCACACGTCCACGTCAAATTTCAAGTTTCTGATGACCAAGTCGAGGGGGACCCTGAATATTTACAGTGTGACGTTTCACTTAAGGACCTACAGCAAGGAGTGAAAACTTATGAAGAATTCATGGAGTTTGTTCCTTATGAGGAAGTTATAGCTGAGCAATCAGAACAACATCCCATGATGCAAGTCCCTGTGGCTCTAGTACAAGATCTCTGTATAATGTTGCAGGACTATTATAAAAGATTTCCTGAAAAAGAAGCTGCACCTTCAAATCAAGTTACAGCTAAGATGCCACAAATAGAGTTTGTCACAACAGGCTCCCCCATTAGTGCAGCAAAAAGATATTTTGCAACCACAACAGCTACAGACTGTCACTGTTCATGATGATTATGTTCACAATGGTGAGCCAGAAGAGTCTGAGATACCACAAGATCAGATGATTACCACTGGTAGCGAATGGGAGGACTACGTGCCACCTATTTCAGCTCCACCAACACCTCCAGCGGCTAGTTCGCGGCCGGATAATATAGGGAGATTCCATGCACTTCTTGAGAGAGCTGCCAAGTGATTTGATCTCCCGGCCTCGGTTCATTAAACAGAATGTTTCTTATACAATTTAAGGAGTTGAATAAGAAATCTGTAAGATATAAATACCAATTGTTGACTACATTTGGGCTGACGGGCTCAAGGTGATGAACTCTGCTACAGTAGCAGCTGTAATACCAAAGCTTGATTAAAAAGAAAAAGAGGGGGAAAAAAAGAGGCCTCTGAGAATTCTCCAACCTGCCTGATTGGTCACCTGAAGACTGATTCAGTTGGCAGCGCAGAGGAGGTAAATCAAAATCAGACGACACCCTGTTCAACTTCTCCAGATAAGGATGGTAGGAGATTGGACAACACAGGGAAGTGTTTCCCTGCCATGGCAGTGATCACCATAAGGGTGTCCAATGCCTGGCCATATTTGGTAGGTATGACCATAAAATGTGGTCAGATCTAAATCAAGTCCTAGAGACTCTGCCAGAAGATTTAAAAAACAGGAATCTAGGGCTATCCATCAAGGAGGGGAAAAGGCATCCTCAGAAATAATAGACACGCAATGGATGTAGCCCTCACTGGCTTCAGACAAATGGTCAGGAGCAGTAGTTTTGAGAAGGCTGCGATGGCCAAAACCCACGTTATTCAGACCTGAAGTGCAGTCAGATTTTGGACATACCCTACAACGGAGAGGATTGATTTGGAAAGCACATTTATGCCGCCTTACAATCGATCAAAGCTGCCACGAAGAAGGCAGTGTCTTTGGGAGTACTGTAGCAGAGAAAGTTTCAATCCTTTTGAGGTGGAAGAAGCAGAGGATAATTTTCATTTAGAGGGGGATACCAACCTTATCATTATCTGCCATATTACCAACAGTTGCAGGAATATCGTCAACAGTTCTCGCAACAATTTAGACTGCATAGACAACAACTTTCGCCAGACAATCAGGTAGGAGAAGAGCTGCGGCCTCAGGCAAAGGACAGTGTCTTCCAGGAGACGATGACCTAAAAGTGATGCTGATCGCCTCTATGGTTTTAAATCCCTTGAATTTCTGAGATACTGTTTGCAGCTATTACAAAAACTGTAAAGCCGTCTCTTCCGACAAATGAGCCTTAGGCATAATTATGTATGGGCACACCCTAGAATTTATCCAGAACCTCCATAACATCCGCCTATCAGGAGGTGATACTACTATCTACATCTGTTAAGAAAAAAAAAAAAAATCTCTGAAATTGAAGGGAACAATAGAAGAAATCCCACAAAATTGCAGACACACAGGTTTCTACTTTAACATCTTTCTCCTTAAGAAAAAGAAAAACAGAACACGAGACAGGTGTTTGACCGGAGACAGCTCAACCAGTACTTTATAAAACAAATATTCAGAATGATTGCACAAGAGATCATTCAGTTGTTAAATCCAGGAGACCACCTTCTAGACGCTTATTTCCATGTTCCCACACATGTAAAGCACAGGTGATATATCAGATTCGAGGTGGCCTGAAGTCACTACCAATTCAGAGTGCTACCCTTTGGACTAAGGTCTGCCCGAGAGCCTTTACCAAATGCATGGCACTGGTAGCAGCATACCAGAGAAGGAAAGGCCATCAGGTATTTTCTTACTAGGACGATTGGCTAATAAAGGCAAATTCCCACAAAGTTCTAATGGATTCCTCAAGGGCATATTTACAGCTCTTCAAGGATTTGGGTCTCCTGATAGGCATGTCTACAGCTCTTTAAAGATGTGGGAATCCAGATAAACGGGGGAAAAAACGTACATAACTCCACACATAATAATTACTTTGCTGGGGGCAGTTCTGAAACTGAAAATTTGCAAGGTGTGTCTGACAAAAGACAGTTGCAAAGATAATAGCATTGTTGTCCAGCCTATCAAGAAAATGATCCACTTGAGTAAAGCAGTTCAAGTTTTTTCCTAGGAATGGTATCATCTTGCATTCTTTCATTCCTCTCATTCCGAATTGTGGCCAAACAATGGACCCAGGATATGGACTCATTTGACTACGTTATCTCTAGAAATGCAGAAATGGTGAATGCTATGGTGGATGAAAGAGTCAACATTGCACTGAGTTCAACATTCCTAGTCAAGGTGCCAAGTTATGTAATGATAAGGGACACATCAATGGAAGGCTGGGGAGGACATCTCCAAGATTTGGAAGTGAGTGAAAAGTGGTCAAACAAGGAAAAGAAGAAACTTATCAATTTCCGTGAGCTGAAGGCGGTGGCACTGGGGCTCAGAGCTTTTCTGCCAAGAGTAAAGGGGATGGAAGTCTTGAACCGAACATACAACACAGCCATTGTGTTTTCCTTAAACAGACAAGGAAGTACACGAACACGCCCGCTGTCCAAAGAGGCACATGACATACGGATCTGGTGCTGCCAACACAGAATCTCTGTAAAGGTGGAGTGCGTACAGGGCGGCAGGGAGTACCAATGGGCGGACAAGTTAAGCAGGTCCATGAGACTGCTACGATGGGGAGATGTTGGAAATTCAACTCAACAAAATATTTGACGGATGGGGAACACTGTCTCTGGATCTATTTGCTACCCTGGAGAACAGAAAATGTCAACACTATGGAAGCAGATTCCCGTACAAGGGATCATGGGGGGGAAATACACTTCAGATGTCATGGGTAGGAATATTTGCCTATGCTTTTCCACCAATACCTTTAATAACGCGAACGCTGAAAAAGATGAAATGGGAACCATGCAGGATTATTTTAATAGCTTTAGTGTGGCCGAGCCACACTGGTACACAGACCTTCTTCTAATGTCACACCAGCGGCACATTCCACTCGACCCAGTCTCCGGATTGCTGCACAGAATTGGCAGGTTGGTGATATATCCAAACCTGGAATCTCTCTGCTTGGATGCCTTGGTCCTGAGTACAATTAATTCCACCAATTGAATATTCCTCAACAATGCAGAGACATTTTAGCAAAAGCTAGGCCAGAACCGACAAATGTCATACAAAGCAAAACGGCTAAGGTTTTGTAAAAGAAAACAAAATCTCTGTGGTATGATAGGCCGATTAAAAAGTTCCTTAAGGGCCTGTTTAGGGTTTATCCACCTGTAGAGAAACCACTGATTTCTTGTCCGCTGAATACAGTTTTAGCGCAACTGATGAGACGGTCTTTCAGGCCCATATATAAAGCTGACATTAAACATCTTACATGGAAAACATCTGTTCTCTTAGCGCTTACATCTGCAAGACAACTTAGTGAAATTCAAGCCTTTACTGTGCAAGATCCATATTTGCAGTTCAAGAAATACAGTTATCATGCGTACTGATCCTTGTTTCATACGGAAAGTACCTATCGAATTAAGCTGAAAGGATGCTTCATACTGTGTATGTTAAACAATGTTTGAAATTCTTTCTAGAAAAAAACAGATATTCAGAAGATCTGATCGGCTTCTGGTACCTTTTGCACCACCAGGAAAAGGCCAACCAGTGTCAAGAGGGACTATAGCGAGATGGGCATCTGCTGCTATAGCCCTATGTCATGAGAGAGCGGGAAGACCCCTTACATCCAAAGTTCACTCGCACTCAACCAGAAGTTTGGCACCCTCAACAACTCTATTTGCAGGAGTGTCTTTACCTGACATATGCGGAGCTGCCACGTGGCCAAACAGGCATACCTTTACCAGACACTATTGTCTAGATGCAGTAAATGTTACATGCACCCAGAGGGCACCTTAGAGGTGCCCCCTGAAAACCTACAAACTAACTGTATGGGGACTGCCTAGTTTTAGCCAGCCTGCCACCACCGGACAAGATTCAGGCCCCCTTGGGTGAGAGCCTTTGTTCTCAGGTGGCCAGAGACAAAGCCTGCTCTGGGAGAGGTGCTTGCACACCCCACCCAACTGGATGAACTGTGAATCTAAATTCCAAGGCAGGGGGCTTCAAAGAACCCCGTGGCCCTTGGCATGCAGATCTGGCTTCACTCAGAGAAGAGTTGCTCACCCCCCTGACCCAGGGCCTAATTTGCACCTGGACTGGTGGGAAATTTAGTATTCAGGGAGGGGGTGCCCACCCCTCAGATCAGTCCCAACCCTAAGGTGCACTGCCTGATGTGGACACCACTTTTAGAAGTCTTTCATCTTGGTGTTGGCATATTTAGGAACTCTGGGCCAGGGTTAGGCCCACTTCCTTCTGAAAGTGGTCATATAGTGGGTGTAGCGAGTGACCCCAGGGGTAAGTAGCCTATTTGCTACTACCCAACACTCCCCGAAATGCCCCTAAATGCAATATTTTGGGAAGGCTGTGGCACCAGGAAATAAGATTCCTGCTGACCTAGGAAGAGGGACACTGAAAAGCCACAAAAGCAAAGGAAGAAGCACATGACCTGCCTCTCTGCTGCTCCTGCTGAATTGCGCCAAAGTTGTCTCGTCCTGCAGCTGTTATGCATCCAAAGCCTGGGAGGACTGCCTACCTTTAACATAGACCCAGGTACTCCCATGGAGCAGCAGAGCTGCTTCCCTTCATCTTACAGGCACCACATGACAAACTGTGAGGACTCCGACCGCCTAAAACAAAACACCTGAAAGCACCACTGAACCTGTGCCAAACAGCCTGAGTTGAAGTGGACCAACAGTGCCAGAGTGGTTCCTCAGCCCTCCAGAGACTAAGCCCACCTTAGCCTTGCCTACTGTGAACTCACTGACACCTCCTGCAGCCCCTGCACACAGAGCCCCTCAACTGCGAGTGTTCATCTGGGGAAAACCTGACGCCTCAAAGCACCTCTGTACCAATCACCCCTGGCCCATGGAGAAGAGAACCCAAGTTGGCCCCATGTCCCCAGGCATTGCAAGGCTTGAACCCACGCGTTGGTTCTCCTCGAATGGACTCCATGTCCAAACCTGCAACCTCTTTGCAAGCAGACCGATCCACTGTGACTAACATTGGGTACCTGACACTGTACTACACCTCTGCACCCAGCTGCCCCAGTGCTTGCCCTGTGTGACCTGTTAGTGTGGTTCTGACCTTTGCCCAATACTCACCTTCAGTCCAGGAGATTGGTCCTGTGAGTTGCTGTACTGTACCTGTTTACCATCTTTGTTTTTCCTCCATAGTTTAACATTGCATCTTCCAAAAATTGTACTGTTGATTTTTTCAAAACTGTAAAGATTTTTCTTGGAAAACATACTTACCTGAATGTAATAATTCTGGTACCAAATATATTTAAAGATACTTGTTATTTTTGTAAATTGGTATGGCTCTCCTTATTGAGTTGTGTGTCTCGTTTATTGACTTTGTGTGAATTTGCAGATGTCTCACACTGCTCTTTGATAAGCCTAAGGCTACTCAACCACACTACAGCCGTAAAAGAGCACCTTAGGATTACTAGAGCAAGCCCCTGTCCACTAGTAAGAGAACCCCTGGACAAAGTATACCTCATTTTGGTATACTATATAAAGAGCCAGCTTCCTACACTGTGGTTCTCCAGTACTGATATCTTTCATAGATTCACGGATGACCCTCCCGCCTCTCCTTTCAGTTGTTCACCTCTGTGCTTTCTTATTTCCATTTATGTTCTCCTTATGCTGTTGTGCTTAGAAATCAGAGGTGTGAAGCCACTGCACAGCAGAACTGGATCATAAGCTTCTATCTGATTGGTTGAACTTTGGTTGTGCCCTAAACATTGTGGATGGTTACACAAGCCTATTGGATATTTAACTACAGTCCAGGTCAATGGAAGTCTGCTGTTACTTATAATTACCGTGTGGGCTCTCACCTCGACGACGGGGAAGATTTAAGCATGTGAACCTATGAAAAATATCTCTATTGGAGAACCACAGTGTACAGGTAAGTAACTTGTTTTATATGCACACTCCCTTGACTATCCCCCACTTTACATTGGCATCCAGCCCAGCAAAATACTGATTCGAGTATTCAGGATCTGTCGGCGTATGATTGATCTAACAGCCTCAAGGATTTCTCCCCAGTAGCTTCATAGCCAATCACAGCCCTCCAGAATGTGGGAAATTGTACCTGCTTCCCGCAATCACTCCAGCATTGATCCAATCTTTTTTTTTTGTCAACTCTGAGCAGGCCCAGTGCCATCTCAAAAGAACCTTCGATGGTGACTTCCTGCCATGAGCATGCAATATTCCCCTGTAAGTATTAGCTAGGATGGTGACCCCCAACTCTCCTTTTCATCCTGTTTTAAAGGAGTCCATCTGTGGTGTGCCCTTGTTGATGTTTATATTTTGATACCTTTTGGAGCAGCTTTTCAGATCTATATTCTGCCTCCCCCAGCCCAAAATTAGCCTACACCTACTTAAAGGGATTATTGGTGCCATAAATAACATATCTCCGATCTTGAGCCTCCAGCAAAGTGGAGAACAGTTCTATTTCTTCATACTTTGAACCTGCAGTTATCCATCAGCAGCAAATATGGAAACTAGTCAGCCTAAATCTCACTGCCACCCGGTCCCAGTCTTCCAAAGTGGCACGTGTAACCTGGAATTTCCACCTACTGCTTGTCCTGTTTTTGACATCAAACTAGTGAACCTCCCAGAGTGGACTGCCAACCAGTGAGGGAACAAGAGGAAGCCGTGCTTCTCTGTTTCTGCCTTGGACTATACTCTAGTAGGTATCTCAATTAAGTTGCTTGATTCCATAGCGCTACATTTGAGATCCCCAGATGGCTTACATATCACACCAAATAAAATTATGGATTTTCTACCCCTTCCACAAAATGTGTTCATATTTGCTGGATGCGTTTGAGATGTCCGCCCTTTGAACTGAGCGGGGGTGCTTAAAACATGCACAGGATCCCTTTGAATACATTCATTTTCACTGCTGTGATTCACCGAACCAAAAATTGGACTGAGAGTGCCGTCGCTACATATCACTCATATTGATGCACAATAGGGGAAGGAAGTTGGCAGAGCAAATTACTGGGATCGGTGCTGCTAACTGCACCCCCAACTACCTGATTAAAAGCTCTCACTCCACGTAAAAAACCAGAAAGGATGCTCTGTGTCACTTCTTACCTTGAGAAGGTAGATGCCAAGGTCCTCTGACCTATTCATGTTCATTTTCAGGCCTCATACTGCACAGAAACTGTGCCGTTCTCTTAACAGCCGATCCAGGAGGTGTCTCAAGTTCAACATTTAACCCAGGGTATCATTGGAAAACTGAGAAGGCTTGTATTTGTCAGGTCTGCGATTTAACCTCACTATTGCGCATTCACTTCTGTTGCACTTGAGAAGGGTTTCCAAATGTAGTGGGGGAGAGGGACGGAGGGCATCCCTAGTGTAGGAAAGTCGCTCTTTTTGGCATGGTACCCCCCACTTTTTGCCTGTTTATCAGTGTGATTAGACTGTTTTCCCTGTAATCCTGCTAACCAGGACCCAGTGATTGTGCTCTCTCCTCTAAATTTGGTTGCTTTGGTACCCTGTACACCCCACAATTGGCATACTGGTGTACTCCTGAATGTCCCTAGTATATGGTACTTTGGTACACCAGGGGTTGCCCATGGGCTGCAGCATGAAAACTGTGACTGCATGCCTGCCATTGCAGCCTGCGTGAAAAGGTGCATGCACCCTTTAACTGCTAGTCACTGTAACAGGTCACTGTAAGTCACCCCTATGGTAGGCCCTCCTAGCCCAAAAGGCAGGGTGCAAGTCCCTGTGTGTGAGGGCACCCATGCATGAGCAGAGGTGCCCCTACTAACTCCAGTTCCAATGCACTGGACTTCATAAGTGCGGGGAAAACATTTTATTCATGTACTGGCCCACAGGTATGTTTGGTGTCAAACATGTTGGAATTATACCCCGATGCTAATGCCAGTGTTGCTGACATGATTCCATGCACTCTTGGGGCTCATTAGAGGACCCCCAGCATTGCTCCTACCAGTCTTTCAGCTTTTGCGGCCGGCAGCCCACGCTGCTGTAGCCCCTCATACAGGTTTCTGCCATCCTGCTGCTTGACCAGCTCATATAGGGTAAGGCAGAACAAAGCATTTCCGGTGAGAGGGAGGCAACACCCTCTCCCTTGGAGGGAGGGAGGGAGGGAGAGAGAGAGAGAGAGAGAGAGAGAGAGAGAGAGAGAGAAAGAAAAAAAAACAAAAAAAAAAAAACACAAACCTGTAGTTCCTTTCAGGGGTGTGTGACTGCTGTGGTATTGCAAGTGCTTTACAATTCTCCCAGGTAAGTCTTGACTGCTCACCACAGCTACCACTAGAAAGCCTTTGCTTCCTAGACACTGTCTTCGTTCACTTAATAGGGGTTGCCTAGACCTGGGATAAGGTGCGAACACTATAGGTGCCCACCACACACCAGGCCACCTTTCTACACCTAGTGTGTCCTTTGCCCAATGAAACCTTTTGGGAATCCTGCCTGTCGACCCCAATTCATTCAGTGGGTGCCTCATAGTCTCCAGCACTCAAAATTGTTTTCTTTATAAATGTGAAACAAGTGTGCGAGAGTAATACAAAAGGATGATGGACGGAGTGCTGAACAATGCAAACACTCACCCCCGTCACAGATCTGGGTTTAATCCATTGTTCTTTTGCTCACCATGCCACCCCAGTTTGGACCCAGCCATATGCAAATCACTCTTGACCCATTTCCTTATGGGGCCAGGCCAGGTCCTCCCTGGACCGGAACCAAGCATCCTGGGACCAGTTTCAGTGTATCACCCTTCATCAGCCAGGCTAGCTTGAATCCAGTGGCACAGTGAGCAAGGGACCCACGTCTGGGCATACCCTTCCCACTTAGGGCAACTTTAGCAACACAGAAGGATGATGGACGGAGTGCTGAATAATGCAAACACTCACAGATCTGGGTTTAATCCATCGTTCAGTGTACGAGAGTAGTCACAACTTAGCAATTTTTTTCTTTGCTATATAGAGTCTAGATGGCTCAAAATCGAGCCCTGCCAATTTTTCTTTTAATGAATGAGCGCAAGTCAGATTTAATGCAATTTTACACAACTCAAAATCTTTAGATTCAATCAAACTGTCATTTTTGTGAGGGCTGTTGCATTTTCTAGTAACTCTTCAGAGCCACCTTGCCCTCTCCACTTTTTTAAACTGTCTTTCATGTGACACGAAAAAGTTTGAAAAATATCTTCATGTGCTTTTCACGACAACCACACAATAGAGAATGAAAGAAAAAATTTAGCACTTCATTTGGCTTTACAGATTCTTGATTTCGTTATGATGGGTTTCGTGAATCACATAACAGGTCAAAACTAGTCTAGCAAAGGACGCTTTGCACAGCTTTCCTTTTCATGTTATTACTTTGGGGCACTTGGAGTTTGGCAGAGCAGGACATCTATCAGATGTCCCGTCTGATCTAGGTAGAGTGCCTTGAACATTGATACACTCTTAAACTGCAAATGGGGACATCTGCTGCTTTTTGGCAGATGTGCTGTATCAGCTCTAAATAAGGTCCATTGCCTCTACAGAGGACGCAGCCTCCTTAACAGAAGCAAAAAGTGTTATACCCCTTTTAACAAAGTATTTTGGTTCATTGATATGTACTTTGTTGATAATCCTTCCTAACTGTGGCTTAAGCAGTCTGGAGTATTATTAGTCTTTCAAATACTTTACCAGAGTGACCTCAAATGTTCTTCAAGGTCTTACTCTATCAGAGCTTGCCTTTGGGTTCACAAAGCATATCCATCAAAAACACGTAGGGCCATGCCTAAATTCTAAAAGGTGGCCTGTGGCACTCACCGTATCATAAAGGAAGAACTACAGACATTTCTCCAACACAACTAATGGAATTGAACTAACTACATAAGCAATCCTTAATGGTGTGTGTGGAGTGAACTTGAGAATCGTAGGAATGCTCACCGTTTACCACATACATTTTGTAATTATCTGCCACTTCTACTGGTTATGACAATGCTTTTTATCAAACCTTGGCAAGAATTTTTGGTTAATTTGAGTGAGTTTGCCAGTGCTTGTTACTGGCACTTAATTTTCAACACCACCACTTGAAACAGATTACCACATGGTAGAACTGTTTGTCTAATTTTGAAGTGAGCACGGAAACAAGTGTTTAAAAATATCAGTATACATTAAAATAAATGATACCTGCCAACCAGACCATTTTTAAAGATTTGAATGGTCTAAAATAGTATGAATTGTCACACTTCTTTGAGTGTGATGGTGAGCAGCTATGTTGGCAAGAAACACTGTTGCAGAGGCCTCTTTTGCTATCTTCCTAGTCTAGTTTTCTGCATCCTTCTTAATCTTTGTTTGGGCTGGAATAGAGGATGGCCCTGATGGAGTTGGGGGAATAATTACACATCAACGACTTTTGTACTTGCCCTAGGAAACCTCTTTCTGTACACATCCACTTGTCTTGCGCTCTTTCTTTCTAAGAATGTCTGCCTTAGAATGTCTGCCTTGTATATGACTGATGAGAAAAGGAATTGATGCTGTGAATGACCACTGACTCCTGGTGCTATACAGATGTGTTCTGGCCTTCACATACTAAGAGTGCAGTGTCTGGAAGAAGGGGAGCTGTGATAGTACAGAGTTTACTTCATTAAGTAACCTGTATTTGATTCGGAGCACCTGGATTTTGGCAGAACAGGACATCTGTTAAATTTCAGGTAAGATCAAAGACATGCTCAGATCTTTTTTTCCCCTTAGTACTGGCACACCTGCTTCTAATGCCACCCTGTGATCGGGATCCACTTGTGTATGGCTGCAGATTTAAGAGTATCATAGCTACATCTTGTTATTAATTTTACATGCTTGTCATGGCTTCTTTAGCCCACAGCACGTTATAATCTTTACTTGATGATAAATCATGCACCAAAGCCGATTTTTAGCTTAGACAAGTGCCTCAAATTCATGTTCACTTTAGGACATTGTAGTACCTTTAAGGAAATGCAGTACATCAGTATGGGGGCGGTGTTTCATTTTCATTTACTTTAAGATATTTTAACCAATACAAAGTTGCCATTACATCCCACAGCTTGGAATCATTTTTGCTCTGTGTTACAGAGTCTTCTCTCGCTGCTGAAGCTGGCTTTTGGAAGAGATGGAAAGCATTACTTGGCTCTGAATGCTGTTTCTTGCCTCCACCAGTTGTGCATATGCTTGAGGACCAGGCTCAAGTTTCACAGAGATCACAATTTCTTCTGCAGTAAGCAAGGTATGTAGATTGTATAGTATGAGACAGATAAGAGTGACACTGAGTCATTAGCAGTAGCCATGTTCCATGTTCTTTATTCAGTAGGCAACCGCGTACTTTGTTGATTATACAGCATGCTCTTTATTAAGTGACATGTGCCTGAATTCTCCATATTGAGCACTGTCCCAGTTTGTGACGTTGCATTGTTCAAAGGACATGCCTGATGCAGATTATGATAGTAATCAAGTGGTTAGGTAGCAGCCGGAAATCACTGGATGGAGACTGAGTGGTCCTCTCGTTTAAATCCCCAGACCTAGTGGAGAGAGTTATTCGTGAACTTGGGGCAAGGCATGTTACTCATCATGGCATCTCATTATTACCCTTGGGATACTTTTATCAAAGTCTTGTGGGGCAAAATCTTAACAGCGTACGTCCACCCCATACAACAGTCTTACCTAGTCTGAAAAACTGGCTGGTTTGACTCTGATTGCACAAAAGCACACAAGAGATTCAAAAAGGCCCTAAGTGCCCCAGCAAGATGTATGACTGAGATACGCACTCGGAGTCAGGAATATAAGGCGGCCAATAAAAAAAGGAAAATCACCCTGAAAGAAAATACTTGGGAATCCCTCCCTAAATCAAGTCTTATGAAAGATAATATTCTTTTTTGGAAACTAATAAATACTCCTATGTCAGGCGCTAGACAAGATCCCAGAATGGAAATTGCTATAGCAGAAGGGGATTGGATTGGTCAATTCTCCAAGATATATAGCCCGGCTCCTGACATAGAGCTACTTGATTCTCCAATGAGTTACACCACTCAAAGGAACTCCCGTATGGTTATAACACCTCAGTTCAGCTTGGAGGAAGTAGTAGAAGCAATCAACGTAAGTAAAGCGGGAAAAGCTCTGGGCCTGACGGTGTTCCAGTAGACTTATACAAGGCGAACCTACAAGTATGGGGCCCCCCATTGACGCAGGTATTGAGGGCTTGCTGTATGCAAGGACCCTTACTATCATGGCTAGATTCTATTAGTGTCCCCATATAAAAAAGGCACACATTAGCTAAAATAGCTGGGAGAATCATTTTGAATAGATTTCAAGGCTGGGCTGAGTAAAACAATATTTTATCTGAATTGCAGTACGGTTTCCGCACAGGAATAGGCACAGTGGAACAAGGACTGAACTTACGTATCATAATTGGGAAATACCCAAAGATTAGAGAAGGTAACTTGTATTTGGCCTTTATAGACCTCTCTTCAGCATTTGACTGTGTAGTTCATGAGAAACTATGGGAAATCCTAAGTGGCATAGGGGTAGAACCGACAATAATTCAGTTCATACGGGAACTGTATTCAGGGAGTAGAGCGAGGGTGAGATATGGGACAAGAGTGGAATGTACTTGGCCTTTTGGTATACATAGAGGCGTACGTCAAGGCTATGTATTAGCTCCATTCTTATTCTCAATATACATAAACAAGCTGGAACTAGTATTAACAAGTAAATGTAAACATCTCCCTCAAATAGGCCATCACCTGATTCCGGCTTTACTCTATGCAGACAATGCTGTTCTTATGGCCCAGAACCCGCTAGCCCGTCAAAGACTTTTAACAACTTGCGTAACATACATGGCAGACTTGGGCCTTATTGTCAACCTCTCAGAAACCTTTATAATGAATTGTGGCAGGAAATCAATGAAGACCCATGATATCATCATGCAAGGTAGAAAGATTGACATCGCTTCAACATTTTCCTATCTGGGTATAATGTTTGATAAACAAGGCTCCTGGTAGTGTGTAAAAACTAAAACTACAGATCACGAAGACAATGACAGCCCTGAAGATTTTTTCCAGGAGGATCTAAATGTATCCCGTCCGCCACTCATGGTGCGGGTGTTTGGGGGTATACCAACTGCAACCCGATCCAAAGTGTGGAAAATTATTTTTTGAGACACTTGCTAATGGTACCAAATGGTACTTCATCATTTGTTAGTCATGCAGAACTAGGGGCCCCTTTCCTAGTGGACCTAATAAAGGTACAGCCGATATTGCTAAGGCAGAACATTTGGACTTCAGAACACACTGGCCTAAATATGGCAGTTTTACGGGATTGCACGGCATCAGCTTTTTCTTTGAGTCCCATGGTTGAGGTATATTATTACCTTTTTTTCAAACATGGGCCATAAAGAATACTACACAAACCCAGAATTATTAGAGACATTAACCAGGAAAGAATTGAGGTCCCTGTCCCTGAGGCACCTAGAAGACCAGAGGTGGATAGTAGAGGCAAAAAAACAGTGTCCTGTCTAACCAGTTGATTTTGTCCACGAAGGGCATGCAGCCTTACTTGGTAAATGTAGTAAAACCTCAACATTGTTTAGTTCTCACTAGGTTAAGTTTAGACACGTTTCACCGTTTGGTTACGTTTCCGATCATGAATGATTGGAGCACAATATTAGGGGCTTGCCCTTGTGATACAAAGTAAGTACAAAGTACAATACAAGTGGTTCTCTTCTGTAAATTCTATGAAAAACAGAGAAAGCGTCTTCTAATGCCTCTTCTAATGCCTCTTCTAAGATCTACCAACAAGAGACAATGTCGTCCTGTGTATCTTTATCTTCAGATGTTACCCTCTATTGAAATATGTGGTATTTTAGCAAATTTTGTAAGTTCCATAATCACCGTAAGAAAGTCCCTGGGTGGATCGACAACATGGCAATTTGGCCACCCAAATATTTTATTATTGATTAATATGCCTGTTTTGAATAACTCATAGCAGGGAACATCAAAAGATAGATAACTGTGTTTGGCAAAATTAAGGTGGGGAGCTTTCCTTCAAGTGATTTTCATGTGAAACATTATATATCTATGTATAAGTATGTTTTAGATAATTTATCGTTTTTAATTATGCTAAATATCATGTTTTTAAAATTTTATTGATGGAACTAGGGTTCACAATCGCCCTGATTATACAACTGATTATATGATGACTCTCTGTTGATTGAATAGGACATGTATGCTTGGCTTTTATGGTCCTGCGAGACCGAATAAAGAATTTTTATCATTATTCATTATTATTATGCCTTGCAAGCATTATGCTGTCCCATGTAAGGCCTACCTTTACCCAATTTTGAAGCAGGTGACTTTTCAGTCAAGTACATCCCGCGCTAATGTATCTATAAAAGCTACCAGAACGAATTATTTTTAAGGTGCTCTCCTTCTTGAAAGTTGTGGTAAAACTGAGGTATAATGGTGATTACTACTGTAGTTCCCTGGTCTTGAACTAATAACTATGCACTTTAACTATAATTAGGCCCACAGAAAGGTACCAGGTGAATTTTGTCATTTTAATGTTATTGTATTTTAATTCTATGTATTTACTGTTATGTTCTTAATCGTTATTTTTTTAACACATTCTTTTTGATTATTTCATATCGTAAGATTTGTTTTATGTGTGCTTTTATGACTTGTTGAAAAGTCTAAATAAAGCCGACTTGACTTGACTTGATTAGGATAGTGTCAGAGTCACCAGATCCTCGGGGTCTGTGCACGTTCCCAACACCTCCACCACTGAACAGCTCCAAGACTCTGATAGATAAATCACAGAGACTGAGAGAGTTCAAGAGGGGAAGAGGGGATTAGGAAGGGAACAGCTGGGAAGGAGACCTGTAGTAAGAAAAAGGTTAGAACACACAATAAGAAAATTATATCTCCTGAAATCAATACTAGACTATGATTCTAAGCCTAGTCACTCTGAAAATATGAACAATCTAAGAGTTAAGTTTAAAATGACTCAGTTTCAAGATGGCCGGATACCTGTAGGGGAATCGAGATGAATTAAATGAAAACTTTCTTATTCAAGTACTTTCCTTTACATGAGAATCAGAAAAACATTCTGACTAAATTTTAAACCAGTCATATAAATCCTGTTTTGTGAATGTATACTAGGACCATACAATATTGCATCTAGAAACTCTGGCCTTCTGTGTATTCTTAAAATGTTTCAACATAAATTGTGCACATTGCAGATATATGTATATATATATGTATATATATATGTGTGTATATATGTGTATATATATATATATATATATACATATATATATATATATATATATTAAACACCATAAAAGGATTGTGCACCATGAATAACACAATATGGATTCAGGAAACAAATCACATAACTTGTCAACTCGAATATTATATAATAAATATCTTAGAATAGTGGCATACAATAAACAACATGAATTAAACTCGAGGAGAGAATTGTGCGTCTTGCCGATTCGAGTGTCACCATGTAAAATACCAAGAAATGGTAGCACGCAATGAATATCAGTCAAATCATCATTAATCGAATTGCGCGTCTTGCCGATTCGTAAAACACGATGTAAATGTCAAGAAATAACCGCTCACAATAAATAACAAGATCAAAGTACAATGAAACGAATCGCGCTTCTTTTGCCGATTCTTAAGCCACCATGTAAATGTCAAGAAATGGTAGCGCGCAATAAACAACAAAGTTAAATCCTCATGAAACGAGTTGCGCGTCTTGCCAATTCGTAAAACATCATGTAAATGTCAAGAAGTAGTAGAGCGCAATGGACAACAATGTTTAAACACCATAAAACGAATTGCGCGTCTTGCCGATTCTTAAGCCACCATGCCAATGTCATGAAATGGTAGCACGCAATGAATAACAAAGTCAGACCTTTATGAAACAATTTGCGCGTCTTGCCTATTTGTAAACTACCATATAAATGTCAAGAAATGGTAGCGCGCAAGTAATCTGTTACTCATTTAAGAATTAAATCAAGAATATGAAAATTCTAAATAACTGTGTCGGGATAGTCCAACCACCGTCTTACCGCCTGGAACAATGATCACCAATGAAGGATGAAGGGCAGAAGACTGGAAGACCAAAATAGGCCGCCGGGACATATGCTCAGGAAGAAGCTGCTGCTCTGCACCGGGACCTCTGAATAGTGAGCACTGGGAGTTGGGCTGGCTCTCTTTTATAGAGCCTTGGCCCAGCCCAGAACCACGCCCAGGCATGTTGCAGGGAAAGTCTCTGTAAGGCCCTGGAAAGGGACCACACCCTAACGCACTCTGAAAACCTGCAGCAATACATTGCAAAGGAACAGTATTTGTAAGCATATTAAATATACGTTTTCAGGATTGAACTCTGAAATGCAAAAGGTTAAACCACAACATATCAGCACAATGCATAAATTATGTTGTTTTGAGAGTGCTGGGTTTCTGCATTTTTGTCGCCAATAGAACGCGTACTGCTCTGGTGTTGACAGATAGTACTCCCTATGATTATGAATGTGCTCCCCCTTAGGGCAGCCAGAAACTTGTGCCTACTCTGTAGGCAGAACATTCAGTGAAATACAGAGGGGCTGTTTTCAAGCCGCTTGGTGTTTCACAGTGCAGTTGGCAGCCACCTGCACCTTAAGGAGGGGACTGATATCCCCCTACAGTCTGGTGCAGTGACTGCACCTGCTCCTGCAGAGATTTGTCTTGGGGTGCTGGGGTGGCATGGAACATTTCTACCCCGTACCCCCTTTCTTCATGAGTGCTGCCCGCAGGGGGTTCACTGATGACACACTATCTTTGTGGTGCGTTCAGTAGGTTTCCTGGGGCCTATTTAGCTCTGCACCCACATCACTAATAAAGCAAGGGCACAGAGGCAAAGTGAATTCCTCATTTACATGAGGCTATGCCCCCATGCAAGTGAGAGAACACTCTTTCAAGTTAGTGCTATCAGTATTACAGATGGGGCCACAGATAATAAGACTGCAGTGCCCTGAAGGTGCAAAAAACAGGCGCACACACCCATTGCACCTCTAGGGCATTGTATGTGACACAGGCTCAGGTGTCCCAATGAGAGATCCTGATAATATGCGGTCAACTTACTTACTGTAGTAGGTACTGTCCAATACATTACAAATTTTACAAAATCATGTTGATTTAATGTTTAGGACCAACAGGATTAAAATAAAGCCATATGTGACTTTTTTTTAACACATTTGTTTCATTCTGTAAGGCTTCTGAAAGTTGTAAGTCAACTGTTAATCTCCGTATTCTTTCTTGCCTTTGTCCCTTATGGCTGACCCTGTAGTGTTAATGTTTTTTCTGTCCCAATGGAGAACGGCATGCACATCTGTCTTAGTACACTTACAGCACTTGGATTGTAGGGCTTCATTCATGACGCTGTATGATTAGGAGACCTTAGTTTTGATCTGCACAATTTCTGCGGTGCACGCACTTCATACTCTGTACAGAATGAGCATTATCATATTCCTACTTGTATTATTCTACACTCCCCTTCATCAAAATATGCTTGTGCTGCTTTGTATAGAATTGCGATTGAAGGCACAGCGAAGAATACAATTGCCTAAATTGCTGTGCATGGAATTGTTATTGTTCACACTTGTTATTGAGCGCAGAGTTGTTTTTACTGGTACCACATGTTTGCTGTATACTACCTAATATTGCTTCTGCACACGTTTGTGTCATAGCACGGTGAGTGTTCCGTGGTGCGCCTGTCACATGCACAGGACTAAATGCATAAGCTCTTCAACCATGCAGAGCATAATTTCTTTGGAAGAACTAACCTTTCTGCCAGCCAATATGTGGATCCAGGACCATTTCAGATGATTTAGATTGACTGAAAAATGTACATCTGCGTAACTGTCCTCCCTTCTAACAGCACGATCGTGTTCATAGTAATGTCATAAACGTCATCATAGGTAACGTGAGATAATGAGCAGTGCATTAGCAGAGATTTATGGTCTGCTCTGCTACCCACAATTGGACAGCTTCAATGTTTTTCAAGTTGTGTTTTGAAACTGTAACTAAATTTGAACAGTTTTTTTTCTTCAGTGAATTTGTGACTATATTAAACCTGCAGTAATGTCTCATTAGCAAATGAAACCACAACTCACCCCTAGGATTTTTTTCATTGACGTTTTGTTTTTTGATAACGTATTACAGGCATCTTCTTTGTGCTCAGCCCCAGCTGCATATATCGTTCACCCAAACCACACTGTGGGTAGCCTCCAGCCATGAGCAACAGGTATTGGGCACAGGAGCTGGCCTTTACCATGCTCTGCCGCCTGCCCAATCCCCTGTGGACCCAACCTCTCTGTAGAAAGCGCTGTGAAATATTTTTCTAGCTTGGGTCTTCAAACCACGACATACGTCACTGAACTGCTTGACTAAAGCGAGAGCCTTTGTTACATTTTGGAGGAGGCTGCTCCTGTGGACTCCTCCATATCTCACCTCATGATGCTCCTTCTGCCTTCTCATTTCTCCTGTGATTCTTTTGTCTAGAATGCATGCTTCGATTGCTGGCATCCTGCAAAAGGTGGTCGCCCTTTGGATGACAGGAGGAATATATATATATATATAATATAATCTCCTACTGGCAGTCGGTCACCAGTAGGTAGTTATAGTTAGTACCTAGTTTCTATAGAAAAAGCATTTTTTGTTTTGCCTATAAGTTTTGCACCGCTTCACGACTCTTTATGAAATGTTCCAAACTTATACTTTGCTATGTTCAGCTTCTGTCTTGAAAGTTTTGGGGTGATCTGTTCAGTGGGGGCCAAGAAAAATGGGGGAGGGGGGGTCCCCCAACACGTTATAGCCAATTATTTTTCCGTAGGACCTTTAGACACGCCTCACGACCGAACCACTGAACGGAATTACTCCAAATTTGGCATGAGGCTAGATTCTGTTCTGCAGATCACGCTTTTTGTGATTTGGTGCAAATTCTTTCAGTAGTATTGGAGAAATTTAAGGCCACAAAATATAGATATATAGGGATGGAGGTCCTCTGAGGATCCACCGCGGTTAGACCCATGGATCCACGTGCCACAGGAAGAATCAGATTCGCTGCCTGCAACCTGAGACAAATGTTGCAGTCACCATTTTCTTTTCTCGGTAAGCGGTCCCTGGGACTGAAATGTGGGGGACAATTAAGTTGATTGGGTCAGGATACAGGTTGCCTGACCCATGGGGGTGATACAGTTGTGGAGATCGGACAAATAATGCCTTTGAAATGCGGAAAATAAATTATTATTTTTACGCCTCGCGAGATCTGCGGATCCACCCACGTGGCCTAGCCCGGTGTGAATTCCCAGTTGGATCCATGAAGTACAGGAAACGTAAAAAAAAAAAAAAGTACATTCTAATGGAGACACTCTCACATTCAGTATTACTCACAGAGAAACACTCTCACATCCAGTCAGACATGCAGGCAGACATTGTCGCACCCACATTCACACCTTCAGAGATGCTGTTCCATCGACTGTCACATGTACACAGACACTCTTACACTTACTCTCGCAATCAGAGAGCCACTCTCCCATCCACCCTCACATCCATTCAGGCACTCACACTCCCTCTCACACCAAGACACAGACCCTCATGTTCAGTCTCACAGTGACATAGAGACTCTCACATGTAGTGTCAAACCCAGAGACACATTCTGACACTCAACCTCACACCTGGACAGCTACTCTCACACAGTCTGACATCCAGGTAGACACTGTTACAAGCACTCTCACACCTACACACTCTCACACCCACTCTTGCATCCCAAAAAGTTTTTTTTTCCCCTTTTACTAGATCAGCTGAACCATTTGCGGATCTGTGCGAGGTTTGAAAATAAGAACTACATAGATAGAAATATGTATGTATATGGGTAGTAGATTGCCTCTGGAAAGAGCCTTTGTGTTTACTACACATGATAGAGGATACAGTCTCTCAGTTCATGCAGGAAACATTTGTTGCCTTTCTCTTTTTGATGAACTCCGTCATTTCTGTATATACCCTCCCTATCCAATTGTATGTTGTATTAGTATACAGAAATCATGTTATGGTCCCTGAGGAATGCGGAAACAGTTTTATTGACATGTTTCCTGGATTTCTCCATTTGTGGGCAGAACACAGTTGACCAGTTCCACTTCTGTCTTTGGCAAATGTTTGAAAAAAACAAGGCAGTGTGTGGGAAGAGTGCCATTAATTTTCCAAAGATTTCTTTCATTAGGATTTCCAAAACCGCTCCTGTGACTACATCTAGGTCATTGCCACCACAGTGTACAATCATAAGGTCTGCATGTTGGCAATCCTCAATGGTTTCAACCAAAGGAAGTAATTGATGCCACTTTAACCCCCTCTTGCCAATCGAGGTAATATCAACAATATACAAGCCTGGGTTCCTGTCAATACCACTTCTATTTTGCACTCTCTCTGGCCCAAAACACAAAGCTGTTACCCACAATCCACACTGAGCATCTTGGAGGTAATCTGGAGAGGGTTGAAGCTGAACAAGTCTGGTATGTAACAAAAAACTGTTGAAATGGAAGATAGTAGGTACAGTCTGGAAGACGTTATTCCATTGCCTGTTGTAGATATTGTTTTGGGTGAATGTAGGTAGTTAGTGTATGTCAGTTGTAAGTATAAGTTGGTTTGGGTTTAGGAACATTGAAAAACAGTAAAAATAGCTGTGATGTGTTTACTCGGAAAGATTCAACCACACCTGCTTAATGTGGCTTGAAACTAAGCATGCTCTAGTCAGAAACTGTTAAGAACTTGTGATCTGGTGCAGCAGAATGTTGCAGGCTGTGTAACCATGGTAACAGAGCCTGAGGAGAATGGGGTAAGGGAATAGACAAAAAGACTAGAATGTGACTTTGTTTCACCACATATAGAGACAGTAATGATTTATAATGATTATTTAATGTTATGATTTAGTTTTGTGTTCTAAAAAAAAAGTGTCTATACGGATGTGGTATTTATTCATTTATTTATTTATTTTAATCAAAAAATAATTTCCCTGTGAATCCTCCACCAAATTTACACAGCAGATCTGGCAAAACTCACATCTTATTGGCTAACTTTTCAGGAGCACTGCAAAGGGCTATCTATACAAACCAGTGAGAATTAGTAGAACATTGTATTAACATGAAAAAGGGAGATTGTGATATGTTTACAGACTCATTAACCTTGAAAGGAGATTTGAAGAGTTTGCTATTACTGGTTGCCTCCTAGGAGAGTGGACTTCAATTCTTGCAGTTGGTTTAGCGAGCTTTGTTCAGTGAGAGGAAATTCTAACTGATACTGAAAGAGAAACTTGGAGCACAAGAAAGAGAATCTTCAGGTTTGTGTAGTGAAATTTACTTTATTTTAGCAAGTGTCAGTATATGAATAAATTAACATTAGGTTGAAGAAAGTGAGCAGTGTATTTACAACATGCTATAAAAGATATAAATACTAGGTTTGAAGTTTATGCAAAGGAATTATTCAAGTAATTCATTATATAATAAAGGTATTCAGCCAAACTTGGATAAGGGGTTTTGTGGATGTTTCCAGTTTCTATTAGTATTTCAAAGTGATCCCTTATGTATGCTGAAGCTAGTATGGAGAATGTACTAATGAATAATTTAATGGTTAAAAATGTTACATTGAGTTCTAAAAATGGAATGTGTTTGTCTATACAGAAATAGGGATATATAAAAGCACTGTTGAATTCATGCAGGGAGTGACACATCTATTGAGAGATGATATAAGTTCTTTCACTATGAGTTACTCATAGATATGAGTGAAGCATATTACTTGAAAAGGTAAGAAAGGGGATTGGTGTGAGAGCATATTGAATTGATATTTTGCTGTTGAAGGTATCAGATATACTGTATGTAGGCTGAAGAGGAGGTGGCTGTGTCTGTAGAAGAGAAAAACTGTTATTAATTTTCATTGTGTTAAAAGTGCACTTGGTATGTAAAGGTATATATATACTGCCTAATGTATACTGTTAAGGAGATTGAAAATAATACAAATATAAAGGGAGACTTATACTAATTTAGAGATGTTAGCAACCATATGTATATTGACATTGACCTACATAATTTAAGTACATAGGCTGCAGTAAGAGATGTATTTAGGATGTAATATTCTGAATGCAATATCTAGCTTTGTATATTGGTGTAATATAGATCTTATTTATATAAATAGTCGTTTTAATATGGTTTAGGGTATTAATTTTGAGCATAGCTACACCGTTTTATTTTTAAGTACACTTGACATTAGAAAATGTGTTTAAGTGTGTTTGTACTGTGTGTTGTAAGAAAAGACACCCTTCAAGTGAGATGCATGTAGAGTATAGAAAGAGTGTATTTTTTTAAATTAAAAGATGAAACATGTTGTTCTGAGTTTTAGTGACTCGGATGAAAGGTTGTGGAGACCTAAGCCCAGGTATATATGCACTCTAATATAACATATGGTACACACATAGCTAATAAGGAAAATATACAGTCAGTCTCATATCTAGTGAAATAGTCATAAAGCCACTTGTCTATTCACCAATTCAGATATATTATACCCAGCCATACTCCAGTAATCACACTGATAGATTCAGTAATCCAGTTAGGAACACATTGATGCTTACACTAACACACCTAAGCACACACTGATCTGTACACTAACACACCTATGCACACTGTGGTGTATAGACTAACATCCCCAGACGCGTACTAATGAGTAGAGTGACACACACTGGCATACACTGAGATAACCAGGTGGAACTGATGCATTGACTGAGACACCCAGGTGCTCTGCAATGCATATACTATACTACCTTGATGACAGTGATTCACACAGAGATCAACTCTTATCTATAGACGGAGAGAGCCAGGCACACACTGATGTATACAGTGATACTTCCAGACACACACTCTTGCATATACTGATACATCCAGGGATGCAAATGTGCATCTACTGACAGATCCAGGCACATATTGGTGTATGCAGTGATGCAGTCAAGTGGACACTGAGGTATTCAGAGAATCATACATATGTACAGTGATGTATACACTAGACACCCAGGGAGAGAGAGATGGATATAGTGACTCACACACCTAGGAGTACACGGCTGTATAACCTACCACACACAAGCACACATTGATGCATACACTGATATAGCCTGGCAGAAACTCATCCATACATTAACACAGACATGTATAAACTTATGCACTCACTGATATAGCCGTGCAGATACTACTGCAGACACTGACACACCCAAATGCAAAATGATACCCATGCCCACATGATTGCATACACTGAAAGACTCAGATGCACATTGATGTACAGATTAATACATTCCGAGATGCATTAATACACACTGATGCATATACTGAGAGACCCAGGCAGACACTAACTAGTGCAGAAGCTAACAAAGCCAGTTATAAAGTAATGCTTCCATTCAAACATACAGGTAGACACTGTCATGTACATTGAAATACCCAGGATCAGATTTACACATACACTAACACAACCAGGAACACAATTATGGATATATTGAGACACCTAGACAGAAACTGATAAATAAACTTATACGTGGAAATGGAGTTATATGTGCACTCTCAGAGGTATGGAAATACTGATGAGTAATAAAGACTCAAACACAGCTTTGTTTGTTTCAGAGGTGATTCTTCCAAGAATCGTTTTTTGTTTGTAGTTTTTGATAGAACAAGTTTTTCTTTTTTTTAATTTTTTTCAGACAATGTATTGGAAACTTGGGGAAAAAGTTAAATGCAATACTTCTGCATTATGAAAGCACCACAGTGTGCAATAAAAGCTAGTTTGAAGAAAACACTTGTGAAAAAAATGAGCAACGGTGGTAAAAGATGTTGTTGACACTTTTAACTTTTGCAACTACAAGATTATGGCAGATGCGGCAGGATGTTACTGTTTTACTTAATTCCGTGCCTGTAGCTGGCATATTGATATTCTGAGTAGTAGCTTGGCTAGATGATGATGTACAAGGTTCTGCATCGGAATGTGTCCGTTCTTTGTCTCATTCGTCGGTATGCCCGTTCATGGATTGTGCGTAGATGTTTCCACATGCTCGACGTTCCGTGGCTGTATTTCTTTGATGTACCACAAGAGAGATTTTTTTGAGAAGTTGCATTTCACAATTCTTGCATTTACTTTTTGCCCTCACTAGGTATGGTAAAAGATTTCCAAACATCACTCTTTTGTAGATAAGGAAGGCACCTGTTGAGAATCATATTCTTCAGGAATATCTTGAGACTCTCCAGTTGGTGGTGAAGCACTCCCTTCATCTATTCTGGAAAATGTCTGTAGCAGGAGGATCACAGCTGAGATGCTTCTCCCTCAAGAGGTAGCAGAAGAATAGGGAGTGGTCCTATTTAAAACTAGGTGTGGTTTAGAAGTAACCAATGAAATGTCAGATTGCTCTTCACACATCAAGCGGCTCCATGGTTCTGAACTCGAGTCGCGGTTCCACGAAAATTGTAATGTGAGTGAGTGGAAATTTTTATATATATATATATATATTTTTATTTATTTATTTATTTTATTTATTTATTTTGGAACCACTATAGGTTTCTGATCCGATCATGTGAACGGAATAAATCTGCAGTTCGAATCCACAGCTTTGCGATTATATATATATATATATATATATATATATAATCGCAAAGCTGTGGATTCGAACTGCAGATTTATTCCGTTCACATGATCGGATCAGAAACCTATAGTGGTTCCAAAATAAATAAATAAAAATATATATTACAGTACTACTCCAGAACTGTGTAAATACTGAATAAAGTATGAGAAAAGTATCAGCAGCACTTTTATACGAAGAATTGGGCCCCTTCAATTCAATTTGCAACACTGTACATGGTTTGTGTATTTCATTGTGGCAGAGAACTTAATGAGAGGATTTCTAACACTTTTTTCCCCCAGACAGGGTTTATATCGAAGTATGTATGAGAAAAAAATTATAGTTACGTAAAACCCCAAATATTGTACACAAGTTATAGTTTTAAATTACACATAAACCAACCTTACTTGTTCCATAAAAATACAAAAGGTTAAAGGGATATTAAAGTTAGGAAATATAATTTAAAAAAAGAAAAACCTTAGCAATTCAGTGAAAAACCAAAGGTTACAGGGACGTTAGTAAACAGAATTAAAAAATAAAATAAAATAACTGAGAAATTCACTGAAAATAACAAAGGTTACATGGAGGTTATAGTTAGGTTCTGGATTTACTCGTACAAAACCGTAGAATTTTTGCAGTCCCAAGTACCTGAGCTAACTATAACTTGCGCTTCCGTAATACACTGCTTATGACCTCACATATTACATCATTCATGACATAGTCAGTGCCATCACTGATGAAATCTCTGATGACATCATCCACACAAACAGTCAGACACCCACTCATTTGCTGCTACAAACTCTTGTATACCCAATCTGATAGAGACTTCTAGTTGCAGAGTCCTTATCTTCGAATTTTCCCACAGGAGTCACACTGGATCCGGAGATTTTTCTTCGAGCAATACCCTTACGCGTCGTTAGGTGCCATTGGTCGACTCTGTGGGCATCGTCGCCGTGATGACGTCGGGAGTAGTACAGAGATGCTGCCTCAGCGCAGTTACGTCAGTTCTTTTCTTTCAGTGCCACGGGCTGATCTGAATGGAGCTACTCTAAGTAAATTTTTGACCAACTTCAACACTTTTGTTGAGTTTTTTGGTGAAGTTTTTGATGTGTGCAGGGAAGTCCTCGAAGATCCGCTTCAAACCTTGCGAGGACTGTCACTGCATGATGTCGGTGATGGACCCGCATCGGGTCTGTTTGTGGTGCCTGGAGCGCGACCACGACCCAAAGTCGTGCTCAGAGTGCCGAACCATGCACCCAAGGGCTTTGAGCGAGCGGTAACTCAAGATTATGGCGGCCCGGTGCTCGACTCCACATCTGTCCTGGTCATCGCTTGAAAGGATGGTCTCGAGACCATTCGTGGAGCCACCACCACTCGTCTTCCTCGAAGTCTTCAGATCAAAGGAAAGAAGATGAAGAAGTTGAAGAAATCTCATCATTCTTCGACTTCACCCCTTTGCTCGACTGATGCGATGCGGGAGAAGCATCTACGTTCTAGGCCTCGGTCCGCTGAGCCTGCTTTAGGTTCTGCTCCACACCTCCCCGAGTTTCCGGGAGCCAGGGCGACCGCTGCCCAATTAAAGGAATTCTTTGAGGCCATGCTTCTCATTTTTGAGCAGTCTGACCCCGCTACTGTGCCCTTGGGCCCAGGAGGTTCGGTTTGAGGGCCATTGGATTCCGCTCTGGCCACGGTAGTCCCCTCCAGATCCACTCCCAGATCAGTACCGATGCTGGTCGTACCATCGAGACCTTCCGTGGCGCTGGTTCAAATGACGACACTCCTGACGCTGGTGGTGCCCACTTATCGAAGGCAACCCAATCCTGATCCCCGACGACTCTGAGTTGGAATTCTGACAGCCAACACCGCCTCCTTCTTTGATGGGGCCTATTCACCCCAGGATGGATTCTGACCCTTATTCTTATGGGTTTGAATTTGGGGAAGGAATGGAGGGGTCCATGGACCCTTATGAATACCAGGATGATCCTAACATGGACTGGGCACAGGAGTTGGACGAAGCCAGTGGTCTGGATACCTCTCCAGTGTAGGAAAGTACCATCTTTCTTGGCATGTTACCCCCAATTTTACATTTATGTTGGTATGTTTTTGCCTGTCTCACTGGGATCCTGCTAGCCAGGACCCCAGTGTTCATAGTTTGTGGCCTAATGTGTATACCTGTGTAGTGCCTAACTTTGTCACTGAGGCTCTGCTAATCAGAACCTCAGTGCTCATGCTCTCTCTGCCTTTAAATTTGTCACTATAGGCTAGGACTACATTTACCAATTGTAATTGGCATACTGGACCTCCCTTTTAAAGTCCTGAGTATATGGTACCTAGTTACCCAGGGCATTTGGGTTCCAAGAGATCCATATGGGCTGCAGCATTTCTTTGGCCACCCATAGGGAGCTCAGACAAACCCTTGCACAGTACTGCCATTGCAGCCTGCGTGAAATAACGCACACGTTACTTCACAGCCATTTTCACTGCACTTAAGTAACTTATAAGTCACCTATATCTCTAACCATCACTTGCTGAAGGTTAGGTGCAAAGTTACTAAGGGTGAGGGCACCCTTGCACTAGCAAAGGTGCCCCCTCATAGCTCAGGGCCATTTCCCCGGACTTTGTGAGTGCGGAGACACCATTACACGCGTGCACTACATATAGGTCAATACCTATATGTAGCTTCACAATGGTAACTCCGAATATGGCCATGTAACATGTCTAGGAATCTGGAATTGGGGAGCCAATTCCATGCATCCTGGGGTCTCCACTATGGACCTCCCGCACTGCCGAACCAGCTCTCTGAGGCTTGCACTGTAGCTACAGCTGCTGCCACCTCACAGACCGGGTTCTGTCCTCCTGGGTTCTGGGCAGCCCAGTCCCAGGAAGGCAGAACAAAGCATTTCCTCTCATAGATGAGTGTTACACCCTCTCCCTTTGGAAAAAGGTGTTACAGGCTGGGGAGGGGTAGCCCCCCCAGCCTCTGGAAATGCTTTGAAGGGCACAGATGGTGCCATCCTTGCATAAGCCAGTCTACACCTGTTTAGGGAACCCCAGTCCCTGCTCTGGTGCGAAACTGGACAAAGGAAAGGGGAGTGACCACTCCCCTGTCCATCACCACCCCAGGGGTGGTGCCCAGAGCTCCTCTAGTGTGCCTCAGACCTCTGCCATCTTGTCTGCAGAGGTGTGGGGAGACACTGGAGGCCTCTGAGTGGCCAGTGCCAACAGGTGACATCAGAGTCCCCTCCTGATAGGTGCATACCTATGTAGGTAGCTACTCCTCCTCTGAGGGCTATTTAGGGTCTCTCCTGTGGGTTTCTCTTCGGATAATGAATGCAAGAGCTCACCAGAGTTCCTCTGCACTTCTCTCTTTGACTTCTGCCAAGAATCGACCGCCGACTGCTCCAGGATGCCTGCAAAACAGCAACAGAGTAGCCAGAAGACTACCAGCGTCATTGTAGCGCCTAATCCTGCCTGCTTTCTCGCCTGTTTCCTGGTGGTGCATGTTCTGGGGGCTGCCTGCCTTCACCCTGCACTGGAAGCCACGAAGAAATCTCCCATGGGTCGACTGAATCTTCCCCCTGCTCCAGCAGGCACCAAACTCTGGCTCTGGGTCCCCTCTTATCCTGACAAGCATGGCCTCTGGAACACAGGTGGTGGACCCAAGTGACCCTGACTGTCCAGTGGCCCAACTGTCTGAATTTGGAGGAGGTAAGTCCTTGCCTCCCCTCCCAGACAGTAATCCTGTGCACCATGAGATCTGCACCTACAAGGGCTTCTGTGCACGTTTCCAAGAAATCCTGCATGCACAGCCGAGCCTAAGTCCCCAGCACTCCGTCCTGTGATGCTCAGCTCCCTGAGTTGACCTCCAGTGTCGTAGGACCTCTCTTTGCAGTGTTGATATGACCGCCGTGTTCAGTCTTCTTGAACCCGTGTCCTCAGCCTCGAGCTGTCTACTGTTCAGGTCAGGTCTAATATCCTGACTGACGTGATTCAGCCAGGGGCTTCCACCTCTGAGCCTTTTCTTCCATTCAGTGACGCCCTAACCGATTTCCTTTTGGGTACTTGGTCCAGACCCAATACAGGGGCTCCTGTGAACAGGACAATCGCACACCGCCATCGGCCTGCCCTGAAAGACCCTAAATTCCTGTCCGAACACCCCACGCCTGAGAGCCTTGTTATCCAGGCATCCTCATCCTCAGGCGCATTCCTGTCCGCACCTCCAGATAGGGAATCAAAAAGGCTGGAACAATTTGGGAAGATGTTTTCTTCCTCTAGTCTAGTTCTGCAGCCAGCGAACGCCGCATGCCTTTTGGGCTGTTATGCTCACTCTTTGTGGGATACAGTCACTCAATTCTTGCCGCAGATACCGGAGGAGGCCCATGCTATCGTCTCCCAAGCTGTTACCAATAGGAGGGTCGTGGCAAAGTTCACTATCCGATGTGGGGTGGACACGACGGACTCTCTGGGTAGACCAGTTGCGACAATGGTTTCCTTTAGTCGCCATGCCTGGTTCCGAACATCTGCTTTCTCGGGAGATGTCCAGCAGACCCTTCTGGACATGCCCTTTGATGGCTCCAGTCTCCTTGGAGACAAGGCAGACTCTGCGCTGGAGAGGTTCAAGGATTCTTGGGCTGCAGCACGGTCCCTCGGCCTTTCCACTGCCCCTTATCCCCAACAGTCTGCCTTTCACCCCTTTCGTGGTCATGGAATGGTCTACCTGGTGTGTCCATTTCCCAGCCCCCGTGCAATCCATGCTGTTTAGCCGCTGCGTGGGCAGGGATGCAGAATTTCACATGGTCATGTGACAGGGAACCAGAGGTCTGTCCAGTCTGCCCCCGCTGCACCCTCCAAACCCTCCTAGGCTGTCCAACACTCTGGTCCAGTTGCCGGTGGAATTCACCATCACCTGCCTCACTGGGAATCCATCACTACGGAGAGGTGGGTTTTGCAGATGGCTCCTCCCTCCCCTTCGAGTCTGCCCCACCAGCCATGTCTCCATCATTCAGCCGTATACCGGAGGATCATTCTCTGCCAGGAAGACACAGCTCTCTTGACCAAGGGAGCCATAGAGAAGATCCTTGCAACAGAAAGGTCTTATGCCCTATCCTAGACCTTTGGGCCCTGAATCTCTTCCTCAAGAAGGAGAAATTCAAAATGTTCACCCTGGCTCAGGTCCTGTCTTCCTTGGACTCAGGAGACTCGATGGTAGCATTGGACTTGTAGGACTCTTATTTCCATATTCCCATCCTGCCTGCCCACCAACGTTACCTAAGAAACGTGGTAGGTCACAAGCACTTTCAATTTACCATGCTCCCCTTTACCCTTACCAGCGCCCCTTGGGTGTTAACGAAAGTGATTGTGGTGGTTGCAGCTGATCTGCACAGGTTGGGGGTTTCAGTCTTCCCCTACCTAGATGACTAGCTGTTGAAGGCGGACTCTCCCCAGAAAGTTGTCTCCCACCTTGAGACTAAGTCGAACCTCCTGCACATGCTGGGATTTACTATAAACGTGCTGAAGTCTCACCTGACTCCCTCTCAGATGCTCCCTTTCATCGGAGCTGTTCTGGACACAGGTAAGTTTTTCGCCTATCCTCCCAAAAAGCGAGTCCGGGATATTCAGGCTATGATTCTGATCTTTCAGCCTCTTTCTTGTGTTTCGGTGAGACTGACTCCGAGGCTGCTGGGCCTCATGGCCTCCTGCTTCCTGCTAGTGACACAAGTCAGATGGCATATGCAAGCTCTGCAGTGGGACCTGAAGTTCCAGTGGGTGCAGCATCAGGGGAGTGTCTCAGACGTGGTCCAGATCTCAGAGGGGACTGCAAAAGACCTGCAGTGGTGGCTTTCGAATCACATTGAGTCAATGGCAGAACCCCTCCCTTCCCCAACCAGATCTATCCATAGTGACTGACGCATCACTTCTGGGATGGGGCGGCCACATGGGAGAGGCGGAGATCAGAGGCCTCTGGTCTACGGCGGAGTCTAGACTCCGTATCAGTCTTCTGGAGCTCTGCACGATCAGGCTTGCATTGAAAGCATTTCTTCCATCTCTCAAAGAGAAAGTGGTGCAAGTGTTCACGGACAACACTTCCGTCATGTCGTACTGCAACAAACAGGGCAGAGTAAGGTCCTGGACCCTTTGTCAGAAGGTGCTGCGCCTCTGGAAACGGCTAGCAAATCAGGACATCACCCCAGTGGTTCAACATCTGGGGGGCTCTCTGAACGCCAGAGGAGACAAACTCAGCTGCGATGCATAGCCAATCACAAATGGCATCTCCATCTTGAGGAGGCACAAGGTCTCTTTCAGCAGTGGGGAGAACCTTGGTTAGATCTGTTCGCCTCCGCAGAGAACATGCAATGGCAGCTGTTTTGTGCGTTGGAGTTTTCAAGGTGACACTTGCTCAGTGATGCTTCATCTTGAGTGAACCTCTTTCCTCCTTTGCGCCTATACCACTTCTGTCCAGAATTCTCAAGAAGATCAAGAACGATCGGGCCCAAAGTAATCTTGGTGGCTCTGGACTGGGCACCGAAAGTATGGTATCAAGAGCTACTGAGCATGGCCACTGATCCTCCACTTAGACTGCCCCTTCGGGAGGATCTTCTGTCGCAGCAACAGGGGACAGTTCTCCACCCGAACCTGTCCAATCTTTGCCTTCATGCGTGGAGATTGAGCGGTGGCAGTTGACGGCTTTTGACCTTCCCCCTGAAGTCTATGATGTAATCTTGCCAGCCAGGCGTCCCTCCACCGGTATACCCCTGTCCTTGACATAAATTTGTGGCATGGTGTACCAACAAATCTGTTGATTACCCCCCACATCCCCCCATCCTTTGCTCCTCTTTCTGAGATTCTTTTGTTAATTCTTTCTTTGGCCCAGCAGGGCTCTGCTTTGGGAATCCTTAAAGGCTATTTATCGGCTGCCTCAGCCTTTCTTAGATTACCTTATCAGCCTTCACTATTTAAGTGTCCTATTGTTAGTAGATTCCTTAAAGGCCTCACCCATTTGTTTCCTCCCACTCCGTTTATCATGCCTCAGTGGGACCTCAAACTTGTTCTTACTTATTAAATGTGTGCTCCCTTTGAGCTCATGCACCATTGTCACTTGCGGCTCCTTACTTTCAAAACTGTTATTCTTGTTGTCATCACTTCTGCTCGCAGAGTGAGTGAGCTTCAGGCTCTATCTTCTAAGCCCCCATTTTCGTCTGTGCATCCTGACAAAGTGGTGTTATGCACTAAGGCTTCATTCCTTCCCAAATTTGTTACACCTTTTCATGTAGGCCAGTCCATCACTTTGCCTACTTTTTACACACTACCACATCCTTCTCATGAGAAGGAGAGACTGCATCGCCTGGATCCAAAATTTGCATTGGCGTTCTATCTCAATCGTACTAAAGATTTCCGAGTGGACGATCATCTCTTCGTCGAATATGTGGGTGCGAAGAAAGAGAAGGTGGTGCAAAAAATGTACCATCTCGCAATGGGTATTTCTTTGCATCAAGATGTCCTACGCTTTGGCAAATAAGCCACCCCCTGAGGGATTGCATGCTCATTCCACCAGAGCAACTGCTGCTTCCACAGCATTAGCATGCAGAGTTCCTGTCCTGGATATCTGCCTGGCAGCAGCGTGGGCATCCCTGCACAAGTTTAATAACATTACTGCCTAGACAGTCAGGTCCGTAGGGATGGCTACTTTGGTGGTTCAGTCCTGCAGAACTTTCTAGTATGATCTTGGTTTGCATCCCACCTCCGAGGTTGGCATTGCTTGGGTATCTATTCTAAGGTAAGGAATCTGCAACTAGAAGTCTCTGTCCGATGTAAAAGTTACTTACCTTCATTAACAATATATCTGGTAGAGACATATTCTAGTTGCAGATTCCTTATCGACCCACCCATTGTCACTGCCTGCGAACTGATTTCTAGGGCCAGGGGTTCCACATTCAGAGCCTTGGCTCTGGCGCACCAATTTCAGTCTTCTTCGCAGCTCTGCGCTTTGGTGTGGAAAGTCGTGATAAGAAACTGACCTTGTTAGAGTCCAAAATAGACATATTTTCTTCAGATCTGAGCCTACTGCATGCATCCCCATAGGAAGCTGGCGGACAGGGTAACGTTGGCGGAATGAGATATATGTCTCTACCACATATATTGTGCCATGTTGACTTTGCCTTTTTCTCCCCACCAACACACACAATCTGCAATGGCAGTGTGCATGTGTTAGGTGAGGTGCCCCTTAGGGTGTCCCAACACATGCTGCAGCCCTTAGAGACCTTCCATGGTCACAGGGCCCTTGGTACCACTGGTACCTTTTACAAGGGACTTAACTGTGTGCCAGGTGTATGCCAATTGTGGAAACAATGGTACATTTTTTGTGAAAGAACACTGGTGCTGGGGCCTGGTTAGCAGGGTCCCAGCACACTTCTCAGTTAAGTCAGCATAAATATCAGGCAAAAAGTGGGGGGTAACTGCAACAGGGAGCCATTTTCCTACACTATGTTGTTGTTACAATATATTACTTGTTGTTACCTTTTCATTTCCCTATTCAGCACTAGGTAATTCATGAAGTTGCTTACCATATGTCGCTGAACTCCCTCATACACACCATTCTCACTTACATCTGTGTGGCGAACATGCACAGTATCTCCGTTTGTTAGTCCTATGCAAGATGGTGCGCATTAATGTAACGACGGAATATACGTGGCATGCACACTCCTACGCGCAGATACGCCATATACTCCTACTTGAAGCGCCACAATGCTCATATATCAATGTTACACGTGTCTCACCTAACAAGTTCAGAGGTAGACACGCTTAGAAGAAAATGCCGCGCCCAGGTGTACTCCATGAATTTATTCGTCCTATGCACGGGGAGTGCTGATATGGGTCCAGTCAGGAGTCCCATTCCAACTGTTGGAACAGGTTACAGATACTGATGGTCGATACGTCTTTTTCTGAGGTCGGCTGAGTGGTCGACAAGTGCTCCTTGGTAACATATACGCTCCGAACTTAGATCAGACTCTTTTTTAACACACTCAGTTGATTACTGGCACGCTAGAGTGATATCCCCTGGATTGATTGGGGGAGATTTTAACTGTGTGTTGGATACATATCTAGATAGGTCCTTCCCACCCTTTACACGCACCACTGCTATATCCAGTGCCCGCTCTCTTGTAACCTGGTTACATCACTGGCAGCTGACGGACATTTGGCGTCGTCATAATGCTGACGCCAGAGTATACTCCTACTGCTCAGCCCCACGTGGTTTATATGTTCGACTTGACAGGTTGCTCTGCACAGCCACCCCGATTCCAGCGGTCGCGAAGACTGATTACTTGGGCTGTACACATACTGTTCACAACCTCCCATACCTTCAGCTAGACCGAGGTGGAACTGCTCAGCCCTCTGTCCCTACATGGAGGTTGCAGCCTGCCACGTTAGAAGACTCAGCGTTCTGTGAGTCAACTAGGCAACAAATTACTAGTTATTTTGAGCTTAACGCAGACACATCATCATCCAGTTGAGTAGAGTGGGACGCGTTCAAGGCTACGCTATGAGGCCACTGTATAGGGTTTGGTATCTGTGTGCACAGGCAATTTGATTGGGAGGTGACCTCAGTAGAACGGCAGTTATTGCAACATGAGTCAGAAACAGTACAGGACCCCAGTGCCTTATCTCAATTACAAGCTGTACGTAAAAAACACTCAGAGCTCCTTGAGCGACTGCGATGCCTAAACTATGCGGCACACTCTGTCAATACACATGCACGGGTGGATACAGCTGATGCCCTGCTTGCCTGATTTATATATCAGGCGACTTCCCCTAGTTTGGCACTATCTGTTCGGACACTTGTTATACAAACAGGACTCAATACATGCAGCATTTCACACTCATTATGAATCCCTATATAGCACTATCTCTCCTACTCCTCTAAAATATATTGATCTGTTCCTGGCAGGAATATAACTCCCCCCCCCATGTCACAGCCGAGCTGTGCTTGGAGCTGGACGATCCCCTTCTGCTGTCTGAGATACGGGAAGCCATCCAGTTTCCTGCAAATGGCAAGGTGCCTGGCCCAGATGGGCTACTGGCAGACTTTTATAAGGCATACGCATCCCAACTAGCGCCTAAACTGCTTGCTCTGTATGAGGAGTCTTTTGCACTGGTGTACTTGCTGCCTACATTGCAGGAAGTCATGTTAGACTCCCTCCTTAAACCACATAAGGACCCTATTTATCTGCACCCCTCCAGACCACTGGCACTTTTGAACACGGATTATAAAATAGTGACCAAGGTGGTTGCAATGCGACTGGCTTCCCTGGTTCCTTCACTGGTCCATGAGGATCAGAATGGCTTTGTACCAGGTGAAACGACATCCCTTAATCTGCATAGATTTTTTTCACGTACTACGCTATGCCCCCCAGCTCTCGTCACGAGCGGGCTGCCTAGTGATTGACCTGGAAAAGGTGTTTGACTCGCTGGAATGGCCTTACCTTTTTGCAGTTCTACCAAAATATGACTTTAGCCCTAGTTTCATACAGCTGGTGAAGTTGTTGTATACATGCCCGTTGGCCCGTAACAGAACAGGGCGCCTTATATCATTCCCCCATTCGTGTTATAAGGGGCACACGGCAGGGATACCCTTTGTCTCCCCTCCTTTTTGCTCTTGCGGTGGAGACAGTGGCGCTCCGCGAGGAGGACAAGACTGGGGGATACCACTGGGAGATGGGTGCCATGCAGTCTCTCTATATGCAGATGATCTTCTAATATATATTAGAGATTTAGCAAATTTTCCTGGGGACATAATGCCCTTACTCGACACACATGAGAGGATCTCTAGCTTGTGAGTTAACTGGGGCAAGTCCTGTATTTTCCTTTTATCGCCTATTGTGTCTGGTTCCATCCTCCTGTCTGTACCCACTGACATAGCTTGGCAATCTACCACATTTAGATACCTAGGCATACAGGTATATCATGCAGAGTCAGATCTATTTGATAGGAACCTCACGAGTGCTATATCAGGCCTACGATGCCATATGGCGTACTGGAAGACCTTGCCGCTGACTGTCATGGGTAGGGTGGCCCTTTTTAAAATGATACTACCTCGCCTATTACATTACTTTGTAAATCTGCCATTCTACATTCCGGCTTCATTCTTTCAATCCATGGAGTGGGATGTACCTAGCCTGATTTGGAATGCTTCCCACTGCAGAGTGGCCCTCTCTAAACTTTATTGCCCACTGAATCAAGAGGGTTTGTCACTGCAGAATTTAGAACATTAGTATTTAGCTGTGCAGTTAATGTGGGTAGCTCGTTGGCTTTCTTCGAGGAAGTTGGTGGACACAACCACTGACCTTCCGCCGTGGCCACGGAGTAAATTGCTACACCTATTTTATCCCTGTACTAAATCCACAGCACAGGCACCTGTATTGTTAAACCTAGCATATCGCTGTTTCCGGAGATGCTGTTTCCTCACAAGAGACACTACGCCCTATGCTCCAGGCATACCGATATTTGGGACACCATGTAGCACAGGTGGCATGTCGGCCGCATAGCTGGTGGCCTGGGATGCAGTGGAAATATATACCCTGGGGGACCTTTACACAGATTGCACTCAACACTCATGGCACACTGATGGAGACTACTAGATTACATTCAGGCACCTTTATGCTCTACAACTCCCTCAGGCATACCCTGCAACATGCGTGGTGTGACATGGTAGAGGAGCCCGGCGTGCACTCCATGATTCAGTACCTACATGTATTTGGGGAAGGGTGCACTTAAAACAATGGTTAGCAGACTCTGCGTTTCCATACAACTGGCCCACTTGTAGCCCTCCGAGGGAGATGGGAAGTGGATGGGGCGGGAACCGTTCACAGATAGAGTGGGCAAGGCTACTGGAAACCCTCATATATGTCCCTCGCAATATGAGTTTACGACTCATTCAGTACTATATCACTCAAAGGACCTACCTTACTCCTGATAAGGTCAACAGATATTTTTACTGTGCATATGCCGCCTGTCGGCGATGTCGGTGCCTGGGAGCAGACTTTCTACACATGATGTGGTCATGTCCCACTTTGAGTAACTATTGGACTTCAGTCCATTCCCACTTCGTGCACTGTGTAGACCGACCCTTACTAATGACTTGGGAGGTATGCATTCTGGGGTTGTTTCCTAGGGGGTAAGAAATTGAAGGCGACCTCCCGCTTTTTGGACCTGGGGTTCTTAGTACCCGTAAATGGCAGTCCACTGAACCCCCGACATATGAAGCATGGGCACATTAATTGTTTGTTTGGGCAAGAGTGGAGAGCACGGCACTCCAGCAGGAGGATATATTAGGACTGCGCAAGTACCCTCTTGCTACACAGTGGGAGCTCATGTTAACAGACCTCTGCACGCCTTTGACACCTGCGCCTGCACCACTTTGATCCCCCTGTCGGAAACGGTAGGGATTTAAAACATTCTGTGCCCAGTTCAACATGTTGCATGACTATACACAAGACTAGAGCAGACCAACACAACAACACAACCTTCAGATTTCGAGACACTGAGCCAGTAACGAGCTGCATAGAATGGAGGTGTAGGACCAAGACACTTTGCTCATGTGAACAGTAACACAAATTTGCTAAAACTATAATGTTGGAACTTAGATTTGTTTTGCCAGCGTTCATTCCCCCATATGTTTGTTGTTGTGAAATTACATTGATTGTCAACATGAAGGTTATATGTATGCTTATTCTTCAATATGTCATGTAGAAACACAAATGCAATAAAGAAATATTAAAAAAAAGTCTGCTCTCCATATGAATTTGGTCCTTGAAGCTCATTGTAGGGGTGGGGGGGGGGTCTGTGGAAGCACTTCGAGGTAGAGGGAAGGGATACTCTGACATCCTTAGGGGATCCCCAGGGGCTCACTTACCATAAAATGAAGGACACCCTGATCACAAGGTATAGTCTCACCCCTGATCAGTATAAAGACAAGTTTAGGTCCTATAAGAAGAAGGGATACCAAACATGGTTGGAGTGTGTTGATTCTTTTTGCAGGTCACTGGATTGTTGGGTGAAGGGCAGTAAGGTATCAATGTATGAGGGGCTTTACAATTTGTTTGCTTGGGAGCACTTGTACAGTTTGTTTTCCGGGGCTGTGCCAGCACCTAATTGACAGCAAGCTGACTGACCCCAGGAAGCTTGCATAGGAAGCGGACCGTTGGGAGCGCATCATGGTGTCCAGAAGAGGTATGGGTGGGAACCATGCCAAGGGTTGCCAGGGTCCTCATCAGAAGTAGTGTGGGGGGGTAGGGGTAAACAGGCGGAGTTCTCTAAAGGGCCCCAACCTAGTTCCTAGGGTAAAGAATCCCAGCCCCCAGTAGAAAAGAAACCATGGATCTCTACAGGGAAATCTGAGAAGGGGTCCTGCAAGTGCTTTGCATGTGATCAGGAGGGTCACATGAGGGGGGACCCCAAATGTCCCAAGTGGACACCGGCACCCACTGGTGCGCAGTCACAGGGTATGGCCAGTGTAGCGCTTGGGGAGGAGTTGGTTCCAGTTGGGTGGGAGCCAGCTGAGATGACCCTTGTCTCACTAGGGGACAACAAGATGGTCCAGAGAACCCTAGTGCCTGAGAACACGAAGTACAGGCAGCGGGTGACCATCAATCGACAGAGGGTGGAGGCTCTGAGGGACACAGGAGCCAGCATGACTACAGTGAGGAGTCAGCTGGTGTCTGAAGAGCAGATGGATCCCCGTACGCTACACCAAGTAGTTGCATTGGACAACTCAGAGCGCCTGTGCTGAGTGGCGCAGGTTCCCTTTAAATGGGTGGGAGAGGTCTCAGGTTCCGTGAAGGTAGCTGTGAGTCCAACCATGTCTGTAGATTGTTTGCTTGGCAGTGACCTGGAGGATACCCCTTGGCAGAAGGTGGAACCCAGGTCACACTTGGAGATGTTGGGTGTGCCTGGATGGGTGTGTGTCTACCCGGCCTGTGGCAGCCTGTCACTGTGATCAGAAGACCCTGGAGCCTGAAAGATTGTACGACGAAACAACGACTTCAAAAACAACTACTGCCTTAACAACGAAGTCAGAACCCCTGACCCCCCCACCCCAAAACCAAAAACGCCCCACCCCCCCCAACCCAACCCCAAAACCTAAAACCCCCTCCCCAAAACCAAAAACGCCTCACCCCCCCAACCCCACCCCAAAACCCCCTAACCACCACCCCCTCCCCAAAACCAAAAATGCCCCACCCCCCAACCCCACCCCAGAACCAAAAATGCCCCACCCCAAAACCAAAAACGCCCCACCCCCCAACCCCACCCCAGAACCAAAAATACCCCACCCCCAACCCTACCCCAAAACCTAAAACCCTCTGACCCCCCACCCCCTCCCCAAAACCTAAAACCCTCTGACCCCCCACCCCCTCCCCAAAACCAAAAACGCCTCACCCCCCAACCCCACCCCAAAACCTAAAACCCCCTAACCCCCTCCCCAAAACCAAAAACGCCCCACCCCAAAACCTAAAACCCCCTGAACCCCACCCCCTCCCCAAAACCAAAAACGCCCCACCCCAAAACCTAAAACCCCCTAACCCCCACCCACTCCCCAAAAACACCCCAACCCCACCCCAAAACCTAAAACCCCCAACCCCACCCCAAAACCTAAAACCCCCTAACCCCCCACCCACTCCCCAAAACCACCCCAAAACCTAAAACGCCCCACCTCCCCAACCCCACCCCAAAACCTAAAAACCCCCACCCCCTCCCCAAAACCTAAACCCACCACTTAGCTTCCCCAACTCCTTTCTTTGTACCTTAACCACGCATGTTCGTTGTTCAGAACATACGTAGTTAAGGCACAAAAAAACGGAGTCGTGGTTAAAAAAAGCGTTGTTGCGCTTTCGTTAACCACGACTTTCGGAAAAAAAAGTCATAAAAAAGGATGTTTCCCAGCCTGAAAGAGTGTCCCAGGTGTCTGCCAGAAGGAGGAAGGGCAAGGGACGTGGGAAACCGGCCACAGTAGTTCCCACGGTCCAGGAGGAGGCTGAACCTGAAGGGGAGGCCCTGGAGCCTACAGGGGAACAGGTGGCTGAACTGGGCTAGGTCCCTGATCAGTCACAGTGGCAGCAGGAAGGGGGGCCCACCAGGGAAGCATTCTGTGACGCACAGAAAACATGCCCTACTGTGGAGGGTTTTCGGCGGCAGGCTGCTGACCAGGCGTCTGGCAAGGAGCCTGGATCACATTTGATTCACTGGGAGGATGGCCTCTATAGCGAGCCTCAGGTTCCTGAGCCTGGGTCAGCCCAGTGCTTGAGAGCCTTCCTACTGTGTCTGGCTCATGATGTGCTTTTAGCTGGACATTTGTGGCAGGACAAGACCTTTGAATGGCTTGGCACCCACTTTTTCTGTCCCCTAATGTGCAGGTACTTGGATGCTCATTGTATGTCTTGCCCAACTTGTCAGGCAAATGACAAGAGTGGTGCGAAATGCAAGGCCCCCCCTTACAACCTTTTGCTGTGGTTAGTACCCTTTTTGAAAGGGTTGGTATGGACATTGTGGGGCCTCTGGAGCCCAAGACAGCCATGGGCAACATGTTTATCCTGGTCTTGGTGGACCATGCCACCCGGTACCTGGAACCCATTCATTTGAGATCAATCACTGCCCCTGTGGTGGGCCGTGCATTGATGTTTTTTTTTTTTAACCGCATGGGGTTCCCCAAGTAGGTGGTGTCTGATGGGGGTACCCACTTCATATCAACTTATATGAAGTCTCTGTGAAGGGTGTGTGGGGTAACGTACAAGTTCACCACACTCAACCACCCCCAAAGCAAAGGTCTGGTTGAGAGATTCAACCACACCTTCAAGGGCATGACGTCATCTTGCCATGCCTTCTGTTCGCTTACCGGGAGGTGCCTCAAAAAGGACTTGGCTTTAGTCCTTTTGAGCTGTTGTATGGCCACCCTGTGAGGAGACCTTTGAGTCTGGTAAGGGAGGCTTTAGAGAAAGCTCCTAGTAAACCCCCCCCCCCCCATCCCACCCCCCCAGGACATATTCAGTTACATGCTGGCTCTGAGAAACCAGACCGCTTCAGGGGAGTCGCACAGGAGATCCTGAAAGGAAGCCAGGAAGGCATAAAATGCTGGTATGACCAGAATGCCACTCGGGTAGTGTTTCAACCTGATCAGAAAGTGGGGGTGATGGTGCCAGTGGAGCCTAGGGTACTCCAGGACAAGAGGACCGGGCCATTTGAGGTGGTGGAGTGCAAGAGTGAAGTCACCTACTTGGTGGACTTGCGGACCCCAGGAACCCTTTGAGGGTCCTGCATGTGAACCGGCTCAAGCCACACTTTGTGCAAACTGAATTATCCATGGTCCTAGCAACAAATGATGGGGTAGAGAAAGAGAGTTAACCTCCTCCTGACCTCCTGTCTGCTGGAGAAAAGGATGGGTCTGTGGAGGGAGTAAACCTCTCTCCCTCCCTGACTCTAGAGCAGCAGAGGGACTGTTGCCAGGTGTTAAGTCAGTTTGCCTCCCTGTTCTCCCTGGTCCCAGGGGGTCACACACTTGTATACACACAATGTGGACACTGGGGACAGTCCTCTAACACAAAGTTTACAGAGTGACTGACAGGGTGAGGGCTAACATTAAAGATGAAGTCTCTAAAATGTTAGCAGTGGGGGTTATTGAGTTTTCCAGCAGCTCTTGGGCCAGCCCAGTGTTTTTTTTTCCCAAAGCCTGCTGCTCCTGTTGCCACTCCAGAACGTGGGTTCTGTGTGGACTACCGAGGACTCAGTGCGGTCTCCAAGACTGATGCACACCCCATCCGAGCTGATGAACTCTTTGACAGGTTGGGAGCTGCCAAATACCTAAGTACATTTGATCTTGCCTCTGGGTATTGGAAGATTGCCCTAACTGAGAATTCTGCATTTTCCACACCAGATGGGCACTACCAGTTTAAGGTTATGCCCTTTGGGATGAAGAAGACCCCTGTCACCTTTTAGATGTTGGTCAACCAGGTGTTGGCTGGACTGGATGATTTCAGTGTTGCATACCTGTATGACATTGCTGTCTTCAGTGCCACATGAGAGGAACACTTGCAACACCTCAGTAACGTGTTGGAGGCCCTACAAAAGTCAGGCCTCACTATTAAAGCAAGCAAATGCCAAATAGGGCAGGTTTCTGTGGTGTACTTGGGCCACCAGATGGGGAGTGGCCAGGTGGCACCCCTACGGCCAATTTTCTACTTTTCTGGCCTGGGAGCCTCGCAAGACCCAGACTGATGTGAGAGCCTTCTTAGGTCTCACTGGATACTATAGGAGGTTTGTCAAGAGGTATGGCACAATTGTTGCTCCCTTGACTGAGTTAACTTCCACAAAGCAGCTCAAAAATGTGATCTGGACTGAGTCTTGCCAGACAGCTTTTGATGCTCTGATAGCTGCCATGTGTACAGCACCTGTGCTGAAGGCACCTGACTACTCCAAGGAGTTTGTAGTGCACACAAAAGCCTCAGAGCATGGTATTGGAGCAGTCCTCTCACAGCTTAATGAAGAGGGCCTAGATCAATCTGTAGCCTTCATTAGCAGGAGGTTAATTCTCAGGGATCGTAGGTGGAGTGCAATTGAGCGTGAAGCTTTTGCTGTGGTCTGGGCACTGAAGAAGCTGAGACCCTACTTGTTTGGGACTCACTTCCGGGTTCTGTGAGACCACAGGCCCTTCAGATAGCTAATGCAGATGAGGGGTGAGAATCCCAAATGGTTGAGGTGGTCTATCTCCCTCCAGGGAATGGACTTTACGATGAAACACCGCCCTGGCACCGACCACACTAATGCTAATGGTCTGTCCAGATTCTTCTGCCTTAGTGAGGATAACTCCCATGAGGTTGGGTAGTTGCTGTCCACTTTCAGCTGGGGGGGACATACGTGTTAGACTTGGCATGGTCTCCCCTAATGTTTCGGCTCTACATTCCAGGTTGTTTGTGTGCTGGACTCTGTTTTTGCTGTTTTTGTTTTCTCTGGACACTTTACCACTGCTGACCAGTGCTAAAGTGGAAGTGTTCCCTGTATAAATTTTATGTATACATTGACTTATCCATGATTGGCATCTTTGATTTACTAGTAAGTCCCTAGTAAAGCGCACTAGAGGTGCCTAGGGCCTGTAAATCAAATGCTACTAGTGGGTCTTCAGCACTGGTTGTACACACCCACATTGGTAGCCTTGTAAACATGGCTCAGACCTGCCGCTGTAGTGTCAGTGTGTGCAGTTTTAAACTGCCAATTCGACTTGGCAAGTGTACTGACTTGCTAGGTCTAAACCTTCCCTTTTTATACATGTAAGGCACCCCTAAGATAGGCCCGAGGTAGCCCCATGGGCAGGGTGCAGTGTGTGTTAAAGATGGGACATATACTTATGTGTCTTACATGTCCTGACAGTGAAAAAATGCCAAATTCGATTTTCAGTGTTGCAAGGCCTATCTCTTGCATAGGTTAACATGGGGGCTGCCTTTAAATATTATTAAAGTACAAACACCCTTTGGGAGCAGATAGACATATGGAGTTTGGGGTCTCTGAACTCACAATTTAAAAATACATATTTTAGTGCAGTTAGCTTTTAGATTGTGTGTTTGAAAATGGCACTTTTAGAAAGTAGGCATTTTCTTGCTTAAACCATTCTGTGACTGCCTGTTTGTGGATTACCTGTCTGGGTCAGTTTGACAGTTGGGCTGTTTGTACCTCTCCTCTAGTCGGTGACACAAAGGGAGCTGGGGTATGGCCTACATATCCTGATGGGCCATCTGGGCTGAGAGGAGGAGTGATCACTTACACCTGAAATGGCTGTGCCTGCCCTCGCACAATGCAGTCTCCAACTCCCTGGTGTGTGTCTTGGGCTTGGCCTGGGCAAGGCCGGATCTTGAAAACAACAGAGACTTCTCTTGGAGTAGGCCTACTTGAAAGGCAGAAAGGGGTATAAGAAGAGCATCCACAACCCCTGAAAATCAGATTACTTCTGGAACCAAGAGGAACCTCTGCCAAGGAGAAGAGCTGGAAGCTGGAGGGGGAGTACTACTTTTGCCTGTAACTGAGCTTTGCTGGGTTGGCCTGCAGTAGCTGCTTCTACTTGGGAGAGGACAAAGACTCACTTTTGTGTGACTTCCCACTGGCACTGGTGAAGAATCTCCAAGGGCCTAAACTGAGCTTGCCTCCTGTTGTTGAAGTCTCAGGGACATCAAAGACTTCTCTTTGCCAGCTTCTGGGCTTTCTGCTGAGTCCTGCCTGCCAGCTGGTGCCCTAACCTGTCTCTGAGCCCTGGAAAGGTGAAGCTGGTGGAAAAGGACAGAAATCCATGCAAAGACTGCTGTGCAGGGAATCTTTTGATGCACCACCCCTCTTGCGGCTGATAAATGATGCGTCACTGGACTTGTGGCTTAAATCAATGCTCCACCCCCATTGCGGCTGGGAGACTGACGCAACGCTGCTGGAGGAACAATGCTCAATACCTGCAGTGGCTCCTGTTAACAATACAAACCCCCACGCAAAGCGGTTACTTGACACTTTGAGACTGGATTTCAATGCAACATCGCTGGGTGCGGAAAATCAACGCAAACCTGTCCAGACCCGAGGTGCCCGTCCAGATCAACGTATCGTTCTCTTGCAGAGAGAAGAATGGACACAAGCAGACTCGACCGGAGGAGGAATGACACACATTCTCGCTTGTGAGTGAGAAATCGACACATTGCTGGCCTTTTCCAACGCACGCTCGCCAATGTGGCTTTATTTTGATGCTACCCAGGTACTTTTGTGCAATAACTGCATTCTTACTGTTTTCTAAGGATTAAGACTCGTATTCTTTTTAAAATTCATAACTTGACTTGTGTATTTAGCATTTTTGTCGTTTTGGTCTTGTTTTGCTTAGATAAATATTACCTATTTTTCTAAACCGTTGTCATTTTGAAGTGTTTTCACTGTATTACTGTGTGTTTTGGTACTTTACACCTTGCTTCTGAAGTTAAGACTGCTTGCTCGTGCCAAGCTACCAAGGGGGTGAGCAGGGGTTAGTTGAAGGTGATTCTCCTTCATCCTGACTAAGGTGAGGGTCCTTGTTTGGACAGGGGATAACCTGACTGCCAATCAAAGACCTCATTTCTAACAGGTATTGACAGACTTATACAGTTACTTTCACACACACACACACACACTCATTCACCCATACACCCACTGACACGTCCGTTCATACACCCATACAATTACTCATGCTGCCCATTAATAGATCGCTCATCTAGTGACATAACCAGTCAACCAGCTGTAGAAGCACTGACCCACCCACACACTCACTGACTCATCGGTACAGTCACTTACACACACAATCACTCAACTATACAAGTATTCACACACCAACTCACTCACATGAGCAGGCACTCACATAACTACTTAGTCACCCATTCACGCAGCCACTCACTGATCAACACACGTTCTCACATGTCCACTTTCTATCCTAAATAAAAACTGACACACCCACTTAGTTTTCGATACAGACACTCATACAGCCACTGACTCTCCCATACACTCACTGACACAGCCACTCAGTTATACTTAAAGCCATTTAGACACTTACTGCCTCACCAAGTCACTCACTAATACAGTGACACAAATTCACTTACCCAGACAAGCACTCTGATACCCACCCTCTCACACATACAGGGACCCACAGACCCCTGCCCCTGCTCACACAGTCACTTGCTTCCCGTACAGCAACTTACGCTTCCATTGAGTCTCCCATACAGCAAATGGTTCAACCAATAATTGATCCATAGACCCACTCACACACCCATTCACACATGGATACAACTACCAACACTCACTGGATGATGTCATGAGTGATGTAGTGTGTGAGGTCGTAAGCAGTGCATTACGGGAACATACGTTATAGTTAGCTATGATAACTATAACTCTTGAATTTCTGTGGTTTTGTATGAGTAAATTCAGAACCTAACGATAACACCCATGTAACCTTTATTTTTTTCAGTGTATGTATATATTTTAAATCAACCATTCTAAACCTGTGCAATGTATTTTTGTAAATTTCAACTCAAAAACTCCTAAAAGTCATTATGCTTAGTAAAGTCTATTTTACATGAGAGATTTTGTGTATTTCGAGTCAATTGGTTTTGATGTATTGGAGAGCAAAGTTTCCTATGGGAGTTAGAATGTAATACACAACTTTTGATTTCTCCCCTCCTCTACAACTATTTCACAGCATATGGATCTTGAAGAAATCCACTATTTGTTTGAAATGTTTTGTGTTAAATCGACAAATGGTGCCCAAGTTACAAGCTAAGCAAAAACTGGCTTTTAAACTTAGCAATAACCAGAACTACAGGGTCACTGTTGTGGAGTATGTGATGTGTGTGCCTGGATTTATCTATCTGCGCATTTTCTCTGTAAAAAAAAACAAATGCTGAATTTCCATGGTTTTGTGTGAGTAAATTCAGATCCGAACTATAATGTGCCTGTAAGCTTAATTTTTTTCAGTGAATTTGTTTTTTTTATTTTAACAATTTTAATTTTGAAAAGTAACTTTAATTACTGTACGTTAATGCAACCACCTCCACGGACGGCCTTCAGTTGTATGCGGTTGACCACCCAAACCAACACAGCCTGCAGGCAATCCCTACAGCCAACCCCCTATAACCACCCAACCCCGCATGCATAAGTCTCTGAGAGGGTCTGTGAGTGTGTCCATGAGTACCTCAGTGGGTCTGTCAGTGGGTGCATGGAACTCAGAATGAGTCTGTGAGTGGGTGCATGAGTGTCTGAGCCCCCCCCACCCCGGTCTTTTTTCTTGGCCTCTGCTTGATGGATCACCCCTAACTTTCAACACAACAAGAATTACCGGCACACTTTTTTTCATGGGAGAACTTTGTGAAGATCCATCAAACGGTGCCACAGTTATGTTATGTTAAGTTAAAGTTATGTTCGCCATAGTTATGGTTCTGCCTCAAACACGCAAAACCACTGGAATTTGCAAGTGAAGGAAAATGCCCCTTTTTGGCATTCCCACCCCTACTTTTGCCTGATAGATGATTCAATTTCGACTGAAAGTGCACTGGGTTGCTGCTAACCAGGTCCACAGTGCCAGAACTCTTTCCCTAAAACTGTACAATTGTTCCTCAATTGGCAATATCTTTGCCCCACCTGTAAGTTCCTAGTTAATGGTACCCCTGATACCTAGGAAATAGGTTCCAAAGAGGGTTCCCAAGGGTTGCAGCATGTTTTGTTCCACCCTCAAGGACACCTCAGCTAGCGCATGGAGTCCGCCATTGCATCCTGCATGTCTTGGTTCAGATAAAAGTGAAAATGCAACATGGCACACAGCCTGTGTGCCATGTCCCCTAACACTGTGTGCAATAGATGTAAGCCACTCCTACAGCAGGCCTTCCAGCCCCTGCTATGTCCTCGTCGATTCTTTGACATAGTGAGTGAAGAGGGAAGCCTTTTTAAGTACATGTGATGGACACTGGTCATTAAGATTTTCCAAGCTGCAAGATGGCTTCACTGAAACTAGGGATATCAAACATCTCGTATTAATAATCCCTCACTGATGCTGTGACTGATTTATTAATACATGCCCTCAGGGCACCTTAGAGGTGCCCCCTGAAACCCTACTAACTACCTGTGTGTGGACTGACTAGTTTTAGCCAGCCTGCCACCACCAGACAAGAGTCTGACCTCCTAGGGTCTGATTTCTTTTGTTCTCCGGCGGTCAACCACAAAGCCTGCTCTGGGAGAGTTGTAATACACCCAACAGGATGACCTACAAATCTGTATTCCAAGGCAAAGGGCTTCAAAGATGCCCACCACCATTGGTATGCATTTCTGGCTTCCCTAACGAGGGTGTTACCCACCTCCCTGCCGAGGGCCCATTTGGCACTTGGACATGTGGGAAATTTAGTATTCAGGGAGGTATGTCCACCCCTCAGGTAAGTCACACCCCTAAGGTACACTGCCTGAAGTGGACACGACTTTTAAGAAATCTGCTGTCTTGGTGTTGGCACATTTAGGAACTCTGGGACCAGGTTATGCGCACTTCCTACAGGAAGTGACCCCAAGGTTATGCAGCCCATTGGCTACTACCCTACACTCCACAAAATGCCCCTAAATGCAGTATTTAGAGGAGCCCCTGGCACCAAGAAATCAGATTCCTGCTGACCTCTGAAGAATGGCACTAAAGAGATGCAAAATGAAGATGTGCCTGATCTGGACCCAGCCCTGCTGGCCTGTCTGCTTCTCCTGCCCAAATGCACCAAAGTTGTCTCGTCCTGCAGCTCCTGTGCCCCCCAAGCCGGGGAAGAATGCCTGCCGTCTAAAAAGACCCAGGAACTCCCGTGGAGCAGCAGAGCTGCTTCCTTGCTTCTGCAGGCACCCCAAGACAATCGGTGAAGACTCCGGACCACCAAAAACCTGATGCCAGGAAGCACCACTGCACTGTGCCGCACAGCTAGAGTCAAAGTGCACCAAATGTGCCAGCGTGGTTCCGCAGCCCTTCAGAGAATAAGTCCACACCGTACATGACCACTGAGGAACCGCCAATGACCCCTGCAGCCTCTGCATGTGGCCCTCATCAACCACAAGTGTCCCGGTGGGGAAAACCCAACACTTCAGGACACATTTACACCCGTGGCCTCTGAGTTGTGGAGAAGCAGACTGAAGGTGTCCCCATGTCCTTGGGCATCCAAGACTGGAATCCACTTGGTGGTTCCCACCAACTGTATCCCCAGTCCTCTTCTGTAGCATCTTTTCGACCGGACTGATCCCCATAGAGTAGCATAGGGCTCCTGATGCCGTACAATGCCTCTGCATCCAGCCACAACCGTTCTGCCTGGTGTGACCTGTTGGTGGTCCTGACCCTTGCCTAGTACTTACCTAAAGTCCACGAGATTGGCCTCGTAAGTCGCTGTACTGTACCTGATTTACCGCCTTTGATTTCCTCCATAGGATTTCATTGCAGCTTTCAGAAATTGCACTGTCTCGCTTTTTCAAAACTGTAAGCATTTTTTCTTGCATAACGTACTTACCATAACAATCTGATTCTGGTGCTAAAATATATATAAAGATACTTGTTATTTTTGTAAATTGGTGTGTATCTCCTTCTTGAGTCTTGTGTCTTATTTATTGACTGTGTGTATTTGCAAATTTCTCCCACTCTGTGTGCCTGCCCACACTGCCTCCTGATAGAGCTCTTTGGGATTCCATACTAAGCCCTATCCACTGATAAGGGAACCCCTGGTCTCTTTGCACTCGCATTTGGATAGATCATATAAAGAGCCAGCTTCCTTAAGCAAGTTATTTATAACACAAACAACATCTACAACAACCTGTGCTATCCTCCATGATGTTGTCTTCTTAGCTCTGTTTTTGCATGGTGAACAAATTGTTGTTTTGAGCAATGAAGAATGGCGTGAGTTATTGTAGTCGAGCCTGTGCCCAACTGCTTCATGTGAGCAATCCTCCCTCCTCCCTGATTGACCCCCTCGCAGGCAGCTAACTCTTGCTGTGCCTTTGGCTGTGTACAGCAGGGGTTGGTTGCAGGGCCTGCACACCATCACAGTGGTCAATCATCCCCCACTGTGCAAATGCTTTGAATGTGTGTAGCACATTTTTTCATTGACTAATTATTTTACTATATTTTGCAGTTAAAAAAATGTTTGATGGACTTTGCAATTTTTAGCAAAAATTTAGCTTTTTTGATATTCTTAAAATGGCTGCTGAATCGTGATTTTCATTTACATTTTTATTTTCATGCCTAAACGTTTTTAAGGGGGTTGTATGGTTCATTGTTTAGTATTCCTGGGTGCCCACCACCACTTGTCTATTTTTTTTTATTTTTTAAATATGGCCAGTTGCAAGAAGGCTGAAAAAAGATCTGAGCCTTTCTCCAGCCAGTCAAATTTGAGTGTTTACCCTTTCAAACTTACCAAGCAACTTTTTATGGGTCAATTCTTTTTATTAGAAGTCGCATAGAAAGGATCAGTGTACAGCTGTTCGCGTACAACCCAGTGGGTTCGGCAGCTTAATAGCTAGAGCAATGACTATATACTCAACTGGATGCTCTGTCCACATGGGTAGGCAGCATCATCCATGATGCAACTGTTCTCTCAAATATCCAGCCTCCCCCCCCTCCCCTTACTTCCCCCAAAAGAGTTTGTGACTTGCGCTATGGACAAACCATATAGGAGACCAGTCTACCCTTCGTGAGCAGGAGAAATGAGTTTATGTAGCCGACTCCGAGCCAGGGTCTTTCTGAGCAGGCAACAATGTTAATGGTTTCAAGTAGGTAGGGGAAAGTCAGTTTATTCAATTCTGTAGACAACATTTTTGTAAAGGGATCCCAGTCTGTAGCATAGTCCCTGGTCATTGTTCCAGAGAAAGTGACAGCCTCTCTATCCCCAGGATGAACCACAGTTTATGCAGCCATGACTTGTATTGGGGAGTTGTGGCAGTCCCCATTAGGGCCAAAATAACTTGGTGTGCCACTCCCAGTGCTAGCCCCATATGTCTGCCTCTACAGGAGTGCAGAGAAAATGTTAAAGGGTTAGGGAGACCGAGTATAGTATAGGCTGGGAAGCTGGGTATTGAGGTCATGAAGGCCCTGTTTAAGCCATCTAGCACCTGTTTCCAGAGCCGCAAGAGTTTGGGGCAGTGCCACAGTAAGTGAATCAATGTGCCAGTTGCCCTGCACCCCTTCCAGCATTCTTTTAGACATCCCAGCAGCCAAACTCCTATTCTAGCAGGGGTCAGGTACCAATACAATGCCAACTTGTATGCTCTCTCGGTACTAGAGATGCTGTGGGCAGTGTGTCTGGGCCTGTAATAAATATCTTCTCAGTCATTGTCAGACAAGGTCTGACCCATCTCCGCTTTCCAACCTCCCCTGTTCCGGCTTCTGGCCCGTGGTGTCCCCTCCGTGTAGGATGGTGTATCGTTCGGATATCAGGTGTTTGTCGGTGCGCTTAAGGATCAGTCATCACTCAAAGCGTGTTAATAGGCGCTCTGCATGCCGTCAGACTGTTGGGTGTAGCACCAAGTGTCTCACCTGCAGGTAAGGGACTTGGTCTGCTTCTGCAAGATTCTAGTCCTTTTTTAGCTGCTCAAAGGGAACAGTCCCCTGAGGGTCGAACTAGGCTCCAATCCCCTTGCATCCCTCTTCCTGCTAATGTCATTATTGTTCAGGTTGGAGTCTGGGAGTGAACTCCAAATTTTGCAGGATCAGTGACCTGGGTAAAGGTAAGGATGTCAGTCCTTGCTTTGTCACCACTGTTTCCCAGGTCTGGAACACATCCCGGGTCAGGGGAGAGGAGTAAGTCCCCAAGGCTCAGTGCTTTTTGGGAAGCCACAGTTCTTTCCAAATATCAGAGCCCACTATCGACTGGTCCACGAAGAGCCATTGTTTTTCCTTATGAAGTCTGCTTCATTCCACCAGGTATCGCAGCTGCGAGGCTTGGTATTAGCGCAACAGCAACGGGCAAGCCAGGCCTCCCTCAATGGAGGGTTGATATAGACGTTTCTTATGCAAGCGAGGTTTCTTACCTCCCCATATAAATCGATGAATAGTGGCATGTAACCAGCGTAGGGAATGCTTCGGAGGTTCGAGAGGCAGGGCCTGGAATATGTAGATGATTCTCAGGAGTGTAGTCATCTTAATGGTAGCGATTCTGCCGAACCACGAGAGACCTAGCTTATCCAACTCTGCTATATCTGTTCTGACTCGTCTGAACAAGTGTTCAAAATTTAAGTCAGTGGTGCATTGAAGTGATTGCGCCAATTAGAATCCCAGATAAGGAATATGGGAGGATGCCCATTTGAAAGGGAACAGTGCTCTAAGGACTTCAATGGTTTGCGGGGAAGCAGAGAGGTTTACCATAAGAGATTTCTCTGGGATAGTCGCCAAAGAGTTGTAACTCGGTCACCAGGCTCTGGAGCGAAGTAAAGGTGTTGGAGACAGCCAGGATCACATCCTCTGCATAAAGGCTGATGAGATAGTGGTCACCCCCAAACACAGCACCCATGATAGTAGGATGGGTGCAGAGGCGTTGAGCCAAAAGCTCCATGTAGAGGGCAAACAGGAGAGGGGTACAGGGGGCAACCCTGCCTTTTCACCACTCTATGTCAAAGGGTGTAGACTCTATTGACCCAAATGGTGGCCCTGGGGAAGATGTATATGCTCTTGATCCAATGGCGGAATCGGTCACCGAAGCCAAAATGTTTGTGGGTGTCGAGCAAGTATGGCCAGTGGACTAAATTGAATGCTTTTTCCACACCAAAAGAAAAGAGGAGAGCCTCTGTTTCGGAACGAGAAGCTTTGTCTAAAAGATGAGACATCTAGTGTTATCTCTGCTCCGGCATCCTGAGATAAACCCAGCCTGATCTTGGGAGATTAGACCCAGCATGTTCTGATTGAGGCGATGCTGTAGCTAGCACACCTGTGATCAATTTGCCATCAATGTTAAGGAGAGATATAGTGTGGGAAAGTACCATCTTGCCTGGCATGTTACCCCCATATTTCACTGTATACATGTTGTTTTAGTCTGTGTCACTGGGACCCTGCCAGGCAGGGCCCCAGTGCTCATAAGTATGTGCCCTGTATGTGTTCCCTGTGTGATGCCTAACTGTCTCACTGAGGCTCTGCTAACCAGAACCTCAGTGGTTATGCTCTCTCTGCTTTCCAAATTTGTCACTAACAGGCTAGTGACTAAATTTACCAATTCACATTGGCATACTGGTACACCCATATAATTCCCTAGTATATGGTACTGAGGTACCCAGGGTATTGGGGTTCCAGGAGATCCCTATGGGCTGCATCATTTCTTTTGCCACCCATAGGGAGCTCTGATAATTCTTACACAGGCCTGCCACTGCAGCCTGCGTGAAATAACGTCCACGTTATTTCACAGCCATTTACCACTGCACTTAAGTAACTTATAAGTCACCTATATGTCTAACCTTCACCTGGTGAAGGTTGGGTGCAAAGTTACTTAGTGTGTGGGCACCCTGGCACTAGCCAAGGTGCCCCCACATCGTTTAGGGCAAATTCCCCGGACTTTGTGAGTGCGGGGACACCATTACACGCGTGCACTGTACATAGGTCACTACCTATGTACAGCGTCACAATGGTAACTCCGAACATGGCCATGTAATATGTCTAAGATAATGGAATTGTCACCCCAATGCCATTCTGGCATTGGTGGGACAATTCCATGATCCCCCGGGTCTCTAGCATAGTACCCGGGTACTGCCAAACTGCCTTTCCTGGGTCTCCACTGCAGCTGCTGCCGCCAACCCCTCAGACAGGTTTCTGCCCTCCTGGGGTCCAGGCAGCCCTGGCCCAGGAAGGCAGAACAAAGGATTTGCTCTGAGAGAGGGTGTAACACCCTCTCCCTTTGGAAATAGGTGTGAAGGCTGGGGAGGAGTAGCCTCCCCCAGCCTCTGGAAATGCTTTGATGGGCACAGATGGTGCCCATCTCTGCATAAGCCAGTCTACACCGGTTCAGGGATCCCCCAGCCCTGCTCTGGCACGAAACTGGACAAAGGAAAGGGGAGTGACCACTCCCCTGACCTGCACCTCCCAGGGGAGGTGCCCAGAGCTCCTCCATTGTGTCTCAGACCTCTGCCATCTTGGAAACAGAGGTGTCTGTGGCACACTGGACTGCTGTGAGTTGCCAGTGCCAGCAGGTGACGTCAGAGGCTCCTTCTGATAGGCTCTTACCTCTCTTGGTAGCCAATCCTCCTTCCTTGGTAGCCAAACCTCCTTTTCTGGCTATTTAGGGTCTCTGCTTTGGGGAATTCTTCAGATAAAGAATGCAAGAGCTCACCAGAGTTCCTCTGCATCTCCCTCTTCACCTTCTGCCAAAGGATCAACCGCTGACTGCTCAGGACGCCTGCAAAACCGCAAGAAAGTAGCAAGACGACTACTAGCAACCTTGTATCACTTCATCCTGCCGGCTTTCTCGACTGTTTCCAGCGGGTGCATGCTCTGGGGGTAGCCTGCCTCCTCCCTGCACCAGGAGCTCTGAAGAAATCTCCTGTGGGTCGACGGAATCCTCCCCGTGCAACCGCAGGCACCAAAAGACTGCATCACTGGTCCTCTGGGTCCCCTCTCAGCACGACGAGCGTGGTCCCTGGAACTCAGCAACTCTGTCCAAGTGGCTCCCACAGTCCAGTGACTCTTCAGTTCAAGTTTGGTGGAGGTAAGTCCTTGCCTCCCCACGCTAGACTGCATTGCTGGGTACCACGTGATTTGCAGCTGCTCCGGCTCCTGTGCACTCTTCCAGAATTTCCTTCGTACACAGCCAAGCATGGGTCCCCGACACTCTAACCTGCAATGCACAACCTTCTGAGTTGTCCTCCGGCGTCGTAGGACTCCCTTTTGTGACTTCGCGTGGACTCCGGTTCACTCTTCTTCCAAGTGCCTGTTCAGGTACTTCTTCGAGTGCTGCCTGCTTCTGTGAGGGCTCCCTGACTTGCTGGGCGCCCCCTCTGTCTCCTCCTCCAAGTGGCGACATCCTGGTCCCTCCTGGGCCACAGCAGCACCCAAAAACCTCTACCGCGACCCTTGCAGCTCGCAAGGCTTGTTTGCGGTCTTTCTGCATGGGAACACCTCTGCAAGCTTCATTGTGACGTGGGACATCCGTCTTCCACAGGAGAAGTCCCTAGCTCTCATCTTTCTTGCAGAACTCCAAGCTTCTTCCATCCCGGGGCAGCTTCCTTGCACCCTCAGCTGGCATTTCCTGGGCTCCTGCCCACTCCCGACACTGTCGCGACTATTGGACTTGGTCCCCTTGTTTACAGGTACTCCGGTCCGGAAATCCACTGTTGTTGCATTGCTGGTGTTTGTTCTTCCTGCAGAATCCCCCTATCACGACTTCTGTGCTCTCTGGGGGTAGTAGGTGCACTTTACACCCCCACCTTTCAGGGTCTTTGGGTGGACTATTTTTCTAACCCTCACTGTTTTCTTCCAGTCCCAGCGACCCTCTACAAGCTCACATAGGTTTGGGGTTCATTCGTGGTTCGTATTCCACTTTTACAGTATATGGTTTGTGTTGCCCTTATACCTATGTGCTCCTATTGCAATCTACTGTAATTCTATACTGTTTGCATTACTTTTCTTGCTATTACTTAACTAATTTTGGTTTGTGTACATATATCTTGTGTGTATATCTTATCCTCATACTGAGGGTACTCACTGAGATACTTTTGGCATATTGTCATAAAAATAAAGTACCTTTATTTTTAGTACTTCTGTGTATTGTGTTTTCTTATGATATTGTGCATATGACACCAGTGGTATAGTAGGAGCTTTACATGTCTCCTAGTTCACCCTAAGCTGCTTTGCCATAGCTACCTTCTATCAGCCTAAGCTGCTAGAAACACCTCTTCTACACTAATAAGGGATAACTGGACCTGGCACAAGGTGTAAGTACCTCTGGAACCCACTACAAGCCATGCCAGCCTCCTACATATAGGTCTATAGGACCCACATAGCATGTGATCTTTGCCCGGTTTAGGAATACCTGCTATGGATGCCTCGCAACACAGAATCCGTGATGTTACACATGGTAGCAAAAGAGTTGAAAAGATTAGTGAAAATAGGGGCTATTTGAGGGTAGAATGATTTATGGAAAAGCGGATTGAAACCATCCGGGCCTGGGGACTACATGGTATTAAGCCGGGCTAAGGTGGAAATCGCCTCTTCCATCTGAATGGGTCGGTCAAGGGATTTGGCAGTGCGAGTAGGGAGCTTTGGGACCTGAAGGGTCGAGAGGTAGGTTGTGGGGTCAGCGCCCATTCCCAGGTCATTGGTGTACAGGGATTTGTAAAAGGTCCTGAATGTGTCTGTGATCTGTGTGTCCGAGTGTACTTCGACCACTCAGAACTGTTTGCTTGTGCCAGTAGTGCCAGAATGTTGCTTGGCTCGCAGGCAGTGCGCTTAGGGTTTACCAAATCTATTACCACCTAAATAGTACTCATGCTTCAGTCGGAGTAGCGTATGCTCTGCTCCATCGAGATCATATCTTTTAAGTTGTAGTTGCGCACGTTCTAGCTCCCTCCAAATTCGGGGTGCCCCCTTGTGCTTGTGGATTGTCTTGAGTTCCGAGACTGTCCATTCTAGTGCTAGCCTTTTATTTTTTTCTCTGCAAAGACACTTTTGGAGTCGAAGATGGCTATCCACTGCCCTTTCAGAACCAGCTTCAAAACCCCCCAGAGGGAAGATATGGCTATTTGCTCTGTCATTAGTCTACTCACAGTCTTTTATCACCTGTTTCAGGGCAGTGACATTTGTGGGAATTCAAAGTAAGTTATCTCTACCCACTCCGCACTAGCGTCTTAGATGGGTCATTGTGACGCACCTAGTCATTGTTAGGGGAGCATGGTCAGAAAGTGATCTCAGAGGGATGTCTGAGTACTGAGTTCAGAATTGTGGTGGCTAGGAAGTAATCAATCGGAACGTAAGTTTGGTGCGCTGCAGAGTAATAGGAGCTGTCTCTAGTGGTGGGGCGTAGGAGTCTCCACACATCAGTCAGTTTATAGTTGGACAGCCTGGAACGTCACCGGGGTGATAGAGCTCCGGTTTGGTCAAAGCATTGGGCAGATCTATCCATGATGTTGTCAATAACTAAATTGAAATCTCCCCTGACATTAAGACTCAACACCTGAATGTCCTGTGTCATCTAACTGCAGGTGACAAAAGCTGTGGCAGTAGAGGTGTAGAGCACTAGACCTCGGATCGGTGATTAATGGATGGGGTTACCTCTCAAATCAAGTTAGATGTGCCATATTGTTTCTGAAGGGGCTGACGGAAGAACGGTTGCCAGAACAAGAAAGAGAGAACTGTGACCAATCAACATATAATCATCTTCAATGATGGTCGAGTTTGGTGGGTGGGCTGTGGAATTCAGGCCAAGCAAGCAAAAAGGTCTTCTGGATCGCATCTCCAGAACAGGTATGTGGCTACTGGCTCCGCTCTCTGCGTGCCCCATCGCTGGTGCAAGCCCAACAGGGCAATCTGAAATCTCAAGTTATACTGCGTCCCTCAGCCCCGTCGCCACCACTGAAAAGTGTCTAAAGCAAGGATTCGCTCTCCTTGGTCATCGTGGCCGTATCCAGGTGGTCTTTGGTAGTGGAGATCTTGGTTCAACGCCATCTGATGTTCTTGCGGGCTGTGTTCGTGGGTAGACTCCCTGGGTCGGGTTGAGTGTTAGGGTCCTCAGTGTCAAATACTTTGCACCCTTCTTGCAGGGACCTAAGCTGCAAGTGGTTTCCATTGTGTTGGAAGATGATCCTGAAAGGTGGCTCCAGGAGTACACAATACCCGCAGTTCGTAAGTGCGTCGTGACTGGGTGAAACTCCTGCCGCTTCTGCAGAGCAATAGTGGACAAGTCCACTAGAGGACCAGGGTGTGATCTTGAAATTGTATTGGGTGTTTTCCTATAGCTTTCTGCAGGATCTCTTCTTTCAATTGGAAGTCGTGCACACAGGGGAGTATATCTGTGGGCGGTACTCCAGTCGTCCTGGGCTGACTCACCCAGTGAACTCAATCCAGTTTCAGCTCTTTATCGTCCTTGGCCTCCAGTATGGCAGAAAAGTGCTTTCATGTAGCTCTCAATGCCCGTCCCCTTTGCTTTTGTGGGGACTCCTCGGATGCTCACATTATTCCTTTGGGATCGGTTCTCTAAGTCTTCAGCATGTGTTTGAGGCTCAACATGCTGGTCTCGTAGTTGGAGGACCTCTTTCTGTAGCCATTTGACCTCCTCGTCTCTTCGTTTCACTCATCTCTACTGCAGACACTCCATCTCCTAATTCCTCTAGATCACGTGTGACCTCTATCAAATTTGCAGAAAGATCATTTTTCATGCTTGCAGGTCGTCTTTAAGCAAAGAGAAAAGAGCCTCTATGACGTCTTTACCCATTGCCATGAGGAAATGGCCTGCATCCTGTGGGGGCGAACTTGTGTTTTCAGTCGGCCCATGGGCTCTGTGAGCATCTCTTTGAGGGTGCGATCTGTTTTGGATTTGGTGCCCGTCATGATGGACGGGGGTCCACTTGAGGCAGTTCGTTGGAAGGTTGTGTGGGCATTTGGGCTGTCAATGTCTCGGGAAGAGGTGCTGCACACTAACAAATGGGTCTGGGCTTCCCCTCCTTACTCACGGGTCTCCTAATAGCAGCTTGAGGTGTTCAGGCCCCCTTCACTTCAGGGGGGAATCCAAAGGCCCTCCTGGAGTTCTTTAGAGGTACGCAGGTCCCGGAGGTGGCAAGCAGCAGGAAAGGAACGAAACCTGATCCTGCACCGCTAGAGCAGCACTACTCTTTGAGGGAGGTTGAAGGAGGCCAGCAGGTATCCAAGTGGCCTTCCGTGCTACTTGCCGTGAGCTGAAGGTGTACTGTCTTGGCTTGCGTCCCAGACCCCGTATACTCTGAAGAGTTCCTGGGGGCTTCCTGGTGTTGAGATCCTTCCAGGAAGGGGATCAGCATTGTGAGATAGTCCCCAGGGGGCGCCCAAGGTAGAAGAGCCCCTGTGACCATAAGCGGGGCCACGCTAAGTATCACTGCCAAGGGCCAGTGACCACTGTGGGTTGCATGCTGTTCTCTCCCACTCCTTAATCCCCCCCCCCCCCCCACCACCTCCTACACTGTCTGTACCTGGATATTGTGCCAATTCCAGGCCGGACCAGGCTGTGTCATTGTCTGTTGGGTTCCCGATATGGACCTCCAGACTCTCCTGATCTGCAAGACTGCTGCCGGTGAGGGGTCGGAGATATAGTGATGCTCCACGGGTCGCTCCTTAATTGGGGGTGCTTTGGCAGTGGGATGAGTTATAGCGAGAAGCTGCAGGGGTGGCTAGCACAGGTGAATGGCCGCCCACCCCGTGCCGGGTTGATTGCAGTTGTAGGCTGTGAGGCCTGCCCAGGTCATATGCAGCCCACCTGGTGCCCTCAATGGGCCTCCAGTCTCTCCCCCACATTCGGTGAGTGAATGTACTCTCTAGGCAGTGTGGCAGGACGACAGGGCCTGGGGAACCCAGTCCGCCCTCACCGTCGTTCTCCTATTTTTTTTTTTTTTTCTTTCAGTGCCCCACACACACTGCAGGAGGCTCAACGCTGGTAGGTCTCGGCCCTCTCGTTCTCCACTCAATGGCCAGTGCACACCGCTGTTTCCTGCAGCACTGAGTCCGTTTGTGGGTGGTAGTGTGTTTCAACTAGTCCATTTGGGGGAGGGGTCCCCCAATATTTTGCCGTCTGACCACTCCCCTCGCCGACAAATGCACCTCACTCTGCAACTCCCGTGGCCAGGCCACATGGTCCTGGGGGATGGGTATAAACCGGTCCCACTGGAGTATCTGGTGACAAACCAGACTTCTTGGTGCTGGGGGTCAGCGGAGGGCTCCCGGTAGATCAAATAGTCGGCGGAAAGGGTACTGTTAACAACTTTGATTGGGGCGGAGCTGGAGAGGAGAGAACAAAAAGTGCTTCTCAACAGTCTGCCATCTTGGCCAAACCCCCCTCCATCCCCCCCCCAGTAACTTTTTAATGGCTCATATCTTAAATTGCTACGTGGATTTACACGAAACCCATGAAAGCACACAAAGTCAATTCTGCTTAGAAGCCAAATTTGGCATAAATTCGTTCAGGAAATTCTGCTGTGGACACAATCAAAATTTCATCTCAGAGCTAAAATTAAGTGTTTTCCTTATATAGACCAAGCGAGTACAAATTTTAGCGCATATCTGTGGGTAAAAAATTATAGGCATATTCTTTTTAACTTAAAATGCAACAGAACCATAACTGTTGGTTCTGCTCAGGGGTGCAGAGCTAAGCAGAGAGGATACATTAGTTCTGCTGAAAAACACTCTAGGGCCCACTTCCAAGGATCCAGAACTGTGATGGCACCACTTGGCAGGGTACACTCACAGATGGCAGAGTCCAGGGGCAGGAGCAGAAGGGTTGGAAGCCTTTTGTGTCCTTGAGACTTCAGATCAGGAGGCCAGCCACCTTGCCCTTGGAGTCACTCTAGGTAGGAAAAATGTAGGTCCATTCCTTCTCACTCCCAGGCATACAGGCAGCAGGTTAGCACAGCAAAGCAAGAGCCCTACAGAGTGACAGTTCTTCAGCAACACAGCAGTCCTTCCTGGCAGGGTACCCATAGATCCAGAAGTGCACTGAAGTGGTGGTGTCTAAGGGCCAGTTCTTATATCCTGCAGGAGACTTCAAAGACATGCATTTGAAGTGCACAAATACCTTGCCCTCTCCGCCTTGGCTCCAGACTAACTACAGGGGTTATGCAGGCCTTTGTGTGGGGACAAGGCACGGCCTATTCAGGTGTAAGTGAGGCTAGGTCCAGCTCCTACGTCCCGTCTAGGCCAGGATGGCTCATAAAGTTACAGATGCCCCATCAAGGCACACCTAAGCTCCCATTGTGTGTGGCTGAAAAACCCAACTGACAACTACACCCAGTTATATGACCAAAGACAGGGGCAGGCACCTGTTGGCCAAGGTAAGAAATGGGAACTTTTTAAAAGTGGCATTTTTAGAATTGCAGTTTAAAATCCAGTTCCACCATAAATTCGGATTTTAAATTGTGATTTCAGAGACACTAAAATTCAATGGATTATGTCTCCCTAATTAGAAATTATGCTTATAAAGTATAATAAAGCAATTCCAATGTCAGCATGTGGGAGAGGTAGGTCTTACAGTGGCGAAAAACGTGTTTGAGTTTTTCACCACCAGTACATGTAAAACTAAAAAGTACGTGTCCTACCCTTTAAGTAAATCGCACCCTGCCCTTTGGGTTGTTCATGGCACACCCGAAGGGTGGCTTAGGTGTATTAAAAAGGAAGGTTTGAACTGTGGAAAGTTTATTTTGCCTGGTCGAAATGCCAGTTGAAAACTGCACACACTGGCTCTGCAGTGGCAGGCTTGAGACATGTTTAAAGAGCTACTTAATTGGGTGGGAAAATCAGTAATGCAGGCCCGCTAGTAGCATTTAATTTACAGGCCCTGGGCACAAGCAGTCCATTTTATTAGGGATTTAAAGTACATTAAATATGCTAATTGGGTATATGCCAGTGTTACCATGTTTTAGGGAAAGAGCACAAGCAATTTAGCACTGGTCAGCAGTGGTAAAGTGCGCAGAATCCTAAGGCCAGCAAAAAAGAAGTCAGCAAAAACTGGAGGTCTGAAGGCACAAAGTTAGGAGGATCCACACCATCTGGTTTAACACACCATTTTATGATATATAGTTGGAACTTGGGTATTTTTGCAGAGTCACCCCCAATTTGTTTTTGCCTTTATGCTGAACCCTGTTCTTGCTTACTATCAATCCCTGTGCAATTTACGTTTGCTGGTGCGCCTTCTTTCAACATGATAAAATTGGTATATACCTAATTGGCATATTTAACTTACCTATAAGTCCCAAGTATATGGTACTGTGGTATACCCTGGGCCTATAACTTAAATGCTACCAACTACAGTGACAATGTAAAGATGACTGCAGGCCTGCCAGATTTATTCTACAAATTAGACTTGTCAAAATACCTCTTTTGACAGATGTTTATAATTCAACCCTAAGAAAGCCTTAACTACCCATTAAGGTAGGGTGCATGTTTTTAAAAGTAGGACATATAAAGTTTCATTTTAAATGATCTTACAGTGACTGGCGCCTCTAAGATATTTTCACTGTTGCTGGATTAGGTGTTTCATAGGAAAACATTGGATATAATATTATTATGTTTAAGAGTTATCTTCTGCCTAGAAAACAAATATTTATTTTTGGGACTTTTTTACATATTTACAAGTCCCCTTCACCTGTGAAGTTGAATTTGTAATATATATTTTGGAAAGATGACTTTTAAAAAGTCACCTTTTTCCTGTGTGAAATCCCTAGGAGCTAAATCTACATTTTGCTCTCTCTTGTACCAGCCAGTAATTAGCATTTCAGTGGGGCGAATGAGGTGTGAATGTGCTCCCAGGACAGGGACAAAAGGCCTGGGGTGTGGAACTGCAGTCTGAGACTTTACAAGAGCCAAGAAGGTTGGACCTGCTGTTCCTTTTGTACCCAGGACAAAGAAGTGGACTCCAAGAGTCATAAGGTTGTCCTCCTGTTAAAGCTACTGGTACACTACAAGTTACAAGTAAGTGCCCACTGGCAACCCAGCCCTCCTGTTGGCCACTGCCTTCCATCCGGCGAGTCTCTAAAAGCTTCCCCATAATTCCTGGGGGGGTGTTATAAGTGTGGTGGATTGGTTCTTAAATGGCTAAAGTCGGAAGGTAAAATCTTTGACCATGACAAACATGGCTTGTGTTTCTGATTTTCGCTCCATTGCAGTTTGCGTCAGATGAGGCCTAGGTCTTGTTGTGGCACCACCATTGATTATCATTGGCACATTGGCCTTTTTGATGCTATTGCTACTATAGACTTTAAAATTCCTTATCTCTGGGTCCTCTTATTGTTTTTTTGTCACTTTAGTGTATTTTTTTATTTTTATTAAAGTTTACGCTATTTTTTAAATTCATTATGGGATTGTTGTTGTTTTGCATTTAAACTTTATTACTGGTTTAGTGGAGCAAAAGTACTTTGTATATTGCCTTAAATTAATCTGTCCCCTCTGTGCCATAGCTACCAGGGTTGAGCCCAGATTAATTTAGTGATTTTGAGTGTTAAACCTGACAAGGATTGTGATTATTACTTTAGGTGAGTACGTACCCTCTTAAGCAAAGAAACCATATTTGTACATATATAGTAGGCAGTTTTTCCCATTGTGGAGTGTGCAGATGGGCCGTTGTTTGAGAGGTGAAGCCACAAGTATGTCCTGTTGGTAATAAATAGCGTATCGTTCAGAGTGGATCTATCTACATGCATGATTTATGCCTTTCTCTTTTTTAATGTGCAGAAAAGATATGCAACCTTGTCCAGAAACAAGGGTTTAAACCTGTGCATCGACATAGAATCACAGTAACTAAGGTTTGTGACAATGGCCCAAGTTATCTTCTGCCAACTGATTCTAAAATGGAATCTATGAGACAATAAGAATTGTTTTTACAAGTCAGTTAATACGTTCTGTGGTCATAATTTGGAATATGTCATTTTTACTGTCATGATGAATTAGCGAAACTGTTTTAAGTATACTTGTTCCAAATACTGTTATTAAGCCGTAATTATTTTTACATGTTTTTGTGTGTATTATAGGGTACGTAACAGGTTGAGAGGTTCGTAAATGCCACTAGAATTCCAAGCTGGGATAATAAAACAATATTAATTTTACCCATTATGTAATTTCTTTGACATGTTTAGTTTGGGGTATGTATATGTTTCCTCCAAATGGGTAAATGTTTATTGAGTATAGTAAGTGAAGTAGTGGAGGTATACGTATAAGCCTGTGTGCAGTAAACAGCAGAGAGCAATGCCTAATTATGTATTTAGGATTGTAGTTTTATCAGAAAACACCGTGTTATAAAATAATCTGTCTGTAAAAGTGCGTGATTGTTGAAGCTATTCTCTTCAGTGTATAGCTGAATATTGGCACTGATTGGAATGAGAATGCTTAGGTTTTGTTTACCTTTCAGGAATAGATTGTTGATAAAATAATAAGCGGTTGTCCGGGCCAGTGGAATTATTGGAATCTGTTGCTGCAATGCTTCACGGATAATTATGGGTTTACCACATTTTACACATAATTTGCAACATAATGTAGATTTAAAAAAAAAATCTTGTTTCTTGATTAAATAAATCAAAATATTGCCAAGAATGTTTTGCATAATGTTGCATAATTAGCATTTTTTGCTGCATAATTTAGAATACTTGGTGCATTATTTCGTCCTCAATCACCTAATAACCCTAGTGACCCAGACAGTGGTAAAGAACAGCATAGTGGTTTGGGGGTTGCCATTATTATGATTAAACCATTATTTCACAAGAATCCGTAAATTCACGGGTCTCTATGGATTATGGGTTTTTGTGACCCTTACAGTTTGTTTATTAAAGGCACCCAAACATGTTGTTTATATTTGTGGGGAAGTTCATGATTCACCAGAAGCAAAGCCTGGAGTGAGTCATGAGGCTCCTTTCCACCCACGACAATATTAATAAGTAGCATACAATACTCTGCTCAACTGTGCATATGGTTTATGCCGTGGCATTTTTTCACCGTACTTGTTTTATCAAATGTATTTAATTAAATGTATGCAGCAAAGTAAAATCGCACTTGCGATGTCATGACTTTTAGGAAAGTTGTTTCCATATGTAAAGTAATTGTTGCATGCAATCCGTCAGGTATTATGGGAAAGGGATGTTGCGACGATTGCAGTTTGAATTTGTAACTGTAATAGTATCTTTTATGTTTTGTTGCCAGATAATGTTTCCCAGAACTCTTCTGTATCCTATGGACCAGAAGCACAAGCTGTTCCTAATTCTCAGAATCCATCCCCTGGAAGTAGTTGTAGTCCTCGCCCTTCTGTGATTGGGCGAACAGGACAAAGACTGAGAGGCGACGGCCAGGATTGGGATGATGCGTCTTCCAGGTTAGTCATAATCAATCAATCAATCACTGCATTTGTAAAGCGCGCTACATACCCGTGAGGGTCTCAAGGCGCTGGGGAGGGGGGGGGGTGCTACTGGTCGAAGAGCCAGGTCTTGAGGAGTCTTCTGAAGGCCAGCAGGTCATGGGTCTGTCGTAGGATGGTGGGGAGAGTGTTCCAGGTTTTGGCGGCGAGGTAGGAGAAGGATCTGCCACTGGCGGTGGTTTTTCGGATGCGGGGGACTGTGGCGAGGGCAAGGTTGGCTGAGCGGAGGCTTCGGGTGGGGGTGTGGAAGCTGAGTCGGTTGTTGAGGTAGGTGGGTCCGGTGTTGTGCAGTGCTTTGTGTGCGTGGATCAGGAGCACACAAAGCACTGCACAACACCGATAATGATTGTTGGTACAAAGATAGGCACATTTATATTTGCATGCAGCTGGGTTTGTGTGTGGAGGTATGCACAGTCACTTGTTTTAAGCGACTTGGAGAACCTTTTTTCAATATTGTTTTAGTGGGAACTGCAGTCAGAACTCAAACGTATTTATGTGAAGTAAATGTATGTCTACATTTGCACTTAAGAATGCTACCTAGCCCTTCAAATAGTTTGCAGAGTGAATTTGGAAAGGTACTTACAGCCTCTGTCTCACTTCTAGTCATGTTTTTTTTATTTTTCCTTTTTTTGCATTAATTGGTTAGCATCACTACTTTTCCATTGGCCCATGCGTTGAGGGGACATATGGCCTGCTGTAGGAAAGTCCTCCTTTTTGCCTTGGTCACCCCCAAACTTTATGGACAAATACTGCTGGTTACTGACTCTTGGCTGTGCCCTGGGTACTGCTACCAGTCCCAGGGCCAGTGCTCTGTGTAAAATGGATATTCAAATTAGGCTAATTATAATTGGCAGTATCAACCTACCTATAAGTCCCTAGTATATGGAAGGGCATGTAGGTTTAGGGACCCCAGCATAGGTAGTGCACCCATAGGTTCACTGCTGAGGTGCCCGGTGTCATTTAATAGGCAGGCCTGCCTTGCTGGCTGCTTTTAAACTAAAGTTACATGCATATTCGATTTAGGAATTAAACATACTTTCAAAGTCTTAATCTACCTTATTTTTACATACAGGTCACCATCAAGGTGTGTTCTAAGTCCCCCCAGGTTTGGGTGCAGTGTAACTATAAGCAGTGATGTTATAAAAGATTTGATAAGCCCTGGTGAAGAAAAATAGCCAAATACGTTTTTCGCTCATTGTAGTGAATAGGCTCTATAGACTAAAATTGGAGAGACTTTATTTTAATTAATAAAGTCTAAAAAAGAAGCTAAATATGTCAACGTTGGTATCAAAAATATTGTTAGAATAAATCCAACAACTTGTCATTGTTGAATTTCATATAACTACTTGAGGGAAAGAGTTTTAGAACTCTACCTGAAAGTTGCCAACTTCAGCTCTTCTCTGATTGGCCAGCCTCTGGCAGTCTGCCAGGCTGCCTTGAGGTATGAAGTGGCCTGGGCTGAAGACAAAGGAAGTGTCTCGGGGAGGAGATCTGCCTCAGCAGATTGTGAAGCAGGGTTTTGGGAAGAGCAGCCCTCTGGCCTTCAACGGAGGGAAGAACATTTGGAGCCTCCCAGGATCTCCTCCATTTCCTGCAAACCCAGACAACCAGGCCCCCCCTTGATTAGAAGGGGTGTGTTAAGAATTTTAGCCACACCAGTGGGTTACCTGAGGCAGACCTAACCTCCAGAATTCAGTTTCAACCATTTTGGATTTTTAAAGAATGTTGCTCCCTGGGATTGATTTTTTTTTTTTCTACAATTCCCAGAAAGTGGTCATCCAATAGGGCAGTGGCCTACCTGTGATTGGACAGTTGCCCCCCTCCCCCTCTGCTTTTCACCCCAGGAGCAAGGATTAATTTGGCAGAGCTGCACCCACACCTCCGATCCCTACATGGAACAAGAACAGTAGAAGAGGACTGCCCTGCTGGACCCCTGACCAGCACCTGGCAATGCACTCTGAAGGACTGCACCAGCTGCACACCTGGGCTTCACCACAAAAAAAGACTTTGCCTAGCTTCAACTGGTTGAAGAAGGGACTTTGTTTGCTACAGGTGAAAAATAGCCAACCAGAGTCCCCTGCATCAAATCCTTAAGGAACTGACCAGCTGACCACTGTCCAGTGGTCATTTTGGAGTTTGAGCCTGGTGCAGGGTGAGCTGTGGACTCCTAAAGGACCTTCAAAGACCTTCTGGAAGAAGATCCCGAAGTTTAGAGAAGATTGGAGAACTTTTTGTAAAAAGCTCCATAAAGGAACCGATCGCTGTGGTGAGTCAAGCCGGCTTACCTCGTCCAGCTAAAAAGCTCCAGAGCCCCATAGTTCCAGGATTTCACCGGGGGCTCCTGGAAAGGCAATCAGAATTTCTGCGCAGCATATCCGAGGAGGGCTTCAGGGATGTTGGATCCAGAATAAACTTCGGCCCGAACGAAAATGTCCATCCTGAAAAAGTCCAAAGGTAGAATTCTTTACCTAGGTCTCCTGCAATGCGAATCCGAAGAGGGCTCCAGGGAGGTCAGATCGGATTGATGACTTTGTCCTGGTGAGAAAAATCTTCAAGAAAAGAAGGGAAACTTTTGACTGATGACTCCCGCTTGCTGTTACCGAGCAGGGCTCCATTGCGGTCAACCTTATGCTTTGACTTTGCCCTGGTCGAGGTGCGACCAGATATCCCCAATGGTGCTTTTAGTTTCTATGTGCTAAAAAAACATTAATTCTTTAAAAATTCATATCTCCAGTTCCCCTTATCTGATTTTATTCATTTTTGTGTCAACTTAAAGATAGGAAATATTTGTATCTTTTATACACTGGTTTTAGATTTTTAAACTGTTTCTTGTGTTCTATTTTATTACTGTTTTGTGATATTTGAATGCTTTACACTTTTTGTCTCCTAAGTTAAACATTGTTACTCATTGCCAGGCTAACAAGGCTTGAGCTGGAGTTAATTTATTGAGACCTAACTGGACCTAGTGGAGGTTAATGGCCTATTGCTAAGTGTAGGTACTTACCTGCCCTTATCCATAATCCACTTTCCAACACTTGCCATAAAACAACTCTCGATCATTGGTCATCCTAGTCTGTTAATGCACTATTTCAGAAGTCGCTAGGAATAATCAAGTATGCTACTCCAGACTCTACTGCCTGTTTTGATATGGAGCCAACAATTTGGGTATGACGTACAAAATAATGTGCTATTCTGGGCTTTTGTTTTTGGAATGTTGAACTACTGTCACCTTTCATGTACAAGGTTTGAGAGGCTACCCAAATGACTCTATTGAAGTGGTGGATGAGCTCTCATGGATCACTCAAAAGTGCATTGTGAGAACAATACCAATGTGCAATACCCTCCTTGTCTCTGTGATTAAAATCACAATCGATTATAGTTTTGTGGAATAGGTTAGCCCCACAACACATCTTAGCACTATACAATTGTGGTTGTGAATGACTCAGAACAGCAGAATTTGTAATCTGGCACAAATGAGGAGATACGACTCTTGTCATCTCATCTGTAGGATTGAGGTTTTGGAGTTAATGCATAGTTAATTACCAAGCTTCCTGATTATAAGAACCGCAACAGATGTGTTTGGACTACATTTTTGCTCCTTGGCTGACTGCCTTAATGCCACTGAAACACTTCTGCTAATTTCCAGCGTTGAATTACTAGTGTTTCCTGCCTTGCAGCGCAAGCTGCAATTTTAAGGAGTGACGTCCTGTAACCATGGTTATCAATGAAGCGTCTAATCACCCAACGTTCTTAAGTAAATCAAGAAAACTTGCTAGTAACCTTTTTACATTTCCTCTAGTAGCCTGAAAGGCAGAGTAAATGTAAATCTGTGTACACCTTCAACTGAGTGAGGATTGTGTGACAACCATCAGCAGAATTGTTGCTAAATGCTTTTAGCAACAGTGTTTTAACGATTTCGCATGAAGCTAACTCTTGATAAATGGTGGCCAGCTACCCTGCAAAGTTAGCTGCACTATAAGATAACAAGAACACCAATGTGATATTACTTACTACCAATCCAAGTGCACCAGACACACTTAAGGAATTAAAGTGTCTGTTAAAAAAGAGGTATTATTGCCATTTAAACACTGCAGTGACAGGGCACACACTTTTTCCCTTGACAAAAGTTGGAAAATTTGATAAGAATAAATCAACAATTGACTTGAAAAGGAGGAGATGGGTTTTGGGAGCTATCAGAGTCAACGTTTCAAGGAGTATTGTCACTTTTATTGGCTTATATTTGATTACATTATCATAGGATGTGCTTTTCCAAAGATAGGTTACATTTTAACTCTTATTTTATTGTAATCTATATTATTCTCATTCTGGACATTGAAATGCGAAATGTAACATCAAAGCCTTTTTTGATCAACTTTCTAAGAGAGCAACCATTAACAAGGAGCAAGTGGATAAAGATGTTCCAGAAGTATGCAAGAGTTTCTGGGGCAAATACTGTATAGAGGCTGAAAAAATTAGCACTCCTGATGAACAATCTAGGTGCTGAAAGGCAAGACGTTTTAGAGATCGTACAAACACCCTGTCTAAACGAATGACATCTGGTTTAGGAAGCTGGACCTACATTATCTACCTCACGTAAGTATAATATTGGAAAGGTATTATTTTGGATGGAGAGTCCTGGATGAGAGTGAGGCAGTGGAGTAGTGTATAACTTCTCAAACCACGTTGGTAGCATACAAGTTGGGATTTTAACTGGTGAATGTATCTCCAATCAGTTTTAATGTAAGGGACAAATTGTAGATGAAGGTTGAACCTCCTTTGAGTGAAGTTTGTCATTGCTAAAAGGGTGTAACACATGATATCTGTTGATGAAATCAAGAAAAGTAACGTGAAGTGAATGCTTTCGGAGTCAAGAATGAGGAGAGAGTCACAGACGGGAAATAAAATTCTTACCCGTGTCCTTGAATGCCCTTCAGGCGTCACCAAGGTGATGGCGACAGCACATCTATGGAGGTGTGAGGGGTTTCAGTGATCCCCCTACCTCGATGACTGGCTGTTGAATACAGGCTTGCTCTATCCAGGCAGTCGTCTTCTACCTCCATTCTTGCAGACCTCCTGCATTCGCTGTGACTCACTATCGGTGTGGTGCAGTCCACCTGAACCCCTCTCAGATGCTCCCTTTGATCAGAGCCATTCTGAACAACTTAAAGTTTCAGGCCTATCCTCCAGAGAGGGGAGCCCATGTGTGATAGTTAAGCTAAGATTCCGACGTTTCAGTCTCTATCTGGGATTTTGGTGAGACTCCCTCTGAGGCTGCAAGGCTTCATGGCCTCCCGCATCCTGCTGGGAACATATTTTCAGTGGCATATGTGGTCTCTTCAGTGGGGCCTGAGGTCCCAGTCGATGCAGCATCAGGGGAATCTCTCAGACCTGGTCCAGATGTCGGAGGGGATTGCCAAAGATATGCAGTGGTAGCTGATGAATAGTGGTGATTGGGTCAGCGGCAGACCCCCTCGCTTCAACGACCAGAACTGACTATAGTGACAGATGCATCACTCCAGGGATGGGGGGCCCATCTGGGAGAAGTGGATATCATAAGACTCTGGTTGGTCTCCACATCTTCTTGCTGGAGACGATAAATATGCTTGGCATTAAAAGCCTTTCTCTTTCTTCCTTCCATCAGGAACCTTGGTTAGCTCTACTTGCCAGTGCTGAGAATGCACATTATCAGTACCTCTACGCATTGGGGTTTCCAGGTGACTCGCTCTGAGATTCTTTTCTTCTCCAGTGCAGCCTAGGCATCCTGTTCGCCTTTCCTCCAATACCTCTTCTACCAAGAGTTGACAAGAAAATCCGGAATGACCGAGCCCTCGTCATTCTTGTGGCTCTGGATTAGACACAGAGTATGAGGATTGGTCCTCTGATCAGGCTCCCCTTCAGGAGGATCTACTGTAGGCAGCAACAGGACAGGGTCTTGCACTCAAACCTTTGTATGCTCCACCTTCATTCTTGGAGATTGAGCTGTGGCAATTGACAATTTTTGACCTCCCTGCAGAAGTCTGTAATCTCATTCTGGCAACCAGACCTACCTCAACCAAGATAGTATGTGTCTACTGTTGAGACAAATTTGTATGCTACTAAAAATGTTGGTCCTCTTTGTGCTAGGGTTTTTTTTGTTGTTAGTCCCCTAAGTCGTTGCTTTGGCTGCAGTAAAAGGGTATCTTTCGAGCCATATGGGCATTCTAGCATGTGCCGTACTAGGTCTTACTGTTTAACTCACCTGTTGTTACTCATTTTCTAAAAGGACTAACACATGTTCCCTCCAAAACCCTTCATGATGCCCCAGTCGGATATAAGCCTACTATTGACATTCTTGATGTGCTTGCCATCCAGGTCCATGCACAACTGCCCTCTACATCTTCTGACCTTTAAAACTGCATTTCTAGTTGCCATTACACTGGCCAGGAGGGTTAGCGAAATGCAAAGTCACCAAAATCTGATCTGCACTGGCCAAGAAGCAGCCCCCAGAGGGTGGGCATGCTCATTCAAGCAGAGCTAAGGCTGCAACCATTGCATTAACTTAGAGTTCCTGCCGTAGACATCTGTCAGACTGTGACATGGGTGTCTCTGCACACATTTACCAAGCACTACTGCATGGACATTTACCAAGCACTACTGCAGGTCCGTTGTGACTGGCACTTTGCCTGCTTGGTCATCTAGGGCTTCCTTATTTAAATCCGTTTGCAGATCTGCCTCCGGAAAGGTATTGCTTGGATATTTATTCTAAGGTAATGAATTTGTGGCTAAAAGTCTCTATCAAGTGAGCAAGTTACATACCTTCAATAACGTCTTATCTGGTAGAGACTCCATCTAGCTGCAGATTCCCTACTGACTCTACCATCTTCCGCACTCTGCGAACTGATTTCTCCAGGTAGGGTGATCCTTATAGGTCTTTAGCATCTGCACAATGGCCCATCAGTATTCGGTCATGGCTTCATGCTCCTGTTTGGAAATGTCATGTAAAGAAACATGTCAGCGTGCTGGAGTGGCGTGTGTGTCTATGTAATTGTGTGTATATATATGTATATATGGTGCACACGTCTGTTTTCGGCATGGCTGATGTGGAGCAGAACGACTCCACCTACTGGCTCACACTTCTCAAACATTTCTCAATTCAAGCTGAGGCCTGGAGAGTATTCTAAGGTAAGAAATATGCCTCTAGATAGTGTCTCTACCGGATACGGCTTTACTGAAAGTAAGTAACCTGTTCTTTAGGTCCTAAAGATACACACAGGTATAGATGATGAAGTGTTGATCTGGTTTGCAAAGTTCTTTGCCAGTGGCAAGCAGCTGCTGAGACTGGGCAGTTTAAGTTTAAAACTGACACAAGTAATCTTTGGTATCAGGTTTCTATATTGGCTTTTAGAACCGATTCGAGTTTTGATGGAAGGGAGTAGGTGTGGAATCCACCAGTATATAGTTGGCACCAAAATATATCTGAAAACCCTACCCGTCACATTTGAAAAATTAGCTTAACAATGCTCCAAAGCTGGATATCAGTTAGTCTTCAAAGTTTAATTCTGATAAAACAGAATTTACCTTATTTCATCACCCTCTCCTCAAGATTTCGGAATTTCAAAACAAACTTTCTAGTACAACTACACAGTGCAGGCTTCAAACTTGCAAGAAGTAAAATCTGAGGCTTGGTGTAGGTTTTCACCCGTCCATGGCAACTCAGATTGGAAAGTTTGCATCCAAAACCATAGCTGTGCTGCACTGCATCCATACAATGAATCATTTTCTTCTTCCAATTGAGTTCTGATGTGTGGACCAAGTTTTAGAAATCTACAGAATTGACTGTAGAAATGGATCTCCCAGGGACAGCCTGCCTCATTACTCACTCCACTCATGAACTTGGTTGTTATTGAGAGCAAGACATTATGACCACATTTCTTCAGTGGTTTGAGATTTGTAGTCAATACAAATGTCTGCCTTGCATCTCTAACACAATTACCTTTAATTTTCTGTTGTAACACTCTTGATTTGAGATGTTCAGAAACACTATTCCAATTTAAGACAAATAAAAAAAAAATGCTTTTGGTTAGGTTATCTTGTCTTGGTGTCTTCTACACTATTCTTTTCTATGATCTGTTGTACAACTAGCTATTAGCCGTTGGCTTGATGGTGCTCTATAAGCATGGCAAGATAAATAAGGTGCAGTGTTAAGGCACACCGATGTGGCATAAGTCAGTCACATGGCCATTAGCTAGGATCTCACTGTGGTGAAAGCCACTTGTAACAAATGTGGGAGAAGCCTTCACAATATAAAGGGCTTCAGAAGTGTGAAATGAAAGGAATGCATGATGTGGAATAAATACGTGATTAAAGTATGTTGTAGATAAGCAGCAAAAATTGTGATAATACCTCATCCTGTGTGAATATTGAAGGAATAAGTGTTTGTAGAGCCTGGCCCTCTCTGCGTGGTCACCCCCAAGTTGCTTGCCTTCAAACGTCCTATTTTTGCCAAATTTATTTTTGTTGGCTTTAGGACTCTATGTACTTTACCACTGCTAACCAGTGCTAAAGTGCTTGTGCTCTCTCCTTTAAACGTGGTAAAATTGGCCTATACCTGATTGGCTTATTTAATTTACTTCTAAGCCCTTATAGAGTGGTACCCAAGGCCTGTCAAATAAATACTTCTAGTGTGCCTGCAGCACCTATTCTGCCACCCACTTAAGGCATTATAACCCCCCTTAAACTCCGCTTTTATTGAATGTCACCACTAAGATAGGCCCTAGGTAGCCCATAGAGTGGGTGCCCTGTAATGAAAGGGTTGGGCATGCTTTTTTAAGTTTTACATATCATGTTAGTAAAAAGCATCTATATTCATTTTTCACTATTGTTTGGCCTTCCTGTCCTATAATATATAGTTGGGTTTCCTTATTACATTTAATAAGTGGTAACTTTTGATTGGGAACATGTGAGTATTTCATGTTTGGTGTCTGAGAAATTGTAATTAAAAACTCCTCTTTAATGGTAATGTTGGATTTTAAGATAGACTTCTGCAAATTACACTTTAGAAAGTTGTATTTTCCTGCCCTAAACTATTTGGTGCCTACAGTCTATCCTTGGTCACACGCCTGGGTGTAGTTGGACTTTATTTATTCCTCCCGGCAGCCACACAATAGTGAGATTAGGTGTGCCTGGATGAGCCATCAACTGGCAGGAGGGGGCCGCAGAGCTTGGCATATACCCAGTTGTAACTAAATAGGCTCTACCCTGCCTTCACACAAAGGACTTGTCGCCACTGCATTGTCCCAACATCCAGCTCAGAGCCAGGGTAAGGCGGCAGTAGATTCCAGGCACTTCAGTGAAAAACCTCTAGAAAATTCTCCTACTTTACAGAAGGCAACAGGTATAAAACAAATGGGACCCTCTGACCCTTCAGTTCAGTTTCTGAACCTGTGGAAGGAGTCTTGGAGGACTGTCTGCTGCTGTAGCCTCCTGTGTACACCACAAGACTACTTTGCTACACCTGGAAGGACTGCTTGGCTTCTGAAGCCTACCTTAAAGCCTCGGAAGCCTGCCCTGCTGCTGGCGGCGCCATTCTTTATCAGTTAAACCCAGGACTACTAGAGTGACCTAAAGGGCCTGTTTGCTGGCCTTCTGTTCAGAGCCAGTGGGACATAACCGGCTCCCGACATCTTGAACCTACACCCGAACCCAACCTAAGTAGTTCCTGAACCCCCAAGTGCTGCCCCTCAGTCCTGGTCTCTTGATTGTAATGTTAAATGTGCCCAGATAGCCAAAAATCTAAACTTGAAACAGACATTTTGACTGAAAACTGCTCTCAGAACAGAGGGAAGACCAGGACCAACCTGCTCATCATTTCACCCAGGGTGCATTGTTGGTTAGCCTGACTTCGCGGTAGCCCCTCCTACGTTCTTCTCCACAGCAGCAAATGCTGTTTAGCGATTCATTGACCAAGAGTTAGCAGGCCTTTTGAAATCTTCGTCAGCTACAACCTCCAGCTTCGTCCTGCTGAAGATGTTCAACTCCCCAAAAAGTGACCAGGTTAGAATGTACAAAGGTTCACTGCAGCTTTGTCCAGCAGCTCACCGATGAGGAAGCTACCTCCTTGAACATCACCTGCAGCTTTGCCCCACTAGACTTTACCTTCTCAAAACATTTCCTTCCAAATGTCTTGTAAGTCCGAAGGTAAACGTCGCTTGGGCCCTATGCACCTCTTGTATCTGACGTTCTCCATCACAGTCTGACACATTTTTCGACTTGAGTTGGTCTCACACGACTAGATGTCCGCAGTTGCCACTTTGATCATTTAGGCACTAAGAATTTAGTTAAAACTAAATTCATAAATCCGGTTCTACTGATTGAATTTCTGTTGTTTTTGTGTAAAATAATGTATTAAAATTGGTGGAAAATTTCTTTGTGTTGTTTTCACTTTATTACTGTTTGTATGCTGCATAAATACTTAACACATTAAGGGTCATTATGACCCTGGCGGAAGGCGGAGAAGCTGCGGTAAGACCGCCAACAGGCTGGCGGTCTTTCCTCTGTGTATTATGACGGTCATCCGCCGGTTCTCCGTTCTGCCCGCCAGGGCGGAGACGACCGCCGGGCTGGAGACCAGGGTCTCCAGCCCGGTGTCCGTCACTATACCGCCGGCGGTATTTGGACCTGGCTGACCGCCATGGATTTCATGCAGTTTGAAACCGCCATGAAATCCATGGCTGTAAGCACTATCAGTGCCAGGGAATTCCGTCTCTGGCACTGATAGGGGTCTCCCCCACCACGAATCCCTCCCCTAACCCCCACCCCCCCTGCCATCCCCCAAAGGTGGCAGGACCCCCCTCCCCACCCCGACCCCCAACATCACACCACCCATACACACACGACACGCACGCAGGCACCACCAACACACATACACGCACACACACCGACATACATGCCAACACAGACATGCACACCCTCATTCAAACATACACGCACACATCCATACAGACATACCTACAGACATACACACACTCATTCCCATACACACAACACCCCTGCAAGCATACACGCACTCACACACCCCCTCTACATACACACACACCCCCATGCACGCACACAACACCCCCCCCCTCCCCCCCCCCCCACGGACGATCGACTTACCTGGTCCGACGATCCTCCGGGAGGGGACGGGAGCCATGGGGGCTGCTCCGCCGACACCACACCGCCAACAGAACACCGCCACGCCGAATCACAGGACGTGATTCGCTGGGCGATGTTCTGTTGGCGTGGAGGTGGAGCAACCTCCACTTCCTCGCCTCCCGCCAGTATGGCTGTTGGCGGCTCTCCGTCCGTAAAAGGACGGAGAGCTGCCAACGGTCATAATAGGCCAAGCAGCAAACCGCCACCACTGGCGGTCTTCCGCACGGCGGTCCCTCGGTGGTCTTGAAAAAAGACCACCGAGGTTGTAATGACCCCCATTGTCTTAGTTAAGCCTGACTGCTTTTGTGCCATGCTACCAGAGGGTTAATCACAGGTTAATTTAGTGATTTTTGTGGTTCACCTGACAGGGATTGTGGCTATTTGAATAGAGGTGCCCCCCCCCCCCCAAACAAACAACCCAGTTTCTCACAGTAATGAAATATTTGATTATCTTCATGTTTGACCATCATTTCTGATGAGATCTTCAAGCAGAATATTTTGGGGCATTTGAGTTTACACAAAATGGACCTGATGTATGGGCAATAATATACCCTAATAAGATAATTTTAAAAATCTGTTTTTAACCTTGCCAGTGGTACTCATAATAAACAATAAATCAAAGAAACCTGCAGGCAATTTTAAGTAGGGATCCCTTTATAGTAAGTGCTCCACTTACAAATTGAGTTGTGCCCTCCCAATATCACTTGATGTAGTGGGTGAGGATCTAATGAAGCATGCCACAGGTGATACCTATGGGTGAGGATCCTTGTATACAATCTGATAGATTCCAGGGTCCCGCTATTCACCACCCATACCTTCCAGGATAAAAACAATATAGGATAACCCTCTATTCTTGATAGGGTCTACTCCAAGTCCTACCTTCACAAGATGAAGTTGCTGACTGGAGTTGTACCTGTGGCTTCTAAAGTTAGGCTATTCATAAATATACGTGAAGCTATTGTCTAGGGGCTGGAGAAACTTTGCAAATTAGCGGACAGAAAAACAGTATAGGCCATTGAGTTTCTAAAAAGCCAAAAACAACTGTGGAGTTTAGTCTATGTGTAAGGTAGAGAGCTCTCAATTGAAAAGTGGTGATTAACCCTTTGCAAAGCATTAGAGCTTCTGTCCAAGTTATCAGAATTTATGTTTTTTTCAACCTTAGATTCAGCCCTTGTGTACTGCCAAATGGGGGTGTGCACTGATTCTTAAGAATTAACAAATATAACTCCTATGGAAGCCTATAAATTCAGGAGAGTGCCTTTTGGGCTAGTTGGTTACAGCTTCCTGTTTTTAACAAGCTGTCATAGGTGGGATGGTAAGAGTGCACAATATCCAGGATGAAGTGCTAATTTTTAGTAATCATGGCAAGAACACAGTGTGTGAATTAAGTTTGTCATTGGTCTGAAGAACATAGTTTGATTTTGAGAAAAATGTTGATTGTCAAGAAGTAAGGCATTTTTTTCTAGTAATGTAGTCCGACCAATAAAGGGTCTGATTGAGGTTGACCTGAACTTGGAACCTCCTAAGTACAAAGAGGACAGTTGTCATTCAATTGGTATGCTTGACTTTTAAAGCAAATTATTTAAAAAAATGTGTTGGAGAAGACTAGAAACAGGAAATGGCCTTTGAGGAGGTTTGAGTTTCTTTTAATAACATTTAACAATGAATGTGGGAAACTCAAAAAAGATTTAAAGCGTGCACCAAATCTATAAGCTTTACACCTGGATGAAACACGATTTCTGTTGTTGATGCAGCCTTGAAGACTTTTGGGACAGTATTGTTACAGATGTTGGCGGAGTAAAAAATTGATTAAACCTTTCACATCCAGGCCCTCCAAAAGGAGCTGAGCTTAATTAGTCAGGATTAGGAGTGAGGCTGGCATGGAAATAAAGAAATTCAGGATCTTTTTGTGGGGAGGTAGAATCGTTGTAAGAATAGTCCACAAGCCTTGGCGAGATGATTAGGTCACTTGCAGAGGTGAATACAGGTGAAAGAAATAGTGTTGCTGGCCACTGATCTAGGTTATTTTCAGAAAAAAAGCTATTGAGTATTGTGGTGACAAAAATGATTGTATTACAGAGAATAAAATATGTAGTTAATAGTGGTGCTTTAATTGAGAAATAATGAAGAGAAGAATTGTTTAAGGATGTTGTCATTGTGGAAACTTTGAAGCTGTTGAAACAGTGGCCAAACAAGAAAAATGTTGGAAAATAATTGAGACCGTTTTAGTTATTTGAGTTGCATTAGCTGATAATGAGAGATTAGTCTGGCCCGTGGAAAATATTTTGGGATGGTTAAATCTAAGGAAAGGATAACAATAACTGTTTTGTAGCCTTCAAGATGGACAGCGCTATCAGTGATTGTAGTGAATGTTGTAAAAGTGACAAGATTCACAAAATAAACATTCAACCCCCAGTGTCATCATTTGCCTTACAAACCATGATAAATAGCCATAGATATTGTTGCGCTAGTTACAGGTGAGAGAGCAACTCTGTACACATTTGTATTCGTTAACATGAGATCTCTGGTCACTTAGGAAATGTGTGGGAGGACCTAAGTTCCAGAAGTGTGATAAATTCTAGAATCTCCCTCTCACTGCAGAAGTTTATTATTAAAAAAATGCTGGTTACCTTAGGCCATCTTTGAAAAGAACACGTTGAGACCACAATCCCAAGGTGCCCCTTCAAAACAAGACCGTTCCCTCCTTTCTTAGTACATTCTTATCAGCCCAAGCCCTTGGTGGGAAAAGAACACAAAAACAAGTAGAATAAAAACATCACAAGGCGGAAAACTACTTGCAGCTTTTAAAGTAGTGGTGGCTAATGCTACAATAAAGTCAATTCGCAAAATGAATCTGTTGGTCACTAATGTGATAGTGTGCTGCTAGGCTAAATGGAATGTGGAGTCAGTGGTCAAAACACAAATATCATTACAAGAGGGTTTCCCAAGTTGTTGTTAACGGACAGTGGCGTACAATTTTGCTCAAAAGAAGTGGAGTTACCTGAAGGATTGGGGCTTTGAACATACACATGATCTCTGTATCATCCACAGATAAATGGCAGCAAGGAAGGATTTAATAGAGCAGTCCAGGAGGGAATCCAATTAGCATGATTCAACAGCTTGAATTGAAACAGAAAGGTTCAAAACAGATTAATTGATCACAAAATATCCCCCTCTTCAACACTGCTAGAACACAGATACATTTAGTGAATGCAAACCTCACTTCAAAGTTGTTCTTAATTTCCTTATGTGGAAGAAAGTCAAAGTTGATGTGTCAGTAAAATGTGAATTTAGGAGGGAAGTGGAGTTGGGCATTTATAGGAAGGAGTATCAGGAGGAAGGTAGTGAAGAACAATTTGGTGCTTTTGGGTGACTGCTTAAGGATTAAAGCACCTACTAGCACTGTGAATTGGCTGGCTTTCACTAAACCATTGCATGTCATTAACAGCTTCAGGAATGCAAGAAGCCTCAATGAGAGAGAAAATCCGCGATTACTGAGGGGTTTGAAGTTGTGGGCCAAGAAATTCTAGGAAGCTCATTTACCTGAGGGTTTATTATTTCATTTGAATAATGAAAACGTATCTTACGTCCCAGTGTGTTTCCTTAGATACCTGTAACAGTATCTCTCCAATTCTTTTTGGACTTTTGTTCTTCTAGTGTACATTTATGTCTCAGTTTATCTTGTGTATGGCACAAGAATGAACTTGCTAAAGTAACTGTTCTTCTGTTTATAGAGGAAAGATACAGTGTTTATTTCATGTCTTTATGTTCTGGTTACGATCTAGCATAGTGTTGAAGGAGGGAGCCAAAAAATATCCAAATGTGGCAGTTGATCAACTGTGTATGGTGACTTGGGTGTTTGATTAAAGCTTTCCTACAGCTTTGTACAACTCCACTTTTGTTGCATAATTATTTTGGCTCTTAAGGTAGACATCCACTATCATAAGTAGTGGGCAGTTCAAGGAGGGCACTCACGGTGCGAGGAGTAGGAGGTGGGATGGCCAGTGTTTTGGCCTGATATTCGACAGTGGTTTGTGGGCCTCCATCCTAGAGAACTGCTTGTGCCTAATCATTCTAATCTCTACGGCATGCCATAGAGTGTATTTGGCAACCAGTGTGAACACCTAGCCTGTAAAGCAGCCTTTTCATGAGGCAGGCTTTGTGAAACAGATATGTCCTGGAAATAGTGCTATAACGATACAGCAATATGTGGTGGCTGGGTGATAGACTGTGCACAAAAAACACCAAGTAAAATATAATTATTCAAAAACATGTCACAAAATGTTTCGGCTGTACTGCAAGTGCTCCAGGGGAGAGAGGTTGCGATCCTAACACCTCAAATTTAGACAAAGTCCAAGATTCCCAAGAGATCCCAGGGCACTTCAATGTAGAGTACAAGAAATGAAATGTTCACAGCCATATTGTGTCTTCTCATGAGTTTTTTTCAGACTCAAGCCAATCACCATTTTTTTAAATTGTAGCCTACATGTTACGCCGTATTTCAAGTTATCACAACCTCATCAGGACTAGAGTAAATACATATAACCAAGTTTTAGTAATTATTGATGGATTATTCTTTCTGCTGTCAGTAAATTATAACCCATCACCAGTTCTGCAATCCATTACAGTACAAAAAATCAAGAAAGAACTGCATGGAAAGGAGCTGGGGGAATTACAATTGCAGGGGAACCCAAACCTTAAAGTGCATAATTTGTCTCAGCATACGCTATCAGCGTTGTGCATTGTAATATCAAATGCAATGTCAAGGTTTGCGGCATACCAGAGATTCCATCACCCAGAGCCCAAAGTGGCAGAACCGACAACAATTTACCTAGTAGACAACAACTTAACCATACCTAGTACTATGAAGCAATTTCCATAATTAACAAGTCTGTCTCCGAGTTAGCTGTAAAGCACAAGACCAGAATCTCAGAGAGATCCTAATTATCCTTTAGGTACTTGAAATAACGTATCCTGTGTCCATACTATAATATATCAATGAATTATACAATATGTCCTAATTGGTGAGTGTGCTTTGGTTTCATTATGGTCACTGTTTACATTTTATGCTCAGCATACGGACATAATGTATTGTTTAGGTTTATGGTGGTCACAAATACTCCCTTTTGGCACATGCATAACTGGCATACAATTATATTTTTCGGAGTGATACAAGAATAATTTGCATCTCTTTTAGATATTGGTCTTGTGCTTTACAGCCAACTAGGAGACTCACTTCTTGATTAGGGGATTGGCAAGCCATGAGGTCAGGGTTTGTTCTTTGGATGTCATGGGAAGTTGAGTTGTGACATTGACTGGTCTGGTTGAAGGTCAAAGTTGCTGAATATGGAGTTGATTTTGTTAAGAACTCTGAGCGCTTGTTGCAGGGAGTAATAACGCTGGAGGTGGCTCGATGGTAATGATGGCTAAGATTTTCTTGCTGCTGTTAGTGCCAGCGTCAATGCTATCTACAAGAGCTGTGCGCTTGGTGTTCCGTATCTGTGGTGGTAGTGTCTTAGGTCTGGTTTAAAGTTGTCTTTATCTATGGTGTCTTGACTTGTTCTCCATTTGTAGTCCAGTTTCTTGCAGTGACGTTATTTCAACCCGAGTGCTTCGGTATTCCCGCTAGCCTGTAGTCGGGCTCTTGCCATTTGGTTGCACTTGAGGAGAGCCAGGGTGTTGATGCATGCGATGATGCTGCTGTTGAGGTTCTTGATGGTTTTCGGCAAGTAGCTGGTGTGCACAGAGGGGGAGGAAGCCCACGCCTCTTCTGTGATACTTTTCCAACTGAGGCGGGTGGTTCTGGTGATGGTAGGTCTGTGGTGGTTTGTGATAAGTATTCTGAAACTGACGAGGGCACGGTCTGTCCTGGTCATAGTTGGTGGCTTGACTACTGTGATGTTACTGATTGAAGAGATAATCCGGTCCAGTAGATGTCCAACGGTGTGGGTGAGTTCCGTAACATGCTGTGTGAGGCCAATGTTTCTGATGTTTTCTAGATGAACATAGAGTTTGGGTTGGTGTGGTTTTCTAGATGAAAGTTAAGGTATAAGTTTCTTAGGATACTGGCAGGTCAGAAGCTCGCACTCCACAGTAGTTTAGGAGTGTGTATTTGCATATCCACAACATCTCATGGTGCAGAGTTGCTTCTTAATGGATTCTGGGAAGAGAACTGTATGCCTTAGTGCATAGGGAAGTATTCATTTTTAAGTGTTCTCTTGTTGACTTCTTTCCAGTTAGCATAATAGCAGTGTGATGTAATTGTCATGTTCAGTGAATGATGTAGGAGAATGTGAGTCTAAGAGTGTTCTGCCAGAAACAGAGTATGTTTAAAATGGGCTGAGTCTTGTCATCTCTGGCCCTGGTAGGCTGTGTAAGTAGTGTACCAACAGTAACTTATTCTTGGACATGTCTGTAAACAGTCTTGTTTAACTGTATGTCAGTCTCCAGGAGCTTGGACTTATAATTATACTGTATCTTTTTTTTGTTTTTTGTTTTAGTGGAAGAAGTTCCCAACCGCAAATAAACTCCAGAACATCCACTGCCTCTCCGCTAAATATGGGCCACATCGAGATGCCAATGATAGAAAATGAGGACATATTGGAACTGCAGTTTCAACAAATTAGCCTTCCTCAGTTCTGTGTTTCAGTGCTGGAATTTGCTGTACCTCTTCTCAGAACTGGTGAGGAATGGGCAATAATGTGCCGCCATTGTCAATTCTGGGCCCAGAAAAATGCATTTGTGTGTCTTCCAATAAAGCAAAGACGAGGTATCTGTTTAGCATGCTTACTGTCAATGCACAGTATGTCCGTCTGCGAAACTGTGCTAGAATATGTAAAAATATTCATGACCTTCTGCAATGGCAGGTTCATGCTTACCATGGGTAAATATTCATGTACCCAACCTCAACCTCACTCCCACTTGCCCTAATGGTTGATTTACACTCACACTAGCGAGGGGACCGGTAATTACCCTTTTTTCACTCCTGTTGTGATGTGGCAGTGATCGTACTTATTCCATGACTGTCTTGCACTTGTTCTAGTTACTGAATTCTAAATAGTAAGAAATCCAGAAATCAACTTGCCCTGTAGCACATGTTGGAATAAATAATTCCTGTAATTGTCCAATGGCGTCCACCTATATAATCTGCATTTGATAACATGTGAGCCAATATCTGAGAGAGTTCAAGGGTGACAAGGCCACTTACTTTCTGTAGCAAAAAGGGTAGGTAGCCCTTAGCCTTGTTGTCTGCTCTTTGGCTATATACTGCCCACCAAGGGCACATGCATCTGAGTCCAGCAATTACCCTCTGCCCCAATGTACAGCCTCAGGGAAGTCTTGTGCTCCAGTGGTTAGCTGATATTGATGACTGTCTTGTGGTAAGGGTATGGGATTAAGCCTTGTACTTATAGTGTATCCTTCCTTTCATGGTTGGTGTCCATTCACTACCACACATGACAGGCGTTGATAGTAGAGGTGCCAAAAGCAGTGCCAGACTATTTCTCTGGTCTCATCAGATTTCAGCTCTATTCTAAGTTTAAAAATCTGTGAAAGTTTCAATTTAAGACCTCTATGTACTTGTAATCAGCCAGTAAGATCACAGTGCCTCCTCAAGCAGCTAGAAGAAAGTAGTTACCCCTAAGGTTCTTACATCAACCTCCTTTCCCAGAATAGTTACTCTCCATTTTCCTTCAAGGCTTCAAATGAAGTAGCTTGCCTGGTGCTCAGAGTTCAAGGCACATGCTACATTTCTCAAACCCTAATACACTCCTATCCACAATTGTTGGGATATGGTCCTACAAATGGGGGAAATACATCTTTTGGGTATAACACCTTTTGGCAGTGAACATTTTCAGGGGAATGGTGTTGAAGCCACTTATTGGGATAAAGTATCCACGGTTTCGCAAACTGGGTATGCAGTGGCTCAAAATGAAATCGTTTCGCAAAAATCTGCCAGTGGGAACAGGAAACCCAGCGTATGAACGTAGCTCCACTGGAGAATATTTTAACGATTACGAAGAATCTGAGTGGATGGTGAACCTACTTGTATTGCTCTAGCATTTTTTGCAGCCCAAATAGGGCTGTCACAAGTCAGGAATGGAATTTAGGCAGTGACGCACTTTTTTTTATTTTTATTTTTTATGTTCTTTACATTTGAAAATACAGGCAGCAGAAAGACGACTATGCAGGTTTTGGAGTTGCTTACTGAGAACATGCTGCTCATTGGTGAAGCACTGTCAGACGAAGTTTGGGAGGACTGTAGCCCAATTGGGCAAGAACTGGTAAGATGCTGTCATCATTGTGGATTGTGGAAACTGCTTGTATGGTGTTCTTTTTCTAAAACGAATATCCTGAGAGATAATAGCACTCATGAGAAATTTCATTTAGAGTTATGCAGTTTGTGTCTTCCTGTTTCTCCTTATGTCGTGTCTTGATGACTAATTGAATAATTGATTAATTAATTGCTGATTAATCAACATATCGCCTCCGCTCCTAGTAAATAGACGGATCTTATTCATCTTCATAAGGCTGAAAAGTCTCAACCCTCTAGTGGTGATATTCAAGAAACGTGTTCAACTCTTTTATATAGCACTGCCCTGTAACCTTCCAGCCACCTCATGGCACTAGTAGACAGCTAATGCCTCCATGCAAAAGTGTTGGGTGATGTCATAGGAACTGAAAATAGGAGTGCGGGGGCACAGCAACATCCGCAAAAGATACGAATTCTGGAGCTTAGAAGGTGATTGAGCAATAAAAATGACTTTACTTTTTAGTTTAGCTTGGCACATGCGTTGTACATTAAAAGACAAAGGTCAAATGTCTTGCTATGTCTTATCACAAATTGATGCCATTTCTTTTAGCACAGATATTGGTGTTTACTTTTTTTCTGCAAAGTGAGGAGATTTTAATAAGGTGAACTATGAGACAATCTTGCTGGTGTAAAGGAGTGTGAAAGGAAAGGCTGTAAATGCCTTTAAATAAACTGTACAAGTATTTCAAAATACATCAGTAGTTAGGAAAGTACAAATGAAGCACATTAGTTGGTAATTTTTAAGTCGGAAGTGTTGTGGAATCAAAGATTTTAATAAGATCAAAACAAACTAAAATACTTTACTTGGTGATGTGCAGATATTTACTGAAATTTCCTGAAATCCAATTTCTACACATCCTCGTTTGTGCCTTATTGTTTTATTAGTAACACTGTATATCGTTGCAAATTTAGTGGCCATTGTAATGGAAAATATGTGGTCTGTAAATGGGGTACTACACCATGCCTTAGTAACATATTTAAGACCAGTGAAATTTCTCACTGTCTGAACCATACATTGTAAAGGGCCATTGTAAAGTTACCTTCGTTAACGCCTTATCTGGAGGGGACAATATCTAGTTGCAGATTCCTTACCTTAGAATTTCCCCTAGGCATTGGTCTGGATCCAGAGTTTTTTCTCGAGCAGTACCCCTGGGTGCTGTTAGATGGTGCCAATCGGCTCCGCGCCCTTCGTCTTCTGCATCGGCTATGATGACACGGGTCCTATATAGGTGCCACCCCAGCACGCTGATATCAGTTTCTTTTCACTGCTTTCCGTGCCAGAAGCACAGAGCAATGAAGAACACTAACCACTGGTGTCACCATTGGGTCAACTTGTGTGAAACACTTAATGATGCATTCTGCTCCTAAAAGAAGGCACTCACCTGCTAAAATTAAATACAGCTGCCTACAACAAATCCTTTCTATCTTCAACTTGGTATTTATTCAGCACACTTAGCTGTGTCTGTCATGTGTGATACATTTACCAAATATTCTTTTCATCTAGCAGCATGTTTATACTGTAATTTATGAGCTCTTGTGTAATCTTTGATGTGGAACTATCAAGACAAGAGTGCTAGGTACTATTCTTTGAAAAGCCATAACTGGCTGAAGGTGGCATATATGACTTCAAAGCGCTTGAGTTAACCAGGGCAGCAACACTTTAACTCGTCATCATACATGACATAATACTGCTTCACAGGCAACTATCATCATAGAGTAAACTCTTTACTGTACTGCTGAGAAATCCTTACAAAAGCACTTCCTAAGTTACAGTTCAAAGCATCCCCACATGCATCACCCAGGTGGTACATTTCTGGTAAAGAGACAGCTATGCCAATTCTTGTCTTTTATTTGAGGACATTCTATTTTATCACTGTAGGAAGTTGGCTCTGTATGTACTATTTCAAAGTAAGAAATAGCATGCACAGAGTTCAAGGGTTCCCCTTAGAGGTAAGATAGTGGCAAAAATAGATAATTCTAATGCTCTATTTTGTCGTAGTGTGGTCGAGCAGTAGGCTTATCAGAGGGTAGTGGTAAGCATTTGTTGCACACACACAGGCAATACATGAGGAATACACACTCAAAAGACAATTCCAGGCCAATAGGTTTTTATATAGAAAAATATATTTTCTTAGTTTATTTTAAGAACCGCAGGTTCAAGATTTACAAGTAATACTTTAAATGAAAGGTATTTCACTCAGGTATGATAGGAACTTTGAATCAACACAATATCATCTACAGTTTTAGCAAAAATGGCAATAAGCTATTTTAAAACTAGACAGTGCAATTTTCAACAGTTCCTGGGGGAAGTAAGTATTGGTTAGTTTTGCAGGTAAGTAAAACACCTACAGGGTTCACAGTTGGGTCCAAGGTAGCCCACCGTTGGGGGTTCAGGGCAACCCCAAAGTTACCACACCAGCCGCTCAGGGCCGGTCAGGTGCAGAGGTCAAAGTGGTGTCCAAAATGCATAGGCTTCAATGGAGAAGGGGGTGCCCCAGTTCCAGTCTGCCAGCAGGTAAGTACCCGCGACTTCGGAGGGCAGACCATGGGGGTTTTGTAGGGCACCGGGGGTGGACACAAGTCAGCACAAAAAGTACACCCTCCGCAGCACAGGGGCGGCCGGGTGCAGAGTGCAAACAGGCGTCTGGTTTGCAATAAGTTTCAATGGGAGACCCAGGGGTCTCTTCAGCGAAGCAGGCAGGCAAGGGGGGGGCTCCTCAGGGTAGCCACCACCTGGGCAAGGGAGAGGGCCACCTGGCGTCGCTTCTGCACTGGAGGTCGTGTCCTTCAGGTCCTGGGGGCTGCGGGTGCAGTGTCTTTACCAGGCGTCGGGTTCTTTGAAGCAGGCAGTCGCGGTCAGGGGGAGCCTCTGAATTCCCTCTGCAGGCGTCGCTGTGGGGGCTCAGGGGGGTCAACTCTGGCTAGTCACGGGCTCGCAGTTGCCGGGGCGTCCTCCCTGTAGTGTTGTTTCCCCGCAGGTTGAGCCGGGGGCGTCAAGTGCAGAGTGGAAAGTCTCACGCTTCCGGCGGGAAACGTGGAGTCCTTTAAAAGTTGTTTCTTTGTTGCAAGTTTCAGTCTTTGTGGAACAGGGCCGCTGTCCTTGGGAGTTCTTGGTCCTTTTAGATGCAGGGTAGTCCTTTGAGGCTTCGGAGGTCGTTGGACCCTGGGGGACGCATCGCTGTTGCAGTTTTTCTTGAAGTGAGGAGACAGGCCAGTAGGGCTGGGGCCAAAGCAGTTGGTGTCTCCGTCTTCTCTGCAGGGCTTCAGGTCAGCAGTCCTTCTTTGTCTTCAGGTTGCAGGAATCTATCTTCCTTGGTTCTGGGGGCCCCTAAATACGTAGTTTAGGGGTGTGTTTAGGTCTGGGGTGGTTAGTAGCCAATGGCTACTAGCCCTGAGGGTGGCTACACCCTCTTTGTCCCTCCTGCCTGAGGGGAGGGGGGCACATCCCTAATCCTATTGGGGGAATCCTCCATCTGCAAGATGGAGGATTTCTAAAAGTCAGAGTCACCTCAGCTCAGGACACCTTAGGGGTTGTCCTGACTGGCCAGTGACTCCTCCTTGTTTTCTTCATTATCTCCTCCGGCCTTGTCGCCAAAAGTGGGGCCGTGGCCGGAGGAGGCGGGCATCTCCACTAGCTGGGATGCCCTGTGGCGCTGTAACAAAGGGGGTGAGCCTTTGAGGCTCACCGCCAGGTGTTACAGTTCCTGCAGGGGGAGGTGAGAAGCACCTCTACCCAGTACAGGCTTTGTTACTAGCCACAGGGTGACAAAGGCACTCCCCCCCCCCCCCCCATGTGGCCAGCAACATGTCTGGTGTGTGGCAGGCTGGCAAAACTAGTCAGCCCACACTGGAAGTCGGGTATGTTTTCAGGGGGCATCTCTAAGATGCCCTCTGGGTGTATTTCCCAATAAAATGTACACTGGCATCAGTGTGCATTTATTGTGCTGAGAAGTTTTCCCAGTTTTCAGTGTAGCCATTATGGTGCTGTGGAGTTCGTGTATGACTGACTCCCAGACCATATACTCTTATGGCTACCCTGCACTTACAATGTCTAAGGTTTTGCTTAGAAACTGTAGGGGCATAGTGCTCATGCACCTATGCCCTCACCTATGCTATAGTGCACCTTGCCTTAGGGCTGTAAGGCCTGCTAGAGGGTGACTTATCTATGCCATAGGGAGTGTGAGGTTGGCATGGCACCTTGAGGGGAGTGCCATGTCGACTTAGTCATTTTCTCCCCACCAGCACACACAAGCTGGCAAGCAGTGTGTCTGTGCTGAGTGAGGGGTCCCCGGGGTTGCATAAGACATGCTGCAGCCCTTAGAGACCTTCCCTGGCATCAGGGCCCTTGGTATCAGGGGTACCAGTTACAAGGGACTTACCTGGATGCCAGGGTGTGCCAATTGTGTAGACAAAGGTACAGTTTTAGGGAAAGAACACTGGTGCTGGGGCCTGGTTAGCAGGCCTCAGCACACTTTCATGTCATAACTTGGCATCAGCAAAGGCAAAACGTCAGGGGGTAACCATGCCAAGGAGGCATTTCCTTACAATCACTTAACCGTACACAGTCCTAATAACACACCTCACTCCTAAACTGCAGACCTTCTGTTATTATTACACCAGAATAACTCAAAAATCTCTACAAATGAGCCTCAATATCGAACTTTACCATTCCATCTATTGTGTAGTGCACCCTGCTGTCACCTTATATAACTTTGTTTACTCCTATCCTGGGCCCACCACATTCCACTAATGCGCCTCACTCAGGCTTCTACATTGATGTGCTGGCTGCTTTTACAAAACAGAATCCCTTCCTATTCTGATCTGGAGCCCCGTGTAAAGGTGCCATCTATGTGCAAACCAATACTTAATTTTTCCCAAAAAAATCCTAGAAATGTCTTGAAAACATATAGGCTGCTGCCCCAATTATTTGAAAATGATGGTATTATATTCACTATTTGGTCCGACTTGTAAACGAAATTCTTGGTTAGAGAACACGGTAAATCCTCCTAGGTAGCATAGGGTTGCCTGCTCACTCACTTTCTAAAAGCCATTCCATATGTGGTTCAAGTGGGGGTCGGGGTGTTTTTTTCCTGGCTACTCTCATGCACTTACCGCTGGGTTGTCCGTTCTCACTGTCTGTGATGAAGGTGACCATGGCACAGCACCTGGAGAAGTGCTAGAAAGTTCGTAATGCTTCTAGATTTACCCGCATGTTATCCATTGGTTATCTCTGATTTGTTTGAATGGTCTTCTTCCTAGTTCAGTTTCACTATTACGCTTGGCGCTAAAGTGTCCATTCGTAGGGCCCTAATAAAGTCTGTAAATACATTTTGGGATTGTTTTACGTTTTCTGTTTTCCCCATGAGGGCTATTTTGTTTGATTGTGTAACTTCATTCACAGAGAGGGAAGCTGCTCGTGTCTCTGGATTCGCTGGGTGAAAGCGTACACTACCACAAGAGTAACACAGGTTCCGAGCAGCCCGGACCTCTGCTGATGCACCACAGGACAGCATTCCTAAGCATCTCTCTTCTAACAGTACGACTACTACAAACACTCCTCCCAGTTGAAAAGGTAAGCTCTGAAATATGCTCAGACATGTTTTTACTCTTTTTCCCAATCCTTAGCCTTTTTATGCTACTTCAGCGTGTCATTTTAAAGAATAAATCATTTGTATGTGCATTTTGGGCTTTTCTTCAGAGTAAGTGTTAATTTAAAAATTCAGAATATGCGTACAGAACATCAATTTCATATAAGTAGCTATGAACCAACGAGTGTGGAAAATATGAAAACTTTGAATGTTATTCCGTCCCAGTGGAGCAACTGTGGTTTGGTTTGGAGGGACCTGGGAGTGTTAAAGTGACTTCGGACATGCGGGCGTAGAAAATCCACCACTGTAAAATTGTTGCTTTGGGTAAGTATCTTGGGCAGCGCCCCCGCAACTCGAGAACGAGGCATCATTAGCCTGCCATCGGAAGAAAGTCCGGATGTCTGTCAAGCGGAGCGGAGTGTGACGTCACCATTAGACACTGAGGTTTCAAGGGGCATTTACACCCTCTGCGTCCGTGGAGCGGCCCTCTGCCCACCCCCCCCCGAACACCCATCCCTTAATCGCGTTCGCTCCATGTGAGCTGCAGCTGCTGGTGCCCTGAGTATGAGTTAGCTTGGAATCCCTCAGGGATGGAAGGGGTGTGGTGAAGTTTTTACTAAAGTTTGCCTTCCAGATGTCTTCTTTGTAATTATTCATGGATGCCCCAGATAGAGACCTTAAGGGATGTATCAAGTTGGGGCCCTTTGGCACAATGTACACAAGAGGTTTCATGACAGTGTTTCGAAGTGGCTTAAATGTGGAATTTGCTGTTATGTCCTGTAGTCTCGTTCTTTCTTGTTGCATCATGTAATGCTATGTTTACTTGACTGTCTTTACCACTGAAGAAAGTTTAAGGTGACTGTGCGCTTTAGGCTACGCTGTGTGTGAAACCCCAAACGACTATTTTCCTTCTTGAACATCTGCAGCGGGGAGTATAAAGTTGGGGGACGGCGATTCGCACATTGTGTGCACTAATAGCTAAAGCAGGCGCGCAACGCCCATTAGGCTGAAAGGACTTCAGCCCCTCCCTATCGTGTTTCATACCCCGGGTTGAAGCTTTGTGTATCTGTCAGAGGGAAAGCCTGGGCGAAAAACCGTCTGGAGGAGTCAGAATACACATTTTTCTTTTTTGTCTTCGAATGATGGCTCACCTTGCTGCTTACTGAGTGCTCAAAGGAGGCCATGGGAGGTCACAGGTGATTCACGAAATACAGGACAAAGAGCCCCCAGATGGGGTTCTAATTGTGCAAGGAAGTGTGCTTTACTGATCACATTTTTTTTTTTTGCGTACACTGCTTGCCCATTTACAGTGGTATGTGGGTCCACACCTGCATTTTAAAGACAATCTCTGCAATCTTCCTGTGCTTGCATGCAAACAAGGCAGAGATCCCAAATTGTCTTAATTTCAAATTGCATATATATAGTGCTTACTACTCACGTGAGGGGTAATAAGCACTAAATAAATGCTAAAAAGAGAAGTAAGGGTTGTTTGTTTTTTAAATGCATTGACTGTCACAGTCCAGACTTTTGTGTCATTAGGAAGGGGAGAATTGTGGTAATGTTTCTAAGAGTGGAAAATGATATTGGCAAAATAGGGGTGAGGTGGATGGATAGCAACGAGAGTCAGTGGGTAGCAATCCCAATCCTCCTTTTTAGGCATAAGGAGAATAACTGATGTGTCCAGGATCACAGGATGTTGAGCTGATGCTGGGATTCAAACCTGGTTCTCCATTTCCAAAATGAGCAGCTCAGGCTGTTAAGCAACGCTTCATCAGTATTGGAATCAGTGGTGGCTTGTGATCTTTTAAAGTGGTGAAGGGTAATACCGCCCAGGGGTTTACCCCATTCTTTTCAAATTTTGCTTCACTCATACTCATTCCCTCTCACAGTTGGACCCAAATTTACAACCATTTTGCTCTGGGTTTGTGTCACAAAAGTGATGCAGACTTGCCCAGAATGTTTTTTTTATTTTCTTTCCAGTGCCAAACCTGTTTCACACTGGAGATTTGTCTGAAAGTAATGCAGAGCAGTAAAAATTGCTGCTTTGTGTACTCTGCGGTAAGAGGGAATTTCATGGGTTATAATCAGGTGTTCCCATGCAGCCACCTATGGTTGTTGATGGAAAACCTTTGTCTACTAACAATATTGGAGTGCTTTGTGTAAAAAAAAAAAAATATATATATATATATATATGTTCGATGGCATGTGTAGCTGCAGATACACATGCTGTGCACATCCCGCCATCTGGTGTTGGGCTCGGAGTATTACAAGTTGTTTTTCTTCGAAGAAGTCTTTTCGAGTCACGAGACCGAGGGACTCCTCCCATTTCGGCTCCATTGCGCATGGGTGTCGACTCCATCTTAGATTGTTTTTTTTCCGCCATCGGGTTCGGACGTGTTCCTTTTCGCTCCGTGTTTCGGGTCGGAAAGTTAGTTAGAATCTCGGAAAAATCGTCGGTATTGTTTGCGTTCGGTATCGGGTTAGTTACAATAGATCGACACTGACTTTTGAAGAGCTCCGGTGGCCCTTTGGGGTTTTTTCGATCCCCCGTCGGGGCCTGGTCGGCCCGGCCACGTGTCTCTTCAAGGCTGATGGAACGGATCCCATTCCGCTTCTGCCCAAAATGCCATAACAAGTATCCATATACAGATCAGCATCTGGTCTGTAACTTGTGTTTGTCGCCGGAACACAAGGAAGATACTTGTGAAGCCTGTCGAGCGTTTCGGTCCAGGAAGACACTAAGAGACCGAAGAGCAAGGAGACTGCAAATGGCGTCGGCGCCGACAGGACAAGAGCGTTTCGAGGAGGAGGAAGAAACATTCTCCATCAATGAATCGGACTCGGATGAGATCGATCCCGAAGAAACGCCGAAAACCGTGAGTAAGATGTCGAAACACAAAACTCACGAAAAAACCACTAAAGCCCAGGGGACGCCACCGCCAACAGGCCATGGCTTAACCCGAAAAATAGGTGACCGATCATCGGCACCGAAAAAGGGCACGCTGGGGGCGAAGTCATCCGACTCCGGTCGAGATACCGCCACACAGCAATCTCGGGCTCGAGATAGTGGCTCCGAGCAGGTTCGGCACCGAGATAGCGGCACCGAAATGGGTCGGCACCGAGAGGCCAAGACGCCGAAAGTAAAGAAGGTTTCGTCGGAACCGAAAAAAGCAGCCGATAAGGTTTCGATAACGAAACATCCGGCCTCGGAACCGAAAACGAGTTCCTACACTGAGGAACAAGGACTGTCCACACAAATGAAGACACATAGATTTGGACAGGAATTGGAAACAATAGAGCCAGACTATACACAAAGAAGGCTCCATATCCAAAAAGAAACAGGGAAGATCAGTACTCTCCCTCCGATTAAAATGAAACGCAAACTTGCCTTTCAGGAAAAAGACAAGCAGCCACAGGCAAAGGTGGCTAAACAAGTAACCCAGCCACCATCTCCACAATGCTCTCCGCAACCATCACCGGTAGCCACTCCACCAATGATGCAATCCCCAACTCATACAGGAATGAGTCGAGATGACCCTGACGCATGGGACCTTTATGACGCACCAGTGTCAGATAATAGTCCTGAATGTTATTCAGCTAGACTGTCGCCACCAGAGGATAGTACAGCCTACGCACAGGTGGTGTCGAGAGCAGCGGCATTTCATAATGTCAGCATGCATGCTGAGCCCATTGAAGAAGACTTTCTTTTTAACATACTGTCGTCCACACACAGCCAGTAGCAAAGTCTTCCTATGCTACCCGGAATGCTAAAACACTCCAAACAAGTGTTTGAAGAGCCTGTAAAAGGAAGGGCCATTACTCCAAGAGTGGAGAAAAAATATAAACCGCCACCAACAGACCCCGTGTACATCACACAACAGCTAACACCGGACTCAGTTGTAGTAGGGGCTGCGCGCAAAAGAGCGAACTCACATACTTCAGGAGATGCACCACCTCCAGATAAAGAAAGTAGAAAATTCGACGCAGCAGGCAAAAGGGTGGCTGCACAGGCAGCAAACCAGTGGCGTATTGCCAATTCACAGGCTTTGTTGGCCAGATACGATAGGGCCCATTGGGACGAAATGCAACACTTTATAGAACATTTGCCCAAGGAGTTCCAAAAGAGAGCGCAGCAAGTAGTAGAAGAAGGACAGAGTATCTCCAACAATCAGATACGGTCAGCAATGGATGCTGCAGAAACAGCTGCTAGAACTGTCAACACAGCAGTAACAATAAGGAGACATGCATGGCTGCGTACATCAGGATTTAAACCAGAAATACAGCAAGCTGTGCTGAATATGCCATTCAACGGACAGCAGTTGTTTGGGCCGGAGGTGGACACTGCGATCGAAAAACGTAAAAAAGACACTGACACGGCCAAAGCCATGGGCGCACTCTACTCCCCACAGGGCAGAGGCACATTTCGAAAAACACAGTTTAGAGGAGGGTTTCGAGGACAAAGCACAGAACCCACAACCTCACAGACAAGACCCACTTACCAGAGCCAGTATCAGCGGGGAAGTTTTCGGGGACAATATAGAGGGGGACAATTCCAAAAGAATAGAGGAAAGTTCCAAAGTCCCAAAACTCCTCAAAACAAACAGTGACTTCCAAGTCACACATCCCCAACACATAACATCTGTGGGGGGGAGACTAACCAAATTTTACAAACATTGGGAGGAAATAACAACAGACACTTGGGTCCTAGCAATTATCCAGCATGGTTATTGCATAGAATTTCTCAAATTCCCTCCAAACGTCCCACCGAAAACACACAATATGTCAAAACAACATATAAATCTTCTAGGACTAGAGGTTCAGGCATTGCTACTAAAACAAGCAATAGAATTAGTACCAAAACACCAGAAAGGAACAGGAGTTTACTCTCTGTACTTTCTCATACCCAAAAAAGACAAAACTCTGAGACCTATATTAGATCTCCGAACATTAAATACCTACATCAAATCAGATCACTTTCACATGGTGACATTACAAGACGTAATTCCACTACTCAAACAGCAAGACTACATGACAACACTAGACCTAAAGGATGCATATTTCCATATACCGATACATCCTTCACACAGAAAGTACTTAAGGTTTGTATTCCAGGGGATACATTACCAATTCAAGGTGTTGCCATTCGGAATAACAACTGCGCCAAGAGTTTTTACAAAGTGCCTGGCAGTCGTAGCTGCACATATCAGAAGGCAGCAAATACATGTGTTCCCGTACCTAGACGATTGGTTAATCAAAACCAACACGCAAGAAAAATGTTCACAACACACAAAGTTTGTCATAGAAACCCTCCACAAACTAGGTTTCTCAATCAACTACACAAAGTCACACCTTATACCGTGTCAAACACAGCAATACTTAGGGGCGACAATCAACACAGCAAAAGGGATTGCCACTCCAAGTCCACAAAGGGTTCAGGCATTTCACAATGTAATACAGGCCATGTGTCCAAAACAAAAAATACAAGTCAAAATGGTGATGAAACTCCTAGGCATGATGTCCTCATGCATAGCCATTGTCCCAAATGCAAGGTTGCACATGCGGCCCTTACAACAGTGCCTAGCATCACAGTGGTCACAGGCACAGGGTCAACTTCTAGATCTGGTGTTGGTAGACCGCCAAACATACACTTCGCTTCAATGGTGGAACAGTATAAATTTAAACAAAGGGCGGCCTTTCCAAGACCCAGTGCCACAATATGTAATAACGACAGATGCCTCCATGATAGGGTGGGGAGCACACCTCAATCAATACAGCATCCAAGGACAATGGGACACTCACCAAAAACAGTTTCACATAAATCACTTAGAACTATTGGCAGTATTTCTAGCGCTGAAAGCATTTCAACCCATAATAAGCCACAAACACATTCTTGTCAAAACAGACAACATGACAACGATGTATTACCTAAACAAACAGGGAGGGACACACTCAACACAGTTGTGTCTCCTGGCACAAAGAATATTGCATTGGGCGATTCACAACCACATTCGCCTAATAGCACAATTTATTCCAGGAATTCAGAATCAGTTAGCAGACAATCTCTCTCGGGATCACCAACAGATCCACGAATGGGAGATTCACCCCCAAATACTAAATACTTACTTCCACAGTTGGGGAACACCACAAATAGATCTATTTGCAACAAAGGAAAACGCAAAATGCCAAAACTTCGCATCCAGGTACCCACAAGATCAGTATCAGGGCAATGCGTTATGGATGAGTTGGTCAGGGATATTTGCTTACGCTTTTCCCCCTCTCCCACTCCTTCCATATCTAGTAAACAAGTTGAGTCAAAACAAACTCATACTAATAGCACCAACATGGGCAAGACAACCTTGGTACACAACACTACTAGACCTTTCAGTAGTGCCCCATGTCAAACTACCAAACATACCAGATCTGTTAACGCAACACAAACAACAGATCAGACACCCAAATCCAGCATCGCTGAATCTAGCAATCTGGCTCCTGAAGTCCTAGAGTTCGGACACTTAGACCTTACACATGAATGTATGGAGGTCATAAAACAAGCTAGGAAACCTACCACTAGACATTGCTATGCAAATAAGTGGAAAAGATTTGTTTATTACTGCCATGATAATCAAATTCAACCCTTACACGCATCTGCCAAAGACATCGTAGGATACTTACTACATTTGCAAAAGTCAAAGCTAGCTTTTTCTTCCATTAAGATACATCTTACAGCAATTTCAGCTTACCTGCAAATTATGCACTCAACTTCTCTATTTAGGATACCAGTCATAAAAGCATTTATGGAAGGTCTAAAGAGAATTATACCACCAAGAACACCACCAGTTCCTTCATGGAACCTCAACATTGTCTTAACACGACTCATGGGTCCACCTTTTGAGCCCATGCACTCTTGTGCAATGCAATACTTAACATGGAAAGTTGCATTTTTAATTGCCATCACATCTTTAAGAAGAGTAAGTGAGATTCAAGCATTTACCATACAAGAACCATTTATTCAAATACACAAGCATAAAGTAGTTCTACGGACAAATCCTAAATTTTTACCAAAAGTCATATCACCGTTCCACTTAAATCAAACAGTAGAATTACCAGTGTTCTTCCCACAGCCAGACTCTGTAGCTGAAAGAGCACTACATACATTAGACATCAAAAGAGCGTTAATGTACTACATTGACAGAACAAAACTAATTTGGAAAACAAAACAATTATTTATTGCTTTCCAAAAACCTCATACAGGAAATCCAATTTCTAAACAAGGCATTGCTAGATGGATAGTTAAGTGCATCAAACCTGTTATCTTAAAGCAAAAAGAGATCTGCCTATTACACCAAAGGCACACTCAACTAGAAAAAAAGGTGCTACCATGGCCTATCTAGGAAATATTCCAATGACCGAAATATGTAAGGCAGCTACATGGTCTACGCCTCATACATTTACCAAACACTACTGTGTAGATGTGCTAACAGCACAACAAGCCACAGTAGGCCAAGCAGTACTACGAACATTGTTTCAAACAACTTCAACTCCTACAGGCTGAACCACCGCTTTTGGGGAGATAACTGCTTACTAGTCTATGCACAGCATGTGTATCTGCAGCTACACATGCCATCGAACGGAAAATGTCACTTACCCAGTGTACATCTGTTCGTGGCATTAGTCGCTGCAGAATCACATGCGCCCACCCGCCTCCCCGGGAGCCTGTAGCCGTTTAGAAGTTGATCTTGAACATCTGTATATTTGCAAATATATTACTTTAAACTACATTATGTACATTACTCCATTGCATGAGCACTATTACTAGCATACACAACTCCTACCTCACCCTCTGTGGGGGAAAACAATCTAAGATGGAGTCGACGCCCATGCGCAATGGAGCCGAAATGGGAGGAGTCCCTCGGTCTCGTGACTCGAAAAGACTTCTTCGAAGAAAAACAACTTGTAACACTCCTAGCCCAACACCAGATGGCGGGATGTGCACAGCATGTGAATCTGCAGCGACTAATGCCACGAACAGATGTACACTGGGTAAGTGACATTTTCCATATAAATGCTTTTATTTCTATTAACTTTTCCCATTTTGCATGTGTACTGGACTATACAGCACAAATCCGAAGTAGGTAAAGTTAGTCAAAGCATAGTATTTTGTACTGGGGTGGCACCCCTTCCCTACAAAACCTGTGCTAGACTCACGCAGGCACATTTGCACTATGCTGCAAAGGTGTGTGCATGGTGGTAGACAGCATGATTCTGTGCCAGCGCTAGGAAGAGAGTAGGATGGTGCCATATATTTGTGGATATGGTGCTTTCCTTCTCTCTCTCTCTCTCTCAACACAGCACCTTAGGGTGCTGTGCTGAGTTGTGTGAAAGTTTGGGTAATCATGGGCCTTAGTCTCTTTTCCCTCACTCATTCTAACTCACATTCTCACTTGCTCATCCTCACTCATACTCAGTCCCGAATCTGTTACTTATGCACAAACATACTCACTCATTCTCACTTACTAACACACTTACACATACTAACTCTGGCCCCTGGTTCAACTGCACCTGCTGCACCATTAATAGCTAGACCCTCAATTCACTTCCACTCCCTTTCACAACCTGCAATCAATAACACGTTCTGACACACTCATACTCCTTCTCTCACTCCCTGTACTCACTTTCACTTATTCAGTCACACTCCCAAACACCGATTCTCACTTTCACTCTCATTGACGTTTTCAAACATACACATTTTCATTCAATCCCATTCACTCACAAACACATTCACAAACACACATACAAAATCATAGAGAAATAGCATTTTGTTTTTACTTAACTGGCTTACTTAGAAATCAACTCAGAGGCTCCATGGCAGTAGCAAAGCAGGAATCTGGTGCTGAGCGTAGGAACCAGCAAGCCATGATTCCCAATGAGGAGCCGGATGGAGCAGCAAGGGCAATATTAAAAAGGGGAAGACCCACCTCAGTACTTCTCCCAGCTTCTTGATAGGGAGGGCCACTGGAATTATGGGTCAAGGAAGGGCCAAATTATGTGACAATGCTGACTAACTTATGCATCATAAAAAGGCAAATTATGCAGAGTAATGGAGCACATTTAGTGATAGTATAATTTCATTATTTTCTAATTTTTATACTTGTTAACTCTTTCTGGGCATATATTGCACCTCATTGGTACACATTTAACACCTAAATGTAGCAATAAGCAACAGAGAGGTGACCAATCAACACATGTTGCTGCATTTTCAGTAACTTCTGAACTGTTTGAGGTAGAAACATACTTTTTTGTTATGATCTGAAGGTTATGGAGCAGATGATGGGTTGTGTGGCAAATGCGGCAAATCAGTTATTAGGTGAAAAACTCCACAGCCTCGCAATCCCATATTTCAAGCGGCCCTGTTGATAGGACTGGAAGCACAGGCCTATAAAAAAAACTTGTATAATACTGGGGATCTTGCCGCTGAGGCACTTTGTGGCTTTTCGTTGGCTTCATGGAATCACTGGGTGTGCCTTGTCAGCCCCATTTTAAGATATACCGTGCTGCTTGAATTGTGCAGTATGTCTGCTAAATAAAATGGATTGTGTCTGTATTTGAATTTGTTTGATCTGGAAACAACAATTTTGGTGAAGTCTACATATTTTTGAAATAATGTGGCAAATTCAGTAAATCTATAATCAAGACATAATTCTGCAGCCACAGAGGCACACAAATCCACTGATATCACTATTGCCTATAGTTTTTTCAGTATGTTATTTGTGACCGGTAAACAAAACCTAAACATTTTAAATCCAGTCAATGCCCATTGTTATCCGCACTTTGAATAAAACAGCTTGTAATATAAAAAAATACATAACGGGTACCATGTCTTTGCCATCTCAGACTTCTGGTGGCAAACTACAAGGCCACAGATATCACCACAACACATCAATGGTAATATTGGACCAGATTACACAGTTACCCCTTATGCAAGCTATTTATGTACTTCGCTTTAAACCATTGTGTATATGCAAATAGGTAAATCTTAAACCAGAGACAATTCATCTTGGTGCTATCAATATATAAACATAAACACCCAAAATAATTTGCATTTGGTCCACTCACTAGACAGCAGGAGTAATGCGGCCTAATAGCTATGTGGAAACATTAACAAAACATGAGTGTTCACTGCGAGTGGTGAAATTGAATGTTTGAGACTTTTTTGAAAGTTCTATTACATCAACTAAGGAAGGAGATGTGGCCTAGTGGCTAAGGTAGCAATCTGAGGACCTGTATTTAAATCCAGCTTAGCACTGACTGAAAATTGTGCTGTGCTGGGAAATCACTTAATCACAATGTGCCTAAAATGTATATGTGTGAGACACCAGTGTAAATGTGTGTAACAAAAAGATATGTCACCACTTGAGTGATGTCATATTTGCAACCAGAACAATGCTTGTTGAAGAAACAATTTACAGTTAGTTGACTGAACTATAACTGACTATTTCAGTGCTTATTTTGTTAAAAAATGTATTTGTCCTTATCTCATTTCAAGACCTAACTATAACGTCACTCCAAACATTTCTGTGGATTTTTAGCATATTCTAAATCGTCCCAACGCCGATTTATGTGCTGGCGCCCAGCCCCACAGTTTGTTTACTAAAACGTCACTGTTTTAAAATTAGGCAGCTGCGATGCAGCTGAGAAGAGAGAGATAAGGCGAGTAAACAGATGTGGAAAGGGGATGTTGTACTTGTGCACCCATCTCTCCGTAACTATTTATCCCATTTTATTAATACGTTTTGATTCAAATTACTAAAACCCCCTACCTACCTCAGATTTTTAACTTGAAAGTTTTGTACTTGTATAAACATTCGAGAGCCCATTTCCTTCAGCCTGCTAGGAAATACTTTAAATTTAACATTTGATAATTTTCAGGGAGCAGCAGAGCTCCCATTATTCTTCAGCACTTTTTTTTTTTTATAGAAACAAAGGTTTTTTTCCCCTTTGGAACCTAGGAAATCACAGCTAATAGAAATGTGTTTGCAAACTCAGTCTTTTTTTTAATTTTAGGTTATACGATAAATGTTAATACATTCCGTTAGCATTCATGCAGCTACAGAGTTTTGTACCTCGAAGGCTAATTAATTTTAGGATTTTTCAGTATCAGTCTGATTTGTGAGGCTGTGCTGCCATCTACTGCTCATAAACTGCTAAGCCAAGTTTAGCATAAAATGACCTTTACATCATACATATACAGTTAATAATAAAGAAAAAAGATGGTAACCATGTAATACACCTTGCCTTATTCCCGTTATCAAGTAGCTTGTACTGGTGTCCATCAAAAGCTGATTTTGTGGACATGCAGTTCCGAGAACCATTCTGTTTTAACTCTGCTTACATAAAAGTGTAGCTATTCGAAATGCGTTCAAATATCACAATTATATGAATCTGCTGTGTGACAGAAATGTTATAATGTAGAATTGCAAATCCTTACTTAAAATGCAACAGGTTGAATGCGCTGGTCACGAAGAGCAAGAGCGCCTGCCACGAGAGTGAATCTTATTTCGCGATGCAGAAAATCACCTTTCGGAAAACAAAACCCTTCTCTGAACAGTTTATGGTGCTTTCTGTTTTGTTAGTAGCATCCATTCAGTGGTGTGTTTCAAAATATGTTTTTTTTTTCCTGTATATTACCTTTACTTCGCAGACTGTAAATCGGGAGTCATTACACCGCAGCTAGGATTTAAGTATTTTGCTTCGAGGTTAACTTAGTTTATTATTGTTCTAAGTGTCTTAAATTTAACAGTATAAGCGTACACGAATACAAATTGCATCTTTAATTTGTAATAGTTTTAAATAAAATTAAATGTAATTATCAAAAGTAAACTAAATTCAAGCAATTCAATTTAAAGTACTGTATAAAGTATAAAGAAATAAAAAACGGAATTATTTAATAATTATAAATAAGGTCGAAATTGGATTACTGGGTGGACTGGGGTATGAGCCACGGTTAAGCAGCAACCACAACTAGTCAGGGTAAGGTCCAGGAAAACCTTAAATTAACTTGTGCTCACCCTCTGGTAGCTTGGCTCCGAGCAGTCCGGGTTAACTTAGAGTCAGTGTCTAAAGCATTAGTACAACACTTCAAGCAGTAAAACCGTGAAAACACCACACAAAGAGATTCCACACCAGGTTAGAAAAATAGATCAAGATCTAATACACAAGACCAAAACGTAAAAAAATCCAATTAGTAGAACAGGAGATATTGAATTTCAAAGTTTTAAGTAAAAATAGCTCCAGGAAGCTCAAAGCGCTGTTGAGGGATAGCTGTTTGTGCCGGACCAGGACAGAGTCAAAAGTTCAGGCTGACCGTGATGGAGTCTGGCCGGATACAGGGACCTGCTAAACAATGTGCTTTAAATACTGGTTGTGGAGTGTTGCATAGATCTGCGTCAAAGATGCGTTGGGTAGTTGAGGAGATACGTCCGTTCCAAGACTGGTGAGGTAGTCGTGCAAGGTCCTGTTGCGTCAATGACGAGGATCTTGTCAACGGGACTTGCAATGCGAAGGCCAGTGTCGAGAATGTGTTGCAGGGTTGAGACGTCGGTTCCAATTAGGTGGTGAAGCTGCATTGTGGAGTTTCGGCATCATTGAGGCTGCTGTTGACAGGCAATGTGAGGAGCTTTTGGTGGGAAAAGCATTGGTAGTGGCAGTTCTGAAGGCAATGCCTCAAACTCAAGATGCTTGATGCTTCGGCGATGCATTTCTTGTGCGACAGGTACTATCCACTGCTTGAGGATGCGCCCCTCAGCCGAGGAGGTGCATTGGTTCTGCTCAGGGATATGTCACTCAGCAAAGAGGATGCATCAGTTACAGTGGGAAGCACCTTAGGCCCGCTTCTAAGGGCCAATGACTGGGGTGGCACCACTTTTCAGGGTAGACTCACAGCTGGTAGATTCTAGGTGCAGAAGCAGAGTTGTTGGAACCCTTTTATGTCCCTGAGACTACAGCTCAGTAGACCAGCCAAGTAGCCCCTTGGATCATTCTGGGTTGTGGGTTTCAAGCAATGCAGGTCCAGTCCTTCTCACCTAGGCAGAGGGCAGCAGGTCAGTACAGCAAAGCAGTCCTCCTTCCTAGGAGAGTATTCACAGGTCCAGAAATGTACTGTAGTAGTAGTAGTAGTAGTAGTAGTGGTGGTGGTGGTGGTGGTGTATGAGGCCCAGTTCTTATATCCAGTGGTGCCTTGAAGTTGGGGAGACTTCAAAGACAGGCCCTTGAAGTGCACGAAAGTTCTGCCCTTCCTGTCCTGGCTCCATTCTGACTACAGGGGCGGAGGGGGTAATGCAGCCCTTCGTTTGTGGACAGGACACTGCCTATTCAGGTGTGAGGCTTAGTCCATCTTCTCCTCCCATTCTGCTAGGATGGCCTATCAGGTCACACCTAAGCTCCCACTGTGTGTGGCTGTCTAGGGGGAATACTAAGGTCAGCTGTCATCCACCCCAGGCATGCAATCAGACAGGCAGCAGTCACAAAATGGGTAAAGTAAGAAAATGCCAAGTTTCTAAAAGTGTAAACCTCAACAAGGGCCACCCTAGTAACGAGAAACAGGCTATACAATATATGCAACAAAAAAAATTGGTTCTTGTCCAACGATATATGTTTATTCTACAAATTCAGTTAGATATCTAATAACATCTACGATGACCGAAGGGAGTTCCATTATTTTTTTTAGAAAAACACAAGTTTTCAGAAATTACAAAATTATTTATATTTGTATTTAAATTACATCAAAAACTCTTAAGTGTAATGATTTTCAAACATTTAGAATGGTGTCCAATACAAGGAACCCAAAACCAAAACCATATTGCAAAATAATCAACTTTGTTCACTACAGTCACATTAAAAGGTTTGCAATACCCTCGACATTAAGTGACCTAAAACCATAAATTGTTTATTTTAATAACCCAATTCCTATCAAAGGGTTATATTGGTAGGTTCATCAATGAAAGTCGACGACGTTTTGATCTAACAGATAAGGGGTCTCATCACAACCAAAAGACAAAAGGACACCTATAATAGAGAGAAACAAGTTTAATGACAATAGGAGAATCATTTTCTAAATTCTGAAAACGTATGTTTTTCTAAATATAATGGAGCTCCCTTCTGTCATCTTAGAAATTATTAGATAGCTTATTTAAAAAATTGGGTATACATATTTCATTGGACAAGAACCAATGTTTTTGACATAAGCTTTCTGAAAGTGCCATTTTCAGAATTGCGTTTTAAGATCCCACTTCACTAAAAGGTAGGATTTTAAATTGTGATTCCAGAGACACCAACGTGAAAATATTATCTCTTCCCATTTGGAAATTAAGCTTATAAATTGTAATACGGCAACACCAGTGTTATCCTGTAAGAGATCGGCTTTGCAGTAGTAAAAAATGAATTTAGGAGTTTTTCACTACCAGAACACGTAAATATTAAAAGTACATGTCCTGCCTTTTAAATACATTGCTCCCTGCCATCTGGGCTATCCAGTGCCTACCCTAGGTTTGACTTGTATGTCTTACAAATGAAGGTTGAGGTCTAGCAAAAGAGTTATTTTGCCAGGTTGACATGGCAGTGCACATACTGGTTTCTACAGTGGCAGGCCTGAGCCAAGGGTAGAGGGCTACTTAAGTGGGTTGAACAATCAGTGCTGCAGGCCCACTAATAATATTTAATTTACAGGCCATCAGCACATGTAGCACACTTTACTAGGGACTTATTCAACGTAATTATATGCCATTTGAGGATAAGCCAAGACTATCTTTAGAGGTGAGAGAACAAACATGTTGTGTACTTTACCATTGCTAACCATTGCTAGAGTCCTAATACCAGCTTGAGCGAGGTCAGAAACGTGGAGTAGGCATGCAACAAGTTGGGGGGGGGGAAGACCACCCTAAGCCTGCCAGGTCTACCACATGTAATGTATTTAAATATTTTTATATAATTTAATAAATGTGTGTGTGTTTTTTAATTGTTTAGGGGCTATAAGTCTTTTTTAGGAGTTGAGGGATGGGGGTAGTGTTTAGTGGTAGTAATGAGGGTTTAGAGTTCAGGGAATTTTAGGATTCAAGGATGGGTTGTTTAAAATTACATTGACATAACTTAGTTAAACTAAAAGCAATAGTTACAAAAATTGAATTTTTTAGAATTAAAATACACGTGTGCCTGTGTGTGTGTGTGTGTGTGTATGTATGGGTGTGTATATATATATGTATATATATATATATATATATATTTATATTTTATATCCAACAAAGAAGTGACTCAAACAGATGATCTCATTAAAGAACAAAAATTTATATTTATATTTTATATATGTATATGTGTGTGTGTGTATCGTTTAGAAGTGATACCACCTTACCTGTAAAGTGAAGGTACTTCCAATGTACATTCTATGATGTAATGACTCCCTTTATTACTCTTGGCAAAAGTACATTATTAGTAAAACATAAATTACTCAAACTACACCACTCTGATGTGCAGGGGAAACCACTCGAGCACAGTGGCTAATTTTATGTTTTGCCTTTTGGGTGCAGGTTTCCTGAGTCAGCTAGTGGAGGCTGCTGATTACTGTCCACATTTCTCAGTCACTTTAAGAGCTGCCCAGCCATAGCACCTCAGACCTTGTCTGCTTCCCAGTATTGGGACTGAATGTGTTGTAATCTTGCTTTGCTTCTACTGGACTAAATAGACTCGTGCACCTGGAAGCAGTCATTTTTAGGTGAAAAGTTGAGGACTGGAGGCAGTGTCCGTTATGATATTAGGTGATGTTGTCAACTTATTTGCTGATGACCCAGTGCTGCAACCTCATCAATTGTTGCCTACCAGAACCTGGACGTTTGCTGGCTGGTGATCATTAACACTTAGTTGAAGCAAGAGTGATTTTCAAAAAGCACAAGAATGATCAGGTAAATCCCCCTGCTAAATAGACAATCAAACCTAAATTATGTTTCCAGTCTTAGACTCTCTTTTTCTGGGCAGAGCCATTCAAAGTATATTGCCACTCAACTTAGCAAACAGGCTTAAACTGGACTCTGTTAGGCTCTAGCACCAAAACTGCTGTACTAATAGCTACTGATGCCATACTATGCCTACTTTGTGCAACTGAATCCTGCATTGTAGTCCTATATATTCACTAAGCAGCTTTCAGTACTGTGGGATGTGAGATTTATCAACGCCCCTAAATTACATAAGGGCATCTAAGGTCAAATCCTCAAAGCTTTACCTCTCTTCTACAGGAACAATCGCAGATATAAATATTGAGAGTTCCGCTTGACAGCTAGTTCCATAATACTTCAGAGTCCCTCAAAGCTCAGATCTACCCCCCCCTCAGACCCCACTTTCAGTATTCATATACCTTCATGAGCATGGCCAAGCAACAGTATGTAAAAGAGACCCCTCTGTATCACTAAATAGCTAACTAGCTAGGCATCACTCACCCTGCACACTGGTTGGTGTTTATTAAGTTTCTGTATCCCATTTGGGTCTACATATTAAATCATTGTCAAAGGAGTACAGCACCAACTACATATCCTGTTAAGGGTTTTAAAAAAGTATTCCTTTGTAGGACTTAAATGCTGTGGTACAGGGCTTGATTCTCTTGAGGTTGTGCTTTGGGAATACTAGTCAAGCACACTACCTAAATAGCCTCCAGGATGCAGTGCAACATGCAGCACAAGGATAATGACTGTTTGCCTTCAGATGTTGCCAGAACCTTAAAGATCATTTAGTGCACACAAGACTTATTTCTCATTTGAGATCTGATCAAGAGACACTATGGACTCTACCACTTGTCAGGGGCTACTTTCCATGTGGATCTTGTGGTGTTTGCACATATACAAAGCATTCACACATCTTGAACTAGGGCTCAGTGCTCCATGAGACTTAAAACAGCAAATCAACTGTAAAATAGACAAACACATCTATATGATTGAATGCCCCTGTGGCCTTTGGTATGTAGGGATGATGACCAGGAAGATCAGGGTATGTATGCATCACTGAACATCTGAGTACCATCAGGTATAAACGGAATTCTGCTAAGTTGACAAGACATTATATAGAGACTGGGCACACAGTAGACAAACTTTTTTGGACTGTACTGGATAAACCCACCATACCGGCCACTTGCCTGATCTAGCTGTTGACCTTGTTCCAATACTCTTGTGCCCCTTGGCAGTCTCACAGTATATGATAAAGGGAGCCCAGAGAATGACAACACTGCAGGCATTCAGGGCCCTGGGCACGCCTATGTGTGATAGACATACCGGGGAGTAGTAAATCCAATGATAGTACTTAAACTGAATTAGACGGAAGCACATAGAGGTAGGCAGCATCTTTGAGGACATTTTTGCCTCAACCCACTCCTCATCAAGGGCCCCCATATCCCCCTCCTACCTTGTCCTGGGGGTTCCCAGGGGGTCTGGTGTGTTAGCAACCAGCCATTTATATAAACACAAAATGCCCCCATCTCATCAGTTACTAACTTACATTCCAGCGGGTTAAATTCCAGAAGGACGGGAGGGTATCCACGCTTCCTTTGTACCCTCCAGAGCATGGCACAGCTGAAGATACCCATCAACATGAGAGGGGTGCAACTGGAACTCAGCTGCCAGCTCATGGAATGACCGCATGCACCCCTCCCTCCAAACCTCTCCCAACATGGATACATCAGTAAGGTCCCAAGAACGAACCCCCCCTAAAAGGCTGCTGTCTCCACCTACCGCATCCCATGCCAAAAGGGAGTTGCCCCGTAAGGGTACCATGCCATTTCATGTGGCGAGGAGCAGCGTAACAGCAGCAAATACAGACCTGAGTAACAGGCGACAATGATTGAGGTGAAGTCCTGCTACTCAGCAAAAGAAGTAAACCATACAGGTGCAGTGGTTCCAGCTCCAGCCTGTGAGTGGGCTCCCCTCGATGTGTTCGGAACCGTATTGACATATGATATTGATTAACTAAGAGGCCTAATGCCTAATATTATAATCAGATATCCATCCACCCTAACCCCACCTCAAACGAAGAGAACCAGCCCTTCTCAAAAGACACTGGGCTTTTTCCACACCCACAGGAAGCTGGCGATATGTGCTTGAAGATAAGTAAAGAAAGTAGGTGGTAGTCGGTGGAGGGAATGATGTAAAACATATAAAAAAACAAGGGAGGGACACCATTTTAAAAAGCACCCCATGGCCTGCTAATGAGAGCAGCAGCTTAGACCATTCCTCCGTGCCCCTCCGTTCCATGGCCAGCTGTTAGGTGACATTAGGTTACCAGTATTGCAGTCTGGAAAAGGCCTCCATCATGCCTAAATAGTAGAAACTGTCATTAGCCAACCTAAAACAAAGATCCACCCAGCCACGGTCCATCACCATTACCAGGGCGAATAACAGTAAAGAAAGGGGGCAATGCTGCTTATTGCTCTTTTCATTTGGAACTTCTGAGAGGGGGATTCATTAATGCGGATCTGGGCCCACAGATTAGTATACAGTAGCCTATGGCAAAGCACATTTTTCAGATGGTGCTAAGGGTGTTAAGGCCAGTGCATCATATCCAATGCCCATTCTGCAGAAACCAAGCGTTGTACATCATCTTATACTCTGCTCCACACACCCATACATCTTACACGCATAGAGACAATTTAAAACATCCAATGAGCTCCTAATAATTTTTGGGTTTGTAGCCCACACATATGTTGCGGTATGAGGAAGAAACCTATGATGTAGCCTTCCACTGGTTGGTGGGTGAGAATTTTCATCTTAAAAAAATATTTTTTCCCCACTTATTTTTGTTGATTGCTGTTGGAGCTGGCCCTTTTTGCAGGGTTATTACCAAACTTTTTTCCTTCTGCCTCTTATTTTCTGACATGTTTTATGTTGGCTTTAGGACTATGGGCACTTTACCACTGCTGACCAGTGCTAAAGTGCAAGTGCTCTTTGTCTTAATTGTATTGGTGATTAGTTTATCTGTGAATGGCATATTTGATCTACTAGTAAGTCCCTAGTAAAGTGCACTGTGTGTGTCCAGTGCCTGTAAATCAAATGCTACTAGTGGACCTGCATCACTGATTGTGTCACCCCATGAGTAGCCCTATAAACATGTTTCAGACCTGTCACTGCAGTGTCTGGTGGGCAGTTTTAAAATGCCATTTTGACCTTGCAAGTGTACCCACTAGCCAGGCCCAAACCTTCCATCGTAATACATGTAAGTCACCCCTAAGGTTAGCCCCATGGGCAGGGTGCAGTGTATTTAAAAGGTTTGACATGTATTGATGTGTTTTAAATGTCCTAATAGTGTGAAGTACTGCTACATTTGGCTCTCACTATTGCAAGACCTATCGCTCCCATAGGGTAACATAGGGTATTGCCTTGAAATACCCTTTAAGTGTAATTTCCCATTGAGAGCAGGTAGAGGTAGAGGTAGAGGTATGGAGTTTGGGGTCTCTGAACACGTATTAAAAAAAAATACAACTTATGGTGAAGTTGGTTTTTGAATTGTAGGTTTGAAAATGCCACTTTTAGAAAGTGGGAATTTTCTTGTTTAACCATTCTGGGCCTCTGCCTGCCTGTGGAATACACGTCTGGGTCAGGATACAGTTGGGCAGTTTGTGAATTCACTCTAGACAGTCACACAAAGGGAGCTGAGGTGTGCCCGGCATTTCCTAATGGGTCTTCCTGAGTTACAGTGGTGGGAGGACCTGACACTTGCACTGGAGTGGGGCTGTGCCTGTCCTTACACACAGCAGTCTCCAACTCCCTGGAGTGTCTCTGGGGCCAGGGCAGGAAAAGGCAAGGCCTTGTGCACTCCAAAGACGTCTCTTTGAAGTCTGTCTACTTCAAAGATATAAATGGGAATATGTACTGGACCTCTGACACCACTTAGTTAAAACACTTCTAGACTGAGGACATTCTGCTAGGAAGAAGAGCTGGATGCCGCAGGAGAGACTGCCAATGTCCCTGTTGCTTTATTGTGCTGGCCTGCTGCTTCTGTCCTGGGAGTGAAAGGACTGGACTTTATTTTCTACATCCTGCTTTCCAAGGTTCTTCAAGGGCTTGAACTGAGTTTGCCTCCTGTTAAGAAGTCTCAGGGACATCAAAGACTTCACTTCCCAATGCCTTGGCTCTCTTGCTGAGAGTCCTGACTTTACATGGGGTGCCAAACCCAGTTCATGCGCCCTCGGAAGTGAGCTCTGGTGCAGGCAAGAAGAAGCTAAGAACATTGACTCCAGAGTGACTTCAGAACCTGCACCACTCTGATTCCGCCCGCTGCCTGCACTGGAGCTGTGGGCCCTGCTGAGTGCAACGACCACGACCTGCAACACAGGCCTGACGCTGCCGCAGCACCTCTGAACTCCTACCACAGCGTGAGTCCCGAGTACCATACCACTGACATCCTTGACATCCTGTGGCCCCATAGAGTAATTGCAACAACACAAAGCTGACGCCTCACATCTTGACCTACTGGAGTCATCAACCCCACCTTGTCATAAGGAACCAATGCCGCATCACCTCCCCTGCAACTGTAAAAAAATAAAAAAAAAAAAACACCTCACCTTCCCAGCCTAGCAGTAAGATGCCTCACCTCCCGGGTAGTGGTAAGGAACCAATGTTGCACCACCTCCAGCGATGCCTCACCAATGCCATGCAAAATCTTTGTTTAATCTTTGTTTAATCATTGTTATTCAAAGTACTGTACCGGGGTCCGTGCGACTACGTGACTGGCCCACCCTCCCTCTCGAGTGGTGTGGGACTGTTGGGAACGACTCAGTCAAGAGGCCGTGATAGCTCCAGTTGGAACTATTATGTTTTGAAGCGCTTTACTAAGATTTAATCTTTGAGAATTCATATCTTTACGTGTGTATGTTGGATTTTTGTTGTTTTTAGTCTTGTTTTACTCAGATAAATATTTGCTATTTTTCTAAACTGGTGTGGAGTACTTTTGTGTTGTTTTCACTGTGACTGTGTGTGTGTGTATATATATATATATATATATATATATATATATATATATATATATATACATACACACAAATACTTTGCACATTGCCTCCGAGATTGGCTGACTGCTTGAGCCAAGCCACCAAGGAGGTGCGCAGGGATTATTTTAGCTGTGTGACTCCCTTACCCTGACTAGAAAGAGGGACCCAACTTGGAAAGAGTGCAAACTACTGCCAGCTAGAGGCACCATTTCTAACAATTCCCAAAAAACCTTTTCTGGACCCGGGTATCTCATTGTGCATGTTAGTTAATGTATGTTCTTCATCTTCTAGCTTGCTTGTCTAAAGCCTCTGATGGTTCATCCTGAGCCAGTATGGCAAGCTGTTTTTGTGGTCTCCAGTAATGATTATTTGCCTTTGTCACTACAGGTTCTAGAGCGTACATCCAGTTCGTAAGCCACATGGTCCTCAGTCTTTGATTTCGCAAGTGGCTCGCTCTAATCCTGCTTACACCTAGAATGATTTAGTTCCATTAACTTTTGCACTTTGATTAAAAAGTGTAGACATTTTTCCAAGATAAATGTATAATCTCCCAACTGCAGATGAATAGGGTCTGTTTGCGAGTGAGTATGTTTATACTGTCATTTTCTGAAAACTTTATAATCTGCTTTGCCTCTTAGGAAAAGTAGGTTGTGATCAGTTCTAAGATTCTATTGTAAGTGGGTACTGTGTTGTGGAAGAAACCCACATCTTTGCTTGACAGGTGTTCAAAAACAAATATTAGACTCTCTAAGAGGAGTCCTCTTTTGTCCTTTGGCCATTTTGTGGTGTGAAGATATTAGCACTTCTTCGTCCCTTCTTCGATTTGCTCACAGACACCATGGTTATGTTTTGCCACAGTGATTCAGAAAAGAGATAAATCCATTTGATCGCTGAGAACTTGGCACTTAGTGGACAGGCATTTGGAAGCCACTTGTTAGGCACAGAAGTTACCTGGGACTGTTGTGAAGCAGCCTCGCACCATACAAATGTACAATCTCTGTGCTTGCCGTTTCAAAGAAGTAATTCAATTTTGTTATGTGGTTGATTTAGCCATGGAAACATTTCCTGTTTTAGTTGTTGCAGCAAAAGCATTTAGCAAAATCGGCAAGTTACGTTTTTTTTTAACTGGTAGAGTGTGGATTGAAACTTTTCAAAATCTTGTTTTTATAACCAAACCCTCACTGCTTATTGCAATTATCACTGTTTTCTTAGGCTAGTGAGATTCTTCCTGACAGCTTAAAGAGCGCCTTGTTTATTCTCTCCATGGACATGCCCTTCTGTTTGACTTATCCCAACGTCCATGAATCTACTACAGCCTACCTGGAGCAGCTAAATCCTGAAAATTACAGCATTTATAAACAAGCTGCTATCACTGTTCATTCCATTGAGTGTACCTGCACCTTTATGACCAATGTGAAGAAACAGGTAAGAGCCTCTATTTTTGACTAATTATTTACATGTGTGACCTTAGTTGACCATTTCATGTTTAGAATTGTACCCATGAGAAACATTGTATTATTTATCCACACTTGCTGATATTTGGCTTCATCACTACATTTAAAAAATAATGATAATGTAATTGAGTAGAATTGTTTCAATAATCAAATCCTGCCTGTAGATTACACAGAAGATCATTTTAGCCACATTACATCTGTACATACATTAGTATGAATGAGTTTGTACAGTTAAGAACTTGTGGTCCTTACTACACAAACTTTGGCACGTGATTAAGCTAAGAAGTACCCTTAACCTGGCTCCTTTACTCACATTTAGGTTTGGTTGCCTCTTCTGGACAATATAGGCTATGCTTTTCATAAATATTGAAACTCATTGACAATATACTGTACTCTCTGGGCAATATGTTTGCAGTAGTTTCATGTCTTTAAAGGAATGTTGGCTGTGTAGAAGTTGAAGCTCCTCATCTGGCCATCTAAGGTCCAGCACTGGTTGCTTTTGGTGCTTGCAACCCTCTTGACATACACCTTGTGTTCCACAATTGGACCAATCATAGATTCACATGTTCTAAATTCTTCTCGGTCTGCTCCCTATGGCCCTGTAGCTCACAGAGAAGGCCAGCCAGCTAGCCCTTGGTGTCATTCTGGTAGTCCTGAGTTCAAGCATCAGGTCCAGGCTTCCTTCCAGCAGCAGAGCACCCCTTCTTCTGAGTCTTCCACTTTCCAGAAGTGATCCGAAGAGTGGCTCAGAAGGTCCAATATTTATGCCTGGTGCCTGCCTCAGATATTGGGGGGGGGGCTCCCTATATTACCCCCACATCTGTTTCTGGAAAGTTCTTTCTTTGCCCTGACAAGACTCCATGTAGTTTATGGTGACAACAGACTGGTGTCATGGTTTTTGTGTGTGTGTTGGAAGAAGCCCTTGAAATGTAAGTAGGGCAGGGAACAGCTCCTTTCTATCTGTGCCTGCAGGATGGGCCATCCAGCCACACCAAGATTCCCTTTGTATCACTGTCTGGGAGAAATACACAAAGGCCAAACGCTAAGCTAATCCCAGTCATGTGACCCAGGATATTGGCAGAATGCACAAATGGAGAAGGAAATCACAACTTTCTCCAAGTGGCATGTTAAGAACTGTGTCTTAAAATGGGCCTTTACCATTAGAGAGGATTTTAAATTGCAATTCATTTGAGTGTGACAAACATTTTCCTATCTGCTCCCAATCAAAGTTTCCACTTAAAAATGTAGTAAGGTAACCCAATGTTATCCTATGGGAGAGATAGTCCTTGCAATAGTGAAAAAGGACTTTAGGAGTTTTTCACTACCAGGACATGTAAACTTAAACCCCCATGTCCTGCTTTTTAAATACAACGCACCCTGCCCTATAGGCCTTTACGCCCTACTTGGGGAATGACTTTATGTATTACAAAGGAAGGTTTAAGCCTGGCAAAAGGTTTATTTTTTCCTGGCCAAAATGGCAGTTTAAAAGTGCACTGCAGGCTGCAGTGACAGGCCTGAGGCATTTGCCATTGAAAATCATAAAAGCTTATCACCTAGAGAGCTTGTCCAGGGTACATCATCCCTTTACTATCTCAAGACAGATACCTTACCAGCAAAAATGCCATCCCACGTCAGTGATTCTGCATTTTTGTGGCCTTTGAAGCTGTACTGCTGGCCAAAAGACTGTGTACTGAACCCTTCCTAGTCTAGATTTTAACCATATCTAAATGCCAATCCAACAGGCTAGCTGCTGAGACAGTACCATAGGAATTGCAGATAAAAATGCATCTAGTAGCCTAATGATTTGCAGAAGTATCACTAGGGTCCCCAGCTAAACAAAAGGCAATTCCTGGGAAAACAAAACTTGCACTTCTCAGTCACCTGAAGATATTCTGTGATCTATGAAGGAGGTATTTAATCTCTCAAAGACTGTAGACCTATTCCATCAAAATGTTTCATAGGCAGGGCAATATGTGCCCTTCCTATTGAGTTTGAAATGTACCATGTGACCTTGACGCATGAGGAAAGACTGGAATTGTTGAATGTTTTTATTTTTTTCTTTGTTATGAGACATACAGGTCTTGGTATATCTCATGACTGACTGATATTAAAGGGTATATTTTAAGGCACAATTAACTTTCTAGGTATGCATACCCTCCACTGTTCATAGTTGGATATACTTGTTTAACAGGAACAGTTCAGTTGTGAGACTTGGCCCCTTGGAAGTCAAAAGAAACAAGTATCGGGGGTTCCTACATATCCAGCATTTCATCACAACTCCTATTGTTCCGGTTTCTAACTTGAAAAACAAAAGTCCCTGGTTTAGAAGTAGGATGAGGTGCATTAGAGATTAAATGAGCTGCAACCGAGTGGACTGAAGGAAGTGTCTGAGAGGTGCTCGGCGCTATTCAAAGGAAAAGTAAATAGGAAAAGAGAAGGAAATGAAAGGGGGACCTGTAAAATGAGAAAATGGAAACAAAAATTTGCACTTAAGACACACTCCTGTTCATGTGGATGTGCAATAAAGCCAATGACTGGAGTATGCTCACCTGTTGCCCCACGTACAGGCTTCTACTCCCATGATTTGTGAGTGGGGATAGCCAACACCAAAACTTTTTCCTGTAGTATTCTAGGACATTCTGTGTAACACAATACCTTTCGGCAGTCTTTAACACAAGGAATTAATAATCAAGCCATAAAGGCCTACTGGAAAACATGCACTTTTCACTACACATAAGTTACTGTTACTGTCTTTGTTGTATCTTTTCAAAATAAACAGATCAGATCTATGGAATCTGACATAATTATTCCCTGTTAACCAATGAAGCCTTTAGCGTTGATCAGTGGCTTGCCGCTCCATTTTGTGTTGAGCATAAGGTTTCTCACACTACTTAAGGCATACAGTCATAAAACTACAAATACCTATTTTTTTTTACAAATGGCAAAATAATAAGGGCCCAATAAGGTTTCTTATACTTAACTTGTTCTGCTCTCTGACCTTTTCAGGCAGGTAACCAACACCAGAACCCCTTCTCTCAATGGTAATATGTGAGATTCCGTTTAACCAAATACCTGTCTAAAGATTTACATAATAATCCACCCTTAAAGGTCTTTTGACTTACGATATTGTTTTCACAATAAATGAGTTCTACTGCCTTTGTCATGCCTTTTCATAATAAACCAGTCATACCTAAGACATCCATCATAACTTTTCCCAATTTACCAGACAGGCTTATAGCCTTTATTGTTGGCTTTTTTACCATAGTCAGCTCTGGCCTACTGGATTGAACATAAGTTTTCCCGAAATGCAAAACAAGCACTCTTTCTCAGTGTAAGCACAAACCTTCTGCCCAGTCCAAAGCTTGTGGTGATGAACATTATCAGTATGTAGGTAGAGCCTCAGCCTTTCTCTCCACACTGCTTTGTAAAGCTTTTTCTGGTGATCACATAAGGTCAGTAGACAGCTGTGCTGTTAAGCCAGACTAAAAAAACTGTTGAAAGTGTGACCTGACAGCATAAAAAAGAGCCCTTGTTCATACAGCCGTCTGTTATGTGGTTCCTACTTTGGTAATAGGACATCATGTTTAGGATGGCAGCACTGTCGAGTGTGGGAGACTGAGTGCAAACCACAGCATTAGTAGCTGTCGGCCTAACTCCTGGCAACCTCACTCCTGGCAACCTCATAGTCCCTCACCCAAGCCTGTTAGGATGAGAGGTGATTATGGCAACCTGAGCATGATGCTTCGACCCCTCAGGGAAGTCGTAGAAACAGATTTTACACCTACCGCTCAGGTACTCATGCATGCCCAGGCAAGTCACAGGATGCAAAATAGGTTTTCAATACATTTATTGAATCAATCACAGTCTGGTGTAATAAGCATTTTCTGCAATAATTAGACAGATGAAATAAAGCAAGGTGATCATCATCGGGCTGCAGAAGATAAATGGCCCCATCATGTTGTGTATGATTCTAGATGTTGTAGAGATTCCTAGCTAACCCTATGTCTACGTCTGAGAGCATAGTGGTTGTAACCCTCAGCCTGACCCAGTCTAAGGGATTAGCCAAAGCCCCATACCTGGGCAGAATATCAGGAATTGGCCTGTCACGTAGATGGCAATCCTCTTGGGAGACTGAAAGTTCAGCACTGATAAAACTGCCTGTAGTGCAGTACGCATCCCAGGATGATCTGGACCGGAATGCCCTCTGCTCATCTTGGAGCAGTGTGTAGTTTATTGGGTCTACATTGGGACCACAGTTCTGATGTAGTTTTGTGTCTCAGAGATAGAAGCTGGCCACACAAATTAGCATATCATGTATTGTCTGTAACAGCCTTGGGCAAAGAGAACAGATTATGTGTAATGCAAAGGCTGATTAAATGAACAGCGTCGTCCTTACCTTCCTAGAATGAAACAGCTGATAACATTTGTAAAAGCCATTGCAAAAAACAGTCTTGCTAATCCTGAATAAAAAAAGTGTGTAAAATGTGAATAAGGCACTAACCGTAAAACTAAGCTAAAACAGGGGTGCCCAACTCTGGTACCAAAGAGGACCTCATTACACCTGCACAACACACAGAAAAATTGATTAAGAAAAACAGGTATTGCAGTGCATTATTGAATTACTCTGCCTTAAGAGCAGTAAGGAGCTCTCCTTAAGCAACGTGACGGCTCAGGCAAATATGATATTTTGCAATCATTGGCATGAATGTTGTGCTGCAAAAGGTGTATTAGAATATGTTGAAAAAATTGTCCCACAAGCCTGTCTTTGTCCGGTGCCCAGTTTTAGTTTTTTGGCCTTGATCTTCTTTTGCAGCCCAAGACATAAAAAGCCTGAAGTCCTCTTGTGCTGACTCTTATCAGCCATTTGTTAATACTTAAAGTGACAACATTGTAGTGTAGCTGAATCAGTCTTTGCTTGAGGCACATTGTAAGCCAGATCCCGTCTCCTCCTGTGCTTGGGCTGTATGGTGCCTCTCACAACATTCATCTGTTTGTCAGTCAGTCAGTAATTGAAGGCTCTTCTCAGCACAATGACCTGTTCTGTTTGTAAACATTCTCTGCATAAAGACTCACAGGAACAGATTGACTGCACAGCACAAGGCATTGAGCATACTAAGGAATACATTTATTATGAGCATCAAGAAGCTGAGCGCCTTTTCAAATACTTTAGTGCTACTACAAGCTGCTGAATTATCCTATGTAATATTTGTCTGTACTTCAATAGTCAGCACATTATAAGGCTGCGCATGAGAAGAGAGTTGTTCAATGACTCTTAAGGGTAGAATTGTCCAGAACATAGGCGATGTTCTTTTATTTTCACTGTGAATTCAACACCTGTTTTTTTAAAATATTTTCTAGGGAGAGAAGAATCTTCCAGAATTGTTAGAATTAGCGGAGCAAGCTCTGAACAGCCTTTCGTACCATCAACACTATCCCTTGATTCACGAATTCATCCACGTTTGCTCCGACATGTAAATAACTTTTTCTTTCTTTCAATTTGAATGTTTTGTGATTATGTTTATTGAACACACGTGCATACATTTAGATGCAGTCATGCATGCCCACATGAAATGCACTAGGTAATTCTTTCCTATGTTATAAGTTTAACAAGTTACTCATTCCGCTAAGTTAATTCGTGCACATAATATGTGAGGTGCATTTCAAGATAAACATCAACATCACTGAATCATCAGTATTATTCCTAAAGGAATTTGCCTTTGGGTCAGTGGAATCTATGAACACATGTTAATACTATGATAAAGAAATATACATACAAAATGGTGAATGTATTTATGTCTACGCTCCCTCTTGGTGCAGTCAGTGAGGCTCTTGACCTCACCTGCCCCATCCATGATGAGATTAGAAAGGCTGAGGTGATAGGCTGGTTAAATTGTGCTCACGGTCACTACAGGGCGGAATCAAATTGTGGTCCCAGTCACTATAAGGCGGAATCCTAATGCACCCGAAGTTGCATGTGTTGGAGGCAAAGCCAGTAGGTCGATTCTAGGTTGATGGTTATTATTTTTTTTTTTTACTACAAACCTAGGTTACAAAATTATTAATTAAAAAGAAAAAGAAAACCTGCCACTATCTAAACGTATTGTCGATGCTTTCAATAAACATACAGGGAGTGCAGAATTATTAGGCAAATGAGTATTTTGACCACATCATCCTCTTTATGCATGTTGTCTTACTCCAAGCTGTATAGGCTCGAAAGCCTACTACCAATTAAGCATATTAGGTGATGTGCATCTCTGTAATGAGAAGGGGTGTGGTCTAATGACATCAACACCCTATATCAGGTGTGCATAATTATTAGGCAACTTCCTTTCCTTTGGCAAAATGGGTCAAAAGAAGGACTTGACAGGCTCAGAAAAGTCAAAAATAGTGAGATATCTTGCAGAGGGATGCAGCACTCTTAAAATTGCAAAGCTTCTGAAGCGTGATCATCGAACAATCAAGCGTTTCATTCAAAATAGTCAACAGGGTCGCAAGAAGCGTGTGGAAAAACCAAGGCGCAAAATAACTGCCCATGAACTGAGAAAAGTCAAGCGTGCAGCTGCCACGATGCCACTTGCCACCAGTTTGGCCATATTTCAGAGCTGCAACATCACTGGAGTGCCCAAAAGCACAAGGTGTGCAATACTCAGAGACATGGCCAAGGTAAGAAAGGCTGAAAGACGACCACCACTGAACAAGACACACAAGCTGAAACGTCAAGACTAGGCCAAGAAATATCTCAAGACTGATTTTTCTAAGGTTTTATGGACTGATGAAATGAGAGTGAGTCTTGATGGGCCAGATGGATGGGCCCGTGGCTGGATTGGTAAAGGGCAGAGAGCTCCAGTCCGACTCAGACGCCAGCAAGGTGGAGGTGGAGTACTGGTTTGGGCTGGTATCATCAAAGATGAGCTTGTGGGGCCTTTTTGGGTTGAGGATGGAGTCAAGCTCAACTCCCAGTCCTACTGCCAGTTCCTGGAAGACACCTTCTTCAAGCAGTGGTACAGGAAGAAGTCTGCATCCTTCAAGAAAAACATGATTTTCATGCAGGACAATGCTCCATCACACGCGTCCAAGTACTCCACAGCGTGGCTGACAAGAAAGGGTATAAAAGAAGGAAATCTAATGACATGGCCTCCTTGTTCACCTGATCTGAACCCCATTGAGAACCTGTGGTCCATCATCAAATGTGAGATTTACAAGGAGGGAAAACAGTACACCTCTCTGAACAGTGTCTGGGAGGCTGTGGTTGCTGCTGCACGCAATGTTGATGGTGAACAGATCAAAACACTGACAGAATCCATGGATGGCAGGCTTTTGAGTGTCCTTGCAAAGAAAGGTGGCTATATTGGTCACTGATTTGTTTTTGTTTTGATTTTGAATGTCAGAAATGTATATTTGTGAATGTTGAGATGTTATATTGGTTTCACTGGTAATAATAAATAATTGAAATGGGTATATATTTTTTTTTGTTAAGTTGCCTAATAATTATGCACAGTGATAGTCACCTGCACACACAGATATCCCCCTAACATAGCTAAAACTAAAAACAAACTAAAAACTACTTCCAAAAATATTCAGCTTTGATATTAATGAGTTTTTTGGGTTCATTGAGAACATGGTTGTTGTTCAATAATAAAATTAATCCTCAAAAATACAACTTGCCTAATAATTCTGCACTCCATGTAGTTTAAGACTAAATGAGCTATTGTCCGTAACTTTAATGGACTATATGTGCTTCCTAGAAAGGAAGTGTGCTTTGAACATATACAGAATCAATGTTTTTAGCTTTAATAACTATCGAAGGAAAAAGGATTCTTATTGATGTAAAGAAATAATACAATTGGATTTTAATTACTGTAATTTGAAGATCTAGTGTAAACATGCAGGGATGATTAAAGCCCTTAAAAGGCAATGAACGGAAAGAAGAAAAGCATCAGCAGTGTAGATAAAGTATTGACCCAGCAGCCCTGGCTTTCAAGTACATTTCTTTTTAGGCAGTTGTGCACAAGTGATCAGGGAATATGCCATCACGCACAGTGCAAGGAAGGCAATGGCAGAAGTGGGCTGACCAGTGCTTAATTTGAGCTGGTGGTTGCAAGTGGGTCCACCGGCACTAACTTTGCGGGACCAGTACTTATTTTTCCTCAAAAAACTTTGACCTAGAGCAAGAGAGAAAAAAGCACAAAAGAGAGACAGGTGACAGAAGTGAAAGACGGAAAGACATTGACAAAAGGAGAAAGCAGGGATGAAAAATAACATGCATTAGTTTAGCTGAAGAAGCAGGGAGTGTCTGGTATTGGAATAAAACGTCAGGAGGTGGATTCAAGATTACACAGACTTAGTATTCAGCACCCGAACCTTTAATAGCTCCTTCTCAGGCCTCTGGACATGACCTGGGGCCCCCATTTTTATTTTTTTATTTTTTACAAATTAAGCACTGGGCTGACTCATTGTGCAATGGAGCAGTAGGCGAATGGATTAAGAGGGATGGCAAAAGCTGCTCCGTATGTATATATGTGTATATTTTATTTATGTTTTTTTTTATTACACAAGGTGAATGACATAGCAAAAGATTTCTTTAGGCCAGACCTATAAGCCACAGTGTAACGTCAGAGGGCAAATGAGGAAAATGTAGACAAAGGTAATCAGAATTGGCAAAACTAAAAAGTCTCCATTTTATTACTTATTGTTTTTGCTAAACAATTTTGCTGATGTTGTGCAACAGCTGCGAAAAAAAGAAAAAAGGAAGCCATAATGTGGCCCATGTTGATGGCGGTGTCCTTCTCTACACACGCATGCATCACCATTTGTCTTGGTGCCATTTTTACCCCTTTTACTTTACTAACCCTAGATGGTGGGCTCCACTTGGATGGATAACTAACAAATCTTAAATGTTAATTTTGTGATGTCGCTTTTTGGAATGTGGAGTTGGCCAGCAGTAAACGGCCGTTGGGTGGGGAAGCAGCAAAGAAGAGGTTGGGGAGAGCGAGTGGAGAACACAACAGCAAGCGGGCGGGAGGTGAGGGAGGAATAGAGGCTCTTGAGGCTTGTCCCATAATCTGGAAAACAATACTTGTAGTATACTTCAGTTTGACTTTTAATTCCTGCAACCCTCATGTTATGATCCCGAGGTGAAGCAAAGGACTTCATTGAGAAAATCAGCTTGATTTGTCTACGTAAAAAAAATGCCTGGTTGTTCTCCACATATTTGACATGAAGCTTCACTAGAAACTCCACAGATGTCACAGCTCCTTCTTAATTCCTGTCAGTTCTCTCTTCTTGGAAAGTGTGTCAGGAATTATATGTGGGAAGAGGAGTCTGTGCACTTCAAACAAGATTGTTCCCTCCCAAATTGCTCCCTTCAAGACACAAGCACTCCATTACACTGCTTTCAAAACCACCCTGAGAATGCCAACAGACCCATTTCATTCTCCAAAAGAGTGCAGACACTATCTATGAGCCTTTCTCACAACCCCAAGCTACTCCTCTTGTTGCTTTAGCATCTGCAGCAACACTTTCTAAATCTCAGTCCCAAGCTTCTGCACTTGGGTATCCTCAGAATGCCACCTCTTGAATGGGCAGCAGCTCCCCAAAGATGCATAGACATGATGTATAATTGGTGGATGTAAACATTAGCCCTCAGAAGTCCCAGCTTCCTCATCCCCTTCATGACCATTTCCCCTTCTCCTTCCACTTGTTTTCTTTCTTAAAGCAAATGGTTAAAAATATGCTGGACTCTTTGGCAGTGGCTCCATCAAGCCCGGAAACAAGACTCCCTTATTCCCACACTTTCCTGGTCAAATAGAGACAACCCCTGTCTGTGTTTAGAAGCTTCCAGCATTTTTCTGAAACAAAATCTTACTTGGTATTTTACAACTGATGATCTGTGCCTTGAGTGCAAACACTTGGCTATTTTACCTTTTTATAATAATTAACGATTAGAGACTCACTTTGCATATTCTTCACACAAATGTCCACTAATATTGAATTTTAACATCTCTATGCCACCTCGTTTTAGTTGGAAATCTGCACAGGCGACCACATCTCTGCTGGCTGGGAGTCAAAAAGTGTTCCTTCGGTTACTGTCACATTCTGTGTCATCTGTGAAAAGGGAAGTTTATCGGTGCTGTTTGGATACTGTGAAGGTAAGGTTTGCAACATTATATACCTAAATTGCTACTAGGCATGTAGCACCAGAGTGACTGTCACTTTTGTTTTGCTGTCTCCATTCCAAATTGGCAAATAAAACAGGAAACAAAATAGTCTATACCTTTTAAAAGAGTAGTAGATTTGAAACCTTAAGTTGAACAAATCTAGCATAGAACAATGTATTTCTTATCTCCACATATGCCTATTTCATTTTTCTGTCATTCCATTCTCATTTTGGTTTTGTTTTTTAATCATCAGTGTACTATTTTTTTGTCAGTAGCGACTTCACAAAATTATGCACATTTCTTACAACATATTCAGTTGAAATGGCGGTTAATGCTTTCCTTTAGTATGTGTTGATATCTGTTGTGGTACTTAGTAAATAGCATGTCATTCATTCCTTCTCCCTGTTTTCTAACATGACTGTACTGTCTGGATGCTTAATTTCAAGAATTAATACACGTGCATCTCTATTTTCTGAAATGTATTAATTGGATCATTTTCTGCCCTTGGACCGAGTACCCTAACATTAACCAATAACCTTTAATCAAAACCAGTGTAATTTATTTTTCTACATTCAGAACATTATCAAATGATTATGCGGTGCATACCTTCTTTTAATATTCTTCAATAGGGAGTCTTCTGAGATTAATAGAATTTTAAATATAGCTCTCCAGTATTGGATCTTTTATAGTTTCACATGCTTGAATCATTCCCTGTCGTCGAAGTGGGAGTCCCATGGTACCAGTAAATAGCAGTATACAGAAATGTAATGTATAAAACAGTGTTAAAGTGCATTCAGTTCTACCGCTTATTGTCATTTGAAACGATCAAAAGTCCAACCAATCAGGCAACAGCACCCTTAACAACCCTCACTATGGAAGCCCCAGTCTCTCAGATTTTCTGCTGCATGTTGTGTGAAGGGACTGTCCATGAGCTCTGCTCAGGATTTTCTCAATTCCAGCTTTAAAAACGAAAATGTCTGATACTTCCAGGAAGGACTCTTTAGACCTTGCAAATTATGTGGGGGGGGGGGGGGGGAGAGATTACATGTGAATGACCCACATAAGGACCGCCTCTATTGCAGCTGAGAGAGAGGCAAGACTGTTTTTGTGCCTACAAAAAGTCAAGTTACAAGATAATCCATCCTCAGATGAGGACAGTGATACCTCTGTCAAGTCTTGCAAGGTCCCAAGACCTGGTGACCTCTGCGTAAGGAAGGAAGCAGCAAAAAAACTCTCATCATGGGTCTCTGAAGCATACACAGAAAAATTTTTAAACATCAAAATTCTCCTAAAAAAAAATGCTGCTTCTGAGCATACTGCTTCAGCTACAAAGTCCTGAGACTTTCCTCATTCCTCTTCATCAGAGCCATCAACGGCAAAGCCTAAGACTCATATGAGAATGGAGTCAACAAGGTCTTTGCCGACTGACCGCATCGCCGACTCCAACTACAACAACGGTTACCACTGTCTCATCAACAAGACCATTGACAATGACATCAATCTCAGTCATGGACGCTTCGATCCCGTCTCCGAAGATATTGTTGTTGACGAAGAATTAAACAATGACTCCGCTGTCAATGCGGCCATCGTTGACTATGGCACCACTGTCGACGAGCCCGCCGTAGACTGTGCCAGCATCAGTGATGAGCATGCCATCAACGCATGCTCATCTTCCCTCGCCGATGTAGACGACACCGTCGACATTCATTAAAGTAACAAAGACTTTCTTCAGACTCAAGAGACCTCACCCAGCAAAGTTTCACATATCCTCCTAGCCTAGCCACCCCCCTAGATCTGGAGGATTCGGAGGATAAAGGCCCGTTTGGCCTCGCACATAGCCCATCTGAACTATGGGTCAAATATCAGGATGAATTCTGTGAGGAAGGGGAACAATCCTATTATGGCCATTATTGCAGTCCGCAAGCCAAGCAACAATATGCATACTATCATGACTACCCAGAACCTCCATCCCGCATAAGAGGGATGGCTACCTGATCCCTTTTCCGTCACCACCTTCACAATCTCCCTCAGATTCCCCTTCTGAGGACATTCGGGGCTTCCATAATTTCATGAAAAGAGCTACAGCGAGCATTGAATTTTCTGAATTTGAATTGCTTCCTTTATGACTTTAAGGAACAGGCATGAAAGTCTGTTTGGGCTCTCCCAATAATTGATCATATTTAAGAAGAAGGTATGAAGCTGATTGTGAGAAAACAGGGCTGATTGCAGAGGCCCCCTAACTTTTTGCCCCCATTTTTCACTTTTTGCTGGTGTTTTCCTAACTCTGATGGTGCCCTGGGTACTGCTAACCAGTCCCAGGGCCTGTGCTCTGTGTGAAATCAATATGCAAATTAGGCTAATTATAATTGGCTAAGTTAACCTACCTATAAGTCCCTAGTATATGGTAGGGCATGTAGGTTTAGGGACCACAGTATAGGTAGTGCACCCATAGGTGCCCTGTTGAGGTGCCCATTGTCAGTTTAAAGGCAGGCCTGCCTTGCTAGCTGCTGTGGGAGGGAATCTCCCCTCAGCAGATGGTGAGGCAGGAAGGGGGAGGGCTGCCAAACTGGTCTTCAAAGGCAGAGAAGGACATTTGGAGCAACCAGCAACACCCCCACATCCTGCAACCCCAGACAACTAGGTGCCCCCTTGATTAAATTAGGAGAGGGCAGGAGAGGGGTGTGTTTATGATTTTTAGCCACACCAGTGGGTGGGCTCAGCCAGATGTAGCCTCCAAAAATCAGATTCAGCCATGATGGATTTTTGGAGAATGTTGCCTACTGGGATTGATTTTTGCCACACTTCCCAGGAAGTGGTCATCACAGGGGGAAGGACCCTGTGCCTGATTGGAGAACCAGGACCCCCCTGCTTTTTATCCAGGAGCAAGGATAAAAGTGGCAGACCTGCACCCACACCTCAGTTCCCTACCACATCCAACAAGGAAGAACTACAGAAGAAGAAGGACTGCCCTGCTGGACCCCTGGCCTGCACCTGGAACTGCACTCAGAAGGACTGCACCAGCTGCACACCTGGGCTTCACCACAAGAAGGACTTTGCCTGGCTTCAACTGGTTCAAGGAGGGACTCCCAGTTTGCTACAGGTGAAAAATAGCTAACCAGAGTCCCCTGCACCAACTCCTGAAGAAAGCGACCAGCTAACCACTGTCCAAAGGCCAGAAAGGAGTTTGTGCCAGGTGCATTCTGGGAGTTGTAGTCCACCCCCCCCCCCCCCCCCCCCAAGGACCATCTCAGAACTTCTGGACCCTTGGGGTGAGCTGTGGACCTCAAAAGAACCTTAAAAGGATATCTGGGAGAAGCCCCAGAAGTTTGGAGAAGTTTAAAAAAAAAAAAGCTCCATAGGGGGACCGACCCACCGCGGCAACTCTAGCCGGCTTGCCTCAACCCCAACCCAGCCTCATTTGCTGGTTCGTCCCGGTAAAGAAGATCTCCGAAAAAGAGACTAAGTCCGAAGGTAAAAAGTTGACCGGGACCTCCCAGCCAGCGTATCCGAGGAGGGCTCTAGGGACTTTGGATCAAGATCCAGGTTTACCCCGGTTGAAGGATTTTCACCTCGAAAAAACGACTAAGTCCGAAGGTAAAAATCTCCACTGAGGATTCCCGCATCGCGTATCCGGAGAAGGGCTCCAGGAGGTCGGATTGGACTGGCAGGTTTGTCCCGCTGAAGAAAATCTTCGGAAAAAAGACTAAGTGTGAAGGTAAACTTTTAACCGAGGCCTTCCGCGGCCTGTAGCAGAGCAGGTCTCCATCCCGGTCGGCCTTAAACTTTGACTTTGCCCCAGTCGAGGTGCAACCAGATGACCAGATTGTCGCTTTTTGTTTCTAGGCGCTAAAAAAACAATAATTCTTTAAAAATGTATATCTCTGGTTCCCCTTAACCAATTTTATTTGTTTTTGTGTCATTTTAAAGATAAAAATATAATCTAGTTTTATAAATTGGTTTTGGATTTTTAAACTGTTTCCTTTGTTATATTTAATTACTGTTTTGTGATATTTGAATGCTTTACACTCTGTCTCCTAAGTTAAGCCTTGACGCTCGTTGCCAAGCTACCAAGGGTTGAGCTGGGTTTAATTTACTGAGACCTAACTGGGCCTTAGTGGAGGTTAGTGGCCTGTTGCTAAGTGTAGGTACCTACCTGCCCTTACCAATAACCCATTTTCCAACATTTTTGGTGAGCAGTGGTGGGATCCTGTACTTGTGTTCAGTATCACGTTACAGTTTTAAGTAAAACAAATTAAAAATCCTTTAAATTGTCCTGGTGCAAAAATTGTATTACATTTTCATTGTGGATTAATTTCAATTATTGAATTGTTGTGATTTTTCTAAATTCTTGTTTCCAATTTTTGCAAAACGTTTTTGTTGACACAAAAATAGGGAACCATGGAGCTCGATCTGGCTAGCCTACCCACACTGACAGTAGTCCAGCTTAGGGGGTTGTGTACTGAAAGAGGGTTGCCTGCAACCACTGACCTCAGGAAGCATGTCCTGATCAAATCCCTGACCGCATGGGCTGAGGCCCAAGAGGTAGACTCAAACGAAGCTCCAGAGGAGGGAGAAGTAGGGGGGATGCTAGCTCTAATCACTCAGGGGAGGGAGGGCATCTGAGCCTAAGTGAGGATGAGGAAGACCGGTCCTCATTACATACAGTCACTAGGGGAAGACCCAAAGATATTTGGGGGAAGGGGGTCCCTTCAGGAGGAGAGAACCTGTCCCTCAGAAAAAGAGAGCTGGAGGCCCAGCTAGCATTCATAGCTTTGGAGGCAGAGAAGCTGGCCCTAGAAAAGAAAAAGTGGGCAAAGAGAGAGAAAAGAGATGGTGGCAGCGACAGAGAAGTTTAGGTGTCCATGGGTGGGGGGTTTGCCCCAGATTACCCAAGGAGGTGGTTCCTGCTTATGTAGAGGGGGATGATATAGACAAGTGGTTGGAGGCCTTTGAGAGGGCACTCCAAATGGGAACGGTTAAGCCTCAGTACTGGGGTTCCCTTTTGTGGTAGTTGGTCCCCAACTCAGGTAGGGATAGGCTTCTGACCTTAAGGGGGGAGGAGGCAGATTCATACCCTATTATGAAGAGGTGCTTAGCCAAGAAGTTTGGTCTGACCCCAGAGCAGTATAGAATGAAGTTCAGGGACACCCAGAAGGTCAGTACCCAGTCTTGGGTTGACTTTGTAGACACCCCAATTAAGGCACTAGAGGGCTGGATTGTTGGTAACAAAGTAAATACTTATGAGGGGTTATACAATCTGATCATGAGAGAGCACATCTTGACCAATTGTACCCAAAAAAGGTTACGCCAGCATCTAGAGCTGGGGGAGGCAGCTGATGAGTGGTTGAGAACCAGGGTGGTTGTCAAGCCCCAGGTGGGAGACTCCAAGAAGGGGGTGGGGGGGTCAGGTCCCCAAAAACCTAAGGAGGGAGGTGGTAAGCCCACCACAGAGACTCCCTCTGTACCCCAGAACCCTAAGACGGAGGAGAGTAAATCCCACTCCCACTCTGACCAGCAGAGCCAGGGAGACCCAGGGTTAAAAAAAGCTCTTGGACAGTAAGGCTTGCTTTGACTGTCAGCAGACAGGTCACTCCAGAGGAGATGCAGCCTGTCCAAAGAAGGTGGTTAGCACTGGGCTGTCCAGTGTAGCCATGGAGGAGGACTCCTTGGATGATGAAGTCCTCCTAGCATTGAGCTGGGAGACAGGACCAGATGGTAAGCTGGTGATCCTTGAGGGTGGGAGTAGGCACTTCCACCTCATTCAGGTGAATGGGATCCCTACCACTGGCTTGAGACACCTGTGCCAGTCACACTATGGTGAGTGACCGGTTAGTGACCCCAGACATGTATGTCCCAGGAGAGACCAGGAAAGTCAGGATAGCCACAGGGGAGGTCACCTCCAAACCTGTAGCCATAGTGCCCCTAGAGAGGGAGGGTATCCTTGACTGGTTTAGGGTGGTAGTCAGTGCTGACCTCCCCCTAGATTGTATCCTGGGCAATGACCTCCCAGAGGTGAGTCTGGTCCCAGATGGGGCGGTCGCCCAGGGCACCCCCCCCAACCCAAAGTCCTGGGGAGTCAGTACCTACAGTTAGGAGACAGGGGTCCCCTAGAAAAGGAAAGAAAAGGAAGGGTAGGCCACTCTTAAAGAGAGTTCCAGGGAGCCAAAGGCCTTCTGCCCCAGTAGGGGGGGGGGCAGAGTTGGCACTGGTGAGGCCTCACCTGACCCCAAGGAAGTCCTGAGTAGTCAGGCAGCTGTCCAGATGCAGGGTGTTGCCCCTGCACTGACAGAAGGGAGAGTGGAAGGAGGGTGTCTGCCACAGGAGGTGGAAGCCCCCAACTCTAGGCAGCAAGAGGGCTGCCAGGACCCCACAGTTGCCCCTAAAGCAGCTCAGCCACCTGTCAGTGGAGAGCTTAGGGTGTGGTTCTGGGTACTGACAGCTGTCAGTAGCCTCTGCTGGGTGTTAGCCTTCCTGGCAGCACTGCACTTAGCCTGGGAGGCAGACCCCAGGGCCAAAAGCAAAGTAGGCCCCCTGACCCTGTTGGTCATGGTGGGGTTGCTCAAGTGTTGGGTGACCTCTTTGGGTAAGCTAGGTGTTGCCCTAGCAGAGATAGGATTAGGAGAGGTGGCCACCTCACTACCCAAGTTGGCAGAGAGAGAGGAGGAAGACACACCTAGAGGGAAGTTTTAGTTTGAGATGGGTCCTTTCACTGTTGGGATGGCTTCACTACCCAGAGGGAGTGACCATGGCAGGAGGATGTAAGGCAGAGTAGGCCCTGCAAAGGGACAGCCAGTTTTCTTCACTGTCTTCCTCGCCTAACAAGCCAGGAAGACTCTCCCAGGGTTGGGCTGAGTCTCCTGGGCATGTGGGCTGGGGGCTTGTGTGAGAAAACAGGGCTGATTGCAGAGGCCCCCTAACTTTTTGCCCCCATTTTTCCCTTTTTGCTGGTGTTTTCCTGACTCTGATGGTGCCCTGGTACTGCTAACCAGTCCCAGGGCCTGTGCTCTGTGTAAAATCAATATGCAAATTAGGCTAATTATAATTGGCTAAGTTAACCTACCTATAAGTCCCTAGTATATGGTAGGGCATGTAGGTTTAGGGACCACAGTATAGGTAGTGCACCCATAGGGGCCCTGCTGAGGTGCCCAGTGTCATTTTAAAGGCAGGCCTGCCTTGCTGGCTGCTTTTAAATTAAAGTTATAAGCAAATTCGACTTTGGAATTAAAAGTAGTTCTAAAGTCTTAAACTACCTTATTGTTACATATAAGTCACCCCTAAGGTGTGCCCTATGTGCCTCTAGGGCTGGGTGCCATGTAACTATAAGCAGGGACCTTATAAAAATGGTTTTATAAGCCATGGTGAGGTAAAACAGCCAAATTTGTTTTTCCCTCATTGTAGTAAATGGCCTTCATAGGCTAGAATGAGGAGACTTTATTTTAATTTTTAAAGTCCCCTTATATGATGGATACCAAGAGTTTGGTATCAAATTAATTGTTGTAATAAATCCCACAACTTCCATTTGTTGGATTTAATATAACTTGTTCAGTTAAAGAGTTTTAAACTTTACCTGAAAAGTTGCCAATTTCAGTCCTGCATTGTTTTTTGCTGCTGTGCTCCGATTGGCCAGCCTCTAGCAGCCTGGCCAGGCTGCCTTGATGAGGTGTGAAGTGGCCTGGCTTCACACAAAGGAACGTGCCTGTGGGAGGGAATCTCCCCTCAGCAGATGGTGATGCAGGAAGGGGGAGGGCTGCCAAACTGGTCTTCAAAGGCAGAGAAGGACATTTGGAGCAACCAGCAACACCCCCACATCCTGCAATCCCAGACAACTAGGTGCCCCCTTGATTAGATTAGGAGAGGGCAGGAGAGGGGTGTGTTTATGATTTTTAGCCACACCAGTGGGTGGGCTCAGCCAGATGTAACCTCCAAAAATCAGATTCAGCCATGATGGATTTTTGGAGAATGTTGCCTACTGGGATTGATTTTTGCCACACTTCCCAGGAAGTGGTCATCACAGGGGGAAGGACCCTGTGCCTGATTGGAGAACCAGGACCCCCCTGCTTTTTATCCAGGAGCAAGGATAAAAGTGGCAGACCTGCACCCACACCTCAGTTCCCTACCACATCCAACAAGGACGAACTACAGAAGAAGAAGGACTGCCCTGCTGGACCCCTGGCCTGCACCTGGAACTGCACTCAGAAGGACTGCACCAGCTGCACACCTGGGCTTCACCACAAGAAGGACTTTGCCTGGCTTCAACTGGTTCAAGGAGGGACTCCCTGTTTGCTACAGGTGAAAAATAGCTAACCAGAGTCCCCTGCACCAACTCCTGAAGAAAGCGACCAGCTAACCACTGTCCAGTGGCCAAAACTGAGTTTGCGCCAGGTGCATTCTGGGAGTTATAATCCGCACCCCCCAAGGACCATCTCAGAACTTCTGGACCCTTGGGGTGAGCTGTGGACCTCTAAAGAACCTTAAAAGGACATCTGGGAGAAGCCCCAGAAGTTTGGAGATGTTTTGAAAAAAAGCTCCATGGGGGACCGACCCGCCGCAGCAACTCTAGCCGGCTTGCCTCAACCGCGACCCGGCCTGATTTGCTGGTTCATCCTGGTAAAGAAAATCTCAGAAAAAGAGACTAAGTCCGAAGGTAAAAAGTTGACCGGGACCTCCCAGCCAGCGTATCAGAGGAGGGCTCCAGGGATGTCGGATCAAGATCCAGGTTTACCCCGGTTGAAGGATTTTCACATCGAAAAAACGACTAAGTCCGAAGGTAAAAATCTCCACTGAGGATTCCCGCATCACGTATCCGGAGAAGGGCTCCTGGCGGTCGGATTGGACTGGCAGGTTTGTCCCGCTGAAGAAAATCTTCGAAAAAAAGACTCAGGATCTGATTACAACTTTGGAGTAAGGTGTTAATCCGTCCCAAACGTGACGGATATACCACCAGCCGTATTACGAGTCCATTATATCCTATGGAACTCGTAATACGGCTGGTGGTATATCCGTCACATTTGGGATGGATTAACACCTCCTCCAAAGTTGTAATCAGGCCCTAAGTGTGAAGGTAAACTTTTAACCGAGGCCTTCCGCGGCCTGTAGCCGAGCAGGGCTCCATCGCGGTTGGTCTTAAACTTTGACTTTGCCCTGGTTGAGGTGCAACCAGATGACCCGATTGGCGCTTTTTGTTTCTAGGCGCTAAAAAAAACAATAATTCTTTAAAAATTCATATCTCCGGTTCCCCTTATCCAATTTTATTTGTTTTTGTGCCATTTTAAAGATAAAAATATAACTATTTTTATAAATTGGTTTTGGATTTTTAAACTGTTTCCTGTGTTTTATCTAATTACTGTTTTGTGATATTTGAATGCTTTACACTCTGTCTCCTAAGTTAAGCCTTGACGCTCGTTGCCAAGCTACCAAGGGTTGAGCTGGGTTTAATTTACTGAGACCTAACTGGACCTTAGTGGAGGTTAGTGGCCTGTTGCTAAGTGTAGGTACCTACCTGCCCTTACCAATAACCCATTTTTCCAAAACTGATGCAGACTCCAGCTACTGTGACGGCAGTGGTTTTAACGTTGACAAAAAAATACAAGGCCTTTGAGGATTCTCCCACTTGTCTTACAGGACACCCCAAGACAAATTTGGTAGTCTCACAAATTCCTCAACTATGCTTTAGGAATCCTTCTACCCCAATTTCAGCTCCACTTTACAGAGAGGGCAGGTGCCTAGATAACATCGGGAAAGTGCTTCTCCACTATGTCTGTCATTACAATTTGTGCAGCCAATTCTTTAGCCATCTTAGGCCATTACGATAGACAGATGTGGTTAGACATTGCCAACCTGACGGATCTAGTGCCGAAGACAAGAAGTAAGAGGCAAGAAAAATAATGAAAGAACAGGAATGCACATCATCGGAAATAATTGACTGTGGAATGGATATCACTTCCACTTGCTTACAGCAAATGGCAGGAGAAGCAGTGCTACATAGGCAAGGCTACCCAAAATCTTCATTCTTTAGGGCAGAGGTACAGTTGAAAATATTGGAGATGTCATAAGATGGCAAGACTTTATTTGGCAGACATATAGATGATGCCTTACACTCCATCAAAGCTGATACGGACACTGCACAATTGCTGGGCGCATTGTAGTTCTGTATATTGCCCTTTCGAGGAGCTTGTGGTAGAGGTTTCTCTACCTAGAGGGGAAGTTTCCATCGTTACCAACTACACCAACCCCTTCACTCTCAATACAAATCTATATACCAACAGCAGCTGTCCCATCAGCCACCATCAATGGCCTACACCAAACAGGCTGTGTGACGCAAGCAAACCACCGAATCCAGAGACGTCTTCCGAAAGCAGTGACCTCGACCAGGTGCCATCTACCCTCTCGTGCCCTCAACCGTTGGGTGTGAACATCTGGAACCATCTGCACCAATTGCAGGAAATAACTACAGACTATTGGCTACTTAATCTGGTCACCTGTGGTCATACCCCTTAGTTTGTACAGAGACCTGCAAACGTGCCACCAAAAGGTGCTCACTCCCTCAGTTTCATGGAAAGAGGTCTTAATTATCCCTCTCAAGGGTGCAATGGAATATGTACTCTTCAATCAGATGGGTACAAGTTTCTACTCTTGTTTTTTCCTCGTCAAAAAAAACATATCAGGAGAGTGGAGACTCATTTGGATCTTAGAAGGCTCAACAAATTCCTAAGGAAACAAACATTCTGCATTGTCACTCTTATCAGGTATCCTGCATCTCTGGAACCACATAGATTACATGACAACACTCGATTTGCCGGATGCACATTTCAACATTCCCAAACATACAAAGCATCACAAATACCTCTGCTTTTCAGTAGCTGTCCCCCATTTTCAGTTCAGAGTCCTCCCATTTGGCCTCAAATCAGCTCCCTGCATTTTCACCAACTGCCTTGCTCCAATTGCAGCTGTCCTCAGAAAACAGTCATCAGGTATTCCCCTACCTGGATGACACAAACACCTATGCAAGCAACACAGGCTTGTATTGCATTGTTTCACAAGCTAGGACTCACTAAATCCTCACAAGTCATCTCTTGTTCCACCACAGAAGATAATGTTTCTAGGCTTAATACTACAAACCATGCAACACCAAGCATTTCTTTCCCTGGCAGAACAGCAAAAATTAATTCAATTGGCCCTCAAGATTTCCAAAGGAAATTCAATTTCAGTGCAAGTAATTGCTAGGAATGATATAATCAGCAATACATTTTGTCCTGTTAGCACGCCTGAAAATAAGACTTTAGCAACACCAGTGGATTCAGACGAAAAAATAAATCGACAACCTCATCAAAATAAAAGGTCCAAGCTTTGAGGTGGTGGTTGCGCACTCTTCATATCCCCAAGGGTCTCATGGTTTTGCCTCTAATACCGGACTTCACCTTAAAGATGAATGACTCTCTGGACGACTCTCTGTAGGGTTAGGGCGGTCACATCCAGGACCTGAAAATCCAAAGAAAATGGTCAGCCACGCAAAAGTCCATGCATATAAACCACTTTGAACTCAAATATATTTTTCTTATCCTCCAGGCTTTCTTACATTGCATACACGGGCCTTCAGTATTGGTACGTACAGACAATATGACCAGCATGCATTACATAAACAAGCAAGGAGGTACAAGGTTGCTGGCTGCCTCCCGGGAAGCTCACAAGATATTGCACTGGCTGACAACTCACAAAATTACTTTAAAGGCTGAGCATGTAGCAGGAGCAGCAGTACTCTGGCAGTCAAGCTCAGAAGATCCTTAGAGAGCTGCCACGAATTGGAGTTGAACAGTGAGGAACTAAACAAAGTTTTTCAACTTCGGCGGAAAACCTCAATTAGGCCTCTTCGCCAAGAACGTGAACAACAAATGGCGCTTTTACGCAAGTCAGCACCCACTCCCAGTATCGTAGGGGAATGCTTTTTTGATATGAGAATCTGGATAATATGCATACTCGTTCCCCACCCATCCCCATGATACCAACAGTCATCTGCAAGATGAGAATGGAGAGGTGCCAATTGATCCTAATCGCTCCCAGGTGCCCAGGGAATACAGGTTCCTCCTGCTGTCTGAGTCCAAGACTGTTCATCTTCAGACCAAGGGTACCCTGCTGCCAATCAACAAGGTCCAAGTTCTACATCTGAACCCAGGCATGGTTCCTGAATTCCATGAACTAAAAAATATGAATATGCCTCAAGAATACATGGCTATGCGTGCAAGAGCAAGGGCTGAATCAACTAACAAATCCTTCAGATGGAAATTGAAAAGATTCTGTTTATGCTGTCAAAAATCCAGTCTGCATCTGCTGGAAGTGTAACTGGAGCAAATATTGCCTTATCTTCTCTCTCTGGCTTGTTCAGGTTTGGTAAAGGCATCCATGAAAGTTCATTTTGCAGCAATATCCAGATACAGACATTCCTCACGCAAGGATACTCAAACAATTCATGAAAGGACTTTTCCGAGTTTGCCCACCCGTCCAAACTCCTCCACCGGAATGTCATCTTAACGTCTTTCTTTCCCAGCTCATCAAAATGCCATTTGAAATAATTCACAAAGTGGATTTAATATTCCTTACCTGAAAGGTAGTTACGCTGTGGTGTTGACATTCGCTAGAAGGGTGAGTGAAATACAGGCATTCATGACCCAGGAGCTGTTTCTCCAGTTCAGACGATGGTGCCATTCTTAGGTCTAATCCAAAATGTATTCCCAAAGTACCTTTGCAGTTTCACCTTAATGGACCTATTGTCTTAAAAACATTTTTTTTCCAAATCCGGCAACTATGGCAGAACAATCTCTGCATACGTTAGACATTAAAAGATGTCGCAAGTTTTACTTACATCGTACCAAACTGTTTCGTAAAACTGAACACATCATGGTTGCATATGGACAGTCTTGAGAAGGTACATTTGTTGCAAAAGCTACCATTGCATGGTGGATTTCGGCAACCAAACAGTTTTGCCAGTCCAAGGCAGGGAAATCACTTTCTTCTAAGGCAAAGGTGCATTTCAAAAGGGCAGTATCCACATCAGCTGCCTTGTTTGCAGGTTTTTCACTGGAGAAAGTATGTTATGCTGCAGTGTGGAAGAGCTCCCATGCTTTCACTCAGCACTGTTACATGGACTCTGCGCATCGCAGTGATGCAGCGGTCGGCCAGGCTATGTTAAGGCATCTATTTCAATAAGGTGAGCCTCTGATATTTGAATACTATCTTAATTGACAACTGATATGTTATTATACATTATAGGTTGATATTAATCCACTCAAGTGTATGTATTATTATTCTTATTATTCTTCTTATTATTTTACAGCCCACCATCCGCAAAGGTGATGATGTCATAATATTTAAGATTACAAAACAGCTTGCTATTCTGTTTCAAGCATTTGAATCTATGAAAGATCCAGTACTCAAGAAGAGAATCCAGTACTCAAGAACCTGTAACTTCAGTTCTCTGGTATTGGCATCTTTCATAGAGTCACATGCAAGCCACCCTCCTCCCCATCGAGGCTTCTCTCACTTGTGTTTGAAAATCTGGGAGACTGACTTCTCTGGTGAGGGTTCTAAATGGTGCTGTTGCCTGATTGGCGGGACTTCGAATCTTTTCAAATGATGACACTAAGCTGTAGAAGTGAATGCACTTTAGCATTCTTTTATATGTAAAATGTCTTTATAATGCTATTTAATTATTTAATGCTACAGTGGGACTCCCATTTCGACAACTGGGAATGATTCAAGCAAGTGAATCTATGAAAGTTGCCAGTACTGGAGAGCTAATTCACAGTTAACTCATTTTCTTCTCCATTGGCAGAGAACGAAATCTGAAATGTTTTGGCCAAAAAAAAGTCAAATGCTTTTTTACCCCTTAGAGGTACTAGTGGTTTATCTCCTAGCTTATGGTTACAAGAAGACAGCATATCCCACAACTCCCAACACAGAGTTCATATTTTCAAAAACCACTGGGATACCCACTCCCAATATTTAACTTTAGTTGGATAGAGCTTAGCGACATTATTCTTTAAATGGGAGAGGTTTACATTTGACCATTGAGTTCTACAGATCAGAAGGAAAGGATACAATATCCCTTGCAGATTTTTTTCTCATATTCTCATCCATTCCATGAATAAAGACATTTTCTGGATTTGGCAACTTAAGCTGAGCTACTTCTACAAAAAGATATTACTGGAAAGTTCCCCAAAACTACTGCCAAATTAGTTTTTATTCCAGAAATGTCATATTGCCCAAATCATATTGGAGAAATTGTGTCACCTTCTGTATCCAGGATGGTCGAGTAGCTAAGAAAAAAGTTTTTGGAATTGGGCATTTGTCACAGTTTGTTGGGTGACACCGAAACAAGACCGGTGTCCATAAACTGACTAGATTATGTATGTTTTCCGAGTATTGCAGCTCTCTAGCACTTTACAAAGCCTGAAGTCACTGGTTAGTATTTTTAATGTGTGTGGTTGTCATTCAGCCTAGTGATTTCAAAGGTATTGGCAGTGGTTCTGGAGATCTAACACTAAAGTAGATCCAATTTGAACTGAGTTGGACCGTTTGCCTTCTAAAGCAATCCTGTCAGCGGTCATGGTTAGTTTTCAAATAACAATATTTCTCGTACATTTAGATGTAGCGTTTGATAATTATTTCTTGATGCATTGTAGCTCTGTCAGTGAATTCTTTGTCCGGCCTTCAAAAGGGATAAATTTAAAGATAAAAGTTGCTTGCAACCTTTTGCATTCTTTAGCTTTCTCAATCATTAATGGAAATGAGAGGGTACATCTCTTTTAGCCTACAATTGCAATGAGTCCTTCGAATTCCATGAATGGTGCTTATTGTTTTGAGAGACTACTGATTAGAGCAAATGGTTGGTTAAGCAAGCCATATCCCCAAGAATAATTAATTGCCAGCATTACGGTTTGCAATAGGTCTACAAATAATAATTCTGCAATTTTTGTAATTATTCCACAAAGAGGAAAAACATTATTTTAGAGGTCTTGAGGAATGTTCTCTTTTGGGGATTTTTTATAAGACGCTTCTTCAGATTTGTTCTTTTTTTTGGTCATATGCTTCAAATGAGGTAATGCTTGCAAGATTAGTGGTTTATATAGTGTGTATTATTTGGTGCCAACATTTTCAAATGGTTAAACATTAACTGGGATGATCTTTCAATAGTTCTATGATCTGCTAAGGAAATTATATCAGTTAAAATGGTGAATTATTTGCCATTTCAGCTTGTAGTTCTGATGCATGCTGTCTTTTCTCGGATTACTCTTTGCCTCCACTTTGTTTGGTTGCTCATTTTTTCTTAGTCACTCTATGGTTGGAATTATAAATAAACAGAAGATGTGGTGTTTGTAGCTGCATGTACATCATCTGGTTTTGTCCTTTTGGTCTGTGTAAAGCAAGGTATGTGTCAAACCTAAGGACATATATATTGCAGCTAGTAGGAACATTTTCGGAATTGTAGCCTGTTAATGTTCATGAATAAAGAAATAAACGTTGGGGTTTCGACACAGTCCACGTGTTTGTAAAATAATGTTTTGAGAAATTTCTTGATAGGGTATCTTCCTTAAAAGTGCTCTTGTAGCTGCTTATTCCTGATTCAGTATCAGGATACCTAAAATGAACCATATTCGTATAGCAGAAATGCCGGATTTGTGCTTGTAGGATTGTAGCACACTTAAGAGACTGATTCTGGTCATGCCCTGGGATATGTGGGGGGAATCCGTTTTTTCAGCCTTGGAAGTTGTGTGTAGGCAGGATTGTGGAACGAAAACATTTGCCATCTAACTGATCGAAATTGCAGTTTTAAAACAAAAGTAGTGGATGGTGCATATAGCATTCTATTGCTTTTTCACTTATTTGTGCTATCAGATAGGGATCAGCTATATCCGAATAAGCATTAGCCATATCTCAAATAGAATTTTCCAGCCCGGGCCATGCCAACTGTGAGCAGGAAAAATAGCAAACTCAGACATGTTTCAGACTTCTTGCTCCTCAAGAGTGAGATGCCACTTGGGTCCCTATGGCAGAGTGAACCTGGAGCCCATATTTGGGCTCACGTCTATCTATCTATTGTGTGAAGTGTATTTTTGACAGTGCTCTAAGTGTTCATGGTTTTATCAGCTCTTTTGGACTTATCGTGATAATTAGTGACTGTTTAAGTAAACCACATTTGACATATTTCCTATATCAAGGAGTTGAGAAATCGAACTAGGTTCTAGGGTAAATCCACTATTTAAATTAATGCAAGTAATCAGTGAGCCTTGTTAGCTAAAGATGTTAACCGCAGAATTTACCATTATTGAGATCCTTAAATTATAGACAATGCAGGCTCTTCTGTGTACAGTTGTTACCATCAGTGCCTGTTTGTGCTGGATTGATTAATTATGTACAGCACACTATTAATATCAAACACCATGTTGTAGGTGGGCTCAGCAAAGTTGCTGCTGTATGCAATTGTGTTTTTTTAAACCCTTCAGTTAGATGTATTAATGTGATGTTTTTTTAATCTGGTTATATATAAGCAATTGTGACTATGCGTTGTTTCAGGATCTTACTTGTGGGGGTAGTAAACATATGCTTATTCATGATAGATTTTATATATATTTTTGCTTATGATATCGATTTTTTATGTATCTTTTATGGTTTTACTAATGCCGAATAAAGAATATTTGATTAGATGTGACTGGAATGAAAGCACAGATTTGCATTCCAAGCCTATTACAATACTCCATGTGTGGAAATGGAGGACATTTAAGGCATCTCTCAATAAGAGACTGGAGAGGTGAAAATATAATTTAAGATCAACACTTAAATGTAGTTATACACAATACTAAAATAAATAACATTATAGAAAACACGCTTTTTCCTTCCTTACGTTTCTGGGTTATATAGCATGAGCATCATTGGAAAATATATAAAAATGTTTTATGTCTTGTTCCTGGTGTGAAAAAGAAAATCTTTCATAACTTTAAGTTCGGGTTATGTATTTTATAGTTGACTTTGTTTTATTTTGTTAAAGGAATGTTTGGGTATACAAAATGTCACCAAAACTGTCTCTTCCATTTGCCACGGAGTTCATTTTCTTCTGCAACCAAGAGTACTGTATGAAATCTCCACCTTTGGACTGCAGGATTCCAGTAATGAGGTAAAGATTTATATACAAAGGCTAAACATTTCTACAGTTTCTGATTTGTATTTGTTTATTTTTAAGCATAAAGGATAGTCTTAGACATCTTGTTATAAACGTAAACTTTCACGTTATTCCAATGTATGAACTTTATTAACTCACTTGTGTTTGCATAACAGCTGCGCTTAGCAGAGAGCAACTTGCATGCCTGCCAGGGAAACATATACCCAATTCAAGGGAGGGATCTATTTCGCAATTGATGACCACAGATAATCTCTAACACTCTAACCCACACCAACCCCATTCGTCTTCCTTCAGTAAGCCAAGGTTGAAGGATCAAGTCCAAATATATGGCTGGGTTGGGCGAGGACAGAAGTCTTGGTCACCAAATTCAGATGCATTTTGGGGCAGTGATCTGCTATATCAGTATGTGGATTCTAGTTATCTGCTTTGGACATGTTTGTCTTACCATCCCCCTATCTAAACCTAATGTGCTGCATAGGTGGAAAAGGTTATTTCGAGAAGAAGCCACCCTACGCCAAACTTCAAAATTTTGTACAGTCTTGCACAGGTGATGGAGAGTTGAGATGAAAAGTTTATACCTGATGCAGGACTGGCCTAAGGATTGCTACAAAACATGCCTTGGTGGAATTCTTGGTTCCATTTTCTTGGAAGACACCTTTTATTTTCTCCCTCAATTTTGCTTGCATTGTTGCTGCTTAACATTTATAATTCTCTGTCGGGCAATACGGATACTATGTTATCTGAAAGTTTCAAACCCAACCTTTTCTTGCTATATTATGTTTCTTCTTATCCATGTTTTGCTTGTATGACGTCTAGGTTTAAGATGAATACCTCTGGCCAGAGATTCTCACTTTTTGAGTTCCTACAGGCACCAGGCTGTCAATAGGTGATGCATTTAAGCCCTTCGCCGCCAGGCCTTTTCCCCTCAGGTGCCAGACCATTTTTTGGCTATTTGGGGCAGTTCGCGCTTAGGCCCTCATAACTTTTTGTCTACATAAGCTACCCATGGCAAATTTGCGTCCTTTTTTTCCAACATCCTAGAGGTACCCAGAATTTGTGGGTTCCCCTGAAGGAGACCAAGAAATTAGCAAAAACACAGTTAAAATGTCGTGTTTTTTTTTTTTTTTAAAGAAAATGGGGGGAAAAAAGGGATGCAGAAGAAGGCTTGTGTTTTTTCCCTTAAAAATGGCATCAACAAAGGGTTTGCGGTGCTAAAATCACCAGCTCGCCAGCTTTCAGGAACAGGCGGACTTGAATCAGAAAACACAATTTTTCAACACAATTTTGGCATTTTACTGGGACATACCTCATTTTTACTATTGTTTTTTGTGCTTTCAGCCTTCTTCCAGTTAGTGACAGAAATGGGTGAAAAACCAATGCTGGATCCCAGAAAGCTAAACATTTCCGAAAAGTAGACAAAATTCTGAATTCAGCAAGGGGTAATTCGTGTAGATCCTACTAGGTTTTCCTACAGAAAATAACAGCTGAAAATAAAATGATTGAAATTGAGGTGAAAAAAACAGCCATTTTTCTCAACGTTTTACTCTAACTTTTTCCTGCAATGTCAGATTCTTGAAAGCAATATACCGTTACATCTGCTGGACTCTTCTTGTTGCGGGGATATATAGGGCTTGTAGGTTCATCAAGAACCCTAGGTACCCAGAGCCAATAATTGAGCTGCACCTTGCAATAGGTTTTCCTTCTATACTGGGTATACAGCAATTCATTTGCCGAAATATAAAGAGTGAAACATTGTTATCAAGAAAACCTTTGTATTTTCAAAATAGGCACAAGATCAGGTGTTGGGAAGTAGTAGTTTGCACATCTCTGAATTCCGGGGTGCCCATACTAGCATGTGAATAACAGGGCGTTTCTCAAATAGACTTCTTTTTTACACAATGTCTTACATTTGGAAGGAAAAAATGTAGAGAAAGACAAGGGGCAATAACTTGTTTTGCTATTCTGCGTTCCCCCTAGTCTCCCAATAAAAATGGTACCTCACTTGTGGTGGTCCTAGGCTCAGCAGCCATTGAGGGAAACCTACCAAACCCAGACATTTTAGAAAACTAGACACCCGAGGGAGTCCAGGGAGGTGTGACTTGTGTGAATCCCCCAATGTTTTCTTACCCAGAATCCTCAGCAAACCTCATATTTAGCTAAAGATTCACATTTTTCCCACATTTCTCTGTCGGATTACCGCACCGGGACAAATTTCCTGCCACTCAACATTCCCCTCATTCTCCCGGTAAAAATTATACATCACTTGTGTAGGTTGGCCAAGTGCCTGTGACAGAGAAGACCAAAAACATGTTGAAATTGAAGGGGAACCAAATCGGGTCCAAAAGGGTAGTTTGAAAAAAACATTTTTAGGCTGACAAGTACAGCAGAATTTTCATCGGTATAGATGAGACAATGCTAGGTGGTAGGAATTTTGTAGATTCCTGCAGATTCCGGAAGGTTCCATCACAAAAATGTGGGAAAAATGTGTGATTTCCAGCAAATTTGAGGTTTGCAGGGCATTGTGGGTAAGAAAATGGTGTGGGGTGCATGTGAAGCACACCACCCTGGAATCACCCAGATGTTTAGTTTTCAGATGTGTCTAGGTCTTGTGGATTATTCTACATGGAAGGGTCCCAAAGTCCAAAAAGTGCAACCCTCACCATTCCAAGTGGGGCGATTTTGAAAGTTAGCCAAACTCCCATGGTTCAAATGTAAAACCAAAATAATCAAATGTCCTCTTGGTTGCAGTGGGATAAGATGTTCTAGTGCGCGGGGGAGAGCTGAAAGACTGTTACCCCAATCAGTTGGGGTGGGGCATAACCAGGCCCATACTGGTTGGTAGCCGCCACCCCACTATTCTAAAAAAAATTTTTTAATTCACTGGCATCTAGTATGTTTTCTGCCCACTCGGGGAGTGGATCCTAGGTAATTGCCCCATCTGCCGACCGGTGGGCAGAACAACTTTGGCCCCATTTATTTGGGGTGGGGCTATGTCCATTCCCCACCCTCATATTTTGGAAAAGCAAATCTTCCCTGGTCGACTTTCTGCCCCCTTGCGGGCAGATGGACCTTCCAAAAATAGGCCGGTCTGCCCCGGTGGGTGGGAGGAGGGGGGGGGGGCAGATATGGCCAACAGTAATGTGCCCCCCATGGGGAGTGACCCTTGCCCAAGGGGCTGCCCTTCCCCCCTAAAAAACAAGCAAACACCCCAGTCCCTGGTGCCTAAGTGGTTTCTGTCCCCCCTTGGAGGCAGATCGGCCTAATAAAAATAGCCCCCCCCAAACCCCTCGGGGAACGACCCTTGCCTAAGGGACCGCTCCCCTTGCGTCAAATTGACACAAAAAACAAATCCCTGGTACCTAGTGGTTTCTGCCCCCACTAGGGGGCAGATCGGCCTAATAAAAATAGGCCTATCTGCCCCCCCCTTGGGGGTAGAAATGGCCTAAAATAAATTTGCCCCCCAGGGGAATGACCCTCGCCTAAGGGGTCGCCGCCCTTGCTTGAAAGTGATGCAAAAAAATAAAAATCCCTGTTGTCTAGTGGTTTCTGCCCACCTTGGGAGCAGAATGGCCTAACAAAAATAGGCCGATCTGTCCCCAAGGGGGGCAGAAATGGCCTAAAGACAATTTGCCCCCCAGGAGAGCGACCCTTGCCTAACGGTTCGCTCCCCATATATATAAAAAAATGTAAACAACAAAAAAATATAGATCCCTGGTGTCTAGGGGTTTCTGCCCCCCTGGGGGCAAATCAGCCTAATTATAATAGACTGATCTGCCCCTGGAGGCGGGGGCAGAAAAGGCCTAAAAATATTTTGCCTCCTGAGGAGCGTCCATTGCCCAAAGGGCCGTTCCCCTTATGTATAAACTTTAATAAAAAAACAAAACTCCCTGGTGTCTAGTTGTTTCTGTCCCCCTTGGGGGCAGATTCGCCTAACAGTAAATTTGCCCCCAAGGGAGTGACCCTTGCCTAAGGGGTCACGCCCCTCATACGTGAAACAAAAAAAGATCCCTGGTGTCTAGCGGTTTCTGCCCCCCCCTGGGGGCAGATCAGCCTAATTATAATAGGCAGATCTACCCCCAGGGGGGCAGAAATGGCCTAAAAATAAATTACCTCCCTGGGAAGCAGCCCTAGCCCAAGGGGCGGCTCCGCTTATGCCATAAACAAACAAACAAAAAAACAAATCCCTGGTGTCTAGTGGCATTTCTGCTGCCTGATCGCATCGTGATCGAGCAGCTGAAATGCTGAGAGAGACATGAAAGGATAGGAAAGGCCTTTCCTCTCCTTTCATGCCTCTCTTGTCCCCTGCACGTGATCGGTGGAGAAATGCTTTTGCATTTCTCCTTCGATCCGCACCAGAAGCTGAGCTTCCTGTGCTTGGGGGCAGCCTCTGATGAGGTCAGCGCGCGATCATGCGCTGATGTCATCAGACGCCAGGGGGCAGCGGGGTGGAAGGGGAAGCGATTCCTCTCCCACACCTGCCCAGGGGAGGGGGGAGCCAGGCCCCCGGGGGATCGCTAGCGCTTCCCCCGTGGGCCCCTGTCTGGGCGTAACGATTATGTCCTGGGCACCCGAGAGCTGCTGCCCAAGACTTAACAGTTACGTCCATGGCACCCGAGGGGTTAAAGGACACCAGAGAGCTGAAGAAAAAATTGTATTTCACAAATCACAAGAAACTGGGCAGGTCTCACTCCAAGCAATGTTCCAAGTTGTGGGCTCACTCCTGCCCAGGCTGGTGGTTCCCCTCCAATTCAGCATCCTCACACAAGTTGAAGATGAAAATGAGAGACCAGTGTCACCATAAAATCAAGAAGCCCAAGCAGTATGCTTCTCCATCCCTTCACTCTGGCTCTTTGAATAAGTCATGCCCCCTTACCCTACACAGAGGCTGGTCCAAATACACCCTTAGTTCTGTGGGCTGCCTTCGACCATGCTACAGATAGAAGTCTTCATGCAGGTCATGCTATAACTATTACAGATGGTGTTGACTCCAGCTGCAATGTCTTCAGGCCCAATGAAGCTGCAGGCGCGCCCCAGTCTGATATCTTCAGAAGGAACCAGCCTCATTGCCGACTGACCCTGCTGTGATCTGACCCAGATGCCTATTTCTGAGCCTGAGCAAGCGTTGTACTACTAGATAACCAACATGCAGCCTCCATCTTTGGAAAATTCCCAGGCTGTCTCAATGTTAGTACAACTATATGCGGATCCGATTCTGACACCAGTTTAGGCTGATTAGAGTCCTCTTCTCCGTTAATCTTTGACATCCCTTAATGCTTTCTGCAGAACCACCAACATAAAAAAACACCTTATGATAGGAGAGAACCAGGAAGTTCCTGGGCAGTGGGTGGGACCTTGATCCCATTACCTTCCCAACCATGAAAGTGCTCCGTGGGGGCATGGCAAGCCAGAGGGGAGAAGACTTTGTGCAGGCCACTTCATGCGAGCAGAGGTTTCCTCCCTCTCCCTACCTGTGGAGAGGCAGGCAGGGAGATGGAGGAAACATTGTTGTCACAGCAACGCTGGCTCCCACAGGAGGTGGGGAGCCAGCTGGCTGCAGTCCCCAACATTGTGACTCGGTGCCCTGGGGGGACACCCAGGTCACATGGCCTGGTGATGAGGCCCCAGGGGTGAGATCAACCCTTGAAAGGTAGGCCACGCAGCCCTTATCCCTCAAAAATGAAATCATTAGGCTGAGCCCCTGGGGTGGGAGGCTGCACTCCCTTCCTCTCCCGCCCTCCTCCCCCCCCCCCCCCCCCCCCCCCAAAAAATAATTAGGCTGGGCCCTGGGAGATGTGGTTCCTCCAGCTGAGATTGGCCTGGGGAGGGGCCTCCCCCCCAAAAAAAAAATGAGGTTGTGCACTGGGTAAGGTGGTCTGCGGGGCTGAGATCAGGCTCTGGGGAGGGGAGCCACACAGCCCACCTCCCTCACCCTAAAAAAAAATATTTAAGCTGGGGGCCTGGGAGTGCAGGGTTTGGTTGTTATAGGGTTTGGCCTCAGGCTCTGCGATCACCCTCTGCCTCGCACGGCCAAAGGCTGTGTGCAGTGGTGGTTGGATTAATGTATAGTAGTGAAAATTACTTTATGATAAAAAAAAAAAAATAGAAATTCACTGGGACAAAAAAAAAAACAAAGGTTACAGGGACGTTATAGTTAGGTTCACATTTTAAATATACAAAACCATAGAAATTGACCTGTTATAGTTAGTTATCTCATGTCACTATAACTCCTGCCCTAAGGTAACTAGAACTTGCACGCTTGCCATGCACTGCTAATTTCCCCACAAATTATTGCGCTCATGACATCTTTGATAACATCATTAATAATATCAGTTTAATATTTGCAGTAAAGTGTTTGACGAAAAAACTGTGCATGGCGGGGGCTCGTAGTATAGTTACCTTAGGGCACTAGTTATAGTTACTTGAGATAAGTCTAACAATAACGGGTACATTTCCATGGTTTTGTACATTTAAAATATGAGCCTAACTACAATGTCCCTGTAACTTTTGTTTTTTAAGTGAACATATATAAAGTAGGAGCCACACTAAGGCGTGATTTAGATCTTGGCAGTGTTACTGTCAAGCCGTGTTGGCGGCAGACCCCAGAAGACAGTCAAGTCAACGGTGTTCTGCCCGCCGTATTTAGATGTTAACAGTTCTGCAAGCAGAGGACTTGCGATGGATTGCTGACTCAAGCAGATGGTGGCAGGACCCAGAGGACTTCATGCAATGGCAGGGTTTGTGTAATAGAGGTAAGTGGCACACACACTCACTGTCCCTTAGCCATACGTGTCCCTGCACCACACATAACTCCCCACATACACCATCATCTATATAATTCTATCACAACATGACCCTACATTCTGAAAATACACATTGACATACAGCCATGACATAACATACCCACAGCAGTGAAACTGCACCCACACGCAACACAACCACAACAACCAACACAACTACACACTCACAGCCCAACTACACACAGCACGACAACGTCCGCCACACTGCAAACTCATCTGAATGTGTCACATGGCAACACAACTTACATAACATTGATCTCCCACTCCTCCTCCCTCCACCACAGCCAGCCAATCTACACACCTACAAGTACTGACTTGCATACACAACAGATAGCACAAACCTACTCGTACTGGTCCCCTTGCAATGTGTGCACATGGACACCGTCTTCCAGTGTGAGTGTACCTTCATTTTGGTGCCTGCATTCTTCTGGCAATGAATGATGACACCACAATGACAGTTGTGTATGTGTGAGATGTGCGTTTTTGTGCCATTGTGTCCCCCAGCCTTTGTGACACCATTGTATACCCCATGTATGCATGTCACAGTGATTTGAAAAAATTACTGATATTTATATGCCTGCAGTGGTCCCGTCCCTCCATCCATGCCACCATCCTACGATTGGATGATGGAGGATCACTTGGCACTTCTTGGAGAGTAAGTTATGGTTCTCCTGGCGAAGGGAGCATGAAGAGGGTTCCTGTCACAGAAGAAATGTTGTGGTTGTTATTCCTGCTACTTTCCGGTGCCCACAAAAAAACAAGGGTCTCCACCCTATCCTAGACCTTCAGTTCCTCAGTCTCTTCCTCAAGAAGGAGAAGTTCAAAATGCTCACTCTGGTTCAGGGCCTATCTGAAAGATGGTAGCGTTGGACTTGCAAGACGCGCATTTCCATATTCCTGCCCTGCCTGCCCACAGACATTACTTGATGTTCATGGTAGGCCACGAGCATTTTCAGTTCACTGTGCTCCTCTTTGGCCTTACCAGCGCCCCTGGGTATTTACCAAGGGGATGGCAGTGGTCGCAGCTCATCTGCACAGATCAGGGTTTTTAATCTTTCCCTATCTCAACGACTGGCTGTTGAAGATGGGCTTACCCCAGCCTGTCATCTCCCACCTCCATACTACGGTGGACCTCTTGCATTCCCTGGGGTTCTCTGTAAAAGTGCCGAAGCCACATTTGACTCCCTCTCAGGCGCTCCCTTTCATTGGAGCTGTTCTAGACAGTGGAGTTTTACACTTATCCTCCTGAGTCCGAAGTCTGTGATGTTATCTTGGTGACTCTGTTTTAAGGCTACAACATGTATCTTTTGTGTCACATGTGTCTCCTGGCTTTTCTTAAGTAAGGTGAAGTGGATGTGACTTTGAAAGAAATGCTCCGGGGTCCCTGCACAAGGGTGGGACTATCCAGTGCTTATTATTTCAGTGAGGATTCCCCTGAGAGAGATCTAGGATTATTGGTAAGAAACCAGTCCTTCCTTACAACCCTCCTTCCTCCCCATTCTGTGAAATAGATTGTATGGCTCGGTAAGGTCCCAAGTTGGTTTTGCACATTGCCATTGTTGCAGTCTGTCACGGTCAATCCGCATTTGAAGGTGTGGAACAGTTTAAAAAGAAAACAGACATCTGCATGTAGCTATAGCACCTGTATACAACTCTGTGCCGTCATTTCTAGAGGTGTTATGAGACCCCCTGCAAAGTAAGATGTCACCTAGAGGTGCATGGGAGCAATTGCTAGGAAAACATTTGTATCCAGTCTGGTGTATTGTATTGTAATAGTATTTATATAGCGCTTACTACCCCTGGTGAGGCATCGAAGTGCTTTTCGGTGAGTAGCACGCTACTCCGGAACCCAAAAGGAATTAGTGGTGGATTAGTATAGAGAAATATGAGTACAGTTTTAGTAGTATTATGAGTTGATTTGAGCCGCAGATATGTGAGTTTGTTAGTTGGATTGACTGGAGTAATGGAGGGGTAGAGGAGGGAAGAATCCAGAAGTGTTAATTGGGAGTTTATAGTAATAGGATTTAGGCTTGGGATGAGTTAAGGGGGGGTGGAAGAGGGAAGAGTCTGTGGAAAGGGTTATGGAGTTCATAGTAGCAATAGGAGTTTTGGATGAGTCAAAGGTGAGATATATGAGGGAAAATTTATTAGGGTTGTTTGGGACATCATGGTAGTAAACTGAGGTTTGGGTGAGTTAGATGTGGAAAAGGAGGGAAGAGCTTAGGCAGGGTTATTTAGGAGATGAAAGTAGTAGAATGGATTTGGGATGAGTCAGAGTGGGAATGGTGTATAGATTGATAGAGACATGACATGGCGATGGGTAGACAGAGTAAAGCTTACAAGAGAGTAAAAATATTATCTTTTTTTATTTATAATTTTATGCATTTATATATATAAATACATTTGATCATTATTGTAATTTAATTTATTTATTCATTATTATTAATATATTTTTTAGATTTATTTATAATTTGAATTTTATTTACAGATTTTATTTTAATTTTATTTTTTCTCTAGCACAGTAGGATTAGAGTAATAAACATATAGATATGTAAATACATAGTAAGGGAATATATGTCCAAGGAATATAATAAAGGGTACAATATGAGAAGAAAAGTAGTATTGTATAAACACAGACTTTCAAGATTTGTAATATTTGAAGTTAATTAATATGTGTACTTTTCTGACAATTATTTATCTTTACTCAATTTTTGCATAGCCAAATGCCTATGATTTTTTTTTTTTTTAAATGTGTTTTTATTATTTATTATCACACAACAAAATTACACAAGTGAAAGCTGTCAATAAGAATAACATTTGCAACAGGTACGTTCATCACATCACCCTAGACGGCTTATGTACCATGACTGGGCTATGCTGTACTTCGCCCACTTCCGCGCCACTGCCAGAGAGAACGTGTTGCCACGGGCTGGAGCAGGGGGGGAATAGTCCTGACTGGACATCATATTAAAGCATCCTGTTGCATTGAAAAGAAAAAAAAAAAAAAAAAAAAAAAAAAAAAACAGAAAAGAGAAAAGAAAGAAAGAGAAAGAGGGGAAATACTGTGGGGGGGAGATAAAGGCCGGGGGGGCCCCCAAGACGGAGGAAACGGGGGCAGAGGAGGAAAGGAAGACACGCGCGCGAGCATTGGGTCATGCGTCCCTTTGTGTGCTGGTGTTATTGCTAGTTGGTTACCGCCTGTTAGGTTATACGATTTCATGTTGTCTCCCCCAGCTCCTGTCCGCCTTCCTCTATTTGACATTCTGATTCGAGCCTGATGAAGGGTGGTTGCGCGCTATCACTGGGGGGTTACAGCTATTTAGGACTATAAAATGCAGATTTTAATGTTCGTTGGGGGGGTCGTTCAGGGCGGGCGTTCGTCATCTTTTCTTTCTATTATTGCTACGAAAGAGTTCCAGGTGTCAAGACCTTTGACCAGAACACCCTTTGTTGATAGGAGCTGCAGCGTGTCGGCTTCGGCCCTGGCCCAACGCCGCAGCTCCGATCGCCATTGTTCAATGCTCGGCGCGACTGGTGCCTTCCAGTGCATGGCTATGAGGCGTCTGTACAACACCAGTGCCAGCGCTATGCATCTTAGGGTTTGTTTCCGTCTTTTAAGGCTTGGACCTACACCCAGCAAACACAGCTCCGGGGTGGGGGACATTTCAACAGCTGTCCAATCAACAAGCAGTACTATTATGTCTTCCCATACTTTCCGGATTGGGGGGCATTCCCAGGTCATGTGGTAAAAGGTGGCTTCGGGGGTGGCGCATCTAGGGCATGTTTGCTTTGAGTGGGGGAAAATACGGGTTATTCGGTGAGGTGATAAATATGTTTGATGTAAATAATTAAACTGGGTATAGCGAAAACGCGGGTTGCGTGATACTTCTTTTGTCATTGTCAACGCCTGATTCCAAGCGGGTTGTGGTAGAGGCTCTGCTAGCACTGCATCCCACTTGTTCTTTGATTGTACTTGTTTATCTTCAGCGCAAGAAGTTAAGATTATGTATGCTCTTGACACATTTATTGAATCTTCTATGCTACCTAGCAACTCATGCAATCTAGGGGAGATATTTGGTTCTGAGTTTTCATTGCCCCAGCAAAACCTTAGTGTCTGGCGTACAGCTCCATATGCTATAAAGCTTCCGCGCCCCAGTTCATATTTATCAATTAGTGTATTGAAAGTTAGGAGGCGTCCTTCACTATAGATGTCGCCGATGGTGCGTATTCCCTTTTCTGACCAACTGTTCAGGCCAACTCTAGCTGCTATGTTGGCTATTTTCGAGATGGCCAAAAATGGAAGCCTGGGGGAATATTGTGGTGTTTTATTGTTCATGATCACATGGTGGCCCCATATCCAGTGCGCAATTTTCAGAAGTATGTTGCGTGGGTGTTTGGGGGATTCGCGATTCATCAAGTATTGTATTAAGCCCCTGTTCCCCAAAGACGAGTGGATCATCTGTGATTCAGCTCCGTCTGGACGGCTTAGCCAGGATGAGATCCATTGTAACTGGGAAGCTGCGTAGTACATTTCGAATCTAGGCGCTCCCATTCCACCCATTGTTAGTGGGTGGTGTAATTTTGTTAGTGCCACTCGCCGTCTGCCGTTGCCCCATATGAGATTTATTAATAGGCTATTCAGAGGTTTAAAGAAAGAGGCTGGGAGAGTCAGTGGGAGGGCCATGAAGAAGTACAACAATCGGGGCAGGATCACCATCTTCGCTATGGCTACTCTGCCCAATGGTGATAGAGGGAGTGAGCACCAGAAGGGCAGGGAGCCTCTAATGGATCGAATCGCCTGCCCCAAGTTGCCGTCCCTGAGATCTCGTGCGTCGTGATATATGTTTACACCCAAGTATTTGAAAGTGGTGTAACACCATTTCAGTTCGCCAGGGTTGGAGGATAATCTGTGTGCTTCAGGGACAGGACACATAGGGAATATGCACGACTTAGACCAATTTACCTTGAGTCCGGCCAACGTGCCAAACCTGTGCAGTAACTTCAGCACTTCAGGTAGGGATTTTTGGTGATCTCGTAAGAAAATAAGTGCATCGTCTGCATATAGCGACACTATACGGTGTGTGTGGTCGTCTCGGATGCCCCATGCAGGGGCTACCGCTCGTAGGTGAGCTGCTAGGGGTTCGATTGCGAGGGCGAATAAAAGCGGGGATAATGGGCAGCCCTGCCTGGTTCCTCTCTCTATTTTAAACGGTTGCGAAATCGTGTCGCCCGTTTTGACTCTTGCAGAAGGGTTAGTGTAGAGTACCTCTATCCATCTGATAAATGTTCGACCGAAGCCCATACGGCGCAACGTCTCCATCAAGAAGGGCCAACCCAGCGTGTCGAATGCTTTTTCTATGTCCAGTGATACTGCCACTTGAGCATAGTCATCCGTTCGTGAGTTCGCCATAAGGCGCAATAAGTTTCGGATATTGCTAAATGTGCTCCGGCCAGGTATAAATCCAGCCTGGTCGTGGTGTATCAGGTCCGGCATACATGGGAGCAAACGGTTGACTAGCAGTTTACCGAGTAGCTTACAGTCTGTGTTCAGTAGTGATAGTGGTCTATATGAACGTACATCCAATGGGTCTCTCCCCGGCTTAGGTAGCACTGCTATCAGCGCTTCACGGCATGTGTCTGGTAGTTGTCCACGCTCTAGCGCCTCCGTCAGCATCTCTAGATATGGGGTTAGTGTTTGAGTCGGGAACATGCTATAGTATTCAATAGGCAGTCCATCGTTGCCTGGTGCTTTGCCATGCGGCAATTGTTTTAGGGCCTGCTGTATCTCATTAATATCAATTGGTCTTTCCAGGTCTGCAACCTGAGCGGTCGTTAGTTGTTTCAGCTCGATATCAGTAAAAAACTCGCTCAGTGATGTTTCGGGTGGGGGGACGGGAGCTTTGTATAGTGTGCTGTAATACTCCTTAAAGGCTAGGTTGATATCGGCCTGTGCATTTACTATTAGTCCTGTTTCTAATCGGATGGCTCCTATGGGGGATTTCCGGCCACCATTGTGTATGAGCCATGACAGTAATTTACCCGATCTGTCACCCTCTGCGTGGTTACGAGCTATGTAGTGTCGATGATCAAACAGACCTAGTCGTCTATCAGCTTCGTGCCATTGTGCGCGCTTTCCAGCTAGTTCTGTGTGTGTAATCTCGCCCCTGGCGAAGTCTTTCTCGAAAGAATGTACTTCCTTTTCTAAGTTACTAAGCTCACGTGCTAGTGTTTGACGCGCGCCGACTGTTGCTGAGATGCATGTTCCTCGTATGACTGCCTTATGTGCGTCCCATTCTGTTGATCTAGAGCCCGTTGTCCCCTTGTTTTGGATGAAGTAAGAGGATATGTGTATGGCTAATTCATCTCGGAAAGGGGGGTCTTGTAGCAATCGGGACTGGAGGCGCCAAGTTGGGATGCATGTGCGCGGGCTGCCCCATCTGAAATGAGCGATGAGAGGGGAGTGATCTGAGATTACCCTAGCGGTGTAATCAGCGCTAGTGATCTTGTGGGTGATGTCTTGGGAGATGAGGATAAGGTCTATGCGAGTGTGGAGGAGGTGTACTGGGGAGTAGTATGAGTATTCGCGATCATGGGGGTGTATATGCCTCCAGGTATCTATGAGACGGTGGTCTACCATCCATTGACGCAGCATCTGCGAATTTTTGATTGCTTGGGAGGCTGCTATGGGGGGGTGTGATCTATCCGTATCTATATGTGGAACGCAGTTCATATCCCCGCCCCAGATACATGTAGAGGGTAGGTCGTTTGAGAAGTGTGAGATTGTTTTGTGTAGGAATTCACTTTGTCCGACGTTCGGGACGTACAGTCCGTTCAGTGTTACTGGTTCCCCATCTAAGTGGCCTGTTAAATGTATGTATCTGCCCTCTATGTCAGAAACGCCGCGCCGCACAGTGTACGGGACCCCCGGGGCTATCCATATCAAAACCCCTCTTGCGTATGATGAATTTCCCGATCCGTGGACCTGCCCGCCCCACTTTCTTTCCAACCAGGGAATATCTACAGGGGTAATGTGCGTTTCTTGGAGAATGGCTATATGAATATTGTGACGCTTTAGGTGCGCGTGTATCCTATTGCGCTTTCTTATGCCCGCCATACCCTTAACATTCCACGTCATTATATTATATGTTGGTTCCTTTTTTGTCATGTTAAGTTAGGTTGTTGCACACCTATTTTTTTGTACAGTTGGGTCAATCCCGTGACGCGTCCAGAGACTGCTGTTAGTCTAGTGCGCGCTGCCCACCCACGTCTCCCCTCCGCCACCAGCGCCCGCCAGCCCCCCCAGTCCTACAAAACAACATTATCATAAGAGAATAATAAAAATGAGAGCAAAAAGAATAATAGGCAAAAGGATATTTCGGGTAAAGCCCGGAGATAAACATAATGGCACAACTGGTGCCTAAACTGCAAACTGCGAAGTTAAGTTCCATTCGGGAGTGACTTGGTAGTCGGAGAGCGTGGTTTTGGTATAGCCGGGCGGGAACCGACCCGTCTCCAGGATAATTTTGTCCCTGCTCGGTCCAAATTGTAAGTACAACCGCTTTGGTTACCCTGTTAGTCCCAGTCAAGGAAGCTAGCGGCCAGTTCCCATCCCAAAGAAACCACCAAGCACCGCTCCAGGCCGCATAAGGGCGGAAGGTCGCGTGTCCCAACGCCGGACTCGTATCTGTGGCGCAGTTAATATTCCCTCACGAGGTCTAGAGATCATCCGCAACGCGCGGTGTAAGGTCAGGGCCGGCCAGTAGGAAGGAGGAGGATGCACTTGATTCCCCTCCTGGGGATCCGCTGTCTGTAGCATCTGTGTCACTTCGGGTTTTGGATTGTGGTCGAGTGAAGGAGCTAGTTTCCCTTAATATTTGAGCTTGCTCTGATTCCATTTGCGATTTCGTTGGGCGCAATGTGGTCTTGCTTTGTTTTTTTTTCCTCCTGGAGCTGGGTGTTATCCAGTCCTCAGTTGTTGTCTTTTCCGTTGGCGGGCTGATCAAACCTTTAGCGTGAATCCAAGTCCATGCATCCTCTGGGGTAGGGAATATGAGCGTTTTCTCATCTATGGTGATACGCAGGCGGGCTGGGAACATGAGAGAATAAGTTATATTATTTTGTCGCAAGATTTGTTTGATCTTTACAAAGGTTGCTCTTCTACGTTGTACTTCCAGCGTATAGTCCGGGTATGCAGATATGTTATTATTTTCCAAGCTGATTTGACTGGAAGATCTAAAGTGTTGAAGAACAGAATCTCTTTCTCTGTGGTTAAGAAATCTAGCTATCATGGGTCGGGGTGGCGCTCCAGGCCGAGGGGGTCTGCCCGGTATTCTGTGGGCTCTCTCTATCATTGGTGATTTTGTGGCATCCTGAGTTTTCATTATTTCTTTCAGCCAGTTTTCTAAGAAATCCTCGGCTTTGGGTAGTTCCAATCGTTCTGGGATGCCAATGAATCTGATATTGTTACGTCTTGAGCGCCCCTCTGCTTCTTCAGCTCGGCGTTGTAGCTGTGCCAACTCAGTTTCCATCTGTTTGAATTTGCTTTTCATGTCTTTCATTTCCGGGTGAACCGTTTCTAGCGACAGTTCAGCATTATGCACTCTGTCAGACAGTTTGCGGTGGTCAGCTCGGAGTAGGGAGACCTCCAGCACTGCGGCATCAATTTTCCCTTCTAGCGAAGTTTTGGTTTCCATAATTGCCTGCATAATTTTATCAAATTGCTGGGAGTGTGCGCGTAGCGTCTCGCTCAGTTGAAGTTGCGTTGCCTTTTGCATGTCCAGTTGGCCCATGGAGGGGGGGGTATCTCCCTCCGCAGAAGTCCCTGTTTTGGAATGCTTAGGCTTGACCATTGTGACCACTATGCGACCGGGGAGAATTAGGCCGTGTGAAATCAGCTATGTGTACTGGTGGGGCGAAGCAGAGCCACGCACGTCAAAGTGGGTGATTTTAGCGTTATCAGTGGTCCAGGCGTGGTTGCTTATTTTCAGGGATAATAGGAGTTAGTATGTTAATTTGTTGACTGAGGCCCTCCTCGTTGCAAGGCAGAGAGCTGAATGCCACTGGCCTGGTACAGGTGCGTTGGGTTTTTCACTTATTTGCTTGTGGCTTGATACTTTGGTGACCCAACGTGGTTGTTTTATGTGCGTTTAATTTATTCTGTGCCAGCGCTCACAATCTACTTGCTTCAATTTCTTTATCTTCTTCCTGTTTTTGTTTTTTTCATTCTTTTTTTTTTTCTCTTTTTTATTTCTTTTTTCCTTTATTCTGATTTTATTGGCTCCTCCTCTCTTTTTTATTTATGTATTTTTATTTTATTTTTTGTAAATTTTTTCCTTCTTCCTTTCTTTCCCGTTCCTCCGCCTCTGCTTCCTACTTTTTTATCTTCTGTGCTGGGTGCTGGTGCTTGAGGGTCGTGGTCGCTGGCCCAGTGCTCTGCACGGGAGGAGAGGCCGAAGGTCCCCCCAGCCGGTCCGGTACACTCCACCAAAGGCACGCCGGGGCCCCCACTCCACCCGGGCACGCGTCCGCCGGCCGCCTCCACAGATCAAGGGCGGAGTGCCAGGGCAAGCCAGACGCCCGTTCCCGGCGCCGACACGACCAAGGCCCGACCCCGCAAGGAAACACCGCCCAGTGCTCCCGCCGCAGCGTCACCGCACGACGCTGCTACCAGTTCTTGGTAGGGGGGCCACGTGGAGCTGTAGGGATGCTAAGCCATATCAGGGGGGGCTCGCTCACTGCCGCGCGCCCCCCGTGTTTCTTGTTGCTCCGATGGAGCGCGGCCGAACCGGAAGCCGCGGCGTCCCCCAGGCCGCGCCCCAGCCAGCAGGCCCGCTCCCAGGGCCCACCGCAGTCCAGGCCCAACAGCCCTCGACCCCCCCGGCGATCCCACGGGGAAGCCGAACGGGGCGACCCGACCGCCGTGCTCACGTCTCGCCGGCCGCGGGAGGGCCGCCTCACCTCCCGATCCACAGCACCAGGCGCGTCTTGCTTCCTCGATTCCAGCAGTTGATCACGGGGCCATCCGCAGCTACTTTTGTGTCCTTGAGGGCTGCCCCCGGCACTGGGGGGGTAGCCTCAGCATTTTATGGCCGACCGGGAACCAGGGACCAGGATATTCGGCAAGAAGGAGGGCCGCGAGCGGAGCTCTTTTCTCAAGCGTCCGCTCCGGCCGCCATCTTGGCCACGCCCCCCGCCAAATGCCTATGATAATAAACATTTGATCAGTGTGATCTAAAATGAGAGCAGGGATTCTAAGTGTCTAATATAACAACTTATCTAGGAGCTATGCAATGACCTCATACACACACACACACACACACACATATATATATATATATATATATATATATATATATATATATATATATATATATATATATATATTCTGCTGTTAAAGTATCCCCAGAAAGAGCTTTACCAATGGTAAGTAACTTCTTCATTTGGGTCCAGCTGACCCAGCCTGGCATGGAAGAGGGTGAGAGAAGGGCAGAGTAGGGACCCTATCATTGTAGCACATTGCATGGACAACGGCTGGTAATACTCTGTGCTAAATTGGCTAATTCTTTGAGGGACATAACGCCAAGAGAAGGAAAAATATGTATTGAGGGTGATTACTCCCTTAATCTGCTGTTTGGACTATAACGGAAAGTGTTATTTCCATTTTGCTGCTACAGCGGACACTCCAGTAGGAAACAGTACTGTTCTTTTTGCTGCACATACAGGACCACAGTCTCTCTGATCGGCGCTGTTCCATTGTCTGTTATCCTAATCCATACCTCCCAAAAAGTAACAAGGAATAACTGGGGCCCTCCTTTCTGTCTCTTGCCTGATGAGCATGGGAAAGTACTATTTACTTTCGATAGTGCTGGTCGTGGTAGTGGGGTGAAACCCAACATAGTAATCTAGGATTTTCACCATTTATGCTATAATCCACATTTCCCCTTCTGTAATCTGTATGAATTGTAGTTGCTTAACACATAAGAACTAGGTCTTGGTGCATGTTAGAAAGTAGATCACCTTGTTGGTTGTTTGCAACTACTTGAAGGGATACATGTTAGTTTGCTGCTGTAAAAGAGTTGCTCTGGAGCCTTGTAATACTTCACTGGCTCTTGATTTTTGGGAACAGGTAAACTCTGCTGCCAAGGGAATTCTGCTGTACCTGCTTCAGGGGCGATTAATGATGACAGCATTGACCTGGAACAAGTTTATGGAGGCACTCCACCCTGTGATTGCGGTTCTGCAGGTACAAATGTATTATTTATTGATTTATTTTAACTTTTTATATACTTTATTATTTAATACTATGACATAACTGTTCCTCAATGAGGGGTGCACACCAACACCTATAAATATTTGTATTATAACACGATATGAAATATATGTAGACAGTCTTTGGAGCATGTAAACATGCACCACTATATTAATCTGTCTTGTATCGTAATCCCTTCATTTTCAAATGCTCTGTAAACCACCAGAATACCATAACCCAAATCAGTTCCAAAAACACCTCCACCACAGCTGTCCCAACTGCCTCCGTGCCCCTCTTCGGCATACAGCGAGGCCTCTCAAGCTGTTAGAGAAAGCCCTCGGACAGTTCCCCCTGCAGGATATGACCAACAGCCCGAGCCCTCAGGATATCTCGCCTGCTCGCAGAGTACTTTGCACCACCGCCTTTTGTCACTTATCCTAGTCTGCTGCTTCCCCTTGGGCACGTCCCAGTTGCATGTACCACCACTCTTCCAAGCGCCCAGAAACAGACTCCACATTCCAGACTTCATTTCACTGGGAATGTGATCCTGGCTATTTTGTTCGGAGAGAGTGTTTAACAGGGTATGATTATTAAAGAAAGAATGTCATTTTTGGGGACCTGCTGTTGAACACTTCTATCTGGTTCTTGAGTGATGTATTGTTGGTGTTGTACGAGTTTATGGATTTGCTTACGTTGTCTTTTCTGGCTCCATGAAGCCTCAACAAGGGTGTGGGTGTGCTTTAAAAGTAATACATATAATAGTAATGTAATAGAGGGACCAGCTGTTTTATTAAAAAAAAAAAAAAAAATTGGGTTTAGCTTGATTAGTGATTGTTGTCGGCAGCTGTATGGGCAGGATAGTCTCACCTCACAAAAAGGTGGCGTTTTGGCCCTTGGTTGCGCCTGCCTAGAGACAGTGGACTGGGAGGCCAGGGAGGTCGTGGCGGAGTAGTTTAGCACTAGTCAGTGAAAAAGAGCTGGTTTTAGAAAATAGGGACCGAATAACGGTGATATGATGAGATAACTTTAATAGTGGGGAGGATTAAGAGGCTGCGTAAGTGGAAAACGATGTAGGACATCATTAAGAGTGGCCTCGTAATTATGATGTGTCGATTGACAGCAGGATCCCGTCTCATCGGATTTATACGACTTTTGCTTTGGGAAGCCTGGAATTACCGATTCTCCAGGCACCACATCGGCACAGCTGACCTTAAGGATCTAAATTCTAATGGACCAGATTTTCCACAACCCCAGTGTCGGTAACCCTGAGGGTGGAAAAATCCACCCAATTTTCTGGGCTACTTGTAATTAGGGCCTTAGCTCTCATTCATAGCAAGTGCAGATTGAACGAAGCATTTTCATCTGAATCAGAAATGTTGCAACATATATAGGTTGTTAATGCACTTGTATTTATTTATATAATATATATCAAAATACCTGCTATACTGCTTATAGTGGATTTTTAATGGTTGATCTTTATCCATACTTTCAGAGTTGTTGCAATATTTTTCTTGTTATTTATGTTGTTATATTCAGGGTTATGCAAATCCAGAAGATCCTCTAGGCAATTGCATCCTGACTCTAAGCGAAAAAACCTCTGACAAAGGAGGAAGCATTCTCCCAAAAACTGTTAGACTTGCAACCGTTTTGCGACTTCTGTTTTGCAAAAAACAATCGTAAGTAAACATTTTCTGTGATTTAATGATTTAGAAACTGTTAAATGTTAAATTGTTTAGGATTTGGGGTTATGCAGGGACACACATGCATTACGTATTTCATTGCCCATATCTATTGCTGCAACTGTTTTTAATTTTTTCATGTATTGCAATTTATTTTTTACAGAGCCTATTACTGAAACTAAGGCCTTCTTGAACATTAAAAGTTAACATTTATGTTGTATGTGAGTTATCCTTGCCTCTTTTTTTCTCGCAGTTTTTCTCTTTCGTCTCTTGTTGCTTTCATTTCTGTTGCTACTACCTGATTTGAGTATCCACTCCCCCACCTTCTGATATAAACAGTCTGTTTATTACCCCCACTGCGTGCACCAGATAACCCCCTTTACAAAATTAATGATGTAGTTCAGATGGTTGCTGCAGGAAGCTGGTTCTCTATATGGTACACTAAAAAGAAGTACACCGTGAAGAGAGTCCGGTGGTTCCCCAGGTGGTTTGCAGAGGCACAAGTAGATAGGACTAATACTCTTTGTGGTAGTGTGGGCGAGCAGTTAGGCTTATCAGAGGGTTGTGATAAGCATTTGTTTTACCCACAGAGGCAATAACTGAGGGACACACTGAAAGAAAAAATCCAAGATCAATTTAGAAATATAACACTTCTTTTTATATATACTTTGAACCTAAGAACTTTGTTATAAGGTAAGTACGTTTTTAGGCATAAATTCTTTCCACTGCTAAAAATCAACACTTAAAGAAATTTCAGATTTCTTCAGTGTTAACCTATGGAAGGAAAACAGTCCGCAAAGAAGCATTTTATGACGACTCATGGGACCCATCTTGTAGACTGAAGGTGAATACTGGAAAAGGCTCCGGACCAGACCAACAGGTCACTCTGGGCAGCACTGGGGCAGCCAGGTGCAGAGGCGCAGTACGGCGTTGGGTGTCCAATGTATTTCAATAGGGAGTGGTCCCTGTGGATTTAGGCTGCAGGCAGGTAAGTTGCAAACATGGGGTTATAGGTGCATCTTTGGTCCTCTTCACCAGGGCCCAGGGGAGACAGATGCATTGGTGTCATTTGGCATCGGGTTTCCTTGTCCAGGATCTCTTGCTGTTGGGGGGTCCTGTTGTCTGAGACTGCAGGCGACATTGTGGAGTCCAGTAGAAGTGAAACCACAATGGACCTGATCTCAGGACAGTTTGGGGACGTCGTTGACACTAGGGGTCCACTTCAACTCGGGTCAGCGGCAACGGGTGAAATGGTTGTTTTGAGGCATCAGATTTCTCTCACCACAGAAGCCATGGGAGAGGGAGTCTGCGTGCAGATGCTGCAGGTGACTTCAGTGAGTCCAGGAGGGGTGAAACCACAATGAACTCTGACTCTGGGGCATGGGGAACCTTTTTGGCACCGGAAGTCTACTCCCACTTGGGTCGGTGATGGCAGTGCAGTGGTGACCTCAGGTGTCAGGTCTTTTCACTTCTGGAGGCTCCAGAGTCCTTTCTTTAGAGTTGGTTGGAGAGCGGGTCTGCTGCTCATGGGAGAGTTGAGTCTTTTTTTATTTTTTAAGGTAGGCAGTCCTCCCAGGTTTCTGAAAGTTCCGCTGCAGGATGAGCCTTCTTTTGGTGCAGTCGGTCGAGGGTTGCAGACAGGCTGGTGTAGTTGGTACAAGATCAGCTGCTTCTCTTCTGCGGGTGCAACTCTTCTTTGTCCTTGGTCTTCTTAGGTTGTTAGGATCTGAGTTCTGGGGTTTAAGCGTGGAACCTAAATACTTAATTTAGGAGCATTACAGCAAGTACCAGGTGGCAGCCAATGGGTTAGCCACCTTTAGGGTGGCTGCACCCTTTTTATAACCACTTCTGTTGGGGAAGTGTCCTAACCCTGACCCTAGTGGTCTATTTCCTTCCAAACAAAGGTGGGACTGGGATGAAATGGGTACACTGCCTAATTTTCCCACCTATCTTGCTGCAAAAAGTGGGGTCAGGACAGGGGGTGTTGGTCATCTCTGCCATTTGGAGAGACCGGGGTCACATTACAAAGGAGGCTAGGCCTTTGAAGCTTCCCACCCAAGAATGGCCATCCTGCATGGAGGTGTCAACAACCCCACCCATTGCAGGCTTTCACCTTAGGAGGTCAGAAACGTGGTTAAGGTAGCCGAACTGGTGAGGGCCGGTCAGTTACCACACCAGTAGTTAGTAGGTTTTCAGGGGGCACATCAAAGGTGCCCTCTGGGTGCATGCTTTGATAAATGCAACACTAGCATCAGTGTGGGTTTACTGATATAAGATGTTTGATACCAAACATCCCTGTGCTCAGTGAAGCTATCATATAGCTGTGGCACCAGTGTCCAGCACATGTATTTAAAATGGCTTTCCTGGTCACTTACTATGTCTGAGAATCTACAAAGACATAACAGGGGCATATCTGCTTGTGCAGATATGCCCTCACATGTAATATAATGCACCCTGCCTTAGGGCTGTAAGGCCTGCTAGAGGGATGGCATACATATATTACATGCAGTATTAGGGGACATGACACACAGGCTGTGTGCCATGTCATGTTTTCACTTTTGTCTGCACCAAGACACGTAGCCTGCAATGGAAGCCTGTCATGTGCTTGGTGAAGGGTTGCTTAGGGTGGTACAATTCGTTCTGCAGCCCTTAGAGACCCTGTTTAGTACCCCAGGCACTAGGTGCCAGGAATCCCATTTACTAGGGACTTAGAGGGTACAAAACATTTTGCCAGTCAGGGAAGCAACTATGCAGTTTTAGGGGAAAGAGACCTGGCACCGGGGACCTGGTTTGCAGGAACCCAGTGCACTTTCAGTTGAAATTACATCAGATATCAGGCAAAAAGCAGGGGCTAACCACATCACAAAGGGTGCTTTCCTTTAGTTGCTTTCTGTGTCTGCTTTAAAAAAAAAAAAGTGCAACACGATAGGACATACTTCTGCAAAGTACCAGAAATTACTTGTTGGTCGACTCTGGCTTTTGTAAAATCTGTGCTCACAATTCTGACACCCAAGAGAAATTTCTTGCATTCAGTAAATCGTTTTTCAGAATTCAGAAGAAAAACAGAGTTTATGATGGGTCATTTCCATCAATGAAAACGAAATTGGTCCAACCAGAAAGCTTTCTTTGAAATACAAAAAAAATATTTCATATTAATTTGTTTAAATGTTGTGGTCAATATCCTACTTGTGTGTCAGTTCATGGGGAGAGGTAAAGGTGGATCGTGAAATGAGACGATGAAGGGGCCAGATGAAGAGCAACAGCAGGGAGTGCATTGGAAGGAACAACATGGGCCCGATAGAGACTACTTCAGTTGCGGAGGCAAGAAGTCAAGTGGATGCTATCCTCTAAAGGGGGATTTCTGCTCCTCTTTGGCATGTACCCCCTAAATCTGGTTCTGGGCTGTGCTGCTGACTGCCCTCTTGGACAGAACCTAAAAGCACAATGCTCACAGCTCAGTGCACAGCATGCAATTGGTCTTAAATGTGTATGGTCTGTGCATTATTTAACCTTCAAGCAGTAACTTGACCTTGGCTATGAATGAAGCAAACATCCACAATACCAGGAGAAATCCACGTTTCTCACCCATTCCTTGCAACTGTAAAGGAAATCCTGCATTTGGGTTGAGTGTGTGAGCTTCCTTGTACATAGCCATTGTGGGTGCAAATTCTGCACTTGTGTCTTCCATAGATGTTGAATGTTAAATAGGGACAATTCCTCCTGAAAGTGGAGAGCTTTCACCTCCAAAGTTAGCTTGGCTGTGGCAGGTGAGTGATTCAGCTGCGTATAGCACAAATTGTTAGCTTATTCAGCAGCATTTTGCAATAGTTTTAGTTCCCCTCATTTGGTTGAGGAAAGTGGGTGAGGCAGCAGGGTGTTATTACTTTGACATTCTAGTTCTCTGTCCTGCAGATCCGTTTAAATGTGTAAATAGTAAAACACCTGTGCACATACTGAATTCTGCGAACACTTCTATAATCAATTTTCTCATGGAGAAAAGACCACCAAAATAATGAAATCATACCCTTAGGAGGCAAAATATTTTATATTTGTGTGTTTTAAAATGCTTTCAGTTAGCCAAATTAGGGATGAATGTAAATGTGAAAAAACAATGTGTTTACCATTTTTGAGCAATGAAAAATGCAAAAGTAGGCTGTAAAAGATTCCCTTTTACATGTTAAAAACAAGGAAAAAGATGGAGTGAAATATGGGCTATATATACCAATGTTGCTACTAAATGTGGGTGTTAAAATCTAAGCGGAAACTTTAGCCACAACATTAAATGATGTCCTCTTGTCACTTTAATTCCCAAGCTGTCACGCTTGATTGGCAGTTACAGTGTTAGCAACAATACAAAACAGGTAACACACCTGATTGGTGCATCCTCAAGATTAGGGCTGAGGTAATGCTTCTCTCCACAGCCGCCAAAAGGCTTTCGAAAGGGTAATGACGCTACCCAATGACACAATTGAAGTGACATTGGTATGGCCAGGATATACAGAACCATGGTGCATATTAGAATTAATAAATTTAGAAATAAAAGGTAGCATTAAGGAAAGACGCAAGAGAGGTCACCATGTCTCCCAACAAGTGCGTGTGCCAGCTTTGTGCACCGCTGGTGACTGTTTTTATTACAGAAGGGGTTGCAGGCTCTTGAACTGCCAATTCTGTAAAACTGATTGCGCTGCCACACACGTGGAGCCTATGACCTCTTGCTAGGGCTTTCCCTTTTTTGCCTAGGGGCGCGGCCCCATGCAACCGATTAAATAACTTTGCCGTTGCATACAAGCCCTATTACAGACACCCACGTAGAAGCAAACGGGCCCCTAGAAGGTACACTAACAGTGCCACTCGTAAGGACAGCTCTCTGGGAGGGTGAAAGTGGTCCCCTGGATCTCCAGATAGCCACTTGCAGGCAGGAGCAGCCACTCACTCCACATGCTTACAGAGCGATCTCTGCCCCCTCTTTAAAGTGCAAGTGGCTAGTCATTGTTTGCTCATATTCTCACTAATCAGATACTCGGAGAAAGCTCTACGTATGGACTAGTTGAGACTGCAGAACCCGACTTCGACTGACCCGCATGTTAGCAAGTGGGCAGGCTAAAACCAGAAAGTAACCACATTAACGCGAGTACAAAAACAAGAAAATGTGATGGGGTGTTCCCCACTAGCATTAGAATAAATATATATTTCAAATACAAAGAAAGGCAAGGCGTGAAATGTCAAAAGGTTGTCCAGTAGAATTTGTGAAATTAGTTGCGAATAACACTGCAGAGTAAAAGCTATACATTTTCACTTATGACCACGTCGTAACTTAAACATTTGTTTTCCAGTGTGCGTTCTCTGGCGCTGAAGTATTTAACCTTCCATTTAATGAGTGAAGAAGGATCCAGTCTGAAGAGACCCAAATTGCAGGGTACAGTTCTGTCCAGTGCTGTGAATTTATTTATTCTTGATAAACCTTTGGAATTAAAGTTGGACGATACAGGAACATCATTTTTTAAGGTGAAGAAAATTCCCGACTGCTGATATATATGTACCGTTCGTCCCTTTGTGCAGAACAAACAGAATGATCCCTCAGAACGTTCGTAGACGCATTTTGACTACATTTGATTTTTTTCTATTCTATAAATCTGCACTGTTTATAAGGTGGTATTTGAATTATTTATCGGTAATCGTTATTTATTTCATTTGTGGGAGAGGGCATCACTCGAGATGCGAAGCCTCTACTCGGTGATGATAAAATAGCATGCCACTCAGTAAATTTGCATACACTGTTTTAAAAGTGCTCTTTTTGATATGTAGAAGTTATTCTCAAAAGCTTTTAAACAGGACTAGAGCACAACTGATTATATTCGTGCAGTGTCCGATAGTCGCATTAAATAGACTTTCTGATTATTTGCTTGATTTTCCGCTTTTAATTGATTGATTGTGGACTCCCCAAGGAACAAATGGCCGTATTTAGAGTTGGGCACACAGGGGACGTCTCATCTGCTATATTTAGAATGCCTTTCACTCTAATGGACTTGTACTATGTCGAACGGCACCTCCACCACTTTTTTGACAGGGTAACCTGTCTTTGAAACTATAGATGAAGGCCTAAATTAGGATTTTGCCCCACTTTCTTACATGAGGGCTTAACTAGGGTGTTTGACATTGCATCTGTAGTAATAGATGAGCGAAAGTGCATTTATTTGTACAATTGAGAAAAAAAACATGTTTTTGAGGTAATATTTAATTTCGCTGTCACTGCTTAAATAGATTTATTTATCTTTGTTATGTGAGAAGAAATGTATAGAGGAAGTGTGCGTAATGGCAACCAAACACTTTTTAGGTAATTATTCTTAAGCAAATTGTCAAGCACGATCATACATCTAAGTTTCAGTCCTCTCTCCCCCCGCCCCCCACAAAACTCGTACAAATACCTTTTCAAGACCTGTGATCCCCAGGCACACATTGCCAGAAGTCTGTCATGAAGAATGAGTGTTACTGTAGTATTTTCATAGAGGCGATTCAGTCATGACACCCTTGTACGTTTGTTTCATCACAATCTCAAGCAAGAAATGATCATCTGAGAGGCCTTACCCTGTATCACACAAGACATTTTGTTGCTACATGGTGCAGCCACAAGTTTTTCTATTTTTCTGTTTGAACATGCACAGCTAGTCTTACATTAGAGGCCTGTGTATGGGCTGTCCACTAGCACTATTACTCTTTTCAAATTGTTTGGAGAAAGCTTGCTCATTTAGTGGACACCAATAATAATCTTTGTTGCGTGATTGATAAAACCATTGCAATACAGTACAATACACAATAAATGCACTACAAAAGACACATATTTCTAAAATAAGCAAAAATCCTGCACTATAGTTTAAGCGAATCGTTCCCAGGTAGGATGTTAGAGATAAGTTAACTACTGGGATGTATGTAACAAGGGTGCGACAACTAGATCTGGCTGACTAACAAGCGTTTTAAAATCAGTAAAATAATGAAATGTATGAACAGCAAATAAAATAGAATTGACCTAGTTGAATTTCTATCAAATAAAAGACATGGATTAAAACTGCTTCCAAGAACAGTACGGATAAAGTGCAACGGATATTGTCAGAGAAAGTGAAAATACAACAATCTAGGCGTCTGAAGACCATATCCTGATTGATGAGGCCTGCGAGCCCTTAAGAAGCTAAATGCAGTCTGGATAAAGTGCAAAGGATATTGTCAAAGAAAGTTAACAAATAAAGCGTCTAAAGGCTCTATCCTGCCAATGAACCATAATGCACATAATAGGGCAGGATGGGGACACTGGTAATGTTACAAGCAATGAATGGTAAGGCCGCAGAAATTAGGAAAAAAGCGCTCGAAGACATGGTGTGCAGGGTACATTGGCAACAAGTTCCTCAACCCAACTAACGGGGCCAGCAAACCCTTATGGTATCAGGGGTGGCATTCAACCTAAGTAGAAGGCAATATGTTGTGTAATCACCCTGTTTCCCTTCCATCACCTAAGCCTAAACCTCAACTTTTTTCTTGAGTCTCTGAAAAATGTCACAAATGCACAGTTAAGTCTAATGTAATATGTCTCGAAACACGTCATCACTGCCTCCCTATAGAACTTAATGCCACGTGCGTTCCATCTTCTCAAAGGAAGCTTGCGCCGGTCTCCCACTAGAGTGGGGCACAAGCAAAGTACATCAACAATGTCAGTTTGACCCTGGGCACATACCCAACAAGATTCCTGCACCCCCTGTCTTTTCCATGCAAAGCAGGTGGTTTAAAATAGGCAATAATCCCAACCTATATTTCATAAACTGATCCTTGCACCAGTCGTTCAGGAGTTAACTTAAAAACCTGTGTGGTTTCAACCTTGTGTAAACTTTGGAGCGTCATCCAGCCAAAGAGTCCTTATCTGCAAGCAGCAAAAGCAAATGTTATCTTGTTTTTATCAGGTTTTTAAACTCTGACTGGCATATAGGTAGGTCCCAAGCACTTGTTAAGCCAAGGGTGCTCAGGGCCTGCAGAATGTAGGCCCTGGCCGGAGAGCAATTGTTTGTTTCCAACTCAGACCAAAGAAAGTAACACATTGAGCCTTCTTTTGCCAACATTAATTTACGGCAACATATTGCAAAGGATGCCATTCATACAATTGACTGCTTGACAGTGCCAAGCTCCAGTATAATCTAGGCAGGGGATGAGTGGGTCGGTAGCTGAAATATTGATCTATAGACCTTAAGTAACATTTTATACAAAATATTACTGTCTCATCCCCTTAAAGTCTCTCTTCCACAGGTTAAGGTTGGAAGGACATTTGCTTGGGCAGCTTGCAGAATCAGCGTAAGCGTGAGGTCTTTCAGTTTTGTTAGAGGGACCTTAACCCATAGGCCAAGGCATTACCCTTCTTACTGATTTCTTCTAATTGGTCACCATACCTCCTGTTCCCACTGAGACAAACACCATTGTACTTGAAGCTTTTGGTTAGCTCCATCTTTTCTTGATCTAGGAACTATATTGGTTTGTGTAGTTTAGGGATTTGAATTATGAGAATCTTGGTCGTCTTCTTCTTGATTACTAACCTGTTCCTGGCTGAATAAGCTGAGGTAACGCCAAGAAGGCGCTGCAAGGGGACCTTGATTCTGCTGATCAGGAAAAGATCATCCACGTATAGCAGATTTAACAGATGAAAGCCTCCCCCAACATTGGCGGATGAGAGTTTACTGCATGTAGTGCTGATGTAAGATCAGATAGGTGCTCAAACAAAAGTTTAGCAGAAGAGGGACAAATTAAGTAATTATTACACGAAACCAATAATAACTCCTGGTTCGGAGGAATAAAGCTATTTTCCTTATTTATTATATTTGTAAATATACACACACGTATCAAGGTCAGAGTCAGACTTCCTATCTATACACAAAAGACACTACAGTGGGTTAGAAAACACTTAAATGTACATATTTACAATCATCCCAAACATGTAAAACATAAGATCCATACAATATAACTACATATGTGCCCTACTCCAACGATTTCTAAAAAAAAAGTCACAACACAAAATCTCATAAACGAAGTGATCAACAATTATATGGTGCCCAAGGATCTTGCACCCAGCTGTATACTGCCTTAATTTTCTTTATCCAAGGCAGTAAGAAGTGCTAGATAGGTTTCTTTTGGAATCAATTGATTATTTGATCGGACTCCTTGGACCCATTGGCAATATGTCGACGCGTTTCGGCCTGACGACTATAGGCCTCATCAGGACTGTCGGAGAACACTGGCAACACTATAAAAATAAAAACGTACATTATACGTAGCCTCTTATATTAATCTTTTCCACCACCTAACACCCAATGTGTCAAGAATCCATGTCAGAATACCTCTACTAGCCCCTTATTTACAAATCCATATTCATATCAGACACCACCTATCGTGCCTAGAAAGTCACTTTAAAGTGAACAATGTATACGCATGGCATGCCACTAAAAAATCTAGCTCAGGTGGCTCAAATCAACAGCTTTATAAGCTACTCCGTCAAGTGACCCTTCCACATTATAATTCATACCTTTTCTTTCAATTATAGGGAGTGTACGAGCTTCGAATGCTAACTAATGGCGCCCTTCGTTTACACACCGGCGTCTGTGTAGTCATTTCACCTTGTTCTGAAAACATCAAAAAAATTTAAGATCAGATAGGAACAGATTGAATAATGCTGGAGAACACTGCCCCGCTTGCGGCCTTGCAATGTGTTGATTGGCCTGGACAGGCGAGAGACATCTCCAATTTTAATTCGGACCCATGTGTCTTTATGTAACAGTTCCAAGGCCCACAATAGACCACCTTGGATATTGAGAGCAGCCAATTTATGCCAAAATGTCCCCCAGTCAACACAAATATACAGGTTTTTTGTTTAGCTTTGACTGGTCAGTTAATAGAGAGATTGCCATGATGTTAACTGAAGTTCCTACATGTTTAGTGAACCCAGTTTGGTTCGGCGGAATGGTGTTGCTAGACTCAGCCCAATGTTCTAACCTGTCCACTACAACCCCTGTGAAGTTTGTAGCTTCGTTATCAATTGAAGCTATCAAGCAATATTTCCCAGGGGCCCCTTTGTCTCCACTGTTAAAAACTGGAGCAAGGGTCAAACCACGTCATGAGGGAGAAATACGATTTTGATGCGAGATGTTAGAAAAGAGCAGTGTCATTTGTGCAGCCCAGAAGGATTGGTCATCCTTGTCAATAGCAGGTGGAATTCCACCTGGACCAGGCACCCCATCTCTGCGACCCTTGGCTAATTCTTTCTGATCTAGGCTTATAGAAACAGTTCCCCAAGATGAGTTGCAATCACTGCTCCCAGATGTTATTTTGAGGGTTTAATAGGCTCCAATTCGTCTCCCTGAGCATGAGGCTGGATCCAATATGCAAATGAGCTGAAGTGGTCAAACAAGAAGTGGCACCAGGTTAACTCAAATGTTGGAAGAGGCCATATTTGGAAGAGGTCTGCCAACCCTATTTATGGTCTTCCAAAAAATTCAAAGGATTATTTGACCTGATGTTATACAGCAGTTGTGACCTGAAAGTATTGCATCTCTCCCTTTGGAAGTTCTTTTTATCCATTTTTAGGTATCTCCTCGCATCCTTTAAGTTATGCACGGTTACAGGGACTTATTTTCCTTTTAGCCATCATTATCGTGTTGGGTCGCCATTTGTGCTTTACCCCTCATTTTGGCTAGGAAGGGCTTGGCATGCTGGCTGGAAAATTCTCTTGTAAACCTTTCCCAGCCAGACAGAGGTTTTTCGGCTAATGTGTTAATGGATGCCATTAGTCGTTTTGCTTGCGAGGCCAGCACTGGGAGGCAATCAAGTTGTACCCTTTCCGTTTGAGATTGATTGTGTACCCTTAGAGCCCTAGATCAGTGGGTGCGTACATAGTCACCCGGGGTAATACCAAAAGTTATCTCCTATGGTTGATAGTCTCTGACCGTTTTGTCCCCGAAACCAAGGAAAGAGTCATTATTCAGCAGAGGGAGGTTGCCAAAGGTTTAGTCAATTAGGGGTGCGCCAGATGAGTTTAAGTATGCAAGACCAGGAGTTTTGTCCAGGAGAATGTGTCTGTTTAATGCTCTAAGGCCTAGAAGGTTGCCTTATAGGAGTCATCCTCTTTTGTCGTCTTTACGCCACTCCGGGGGTTTGTTGAGGAGGGATCATCCAATAGCTTTCTTGCACCTCTGTAATCTCATTAGCAGGCAGTACACTTATTGGCCACATGTTCAAATAGACTGATACAATGAGATTGCTGCTGGGCCTCTCTGACCTCAGACCTGTTATGATGTCGATCAGCTTGTCAGAGGCCTCTCTCCTTGCTCTAACATTTGGATGGATGTAAACGTTTACCAGGATAATTTTCTTTATATTTCCATTAGTTGTTTTGAGTGACAAGTCGACTACCTGCAGTGCCTCATCTCTACTTTCTCGGACCCCGGACTCAATTGTGCAGTAGGCAGTTACATAAATAGTAAAAACCTGCTGCGCCCATGCTTATGTTGTTTGGATGCCGGGATAAAATGGTTTATAAAACCCTCCAGGTGGTAAGCTTTCTGTGACCAAGTCCCTTGAAGGAGCTCAATTTGAAAAGAACAAAGGGTTTGGAGGGCTTCAGGATCTTCCATCTTGCTTGCCAATCCGTTGATGTTCCAAAGGCATGCCTTTAGTGTCCACTCTGGGTGAACAAATTGCCTTGATATTTTGTCATCTAAATAGACTTGCCAAGTTTAAAGCTCCTGACAGCCAACCCCAATTATCTGGTTTTTCGGTCCAAAGAACAGGCTTATCATGGGTCCTGGCAATATACTGACTTGAGGGGGCAGGGGACTTACTGAGAGCATTTCTTAAAACCAAGTAAACTGTTCTGGGTCGAGGCATTGAAGAAACCTTTTCCATAAGGTGCTTTAAGACATGCAGGTATCCAGGGTTCCTTTAAGGGGTGATTGTGATCCCCCTCTGCCTAAAGGTCCTGCATTTTTCAGAACCTTCTGGGCCAGTTCAGTAGATCTTCAAGTTAGTTTAGTCGTCTCATTACTCTGACTGGGACCTGGGTCAATAAATTCAATAGAGATAATGTCTTGCGATGAGACCTCTCAAAGCAAGCCCAAGGATCGTACAAGCTTGAGGATATTACCCCGGTTTAAGATGTCAAAAGGGCCCTTAGACTTGTATTCTGGGTAGAGTAGCATGCAAGCTCTGTAAAGATCACAAACCATCCAGGGGTCCGGGACAAGGCTCTGATGGCGTTTAGACTCTCCTGCTCAAGAAAGCTAGAGCTGCAAGATCCCCTAAAGTGGGAGTGGGTGAAACTTGCCTGTTGATGGTTGCCCCTGAGGTCCAGGGCACGTAACTGCAACCCTGCTCTTGTTGCTTTGCTCATTGTTAGAAATGGCAGGGGACCCCCTGGCGCTTGAGTCTGATCCTTGAATCAGCCCATCTAGATTAACTGACTGGGGAAGGGTATCAAGGGACTCTGGGTTGCCTGGTGTAGCTAGCTCTGTAGTGTTCTTTTGGGCTGAGACCTGAGGTCTCTGGGATGTTAGGCATTAGAGGCCCAAGAATAGTCACAGAGTTCAGGCCCACATCTACGAGGGCTTCTTCCAAGTCTCTGAGCGAACTTTGTTCGTGAATGGAAGGAGACAAGACTGGGTCTTTTCCTATGTTGAAGCATGGGTAGGCTGCCATTATATGAGACTGAATTTGTTTAATTTCGTCCTTTTCTTCTTTTGGCTCGTTACATGTTCCCATCCAGTTTCCTGGGTGCCTATTAGGGAGGCTAATGTCTCCCCAGGGTCGGCACTAGTAGACGCTGTGAACTGATAGTTGACTTCTGTAGAGCTGTCTCTGAAGTTCCCATGCTGCGGTTCCATGGGCTCATCAGTAATAGGCACACTTGCGTTGTCTCTGTGGCCAGCCTGGGTTCTCAAAACAACCATGGCCTCATCAGCATGTGTTAGACGGGTGCCCTTTTGGGATTGATTGTTGGCCGCTTCCTTCAGGTCACCCAGTAGATTGGTCAGTAGCTCTGGAAGCATTGATAAGCTTGTCAAGAACTGGAAAGGCAGTTACACCTGCAATCTGGCTCTTGAGCGCCCACCTGTGCTTTTTATCAAGCTGTTCACGTTTCGTCAGATCTTGCAACATGCATAGCTAAGGTGTTCAAAAGGCTGATCTGTTTGTCCATTTTATTAGTCTGGAAGTGCATAGCCACTACTGAGCTCTGCAGTGTTTTGAGCATTGTTGCCCAGAGCTGCCCTTAGGGCCTTTGCGGTTCCTTATTGCCTGTTGTAATGGGACTGGACTTAATCGGTACTTCCTTGCTGTATGAAGCCATCATATTCTTCCATTCTCTAGTGTGGAGATATGATAGATATTTTGAAAGTGCCCCCAAGCTGTCCTCAATGTAAGCAGATTGATTTGGGCCTTTATTGTTTCCTTTTCCTTCCCTAGGGCTCAATTCCCCTAGAAGTGATGACGCTCCCTCTGAGCACCTGAGTGCTGTTGGACTGAGACTACTAGTTCCGACTCCTCAGGAAGTCACAATCACAGGAAGGTTGGGCTTTCTTTCTTATTTCTGTATTTCAATGAATATATGTGGTAGGTCTTCCCCTCTCAGTGATAAGCAAAGAGGGGGCTGCCTTGAGACTCCTGTGACCATAGGATTGAGGTCAGTCTTCATAACTGTTGTCACTTATGCATCTGGATCGCATGGCGATGGGGCAAAAGGGATACTCAGACTATAGTTAGCAGCCAGCCCCTTATCCCTGCTCTGGGCAACTAAGGCGCACTCTTCGTAGGAGGAGTCCTTAGTAAATTCGGGACTCATAATTACCTTAATGTTTTGGGCTCGCTACCTGTCCAGAGAGGAACAAAGACTAGTATGGCAATCACAGTTGGGCTTAAAGGAATGTACAGCCCCTTGATGTGAATGATGTTGATGTTGCTGGAAAAGATGACGGCTCCAGCATCTTTTAGGAAATTGAATTTAAATGTCATTTTGGGCTGAAAGCTATTTAAATGCGTCCCTCCAGGGTGGCTATTTGCAGCTATAAGCATTGTTAATGCAGGCTGTTGTGCAGTTGTGGGTGTTGTGAGAGACAGCAGTAGAATCTAGTCTAATGGAGCTGATTGTGCTGAGAGGTCCTTCTGCTTTCGTCTCTTCTTTTGGGTCACCACTGCTCCACGTGACCTGCAAGAACGCATGTTTAATTTGTTTCCATGGGACTGAGAGGACTAGATTGGGCTTGGCTCCTTGACCGCACTGAACTAGCCCTTATCCTCAGTTGATGCTCAGCGTCGCTGGATTTGCACTGTTGGATGATCAAAAATAGAAGGGGTTGCTTGAGCTTACAGGCTGCAGGAGAGGTGCAAGCCATACCAAACTAAATCCGACAGCTTCCGTGCCAACCCCTTGCAGACACTAACCACTTAGGGTCTCTCACGATCACTCACTGTAGACTATTAGGCTACAAAGCTGTTGGACTACTAGCTTCCTGAGTAGCCTCAAAGCAGTTAGACAAATAAGTGAATGACCTAAGTGAGCAGATGGACTTGGCAGGTAGTCAAGAACCAAAGAATTGCACCTTTATGTAGCATCACTATTAATCATAGGAGCTGATGATGGGCTTTTATCTTTAGCTCTTTCAACTCTCCATTGAGGTGCTGGCAAGTGTGCCACCTCACCCCTTCCTTAGAAAGTCTTTGTCTTTGAAGGTCAGCCACGGCAATGTGGAGGGGGGCTCGAGCACACACGGTCTTTCTAGAGACGTAATATGATGTGTAGTATTATAATATGGGATTCTCACAGCACTCCCTGAAATCTACAGGCAATTTTTCCCTGGGTTTCTGTGTTGCTTCTGGGTTTCTTAGCTTCACCCCACAGTGGCACAGTGTATAGCTGTGTGAAATGATGCAGTATAATGCAACAGTATGGGAATGGGCGGGAGCAGGCGCTAAACTCCCTGCAGCTTTCTCCTCCGCATCTCTGCAACGCCTCACACACGCCTCACATTAACACTCACTGAACCAAGGCGCTGCGGCTAACCAGATGATTGAGCCACTGCACCAAAGCTGGGGGGGCTATTGGAGACCTATCAAAGCTCTGTGCACCTTCAGTACCCAAGTTAGGCTTCACACCTCATATGGGTTCAAACCTCAGGTCCCAGGCAGCCGCAGGATGCACTGTCCTCCTGGCTACGATGTCCACCATCCAACTGGTCCGGCCTGCGAGCTCTGGCCTATGGTGTGCTGTACCCTTGACCGCTCTATCCACTGCTGGTGCCCCGCTCGAGGATCGTCTCAATTCACTACGTCTGCATCTTCACATGATCATTTCTGTCCAGAAGACCACCATGTGAGGAATGTCCTCCTCATTCCTTGAAGTGGAACACCGGGTTTGGCCATTGGACATATGTTATGCTGTGTAAATCATCTCTCATAAGATTTAGGAATGAGGCACATGGAACCATGAAAATATAGCACACTGTAGATATATGCCGGTCTCCACTGGTATTTGACAAGCTGGGAGGAACACTAGAAAAATACATTTCAAAATAAAGTTGTCTCAGAATGTTTAGTAGGTCACTTTAATGAGCTTCTGTCAGTGTGCCTTGGCTTAGTTTCCTAAATAGGAATCTCCACCCTAGCCCACAGGTTCTGTTTTTTTTTTTTTCCTTTCATTTCAGTGGCTGAGATCAGCTTCTCATTAAGCTTTTGAGAAGAGCTTTACATTCAGTAGTTTATGTTGGCTGATAAAGTAAATTACACCCTCTGAAGCATGTTAACCAGGAGCATTCAGCAGTATGGAAGATGTTACCCAACTAAGTCTGCATTATCTAGGCAGCTTCAATCATCTGATTCCGTTTGTTCCCTTAAGTGATCTTCACATGTATGCCACTCTACTTTAACATGCTTTTCTCCTTTAAAAACTATCACTTAAACTTTAAAGTATTCTTAAGAAGGCAGCAGCCTCTGAACCTTCCCTATGTGTGTGTGTTAATTAAAAAAAAAGTAAGTAAGGTGAGGTAGACAGATTAAGTGTGCTAGTATAGTCTGCATCTGTGCCATCCATTTGCCAGCAAGGTTCCATAGGTTCAATCATACATTATATGCCTGTCCTGTTGACAAAAAGGTAATGAATTGTTATGTAATATGTTGGAAATTGGGTCTCTAGTTGTCAGAGGTATTCACCTTTTTCCAAATAGGGATGTGTGAGAAAGTAGCCTCTTTCTAGCATGGTTACCCCCACTTTTGGCCTGGTTGTGAGTGTGTGTCAGTATGTTTTTACTGTGTCACTGGGATTCTGCTAGCCAGGACCCCAGTGCCTATAGATAAAAACCTATATGTCAGTGTGATTTGCCTGTCTCAATGGGATCCTGCTGGCCAGGACCCCAGTGCTTATAGTTTGTGGCCTTGTGTGTGTTGTCAGTAATGCTTAACTGGGTCACTGAGGCTCTGCTAATCAGAACCTCGGTGCTTATGCTCTCTCTGCTTTTAAATTTGTCACTATAGGCTAGTGACTTCATTTACCAATTTCAATTGGCAGACTGTACGCCCCTTATAAGTCCCTAGTATGTGGTACCTAGGTACCCATGGCATTGGTGTTCCAGGAGATCCTTATGGGGGGCTGCAGCATTTCGTTTGCCACCCATAAGGAGCTCAGAAAACCCTTTCACAAGACTGCAGCCTGCGTGAAATAGTGCACACATTATTTCACAGGAAGTAGCTTATAAGTCACCTATTTGTCTAACTTTCTTTTAATGAAGGCTAGGTGCAAAGTTACTAAGTGTGAGGGCACCCTTGCACTAGCAAAGGTGCCCCCACATAGTTAAGTGCCAGTTCCCAGACCTTTGTGAGTACGGGGACGCCATTACACGTGTGCACTACATATAGGTCAATACCCGTATGTAGCTTCACAATGATAACCCCGAATATGGCCATGTAAGGTGTCTAAGATCATGGAATTGTCCCCCCATTCCAAATCTGGTATTTGGGAGCCAATTCCATGCATCCTGGGGGCTCCACCATGGACCCCCAGTACTGCCAAACCAACTCTCTGAGGCTTCCAATGCAGCTCCAGCTGCTGCCATCTCACAGACAGGGTTCTACCCTCCTGGGGGTCTGAGCAGCTTAGTCCCAGGAAGGCAGAAAAAAAGCATTTCCTTTGGGGGCAGGGTGTTACACCCTCTCCCTTTGGAAATGGGTGTTAGAGGCTGGGGAGGGGTAGCCTTCCTGAGCCTCTGGAAATGCTTTGAAGGGCACAGATGGTGCCCTCCTTGCATAAGCCAGTCTACACCGGTTCAGGGACCCCTTGTCCCTGCTCTGGCTCGAAACTGGATAAAGGAAAGGGGAGTGACCACTCCCCTGTCCATCACCATCCTAGGGGTGGTGCCCAGAGCTCCTCCAGTGTGTTCCAGACTTCAGCTATCTTGTTTTGCAAGGTGTGGGGGCACTCTGGAGGGCTCTGAGTGGCCAGTGCCAGCAGGTGATGCCAGAGACCCCGTCTGATAGGTCCATACCTGATAAGGAAGCCAATCCCACTCTCAGGGCTATTTAGGGTCTCTCCTGTGGGTTCTCTTCAGATTCTACTTGCAAGTTTCCAGCAGGAATCCTCTGCAACTACTACTTCATCCTCTGACCTTGGATCAACCGCAGCCTGCTCCAGGAACCGCTGTACCAGCATCAAAGTATCCAGAACGGATACGTTTCCTCTGCAACTTCAGCTCCAGCCAGCAACTGCAACAGTTTCCATGGTGTGCACGCTCTGAGGACTCCCTGTCTTCACCCTGCACCAGAAGGACCGAAGAAATATCCAGTGGGGTGACGGAGTCACTTCCCTGCTGAAGCAGGCACCTTCTAAGTCGACGACCGGTTCTCTTGGACTCCTCTCCTGGCGACGAGCGTACTTCTTGGAACACAGAGGGTGGACTCCATCGACACACTGTCCTGAGGTCCCGCTGTCGCAATTTGGAGGAGGTAAGACCTTGCCTTCCCCCAGAACGACAGTACCCCTGTGCACCGCGTCTTCTTCACCTCCTGAGGCCTCTGTGCGCTATTTGCAAAATTCCTTTGTGCACAGCCTGGCCCATGTCCCCAGCACTCTATCCTGCGATGCTCAACTCGCTGAGTTGATGTCCAGTGGTGTGGGACCTTCCTTTGTAGTGCTGCACCAACCCCATTATATACCTCCTTTGTCTCCGCATCCTGGGACTCCTGTGGGTGCTATCTGGTGCTTTGAGGGCTCTTTGAAGTGCTGAGAGCCCCCTCTTCCTCCTCACAGAGTTGAAGCCCCCAGGTCCCTTCTGGGTCCAGATGGCACCTACTTGCTGCAAAACACGACTTTGCCAGAACCACGCTTTGTTGGAGTAATCCAGCGCCAAATCTCACCTGCATCCAACTTCACGATGTGGGACATCCAGTGCATCACGCAGGAACCCGCTGACATCTTCCTAGGGTGCATTTCTGCAGTCTTCGTCCAACCGGGGGCTCTTCTTTTGCACCCGCTTCTGGGTTGGCAGGGGCTCCTGTCCTTCCTGGAAGTTCTTTCGACTTCTCTTCCAGGGGATCCTCATGAATAGTCTTAAACATTGAATATTCCTGCCCTCGTGCGGGGATCCCAGAGCATATATAAAAATACACATGTATAAGTATGAAATATATATATATGAAAAAATAACATTTTTTAGTAGATAATTTCCATACCAGAATCATGTATACATGTGTATAATAGCAATGCAGACTATGTTGATAAACAGGCTAAAATGCTTTATTTCTATGGATTTTTTTTTTTTTTTTTTTTAACACACTCCCTTATAATTACAAGAAAACTTTCTGAAGCCCAATTGGAGGGCACAGAAAAAATACCAGCAACACATGTGAAAAGAGAAAAAAACTACATTGAAAACAGAGCATTATTAGCCAATAGGCTGCATGCAAGTTAATACAGCAGAACCACAGAATTTGGCACCGTGCCTTTAAGACCCTGAGTACCTCCAGTATCCCACCATGCCTCAGGGGTGAAGGAGAGGTGACAGTTGGTTCACAGTTAGGTCAGTTCTTTTTTCCGGCTTCTTCTGAGAGGATCCTGGAGCATTCAGCTCTCAGTTTTTCACAGAAAAATATTCAAAAACCTTGTTTTTTCTACCTTCACTTGACGTTTTTCACCTTTTTCTGAGGGAGGGGATTTTTTCCTGACTGGAAAATGCCTTCTCTTTTTGTGAAGTGCCCTTCCTGTGGGAAGAAGAAGGCCAGTCTGATCCACACTCTTTCTGCATTGTGTGTTTGCCTCAGAGCCACTGCCCTGACACATGCAGGCACTGTAAAAACATGTCTAAAAGGACTCTGAAGGACAGAGAGAAAATCAGACTTCATGGGCTTCATGAGAGGCAGAAAACATCATCCTCTTCTCTTCCCAGGCAGTCAACAAGCCATTCTCATGAGCGACAGGCTAGATCGACGTCAGCTGGTAAGAAAGTACCTGTTTGTTCCCCGTCTACGTCATCGCTGCCACGTCACATCATCGCTTATCGCCGTTGACGGCGACCCGACCGGCGTCGAAGGATACGACATCAAAAGCTCATCTCCCTCATCGGGACAGATCTCCGTCAACGGCAACCCACCGATCAACGTCAAGCCAGCACCGGCGTGCTCATATGGCGTTGAAGGCATTACAACCCTCGACGGCACCGAAGACGACATTGAGGTTGCCACAGCGTGGAAAGCAGAGAGTTCCGTCATCAGCGGCCCATCACTTGACGGCGAAGCATACGACGTCGAGTCGTACACATGCAAGGGACCACCGGTCACCTTAGAGCCGCTCGACGTCGAGACCTGAGCAGCCCACGACACATTCTGGGCCTCCTTCGACGTCAGTACACCGATCAACGTAGAGACAGCTACTGCCTGTCTCTCAAGTAGAAGAGCGTCAGCTACCACCGGCCGACAAGAATCTCACTCTACCAAGTCCAGTGGTCTCCATAAGGAGTGGATCGTCCAGACGGTCAAGAGCCTCATCATCAGGGCACATCTCGCCCATAAACCTATCGCCTAGGTGGTTGGAGAGCCTTAACAAGGCGCCGGCTTCTCCAGACTCTTAGTATTCACGCATGCACTCACCATCAGTGTCGCTTCCGAGGACACCATCGCCAACGACGCATGCAGAGCGGGCTCGCTCTACGTCCGGCCAATCTACCACTAGGCCTCGACGCACTACCACAAGATCTCGGAGCAGGTCACGCTCCCAGAGGAGGTCTAGGTCAAGGTCACGCCATCACAGAAGGACCCCTTCTTGATCCACATCGTCGAGGTCTTCCATAAGAGGTTACTCCTCGACTCTGACACTCTCCACCAGCTAGAGTTTCCCCGGTGGATGATATAACAACTTTCAATGAGGTGCTGCTCAGGGGAGCACAAAAGCTGAACATTGAAGTCCTGGAATCTTCAACTTCCTCATCAGTGATCTTTGAAACCATGCAACACAGAACGGTTTCAAGGAAGTTGTTACCACTCGTGCCTGGTCTTCTCCAGCCAACCATGGAGACCTTTTTGACGCCAGCAAACCTCCGTTCAGCTCCTGCTAGGATCTTGAAAAAGTACAAGGCCCCTGATCAGGATCCTTTGTTTCTCAGGGCTGATCCACCACCAGACTCAGTCATATTAGCCGCAGCCCGCAAGACTCATTCAGTGGCGTCATCCTCAACGGTTCCGCCAGACAAGGAGAGTAGACATCTGGACTCTCTGGGTAGGAAGATGTGTGGCACGGCGGCGTCGGTGATGCTCTCAAGTGCCTCAGCACTCCTAGGCAGATGTGATCGATCCCTCTGGGGCTCGCTGAACAGATTTGCGGAAAAGCTACCTAGGGAGGACAGGCAGGACTTCCAGGAGATCCTTCAAGAGGGAAGTCTGGTGGCCAATCAAATCATCAGTGCAGCCACTGACGGTGTGGACTTGGCGGCACATGGATACGCGCATGGGGTTTGCGCAAGAAGATCTTCCTGGCTGTGGCTCACAGGGTTAAAGCAGGAGGCGCAACAGTGCATCATTAATCTTCCGTTCAACGGAAACTCGTTATTTGGAGCCCACACGGATGATGAGATGGCACGTATGAAGGCGGAGGTCGACACGATGAGGGCAGTTGGTCTGGAAAGAAGAAAAGACTTCAGAAGGAGGTACAGACCTTACGACAGGTGCCCGTTCCAACAGAGGGTTCAAACCCCTCATTGGTCCCAGAGACCACAACAGAAGCATGGGCGTCCTCTCTTCCAGTCTCGCAAGGCCACAAGAGACTGAGGATCAAGCAGACCTCAACAGTCTACCCCCAAAACCCCCGCAAAACAATGAGGGTTCACTTCCCTTAATACCGTCCACCACTCCGGTTGGGGGAAGTATCACAGAGTTCGCTCACGAGTGGCATGGCATAACAAGAGACAAATGGGTGCTGAACATTGTAGAGAATGGATACTCTCTTCTTTTCCGACAACCTCCCCCTCATTTGCCACCAACCAAGTCGAGGCCTGCTCACATGAACTTACTACACAAAGAGGTTTGCGCCCTGTTGCAGAAAAGAGCGATAGAGAAGGTGCCAGCCGCCCAAAGGGGAAAAGGAGTATACTCCCGATATTTTCTAGTAGCAAAAAAGGGTCGGGAAGGAGTCTTCAGACCTATTCTAGACTTGAGGCTGCTCAACAAATTCATATGGAATCAAAAATTCAGAATGCTGGCTCTTCATCAGATTTTCCCTCAGCTACATCGAGGAGACTGGATGTGCTCCATAGATCTGCAGGATGCGTATTTTCATATCTCGATTGTACCCAAGCATCGTAAATTCCTTCGGTTTGTGATAGCCTTTCAACACTATCAGTTTAAGGTGCTGCCTTTTGGCCTCAAATCTGCCCATCGCGCATTCTCCAAGTGTGTAGCAACGGTAGCGGCGCATTTAAGGAAGCAGAAAATCTTCATTTATCCATACCTAGACGATTGGCTACTGAAAGCCTCCTCTCCGGAACAGGCGAAAAAGCATCTAGACATTGTCCTCAGTGTTTTCCGCTCTCTAGGTCTGCAAGTCTACTTCCAAAAGTCCACTCTCATCCCAACTCAAACCCTACACTACTTGGGGGCGATACTGAATACAGAGCTAGAAAAAGTGTATCCTTCGGAGGAACGACTATTATCAATAAGGAGGGAGTGTCACGATCTTCTTGGTTCCCCCGCGCCTACGGCCCGTCAGGTAACATCTTTGTTGGGCTCCATGGCCTCTTGCATTTTCATTGTCCCAAACGCCAAATTGCATATGAGATCCCTTCAAGAGGCTCTAGAGGAAAACTGGAATCAACACACAGGGCAATGGGAGGACAGGATGCTTCTTCCTGTAGGAGCACGGCAGTCATTGCAATGGTGGACGCGCAGACATCACCTGTCAGTAGGAGTTCCGTTTCACCAACCAATCCCTTCCGACACTCTGGTAACTGATGCATCGCTACAGGGCTGGGGAGCTCATCTGGGTTCCCTTCAAGCTCAGGGCTTGTGGTCCAGCAAAAAGAAGACTTACCATATCAACCTGCTGGAGCTCAGAGCGATTCATCTGGCTCTAAAATCATTTGCACCATCGATTCAGGGAAAGTCTCTGCTGGTGCAGACGGACAATACGACGACAATGTATTATCTGAACAAACAAGGGGGTACGAGATCCCGGCCCCTGTCTCGGGAGTCTCAAACCATTTGGCACTGGCTCATAGCGAGGGGAATGTCTCTTACAGCGATCCACCTCCCAGGGCAGCAAAATGTGGAGGCAGATTTCCTAAGCAGAACCCTTGCGGACGCCCACGACTGGGTTCTTCACGACGAGGTCGTCGCAAACATCTTCGTTCAATGGGGTCAGCCTCAGTTAGATCTGTTTGCAGACGAAGTAAACAAAAAATGCCCAGACTTCGCGTCCAGGTTCTACCGTCCGGGGACTCGAGGGAATGCCCTGTTGATAGACTGGTCAGGGATATTTCTCTACGCTTTTCCACCGATCCCCCCGATACCAGCGGTGATAAACAAACTCTACAGATCCAACACCAGAATGATTCTCATAGCCCCGCAATGGCCTAGACAGTTCTGGTACATGGATCTTCTCAAGCTGTCAGAACAACCGCACAAGAGGCTGCCGTGCAGACCGGATCTCCTTTGCAGGCTGGGAGGCAAGATTCTTCACCCCAACCTTCCCTCTCTGAGCATGGCTCCTGAATTCCTGCAGTATGGGCATCTAGGGCTCTTGCAGGAATGCATGAACATTCTGAAGGAGTCCAGAAGGCCTTCCACGTGGCACTATTACATGTTCAAGTGGAAGAAATTATACATGTTGCGTCGACAACAGGGTCAGAATCCTATTCTGGCTCAGGAGGAGGTCATATTGTCTTACCTGCTCCATCTGGCGAAATCAGGTCTGCAGTTGCCTTCTATTAAGGTACATTTATCTGCCATTACAGCTTATCGTAAGTCCCCTTCTCAGAAATCCTTCTTTACCATGCCAGTAGTCAAGGATTTCTTAGAAGGTTTAAAGAAGGTTTTTCCACCCATTCGAAAACCCTCGCCTCCATGGGAGCTGAACATAGTGTTATCTAAGCTCATTGGCCCTCCTTTCGAGCCTATTCACAGAGCTTCTTTGCAACACCTTGCGTGGAAGACAGCTTTTCTCGTAGCCATTACTTCGGCTAGGAGGGTCAGTGAGATTCAGGCTTTGTTCTCCAGGGAACCGTATACGGTTTTCCATGAGAATAGAGTTGTTCTAAGAACTCATCCATCATTCTTACCGAAGGTGGTGTCGGATTTTCACATCCATCAGACTATATCACTCCCAACTTTTTTCCCCAATCCTTGCACTCCCTGGATCTGAAAAGAGTGCTAAAATTTTACCTGGATAAGACCAAATTGATTAGACGATCTCACCACCTGTTTGTAAATTATGGACATATGAGAACAGGTGATGCGGCCTCAAAACAAACTATTTCTAGATGGATAGTCTCATGTATTGTAACTGCATATCAATTGGCTAACAAACAGTTATTGGCTAGGCCTAAGGCTAATTCGACAAGAGGAAAAGCGGCTACTGCTGCTCTCCTTAAAAATGTTCCAATTTCAGAGATCTGTAAGGCCGCTACATGGAGATCTGTACATACGTTTACTAGGCATTACTATTTAGATTCAGATGCCAAAGCAGACGCACAAGTTGGTCAAGCGTCTCTGAGAAATTTGTTTGCATAGTGTATGTCTTTTTCCTGCACTTCTGTTAGACAGTCCGCAGTGTTAAGGGATGGGCTTGCTAATCTATTCAATGTTTATGACTATTGATGAGGATCCCCTGGAAGAGAAGGATAAGTTACTTACCTGTAAATCCTAGTTCTCTTCCTGGGGTATCCTCATCAAAGTCATAAACAACCCACCCTCCTCCCCGGACGCAAGTCTCCTGGAAGTGCAGTACAGACCATCTATCTAATCTGTTGGATTCTTTGTCACCGTAAAAAAGTACTGACCTAACTGTGAACCAACTGTCACCTCTCCTTCACCCCTGAGGCATGTTGGGATACTGGAGGTGCTCAGGGTCTTAAAGGCACAGTGCCAAATTTTGTGGTTCTGCTGTATTAACTTGCTTGCAGCCTATTGGCTAATAATGCTCTGTTGTTTTCAATGAAGTTTTTTCTCTTTTCACATGTGCTGCTGGTATTTTTTCTGTGCCCTCCAATTGGGCTTCAGAAAGTTTTCTTGTAATTATAAGGGAGAGTGTTTAAAAAAAAAAAAAAAAAATGAAATAAAGCATTTTAGCCTGTTAATCAACATAGTCTGCATTGCTGTTATACACATGTATACATGATTCTGGTATGGAAATTATCTACTATTTTTTTTTATTTCATATATATATTTCATACTTATGCATGTGTGTTTTTATATATGCTCCAGGATCCCCGCACGAGGGCGGGAATATTCAATGTTTATGACTTTGATGAGGATACCCCTGGAAGAGAACTAGGATTTACAGGTAAGTAACTTATCCTTCTGGACTTGGTCTCCTTCATTTGCAGGTCTTCAGGTCCAGGAATCCACCATTTGTTGTTTGCAGACTTGGTTGATTCTTACAATAACTCTAATCACGACTTGTAGTATGTCCTAAGGAAACTTGCAGTACTTTACTCCTGCTTTTCTGGGCTGTTCGATGGGGTAATTTACTTACATTTACTGTATTCTTACTCTCCCAGTGATTCTGCACAAACTAGACTTGTCTAGGGGAGAATTTGCATTGCACTTTCTTAATATATGGTTTGTGTTGCCCCTAGACCTATTTTCTCCCATTGCATTCTATAGCATTTCCTATTGTTTGCACTATCCTATGTCTAATTACTTACCTTATTTTGGTGTCTAGTGTATATATTAGGTATAATACTTACCTCCAGAAGGAGTATTGCCTCTAATATATTTTTGGTACTGTGTCACCCAAATAAAATACCTTTATTTTTGCAAACACTGAGTATTGTCTTTTCTTATGATATAGTGCTATATGATATAAGTGGTATTGCAGGAGCTTTGCATGTCTCCTAGTTCAGCCTAAGCGCTTCTCTACTATAGCTACCTCTATCAGCCTAAGCTGCTAGAACACTTCTACATTTCACTAATATGGGATAACTGGACCTGGTGTAGGGTAAGTACCCAATGTACCCACTACAAACCAGGCCAGCCTCCTACAGGACCACAATCCTAGTCCGGGTAAATTGCACACAATCCAATAATCCTGTGCCTACCCTCTGGTAGCTTGGCACTGAGCAGTCAGGCTTAACATAGAAGGCAATGTGTAAAGTATTTGTGCAATAAATCATACAGTAACATAGTGAAAACACCACAAAAATACACCACACAGGGTTAGAAAATATAAGATAATTATCTGGTTAAATTAAGGTCAAAACGATAAAGATTTAATAAGCACATTTCGCAAGATTAAAAAGAGTCTTTAAGTCTTAGAAATAAACAGTTTTCTCTTGGTTTCACAAAGTACCTGGTTAGCATAAAAAATATCACTCACAGAGACCGTAGAGGAGGAGATGTTTGGAAAAATAGATTGTGCGTTGGAATTTCCAGCACGGACGATGCATTGTTTCTTTCCATGCTGCAAGGGGCTTTGCATCGTTTCCAGCTCTCAGTCTTGGTTCCTCACTGTGATGTGGGGGTCTTTATGAAGCCCATGGACGATGCATGGAAATCCTGGGTGTGCAGGACAAAGTCCCAGGTACTGCGTCGATCCGGTGTGGTGATGCCTTGAATTCTCTGTGTATTCTTCTCTCAGGAAGCCAGGCTACGTCGTTCCGGTTTGGCTATTTGTGGATCTGGTGCATCGAATTTCCGATCGCAAGGCAGGTGCTACGTCAAATCTTCAATCGGGAAGTCAGGCTGCGTCGTTCCGGTTCGGCCGTGCAGCCATTTTCTCGCCACAAGGCAGGCTGTGCGTTGGTTTTTGGCACACAACGAGTTCCTTGAAGAGATGAAGTCTTTTTGGCCCTGAGGCTTTAGAAAACAGGAGGCAAGCTCAATCCAAGTCTTTGGAGAGCACTTCTCAGCAAAGTGAGAGGGCAGCAGGGCAGCAGTCCTTCTCAGCAAAGCAGTCCAGAAGTGTCTGATTTGGTGGGGTCTGAGACCCAGTTTATATACCAAATATGCCTTTGAAGTAGGGGAGCCTTCAAAGAGTGGTTTTGAAGTGCACAAGGTCCCCTTTCAGTACCGGTCTCTGCCAAGGTCCCAGTAGGGGGGTTGGCAGTACATTTTGTGAGGACAAACCACTAGCCTTTGAAATGTAAGTGTCAGGCTCTCCACCCTTCCAGCCTAGGAAGACCCATTTAGTATGCAGATGACTGGAGGTGTGACTGAGAGTCCTGTGTTTGTGGTTAACTGGGTGAAATGCACAAGGAAGCTGTTAACCAGCCCAGCCCAGGCATTGATTGGAGTCAGGCTGTAAGGCACAGATGGATTTGAGTGCAGAGAAATGCTCACTTTTAAAAGTGGCATTTCTAAAATAGTAATATAAAATCCAACCTCACCAATAAGCAGAATTTTCTATTACGATTCTGGCCATACTAATTATGACCTGGTTACCCCTTTCTGATCAGAATCTACCACTCACAACAGTATATGAAGGTAGCCCTAATACTGTCCTATGAAAGGAGCATGCCTCAAAGTAGTGGACAATGAATTTAGGTGTTTTTGACTACCAGGACATATAAAACACATGTACATGTCTTGCCTTTTACCTACATAGTACCCTGCCCTATGGGTTACCTAGGGTCTACCTTAGGGGGTGACTTATATGTAGAAAAGGGGGAGTTTAAGGCTTGACAAGTACTTTTAAATGCCAAGTCGAAGTGGCAGTGAAACTGCACACACAGGCCTTGCAATGGCAGGCCTGAGACATGGTTAACCGGTTCTGTGCCTTGGACGAGATGATCTCGTCCAAGGCTACAGTTCCCCTGTGCCTTGGACGAGATCATCTCGTCCATGGCACAGGGGAACTTGGGGGCGGGCTAGCGCGGCCCCGTGCACCCCCCTTCCCCCCCCCCCCCAAGTCGGGATGGAAGGGGAAGACCTTCCCCTTCCACCCCCGACCCCCCCCCCACTCCCCCCTGCGAGCGCGCGCTGATTTGTCACAGGGGCCTCCCTAGTCGCGAAGGAAGCTCTGCTTCCAGCGCGATTGAAAAAGAAATGCAAAAGCATTTCTTTTTCAATCACTTGGGAGGCCCGGAGGGGCTTCAAAGGGAAGGAAAAGTATTTCCTTCCCTTTGAAGTCCCTCCGAGGGTTTCAAAAGCCGGATTGCTTGCCCCCACTAGACACCAGGGATTTTTTTATTGAAACTGACAAAAGGGAGCGACCCCTTGGGCAAGGGTCGCTCCCAGGGGGGGGCATTTTTTTGAGAAGGCCTTTTCTGCCCCCCCTGGGGGCAGAAACCTCTAGGCACCAGGGACCTTTTTTTTTTTTTTAATGTTTCTTTTTTTTTTTTTTTGGTGGGGAGCGACCCCTTAGGCAAGGGTCGCTCCCCTTGGGGGATAATGATATTTTGGCCATTTCTGCCGCCCTTGGGGGCAGATTGGCCTATTTTGATGAGGCCAGTCTGCCCCCAAGGGGGGTAGAAACCACTAGACACCAGGGAATTTTTTCTTTGCGTGAATTTCACGCAAAGGGAGCGACCCCTTAGGCAAGGGTCGCTCCCTGGGGAGGAGGGCAATTTATTTTAGGCCATTTCTGCCCCCCCGGGGGCAGATCAGCCTATTATTAGGCCGAACTGCCCCCAGGGGGGGGCAGAACCCTCAGGGCACCAGGGCAAATTTTTTTGTTGTGTTTTTTTTTTTTTGTTTGTTTTAGGTCAATCTGCCCCCAAGGGGACAGAAACCACTAGGCACCTGGGATTTGTTTTTTGGGGCCAATGTCACGCAGGGGGAGCGACCCCGTAGGCAAGGGTCGCTCCCGGGGGGGAAGGGGGGGGCTGGGGGGGGCAAATTTATTTTAGGCCTTTTCTGCCCCCGGGGGGGGGGGGGGGCAGAAACCTCTAGGCGCCAGGGCAATTTTTTTTTTTTTTTTTTGTGTGTTTTTTTTTAGAGATGGGGAGCGACCCATCAGGCAAGGGTCGCTCCCCTGGGGGGCAAATTGTATTTAGACCATTTCTGCCCCCCTGGGGGCAGATTGGCCGATTTTAGGTCAATCTGCCCCCAAGGGGGCAGAAACCACTAGGCACCGGGGATTTGTTTTTTGGCGCCAATGTCACGCAGGGGGAGCGACCCCGTAGGCAAGGGTCGCTCCCGGGGGGGGTGGGGGCTGAGGGGGGCAAATTTATTTTAGGCCATTTCTGCCCCCCCTGGGGGCAGATCGGCCTATTATTAGGCCGAACTGCCCCCAGGGGGGGGCAGAACCCTCAGGGCACCAGGGCAAATTTTTTTGTTGTGTTTTTTTTTTTTTTTTTTTTTTTTTTTTTCGAGATGGGGAGCGACCCATCAGGCAAGGGTCGCTCCCCTGGGGGGCAAATTGTATTTAGGCCATTTCTGCCCCCCTTGGGGGCAGATTGGCCGATTTTAGGTCAATCTGCCCCCAAGGGGGCAGAAACCACTAGGCACCGGGGATTTGTTTATTGACGCCAATGTCACGCAGGGGGAGCGACCCCTTAGGCAAGGGTCGCTCCCGGGGGGGGTGGGGGCTGGGGGGGGCAAATTTATTTTAGGGCATTTCTGCCCCCCCCCCCCTCCCGGGGCCGGCTGAGCTAGAGGCCAAACTCCACAGGTAGGCACTTTGCAAAAAACACCTCTGTTTTCTGTGAAAAAAATATGTTCTGTCCACGTTGTGTTTTGGGCCATTTCCTTTCGTGGGCGCTAGGCCTACCCACAGAAGTGAGGTACCATTTTTATTAAAAGACTTAGGGGAACGCTGGGTGGAAGGAAATTTGTGGCTCCTCTCAGATTCCAGAACTTTCTGCCACAGAAATGTGAGGAACATGTGTTTTTTTTAGCCACATTTTGAGGTTTGCAAAGGATTCTGGGTAACAGAACCTGGTCCGAGCCCCGCAAGTCACCCCATCTTGGATTCCCCTAGGTCTCTAGTTTTCAGAAATGCACAGGTTTGGTAGGTTTCCCTAGGTGCCGGGTGAGCTACAGGCCAAAATCCACAGGTAGGCACTGTTTTCTTTCAAAAAATGGGATGTGTCCACGTTGCGTTTTGGGGCGTTTCCTGTTGCGGGCGCTAGGCCTACCCACGCAAGTGAGGTATCATTTTTATCGGGAGACTTGGGGGAATGCTGGGTGGAAGGAAATTTGTAGCTCCTCTCAGATTCCAGAACTTTCTGCCACAAAAATGTGAGGAGCATGTGTTTTTTTAGCCAAATTTTGAGGTTTGCAAAGGATTCTAGGTAACAGAACCTGGTCCGAGCCCCGCAAGTCACCCCTCCTTGGATTCCCCTAGGTCTCTAGTTTTCAGAAATGCAAAGGTTTGGTAGGTTTCCCTAGGTGCCGGCTGAGCTAGAGGCCAAAATCTACAGGTAGGCACTTCGCAAAAAACACCTCTGTTTTTTTCCAAAATTTAGGATGTGTCCACGTTGCGCTTTGGGGTGTTTCCTGTCGCCAGCGCTAGGCCTACCCACGCAAGTGAGGTATCATTTTTATCGGGAGACTTGGGGGAACGCTGGGTGGAAGGAAATTTGTAGCTCCTCTCAGATTCCAGAACTTTCTGCCACAAAAATTTGAGGGACATGTGTTTTTTTAGCCAAATTTTGAGGTTTGCAAAGGATTCTGGGTAACAGAACCTGGTCCGAGCCCCGCAAGTCACCCCTCCTTGGATTTCCCTAGGTCTCTAGTTTTCAGAAATGCACAGGTTTGGTAGGTGTACCTAGGTGCCGGCTGAGCTAGAGGCCAAAATCTACAGGTAGGCACTTCGCAAAAAACACCTCTGTTTTTTTCCAAAATTTAGGATGTGTCCACGTTGCGCTTTGGGGTGTTTCCTGTCGCCAGCGCTAGGCCTACCCACGCAAGTGAGGTATCATTTTTATCGGGAGACTTGGGGGAACGCTGGGTGGAAGGAAATTTGTAACTCCTCTCAGATTCCAGAACTTTCTGCCACAAAAATGTGAGGGACATGTGTTTTTTTAGCCAAATTTTGAGGTTTGCAAAGGATTCTGGGTAACAGAACCTGGTCCGAGCCCCGCAAGTCACCCCTCCTTGGATTCCCCTAGGTCTCTAGTTGTCAGAAATGCACAGGTTTGGTAGGTTTCCCTAGGTGCCGGCTGAGCTAGAGGCCAACATCTACAGGTAGGCACTTCGCAAAAAACACCTCTGTTTTTTTCCAAAATTTAGGATGTGTCCACGTTGCGCTTTGGGGTGTTTCCTGTTGCCGGCGCTAGGCCTACCCACGCAAGTGAGGTATCATTTTTATCGGGAGACTTGGGGGAACATAGATTAGCAAAACAAGTGCTATTGCCCCTTGTCTTTCTCTACATTTTTTCCTTCCAAATATAGGAGAGTGTGTAAAAAAGACATCTATTTGAGAAATTCCCTATAATTCACATGCTTGTATGGTCACCCCGGAATTCAGAGATGTGCAAATAACCACTGCTCCTCAGCACCTTATCTTGTGCCCTTTTTGGAAATGCAAAGGTTTTCTTGATAGCAATTTTTTACTCTTTATATTTCAGCAAATGAATTGCTGTATACCCGGTATAGAATGAAAACGCACGTCAGGGTGCAGCTCATTTATTGGCTCTGGGTTCCTTGGGTTCTTGATGAACCTACAAGCCCTATATATCCCCGCAACCAGAGGAGTCCAGCAGACGTAACGGTATATTGCTTTCGATAATCTGACATTGCAGGGAAAAGTTACAGAGTAAAACGTAGAGAAACATTTATGTTTTTTTCACCTCAATTTCAATATTTTTCTTTTTCAGTTGTTATTTTCTGTAGGAAACCCTTGTAGGATCTACACAAATGACCCCTTGCTGAATTCAGAATTTTGTCTACTTTTCAGAAATGTTTAGGTTTCTGGGATCCAGCATTGGTTTCATGCCCATTTCTGTCACTGACTGGAAGGAGGCTGAAAGCACAAAAAATTGCAAAAATGGGGTATGTCCCAGTAAAATGCCAAAATTGTGTTGAAAAATTGGGTTTTCTGATTCAAGTCTGCCTGTTCCTGAAAGCTGGGAAGCTGCTGAGTTTAGCACCGCAAACCCTTTGTTGATGCCATTTTCAGAGGAAAAACCACAAGCCTTCTTCTGCAGCCACTTTTTCCAATTTTTTTGAAAAAAACTAAATTTTCACTGTATTTTGGCCAATTTCTTGGCCTCCTTCAAGGGAACCCACAAAGTCTGGGTACCTCTAGAATCCCTAGGATGTTGGAAAAAAAGGACGCAAATTTGGCTTGGTTAGCTTATGTGGACAAAAAGTTATGAGGGCCTAAGCGCGAACTGCCCCAAATTGGCAAAAAAAGGCCTGGCACAGGAGGGGGAAAAGGCCTGGCAGCGAAGGGGTTAAGGGGCTACTTATGTGGGTGGCACAACCAGTGCAGCAGGTCCACTATTAGCATTCAATTTACAGGCCATGGGCCCATGTAGTGCACTTTACTGGGGACTTACAAGTAAATCAGATATGCCAGTTGGGTATAAACCAATGTTACCATGTTTAAAGGAGAGAGCATATGCACTTTAGCATTGGTTAGCAGTACTAAAGTGTGCAGAGTCCTAAAACCAGCAGAAACAGTGTCAGAAAAGTGTAGGGAGGAAGGCTGTCAGGTCTACCATAATATAATACAGTAACTTAAATTATATCAGATTGATACTGGGAAGAGGACTGTCATAAAGACACAGTCAACTTTCCTCCATCTTGTTAGAGGTAAAAGGTAGGGAAGGCATACTTTACTATGTCTATGGTGGAGAGTTTGGATTAGGGTCCCATGTGCCATTAGGCAGTTGCAGGTCTTCAGGACCAGATTGGCAGTGGGTATGTCTTGTGTAGTTAGTATATTCCTCCTGTCTTCTTCGATCATTGTGAAGTTATGTTTGGTGGAGCTCCCAGTTTGGGTTGAATGAGTCTATCTTTCCTTTTGGTATGGTGTGCTGGTCCATACCACTGTTCCATAGGTCTTGATCATGCTTATATTGGAAGGAGTAATATTGTTCTGGTTTTTATACCAGTGTCAATGGTTGATGTAATTATTTTGGAAACAACCAAGTTTTTACCTCTCTTCTGAAATGTAAATTATTGTGGATTCTTTGAATCATGGCAGGCAAGGACTTCCAAACATTAGCGGTTTGTACTGAGAAAGTGGCGCCTCCTACGAACTTTATTGTCTGGAGAGCAGTGTCCTGTTTTAAATTTAATTTGTAGTTCTATTAGTTGTAGGAACCTGGCCTGGTATGTGATGGGTACCTGTGGTACTTACACCTTATACAAGGTCCAGGAATCCCCTCTTAGTGAAGTGTAGGCAGTGTCTAGAAGCCAGGCTCTCTAGAGGTAGCTGTGGATGAGCAGCAAAGGCTTATCTAGGAGACATGCAAAGCTCATGCAATACCATTGTAGGCACACAGCACGTAAACACATTAAAGAAAACACTCAGTTGTACAAAAATAAAGGAACTTTATTTTTGGAACAAATCACCACAAAATACTAGATCGGTAACCCACTCTTAGAAGGTAAGTACTACACTAAATATATAAACTAGTAATGAGAAACAGGCATAGAATAGGTAAGAAAACAGTGCAAATAGTAATAACTAGCAGTGATCCTAGGGGGAGCACAAACCATATACAAAACAAATGATATGCAAACGAGGTACCCCCCTACCTCGGTAATTAAAATGTGTAGAGGGGTGCTGGAAGTACTAGAAAACCACAGAGGTAAATAACAGTACCCCCCAGCGACCAGGAATGCAGGAGTAAAACACTGGACTTTCCCAATACTACCCAAAAGGAGGAAAAAGAAGACACCCAGACAAGCCCTCAAGAAAACCAGTGGTGGATTCCTGAAGAAAGAAGACCTGTGGAGCGTGGGGACCAAGTCAAAGAGTCACAGTGGAGTCCAGGAGAAGGAGCTACTACCCACCCAGCTGTGGTTGCAGAAGTTGGTCTGCGGTGAGGAAGAGAAGGTCAGCACTGTGGCCCTGGAGCCGATAGAGTTCCTGATGGGTGCAGATGAAGGGAGGAAGATTGCAGACTGGTGTAGGTGCAGGAATTCCACCAACAAGCCTTGCCAAAGGCAAACAGTTAGTGGAAAAGAGGTGCTGATGGAGACCAGCAAGGCCCAGGAGGACTCAACCCAGGAGGGGGAGTCACAGGGGACCTTCAGCGCCAAAAAGAGTCCACAGGGGCAGCACCCACATGAGTCCCCAGGACGGGGACACTGGAGTGGCAGAACAAGCCCACACAGCACTACTAAAGAAGAAACCACGCCGCAGGATAACCAGGAAGGAGGCTGTGCTTTGCAGGATGGAGTGCTGGAGGCTGGAGCTATACGTCGCCTGAAGATGAGATTAAGAAGACTGAAACAGGCCTTGGCAGCTGCAAGAGACGCAGTGCACGGGGGTACTGTCCTGCATGGGAAGGGAAAGGCTTACCTCCACCAAAGTTGGACAGCTGGCAGAGAGGACCAAGAGGACTCCGGGCCACCACCCGTGATGCAAGATCCATACAGCACAGCAGAAGCGGGGATCCACGCAGCCGGTTGTCGCTTGTTGTAGGTGCCTGTGGTTGCAGGGGAGTGACTCCTTCACTCCAAGGGAGATTCCTCCTTCTTCTTTTGCAGGCTGAAGAGTCGCAGTCTTCTGAGGATGCACATCTGGGAAAATGTTGCAAAGCTGGCAGGAAACGTGGAAACAAAGTTGCAGAAGAGTCTTCTTTTCAGGTAGCAACGTTTGTCAGTCCCTGGAGGGGCCAGTCGCGGTTCCAGTGGCCGGAATTCGAAGCAGAGGTTGCAGATGAGTCCTGCTGGAATCTTGCAAGCTGAATATGAAGACCCACCCAAGAGAGACCCTAAATAGCCCTGAAAGGGGGATTGGTCATCTAACCAGGTAAGCACCTATCAGGAGGGGGCTCTGACGTCACCTGCCTGGCCAAGCCACTCAGATGCTCCCAGAGTTGCCTGCCATCCTTGGAAACAAGATGGCAGAACCCAGGGACCCTCTGGAGGAGCTCTGGGCACCACCCCTGGGATGAGGATGGATAGAGGAGGGGTCAGTCCCTTTTTCATTGTCCAGTTTCGCACCAGAGCAGGGACTGGAGGTCCCTGAACCGGGGTGGGCTGGTTTATGCACTGATGTGCCCTTCAAAGCAAACCAGTGGCTTGGGGAGGCTACCCCCCCAAGCCAATCACACCTATTTCTAAAGGGAGAGGGTGTTACCGCCCTCTCCCAAAGGAAATCCTTTGTTCTGCCTTCCTGGGCTTGATCAGATCAAGCAGTAGGAGGGCAGAAACCTGTCTGAGGGGTAGCAGCAGCTGGGCTACCCGGGAAACCCTGTAAGACTGGTGGTAGCAATGCTGGGGGCCCTCTAAGGTGCCCCCAGAATGCATGGAATCATACTTCTAATACTTGAAACAGTATTTGGGTATGGTTCTGACATGTTTGATACCAAACATGCCCAGGTTCAGAGTTACCATTATGTGGCTGGACATAGGTAGCGACCTATATCCAGTACATGCGTAAAATGGTGTCCCCGCACTCACAAAGTCCAGGAAAATGGATCTGAAGTTTGGGGGCACCTCTGATAGTGCAGGGGTGCCCTCACACACAGGTACCTGCACTCTGCCCTCTAGGCTGAGAGGGCCTACCATAGGTGTGACTTATAAGTGAAAACTGGTGCATGCACCCGTTTCACGCAGGCTACAATGGCAGGCCTGCAGAAACCTTTGCATGGGCTCCCTATGGGTGGCAGAGTAACTGCTGCAGCCTAGGTACCATATACTAGGGACTTAAATGGGGGTACCAGTATGCCAATTGTGGGAAGAAAAAGGTACATTTTAGAGGAGAGCAAAACTTCTGGGGTCCTGGTTCACAGGAACCCAGTAGACACAGTCAAAAATACTGACAGGCAGAAAATGGGGGTAACCATGCCAAGAAAGAGGGTACTTAGCTACATTAGTTTATTTCCTTGAAAGGCTTTGTGGGCCATGCAAAGTTAGTTGAATAGTGAACATTTAGCTATAAGTAGCTAGTGCAGTGTTTGCAGGACTGGCGTCATATGTTCTCTCGGCTAAAGGCAGAGAAGTCTTTATGCAGCATTTTGGATTCATTGAGTTTTGCCAGTGGTACCAAGCTGTAGGCTATTAGCATATTCCAGGTTGGAGATCACAAAGTGAGGATGATAGCTTGTAGTTTTTGTTGTTGTCCATGGTGAGGAAAGATGCTTTGCAGTGTATAGGAGTTTCTCCTTGTGACCTTATTGCCTATGTGGTATGTATGAAAGATCTGAGTCCATGGTTACTTCTGTGTTTTTCACTTCTTTTAAAATTACTGGTGGGGTATTAAATTCCTTGAGCCAGATGTCTTTAGGCTTGCGTTTGTGCTTTGTTTGTGTCCTTGTGATGTTGCGTTTTAAGGAGTTATTCATCACCCATGCATCTAAGGCATGAAGGCAGTCCATTTTTAGAATGATTTATGTATCACCTGGATAGTTGTAAGGGTGAGTTGATCAGGTCTGTTAAGGGAGTTGGATAGATGATGAATTGGAAAGGACAAATGATTGACTCCTGAGAGATGCCACAGTGTTTGAGGGGCAAATACAACAGTTGATATGAGAAACCACGCCCTGTCTGTCTTTGGGGTATGAGGCAATACATTTTAGGGTATTTTTTGCATATTCTGGGATGGATACTGTGTAGTAGCTTCTGGTGGTGAACAGTGCCAAATGCTGCTAATTGGGCCAGGAGAAGTTCACTCCTTTGTTGTCCACTGTGAACTTTAGGTCCCCCTATATGGTTACGTGGCCTGCTTCTGTGCCTCCACCTGGTCTGAATCCAGACTGTTCATCCAGTAGCAAGTTATTTTCCTCAGTAAAATGGGGGAATTGATTAATAACTGTTCTTAGGAATAAATTATTTAAGAATAGGCCGCTGGACAGTGGACTGCAGTTTGCTGGATTGGATGTGTTGTGATTCTTCTTCGTGAGGGGTGGTGTAAGATAAAACATTTTACACTTGGGTGGGAAAGAAATTAGTTAAAAGGCTTGTTTCCCCTGTACAGGCTGTAGGAAGGAGAGGTTTAAATTTATTTTTGGAGGTAGCTAGGTTTGATGATTGTCCATAAGGCTTGCTTGGGTTGATAATATCTTACTAGAGAGGATGTTGAAGGTGGTGAGAGGCAGGAGATTGCTGTTATCTGTTATTATGGTGGAGCTGTGATGCATGGGAGAAGTAATAGTTGTTTCTCCCTCATGGTAATTGTGTGTCTTTTCTGCTTTTTTGTGATCCGCTCCCTGGAGTGTGTCCCTGAAGGCTTGGTGATTGTAGGGTCTTGGTGTTTAAGCATTCTGGATTATGGATTAATGCTAGAATCTTGTGGAGTCCCTTTGAAGGTCAGTCAGCTTCAGTTATTCATTTGTAGTAGTGTTGTCTTTTTTATGGTTTCAATGCCTGCTTTGTAGGCTTCTGTACAGAGCTGCAGTATGAGCCTGTCGGTTTCTCAACCATCGTTTTTCTCCATTAGCGTTATAAGATGTTGATTTGCATTTACATTTTTTTTTATCTTATCCTTAAACCAGTTGGTGGTCTTCTTAGGTTAAACTCTGGTAGTGCTCTTTAGCGCTATCTAGTTGTCTAGTGCAGTGGAGATTCAGTTGTAGAACGTGGGCATGTGCTGCGGTTGCCTATGGATTTGTGTGTGTTTTTTTGTAGGTGTGGTTAAGTGTCTGGAGGTCAGATTTTTTTCCCAGTCTCTTTGTCGATTTGTTGTTTCTGGTAGTTACTGTTTTGGAGGGGTTGCTATAGATTGATATGTTGATCCTGAAGTTAATGATGTGGTTGTTGCTCCAGATGACTGGGACTTTGTCGATCAACGAAATATGTCCTTGGGGGTGAGTGAAGTCCAAGGTGTGACTGGCGTAGTAGGTTGTGTCCGATATAATTAATTGATGATTGAAGGTCTCAAGATTGGATATGATGGCATCTGTTGTTGTCAAATCCTTTCTGCCAAAACAAGTGTTTAAATCTCCTAGGTTGTATAGGTTGTGATGGTTTGGTAGTGCCTTGGCCACTGCCATGGAGGTGGTCTGTAGATAAAAAGAAAGGAACAAGCGAAAGTTGGAGTGGAGTACCATTTTACCTGCCATTTTAACCGCAGTGATACACAGTTGCTCATGATGAAATCTTTGATTTGAGAGATTTATGTATGAAGAGGATGGAGGGCATAGGTAGGGATCATAGAGTCAGGTGCTCTGGCTGTAGCCAGAGGAGGTACTGGTGAGTGGGCCTGTAGTGTAGGGAACTGTGTGTTAGGAAACCCATGTGTAGAAGCACTTCAGTAAGTCTCTGGACTTGTGAAAAACTGAGGGACTGCTGTGCAGTTCTGCATGATGGACTACTACTCTGTTGCCTAGCTGTCTGACTGAGGGACTGGACCTGCATCTGGAATCCAGGACAGCCGGAGTGATTCCAAGAGCCTCCTGTACAAAGCCTCAGGGACAGAAAAGGCTTCATCCACCTTCAACCCAGCACACCTGGGTGCTGTCTGCTGTGAGTACTACCCCCCCCCCCCCCCCTTCCCCCCCAAGTGTTGCAACTCCAGTCCTGGACAGAACCAATGCAGTGCATCTTGTTGCAGGTCCACTTCTGTCGATTCATCCCCAACACAGGACTTCACATCACAGCCCGCAGCTTCCATGGACTGCCAGTGTGCAAAGCGTCTTTGACAAAGAGCTTCGCATGGAAATAGATCCTTGTCGATAGCATCCTCGATGGTGATGCAGGACCTCGCATCACAGCCTTGCAGCTCTTCAGCACTGTCGCTGTGCGGTGCATCCTTCACACATGATCTCGTAATGCTCTGCAACTTTGATTTAAGGCACTTTCTTTAGCAGGCCTAACCTGCTCCCTGCTCCATCCCCCACTCCATCGTGGTAGGCCTGAGCTTGTGACTTTGTCCTGGTCTGGCTCGGTCAGATAACCACAGTTGGCGCTTTGTGCTTTTAGGCACTGTTTATTCATAACACTTTCAAATTGCATATCTCCGGTTCTTCTGATTTGGATTTTTATTGATGTGGTCTCAATTTTAAACTTTTCCTCTATTTTTCTTAGTTGATGTGGGATTTTTCTTGTTTTTTTTTATTTTGTTACTGTTTTAAAGTGCTGCGTAAATACTTTACACATTACCTCCAAGTTTTTGTTTTTTTAAATTGATTTTAAACAAATAACAAAAACACAGTGTGTGTGGACAGCGTTGCACATAATGTAATGTCAAACAAACAACAGAGGCAGGGACAGTCAATCAGTACATTAGGTAAAATCGGCTGGTGAAATCAACTACGTATCCAATGAAGCTGTAAGGCCAATAGATATAGAACCAAGGCCACTAACGAAGCAGTATACTAAGGAGCAGCATTTTACACTTGATCATCAGGAATATAACAAAGACCAGTAGCACTAAGAGGTATCAATCCTTCACCTCGGACCCATCCCCAGAGGACACGTCATCATCTTCCTGGAGCATACCCAGCCACTGGACCCAGAGCAGTATAGTCGTAGCCACCCCCTCATCTGTGTGTGATGTTCTCATGTGGTGTTCTTCCGCCACCGAGCACTCCAACAAGTAATGAAGCCAGTGTGTTGACAGTACCAATCCAACTAATGGCCACCCGCCTCTTTACCAACAGTAAGGCCAACTGGGCTAGTCTGTAGGGGATCCTGCATCCCCTGGAGCACCTCACCACTCCCAGAAAGCAAGCAAGTGGTGTCAAGGGAGCATGAAGTCTGGTAACAGACTTGATACGCAGTATCTCCTGCCCCCCCGCCCCCATAAGCTTGAAGTTGCACACATTCCCATGCCAAATGTAAGAAGGTGGCCCCAATCCCCGCAGCATGCACATGTGGTCTCCCGAATGGCGTTTATTTTATTGAGACCATCCGGAGTAACATGTACGACGTAGAAAATGAAACTGCAAGAGTTTAAACCTGTTGTTAGTGGATACAATGCGGACAAGTCCCCACATGCTCACCCAGTCTTAGTCTGATATGGGTGGAACCAAATCCCTCTTCCAGGCCCCCTGTGCAGGAAATTGGCACAGTTGCATATCCGATCTAAGGGCTCTGTGAAAAAGGGTAATAAAGTGGCATCCTTCTCCCCATCCAACAAGACCACCAGGACCGCAGAGGGCCGGGTTGTCACAGGAAAATCCAAGCCAGAGCATCCTAGCCACACTTTCCAATTTTACATAATGTAAGACATGACTTGTTCCTATCCCACATGTGCCTTGTGCCTCCTGGAATGTGATGAAGGTATCTCCTGGGTAAACATCCCCTGTTTCCATACATCCCCCCCTCCCACCACTGCTCCATAGATATGATTGAGTCAGTGGTCCCAAAGAGAGTAAAATCCCATAGTTTCAATTCCCTACTGAAGGGAGCTCTGCAAATTACTTTGTGAACCACTTTTCCCCCATATACTGGCCAAATGTGTGATCAGGTATGGAACAGGAAGCTCCCACCTGCCTTCTTGCATTAACAATTGGTGCAAAGTGTCACCTTCGAATACCGTCCCCAGAACCAGTTCCTGCCAATTGTCTGACGGTGCAAGCCACTTTGCTGCATGTTGTAGATTCACAGCATTATAGTTTAACTGCACATCTGGGACTGCCAATCCTGTGTCCTCCAAGTCCTTCATCAGTGTTGCATGCTCCACCTGGCTTTGCCTACCTGCTAACAAAAGAGGTATCAACATGCTATCCAGCCTAGGCAAGAGCCAATTATCCAGCGGAAACAGGGAGTTTTGCACAAGATATGGGCAGCGAGGGAGAAAAAACATTTTTGTCATGGCCACCCTGCCCATCACCGATATAGGAGTCTATTCCAGAATTCTCCAGCCTTGTTGGCACCCTATTTACATTTGTCACTGATTCTGTGCCTTGTTGTGCATGACCCAGATCCCCAAATATCAAAATCCCTCCAATTCCCACCGAAGACACACATCTGGCAACTATTCTCATTGTTTCCCAACCAGTTCACCCAGAGAGAATGCTAGCGACTTACGGGTATTGATCTTAAGACCTGAAACCATGCCAAAATCTTCCAAAGAGCTGATTCAGAATGGTAACAGACTGCCCAGGTGAATATAGCAAGAGAACATGGACAGTATCACCCACCTTGATCCCCCAGGGTGCCAGGTCTGCATGCAGTAGCAGCGCAAGAGTCTCAATTGCCAGAGTAAACAGGAGGGGCGAAAGAGGGCACCCCTGTCTAGCACCCCATCCCACTAACCAAGCGTCCGAGAGTTAACCCCCAACCCTTAAGCATATAGAAGTAGCTGTAGACAGAAGTTGTATCCAAGCACAGAAATTGGGTCCAAACCCCATGCCCTTTAACACTCCCATCAAAAAGGCACCCTCCATGGTGTCTAATGCCTTTTCGAGGTCTAGCGAAACCAAGGCTTTCTCGCCCTCCCCTTCCAACGTGTCATGCAGAACATTAGCCAGGCTGAGGTTGTGTGTGGTGCCACATTACCTTCAAGTTAAGCTTGAGAGTTTTGTGCCAAGCTGTAAGATCGTTAAGCACAGTTAATTTGGGGTTTGCTTATGTTTCACCCTGATAATAATTGTAGTTGCTGCTTGAGTAGGGTTTTCCCCTTCAACTAGTAACCCAATTTCCAACACTTGAGTAGTGCCTCTTCACCTCTGTTTTGCATGTGAATCTTGCCCAAGTCACCCGAAGTGGATAGATAAGTCTGTCTTAGTCTGCTGATTTGGACACCTCCAGAGAGCAACCCTTTTAGTCTCCCTCACAAGGTCCCACTTCTCAAATTTGTGGTGGTATTCCCGGAACCATCTTCCCTGGCCAATTCGGAGGTCCACCGCCAATCTGTGTTTGACCCTCTCGGCTATCCACCATCCCCAGAAAGGTTTCTGCTGCCCCACCATGTTTAGGAATATTCAACGCAATGGACACCTAAAGCTCTAGAGTAGTTACCTTTGCTTAGATTGCTATAACATTGTATCATAGACAGAACTTGAATCATACCAATAAAGACTCTAAAATATTTTTTGGTATTGCAGTAGATACAATTTCCTGCTTGAAGTAAAGCGCTGTGACTTATGTATAACAAAGAAGTAGCAGTTCCAATGTTGGCATTGTAGGAATCCTTTTTATTTTTATTTTGCTCATAACATAATCTTTTTTACAAACCTGCCAAAAATGTATTTCACCTTTGTTTGAAACCTGACAAATTCTCACAGATTGATAGAGGGGGGTATCTAATTATAGATGGGTCCCTAAACAGTATGTACACAAAATCCTCATGTTATGATTTTTGGTGACGGATAGTTAAACACGGGTTAACAGAATATGATCAAATTGAATATGTATACAGAAGAAAATTACCTATATGCATTTTTGTAACTGGGGTGTAAATGTGTTCATCGGTTTAGTTGTATATTTTGTTTACAGTTTTTTATTCAGGTTTTATGTCATATATACAGGGCACTTTAGCAGATCCTGTTAAAAATTAGAATTGCAGCTGGCCCCTCATTCCTTACCTCCTCACCCACTCCCTAGATTCCCATTGCAGTAAAATATATCTGTCTCTGAACTTAACAACATTAAAAGTTCCAGTAATACATTAATCCTAACAATATCTGTGGTATGAGACCCATCTTTACCCTGAAAGAATTGTGTGAGTACAAGTATGTGGTTTTCTCTTTGAAGTGGTCTTGGATCTTTCCACTATATTCTGGAAAATATTTTGAGGGCCCTTCAGTGTATGTGGATTTGTGCAGGGCGGCGTTCTTCGGGAAATCTAAGTTGTGCAGGCCGTGCCATTTGAAACGCTACCATGTTCAGTAAATTGTAGTCTAGTTTATCTATCATTGGTCTCGCCCACATCTTTTCATACCAATGTAAAGAAGTGAGTGGATCTGTTTCCAGACAGCTGCTACAGAGGTTTTGCTGTCATCATCCATTCTCAGAGAATCACAAGCTTCTGTCAAAAGCTGGGAACACTTATCTGGGACGACCAGGAAGTAATAGCCGAAAATATGTTGTTTGACAGCGAGCACCTTTGTCCAACAAATGATTATTCTGGGACATGTCCCGCATTGTATCCTCAAGGTTGCCACATCCTCTTCAGCAGGTCTGGTCCAATTGTAGGTATATGCAGTGAAGTTTAAAGAGGGTAGTAGTAATAAACCATTGATCTATTATGTACGTTCCTAGTACTATCATTTCTGGTGCTGCTTATGAGGCCTTTCCTTTATTGAAACTGTTCCCTATCTTAATTAGGACTCCAAAGGATACCTTCATTTTTATTAATTAATATTGCTAGTTTTGCAGAAAATTTTAAACAATGCAATTTTGATAATCTGGGTGGGAAATGCAAGTAGTTGGAGCACATTAGTGGACCTAATAAAGTCCTACAAAGCTGAATCACTTTTGGGGACTCAAAACTGTTATTCAGCCATGTTGGAAGTTTGCAAACATTTGCAAAATTGTTCAAACATTTTCCTCTATCACCTAATAAATTTAATATTTTTGGTAGGAGTGGTGGAGAGGGAAAGAAAGGGCTTTGTACACAAATACCACAGATGGGGTCAGACCTCATCCTGCAGTATCATAGCATAGAAGAATTTCTAACATGTTTTGAATCAGGATGAGTTAAGTTAATTTAAAAGTAAATATGATTGCATATTACCAAGTGTGCTGCTACTTTTTTTTTTTTTTAATAAGTTATACATTTGTTGAATAACATTCTGACATTGTCTACAAATAAGCTATAGTGGATGTAAGAATAAATGTAAACATGTGGTCTGCTGTCAGCCAAAAATACACATGCTAACTCCTTTATTGCAAATTTGTCCTCAGGCCGAGACTGTAAAAAAAGTATATGAAATCCTGATCTCTGAAACTGTGGACCTAGCTTTGAGAAAATCTGCCGCGGAACAGCTAGCCGTAATTATGCAAGGTAATAGAGCTGTAGTCCAGTAATGAAGAATGATTTGATAGCTGGTATCCTGAATACATATTTTATTTGTGTGCTCCAAATTAGAACAGTGCTTCTTGCCAAAAACAATGTAGCAGAAGCAATTTTCTAAGTCTGAGCACATGCGGTGGCATCTATAGCAATTTTATACTTTATCAAAGGTTTAACTGTGCACTTTATTTCAACGTTCTAGTAGAATTCATTTATAACAAAGCTTAACCAACTGCAGTTCCATGGATGCCAACCCATTAAGTATGGTCACACTTTGAAGTTGAACAGAAATATTGTTGATCTAAGTTAGGAATGTGGTTCCTAAGCACCAAAGCAAACTTGAGTCACCTTTATGGCAGAAAATGTAAAGTAAATTTTTACTAACATCGAAGTGGTAGTTAATGTAATACAGATCATGCTCCAGCCGCATCCCACAGTGCCCTTTGTTGTTCTGTTATACATATTGGTTTGTCATTCCAAGGTTTCAATTGCTTGCAAAGGATCACTTGCATTAGAGGGCTCACTGGACTGTATGTAAGCTGTTTTTATATTTGTGAATATTTTTTCCTGTCTCAGTGTTAAAAAATGACCCTCTCTGAAGGGTCACACCAAACGTTTTGCCTTTTACCCTACAGTTTTTGCTGTATTTTTTGTTGGCTGTAGGACTCAGCAGTTTTCCACTGCTGTCCAGTGCTAAAGTGCATGTGCTTCTCCACTAAACATGGTAACACTGGTGTATCCACAAATGGCATACTGAATTTACTTGTAAGTCCCTTGCAAAGTGGTAAACCATATGACCAGAGCCTGTAAATTAAATACTACCAAGGGGACTGCAGTGCTGATTGTGCCAACCACTCAAGTAGCCCTGTACCCATGTCTCAGGGATGCCACTGCAGAGCCTCTGTGTGCAGTTTCACTGCCACTTTGACTCAGTATTCAGAAACCCTTGCCAAGCCTTAAACTCCCCTTTTATTACATCTAAGTCACCCTTAAGTTAGTAGGTAGACCACACAGCAGGATGCTATGCATACAAAAAGATACGGCACACACTTTTAAGTTTTACATGTCCTGGTAGTAATAAACTGTGTCATTTTTCACTACTATGAGGCCTACTGCTCTAATAGGCCAACATCTGGAATTCCTTAATATACTTTTAATCTGTAATTCCTCATCAGAAAGGAGTAGCTACATTGTATTTCATATCATTGGAATGGTAATGATAAATCTTCTTTACTGGTAGTCGGATTTAACATTACTATTTTAGAAATGCTACTTTTACAAAGTGGGCATTTCTCTGTTCTTACAACCGTATGCCTGCAGCCTTTCTCCAATACATGGCTCGGGTGGGTGACAGCCACACTTTATGCATTCCCTCTAGACAGCCACAAACACAGGAAGGTTAGGTGTGTCTGAGAATTCATCTGCATTCTGATGGATCTTCCTGGGCAGGAAAGGTGGCGTGGGGCTGACACTTAAACCTAAATAGACAGTGCTGATTACCCCCTACTGATAGTCTGGAGCCAGGACAGAGGAAGAAAGGACCTTCTTTGAAGTCACCTGCACTTCAAGGCACATTTGGGTATAAGAACTGGGTCTCTGAACCTACCAAATACATTACTGAACTTGTGAAGAATTCTTACAGGAGGAGGGACTACTGTACTGCAAGGAGTGCCATTCTGCTGGACTGCTTTCCAACAAGGACTTAGTTCTGCTTTGAGTTAACCTGCTGCCTTCTGATCTCTGCCCTGCTGAAGGACTGGACCACTCTCATCTGGGCCTAGAGTGACTGGCAAGGGCTTGTTGACTTATCCCTTGTTCTACGACAGTCTCAGGGACATCAAAGACTCCCTATAACTTGCACCTAGAGACTGTCTGCTGTGAGTTCTGCTCTTCCAAGTGGGGGCAATCTAGTCCTGGGCCCTTGGAAGGGAGTATCATTGCTGTAATCCAAGAAAATCCACACATCAGTGACTTTGCAGTGATCGGAACCAGCGCTTTTCCTCTCAATGCCAATGCATCGCCTCTGCTGCCAGATTTGCAGACACTGCATTGCAGACTGGGCAACACATCGTTACAGGATTCAGACGCATCTTTGACCCTGCTCCACTTGAACACATTGCTACAACCCAGAGGTTCGACAGCCATGCATCACCTTGTCGACCAACACTACCTGATATTCAATGCATCCTTGACACTGCACAGCTCAGGATAGACATGTCACCTACATCTCCTCGATTGACAGCATCTCCTTTTTTGCTCCACACATGGAGCCCTTGTCAACGCTTCTTCCCTCATAGGTACTTTTTCAGCAGTCCCTGTGTGGGTGCTGTAGCCAGCCTTCCCTCCATCGCATCCGCCTGAACTCTGGATTTAACCCTAGTTTGGTGTGACCTTGAGTAACCTTTTAGCGCTATTGACTTCTAAGCACCATTTTTGGTTTATTCTTTAAAAAATAAAATCTAAATTTTTACTGATTGGATTTTTGTTGTTCTGGTCTTGTTTTACTCAAATAAATATAATCTATTCTTTTAACCTTGTGAGGAGTACTTTTGTGGTGTTTTCATTGTGTTACAGTGTGTCTATGTGTGTGTTGCACAAATACTCTACAGATTGCCTCTTTAGATAAGCCTGACTGCTCTGTGCCAAGCTACCAGAGGGTGAGCTTAGTTTATCTTGAAGTGTGTATCTAGCTTACCCTTACTAGAAGTGGTGGTTCCTGCTTGTACAGGGTGCATACTCTGAAAACCAGAAGCCCCAGTTCTAACAAGTCAGCCATGTCCTCGTTTATAAGTAGTTTAGCAGTAGTTTAGCACTGAAATGTCCTATAACAATATTTGTTGTACTCTAGAGGGATAACCATGTTTACCTCTCTCAGGTTTGCGAAGTCAAGCAGTCAAGGGTTAGTGAAGGAGACAATGGAAGGTTAGACACTATATACATCAGGACTGATAGAAACAGTTGGTAAGGTCATTGTCCAGTCAGATCTTTAATTGTACCCAAGTATACTTCTACATATAAAACTATGATTAATATTGAAAACCAGAAATATCAAGCACCTTCAATGCCTGAAATCTGACCCCAATCACATTTATAGAACATATGCTGTAAACTCTGGAAACTAGTTATTATTGAATCCATGTTAGGCAATGTGAGAGGAACGGGGGATTTTCAGACTTGCTCAGAAGGTTTCGGTCACTGACAAATATTAGAAGACTGCATGAGGCCTAAACATACTTTTGAACAGAAGCAAATAAACATTTCAAAATACATTAGCAGTTCTCTTGAATATGTAGCAGTTATGTTGTTTAATTCAGAATTTAGATATACACTCTGGAATGTGTACTTTAAAACTTCAGCAAAACACCCAACAATCCAACCCTATTGGTGACCGAGTTGCTGGTCAGCCTACCTGGTAGTGAGGCACAGTTCTTGGAGTCCAGACTCTGATAGCCACTGGACTGCCTGTGGTAAGGGTACCACACCTCCCTTAATGGCCATTACAACAATGGTCTCTGAGGAGCCTCTATTTCAGTACCCACTGGTTGAGGTCAATATTTTCAAGTGGTGGAGATGTCCACAGGTCTCAGGGCACCAATGATGGTCATAGATGATGCCAAGACAAAGCAGAGAATAGGTTTGTACAAGGGGAGGACTCTGGGGTTTCAAATGATGTTTCCAGAACCAGCTAAGGTGATAATTGTAATGGTTTTACAAGATGGGGAGTTTTGGGTGCCACACTGATACTCAGGTCATGGGTTGAAGCCAAGGTTTTCTCAAGACCCCTGGACCAGTAGGGAAGGTACATACAGGCTTTCTTCAGCACAGGGGAAGGATGAAGCAAGCTTTCCTTCTTCAGTGAGTTTCCACTGGTCTTGAATGCATGCAATTGTGCTGTAGAGATTTCTTCCTGGACAGCTAGCAAGTTGGGGCGACTTTGTGGGGCATACACAGCCCTTCAACGTACACCACACATATCCTTCCTGGCTGCTGGGATCTGCTCTTGGCTGATGGTTTGTCCCTTCTTTTAGTCGAGGTAACAATGCCTACAAAGGCAGGCAGGTTTCCTCTCCACTCAAGTTAGCTCCAGCAGCACTTCGAAAGTTTTCCCTGATTTAATGGCAGGCAATGTCAAGTAGAGTAGCTACCACCAGAGGCTCCATTCCTGATTTGTCCACTTTCTTTGCAATTACATGGGTGTGCAGCCCCCCCCACCCCACTTTGAATGTTTAGAGGAAATGTTGAATACTGCGCTGATCAGAGGGTCCATTACTTAACTATGCCTGATGGAACGTTGGCTACATTTTTCAAATTACCCCCATCCACAGAGGCACATGATTTGGGGCAAAGGTCAATAGACTGTTTACATGCAGCCCCTCAGTGTCTAACAAAACAGATCCCCATCTAAACACATGAACACACGCTTGGAGTCTAGAGGATTTTACCATTCCCCTGGTGCACATACTCTCATCCCACCCCCAGTACCAACCTACATATACACTGACATACAAACATCTCCACCCACACACCCAGCTAAACACATCCCCCACCTCCAGGGGCTCTGATGCATTTGATATAGGCACGATAACAAGACTAACCTGAATCTAGCATTACTAGATATGTTATTATCCTGTTCGCCATCATTTTAACATGATGGAAACACAATAAATCATGGGCTTACTGCAGTAGACTTTTACGCGAACTTGGCACATGGACTTACCATGGTCCTAAGTATTGGTTATCCTTCACCTAAATTGGACGCCTTTTCCAGTGTGGCACATTAATACCGGAAATAACTAGTTACAGACTATTCTGATGCAAGGACTGCACTTCTATTCCCGAGATTGTTTAGATTTATCTTGTTGTTACCAGTATGCCAGAATAGCCTTGAAAAAGTCACCAGTGTGACGAAACACGTGTTGGCTGTGTTTGGAATGATGCTCTTTGCTTTTTGAATGCAACTTCGCCCACAATAAAGGAACTCACTTCTCAAGACAAGATTCGAATACTGATGTGCCTCTTTTCTTCATCTACTTAACCTAATACTACGGAGTGTCATAACTTTTTTGTTTTACTATTGCGCATTGTGTGCTGTGATCTGTTTTTGCTTATCATTTTAACATTCATTATCTGTAATGGGCTTTGGCCTGTCTTCTTCCTATTTTGTCTTCCTATCTTCATCTGGCAGTTGCGTATCCCACTTTCTCTTTCTTGAGCACTGTGTAGATATTAGCTATCAAATGCCTTCCCACGACCATATCAAATGATGTCTTCAGTGTTTCCAGCACAGCTGCAATATCTGCAGTTCTGATGATTCTAACTGCAGATTTCTCACCTCCGGCATCATACTGGATCCAGACATTTTCACAGGAAAGCTCAAGTTTAGTGCTAAGTAGCACCATGCGGCTCTGATATGGTCTTGTTTTGGCCTGGAAGTGACAGAATGAAGCCTCATAAAAGCACACCGCTGCATCCTGATATCAATCTTTATTTCTGCACCTTTGAATGTGGATCTGGAGCTACACTGTCTTTTTTTCTGTCAATTTGACAAGTTTTTTAAACTGAATTGCTGTGCTCTAGGGATTGATGTCCCTACCTAAGACTACAAGTTCAAACCATGCTGTGAGTGCCATAAACCAATGTTAATGATGGAACCACTTGAGGTGTGCCTCTGGTATTTGGGCTTAGGGCATGACTCCAAGTTGTGTGAGGAATGTGCCCTCATGCACCCTAAGGCGATCCAGGACTTTATAGCAAAGCTGTACATTGGCAAACATTGAAAGAAGCCATGCAAGTCCTGGTCTATGTCGATGGCTTAGACATGCTCCCGAGGTCAATCCTGCGACAGGTCCTCATAACGTTCAACAACCTCCTCTGGGCCTGGTCCAAGCCATGCACAGGGGCTCCTGTACACAGTGTACAGGAGTCCTGTAGCCGGGTGATTTACAGCCCGGCTACTCGGCGCAGTGCCAACGCGACAAAAGGGTGCCCTGGTCCTCTGGTCAGGCTGCCACCTCGTGAGGATCATCTATTACAGCAACAGGGAACCATTCTGACCCTAACTTGCACACCCCTCCCCCTTCATTCGTGGAGACTGAGCAGCTACAGTTGATAGCTTACCTCTTGAAGTATGTGATGTTACTCTGGCAGCCAGACATCCCTCCACCAAGATAATGTACGGCTGTTGCTGGGACAAATGTGTGGCATGGTGTGTATCGAAAAGCATCGATCCCTTAACTCAGTGGTTCCCAAACATTTTCAATCCGCGACTCCCTTGACTTATTGGCCGTTGGCTGTGGCTTCCCATTAAGTTATTTTTTTTTTGGCTGGTGGGGGTTGTAGGCCCGGCCTAGGTAGTACTTCCATTTTTCTCCCTGAAAATAATTGGGATGAAGCCTATGAAGATATTGTAATTATAGATATGACCAAATAAAAATGTAACAGTCAGAAACAATAATTTTCAGCACTGGGGTCTACATGCCATATGGACTTTTAAAAAAAACTATTTTCGGTTTAAAAAAAATGCTTTTGGTGCACCGCACAGTATGCAATTTGCAGGATGTCTCCCCATTTTAAATAACTGCCACCCCCACCCACTGTTACTACTGTTGTATCAAAACATATTCTGTGGTGTTGTGTTTCTGTAGTGAATAATGAAACAATTATTGATTGGAACAGCCAGTCTTTCCTTGCACTTTGAAGATTTTTTAAGCCACCTTCTGCCACTATTTTCTTTTCTGTTTTGCCACCACTGTTGCATAACAAAACACTGTCCATTAAGATTATGGCCAATAGTGTTTGTGTGAAGTGTATATGATGCTAAAGAAATCATCACCAGTTAGAAAGGCTTTCTCTGGCTATCTTATTATTGCATTGAAGGTTTAAAAGACATTCACCTCCCCTTTATAAGGATTATACTTACAATGCCATTGTGCCATCCTTTTGCATTCAAGAAGGAGGGTATGTCGGATTTTGTTTTAATGTTATTCTAGCATGCCGTCACTATTGATTGCTTCAGAGATCAGTGTAAGGTAGACCGACCGAATGAGAAACAATTTCCGTTGGCTGTCACAGAACACATTTTGCTTTCCATCCAGCAGTAAATGGGGATGTTTTCAGTGAAGACTAATTACACCTGCAGCTGTTTTACAGAGTACAAAGAATTATTTTAAGAAGTTCACAAATATAATTGCAGAGTATAAGTGCTACTGCCTCTAAATTACATTACTTTGCATTGAGCAATTTCACTGTAATGCGTGTGCTTTGTTGCAACTGTTTTCTATTTCACTTAGTAAATAAAGAGTCAGTGTGAAGCACTACAGTAATCCGTGACCCTTTCGATGAGTGAGTAGGTGAAGGAGAAGCCTCCCTGCTACCATGCACCATGAAGATTTCGATGTGGCATTCCTCCCAGAGAGGAGATCACTTGCCTGTCTGACCCCGCGCCCTATAGCCATCCCTCTCACACCTTCCATGCAGGGCTGGAAAATCTAGAGAGATGTGTGTTTGTGACATTCTTTGGTACAGTTGGTTCAGCTATTAAGTGAGGCCTTCGTACTGAGTAGCAAAATATATAAAAACAATACTTTACTTTCAGTCAGTTTGAGGCATATCATGTTTACTGAGCTAGTATAGCGTTAATGTGAACTGCTGCTGTGCAGAACAAAACAGAAATATCAAAAGGTGACTGGGGCCCTAGAAAAAAAGGCAATTCATTCATCAAGGTAAATACTTTGCAAAGATCTTTCACTGTGAAGAATGTGGCTTGATGGCAGCAGCAATTACCAACAAATAGGATGAAAACCCTGCCTAAGTAATTATTATTTGAACTTTGCAGCTGGCTCTTCGCTATATTTGGACTAATGCAGTGGTTCCCAGGCTGTGCGTGGTGCCCCTGGCTAGTTTAGATGGCGCACCAGGGAGCCGTGGCACACAGATTGGGAACCACTGCGGCTTAACTGCTCATCTTTCTCAGGTCCTGTTTGTTCTTTCTTTGGCTCAGCAGGTCTCTGCTTTGGATGCAGTTAAGGGCTGTTTTTCAGCCATTTCTGCATTTTTATGGTTGCTGTGCCAACCTTCTTTATTTAGATCACCCATTGTGACAAGATTTCTTAAAGGTTTGTAACGCATATTTCCCCCCAGGCCATTCATTATGCCCAAGTGATATTTGAACCTGGTCCTCACTTTCCTGATGTGCGCGCCCTTTGAGCTGTTACACAACTGCCCTCTTCAGTTATTTACCACTAAGACCACATTTCTTGTGGCTATCACATTGGCCAGGAGGGTCATCGATTAGCTGGCTCTTTCGGTGCACCCACCATATACTACTTTCTTCTCTAGCAATCTGGTTCTCTTTACATGTGCCTCCTTTCTTCTGAAGTTAGTCACTACTTTTCACATAGGCCAAACCATTACCTGCCCAGCTCTTTTTCCCTAACTACTTCTCTAAGGAAGTGGAGAGTCTTCACTGTCTGGGTTCAAAAAGAGCATTGTTGTTTTTCCTGACTGCATAAAAGAATTCTCGGTGGAGGCCAACTCTTCGTAGGGTACATCGGGCCAATAATAAAGGGAAGGCTGTGCAGAAAAGAAACATCTCCCAGTGGATAGTGCTCTGCTTAAAGATCTGCTACACATTGGGCAAAAAGCAACCACCTGAGGACTTGCATGCTCATTCTATCAGAGCCCAAACTGTGACCACTGCATTAGCTTCGGAGTATTACGGTCCCTGGATATCTGTCAGGTCCGTCGAGATGGGTGGGCATTTTGCTCATTTGCTCCTGCAGGAATTTCTGATCTAAGTTTGGTACCTATTCTAAGGTAAGGCATCTGGGGCTAGAAGTTTGTCAGTTGAACATGTTACTTATCTTCAGTAACACTTTATCTTGTAGAGACTGTATTTAGCCATAGATTCTTTACCAATGCTCTCATCCTCCCTGCTCTGCATCCAGATTAAAGGACGAGGGCAAAGGGCCCAGGAAACTTACAGCAGAGATCAGTCTTCATCTTGGCTTAGTGCAGGGAAAATCACAAAAATAAATTGATGTCAGCGCGCCAAGGTGGTGCCTGTATGGGTACTGCGTAAGTCACTTTCTGGGGCCAGTGCGAAGCTAAACGACGCCATCCACCAGGGGTGTACTGCTCGGAGATTTCCGGATCAAGGGTGATGCCTGGGGATAATTCTAAGGTGTGGAACCTACAGCTAAATATTCTGTATCAGAATTGGTGTTACCAAAGGTAAGTAACTTCTTATTCACGTGTATGACCTGTTTAAGAGCAAGGGGCATGTTAGAAACCAGTTATCCCCAAAACTATCAAATGACTTTTTTGTGGGTTGCTGTCTTTGCCTCTGTCAAAACTGCTCAGCAAAGATATTTCATTACGAGAGAGATAATACTTTAATATGTAATGTGCTAAAGAACTTTTAGCTAACCCATTCTTCAATAAGATTATGCTTTTCAGGTGAGGGAGAGGATGGGCAGGAGTACATTATTTCAGTGGCTTAACAAAGCCCCTGCAGCCCCTGTGGTGCGAGGGGCCCGAGCTCACGAGGGGGGGAGGAGTTGGGGGGGGTGGGTGCTGAAGGGGGCTCAGTACAGTACCGTACACTGTGTGCAGGTCCCTAACTGGGTCCGTGGAGGGGGGCCAGCTACAGGTACTTTGCAGGGAGGCCCCCTTAAAGTTCGTTATGCCACTGGCTTATTTTGGTAAGAAGTTATTATTTATGCAGACGTACAGTTAATCTATTAGAAAAACTCAGTATAAATGTGGCCAGTTAAAATACCGCTTTCCTTCATTTTTTTTTTTTAGATGTCACAATGCATGAAGTTGTTAAGAATCTGGGTGTTGTAGAAAAGATCTTGAACTTTTTAACTGAGTGCATCAATCAGGATGGCAAGGTAAGAAATTGGTAAAGTTGTAAGACCTAATGTCCAATGAAAAAAACAAAACATACAAGGCTTTTAAGAGTGGAGCAGATGCTGGCAACAAATGCCTGGTTTAATGTCTGCTAAAACAATGTCACCAAACAACACCTTTCTGCAGTCTCAAAGTCCACTCCTAAACTCCAAGGGCCCAGTTCACACATCCTCTTATTTCTGTGTCGGCCCAGAACACTTTTTTTGGTAGTATTTGTTCTTTCTCAAGGAGATAAACTTTGTGTATCAGCAGTCTGTGTTCCAAGGGGGCCTGGAGCATGTTTTATACTGGGAAATTCGCAGGAAAGTCACCGCTACTCACTGAAAGGCTGGAGTAAGTCAAAATTACTCACAGAACGTTTAGTATAGATTTCTAAAATATTGCACTGTTTGAATGAAATTGTACATCAGGGCTCTGTCCACTTAATAATTAACACACCAAATTTTGCAACTATCAGAATCATACCTTTTTAATTGTTGATAAAAGTTCACCTGGCATTGTATGAATATGTGGGAAGTAAGTATATACATTAGCATTTGTCACAACAGTTGATTAGTGAAATTAAATTAAACTTCTCTGCCTTCCTACTGTTGCTTTTTTGTTTTTTTGTGTACATTTTTTTTTTTTCGTTTTGTAAACACAAAAACAAAATTAAAAAACTAGGGCTCAAACGCACACGCAGTTCAACTTGTATAGTGCTGTGATTACATATGACCATATGACAAGTGATGCGGGGCATCACCTCTGCTACAGCAATTTAACGACATAACAAAATCAGAACTTCCCAACTGAAAGAGATGTTAACATAAATGTATTGCATTACATTGGATTGGTGGGTAATATCGGAGGTCCGTAGAGTGGAGACGAGAGAAGGGAGGAAGACTTTCCCCACCCATGTGATGATCTCTGCACTTATGCCATTGCAGCTGTGAAGTACTGCGTATATCCCCCGTCTACTGTGGTCAATTGATAATGTACGAGGATCCCACAGTATCACGTCCCATTACTGCTTGTATGCGTATTGCACCAATTGTGTACTTGTGCAGCCTCTTTCCCTCCCACCGTTGGTAAATCAACAAATAGTTGTGCACATTTACTATGCCCATGATTCGTGTGTGTGTCTAGTGCTTCTTGTATGCAGCAGATTGCATTTTTGTGAACCCAGATGGCACAAGCAATCACAAGGTGTTATACGTTAGATTATGCTTTGAGTGCCTACAGCAACTTATGTAATTGCAGTGTTCCATGCTCATCTGCAGATATCACCATGTTCGATGGCATGTGTAGCTGCAGATACACATGCTGTGCACAGTCCGCCGTCTGGTGTTGGGCTCGGAGTGTTACAAGTTGTTTTTCTTCGAAGAAGTATTTTCGAGTCACGAGACCGAGGGACTCCTCCCCTTTCGGTTCCATTGCGCATGGGCATCGACTCCATCTTAGATTGTTTTTTTTCCGTCATCGGGTTCGGACGTGTTCCTTTTCGCTCCGTGTTTCGGGTCGGAAAGTTAGTTAGAATCTCGGAAAAAATCGTCGGTATTGTTTCGTTCGGTAGCGGGTTAGTTAGCACAAATCGACACCGAATCTTGAAGAGCTCCGGTGGCCCTTCGGGGTAATTTTGATCCCCGTCGGGGCCTGGTCGGCCCGACCGCGTGCGACTTCAAGACTGATGGAACGGACCCCGTTCCGATTCTGTCCTAAATGCCATAATAAATATCCTTATACGGATCAACATTTGGTCTGTAACTTGTGCCTGTCCCCCGAGCACAAGGAGAATACGTGCGAAGCCTGTCGCGCGTTTCAGTCGAGGAAAACGCTTAGAGACCGAAGAGCCAGGAGATTGCAGATGGCGTCCACGCCGACAGGACAACAACGGTTCGAGGAGGAAGAAGAAGAAACTTTCTCCATCCACGAGTCGGATTCCGAAGAACTCGACGCCGAAGAAACGTCAACCGTGAGTAAGACGTCGAAACAAAAAGCTCACGAAAAGACTGACAAAGCCCAGGGGACGCCACCGCCAACAGGCCATGGCTTAACCTGAAAAGTAGGTGACCGTCCATCGGCACCGAAAAAGGGCGGGCTGGTGTCGAAGTCATCCAACTCCGGTCGAGATACAGGCACGCAGCACTCTCGGGCCCGAGAGAGTGTCGCAGAAAACATTCGGCACCGAGACAGCGGCACCGAGATTGGTCGGCACCAAGAGGGCACGACGCAGAAAAGAAAAAAGATTTTGTCGGAGCCGAAAAAATCAGTAGAAAAGGTTTCGGTGCCGAAACAGCCGGCATCCGAAACGAGAATCAGTTCCTACTCAGAGGAACAAGGACTGTCCTCTCAAATGAAAAAACACAGATTTGAAGAGGAATTACAAACAATAGAGCCAGATCACACGCAAAAGCGGCTCTTTATTCAAAAAGATACTGGGAGGATCAGCACTCTTCCCCCAATCAAAATCAAAAGGAAACTTGCCTTCCAACAAGGAGACAAGCAACCACAAGCAAAGGTGGTGAAGAAAGTAACTCCACCACCTTCACCACCACCATCAACTCATGCATCACCGGCGCAAACTCCACCATTAACACACTCGCCAGCTCATACCACAATGAGCCAGGATGATCCAGATGCATGGGACCTCTACGACGCCCCAGTATCAGACAATAGCCCAGAGTCGTACCCAACTAAACCGTCACCACCTGAGGACAGTACATCATATGCACAGGTGGTCGCTAGGGCAGCCGAATTCCATAATGTATCGCTACATTCGGAGCCTATTGAGGATGACTTCCTCTTTAACACCCTGTCCTCCACCCATAGCCATTATCAAAGCCTTCCCATGCTCCCGGAAATGCTAAGGCACTCGAACCAGTTAAAGGCAGAGCTATAACTCCAAGGGTGGAGAAAAAATATAAGGCACCACCCACAGACCCTATATTTATTACGACACAACTGACACTGGACTCAGTAGTTGTGGGGGCAGCTCGTAAGAGAGCCAACTCGCATACATCAGGCGACGCACCACCTCCGGACAAGGAGAGCTGCAAATTTGATGCAGCGGGAAAAAGGGTTGCAGCACAAGCAGCAAATCAGTGGCGTGTCGCCAACTCGCAAGCACTCTTGGCGAGATACGACAGGGCTCATTGGGATGAAATGCAACATCTCATCGAACACCTACCCAAAGAGCTCCCAAAAAGAGTGCAACAGGTGGTGGAAGAAGGACAAAGTATCTTGAACAATCAGATACGGCCTTCCATGGATGCAGCGGATACAGCTGCACGGACAATAAACACTGCAGTCACAATAAGGAGACACGCATGGCTGCGCACATCTGGGTTCAAACCTGAAATACAACAGGCTGTGCTCAATATGCCGTTTAATGAACAGCAATTGTTTGGGCCAGAGGTGGACACTGCCATTGAAAAACTAAAAAAGGACACCGATACAGCCAAAGCCATGGGCGCACTGTACTCCCCGCAGAGCAGAGGCACATTTCGGAAAACACCTTTTAGGGGAGGGTTTCGAGGTCAACCCACAGAAACCAACACCTCACAAACAAGACCACCTACCTACCAGGGACAATATCAAAGGGGAGGTTTTCGGGGACAATACAGAGGAGGCTAATTCCCAAGAAATCGGGGAAAATTTCAAGGTCCCAAAACCCCTCAAAATAAACAGTGACTCACAAGTCACACAACCCATTCACACAACACCAGTGGGGGGAAGACTAAGCCAGTTCTACAAATCTTGGGAGGAAATAACAACAGACACTTGGGTCTTAGCAATTATCCAGCATGGTTATTGCATAGAATTTCTCCAATTCCCTCCAAACGTCCCACCGAAAACACACAATATGTCAAAACAGCATATAGATCTTCTAGGACTAGAAGTTCAAGCATTACTGCAAAAGGACGCAATAGAATTAGTACCAAGTCCACAGAAAAACACAGGAGTTTACTCACTGTACTTTCTAATACCAAAAAAGGACAAAACTCTGAGACCAATACTAGATCTCAGAACACTAAATACCTACATCAAATCAGACCACTTTCACATGGTCACATTACAAGACGTAATCCCACTGTTCAAACAGCAAGACTACATGACAACATTAGACCTAAAAGATGCGTATTTCCATATACCGATACATCCTTCACACAGGAAATACCTAAGGTTCGTATTCAAAGGAATACATTACCAATTCAAAGTGTTGCCATTCGGAATAACAATCGCGCCAAGAGTCTTTACAAAATGCCTAGCAGTAGTAGCTGCACATATCAGAAGGCAGCAAATACACGTTCCCTTACTTAGACGACTGGTTAATCAAAACCAACACGCTAACAAAGTGTTCATATCACACAAAGTATGTCATACAGACCCTTCACAAGCTAGGTTTCTCCATCAACTATGCAAAGTCACACCTTTTGCCGTGCCAAACACAGCAATACTTAGGAGCGACAATCAACACAACAGAAGGGATAGCCACTCCAAGTCCACAAAGGGTTCAAACATTTCACAAGGTAATACAGGCCATGTATCCAACACAAAAGATACAAGCAAAAATGGTATTAAAACTCCTAGGCATGATGTCTTCATGCATAGCCATTGTCCCAAACGCAAGGTTACACATGCGGCCCTTACAACAGTGCCTAGCATCACAATGGTCACATGCACAGGGTCAACTTCTAGATCTGGTGTTGATAGACCGCCAAACATACATCTTGCTTCTATGGTGGAACAGTACAAATTTAAACAAAGGGCGGCCTTTCCAAGACCCAGTGCCACAATACGTCATAACAACCGATGCTTCCATGACAGGGTGGGGAGCACACCTCAATCAACACAGCATCCAAAGACAATGGGACATACATCAAAGGCAGTTTCACATAAATCACCTAGAACTGTTAGCAGTATTTCTAGCGCTAAAAGCATTTCAGCCCATGATAACCCACAAATACATTCTTGTCAAAACAGACAACATGACAACAATGTATTATTTAAACAAACAGGGGGGGACACACTCAACACAGTTGTGTCTCCTAACACAAAAAATATGGCATTGGGCGATTCACAACCACATTCGCCTAATAGCACAATTTATTCCAGGGATCCAAAACCAGCTAGCAGACAATCTCTCTCGAGATCACCAACAAATCCACGAATGGGAAATTCACCCCCAAATACTGAACACTTACTTTCAAATTTGGGGAACACCCCAAATAGACCTATTTGCAACAGAAGAAAACTCAAAATGCCAAAACTTCGCATCCAGGTACCCACACCAGCGATCCCAAGGCAATGCTCTATGGATGAACTGGTCAGGGATATTTGCGTACGCTTTTCCCCCCTCTCCCTCTCCTTCCATATCTAGTAAACAGATTGAGTCAAAACAAACTCAAACTCATACTAATAGCACCAACATGGGCAAGACAACCTTGGTACACAACACTACTAGACCTGTCAGTAGTACCTCATGTCAAGCTACCCAACAGACCAGATCTGTTAACACAACACAAACAACAGATCAGGCATCCAAACCCAGCATCGCTGAATCTAGCAATTTGGCTCCTGAAATCCTAGAATTCGGACACTTAGACCTCGCACAGGAATGTATGGAGGTCATAAAACAAGCAAGAAGACCTTCCACTAGACACTGCTATGCAAATAAATGGAAAAGATTTGTTTGTTACTGCCATAACAATCAAATTCAACCATTACACGCATCTCCAAAAGATGTAGTAGGATATTTACTACACTTGCAAAAATCAAATCTAGCTTTTTCTTCCATAAAGATACATCTCACCGCAATATCTGCTTACCTGCAGACTACTCATTCAACTTCCCTATTTAGAATACCTGTCATTAAAGCGTTTATGGAAGGCCTAAAGAGAATTATACCACCAAGGACACCACCTGTTCCTTCATGGAACCTCAACATTGTCTTAACGAGGCTCATGGGTCCCCCTTTCGAACCCATGCATTCTTGTGAAATGCAATCCTTAACGTGGAAAGTTGCATTTCTCATTGCCATCACATCTCTAAGAAGGGTGAGTGAGATTCAGGCATTTACCATACAAGAACCATTTATTCAAATACACAAGAATAAGGTAGTTCTAAGAACAAATCCAAAATTCTTACCAAAGGTTATCTCACCGTTCCACTTGAATCAAACAGTAGAATTACCAGTGTTCTTCCCACAGCCAGATTCGGTAGCTGAAAGAGCACTACATACATTAGACATCAAGAGAGCACTAATGTACTACATTGACAGAACAAAACAAATTAGGAAGACAAAACAACTATTTATTGCCTTTCAAAAACCTCATACAGGAAATCCAATTTCAAAACAAGGCATTGCTAGGTGGATAGTTAAGTGTATTCAAACCTGCTATCTTAAAGCAAAAAGAGAGCAGCCTATTACACCAAAGGCACACACAACCAGAAAGAAAGGAGCTACCATGGCCTTTCTAGGGAATATTCCAATGAACGAAATATGTAAGGCAGCAACCTGGTCTACGCCTCATACATTTACAAAGCACTACTGTGTAGATGTGTTCACTGCACAACAAGCCACAGTAGGTCAGGCTGTACTAAGAACATTGTTTCAAACTACTTCAACTCCTACAGGCTGAACCACCGCTTTTGGGGAGATAACTGCTTACTAGTCTATGCACAGCATGTGTTTCTGCTGCTACACATGCCATCGAACGGAAAATGTCACTTACCCAGTGCACATCTGTTCGTGGCATGAGTCGCTGCAGATTCGCATGCGCCCACCCGCCTCCCCGGGAGCTTGTAGCCGTTTAGAAGTAGATCTTAAACAATTGTACATTTGTAAATATATTACTCTAAACCTTTATTATGTACATAAGTATTCATTCCATTGCATGGGCACACTATTACTAATATACACAACTCCTACCTCACCCTCTGCGGGGAAAACAATCTAAGATGGAGTCGACGCCCATGCGCAATGGAACCGAAAGGGGAGGAGTCCCTCGGTCTCGTGACTCGAAAAGACTTCTTCGAAGAAAAACAACTTGTAACACTCCGAGCCCAACACCAGACGGCGGACTGTGCACAGCATGTGAATCTGCAGCGACTCATGCCACGAACAGATGTACACTGGGTAAGTGACATTTTCCTTAAGTGGCATGTGTTGTGAACTCCGCCCTTGCCCACTTCAATATGTTGCTCATTCAGCCTTTCATTGGTTGCGCCTTTGGGGCTTTCCAGGCCATGGCTATGTGCCTTTTTGGTAAAACCAGTGGCAAGGCTATGAATCTCGAGTGACACTTGTATGCCTTAGGTCTGGGCATTCTGCCCAAGAGGCAGAGCGTGTGATCAGGCGATAGTTCCTGAACAACCAGTTGACTCATGGTCTCGAACACCTCTGCCCATTAAACATGTATGACTGGCTATTACTATACCATGTGGTAGAAGTCAGCCTGCTGAGAGCGACAATGTGGGCAACAAGAGTCTTCACCCTTGTATATGTGGGAAATGCGTGCCAGTGTAGTGTAAGATAAGTTCAAATATTTAAATTGGATGTATTTCAGTCCAGTGTTTCTAGACACCCCCTGGGTGAAGCCCCAATACCTGGGACCACTTGTCCTCCGGTATGACTTCTCTTATGATTTGCTCTCAGACCGTTTTAAGTTTGAACATGGGTTGGCGTAAAGCATCAGTAGCACGTTATACAGTACTGCCGCTGTATTCCTAGCCTGTCACAGCTTAAATAACGGATTGTGGACCCGTGATGTGGGGGTTTCCAAGACCTCTTTTGCCCATGTGTGCATCAGTGCCTTCGTAATCGCATTGTACTATAGGAACTGCCTGGGCCCCTGGGGAGAAGGGATCATAGAGGTGTGGAGTTTCCCATATAGAGATCCCTGGCTATTTACCCTGCTGAGAGGCTGAATACCTTGCCCAATGGTATCTTGCCATATTTGCCAGTTTTGGGGGGGAAGAGAGCCTTGGTTGCTAGCAGCATCAGTCAGTGCAGCAGCTCTGGGATTGTGGTGTCACGAAAGACCGATGCTCTTACCCAGTCTGGAGCCAGCCAGAGAGCTATCTACTGTAATTGTGCTGCAGCATAATGAAACTCGTAATTGAGGGCACCTAGGCCTCCTCTACTATAGAGCACAGTAATTTAGAGTCTCACCCTCTTTCTACCAGTTCCACAGACTAATGTGGTAAGAAGCCATTGAAAATGAGTGAACACCTTTTTGGAGAATTTGATGGAGGTGGCGTAAAGAGGTACAGCAATCGAAGGAGCATCAACATTTTGGAAATGGCTATCCACGCTACTGCAGATAGCCCAAGATCCACCGAAAAGTTCTGTGACTAACACGTGGCTGTGAGGAGCTTACCTAAATTCCCAATGATTAGGTCTGCATCAGTGTGGTAGACATGTATGCCAATGTCTTTAAACAAATGCAGTTTGAGTTCCATCACTGTGGGTGGAAGCTGTTGGTGCTCCCTTTCCTTGAGAGGCTGGAGTGGGTATATACATTCTGTTAGAAATTGGGTTTTTGGTTGGCTGTCAGGTTACCCTCTGTCCAAGCAAGAACCCTCACTCTAGACAGGGTAGGTCACACACAATCCAATATTATCCTGTGCCCACCCTCTGGTAGCTTGGCACGAGCAGTCAGGCTTAACTTAGAAGGCAATGTGTAAAGTATTTGTGCAATAAATCATACAATAACACAATATAGCACCCCAAAAATACACCACACAGTGTTTAGAATAATATATAATATTTATCTGGATAATTGCAGGTCAAAACGAATAAAGATGCAATGTGAAATTGTAGAGATATCACTGAAAAGTGATATAAAGTGTCTTAAGTCTTTAAGAAGCAAACAGTCTCTTTTAAGCACAAAGTACCTGGTTTAAAGTGGAAAATCTCCGCAAAGGGCCGCAGAACAAGAGATACGTGGAAAAATGGTGTGTGTGTCGATTTCTCCCCTGCACGCACGGACTTGCGTCGTTATTTTTCACGCGTGGAAGTCGTGCGTCGTTTTCCGGCGCCCGGACAGTCTCTTTCTGTGGTTCAAGGGATTATCAGATGTCCCGGGGTCTGTGCGTGGTTTCTTCGGCTTGTTTTCTGGCTGTGCGTCGTTCTGGGAGGCTGTGCGTCGAAGTTTCGTTCTCACGGCAGGCGTCGTGTCGATTTCCCCTCTGGAAGTCGGGCGGCGCTGTCCTTGCGAGGCCGTGCGTCGAAGTTCCGGTCGCCCTGAAGGTGTCGCGTCGATCAGCGTCGGTGTGCGGCGATTTTCTCGCCGCGGAGCAAGCTGTGCGTCGAAATTTTCGGCGCACAAAGAGCCCAAATGAAAAAGAGAAGTCTTTTTGGTCCTGAGACTTCAGGGAACAGGAGGCAAGCTCTATCCAAGCCCTTGGAGAGCACTTTTACAGTCAGACAAGAGTTCAGCAAGGCAGCAGGCCAACAGCAAGGCAGCAGTCCTTTGTAGAAAGCAGACAGTTGAGTCCTTTGAGCAGCCAGGCCGTCGTTCTTCGCAGGATGTAGTTTCTGGTTCCGGTTTCTTCTCCAGCAAGTGTCTGATGAGGTAGGGCAGAGGCCCTGTTTTATACCCAAATGTGCCTTTGAAGTGGGGGAGACTTCAAAGAGTGGCTAAGAAGTGAACCAGGTCCCCTTTCAGTTCAATCCTGTCTGCCAGGGTCCCAGTAGGGGGTGTGGCAGTCCTTTGTGTGAGAGCAGGCCCTCCACCCTCCCAGCCCAGGAAGACCCATTCAAAATGCAGATGTATGCAAGTGAGGCTGAGTACCCTGTGTTTGGGGTGTGTCTGAGTGAATGCACAAAGAGCTGTCAACTAAGCCCAGCCAGACGTGGATTGTAAGGCACAGAAAGATTTAAGTGCAAAGAAATGCTCACTTTTTAAAAGTGGCATTTCTAGAATAGTAATATTAAATCCAACTTCACCAGTCAGCAGGATTTGGTATTACCATTCTGGCCATACTAAATATGACCTTCCTACTCCTTTCAGATCAGCAGCTACCACTTCTGTACTGTATGAGGGCAGCCCCAATGTTAGCCTATTAAGGGAGCAGGCCTCACAGTAGTGTAAAAACGAATTTAGGAGTTTTTCAGTGCCAGGACATGTAAACTACACAGGTACATGTCCTGCCTTTTACCCACACAGCACCCTGCTCTAGGGGTTACCTAGGGCACACATTAGAGGTGGCTTATGTGTAGAAAAAGGGGAGTTTGAGGCTTGGCAAGTACTTTTAAATGCCGAGTCGAGGTGGCGGTGAAACTGCACAAACAGGCCTTGCACTGGCAGGCCTGAGACAAGGTAAAGGGGCTACTTAAGTGGTTGGCACAACCAGTGCTGCGGGCCCACTAGTAGCATTTAATCTACAGTCCCTGGGCACATATAGTGCACCTTACTAGGGACTTATAAGTAGATTAAATAGTCCAATCAAGTATGATCCAAGGTTACCATGTTTAAAGGGAGAGAGCATATGCACTTTAGCACTGGTTAGCAGTGGTAAAGTGCGCAGAGTCTAAAAGCCAGCAAAAACAGAGTCCAAAAAGTGGAGGGAGGCAGGCTAAAAGTTAGGGGTGACCACCCTAAAGCATGTCAGGTCTAACACATTCCATTTGTTTAATAGCCAAGACATATCCCCAAAACCATCAAAAATATTCATCACCTGAGAGTGTTGTGGTGCCATCTCAGTGGTATATCATTGGGTCATCCGCATAGAGCGAAACAATCTGTTAAGTCTCCCATGTGTAGGTCCCATTCCGGAGCCTTTGTACGAGGAGGACAGGCCAGGGGTTCCATTGCTAAAGTGAAAATGAGAGGAAATAGGGGACAGCCCTTCCATGTGCCCCTGTTAATGGTGAAAGATTCTAATATCATTTGGCCTGTACAGTCCTGTGCCACCGGGTTTGCATATAGCAGCCGGATCCATTGGCAGAACCTCTGGCCTACTCCCGTTTCCTCCATCATTGTCATTCGGTATGGCCACCCCAGCATATCAAAGACTTTCTCTGTATCTCAGGAGAATGCCCTGTGGCACTGTGTAGAGTCTGGTGTGCTGGATGCCAGGTGTTAATAGGACTGTGCCAATTTATCCCTGCTTGGTTTATGAAGTATCACTATTGGTGCATGGTGTTTGGTAGAGTCCTTCACCTATCTGCAGTCTGGTAGACCTTCAACAATTTTGGTGCCATCAGGGATTTAAAGGTCTTATAGTGTTCAGAAGTGTCATTCACTAATTTTATTTCCTCTATACTCGGAGACTCCTCCAGTGTCAATTGCTGTGCTGTGTTTAATCCACACATGGGTATGGATCTCAAGCATCTGCTGATAGCCTACAGGTCCAGGTTCATCATTGGAGACCATAAATTACAGTAGTAATCCCTGAATGTTGAGTTTGTGTCTTGTGAAGTTACTAAGGTGCCTTCAGAGGGTTATGGTGGCTGCAGTTGATGACCTGTCTTGTTCAGTTTTAAAGAGCCAGGCCAAAAGATTTACAGATTAGTCACCTTTTGAATGTTGTGTGGTTGGGCTTGGTAGACGATAAACGTAGTCACAAAAACAGGTCTTTGCGCTCTCTATGAAGTTCATGCAGGGTCCGTGATTCTAGACATCTCTGCCTATACACCCTCCCACGCCACCTCCCTATTGCAGCTGCAAGTTTGGACTCGTCATCTTTAATCTTAATATCGGTTTTCGTTACTTTATACAGGATGCTGTATCTTCTCTCTGTATGTAGTTTTAAGGCATAGTCCCCTGGCAGCCACTTCTTGTTCATGTTGAAATATTCATGTATGTCTTGTCTCAGTGTATCCAGGAATGGCGGGTCTGAGATAGCACTCATGTCTAGTTTACAGGTGGGGATAGGTGGTCTGGGCCTGTCCCATTCCAGTACCAGCTTTAAGAGGTTGCGGTCTGACCATGTTTGCCTCAATAATTCGATAACCATATTTTATCACTGATGTCAGAGGTATGAAAAACATAATCCAAGCATGTATGCAAGTGATGCATAGGTGAGTAGTAGGGACACTCCCTACTTAGTGGGTGCCCATTACTCTAGGCATCACAGGGCCTCCAGGCCACCACACACCTTTTGAAGTGTGCTGTGATTCTGTCCCCGGAAGCAGAGGGGATGATCTATCTTTGTTTCAAAGACATTGTTGAAATCACCACCTTTTAAGCATGGTGCTTCAGGGCTGTGAAGCAGGGGAGGTGTGAGTATAGTTAAGCCAGTTGATTACTATTGAGAGGATACTATCACTAGGGATAGCAGTTCCCCTTCCAGCTGTCCCTCTACAATCGCATACCTCCTTTCCGTGTCAACTCGCGTTTTGTGGATCACTAAAGAGGTGTCAGGCTATACCCAGATTAAAAACCCACTGGCGTAAGTGGAGTAAGCAGTGCCCACCACCTTCCTCCTTCATCCCCTGCACAACTACACTAGCTTTGTGGTATCCATGTGTCTCTCTTTTATGTAGGCTCTATGTGCATGCTGACAGCATAGGTAGGTATAGATTTTGTGCCTCTTGGAATGGGTGGCTATGCGGCGCACATCCCAAGTCATAAGATTATACATTTGGTGTTTCAATGTGTGTCCAAAGGCGATGTATCAACAGTTTAGTCAATAAGCAGTTTAAATGCGGATCTGGTAGGGTGGCCTGTGGCAGGTTGGTAGTGATGGTGTGGTCAGCTATTGAGTATGGTTAAAGCTAAGTAGGAAAGCCACAGATGTCACACTACCTTGTATATGATCCATCATGCTAATTTGATGCATGCAGTAAGAGGAAGGCACAAGTGAACAGAAAGGTATGTGTAATACAGAACCACAAACCCAAATCAAAAATATCCAACTTCCCTTCCCCAAGCTGTGTAGCAAACGACTAACAGACAATTAAACTGAATAAGGAAGCATACAGTTCTATATCTAGTATGTTTCTTCTGCCTTCTCGTTGATGGGAGGTGGGGTGTGCAATCGATGGTGGCAAGTCAGGTCCAGTCTGCTTCCGATGAACTGGCTGTTGGCCAGCTCCAGCACAGCAGGGGGAGGGGGAAACTCCCTCTTGTTCCCACCAGTGCAAGGTGGGTAGTTGCCTTCCGACAATGCAGCCTTCCTGTTTGTGGGACAGCCCATTAGGATGCTTGATAATGGTGTCTGCCAACCAGGGTGGTCAGGGGCGGGCACCCCTTCTTGTCAGTGTCTGGTTCCTCGGTGTCTGCCTGTGCCGGACTACTCCGGTCCGAACCCTCCTCTTCTGACAGTGAGCGACTCAGTGCCACCACTTGTGCCTTTTTGGCCGCTGCTTGCTCCTTTGTGGGTCTACCTTGTAACCTCCTTGGTCTCATGCGTCCAGATTTGTCTAGCGATCCCTCAGTCTTGTCACGGTCCTCACATGATATCTCCATGCCTTCCAATTGCAGGCATAACCTGGCCTCCACTGGAATGGCAAAGAAATGGATTTCATTGTCCACTATGGCTCTCAGTTTAGTGGGATACAGGAGTGTGTACATAAGCCCATTTGATTTAGCGGTTTCAGGACTCCTGTATAGGAGCTTTGCAAGTACTGCACTTCAAGTGTGTATTCAGGAAATATTGTTATCGGAGTGCCATTAAACTTCCAGAGGCCTCTAAAGCAGGTCTTTGTAATTGAGAAGATGCGCCACCACTGGCTGAGGAGGAAGGTCTTCTGACAGTGAGCGCTCTGCTACCTGATGGTCCGGCTCTGTGGAGTAGAAATGTGGTGCTTCGCCTGCCAGGATTGTATCGAGGATCCATTTCTCAGCAAAGAGTTCCATGCTCAGCTCTTCAGCTTTCCCGGCTAGTCGAATAATTAAGATGATGTTGCGACAGGAGTGCACCTCCATGTCCTTCGTTTGGTGTTTGAATGTGTGTACCTCATTTGCGTCTGTAGTTCCTGGACTATTGGGCATTGCCACAAAAGTGGTCTCCGTGCCGCCCACTCTGTCCACTAGTTTTCAGTGGTCTGTGAGCAGGAGGCCCACATCCATAGCCACTACAATAATCTTCAGTCTCAGTGCTGTCTTGGAGTCATTAATACGTTGCACTACTTTGTCAAACTTACTGATGTGCTCCTCCAGGGACGGAGCCCACGTGCACCCCCCTCTGCATACCAGATGAGAACCCAAGCATGGCTGATATTCCATTTGTAAAGCTCGCCGGTTAGGTGCTTTTTGGCTTCACCATGTTGTGCAGAATGAGTCAGCCCCACCAGGTTGTGGGGATGATGAAGGTTAGGGGTCTGGCACCCTGCTGTAGAGTTAATCCACAACCACAAGGTCAGCTGTAGGTGACCTGATGAGGGTCTCTGCTAGTAAATACCACTGCTCCCACAGTGCGGAGCAGCATTTTCCAAACATGGCAGCAGAGGTCTGCAACCTTTTAGTTCCTACCCAGGTTTGATGCACCAGGGGGGTCCTACAATGTGAGCAATAGCCAGTCCCAAAGTGCAGGTTTTCTCCATTGGGTGTGACATTGAGGAGCAAGGGTTGGCACCTTGCCTCCTGCAGCCCCCTCTCAAGACTTTGAGTCTCTACCGATTAGGACCACCACTCCGCAGGGCACTCCCCTCCTGTAGGCCCCCAATTCTGTGTATTTTTCAGGTGGCTATCCACGGGGAGCAAGAGTGATGTCTCCCCACCAAGGTTGGTGATGCTTATCCTTCAGGGCTCATGTGTTGTCCTACATTCGGCTGCAACCCTGATCTCACAGGGCCCATCTCAGAGTCTCCTATTGTTGTCTCACCATAAGGGCCCTGAGAGGGACAAGCTGCATGCCCACCACAGCTCCTGGATGGCATGCAATAGATAAATTCAGAGCTAGATATTGCAAGATGCCAGGGGTAGCCTGAGGACCTGTACTGTGCATGGCAATAGGGATCACGGTGTGCCTGGAGATGGCTGGCAAGCCTCCATCGAACGGAGTCTTTTGCCCCACACAAACATTCTCCCCTTCTTTCGGGGCTGGTCAGGATCTCTTTTGCATGGGAGGGTGGGGTCACAACTGCCTCCAAGGCAGTAATTTACAGTGACTGGGGCTCACTCATGGTCTGGAGACCACCATTATGCCCCCAGTGTAGGCCCAGTCAGTGAGGTGCCCTGTACCTGCATCCAGGTGGGGCATCAAGCAGGTCCGTGCCATCCCATAGCTGCCTTGGGGCCACAGCTGTGTCCGCTATCACCTTCTGTGACACCCCCTTCAGGTCTGGCACCAAGTGCTGGCTGGAAACATGTGGCAACTGGTTGGCCCCTTACTGCGCAGCAGTTTTCTCCCGATGGCGACAGGCCCCAGATACTGAGGGTCTTCCCCCAACCCACTCATGTCAGTTTACTGGTGTTCATGGAGGACTTTTTTCTTGGATGACAATGGGGCCTAGGCAGCATTATGGAGTTATGTTAGAGTGAGACAGTCTCCAGCGCAATCTTGGCTACCACCCCTCTCCTACTGTTGTTTGATCTTTCATATACAGCAACACATACATTGCTTTTATCCATGCTCTTATTCGTTCTCACCCTTTCCCCACGGAAAAGCAAGGTGTAGGCAATCTATAACTTATTAATATATATATTTTTTTCTTTTTACATGGTTTGACTGGGAACTAGCCACCTTTGTGTTGTTTGAAAACGCGTGACAATAAGAGTAAAGAAGATACTACACCCCATAAATGTTAGTAAAAAATAATGAGTTCACAAGGTATATTTTTCAAAACGTTTGCTGAGTGCACTGGCTAAAATTCTGGGACAAACGCCTGTTTTTGACTGTTGCATTGTAACCCAAGTTGACCATTTTTAGTGCTGTAAAAAGCAAGTTGTATTATTACCTAATTTATTATTGCAGAGTTCCTGATGGATACCTCCATGTTCAAATTCCTCACCTGTAAACCCCGGATGGAATGCTGGAACTGGAAAACTTTAAGGCCTTCCAGTGACCGGCAGGCTGTGCTGGACCCTGATGACGCCAGAAGTGACATCAGACTGCATCACTCAGGCCATAAGCGCCCTTTCCGGCACAACAACATTGATTACTTTTTTCCGTGTCTTCAACGCGGATCCAGAGTTTCGCTCCTTCAAAGTAAATGTCTTACATAAGTCTTACGCAGTACTATGTTACCTTTAAAGAAATCTGGGTGAAAGACCAGCCACTACTGTGAGAAACAAATGTCCATTACTGACCCACATACTGTTTGCCTTTGGTGCCTTGGGTTGAACCACATCTCCTTCACTTCTTTATCATGCCTCATTATGCACCCCAAGTCTGTGAAAGACCTATAAGCCTAGCTCCTAATGGCCAGGGCCAGAGATGATTGTTGTCAGTATAAAAGGTCGAGACATTGCTCTAGATCCTCTTCTGTATCAGTACAGAAAGAGGAAGCTTAAATAAATGAAGAAGCACACCAAAGTTAAGGCGATCCTTAATTCTTAGTCTTGCACAGGACTGTCGTCCTCTGAACCAGAGCTAATTACCTTGACCCCATGTCTCCCCTCTCTGTGCAGCTCTGCTTTGGTGACTCCAGTGGACCTGACTCCGGAGTGACTGTCCAATATTCCAGAATTTTAGGCTTCTGCACCTCTGAATTACTGGTGCTGCCACCACCCCTTCCTGGGTTTCCGACTAAAGGGAAGGACCTGCCAGTAATCTTGAATGCAATGTATTCAATTTTTGGAAAAGCAAGAACACCTTTTGACGCTCCTTCGGGCGAATGGCCTCATACCGGTTTCTGTTGTTTATACACTTACATCCCATGCTGTTTGGCGTCTCCCTGACAGATTCTAGTCCGGCACCTCATTCTTTCGAATATGCTCTTCGTTATATGCTTCTTCAACTTACAATGCCATGGATGGGGTTACCTCAGCCACAACCTCCTCTTCTGCCTCCTCCACTACTGGCTGTAGATATGGTGCCACCGCCATGTCAACCTGACACTGACACTGTTCTTCAGAAGAGGACCCATAGAGTAACTCAGTGTCTGTTGGAGGAGAAACATTACAGAAACTGTCTCCATGAGATTTTTGGAATAGTCTCTGAGCCTTTCAAAACTGTTTCCTTTGGAGACTCTGGAAATGAGGTTTATAAATTGAAAGGACTTTACTTAGGACTGCACTCGTTCTCTCTCGCCTGGACTACAGAAACAAACTCATTGTGCTTAAGAGCCCCAGCATTAGTTGTATGGAAACTGCAGGTTGTACAGAATTACGCAGCCCGGATTCTTTATAACATTCCTAGGCACGAGTCAGCCCAGCAAGCTCTGATCTCTCTCCACTGGTTCCCAGTGGCCCAGAGAATTACATATGAAGCCCTCTGTGTAGCCCACAGGGCATCCCTCGATACAAGCCATTTGATCTCCTGACCCCTGATTTCACCGAACACCCCAAGCAGAAGTTTGCGATCCACCAATGCCAGTGGGCTGTGATTCCCTCCCTCAAGTGAGCTAGAACTGGAGGGTGGTCGTTCAGATACAGTATTGTCGAACTTTGGAATTTCTTACCCCTTAATCTGCGGACAGCTAACCTTTGTGTAAACTACTGAAAACCTGGCTATTCGGCAGTAGCCTCCTCTAGTGGTTTCTGGCCAGGTAGACTCCCAATAATAGCACTCTTCGAGTGCCAAATACATAGAGAGACATATATAGGTAGATAGACGGGTAGCTATATAGTTAGATGCATAGATGCTTAGACATCCACCCAGGATTTTCCATCAGGTCCACGAGTTTGAGATGTTTTCCCTCAATAAAGTCATGTTGTTGCCTACCGAGGTTATAGATATGTAGCTGGCCACCACAGAAACCAACAACTTACTCATAGAAGTATTCCTACCTTCTGCTTCCTCTCCAAAGTATCCTCCCATTTAACACAGCCATTCTAGAGCCAGTTTCAGTAGCATGAGAGAAGGCCTCTTCTGCTCCAGCAGTTAACTGGCTTGTCATTTGTTCCAATCATCAGCTCCTGGTGATCCTCCATTCCTTTCTCCTCATCCTTCACCAGAGAACTTTTGTCAGTCAGACGGCCTGTTGTGAAGCACAGTCTGGAGGCTGTTTTCCTGCAGCAACCTTTGATAGGGAGTCTAAATGCTTTGAAGCTTGTGGCAAGAAGTCTTTCTCTGCGGGTAATAAGGTTCTCATTCATTAGTGCCAACGATATGCTTGCCAGATGTAACCATGACCAATGGCATATGGCCCAGATGATCTTACCTCATGTCCCTTAAGACTTGAGGGAACATTTTAAATAAATCATCCATGGTGGTCAAACTGCACCCTGTCACACTATCAAATCAGGGCTTAATTCAGCTGATTCAAAGCCTGTTCAGTCAGTCACAATATGTTGCCATGCTTGGCTCTGCACATTTAGGCCCATATTTATACTTTTTTAGCACCGCATTTGCGCCGCTTTTTGACGCAAAAACAACGCAAACTTACAAAATACAATTGTATTTTGTAAGTTTGTGCAGATTTTGCGTAAAAAAACGACGCAAATGCGGCGCTAAAAAAGTATAAATATGGGCCTTAACTTTTCTGAGATTCTCTTAAGCAGACCTGATAGACCCCCCTTTTGATGGAGCACAACTATTTGGGAGGGGGGGTTGGACTAATCCCACATTGGAGCGATTCTGCCTCCTTCAAAAGACTACCACCAGTTTCACAATTTCCAAGATCTCAAGGAGGACTACCTCTTCGTCATTGGCAATACTTATCTCACCCTCCACAACAACCTAACCTACTTCTCAGGCAATACAGAGGAGAAATTGAAGGAAGGGCCGTGGTTCTACATTGCAAACCTCTTGTCATTCTCCCACACCACCAGGAAAGCAGGTCTGATTTTGTTTCTCATTCCCACACAGTGCCTGTGGGATGGTGTGTGTGTCATTGTCTTCTGGCCTAGAAGGCCATTACTTTGGACCAGTGGGTCTTTCGAATCATACAAACGGGCTACACCCTTCCCCCTTCTTCAGGATCCACCACACATCCCACCCTCTTCTTTCTCCCCACCCTCAGGTCATTTGGCCATTTGTCAGCAGCAGGTGGTAGCTATTATTCTCCATAGAATGGTGGGGTTAGTGCCAGATAAAGAAAGGGATCAGATATGTTGCATCTGTCTGCGTCCCATTGTGGACCTAAGGGACCTGAACTTCTTCCTAAAAAGTTAAAACAGAATGCTGACCCTGGCATAGGTTCTTCTGGATTTGAAGTTTGGAGACTGGATGGTGTCACTCAACCTGCAGGATACGTACTTCCACATCTCTATTCTGCTGTTGCAGAGGTAATACTTTCAATATGTGGAGGGCCCTACACATTACCAGTTTGTTGTACTCCCCACACAGCTGAACATACAGGAGGCAAATTCACCAAATGGAAAATGTTACTTACTTGTAATCATTTTGTAGCTTACTTCCATTAATCCCTATGTGCTTCTCTAAATTGAATGGGAAACAACTTCATTCAGCACACTTTGTGACCGGCATGTTGCATGTAAAAAATAATTGGGTTTTCAAGCTAGTACATTAGAAAATCATTTTACATATGTCTTCAGCCAGTGTCTGAATTAAACTGTTATATTCAAAGCTTCTCACTAGAAGCCTGGTTTATGTGCTGCGTATGAAACAAACTAGGCTGAGACACACTGGCTTCACATGAGTAACAGTTTCCTTACTACTGTTGTCATTCATATTAATAACTGAGGTAGTGTAATTTTTAAAGAAACCTCATAAGACGTTGATTTTTATGGTGTGCTAATGACTATATTCTCGATATTTTAAAATAGCTTTTTTTAATGTAACAGTGTGATGACGTCTTGTAGGAGAGAACACATTAACACTGACATTTTAATTGTGTCAAATTGCTTTGTTTTCAGATAATGGAGTGTATGGTGTTGCCATGCTTGACACTGTTAAGAAAGCTTGTATATGCAGATGCAGCGGTTCGTCTGTCCTTAGCCCAGCAGACCTCAGTTCTTCTCACGTTGATCCGAGGTAACAAAAGCTTGGACAGTAGACATGATGTTTTGAAGCGATTTGTAGACAGTTATTTGTTTGAGATGTATCTATAGTTACCGTCACTGTCATTTGTGCCTTGAAGCACAACACTTTTAAATGTTAATTTTGAAGTCTCTAGATATTTGAAGTTTTTAAAGGTAGTGCACAATGTGGTATCTATATCTTATTCCGAGGGCAGACAAATAACTCCTACCTTTAAGGTCATAGAAATGAATGTAGCCTTTGAAGAGCATGACTACTTACTTGGAGTCAAACTGCCCATTTGAATGCAGGCTGTTACTGACTTTGACCAAGCCTGTAAGCGTCATCTGCCCACTCCTCATCTGAGAAAGAGTGAGGAAACTCATTAACGCATCCTAAACTTTCTTTGTATTTTGTACATTCTGCCTATAATATAGGCACTCTTGGTGTGTGTGCCAGAGCCACCTGCACCACTCAGCCATTGTCTTAGTGTTTAGCTTGAGCCGGTGTTTGCTCATCTGCTCTCAGATGAACATATAAAAGTGGAAACACTGGAAAATATGACTCAGGACACAGAGCATACACATTGAAAAGACTGGAAGGTGCAACTTGTATCAGTGGCACTCCGTTGTATTGCTCTAAACTCAGCAGTGGAGGAAGGGACAGCACTGATCTAACGCCTGCTAGTGTAGCCCCTCCAACCTCAGTTACGAGACAGCAGTTGATAAAAATGTTGTGGGTAACAGTGTCAGATGCCAGCACTATCAGGCCTGTAATGTTACCAAATTTAGATCTTCAGGCATTGAAACAAAACTCATTTTGCTGTGTCTGAGAGTGGTATTCTACCTGCTGTTTCTCCAGGACTTCATAGGAAGGCTACTTCCTCTCCATAGCACCAGTGTCACCAGAATTACCTGTGGACACGGCTCCTTCTCCAAGCAGCGGATTTAATCCTGTACGCCAAACGGGCAGAGACTTTCATTTCACCCATTTCCTTGTTCGAAAAAGACAGATCTAATACTCAGTGCATTGTCAACATAAAACAAAGTGTCATCTTCCCTAATCCTTATACTTGTTTACTTACCCTCGGCAATGCAAAGTGTAGACCATCTTTAGATTTTTTTTTTCTCACAGTTTTGTTCCAAAGGAAACATGCTTTCAGTACGAATACAAGAAACATAGGACTTGTCGGTGACTGGAGTTTTTTCAGTGTGGTGGGATTTTATACACTGAAACAAAACACTGTCACAAATCATATAGAATTCCTACCCACTGTACCAAGTTCATATCTTTCTGTGGTGCTTTGTCCCTGAAACAGAGTTTGAGCCAGGTATCTAATGCTACAGAACAGAAACCAGTGCCTGGCTCGTAAGTGAAAACCTTAAGTGTTGAGAATACAGAGTCTGCACAGAATGACCAACTTATTGACATGGGCGATGTAGAGTAGGGGCCGTTTTTTTATTTGGAGTTTTTCTAGAACTGTTCCAAAGGTAAGGTATGCCGTAACGTGGGGGAAACCAACAATCACTGACAGTGATAGATTACCAGGACACATAGGGGGTCATTCTGACCTCGGCGGTAAAAGGCACTTACCGCCGGTCAGAAGACCGCCATTCTACCGCCACGGCCGCGGTAACCCGCCACGGTCATTCTGACCCACAACTGCCAAGCCGCCAAAAACCCAGCATCCACGGAAGGCCGCCTCATCAGCGGGCAGCGATAAACTGGAGATGACCAAACCTCCACCGCCACGCCAACACAAACACGCCCATGCCATTACGACCCACGAATCCACGCGGTGGTCATTCAACCGCAGTATTCCATTGGCGGTACACACCGCCGCGGTCAAAATACACACCCAGCTCCAAAACCCAGCCACATTGGACAATTTGAAATACACACACTTGATACACATACAAACACCACCCCCACACATCCAAGCAACTATAAAACACACATCCACATCACCCACAAACCCCCACTAGTTGGAAATCTGAGAGAAGGCGAGAGAGAAGGCGAGAGAGAAGGCGAGAGAGAAGGCGAGAGAGAAGGCGAGAGAGAAGGCGAGAGAGAAGGCGAGAGAGAAGGCGAGAGAGAGAGAGAGAGAGAGAGAGAGAGAGAACGAACAGCAATCGAAAACCCCAACACACACAGGAACCCAACATCATCAACCACACCACATCTACGCACACATCACCACACCCCACCACTCACATCACCACAAACACCACCCCACACCACCCCATGGCACCCCAAAGACACCCAAGGTTTTCGGACCAAGAACTCCGGGTCATGGTGGAGGAAATCATAAGGGTAGAGCCCCAGCTCTTCGGCACACAGGTGCAACACACCACAATAGCCAGGAAGGCGGAGCTATGGCAGGGGATCGTCGACAGGGTCAACGCTGTGGGAAAGCATCCCAGAAACCGTGAAGACATCAGAAAGCGCTGGAACGACCTACGGGGGAAGGTACGGTCGATGGTCTCCAGACACAACATCGCTGTGCAGAGGACTGGCGGCGGACCACCACCCACCCCTCCCGAATTCACAGCATGGGAGCAAGAGGTCCTTAACATCCTGCATCCTGCGGGCCTCGCTGGAGTAGGCGGAGGAATGGACTCTGGTAAGTCTAGTCTCAACTACTCCCCCTCCCCCCCCCAACCACCAGCCTGCCAACCCACACCCCCACCCTCACCCCCAACCCCCCAGCACACATCCTCCCTGCCAATGTCTCACCAGCACAACCCACCCAACCCAAAACCAAACCCTGAATGCCTACACAAACCATGGACAACCATCACCTATGCATGACCACTGCACATACCCATACCCCCCACAAACCACCCTCACAACTCCTGCCACAAGGGAATGCCAGCACTGGGGGACAAGGGCACCCACAAATCGCACGCCATGGAACACACAGAAGCAATAACCATACTCTTTTACCCCTGCAGGGCCCGAACGCCAACACACCGGCCAGGAGGGTTCAGATATGTCCATCCCACCCCCAGAACAGGCCCCCAGTGAGGACAGCAGCTCTGTCGACCTGGAACCTGACGACCAGCCCGGACCATCGGGGACCTCTGGACAGTCGGTTCCCCACACACAGACACAGGCCACAGCAGACCTAACCCCCTCTGGGAATATCAGCACTGCTCCCACCCAGCGGGCCCATGCCTCTGTCTCCAGGACAGGTCAATCAGCGGTGTGTCCGCCACTACAGGGCACCCAGGCTGACCCAACACCCCAACAACACCAGGGACCTGGGGGCAGTGGTAGTGGGTACACCGTCCAGGGGACAGAGGCCCGGGGAAACAGGGCAACTGGGAGGGCTGCAGTGCGACAGGGGGGGAGGACAGGCCCAGGGAACCGACTCTCCAAGAGGCCCTCACCACCATCATGGGAGCATACCACCGCTCCCAGGAGACGATGGCGATGGTACTGGCCAGGTTCCAGGAGATCCAGGCACAGCAGGAGGAACGGTACATGGGGTACAGAGAGGAGCTCAGGAACATCGTCCAGGCCCTGAACCTAATAGTCACCACATTGCGGGACCATGTGGCACCCCAAAGGGCCCCTGTCACCAGCCCGGACCAGGAACAGCCTACCATCTCCGCCGGCGCTAGTGGACAGGAGGCCCCCACACAACGACGGGCCACCAGAACCCCACCTCCTGCTGAAGATCAACCACCCCGCAAGAGGAGCCTGAGATCACAACGGAAGACAGAGTAGGATGCCAAGACCCCCGCCAGCCTAAGATCCCCCCGGATGTCATTCCACTGTCCCACATCGTCACCCTGTCCAACCTTGAACTGCCCCTGCTCCATCCTTCCACAGGCATATGGACAATGCACCTGTGCGCCCGAGAACTGGACTCTGCCATGGACATCACTCCACCCCCACCCATCACCGTTTTACTATCATGGACCTATATGTAGCACTTTAAATAAATCACTAATTGCACTTAAAACACTCAGGAGTCTGCTTGTATTCTTAACAAATGTATTACACATAACGGTTCAAAATTGTACAGTTACATTGTGATGACAACATACCAATGTCAATGTGCTTTACTCCATGGCCGAACAAACCAGAAGTCACGCAGTGGGTCATACAGCTCTGAAAAGCCAAGGGAAAGTCACAATTCAGTTGAAAGGAACTGGGGGGAAACACAGAAAGTAGAGATGCAGGAGGCCAGAAGTAAATGTAAAATGGCGTGGGGGATTCTTACCTGGGTGCTACTGAAAATACTGTTGAATGACTGTGTCCCTGTTGTCCGTGTCGTCCCCGTCGTCTTCCTCCTCTTCACTCTCCACATGCTCCACAGCTGCTACAAAACCACCATCTGGACCATCCTCCTGCAGAAAAGGCACCTGGCGTCGCAATGCAAGATTGTGAAGCATACAGCAGGCCACGATGATCTGGCACACCTTCTTGGGTGAGTACATTAGGGATCCCCCTGTCACATGCAGGCACCTAAACCTGGCCTTCAGGAGGCCGAAGGTCCTTTCTATGATCCTCCTAGTTCGCCCATGGGCCTCATTCTACCGTTCCTCTGCCCTGGTCCGGGGATTCCTCACTGGGGTCAGTAGCCAAGGCAGGTTGGGGTAACCAGAGTCACCTATTAGCCACACACGGTGTCTCTGTAGCTGTTCCATCACATAAGGGATGCTGCTATTTCGCATAACATACGCTTCATGCACTGACCCAGGGAACTTGGCATTTACATGGGAGATGTACTGGTCAGCCAAACAGACCACCTGGGCATTCATCGAATGGTAACTTTTCCTGTTTCTGTACACCTGCTCGTCGTCTTTTGGGGGTACTAAGGCCACATGGGTCCCATCAATGGCACCAGTGATGTTGGGGATATGTCCAAGGGCATAGAAGTCACCCTTCACAGTGGCCAAATCACCCTCCTCAGGGAAAATAATGTAGCTCCGCATGTATTTCGTCAGGGCAGACAACACTCTGGACAAAATCTTAGAAAACATAGGCTGAGACATCCCTGATGACATGGCCACTGTTGTCTGAAAAGACCCACTTGCCAAAAAATGGAGGACTGACAGAACCTGCACCAGAGGGGGAATTCCTGTGGGTTGGCGGATGGGGGACATCAGTGCTGGCTCCAGCTGGGCACACAGTTCATGTATAGTGGCTCGGTCAAGTCGGTAGCGAAGTATTATATGACGTTCCTCCATTGTCGACAGGTCCACCAGCGGTCGGTACACGGGAGGATTCATCCTTCTCCTCGCAAGTCCCAGCGGACGGTGCCTAGGAAGGACAACATGGAGCACAGAGTCAAGCAACCCACAGTTACGTAACTACAGTTTGCACAGTACACGATTCTCAATGCATTGAATGGCTTGTATGAGTGGCATTGCAAGGCCTAGGCCTGTGTGACGCAGTAGTAATTAAGCCCTGTGGGCCATTGTAATGGCGGCTGCCTGACCTGAGAAGTGTGACAGTGGGATGTGAGGTCAATGCGCTGGCGTGACACACCGTGGCGGTAGGCGGTCGAAGACCGCGGCGCAAAGCCGCATTGGTTAACATCGAACCCTATGGGTTTCACGAGCCAATGACTAGCTGCGCCGGCGGTCGCGGAACGCACCGCGGCGGTACGTGCCGCGGCGGCCGTGACCGCCATTTTCTATCTGGTTAATCACTCGAGACCTGATCATCCACAGGAGAGGACCTATACTGCAAGTGCTGCTGTGACCTCGGTCTGGGAGATACAATGGCTGCTGCGACTGGGGAAAGGGCCCCTGCCTTCACTACAGAAGAGTTGGAGAAACTTGTGGATGGGGTCCTGCCCCAGTATGCGCGACACTACGGTCCTCCAGACCAACAGGTAAGTACACTGTGTGCACGTTGAATGGGCTATGCCTGGGTTGTGTATGGTGGATGTGAGATGGTGGGGTGGGGAGACAATGACGAGTGCAAGGCACGACAGATGAGAGCATGTGCCACATGGCAAGGTTGGGGAGGGGGGGCCAATCGCATCTATCATGCGGAAAATTGATGATATTTCAATTCCCACCCTGTACATGTCAAATAGGTCAGCGCCCATCAGAAGGTCGACATTTGGCGTGCCATCGCCAAGGAAGTCCGGGCCCTGGGGGTCCACAACAGACGGGGCACCCACTGCCGCAAGAGGTGGAGGACATCCGCCGCGGGACCAGGAAGACCGCCGAGTCACTGCTGGGGATGGCCTCCCAACCTAGGAGGGGTGCCAGTCGTACCCTGACCCCCCTGATGTCCTGGATCCTGGCGGTGGCCTACCCCGATTTGGATGGGCGCGTGAGGACATCACAGCAGACACAAGGGGGTGAGTACCAGCACATTCAGCTATCTTTACGCGCAGTGGAGGTGCCTGGGTGGGGGAAGAGGGCTGTGGGTGACATTAGGCCAGGGCGCTTTCTGTAGTGTAGTCCTCTGCTTTAGCCATGTCCCTGTGCCCCTGCCCCCCACCTCTGTAGGGTGACAAGTACAGCTATCCATGGACCTGCATCACCCATGTGCGCGTTTGTTGTCCCTAGACCTGTTGGCCTAGTCACAAGTACGGAGTAGTGTACCCCGATTGCGCGGCTTAGTGCATGAGGCTCTTGTGTCTGTCCTCTCCGCCAACGGTGTTGACAATGCATGCACTCAACCAGTTTTTATGTCTCCCCCCCACCCTTTTTTTTTATCTTCTTGTGCATGTGTGCATTAGCATCATCAGGCGGAGGAGAATTGGCACCGGAGCACGAGGGAGCTGAAACTCACCAGGCCCCGGTGGGCCATGGCACAGACACTGAGGCCACCAGTGATACGGAGGGCGAGGGGAGCTTCACAACGGGGAGCCGTGGTGACACCAGCGACACCGACACGTCCTCGGATGGGAGCTCCCTAGCGGTGGCGGCAACATCCGTGGCCCCCGCCTCTACAGGTACAGCCGCCACCCCGCGCACCAGCTCCGCCCTCCCAGCAGCCCTTCAGCCTTCGCTCCGTGCCCGCTCGCCCAAGAAGGCGGGCGTCTCCTTCGCCCCAGGCACCTCAGGCCCTGCCCCTGTTACCACTGCTGCCCTCAGTGAGGAGGTCATTGACCTCCTACAGACCATCATTGTTGGGCAGTCTACCCTTTTGAATGCCATCCAGGGGGTAGAGAGGGAGGTGCATCGTAGCAATGCATACCTGGAGGGCATTCATTCGGGTCAGGCTGCCCATCAACGATCGTTCAATGCTCTGGCCTCAGCACTGACGGCAGCCATTGTCCCTGTTTCCAGCCTCCCGCTTCTAACTGCCTCCAGCCTGTCTCTGTCTCCTGTTCCTCTGCCTATCCCATCCACACCATCAAACCAGCCTGCACACACCTCAACACCCAAGGGCAGCTCATCCAGACATAAGCACCACAGATCACACAAACATTCACCCAAGCAACACCCAGATGCAGACATGCCAACAGCCACTACCACCTCTGTGTCCCCCACCTCCTCGTCTCCCTCCTCCCTCCCTGTGACGTCTCTACTCACACCTGCATGCACACCACCAACAGCCAGTACTTCCATCACCAGCACACCCTCCAGTCCAGTCCGCACACGTGCAGTCACCACCCCCACTGCCATTTACACGTCCCCTGTGTCCTCTCCCACTGTGTCTGTCACCCCCTCTTCCAAGACACACAAACGCAGGCAGCCACCCACCCAACAGCCAAGCACCTCACGACAGCCTCCAGCCCATGCACCTTCACCCAAGGACAGCACACCTGACTCTCCTACAACCACCTCCTCTTCCTCCACTCCCATAACCACTACACCTACCCTTTACCCTGGTCCTAAAAATCTTTACCTCTCCACTATTGACCTCTTTCCCTCCCCTGACCCCCCCCCCCCCCCCCTCCATCTGCTAAGAGTCCCAGGAGCGCCTCAGCCACCACCAGCCCGGCTTCAAGGGTCACCGTAGTGCATGGCTTTTGGAGTCCCCCCTTTGCCAGCAGTGATACATCGGTCAGCAGCAAGGGGACAGCCAGCCCCCCCCCTGGAAAGAGGACCCGTAAAGTAAGGGGCCGCTGCGGGACGACTGACACGGCTGCCCCCAAGGACCAAAGTTCTGCCACTTCACCTGCCACAACATCCAGGGGAGGCAAGGGCCCGAGAGCCAGATCGAAGGAGGGCAAGGGCAGCAGGGCGGAGAAGTCAGCCAGCAGGAGCGCGGACCAGGAGGGCCCCACAAGCCCCATCCCGGGTGTGAGAGAGGACACCCAAGGGCCCAGCACACCGTCACCGAAGGGTCCAGCAAATGCACGGTCGGAGGGCGACTGAGCAGGGAGTCGTGGCCAGGTCTGACTCCCTTGACTTACAGAACAAGCACCGCTGAAGAGGGCCCCGCCGTCCAGAAAGGCACCGCTGAAGAGGGCCCCGCCGTCCAGAAAGGCACCGCTGAACAGGGCCCCGCCGTCCAGAAAGGCACAGCTGAACAGGGCCCCGCCGTCCAGAAAGGCACAGCTGAACAGGGCCCGCTGTCCAGAAAGGCACAGCTGAACAGGGCCCCGCTGTCCAGAAAGGCACAGCTGAACAGGGCCCCGCCGTCCAGAAAGGCACCGCTGAACAGGGCCCCGCCGTGCAGAAAGGCACCGCTGAACAGGGCACCGCCGGGAGGAGCACCGCTGAACAGGGGCCCTTCATCTCAAGAACCGCTCCGCTTGCCCCGCCGTCTCAAGCACCGCTCCGCTGGGCCCTTCCTGTCAAGCACCGCTCCGCTGGGCCCTTCCTGTCAAGCACCGCTCCGCTGGGTCCTTCCTGTCAAGCACCGCACCGCTGGGCCCTTCCTGTCAAGCACCGCACCGCTGGGCCCCGCCGTCTCAAGCACCGCTCCGCTGGGCCCTTCCTGTCAAGCACCGCACCGCTGGGCCCCGCCGTCTCAGGCACCGCTCCGCTGGGCCCTTCCTGTTAAGCACCGCTCCGCTGGGCCCTTCCTGTTAAGCACCGCTCCGCTGGGCCCTTCCTGTTAAGCACCGCTCCGCTGGGCCCTTCCTGTTAAGCACCGCTCCGCTGGGCCCTTCCTGTTAAGCACCGCTCCGCTGGGCCCCGCCGTCTCAAGCACCGCTCCGCTGGGCCCTTCCTGTCAAGCACCGCTCCGCTGGGCCCCGCCGTCTCAAGCACCGCTCCGCTGGGCCCTTCCTGTCAAGCACCGCTCCGCTGGGCCCTTCCTGTTAAGCACCGCTCCGCTGGGCCCCGCCGTCTCAAGCACCGCTCCGCTGGGCCCTTCCTGTCAAGCACCGCTCCGCTGGGCCCCGCCGTCTCAAGCACCGCTCCGCTGGGCCCTTCCTGTCAAGCACCGCTCCGCTGGGCCCCGCCGTCTCAAGCACCGCTCCGCTGGCCCCTTCCTGTCAAGCACCGCTCCGCTGGGCCCTTCCTGTCAAGCACCGCTCCGCTGGGCCCTTCCTGTCAAGCACCGCTCCGCTGGGCCCCGCCGTCTCAAGCACCGCTCCGCTGGGCCCTTCCTGTCAAGCACCGCTGGGCCCCGCCGTCTCAAGCACCGCTGGCCCATTGACAGTGCCGGTTCTGTGTCGTGCTAATGTTCACGCTGCACTCGGGCCACCCTGCCTCCTCCATTGCCTGTGGAGACTGTTATCCACTTGATGGACTGTGGCTTTGCACTCCCCAGGATATGACAGTGGGCAAGCCACCCACTGTAGAGACTTGAGAGACTGTGGCTTTGCACTCCCCAGGATTGAACAGTGGGCATGGTGGCCCCTTCTTGGATCTGGTGTCGTGGACTCGTGTGGCTGTGGTGCCCCCCCTTCCCTTCCCCCTGAGGTGCCTGTAGTTTTATCATCTGATGCCCCTGCAGTGTTCTCTCCAACCGTCTCAGGTCTCCTGTGTGGGCTTTGCCCATGTGTTGATAAACTTTGGCCCACGGACATTTGCAATTTCAGTGACTGTGCAGGACTTTTTGCCTCTATTTATCGGTTACGCAATGTTTACAATTGGATTTTTTTATTTCATTTTCCTATTTTACCATTACTTCAATGAACCTATTTTTTACATAAATGTTGTTTCTCACTTTAATCTTATCTTTTCGTTATTCCGGGGGGTTTGGGTGGGGTCACTTTGACTTGGTGCTCGGCGTTGGTGTGTAGATATTTGGGGGGTGGGTGTAATGCGTATGTGTGTGCCCGTAACCCTTCCTCCTCCCCCCCACTCCCCTGTGTCGTAGGTGCGGTACTCACCGTTGTCGTCTGCGCCGGAGTTCGTACTCGTGGTAGATGAGCAGGTAGACGAGAGCAGGTAGGATGTTCAATTCGGGCTCCATGCTGTCCTCCGTCCTTGTGGAGTGTATAGAGGTGAGCGTTTTCCCGTTCGTAGTCTGTTTCCGCCGTGTTATTATCGGCGGGGCTCCCGCCCCGGAAAAGGTGGCGGGTTGGTGAGTTGTGATAGGGTGGGCGGTACATTGTCTGCCGCCTGCCTGTTGGCGGTGACCTCCGCGCTGTTTGTCTGTCCCGCCGTGGCGGTCGGAGTGTTAAAGTGGCGGGCTCTGTTGGCGGTTCCCGCCAGGGTCAGAATTCCATTTTTTGGACCGCCAGCCTGTTGGCGGATTGGCCGCCGCTTTATCACCGACCGCCAGGGTCAGAATGACCCCCATAGTCTTGCTTTAAGGTGCCTAAAAAGAACTTCTGCCATTTTTATGCTATTAGCCGCAAGGCAGAAATAAGATTTGATTACTCTCATGATGAGAGACTTGCCTTTGGACCAAATGTCTTCATAGCAGTCTTATGAGTGCTACTCAGTCTTTTGTGAATTTCTTCAAAGCCAGCACTGAAGCTTATGGTTTGGCATTAAGCCAGAAATAAACCAGTTTTGATACTGAACATTTATGGACATCCAGAGGCCTTGTATTTGAAACAAGTTTGAAGTACTTTAAAAAAAATAATAATCTGGCCTCCCACTCTTGTCTGCAAAAAGCACAGTCCTTAAAGTCCACTAGCAGGTCTTCCAACATTGGAAAAGTCTTATAATCCATTGCAGGAAGATGGCGGGGTTTAATGTGATATGAGAACCACTTTGGCTCCTTGGCATACATGTTCGAGGATCATTCAGATGATTTTCCTTTGACAACGGGATTATTACCATTGTATCCTACATAGAGCAGATATTTTTGATGCGGTGCAGCTAGGTCAGGATAAGGATTTATGTTTATTGGTGGCACCTATAATTTCCCTACAGTTCAATAGTAATGTTTACCCATTCTCCAATGTGTGCTTCAACTGGGAGCAGATGTATTTAAGACATCAGCCACCTCTAATCATTAACACTATGGGTCATGATAACATTTGAATCAGCTTTTCCGGACCACAAAAGTATAAAGTCTCATGCCACGCTAGTCCCAATGATGTGGCCCTAGCGCCGAAGGGATCAGTGTTTTGAATCTCACTAATTGCCTAGTTCCTGACTAGTAGATCCTGAAACTTTAAATATTAGGCAAAAATGGGGAAGTGGCAGTGTTAGAAATGGGGTTTTTGGTTGGCAGTCAGGTTTCCCTCTGTCCAAGCAAGAACCCTCACTTTAGTCAGGGTAAGTCACACACAATCCAAATTATTCTGTGCCCACCCTCTGGTAGTTTGGCACGAGCAGTCAGGCTTAATTTAGAAGGCAATGTGTAAAGTATTTGTGCAATAAATCATACAATAACACAATATAGCACCACAAAAATACACCACACAGTGTTTAGAAAAATATATAATATTTATCTGGATAATTGCAGGTCAAAACAAATAGATGCAATATGAAATTGTAGAGATATCACTGAAAAGTGATTTTAAGTGTCTTAAGTCTTTAAAAAGCAAACAAAGTCTCTTTCAAAAACAAAGTACCTGGTTTACAGTGGAAAATCTCCGCAAAGGGCCGCAGAAGAAGAGATACGTGGAAAAATGGTGTGTGTGTCGATTTCTCGCCTGCACACACGGACTTGCATCGTTATTTTTCATGTGGGGGAAGTCGTGCGTTGTGTTCTGGCGCCCAGACAGTCTCTTTCTGTGGGTCGCGGGATTACCAGATGTCCCTGAGTCTGTGCGTGGATTCTTCGGCTTGTTTTCCAGCTGCGCGTCGTTCCGGGAGGCTGTGCGTGGAATTTTCGTTCTCACGGCAGGCTTCGCATCGATTTCCCCTCTTGAAGTCGGGCGCCGTTGTCCTTGCGAGGCCGTGCGTCGAAGTTCCGGTCGCCCCGAAAGCGTCTCGTTGATCAGCGGCGATGTGCGGCGATTTTCTCGCCACCGAGCAAGCTGTGCATCGAAATTTCCGGCACACGAAGAGTCCAAATGAAAAAGAGAAGTCTTTGAAGTCGTGAGACTTCAGGGAACAGGAGGCAAGCTCTATCCAAACCCTTGGAGAGCACTTTTACAGCCAGACAAGAGTTCAGCAAGGCAGCAGGCCAACAGCAAGGCAGCAGTCCTTTGTAGGAAGCAGACAGGTGAGTCCTTTGAGCAGCCAGGCAGTTCTTCTTGGCAGGATGTAGTTTCTGGTTCAGGTTTCTTCTCCCGCAAGTGTCTGATGAGGTAGGGCAGAGGCCCTGTTTTATAACCAAATGTGCTTTTGAAGTGGGGGAGACTTCAGAGAGAGGCTAAGAAGTGCACCAGGTCCCCTTTCAGTTCAATCCTGCCTGCCAGGGTCCCAGTAGGGGGTGTGGCAGTCCTTTGTGTGAGAGCAGGCCCTCCACCCTCCCAGCCCAGGAAAACCCATTCAAAATGCAAATGTATGCAAGTGAGGCTGAGTACCCTGTGTTTGGGGTGTGTCTGAGTGAATGCACAAGGAGCTGTCAACTAAACCTAGCCAGACATTGATTGTAAGGCACAGAAAGATTTAAGTGCAAAGAAATGCTCACTTTCTAAATGTGGCATTTCTAGAATAGCAATATTAAATCCGACTTCACCAGTCAGTAGGATTTTGTATTACCATTCTGGCCATACTAAATATGACCTTCCTACTCCTTTCAGATCAGCAGCTGCCACTTCAACAATGTATGAGGGTAGCCCCAATGTTAGCCTATGAAGGGAGCAGGCCTCACAGAAGTGTAAAAACGAATTTAGGAGTTTTTACACTACCAGGACATATCAACTGCACAGGTACATGTCCTGCCTTCTACCCACACAGCACCCTGCTCTAGGGATTACCTAGGGCACACATTGGGGGTGACTTATATGTAGAAAAAGGGGAGTTTTAGGCTTGGCAAGTACTTTTAAATGGCAAGTTGAAGTGGCAGTGAAACTGCACACACAGGCGTTGCAATGGCAGGCCTGAGACAAGGTTAAGGGGGCTACTTAAGTGGGTGGCACAACCAGTGCTGCAGGCCCACTAGTAGCATTTCATCTACAGGCCCTAGGCACATACAGTGCACATTACTAGGGACTTATAGGTAAATTAAGTAGTCCAATTGGGTATGATCCAATGTTACCATGTTTAAAGGGAGAGAGCATATGCACTTTAGCAATGGTTAGCAGTGGTAAAGTGCGCAGAGTCTAAAAACCAGCAAAAATGAGGTCAGAAAAAGAGAAGGAGGAAGGCAAAAGTCTGTGGATAACCCTGCAGAAGGGCCATTTCCAACAGGCAGCAACTACACATTGGTGAATTGCAAACTCCATCGCTCTCCTGAAGTTAAGTTATAGTCATCAGCAGTGGCAAGAGTACAATAACAAAGGCAGTTGCAGCTCTGCAAAATGGCAGACTTATTTCCAGTACCAGCCACAGCATCTCATTTGATTCTGTTGATACAGCCAGGAGACATACAAGTGGGTTTTTCTTAAGTAGGCATTGATGGTAACACATTTTGGGCTTTCAGCTTGGAGGGCAGAGTGAAATCATCAGTCTGGCATTTAATGGCAATCATGTCTTTGGTGACCAGAAGGATGATACTTTAGAACCAGATTGTAATGTAATTGTGTGTGTGTGTATATATATATATATATATATATATATATATATATATATATGTTCGATGGCATGTGTAGCTGCAGATACACATGCTGTGCACATCCTGCCATCTGGTGTTGGGCTCGGAGTGTTACAAGTTGTTTTTCTTCGAAGAAGTCTTTTCGAGTCACGGGACCGAGGTACTCCTCCCATTTCGGCTCCATTGCGCATGGGCGTCGACTCCATCTTAGATTGTTTCTTTTCCGCCATCGGGTTCGGACGTGTTCCTTTTCGCTCTGTGTTTCGGGTCGGAAAGTTAGTTAGAATCTCTGAAAAATCGTCGGTATTGTTTGGGTTCGGTATCGGGTTAGTTACAACAGATCGACACCGACTTTTGAAGAGCTCCGGTGGCCCTTCGGGGTTTTTTCGATCCCCCGTCAGGGCCTGGTCGGCCCGGCCATGTGTCTCTTCAAGGCTGATGGAACGGACCCTATTCCGCTTCTGCCCAAAATGCCATAACAAGTATCCATATACAGATCAGCATCTGGTCTGTAACTTGTGTTTGTCGCCGGAACACAAGGAAGATACTTGTGAAGCCTGTCGAGCATTTCGGTCCAGGAAGACACTAAGAGACCGAAGAGCAAGGAGACTGCAAATGGCGTCGGCGCCGACAGGACAAGAGCGTTTCGAGGAGGAGGAAGAAACATTCTCCATCCATGAATCAGACTCGGATGAGATCGATCCCGAAGAAACGCCGAAAACCGTGAGTAAGACGTCAAAACACAAAACTCACGAAAAACCCACTAAAGCCCAGGGGACGCCACCGCCAACAGGCCATGGCTTAACCCGAAAAATAGGTGACCAATCATCGGCACCGAAAAAGGGCACGCTGGGGGCGAAGTCATCCGACTCCGGTCGAGATACCGCCACACAGCAATCTCGGGCTCGAGATAGTGGCTCCGAGCAGGTTCGGCATCGAGATAGCGGCACCGAAATGGGTCGGCACCGAGAGACCACGACGCCGAAAGTAAAGAAGGTTTCGTCGGAACCGAAAAAAGCAGCCAAAAAGGTTTCGATACCGAAACATCCGGCCTCGGAACCGAAAACAAGTTTCTACACTGAGGAACAAGGACTGTCCACACAAATGAAGACACATAGATTTAGATAGGAATTGGAAACAATAGAGCCAGACTATACACAAAGAAGACTCCATATCCAAAAAGAAACAGGGAAGATCAGTACTCTCCCTCCGATTAAAATGAAACGCAAACTTGCCTTTCAAGAAAAAGACAAGCAGCCACAGGCAAAGGTGGCTAAACAAGTAACCCCGCCACCATCTCCACAATGCTCTCCGCAACCATCACCGGTAGCCACTCCACCAATGATGCAATCCCCAACTCATACAGGAATGAGTCAAGATGACCCTGACGCATGGGACCTTTATGACGCACCAGTGTCAGATAATAGTCCTGAATGTTATCCAGCTAGACCGTCGCCACCAGAGGTTAGTACAGCCTACGCACAGGTGCTGTCGAGAGCAGCGGCATTTCATAATGTCAGCCTGCATGCTGAGCCCATTGAAGACGACTTTCTTTTTAACACACTGTCGTCCACACACAGCCAGTATCAAAGTCTTCCTATGCTACCCAGAATGCTAAAACACTCCAAACAAGTGTTTGAAGAGCCTGTAAAAGGAAGGGCCATTACTCCAAGAGTGGAGAAAAAATATAAACCGCCACCAACAGACCCCGTGTATATCACACAACAGCTAACACCGGACTCAGTTGTAGTAGGGGCTGCGCGCAAAAGAGCGAACTCACATACTGCAGGAGATGCACCACCTCCAGATAAAGAAAGTCGAAAATTCGACGCAGCAGGCAAAAGGGTGGCGGCACAGGCAGCAAACCAGTGGCGTATTGCCAATTCACAGGCTTTGTTGGCCAGATACGATAGGGCCCATTGGGACGAAATGCAACACTTTATAGAACATTTGCCCAAGGAGTTCCAAAAGAGAGCGCAGCAAGTAGTAGAAGGAGGACAGAGTATCTCCAACAATCAGATACGGTCAGCAATGGATGCTGCAGACACAGCTGCTAGAACTGTCAACACAGCAGTAACAATAAGGAGACATCCATGGCTGCGTACATCAGGATTTAAACCAGAAATACAGCAAGCTGTGCTGAATATGCCATTCAACGGGCAGCAGTTGTTTGGGCCGGAGGTGGACACTGCGATCGAAAAACTTAAAAAAGACACTGACACGGCCAAAGCCATGGGCGCACTCTACTCCCCACAGGGCAGAGGCACATTTCGAAAAACAAATTTTAGAGGGGGGTTTCGAGGACAAAGCACAGAACCCACAACCTCACAGACAAGACCCACTTACCAGAGCCAGTATCAGCGGGGAAGTTTTCGGGGACAATATAGAGGGGGACAATTCCAAAAGAATAGAGGAAAGTTCCAAAGTCCCAAAACTCCTCAAAATAAACAGTGACTTCCAAGTCACACATCCCCAACACATAACATCTGTGGGGGGGAGACTAACCAAATTTTACGAACATTGGGAGGAAATAACAACAGACACTTGAGTCCTAGCAATTATCCAGCATGGTTATTGCATAGAATTTCTCAAATTCCCTCCAAACATCCCACCGAAAACACACAATATGTCAAAACAACATATAGATCTTCTAGGACTAGAGGTTCAGGCATTGCTACTAAAAGAAGCAATAGAATTAGTATCAAAAAACCAGAAAGGAACAGGAGTTTACTCTCTGTACTTTCTCATACCCAAAAAAGACAAAACTCTGAGACCTATATTAGATCTCCGAACATTAAATACCTACATCAAATCAGATCACTTTCACATGGTGACATTACAAGATGTAATTCCACTACTCAAACAGCAAGACTACATGACAACACTAGACCTAAAGGATGCATATTTCCATATACCGATACATCCTTCACACAGAAAGTACTTAAGGTTTGTATTCCAGGGGATACATTACCAATTCAAGGTGTTGCCATTCGGAATAACAACTGCGCCAAGAGTTTTTACAAAGTGCCTGGCAGTCGTAGCTGCACATATCAGAAGGCAGCAAATACATGTGTTCCCGTACCTAGACGATTGGTTAATCAAAACCAACACGCTAGAAAAATGTTCACAACACACAAAGTATGTCATAGAAACCCTCCACAAACTAGGTTTCTCAATCAACTACACAAAGTCACACCTTATACCGTGTCAAACACAGCAATACTTAGGGGCGACAATCAACACAGCAAAAGGGATTGCCACTCCAAGTCCACAAAGGGTTCAGGCATTTCACAATGTAATACAGGCCATGTGTCCAAAACAAAAAATACAAGTCAAAATGGTGATGAAACTCCTAGGCATGATGTCCTCATGCATAGCCATTGTCCCAAATGCAAGGTTGCACATGCGGCCCTTACAACAGTGCCTAGCATCACAGTGGTCACAGGCACAGGGTCAACTTCTAGATCTGGTGTTGGTAGACCGCCAAACATACACCTCGCTTCAATGGTGGAACAGTATAAATTTAAACAAAGGGCGGCCTTTCCAAGACCCAGTGCCACAATATGTAATAACGACAGATGCCTCCATGATAGGGTGGGGAGCACACCTCAATCAATACAGCATCCAAGGACAATGGGACACTCACCAAAAACAGTTTCACATAAATCACTTAGAACTATTGGCAGTATTTCTAGCGCTGAAAGCATTTCAACCCATAATAAGCCACAAACACATTCTTGTCAAAACAGACAACATGACAACAATGTATTACCTAAACAAACAGGGAGGGACACACTCAACACAGTTGTGTCTCCTGGCACAAAGAATATGGCATTGGGCGATTCACAACCACATTCGCCTAATAGCACAATTTATTCCAGGAATTCAGAATCAGTTAGCAGACAATATCTCTCGGTATCACCAACAGATCCACGAATGGGAGATTCACCCCCAAATACTGAATACTTACTTCCAGAGTTGGGGAACACCACAGATAGATCTATTTGCAACAAAGGAAAACGCAAAATGCCAAAACTTCGCATCCAGGTACCCACAAGATCAGTCTCAGGGCAATGCGTTATGGATGAGTTGGTCAGGGATATTTGCTTACGCTTTTCCCCCTCTCCCACTCCTTCCATATCTAGTAAACAAGTTGAGTCAAAACAAACTCAAACTCATACTAATAGCACCAACATGGGCAAGACAACCCTGGTACACAACACTACTAGACCTTTCAGTAGTGCCCCATGTCAAACTACCAAACATACCAGATCCGTTAACGCAACACAAACAACAGATCAGACACCCAAATCCAGCATCGCTGAATCTAGCAATCTGGCTCCTGAAGTCCTAGAGTTCGGACACTTAGACCTGACACATGAATGTATGGAGGTCATAAAACAAGCTAGGAAACCTACCACTAGACATTGCTATGCAAATAAGTGGAAAAGATTTGTTTATTACTGCCATAATAATCAAATTCTACCCTTACACGCATCTGCCAAAGACATCGTAGGATACTTACTACATTTGCAAAAGTCAAAGCTAGCTTTTTCTTCCATTAAGATACATCTTACAGCAATTTCAGCTTACCTGCAAATTACGCACTCAACTTCTCTATTTAGGATACCAGTCATAAAAGTATTTATGGAAGGTCTAAAGAGAATTATACCACCAAGAACACCACCAGTTCCTTCATGGAACCTCAACATTGTCTTAACACGACTCATGGGTCCACCTTTTGAGCCCAGGCACTCTTGTGCAATGCAATGCTTAACATGGAAAGTTGAATTTTTAATTGCCATCACATCTTTAAGAAGAGTAAGTGAGATTCAAGCATTTACCATACAAGAACCATTTATTCAAATACACAAGCATAAAGTAGTTCTACGGACAAATCCTACATTTTTACCAAAAGTCATATCACAGTTCCACTTAAATCAAACAGTAGAATTACCAGTGTTCTTCCCACAGCCAAACTCTGTAGCTGAAAGAGCACTACATACATTAGACATCAAAAGAGCGTTAATGTACTACATTGACAGAACAAAACTAATTCGAAAAACAAAACAATTATTTATTGCTTTCCAAAAACCTCATACAGGAAATCCAATTTCTAAACAAGGCATTGCTAGATGGATAGTTAAGTGCATTCAAACCTGTTATCTTAAAGCAAAAAGAGATCTGCCTATTACACCAAAGGCACACTCAACTAGAAAGAAAGGTGCTACCATGGCCTTTCTAGGAAATATTCCAATGACCGAAATATGTAAAGCAGCTACATGGTCTACGCCTCATACATTTACCAAACACTACTGTGTAGATGTGCTAAAGGCACAACAAGCCACAGTAGGCCAAGCAGTAGTACGAACATTGTTTCAAACAACTTCAACTCCTACAGGCTGAACCACCGCTTTTGGGGAGATAACTGCTTACTAGTCTATGCACAGCATGTGTATCTGCAGCTACACATGCCATCGAACGGAAAATGTCACTTAACCAGTGTACATCTGTTCGTGGCATTAGTCGCTGCAGATTCACATGCGCCCACCCGCCTCCCCGGGAGCCTGTAGCCGTTTAGAAGTTGATCTTGAACATCTGTATATTTGTAAATATATTACTTTAAACTACATTATGTACATTACTCCATTGCATGGGCACTATTACTAGCATACACAACTCCTACCTCACCCTCTGCGGGGGAAAACAATCTAAGATGGAGTCGACGCCCATGCGCAATGGAGCCGAAATGGGAGGAGTCCCTCGGTCTCGTGACTCGAAAAGACTTCTTCGAAGAAAAACAACTTGTAACACTCCGAGCCCAACACCAGATGGCGGGATGTGCACAGCATGTGAATCTGCAGCGACTAATATAGATATATATATATATATATATATATATATATATATATATATATATATCTTTGCATAGCTCCGACAGTGCATATTTGCAGAAGGGTAGTACCTTCTATGAGTGAGTGCAATGGCCCAAAAAACTGGTGCTTGAATACTGCAGAGGAGCATCCTTTCTAAGGGTCTTCCATCCTCAAATAGATGTCAAAGGCAACAGAAGTGCAGTACCAAAGCATACTAGAAGCAGCCAGCAACACTCTCCCCCTTCTCTCCCTTCTCACCGCTCTCACCTTCTCACTCTGAGCCAGTCCAAGGCAAGGGGCAGGGATTAGGCTGGAGCGTTGTGGATTATGTCCTAATGAAGCATTGCCAAACTCCAAACTCTTTTGAGCATAACATGCCAACTAGGGGCGAGGGAGCTTGGGGGAAAGGAGACTGGTGGTGGTGGTGGGGGCACTTGAGGTATGAGGTTAGTTCTTCAACAGTGACACAATAAAACATATATATGCCATTTGTGAATGTTTTATAGTTTGTGATGAAATCAAAAAAGCAATTCTATGAAAGACTTTAAGGAGTGTAGAATGATGTATTCTAGTAAGTGTCAATGCGCTGGAGAGGTTAGACGGGGTATTAGGTGTGCTTCCAGATCCAGAAGAAAAACAGAACACTGTGCCTGACCTTTGACCACTGAATCATTGTTTGCATTAATTTTACTAAATTCAAGATGAAGTTGTTGAAAATGTATTTCCCTATTAAAGAAGACGACCACTGTCTGGTAATGAGTGAGATGAAGAATACTTTTGTCTTAACCCCAGACATTCGATCCTACAGCATTTTTTTCACTGTGGTTTGTTTTATTACTTCCATCTACTTCCACTTGGAATCAAACTGACTCAAAGAGAATTTGCCAAATGCTTAACAGAGACTGATCACATGAAATTACAACAAAGAGCAGTTGGGGAATGCCATAGATATTCGCACATCGACCTAGGTTTGTCGAAAGTTCGTTTATGATTGTCTTTTTGGAGCGACAGATGGTAGTGGGTGCCAGGCTAGCCATGCACCTGCCACCTCAGGTGTCAAAGGAACACCCACTGAGAATCAGTGAATGATAACCTGTATAATTAGAACAAAAGGCCAGGGCACACCCAAAATTGTAACTTCGTATGGTAGATCCAAATGGTATTTCAGGAATTGAAACAACGTCCGGGAAGCAGGTGACACTCGATATTTATTAAAGGTGATTCCAATCAAGTGATTAAATACAAGTCCAAACAGCAAGAAAACAGCCGACATGTGTTTCGTCTTCAAGACTTTGTCAAGGCTTTAGCTGAGCAGATGTATATATGAAAAAAAAAAAAATAAGATGAAACAGAGTCCCAAGAATCCATTAGACTGAAGTAAGTCTGTTGATGAGTTGATCATGTGAAGTATAATGGCAGAGCAAAGGCTATGATAGGCCTAGTGTATTTCAAATTGATCCGTGCTGGTCGCGTCGGAGTTGTAGGAGTATGCCACTGATCACATGTATGCCATAAATGTGTACTCATACTTAGGCGATGGTGAAGGGGAATTCACTTCTGTCCGACTGCGAAAACAATGTAATTGTGACAGTCAGCTCAGACCACCTTATGTTGGTGAATGCCACAGAATTATTTAGTAGGAAACTATTATGATGAATGCTTTACAAAGAGGGTCATGGTAGAAATGAGGAATTATGGAGGAAGTGAGCTTACACCACACTTCTCCTAAGTAGCTTTCACCTTGAGCTGCAGATTGTAGGTACAGACGTAAAGGTTCTTCAACCATATATACAGGGCAATGCTGTTAATATATTGTTGAACATCTCTACTGTAATGTTTTCCTCAACACATAACGTGTAGTACACTTCCTCTTTCCAGATGGGCACTATCTGATACTGAACAAGGACCAACATTCATTGTGCCTCCTAACAGTCTCTGGGAGAGTACAACATTGTTAACTGACACACTCATCAGCGAGTTAGAAGACATCCACAAGTGCATTCTAGATCATGCTGTGGCACAGGAAATCTTTGTTTTGTTTTAACTTTCAATACAGTATTCTTTGCAAAGGGTGGTGTTTCTATGGCATATAACTTAGAAACAATTAAAAGAAAGAAATAACATTAACTAAGTAAGGCTGGCAGCAGGATCATAATATTGAGCAGTAAGATATAGGCAATTTATTCTTGTCTTTGTATTAAAGTAAAGGTCATACGTTCCCCAAGTGGTGTACAGATTTGAGGCATGTCGATGCTGACAATAGTATGTGTATAACTGGGCTAAGAAATCACAGGTTGCAAAGTTGACGGTTGTAGTTAATCACAACATCCCAAAATGTGGTACCTGGCGTACACAATGACAGTGTTAAAATTAATTACTTTCTAGGTTAGATATTGGGAGTCCAGCTGAATCAAGTAGTTTCTGAGTGGGCCCCATATGTCTTTGGGTTTGGAAGCATGCAGCAGTGTTTTCGCATAAGTCACAATCATGCTAGTGAGCCAGGTTCATGTAGTTGGAGCTTGGCTGCTGCCCAAGTATACAACAATCTCCTGTTTAGTAACTAAAATTGCCAGTACGGTCAATCTGTGCACTTCCTGTGGTATCTCTCGCACATAACCCAGCAGTGCAATAAACGGGTCCGGGTCCAGAGTGGTCCCTATCATTCGAGACAGTATAGAGAAACATTGTTCCAGAATCCTCCAACTAGGGCACATGTCCACTTCAGTTGTGCAAAATCTGCCCCTTCCGCAGGGTGCTTAGTGCATTGCAAAGACCTGGAAGAGTCAAGTTTAGCCAATGCACTCGAGGTTGTGTAGGGACATCTGAGGAATTTAAAGTGGATGACTTTGTGTCTGTGGTTCATGGATATAAGCTTCGTTTGCTGGCAATAATAATACCAGAGTTCAGCCGTGAGTGGACGTTGCATTTCACATTCCCATGTTTCCCTAAGTATCCCATCCCCAGTCGGCACCAGGTACAGACTAGTCTGATATTGTTTGGACACCATGCATCTGCCAGTCGGGTCTGTGATCATCTTTAAGATTAACTCCTGTGGTGGTAAGGGATAGGTGGCAATCTGTGTGCCTAAGTTGCTGTGTATACGGCACATTACAAAAAGGTCCATCGGGTGGCATCAGTAAACTTGGTATTTTTAGTGTGCGATATAACGTGTCCGTCGGGGAACAAAAAACAAAAGGTGTGCAGTACAAAGCTAGTTAATGTGCTCTTGACAAGTAGTCAGCTAGTGGGCACTAGCCAAGGATTGTCGGAGATGGGTAAGGAGGAGGAATATATTAGTCCCTTGCCCAGTAGACTGAGGAGTTTATGCCAAGCCCAGCTGGTGGTTGTTGGGGTTAGGATGTCAAGGTCCAATGGTATTCCCTGCCGGAGTATGGCATGCAGAGGGAGTGTCTCTGCTTGGTCTTTTTTATGTATTGTGTATGGTAGTCAGCAACCGCCATGGCAACAATGGTACACGTATTGGCACTGTGCTGCAAGGTAGAAAAGCCGAAAGTGCAGCAAACTGAAGCCACCATGTTTGTATGGTAGAGTGAATATGCTCCAGCCTATCTGGGGTCGACAGCCCGCCCATACAAATTGAAGAAGCAGAGTTTTCAGTGACAGGAAAAAGGAGTTTGGGTGGGATTGGAATGTTTAAAAAAAATATTAAAAACTAGTTGCACCACCAGCTTAATAATGGTGATACGGCCTGCTGTTGATAACAGTAGTTTAATCCAATGCTCAACATGCGTCAAGAGGTGGTCAATGGCCAGGCCACACAATTCAGATGGATGATTCGCTCCTTCTCACGATGAATATGAATGCCTACATATTTGACTGAATCCACACACTATTGTAGGGGAGATTTTGCTTCCCCAAGGAGTTGTTGCATCTGTGATCGGTAACAGTTTGGATTTGTCCTAGTTAATGGTGGGACCAGAATATCAACCTGACTCCACCACCTCATGCAGTCTGTGGTCTAAATTCACCAATGTGTGTCGTACAAACAGCAGGATATTGTCTGCATAAAGAGAAATTAATAAGGGACCTGCCTGAAACTGGAGACTGTAATGGAGATGCTTCTCCTGAAGATGGCGGACTAAGGGGTTATGGCGATGATAGAGTATTGGGGATGGGCGGGCATCCCTATCTTGTTCCTCTGGAGATAGCAAAAGGGGGAGGGGGGTTACTGTGCCATTTGCTCGCATGCGTGCTGTTACTTGTGAGTACAGCAGCATGATTAGTACGTAATTGCCTTTCAGAGACCCAGTTTCTGAAGTGCTGCCTGCAGACAAGCCCATTCCACAGAGTCATAAGCTTTCTCTGCGTCAAGCTGGGCCACTGCTGCAGGTGTCTCTTGGCATATTCTGTGCATTACCAAGAACAGTGCACTTAGATTAAGGGAGATGGAGCGTTATGGGGCAAAACCAGACTGCAGGAGTGAAATGATCCTTTCAAGTTAGAGGGCTAGACAAGTCGCCAAGATTTTGGCAAGAATTTTAGTGTCAAAATTTAATAAAGATATAGGTCTGTAGGAGGAGCTTTGCAGTGGGTTCCTCCCTGGCTTCAATAGCAGGACGATGACTGCCTCTCAGAGTGTGGGGGATAGGGTGCCAGAATCTACTGATTATGCATACATTTCTGATAGGTGCGGTGTTAGTAGATGTTTTTATGTATTGTAGAATGCACCCCTAAGGCTGTCTAGACCAGGAGCATTGGATCAATCTAAAGTCTGTTGCGTGTAACACCTCTTCTGAAGTTATGGGTTTGCTAAGGAAGAGCCTCTTAGTGTCTGATAGCCAAACAATGGCAACTTCCGAGAGGTATAATTTCATGTCATTGCCCATGTCTGTGCCTCAGAAGGCATAAAGTTTGCTATAGTACCACTGGAGTTCTGCAAGGATAGTGGCGTTATCAGTCGTACAGGAACCTTCTACCACAAGTAGTTCTGGGTTGTAACGATTCCTTGTGGTGGGCGCAATAACCGTGCCAGGGTGCAAACTGATCGAGCTTGAGTGTGTTTTCCCAAGTGTGTCACCTCTTCAAGCATTTCAAGCATTTACACAAAATGTTTGGGGTCTGGTGTAGGACCCACACCTGAAGGCCAGGGACCTGACAGCAATGGTGTGACAACTCCTCTTTATTCAGATTCTCCTAATATGACTGTCCCCTCCCCATGTTTCCTCGTAATACATTTGTATAACCCTGAATTGGATGGCTTAACAGCTTGCTTCCCTCTGTGGTGGACTATTTACATTCTGGGTAAAGGCTCCTTCTTCTTACCTTTTAAGCTTCCATGCTTACTGTTTCAGCCTATAGCAGTAGCAGTGATGAACTTGAGACCCCTCCCCTTGCATTTGCCCTTTTCTTACACTAATGATGTACCTAATACCTACATCAATATTTCTTTAGGCTTACAGATAGCTGTTCTTCCTGTGGATTAACACATTGACACCATTATTCCTGAATTGTTATTGCCTAATATGCATTGTCATAAGCATATATATATATATATTTTTTTTTAATCCAGTTTGTTTCAACTTAAAATGCTGATCATTAGTAGCTGATGTTAACAATGTGCTTAGATGTGCCTTTTCTTTTCAGTGTCATTGCTAATGCAGAATGAAAGCACCATTCTCACAGAAGTTGCTGCAGTACTTTGTCTCTTGCTATTTGATGATGTTTCTAAAGCAGATGCATGGTATGTAAACAAACTAGTCTGTACAGTTGATTGTTTTGTTTTTTTTCCCTGTGATTATATGTGCTGTTGATGGGTCGTACATGCGTACACATGTGAATAGCAAACATACCATCTATTAATTCATTCTAAAACTAGCTCTAAACAGTAATACAGAAGTCCACAATATGCCACAAAGGCCCAATATATTTCTACAAGATCTGACTAGTCCAGCTTTAGGTAAACTAGTCAGCCTGTTACCTGCTCCGAACGAAGTGCATGGAGTCTGAAGCATCCTTATACTAGATAATTCTTCCAGCAGTTTCCTCACCTTATGAACACTATTTTCACCCTTTAGAATTATCAGGGAAACCTTTTCCCCCCAGCAATGGCTCTGCAGCGCTGCCAGATGCTCCTCCGCCTTGTGATATGACATCTCTGGGGTATATTTGGTACCATCCAGCGCACTGGTATCTGGCTAGTTTTTTTTTAATGCCTCATGGATGCAGTCACTGCTTTACCATCAAATGTCTTCTGAAACAACTTGCAGCTTCATGCCCTGCAGATGGCACCATAAGTATGTCCATTTTGGGACCCCACAATGACAGTATGTGGTCAGGACTCAACACAGTGGTCTGTGAGCGTTGACTCTTGCACCTCCATGCACTCGAAAGCCATCAGAGAGCAGTAGGCCATCAAGGAGAATTCCACGCAGACTCCCTCTACCATAGATAATTCAGCTTCCTAAGAAATCTTCCCACACAAACAGTTCCATATGAAGAAGTCCTCCTTTTCCTCAAGGAAACAATATTGTGCACAGGGTGTTCGGCGGTCCCAACACCCCTCTCCAAAGTAGGACCATCCTTCAGTGTCTGGCAACACTCCCCAAACCCCTTCTGCCCTGCCAGGATGGCTCCTAGACCATTTAGGCTACACCCCAAGGGAGGAATCATTCCTGCATGTTTGTAGGACTCTGACTGCACCGATCTCGATGACCCCTATGCTGTGCCTCCACAGGCTTCATCCTTGTCCCCAGAAGCTAAGGCAATGTCTCCTATTTGTTAGGACATTCTAGAGTGCTGCTTTCCAATTCTCTAACCACTTACATAGGCTTACAAAATACCAGTGTCCAAGTTGCTTCATCAGAATGGGAGGTTTCATTTTAGAGGTATTACCATTTTTAACAAATAGTTGCTTGGAAGGAAGCGGAGGCGTCTGAACTGATTTGTCTTCTGTGGAGGTGAAGTCCAACATTGTGATTGAAATATCATTATTCTCCATGTGTTATGCGAGCCCTAGATCCCTTTTAATAAGGCTCTCCAAGACTATAATGGCTGCATTGGTGAATCTATTCTCAGGCCCAGCTGTTCACTGGACTCTCATACACCATAGGCTTGCTCCATGTGGCCTGCGGTTTTGGTCCTCATAATCATCACTGGAGAGTCTAATGGTTCTGAGGTTGTTTTCCAAATGGAATACAAATGCCTTCCCTAAAGCTCTACAAGATGGAATCTAAGCAGCTTGATACTATGATTTGCAGTGTTTTTGTATGTGATAGGTTGGCTTTCACACAATTGGCCTCGTTGTCAAATATCCCATGTCCTTTGGGAACTGGCTGTAGTCAACTGGCCAGGACTTGTGAAGAAGCCTCTCTGACTGGGTAGGTGATGGCTTGGATGCATCAAAACAAATTAAGTGTGGTTTGACTGATTGAACACTGTTCTATGGGATTGACTTTAATGCTATGTCAACATGTTTGGATGCGTTCAACTGGATTTTTACAAGGTGTACAGGCTATGTTGACAGACATGTCCCTTGACAGAGAACATCAATTCGGACTCACTACTTTCTGAAATGTTTTAGGCCTGGCCTCCCCTGCAAAATAGTTTGACAAAACAGTATTGAAAGTTCTGAGGGTATTGTAGGGCTGTAATGTCCTGGCAGAGGAAGCATTTCAGCCTTTCTAAACACCATAGCAAATATATTACTTCTTTCCAGGCAGGAGTGTATCTAATTGGCAGCAGCGTATCCAGTCTTTTCCACCCTCTTCACGCTCTGCTGCTTCAAAGCCACTCTGGCTCCCTCTTCAAAACACCATTGTCTGGCTTGGGCAAGGGTCTTTGATTTTGTCACACAATGGTAGGTGATCATGATGGATAACTAAGTGATCCAGATTGTAGGAAGCTTGCCTGGTGTTTGGTGGGTACCTAAGGTACTTACACCTTATACCAGGTCTGGGTATGCCTTCTTAGTGAAGTGTAGGCAATGTCTAGAAGCCAGGCTCTCTAGAGGTAGCTGCTGTGAATGAGCAGCCAAGGCTTATGTAGGAGACATGCAAAGCTTATCCAAAACCACTGTAGTCACACAGCACTTAGACACATGAAAGAAAACACTCAGTTGTACAAAAATAAAGGTACTTTATTTTTGGTCACACAATACCACAAAATACTAGAAGGCCAACCCTTCAATAGGAGGTAAGTAATACACCAATTATATACACTAGTAAACAGCAATAGCCATAGAAAAGGTTAAACAGTGCAAATGCAAAAAAACAATAGTGACCCTTGGTGGGGGGCCCAAACCATATACTGAAACAATGGAATGCCAACACAGGACCCCCACCTAGGAAAGTGGAATGTGTAGAGGGGAGCTGGGACTACCACAGGGATAAGTATCACAGTACCCCCCAGCGACCAGGAAAGCAGGAGTAAATGACTGGAATTTCCCCAAACCACTCAAAAGGAAGGAAAAGAAAAAAAGAAGACACCCAGACAAGACTGCAAGAAACCAGTGGTGGATTCCTGGAGAAAACCTGTGGAGAGGGGACCAAGACCAAAAGTCACAGTGGAGTCCAGGAGGAGTAGGAGCTACTACTCACCCAGCTGTATTTGAAGGAGTTAGTCGAAGGTGAGGAAGAGGAGGTCAGCACTGCAGCTCTGGAGCGGGAGAAGAGTTCCTGAGGGATGCAGAAAATGTCCCACGCTGGAATGAAGATTGCAGACTGGTGTCAGTGCAGGAATTTCATGTGGGGTGAAAAAGGTTTCAGCAACCAAGCTTGAAAAGAGAGAGCATAATCACTGGGGTCCTAGTTAGCAGGATCCCAGTGAACACAGTCAAATACACTGACAAACAGGCACAAAGTGAGGGTAACCATGCTAGAAAGAAGCTACTTTCCTACATAGATGATTTGCCTGAGCTACACCCCTCCCTTCCTCCTGACCCACCTGGCCTCCCGCCTTTCATCATTGAATTCTTACCAACTCATGCCTTGATCTTGAGAGTTGAAGTCCTTCCTTTACCTAATAAAGGGACCATAGAAGTGGTGCCTCTGCAATATAATGTACATGATTTTTCTCCCTTTACTTCTTCTCCCTAAAGAACGCCTAAGGGATAATGCCTATGCTAGATCTCTGCTTCCAAAACCTGTTCAACCTGCAGCAGAACTACACAATGCAGTCCCTGAATCATGTCCTTTATACTCTAAACTCAGTAGATGGGATGCAGTGCCTGGATCTCCAGTATACTTATTTTCATCTTCAATTCTTCCAGCCATCAGTGGCTGCTTTAGGTTCATGGTGGGGTCCCTCCACCATGAATTTGGTGTCTTCCCATTTGGACTGACAGTATCATTGGTCTTATGAAGGTGATGGCATCTTCGCAGTGGAGGTTGAGGGTTCATGTATTTTAATACTTGTATAACTGGCTGCTGAAAGTGGTGTCTCTGAAAATGGCACAAAAACATCTCCAGCAGAAGAGGGTTCTCCTTCATTACCATGTTTTTACCATCAACACCCGGATCTCTTGCTTCTTTCCCACACAGTTAGACTTTTATTGGTCTGGTGGTCAATTCAGCCCTAATGGAAGACTTTCCTCTTCCTCAGAGGATTACTGATAGTCGAGCAATGTTTTTTATTTATCTGGCTCAAGCTTGGATCACCGTTCTGCAGGTCTTGTGTCTGTTAGGCCACATGTCCCCATGTTGGTTTCTCACTCCGGATGTGGATAAGAGCTTTCTAGTGGTGCCTTATGAGGAAGTCTGTGGCTGCAACACAAAGGACTTCGCAGATTACCCAGTCAGTGCATCACAGTGTGCATTGGTGGATGGACCACTCCAACCTTTCAGCAGGTCAGCCCTTTCAGATCTCCATAAAATAAAGGTATTGTGGTTACAAATGTCTACTTTCTGGACTAGGGTGCTCCACTGGGCAATGTCTCAGCGCAGTTCTTTAGTGTGTGTCAGAACAGTGCCTACCTGTAATTGCCCTTAAGCTTTGGGTGGTTCACCTCACCCTGAAGGTCTTCGTCTAACTCCTAGAGCAATTCTAGGCTCTGCCAGTGCCACTACCTTTCGTTATATCAACACACAGATCAGTGTGGATTTGTGGATGCTGTGTTTGGAGGAAATTTGCCTGCGGAAGTGGGCAAACTGACAGGGAATCTTCCTGTTAATGGCTCACACAGCAGACTTCTTCAGTGTGAGTGTGGTTTCTCTGTCACCTTTCCCTGGAGGAGGACAAGTGTAAGCTACACCCCGAAGTGATAGAGGTAATCGTCTCCAGATTATAGGTTTCATTAATTGGTCTCCTTGCCTTGTCCCTGAATTTGTGCTGTACACCTTCTGAAAGATTTCAAGGAGAATGCTGTAGACTCAACTCATCTCAGGACCCACTGTCCACATTTCTGTAGAGCCTGCCTCTGTCAAAGGTCTTACAGAAGGCTCAGGAAGTCCAAGCTAAATTGATTCTGATCTCATCAGGTTGGGTAAGCAACATTTGGTATGTTGATTGGTTGGCACCCAGCATTCAGCCACCTGTTCCTCTCTCTTGATACAGTATGGTCAGGTACGCTGCCCCAGTACCCAGATGCTTCAGCTGTACACGTGGAAATGGATTGTTCCAGATAGTGCTTTTGCCTTCCTGATAAAGTTGCAGATGTCATTTTCAGTGTCAGGCAGCTTGCTTCTAAATCCATCTTCAGAGGCCACTGGACTAAGTTCTTCCAGGGGAAAAACACTTTTATGACATCTTGCAATTTGCATTGTCCCTCAGTCATCAGGACCTGATGGTGGCTAATGTTAAGGGCAATTTAGCGCCCCTGTGTACTTTCATATGTCTGCTGACCAACCTTCCCTCTTTAGGACACCTCTAGATCACGTTTTCTGAGTGGTTTGCTGATCATGTTGCTTCCCAGTCCTTTTATATCTATTCAGTGGAATTAAAACCTGGTTTTCACTTTCTTGAAGGCCAATTGTCAGTTGCCCATATCTACTACTTTAAGAACAGTTCTGTTGGTGGCGATTACATCTGTTCACAGGTGGGGAGAACATCAGGTCTCAACAGTTTACCCACTCTTCAGATTTTTTCTAGAGATTCAGTAGGTTCTTTATACATGAGCTTTTGGTGCTCTGGTAGGCAACGGTGTGTAGACCCTGCAACTTTGAGGCTGCTTGTTCAGTATATCTTTGTCACCAAAAGGAGGACAAAGCAAAGACCATACAGATGAGTGCCAACCCAGCTTGTATCCCGCTGTCAAACCTACAAGCACCAAAGGTATTTCAATCTGTCTGATGCATATATTTGTAAACTATTGGGTAGTGTTCAGTAGTGTGTGTGTGTGTGTGTGTGTGTGTGTGTGTGTGTGTGTGTGTGTGCGTGTGTGTAATGAATGTATTTTCTTTTTTCAAGGAAAAAGCACTGACTGGGCAATGATTGTGTTGTTAGTGGGTGCCAGCGAATGGTGATTAGTAGCCCACACCACCTCCTGCTACCCTGATAGAGTGCAGCGCTACACTGGTGTGCTTGGTTCCCACTAAGAGGAAATTGTAGACTTGTCACTTATGCAGGCCTCACATTCTGCACAATAACCCAATTTCTTACATCATCAATAAGATTACCATTGGCTGGCCTTTGATTTGTCGTATGGAGAACTAAAACAGAAATGAAAATTGAAAAAGTGGCATGCACAACAACTTTCATTATTCTTTTCTTTCTGTGTTCTTTTTATAACAAAAACAGGTCAGATGGCATTTCAATTGATTATTCTACAGCACCTCCTTTCAGTCTCCCTGCAGCAGTGGTCAGACGGTAAGGCTCACAGGCAATATTTACTGTAATTCATTACAAATATGAATGGAGTGAAAGACTGGTTATTATTGTAATAAAGTTCAGTATTGTGTCTTACTTACTGCAGCTTATCTGAATGCTATTTAAGATTCAATTCACTGGTGACATTGTAGCTTATTGTGAGGAATTCTGCATGCTTTCATCTGTAGGAGGCAGCTTACTAAGAGATGACATTCAAGGGCCACTCAAGTAATTTTGATTGAATGGCAATCTGTTTGGCTGGCTGAGTTGTTTGACTGAATTCTACAGATAATTTCACTTCTCTCTTAAAGGATCTCCGTTGATAGTCATAAGCAATGAATAGTCTCACCCATGTGCAGGGATCCTGGAGCACTTTTTCACAAATGGTTTTCTTAAGTGAAAATGTTTGCCTTTCTTCAGGAAGGCTTGCAGAGTCATTTAAGAGAAAAAACATTATTCAGCGTATAGCAACTGGCTACAGTGGCCAGTTATTCATCTTGTACTTAACAAAGGGGCTAAGTGAATCATAATATGTGTATAATTTAAACACGTTTTTGCAAAACAGCATACCTATTTCACAAACCATTTTTTGTTACAGTATAGAGAGGAAGGAAAACAGGACATTGTAGCCCCATAGGGTGTTACTATGCAAGTTAAAAAGAGAGATTGTGCCTTTAAGAATCTGGGGACCACCAGTATCCCATCATGCTCAGCAGGTGACAGTTGCTTCATTTCTTTTTTCTGGCTCCTGCTGACAGGATCCTGGAGCACTGAGCTCAGCCTTTTTAGGATGTATCCCACAAAAGTCTCCAGTACATTTTGTTGACAACTTTTTTATTCAGTGACTCATCATTTCACAGAAAAGTAAGGTATTTAGTTAAATAAAATTCCATCTTTGTTTGACAAATGCCCAGCCTGTGGGGAAAAAGGTCAAAACAGACCCTCATGATTTCTGCATCATTTGCCTTCCAGCAAGTCATGTACCTGTGTCTTGTCACCACTGCAAAAAAATTCCAAGATGCACCCTGAGGGGCAGGGAGAAAATCGACCTCTCTGGCACAGAAGAACTTCTAAAACAACAGACACAATCTGAATGTGGGACATCAGAGTGAACGAGAAGAGGATCAGTCCTCTACCAGGGCTCTGCCATCTGTCTCTGAAGGACGTTGAAGTTCCCAGAAAAGACTTCAGCGTAAAAACTCATCAGTCTCGGTTGACGGAGAGGTACGGCACCTACCTGTTCACCATCAACAGTTGTGTCAACGTCGAGGAAGTTACGAAAGGCCTTTGTGGAGACAAAGTGCTTCAACTTCAAAGACCGAAACACCGTATACGGGCAGACCAAGGTAAAAATCGAATAGTGTATTAGCATCAGGGAGAAGCTGTTCGCTGACGAAGGTTGATGTCAAGAAGGAGAACGATGTTGAGGTGCCGTTGAAGGTCACCTTCAAGGAGCAGATCGACATTGGAGGTTGAATTTGAGGAGTATTTTAACATGCAGGCCACAACAAGAGGCAAGGAAAAAGAGGAGACCTATTTATTCATCACCAGACTTGGAGCATTCGAGAATATGTTCCCCCTCTTTACCTATTTTAATACCAAGTACTCCTCTACCTTCCTCACCTCCTCCATCTCCTCTTCCACCACCAATGACACCTCCACCACCTACAGAGTCACTTACACAGGCATCAATTCCTTCACCAGTGGACACTCCTATACCAAGGCTCAGATCGCTATCCAGAAAGTGGCATCATTCTAGTCAATACCGTCACAGCTCCAGACACTTGTTTCCATCTCCCAGCGCTCGCACCATCGTCATTGCTTATAAAGGTCTCGCTCAGGATCCAGGTCTTACACAAGATCTCATGACCCTTCCACTTATACCTCATTCACTTTGTGGAATGCTACTTGCTGACACTATTAGATTCACCACCACCTAACATTTTTCCGGTTAATGATATCACCACTTTCCAGGAGGTCCGGGTAATGGGAGCAGCAAAGCACAATATTCAGATGTTAGTTCCTACCCCCTGAACAACAGTAATTTTTGAGGCACTTCAGCATCGGTCAGCATCAAGACCACTACTGCTGCTGGTGCCAGGTCTCCTAGAGTCAGCCCTGGAACTTTTTCTGACTCCAGCCTCACTTAAACCAGCTCCATCGAGACTTCAGAAAAAGTATTGTCCTCCAGAACAAGATCATATCTTCCTCCTTGCTGGCCCACATCCGGACTCTGTGGTTGTAGTAGCGGCCAGAAAGCACCATGCCGCTACTCCCATGTCATCTCTGCCACCTGATAGAGAGTAGAAAACTGGACTCTATAGGTCGCAAAGTCTGTAGTATAGCAGCAGCCACCATGAGAGCACTAAGTGCAACTGCCTTTCTCAGCGATACAGTAGAGCACTATGGGAATCCACTCTGCAGTTTGCAGAACATCTCCTCAAAGACAAACCGCAAGCCCTTGTGGAGATTGTTAATGAAGGCTTGATGGTCTCCAATCAGGTAATAAGTGCAGCAGCAGACTCTTCCCTATTAGTGGAACATAAATATTATCTCTGCATTGCTTTGGTTGGGTCACCTTAACATCCCTCAAGCCAGGGTCTCAACAAATAATCCTGAATCTCTCATTTTCAGTTTCCACCCTCTTTCAATCAATCAACCAATCACAATATTTATAGAGCGCACTACGTACCCGTTAGTGTTTCAAAGCGCTGAAGGGGGGGGGACTGCTGCTACTGGTCGAAGAGCCAGGTCTTGAGGAGTCTCCTGAAGGTGAGAAGGTCCTGGGTCTGTCGCAGGGCGGTCGGGAGGGCGTTCCAGGTCTTGGCGGCGAGATAGGAGAAGGATCTGCCGTCGGAGGTCTTGCGTTGGAAGCGGGGAACGAGGGCGAGGTTGGCGGAGCGGAGTTGGCTGGAGGGAACGTAGAAGTTGAGTCTGTTGTTCAGGTAGGCTGGTCCGGCGTTGTGGAGTGCCTTGTGAGCGTGGGTGAGGAGCTTGAAGGTGATCCTCTTGTCCACGGGGAGCCAGTGGAGGTCCTTCAGGTGGTGGGAGATGTGGCATCGGCGGGGTACGTCGAGGACCAGTCGGGCGGAGGCGTTTTGGATGTGTTGGAGGCGTTGGATGTCTTTTGCTGGGATGCCTGTGTAGAGTGCGTTGCCGTAGTCTAGTCTACTGCTGACGAGGGCCTGGGTCACCATTTTTCTGGTGTCCGTCGGGATCCTTTTTTTGGATTCTACGGAGCATGCAGAGGGTGTTGTAGCAGGAGGAGGAGACTGCGTTGACCTGTTTGGACATGGTGAGGGCAGAGTCGAGGACGAAGCCCAGGTTGCGTGCGTGGTTGGTTGGTGTTGGAGGGGGTCCCAGTGCGGTGGGCCACCAGGAGTCGTCCCAGGCCGAGGGGGTGCGTTCGAGGATGAGGACCTCCGTCTTGTCAGAGTTCAATTTCAGGCGGCTTTTTCTCATCCATTCGGCGATGGACTTCATTCCCTCATGGAGGTTGGCTTTGGCGGTGTGTGGGTCTTTGGTGAGGGAGATGATGAGCTGGGTGTCGTCGGCGTAGGAGAGAATGTTGAGGTTGTGCTGACGGGCCAGTTGGTCGAGGGGGGCCATGTAGACGTTGAACAGAGTCGGGCTTAGGGAGGAGCCTTGGGGTACGCCGCAGATGATGTTGGTGGCTTCGGAGCGGAAGGGAGGGAGTCGGACTCTCTGGGTTCTGCCAGAGAGGAAGGAGGAGATCCAGTTGAGGTCTTTTTCTTGTATTCCGGCTTCGTGGAGGCGTGTTAGTAGGGTGCGGTGGAAAACCGCGTCGAAGGCTGCGGAGAGGTCCAGGAGGATGAGGGCTGATGTTTCGCCGTTGTCCATATGCTGTCTGATGTCATCTGTAGCGGCGAGGAGAGCAGTTTCAGTGCTGTGGTTGCGTCTGAAACCGGACTGGGAGGGGTCCAGGATGGAGTGGTCCTCGACGTGGTGGGTGAGCTGAGCGTTGACGATCTTCTCGATGACCTTCGCCGGGAAGGGGAGGAGGGAGATCGGGCGGAAGTTTTTGAGGTCGTTGGGGTCTGCCTTGGGTTTCTTGAGGAGGGCGTGGATGTCGGCGTGCTTCCAGCTTTCCGGGAAGGTTGCGGTTTCGAAGGATAAGTTGATGATCTTTCGGAGTTGGGGGGCGATGGTAGTCTGCTTTGTTGTAGATGTGGTGGGGGCATTGGTCTGAGGGGGATCCTGAGTGGATGGAGTTCATGATCTTGCAGGTTTCCGAGTCGTCTACGTGGGTCCAGACGGTCAGGCGGTTGGTGTAGGTGGAGCTGTCGGAGATGGGGTCTGGCGGAGGCGTGGTGTTGAGGCTATCGTGGATGTCGGCGATCTTCTGATAGAAGAAGGTGGACAGGGCGTCGCAGAGTTCTTGGGAGGGTGGGATGTCGTTGCTGTTGGCGCTGGGGTTGGATAGCTCTTTCATGATGCAGAAGAGTTCTTTGCTGTCGTGTGCGTTGTTGTTCAGGCGTTCTGTGAAGTGGGAGCGTTTGGCAAGTCAGATTAGCTGGTGGTGCTTGCGGGTGGCTTCCTTGTGGGCTGTCAGGCTGTCTGGTGTGCGTTGGAGGAGCCATTTCTTCTTTAGTTTCTGGCAGGTGCGTTTGAAAGTGATGAGTTAGTCCGTGAACCAGGTGGCTTTTTTCTTTCCTTGGTTGTCGGTGGGCTTTTTGAGAGGTGCTAGGGTGTTGGCGCAGTCGTTGATCCACCGTCGTAGGTTGATGGCGGCGATGTCTGGGTCGGTGGGGTCAGTGAGCGGGTTCTGGGCGAGGGTGCTGGTCAGTTGGTCTTAGGTGACTTTGCTCCAGCGGCGGTGAGGTGGTAGTTGGGTGTGGTGGTGTTCGGTGTGCTTCTTGAATGTGAAGTGGACGCAGTGGTGGTCGGTCCAGTGGAGTTCGGTGGTGTGGCTGAAGGTGACGTGGTTGCTTGCGGAGAAGATTGGATCGAGCGTGTGGCCGGCGATGTGGGTGGGTGTGTTAACCAGTTGTCTGAGGTTGGAGAGGTTGTCGATCAGAGATGTGGTGTTGGCGTCGTTGTTGTTCTCCAGGTGGAAATTGAGGTCACCAAGGAGGATGTAGTCCGTAGAGGCGAGGGCGTGGGTGCTCGTGAGGTCGGCGATCGAGTCGCTGAAGGGTGCTCGTGGTCCTGGGTGTCGGTAGATGAGCGTTCCCCTGACGGTGGTGTTGGGGTCAATGTGGATCCGGAAGTGCAGGTGTTCGGCGGTCTTGAGGGTGTCGTCCGTGTGGGTGTGGATTTTGAGGGTGGATTTGTGGGCGATGGCTATTCCTCCCCCGATTCCGTTAGGGCGATTTCTTCTGGTGATCTTGTAGCCATCCGGGATGGCTATGGCGATGTCAGGTGCTGAGGAGTCGTTCCACCAGGTTTCGGTCTGGGGCGGTGGTGTCGAGCAGGTCCCAGAGCTCGATGGCGTGCTTTCGTGCGGAGCGTGTGTTGAGGAGTATGCAGTGGAGGTGGTTTGTGATGGTTGTTGCAGGTTTCCTTGTTCTGTTGCAGGTGAAGTTGCAGGCGCGGCAGGAGAAGGGCCCTTTGGTGTTCTTCGGTGTGGCCTGGAAGCAGGTTGTGGAGGAGCCGGGGTTGATGGCGATGAGTTTGTTGGCCGAGTAGCGGCGTCAGTTGGTGCGGGGGGCGTGCGGGCCAGGGGGGGTGGCGCTGGGCGCGGTCCAGGCACGGACGGGCGCAGACGAGCTTGCCTCTGGTACGCCAGCGGCGCAGACGCGCAGCGCCAGCCATTAAGAAGGGAGGGGGAGGGAGAGGGAGGAGCAGCTGGGAGGCGGGAGGCAGGAGGAAGCGGCGAATGGGGGCACGAGGGGGAAATGGCCGCAGGGAGGCAGCGGCAGGGAAAAACGGAAAACAGCAAAAAGGCACAATTTGGGAAAAAGCACAAAGGCACAAAAGCAAGTCACAGAATACGGAATACAGTCACAAATACGGTGAAACAGCACAATGCACAAGTGGATTACAGCAATTTGAAAAAGGCACAAATGGGGGCAAAAAAGCGCAAGGAAGCAAGGCGCAGAAACAGAATACAGTCACAAATACGGCGAAAACGGCACAATGCACATGAGTCTAGCGGCGCTTACCAGAAGCCCACTAGACACCAGTGATGAGGCGCAGGAGGATGCCTGCGGGTGGAAGAGGGCCTCGAACACGCTAGCAGCAGCGTGGGCGGGGGTCAGGGACACGGAGACAGCAAGGTGGTGCTGCGGACGTGGGGGGGCGAGCTCTTGACCGAAAACAGGTCAGAGGTCGCTCACCCTCGACGTGCAGCGCCAGCCATTAAGAAGGAAGGGGGGAGGGAGGAGCAGCTGGGAGGCGGGAGGGAGCGGCGAATGGGGGCGCGAGGGGGGCGGGGCCGCAGGGAGGAAGCGGCAGGGAGGAAGCGGCAGGGAAAAGCGTCAAGGGGGAGCGCACAAGGGGCCAAAAAAAGTGGAAAACAGCAAAAAGACACAATTTGGGAAAAAGCACAAAGGCACAAAAGCAAGTTACAGAATACGGAATACAGTCACAAATACGGTGAAACGGCACAATGCACAAGCGGATTACAGCAATCTGAAAAAGGCACAAATGGGGCAAAAAAGTGCAAGGAAGCAAGGCGCAGAAACAGAATACAGTCACAAATACGGCGAAAACAGCACAATGCACACAAGTCTAGCGGCACTTACCAGCAGGCCCACTAGACACCAGGGATGAGGCGCAGGAGGATGCCTACAGGTGGAGGAGGGCCTCGAACACACTAGCAGCAGCGTGGGCGGGTGTCAGGGACACGGAGACAGCAAGGTGGTGCTGCGGACGTGGGGGGGCGAGCTCTTGACTGAAAACAGGTCAGAGGTCGCTCACCCTCGACGCGCAGCGCCAGCCATTAAGAAGGGAGGGGGGAAGGAGGAGCAGCTGGGAGGCAGGAGGGAGCGGCGAATGGGGGCGCGAGGGAGGTTGGGCCGCAGGGAGGCAGCGGCAGGGAAAAGCGGCAAGGGGGGAGCGCACAAGGGGCGAAAAAAAGCGGAAAACAGCAAAAAGGCGCAATTTGGGAAAAAGCACAAAGCCACAAAAGCAAGTCACAGAATACGGAATACAGTCACAAATACGGCAAAAACGGCACAATGCACACGAGTCTAGCGGCGCTTACCAGAAGCCCACTAGACACCAGGGATGAGGCGCAGGAGGATGCCTGCGGGTGGAGGAGGGCCTCGAACACGCTAGCAGCAGCATGGGCGGGGGTCAGGGACACGGAGACAGCAAGGTGGTGCTGCGGACGTGGGGGGGGTCGAGCTCTTGACCGAAAACATGTCAGAGGTCACCCCTTTGGAAGCCACACTGATGATGAGATGGCTTGCATGAAGGCTGAGATGGAATCCCTACGGGCATTGGGTTTTGATAGACCTAAAGAGCAAAGAAAATCTTCCAGGCAGTACCAACACAGTTTATACACTCAGAGGATTCAAAACCCTCAATGGTATCAAAGTTGCCAGCAATCACGACACCAGCAACCTTATCGCCAACACCATCAAAAGCAGACTAGGGGAAAATCCACCCAGCAGCCTGCTCAAGGGGGTAAACAACCATCAGGATCAAAGCCATGAATCCTCTCTTCCCCCTCTTCCTTTACCCACTCCAGTAGAGTCTGGACTCCGATTTTAGAGCAGATGCTCATGAAGGACAGGCCTCCCTCAGAAATCTGTTTCCTTAAATGGCTACCTTAGTAATTTTTCTGTACTCTTCACCACTCTTGGTGGGGGATGGGCTTGCTACTCTTTTCAGTGTTATGGCTATCAGTGGAGATCCCTCTAAGAGAGAAGGAATTGTTTCCTACCTGTATTCCTAGTTCTCTCTTGGGGGTATCTCCATTGAAGTCATAAGCAACCCTCCCTCCTCCATGGTATAGTGGACAGAGATAACCATGGGACCTACATATCAATCATGCATTGCCTCAAGAAGAACTGAATCAACTGTCACCTGCTGAGCATTGTGGGATACTGGTGGTTCCTAAATTCTTAAAGACACAGTCTCTCTTTATAACTCACATAATGACACCTTATGGGGCTACACTGTTGTGCTTTCCTTCACCTCTATAGCCTAACAAAAAAGATTGTGAAAGAGATTTGTGCTATTTTACAAAAACATAATGATTAAATGACACACACATATATGATTCTCCAGGCCCCTTTTTTGTCGAATATGAATAATTGGGTCATTGTAGCCTGTTCATATAGGCCGTTGAGTGCTTATGACTTCAATAGAGGGTCCCTTAAGAGAGAACTAGGATTACAGGTAAGAAACCATTCCTTCTGGCTCAACAAGTTTTACCCCCAGGCCACTAATCACTAGTAATTTTTCCTACCCCGTGGCTCTTTGTAGAATGTGAGATGTGTTCTTGGCGTCAATAGAAGTAACAAAGGTCCACTAAAACTCCTTACATAGTTGTCTGTCTATGGCACTTTGCGTGGTAGTGAAATGCCCTCCTCTGCTTTTGTCATGATTTCTGCAGAGCATGGTCTATGCCCTTCGGTGATGCAATTTTCTGAAGTACTTTATTGTTCTAACCTTTTTGTGGATAAATTAGCATTTCTTCAATGAACGCTTAGTATGAAAATAGAAAAGTTTCAATAGAACTCACCTTGCATGATAATATGTTAGTTTAACAACATAACTGAACTGATTAAAATAGGTAGCTCTATTAGGATATTAAACCGATTATCCAGTATTGGATCTTTCATAAATTCACATGCTTGAATCCTGCCCATCCTCGAAGTGGGAGTCCCACAGTACATAAAATAGCAATCATTAACAAATTAAAAAAAATGCCTATAGGCTATAATGGAAACACCAGCCTTTTGTGAAAAGGACCCAAACCTGCCTGCTGGCCAATCAGGTACCAGCACCCTCTAGAACACTCTCCAGAGAAGCTCCCTCCCTCAGTTTTTCTACCGCACGTCGTGTGAAGGGAGTCTCCCTTAGCTCGGCTCAGTTTTCTACTTCTTCAGTAGTTTTTTTTTCTCTCAAGAAAACTCAAAAAATGTCGGATTCTTCTAGAAAAGGCCTTTTCCGCCCTTGCAAGACCTCTGGAAAGAAAAGGCCCATGTGGATGATCCACGTAAAGAATGCCTGTATTGCCTCTACCCACAACCCCAGGTGAAGGACTGCAAGATATGCTGTACTTTCTCCACAAAAACCCTCAGAGACCGTGAGGGTAGACTTCTGACATGGTTACAGGCAAAATCCTGTACTTAAGGTGAGGAGAGTGGGTCAGAAAGGCCACACAAAAAGGTCCAAATATGAGGACCTGGGCCAGGCAGAAAGATCTAGAAAGCGGCAGAAATTACATCATGGACATACAAAAGGCTTACACGGTTCAATTTCTTCTGAGCCATCCTCTCCTCGTCAAAAGGAGTCATCCCGCCGTTCTCGTTCCTCTGAGCCTTCTACCTCTAGAAAGGTAACCATTAAAATTAAGTCGTCGACGACACCACCGTCGATGACCGTGACGACGACGACGGTGTTTACATCTACCGTCTCCACCACCTCGTCGTCGTCGACTACCTTGACGTCGACGGTAAAGGCTCCTATTTCCTTTATTAAACCTCTGTCAACGAGGATTCCAGAAAAGAGTGCGTCGCTGACATCAACGCCTTCGTTGACTACAACATCGTCGTTGATGACATCGACTACGAAAGCCCCGTCGACTGCAACACCACTGACAAGAGCTTTGTTGGCTATCTCACCGTCGACAAGGACACCGTCGACGAGACCGTCAAAACCATCGTCGACAAGACCACTGTCGTCGACACCATCGTCGACGAGACTGTCGTCGATGGAAGGATCATCTGATAACAGTGCCATCGACAGCACCATCATCATCGACACCATCTACAATGCCATTGGTGCCTGTGAGCCAGATAGAGGCTATTCCTACCTCTTCCAGGTCTCCTGATCTTCAGGCCATGGTCAAGATCACATCTTTGCCCAGATCTGTGATTAATCCTACAGACACGTCACCAAGCAAAGTGTCAACCTTATTACCCAGTCATTTGCTGGACTGGGAGGAATCTGATGAGGGTCCATTTGGAGATGCACACAGCCCATCCCAGTTATATGTTAAATACCAGGAAGAGGACGACGATGATGAGTATGACCAATACCAACCTTATTACTCACATCAGGAACGCTATTACCAACCACCTCAGCCAAGAGACTCTATACAGATGCCTGCCTCCTTGATCTAGGACTTAGAATCAATGCTGCAGGATTATAGAAGGAGGTTCCCAGTTACAGCAGAAGATCAACCAACACCACCAGCTTCTACTGTTACACCATGACAGTCCCTCCACCTCCAGGTACTCCCATGATGACTCCTCATTCCGTTTTAGCTGCCCCCCTAAAGATGAAGATTCCACATCAGTGGAAGAAGGGGATATATCTACGCCACAGCATCCCACAGAGGAATGGGATGACTACTTGGCCCCCACTCCTTCTCCACCACCTCCTCGCCCTTCAGATTCTCCACCGGAGAATATAGGTAGTTTTCACAATCTAATGGACAGGGCTGCCGCACGCTTCCACCTTCCAACATCTGTTTCACAGTTGGAATGCTTCCTCCATGATTTTAAAGAACAGTCAAGGAAGTCTGTAAGGTCCATTCCTATTATTGACTTTATATGGAGTGAGGCAACCCAGCAACAGTCCCACCAGTGCCACAAAAGTTGGACAAAAAATACAAGGCAACTCAGGACTTTCCGGCAGGTCTCACTGGTCACCCTAAGCCGGACTCTATTATTTCTCAAGCGGCTCAAAGGCGTTCTAAGAACCTGTAGATGCCTATCTCTACTCCTCCAGATAGAGAAGGAAGGAGATTAGATAATGTAGGCAAAGATTCTCCTCCATGTCTGCAATTACTGTTAGTACAATACTCTAAAAGAGGGAACCCTGTAACCCTAACCTGTCCTGGGTACTACAATAGTGATAAACACAAATGGTCAGCAGGTAGGGACAAATTAAACCATTATTTTAAGAGACCAGTGCTAAATCCTGATTTCATTGGTCAATTACTTTCCCTTATTTATTTAAATCATACTAAGGAAAGGTCAACAGTGGCTCGTCGGTGAACACTCTATAACATAGATATATACATAACATAGATATTTACAAAACATTACAGACATTTTATGAAACAAATCTCAGTATTGGCAATATGCCAAAGGAGGGTTATGGCCAACACCGTTTCTTTACATTGTGGTCACTGTTACAAGATTGTAGTTGTAATCCACTAAAAATGCGATAATTGAAGGTTTTTAGCTGTTACTGTTAGAGCAGCAAATTCCTTAGCAATCCTGGGTCGTTATGATCGACAAATGTGGTCGGATATGCAGCCTTTCATTGACCTCATCCCTGAAAGCAAACAAGCAGAGGCATGGAAGATCCCCTAAGAAGGTGAGCGTACGTCGGAGGAGATAATTGACTGTGCTCTAGATATAGCCTCCACCAGTTTTCGTCAGCTTGCTGGTGCTGCAGTGTTACGCCACCAGGGTTGGCTCAAGGCCACAACTTTCAGACCGGGAGTGCAGTCCAGAATTCTCGACATGCCTTATGATGGAGAATCTCTCTTCGGCAAGCATGTAGATGACGCGCTGCAGGCCATCAAGACCGACACAGATACTGCTAAGTCCCTAGGTACCCTGCAGTACCGGAAACAGCCCTTTCGGGGTGCAAGAGGAAGAGGATTTACCTCATTTCGAGGTTCCTTTCACAGGCAGTATCAGCAACCCCAATATAGGCCATCCTATCAGCAGCAGTATTGGCAACCATCCACTGCCTCATACGCCAGACAGGGATAAAAAAGGAGACCGGGTTCACAAAACCGAGATCAACCCAGAAAGCAATGATCATCACCAGGCACTGGCTATTCTTCCCCAATACTTACACAATCAATAAGTAGGAGCAAAGTGGAAAAACATAACATCAGACAAATGGGTGCTGGAGATAGTGACAAGAGGTCATACCCTGGAATTCATACAAAAACCACTGCATCATCCACCAAGAACATCCAGACCGTTCCATCTTCGTCTGCAGGAAGTATTCCTGATGCTTGCCAAGGGAGCTATAGAAAAGGTTCCAGTTCAGCAAAAAGGTCTTGGGTTCTATTCCCGTTTCTTCCTGATAAAGAAGTAGTCAGGGGAATGGAGACTGATATTAGATCTCAGGAAGCGCAGCAAGTTCCTTCGGAAACCATCTTTTCGGATGATCACGCTGTCGGATATCCTACACCTTCTCAATCCTGATTTTATGACAACAATGCATCTCCAGGATGCTTATTTCCACATACCAATATATCAAAAACATCGCAAATATTGCCGCTTTACTGTAGCCGGTGCCCATTATCAGTTCAAAGTTCTCCCATTCGGTCTGAAGTCCGCTCCACGAATTTTCACGAAATGCCTTGCCCCAGTCGCAGGTTTTCTCCGCAACTGGGGTTTCCAGGTGTTTCCATACCTGGATGACTGGCTCATAAAAGCTCCTTCTTCACTACTAGCCTCCATGGCTACAAACGCTTACCTGAAGGTATTCCGCAGTTTGGGGCTAACAGTAAATCTGCAGAAGTTTGTCATCCTTCCCTCATGCAGGAGAGTTTTCTTGGGTGCAGAATTAGACACCATCAAAAACAAAGCATATCTCACCCCGGCACGGCAGCAGAAACTAACCAACTTGGCTGTCAGTATTTGCAGAAAAAAGTTTGTTTCAGTACGACTGTTCAAGTCACTTCTGGGCATGATTTCCTCAACCATTGTCCTAGTTTGACTGGCAAGATTGAGAATGAGACCGTTACAAGAAGAGTTACAGCTCCAATGGACCCAAACGCAAGCATCCTTCGATGACTTGATAACTGTTATACCAAGAATTCGCCAGGCTTTGAAGTGGTGGTCTCAGACCAACCATCTCTCCCAAGGACTTACTTTTCTAATGCCAATAACAGATTTTATCACCACCACAGACGCTTTCTTGGAAGGCTGAAGAGGCCATTTACAAGACGTGCATTCAGGGAAGATGGTCGGATCTTCAGAAAGGAATGCACATAAATCTGTTGGAATTAAAGGCAATCCCCCTCACGCTCAAGGCTTTTCTTCCACGCTTTGCAGGGTCCTCAGTGTTGGTCAGGACGGACAACACAACAAATATGTTTTATATCAACAAGCAGGGAGGAACAAGATCTCTCTCCCTCTCAAGGGAAGCTCAGTCTCTTTGGGACTGGCTCACACTGCACAATATACACCTTAGGGTGGAGCACCTGCCAGGAATCAACAACTCCCTAGCAAATTCTCTCAACAGGACGGATGACAACTGCCACGAGTGGGGAACTCAACCAGAAGATACTTGACGGCATCTTCCAACGCTGGGGTCAACCGATCCTAGACTTGTTTGCCACCAACCTGAGCGCCAAATGCCAGTTCTACGCCAGTCGATACCCACTCCCGGGGTTGTGGGGAAATGCTCTTTTGATGAGATGGTCCGGGATCTTCGCTTACGCTTTTCACCCATCCCGTTGATCACCAGACTCCTCAGGAAGATGAAGTCCGAGTGCTAGAGGATCATTCTCATAGCGCCCAGATAGCCCTGACAGTACTGGTACACGGAGCTTCTACTCCGGTCCGTGGCCAATCCGATGCGCCTTCCCTGCAACCACGACCTTCTCACGAAGAATCCGGGTCAAATTCTTCATCCCTATCCAACATCTCTTCAATTGCACGCTTGGCTCCTGAGTTCCGAGAGTTTCATGGTATGAACATTGATCAGGAATGCAGACGGATATTATCTAGGGCACGAGCGGACAGTACAAATAAGACGTACAAGCTCAAATGGAAGAGATTTTTTGTTTGGTGTTCTCAGAACAAATTCCACCCTTTACAGATTAAGCCGGAACAAATTCTCTTGTACCTTTTCACACTCTCAAAGGCTGGTCTATGCCATGCATCTGTCACGATTCATTTGGCAGCTATAGCCTCTTATAGGCGCTCTGCTGATATGCCTTCAATCGGCTCATCCAGAATTATTAAGCAGTTCTTGAAAGGCCTCTTCCGCACTTGCCCTCTGGTGCGTCCACCTCTGCCAGAGTGGCATTTGATTATAGTCCTGTCCCAGCTAACGAAAGCTCCTTTCGAACCTATTCACAGAGTTAAACTCAAGTACATCACAAGGAAGGTGGCAACCCTGCTTGCTCTCACTTCCACCAGGAGAGTCAGTGATATACAGGCTTTTACTACTAAAGAACCTTTTCTGTTTTTTTCGGATGACTTTGTTCTGCTCAGGACAAACCCCAGGTACATTCCTAAAGTGCCATCATCATTTCATCTCAATGAGCCTGTGATACTACGATCTTTTTTCCCAAATCCAACTACAATCGCAGAAAAAACTCTGCACTCTTTGGACATCAAGAGATGCCTCAAATTTTACCTCCAAAGTACCAAACAAATCAGGAAATCAGATCAGCTATTGGTATCTTATTTTCTTGGACGACAAGGAACAGGGGTCACCAAGCCCACTATAGCCCAGTGGATTGCTTCTACAATTCAGTTTTGTCACACCAAAGCAGGAAAACCTTTGACTAGGCGCCCGAGAGCCCACTCCACAAGAGCAGTGTCGACAACGGCTGCTTTGTTTCAGGGTATTGCCATGGATAAAATATGTCAAGCTGCGACATGGAAGACTACGCACTCCTTTACGCAGCACTATTGTTTGGAGTCCTCGCAGAGAACTGACTCTAGTTGGACAAGCTGTTTTACATCATCTCTTTCATTAAGGTGAGACCTTTCCTTGATTGTGTAGAAACTATTTTATATGCAGTAGTCTATAATTGCTATCCAATATAGTTTGACATGCTTTTATATCTATATATATATGGATGTTTAAGGTATATGTGTGTATATATATATATATATATATATATATATATATATATATATATATATATTTTTTTTTTTTTTTTTAAAGTTCATAATACAAGATATATGAGCTAGCTATTTAATAATATGTTTTAGAGGATGTCTATGCTCGCACCCTCCATCCACTGCGAGTATAACGTTTATAGACAGTACTGCTGGTTATTCAGATTCAAGCATGTGAATTTATGAAAGATCCAATACTGGATAAGAAAACAAGTTACTTACCTGTAACTACAGTTATTAAGTATTGGTATCTTTCATAAATTCTCATGCAAACCACCCTCCTCCCCTTAGACGCTCGCATTTCCTCTCAGGTCATAATCTTTTCACACTCGTGATAGAAAATCTGAGGGAAGGAGCTTCTCTGGAGAGTGTTTTATGTAGCGTTGGACTACCACTTCGACGGGGATGATTCAAGCATCTGACTTTATGAAAGATACCAATACTGGATAACTGTAGTTACAGGTAAGTAACTTGTTTTCTTCTCTCACAATCAAGTAAATGTGATAAAGTAATATTGAGATACAGTAATTTTTGTTTGTTCATTGAAAACTTTAAGTAAAGCATTTATAATTTGAGGGCTTTATTCTCATGATTTACAGCTTGCATATTTTGTATTGCTTTCATCAGACGTGGTTGAAAAATGAAACCACACATTTCCTAATTTTCTTTTGTATTTTTTGGTTTAAGTTTTCATCTCCCTGTAAGAGTGACAGGTCATCATGTAGTTAGCCCATACTGTGTGCCCCTACCTTTATCTGATGACTACTTGGCTTCAAAACCAGTGTCCGACATGCTAAAGATGGCCTGGAATCTTTCATGGTACCATGGGATTGATGGAGTCCTATTAAAACCAACTGACTCTGGTACCGAAACGCAAGAGTAAGTTTTCAATATTTTATTCCTTTTTCCCCATATGTCTTCTTTTGAACTAGTTTTATCTCATCAGCACATGCCCTCTGATCTATTTTCTTCTTATAGGGTGCCCATATTTAAATTTCTGAACCTACAACTTGAGCCTCACCAAATACTATATATTAATGTGTCTCCTCTTTTCTGAAAAATGTTTGGGGCTGATGTTTACCGATATTTACACTACCTCATTACCACCAGCATGTTTAGAACTTGCAGTCATAGCCAATAACATCCATCCTTTTCACCACTAGCTCTTTTATAGATTTGCATAATTGTAAACGCTCACTGTCATCTAGAAATTCCCGGGTATACAAAGATTTTTTAGTTTTAAAAACACTAAAACAAGTGTATACTGATAACGTGGGCTTCGTTCTATGGCTTGGTTCTCCAATCACATTGAGGGTACTTCAGGAAGACGCTGTAATAATGTTTTGAATTAAATATAACAATAAAGACCAATTTAAAAGATAAAACAAAACACACAAGCTGGCTACTCAACTCCTGACTAGGTGGGTTATTTCTCTGCCAGTGATGGAATGGGCCGCAAGAGACGCTCGTGGAAGAACTCTCTCTTTAAACTGAGTGATTGAGTTCCTTCTTTTCTTAGCTCTGCTCCATTTTTAAGTTTTTATTTTGATGTTGATACACATGCTGTTTTAATTTCACATATTCTTTGCTTTGCAGCAATCTGAAACAATTGTACTTTTTCTGTGGGAGGTTTCATATGTTTCTGGCCTGTGTGTGGAGTTTTGTATTGCTCCTGTCAAAGTTTTTTTTGTTTTTGTTTTTTAAAGCATGGCATTGAAAGTCATGCACTGTCTTTTTAAGCTATGCTCTAACATCCAACCAGAAAAGCCTTTGTTTCAAAGATTTGTATGTTCTGTGCATCTGCCATCTACTTCCATAAAATGATGGAGAAGATTGTGACATTTCTCTCAAGAACTCTCAAGTCCCACCAGAGAGCACCTGTGTATTCCCTTATTGAATGCTCATGTTTCTCCTTCAGTAAAGTTGCTACATCATTTCCCAGCCGCATTTATCTAGGTCAAGCAAGGTTCACTTGGGCTCTCAAATCACAAAAGCACCAAATGCACCAAATGCACTACTCACCTTCTAATCAGAGTGAAAATTAAGAAGGGATAATGTGCATTGTGTGAGAGGTGATAAAAACAAAAACTGCTGTTCTTTGATAAGTCTATGTGGAATTTGAGCATTCCAACCTCACAGCATGTCACCAAGGACTTAGTGTTCAAAGTGCTTCCTGCCTATGAAATTTCAGAACTTAAATAGTCTAGATCTTTCCGGTCCACCTTCTCTTGAACTGCCTCATCTGCTCTAGAAAAAGTTTCTAGTAAATGTTCCACTCCCCAACAGCCTCCTCTGAAACCAAAAACCTCGCACTTGCAGAACACCTGTTTAATGAGAGAATAGAGGTGACTGAAAAAATAAAAATATCTGAAATTCCAAGTCATTTCAGTGACGTTGGCTATCCATGAGTTGTGAACCAGAATGTGGAAACTGAGAAAGAAGAATCTATATTTTCTAAAGCTCTTCCAGAAAATCTTATTTTACATTCATAAAGGTTTTCCCTCTCTCAGCCGCTTGACAGGCCTGGTGACTTATTTATTGTTCAATGCACACCCCAAGAGTTGGGAGGCGCAAATTCCCATTCTTCTCTATGCCGATGATGCAGCCATTCTGCCCCTTACCCCAAGAAGCCTGCAAACAAATTAACAGCTTTACTGACTATATGTGAGAAAGAGATCTGAAAATCAACATAGCCAAAAACCTTCACTATGAGTTGCAGCTAAACAAAGGGGCAGGCACAATATTTTCTATATAAAGGGGAGCTAGATGCAAACTACTCATACTTTTAATGATTTAGTGATTCAGCTTTCCACAAACTCAGACTGGAAACAACATAGGGAGTCCTGCATATCCAACATGACTAGAAATCACAAAGGTGTATTAAGATTTGCTACCAACTGAGGCGCCAAACCAATTTAAGAAATGATAACCTTTTATAGTGCCAAAACCATCTCAGCAGCTATGGGGCAGGCGATTGGGGGATGGAAGACAATGAAATCATCCTGAAGCATGAGAATAAGGCCCTGACTGATGCTCATAAGATGTCTGTAGGAAGGTACATTTCACTGAATGAGCATCTTAGTTGCAAACTGTACCTTAAGTTTACAAATAATATCCACCATAGATTGCTCCTGACACCCTTTCGTCTCTTCATTTCCACAATATTTTTCTTTTCCTAGGAATAAAGGGTTGTGCAGACTAGGAAATGCCCTTGCGATAACAGATCAGAGCATTCGACTAAGCACATCACATTTTTCTTTGGGTTTTACTTAGCACACGAAAACAATCTTAAACCACTTTTCATAAATGAGAGAATCTTTTATCATCAACGTCTTAGACCGGACAGCTCTTGGCATGGAGTCCCCAGTCTTTTTTGGCTTCTGGCCTCCTGTTCGGATCCTGTTCGGAACTTCGTTTTTGCTGGCTTTAGGACCACCACTGACCAGTGCTAAAGTGCAAGTGCTCTCTGTCTAAATTGTATTGGTGATTGGTTTTATCCATGATTAGCATATTTGATTTACTGGCACGTCCATAGTAAAGTGCACCAGAGGTGCCATGGGCCTGTAAATCAAATGCTACTAGTGGGCCTGCAGCACTGGTTGTGCCACCCACATGAATAGTCCTATAAGCCTGTCTCAGACCTGCCACAGAAGTGTCTGTGTGGGCAGTTTTGTACTGCCAGTTCGACCTGGCAAGTGTACCCACTTGCCAGGTCCAAACTTTCCCTTTTCCTTCATGTAAACCACACCTTCGGTAGGTCCAAGACAGCCCCATGGGCAGGGTGCAGTGTATTTAGAAGGAAGGGCTTGTACTGATGTGTTTTACATGTCCTGATAGTGAAATACTGCCAAATGCGTTTTTCACTATTGCAAGGCCTATCTCTCCCATAAGTTAACATGAGGATTGCCTTTAAATATCTTTAAGCACAGTTTCCCATTGGGACCAGATAAAGATATGGGGTTTGGGGTCTCTGAACTGACAATTTAAAACTACATATTTTTGTGAAGTTTGTTTTTAGATTGTAAGTTTGAAAAATGCCACTTTTAGAAAGTGGTATTTTCTTGCTTAACCCTTCTGTGCCTCTGCCTGGCTGTGGAATATATGCCAGTTTCAGATTGTCTGTTTGGAAGTTTGTGAATTCACTCTAGACTGTTGCACAAAGGCAGATGAGGTGTGTCCTGCATATCCTGATTGGTGTTCCTAGGATAGAGTGGGAGGAAGGAGCTGTCACCTGCACTTGAAAGGGCTGTGTCTGTCCTCTCACAATAGTCTCCATCCCCCCAGAGTGTGGCTGGGGCTAGCCAAGGAAGAGACACTTTTCTTTGAAGTTTGCCTACTTCAAATGCAGAAATTAACTACTGACCCCACAACTCCAGAACACTTCTGGATCAAGAGGAGATTCTGCCAGGGAGAAGAGCCAGATGCTAGAGGAGGACCTGTAACTCAACCTGTTGCTTTGCTGCCCTGATGCTGCCTCTATTGTGGCAGTGAAAGGACTAGACTTTGCTGTGTATCCTGCGTGTGGAGTGTCTCCAAGGGTTTGGACTGATCGTGCCTCCTCTTAAGTCTCAGGGACATAAAAGACTTCATCTGCCAGTACCTGTACTCTCTTGCTGAGACCCCCTGACTTGCCAAGTGGTCCCACCTACAGTCCTTGGGCCTCTAAAAGGAGAAGCTGGCAGAACCTGAATGAAGATCCATGCACCAGAGCTGAGCGGCAGAAAAATTGACTTGGCACCTGCCTCACAGTTGTAAAATCAACTAAGCGCTTGCCTCGCTCACATCTCCAGCTCAGCACGACTTCACTGTTGCTGTGCATGTGGTGGATTTTCCATGAAACTTCCCTAGACATCAAAGTCTACAACATCACTGCACAGACCGAGGCTGCCTGTTTGGAATCGATTCATCACTTCCCTGCGAGAAAAAGATCTGAATGCGATGGAAAGTGCACTCACTCAACCCTAGAGCCCCATGTGACAAGCATTCACTGCTTTCCCTATTTGTTTTTTATTGAAATAAGGTTGTGGCGATATTTTCAAAGGAAAAGCAGTTTTAACAATTAATTTTGCACTGTGATTTTAACATGCAGTTTTGGCATTTCTACCATTTTCCTTTTAACTATGTGAGTATAATTGTCTAATTTTTGTGTGTCATTATATTATGTATTTGAGTTCCTTTTATCATTTGTTTTAAACCGAAAAATGTTGTACTTGACTTGACCAATGCATCGACTCTAGTAATCTGAGCTTGACCACCATGGTCACAGGTTAAAATACAGGCTTTATCCACTCCGCCTTTACTTCTGCATAGGTTGATAAAGTGCGTTTAATTCAGTTGGTTAGCAATAAACATCCTTTATCCGTCTCTACTGCTCCTAAGAGTAAACTCCTAAGAGTAAACATGTTCTCTACAAATAGACATGTTATGCTCATCAGGTCACTACGCTACTTTTAGATTTGCTCAGCATATGCCGAAGGACCGTAGTTAAGGAGAGCAGGTTATTAGATACTGTCATATTTCATCACAGCTATTTCTACTTTCTTCTCACTCTTAAAAAAAATAAATAAAAATCATTTGAATTTTCAGTCCAATTTTTTCAAGATCATGATATCCTTTTTACCATTACATTGACCACACACACCAACACCTGCATTTCTGGTCAGAAGTATGAGACCGATAAATTCTTTAACCTCTCCTGATGGGGGGAATTTCTAGAATGCTAGTGTGCTACCCTTTCTGTTGAGAATGAATAATTGGAGGAGGTGGAAGACTGGCAGAAATACTCCTTAATGAGTTTGATAACGCGTCCTTTTATGATATTTTATTACACATCAGGACTCGCTTTAGGCCAATGAATCTTTTGACCCAGTTGAGAGACAACGTAGGATGAGATAGCTAATCAATATATCAATCAATACATCAATAATGTCATCAATATTTATCACAACATTGCATTTCACTTTGGTCAGTCATTAATCAGTTCAAATGACGCTACCATGACCTTGCAGCCATGAATAACCACACCAGTTTAGTAGAATTTTATGAATTTTATTCCCTATTAATTACAGTCTAGCAGTAAATGCGTTAATCTCAACACCAAGAAACATAATAGAATAGTCACGATATGGCAACTTTGATAAGATTTCATTAAAGTGAGAATCACAAACATCACAACATAACACGGCGTGAACATAGATCAAGTTTAGCAGAGTGTCAATATCGCATCAGTTCAACAAAGCATAGTCTCGGTCGTTTGTCTATTTGCGTCCGTTTTGGTGAACACCTGTCCTAACCACTGATTAGCATTAGCATGTTGGGCTTCATGCAAAACAATTTAGAACACTAATTTGGAAAACATCTAGCTAAGGTCTCTGTCAAAAGCAAGCAGTTGGTACCTAGAAAGGAAAAGCAAACAGACAAATTACAAATGCATTGTCATAATTACCCTCCAAAGATTAGGTCAGCGCACAGGTTCAGTCTTCGTCTTCAGGACATCAATCAAATCGTCATCAGTCAAAACAGCTCTCGGGGACAAAAGGGCACTTCCCTCATAAGGAGGAAAAGTGTAAATGGGCAAACTTAAGGGCAAGGATGGTTTTAATAAAATCTCAAGTCACCAAACAGAGTGACAGAGTTTCTGGATAAAATCAATAGCATTCCCTACCTAATTCCCCAATGACTTCCTGTGACATGGGTTTTTATCCCTTTTTCGTAGTACATTCCCCCAAAATTCTATTGGACATTTGTTATACCCCACTATCTTTAACCTATCAAATTAAACATTAGGTAATCCTAATCTTCACCCCATATTGGTTTACAAGTCTTTGATTGGTCTTCGTAATTGACGTCTTCAGAGGTGGCACATCCGGTGTTACCTCATCCCCTGGTAATTCTTTGTACATCTTTTGGTCAGCAGTTCCATTGTCTTCCCCGGTTTGAATAACCTTGTACATTACATTAATCTACACTGTTTCAATTCATTTATAACATTTAGTTTTCAAGACGATGAGAAGCAGTGGGAAACGGATCTACATGGTTACATTCATCTTCCAAGTTCGAAGGAAAAAGAACAAACAGGGTCATGGACCCTTGTGAGTCAGCACACTGAAAAATAGAAAAATGCATTTATTATGAGAGCGAAACAGCTAAGCTGCAGCTCATGCTAACATAAGGCCTATGTGATTTTCAATACGGATTTAATAACGCAAATGTTAATATAAGCTCAATTGAACGTAACATAAACGTTTTAATCATCATTATTAGTTTGCGTATACATTGGTGGCCACTCATCGTGGTCATAATTCAAGTGCACGTTTAAGCGAGATTACTATTATATGGCAATTACTATGCGGCAGTATCACACATTAATTCATAAACATTTCATGCTAATATAGATTATATAAGCTACGCTCTCTCAAGTTTTTAACAATTTCACGCATATGAGCCAAGATGATACATATTTTTATCTGACAATCCTAAAACATTGCTATTCTTGCTTTTTGTAACACACCAAAGAATGAGTCCTCCAAGAATTCAACTTCATCTTTATTCTGGATCATGTTTGGGAGCTGTGAACTCCAACATTGGTTTTCAAGCGAGGAAGGAAATCTAAAGATGTAGATTTTGCACTAAAATCTTTACATTCACAATGCAGACCGGATCCAGTATTAGTTGTGGTTGCAACAGCATGGTCTTTTAGTGAAGAATCAGCAACACCAATCCTTTCAGAGTGAGAGTGAAGAACCTAGATGCTATTGGAAGAAAAGTTATTTTATGGTTTGCAGTACAGTTCATGTTTTGTTCTTTTTATCTACTGTGAGAAAATGCAAAGTGGAGATGTGGAACATAATAAAGGAATTCATACCAATTTTGCTTGCAGCCAAATGAGAACAAGGATCTGCAATGTAGGCTGATGGTTGATATCCACTATAAATTGTCATAGGGCCACAGCGATTGCTAATTCTAGATTTATACAACTGGGTACCACTGTTTTTTAATGTTGCCTCTGTCAAAGTCATTCTACAAGTACAAATGAGAACCTTAGACATTCCTTTTGATGGCTATAGTTGGGTCTGCATAAAGCTGGGCTGTCTGCTAAAGTATGACTGTTGGTCCTGATACAAAAACAATAATGGACCTAAATCACAAATTACCTTTCTGTTTATTTTGAGACTCTAAGCACAGGTTAAAGTTCTTTCAGATTTTTACCATTGCATTAATTATACAAAGCCAAAAATCGTTCCTCTACTTCTGTTTGTTGTCTGTCAACACACCTGTAAACTCCGAAGTATGGCACTGAGGATACAATTATTTCATCACGGATCACACTTTGGAAGTAAAGAACTGCTTGTCTTATCATATAGACCCATAAAAGTCTTTCAGAACATCTGACAGTTGTTTGTGCGTTATTGCATAAAGGTCTGGCACTTTCCTGAAAGGCTGTTAGAAAATGAGTAGTGAGTGACCTACGTCAGATTCTGCTGTTTGTGAGCAATCTGACCGCTTCCTGCTGGACAAAGCATCAATAGTCATCTTATACTATGCTCGTACAATGCCACTGTGGATTTCAGTACATACCGTAAAACATTACTGTTTGGACACTGATGTGGGAACTAAGCCTCGAGTGAGATAGACCGCCATTAAGAGCCTCTTTAGAGGAAGCCTGGCCACCAGTCCCACCATTTGGGTAAATAGAGTTTGGTGCTCTACCCATTGTACGCATTGCAACCTCAAAAACAAAGTCAGAGAAGTGCAATTAACCACTGCTTCTGAACTCCATAACTTTTGCCCGTTTCGGAAGTACATCGGTTTCCTTGATTCCTTTTTTTTCACTCTTGATATTTTACCAAGTGAGTTGCTGTACACTCGGTACACACTGAAATACCATTGCAAGGAGCAGTTCATTTATTAGCTTTGGATAGGTTGGGTTCTTGGAAAACCTACAAGCCCTATATATCCTTGCAACCAGGAGGGTCCAGAAGACGTAACTGTATACTGCTTTCAAAAACATTTTTGCAAGATGATCACAAAACATATGTGTTTTCATTATGAAATAGCAAGTCACTTATTCCTTATCACAGCTTGCTCGGAGCTAGAAAATAAACGGCAGATTCCTGAAGGCAACTAGTTTTTACTCTGAAGACAGCAAAAGCATTGAAGGTTGCTATATTAAACAAAAGGATTACCATATGTAAGCCTTGCGAATAGCACTGTAATGTTCCAACCTCTGATCTACTCTAGCTACACCACCGTTGTGCTTATTGTAGTGTAAAATGCACACAGGTTTGCGCACTTCAGCAACCTGTCCCCAAACAGTCACAGATGAAGTACTTTTATCATGGATGGTAGTCAGCATGTAGATATCCCTCGTGCCTGCAAATTTCACAGCTAGCAGTTCATCACTATGCAAGGCACTGCACTGTCCCTTCTCAAGTTTTCTTTATTTTTTTTTTTTTTTTTTTTACAAACAAGCTCCTTTGGATAATTTTTACGGTTAGAGCGGACTATGCCACAAGCAGCAGTGTCTACTTTGAGTAATTCCCTGAACAATTGCATACCAGTTTAGGTTATTTAGTTACAATGGTGACCTTTGTTAAAAAGTCCTCTGCCAAGATCCCGCACAATTTTCTCACTAATTCCAAAAGTGCACTGACAACCAGGAAGGTCAATAGTGGAATCTCTACCAGTGTAGACCAGGAAATTATAGACGCATCCTGTATTACTCTTAGACAGAATGTACATCTTAATTCCATAATGTGCTCTCTTGCTAGGAATGTCCTGCCTAAAAACCAAACGCCCCTTGAACAGGACCAGAGACTCATCAAAAGCTATTTCTTTCCCTGGAACATAGATTTCTGAAAATCGATCTAAAAGTGATCAAGGACAAGCCGAATCCTAAAAAGATGGTCACAATCAGGGTGATTTTATGGCAATGCTAAAGCATTATCAACAAAATGCAGCATCCAAAGCAGAAGCAAATATTGATCACAACTCAATATTGCAGGAAATATTTCAATTGCCATCAAGGAACGGTAGACCAATATGAAGAAAGCAACGACTTGCTAACCAACCCATCAAAACAGTTAAAACCAAGAACTTCCTCAACTCTTCCAGATTTGTGAGAGTCCACCGGGTAGCTCTAGGGTGGGGCTTAAGTCTGGCAATGTTGCCCCTCAAATACTGCTGAGCATACAATTTATTCTGGTCAACAGTGTCACCCAAAAAATACATCATCCATAGACAATTGAAAGAAATGTAGAGGCAAAAAGTTTTCAGTATTCATGTTTGGGGCAACCCAGAGCTCAGCTCTTCCAATGGTAAACCTTTCAGCCCCAGTCCTCAATCCAGATGCCTTTTGCTGCACTATCGGCACATCAGTGTCCTCTTCTAAGACAGGCACTTCATCTGCACTGAGAGTAGCTTCATCATCGGATGATTCCTCTCGGATAGAATATCCACTGGCAGAATCTTGCACTTCCTCCTCTGAGTCTAATGCAGAGTCAGTCTTATAATCATGGTCAGAGGAAGATTCAAAAAGCATACCAACAACCTGCCGAGCAGTCATCTTGCGGCTAGCCATAATCCTTTCTAATAAAAGTAGCTTGACAAATAAGTCAACAACAACCAACACTGTGTAAAGCAAGTAATGAACAAAGTGTGGCTTTATCACAAAGGCCTATATAATCAAAAATGATACCACTCACTTGCCAGAGACAGCTGGAGTCACCAGCACCTTCTTTGCACAGACACCGCAAGCACCAACGATATCTCACTAAAAAGGAAAAACAAAGTAAAATTATTCATAAGACAGCACAATACACATAGTGCACAAACCCAAGGAGAATTTCACACATAGTAAAACATAAGCTAAATATGTTAATAATACACCATTTACAAAAAACTCATTCATACATGGAATGATACTGATTTGGAGAAAACAGTACAATTTTTCTTTTTTTCTTACTAAACACATGCAACTACGCAAACTGCAGGTCTACCACTGCCAAAACTGCAAGCAGGAGTCACAGCAAAGGAATCAAAAGCTCTGAACTGCAATAAAAAGAAGAAATGAAACATTCTTATAACAAGTGCAAATGATGCATAGGTCCACAAACAACCTGCTAATTCAGAAACTTTCCCTGGTGTCTAGTAGTTTTCTGCACCCTTTGGGGGCCAATGGGCCTAGACAAAAGAACAATCTACTCCCAAGGGGGGCTGAAACGGGCAAAATAATTGCCCCCTTAAAGGGGAGCAACCCTTGCCCAAGGGGCCACTTCCAAACATCACCAAAAAAATATCCCTGGCGGCCTTGTGATTTCTGTCCCTCTTAGGGTCAGATGAGCTTAAAAGAAAAAAGGCCGATGTGCCCTAAGGGGGGGGCAGAAAAGGCCTAAGTAATTCTCCCTGAAGGGGAGTAACCCAAAAAAATATCCCTGGTGGCTTAGTGGCTTCTGCCGCCCTTGGGGGCAGATGGGCCTAAAAAAATAAAAAAAGGCCGATCTGCCCTCAAGGGGAATAGAAACAGCCAGAATAATTGCCCCTAAAGGGGAGAGACTCTTCCCCAAGGGCCACTTGGCAATATTGCACAAAACTAGTGGACTTTCCTGCTGCACGATCACAGCCTCATGCGCAATCGTGCAGCAGGAATGTTCCAAAGAGACATCGGAGGAAAGGAAAAGCCTTTATCCCCTCTCCCCCCACCCCCCACCCCCCCAATGCCTCTTAGTTCTAAGCAAAGCCCCCTCCTCGAGGAGAAACTCGCCTTTCTCCTTCGATGTGCTGGAAGCAAGTGGCTTCCAGCGCATCCGTCCATAGATGCTGCAGGGGAGAGTAGGGGGTGGCAGCAGAAGTGCTTCCACTGTCATCCCTCGTGAAGGTGTGTGGAAAGGCAGCCCACATGGGAGCGTTGGTGGGTGTTGGGAGCCGTCCTCTGCACATGCCCACCGTGGTGTTGGACGGCTCCCAGTCGTCCAGCGCACGTAAGGGGTTAATGATAGTTCTTATTTTCTGTAAATGCGTTAATGACAGCATTATTCTGCTGCTCCCTTTGAAAGGTTTTGGAATTGGTGTATAGTAATTCCAATAATTTGCTTCATATTTCAGAAATAGTTTTTGACTTCGCATAATTCATGTTCATTTGTATGATAACTTGTTTGCACTGTTCATTCTTTTCTTGACACTCTTTCAGATTTTTATACACATTGAGATTATCTACAGAAGACATTGTTATAATGCGGGTCACACACACTGCCAGTGGACTTCAAGAGTGCTTGGACTCTATTACCCATGCGGTGTCCCATGGGGAAGTTAAGACTGCAGTTGCAAGAATGAGTTTTTATCTTTTAAATGACAGACTCTCTCTAAAGTGCAGTGTCGACTCGAGTATGTCAACTTTGAAATGCTTGCCGTGGCACACCGTACTAAACAGGTAGGTGTAGAAACATGCATCATAAAATGGCCTGGCCACAAGTTATTGTGTGAAGAATGACAAAGGCTAATTAATCCCAGTTTGGTCTGTTTTCTGAAATGTGCAAGGTAAAATATGGTTTTATACTTCATTAACGTTTTAAACATATTGTTCTGTTTTGAAAAAGGAAAGATGTGTTCCTTGGTACAAATGGTAAAAGTTGGATTAAGAAACTTGTTCAAATGTAATCCCCCACTTTCTAATGACACATGGGTGAAACCTTTGTACAGTTTTCTTTGCAGTGTTTCTCCAGTCAGTAGTCCCTTAGTATTGGTGCTACCAGGGGCAACACTAAGGTAACTAGAGCTCATTCTCCTACGGTGGGCAGATCTGAGCAACAAATCCTAATAACTTTTAATAGCGAGTGCCCTCCTGATATGGTTCTCAGGGTTCAGAGTTCCTTGAGTACCTTCTGTTCCGCCCTATTATCAGCAGAGCTACTGACACTGCCCTATTGTACCATGTGTGGTATGACTGAGCCACCCTACCCCCACCAGGCTGCAGGGGTTGAATTTCTAACCTCCTGGTGCAAAGGCTAATACAGAGCACCAATATGAATTAGTCATCCCTCTTTTCTAAATGAATACCACAACCGGACATGTCTTTAGAAATTTTTATTTTAAAATCCTAACAAAGTGCATGAAATATGAATGGCAATCAAACAGAATGCAAAAAGGAACACAGCAAAGCATGTCCTGGTCTGCGAAACATCAGTAACATTTCTAACATGATTGAGTCCTTAGCATACTAACAATCTCAAGCTATTTCTAAGTGCTACGCTAGTCTCATTTGAAGCTTTAAATAGGAAGCCTGTTTTGAGTCTCTCAAAATGATCACAGAACATATGTGTTTTCATTATGAAATAACAAGTCACTTATTCCGGAGTTGTAAAATAAACAGCTAGAAAATAAACAGCAAGAGCCTGAAGGCAACTTGTTCTCGCTGTCCCTGATGTCGCCTCGAAGTGAGCCTTGTTGATGCTGTGAAATGGTGTGACATCTGGCGTGATCATCTTAGTGTGAAATCCCTCTACAACCATGATTCGATACTTGGATTTATAGTATCCAATTGCTGATTTTATCTTATATTATAAAAAGAAATGCAGAACTTGCTGACACTAAAGCCTTAACAAGACTAAATCATGGCGACAAAATTTGTCATCTTGATTCACTTATTAGTTATATGCACCAATAACTAAAACAAAAGCATGTCCGCTTTGTAAGGGGACGCAGTGTTATGTCCGGTTAGACAATAGGAACACATGATTGTATGTCAGCTTGGGCAGTAAGGAGACATGATAATAACATGTCTATGCTTGTCTTGAAAACCTCACACTTTTTTTATGAAAGAATCTGAGGCTTGTCTGAGGATAGGCATATAATGAAAACAGAGCAGCCTGATAGGGAGTAACTATAGAAATAGACAAAGTGAACAGGAACTGTCAGTGTTTATGACATAGGCTTAGAAAGAGCCTATTACAGCGGTACAGGCATCTGCTATCTAAAAGTGCTGCTATACTCTGGGCCACTGCTTGTCCCTAAGCTCTTCATCATTTAAGATGAAATAAGTTTCTGTCAACTCTTAACCTTTATTCTTCCAGAATAAAGGAATTTCCTCCTAATGTACTGGCCAGAAGAGGGAGCCTTGGGAAACCCACAGGATTTAGGGTAAGTGTGTTGGTTGGGGTGTGGGGGTTTGAACTTCAAACTCATTTTCATGTCAGTGTAAACCAGTGAAGGACAGTACCATGGAAGCATATACAGAATGTCACTAATGTCACACTTTTCAATGGTGCTGAAGGCTGAGAAGGAAAATAGGAGAGAAGACATGCGTGCTGACAATGTCAGAAATGGTTGCCTTTGCTATGAGGCCTTAATCCTGATGATAGGTGTTGATTTTGATCTTCTCAAGAAGCTGGTTATTAATATGCTTCTCTGTGATCTCAGGAAGGATAGGTGGGTGATCGGCTGGGAATTTTTAAGATTTTTAAGATTTGCAGTGGATTTCTTTAGTATTCTTTAGTATTGATGAAATCTCTCCCCTCTTGAGTGTGTTTTGGAAGGTACCTTGGGGACATAGTGTTGGCTTTGATGTGTTGGGCCATCACAGTTCCATTAAAGATTTGTGATGGTCAGAGGGTGTGATATCTCACTTCCGCTACCCCTGGCATCTTGGTGAATTGACATCCATGCATAATTTATTGTATTTTTAAACTCTAGTGCATTGTTGTCAACTAGCTTTTACCTGTACTATGCTGCCTGTGGTTTTCTTTCATTGAGTGAGATCTGAGCACAGTGTGACATCTGCTGTTGGCTATGTTCTGTTTCTGTTTTGCTTACTAGCCCTTCTGCAACTTTCTGCCGCACTACCCATTAACTAAACACCATTCCGACCCACTGTATATACATTTTCTGGCCTCAGTCTTTTTAAGATATTGTGTTCCACTGAATCTTAGACTGCAGAAAGGTCACAGTGTCATGCCACTTCCTTCCCTCTTGCCCTTTGTCATAAGGAAATGTTCCCTAGATGTAAAAAGTGCAGTTTGTTTCTAGTAATCTCTATCTGATTGTATGGCATAGAATAGGTGGCAGCCATCTTGGTACTCTGCTTCAGTGGAGTCCCAGAAAAAAGGTAGAAAATTAGAAAAGGGGCCAGGGTAGGGACACCTTGACCCCTTAGCGCTGGCGCTGGAGTCCCAAAGCAAAACAGCATTTAAAAAAATATATATATATTTATCACAAATTTGCAACAGGGTTGTGAATCTGCAGCAAAAATAATAATAATTAAAAAATTTTTTTTAAAAGCACAGACTTCCGCACTTGCCTTAGTGAAGCCCCTGGGTGGGCCAGGATGCAGAGGCATGTTAAAATAAAGGAGAGGTGGGGAATGAGGCCAACACCTAGGGCATTTGTTATGCCTCTGGGACCACCACCTCCCTGGGGCTTATTATTATGTGGATGGGCCAGCTGAGCCCACCCACGCCCAGGAGACCGCCACCTCCCTGGAGCTTAATTCACATATTATGCGGGGGCCGTGCACCCGCAGCCCTGGGGGTCACCACCTTCCCAAGGCTTAATTCACATTGTATGGGGGGATTTCTTTGTTTCCATGCTTGCTGAGATGCAGGCAGGGAAACAGAGCAACTATTTCTCTCACAGAGAGGGAGCTGCATGTTTAGCAGCTCCCTCTCTGTGACAGCAATACCAGCTCCCGCAGGAGGCAGGGAGCAGGGTTGGACTGTGGCGGCCTTCAGGTTCCCCTGCAATCCCATTTTACACAGTGGGTGCCCTGTTGAGCATGCAGCACAGATAGCTTGGCCCTGGGGGATGGGGTCCCTGGGGCCGAAATTGGCTGGTGGAGGGGGACCATCCTTTAGTGGATCTGGTTCTTGCAGGCTTTGACCTTGATCTATGAGTTAGGGGACTTCTCGATCATTGAGAGGACCTCTGCGCAGGAGTACATCTGTCCATAAGAGCTGATGGAGTGTTTGGAGAAAACCTTGGAGAAGGTGTCCCCTAGGTGATGATGTATGCGGAGTAACCCTTGATGGGGAGTAGTCCGAGGCGAAGGATGACGTACATGTATTTTTTGTAGGCTTTCCAGCCAGCGCAAAGAGATATTCAGTAGAGTCTCAGAAGGATGCCTGGTTTAGGAACAAGGCCTTGGTTCCACTGGACCAACTGTCAAAGGTTGTACCTCTGACGACGCTGAGTGACCTCTTGACATCGATGGGATTTGAGTTGTGTACTTTGTTGACTGGAAGTCTTCTGTTTCTCCGTTGACGTTTGTTTTCTCGACGTTGATGTGTCCTTTGACAGTGATACCTGCTTCGACATCGACAAATACTTTCGGCCAGCCAGTGAAGCTCTTGATGGCAATGTAGCTTTAGACGTCAACTGGGAACGACATGTCTGGTGTCTTTCATGGGTTCTCCCACTGTGGAATGATTTTAGATGAGGCGTGCTGTTTGGAGGTAGATTGATTCACCTGATGGCCTCTTGAATTTGCTGCAGTTCCTTTGTCCTGGAGTCCATGTAACCTTATTTTCTCTCTGTCCTTCGGGGTCCGTCTGGACAGTTTCTGACAGTGAGGACAGGAGCCTGGACTATGGGACTCTGGAAGACACAGAATACAGACTGATTGAGGGTCAGTCTGAGCCCTTTCTTTCCACAAGAGTGAAGGCATAATTGATAGAAATATGATATATTTTGTGAATATCAGCAGGCTGTGCACTACAAACTGAGATCTTTAAAAAAACAGATGGTATTTCAAAAGGTTTAAAGGATTTTTCTGACAAAAATGTCAGAGCCGGTGCTCCAGAATCCAAACAGTAGGAACCGGAAAAAAGAACTGACCTGTCAACTGTGTGGCATGATGGGATACATGGGATCTTGGGAGGTCTTAAAGGCCCGGTGCCAGTTTTCTCGCTTATGTTTTGAGTGGCAGCCTATTGGCTAAAAATGTCTCACATTCCCTTTCATTTTGCAACTTTTCCTTATGTAGGCCTCCTGTCCTGTGGCCCATGCAGTGTTTCTTGTCCTTTCAGAGAGTGACTTCTGCCATTGACACTTCAGGTTATGAATGTCCTCATTTGAATTTGTTCAGTGTTTTGATGAGCAGTTGTTGGAAACTATTGGTTCAGTTTAAAGTTTTCCCAGTGTCAGGTGGGTCATCTTATTGAGGGTTTGACCAATGTTGTGCTCAAACTTGCCAGTAGAAACTCTGGGCCCATTGTATTTGATGGGTCATTTTGGACAATGCTATAAGATATATTTTGTCTCACTATTTTTGTTGAAGTGTCTGCTGTTAACTTTGAATATTCCCTGCTGCATATCATAAATAAAGAGAGTAGGGTTAAGATAGACAAGGATACTGACTAGTAAGTAATCTGACTAAAGCTCCAGAAGTAAAGGGGTTTGTGGTTTCAGCAGAGTACAAAAACATTACAAGCAGAGTGTGGTCTGCAGAATTTGCAGGTCTGATTATTTATTTGGTTGAATCTTAGCATTTTCATTGAGGTCTGCTTATGGTGTAGAGTACATCTATCTGATCCCAATGTTCAAACACAAGTTTTCTAGCTTTTCTGACCTTAGTTCTGCCGAAATAAGGAAGGCTAGGCTGAGGCTTTCTTCCCACTGTGGTGGTACATTGCGGCAGTGATGAAGCAGTTTTAGAAAATTACACTGATTGCTGCCTACACTGAAGTTGAAAATGGGACCACTTAATTTGATTTCTGCATGCAGTGGTAGGAAGCAACGCTGTTGGACCAGTTGAGGACACCAGCATGTATTTCATCCACAGCAGATTGTGTAAGTCCTTCATGCAGTCTCAGATGTTTGTGGTTGGACTGAATCTTCTAGAATGGGCAGTTGTGTGCTTTCTGTCGTTGATCAAGTTTACAGCTCCATATGATATTCCTCCTTCTGAAATATATGCTTTTCCTAATGCAAAGTTTTTTTCAGGAATATTTCATTCTATTCTTTGTTTGATTCATAAAGAACAAAGTGTCTGTTCGGGTAGTGCCTCTTTTTATGATGCTGTATTGTTACCGGTAGAGATCTTTGTGTCACAATGGCACATCTTCAGACTTTTGTTTTTTCAGTACAGCAGATTTTTTAGTATGTTAAAAAAAAAAAAAAATTACTGCTGTAATTTAGTCCAGCTTCAAGAACTGGGCGTGGGTTCTTTGAACTTTCTTCACATTGTTTATTGTTAATGTGCCACTTGTGGAGAAATCATGTATTTTAGATTTAAGCCATAAAACAGCAGTCCGTATCACACCCAACAATGAAATCAGTGCATCACTCACAGGTCCGCAGAGCTGTATAGTTACTATTACTTCAACTCTTAAAGTCAAGATAGAATCTAGGAAACATCTCTAACATCTGGAATGGTGGCAGTATGTTTACTATGCATGATTTATCATCCACCTATAACACACTGTCGGGAATTTGTAAATGTTTTGCAGATTGAGGCATTAATCATTCGTATTTTAAGCAATAAAAGATTGTTAAACTGCCGTTGTTACAGAACTCACTTGTTTATCTAAAGTAGGCCATTTTGCATCAAAAACATTCAAAGCTTTTTAGCTGAGGTTTAAAGTGACAGTATGCATGCTATCAGCTGGTGTGGAAAGTAAATGAAGCAACCTCTAAATATACTTCTACTCAATGCCTTAAACTAAATGACCTCAAATTGAAACACAAAAAAAGCTTTTATTCATGTTTCAGGGGCAAGGGTGGTATTCATCAGAAGATTACCAAACCTAATGGCAAATTTCAGAATCCATTTACTGAAACAGAGTTTAGAGAATATATGGAGGCCAGTGGAAACACTGATTGTTTAATGATTCTACTTAAATATGTTATAGACCTTTCACTTTCTTGCAGTTATTTTCCTGTTGTACTCTGCTTCGTAACTAGATATGTTGCATCCCTGTAGAGCTGATGAGTGGTCCAGTGACTGTTGTTGCTACATACATATATCCTGTTTGGCAGAAGTGCATTAACTCTCAATTAACACTTAATTGCCTTTGAGATTGTTAGCGCGTCGGACCTTAACAAGTAAACATACAAGGTGACGCGTATAGGTCGATTAACCTTTTGATTCGCATGGAGTAGCCTAGCTATGGTGTGCCAATGTGATCAGTAATTGAAAAACAATTGTTCAATAACCATGAGTCATAACATCAATCAATATTCAATATAATAAACATCACACCATGACGTTACAGTCATGAATAACCACACCTCAGTATACGTTTTAGAAATTTTATTTCCCTATTGATTACAATACTAAGTCATGAGATTAATTCAAACGCAATTCAATTTGATTAAAACCCAGCATCAATTTGTTAGAAGACACCAAAAACATAAACTAATCAAAGCTTGTATCAGAGTACATTCTATAGCATTAACATAGGTCAATAATAGAATCGCAGGCAAATAATCCTTCCTAGTCATAAAGTTCAGCAAAGCAGTCCGTCAACCATTATAGCGGTGATCTGTAAACGTCATGTAAAGAAACCCTTAACTAACCTAGATTAGCATTCGCATGTGGGACTTCATGGAAAAACTATTTAGGAACAAGAATTTAGAAGAAGCATCTAGCTAAAAAAAAACTATTAGACAGCGTAGTTGGTACCTAGAAAGAAAAGGCACAAAAATGCATTTTAGTCACATTGTCATATCTACCTATCCACTGAATGGGTCAGCAACAGAGTCACTCTTCATCTTCAGGTCATCAGTCAATCAGCATCACATCAGGCTCTCAATCAGAGAGTATGAGCCCAATGACAGAATCTCAAATCTTTTCTCTTCTCAATAACCTAGTTCATAACGGGGTAAGATCTTTTTCCCTCTGTCAGGTTGTTATATCAAAGTCACCCAGACTATCCCCCAATTTCCAATTGGTCAATTAGTCGTACGTTGTTATCTTAACCAATAATGTCTACGTGCCAAATCTATGAATTCTAATATTTCACAGTTCACATGTGGTTGATTGGTCCGCAATACGATGTTCTCATCATCCGGCTCATCAGGTATCAAAAATGTTGCATCTCCTTCTCCAGTCAGTGCCTTCATTGTTCGAGTCCTGAGAAAGTACATCTAGCACGCATTACACTCTTTTTTTTATACGTTCAGGAGTCACCATCTCCTGTCCGTCAGTTCTCATAGAATCTCCAGTTAAGCATTTTGTTAAACAATGAGCAGTTCAAGGGCAGTTCACTTTGTCAGCATTTTTCCATTAGACAGTAAGAAATTCAGCTTTTCTGCCTGAGGCCTGACAAGACTCGCTAAGTTAAGGCCTACGGTTATACAGAACATAGTTTATAACTCTCAATATGACATATTACTACATTAATCTAATACATTTTCAATAATTCATGTATGCTAATCACTCATTTAGTACAATTCATTAATACTGGTGGCCATTCTCCGAGGTCACGATTTCAAACGTGCACATTATTTTTCTACGTTATTCATTTTCTACTAAATTCATTATTTAGAAACTTAAACATTTGTTACTAAGTCATCACACTACTTTTACCACCTACAAATTTTATAGCTCGATTTCTTCAACAATTTGCCCTATTCTCGGATTTTCCCTAAAGAGTCTTTCCCTGTTTCGTTCTTCCCTCCTCTGATTATTTTTAGACCTTTTCAGTTTAATCCCTTGACAATTTACATAATCCCCATATCCCTTATATTCAAGCTATTACAATCAACATTCCCTGAATGATTTTTAATAGTACCCTATTCCAAATTTTACTAAGCCAGTTTCCCACTGAAGCAAACCCCTTACCAACTTTTTCCCAAACACCTGGTTCTTTCAATTCCTTCAAATCACTACTTGAGTTAGTCAGGTTAGTAAGTAAGTCTCTTATCTCCTTACTATTGTTAGGAATATATGAACAACAATGCCTAGAGTTAATCATTTTACAGACTCCGCTATCCTTCGCTAGAAGGATGTCTAAAGCAAGATGATTTTGAAGAGTCATAGCTCTTTCCGCAGCCAATTCAGTATCTATCAGGCGTATTGCCTCTGTAAAATTTGTAAGCATGTTATCCACATTAGTAGACATCTTTCGAATCTTAATCGAATTCAGGACTCTCCCCAGTGAAGGAATCACCGCACCAAATATATCTCCCACTATCGCAGAAGAGGACTCACTCCTCAGTCTCTTATGATGTAATTCAGTCAGTTTTGGAAACGTTTTCAAATCTTCTATCTGGTAAATCTTTGGGAATACTATCCCCAAATAACATGTCCCATACCATCCTCTTGGAAGACGGTAATTAGCATTTAGTCCACAAATATAGTAGATTCCCAGAATCGCAGAGTCCTGACCATTCAACATAAATGTCCATTTACTCTGAAACAAAAACACATGCCTACATTCACTTGTACCCACAGATAGTGTCAGTGTGCGACTTTGGCCTATATATACAAAGCTTCCCTACGTGTAAGGCATCTAAATCTAATTTCCCTTGTGTTTTAATTGCAGTGTAAACATAATCATTCTTGTAAGTCCTTTTCTCTAAGCTTTTGTCTAATTTCTCTTCTAATGCTTTTCTCCTATCATCAGTATGGCCTAAGAAGCTCTTCTCCAAAGGTGTAAGCAAGCATGTGAAATTATTCTTATGAGCGTAAGGAGTCCCAAAGGTTAGTGTAGGCTCAAAGAGTCCACTAACCAATACTATGTCATGATCCTTAGCTACTCTACTCTGTTACCTAATGATAGGAACAAACAAAAACACTACATCATAATTGGAATAAAAATATTGAATATACTCCTGGTCATAGAACCTTGTTAGTAGCAGACTACAACTTATCCCGTAGGTTAATGGAAGACTATGGTAAGTAACTCCTTCCTCAACTGATGAAGGAATTTGCGTGCACACAAGACAATCCCTTGCATCCATTGTCTCAACATACTCCCTCAATAAGCGATAGAAAACTTTAGAAGAAAGTTCTTCTTGAGCATTAGTATAATCATGCAAATATTTCTCATCTAACTTAAACTTTTCTAAGGCTGTTAGTGTAGTAGTCTAAGAAGCAGAAGTATGGTTGACTCCCTTTTCATCAAGAACAGACATTCCCACAAAACAAAATCCCACACATAATTGCTGACCCAACACGTATATACTTATGTCTAGCATCTCTAACTTGCTTATTAAATTCAACCATGATCTGTAAAGAATCAGAAAGCAGAAGTAACTTGGAAAAGTGCAGCAAAAATCAAAAATAGAAAATTCTTCTTTCAGCAGCTCAGTTTCACATCTAGGAACCCATCTCCTTTTCAAAATTGATTAGCAGCTCGTCACATCCGGTTTTCAAATGTCAAATCAGGTTAACAATGTCTTTTCCAGTTTACTTCTGACAGTCTCTTTTCTCAAAATATTTCTCAGATTAGTTTCAACAGTTCAGCTCCTTGCTCATCTTCAGGTTACATCAAAATACTGACTCAGAACTTCCCTATCAAAACAAAAAGACATAAACTTGTGTTGCCATTTGTTTGTAGTTGCATACGCTCATTCAGGACCTGCGCATTTTTGACTTGCTATTCTCTTTCTTTTCAACTTTCGATCACCACTCAACTCTCCTTCACTCAATTCTTCCTTTCTTGTGGTATCTACTTCCTCTAATGTTTGATCAGTAACCACTGCCTTCCGTTTTTCTACTTGTGATTCAGGCCAATTGTCTCCTTTCCTTGAAACTTCTATCAATATTCTTCTCAAGATTGGACTCGTCTCATTTTCTTTCTCTGTGGTCTTTTCTCTTGATGTACCTGCAGCATGCTCAGGAAGAGTCAGATCACTTTGGCTTTGATCTATCTTACCTCCTTCCCCTTCTGGGTCTAATTCTTGCTCTGTTTGTTTCTCAGAATCATCTTCTTCTGGGAGAACCCCTGCTGTGTAATGCTCTCCTGCTACGTCAGTTGAGATGGAGTCTCCAAAACCCTCCTGTAGCTCTTCACTTTCATCTCTCAAAGGGGTGGTAGACCCATCTTCCACAAGTTCAGGTTCGGCTTAAGGTTCTCCTTGTTCCTTTTCTGGTTCTGGTGCTGCAACTTGCTTCGTGGTTGTTGGTTCTCCCAACAACGCTTCTTTATGATCCAGTGGACATGCCACTTTCTTCGTGTGACTTGCATGAATCCAGTTCGGAATCCCTGCACACTTCACAGCTGTCGTAGTTGTTAAGATTACCTGATACAGTCCTTTCAAACGTGGCTCCAAACACGCCTTGTGAACATGTTTTCGGACAACAACCCAGTTGCCGGCTCTCAGGTTGTGCCCTGGATCGTGAATTGGTGGCAGTGTGGTGGCCTCCGCCTGCTGAGAGAAAGAGCCAGCCACATCAGCCAGACCCTTGCAGTAGTCTAACACCATATCATCTGTAATATTGATAAGTGCATTGGCTGGAACTGCTAGCAATCTCATTGCTCTGCCCATAAGGATTTCGTGGGGTGACAGTCCTGTCTTCCTGTCAGGTGTATTTCTCATTGACATCAACACTAAGGGCAATGCATCTGGACATTTCAAATTCGTAGCTGCACACATTTTGGCAATTCTTGATTTTAAAGTACCATTCATCTGCTCCACAAGTCCTGATGCTTCAGGGTGGTAGCTACAATTCAACTTCTGCTCAATGTTCAATGCTGCACACAAGAGTTTAATCACCTCGTTATTGAAGTGCGTTCCCCTATCTGATTCTAAAGAGATTGGAAATCCAAAACATGGTTTCAACTCTCTAAGCAACAGCTTTGCTACTGTGAGGCTATCATTTCTCCTTGTAGAGTACGCTTCAGTCCAGTGACTAAAAATGCACACAATCACCAACACATATTTCAGACCTCCACATGAAGGCATCTTAATGAAATTCAATTGCATTCTGCTGAATGGACCCAGAGGTCTCCCAGTGTGGCTCAAATTTACCATGGTCCCTTTTCCTGCATTTAATTGCTGACAAATAACACAGCGATGGCATACTGCTTCAGCTGCTTGCCTGAACTTGGGGTTAAACCAATCTATTTTGAATAGATGAACCATGGTATCCCTCCCAATGTGTGCCTGACCATGGTAGTACCTCGCCATCTGAGACAGCAGACTATTTGGTAATACCATTTGACCCTCTTCAGATACCCACAGTTCATCCTGTCTCTCCTGTCAATTTTAGCCATGACCTCTTCTCTTCCTTGTTGACATTACTTTGCCACATTTTCAATTCATCTAATGTGTCGATCACCCTTAATGCAAAACTCGTACATGTGGTATCTTCTTCAGACATCAATTCCCATTTGTCTTTGAACGATATACAGTTCAATGGGCAAAAACTTGCGACTTGATCCGCTTATCCATTCCCCAGTGACACATAGTCCTGCGATTTCAGATGTGTACTGCATTTCACCACAGCAATTTCTTCATGCAATTGCATTGCATTCAGCAACTCTTTTATTCTTTCACCATTTCTCACTGGTGAAACAGTAGAAGTCAAGAAACCTCTTTGTGACCCCAATTGACAAAAATCATGAACTATTTCAAATCCGGATTGGCTATCTGTATAGATAGTGACTCTTAGTCTAGCAGATACATGGCATGCCCTAGTAAGAGCTACCAATTCTGCTACTTGTGCAGAATATACTCCTCGAAGCCAGGAAGCTTCTAAGCTACCTGTAATTGTGCACACAGCATATCCTGCTCTCAACGTCCCTATACCATCTCTGAGGCAAGAACCATCAACAAAGACAATTTGGTCATTCTCTTCCAATTGTGTATCTCTGTTGGGTCTTGGTTTTGTGCACAACTCGGTTACTTCAAGACAATCATGCTCAATGTCTTCCTCTTTTTCAATTTCGGCAGTGTTGCTTGGGAGTAAAGTTGCCGGGTTCAGCACTGTACATCTTTTTAATGTCACATTAGGAGCACCTAAATTGCTTATCTCATACTATGTCAGTCTGGCACCAGTCAATTATTGTGTTTTCGTCCTTGTAAGTAAAATCTCAATCGAGTGAGGGACCATTACAGTCAGGGGATATCCCATCACTACTCCTTCACACTTCAACCTGGTAAGGCTGCTGCAACAGGGTGCAAAGTATCTGAAAAATATGCTTCTGGGCGATGAGCACCTCCATGGACCTGAGTCAAGACAGACCGTGAAGATGCATTACGCTCGTGACAAAACAATATGAAAGGTTTTGTGTAATCAGGCACTCCCAATGCTGGAGCTCTGCACAAACTCTCTCTCACCTCAGTGAGTGCTTTCATCTGTTCCTGGTCTAATGTTATGGGATCAGTAACATCCTTATTTGTCAGCTTTTGCAATGGCTTTGAAATCTCAGCAAAATTCGGCATCCACTGTCGACAGTAACCTACCATTCCCCAAAACATCCTGACATCTCTCTGTGAAGTCGGGAGACTTCTCAGCAATATTATTGTGATCCTTTCTCTAGAAATTCTCCTCAACCCTTTTTCAATCTGGTGACCCAAATATTTCACTACCTTCTGGCTGTATTGCAATTTCAATGGTGACACCTTATGACCACATTTTTTCCAAATGTTTCAACAGGGCAATCGAGTCGTACTTACACTCGTCACTTGTTTTAGATGCATCCAACAAGTCATCAATATACTGCACCAGAGTCGATTGAAAAGGCATTTCCAATGACTCCAAATTATTTTTCAAGATCTGATTAAACAAAGAAGGTGACTCTGTGTACCTTCGAGGAAGTCTGCACCAGCTGTACACTCGGTCTAGGAATTTTGAAACTAAAGAGAAACGGACTCTCCCCATAAAGAGGCACAGAAAAGAAGGCTTGTGACAAGTCAACCACTGTGAACCATTCTGCATCATATGGAATCTGTAACATTAGTACTGCTGGATTAGGCAGTACAGGACAACACTTGACCACCATGTCATTTACTTTTCTCTAATCCTGAACAATTCGCACCTTCCCACGCAGCTTTTTCAAACCCATTATTTGTGAATTACATGGGCTGCTCAGGACTTCTTTCAAAACTCCCTGCTTCAAAAAAATCTCCAATTATCTGTGCCACTTTCATCAAGACAACTTGTGGCATATTGTGCTGTGGAAGCTGCGGAAACACTGCATTTGGCTTCAAAGTTACCTTAATGGGTTCTAGTCCTTTAATCAAACCCACTTCTTTACCTGTCAGATCCCACACATTTTCCTGTACCGTTCACTGCAAATCAGAATGAAGCTCTTTCACTGTGAACATGGGGAAAAACTCAATCAAGGGATACTCCTCATTTTTAGTCTCACACTCGAGTTCTGGAGCTGGATCTTCCTCATCATCACTATTTGTCTGTATCTCAATTCCATCAACTGAACAGGTAATTGAACACCTGGTTTTACATAATAAGTCCCTTCCCAGTAGGGATACTGAACCTGAATCACAGACTACAAACTTATGCAGTTCCTGGAAGTTGCCAATCTCAACTTGCACTGGATCTGTAATTGGATTCGTCAAATGCTTATTCGCTACCCCCACAACCTGATCTGTACTTCCTGAGAGGGGCAAATTCGGAACTTCTGCACATCTTACTGTATAGCGCATAGCTCCCGTATTTACTAAAAATGAGACCTTGTGACCCAATACCTTTCCTCTCACATAAGTTCCACTCTGATCTACTGCTAAGGAGGCTGCAAGCACACATGGCTCCTCATCAGAACTATCACTCATCCAATCACCATTTATTTCATTCTCACTGTGTAATGGGAATTGGTGCACGGTGTTACTACTTCGGTCTTGTCTCTGACCTGTGACCTGTTGAGTAAGCATCACCTGTTGCTGCTCCATCGGGGCTTGAGGTAACTGCATTTGCTGTCTAGGTACCATTGGAGCCTGCTGCTGCATTGGTTGCAAATGTGGCAACTGTGCATGAGGTATCTGCACCTGCTGCACGGGTTGAAAATTTTGCATCTGATTCATGTTGTTTTGGAAATTTGGATTAGGCTCTCTCATTCTTGGTATTCTCACATTTTGAATTATATTGACATCACCATTTTGCTGAACACCTTCCTGCACCATTGTCTGACACTCCTGCTTCCAATGTCCCACTGCTCTGCAAATGTTACTCAGCAATAGCTTCTTCATCCCTTGCCCATCATTCCGAACCACTACAGTACTCAAATCCGGACCACAATTGATATTGACTCCACGATCCCTACCTCTCATCTGAGGTTGGAACTTGACAGTTCCCTGCTGCTGTGGTATCTGTTGAACAAAAGTTCCTTGCACTCCTGTTTGAGCTGCCTTAATCTGCATCACCATTGCTTTCTCCTTCAGCTTTTTCTGCTTCAACTCAATCTCATCACTACAGTATTTCGCATATTTCAGCACCTCCTCAATTGGCATCGCTTGCCAGCAAATCAAATGACTCAACTATCTGACCTATTTCAGGTCTCAGTCCTTCCACAAAATGCAACATGTCTTTTGGCTCAGTCGCTTCCTTACCACTGTACTGCTTGAATGCTTTTAACAATCTCTCATAATAAGCATGTATCGACTCCTTTACCTCCTGCACTGTCCTGTCGATCCTTTCCGAGTCAACATTTTTAGGCAAAATTCTCATCTGCAGGACCTCAATCAACTTATAATAGTGCTTCATTACTTCCGGAGGTGGTGCACCTGTGGTTCTATCCCTTTCTGGTCCACTTGTCGGCCAATCTACACTCTCTTACACTCAACCCACAAATCAGCTGGAACCACTATTTCCATTAAAGTATTCAATTCAGGTCTTCCCATAGGCATTTTGAAAGCTTCACAAACCTGTCTGTCTGCTGATGCCATTCAACCGGCTTCTCTCTTAATTTCAGATAATCATTTGTAAATGACAGAATATCACTCCTGTGCCAAGGAACATGAACAAACTGCCCTCCTGGGATCACTCTCATTGGCAAAAAATTTACTGGATCCTTATCCTTTTGTACCCTTTCAGACCCTTCTTGTGAATATTGTTTCCTTTTATCCTTCTTCTTTGCCTATCCTCCTTCCCACTTTTCTAATGTTCCACAAATTTGAGCACTCTGTAATAGTTCTTTAAGTGTGCCTTCATTCCAGCTGACCTCATGTGTTTAAAATCATTTGCCTCAAAATCTAACCTGTAGCTCCTTTTCAAATGTTTTGTTTTGCCAATTTCTATATTATGTGTTTCTGCCAGATCTGCCAATCTCTGATGTATCTTGCCCATCTCTCTTGTGATTCTCCGATAAGTATCTTAATTCTGCTTCTGTATAACATTCTGACCTGTTCACCCCATTGTTTCCTCGACTAGTTCAGTTATTTCCTAACTCAATCTAACACGATCGATCTGTTCTTCACTCTTGGACGCATTCTGTGGGGGTGTTCAAACTATCTAACCACTCGTTCAGCTGCTGTGCTGTCAATGTCTGTAACGTAATGTTACTCGCATTTGGTGATGGCACCTGTTGTACCACTACACTTGATTGTTGCGGGGTCATAAGCTTTAAGCTCTGACCTGCACTCTGGTTATTTGCGGCATCAGGAAGTGCGACAAGTGGACTGATATCCAACAATGACCTCGATCCATCAAAGGTCTGACCCATGGATGAGACTACTTGAACCTGCTCACTTACTCCTCTTCTCACTAGACTCTGAGACATCTCACCCTGTTCCCCTGTGACTGATTTCTTCTGCGCAAACAATAGTACCGCTGGACCAACAGTAATCGGCAGCGATATTGCATCTGGGGCTGCTCTTGCACCTGCATTTTGTGGAAAAGTAACTCCCTTACTCTGATTCATTACCAAAGTCAAATCTGACTGTGTTCCCGTCATTGGTGTAAACCTTGGCATACCTTGCGGCTGTGCCTGGGCATCAATATCTGAGTCAGCTCAGCCTGGACCAGTAATGGTCTTGGAACCACTTGTTCCGTAGTCACCACTAAGTTTGAAGTTGTCTCAAGAATCAGCACTTCAGGATAAATCCTTTGTACCAGTGGCGGATGCAACTGTGCCTGGACTACTGAAGCAGTCAACACGTTAGGATTACTCTGCACCACACCTTGTACCTGTCCATTATTAACCTGTTTTGGACTCACTGTTCCCATTGCATGTACCGGGGCTGTTTGATCAGCACTAGTACTCAGACCATCATCATGCACCACATACAATGGTGGTCGGTCTCTCAATATTTGGTTCTCAGTATCAGAATCCTCCTCCACACTTTCTTGTTACCTCCCTTTCTGACGAACCCTTATCTGACTTTCTAGTTGATTTCTTTCCTTCTGTCTCATCTTCCTGCGTAATTGCTGGAAACAACTTAACATCATGTAATGTCACTGCTCTCCATTTCTTCTGTTCCCAATCCCATCTTGCCTCTGCTAGTGACTTCTCTACCTTTCTCACTCTCACTTCAAATTTAATTAGCTGTTGCTGTCTGGCTACCATTTCCCAAACCGCTAATGCCTCAAACTGTGCTGGTCTCGGAAGGGCTTCGATTCACACAGCACCATCCGCAATTGCTCCAAAGACATAGCGCGACACCTCGCTCTTCTATTACAATGTATGCTAGAGTATTCTCTGGCGGTGTAGGCTCTCCTACGCTCGCTTTAATGTAAGTATCTCCTTGTAGGGCACTCTTTAATGCCTTGAAAAATGTCATCTTTTCTACTTTTGTGTATTCAAAATCAAATCAGAAAATGACTTTTACTCCCAAGACGGCTTTCACCTACGTTCTCAACCAATTGTCTCTCACGGACGGCTGCCAATCCATGCGCGACTCTTCTCACAAACCAACTTATCCCAGCGCAGCTCCAGTGACATCACACTCACACACTGCGGCTGACAAAGTCTTGCGGCTCGTCCTCCTAAACTCCAATTCACACAAAACTAAAGCAAAGTATTGCAAGCACTAACCAAAATCCAATAAACAAAAACAAATCTGCCGGTTTACTTCAGGAAGGTAACAGAATCGCTTTAGAGACCTTACAGATTTTCACTGATGGCCCTTTTGGCTCATGCAGCTATTCCTGTTTCTCAGCCTCCCAGATTTGCAAGCAAAATTCGACCCTCAAATTTTACTCTTAGCTGATCAGGTGGTCTGTCCTGGTCCACATAGGACTCGCCAAATCTCAGTCAAAATTTCCCTTGCCCACTTTAGCTCACACACTGACTTGTTGACCATGCCCGATCAACCTACTAAACCAGACAGATTACAACATATAACCAAGTGTCTCCTACACTTGTCAATATACTGCGGAATCTTAGACCACGCAGGGTCCGTACATCAACAACCACGTGGACAATTTTTGAGCATAAAGCGCCACGCTCATATGAAGTTTGACAACTTCCCTACTCTCATACTGCAAAGTATGTGCACACCTACTAAAATTTTATTTGGAGTACACATACTCCCTATCTTTCCTCACATAAGTCACAATTCACCTGTGATTGGCATAAGCTGTGCAAGCGCAACCCATCTTTCTTATTCTATCACTTGAATGCCGAGAACATACCCAACACTACTAGCAGGATCCAGGATCTGGGAAAGGTTACATCATTTTTTGCTACAATTGCCATTTTGAAAAACAAATCCAAATATCAATAACGAATAACTAACCAATCTTAAACTAGCACCATAACCATCGGTCAACACATAACAAGTTCTCCAAGGAAACTAACCATCATGCAGCTACTAAAATCTGTTGGTGCGTCGAACTTTAATAAGTCAACTTACAAGGTGACGCGTATAGGTCGATGAACCTTTTGATTCACATGGAGTATCCTAGATATGGTGTGACCAATGTTCTCAGTAATCGATGCACAGTTGTTCAATAACCATGAGTCATAACATCAATCAATAGTCAATATAAGTAATAAACATCACACCATGACCTTACAGTCATGAATAAACACACCTCAGTATACGTTTTAAATTTTTTATTTCCCTATTGATTACAATACTTAGGCCCTCATTATGAATATGGCGGTCAAAACCGCCATGTCGGTGGCAGCAGAAATTTCCACCACCGGCATGGCGGTCTCAATCACCACATAATGAAGACAGTGGAGACCGCCACAGGCGGCCTTCCGCTACTGCCGACAGGCAGCCTGACGATGGCGGAGTTCATCTGACAAGGCAGCGCTGCACGCAGCGCTGCCCTGCAGATAAAGAACCCTTGTTCTGCCAGCCATTCCCTGGCGAGTTCACCCGCCAGGGAAAGTCTGGCGGAAGGGGTGCTCTGGGCCCCTGCACTGCCAATGCACTTGGCATGGGCAGTGCTGGGGCCCCGTGCAGTGCCTCGTCGCGCAGGTCACTGCCTGATTTACAGGCAGTGATCTGCGCAACGGGTGCTACTGCACCCGCCGCACAGCAGCATTAATGACGGCTCCATGTGGAGCCGTCGGCAATGTCCCGGCCTAGCAGAATGTTATTTATAAGGCTGGTGTCAAAGGGGGTGGCTGTCTGGGATAAGACCGCCAGCATGAACACGGCGGGGATTCCCGCCCTGTTCATAATGACCCCCTAAATCATGAGATTAATTCAAACGCAATTCAATTTGATTACAACCCAGCATCAATTTGTTAGAAGATGCCAAAACCTAAACTAATCCAAGCTTGTATCAGAGTACATTCTATAGCATTAACATAGGTCAATAAGCGAATCGCAAACAATCCTTCCTAGTCATGAAGTTCAGCAAAGCAGTCCGTCAACCATTATATCGGTAATCTGTCAATGTCATGTAAGGAAACCCTCAACTAACCCAGATTATCATTCGCATGTGGGATTTCATGCAAAAACAATTTAGGAACAAGAATTTAAGAGAAGCATCTAGCTAAAAAAAACAGTGCAGTGGTACCTAGAAAGAAAAGGCACAACAATGCATTTCAGTCACATTGTCATATCTACCTATCCACTGAATGGGTCAGCAACAGAGTCAATCTTCGTCCTCAGGTTATCAGTCGATCAGCATCACATCAGGCTCTCAATCAGAGCGTATGAGCCCAATGACCGAATCTCAAATCTCTTCTCAATAACGCAGTTCATAACTGGGTAAGATCTGATCTCTTTTTCCCTCTGTCATGTTTTTATATCAAAGTCACCCAGACTATCCCCCAATTTCCAGTTGGTCAGTTAGTCGTACATTGTTATCTTAACCAGTAATGTCTATGTACCACATCTATGAATTCTAATTTTTCACAGTTCACATGTTGTTGATTGGTCCGCTTTACGATGTTCTCATCATCCGGCTCGTCGGGTATCAAAAATGTTGCATCTCCTTCTCCAGTCAGTGCCTTCATTGTTCGAGTCCTGGGAAAGTACATCTAGCATGCATTACATTCTTTTTGATACTTTCAGGAGTCATCTCCTGTCCATCGGTTCTCATAGAAGCTCCAGTTAAGCATTTCATTAAACAATGAGCAGTTCACTGTCAGTTCATTTTGTCAGCATTTTTCCATTACACGTTGAGAAATTCAGCTTTTCTGCTTGAGGCCTGGCAAGACTAGGCCAAGAAACTTGCTAAGTTAAGGCCTACAATTATACAGAACATAGGTTATAACTCTCAGCATGACATATTACTACATTAATCTAATACATTTTCAATTTCATGTATGCTAATCACTCATTTAGTAAAATTTGTAAATAGTGGTGGCCATTCTCCGAGGTCACGATTTCAAACGTGCACATTATTTTTCTACGTTATTCCTTTTCTACTAAATTCATTATTCAGAACACATAAACATTCATTAATAATTTCTAAATGACTTTTATGTTAAGATTAATTTTAATATTGAGTGTGTTTGCTCAGTTATTGCTGCCCTTCCATATTGTTTCCCTGTAGTCTTATTTAATTAGCCCATCCTAGATTGTCTCCTTGATGTCTCAAGATATGATAAAAACTCATAAAATAGTTTAGTAAAAATACACTAGTCTCATTAACAATCCAGTATCCATAAAAATCTCAAGGGAGCAAGTAGCATTTCAGATTTCTATAGGTAGTTTACAGAATGAGGTCAACTCCATATTATATAAAGAGATTATATATACTAATTGCGAAGCATATAACATGATGATATTCTACATTAACATCTGAGGCTAGAATATATATGTAAAAATGATTTTGTGTAGGCCAGAGGTCTAATCCATTACAGTATATAAACCTAAAAGAAGGGAATCTTCACCAAGCCTATTAGGCTTGGAAAATATGCTAACTCCTGACTGGGAGTGACTGATGAAGAAACAAATATTTCTCATCCAGGAGCACTCGTGGTTAGGGGATCCTTCATGTTGAGGCTGCAGGCGTTGTCGGGGAGTCCGGCAAGGGTGAACGCTGGGTGGACTCCGGCTCAGGGGAGCCGGGGAACATCGTTGGCACCAGTGACCCACCTCAGAAGAGGTCTGGTGCAGCGGGTGCTGGAGTTTTCGGGTTTTCTCTCACCACAAGGCTGTAGTAAAGGGGGGGCTTGCAGGCAACTCGGGTAGGTCCACAAGGGGTTGAATCTGAGTGGAGTGGGATTCTAGACAGCTGGGGAACTGGGATGGCACTGTTGGTTGACTTCACCTCTGGTCGTGGTTGTCGGGTGCAGAGGTCACTTCGGGTATCAAATCCTTGCTGCTCCAGGGGCCTAATTCCTTCCAAACAAGATGGAGGGATTTAAAAAGTGTTGTCCACTCATTCTCGTCCATGTTAGGGGTGGGACTGGCATGAACTGGGTACATTTCCTTATCAGACTAGTTTTCCTGCCTGTGCTGCTGGCAAAAGTGGGGTCAGGAGGGGGGGGGAGGGACATGGGTCCCATTACAAAGGTGGCCAGGCCTTTGAATCCTCCTGCCCCGGAATATCCATCCTGCCTGGGTGAGGTGATAACACCCCATCCAGCGCAGGTCTTTGTCAAGAGTACTGGCTCTCACCGTTGGGGACCAGAAACGAGTTTGTGGTGGTTGGACTGTTCAGGACCAATCAGTCAACACACTAGTAGCTAGTAGGTTTTCAGGGGGCACCACTAAGGTGCCTGCTGGGTGCAGTTATTAATAAATCCCTCACTGGCATCAGTGAGGGTTTATTAATCTGAGATGTCTGATACCAAACATCGCTATATTCAGAGAATGCATCATATAGCTGGCAAACGCATAGAGACCAGTGTCCAGCTCATGCATTTAAAATGGCTTCCCTGGTCACTTACTATGTCTGAGAATTGACAAAAACATAGAGGAGACATATCTGCTTGTGTAGATATGGCCTCACATGTAATATAATGCACCCAGCCATAGGGCTGTAAGGCCTGCTAGAGGGGTGACTTATATATATTGCATGCAGTGTTTAGGGGACATGGCACACAGACTTGGGAGCCACTTGGCACACAGCCTGCGATGGCAATCTGCATAAGGTTGGTGCTGGGTCCCTAGGAGTTGCACAAGTTGTTTTGCAGCTCTGAGGGGTAGTCTTCAGTACCCATGCCCTAGATACCAGGGGTATCATTTACTAGGGGACTTGCAGGGGGCTGAGGGGCCTGGTCATTTGGGAATTGGTGACCAGGTGTCTTGTTTTAAGGAAGGTGCATAGGCACTGGGTGCCTGGTTAGCAGGAACCCAGTGCACTTCATTCAAAGTTGTTTCTAAAAGCCAGGCAAAAAGTGGGGGAGGGAGTACTGCAACTAGAACACAGTAGTCCGTAGAACTGTGTGCCAAATATTTAAATATACTTTATTGTACAGGAGAAAATGACAACTATTATTTTTGCAGTTACATTTTCGTAAATAGGAGGAGTTAATAACATAACTTTAACCTTTTTAGGTTCCTTCTCAAAGTGAAGCTTCATATTGCTTTCCCTGAAAGGACCTGTGACTTGTCATGCAGCGTTGTGGGAAGGGGAAACCAACTACTGTTGTAATGCAGGGGAAGTAAAACAAAATATTCCTCTTTCTATATTGTACAGCAGAAGACAAATAATTATTTTTACAGCAATACATCACCACTAAAAATTAATCCCTCTGCCTTTAGCTGTCTGTCACTCACCATCTGCCCAAGAGCAGTTGTGATATCCTGTTGTCTGCACTCAGAGACAGTGTTTGGTTTCCTGTAGTACTTCTGTGGACATTCTTGCCACATTCAGGCCTGAATCCCAAAGCCCCCACCAGGGTAGTGCTGATTCTTGGAGAATCCAGTCCCTTTTAACTGGAGTGGAGAAGTGTGGCTCAATGGTTAGAGTGGCAGACCCTGAAGCAGAGATCTGGCTCAAGACCAGGGTTCAAGTCCCGCTTCGGCAGGTCTTGGGCTCAATTCCCCTTGACCAGATAATTCTCGCCTCGGTGCCTAATCTAATTCATGGGTCCCACTCTGCAACTCTGGGCAATAGCTTGCTTAATCTCCACAACGGCCCCAACAGCGCTTGGATGCCTGGCTTCACCCTGGGGGTGCTCAGGAGTGGGCGCCTCACAGGGAAAAGCCAGGAGGGGTTCCATAGCGGTATGAGTACAGCGCCTTGAGACCCTAACGGGTGAGTAGTGCGCTATACAAGTGCTAATTTACAATTTTACAATTTACAACTGTATGTGTGAAGCTAAGGGGGCTGCAGGTCAAACTTGCATCCTCTTGGGTTGTAAAATCTGGAAATGGTCACTCAGCATTGCCCTGCCTCTATACAATCAATACTCTCTTAAAAGTAGCACATGGATTGTAGAGTCGAGGTGCATGAGAAGGAACGTTAAAAGGGGTCAACAGTAGTCAAATCATTGTTTTGGATAGGCGAAATTCTTCGTAGCGGGATGCCCAATGGCAGATCCCATGCACATTAACAACATATTAGACTGCAGCCTCCCTTTTCCGAATACAGCGGATTGCTTAATCTGGTCAGCGGCTGCAGTGGCGATTTGCTGGAACTGTTAAGCAACTTTTCCTGATATTTACCCTCTGCAAGAAAACTGCTTAATGCCCTCTGAGGTCTATAGGTCAGATGACATAATTTAGATTTTTCCATATTCCTTAATCTGGAGAATATCTCGGTGTGTTGTGCAGAGCTGTACTACGTCACCCATGACAGAAAAGCCTTTGCCAATGCCTTAATGAGAGGGGCAGGCAAAGTCAATCCTGTTGTGTTTTTTAATGCTTGTTATTTCAATGTTCTAAACTAGTGCACAGTTACATTCGTGTCAGTTATACCGTGCCTGAAGCACATGTGTTCTATACTGTAACTGTCACCCATATTTGTACTCCTTTATAATGCAGATTTTGGCAGGTGCTTCCTGCTAGCATTGAAGATGAAAAGCTTCTGGCTGATGTGATCAGTTTCCTAACTAAGCTCTTAAGGGACCAGAGGAAAGCTTCAGATGTGGAAGATCTGACCTGGATTCTAGAGCGTCTTCTCAAACATGTAAGTGCAAAACTGTATGAATGCAGTCTTTGAAGATTGAGAAACATGTACCGCAGGAGAGGATATAGACAGACTGATAATTTAAGATGACTTCTAAAATGGTAATGTGTGCCTTTTTTGAGAGCCTTGTTCTGAGTCCCGTAATAATCCAGATTCAGGCACATGTGCCCAAATTAGAATTAAAACTGGTGTGGTAATATTGTGCTTTTTTGCATATTTCCTCAGTAAAAGAATGGGGTAATTTGTTCGTGGAAATTACCATACGTTCCAAATTTTTCAACTCTGAATGCTGAAAACTATTACTACCACATTATCACCGATTTTGAGGCGTAGAACTTAAAAAGGGGAAGTAATTGTGTGCAAGATAAATGACTCACTTAGCAGTATCGGTAGAACTGGATAAGGTTTAGCAGGTCATTCAGGATAGGCCCTTGGTATTTGAATTCAATAATTATTTTGTATTGTTGATTTTTCTCCGAGTCCTATTAGTTGAAACATTCTGCCACACTGAAGAATAAATGAACATTGACAATGTTTTTCTTTTAAATTAAGTTATTTTTACAGTCAAATAAATACAATATCATGCACGTTGTGATAAAGCTCTGCAAAACATTTTCAGTGTGCTCGTGCACTGTTTCCTCTAGGTCGACATAAAGGTCTCTTGCCCGGAGGTTACTCAATCAGAGGCACTCGCAGAACCTCGAGCCAGTCAAACTGCCACCTCTTATCAAATGTCCAATCAGTCCTCCTGTTAAGAGGAAGAACATTTTGTCTCTTTGTAGAGGTTTGGCTGGTCAAAGCTGGTCGGGTTACTTTACAGATTCTGTCTAATCATGCTTACCTATGTATTCTAGGTAGCCATGCTTATCCAATCTATTCCGGCAAGTCCATCACACAAAAGGTTTGGTTAATTGCAGAAGGAAACTGGTCGGGTAGGACTGACAAAACTCTTGAAAATATTTGTATTGGATACCCCAGTACCACTTTAGCTGTCACAACAGTACAACATAGCCCATTTCGTTACTAACCCGAACCTAGAAAGTTGTAGAACAGTGAAAACAAGGTAGAACACAATTTAAACACTAATAATATGAAAGAAGCCAGTCTGAGGGATCACAGGTCCAGAAATATCCCTTGGCAAAGGGGCAACCTACCAGGAGAGCAGGCTCAAGCAACTAGGTAGTGAGAATGTAATCCATCTCGCTTGTTTGGCCTTCATAATTTAGTTCCCATGACATCTTTCAGGCAGGGCATGTATTAGGGTCCATTCCCACACAACATGTGTTGAAACTTGAGGAGGAGACTAGTGAGATTGGAAGAACTTCTTTCAAGGCTCAAACCTTCAACAATAGCACGACAGGATGATATAAGCTTCTGTAGATTCCCTTGACTGACTGAGAATGGTTGTGAAGGGGAATTAAACTGAGTTCATCAGAAGCTATTCCTTCTCAAAACCCAAAGGACAAATTCATGGCCAGGTAAACTGTAGATTGTGCTTGGCCTGCATCTCCCGGTAACCTGCATTCCTTTTACCTTATCCACTCCCAAGCAGGGGTATGTTTTCGTAGGACATGTCACCTAACCAGTACTTGAAGGGAATGCTAGGATATCAGCAAAATAAGTTGGATCCAACCTACTAGGCACAAAATAAAGAAACCGAATTGGTTTCAGGAATGTAAATGGAAACCGATTTCAGAAACAGAACATCACTCCAATGCATCGAAACCAAAGCAGTAATATATGAAACAAAGAAAACATGGAAAAGGAACAAAGAAGGGTATAGTGAAGCATCCAGTGTCTTATCTCCGAGAAACAGACAAACAGGTCACATTTGTGTTTATAGTGAGGTCTCAAAAGTTGTGTAAAATTGAAATATCTGATAGATACTTATAACTGCAGATTCCTTACCTTTGAATTTCCCCAGGCCTCAGACTCAAGCAGTACCCCTGCGTGCGTCGCCAGATGGCTCTGTTTGGTTCCGCTCAGTGTTGTTGGCACCGGATGTGACTTTGGGGTCACCTATTTTGGCGGCACCCAGGCACGCAGACATTGGTTCTTTTATTTCTGTGCCAGATAGCACAGATCCAGAGAGAGCTAACCTTCTGTCAGTTTCTGACAGGCCTTTTTACAACGATTTGTCTTTTTTTTTAATTTTCTTGTTCATGTGTCAAAGATGTAATCCAGGAAGTCTGGGTTCAAACCTTGTGGTGCCTGTCACTTTGCCATGTTGGTTATGGATCCTCACCTCGTCTGCCTCTGGTGTCTCGAGCGTGACCACAACTCGAAGTTCTGCTCAGACTTCCGGGCGTTGATGCCTAAATCTTTGAGGGAGCGGCCTGGCAGTCGACGACACTGACACGTGTGACTCCTCGGAGATCTACGTCTTGGTCGAGGGACCACTCCAGGAGCCCCAAGTCCTCTTCTTCACACTCAAGGTCCTCAGACACTCAGGGAAGAGGCATAAAAAGAAGCCAAGAGGACTTCGACTTCTCCTCGTTCTTCAGCTGATGCGAAGAGCCTGGAGCATCGGTGTTCTAAGCATGGTTCTGCAAAGCCATTGCCCAGTTCGACTCTGTGCATCCCCCAATTTCAAGGAGCTGAATCGACACCTGCTCAAATAAAATAATTTTACTAGGCCATACGCTACGTATTCAAGCCGGCCGACCGCTCTGACAAGCCTTCTGTCCCTGCTGTGGGATAAGGAGGAGGACCGGCAGGTTCTGCACCGGGGGCTTCGGCCTCCGCTCTGATGGGGTCTGGTGGATCCGACTCCTGATCCGAACCGGCGCCCTTCTCCGACACCGGTCCTGATGCTGATGCTGCCAGTGCCCACCAACGGCGCCAGCCCCATTCTGTTTTACAACAATCCGGAGCAGGAACATTGTTGCAGAACGTTATTTGAGCCTTATTTTTCACAGCCAGGCATTGGAGCTGATTAGGAGGGGGTCACTGGACCCTTTAGAACACCAGTTAGAAAGATCCTTGGACTGATATGGGGAACTAGGAGAGGCCAGTGGTCTGAACACCTCTCCAGATACTGGCTTGCTCTCTCCCATCCCCCCCATTTGCAGCTACAGAGGAGGTAGCTTGTTATGCAATGGCGCTGCATAGGGCAGCGAAGATCCTCAATCCCGAACTGCCCTCAGTGGCTGTCAAGACAAACATCTTGACTGAAGTGCTTCAACCTGGCACTTCTGATTCCGAACCCCTCCTGCCCTTTATCAAAGCACTTAAAGTCCTGCTGAGAACCTGGTCCAAAACCAGCACAGGAGCTCCTACAAATAGGATGATAGCCCGCCACCATCGCCCTGCACCGGGCAACCCTAGTTTCCTCAGCCTGCACCTCACCCCTGAGAGCTTAGTAGTCCAAGCCTCAATTTCCAATGGCGCAGTCCCTGTCGGTCCCCCGGGAAGGGAATCCAAAATGCTAGACCATCTTGGGAAGGTGTTTTCTTCCACCAGCCTGGCACTGAGGTCGGTGAACACCTCGTGCTTATTGGTCCGTTTCTCACACACCATTGAGGATATGGTTGTGCATGTGCTGCCTCAGGTCCCAGAGGAGGCCTGGATGCAATTGACTCTCTGGGCAGAGCAGTTGCGTCAACAGTGGCCTTATGGCAACACGCCTGGCTGAAAGCATGTGGTTTTTCAGGGGTTGTCCAGGCAAACCTTATGGACATACCCTTCGATGAGACTCGCTTGTTCTGTGAGAAGACTCTGCAGTGCAGCACTTTAAGGGCTCTCAGGCTACAACCAAGTCCTTGGGCATCTTTTTGACCCCTGGTCCACTATCTGCCTTTCATGGCTACGGAAGGGGCTTGCCATCTCCCAGGCCTATGCCGGCCATCATCCTACACAACTACCTCAGGCTATGGGAGGATGTGGATGTGGTGCCTTCGGACCTAGAGGGTCTGGAAGCTAGAAGTTGTCCGCCACCTAGCCCCTGGCATCTGCAGCCTCAAAGCCCTCCTAGTTTGGTTTTGCAGGACCATGCTCGTCCAGTTGGAGGTAGAAGTCAACATCTCCTCCACTGGCAGTCCATCAAATAGGGCGCTTCATTTGGAAGGCTATGCCGTGCCTCTCCAATCCTTTCTCCCTCCTTGCCACTAATATTTGATCGTCTGGCGGAGGATCATTGTCTCTGCTCCAAGAGGAAGTTACGGCTCTCTTGGCCAAGGGCGCAAAAGAAAGGGTCCCAATAGCAGAAGGAGGCAGTGGTTGTTTTCCTGCTACTCTCTGATACCCAAAAAGAACAAGGGTCTTTTCCCTATTCTAGACCTATGGACTGTAAATCTCTTCTTCAAGCAGAAGTTCAAGTTGCTCACTTTGGATCAGGTCATGTCTGCACTAGAGACCTAGAAGACTGGTTGGTAGCGCCGGAGTTATAGGATGTGTATTTCATCCTGCTGGCCAACAAGGCTTTATCTGCGGTTTAAGGTAGGCCACAAACACTTTCAGTTTACCGTGCTGCCAGTTGGATATACCAGTGCCCCTCAGGTGTCCACCAAGGGGATAGCAGTGGTCGCAGCTCATCTGTGCAGGCCAGGGGTTTCTGTCCTTCCTTTTGAAGGCAGGTTGGCCCCAGTCTGTCGTCTCCCACTTCCAGACAACTGCGAACCATCTGCATTCGCTGGGGTTCACTATAAACTTGCTGAAGTCATACCTGACTCCCTCTCAGATGCTCTCTTTCATAGGAGCTGTTTTGGACACAGTGCAGTTTCAGACTTATCGTCCAGCAAGTCCAGGATATTCAGGCTATGTTACTGATGTTTTAGCCTCTATTCTGGGTTTCAGTGAGACTGACTGAGACTGCTAGGCCTCCTGCATTCTGTTGGTAAATAATGCCAGATGGCATATGCGGGCTCTTCAGTGGGACCTGACGTTTTAGTGGACGCAGCTACAAGGAAATCTCTCCGACATGATTGAGATCAGAGGGAACTACAAAAGACCTGCATTGTGGATTATGAACCATGATAGGTTCAGAGGCAGACTACTCTCCCTTTCCCAACCCGACCTTATGGTCGTCACAGATGCTGACCCAAGTAGGCCCCAGAAGAAAATAAAAAGAAAGAAGTGTAGGAAGAGTGGGCAACTTTTATCCAAAGTTCCAGTAAGCCATTGAGATTCTGCTCCAGTAAGAAAGCTCTCCAAAGTTGGCACTGGTGAAGCCAAGCCTGACCCATAAGAAGTCCTGACTAGTTAGGTAGCTGTTCAGCTTGAGTTAGTGACTCCTCACCTAACAGAAAAGAGAGTGGAAGAAGGGTTTTTGCTACAGAAAGTAGCAACCCCAGCACTCTAAAACAGCAGACAGGCACCCTGAACCCAAAGAAGCCTGTATCTTTGCCCCTTCACCTGTCAGTGAAGAACTAAAGGACTGGTTCTGGACACTGACAGCTGTCAGTGGCCCCTGCTGGGTGCACAGCAGGACACTGACCCTCAGACCTCACCACAAACAGACCTAAGGCAGAGAGCAATTTATTTTGACCCAAGTTATTGGCCATTTTGTTACATTCCCTACAGTCTGTATTAACAAGTCGTAAAGACATTTTACAAGAAATCAGAACTTTCTCTGTTCAAAAGATACATTTGATAGAATGATACAATCCCATCTTCTCCCAGAGTACATACCACACTATCAGATTCAGACCATACTATAAATTATGATCTAGATGCTGAACACACACTAGACAGATACCACTTGGAGGTCAGAAGCCCCATCAAGCTCCAAGAAGAGGTTGCATGGCATAAAGATAGTGTCTGCATAGTATGAATTTTCTCTTGATGTACCCATTTAAGGTTTCGCTATCTGATAAAACATTTACTTATCAAGAGGTAATAGTAAGGGCCACCTCCCATCTCTATGTTCAGCTGCATGCAGAGGATATTTTTTTAATAAAGACATTAGCCAAAACAGAGATGAGTACACGTTTGCCAATATAGAAAAAAATGATGAAATGTTGAGGGTGGGAACAACAATCCCGGAGTAAAAAATACAAATCTCCTCCACAGGATCCAGTTTTCATTAGAAACCATGCCCATGTGCCATTTGATTTACTAGTGATACACACTGCTAGGAAAACGTCATCAAAACAAGGAACAGAGGACACCTCACAGCAGACTAAGTAAACAATTGATGCTGCAAGTACTTACGTCTGCATGGGGCAGCTTTGCAGTGGAACATTGCACATTTGTTGGCCCTTCTCAACGTACAACAGGTATAAATGGCAGGAAGTTTTTGTGCATCATGTCCCGAATACATGTCATATGTATTGCCAACATTGATTGTGCTTTGGATGCTGCAGGTGCAGCTTCTAAACAGATCAACATCAGTGTCTTGTTAAGACGATGTGTCTAATATTGCATTTCTGAGTTCAGGTCAGAGGTCCAGCAGCGCCTCATTGGTCTAGCCTTCGATCGTCAACACCTCTTTGGACCACATGTGGGTAGGATGTCAGCAAAAAAAAGAATGGCACTAAGGCAAGGGTGTCCTCCAACATTAGCAACAAAAAGGAATTGGAGTGTGTAGACAAAAGTCACAACCAGCTCATAAACCCATAGTTAATATTGCAAAGCAAACATCCCATCAACAGCAAGCCTGCCAAGAGGGACAAACGTAATGTAGACAGCGACAGTATTAAAGAAAAGCCTTTTGATTCAACAAAAGGAGAAATGCCAGAGATGCACAAGGTAGAGGCACCATCCGCCTTTAAACATTAACCATGCTTCCACAAAACACATGTTGGAGGAATACTTGGGTTGTACCTTGAAAGCTGAAAGAAATTACCTTAAATGTGGTGGTTTTGTCCACTGTTTCCTGCAGATATTGCTTGGAGTTTCATACCATCCCCTCAGATCTGCTGCTCTGACCTCACGAGAAACATGAGCATCATCTCAGCCTTTTATTGGAACCGGGGTAGGCACTTTTGAAAAATGGGTCCATCAAAGTAATTCAACTACATTACCAGGGACAAGGAACATGCTTTCAATATGGTGCAATACCCATGAAGGACAAGACATTAAGGTGGTCATTATGACCCTGGCGGTATTACAACGCCAGGGCCAAAACGACGGAGCACCGCCAACAGGCTGGCGGTGCCTCCCGGCGGTCGCACCGCCGGGGCCGGCGGTTTTCCGCCACAATGGCCCCGGCGGTTGTAATCCGCCAGGGCAGCGCTGCTTGCAGCGCTGCCCAGGGGATTACGAGTCCCCGACCGCCAGCCTTTTTCTGGCGGTCTCCACCGCCAGAAAAAGGCTGGCGGTACGGGGAGTCGTGGGGCCCCTGGGGGCCCCATGCGGCGTTTCACTGTCTGCTGTGCAGACAGTGAAAAGCGCGACGGGTGCAACTGCACCCGTCGCACGGCCGCAACACCGCCGGCTCCATTTGGAGCCGCCTCCCATGTTGCGGCCCACATCCCCGCTGGGCCGGCGGGCGGAAACTTGTTTTCTGCCCGCCGGCCCAGCAGGGATGTCCAAATGGGCACTGCGGGAGTGCGGCCGCACGGCGCCGCCCGCCAGTGTTGTAATGAGGCCCTAAGTCTGGTTTAGTCCTTGAGAGCTCTCATTCACAGCATCATTTTCAGTCACTCCAAAATGGACACCTTGCAAGATTTCATCTGTCCTCTATTCTTGAAAAACTGAATCTATATGAAAACCCTCAACTTGAATCATGCATACATTTACAACCCAATCAATCACACACTCCAGCAGTACAGGAGATTTGTGGTAAATAGAGTTTATTATAAATTTGTAGTCCTACATTAGGAGTAATGACCCTCCAAGAATGTTGACAAAATGTGTAACTATAGTATAATGCTTTTGTGACGTAGTCACATTCATATGTTTCCATACTTATAAACAGTAGGCTGGTAAACTGGCAGGTTAGGCACAATGCCTTAACTGATATTCATTTGAACAGTCATGACTACAGTGTCCTACAATCAGAAACACAGAGGTACTCATTCTTCACAGTTGTCTAGTTGGCAATGGGTGATCAAAAATATCATAACATCTCACTTGGGATTGAAAATGCTTTTGCGGACCTGTTGTGCAATATGGTCCAAGCATCTCAGGAGTTGGAGATCCACTCTCTGGTTCTATGCACATACTTCTAACAGTGGTGGATCTCAACTGTGGACCTGTTTGCCACCCCCCCCCATCTCCCCCCCCCCAAAAAAAAAATGCCAAAGAGCTGCCTCCATGTTCTTACACCTGCATTCTTTGGGCTGTATGGTTAAACTGGTCAGAGATATTTGCTTAAACTCCCTCCACTTCCCCCCCCCCCCCACCACCACCACACACACATACACCCACACACACCACCACCACCCCCGATTTCTTATGTGACATAGAAAATGAGATAAGCAGCAGTAACGCTATCCCTGATTGCTCCAACGTGCACACATCAACCTTGATATGCTCTACTTCATGAGTTGTCTATTTAGCCTTCTGAAAAGCTAAATCTTTGCCCGGCTTATTCAGTAAATGCAAAGGTAATCAACTACATACCCAAACACAAGACACTGTGCCTTGCGGTCTGGCACTTGAGGCCTTAAAACAAGAGTACTTACAGCTTCTTCAGTACTTTAGTGTGCTCCTCCCCTTGTGTTTAAAAGGATCCCTTGAGCCAATGAATTGACAAGCTCACCTGGGAGGCACCTGTGTGCCAGTGGAATGGTACTGTGACCTGTGAAGACTTAGGCAGCATACCAGCAACCCCAGATGACTTTTCTCCGCATTCTGATGCTTCTGTTCCCTACTGATGACGCGATCAAACCCAGAAACGTGGTTATAGATAACAGCACTTCCTACACACAAACTATGGTGAAAAACAGTAACTTTGAAGTAAGCTTACTGCAATTACCAGGATGCAATTGGGTCAACTATGCAGTGTGCTCCCTCCATCCCCTATTGCATAAATATTGTAAAAGTGGCATTAATACCTTCCACTAGACCATGATGTGTGTGAATTAATGGAAAACAAAAGCTAAGAAACCACAGTGGAGGAAACCAAATAATGGAAAACCAATTTTAAGAAAAGACAGTTTAAAGGAAAACTAGAGGTTTTTAGTGGTCAGGAATAATTGAAGATTGGGCATAGAATTTTTTTTTTTTACTTTTTGTTTTTAGTTCAGACCTTTGTGGATGTAGGGGTGGTAAGTGATATCTGATAGAGACTTCTAGCTGCAGATTCCTTACCTTTGAATTTCCCTAGGCATCAGACTGGACCCAGAAAATGTTTCGTCAGCAGTACCCCTGAACGCCGGTGGGTGACATCGATTAGCTCCATGCGACGATGTCCACGCCGGAAGTAACGTCCGTGTCACCTATATAGGCGCCACCTCGGCATGCACATGTCCGTTCTTTCTTTTTGTGCCTGTTCGCGATGATCTGGAGAAGAGCTACGCGTCTGGCATTTTTAGATAGGATTTTTTCAATATTTTGGCGACTTCTTATTTGAGGCTTTTCCTCCTTGTGTGTCGAGGATGTCTTAGAGGAAGACAGATTGTAAACCATATCACCATTCCATGTCGGTTAGGAACCCACTCCTTGTGTGTCTGAAGCATGACCATGACTCTAAGTTGTGCACCATCTGCCGGTCCATGACATCAAAGACTTTGAGGGAACGGTCCCTAAAGCTGCTAGCAGCCTGGCAGGCAACTCAGTGGTCCCGGTCAAGGAGGAAAGTACTGGGGCTGCTCCAGGGACCCAAAGTTCTCTTTTCCCACTCAAAATCTTCGGGGCATTCTGGTAAGAAGCACAAGAAGTCACAGCATGCTCTGACTTCTCCTTGTTCGTCATCCAGCGCGATAAAGGAACATCGGCTTGCGAGGCATGGCTCTGTGGAGCCTACGCCTGAGCCGATTTTTGCGCCTCCCTGCTTGTCCTGGAGCGACCCGCACTCAGGTTAAAGAATTTTAAAAGGCCATGCGCCTCATTTTTTAGCAGGCCGACCCCTCCAGAGCCCCTTCAGCACCACAGGCTTGGAGGGGGGCCCCATCTGGTTCTGTGTTAGTGGCTTCTGCCTCTACACTGATGTGCCCCTGTTAACATGACCTCCCCAAATGCTGATGCTCCCGGCACCAGCCCCATTTGGTTCAGCAGATCTGAGCTATAGCGTAGTTGACTGACAGACTCTGGTGCTGACAGGACTCCTGTCTCCTAGGTTGGTGTCTTAGCCTGTTTCTGAAGGTCTATGCCTTGGGAAAGAATGGGAGGGATCACTGGACCCCTTTAGAGTACCAGTCTGAAAGTCAGGACATGGACTGGTGTGAGGAACTGGGTGATGCCAACAGACTGGATACATCTCCAGATACTGTCATGCTTTCTCCCCCTAATGTGGCTACGGATAAGGATGCTCCCTGTTCTATGGAGGTGATGAGGGTGGCTGAGGCCCTGGACCCCATGTTACCCCTAGTGGCTGTCAAGACTAACTCCTTAATGAAGCACTGACAGATGCCCTACTGGGAACCTGTACCGAGCCTAGCACAGATGCTCCTGTGAATAGGGTGATTGCCCGCCGCCATTGCTCTGCCCCAGTGAACCTAAATTTCCTCACCCAACACCCCAACCTAGAAAGCTTGGTGGTCCAGACTTCCACTTCCGATGGTATGTTCTGTGCCGCACTCCCGGACAAGGAATCCAGGAGGCTGGATAGCTGTGGTAAGAAGATGTTTTCTTCCACCAGCCTTGCCTTGCAGTCATTGAAAACCACATGCTTATTGGGCCACTATTACCACACACTGTGGGAGGATACGTTGCGCAAGTGGTGCCACTGGTCCTGGAGGAGGCCCGGGCGAGTCTCCCCAGCAGTCAAGGACGGGAGAGATGCTGCCAAGTTCACTATTAGCCGTGATTTAGACACAACTGACTCACTGGGCAGAGTGGTTTCCACAACTTTGTCGCTCAGGCGCCACATTTGGGTGAGAATATCTGGCTTTTCAGGGGATGTCCAGGCTTCCCTCATGGATTTGCCCTTTGGTGCAACCGTCTCTTCAGAGACAAGGCAGACTCGGCACAAGCACTTTAAGGATTTGCAGACTAAGGCTAAGTCCTTGGGCCTCTCATCCACACTGTGTCAAATCCAGTGTGCCTTTTACTCCTTTAATGGCTATGGAAGGGGCATTCAACTGTGCCAGCCCTCTCCTAGCCACCGTTCCGCATGCGCTTCCTAACCTATGCGTGGGTGAAGGTGCAGTTCTTACTGACCCCATGGGTCGTGTAGCCAGCGGTCTGCTACAACCATTACCTGCCTGCCAGCTGCAGCCTCTAAGCTCTCCTGATCTTGCCCTTCAAGATAATGGGCGTCCAGTTGGTGGCAGAATCCCCCATCTTCTCAACAACTGGTAGTCCATAACATCTGAGGCGGGTCTTGGAGGTCACTTGAAGGGGCAACTACCTCCCCTTTGAATCTACTCTTCCATCAGAAAGGATAAATTAATGATGCTCACATTTGCTCAGGTCTTATATGCACTGGATCCCGAATACTGGATGGTAGCATTGGACTGCAGGGCGCCTGTTTTCAAATCCCCTTCCTGCCTGCCCACAGACGTTATTTGAGGTTCACAGTAGGCCACAAGCACTTTCATTTTACTATGCTCCCCTTTGGCCTTACCAGCACCCCTCTGGTGTTCATCAAGGTGATAGTGGTGGTCACAGCTCATTTGTGCAGATCAGGGGAGTCCGTATTCCCCTATTTCCGATGACTGGCTCCTTCCACTAGAGCAAAAGCTAAGACTGCGGTGATAGCACATAGAGTACCAGTCCTGGACATCAGTCAGGCAGCAACGTGGGCTTTTCTGCACCCTTTACCAAACATTACTGCGTGGACAATCTGGTCCGCAGGGATGGGCATTGTACCCATTCAGTCCTCTAGCACTTCATAGTTTAAATTTGTCTGCTGTCCTACCACCAGGGATGGTATTTCTTGGGTATCTATTCAAAGGTAAGGAATCTGCGGCTAGAAGTCTATCAGATGAACAAGTTACTTAGCTTTGGTAACGCCTTGTCCTGTTACAGACAATATCTAGCTGCTGATTCCTTACTGACCCACCCATTCGCCCTACTCTGCAGACGGATTTCTAGGATAAGGGATGATTCCTTTCAGGGCCCTAGTTTGGACACACCAATGTCTGTGCACTTCATGGTTCCGTGCTCCAGACGTTGAAAAGTAGGTGGAACCTATTTAGGTGACACAAACATCACTTACGTCATAGATGACACAGATCAATGCCACTTACTGGCGCACAGGGGTACTGGTCATGAAAAATCTTCCGATCCTGTGTAACGCCTGGGGAAATGCAAAAATATGGATCTGCATCTAATAAGGCGTTACCAAAGGTTAGTAACTTGTTCATTAGGTGTGTGAGGTGTTTTTAGGTTTCAGGGAAGGGTGGAGTGTAAGGGTGTTGAGGGGTTTTAGGGTTCATGGTTGGGTGGAGTTTAGGGCTGCTAAGTTTTTAAGGCTCAAATATGGGTAGCGGCTCAGGTGGTGAAGAGTTTTTTAGGGTTCAGAATGGGGTGGAATTTAGGCTGGTAAGGGTTTTTAAGAATTCAGGAATTCAGGGATGGGTGGAGTTTAGATGTAGAAAAGGGGTTTTAGGGTTCAGGGATGAGTAGGGTGATGAGTTGTTAGGGGACATGGATGGCTGGTATTTGAGGGTGGAGAGGTTTTATTTAGGCAGGGATGGATGGAGTTTGGATGTGCTGAGGTGCTTTAAGGGGTATGAGGTCAGTGGGGTTTAGGCATTGAAAGGGGTTTTAGGATTCAGGGATGGGAGATGTTAGGGGTAGTAAGTGATTCCATGGTTCAGTGTTGGTGGATGTTTGGTGCAGAAAGGGCTTTTAGGCTTCAGGGATGAGTGTAGTTTAGGTGTGGTGAGAGGGTTTAAGGGCTGGGATTGATGGTGGTTTGAGGTTTGAGGGGTCAACTATGGTTGGTGTTTATGGGTGGTGATGAGGCAGTGAAATAAAACCATCCAAAGTAACTGTTTGACAGAGTAACATATATAATTATTAAATAATGTCCCCTGAAGTAAAGCACTAAAGAAAATATCTCAGACAAAACTGTTTCTGAAAGTAAGACCTGCAACCATTGTACTTTCACTTAACAACTAAGCATTCATATGGCAATTTGGACCAAAAGGCATTCAATTAATTGGTTTCTATGGAGAGGTAAATGCCATTCATTCTGAAAATGTCCATTAAACAACTTAGATGAAATGGTTTCTCAGTGATGATATTCCATTAAATTGTTTTTCTATGAAATCACATACAACCCTAGACCATGTTAAGTTGCAGATTGGAAAGACTTTGTCATTTACTGTCCCGATCACCATATTAATATAGTAGAAGCTACAGTTCAGCTCATTGTTATGCTTGCAAAAAGCATACATAGCTTGCTTATGAGTGCAGGCTCATTTTGCAGTGTTGAACTGCCATCCTTGGTGTGGTCTTCCCCTAAACGTTTTGCCATTTGTCTTCCTGTTTTCTGAGAAACTCGTTGTTGTTGATAATACGACTGTGCAGTTTACAGCTGCTAACCACAGCTAAAGTGTTCGTGCTCTTTCCCTAAAACATGGTAAAATTGACCTATGCATCATTGGCATATTTAATTTACTTATAACTCCCTAGTATTTAGTACTATATTTACAAAGTGCCTGTAAATTAAATGCTGTTAGTGGGCCTGCAGCACTTGTTCCTCCTACTAACTATAGCTCTATGCTGTTGTAGCCTGTTGTGTAGTTTTAAAACTGCCAGTTTGACCTGGCAAAACTGGCAGAATAAACATTTTGCCATGCCCAAACTTTCCTTTCCCCAAAGACAGGCCCTAATCGACCTTAGCAGGGTGTGTTGTATTTAAAAATTAAGACGTGTATTCAGGTTTTACATGTCCTAGTAGTAAAACACTGTTAAACTAATTGTTCACTACTGTAAGGCCTACCTCTCCAATATGATAACATTTGGTTACATTATTACATTTAATATGTGCTAACCTTTGATTGAAACAGGTAGAAATATCATGTTTGGTCTAAAATGAATTGTAATTTAAAATTCTCTTTTAAGGTAAAGCTGGATTTTAGGTAATAATTCTGAACATTGGCAACTTCTTCTCCTAGCCATTTGGTGTCTGCTGCCTGTGCCCTAGGTCACATGATTGTGAATAGCCTGGCAGTTGGTCTTTGTGTATGCCTCACACAGTGAGAGACAAAGGGACTAGCTGTTGGCAGGATGGTGAGGGTGGAACTGTTCCCTGCCCCAGTTACATTTCAAAGGACTGCTTCAAGCACACTCACAAAGTAACTTGACACAAGTCTTTTGTTACTTCAGCTTCTTGGACTCTTGGCAAGAGAAGAGGAGAGCTTTCCAGAGCCAGATGTGAATGTAGCCAGGATGTCACCCCTTATTTCAAAGGGTGGCACCAGGTATAAATATTGGACCTCCTAAACCACTGCTTCAGTGCACGCCTGGACCTGTGGACTTCAGAACGACTGCTTGTACACTAAAGGGCTGTCCTGCTTCTTGAGGCCTGCCTTGCTCTTCAGAGGACTGCCTGACTGCTACAATAGGACTGCCCTACTGGTTGAGTACTGCCTTTGCTACTTGAAGAAGAGAGGACCATCTCCTTGAAACCGGACTGCCAGAGTGACTCCAAGGGCTAGTTAACTGTCTCCTGTGTGAGCAACAGACATGTAACAAGCTCCAGAGAATGAGTACACTGCACCTGGCCCCGGCGGTGTTACAGATGCTGCTCATGTCTAACCCTAAAAGTTGAGACTTATAAAACAAAATCACCAAAAAGTGGCAAAAGAACCAACAGAAGACCAGGATCTACTTACTTGCCAGCCAGTTTGCCTAAGTGGCATTGCCGGTTGCCCTGACTTCGTAGCAGCTCTCGCTACGTTCCTCTCTGCAGCAGCAAATCATGCTCAGCGGGACCACCAAGCAATGGTATTTGTCCTCTTTGAGCCTCTTTGGCTACAAGTTAAAGTTTTGTCTTGCTGGAGGTCCAAAAGGTCAATTACAAAAATCTTCACCAGGCTTGATGGTGAAAGCACCCCATCTGCAATGATGTGCTCCTTGGCCTGGAAATCCAGCTTCTCCTCATAGGAGCTTTTTACTGCCATTGTTGTCGGCTTCACCTAGACCTTGTTCAGTGCTCCCCGACGACAACTCCTTGCACACTGCCTGCTGCCTTGCCCCACTGAATTCTACCTACTCTTGGACTTTTTCACATAATTTCTTCCAAGTCCGAAGGTGAGCAGAGACCAGGCCCAATCCACCTCATGTAGCCAAACTGCTCTCCGTGTCAGTAGGCCTCAGCGTTCAACTTTGCCCTGGTCTTGCATGACCAGATGTCTACGGCTTGCACGATCTTTTAGGTGCTCTTCTGCACTTGAAACTTTAAAAACTCGTAACTCCAGTTCTACTAATTGGATTTAATTTGGTATCATTTTTTTAAATCATTTTTATTATTTGTCTCTAGGGCTATAAATTGGTGTGGGATTTTTCTTGTGTTGTGTTTTCACTTTATTACTGTTTGTGTGCTTTATAATTACTTTACACAGTGCCTCTAATTTACCTCTGACTGCTTTTGTGTCAGGATACCAAAGGGTCAAGCACAATGTTAATTTAGTGACTTGTCGTACACCATGACAAGGATTGTCATGGTTACTTGAGTAGGGTTTTCAACCCTCTCAAACAATAACCCAGTTTCTTCCAAGCAGCATTTGCCACATACCAGAATACGCCACTCAACGTTAAAAATTCCAGTCATCAAAGCGTTCATGAAAGGCCTTAAAAAGGTCATCTCTCTTAGACTGCCCCAGTTCTTTCTTTCTTATGTGAATGTTGCTCTCACTAGTCTTATGGGAACTCCCTTTGAGCACCTAGATTTGTATTCGCTGCAATTTCTATCTTCGAAGGGTAGCATTCCATATTAAGTTATTACCTCACTTTTAAGATTTACTGAGCTTCAGGCACTAGCTGGTAGGGGGGTGTGTACTCTTTTCGAATCTGCAGTACTGGAGGCTGCAGATAGATTGTCACAGTTACAAAATGTTTTCTTTTCCAGACATGACTATTCTATATTAGACAGGCGAAGAAGCGGCCCATAAAGTACAATTTCAGTCACAAAGCTTGTATCAGGGTAATCTTTTGCAGATTAAAATAATTTCTCTCTTGTATTCGTGCCTCCCAAAATATCACACTAATTAAACAAAATAATCTTCAGTTTTTGCCTTATTACTTAACTTGCAGTACATTCACTTCTTGAAGCTTGTTCATATTAAGTATCTAAAGGCTCCAGCCCTCCTCGCTTTGATGAATAAGCCCGATTTCACCTTTGTTAAACCATGAGTAGTAGATAAGTAAATTGTTTCTTCCACGCCCGTTTCATTGTGCGACCTACATTATGTCCTCAGTCCTGATTGGAAAAACTATGTTTTTATTATTATGTGTTTTTAATTCTTTTCAGAACCCAAATCCACTTTTAGATTTGCTGGAGCAGATTGAATCCCAGGGTAAACATGAGTCTGATGATGCACAGATTGCAGTAAGACATCATCTTCAAAAACAGCTTGTGTTGTTTTTCAACACACTATTGGCCAGCTTTTTGGCTGTGACTGACAGGTATGTGGTGATCTATCTCTCTCGCTCTCACTCTCGCTCTCCCTCCCTCCCTCTTTTTCCCTCTCTCTCTCCCTCTCTCTCTCCCTCTCCCTCCCTCCCTCTCCCTCCCTCTCTCCCTCCCTCTCTCCCTCCCTCTTTCTCTCTTTCTCTCTCTCTCTTTAAATAAAAAATGTTCCTTTGTTCATGACTTGTCCTAAACTCCCATATCTATTTCAAGTGTCAATTAGAAGCCTGTTTGTAGGTTTGCACTAGGGTACACCAACCAATAGAGTAAATGCTTAGTTGCAAAGGTGTTTGCACAGACTAGAGTGAAGCATTTTCCCATTTCCACTATGATCTTATCCCATCTTGCATGTAGCCATTCAAGCTGTATATAATTTGTTTTGCTTAAACAGAGCTTTCTATTGGTAGATTTTCCTCAGGCCCTATGAATTCGTATTTTCGCACAAAAATTAAACACGAGTGCCAATGAAGTCTACTCTGCAGATACAGATATCTGATCCAGATATCTAATGACTGGTTCTGCAGACCTAAAAGTTAAGCCTGAGCATGAAGTCTTCCTTAATTTTTGCCCAAAGGAGACTTGTTTAGAATATATCTTGTAGAAGGCATTTCCTTCTTAAAGTAGACCTGCAAGCAATGCATCTTCTATTGCTTTTGACTACGATGTAGGTTCTTGCATCCTTTTTCAAAAACTATACCAGTGAGTGAATTCTTGAAATTGTACTCTATTTGATGTCATATTTACCTTTCATGAGAACAAATATTTCCTAATACTTACCTGGGCACGCTAATTGAGACCAGAGGGACTACATATCCCAGACTCCTTTGTGTTTCCAGGAGGCAGCCATTTTTTGCATCACCTGCTCCCACTCACCATTCCAATGAGTGCTATAAAGCGCGAGGGGGCACACCGCTGCATGGGACACACCTGGGTTGCGTCTGGGCCGAGGGCAGGCCTGTCCGCACCCGTCAGCGGCCGGAAGAGGCTGAGCTGGGCCCAATCTCTTGTTTTTTTTGTCTTCTATGTTTTATGCAGAGATGCTGAATGCTGATTTATATTGTGTGTTATAAAGGGTGCACAATAAGGATTGCTAGATATAACAAGTTTATGTCCGTTAGTAGCGGGCTGCATTAGACAAGAAAGGAGACAATGGCAAGTTGAGGGTGGCCAGTAGTAAAATGCCCATAGGAGGCAATTCTACAACCATCGATTCCTTTTTATCGTCTCTAAGGAGATTGATTTGGCAGAGAGGCAGTTGTGTTTGGGTTGCGTAGGTTCCCCGCATATAATATCATAGGGACACCAGATGCTGAAATTGAGATAGGAGGACAGACCACTAGCGCCGTAAATGGCTCTGATGCCCTTAGGGTCAGTAGTAGGGTACTTAACTCTCATGTGGAGCGCCCATCCTGAGCTATAAATACAGCCTCACCTGCCACTAACTGTAAGAGGAAAGCCAAGAGTCAACTGTAGGAGAGCTTGGTGAAATAGCCAATCAGGATAAGATGCAAACGCTGGCCAGAGATATAGTTGCCCCAAAGTTCACAAATTCTTTGAATGAGTGCCTAACCCCTCTGGGAGATAGACTGGGGAAATTAGAGGCAGCAATAGAGAAAATGTAGAATTATGTCAGAGCCAACAAAGGGGTCCTGCAGATACTATAAATGATCCTGAGAAACTCCCCTTAGAACACTCTGCTTTGCTGAATACTTTTCCCCCTGCAAATATCAGACAGGAAAAGTTAGCAGGAATCAGTCTGCAGCACCATGGCCTATGTTTGACAAGGGTCCCGCATCCATCTCAGCACCTATAGGTAATCCATCCGACCCCAGTGGGCCCTCAATTGCCCCTGTTGGGATGTTACAAGAATCTTTAGATGTTGTATCATCCTCATATCTACCAGTGATTAACCTTCCCCCTGCTTGTTGCCCATATGTTGCCGTTCTGGTCGGTGTTCCTTCTACGCTAAACTCGCACTCCGAATCCTCCTCCCAATTACAAATAAGGTCTGTCATTGGTTAGTTAATCATTCCGAATTTGATATTCGCGAACATCGATATATATCTTGTTGACTCGAAGTAGTTGCTTGGATCGGTCCCTCTGATAAATGTATCCCTGGTGACTGCATTATTTTTAATTCTAGGTATCCATAATTGGCAAAGACAGTCCTTTCACAGACCTCTGAAACTACCAGCAATTTAGGTAAAATTAGAATTTTACCCCCTAGTTTCTTTTATAGACCGAATAACCTTCGAAAGCCCATCACACCTCCTTCCTTGACTTGCCCAGCACAACCACTCCCAGGCGTTACCAGAGATTTGTTTAAAATAGCTTTCCTTCATTGATGGATCATAATGAGATCCCTTCCTTGACTTGCCTAGCACAGTCCTCCTTATGAGTACCCAGTGTTACGTGTGAAAACCGTTTTGACCTACTGGTAGATCTCAATGAGAAGGACTGACAGTATACGGGCCTGCAAAAGGTTGCTCCACATGTCAGAGTTAGGATATTGGGTGGGATGTTCCCCTTAGTCCCGTTTTATCAGAGTGCACTCTCATACCATGGGGAGCCTATGTCATAACAGTTTTCATCCTTCACCCCGGTGCCTGTGACAAATACCTCATTAGGGGAGAGGGGGCAGGGAAGTGAGATGAAAAGTAACAGCTAGGTTAGGGATAATCAGCTCTCCCTGTTAGGTTGAAATGTTGAAGGTTTAAGAAGCAAAATTTCCAACCCAGAGTGGATTTCTTTTTTTGAAGGTTATGATCTCATTGCATTTCAAGAAACTTGGGATACCACTTCAATTGTTTAAATGGCTTCTCTTGTTATTCTAGCCTTGCTGTACTGCTCAGTTTGGAAGAGCTAGTGGCAGTCTAGCTATCCGGGTAAAGACAAATATTAGTATCATGGTTACAGTTATAGATACAGGTAGACCTGCCTATCAGGCCCTACTTATCTGAGATAATAAGCAAATGTTCAGCTTATATTTAGTAAAGTTTTATAAGAACTGCTTTTCCAATACCTATAGCGTCCTGTTTGAAGAGCTATTTAGCTTTATTAGAGGCCTAAAGTTTTATGGGACGAGTATCACTCAACAACCAAGTATTTTAATTTGCGGTGATTTTAATGCTAAAATGGGCACTGACAATCTAGATTTTGGACCAAGGGGTTAGGTTACAGAAGAAATGCACTGTGATGCATGAGGACTGTATCTGCTGAACTTAGTAGCTCAATATGAATTGATAGACGTAGTTATTTACTTTCAAGGCTCTGGTTAAGTTAAGCCAACGTACAAAGGAGGGGAATATGGCTCTGTCATTGATTAGGTACTTGCCACTAAAAACTGCTTTCAGTGGTGTAAAAAACAGTATAGTTGTAGAACCTGTATAGAGCGATCATAATGCTATCCATCTAGATGTCTGTTTTACTTTAAGTAAGGATGCCACCCCAAAAGTGTTCGATGACATTAGTAAACATACGAGGGATGGTTTGAGGGTAGTGTGGCACTTAAAAGACCCTATTGCAATGTTAACGGACCTTATAAGAGACAATTGTTCAATTATTTTGAGATGGTTAGAGGAAGGTTCTAGGGCTGAGTTGTTTCAGTGCTATATGTTATTGTGCGAAGCAATTAAAAATATGTTATCACAACCACTTAAACCTGTTATAAACAGCCTCCGCTGGTTTGATGCAAATGTTTTATTGCCAATCGCCATTTGAGATCAGTATAACTGAAATCCCCCAGAGACCGAAAACAGGTTTAGGAGGCAAGACGTTTTTATAATGCGGCTATAAAAGAAAGGAAGCGCTTTCTATTAAACAAGGACTGTGGAATGTGCGAATGGGCTGCTCCTCAAAGTAATACTAAGATGTTTTGCGAGAAAGTCAATAGCCTGTATCAAAGGGATGCGCCTCAAGCAAACCATGTAAGCATCAGTATTTTAGGTCACGACTGGGTAACACATTTGAAAAATGTTTACTCACATGGTAGCCGATGGAGAGTTAGAGTCTGTATTGCAGAAGGCACTTGCATCCGCTGGCCCGTTCCAAGTAACAGCTCAGGAGGTTGAGGCAGCTAGTGTTTAGAGTGCAGGTGGAAAGGCGCCAGGCCCGGACGGGATCCCTATGTATTTATTTAAATGTTGTCCGGTTTTCTGGGTACCTCTACTTGCAAATCTATTCAATAACTCTTTAAGGAGTAAGATTCCAGAGCCATGGTCGCTTTCTCCAATAGTCCCAATCTTTAAAAAAGTAGATAGGGGATCACCTAAATGCTACAGGCCCACTTCATTAGTTGACAGTTCTGTTACGATAATGGGGAGAGTCATTTTTAATCGTTTGCAGGCTTGGTCTGCAGAGAATAAAGTATTGTCTCCCTGCCACTATGGGTTCCGACCAGGTCTTGGAACTGTACAGCAGTGCTTGAATCTTCATCTTATTGTAAGCAAATATACCTTAGCTAAGTGCCACACAATGTACCTGGCATTTATGGATCTATCGACTGCTTTTGATAGGGTAAACACAACCAAGCTCTGGCTGATGTTATTCAACTTAGGAGAGGATGCTGACCTTGTGAATTTTCTGTATGGACTACATGAAAATTTAGGAGCTGGAGTTGCGCTATGGTTGGCAGAGCGAACTATCGGACTCCTTTTCTCTAGAAAGGGGTGGCCGGCAGGGGAGTGTTTATGCACCTCTCCTTTTTGTTCTGTATATCAATTATTTAAATGCCTGCCTCTCTAACTCTGCGTGGTGTATACCGATAATAGCTAATTTTCCTGTGCCAGCTCTGTTGTACGCTGACGATGTGGTTCTATTGACTAGAACTCCAAGCACCTTACAAATTTTAGTTGATTCTTTTTTTTGTTTTTTTTTTACTTTTATGCACAACCTAGACATTGTTACTAATTTTACTAAATTGCTTATTATGACCATAGGTCATGGAAAAAGATCAGCAGTGGCCTTGAGATTGGGAGAAAAAATTCTCAGCACTGTCAGGAACTTTTTTTTAATTAGGATTAGATTTCTCTACAAATAATTCCTGGTCAAACCTGGTATCTATGGCTAGACGGAACGTGGGTCGATCTGCTGGCTCTCTCCTTAATTTAGTAAGGAAGGAAGGAAGGTCCACGATCATACCATTTACGAAAAATTATAAAATGCAGTGTACTCAGACTGTGATTTATGGTGCAGAAGTATGGGGCTATCAAAATTCCATTGCAATCCAGGTGGAAGAAAACCGAGTCCTAAGGTGTTTATTGAATCTACCGCCTTTGAGTGCCAGTTTTATTTTACACTCTGAATTGAACATGGAATATATCATGGATACAATAAAGCGGGCTCCTCTTATGCTCTGGGTTAGTGTGTGGTGTAACAACAAAGCAAGCTTTAATAGGGGGGATAATCCGGGATTGTCTGAAATTAGTAAAGAGGCACACTATTCCTTGGCTAAAGTATATAGCCAATTCCCTGACCAGCATTGAACTCCCAGACTTGTTTAACAATCCTAATGTGATTGTTAAATCAGATAAGATGATGGTGAGGCTGAGATATGAGGAGTATTTTGCCTAACAGAGAATTCAGGATGCTCTCGGTAAATCTAGCATTCGTAATTTTTATTTTACCTTGGCAGTTGGTGATACTCCCTTGTATCGTAGGCTAGAGCTATCCAAATGGGATAGATCATTACTATTTAGGTTTAGGCCAGGTATTGTATGGCGGCTACTCTGTTTTAATGTTGGAAATCGCGTGTTGCCTCCGTGTCATGGTGTCGCAAGACAATCCTAACTTTGTTTTATGTTGTTCTGTGGTTTTTATAGGAGTTTGTTTCAGACGTACCTTAAGCCTCTTGTTAGAAATGGGGTCTTTGGTTGGCAGTCAGGTTACCCCCTGCCCAAGCAAGGACCCTCACTCTAGTCAGGGTAAAAGAGAATCACCCTCCGCTAACCCCCGCTTACCCCCTTGGTAGCTTGGCACGAGCAGGCAGGCCTAACTTCAGAGTGCTAGATGTAAAGTATTTGTACGAACGCGCACAGTAACTTAATGAAAACGCCACAAAATGACACAACACAGGTTTAGAAAAATAGGAAATATTTATCTATACAAAACAAGACCAAAACGACGAAAGTCCACCATACACAAGTCAAGTTATTAATTAAAATGCGAAAAGAGTCTTAAATCCTTTGGTAAACAGATAAAACACTGGTAGCGTTAAAGTACCTGGGTCGTGTTAAAATAACACACACGGGCAAGTGTGCATCGTAAACGGTAAGCGGTGCGTCAATTTCTCACCAGCAAGCGAGCTCGTGCGTCGTTTCTCCTTCTCCGGTCGGACCGGCGTGCATCGTTTTTCCTCCCTGCAGGGGAGCGATGTGTCGATCCGGGCAGCACTCTGGTCCGGGCAGTCGTTGTGGCATTTTTCCACACCCAGCAAGGTTTGCGTCAAAAAATCCTGCCGCACGGTGATAGCAAAACCGTGCTGTGTGGGTTGCGAAGATACCAGCCTCCGTCAGCGATGCGGCGCGTCATTTCTCCAGCCGTGTGCGTCGATCCTCCACCTGTGCTGCAAGAGCTGCGTCGATTTCCGCCACAGAGCCGGCACCGCAACTTCTTTAGTCACTCTCGGAGGTTGCGTCGGAAATTTCCCCTCTCCGCGGGCTGTCTGTGGATTTTCACGCTTGGTCTGCCAGCTTCACCTGGATAGGGCACCACTTGGCAGGGCAGGAGTCTCAGCAGAGAGTCCAGGTGCTGGCAGGGGGAGTCTTTGATGGCCCTGAGACTTCATCAACAGGAGGCAAGCTCAGAACAAGCCCTTTGAGATTTCTTCACAAGCAGGAATGCACAACGAAGTCCAGTCTTTGTCCCCTTTCACCAGACAGAAGCAGCAACTTCAGGATAGCTCCACAAAGCACAGTCATAGGCAGGGCACCTCTTCTTCTCAGCTCTTCAGCTCTTCTCCAGGCAGAGGTTCCTCTTGAATTCCAGAAATGATCTTAAGTCAGTGGTTTTGCCCTTTTAGGTAGGCTTACTCCAAAGAAAAATCTCTCTTGTTTGTGAAATCCTGCCTTGCCCAGGCCAGGCCCCAGACACACACCAGGGGGTTGGAGATTGCGTGAGGGCAGGCACAGTCCTTTCAGGTGTGAGTGACCACTCCTAATTTGGCAGTATTTCACTGTTAGGACATATAAAACACATTAGTATATGTCCTACCATAACCATACACTGCGCCCTGCCCATAGGACTGCCTAGGGCCTACCTTAGGGGTGTCTCGCATGTAAGAAGAAGGAAGGTTTAGGCCTGGCAAGTGGGTACACTTGGCAAATCGAATTGGCAGTTTAAGACTGCACACACAGACACTGCTGTGGCAGGCCTGAGCCATGTTTACAGAGCTACTAATGAGGGTGGCACAACCAGTGCTGAAGGCCCACTAGTAGCATTTGATTTACAGGCCCTGGCACCTCTAGTGCACTGTACTAGGGACTTACAAGTAAATCAAATATGCCAATCATGGATAAAACAATCAACCATACAGTTTATACAGAGAGCATATGCACTTTAGCACTGGTTAGCAGTGGTAAAGTGCTCAGCGTTCTAAAGCCAACAACAACAGATCTGAAAACATAGGAGACAGGAGACAAAAGATTGGAGATGACCTTGCATAAGAGAAAAAGTCCAACACTTATGTTAAGAAAAGCAGCTATTTGAACATGCGAAGAGGCCTTAATTTTTCTTCAGCCGTTAGGTAACATAGATGTCTGTATGGGGGGTATGTAGTTTTTTGAAACATGCTATTCATATTAGATCAATGGGGGACAACTAGTAGGGTATTGATTGGACTAGCTACATTCATGATTTTAATTGGACAATATTGTTTTTCACTAGATTTTTTATCAGATTTTAAGTCATTGGGTAATTATTCAAATATGCACTGTAAGCAGTTAAGCCGCTCAGCTGAGTGGAGAGATTTTGTTCAGCATGTTTTCAATAATATCTATTTCTGATGGATACAACTACCTGTGGATTCCTCACCTAATGAATTCTCCTCATGCGTAGCATTCAACGGAAATTTCTCTCTAGCTCTGCACGTCGGCGAGGACGTCACAATTAACCGACTCCAAGCGGCTCCGTCTGACGTCATCATGGCAATAAGAGGCCCTCGCCGGTGTGCTGACATCAGTTGCCTTTTTTCCGTGCCTTCGATAACGGTTACTTCTCTGGCTACCTGTATCGTTCGCTCTTCGGAGGGGATACTTTGTGTTTTTCTCGATGTTGGCTCCAAAGAAATCGGGTTTTAAGCCCTGCAGGGAGTGTGGAGGTTAGATGTCGGTGACTGATCCTCACGACGACTGCCTTTGGTGCCTCAGTTCGGATCACGACGTCCAAGAATGCAGCTCCTGTCAGAAGGTGAATCCGAAGGCATTGAAGGAGCGTGAGGCTAACCTATTTTTAGCTAAGAAGGAGAGGAAGCTGCACCATGGATCGTCTTCAGGAAAGTCGTCTCATAAGAAGCGGCGTCACCGTGACTCTCGGCATCGGTCCAGGAGTTGTCGGAGTCGAGGTCTCCGTCGACTCGGCGCCGTAAGTATTGTGAAGTGAGTCCAACGGTGTCCCCACAGCCAGTGACTCCGCAGACGTTCCCGGCGCCGTCAGTCTTAGAGGTTGTTGAGCCTCAAAGTCATCTGGCTTCTCCGGCGCATCCAGGCGCGCAAGAGTCCAGCCCGGCGCCGGCTCCGGCTCCTCAAGGCTATCCTTCGTTCCCGGCTCCGGGGACGGATCAGGCGGCATTTCTCAATGCCATGTTTGCCATATTCCAAAATATGGCTCCGGGAGGTGGTGCGCCGGCTAGCCCCACCGGTCCCCTGGCATTCAATCTCGGCGTTCTGGCTCCATACAGGCCGACGCTGTTTATGCTGTTCTGTCCGGCTGGAGACTCTAGCCAGGCGCCTCTGCCGGCTGCGTCGACGTCGAGGGTGAGACCTTTGACGCCATTGTCGGAGGAGATGGAACCTAGAGGACGTATAGTGTCGTCGGATGCAGGCGCTTTGTCCATGGCAACGGTGGATCCATCTGCGGCGTCGGGTGGATCCGGAGATCCTGTCATGACGCCTTCCCGGCGCCATTCACCAACGTTGTTGCAATCCATGTCGACGCCGGGGCTGGAGGCCAAGTTGAGATCCAGGCGGAAGGCCCTCAGGATGCTGGAAGAAAGGGAATACCAGCAACAATTCCTTGAAGAGGGGAGATCACTGATCCCCAGAGTGAGTTCCCAGGACTGGATACAGCAAGTGGGCTCAATACTTCCCAAGAATGGGATCTGGCCTCCCCAGGAGAATATACGGAGGAGGAAGCCACCTTCCACTCAGTAATTAGAAAGGCTGCGACTATTTTGGAACTTCCCTTACCTACAGCTCAGGTTAAGACCAATCTGTTGACGGAAGTTCTGCACCCTGCTACAGCCATGGCGGATCCTATTTTGCCATTTAACGAGGCTCTTATGGAACCAATCGAAGAGGTGTGGAAGAAGCCTGTCACCTCTTCAGCTGTCAGTAGGTCAGTAGGTCAGTGGCCAGGCGTTGTAGGTCTGCACCGGGGGACCCGGATTTTTTGTCGAAACATCCTTCGCCAGAGAGTCTGGTAGTGCAGGCATCCTGTTCTTCGAGGTCTGCCCCTGGTTCTTTTCTGGGAGTTCCATCTGACCGGGAATCCAAGCGCATGGAACAATCGGCCAAGAAAGTGTTTTCATCGTGTAGCATGGCGCTAAAATCTGCCAATGCTACTTGTATTCTTGGCAGGTACATACATGCTATAGTGGATGCAGCAAAGACTGTTCTTCCGGACATGCCCTAGGACTTGCATAGCCTACTCTCGGACGCACAGGTGGCGGCTACACAAGTCATTCAGTCAGGGCTGGATACCACGGACTCTGTTGCAAGAGCCATGGGGACATCAGTGGCTACCAGGCGTCATGCGTGGCTGCGCACTTCTGGTTTTTCTTCGGACGTCCAGGCCATGTTGTTGGATTTGCCTTTTGATGGGGCAAAACTATTTGGATCTAAAGCGGACTCTGCGCTAGAGCGCTTTAAGGAATGTAGGGCCAGTGCTAGGTCACTGGGTCTGCAGGCTGCTTCCTCCCCGTTTCGATCATTCAGGCAGGTGCGGGTTTTTGGAAGAGGAGCTTCCTTTCGTGGGAGGTCACAGCAGCTGGGGCAGCAGTCTTCGAGCCTCCCTTATCGATCGTTTAGGGGGCGGGGTAGGGTCTGCACTAGAGGGGCCACCCAGCAGCAGCACCCTTCCTCTTCCTCTGGAGGGTTGCCACAAGGAAAGCAGCCCTAGGCCTCTTGCCATTGTCTCCCATGTCTCTCCAGTAGGGGGGAGGCTTTCTCTTTTTCTCCCCATGTGGGAGTCCATAATATCAGATTCCTGTGTCATCAGTGTGGTGAGAAAAGGTTATGCTGTTCCCTTTCGGGAGATTCCTCCTTCCTTCCCTCCCCGTCCTTCCTTTTGTTCAGCAGATCATCTCCTGTTGCTAGAACAGGAGGTTCTCTCCCTTTTGTTGAAGGGCGCAGTAGAGTTGGTTCCGGAGCAGGAGAAGGGTCAGGGGTGCAATTCCAGGTACTTTCTGATTCCCAAAAAGGATGGTCGTCTGAGACCTATCTTGGACCTGAGGGTTTTGAATTGGTTCCTCAAACAGGAGAAATTCAAAATGCTGACTCTAGCACAGGTGCTTTTGGCGCTGAACGAGGAGGATTGGATGGTGTTTGGACTCTTTCTTAGATTCACATGCGACCCATCCAGTTCCCCTGGGAAGCTCACCTTCTCTCTCAGTGGGTGTTTATTTACACTCGTGCTCTAAAAATCTGTGGGATAGGAGCCTCACACAGGAGTGGTCTAGAGGGTGGTGCAACCTAATTGGTTGAAACTATGTTTGTTCTCTTTTTTAAAATGACTGGGGTATGTTACTAAACTGAAAGGCCCAGGGCCTTTCTAATCTATACCTATCATTGCAGTGCTTTTCTAAGGTACAGTGGGACTCCCATCTCAATGACGGGGCATGATTCCAGGCATCTGAATCTATGAAAGATCCAATACTGGAGTAATGTAACCTTTTTTGTTTTTCCCCCCCTTGGACAATATTTCTGAAATGTAAGCACTTCACTTGCTCATATTGTATGACAAGATGATGTTAGTAAACGTATTCATTATGGAGGGGATTAAATATCTCCCCTAGGCTATCCATGGCACCAAGCAATTTACTTCAGTTTTCTGCCTTTAACCAATCTGTCAAATGACAGACATGTTTTCTTCTTAAAATCTAATGTGATACAATTAACTTTCACACAAAAAAAGCACTGTTCGCCATTCTGGCAGTTGTGAGATGGCAGTACTGCTGCCCCTCAGCATTTGAATATCCCACTATAATGAAATTAATGGAATATATTGAGTGCAGCACATGCTCTGACAAGAGCTTCTAGGTACTAGAATCCTTAGCACAATCAGAAAAGCCAGAAAAGAAAGTAACATAACTATAAGTTGTTGGTGAAAAGCAAAGTAAACAATAGCACAACTTGTTTGATCGGGTGACGCCAATCTTTTAATGTTATGCTTTAATATTAATCAGTGTTTGATAGTGCTCATCAGAAGAGGAGTGTGGAATTTTATAAAATGTCTACTTGTCCATGTGACAGGTTGCTTCATAAATCTACTTATCCTTTAAAAACAAATCTACTTGTTCCTTTTGTGCCAAGTAGTGTGGAGATAAATATTGGCAGTAATCTCATTATATAAGAACTCTGATAATAGCCTCTCTGATTATGCCAGGGCTCATACTACAGCAGTGTTTGAATTCTAGCAATTCACGCAGTTTGCTACCTTTCCACAGATCTACATACTGGGGCTGGAGGTAGCTGTAAATTATATTTCTGGGGTTGGAATGTGCTTTGGAAACTGTACAAACATACTAACTTGCATGTTTGGGGGTTTTCACTAGCTGTTCTCTAATCGTTTGTTCATACTGAGAAAGGATGGGAATTTACTCCTGACAAGGGCAGAAGTAAAACTTCTTCCATAGCTGAGGAAAAAAGTGGTTGGAGGGAAAGTGGACTTGTAAATGCTGAGCAGATTTTTACATGAGCAAATCTACACATGCATATTTGATCGTGCTAAAATGTAGTTCACAAATATTTTCAGGGAGTACGATTTCCTGGCCTACTTCTTTAAATTATTGCGAATTCATGTAAGTGGGCCAGACGCTTGTCATGTAATGTTTCTGTGTCCGAGATACGATACACCAACTGATTGGCTCAGAATTCTCTGTGTCTACCGCCTTAAGGCGCATTCATTTAAATGATACCTATTACACACCACTCAAGAAGTATAAATAGAAGTTGAGGAAAAAGGCTTGTTTTAGGTGTGCAGCGAATGATGCGGACACAGTGCACACTTTTATTACTTGTCACTCCTTTTCACAGTTTTGGAAGTAGGTGTTTATAATAATTAGCCAACTTTGTAAGACCAATGTCAATCCTAACGTAAAGAATGTTCGGTATGGACACTCATCAGATGTTCTGATGGAGGTAGCTGGGGGTCTTTTTCTTTCCTGTGACCTCTGCAAGGATTAAGTTCGCTCGTATGTGGTGCTAAAGAAAGCCCTGGGCAACATTTTGGTGGAGGGAGTTTATATTTCTCTCTGGATTGAAACTTGCTATTATTGACTATCATCCACATAGCTATAATCCAAGCAAAATGTGGGCACCTTTTAGGCCGGCGGTGTTGGACAATTTGCGACACGAGGGCTTGAAATTATGGTTACAGGGACCGTTGGTTGCTCTTATTTATGCTTGATGGTTCTTACGAATGTTTTCTTAACCGTATACTTGTATTTTTGGGGTATTTTTTTCGCATATGGATATATGCTTTTGCATCCAATGAAACTTACTCCTCATTAAAAGATTTAAAAAAATTAAAGACATAATAGCGGTACTTTTCAGTGGGTGGATGCCTAGTGAAAGGGTTGCAACGAGAGCTACAGCTCATTAACTTAGACCTCCCGTCTTCTTAATACCGACAAATTTTGGGACAAAGCAACACTCAGCCGCTAGTTTGGCAACTTTGATCGGGGGACACCATTTTGCCCCTAAAAAATGTAAGTATTCTTGGGCTGATGATGGGTGTACTTTCTAGGATGGGGAAAAATCCTTGCAGTAGCCGTTACTAGTAATAGTGACGGCATACGTTTTTTTTCTTAGAACACTATTGATTACACATTCATTCATAGACCGTATATACCTAAGAGGGCCCTACAACATTCATCCGTTAATTATTTATCAGGCTGAACCGTTTCTCCTTTATTACCAGACCGTAAGTTTGTAACATGTGCTGCTGTTTGAGATGCTCTGCATACTCCTGCCATCTAGTAGTGCTGGGCGTGGACGTTTACAGTTTGTTTTCATTCACAATTTATTTCGTAAACCCTTCCTTATAGTTCTTTTCTTTCTATATTAAGTACTTGTATCTGACAAATTTACAATGTAATTGAACTTTGATGTACTGTATCCGTAAAGGAGGGTCTTGTTAGCTTAAATATCAGGTACTGGGCGGCCAGACACCAACAGTTCAAATGAAAAGCATGTTTTTATTAGAGTTTGACTAATTATTCAATTTTCTTGCACAGGAAGTGCTTGATACTTGCTGGCGCCTTCAGGACTCAGCTTGCTCTAAAGCTGCTCCAGTGTCTACGTGTTACAGATGCGCCCCATTTCTATGGGCTTCCCTCTCTGGAGAGAACGCTGAGAGGAATGGTACATGTCACTGCCCTGCCAGGGTGGAGCACATATTCACCTACCTTTGAGCCTTTCACCATCTGTACGAAATATCTGACTGGCCTTCTTGAGGTAATTTGTGTTGTTTTGTGTCCCACTGTGAAAGGTACACCACAACATATGTGTGTTCATGTTAGTGTATGCCGAGTATATGCGGCTCACTGCCATTTTATCAGTATCTACATTCAGATTGTTTTGCAGTGCTCAGATGACTGCAGCATATTGCTTTTCACATTTTACTTAACTGTCTAAAGACTCACTGTCTCTTTTTGCCGATCCTGGATCAAGAACTACCGTGTGTACTTCTGTAATATAAAACCAAGCTCTGTATTCAGATTGACACTCTTTATGAACTCATTTCTGAGCCTTCTCAGCTCTTTGCATGCACAGCTCCACTGACAGATGCAACCACTAAGAAAAAGAGCCACAGAAATGTACAGGAGGACAAGTTTCCATTCACCTCTACCCTGTAGAGACAAGAGGAGCCAAAGTATGGTACTGAGAGATTTCTGAGCAATTCTTTGATGTATATGCTTTTCAAGCATTACTGTTTCACACCTCTTAGGTTACTCTGCACTTCAGTTCCACCACCCTGGGGTATTGTTTTGGGGCTCACATCTAGGTGAATATTTAGCACGAAGAAGTAACCATTAGAAGAAGTTGTTAGTTATCTTTAATAACAACATGGGCGTCATTTAGGGGTCGCCAGGGGTCGCAGGTGCGACCCCTGGCACTGCCTTTGCAACTCCTGGCTTCAGAGGTGGCAAATCCAGTGCCAGGAACACAGTGGCTGCTCGTCCTTGTGGACTTCAGTTGGGACTCGGCTCTCTGTTTTCTGTCAATTTTGTATTACACTCCTAGAGAATATGAGAGTCATAAAAACGTGAATATGCCCTTCCATGCAGGCTGAGGTAAGTACAAATGCTTTTAAATGTATGCTGTGTGCGTGCTTGCGAGACTGTGTTTATGTGAGAGAGATTGTGTGTAAGTGTGAATTTGTGTGTGTCTGTGAGTGAAAGTGGAGGTCAAAGGGTGTGTGATGTCAACCGCTACCCCTAGCATTTTGGTGAATTGACGTCCATGGGTAACGATGTTTTTCATGATTACTCTTTCTCTCCGCACTTTACTCACTGCTCACCCTCGACCCTTTCTGGTGCTGTTCATAATAAAATCCCAAGAGAATCCGTATTGTTCCCGCTGTTTATTATCGACTATTGTTAAGCTGACTTAGTTCCTCTTTCTGTGCCTTGATTGGATGAAGAAAATAATGAAAGGAATTCAAGTAGGTGCACCACTTGCCAGCTTCTGTAGGCTGATGTCTCATCCGGGGCAGAAGACCTGCGACTGGAGTTTTGTGGTATCACCTGATAGGGAGCTATTGGTGAGGGAAACGTTTCCCACATCTAGTCTAGCACCCCGGGGGTATTTGTAAGATGAGGAATGAGCAGGAAGGTATAGTGTGGTATCATCTGGTGTATCTAGGGAGCTATTAGTGAGGGAAACGTTTTCCACATCTACTCTGCCACTCGGGGAATATTTGTAAGATGAGGAATGTGCAGGAAGGCACAGTGTTTAATGGCAAAATTGTTACCAGTAATTAATATTTTTTGCGAAATGCTTTATCTCCAAGCATCTTTTTTGTGAATCGTCCCATTTGCTAATGATAATTTAAAGGGTCAGCTCTTTCTCAACATAATGAATGTACAATAAGCTGGTCTCCATGCACATGCATATAAACATTGATGCAAGAATGACTTGTTTTGGGCGGTACTTTATTCTTTATTGCAAATATGATAGTTGACATAGTTTGAACGAATATTGCACCCATAAAATAATCCTATGGTGTCTTGTCTGCATTGTAGGGACAATCAATTCAGCACATAGCGCCGCATCCTTATCCTACTAATCATGACAGTTCACTGCATCATGGGGGTTCGAAACCAACCACAAGGCACCATAGGTGCAACCATACTTGAAGTGCATACTTTGGGATACTAATTCAACAATTTCTGTGCACCCTACAGACTCTAATCCATCACATCATTAGCCCATCACACCGCATTGCATGGTAGATGCACTGTCCACCACAAAATCTTGCTTCTTGACACTACCGATGCCACCACACAATACGGCTTCCTAATGCCTTAATCAAAAGGATACTAGACAACCACTTTTCACAGTGGAAATGCTAATACACAGTACACTGCTTTCAGAGAACCTTAATGCATTGCAGTGTATCCTCGAAATACCACTGAAGCTGCACTGCATCCCAGATAAACGAATACTCTGCAGTGCATCACTCTAGGGTCGCTGATCCCCCTATGTGCCACACTGCACCCTAGGAACACAAACCCACCACAGTGTTGTACATTCAGGAGTCATTAGACAAACAACCCTATATTCTTGGAATACTCACCTACCACACTGCAGTGTATCTTCGAGGCATAACCCAGTATAATGTATTGCACCCTAGAGACAATACCATAAGCTTCCTTGCACCTTAGGAGTGCTAACATCCCACTTTGTACTAATTTCTTACTAACCCACTTCACAGTGCAGCAAACTACGTATGCCAATCAACCAAATTTATTTCTGTTAACACTAACCCACCCTGCTGGTCTATTATCTATTCACATTTAGCAGCAAGCCTCTCTGCATCTTAGAGATGTGATCATCTACTATGTTTCCATCTACAGTAAAACCCCTGCATAATGCGTATCATCCTGGGGGCGCTAACTCGTATCATCATCATAGGGATAAAACCCCAACACAGTGGCCTTTATCCTGAGGAGGTTAGAAGAAAAGATCCAACCTGCGAAATGTAGCTCTCTGCTCTGCCCCCACCTGGAACCTACTATCAAACAGTCTGATCGGCCAGTCCTGTCTTGATTTCCTTTGTTATCCGGTACAGTAGCTAAAGATCCAAGAAGAATGATTCCACCAAACGGGATATTTCTGATGGATACAACTACCTGTGGATTCCTCACCTAATGAATACTCCCATGGCGCCAGCATTCGACGGAAATCTTCTTACTAGTCTCTGCACGTCGACGAGGACGTCACTCTAGCCCACGCGACGCCGTCTGATGTCATACAGGCAATAAGAGGTCCTCGACGACGTGCCGACGTCAGTTCCCTTTTTTCCGTGCACTCGAAACGGTTATCTTGAGGGAGCAACTGTTACTTTTGTGGTTACAGTGTATTTTCGCTGCGTAGTCTTTCGCTGTGGTAATAATGTCGCAGAGAAAGTCTGGATTCAAGCCTTGTCGTGAGTGTGGAGGCAAGATGTCAGTGACGGATCCTCATTCCGACTGCCTTTGGTGTTTGAGCTCCGACCACGACGTCTCGACTTGTGATTCATGCCAGCACATGAATCCAAAGGCCCTCAAGGAACGTGAGGCGAAGCTGTTTATGGCGAAATCGAAGGAGAAGCATCACAAGAAGTCTTCTTCGCCAAGACATCGGCGTCATCGAGACTCCCGGCGCCGTAGAGAATCTCGGCGTCATTCAAAGGAGACTCGTTCCAGGTCTTCGGATCGGCGCCGAAGGACATGGGAGATCAGTCCCACGGTTACGCCGCATCCTTCGACGCCGTTGCCCTCTCCGGCGTCTCCGACTTCACCTGGACAGGCGTCGGTGATTGAGGTATTGGAGCCTCAGGTGTTATCTCCGGCGTCGCAGACGTCGAGGCCGGCGTCGGGGTCGCCTCCGAGACAGGCACCCCAGTATCCGGCTTTTCCCACCCCTGGAGCCGATAGTTCCGCATTCTTGAATGCGATGTATGCCATCTTCCAACAGATGGCTCCAGGGGGTGCTCCGGCTGGGCCTTTGGCCTTTTCATTGGGTGATCCTGCGCCTCTTCGGCCGGCACCCTTTATGCCCTTTCTCCCTTTTGGGAACGTGGGCTCGGCGCCGGTGGCCGCTCCGGTGGCTTCAGAGGGATTGGCCCCGGGGATTTCCATCCCGTCGACGTTGGGATTTCGGCCTGTGACTCCGGTGGGTCCATCTGCTTCGACTGCTCTTTCGTCGGTGCCGAAGTTACCTGTGGCGCCGGACGCGGCGTCGGTGGCTTCTGAAGATCGGCGCCGATCTTCGACTTCGGCGGAGGCATTGTCGACTCCGCGTATTGAACAACGGCTTCATTCGAGGAGACGTGCTCTCCGTGTATTAGAGGAGCAGGAGTACCAACGAGCCCTGGAGGAAGGAGAGCTAGAGGACTCGGGTGATGGGCTGCGTGGTCTGGAGTCGGCCAGTGGGCTGGACACTTCCCCTGAGTGGGATCTTTCGTCCCCGGGAGAATATACTGAGGAGGCTGCTTCCTTTCACGCAGTGGTACGGAAGGCAGCTAGTTTTTTGGACCTGCCTTTGCCGGTGGTGGAGGCTAAACAAAACCTTCTAACAGAGGTGCTACATCCGGCCTCAGCTGCGGCGGAGCCTCTTTTGCCATTTAATGACGCTCTGCTGGATCCGGTGTTAGAGGTGTGGAAGAGGCCGGCATCTTCCCCAGCAGTTCACAGAGCCGTGGCCAGGAGGTATCGGGCGGCTCCAACTGACCCTGGTTTTCTGTCTAGGCACCCTACGCCGGAGAGCTTGGTGGTGCAGGCCTCCTGTTCATCCAAGTCAGCGCCTGGTTCTTTCCCGACGGTGCCTGGGGACAGAGATTCAAAGAAACTGGAGGCTCAGTCCAAGAAGATTTTTTCGTCCTGCAGTCTGGCGTGGAAGGCCACCAACGCAACCTGTATCCTGGGGAGGTATATTCATGCTCTGATGGATGACATTTCCTCATCATTTACAGAGCTTCCCCAGGGTCTTTTGGATGTTGTTTCAAATGCCCAGGCTGCTGCGACCCAGATTATCCAGACTGGACTGGATATGACCGACTCGGTAGCCAGAGCAATGGGCACAACTGTGGTGGCAAGGAGGCAGGCCTGGCTCCGTAACTCGGGCTTTTCTGCGGATGTACAGTCCACATTGTTGGATCTCCCGTTTGATGGGGACAAACTGTTTGGAGCCAAGGCTGATTCGGCCTTGGAACGTTTTAAGGAGAGCAGGGCCACGGCTAAGTCGTTAGGGCTCCAAGCTCCTTCTTCCACGGCCTCTTCCAGATTTTTCAGGAGGTTTCGTGGATTTGGGCGTGGCTCTTCCTCCTCTTCCTTTCGGGGAAGATAAAAGCAACCTGCCTCTTCCCATCCCTATAGATCTTTTAGAGGGAGAGGTAGGGTCCGCACCAGAGGAGCCTCTCAGCAGAACTCTGCCTCTTCCTCATCCTCTGGCGGGGTGCAGCAGGGGAAGCAGCCTTAGGCTTCCCCCATTTCCCACTCACTCCTCTCCTGTAGGGGGAAGATTACAGCATTTTCTCACCAAATGGAAGACTGTTACAACGGACACTTGGGTTCTCAGTATTGTGGGAAAAGGCTACACCCTTCCCTTTCGGGAGTTCCCGCCCCTCATCCCGCCCCGCCCTTCTTATTGTTCAGAAGAACACCTCCTGTTGCTAGAACAGGAGGTACAAGCCCTCCTTTCAAAGGGCGCGGTGGAGTTGGTCCCAGAGCAGGAAAGGGGTCGAGGATGTTACTCAAGGTATTTCCTGATTCCCAAGAAGGATGGTCGTTTGAGACCAATCCTGGACCTGAGGATCTTGAATTGGTTCCTCAAGCAGGAAAAGTTCAAGATGCTGACCCTAGCACAGGTGCTTTTGGCGTTGAACAAGGAAGACTGGATGGTGTCTGTCGACTTGCAGGATGCTTACTTTCATATCCCGATACTCAAGTCACACAGGAAGTATCTCCGGTTTGTGGTGGGATCGCAGCACTATCAGTTTGCGGTCCTTCCGTTTGGTCTTACTTCAGCACCTCGAGTCTTCACGAAGGTGATGTCGGTGGTTGCGGCAGAACTCAGAAGGAAGGGGATAGCAGTATTCCCTTACTTGGACGACTGGTTGATTAAAGCCAAGTCCCCGGAGCTTGTGTCGCATCATCTGCAGTCAACAACCCAGTTGTTGTTCGACCTGGGTTTTTCGGTGAACGAGCCCAAATCTCACCTAGAGCCATCTCAGCGCCTCCTGTTCATAGGGGCAGTACTGGATACAACATTGAACCGAGCCTTTCCTCCGCCTCAGCGGATTCAAGATATTCAGGATTTGGTTCCAATGTTTCGAAATGGAGCGGTAGTTCCAGTCCTCAAGGTCCTTCGTCTGCTCGGTCTGTTTGCCTCCTGCATTCTGTTGGTCACGCATGCTCGCTGGCACATGAGGGCTCTTCAGTGGTGCCTCCGAAGGCAGTGGTCTCAACACAAAGGGGATCTAGAGAGTACTGTCAAGATCTCCAGAAATGCTGCTGTGGATTTGAAGTGGTGGATTGCAAGCAACAATCTTTCACAAGGAAAGCCGTTCCAGCAGTCGCCACCAGTGGCCACAGTCATAACGGATGCTTCCACTCTAGGGTGGGGAGCTCATCTGGGGGATCTGGAGATCAAAGGCCTTTGGTCTCCAGAGGAACAGATGTTTCACATCAATCTGTTAGAGTTACGGGCTGTACGTCTGGCTCTCAAGGCCTTCCTCCCTTCCCTTCGTGGTCAGTCGGTACAGGTCCTAACGGACAATACTACCACGATGTGGTACATAAACAAGCAGGGAGGAGTGGGGTCGTACCTTCTCTGCAGAGAAGCTCTTCGACTATGGTCCTGGGCAAAGGACCATCAGATTTGCTTGATAGCAAACCATCTGGCCGGAGTCTTGAACGTGCGTGCGGACAGTCTCAGTCGCCAATTCTTTATTGATAGAACAAAGGATTTCAGGCTGGAGGATCAGCTGTTTATTGGATACGTGGGCAAGAGGAGAGGAAAGGCAGTCCACAAGAGAACACTATCCAGGTGGGTTGTTCTTTGCATTAAAATCTGTTACTCTTTGGCAAAGAAGGATCCTCCTGAGGGCATTAGAGCTCATTCCACCAGAGCTAAGTCGGCCACTTCGGCCTTGGCCAGAGGTGTTCCTGTGGTCGACATCTGCAAGGCCGCAACTTGGTCGTCCCTTCACACTTTTGCAAAACATTACTGTTTGGATTCTGAGGTTAGAAGGGACGGCCATTTTGCACGGTCAGTGCTGCAGGATTTCTTGCTTTGACCATTTAGGCACCCACCGCCGGGCGTGGTACTGCTTTGGGACTCTATTCATTAGGTGAGGAATCCACAGGTAGTTGTATCCATCAGAAGAACGAGTTACTTACCTTCGGTAACAACTTTTCTGGTGGATACATTAGCTACCTGTGGATTCCTCACGGTCCCACCCGCCTCCCCGTTGCCTTTCTGGTCTTACCAAGTAATCCTTGAGTACGCTCCTCTTGGTCTTTGAGGGTGCAATAGATGTTGTATATATTATATTTATATATGTATATATCTTTGTGTATATACTTGATGTGTATATATATTTTTTTTAAAAGAGAGTTATATATATATATAAAAGATTTACAGTTATTCATGCAATGTTGTGTATTTTTACAATGTAATGGGATGTTGCCTTGCTCTTTCATTGCATTGCCTGGTTGTTCTCATGCACGTAAAAAATGATTGGTACTGACGTCGGCACGTCGTCGAGGACCTCTTATTGCCTGTATGACGTCAGACGGCGTCGCGTGGGCTAGAGTGACGTCCTCGTCGACGTGCAGAGACTAGTAAGAAGATTTCCGTCGAATGCTGGCGCCATGGGAGTATTCATTAGGTGAGGAATCCACAGGTAGCTAATGTATCCACCAGAAAAGTCGTTACCGAAGGTAAGTAACTCGTTCATCTCAATAACAGGGCTGTGTGCAGCTTGGCCCAAGTAATGACAAATATTGTTGTGGCCTAAATAGTAAGGACTGAGAAAAACAGCTATCAGGTTAACTTCCCAGCCGTGATTCGTTACCTTGGGGATTCGAAAGTCCACTGATAAAGGCTTAGCATATCCCTGTTTACCTCTTACGCTGAGGTTGATCTCCTTACCTCTCCAACATAGCTGCTAGAAAGTGCCTCATTCTCTCTCTCTGGAATAGCAGCAGTGACACCAATCCTAGATCCAACTGGAACTGCACATCTATACAAGACGGAGCTTCAACTGATTGATGAGAAGCCTCAAGGATATCTGGGGCAGAAACAGTTACAAGGTATCTGATTACATTTTCTTCTGGGATCCTGCACTCACCAGCAATCAATCTAGACCGGGATATGAAGCAAAAAAGAAAAAATTGTGAATCAGAGACCAACCGTTGTTAAAAATGTAATTTGCATTTACGCACATTTATACCTGTTTGAGAAAATAACATTAAAGTTGAAGGACGCACTCGCAGTGACAGGAAGCTGGTGCAAAAGAAGCACTGTTGACTTTTGTGTTTCACAAGCTCAGATCAGTTACATTCTACAATAAATAGGCCGTTAAGCCAATAAAAACCTGCTGTCGAATTGTGCAACGTGGAAAGGAGGTAAAATGTAGAAATCACACACGTGCAGACTTGGTTAAAGTATTTTAGCATGGTATTAAAGTCAGTTTTTCCTGTGTAATGTACTTTCCAACAACATTATCGTCCACCTACCTGTCTGTGGTAAGACACTTGCTATGTTTTTGGACAGCTGTAATAAGTGACGAATATTATTTAATTTTGGCTTCTTGAATATAAAGTTCAAAGTGCACTGCCATTGAGAGGATAGACTGCAAGTTGTGGTGGAGTGGAGACTTTTAACTTAAGTTAAATCTTTAGTTTATGGTATAAATCTTACCAAATCATCTGGACAAAAGCCCAACCTTCTCACCTGGGCCCAGATTGACAGACCTGTATGTGAGATTAACTAGAACCCATACATCAAAATCAACTAATCCTCACACTTTCATCTTTCAATTTCTTGGGAGTCAAAGATGAAAGTTGGTGTGAGTGTCAAAGCTTTATTTGAAATATTTTAGTAATTGAACCTTTATTAACCATCATCAGAAATAATCAATTGCTAATCAATATAAATTATTAATATCAGAGCAAGCACATAAAGTGCATTCCATAACGAAAAAAACTCTATCTTAAGCTATGGAGAATAAGAGAAAAGAGTCAGTCAGAACCCATAAAGAGCTCTAAATTCCATAGGTGAAAGCAACATGCTTTTAGCGTTAAATCTCAAATATTAATTAAAGAGAGATTCAGGAAACTCGGTAGAATCTCAGAACAGCAAAGATTCAGGCATGGAAAATAAAAGGGCCTTTCAGAATGAATCTGAGAAGTGTCTGCAGAAAGGTCTGTGGTGTCAGATCAGAGAGTCTTGTGTCCTACTCTAAGACATGTATTTTTATAAAATTTCCATATCTTCATTGGAAAAAATGTTGCAGGCTTCAGTCAGCTTATCCAATCATCTTATGGTGTCTTCATGGGAACAGGAAAGCATCCATCGTCTAAGCAGTCCAGGAACAATGACTCACAGATAATAAACTTTTAGAATGAAACATTATTTGAAACATTTTGTAGGTCCCAGAAGAGTTTTCACCATTCACTCATTATAAGACAACTACAGTTCATGACTAGGCCTCTAGATCATACCATTAGGCAATGGGTTTCTCACCCATCTGAACCAACTGTACCATTGCTCATACAGAAACATTCAAAGGAAATTAAACTAAACAATTTAATACATTATTATGTTCTGTGAAAACTATGCTTATGGGAAGGTCACAATCTGATATTTTCTATTAAATCACTTTCTTCTCAGCACATTCACTTCATTGAAAGTTTAACATTTCACATTGCTGATAAGGAAAAATGCATTCTGCAGCCTTTCAAACTCTCACATGCTTTTAAAGTGTGGCATTTTGTTTAAGGCCAACACATTATTTCTACATATTAATTGCAATCATTTATCCTATTTAAAATACCCTTGCAGCTGGCTGGCAGGCTGTACTCATTGTCTAAGTTGGAGAACTTTCAGGTTGGGAATGAGGTGCAGCTACTCCACTGGTCAAAATGGGAAATAGCATTAACTCTTTTTTTCAAGGAAATAATATAAAAGCTGGATACTAGAAAACACCCATGGCCTGGTTAATTGTCTGAAAGGATCAAGGCAGGTCAATGTACTACCTAAATAGCTGCACAAAAGAAAAGGGTTTGTGAAATAAATCCAATGTAAGTCAGTAAGCTTCAGAGTGAACAGGATGACAATGTGAAATAGTTTAGAAAAGTCAAAATAACGTTTTACAGTCTATCCAGCTGATCCTATGACTATAGTTTTGCAGGCAGGCAACACACATCTTATTCAGCTTTGTTTGTTTTTTGTTTCCTGCAGTGTTTCACACCTTCCTGATACCTGGACAAGGCCAACAATTTAGGTTTCAGTTGATGAGCCCCTCTTCAGCATGAGGACAGGTTAGGCAGTTATGATGTGGAGTCAAACATATTCTTGTATATAAGTCAACACCAGCCTTTGCATATCATTAAAAAAAAAAGTGCTCCAGTACAGCATAAATGACCTTGAGAGAACTATAAACCACATCAGTAAAAAGTGAAAGCTATGTCTCCACATCCATTGAGGCTTGGGCTACTGAGCTGCCAGAAGCTACAAGTGAATACTCTCCATTCTTTCCAATCTGAAGTTGAAGTGAGGGGTGGGCAGAAGGAGAAAGGGTCTCCTCCACCTGACTTACCGGTCACAACATTTCTCCAAGTGTCTAGTTTGGCCCTCCAAATTAATGCTTAATGCACCGGAGAAAGATGCTGCTCCTGTGATGCAGAGCCAGAACAGGCAGAGATCCATGGTGTGCCAGAGAGACTTACGACACAATTTTGTAAGACACGGGCTGAAGCTAAACCAAAGAGACTCAAACTAAATATCAAAGATGGAAGGAGCCGAAACACAGTCAGTCTTGTCCTTCAACCACAGCCATGCTGGCATCCACAGGCTTTGTGCTGCTTCTGGGTAGAAATGGGGAGAAATATACCAGTAGTTCCAGGGAGATCATGATCACCTCAGAAGCTCTAAGGACATTATTTTCTGAAGTGTGTCCATTTTGAAATAGATATCTTTTACAAAATTCTTCACACATTGATTGATGACATTGCGCAATTTGCTTGTCATTTTCTAGGCCAAAAAGATAGTGGACTCATCTCTACGCCCCCTATCTTTTTGAAGCAGTCTGTTGATGGCATTCCTGTCTGGTGGGTCTTGAATAACTCCCCAAAGGGAAGCAGGTTGCGCTCTCCTGGGGCAGTTTAGTATGCTTTTAGGTGTTTGTGGCTGGTCATTCTGACTTCGCTTTTTAGCTTTCTCAAAGCCTTTTCCTAAAATACCCAGTACCATCTTGTGCTGAGATGAGAAAGTGGTATTATGATGGAGCATGTTATGGTGCCTAGAAGATGTTTTGTATGATTTGGCACTTTCTCTGTATACGGAATTTCTCTTTTTTCTAAAAAGAAATACATTATTTGTAAAAAATAACTTTGCTTTTATCCCACACCCCACAGTACTAAGTCCACCTTAAATCTTACCATGGTATTACGTTAGAAAACATAAATTTATGATATGTTTGAGTAAGTCATTAATTATATTTCTAAATTTGTAAAAAGATGTACAATGGCGTGATTAAATTCTTAATGTGACAGCGTAAAGCGTTTGTAAATGCTTGTTGTGTGGATGCATGGTTGTTGGTGTGTTGGTATTTTATGGTTGGTGTATTTGTGACTGTGTGATATGTGCTTTTAAGATGGTGATTGTTTGGATGTACGATGGTAGGGGTATTGCAGTACGATGATGGCTGTGTTGACTGTCTGATAGGTGGTGCCTGGGCATGTGTGTAGGTTTTGCATACCTTTAATGTGGTGTATATGCAGTGGTTGTGATAAGGGTATTCATTGCAGGGGGTATTGAAACATATTGGTGGAAATAGCTGTATAAATGCGGCTATGAGATTCCCTGATGAATGTGGTAGTGGAGTATATAGTGGTTTTGCAGACATGTAACAGTGGGGGTGTGGTCATATATTTTGTTGGATATGTGGTCGAATGAATGTGACTGTTGCCATATTGTTGTGTAGCCATTTTAGTTATAGCTCCATGCACGTTATTTTAACATACTAGGCCTGCTGCTATGCACTTTAACCTAGATATATTTTATTCGGCTTTGCTTTATTATTGTTACAGTAGCCACTTTTACGGTCTTATTTTATTTTCTCTCTATCTGACTGTTTTTGCCTAGGCCAGCACTCTGTTCTCAAACAAGATATTCTTGCTCACTCTGCTTCATCCAAAGCTGCAGTAAGATAGGTTGCCGGTGAATGTGGTACAAGTTTCATCTCTGACATTCATAGAAAGTACACATCCTTACTTAGGGACATTTTCTCAGAACATCAGCTGTTTTATTATAAAAACACTTCCCTTTCCCTTACACGTTAGAGAGAGATTCCAGCCAGAGAACCACGACTGTATGCTGATTGACGAATGCTTTGCTACAGCTGTTTTGCAGACTTCAGGTCTTTGCTCAGGTATGGGGGATGATATCTTCCCAGGAGAACCTGAAGGGCAGAAGTAGAGCTTAAAACACTGTGCTCTATCATAGCTTAGGTAGGAATTAGTCTGTTGACTCCCGTGACAATATGGTAGCATTATTTTTATGTTTTACTCTACTTGTCCCAATTTTAACCTTGTCTTGCAGTATTCTCATGGTTATTGCAGTCCATGCTGTGTTGTCTAAGATGCAGTCGCTTTATTAAAGCATTATTGAAATATATATTGTCTCTGTCATTGTGTATGTGAGACTAATGTAACTGAGAGAAACAGATGAGACCTGAGTGACCACGGCTTCCCTGAGAAACCATTTGTCATGCGCTCGGCTGCCCAGTCATCCTGCCTTTGGGTAGAGATGAGGCACTACTAGTTAGCCGGAGCAGAACCCGGATTGGAGCAACAGGTGTCACCTGTAGTGGGTTAGACTCAGTCTCCGACACCGCAGGTGATTCTGCCACTTAAAATGCAGTAGTCTCACTAGAATAATGAGAGCCTACACGACAGTATGATGGTGGTTAGACATACTAATGAGTGGGGATTTATTGGCATATGATGCTGTTGTTTTGGCATATGATAATGGATATGTTAATGTATTATAGTAGGTGTGTGAACTTGAAATGTTTGTTGTGTGGACATATTATGTTTGTGGTGTTGGTATATAGTGTTACGTTGCAGGATGTATGATGTTTTGCCGTTTGATAGTAGGTATGTTTTTGGACATATAACAATGGATGAGTTGGCCCATGATGTTGGTTGTATGGATTTTTTTTTTTTTTTTTTTTTTTTTTTTTTCATTTATAGATCATACAGACCGGAACAGGTACGTTGGTACCAATCCCAAACTGGAAAATAAAAAAACAGTCAGATATCCTAAAGGGAAAACAAGCTCACCAAGATTTTTCTTTTGTGAAGAGCCTTATTTCCTGTATTTTTCTAGGCTTTTGCAAGGAGTCTTGGGAACAGAGATGTAATGGCAAAAAATGTCAATGCTTTGCAGCTGCTAAGAGTACTACACAGAAACTTTGGTACCCTTAATAGAGATCTTCTCTGTTCTGAGCTTACACCAGGGAATTGATAAGATCAAATGTCTGAGATAGGCTATTTTAGTGTGAATTGTAAAGGGCCTTAAAGACCATCAGAACCATTTACAAACTACCCTGATTGATCAGAAGCTAAAGCAGTAAAATCAGTTTTTTTTCAGATTCAGAACTATCTTGGCTGCTGTGTTTTGAACCAATCACAGCTTTTCTTTGTACCTTGTCAGAGGAGTCCAGGCATGAGCTAACTATGGAATTTATTTTATTTTGAAGAATTAGACCATCATCAAATTCCACTCCAAGGTTCTTAACACATTGCCCTGGGGCTGTTTTTTCCCCCAGGGCAAGATGGCCTAAAAGGTAGCTTCTAGACTGATGAGGGCTTAAAAGGGGACAGGAAATCGGTTTTGCTCCTGTTCAGTTGTAATTTATTTCCGTGCATCCAATACTCAACATTTTGAAGGCAGCTTCTTTCTAGGATCATCATCAGTCTAAAAAAGAATCAGTTTGTCGTCAGCATACGTTACCAACAACAAACCAAAAGAGTGAATAATAAATGCCAAGAGGACCATATAAAGAGGAAAAAGCAAATAGGACAATATTGAGCCCTTGTTATATAGTAGATGAGTGTTGGTATATATTAGTTGTGCAGGCATCTGATGTCATGTGACGCAACATATGAAGGTGCACGTAATGATATATGATTGCATGTGTGCTGGCGTATGATGGTGGATCTGTTGGTTGGTCGATGTTGGTTATGTGGACGTACTTTGGTGGATGTATTGTAGGTTTGTTTGTTGTGTGTAGGTACCATATTGGGTGTGTGGAAATGGGGATGCGAGTGTGATGTCATAAGGGGGTGGCTACTTTGGCGTAGGATATTGGTTTTGTGAACATTTGATCATGGGTGTATTGCTGTATAGTGAGTTTTCCTGAATAGGATGTTACTTAAGTAGATGTATGGTTGGAGAATTGATGTATGTTGATTGTGAGAAGGTATGACAGTTGTGCTGAAGCATGATGATCCATCTTTTTTGCATGTGTATATCAGTGAATATGTTTAATGGTGTCTTGGCATATATTTGTGAGGATGTATGGTGGTAGGTATATTGCTCTATGAGTATGGTTATGTGACTGTTGTGTTTATGTGGGTGTATTATGTAATCGTGTGGATTTCTAATTGTGGGTTTGCTCTCACTTCCTGCTGGCTAGTTCTGTGCCACTCTTTCCCTACCCCTGCAGCTTCAGAATTTTGATCCTCAGATCTTTCTGCAATCCCCAGTGTGCCTCCTTTCTTGCATCCTCTCGGTCTTTGCCTTATTGGGGCTTCTCTCTGTGCCCAGATTTCTCTGCTGCCCTTGTAGCCTGCCCTGTTGCACCCATAATGCCCCTCTGTATGCTGTCCTTCTTTGTTGCTTCAGCCCCAGATTGTGAGCTTGGCCTCACAGACATCCTCTGCAACAACTTATCTGATAGACTTCTAGCTGCAGAGTCCTTATATTTGAATTTCCCAGGCATCAGACTGGCCCGTCATGTGGCTTTGTTCGATTTTGCGTAATGTAGATGGGGCCGGATGTGAGGGTGCGGTCACCTGTATCATCACCATCCAGGCTTGCGAACGTCAGTTCTTTTATTTCTGCTCCATTTAGCGTAGATCCAGAGAGCTTCCTTGCTGTTATTTTTTAATAGGCTTTTTTCCACATTTTGGTGAGTATTTTTGTAAAGTGTGTCAAGATGAAATCTAGAAAGGTAGGATTAATGCAGTGTGCCCCCTGTCACTGCGCCATGTCAGCTACAGACCCTCACCTTGTCTGCCTATCGTGCCTCAAGCGGCACCATGACTCAGGCATGCTCGGACTGCCGAGCCATGGCACAGAAGGCTTTGAAGGAAGAATTTGAGGGAGCAGTCCCTATAGCTGCTTGCGGCCCGGTTCCTCAGAGGTCATGTTCCCAGTCGAGGAGAAGGTTTTGAGGTCCTCGGGCATTTTGGAAAGAGTCAAAAAAGAAGTCGTCTAAGGGTACTTTTACTTCGCCTCGTCCATCCGCCAACGCAATGAGTTTCCAGGCACAGTTCTGCAGAATTGATGCCAGGTCCGACTCTGCTCCTCCCTCAATTTCCGGGAGCCGGAGCGACCCCCACTCAGTTAAAGGACTTTTAGAAGATAATGTTTCACGCATTCAAGCACCAACCCCTCCAGAGCACCTTCTGGACCCGCGGGGTCGGAGGAGGCCCCATCAGGTTCCACGCCGGTGGGTTCGGCCTCAGCTCCGATGATGTGTCATGGACCTTTTAGAACACCAGTTTGAGAGGTATTTGAACTGGTAAGAGGAGCTAGAAGAGGCTAGTGGACTGGACACCTCTCCAGATACTGGCTTGCTCTCTTCGCCCACTGTGGCTATAGAGGAGGGAGCTTCTTATGCAGTGGTGGTGCGTAGTCTCTCAGGGTATTTTTTGTGTTTAAAAATAGTCTCTCAGAGTTTGAAAGCTTTGAGAAACATTTGAAAAAATGGTGAAACCTATTCCTCTTTCTTCCCCAACGGCAAGGTCATTGTTTTCTTTTGTGCCCCTCTCATATTGTCTGAGGTGAATTTGGGTTAGGAAAATGAAGAAGCAGATATCACGCTGTGCTCTGTTGTTAATTTGGACCAGGATGCGCAGGAAGGTATTAAGTGACTTGTGTCTCTTTGGGCCATATAATGCTGCAGGCCGCTGGGGTTGGGGAAGTGTGGGAGGGGAGTGAGTCAGCTGGTACCTGCTCCTGTGACCGTCGCTAATTGGTAACAGGGTGTGTGGTCATTTGACAGGTGATCCTGACCTGCTACGCAGTCATCATCTCTTCTGAGACCTGCAAAGAGAGCTACAGAGCAGCTACTAACACTTGTTCCTGTGCATTGTTCTTAATTTGGAAGCCTTCCTTATGCTTGGGTGAGGTGAGAAGGCAGAGTGGAAAGCAGCAGTAAGGCACTATTCTGGGTTGAGGGGCATTTTACCTCCTCGCCCTTGGACAAGAGAAAGCATTTTATGTTTACTGCACCCACACATTTTGGCAGTGTCGATGGTGAGGAAGAGAATACACCAGGGCAGTAGAAAGTTGCATTGCACTTCTGCCCTTGGTTGAGGTGGGAGGACATAGGCATTATCCTCTTCCTGTGCCTTAAAGCAAGGCTTAGTAGAGAATTCATTAAGTCCCTTTGCCCTAGTGGTGGTGAAAAGGTGTGATTAGTCTCCTAGACCTGGGGCCTTTTCATTTTTTAATCTCACACCTTACATTCATAACAGGCTGATGATAGAGATTTGTAAGTGGGCAGTCTGATCCAACCACCTATCAATACAGCTGCATCAGGTTTCATGTGTTTCTTCCCAGATTTTGTGAAGATTTAGAAGTTGTTGTCCAAGCGCATTGAGATCCTTTTGTGCATATCTGCTCAGTCAGACTTTTGCAACCAATTTGAAAAATGTACATAACTTGACATGCCCACTGGTTGCTCACATTTTACCTTTGTGTTTCTAAAATGGCTGTTTTTACCACACAAGATAATGCACTGAATGAGTGAAAAGGCTGCTGTGTCATAAGAATTTAGTGACCATCAGCTCAACAATTTTAGAGTTACATGTGGAGAAAAATCTCCTATAGAAAATTCCACTTACAGTTGAGTGAAATCCTCTGTAGCTATGAAACCGACTGACATGTGTGCCAGATTTGGCAAGCTGTAGGATATCCTATAACTTGCCAAATTTGCCAGATGTCCTGCAGACTAGTCCTGAAGGTACAGTGTTGTTTTTGATAACAAAATTATTTTCTTTGGAGTGAAGTGGCAGCCTTCACCACTTAGGCACTGCTGCTCCTCTGTAATAGCCACATTATTAGAATACATCAAGTGTATTTTCATTCTTGAATGATGTAATGTTGGACCTGGCATCCTTGGCATGGCTTGGCCGTAACTATTTTTTGCCTTCTGACCTTCTGTTTTGGTGATTTTTTTTCTGGCTTTAGGATTCTGGGCACTTTACCACTGACCATTACTAAAGTGCATGTGCTAACGCCCTAAAAGGGCTTGCAGTGTGAAAAACAAGTTTTACTACCTGGACACACTAAACTTAAAGGTACGTGTCCAACTTTTAAATGAATTGCACCCTGTCCATGGGGCTGCCCACAGCCTGGTTTAGGGGCGACTTATATGTATTAAAAAGGAAGGCTTGGGCCTAGCAAGAGGGTTGACTTGCCGGATTGACATGGCAGTATAAAACTGTACACACAGGTTCTGCAATGGCAGGCCCGAGTCATGTTTGAAGGGCTACTGAAGTGGGTGGCACAATCAATGCAGCAGACCCACCAGCAGCATTTAACTTACAGGCCCTAGGCACATTTAGTGCACTTTACCAGGGACTTAAAAATAAATTAAATATGCCAATTATGGATAACCCAATGTTACCAGCTATCGCTCCTATAGGTTAACCTAGGGCTTGACTTATACCTTTTTTTTTTATAACCAGGATCTTTTTATTGACGTTCTAGTAGAACGTGAGACAAGCGAAGCATCCGAGAACAGACACGCCATGGCCAGTGGTAGAGCCAGCAACATGATATTTTCACAGTAATTCCACAGTTCTTGATGGCTGACACTGCCAAGGACTAACAGATTGGTGTTTGTCCTTGGTGCATGTACAGCGCTGCTCTTGATTAGAATAAACAACATAATCGAGAACATGAACAAAAGAAGGTATGCCATCTGTAGATCGCCCTTGAGAATCAGTAGCTCAGGTGTAAGGAGAAAGGTAACGACAATGAAGGGACCATTGGATTGTGAGGCAATAGGCATGTCGGAGTAATACTCCCATGGTGGGGATGTGGAGAATAGTCAGTCAAAGAGTAGCAGTGCTCTCAGTTGTGGCGGGTTGAAACAGGTGAATTTGAGGAGTGTAAAATAGTGAAGGGTAGGTTCCACAAAGCTTGAAATTTGACCTCTGTCTGGTGGAGATGGTGGGATAGCTGTACCATTGCCATGATATGTCATTGATGAGTGAACAACTGGGCAATGGAGGAGGTCTGTTTCTTCAAAGTTACGGCCACTAATTGTTGTGTTGCCTTATTATCTTTTGTATGTGTGAATCCCAATTGGGACCAGATGGATATTTTGAGTTTGGTGTGTCTGGACTTACAATTGAAACACAACTTAGAAGTTGGATGTTAAGTTCCAAGTCTGAAAATGCAACGTTTAGAAAGGTGGCATTTTCTTTCTTTAACCATTTTTTTCCTCTGCCTGTCTCTGAATACAAGTCTGGGGGTTGGTGACAGCTGGGCTTTGTGCATTCCCTCTAGGCAGTAACACACAAGGGGAGCATAGGTTTGCCTGATGTACCATCCACATACTGACGGGCCACTAACATCTTCATAGGTCATCCTGGGCAGGATGGGAAGGAGAAGCTGGAACTTACAACTGAATAGGCTAGATCCTGAGCCCTCACAAAGGGCTGCATAATCGCCTGTAGTGTGTCTGGAGCCAGGGAAGGAAGGGGGACTTTGGCAATTTGAAAGGCCTCTCCTTGAAGTCTCCCACTACTTCAAAGCCACAGCTGGATATAAGTACTGAACCACAAAACAGTACACTTTTGGACCTGAGGACATTCTGCAAGAAGGACTGCTGTGCTATTGAAGGGACTCCCACTCTGCTGGACTGCTGCTTTGCTGTGCCTGGCTTGCTGTCCTCCTTGCCTGGGAGTAAGAAGAACTAGATATGAATCTCTACATCCCCAGAACCAAAGTGACTCCAAGGGCATGCTAGCTTGCCTCCTGTCCTGAAGTCTCAGGGACATCACAAACTTCACTCATCTTCGCTAAAGCTTCTGGATTCTGCCAGTTAAGTCCTACCCTGCCAAGAGGTACCAATTCAGTCCTGGGACCATGGATGTGGGTCCTGCAGCTGTGTTTTACAAATATCTACTCATCACCGTCACTGCCCAGATCAGAACCATTGCATCTCCCCTCGACACACTCATCGCCTCTAAGGACAAGGACTTTGCATAACCAATTGCGAGGCTCAGGATTGACGATTTACCATCAGCTTTTGCTCATTACCTCTGACTATGCAGATTGGAGCTGAGGCATCTCCTTCGCATTTTCTCCTCTGTTCCTTGCACCAGAGCCTTGACGTTGGCACACCCCTCTACACAAGGTACTGTTTCAGCGGGACAAGGTTGCTCCCTGCAGCCGGCCAGCACACCATCGCGGTTGGCTGAAACTTTGAATTTACCCTGGTCTAGCATGACCAGATAACTCTGGTTGGTGTTTTACGTTTCTAAGCACTAGAATTGCAGATATTCTTGAAAAGATTATATCTTAACTTATAGCTATTGGATTTTTGTCGTTTTAGTCTTGTTTTGTTCACTTAATTAAGATCTGTTTGTCTGTCTTTGTGTGGATTATTTTTGAGTGGTGTTTTCACATAGTTTTACTGTTCTAAGTTTTGCCACAGACACTTTACACTTTACCTCTTAAGTTAAACCTGACAGCTCCATGTTAAGCTACCAGAGGGTGAGCACAAGCTAATTTAGGGTGCGTATCTGACTTAACCTGAATAAGATTGTGGTCCGTATTTGGACAGGGTGCTTACCTCTGCCATCTAGAGACCCAGAGTCTAACATGTACATTAAGACTTAATTTACCAATCTTTGTCCTCTTGTTCTTGCACTGTATATACTCAAAATGGCTGTCTCTCGGCACAGACGGAAAGTTCCCACAAGAAGACAACTTTATTTGGAAGTACCCCTTACTTGTAATTCTATCTTTGTTGCCTTTTGGGCTTATTTCTGAAAATCGCTGAACCACGCTAAGCATGAAATTGTTTTTTCTCTTTCCAGGTGATATCGTCTTTTTATGTTGAATGGGGAGGAAATGCTCAATCCTATATGGGGAAAGGTGTCACAAAAAGCACAGTTTTGTGCCTGCTTCACTTGTCCCATGAGATGATGACTCAGGTGAAAAACACGGTAAGGGTGTAGACATTGATATTCACGTCTCGTGACCTGAACCTGATCTGAAATGTAATGTTTTTGTTATCGAGCTCGTCACTGTACTTTCAAAGTTGTTACTATTTTATTTGATTATGACAATTGGGGTCACTCAGGATGGCCTCCAATTAAAGTATTGTTAATGAACACACATTTAGCAGATGATAATGATGCACTAATTAAACAGTGGCATTGTCGCAAAGTTCTTATTTTGTAAACAACGTTTTAACTGCATACTGTGAAATAATGCATACAGTGACTTAGGCGCTGACATCCGAGTTAACTCTCTGAAACTTGATCTGTTTGCAAAGTATCAACATAATTTCACATTTACCAAGGCATATTGTTAGCTGTTCTGAAAATGTATGTTAAGAAGGAAGGATGTTTTGTGATTTATGGAGGCTCTTGTGAGAGAAAATATGCCCTGTTACCTTTAGAAAAACACCTAATGTGGGCTATAGAAAATTATGTATTAACATGTACATAGTACCAACCTTTACTGAGGAAAGACCTCCTGTCAAACCATTAGTCACCACTGCAGAAAAGCTATCTTTACAGTTTAATTACATAAATTTGTCCATCATGGGATTTTCATAATTTATTATAATTGTCCGAAATCAAGATAGCCCCGGGAACCGTTGACTCTATTGAACATTGATTATGTGTGCTAGCAACTGTCCCAATGGTAGCTCATATTCCTAGTTTTTGAAAATGCAAGTCCGAGCTTTTTAAATAGACACAGTGTGAGCAAATCGTATCAAGTTCAAGGTAAAGACCTCGGAGAACAGACATGGTGTTGGTATGGGACTCCATATCGCAGGCACTTTTCCTGAAATTAAATTATAACCCACTGCACATGTATATTTGGTTCAAAAGTAATTGCCCTTTCACAACATGTGACTATCATTGCTGAAAGCTACGTATTGTTGTAGTTAATAACAAACATTATACCACTCTTAATATTGCGTTGTCTGTATCAATGGCTCTTGGCTTAGCTGTTTTTTTTAAAATTTGATATCTGTTCTAGTTTTACTGATTCATGTTATAACAATTGTCAGATCATGTATATAACCTTCTTTTGCTGAACAATGTAAAATTGGTTGGGGGAATTAACTTATGTTTTATATACACTTCGTTTTTACAAATAACCAATAAAAAAATCTAGAAAACAATATTCAAACCTTGAAAGACAGGGAGGTCTAATAGATCTTCTATTTCTGAGGAAGATAGTGACACCTCTTCCACATCTCAGAAGAGCTTTCATAGGAGGGAAAGATCCCATGATCAGGGGACGTCAGAGGAAGGCAGAAAGGCCCTATAAAAATCTCATAATGGGTCTCACAAAAGGAGAAAAAGGAAAAAGTCTCTTCAGAGACTTCCAGATCTGAGCCCAGTAATCCATTTGTCAAAATTAGAGCTTGTCCTCCAAGTTCCTTATCAGAACCATCGACGAAGAAGCCTAAAACCACTTTGCAGCTCTTGTCAGCGGTTACCTCCCTGTTTAGAGCAGCATCGTCAGCAGTTACCACAGTCACGTTGATAGCAACGTAGATGACGACATCAACAGCATCTTCCTTCTCTGCCTAATTGTCCATCCAGTTGATGAGGATAACTCCATGGATGACTGCACCATTGCTATCGCCCCCGATGGTACCATTGATGACCCCGCAGACTATAATTACACTGACAACGCTGAAAGTCACTCAGCAACCCCAGCAGTTGCTTGTTGCTTCCACAATGTCACAGAACTGAAAGTTCCAAAAACGTTCCTCTTGCAAGAGCATACCTCACCGAGCAAGTTGTCCCTTCTTCCCCCAAGCCATCTTCCAGTTGTGGAGAAAACAGAGGATGAAGGTCCCTTTGAGACTGCACATAGCCCATCCAAACTCCACGTAAAATACCAAGAAGAGATTGAGGAAGAGTATGAACAATATTAGAGAATGCTACAACCCACATCAAACAAAATATATGGACAGACCTGGGCATTGTGGGGGGCATCACCAGCATTATGGAGAATCCCTTTCTCGTGAGGGTACGATTCAAGAACATAAGTCTCTTTCAAGGCCTCCAGGCATTGTTAACACTACCAACAAAGGTTCGCGGAATGGAACCTCCAAGAGAACAGCCTGCTGCTTCACCTCTGTCTCCCAGAACACCGTGGCCCATCCCTCCACGTGGATGACGCCCAACTGGCCATCCAAATGGACACTGAGTCTGATAAATCGTTGGACACCCTGAGGTATCGGAAAGTGCCCTTTCGAGGAGCACGCAAAAGAGGTTTCTCATCATACATAGGAGGATATCGGTGTTTTCAGCAGTACCAACTTTTCCAACAAAAATATAGGTCCTCCTATCAATAACAGCTCTCTTGCCAGCCACCAGAGCGGCACACAATAAACAAGCTCAGAGAAGGAAACAAACCCCCCAGAACTGAGGGTACCAGCTGGATACAGTGACCTCACCCCGGTGCGGACTACCCCCAACACTTCAGAGACACTGGGTGCAAAGATTTCCAACTACCTCCAGCAATGGCGGCAAATAGCATCAGTCAAATGTTTATTAGATCTTGTCACCTATGGTTTTAACCTTGCATTTATCAAGAGGCCGCCAAACACTCCAGTAAAGGGAGCACACCCACCTCGCCTTCACTTACTCAGAAAGGAAGCACTACCCAAGTTAACCAAAGGAGCAATAGAAAACGTTCTCCATCCCCAGAAGGGTATGTGTTTTTATTCCATTTTTTTTCCTAATCAAGAAGAAAACAGGGGCATTGCGACCCATTCTGGATCTCAGAAAATTGAACAAGTATTTACGGAAGCAATCCTTTCACAGGGCCACCATTCCAGACATCCTGCATCTCCTAAACCATGGAGACTAGATGACAACTCTGGATTTACAGGATACATACTTCCACTTCCCTATACACCCCAAACATTGAAAATTCCTCTTTTTTCACTGTAGCCAGTGTAGTAAAGAGCCATCTTTAGTTACCCCCACCTTTTGCCTGATATCAGTGTGTTAAGACTGTAGTCACTGGGATCCTTCTAACCAGGACCCCCAGTGTCTGTGCTCTCTGCTCTAAATGTGATTGCTGGTAAACGTAACACCCACAATTGGCATACTGGTGAACCTATATAAGTCCTTAGCATACAGTACTTGGGTAACCAGGGCATTGGTACACCAGAGGTCCCCCATGGGCTGCAGAACGTATTGTGCCACCCATGAGAGCTCAATAAAACTGTCTGCAGGCCTGCCATTGCAGCCTGCGTGAAATGATGCATTCACCCTTTCACCACAGATAAAAGGTTTGCTTTAAATCCTGGCCACTGTACTTAAACATTGTAGGTCACCCCGCTGGTAGGCCCTTCAGTCCAAGAGCAGGGTGCATGTCCCTAAGTGTGAGGGTACCCTTGCATGAGCAGGGTGCACCTACAAACTCCAGACTCCTGGGCTTTGTAAGTGCGGGAAAGTCACTTTAAGGTATGCAGTGAACACTGGTCAACATGAGTGGTCCAACTACATAATGGCTTCTCTGAACCTATGCAGGTTTGGTATCACACATGTTGGAATCAGGCAACGACATTGATTCTAGGGCTGGTTGCATGGTCCTCTGTACTTTGGGAGTTCCTTAGAGGATCTCCCAGTTCTGCCTGTGCAGCCTTATGAGGTCTGGCTTCCAGCCTACGTTGCTGCCAACTCCAGACACTGTTCTGCCCTCCTGCTGGTGAGCCTGAAGGCAGAACAAAGGATTTCCTTCAAGGGAGAGGTGTGACTGTCTCCCCCTGTGTATTAGGTGTCTAAGGGCTGGGGTGGGGTGGCCTCTGAGCGCCACCAGACTGCTTTGAAGGGCATATTTGGAGCAGTTCTTGCATAACCCGGTTTGCACCAGTTCAGGAACCCCTGGTTTCCATGCTGGTGTGAAACTGCACAAAGAACAGGGGAGTGACCACCCCCTATCCAGTTCCTCCCCTAGGGAGGTGCACAGAACTCTCCCAGGTGGCCACTTGATTCTGTCATCTTGAAAACAAGAATGGGCTGAGGACTCTGGGAGTATCTCACTAGTTAACCAGGTAGATGACGTCCCTGACCCCCTCTGATAGGTGGGTCACTTCAGAGAGTGAGCAACACCCTTTCACGGATACTTATGGGCTCCCCCGAGGGTGGGTCCTCAGATTTGTCAAGCAAGTCTCTACAAGGAATTCTTTGCAAGACATCTTCTGCTCCTGGCGCTGGAACGGCAGCTGGTCTGCTTTGAAACTGACACATGTCTGTTTCTGGTGGGAAGGCTTCCATTTCAACATTGTTTAACCGGATCCTGCAAAAATTCTGCAACATCCAAGGCTGTGCATCCTCCAGGGTCACAAGGACTCAGTTTGCACCTACAAACGTGAATAATCTCCCTGTGAGTTAAGGAGTCACTCCCTTGCATCCGCAGGCACCTCAAGACAATGTCGACCGACTGGTGGGGGTCTGCTGTCCCACAGATATCAGAAGGCTTTGCATCACAGTGGCCTCCTCTGAGTCCTGCTTGTCTTCTGACCAACTTGGAAAACTGTGAGTCCCTGCTCCTTCCACTGGACTGGAACACCCATGCACTGCGACTGTTGCTCTTGCCCAGGCTTGGTGACTGTTCCTCCAGGAGATACTTCAGGTGTGCTGAGGGCCCACCTCCCTCCTCCTTCCCCCCTCAAAGGTAGATTCCCCTGCACCTTGCTGCTCTCAAAAGCTTTGCACATACATCGTCAGCTCCTGCTTGCATTTGCCAGTGCTTGTTGGTAACCTGGCTTTTCACTGACCCTCATGCAATCCGGCGACAGTCGAGGGACAGCTCGTAGGTGATCCCTTGGATCTTCTTCAGCTCTTGGACCCTGCAGCTGGACTTCTTCCACTACTGACTTGCAGGAACTCTCCCCATTACCCCCTCTATCCCCAGGGCCCTGTACCTTTTATACTATTTCTGACAGTTATTTTGGGTTTATATTGTGTGTGGATATCTCCAAAAGGGGCTATACCAATGCTAATCTAGTAGTAGTGCTGTAATAAAGAATCTTTTCATTTTGCAACACTTGTGTGGCTCTTTCTTGTCAGTTACTGTCTTACTACTGTGGTATTGCAGGTACTTTACATTCCTCCTGGATAAGTGTTAGCTGCTCGCCTCGGCTACCCCTATAAAGCTTTTACTATCTCAACACCTATTTACTATCACTAAGGGTTGCCTGGACTCAGTATATGGTGCCACACCAAGGTGTACACCATAAACTGAGCCAGCCTCTTACAGACCTCACCCATTATCAATTCAAAGTCCTCACATTTGGCGTCAAGTCAATTTCCTACATTTTTTACAAGATGCCTAGCCCCTGTGGCACCTTCTCTCAGGAAGGATGATCATCAGGTGTTCCCCTACCTTGATGACTGATTGATAAAAGCTCTGTCAGCTTCTCAAGCTTTGAAGATCACAGAAGCTTGCCTAGTGTTGTTCCACAAATTGGTTCTCACTGTTGATTATATTAAAAAAAAAAAAAATCATCAACTTTTTCTTCCACGAGAATAATATTCCTGGGTGCAAGGAATTAGGTCTCAAACTCTTGAGAGAAAAAAGTCTGTTTCAGTGCATCTGTTCAAGTCTCTCATTGGCATGATGTCCTCAGCAATCAATCTGGTCTCTCTTGCATGCCTGAAGAAGAGACCCTCACAAGAAGTTACAGAAACAATAGATTGAAACAGAAGGATCGTTCGAGGACCTAGTATGATGGAAGCACTAACCTGGCTGCCCCAGGCCGCTCACCTGTCAGAGGCCCTCACATTCCTCCCTCAAATATCCAACTTCGTGATAACTATGGATGCCTTCTTAGAAGGATGGGGATGGTCTTCTGCAAGACCTGCAAATTCAAGGAAGGTGGCTAGCATCCCATAAGAACATGCACATCAATCGCCTAGAGCTCATAGCCATCTGTTTGAGTCTCCAAGCTATCCTGCCAAGGATAACAGGGTCCTCATTTTTAGTTCTCACAGACAGTACCACCAGCATGCACTACATAAACAAACAAAGGGCCACAAGATTGTTGACGCTTTCCAAAGAAGCTCAAGAAATCTGTAGCTGGCTGAGAACACACAGGATAACTCTTTAGGTCGAACGTGTTCCCAGGACAAGCAAAAGCAGAACCAAGAACACCTGCCACAAATGGGAGCTGGATCAGTTAGCACTGAACATGATCTTCTTTCTCTGGGGCAAACCAGCATTGGATCTCTTTGCCACCAGCAAGAACAAATAATGTCAGTTCTAAGCAAGTTAGCATCCTCATCCAGGACCATTGGAGAATGGCTTTTCTATCAGATGGTCGGGGATCTATTCAAACGCTTCCCCCCCGATACCGCTTATACCAAAACAAAATTAAAGTGGAGCAGTGCCGCATCATCCTGATATCCCCCAGGTGGCCCAGGCAACATTGGTTCACGGAGCTTCTCCTACTATTGTAATCCAACCACATTTGCCTGCAAGCATCCCAAACATTCTTAACAATGAGCCAAGGCCAGGTGCTTCATCCCGACCTAGCTTCTTTCCATTATGTGCATAGCTCCCGAATTCCATGAATTTGAATATTCCTCTGGTGTGCAGGGACATTCTCTCAAAGGCAAGGGTGGGTGCCACAATAAAAACATACAGGCTCAAATGGAAACTTTTCTACCTGTGGCACCAGAAATCAAACTTGCATCCTCTACAAGCATCACCTGAGCAAATACTACCCTATTGTGTCTTGTTAGCTCAGACAGGACTGGTGCATGTGCCTATTAAGGTGCATCTTGCTGCACTATCAAGATATAGACGCTCAGCACGTTCTCTCCCTTTGTGCTCAAGCAGAATAATTTAACAATTCATGAAAGGATTGTTCAGAGTCTTTCCTCCAGGTCTCCTCCCCCGAACTGGCACATGAACATAGTTCTATCTCAACTCATAGTCAATTGGAACCCATACACAGAGCAGACCTCAAGTTTCTCTCATAGACGAGCACACTGCTACTAGCATTGACTTAAACCAGGAGGGTAAGCGAGATACAGGCTTTTACAACTCAAGAACCTTCCTTATGCTTTACGGACAATTTGGTAATTGTCAGAACCAATCCAAAAAATTTTCTCACTGTCCCTTCTGATTTTCATATTACAAACTTTCTTTCCAAATCCGTCAGTAACCGCAGAGAGGTCTCTGCATATGCAGGACATATAGATACCTAAATCTCTACTTAAATCGCACAAAACAAGTCAGGAAGCCTGACCAACTGTGTCTCATATGGACACACTGCTAAGGGTACTCCAGTCACAAAGGCAACCATTGCTTGATGGAAGTCAGCCGCAATGCAGTTCTGCCACTGAAAGTCTGGCAAGCCACTGACAGCTAAGGCCAAGGCGCACTCTACTAGGGCAGTTTCCACATCAACAGCTTTGTTCTTGGGAGAAAATATGTTGTGCTACGACTTGGAAGAACGTGAATACATTCACACAGCATTATTGCCTGGAATCGATGCAGTGCTGCGATGCAGCTGTTGGACAGAGCATACTAGCTCACTTATTTCAATAAGGTGAGCCTCTTTTGGTTATATAGGTTTGTGTCTGTATTTATTTGAATTATAAATATGTAACATGTTTATTTTATTACATACCAGCTATTTTTATCTATTTTGTTATCCACCACCCGCTATTTGTGCTCATGCTATAAAAGTATACAAATGCAGTAACTGCATGCTATTCTGATTCAAGCATGTGACTGACTGATCTAATACTCAAGAAGAACACAAGTTACTTACTGTAACTGTAGTTCTCCAGTATTTGTATCTTTCATAGATTCATATGCGACTCACCAGTTTCACCTGAGAGGCTCCCCTTATAGCTCGGGATTATTATTCCGACTTGTGCTTAGAAAATCTGAGCCTCTCTTTGGAGTCTTCTAGAGGGGCGATTGGCTGGAGTTTGATAATTTAAGTGAGTGTTCATTGCCATTATGGTATCATGTGACATCGACAACGGAGAATGATTCAAGCATGTGAATCTATGAAAGACACCAATACTGTAGAACTACAGTTACAGGTAAGTAACTAAGTAACTAAGGGCCAGATGTATGAAACTTTTTTGCACTCGCAAACGGTGCGAATCGCAAAATTCGGCCGTTTGCGAGTGCAAAAAAGTGATCTGTGATGCATGAAAGGCATTCGCAGACCAAAATTAAGAAATCGCAAAAATTGCGTTTTTTTTTATTTATTTTTTTTGCGTTGCGACCTGGTTTTGCGAGTCGCAATTTGCGATTCGCAAAATCCACATCGCAAGGAGATGCAGCAAAAAATCGCAAATTGCGATTTTTGGCAGAATGGGATTTTGCACATGCAAAATACCATGAAAAGAAACCAAGTGGTAACCTGGTGCAAATTTTAAAAATGGATTTAAAATGCATTTTTAAATTGTACATGTAAAGCACACATGCCCTTTTGGCATGTTTGCACCTTACAAGTCCCCCCCCCAAAAATTGGGGTGCAGCAGAGGGGGTCTTAGGCCCCCAGCACCCTGGGGTTTTGCATTTCCAAAATTGCGATTTCTGGTTCAGAAATCGCAATTTTGGAAATGCAAAAAATTCGCAGATATGGGCCAACAGGCCCATAGCTGCGAATGGAGCCGGTATCCCAATTTGCGATTCGGTAATAGCATTTGCGATTTTTAAGAAATCGCTATTACCGAATCGCAAATGTGATACATGGCACTTTGCGAGTCGGAAATAGCGATTTCTTAAAAATCGCTATTTCCGAACCGCAAAGGGCAGTGATGATACATCAGGCCCTAATTTTCTACTCCTGCGCATCATTTTATTTTTCGCTTTTTGTGTTTAACAGGAATCTTTACCATGCATCTACTATGCTGTTATGTTAAGATAACTTATTTAAGCACATGTGAGTCCAAGTTTTTATTGGGGCTCTGTGGTTAAAGGGTAACCAGTGACTTTTGAGGTACTGTCTAGATTCCGTCATACGCTAGATTGAAAAGCCAAGTTTTTAAATCATTTTTTAATCTTAGAAACTGTCTCTAATTGCAGCTGCTCTGGATAGGTGTTCCACAGCTTTGGCGCAAGCACAGAGAAACCTAGGCCTCCAAGCATTTTCCGGAGGCATTTAAGGGTACTGAGATAATTTAAACCAGCAGATCCTAGGGCACAGACTGGCACATATTTCTTAATATTCTTATTCAGAAACTGTGGAGCCTGGCACACTAACTGGTAGCCAGTGAAGTTTCTACAGGAAAGGGATTTAGTGAGCACTTCTTGGATGTTTCTAAAATTTTTCTGGCTGCTTCATTTTGGATAACTTGTATCCTGTGTGCAGTTGTGGCCGGAAGGCCCAAGTAAATTGAATTAGCATTTTCCAATCTTGCAGTATCGGTGCCATGATGAACGTTTTTATGGCCTCTAATGACAAGATGGGTGCCAGTTTTTAGTAGTTTTCAAAAGGAATATACAGTTTGCGGTCACTGCTCCCACCTTGGTCCCTCATTGTGTAATTGCCATCTACCATTATCCCTAGGCTCTTGGCTGACATTTTAGGTAGTGGATGGTTGCCTAATCTTGGAGGCCAGTAGTTGCTTTTCGAAAGACCAATAAGATTGTTTAGAACCACTACCCCTTTTTGTCAGCATTGAGTTTTAATTGGTTGCATCCCATCCAATTCCAAATTAATTTCATAATATTTTGGAATTCTTGTTGTTTGGTTGGCTGTTGAACAATTCATACAGAGGAGTTGTGAGTCATCTGCATAGTTTTTTAAACATGCTTTTATTAGCATTTGGTTCAAAGTTAAGGCACTTGAGTATAGCCTGGACATCATAGAGCCACACAGGGTAGCCATGTGCAGAGTGCATCCTTCAGTGGTTTACAGATGCAAAACCTTACAGTACAGGAACAAGGAACTAAACAAGCAGAAACAAGCAGCACTGCACAATGCAGAAGACTGTTCCATGTTCAACCACGACACAGTGAGGAGAAACAGTGATGAATACAAGTTGAACAATCCATTGGGGGTGGTGTCGGGGGGGGAGGAAGAGGTCGTTGGTGTCCCCCACCCACCTGACCTGTCTGGACTGCTGACATATCAGTTTGCAATCCTCCTTAAAGGCTCTGTAAAAGTGTGAGGCCAGACCTCGGGATTACCCAGAGGCCTGCATCACCTGCAGAGTATGAGACTCCGTCGGCTCAGCATGGAACGGATCGGCAAGATCTGTCTAATCGTTCAGGATATGCTGGTGTACTGTAAGAACTGACCTCCATTGAAGGTAAAAAAAAAACATTTTGAGCCTCTGCCATCGTAAGGAAGATGCTGTTGAGGTATAGGTCATCAACAGTATTGGCAGTGCTTGCAAACAATTGTCAGGTCCATCACCGATTGGATTTCTCATATAGGCTTCAGCCAATGTAGGCGCAAGAGTTTAGCATAGGAGTCCCGACGCAACACCTGCGTCACCACCTGCTCCCAAGCCACCACCATTTACTTTACAATAAGGAGGTGGTCATTTGAGATACTTGCCTCCAGAATAAGGCGTGTGGGAGGTTTGCCTCCGTGTCCCTCGTGCCCTTTAGATTGTTTTCCATGTTTGGGCCATCAAAATACCACTAAGCAGCATATTGTAAAAGACCCACAAAGTACTACAGTCTAAGATCCAGTAGTCACAGACCAGTGTCCAACTTCAGTAGATCCAGCTTAACTCTGCTGAGTTTACCCATCAACACTAGGGACCCTATGATTTTGTTGAGTGTGGTGAAGGCAGATGGTGGAATTTGGTACATAGCATTTTGCAGGACATGGAGGCAACGGAGCAGGAAAGGCATTTTGCTCAACGCAACCCTGTACGTCACTGAGAGAGGTAGGCGTGTCCATAATCGGATTGAGTCTTCCAGTCCTCGTAGGAATCCACCCATGTTAACGTTATAGCGGGCTATCTGGGTAGTTGCTATCTGGATCCCCAGACACCAAAAGTGATCCCCTCTCCCAGTATAGCTCAGTCATGGGAAGCTCTTCTGATTGTGCCCTCACCAGTGCAGCCAACGGGAACAGAATTGTCTTTTGTTTATTTATCTGAAGGCCTGACGCAACTCCAAATTCAGACATGATGTGCAGCAGTATTCTGACTGATCAGGGCATTTGACGTACATCAGCACGTCATCTACGTATAGTGAGACAACGTGGGTGATGCCCCCCCATGTTGTGGCAGGGATGTTTTGCCAGTGGCTCCATTGATGAAGTGAAAAGAAGCGGCAACAGGGGCGTTACTGTCTAATGCCCCTCCCTATGGGAAACCAGTCTGATACCACCAGGGATGTCCAAACCCTTGGAAGCAGATTAGTATAGAGCGTTTTCACTGAGGACAGAAATAACAGCCCCATCCCCATTCTCTGGAAAACCTCCTAGAGATACTCTCAAACGAGAGTATCAAATGCCTATTTGATATCTAAAGCAATTAACGCCACTGCTATCCCACTGTCAGCGACAGAGTGTAGACATGTGACAACTGCTGCAGACTTATGTGAGTCCCGCGCCCTGGCATAAAGCCACACTGGTCGTCCTGTATTAAATGAGTGACCATGCTGCGTAGTCTTGTAGCAACAGTTTTTGCAAGAATTTTGGCATCAACTCCCAGCATGGACAGGGGACTGTGTAGGAGCTGGGATCCAAAGGTTCTGTACCCGGCTTTGGGAGCATAACTATCTGCGCTTCACTCAAGGTATGCGGCTGTATCCCACACCCTTGTGCATCCAGAAGTGTTTGTCGTTGGTGGGGGAGGAGCAACTCTGAATATGTTTGTTAGTACTCAACTGGCAGCCATCCAGGCCCGGCACCTTACAACGCGCCATCTCCTAGATTGCAGCATCCGTCTTCTCCATCGCGAGCTCAGTCTCGGGAACCTCAGCCTGTTTGACTGTGAGGCAAGGGACCGGCAATGAATCTAGGAAGTTGTGTGCCATTACCACTCTAAGGGCCAGATGTAGGTAAGTTTTCATTTGCGACTTGCAATTTGCGAGTCATAGCGACTCGCAAATTGCAACTCGCAAACGTGCATGCAGAAAGGTGTCTCAGAAACCTTCTGCGACTCGCTATGGGGTCGCAAAGACCCACCTCACGAATATTAATGAGGTGGGTCTCAGTTTGCGACCCCATAGTGAGTCTAGGCACTCACAGGGATGGTGGCCTGCTGGAGACAGCAGACCACCATGTCCGTGACTGCTTTTTGAATAAAGCAGTTTTTTTCTTTCTTTTTGCAGCCCGTTTTCCTTAAAGGAAAACGAGCTGCAAAAATAAAAAATTCCGAAACCATTTGGTTTCGGTTTTTTCAGAGTAGGCAGTGGTCCATAGGACCACTGCCTGCTCTGAAAAAATATTTTCAATGGCATTTACAAAAGGGAAGGGGTCCCATGGGGACCCCTTCCCTTTTGCGAATGAGTTAGCATCCACTTCAAGTGGATGGTAACTGCGAGTTGGTTTGCGACCGCATTCGCGGTCCCAAAGCAACTCTGCATGGCGATGCGGTTGCAAATAGGAAGGGAACACCCCTTCCTATTTGCGAGTCGCAGCCTCAAATTGCGAGCCGGTACAGACTCGCAATTTGCGGTTGTACATCGCGTTTGGCCTTTTGCGCCTCGTAAACTGCCTTTCTCGCTGTTTGCGAGGCGCAAAAGGCTTGCTAGAACTCCCTATGCGCCATGAATTGATGCAAGGTGGTTCAGAAGAAAGAGATTAATTGCAGCCTGTGACCCCCCTCGAGTCTGCTATCGTGGCATAGCAAAGAAAGAATCCTGTGGGCGGACACTCCCTCTTAAGCAACCACGCCAGTAGGCATCCAGATTTATCTCCTTCACAATGTAATAACTGATGATAGTCACACTGAACCAGGTGGTCCAGCCTCTCCCAGGTTTCGTCTACCGATCTCTGGGCTGACAATAACGGCCCATGCTGGACCCCCACCCTGGAAGCGTCCTGCTGGATGGTTCTTAGCTGTCTTTCCTTCTCAATCAGTTGCGCCTCCAGTTGATGCCTGGAGCTGCTGATACGTGACAAGCACTTCCCTCTCGTCACCACCTTCAGTACATCCCAATCTATACTCCTATGGGTCGATGTTGACAATTTGGAATCAAAATAGCCAGCAGTCACCGACCTGAGCTCCTCACAAAACAGATTCAGTAAGTGGCTCCAGGCGAATTAGCCACAAGGGTACCGCCCATCCCCCACCCCAGCAGCAGTGGTGCATGGTCCGACAGGAATCAAACAAGTATCTGTGACTGCACTACTTCTGCAGGTATATCCACTTTGGTTAAAAATCTGTCTTAGTGACTATATGTGTTGTGTGTCAGGACATAGCATGAGTGTTTCTTGACTTCTGGGTGAGTGGCACGTCAAAGATACACACAGCCCATCCGATCCATTACCCCACGTAATGCAGCTACCATATTGGGTTTCAGACCCAGCTTGGGAGGGTGACTGTCCCAACCATCATCCAGTACACATTTAAAGTCCCCAGCCCAGAGTAGGGGCTTTCCAAGATAGGGGAGGAGTTCTCATTTGAGATCAAGCCAGAACGCCCCATCATTTGTGTTGGGTGCGTACACATTCAGTATACATACTTTTCAACCATCCCGTAGGCCACAAAATAAGAGCTATCTACCCTTGACAGCTGCCTTAAATCTTTGCATGTGAAAATGGACCTGAGGTGCGACCCCGACAGAAACATCACAGGCATAGTTAGATTATGTAGCAGAGTAAAACTGCCCCCTCCACTTCCTCCTCACCTTCTGTGCTTTGCTCTCCAAGAGGTAGGTTTCCTGCAGCAGAGGGATCTGTATACATTGCCTTCTGAGGTATGTGTTAACTCTGTTTCGTTTAACATATGAGTTAAATACCCGCACATTCCTAGTCACTACTATAAAGTGTGTAGCAATGCTTTTGTCCCACCTTCATCTGCCGTAACGCTGCTGCAACAGAAAAACCATTCAAACAGAAACAACACATCCCACCCACCAGGTAAACACTTCAAAACATGTGCCTTCCTAATCACTTTAATCCCGCTACATACACCCACCCAGACAATGATTCACTCCACTATAAATGTGTTATCTCCCAACCAACTCACAGTCCTAAGTTAACTTCCAACCAGAGTGAAATGAATAGGTAGCTGAAGCCCGCCTATCCCAGTTACCCATTGATGGTGGACCCAGGTTAGCCCCATACACACTCCCTCACCAAACACACCTTCACACAAACAGCACAGCCAAACCCTCACACACACCACTCCTGTATATAGTGCAAGAAAAAACAATGCATTAAGTAAGCAAAAGATACGAAGAAAAGTGGGATTAAGGCATGGGTCCAGTTGGCCTCATTTGACTCGGAACATTCCACTCACATTCTTCACCAACTGTCAGCATTGAGAGCTCATTGTGGGATCAATAGTCTGTCCCTGGTACATCTTCCTCCCCACATCTCGTTCGAGCTATTGAGTGTATACTCTGTGACAGGGGAGGGGGAATTCCCCCATGGTATAATCCTATTCGAGGGCAGCCGTTATGGCCGGGGGCGCCACCAGGATGGGACCCCTCCTATGTCTGGTGTATCTTCTCCCACATCGTCTGCACTCCGAGCCGGAGGCTGTCATAGCCTCCACCAGTGACATTGCTGCTTCTCGTTCCGATCTCTGCTGTTCCAAATCTAGTGTGTCATTGTGTTTGACATTCACTCAAGAGCCCCATTGCTACATTTTCTCTGTTTCCTTGATTGCTGTGAGTGTCGGGAGCTCTCTGTATTTTTGTCAGATCTGCAGGAAGGTGGAGCTGTAATTCTACTGTTTACATGGACCGCCAGCCAGTCCCACACCGCCTCAGGGCTGGTGAAGAAATGTGAACGGTCATTATGTAATACCTTTAATTTCCCTGGATAAAGCAGCATATAGCAGAGTCCCATAGCTCTCAACTTTTGTTTAACTCCCCCGAATGTCTGTCTCCCCCGAATGTCTGTCTGGTATAGTAAAGGAAGATATGGATCACATGGTTCTCAAATTTAGGGTCTCTGTCCTGGCAGATGACTCGTAAGATAGCTTTTTGGTCTCTATAATTTAAGCACTTTTGCTATGATTGTACGTGGAGGGGCATCCACAGGGGGCTTAGGCTCCAAAGCACAGTGAGCTCTCTCAACCACAAAGCAGGTGGACAATTGGACCGAGGGAATCATCGTCATCATCCAGCATTCAAGAAAAAGTTCCGGGCCCTGACCTTCCACACCTTCCAGAAACCAGGGAAGCGGAGGCTGCAAAGACGTGAGTGACCCTCTGCACCTTCAGCTATGGCCTTTAGTGTGCTTGTTCATGTTAATAAAGACTCCAGCACAGCCAGCAGGAAGCAATCTCCCCATGTGATATGGAGACTTGCTCAGTAGACAAGGCACGTTCTGCCACTCCAAAGATCCGCACAAAATAGGCCCACATCCTGGAAAACAGCCTTTTTTTGTCTGGACCACCGCACTTGAGGCCTCTATTGTGGCTAATAATTGGGCACTGGTTAGACTCTGTGGCTCCAGCATACATCCCTGGCTCTCCTGTGGTGGACGGTGACACCCTGCGCTTGATCCCGGAGCTGTAAACCTGTCCATCTTGGTCTGCTGTATCCGCCTCTGTAGTCTTTCCTTCCCCATGGTGGGTATTGGCTAGTGAGAGCAACTCAGCGGATTCACCCCTCGGGCAGTGGGTGGTGGCAGCTGCGAGCAGGGCTTGCTTGCACCCCAGACCTCTAGGTGAGTGCAGCATGAGCAGCCTCCAATGGTGAGCAAAAGATTCCCACGGAAGACCGCCGTGTCCACAGGTGGCATAGATCGTGTCACTTACTAGAAGCAGAGCCCGCTCATGTCCCCTGTAGAGCACAGCACGAGCATCTCCGCAAACTTGAAGGGGGGGGTCTCCCACATTACATTAGGAGGAAGAGTGGGCTGCAGCAGGTGATGTCAGTTCATGCCCCCCAGTTTGTCAGCAGGGACAGTGGCAAATGCCTTATATCCCCATGGGGCCCCACTAGAGGCCTCGCCCAGGGCGATGTTCCGATATGTAGTCCTGGCCCCCGGAGGGTCCCCAGCCACCCCGAAGGTCAAATAGTCTCCCCCCCTTCGCTTGCTTCACCAATGCCAGTCGCCACTTGCGCCCAGGGAGGGGGAGTTGTGCACTTACCCTCACGGCAGGCCAACCATGGTCACTCTGCAGGTGCAGGCTGCGCACCTGGGCTACAGATGCTCCGAGTCGGTGTTGCGACAGCCAGGATTGGTGAAAAATGTCTAGCTCGAATCCACTTTGTGACGACCACACACTTGACAAATTATCTTCAGTGGATGGGCCCATGGGGGCAGGAGGGATAGAGGATATCGGGACAGGCAGACTGAGCCTACAAAATTGCAGCCACCATCATGCCACATAGGCCATGTCCCAGTCATCCGCATAGTTAAATAAACTGCAGCATTTTACAGATAAGTCCTTTGAGAGGCCTGATATACACATTAAACAAGTGTGGTGACAGGAATGAACCCTGGGAAACCCCACATTAGTGATGTTGCTGAGGTGGAAGGGCCAAGCTGGACTGCTTGGTTAGAGCCCGATATACAGTATGTCTGCCATTTCAAGGTTGCTCTTTCACCCCCAATCCCTGCCGACTTCATCGGGTGGCCAAAACTGCATACTCTACTGCATCAAAGGTGGCGACAGGTCTATGAGGACTAGAGTTGTAATCTGGCCGCTTTCCCCAGTCTGAGCTCATCAGTAGCTAGAAACTTCAATAACCTAGTGCTGTCCTCCGGCAAGATCCAGCTGAAGTGAATCTAAAGAATTAGTTACTTCCAGGTGGCTGCACAGTTCGGAGGACAATATTTGCTTTCAGAATTGTTGTTAAATATGGAATTAAGGATGTTGGGTGGTAATTTTTCAGGGTCTTAGAATCTGCACCGTGTTTCCTCAGCAGCAATATGTATTACTTATATTTTTCAAACCTTTCCTATCTCCCATTTGTCATTGTACTATTGTTTTAATGGTGCACAAAGCTAGGCGTTGCTACAGCAGACCAAGTACCGCCTCTCTGACATGACCAAAGCATGTCTTTGCTACAGCATTTGGTCATGTAATACTTTGAAGGAGAAAAAAAGGTATGTGGTTCCACGCCTAGTCTCAAACATGACCTTTGGAAATATGACCCACATTGAGAAATTCAGGCAGACTCATTTCTGGAAGAGTCTAACGTCTTGACAAAGAATTTGAGAGAAAGGAACAATCTTAAAAGAATATTGAGAAATGTGAGGAAATGAGCTGGAAGGATCATGGAGGGGCTCTGCTCAAATTATACTCAGTGAGGCAGCTGACTCAGCTTACTATCCTATGACTAACATTCTAAACAACAGTATAAATGAACACTAGAATCCTTTGTGTGAATGAACACCAATATTAGAAATCACTGAATTTCCTTTAAGGAAGCCGGACCTTGAGAGACTCCGGTACGCTCTAGACCTGACCAAAGATTGCTCTGAAGACACAAAGGGCATAATGGTCACTCCCAGTAGTCAGAGGACATTAGTCAGGTACCATTTTGTGATCTTTAAGTTAACTAGCACCACCAAATCAGTAGATTAGAAATCAACACGATGTACGAGCACAGGAACCATGCCAATTGTAATAGTAAATTTGCCATTTATTTAATCATCCCTCCTTGTGGTCTAAAGTGTATTGAAATGATGACTGGAAAAATTACTCTGAATCAGTTAACTTGGGCACATTATTCTTTGTCAGAGAATGGATGTATTGAGAATTACTTTTGTTGGACTTTCATCAAAAACATGAAAATAGTAGGAAAGTATTCAAACATGTAGCTAAAGTGCATCACTGGAAAGGACAAAAACAGGTATAAACATTGGCAACACGTATTAAAGGCCGCAAAACCCTCATTGAGAGTGGCCCTATTTAGAACTCTATCTACTTTCAGCAGAGACTAATGTGGTAACCTTTATCTCTTTCAGAATTCATTATTAACTCAGTTCAGTGCACACTGTGCAACCAAAGGTTACTTTTTGTAGTTTTACAGCAAGGAACAATGACAATTATGATACCAGTGGAAAGCCCAGTAGTCAGTACTTTTTATAACTTTGTCTCCACTGGTCAGCAATGGTAGTCATACTCTGTATTCAAGACACATACATGTTGATAGTACAACTGTACTGGGAACTCATCTCGGTTCCGGGCATGCAAAGAAACATATAAATAATAATTTATCTTGTCTTTGTTAGCTGAGTCACTGTGATGATGCAGCAGCATGATGTCCAAAGTCTATGCCACAATGCACTGCGTAGCGTAGTAACACTTGGAGGTACTAAACAATACCCATATGATGGCATCCTCCACAGAATCCTTAAAGCTGCAAGTTCAAGAGTAGGGAGGTGTCACTGGGGAATCTTGTTAAAGTCTAATGCTGATGAAGACATTCCAACAGTTTAAGACCACACCGCTTCTTTGTTATAAACATGAGCAACATGGGAAAAAATAATAGAAAATATGGAATTAGCTAATGTATGGTCTACCTAAAGCAGTGTACACTTGGACTAATAGTCCTCACAAAGAGGCAACTTAAAACTCAAAACTGGTATGAATACAAGTATGTGGTGATATGTATACACTGCATGGTGTGCAGTGGATGTGGGGCAGGGATGTGAGGGGTTATGCTATGTGTATGACTAAATGTTTTTGTTACCAGGGATCTTTTAGCTACTAAGGTGGTTTCTCAGCTATGTCCAACATAAGTAATGTCTAAACAGTGAACCTATTATGGTCATAAAAATGAAAATATATTTTCTGTCAAGGAATCTTATTCAAAGAATATGGAACAACTTTCTCTCTTTCTGAAATGTCTATCTTTTCTTAACCTGCAGGTCAATTAGTTGACTGGAACAAACATACAGCTACCAGAGAATTGGCACTTGTGAGAATTTGGGTTATTGGTTGAGAGGGGTGAGAGCCCTTCTCAAGCAGCAGCTACAATCCTTGTCAAGATGAACCACTAAAAGTCACACAATTAACCTATGCTTAACTCTGGTAGCTTGTCACAAAAGCAGACAGGTTACACTTAGAAGCAATATGTAAAGTATTTATGCATTACTTAAACAGCATTAAAGTGAAAACTGAGCACAAGACAAATCCCACTTTAATTTAGAAAAGTAGAGTATAATTTATTAAATAATTTGACAATAAACAAAAATCCAATCAGTAGAATCTGAATCATGATTTGTTTTAATGTTTAAAATGAAAAATAACACCTACAAGTTCAAAGTGCCAACCGTGGACGTCTAGTTACAAGAGATTGGTGCAAAATTGAAAGTATTGACCAACCGGGTTGGAGCACTTCAAATACACAAGGTGGATTAAGTCCAGTCTCCCCTTACCTTTGGACTTGGAAGAATTTTGGTAGAAAAATGTCTGAGAGGGTGAAGTTCAGTGTGGCATGACAGCCGGCAGTGTCCGAGAAGGAAGCCTTAGTGCTGGCGAGCCGCTTGACAAAGTCGAGGTGAAGTTTTCTATGTTCATACTTAGTGCAGTTTTTGGAAGTCGAAAATCTCTAGCAGGACGAAGCTGCAGACTGTAGAGGATGAGGGCTCCACAGTGCAGGATACCCCTTCTGCGAGGAGCTGCTGACCAGGATGTGCTGCTGCAGAGAAATATGTCTGGCAATGTACCTTTGTCGGATCGGTGTGCAGATAGGTCCTGCTCTCCTATTGGTTCTCAGAGCACTTTTTGGCAGAACATTTTCTAAGTCCCAAGAGTCCAGGGCTGGAGGGGCACCACTTGGAGGTTCAGGATTCACTCAGGCTGGGTCCAGGTGTGGATTCAGGATGGTTGGAGCATTTTCTGTCCTGGAGGTTCTGATCAGGAGGCCAGCCAACTAGCCCTTGGATTCGCTCGGGTAGCCTGGGTTCAAGCAGAAAAGCAGGCCTCTAACAGCAGAGCACTCCACTGAGGGCACAGGGCAGGCTTCAAGCAGGAGAGCAGTCCTCTTGGTGCAGCAGGATATTTCTCTGAAGTACACAGCAGGCCACAGGTTGCACAGCAGTCCTCCTGAGAGTCCTCTGTCAAAGGTGAACTAAAAAGTGGGCCTGAAGATCCTAATTTTATACCTTGTGTCCGGTTTGAAGTACGAGAAACCTCTAGAGCAGTGATTCCCAACCAGTGGTCTGGGGATGCCTGGGGATCCGCAAACGCTCCTCAGGGTGTCTGACTGCTTAGAATAATAAATAATATTAACAGATTAATTAAGTGTATTAAAGAAGTGGCTAAATGTAAAACGGAAATTTTTAAAACGTACTGTAAATGTCAAAGAATTTGAAATTGAAGACTAAAACTTAAATTAGTATCCTCAGATTGATTTGTGGGAGAAGTGCAGGTGCATCAAACAGAATATAGTATGGACAATGTGTGGCTTCAGTTGAATTTAGAAAAACCCCAACCTTCCCATTACAATTATTTTGTATTTTATTTTATATTTGTTTGGAAATTAAATAAAATGTGTTTTCATCCAGTTTTTATTAGGGCACAAATACCACCAGACTCTATAGTGGTAAGTGCAGCACGAAAACTAGCCAATAGGCAGTCTACAGGAGATGCTCCTTCTCTAGACAAAGAAAGTCGAAAATTTGATGAAACAGGCAAAAGAGAGGCTACTAAAGCTGCCAACCACTGGAGGATTACAATTCACAAGCATTCCTAGCAAGATGTGATAGGGCTCATTGGGACCAGATGGAAGACTTGTTACAATATCTTCCATCGCAACATCAAAAAGGGGGCAGCAAATAGTCGCAGAAGGTCAGGCAATTTCTAATAACGGAATTAGATGTGCTACTGATGCAGCTGATACAGCTGCAAGGGGAGTCAACACCAGCATAATCATTAGGAGACATGCATGGCTTAGAGCTTCAGGATTTAAGCCAAAAATACAGCAAGTTGTATTAAATGTGCCTTTCGATAAACAATATTTATTTGGGCCAGAGGTTGATACGATAATAGATAAATTATCGTATAATTTACGATATGCTCTACTGATGAATTGGTCAGGGGTATTTGCTTACGCTTTTCCACCTCTCCCACTAATGCCATTTCTGATCAAAAAGATTAAACAAACCTCACTCACCATGATAATCATAGCTCCCATGTGGGCACGTCAATCATTGTATACAATACTACTGGACCTATTTGTAGAACCACATCACAAACTACCAAACAGGCCACACCTGTTGACTCAAAGAAAAGGTCAAATCAGACATCCAAATCCCAGCATACTCAACCCAGCGATTTGGCTCCTGAAGTCATAGAGTTTGGCTACTTGCAGCTTCCATCAAAATGTATGGATATTCTAAAGGAAGCATGCAAACCTACAACTAGACAATGTTATGTGGCTAAATGGAAGCGATTTGTCTACTATTACCAGCCTAAAAGCATTGACCCACTCAAGGTATCAGTACAAGATATCCTTTGCTATTTGCTACACTTACAAAAAGCAAACCTTGCATATTCCTCTATTAGTTGCTTATCTCCAAAAAAGACAACATACTTCCTTGTTTAGGATTCCAGTTATTAAAGCCTTCATGGAGGGTCTTAAAAGGATTATTCCACCTAGTGCTCCACCAGCCCCTGTGTGGAATCTTAATATTGTATTCACAAGACTCATGGGGCCACCCTTTGAACCCATGCATTCTTGCCCTCTTCAGTTTCAATCATGGAAGGTGGCTTTTTTAGTAGTAATCACATCTTTAAGAATTAGTGAAATTCAAGTGTTCACTTTGGAAGAACCTTTCTTTAAAATTAAGAAAAACAAAATAGTCCTTAGGATAAACCCAAAATTCATACCAAAGGTGGGTTCACATTTCATATCAATCAGTCAGTGGAATTGCCAGTCTTCTTCCCACAGCCAGATTCAGTAGGTGAAAGCTTTTCGCACCCTTAATAACAAAAGAGCTCTAATGCACTATGTAGACAGCACAAAAGACTTCAGGAAATCCAGGCAACGTTTTGTGGCATTTCAACAACCTCACAAAGGTAATCCCATTTCAAAAAACAGATTGGCACGATGGATAATCAAGTGTATACAAACTGCTTTCTTAAAGCTAAAAGACAGTTACCAGTAACTCATAAAGCTCATTTCACCAGGAAAACTTCAATGGCATTCTTAGGAAACATACCAATAGCAGACATATGTAAAGCAGCCACATGGTCAATACCACACACATTTACTAAACACTACTGTATGGATGTATTATCTCGTCAACAAGTAAATGTTGGACAGGCAGTGCTTAGAACACTATTTCAAACTACTCCAACTTCTACAGGCTAGCAACCGCTTATTTTCTGGAGGGGACTGCTTTACAGTCTATGCAAAGCATGTGTATCTACAGCTACACATGACATGAAACGGAAAGTATTACTTACCCAGTAAACATCTGTTGTGGCATGTAGTGCTGTTGATTCACATGGGCCCTCCCTCCTCCCCGGAAGCCTGTGGCCGTTGTAGTATTATGTATTGTAAATATTTATATACATTGCATGGACATGTCTTTTCTTTAATATATATCTATATATACATCTGTACACTATTTACTTAATCCGCCTGCGTTAAAACAATCTAACATATAGTGCACATGGGCATCTAGTCCTGTCACCGAGAGGATGAGTCACTATCTCGTGACTCGAAAACCTTCTTCAAACAAAAACAACTTGTCACATTTCGAGCCCACCACTAGATGGCGGGCTTATGCAAAGCATATGAATCTATAGCACTGCATGCCACGAACATGTCTCTCTCTCTCTCTCTATATATATATATATATATATATATATATATATATATATTTACACATCCACCAGAAAGATTGTTACCACAGATAAATATTTATTTTTCTTTATGATGAATACTTCTAGCTGCCGGTTCCCCACCTGTAGAATGGATTTCACAGCAATACCCTTCCCAGGAGTGGCGTTGACAGACGATTCGGACCATGAAATCCTACAAGACGAAGTGCCCATTCCTCCGCATCAAGGCAGTAATGCTTTGTAAAGCTGTGCAAAGAAGTCCACATTGGTGCTTTACATATTTACACAACCAGGACACCCAACTAAGTGCCGAAGTGGTAGACTTAACCCTGGTGGAGTGACCCTGATGCCTTCAGCTAGCTCCTTCTTGGTGGAGTTGTAGGAGATCTTAATGCAGAGGATGAACCATAGAGCTAGAGTACTCTTCTGAACCGCCTTCTCCATCTTTCTTCACAGTAGCCGACGGATTGCTGGTCATCTGAAAAATATTCTTTGGTGCAATCCAGCTAGAAATACACTGCCTACCTAGGATCAAACTGATGCAATCAGTCCTCCTCCTTCAAAAGATGATGTGGAGGCTAGAAGAATGGAAGGGTAATGGATTTGGCCAGGTAAAAAGGAGTGATCACCTTGGAAAGGAAAGCAACCCTGATTCAGAACACCAGTTTTCCTGGGAATAGGGTAGTGAACAGAGGGTGACAGCTCAGGGCCTCAACTCACTGACCCATCTAGCAGAAGCAATGGCAACCAAAAAACACTGTCTGGAGAGGCAACATGCAAAGGGTACAACAGGGGGGGGCTCCATTTAAGTTCCTACATCAAGAACGTAAGGACCAAATTCAAGGCCCTCTGACAAACTACAAATGGAGTTGGGGGTTATTAAGATTGCATAAGACAATAGGTGGATTAAACTTCTAAGTGCCAATGACATATCCCCTTTATGCTAGAGAAAGCATGAGCTGCAGTACTTGGGATAGTTAGGTCTGCAAGGGATCCACACCATTGATCACAAACCAAGAAGCTCCTAGAGTGCTGACCTAATGGAGGGGCAATGCGCAGACAATACAACATCTACCACTTTTTGTGGCAGCTGAAAGGAGCTCTGTTGTCTCTGCTCAAGCACTAATCATGTAGGTGGAGCCCTTGGAGAATGGGATGCTTTCAGAATAAAAGTTTTAACAATTTAAAATGGAACCGTCAAGCATATATATATATATATGTATATATATAATGTTTCTAGTTAAGGTTTCAAGGTGTAGCAGGCATTTTTTGTTTTTAAAACCTTGTGAACAGTGTAGATGCATGTCTGCGTTTCAGAACTGTTTTTTGCTGCAAAGTTGAGGCATTCACTTATGAAACCCAACACGGACCCTAATGAATTAGCACAATCTCTTACAACAGATTGCTATTGATATGTAAATGTGTATTTGCTTTGTTTTACACAGGAATGGGTGTCTTTGTGGTCCTTACCTTATGATAATGGCAATGAAGAGCAGACGTCTACTCCACTAGGCTTGGCTTGGCTGATTCCACTGTGGGTGGACAGAGATCCAGAGGTCTGTAAATGTATTTATTGAGTCTGCCATTTCATGACATATTAATGGTTAAGCTAGTAATATTGAAATTCAAAAGAAAAGTAAATTTATGATGCATGTGTAGGATTGCAATGTTGTTCGCTTACAGATGCTACCCTATGGAAGATATGTCAATGGCAAAAGAGGTTTGTATGAGATGTCAGTATTCAATAGGAACGTAACGTTCACCCCCCACCCCATCCCCAACCAAAAAGTATGTTTGATTTAGACAGACAACCTTACTTTAGGTGCACCTTTGAAGGGCAGTAATAAAGTACTGTTTCTCAATCATGTAATTTTCATTTTTCATTTATGCCCATCAACACTGCTTATCTCCGGTAACATGTGGAGGTCTACGAATGATTTATGAAAACATTATTTTGTCAGCAAAGCCCTGCCAAAAGGCGTACACAACTGATTGAGCTTTAAGATACTTAAAAACAATTTAATTATCTTCTTTAATGTAAAATGGGGGTGAAAGGAAGTGACTACCTAGGCAGGCCAGTCTCCGACAAAGACAAAAGTATGGTCACCCTAAGGGTGTCATGCAGACCTATTTCAGAGTACAGTGAAAGTTGAAAATCAATAATGCTAACCCCCTAAATACCATCCTTGGCAGTTTTTACTTTTTTTTTTTTAAAGCATTTTGATTAGCCCTGTAGTGCTAATGATGTGGAACGCGCGCCATCAGGACTTCGTCTGTAGTGCGAAGGATGTGATCTCAAATCCTAGCTAACAGCAAAAAGGAATACCTTTGATGCTTATACAGAGGGTTTGTGTGAATCCCTGTTAGAAACTGGGTTTCTAGTTGGCAGAGGTAATCACCCTGCCCATGTAGGGACCACAATCGTAGTCAAGGTAAATCAGATACTTAACCTAAATTAACCTATGCTCAGCCTCTGATAGCTTGGCACAGAGCAGGCAGGCTTAACTTAAAAGGCAATGTGTAAAATATCTTTGCAACACATAATTACAGTAACAGTGAACGACACCACAAAAATACACCACATCAATTTAGAAATATAGAGAATATTTATCTGTGTAAAAGAAGGCCAAAATGACAAAAAACCAATAAGTACGAGGTCTAGATATTATTTGTTAAAGATTAACTGTGAAAACAGTTGCTTAGAAGTCACAGGTGGTCAACAGGTTACTTGAGGTCACGAGGGACCAGTGCAAATCCAAAGTTCAGGCCAACCGCAATGGAGAATAGACCAGCTGCAGAACTCACGTAGTGTCTGCTGAAACAGTACCTTTGATGGAGCAATACGACAAGGGCGCACAGTATGTTGTTTTTTGCAGAAATCAGCCGGAGAACTCACTTTTGAGACCCAGGACTAGAGGGGGCACGTCTGACAAGGGTAGGACTCACAGATGGTAGAGTCAAGCAGCACCAGGAGAGTTGTAAGAAGTCTTTGCTATCCCTGAGGGTGCAGAAACGGGGGACAAGCCAACAAGCCATTGGAGAATCTTGGGTTCAAGGATGTAGAGAACAAGTCCAGTCCTCCTTACTGCAGGCAAGAAACAGCAGGCCAACACAGCAAAGAAAGTTGCAAGGGGGCAGTCCCTCCTACAACCCAGCACACAGCAAGCAGTAGGCCAGCACAGCAATACAGTTGCAAAGTGGCAGTCCCTTCTGGCAGCACAGCAGTCCTTCCTGACAGAGTGTTCTTTGGTCCAGTGTAGTTGTGATTTGGTGGGTTTGGGGTCCAGTACTTCTACCCAAATGTGCCTTTGAAGTGGGTGAGACTTCAGAGAGGCCTTTGAAGATCACAGGGTACCTGCCCTTCCTTCCCCGGCTCCAGACACTCTACAGGGGGTAATGCATCCCTTTGTATGGGGAGAAGCAGAGCTCTGTTCAGGTGTAAGTGAGGCAGTGCTAAGCTCCACCCCCCTTTCAAGCCGCTTAAAGGCCCATTAAGGCTCAATAAGTCACACCTAAGCTCTCGTGTGTGACGGTCTAGAGGGAATGCTGAAAGCCCCGCTGTAACCAACCCCAGACGTGTATTCAGAGAAAGGCAGAGGCACAGAATGGCTAAAGAAAAAAAAATACCATCTTTCTAAAAGTGGCATTTTTCAGACTGGCAACTAAAATCCGACTTTACCATAAGTTGTGATTTTAAATTGTAGTCCAGAGACACCAAACTCCAAATTTCCATATTTTCCCAATTGACAGTTACACTTTAAGGTTGCTTCAAGGTAACTCCACTGTTAACCAATAGGAGAGCTAGGTCTTGCAGTAGTGAAAAATGAATTTGAGTATTTCACTACCTATACATTTAAATTTACATGTCCAACTTTTTAAATACACTACGCCCTGCCCCGGGGGCTAACTAGGTGCAATATTACGGGTAACTTGCATGTACTAAAAAGGAATGTTTGGGCCTGGCAGGTGGGTACACTTGCCAGATCGAAATGGCATTTTAAAACTGCACACACAGGCTCTGCTGCGGCAGGCCTAAGAATGTGAGGGCTACTGTGGTAGGCGGCACAATCAGTGCTGCAGACCCACGAGTAAAATTTAATTTACAGGCCCAGGTCACTTCAGGTGCACTTTATAGGGACTTGCGAGTAAATTAAATATGCCCCTTGTGGAGAAGCAATGCTACCATGTTTTGAGTAGAGAGCACCTGCGCTTTAGCACTGGTCAGCAGTTGTAAAGTGCCCAGAATCTTAAAACCAACAAAACAAGGTCACACAACAAGGAGGAAGGCAAAAAGTCTGGGTATAACCCTACAGAAAGTGTCATTTCTAGCAATCCCACATCTTTTATAACCTATGACACCCTCCTGACATACACAACAGTGAGAATGCAAATATCAAAAGGTTACATGAGGTTGTGAGGGACCGGTGCAAATCCAGAGTTCAGTGCAACCACGATAGAGGGTAGATCGCCTACAGAACCCCTGCAGGGTCTGCTGTAATAGTACCTTTGATGGAGTTAGGCATCGATGTCTAGGGCACGATGTGTCAGTTTCTAGTCCTTGCCATCGGGTCCTGTGTTGGCACTGAACTCTGTTGAAGTGAATGGGATGCGTCATCATTGGTCCTCGCTGACTGTGACTCTGCTCTTGTTAAACAGCCTCTGCGTCAGTGTTGACAGAGCGATGCTTCAGAATTTCTGGCCCACTTGAGGGAACACATCCATTTTTGGTGGAAATCAGCTGCGGAATCCACTTCTGAGGCCCAGGAGAGGTCACCCCAGGCAAGGGTAGGACTCTCAGATGGCAGAGTCCAGGAGCACCAGGAGAGTTGCAGAAAGCCTTTTATGTCCCTGAGAATGTAGAGCAGGGGACAAGCCAGCAAGCCCTTGGAGTCACTTGCTTGGTTCAGCATAATGGGTCCAATCCTGGTCTTCAGCAGGTCAGAGATCAGCAGAGTAGCTCAGCAAAGCAGATAATCAGTTCATTGAAACAGCCAGTCCAGGTAAAGTGGCAGTCCTTACAGCACAGCTGTCTTTACTCCAGCAGAGTTCTTCCCAAGTCCAGAAGTGCACTGAGTTGCTCTGGTCTGAGTCCCAGTACGTATACCAAAAAGTGCTGTTGAAGTGGTGGTGACTTCAGAGCAGCTCCTTGAAGAGCACAGCTCCCTTTTACATCACAGCCCTGGCTCCAGACTAGGAGTAGGGGGCAGTCAGCCCTTTGTGTGGGGACCGGCACTTCCCTATTGAAGTGTGTGAGCTCTCCTCCACCCTTCCGGCCCAGGAAAGCCCTTCGGAATGCAGATAAGTCCTTTGTCATACCCACCATTCCTGTGTTTGTGGCTATCTGAGGGGAATGAACTAAGTGTAGCTGTCACCTACCCCAGGCGTGTGTAAGAGACAGGCTGAAAGGCACACACAGCGCAGTAAGAGCAAAGGAATGTCTACTTTCTAAAAATGGAATTTAGAAAAGAGCAATGTTAAATCTGACCTTACCATTAAAGAGGATTTGTCATTACCCTCCAATAATATGAAACACTGTGTAGCTTCTCCCTTCTAATCAGAAATTAAAGCTTAAAAGTATATTAAGGAATTCCAAATGCTCGTATGTGAGAGTAGTTGGCCTCTCAGTAATGAAAAACGACTTTAGGAGTGTTTAATCACCAGGACATGTAAAATTAAGTACATGCCTTGCCCTCTACTTGTATAGCACCCTACCGTATGGGCTACCTATTGGGTGGCACAATCAGTGCTACAGGTCCAGAAGTAGCATTTAGTTTACAGCCCCTGGGAATTTGGTATGCCACTTTACAAGGGACTTGCACGTACATTGAGTGTGCCAATTCTGTGTACACCAATGTTAACATATTTTAAGGGAGAAGCATGTGCACTTTAGCACTGGTCAGCTGTGATAAATAGCTCAGATTCCAAAGGCCAACAAAATGATATAGCAAAAATTGGAGGCAAACAGGCGGAACAGTTGGGGAAAGATTGCCCCAAGGCTGGCAGGTCTAACGTGTACCCCGCCCTAACTGAAAAACAGGAGAGCTAGCCAACCGCTATGGAGTTCTCATAACTAAGGTGGAAAAACCTAGATATAGACCATCTGCATTGGCATGGTCTAACGCAGGTCTCTGTTTCACCCTAAAGTCCATACCCTGTATTGAAATGAACCTCCTCAACAATTTGGGATTTTCACCCCTCATTTGCATTAGCCACCTGAGGGGCTTGTGGTTAGTCTGAATCCGGAAAAGAGTGCCAAACAGGTATGGCCTCTACGTCTTCGTAGGCCAAACCACTGCAAAAGCTTCTCAATAGCACTCCACCTCTGTTCCCGGGGACATAACCTCCTAGAGATGAAGGCTGCAGGTCTTCGTCATGAAGCTGTGATAAAACTGCCCCAATGCCATGTTCTGAGGCATCTGTTTGAAGGATAAATTCCTTGGAGAACTGAGGCGACTTGAGCACGGGGGCACTGGGCACATGACTTGCTTCACGGAGTCATATGCTTTCTGGCTTGCCTCTGTCCAAATCACATTTCTGGGCTACTACCTAGAAATCAGCTCTGTCAAGGGGGCAACAGTAGTGCCGTACCCTTTGATAACCCTCATGTAGTACCCAGTGAGCCCAAGAATGCTCTGACCCCAGTCTTGGTTTTGGGGGGCTCCCAGGCCATGACAGTTGCTATCTTGCCCTAGATGGGCTGCACCTTACCCCATTGTCTACCACATGCCCAAATAGACTACAGCCCCTGCCCCATCTAGCACTTATTGTCCTTGATGGTCGGGCCTGCCTGTTGCAGAGCCTGAAGCAGAATTTAGCCCTCTGTAATTCACATACAGCCTCAATTCGGGTGTGTTGGCCAGTGGGACAACAGTTGGTACCGGACAGGTACCCACAGGACTGCACCATGGACTACTGGGGAGTTCTATCACCCTCAACTCCAGCATTTTAGACATTTCACTCTTAATGCTGGCCCTCACCATACCCGGCAAACTGTAACCCTTATTTTTGGCAGGGAGGTTGTCCCCTGTGTCCACATCATGGGTACAGAGGTGGATAATCCCTGGAGTTAGGGCGAACAGTGAGGCAAACTGTCCCAACACTCAGTGACAGCCACTCTGCTGCTGAGGAGTTGGGTGGAGGAAAGGATTACTCCGTCCACAGATCCATCCTTCTCCTTGGAGTCTAAGAGGTGACTGAGAGGTTCACTCTCCTCTTTCTCTCCTCCATCTGTCTCCAACACCATAGTGAACTCCAACCTTTCAAAGTTGGGTTAGAGGTGATTGATGTGGAGCAGCTTGAGGGGTTGCCTATAGGCCTTAAGGTCTACCATGTTAGTGTCCTTGTGCTTCCTTTCAATCACATCATAGGGCACAGTCCAGCAGTCCTGGAGGGCCCCAGGTTCCACAGGTTACATAAACCTCACTTTCTGACCAAGCTTGAATTCCACAGTGGTAGAGCTTTGGTCATACCACTCTTTCATCACAGCCTGTCTGGCATCTAAGTTGTCCAAAGATTCCTTTCTCAACTTAGCCATTTGTCTCCTGAAGGCCAGCATGTAGCTTACTACATCCTGGGGGAGGGGTGGCTCCAGGGAGTTTGCTCCCAGCCTTCTTTGACCAAATTCAGAGGTCCTCTGACAGGATGCCCATTCAGAAGCTGAAAGGGGCTAAACCCCACTCCCTTCTGTGGGAGCTCCCTGTAGGCAAACGGGCATGGCAAGAGGATATCACAGTTTTTCCTCAAGGCCTTAGAAAGGCATCTGATCATACCTTTGAGGGTCTTGTTGAATCTCTGAACAAGACCATTTGTTTGTAGGTTGTAAGTAGTGAGGAACTTGTGAGTTACCCCAAACTTCTTCCACATTGACTGCATGTAAGCAGACATGAGGTTTGTGCACCTGTCAGACCCAACTTTCTGGGGAAACCCACTCTGATAAAAATCTGCATCCGTGCATTTGCCTCTGCAGGTGCAGTTGTGGTCCTCAGAGAGATTGCCTCCAGGTACCTAGTGACATGATCCACCAAGACCAGGATAAACCTGTAACCGGAGGTAGTCTCAGGACCCATAGGCCCGTGAATGCTGATGCTTACTCTCAAAGGGTGTGCCAGTGACAGACAAGGGATTAAGGGGGGACTTGCGCCTCAGTCCTATCTTTCCACTGGCTTGGTAGGTAACACGAACTACAGAATGTGTCTGAAAGAGACATCTAGTTGCAGATTCCTTACCCCAGATGTCAGTCTGGATCCGGAGATTTTTCTCGAGCCGTACCCCTACTTGCTGTTAGGTGGCGTTGATCGGCACTGCATTCAGCACCATCCACGCCAGATATGTCATTGCAGGTCCCATATAGGTGCCACCCCAGTAAGCTGACGTCGGATCAGTATGTTCTGCCCCAGCATAACACTGATCCAAAGAAGACCTACCCCTCAGTCACTTTTTGACTGATCTTTTTTACTTTTTGCCAAAGATTTTTTTGAGTGTTGACAATCCTGGTGCGCTGAAGATGTCTTCGCGTACAGCCTGATTCAAGCCCAGCTTATCCTGACATTGGGCGATGTCCGTAACGGATCGCACCTCATGTTCTTGTGGTGTTTGCAGTGTGACCACGACTCAGTCGTGCTCCGAATGCCTGGTCATGAACCTGAAAGCTTGTGGCCCAGTGCTTGGCTCTGCATCACTTCCGATCTTAGTTGTGAGGAAGGTCCTGACAACGACTGCGAAGCTCCCCTTCATCGTCGTCCCACTCAAAGTACTCGGGATGATTGGGTAAGTCAAGGTATAAGAAGGAGTTGAAGAAGAACAAACGTCCTTAGACTTAATCTCGTTCATCGGCTGAGGAGACGTGGGAAAACATGTGTTTTCGTTCTAGGCCTCTGTCCTTGGAGCCTGCATCTGGGCTGGCTCCGCACTTCCCAGAGTTTCCGGGAGGTGATGCGACCCCACCCAACTCAGACTTTTATGAGGCCGTGCACCTTATCTTTGAGCAGTCTCTCAGCTGGGGCACCTTCGGGCCCCACAGGGTCAGAATGTCCCCCTCAGATTCCATGCTTGCGGCTTCGGCTACATGGGGGGTACACATAGATCCATTTATGGACCCAAACCAGCATCTGTCAGACCACCTCGACCTTCACCAACACCGGTTCAGATGTTGATGCTCCAGACACTGCCTGTGCCCCTTTTGTGTCAGATCTTGACCCTTCTTGTTATGAGTTGGAGTACGGTGAGGAATGGAAGGGGTCACTGGACCCTTTAGAGTACCAGCTACAGGGCCCCTTGAACGGGCATACAGAGCTGGGTAAGCCTGACACTGGGATGCTTTCTCCCCCTTCCGTGGCTACAGAGGAGGGAGCATCCTATTACATGGTGGTGCGAAGAGCGGCTGAGGTCCTGGACCTAGAGCTGCCTTTGGCAGTCAGGACTAATCTCCTGACAGAGGTGTTTAAGCCTGGGGCTTCCTCCTCCTATTGCCCTCCTTCCTTCCTCCTATTGCCCTTCAGTGAAGCCCTTACCAATTTCCTGCTGGGTACCTGATCCAAACCCAGCACACGGACTCCTGTGAACATTGCTATTGCCTGCCACCATCGACCTGATCCAACTGACCCAGCGTTCCTGATACAACATCTCTCCCATGAGAGCTTGGTTATCCAAGGCTCTACATCCCAGGGCGCGTTCCCTTCCGCACCCCCGGAAAGGGAATCAAAAAGGCTGGACCAACTTGGGAAGAAGATGTTTTCTTCCTCCAGCCTGGCATTGCAGACCATGATCACTGCATGCCTTTTGGGCCATAACTCCCACATGCTGTGGGATACGGCTGCGCAAGTGCCGCCACAGGTCCCGGAGGAGGCCCGGTGAGTACTCTCTCAAGCTTGTTGCTGATGGGGGAGACTCAACAAAGTTCACAATCAGATGTGTATTGGAGACAAATGACTCACTGGGCAGAGCGGTTACGTCACTGGTGGCCTTGAGGTGCCACACTTGGTTGGGGACATCAAGCTTATTCGGTGGATGGCCAAGCCAATCTTCTGGACATGCCCTTTGATGGCACCCGTCTCTTCGGAGGCAAAGCAGGCTCGAGTGCTTCAAGGATCGTCAGGCTGGTTTTCACCATTTTCGTGGCTACAGAAGGGGCGTCCTACAACCTTCGTTCCCTTCCAGCCAACATGCCGCTCACACTGCCCAGCCTCTACGTGGCTGAAGACGTGGAATCCGCCATCCTCGTGGATCTTGGAGCTGGTGGTCCACCCAGTCCAAGCATGGCCCCCTACTTTCCCTTCAGCTGCCTCCAAACCTTCCTAGTCTGATGATTCCCCACCTGCTCTGCTGGCAGTCCATCACATCAGACAGGTGTGTTTTGCAGATTGTCAGAAGGGGCTACTGTCTCCCCTTCGAGACTGCTCCTGTATCCATGCCACCATCATATGATTGGATGACGGGGGATCACTTGGCACTTCTCCCCGAGGAGGTTACGGCTCTCTTGGCCAAGGGATTATAGAGAAGGTCCCCATGCTAGAATAGGTTGTGGTTGCTACTCCTCCTACTTTCTGGTACCCAAAAAGGACAATGACCTTTGCCCTATCCTAGTTCTTCGCTCCTTCAATCTCTTCCTCTAGAAGAAATTAAAAATTCTCACTTTGGCTCAGGTTTAGTCTGTCTGTCCTGTACCCAGGAGACTGGGTGGTAGCATTAGACTTGCAGGACGCTTATTTCCACATTCCCGTCCTGCCTGCCCTTAGACATTATATGCGGTTCACGGTAGGCCACATGTACTTTCAGTTCACCATGCTCCCCTTTGACCTTACCAGTGTCACACAGGTGTTCACCAAGGTGATGGCGGTGGTCGCAGCTCATCTGTGCAGATCAGGGGATCTCAGTGTTCCCCTATCTCAACGACTGGCTGTTGAAGTTGGGCACGCCCCAGACTGTCATCTCCCACCCCCAGATTACGGTGGGTGTCGTACATTCGCTGGGCTTCACTATAAATGTGCTGAAGTCAAACCTGACTCCCTCTTACACGCTCCCTTTCATTGGGGCTTTTCTGGACACAGTACAAATTCCGGCTTATTCTCCTGAGCGGCGACTCCAGGATATTCGGGTTATGATACAGATGTTTCAGCCTATGTCCTGGATGTTGGTGAGAATGACTCTGAGGCTTCTAGGTCTCATGGCCTCCTGGATCATGCTGGTGAAACATGCCAGGTGGCATATGTGGGCTCTGCAGTGGGACCTGAAGTTCCATTGGGCACAGGATCAGGGGAATCTCTGACATGGTCTAGATCTTAGCGGGATCTGCAGTGGTGGCTAGCAAACCACGATAGGGTCAGAGGCAGATCCCTCTCCCTTGCCCGACAAGATTTGACAGTAGTGACAGATGCGTCACTCCTCGGATGGAGCAGCCACCTGGGAGAGGTGGAGATCAGAGGCATTTGGTCCCTGATTTATACTTTTTGGTGCAAAACTGCACCAACTCAGTTTTGCACCAAAAAGTTTAGCACCGGCTTGCACCATTTATGTGCACCAGCCGGGCACCATATTTATGGAATGGTGCAAGCCGGTGCAAAGGGTAGGCTAGCGGCAAAATAAATTACATTAGTCTGGTGGGGCTAGGGTTATAGAAGAAGGGGTTTTGCACCAAAAAACGATGTTAGACTAACCTGCCTAGAGTCATTTTCTGAAGTAAAACCATCCATACCACATGACTCATGTCTTAGAAAAGACAGGAGTCATGCCCACCACCCCAGTGGCCAGCATAGGGGACCAAGGTCCCCTGGGCATGGCCATTGCACCCAGTGCCATGTAGGGGGGCCCATTTCAGGGTCCCCAATGGCATTTAAAAAAAAACACTTAGCTATATTTACATGGGATGGGTCCCCCGTCCTCTGTTGTCCCTCTGGTGTCGGTGGGGGGGTGCCTGGGGTGCGCACCTGTGGGCTTATTCCATGGTGTTCCACCATGGAAATAGGCCCAAAGGTCCCCTAACGCCTGCCGTGACCCAGGCGTTAAAGAATGGGCCTGATTTTAGCACAGGGGGATAAATATGGCACTAAGGCCATAGTCATTTTTTGCACTGCAACACCTACCTGGCATCTCATTAACCCAAGGTAAATTTCCATGTCCAAAAAATTACTAACTCCATAAATTTGGTGCAAGACATATGGAGTTAGTTTTGCACTGAATTTGCATTTAAAAAAAAATGATGCAAGTTTGGGGCAAAACTTAGTATAAATATGCCCCTTGGTCTCTGGCTGAGTCTGGTCTCCACATCAACTACTTGGAGCTCCAGGCAATGAGACTAGATTTGAAAGCATTTTTTCCATCTCTCAAAGGGAAGGCAGTGCGGGTGTTCAAGGACAACACCACGCCATGTGGTACTGTAACAAGCAGGGCAGGGTGGGGTTATGGACCAATTGTCAATATGTTCTGCACCTCTGGGCGTGGCTGGAACAGCAGGGCATATCCCTGGTTGTTCAACATCCGGCAGGCTCTTTGAACATAAGATCAGACAAACCCATCCGACGATGCTTAGTCAATTACAAAGGGTGTCTCCATCCAGAGGTGGTGCAAGGATTCTTCAAGCAGTGGAGAAAGAGCCTTGGTTACATCTGTTCGCCTCCACAGAGAATGGTCAATTGCACGTAGTAGTTTCCAAGGCCTCAGTCACTCGTGACGCTTTTCAACTCACATGGAGCTTAAGCCTCCAGTATATCTTTGAGCCAATACCACTTTTACCAGAGTTCTCAAGAAGATCAAGAACAACCAGGCCAAAGTAATCCTTGTGGCTCTGGACTGGGCAAGAAGAGTGTGTTATCCAAAGCTGCTGAGCATGGCCATTGATCCTCTAATCAGACTGCCCCTTAGGGATGTTCTTCTGTCACAGCATGTCGGAGATGGTGGACAGGCTGTGGAAGAGTTGGAGTGTATACCACCCATTTCAGATATTCATCAGCCCCATAGAGACGACAGCTAACTGACCTAGGTGTGGCTAGTGGCTTGGATTGTTCCACAGCCATACTTTCTCCTTCTGGCCTTGCTATGGAGGCGCGTTCCTCTCATACTGACATGCTGAGAAGGGTTGCAGTAGTTTTGGATCTATCACTTCTTTCAGTAGCATTAACTTAGGATCCTCTAATTGATGTCCTCCATCAAGGCCAAACGGGTTGAACTAGGACTTCCTTACAGTAAAGCCTTACATGGTGTTTTGTTGGAGGCTTCGGCTAAGCCTGATGCAGGGGCCCCTGTTGATCGGGCTGTATCTCGCAGGCACAGACCTTCCCCTTGTGATCCGGCTGGTCTCTTAAGACATCCTGCTCATTGAAATTTAGTGGTACAGGCTGCCTTTGCCTCCCAAGATAATGAGTCTCTCCCACATGTCCCATCTGATAGAGATTCCAGGAGTCTAGGCGTCTGTGGCAGTCATATTTGTTTCCTCCACAAGTTCTGCTTTATGCTTTATTAGTACATCTTGCATTCTTGGACGTTTCTCACATTCATTGTGGGACTCATTGGCAAGGATTTGGCCTATGCTTCTGGTTATCTGGAGCACTCTTGCACCTGTGATTCAAGATGGTGATCAAGCAGCTAAACTAATCATTCACTGTGGTATGAATACTACTGACTGTGGGTCGGGCTGTGGCCTCTTCAGTTGCACTACGTTGCCATGCCTGGTTACTTACCAGGAGGGAGTTCAAGCCACATTGTTAGACTTACAATTTGATGGTGCCCATTTATTTGGTGCACAGGCTGACTCTGCTTTAAGGTGTTTTTGTGACAGTAGAGGTGAAACAGCTAGTTAGTTTGGTTCTTCTCTATGCTTAGGCTTTGTTAACACCTCCTGTACTGGATCTTAGGGAGGTATGTGTCTTTACTTCGTTCATGAGCCGTGCTTTGGCAGTGCAGTGAGGCTTTTTCATTTCTGTCTCTGTGCCACTTAATGGTGGCATCCAGTGGGTGTTCCTGCTTTCGGCAGGTGTTATTTTTCCCTAAATAGTCATGGATAGATAATTAGGGGGTATATTACCCTGTGACCTCATGGAGCATTCCTGCCTGATGCTTCAAGTCCACTTTCATTACTGTTATTATTCTTTATCACTTGGTGTGGAAGTGGTTGATGTCTTTTTGATTTGTTACCTGATATAAAAGTGATATTGTTTACTGTTTCTCTGAAGAAGAGCTTGTGCCTAAGAGTTGATACCTTCATGTTATGTACCATACTCTAAGTGGAGTATTTGTTTTGTATGCCCGGTGAGCATTTGTATGTATATGCAGAGTCGGGATGCCTTAGCTTGTGAGCTATTATGCAGTCATTTGTGGAGTACAGAGTTGCTCCCTCTACAGAAAGTTATTTGTTCAATGGCATGTGTAGCTTTGCTAACGTGCGCCATCTAGTGTTGAGCTCGGAGTGTTGCAAGTTATTTTCTTCGAAGCATATTTTAGAGTCACGAGATCAAGTGGTGACTCCTCTTGGTGATACTGAGCATGGGCATCAATTGTCATCCTGCCATCAGGTTCGGATGTATTTCCTCTCGCTCCAATGGATCTTGGTTCGGTATCTTCTGAACTTTATTCTAACTTTCTATAAATGTTGGTATGTTGTGATCATGTTTTCTGCTTTTAATAGTAGATCCGATTTCGATCATCAGGGGTCGATTTCTGCCCTTAGTGGCGACCTCGCCCTTCTTGGGCCTACTAAGATGCATTGTAGTTGAACAATGTTAGTCTGATGGAACGAAATCCGTTTCTGCTCTGTCCTCAGTGTCGCGTCACACCAAATTTCCCTACACTGACCAGCATTTGGTGTGTAATCTGTGCCTGTCTATAGAAAACAGAGAAGAGACCTGCGACGCCTGTAGATCGTTTTGATCAAAGACGACTCTCCAGGACCGAACAGCGCATTGATTGGAGATGGCGTCCAAGTCGACAGAAGATACACCCGCCATCGTCGGAGAAGAGCATGCGCAGGAAGAAGTAGGACAGCACCCAGCTGTCTCCATTAGAGATTCGGACTCGGATCGAGACTCTGATGTTGACTATCAGTCCATACCACCGGCGCAGTACGTGAGTACATCAGCACCACCACACCAGACAAAGACAATTAAAAAGATTCCTGCATTGGTAATCAGTCCTCAACTGCCCTCTGGCCATGGTTGGAGCCGAAAAATACAATTGGATGAAAAACCTTTGGGTTCGGGCACAGAAAATACAGAAGACCAAAATGCATTTGGCACCGACCAAACAGACTGATACATCTGTTTTGGTAAATTGGCAGTTTCCACCAAGGAGCAGAAAAAATTAACACCACTTTCGGAGCTGACATTTTTGGTCAAATCAAGCATTCCTTGTCGAAACCTTAGGAATCGAAAACTGCCAGCAGTAAACATTCTGCAGTTACTGAGGAGTCATCTATAATAGAACATATATTAGAGATTATGGACGCTAAGCAACAAAACTTCACATACAGAATGAAACAGGAAGAATCATAGTTTCTCCTCCTGTAACAATTAAAAGGAAACTTGCACTTCAGGAGACTTTGGACGCTGGAAGAAAGAAAAAGCTACACATCCTTCACCTTCTTTCACCACCACATTCTCCTTTCCTTCCTTCAACCCCACCACCCTCACCCACACACACTACGCAGTTTTGTCCACAGACCTCATTGGCTTCACATCATAGGGATGACCTAAGAAATGTTCAAGAAGATGTAGACCCATGGGAACTATATGATCCTGATCCCATTCTTCTTTATGACCCAGATTTATACCCAGCGAGGCCATCTCCCCCCGAAGATACCACTGCTTAAAATCAAGTGATAGCTAGGGCAGCTGCGTATCACAACGTGCAAATACATACAGATCCCACTGAAGAGGACTTTTTGATTAATACCTGAACATCTACACACAAGGAGTACCAATGTCTCTCTATGCTTCCAGGCATGCTTAGACATGCTGCAGACATTTTTAAGTAACCCAATAAGGCAAGGACCATTACACCCAGGGTTGATAAAAAGTACAAACCTGCACCCTCTGATTCAGTTTTTATTAGAATACAATTGGCCCCTGACTCTATAGTTGTAAGTGCGGCAAGAAAACATGCCAATAGTCGATCTACAGGAGATGCTCCTCCTCCAGACAGAGAGTACAAAATTAGACGCAGCAGTAACTTAGGCTGTGAACCACTGGAGGATTGCAAATTCCCAGGCACTCCTGGTGAGGTTGTAGGAAAGTAGCACCTTTATAGCTTGGTTACCTCCACTTTTGGCCTGTTTGTCAGTGTTTGACTGCATTCACTGGGATCCTGCTAACCAGCACCCTAGTGATTATGCTCTCTACTTTAAACTTGATTGCTGGAACCATTTTCATCCCACAATTGGCATACTGGTGCCCCATGTAACCCCCAAGTATATGGTACCTAGGTGCCCAGAGCACTGGGGCTACAGGGGATTTCTATGAGCTGCAGTTTATATTTTGCCACCCATAGGGAGCCCAAGCAAAGGGTTGTGCAGGACTGCCATTGCAGCCTATGTAAAAAAGGTGCCAGCACCCTTTCACTGTCACTTTTCACTGCTCCAGGTCACTTATAAGTTACCCTTATTGCAGGCCTTCTAGCCCAGAGGGCAGGGTGCAACGTACCTGTGTGTGAGGGCACCCCTGCACTAGCAGAGGTGCCCCCAAGAACTCCAGGCCCAGTTTCCTGGACTTAGTGAGTGCGGAGATGCCATTTTACGCATTTACTGGACATAGGTCATTACTTACGTCCAGCTATATTTATGTCCAGCTACATAATGGTAACTCTGAACATAGGCAAGTTTGGTATCAAATACGTTTTAATCATTCCCTGATGCTTTTGCAAGCATTGGTTGTGTGATTCCATGCAGTCTTGGGACACCTTAGAGAATCCCCAGTATTGCCCTTACAGCCTTCTGGGGTTTTCCAGGCAGCCCACGCTGCTGCCACCTCACAGACAGGTTACTGCCCGACTGTTGCATGAGCAGCTCAAGCCCAGGAAGCAGAACAAAGGATTTCCTTTGGAAGAGGGGTGTTACACCCTCTCCCTTTGGAAATAGGTGTTACAGGCTTGGGAGGGGTAGCCTCCCCAAGCCACTAGTAATGCTCTGAAGGGCACATGTGGTGCACTCCTTGCCTAAACCAGTCTACACCGGTTCAGGGACCCCCAATCCCTGCTCTGTTGCCAAACTGGACAAAGGAAAGGGGTGTTGTCTGCGTAGGATAAGATGGTGATTCCGTGCGGTCGGAGGATGTTGGCGAGCGGGGTCATGTAAATGTTGAAAAGGGTGGGGCTGAGGGAGGACCCTTGGGGGACTCCGCAGATGATTTTGGTGGCAGTGGAGTGGAAGGGAGGGAGGCAGACTTTTTGGGTTCTATCGGTGAGGAAGGAGATGAGCCAGTCTAGGGCTTTGTGTTGAATCCCTGTGTCGTGGAGGCATGTGCGGAGTCTATAGTGGCAAACAGTGTCAAAGGCATCAGAGAGGTCCAGGAGGATGAGTGACTGTCTCGCCCTTGCCGACTCTGGTTCTGATGTCGTCAGTACATGCGATGAGGGCGGTCTCTGTGCTGTGGTTCTTGCGGAACCCAGACTGGGAAGGGTCGAGTGTGTTGTTTTCCTCAAGGAAGTCAGACAGGCGGGTGTTCACTAGTTTCTCAGCGACCTTGGCGGGGAAAGGGAGGAGAGAGATGGGGCGGTAGTTGGAGAGGTCGTCAGGGTCAGCTTTGGGCTTTTTTTAGGAGTGCAGTGACTTCTGCGTGCTTCCCGGGGTCTGGGAACGTGGCGGTGTCGAATGAGCTGTTGATTATGTTGATAAGCTTGGGGCGATGGTTAGGCTGGCTTTGTTGTAAATGCGATGGGGGCAGGGGTCGGAGGGGGATCCAGAGTGGATGGAATTCATTGTTTTTTCAGTTTCTTCGTCTGTGGTTGGGGCCTAGGTGATTAGTAGGTTGGAGGGGTTGGGGGTCTGTGTTGGACGAGTTGGAGGTGTGTGTGGTGGGTGTGGGTGTGTGTGGTTTGAAACTGTTGTATATGTCTAGGATTTTGCGGTGGAAATGGTTTGAGAGGGAGTCGCAGAGGAGTTGTGTGTGCATGGGGTCTATGTTGCTGGCTTTGGCTTTGGAGAGCTCTTTGATGAGGGTAAAGAGTTCTTTGCTGTTGTGGGAGTTACTGTCTATGGGTTCCTTGTAGTATGCTCTTTTGGTGGTGTGTATGAGTTGGTGTTGATTACGAATGGAGGTTTTGAGGGTGGAGAAGTAGGTGGTTGAGGGTTCCTGTTGCCAGGCTTTCTCTGCTTTGCGACATTTACGCTTGGAGTCTTGGAGTTCAGTGGTGTACCAGGGGGCGTTCTTGATGTTGCGGGTGGTGATAGTTTTTTCTGAGGGGGTGCGAGTGAGTCTGCGCAGGTAGAGATTCATTTTGAGAGGTTGAGAGCAGCAGTGTTGGGGTCGTTGGTGTGGGGTGGTTCTGAGCAAGTTGGGAGTTCAGGTGTTCTGTGGGGATCTTGTCCCACATGCGCTAGGGTGTGGTGTGTTGGTGGTGATGTGTGGTGGGTTTGGAGAAGGAGAAGTGGGCGCAGTGGTGGTCAGTCCAGTGGAGTTCGGTGGTGTGAGTGTAGGTTATGTGTTGGCTCGAAGTGAAGATTACGTCTAGTGTGTGTCCGAGGTTGGTGAGGTTGTCTAGGAGGGATGAGGAGTTGTGGTCTTGTGGGTTCTCCAGGTGAAAGTTGAAATCACTGAGGAGGATGTAGTCTGTGGAGGTGAGGTTGTGAGGGCTGATGGTGTCAGCAATGGTGTCACAGAAGGGGGGGCGTGGCCCTGGGGGTCGATATAGGAGTGTACCTCTGAGGGTGGTGGTGTTGTTTATGTGGATTAGGAAGTGCATGTGTTCTGCGCTCTCTAGGGTGTCTTGTGTTTTGGTGGTGACCTTAATGGTATCTTTGTGCAGGATGGCGATGCCACCTCCTGGTTTGTTAAGGCGGTCTTTGCGTTCGAGTTTGTACCCGTCAGGGGTGGCTGTGGCTATGTCAGGCTCAGATGAATGGTTCGTCCACGTTTACGTGAGGAAGACGATGTTAGGTGAGTGTGATGTGATGAGGTTCCAGAGTTTTATGGCATGCTTGTGTAAGGAGCGGGTGTTTAGGACTAAGCAGTTGAGATGGTTGTGGGGGTGTTGTTGTTGTGGTGCGCGGTGGTGTTGGTGTGGGGGGTTGAGGTGTTGCTGTGGGTTGTGGTGTTGTTGTGGAGTGTGTTCGGGTTGTTGGTTTTTTGTGGTGGGGTCTGTTGAGGTGGGTGGGGGCTTTGCGGAGTCTGCTGCGTTGAGATTATGGTGTTTGTGGGGAGTGTTGGAGATGGTGTGGGGCATGTGGGTGTCAGTGGTGTAAAAGGTGGAGAAGGAAAATTGGCAGGCGCAGCAGGTGAAGGGTCCTTGTGTGTGTGTGGGGTTGGTTTGGGTGCAGGCGGGCGTGGTCCTGGGTTGAGGGAGTGGAGTGGGTTTGTGGAGTAATGTTGTCTGGGGGGGTCTGGGTTGGGTGGACCAGGGGGACTGGCGCTGGACGCGGTCCGGGCGCAGAAGGGCTTGCCTCTGGCACACCAGCGGTGCGGCCGCCATTAAGAGGGTGGGGTGAGAGGGTGGAGCAGCTGGGAGGAGGGAGGGAGGGCCAGTGGGTGTGCGGGGGTGGTGCCGCAGGGGAGGCAGCGGCAGGGGAAACAGAGACCGGCTGGAGCCGGTGCTGAGAAAACGGGCGGCAGAGAGAGAGAGAGCGAAATGAGAGCTAAAAACAGGGGGGTGGGGCAGGGAGGCAGAGACGTGCTGAGCAAACAAGGCAAAAACAAAGCTAACAGCAAGAACTAAGTCAATAAACGAACTGCAATACAGAAACACAGAAGCACAATGTAAAAGCACTGAACAGGGCAGAAAAAGACTAGCAGACATAAAAAAACACCGAGCAGATTAAAGGCAGACACAAAAGGAATTACTTACGCAAGGGCAGCAGGAAAACCTACCACTAGGCACCAGGGATGAGGCGCAGGCAGGTGCCTGAGGGTGGAGGAGGGCCCCGAACTGCTGTCCGGGCGGCAGTTGACCGTGTCAGGGGCACGGGCGGGCTTGCCTAAGGTTTGCCTTACATCGTGGTCACTGCACTTTGACCCTATAAGTCACCCCGAGGGTATGCCCTTCAGCCCAAGGGCAGAGTGCATGTTTCTAAGTGTAAGGGTACTCCTGTATGAGCAGAGGTACCCCTACAAGCCCCAGACTCCATTTTCTGAGCTTTATAAGTGCAGGGAAAACATTCTAGACGCTAGTCATTGCCAGAGGTCCAGCTACATAATGGTTTCTCCGAACCTAGTCATGTTTGGTATAATACATGTTGGAATCATGCAACTACACCAGTTTCAGTGTTGGTTGCATGATACCATGTGCTTTGGGGGTTGCTTAGAGGATCCTCCATGTCTGTCTGTTCAGCCTTGCAGAGTCTGCATGGAAGCCAGTGGTGCCACCGACCCCAGACACTGTTCTGCCCTCCTGCTGCTGAGCTCAATTTACTCTGGCAGGGGAAGACCGAACAAAGGCTTTCCTTTGGAGGAGAAGTGTTAGCCCCTCTCCTTTAGAAATAGGTGTCTCTAGGCTAGGTTGGGGGAGCTCTTGAGTGCCAACAGACTCCTTAGAAAGGCACATTTAGGGCTCTTCTGCTAAAACTGTTTCCACCCAGTGCAGGAGCCCCGGGCCTAGATTGATCTTCAAGACTACTTCTGTGCCCTGGCCACAAGGACTCTGCCTGCAGTAAGGACATCCAGAAGGAATCTCCCTTGAAGTGAAGGAGTCACTCCCCTACATCTGCAGGCACCTCAACGTCTAAGACTGTTTTGAGGATCTTGCTGTCTCATAGTCTCCTCAAGGCTCTGCAACACAGGTGGTGGTTCTGTGGCCCACTAGAGGTCTGATTTTTCTTCTTTGCAACTGACAAGATGGTGGCCCTTGTTGGAGCTGCAGGGAACAACCCCTGTGCACAGTCTGTTGGTGTAAGGCTTACCAAGGCTGTTACCAAGGCTTATTGACTCTAACGCGAAGAACTCCTAGCTCCAAGAAACCCCAGCCTCAAGCAACACACTGCTGCAAGACTGACATCCTCTTTGCAACCTCTGCAGCGTGGACATCCATCTATTGTGTGCTGCTGAGGCCTCCTTGTGACTCCCTGTGCTTGCTGCCAGAAGGTCCTCCTGGCATCTGCATCAATTGTTGCTGATTCTCCTCACTGCTGAGGGGGAGTTCTGGCTTACATACAAAGGTTAAGTCCCTCGGACCTTGCTGGTCCCCATTACTGCAACTGCTTTTGTAACTTCTCTTCTTTTATTTGCCAGTGCTTGTTGGTGGACCTGCTGACCACTGACCCCTTTGTAATTGATGGGATAGCTCGTGAACGGCTCCTGAGATCCTCCTTCACCTGGACTTCACAGCTGCACTTCTTTGACCACCGTTCAACAGGAAAGCATCTCCAAGAAGGATGGGCATAGCCCCCTGCATCACCTGGGCATCCCCCTGCACCACCTGTGCACCACTGGGTGGTCTGCACTCTGTCCTCTTTTTCCTTAGGTCTTCTTCCAAAATAGATGCCTGGGTTCCATGACCTGGTCTACTGGTCACAACAGCAGCTATACAGCCAAGGTCCCCATTGATTTCAATGGGACGCCGCAGCGGCATCTCCATGACAACCTCCCAAAAGCACAGTACCCCTGAGAAGGATGGGCATTGCTCTTTTGCACCCCCTGGGCTCCTCCGGATGGTTTGGACTCTTACCCTCTCTCCACAGGGGCACCTTGTCAGCAATCCACACCTGGGTTCCACCGATCTGGTCCACTTGTTAATGCAGCAGCTGGACAGTTGAGGTCCCCATTGACTTCAACGGGAGGTTCCAACCTGACTTCACTCCTATGCACCTGGGTTTCCTGGTTATCCACAGGTGGGGGCATTCTTGAACCTTCCTTGTTCCAACGGGTTTCCTCTGGGTTCTCTGGGAAGGGTCCTTTTCCTGCCTTTTTCTAACTGCGGCTTACCCAGTGTTATCCTATGGGACACCTGACACTAATTAATACCTATGCACCCTGGCTTCTTGGGAATCCCTGATACTTACCTCTGGTGACTTAGTACTTCCCCAGTCCTTAGGATTTTTGAAAGTACGTCTCGTTCTGCTGTGACTTTTCCCACCCATTTTTTTATTGTATGACTTGTCCCCCCTGTAGGGGCCCATGTTATTATATGCTTCTACCCTCGTGTTATGAAGTATATTTTTGTGTATTCATCCCTCCAGTTAGGAAATATACCATACTTAGGTTACTGTCTGTGCGTGAATAAAAACTTATTTTTCTAACACTTGGTGTAGTCCTTTCTTGTGTATAAATCATTGACTGACTGTGGTTATTGCAATTGCTTTGTACTCTCTCCGATAAGCCTTAGCTGCTCTCCACAGCTCTCCTTTTCCGAGTGCTTTGGTTATTGGAAAGTCTCTAGCACTATCACTAAGGGTTTCCTGGACTCAGTGCGCGGGGTGCCTCACCTATAGGTGTAAACCATATACTGAGCAAGCCTCCTACAGGAACCATGGCAAACAGTATAACGTGAGGTATAAAATAGCAGAGTAACCAAACTTCATCACAGTGCATTATTTATAAAACCATCCACAGAAGCTCACCTAGATAAATTCTTAAAAGATCGATGTAAAGGAACAATAATAAAGATTATACCACTCTCGTAAAATGAACCCACTCCTACCATGCATGATGGTATAAAGCAACGGAAGATTTCAGATGTTGATTTGCAATGCACTTATTATTTGGGCATGTTTTTTAGTCATCTGCTGTTTTTAAGAGTGCACGAAAGTATTTTGTAGCAAAGGATGACATGCCTATTGTTTTCTTTGACTTGTTCTAGGTGAGGTTTACCAGCTTGTCGATTGGATCCTCTGTAGCATCTGTCGAGGAAGGATGCATCGCATTAGCCGACAGCTGCCAGAACATATCTGGAGGACTGTGGGGGACCGTGCTAAACATTCTGTTAGACCATACAGAGTGCAGCATGGTGCGAAGAGAGGTATGCTAGCCTTGTCACTATTAGGCTATTTTAGGTTTCGCCATAGAAGTGAAATAATGAAAGCAAATATAGATTTTATATGCGTTTACTTTGGTCAGAAATATATGTGTTATACATCAAAAAGTTTATCGCTGTTTTAGATGATTAACCCCTAGTAAAGAATTTGAGCAGACGTCCCTTAGTAAACAGCCCATAGGAAATGGTGTCAGGAAATATTTAACGGTTAATTGAGAAATGGTGTTGCCCACAAGCTGGTAAACCAAATGCTTTGAGTTTTAGTGACCAATTTCTGATGAGCATTATTGTGACGTTTAAACTCGCCAAAGCTAATGACAGAATAAATATACATGTTGTTTGCACTTACCATCCAAAAACGTATTACTTTTATATCCTTTTGCCACCCCGTAAAGAGACGAGCTCCATCTTTGCAGATCGACTACTTGATTTAATCTACATTTTTTTTTGTTCAGTATTTTAATTGCGAGAAAGAACAATGCTGACGTAAAATGAACTTTGCCCCCCCTTGAATGTTTCATTAACTAACAAGTACAATGGCCATTGTGTACTTTCCCTACATTCGGAATGAATGTAAACTGAGCGAAAAAACTACGGAAGATAAAGACACGATAAAGAGAGAAAGAAGTCGGAAAGTCCTAGCTATAAGACAGGCGGATAGGCAAAAACCGAGCCGTTACCCGAGTTTTGCGTTCCTATGCGTGGAGTAAACGTGTTAGGCTTGGGCTGTTCATGAATGGCTCACTTTGTTAGGGTTCTGTTCCACGTGCCCCGATGCCACCACCCCCAAAAATTACTGCTGATCACAGTTAACAACGGGTTAAGAAGTTGATCAGGGGATCACAAGTGGGACACACAGGGTTGCCCTAGAAGTGAGGTAATGCAGGGGAAATCGGTACTTTTGGTCGCAAATCTCCCAGTAGTTACTCATTTACCCCCAGCCTGTCATCCAGATGTTTGAACACCCGGCCAGTGGAGCTAGGCACTTGTAGTTGAGTTTTCCTTTCTAGCTTGCTATGTTAACCCTGCTGTCAATTTTTTGAAGGGTTCACAGGATGTGCTTCGTAGGAGCGTACATGTAGTTTTGAAAGTAGTGATAACGTTGTTATGATCAATAATAGCATCTTTTCCCACTAGAGTACTGTAGCATTACTTTTTTCAGAATCTGAATCTTCTTTTCAATTGTGTGTGGTTCTTGTCACCATTTTGTGAACAGAATTATTTGAAAAATCATAATCTTCAATGCAACTGGGCGCATATTGCATGCAGTCTTAGATTGAATAGCATCTGCCATTTTCTTATGTGCTTTCTTAATACATTTGATGGCCTTTAACCTTTATCAAATTCACAAATTGGGATATTATGTGTATTTACAAGCTGCAGAAATGATTAAAAAATACTCCTAGTTTTCCCACAGCTCTCTCTATATTAAATGAAGAGTGTTTACTTAAGTTAAAACAAGAATGAGGTAAGTCCAGTCTTAACTCTTAGGCCCCGAATTTGACTTTGGCGGTCGGGCCTCCAGACCGCCGCAGGGGTAGTTGGGGGTCAGGGCTGGTGGCGCAGTCAGTGCAGCCAGCATTGGCTCCAGCTGTAAGGCGTGCCGGCACCAATGCCGGCTGCACTGACTGCACATCCCGCATGTCAGGTGCACTGTGGCCATGCACCATGTCATGCATGGCAGACAGTGCGCATACAGACTATGCTGGCGGGGGCATGCAAGCCAACAACATGGGAAGTTGCTGTCCTAGGGCCCCCCTGTGGCGCGTTCTTTGCCTCTCCGCCGACCTTTTCATGGCAGTGACCCCACCATGTAAAGTTTGGCAGAAATGTAGGTCAGAATATGGATGGCGGTGCCACTGCTGGCACCGCCTCCATTTTCCGCCGTTGCAGAGGGACAGGTGTTGGTGGTGGTCTGACCACCAGCATTCACATCAGGCGGTTGGACCACCGAGAACGCGGCAGTCGCACCGCTACAGTTGGTACGGCGGTCTTGGAACCCCCGTACCTCTAATCAGGCCCTTAGTCTTATAATTGTCCCAAATTGCTAGTACATCAGAATTATGATACCCGTTTGCAAACTTTGTATTGAAAGGTATTAAGTTGTATTTTGAAACCTGTTAGAATATTGTTGCTTATGTTGTCATGTTTAATTCAAATTAATAAAGTGGTTTAGCTATTTCCTTTTCTGCTGTGCCCACAGTTAAACCACATCATGCCTTGGGTTGCAGGGAAGGAAGGTTGGTAATCATAGAAGTGAGTTTGCATGAGAACAATCTTTGACCTCTCTAACTGGAGCTTCTTTTGGTCTGTATTTGATTTCTTTTAAAATTCAATCAGAGTACCTAAAGAAGGAAGTAAAGAGGCGCCTTTGTGGCATATAACATGTATTCAGGCCACTCGTCAGGGCAGCTGTTATGGTTATGGTAGCTATTCTGTGTAAGCTCTATTTTTGCCATTTAAAAAAAAAAAAAAAAAAATTACGTTAAGCTCCAGTGTCTTAAAGTATTGCAATACACTTAAAGTGGTCCCCGAAAGATTTTTGTGTTCAATAATTTCTCTTGCATAATAAATATTAATGGGATGGAAAATATGCAAGAACACCATAGTTCTCGTTGCCCAAAAAGAACAAAACTCCATCCTTTGTGTGCCACTGCTTTATACCTGTTATTATGCAGTTATATGTCCATAAAATTCTTATTTTATGTTACTTAGAGTGGCAGTGGTTTTAGAGCTTTAAAAAAAAAAACTTCGGGGAAAAAAAGTAACCCTGTCCGGTTTCTTGACCTTAACACACACAGGTCATTCATATAGAACCATCATGACTTATATGACATCCAACCCAATATATGAATTCCTGGAATGGCGGAACACTCTTTCAAATCCATTTTTCTCTGTCTTATGCTATAACGAAAGTGGGACAAATTGAGATTTCAACAATGGTATTTGTGAGAAGTCTCAGCATTGCCACTGATTAGTTTATCCTTAACGCTGTCAATCTGCAACATATAAATTAGTACAGTGTTGCTAAGACTTCTGTGCCCATTTGGCTCACAAGGGAGACTGACTGAAACTTTCTGTTGTAGAGATACTCCGATGTTGCCTGTGAGATAGATACATTTATTTTGCACAAGGCACTTTACTCATTGTAATGCTGTGTTTAGAGCATCGGTGTTTGCCTGTATCTTGTTTTTTTTTGCTTTTTACAGGGCCTGCTTTTAGCATGGCCTGATTTTATTGTTTTGCCTACTGAACTCTTTAGCACTTAGCGCGTTTCAGTGCCGGGTCCACATGACATCCAGGCATCCCTGCACTACTGCAATGGGGCGGGACCTTTTCGGCTTGGTCACTCTCCTTGCTTTAGCTGCCATCTTTGGGGTTAACGGGCTAGTTTCAGGCAGGGAATGCCCCCACCATATATTGGGCCTCCCAGTGGCAGACGTGTGGAGTGGGCTTGCCGCTGGCGTGCCTAAGGCAAGTCAGTCTGCGCCCGTCCACGCTCTGCCCGCACTCAGGGCCAGCTATGTTGCACGATGTAGGGCAGCACTTCGTGTTTTCTCCTGAGGTGCTTTCCTCTAAGTCTGGCGGGCCTTGTCCAGATATCTTTGACCTTTCATAGCTACCTATCTCTGGGGGCTGTGCCATCTGCTCTTTTAACCTGTCTGATGTTACTTTGTGTGAAGGTTCTCTTACTTCCTTGGGTAAATCTGTACAGAAGTCCACAGAATTTTAGTGGCTCAAGCGCACTAGTCAAATCTTGCTCTGCATATTCATGATGTACTCTATGAAAACACTCTTGATGCGATGTTTTTTACTGATTCATGGATGAGTGAAAGCTCATTACCTGATATTGTGTTGCCTATTCCATAAGGCTCATCTATCACACACCGAGATAGTGATTTAAAAAGGAGAAGTTGTGGCCGTGAGTGCATAAAGACATTTATGTGTACTTTCTTTGATATTTCGGAATTGTGGGGTAGTGAATGTCTGGGTTTCTGCCTTTTCCCCTCTGCTAAGAAAACTGTGGCTGGTGTGTTTATCACCTTTCAAAGCATGTGGGTGATTTTCTATCCTCACTTGATGAATGCATTTCCAAGAATATTTTGAAATATTTGAATTTCTCTATACTTGGTGACCTGAATCTACGTATTGAAAAAGTCTCTGGTCCATTTATTGGTCGTCTTATTAACAATATCTGCTTGGAATCTCACACACTTTGTTGACCTTCCCATACACCTGTCAGGTCACATTTTAGAACCTACTTTTTTCAATGGTTGGGTGGAAGTCGTTGATGTTAAATGCAATACCAGGACTGACCACGCAACAATTTCCTTTACTCGGCCACTAGACCAGGGTGTGAAAGGTAGAATATCAAAACCTTCATGGGCCCTACTGCTTTCGGCCAAGACATCTACAGAAGAGATCTCGAGCCTTAATAAAAAGGCACCCCTGGCCTAACTGACCCTTATACCATGGCAGTTAATGCATGGCTTACCCACATGGCAGATAACATTGCGCACTGAAGGCAGGGACTGATCTCCTAAAATGAGCTGCTGCCCATGGTTCATTAAGGAGCTTAAGGAAAAACATGTCAATACTGTAAAAAAAAGGCTGCAGGGAAGAGGTTACTTAGCAGTAGGTAAAGAAATATGTTTAAAAAAAAAAATCTAAATAAGGAAGGCGCAAGCTAAGTTTCTTGAGAACCAAATAGCAGCAGCCTGCAATAAATTCAGGGAGATCTTTAGGGCAGTGAGGACATTTTCCAATCCCAGCACAGCCACCCAGCCCTTAGTAGGCTCTCCTAAACCTTGTGCGCAATTGGCTAATTTTTTTAAATCTTATCATCAATGGCATAGTTGAGGCCTTGAAAGCTTCCGTCCCTCAAACCACTTCTGATGTAAAGGGGCCAGACTGCATATCTGGGAGCGAGTCCATCACATGGGCCTGTTCTCCGTCCAATTTTGCTAGCATTACCCTGGAGGACTCTGCTAAGGCCTTGAGATCCTGCAGGTCTAGCTCTCCGGATAAGCCATGCACTCCCCAAATCCTGCAATCAAATTGGGAAGTCATTACAACTTCTCTTAATTCCCTCCTTAATGTGTTCCTACTCCAAGAGACTGTGCCAAGCTGTTGAAAAAATGCTAGGCTTATTCCTCTTTTGAAAAAGACTACAGCTGACTAGTCCATCCAGGTCATTTATAGACCTGCTTCATACGGCCAGCATTCTCCAGACTTTTAGAGAAGTTAGCACCCAGTTGTCCAAATATCTGGACAGCAACTAATTGTTGCATGCATCTCCGTTGGGCTTTTGCCCAGGGCACAGGACAGAAACACCACTGGTTGAAGTAGCTGATACCATCAGGCTAGCAGTGGACGCAGGGAATCATACAGCCCTTTTACTATTAGATCTGTCGGCTGCATTTGATACATCTCCCATCCTATCCTGCTTCAGCGACTGAGTAACATCGGGATTGGGGGGTCAAATAGAAGCCAGTCAGTCTGGATGCCACCCTTTGCCTTGGATGCAAAAGCTCTTAGTTTTGGAGGCCTGCAGGGCTCTGCTTTGTGCCCTACGTGATTTAACATCTGCATGAACTCTCTTGCAGTATTATTGGAGTCATTCGGGGTTCAGGTGGTATCCTATGCCGGCGACACATAAATTGTCCTCATTTGGGTTAGGAATTCTCCCAATGTTCAGGGACATTTTGTGGCCTGTCTCTCTGCAATATTTGAGTGGATGGGTGAGAATAATCTTCAGTGTAACACAAGCAAGAACGAAGTTGTAGTCTTTGGCTCTCCTTATCCCACCTGGGGTTGTGATTTTTGGCCAAGCTCTGCTTACTCAAACCACCTTTCCCCCCACTGCCACTACTCCCCGGTTACTGTGACCATAACTTGCGCGTAAAGTTTGACAATTAACTCTCCAGGTGGACAGTGTGCTAGGAGTCTGCTATGTTTTTTTAAGAATTCTAAAAAAGAATTATAGGCATGCTTCTGGCACTGTGCTGAAAAATGGTCATTCATGCTGCTATAATCTTGAGGCTGGACTATGCAAATGCATTATTTTGGAGCCTTTCTCTGTATCATCTCAAGAGACTTGAGCTGGTACAGAATGCTGCTGCCCACCTACTGCTAAATGTTCAAAAACTTGACCACATCCAGGTACATCTAAGGCATTCTATAAAGCGGGACCCAGTTATTTGGTCAATAGAGTAAGTTACTATGCCCCCTCAAGAGTTCTGAGCTCCTCAGATGTACTTTTGGCCGCTCTACCCAAAACTAGGCAAAGGAAATGTGGGAAATTCCTCTTTCTCTGCCTTGGCCCCATAGAGTTGGAATGATCTGCTTCAATATTTACGTGCCATTAAAAATGAAGGCTTCTTGAAGCGGGTTTTCAAAACATGGTTGTTTAAGCAGGCGTTCTAAAGTCTCTCTGTTTCTGACCATGGGTTTGGACTTAAACACTGAGACACTCGATTGAGTAGCCATGCGCTCTATGTAAACCAAAATAATAATAATAAATAAACAACTTATGCAATCTTTCTTTTCTAATGGATACTTCTAACTGCAGATTCTTCACCTTTAGAATATCTTCAGGTGCCTGTATTGCTCCCATGCACCAGTGGGTATTGCTTTGTAGCTCCTTGTTGACTTTGTGCTGTCTGGAAATTGAGTGGAGCCATATGTAAGTGCCACCCCCTGTGTGCTGATATCAGTTCCTTTCTTTCTGTGCCATTGAATGCAGATCCAGAGACCTGCTCCCTTTCTTTTCCAAATTGGTTGATTGAAGACCTATGCCCCTTCTGAGACTATTGGCCTCCTGCATCCTACTTGCTGGCTTGGCCAGGTGGCATATATGGGAATTACAGTAGAACCTGAAGTCTGTGGGTCAAGCACCAAAGGAATCTGTTGGATACCATACAGGTTTCTGTGAAGGCTGCAAAATATTCGTAGAAATGTTTGCTCAACTGCAATTGAAATAGCTGTAGACCCATCTCCCTTCCCCACCCAGCACTGATGGTAGTGTGAGAAGCGTCACAACTGGATGGGGTGGGCAGGTGGTGATATGGGTGAGGTGGAGATCAGAGGACTCCGGGCTCTCGAATTTTGGAGTTGCAGTTTATTCACTTGAATCTGAAGGCCTTCCTACTGTCCATCAAAGAGTGTCTGGGACACATCCTTATGGACACCACTGCCATGTGATACTGCAACAAGTAGGCAGATGTATGGTCCTGTGTCGAGAAGCTCCTTGCTTTGGGAGTTGGCTGTTGTGTCTTGGCACTTCCCTGGTCATGAACCGCCTGGCGGGCCCTTTAAATGCCAGGGAAGATGCACTCAGCTGGCAGTACCTGGAGGATCACAAATAGTGATTTCATCCGAGGTGGCACATGGCATTCTTGGACATTGAGGAGAGTCCTGGCTGGATGTTTTTGCCACCACTGAGAATGTGCAATGTCAACTGTTTTGCACTTTGGAGTTCCCAAGAAGGAAATGTCTGGAAGATAGATTCCAGCAAGAGTGGAACACCACACTCCTATATGCCTTTGTGCTCCATCTCTTCTACCCAGGGTTATGACGAAGATCAGGAAAGACTGTGCCCAGGTCATCCTGATGGCTTCAGATTGAGCAAGGAGAGTGTAGTACCCAGAACTTCTGGGCATGAGCATCTCTTCTCCAGTCAAATATGCACTACGAGAGAAACTTTTGCCTAAGCAGCAGGGTAGGGTTCTGCACCTGGGCCTGCACGATCTACATATCCTTGCATTGAGATTGAGAGGCATGGGTTAACTGCTCTTGATCTCCCTCCTGAGCTTGTAAATGTTATCCTTGCTGTGAGGTACCTAACTACTAAGTATGTTTATACCAGGCACTGGGACAAGTTTGTGAACTGGTGTGGTGTATGCAACACAACCCCTTTACAAGCCAACTTGTCTTATTGTTTGTTCTGTCTTTAGCTCAATTATTACTTTCTGAAGGCACCATTCCATATTATTTGCTAGCTTTTTCTGTGTTTTTGTTTGTTTTCCAGACCAGCCATCCTTGTTAAAATTAGTTGTTGTGATGAGTTTTCTCAATGGTTTTCTCCTAAACCTTTTTTGATGCTACAATGACATTATAATTTGGTCCTGACTTTTCTCATGTACTTCCTTTGAGCTGATACACACCTTCTCATTGTTTCTTCATACTTTGAAGACTTCTTCTCCAGTATGGGATCTTTCATAGATTCACATGCTTGAATCATTCCCTGTCGTCGAAGTGGGAGCCCCACTGTACAATAATAAAGCAGTATGTATCATTATCATAGGTTATAATGGCAATGAACAATCACTTTAATAGCCTTTGTCCTTTTTAAAAAAAAGGACCAGGCTTCAGCTATAACCAGTCATGCGTTAGCACCCTATAGAGCACTCCCAAGAGAGGCTCAGTCCCTCAGATTTTCTACAGCACATCATGTGAAGGGAGTCTCCCTGAACTCTGCTCAGTTTCTTCAGCATTACTTCTTTTTGTATCATCTAAGATTGTATTTCCTTTGACCCTGGCACTAATAAGTCAGAACATAAGAAACAATGAGAGACATTAGGAGTGTATCTGCTATGTTCAATCTACCCACGGGGTAAAGGACAACAAAATAAGTTTAACTTTTTCTTCTACAACTCTCATGTATAGAGAGATCAGGCTATTATTATGGCTACAGAAATGTAAATCTGTCAGGGTTGATGAGGAGGACAGTGAGGTTTCCTTCAGCACACAGGAGAGGTCAAAGGGAGAGGTCACACCAACGGTCTCCAGAGGTGTACAGAAAAGCCATAAATAAGACTCCCCATGAGTCTTGAAAAGGCAGTTCTCAGGGAGAGAAAAAGGAAAAAAAAATCCTCAGATCAATATCAGACTTTACGCCTCCCTCTTCAGTCCTGACACTAAAGACACTACTCTTCAGAAGCCAGTAAGGGTGAAACATAACCTGACAGTGAGATCTTTACGGCAAAACCACTGTAAAAATCTTGTCTACAATAACCTCATCTATGATAAAGCCATCTACAACAGCGGTCTATAATAACCCCATCAACGACAGTCGTCTATGATGTACGTCCCCTACGACGTCATCTATTACTTACATCGTCTACAACAGTCATTTATTGTAGTCGCCCACGATAATCTTGTCTATGATGGTCGCCAACAGCAGTGGTTTATGATAACCTAATCTTTGATAACTCCTCATCTATGACGGGTGCTGACGACTGGGTCGTCTCAGATGGTCCTCTACAATAATCTTATCTTCAGTGGTGGTCTACGATAACCTTGACTACGATAAACTTATCTATGATAACCTCATCTAGGACGGTCGTCTACTATGGTTGATGACGGTCATCTGTGCTAACCTCATCTATGAGAACCATGTTTACAATAGCCTTGTCTACAATGGCCTCATCTATGAAGAAGGACTCGCCAACGACAATCTTGTCAACAATACAAACGACGACGAAAGCACAATAGTCATCAACAAAAACCAAAGGCACCACAATAGTCTTTTATAACTTAATGTCAAGAAAGAAGAGGCCTAATATGAGCATGTCTTCAATAGACTGCAATATGTGGAGCACTTTCAGCGCTGTGCTCTGCCTCCAAATTCAGAGGGCATGGTTCAGGTTTCTATAGCTATAGTACTAACACCTATAAGGCGTGTTAGAGGATTACTACAAGCACTTTGAGCTTTCAAGGTCACATCGTCTCCGATATGTCAGCTTTCTCTGATGCTCTTGTCACTCCAGGAATGACTTTTGTGTCAAATCTTGCTATGCTTCCTCAGAATGACTGTTACCTTCTCTCTATTATCACCTGAAGAGAACCAGTCACAATACTGAATCTTTGCCAGATAAATGGGATGATTATTTAATACCGACACCTTCATCTTGTAGTGTGATTGGTTTTACGTATCCTTTGCGCGTTAGCTTCAGGCTTTAGGCCTTTGTGCACTTTGCCCTGGATGTATTTTATTCATTTGCTGACAGCTTAGAGCCTCTGTGCACTTTGCCTTAAATGCTTTTTATTAGGCTTTGTACTGTTATTTTTCAAATAGCCAGTTCTATGGTTTTGTTTTTTATTCATATCACACTGTTTTGCCTACTTCAGCACTGGAGTTCTCCATAACACATTCACTCTGTGCTTCAGTCAAGGATACAGTCTGGTACATTGCCGATAGACGTGGTAGGAGTTTAGACTTGGCCTTCCTGCGTAGGGACATTATGTGATCACACTGACATGTTAGTTATGAAATCACTTCCTTGTCCCAATACACGCAAGAGGGAGATTCCGACCAGGGAACCACAACTAGACGCTGACTGCCTCGTTGCAGATGCTGAACCAGATCACAGGCCTTTGCTCAGGTATGAAGGCTGATGTCTCCCCAGTGGTTCGGAAAGGCAAGCTAGAAGCTTAACATGCTGTGCTCTAAATAGAACAAGCAGAGGGAGAGTAGAAACTGTTAGGCACTATGATAGCTTTGTTCTTATGTTTTACTCTCCTGGTGACTATTTCAATCCTACTGTGTTGTATTGTTCTAGTTATTGCGGCTCACACCTTATTATCTAAAATACAGTCGTTTTATTAAAACATTATATAAAACTTATACTGTCTTTGTCATTTGTATATGAGATCATATTGTAAATGAGAGAGTGGGTTTGGATCTGAGTGACCACGACTTCCCTGAGAAGTTCCAAAGATGTCATGCGCTCGGCTGCCCAATCATTTCTTCCCTGTGGGAGAAATGAGGCACTGCTAGTTAGCCGGAGCAAAAAACGGATTTAGGGTGACAGAGTTCCTTACACGTGGGTCGGACTCAGTCCCCCACACCGTTATCGATCCTGCTGCCTAGAAATCCAGTAGTCTCATTTAGGATAATGAGAGCCCACGTGACATGGCGCCGCCAACCATTGGTCTGGCTCTGATTTTCGGGTCCGGCTGACTCTCTCGGTCTCATATACGTATACGGAGACGTCCGTGGCACTGAGGGCTTCCGCCACCGCAATATAGGTAGATCCTATTAATTGCGGTTGGTTGTTCAAGCTTGAACTTTAAAAGGAAAACCCCGATATTGGTGTGCCTTCTCTGACCTAGTGCTAGTTTTTACAAATGGCGAATCCTAATGTAGTGAATATAGCAATCAATATGCGTCACCCGCTCACAGGACATCTGATAGCACATGGACTGACGGTCCAGGGGGGTCCGGTCACTTTTGTGGTGGATGCCCATGCAGCCTATAGAACAGAACTTTTTTATTCTTGGGTCGTATTTCCAGCAGTTGATGGGGGTACAAATACTTTTCACGAATACACTGTTGCGAATGTCCCTGGACAGTACAGGGCTTACGCATACTTAGAGATACCTCTATCTTATCAAGAACACCATAATTGGCTTGATGGCGCCCTCCCACATACAGTAGCAGAAGTGAGGTTAGGTCCGTATGATGGTCCGACCTGGCCATTATTGGCTACTTACACACCATATCCTGCGGTTGCAAATTTGGCAGTGGCTGACGTGCGTCGTTTATATATAGACTTGGCAACTACATACAGAAGACTGGTTCAGTTTGTAATGCAGGCATTAAATACTAATGCAGCGCGTGCTGCTCCGGCGCACCCACAGGCAGTGGTTCCGGGTATCAATACGGCCACTGTACACTCAGTTATGGGTAAGGTACCGGCTAAACGTGAGGAGACGCTGGAAGCAGTATTTCCCCATACGGGACCTCAGGATAAAAATAGAATATTGACGATGTGTTTGCCGTATGGCATGGTTCCGCCGGTGGACCTTTGTAATACCTGGGGCACGGTGTTTGCCGCGCTCTACACTACGGCACACGGTACACCGACATTAGCTAATTTACCGGAAGTGCTTAAACAAATTCAAGATGAATATGGGGCTGCCCCTGCCTTAGATTTGGGCATGCAGTTAATGGGCAATTTTGCCGCAGTTTCTTCTATTATTTTGAGTAATCTCAAGGGAGAGGCAGTAGCGCTAGCGGTGCGAATGCGTCTTCGGGATGTTCCGCAGATTAATCAAGAGCGGGAACTTCCGAGAATAATAGCAGAAACCTATTCTAGTATTGGTCGCGATAGCCTAGGGGCTAGACCACAAAAACCCCAATTACAGGGTAAAAATAATAAAGATAATGCTAAACAGCAGCAACCTGAGGGTACTAAAAAGCGCTGGGAAAAGAAACAGCAAACACCTACAAAAGATGGGGGGCAGTCTCCGCAACCGGAGACCCTGCAGAATAGGTATAATCTCAGGAATAGGGATACTTTGAAGACGCCTGATAGATATCAATATACTGATACACGCCAATCTCGTTCCTTTCAGGACTCCTCAGAGAAGAGAAGTGAGAGAGGTGGGCGGTCAGAGCGGAGGACGGAGTACGTGAAACCGAGACAGGATTCACAATGTTCAACTGAGGTTTCTATTAAACAAGAAGAGAAACCGCTGCAACAAAAACAGCAATTTAAAAAGAAGAAAGTGGCAGCAGTCTTAGTTAGACATGCCGCTCAAGAAGAGACTTCTCTTGATGAACAAGACATGGGCGTTAGCACTGTTAGACAGCGCGGCAGAGGTCACAATAGTTCGCCGGAGTCTTCTAGAGCATCTGGAGGTGAAAGCAACTGATGACTTCATACAAGTCGAAACGCGGATATGCGAGTCTCTGATCCTGATAGAGTATATCAAGTGACTCTGCGATTAGAAGGGGACATTGACCGCATTGTACACGCCATCTTTTGGGACCATGTGGTAAAATCATATGATGTTCTGCTGGCCGAACAGGATTGGCCACCTGACTTTGTTTGCGACTGTCCGGTTGGGGAGGAGGTTATTACGCCTTCCTTGTCACCACTTGTTCCGAGAGAACTAGCGGAGTCCTATAGTAAAACATGGGCTCTAGCATAGGCTCCCGCCCTATATAGAAATAACGTGGGGTGGGATGACAATCACCTTATCATGTAATTCTAATAAAGGGCGAACCTCAGCCACAGCCGCAGTATCCTATCAAATTTGAGGCAAGGGCACCGGTTAGGAAAATTCTTACACAATTGGAGTACCAGGGTGTAATTGAGCCCTGTGTCTCGCCGATGAATAATCCCTTATTTCCGGTTGCTAAACCGGACCATTCATATAGGATAGTGGTGGATTACAGACATTTGAATAGTCATACACGCACATATGCAATACAGAATTCACATAGCGCAGCGCTTATGAATAATATCGTACGTAAGAAGTACAAAACAACGTTAGATATCTCGAATGGATTTTTCTGCCAAAATATAGCGCCCGAAAGTCGGGACTATACCAGTTTCAGTGCGTTTGGCTCTCAGAAAAAGTTTTGTTGTTTGCCTCAGGGGTATAAGAATAGCAAGGGACTTTTTTCGGCTCGGGTAACTGAAATGCTGCACGAGTTGGACCCTGAAGCGTTGTCATATGTTGATGACATATATCTGACAGACAATGAGATTCTGCAACTTCTAAGGCATGTATCGCGCATTGTTGTGGGGTTTGCTGATATTGGCTATAAGTTTAATTTTAAGAAATCAAAGATTGCCTTCCTCAGCGTCATTTTCCTGGGATATGAGTTGTCGAGTGAGGGCAAGAGCTTAGCGCCACATTTTTGGGAGAAATGTGCTTTATTGCAGCCTCCTAATACGGTTCGGAAGCTCCAGTCATTGTTGGGGTTTCTGAATTTTGGCAGAACTTACATTCCTGATTATGCTATGCGTATAAAACCCTTATACGAATTGATTTGCCCTAATTTTTCGAGTAGATTTTGGACGATTGAGCATACACACATACTACGAGAGTTACAGACGGATCTCTTAGCAGTTAAAGACTTACACACACGGGACAATAAGACACATTTACTCATCAGGGTGATACCTGGGGCTGTTGGGTTTACGTATGTCACCTTTAATGAGGGTGAGACAGTCCTGATTGCATACAAGTCCCACTTGCATTCTGCTGCAGAACAACGATTTGCACAGGCTGAGAAAATACTCACTGCAGTACAGATGGCTGTGATTAAAGAAAGACCGCTTGCCCAGGGCCAACGCATCATTGTCGTTTCCCCGATTCCGGCCTTAGAGGCTGTTACAAAAGCGAGTGTTCCTAATTCGAAAGCTTTACACCCGCGATGGATTCAATGGGCTACGTCTTTGACAGCCACTGATGTAGATTACATATTTGACCCTAAACTGCAGACTCCAGAATTTCTTCAATATGAAATGGAGTACCCAGTTCCTGCTGGTACGTTGCCTATTGACCAATATCAGGTGGTCATGTATACCGATGGCTCTGCGCAACCAGCGGTTGGGACTAAACAACAGTATTCTGCTGCATGTGCGGCAGTGAGCGGCACTATGGAGGGGGAAGTGTTCTGCCCCGGACATACTTATACTAAAACCTTGGGAGATTGCACGGCACAGCCGGCTGAGCTCAAAGCTCTATTGTTAGCGTTGGAACACGCGGATCCGGCGATTTTGACCTTGCTGGTCTGTGACTCCTACTACTGTGTTCAGTCTTTCATTGAATATCTGCACTATTGGAAATTGAATGGGTTCAGAGATTCTAAAGGCAACATCATTAAACATAAATTGTTGTGGGGTAAGGTTGCGGATCTGAAAGACACGCTTCCTAAGGTCCATGTTTTGCATACACTTGGACACCAGCGCGTTGGAATACATGTTGCTGGGAATACTTTGGCTGATGAATCCGCAAAATCGGCAGTGGCTGTCGCCACTGTGGCCGCAGTGACTCGTTCGAGTTCCAAACCAGACACAGAGATTTCAGCTGCCATAAAGGCTGCGGCTGATGGCACGCCATTTCCTAAAGGATTTCCTTCTAAATATAGTTACTGCTTGAGTAGTGCGCTGAATGCTGCTGTTAATATTCCAGGCATTGGTGTACGTGAAATACCCAATAAAATTGGGAGCCCTCGATTAATTTCTGCAGCACATGAGGGGGTGGCGTCTGCACATGCTGGGGTGGCTGCCACGATTTCACTTTTACAGGCTCGTTACTGGTGGCCTGGTCTCTATAAAGAGACAAAGCAATATGTCCTTTGTTGTGACGTTTGTCAATAGATTAAAGCTTCGTCGGCTAGACGCCCCTTCTGATTTCAAATAAACCTTTACAGTGTGTGTACTTGGATCATTGTGGTCCGCTGACACCAGATAGTGCATACAAATATATATTGGTTGCTGTAGATTCGTGCTCCAGAATTGTGTGGGTATGGCCACAACGCTCGGCTGACTCTCGAACTGTTATTAAGGATTTGCGCATCTTTGTCGATACATTTGCAGTTGCGGCTTTTCATTCGGACCAGGGCCCTGCTTTTGCCTCCAAGGCATTCAGGGACACCATGGCTTCGTTGGGGGTCCAACTCCAATTCTCATCTCCATTTCATCCCGAGGGAAATTCTGTCGTGGAGCGTTTAAATCGTGATTTAAAGCAATCCTTAACGGCCAGAGTTATAGGTACGGGTCCTGGTTGGCTAGCCCACCTGTATGGAGTACAGAGAGCACTTAATAACTTGCCTAGAAGGTCACTGGGAGGTCGTACTTCATATGAGTGCCTGTTTGGAACACGAATGTATGTTCCTGATCTAGATGGTCCTGGTGTGGAGGCGGCAGTTACGCCCTTTGACATAAATGATCGTGTCACTGTTTTGCAGGATTTACAACAATTCCGTGAAGATAACTCTTCTGCAAGTGCTCCCTCCTCAGGAATTAAGGATTAGCCAGTAACACCTACTGGTTGGATACCCAGGATTGGGGATCTAGTGCGTGAAAAGGTCGCAGTAAAGAAAAATTTGGTCCTTCTTATCGAGCACCTGTCCCTGTGTTAGGGGTAAGCGGCACGAGAACTGTGATTTTACCGCCGCTGCAAGGAGCCAAAGGGAATCGCTTTGTTTCTATTGATAATGTCAAGTTACAACATGTGGCCGATTCTGCACAGCAGACCAAGAGGGACACCCAGTAGTACCGGAATCCCTCTCACTACTGGGGAAGAAGTCCTGTTGCAGGTGATTTACACCAACACTGTTTCCTCTCCGGGCTTGGGGAGGGTGGATGATGATCTTGCGATTGTTCCACAGACGACGATTAATATGGAATCTTTTGATCAAGTTGCTGTACGTTCTACTGATGTTTCTGAACATATGGTTTATAGCGTGCCTAGGCGAGAGCCTCCATCTGCTTCTTTGTTCACAGTTGCACCTTTTGCAAGAACTGCCTCTGGCTGCTTCAACGACGCTGATGATGCAGTGTCCAGCGCCTCGTCCTCGATGTCTTCTGTCCGAGGTCTACGTAAGCTGCTGGGTTGGCTTAAACGCACATATTTTGTTTTTCCTTGGAACTATTTGTGGCTTTTTATGGCCGTGATGACTCTTTTATTATGGTTGGGATTTGTGGTTACTTTTTTTCTGGTAATACATGGTCATTTTCTTCCTGATCGATCTGACATTGAGCACGTGGAGACTGTGTTAAAACCACATTTTTCGTCTCATATGGTTCGAAGAGACTTGTCCAATGTAAACATTTCTGCGATACCGATTCCGGATGGGATTGTGTGGGATAAAGTAATGTTTGATATATATGGTCCCACTGAATTGATTCAAATACCGTATGTCCTCAAGTTATCAATGAATGATATTGTTATACCAGGCATTGTTTCTGATGATTGGGATGTGAAGACAGTAGATGCTATGCTGACAGATTTGCAATATTATACTGTCTATGACGATGAAGATGCTTACCAATTTAGAGATAATCATGGTGACATGTTTTGCTACAACTATTATGGACACCACTTTATTCATAGAGCTAGTAGCCCTAAGTCCATCTTTAATTATGTGCAATGGGAACATTGCTCGACTCCCCCACAAGGGTGTTCGAAAACGTATTATGATAAATTTGCATATTTTTCTGGGCATGATCAACGAAATGCTAAGTCTTACTATTTTAAAGTTGCACCGTATTCTAATAAGCAAATGTTATTGACCGATACTAAATTACTGTATTCAAATTAGTTTGTCGAGGGGTATGAATACTGGTTTAAGACTGTTGACTTGAAAAGTGTTTGGGGTTCGAAAAATTGGCAGATGCGAGGCAGGGACACATTATTTCGAGACTCAGTCCCCCACACCGTTATCGATCCTGCTGCCTAGAAATCCAGTAGTCTCATTTAGGATAATGAGAGCCCACGCGACAATCTCCTGCACCACCATATGATTTTTGTTGGTTTCCATACCCTAATGGAATGGGCAGCCAAACACTTCCAACTTCCAAAAACAAACAGGCTGTGAGACCTATTCAAATTGTTGATTACATCTTGAAGGAATTACAGTCATACAGCAGTTCTAACAAGAATCCATAAGAAATACAAAATGCCTCAAGACTCACCACCATCTCTGAACATCCAAACCCAACTCGGTCATCACACAAGCAGCTCAGTCGTTCGAAGAACCCTTCCAAACCAATCACATCACCTCACAAGCAAAGCGGATGTCTTGACAAATTTGGAGAGAGGTTCTCAACCATGTCCAGTACTGTGCTAGCTATGCTAAGAAAAGGTGCCATAGAAAAAGTCCCAGATTCTCAGCAAGGAATGGGCTTCTGTGTTTGTTTTGTCCTCATAAACAAGAAAACAGTGGAATGGTGACCCATCCTAGACCTCTGGAAATTAAATAAGTATTTATGGACATAGTCTTTTCACATGGTCACACTCTCCGACATCCTACATCTCCTAAACATAGAGACCACTTGACAACTCTGGGTTTACAGGATGCATACTTCCACATCCCCATCCATCCCAAACATTGCAAATAGCTATGATTCACTGAAGCCGGCTCCCATTACCAATTCAAAGTCCTCCCATTTGGCCTTAAACCAGCTCCACACATTCACTAAATGCCTAGCCCCCATGGCAGCTTCTCTCAGGAGGGATGGTCATCAGTTATTCCCCTTCCTCCACAATGGGTTGATAGAAGCACCAACGGCATTTCAACCATTCACTGCCACAAAGCTTTTCCTAAAGTTGTCTCACTGTAAATGACCAAAATGAACAACTATTACATCCTAAAAGTTAATGTTCTTGGGTGCAACACTAGATACTATCCACAGCAAAGACTTTCTATCCCAGGACATGTAACGAAGGCTCAGGCAACTAGCTCTAAAAAACAATCCAGAAAAATGGACCATTTCAGTGCGTTTGTTCAAATAACCTGTCGGCCTGATGTTATCAGCGACCAATCTGATCCTTCTAGCGTGCCTGAAAATGAGAGCCTTACCTGAACTGCTTCAAAACCATGGATTCAAACAGAAGGATCACTCGAGAACTGGGTGAACATCACATCAGGTATGATGAAAGCACTGGCCTGTTGGTCCTCAGATCTCCCACCTTTCAGAGGGCCTCACCTTATTACCTCAAATACCCGAATCTATGGATGCCTCCCTAGAGGACTTCATCAGTCATCTTTTCAAGGAAAAGTGGGCTCCGCTCCAGAGAGCAGGCACATCTATTTCCTGGAGCTCATCTATCTCAGTCTCCTAGCTTTCCTGCCAAGCATAGGAGAATCTTAGCTGTTAAGTTGCATGGACAATACCACCAGCATGCACTATGTGAAAAAAATAAAGGGGGCACAAGATCACTGGCGCTTTTCAAGGAAACTCAGGAAACCTGGAGCTGGCTGACAAAACACAGAATAACTCTTCGGGACAAACATGTTCCTGGGACAAGCAATCTCTTAACAGACATGCTAAGCAGAACTAAGAACAGCTGCCAGGAATGGGAGCTTGATCAGTCGAAGCTAAACAGTATCTTCTCGCTCATGGGCGAACCGGCACCAGATCTCTTTGCAACAAATGAGAATCGCAAATGCCAGTTCTATGCTAGTTGGCATCCACATTCAGGATTGTGGGGGAATCCCTTTTCGATCTGATAATTCTGGATCTATGCTACATTTTTCCCACGATACCTCCAATACTCAAAGTTCATAGCAAGATGAAAGTGGTGCAGTGTTGCTTCATCCTAATAGCTCCCAGGTGGCCCAGGCACCACTGGCAATGACACAAAGCCAGGTCTGTCATCCAGCCCAACTTCTGTCCACTTATGTGCATGGCTCCTAAATTCCATAAAGCCAAAGATCTGAATATTCCTCAGTACTCCAGGGATATTCACTAAAGTAAGGGCAGAAGCTACAATAAAAAAAATATCAGCCCAAATGGGGACGTTTGAGCTTATGGTGCCAGAAATAAAATCTGCATCCTCTACATGCATCACCTGAGCAGATACTACTATCTCCTTTCGCTAGCTCAGTCTGGGTTGGTGCATGACTGTATCAAGATACATCTTGCTGCAACATCTAGATGTAGACTTTCCTTGCATTCACTTTATTTGTGCTCAAACAGAATCATCAAACAGTTCATGAAAGTATTGTTCAGAGTTTTTTTTTTTTCTTTTTTCAGTCATGGCTCCTCCTCCGGACTGGCGCTTGAACACAGTTCTTTTTCAACTCATGAAGAGTCAGTTTGAACCCTTACAAAGAGCAGACCTCAAATGTTCTCACAAGGAAGGTCGAATTGTTGCTAGTGCTCCCTTAAGCTAGAAGGGTGAGTGAGATACAGGCACACACAGCTCAAGAACCCTTCTTGCACTTGATGGTCTGTCATTCTCAGAATCAATTCAAAATTCATTCCTAAAGACCTATCGACTTTAACCTCAATCAACCTTTAATATTATGGATTTTCTTCCCGGATCTGACCTAACGAGCAGAAAGATCTCTCCATATGCTAGATATTAATAGATGTCGAAAGTTCTACCTACATCACATTAAACAGCTGAGAAAAACTGAACAGCTGTTGGTCTTATATGCACACACTTGTAAGGGTACTGCAATCACAGAAACAACCATTGCTCTGTGGATCTCAGCCGCAATTGAGTTTTTGCCAGTCGAAGGTGGCAAACCGCTCACAATAAAAACCAGGGCACATTCAACTAGGGCACTGTCTCCCTCAACTGCTTCATTTGCAGGAGTGCCTCTGGAGAAATGTCATGCTGCGACCACGAAGAGTTAGCATACATGTGTGCAGCATTGTGGCCTGGAATCAGCACAGGGCAGTGATGCAGTGGTTGGATGGGTTGTATTGCACCACTTCCATAATGTGAGCCTCTTTGGGTTACATGTGTTTGATTCTGTATTTATGCAAACTTTAATGGAATTCATATATATGTGTATATGCATATATGTTTATTTTAAATTTCATAGGAATGTTATGTATATATTTCTACCCACCATCCTCTATTTGTTCTAATACTATAAAAGTATGCAAACACATAAACTGCTTGTTATTCTGATTCAAGCATGTGAATGTATGAAAGATCCAATACTAGAGAAGAAAAGTTACTTTCCTGTAATTGTAGTTCTCCAGTATTGGTATCTTTCGTAGATTCACATGTGACCCACCCTCCTACCCCGAAAGGCTCCCCTTACAACTTAGGATTTATTTCCTTGTGCTTTGAAAATTTCAGGGACTCAGCCTCTCTTGGGAGTGTTCTACGGGGTACTATTGCTTGATTGGTTATAGTTCAAGTTTAGTCCTTTTTAAAAAAAGGAAATAGATAGGCTAGTAAAGTTATTGTGATTTGACATTATAGCCTATTATAATGACACATACTGCTTTATTATTGCACCGTGGGACTCCCACTTTAAAGGGAAATTATTGAAGCATGTGAATCCATGAAAGATATCAATACAAGAGAACTACGGTTACAGGTAAGTAAGTTATTTTCTTTCTCGCAATTACTGCTGCTCATCGTGTGAGCTTCAGGCTCTTTCTCTGCAGCTGTCCACAACCACCTTTTTCTCAGACAAACTAGTGTTGTAGATCAAGGCTGCCTTTTTGCCAAAACCCTTTTCACATTGCCCAATCCATCTCCTTCCCAACATCCTTACCTCTGCCTCACTCCTCTAAAGAGGAAGAGAGGCTCCACTGGCTAGACCCCAAAAGAGCGTTGAGCAGTTACATAGATTGCACCAAAGACCATCAGGTGGACAGTCAGCTTTTTATTGGGTTTACTAGGGCAAAGAAAGGCAAGGTTGTGCAGAAAAGGACTTTAGATTAATAGTTCTCAGTTTAAGGATCTACTAATCATAGAAGAAGAGGTAATCTCCAGAATAGCAGAGGGATCATTGCAACAGAGCAAGTGCCTGCTACCACTGCGTTGGCACCTGGAGTGACCTTAGCATCTGTCAGACTCGGACATGGGTGTCCTTCCCTATGTTCCCGAAGCACTACTGCCTTTGCAGCTGGGTCTGACATGAAGAGCATTTTGCCCATTTAGTCCTACAGTACTTTTTGTCTTAGCCTATTCAAGAGACCCTCCATCTTGGAAGGTACTGCTTTGGTATCTATTCTAAAGGTGGGGAATCTGTGTTTAGAAGTATTGATCAGAAGAAGAAGTCAATTACCTTTGGTAACTCTTTCTGGTGAATGATCTAACTGCCGATTCCTGGCTGCTCTCCTGCTTCCCCTTCAGTGGAATGGCCTCTTTCCATCTATAAAAATCCCAAGCTAGAGGTCTGCACACTGGTACTCTGGTTGTTTTTTTTGTGCTCCATGTCCAAGGGCACAGACCTAATCAAGAAAGAAACTGATGTCAGCTCGCAGATGTTACACTGACGTGGCTGTCCTTGTCACTTCCAGACAAAACTAAGTTAACATGGAGCCGCACAGTGGCACCCATAGCATGTGATAGCACTACTGTGTAAAGGTTTCTGGATCTAGACTAGCAGCTGGGAATGTTCTAAAGATGAGGAATCTGTGGTCCAATACAGTATACACCAGAAAGAATGTTACTGAAGGTAAGTAACTTTCCTTTAGATCTCTGAACTTTTTTTAATAGGTTGAATATCAGAAACCAGAGCTTTGTTGAGAAGTCTGTTACCTTGCAAGAATGAAAATTCTTAATTGGTATATGTATTACTTCTTTATATTGGGGGATCAGTCTTACTGAGAAAAAATGCCTACAGCTTCCTTGCTCGTGGATTTCTACAGGTTGTATACATTGATGTTAATGACCCTTAGTGATTCCATCGCTACATTTAATGATCTTTTCTTAATTTTAAGGTAATTTGCCACCAGACAGCCTTCTTCATTGGCAGTACAAGTTGACTTTGCATGTGTGCACCTCCTAGGCGCCTGTTTATGTTGGTAAATTGCAATCCTTTTTGGGCATGGCCCATTACTATGCTGAGTATGTCAGAAACGATGGTTAGAAGTGCATTCTCTCGCGTCGCATACTCCGAAGCATGACTCCAAACCGAACGCTACACTAAAGCACAAGACAGTGTTGCAAGCCAGTAGGTGTGTAGTGTGGCCTTCATTAACACCCTTATACTTTCACCTATTGAAAGAAATGAGCAATAGTCGGAGAATTTTTGGACCCCTGACAAAAATAGCGCTGTCATTTTCCGTAAGGCAATGTGGCTACCTTGTTCCATAACACTTATTCCCACCTCACTTTTGTGAGACTGTGCTTGACGAGCAGGTAAACTTCTGCTTTGTATCGAAGAAGAAACCTTCCTGGGGAAATATTCCCTTATCCAGAAAGTTACATTTCAGTATTTATCAAGATCTTGGACTTTATATAAAAAAAATGTTGGTGTCAAGAGGGGTTAGGCACCTCTCCAGGATCGTTGGATTTAACCCCAGTACTAAGTGAGGGATCGCTGTGGGGGTTGCAGTGTGTTGATGGAATGATGTACCAACGCTCATTACCTTAATTCTAGTGTTAGTATAATGTTTTGATTACAGTACATTTTATGTTTAACAGTACTTGTGTACAGTCACGTTTCTCCAATTGTGGATATTAGATTTGCTTGACCAATGTGAATGAATTTGTAGAATTATGTATAAATACCTCCTCCAGGAACATTTTTATTCTTGACAATTGCCTTTACCCAATTCCTTGGGGCAATATTGGGTAGCCCTATGTAGTATTAATACCTTGTTCCATAGGCACCTATTCCCACCTAACCATTGTGAGACTGTGCTTGACGCGAAGTTAAACTGCTGCTCGGTATCGAAGAAGAAACCTTCCTGAAAAGATATTTCCTTACTTCAAAAGATATTTTTCAGTATTCAGCGTAATTAATTTGAACTTTAAAGTCATCCTCCTGGGTTCTAAACTAATCAATTCCCCCTTTTATAGTCGGAACTGTTAAGTCTATACGGAAGACACTTAACGTTAATACCTCACTTGCTCCTTTAAAATTAATCTTTGAAAAAAATCAAAGAGGTAGCCTTTCCAAACATATATCCGTATCCTTATAAATGTGTCATTTGTTTAGGTTTCACTAATCCCTACCACTTGTCAAAAAGTTAGAAAATGGAATATGTGCTCTGACACAACGGCAAATGCGAAGCTGGTCGCCCATCTCCGTTTTATTCTGTACAGGACTGAAACGTGCTTTTGCAAACCCTCGTTAGATATGTGAATTAAAATAAATGTGGTTTTCTGACCAGACGGGATTAGGAGATGCTTTCATGCTGTAATTGCTACACTTTTTAAGTGGTAGGCTGCGTTTAGCCGTTGCTTCCTTTAGATGGCAGTGTTGACAAAGTTTTGTGTTTCAGGCTGCATACATTCTTCAGAACCTGCTTGTTATTCCGATGCCGGCAGATATGGAAGAGACAGAGGGCTGCTCTTGGCAGGTCAGTGGAAAATTCATTAACTGGATTAGATCACGGTATTAACGTGCATAACACATTGAGCTACTAGTTATAACAAGAGACGACGTAGTTCGCTATTAGGATTTATTTAGGAAAATATTAAATGACAACCCAGTTGTGTGATACCTGATAATTTAATATGCTATTCTGATCTGAAAGAAAGAAGTGTTTTTTTTAGTTTGCTGTTTGTTAGGACACTTATTTGAACCTTTGGTTTCTGTTGCCCGATTTATTAACGTAATTTATGTATTTTAGATTTTTTTCTCCTACCTCAACCCCTCCTCTATATTAAATTCTGCCAAATTGTTCTTGTATTAATTAACGTAGAGGTTATGTTGCACAAAGTCGACCCCAGATATGTTATGTGCGTTTAACTATTGAATTAAGCGAGGGCGGGGCCTGGCAAGATGGCCAACGGTGTAGACGTGGGGCCTATACGCTGCGCTTAAAGGACCACGCAGACAGTTCACTGTGTTACTGGGGAAGAACTGCATCAGTGCAGCCCCCTCTTTATTTATAAGCTCGGTTCTTTGCTCCTCCCGGACGCGCGGAACATGATACAAATTATAGGAGAGGCCGGATGGCTCTCTACATCCCTCCCATGTTTTAATTCACACGGGCCAGTAGAACAAATGCACACATTTAACCGGACCCAAACAAGAGTCCCCAATAGAAAACCTGCAACTCAAACAAACAAAATAATAACCCAGAAAGAGGGTAGTGGTTCACTTCAAATTCTGAAAACGGCTTTTTCTTGTGTTCTTCTTTTGCAAAAATCCCTGCAGGGTACCGTCCCTAGACGACCACACCAGGATTTAACCGACGACTAGTATAGAGGACAAACAAAATCTTTAAGTTGACTGTTCGGCATGGGATTGGGCCGCAGATGATACCTCCCACCTCTGTGAGACGCCCCTTCAGGCTCACCCTCCTTTGCTCATGACCTTTGCACTTCTGGGACGGATGCTGTGTTATCTTCAGTCCTTCCAATATCATTCGTGATGACACCAGACTCTTCCTCGATCTCTCCATTATTCCCCGACTGGGCCGAGGCTCCTGCTCTCTTGAATTGTGACACGTTCCTGGTGACTCTCTGCCTTCCTCGAGCCGCTGTCACCATGGCACCTTTTACTCCGATGACCTGCCATGATTCAGGTTCAAAAGTTGTTTGAAACTTTCCTCCTAGCCGGCGACTTTTGACTATCACCAGATCACCTTCTTGAAAGTCTCTAAACCTACTTCGCCGTTTCTCCGTAGCCTTTCGGTTAGTAAGTTCTAGGCGGCGCTGGGTAGCTTGGATATCTAATTCTGGGGCCACCCAGTGGGGACCAGCCGGGATACAATCTCTCTGTGGAGCTCTAAACATCAACGCAGCCGGGGCGCACCCTGTGGTGCTGTGTGGGGTCTGGCGATAAGCACTGAGGAACTGCTGCAAACAAGTTTCTCCATCTTCTCGCTGTTCCACCCCTATCCGTAATGCTTGGTTTAGCGTGCGCATGAACCTTTCGACATCATCGTTAGCCTGAGGCCAGTAAGGCATGACTTTCCGATGATGTATGGCCAGACCATCCAGATAAGACCTAAACTCTTGTCCATGGAACGGAGGCCCGTTGTCAGTCCTGACTTCATCCGGGAGCCCAAACATGGCGAATGTCTTTTGAAGTATTGGCCGTACATTCTCGAACGAGGTCAAGGACACGACTTCAACGACCGGAAACTTTGTATACGAATCCATAAGGACGACCGTCAACCTCCCGTCCAGAAAACTGCCTAAGTCCATGCTCACTTTCGTCCACGGTTTCTGACTGGCTGGTTCCGTGATGATTGGGCAGCCAGGTGGCTCTCCAGATGTGAAGATGCATGAATGACACTTCCCCACCAGCTCATCCACCTGACCGTCCATACCAGGGAACCACACTTTGGCACGCAACCTGGCTTTGGCAGCACCCTGATGACCCTGATGGGCCAACTCCACCACTCGGGCCCACAGAATTCGAGGGAACACAATTCTCCTTCCCCTCAGAATTAGCCCTTGACCATCTGCGGAGAGCTCGTCTCGCACTCTCCACATCCCCTGCATCATTTCCTTATGCTCCAGAGTGGATACTTTCGTCTTTTCCAGGAAGTGTTTCCATTGTCTGTGCTCTAGGGCTTCCTTAACTTGATTCAACACCACATCTGTTTTGGTGGCATCCATAATGTCGACTATCCCAAGAGCATTAGGACATGCCGACTGCACAACCATGTTTACAAACACTTCCGTGCTCTCCTCATCCTTTTCCTGGTATTCATCGGACATTACCGGAGACGGGTGGCGAGACAAGTAATCAGCTGGGTTGTTTACTCCTGGTCGATAGACCACAGTAAATCGATAGGGCTGAAGCAGAACGGCCCACCGCTGTATTCGTGGAGGCGCCAGACGCATACTTCCAGCAAACAGAGACACTAAAGGCTTGTGGTCAGTTACCACTTGGAATTCTTGTCCATATAAGTACAGATGAAAGTGTCTGCACGCCCATTGAATAGCTAGCGCTTCACGCTCAATCTGTGCATATCTGGTCTCGACTGCAGACAACGCCCTGCTGGCATATGCAACCGGAACCCATTCCTGGTGATTCTGTTCTTGGAGAAGAACGGCACGAGTCCTACGGGACTGGCATCAACCACGACCTCCGTCCGTCGATGGGGATTGAAGTATGCCATGGTTGCTTTATCTAATAGCGCTGCTTTGATGTCCGTGAACGCTTTGTCTGCAGCCGAGCTCCATTCCCACCTCTGTACTCCCTTCGTGAGTTGTCGGAGTGGTTCTGCCATAGTAGCGAGCTGTGGAATGAACCTTCCGCAGTATGTGGCCATGCCTAGGAAACTTCTCACTTCTGTGGGATTCTTTGGAATCATGGCTTGCCGAATGGCGTCCGCTTTTCGTGGGTCTACTTGCAAGCCTTCTTTAGAAAACACATAACCAAAAAACTCCACCGACGTTTGGTAAAACGCAAATATTTTTCTGTGGAGTGTCAGCCCTGCCTCTGCTAGCCGCTGCAACGTGGCTCTCAGGTGGTGATGGTGTTCGTCTCTTGTCTTAGAGTGTATGAGGATGTCGTCACTTAGATTTATCACCCCTGGTAATCCAGACAGAGTCTCTCGAATAGCATTCTGGAACACCTCTGCAGCCGAGGACACCCCAAAGCTCAACCGCTTGTATCGCCGAAGCCCCACATGCGCTGAGAACGTGGTGATGTTCCTACTCTCTGGGTCCAATTCTAGCTGATGATACCCAGCATTCAGGTCCAATTTTGAGAACCACTGTGCTCCATTCAGATCGGCTATAATATCGTCCATGGTAGGTGTTATGTGCCTCTCCCTCTTGATGGCTTTGTTGGGTATGCGCATATCGACACATAGACGAATGGCACCAGGTTGCTTAGGTTTCGGCGCTATTACCAGAGGTGAAACCCACAGTGTTGGCCCTTCTACCTTTTCAATTACTCCTTGGCTTTCCAGTAACTGCAACTCCTTTTCCACTGCCGGTCGTAAATGGAATGGCACACGCCGATGTCTCAAAGCAACTGGCGGGACGCTTGGGTCTATGTGAAGTTTGACTTGTTTGCCTTTTAACCGTCCCATCCCCCTCAAATAACTGCGGAAACTCCCCAACCAGCTGTTCGACATGTGATTCGTATATTTGTCGTGCAAAGAACACCAGTTCCAGCTCGTCCGCAGTGTGACAACCCAACAGTGTACCTCGGTCTCCCGTTACCACATAAAATGTTGCTTGTGTTGAAACACTTCCACTGGCCACAGACACTTCTATCGTGCCTTGCAGCGGCTCTCGACCTCCGTAGTTGTATATTTTGGTGTTCGTTTGGGTGAGAGATGGTGTCGGGACCAGCTGTCGGAACAGGGTGTCATCCATTACGTTAACAGACGCCCGTGTCGATGAGTACTGTTGCTGATATGCCATTGACTTGAATGTTGCTCATTGGTGGCGGTCGCTTCTTTTGTTGTCTTGCACCGGTGAACGAGATTACAAAGATGTCTTTGTCTTCATCTTCTTCAAAGACGGGCATTCCTTGAGTTGTGCTTTCCTTAGAGTCGTCCTTGCCTTTACTCACACTCCTGACTTTGGCGTCTTTTCCTGTCTGGTCTACTGGCTTGCTTCGTCCTGACCTGCATACTTTGGCAAAATGGTTGTTCTTGCCGCACTGGTTAGACGTTTTCCCTTTTGCCGGGCATCCTGACGTTGTCCTGTGTTCATACCGACAGCTGCCGCAGGTGCGTTCACTAGCCCTGAAAAAGTTTGGCTTGTGCCCTGACGGTGGGCGAGCGTGAATGGCCTCTATTTGCTCTTCTTTTACTTGAAGTGGGCGTGTGTTAGACGAAGCTGCCATCGATTGACCCCTCACCGCTGCCATGGCATCCGCCCGCACTGCCAACAGTTCGTGTGACCGTGCCAGGACCAGTATGTCATCAAGAGAGATGCCTTGTTGGCGTAGGATAAGTTTTCTCAGGGCGTTGGATCGGCACCCTTGGATTATCTGGGCTCTGATCTCTTCTTGCTGCATAAGCCCTACGCACGAGCTTGCTAGTTTCCTCAGCCGCGCGTAAAACATGTCCATTGACTCGACATCAGTTTGTTGAGCTTGGCAAAGCTTGAAGCGTTCATAGTCTGAGTTTAGTTGTGGGTCAAAATGTTTGTTTAATGCTAGGACTGCGGCGTCAAAATCTGACTTATCCCCTGTGTCTGGTAGCGCATCAAATAACTCTTGCAGTTCCTCTCCCCCCATTAGCAACATGAGGGATCTGCGTACTGCTCCATCTGTTTCTCTAGTAGCACAGAAGTAGTTTTCCAGTCGATTGAGCCACAGGCGCCATCTTGGCGCTGCAGTGGCCGGATCAATTAGTTGGCTGAATGGTGGCAGCGCGGTGACTGAGGAGTGAGCCCTGGTGTTTGCTTGCGCAGGCGGCTGAGGATTGTCTTGCTGTGGTGCACTCATCTTCCTTTCTGACTATACCTTTGGATGATTATTCTCTTTTTTTTTTTCTATATTTTAATGCCCCTTTTCACTGCTCTTAATGGTTGGGGCCTCTTTCTCTCAGTTTTTTGTTGATGCTCCTTTCTTTTCTGCTTCTTATTTGTTTATTCTCTTTTTTTTTTTTTTTTTTTCTGGAGCTTCACTTAATTTTTTTCATCTTGTGTGCCCTTTGCCGTGTCTCTATTGTAAAAATATATATTTTTTCTTTTATTTTGTACTTTTTCTTTTACGGAGTTCTTCCACTCCTAATTGCAGGCGCTCAGTTCAATCAGTGCGTCCCTCTCTCGGGGAGCGCGGCCGTGTGTTTTCGTTGCCGTTTCCCGGCAACCGAGAGCACACGTGGATCCTGCCTCCCACGTGGTACACGCAGGCCTCGGACTGGAGCGCTGAAACTGCCTCACCGTCTGAGGTCGGGCCGCCTCGTCGTTCCTGGGTCCACGTCAGCAACCCCCGCAGTGCCAATTAGCGCGCGCCGGGTGCAGATGGTCTGTGACCCAGCGGGCGCACAGCGGCCTCCACCAGTGGTGCGGCGGACCCGCTCTGGTAGGTCGCACGCGTTTCTTTTCTTCAGTCAGGGTCGGGGTAAGAGGGGTCGCCGGATGTCACGGGCGCGTTCGGGCGGGCTCCGCACTCGTCGTCTTTTCTGCTCCTGCACGGCGCAGGGTTCATGGGCCTCCTCGTCGCCAGTGTAGACGTGGGGCTTATACGCTGCGCTTAAAGGACCACGCAGACAGTTCACTGTGTTACTGGGGAAGAACTGCGTCAGTGCAGCCCCCTCTTTATTTATAAGCTCGGTTCCGCGCTCCTCCCGGACGCGCGGAACATGATCGGTGCCTTGATCCTGTTGGGGCCCGGATTGGCGTTGGCTGGGTGCAATTTGGAGGCGCTGAGGGGGTGCTTGCCGGGCAGTTTTAGAGCGTGGCCTGGGCGCTCTCTCTGGTGGATTGGTCTGTGGCCCTGATGAGGAGGGCCGGGATGCCCTGCTGGTGAGCTTCCTGGAGGGGTGCACTTTCAGCCCTGCTCTGGGGAGCCTCTGCTAGGCCTTCTTAGCCCCTGGACCTGGGACGCCTTGTGTGCTGTGACTATATGGTTATTCGCTCTGGGCCCTTGGGGACCTGACGCCTGAGCTGCCCTGTTTGGGAGTGTGGCCCTGGACTGTATACTATTGCCATCCTGGTAATAAGGTACTGTGGAACTGCATTTACGGTTATTGACTGGTCGGGAATGCATCAGCAGTCCACTGCCTCACAGGGGAATACTATGGAGCAATATACTACGCCCGCCCCGGGGTCGAAGTGCCAGACTCATATGGGTGCCCCTGGGGGGGTTTCGGTGGCACCCACCCCAGCGAAGGAGCCCTCTTGCGCTGAGCTACAGGCTGCAATACAGGGCTCCCATGTGGTCCTTGAGGGTAAGATCGAGGCTGTGGCTGTGAAGGTGAACCTTCTTCGGAGGGACCTTCATAATGTTTCTGATAAGGTCAAGGTGGCGGAGGGGTCTATTGTGGACCTGCAGGTGGAGGTAACCAATCTACGCAAGCAGATGGCACACATAACTTCCATGGTCGGGATGTTGGAGGCTAGGCTGGAGGACTCAGAAGGCAGATCCCATAGGAACAACGTGCGCCTCCTGGGGTTTCCAGAGCGGGCAGAGGGTTCCTTGACAGAGGGCTTTGTGAAACGAAGGATCACAGATGTGCTGAAGCCTGAGGGTCTGTCTAGGGTATTTGTGGTGGAGCGGGTGCACAGGGCTTAGGTCGCCCCTCCTAGGCCTGGGGCGCCTCCGAGGGCCATCATCGCGCGCCTCTTGAATTATAAAGATAGGGACAGTATCCTGTGGGCTGCCCGAGAGACTTATACGGCTGTCTTCAAAAATAGCAAGATCTCAATCTACCCGGACTACACAAAGTCCAGACCTCCAGTAAAGGATTTCTGGAGGTGAAGGCGAAGCTACGCGCCATGAATATCAGATATAGGTTGCTATACCTGGTGCGACTGAAGGTGCTTTCTGGGGGCAAGCCGCACTTCTTTGAACATCCTGAGGAGGTCTGGAGATGGTTGGAGATATGGGGCAAGGCGGGCACGGGATGCTCTGTCAGGCCCACCAGGGGGGCTGCTCGTACTTCTGGTGTGGATGATACAGACTGGAGGAAGCGTGGGGAGAGCAAGACGCAGATCTCTGCTCAGGGAACTGCCGGTTTTGATGACAGAGTTGAAATTCAACAGGACGGTACCATGGCTGTTGTGGTGCCTGAGATAACTGATGAGAGTAATGAGCCATTGGACGCACGAATAGAATCAATTTCTGTTGATATTTGATACTGTTTGCTCCTTGTTAGTGCTGACTAACTGGGAGCCGTGGGAGTTTGGGCTTGTGTCTGAGGGGCACGCTCTGGGCGGTCTGTGGTCTCAGGCACTGTGAGGTGCATGGATGTCAGGGGGCATTGCATGGTGCTGATTAATATAATGGTGGGGGGGGGGATATTCTTCTCCATGCCTATAACTGATAAGGTTCCTGGGCACATTGATTTCTGTTAACGGGATGGGGTGTGTTCACTTCCACTGTTGTGGTAGGGAGTGGGTTGTTGGGGATTAGGCTGTTGTCCTAGTAGCATACATACACATGGACCTACAGTATGTTTTGAGGTTGCTGTTTTACTGTTTATCCGGGGTGGATTCTAGGGGTTTGCGGTTTGTTAGTTAGTGCATTTGTGCATGTGGTTGTGGGTTGTATCAGCAGTGGGTGGATGAGTGTGGGACATGTTGTGTGGACTTACACTGCTTTCTCTACCCTGGAGGGAGGAGGGGGGAGGGGAAGTACAAGGGATAGGGTTTTTGCCCCATTTACACGGGGAGACAGCTTAACACTGACATGGAATGTCAGCAGGTTGAAAACATATACTATGCATTACATGGTGCACTCTTTCCTAAGGTGGCATAAGATTCATAAAGCCTGTCTCCAGGAGACGCAATTGACGGAGGAGGAGTCACAGAAAGTGGCAGGGGCAGGTGTTCTCCTCGTCCTACTCCTCCTATGCCAGGGGCGTGATGGTCTGGATTGCGCTGGGTGTCCCATTTGTGCATACCTACAGTGAAGCGGATGTAGATGGGAGATCTATACTTGTGCAGGGCACGCTGGACGGGTTGCCTCTTACTGTTCTCAATACCTATTCGCCTAATGTGGATGACCGAGCATTCTTTGATAATATTTCTGAGGTCCTGGTGGAGGGTGTTGGAGAACCCCTAATATGGGCAGGAGATTATAATTGTATTTTGGATGGGAAAAGGGATTGTTATCTGTCTAAATTGGGTACCAAGCCTTAGATGGTGAGGTCTCTCATGGAGGTCATGCACAATTTGGGGCTCTGTAATGGATTAATGGAGGGAACTACATCCGGCGAGCAGGGAATACACTTGTCACTCTAAGGCGCATAATACATGTAGTCGTCTGGACCGTTTCCTCTTGGGTGGGTTCACTCGTTCACAGGTGGGTGACGTCAGGCATATGGGGAGGTTTTTATCTGATCATGCACCAGTGTTGCTGCAAATGCAGTGGGGATCTGATGCGGAGGTGAGACGCAGTTGGCGTATGCCTACACATTTTCTGATGGATGCGTGCTGTCGCGAAAAAATAGCTGTGGCCCTTGAAGATTATGTGGATCACAATTGGGGGATGACAGACTCCCGGACAGTGTGGAATGGGAGGCCCTGAAGGCTGTGTTGAGAGGGGTCTGTCTAGGCACGGTCTGTGGTGTATGCAAGCAGATGGAGCAGGAGCTTTCCAGTTCTGAGAAGGAGCTGGGGGAAATGCAACATCGTGTAGAATTAACTGGGGAGATAGACCCCGAGCAGCTCGGCTTTTATAAGAAGGTTAGTAGCTGCTGGGAGACATTAGATAAGGTCACACTCAGATCCTATAGACAGTGCCTTCATAGGGAGGTTGATAAGTCTGGTAAATTACTAGCGTGGATACTTAAGCCATAGGTTGAATCTCCTCCCATTTTGCGCATCAGGGATGCTGGTGGTGTGCAGGTCACTAATCGGGGGGGACATCTATTGAGTTTTGGTGGCACACTTGCGAGGCGTGTCCTGCGCCGGAGTACCGGTATCGGATTCTGATTTAGAAGGGTTTCTGTGCCAAATGTGTTTGCCGTGGCTGGAATTGGAGCATATGGAGAGTGTAGATGCTGAGATAACGGTGGAGGAAATGATGGCGGCTGTGGAGGTGCTCTCGAAGGCTAAATCTCCGGGTGGGGATGGAATCTCAATTGAGCTGTACCAAACGTTTTCCTCTCAGCTGAGAGAGAAGGTGTTTGAGGAGGCTCGGGTGCGGGTATACTTCCGGAATCCATGCGTCAGGGCGTCGTCTGTCTAATGCTTAAGCCTGGCGGGGACCCGTGTGACCCTTTTTCTTATCGCCCGCTTACCATGCTGAATTGCGATGTAAAGATTCTATGTAAAATACTGGCTACTCGGCTATGTGGAGTGATTCAGGGATTGGTGCATTAAGATCAATGTGGTTTCATACCTGGATGTAGCACAACTCATAATTTACGTCGTTTAACACATGTCCTGCATGAAACTAAGGGTGTTGGGGAATACTTAGCGCTGGTGTCGTTGGACCTAGAGAAGGCGTTTGACACGGTTGAGTGGGGCTACTTACTGGAGGTGCTGCGAGGAATGGGATTTGGCTCTCATTTCTGCTCTTGGGTTTGTATGCTGTATACTGCACCTACTGCACTCTGACTCCTGGATAATCAGGAGGGGTACTAGGTAGGGCTGCCCTCTCTCCCCGCTTCTTTTTGCCTTGGCGGTGTAGCCACTGGCGGTTTGGCTTCATGGGGAACTGGCGCCTTGGGGTGTTGAGGTGGGACGGGTCACTCACATTGTCTCTCTGTATGCTGATGATGCATTGTTATATCTACGGGAGCCGGGAGTTTCGGTGCCTCTGTTGTTGCAATTACTGGTAGAATTCAGGAGTATGTCTGGGCTTTGGGTAAACATGAGAAAGTTGCTTCTGTTTCCCTTGGGGTCTTTAAGTGGTGCTCCATTGGAGGATTTGCCGGGGTGGGGCTCAGGTGGGAGATCAAAAGTTTTAGATACCTGGGCATCTGGGTCACTCATACGGTGGAGGCACATTTGAAGCACAATATTGAGCAGGTTGTGACCGGGCTGGAGCATTCTGTCTTGTTTTGTGATAGGCTGCCTCTTTCCGTTATGGGGAGGGCGGCGGTGGCCAAGATGGTGTTTTGCCGCGGTGCCTCTATCTTGTGCAGAACTCTTTATTTCCGTTGGCGCTCCACTATTCAAATGGCTGGATAGATTGCTGATCTCATTGGTCTGGGCCGGGCGTCGTAGTAAAGTGGCCTTGTCCACTCTGCAGAAGGAGATGGTAGACAGAGGGTTGGCTATTCCGAATATCAGGCACTATTATTATGCAGCACTCCTGCAACATGCTGCAAAGTGGATGTCTCCGTCTGATAACTGGGAGAAACAACTTTTGTCGGGTATAATGGGAGGAGAGGAATTGGTGCATGCCTTGATGACGGGAGGTCATTCTGAGGCTGCTGTCCCTTACCTGGTTCAAACCACTGCATGGATATGGAAGCAGGCAGTCAAAGTGATTCGCCGTGCTCCTTTTGACAGGGAGTTGAAGGCCTGGGATTTAGTCCCTTTTAGGAATATGGATACTGTAATGACAATGGATCCTTGGAGAGCGGGAGGTTGCTTTTTAGCGGGTGATTTATATCCCAATGGGGAGTTAATCTCCTTTCAGGAGGCGTGAGGTACGTTTGGACTGAGCTCTGGGCAGTTTCTGCAGTATGCTAAGGTGCACGTGGTGGCTCGAGAGATTTGGTCTGGATTTCTGATGGCAGCTCCTGCATCGCAAGTGTTGAATGGATTGATAAACTGGGAGGAGGAATCTCACTTGATTACCCGGTTTTATAAAGCGCTCCGGGGGGGGGGGGATCAGCCAGGTTGGGAGTGTGTGGCGCGTAGGGCATTGGATCGAGAACTGGAGGACCCTTTGGGGGATGCGGAATGGGATATGGCTCCATTGTTGGTGCGCACGGTCTCCTGTAATAACATATTTAAGCTCTTACGTTTTAACTTTGTTCACTGTGTGTATCTCACACCTGCCCGTCTTAATAAGATTGGCCAGACAAAGGTGGTTGGGTGGCCTAGATGTGGGGAGATGGGTGCGACCTTTCTCCACATGGCTTGGTCCTGTATGGAGGTGCAACACTTCTGGTGGGAGGTGGTCCCGATAACAGATAGGGTCATGGGATTGGGGCTGAAGGCGACACCACTGACCTGTCTTTTAGTTGTGATGCGTAGATCAAAAGAAGAGCGTAGCCCACATTGACTCGCACAGCTTGCATTGGTATTGGCTAGACGTAGAGTGGCTATAGGCCGGATGAGTGTTTGGTGTCCTATTATTCCTCTCTGGGCCCGAGATGTACTGGAGTGGGGGAGCTGATGAAGAGCAGAATATGAGAATGACACATAGTTTGGAGGGTGTCCTAAGAGATATAATGGTTTGGGGGACATTACTGGAACGCTTCTTGGGATCGGAGGAGTCCAGTTCTGATCGCAACACTGAAGATGAGGGCTGATGCTTGGGTTGTTGTGCGGTTCGGAAGATGTGACAACCAACTGTGGTATAATTATGATGTTGTATCTATGGTATTATGAGGAATTGGTTACTCAGGGAATTCTTTGCAAGGGAGGTTGGGGGTATCCAATGTTGTACTGCTTGGCTTTGCTCAGGTTGTTGTATATTTCACACCCCTTCTTGGACTCTGGGGTGGTGTACACGCTATGTCGTCTCACACTGATATGCACTGCACTGTTTTGCTTCATCTGTTTTTCTTTCGAACAAAATTTAATGAAACAGTTGTTAAAAAAAACTTTTAAAAAAACTATTGAATTAAGCCACGTTGAGCTGCGGGTGACTGTCTTATATATGCAATGAAAGATTTTGAATTAAATTCATCAGCATGTAGGCACAAATGGGGAGTCCTAGCAAAATCAAATTGACCGGTGTGGCTTGCCCATTGTAAACGAGAGACTAACCATCACTGACTCCATCCCCCGGTACGCACCACCTTGCAGTGCCCAGTGGGCTGGTCTGACAGGGCGTGTCTGGACAGAACTATCCAACGTCTCTTTGCACGCCCACAACTGCTCCAGTTTGCAAACATGGGTCACCTTTTTTTTGCTATCTGATTCGCCAATATGGTTCACTTTTATTTTTTGTTCCCAGTCCTATTTTCTCCACCACTCCGCCCCTGCTCCCAACACAAATGTTTCTTAACTTCAGACACAATGAAGTGGACGGCTTCCACCAGGTGTTTATTTGTTAATTTGAACCCACGGCCCTTCTCCTCATGCTCCCATGCGGCCACTACTTCTTATGATGCCCTTTGGCCTTTCCACCAGTGGTCCCGTTTGGCACTTCACCGGGTGCTCCCATTTGGCACTTCACCGGGTGCTCCCGTTTGGCACCTTGCCCCATGCTGACCTACAGAGGGTTCACCTAAGCCACTTGCCAATATTTTCTCGAGTCACATCACCAGTTGCTTCCTTGAGAGACTCTATTCATTGCAGCCTTGAGGTACCCGACCCTGCGCATTCCTGGGGCACACCACCCTATGCCTGCTACGGTCCCTCGTCCTAAGCTTCCTTGAGGCACCTCGGCCTCTTCATAAATGTCAACCTGTGTCCTCACCCTTTGCCTTTGTTTGCCAACAGCAACTGCACCCCCCACCCATCAGCAGAGGGCACACCTCTTATGCCTTCTGTTGCATTGCAACCTGTGCTTCCATGCTACATATATATACGTATGGGACTTGTTTGATGATAATGGCTGCTTGTAATGTTATTTTTCTGCCTATTGGTGTGTTTGCATGGGCATCTGAAGATCTGTTGGTATGTTGTTATAGTGGTGTGCATACATTCATCCATATTCTGTGCAACTCCTTGTACAACCACTATACCAAAGCAAAACCCATCGAGGTTGTCAGTTTTCATTTTGTCTTTTTAATACAAGCTTAAGATTGGTCTGGTTAGTTCTGCTATTGAAAGGCAAACGGGTGAAGTCTGTGATGGAAGGACGAAGTATACCCTGTCTTTGAGGGTAGCAGTGACTTTGGTGTTCACACATTAAATGTCAAGGGCATACATGGCAGATGACGAGGTGATGACTTTTTGCTTGAGCTGTAACTAAAACAAATTTCCAGTTGGTTAATATTATTTGGGTATGGTGTTATATCTGTGATTAATGTCTTTACATTTTTCAGTAATCTTTGAAAACTGTTCATGTGTGTAAAATTGTTTTAACGTGTTATGTGCAGTAGGAATATATTGTGTTTCAGACTTTGATAACAGTTTTGACTTCTACAATAAACAGCTGTAACAGAGGCTGATAATGATGTTGCTTTACACCCCAGGGGCCATGTGTCCACGATGACGAGTCCGGGCTGTCGCTCGTAGGAAAACCTGCTCTTCAGGCCTTGTTACACCACTGCCACTTCTATGAACATTTGAACCAAATGATTAAACACTGCTACCTCAACGGTCATACTTTCGATGTCCGTGATAACTTTGCAAGTTGGACTCCGCAGAATTATTCATATGGTAAGTTGTCGTTTGGTTTCGTTTGTCGGTACTGAGATGGGGTTTTCATGGCCGTTTGTGTTGTTGAAGCAACGCAGTGTGTGTTTCTGAAGAGCATATCTTTTTCAAAAAGTCCACGATCACTGCAGTACGTGGAACTACAAGCTAGTGAAAAGTCAACGGTGGAAAGAAGGGAAGCAGACAGGGTTTGGGTATTGAAAAAATATTGGGTAAAGTGAGTAGTTTTCTCATGCAGAGAGTTCTTAAAACATTTACTTATGAATAACAGCTGTATCTCCCTTTTGGGAAGTAACTTATGTTTTTTGTCTAAACTGTTCATAGGCAAACGTCTTGAATACTTTTAAGTAAGGTAAGTACGTGTAGTATCACACATACACTGATTGTAATCTCCATTGTGGAATCCTTCGCGATAGGATTTGCCTGTATGGGACTCCCGTATTGATCCTCTGAAATCTAGGATGGATCAGCACTAGTGGCACTTGTACGGACTTCTTTGGTGCTCTGTATTTGTGATGCAGATACTGTTTCCATCCAACTTTGCTAACTCGTATGACCTGTAAGCGGTAGCAAATGTTACGGATGAGCCCTTTGCAGAAAACCTCTTAGTGCCATGCCATAAAGTTTTGATCCTATTTCACATCTGATTGAAAAGCTTTGGATTCCTAAAAACATTCCCTGAAAGTGATGTGGACCGCTAAAGTAAAGTTGTGTTTGACCCGAATGTACACGAGCCTGGAGCTATACCTGCCCTTGAAGAAAGCTAGACGGTTAGGAACCTCCAAAGAAGTAGAATTTCCAGCTCAGTAACAGTCACCAGGAATAAGCTTACTGTTCAACCATAGGAAGGGAGCAGAACATTTAGAACAAATTTTGTCTATCAGAGAAGGTAAAACCTCAAGGTCTTGCAGCCTAATCAGCACTGGCATTCAGCAGACTGACCGTTTAACCCTGCAGCATGGAAGAAACTCTACCCAAAACTAGCAGTCATTGGACTTCTGGGAAGGACGCAAAACCTGTAAAAGTCTTTTTATGAGAGTTGTGAATCATTTAGAGGTCTTTCTTTACTTGTTAAATCAATGGTGCCTACATTCTGATGCTACAGCAAATGCTTAACAAGATCTACAGTTCAACATAGTTGGTAATGTTTTCTTTGATTTAAGGGCAGTATTTCCACCTTCGGGAATTATTGCTGGGCATGTCTTTCAAATATAAGGAGTCAGCAGAAGAAATAATGTCTTCTTTGAAAACGTTTGCTGATTCTGATCAATACTGGTTCCCTATATAGTCTTTTTTCTCACTGCCATCTTACATTACTTTTACTGGTGTCTTAATGTTCAGTCTAAATACACTAGATCTGATGGCACAGGATTCCAATGCAGTTTACACCGTCCAGGTTTTGCCAGATCCGGTCAGCAGCACCTGTGTGATGCTGGCATTCTGAACGTTTTTTGGGGTGAAGTATGCTTCAAAGATAGTTTTCAGTAGGTACACTTTATGAATTGAAATGAACACTGATGACAAGGAACTTTTTCTTCATAGTTTAATGTCCTTCAAAAGCAAATTAAAGCAATATGTTTTAATTTTATAAAGATAGTTTTTCTTAAATATGTTTCTGTTTTTCATAATCTCAAAATTAAAAAAAAATGAAGCACATTAAAAACACATTAGTGAATCTTAATATATTTTCTTGTAGGATTGGATGACACGGTTCTGTTCTGGAGGGCTCCGTCCAATTTGTCCAATGGTTCACAAGGTTCTCAATCCACATCCACTACTACAGTAAGTGCAAGTGCCATGTGTGTGTTTGACGAATCAGTCTGTCAGTCAGTCAAGCTGTTTTTATGTAGCGTATAGCTACCCGACTGGGCCTTCCAGTGCTTATTTCAGCAGCCTGTCTGGTATACTTCCATCAGCCTAGATGACTGGAGCTTTCACTTTGAAAAAAGGTAGGTTTTAAGACGTTTTCTAGAATTAGTTTCTGTCTTGTGGCTTCTAAGGGAAATAGGAAGGGCTTTTCAGAGCTTCGGGACAAGATACGCAGTGGCCTCTGCATCTTGGTCTTTTGACCTTTGTCACTGCCAAGAGTTGTTTACCAATTAATCTGAGTTCTCCTTGGCTCGTAAGAGGTGAGTAGGTTCAGAATGATAAGCAGGCCCTTCACATGGATGGCCCAAAGTGTAGTAAATAGGACCTTGAACATGATTAGTCTTTGGACTCGGGCCAGAGAAGAGCTAGTAGAGCTGGTCTGGCTGATTGATGTTTAGTCATTTTGTAAAGGACCCTGACAGCTGCGTTCTGAACTGTTTGGAGTGTCAATATCACATATTTAGAACTTCCTACATAAAGTAGTTCCCATAACCTGACTGTGAGTTTGAGATCCTGCACAACTGTCGTTTTAGTGGAATTCGGAAGCATGTGTAGAAGTGCTCTAAGAGTACCAAAACAAAATCCCGCAAGATTTCAGGCCTGCGTCTCCATCGTGAGCTTTTCAGCTATCCAGACGCCAAGCCCTTTAACTGCTTGAGCAGACATAGGTAGGTCCCTAAGTTGTTCTGACCATCCTAGTTACATTCATCTTGACACATTGTTTCCAGTAACAAGTACCTATGTTTTGTCGCCATTGAGTTTAAGGCTACTTGAGGACATCCAGTCTGTGACCTCCTTGAGGCACAAACTGAGTTGTGAGGTTTGGCTAACCTGGGAATTAAGGGCCAAGATGATTTTAGTATCTGATAGAGACATCTAGTCATAGATTCCTTAACTTAAAATCCTATTCAGGTGGCAGCCTGGATCTGGAAACATTTTCCCTTGGTATGTCTGGGTGTCACGCAACTTTATAATGATGTCAACAAAGTCCATAAAATCCCCCCCCACCAACGCAGTGTCAGTTTCTTCGTTTCCACGCTTGCAGCACAGATCTGGAGAAGGTTGTTCTGGCTGTTTTTCGGCTTTCTTCGATGTTTTTGTTGTCTTGGAGCAGTGTGCTTCCTGTGTCTTTGGGGTTTAAACTATGTGGGTCCTGTGGACGGCAGATGTCTGCTACAGACCCCATACAGTGTGCATTTGGTGCCTGGGTGAGCACCATGATGGTGAGGACTGAAGCTCCTGTCAGCGAATTCACCCAAAAGCCCTGCGAGGACATTAGATGTAGCTTGTTGCGGCGTGGATGTCAGAATCTTGGTTTTCCATTGGAAGAAGTCTCTTCGGTTTGACGTCCGTTCGCGCAGCAGTTCGATGATTCGCTCTCCTGGACACCCTTCTCCTTTGACATCCAAAGGTAAGCCTAACAAGCAGTCAAGGCCTCAGCAGTTACCGACTTAACTGCAATCAATCTGCCCCGTATCTTCCTCCTTTTCTGGGAGGTGGGGCGAGACTGGACCAGAAGAGTGCATGTTATTCTTCCCTTCACAAGATCTTAGGTCCCTCACCTCCCTCTGGAGTGCCTGTTGGTCCAAAGGAGGTGCGAAGTGCCTTAACTGTGCCCACCCTGGCGGGTTAACCCTCGGCTTCAGTTCGACCTTCAGAGTCAGTTGACGCAATTGTTATGGCGCTGGTGCACAGCCATTAAGGGTTGCCACCTTCGGCGCCGGTTTCCAATCAGCCTACTCCAGTGGCTATGCTGGTGGTGCTGATCGAAGTCGACAGCCCCCCACCCCACCTCCAGCATCTAACATTGATATTGACATCGAGGTATCACCTTCTCAATGTCGATCGATGTCTAGAACGGCACCGGTCATACCTCCACAAGCCTTAACACCTTTTGTTCCATTTGCAGGTGATGTGGAGAGTAACGGATCCAGATCCCCTTGACAGGGACAGTTGATTGTCTGATCTGGCTACAACTAGTGGCTTGGACTCTTCTCCAGCCTCAGTCCTCCTTTCTCCTCCAGGCCTTGCTACAGAAGTGAATTCCTCCTTTGCGGAAATGTTAAAGAGGGTTGCGGAGGTGTTAGATCTAACCTCTCCTTTAATGGAGTTGATCCCTTACTTGAAGTACTCCACCAAAGCCAGACCGGGGTTCAGCTGGTACTTCCTTATGGTGAGGCGTTTCATGATGTTTTGTTGGGTGCTTGGGCTAAGTCTGCTACAGGTCCCCTGTTGAATCGGATATATCCCACAGGCACCGCCCTGCCTCTAGTGATCCCCCTTGTTTGATGAGATACCCTGCTCCTCGCAGTTTAGTGGCACAGGCCACCTAAACCTTTCCTGATATAGAGTCCCTCCCCCAAACTCCTCCTGATGGAGAATCCAGGGGTCTTGCGGTCTATGGCATGCATATTTTTTCCTCCAGAAGTTCTGCTCTACATTCTGTGAACATGTCTTGTGTTCTGGGACGTTTCTCTCAACCATTAAGGGACTCTTTAGCAAACAGTTTACCCTCGCTTCTAGATAATGTCAGGAGCACTCTTTACTCCTATAATTCAGGACAGACTGAATGCAGCTAAATTAATTATTCCCTGCGGCATGGATTCCACTGACTGTGGGTCGACCTATGGCGTCTTCCGCTGCGCTCTATCTCCGTGCCTGGTTACGTACGTCAGGGTTCTCATGCCTAATGTTTAAGGCTTATTTCTTTATCCTTATCACTTGATGTACAGTGATGATTTCTGCTTCAAGTTTTGTCAATGTTGCTCAATTAGACGTTGTCATTTATAGTACCCTGCCATAAGGTGATTTTTTTTTTTGCTTCACTCTGAAGACAAGCTTATGCTTAAGTCATTACCTGTCTGGTATATACTCTAAGTGGAGTATTTACGTGGTATGCTAATATGCCAAAGAGCATTTCTACCTAGTTTCACCTTTCATTTCCCCCCCCCCCCCATTTCCCCCATGGCAAACGTAAGCATTGTACCATTTTACTAGTATCTCTCATAGGGAACTGGGGATAATACCGGCTCTTTGGATTTTCCATACCACTGAGAGTATTGGTTAGTACGTCCCCTTGAACTGTCAAATAGGTTAGCTGTTAGCTTAACTTTTGATGGTTACATTTACGGTTTCCTGTGATATCACTCTCTTCTTCAGGATTTTCACATGTTCCTTATTTTGGTCTTATAGGGTTCTATTACGTCTTCCTTGCAGTTTACAAATTTTTTACACTTTGGTGTAGACTTTTCTATAGTGTTGAAATGTTCTTTGCACATTCGTATGTCTTTTCCTGGCTTCGATCAGTCCTTAATACGTCTTTGTGGAGATGTAGCTCTGTGTCAATTTTGCGTGGTATTTTTTGTAGACTTCTTGTTTTTTAACTCTTTTAGAGTTATTTTACATTTGTTGCACTTGAGTGCAGGACTTCCTTATGGAAGGATGTTGCCCCTTTTCATGGGTGCTTCTTTTTCTCTATGAGGATATTATATCTGTAGGAAAGTAGCATCTTTCTGACATAGTTACCCCCACTTTTTACCTGGTGTCAGTTTGTTTAGACTGTAGTGCACTGGGATCCTGCTAACCAGGACCCCAGCGCCTGTGGTTGCTGGTGAACTTTAGACTCCACTATAGACGTACTGCTGCACCCATATAAGTTCCTAGTATATGGTACTTAGGTACCCGGGCATTGATACACCAAGGATCTCCATTGGGCTGCAGCATGTATTGTGCCACCCATGGAAGCCCATGCAAGCTGTGTCTGCAGACCCGCCCTTGCAGCCTGCGTGGAATGGTGCATGCACCCATTCACCGATACAAGGCTTATCTTATATCACAGTCACTGCACTTAAGCACTGTAAGTCAGCCCTCTGGTAGGTCCTTTAGCCCATAGGTAGGGTGCATTTCCCCAAGTGTAAGGGTACTACTGCATGAGCAGGGTACCCCTACAAACCCCTGACTCTATTCTTCAGGCTTTGTAAGTGCATGGAAGGCATCTTACTGTATGTAGTGGACAATGGTCAACACAAGTGGTCCAACTACATAATGGCTTCTCCGAAGGGGAACGCAGCCAGAGAAGAGGAGACTGAGAATGTGGCAAGAGAGGAGGAGATGGGGAACGAGGCTGGAGAAGAGGAAATGGAGAGCGCGGCAGGAGAGGAGGAGACAAAGGAGGCGGCCGGCGAGGAGGAAGAGAGAGACTTCGAAGGAAGCAGCCAAACAGAGGAATGTAGAGGTACCAAGAATCAAGAACCAGAAGCCCGCCACGTCACAGTAGGGATGTGGCTGTCGCAGGTACGTGCCAAACTGCGGGTTTCGGCCTCATCATTATTGGGGACGCATGCTGGCTGGTGCAGTTTGTGAATCACAGTGCATGTAGTCACCCTTATTCTTTGTCTTTCCTAACTGTGTGCACTAGTATCCACCCTCCTCACCGGGTATCCACTCCATTCCTATTAGTATTATTTTATTTTGTTTGTGTATAAGAAATACGTCACCCACTGATCAATATACTTGCCTGTGGTTGGTCCTCTCTTTTTCTTGTCCCCGCATGTCCGTGCGCTGACATCACTCGAAAAACCGGAACCGCTTGGAAAAAGAGACCAGAAGGAAGACAAAGTGAAGGACTAAACTAAAAGTGTAACCCATTATAGTCAAGACAATAAATAGCTTGAAAAAATATAGTTTTCAACCAACCCATGTTTTGTCTTTCGGCCTAAGTGTTTAAAAGCCACCTTGTACAATTAGGAACTTCCTTGGAATTCCCCTTACAGGCACATTTGGTGTCCTGCTTGCATAATCCTGTTTGCATCAGTTCAGAAACCCCTGTTCCCTCTTTGGCACAAAACCACAAAAAAGACACAGGTCGTGACCACCCCGTCCAGGCCCTTCCCTACAGAGGTGCACAGAGGTCTGCCAGGTGGCCGGTTGTTCTGCCATCTTGAAAATAAGATGTGCAGAGGCCCGTAGGAGCATATAACTGGTTAGGCTAGGTAGATGACGTCTCTGCCCCCCCTTCAATAGGAGGGCCACTTCAGTGAGTGACCAATCTCCTTTTAGGTTTAATTAAGAGCTCCCTGAGGGTGGGTCCTCAGGTTCGTCAAGCAAGACTTTTCAAGGAAGTCTGTGTAAGACATTTTCTGCTCCTGAACTGTTGCTGGTCTGCTTTTGGAACTGAACCAAGATTGTATCCAGTTTAGAGAGCTCCCATTGCAACATTGTTTCTCCAGCTCCTGACAGATTTCTGCAACATCAGTGGCTGTGCATCTTCCAGGGTCAGACTCGGCCTGCATCCAAGAAGCAAGAAGGAATATCCCTTGGAGAAAAGGAGTCACTCCTCTGCATCTGCAGACACCTCAAGACAACGACGCCCGGCTGGTGGATCCTGCTGTCCCACAGACAGCATAAAGGACCTGCTCACAGTTGGTGTTTCAGTGGTCCTCTCTGGATCCAGTTTGTCTTCTGACCAACTTGGGAGACAGTGGACCCTTCTTGCAGCCACGGGAACGGAACCCTTCTGCACCACAACTGTTGCTCTTGCCAAGGCTTGTTGGCTGTTCCACCAAGAAGATCTTTGAGCTCCAAAAAGCCCCAGCACGCTGCAACTCCAGATTCAATTTCCCCTCTGCAGCTTCTGCGACTCCTGTTTGTTGTGCTGCTGAGACTTCCTTGCGACTCCCTATGCCTGCTGCCAGTGGGTCACTCTTGAGGGCTCCTCAATTTCAGCTTTCTTTTCTTTGTGCTGAAGGCCTGCCCTGTTTCACCACCAAGGGTTGAGTCACTAGAACCTTGCTGGTCCTCCAAAATCTGCAACCTTCCTTACAACCACGAGTTGCATTTGCCAAGGCTTGTTGGTGGTCCTGCTGGCCACAGACCCTCCTTTAAGCCAATACCGATATGGGACAGCTCATGGGCGACTCCAAGGATCTCCTGCATCCTCCGGACTCCGCAGCTGGGCTTCTTCTTTCACTGTCCTCCAAGAGGGTGGGCATTGCTTATTTGCATCACCTGGACATCTGCTAGAGGTGTGTACAATGCTCCCTTCTTTTTCAGGTTCCTCTTGTCTAGAGTTCACCTCAGGGTTCCACCAACCTGGTCCTTGGGCTGCAACAGCAGCTTCATAACTGAGGCTTCCAGTGACACCACTATGCACTCAGGCTCCCTGGTGTAGGTACTTTGCTTTTCTGAGTATCCATGGGGGGCACTCTCCAACCTTCTTTGTGCCAACTGGTTTCCTCGGGGTCCACTGGGAAGGGTCCTGAATTCATACAAATCCAACCGCAACGGTTCTGTGTTAGCCTATGAGACAACCGGCTCGATAACTCTGCACACGAACGCCTATGGCATTTCTAGTACTTAACTCTGGTAATTTCCTACTCCCCCAGCCCCTGGGATCCTAACACACTTAAATTTGTTGGGCACCTCCATTCTTATACCACTTTCTTAGTATATGTTTTGCCCCCACTGCAAAAGGCCCCATGTATTTTTATGCTTTTCCTGAGAAATGCTAAATGTATATATTGGTGTGTTGATACCTCCAGGTGAAAATATACCAATCTTAGAGTAACTTTAGTGTTCTATTAAAGAACCCTTTATTTATGCAATAGCTTGTGTGGTTCTTTCTTGTGATTGGTTACTGACTGACTATTGTGTTATTGCAAGTGCTTTACACTCCTCCTAGATAAGCTTTAGCTGCTCAACCCAGCTACCCCTAAAGAGCTTTTGCTATCTGAACACCTAAACACTATCATTAAGGTTGCCTGGACTCAGTATAGGGTGCCACACCATAGGTGTACACCATAAAATGAGCCAGCCTCCTACAAAATCTGTCATATTTGATAAGATTTAGTATTGATACCTCATATAGGAATAATTTTTTTCATTTTACATGACTATTGTTGTATTTCAGTTCACAATTGAAGGTGTGTTGTTGTTGTTGGATGTATTCATTAATTAATTTTGGACTGATTCTTTTCCTAAGAATCTAGTGAGTTTTAGTTTTCATTGTTGAGGTCTTTTCTACTTTATCCTTTGTTTTCACTTCTATACCAAGGCCCTCCTTGTTTAAAAAAAAAAAAACAATTAAATCATGTGAAGTGACATATATATATATATAGAGAGAGAGATATATATACACACACATCCATGGGTGTTATAGATGTGTATGTATTTGTACTCATGTATACACATGGACTGGATGGCCAGTTGAAGGCTGAGGCTGAGACGCTTTGCTATTTTTGTCTGGATTAGCACTTTCTGCACTTTGTACTTCACATCATAAATGAAGAAGATACCTTTTGAGTTGATGGTGCCGGTGTCATTCTTGCGGTGAGAACCTGAAGACGTGGGCTCTTGCTGCTATATAGTGACTTTTGGTTAAATATATATCTATTTCCTCTCAATGAGGTACTCTATTATATTGCCTTTTGATGCAGGCCTGATTTGGATATACTTTTCTATGGTGAGAGACTCTGCTCTATGGCTAGTATTGCTGCTCTGTGTTCCACCAGCGTGGAACCTGCACTTACGGTCTACATCTGGGCATGGCTAGTTGTATGTTGACTAGCATAGTTGCTGCTCCTATCTTGCGATCACAGTTGGTCTTTCTTATCCATGTTTTCTTGTCTTTATGATCGCAGTGCTATCTATGGTCATTTTACAATCTTGCCGAATTGTTCATACATGGGTTATCTGATAGAGACTTCTAGTTGCACATTTCCTACCTTAAAATTTCCCAGGTGTCAGATTAGATCTGGAGATATTTGTTCGAGCAGTACCCATGCGCACCGTCAGGTGGTGTCAGTCGACTCTGCATCCTTCGTTTGTGTTGTGGTTGCCATGATGATGTTGTGGTCATATATAGGCGCCATCCCAGCGCGCTTAAGTCTGTTCTTTGTGTGCCAACCTAAGCGCAGATTACGAGAAGAGCTACCCTCAGTCACTTTTTGATTTACTTTTTGGCTTCTTGTCGTTGTTTTTTGTCCTACTTGGTGCGTCGAACTGTCTCCCTGCATGACTGGATTCAAGCCGTGTAACTCCTGTCACCGCATGATGTCGGTGACAGATCTGCACCTCATATGCTTGTGGTTTCTGGAGCATCACCACAACCCGAAGATATGCTCTCAGTCCAGTCCATGAACTCCAAGGCTTTGAGGGAGTGGTCCCTAAAGCTCATGGCGGCCCAGCGCTTGGCTCCGTGTTGTTCCTGGTCTCGTTTGGGAGGAAGGCCTCAAAACCATTCGCTGAGCCATCACCACTCGTCCCACTTCAAATTTTCTGGACATTCAGGTCACAGGAAGAAGAAGAAGTCAAAGAACAAACATTCTTCAACTTCACCCCATCACTCAGACAATGTAATGAGGGAGGAGTGTCCACACTCTAGACCTCCATCCTTGGAGCCTGCTTCTGGGTTGGCTCCACGCCTCCTTGAGTTTCTGGGAGCCTGAGCCACCCCTGCCCAACTCAGAGTTTTACTAGGCCATACACCTCGTTTTCAGACAGTCCGACCCTCCTGTGATGCCATAGGGTCCTGTAGGGTCAGAGGAGGCCCCATCGGGTTCCGCGCCAGCAGCTTCAGCCTTGGCTCCGGGGGGCACCCCAGGATCTTTAACCAAATCTGTGCCAATGGCGGTCATGCGATCACAACCTTCCCCGGTGATTGGAAGGACGTCGATCTATCAATCCCATACTGAATCCTGACTCCGAGCCGGAACAACGTCGCTTGACGCCAGTTCCATCTTCGACGGGGACTTCGCTCCCGAGGTTGGATCATGACATGTATGCCTATAGGTACCGCTATGGTGAGAGTATGGAGGGGTTGCTGGAGTCTTTAGAATTCCAGCTAGATGATCCTGAAATGGACTGAGCTCAGGAACTGGGTGAACCCAATGGTCTTGACACTACCCCTGACACTGGCATGCTTTCTCCCCCTACCTTGGCAATGGAGGAGAAATCCTCTTATTTAGTGGTGGTGAGAAGAGCAGCTGAGGTCCTGTGCCTCAAGTTGCCTTCAGTGGTTGTCAGGACTGGCCTACTGACTGGGATGCTTCAGCCCAGGGCTTCTATGTCTGAACCCCTTTTGCCCTTCAATGAAGCCCTCACTGATGTCCTGGTGGGGACGTGGTCTAAACCAAGTACAGGGGCTCCTCTCAACAGGACAATCGCCTGCCGCCATAGGCCTGCGCCTAACGACCCTAAATCCCCAACCCAACATCACACGCCTGAGTGTTTGGCCATCCAGGCTTCTTCCTCTTCTGGCGTATTCCTATCTGCACCCCCGGATAGGGAATAAAAAAGACTGGACCAAATTGGGAAGAAGTTATTCTCTTCCTCGAGTTTGGCGTTGTAATCAGTAAACACAGCATGCCTTTTCGGCCGCTGTTATCATAATCTATAGGATACAGACGTGCAGGTGCTGCCACAGGTCCCAGAGGAGGCCCGGGCCATTCACTCCCAAGCTGTTGCTGATGGGAGAGAGGCAGCCAAGTTCATGATTCATTGTGGGCTTGACACAACTGATTTACCAGGTAGAATGGTTGCTTTGAATTTGGCCCTGAGGTGCCACGCTTGGTTGAGAACATCTGGCTTTTTAGGGAATGTCCAGCAATCAGTTATTGACATGCCCTTCAGTGGCACCTGTCACTTAAGAGACAAAGCGGACTCAGTGCTCAAGTGGTTTAAGGAGTCCGAGGCTACCGCTCGGTCCCTTATCCTCGCAGCTGCTCCTCGCTCCCCTAAGTCCGCTTTTCGTCACTTTCGTGCCTACGGAAGGGGCACCCAACCATGTCAGTTTCTTTCCAGCCACCATACGGCGCAAGCTACCTCAGATGCGTGATCCAACGTCCCCACGGATCAGGGAGCCAGCAGTCTGCCCTGTCCACCACCTTCCTAGTCCGTTAGTACATTGCTCCATCATGGACCAGTTGGAAGCAGGATTCACCATCACCTGCTCCACTGGAAATCCATCATGACGGATAGGTGAGTTTTGAAGACAGTACGAAGGGGCTACTCTCTCCTCTTTGAGAATACCTGTTTGGCCTTGCCACCATACTACGATAGGATGACGGATGGTCACTTGGCACTTCTTAACAAGGAAATTACAGCTCCTTTTTCCAAGAAAGCCATAGAGAGGCTACCTGTGCCAGAAGCAGGTTGTGGTTGTTATTCCTGTTACTTTCTGGTCCCCTAGAAGGACAAGGGCCTCCGCCCTATCCTAGACCTCAAGTCCCTCAGTCTCTTCATCGGAAAGAAGTTCAACATGCTCACTCTGGCTCAGGTCCTATCTGCCCTGGAGACTGCATGATAGCCTTCGACTTGCAGGACACCTAGTTTCACATTCCAATCCTGCCTGCCCACAGACATTACTTGTGATTTGTGGTAGGTCACAAGCACTTTCAGTTTACCGTACTCCCCTTTGACCTTACCATTGTCTCCCGGATGTTTATGAAAGTGATGGCGGTGGTCGCAGCTCATCTGCGCAGGCTAAGGGTGTCAGTCTTCCCCTACCTCAATGACTGGCTGTTGAAAGCAGACTTGCCCCAGGCTGTCGTCTCCCACCTCCAGACTACAACAGACTTCCAGCATTTACTGGGGATCATTATAAACGTGCCAAAGTCACACCTGACTCTCTCTCAGATGCTCCCTTTCATCAGAGCTGTTCTGTACACAGTACAGTTTCTGGCCTATCCTCCTGAGCAGCGAGTCCAAAATACTCTGGCTATGATACTGTTGCTTCAGCCTCTTTCCTGGGTTTTCGTGAGAATGACTCTAAGGCCGCTGGGCCTCATGGCCTCCTGCTTCCTGAGGTCACACATGCGAGTTGGCACATGCAGGCTCTGCAGTGGGACCTGTAGTTCAAGTGGGCGCAGCATCAGGGGAATCTCTCCGACATGGTCCAGATCTCGGAGTGAACTGCGCAAGATCTGCAGTGGTGGCTTTCAAGCCGTGATTGGGTCAAAGGCATATCCCTCTCCCTTCCCTAACCAGATCTGACAGTAGTAACAGATACGTCACTCCTGGGATAGGGCTACTACATGGAGGAGGCGGAGATCCGAGACGTCTAATCTCCGGTGGAGTCCGGGCTCCACATCAGTCTTCTGGAGTTCAGGGAAATCAGGCTTGCATTGAATGTATTCCTTCCCTCTCTCAAAGGGAAAGTGGAGCAGGTATTCACTGACAACACCACCGCAGTGTGATACTGCAGCAAGCACGGTGGGGTTGTGGACCCTTTGTCAGGAGGCCCTGCGACTCTTGACATGGCTGGAACATCAGGGCACAACCCTGGTGGTTAAATATTTTACAGGCTGTCAGAACGCCGGAGCGGACAAACTCAGCTATGAATGCCTGGTCGATCACGAATGGTGTCTCCATCCAGAGGGTGGCGCATGGTCTCTTTCAGCAATTGGGAGAGCCTTGCTTAAGTCTTTTCACCTCCATAGAGAATGGGCAATGTCAGCTGTTTTGCATGCTGGAGTTTCCAAGGTGGCACTTGCTCAGCAATACTTTTCGTCTCAAGTGGAACTTAGGTCTCCTTATACAGCTTTCCGCCAATACTACTTCTGCCCAGAGTTGTCAAGAAGATGAAGAACTGGGCACAAGTGATTCTTGTGGCTTCCTACTGGGCATAAAGAGCATGGTTTCCCGAGCTTCTGAGTATGGCCATCAATATTCCACTCAGACTGCTTCTTCGGGAGGTTCTTCTGATGTAGCAGCAGGGGACAGTTCTCCACCCGAACATGCCCAGTCTCCACCTTCCTGGGTGGAGATTAAGCTGTGGCAGTCAACAACTTTCGACCTTCCGCCTGTAATGTTATCTTTGTAGCCAAGCGTTCCTCCACCAATACTGTAAACGCCTGTCGTTGGAACAAATTTGTGGCATGGTGTAGCAACAAGTCTGTGAATCCCCTTTCTGCTCGTCTATCTGGGGTTCTTTTGTTTGTACTCACTCTTGTTCAGCAGGGCTCTGCTTTGGGCACCCTTGAAAGTTATCCGTCTGCCATCTCTGTCTTCCTCAGACTACTAGATCAACCTTCCTTGTATAAATCTCCCATTGTTGCGAGGTTCTCAAGTGTCTTACCCACATGTTTCCGCCTACCCCGTTCATAATGCCCCAGTGGAATTTGAACTTGGTACCCACTTTACTTATGTGTGCTCCTTTTGAGCCTCTTCATAATTGTCCTCTGCGGCTTCTTACTTTAAAAACAGCCTTCCTTGTAGCCATCACCTCTGCACATAGAGTGTAGGAAGCTGGCCTAGTGTGTGGTGAATACCTGTGGTATTATCACCTTATACCAGGTCCAGGTATCCCACAATTAGTGAGGTGTATTCAGTGTCCAAGAAGCCAGGCTCTCTAGAGGGAGCTGTGAATGAGCAGCCAAGGCGTATTTGGAGACATGCAAAGCTCATGCAGTACCACTTATAGTCACACAGTACTTACAAACCTGGAAGAACCACACAGTGTTACAAAAATAAAGTTACTTTATTCTAGCGACACATACTACAATACTATATAGGCAATACTCTACTAGCAGGTGAGTAAACACACTATTATATACACCTTAGTTGTCAGATTGAACAAAGAAATCAATAGAAAACAGTGCAATAACAATAGACAGTAGTGACCAATGTTCCCTCTAATTTTTTTCCACTGTGTGGGGCAGTGTGCGGTCTCTGTGCGCTGCAGCCAAGGATACGTGCGCCAAGAAATTGACCATTCACGCGCGCGCAGCGCATAACTAGCCAAGATCTTTGGCATTAGCCTCTCCATACCACTAAAGCAAAAAAGGGATATCATTGCTCCATGCAATAGGGCATCAAGGCAGTTTTGTGACCTGGTTGCACACCCCAAGGACATGACCTGTTAAGTGCCACCTACACCCCAGTTGGAGAAAACAGAGGAACATTGCCCGCGGCCTTTAAACGCTGTTTTCATTTACTTCAATCCAGATTCAAATATGAGCATTTTCTCCAATAGGAGAGCACGACTATCGCTCTAAAAGGCTTATTTGAGCTGAGAAAGTGATAATGCATATAAACAACTATGAAGTATGACAATGATGGAAAAGTTGATAACAGCACATTTCCTACTGTTCTGAAGCATTTCCTAGCTCATTAACCATTAATTTTCAACATAAATATCACTTGCTCGCTTGTATGCTAAAGTACGCCAAATGATGTTTAAAACACTCCCGCGGCATTTAAACGCTGTTTTCATTCACTTCAATCCAGATACAAATATGAGCCTTATCTGCCTTAGGGGAGCACATATATTGCTCTAAAAGGCTTATTTATTAACGTGCGAGCTTGCCGAAGGGGCCTGCGCGATGGGGGAAGGAAAGGTGCGCGCGCGCTCGCGCCTTGCAGGGAACATTGGTAGTGACCCTAGAGGGGATCCCAGACCACATACTGTAGAGGAGAGCTGGACGAACTAGGAACCCCAAGAGGTAAGTACCAGAGTGACCCCAAGCGAGTAGGCGAGAAGAGGCAAGTATCTGTTTTTTCCCAAACCCACAGAGAATTTTTGGAAAAGGACTGTGCAGGACTGCAAGAAACAGAAGATGGATCCAGACAGAAGAGGACCTGCAAATGAAGGGGACCAAGTCCAGTTCCAGTTGGAGGGTCCGGTTGGGGCAGGAGCCACTGCCCACCGTTCTGGAGTTGCAGGACCAGGTCGATGGTGAGGACCCTGAGTTGGCTGTACAGCACAGGAGCAGAGGAAGAGTTCCAGAAGTGATGCAGTCAGTGTCCCACGTCGGAAGAAGAGTTGCAGACTGTCAGTGGTGTGGAAAAACCACCAACAGGCCTTGGTAAAGGCAAAAGTTGCAGAAGAAGACTTGCAAAGCTGCCAGAGACCAGGATGGTCAGAGGGGACTCAGCCCACAGAGGGGAGTCCCAGGCATCCACTAGCAATCAGGAGAGCAAGAAGTCGTGGATGCATCCCCCACAGGCAACTCGCAGGCACAGGAGTCGCAGTGAGGTGCACTCAGCATGCATGGAAAGGAGTCCCTCGTAGCTAGAGCAGCAGGCAAGAGACCACGCATCGCAGGGAAGAGTCCTGGAGGCTGGGGCTACACTGAGCCTGAACATCCCTTGGAAGAAAAACCAACAAGCCTTGGTAGCTGCAAGAGTTGGGGTGCACAGGGGTACTGTCCAGCACGGAGCAGCGAAGACTCACCACCTCCAAAGTTGGGCAACTGGTAGAGGGAACCACTCAATACCACCACCTGTGTTGCAGGATCCACACAGTTGCAGGAAAGGACACACGAGGCCGGTCGTCATTGCAGTTGGTGCCTGCAGATGTAGGGGAGTAACTGCTTCCCTCCAATGGAGATTCCTTCTTGCTGCTCGTCCCAAGCCATGTAACACCTATTTCCAAATGGAAAGGGTGTTGCTTCCACAACCAAAGGAAGTCCTTTGTTCTGCTTTCCTGGGCTTCAGCTGTTCAAGCAGCAGGTGGGCAGAAGCCCGCCTGAGGTGTGGCAGCAGCGTGGGCTGCCTTGAAAACCCCAGAAAGTTGTTAGGAGCAATGCTAGGGGTCCTCTAAGGAGCACCCAGAGTGCATGGAATCATACAAGCAATACTGGCAACAGTATTGGGATATTATTCCGACATGTTTGATACCAAACATACCCAGGTTTGGAGTTACCATTATGTAGCTGGACATATAGGTAGACCTATGTCCAGTACATGCATAAAATGGCGTCCCCACACTCACGAAGTCCAGATAAGTGGAGCTGGAGTTTGTGGGGGCACCTCTGCTCATGCAGAGGTGCCCTCACTCACAGGTACCTGCACCCTGCCCTCTGGGCTAGGAGGCCCTACCATAGGGGGTGACTTTAGTGACCTGGTGCAGTGACCTGAAGTGAATGGGTGCATGCACCTTTACACACAGGCTGCAATGGCAGGCCTGCAGACACATTTTACATGGGTTCCCATGGGTGGCATAATACATGCTGCAGACCATGGGGAACCCCTGGTGCCTAAGGGCCTGAGTACCATATACTAGGGGCTTCTAAGGGGGGCCCAGTATGCCAAATGTGAGATGTGTGTGGTCTGAGCAACCAGGTTTAAAGGGAGAGAGCACAGTCACTAGGGTCCTGGTTAACAGGATGCCAGTGCACACTGTCAAAACATACAAAAAAGTGGGGGTAACCAGGCACAAAAGGAGAGTACTTTCCTACACCCCCTCCCCATCAACTCCCCCCCCCCCCCACACAAAAAAAAACGAAGAACAATAAGGCTAATCTTGCCCAGATGAGTCTTCATTGTCTAAATGAAAATATCTGGAGAGTCCATCTGCATTGGAGTGGTTACTCCCAGGTCTGTGTTCCACTGTATAGTCTATTCCCTGTAGGGATATGGACCACCTTAACAGTTCGGGATTTTCACTTTTCATCTGTTTAAACCATAGAAGGGGCTTGTGGTCTGTCTGAACAAGGAAGTGAGTGCCAAACAGATATGGCCTCAGCTTCTTCAAAGCCCAAGTCACAGCAAAGGCCTCCCTTTCTATGTCTGACCAACATTTTTCCATGGGGGCCAGCCTTCTGCTTATAAAAGCTACAGATTGGTCCTAGCCTTCTGTATTAAGTTTTGATAATACAGCCCCGACCTCTACCTCAGATGCATCTGTCTGAACTATGAACTGTTTGGAGTAACCAGGGCTTCTTAAAATATGAGCGGAGCACATGACCTGTTTAAGAACTTTTTGAAGGCTAGCTGTCCATAAAACCTTTGTAGGCATCTTTTTTTTTTAGGTGAGTTCATTAAGAGGGCTACAATGGAGCCAGAGTTCCTAATGAACCTCCTGTAGTACCCAGTGAGGCCTAAAAAGGCTCTAACAAAACAAAAGGATGATGGACGGAGTGCTGAGCAATGCAAACACTCAACCCCAGTCAAACTAGGGTGACGTGGTGAGCAAAATAACAATGGATTAAACCCAGATCTTTGACTGGGGGTGAGTGTTTGAAAAGTTTCAACACTCCGTCCATCATTTTATTTTGTTTTGTGATGTTGCTTTGTGCGCCCTAAGTGGCAGGGGTATACCCAGATGTGGGTCCCTTGCTCGCTGCGCACTGGATTCAAGCTAGCCTGGCTGATGAAGGGTGATATCCAGAAACCAGTCCCAGGATGCTTGTATCCTGTCCAGGGAGGACCTGGTCTAGCAGTTCGGGCAGGACTTTTCCCATTGGGACCAGGGTCAAGACTGATTTGCATATGGCTGAGTCCAAACTGGGGTGAAGTGGTGAGCAAAATAACAATGGATTAAACCCAGGTCTTTGACTGGGGGTGAGTGTTTTAAAAATTTCAACACTCAGTCCATCATTTTATTTTGTTTTGTGATGTTGCTAAGAAGGCTCTAACCTGGGTCTGGGTGGTAGGAGGGAGTCCAATAAAAAATGATTTGGATCTTCCCCTGCAGTGGCTGAATCTGGCCTCCACCTACTAGGTGGCCCAGATATACAACCTTCCCCTGCCCTATCTAGCACTTAGAGGCCTTCTGCAGGGCCTCCAAAACATTCCATAGGTGAACCAGGTGATCCTCCCATGTGGATCTAAAGACAGCTATGCCATCCAGATGAGCTGCACTATGGCCTTGCAATCCTTCGAGAACTGTATTCACCAGCCTCCTAAATGTGGCTGGTGCATTTTCAGCCCAAAGGGCATCAATGTAAAGTGATAATGCCCACCAATGTTGAAAATGCTGTTTTTGGCTTTGCATCCTTTAATAATTTCATCTGCCAGTAGCCAACAGTTAAATTAAAGGTGCTTAGATATTTGGCAGATGGCAGTGTATCCATCTGCCCTACAGATAGGATGAGCATCTGTTTTTGTAACAGTGTTGAGACGTCTGTAGTCATCACAAAACCTCATTTTTCTTTTGCCATTCTGGGAGTGAGGGTTTGGGACAAGTACCACAGGACTAGCCCAAGGACTGTCTGAGGGCTCAGTGACTTCCAGATCTTGCCGCTTCTGAACTTCAGATTTGATGCAGTCTCTTACATGGTCAGGTTGTTTGTATATTTTACTTGTAATCAGCAAACTGTCCTCTGTGTCAATGGTGTGTTCACACCAAGTGGTTTGACTGGGTGTCAGGCGGAACAGTTTTGAGAACTGTCCCAAGAGATTTCTGCAGTCTTCTTTGTGGGACTCAGAGAGGCAATCAGCAAGTAATACCCCATCAACTGAGCCATCTGCTGCATTGTGGGAGAAGAGGTCAGACAGAGGGTCACTCTCCTCTTCCGTTCCCTCATCAGTTGCCATGAACAGTGTCGTATCAGACCAGTCATAGAAGGGTTTTAAACAATTCACATGAAGCACCCTATGGGGGCTTCTGGGAGTGACAATGTCTACCAAGTAGGTAATCTTACCCGTTTTCAACACAATTGTGTGGGGACCACTCCACTTGTGTTGGAGTACCTTGGGAACCACAGGCTCCAGGACTCACACTCTGTCCTGGCTGGTATACAGTCAGTACAGCCTTCTGGTCATGCCATTGTTTTTGCAACTCTGGCCTGAAGGTTTTTAGTGGTCTTCACGTACTCAACCATTCTAGATCTGAGGCCAAGCACCTAGGGCCTGATTACAACTTTGGAGGAAGGTGTTAATCCGTCCCAAATGTGACGGATATACTAGCAGCCGTATTACGAGTTCCATAGGATATAATGGACTCGTAATAAGGCTGGTGGTATATCCGTTACATTTGGAACGGATTAACACCTTCCTCCAAAGTTGTAATCAGGCCCATAGTCCACTATGTCTTGCTTGAGAGTTTGTTCCCAGCCTTATCTTACAAGAGCAGGAGGGCCCCCAACAGGGTGCCCAAACAAAAGTTCAAATAGGCTGTAGCCCACCCCCTTCTGAAGGACCTCCCTTTAGGTGAAGAGGAGGCACCGTTACAGGACATCACATCTCCTGAGTTTTTCCAAGAGTCCCATGATCATACCTTTGAGAATTTTGTTGAACCTCTCTACGAAGCCATTGGTTTAAGGGTAATGAACTTCTAAGTAACACAACACTCTTTCCACATTGCTTTCTGGTATGCAGACATGACGTTTGTACCTCTGTCTGATACCACCTCTTTAGGAAAACCCAATCTTGAAAAGATTCCACAAAGGGCTTTGGCCACTGCAGGAGCTGTAGTGGCCCTAAGAGGAATAGCTTCTGGGTACCAGGTAGCATGGTCCACCACCACCAGTATAAATCTGTTCACAGAGACTGTGGCAGAGACTAGGAGGCCAACAATATCCACCAAACCCCTTCAAAGGGTACCCCAACCACTGAAAGTGGAATTAGGGTGGCCTTTGGTGTGCCACCTGTCTTGCCACTGGCTTGACAGCTGACACAGACACCCCCCACCCCCAAGAGCTCAGCCGTTTCAACTTGCAGCTCCTCTGGTGTAGGTTCTACCTGGGGATTTGAGTCAACTCCTCACTGGAGGCTGGAGTAGGAGGCACTTTTGTGCCCTTTCTACTCTTGGGTTTAGGGAGGTCTTGGACCACTGTTCCAGGCTCTGATCTTTCTGCCTTTTGGCCTGTGCTTGTGGAACGGTAATAATATGCCCTCGGATGCCCAGCATCGCTGCATGGGCCTCCAACTCCACTTCAGCCCAAGCTGAAGCCTCCAAGTTGTTCCTTAGTAGACATTCTACAGGTAGGCCTGCGGACATTAGAACCTTTTTAAGGCCAGTACACCACCCCACCCCCTTCTCCCCCAGTTGAATCAATAACTCTCAACCAGCCCTCTAGGGATAAAGGTAGACCTATTGTATGACCCTCTTTCCCACTACCAGTGGCGCAAAGGGGGGCTTACTTGCATGACTTCCCCTCCCACTACCAGTAGTGCTCCCAGCGGGGCTGGGGGGTTCCTAGGTGCTATTTGATCCTCCCTGGGACCTTCCTGACCCACCTCAGTGTCAAGGTCTACTCTTTCTAACACTCTGGGATCAGATTCTGCATCTACCTCCTCCTGGCTGCCAGCATTGTCTTGGTCAGCCTGGAGGAGGAGGAGGCCGAGAAGCAGACTCCTATTAGGTTTCCTCCATGTCCTCAGTTTACTATCAGAATACAATTCCATCAAGTCTTGGAAGGTGAGACCCACATATGGTGAGTCAAGGGCTTGAGGAAAGGGAAATCATCATAGGAAACATGATCTCTTGTGCGCGGCAGATGGTAATAATTCAGTGGACCACCCTAGCTACTATAGAGCCAATTCATCAGAGATTCAGCATACAAGGGACCCATTCCTCTGCACTTGTTTCTGCCTTAAGGACTAAAAATAGTTGTGCCATTCACTTTTCCTCTGTCCCCACTGACATTGATGGTCGTTGCTTATCTGTCGGGACACAATTCCATCCGTTCCTGGTGGTGTTACTGTAGCAACCACTCCACTCCACATAAACCTGTTACTAGTGATTGGTAGCCTTCAAGGCATTTCTACTGGTGCAAGACAAAGCAAGTAACTACCAAATATGATGGAAACCTCTGTGTCAACATCCACCTGCAATAAAAAGGGAGGAGTGGGGCCAAGGGCTTGGTACAAAGGCCTTGAGGCCAAAGTGACAAGCGCACTTTGAAGCTCTCCACTAAGCTATCTTAAGACAGCTGGTTGGAGACCAAGCACAGGCCTCCAGGGCCTAAATAGAGCATCCAACCAGCCCGTCCCATGCAATCGCTTCTCTCATGCTGGTTAACAGCATCAGAGAAGTGTCTGGATTGGTTAGGGGAGCTCTTCCTCTACAGCAGAGATAGCAGAAGAACATGAGGAGGATGCGCAGCCTGTGGGTAAGTGTTGTTTTCTTTTATTTCAAATGTGTAATGCTTTTAGGGTGTAATGCTTTTAAGTGTAGTGGTTTTGTTTTATTTTGTAGTTAGTGATATGTTTTTACTTCGGGTTTTAGAGTGAGGGGAAATTTTATTTTGGACTTCTGGAGGGAGGGGTGCTTTACATTGGGGTTGTGAAGGGAGGGTGTGTTTTAATTGTTTTTTGGGCAGTGGTGGGGCACTTCACTCGCCCCACCAGTTTCAGTGAGAACTTTTCATGGTGGTAGCAGACATGATCTTTCAGAAATGGGGAATCCCCGAACTAGATCTTTTTGCAACTCACGATCTCACTATGTGCAGGAGATATTGTTTAATGGAATTTCCCTCAGAGGAGAAAATGTGCAATATGCTGAGCAGACTTGCACTATTCTTTCCCTTGGGATCCCCTAATGCTAATTGTTGTTCACAAGATTTGTCCTTAACGTGCTCAAGAAATTCTAATCCCTGTGGATTTAAAAGGTACTGTGGTTTACCCAAGACTTCACATTCTCAATCTGCATTATTTTAACCTAAGAGAATTACTTCATACTAACATTCTGGTACACGATTTAAGGAGTCAGCTGCCTCCATACATGCTGGCAACCATGAAAGCCACAGATCAGTCCCCATTCTCTCCCTGCTGGTAGGGACATATGTGGCAGGGTGCAGGAAGTCCACTTTTGGCTCCCCGGTAGAACTCGGTTGCACTGGATGGTTTGCAAAGGGCCTGTCAGCCCTCGTCTGTGCATAGCTCATGTTTCTTCGCTGAGAGTGGTGGCAGCCTCTTTTGAGTCTACCAGCAAGGTAGCAGCATGGCTGAAAGTTGGGAGATATCAGTGTTCGAAGGGAGCTGAAATGAGAAGGGGAAAAAAAGAGCACAGTGCACCTATGGTACAAAGTCTGTGTGCTTGATAATTCACCTCTTCCCTAATGTCAGACTTCCCAAGTTAAATACCTGATCCAGAAGGCATTGCTGCTGATACTCTGAATCCCCAGTCGCAGTTTAAGATAGAGGGTGATAAATTCATGTGGTTAGAGATAAGAACCAAGTGAGTGGAGTCAGTCAGAGGGAACCCACAGAATCGTTTCATTAGATCAGGAGTGAATAAGTAAAAACAGGAAGGGGCAAGAAAGGGGTCAAAGCATGGCAGAACAGTGACCCAAGTGCACTCTCCCTCTCCCTAAGAGAGTAATGCAGGAACTAGAACACAGTCAGTTTGAAGTTTAACTAATAAGCAGTCTAGGCATGAAAGTAGGAGCAGGCCAGGTCAATCAGCAGCAGTCTAACAGGTCATCTCTTGTAAAGAGAATGCTGCGGAACACTTCACTTACGTGGCTTTTTTTAAAGATATTTTTTAGCAAATCGCTCCTTTAATTGTGACCTATCTGTGGGTGAAGGAGACCACTTAGGCTTCTCCCTGCCGGTCTTGGCTGAAAACAGCTTTGCCACCTGCTTTCTCAAGCCTTAAGGTGCATGGAGGCATATGAATATCAGATCGTAGTATAACCCATTTGAGGCACCACATGCAGTTGTGATGTGAATCCGAAAGGTAAATTTTCTTGGAGCATCTGCAACGTTGTTTATAACCTGGAGGATTTGAAGGAGACTTTTGATCTAGTTCCTGTCTAATGTTGGATAATTCCAACCTATATTGTTGAGACATAGGGAAAAGGGAAATTATGTCATTGTGCTGGATAGCACCTAATAAAGTGATTCCATGCCTCCAGGTGGAGTTGCAGATAGCGCTGATTAATGGCACTGGAGAGTTTATTGCTGAGGAAAAGGTTTTTTGGACCAATCTGAAGCCTTGAAGGATTAGTCATAAGGTGAAGAATCTGCAGGAAGATCATGTATCCAGCAGAAATATGTTTACCAAATGTAAGTAACTTTTAAATTCTGAATGGTTTAGGTTTCTTTGCACAACCCCTCCCTATTCGGTTGCATATTTTGAGATTGATACACAATTTACTAAATGTTTAATTACATTTGTCTAGTATTGCAACAGAACGTATTCAGTGAAGTGAGTTTTATAAAATCCCACAGATCGGTACCATAAATAATTAATAACCTTTTCTTGTACCAGTTTATAGAGTTTCCAAAGGTGGATAGTGTCCATGTGAGACTGTTGTAGGTACAGGAGATACAATTTTGAAGAAAAAAGTTTCCATCAGTGATACTGTTGAGAATGCCTCTTAGACCCTTATTGATGGTATTCTCATTGATGATACCAATAACTTTTTCGACTGTGGCACCGTCTCAATGACTGCAGTAGTACCTTCAGCTGCCCATAATCCATGAAGACACCACCAATTAATTCCCACTCATCATTGAAAATTTCTGCTCATGTGCCAATACACATACTTGACTCTGAGCTAGAAGTTGACATCAGCAATTAAGATCAAGGCTTCAGATATTTCATATAGTCCAGCACAATCCAATGTGCTCTACGTCCCAGAGTATGAAGGAGTCTAGAAGAAGAGGAAGGATTCGCAGAGTATCAGCGGGCCTGTGAAGATTAAAAACCAAACCTTTTCACCTGAAGGAAGTCCAAGAGACTATGAGTCATATGAATTGAGATGTCAGTACACTCAACCTCCTGTAATGCTAGTTTGTTGCCTTCATAACCGCACTGCAAAAAAAGATAAAGGCATCCAAAAAACGGACTTTTCAACCCCAGCATCCACACATTCATTCAGCAGGACCTCTGCCACCACCAACACCACCCCAGTGCGCCCCTGCAAACTTATCCAAACTGACCTATCCCACCACCTCCAACTTGTCCCTCAGTGCCACCCCATCCAGTAACCTCCGCTCCTAAGGATAGCGGGGAAGAAGACTCTCCTGACAGCAATCAAGATTATTTGGATGTAGATGAGGTGGGTGGCGATGTAACGAATGAAGTGCGAGAGGAGGAATAGGGAGACTTCACTGTACTTCATGTGAGGAGACAAGATTTCCTTCACTTCTACCCTCCCCCCCCCCCCACCCCCCCTCCAAATATCTGGGCTTTCCACTGGATGACATACCCCAATTTCATGCCTTGCTATAAAGGACAGCAAAAAAGTTTCCACTTTCAGTGTCGTCATTGGAGTAGCAGGAGCAACCCATGAAGACCACTAAGTACATTCTTGTCCTGGATCAATAATAAAATCATGCAGACTCTGGCCATGGTGCAAGCAATAGTGCAGCACCTCAAAAAGAAATACAGGCTGCCCGAATCCACACCAGCATGTTGAGTCAGACATCTTGTGCTGTGCTGCATTATTGCGGCAGCTGCTCAGAGGCATTAAAAAATCATATAACATTGGCCTCTGCCTCTCCAGATGAAAATGGGATATAGATTGACAACTGAGGCCGTAGAGTGACTTCTATAGCCTCGATTTCTGCAAAGGCAGCAAATACACTGGCCGTGCTATGCTAGTTTGACTTTCCAATTTGGCACAAAGTCTGACCTGTCATAGATTTAATTCCTTAAGGTAGGAAAGCAGGCTCGGGTCATCCGCTTCCATTACTGATGCAGCAATGGATGTACTGATTGTTTATCTTGTCAGCATCTGAAGCAAGGCTGGCTGAGGGCCACTTCTTTCATTCCTGAAGTGCAGATAAAAGTACTTCACTTGCCTTTCAACAGAAACACTTTGCTTGGCAAGTATGTGGACAATGCCTATCCCAGCATGAAATCTGTTAAAGATAGGGTGCGCTCGCTTGGATCCCTGCACTACAGACATGCTTCTTCCACAAAAAGGAACAATAGAAAAGGTACTGAAATCCCAAATACGTCTATTCCAAGGCTTCTTTGTTCAAAATGAAAACAGGAGAATAGAGCCCTTTGAGGATCAAACAAGTTTCTGAAAAACAATCCTTTCAGATGTTCACCTACTGGTTCAGGAATGACAGCTCCTTACCTCCCTGTACTTAGAGGATGCCTACTTCCATATCCCTATAAACCCACATCACAGACCATGCCTCCAGTTCTCTTTGGCAGGACAGCACTACCTCTTCGGCCTGAAATCCACCCGCTGATATTCACAGTGTGGGTCACCCACAACGGAGCCTTTGTGTTCAGACAGATTCTCCATTTGTATCCTTACTTGAACAACTAGCTTACAAGGCTTCTTCATGGAAAGGGGCTTTAGCTCCTACAACCATTTGCACTGATCTTTTCTATCAACTATGTTGTACGCTACATGTGCAGCAGTCTCATCTCCTCTGCTCAGCAACATTACTGCAGATTCTAAGAGCAGTCTTAGGCACCCATCTTGACAAAGCCTTTCCTCCAACAGAACATGTCGAAAAACTCAAAATATTGTCGATCCCAGTCAGGACGATCCCAGTCAGGACATATAAATCATTGCTTGGTGTAGTGTCATCATGGTTAGGACCAGTGCCTTTATTCTGGTTCTGAATGAGACCGATCCAGCTGGAGCTCGACCACCAATGATGACACTCAACAGGATCCAGGGATGTCAGTATAGTTGTGCCCAGACACTTCAAACAAGCTCTTTTGTAGTAGAGGTTCCCAGCTAACCTGAAGATCAGCCTTCTGCTTGATGCGACCACAGGCAGGGTTATTATAACAATGGATACTCCAAAGGAAGCCTTAGGGCACCCACATGCAGGAACTGTCCCCAAGAGTCAATGAGGGAAATCACTCTACATAAATATCCTGGAGCTGAAGGCCATTAGACTAGGGCTGCAAGTGTTGCTGTTGAGACTAGAAGGCCAAGCTTTTTTGGTTTAGGACAGACAACACAACCTCTGTTGGGTACATTTCCAAGCAGGGTGCAGAGGTCTTGCTCCCTGTCAAAGGAGTCACAAATGATGTAGGACTGGGCCATAGCAATTAGGGTCGACACCCAACTCTAGACATAATTTCCCACTCTGCAGAATACAAAAAATGCCTGTATTATCCCAACAGAGACTGACAACCAGGGTTCTAGTGCAGTGCTTTTTGATTACATGGTTTAGTGTCTTTCCCTTTCCATAGTTTCCCCTTATTCCCAGAGGCCTGACATAGTGTCTGCAGTGACTGCTCCTATTATGATATAGCGTCCTGTGAAGACTGTCACTATATCCACACATACTGTTGAACAATCCTAAATTCCTCTTTAGACAAAACAAATTGGTACTCCACCATGTATTGAAATCACTCAACCTGGCAGTTTGTTCTTAATGACTTAGTTTGGCCCCCTCATTATTTATGGAAACTCCAGGGAAATGCTGACTACAGACGTACTTCTGTCTGATGTATGGATAGAGGTCTTAACCGTATGTCAATGCAGCCCCATTAAAAACCTCCATACTTGCAGGACCTAGCTTACGAAGGTCTCAAATATTCATTGGTCCGAGTTCCCTTGGTCTAATATCAATATTTAGGAGGAAAATTCCTGTGTTGTCTTTGTTCTTCCAGAGGATCATCAATGAATTCATGCTGGACCTTGTTTATGCATTTCCATCGATTACACTTACCCAAACTTTCCTGCCAGTAACATCTGAGTTGAATGCAGTGCTTGATTCTGACTTGCTCCCTTAAACCCAATCCATTGGGCGCATCTCATAGTCCTCTCAAGGAACACTAATAAGTCTAGCTTACACTTCAATGAAGAGAGTTGGAGCAGTTTAGTGTACACCATAAAAGAACTACACCTTTGCCTCACAAAAGACAGTTGATTTACCCACCACCCCTAGGTTCATGACAAGGGTCCCTCAGAGACCTTCACCTAAATATGGCGGTCACTCTCTTTTCTTTTTTCCAACTCCATGTGCATCATTGGAAAGCCCCTTACATTTGTTGAATGTGCACAGATGTGTACCCCGTTCTGCATGGACAAGACATGTATGTCTAACCAGTTGTTTATCTGATTCTTCCCCCACCTAGGTGTCGCCCGCTATCTAAGTAAGGAATTCCCCATTGGCTGTCAATCTGCATCACCTTCTGTAACTGTACAGCTAAGAACACATTTTAAAGCAAAGTCAGGGTCATTCCACAAGAAGCATGACATTGCAGCTGCGCACTAAGCCTGAGTTACTCCCCAGAACATTTGCTGCACAGCTATGTTGAAAAGCAGGCACGCTTAAATCACACACCGCTGCCTGAATGAAGCTGCAAAAGCCTGCACAGCCTGTTTCAGTACAGTTTTTCCTGCTTTCCAATTTAGTCACATGTTAGGTACTGCTTGCTATTCTTAGTCAAGCATGTGAATCTTTGGAAGCTTCATTGCTGGAGAAGGAAAAGAAGAAAACAGTTACCTGTATTTACAGTCCTTCAGCTTCAATATTTCTATAGATTAATATGCAATCCTCCCTCTTCTCCCCACTCAGAGGCTCATTACCCCTTAGTTGTATCCTCCACATTTGTGCAATGACATCTGGGCTGTGGTAGCCATTAAGGGTGGTAGAGAAAAGCTCAGCACTATTGGCTAAGGTTTCGGTTGGTTTCAAATGAGGTGGCTGTTAGTCTTTACTGCTGTTTAAAGTTACTGGGGATTCCCAGCCTGACCATGGGAGATGATTGAAGCATGTGAATATATGAAACAGCCAACCCTGTTAGAGGTTAGTAAATACTTTCATTTACAGCATGTTTTTTGGATAAATCGTGTACTGCCTTGCCTTTTTCTTAGCTCTCTCCTGATGCAAATGTTGTGGGGAATCTTTTTAATGTTAATGATCCAGTGTATTATATAGTTACGTTGTTTGATGATAGAGAAGAGGGGTCTAAATTCTAATTCTCTCAAAGTTTGTGTTTTGCTTTCTTTAAGATTTTTCCATTGTCCCCATCTGTTGGGAGTGAAATTGAACAAGTTCCTGTCCCTCCGATATCAACCACTTCGGTGCCAGATACTAGACTGATATCCCAAGGTAATTTTGATGCTGAACCACATTTAATTAGGTATCATTTTTAAAGGTCCTTTTCCTCATGCTCATTTTTAGTCAAACGTTAATGCATCATTTATTACTACCTTACTGGAATCTATAAAAATGTTATTCCTTGATATGCTTCACCTGAGGAGGAAACCCTCCACTTTGGTATAAATATGCTGATAAATTCTCACTTATCATAAGTGTTAGAAATGGGGTCTTTGGTTGACAGTCGGGTTACCCCCTGTTCAAGCAAGGACCCTTACTCTAGTCAGGGTAAAAGAGAATCACCCTCAGCTAACCCCTGCTTACCCACTTGGTAGCTTGGCAGAGCAGTAGGCTTAACTTCAGAGCGCTAGGTGTAAAATATTTGTACCAACACACACAGTAACTTAATGTAAACACTACAAAATGACACAACACCGGTTTAGAAAAATAGGAAATATTTATCTAAACAAAACAAGACCAAAACGACAAAAATCCGACATACACAAGTCAAGTTATGAATTTGTAGAGATTAAGCTCAAAAATAGCGCTTAGAAACAAAAATGCTTCGATGAGATGTTAACACGGCGTCGTGACGGAGTCGTTCCCAACAAGCCGACACCAGCGGCGCCGGACACGGAGTCGTGTAGACCCCCAAGTACAGTACCTTTGGTGAAGAGTGAAAACAAGCCGATGCGCGAAGTCGGGGATCGCGGCGTCTGTGCGAAAAGTTGAATCCGTGCACTTCGAGCGGCGTCGGTCACGACATGGTGCGGCGACTTCCACGGAGTCGCGGACTTCAGCGGGGCTGCTGCGGCGTCGGGCCTGTGAAGAGATTCGCGTTCCAGCGAAGGTCACGGCGTCGGCTGCAGGCGGCGTTACCGGATTCAGCAGCGGCGTCGGTCCGGAGTCGTCCGAAGTCGATTTCCTTGGATTTCCACCAGCTTTCCTTTCAAGGGCCCAGGGACTGGATAGGGCACCACTTGTCAGAGCAGGAGTCTCTCCAGAGACTCCAGGTGCTGGCAGAGAGAAGTCTTTGCTGTCCCTGAGACTTCAAACAACAGGAGGCAAGCTCTAACTCAAGCCCTTGGAGATTTCTTCACAAGATGGAAGGCACACAAAGTCCAGTCTTTGCCCTCTTACTCTGGCAGAAGCAGCACTGCAGGAAAGCTCCACAAAGCACAGTCACAGGCAGGGCAGCACTTCTTCCTCAGCTATCAGCCCTTCTCCAGGCAGAGGTTCCTCTTGGTTCCAGAAGTGTTTCTAAAGTCTGTAGATTTGGGTGCCCTTCTTATACCCATTTTAGTCTTTGAAGTCACCTTTCTTCAAAGGGGACTCACACCTACTTGTGAAATCCTGCCTTGCCCAGGCAAGGCCTCAGACACACACCAGCGGGTTGGAGCCGGCATTGTCAGAGGCAGGCACAGTCCTTTCAGATGAGAGTGACCACTCCACCCCTTCCTCCTAGCAGAGATGGCTAATCACAAAATGCAGGTTACACCCCAGGCCCCTTTGTGTCACTGTCTAGTGCGAGGTGAAAAACAACCCAACTGTCAAACTGACCCAGACAGGGAATCCACAAACAAGGCAGAGTCACAGAATGGTTTAAGCAAGAAAATGCTCACTTTCTAAAAGTGGCATTTTCAAACGAACAATCTTAAAATCAACTTTACTAAAAGATGTATTTTTAAATTGTGAGTTCAGGGACCCCAAACTCCACATGCCCATCTACTCTCTAGGGGAATCTACACTTTAATCATATTTAAAGGTAGCCCCCATGTTATCCTATGAGAGAGACAGGCCTAGCAACAATGAAAAACAAAGTTGGCAGTATTTCACTGTCAGGACATATAAACCACATTACTATATGTCCAACCTTATCCATACACTGCACCCTGCCCTTGGGGCTACCTAGGGCCTACCTTAGGGGTGCCTTACATGTAAGAAAAGGGAAGGTTTAGGCCTGGCAAGTGGGTACACTTGCCAAGTCGAATTTACAGTGTAAAAATACACAGACACTGCAGTGGCAGGTCTGAGACATGATTACAGGGTTACTTGTGTAGGTGGCACAACCAGTGCTGCAGGCCCTGTAGTAACGTTTGGTTTACAGGCCCTGGCACCTCTAGTGCACTTTACTAGGGACTTAACAGTAAAACAAATATGCCAGTCATGGAGAACCAATTACGTACACATTTTAAACAGGAGCACTTGCACTTTAGCACTGGTTAGCAGCGGTAAAGTGCCCAGAGTAACAAAAACAGTAAAATCATAGTCCAGCACACATCAACAACCTGGGGAACAGAGGCAAAAAGTTAAGGGAGACCACGCCAAGGATGAAAAGTCTAACACTTGTCCCCCCCCAGTTAAAAGTGGGGAGCAACTACCCAACCTCATGGGAGTTCTCATCACTAAGGCGAAAGAACCTGGACAGACCATCAGCATTGGCGTGCTCTGTACCAGGACGATGTTCTACCGTAAAGTCAATCCCCTGTAGGGAAATGGACCACCTCAACAGTTTTAGATTCTCACCCCTCATCTGCATTAACCATCTGAGGGGCCTGTGGTCGGTCTGAACTCGGAAGTGAGTCCCAAACAAGTAGGGTCTTAGCTTCTCAAGTGCCCAGACCACAACAAATGCTTCACGTTCTATGGCACTCCACCTACGTTCCCTGGGTAGTAACCTCCTACTAATGAAGGGTACGGGTTGATCTAGGCCCTCTTCATTAAGCTGTGAGAGTACTGCTCCAATACCATGCTCTGAGGCGTCTGTTTGCACAACAAACTCCTTGGAGTAGTCAGGTGCCTGCAGCACAGGTGCTGTGCACATGGCAGCCTTCAGGGCATCAAAAGCGTTCTGGCAAGCCTCTGTCCAGATCACTTTCTTGGGTTGCTTCTTAGAAGTCAACTCAGTTAAGGGGGTAACAATGGTACTATATCCCTTAACAAACCTCCGGTAATATCCTGTGAGACCTAAAAAGGCTCTCACTTCAGTCTGGGTCTTGGGAGGCTCCCAAGCCAGAATCGTGTCAATCTTAGGCTGTAGTGGTGCCACCTGGCCACTCCCCACCTGCTGTCCTAAGTACACCACAGAACCCTGCCCCATTTGGCACTTGCTCGCCTTAATAGTGAGGCCTGCCTCCTGCAGGGCCTCTAACACTCTCCAGAGGTGCTGCAGGTGTTCCTCCCATGTGGAACTAAACACAGCAATGTCATCCAGGTAGGCGGCACTGAACTCATCCTGTCCTGCCAACACCTGGTTGACCAACCTCTGAAAGGTGGCAGGGGCATTCTTCATCCCAAAGGGCATCACATTGAAGTGGAAGTGCCCATCTGGAGTAGAGAATGCTGACCTCTCCTTTGCCCCCTCAATTAAGGCGATCTGCCAGTACCCAGATGTTAAATCAAACGTACTGAGGTACTTGGCAGCTCCTAACCGATCAATGAGCTCATCAGCTCGGGGGATGGGGTGTGCGTCAGTCTTGCTGACCGCATTGAGACCCCAGTAGTCCACACAGAACCTAAGTTCTGGAGTGGCACCAGGAGCAGCAGCCTTTGGGACCAATACCACTGGGCTGGCCCAAAGACTGCTGGAGTGCTCAATGACCCCTAGGTTTAACATTTTGGAGACTTCCTCCTTAATGCAAGCCCTGACCCTGTCAGTCACCCTGTAAACCTTATGTTTAACAAGTGTACTGTCCCCAGTGTCCACATCATGTGTGTACAGGTGTGTGACTCCTGGGATCAGGGAAAACAGCGAGGCGAACTGTCCCAACACGTGGCGACAGTCCCTCTGATTTTCCTCAGTCAGGGAGGGGGAGAGGATCACTCCCTCCACAGACCCATCTTTCTCTCCTGCAGACAGGAGGTCAGGAAGAGGCTCACTCTCTTCCTCCGCCCCGTCATCTGTCGCTAGGAGCATGGATAGCTCAGTTCGCTCAAAGTGTGGTTTGAGGTGGTTGACATGTAGGACCCTCAAAGGGTTCCTGGGGGATTGCAAGTCTACCAGATAGGTGACCTCGCTCTTTCTTTCCACCACCTCAAAAGGCCCAGTCCACTTATCTTGGAGAGCCCTAGGCTCCACTGGTGCTATGACCCACACTTTTTGTCCAGGCTGAAACTCAACCAGAGTGGCATTCTGGTCGTACCACTGTTTCATATCCTCCTGGCTTGCTTCCAGGTTCTCCTGAGCGAGACTCCTGAAGCGGGCAGTCTGGTTTCTTAGTGCCAGCATGTAGCTAAATGCATCCTGGGGTGGTTTACTAGGAGCTTTCTCCAAAGCCTCCTTCACCAGACTGAGCGGTCCCCTCACAGGGTGGCCATAGATGAGCTCAAAGGGGCTAAAGCCAAGTCCCTTTTGAGGCACCTCCCTGTAAGCGAACAGAAGGCATGGCAAGAGGACGTCCCACTTACGCCTCAAGGGCTCTGACAGGCCGTGAATCATGCCTTTCAAGGTGCGGTTGAATCTCTCAACCAGACCATTACTTTGGGGGTGGTAAGGGGTGGTGAACTTGTAAGTTACCCCACACACCTTCCACAGAGACTTCATATAAGTAGATATGAAGTTTGTACCTCTATCAGATACCACTTCCTTGGGGAACCCCATGCGGGTAAAAACTCCCATCAAGGCACGTCCCACCACGGGGGCAGTGACCATCCTTAGAGGAATGGCTTCTGGGTACCGTGTGGCATGGTCGACCAAGACCAGGATGAACCTTTTGCCCATGGCTGTCTTGGGATCCAGTGGCCCCAAAATGTCAATTCCTACCCTTTCAAAGGGAGTACTGACTACGGGTAAAGGTTGGAGGGGAGCTTTGCATTTCCCCCCACTCTTGCCACTTGCCTGACAAGTCTGACAAGACCTACAATAAGCAGCTGACTGCTTGTGCATCAAGGTCCAGTAAAAGTGGGAGACAAGCCTCTTATAGGTCTTGTCCTGCCCTAGATGTCCTGCCAAAGGCACATCATGAGCCAACCCGAGTAGGAAGGCCTTGAAGCACTGGGGTACCACCAGCATACGAGCTGACCCAGGCTCAGGAACCTTAGGCTCACTATACAGGAGGCCATCCTCCCAATATATCAGGTGAGTACCTGGCGCCTCGCCAGCCACCTGGGCTGCAGCCTGCTGCCACAGCCCCTCAAGAGTAGGGCACTCCTTCTGCGCTGTGCAGAATGCTTCCCTGGTGGGTCCCCCTTCCTGCTGCCACTGTGACAGCTCAGGGACCTTCCCCAGTTCAGCCACCGGCTCCCCTGTAGGTTCCAGGGCGTCACCCTCAGGCTCAGCCTCCTCCCGGACCGTGGGAACCTCAGGGGCCGGTTTCCCGCACCCCCTGCCCTTCCTCTTCTTGGCGGTCCCCTGGGCCACTGTTTCAGGCTCCAGGGGCTCTTGACTACCCTGATTGGCTGCCATAGACCGGGTGGATACGCATACCCACCCAGGCAGACCCAACATCTCCAAGTGAGACCGGTGTTCCACCTCCTTCCAAGGGGAATCCTCCAGGTCGTTACCTAGCAAACAATCAACAGGCATGGTTGGACTCACAGCTACTTTCCAGGAACCTGAGACCCTCCCCCCCCCCATTCAAAGGGAACCTGCGCCACTCTGCAGAGGCGCTCAGTTGTCTACCGCAACTACTTGGTGAAGTACCCGGGGATCAATCTGCTCTTCAGACACCAGGTGACTCCTCACTGTAGTCACACTGGCTCCTGTGTCTCTCAGAGCCTCCACCCTCTGTCCATTGATGGTCACCCATTGCCTGTACTTCTTAGTGTTATCAGGCACTAGGTTTTTCTGGACCATCTCACTGTCCCCTAGTGAGACAAGGGTCATTTCTGCTGGTTCCCACCCACCTGAAACCAACTCCTCCCCAACCGCTACACTGGCCAAACCCTGGGACGGTGCACCAGTGGGTGCTGGTGTACTTTTGGGGCATTTGGGGTCCCCCCCTCACATGATCCACCTGGTCACATGCATAACACTTACGTGGGGGACCACCTGCCACTGGCTTCCCTTTGGACAGTCGTGGCTTCTTTTCACTGGGGGGTTGGGAATCCTTACCCTGGGAATCAGTTTGGGGCCCTTTAGAGAACTCCCCCTGTTTGCCCTTACCCCCCCTTTCTTCTGAGAGGGACCCTGCCCACCCTTGGCGTGGTCTCCCCCATACCTCTTTTGGACCCTGGTGCTCTCCCAGCGGTCCGCTTCCTGCTCAAGCTTCCTGGGGTCTGTCAGCTTGCTGTCGATGAGGTGCTGGCGCAGCTCTGGAAAACATAAACTGTACAAGTGCTCCCAAGCAATTAAATTGTAAAGCCCTTCATACGTGTTTACCTTACTGCCCTTCACCCAACCATGCAGTGACCTGCAAAAAGAATCAACACATTCCAACCATGTTTGGGTTTCCTTTCTTTTGTAGGATCTAAACTTCTCCTTGTACTGCTCAGGGGTGAGACCATACCTGGGAAGTAAGGCCTCCTTTATGACAGGGTAGGTGAGATCCTGAGCATCCCCTAAGGCTGTCAGTGTGTCCCTCCCCTCTGCCTCAAAATGCTTCCACAGGGCTGCCCCCCCAATGAGCTTCAGGGACCAGGTTCATGTGGAGAACTGACTCATAACCCTTGAACCACAAGTAGATATCATCCTCCCTCTTATAATCCCTCACAAGGTCTTTTGGGATGTGTACCCTTCTCTCAGGCTGCACGGTAGGATTGCTGCCACCATCTCTACTGGACTGGTTTCTATGATCATCTTTCTCAAGCTAAGCTCATCAGCCATCGCTAACTTCCTCTCCTCAAGGGCTAACCTCCTCTGCTCCAATTGGTACTCCCTTTCTGCCTGTCTGTCCTGTAACTCCTCAGGTGTCAGACCCTTGGATGAGACACTGCTACCTGCCCTGGAGACCTTCTCCCTGGACATAACCGGCCCACCCACAATACCATTGTGTACTGAACATCCTCATCTCCCTCATCCTCTGTGTGCCCTTCAGTGCTCTTGGCTGTCAACCAGGCCCTCAGCGCCTTTTGCAGCTCCTCCTTCCTCGATGAGCTCTTAATGGGGCAGTCAAAACTTTAACAGAACTGCTTCAACTGAGCTTTGGTATAACTCTCCAATTTCTCAAGGTCAAAGTCAGCTCCAACTGATGCATCTCCAAGTAGAGACATGATGAAAGGTTAAAAAGAGTGCAAAGTTCCAAATGCAGAAAACAAGTTCCAAAATGAAGTTCCAGAAAAGTCAATCACAGGATCAGCGAAAAAAGAAACTGAATGCAGAGCAAAAACAGTCCAAATAGAAAAAAAAACAAAAATCACAAGACTAGTAGTATGTGATCACGTAGTGGTCTGAACTCAAACAGTAGTGTACACTTAATTATTGTATGTCAAGTACAAATACAAGTCCAAATCCCAACCGCTGATCACCAATGTTAGAAATGGGGTCTTTGGTTGACAGTCAGGTTACCCCCTGTTCAAGCAGGGACCCTTACTCTAGTCAGGGTAAAAGAGAATCACCCTCAGCTAACCCCTGCTTACCCACTTGGTAGCTTGGCAGAGCAGTAGGCTTAACTTCAGAGCGCTAGGTGTAAAATATTTGTACCAACACACACAGTAACTTAATGTAAACACTACAAAATGACACAACACCGGTTTAGAAAAATAGGAAATATTTATCTAAACAAAACAAGACCAAAACGACAAAAATCTGACATACACAAGTCAAGTTATGAATTTTTAGAGATTAAGCTCAAAAATAGCGCTTAGAAACAAAAATGCTTCAATGAGATGTTAACACTGCGTCGTGACGGAGTCGTTCCCAACAAACAGACACCAGCGGCGCCGGACACAGAGTCGTGTAGACCCCCAAGTACAGTACCTTTGGTGAAGAGTGAAAACAAGCCAATGCGCGAAGTCGGGGATCGCGGCGTCTATGCGAAACGTTGAATCCGTACACTTCGAGCGTCGTCGGTCACGACGTGGTGCAGCGACTTCCACGGAGTTGCGGACTTCAGCGGGGCTGCTGCGGCATCGGGCCTGCGAAGAGCGGCACGTTCCAGCCTAATCAGTCTGGGCCGTACCCTCGATTACATACACATACTGCCTGGCTTTCTTGTGTGGGACAAAGCCTACCTCCATCTTCAGCAGCTTCAGGTATGTTCTTCAATGGAGCCCTTGAGCCTTTACCCAAATTTCAGCAATCAAAGGATTTATACAAGTGTCTTTCTTGTTGGGAAGAAATCTGGAGTTTGGTGTCCTCTGTTAGATATATGCCAGCTCTAAAAATATGTTTAAAAAATGCTATTTCTTATGATTACCCTCCAAGGATTTTTTTCTGCTTCTCCAAGAGGGGTAGTATGTAACATCTTTGGACCTGTATGATGCTTATTTTCATATCCCAAGCAATTTAAATGTCTACAGTTACAGGTAGATGACTGCTCTTTTCCATTTCTTGGTTCTGTTCATCACTTGTCGAAGGCAAATGCTTTCAGTAGTTCAAGCTTACAACTCTTTTTCAAGTTATGTCTAACCTTAAATTAAGCAAAGCCCTCTCCATTCCTAGTTTCCTCAACTAGTATACTGTTTCTAGGTACTGTTTTGGTCAAAACAAAAGGATGATGTTTCCCTTCACATCCAAACATACTAAATATATTTCCCACCAGCTCCAAGGGCTCCCCATTATCTCCAGGTGTAACTTTAATTCTCTACTGGGAATGGCGGCATTCTGCATCCTTATTCCTTGTTTTTTCACATACAGGTGGCTACTAAATGAGCTGCTTCACGCTCTGTTGACACAGTCTTAGGTTTCCTTGATGGAAACTTATGGGTTGTAGAATGCGCAAAATGGACTTTGCTCTGAGGACTGACAGAAGCCACATTCTGGACTTCACTTTCAACCTGAACACTTACATTTTGACATCATAACAAATGATTCCATAGGCAGATGTTGGCTATGCACCTTCAGGAGGTAGCAGCGAAAGGCCTTTGGGCGTAGTTGTATGCAATGCTTCATATAAACCTTTTCGAGCTCAGAGCAATCCACAAACATATGCCATTTTTCCTCTCAGCATTTGAAATGCTTCAGTATTTCTACATACATGCAACACAACATTGATGTCTTATGTGAAAAAAAAAAGCAGGAAAGAAAACATTCCCAGGTGCAATCAGAGGCAGCTTAGCTACTAAGGAATTAGAGAATACATCATCTCCATGAAAGCTGAGTGCCCAGTGTGATCCACCTACAAGTGTTAAGACTCGTTTAGGAAATCATTAGGAAAATTAAGCAAGTAGAACCTAAGTGATGCACATTTGGAAAGAGTATCTCACAGATGGGTGAGACCAGGTCCCACTCTTTGCCACCAAAACCAACAAAAATACCATGATATTTCACCAGAAGACATTGACAATTTAGAACCTTTACCCCATTTCACCTCTTCCTGCGGATGATTGACAAGATCAAACGGGAGCCATGCTGCATCATATTAACAACTGTAGACTGGGCAAAGCAGTACTCAGACCTTCTCCAATTGTCATATGCCCCCCCCCACTTTCCACTAAGTGAACATTAAGCTACACTGTTTGGGTGCACATCAAGTTCCTCATCATGATATGCATCCTACAGTTAAACTGCCTGACTCGCGAGTACATCCCATTTGCTCACCTAGAGTCACTCTGCTGCTGCTCTTCAGCCATGAAGATTTGCAGAGCCAAGTGAAAAATTCTTCAATTGGTGTATGACGTAGGACCTACACCCAATTGGGCCTGACTGGCCCAAATACTGATATGCTTACTGCTGCTTGAAAAGTCGAGGCCCAATCACTGCTCTAATAAGGGGCGCCTAGGAGAAGGTTCAATGATTGTGCTGCTAGCATGGCAGATGTTGGAAACTGAAAGGTCCTCCTCTGGGTGATGGACGTGCACTCATGACCTGAGTGTCCAGCCATATTTGTGTCATGATCCCTAATGCTGATTTTTGTTAGAGGTAAACCTAGATCATGCATGTGTGCCATTACGTAGGCCTGTTTCACAGATTGTGGTCTTGTTGGAATGAAAGGGGTTCCCAAAGCACTACCCTAAGTGGTGGAAGGCTACAGCCTTCACCAGGAATTAAGCAGCGTGAGCATGGTGGTGGCAGCATACCATGTAGTAATCATTTGGAGTGAACATGTCATTTTTAGGGTCGAGTCTGCGTAGTTAGAAAAGGGCTCGGAGGCCCGTCCATGTCACGTCAGTGTCTTTCATTGGTTCGTGGGCTTGCCTTTTAAAATCTGGTTGCGTACATCATGCCTTTTCCTGGTGGTTAGCCCTCCTCGAGCGCAGCGACCAAGTACTGAAAACATACGAGGCACGCTGTTTTCCGTCTGGTTTGTGGACTACTTTTTTTGCAGCACGATCACGCTTGTTTAGCTGCGCGATTGTGCTCATTTTTTGGGTGTTTTCCATTTAATGAGGCAAGAAAAGTCCAGTTGTGAGTTTACAACTGCTAATAGCTCTAACTCGGACAAATGCGAGACCCGTTGCATTGCAAGTGCTTGGTAAGCTATGTCACTAGAGTGAGGCCTACAGGCTAACTCATTTTTAAAGTTCTGCTGCTGTGTGGTTAATGCCCCTTTGTAATACATGAAGGATGTAGAGCTGTGCAATGCACACATGTTAAATGTATGTGCTGGGCATACATGTACCTATTGGGGGTACAGTACAGGAAGGATACAATTCTGTGCAGTATATGTATGCTGTATGCATGCACTGGGTATATGTGTGGTTGCGAATGGTACAATACATGGAGGATCATAGGTTCCATTTTGGGAGATGCAGCCCTTCATGGTGAAGCATAAGGAGAGGAGGTAGAGGAATCTTCCTAGACAGATGTGTATTTGCTGAATTCCTGTAAGCTGGGAGGGGAGATGCAGTCTTCCCTCACAATTCAAAGGGGTGCTCTTTGATTCACTGGGAGGCAACAAGGAATTGGCCTGGGCACATCTCAGGAAGGGTATGGGACAGATATGAGAATCATAAAGAGTAGGTCTGGGCCCCTGGGCTAACCTTTTGAGAGACATATTACTGTGGCTGACATCCAAGCCTAAATCCTAGACACTCCAGTGGCTCGTGATGTGTTACTGTCAGCTTTGGAGTCACACCTGCTGTGACTGACTGTTTTCAAGAGGAAGAGAGGGCAGAGAAATAGTCACTTTAGCAGAAACAGACCCCCAACATAAACTTCCAAGAATAAACTCTAAATCACACTTGTTGTCTGTAAGTGGACTATAAGAAGGGAATGTTGAGACCTACAACATTGTTGTCTGCCAAACAGCCATACGGGCTGTGTGAGATGGGGAAGCTCTGCAGGACTTGTTTTTATTTAAATGTCTTTATTGTCATTTCAGCAGTCAACATTACATACAAAGCCAAAGCATCTTTACAAACATCAGACTCCTCAGGCACATCTTGGCAGGTGCAGCTGGAGAATAATGATCAACAGATACCAATAAGTCAACAGGTATTACACAACTTCAACCCCAATATATCTCTAACCCCCCACCTCCGACCCATCCCAAAACTTCCACCCATCAGCTGACTCGTCATTATCAGGGAAATGTCAAACTCATCTGTTGGTCACTAGAATGTCAATCTGACTTGGGATAGCCACCAGTATGACTATAACCCTAGCCTTAAACTGTGCAAGACTTATGCCTGTGACCAGGACTGGGGTCAAGGCCTTCTAGTTTCCCTGCTGGATGAGGGGATATCACACATGGAATCCAAGACTACCTGCCCTAGAGCAGCATAGCCTGCCTGCTTGCCAAATGCCCTGTGAGGAAGAGGAGAGCATTGGAGGGAGCGAGGTCCAGTGGGGAGTCCTTTCGAATGGACTCCCTTTACGAGGTGTGAGGAGGAGGCTGCTGCACCTTTCAGGTTATTGCCTGTGTGCAGGACAAAGTTGGTAACCCCAGAGTGCCAGGGGAGCGCCACTGTCAAGTGATACATGGTGAACGCTGTGGCAGTGGGGCCAGAACATACGTGCAGCCAAGGATTGGTAACCCCTTATACCAGTAGGGGGTGTTGTGTGAGCACCATTTGATAGAGACATCTAGCTGCAGATTCCTTGCTTTGGAATCCTCCCGAGGTGCGAGACTGGATCTGGAAAAAAAAATCACCAGCATGTCTGTGCATCACACCACTCTGTACTAACGTCATCCACTGAATGTGACACCACTGGAGTACATATAACCTCTTCTCCAATGCACCACTCTTGCACTTTTCCACTCTTGCAATGCGGATCCGGTAACAGTTGGAGGCCTACTTCGACTATTTCATCAATGGAACTGTATGCTTTTTATGTCTATCTTCACTGTTCAAAACCTGTGGGTCCTGTGGACGACAAATGTCAGCCACGTACCCCTACTATATTTATATGTGGTGCCTGGGAGAGCACCATGACTCCATAGAGTGCAACTCCTGTTGTCAACTTCGCCTGAAGGCACTGCAGGAGCATCATATGAAGCTTCCAGCAGCACAGCTATCGGAGTCTTCCCAGGCTTCCCATCAACCACAGCCTCCTTCTCGCAGTAAGTTCAGTTCACAGGCCCTTTCCAGGCATCACTCTCGTGGACATCAAGCTCCATCGACTTCATGCAGTAAGTCATGATGTAAGCAGTCAGTCACGGCATCTCCCGACACCACTGCGGCCTCCCACGAATCCTCGGTTGAAGAGTCGAGGCCAGAGTCTACCCCGCATTTCCCTCCCTTTCCCAGGGTCAGGGCAACTGTGACCCATATGCATGAATATTATGATTGTCTTCATGCTATCTTTGGAAAATGACCTTCCCCTGGAGCGCCTTTGGGCCCCAAGGAGGTGCAAAGTGTCATGACTGTGTCCATGCCAGCAGGTTTGCCCTTCGCTTCAAGTAGGCCTTATACTTCCATTGTCGAAGCCATTATGGAGCCGGTGTACAGCCCTTCGGACATTCCACCTTTGGCGTCTGTTTCTGATCAGCTGACTCAGGCAACACTACTGGAGGTGCCAATCGACGTCATCCCTCTCTCCTCGTCTGATGTTGAGACATCCCCTTCTTGGCGCCAGTCGATGTCAGGTACGGTGTCAGTCATGCCGATTGTCTATGACACCCTCTCTCTGCTTTCTGGGTAGTCCCCTCATATTTGTCCTTCTGAGGGACATGGTTTTGGAGATGCTGGGGAAGAGTTGTAGTGTCTGCCAGCCGTTTCTCACGCTGCTGAGCCTCCTATGAAGGACAGCTGTATGTCTGACCTAGATGTGGCTAGTGGCTTGGACCCTTCCCCAGCCTTGGGCCGCCTTTGCCCCCTGGCCTTGCTATGAGGCGAGTTCCTCTCTGCCTGACATGCTGATGTGAATTGCTGTGGTTTTGGATATAACACTTTAATCTGTGGAATTGACTATTGAGCCTCTGATTGATGTCCTCCGTCAAGGCCAAAAAGTAATTGATCCGGTGCTTCTTTATAGTGAAGCTCTACATTACATTTTGTTGGGGGCTAGTGCTGAGCGTGATACAGGGGCCCCTGTTGATCTAGCTATATCTCATTGGCAGCAACATGTTTCTTGGTGATCTAGCCTGTCTCCTCAGGCATCCTACTCCTGGTAGTTTGATGGTACAGGCTGCTTTGGCCTTCCATGATATTGACTCTTTTCCACTTGTCCAGTCTAACAGAAATTCAAAGAGTCTTGATGTAGGAGGCTGGCCCAGTTTATGGTGTACACCTATGGTGTGGCACCCTATACTGACTACAGGCAACCCTTAGTGATAGTGTTTTGATGCCTAGATAACCAAAGCTGTCTAGTGGTAGCTGTGGAGAGCAGTTCCGGCTTATCAGTGAGGAGTACAAAGCACTTACAATACCACAGTAGTCAGTCAGTGCTGTTCACATAAGAAAGAACCACACCAAGTGTTACTAAAATAAAGTATAACACTATTGTTATCCTAACGTTGGTATATCTCCACGGATATCTACACACAAAAAATACATACTTAGTAACAAACAGGAAAAGCATTGAAGTACATGGGACCCTATGGTGGGGGGCAAACCATATACTAAGAAAGTGGTGTAAGGATGGAGGTGTCCAACCAAGGTAAGTGTGTTAGGACCCCAGGAGCTGGGGGAGTACGAAATCACCCAAGGTAAGTAATAAATATCTCCCAGGTGCCCGTGTGCAGAGGTGTTATCTTGCTGGGTGTCCCATAGGCTAATACAGGTCGCGGTCAGAATTTTCGGGATCTAAAACACTTAGCAGGGGACCCCGAGGAACCCATTTGGAACAAGGAGGTTCGATCATGGCCCCACCCGTGGATACCCAGGAAAGTGGAGTACCTACACCAGGGAGCCCATGTGCATAGGGGTGAAGTGAGGTCATAAACCTTCTTTGGAGTCCATAGGAGCCTCGTTTGTCCAGCTGCTGTCGCAACCCGTGGACCAGGTCGGTGGAACTCAGGGCCAGATTCTGAAAAAGAAGGGAACAGAGTCCAGACCACTTGGAGATGTCCAGGGGGTCCAGGTAGGCAATGCCTATCCTTCTTTGAGAGAAGGTCCTGCTGGTCGGTGAAGGAAGGAGTACAGCTGCAGAGTCCAGTGATGCAGGAAGATCCTTGGAGTCACCAAAGAGCTGTCCCATGTCGGGCGCCAGATTGCGGAGGGGTCAGTGGTCAGCAGCACCACCAACAAGCATTGGCGCGAAGGCAGGAAGAAGCTATAGGGAAGTTTGCAGGATTTTGGGGACTAACGAGGTCCAATCTACTCAACACTTGGAGGGGAGTCGGGACTGGCCCTCAGCAAGCATGAGAGCCTGTAGGAATTGTTGGAGCCACATGAGGACCCACTGGCAACAGACGCAGGGAGTCGCAGGGAGGCCTCAGCAGCACAACAAAGGAGTCCCATGCCGCAGGAGTTGCAGGGTGGATGCTGTTCTTTGAGTTGCAAAGCGCTGGAGACTGGGGCTTCTTGGAGCTGGGAGATCCTTGGGAGGAAGAGTCAACAAGCCTTGTGAACAGCAACAGTCTCTGTTTCGTCCCAGTGGCTACAGCAAAGGCCCACCATCTCCCAAGTTGGACAGAAGACAAGTTGGACCTGGAGAGCCTTTTGATGTCCGTGGGACTGGAGAATCCACCTCCTGGTTGTTGTTGTCGAGGTGACTGCAGATGCAGGGCAGTGACTCCTTCACTCCAAGGGAGATTCCTTCTTGCTTCCTGGTGCAAACATGTTCTTTTTGATCCTGGAGGATAAACATCCATGGGTATTGCTGAATTCTGGCATGAGCTGAAGAAACAATGTTGCAGTGGGAACCCTCCCAGCTGGATACTGTCTTGTTTAAATTCCTAAGGCAGACCAGCAGCGGTTCCGGAGGCCAGGTTGCAGAAGTGTCTTTCAGAGTGTTCCTCGTGGAGTCTTGCTCGACGAATCTGTGGAGCCACCCTCAGGGTAGCCCCTAGGAAACCCTCAAAGGGGGTTGGACACTGTGGTGAGCCACCCATCAGAGTGGATCAGGGACTTCACCTAGCTGGCCTAACCAGTCAGATGCTCCCAGGGGCCTCTGTACATCTTATTTCCAAGATTGCAGAATGAAGGGGGTCACCTGCAGAGGTGCAAAGATCTCCCTAGGGGAGGGGCTGGACAGGGGCGTGGTCACGCCCCTGTCCTTTCTGTGGTTTTGCACCCGAGCAGGAACAGGGAGTTCCTGCACTGGCACAAACCGGTTTATGCAAAGAGAGCATCAAATGTGCCCTTCAAAGAAGTCTGGGGGCACTGAGAGGCTACCCCGCCCCAGCCCAGAGACTCCCATTTTGAAGGGAGAGGTGGCGTCAAAGAGTACTGAACATATCAACACCATGGAGGAAGGACAGGTGCAGACAGCACTTTCCATCAGAAACACCGACTCCTAAGAAGACTCGGAGTAAGATAGACTCATCACTGCTGGTCAGCACGTGAGTACGACTATCCCCTACTCCCACTCATAGAAAGTCCTTGAAGGCCTTGGATGCACCACTGCTAGAGAGCCGTGGTTTGACTCGGAAGAAGATTCTCATTGACCGACCTTTGGGTTCGGCCACACCTCCGTCAATACTGGAGTCGAGCAAGTCCATCAAAAGCTCAACTTCTGAACTGAGTCGGTGTCCCTTCTCTTCGGAGTCGAAGCTTCAATGTCCTGCCTTGTGGCCGAAACAACCGGCTGTATTTTCGGACCCGAAAAAACAATCGTCTTCAGAGCCGAAAAAGTCTTCTTATTTGGAAGAAGGACTCTCAAGCCATCTTAAGCAGAGTTCAAAATAACTTGATGAACAGTCATATAGACCATCTGATCATGTTTGAGGACACAGAGATTCAACCCATCCTTGAAATCATGGATGAGCGACAATCAAGGATTCATATCCATAAAGAGACTGCCAGAATAATTACAGCACCTCCTCTACAGACCAAGAGAAAGTTGACTTTCCAAGAACATTTAGATACTGCACCACCACCAGCAAAGATTTTTAAACGGAAGGAGATGCCATTACCTATGCATACTTCTCCCCCTCATTCCCCACAACTTTCTATTTTGCCCCCACCCACTAGCCCACCACCTTTACCTTCACCAACTCATTCACAATATTCTCATGGTGATACAGTTGATTCTTGGGATCTCTTTGATCCGGATCTTATTCCTGCCAATGACCCGGACTTATACCCTTCCAAACCTTCTCCACCAGAAGATACTACAGCATACACGCAGGTTATTTCTAGAGCAGCAGCGTACCATGGGGTGTTTATGAACAGTGAACCTTTAGAAGGGGATTTTCTTTTTAATACCTTATCCTCCATTCACTCACGATATCAATGCCTCCCAATGCTACCTCACATGATTAAGCATGCAGATGAGATATTCAGTGAGCCAGTCAAAGCTAGGGTTTTAACACCACGCATTGACAAATATATGCCTGCACCTACAGACCCTGCTTACATTACCAACCAAGTACTTCCAGACTCAGTGGTTGTGAGAGCTTCCATGAAGAGGGCTAAAAGCCAGTCGTCAGGGGATGCTCCTCTCCTTGACAAAGAGAGTAGGAAATTCGATGCTGCTGGCAAGACGGTAGCGACACAAGCTGCGAACCAATGGCGACTTGCCAACTCGCAAGCCTTGCTGGCACAGTATGACAGAGCCCACTGGGATGAGATGCAGAAACTCCTACAACACCTACCAAAAGAACACCAAAAAAGAGCACAACAGATTGTTGAGGAGGGTAAGGCCATAAGTAACAACCAAATGCGGTCTACCCTTGATGCTGCAGATACAGCAGCTAGAAGCGTGAATACTGCTGTAACCATACGCAGACACGCATGGCTACGTTACTGTGGTTTCAAGCTAGAAATCCAGCAGGCAGTGCTGAATATACCTTTCAATAAAAAACACCTGTTTGGTCCTGAGGTTGACACTGCCATAGAAAAACCCAGGAAGGACTCAGACACTGCCAAAGCAGGTCCTTTCATAAGCAACAATTTAGAGGAGGATTCAAGCCACAATCCACAGAGGCTTCTACCTCCCAGGCAAAACCAGGGCAACAACAGCAGTACCAGAGAGGGGGATATAGAGGTTCTTATAGAGGCCAACACTTTAGAACCAGAGGCAAATTCCAGGCCTCAAAATAAGCCACTACCTCATCTAAACAGTGACTTATCAATCATCCCTCAAACCCACACATCTCCTGTGGGGGGTGACTGCAGCAATTCCACTCCCAATGGCAAAATATCACCACAGACCAATGGGCATTGCCAATTATCCTCAATGGCTAGTGCCTGGAATTGATTTCTACCCCTCCAAACATTCTTCCACGTTATCACAAATTGTCCCCAGAACACAATGTTCTATTACAACAAGAGGTACAATCGCTACCATTAAAACAGGCAATAGAATTGGCCCCACATTCTCAACAAGGAACAGGATTATACTCACTATACTTCCTCATACCCAAAAAAGGATGGCACTCAGACCCATCCTAGACCTCAAATCCCTAAATCTATGTATCCTGTCAGAACGCTTTCACCTGGTAACTCTGCAGGATGTCATTCCACTACTACAAAAACTAGATTAAATGGCTGCATTAGATCTCAAGGATGCGTATTTCCATATACCCATCCCTCCAGCTCACCGATAATACCTCAGATTTGTAATAGAAGGAAAATATTACCAATTCAAGGTTCTGCCATTCGGCATAACAGCTCCAAAAGTATTTACAAAATGTCTAGCTGTAGTAGTAGCTTACCTAAGAAAACAACACATACATGTCTTTCCTTATCTAGATGACTGGCTAATAAAATCAAGCAATTTTATACAATGTCAACAACACACTCAATACACAATAGAGACCCTACATACACTAGGGTTCACTCTCACCTACCAAAAATCCCATCTTCAGCCAGCACAGGTGCAACCTTATCTAGGTGCTATTCCAAATACACAAAAAGCCTTAGCCTATCCAAATCCACAAAGGATACAAGCTTTCCAAAATCTCATACCACAAATGCAGCCAAATCAACAATACACTGTAAGATTTATCATTAAACTATTGGGAATGATGGCATCATTCATAGCAATAGTACCGCATGCAAGACTAAACATGAGAACACTGCAACAGTGCCTCTCACAGCAATGGTCTCAAGCACAGGGTCAATTGCAAGGTCTAGTGTTGTTAGACCGCCAAACGCAAAGGTCCCTTCAATGGTGGAATCTCATCAATTTAATGAAGAGGCGGTCATTTCAAAACCCTGTGGCTCAGACCACAATAACAGATGCATCAATGACAGGTTGGGGAGCTCATTTCAACAACCTTACCATTCAAGGGAAATGGGATTCAAAACAGCAAAATTATCACATAAACCATTTAGAATTATTAGCTGTGTTCCTTGCCTTAAAAGCGTTTTAGCCACTTCTCAAACACAAGACGGTCTTGATAAAAACAGACAATATGACTACCATGTATTCCCTAAAGAAACAAGGCGGGACACGTTCATCTCCACTGTCCCTTCTAGCCCAAACAATGTGGAAATGGGCAATTCACAATCAAGTTCACTGTAGGAAAGTCCTCTTTTTTGCCCTGGTCACCCCCAAACTTTCTGGACAGGTACTAGTGGTTACTGTCTCTTGGCTGTATGTAGGAAAGGCACTCTTTTTGGCATGGTTACTACCACTTTTTGCCTGCTATCAGTGTGTTTAGACAGTTATCACTGGGATCCTGCTAGTCAGGACCCCGGTGATTGTGCTCTCCCCCCTCTAAATTTGATTGCCTAGGACCTTTGTGCATTCCACAATTGGCATACTGGCGTGCCCTTATAACTCCCTAGTATATGATGTGAAGATCATGGGTTTGTTAGGAAGTCGGTAACCCTCCTCCTTTCCTGTCCTTTGGTGCTCATTGCCAATTTTAAGATCCAAAATAAGGAAGTAAGTTTTTAGATCATTGTTTCTTAACCTGTGATCCAGAGACCCCTTGGGGATCCTCGACCCCTACTAATGAGGTCTACGACAGCTTAGAAAATTAAATAATATTAACAGATTAATAAAGTGTATATAAATAATGAAGTAAAATGTAAAATTGAACATTTTAAAACGTTCTGTAAATGAAAAGGAATTTACAACTTCAGACTAAAATGAGATAAATTGGTATCCTCAGTTTGATTTGTGGGAGCAGTGCAAGTGCATCAAACTGAATGTTTTTTGTTAAACAACTTTTATTGATTTTCCCATAAAAAGGTACATTGAAGGCACTGCAAAATAGGATGCAGAAATCATGAGGAACAGTTTTTCTGTACCTCTCACATTCTTTTCTTGATACTTCCCTCCCACATTTTATTTTCCACCTTTCAGACAACCATACATTAGGCATCGTACAGTTAGACAACCAACTCATAGGATTCACATAATTTGCCCCAAATTTTCAAGAACTTCTTAGGGCAGCCCTGGGCTTTATAAATTGGTTCTAATTGTTTGGAGCACCAGTTCATCCTAGCACACCATTGGGCCAATCGCAGCAGAGCTGGGGTCCTCCACGGCCTGGCAATGCCTCTTTTGGCTACTAGAGTTGTAATGCCCACCAAGGCTCTATTCCCCCCCAAAGACCACCCATGCCCCCACCACACCCAACAGTGCCAGTTTGGGAGTCTTATGTTCTGGGATTTCTAGAACAGCTGAAAGTGTTTGTTCGATTGCGTACCAGTATCTAGTTATAGGGGGACATTGCCATACCATGTGAAAAAAAAACAGCTTGGCTGGTCCCACACCTCCCACAGTTGGAATCGGAGAGAAGACTAGTGGTGTGGAGGCATTTGGGGACATGTATGTGTGGTGGAAATAATACAGTTGCACCAAGCGTAGGCATGCCAATATTACTAGTTTATGTGGGGCCATGCAAGCCTCCCTCTCAACCTCATCAAGCTCCTCAAGCTAGTCCTTCCAAGTCTTGCAAAGGTGCCCCAACTTTTCGGGACCATTGTTGAACAAAGTACACTACAGCTAGGAGACCCTGCCACATCCCCCGACCCCTCTCCCCCCCCCCCCCCCCCCCCCCCCCCCATCAACAGTTTTGCTTCAAGAGGATTAAACTCTGGTATGTCCTGAAATTGCGACATGTAGAAACCCAAGGCATGTCGCACGTGAAGATATTTGTGGAATTGTGTGTGGTAGAGACACAATTGGGACTAAAGGTCTGCATATGAGCATTTGGTCGAACCTCGCCACTGGTCAGCTAGTGTTGTGATTCCCATTAGGTCCCATTTATGAAAGCCCTCCAGCCTCGATACCTACATGAGCCAGCGAACACGCCAGAGAGGAGCCTATCAGGTCGCCCTCCCAGCCCACAAGACAGATGGCCCTCCTCCATATGGAAAGTATTACTCTGGTGATCGCTGGAAGCGTTTGAAGTATCAGACAACCATATAGATGGTCAAGCACACCCCATTTAGCTTGAGACTGTTGAGTTCCAGGCGGTTTGTGGGGTGGTTCCAAACACAAGTCAGCCATTCATTCACAACCAGGAGATGAGATGCCTTGTAAGAGAGCTGACTATATATAGCAGCAATCCCTCCATCAGAGACCAGTCTCAGATATTTACATGGGCCGTACTTGGGGGGGGTGGGGCCAGGGAGAGGGGGTGTCCTCTCCAACGAAAAGAACGTAGCAGTGCTTTCACTTCGTGAAAACACACCTCCGGAATATCAAACCTCAGGACTATAATGTGGGTAGTCTGGAGGGTGTAAAGAAATCAGGGCAGCACCATCATCTTGGTCAGGGCCACTCTGCCTAGTATATTAAGAGGAAGAGTGTGCCCTGCATCCGAGCTCTGTTTGGTTTTCTGTTTAAGGTGTGTTAAGATAATAGACATGGGCCTGTTCGGGCATTGTGGTGATGTGGATCACTAGGTATTTGAAGTTGAGGTGGCACATGGGGATATCTATCCACAAGATGAATTGTAGCCCAGCAATGGGACCAGGAGGAATTGTTCTGCGTTCAGACGCAAGCCAGAGGCCTCTTCAAATAGCTGAAGAAGCTTGAGGGCTCTTGGGCCGATCACTGCTGGCTCCACCATAAGACATCATCGGCATAGAGGGCAATCCTGTCTTCCAGAGATTCCACTCCCCCATCCCCGAACTCCACCCCCCAATCTGTGCATTTCATCTGATCAGTCTCGCCAAAGGTTCTATGGCAAGAACAAAAAGTAGGGAGGACAGAGGCAGCCCTGTGGGCTCCCTCACAATGGGGCAGGAGTCAGACAGCACCCCATTAATAATGACCTGGCCTTTGGGGGGTGACTAAAGAAGGGATATCATTCTACGGAACGAGGACCCGAATTCCATCCTCTCAAGTAACTGCCCCCAGATATTCCTGGTCCACTGTATCATAGGCTTTTTCGAAGTCAACGAGTGAAGGAAAAGGCCTTCCGGTAATTTGTGTCTGTGAGCAAGAGCATACAGTAGGCACTGTATGCTCTGCCTCGTGCTACGATTAGGCATGAGGCCACATTGGTCCGGATGAATAAGGGAGGTAATGACCTTTTGAAGTTGGATTGCTAGGATTTTTTAAATCATTATTGATAAGGGATGTGGGACAATATGCCCCACAATCCTTAGAGGGTTGATCAGTTTTGCGGAGCTCAACAAAGGTCGCCAGATCCAGGTCCTGAGGGACCCTCCCCCCAATGCGGGCCACAGAGGGGTGGGGATGCTGCGTATAAAGGACACGTTAGTAAGCTGCGAAGGTTGCTTCTACTATGTCTTGTACGACATTGACTAACTCTTCCGACCTGGTCAGTAAAGCAGAACACTACTTTTGTCTCAATGCTTGTACACTCGCTGGACAGTTTCATGCCAGCATTGGTGGGCTTCATGGAAGAGAAGATGTTGGAGTGCCATTTTGTCTAAGTTTAGTTGGTGGGTAGGTGTTTGTCTGAGAAAGGGCAAGTTCTCTCTCAGTGCATAGCATACACGCCTCCAGGTCAGTCATGTCGCATTGGAGCTCTCTCTCTTTTCATCCTCGGTATCTTTCCGCAAATCCACGGACAGTTGGCTTGCTCACCACCCATAGAGTACTTACATTCTCAACCATACCATCATTAAAGTCAATGTAGGACCGAAGTTCCTCCTCCAAATGTGTGGTTAACTATTCGTCAGTGAGGAACCATGCGTTTAGGTGCCCCATGGGCAGTCTGGGGGGGGCAGGGAATCCCCACAGGAGGAGTTGTGGGGAGTGGTCTGAAATGCATTTATATGAAGCATTGTCGCTCTCGTTGTAGCTGAGAGGTCTGTGGCTGGGAGAATGATGCAATCTATACGAGACATGGTATGGTGCGAAGCAGAGTTGTGTGAGTATGCAGCACATCTGGGGTTCTAGGATTCCAAACATCGCAAACCCGTAAAGAGACCCACCAGGTTGTGATTGACTTAGACGGAGGAGGTGTTCTCGTGTTGTCAGCCCAAAGACATCCAGCGCCGGGTACTTTACTGCATTGAAGTCTTTCCCCATGAGGAAGACTCCGTGTAGGAGTGTTGCTGTGACCGTAGTGAGGGCCTGACTGTGCTGCTTGGGGGGGGGGGGGAGAGATGTAGATGCTGAAAATGCACAGGGTCGCCCCTCTAATATACCTGTCACCCCCTCATATCTATCAAGAGGGTTGTGTAATGTTTGAATGTTTGCTAGGGGAAAAGTACCTATGGAGCAGAATGGACACACCCCTAGAGCCTCTGGTAAAACCTGAGTGGAAGACTCAATTGTATCCATGTCTACCTATGCACAAACATTGCATGCCAAGGAGATGGGTCTCCTGTAACAGCACCACTGCCGGGCAAAGGTGCTGGAGGGATTTTAGAACACTGGCGCGCTTGATGCTGTCTAAAAGGCCATTAACGTTCCAGGAAATAAGGATTGATTTCATTGCAGGGCAGAGGTGTGATAAGCGGGAACGCCCAGTGGAAACAAAAACTGTGACATTTCTGAGCTTGAATGATGACTGGAAAAGCATGTCCGACTATCAGTGGGCAAAAAACCCAGCACAAACACATTAAACTCAATTCCCTAAAGAACAACAGCCCCCACCTCCCACCCAACACTTCCATCCATAAAGCATCTGTCGCCCATAAACACCCAAGAAAAGTAAATAAACAAATAATTTGAGGCTTTCGAAAGGTCATCTCCCTGTGATTTGAGGGTAGAAGAAAAACAATAAAGTACATTCCTAGGCGGGCACTCTGGGTCATAGGTTTTTCTCACAGTTTGCAGGTAATAGTATATTTAGTCCGTCAAGGATCTCGATGCAAGGTCTGCTGTCGACATGGCCGCCTCCATCACCTCTCCTGCCAAGGCTTGGGAAGCTGCTGTAGTAGAGCTGTCTGTTGGGTGCAGGCGAGAGTCATTGCCATCAGGCATCGGGGTCTCCGGGGAACCCCCTGTCCTCCCCAGTTTTTATTTCTCTGTTTGAGCAGTGGCGGGATCAGGAGGGTTTTTCAGTTGGTTTCAGGACCGTGGGGGCTGTCCTAGAGCCCTCACGTGGTAGAGTGTGTCTTCTTAACAAACGCTGTCTATCAAACTGAATTTAGTATTAGCAATTGCTGGCCTTAATTTAGAAGAGCTCCAACCTTCCTAGTAAGGTAAAAAATGTAGATTATTAATTTTTAACGTTTGTTTGTTGAATTAAATATTTAACCATTGTGCATTTGTTTTATGTATACTGGTTTCTTTATTTTTGGTATTGTTTTGTCATTCAAATTGTTGAAATTGCTTAGGCTGGTGTCCTCCGTTTCAAGTCTGGATTCAGTAGGGGTCCCTGGACTCCAGTAATGATTAAGTGGGAGGTCCACAGAAGTCAAAATGTTAAGAACCACTCCTCTGGATGATAAGTTTCAAGGTTTTTTGACGGTAGTAACAGCAGCAGTAGTAGTAATTCTAGAGCTCATGACATGTCCAGAATTCTGAGCCGCAGTAGCAGACAAGACTGAACTTGGCACAGGCCATAGCACAACCTGTAAACGATTTGCAATCAACTAATTTATTTTAGTCAAGCAAATGTGAAAACAATTATCAGCTGGTCTTCTGTGGTGAATTGTTTGAGTCCCTGCAATGGCACTTATAGCTGGAAATAAATCTTCTATAATGACGTCAAAGTGGCTTGTATGGTGAGCATATCGTCCACCCCAAACCTAGATTTTCTCACATTATACTTAATGTTGATAACGTTATTCAAGTTTCTTCGTGAAACTGTTGAAGCTAAAAAGTGGATTTAAATTGTGTGTCTGAGAACAATCATTGCATTTGTTTGTATTGAAAACTACTTTAGCCATCAATTAGTTTGTTTATACTGGTTTTACTTCACTTTTAAATCGTATTAATCAGATGTTAGAAACTTACTAAGTGTTTTAAATATGAGATTAAGTGCCTTTTTTCAACTTTTAGGTCACACTGACATTATTAAAACTACATCTCCCAGCCCAGAACATTCTCGACTGTCAGCTGTTTTGAATGAGCAGTATGCCATAGTGACGCCGCCTCTCATGTCTGCGGTTTGCGGCCTATTAAGTAATTTGCTGTTTGTGGCACCTAAAGAGACTGCATTTTCCCTAAATCAAACTCATACACTAACAGCTCTTAACAGGTACGATTTCTTCTCATTCTAGAATCTGTGATTGTAGACTGTTGTAGGCAATTTACTGTGTGCCCACCACCAACCATGTATTAAACCTACATATTGAACCATAACCACTACAACCATGCCTCCTAAAAAGGGATTATGAATACAAAGCATAAATATTAATTGGCAGATACAGGGATCAAACAAAAACATGTCTGTCCAGTCCATTTACAAATCTGGATGCAAATGTGCATAGCAGTAGAGTGTCTGCAGAAGAGAGAACTTGATTAGGCTAGTAGTTGTGATTTTATGGACTCATAAATCCAGTTCCTATGAGTGAGTATATCTGATAGAGACTCTCAGTTGCAGAATCCTTACCTTAGAATTTTCCCCAGGCGTCAGTCTGGATCCAGAGAATTTTCTCGAGTAGTACCCCTGCATGCCGCCAGATGACATCGGTCAGCAAGGCGCCCGGCGTAGTGTGCTCCGGATATGATGTTGCGGGACATATAAAGGCATCACCACAATGCACTGATGTCAGTTCTTTTCTTTCAGGGCAAGCCAACACTGATCCAAAGAGCTATCCATCAGTCACTTTTTGACTCGTCTTTTTTGACTTTTTATCGAAGATTTTTGAGAGTCTACACTTCTGGTGCATCGAGATGTAGTCAGGTAAGCCCTGCAGATCCTGTCAATGGGCGACATCTGTGACAGATCCAGACCTCATGTGCTTGTGGTGTCTGCCCAAAGTCGTGCTCTGACTGCTGGGCCATGAACACGAAAGCTTTGAGGAAGCGGTCCCTAAAGCCAATTGTGGCCTGGTGCTCGGCATCGCTCCCGGTCAAGAGAAAGATCGTGATAATGGTTGCAGAGCACCCGTTTATAGTCGTCCAAGTCCTCGGGACGGGCAGGTAAATCTAAAGAGAACCAGCATTCTTCAACTTTACCCTGTCCGCTGGCTGACGAGAGGAGGGAAAAGGAGCGTCCTTGTTTCAGGCCTCCGTCCTCATAGTCTGGGGCGGCTCTGTGCCTTGCATACCTTCTGGAAGCCGTAGTGACTCCTACCCAACTCAGAGAGTTTTATGAGGTCATGTTTCTCATCTTTGGGCATTCTCCACTTGAGCACCCTTGGGCCTCGTGGGGTTGCAGGGGCCTCTTTTGGTTCTGCACCAGCGGCTTTGGCCTCAGCTCCAGGGGGGCACCCATGGATCCTTTTCTGGATCCTAACTGGCATCGGTTGTACCACCTTGACCGTTCACAACGCCGCTGGTGCCCCCGGGTGGCGTTGTCGGCATTCTCATTGCGAACTCCTCCACAGAGCCAGGCCAGCATCACGCGATGCTGATTCAGACTTAGACAGTGGCCTTACCCCTTGGTTGGATCCTGACCCTCATTCACTTGGGTTGGCGTACGGTAAGATATGGGAGGGGTAACTGGACCCTTTAGAATACCAGCTCCAAGATCCCATGCACTGGCGGATGGACCTGGGTGAAGCCAGTTGTCTAGATACTTCCCCTGACACTGGCATGCTTTCTCCCCCTACTGTGGCAACAGAGGAATGAGCGTCCTATTCAGTGGTGGTGCAAAGAGAAGCCGAGGTCTTGGACTTCGAATTACCTTTGTCGGCAGTCAGGACAAACCTCCTGACTTAGGTGCTTCAGCCTGGGGCATCTACATCTGAACCCCGTTTGCTCTCTAATGAAGCCCTTACAGATGCCTTTCTCGGTACCTGTTTCAAACCCCGCACAGGGGCTCGTATGAACAGGACAATCGCCTGTTGCCATAGAGCGTTCCTGATGCAACATCCCACCCCTGAGAGCTTGGTTATCCAAGCCTCTACATCCTAGGGTGCATTCCCTTCTGCACCCCCAAGAGGGAATCCAAGAGGCTGGACCAGCTTGGGAAGAAAATGTTCTCTTCTTCCAGCCTGGCATTGCGGTCCTTTAACACTGCATACCTTTTGGGCTGTTACACCCATACTCTATGGGACATGGTTGCGCGAGTGCTGCCTCAGGTTCCGGAGGAGGCTCTCGCCATTCTCTCCAAAGCTGTTGCTGACAGAGAGATGCAGGGAAGTTCACAGTCCGATGTGGGCTTGACACAACCGACTCAGTGGGCAGAGCAGTTGCATCGATGGTGTCTACAGCCAGGTCCCTGTCTTTGCAGCTTCCTCTTGTCCTCTTCAGTCTGCTTTTTGCCCCTTTCGTGGATACGGAAGGGGCAGCCTACCATGTCTGTTTCCCTCCAGCTATCGTGCAAGGCATGCTGCCAAGGCTCTGTGTGGCTGAGGACATGGGATCCAGTGTCCCCTTGGATCATGGAGCCAGCAGTCTGGTCAACCCACTGCCCCTCCCCTCTTCAGCTGCCTCTAAATCTTCCTATTCTGACGCTTACCCACCAGAGACCAGTCTGAGGCGAGAATTGCCATCATCTGCTCCTCTGGCAGTCCATCACGTCAGACAGGTGGGTTTTGCAAATAGTTCGAAGGTGCTATTCCCTCTTCTTCGAGACTACCCCTTCATCCATTCCACCACCCTAAGATCGAATGATGGAGGATCACCTGGCATTTATCCGTGATGAGGTTATCACTCTCTTGGCCAAGGGAGCCATAGAGAGGGTTCCTGTGCCAGAAGTATGTTGTGGTTGTTATTCCGGCTATTTTCTGGTACCCAAAAAGGACAATGGTCTCCACCCTATCCTAGACCGCCAGTCCCTCAATCACTTCCTCAAGAAGAAGTTCTAAATGCTCACTCTGGCTTAGGTTCTATCTGCCCTGGACCCAAGAGACTGGCTGGTAGCGTTGGACTTGGAGGACACTTACTTACACAATTCTGCCCTGCCTGTCCACAGACCTTACTTGTGGTTCACAGTAGGCCACAAGCACTTTCAGTTCACCTTCCCTTTGTCTTACCAGTGCTCCTCGGGTGTTCACCAAGGTGATGGCGGTTGTCTCAGCCCATCTGCACAGGTCAGGGGTTTCAGTCTTACCCTGCCTTGACGACTAGCTGTTGAAGGCGGGCTCGTCTAATGCTGTCCTCTTCCATCGTCAGATTATGGCAGACGGCCTTCTTTTGCTGGGGTTCATTATAAATGTGCTGAAGTCACACCTGACTCCCTCTCGGACGATCCCTTTCATCAGAGTTTTTCTGGAGACAATGCAGTTTCGGGCTTAGCCTCCCGAGTGGCAAGTCCAGGGTATTCAGGGTACAATACCGATGTTTCAGCCTCTATCCTGGATTTCGGTGAGAATGACTGAGGCTGCTGGGCCTCCTGCATCCTGCTGGTGACTTACGCTAGATGACATATGTGGGCTGTGCCGTGGGAACTGAAGTTCCAGTGGGAGCAGCATCAGGCTAATCTCTCTGACATGGTCCAAATCTGAGGGAACTGCGCAAGATATACATTGGTGGCTAATAAGCTGCATTTGGGCCAGAGGCAGATCCATTTCTCTTCCCCAAACAGACTCCACATCAACCCATTGGAGCTCCAGGCAATCATACTGGCATTGAAGGCATTTCTTTCCTCTCTCAAAGAGAAAGTGGTGCAGCTTTTCACAAACTACCTCCTTGTGGTTGTGGACCCTTTGTCAGGAGGCTCTGCGCCTTTGGACATGGTGGGAACATCGGGGCATTTCACTAGTGGTTCAACGTCTGACAGTTTCTCTGATCACCAGAGCGAGCAAACGAAGCCGACAATGCCTGGTTGATCACTAATGGTACCTCCATCCAGAGATGGTGAAAGGTCTCTTTCATCAATGGGGAGGTCCTTGATAAGATCTGTTCACCTCCTCAGAGAACGTGCAATGTCAGCAGCATTGTTCGTTGGCGTTTCCAAGACGTCACTCGCTCGGTTACACTTCGTCTCAAGTGGAGCTCATGCCTCCTATAAGCCTTTCCGCCCATACCACTTCTGCTCAGAGTTCTCAAGAAGATCAAGAACAACCAGGCTAAAGTAATCCTTGTGTCTCCGGATTGGGCACGAACAGTCTGGTATCCTGAGCCATTGAGCACGGCTTTTGGTCCTCCGATCAGACTGGCCCTTAAGGAGGATCTTCTGTCAAGGCAGCAGAGGTGGGTTCTTCACCCAAACTTGTCAAGTCTCCGCCTTCTCGCTTGAAGATTGAGAGGCGGCAGTTAATAGCTTTCGACCTTCTGTCCAAAGTATGTAATGTTATCTTGGCAGCCAGACGTCGTTCCACCAAAATGATATATGCCTGTCATTGGCATAAATTGGTGGCATGGGTCACAGTCAAGTCTGTTGACCCCCTCCCTGCCCTTCATTCTGAGGTCCTCTTGTTTAAACTTTCCTTGGCCCAGCAGAACTCTGCTTTGGGCACCCTCAAAGATTATTTGTCTGCTATCTCTGCATTTCTGAGATTAACTGACCAACCCTCTTTGTTTAAGTCTCCTATTTTTAGTAGGTTCCATAAGGGTCTCAACCACATGTTTCCTACAAGAGAACCAACTCTAGATGGTTTGTTCTCTGCAATAAAATGTGCGTGCTACACATTGGCTTAAAAGCAACCCCTGGAGGGTTGGCACTCTCATTCTACCAGAGAGACAGCTGCAACCACTGCGTTAGCATGCAGAGTTCCAGTCCTGAACATCAGTCAGGTGACAATGTGGGCCTGCCTGCACATGTTTACCAAGCACCTCTGCCTGGATAGTCAGGTCCGAAGAGATGGGTACTTTGCCCATTCGGTCCTGCAGAACTTCCTAGTATGATTTTGGTTCGCAGACCCTACTCTGGGGATGGTATTGCTTGGGTATCTTTTCTAAGGTAAGGAATCTGCAACTAGAAGTCTCTACCAGATTAACAAGTTACTTACCTTTGGTAACGGCTTATCTGGTAGACACATTCAAGTTGCAACTTACCAACCCACCCATCCTCCCTGCTCTGCAAACTGATTTCTGGAGACAGGGACTTCCCTTTCAGGGCCCTAGTTTTGATTTACCAGTGGTCAGTGTTCTTCATGGCTCTATGCTTCTTGTGTGAAAAGTTGTGAAAAGAAACTGACGTGAGCACGCCGGGGTGGTGCCTTTAAAGGTCCCGCGACTTCATATTCGGTGTGCACGACGGCGAGGATAGACGCAGAGCTGACCGATACCACCTAACGACGTGCAGGGCTACTGCTTGAGAAAAATCTACGTATACAGACTGATGTCTGGAGGATATTCCAAAGTAAGGAATCTGCAACTAGAATATGTCATTACCAGATAAGGCGTTACCTAAGGTAAGTAACTTGGGGCCTGATTATAACTTTGGAGGAGGTGTTAATCCGTCCCAAAAGTGATGGTAAAGTGACGGATATACCACCAGCCGTATTACAAGTCCATTATATCCTATGGAACTCGTAATACGGCTGGTGGTATATCCGTCACATTTGGGACGGATTAACACCTCCTCCAAAGTTGTAATCAGGCCCTTGGTCTTTAATGATAAACGGAATTGTATATGTTAATTGTGGCTCTCAATTTAACACGTCCACATGCTCTAAAATAAATGCTAAAACACACATTACTGACAGCTTGTGGTTCCTAATACTACAGCCTGCGTTAAGTGATTCCCTGTTGTTATTCCACCTGCAAGGGTAAAGAATACTCAAGCAGACCCATTGAACAGACATTTCTTCAGACACATGTATGGAACACAACCATCTGTCTGGTGACTGTTATAGTCTTCCTCCAGTAAACGGTTTTACCACCAGTGCACACTCAGTGGTTTCAAGTGTTTTTTTTTTTTAAAGCAACTTGCAAAATGTTATTTGCAAACTGGGATTTTTATTTTTATTTTGTCTACCTCCCCACAATCCCCATCATTAAACTAGTTCATGTTCAAGAACATAAGTTTGCAGATCTCATTGACTTCGTTATGGTTGCAACACTACTAGTTATCCAACATTACATCTTATATAGATTCATATAGTGTATTAAATGTTCCCTGGTGTCAAGATGGGAATTCTTGGGGAAAAACAGACGGAGACCATGAAATAAATTCAAAATAAGTCCTGCTTAGGTTATGTTTTCCGCTTCTTCAGAGCTTAATTTTCAAGACTTCTCATGCAGCAATGGCCCTCCCAGAGTACTGCTAAGGCTCCCTTTAATGTGAATACCCTAGATCCCCAACTGTTTAGTGGAGGGATATTAGCTGTACTATATAACCAATCATACCACACTTCTGGTGCTGTTATCACCTCCTTTCTCATGGTCCACAGCATTTTCTAATGTCATGTAATGCACCCTATTTACCACTTGATGTTGTAAGCTCTTCCCCACCCCCACTCCCGTCCTAAACCAATGCCATTCTTCTCCCTCCCAGTACCTTGACGTAATTCCTGAAGTCTTGTCTCCTGCCTTCAAATATGTTGATTCAAGGTTGAGTTAGTTGTCCTAGAGTCATACAACCTCTGTCCTGCTTTCAAAGCTTTCTGTATCATGCAGAGTCCAAGGCTTTTGATGTTGCTGCCTATGGCTTCAAGCCCTTCTACAATGGACTTTCCCACTAGAAGCTGGGCTCGCTGTTGAGAAAGGAAAAATGTTTCATGCAAAGTACCTAGATAATAAAATATTGTGCAAGGAGAATTACAGCGTAATGCAGAAGGAGATTGAGGACATTGGCACCAGTGGAAGGCTTGCTTCTGCCACTGACCAAATGTACAATGCCTAGACTCATGCTAAAGATGTCTGGGAATGGTACACTTAATATAGTGATGGTGTCAAAGTGAAGATTGGTGAACCTAGTGTCAATGGCGTTAGTTCTACTGGAGAAGTAGTGCAGGAAGAAAGGGGTTTTCATACTTGCTGTCACTCTCTGAGCAGTTTTGTTTGATTGGGAGCAATTTGAAAATGGCCTTGATCATTCCTTAACAAAGAGCAGGCTAAGGTAGTCCAAAGTTTGTCTAAAAGACCTAATGGTCTCTAAGCATCAATTAAGACATATTTGGATTTGAAAAAATCTGGTTTCGGCTGTATGACCCCATTGTCTTGACCATGTCCTCCACTGTCAAGCGTGGCTAGCATCTTTTGGTAGATATGTATGTCAGAAACCTTGACGTACCAATCAGTGATAACTAGCTTAAGCACACCCCGTAGACGATAGTCAGTCACCGGTATAACACAATTTTATGGTCCAAGAGGTCTTTTGTGCAAAGACTGTCATATCCTTGTTCAGCCTTTTCAGACTCTCTTTTGATTACTCTTGATTGTAAGCAAGGAACATGGTTTCACATAAATAATCAAAGCAGAAGAGGAGCAGTGCTTTTACACAGCTCAGCAGAAACAAGCAGGATGGTGTGAGTCCTTTCCTTAGCGGTGCAATGTACATCTCTAATAAGGTTTAAAAACATGAAAAATTGTGTTGTATAAGTGGCTGCTGTAAAGTTCTTGTCAACAATTCACATTCTGGAATTCAATAGATGATTAAACAGACATTCCAACTGACAGCTTTCAGAACAAGATTCATTATGCACTTCATGCAGTTGCAAAAACATGCCCTGCTGCACAATTGAGTAATAGAATATCTCATCTCCTAAGTGAAACCAAAAGAATTATCCCGAATACGTCTTGCTACAACGGAAATGCCTTAAGATAATAAAGGCTTTTTGTGTGCTTTTAGTTTAACAAGACTTGTATAAATATGACACAGTCTTCCTTCCTAACCTCTTCCTGTTTCCCTATGCAACCTCCGAGATGGGGGTCCCTGTACCTGCTGAAGGTTCCATATCTTAAAAAGTCTTATTGTTGTGGAGAGGAGCTTTGCAGGTGTTTGACCTTCAAACTGGGCAATGTTCAGATGGTTCAACTTCATCAAATTTCTGTGAATGTTGATTCAGAAAGCTCCCAAACCATAACTTATCTGTTAACCTTCCTTCGCTTCCCTTGTTGGTCACTCTTGTGTGCTATTCCTATATTTATGGTGCACTTTTAGCAGTAGTTTGTGCTTTACAAATAAATACATTAAATACAGTTGTAAATGTTTTCCCCTGTTGCCGTTCATCCACCACCTGAATACCCATGTTAGATGATGCCAGTATTATTCTTCCAGGTGCCGAAAAAGTGTTTTCCAACCCTACACCTGAAGTCCCTTCAGAAGTATCCCCCACTTCAAGCATTTATAGACTTTCTTTCTTGGGACAGATAAATAATACTTTGAAACAAGCAGGCAAAGCTCATGCGTTTTAGAGATCACACACAATGGGCTGTCCCAGGAATGCATGAGGATGATATGCAATCCCAGGGCAGGCTCAGCTAATACTATCTAATGACAAAGGTGGAAGAGTTTTTGCAGGTTGTGCTTGAACAGTGCAGGGTGCCCCATTATGAAATACGTTCTGCTATATTACTGTGACTTGACAAGTGATGCTTCCAGCATGTGCCTCGTTAGACACACCTTGCCCCAAGTTTGAGTTGCAGAACCTGTTCTGAGCACAAGGCTGTAGGAAGCTGTCCTGGGTTGTGGTGGATACCTAAGGTACTTACACCTTATATCAGGTCACCTTACATTAGGTATCCCCTATTGCAGTGTAGGCAGTGTCTAGAAGCCAGGCTCTCTAAAGGTAGCTGTGAATGAGCAGCCAAGGCTTATCTAGGAGACATGCAAAGCTCATGCAATAGCACTGTATTCACACAGCACTTACACACATGAAAGAAAACACTGTATTAAAAAATAAATAAAGGTACTTTATTATGGGAACACAGCACCAAAATACTATAAAGGCAATACTCCCTTAGGAAGGTAACACACAAGATATATACACTAATAGTCAGAAATAGGCATAAAACAGTCAGAAAACAACGTAAAACACAATAGAGGATAGTGACACTTTACTCTTTACAGGTAAACTGTCCCCTGTGTCAATGGTGTGTACAAACCATATGGTCTGACTAGGTGTAAGGGAAAACAGTTAATAGAACTGCTCTAGGAGATTTCTGCAGTCTTGTTTTTGGAACTCAGAGAGGCAGTCTGCAAGGACTACTCCCTCAACTGAGCCATCCGCTTCAGAATTGGAGAAGAGATCAGGGAGAGGGCCACTCTCCTCTTCCTGTCCCTCAACAGATGCCATGAGCAGGTTTAAGTCAGCCCAGTCAAAGTAGGGATTTAGGCGGTTCACATGAAGCACCCAGAGGAGGCTTCTAGGAGTACCTAGGTCAACTAAATAGGTGATCTCGCCCTTCTTTTCCACTGTAGTGTGGGTACCACTCCACTTGTCCTGGAGTGCCCTGGGAGCCACAGGCTCCAGGGCCCAAACTTTCTGCCCTGGCTGGTAATTGCAGTTATTGCAGTTCCTGGCTGGCCTGAAGGTTTTTAGTGGCCGTTTTCATGTACTCAGCCATCCTTGATCTGAGGCCAAGTAAATCCACAATATATTGTTTAGGGGCCTTGAGGGGTTGCTCCTAAACCTCCTTCACAAGAGCTAGTGGACTCCTAACAGGATGCCCAAACAGAAGCTCAAAGGGACTGAAGTCCACTCCCTTCTGAGGGACCTCCCTGTAGGCAAAAAGAGGGCTTGGTAATAGGACACCCCATCTCCTCCTGAGTTTTTCAGAGTCCCATTATCATGCCTTTGAGAGTTTTGTTAAACCTCTCAGCTAACCCATTTGTTTGGGAATGGTAAGGGGTGGTGAACTTATAAGTTACTCCACACTCTTTCCACATAGCTTTCAAATATGCAGACATGAAGTTGCTACCCCTGTCTGATACTATCTCTTTGGGAAGCCCACTCTGGAAAAAATACCCAGGAGGGCTTTGACCACTGCAGGAGCTGTATTGGTCCTTATAGGATACCTGGTGGCATGGTCCACCACCACCAGTATAAATCTATTTCTTGAAGCTGTGGGAGGGTCTAGGGGGCCAACAATGTAAACCCCTGCCCTCTCAAAGGGTACCCAACCACTGGTATTGGAATTAAGAGGGCCTTTGGGGTGCCACCTGGCTTGCTACTGGCTTGACAGGTACCACAGGAGCGACAAACCCTCATTGTGTCTTCAGACACATGAGGACAGTGAAAGTGAGGGACTAGTCTGTCCCAAGCCTTACTTTGCCCCAGGTGACGAGCTAGGAGAATGTCATGTGCAAACGTCAATAAAAACTCTCTGTATTGCAGAGGTACTACCAATCTTCTGGTGGCACCAGGTTAGGGTTCCCTTGGCTCTGAATACAGGAGGTTATCTTTCCAGTACACCTTGTGGGTGCCACTGACATCTCCTGTTTCCTGCTGGACAGCTTGCTGTCTTAAACCCTGTAGTGTGAGCCAAGACGTGTGGGCCACACTTAATTCCTCCCTGGCAGGCCTCCCTGCACCTAAGAGCTCAGCGGTGTCAGCTTTGAGTTCCTCCGGTGTAGGTTCTGTCCAGGGAATGGATTCCTCCTCCTCATAGGGGGAATCCTCAGTGGAGGGTGGGGATGGGGATAATTTCTTACCCTTTGTTTTAGGACGTTTTTAGTCCATTATTTCAGGATCCAAGTTTCCCTGTTCCCTTTGCTTTTTGGCCTGAGCCCTTGTCTAACCAAAGATAAACCCTGGAATACCCACCATTGCAGCATGGGCTTCCAACTGTACTTCAGCCCAAGCTGAAGTCTCCAAGCCGTTCCCTAATAGACACTCTACAGGTAGGTCTGTGGACAGTACAACCGTTAGGACAAGTACCCCCGCAGCTGAGATCAAAAACTGCCATGGGTTGCTCACAGTATTGTGGGTGTCAGTCACTTGGTACTGATGACCAAGTAGGTGTTGCTCAGGGGACACCAGTTTTTCAGTCACCATGGTGACACTGGCACCTGTGTCCCTGTGGGCCTCTTCCTGAACACCATTTATCAAGGGTTGCTACTTGTACTTATCCTTGTTCAGCAAGGGTGTCAAAGTCAATGCCCCCATCAGAGACTAAAACAGCCTCAGTTATTTCCCTAACTAAACCCACCCCCACTACACTTCCCAGAGTTAGCCCTGCTATACTCTTGGATTTATTATTACTATTCCCACCATTACTGCTATTGCTAGGGGCACTATAGGTAGGAGTGGGGATTGTAGTGGTGGGTGGCTTGGTGTTTTTTTTTAGGGCAGGAGCTGTCTCCTGGCCTATGTTCTTACACATGTAACACCAAGGCTTTTTCACCTGATTGTTAGAGGAAGAGGTTTTGGATTCTCCCCCCCCCCCCTCTATCCCCCTGAGGAGTTGTGTGGGCCTGATGAAAACTGTCATGTGCCTTACGTGCTTCCTTTTTATGGTCTTTGGCACCCCCTATATGAGCTTTTCTGCTCACCCTAGTTCTGGCTCGCTTGTCTGCCTTCTTACCCAATTCTTGGGGAGAGGTCAGATCTGAGTCCACTAGATACTGGTGCAACAAATCAGACCCACAATTATTAAGTATATGCTCTCTCAGAATCAGGGTATATAGGCCCTCATAATCAGACACGTTGCTACCATGTAACCAGCCTTCCAAAGCTTTAACCGAACAGTCCACAAAGTCTATCCAATCTTGTGAGTACACTTTTCTGGTCTCCCTGACCTTTATTCTATATTGCTCAGTGGTGAGACCAAACCCACCCAAGAGTGCAGTCTTAAGGATATTTTAGTTGTCTGCAACCTCTTCCCTGATAGTGAGAAGTCTGTCCCTCCCTTTTTAATAGATGGACACCCAGGCGGATGTCAGCCCACTGCCTTTGAGGGACCCTCTGAACTTTACAGGCCCTCTCGTGGAGCAGCCCACTTATAAATCTTATCCCCTACCTTGTAAGAGGGAACACTTTTGTGCATGTTTTTAGAGTCAGGAGTCCTCCCCTACCCTGTGCTCACTGAAACTTGCACTATTGCCACCATGTTGTGTTAGCCCCAACCCCTGCCTTTCCCTCTCAATTGCTAAGGCCTCCATATCTAGGGCTAGCTGTTCCTGCTGCAGCCTCAGGTTGGCCTCTTCCAGTCTGTTTCCTGAGCTCCCTGTCTAGAGAGTCTTCCTCTGGATTGGAGCAGTTGGTCCCCTCAGACACTGAGGTGACATGGGAATGGACAGAGGAGGATCTGCCCCTAGGCTTACCGGCCCTTTCCATAGCCCTCTGGGTGTAAAGGGGACCCTACTAGTATAGCTTACCTTCCCACTCCTTGAAGAGTGTCCAGCTATGCTGGTGGGTCTGCTAGGACCTCTGTAACCCTCTGAGGTATCCTGTTGATTCCCACCAAGTTCTAAAATTTATTTTTCTAGCTCTGAGGAGTTAGAATCTATTCCTCCCTCCTCCTCCTCCTCCTGGTAACCAGCTTTTTCCCGGTCATCCTGGAGGATCAGGACTAAGAGCAGGTTCTTATTAGGATTCCTCCCCATGTCTAGCTTCCTTTCAGCACACATTCCTTTCAATTCCTTAAAGGCCAGGTTCTCATAAGGAGAATCCATGGCCTCAGAGGTGTGCCCAGCTGTATACATGGTATGTGTTAGAATGGTGTAGGGTGTGCCTAACCTCCCTAACTTCTAGACTCTATTAAGAAGTTTGGAGCAAGGGCTATGCCTAGACCCCTAGCTTACCCAAACCCAGAGACTAGATCCCTGACACTAGGTACTATGGGGGTCATTCTGACTTTGGCGGGCGGCGGAGGCCGCCCGCCAAAGTACCGCCGTCAGAATACCGCTGCGCGGTCAAAAGACCGCCGCAGTAATTCTGAGTTTCCCGCTGGGCTGGCAGGCGACCGCCAGAAGGCCGCCCGCCAGCCCAGCGGGAAACCCCCTTCCATGAGGATGCCAGCTCAGAATGGAGCCGGCGGAGTGGAAGGGGTGCGACGGGTGCAGTTGCACCCGTCGCGATTTTCAGTGTCTGCTTGGCAGACACTGAAAATCTTGGTGGGGCCCTGTTAGGGGGCCCCACGACACCCGTTACCGCCAGCCAGGTTCTGGCGGTCAAAACCGCCAGAACCAGGCTGGCGGTAAGGGGGTCGGAATCCCCATGCGCCGCCATGGAGGATTCCCTAGGGCAGCGGGAAAACGGCGGGACACCGCCGGTTTCCCGTTTCTGACCGCGGCTGTACCGCCGCGGTCAGAATGCCCATGGATGCACCGCCAGCCTGTTGGCGGTGCATCCGCGGTCCCCAGCCCTGGCGGTAGTCAACCGCCAGGGTCGGAATGACCCCCTATGTGTCAGTGAGTGGTCTTTCCTGTGGAAAGTACCAGGTGACAGTGATAAGGCAATTGCAAGTGCTTATCTCACAGCTGCTCCTCCAATGTAGGAAGCTGGCCCTGGTGTGTGGTGGGTACCCAAGGTACTTACGCCTTATATCAGGTCCAGGTATCCCCTATTAGTGTAGTGTAGGTAGTGTCTAGAAGCCAGGTTCTCAAGACTTAGCTTTGGATGTGCAGCCAAGGTTTATCTATGAGACATGCAAAGCTCGTGCAATATCACTGTAGTCACACAGCACTTGCACACATGAAAGAAAACACTAAGGGGGTTATTACAACTTTGGAGGATGTGTTAATCCGTCCCAAAAGTGATGGTAAAGTGACGGATATACCACCAGCCGTATTACGAGTCCATTATATCCTATGGAACTCGTAATACAGCTGGTGGTATATCCGTCACATTTGGGACGGATTAACACCTCCTCCAAAGTTGTAATTACCCCCTAAGTGTTACAAAAAATATAGGTGCTATATTTTGCTAATACAGCACCAAAAATACTATAAAGGCAATACTCCCTTCGGAGGTAATTAACACACAAGATCTATACACTAGTAGTCAGAAATAGGCATAAAAACAGTTAGTGGTAAACAGTGCAAAATAGTGTAAAACACAATAGAGAATGGAGACCCTAGGGGGAGCACAAACCATATACTAAGAAAATGTAATGGGGTTATTAGACCCCCACCTAGGTAAGTGGTGTTTGTAGAGGGGTGCTGGGGGTACCAGGAAAGCACAAATGTGTAAGTATCACAGCACCCCCCCCAGCAGCCAGGAAATCAAGAGTAAATCACTAGAATTTGCCCAAAACACCCACTAAGAAGAAAAGAGAATTTGCAAAACCCAGAGGCGCCTGCAAGAAACCAATGGTGGGTTCCTGAAGAGGACGACCTGGGGAAAGAGGGGACCAAGTCCAGAAGACACAGCAGAGTCCAGTGGGGGCAGGAGCCCCTACCCACCAATCTGACGATGCAGAAGTTGGTCAACGGTGATGAAGTAAAGTCAGCACTGCAGCCCTGGAGTCGAAGTCAAGTTCCTGGAGGATGCGGGTAATATCCCACGCCGGAAGGAAGATTGCAGTCTGGTTTGCATTTTCGGATTCCACCAAGAAGCCTTGGCAGAGGCAAAACTCGTGGTTGGCAGAAATGGTGCTACCAGGGACCATTAAGGTCCAGGAGGACTCAACCCAGGAGGGGAAGTCAGAGGGGGCTCTCGGCGTCACAGAGAGCCCACAGAAGCACAGGCAGCACTCAGGAGTCCCACAGGACGGGGACACAGAAGTTGCAAACGGAGCCCACGTAGTACTACGATAAGGAGTCCCACCCCACAGGAGAGCTACTCAGGGAGCTGTGCGTCGTGGGAAGGAGTGCAGCGGGGCTGGAGCTATATGATGCCTGAAGACCCCTTTGAAGACGTGCCAACAAGCCTTGGCAGCTGCAAGACACAGTGCACGGGGTACTGTCCTGCGTGGGAAGGCAAGGGCTTACCTCTACCCAAGTGGACTGACGAGACCACTTCAAACCACCACCCATGACGCAGGATCTACACAGCTCTGCAGGAGAGGGGATCCACGCAGCCGGTCGTCGTTGCTGTTGGTGCCTGCAGATGTAGGGGAGTGACTCATTCACTCCAAGGGAGCTTCCTTCTTCTTTCCTGTCCATATTGAAGACGGGCTGTCCTCAGAGGATGCACAACTGGGGAAATGTTGCAGAAACTGGAAGGAGTCGTGGAAACAATGTTGTAGGGGAAGTCTTCATCTTTGTTGCAGATTGTTGGTCCTGGAGAGTCCAGATGCAGTATCTTCAGTCAGAAGGCAAAGTGGAGGTTGCAGAGGAATCCTGCTGGAATCTTGCAAGCAGAGTCTGAGGAACCACCCAAAAGAGAGACCCCAAATAGCCCTGAAAGAGGGATTGGTCGCCATCTGGGTGACCACCTATCAGCTTAAGTCACCTGCCTGACCTGGCCACTCAGATGCTCCCAGAGTTCCCTGCCAACCTTGGATTCAAGATGGCCAATCCCAGGGACCCTCTATAGGAGCTCTGGGCACCACTCCTGGGGTGGTGATGGACAGGGGAGTGGTCACTCCCCTTTCCATTGTCCAGTTTCACACCAGAGCAGGGACTAGAGGTCCCTGGACAGGTGTAGACTGGTTTATGCACAGAGGGCACCAAATGTGCCCTTCAAAGCATACCAGTGGCTTGGGGAGGCTACCCCTCCCAAGCCATGTAACACCTATTTCCAAAGGGAGAGGCTGTAACACCCCTCTCCCAAAGGAAATACGTAGTTCTGCCTTCCTGGCTGCTCAAGCAACAGGAGGGCAGAAGCCCGTCTGTGAGGTGGCAGCAGCTTGGGCTGCCTGGAAAACCTCGGAAGGCTGTAGGAGCCATTCTGGGGGTCCTCTAAGGATCCCCCAGAGTAGACGGAATCATACAGCCAATATTTGCAGAAGTATTGGGGTATGATTCCAACATGTGTGATACCAAACATGCCTATGTTCGGAGTTACCATTATTTAGCTGGACATAGGTAGTGACCTATGCCCAGTACACACCTAAAATCGCATCTCCGCACTCACAAAGTCTAGGAAAATGGAACTTGAGTTTGTGGTGGCATCTCTGCTAGTGCAGGGGTACACTCACACACAGGGTCTTGCATCCAGCCCCCTGGGCTAGAGGGCCTGCCATAGGGATGACTTATAGTGACCTGGATGCAGTGAACTGGCAGTTAAAGGGTGCATGCACCTTTTCACTCAGGCTGCAATAGCAGTCATGCAGAACACTTTGTATGGGCTCCCTATGGGTAGCATAATATATGCTGCATCCCATAGGTATCCCCTGGTACCCCATTGCCTTGGGTACCATATGCTAGGGGCTTAAATGAGGGCACCAATGTGCCAAATGTGGGATGAAATAGAGTTTTGGGAGAGAGCATAATCACTGGGGTCCTGGTTAGCAGGATCTCAGTGAACACAGTCAGACACACTGACATCAGGCAGAAAGGAGTGTAACCATGCCAATAAAGAGGGTACTTTCCTGCAAGGGTCCTTGCCAGAGAACCTACTGTCCATGATTTAAGGGTCTACAGAGAATGTTGCTGACTATGGAGTTCTTCCACTCTGTTTGTGCACTGTTTTGGATCACTTTATTCATCTGACCTTGGTATCTCACCTGGAAAACAGCTTTCCATGCAGTTATCAACTCTGTACTCCTGCATTTATATGGGTGTTTAAGTCTTCCATCTTTGAGGTGGACAGAGTTACTATAAGAAACTATCTCAGGTTCATCCAGAATATGTTTGAATAAAGAAGTTGATTCTTGTAAATCAAACTGCCTATGCTTGTTGTCTTCAAGCAACCAACAATTAAGGCCAAGAGATCCCTACATAATTATGTTGCCAAGAAGGTCTGAGTTACTACAGCGAGGAGTCTTTGAGGTCCCCTACTGAAGTGTTCTTTTAATTTGTGCAGGGTATCCAAAGGCAGTGGCCAAGTTGCTGGATGTATGATTGTGGTCTGCATCAAATTTGCATTTCAGAAAGTTGAAAAGTCAGTTGCCCAACCGATTACCACTCATTTGACCTGTCAGAGAGCCACTACCACTGTCTTCATGGTCAAAACTCAGTTTCAAAAAAATCTGCAAGAAAGTCACCAACACACCTTCTTCAATCTTAACTTGTAAAACATGTTGAACCTGCGCTTTTTAGGTATCTCTCTAGTACTTAGTACCTGGTACTCTAGTAAAATGCGCATGATTCTTTAATTGATTCATTATTGAAGAAGATACTTAGTTTTAAAGGTGATTTTTTTCTTGTAAACTTTTTTCCAGTGGTTTACATGCAATTCCTTCATTTCTGCTTTGAGCTGTAGTGTTGATGATGTTTCCTTCTTAGAGGGTAGTAGGAGAACGTAAGCTCCTCCGAATGTAGAAAATAACCCCGCCCGGGGCTCTATTTGCAGGCTTCTCGTGTTTTTCATCGAGGATTTCTATCTTGATGTGGTGAAATATCGGGTGAATCAATAGATGATACCAGTACTGGAGATCCATCTTCTAAAGAGCATTGCATCTTCTCTCCTTGCAACTGCTGACTTGAACTCTTTTTTTTTTTTTCTTGTGGAATTACATCATAGGTGCCGAGCTCTCTCCCATTTAGAAATACCTGTTTTGGAACTAGAAAGTATTCAACGAGAAAATATAATACTTTTATGTATGATTTAGCAGCCATATTTTGAAGCAAGACTTCATCATCATAGTCAGCCTGCATTTGAAGCACACATAAATTCACTTCTTTCTTGTTTTATTGCTGCAACTGCAAGGATCAGATTGTTTTTATAACTTATAATAATTTATGTTGTTAATTTTGTTTTATTTTTTTACCTATGATCTACCTCTTTGCTCAGTTGTATCCAAATCTGGTTTTCTTAATATTAATGCACAAAACATTTGAATCCATGGCAAACTATGAAATAAACTCACCTGCGAGACCCCTGTAATTATGAAATGCAAATCAATCATATGCATCGGTCAGTTTCTAGCCATATCTGCCTATAAACATTACTATCAAAACAAATGTTGATGTTCTACCCCTAAGGTTGTTGAAACAGGAGGGTGACTTGAAATCTTCACTACTTATGAATTCCTCACTCATGAACGAGCTAGTAACTACCATTTGGCAATTATTGTATTTTTATTTTTTCTGATGGTTTAGTTGTAAATTGTAGGAGGGTATTTGGCACATCTTCATGTTTTTCACACACCTAAGATTTCATGTTTATGTATGCAGCCTCTTCACATTTTATAGGGAAGCAGTTGATAGTTCTCAATAGTGACCGCAACCTTTAACCATTTTGTTCTATGCTTTTCTTCGGACTGTACTGTGGTCACCATCTCTCACAATAAAAACATCTTTGGTGTGGTTCTTGTTTTTCAGCATTGTGAGTGCTGACTTTATTGAAAGATGTGTCTTAGATTTAAAAGCTTTACAACCTATGCTGCATCATACAGAAAATTTAAAGTCTCAGGTTAGTAGAGTTGCATGTTTTATATATTTTTGTTTGTTGGTGCATGCATATGTATTTTCTTTAATCATGCAGTCGTATGCAGCTTGAACTTGGATTAAAGTAGATTAGAGCGCTTTACATCAGAAATGCGTAAGTGATATGTGAAAATAAATCAAACAAAGGCATAGTAAGGAGAAATGCACATACAAGCATACATCATACGAAGGCTTGGATGTAAGGCAGGATATTAATTAAAAAACACTTAAATGTAACATGTTAATCAGATAAAATGTCTTAAAGAAATAGACATGCTGTCCAAGCAAGGGATATATAAAATGGAGACAATCCCACATAAGTAAAGATCAAGGAAATTAATGGCATGGGAAATACACAATATTAAAGCAGCATAGAGGTGGCATGGTTGGGAGGGGAAGACAGTGTATGAATGAAAAGCTGAAGAGAGGAAGCAGGGAAAAGGCTAGAGAAGGGTTGACAATGAATAAAAGAATAACTCGGAAATGGAGGCAGGCATCAGAAGGAGAAAGTTAACTGAAGCCATACTAAAAGTGACTTTGGACATTTCATTTCAATCTTCAAGGTAGCCAGTGAGGTGCTAGTCATTGTGCCTGGGAGAAGAGTTCCAAATTCTCTTTGCGCTTCCCGAAATGATTTTGCCTTTGTGCAGTATTTCTTTTTAAAATCTGGAGGTTCTGGAAGTAGTGTGTATCCATGCCACATTTCAACCTAGGCCCACTTTACAGTTTCAGCTTCGATGGAATGTACAGAGGGGCAGATGTATATAGAACTCTGTGATGCAAGCTGTCTTGTATAATGCTGTGACATCAATTGGAAGTCATTGAAGTGTTAATGTAGTCACGTGTTTGCTTCCAGAGAAGAAGCATGCTGCAGCATGTAACTTTCTGTGGCGCTAAGTACATTTTGAGAAGAACGGTCAAATGAGAACTGCCATAGTCCATTCTAGACAACATAGGAGATTAAACAAAAATCTTGAACTCTTGTTATAGTAATCTCCCAGAGAAGTTGCAGCTGAAGGCACTCACTCTAGGCCATCGGGAATAAGACCCAAAGATTTTGCGCAGTCAGTGATGGCAGGTGAAGTCAAGGATACCAAGTGAGTCGATCTGGGCCTCAACTTGCAGAGACATCAGCTACAATGAGATGAGAAGAAACATTTTATTTGTACCATGTGTTGGCTGTAGATATATACGTTTAGCATACTTCTCCTATCTAATGTTGGGCTCAGACTTCTGCAGCTTGTTTTTCTTCGAAGTCTTTCGCATCATGAGGAATAAAGACTCCTCTTATAGTCTGTGTTTTGCATGATCATTGGCTAGATAGTGTTTTTTTTCGCCATCTGGTTTGTATGCACATCTCGGAGCTCCATGATTGAAGCTCAATTCCTGCTATAAGTCCGTTCAAGCACCACGTTGTTCATCACCCTCTGATGGAAACCTTGACAGTGACTGCAGCTAGTGGTGTTCCTTCCATTTTTTTTTTTTTAGAACTTCCCGCCTGGGCTTGGGCCTGGTTTGACTTTGTCCTTTTCTTCAGATGCCATCTTCTTTACTCGACAATGAGGAGGAATGGAAAAGATGCCTTTTAATTTATGTCTGAAGTGCCATGCCAAGTGCTCCTGGTTTGACAAACACTCAGTTTGTAATCTTTTCCTGTCCCCAGACCACAATGAGGTGTTGTGCAAAGCGTTCTTGGCCTTCTGTTCCAAGAAAATGCTTCGGCAACTCAGAGAACATCGTTGGGCCCATTCCACCATGCAATCACAGCAACTTGACAGTGTACCTGATATTTTGGTAGACCAACTGTTAGAGCTGGGCAGGAAAACGAGGATGCCTAGGCACAGGCTGCGTCCATGGACATCCCCCTGCTGACAAGCTGTGGTGAAGGTTCTGACCCCGACTTTGATCCCTCCACATCACAAGGGCATGTGTACACACTTGAAAGCCTCCCAGTCCTGTGTAAAACCATCTGAGGTCGCTCATGGAACGCCAATTCCCTCAGTCCATGGTGGTCTCTAAAAACAGGGAAAGGAGAAGACACAAGTCCCTCCACCTCAAACACTTGGCAAGCGTTGAAAAGTAGATGCCTTCAGAGCACAATTAAACATCAGAGCTGTCACCTTCGGCATTGAAAAGCATAAGCCATCAAAATCATCTTCAGTGTCAAAAATCCTGTTGATGCTAAAACTGCCCTTGATTCCGAAACTACCCTCAGCATTTAAACAGCCAAAGAATGTGTTGGAGCCTAAAGAGAGACCTGTTGAGTCAGTTCTCTGGAAACTCCAAGACATATTGGACAAAAGACAAAAAACGTTGTTTATTCATCCAGAGACTGGCAAGGTAGAGAGGCTAAACTACCACCAGCTGTAACAGGCACAAGGAAGGAGACATTTGAAGAGATCACCATGGGCCAAACCGACCTAAGGCTCCCAAGAAGAAACACATGGCACCAGACGTATACTTTTTGCACTAACACCACCTCCTCTACATGCCTCTACACCTATCTCTCCTCCACTTCTGCCTCCTATATTGTCACCACCTGCAATATCACTAGCTCATACACACTTGCCTGAGCACCTTCCTTCAGCGAAGCCACACACGTCACCCGCACCATCTTCCATGAGTGACATTGATACAAGGGAGGATGTACTGCCATGTGGTATGCTGTATTTTGCAGACTCACAGGGAGGTCCAGACACTGCAGAGGATCCATTGAACCAATATGATGTAAACCCTGTGGATGACACTGACCTAGACCTGTAGCTCTCTAGACCCGCACCACCAGATGATACCACAGTTTATCATGAGGTCTTTAGTAGGGCTGCACGATATCACAAAGTCGATCTCCAGACTTTACAGGACGAGGGTGACTTCCTAGTTGAGACACTAACTAGATCTCATAGGAGGGTACAACTCTTGCCTATATTGAAAGGCATGCTCAAATCCACAGGGGAGATTTTCAAGCAGTCGGTCAAATCCAGGGTAATAACCCCACTGGTGGACAAAAAATACAGGCCACGTCCATCAGACTCCTCTGTACATACAAGGTTAAGTTCCCCTGATTCCCTGATAGTTCACTTAGCTAGGAAGGGGGCTGATTCCCAAAGCACTGGAGATACCCCTCCAAAAGAAAAAGGAAGAAAAAAATGCAATGCAACAGAAAAATGTGTTACTGCACAAGCGGCTAACCACCTCATTGTAGCTAATTCAGTTGGTTTACTTTCATGTTATAATAGAGCCCAAGGGGATGAGATGCAGGAACTAGTGCAGCACCTTCCTGAGCAATATCACCAAAGCGGAACTCAATTGGTTGAGGAAGGCAGATTGATTTTCAAGGCCACCATTCAGTGTGCACTAGATTCCGCCAATACTAGTGCTAGAGAAGTCAATACTAGTATTATCTTAGGCACCATGCATGGCTTAAGGTATCTGGCTTTAAGTCTGACATACAACATTTGCTTAGTCTACTTTTTGACCTTTTGATGGTCAACATTTATTTGGACCACAGGTGGATGGGATGTTAGAAAACATTTAAAAAGATACTGACGCAGCCAAAGCCGTGGGTATCCTACAAAATGTTCATCCTACAGGCTCCATTTGGAGAGGACAGTATAGAGGTGCATCAAGATCTGCCACATCTAAGACTCAGATAATGCACAAAAATGGCAAGGCACATAGCCACAAAAATAGCAAGGTACATAGCAGTCCCAGCATACAAGATGAATTTGGTACAAAATACAATACAAAAATAATAGAGGCAGGAGTTGTGGGTCCATCTCCAAAATTACCACGGCCTACTAAGCAGTGACAGCTTTCCCCCTGCAATGGGTCCTTTCCATCATCAATGACAGGTACTGCTTAGAACTCGCATCTACCCCACCCATTATACCACCACGAACACAAAATGCCACCAGAACATCTTGCACTCCTCCAGGAGGAGGTGCATCTCCCCTTCATTAAGGGACTATAGAGCTAGTATGAAAACAATATCAAGGACATGGGGTCTACTCCCTGGTTTCCTCATTCCCAAAAAAGAAGGGATCTTAAGGTCTATTATAGACCTGAGGCCGCTCAACAAGTCTCCTCAGAACTCTTTCACTTGGTCACACTACAGGACATCTTTCCATAGAGCTACAGCAAGGAGATTACATGACAGCTGTAGACCTCAGATGCTTATTTCCACTTTCCAATACATCCCACACACCATCGCTACATTTTCAAGTCAACGGCGAACACTAGCAATTCAAGGTATTACCATTCGGGGCAACTACAGCTCCACGATTATTAACATGTGTTCCCAAATCTAGACGACTCCCTCACCAAAATTCCTAATGTGTACAGGACACACAGAAGGTAATCTACGTCCTACACAAATAAGGCTTCACAAATTTTTTTGCAAAATCTCACCTTCAACCTTTGCAAATCCAGCCTTTCATGGACACAATATTAAACTCAGTTACAACCAAAGCCAGCATGTCACGCCGAAAACAGTCATGAGTTTTCTTAAAATGTTGTGGTCATGCATATCCTTAGTACCAAACGCCTGTCTTCACATATGCACCCCCTTCAACACACCCTTCAATCACAGTGGTCTGAAGCGGAGGGTCACCTACAAGATCTAGTATTGGTAGGACCATCAACCCATCACTCTCTGCAGTGGTAAACAAGCAACCGTCTGTGGAAGGGTTGGCCTTTTAAAGCCCCAATTCCGCAAATACCCATTACCACAGATGCGTCCCTGAAGAATTGGGGGGTGGGCTGGCCATATGCAGACCCTCATGGTGCACTGGCTGTGGTCAACAAACCAGAAGCATTTTCACATCAATCTTCTGGAGCTTCTAGAAATTCAACTAGCTCTAAAAGCTTTTCACAATCATCTTCTCAACAAGGTAGTCCTGGTCCATTTTGAAAACATGACTGCAATGCTTTAAACTCAAAAACAAGGAGGTGCTCACTCTCTGTGGCTCTCCCTTACAGCAGAGTGCCCATGGCATTGGGCCGTACATCACAAAATCCACCTCCTAGAAGAATTCCTTCCAGGGGTGGATGACGACTTTGCAGATATGCTTAGCAGAATGCATCAGCAAGTACGCAAATGGGAAATCAGCACACTTCTCCACTCATACTTCAGATGGTGAGAAACCCCAGAAATAGACCTCTTTGCAGCACAACAGAATTCAAAATGCCAAAGCTTTGCCTCCGGGTTCCCTCACCCTCAATCCAAGGGCAATGTCCTATGGATGAACTGGTCGGGATATTTGCTTATGCTTTTTCCCCTCTCCCACTCATTCCGTGTGTGGTTCAAAAACTCATACAAAGATCCCTCACAATAATCCTAATATCCCCAACATGGGTGCGACAACCATGGTTCACAACCGTTCTACAACTCTCTGTAGTGCCACATAATAAGTTACCTCTCTGGCCACAACTTCTCACTCCGGAACACAGGAGAGTAATACATCCTATTCCCTCTCAGCTCAATCTGGCAATTTGGCTCCAGAGGTCTTGTAATTTGGACCCTCCCAAACAAATGCATGAACATTCTACTAGCACAAAGACTGACTACACAGACTTGTTAGGTGGCAACAAACAAATCCAGCCACTATCACCAGTAGTGCAAGACCTCATTGGTTACCTCTTTCATTTATGACAAGCAGGCCTGGCATATACATCAATTAGGTTACATTTAGCAGCTGTGGCTGCTTACATGCAAAACAGACAACACATCACTTTTTAAAGTTCCAGTCATTAAAGCTTTTATGAAAGGTCTAAAGAGTCATTTCATCTTCCATACCATGAGCACCAGTGTGTAACCTTAATATTGTTCTCACTAGACTCATGTGACCTCCATTTGAGCCACTTCATTTGTCATGTACAGTTCCTCACATGGAAAGCAGCCTTTTTAATAGAAGGATATGTGAACTACAAGCACTCACATTGGAAGAACATTTCTTCAAGTGTATCCATCAAAGCCAGTACTCAGTACTAATCCAAAGTTCTTCACTAAAGTGGTATCCCCTTTCCACGGGACCCAAGCAATAGAGCTACCACTTTTCTTCCCTAAACCAGATTCAGTAGCAGAAAGTACTCTCCACACACTAGATGTTAAAAGAGCGGTGATGTATTGCATAAAAAGAACGAAACCTTTTGGCAAGAAGCAACAGCTCTTTGTTGCATTTGCAAAACCACAACAAGGTTCCCCTATATCCAAAGTGGGAATAGCTAGATGGATAGTTAGATGTATTCAGACATGCTATCGCAAATCAAGCACTTCCTACAACTCAAAGAGATCATTCTACACGCAGGAAAGGCTTTTTCGGAAACATCTCACTTGAAGACGTTTGTAAAGCAGCTACATGGAATAACCCAGATACATTCACAAAGCACTATTGTGTTGATGTTTTAGCTAATCAACAGGCTAGAATGGGTCAAGCTTCTATTTCAACCACTAGCTATCCACTGCTTTGGGGAGCACTGCTTTACAGACGATGCTAACCATGTCTACAATCAACACATGCTACAAATGGTATATGTTGCATACCATGTAAGCATCTATTCATAGAGTGAAGTGCCGTAGATTCTTATGTGCCCATTTTCCTCCCAGGAGTAGTCATCATAGCTCGTAATTCAAAAGACTGCTTAGAAGAAAAACAAGTTGCAAAAGCCATAGCCCAACTCTAGATGGTAGCAGTATGCTGTGCATATGAATCTATGGCACTACACGCTGAGAATGGATGCTTACAGTGTCAGCAACATATTCCTTTTTCTGTTAGTTTGCTTTTTAAATCATGAGCAGCATCCAGTTTTGTAGAGTTAGGGCAAGAAATAAGATTGCTTTGTCCACAAAAATTTATACTGTTCCTGTTCTTGAAACAATTTAAATGTGCTATGTACTATTAGTGTTATCTCTGCTTATGTAATTAGTTAATACCTAATTTTACTGTATCTGATTGAGTCTTCTAAGCACAGATTTCTTACCTTAAAATAGGGATAGTGGGCTTCAAGCTTAGCCTTTAGGGTTCATCACTTGACATAGGCCTTGGATTCATCGGCCGGCTCCAGGCACCGGAAGCAAACCTGGTGGGAGCCTTTGACAGACATCTCCCTTTGACAGGATCTGCAGGGTTTAAATCCCACAAGTCTTTTAGGGGACACACCTACAGCACATTGAAAGCTAAGCTCAAAAAGATTTTCAACAAAAGATTGGGAAAATTGTCCATAAAATGCACTGAGATACCTCTCCGGATGTGTGCTGATTGAGCGAAAATATCTGATGTCACCTCACTGTGGTGGTGCCTATATAGGCCCTTCTCATGTCATTTCCTGCACAGGCGACGTTGACGTGGAGCCAATCAACTACATGCCTGGGGGATATTCTTAGGTGAGGAATCTGTCACTAGATGGATTCTCTACCAGATAAGGCATTGCTGAAGGTTAGTAACTTGTTCTTATATTGCGTTGCTGAAATATACATCTAATTGTCAACTGAACACACTTGCTGGGAGTGTATAATTGGCAATTTTAAGGCATAAATTGCTCATCACACTTCAATCAACTTTTGTCATCGCCACCAGCCATACCAGGTGGTAGTTTTTTTTTTTTTTTTTACTTAAAGCTATACAGTATTACTCCAGTATTGGATCTTTCATAGGTGCACATGCTTGAATCATTCCTTGTTGTCGAAGTGGGAGTTCCATGGTACCATTAGAAAGCAGTGTATGTTAAAGGTAGCCTGGAAAGTCCATAAAACCTTAAGTTTAGTAACACATCTGTCATATTAAAAAAAGAGATTAAACTTTAAGCTCCAGCCAATCCGGTTCTATCACCCTCTGGCACACATCTCAGAGGCTTCTGTCTCTCAGAGTGAGAAGGAGTCTCCACTGAGCTCTGCTCGGTTGATCTGTTTCCAGTATTAACAAAGAGTGCTATTTCCATCTACATTATATCTCTTATTACTGTCTTCTTTAGATCTGACTCTACAATATGAGATCAAGCAAAGAAAGATCTTTTTAGTCCTTGTGGGGCCTGTGGCAAGAAAAGGCATAATTCAGAAGATCAACACAGAGATTGCATTTACTGCCTTTACCTATCCCACAAAGTGAAGGATCCTAAGATATGCCATACGTTTTCTTCTAAAACCCTAAAGGACAGAGAGGGGATGTTACTGCTGAGGCTCCCAAAGCTTAAGACTAAGAAGGACCCTGTTTCGTAGGATGACAGTGAGGATTCTTCATCGTCCTCCAGGAAAGTTCGTAATAGGGAGAGGTCAGAAGTTCGTTCTATGCATAAACCTCCCAAAAATCTACTAAGAAGACCTACCATGGGTCTCACAAGGAGCAGAATCCTTCAGATGAATCTCACAGGGAACGTAGTCCTTCAGAAAAACATTCTAAAACACATAAAGGACATATTTTCTCCTCAGAAAAGCCCAAACCTGAAAAAGCAAGGGCTGAGCTTCCTCCACCTTTACCTCAGATTTTCCACAAATTAAAAAAAAGGTAATCCGCAGTGTAGACTGAGAGATCGTTGACAAGAGTCACAGTCGATGAGAAACTCATCTACTACTCCATCTTTGAAGAAAACTACTAAGGTGGCGTTTATGATGTGGACCGCAATAATGGTAACAAAAGTGGCTGTGATCAGATCGATGATGACAACCTTATCAGCACCCATCCCATCAATGCTAAAACTAGTTTCTACCTCATCGACAACACCATTGACAGTGAAGTTTATCCCAGCGGCAGTGCCGGTGAAAACGCCTTCGACCTTGACGACGACACGAATGGAAGAAAATGACAGATCAATGGGTTTTGGATCTCCTTCTATTCGGCCACATGCTGGAATTCATTCACAAACCGCATCTGATCCTGCCCAAGAAGTCCCCACAAACGCATCTGCATCTCCTGAGGTTATAAGTGCATACAGTGCTCAGCAAAGAAGCTATACTACAAGTTCCTTGGAAGGGAAGAGGGTTTTGTTCCTGTTCTTTCTTAGTCCGGAAGAAGTCAGGGGAATGGTAGCCTTTCCTGGGTCTAAGAAAGCTGAACAACTATCTCAGGAAACAGACATTCCGCACGGTGACGCTTCAGGGTATCCTACAGCTTCTGAACAAGGGATATTAAAAGACAACATTAGATCTCCAGGATGCATAATTTCAAGTCCCAATACATCCACAAATTGGAAAATATTTAAGATTCACAGTAGTCAGCAGATATTATCTGTTCAAAGTCCTTCCCTTCGGCCTAAGAGCCACCTTTCACATTTTCACAAACTTCTTGGCGCCAGTGGTGTCTTAAAACAGAAAAAAACACCAAGTCTTTCCGTACCCTGATGATTGGCTGGTCAAGGCACCTTTTCATCAGGCAGCACAGAGGTCAAGCAGTGCCTGCCTACACCTTTTCCCCAAACTGGCCCTTAAACTGAATCCACAAAAATCAGCTCTCCAGTCATCCAAGAGGATAACATTCTTTGGGGCTACACTGGATACAGTCTTCAACAAAGCATATCCCTGAACAGAAAGACAGACAACATTGCTGTTTACTAGTGTAAAGAAAAGTTACTTTTTATTAGCTTCTACAGATCTAGGGATGATGAGCTCCTGCATTGCCTTGGTGTCATTCTGCCGCCTGCGAATGCAACAGTTGCAAGAGGAGCTCAGTAGTCAGTGGATTCAAACAAAAGGCTGTATTGACAATATCATCCATATCACCCTTCGGATGGTCACAGCTCTACCCTGGTGGACTCGAGAGACAAATCTCTCCGTAGGTGTCACATTCATACCCCCAAGCTTCCCGGTTGGTCATCACCACAGACTCCTCCTTAGAGGGTTAGGGAGCTTATCTTCAGGACCTGCATTTCAGGTGCAATTGAGAGCCATCTCAGTTGCTTCTTCACATCTTCCTGCTAGACCTAAAGGCAGTACATACCTCCTACCTAGGATATGAATATCTGCAGTGTTCATCCCCACAGACACCACAACAATGCACTATATCAATGAACAATGTGGAACAAGGTCTCAAACGCTGTCTGAAAAGGCACAGAGAATCTGGGAATGGTCAATCCGTCACCTGGTGAATCGAAAGGCAGAACATGTCCCAGGCGAGCAAAATGCCATACCAGGCACTCTGAAGAGGATGAGAAGTGCTTGCCACCAATGGGAGATAAATCAGGATATCTTGGAGGAACTTTTTCATCAATGGGGCAGACAAAATCTGGGCCTGTTTGCAATATCCCAGAACCGGAAATGCAGATTCAACTCAAACTGGCATCTACAACCAGGGTCGTGGGGGAATGCTTTTTCAATGGCATGGTCTGGCATCTTTGCCTACACTTTTCCTCAGATTCCTCTCCTTGCAAGATTCTTGTGAAGATGAGAGCGAATCCCTGCAGGAATATTCTCATCGCTCCTAAGTCGCCACAGCAAATTTGTTTCACAGAGTTGTTTCTCCTCTCAGGGAGACAGCACATTCAGCTGCAACTACTTCCATCTCTACTGGCAATGAGCCAGGGACACGTATTTCACCTGGATCCCAAATCCTTGCACTTATTAGCCTGGCTCCTGAATGCAATTAATTTGCATAACTGAACATCCCAGGAGAATGCAGGGATATTTGAGCCTTGGCTTGTGAAGGTAGTTCAAACAAGACTTAGGCCCTCATTACAACCCTGGCGGTCGGTGATAAAGCTGTGGTAATAACGCTAACAAGCCAGTGTTTAAAAAAATGTTTTTTTTTTTTTAATGGAATTATGACCACGACGGAAACCGCCCACACAGACAGCCACTTTAACACACCTACTGCCACAGTGGTAGCAACAAGCACCTCGGCGGTAACCGCCAACAGCCAGGCGGAAGACAATGCACTGCCCACACAATTACAAGAGGCCTGTCCGCCACCTTTTCCGGGGCGGTACCAACGACATCAAAAGCACGGCGGAAACAGAACACAGAAGGTAAACGACTCGCCTCTGGAGACTCAGGGAACAACCACGACGCCATGGAGCCGGAACTGCAGGTGTTTCCCATGCTGGTCTACCTCCTCTTACACCATGAATACCAATGCCGGCAAAGACGACCGCGGTGATTACTGCCGCCTAGCACACAGGGGAGGGGGGAGGCAAAAGAGTGACACACACACACACACACGCAAAACCCCCACCCCCATACACACAAACAGATGTAAAAACATTACACATCCACCCCGTAGCCCTCAGGAATAATGCCAGGACACAAGGAAGTGATTGAAGTGAGTGTAATAAGATAAAAAACTAGAAATACGTCCTCAAAAATCAAAACAGTATTTACATATATTTAAATGGAGGAACACTGCCCAGTCCACAAAGTCCGTGGGACACAGGGCCACATCACATATGCCAAGGCCCCACTTGACTCCTACATCAATATGGAGACAACACTGCAGGGGCATCAGGTCGAAAATACACAGGCACCTCAGAGGGATGGGGAATGGGGGGCACCTCAGCCTGAAAATGGTACAACACCACTTGTCCTGGAGGGGGCAACATGCACTGTGCTTGGTCCTGGGGAGTGCAAAGCCACAGTCTCTCAAGTGGGTGGTTTGCCCACTGCTTGGTCCAGGGGAGTGCAAAGCCACAGTCTCAAGTGCTGGTGGTGGTGCTGGCAGCGGTGCAGGTGGTGGTGCAGGTGGCTGTGCTGGTGTCAGGGCTGCCAGTGGTGGGTGGAGGCTCCAGGCCTTCCCCTGCAGCCTCGGACAGCTGAAGCGCCATGGTTGGTGTTGGGGGCTCAGAATCAGTCCCAGCACCTGGCCTCCTGTCCCTGCCTGCCTGCAGGGGCAGGCCCTGTGCTCTTGCCTTTGCCATCTGGTGGTGCCTCCTTGCCCTTCCCCTTGTAATCTGGTGGTGCCTCCTTGCCATTGCAATCTGGTGCTGCCTCCTTGCCCTTCCCCTTGTAAGCTGGTGGTGCCTCCTTGCCCTTGCCCTTGTAAGCTGGTGGTGCCTCCTTGCCCTTCGCCTTGTAGGCTGGTGGTGCATCCTTGCCAGCTGGTGATGCATCCTTGCCCCTCCCCTTGGCAGCTGGTGCAGGCACACTGCCAGTGCTGATGGGTGTTTCCTTGGAGCCTCTCACACCTGCAGTAGCTGCCGACAATACCGTGGCCGTGGACTGGGTGGCTGAGGTGCTAGCCTGGGTTCTGACCACCCTGGCCCAACGTGAAGGATGGGGTGGTGGGGAGGGGTAGGAAAGACCTCAGTGGCGGAGAGGAAAAGCTTCTTAGGGGCACTGGGGCAGGAGGAGGGTGAAGGTTTGGGAGTGGAGGAAGAGGGAGTAGTTGTTGGTGTCTGTCTGCTGTGTTTGGGTGCAGGTTCATGGGCTGGATGCTGTTGTGAGGTGGATGGCTGTTGGGTGTCTGAGTGCTTACGTTTGTGTACTTTGGGAGGAGGGGGCATAGACACAATGGGAGAGGACACAGAGGACGTGTGCATGGATGTGGTGGTGGTGACTGCCAGTGAGGGGTGTGTAGTGATAGGTGTGATGGTGATGGAGGCAGTGGATGTTTATGTAGTGCATGTAGGTGTGAGTGTAGACGCAACTGGGAGGAAGGTGGACGAGGAGGAGGACACAGTGGAGGCAGTAGGTGTTGATGTGTCTGCATCTGGATGGTGTTTGTGTGAGTGCCCGTGGGATGATGTGTGGTGCTTGTGTTTGCCTGAGCCCCTCCTGTGTGTTGTCTTAGGTGCATGCTGGTCTGAATGTGTGCTTGGGATAGGTTGGGGTTGAGGGGAATGGTACTGGCCAGAGGAAGTTGGAGGGGGGAGGCTTGAGACAAGAACAATGGCTGCCATCAGGGAGGAGGCCAGAGCCTGGATTGATCTCTGGTGGCCGCCATGCCAGAGTGAATGCCCTCCAGGAATGCATTTATTTGTTGCAAAAGCCCTGCCACCCCCTGGATGGCATTCACTATGGTTGACTGCCCAACAGAGATGGATCTGAGGAGGTCAGTAGTCTCCTCACTCAGGGCAGCAGGGCTCACTGGGCAAGGCTTGAGGTGCCTGGGACGAAGGAGATGCCCACCCTCCTGGGTGAGCAGGCACTGGAAACTCGCTGCTGAGAGGGCGGTGCTTGTATGGGGGTGGCAGCTGTACCTGTAGTTGGGGTGGCTACAGAGCTGTTCGCCACCACTAGGGAGCTTCCATCGGAGGAAGTATCACTTTCCGAACTGTCTCCGCTGTGGTGCTCCCCTCGCCTTCTGTCCCCCTGGTGCCCTCACCATCTGTGGATTCGGTCTCATGGGCCCTGTGGGATGCAGCGCCCCCAGTCGCCAGTGCCTCTGCTTCTCCGCCAGATGATGCTAATGCACAGAAGGACAGGATGACGAAACAAAAAGGGAGGGAAGAGACAGAGGATAGACTTGGCCAATGGCAGCAACACCACCGTTGGACGGACACACACACACACACACACACACCCACACCACACCACACCACCCGCGTAGTGGATGCCCACTAGCTTGGTTGGAGGTGGAGTTCATCAGCCCCTGCCCAACATGGAACCTACCCTGCAATATCCGGTCTGCCCTAGGGGCACCAACAGGCCCACATCCCCCACCCAAAGGCTACTCCATCACGCACAAGTATTATAATGTGAAACTGTACCCACCCCCTTATGGCTGCTGTGATGCCCTCAAGCGCCCATCCATCTCCAGATAGGCCACCGCCAGTATGCGGAACATCAGGGGGGTCAGGGTTCGACGGGCACCCCTTCCTCGTTTGGAGGCCATCCCCAGCTGGGCCTCTGCCGTCTTACTTGCCCAGCGTCTCAGGTCCTCCCACCGTTTGCGACAGTGGGTGCTCCACCTGCCGTAGACCCCAAGGGTCCTCACTTCTTTGGCGATGGCACCCCATATACCCCTTTTTTAATGAGCGCTGACCTGCAGAGAAATACACATAGAAAAAAGGTATCATTCATAACGTCCGGCCTGTTACACTCATGGCCATCCATATCCCTCCCATTCCCTTATGCACATACATTGCCCACCATACATGCAGCAGGCTGCCCAGGACCCCTCAACCACCCCCCTTTACACGAGGCCCTCACATACAGTAATCCATGCATTCATGCCCCATGCATCGTGCTCACAGTGTACTCACTGAGGCCCATACAGCATTTGGTACTGAGGTAGAACCCCATCCACCAGTCTCTCCAACTCCACTGCGGTGAAGGCAGGGGCCCTTTCCCCAGTGACACGAGCCATGGTCGGTTCCAGACACAGGTCACAGCAGCACATGCAGTGTAGGTCCTCTCCTGTTGAAGGTCAGGTAGCAAGTGAGTGAACAGATAAAAAATGGCGGTCACATCAGCAGCGGTGCGTACCGTCACCGCCGGCGTACATCACCATTGGCTACTGTTATCCATAAGGACCAATAACAACCAATGAGGAGTTGCACAGCGGTACTCGACCACCTCCCGCAATGGCGCAAAACGTCAGCAGCATTACTTCATTTCCACATATCCATCCACACAGGACAGACGGATGCCATTTCGGGGGTCAGGGGCAGGCCATGGCACCTAACTGCGTCACAGCACACATAGGCACTATTTGGGCCTATACAACAACATACTGTTTCAGTCACAACATGCAATGCACTGTACATTTTGGAAATGTTGAATACTGACCAGATGCTCATCGTTTGCGCCCCTAGATTGCAACTGCTGCAGATGAGTAGGAGATGGAGACATCCCTCCGTGTATAGGCCCCGTGGTGGACTTGGCAGCAATGGAGGACAGGCACATTATCCTCACCTACAGACTTGACAGGGCTACATTCCAAGAGCTTCGTGCCCATTTGGAGCTAGAACTGATCTCTGCTATTCATCACCCCACTGGGATCCCCTCTTGTGCAAGTCCTATCTGTTCTCCATTTTTTGGCAACTGGTTCTTTCAAAGTGACAGTGGGCTTGGCAGCAGGAATGTCACAGCCAAAATTCTCAATAATGCTAACAAGAGTGTTGTCGGCCCTGATGAAACACATGCGCAGCTAAATGTTTTCCTCCAGATGGAGGATTTGGCCACAGTGAAAGCTGACTTCTATGCAATGGGACACAGCATCATTGGAGCAATTGATGGTACATGTATTGCATTTGTCCACCCAATCTCTCATAGCTCCTCCCCCAGTGAGGAATCCCAGGACAAGGGCAGAGGAACGTTACAATGAGACACATGGGCGAACAAGAAGAATTATAGAGCGAACCTCCGACCTCCTGAAGGCCAGGTTTCGATGCCTCCATCTAACAGGTGGTTCCCTGTGCAACTCATCCAAGAAGGTCTGCCAGGTCATCGTGGCATGTTGCATGTTGCACATCCTTGCCTTTTCTGCAGGAGGATGAGGCTGGAGATGCGCGTGTGGCAGCGGTGGAGCCTGTGGACAGTGACAAAAAGGAGGATGAGGATGTGGGCAATAGAACATAAATCATACAACAGTACTTCCAGTGACACACAGGTAAGACACTGTAACTTCACCTTTCATTGCAGTTTTGTATTGGAAATTGTCACTGGCAGGCTGATATTCCTACTACTATGGCCACTTATTGTACCCTTTGACATGTCTATTTACAGATATATGTGCTCCTATCAGGCTCCTGGTGTATTGACTGCAGCAAACTACAGGTCATACCTATGTATACATTACTGTACAGTTGAATTGCAGGGGCGGGGCCTCCTGTCCACTAGCACCAGCGGAGGTGGAGGGCTGTTCATCGGTGTGGCTAGTGTCAGGGGCCTGTTGGTGTGCCACTACCTCCCTCATGGTGTTGGCCATGTCTGCCAGTACCCCTACAATGGTGACCAGGGTGGTGTGGATGTCCTTCAAGTCCTCCCTGGTCCCCAGGTACTGTCCCTCCTGCAGCTGCTGGGTCTCCTGCAACTTGGCCAGTATCTGGCCCATCATCTCCTGGGAATGGTGGTATGCTCCCAGGATGTTGGGGAGTGCCTCGTGGGGAGTCGGTTCCCTGGGCTTGTCCTCCCCCTGTCGCACAGCAGTCCTCCCAGCTTCCCTATTGTCCTGTGCCTCTGTCCCCTGAACCGTGTGCCCACTGACCCCAAGTCCCGGATCGTCCTGTGTTTGTGGGGTTGCCTAGGGTTCCTGTAGTGGTGGACACACTGCTGATTGACATGTCCTGTGGTCAGAGGTATGGGCCCGCTGGGTGGGTGATGTGGTGGTGTTTCCTGAGGGAGGAGACTGTGGTGGTATGGGACTGTGCCTGGGTAATCGACTGTTCGAAGGTCCTTGATGGGCCAGGTTGGTCATCCTGATCCAGGCGTGCAGAGCTGCTGTTATCACTGTGGGCCTCTTCTGTGGGGGGACTGGATGTTGCTGGCACCTCCTCTCCAGTGACGTTGTGTGGGGGACTGGTGGGGATGTAAATGCAGTGCTTTTGTTTCTGCGTGACATCTTGTGCATGGGTGTGTTGCCCCGTATGGTTGTGATTGCCCTGGCAGCTTAGGCTTGTGTGAGTTGTGATTTGGTTGGATAGGTGATTGTCTCTAATGTGCATACTTTGGTGATGGGTGTCCATGCATGTGTGTTGCATGCAGGGCTTGGTAGTGGGAGGGGTGGGTTGTGTTGGTGGGGTGTATGTGAGGTGATGGGGGTGAGGGTAGGGGTGAGGGTTTGTGATGGCATGCAGGTAGGGGGGTGATAGTAATAGTGAGTTGACTTACAAGAGTCCAGTCCTCCTGCTACTCCTTCCAGGCCCTCAGGATGCAGTATTGCCAAGACTTGCTCCTCCCATGTTGTTAGTTGTGGGGGTCCACCGCCAGTCCTCTGTACTGCTATCTGGTGTCTTGCTACCACGGAACGCACCTTCCCACGTAGGTCGTTCCACCTCTTCCTGATGTCATCCCTTGTTCTGGGGTGCTGTCCCACGGCGTTGACCCTGTCCACGATTCTCCACCATAGCTCCATCTTCCTAGCAATGGATGTCTGCTGCATCTGTGATCCGAATAGTTGTGGCTCTACCTGTATGATTTCCTCCACCATGACCATTAGCTCCTCCGAGAACCTGGGGTGTCTTTGTGGTGCCATGAGTGTAGTGTGAGTGGTGTGTTTGAGGGTGTGTGGAGTGACGTGTTGGGGTGTGTGCTGTGAGGTGTATGGGTGATGATGTTCTGTGGCTCTGGTTCTGTGGGTGCTCTTGGTGTGTCTCCCTCAGTTGTCAATTTTCTTGAGTTGTAAGGGGTAGTGGGTAATGTGGGTGTGTGTTTTATAGTGGTGTGGGTATTGTGTGTGTATGTGTGGCAGGTGTGTGTTATTCGAATTGTCCATTGTAGTGTTGTTTTGTATGTGTGCGTGTGTATTTTGAGTGTGGCGGTATGTACCGCCACTTGTTTAGCGCCATTGAATGTCAGCTGCGGTGATACGTTAGTCATAATGCTGTGGGCCCAGTTCTGTTGGTGTAACGGTGTGGGTTTTCCTACCGCCAGTTTATCACTGACCTTTGGGCTGGTGGACTTGTGTGTGTCTGTATAGTGACGGATTGCTGTGTGTGTGTCATAATGTGGGTAGCGGTAAACCGCTATGGTGGATGTTGGCGGCATGGCTGTAAGCGAGACTTAACGCCAGTGTCATAATGAGGGCCTTAGTCTTAAATGGGAGCAGTTTTGCACCTAGTGTCAATGGTCCAATGTGCACCCAGTGTCATCTACACCAGAAGAAATCCTTCCCTATCTACTACATCTGGCACAATCAGGTCTTGCTCATGCTTACATTAAAGTTCACCTAGCGTCTATATTCTGTATCAGAAGATGAGCAGCATCACCATCGTTGTGTTTTAGCAGACTCATCAAACATTTTCTCAAAAGTCTATTTCGGGTCTTCTTGTCAGTGAGACATCCTCCCACACTCTGACAACTAAACACTTTACTTTCCCATCTAATGAAAGGCCCATTCAAGCCTATCCACAAAGCAGACATTCAATTTCTGCCTTGGAAAATGGCTCTCCTCTTAGCATTAACATCTGCAATGCAGGTTGGTGAGATACAGGAGTTCTCCATTCCAGAACCTTTCTTGCAATTCAGAAACAATAGTGTAATTCTGCTAACAAATCCAAAATTTGTTCCAAAAGGTCCATCAAACTGTGACTTAAATGAACCAATAATTCTAAAGACCTTTTTCCCAGATCCCAAGACGGCAGTAGAAAGGACATTCCATTCCTTAGATGTCAAGAGCTGTCAACATTTTACCTTGACAAAACGAAACACTTGGGTAAATTCAATCAGTAATTAGTAGCTTATATTGCTCTTAGAAGGGGTTATCCACCACCGAAACAGAGCATAGCAATATGAATATCTACTGCCATAAAATTTTTGCATCAAAAAGCTAGCACACCACTACAAACAAAGGTGTGAGCTCATTCGACCCGAATTATATCTACTTTGACCGCATTTTTTTCCGGTGTGTCTAGCCAGTATATCTGCAGGGCAGTAACTTGGAAAATTAGACACACCTTTACACAGCACTACTGCTTGGAGTTCGCAGTTCAGAGATGCAGCAGTGGAACAAGGTGGTATTACTGCATTTTTTCCAGTAGATATGAGCGATCGTAGTATGTGGTTCCCGCCATCCTCAAAGGTGTTGCGCACATTTTACATTGTGTGTGTGTGTGTATATATATGTTCTGTGGCATATGTAGCTGCAGATACACATGCTGTGCATTATCCTGCCATCTAGTGTTGGGCTCGGAGTGTTACAAGTTGTTTTTCTTCGAAGAAGTCTTTTCGAGTCACGAGACCGAGGGACTCCTCCCTTTCGGCTCCATTGCGCATGGGCGTCGACTCCATCTTAGATTGTTTTCTTTCCGCCATCGGGTTCGGACGTGTTCCTCTTCGCTCCGTATTTCAAATCGGGGGCGCTCGGTACCAGTTTAGTGTTAGCGTATCGACACCGACTGTAGAAGCGCTCCGGTGGCCCTTTGGGGCTTCCGCTCTTAAGCGGGGCCTGGTCGGCCCGACCGCATCCATCGACGAAACTAATGGACCTGACCCCCTTCCGCTTCTGTCCGAAGTGCCACTCTAAGTATCCCTATACAGACCAACACTTGGTCTGTAATCTGTGTTTATCACCAGAATACAGGGAGGATACTTATGAGGCCTGTCGGGCGTTTCAATAAAAAAAGACCCTACATGATCGAAGAGTGAGAAGATTTCAAATGGCGTCGACACAGAGAGAACAACTCGACGTCGAAGAGGAGGAAAGAATTGCCATCCAGGGGATGGACTCTGACGAATCCGAAAGTGAACTGCCCACGACGGTGCAGAAAACAGTGAGTAAAACTGTCCCGTCCAAAACTCACACAAAGATCGTAAAGGCCAAGGGGATGTCACCGCCAGCAGGCCATGGCTTAACCCATCGAAAAGAAGGTGACCAAACATCGGCACCGAAAAAGGCCAAAGAATTGCCGAAGACATCCGACTCTGGTCGAGATTCAGGCACTGAATGATCTCGGCACCGAGAGTTCGACTCACCCAAGGTGAGAAAGGTAATGTCGGAACTGAAAAAGACTTTCTCGGAAGAATCGGTACTGAAAAAAGCGGCTTCGGAGCCGAAACGAAGCTCTTACACAGAAGAGCAAGGACTTTCCAGCCAAATGCAAAAACACAGATTTGAGCAGGAAATAAGTATGGGGGAACCAGACAATACGCAAAGGAGGTTGCATATCCAGAAAGACACTGGAAAAATACAAACTCTTCCTCCAATCAAAACCAAAAGAAAGCTGGCATTTCAAGAGTCAGAAATGCAGCCAAAGGCATAAGTGGCCAGAGATAAAACCCCACCACCGAGGTTTTCGCCACAACCTTCCCCGATACACTCACCACAGCTGTCCCCTGTAACAATACCTCCAATGCAGTCACCTACGCATACAGGGATGACACAGGATGATCCGGATGCATAGGACTTATATGATGCTCCGGTATCAGACAACAGCCCAGATTGTTACCCAACAAGGCCGTCACCACCAGAGGACAGTACTGCATATACGCAGGTACTATCAAGGGCAGCTACGTTCTACAATGTAGCAATGCATTCAAAGCCGATAGAGGATGATTTCCTGTTAAACACCTTGGCATCCACCCATACTTCCTACCAAGGTTTGCCAATACTCCCGGGCACGCTCAAGCACGCAAAACAGGTATTCCAGGAGCCAGTGAAAGGAAGAGCTATCACGCCTTGGGTGGAGAAAAAATACAAGCCTCCCCCAACGGACCCTGTGTTTATAACACAGCAACTTACACCAGACTCAGTGGTTGTAGGAGCAGCAAAAAAGAGGACAAACTCTCAAACATCAGGAGACGCTCCACCGCCTGACAAGGAGAGTAGGAAGTTTGATGCAGCGGGCAAACGAGTGGTAGCACAGGCAGCCAATCAATGGCAGATCGCAAACTTGCAAGGTCTACTGGCTCGCTACGACAGGGCACACTGGGACGAGATGCAACATATTATACAGCACTTGCCCAAAGAACACCAGAAACGTGCCCAACAGGTTGTGGAAGAAGGACAAGCAATATCCAACAACCAAATAAGGTCCGCATTAGACTCTGCAGACACAGCAGCACGAACAGTCAATACTGCGGTAACCATTCACAGGCATGCATGGTTACGAAGCTCAGGATTCAAGCCAGAAATCCAACAAGCTGTGTTAAATATGCCTTTTAACCAAGAACAATTGTTCGGCCCGGAAGTGGACACAGCCAAAGCCATGGGTGCGCTCTACTCCCCACAAAGCAGAGGCACATTTAGAAAGCCACAATTTAGAGGGGGGTTTCGTACACAAACACCAGAGCCTTCCACCTCGCAAACCAGACCCACCTATCAGGGACAATACCAGAGAGGAGGGTTTTGAGGCTCATGTAGGGGGTGGACAATTCCCAAGAGCAAGGGGAAAATTCCAAACACTTAAGACAAGTCAAGCCAAACAGTGACTTCAATGTCACAAACCCCCAACACTTAACACCAGTGGGGGGAAGACTTACTGCATACTACCAAAACTGGACACACATAACTATGGACGCATGGGTCCAAGCCATTATCCAACATGGTTATTGCATAGAATTCATAAGTTTCCCACCAGATGTGCCCCCAAGGGCGCACAATATGTCCAAACAACACTTAGACCTGTTACAACTAGAAGTCCAAGCATTGTTACAAAGACAAGCAATCGAGTTAGTACCCAACCATCAGAAAGGAACAGGTGTCTACTCACTATATCTCCTAATTCCAAAGAAAGACACAGGGGGTCATTCCGACCCCGGCGGTCGGCGGGAGCACCGCCAACAGGCTGGCGGTGCTCCGCAGGGCATTCTGACCGCGGCGGTATGGCCGCGGTCAGAACAGGAAAACCGGCGGTGTCCCGCCGGTTTTCCGCTGCCCTGAGGAATCCCCCATGGCTGGTTCTGACCGCCAGGAACAGGATGGCGGTGAGGGGTGTCGTGGGGCCCCTGGGGGCCCCTGCAGTGCCCATGCCAATGGCATGGGCACTGCAGGGGCCCCCATTCGGAGCCGGCTTCCTCGTGGGAAGGGGTTTCCCGCTGGGCTGGCGGGCGGCCTTCTGGCGGTCGCCCGCCAGCCCAGCGGGAAAGCCAGAATGGCCTCCGCGGTCTTTCGACCGCTGAGCGGCCATATGGCGGTTCCCGCCAGGCGGGCGGGCGACCGCCGCCCGCCGGCCTCAGAATGAGGCCCACAATGTTAAGACCTATATTAAACCTCAGAACGCTGAATTTCTTCATCAAGTGTTACCGTTCGGGATAACAACAGCCCCAAGGGTATTCACAAAATGCCTTGCAGTAGTAGTCGCTCACATAAGGATACAGCACATGCACGTATTCCCATACTTAGACGACTGGTTAATAAAAACCAGTACTCAACAACAGTGTCTTCTTCACACGCAAAACGTTATAGAAACTCTACACAAACTAGGATTTTCTATAAATTACCAAAAATCACATCTGCAGCCATCCCAAATACAACAATACTTGGGAGCAACACTCAACACACAGAAAGCGATTGCCACTCCAAGTCCACAAATGGTACAAGCGTTCCAAAATATAACATTAAACATACAGCCAAACCAACACTACCAAGTCAGTTTTGTAATGAAACTTCTAGGCATGATGTCTTCATGCATAGCCATTGTCCCAAACGCAAGATTACACATGCAGCCCTTACAACAGTGCCTAGCAAAACAATGGACACAAGCACAGGGTCAACTCCAATATCTAGTGTTGGTAGACCGCCAGACACACTTCTTGCTTCAATGGTGGAACCCTATAAATTTAAACCAAGAGCGGCCATTCCAAGACCCAGTGCCTCAAGACGTGATCACAACAGATGCTTCCATGATGGGGTGGGGAGCACACCTCAACCAGCACAGCATACAAGGCCAATGGGACAATCAACAAAAACAACTGCACATAAATCATTTAGAACTGTTGGCAGTGTTTCTAGCATTAAAAGCATTTCAACCACTGATAGCCCACAAACACATTCTTGTCAAAACCAACAACATGACGACAATGTATTACCTCAACAAACAAGGAGGGACACACTTGTCACAACTGTGTCTCTTAGCACAGAAAATTTGGCATTGGGTAATTGTAAAGAAATGGCTCCCTGTTGCAGTTACCCCCCAGCTTTTGTCTGATACTGATGCTGACTTGACTGAGCAGTGTGCTGGGACCCTGCTAACCAGGCCCCAGCACCAGTGTTCTTTCACCTAAAATGTACCATTGTCTCCACAATTGGCACATTGGTACCAAGGGCCCTGATGCCAGGGAAGGTCTCGAAGGGCTGCAGCATGTCTTATGCCACCCTAGGGACCCCTCACTCAGCACAGACACACTGCTTGCCAGCTTGTGTGTGCTGGTGGGAAGAAAATGACTAAGTCGACATGGCACTCCCCTCCGGGTGCCATGCCAACCTCACACTGCCTGTGGCATAGGTAAGTCACCCCTCTAGTAGTCCTTACAGCCCTAAGGCAGGGTGCACTATACCACAGGTGAGGGCATATGTGCATGAGCACTATGCCCCTACAGTGTCTAAGCAAAACCTTGGACATTGTAAGTGCAGGGTAGCCATAAGAGTATATGGTCTGGGAGTGTGTCAAAAACGAACTCCACATCTCCATAATGGCTACACTGAATACTGGGAAGTTTGGTATCAAACTTCTCAGAATAATAAACCCACACTGATGCCAGTGTGGGATTTATTAAAAAATGCACACAGAGGGCATCTTAGAGATACCCCCTGTATTTTACCCAATTGTTCAGTGCAGGACTGACTGGTCTGTGCCAGCCTGCTGCTGAGAGACGAGTTTCTGACCCCATGTGGTGAGAGCCTTTGTGCTCTCTGAGGACAGAAACAAAAGTCTGCTCTGGGTGGAGGTGCTTCACACCTCCCCCCTGCAGGAACTGTAACACCTAGCAGTGAGCCTCAAAAGCTCAGGCTTCGTGTTACAATGCCCCAGGGCACTCCAGCTAGTGGAGATGCCCGCCCCCTGGACACAGCCCCCACTTTTGGCAGCAAGTCCAGGGGAGATAATGAGAAAAACAAGGAGGAGTCACTGGCCAGTCAGGACAGCCACTAAGGTGTCCTGAGCTGAGGTGATTCTGACTTTTAGAAATCCTCCATCTTGCAGATGGAGGATTCCCCCAATAGGATTAGGGATGTGCCCCCCTCCCCTCGGGAGGAGGCACAAAGAGGGTGTAGCCACCCTCAGGGCTAGTAGCCATTGGCTACTAGCCCCCCCAGACCTAAACACACCCCTAAATTCAGTATTTAGGGGCTCCCCAGAACCTAGGAACTCAGATTCCTGCAACCTAAGAAGAAGAGGACTGTTAAGCTGAAAAACCCTGCAGAGAAGACGGAGACACCAACTGCTTTGGCCCCAGCTCTACCGGCCTGTCACCCCACTTCTAAAGACACTGCTCCAGCGACGCTCTCCCCAGGGACCAGCAACCTCTGAATCCCCAGAGGACTGCCCTGCATCTAGAAGGACCAAGAACTCCAGAGGACAGCGGCTCTGTTCACCCAAGACTGCAACTTTGCAACAAAGGAGCAACTTTAAAACAACTTGCGTTTCCCGCCGGAAGTGTGAGACTTGCCACTCTGCACCCGACGCCCCCGGCTCGACTTGTGGAGAACAAACACTTCAGGGAGGACTCCCCGGCGACTGCGAGACCGTGAGTAGCCAGAGTTGACCCTCCTGAGCCACCACAGCGATGCCTTCAGAGGGAATCCCGAGGCTCCCCCTGACCGCGACTGCCTGCTCTCAGATTCCAACGCCTGGTAAAGACTCTGCACCCGCAGCCCCCAGGACCTGAAGGATCCGAACTCCAGTGCAGGAGTGACCCCCAGGAGGCCCTCTCCCTTGCCCAGGTGGTGGCTACCCCGAGGAGCCCCCCCTTGCCTGCCTGCATCGCTGAAGAGACCCCTTGGTCTCCCATTGATTACAATTACAAACCCGACGATTGTTTGCACACTGCTCCCGGCCGCCCCGTGCTGCTGAGGGTGTACTTTCTGTGTGGACTTGTGTCCCTCCCGGTGCCCTACAAAACCCCCCTGGTCTGCCCTCCGAAGATGCGGGTACTTACCTGCTGGCAGACTGGAACCGGGGCACTCCCTTCTCCTTTGAAGCCTATGCGTTTTGGCCACCACTTTGACCTCTGCACCTGACTGGCCCTGAGCTGCTGGTGTGGTAACTTTGGGGTTGCTCTGAACCCCCAACGGTGGGCTACCTTGGACCCAAACTTGAACCCCGTAGGTGGTTTACTTACCTGCAAAAACTAACAAACTCTTACTCCCCCCTGGAACTGTTGAAAATTGCACTGTGTCTAGTTTTAAAATAGCTATATGTGATTTATGTGAAAAGTATATATGCTATTTTGCTAATTCAAAGTTCCTAAAATACCTACCTGCAGTATCTTTCATTTGAAGTATTACATGTAAATCTTGACCCTGTGGTTCTTAAAATAAACTAAGAAAATATATTTTTCTATACAAAAATCTATTGGCCTGGAATTGTCTTTGAGTGTGTGTTCCTCATTTATTGCCTGTGTGTGTACAACAAATGCTTAACACTACTCCTTTGATAAGCCTACTGCTCGACCACACTACCACAAAATAGAGCATTAGAATTATCTCTTTTTGCCACTATCTTACCTCTAAGGGGAACCCTTGGACTCTGTGCATACTATTCCTTACTTTGAAATAGTGCATACAGAGCCAACTTCCTACAGCAATTCACAATCACATTCGGCTAATAGCACAATACATCCCAGGCATTCAGAACCAGTTGGCCGACAATCTCAGTTGAGATCACCAACAAACACACAAATGGGAAATTCATCCCCAGATCCTACAAAATTACTTTCTACGCTGGGGAACACCAACCATAGACCTATTCGCAACAAAAGAAAACACAAAATGCCAAAACTTTGCGTCCAGGTACCCACACCAGAAGTCCAAGGGCAATGCGTTATGGATCAGTTGGTCAGGGATATTTGCTTGCGCTTTTCCCCCTCTCCCACTCATTCCTTATCTGGTAAACAAACTAAGTCAAAACAAACTCAAATAATACTTATAGCACCAACCTGGGCTCGCCAACCGTGTTACACAACACTGCTAGATTTATCAGTAGTACCTCACATCAAATTACCAAACAGGCCAGATCTGTTAACGCAACACAAACAACAGATCAGACACCCGAATCAAGCATCGCTCAATCTAGCAATCTGGCTCCTGAAATCTTAGAATTTGGACATTTAGACCTTACACAAGAATGTATGGAGGTCATTAAACAAGCTAGAAAACCCACTACAAGACATTGTTACGCAAACAATTGGAAAAGATTTGTTTACTACTGCCACACTAATCAAATGCATCCAGTACAACCTTCCACAAAGGACATTGTAGGCTACTTATTACACTTACAAAAGTCTAAACTAGCATTCTCTTCAATTGAAATACATCTCACGGCAATATCTGCCTATCTGCAAATTACACATTCAACATTGCTTTTTAGAATCCCAGTCATCAAAGCATTTATGGAGGGACTAAAAAGAATCATACCCCCAAGAACACCACCAGTACCTTCGTGGAACCTTAATATTGTATTAACACGACTCATGGGACCAACATTCGAACCCATGCACTCTTGTGAGATGCAATACTTAACTTGGAAAGTGGCCTTTCTAATAGCTATCACATCACTGAGAAGAGTAAGTGAGATACAAGCATTTACTATACAAGAACCCTTTATACAAATACATAAACATAAAGTGGTTCTCTGTAAAAATCCCAAATTCTTACCAAAAGTCATATCGCTGTTCCACCTAAACCAAACAGTGGAACTCCCAGTCTTCTTTCCACAACCAGACTCAGTAGCCGAAAGAGCCTTACATACATTAGACATAAAGAGAGCACTAATGTATTACATTGACAGGACAAAACAATTTCGTAAAACAAAACAATTGTTTGTAGCCTTCCAAAAACCTCATGCAGGTAATCCTATATCCAAACAAGGCATTGCCGGATGGATAGTTAAATGCATTCAAACTTGCTATATCAAAGCAAAAAGAGATCTACCTATTACACCAAAAGCGCATTCCACTAGGAAAAAAGGCGCCACAATGGCTTTTCTGGGGAATATACCTAAAACTGAAATTTGTAAGGCAGCAACCTGGTCTACGCCTCATACATTTATGAAGCATTACTGTGTAGATGTGTTAACAACACAACAAGCCACAGTAGGATAGGCTGTATTTCAAACAACTCCAACTCCTACTGGCTAAGCCACCGCTTTTTAGGGGAGGTTACTGCTTATTAGTCTATGCACAGCATGGGTATCTGCAGCTACACATGCCACCGAACGGAAAATGTCACTTACCCAGTGTACATCTGTTCGTGGCATGAGACGCTGCAGACTCACATGCGCCCTCCCACCTCCCGGGAGCCTGTAGCCGTTGTTAGTTGAATAAGATTTGTAAATTTCTAAATAAATATTATTTTAATACACATTATTTTAATACACATTATGTACGTACACACCTACTCCATTGCATGGGCACATCTAGTATACTCTCAACTCCTACCTCACCCTCAGCGGGGAAAACAATCTAAGATGGAGTCGACGCCCATGCGCAATCGAGCCGAAAGGGAGGAGTCCCTCGGTCTCGTGACTCGACAAGACTTCTTTGAAGAAAAACAACTTGTAACACTCCGAGCCCAACACTAGATGGCAGGATAATGCACAACATGTGAATCTGCAGCGTCTCATGCCACGAACAGATGTACACTGGGTAAGTGACATTTTCCATATATGTATATATATATATGTGTGTGTGTGTGTGCGCAGAAGAATTTTGAGGTTCATATAAAAAATTTGCTATTCAACTGCTATTTAGTCTGGTTCAAGCATGTGAATCTGTGAAAGATCCAATACTGGAGTAAGAAAACAAGTTACTGACCTGTAACTGTAGTTCTTCAGTATTGTTATCTTTCATAGATTAACATAATTTAATACTTGCATTGTTGAAAGGGACTCTGCAAATCCTAGAATAAAAAAAAAACACAAAGTGGCTGAAGTTGTCACACATGCCATGAGTCTAATTGGTAGTTATGGCAGTAGTAAAACTTGAGATCTGTACATTACGTGGCGTCATGGCTGGACCTGTCATTGAAAATGATAAATAAAGCACTCTCATGCCTCGCAGAACTGAGGCCTATTAGTTGTGGGATTCTGTGTGATGCCATGCAAGGACTGATGCCTCGTCAACTATTAATTCCAGTCATCACTTTTTATTCCTGAACAGCTTTCGTTCCTGCTTGAATATGTGTCTTCGTTCTCTGGGCTCCTGCAGTCATGCCTTATGGTAGATTCCAATCTTGTGATTCAGGAGGAATTGCTAAAACCTCTTCTGGCAAATACCTTCTTCGTCCTCTCCATGCGTTTTAATACTCGACAGGGTAATGTATATTTACATGCACAATTTAGGTAGTCAGATAATTGATCAGAGTGTTAATCTAGTAGAAAAGTTGTAAATTCATGCATTGGCTTACCTTTTCATAACCAGCTGTCAACTATTTTTAGGTCGTTTTCATTAATCAGATTGTTTGTATAGATTCTCCAGCCTTATTAAGCAAAGAAACAATCAATTACAAAAAAAAGGTTTCTGAATCCCAGAGTCACATTAATTGTCCAAAATGAAGTGACTGTGGGTACTGTATTCAGAATTGAAATGCACCTAGTTTGAAAGGGTTCATCATGTTGTCCTGCTGATGGACAGTCATAAGTAAGAAACATCCAAATGGTGTCTGGTGTAATGCCCTTTTAAAGCTTCACCTTCTAGGTGCACTTTTGTTTAGTTAAAAAAAAGTTAATTGTAATTCTGCAGAATTGTGTTTCTTCAGTACTTGTAATTTAAATTTCCAATGTCTCATTTTCAGACTCTGAATTAACATCCACAGTTCACCAAACGTGGGCAGACTTGTTTGCCTTTGTGGTTACTCTGTTGAGGAAAAGTGGCCCTATTTGTTTTCCATCTGTAATAACTGCTCTTGGAAAGAACTGGACTGCAATATTTGGTAATTTCTTTTGTATATGAAAGCTGTACAGTTGTGTGATTCTGAACTCTGCCTACCTATATGTGTGAGCAGAAAACCTTTAGGATTCCTGTATATGTAGCCGATTTGATAGTATATCACTGTAAAGTGAGTCTGTAACTCGGCTTCCCCAGTCTGCATTGTGCTATTCAAACTACATGATAGGCTTTAAAATGTGCACAGATCTTATGAAAAGTCCTCTCGTGAAGAATATGCATGCTGCGTCCCCACAGGGCTCATTCTGAAAGGGCCTTGTGCCTGATTTCTTGTTATCAAAAGTCATTCACCCGCACGAAGTGAGCTTGCATTATGCCACATTGCCTGTTCTCCCTCAAGACCACTCAATGTGTGTGAAATGATCACAGTGATAATTATAGGACAAAGCACTGCCCTTCTCCCCTCAGAGGCTTGCCCCATACATACAAGTCTAGAGAGAGGCTTCTTTTTGCCCTGGATGTAGTTATTCATTGATCAGGTGAGTGATACATAGGTCCTTGGCTCCAGAACCCATTGCTTTCTCTGTGAAAATGTACACTAGGTGACATCATTGTTCCCTGTAGGACACCCGTGGACAGGCCCCTATGGGATACAGAAGGAAACCCTTCCTTCCCAAGGTATGTTGTTGGTACCTTTTGTCTGACTGAGCCTGAATTGGCATTTGCTGTTTGTGGTTTGCAGTCTGTATTACCCGTTTTCCCCAGGTGTTATCCTTCATGGTGTATTGGGCATTCGGTATTGTTGTAGGCAGTGCTATCATAGCTTACCTGATCACTTTTAAGTAAAGTTAGATTTTTTTGTTTTTTGGAGGGTGTGTTCTCTATCTGCAGCTCTCACTTCTGCGTATATGGGGAGGTGAGGTGTTGTTGGTGATGGCTCAATTTGCAAATAGTTCAAGCGTTTTTCTCTGTTGTACTAAAGTGCTGTTGAGGCACTTTTTTGGCTTAATGCTAGTGCCCTTTCCGTTTCTCTGCCTTGTACATTTTTCATACCCCACACGTATTCTTGTACTGGGTAGTGTCACTGAATATGCACTTGATGTCTGCACAAACTTTCTTTTGGTTCAATTATCACTAAGTGCGTGAAATCTAAAGTATCATAGCTGCGTTGAATGATTGTAGCTGTGCCTCCTCTCTTGCCTCTGTCTAATCCAAGGTCTTATATCTTATTGTGTGAACAGAAGGGAGCCTGATGTCTCTTGCGAGTTTCTGTGTTACTATTATAAAGCCAGAGTTGAACGTTCTCCAGAAGTCATTGTTGCTTTCTCCAGTATTGTAACTTTCCTAGATTCACATGCTTGAATCCTTCCCAGTCGTCGAGATGGGAGTCCCGGTGTTATACAAGGAAATGCTCTAATGTACATATACATTACAGGCATTAGGCCTTTAGCTTAGTAACATATCACAGTCATTTTGAAAAAAACAGACCAAACTCCAGAACCCCCTATCGGGTTCTACCACCCTCTAGAACCGTCCTGTGAAGAGCTGTGTTCCCTCAGATTTTCCTCTGCACGTTGTGCTAAGAAGTTTTCTCTGAGCTCTGCTCAGTTCTTTCTCAGAAATACTTTTCTGAGGTGTTTTGGATGTGGTCTTTTCACCTTCTTCGCAGAACTTGAATTATTTTCAAGTAGGCACTTCAAACTAATCACCATGTCAGAGACAACTAAAAAGGGGATTTTCAGATCTTGTGCTATCTGCATGAAGAAGAGGCTTCATGTCGATGACCCACATGGCAACTGCATATACTGTCTCTTCCCGAACCATAAGACCAGAGACTGCAAGGTAAGTCAAAGTTTCAACTAAAACCTTAAAAGATCGAGAGGGTTGTCTTCTCCTCTGGCTACAAATATTGAAGACTAGGAACAACTCTGTCTCTGACAACGACAGTGCCTCTTCTTCTGTGTCGGTCATCAAAACATCTGTGAAGAGACATATCGAGGCCACTGCCACCATCCATCCTCCAAAAAAGGCATTGAAAAAATCATCTTAGGGCTCCTCAAAGACTTGTATTCCTCCAAAGAAACATTCTTCACAGACGGATAGGACGAAGAAGTCAGATTCCTTATCAAAAACCTAAAAAAGGAATCTCATTCTGAGCCACCAATGCCGCCTCTGCAGGTTAAGCACACATAAAAAAAAAACAGCTTCCATACCGTCGACGGAAACATTGTCAACGATATTTCCATCAACAGCTCAAGCGTCTACAATAATATCAACCATCGTCACTATCTCTGCGTCAAGGATAACATCACCCGTAGTCACTATCTCTGTGTCAACATCAGCGTCAACAGAGTCCTTGTCGACGGTCTCGTCATCTTCGTCGACTGTGCGTCCCATTTCGTCATTGTTGCAATCACCCTCGACAATCATGCCATCGTCTTTACTTTCGTCGACGAAGCTCCCATTGACTATTCCACCGACAACACTACTGCTGTCGATGACATCCCCATCAAAGACACTCCTGTCGACGATGCCTCCGTCGACTAACTTTTTGTCGACGCCACCTCCGTCAACAACGACGATTCATCTCATTGATTTTAGAAACACCGGCAAAAAGGCAGAGACCATCAACATTGAATCTTTTCTCATCTATGGAACATATAGCACTGAAAAAGCAAGCATACAAAACATGGCTTGACACCCTCCCTCACATCTCCGAGTAAAGTTTCAAAACTATTACCATCCCACCTTGTGGATGAGTCAGAGGAGGATGGGCTTTATGGAGTGGCTAGAAGCCCTTCGCAACTACTTGTCAAAGGTCAGGAATATTCAGATAATTGCTATTATTATGACCAACCATCCCAATGACAGCAGAAATTGGTATGTCTACCTTCCGGTTTGGTGTTGGATCTACAGACTATGTTGACAGACTACAGGGAACACTTCCTGCCAGTATCTGCATCTGTACAGCAACCACAAATGTCCACAATCCCAGCAACCCCTCAACAATTTCAGCAACCTCAGATGTATCTTCTGCTTTAACCGCAAGGTTCCCCTCAGGAGGTACCTTCGCAAAACCTAAGTTCTTTGGATGAAGAAGGGGAAGAGGGTGAGATCCACACCCATCAAGATCAATGGGATTAATATATCATACCAGCACCTGCTTCTCCTATGCAGCCTATAGTAGAATCTCCTCCTGAGGATATAGGGCGTTTTCACAACTTACTACAAGGGGCAGACACACTCTTCGACTTACCAATGTCGTTAGTGCAGCAGGATTGTTTCCTGTACGATTTTAAATAGCCCCACAGGAAAACGTTCAGGACTATCCTGATCATTGACCACGTTTGGAGCCATGGGTTGAAGATTATGTGTAATCCTGCAACAGTTCCGGCAGTCTTAACTAAGCTTAACAAAAGTACAAGGCCACAGAAGACGCTCCTGCATGTCTAACAGGTCATCCAAGGCCGGACACTTCTTTCACAAGCAGTGCGACGCCGTTCTAGAAACCCTTGCATACCTTTAAGCACGCCACCAGATAAGGAAGGAAGGCACCTTGATAACATTGGGAAACATTTTTCCTCTGTGTCTGCAATTGTAGTACGAGCTGCAAATTCCCTGGCGCTGCTTGGAAGATATGATAGGCAGCTATGGTCGGACAATGCTCAATATTTAGAAGAACTCTGTGAAGCTATCAGGTGTGAAACCAAACATTTCCTATTAGAGAGGCAATGTTCTTATGCTGAAATAATTGACTGTGCACTGAACATCATAGGTTTTAAACAAGCTGGGGCAGCAGTATTAAGACAACAAGGTTGGCTTAAGGCCACTAATTTTCGACCTGGGGTTCAGACAAAGCTTGAATCTTCCTTATGATGGAGAAGCATTATTCGGAAAGCACGTTGATGATGCGCTTCAAGCTATAAATCAGACACAGATACTGCCAGTTTGCTAGGCACTCTACAGTTTAGAAAAACTCCTTTCATGGAGCTAGAGGGAGAGGCCATCCTTTATTTTGTGGAGGATACCAACAGTAGAGGTATCCAACATTCTCTGCCTCCAGCCACACAACCAGGTCACAATATCAACAAAGACAGCCACCTACTGTGGCATACAGCAGACCTCAAAAAGGAAAGCCTGGAAGGCAGGGCAAGGAAGCCTCCCATAGGCAATAGCAGGGTTCAAGCACTGGCTACCTCTTGCTGTTCCCCTTCAAAACTTCAAAGAACACTTAAAGATCACCTCCATCGTTGGAGTCAAATAACCAAGGACCAATGGGTATTGGATATAATACAATTCGGCCACCTCCTAGAGTTTATACAGATGCCACTGTCTCGGGTGCAACAAAAACACCAACGTTTTCTCAACTTGGAAGCAGAGATCACGTTCCGAAAAGGTGCATTAGAAATCATACCCTATTCCCAAAGGGGGAAAGGCATTTACTCCCGCTTCTTCTTGATTCGAAAAAAGTCTTGCATATGGAGACTGATTTTGGACTTAAGAGAACTAAACAAGTACCTGAAGAAGCAAACATTCTGCATAGTCACATTGCAGGACATCTTGCAGCTTCTCAACAGACTGGACTAAATGGCCTCCCTAGACCTTCAGGATGCTTACTTTCGTATTCCCATTTACCCAAGGCACAATAGGTTCTTGAGATTCACAGTAGCCAGCAAGCATTTTCAATTCAAGGTCCTTCTCTTTGGCCTCAAGTCTGCACCCCAGATTTTTACCAAATGCCTAGCTCCAGTTGCAGCGTACCTCAGACACAAACGACACCAAGTTTTCCCATACTTAGACGACTGGTTAATAAAAGCCCCCAAAATCTAGTCAGCACACAAATCCATCAAAGCAACCTTGGGCCTCAGTCTCAATCAAGAGCAGTCAGTACTCCAACCATCGAGAAAGATAATTTTCCTAGGGGCTATATTGGATACAGAGCAGGCCAAAGCATACCAAACATCGCATGGGAAAGAACAGCTAATCACCTTAGTGAAAAAAATACAGTAAAGAAAGTCTCTTTCAGCGTGACTACAAATCTGTGATAGGAATGATGTGATCTTATATTAATCTGATTCCCTACTGTCGACTTCTTGTCAGCTAGCTACAAGAGGAGCTGCACAAGCAGTGGAAGCAGGCGCCAGGATACTTTGAAGACATAATACAGGTAACTCCACTTATGATAGCCTCGTGTCTCGGGAGGCCTGCACTTCTTAGCTCAAATTCCCACGTTAACCATAACAGATGTGTCAATGGACAGATGGGGCGCATACTTGCAGGATCTTCAATTAAGCGGCAAATAGCCCCTCTTTCACCGCACTCTTCATATCAACCTCCTCGAACTGAGGGCAGTATATATGGGGTTATAAGTCTTCTTTCCAAGAATGAGCAGGTCTGCAGTGCTTTTCAGAACAGACAATACCACAACAATGCACTACATCAACAAACCAGGAGCAGCTCACTCACATATACTGTTCCAGGAAGCACAAACCATTTGGAATTGGTGCATTCAACATTCGGTACACATAAAGGCAGAACATATCCCAGGCTATCAAAATGCCATTGCAGATTCACTAAGCAGACTGAAAAGATCTACCCACGAATGGGAATTAGACCACAGAGCTCTGGGCGGAATATTATTCTAGTGGGGCAAACTAAGCTTGGATCTCTTTGCGACCTCCCAGAACACCAAATGTTGGTCTTACGCAAGTTGACTGAGTTCAATGAATTTGGCCATGTAAACATCTCTAACAATTGTGCAGAAATCTTGGCCAAGGTCCGGGCGGATAGCACAAATAAAACATACTGCCTAAAGTGTAAACAAATCTGTTTGTGGTGCAGGTCTTCTGATATACATCCTCTCTCCTCCTCGCTGGAAAAGATCTCACCATACTTATTGAATCTAGCTTGGTCAGGATTGCAACACGCATCCATTAAGCTCATCCTGGCAGCCATTTCTCGGTTTAGGAAAATATCCAGTAAACCATCTCTTTGGTCTCAGAGGCTCATAAAAAAATTATTAAAGGGTCTTTTTAGGTCCTATCCTCCAGTCAAATCCCCTCCTCCGGCATGGCAATTGATCACAGTTCTTGAGCAGCTGATGAAGGAACCATTTCAGCCCATTTATAGAGCTGACATCAGATATCTTACATGGAAGGTACCACTCCTCATTGCACCATAGGGTTAGTGAAATACAAGCATTCACAATATAGGAAACCTTTTTTGCAATTCAAAGAGGACAGAGTTATTTTATGGGCCAATCCTAAATTCATGCCTAAAGTCCTCTCAGACTTTCATCTTAACGAACCTGTGGTGTTGATGACATTCTTCCCTATACATCAAATGGAGGTGGAAAGATCTCTCCACTCGCTAGATCTGAAGAGATGCCTCAAGTTTTATTTGGACAGGAAAAAAAGCTTTTACAAAGACAAACCAACATTTCATAGCATTCAGTACCCCAGAAAAGGGTTCCCAGTTACTAAACAAACTATTTCGCTATGGATTACAAATGCAATTGTTCATTGCCATCAGAAAGCTGGTCTACCTTTGGATGCTTAGGTGCACGCACATTCGACTAGAGCCGTTTCCACATCCTGTGTGTTATTTGCAGGAGTATCATTGCTGGACATCTGCTGAACTGCAACGTGGAAGACGGCACATACCTTCACAAGACACTACTGCCTAGATACTGAAATGCTCAGGGATGCAGTGGTTGGACATGCAGTGCTCAGACATCTGTTCCACTGTATAAATGCACATTTTCATTAATTTTACAAGTCTTCTGTTATATTTTAAAGCTAAACATAACTGTACGGAGTACTGAGACTGTCTTATAATAGCAGAATGTTTATATGTCTAACCACAGAAAATGTGCTAATTATTGCTTGCTGTTTTGATTCAAGCATGTGAATCTATGAAAGTTCCAACACTGGAGTAAGAAATAAGTTACTTACCTGTAATTGTAGTTCTCCAGTATTGGAATCTTTCATAGATTCACATGCGACCCACCCACCTCCTCTAGGGAGCTCACCGTCATTTTCTCAGTATGGTCTTTCCATTAGCACTAATGCTTTGAAAATCTGAGGGAATACAGCTCCTCACAGGAGGTGTCTATAGGGTGATATAACCTGATTGGTGGATTCTAGAGTAAGGTCCATTTTTACAAAATGACTGTGATATGTTACTAAGCTAAAGGCCTAATACGTGTAATGTATATGTACATTAGAGCATTGCTTTTGTATAACACTGGGGACTTCCATCTCGATGCCGGGGAAGGATTCAAGCTTGTGGATCTATGAACGTTTCTAATACTAGAGAACTACAGTTACAGGTAAGTAACTTAGGGCCAGATGTAGCAAAGGGTTTTTCCCATTCTGTGTCAATGGGAAAATGTCTTCGTACATATGGCCCTTATTTCTTCTCCATCATGCTAATGAAGAGGTGAGTTGACCACTGCCTTCTCAAGTCCTAGGCATGAATGTCTGACTGTGCTGCCTGAAAATGTGATGTTCTCTCCATTTGGGGCCATGCATAATTCTGTCTCAAGTACTCTTTTCCAGCTCAGTTTTGCCTTTCTTCAAACAGATACTTCATCCAGCAGATCTGTTATTGATGTGCCTATCCATGGATCTTTGATTTTTGGTTTCAGTCCTCTCTGGGGGGGGTGAAGGGGGGCACACTTTGATTTAGCATTTTCCTTTAGAGAGCCAGGTTTCCTTCACTGGAATTTGGAACTGCTGTGAGGTAGTCATAATGGCACCAGTTCTTAAAGGCTCTCATGATCTCATGATCCTAGAATTGCTCTTTCTAGATTGGATCATCTATTAGTTAATTTCTATGCTTCTCTTGAGCGTGGGTGCTGCTCCACAGGAACCAGCTCCATCTTGTCCCTTAACTAGGAAGCAAAAGCCTTCATAGTTCTGTAGTTGTCGGTCATATCTGCTTCTTGTAAACCTTTGTACTTCTCTAATTCTTTTCCTTCTCAGTCTAAATATTTCTCCTTTCTGTTTTCTTTCTTGTGGTTCCCAAAGTCTGAGATCTCTCAGTTGTGGATCTTGTGAGTCTTTTAGCTCACTGTTGCTTTACCACTCTCCTCATTGAATGTCTCATCTGAAGTGAAGAGTTTGGGTTCCTTTTTGTGTTGAGACCCCATCCTACCCCTTTCCATTTTGTAGAAAGTTCCTCCCTCCTTTGTCAGAAAGATTGATTTTTCGCACCTCTGGGGGAAGGTGCCCTTAATGCCTCTGAGGTCCCCTCCATAGCTGGGCTCTACTTGTTTCGAGGGATTGCTCCTTGTGTTTGTTCTTTTACTTTTCCAACAGGGTGGTTCTGTCACGTTGTTCCAGTTCCTCCTCTCTGTAAATGAAAGATGCAATGTAAACTTTGGTAGTGGAACTGAATGTACAGGTAAATGCATATTAATGATTTTAGTGACTCTGTACAGGTAGTCCCGAATCCCCTTGTTGCAGACAGCCCACTGCCTCATCTCTTGCCTGAAAGGCCACTGGCTTTATGTGGTGTGGATTTGAGACTCCGACCTTGAAAGGCAGCAAAAATTATTGGGGCAGAGAAAAAACTGGTTGTGGAGAATTTATAGGTGTGCCAGTGCTTCTTGAACACTTCTGACTGGTCAATATGATCTCTGTAACACTTGGCAGTTCAGACATCCTATTAGTTTGGGGGGAAAAGAAGAATCTGATAAACTTCTAGCTGCAGATTTCTTACCATAGAATTTCCAGACATCAGCTTGGAATCCGTAACTTTTTGCTGAGCAATACCCCTACGCACCAGTGGGTGGCTCTGTTTGGCTTTGTGTGGGATTGTTGAAGCCATCTATGACGTCACGTTCACATATTAAGGCACCACCCAGGCACGTATACGTCAGTTTTTTTCTTTCTGCGATTGTTAACCGCAGACCCGGGATAGAGCTACCCTTGTGTCTTTTTTGACAGGCCTTTTGTTTTTTAATTTTGTCGAAGATTTTTCATCTGTGCGAGGATGTCATTGAGGAAGACTCGGGATTCAAGTTGTGTGGTGCCTGCTGTCACACCACGTCGGTGACAGATCCTCATTTAGTATGCCTTTGGTGTCTGGACCATGACTCAGTCGTGCACGGACTGCCAGGCCATGGCTCTGAAAGCTTTAAGGGAGTGGTCCCTGAAGCTCCTTGCGGCCCGGCAATTGACATCGGCAGGTATGACTCCGAGGAGGTCCTGATTGAGGAGAAGGTCGTGGGAGTGCACCAGGAGTCCCAATTCCTCTTTGTCCCACTCGAGGTCCTTACGGCACTCAGAGAAGAGGCACAAGAAGAAGTTAAAACGGAATTCAGATTCACCTCGCCCGTCAGCCAACGAGACGAGGCGAGTCGAGAACGTCGATGTTCCAGGCACGGTTGCAAAGAATCACTGCCAGGGCCGACTCTGAGCCTCCCCTCTTTTCGGGAGCCTGAGCAATGCCCGCTCAGTTGAAGGAAGGAATTTTAAGAGGCCATGCGCCCTATCCGAGAGGTTGGTAGTCCAAGCCTCCACTTCCAGGACGCCTTCCCTTCCGCACCCCCGGAAAGGGAATCCAAGAGGCTGGATCAGCTTGGAAAGAAGTTATTTTCTTCCAACAGCCTGGCATTGAGGTCAGAGAACACCTCAGGCTCATTGGGACGTTTTTCCTACACGCTATGGGATACGGTGGGCAGGTGCTGCCCCAGGTCCCGTAAGAAACATGGGTCATTCTCTCCCAAGCTGTGAAGGATGGGTGGGATGCAGTAAAGTTCACCATATGGTGTGGCTTAGACACAGCTGATTTACTCGGCAAAGTTATTTTGTCAACGTGGCCCTTCAGTGCCACGCCTGCCTACATACATCTGTCTTCTCAGGGGATGTTTAGGCAACCTTATGGACATGCCCTTTGAAGACTCATGCCTAGTTGGTGAAAAGGCAGACTCGGCGCTGGAGCACTTTAAAGACCCCCGGGCTACGGCTAAGTCCTTGGGCCTCTCGGCGACCCCTTGCCAACTATCTGTCTTCATCCCTTTCGTGGCTACAGAAGGGGTGTGGCACCACGCCACCCACAGGCCATCCACCATCCTGCACCAGGCCAACAGCTTGTGCGGGGATGCGGTCTTGGTGCCTTCAGACCTAGAGTGTCTGTCCCAAAGTCATCCTCCACCCAGCCCCCTACCTCCTCCGTTTCCAAACCCTCCTAGTGTGATTCTGCAAGACAGTACTGGTCCAGCTGGAAGGAGAATAAGTCATCATCTCCCTCACTGGCAGTCCATGACATTGGACAAATGGGTTTTGCCGATCATACAGAATGGCTATCACCTCCCCTTCTAGTCTTTCTCTCCTCCAATGCCTCCCTCAAAGGAATGGCTGATGGAGAATCCTTTGGTTTTACTCTGCAAGGAAGTTACAGCTCTCTTTTCCAAGGGAGCCTTAGAAAGGGTCCTGATATCTGAATTGGGGAGTGGTTGCTATTCCCCCTACTTTGATACCCAAAAAGAACAAGGGTGTTCTCCCTACTCTGGATTTGCGGGATGTCAATCTCTTCCTCAAATAGGAGAAATTCAGAATGCTCACTCTAGCTCAGGTCTTGTCTGCCCTAGAACAAGGAGACTGGATGCTCCCTTTCATTGGAACTGTTCTAGATACAGTGCAGTTTCGGGCTTATCCTCCTGAACAGCCATTCCGGGATATACCGGTTATGATTCTGATGTTTTGGCCTCTATACTGGATTTTAGTGCAACAGATACTGAGGCTGCTGGGCAACATGGCCTCCTGCATCCTGTTAGTAAACAATGGCAGATGGCATTGCGGGCTGTACAGTCGGACCTGAAATTCCAGTGGGCACAGCATCACGGGGATCTCTCCAACATGGTCCAGGTCTTGGAGGGAACTGCAAAAGACTTGCACTGGTGGTTAAAGAACTGCAGTTGGGTGAGAGGCAAACTACTCTTCCTTCCCTAACCAGATCTTACAGTAGTGACAGATGCATTGCTTCTGGGATGGTTCGGCCATCTGGGAGAAGTGGCGATAAGGGGCTTTGGCCTCCAGCGGAATCTGGACACCACATCCATCTGGTGGGGCTCTGGGCAATCCTGCTAACGTTGAAGGCATTTCTACCACTTGTCAAGCAGAAGATAGTGGGGTGTTCACAGACAACACCATTGCAATGTGGTACTGCAACAAGCAGGGCGTTGTGGGGTTGTTGACTCATTCTCAAGAGGCCTTGCGCCTCTGGACATGGCTGGAACAGTAGGGCATAACCCTGGTGGTTCAACACCTGGCAGGTTCTGTGAATGCGAGGGAAGACAAACTCAGCCATCGATGACTAGCAGATCGCGACTGACATTTCCATCAGGAGGTGGCACAAGGACTCTTTCAGCAGTGGGGAGAGCCTTCATTAGATCTGTTCTCTTCCAAAGAGAATACACAATGTCAGCAGTATTGCACATTTGAGTTTCCAAGGTGACACTCTCTCAGGCCTCTTGTATGCCTTTCCACCCCTACCACTTCTGCCCAGAGTTCTCAAGAAGATCAGGAACAATAAAGGCCCAAGTAATCCTTGTGGCTTCGTACTTGGCAAAGGAAGTCTGGTCCTGAGCTTCTGAAAATGGGCATTGATCTTCCAAACAGGTTGCCCCTTTGGGAAGATCTTCTTTCGCAGCAACAAGGGATGGTTCTCCATGCGAACCTGTCAACTTTGCCTTCATACATGGAGATTGAGGGGCGGCAGTTGAAAACCTTCGACCTTTTTCCCAAAGTCTGTGAAGTTATTCTGGCAGCCAGGCGTCCCTCCACTAAGACAGTATGCGCCTGTCGTTGGGGTTGATTTGTAGATTATTGTACAGTAAGATCTATTGATCCTCTTTCTGCCACTCTCTCTGATATCCTCCTCTTTATTCTACCCCTGGCCCTGCAGGGTTTTGCATTGGGCACACTCGAGGGATATCTGTCAGCGTTAGCTTCAAGGTGTATCAGTCCTGGACATAAGTCAGACAGCAGCGTGGGTGTCCCTACTTGTTTGCCAAGCACAACAGCCTGGACAGTCAGGTCCGCAGGGAGAGGCATTTTGCCTGTTCGGTTCTGCAGAACTTTTTAATCTAAAGTGAATTTGTCTACAGCGCACGGCCACGAGGTAATGGCTTGGGTATCTATTCTAAAGTAAGGATTCTGCAGCTAGACAGAGCTACTTACCATTGATAATGCATTATATGGTAGCCACTCTGTTTAGCTGCAGATTTCTTACGCCCACCCATGCCTCCCCTCTCTGTGGACTCTTTTACTAGGATAGAGGGTTGTCCCTTTCCGGGCCCTAGCTTTGGCACAGTTTCTTCCATGGGTCTGTTCTTCTGGCGTGGACGTTTGTGGAAAAGTAACTGACGTACAAGTGCCTGGGTGGTACTTTTATTGCTGACGGTGACATCCCAGATGGCTCCAACAACGTCACGTAGAGCTGAACGTAGCCACCCGATAGCGCACAGGGGTATTGCTCAGCAAAATGTTCCAGATTCCAACTTATACCTGTAAATTCTAAGGTAAGGAATCTGCAGCTAGATAGTCTCTACCAGATAATGCATTACCAAAGGTAACTTGTTCTTTAGCATTACTAGTACGGGAGGCATTATAGTGGGTAACTTACACTAATTCAAGAGCAAGAACTCACTATTCATTCACAACATATATGCACCCACACTTCCACAGTGCATACAGACACACAATGCAACCATGCCTCTGTTCTACAATCTCTTCAGATTTTTAGCTGATAATTTATTTTGACCATCTAGCCACTGGATTTGGTGTTTCCCCAAGTTAACAATCAAGCAAGTAACCAGATAGATTGTTGTCATCTGTAATTGTTTACTCTTGAAGTCACTTCGAATGTTAAACTACTTTCAGTTCTGTTATACTTTTTTCTGCAATTACTTATATGTATTTTGAAAGCTGTGACGAGTTTGAAAGGATATGAGCCCAAATAATTTACTGGTCCATTATCATGGGCCATACTTTGCTTTGTCTAGGGAAAGGAAGTAGTGTTAAAGTGTAGAATGCTTTGTTTTTACCTTAATGATTTTTTTTGTTTGTTTTAGAGACTGTTTCTGAATGCGTACATTTGTCTGTGTCTGCCCCACACTTGTACTCCTCCTGCTTGCAGTTCCTTAGTGTCCTGTTTGCTGAAGAAGGAAAGAATCATCTCCATGAAGAACCAAGTTCAATACTGCCTTCTCTCCTAGATGAGATTTCTTCATCAGGATACAGACTTTGTGAATTATTACTTAAGGTGTGTGCGATGTGTACTAATTTTAGCAATAATCTTCTTTCATAACTAAATTATTTTTTAGGCCAATGCATGCTCATTCTGTGCAGGCACATTTCTGTAATAATGAATGCATGAATTCCTAATAAAACATATTCTGCCTTTTGTAAAAAGTAGTCTCCTCAAACTCCTCAATTGGCAGTTTACTCACTGCCTAAACAGTATGAGGCCAGGTTAACTTTTAAAAGTGACGGCGGTAGGACATGCATGTCAATGGGTTGTAGAATGCCTGATGGAATTTCTCCAAAAGGAAACACTTTAGACAAGTCAGGCTCTTGGAAGTAAAATGTATCAACATTCAGAAATCGTGCTGAAGTGAAGGCTTGATGGAGCAAACCGGCAAGTAACTCTTTTATTAAGGCACCAGGAGCATACATGGAGCTTCCTTGTCTGCCTTAGAATTACAATGCAAAGACTGCCTTGAATCCTATTACCGTGTAAGACCCTGGTCATTGGAGCAACCAACCTCTTGAGCACCAACTTTCACTAGCTCATAGTGGCTGGATGACAAAGCCACTTAGGCTGCAGTTTGATAAACCCCTCCCCCCAACACGAGAATTATACAATATCTCCTTTCTTTACAATGAAATAAAACAAACTTGATACAAAAATGGAACTAAAGCACATGAAGCATACAGAGGTTACCTAATACTGCAATCTTGAAACCATGCTGGCACGCAGCACTACCTGCACCATTCCACACGCAAACTCCCCTCCAGTTGCCCTAATTCTTCTTTCTCTCCTTCCTCTCTTACATCCACAACAGTGCCACTCTCACACCTCTGTATACCCTTCAAAATCTCACCATCTTCCTTCATCATAAAACCACTCCACTCATCTTCATCTCAGTCTCCTGACCAGCATTCCAGCTCTTATGCTGCCTTTGTTTCGTTTACAGTAAAAGGCCGCTCTTTCAGTAAAAGGCCACTGTTTCTCGATACTACATACCACTTGTGTACACTTCTGACCTCTGTTGGTTCGGGAAAAACTGATTAACTTTCACTCTTCCTCCCCATTTTAACTTTCAGGTAACCACCTGTCAAAATCCTCCTCCGAAAAGACAATCCTTTCATTTCCACACTATCAGATGACTTCTACTCTCTCATGCACTACAGTATCAATTTAGTGTTCGGATCCCTCATCCGCATACTCACAAAAGGTGCCTTTCTATTTGTGCCACTCTCTGTGGTATGTACACTCGAATCATCTCTTCCACTGCTACTCTCACACCTCTGCTACCACACGTTACCATTTGGAAGGTGTCCTTGACAATACCGTTTGTATGCTCAACTATGCAATTTCCCTGAGTATTGTAGAGCAGTGTCCTAACATGCCTAATACTGTGACTCTTAAAAACATTCTTGAATAAACCCAGGTGTGAGCTGAGTCTCATTGTGTGTGCAGTGATTCAAGAACAATCCTCCCTCCTCACGCAACACTCTAATTACAGTATCTCTAGGCATATTCCTGATAAACTCCACTCTTTCTCAAATAAAAATTCTACGTGACAGTAGCTAACCCTTCAGTCCCCCCGGTAATCCCTGGGACTGATAAAATCCAAGCCCACCTTCTTTCAGACACCTTTCAAGTTATCCAGAGGTCCCACTGGTTCGCTATCCACCTTTAGGCATTTTTCTCTATCCCTACCAACTCGCACTTCTCCACCTACTCTTTCACATCATCATCCATGCCCAGTCACCAGAACCTGTCTTTCAAACGTCTTTAGTCAGGGACTGACCCATGTTCTCTTCATATTCCAATAAGTTTTTCTTTCACCCTTGAAGGCCATGTATCTTTCACCTCTCATAACTTAATCGCCAGTCACTTCAAACTTAACTCATCCTGTAACTTTACATAGCACAGTCAAGGCAAAACCACATCCCGTCTGTCTACCACCCTGTAACTTTACATAGCACAGTCAAGGCAAAACCACATCCCGTCCGTCTACCACCCTGCATATACACTCTTCACTAATTTTTAAAATATAGTGCCCCTACGTGCAGCCTGCTCCGACTCCTTCTTTGTGTTGGCTCATTTTTCCTCTCCCAATGCATCTTCAGTACTCACTAGTCCACACTCCTTCCAGTCGCCCTTCTGCGATTCCACACAAGCCTCACTCCTACTTAAAAGCATCCTTGACAGACTTTTGGCCTGTATCTTTCTCCACCATGCTAGGTTTTTTACAACATAGAGATTTTCCTGCAGCCTTGAGGCAAATGTAGCCAATCTTGCAGAAACTTTTTATGTCACTCTCCCTTACCCATTGATCTAGGATTTGTGATCAATCCTTAACTTAAGCCTTTCCCCACAGGTTGGTACAAAATACTCAACACTGAATGCCACTGCTAAGGGTTCCCAAACCAACACAGCATAATTATCCTCAGCAGCACTAAGTGATCTGAATGCAAATGTCATTGACTTTTCCACACCTCCTTTAATTTGTGACAATACCGGACCCACATCATGAGCACTCGCATCTACAGGTAATATATATGCGGCCTTGCAGTCAAACATTTTTCACTGCCAATTTCATGTTCAGTCCTTCCAAAATCATCTTCTTGTCTCTCTCGCCCCACTTAAACTCCTTCCTCAGCGATTCCCTTAAAGGCTCTAGACCTGATTTAGAGTTTGGCAGATGGGTACTACATCACAAACATGATAGATTTCTGGTCTACATTATTACAAGCGCCTTAGGATATAATGCACTTGTAATAAGGGGGACAGGATATCTGTCACATTTGTGTTGGAGTATTCAATCCGCCAAACTCAAAATATCCTAGGGAAAAAACAAACATTTGCTATGCTCTTAAACCATCTGTTCATCATGCATTGAAAGTCACTGGATGCTGACGTCGGGCCAAAAGGAAGCCTGGTAAACTAAAACACACTCTCCAGCGGTGCAGAGGAATTAAGATATTTCAGTGTCTAGTGTGCTTTATCTGTTGGCATGTAGTTTTTATATGCAGTCTTGTGAAATACTTGCCATGGTTCACTAACAAACCCTTTTCTGTATGATGAGGATGTAGAAAGCTGTTCATTTCAATATATTGGTTTAGACTACTCAAATCCACCCAAAATCTAAAACAGCCTTCTCCCTCCTTTGTAATCACAGCAGAGGAAAGGCACTCTAATGCGTCCACCACCTCTGTAAAATCTCCCTTCACCTTTTCATTCAGAGTTGTGTTCACATCCTTTTGCATAGCTATTGGCTCTCACCTCAAGCTATGCCTTAAAGCAGGGGTTCTTAACCTTTTGACTTCTGAGGACCCCCACTTATTCATCACTGGGACCCGAGGATCCCACTGAATCATTATTGGAATCCGGGGGCCCCCACTGAGTCAATACTGGAAGCCAGAAACCCCAACCAAAGCATTTTCGATGATTTGAGCCACAAAACAATGCATAAAAAATACAGAAACAAGCATTCATTAAACAAATACATAAAGGGTGAAAAATTTATTTATTTCATAAGCAAATATATTTAAAAAAAATATTTTTTTTTAATTTTAATGGGATGGTTGGAGCGTTTTTCTAAATTCAGTTGAAGCCACTATTTGACCATGCAATATTCTATCTGAAGCACCTGCACTGCTCACGTGAATCTGAGGATACTAACACATTTTAAGCCTTCAATTCAAATTCCTTCACATTTACAGAACATTTTAAAATGTTCCATTTTATATTTCTTCTTTATTTATATACACTATATTAATATAGAATTTTCTAAGCAGTTGTGGTCCCCCTGAGTTGGATTCGCTGCTCCCCAGAGGTCCCCAGCTTATTCGTTAAGAACCATTACCTTAAAGGGATCACACAGTCTTCGAGCGTAATCTCACATATATGTCACGTTAACACTCTTTATTAAATGTTTTTGAACTTTACAGATCTTTTGTTAAAAATCTCAGTACTCTGCACCACTAGGGCTTGCTCAGGAGATCCTGAATCCAAGATTCTGTATTGCTGCCTCCATCGTAAGAATGCTAGGCCACTCTACGCTACATGCATTTTTTCCCACCACAATAACCCCTTAAAGGAACATTTAAATTCCACGTACACTATTGTAGATGTGTCTCTGTCTCCATACAATTTTGGGTGTATATCACCCAAATGAGCCTGCTGCAATACCATATCTAAAACTTCAGCACTATGGTATACATGAATCTTGGAGCAATATGTTCATTCACTAAAATGTTTGCCCTGGGCCTAAATTTACTTGCTTCTTTGTTTTCACAGGGTATCTCAACTACTTGTAATTCCCTGGGGCACTGTAATAGGAGGCCTGAGCCTTTGAGGCCCACCGCCAAGTGTTACAGTTCCTGCAGGGGGGAGGTGTGAATCACCGCCCCCCAGTGCAGGCTTCTTTTCTGGCCACAGAGAACACAAAGGCTCTCACCCCATGATGTCAGAAACCTGTCTGTTAGTGGGAGGCTGACACAGACTGGTCAGTCCTGCACTAAGAATTGGTTAATGCCCTCTCTGTGCATTTTGCAATAATTCCAACACTGTTATCAGTGTGGAGATATTGTGCTCAGAAGTTTGATGCCAAACATCCCAGCCTTCAGTGAAGCTTTCATGGAGCTCGTAATGACAAACTCCCAGCCCATGTACTCAATATGGCCCCACTGCACTTACGTGTGGACTCAGACACTGCTGGGGCGTATTGGTCATGAAGCTATGCCCTCACCTGTGGTATAGTGCACCCTGCCTCAGGGCTGTAAGACCTGCTAGATGGGTGACTTACCTGTGCCACTGACAGTCGTTTGTAGGCATTGCACCATGAGGCTGATGCCATGTTGACTTTGTCTTTTAACACAAGCTGCAATGGCAGTGTGCATGTGTTTGGTGAGGTGTCCCTTAGGGTAGCAAAATTCATGCTGCAGCCCTTGGGGACCTTCCCTGGCCACATGGCCCTTGGTTCCTTGGGTACCTTTTACAAGAGAGTTAGCTGTGTGCCAATTATGGGAACAATGGTACAGTTTTGGAAAAGAAAACTGGTGCTGGGCCTGATTAACAGGTTCCCAGTACACTCTGTCAAGTCAGCATCAATATCTGGCAGAAAGTGGGGGTAACCATTCCAAAAAGGGTCACTTTCTTTCAGTTATTGTCCTGTAGCCCTAGTTATTCTATGTTTTCAAATTAGTTTTGTCCTTTTTTGTATTTTGACTGCATGTCCTTCTCCCCACCCATGTATTTCCCAAATTTGGTTAGCTGTAGGGTTGACCTATGCTTAGCCAAAGATTCTTGATAATTGACTTTCAATTGACTAAATGATTGTGCAATCTGAGCACCGCATGATTTCCTTGTCTCAGATATTTCTGTTGACTTTCTGTATCTTTCTTCTTGAATGGTTAGTTTTACTGATGTTAGTCCGCCTAAATGTATTTCATAGCCTTAGGCAACCCTTGGTGATTATGTATCTCTATAACTTGGTTTTGCACATTGTCTACATGACTTTGAGCTTGTGTTTCTTATAAAGCTATGAACTAAATTCCTGATTGGAATTTTCCTTCCGTGGCTACATTGGTCATGGTGTCTAATTTATTGGGGTGATATTGAAGTAATTGTTGATGGTTCACCTCACATCTTTATGGGTCAAAAGGTCCATCAACCTTGTTGTTCATTTGATTCCTGCAAAGGATGAAAAATGCGTTAAAAGGTGTGAGGGAGGCACCTCCCTCTCTGAGCCACTTTACTCCTGGCCCCTGAAACCCCATCCTTTGAGGGCAAATTCTCAATAAAAGGGAGGGAGGCATGTGCCTCTATTGGGCCCTGGGTACCCCATCCCCCAGGGCTGATGTTTAAAAAAAAAAGGGGGGGGGCATGTAGGCCTCGACTAATGCCTCGTCCGGGGCCAAATTACTTTAAGAATGGCAGGGTAGGCACGCAGCCACCACCAAGTGCTGGTATCGAGGACATTGTGGTTCCCTGCCACACTCACCCAGGTACCGGAGGATGATATCATTTGAAATGTTGCAGTGATATCATCAGTTGCCATAGAACATGTCATAAGTGATGTAATATGTGGGCTAATTAGCTATGTATAATCACAGTGTGAGTTATACTTACCTTAGGGCTTGAGTTATAGTCATTTGAGTTTCCTACATATGGTGAATTTAAGTTCTGTTTGTGCTTAAGTTGCTACATTGTCATGGACGTTTTCACCTAACAATGACGTTGATTTAACCATTTTGTTTTTTCAAAGAAAATATATATATCCACCAGGCAAGCAGCGCTGCAAACAAGCCCAGCGGGGGTTGCCACTGCCAAAACTATTGCTCCGTACCCCAATAGCTTTGCATCAATTGGGAACAATGAGCTAGCACCAATGAAGTTCAACCAGTCTTAGAGAAAAGCATTTCCCTGTATCTACTACCATCAAAGCAACTCAATTGGTGCTGCTTTGTTTTTCCCAATTGGTATATAGTTGGGTTGACGTATTACCCATACAAAACCATAGAAATTCTGCAGCTATAGTTATACTTATATTTAGACTTATGTTAAGAAACTGTAACTCTTTGCCTAAACTTATTTACGGCATGAGTTATAGTTTTTTTATTTTATTTTAGATAAGTATTACTATAACTGCTGAATTTGTATGGTTGTGTGTGGGTAAAACATCAACCTAACTATAACGTCCCTGTAAACTTTGGTTTTCTCAGTGAATTTGTATGTTTTTTTTTTTATGTCAAGTAATATATAATCACCGTTTGTCAATGCAACCTTTGGCTGTGCTTGGCAGAGGTTGGCTGCAAGACTTGGCCACAGTTATGCCACAAAATGTTAAATGAAATTGGTAATTTTTTTTGGCCTTGAGAGGTCCCTGAGGGACCCCTCCATGTGTCCTGTGAGGTCCTGTGTTTTTTGCCCCATCCTCCTGTGGATCAAGCAAGAAACAAAATGGCAAGCAACCGCAACTTTCCTGTCAGGTTGCAACCAGCCAGTCAGAGCCTTGCTATTCCCCAGGATCCTTGGATGCCCCGCGAGTGAATCTGCGAGGGATCTGCATCCCTAGATATCTATATTCCTTTTCCTTTAATAACAACAAAACTAGTCAACAGATTTACACCATATTACAAAACACATGGTTTCAGAACCAGGATCTAGCTTTCTGCCAAATTTGGTATAACTGTGTACAGTGGTTCAGGTGTAGTCACGTCTAAAATCCCTGTGGGAAATTGTATGGGGAAAATATATTTAGGGCCCCAAGACCCTTTTTTTCTTAGCCCCTGCTTAATGAATTACCCTGAAACTTTCAAGCAGAAGTGAGTGGCAAACTAGGTTTGAAACTTTTGTGAACATTTGTCAAACAGTGCCAAGAGTTATAGACAAAACAAAAAATGGTTTTCCTATGGAAACTATATCCTAACTATACCTGCTGGCTATCGCCAGTCATCAATGATGGTGTTTCAGATGTTGCAGTGATGTTATCAATGAGGTCATAGAAAATGTCATGAGTGATGTAAAACATGAGGTAATTAGCTGTGCATTTCCACCTAACAATACCATCCCTTTAACCTTTTGAAAGTGTTTTTTTGTTTTTGGTTTTTTTTTAAATGTAAAATTGCACATTATTATAATTCCTAACTACAACGTCACGGCCAAGCTCTGTAACTGAGCACCGTAGGAAGTCTTCAAACTCCCAGTGCCAGTCCAACTCAGGAATTCAGATGCGTTTTTGTTCCAGAGGCCATTCTCAAGAGTTTATCACACACCAGGTAAGGTTAAGAAAAAGAAGCATAAAAAGTCTAAAAGTGGCTCACTTTCTTTACACAGTTTCACCAGGGGAAGCCACATAGACATCTTGTTAACCTGTGGTCTCAGCCTCCTACCTCGGAACTTATCCCGGACTTAGTCCCATTCCAGCCTGAATAACTAGGTTTTTCTGAGATGCTGCAGCAAGTACAGGCCTTCAAAGAAGCCACAATGTGAGGTTTTGGTACCCCACCTGATCCCTCTAGGGCGCCTTCGGGCCTCACGATTTTAAGGAGCCCTCCAGTTGGGTCACTGTTGTCAGATCTGTCCTTGTTGCCACCTGTGGCTCTTGACCCTGTTCTGGGGGCCCGCTGACTTCAGGACATATGCTCCAACTTCCTTTAATGCACTGAGACCTGCGTCATGGGCCCTGTACATCGACAACACCAAGGGAAGAGCCCATAGTCTTTTTGGACTAAGAAGTGAATCAGACGCAACTTTGGCCAAAGTAGTGTTCACTTTAATCTCTCCCAAAACTTTGATTTGATTCAGACCTGCATCCCCTGAATTATAGATTCTCTTAACCCGAACCAGGTGATGACACCTCACAGTTATGTTATTATGAAAACCTATACCTTCACCTGCAAGAAGCCAGTGGCCTTGATACATCACTAGACACCCCGCTAAACTCACCATCTGGCACCGCTACAGAATATTCCACCTCATTTGCCATGGTTATCAGATGAGCAACTGAAGTACGGGACCACCAGCTCCTCTCAGTGAAAATAAAGACAAAGTTGCTCATAGAGATACTGCAGCCATTATTAAAACCCCTTCTGCTTCTCAATGAGGCACTGAAAAACAAAGTTTTGGGCACATGGGCAAAGCCATGATCTTGATCTCCCATCATCCACTGAAACACTTAGAGTCATAGACTGGCCCCCTGGCGACTAATCTTTTTCTGCAGCTTCCAACACTTGACAGCCTGATAATTTGCACCTTTACTAACCGAGTGAATCCTAGCTTGTTTCTGACCACCCTGACAGTCTAAGTCAAAATGCATTGAAACTTTTGGGAAATGCTTGTTCCCATCTGCTAGTCTAGCTCTCGGTCCAAAAACCCATGTTGCTTCCTGTGGAGATATTAGCATGCATTGTGGAACATGGTGGCTGACATGTTGACAGCCTTCTCGGATGACCTTCTCGCCAAACTTCAACAGATTATTCAGGATGCAGCAAGTCATCAGATTGGGCATCGACCCCACAGCCGGTCTGGATAGGGTAGTTGGTACCAGTGTGGTGTTAGCGGCATGCCTGGTTCTGCTCCACAGTATTCTGAAGTAGCTTCTAATAATCACTTGTGGACATGCCCTTTGACGGCACCCGTCTCTTCAGAGGCAAGGCAGACATGGCATTGGATTACTTCAGAAAAAGGTAGGCAACAGCGAGTTCCCTTGAACTGGCACCTCCTGCACTTCAGTATCCCCAGCAGTATTGTTCCTTTGAGGGCTTCAAAAGGGGCTCACAGCAGAGGCCCCTTCAATCTTGGTCTCAGCAACAACAGGCCCTCCAAGCCTTTTGAAAATGGGGTCAGGGATCTGGATGACAACATATAACCCCCATGAAAAACTACCTACCTAATATCCACCTTTTCAAACCCCTCCCTTCCACGGCTTTGGGAGGTTGGTTGAATGCAGTGAATTGTCAGTACTCAGTTTCCACACATGCTGGTGTAGATTGCACAGACCTGGGAGCAAAACCCTGTCCTGCTGCTGCATCAGAAGATCCTCCCAAAACAGTAGGCTGATTGGAAGACAGATACACATGCTTAGAAGTTCTGGGTACCACACTCTCCTGGCACAATCTGGAGCGAGTAGGATGACATGTGTCTGGTCATTACTGATCTTCAGAACTCGGGCCAATAGAGACTGAGGCAGGAATGCACACATGAGATCCGTGCTTTACCGTAGCCAGAACCCATCTCCCAGAGTGTATTTTTGGAATCTTTGGTGTGCAAAGATTTTGACATGTGTTTTCACTGGTGGCAAAAAGATTTAGCCAGGATTCTCCCCATTGTTGAAAGACTCCCTGTGCCACCTAGGGAATGCATTTGACATTTCTAATCCATCATGTGCCCTGCCTTATAACGATCCCACCAGGTGGTTCATGATCAGGGAGATGACCCATGCTTCAGCATCTTCAGAGGAGTAGAGCCTTTTGGGTCAGACCCATGCCCTCAGTCAACCTCCATTGTTTGCTGTATCATTTGGTGGTGGTATTTGGGTTAACCAACCAGACTCCTTAATAGATAGTAGAAAGTACTTAAACGTCAGGCGAATGGTCCATAGCTTCATCTGAGGACTGGCTTCCCCAGGGACTAGAGTCCTCTTATCTCCACCTCTCCCAGGTGACTAACACCCTCCTGCCCCCCCCCCCCCACCCACCCCCAAACCAGCAGTGATGCAAATGCCACCACCATCAGTTCTGGTTGGGATAGAGAGAGTGGTCTGCCACTGGTCAAAGTGCAGTCAGGGGGCCATTACTGTGGATCTGTGGAAGTCTTCCCTGAAACCTTGATGGAATCTGACAGTTTTTTTTGGTGCTGGGCCCACTTAGACTACAGATCCTACTGCAGAGCCTAAATATGCCATCTGGCATAGTAGAAGACCTGAATGCAAGAGGTGAAGAAACCCCAGAACCCCACTCGGAGTCCCAGGACTGAGCCTGAAACATAAGGATCATAGCCTGAATCTGGTTATTATGATGCAGGGAATATAGATTCTGGGCCAGTGTGAGCATTTTGAATGTGTCCTTTCACAGGAAGGAATTCAAAGGATTAAGACCTAATCCCAGACAATTTTTAAGTTTGAGGAAACAACTGGAGTAACAGCCAGTCCCGAATTCCCAGTTTGGTGCCCTCTTTTATCCTTTCTGGAAATAGGGATTGCACCTCATGCAACAAAAATGTGCTCCTCTGAAAGCTCTGATCTGTTCGAAAGTTGCATCTTTGTGGAAAAGAGTGGAAGGGAAATAGCTCCTTTGAATAATCTGTTGGATGAAATACCCCGCCTCCCACAGGCTGATTGTGTGGCACTTAGGGCAAACTAAAACCGCTTGGATGCTGATGCTGCAGGATTAAGAAGATCAGTGCTCCTCAGGACAGTATCAGGCGAAGTATCGACCTCATCAGCCTCTTACAGGTGCATGTTTAGGTTGTTAACATCATAATGTAGGTAAAAATACTCCCTGTCATCTCTATTGTGATTCTCAAGTAATGGTTGGTTTTGAAGTCAGTTGGAGCCAGAAAGCTTATGACTCACCTAAAGGCAGTTCCACGGGAGAGTCAGTGTTCTGTCTCAATCTGAATTATGGAATTTGGGTGCACCAGGGCGAATTTGAAATGTCACCTCCTATAAGGCCCAGATGAGTTTGGCTCTGGGTCGGACACTGGAATCAGTAAAGGGTCCTTCTCTGCTGCTGGCATCTGATGGAGACATCTAGCTGCTGATTCGTTACCTCTGAATTCACCTCAGCCGTCAGACTGTATCCGGCAGATTTTCATGAGTACCCCTGTGTGCCTTTGAGTGGCGTTGATCGCCTCTGCGTCCGTTGCTCCTGGGGTCCTGTCATCGGGCAATGTCCGTGATGGATCCACACCTTGTGTGTCTTTGGTGCCTGGAAATACTACCACGACCCAAATCGTGCTCTGAATGCCGGGCCATGCATCTGAAGCCTTTGAGGGAGCGATCTCTGAAGCTGATGGCGACCCAGTTCACGACTCGAGAGAAATATATATATATATATATGTGTTCGATGACATGTGTAGCTGCAGATACACATGCTATGCATAGCTCTTCTGACATCTAGTGTTGGGCTTGGAGTGTTACAAGTTGTTTTTCTTTGAAGAAGTCTTTTCGGAGTGCGGATAAAGTGGTGACTCCTCTCAGTTTCAGTGCACATGAGCATCAACTCCATTGTTAGGTTGTTTTCTTTCTCCGGTCGTGTTCAGACATGTTTCCTCTCGCTTCAAGATTTTGATTCGGACTACCTCAGAAAAACTTTTTATTTGTGTTTCCCATATAGCATCGAACTGGTAGTAACGTCGGAACCTTCATTTTGCCCTTTGGGGCGCATGCGCCCAACTCAGGCCTGTTCGGGCCTACCGCGTGGAAAGCCTGATGAATCGGACGCTATTCCGATTCTGCCCTCGGTGCCATGCGAAGTACCCCTATACAGACCGACACTTGGTTTGTAATTTGTGCCTTTCTCCAGACCATCGGGAGGAAGATTGTGAGGCCTGTCGAACATTTCGTTCAAAGAAGATCCTGAGACATCGCAGAGTCAGAAGACTCGAAATGGCGTCGAAAAGCAGCAAACATCTCGACGACATGGAGGAAGAGCAGGCGCAGACGGCAGTCTCCATCCGAGACACAGACTCCGAACAGGAATCAGAAGACGACAGACCCATCGCAGCTGGCCAGCATGTGAGTACGTTTGCCCCTACACCCCTGCAGAAAAAACATTCAGAGGCTTTGGGTACACCACTGCCAGAAGGCCATGGTTCAGCCCAAAAAAAGACTGCTGGCGACCGTCCTTCGGGGTTGGCGCTGAAAAAGGCCACTCCTCCGTCCACTTCGGAGTTGAGCAAATCCATTAAAGCACCTCTTCAGACTCCAGTAAAAGACTCCATTCCTCGGAGTCGAAAATTTGGCAATCGGCTTTGGAGCCGAGACATCCAACTACTTTTTGGGGAACGAAAAAGATACACATCTCGGATCCGAAAAAATCCTCCTATTCAGAGGAACAAGGACTTTCCAAAAAATTAAAACAGATTGCAAAGCCAATCATGGAATCTCATAAGACTTCTGAAGAAGAGACAGAGATTGAACCAATATTACAGGTTAAGGATGAGAGGCAGTCCAGAATCCTTATTCATAAGGAGACAGGAAGAATCACCAATGCACCTCCTTTAAAAACCAAAAGAAAGCTGGCTTTCTAAGAGGAATTAGACTCTATGCAACTACCAGCAAAGGTGCAAAAAAAAAAAGGAGAAGCCACTACCTCTCCATACGTCTCCTCCTCATTCTCCACAGGTCCAACAAATTCTTCATACTCACATGGAGATACAGCAGACCCATGGGACCTCTATGACCCTGATACCATCTCAGACAATAATCCAGACATTTATCCATCAAAACCTTTTCCTCCAGAAGACACCACTGCATACACCCAAGTAATATCTCGGGCAACAGCTTATCATGGGGTAGCCATGAATTCTGAGCCATTAGAATAAGACTTTTTATTTAATACACTGTCTTCTACTCATTCCAGATATCCGTGTCTCCCAATGTTACCAGGAAAGTTTAAACATGCAGACCACATTTGTAATTAACCTGTCAAAGCTAGGATCATCACCCCTAGAATTGATTAAAAAAAAAAAGTATAAGCTTGCCCCTACTGACCAAGATTACATCACTCATCAGGTCCCTCCAGACTCAGTAGTAGTCAGTGTGACAAGGAAAATGGAAAACAGCCAGTCATCAGGAGACGCACCGCCTCCTGATAAGGAGAGTAGAAAATTTGATGCAACTGGGAAAAGTTGCCACACAAGCAGTAAATCAGTGGAGAATTGCAAGGTCTCAGGCAGTTCAAGCCAGGTATGACAGGGCCCATTGGGACGAAATGCAAGATCTTATACAGCATCTCCCAAAGGAGTACAACAAGTGGTGGAAGAGGGGCAAGCTCTCAGCAATAATCAAATAAGATCTGCCCTCGATGCTGCTGATACAGCTGCAAGGAGTGTAACTACTGCCACCACAATTAGAAGACACGCATGGCTATGCTCCTCTGGTTTTAAACCAGGAATTCAACAGGCAGTACTTAATATGCCTTTTGACAAGAAGCACCTCTTTGGCCCAGAATTAGACACCACTATTGAGAAACTGAGGAAGGACTCGGATACTGCGAAAGTAATGGCCACTTTATACACCACCCCATATAGAGGCTCCTTTCGCAGACCACAGTTTAGAGGAGGTTTTAAGCCACAATCTTCAGATGCTTCCGCCTCCCAAACAAAGCAGGGACAACAAACCCAACATCAGAGGTGGGTTTAGAGGATCCTATAGAGGACAATATTTCAGGAACAGAGGTAAATTCCAAGCCTCTAAGCAGACCACAACACAACCTAAACAGGGATTTCCTTCCTTCCCTTCCTCTCCACAAATCTCCTGTGGGGGAAAGACTACAGCAGTTCCACTCTCATTGGCAAAATATCACCACAGACAATTGGGTATTATCGATTATCCGCAATGGCTATTTCCTAGAATTAATCTCCACCCCTCCAAACATTCCACCACAATATCACAAGTTGTCCTCAGAACACACTGTTCTGCTACAACAAGAGGTACAATCTCTACTATTAAAACAAGCAATTACATTGGTTCCACATTCTCAACAAGGAACAGGAGTATACTCACTATACTTCCTCATTCCAAAAAAAGACAGCACCCCCAGGCCCATCTTGGACCTCAGGCCCCTCAATCTATACATCCTGTCAGAACATTTTCACATGATAACTCTGCAAAATGTTATTCCACTACTACAAAATCAAGATTACATGACTGCTTTAAACCTCAAAGATGCATATTTCCACATACCCATTGTTAGAAATGGGGTTTTTGGTTGGCAGTTAGGTTGCCCTCTGTCCAAGCAAGAACCCTCACTCTAGTCAGGGTAAGTCACACACAATCCAAAATCAGCCTTTGCTCACCCTCCGGTAGCTTGGCACGAGCAGTCAGGCTTAACTTAGAAGGCAATGTGTAAAGCATTTGTGCAATAAATCATACAACACCATAGCATAACACCACAAAAATACACCACACAGTGTTTAGAAAAATATATAATATTTATCTGGGTATCTCAGGTCAAAACGATCAAAGTTGCAATATGAATTTGTAAAGATATCACTGAAAAGTGATATAAAGTGTCTTAAGTCTTTAGAAAGTAAACAAAGTCTCTTTCAAACACAAAGTACCTGGTTTATGGTGGAAAATCTCCTCAGAGGGCCACGAAGGAAGAGGTGCGTGGAAAAAGGGTGTGTGCGTCGATTTCTCCCCAGCACACACGGACTTGCGTCGTTATTTTCCACGCGGGGAAGTCGTGCGTCGTTTTCCGGCGCGCGGACAGTCTCTTTCTGTGGGTCGCGGGGATTACCAGATGTCCCGGGTCTGTGCGGGGATTTTCCTGCTTGTTTTCCGGTTGCGCGTCGTTCTGCGGGGCTGCGCGTCAAAATTACGATCTCACAGCAGGCGTCGCGTCGATTTCTTCTCCAGAGGTCGGGCGGCGTTGTCCTTGCGAGGCCGTGCGTTAAAGTTTTGATCTCACGGCAGGCGTCGCGTCGATTTCTCCTTGGAAGTCGGGCGGCGTTGTCCTTGCGAGGCCGTGCGTCAAAGTTTCGATCGTCCCGAAGGCGTCGCGTTGATCAGCGTAGGTGTGCAGCGTTTTTCTTGCCGCGGAACAAGCTGTGCGTCGAAAAGTTCGGCGCACGGAGCGTCCAAGAGGAAGAGAGAAGTCTTTTTGGTCCTGAGACTTCAGGGAACAGGAGGCAAGCTCTATCCAAGCCCTTGGAGAGCACTTTTACAGCCAGACAAGAGTTCAGCAAGGCAGCAGGCCAACAGCAAGGCAGCAGTCCTTTGTAGAAAAGCAGACAGGTGAGTCCTTTGAGCAGCCAGGCAGTTCTTCTTGGCAGGATGTAGTTTCTGGTTCAGGTTTCTTCTCCAGCAAGTGTCTGATGAGGTAGGGCAGAGGCCCTGTTTTATACTAAGTTGTGCCTTTGAAGTGGGGGTGACTTCAAAGAGTGTCTAAGAAATGCACCAAGCCCCCTTTCAGTTCAATCCTGTCTGCCAGAGTCCCAGTAGGGGGTGTGGCAGTCCTTTGTGTGAGGGCAGGCCCTCCACCCTCCCAGCCCAGGAAGACCCATTCAAAATGCAGATGTATGCAAGTGAGGCTGAGTACCCTGTGTTTGGGGTGTGTCTGAGTGAATGCACAAGGAGCTGTCAACTAAACCTAGCCAGACGTGGATTGAAGGGCACTACAAGATTTTAGTGCAAAGAAATGCTCACTTTCTAAAAGTGGCATTTCTAGAATAGTAATATTAAATCCGACTTCACCAGTCAGCAGGATTTTATATTATCATTCTGGCCATACTAAATATGACCTTCCTGCTCCTTTCAGATCAGCAGCTGCCACTTCAACAATGTATGAGAGCAGCCCCAATGTTAGCCTATGAAGGGAGCAGGCCTCACAGTAGTGTAAAAAATAATTTAGGAGTTTTACACTACCAGGACATATAACCACACAAGTAGATGTCCTGCCTTTTACCCACACAGCACCCTGCTCTAGGGGTTACCTAGGGCACACATTAGGGATGACTTATATGTAGAAAAAGGGGAGTTCTAGGCTTGGCAAGTACTATTAAATGCCAAGTCGAAGTGGCAGTGAAACTGCACACACAGGCCTTGCAATGGCAGGCCTGAGTCAGGGTTAAGGGGCTACTGAAGTGGGTGGCACAACCAGTGCTGCAGGCCCACTAGCAGTATTTAATCTACAGGCCCTAGGCACATATAGTGCACTCTACTAGGGACTTATAAGTAAATTAAAATAGCCAATCATGGATAAACCAATCAATAGTACCATTTACACAGAGAGCATATGCACTTTAGCACTGGTTAGCAGTTGTAAAGTGCCCAGAGGTCAAAAGCCAACAACAACAGGTCAGAAATAATAGGAGGAAGGAGGCAAAAGGTTTGGGGATGTCCCCGTCAAAAAGCCAGGTCCAACACCCATCCATCCAGCTCACAAAAAATACTTCAGGTTTGTCATAGCAGGAAAACACTACCAGTTCAATGTTGCCATTTGGCATAACAACAGCTCCGAGAGTGTTCACAAAATGTCTAGCAGTAGTAGCAGCCTACTTAAGAAGACAACAAATCCATGTTTTTCCATATCTAGACGATTGGCTAATAAAATCAAGCAATTTTACAAAATGCCAACAACACACTCATTACGTGATAGAAACCTTGCACACCCTAGGGTTCACTCTAAATTACCAAATGTCACACCTTCAACCAGCACAGGTGCAACCTTACCTAGGTGCTATCCTAAATACTCAACAAGCCCTAGCTTATCCAAATATACAAAGGATACAAGCTTTCCAAAATCTCATACCACTCATACAGCCAAATCAACAATACACTGTGAGATTTATCATGAAGATTCTAGGAATGATGGTATCTTGCATAGCTATAGTCCTATATGCAAGACTAAACATGAGGCCCTTACAACAGTGCCTCTCACAACAATGGTCACAGGCACACGGTCAACTTCAAGATCTAGTGTTGATGGACTGCCAAACATGTGTCCATTCAATGGTGGAATCGCAGCAATCTAATGAAGGGGCGGTCATTTCAAGACCCTGTGCCTCAGACCATAATCACAACAGACGCATTAATGATCAGTCGGGGAGCTTACCTCAACAATCAGACCATTCAAAGGCAATGGGATGTCAAACAGAAATAGCTACACATAAACCACTTAGAATTATTAGCTGTGTTTCTTTCCCTAAAAGTGTTTCAACCTCTTCTCAAACAAAATAATGTTCTCAAAAGAACAGACCACTTGACAACAATGTATTACCTCAACAAACTGGGCAGGACACATTCATCTCAACTGTCCCTTCTAGCCCAAACAATTTCGAAATGGGCAATTCACAATCAAATTGATTTACAAGCACAATATATTCCATGGATAGACAATAAGCTGGCAGATCTCCTAAGCAGAAATCACCAAGAAACACACGAATGGGAGATTCACTCCCAAGTACTTCAAAAGTACTTTCAAAAGTGGGGAACACCACACATAGATCTATTCGCAACAAGCGAAAAAGCTAAATGCCCAAACTTCGCATCCAGACACGCACATCCCCTATCCAGGGGCAATGCTCTATGGATCAATTGGTCAGGGAATATTTCCTTAAGCTTTTCCCCCTCTCTCACTCTTTCCCTTTCTGGTCAGCAAATTACGTCAAACATCACTCACCATGATACTCATAGCAACAACATGGGCATGCCAGCATTGTTACACAACACTTCTAGATCTGTCTATAGTACCACATTCCATACTCCCAAATAGACCAGATTTGTTACCACAGATCAAAGGTCAAATCAGGCATCCAAACCCCAATGCACTCAATCTAGCGATTTGGCTCCTGAAGTCATAGAATTTGGTCATCTAAAGCTTCCACCAGAATGTATGGAAGTAATTAAACAAGCATGTAAATCTACTACTAGACAGTGCTACGCAAACAAGTGGAAAAGATTTGTTTTCAATTGCCAATCCAAAAACATCAATCCACTTACAGCATCTATATAACATATTGTTTGCTATTTACTTCATTTGCAGAAATCAAATTTGGCTTTTTCATACCTCAAAATACACCAAACTGCAATATCTGCATACCTACAGAACATTCAGCACACTTCTCTATTCAGGGTTCCTGTGATTAAAGCTTTCATGGAAGGATTAAAACACATTATTTCACCTACAACACCAACTGTTCCATCGTGGAATTTAAATATGGTACTTATCAGACTCATGGGACCACCTTTTGAACCCATACTCTCTTGTCAAATACAATTTCTAACCTGGAAAGTCACCTTCCTTGTAGCTATTACCTCTTTAAGAAGAGTTAGTGAGATACAAGCGTTCACTCTTGAGGAACCTTTTTTCCAGGTACACAAACATAATGTTGTACTTAGAACAAATCCCAAATTTCTACCAAAAGTAGTATCTCCTTTTCACATCAACCAAATAGTGGAATTGCCAGTCTTCTTTCCACAACCAGACTCTGTGGCAGAAAGAGTTCTTCATACCCTAGATCTCAAAAGAGCTCTTATGCACTATATAGATAGAACTAAAGATTTTAGAAAACAAAACAACTTTTTGTTGCTTTCCAAGAACCACATAAAGGCAATCCTATATCAAAACAAGGTTTAGCAAGATGGATTGTTAGATGCATACAAACATGCTACATAAAAGCAAAAAGACACCTTCTGATCACTCCTAAAGCACATTCTACAAGAAAGAAGGGTGCATCAATGGCATTTTTAGGGAACATTCCAATGGTTGAGATATGTAAAGCAGCCACATGGTCCACTCCCCATACATTTACAAAACACTACTGTGTTGATTTTTCCTCACAGCAACAGGCCACTGTAGGCCAAGCTCTCTTAAGGACATTATTTCAAAAACGTCAACTCCTACATGCTAGCCACCGCTTTTTGGGAGGACTAACTGCTTTCTAGTCTATGCATAGCATGTGTATCTTCTTAAAAAAAAAAAAACAACTTGTAACACTCTGAGCCCAACACTAGATGTCGGAAGAGCTATGCAAGCATGTGAATCTGCAGCACTACATCACTACATGCCATGAACAGATGTACACTGTGTAAGTGACATTTTGTGTGTGTGTGTGTGTGTGTGTGTGTGTGTGTGTGTATATATATATATATGTGTGTGTGGGTGTGTATGTGTATATATATATATATATATATATCTATATATCTATATATATATATATATCCCTTTTCTTTCTTCTTCTCCACAAGGCATCAATGCTCTAGTCCTCATCCTGTGGAACCTGGACTGAGTCCAAGCTTAACTGAGTTTCCGGCAGCCAGAGCAATCCCTGCCCAACTCAGAGAGGTCTGTGGGTCCATGTGCCTCATTTTTGGGCTCGTCTGGCCCTGCTGGAGCGCCTTTGAGCCCTGCTGAGTAGGAGTTGTGGTCCCAGCAGCTTCAGCCTCTGCTTCAAGGGGCTCCCAGGGATCCAGTCCTGGTCCTGGACCTGCACAGATTGTACGACCTTGAACTTTCCCGACGTACCTGACACCATCCGCGCTCACGGTCGGGTGACACTGAGCTAGAGGGTTGTGGTATGACTCTGGCACCAGCAGGAGCTTTGCCTCCTCGTTTTCATCCTGAGCCCTTTTCCTACGAGGTAGGCTTTGGGAGGGGGTCGCTGGAACCTTTAGAATATCAGCCCCACAAAGAAATGGACTGGCTTGAAGACTGGGATGGGGCCGCTGGACTAGATACTTCTCCACATACGGGCATGCTTTCTCCCCCCACAGTGGCTACGGAGGATGGAGCTTCTTATGATATGGTGGTGAGGAGGGCAGCTGAGGTCCTGGACTTTCAACTGCCCTCGATGGCCATCAAAACTAACCTCCTGACTGCAACTGGGAGCTTCCGCCTCAGAATCCCAACTCCTGTTTAATGATGCTTTCACTGACGTCCTACTGGGTACCTGGTCCAAACCCAGCAAAGGGGCTTCTATGAAGAGAACGACTGCCCACCGCCATTGCCCCGCATCTGGGGCCACAATTTTTTTTAGTTTAGTCACAACTCCCCACCCCTGAGAGCTTGGTGGTTCACGCCTCCACCTCCCATGGTGCGTTCTCTTCCGCTCCCCTGGATAGGGACTCAAAGTTTGGACTCACTTGGGAAGATATTTTCTTCTGCCAGCCTTGCATTGCAGTCCGTGAACACCACATGCCTTTTTGGCCATTATTCCCACACCCTGTGGAATACAGTTTCGCAAGTGCTGCCACAGGAGGCCTGAGCTGTTCTCTCAGGCTGTTGCTGATATGAATGATGCAGCAAAGCCTGAGAGAGCAGAGGTATGCTTGGCTGAGGATGTCAGACTTTTTGGAGGATGTCCAAGCTTCTTTGAGTGACATGCTCTTTTATGGCACTGTCTATTCAGAGACAAGGCAGACTCTGCTCTCAAGTGCATCAAGGATTCTCGTGGTATGGTGAGGTCCCTGGGCCTCGCGTTGAGCCCTCGTCCCCCCAGTGTGTTTTTCAGCTGAGGGACCCACTAACCTCATGGGTAAAAGGTGTTCAGCAGTCTGGTCAGTCTGATGCCACTCAACAAGACCCTCCCCACTCTATCTGCAGCAGTCTCTAAAACTTCCTAGTCTGACTGTCACCCACCATGAGCCAGTTGGTGGCAGGATTGTCCATCACCTGCTCAAGTGCAAACAGTTACGTTAGACAGGTGGGTTTTGCAGATAGTCCGAGGAGGTTACTCCCTCACCTTCAAGACTATTCCTCCATCCATGCCACCATCCTGTGATCGTATAACGGAGGATCATTTGTCCCTTCTCCGCAAGGAAGTTAAGACTCTCATGGCCTAGGGAGCCGTAGAGAGTTGTCCTGTGCCAGAAGTAGGCTATGGTGGCTATTACTGCTACTTTCGGGCTCCCAAAAAGAACAAGTGTATTCACCCTATCCTAGACCTTTGGTCCTCCAATCTCTTCCTCAAGAAGAAGTTCAAAATGCTCACTCTGGCTCAGGTTCTTTCTGCCCTGGCTCTGGGAGATGTACACTAACGTTGGACTTGCAGGACGCCTTTTTGCATATCCCTGTCCTGCCTGCCCATAGTCATTACCTCCGGGTCAAGGTAGGCCACAAGCACTTTCAGTTGACCCTGCTCGATCTTGGGCTTACCAGAACCCCTCTGGTGTTCACCAAGGTGATGGCTGCAGCTCATCTACAGAGAACAGGGGTTTCAGTCTTCCCCGATCTAGATGACAGGATGTTGAACGTGGGCTTGCCTCAGGTTGTCATCTCCCACCTCCAGACTATGGCCTCCCTCCTGCATGTGCTGGGGTTCACTATAAACGAGCCGAAGTCACACATGACTCCCTCTCAAATGTTGCCTTTCATCAGATCTGTTCTGGACACAGTGCAGTTTTGAGCATATCTTCCTGAGCGGTGAGTTAAGGATATTTAGGCAATGATACCAATGTTTCAGCCTGTGTTCTGGTTTTCGGTGAGAATGACTAAGGCTGCTAGGCCTCATGGCCTCCTTCATCCTGCTGGAGATGCATGCTAGATGGCATGTGCGGGTTCTGCAGTGGGACTTGATTTCCCAGTGGGTGCAGCATCAAGGGATTCTTTCCGACAAGCTCCAGATCTGGGGGGTTTCTGTGAAACATCTCGAACTGCGATCGGGTCAGAGACAGATCCCTCTCGCTTCCCCAGCCAGATCTGACAGTAGTGACAGATGTGTCACTCCTGGGATGGGGCCGCCATCTGGGAGAGGTGTAGATCAGAGGCACATGGCCTCCAGCAGAAACTGTCCTCCACATCAACCTGTTGGAGCGCCGTGCGATCTGGTTGGCATTGCAAGCATTTCCTCCCTCTATCAAGGGGAAGGTGGTGCAAGTGTTCAGATGACACCACCGCCATGTGGTACTGCTACAAGCAGGGTAGGGTGGGGTTAGGACCCTTTGTCAAGAGGCTCTGTGCCTCTGGACGTGGTTGGAACAGGAGGATGTATTCCTGGTGGTTGAACATCTGGCGGGCTCTCTGAACTCCTAGCTGACAAACTCAGCTGAAAATTCCTAATGGATTATGAATGGCCTCTCCTTCCAGAGGTGGCACAATGTCTCTTTCAGCAGTGGGGAGAGCCATGGTTAGATCTGTTCACCTCTGCTGAGAACACGCAGTGTCAGCAGTTTTCACTTTGGTGTTTCAAAGGCGGCAGTCAGTTTGAGTCGCTTTTTGTTTCGAGTGGATTTCAGGCTGCCTGTACACCTTTGCACCCATACCACTCCCACCAAGAGTTCTCAAGAGTATGAGTAACGACCAGCCCCAGGTAATCCTTTAGGTTCCAGACTCGGCACAGATAGTCTGGTATCTCGAGCTGCTGAGCATGTCCATCGATCCTCCGATCAGACTCCCCCTTCGAGAGTATCTTCTACTGCAGCAGAAGGGGAGAGCTTTGCGCCCGAACCTGTCCACTCTCCACCTTCTTGCATGAAGATTGAGCGATGACATTTGAGAACCTTTGACTTTCCTCCCGAAGTCTGTAAAAGTATCTTGGCAGCCAGATACCCCACCACCGAAACGGTATACACCAGTCATTGGAATAAAATTGTGGCATGCTCTACGGACAAATCTTTTGACCCCATTTCTGTCCCTCTCTCTAAAGTCCTGTTGTTTACCCTTTCCTTTGCCCAGTAGGGCTCTGCTCTGGATACTCCTAAAGGATATTTATCTGCTATACCTGTTTTTATGTGGTTGCCTGATCAGCTGCTTTTGTTTAAGTGCCCTAGGTTCCTCAGAGGTCTTATACTGCTTTTTCTCCTTCCCCATTCATTATGTCCCAATGGGATCGGAATTTGATTCTGACTTTTTTGATGTAAGCTCGTTTCTGGCTTCTTCACAATTTTCCTCTCAGGCTTCTCACGTTGAAAACAGCCTTCCTTGCAATGATTACGTCTGCCCGCAGAGTGAGTGAGCTGCAAGCCTTGTCATGTCAGCCGCCCTACATTTCTGTCTATCTTGACAAAGAGCTGCTTTGCACTAGGGCCTCTTTTCTGCCAAAAGTGGGTATGCCCTTTCATGTAGGCCAATCCATCACATTACCTACACACACCGACATCCTTCAAAGGAAGAGGAGAGACTCCACCACCGGGAACCAAAAAGACCATTGACAAAAGAGTTCTGGGTGGATGGTCAACTTTGTCGGTTATGTGGGTGCGAAGAAAGGATGGGCAATTCAGAAGAGGACTATATCCAAAGGGGTCGTCACCTGCTACTCACTGTACAAAAAGAAGCCCCTAGAAAGTTTGCATGCTCATTTTACTCAAGCTAAAGCTGTGACCACTGTGTTAACACAAGGAGTTCCAGTCCTTGACATATGTCAGACGGCAGCATTGGCATCTCTGCACACATTTACCAAACACTGCTGCCTAGACAGTCAAGTACGTAGGGATGGGCACATTGCTATTTGATCCTGAAAGACTTTCGTGTTTGAACTTGGTCCGCAGACCCACCTCCAGGTACTGCTTGGATATTTATTCAGAGGTCAGGAATCTGCAGGTAGATGTCTCTATCAGATGGACAAGTTACTTACCTTTGTTAACACCTTATTTGGTAGAGACTATATCTAGCTGCAGATGTCTTATCGACCCATTCATCCGCCGTCTTCTGCGAACTGATTTCTAGGGGCATTCTCCCCTTTCTGGGGACACACCAGTAGTCAGTGTTCTTCATTGCTATGCCCTTCTGGCGTGGAAAGTTGTGAAAAGAAACTGATGTCAGCGTGTGTGGGTGGCACCTATATTGGACCTGTGATGTCCTATCCAGCTCAGATGACGCTAACGAAAGACGAGGAGCTGATCAACGCCACCTAACGGCGCACAGGGGTACTGCTCAAGAAAATCTTTCGGATCCAGCCTGATGCCTGTGGAGAATTCAAAGGTAAGGAATCTTCAAGTAGATATTGTTTCTACCAGGTAAGGCTTTACTGAAGTTAAGTTACTTGTCCGTCACGCCTGGCTTCAAAAGGATCGGCGCAGACTGTGGTGTCTGAGTGTCACTTAGCAACAAAGTTTTTGCAGGACCCAGGGCGGGCTTGAGAGTCACAGACGGTGCCGAGGAAGGATCGGTCGGTTATAACCTGACTTGATGCCCCTGGGAATCCTTGCATCCTGAAGGCTTGCCAAAGGGAGCCAGAAGAGTGCCAAAGATGCACAACATGGTCTTTCTACAGGCCTCGATCTGCTGCAATGTCGCTGACAACCCAGAGAACTCGGGGTGCATCTAGATAAATCGCAGATCTGCTCGTCAGTTTGATATTGGGAGCCGGACTGGTGGTAACTTGATGTCCTCACAACTTCACTGAGGATAGAGTGTGGTTGGATGGTGACGAGTCCCACTTGGTCTTCCTGTGCTTCTGTTTTGTCTTACTTTTAACTTTCCTGAAGACTTTCACTGCTAGAGTATCTGTCACAGGAGTGGCCTTGAGAGCAGAAATGTGTCTACAGTCTCAACTTCAAATGGGAGTGACACTTTCATGTTTGACAAGTTGCAGATTTGCTTTGCATCCCAAGTAGCCATCTGGCTCACGAGTGTGCATTCCTCACACGACTGAGATGCCTATTCCAACCTTAAGTGCCAAAGACACACTTGTTACACGTCTGTCACTGACATTTGTTTTCAGATGTTGCAAAGTTTAAATCATCTGGTTTTGAGGCATTGTTCCTTAGCACTCCTGTTATCAATTTTTTGAAAGAAAAAACTTCAGTCTGAACAGAAAAGGGAAAGTTTAGCTAGACATTCATACTCAATAACACATAAAGAATAAAAACGGACATCAGGGGATATGAGTGGTGACCATATGCAGCTCCACTCTGTTGCTTCTGGGGCAGAACAGAGTCTCTATGGAGCCACACCACCACCTGCCAGTTTGCAGAAATACTCCTGTGAAAGCTTTCCAGATCCAGTCTGGCACCTGGGGATATTCTAAAGGTCAGGAGTCTGCAGTTAGAAATACCCTTCAGAAAGCAGGTGTTTATGCAGAACTTCAGCAACCAGTAAAACTATTAAAATAAAGAGTATTTTTTAGCTATACTTAAAAGTAAGAAACATTTACTAAACATAAAACATTTATGGCATTTTATTATAATATTGGAGTTCAGTACAAGAAAACAGCTCATGTACATTTTACCACAGAAAATGTTTTCACAGTGAATTATACCACAATGCATAGTTCATGTAACTCATGTATTCTGTGTACTTAGAATTCACATAATTGTGTTCTACCAGTAAATCACATTTAAAGTCAGACAGCAACAAAAGAGCAGTACCTCGTGGCATGTTACACTGAATATCACAGACCTGAGCATATTACTCGGTCATTGAAGGTGCAGGCTGGGGTAAAGTTCTCTGTATTGTTTGATGCTATTTTTAGGTCTCACCTACCCAACTACACAAGCTGACTGGTTTGAAAAGATCTATTATGGGCTTACTCAAGAACTTTGCAGTGGGCTTTCAGCCCAACCGTTGCTCACCATTGGCTGGCTTTATTGTCACTCATTTGCTTTCTTCTTATGTAATAGCTTTCCTTGTCCGTATTGTGTTTGTCCTTCCCGGTGCATACCCTTTTTACCACCATTTTGCTTGTTTGACTTGTATCCTTCTACTGCTCACTTTTAGGGAGCTTCTTTACTTATTGCTAAAGCACTCCATGAGAGTGCATTGTTTTTCCAGCTCTCTCCCTCTTGTGCTTCTCGCCCTCCCCCATTTGAAATATTATCCCCTGCTTTCCATGTTGTTGTCTCTTTTGTGTTGCAAACTCTTTCATGTGCTTCTCCTCCTTGCCAAACTCCTCTGTGCTCTTTGTGGTTTATTCGCTTCTGTGCTTCTCCTCCTGCCTCCCATGCTTCCCCTTCTGTGTTGCTTTTTGCGTCCCCCTCCCCAGTCCCTGTTGCTGACCCACCCGTTATTTGCTCCTCGGCTCGGTTTCCTAACCCCCAATCTTTTTTTAACTTTTTTTTTTTTTTTTTTTTTTTTTTGTGGGGCAGGGGCAGGCAGAAAAATGTGTCTTCACTACTTCTTGTTCATTGTTTCTATTTACTGATTTACCTTAGAGCATTAAATAATAAAAAGAAAACAAAAAAAGCCACCCGGTCATTTTGTAGGTGAACTCTGTGTAATGATACATGCATAAATCATTGTACCTTTTTTTGTTTTCCCCTCGCTTGACTATATAAAGTATACTGAGACAGTACCTTGCTTATCCAGTGAACTGATAAAGGGTATCTTCTTCTGCAGTTTTTGAATGTTTTCTGCTGCAACGTATTGTCAACAATTAAAGACGTTCTAATTAAAGAGGTTCAGATTAAAACTTGAAAGTAGCCTGTAAATGAATCATGCAAGGACTATTTGAGGACTTATAGTGATCTATACCATCACTTAATGCTCCAGTCCTGTGGATTTATGTTAGTTTGGGTTGTTGAATGCTCCGTTATTATATAAACACCGTTCTTACAATGTGATATTAATCCTCCTATGGTCAGATGATCAAGAATACCATTGCTTCCTTCTCCAGCACAAATAGGGGTGGGCAGAATGTTTCCTTCCGTCCACGGAGTTGATGGAATTTGGCAGTTTTGCATTACTTTTTGTAACACAGAGTTCTGATCAAATTCTGTCAGTCTCCCTGTGGCGGATATTTTTCCCCACAAAGCTCCAGAAATGCGAGCAAGATTTGTCATCCCTTCGTGCCATTTTCTAAAGTGAGTGGTCGCGGTCAGAAGGCTGCGTCTCTTGTTAATTTGCTGCAGTTCCATTAGATTTTCTACCCGAGCTGCAGCAAAATATACTTGAATGGCCACACTCTCCAGAAGAAGCATGCTGCCATTTGTTTGTATTTTTCAGCCCTGCTTGTGCTACTGCCTCGAAATTGTAGCACAACATTCATATTCCCGGCCGTTGGTGGAGCTCTGCAAAATCTTGCAGTTTTTATGTAACTCCACTGCCTTGAATTTCACTCACCCACCCCTAACAAATACATAGATACTCTGCAGTTTGTATGATATTGCATGTGCGGGTATGATTGAACTGAGCTTTCACTCTCCAGTTTGTTGCAGATTTATTGATCAATGATGTAATCTAGCTTTTAAGTTTAAATTAGTGATACTTAACAACTTCATTTTGTCTGTTATTTTGGTTACATTTGAATTCCTCTCCCATTACTAACTTGTTAAAACTATATTATCCGTATATAATTTTAAAATCTTTTCAAATTTCTTTTACTGTTTCGTTTACAAACTGGTAAAACCAATAAAATTAAAGTACATTGCTGTTGAAGCTATAAAAAAAAAACTTGGAGTTTCAGTTGTTTTTTTCTATTCTCTTTAGAGTTATGAAGGAAAGTCCTCTGATGATGTGTTGAGACGAGTGTGTGTCGCAGCTTTAATGTCACTGCTGGCAGTCAGTAAAAGTGCCCAAAACCACGCTTTGGAAGGTCAGTCAGAGTTCACGTTTTTAAAAGTGTTGATTATGTTAAACAGACCTCATAGCTTGAGTTGACCAGACATACTCAGCCACCGTTCCAAGTTATGCATATTTGTGATATGTTCCTGTGCTGTATTCAGAGTTGGTCAAAACGACATTCAATTTTAAGCTGGTGCCGCAATAAATAAGGGTCACGACCAATAATTCTGTATGTTTTATTCAGACAAAGACATTGGTGCTCTGCCAATGTGTTTACATTATACACCTTCAAGTACCCCATTAAATGTGAATATTAGTAAAAACGTTTACAGTTCTTATGAATGTAGGTTGTCGAAGTAATGTATTTTTCAATGGGAAGCACACATGGAGTAATATGCTCAACATTACTTGTCACGCACCTCATAATACTGTTTGAAGGAGTATTCTTACAAATGTTAAGTTAACTCATTTAGACAAGTACATATAATACAAGCGACAGCTAAATGTATGTTGTTGGAAGTGGCCCTCTCTGCTCTGAAGGGTCATCCCCAAACTCATTTGCATTAACCCTCCTTTTTTCTGACCCTGATTTTGTTGGCTTTTAGAAAGCTATGCACTTTACCACTTCTAACAAGTGCTAAAGTGCTTGTGCTCTCTCCTTGAAACATTGTAAAAGTGGCTTTCACCCATTTGGGACATTTAATGTATTTTTAGGTCTCTAGTAAGCTACTGCATGTATCCAGGGCTTGTAAATTAAATGCTATCAGTGGACCTTCAGCACTCCTTGTGCCACCCACTTTAGTTGCCCTTTAAATATGTCTCAGGTTTGCCATTGTAGCTTGTATACAGTTTCAAACTGCCAGTTTTGCCTGGCAAAAGAAACCCTTGCCAGGCATAAAACTCCCTTCTTAATACATATGTCACCATAAGGTAGGCGCTAAACAGCCAATGGGGCACAGTGCATTGTAGTTAAAAAGTTGGGCATATGTACTTCTAACTTTTGTGTGTCCTGGTAGTGAAAAACTCTTAAATTAGTTTTTCACTATTGAAAGGTCTAGCACTCCTGTAGGATAACATTAGGTTTCCTTATTCCATTTAATAAGTGATAACTTGTGATTAGTAGCAAGTAGAAGTAGGAAGGTCATGTTGGGTATTTGAAGAATTGTAATTTCGAACCCTATTTAATGGTAAAATCAGATTTTAAGTCACAATTCTGAAAATAGCACTTTTCGAAAGTTGGAATTTTTTTGTCCTAACCATTTGGTACCTGCAGCCCGTCCCTGGGTCACGTGGCTAGGTATAGTTGGCAGTAGGCCTTAGATATTTCTCCCAGATATTATCACAGTAAAGGGTATGGGTGTTGGCAGGATAGGGGGGCAGAGCTTTCACCCATCACACTTGTACTTCAAAGGCACTGGCTGAACCCACACATGACTTCCTACTAGCATATTGTGCCACCAGATAGACCGGGACTAAGGCAGGGAAGCAGGAAATTCCAGACACCTCTGTAGAAGGAAACTCCAGAAGCTTTTCAGGGGACCTCAGACCCACTGTATAGTAAACTCTGGGCATGTGGATACTACAGAAGATGGCCTTCTGCTTGAGGCCTGCCCTGCTTGCTGAAAAGGAAGGGTTTACCTACACCTTTAATCCCAGACTGGAGGGACTCCCAGGATAAACTGACTGGCCTCCTGTTCTGAGCTGCAGAAACACAATCAGCTTCAAAGGCCTTTCTGCTACTGTCTGGCTGACCTGCTCCATCTGGGCCTACCGAGCCCTTCTGACGTCTGCTAGAGTGCGTTCATGATCCACCAAGAGTTGCCTCCCAGTCCTTGGACACTTGGTTTGTCATCAGTTGTGCTCCTCCGTAGAGAAAGGAAGGAATCCCTAAGTAATGGGGTTCTTGTGGCCACAAACATACCTGTTTGCACCAAGATCCTGTAGCCCGTGCCGACCGCCAGCACGAAGCTCTGGTTATCCAACTCTTCACCCTACAGTGACCGTCTGTGATGGCGGGCAGTGCAAGAGTTGTACCTCGCGCTACAGCTTTGACTGTCTGCGTTGACCGCCAACATGAATCTCTAGTAATGACTGTCAATGGGGGAGGATCTTTGCCTTACAGCGATAACCATGGGTGACACTCCCCCTGTTCCTCTTGGCCATCTTCACCACAAATGGAACTCTTCACACTTGACTTTGGTAGGTAACTTTTTCAGCAGGACTAACCTAGCCCTTGTATCCGGCATGCACTTCATCACAGTTTGCCTGACCTTGTGACATTCACCTGGTCTGTGAGTGGCGCTTTGCACCTTTAGGCACTATGATAACCTTAAATCTTTAAAATTGCATATCTGTTGCTTTACTGATTGTTTTTTTTTGTCATTGTGACATCAAAGTTATAACATTTTACTCTTGTTTTCTAACTTGGTGTGACTTTTTTCATGTGGTGTTCACTGTATAGCTGTTTGTGTGCTGCATAAATACTTTACACATTGCCTCTAAGTTAAGCCTGACTGCTTTTGTGCCAAGCCACCAGTGTTAAGCACAGGTTATTTAGTGACTTGTATGGTTCACCCTGACAAGGACTGTGGCTGTTGCTTGAGAAGGGCTCACACCCCCTCTATCAATATTCCAATTTGTTACATCTGTGTAGCATCTAGTCCGGATTCACATACTGTTGCCTCTAGAGTTCAGTAAATTGGGCAGTATATAACATGTTTACATGATTAGAATTCTCAGCTGGGAGGTGATTTGTTTGTTTTATGCCAATACAAGAGATTCCTTCTCAGTAACTATTTTGTTTTGTGTAGCCTTTTTATCCAGATACTATGCTTTACTCTCCATTGTGGTCTGGGCCACATAGTGATTGCACTGTAAGAGCACCAATACATATGCTTTCCAGGTAGCATTTTTACCATCATAATTTGTGTTAGACCTGACAGCCTTTGGTGTGGTCTACCCCCAGACATTTTGCTTTCTCCTCATCTGTTGTCTGCATCTCGTTTTTTTTGTTGGCATTTGGACTCTAAGCGCTTTTTGCCCTGTTAACCAGTGCTAAAGTGCTTGTGCTCTTTCCTGTAAACATGATGAAATTGGCTTGTATCCAGTTGGCACATTCATTTACTTATAAGTCTCTAGCCAGTGGCACTACATGTACCCAGGGTCTGTAAATGAAATGCTACTAGTGGGCCTTCAGCACTTATTGTGTCACTTATACTCTCACCCACTTTAAGTAGCCTTTTAAACATGTCTTAGGTCTGCCATTGCAGCCTACGTGCCTCTTGCCAGGCCTATACCCATAGGTCACCACTATGGAAGACCCTAAACTGCCCATATGGCAGGGTGCATTGTATTCAAATGGTAGACCGTGTGTATTGAAGTTTTTACATGTCTTGGTAGTGAAAACTTCCACATTTGTTTTTCACTACTATGAGGCCTACCTCTCACATAGGCTAACATTGGGTTACCTCATTACATTTTGATTGGGACAAGGTCGAAATATCATGTTTGGTCTAAAATGAAGTGTAATTTGAAAACTTCTTTAATCCTCTTTAATGGTAAAGTCAGATTTTAAGTCACAATTCTGAAAATGTCACTTGTAGAAAGTTGAGTTTTTCTTGTCCTAACCATTTGGTTCCTGCAGCCTTTGTCCTAAGTCACATGACTGTGAATAGTTGGCAGTTTCCATGCTATAACTGGACGTTCCTGAGCCCTGTTGCCCTCTGCTACAGTGAGCCCCTGATCTTCAAGAAGTGCCTCCTCGGGTCCTGGATCCTTGGCTGGCACCAGAGTGTACTCCCCTGTGAAGAAAGGAGAAATTCAGAAGTTTTGTGTTCTTCGCAACTGTGAACAGGTCTAATCACAGCGAGCCTTTGCCGCCTGCGGCAACCACCAACATAATGCTCTGGTGAACCCAACTCTTCCCACTATAGCCATCTCTAGTGGCAACCTGCAATGCGAGATCTGCACACTGCGCTAAAGCAACAACCGCCTGCGGTGGTAGCCAGTGTAGAGGTCCAGCTATGACCACCCACTGTGCCTGATGAGATCTTCGTGGTACAGCTATAACTGTCTGCAATGCCAGACGTGCTCTTCGCTCTACAGTAAAGACCATTTGCAATGCTCTCCTTTGTAAACTGCTCACTTTGTACCAGACTATGAAAAGATAACTGTATCAGCTAGACTAACCTGGTCCCTGTATCAGACCCGTTCTTCAATGCAGTCGGCCTAAACTTGCAACTTTTCCCCCATCTAGCATGACCAGATGACCTAAGGGAGAGGATGTAGCACAGCGATCAGAACAACTGACTCGGAAGTTGGTTATCTTAGTTCGAGCCTTGGCTTTGGTGCAAAGTGCTGTGATTCTGGGCAAATAACTTTATCTCCCTGTGCCCATGGACAGCGCCTGGATATCCTCATAGGTGATAAGCTGCGCTATATAAATTTTCACGTTAGTAGCTCTTTGTGCTTATAGGCGTTATACTTACCTAAATCTTTGAAATCCCATGTCTCAGGTTCTACCAATTAGATGTTTTTGTTTTGGTGGTGTTTGATCTCTCAAATTGTACACCTTTTTTTTATAAATTAAACCTTAGGATGGTCCTCCCCAAAGTTTTTGCCTTCAAACTCCTATTTTTTTCTGAATTTGTTTTTGTTGGCCTTAGCACTCTAGCACTGATTAACAGTGGTAAAGTGCACAAAGTGCTTGTGCTCACTTCCTAATACATGGTTAAATTGGCCTTCACCTGATTGACATATGTAATTTCCTTATAACCCCCTAGTTAAGTGGTAAACCGCATATCCAGGGCCTGTAAATTAAATGCTACTGCATGCAGCACTTATTGTGCCACCCACTTTAGTAGCCCCTTAAAACATGTTTCAGGTCTGTTATTGCAGCCTGATTTCAGTTTTAAACTGCCAATTCGACTTGACAAAATAAATCCCTTGCCAAGCCTTAAACTCCCCATTATTACATATGTTACCCCTACGTTAGGCCCTACTTAGTACAAAGGGCAAGGAGCACTGTAAATAAAATGTTGGACATGTACTTTTAAGTTTTACATGCCCTGTTAGTGAAAACCTCCTAACTTGTTTTTCATTTCTGTGAGGTGTACCTCTCCCATAGGGTTACATTGTGTTGCCTTATTACATTTATTATCTGCTAACTTTCAGTTGGGAACAGGCAAATATTTAATGTTTGGTGTCTCAGAAATTGTAATTTAAAATCCTCTTTAAAGTCACATTTTAAGTGTGCCTTGATGGTCCATCACTGGCAGGATGGGGCAGGTTAAGTCTGGATTGCAAATCCATAGAAAGTGTCCTTCCTTCATATAAAGGACTTGCACCACTTGATTGTTCATGCAGCCAGCCTTGAGCAGGGGGGTGGGGGTGGGGGGGGGGAGTTGGCTGGGGGGAGGGGGGAGCAGGAAAATTAAATCACTTCAGAGAGAATTCTAGAATCTTCTACTTCAAAGAAGACACCCACTATAAAAATAAGACACTCAGCCCCACTGTTCAGTTCACTTTCCAGACCGGAGTAAGCACTCAAAGGACTGCCTGCTGCTGTGTACTTCAGAGGACTACTTTGCTGCTCCTGGAAGGACTGCTTTATTGCCTGAAGCCCACCTTGAACTCTCAGATGTCTGCCCTGCTGCTTGAGCTCTGTTCCACTGCTTGAACCTAAGACTACCAGAGTGAGACTATCCTTAGACTGTGAAGTGGTGGCTTCCCAGTCATCGACCCTTGTGACTGGTGCTAAATCTGCCTAGATAGCCTAACTCCAAAACTTGGGACCTAAAAAGCTTTTGGCAAAAATCTGCTCAGGGAACCTGAGTAGACCTGAACCAGCCTGCTATCTGCCCAAGGTGGATCGCTGGTCGGCCTAACTTTGCGGCAGCTCCCACTAAGTTCTTTACCAAAGCAGCAAATCCTGTTCAGGGACCTTCCCGGATGGGGTGCCTGGCCTTGTTGAACCCTAGCCGGCTACAGCCTCCAGCCTGAGTCCGAACGTGGAAATTTTCACTGCTACTTCGTCCAGAGGCCCCCTGATGATGATGATGCCTCCTAAAACACTACCTGCAGCCTTGCCCTACTGAAAAACTAACTTCTCAGGACATTTTTCTTGACATTTCTTCTAAGTCCAATTGTAAACACCAACCTGGCCCAATCCACTCTGTGTACGTCATATGCTCCATTGCTGTTGTCCATATTTTTTAACTTTGATCTCAGTCTTGCGCAACTAGATGGCAGTGGTTGGCGCTTTGTTCCTTTAGGCTCTAGTTTTTACCTTAAACTTTAAAAGTTCATAACTCTGGTTCTCCGAATTGGATTTTAGTCATTTTAGTTTAAAAAAAAGTTTAGAATTCACAATTCTTTTTAATTGGTGTGGGACTTTTCTTGTGGTATGTTTTTCCTTTATTGCTATTTGTCTGCTGCATAGATACATTACACATTGACTAGATATTAAACCTGACTGCTTTTGCGCCAAGCTACTAGAAGGTTGAGCACAGGTAAATTTATTGACTTGTATTCGTTGCTTGAGAAGGACTTTGACTTCTTTCAACTATGTGAAAGGTTCAGTTTGCAGCTGTCCTGTGGGGGGACAACAGATGTTTGGGAATTACAGCCAACATGTGGCTCAGTGGAGACTGGAGGGTGGTTCACAGCAAAGCTTAAGTGGAAAAATGGGAGAGCACTGTGAGCCACAGTACACCAAACTCAATTGACCACCTTGGTTGGATGCATTTGTTCAAATTCTTTTCTCCTCCTCACCGCGTTCTGGTGCACAGTTGATTGCAACTGTATTTTATCATGGCAAGGAGTTTACTTTTCCTGCTGGGAAGTCACAACATTAGTTTTTTCCCTTCCCCCACCAATGCTCCCTCTTCTTTCACCACCAATGCATCAAAGAGTGTATTGTGTTTGGAAGGCATCTTAAATAACTTCTAGTATCACCTGCATCTTTCTTTGTATATGTATAGTAATATAATGTTCATTATAATGTTTGCAGTGTGAAATGTCAACATAGATTAGGCTGTATATCACTGTAGAAAATCAGAGTGGTTGTAGGCAATTGGTAAATTCCATTTGATTCCATTCTGAGTAATATACAATGTCACAGTATCTATGGCAGCCTTTATTCTCCATGAGCACCGACAACATCTTTATATACTGCTCAGTGGTTCTGGAGCAGATTTCCTCTGTCAGAGTTTGCCTACAGGATGTGAACAGTCGACAAATAGTTGCAAAGAATTTGTGTCAATCGAGGGTAAGTTCAGAAGAATACAGAAAAATAAAAATATGAGAAAAACCAACAATTAGCCATCACATAACCACCAACTTGTGAGAATCATGCAATATTTTTGGAAAATTACATTAAACACACTTCATGAAAGAAATCCAGTGGGGATTCAGAACAAACTGTGATCCATAGGATATCACATAATATCCATGTTTTTAAATATAAATAGGAACAGTTCTAAGCACTTAGTCAGACTCAATTTGGTTCAGACTCCAAAATAGTTAAATATATGCAAAATGTTGCCTGTGACACTGATAATGAGGAGACAGGCAACCCCCTCCCCTCTCACTGTTCTAAAGATGGGATATACCTGTTTTTACAAAATGTCTGTGGACTAGATACATCCCCGTAGACTGAGCTAGACTCTGCTTGTTCTACCAACTGGTGAAAGTACCTCTTTTTCAGTAGTTGTGAGATGGGTAAAAGAAGAGCTTGATGTAACGTTTCTACTGTATACCAGACCAGAGTTGTTAAATAGGATACTTCAACTATGTCCAGTTTCTTCTGAGCTATTGTAACCATTCAAGGAGGCTCTTGCAGATACCCTTGTGGCTGCATGATCCAAGCTGTACTTGGGTCCTCCAGTCGGTGGACTTGTTGCCAGGCAACATAGGCTAGCCCCTCGTGACCCTGATTATCTGACAAGGCATTCTGTCTGAAAGCCAAGTGGCACAGGTGTCGAGGAGTACAGTTGCTCTTAATGTCTTTCTGATAGAACTTTAAAATCGTTGAAAGCAGTCTGCCTTCAGGGCAGGTACCTCCCAAGCCTCTGATCTTGCCAGCTGTTCTGTAAACTGCAGGACCTCGCAAGCTTAAACAATACATGATGGTGTTGACTTGACCCTGTATGCCTTCTGTGCTGGTTTGAACACCATTGCTTGTGATGGCAGACTATGACCCAAGTCTAGCTCTCAAAAGGAAAATCTGGATGCGATCTGACAGATTTTCAGGAGACATCCAGGTGTCCCCTAGGGACCTGCCATTTGACTTTATGGATTGTTTGGAGAAAAGGCTGAAAAAGCACTCAAACTGCTTAGGACAGCTGAGCCTTGGCACAAATATTGGGCTTCTTCTCTATTGCCAGGCAGTTCCACCAAAAGAACAGGAACTTTAGGGTTTATTTTGAGGCCCTAATCTAAACACAATGCCAGCCTTCTCAACCTGTATTGTAGTATCAGGCCCAGTCTTGTGAAACGAAGGTCATGGCGGGATTCCAGGCCATTCACACTTCCTGTGGCATCTCTTTCTTACATCTTCATCCTATTCTCCAGCAGCTGCCAAACACTTTAACTTTTCATCAGAAATCCATTATCAGCCAATAGAAGGCAGGATATGTCAGTACTCTCCGAACTGGAGAACATCACATCACATCAGACAGATGGGTCTTAAAAATCATTCACCCTCCTTTCATGTCCTCTCTGAAACGTGTTGCTCACCATTCCACAATCTTGCTGCATGACATCTACTTTGCCATTGTATCAGTGCCGGCTCTGGAGAGGTGCTATTCACCCTACTACCTTATACCAAAGAACTAAGGCTTTGGGCCCATTCTGGGCCTTTACCCACTGATACCTTGCTGTGGAAATACAAATGTAAGGCGCTCAGCCTCTCCTAGATTTATTCTGCTCTGAACCCAAGGGATTGGATGGTGTCCATGACTTATAGGATGCATATTTTTATATGCCCATCCTGCATTTCTGCAGCTGTTACTTGCGGTTCACTCTTGGGTGGAAACACTTGCAATTTGTCATGCTCCCCTTTGGCCTTATTTTGGACCCTATGGTGATATTCCTGGTTATGAACTCAATGGTTTGGGCTCAATCCTGAGTCTCGGTGATGACGGTTCTAGTGCTTCCTTGACTGCTATCCTTGTACATTTTCATTGCCTCGAACTCCAGCTGGCATTTGCGGACCCCGCAATAAAAATGCATGTTTCAGTCGACCCAGCATCAAAGTGTTCTCTACAGTTCCATCCAGATCTCACAGGGAATGGCTCAGGATCTTCTGCGGTGGCAGACAAATGGCGACCTGATGTACTGTAGGCCACTCTCCCTTCCATGCCCATACTTCATGATTATGGAAGACACATTGCTGGATGGAGATCAGAGGTGTCTGGTCTCTTGCAGTGTGCCAGCTCCACATAAACCTTTTGGAACTCTGGGTGACCCATATGCTCCAGAAAGCCTTCCTGCTATCCATCCAGGGGAGGCTGGTGAAGGTCCTCAAGGACAGCAAGACTGCCATGTGGTACTGCAACAAGCAGGGCGTAGTAGGTCCTGGGTCTTGTCCCAGGAAGCCCTACATCCTTGAATGTATGTAAGAGCAAACAAGGCAGGCAGACGTTAGCTGGCAGATAACAATTTTGTCTCCACCTAGAGATGTCAAGGAACACCTTTGACCGGTGCAGTGCACCCTGTTTAGATCTTTTCAGCACTGGTGAGAACTTGTAGTATCAACTCTGCTGCGCACTGCAGTTTCATGAGGAAAAATCACTTGAAGACTCATTCCGACTGTGATGGGACTCTGGTGTTTTGTGTGGATTCCCGCCACAGCTTCTCCTTGTGTGTTTTGTGAAAAGTCAGAATAGCACAAACCAAAGTCATATTGAATAGCCCCAATCTAGACCTAGAGGTTGTGGTTCCCAGAGTTTCTGAGCTTGAGAATTTGCCCTCCAATACCTCTACCACTTTGGGCAGACCTTCTGTCGCAACAATTGGGTAGTGTTCTGTACCTCAGTGTTGTCCAACCTTTTTATCGCCACGGACCGGTAAATGTTTGATAATTTTTCTGTGGCCCGCTTGTCCCATTGTGTGACAAGCGGGCCACGGAAAAATGATCAAACATTTACCGCCCGACACTGTGGGGCGGCCCGGTGCCGATTGATCCACGGACCGGCACCGGTCCGCGGCCAGGGGGTTGGGGTACCTGATTCTCCACAACCCACACCTCCTTGCATGGAGATTGAATAGCAACAGTCAGGTGCATTTTTCAGTCTGCTCTCCACAGTAATCACTGTTATCCTTCTAGTCCGACACCCTTCCACAAAGTCCATCTACGTGTAGAGCCTGAGGTGATTCTAGTCAACAAAACTCTGTAAATGCCAAACACTTGGATGTGTCGTTGTTTATTTTATCATTGGTCTATCAGTCCTTGCATAGCCACATCATTTGGCCTTTCCTTGTTCATCTGATCAACCACTTCTATTTCAATTACATGTTGTGATTCACTTTATCAAAGGTCTAATTCACGTTTCCCACAAAGCTGTTTTACATAAGACAATTAGACTTGAACTTGGTGTTGACATTACCGATGTGCACATCGCTTGAGCCAATGCACATCTATTGAGTGAGTGCACTTCTGCTCACTGCTACTGTTGACACTCAAAACACCCTTCCTTATTGCCATCACCACTGTGCGCTGAGTGAGCGACCTGCATATGTTCTTGGTGCAACAGCCCTACACCACCTTTTTTTCAGACAAGGTATTGCTGAGGAACCCTGGAGACCTTCTTGCCAAAAGTTGTGATGCTTTTCCTCATCTCATCCTTCCAAGGAGGAGGAGAGGCTCCTTTGGCCCCACCCTAAAAGGGTGTAGCACTTTTACATTGATCGCATCTTTGTAGGATTTTCTGCACAAAAAAAGGAAGATCTAAAACCCCCTGGTTTTCTACCACCTGGGGCAAGGCTACTAAGATGGCAATTGCAAGTGGAGTGCCAGTTGACATCTGCTAGGCTGCAACGTGGGTGGTGCTGCCCTTGTTAATTAAATACTACTGTTTTGACTGCCAAGTTTGACGGGTGGCCCATTTTATCTGCTCGGTCCTGCAAAGCTTTCTGCTCTGACTCCACCTCCCAGACCTTTGATCTTTGGAAAGTTCTGCTATGGTATCTGTGGTGAGTCATCTGTTGTGAGAACCATCCATTAGGTGAACAGGTTACTTACGTTGGCCAAAGCTTTCTTCTCAATCTAACTGCGGATTCCGTACTGCTCTCCCATTGCTCCATTCTGTGAAGTATACTCCTGGACATCAATATAAGGTTTCAGGTTAGGTCTTAGTAAACTGTCACCCGCAGTTTTTTTGTAGTGTTCCATGTCTTGGGCTGCAGAAGGAGAGAGATCAAGAAATCAGTATCTGATAGAGACTTCTAGTTGCAGATTCCTTACTTTAGAATTTTCCCCAGGCGTCAGACTGTGTCCGTAAATGTTATTGTGAGCAGTACCCCTGCATGCTGGTAGATGGTGTCATTTGACTCTGCGTGGTATTATCTGCACCGGATATGACGTGCTCAGCACCACCCAGCGCACTGATGTCAGTTCTTGTCTTGCAGCTCAGATCTGGAGAGCGCTACCTCTGTCATTTTTTTACTGTCATTTTTTGGCACTTATCTCCTGGTGGGGCAGGGATATCCACAGGGAAGGTAGGATTCAAGCCCTGTGGCACCTGTCACCACAAGTGTCAGTGACAGATCCGCACCTGGTCCGTCTCTGGTGCCTTGAGAATGGCCACAATGCCAAAACTGTTGATTGTCTCGCCTTGCACCTGAAAGCCTTGAGGGAGGGATCCCTAAAGCTGCTTTCTGGTTGAGGTGCAACGTTGCAACAGTCTCAATCCTGGTCAAGAGGAAGGTCCTGGGATCAGTCGTGGAGCCATATTTCTTCATCGCAGTTGAAGTCGTCCCACTCTGGTAAGTCCCAAAGAAAGAAGAAGAGCACAAAATCAAATCGGTCTTTAACTTCAATACGTTTGTCAAAAGTCATCTGACAAAACAAGGTTGTCATTTGATGCCTGGTTCCATGGTTGAGCCTGCGCCTGGGCCATCTCCGCGCTTTACTGAGTTTCTTGGAGGCGGAGTGGCCCCCACCCAACTCATAGAATTCTGTGAGGGCAAGAACCCCATTTTTGGGCAGCCTATCCCTGCTGGAGCACCTTTGGGCCCTACAGGTTCAGGAGGGGCCCCCACTCATTTACTGCTGGTGGGTCTGCCCTTGTTGTCAATTGGGCCCCTTTGAGTCATAGATGGATCCCGAGTGGTGGCAGTCATGTCACCTCTGCCTTCCCCGAATCCGAACCCACTGTCGACACTCCCGGGCCCTCCGGCGGTGCTCACCCCATTCTTATCCCTGAGACAAGCACATAGCGCGATGAGGGTCATCCTATGCCGACTCGAGCCATTCCCTCCAGGCCGGAGTCTGAGCCATATTCCTATGGGCTAGGATTTGGAAAAGATTGGAAATGGTCACTGGACCCTGAAGAATACCAGCCCCTAGACCCGAATATGGACTGGTGTGACGAATTGGCAGATGCAGGTGGTCTGGACACCTCCCCAGATAGTTGCTTGGTCTTTCCTCCTACCGTACCTTGACCTTCAGTTGCTCTTTGTGGTCAAGACTAACTTCTTTATGCAAATGCTTCAACTGGGAGTCACCCCTTGTAGGAAGCTGACTGTCTATGTAGTGCACTAATATGAAGTAGACTGTGCATAGTCTAGTGGAGCACCAATTGGTATTGCAGAGGCAAAAATAGATACGACTAATGCTCTATTTGTGGTTGTGTGGGCAAGCAGTTAGGATTATCAGACGGTAGTGATAAGCATTTGTTGTAATCACAGAGGCAATAAATAAGACACACTCAAAGAATAAATCCAAGACCAATTTAGAAAAATAACATTTTCTTCAAATGTTTCAAACCCAAGAACTTTGTAATCATGTAAGTAGAATTTTAAGCATAAATACTTTGCCATTTCAGTAATAGACAGTGCAATGTTCAGAGTTCTCTCATTGTTTTCCTATGGTGGAAAATAGTGTTCAGCAAACATAGGGTTAAACGTGACTTACAAAGCCAATCTCAGGGAGTTAAAGTAAGTACTGGGCACTGATCAGAACCACACCAACATGTCATACGAGGCAGCACTAGGGGGGGCTGGATGCAGAGGTGCAGTAAGGCATTGGGTGCCCAATGGTTTCCTAGGAGAGTTTGACCTTGTGACAAACAGGCTGCAAGCTCTGTCTGGGAAGCTAATCTGGGACAAAAACAGTAGGTAGTAGACATGGGGTGCTTGGGGACGTAGGTGCACCTTTGGTCCTCTTCTCCCGTGCCCATGGGTGATGGATGCAAACGTGTCATTAGGTGTCAGGTTTTTGTTGTCCGGGAGCACTCGTGGTCAGGGGTTCTGTGTGCTGAGGCTGCAGATGTCGTGGGGGAGTCCGGCAGAGGTACCCAGAGTGGACTTGAGTTCTTAGCAGCCGGGTGACGTCATTGGCACCAGTGACCCACCTCAGCTGGAGTCAGGGGTCACAGGTGCAGTAGTTGCTATAGCTGTTGAATATTCTCTCTCCCCAAACCTGTGGAAGAGGGAGCTTGCATGCAGAAGCAGTGTCCAGGATGGGTGAGACCACACTGGACTCTGTCTCTGGACAGCTAGTGACTTGCATTGGCACTGTTGGTTGGCTTCACCTCAGGCCATGAATGTCGGGTGCTGTGGTCAATTTTAGTGTCAGATTTTCGGGGGCTCCAGCAGCTGCGGTGCCTTTTCTTTGGAGTTTCTTTTTACAGGGCAAGTCCACAGCCCACTGGAGACTTGAGTCTTAATTGAAGACTGACCGAGTTGGCTTCTTGTGCAGGATCCAGTGTGGTCAGCATGCAGGCAGGAGGGTCTGGTTCCAGGTCAGCTGCTGCTGCTTTTCTTCTACTGCAGGTGCAGCTCTTCTTTGGCCGGGGTCTCAGGTTGTCGAAATTTGAGTTCTAAGGTTCCGGGTGCCACTTGAATACTCAATTTAGGAGCATTACAGGGAGTGCCGGGTGGTATCCAATGGGCTGACCACCTTTAGGGTGATTAAACCTTTCTTATGACCACTTCTGCTGGGAAGTGGGAATAACCCTAGGCCTGGTGGCCCAAGTCCTTTCCAACAATATGGAAGAATTAAAAAAAGTAGTGCCCACTTCAGCTTGTCCACCTTAGGGGTGGAACTGGCACAAAGTGGGTCCACCTCCTAATTTAACTTATTTTCCCACCTGTGCTGCCGCCAAAAGGGGGGTCAGGACATAGCAGAGGCCTATCTGCTCATCCATATATGCCCTCACATTTGCCTTGATCCACCCCGCCTTAGGGGTGACTTATACCTGGCACATGCAGTGATAGGGGACCTGGCACACAGGGGTGTGTGTGACAGGTCGTGTTTTCAATTTATCCAGCACCAGCACATGCAGTCTGCAATGCCAGCACTGTGTGGGTCAGTTGAGGGTACCCTGAGGGTGGCACACTTGGTTCTGCAGCCCTCGGAGACCTTCTTTAGTGCCCTAGGTATCAGGGATACTATTCACTATGGAAGTACAGTGGTACCTAAAGAGTTTGCCAGTTGTGCAAAACAACTGTGCTGTTTTAGGGAAAGAGATCCAGCACTGGAGAACTGGTTAGTTGGGACCAAATGCATTAACAATCAAATCCACTCCAGAAACCAGGCAAAAAGTGGGGGCTAACTATCTAAAAAAGGGTGCTTTCCTTCACCCCTCCAGAACCGCTTCTCCCATTTAATGAAGCACTTATGAATGTCCTGCTGTGGGCCTGGTCCAGACTCTGAGCTGGAACACTTCAAGGACAGCAGATTTAAGGCTAGGTCTTTGGGGCTTTCCTTGGCCCCTGTCATCCCTAGTCCACCTTTCGCTTCTTTTGTGGCCACGAAAGGGGCTTCCAGCAGCGTCTGTCCACCCAGCCACCATGCCCTGCAAGCTTGCCAGCCCAGCCTCTGTATGGCCCGAGGACACAGCACCCACTGATGCTGTGGGTCAGGCAGCCAGAGGTCCGCCCAGTCCACTGCCCCCCTTGGCAGCTGCAGCTTCCAAGCCTCTTTAGTTTGCTCAGACTATCATGAGCAACGAGTGGCAGCAGGATACATCATCAACTGCACCACTAGAGGTCACTAACATCAGAGCGCTGGGTTCTCAGGATTGTCTGAAGGGGCTACTCTGAGGGCACTGCAAAAGATCTGAAGTGGTGGTTAACGAACAGAGATTGGGCCATGGGCAGACTCCTCTCTCTTCCCCAACAAGATCCCACAGTAGTGGGAGGTGTTGTCACTCCTGGGATACAGTGGCTATGTGTGAGAGGTGGAGATCAGAGGCCTCTGGAATCGGGCAGAAGCCAGACTCCACATCAACATGTTGGAGCTAGTGTTCCGATTGACATTAAAAGTCGTTCTACCGACCATCAAGGGTAGGCTTGTGCAGGTATTCATGGACAACACCACCACCATGTGGTACTGCAACAAACAGGGTGGGGTGGAGTTGTTGACCCTTAGTCAAGAGGCCCTGCACCTCCACTCCTGCCCAGAATCCTCAAGAAGAACAGAAACAACTGGGCCAGAGTCATCCTTGTGGCTCCAGAATGTTTTTGAAGAGTTTGGTATTTCCAGCTGTTGAGCATGGCCATCAGTCTACCAATCAGGATGCCCCTTCAGGAGGGTCTTCTGTCACAGCAACAGGGGAAGGCCCTCCACTCAAACCTGTCAGTGCTCCGCCTTCATGCATGGAGGTTGAGTGTTGACAGCTTTCGACCTTTCGCCCAAAGTCTGCAATGTTATCTTGGCAGCCTGTCGTCCCCAGCTCCTTTGTTATGGCTCAATGGGTCCTTACCTTCATACTGCGTTTTTGTTCTCTTACGCTCCTCACCATCAAGATGTCCTTTCTGGTAATCACATCTACCCTGAGAGTTAGTGAGCCACAGGCACTGTCCTCTTAGCCTCTCTTCATCTCCTTTTCCCCGACAAACTGGTCTTTCAAACTCCAGCTTCCTTTTGCCAAGGTAGTCACTTCGTTCAACGTAGGCCAGCCTATTACTTTACCTACCTTTTGCGCTCCGCCTCATCCCTCTGAGAAAGAGGAGAGACTCTGCCATCTGGACCCAAAAAGAAAATCAGTTCCTCATGGGGTATGTCAGGGCCAAGAAAAGGAACGCCATACAGAAATGGACCATATCCAGAAGGATCGTGCTCTGCATTAAAATCTGCTATGCATTAGCCAAGAAGCAACCACCTAAGGGTTTGTGTGCTCATTCCACCAGAGCCAAGGCTGCAACCATTGCATTAGCACGTGGAGTTCTGGAACTGGTCATCTGCCAGAAAAGCAGCGTGAGCACCTCTGCAAAGGTTTACCAAGCACTACTGCCTGGACTGTCAGGTTTGTGCGGATGAGCACTTTGCCTGTTTGATCCTGCAGGACTTTTTAGTGTGGAATTGTTTTGCAGACCCACCTCTGGGGAGGTATTGCTTGGGTGTTCTAGAGGTAAGGAATCTGCGGCTAAACGTCTGTCAGATGAACGAGTTAATTACCTTTGGTAATGCCTTATCTGGTAGAGACGCTATGTAGACACAGATTCATTACTTACCCATCCATCCTCCCCACTCATCAAAGAGATTTCTAGAGTCTGGACTATTCCCCTTTCAGGGCCCTAGTTAACCACACCAGTGGTGTGCTCTCTTCTTGGCTCTGTGCTCCTTGTGTGGAAAGTCACTAAAAGAAACTGACTTCAGCGCACTGGGGTGGCGCCTATATAGGCACCATGCACTTCACTTCTGACGTGGATGACGCCATGCAGAGCCAGACGACTCCATGGATGATACTCACCAAAAATTTCTGGGTCCAGTCTGATGCCTCCGGATAAGTCTAAGGTAAGAAATCTGAGGCTAGATAGACCTCTACCAGATAAAGTGTTACCGAAGGTAACATGTTCTTCAGCACACATTGATGGTACTTATATGGGACTTGTCTCCACCACTTTCAGGGCTGGCTAGTCACCACAGAGCCACAAAGGACCACCTAGGGGCAGACAGGAGCAATGCTCAGAAATTTCTAGGCATCCAGTCCAGGATATTTTGAAAATATGGGAATCTTCAATTAGGGTATCCAGCAGAAATGTTATTGAAGGTAAATAGCTTTTTTATTCTGTTTCTTGGCTGTATGTGTATCAAATCCACATTGTAAGTGCAGTGTCCCCATTCTTACAAGATATATTTAAAGAGGGTTTGATGGTTCCAAAGCTGTTCCTGGGCCGTTCTTCACATTCTCCCATTAATGTTGACTGACTGCATGAAATTATGAGGCAAAGGGAATAGTTCCAATAGCTCTTTTCTCTCCTTTGCTATCTGTCAAAAGGCAGTGATGGAAAACAAGCAAGCACAAAGATGTGTGTTTTATTTTCATGGCCAAATATGCCCAGTGAGTGTGTGCCGGTCAGGTAATTGGGAAATGAAGTAAATTAGTTATTCCTGAATTGTCAATTGATTGTGTAATGCATAAAACATATATATATATACTGTGTTGACCTGCATGAATTTAAAATCTAAAACGTTTTTCTGCTTTTTTTTCTCCTTGAATTGTGAAAAGTCAGGTGCAGACATTAGATAAAGCTTATGACTACCTCTGGAAGCAGCATGCAAATACATTTTTTTCTGTGTGTCTTTCATTTAGTTGACCTAATTGGCAGCTGCATGGAACAGATGAAACACTGCCACGCACAGCTGAATCTAGATTATTTAAGACCTGGAAAAACAGCAAACAAAAAAAAGGTAACCAGCTTGCATGTATCACCAACCAAATGATCTGTTGTATCTTTGTTACATAGCAAACCTCCAACTTGAAAAATGAACACCCAGTTTGTAATCAGAAGTTCTCTTTAAGCTTCACAATCAGTTTAAACATAATTACAAAGTTGCTTTGCACTAATAGCGTCATGACCTGTGTTGTTGCTACTTCTAAAAAGATATACCTATTCTATCAGCAAATTCAGCCATGATTCGTATGGTGACAAATTAAACTCTTTTCTGCTTCATCAAGCCCACATCACAATGACGCTCTGATCATATGACAGATGGTATCTTCTGTTCCTCCTTGAATGGAGAATTTTTAACGGTCTTACGCACTAAATAGTTCTCCTTTATATACAGGATAAAGTGGCCCCTGCCGTACATTATAATAATATTCCATGTCACTGAGGAGTTCTCTAACCATAAAGAGAAACAGTCAATGGCCAAGTTGCTTAATCGGGTCATGGATCTCCAGTTGATAATGGGGCCTCTGCTGTACATTGTAAAGATATTGTATGTCACTGAAGTGTTTTCTCACCATAGAGGAAGAAAGCCCAAGGCTGAGTTGTCTTATACAGTCATGGAGCTCCAGATCTGATAGAGACTTCTAGTTGCAGATTCTTTACCTTAGAATTTTCCCCCAGGCATCAGACTGGATCCGGAGATTTTTCTTAGAGCATTACCCTTGCACGTTGGTAGGTGGCGTCGGTCAACTCCGTAGGCATCATGGTCGCTGTGATGACGTCGGGAGTAGTACATAAACGCCGCCCTCTCGCAGTGATGTCAGTTCTTTTCTTTTTGCGCCACACGCTGATCCTGACTACCCTGGCTGTTTTTGGGCCAAATTCGACCGTTTTGTTAAAGTTTTTTGTGTACGACTTTGGTGCGTCGAGATGTCCCCGAAGACCAGGTTCAAGCCTTGTGAGGATTATCGGACGATACCAGTGACAGATCCTCATCGCAATTGTCTGTGGTGCCTTGATCGCGTCCACAACCCGAAGTCGTACTCAGAGTGTCGGGCCATGCACCCGAAGGCTTTGAGGGAGTGGTCCCTAAATCTAATGGTGGCCCGGCACTCATCTCCGCGTAGGTCCCAGTCTTGCTTGAGAGGAAGGTCTCGAGATCGGTTGCGGAGTCATCACCACTCGTCTATTTCGAAATCCTCAGGTCGAGGTAAGAAGAAGAAGTCCCATCGCTCTCCGACTTCACCCTGTCGTTTGGCCAACGCGACACGGGACGAGCGTCCACGCACTAGGCCTCCATCCTCGGAGCCTGCGTTTGCGTCGACCCCGCTCTTCCCCGAGTTTTCTAGAGCCGGAGCGAGCCCCGCAAACTGAAAGAGTTTTATGAGGCCATGTGCCTCATGTTTGGGTGGGCTCACCCCGATACGCCACCTTCGGGCCAAAGGGGTTCGGCTGAGGAGCCTTCGGGTTCCACGCCAGTGGCTTCGGCCCCGGTCACCGACGTCACCTCTGGATCTGTGCGCGGATCCGCACCAGCGCCAGTCGCACCTTTGAGACCTTCCCCGGGGCTGGGTCGATTATTGACTCTTCTGATGTCAGTAGTGTCCACTATGGACGTCGACCTAATTCTTATCCCCAACGAGTCGCGTCGGCCGACTTCAGCTTCGGTAGGGCCTATTCGCCCCAGGTCAGATTCAGACCCTTTTTCCTATGGGTACGAATACGGTAAGGAATTGGAGGGGACCCTGGACCCTTATGAATACCAGGATGACCCTGCTATGGACTGGGCACAGGATTTGGACGAAGTTAGTGGTCTGGATACTTCTCCTGACGCTGGCATGCTGTCTCCTCCTACCGTGGCTATGGCGGAGAGAGCAACTTATAGTAGGGTGGTCAGTAGGGCAGCTGAGGTCCTCGGCCTTGAGCTACCTACTGTAGAAGTCAGTTCTAATCTCCTGACAGAGGTGCTTCAGCCTGGGGCTTCTACTTCAGAACCCCTTTTAGCATTCAATGAGGCCCTCACCGATGTCCTTTTGGGTACATGGTCCAAACCCAACAGTGGGGCTCCTGTGAACAGGACTAACGCTCGCCGCCATCAGCCCGCACCAAACGACCCAAAATTCCTGTCCCAACACCCCACGCCTGAGAGTCTTGTTATCCAGGCTTCATCTTCTTCTGGCGCTTTCCCTTCCGCACCCCCGGATAGAGAATCCAAAAGGCTGGAACAGTTTGGCAAGAAGTTTTCTTCCTCCAGTCTAGCATTGCGGTCTGTGAACACTGCATGCCTTTTGGCCCATTATACCCACTCCCTGTGGAAAACGGTTGCGCAAGTCCTGCCGCAGATACTGGAGGAGGCCCGTGCTATCGTCTCCCAAACAGTGAACGATGGGAGAGACGCAGCGAAGTTCACAATCCGTTGTGGGCTGGATATGACCAACTGTCTGGGCAGATCGGTTGCAGTGGCCTTATAGCGCCATGCCTGGTTACGCACTTCTGGTTTCTTGGGGGATGTCCAACAGTCACTCATGGACATGCCCTTTGATGGCACCCGTCTCTTCGGCGACAAAGCGGACTCGGCCTTGGAGAGATTTAAGGATTCCTGGGCTACGGCTTGGTCCCTGGGTCTTTCCTCCGCCACTCACCCACCACAGTCTGCTTTTCATCCCTTTCGTGGACACGGAAGGGGCGCCCTGTCGCGTCCTCTACCCAGCCACCGTGCCACGCACACTGGCCAGCCTATGCGTGGCCAAGGACGCGGAATCCCACGTGGCCGTGGGACAGGGAAACAGAGGTCTGTCCAGTCCACCTTTGCCCCCGCTGCAGCCTCCAAACCCTCCTAGTCCATCCCCTCACTCCGACCCTGTTGGTGGCAGGATCCACCAGCACCTGTCCCACTGGGAACATATCACCACGGACGGTGGGTTTTGCAGATCATTCGGAAGGGCTACTCCTCCCGAATCTGCACCACCACACATGCCACCATCCTTACAATCCTCTTCTGGAGGATCATTTGGCAGTTCTCCGCCAGGAAGTCGCGGCTCTCTTAGCCAAGGAAGCTATAGAAAGGGTCCCTGTGCCAGAAGTCCGTTGTGGTTGTTATTCCTGCTACTTTCTGATACAAAGAAGGACAAGGACTTACATCCTATCCTAGACCTTCGGGACCTGAACTACTTCCTCAAGAAGGAGAAATTCTAAATGCTCACCCTGGCTCAGGTTCTGTCTGCCTTAGACCCAGGAGACTGGATGGTAGCGTTGGACTAGCAGGAAGCTTATTTCCACATCCCCATCCTGCCTGCCCACAGACATTACCAACGATTCGTGGTAGGTCCTGAACACTTTCCGTTTACCGTGCTCCCCTTTGGTTTTCGGCCTTACCAGCGCCCCTTGGGTGTTCACAAAATTTATGGCGGTGGTTGCAGCTCATCTGTGTAGGTTAGGGATCTCAGTCTTCCCCTACCTCGACGTCTGGCTGTTGAAGGCGCACTTGCCCCAGACAGTCGTCTCCAACCTTCAGACTACGGTGAACCTCCTGCACACGCTGTGGTTCACTATAAACGTGCTGAAGTCACACCTGACTCACTCTCAGATGCTCCCTTTAACTGGAGCTGTTCTGGACACAGTGCAGTTTCGGGCTTATCCTCCCGACAAGCGAGTCCAAGACATTCAGGCTATGATTCCGATCTTTCAGCCTCGGTCTTGGCTTTCGGTGAGACTGACTCTGAGGCTGCTGGGCCTCATGGCCTCCTGCATCCTGCTAGTACCACATACCAGATGGCATATGCGGGCTCTGCAGTGGGACTTGAAGTTCCAGTGGGCGCAGCATCAGGGGAATCTCTCCGACATGGTCCAGATCTCGGAGGGGACTGCGAAAGACTTGCAGTGGTGGCTTTCGAATCCAAATTGAGTCAACGGCAGATCCCTCTCCCTTCCCCAACCGATCTCTCTATAGTGACAGATGCTTTTCATCTCACGTGGAGCTCCGGCCTCCTTTATGCCTTCCTGCCTATCACTCTTCTGCCCAGAGTTTTCAAGAAAATCAGGAACGACCGGGCCCAAGTCATCTTGGTTGGCTCCTGACTGGGCTCGAAGAATGTGGTATCCAGAGCTATTGAGCATGTCCACCGATCCTCCACTCTGACTGCCTCTTCAGGCGGATCTTCTGTTGCAGCAACAGGGAAGGGTTCTGCACCCAAACCTGTCCAACCTCCACCTTCATGCATGGAGATTGAGCGGCAACAGTTGACAGCTTTTGCCCTTCCACCCGAAGTCTGCAATGTTATCTTGGCAGCCCGGCGTCCATTGAGTAAAACTGTATACACCTGTCGTTGGAATAAAGTTGTGGCATGGTGTATCAACAAATCTGTTGATCCCCTTTCTGCCCCTCTGTCAGAGGTTCTTCTGTTCATTCTTTCTTTAGCCGAGCAGGGCTCTGCTTTGGGCACCCTTAAAGGGTATTTATCTGCCATTCCGCACAGTCAAATGGTGATCTGATAGAAACATCTAGTTGCAGATTCCTTACCTTAGAAGTTCCCCCAGGCGTTGGTCTGGATCCAGAGGTTTTTCTTGTGCAGTACCCCCTGCGCACTGTTAGGTAGTGTTGACTGGCTCCACATCTGTCATCTGCAACATCTGGCCCGGATATAACATCGCGGGTCCTGTATAGGCACCACCCAGTCAATTTTTGACTAGTTTTGTTTTCAAATTTTTGTTGAAGTTTTTTTTTTTTTTTTTTTTTTTTTTTTACTCCTGGTGCGTCGAGGATGTCATAGAGGTAGACTGGGTTCAAGCCCTGCGGATCCTGTCATCAGGTGATGTCCGTGATGGATCCACACCTCGTGTGTCTTTGGTGCCTGGAATGCAACCGTGAATCGAAGTTGTGCTCTGAGAGTCTAGCCATGCATCTGAAGAATTTGAGGGAACACTCCCTTATGCTGATGTCAGCGCAACGCTTTATTCCACGCAAGTCAAGATCTCGGTCAAGAGAAAGGTGCCGGGAGCAGTGCAAATGCTGACACTTATGGCGCTGCCCTCACCCACAAGTGGCTCCATTCTCATTCTCATTGCCAACAGGGAGCCGGATGAGCGTCATATGATGCAGAGGCCAGCAGGAGCCTTGCCTCCTAAATCAGATCCTGAGCCCCTTTCTTATGGGCTAGGTTATGATGAGGAATAGGAGGGGTTGCTGGTCCCTTTAAAATACCAGCTACAGACAGAACAAACACCTATGGACTGGCATGCAGACTTGGGTGAAGCCAGCAGACTGGATGCTTCTCCAGATACTGGCATGCTTTCTCCCCTACCGTGGCTACGGAGGAGGGAGCCTCATATTCAGTGGTAGTATAAAGAGCAGCCGAGGTTCTGGACCTTGAGCTGCCTTTGGTGACAGTCAGGACTAAACTGCTGACAGAGGTGCTTCAACCTGCAGCTTCATCCTTCGAACCAATGCTCCTGTTTAATGAAGCCCTTAGAGATGCCCGAATGCGTCCCTGGTCCAAACCCATTAAAGGTGCTCCTGTGAACAAGACACATGCCCTCCACCATCATCCCGCTTCAGGTGACCCAAGTTTTCTGATGCAACACCCCAACCCTGAGAGCTTGGGTGTGTTCCCTTCCACACCACCAGAAAGGGAATACAAAAGGCTGGACTCAGTTAGGAAGATGATGTTTTCTTCCACTGATCTTGCACTGCGGTCCGTGAACACTGCATGCCATTTGGGCTGTTATTACTACATGCTCTGTGTTGCACAAGTGCTGCCACAGATCCCGGAGGAGGCCCGGGCTGTATTTTACCACACAGTTGCTGATGGGAGCGGTCCAGCAAAGTTCACAATCCGATGTGGACTGGACTCAACCGACGCACTGGGCTCTTAGGCACCATGGCTGGTTGAAGATATCTGGCTTTTTGGGAGATGTCCAAGCCAATCTTATGGACATTCCCCTTCGATGACACCTGTCTCCTCGGAGAAAAAGCAGACTCTGTGCTCCAGCACTTCAAGGATTCTTGTGCTATGGCCAGGGTCCTTTGGCCTCTCTGTGCCCCCTTGCTCACCTCAGTCTTCTTTTTTCCCCTTTTGTGACTACAGAAGAGTTGCCCTTCCACGTTTGTTCCTATTCATGCCGCACATGCTGCCCAGCCTCTGCATGGCCGGAGCTGTGGGGTCCTCCAGTTTCATGGATCAGGGAGCCAGCAGTCCGGCCAGCCCCCAATTCCTCCTCCTCTGCAGCTGCCTTCAAACCGTCCTAATCTGACTCTTCCCCACCAGGACCAGCCGGAAGCAAGATCCGCAATCACCTGCTCCGTTGGCAATCCATCACTTCAGACAGGTGGGTTTTGCAAATAGTCCGAAGGGGCTACACCCTCCCCTTCAGGACTACTCCTTCATCCATGCCACCATCCTGTGATCGGATGACGGAGGATCACTCGGCACTTCTCTAAGAGGAAGTTTAGCCAAGGGAGCCACAGAGAAGTAGCCAGAAGTAGGTGGTGATTGCTATTCATACCCAAAAATGACAAGGGCTCCCGCCCTAACCTAAACCTTCGGTCCCTCAGTCTCTTCCTCTTGCATCCTTCTATTGACATGTGCCAGATGGCATATGCAGGCTCTGCAATGGGACATGGAGTTCCAGTGGGCACAGCATCAGAGGAATGTCTCCAACATGGTCCAGATCTCGGAGGGAACTGTGCAAGATCTGCAGTGGTGGCTAATGACCCGTGATTGGGTCAGAGGCAGATCCCTCTCCCTTCCCCAACCAGATCTGACAGTAGTGACAGATGCCTTACTCCTGGGCTGCAGCAGCCATATAGGGTGAGGCAGAGATTAGAGGCATCTGGTCTCCGATGGAGTCCAAACTCTACACCAACCTGTTGTAGTTTCTTTCGATCAAATTAGCATTGGAAGCATTTCTTCCCTCTCTCAAGGAAAAGGTAGTACAGGTGTTCACAGACAACACTACCGCCATGTGGTACTGCAACAAGCACAGGGTTGTGGACTCTTTGCCAGGAAGCTCTGTGCCAATGGGCTTGGCTGGAACAACAGGGCATTTCCCAGGTGGTTCAATGTCTGGTGTGCCCTCTGAACGCCACAGCAGACAAACTCCGTTGCCAATCCTTAATCAATCACGAATGGCGACTTCATCCAGAGGTGGCTCAAGGTCTCTTTCAGTAGATGGGGAGAGCTTTGGCTGGATCAGTTTGTCTCTGCAGAGATCGTGCAGTGTCAGCAGTATTGTGTGTTGGAGTTTGCAAGGCGGCAATCGCTCGGTGTCGCTTTTAGTCTTGAATTGAACTCATGCCTCCAGTATACCTTTCCACCCATACTACTTCTGCCCAGAGTTCTCAAGAGCATTAAGAACGACCGGGCCAAAGTCACAAAGAGCCAGGCGTCCCTCCACCAAATCGTTCATTCCTGATGTGCGTTTCTATTGAGACTCTCCACAATTTTCCTCTCAGACTTCTCACCTTGAAAACAGCCTTCCTTGTGCCCATTACATCTGCCCGCAGGGTGGGTGAGCTGCATGAATTTCTACCAAACAGCCCTACCTTTCCATCTATCCTGACAAAGTGGTGCTGCGCACTAGAGCTTCCTTTTTGCCAATAGTGGTTATGCCCTTACATGCAAGCCAATGATCACCTTGTCTACTTTTTACACACCCCTACATCCTTCTAAGGAAGAGAAGAAACTCCACCGCTTAGACCCAAAAAGAGCATTGGCATTCCACCTTGACCATACGAAAGGGTGGATGATCAACTCTGACGGTTATGGTTGGGCAGTGCAGGAGTGGACTACCTTCAGATGGGTCACCCCCTGCATTAAGATATGCCACACACTGGCCAAAAAGAAGCCCCTGGAGGGCCTGCATGCTCATTGTACCCTAGCAAAAGCTGTGACCACTGCGTTAGCACACAGAGTTCCAGTCCTTGAAATCTGTCAGGTGGCAACATGGTCATCTCTGCACATGTTTACTAAACACTACTGCCTGGGCACTGATGTCAGTTTCATTTCACCACTTTCCGCCTAACGGCACACAGGTACTGCTCAAGAAAAATCTCCAGATCCAGACTGGTGTCTGGGGGAAATTCAAAGGTAAAGAATCTACAACTTCATCTTGTCTCTACCAGATAAGGTTTTTTCTGAAGGTAAGTAACTTGTCAATTTTTCGTAAAATCTCACTCACACAAGTGCAATTTTGTATTCAGAAACATGTTCCATTTCCGCAAAGTGATTTTTCTGAAAATCATTATTTTTACTTAAAAAAAGAAAAACAAAAACAATCCTCTAGTTTAGTGAAGGCAGTGGTAGGATGCACAGGATTATGCAACATGTTTAGCCAAAGGACAGGTTTGTGTGGCTGTTGAGAACGTTTCGGCCAACTATGACAGGTTGGACATAGGGCACAGAGGAAGACTAGGCTCCCTGTTGTGCATGATCCTGCTCCGAGCGTAATGAGTAAATGCAGAACTTATTAAAACAAGCATCGCTAAAGCCAGGGATCTGGCATTGGCCACCAGCTTTCTTAGTTTGGCAATACTTACTTTGTTCTGTTATGGTTTTTGCCAGCCTTTATAGTTTGGAAAGTTGCCAGGCCGTCATAAATCTAAAAACTTTGAATTAAAAAAAAAAAAGGCACACATTAGCAAAGGCATCACTGTGCAGACCTGCAGTGGCAGGAGGCCTGGGTTTCCTGGATGTCCTAACATATATTTTAGCTGCACAACTACGCCCCTCCCTCGACTAGAACTATGACCCCGATGGTGAACCCTGGGTTCAGATGGAGTAAACTTTCTTCCCATCTACTTGGTCTGGGCTTTTATGTCTTCTGATGTCAGCTTGGACCAGGGCCCCCAACTATTGCCTTTGACATCTACACTTTTGGCTTACTTGGGGGGGAGGTACTGTCGCAATGGACATTCCCAACTTATCCCTTGATAAGTCCTGTCTCTTAGTTGGGTTCAGGGCCTTTCTTCTGCTTTACAAGATGTTTATGACGATGGAGCCAATTGCTAACTTTGCCTTGAATAGACAGGACACCCTTTAGATGGAGTCAGGCACTTCACTGGGCAGGTAGACCTCTAGTTCGCATAGCCCTCCAGCGGGGCAATGCACACAGTGAGTCCCTTTACCTCAATAATACCTGCTGCAGAGACATATTTTGCTTATACCAATATAGTCTACACCTAGCCGCTACCCCCAACCCCTCTCCCACCCCCCCCCCCCCCCCAAAAAGCCCCCAAGAAAATATGCCTATGTAAAGCAATGGGAGAGGGGCTTGAACACTGCGATCTCCGACGACCAATGGGGTACCATCTGACAGAGAGGTGCCAAATCCTCAGTTTGTATTTGTTATAAAGAGAATCCCTATAAAATACTAACATGTTGGTACCTCACGACAGTTAGACTGCATAGATGTTTGCGGGTCCTGATTTGTGTTGGAAGAGCATGGCAAAAGAGGCACAGGCACATTCCTGCATATACCTGGTGGTCCTGTCCATTGATCCACAATCTGGGTTAAGGTCTCTCATACAATGCAAGCCATTTCAAATGTTTTGCTATTGATTGATTCATTCATGATCCTCCTGGGGGACCCAGGGGCTGATAGACCCTTCCTCAAGACGACCCCACAGGTACGCCTGTTTCCCAACTCGCTAATAGCAGCACAATTGTGTGTCCCACATGTGTAAGCAGCCGCAAAACCCTTCCTGAAACATGTGGTGGGAGAAGGTCTGGTCTCTGTATGCCAGGGAAAAAAACGAATGTCAGGTTCGATGGCATCTGTCGCTGTAGATACGCATGTTCTGCAATAGCTCGCCATCTGGTGTTGGGCCGGAGTGTTACAAGTTGTTTTTCTTCGAAGAAGTCTTTCGAGTCACGGGACCGAGTGACTCCTCCTTTTGTCTCCATTGCGCATGGGCGTCGACTCCATCTTCGATTGTTTTTTTTCCGCCATCGGGTTCGGACGTGTTCCTGTCGCTCCGAGTTTCGGAACGGAAAATTAGCTAATTTCGGAAGATTTTCGTCGGTATTGTTGCGTTCGGGATCGGCGTACTTAGATTCCACACCGCATCGAAGATCGAAGAGCTCCGGTGCCCTTCGGGGTAGTTTTTCGATCCTCCGTCGGGGCCTGGTCGGCCCGACCGCGTGCTGAAGAACGCCGATGGAACGGACCCCGTTCCGTTTCTGCCCCAAATGCCACAATAAATACCCCTACACAGACCAACACTTGGTCTGCAACCTGTGCCTGTCACCTGAGCACAGTGAAGACACCTGCGAGGCCTGTCGTGCGTTCCGGTCCCGAAAAACACTCCGAGACCGTCGAGCCAGAAGACTTCAGATGGCGTCCGCACCGACAGCCCAACGAGAGTTCGAGGAACAGGAAGAGGAAGGTACCTTCTCGATCCAAGACTCAGACTCCGAAGGATTCGACGATACACAAACCGTGAGTAAGACGTCGAAATCCACTCAAAAGAACATTTACAAGGCCCAGGGGACGCCACTGCCACCAGGCCATGGCTCGACCCATAAATTCGGTGACCGACCGTCGGCACTGAAAAAGGCCCAAACAGTGCCGAGATCGTCCGACTCCGGTCGAGACACCGGCACGCAGCCTTCTCGGGACCGAGAAAGTGCTGCAGACAAGCCTCGACACCGAGATGCCGGTGTCGACACGGCTCGACGCCGAGACAGCGGCACCGAAACAGATCGACGCCGAGAGGTTTCGGCCCCGAAAAAGAAAAGAGTCACCTCGGAGCCGAAAAAACACGCAGACAGGGTTTCGATGCCGAAACAAACTGCAAGCGACCCAGCTTCAGGCTCTTATACAGAAGAGCACTCGCTAACCTCCCAAATGCAGAAGCATAGGTTTGAGGAAGAGCTGCAAGCAACTGATGTGGACCATACGCAAAAGCGTATCTTCATACAGCAGGGGACAGGAAAAATAAGCACCCTTCCCCCCATTAGGAGAAAGAGAAGGTTGGAGTTCCAGACGGAACAGACACCACAACCAAAAGTGGTGAAAAGAGTTACCCCACCACCCTCTGCTCCGCCCGTGATTAACGTCTCACCAGCACAAACTCCATCACACTCCCCAGCTCACACCACCATGAGCCAGGGTGACCAAGATCAGGACGCATGGGACCTATACGACGCCCCAGTGTCAGATAACAGTCCGGAGGCATACCCTACGAAGCCATCTCCACCAGAGGACAGCACTGCGTACTCTCAAGTGGTGGCTAGAGCAGCACAATTTCACAACGTAAGCCTCCACTCAGAACAGGTCGAGGATGATTTCTTATTCAACACACTCTCCTCCACCCACAGCTCCTACCAAAGCCTGCCTATGCTCCCTGGTATGCTCCGGCACGCAAAAGACATCTTTAAGGAGCCGGTCAAAAGTAGGGCAATCACACCAAGGGTGGAAAAAAAGTATAAGGCGCCTCCTACAGACCCGGCTTTCATCACTACACAGCTACCACCAGACTCTGTCGTTGTAGGAGCAGCTAGGAAAAGGGCCAACTCTCACACATCTGGAGATGCACCACCCCCAGATAAAGAAAGCCGCAAGTTCGATGCAGCTGGTAAAAGAGTCGCAGCACAAGCTGCAAACCAGTGGCGCATCGCGAACTCACAGGCACTACTTGCGCGCTATGACAGAGCCCACTGGGACGAGATGCAACATCTCATTGAACATCTGCTCAAGGACTTACAAAATAGGGCAAAACAAGTGGTTGAGGAGGGACAGACCATTTCCAACAACCAGATCCGCTCCTCCATGGACGCTGCAGATACAGCTGCACGGACAATTAATACATCTGTAACTATCAGAAGGCATGCATGGCTCCGAACGTCTGGATTTAAACCAGAGATTCAACAAGCAGTTCTCAATATGCCTTTTAATGAAAAAGAACTGTTCGGTCCAGAAGTGGACACAGCGATTGAGAAACTCAAAAAAGATACGGACACTGCCAAAGCCATGGGCGCACTCTACTCCCCGCAGAGCAGAGGGAATTACAGCACATTCCGTAAAACGCCCTTTCGAGGGGGGTTTCGAGGTCAAAGCACACAAGCCAGCACCTCACAAGCCACACCGTCCAGTTACCAGGGACAGTATAGAGGAGGTTTTCGGGGACAATATAGAGGAGGGCAATTCCCTAGAAATAGAGGAAGATTTCAAAGCCCCAAAGCCCCTACTACTAAACAGTGACTCACAGGTCACTCACCCCCTCCACACAACACCAGTGGGGGGAAGAATAGGTCATTATTACAAAGCATGGGAGGAAATCACTACAGACACTTGGGTTCTAGCAATTATCCAACATGGTTATTGCATAGAATTTCTACAATTCCCTCCAAACATACCACCAAAAGCACAAAATTTAACAACACACCATTCCAATCTCCTGGAGATAGAAGTGCAGGCACTATTGCAAAAGAATGCAATCGAATTAGTGCCAAACACACAAATAAACACAGGAGTTTACTCACTGTACTTTCTGATACCAAAGAAGGACAAAACACTGAGACCAATCCTAGACCTCAGAGTAGTGAACACTTTCATCAAATCAGACCACTTCCACATGGTCACACTACAAGAAGTATTGCCATTGCTAAAACTACACGACTACATGGCAACTTTAGACCTCAAGGATGCTTATTTCCATATACCAATACACCCATCGCACAGGAAATACCTAAGGTTTGTATTCAAAGGAATACATTACCAATTCAAGGTACTGCCTTTCGGATTAACAACCGCACCAAGAGTCTTTACCAAATGTCTAGCGGTAGTCGCTGCACACATAAGAAGGCAGCAAATACATGTGTTCCCATATTTGGACGACTGGCTAATCAAGGCCCATTCGTTCATACAGTGCTCAAATCACACAAATCAGATCATACAAACCCTCTTCAAACTCGGGTTCACCGCCAACTTTACAAAATCCAACATTCTGCTGCGCAAGGTACAACAATACCTAGGAGCCATAATAGACACATCAAAAGGAGTAGCCACTCCAAGTCCACAAAGAATTCTAAATTTCAACACCATCATACAACGCATGTATCCAACACAAAAGATACAGGCAAAGATGGTATTACAACTCCTAGGCATGATGTCATCATGCATAGCCATTGTCCCAAACGCAAGACTGCACATGAGGCCCTTACAACAATGCCTAGCATCACAGTGGTCTCAAGCACAGGGTCACCTTCTAGATCTGGTGTTAATAGACCGCCAAACTTACCTCTCGCTTCTGTGGTGGAACAACATAAATTTAAACAAGGGGCGGCCTTTCCAAGACCCAGTGCCACAATACGTAATAACAACAGATGCTTCCATGACAGGGTGGGGAGCACACCTCGATCAACACAGCATACAAGGACAATGGAACGTACATCAAACAAAACTGCATATCAATCACCTAGAACTTCTAGCAGTTTTTCAAGCACTAAAAGCTTTCCAACCAATAATAGTTCACAAATACATTCTCGTCAAAACAGACAACATGACAACAATGTATTATCTAAACAAGCAGGGGGGGACGCACTCCACGCAGTTAAGCCTGCTAGCACAAAAAATTTGGCATTGGGCAATTCACAACCAAATTCGCCTAATTGCACAGTTTATACCAGGGATACAAAATCAACTCGCAGACAATCTCTCTCGAGATCACCAACAGGTCCACGAATGGGAAATTCACCCCCAAATTCTGAACACTTATTTCAAACTCTGGGGAACACCTCAGATAGACTTGTTTGCGACAAGGGAGAACGCAAAATGGCAAAACTTCGCATCCAGATACCCACACAAACAATCCCAAGGCAATGCCCTATGGATGAACTGGTCAGGGATATTTGCTTACGCTTTTCCTCCTCTCCCTCTCCTTCCTTACCTGGTAAACAAACTGAGTCAAAGCAAACTCAAACTCATATTAATAGCACCAACTTGGGCAAGGCAACCCTGGTACACAACGCTGCTAGACCTATCAGTGGTACCCTGCATCAAATTGCCCAACAGGCCAGATCTGTTGACACAGCACAACCAAAAGATCAGACACCCAGATCCAGCATCGCTGAATCTAGCAATCTGGCTCCTGAAATCCTAGAATTCGGGCACTTACAACTTACCCAAGAATGTATGGAAGTCATAAAACAAGCCAGAAGGCCATCCACCAGGCACTGTTATGCAAGTAAATGGAAGAGGTTTGTTTGCTACTGCCATATTAATCAAATACAACCATTACACACAACTCCAGAACATGTAGTGGGTTACTTGCTTCACTTACAAAAATCTAACCTAGCTTTCTCTTCCATTAAGATTCACCTTGCAGCAATATCTGCATACCTGCAGACTACCTATTCAACTTCCCTATATAAAATACCAGTCATTAAAGCATTCATGGAGGGCCTTAGGAGAATTATACCACCAAGAACACTACCTGTTCCTTCATGGAACCTAAATGTTGTCCTAACTAGACTTATGGGTCCACCTTTTGAACCCATGCACTCCTGCGACATACAGTTCCTAACCTGGAAGGTGGCATTTCTCATCGCCATTACTTCCCTAAGAAGAGTAAGCGAGATTCAGGCGTTTACTATACAGGAACCTTTTATACAACTACACAAAAATAAAGTCGTCCTAAGGACCAATCCTAAATTTTTGCCAAAGGTTATTTCACCGTTCCATCTAAATCAAACAGTGGAACTTCCAGTGTTCTTTCCACAACCAGATACCGTAGCTGAAAGGGCACTACATACATTAGATGTCAAAAGAGCATTGATGTATTACATTGACAGAACAAAAAACATCAGAAAGACTAAACAACTCTTTATTGCATTTCAAAAACCTCATGCAGGAAACCCAATTTCAAAACAAGGTATAGCCAGATGGATAGTTAAATGCATCCAAATCTGCTACCTTAAAGCTAAACGACAGCTGCCCATTACACCAAGGGCACACTCAACCAGAAAGAAAGGTGCTACCATGGCCTTTCTAGGAAACATCCCAATGCAAGAAATATGTAAGGCAGCCACATGGTCTACGCCTCACACATTCACCAAGCACTACTGTGTAGACGTGTTATCCGCACAACAAGCCACAGTAGGTCAAGCCGTATTAAGGACATTATTTCACACTACTTCCACTCCTACAGGCTGATCCACCGCTTTTGGGGAAATAACTGCTTACTAGTCTATGCAGAACATGCGTATCTACAGCGACAGATGCCATCGAACTGAAAATGTCACTTACCCAGTGTACATCTGTTCGTGGCATCAGTCGCAGTAGATTCGCATGTGCCCACCCGCCTCCCCGGGAGCCTGTAGCAGTTTGGAAGTTACCTTCAATTATTTATATATGTATCATCTCAACCTTAAATAGGTGCATACTTAGTCACTCCATTGCATGGGCACTATTACTACAATTCAACTCCTACCTCACCCTCTGCGGGGAAAAACAATCGAAGATGGAGTCGACGCCCATGCGCAATGGAGACAAAAGGAGGAGTCACTCGGTCCCGTGACTCGAAAGACTTCTTCGAAGAAAAACAACTTGTAACACTCCGGCCCAACACCAGATGGCGAGCTATTGCAGAACATGCGAATCTACTGCGACTGATGCCACGAACAGATGTACACTGGGTAAGTGACATTTTCATTATTTGTAATAGAGTAGCTAAATTTGATATCACATTGTGCCCTTCCACTACATAAATACAGTGTTTACAGTAGGAAGGGGGGGCTCCACATGACGATGTCCAAGACTCTGAGGACATCCGTAATTCATATCATGTGCACTTAAGACGCAGAGAGTGACTCATCGAGAACCGAACACCCAACTTGATGAATATGGTTCATTGAGGTAATCTGGAGGGGACTAGAGGTTTTCTTTTGTGCTTATTCAACTGGGTTGTACTTAGACTGTAACTGTTGCCCTTAGCGTGAGTGTACAAACTTTCTCTTTATACTTTTCATACTGCTTCATAGGGAAATGTACTGTCCTTTTGTTTCCTTCAATATGCAAAATAAATTGTTAAAAGGCACACATTACAATAGTAGTCCATGGCACTAGAGGTAACTACTGTGTGTGGATGTGCTCCTTGTTAAACGGATGCACATTGTAACTTAGTGAAGTCAGACAGCGGCTGAGATGGGCTGTTGGTGGAATAAAAATAAAAATGACATAACAGACTTATGGATGAAGTCTAGCTGAAAAACCCCATAAGAAACTATTTTACCCACATCATTTTAGTGAAATTAATAGGTCGAACTAACACCGGACCTGAAAAAGCTAATTAATTTGGTGTTGGCATCTACCCCTTATCTTTGCTAATACTGTTTTGTATTGTTTTTGTAAATTTTAATTACAAATAGAAAAGGTTAAAAAGATAGAGAGACTTGCTAAACTGATAGAGAGGATCACATAGAGTGCTGTATAGATTGATAGATACCCTTGTATAGATAGATAACCCTGTGTAGATAGATAAACTTGCAAATATAGATTGATAGAATGATATACTTCAATCAATCAATCAGTTATTTGTTAAGTGCACTAGTCACCCGGTAGGGTCTCAAGGTGCTTGGGCTGGGGGAGGGGGAAAGGGGGAGGAGGGTGTGCTACTGCTCGAAAAGCCAGGTCAGGAGTTTGAAGATGATCCTTTTGTTGACGGGGAGCCAATGGGGGTCTCTGAGGTGGGCTGAGATGTGTTTGTGGCGTGGAAGGTTAAGGATGAGTCGTGCTGAGGCGTTCTGAGTGCACAGAAGTTTTCTCTGGAGCTTGGCTGTTATTCCCGCGTAGAGTGCGTTGCCGTAGTCCAGTCTACTGCTAATGAGGGCGTGGGTGACCGTTCTTCTGGTTTCAATGGGGATCCATCTGAAGGTCTTGCGAAGCATGCAGAAGGTGTTAAAGCATGAGGATGAGATGGAGTTGACTTGTTGGGTCATAGAGAGCAATGAGTCCAGTATGAAGCTGAGGTTGCGTGCGTGGGTGGTACTTGCAAAGACAGATAGATAGACTTGCAAGAATAGATGGATAGACTTACACTTACAAAGATAGATCAATAAAATGAAAACTTGCAAAGATAGTTGGATAGAAAGATAGACTTTTAAAGATAGAGTAGTATCATAAATAGAGGCAGAGAGAGCTTGAGGGGTAAACAGGTAGATAGGCTGTAAGTACATAGACAGATAGACAGCTAGGTAGATAAACAGACAAACTGGTAGATAGACACACAGGGAGGTAGATAAGACAGAGTTGCATACATTGCTAGAAGACCTAGCACAAATTCATTTAGTAATATATTAAAATACATAAAGGAGCGCAGCTATAAATGCTTTGCAAAATGTATTGCATTCTGTGCATTCTAACAAGAGAATTATTTTATAAAGAATAGACTCAAATTGACACGAACTGTTATACTCTGAAATAGCGGCAATCACATAAAAAAGGCATCTCCTAAAGGCATTTACAACATCAGCAAGAGTCTGGAAGTAATAAAGCTGGAATATGTCCTGTGCTGTAAATAGCTGGTGGAAAACATTTTGCTATCATATCAGGCTGTAAACACAAAGAAAAAACTAAAGTAATAATTACGTACAAACAAAAACACTGGCACCGAAGGGAACTACCTTTTGTGTGGACACATGTTCCTTGTAAAAAGGCACAGTGCGGTCACTCTATGTGAAGTTAGCCAGTATCTGAAGTAGGCTGACCCACTGCCCTTTCTGTATGCTGTAGGGGGCATAAGCAAAATATGACTGACCAATGAGAGGAGATTGCGGGAGGGCAGGAGCCCTTTAAACTAAGCTCGCGCTCCCGCCGTTGCGGGTAGCGCTTTTGGAGGAGGCAGGAGGTGGAGCCACATTGCAGGAGGGCAGGAGCCCTGTAAACTAAGCTTGCGCTCCTGCCGTCGCGGGTAGCGCTTTTGGAGGAGGCAGGAGGCGGAGCCACATTGCGGGAGGGCAGGAGCCCTTTAAATTAAGCTCGCGCTCCCGCCGTCGCGGGTAGCACTTTTGGAGGAGGCAGGAGGCGGATCCACATTGCGGGAGGGCAGGAGCCCTTTAAATTAAGCTTGCGCTCCCGCCGTCGCGGGACGGGTGCGGGTGGCGCCCGGGCCAAGGGTGGGCCCGTCCTTCACCTGGAAGAGGCTGGGCTGGGCCACACATCTTAATTTTTTGTTTTTGCGTTGTGCTGACCAGCGGTAACCAGCGGTGCTGAGTAAGTCTTTTCCTTTTTCACTACCCTACTCTTTATTTAGTATGGGGAAGCGTAAGGTTCGTTCTAGTCCTGACCCAGCTATAGCCAAATCTAAAAGCTCCAAATCCAATAGAGTAACGCAAATCCATTCTAACTGCGTCTCCAGAGAAATTGCCAACTTAATTGAGGAAGTGGAATCCATTCTTAAGGAAAAAGAGGGTAATGCCCGTAAGAGACTGAAATCAGGATCTTTACTTCCATTTTTAACAACTGGTTCCACTAACCCTACTGATATTCAGCCTCAGAAAACTTAAAACCCATGCTTCTGTCCCTCCCAGCTGGACTTGTTTTCCTAATTCTTCGCTCTTGCCTGGTATAGGTTCCAATTTGGATGTAATCCCTACTGTTTCCATTCTTAATGGGATTCCATGTACAAATCGGTTCTCTGCTTTGAACCAACCAGAATTGGCGTGTGCCAAACAGTCTTCGCCTTTGGCGCCTTCTAAATCTATTTGTGACCCATCTAGCGATGATGTCTTAATATTGGTATCTAGTCTCAGGCGTGAAGTCGGGGAATTGAAGAGTCTTTTATTTGAGGTCCTTAAACTCCTTAAAAAATCTGACCTAACTCCCCAGTGTTCCTCGAATCCAGCGCCAGTACAAGTTTCTCGGCCTTCGGCTCCTGTTGCCCCGCCAGTAGATTTTCCTCTGCTACGGAAAACGGTCAAGAGTCCCAGTTATAGACCTCAATATGGAAATCACTCGACCTCAGTTCAAGCAAATTCGTCATCTTCTCCTTCTAATCCGGGTCAATATGCGGCCCATTTTACTCATGCGCCCGACCAAAATTGCATCGACATGTGTAATGTCCCTCGACTTTCACCTCATACGTGGGAAGACACTTCTTCTCTTATCAACAAGGTGTCGTATTGGATTCGCCACACTAGGGGCTGTGGCTCTATCATCCACGTTGATATTGTTTTTGCTTCTCGTGTGTGAGACCCTGGTGGGCGGGATACTATCAAACTTCATCTCGCCAGCCCCGCTTTAGTCAAGGGGATTTTGCAGATGGAAGCTCGTAACTCATCAAGAACAGACTCTGATATATTTTTTTAGAGAAAGTTTGCTTGTTACGGGTTATAAGACTACGTCTTCTCGAGTCATCCCAATTCTTCGAAATGCTTCTGTTTCTGTTCCAATTGTTCGCCCTGGCTCGTTGCCTTTTCCTGTCGATGGGGCTGCTTTGGTCTGCAACAACAAAGGTACTTTCACGCGGGACCCCGTCACCTCAGGGGACACATCAGATGTGGATTGACTACCCATTCTAATCTTTGCAAACATAATGTTCCACATGCCCGGGTAGCGACACTCCCAGGATCATCATTTGGTTTGGGTGCTAACACTATAAGGGCTTCACTTTGCATTACAAATGGGACTTCTAACTCAGCTCCTGTTGTCTCTTGTATGCCAGTTTGCAGCACTACATCAAGGAGATTACTGTCTTGGAATGTGGCTGGCATCAAGAGTAAATTATCTGATCCGGACTGGGGGGCTTATGTTGAATCTTTTTCCAAATGTATGTTTCAGGAAACTTGGTCTATGGATTGTGTGTATAAGCAAGGCTACTGTTGTTTCACTAAAAAGGCGACTCAGTCCTCCAGGGGAAGGGCGATTGGGGGGTCTATGCACTTGGGTCAAGCTGTCTGAGGTGGGCAGAGTTAAGAAAATTGCTATTGACTCTTGCGACATTCTTGCAACAGCAATATGGCCTATCACAGGTACTCCTGTGTTATGTATTAATATTTATAACAGGCCAGGCCCTTCTAGCCATCAGTCTGACACTATTCATCTGTTGCACAATTTTTTATCTGACCTTTATTTTAAATATTGTGTTATTATTGCAGGTGATTTTAATGCCCAAATTGAATTCGATTCAGCTTTCGCTGAGTCTATCCAGGCTGAAGACGAAGTATGGAATCTCCCCCCCGCTTTTAACTCAGCCAGTGTTATGTACTCCTTCCCCTAGGGTGTTGCAGATAACAGATCTTGTAGTAACATATGGCCTTCGTTTTGGAAATGGTCGATTTTCAAACGATAACCCTGTTAGATCCACCTTTTACAGAGGCCACTATAGCAGTACCCTGGATTACGTTATTTTTGATCTGCGTGTCTGGCACTCTATAATTAATGTAGAGGTGGGCTCTCGGGGTACTAGCGACCATGCCCCTTTACAAATTGAATATAATGCAACTCTTTTTTTAGGGCCAACTCTACCTCATGTGCCGGATGTTCCCAATGACTGGCTGGAATTATCCAGCAATAGGCGTGTGGTAAGATGGTCTTCGTTCTCGAAATCCAATCTGCTTAATGATAAGCTCCACGATTTAGTTTCCTGCCACCAGCTCTTTGATGACTGTACTGACCTATCCCCCTCAAAAGTTATGTCCTCTCATGTGGCTCTTTTTGAGGGTCTCAAGGAGCTTTTTACTAAACCTCCCTTAACCCAAAACAATTCTCCTCTGCCTAACTACAAGTGGTTTGATAAGGAGTGTCGGGAGGCTAGGAGCCTTTTGTCCAAAGCCTTAAAGTTAAAGAACCGGGATGCCATTACATATGCGAGAAAAAACTATGTTTCCATTTGCAAGTCATCCAAACTCAAATATGAGGAAAAATTATGGAAGTGTTTGGCGGAGGCGGATAGTGCCCGTGACTCCAAACTTTTCTGGACCTTGGTCTCGCGTAGAGACCCCGCCCTCTCAACTATTCCTGAATGTCATATTGATGCAGAAACTTGGCTCTCTCACGTTCGGGAACTTCATGGGTCCTGCCCCGACTCGAATAACACTCCTATTGATTCCTTATTGTGCCCCTGTGCCGCCCTTTACCCTAACGGAAACAGAGCTGGCAATTCGTGCTCAAAGAACAGGGAAGGCTCCTGGCTTAGATAGTGTTCCAACGGATTTGTATAAATCAGACTTATTTGTGTGGAACCCGGTACATCAATAGGTTATCGAATATTGTTCTGACAACTCGATCTTACCCAGACTCGTGGAAGGTGGCTATTATTGTCCCCATACACAAAAAAGGAGATAAGAGTTCCCCTGGGAACTATAGACCGATTAGTCTATTAGACAACTTGCAAAAAATATTCTCCTTTCAGTTGTTATCCAGATTAAAATACTGGATAACAAAAAATCAGGTTCTAAGCCATCTCCAGGCTGGATTTCGGGACAAGGTTAGTACTATTGATCAGGTCTTCCGATTTACTACCATCAAGTGGAAGTCCGTGAACGCAGACAAAGGCCATCTATTTGTGGCCTTTGTTGATTTGAAATCTGCATTTGACCTTGTACCGTGTGTCAAGCTTAGGGAGGTCCTGAGCAATATTGGAGTTCCGGGTTCTCTGATCAATATTATTAAAGATCTTTATTCTGATAACTATGCCAGAGTTCGCTGGGGTTCGGCTGGCGACCTGACCCCAGCTTTTTTTACGACACGAGGTGTGAGGCAGGGGTGCGTTCTTGCGCCCACCCTATTCTTATTGTTTGTTAATGCATGTATCCCATTTTTTTTCGATTGTTATGGTGATGCCCCGATTTTGGGAGGGCAGAAGTTCCCCTGTCTTTTGTTTGCGGATGACACCCTGTTACTTTCACGAACTGCCATGGGCCTTTCCAGACTGCTCTCCCGAGTTTTGGAGTTTTGCAAGGATCATGGGTTGGAAATGAACTCAGCAAAAACTAAATATATGGTCTTTGGGGACAATAGGTGCAAAATGAAGAGACCGGTATATCTAGATGGCGTTCTCTTGGAAAGAGTGGGCACTTTCGATTATTTAGGTATTAAATTGGAAGACTCACACCTTTGGCATGCACACCGTCAGAAATCTTTATTGTGCCTGAAGCAAAGAGCGGGTGGCATCGCAAGATTTGCTTCTAGATCTTCCAAATTTGCAATGTCCCCCGCCCTTGAAATATATAAATCTCAAGCCCGGGGGGGGGGCCTATATGGTGCCGAACTTTGGGGCCATTGTAACTTGCTGGATTTGTCAAGGGCGGAAAACCAATTTTTGAAACTGTTGTTAAAAGTTCCCTCCAGTACTCCATCTCTGCCTATTCGCATGGATTTAAATCTTTTTTCTATCTCGCAGATTGCATCCTTAAGGCCCTTGCTATATTGGATCCAACTTTGGTCAACAGACGCCCTTTATTCATTTCGCTATGGGCTTCTCAAACTGGTGGGCAGCAACACTATTAGCAAAATGAAATGGTGTGCTTACGTCAAAGGGTCCTTAATCCATCTAGGTCTAGAGTCCTATTGGTTGGACCCACTTTCCATTCCTAAAAATGCCGTGCAGCTACTGAAGGATGCTTTTTGGCATAACGTTCCGATTGTGCAATTTACCAAGATTGTCCCGCTGTCTATGTCTGATAGTTATTTATCAATTAAATGCCACTACGAATTTGAGCCTTTCATGGATATAGCACTATCCCCATTTGCGCAAGCTCTTTTTGTCTGGTTCAGAATAGGGTCTCTTCCTCTGCGCTCCTTAACGTCCAAATGGCTCTGTTCCACTAATAGATACAAGCTTTGTCCGATGGGTTGTCAACATGAAGAGTCTATTTCACATGTTCTCTTCTATTGTTATGCATATCATAAACAGAGAGCTTTGTGGATTATTCCGCTTTGCAAATCTATAGGCGCCAGGTCCTATCTTCATGTTGAGAGAATTTTAAAATCTGATTCATCTGTCCAGGTAGTTTTACCAGTGGCAAAATTTCTCGAATTAATCTGGCGCCTTAGATTAGCAATTTTAAAGAATAAGACTGGATAGCCAATTTTTAGATCTATTTATGTATATTTATTGACTCTTGACTCCTGATTTTAGTATTTCATTTTTAAGTATAAACTCATTGTCCTACTGTATTATTGAAACACCTATGGGCGCAGGGAATAGGGTCCTTGTTGAGTGGAATATTCCATTTTTAGGAGACATTCATTTTGATTATTCTGTTTGGATCTTAACTTTTTTTATCTTTTTATTTTATTTTATTGTGCTTACACATTTAGGGGGTCATTCCGACCCCGGCGGGTGCCGCCCGCCGGTCGGGGACCGCCAGAAGACCGCACACGGTCAAATGACCGCGGCGGTCATTCTGACTTTCCCGCTGGGCGGGCGGACGACCGCCAAAAGGCCGCCCGCCCGCCCAGCGGGAAAGCCCCAGCAACGATGAAGCCGGCTCCGAATGGAGCCGGCGGAGTGGCTGGTGTGCGACGGGTGCAGTGGCACCCGTCGCGATTTTCAGTGTCTGCTTTGCAGACACTGAAAATCTGAATGTGGCCCTGTTAGGGGGCCCCTGCAGTGCCCATGCCAGTGGCAGGGGCACTGTAGGGCCCCCCAGGGGCTCCACGACACCCGTTCCCGCCAGCCTCTTCCTGACGGTGTGAACAGCCAGGAACAGACTGGCGGGAAGGGGGTCGGAATCCCCATGGCGGCGCTGCTTGCAGCGCCGCCGTGGAGGATTCTCTGGGGCAGGGGAAAACCGGCGGGAAACCGCCGGTTCCCCTTTTCTGACCGCGGCTTTACCGCCGCGGTCAGAATTGCCCCTGAAGCACTGCCAGCCTGTTGGCGGTGCTTCCTCCGACCGCCAGGGCCGGAATGACCCCCTTAGTGTTCTATTAATCTTAAAAATCAAAAAATTTTGATGTTTGTATTGTACTTTTATGGTATGTTTTTTTACTTACCGAAATAAAGTTAAACGATGATGACTGACCAATGGATGAAGAGAGCTGGCTGAAAGACCATTTTAAGTAACTATATATTATTCATATAATTTTTGAAAAAAATCAAAAGATCTTCTCTGATGCCAGACCTAAAATTGCCTAGAAATAAACTGAAATCTGCAGTTAAAATTAGTTATGGTTCTGCCAATACAAACTCAACAAATCCTAGCAATTCACCCATTAAAATATACTATACAAACAGACTCCATACCTCACATCTCCTGTCATGCTCAAAATACCAATCATACAGGTAAAACACCTGCCTCCCAAGAGCAAAACTTGGTGGCTGGCTTGAGTTATAGTATGCTTTCTTTGAAGTCATACGCAACCTTTACTCCTTACTTTCCAAAATGTCAAACTGAGTTACTAGTAGTTCTTGATCCTGATATGCTATAAAAGCTAACTGAGGTAAATCCCATTTCATGGAAACGTGCTGCTTGAAGGCACCCTTATGGGTAACTGTATCAGTTCTCAACCTCTTGAGGCTGTAAGCTTTCAGGCGAGAGTATCATTTTATTTCTTTTGTCCTTTAAAAAGATTTGTGAAAGTTGTTTATAGTGACTCATTTTTACACCAATGACTTGACATTCAATTGTTCCAAATATGACTCCCTAAAGGAGAATGAGTATTACAAATACGTAACCTTTCCATCTTCAAGGGAAAGCCTGTTTTCTCTGCTGGTGTAACGCTCAAGTCTTTTTCTTCTCTAAATTACTGAGACCAGGATTTGCCTGTTAGCTCATCTTGGCTGTCCTTTCATTGTGCATCTACACACTAGTAGTGCAAGTGTTTCCTTGCTCTTCTTCCTGCAGACAGCCACTTGATCAGCTAGTGTTGCCTTATCTTCAAGTTTCATCTCATTATTCAACTATCCTGGTGTTTAGGAAAAGACAAAAACAACAGAAAGTAAAAGCATGCAAAAAAAACATTCTTCTGATAGAGCCTTCTACCCATAGATTTCTCAGCTTGTGAATTTTCCCAGGCGACAGACTGGATTTGGAAACTTTAAAGCAGTTCCCTTGCATATCTGTAGGTGGGGTCGTAGGGCTGTGTCTTGGTTCCATCCCTGCTCGGACGGGAATTTGGCTGACCCGCACGAGCTAATGTCCATTCCCTTCTTTCTACATCTTCCGGCACGTATCCAGGGCTAGCAGTGCTGAATTTTGACAAACTCTTTTTCCTCAGAAAATCCCTCAAATTCTCAAGTGTGCCAATATGGGCCCTAAAATGACAGGTTTCAATCAGTTTTGTGAATGTCACCGACATCTGCCTCTGATGACTTAGTGTGCCACACCACTGTGAGTCCTGTTCCTGCTACACGAAGCTGAAATTTGCCCTCCCCTAACTCCTTTGGAAGAAGCTTTCCTGGTCGAGGGCACAGATACGCTCTTGTTCCCAAAGATGTTCGTATGAACATTAAAAAACAGACTCCCAAAGTTTAGGTAATTCTGAGAGATCCCATAAAAAGAACAAGAAGTCAAAACATGGTTCTCTTCCAGGGGATCCTCATCAATAGTCATAAACATTGAATATTCCCGCCCTTGTGCGGGGACCCCGGAGCATATATATATAAAATACATACATATTATCATGTGTAAAACAGCAATGCAGGCTATAATCATAAATAGGCTAAAATGCTTTATTTCTATGCAAGTTTTTTTTTTTTTTTTTTATATTATAAAATCACAATAGATCATAAATATCTACCTAAGCCCCAAAAACTGGACTTAGGGAAGTAAACAGCAGTAAATAGCAGAGAAAAATAGAAAAAACCACATTGAAAAACAATGAAGCATTCTTAGCCAATAGGCTGCATGCAGGTTAACACAGGAGAACCATAAAAACTTTGGCACCGTGCCTTTAAGACCCTGAGCACCTCCAGTATCCCACCATGCCTCAGGGGTGAAGGGAAGGTGACAGTTGGTTCACAGTTAGGTCAGTTCTTTTTTCCGGCTTCTTCTGAGAGGATCCTGGAGCATTGAGCTCTCAGTTTTTCTGAGTTTTTTCTTCAGAAAAATCCCTAAAAATAGTGTTTTTCCTGTTTACTCGACAGATAACATCTTTTGTCTGAGTTTGGCAGTCTTTTCTGACAGAAAATGCCGTCTCTTTTTGTAAAATGTCCTTCTTGTGGGAAGAAGAAAGCCCAGTCAGACCCACACTCTCTGTGTATTGTCTGCCTGCCACAGAGTCACTGTCCTGACACCTGCAAATATTGTAAGAAGATGTCAAGGAGTACTCTCAAAGACAGAGAGAAAATCAGGCTACATGGGCTTCAGGAGAGGAAAAAGTCAACATCCTCTTCACTTCCCAGGCCTACAACAGAAGGAATGGCCAGATCGACGTCGACAGGTAGGATTGTGCCTGTTTGTTCTCCATCGACGTCATCGGTGCCACCGTCTCACCGGCATAGATCGCCGTCGACGGTGACCAGACCGACGTCGAGGGACAAAGCGTCGAAGCATGGACAGCACAGGGGTACATCTCCGTCGACGGCAGACCGCCGTTCGGCGTCGAGCCATCTCCGGCGCTCCCGTTCGCCGTCGAGAACATCTCGCCCCTTGGCGTCGAAGGACACGATGCCAAAAACACCACGACGGCATGAACATCCACCGTCGACCACTCGCCACTCAACGTCGAAACACACGACGGCGAGTAGGTCCAGGTCCTGCGATCGGCGTCAAGACATTCAACGTCAAGGCCTTCGACGTCAAGACCTTCGACGTCGAGAACAGACCAGCCATCGCAACTTTCGACGTCGAGGATGCAATCGACGTCGACACAACCTTCAGCTGTGTCACAGGCAGTAGAGCCAGCGGATAAAGCTCCCTCACCGGTGGTCTCTATATGGAGTGCATCATCCCATTCCAGAGCGGGCTCATCGGGGCATGTTTCTCCCATCACTCTATCACCTAGATGGTTAGAGAGCCTGAATAGACCGGCAGCATCCCCGGATTCCCAATACTCTAGGATGTATTCTCCTACTGCCTCATTACCTAGAACGCCATCGCCTACAGCTAGAGCAGGACGGGCTCGTTCTGCTTCTCGTCAGCCGACCACAAGACCTGCACACTCTGCTACAGCTTCTCGTAGCAGGTCTCGTTCCCGAAGGAGAACCAGGTCGCGAACACCACACAGAAGATCACCTTCTTGGTCTTCTTCAGGATCGTCTGTTGGGCGCTACTCCCCCACACTGACAGATTCTCCACCTGCTAGGATCTCACCGGTGGATGATATCACCACTTTTAATGAGGTTCTTTTAAGGGGAGCGCAGAAACTAAATATTGAGGTACCGGAGCCGGCCACCTCATCCTCAGTTATCTTTGAGACCCTTCAACACAGATCAGTCTCGAGAAAACTGCTGCCACTAGTACCGGGTTTGCTGCAACCTACTATGGACACCTTTCTGACTCCAGCCACTCTCAAGTCTGCCCCGGCTAGGATTCAAAAGAAGTACAAAGCTCCGGAGCAAGATCCTTTATTCCTGCGGAAGGATCCGCCACCGGACTCTGTTATCTTAGCCGCAGCCAGAAAAACACACTCTGTGGCATCATCTTCCACAGTCCCCCCGGATAAGGAGAGCAGACACCTAGACTCCCTGGGGAGAAAGATGTGCGGTACGGCGGCATCTGCTATGAAGGTCTCCAGCGCCTCGGCACTTCTGGGCAGATATGACCGCTCTCTGTGGGACTCACTCCACAGATTTACAGAAAAGTTGCCCAGGGAAGATAGACAGGACTTCCAGGAAATCTTGCAGGAAGGGGGCCTAGTATCTAACCAGGTCATCAGCGCGGCGGCGGACGGGGCGGATTTGGCTGCGCATGGGTATGCGCACGGAATCTGCGCTAGGAGGTCTTCCTGGCTACGGCTCACGGGTCTGAAACAGGAAGCACAGCAACGCATTTTAAACCTCCCATTCAGCGGGAATTCGTTGTTCGGTACCCACGCGGATGAAGAGATGGCCCGAATGAAAACGGAGGTGGACACTATGAGGGCAGTGGGCCTGGAACGTAAGAAAGACTTCAGGCGGAGGTACAGGCCGTACGACAGACGACCATTCCAGCAGAGGGTTCAAACCCCTCACTGGTCTCAGAGGCCACAACAACGACAGGGACGTCCCCTGTTTCAGGCACGTAGACCCACAAGAGACCGAGGGGCAAGTAGACCTCAACAGTCTACAGCAAAGACACCAACAAAGCAATGAAGCATTGCTTCCCTCAGCACTGTGCACCACTCCGGTGGGGGGAAGTATTACGCATCATCTTCACGAGTGGCACTCCATCACAAGAGACAAATGGGTGCTCAATATTGTCGAACATGGCTATTCTCTCCTTTTCAAAAAACCTCTGCCACACTTGCCGCCAGCAAGATGTTTTCCTTCTCATCTCAGCCTGCTACGCAAGGAAGTTCTTGCACTCCTACAAAAGAAAGCTGTAGAAAAGGTTCCTCCGGCACAAAAAGGAAAAGGGGTGTACTCCCGTTACTTTCTGGTGGCGAAAAAAGGTCAACAGGGCATCTTCAGACCAATTCTGGACTTACGGCTCCTGAACAAGTACATAAGAAAACAGAAGTTCAGGATGCTAGCCCTTCACTAGATTGTTCCGCAACTGCATCAGGGAGACTGGATGTGCTCCATCGACCTACAGGATGCATATTTTCACATCCCAATAGCATCCAAACATCGGAAATTCTTACGTTTCCAGATAGCGTCACAGCACTACCAATTCAGAGTCCTACCATTCGGCCTGAAGTCTGCACCCCGAGTCTTTTCAAAATGTGTAGCAGTGGTAGCGGCACATCTTCGAAGGCAAAAAATATTCGTCTACCCCTACCTGGACGACTGGCTATTGAAGGCTTCCTCTCCGGATCAGGCGAGAAAACATCGAGACATTGTACTAAGAACTTTCGAGTCTCTAGGTCTTCAAATCAACCACAACAAGTCAACCTTGATTCCAACACAAAACCTCCACTACCTGGGAGCTATACTAAACACAGAGCTCCAAAGAGTGTATCCTTCGGAGGAACGACTTTTATCAATCCACAGGAAGTGTCAACAACTATTAACAGCCGATGCACCTACTGCTCGTCAGGTGACATCGCTTCTGGGCTCCATGGCTTCATGCATCTTCATTGTCCCGAATGCCAGGCTACACATGAGGCCCCTTCAGGAGGCATTAGAGAACAACTGGAGCCAAAAGACTGGTCGCTTGGAGGACAGAGTACGACTACCAGCAGCGGCTTTTCAATCACTACAATGGTGGATGCACAGACCTCACCTGTCGATAGGTTCTCCGTTTCACCAGACAATTCCAGCCGACACTCTGGTAACGGATGCGTCTCTTCAGGGTTGGGGTGCTCATCTGGGTTCCTTCCAAGCTCAGGGTCTGTGGTCCGACAAGGAAAAGAACTATCACATAAATCTACTAGAGCTCAGAGCGGTCCATCTGGCTCTCAAATCTTTCTCTCCATTGGTTCAGGGGAAATCTCTCCTAATTCAGACAGACAATACAACCACAATGTATTACCTGAACAAACAGGGGGGAACAAGATCACTACCTCTGTCTCGAGAGTCCCAAACGATATGGCATTGGCTCCTGGCCAGGGGAATGTCTATCACAGCGATACACCTGCCAGGTCAGCAAAACGTAGAGGCAGATTTCCTGAGCAGACATCTAGAAGACGCGCACGACTGGGTCCTACACGACGAAGTCGTCGAGGACATCTTCGGTCAATGGGGTCGACCCCAGTTGGATCTCTTTGCAGACGAAGCAAACAAGAAATGCCCAGACTTCGCATCCAGGTTCTGCCGTCCGGGATCTCAAGGGAATGCCCTGTTGATCAACTGGTCAGGGATATTTCTCTACGCCTTTCCACCGATTCCCCTCATACCGGCAGTAATCAACAAACTTTACAACACCAGAATGATTCTGATAGCGCCACAATGGCCCCGCCAATTCTGGTACACGGATCTACTCAACTTATCGGAAAAACCTCACAGGAGGTTGCCGTGCAGACCGGATCTCCTGAGCAGAATGGAAGGCAGAATCCTACATGCCAACCTTCCCTCTCTGAGCTTGACAGCATGGCTCCTGAATTCCTACAGTATGGGCACCTAGGGCTCTCACAGGAGTGCATGAACATCTTGAAAGAGTCAAAACGACCTTCCACGCGGCGTTCTTACGCTTTTAAGTGGAAGAGATTTTACATCTGGTGCTCTCAACAAGGTATAAATCCCATACGAGCTCAGGAGGATGTCATACTGTCCTATTTGCTTCATCTGGCGAAGTCTGGTCTGCAGGTATCTTCTATTAAGGTTCATTTGTCTGCAATTACAGCGTATCGTAAGTCGCCTTCTCAGGAATCCTTCTTTACGATACCTGTAGTCAAGGATTTCTTAGAAGGCTTGAAAAAGGTTTTTCCTCCCATTCGGAGACCTTCTCCTCCATGGGAACTGAATGTAGTCCTGTCAAAACTTATGGGCCCTCCCTTTGAACCTATCCACAAGGCCTCTTTACAGCACCTTACGTGGAAGACGGCTTTTTTGGTGGCCATTACTTCAGCGAGGAGGGTCAGCGAAATTCAGGCTCTGTCTTGCAGAGAACCGTACACGGTTTTTCACGATAATAGAGTGGTTCTGCGAACTCACCCATCTTTCCTTCCGAAGGTGGTGTCAGAATTCCATATCAATCAGACTATATCTTTACCGACTTTCTTTCCCAATCCGGAGACTCCGGCTGAGAAAGCATTGCATTCTTTAGACTTGAAAAGAGTGCTGAAATTCTATTTGGACAAAACAAAACCGATTAGACATTCTAACCATTTGTTTCTGAATTATGGTCATTTAAGAACAGGAGAGGCAGCGTCTAAACGAACGATATCAAGATGGATTGTGGCTTGTATTGTTAACACTTACCAACTGGCTAATAAGCAATTACTGGCTAGGCCAAAAGCGCATTCCACAAGGGGAAAAGCGGCTACTGCTGCCCTCCTTAACAATGTACCAATTTCCGAGATTTGTAAGGCTGCTACATGGAAGTCTGTGCATACCTTTACTAAGCATTACTGTTTAGACTCGGATGCAAGAGCGGATGCCCAGGTGGGGCAGGCCTCTCTTAGAAATCTATTTGCATGAATATGTATTCTTTCCTGCACTTATTTCAGACAGTCCGCAGAGTTTTGGGATGGGCTTGCTAATCTATTCAATGTTTATGACTATTGATGAGGATCCCCTGGAAGAGAAGGATAAGTTACTTACCTGTAAATCCTAGTTCTCTTCCAGGGGTATCCTCATCAAAGTCATAAACAACCCACCCTCCTCCCCGGACTCAAGTCTCCTAGAAGTGCAGGACAGATTATCTTTCTGATCAGTTACACAGATTGTCACCGTAAAAAAGTACTGACCTAACTGTGAACCAACTGTCACCTTCCCTTCACCCCTGAGGCATGGTGGGATACTGGAGGTGCTCAGGGTCTTAAAGGCACGGTGCCAAAGTTTTTATGGTTCTCCTGTGTTAACCTGCATGCAGCCTATTGGCTAAGAATGCTTCATTGTTTTTCAATGTGGTTTTTTCTATTTTTCTCTGCTATTTACTGCTGTTTACTTCCCTAAGTCCAGTTTTTGGGGCTTAGGTAGATATTTATGATCTATTGTGATTTTATAATATAAAAAAAAAAAAAAAAAAAACTTGCATAGAAATAAAGCATTTTAGCCTATTTATGATTATAGCCTGCATTGCTGTTTTACACATGATAATATGTATGTATTTTATATATATATGCTCCGGGGTCCACGCACAAGGGCGGGAATATTCAATGTTTATGACTTTGATGAGGATACCCCTGGAAGAGAACTAGGATTTACAGGTAAGTAACTTATCCATCTTCTTCGTCCTGCCACTCACACCACTTAGACTAGTGCCACTCCTCCCGGGTCCCTGTAGTAAGTTGAGTTGTTTTGCGAAATGGACTCCAGCAGTGTTCCTGCTCCCTTTCAAGCGTACTGAACCATTAGACAAATGTATTCAGCTGTGAGAGGCTTCTGTGAAAATCTTTGGTACCCCATTAGTTCCCACTGGAGTCCTTTCAGGCCCCAAGGATCTGAGGTTGCTGCTGTCAGGACCACACCAGAGAATCTGTCCCTTTGCCGGACGTCTGCCCTTTCCTTGAGCACAAAGCCACCAGCTCCAACCTTGGTGCAATGTCCAATTCCGCTGTTGGCCCCATGGCCGAAGCCAATGGCTCAGGCATTGACATTGGTACCGCTGGACAAGGATTCAATAGTTCTATCTGTTTCCAAACCTGCTTCCAAACCTATGACCAGGGCAGTATGCGCAGTCCAACTCAAACATATCTCACCATGATGGCTTAGACAGTAAACCTATCTGAACACCGTCATGTGAGAGGTTTGGATATCTCACCAAAAAACTATTTTTTCTTTGCCATGGTAATCGAGAGGGCAGCAGAGGTCCTAGATCTCAACCCACTCGTGCAAAAGATCAAAACAAACGTCCTCACGTTCTAAGTTCCACTCAGACCAACCCAGAACCGCTTGCTTTTAAATAAAGCCTTCATTAACATCTTGATGAACACCTGAGAAAAACGGGATCTTGCCCCCCAGTGAATAGGCAAGTGTAACTGTGACACAGACCTGCTCCCTGGAGCCCAGGTTTCCCCCTTCCGTACCTCACCCCAGAGAGCTTAGTGGTGCAAGCATCTCCCAGCCACAAGAGCCCCAATGTCTTCCCCATATGAAAAAGAATCTAAAAGAATGATAAAGTTCGCAAAACAAGTGTTTTCCTATGCCCTTCTTGCCCTTAGGTCTTAACACCTTTATGCCTCCTCGGCAAGTACTCTTACCCATTGTGGTACAGGGTGGCAAATATCTTACAAGTTCTCCTAGAAGACATCAGACTGACCTTACAGTGTCTTATTTCTAATGGGCAAAAAGCAGCAAAGTACACAATACGCTAAGGTCTGGAAAATACTGACTGCCTGGAAAGGCCAGTCAGCCCCAGAGTGGTGCTTCAGCACATGCATGGATGTGCATCACAGAATTTTCCTTAGACGTCCAGCAGTCTCTAGTGGACATGCTGTTTGATGGCTGTAGGCTGTTTGGAGCGAAGGCTCATTCTGCCATGGAGACATCGCAAGAGGGCAAGGCCACCATCTGCTCTCTAGGTCTAGCTCAGCTTGTTGAGCAGTTCACCCCACAAAAGAGCTACTTGCAAGGCTAGGAGGGGGTTCCAGCAGGCGCAACATTAATAAACATTTCAACTGCCACCAACCTCCCAGTTTTTGAGGGCAAGGCCTTGGTAGAGGATAGCAGAAGTCAGGCCCCCAGGTGCAACATACTACTGAAAACCCATCCCTACCTCTGTTGCTGCTGCAAAACCACTTTAATTTCTCCTTGGTGGCATTTGATCGCCCAGTGGGAGGTTAGGTAACCTGTTACCTCCCTGGATGGCAGAACATCACGCCAGACCAATGGGTGCCCCAGATTGTCAAACTAGGATACACCCTACCCGTCCTAACCCCCCATACATGCTGCACAAAATGCACCACCTCCCAGAACACTACTTGTCCATACTCTGGAGCAGTTCAAGTTCTCTTGGCCAAAGGAGCAATAGAGAGGGCGTCAGTCTCAGAAATTGGGACTGCTTGTTAACTCCCATTACTTTCTGGTGCTGAAAAGAATGGATGCCTTTGCCCTTTTCTGTATCTTCACCCTCTGAACTTCTTCCTCCAGAAGAACAAGTTCAGAATGCACACACTGGCCCAAGTCCAAGAGACTAGATGATAATGCTAGACTTGAAGGACTCATGTTTTCACATCATAGTCCTACTCTCACAGGCATTACCTGTGGTATCAGGTAGGCCACAAGCACTTTCAGTTCGCTGTGCTCACTTTTTGCCTTACCAGTGTATCTCGGGTGTTCACCAAGATGATGATGATGTTGGTTGTAGCCCATCTGCAAAGGTTCTGATTACCAGTCTTCCCATGCTTTGACCACTGGCTACTGAAGGCGGACTTATCTCAAGCAGTCGTAGGCCATCTCCAGACAATGGCCGTCCTACTAACATCATTGGGCTTTTACAATAATGAGCCAAGGTCACACCTGACTCCTATCCAATGGCTACTTTTCTTTGTGCTATCTTTTATGCTATGCTCTTTCGAGCAATTCCTCCCCCTCAACAAGTCCAGGACATTCGGTTAGGATTCCAACGTTTCAGTCCTTAACCTGAATCTCAGTGAAAGCCATTCTGAGGATTTTGGGCCTCTTGCTGTCCCTCATCCTGCATGTGGACAATGGCAGGTGTGTTCATGTATCACGTTATCTGATTATGTGATTGAACTTTGTATCTTTTTGTGTTATGTTAGGACAGTTGAGGGGATATGGTACCACACCATTTAAAAAAAAATCTACAGTGTGTGTTAAGGTATGAATGGTGTGTCTGTTGTTGCTGAATGTGATATGTTGTAGTTTGTTAATGTAGGAGGGAGGGTTTCCAGCTGTGTAATTTGTTGATAGTGTGATTTGACATTATTTTTGCGTCAATGGGAAAAATCACACTGAATTTTGAAAAGCACAGGCAGGGTGAAGTCTCACACCCACTTAACAACGCAAGGGAAATGCTTTAAACGTTCCAGATCCAGTCTGGAACCTGGAGAAATTGACAAGGTAGAGAATCTGCGGTTACATAGTCAGTTCCAGAAAAGGCATTATATTAAGGTAAGTAAGTTGTTCTTTGCAAGGCAGGAGAAAGTGTTCTTAAAAATCACTAGGAAAGGGTTATGTTAACCTGAGACCTCAATCCTCACAGGTGGAGGTGATTTCATTTACTCATTCCATTGCCTTGGTTATATCCTCTTGTGCTATTTTCCTGTAGGGGTGTTCTCTTCGATTTGTTTTCAACTTATTATGTTAGCAAGGAAACTCAAATGTTCCTCCCTTCAGATAGATAATTTCTTCATAGTCACAAATGCCTGAAGTAATCCTTGTCTTGAGGAGGCTTGTGTTTTGAATGTTCCAAAACTAAGCTGTTTTCTATAGCAGGAACCATTTGATTCAGGAAGGCTTTTCATTCTTTTGGTTTGGACTAGGGTTTCTTAGTCCAGGTTGTTTTGTCTTGTCCAAATTGTCTTGATAAATTATGTAGAACTGTGTGAAACCATGCATTCTCCCCCTCCCCCCCCCCCCCAATAGATCTCCTGGCATGGTAAGCCTACCGTGTCTTCCACACAAACATGCAAATGCACAGAAAAAACCCTATTTATCCATGATCATAATTGGCCACCCTTTTGTGGGGCACCAAAGTGCTTGACTATATGTGCAACATGCTGACCCTCATAGAGTGTGTAGTTGAAAGGGTGTTGCCTTTTTTTCAACCTATGTGGGAAGTGTGCCCATAGGGCAAGTTATCGTGTTGTGATTCCATGCACCCTGGGGGCTCCAGGACCCCCCTAGTATTGCTCTTACCAGTCTTTCAAGGTTTGCAAGCAGTTTGTGCTGCTGGAGCCCCTCTGACCAGTTTTTGCACTCCTGTTGCTTGACCAGCTCAGGCAGGGGATGGCAGAACAAAGAACTTCCTGTGGGAGAAGGAGGTAAAGCCCTCTCCCCTGGAAAGAGAAGTTACAAGGCTGGAAAGGGGTAGCCCGCCTAGGCACCGGTTTGCTTTGAAGGGCATAGTTGGTGCACTCTTTGCATAAACCGGTTTGCACTAGTCCAGGGACCTCCCATCCCTGCTCTGACGTAAAACTGGACAAAGGAAAGGGGATTGACCACTCCTCTGACCATCACCACCCCAGTGGTGGTGTCCATAGCGCCTCCAGGTGGCCACTTGATTCTGCCATCTTGAAAACAAGATGTGCAGAGGCCCCTGGCAGCATCTCAGTGGCCAGGTCCGGCAGGTGACATCAGGGACCCCCTCTGATAGATGGTCACCGTGCAAAGTGACCAAGCCCCCTGTTAGGGCTATTTAGGGACTCCTTTGCAGGTGGGTCCCCAGATTCGGTGTGCAAGACTCCACCAGGACTCCTCTCCATCAACTTCTTCTGCTCCTGGCCACGGGAACAGCAACTGGACACTTTAGGAACCGACAAGATTGCAACTCCTGAGACAACCTCACCCTCCAACATTGTTTCCCCGGCTCCTTCCAGCAACTGTAACATTTCCACAGCTGTGCATTCTCTGGGGTTGGCAAGACTTCAACTGCACCAAGAAGGAATCTCCTTTAAAGTGAAGGAGTCATTCCCCTGCATCTGCAGGCAACTAAAGCAACAAAATCTGGCTGCATGGATCTCCTCTCCTCTGGAACTGCTTGGATATTGCAACACCAGATGCTGGTGGTCCGGAGTGGTCCCCTTGGTCCTTTATACCCTCTGTCCATTTTGGGAGATGGTGAGCCCATGCATCTCCTTGCAGGACAGTACCCCCATGCACTGCTACTATTGCAGCAACCAAGGCTTGTTGACCGCTGCACCAAGGGATCTTCAGGCTTCAAGTAGCCCTAGCCTCCAACACTTCATCCTTGCAAGGACAGTATCTCCTGTGCTGCTCCAACGACAGGGGACTCCTCTCCAGGTGTGCTGATTGGGCCTCACTGCAACTTACTGTGCCTGTTGCCAGTGAGTTGCCTGTGGGGGCTGCAACTGCTGGCTCTCCCTACTGCTGAGGGTCAGCCATGGACTCCCCTCCAAGGGTCGAGTCCCCTGGACCTTGCTGATCCTCCTCAGCCTTGCAAATCTTCCTTTGCCTCCTCTTGACTTTGCCAGGTCCTCCTGACCACTGACTGACTGTGACCCGGGGACCGATGTGGGAAATAGCCTACACAACACCAAGGACTTCTCTGCTGCTCCTGGACTCCACAGCTGATCCTCATCTTCTGTCATCGACCTGGATCTTCATCCACCGAAGGGTAGGTAGGGGCTCCTGCAGCGTGTGGACACTCCATCGTGGACAGGACTCTGTCCCGTTCTTTTGCAGATCCTCTTCTTCCAGAATCCACCCTTGGAATCCTCTGGTCTGGTCCTGTCCTCGCAAAGTTAATTTTTTGTTAGTCCTTGGGGAAAACCATGTACTTACCTCTGCTCTCCTGGTCACCACATATGTATTACCTTTTAGGGTCTCTAGTTCTTCCAGCTACCCTCTAACTACTCCATATCCTTGAGTGGGGGATTTCACTTCCCATTCCACAATTTTAGTATATGGTTTGGCCCTCTCCTAGGGCCCTAGCTATTTTCTTCAGGTTCTTGCCAATGCGTGTTGACTCTTATGCTAATTCCTAACTATTACTGTGTGTGTGTGTGTGTGTGTGTGTGTGTGTGTGTGTATATGTATATATTCTGTGTGATTGCTGTGGTATTTCAAGTGCTTTACACACCTCCTAAATAAGTCTTTGCTGCTCATCCACAGCTACCTCTAGAGAGCCCTTGATTCCTAGACACTGTCTTCCTTCACTAATAGGGATTGCCTAGACCTGGTATAAGGTGCCAACACCATAGGTGTCCACCATACACCAGGCGAGCTTCCTGCAAGCAGCCCTTGCGATTCTGCAGGAACAACTGTTGGGTGTCCGTGGCACATCATCTGGTGAGGTGGTAAGTACCCCTGATCCTTCCCCCAGGCTCAGAGGGGAGGTCAACTGCTCCCGCTTTAAGTCAGGGTCTCAGGCACTCATGTGTTATCAGGGTGGCCTCTCCACTCGATGGTGACGTGAACCGGGGGAGGGACGTCCATTTCCAGGCACCAAATTTGATTTAGGTTCTGAAGTTTGTGTGAGCCATCTTCCTATTGAAGTGCGCACTGCTCTGCCCTACTTCCTCCAGAAAGCATTCTCGCTCATCAGGAGCGACTGCAAATCTGATAGCCCCACAACGCAGGGCATGGGAGTGACTAGAGGTGCACACCTGGATGTCAGCCACACTGATATATGCGTCAAATGGGATGGTCTCAGACATACTCTTTATGATTCTCTTATCAGCCCTATCTCCTTCCTAAAATGTACCCAGGCCCCTCTCTAGTGACCTTTGCGTAGATCAAAGAGCACTCTTTGAAGTATACTGAAAAGCCTGGCTCTTCTTCCTCCGGTGTATGTGTACTACCCATGCAACGGGAATGTAGCAATCCACAAATCTGTCTGGAGGGATTCTTCTACCTCCTTATTTTGTCTCCAGTCAGTCCTGGATCTCCCAAAATAGAGCTCAGAGTCCTCCATGTATTGCACTGTTTACAGGCACACATACACATAGTACACACATGTAACCACACACACACACTGCACAGCGCTACGTACTCACTTGATGTAGGCCAAGGGTGAGTTAAGCAGGCAGCAGCTGAACTTTACATGAGTGAGCGTGTAGGCCTCTCCCCACTGACACAGGTTGTCGTAGTTTGGACTCTTGCTCTGAACAAGACTGCTGGTCTTAGGATGACAGTACTTTCGTTTGTAGGTGACTAAGTTTCTTCCTACAACTAGTTGTAACTGTTGTCCAAACCTTACCGGCTTACTAGCAGTACTTCACCAGAAACACAATAGTAAAAGGTGATTTGTAGCAGTCGCTTACGTATGGACTCAAAATAAGATCTCTCAGGGTTGTCGTGGTTAAACGGATATTACCCTTTTCTCACAGATTATTATGTCTCATACAAACAAAGGCAATAACACAGATGCAGTGAAGTTATAATAGTTTGTATTTAACATAACTGCAATTTGTGATAAGTTGCATGAACTGCAATGATTAGGATAATGAATATACCAAGCAACAGTATTGTGAAGAGGAGAGTCATTGTTATAAAGACCCCACCATTATGCAATATATGAAAGAAATATATGTATAGGTACAAAATGGAATAAGCCCTAATACCCTAAGGAGAGTAGGTCTAACCTCCTACCTAAAAAAGGAGAGCTCGGTTCGTTAAACCTAATCTGCCAAAGCCATGTCCATGAGAGGAGCCCCCAACCCTCGTTACCTTGGAATGAGGTCTCTATCTCAGACTCCGCAGGGACACGAAGACTGGGTCAGCGTCAAGATGACTGCAGCATCGGTATCAGCGATGGTGGCGATGCCCTCTGGTCGGAATCCCTCTGATTATCTGTCTAAAAGTGTGTTGTATTTATACAGATCTACAAGGTCCCTTGACATAAGTGTTATTCATAACAATAGATAACAGGCATGCTTGGGACAGCAATTAATATCAACAATCCCTAGAAAGTATAGAGAGGGAAAATCCCTAAGTGTGAATGCCTACTGTATGTTTGTCTTTCCTGCTTGATCTTGACGCCTTGGCGCAGTGACACTGATAATAGAACCCACAACAAGTGGCCTAACTATAAACAAGGCCGCCATTTTAAAGGAAATAAATAATTAAATGGACTAAGACAGAGCAAGCTAAGTAGGTTAAAAGTCACTGGGTGACGGGGGCACGAGTTTACAAGCCTACGGCTAAGCCAACTCCTGTTATCCCGTTAAAACAAACCAGGATTCACTACACCCTCCCCATTGCCGTAACAGGTATGATGAAGGTAAAGAAACCCAATTGCTAAAAAAGCTGCTACTGAACTAAAACGAAAACTCAAGCCAAAAAAAAAAATGTACTTATGACAAAAATAAATGCTGTGTGTTAAAATTTGTTTAAAAAACATTCAGAGATGTTAATATCAACCATGACAAGTATAGCAAACTTTTAGTATAATCATTATTTTTTAGAACCGGGAACTGGCAAGCAAATTCATCAAATTAAGTGCTATATGCAGGATCTTGAAGAATGTCATCGAAGTCACCATTCAAGGATCTCAAAAATTAGTCAACATCGTCTGAAGTGAAATCGAGAGCTGGACGGACAAACGGATCCACAGAGCAGAAGTGAGCCATATTCATCAGTGTATCGACACCCGCTGCAGCGTCCCCATCCATGTTAGTTTGTATAACAGAAGGCTCATAGGTGGCCTCGCGGAGCAACCTCAGTCTCAAGGGGCATGACCGTGTATGAACCCTCATCGGGGACATCAGCAGTTCGTGGTCCACAGGAGATGTCGGTGCAACAGCAAGACAGACCATAGGCAGATGTTCAAAGAGACACCATATGCAGCGGAACACCGGTTGTACACACCAGAGTAGAGGCCGGAATGACAATGACCAGTCAAACTCTAGTTCCACCAGCAAAGGTGTACCGAAGATCCGAACCATGCGTTCACGGCACAGCGGGGTTGACGGGAGCGGCTCCATTGCTCTGTGTCGCTGGAAAAAAACAACCACTGCGAATCAGAAAAAATAGCAGTAGTAGTCCGCCAATTAAAGCCAAAATAATTGGAAAGCCACCAAACACACTGGAAAAGAGAGAATGGATGGCTGATGGGATGACTCCGAAGACAGTCTGGAAGATGGACACGAAACCAGACCCGACAGCCTTAAAGAAATGAACAATCCCGGTGGTGCTTGAAGCATTGAATATTCTGGATACCAACTCTCCAAAGTGTTTGGGGAAATCAGTATTTAAAAGGGATTGTATCTCGGCTGATGATCTCACAACCTGGAGAGCATACGTCTCTTTTGCGGATGTCAAGGCGACCTGTTTTTGAAACAATAGCGCCTTCAGTCTACTCAACTTGTCATAGTTCACATTAATAGTATCAATGTGGGGCCACATTTCAGATACTGGTATCTCTCGTGTGGGGGGAAACAAAACATGGCCACAACACGTAACGACCTTCGTGACTGAGATTGCGTAGGCAATTCCAGGTCGCAAGCCTCAACAGCTGTCATCGCTCAGTAGAACATAACTCCCATTAGAAAGTACATGAAACACTGAACGAATCAAGGGGACGGGAGTACCCTTTAGAAAACGGGCCAAATTTGCGACCCCCGCATTGCAAAGACCGTGATGAGACACCTGTTTGCATATCATGGAATGACGAACATTAGTCTCACATTCACTTCCGCTAAGAAAGACCTCCTGTTCGCCGTTCAGACATCGATACTCAAAGGGCAACTCCCACTCTTCCTTAATAAAGCTATCTCCTAGCCGTTCATATCGTCCCACTGCAAGATGTTTCAGGCAGCTTGAGAAACGAAAGGTTGAAAACGGTAAATTAATAATGCCGTGTAAGAGCCAGATAGTTGAAGGACTCTCTGCTACCGTGAAGGGCAACTTATCCAATTTTTCTACTTGAAGCAAGGTGAAACGAGCCTCCCTTTTAGCCATTGTCTCTTATTCCCTGGAAAAATTAAAAGCAGCGAATAGTTCACTCCCATTAATGTATTTCCATGGAATGTGGCCACTTCTCAGTGTCTGCAATGCCCAACCCAGCTGCATGATGGAACGTAGCTGTGTTTGCCCATGATATAACCGGGACAAATCAGTCTGAGTGATATCAATAGCAGAAGACACTATATTCGACAGTGAATAAATCCTGTTCGATAGCGTGTTCATGCCATTGTCGACAACAGCCAATGTTTTTTCTAAATTCTCTTTATCAAGTTGCCGTAAACGTGCAGCAGCCTCAATTTGAGAAAGTTTCCAAATTTCATTATACATAGCATATAAAAACCGTTTTGAGCGTTGTTTCCTAGGACCTAATAGGAAATCTTGTAATTCTATACTGTCAGAAAGAGTGTTCAGGTGTTGTTTTACAGCTGTTAAAGTGTTCGTCTGCACCCATTGCTGGCACAGCTTACCCACACTGTATGTTGTAATGATACCAGTATGTTGACCTGATAGAAAGCGAGGGTCTGGCCTATGAATGGAAAAACCCCTTGAAGAGTTCAAAAAACGCCTCTGACACTCATCAGTGTCGGCGGGCCATATCAACCATCCCCCGGGACGGGAAAGTGAAGAATTATAAGCACCAGCCTTAACCAATGCATCTAGCCTATCCTCTGAAACATTAAGAAAGTGTTGCCAATCTCTAAATTTTGTCGGTGTAGGAATATTGGGCGTATTTAGATCTTTAATTTTTGCTAACCCCAGACATGATGTCTGCTCAACAGTGTCATTCAAGAAATTCATTTGTACAGGAATTAAGCAAGCTCGAAACAAAGCCTCTCTACCCTGTATTTGCAAATCTTGCGTTCCCCATACACTCTTCAAATCGATAGTGTTCTTCCAATATTCATAACCTTCAATCGAGAGTCGGGAAACAAAGGGGTCTGAATAAATCAGTTTTGTATCTGTTAGCAAGAGTTTTCTAAATTGTGTTGTAGGTAATTTAAAATAATATGAGTCAGCTTTCTTCGTATCATGCCCAGAAAAGTATGTGAATTTGTCACTGTAATACTTCGGACTCCCTACCCCTGGTGTTGAACAGTGTTCCCATTGTGTGTAGTTAAAGAGAGGCCTATATCTAGTTGCACGGTGCAGGTAGTGATGTCCCCAATTGTTATAGCAGAACATTTCCCCATAATTCATTGTATAATCATATACATCATCACTTCCAGAAGCGGAGTAGTCCTTCATCTCAGTTAGCATGGAATCAACTGTTTGGACATCCCAATCATCAGAGACAACATTAGGTGTAATAACATCAGACATAGAAATTTTGAACACGTATGGTATTTGAATTATCTCTGTAGGCCCGTAGATATCGAACGGAACTTTGTCCCAAACAATCCCATCAGGAATTGGAATAGCTGTAATATTGACAGGGGACAGATCACGTCGGACCTTATGTGATGAATGATGTGGTGTTAAAATTACATCAACAGGCTCCACTGAGGAGCGATCAGCAATATAGCGACCATTAATTAGTAAAAAGAAAACAGTCACAAACTCAATCCATAAAAATAATGCAATAAATGTCAAACAGAACCAGAGATAGTTCCATGGATATATCAAATAGTTCTGCTTAAGCCATCAATAGAATTTGATACCTCTCGAAAGTTTTTCAGTCTCAGTAGAGGATGAATCTGAAGAAAAATCATCAAAGTCTACAAAATAGCCAGAGGAAGTCTCCGCAAACACAGGACCCATTGAATGCTCATCCACTGCTCGTGGAAGTTCTTGATAGACAACGTTATTAGTCGTGGAAGTGTTTGTGTAAAATACAGCCAAATCCTGCAGCAGGGAGTCCTCCGAAGGTGTTACTGGAACCAACAAAAGTTCATTTTCCGCCCTCCCCATGGTCGAGGAAGTGTCCGGAACAGCAGCTGACATAGTTGCATAGTCAGAAGTAGCGATGGTCATCCTACTATGTAGAGGGATGTCCTGTTGGGTAGTGAGAGGGGATCGGGATCTACCCAAGGGACCTCCCGGTCTACTGTGAAGAATCGGCCACATGGTGTAATTTGATGTCATCATGGAGATAAATCTGTTGGATTTGGAACCAGACAACGGTGGAAGGATGACAGTCCTGGTGCCTTTTATTCCCAAGACCGATACAGATGCTCTGTATGATGGACCAAACTCTTTTTTCACAGCGATCTTCTCACGAACCAGATCCCCAATGTTAGGAATCCAGCCAGTCAAAGTTTTCGCCAAGTCCCTTATTCCCAAGGTGGCAGCACTTGCAGATGATTTATCATCACGGAATTGTTGAAGCTCCTGCAAAACAGCGAGACGTTCTTTTATGTCAAATGGTGTTTCTGCTGCCACCATACCAGGGGCATCAAGATCGGGAACATACATAGTCGTCCCAAAGAGAACCTCATATGGAGACTTTCCCCCCAAGGACCGTCTTGGCAGATAATTCAGTGCTCTCTGGACCCCATATAGGTGATGTAACCAACTGCGGCCTGAACCTAATACTCGAGCTGTTAAGGACTGCTTTAGATCACGATTCCACCTCTCCACGACCGAATTTCCCTCGGGATGGTATGGTGAGGAGTAATGGAGTTCAACACCCATCGTCCTCATGGTGTCCCTGAAAGCCTTAGAGGCAAATGCAGGGCCCTGGTCCGAATGGAATGCTGCAACCGCATATGTACCGATAAAGATCAGCAAATCTTATATACCAGTCCGGGCGTCAGCCGACCGCTGTGGCCATACCCACAGGAATCTACAGCCACTAAAATGTATTTGTATGCACCATCAGGTTTGCAAGGGACCACAGTGGTCCAGGTACACACAATGGAGTGGCTTGTCTGACACTAAGAGAGATGTCTGCCGAGGGCTTCTGATATTTGAGCCCTTAATCTGTTGACAAATGTCACAGCAAAGGACATACTGTTTAGTCCATCTGCATAGACCAGGCCACCAGTACCGTTGTTGTAGAATGGTGATAGTGGCCTGTATACCAGCATGTGCAGAAGCGACACCCTCATGTGCAGCTGTAATCAGCCCCAATCTTTGGTCTTCATTTGGGATCATTCGATCACCAACATCAGGAATTGTTGCAAAAGCAACATTCTGTGCACTGATATGATAGGTATAGTTCGTAGGGTATCCTTTCGGAAGGGGCTTGCCTGCAGCCGAGGCTTTAACGGCAATCAGTATTTCATTATCCAACCTCGTCCGAGAATGAGTCACTGCAGCCACAGAAGCCGTAGCTACTGATGCTTTGGCTGCTTCGTCAGCCAATGTATTACCGGCAACATGTATTCCTACACGTTGGTGCCCTAATGTATGAACTACATGGACACATGGCAGCTTATCCTTAAGATCAGCCACCCTTCCCCACAACATTTTGTGTTTAATGGTGTTCCCTTTAGAATCTCTAAATCCGTTCAGTTTCCAATGATTGAGGTATTCATTGTATGACTGGACGCAGTAATACGAATCACAGACGATCAAAGTCTATGTTCCTGGCTCTGAATGTTCGAGCGCTAGAAGAAGAGCCTTAAGCTCGGCCAACTGGGCTGTGCAGTCCCCTAAGGTCTGAGTGTAGGTATTATGAGGATGGAAAACTCCGTCCTCCATTACCCCGCACACGGCCGCGCAAGCTGCCGAGTATTGATGTTTAGTACCCACAGCCGGTTGTTCCAATCCGTCAGTGTAAATGATGGTATCATAACTGTCTATTGGTAATATGTGTAAGGGAGCGGGGTACTCCTGTTCATACTGGAGAAATTCTTGTGTCTGAAGTCTTGGGTCAAACACATAATCAACATCAGTGGCGGTCAGGGACGTAGCCCATTGATTCCAGCGTGGATGTAACGCCTTAGCGTTTGGAACGCTTGCTTTAGTGACGGCCTCTAAGGCCGGTACCGTGGAGACAACAATAATGCGCTTCCCCTGGGCAAGTGGCCTCTCCTTTATGACGGCCATCTGAACTGCTGTCAGAATTTTTTCAGTAGGAGCAAAACGCTTCTCTGCATTGGAGTACAAATGTGACTTGTATGCTATCAGCACCGTGTCACCCTCATTAAAGGTGACATAGGTAAATCCAAGGGCACCAGCTATTATTCTGATGACTAAATTTGTTTTATTGTCACGTGTGTACAAGTGTCTAGCTTCCAGCATGTCCCGTTGTATGTCCCTAAGGATGTATGTGTGTGCAATTGTCCATCGCCTGCTAGAAAAATTGGGCTGAATTAAGTCATATAGTGGCTTGACGCGTTCAGCATAATCTGGAATATATGTTCTGCCAAAATTAAAGAAACCCAGTAATGACTGTAATTTCTTAAGCGTGTTCGGAGGCTGTAGCTGAGCACACTTTTCTAAGAAGTGCGGGGCCAGGCTCTTCCCTTCGTTCGATAGCTCATATCCTAGGAACAATACACTAAGAAATGCTATCTTGCTCTTCCTAAAATTAAATTTATATCCGTAGGCAGCAAATCCCATAATTATCCGATCGACCCTTGCAAGATGAATGTCAAGGGTGTCATCAGTGAGATAGATATCATCCACATAGGATAATGCCTTGGAATCAAGCTCGTGCAAGATTGATGTTACACGGGCCGAAAACTGTCCTGGGCTGTTTTTATAGCCTTGGGGTAAACGACAAAAGCGTTTCTGAGAGCCAAAGGAAAAGGCACTTAGGTCCCTACTGTCATGTGCTAAATTCTGGCAGAAAAATCCATTAGATATATCCAATGTAGTTTTGTATTTTTTACGCACTATATTATTAATCAGCGCTGTGCTGTGTGAATTTTGTATAGCATATGTGCGTGTATGACTATTCAAGTGTCTATAATCAACCACAATTCTATATGAATGATCAGGTTTTGCAACGGGAAACAGCGGATTATTCATTGCCGATGTACAGGGCTCAATTACTCCCTGGTATTCAAGTTGTGAAAGTATCTCCGTCACTGGAGCTTTTGCTTCATGTTTAACAGGGTACTGTGTCTGCGGGTGTGGTGTAGACCTAACGGGAATAACATGACAAGGAGAGTCCTTGTCCCAACCTGCATGATTACGGTATAATGCAGGTGCCTGCGCTAAAGCCCAATCAGCAGCATAGGCTTTTTTGTCTGCCTCCGGAACAAGATCGGAGAAAGAAGGCAAAATGACATCTTCCCCATGTGGGAGCTTGCGGACATGTTCAGGTGGCCAGTCTCTCTCGGCCAACAGGATATCACTAGTAAGTTCATCCCAAAATATTACACTAATAATGCGTTCCACGTCCCCCTCTATCTGAATTGTTAAATCATAAACCTGATCGGGTGGGAGAACGCGGCCATCCGCCGTTTCAACTGCGATGTAATCGCTAGTTGCTGTCGCAACCAGATGATCTCTCAGACTCTGGCGACATATCGTGACCTCTGCCGCGCTGTCCAACAGAGTCACTGCCCACCTCTTGTTCCTCAACAGTGTTCTCAATACTACTGGCATTTTTAACTGTCAGTGCTGCCACTTTCTTCTTTTTAAACTGTGGCTTTTGCTGAGGAGTCTTTTCTTCTTTTTTAATGGTAGACTGCGGCGAATCTTTCTTTTCTTTCACGTATTCCGGACGTCGATCTTGACGGCCCCCTCTCTCGCTACGTTTATCCGGTGCGTCCTGAAAGGAATGAGAAGGACGTGAATCAGTATATCTGTCTGGAGTTCTAATGTTATCCCTATTCCTGAAATTATATCTCCTGTCGGAGTACTCCGGATGCGGAGAATCAGCTCTTTTATTTCTCCTATCTTTGAAATCTTTTTGTTTGTCCCAGTGTTTTTTAGAGCCCTCTTGTGCTTGCTTTGTACCTTCCTTATGGGTGGTACTCAGTATGTCCAATTTTTTAGGTTTGGCTGCCAGCCCATCCCGTCCTATACTATATAGGTATCAGATATTTTTTTCGGTAGCTGTCTCTCCTGTTCCACATGTGGAGTTTCTCGGAGACGCTGGCGTATCGCCAGTGCCACTGCTTCCCCTTTAATATTACTTAATATTATCGAGGAGACGGCGTCAAAGTTACGCATCAATTTCATCCCCAGATCTAGGGCCGGTGCAGCCCCATGCTCAGTTTGTATTTGTTTCAACACTTCCGGTAAATTGGCAAGTGTAGGGGTACCATGTGTGGTAGTATAAACGGCAGCGAAGACTGTACCCCAAGTGGCACATTCATCCACCGAGGGAACCATCCCGAATGGTAAGCACATAGTGAGCAATCTATGTTTCTTCTGTGGCCCCGTATGGGGGAACACAGCTTCCAGCTGATTTGTTTTCTGAGCAATCCAGAACGGTATTTTTTCCCGATCCGAGGGCACTTTATCCATAATGGTATGCACTGTTTGTGGATTAATCCCAGTAGCCAATTGATATCCACCAGCTACTGGCGGTGCTGGACGCGCTGGTGTAGTGTTCAATGTTCGCATTACGAACTGGACCAATCGTCTATATAATGCCACTAATTCATTATATAATATCCTTAAATCTACAATCGGCATAGTCTGTATGCCTGGGTGAGGTGTATATGTGGCAAACATGGGCCACGTAGGCCCTTCATTACTTAAAGGACCTAGCCTCACCCGTCGTAGTATATGTGGTAGGGCGCCTTCAAACCAGTTTTGATGCTCTTGATATGTGAGCGATATTTCATGATACTGGTATGCTTTGTACCTTACGGGTACGTCCGCAATGTCATAAGTGTGAAATGTGTGCGTTCGTTGGTCAGCCTCAGGAAAGGCAACCCAACAGTAAAATGTTTCTGTTTGGTATGCTTCAGTCACTTCTATTATCAGAGTAACATCCCCGCCTTCTTCCGTAAGGCCATGCGCTAATAAATGTTGTGTAAGTGCATGTCTAGCATTTGCAGGAATGTCTATGGTATTGGCCATAGTTGTTTAGAGAAAACGGAACACCAAAATAGGGGACGTTTTTCCTTTTGTGAGTTCGAGCTCGAACTACCTACAGCCTAATTAGGTGTTACCTGTTTGGCCGAGGAGGATTCTCCCAAAGACCACGGACGTCTCCGTATAATGGTACTGAGGGTACCTATTGTCTGTGAGACAGTGATAGTCAGGGCATCCGTAAATTAGTGCCTAAACACCATCGTTGGTGGCGCCATGTCGTAGTTTGGACTCTTGCTCTGAGCAAGACTGCTGCTCTCCGGATGACAGTACTTTTGTTTGTAGGTGACTAAGTTTCTTCCTACAACTAGTTGTAACTGTTGTCCAAACCTTACCGGCTTACTAGCAGTACTTCACCAGAAACACAATAGTAAAAGGTGATTTGTAGCAGTCGCTTACGCATGGACTCAAAATAAGATCTCTCAGGGTTGTCGTGGTTAAACGGATATTACCCTTTTCTCACAGATTATTATGTCTCATACAAACAAAGGCAATAACACAGATGCAGTGAAGTTATAATAGTTTTTATTTAACATAACTGCAATTTGTGATAAGTTGCATGAACTGCAATGATTAGGATAATGAATATACCAAGCAACAGTATTGTGAAGAGGAGAGTCATTGTTATAAAGACCCCCACCATTATGCAATATATGAAAGAAATATATGTATAGGTACAAAATGGAATAAGCCCTAATACCCTAAGGAGAGTAGGTCTAACCTCCTACCTAAAAAAGGAGAGCTCGGTTCGTTAAACCTAATCTGCCAAAGCTGTGTCCATGAGAGGAGCCCCCAACCCTCGTTACCTTGGAATGAGGTCTCTGTCTCAGACTCCGCAGGGACACGAAGACTGGGTCAGCGTCAAGATGACTGCAGCATCGGTATCAGCGATGGTGGCGATGCCCTCTGGTCGGAATCCCTCTGATTATCTGTCTAAAAGTGTGTTGTATTTATACAGATCTGCAAGGTCCCTTGACATAAGTGTTATTCATAACAATAGATAACAGGCATGCTTGGGACGGCAATTAATATCAACAATCCCTCGAAAGTATAGAGAGGGAAAATCCCTAAGTGTGAATGCCTACTGTATATTTGTCTTTCGTGCTTGATCTTGACGCCTTGGCGCAGTGACACTGATAATAGAACCCACAACAAGTGGCCTAACTATAAACAAGGCCGCCATTTTAAAGGAAATAAATAATTAAATGGACTAAGACAGAGCAAGCTAAGTAGGTTAAAAGTCACTGGGTGACGGGGGCACGAGTTTACAAGCCTACGGCTAAGCCAACTCCTGTTATCCCGTTAAAACAAACCAGGATTCACTACAAGGTAAAAATACATTTCCACTTCTATTGATGACTACACGGCATGCTGCCACCACTGTGGTCATGCTACTTAACTCCTGAGAAAGGCAGTAGTCTTTCAGCCTCATGAGGTCAGCGCTTTGGGTGCACGTCCGTAATCATGTGAGGAACCTTTTAGAACCTAAAAGGGAGATAGGCAGGGTTTATTATTTTCAGTAAGCTAAAAGCTTTGTGCAGCTCCGAAGGTCCCTTCATGGCATTTCTAAAGATAATTTCCCACTTAGCTTTTCACTGCACTCAGTTGTTCAATCTCAGATTCTTTTAAAGGTCCGGAGTAGGCATGCTTGGAGACAGAGATTGTGTGAGATCTGCTGGGAGGTACTTTTTATAGTCATCCAATTTATGATGTGGAGAAGTGGTCATAGTATGTAGCTAGTTGGGACCTCCACTGGACTAAATTAAAGTCCTCCAATTGACAGCAGAATGTGGCAGATCTCTTCAGTTATTTTGTGTCTGTCAGTGATGGATAGTTTATTGAGTAGTACAGCTCTGGGTGATAAGTAATGTGGCGGATATACCCTATGTGGGTATAAAAAAAATTAAGCAGTATAAAGCGTTTACTATGCAGCCTGTATGGGCTACATCCAGCTGATGACTATGGAGTGTTATTGTGTTAGTGTTCGTGTAGACCTGAAGGGTTATTTATGAATTAGCATTACAATGTAATGCCTGGTCTAGCCATATGTCATTTGTTTATAACTTACCTGTATATGGAAAATTGTGTGGTGGTAGGGCTGTCCTCATCTGTGGGCTGTGAACTGTAAATTGTACTATTGTAGTTGAAGGTACAATTAACATTCCAGGATCCACCACTAAGTTGTAAATTAATGGAGTTATCTTGTAAACAGACACATTTTCTGATTGAATGCACTCCTGAATACTTCCCATCTTGTCTAGTAGGGATTTCCAGAGTTTGGTGGTTTGTAGTGAGGAAGCAGTGCACTTATGTTCATTTTGAGGCTCAGTGGACAATGCAGTGTCCCCTGAAGATAATTGCTTTAGTTGTAGATGTGGAGTGAATGCGGGATTAGAGTAATGTGTTCTCTTGGGTGAAGATGGAGAAGGAGTCTTGCAACAGAATTTTGGATTAGTTGTATTTTGCATATGATGAAACTGGGTGTGCCGATGTATAGACGGTTGGCATAATCAACCTTGCAGATTACAAGTGTGGCAATACTTTATAGCTTTTGTTGGTATCCAAGGTTTATGGGAAGATGTGTTGCAGAGTTTTCATTGTGTAGAAGGTGTTCTTTGTTAACATGTAGTATAAAGGCTTGTCGGAATCCATGGTTACACCTAGGTTTATCTCTTCTATGGATGTTATTTGAGGAGGCTTTGTTACTTTTGATATATAATCCAGGTGGCTGGTATTTTTTTTCCATTGTCTGCAGATCATTAGCGTGGTCTTTGTGGTGTTGAGCATTAGATGGTTATTCAGCATCCATGTTTTCATGGCACTAAAGCAGTTGTCAAGTTTTGACTCATTGTGACCATCCAATTTTAGAATGATTTTCATGTCATCTGCATAGTTATAACATAAGAGATTAAATAGTTTAATCAGGTTTATGTATAGGATTAAGTAAATGTTAAGTATCAATTTCCACTTCGTACTGGTGCCCTTACGCTTGGAAGGTTTCCTACAAACTGCACCTACAAAAAGATTAGATAACTGTAAGCTGGCCTGGTGTGTGGTGGACACCTGTGGTGTTATCACCCTACAGCAGGTCCAGGTATCCCCTGTAGGCAATGTCCAGGAAGCCAGGGCTCTCTAGAGGTAGCTGTGGATGAGCAGCCAAGACTTATCTAGCAGACATGCAAAACGTATGCAATACCACTATAGTCACACAGCACTTACACGCATGAAAGAACCACAGTGTTAGAAAAATAAAGGCACTTTATTATAGTAACACAGTTACTGAAATACTGTATAGGCAATACCCAACTGGAGATAAGTGAACACACTATTATGTACACATTAGAAATCAATAGGTAGCATAGAAAGCAATAGGCATTGGTAAAAGCAATAGCAGATAGTGAGGGCCCTGTGGGGGAACCGAACCATATACTAAGAAAGTGGAATATGAAAGGATGTGGAACCAGGAGAAGGGAGCTGAATCAACTAGGAACCCGAAAAGGTAAGTACCAGGGTGCCCCCAGCGACCAGGAGAGGCAAGTACCTGGTTTTCCCCAAACTCAACATGAGAACTTTGGTAAAGAACCGTGCAAGACCTAAGCGAGACTGGAAGAACCCAAAGGTGGATCCTGACAGAAGAGGATCTGCAAAGGAAGGGGACAAAGACCAATTTGAGATGGAGTGTCTGGTTGTGGCAGGTGCCACTACCCACCCTTCTGTGGATGCAGGACCAGGTCGACGGTGGCCGAAGAAGGTCAGCATTAGAGGAGTCCCAGGAATTGATGTCCCCTGTTGATGGTCGAGATGCAGTCAGTCAGTGGTGCTGGAAAACCACCAACAAGCCTTGGCAAATGGAAGAGTCCGAGAACAAGGTTGGCAAGGCTGAAGAGGCCCTGCAAGGCCCAGGGGACTCGACCCAAGGAGGGGAGTCCGGGGTGGCCCTCAGCAGCTGGGAGAGTCACAAGAAGAAGAGGCAGCCCCCAGAGGCAACGCACTGGCAGCAGGCACAGGAGTTGCAGTGAGGCCCAATCAGCACACCTGAAGAGGAGTCCCACATCCCTGGAGCAGCAGGCAGGAGTGCTAGAGGCCAGGGCTACACGAAGCCTGAGGATCCCTTGGATTAGGAACAAACAAGCCTTGGTAGCTGCTAGAGTCGCGGGTGCACAGGGACACTGTGCTGGAAGAAGAGGCAAGGGCTTACCATCTTCCAAGTTGGACAGCTGGCAGAGAGGACTAAGGGGTCACTCCCCTTTCCATTGTCCAGTTTCGCGCCCAAATCTGCCCATCAAAGCATGCTTGTGTCTTGGGAAGGCTCCCCCTCCCATGCCATGTAACACCAATTTCCAAAGGGAGAGGGTGTTGACTCACTCTCCCAAAGGAAATTCTGTTTTTTTTCATTTTTTTGCCTTCCTCTACCTGAGCCGGTCAAGCAGCAGGAAGATAGAAACCTGTGTGAGGGGTGACAGCAGCGCGGGCTGCCTGGAAAACCCTAGAAGACTGATAGGAGCAATATTGGGGGTCCTCTAAGGTGTTCGCAGAGTGCATGGAATCATACAACCAATAATGGCAAGAGTATTGGGGTATGATTCCGACATGTTTGATAACAAACATGCCCAGGTTCGGAGTTACCGTTATGTAGCTAGACACAGGTAGTGACCTGCGTCCAGTACACAGGTAAAATGGCTTCCCCTCACTTAAGAAGTCCAGAGAAATGGAGCTGGGTCTTCCTAGGGGCTCTTTTGTTCATGCAGAGGTGCCCTCACACACAGGTACTTACACCCTGCCATCTGGGCCAGGAAGGCCTGCCATAGGGGTGACTTACAGTGACCTGGTGCAGTGACCTGTGGTGAAAGGGTGCCCCAATGCCCTGGGTACCTAGGTACCATATACTAGGGACTTACATGGGGGGACCAGTATGCCAATTGTGGGGTGTAATAAGTCAGGAACAACCACATTTAGCGGGAGAGAGCACAGTCACTGGGGTCCTGGTTAGCAAGATCCCAGTGAACACAGTCAAAACACACTCACAGCAGGCAAAAAGTGGGGTAACCATGCCAAAAAGAGGATACTTTCCTACAACCACGACCCAAAGTCGTGGTCCGAGTGTCAGGCCATGAACTTAAAGGCTGTGAGGTAGCTGTCCCTTGAGCTCATGGCGACCTCGACGCTTGACATCGCATCGTTCTAATTTGAGAGGAAGGTCACAAGACCGCTCGTGGAGTCAACACCATTCCTTCTCATCCCATTCTATGACTCTGTCTCTTAGCCTCGTAGCTGCTCCTCGCCCACCACAGTCTGCTTTTCGGCCTTTTCATGGCTACGGAAGAGGCACCCAGCCGCGTCCATTTCCATTTCCACCTGGCCACTGACCCACGCAAGCTTCACAGTCTCTGCGAAGTCCCAGGTTCCCACGTGCTCGTTGATCAGGAGCCAGCGATCCACCCCCACCACTTCCACCACCTCCAAACCTTCCTAGTCCGTTGGAACATCCTGGACCTGTTGGCGGCAAGACCCGCCATCACCTGCCCCACTGAAAATCCATCACCAGGGAAAGGTGGGTGTTGCAAATTGTCCGAAGTGGCTACTCTCTCCCCTTCGAGACTACCCTTCCGGCCATGCCACCATCATGCGATCATCTGATGGGGGATCATTTGACACTTCTCCGTGAGGAAGTAACGGCTCTCCTGGCCAAGGGTGCCATAGAGAGTTCCTGTGCCAGACGTAGGTTGTGGTTGTTATTCCGTAATTTCTGGTGCCCAAAAAGGACAAGGGCTTTTGCCATATCTTACACCTCCAGATCCTCAATCTCTTCCTCAAGAAGGAGAAGTTCAAAATGCCTACTCTAGCTCTGGTCCTGTCTGCCCTGGGCCCTAGAGACCAGATGATAGCGTTGAACTTGCAGGGTGCCTATTTTCACATTCCCGTCCTGCCGGCCCACAGATGTTACGATTCATGGCAGGTCACAAGCACTTTTAGTTCACCATGCTCCCCTTTGGCCTTACCACCACCCCTCGGGTATTCAAAAAGGTGATGGTAGTGGATGCAGCTGATCTGCGCAGGTTAGGGGTTTCAGTCTTCCCCTACCTAAACGACTGGCTGTTGAAGGCGAACTTGTCCCAGGCTGTCATCTCCCACCTCCAGACTACGGCGAACATCCTACATTCGCTGGGGTTCAATATAAACGTGCCGAAGTCATACCTAACTCCCTCTCAGATGCTCCCTTTCATCAGAGATGTTCTGGATACAGTGCAGGTTTGGGCTTATCCTACTGTAAACCTGATCCAGGATATTTAGGCTGTGATTCCGATGTTTCAGTCTCCATCCTGGATTTCAGTGAGAATGACTCCGAGGTGTTCACTGATAACACCACCTCCATGTGGTACTGCAACAAGCAGGGCGGAGTGGGTCGTGGAGCCTCTGTCAAGAGGCTCTTCCCTGTTGGTTCAACATCTTGCGGGCTCTCTGAACACCAGAGCAGACAAACTCAGCTGTCAATGCATAGTCGATCACAAATGGCATCTCCATCCGAAGATGGCGCAAAGTCTCTTTCAATAGTGGGGAGGGCTTTGGTTAGATCTTTTCGCCTCTGCACAGAATGCACAATGTCAGCTGTTTTGCACGTTGGAGTTTCCAGGTCGGCACTCGCTCAGCAACACTTTTCATCTTGAGTGGAGTTAACGCCTCCTTTGCGCCTTCCCGCCAAAACCACTTCTGCCCAGAGTTCTGCAGAAGATCAGGCACGACGGGGACCAAGTAATTCTGGTGGCTCTGTACTCGGCACGAAGAGTCTGGTATTACAAGCTATTTGGCATGGCCATCGATCCTCAGTTCAGACTGCTGCTTGAGAAGGATCTTCTGTCGCAGACACAGGGAATGGTCCTTCACCCGAGCCTGTCCAGTCTCCTCCTCCTTGCATGGAGATTGGGCAGCGGCAGCTGGCAGCTTTCGACCTTCCTCCTGAAGTCTGCGTTTTTATCTTGGCAGCCATGCATCCCTCCACCAAAACAGTATACGCCTGTCGTTGGAACAAATTTGTGATATGGTGTATCAACAAATCTGTTGATCCCATTTCTGCACCTCTCTCTGAGGTTCTCCTCTTCATTCTTTTTCTTGGCCAGCAGGGCTCTGCTCTGGGCACCCTCAAGGGTTATTTGTCTGCCATCTCTGCCTTTTTAAGACTGCCAAACAAACCTTCCCTGTTCAAATCTCCCATTGTTGGGAGGTTTCTTAAATGACTCACCCACATGTCCCCTCCTATCCCATTCATAATGACCCAGTGGGATTTGAATTTGGTCCTCACATCTCATGCGTGCTCCTTTCAAGCCATTCTACAACTGTCCCTTCCTGCTCTTGACTCTTAAAGCTGCCTTTTTGATTCCCATCACCTCTGCTTACTGTGTGAGTGAGCTCCAGGCTCTCTCTTCAAAGCCAACATTTCTATCTGTCCATCCTGACAAGGTGGTGTTTCGTACCAGGGATCCCTTCCTTCCCAAAGTAGTGACACCTTTTCATGTAGTCCAATCAATCTCCTTGCCGACTTTTTGTGCACCCCACATCCCTCTCAGGAGGAGGAGAGACTCCATTGCCCGGATCCAAAAAGAACGTTAGTGGTCTTCCTCAATCATACCAGCGATTTCCGGTTGGGCCATCAACTCTTTGGAGGTTATGTGGGTGCGAAGAATGGAAGGGCGGTGCAGAAGAGAACTATCTCGCAATGGGTTGTCCCCTGAATCAAGATGTGCTGCACTTTGGTGAAAAATGCTACTCCCTGGTGGTTTGTGTGCTCATTCTACCAGAGCAACTGATACTACCACAGCGTTAGCACGCAAAGTCCCAGTCCTGGATATCTTCCAGGCAGCAATGTGGGCATCCCTGCACACATTCACTATACATTATTGCTTGGATAGTCAGGTCCGCAGAAACGGCTACATTGGGTGTTCGGTCCTGCAGAACTTTTTGGTGTGATCTTGGTTTGCAGTACACCACCAGGGATGGAATTGCTCTGGAATCTCTTCTAAGTTAAGGAATCTGCAACTAGAATTCTTATCAGATGACAAAGTTACTTACCTTTGGAAATTATATATATGGTTGACATACATTCTAGTTTCAGATTCCTTACCGACTTTCCCCATCTTCCCTGTTCTGCAAACTGATTTCTAGGGAACGCTCTTTTCCTGTGTTGTGCACAAATGCTCTCTTGTACATTAAAGCCAGACCTACTGGTTTGCTATTGGCATTGGGGAAAAAAGAAGTAAAAAATGCTGCTTTCTGCTATATAGGAGTTAAAGAATTAAATTTGACAAACTGTGATTATTCAGGTTACCCTTCAGATGTAAAACAGCCCCTCATGCATTCCTGCAGAAGTACTCCCTGGAGGGCAGGTGAGAGAGCATCATTTCTCTGGCTGGAGCCAAAGCTCGCTAGAAATGTGTTTTTAAGAACTTGGAACTATAAGCAATGCCTGCATCTATGCTGTAAAGCCATGCATAAAAAAATCAGAGAAGTTTTAAACCAAATAGTATCCAAAGTGGAAGATGTTAATTTTGCGATCCAAAAGAAGACTTAAATATCTGACGTATGTAAGGGGCGGTGATATCCGTTGTAGATACTCTTGTACCTAAAGCACACAAAATAAGTGTCTAAAACGGGTGCCATGTTTGTTCCCCAGTGTATATCCTGCCAGGTGGAAGCGATGGCTTCTCTCGAAGCTCCTAGTTTTTCAGAGATAGATTGCCAATAACATAGGTTAGTGGGCTGGGGTGATTACTGCCTTTATAGTGGGGCTAAGAAGCCCAATAAACAGGTTTAAGATACATTGTTGATGGTTTCTTTCGACAGATTCTCAGTTTTTCTAATACATTTATTTTGTTCACATAGGAGGACGGTCTCATAAAAGAGCTGAAGATTGTTACGCAGCTGCTAAGAAACTGCCTTTATCAAAATGAAAAATGCAAAGTAAGTTATCACAGCTTGCTCATTGTCATCATTGTCATAGATAAAGAAGGAACAAATAGCCTTGCTGTTGTTGTGGGACAACATATGAATACGAATAGCAGCGTTAAGTAATCCAGAAACTGTGTCCTTACCCATATACAATGAAAGTGTAATGGCGGTTTCTACTTAAGCGTGCATTTTACAGACAAAAACATTCTTTGCCAATAAAATTGACACCCTTTAAACATCTGTTCTGCTGCACAGCTGGTTTTTAATATAAGAAAGATTGTTCAGAAATGGGTGTGTGGAAAAGGGACTACTGTTGGTACTGAGTCTATGTATGAAATTATTTCATTGTGTTTTTCAGTTTGACTTGCTCCATGAAAATAACATATTGCCAGAATGTTGAATTAATCTCCAACCTTGACAGCGGACTCTAACATAGTATTATATTAGAAAATGACTATTGATGTGCTGCTGACATCAGTAGAAGTGGCAATGTCCTTTGAGTGTCATGTTGTCCCATGCACTGATACCACCCATATATACCACTAAGCTGGCTAGACGTTTGAATTTTGAATGAGGTGTCTATCTGCAGCAAACAAGCTGCCTCATTCCATTTCATGTATCCTGATCATGGCTTCTTACATACCCTATAGGGCCTAAAAAGTTCTGACTGCACACCGTGTATTTCATTGTGTCAGTTTTTATTTATGTATTTCGCTGGACATGAGCAATTCACAAGAAAGGCTTCAAATAGCATCAGCATCACTGTACAGAAGGGCATGTACAAATAATGTGGTGACAGATTTTTGTATTTTAGAAGCTGCTTAAAGAGTGTTGGACAGCCAGTCAACTGTGGACAGGCTTGAGGATGCCTTTGTAGAATCATTTACATATTTACACTGGGGATAATGGAAGTTCAGGAATAATTTGATAAAACTTGGTTTTCACTTTGAAGCAAGTGAGATGTGTACTACAAGTAGCTTGGGTGAGCAGTAATGTAACGGAGCACAGGGAGGTTAGGGGACCACAAGGAGATTTCGATTGCTCAACGAAGGTTGCAAGAAGGTGTATGTATGTATGTGTATATATATATATATATGTGTGTGTGTGTGTATATATATATATATATATATATATATATATATATATATATATATATATATATATATATGGATATATATATATACTAACGCTGTTTTTGAGACCGTCGTTTATAGCTTAAAACAGAAGTGGCAGTCTGTTAATTGCCTTGTTTTTGCACATAACAAGTCAATTTGAGAATGATTGTTGGGTGTAGTAATATGAGGGGGTTCTTAAAGCAAAGCTAGCACTTTGTCCAGTGGGAAGGCATGGGCATCGAGGAAGGTCAACTTGTAGTCTGGTGCAGTAGTCCCCCCTGCTCAGAATGAGCAAACAGAATAGTGCTTTAGTCAGTTCAGGTCAGTAAATCTTTATTCGATCTTAGGCGAAGACCATAAAAGAAACCCAGTAAAACAGAAAATACGTCATCATATAAAAAATACAAAAAACATACTTAAAAGTCGAATACAAAACACCATCATAAAATTTAATAAAATGTATCTAAGATAAAATCACCAAACAACTACCAGCAATATTATTAGTAATTATCCAAAGGAACACAACCCTCCGCAGTATAAATGCTGCTACTCCTCCATGGACTTCCTGCTACAAATGGATTAAAAATAAAAAAAGACACTAAAGCAAACCTGCTGATTATCTAACGATTGTAAATTTGTAAATACAGTAGAGCATCCCTGCACCTCTTAAAAGCCAAAAGATGCTTACGGTGGAGACAAAAGTTTTTACTATAGAATGTGCAGAAAAAGGTAAAATGCAGCAATAACTGTGCTGCCATCCTTTCGCATGGACAGGGAGGCAGTTTGGAGTCCCACGCCCTCTCCCCATCAGTGAAATATAGGAAGTGCCACGCCATGCCTTACCTGAAACGAAAGAGTCGCAACCTCTCCCAGCGTGTAAGCTCCAAGGTTAAATATAGTGCGGTACGCCATGCGAGAGAGTAACTAAGAAGTTGCATACAGAATTCTGTTGCAAGTTGTCATCTGTTCTTAGGGAGAGCACCATCTCTTCAAAACGGGACTTCATCTGTCTCTTGTCGGTCTTGCTAATGGTCTCTGGCGCAAGAAACAGATCTTCGAGGCCAGGGTCAGCCAAGGACTTCTTAGTGTAACTCAGCCACGGAATGGACAGTCCCTTGTACTGACCAAGACAGTCAAGTATAACCTTGTTATTAAAAACATCATCTTTATTGGACTACACACTCCCCTACTGCTTTAAAGGGACCAACGTAATCTGGTCATAGATGTAGTTAAGGTGCAGCTCGGAGTGCAAAATAAAGTTAGAGCTGGAGGGAAGCAGATTAAATAGGCGTTTATAAATCCTATTTTGCTCTGCCTGCAGGGGAGAGGGGTTATGATAACTTCACACCCCAGCCCCATAAGTGGCTGTGGGGGACACATTGCAGCTGTAGATCTTGAAGGAAGGCGAGATGGCCCTTACAATGAAGATTTGATAAAGAACCTGACACCCTACCTAATTTCGTCCTTGCAGTGTTCATCTGCGGTTCCCAGGAATTATTTACATCAAAGATGATGCCCAAGCAGCAGGAATTTCGCACCGAGCATAACCAATGCCCTTGCTCCCGCAGGGAAGTCAAACTCTTCCGCCCTCGGCCACATGCCATTATGTGGGATTTACCGAAGTTAGTCATCGTATCAAGATTACACATGAATGTGACACATGCGTCAACCAGGGAGCGTAAGGGATGGGTTGTCCTGGCTATTAACACCACATTGTCTGCATGTCGTAATGCCAGAACACAGGAATTTGAAATTCTGGGGACATCCTTGACTGTGGCAGAAAGCTGGGATGAGAGATAATTTATCTAAATAACACACGGCAGTAGCGCCAAAACAACCCTGGTACACCCCACTGGCTAGGGAAAAAACATCTGAAAGACTGCCCATCTGCTCGTACTGCACCCTAGCACACACGTTTTAATGCAAAGAGTGCAAAAAATTAACAAGTGAAATTTCAACCCCAAGATTGAGCAACATCATCCTCAATTTTCTTCTATTTATTAGATGAAAGGCTGATGACTGGTCCACAAAGGCCAGGTACAGAGGGCAGCGCCTTGCAATAGTATACTTACTCACTATCAAATGTAAATTCAGGCACAGCTCTACAGTACCTAGTCCAGGACGAAAGCCATACTGAAAGGGGGACAGAATATTGTCAGTGACCCACTCCTTAAGACTATTGAAGATAACCCTTCCCAAGACCTTCACAGAACGGTCTATAAGAGAGATCAGCCTATAAGATGTGGGAGATCCTCTGTCCCCTTTTTTGAAGATTGGCATTATAAAGGAGTTGGGCCATGATTCCAAGATCTGGGTACACAAAGAATTATTAAACAAATTCACCACCAAGGTAGCCCATGCATCTGGGTTGTACTTAAACCCAGGGGGATTCTGTCAGGGCCTGGGACTTTTGGGCTAGATTGAAGCGCATCCCTTACTTCCTGGAGAAAAATCTGAAAGACAGGAGCATCTACTAGGGGTTCCCCTGACCTACATTTGCAGACTAGATCTTCGGGCAAATAATAAATCATAGTGAAGTGCTTAACCCAATCCTGACCAGAGATGTTACTGATTAGAAGTTGGTTTGAAGGAGCTTCTCACTGGCGAAGGAGGTTCACTGTGTCCCAGAACACCTTGCTGCAATTGCGAGAAGCCGCAAGCTCAAGAGTGTCCCAATCACATACAAATACAGCATGCTTCCTCGCTTTAATCCCTCAGGTGCTAACAAGGCATGTCACCTGAGGGGAAAAACGCCGGCAGCACAGGGGTTGAGAGCCAACCTGTAGGTTTGCCGCACATCTCTAACAGCCCCGCATCCCTGGGAGTTCTAAGTAAGACCTTCCTCAAGTGGCGATTAGCTGCTAGCATTGAACCAGCACGGGTGCTCAGGCCTTATGGTGTCAGGTTTCTACAGATGGCCCCAAATGTTGTCACATAGTGCCTGAAAGAAACAGTTAGCGTATTACCTAAGCAATCTAAAAATACCAACAGATACTTTTGAAGTAAAATGCCTAAAATGGCCTCAGGATCCTTAAGAAACCACACCACCCTTAGCCCATCCCTGGAATGCTTGTTGATACGATCACATTTGGCCGGCCGATTATCTCTATGCAGTGGAAGGGCCCTTACAATTGAAAAGGCATTGTGGTCACCCCATTGAGTTTCTACTACCTCCCTAGCAAGACTCAATTGCAATAATTGCCTGGAAGCAAATATATAGCCTGTTATGGACCACTGGCCACCACCCGTGTATGTGGGTTTGTGGGGCACGGTGCCCTGAAAACAAAACTCCAGAGAGTATCCTCCAAGTCCAGCATAGCAATTAGTCTCCTCAACTCTTGACTGCTCACATCCCTCCAGACATAAGCAGTAGAGCTTGTGCAAAGCAACTACCCCGTCCAGCCCACAGCTCAGCATTAAAATCCATACATAGGAAGAGCCGCGTCTGAGGAGCTTGCCCCCACCTTAATACTAAACCCAAAATAAAATCAGAAAGACCCTCAAATAATTTGGTAAAAGAACTCGCAATTTCATTATTATAGAAGGAAAACTAAAGGCACTATACTTGTCTTAGATAAGTGCTTTAGTCATATAAATGGGAATATAGGTCCACATTGTATAGATATTACATACCTGGTATCAGGCACAGTTGGTTGTGGAAATGATTTGGGACTAAAGGGTCATAGTTTTGTTGAAATGCACACCAAGGTTTCTGATGGACACAACTACCTGTGGATTCCTCACCTCATGAATACTCCCATGGCGCCAGCATTCGACGGAAATCTTCTTACTAGTCTCTGCACGTCGACGAGGACGTCACTCTAGCCCACGCGACGCCGTCTGACGTCATACAGGCAATAAGAGGTCCTCGACGACGTGCGGACGTCAGTTCCCTTTTTTCCGTGCATTCGAAAACGGTTATCTTCGAGGGAGCAACTGTTACTCTTGCAGTTACAGTGTATATCTTACTGCGTAGTCTTTCGCTGTGGAAATAATGTCGCAGAGGAAGTCTGGATTTAAGCCTTGTCGTGAGTGTGGAGGCAAGATGTCGGTGACGGATCCTCATTCCGATTGCCTTTGGTGTTTGAGCTCCGACCACGACGTCTCGACTTGTGATTCATGTCAGCACATGAATCCAAAGGCCCTCAAGGAACGTGAGGCGAAGCTGTTTATGGCCAAGTCAAAGGGGAAACATCACAAGAAGTCTTCTTCCCCAAGACATCGGCGTCATCGAGACTCCTGGCGCCGTAGAGAATCTCGGCGTCATTCAAAGGAGACTCGTTCCAGGTCTCCGGATCGGCGCCGAAGGACATGGGAGGTCAGTCCCACGGTTACGCCGCATCCTTCGACGCCGTTGCCCTCTCCGGCGTCTCCAACTTCACCTGGACAGGCATCGGTGATTGAGGTATTGGAGCCTCAAGTGTTTTCTCCGGCGCAGACGCCGAGGCCGGCGTCGGGGTCGCCTCCGAGACAGGCACCCCAGTATCCGGCTTTTCCCACCCCTGGAGCCGATAGTTCCGCATTCTTGAATGCGATGTATGCCATCTTCCAACAGATGGCTCCAGGGGGTGCTCCGGCTGGGCCTTTGGCCTTTTCTTTGGGTGATCCTGCGCCTCTTCGGCCGGCACCCTTTATGCCCTTTCTCCCGTTTGGGAACGTGGGCTCGGCGCCACTGTCGGCGCCGGTGGCCGCTCCGGTGGCTTCAGAAGGATTGGCCCCGGGGATTTCCATCCCGTCGACGTCGGGATTTCGGCCTGTGACTCCGGTGGGTCCATCTGCTTCAGCTGCTCTTCCGTCGGCGCCGAAGTTACCTGTGGCGCCGGATGCGGCGTCGGTAGCTTCTGAAGATCGGCGCCGATCTTCGGCGGAGGCATTGTCGACTCCGCGTATTGAGCAACGACTTCATTCAAGGAGACGTGCTCTCCGTGTATTAGAAGAGCAGGAGTACCAACGAGCCCTAGAGGAAGGAGAGCTAGAGGACTCGGGTGATGGGCTGCGTGGACTGGAGTCGGCCAGTGGGCTGGACACTTCCCCTGAGTGGGACCTTTCGTCCCCGGGGGAATATACTGAGGAGGCTGCTTCCTTTCATGCAGTGGTACGGAAGGCAGCTAGTTTTTTGGACCTGCCTTTGCCGGTGGTGGAGGCAAAACAAAACCTTTTGACAGAGGTGTTACATCCGGCCTCAGCCGCGGCGGAGCCTCTGTTACCATTTAATGACGCTCTGCTGGATCCGGTGTTAGAGGTGTGGAAGAGGCCGGCATCTTCCCCAGCAGTTCACAGAGCCGTGGCCAGGAGGTATCGGACGGCTCCAACTGACCCTGGTTTCCTATCTAGGCACCCTACACCGGAGAGCTTGGTGGTGCAGGCCTCCTGTTCGTCCAAGTCAGCGCCTGGTTCTTTTCCGACGGTGCCTGGGGACAGGGATTCAAAGAAGCTAGAGGCGCAGTCGAAGAAGATTTTTTCATCCTGCAGTCTGGCGTTAAAAGCCACCAATGCAACCTGTATCCTGGGGAGGTATATTCATGCTCTGATGGATGACATTTCCTCTTCGTTTACAGAGCTTCCCCAGGGTCTTTTGGATCTTGTCTCAAATGCCCAGGCTGCTGCGACCCAAATTATCCAGACGGGACTGGATACCACCGACTCGGTAGCCAGGGCAATGGGCACAACTGTGGTGGCAAGGAGACAGGCCTGGCTCCGTAACTCGGGCTTTTCGGCAGATGTACAGTCCACATTGTTGGATCTTCCGTTTGATGGGGACAAACTGTTTGGGGCTAAGGCTGATTCGGCCTTGGAACGTTTTAAAGAAAGCAGGGCCACGGCTAAGTCGTTAGGGCTCCAAGCTCCTTCTTCCACGGCCTCTTCCAGATTCTTCAGGAGGTTTCGTGGATTTGGGCGTGGCTCTTCCTCCTCTTCCTTTCGGGGGAGATATCAGCAACCTGCTTCTTCCCATACCTATAGATCTTTCAGGGGGAGAGGTAGGGTCCGCACCAGAGGAGCCTCTCAGCAGCACTCTGCCTCTTCCTCATCCTCTGGCGGGGTGCAGCAGGGGAAGCAGCCTTAGGCTTCCACCATTTCCCACTCACTCCTCTCCTGTAGGGGGAAGATTACAGCATTTTCTCACCAAATGGAAGACTGTTACATCGGACACTTGGGTTCTCAGTGTTGTGGGAAAAGGCTACACCCTTCCCTTTCGGGAGTTCCCGCCCCTCATCCCGCCCCGCCCTTCGTATTGTTCAGAAGAACACCTCCTGTTGCTAGAACAGGAGGTGCAAGTCCTCCTTTCAAAGGGCGCGGTGGAGTTGGTCCCGGAGCAGGAAAGGGGTCGAGGAGTTTACTCAAGGTATTTCCTGATTCCCAAGAAGGATGGTCGTTTGAGACCAATTCTGGACCTGAAGATCTTGAATTGGTTCCTCAAGCAGGAAAAGTTCAAGATGCTGACCCTAGCACAGGTGCTTTTGGCGTTGAACATGGAAGACTGGATGGTGTCTGTCGACTTGCAGGATGCTTACTTTCATATCCCGATACTCAAGTCACACAGGAAGTATCTCCGGTTTGTGGTGGGATCGCAACACTATCAGTTTGCGGTCCTTCCGTTTGGTCTTACTTCAGCACCTCGAGTCTTCACGAAGGTGATGTCGGTGGTTGTGGCAGAACTCAGAAGGAAGGGGATAGCAGTATTCCCTTACTTGGACGACTGGTTGATCAAAGCCAAGTCCCCGGAGCTTGTGTCGCATCATCTGCAGTCAACAACCCAGTTGTTGTTCGACCTGGGTTTTTCGGTGAACGAGCCCAAATCTCACCTAGAGCCCTCTCAGCGCCTCCTGTTCATAGGGGCAGTACTGGATACAACATTGGGTCGGGCCTTTCCTCCGCCTCAGCGGATTCAAGATATTCAGGATTTGGTTCCAATGTTTCGAAATGGAGCGGTAGTTCCAGTCCTCAAGGTCCTTCGTCTGCTCGGTCTTTTTGCCTCCTGCATTCTGTTGGTCACGCATGCTCGCTGGCACATGAGGGCTCTTCAGTGGTGCCTCCGAAGGCAGTGGTCTCAACACAGAGGGGATCTAGAGGGTACTGTCAAGATCTCCAGAGATGCTGCTGTGGATTTGAAGTGGTGGATTGCAAGCAACAATCTTTCACAAGGAAAGCCGTTCCAGCAGTCGCCACCAGTGACCACAGTCATAACGGATGCTTCCACTCTAGGGTGGGGAGCTCATCTGGGGGATCTGGAGATCAAAGGTCTTTGGTCTCCAGAAGAACAGATGTTTCACATCAATCTGTTAGAGTTACGGGCTGTACGTCTGGCTCTCAAGGCCTTCCTCCCTTCCCTTCGTGGTCAGTCGGTACAGGTCCTAACGGACAATACTACCACGATGTGGTACATAAACAAGCAGGGAGGAGTGGGGTCGTACCTTCTCTGCAGAGAAGCTCTTCGACTATGGTCCTGGGCAAAGGACCATCGGATTTGCTTGATAGCAAACCATCTGGCCGGAGTTTTGAACGTGCGTGCGGACAGTCTCAGTCGCCACTTCTCGGCAGACCACGAGTGGCGTCTCCATCCAGATCAAGTCCGTTTAATCTTCCAGAGGTGGGGGTTTCCTCGGGTAGATCTGTTCGCCACTCGAGAGAACGCGCATTGTCTGTTGTTCTGCAGCCTTCAGTATCCGATGCAGGGAGCGTTGGGGGACGCGTTTCAAATAACCTGGTGCGGCCAGTTGCTTTACGCGTTTCCTCCCATACCCTTGATTCCTCGAGTATTGAGGAAGATTCGCCAAGACCGGGCTCTAGTAATCTTAATAGCTCCGGATTGGCCAAGGAGGGTGTGGTACTCCGACCTTCTCCAACTCTCAATGTGCCCGCCGCTCCGTCTCCCTTTCAGGGCAGACCTCCTCTCGCAGTCGCAGGGGCAGGTTCTACACCCCAACCTCCAGAGTCTGCACCTACATGCCTGGAGATTGAACGGGGCAACCTGAGTTCCTTCTCTCTCCCGCCTGAGGTAGTGGATGTTATATTAGCGGCCAGGCGACACTCCACTAAATCTATCTACGCTAATAGGTGGTCTAAATTTGTTGCGTGGTGTGGAGAGAGGCAGATTGATCCTTTGCATGCTCATCTATCGGACGTTTTGTCTTTTGCTCTATCTCTGGCGCAGAAAGGTTGTGCAGTGGCTACCATTAAGGGTTATTTATCGGCCTTGTCAGCCTTCATATGTCTTCCAGACCAACCATCTTTATTTAAATCCCCTATTGTTATCAGATTCTTGAAAGGTCTTCTAAATCAATATCCTCCAAAGCCATTCGTTATGCCGCAATGGGATTTGTCCTTGGTCCTGACTTTCCTTATGGGGTCCCCTTTTGAACCTATGCATTCTTGCCCCTTGAGGTATTTGGTTTTAAAAACAGTCTTCCTGATAGCTATAACATCAGCAAGGAGAGTGAGTGAGTTGCAGGCCTTATCAGTAAAGCCCCCTTATACAACTTTTTATGGGGATAAGGTGGTGTTGAGGACCAAGGCTGCTTTCCTCCCGAAGGTTGTTTCACCCTTCCATTTGGCTCAGGCAATTACTTTGTCCACGTTCTATCCTCCGCCTCATCCTTCCAAAGAGGAAGAAAGACTGCACCGTCTGGATCCAAAGAGAGCGTTGAGCTTCTTTATTGATAGAACAAAGGATTTCAGGCTGGAGGATCAGCTGTTTATTGGATACGTGGGCAAGAGGAGAGGAAAGGCAGTCCACAAGAGAACACTATCCAGGTGGGTTGTTCTTTGCATTAAAATATGTTACTCTTTGGCAAAGAAGGATCCTCCTGAGGGCATTAGAGCTCATTCCACCAGAGCTAAGTCGGCCACTTCGGCCTTGGCCAGGGGTGTTCCTGTGGTCGACATCTGCAAGGCCGCAACTTGGTCGTCCCTTCACACTTTTGCAAAACATTACTGTTTGGATTCTGAGGTTAGAAGGGACGGCCATTTTGCACGGTCAGTGCTGCAGGATTTCTTGGTTTGACCATTTAGGCACCCACCGCCGGGCGTGGTACTGCTTTGGGACTCTATTCATGAGGTGAGGAATCCACAGGTAGTTGTATCCATCAGAAGAACGAGTTACTTACCTTCGGTAACGACTTTTCTGGTGGATACATTAGCTACCTGTGGATTCCTCACGGTCCCACCCGCCTCCCCGTTGCCTTTCTGGTCTTGCCAAGTAATCCTTGAGTGCGCTCCTCTTGGTCTTTGAGGGTGCAATAGATGTGTATATAATATATATTTATATATATGTATATATGTATATATCTTTGTGTATATACTTGGTGTGTGTATATATTTTAAAAGAGAAAGTTTTATATATATATTTATATAAAAAGATTTACAGTTATTCATACAATGTTGTGTGTTTTTGCAATATAATGGGATGTTGCCTTGCTCTTTCATTGCATTGCCTGGTTGTTCTCATGCACGTAAAAAATGATTGGTACTGACGTCCGCACGTCGTCGAGGACCTCTTATTGCCTGTATGACGTCAGACGGCGTCGCGTGGGCTAGAGTGACGTCCTCGTCGACGTGCAGAGACTAGTAAGAAGATTTCCGTCGAATGCTGGCGCCATGGGAGTATTCATGAGGTGAGGAATCCACAGGTAGCTAATGTATCCACCAGAAAAGTCGTTACCGAAGGTAAGTAACTCGTTCTTCTAGCCAACTGTTTAGGGATGAGTGTGCAAGGGGACAAAACGGAGTAGGAATGAACAGATTTTAGGGTTCTGTTTTAGAAGGGTTCAGTTCTAAATTATTGCTGTTATTAGGTACCAGATAGGCATCTAGTCCACAATGGCTGTGAGGCAGTCCGAGATTTTGCATTGAAATAAAGAGTAGAATTTTCGAAATAGAAGAAAATGTGTCTGTCTTCAGCATATAGATGATAGAGGACGTTGAATAATAAGTTTGTCCTAGGGATATATTAAAAAGATGAAATCAAAGGACTAAGTTCATGTTGTCAGTTGGTAAGCAATCTATGAATCTACTAGTGAAGCCTTGTTCCTCATCCCTGCATTTCCAGGCTATTTCTTGAAAATAAATAATGATATATTTGTTCAGTAAAGGTGAGGTGGGTGGTAGTCCACACAATGTGAGTAATTTATACTTTCTTGCATATGTATGAGAGGGTTTTGGGGTGTGCTGAGATGTGTGCCTAATATGTTTGTGATATTTCACAAGTTTCTCATATACCAGTACTGGAAGTGGCAGCAAAGATACACTTAGACTTGTATATGTTAATCATTCCATCTGGGGCATTAGAGCCCAGTTTAGCCGAACACCTTTAAAGTGCAGCTAGTGACTGCCCCAGTTGTGACTTCCTTTCACTAGATGTGCCCACAAACCTTTATTGTTAAATGGTACCCCATAGTACATGAAAGTGGGCACACCTATAAGTCTGGAGTTTTTAACAAAATGCTGTTTGGTTGCTCTTCTACCCCCCGCACACCATAGTATAAGATATGGTAACAGTGGAAGAATCCAGATCATCTATTAACAGGGTCAAGATATCCAATTGCCTCTGCAGACTTACCACAATCCTTGCCATTATGACACAGTCATCTGCATACGACAATACAGGAAAGTGACTGGCTCTCACCTTGAGCATGTTGGACCCTACAGATAAGTGATGATTCAAGTTCATTAATTTAGAGGATGAAGAGAAAGTGACCAAGTATGTGCCTTTGCCTAACACCCTCCTTATTTAATAGGGGTGGTACACTCACCATTGAGCTCATACTAAATACACCCTGTGACACTGGTGTAAAGTTGACTTAAGAAGTACACCAAGGGGGTCTCCCTCCCTCATTGCTAACTTTCAGACCCAGAGGTTAGCCCAGTTCACACAAACTCAGAGTTGAGGTTCCATAAATGCCAAATGTAGAAAACCTTTCTTCACCATCTATACTTATTAATTAATAAGATGGAGATTCGGGCATTGTTCTATGGTCACCATACCCTGTCTGAACCCACACAGGGCATCAGATAATATACCTTTATCACATAGAGACTTCTAGTAGCAGATTCCTTATTTTTTAATTTCCCGGGCGTTAGTCTTGATCCAGAGATTTTTCTTGAGCAGTTAGATGATGTTTATCATCTCCATGTCTATCGTCTGTGCTGAATATATCGCAGGCCCTACCCACCCTGGTGTGCTGTCAGTTCTTTTCTTTCCACCCCAGCCACTGCTGATTTGAAGAGACCTATTCTTCAGTCATTTTTTGACTGGTCTTTTTCAACATTTTGTCAAAACTTTTTCGAGTTGTATAACTCCTGGTTACGTTGGAGATATCCTCTCGGAAGAGCTGGTTCACGCCCTGCGATTCCTGTCGTCAGTTGATGTTGGTATCTTATCCGCACCTCATGCACCTTTGGTGTCTGGAGCGCGACCATGGCGAGAAGTCGTGCTCCGAGTGCTGGGCTTTGAATCCGAAGATTTTGAGGGAGCGATCCCTAAAGCTGATGGCCCAGCCCCTTGGCTCCGCGTACAACCCTTTTTCAGTCAAGAGTAAGGTCTCTGGATCTGTCACTGAGCCACCACATCTTCATCCTACTCCAAGCCCTCTGGACTTCCGGGTACGCCGATGCATAAGAAGTCAAAGAAAGCTAAAAGTTCTAAATTTCACCTCGTCCGTTGGCCGATCACACGAGGGAGAGGAAGCATTGTCACTCGAGGCATCCATCTGCAGAGCCTACTTCTGGGCCGACTTTGAACTTTCCCGAGTTTCCGGGAGCAAGAGTGACCCCTGTCCAGCTGAAAGAATTTTATGAGGCCATGCGCCTCGTCTTTGGGCATTCCGATTCCCCTGGGGGCGCTCCTTCGGGCCATGCAGAGTCAGAAGGGGGCCCCTTCGGCTTTCCCCTCGGCTCTGCAAGGCACTCATGGATCTATTCCTGGATCCAAACCAGTCGTACCACTTCGACCAGTGCCGGTTCCAATGCCGATGCTCCCATGCTGCCCATGCCCCCAGGTGGCATTGCCCTCATCCTGATTGCCGACTCCAACACAGAGCTGGATGACTGTCAGGCAAAGCCGGCTCTGTCAGCAACAGGGGCCTTGCCCCCTATGTCGGATCCTGAACCTTATTGTTATGGGCTGGGTTATGGTAAGGAAGGGGAGGGGTCGCTGGGCCCTTTAGAATACCACCTCCAAGACCCCATGGACTGGCGTGAAGACCTGGGTGTAGCCAGTGCACTGGATACGTCCCTCCCCAGATACTGGCAAGCTCTCTCCCTCCACTGTGGCTATGGAGAAGGGTTCTTCAAATTCTGTTGTGGTGTGGAGAGCAGCTGAGGTCCTGGACCTTTAGCTGCTTTTGTTGGCAGTCAAGACTAAGGTCCTGACAGAGGTGCTTCAGTCCGGGGCTTCATCCTCTGAACCCCTGCGCCCTTTTAATTAAGCCCTTACAGATGTCCTTCTGGGTACTTGGTCCAAACCTAGCACAGTGGCTCCTGTGAACAGGACTTTTGCCCGCTGCCATTGTCATGCACCGGGTTAGCCAGGTTTCCTGATGCAACACCCTACCCATGAGAGTTTGGTTATCTAAGCCTCCACTTCCCAGGGCACATTTCCTTCTGCACCCCCGGGAGGGAAATCCAAGAGGCTGGACACACTTGTGAAGATGATGTTTTCTTCCGCCAGCCTGGCATTGCGGTTTGTGAACCCCTCATGCCTTTTGGGCTATTACACCCATATTCTAGGGACACGATTGCACAAGTGCAGCCATGGGTCCCGGAAGAGGCCCGGGCTGTGCTTTCCTAACCAGTTGCTGATGGGAGAGATGTAGCAAAGTTCACTACCCGATGTGGACTGGACACAACCTACTCACTGGGCAGAGTGGTTGCATCATCATTTGCTCTTAGGTGCCAAGCCTGGTTGAGGACTTTAGGCTTTTCGGAAGATGTCCAAGCTAACCTTATGGACATACCCTTTGATGGCACCCATCGCTTTCAGACAGAAGGCAGACTCAGGCTTGAGTGTTTCACGGACTCTCGTGCTACAGCCAGGTCCTTGGGCCTCGCGGTGGCCCATTGTCCACCTCAGTTTGCTTTTCGTGGCTATCGAAGGGGTACCCAACCACGTCCGTTCATCCCTAGCCATCACGCCACGCAGCCTGCACAGTCTGTGTGGCTGAGGATATGGAATCCCTCATTGTTGTGGATCAGGGAGCCTACGGTCTGACCAGTGCACCACCCGTCTTCCCTATGCAGCTTCCTCCAAACCTTCCTAATCTGATGATTCCCCAACAGGAACCAGTCGACACAGCCGGACGCAGCACCCCACCTCTGAGAGCTTGGTGGTCCAAGCCTCTACCTCCTATGGCACGTTCCATTCTGCTCCTCTGGGTAGGGACTCCAAAAGGTTGTACTTAATTGAGAACAAGATGTTTTCTTCCACCAGCCTTCCATTGCAGTCCGTGAACATAGTATGCCTTTTGGGCCATTATTCCTACACACTGTGGGACACGGTTGCACAGGTGCTGCCACAGGTTCCAGAGGGGACCCCAACTGTACTCTCTCAAGCAGTTGCCGATGGGAGAGATGCGGCAAAGTTCATAATTAGTTGCGGACAGGACATGACCGATTCTCTAAGTAGAGCTGTTTCTTTGACAGTGGCCCTGAGGCAGGACACCTGGCTTTTAGGGGGATGTGTGGGGAACATCCAAGCTTCTTTGATAGGCATGTCCTTTGATGGCACCGGCAGTCTCTTCGAAGATGAGGCAGACTCGGCTCTGGAGCACATCAAAGATTTACGTGCAATGGCCAGGTCTTGGGCCTCGCGGTGGCCCCTCGTCACCCCGGTCTGCCTTTTGTCCCAGGGACCTACTGACCTCATGGGTCAGGTGGTCAGCAGTCTGGTCAATCTGACGCCGATCCCTCCCTCCCTTCCTATGCAGCAGTCTTTAAACCTTCCTAGTCTGAATCTCACCCACCATGGGCCAGTTAGTGGCAGGATTCACCATCACCTGCTCGGCTGGTAGTCCTTCATGTCAGACAGGTGAATTTTGCAGATAGTCTGAAGGGGCTACTCCCTCCCCTTCGAGACTACCCCTCCATCCATGCCACCATCCTATGATAGAATGACGGAACATCACTTAGCACTTCTCTGAGAGGAAGTTGCGGCTCTCTTGGCCGAGGGGGCCGTAGAGAGGGTCTCTTTGCTAGAAGTAGGTTGTGGTTATTATTCCCTCTACTAGCTGGTACCAAAATAAAACAAGGGGTTTTAGACATTTGGTCCCTCAATCTCTTTCTCAGGAAGGTGAAATTCAAAATGCCCACTCTGGCTCAGGAGACTGAATGATAGTACTGGACTTTCAGGACTCTTATTTTCATATCTCCGTCATGCCTGCTTATAGATGTTACTTGTGGTGGGTCACAAGCACTTTCAGTTCACAAGGCTCCCTTTTAGCAATTCCCCTTGGGTGTTCACCAAGGTGATGGTGGTGGTCACAGCTCATCTGCGCAGTCAGGAGTTTAAATCTTCGCCTACCTCGATGACTCGCTGCTGAAGACGGACTTGCCCCACGTTGTTGTCTTCTACCTCCATACTACGGCGGACCTCCTGCATTCGCAGGGATTTACTATAAATGTGCTGAAGTCACACCTGACTCCCTCTCAGATGCTCCCTTTCATCTGAGCTGTTTTAGACACAGTGCAGTTTCTGTCTTATCTTCCTGAACAGCAAGTCAAGGATTTTTAGGCTATGATACTGATGTTTCCGCCTCTTTCCGGGATTTCGGTGAGAATGACTGAGACTGCTGGGCCTCATAGCCTCCTACATCCTGCTGGTGATACATGCCAGATGGCATATGCTGGTTCTGCAGTGGGATCAGACGTTCCAGCAGGCGCAGCATCAAGGAAATTTCTCTGACATGGTCCAGATTTCAGAGGGAACTGTAAACTGTAAACTTTGCACTTGTATAGTACACTACTCACCTGTTAGGGTCTCAAGGCACTGTACGCATACCGATGTGGAACCCCTCCTGGCTTTTCCCTGTGAGGCACCCACTCCTGGACAGCCCAGGGTGAAGCCAAGCATCCAAGCAATGTGAGGGCCGTTGTGGAGATTAAGCAAGCTATTGCCCAGAGTTAGAGTGGGACCCATTAATTAGATTAGGCACCGAGGCGAGAATTATCTGGTCCAAGGGAATTGAGCCCAAGACCCTCTTAGGTGGGAATTGAACCCTGGTACTGGACCAGATCTCTGCATCAGGGTCTGCCTTTCTAACCATTGTGCCACACTTATCCACTGTGCAACTGTACAAGATATTAAGTGGTGGCTAACTGTAGGAATCTGGCCTGGTGTGTGGTGGGTACCTAAGGTACTTATGTCGTGTGGGCTCTCATTATCCTAAATGAGACTACTGGATTTCTAGGCAGCAGGATCGTTCACAGTGTGGGGGACTGAGTCTGACCCACTTGGAAGGACCTCTGTCACCCTAAACCCGGTTTTGCTCCGGCTAACTAGCAGTGCCTCATTTCTCCAAAAGGGAAGAGATGATTGGGCAGCCGAGCGCATGACATCTTTGAAACTTCACAGGGAAGTCGTGGTCACTCAGATCCAAACCAACTCTCTCATTTACAGTATGATCTCATAAACAAATGTCAAAGGCAGTATAAGTTTTATATAATGTTTTAATAAAACGACTGCATTTTAGATAATAAGGTGTGAGCCGCAATAACCAGAACCATACAACACAGTAGGATTGAGATAGTCACGAGGAGAGTGAAACATAAGAACAACGCTATCATGGTGTTTAACAATTTCTTCTCTCCCTCAGCTAGTTCTATTTCGAGCACAGCATGTTAAGCTTCTAACTTTCCTTTCTGAATCCCTTGGGAGACATTAGCCCTCATACCTGAGCAAAGGCCTGTGATCTGGTTTAGCATCTGCAACAAGGCAGTCAGCGTCTAGTTGTGGTTCCCTGGTCAGAATCTCCCTCTTGCGTGTATTGGGACAAGGAAGTGTTTTTATAACTAACATGTCAGCGTGATCACAAAATGTCCCTACGCAGGAATGCCAAAGATTAAACTCCTACCATGTCTATCAGCAATGTACCAGACTGTATCCTTGACTGAAGCACAGAGTGAACAAGAATGTGTTATGGAGAATTCCAGTGCTGAAGTAGGCTAAACAGTGTGATATAAAAAATAAAACAAGACCGTAGAACTGGCTATTTGAAAAATAACAGTACGAAGCCGAATAAAAGCATCTAGAGCAAAGTGCACAGAGGCTCTAAGCTGTGAGCAAAGGAATAAAATACATCCAGGGCAAAATGCACAAAGGCCTAAAGCCTGAAGCTAATACGCAATGGATACGTAAAACTGACCACACTACACTTACACCTTATACCAGTGACCCTGGGGTGAGCCCAAACCATATACTAAAAAAATTGAATGGGGAGCTGGGGGTACTAGGAAACCCAAAAGGTAAGTACCACAGTCCCCCCTAGCGACCAAGAGGAAAGGAGTAAATTACTAGATTTTCCCCAATCCATCCAAAAGAAAGAAAATGCAACCCCCAGACTAGATTGCAAGAAATCAGCGGTGGATTGCTGAAGAGGAAGACCTGTGGAAGAAGGGGGCCAAGTCCAGAAGTCACAGGAGAGTCCAGTAGGAGTAGGAGCTACTATCCACCCAGCTGTGGATGCAGGAGTTGGTCAGCGGTAGGATGAAGACGGTCAGGAATGCAGCCCTGGAGCAGGTGAAGAGTTCCTGCAGGATGTAGTCGACATCCCTCGCCGGACGGGTGATTGCAGTGGGTCAGTTGCATGGAAAAGCCACCAACAAGCCTTGGCAAAGGCAGAAGTTGCAGTGAAGCAAAAGTAGAGCTGCGGGGGACCAGCAAGATCCAGGAGGACTCAGCCCATGGGAGGAGTCGTAGGGGGACCCTCAGCAAAGCAGAGAGTCCAAAGAGGAGGCTGGCCTGGCTTATAGTGGGTATCTGATGATACTTTCACCTTGTGCCAGGACCAGTTATCCCTTATTATTAGTAGATTAGCAGTGTTCTAGCAGCTTAGGCTGATAGAGGTAGCTATAGCAGAGCAGCTTAGGCTGAACTAGGAGACATGCAAAGCTCCTACTATACCACTTATATCATATAGGTACTATATCATAAGAAACACAATACTTAGGCTTACTAAAAATAAAGGTACTTTATTTTAGTGACTGTGCCACAAATATCTCAGAGGATATACTCCCTTAGGAGGTAAGTTAAATACACAAAATATACACACAAACCAAAATCAGGTAACTAAAGCAGTCTGAAAGTAGTGCAAACACTGTAGAATACAATGGGATGCAATAGGCCTAGGGGCAACACAAACCATATACTCTGAAAATGGAATGCGAACCACAAATGGACCCCTAGGCTAGTGTAGTGTGTAGAGGGTCGCTGGGACTGTAAGAAAACACTAGGGGTGTCCAAGATACCCCACCCCAAGACCCTGAAAAGTAGGAGTAAAGTGATACTACTTCCCCAGAAACACACTAAACTCGTGATAAGAGATTCTACAAAGACCACAACAGACTGCAAAGCACTGAAGACATATTCCTGGACCTGAGGACCTGCAAAGGAAGGGGACTAAGTCCAAGAGTCAGGAAAGTGTCTAGGGGGGCAGGAGCCCACTAAACTCTTAATGAAGGTGCAAAATGGCTGCCTCCGGATGGAAGAAGCTGAAGATTCTGCAACCCCGAAAGGTGCTAGGAACTTCTCCTTTGTGCAGAAGATGTCCCACGGAGTGCTGGAGGCTGCAGCGTTGTTTCTTTGGAGAAAGACCGCAAACAAGCCTTGCTAGCTGCAAAGGTCACGGTTGAAGAAAAAGGGTGCTGCCCGGGCCCAGGAAGAACCAGGATGTCGCCACTTGGGAGAGGAGACCGAGGGGGGCCCTCAGCAACACAGAGAGCCCACGCACAAAAAAGCAGAACCCGCAGAAGTCCTTGAACATAGGTTCAAAAAGACTGAGCACGGCGGTCATCTCAACACTACAAAAGAGGGTCCCGTGAAGCCAGTGGTCAACTCAGCGAGTTGAGCAATGCAGGACAGAGTGCTGGGGACCTGGGCTAGGCTGTTCACGAAGAATCCCTTCAAAAGTTCACAGAAGCACTAACAGCTGCAGTTCACGCGGTGCACAGGATTACTGTCTGGAGAGGGGAGGCAAGAACTTACCTCCTCCAAATTTGGACAGTTGGACCACTGGACAGTCTGGGTCACTTGGGTCCACCACCTGTGTTCCATGGGTCATGCTCGTCCGGATGAGAGGGGTCCCAGAGATGATGCTGAAGTTTGATGCCTGCTGGAGCAGGAGGAAGATTCCGTCGACCCACTGGAGATTTCTTTGTGGCTTCCAGTGCTGGATGAAGGAAAGCAGCCCCCAGAGCATGCACCACCAGGAACCAGTCGAGAAAGCCAGAAGGATTAGGCACTACAATGTCGCAGGTAGTCTTCTTGCTACTTTGTTGCAGTTTTGCAGGCTTCCTGGAGCAGTCAGCGGTCTATACGTGGCAGAAGTCGAAGAGGGCGATGCAGAGGAACTCTGGTGAATTCTTGCAAGTCGTTATCTGAGGAAAAGCCCACAGGAGAGACCCTAAATAGCCCTCAGAGGAGGATTGGCCACATAGTGAGGTAAGCACCTATCAGGAGGGGTCTCTGACGTCCCCTGCTGGCACTGGCCACTCAGAGGCCTCCAGAGTGCCCTCACACCTCTGGATTCGAGATGGCAGAGGTCTGGGACACACTGGAGGAGCTCTGGCCACCACCCCTGGGGTGGTGATGGACAGGGGAGTGGTCACTCCCCTTTCCTTTGTCCAGTTTTGCGCCAGAGCAGGGACTGGGGGTTCCCTGAACCGGTGTAGACTGACTTATTCAAGGAGGGCACCATCTGTGCCCTTCAAAGAATTTCCAGAGGGTGGGAGAGGCTACCCCTCCCCTAGCCTTTAACACCTATTTCCAAAGGGAGAGGGTGTAACACCCTCTCTCAGAGGAAACCCTTTGTTCTGCCTTCCTGGAACTGGGCTGCCCAGACCCCAGGAGGGCAGAACCCGGTCTGTGGGGTGGCAGCAGCAGTAGCTGCAGAGAAAACCCCAGAGAGCTAGTTTGGCAGTACCCGGGGTCCATAGTGGAGCCCCAGGGATGCATGGGATTGGCACCCCAATACCAGATTTGGCATGGGGGACCATTCCATGATCTTAGACATGTTACATGGCCATATTCGGAGTTCTCATTGTGAAGCTACATATAGGTATTGACGTATATGTAGTGCACGTGTGTAATGGTGTCCCCGCACTAACAAAGTCTTGGGAGATTGCCCTGAACTATGTGAGGGCACCTTTGCTAGTGCAAGGGCGCCCTCACACTTAGTAACTTTGCACCTAACCTTCAGCAAGTGAAGGTTAGACATATAGGTGACTTATAAGTTACTTAAGTGCAGTGTAAAATGGCTGTGAAATAACGTATGCGTTATTTCACTCAGGCTGCAGTGACAGTCCTGTGTAAGATTTGTCTGAGCTCCCAATGGGTGGCAAAAGAAATGCTGCAGCCCATAGGGATCACCTGGAACCCCAATACCCTGGGTACCTCGGTACCATATACCAGGGACTTATAAGGGTGTTCCAGTGTGCCAATTAGAATTGGTGAAAATGGTCACTAGCCTATAGTGACAATTTTAAAGGCAGAGAGAGCATAAGCACTGAGGTTCTGGTTAGCAGAGCCCCAGTGACACAGTTAGTCACTACACAGGTACACACATTCAGGCCACAAACTATGAGCACCTGGGTCCTGGCTGGCAGGATCCTAGTGAGACAGGCAAAAACAAACTGACATACATGTAAAAATGGGGGTAACATGCCAGGCAAGATGGTACTTTCCTACACCCTCGCAAGAGACTCACTGGACGCGGAACCAGGAGTCACAGAGGAGCCCACTCAGCACTACTGGACAAGGGTCCCATGCCACAGGAGAAGCACACAGAGGGCTGTGCATTGCAGGGAGGAGTGCTGGGGCCTGGGCTACACAGAGCCTGAAGATCCCTTTGAGGAGATGCAAACATGCTTTGGCAGCTGTAAGAGACGCAGTGCATGGGGGTTCTGTCCTGCATGGGAAGGAAAAGGCTTACCTCCACCAAAGTTGGACAGCTGGCAGAGAGGACAGAGGACTACTCCAGACCACCACCAGTAATGCAGGATCCACGCAGCTCAGGATGAGAAGAGATCCACACAGCCGGTTGTCGTTGCAGTTTGTGCCTGCGAATGCAGGGGAGTGACTCCTTCACTCCAAGGGAGCTTCTTTCTTCCTTCTCTTGCAGACTGAAGACTTGCCACCCTCAGAGGATGCATAGGCAGGGACATGTTGCAAAAGGTGGAAAGAGCTTGTGGAAACAATGTTGCAAGTAGAGTCTTCATCGTGGATGCAGATTGTCGGTTCCTGGAGGTTTCAGTTGCTGTTCCAGTGGCTAAAAGTCGAAGTACGGTTGCAGAGGAGTCCTGCTGTAATCTTGCAAGCTGAATCTGAGGACCCACCCAATAGAAAGACCCTAAATAGTGACCTATGCCCAGTACAAATGGCGTCCCGCACTCATAAAGTCCAGAAAAATGTAAATGGAGTTCATGGGGGCACCTCATCCAGTGCAGGGGTGCCCTCACACACAGGTACTTGCACCCTGTCCTCTGGGCTAGGGGGTCCTGCTATAGGGGTGACTTACAGTGACCTGGTGCAGTGCACCCTTTCACGCAGGCTGCAATGGCAGACTTGCATGGGCTCCCCGTGGGTTGCCTAATACATGCTGCAGCCCATGGGGGATCTCCTGGTACCCCAATGCCCTGGGTACCATATACTAGGGACTTACATGGGGCATCAGTATGCCAAATGTGGGGTGTAAGTGGTTCAAGTAACCATGTTTAAAGGGTGAGCTAGCATAGTCACTGGGGCCCTGGTTAGGTGGATCCCAGTGAAAACAGTCAAACACACTGCTCACTGTAGACTTGTGTCTAAGTTGAAGGCTGAACCAGTTGGCTTTTTGGGCAAAGTTGCTTGAGGTCAGCAGGCAGTCCAGCGTGGTTAGCTGCTTCTTCCTTTCCTCTTCTGCGGGTGCAACTCTTTTTTTGTCCTGGTCTTAGGTGGTCGAAATCTGAGTTCTAGGGTTCAGGGGTGCCACCTAAATACTCAATTTAGGGGTTTTACAGGGAGTGCAAGGCGGTAGCCAATGGGCTGACTACCTTTAGGGTGACTACACTCCTCTTATGACCGCTTTCACTTGGAAGTGGGCATAACCCTAACCCTAGTAGCCTAATTCCTTCCAAACAAGATGGAGGAATTTGAAAAGTAGTGTCCACTTCAGCTCGTTCACTTTAGGGATGAGACTGGCATGAAGTCGGCACTCCTCCTAATTTAACAAATGTTCCCGCTTGTGCTGCTACCTAAAGTGGAGTCAGGGTGAGGGGGTTGGTCATCTCCACCTTTTGGAGAGACCTGGGTCGCATTACAAAGGCAGCAAGGCCTTTGAAGCTCCTCACGGTCGCACAAATTAGTGTTCTAGTCATTCTCTACATGGGAGATGGTACACAAGGGCCATGAATGCGTGGATGCATGCTGCTGGAGCGGCAGAGGTGGCCTAGAAAGGCCACCAATTGCTGCGTACTCTAGAGAACAATTACTGAAGATACTGTGGGAGGGTAAGCCTCTCATGAGCGTTGTTCGGATTTACCGAAAAATATGATCTAAGAACTTGCAAACATCATGGATAGGTCGTCCTCCTTGTCTGAAGTGTGTTATATCCCATGGCACTTGTTATAATGCAGACGGGATATCTGTAACATTTTGACAGACTAACCCATTCTCCAAGCTCTAAATCAGGCCTTTAGTGCAACTCCATTTGGATGCACTTTGTTTAATAAGTTCTCCTGTTCTCCTTTTAGTTCATAGTAGCAAAAACTGGCCAAGCAACATAAAATGTCTAATCAACTCAATTGTGCTGCTTGGAGCGTAGGACATTTGTATGGAATATTTAACTAAGCCTAGAATTAATTTTAAATACGGTGGAGTAATTTCAGTAATTATGCTTTACTTTTTGATGCAGAATTACTGCTAACATGACTACACCCACTTGTGTAGTTAAGAGTAATTTGGAGGAAGACATCCAAAGGCAAGAGCCCGTGGTTGCTCATGCTGCTATTTATTATCTTTTGCGTTTAGAACTTTTTAAATGCAAAATGCATCCTTTCATCCATCTTGAATGCAAAGGTGCATTGTGCTCTAAGGAGATTAGAGCTAAATGCTGCGAGTAAATTGAGGGAAAATTGTACCCTAAGTGCACATTTAGTAAGCACGAGCGGCTGCTTACACTGCTATTCATGTTCTTTTGCATTTAGCGCTACTTCTTAACACAAAATGCACCGAGACATTTTCTAACCAAGAATATAGCGCTAAACACAGAATTATTCTTCTTCCTTAATTTCGCATAATCTTACAGAATTTTAAGACTGTTCTGCGTGATTACGCTAGCCGGAACTACGTGAACTAGGACAGACCCTACTTTTAACAGCCTGATTTTAAGACGGGCAGAATTTGCAGGAATAGGTTCCAAGAAAATAATGAAATAACTTTGAATTGAAGCTTAAGCTTTCATCTATTGTGGGATAGTCATCTTTTGAGCGTTATATTATTGTCATTCCAATACTGAATGGAGCTTGGGGCCTAATTCAGGCAGTTTTGTTAGCAAATGGGTTTAAAGTATACATACCTGCCCACGTAAAATCCTGACTCAGATTGACAAAGCGAGGATCTAGAAGGGGGCACCGGGCAAGATGTGCAGCTATTTTGCAGTCGTTAAGTGATTCTAGGGGCTAAGGGCCAGATGTACGAAAGGATTTTACCCATTCTGTGTCTATGGGGAAAAGCTTACGTACATATGGCCCTAAGTGACAATGTTCGTAGAGGAGTGTTCGGAAATATACAGAGTATATGACTTGCACTTCTTTAAAGTCTCAATTTTTTTTTTTTTAACAATGCTATTGCTGTTCTTGACCCTTGACATCCAATGCATACGTGGGTCTTTAAGTGTGAGCAAACGTTTGAAACCCTACTGTTTCTAAGGCGGGGTTATGAAAGAGCGAAAATGCTCTCCCTGTTAAGAGAATAAAAAACGAAATGTTAAATTTCACATTTATCCCAATGATATTCCGGTAGATTTCCTGCAATATTGTAGAGCAACTGCGATAAGTTATGATACCCAGGCCTGTGCAACTAAATTTAGAAAACCGTAATGTTTTATGGTGAATGCATCACAGTTTTGAAAGTTAGGAACGTTGTGTGTCTCGTACTTGAGTCGGTAAATTTTATAACCTATTCTTCAGGTACTGTTGGATGTTTTTCTCTGCATCTAACCGCACACCTTGTCTTTGGCCACAGGCTGCAGCCTTAGAAGCTCATCTTGTTCCAGTACTGCATTCTCTTTGGCCATGGATTTTGATGGATGATCCACTGATGCAAGCAGTTCTGCATTTGCTTTGTGTCTATACAGCTGACTATCCAGCAGGTATGGCAGATTTTGCTTTATTTGCTGATGAATGTATATATTTACATTGCGAATCTCAGCGTATCAGTAAGGAAAGTGGAGTATGCAAAAAAAAAAAAATAGATATAATTGCTGAATGAAAAGGAACATTACTGTAAGCACAACTGGTGAGATAAAATATTTCAGGGTCTGGAATTTGACTATGCGCTTGTCTGCTCAATGGTGATACTTCTTTTCTGTGAACTATTCTCCGCTTCAAGGGAAGGAGAGTTAATACGGAGCATTTTTAACAACTTTCTTTCACGTATATTTTAAGCAAACCCTTTAAAATAATTCTGCTTCAAACTAATGGCTGTTAATTCTTAATTGTATGGTGACATAATTATCTTGAAGGTTTGGGTGATGCGGTCCGGTTTTCTGTTGCTTGTGCTCCACTCTTTAATCTCCCTCCTGACCTGGACTAGCACTTCAAGGGAACTTTAAGTAAAATGGCTTTGAGAAAAGTTGCCCTATTTTATGTTTCCCTCACTTTTGTCGGTTCCAGTAGAGGTAGTTGACTTAATTCGTTAGTGTGGGAAATTCGAGCATAGCTTGCATGGCTTGTCGAGACTTCACCATTAATTATATTTAGGACATAATGACGGACACTCAGCCTTTCAGATGTTAGTTGTACTACCAGAGAGAGAACCTCCTTTCCCTCTCCATGTGTTTTTGCAGGCTGGTCTGTTTATTTCACTCCTGCAAATTTATATCACCACCAGAAGTGAGAGAAGGATGTAAAGCCTCCACGTAAGCAGAAAGGCTTAAGTATAAGTGATGCTAACAGTTTTTTAGCCATATACGGGCTTGTTGTGCACCAGCATATTTCCTTCACCCCTTTGCGCAATGTAGACTAAGAGTGGAGACTTTCTGCATGGGAGTTGATGGGTGGAGTTGGCAGGCATGGCAGACAGCCATGCCCGCCATGTGAATATGAGTAGCAACATGAATATTTCAATACTTGGAGGCAAGACTACGAAAAAACTACTACTAGCCTATATAAACAGCAAGCTCAGCAACAGTTACATTTGCCCCAACCATGGATGAACAATAAGACAATATCAGCTAGTTTCTTGGTGGTACAAGACATAGCAAATAGGAAAGGCGTCTAAAATAGTTGCTTTGACGTTGAGGTGCATGGCCAGGAAGATGTAAAGGCTATATATAACCGTACAGCCAACATGGTAGGTGGTTAGGTGGAGAGAGAAGAGTAATGTTAAAAACCACTTGGAGGTAGCACAACACATCGTCCACTCTATTTTCACTGTTAAACTCACGCTTATTTTGACAGCTGCAGTCGGGGAGATTGAAGAAAAGCTAAAAAAATAAGAAGGAATGTACACATAGGCTGCCTTAAAATATCTACATATTAAATAGAGGTATATTTCACATCAAGAAGTAGAATTGTCTTGCGTCTTTGTTGTAACTGAGTCAAGCTGTCATATTTTACGTTGCTGTGTGAGTACAATACCTGTTACAAGTAATGGCATACACAGTCAGTGGCAACAGCACCTCCCTACAATGAGTGGCAGCAAGAACTATTGTTTCTATCTATAGTTTCTCATTGATTAGTAATAGTAGTACTTTCAGAACAGAAAGTGGTTATCTCAGCATGATAAAATGTTGCTGGTAGTATTCCATGACTTTGTCAAGGCACTTTTGAATTATAGGTAGCAGGTGTAGACAAAAGCATTTGAGAAATGGATGTTGCAGAAAAAGGGGTGCTTTTGTGCTGTAGCATACATGTTTCAGCTATTTCTGCCAGTGCTGTTCCACAGCTGGAGGACCACAGCACATAATAGTTCCTTGTGCATTCCAATAGGGGTGGAAGAACACACCCAAGAAACACATATATAAACTGAATAATCAGGTTTAAATACTACTATGGGATGATCCTCGATGTGATTGACTGTGTCACAAATCAATGACTTAAGTTTCTGGAGCAAAAGAAAACAGTTGCTGAGGGAGGCTGACTCAAATCTTATTAAAAGTATAGAGTACAAGATGTGAACCACAAATGGTGCAAGCACCGTACATATCAAACCTAAAAGCATGGCTTACTAGTGAAGGCTGCAGGCAGTGAAATGAAAATAAGAGATTAGTTTAAAAAGTAAACTTTACGTTACTTTACTTGTACCTTGTCTCATTGATTCTGTTGTCCTGAGGTAGTTCTGGCAAACGTCGAGGCTGTGTTTGTAATAAGGTAAGAGTTCGGAACTAGTTCGCCTATACTGTTTGTTTTCATAGATGTGCATGCTTTTTAATCTTTCCCTTTGTCAAGGTGTTAAATTCTGCATCATAGTTTCATCTTAGCAGCGCCACCATTTCTTTGTGCTTTTTAGGGTCGAGTCTGCGTCGCATGCGCTCTCGCATGCGTATTGATAGCGAGACGCTTTAGGTATCAGAAAAGGGCTCGGAGCCCCGTTGACGTCACGTCAGTGTCTTTCATTGGCAAGTTGGGTTGCCTGTTAGAATTCACTTCTTTTGATTAGCAGAAGGTCATGCCTTTTCCGGTGGTTAGCCCTCCTCGAGCGCAGTGACCAAGTACAGAAAACATGCGAGGCTCGCTGCCCTTTGTGGACTACTTTTTCTCTGTTGATAGGTATTATTACGTGTGAACTATAGCAGCGCAATCGTGCTGTTTTTTTCTTTTAATGGAAGAAAAATCCGGTTGGGAGTTTACAACTGCGAACAGCTGTAACTCCGTCAAATGTGAGACCCTACTGCATTTTAAATGCTTGTTTTTTTTTTTTTTACAGTTACGTGACCTCCCTGTTACTTGAAATTGTCGGACATAGTCGAAGTATCTTTATGAGCTGCTGTGGGCTTCCTTTTTTATGTTTTTGGTTCATTCGTACTCCAGCTCTACAGTTTTTCTCTCGCGAAACAGCGTCTGCAATCGGTTAATTTGATTTTGGGTTCTGCTGCAGAGTGTCAAATCCAGTTGCCTGTTCCCTGTTGGATTTTCTTTGGCATCTTAGGCTAACCATGCTGAATTTTTCCGCAGATCTCCCCCTTCCTCTATCACAGTTCCTTTCTCGTTGGCAGTGTCAGCCGAGAGGCCTCTGACTGAGTGAGCAAGCGACACGGGTACCTTCCAGATCCTAAAACTTGTTCATGAGGTGACATGGACTGCTTCGAGGTGCGTTCGCTTCCCTGCTTTCCAATGTGCACTTTCTGCGAGTTTAGGTTCTGCGTCAAATACTCTATATGTTGACGTGTCAGCTCACCTTAAGAGAAAATTAAAGCTCTGGAAAAAAGCTCTTCTTTTTCATTGAAAATGAGGATGTTTATTCTACGTGCGCGCGTTGTCTTCCTGGGTGTCATTCTTCATTTTGTTAGTAGGTTTGTGCATTTCATAGATCAGTGTGGTTTGAGCACAGTTTTGTTCATTGGGATATCCATGTTATACCTAAACTTCTAATCCAGACTTTGGGCCACTTACTATAGTGACCTAAAATCTATATTTCTGTTCATGTCAGGACGTGCACCATTGTGTCGAGCTTTCAAGGAGTGCTTTTGAAAAAATAGTTTCTTGAGCCTATACTGTAATGTCAAAGTAATTAGAAAAGTTTGGTGGATTGCGTGCCATAAATCCACTGATAATTGGCCGCTAAATTTTAGACTGTATCAAGGATACAGCATATGAACTCACTTTGTATTGGAGTAATTTGTCATCATGATTCGCCTTTTCTGCATTTAGATTAAGGTTTTCAGTATTGTTGTACTCAGGTCAGGGTTCAGGTCATACTTTACAGAGGTCAGTAGGTTTGCTTTCATACCGTACATGAGGCAGAAGGATGTTTTTGGTCATTCCAGGACGGGACAAGGTCACACAGCGCAGATGTCTGTAGGCTTCCTGTCCTATCGTGCATATGGTATCTCATTTTTTTTTGTGAATAGTTAGTGACTCCGCCCACAATAATGTGTACAATAACTTTTTTCCCATTTCCTCTATTAGCGAGGTGATTGTTAAGTGGGATGTGTGAATCCATGCATTCTTTACTTACTAGCTAGGGCATTTTTTTTAAATAAAAGACGGAAAGTTGGCAAATAGTTGTGTAGCAAGGGTCCAAGGAAACATATTTTAAGGGCTGTTTTCCCCCTACACTCCAGCTATACTCTCTTGCAGCTGCTCCCCTGCAGTGTGGGTCTGGGTTGATGGCTGCAGAGTTTGGATGGTGTGTTTGGACCTTAGACTACCAGTGAAGCTGTAATGGGTAGGGGCAATCGTGCCTCCTGAGAGGCTGCTTTCCTGGACATTGGGTTACAGTTCCCTCTGGTTTATGGTGATGGAGAGCTGGGCTGTGGTGCTCAATTATATTGAGAGGAGTGGAGTAGCAGTGGTGGAGCGGTGGGCCGCCATAATGGAGGGGTTTGTTCCACCTTCCTGATCCCTCTGCTTGCTCACAAAGCTGTTTACATAATTCTACACACTAATGCTTGTGAAGGATCACAACAGCCGTAGCTGGACATATATGTCTGCAAGTATTATATTTAGTTAAAAAAAAAGAAAGTTATTGGGCCCCTGTCAACTTCAAGCCTCTGGAACACAGTTTAGATTAAGAGGTTAGCAGGCAACACCCCAAGTACACCTAACACTACATCAGCTATTTATCAGCTATCATCAGCCAGGGTTAGGTGTGAGGGGGCTTAGGTGGCTACTCCTCTAGGCCAAAGGTAGGGAAGATCAAGTGGGCCCTTCCCTCTCAGGGTTCAGCAAGGGCTAGCATACATTGCCTAACATCAAGTTTGGTAATTAATTAGGGATTGGAGGCTCATCAAATGGTTGCCCAAAACAGAAGCCACAGGAGATACCTGGCCAAAGATAAATGTAATGGGGTCACCTGCTTCAAAATTCTTTGGGGACTTTTGTATTTTTTCAATTCTGTTATGTAGTTTGTTTACAACAGGATCTAATGGGCCTTTAAAAATTCAGAACAATTCGGTAGAACACTAGGAGTATCTTGCATATTCTGTGACTGAAGTATGACTCGAGTCGGCTTATAGAGCCACCTTGTACACTGTAGGAGCCAAGGCTTCTGCAGCAGAGCCCAAGGATGCTGAACACTGCTTATCCCTCCACTAGGCCCCCTCTGAAGAAGAACAATGGAATGGGAGTCCGAGTTTGTCTGTGGGAATGGAATTGCCAAGTACTCCAGTGCATAGCGGGATCTTAAAGGGACTGGGTTCCCAAAACAAGTCTATGAGAACAATGTTGAAAAACAAGAGCTCTTTGGCAGCGCTGCTTTTCCGACGTGTTGGTATGTATCTGGTCTTTTAACTACGCACGCCGATCACTATCACTCGTTCATGGGCTTGCCCTTCAAAAATCCTTTATTTTAGTTGGTAAATGCTTTACGTTTGTCCCTCCTTGGAGCGGTTTAGTTGCTGCCTTGGACATCGCCCCTGTTACATGGCTGATTGCACTTTTGGTGATACATTGGACTGCGAGCAAACTTCTTTTTCCTTTTGTGTGCTGCTTTACACTGATGCCGTGGCTCTTTGAATCAGCTCGCTTATTTGAAACTATTACTTTTCATTTTCAATTTATGTGGCAAGAAAAGTCCAGTTAGGAGTTTACAACAATAATAGCTCTAACTCGAGTAAATGCGAGACTCATTGCATTGCAAATGCTTGTTCATTTTCTGATTGTAAGGGAACATGTGCCTAAATCGCTAAGCCATAGTTGACTATTCGTTAAAAATGCCTCTTTCCGAGGACATGTGAGCCCTTGCTAAAGCTTCAGTTTGTTTCAAGATTAGATACAATTCATTTACAAATAAATCTGAGCAGCAGAAGCAAGGTAAAAATGTTATCCAGCAAAATAAAATGGATGATCGTTTAAATAAGCTTGCATTGATATTTCTTTTACAATTTTGTGAAGCATGTGTTTTGATAACATGCGACATCTGCTCCATTGTTCAGCAACCGCACTGCAAATCTCCAAAGTAGTTGCTGATGTTATGACCAAAGAAATGTTGCCCTGAGCGGTCCTTGCCAACAGCACATTTGTTTGTTTTTTGACCTAGACCAGTGAAAATGTCACTATTGGTAATGTCATGGGTCTGGTACAAAGTCAGAAGAGTTGTTTATTTTCATCTCCAGAGGAACCTATTGAGCTCTCTAATAAACACTACACAAAAAGCCGAAGTCAGCACCAGCAGAGAGCAGGCATCATGGTCGCCCCTTTCTAATTGGTCAAATAATAGTTGTAGGAAACTGTCTCTCTATATGGTGCACTAAAAAGAAGTACACCGTGCAGAGAGTCCAATGTATCCCCGTTTGGTGTGCAGAGGCAAAGGTAGATAGTACTAACGCTCTATTTTGTGGTAGTGAGGGTGAGCAGTTAGGCTTATCAGTGCTAAGCATTTTTTATAATCACAGAGGCAATAAATGAGAAGCACACTCAAAGAATAAATTCGAGACCACTGTGGAAAAATACAACTTCTTTATAGGTATATTTTGAATCCAAGAACTTTGTTACGAGGTAAGCACGTTTTAAAGCAGAAGTACTTTTCAGTTGCAAAAGTGGACACTTGGTGCAGTTTTTGAGTTTTTCAATGTTAACCTATGAGAGTAAAACAGTTCAGGAAACATACTTTACGATGATGTAGGAGACAAATCTCCAAAAATTAAGGTAAGTATTCGGCAAGGGTCAGGGCCGCACCAACAAGTCACTCCAGGCGACACTGTGGTGGGCGGGTGCAGATGTGTAGTATGGCGTCAGGTGCTCAGTATACCTCAATGGGGATTTGTGTCTGTGTAAATAGGCTGCAGACTCTGGCTAGGAGGCCAGTTGGGAAAAACCATCAGGGAGGTAACAAACGTTGGCTGCTTGAGGGGACATAGGTGCACTTTTGGTCCTCTTCTCCAAGGCCAGGGGGTGACGGATGCAATGGTGTCCTTTGATGTCTGGTTTCTCTGTCTGGAAGCACTCTGTTGAGGGGTCCTGTGGCCTGAGGCTGCCAACATTGTCGAAGTCCAGGAGAGTTGTAACCACAGTTGATTAGAATTCAGGAGAGCTGGAGGACGTCGTTGACACCAGGGTCCTACTTCAGGTCTGGTCGCAGGTGACGAGTGCAGTGGATGCTTCAGGTTTCTATCACCGCAGAGGCTGCGGAAGAAAGGGGGGGGCCTGCATGCAGGCGACTTTGGGGACTCCTGGAGGGGTGAGACCACGACACACTCGGGCTCTGGTGAACTGGGGATCCTTGTTGGCACAGAGCTCTACTCCCACTTGGGTCAGTGATGGTGTGTGCAATAGTGACTTGGTTGGGGGAGCAAGTCCACTGCTCACCGAGATCTTGAGTCTTTTTCGAAGGCTAGCAGTCCTCCTGGGTTTCTGGTGGCTCAGCTGCAGGATGAGCTGTCTTTTGGTGCAGAGTCCTTCGAGGGTTGCACACAGGCCGGTGAGGTTGGTACCAGGTCAGCTGCTTCTTATGTCCTCTTCTGAGGGTGCGACTTATCAGTGTCCTTGAGCTTCTAAGGTCATCAGGATCAGAGTTCTTGGATTCAGGGGTGCCACCTAAATACTTAATTTAGGGGCGCTACAGGGAGTGCCAGGTGGCAGCCAATGGATTGCCCACCTTTAGGGTGACTACACTCTCTTAATGACCACTTCCATGGGAAAGGCGGCATAACCTTGACCCTAAAAATCTAACTCCATTCAAAACAAGATGGAGGAATTAAAAAGTGTCCACTTCAACTCACCCACCTTATGGGTGGGACTGGCAGGATGTGGGCACACCTCCTAATCTAACAAATTTTCCCGCCTGTCATGCCACTAAGAAGTGGGGTCAGGAAAGAGGAGTTGGTCATCTTCATCCTCTGGAGAGACTGGTCTAGCATTACAAAGGCAGCTAGGCCTTTGAAACTTCCCACCCTGGAATGTCCATTGTGCCTGGTGGAGGTGTCAACACCCCCGCCCACTTCAAGCTGTTGTCTCTGGCCTCCAAGAGCACTGGCTCTCACCTTAGGGGGTCGAAAACGCGGCTGAACTGATCAGGAACAGTCAGTCAACACATTCATAACTGGTACATTTTCAGGGATCACCTCTAAGGTGTCCTCTGGGTGCGTTTATTGGTAAATCCAGCATAGACATCAGTGTGGGTTCACTAATACCAGATGTTTTATACCAATTATGTTTTATACCAATTATCCCTATCTTCAGTGAAGGCATCATGTAGCTTCTATGTAATATAATGCACCCTGCCTTAGGACTGTATGGCCTGCTGACTTGCATATATTAAATGCAGTGTTAGGAGCATGGCACACAGGCTGTGTGCCATGTCGTGTTTTCACTTTTGTCTGCACCAAGACACGCTGCCTGCAATGGTGGAATGTCATGTGCTTGGTGAGGGGTCATTTAGGGTGGCACAATTTGTGCTGCAGCCCTTAGGGAACCCTCTTTAGTAACCCCAGACCGTAGGTACCAGGGGCATCATTTATGAAGGACTTACAGAGGGTACTAAAGGTTTTGATAATTGGGGAAACAGCTGTGCAGTTTTGGGAAAGAGATCTGGCACTGGGGAACTGATAAGCAGGAACCAAATGCACTTTCAGTCAAAATTACACCAGTTATCAGGCAAAAAGTGGGAGCTAACCACACCAAAAAAAGGTGCTTTCCTACAAAATTTGTTGGGACGGAAAAGTCTTCTGTATCGTAATGGATGACTACCCCTGCCCAGGTGTACTGTTGTCTGGACCCCTTATGCTCATTTCTGTTGTCATAGGCAAACACAGCTCATGTGTGTGCACCATCGCATACACTTTTCTCAAGGATTGTTGTCTTGTTGGACCTGGAGGGGTGCTTAAAGTGCTATGTTCAGTGGTGGAAGCTTACTATGTTCAACAGGATTTAAGTAGCACGAGCATGGTGGTGTCAGCATACCATGTAGTGATCAGTAGAAGTTAACAGGTATTTTTTAACCTTTGTCACTGGAGTGAGGCTTCAACTTTTTAAAGTTCCACTACTGCTTGCCTAACTCACCATTGGCCTGCATCAGTTATATTTGAAGTCCTGTGCAATGTAAGAGTAGAGAATGCACTGGTTGTGTGTGTTTCTGGGAACTGTACAGTAGAAGGATAGAGCAGTGTGAGTGCATGTAATTGGGGGCATGTGTACCTTTGAGGAGTACAGTAAATGAAGGGTATAGTGTTGTGCAGCCCCACATGCTGAATGTGTGTGCTGGCTCTATGTGTACCTGCAAGTGCCACAATGCAGAAAGGCAAAAAGAACAGATGATGGAAAGAATGACAAACAAATCAAACATTCACCAATAGTCACTGATCTGGCTTTAATCCATCTTTCTTCTACTCACCACCACTGAAGTTTGGACCCAGCCATATGCAACTCAGTCTTGACCCTGCTTCCGGTGGGAACAGTTCAACTCAAACTGCCAGACCATGTCCTTTCTGGACCGCAAAAGAGAATCCTGGGACCAGTATTGGGGTATCAGCCCTCATCAGCCGTTCCAGCTGGAATCCAGTGGCACATAAAGCACGAGACCCTTGTCTGGGCATACCCTTCCCAATTAGGGCAACAAAAGTAAAAAGAACAGATGATGGATGGATTGCAGAACAAATCAAACGTTCACAAAGCTAAAAGGCTACAGTACTGAGCAGTGAGCGCAGAGTGGATGTGTTTGCTGAATGTGGGCCTGCAGTGGCCCCATACATGGAGATAACAGTACCAGACATTATGTGTGCTGTGTACATACTGAGTGCAAGTGTGACTGTAATGGTATTTTACATGGAGGACCCTGGGTTCCATTTTGGAAAGCCCCTGCTTGCCTAGTGATAACATGAGGATGTAGAGGACCACCCCACCAAATGTGTATTGTTGCATTCCTGTGAGCTTGGTGGAACATACTGGAGAATGGAGGGAGGGAGACGGAGGAGAAAGAGATGGAGACTCAGACTAACCCTGTACACTTCAAAGGGTACTCTTTTAATCAGTGAGACATCACAAGTAAGGGGCCTGGACACATCTCAGGAAGGAGATGAGGCTGATAAGGAAGTCATAAAGAGTTGGAATGCAAGCCCGTGATTTTTCTTTTGATTCAACTAGCAGTGTGGCTGGCTTCCAGGTATTAACTCTAGTCACTCCCATGTCCTTTGTTGTGGGACTATTAGCTTTAGAGGCTCTCTTGCTGTGACAGACAAAAGAGGGAGGGGAGAAGTATATGCTTCAAAAGAAGCAGAGCCCCAACATAAAACCCAGAAGACCAAGACTCAAAATCACATTTGGTGTCTGGAAATGGACTATAAGAAGGTTGAGACCTGTAAAATTGTAATCTACCAAGTAGCCCACAGGCTGTGTTAGAAGGGGAAGCTCTGCAACACTATTTCCTGGGGCTGAGGTCTGCTAGGCTCCCTGCTGGGTCAGGGAACATCACCCTGGAAAACCATGACTACCTGCTCTTGAGCCTAGAGCACTAGCGTCTGCCTGTTTGACAAGACCAGTGTGCCTTGAGAGTAAGAGAAGAGCACTGGAGGGAGCGAAGTCCAGTAGGGAGTACTGGCGAGTGGACTCCTTGTACAAGATGGGTGCTGCGTGGATCAGGTCGTAGCCCGTGTGCAGATTCATTTCGGCGACCCCTATATGACAGGAGAGGGCAGCTGTGAAGATAGCTGGGGAAAGTATGCCGTGAGGTGACAGCAAGACCAGTGTCTCACCATTGGGGCAACCCATTATGTCAGGTGTTGCTGCCATAGAAGTTACTGCCAGATAACAAGGGCCGAAGCATCCGCAGTAACTTACCATAGTTGGATAGTAGGTCAGGCCCTGGGACATCCCGAGTAAAAGCCCAGAACCATAATGGTTGGGCCCAGTAACCTCTGAGTGCCCTGTGACCTTCTGAAAGGAATTCTGACAATGGTGTTTTTAATGGATAAACCTCCTGCTCATTCCAGCCTCAGATTCCTTCCTCAACTGCTCCCCCATCCCAAAAAAATCTTTTATAGACTGTCATGGTGAAGGGATGTAGGGGATCGGGCACTACCGACCTCCCAAGATATCACACATGCATTCTTTGACACTTAAACTTTAAGCTTTGACAGGATTCAATTGGATAATCAAATTCGAAATAAGAAATGGCAAGAAGTATGTGTGGACCAAAGGCCTCAACCATGTTTCTGTGGTTTCCAGATTGACATTTATATTGAAAAGATTGGCATTTCCACAAGCGTCTTCTAGTGCTACATACATTGAAGAGCAAATTTTCGACAGTCTAGCCATGGGGCTACAGAATGGCTCTTACATATCTGATATAGTTCACTGATAAGATCATTGCCCTTTTATTTTCCATTGCGGAACCAGGTAGACTGAATCTTTTATTCACGTTCTTTTGTTCACCTGCATGGGGAGAAGTGGTCCTCTAGGACCCCCATGAGGGTCAGGTTTACTCTAACCCTGTCTCTTATATTTTGTTTTATTTTAGTTTTCAGGACAAAGGGGCTGATCCCTAATATGGCTGCTATGAAATTTCTCATCATGTTGTGGCCAGCCAATCACAGTGCTCCGTTTTGCAGGATTGGTCCCAGTCCCACGGGACCAGCACCTCACAGGCATCATTTGTCGTTTTGTTTCCCCTGAATACTCCCTCAGAAGTAACTTGTTACTCCCTCAAGAGTACCGCAAGTCCACAGTAACACATTTTGCCTCCTTTTTTGCACCCTGCCAGTCACAGGACTGGCCTCCATGTAACAGTTTAATACAATGCTGATTCACCGAATAGTTTGAGTCGCTTTGTTTTTACATTTAATTTCATATTACATTGAAATAGAAGAGCATAGGCAAATGAGATGAGTTGTTTAAACAACAATAAATAAATACGTTCCAATCTTTCTGTAGAGATTTACAAAAGGGGGAGCACTGAGAAAGAAGATATGATCAGGTGGACATTAGCTTAGTGGGGGGTGCAGGACAGGTGGCCTAGCATTCATAAGAGAGATTAAAACGCATGTGGAGGAGGGCACTTTTGAAAGGGAAGCAGAGATACTAAAAATAGATCCGAAGTGAATGGCAGGGTGTAAATAAGAGAAGACCAAGGTAAATCTTCAAAGGGAAAAAAACAGCGCTAAAGCTAAGAAAGTAGCCGGTGGAGAAAGTAAACTGGTGTGACAAGAGCTTTTTGAGTTAGATGAAGTCTGAAGAGATGATTATTTAACAGCTGTTGAAAGGACAGTAAGGGAGCTTCACTCTTGAGGTCTGCTGGAACAGAATTCCATAGTAGAGTTGCAGCACCTCAGTAGCATTGACAGCAGATGTGTATTGTTTTTAAGCTTGGGATTTCAAACAGAAAGTTGCTTTTGCTAACAAGAACTCTCATGCCACCTGATAATTTGTGGAGATTGGAGACGTGGGATAGTCAGCTAAGGCGGGCTGCTTTTTTGCACTTGGCATCCCAGTTTACCCTTTAATCTTGCTTCAAAGAGTTTTGAGTGAATTGAGGAAAGATTGAACAATGCATACTAGAGCAGCTTACCAAAATCCAGACATAGTTGCACATATTAGGAGATAGATGGTAGAAATGAGGCATTTTTTTCAGAGTCATTAGATGAGGGTTTGCTGCTTAGGTTATTTTATTTATATGAGAAATCATTGAATGCAAGAGGTTAAGAATTATCCCAAGCAAGGCTACTGATTTGAGAGACGTGGCGGGAAATTAGCAATATTCATTTGTTTTGTCATTTCTGTAGAGAAGGTATTTTTGTGTTTCAGAGAAAAAAGTATCAAATCAGTTTTTTGATGATTGAGTTGGAGGAACTTTTCTGTCATTTAGGAAAGAATATTTACTAGATCAGACGGAAGGGAAAAATGTTAAGGTAGTGAGATGATGATTTTCAAGTAAACTTGTTTATAATCAGCCTACTGGTGGATTGTGATTGCGTTCCCTCACACACTTCGCGTAGTGGTTCTGTATATAAATTGTAAAGTTGTTGGGTTTAAGATACGTAAATGTATCTTCATGTTAAGGCAAGCAAATAAAATTCATGTACCAAACACTTTGAGGTGTTAATTGTTCTGATGCATCAATGAAAATATAACATCATACATATTACAGAAATGTTTTAACTTTCAGACTATTGTTTTAAATTGATTGTTTATCAGCAAGACAGTGATATATAAAACAGCACCTACATATTGTACACAAAGCACACAGAGACCCAGCATTTGTAAAATGGTGAATGTTAAAGGCAGCTGATCAAAATGTTGGAGTCTGTTTAAAAATATATCTCAGATTTAGTGTCAAGGACACTCCATAATTCGATGACAGGAAAGTAGCTAGGACCAAGAATTCTCAGATCTCCCTTGAACTAATATTTCAGCAGTTTGTCTTGGTATAGGTTTCTCTTCAGTTTACTAGAAACCTTCATTTTGGGAGTATGTTTCAATGAGAGGAATTGTGGCAGGAATCAAGGGCAAATTTCCCAACAGGCTATGGAATCCAGAGGTGTAAAGCACCTTCAAATAAGGGTGCTGAAGGTCAGAGCCGTATGACTAGCATGGTTTGGTTTCCTTCAGCTATTAACTGTCTTTTAAGTACAAATATTTCAATAAATATTTACAGCTGTGACTTATGTAAACAGAAGTGAAGTGAAGATATTTGCTCCAAAGCAGTGTGAAACAAATAACGTCAACTGTTAAGTATGCCATAGGCAGAACCATGGAAATACCATAAACATATCTTGTGGGGATGAACAGGGAGAGTGGATGTGGTCAGCAGTAATCTAAAGGGTAATAGCATGTAGGGACTTCGTCCCAAAGTTATGTATCTGATATTTTCCAGATAGGAATTTTATTAGTGGACCTTTGTGTTACAAAGGCAAACTAAACATGCGCTGCTTCCTGTTCCCTTCAGTTTCATTTTGAGTTAGATAGAGCAATTATCTGATAAAGGCTTCTGGTTGCAGATTACTTAACTTAAAATGTCCTCAGGGCAGTCTGGATCTGCAGATTATTCTTGAGCAGTACCCCTGTGCGGGGTCAGTCAATTCTGCGCCCATTTTTGGCCTCATGATCAGCTTTTTTTTAATTTATTTTTTTATATACTTTTATCAAAGCTTTTTTGACCTGCTGGTGTGTAGAGTACGTCATCACGGAAGACCGGCTTCAAGCCCTGTGACTCCTGTCACTAGATGATGTCTGTGATGGATCCGCATCTTGTGTGTCTTTGGTGATTGGAGCGTGATCCCGACCTGGAGTCGTGTTCAGAGTGCCGGGCCATGAACCTGAAGGCTTTGAGGGAGCGATCCCTAAAGCTCATGACAGCTCCAAACTGCATTTGTCTCGATCGAGGGGAAGGTCATGAGACCATTTGCGGAGCCTGCACGCTCCCTCGTCCTATTGAAAATCGCTAGGACATTCGGGTAAGAAGTCGTCAAAGAAGAGCAAACGTCTTTCAACTTCACCCCTTCAGTCAGCTGACGTGGGAAAAGGAGCATCAACGCTCTAGACCTCTGTCCTCGGAGCCTGCTTCTGGGTCAGCTCTGCGCCTCCCTGAGTTTCTGAGAGCCAAAGCCACCCATGCCCGACTTAGTAAGTATTATGAGGCCTTGCGCCTCAAATTTGGGCAGGGTCAGCACGGGCCCCCTCTGGGTGTGCGCCAGTGGCGGGGGCCTCAGTTCTGGAGGGTGCCCAGGTATTTGCTACCGGATCCGCACTGATGTCGGTTGTGCCTCTGCTACCTTCCCCGACACCAGTGCAGATGTTGATGCTCCTGACACCGCCTGGGCCCGCGGTTGGCATCAATCCCATACTGAAAGCCGACTCTGACACGGAGCCAGAACAGCGTCGCTCAATGCCGACTCTGATCCTTATTCTTACGTGTACGATGAGAGTGCGGAGGGGTTGCTGCACCCTTTAGAATACCAGCTGGCGGATCCCATGGACTAGGCTCTGGACTTGAGCAAAGCCAGTGGTCTAGATACCTCCCCTGATGCTGGCATGCTTTCTCCCCTTACCTTTGCTATGGAGGAGGGGGGTCCTACTCAGTGGTGGTACGGCCGAGGTCCTGGGCCTCGAGCAGCCTTCTGTGGCTGTCAGGACCAACCTCCTGACTCTCAGGTGCTTCAGTCTGGGGCTTCTTCCTCAGAACCCCTATTGCCCTTCAGTGAGGCCCTCATTGATGTTCTGCTGGGGACTTGGTCCAACCTCAGCACAGGGGCTCCTGTAAATAGTACAATTGCCCTCTGCCATAGGTCTGCACCTAATGACCCAACACCCTACCCCTGAGAGCTTGGTCATCCAAGCCCCTACCTCCTCAGGTGCATTGCCTTCCGCAACTCTAGACAGGGAATCCAAAAGACTGGAATAGCTTGGTAAGAAAATGTTTTGTTACACCAGTCTGGCATTGTGGTCCGGGAACACTGCATGCCTTTTGGGCCATTACTCTCATACCTTATGGGACATGGTTGCGAGCAGTGCTGCCGTAGGTCCTGGAGGAGGCCTGAGATGTTCTCTCCTATGCTGTTGCTGATGGTTTCCTTTAGGCGCCACGCCTGGTTGAGGACGTCTGGCTTTTCAGGGAATGTTCAAGCTATGCTCATGGACATGCCCTTCAATGGCACCCGTCTCTTTGGAGGCCAAGCAGACTCAAGCGCTTTAAGGAATCCTGGGCTACAGCTCGGTCCTGGGCCTAATAGCTGCCCCTCTCCCCCCTCAGTCTGTTTTTTGCCTTTTTCGTGGATATGGAAGGGGCACCCAACCACATGCCTTTCCCTCCAGTGGTCATGCATGCTGCCCAGGCTCTGCATTTCCGGAGACATAGGATCCAACGTCTTTGTGGATCAGGGAGCCAGGGTTCGGGCCAGTCCACACCCCTACCTCTATCCTCCCTCCCCCCTCACCACACCTCAACACTGCAGCTTCCAAACTTTTCTAGTCTGACACTTAACCTTCACAGGCCAGTTGGAGGCAGGATCCGCCATCCCCTGCTCTGCTGGGGTCCCATCATGCCAGACACGTGGGGATCTGCAAATAGTCCAAAGGGGCTACTCTATCCCCTTCAAGACTACCCCTCCATCCATGCCACCATCCTGCGATCGCATGATGGAGGATCACCTGTCACTTCTCCACGAGGAGGCTACGGCACTCTTGGCCAAGGGAGTCAAAGAGAGGCTCACCTTGCTAGAAGTAAGTTGTGGTTGCTATTCCCGCTACTTTCTGGTACCCAAAAAGGACAATGGCCTTTGCCCTATACTCAACCTACACTTGCTCAATCTCTCCCTCAAGAAGAAGTTCAAAATGCTCTCTTTGGCTGCTGGGGACATGGTCTAAACCCAGCACAAGGGCTCCTGTCAACAGAACAATCGCCTGCTGCCAAAGGCCTGTGCCTAACCACCCTAAATCCCCGACCCAACATTCTACATCTGAGAGTTTGATAATCCAGGCTTCTTCATCTTCTGGCACATTCCCATCCTCACCCCTGGATAGGGAATCAAAAAGACTGGACCAACTTTGGAAGAAGCTATTCTTTTCCTCCACTCTGGCGTTGAGGTCCGTGAACAACACATGCCTTTTTGATAGCTATTCCCATACACTATGGGATATGACCGCGCAGGTGCTACCACAGGTCCCTGAGGAGGCAAGGCCATTCTCTCCTAAGCTGTTGTTGACTGGAGAGATGCAGCCAAGTTAACGATTCTTTTTGGGTTTGGAGACATCTGACTCACTAGGCTGATCGGTTGCTTCGAAGTTGGCCTTGAGGATCCAGGCTTGGTTGCGGACATCTGGCTTTTTAGGTGATGTCCAGCAATCGCTTGTTGACATGTCCTTCAATGGCACCTGTCTCTTCGGAGACAAAGTGATCTCAAAACTCAAGTAGTATAAGGAGTCCCAAGATACCGCTCAGTCACTTATCCTCCAGCTGCTCCTTGCCCCTCTCAGTCCGCTTATCACCCCTTTCATTGCTTCGGAAGGGGTGCCTAACAACCACGTCCATTGCCTTCCAGGCACCGTGCGGTGCATACTCCCCAGCTTCTTCATGGCCGTAGCTGCAGGATCCAACGTCCTCATGGATCAGGGAGCCAGCGGACAACCCAGTCCACACCCCGTGCTGCAGCCCCCAACCCTCTGAGTCTGTTAGTCTGTCGCTCCATCCCGGACCAGTAGGAGGCAGGATTCGCATCACCAGCCCTACTGGGAATCCATCACGGCGGACAGGTGAGTTTTCCAAATTGTTCAAAGGGGCTACTCTCTCCCCTTCAAGGCTACCCCTCCGGTCATACACCATACTATGATTTGATAAGAGGTTCACTTGGCACTTCTCGGCGAGGAAATTACTGCTCTCTTGGCCAAGGAAGCTATAAAGAGGGTCCCTATGCCAGAAGTAGGTTGTGGGTGTTATTCCTTCTACTTTCTGGTACCCAAAAATGACAAAGGCCTCTGCCCTATCCTAGACCTCTGGTCCCTCAGGCTCTTCCTCAAGAAGAAGTTCAAAGTGCTTACTTTGGTGCAGGTTCTATCTACCTTGGACCCAGGAGACTGGATGGTAGCAAGGAATATGCAGGACGCATATTTCCATATTCTGGCACTTGCTGGAGTTCACTTTAAACGTGCTGAATTCACACCTTCTCAGATGCACCCTTTAATCAGAGCTGTTCTGGACACAGTTATGTTTCGGGCTTATCCTCCCGAGTCCAGGATATTCAGGCTGTGATACTGATGTTTCAGCCTCTATCCTGAATTTCGGTGAGAATGTCTCCGAGACTGCTGCACCTCATTGCCTCCTGCATCTTGCTGGTGACATGCTAGATGGCCTATGCAGTGGGACTGGAAGTTTCAGGGAAATCTCTCTGACATGGTCCAGATCTTGGAGGGAACTGCGCAAGATCTGCAGTGGTGGCTTTTGAACCGCGAGTGGGTCAGAGGCAGTTCCCTGTCCCTTCCCTAACCAGACATGACAGTAGTGACAGATGTTTCACTCCTTGGATGGGGCGGTCACATGGGAGAGGCGAAGATCAGAGGCATCTGGTCTCAGGCGAAGTCCAGGCTCCATAACAGTCTTTTGGCACTCAGAGTGATCAGGCTAACATTGAAGGCATTCCTTCCCTCTCTCAAAGGGAATGTGGTGCAGATGTTCAAAGACAACACTACCGCCAAGAGGGACTGCAACAAGCAGGGCAAGGTGGAGATGTGGACTCTGTCAGGAGACTTTGCGCCTCTGGTCATGGCTGGAACATCAGGGCATATCCCTGGTGGTTCAACATCTGGCAGGTTGTCTGAACGCTAGAGCAGCCAAACTCAGCTGTCACTGTTAGTCGATCATGAATGGCCTCTCCATCCGGAGCTGGCAGAATGCATCTTTCAGCAGTGGGAAGAGCCCTGATTAGATCTGTTCTCCTCTGAGGGGAGCATGCAGTGTCAGCTGTTTTGTGCGTGGGAGTTTCCAAGGCGGCACTCACTCTGCGACTGTTTTCATCTCGAGTGAAACTCAAGCCTCCTATGTGCCTTTCTGCCAATACCACTTCTGTCAAGAGTTCTCAAGAAGATCAAGAACGACCAGACACAAGCCATTCCTGTGGCTCCACACTGGGCACAAAGAGTATAGTATCACAACCTTTTGAGCATGGCCATCGATCTTCCACTCAGAGTGCCTCTTCAGGAGGATCTTCTGTTGCAGATGCAGAGAAAGGGTCTCCACATGATCCTGTCCAGTCTCTGCCTTCTTGCATGGAGATTGAGCGGCGGCAGTTGACAGCTTTTGAACTTCCGCCCAAAGTCTGCAATGTTATTTTGGCAGCCAGGTGTCTATCCACCAGAACGGTATTCGCCTGTTGATGGAACAAATTTGTGGGATGGTGCACAAAGAAGTCTGTTGATCTCCTCTGTGCCCCTCTATCTGGGGTTCTTCTGTTTGTTCTTTCTTTAACACAGCAGGGCTCTGTTCCGGGTACCCTCAGGGGTTACTTATCTGCCATTTCGGCTTTCCTCAGATTACCTGACCAACTACCTTGTTTAAATCTCCCATTGTTGGAAGATTTGTAAAGGGTCTTAACCATTTGTTTTCACCTTCTCTGTTCATAATGCCCGAATGGGATTTTAACTTAGTTCTTACTTGTCTGATGTGTGCTCCTTTTGAGCTATTTCACAACTGCCCACTTCCGCTTATGCCTTCCTTCTAGCCATCACTTCTGCCTGCAGAATGAGTGAGCTGCAGGCTCTTTCCTTGAAGCCACCTTTCATTTCCATCCATTCTAATAAGGTGGGTCTTCGTACTAGGGCTTCCTTCCTATCCAGCACCTTGCCCAGTTTCCAGCATTGGCGTTCTATCTTGATTGTACGAAAGAGTTCTGGATGGATAATCAATTCTGTGTGGGTTATGTGGGTGCAAAGAAAGGTCGGGCAGTGCAGAACAGGACCATCTCCAGATGGGTCGTACTCTGCATTAAAATGTGTTACGCATTGGCAGCTACACCAGAGCTGTATGAAGCTGGCACTTAAATGAAGTACACCGTGCAGAGAATCCAGTGGATCCCCAATTGGTTGTCAGAGGCAAAAGTAGATAACGCTAATGCTCTATTGTGGGCAAGCAGTTCAGGCTTATCAGAGGGCAGTACTAAGCATTTGTTGTTCAGAGGCAATAAATAAGACACACACTCAAAGAATAAATCCGAGACAATTTAGAAAAATAACACTTTTTTTATATATATTTCAAACCCAAGATCTTTGTTCTAAGTACGTTTTTTTAATTATTTTTTTTAGCATAAATAGTTTTTAGTTGGGAATATCGACACTTAGTGCAGTTTCAGAGTTCTTCAATGGTTTCTTATGGAAGAAAAACATTCAGCAAACAAGCACATATTGATGACTCACAGGACCAATCTTGTAGGCTTAAGGTGAGTACTGGGCAAGGGTCAGGACCCCACAATAATGTCACTCTGGGCAGCACTGTGGCAGATGGGTGCAGAGGTACTGTACTGGGTGCCCAGTGTATTCCAATGGGGATTGATCTCAGTGGATTTAGGCTGCAGGTACGGGCTTGGGATCCACTCAGGTAGGTCGTATGTGGGGTGCTCCGAGATGTAGGTGCACCTTTGGTCCTCTTCACCAGGGGCAACGGATGCAGGGTTTTCCTTTGGCTTTGGGTTACCTTGTCCAGGAGCTCTTGTGGTTGGGGGGGTCCTGTGGTCTGAGGCTGCAGGTGTCGTTGGGGAGTCCAAGAGGGACCGCAGTAGATTTGAGCTCAGGAGAGTTGGTGGACTTCATTGACATCAGGGGTCCACTTCAACTCAGGCAGGCAGCGACAGGTTCAGTCGCTTTTTAGGTGTCAGGTTTCTCGCACCACAGATGGTACGGGAGAGAGGGCCTGCGTGCAGAGGCTGTAGGTGACTTCAAGGAGTCCAGGAGGGGTGAAAATGCATTGAGCTTGGACTATATACAGCTGAGGGACCTTGAGGTGTCAGGTCTTTACAGTTCTGAAGGCTGGAGAGCCCTTTTTGTAGAGTCTGTTGGAGAGCAGGTCCGCTGCTTACGGGAGACTTGTGTGTTTTTAAAATGCAGGCAGTCCTCCCGGGTTTCTGGAGATTCAGCTGCAGGAGAAGGTGTCTTTTGATGCAGAGTTTGTCGAAGAGTGCAGAGAGGCTGGCAGGGTTGGTATCAGGTCAACTCCTGCTTTTTCGCCTCTTCTGCAGGTGTCTATTCTTTTTCCTTTTCTTCTTTGGTTGTCAGGTTCTGAGTTCTGGGGTTCAGGCATGCCACCTAAATACTCAATTTTAGGGGTGTTACAATGGGGGTGCCAGGTGGCAGCCAATAGGTTTCCCATTTTTAGCTAAACCCTTTCTATGACCACTTCTGTTGGGAAGTGGGCATAACCCCAAACCTAGTGACCTCCTTCCTTCCAAACCAAGATGCAGGAATTTACAAAGTGGTGTCCACTTCAGCTTGTCCACCTTAGGGGTGGGATTCACATTAAGTGTGCACACTTCCTAATCTGCCTGGAAGTGGTTTCAAAACTCCCGCCCAGTGCAGGCTTTTGTCTCTGGACCCCGAGAGCACTGGCTGTCACCTTGGAGGGGGTCAGAAAAGTCGCTAAGGTGGCTGAACTAGCCAGTCAGTTAACACACTAGTAGTTCCTAGGTTTTCAGCCGGCACCTCTAAGGTGCCTTCTGGGTGCATTTATTGGTAAATCCAAGACTGACATCCGTGTGGGTTCACCAATACGGGATGTTGGATACCAAACATCCTATCTTCAGTGAAGCCATCGTGCAGCTGGGGAACCCGTAGTGACCAGTGTTTAGCACATCTATTTGAAATGGCTTCCCTGTTCAGTTACAATGTCTGAGAATCAACAAAGACATAGCGACATAGCTGCTTGTGCAGATATGCCCTCACATATAATATAATGCACCCTACCTTAGGGCTGTAAGGTCTGCTAAAGGTGTGACTTACATATATTAAATGGAGTGTTAGGGGACATGACAGACAGGCTGTGTGTCATGTTGTGTTTTTTAGTGTTGGGAACAGGTTGTCACGCAGCTTGCAATGGCAGTCTGCATAAGGTTGGTGCTCGGTCCCTCAGAGTGACACAAGTTGTACTGCAGTTCTGAAGGGCCTTCTTTAGTGCCTATGCCACCCTAGGTACCAGGGGTACCATTTATTAGGGAGTTTTACGGGGCTGAAGGGCCTGGTCACTTAGGGATCAAGTGATCAGGTTTCTTGTTTCAGGGAAGGAAGTCTGGAACTGGGGGCCTGTGTAGGAAAGTACCCTCTCTTTGGCATGGTTAACCCCACTTTTGCCTGCTATCATTATGCTTAGACTGTTTTCACTGGGATCCTGCTAAACAGGACACCAGTGATTGTGCTCTCTCCCTCTAAATTTGGTTGCCTAGAACTTTGTACACCCCATAATTGGCATACTGTTGCCCCCTTATAAGACTCTAGTATTTGGTACTTAGTTACCCAGGGCATTGGGGCACCAGGGGTTCCCCATGGGCTGCAGCATGTATTGTGCCGCCCATGGGAGCCTATGCAAAATGTGTCCGCAGGCCTGCTCTTGCAGCCTGCGTGAAAAGGTGCATGCACTCCTCTTGTCACATGTCACTGCAACAGGTCACTGTAAGTCACCACTATGGTAGGCCCTCCTAGCCCAGATGGCAGGGTACAGGTCCCTGTGTGTGAGGATAGCCCTGCATTAGCAGAGGTGCCCCTACGAATTCTAGTTCCTTTGCACTGGACTTCGTAAGTGCGGGGAAGCCATTTTACCTGTGTACTGGACACAGGTCACTTACTACCTCTGTCCAGGTACGCAATGGTAATTCCGAACCTGGACATGTTTGGTATCAAACATGTCGGAATCATACCCCAATACTTATGCCAGTATTGATTGTATGATTCCATGGACTCTGGGGGCGCCTTAAAGGACCACTAGTATTGCTCCTGCCAGTCTTCTGGGGGGTTTCTGGCCAGCCCACGCACTACCTCCACTCAGACAGGTTTCTGCCCTCTAAGGTGCCCTCTGAGTGCATGTATTAATAAATCCATCACAGGATTCAATGACGGTTTATTAATACGAGATGGTTGATACCAGACATCCTTAGTTTCAGTGACGCCATCATGTAGCTGGGAAACACGTAATGACCAGTGTCCAGCACATGCACTCAAAATGGCTTCCCTGTTGACTTACTATGTCTAAGCATTGGCACAGACATAGTAGGAGCATACCTGCTCGTACACATATGTCCTCACATATGATATAATCCACCCTGCTTTAGATTTGTAGGCATTCTGTAGGTGAATTGGTAGGCGACCTGGCACACTGGGAAGCTTGACAGGTTCTGTTTTCAATTTTGTCTGCACCAAAACACTCATCCCGCGATGACAGCACAGTGTGTGTTTGGTGCAAGGTCTCTGGGGGAGGCACAATTCATGCTGCAGCCCTTAGGGACATTCTTTAGTACCCCAAGCCCTAGGTGACAGGAGTGACATTTTTCTAGGGCCTTACAGTGAGTGATAAAGGTGGTGCCAATTGAGAGAAGCAACTGTACCATTTTAGGGGAAGAGATCTGACACTGGGGACCTGGTTAGCAAGAACCCAGTGGACATTCAGTCAAAATCACATCATATAACTGGCAAAAAGTGGGGCCTAACCATGCAGGAAATGGTGCTTTTCAGTCAATCAATCAAACATTTGTGGAGTGCAGCAAATTACCTCTGAGGGTCTCGAGGCCCTGGAGTTGTTTGCTGCAGAGTGGAGGAATGATCATTCGAACATCCAGGTCTTTAGTTCTCTTCTGACTCGCTGGAGTGACAGTGTGGTCCTTGGGTACAGGGGGAGGTAGATGCAGGCCTTGGCTGCTAGGATCGAGAAGGAATATCCTTCACTGCTGGCTTGATGGATCCGTGAAGTGTCTGCGAGAGAGGAATCAGATTGTAGGTATCTGGTCGTTTGGTGAAAGGTCAGGTGCTTTTTGATCTGTGCTGGTCCTTCTTTGTGCAGTGGCTTGTAGGCTTGGGTCAGCATCTCAAACTGGCATCTCTTCTGAATTGGGAGCCAGGGTATTTTTTTGAGATGGGGTGTGATATGGGTCCTTCTGAGAAGGTTGAGTATGAGTCTTGTGTCTGGAGTCTCTTCAGGAGGCATGCTGTGATTTCCTATGTAGAGCGTGTTTCCATATTCCAGTTTGCTGGTTATGAGGGCCTGCGTGACAGTCCTTCTGGTGTCTGCTGGGAGCCACCTAAAGATCTTGTCGAGCATGCAAACGGTGTGGAATCAGAGGGATGAGACTGTGTTGACTTGTTTCTTCTTGCTATCCAGGATGATGCCAAGGTTGCGGGTGTGGTCTGTTGAGGTGGAGTGTGTGCTGAACTCTGCGGGCTACCATGTATCAGTCCATGGAGAGGTTCTGTTCCCAAATATGAGGAATTCTGTTTTATCAGTGTTGAGTTTGAGAAAGTTGTCCTTTATCCACTGAGCTATGTTCATCATGCATCTGTGGAAGTTAGTTTTTGTGGTGGGAGGATCTTCAGACAGTGAGAGGATGAGCTGTGCGTCGTTGGCGTAGGATATGATGTTGAGTCCGTGTGATCTGATGGTGACGGCTGATGGGGGGTCATATGGGTGTTGAAGAAGATTGGGCTCAGGGACGATCCTTGGGGACTCCACAGATGATCTTCTTGGGCTCTGAGGTGAACAGTGGAAGAATGATCTTTTGGGTTCTGCCGGTGAAGTACGAAGAAATCCATTTGAGGGTGTTCCATGAATCTCATTGTGGTGGAGTCTGTTGATCAGGATGTGGTGGGAGACTGTGTCAGACGTGGCTAATATGTCTAGGAGGATTAGGGCTGCTGTTTCCCCGCAATCCAGGAGGGCTCTGATGTCAACTGTGACTGCAATCAGGGCTATCTCAGTGCTGTGGTTAGTTCAAAATCCAGATTGGGAGGGGTTCAGGAGGTTGTGGTCTTTTAGGAGTTGGGTGAGATGCTGGTTGATTGCTTTCTCAAAGACCTTTGCTGGAGAAGGGAGCAGAGAGATGGGCTGGTGGTACTTTAGTTTGGCTGGGTCGGCAGATGTTTTTTTCAGGAGGGACCTCACTTCAGCATGCTTCCAGACCTCCGGGAAGGAGGCCAAGGTGATGGAGTTATTCAGGACCTTCCTGAGATAGTCACAGATTGTCTTGCTTCCGAGGTTGAAGAAGTGGTAGTGGCAAGGGTCCGTTTGTGCTTCAGAGTGTTCGGAGTTCAATCCTTGCCAAAAAGGGTGCTTTCCTACAAGAGATAAAGCTGTGACCACTGCGTTAGCATGCAGAATTGTTCCAGTCCTTGACATCGGTCAGGCGGCAACATGGGCATCTCTTCACACGTTTACCAAACACTACGGCCTGAACAGACATGTCGTAGGGACGGGCACTTTTTGTCCTTCAGGGCTTTCTAGTATGATCTTAGTTCGCAGATCCACCTCTGGGCATGGTATTGCTTGGGTATCTATTCCAAGGTAAAGAATCTGTAACTGGATGTCTTTATCAGATGGACAAGTTACTTAACTTTGGCAATGCCGTATCCGATAGAGACATATCTAGTTGCAGATTCCTTATCGACCCACCCATCCTCTCTGGTCTGCAAACTGATTTCTAGGAAAGGGATTTAGTGGTTGGTGTTCTTCATGGCTCTACTGTTCTGACATTGAAAGCTGAGAAAAGAAACTGACGTCAGTGCACCAGGATGTTGCCTATATAGGACCCGCAACCTCATTTCCGTCACAGCCAACACCGACGACTGATGTGGAACCGATCGATGCCAGCTAGAGGCAAGCAGGGGTACTGCTCGAGAAAAGTCTCTACCAGATAAGGCGTTATTGAAGGTAAGTAACTTGTCCAGCGGAAATATCCAGAGTTGCCCATTCACTTTTCAGAGGACTGCATACAAGCTACTTTTCTGGAGTGGTGAGAAAAAAGGCATGAGGTTAATACAGCAAGTCGTCTTACCCACGAAATTCATGTCTTACTTTAGGAATGAGATGTATTGTGTTCACTCTACATTAATTTGGCAGGATGCTCCAGTATTTGAGTGCATGAGTATGTGTTTAGTAAGATTTGTGTTTTTTTCACCTAAAATGTAAGGTGTGAAATGTCCAAACACATCTAGGTCATTGGTCACATGGACCTGTTAGTGATGGGGTATGTCCAGGAAAAGCAAGTTTTCCACAAAAGGGTAAAGATTATAGAAAACTCTTAGGGTTGAATGAAGTAGTGTAGTAGAAAGAACCCTATTGTATTTTCAACAGCAGCTTTGTCTCCTCCCAAGTAGTGCATTTTTAGCCTTATAACATGTTAACATCGTTTCAGAATTCCAAATGTTGAAACAAATTAGTTATTTGTCAGTTATAAGTGGTATTTCTGTCTTTCAGGCGGTGCCTCACTTTGTTGCGTAGTTGCATCAGTAAATGTCATGCCCACTTCACAGAGGGGCCCATCCAGCAACTCTTTGATGTACAATATTGTGAAACTGGCTTCACAGCTTTCTTCAGAGAACAGCACAGTTCAGCAAATGGCTTTTACTCTTCTTTCTAACCTGGTGGTGACACATGATTGTAAAGGTGTAATGCAAAAGGTAATTTATTTTGTCTTTTGTTTAAATTTGTTGAGTTTTTCATGACATAGTATGTAATGGACTGGTTTGTAATTAGGTGTAGAAATAAAGTGGAAAAAGGCAAAAATCAACTTCCTATGCCACAACTAAAGATTTTTTACATGGTGATACATTAACACATCTTTAGAAGTGTCAGGGGATATGATAAACTACAGTCTCTTAACCTACTTAGACAAAGCTTAATTATGCGGCTGTCTGGGTGAGTGTGGCAGAGGATTTTGAATAAAGTTGTGTGAATGACCAGAAATGTAATGTCAGATTCTCATTTGGACTGGAGTCTGTGGTAAATGCTTTCCCACTGGTTACTTTTGAAAAGTTTATGGTATCCTTCTTTAGCACAATCCCAGGAAGCACATGAGGGAGTGCTACTTTAAATTACCATTGCCCTGGTATAGACGTCAGGCAATAGTATCACAGAGCACCTCAAAAACCCTACTCTTCACCTCTGCGGAATGAGAGCTGTGTGAGCCTTTTGTCTACATTTGTGTTCCTCTTTTTTTTCAGTCTTTGAAGTTGGTTGCCAATCCAGCAGAAAACATGAATTTTCCGCTGGATTCACATCTGCCTTTCTGCAAATTGGAAAAGCAAATTCACCTAAATCTAGTTGCATGCCTCATATAAAGCATTTTCAGTTCAAGGATTTTCTGTTTGGTTTTATCTTGGCCCTCTGGCTGTTCACATAGTTGTGTAGTATGGGGAAGGATAAGGTTGCATACCTTATATTTGTTAATTTATTTTCAGCACATTTCCCTATACTGTGGTAGGTATTGTGCGCTCCTTGAAGTGCAAATTCATGTTTTGTGAGTTTCAAAATTGAATTTGCACTCATACGTGAAGCCACTTTAATTTGTAAGGTATATTTAAATGCAAAAATGTCTTTATGAATCTGATCATTAGGATTAAAGGGAAAGGAGCGCTCCTCTTGTGCCGTCTTGGGGTCAAAGAAGGACAGAAGCCTTCACAATATCTTAAATTGGAAAAGGCAAGTTCAGTAAGCTCATTTTGACACAGACACACAAAACCTTATAGTTTTGGGACAGTCTAGTTGCCTTGGGCCCTTACTTTGGACACCATTTAAAATGGCATTTCCATCAGAATTGGTGGGGAAGGGGATGATATACCTCGTCATTTTGATTATGACAATGTTTCCATGAAGTTATAAGAGGCCAGTGTGTTTGATTTTTCCCCTGATTGAGGGTTGGATTTGTCATTTGGCTCTCAAACAGAACGGAGTGCTTAATTTACAGTGGTACTTTGATGAGCAGCAGAGGTCTTGAACCAACAACTACTCTCAGTTTAGGCTAAGACCAATTTTCATACAGTGATCTTACAACCTGGGCCAGCCTCCTGAGACCTTAATTATGTTCAGTGAAGCCCTACCTGACACCTTAGTGGGCACCTGGTCAAAGTACTGTTCTGCCCACTGATAAATAGGCTGGTGACCAGGCATCACAGACTGACACCTTGCAACCTTAATTTCCTCACTAGGGGCCTGATTTAGATCTTGGCAGACGGGTTACTCTGTAACAACGGCGACGAGTATCCTGACTACCGAAATATAAATCCTGTTGTATCCTATGGGATTTATATTTCGATGGATGGGATATCTGTCACCGTTGTGATGGAGTACCCTGTCTGCCAAAAGCTAAATCAGGCCGTAAGTATCCCACACCAGAGAGTCTGGTTGTCAGCCTTTAACCACCAAGGTGAATCGCAGTTCATTCACTATGACTCCCCCAGATATGGAGTGTAAGAGAATTGAAACATTTGGAAAGCTGATGTTTTCTTAGGGTAGCCTAGTACTGAGATCGGTCAATGTATTTTGTTTGGTGGGCTGATAGAGTCACAGCCATCAAAATCTTGCTGCCGATTCCAGAAGGCCTTAGGGTCTTACTGGCTCAAACCATTCAGGATGGTCAAGATGCAGCCAAATATGTAATAGTGCTGCCCTTCATACTCCTGATTGTCTGGGAAGGGTGACTGGCACCAATCTGGTTCCTCCACCTCCATGCATGGATATGCTAAACAAGATTATTTGGAGACCTACAGCCCTTTCTTATGGATATGCCATTGGGTGTTGTACACCTGTTGTGTGAGAGAGCCAGTTCTGCCTTGGAACATTTTAAGGAAATTAGTGCTAGCCTACACTCTCTGGGTGTTTTAACACCTGCCAAACATATACCTCACAAGTTTAGTAAATTTCAATGCTTCTTTAAGGGACTGCCTTCAGTTAAGCCTAAGTCCAGCTTCCACTCAATGAAGCCCTCATTGACACCTTAATGGGCATCTTGTCAAAGCACTGTTATTGCCCACTGGTGAATCAGCAGGCGGTGCCTGGATAACCTGATTTCCTCACAAAGCATTATACTCCAGAGAGTCTAGTAGTTTGGGTTTTAATCAGAAAGGTGAACCACAGTTCATTCCCTACCTCTTCCCCAGACAGGGAGTCTAAGCGAACTGAAACATTTGCAGAACTGATGTTTTATTAGGCCCTCCCGGCTTTGATATCGCTCAATGCAGTTTGCTGGGCTAATATACTTAAGGCCATCAAAGTTATGCCAGTGGTCTCAGGAGACCTTAAAGCCTGACTGGCTCAAACCATTCAGTATGGTCAAGATGTGGCCAAATATGTGATGGTGCTGCCCCTGATACTACTGATTGTTGGGAAGTACGATTGACACCAGTATGTTGCTTTGCACCATGCACTGGTGCTCTTGACAGGATTCTTGGGAGACCTACAGGCATCTCTTTTATAGATATGCCTTTCCAAGGGTCACACATTTTCTGTGAGAAAAGTGATTCTGCCTTGGAACGTTCCCTGCTGAACAAATCCCTCACCAGTTTAGGAAATTCTGAGGCTACTATTGGGGGGGGGGGAGAAAGGGGAGGGGGGGGCTGGGATATAGTCAATACCAGTCTTCTCAGCATCTGCTGCAGTCACTGCCTTCATTTCAAGACCGGGGATGGGGATCTAGTAGACATCTGCCAGTCACCAATGGCACTAGTCTTCCCTGTCCCTTGCAGCAACAACAACCAGGCTTCTTTAACATGCCGTTAGTAGTGCTCAATCACCCTGTGGGAGTCAGGAGCCAACATTTTCTCTCACTGTGGTGTTCCATTACAACAGACAGATAGGTCCACCAAATTGTTCAGCGTGGGGATGCCCTACCTTTTTTTTTATGCTCCGTTGAACCCCTCTCCCCATCACAGTGGCTTACAGAGAAGCACCTATATATTCTAATGCAGTATACGTGAGTTTTACTCTCCAAAGGAGCCATCAAAAGCGTTCTGGAATCTGAAATAATAGGGAGGGGTGTTGTTACACTGACTGTTTCCTTGTGGTGAAAAGGATGGTGGCCTTCAGCCTACCTTAGTTTTTCACCCTCTGAATACCTGACTGCTGAAGGACAAATTCAAAATGCTCACACTGGCCAAGATTCTGTCTGCTCTCGACCCGGTGACTGAATGGTGTCCTTGGACAAGTTCAAAGTAGGACAGGAGCATTTCAGTTTGCCGTGCTCACCTCTGGCCTCTATGGAGCTGTCGGGTGTTCACAAAAGTGATGGCATTGGTCCCCACCGTCTTCAGCATTTGGGGTTTCCTCTTCCTTGACAACTGGTGGTTGAATGCAGGTTCACTATAGTCTGTCATCAACAAACTCCAGGTGACGGCAAACCTCCTGACATCTTTGGAATTCTCAATCAACGAGCTGAAGTCTCACATGACTACTTCCCCGAGGTTTCCTTTCATAGGTGCTGTTCCGGATACAGTGCGGTTCAGAGCCTACATTCCGTTGCATCGGGTGCATGATATTTGGGCTATGATCTGTCCTTGATCTCAATGTGAGCAGCTCTGGGGCTTTCTGGTCTTTTAGCCTCCTACATCTTCCTTGTTGACTACACCAAGTGGCATATGCATGCTCTGCAATGGATCTGAAGTTTTAGTATGCCCAGCACCAAGGAAACCTTTCTGATGACATTCGGATTTTGAGGGAAACTGTGCACTGTCTGTAATGGCAGCTACTCTGCTGCAGTTGAACCAACAGCAGGGGTCTCTTCCTCCCCCCCGCCCAGAGCTGACAGTGGTGATATTGTGTTGGGAGGTCATCTACTGGCTCCAGATTGGGCCAGGAGAGGGTGGTTTCTAGAACTTTTGGGCATGAGTCTCTGACCGCTGACCAGGCTACCAATTCCAGAGGATTTTACCACAGCAGCAAGGCACAGCCCTTCACCCGAATTGGCACAATTGACACTTCCCTGCGTGGAGACTGAGTGACCGTATTTGACTGTGTTTGATCTGCCACCAGAAGGGTTGTGTATATCATCCTTATTGCCAGTCTCCCTTCAAAGAAGTCAATTTCTGTTGGGTGTTGGGACAAATTTGTGGCATAATGTGGAGTGTGCAGGACAGCCCTTTACAATCCAAACTGTCAGAGGTTTTTGTTTTTCTCCTTCACATAGCAAGGCCTTAATCTGGACACTATTAAAGGTACTTTTTGCATTTACTGAACCAACTGTTAAATCATCTGCTGTAAAGGGGTTTATTAAAGGTTTGACACATGTTCCCTCCCAAACAATTTTTGATGCCTAAGTGGGACCTTAACGTTATTTTGACAGTTCACATGTGTACACCTTTTGAGCCAAAGCACATCTGCTCATTGCATCTTCTGACCTTTAAAACTGTCTTCCACATTGTAATCACTTTTGCTCATCACATGAGTAAACTTCAGGTACTATTGGTGCAACTGCCCTACGCCACTGGTGCTGTGGACTCAAAAGACCTTCTTGACAAAAGTTGTGACTCCTTTCCATGTTGAGCAGTCCATCACTCTTAGTATTCTTTGCTCCATCTCACTCCTCAGAAGTGGAGGAGAAGCTCCATCTATTGGACCCAATAAGAACTTAAATTTTGCTATCAGATGAGCTCTATGTCCTGTTCTCCGGGACAAATAAACAGAAGGATATGCAGGAAAAGACTCTGTCAAGGTGGTAGGCCCATGCGTTAAGATCTGCTATGCACTGCTCAAAAAGCAGCCTTTGGAAGGACTGATAGCCCGTTCCACCCCGGCTGTCTTATCCAGGTGACTGGTTGACACCGGTTTGTTATAAGTCAATACGGACGCTCAATGAAGGACCACACGCAAATTATGAATACAATTTAGCTTTACTGGAATTTCAGGTAAATGTGTGCATTAAGCACATCAACAATAGTAGAATAAGAATAGCAATGAAAAGCATCTATTTATATATGAGTACACTACAAAGAGCATCTATGCATATATATAATCAAACAGTTTATTGACAGATACAAGCTTTGATTAACCGTATACCAAAATGCATCACACTACGATGTTCAGAAAGCAAAATATAAACGAGCTGAATACTTCAGATTATAAACACAGTGCAAGCATAATAATCAATCATAATAATAGAGCAGAGAAACAAAGGCCTTTCATCCCTGTGTGGAACTTAACTTAGTTCATGAAATGCTGGGAAGCCCTCTATCTCCCGCTTGGACCTCTCCCCCTCTCAAGCATCACAGTCTCTGAACAGCAAACAGGGAGGCAGCTCTGGGCCATGGCAGCTTTCACAACCCCATTTGCGAGCTTCAAATCCCTCACCCGCACTTCAGTGCTTAAATAACTCGAAGCTTGGATTCTAGCCCTTTCTGGCATTTTCTAGCTATGTTATCAGCACTTGTCTCTTGGCTGCTTTGCCCTTCCCCAGCCTTTGTTTTCATTCCATCTTCTCCCAGTACTCTTGTTCTCAAGGTTGAGACGGAGTCTCCTACACAAACAAGCTTGAAAATAACATTGTGAACTTTTCCACGTTGTTCGGGGGTTTCAGCAGGCATCACGCTCATCTACACTGCTCAAGCTAATTAACCCTTTGCGTCACAATGTCTTCCGCACCTTTCCCTATACTGATCACTGGCTCAACTGCTACCACTGCATTTTCAATGTAGTGCGTGCCCTTGACATCTGCCAGGCCTCGACGTGGGCATGGGAGCACATGCTCATAAAGACAATTGGAAGAGCATTTTGTCCAGACATGCCTTCTTTGATCTGTCTACTCAGAGCCCCTCCACCTTTGGGAAGTACTACTTTGGTATCAGTTCTGAAAATGAGGAATCTGCAGTTAGAAGTATGCATCATAAGAACAAGTTACTTAACTTTGGTAATGCTTTTCCTAGTGGATGTTCTATTGAATTGCCCATCCCCATATTGTGGAATGGCCTTCCAAGTTAGAGATCTGCACACTTGTGCCAACAATTCTTTTATGCTCTGCATCTGAATGCACAGAGTCAATGAAAAATCCGACATCAGCAAGCAGGGTGGGATTTATAATAGATTTCACTACATCATTTCCTGGACAGTACGAAGCTACCTTGTGGCTCACATGAGTATCACTGAGAAAAGCTTCTGGACCCAGTCTAGCACCTAGGAAATAGTCTAAAATGGAGGAATCTGCAGTTGTTGTATCCACCAGAAAGTGTGTTACTAAAGATTAGTAACTTGTTCTTCAAGTGCTGGATGCTTATTAGAACCAAGCTGCCTGGTTTGGGAGGGGAACATCTGTCAGTGTTGCAAAGTAACCCCTTTTTGGGTGGTCACACCCAGTTTTTCATTTTTTCGGGACTCAGTTGCTGGTAATCTTAAATTCTGATACTGGGACAATGCTATCCAGTGCCCCGTATATGCACTTTAACCCCTAAAACATGTTGGCATTGACTTAAAACCTGATTGCCACATTTTCCTTTGTTGTAAGGCTGTAGTTTATGGTGCATAAATAAACGCATGGCATGGAAAATTAAATACCTCTTGTGGCTTTCACTTTATTGGTTTAAAAAGCATGCCCCAGACCTACCCTGTGAAGTCTGACTGCTTCAGCATTAAATTAGTGCACCTTTTTTGACTGACTGGTAAAGACTTGTCTTTTAAATCTTAGTAAATCAATCTTATGCAGGCTTTCAACCCACAAGCTGCACAGTATTTAGATGTGCAACATTTAGAGAATTAATATCACCATGCCCATTCAGTGATAAAGCCCCAAAAGCTATTTTGAATGCGACAGGCCTAGCTGCACGATGTAGAAAAACAGAGTGCAGATTAAAATAGTAATACTGCTATGTCTGTAAGGGGGCCTGCTAGAAAAATAACCAAACCACTATTTTTAGTAATCATTAGAAATCCAATTGATTAATGAAGTCAGGTTCTGAGAAAATATTAAAGGAAAGTTACTTTTAGGATATTACCTTTTCCCTCCCTGATCTTTCAAAGAGTTAATTAGCATTAGCATCTGACAGCTGGACAAGCCTGTACTTGGCGTGAGTGAGATGTGAACTGAATCGAGCTTTGCAATGTGTCAGTTTGATTGACAGGCCGACCCGTGTGGGCTAAGAGGACTCCTGAACTCAGAATGTTCAAGGTAGGAGCTGTGGGCATCCTATTTGCACAGATGTTTCAAATCATACCTGATTAGTCTGTTTGAGGCACATGCAAAACATTTGCACCCTCGAAAGGTGTCAAATAGGAACAAAGCAAAATTATTGGGTAACCCCTATTTGGTCACTGAAGGTCCTTCCTTTTGTCCTTTCAGGCTTCTGTCTCTTGCTTTGTTGTTTTTAAACTGGATTTGTGTGGGGGTATGGGGGTATGCTTGTGATTTCCATAGTACCCTCCAGTGTACATCCTAAGCCGGCAGAGCCCAATTTTAGTGTGGCTGAAGACTTCGGCCATCTTGGCATTGCCATGGCACATGTCATTTTGGGCCTGTTTGCAGTAAGGCAAACAGGAACTACTGAAAAAGTAGGTAAGCCAGAGCCTGGGAGCATTTACTCTACTGGTCAGAGAGGGAGTAGGAGTGTCTTAGAATATCTCCCACCCAGGAACTGATGAATCCTCCCAAGCTGGACTCTCACCTAGCCTTCTTCAGAACACTTTCTGGACGTGTGTAAGATCAGAAGAGGAATGGACCTGCTCCCTCTTGTGCCCGGGACAAAGAAGTGGACTCAAAGGATCAGTTGGCTGACTTCCTGTGTGACTGCTAGGGCACAAAAGCTGCAAGAAGCCTTGTCCTGGAAATGTCCAGCTGACCAATAGCAACTCGACCTGGACTAGACTTAACTGTTGGGCTCTGCCTAAGAATCTTGAAGTGCTTTTTCTACGGTGTATGCACTACTTCTGAAGGAGACTTAGAGCCACAGATTGTTCACGGTTTGAACATTCCCCAGGCATCAGACTGGATCTGGAAAGTTTTCAGCAATACCTCTACGCATCAGTAGTTGGCACCCTGAGGCTCTGCCTTGATGTCGTTCCACTCCTTAAATGACTTAAACCTATACAGGCACCACTCCCACACCAGTTTCTTTATTTCTGCACCACCAGATGTGAATCTGGAGCTCTCCTGTGTCTCTCAGAGACATTTCAATATTTGTCAATTTTTCCTCAGTATGCAAGGGATGTCCCCCCAAAAATGACAGGTTTTAAGCTCTGCAGAGACTGTCACACACATTTGTCTATGACAGATTCCATCATAGGAAAGCACCCTTTTCGACATGGTTAGCCCCCACTTACTGCCTGGTTTCTGATTTGGCTTTGACTATTAAACAGATCCCCAGGGCCAGATCTCTTTACCCAAAACTGCACAGTTGTTTGGCAAACTCTTTAGCTACCATTGTAAGTCCCTAGTAAACGTTACCCCTGGTACCTAGGGCCTGGGGTACTAAGGAAGATCTCTCAAGGCTACAGCACCAATTGTGCTGAGCTCAGGGACCCCTCACCTAACCCAAACAGTGCTGCCTTTGCAGACTGTGAGTGTTGGTGCAGTCTAAATCGAAAAAACAACCTGTCACACACCATGTGCCAGGTCCCTATCACTGCATGTACCAGATGTAGGTCACCCCTAAAGCTTGGTGCATCCAAACAGATATGAGGGCATATATGCATGAGCAGATATGCCCCGCTTGGTGTCTGTCAATTCTGAGACATAGTAAGTGCACAGGGAACTATTTTAAATGCATGAGCTGGACACTGGTCATTACGAGTTCAACAGCTACATGATTGCTTCTCTGAATCCTGGGATTTTTGGTATCAAACATCTCAGAATAATAAACCCTCACTGACCCCAGTGATGGATTTATTAATAAATGCACACAGAGGGCAACTTAGAGGTGCCCCCTGAAAACCTACCCAACTACTAGTGTGTTCTGTGACTCGTACAAACCAGTGCAGCCACCCTAGACCGAGTTATGGCCCCTTGAGGTGAGGGCCAATGCTCTCAGAGGCCCAGAACAAAGGTCTGCTCTGGGCGGAGGTGATAACATCTCATCCAGAGCAGAATGGACATTCAAGGGCATGGCGCTTCAAATTCGTTGCCGCCTTTGAAATTCAACCCAGGTCTCTCCAGGTGGCAAAGATGACTGACCTCCCCTGTCCTGATTCCACTTTTGGCGGCGGCACAGGTGGGAAAATTAGTTAAACTAGGAGGAGTGCCCACTTCATGCCAGTCCCAGCCCTAAGGTGGGCACTACTTTTCAAATTCCTCCATCTTGCTTGGAAGAAATGACGCCACTAGGGTTAGGGTTATGCCCACTTCCCAGCAGAAGTGGTCATAAGAAGGATACAGTCACCCTAAAGGTGGCCAACCCATTGGCTACTGCCTGGCACTCCCTTTAACCCCCCTAAATTGAGTATCTGATAGAGACTTCTAGTTGCAGATTCCTTACCTTAGAATTTTCCCCCAGGCATCAGACTGGATCCGGAGATTTTTCTTTTTCCCTTGCGCGTCGGTAGATGCCGTCGGTCGACTCCGTAAGCGCTGTGGTCGCCGTGATGACGTCAGGAGTAATACATAGACTCCACCCTCACACAGTGATGTCAGTTCTTTTATTTCCGTGCCCCGCGCTGATCCAGAGAAGAGCTACCCTAGGCTATTGTTTGGACAAATTCGACCATTTTGTCAAAGTTTTTTGTGTACGACTTTGATGCATCAAGATGTCCCCGAAGACCGGGTTCAAGCCTTGTGAGGACTGCCATCGGATAATGTCTGTGACGAATCCTCATTGTTTTTGTCTGTGGTGCCTCGAGCGCGACCACGACTCGAAGTCCCGCTCCGAGTGTCGGGCCATGCACCCGAAGGCTGTGAGGGAGCAGTCCCTCAAGCTAATGGCTGCCCGGCACTCGACTCCGTATAGGTCCCGGTCTCGCTCAAGAGGAATGTCTTGAGATCAGTCGCGGAGTCATTACCACTCGTCTTCTTTGAAATTCTCGGGTCAAAGTAAGAAGAAGAAGTCGAAGAAGTCCCATCGCTCTCCGACCTCGCCCCGTAGCTCGGCCAACGCGACGAGCGTCCATGCACTAGGCCTCCGTTCTCGGAGCCTGTGTGTGATCCGACTCCGCTTCCCAGAGCCAGAGCGACCCCCGCCCAACTGAGAGTTTTAAGAGGCCATGCGCCTCATCTTTAGGTGGGCCGACCCCGATACGGCGTCTTGGGGCCCAAGGGCTTCGGCTCAGGGGCCTTTGGGTTCCGTGCCGGAAGCTTCGGCCCCGGCCACCAACGTCACCTCCGGATCTGTGCACGGATCCGCACTGGCGCAGGTCGCACCTTCGAGACCTTCTCCGGCGCCGGGTCGATTATCGATGCTCCCAATGTCGGTAGTGCCCACTATCGACATCGACTCAATTCTTATCCCCGACGACTCGGAGTTGGAGCGGCTTCGACCGACTTCGGCTTTGGTGGGGCCTATTCGCCCCAGGTCAGATTCGGACCCTTTTTCCTATGGGTATGAATATGGGGAGGACTTGGAGGGGTCCCTGGACCCTTATGAATACCAGGATGACCCTGCTATGGACTGGGCACAGGATTTGGATGAAGCCAGTGGTCTGGATACTTCTGACTCCGATATGCTGTCTCCTCCTAACGTGGATACAGCAGAGGGAGCAACTTATGGTATGTGGTCAGTAGGGCAGCTGATGTCCTCGGCCTTGAGCTACCTGCTGTAGAAGTCGGGTCTAATCTTCTGACGGATGTGCTTCAGCCTGGAGCTTCTACTTCAGAACCCCTTTTACCAGTCAATGAGGCCCTCACCGATGTCCTTTTAGGTACATGGTCCAAACCCAACACAGGGGCTCCTGTGAACAGGACTATCGCTTGCCGCCGTCAGTCCGCTCCCAACTACCTGAAATTCCTGTCCTAACACCCCACGCCTGAGAGTCTTGTTATCTAGGCTTCCTCTTCTTCAGGTGCGTTCCCTTCCGCACCCCTGGATAGGGGATCCAAAAGGCTGGAACAGTTTGGCAAGAAGTTGTTTTCTTCCTCCAGTCTTGCGCTGTGGTCTGTGAACACTGCATGCTTTTTGGGCCGTTACACCCACTCCCTGTGGGATACGATTGCTATCGTCTCCCAAGCACTACGCCTCTGGACATGGCTGGAACATCCCATCTTAGACCTTCGGGACCTGAACCACTTCCTCAAGAAGGAGAAATTCAAAATGCTCACCCTGGCTTAGGTTCTGTGTGCCCTAGACCCAGGAGACTGGATGGTTGCGTTGGACTTGCAGAACGCTTATTTCCACATCCCCATCCTGCCTGCCCGCAGACATTACGTTACAATTCGTGGTAGGTCACAAGCATTTTCAGTTTACCGTGCTCCCCTTCGGTCTTACCAGCGCCCCTTAGGTGTTCACGAAAGTGATGGCAGCAGTTGCAGTTCATCTGTTCAGGTTAGGGGTCTCAGTCTTCCTCTAACTCGACGAATGGCTGTTGAAGGCGGACTCGCCCCAGATAGTCGTCTCCCACCGTCAGACTATGGCAAACCTCCTGCACACGCTGGGGTTCACTATAAACGTGCCGAAGTCACACCTGACTCCCTCTCAGACGCTCCCTTTCATCGGAGCAGTTCTGGACTCAGTGCAGTTTCGGGCTTATCCTCCCGAAAAGCGAGTCCAAGACATTCAGGCTATGATTCCAATCTTTCAGCCTCGGTCTTGGGTTTTGTTGAGGCTGACTCTGAGGCTGCTGGGCCTCATAGCCTCCTGCATCTTGCTCGTGACACATGCCAGATGGCTTTTACAGGCTCTGCAGTGGGATCTGAAGATCCAGTGGGCACAGGATCAGGGAAATCTCTCCCACATGGTCCAGATCTCGGAGGAGGCGGCGAAAGACCTGCAGTGGTGGCTTTCGAGTCCGAATTGGGTCCACGGCAGATCCCTCTCCCTTCTCCAACCAGATCTCTCGATAGTGACAAATGCGTCACTTCTGGGTTGTGGCGGCTACATGGGAGAAGTGGAGATCAGACAGAGGCCTCTGGTCTCCGGCGGAATCGGGGCTCCATATAAATCTGCTGGAGCTCCGGGCAATCAGGCTTGCATTGAAAACATTCCTTCCCTCTCTCAAAGGGAAAGTGGTGCAGGTGTTCACGGACAATACTACCACCATATGGTACTCCAACAAACAGGGCGGAGTAGGGTTCTGGACCCTTTGCCAAGAGGCACTACGCCTCTGGACCTGGCTGGAACTCAAGGGCATTACCCTGATGGTTCAACATCTGGCGGGTTCCCTCAACGCCAGAGCAGACAAACTCAGCCGTCGACGCACAGTAAATCACAAATGGCATCTCCATCCGGAGGTGGCACAAGCTCTCTTTCAGCAGTGGGGAGAGCCTTGGTTAGATCTGTTCCCCTCAGCAGAGAACGCGCAATGTCAGCTGTTTTGCGCGTTGGAATTCAGGCCTCCTTTATGCCTTCCAGCCTATCCCTTTTCTTCCCAGAGTTCTCAAGAAAATCAAGAATGACCGGGCCCAAGTCATCTTGGTGGCTCCGGACTGGGCTCGAAGAGTGTGGTATCCAAAGCTATTGAGCATGTCCATCGATCCTCCACTCAGACTGCCTCTTCGGGCGGATCTTCTGTCGCAGCTACAGGGGACGGTTCTGCACCTGAACCTGTCCAACCTCCGCCTTCATGCGTGGAGATTGAGCAGCAACAGTTGCCGGCTTTTGCCCTTCCACCCGAAGTCTGCAATGTTATCTTAGCAGCCAGGCGTCCATCGACTAAAACTGTATACGCCTGTTGTTGGAATAAATTTGTGGCATGGTGTACCAACAAATCTGTACATCCTCTCTCTGCCCCTCTTTCAGAGTTTCTTCTGTTCATTCTTTCTTTAGCCCAGCAGGGCTCTGCTTTGGTCACCCTTAAGGGGTAATTATCTGCCATTTCCGCCTTTCTTAGGCTACCTGATCAGCCCTGACTCTTTAAATCTCCTATTGTGAGTAGGTTCTTGAAAGACTCAATTTATCATGCCTCAGTGGGACCTTAATCTTGTACTTACTTATTTGATGTGTATCCCCTTTGAGCCAATGCATAATTGTCCCTTGCGGCTCCTCACATTCAAAACTGTCTTTCTGGTCGCTATCACCTCTGCTTGCAGAGTGAGTGAGCTTTAAGCCCTTTCCTCAAAACCTCCATACTTTTCTGGACATCCTGACAAAGTAGTGTTATGCACTAGAGCTTCCTTCCTTCCTAAGGTGGTTACACCATTTCATGAAGGCCAGTCTATCACTTTGCCTACCTTCTATGCACCCCCACATCCTTCCCATGCGGAGGAGAGACTCCACCGTCAGGACCCAAAAAGAGCATTGGCGTTCTACCTCAATCGTACTAAAGATTTCTGGGTGGACGATCAAGTCTTTGCTATGTGGGTACGAAAAAAAGGGAAAGCGGTGCTAAAGCGTACCATCTCTCAATAGGTGCTTCTTTGCATCAAAATGTTCTACGCTTTGGCTAAGAAGCAACCTCCCGAAGGCTTGCGGGCTCATTCTACCAGAGCAACTGCTGCTTCCACTGCATTAGCACGCGGAGTTCCTGTCCTGGATATCTGTCAGGCAGCTACGTGGGCATCCCTGCACAAGTTTGCTAAGCACTACTGCCTGGATAGTCAGGCTGTTGAGACGGCTACTTTGGTCATTCGGTCCTGTAGGACATTCTAGTATGATCTTGGTTCGCAGCCCACCACCAAGAATGGCATTGCTTGGGCATCTATTCTAAGGTAAGGAATCTGCAACTAGAAGCCTCTATCAGATGTGCAAGTTACTTACCTTCAGTAACGAAATATCTGGTAGAGACATATTCTAGTTGCAGATTCCTTACCGCCCACCCATCCTCTATGTACTACTCACAATGTCATCACGGCGACCACAACAACTGCGGAGTCGACCAACGCCACCTACTGACGCGCAAGGGTAGTGCTCGAAGAAAAATCTCCGGATCCAGTCTGACGCCTGGAGAAAAATTCTAAGGTAAGGAATCTGCAACTACAATATGTCTACCAGATATTTTGTTACCGAAGGTAAGTAACTTGTACATTTAGGTGGCACCTCTCAACCCTAGAACTCAGATCCTGACTACCTGTAAAGGAGGAGGACAAAGAAGAGTTGACCCTGCACAATAGGAGGAAGCAGCTGACCCGGTACCAGTCCTTCCAGCCTGCCTGCCAAGCTCACCAGACTCTGCTCAAAAGCACTCGTCTTGTAGCTGCAGCTTCAAGAAATCCAGGAAGCCTGCCTGCCCTCTAAAAAGATTGAGACTCCCATGAGCAGCGGACCTGCTCAGCAACAAAGTATCCAACAGCCTAGAAACCCGACACCTGAAGTGACCTCTGCACCCAACGACCTCGAATCGGTAAGAAGCACAACAATGGTACTAGCAGGGCTCTCCAAGTCCACCCAGGTGTCACCCCTCCTGGACTCATCCAAGTGACCTGCAGCCCCTGCATACGCAGAACCCCTTTCCCCCAGCCTGGTGGTGAGACAAAATCTGAGACCTACAGCAATCACTGCAACTGTGAACCCTGACCCCAGCTGAGGTGGGTCATGGGTGCCAACGATGTCCTCAGCTCCTGAGAGCTATATTCCACCCTAGGTCCATCCCTGCCGGAATCCCTCACGGTGCCTGCAGCCTCAACCCACAGGACCCCCTGACCGCGAGTGCTCCCGGACAAGAAAACCCAACACCAAAAGACACCCCTGCATCTGTTGCCCCTGGGCACAGGAGAAGAGGACGAAATGTGCACCTGTGTTCCCAAGCACCCCAAATCTACTACCTACCCGTTTGATGACCCCGACTGGCTGTCCAGCCAGAGCCTGAAGCCTGTTTGTCAGTGGGTCCATCTCCTGTAGGAAGCCATCGGGCACCCAATGGTGTGTGGTCAGCACCTATGGTTATCACCTTATACTAGGTCCAGGTATCCCCTTTTAGTGAGGTGTAGACAGTGTCTAGGAAGCCAGGGCTTTCTGGATGTAGCTGTGGATAAGCAGCCAAGACTTATCTAGGAGACATGCAACGCTTATGCAATATCACTGCAGTCACACAGTATTCACACACGTGAAAAAAAAACAGTGTTACAAAAATAAAGTTACTTTATTTTAGTGACACAAATACTAAATACTACACAGGCAGTACCCCAACTGCAAGTAAGTAAACACACCATTATATGAATAGTAGCAGTCAGGAATTAGTATGGAATGCAATAGAAAACAGTGAAAGCAATAGACAATACTGAAGGCCTGGGGGTACCAAACCATATACTAAGAAAGTGGAATTCGAAAGTCGGACCCCCACCCAAGGAAGTGGAATCTGTAGAGGGGTGCTGGAGGAACTACGAAACCCACAAGGTAAGTACCAGAGTGCGCCCCAGCGACCAGGAGAAAAGAGGTAACTGGTTCTTCGCAAACCCACCAAAAGGACTTCATGGAAGGATACTGCAAGACCCGGACAATCCTGCAAGGAACCAAAGGTGGATTCTGGAAGAGGAAGACCTGGAAAGGGTGGGGACCAAGTCCAATTCTAGTTGGAGTGTCAGGTTGTGGCAGGAGCCGCTACCCACCCGTCTGTGGATGCAGGATCAGGTCGACAGTGGCTGAAGGCTGTGAGCAGTGCAGCACTGGAGCAGCTGAAGAGTTCCTGAAGTGATGGAGTCGACTTTCCACGCCCGAAGAAGGACTGTAGTCAGCCGGTTGTGTGGAAAAACCACCAACAAGACTTGGCAAAGCCAAATGTCGTGGAAGAAGAAATGCGGAGCTGCCGGTGATCAGCAAAGTCTAGGGAGACTCAATCCACAGAAGGGAATCCCCGGTGAACCTCAGCAGTGAGGAGAGTCACAGGAAGAGGAGGCAGCCCCCACAGGTGACTCACAGGCAGTGAGTATAGGAGTCGAGGTGAGGCACACCTAGGAGGAATCCCAAGTCCCAGGAGAAGCACACAGAGGATGTGCGTTGCAGAGAAGAGTGCTGAGGCTACACGGAGCCTGAAGATCCCTTGGAGGAGATGCCCACAAACCTTGGTAGCTGCAAGAGATGCGGTGCAAGGGGGTAGTGTTCTGTATGGAGAGGCAAGGGCTTACCGTCTCCCAAGTTGGACAGCTGGAAGAGAGGACCAAGGGCACCACTCCAGACCACCACCCGTGATGCACGATCCACACAGCTCTGGAGGAGAGGAGATCCACGCAGCCGGTCTTCGTTGAAGTTGGTGCCTGCAGATGCAAGGGAGTGTCTCCTTCCCTCCAAAGGGAGATTCCTTCTTGCTTCTTGGTGCAGACTGAAGATTTGCCGCCCTCAGAGGATGCAGAACTGGGGAAATGTTGCAGTTGCTGGTAGGAGCCGGAGAAATAATGTTGCAGAGCAACGTCGCTGGAGCTGCAGATTGTAGGTTCCTGTGAAGTCCAATTGCAGTTCCAGTGGCCAGAAGTCGAAGTAAACATTGCTGGACTCTTGCAGGTCAAATCTGAAGACCCACTTAAGAGGGAGACCCTAAAAGGGGGATTGGTCTCCTAGCATGGTGACTACCTATCAGGAGGGGCTGTGATGTCACCTGCCTGTCTTGGCCACTCAGATGCTCCCAGAGGCCTCTGCCCACTTTGGATTCAAGATGGCAGAATCAAGTGGCCACCTGGAGGAACTCTGGGTACTACCCTTGAGGTAGTGATGGACAGAGGAATGGTTACTCTGCTTTCCATTGTCCAGTTTTGCACCAGAGCAGGGACTGCAGGTCCCTGAACTGGTGTAGACTGGTTTATGCAAGGAGGGCACCAAATTTTCCCTTCAAAGCATACCAGTGGCTGGGGAGGTTACCTCTTCCAAGCCATGTAACTCCTATTTCCAAAAGGAGAAGGTGTTGCCTCCCTCTCCCAAGGAAATCCTTTATTCTGCCTTCCTCTGCTTGAGCTGGTCAGGCATAAGGAGGGCAGAAACCTTTCTGTAAGATGGTAGCAGCACAGTCTGCCTGGGAAAGCCCTGCAAACTCGTAGGAGCAAAGCTGGGGGGACCTCTAGGAAGCCCCCAGAGTGCATGGAATCATACAGCCAATACTGGCAACAGTGACCTGAATTGAAAGGGTGCTTACACCTTTTCATGCAGGCTGCAATGGCAGGCCTTCAGATACGTTTTGCATGGGCTCCCATGGGTGGCATAATACATGCTGCAGCCAATGGAGAACTCCTGGTGCCCCCAATGCCCTGGGTACCATATACTAGGGACTTATATGGGGGGTATCAGTATGCCAAATGTGGGGCGTGTGAAGTCGCAGCAACCACATTTAGAGGGAGAGAGCACAGTCACTGGAATCCCGGTTAGCAGAATCCCAATGAACACAGACAAAACATACTGACATTAGGCAAAAAGTGGGGGTAACCATGCCAAAAAGAGGGTACTTTCCTACAGGTAGCATACCCTACAGTCACTATTTGACCGGGACAATGATTATGATGCAGCTGATGAGTTCACTCACTCTTATCAAGGCACCGGTTGGTATGATGACTTGAAGATGGGCTAGTTGTCTCGATGAGTAGGGCAGCCAAAGTCTCCAGTCAGGACAGACCACCTCTGATCCCCTTTGATCCTTTTAATGAGACACTAACTGATCCCAGTTGGGACAAATCTTGCTCTGGCCCTCCAGTCACTTGGCAAATAGTGAGAGGCTATCACCCTGTACCAGGTGACCCTCCATTCTTATCTCAGCTTGTTAGTGCAGGCGTCTACATTCCAACCCCAACACTTTTCAGAGTTTTCTCTTTTACCAGCTTAGCCTTCCATTCATTTTATGCCAGTTGCCTCCAGGGATGCTATTCCCACATCCTTTGTGACTGGTTGGGGTCAAGTCCTCCCTGGTGTGCCCAAAGATCTCTGACCTGTTCTTGCCCATGCAATCCAAGAGGGACGTGATGCAGAAAAGATCTGATAGAGACTTCTAGCTGCATATTCCTTACCTTTGAATTTCCCTGGCGTCAGGCTGGATCCTGAAACATTTGCTGAGCAGTACCCCTGTTTGCGGCATTGTGTGGCTTAGTTCGGTTCCGCGTAGCATTGTTGTCCCGGGATGTGATGGCTCAGTCACCTATATAGGTACTACCCAGGCACACAGACGTCAGTTCCTTTCTTTCCGCACCATTTCACACTGATGTGGAAAGAGCTACTCAACTGCCATTTTTTAAAAGATTTTTTGGGGCATTTTTGTTGAATATTTTTCAAAGTGTGTTGAGGATGTCATCCAGAAAGGTAATATTCAAACCGTGTGGCACCTGTCACCACACCATGTTGTTTATGGACCTTCACCTTATCTGCCTTTGGCATCTTGAGTGTGACCAGAATTCTAAGTCGTGCTCGGACTGCCGAGTCATGGTGCTGAAGCCTTTGAGGGAGCGGTCGCTAAAGCTGCTTAGGGACTGACAGTCGACACCGACAAACACGACACCTCGGAGGTCATGGTCCCAGATAGATGAGGAGAAGGCTGCAGGACTGCTCCAGGAGCCCCAAGTCTTTTTCCTCCCACTTTACACCCCCTGGACACTCTGGGACGGTAGGATGGTAGCAGCACAGTCTGCCTGGGAAAACCCTACAAACTGGTAGGATCAAAGATAGGGGTCCTCTAAAGACCAAAGGCACAACAAGAAGTCCAAGCGGACTTTGGCTTCACTTCGTCCGTCGGACGATGCAATGAGTTGGGAACGTCGGCATTCCAGGCATGGTTCATCAGAGTTGTAGCCAGTTCTGATCCCGCGCCTCCCTCCATTTCCGGGAGCCAGAGTCAAGGACTTTTAAGAACGCCATGTACTGCATCGTTGAGCAGGCCATCTGCTCCAGCGCACCTTCGGGCCCTGCAGGGTCGGCGGAGGCCTCATCAGGTTCAACACTGACAGATCCAGCCTTGGCTCCGATGGGGTCTCATGGATCCGATTCTGGATCAATGTTGGCCGTACCAGTGCCAACTTCTCTGGCGCCGGTCCTGATGCTCCCGTTGCTTGCAGCACCCATCGGCAGCACCAGCCCCATTCTGAACCCTGACAATCCAGGTCCAGAACCATGTCGCACGAGACAGATTCTGGCACCGACGGCACCCATGGATGGTAGATCGTTGCCTGAGTATTATTTTCAGCAGCCAGGCACGGGGACAATTGGGAGGGGTCATTGGACCCTTTAGATTACCAGTTAGAGCCTAAGGAACTAGGAGATGCCAGTAGACTGGACACATCTCCAGATTCTAGCTTGCTCTCCCCCCCTACTAAGGATATGGAAGATGGAGCTTCATATGCAATGGTGGTGCAGAGAGCAGTGGAGGTCCTTTCTCTCGAACTGCCCTCAGTGAATGTCAAGGCATATCTCTTGACAGAAGTGATTCAACCTGGGTCTTCCTCTTCTATTCACCTTTTACTCTTTAACTAGTCATTTACTGATGTCCTCCTGGGAGCCTGGTTCAAGCCCAGCACAGGGGCTCCTGTTAACAGGACAATTACTTGCAGCCGTTACCTTCAACTGGGTCATCCTAGTTTCTTCAGCCAACACCCCATCTCTGAGAGCTTGGTAGTCCAAGCCTCAACTTCCCATGGCGAGTTCCCTTCTGCAACCTCAGAAAGGGAATCCATGAGACTAGACTAACTTGGGAAGAAGATGTTTTCTTCCACTAGCCTGGCATTGAGGTCGGTTAACACCTCATGCTTATTGGGCCGTTTCTCGCTCACCTTATGAGATATGCTTGTGCAAGTGCTGCCACAGTCCCGGAGGAGGCCCGGCCATCCTCTCCCAAGCAGTGAAAGATGGGAGGGATGCAGCAAAGTTCACCATTAGGTGTGGTCTGGACATGACTGACTCGCTGGGCAGAACGGTTTCGACGACAGTGGCCTTAAGGCGCCCCACCTGGCTGACAACAAGTGGCTCTTAGGGGGATGTCAGGCAAACATTGAAACATGCCTTTTGACGGAACTTGCTTGTTTGGCAAGAAGGCAGACTTGGTTCTGGAGCGCTTTAAGGACCCTGGGGCTACTGCCACATCTTTAGGCCTCTTGACGACCCACCGTCTACAGTCTGCCTTTTGCCCCTTTCGTGACTACAGAAGGGGCATACCTCTGTGGCAGCCCTATGCCAGCCACCGCCCTGCACAAACTACCCAAGCTATGGAAGGATATGGGTGCCTTCAGATCTAGAGGGTCTGGAAGCCAGAAGTTGTCTGCCACCCAGCCCCCAGCAGCTGCATCCTCCAAACACTCTGAGTTTGATCATGTAGGACCATGCTTGTCCACTTGGAGAGAAAATCCAACATCCTCTCCTCCACTGGCAGTTCAGTACGGACGCATAGGTCTTAAAGATCATTCAGGAGGGCTATGCCCTCCCTTTCCAGTTCTTTCCTCCCCCCATACCGCCAACTCATGAACTGCTGCCAGAAGATCACATGACTTTGCTCCGAGAGGAAGTTACGGCTCTTTTGGCCAAGAGAGCCAAAGAAAGGGTTTTGTTGTCGGAAGTTCCTGCTAATTTCTGATTCCCAAAAAGATCAAAGGGCTTCACCCTATTCTAGACCTACGGACTGTCAATTTTTTCTTAAAGAAAGCGAATTTCAAGATGCTCACTTTGGTTCAGGTCTTGTTTGCCATATACCAAGGAGGCTGGCTAGCGTTGGACTTGCAGGATGCGTATTTCCACACCTCCAACTTGGCTGCCCACAGGGTTTACCTGCGGTTCAAGGTAGGCCACAAGCACTCTCAGTTCACTGTGCTCCCCTTTGCCATTACCAGCGCCCCCTGTTGTTTACCAAGGTGATGACGGTGGTTTCAGCTCATCTGAGCAGGTTAGGGGTTTCAGTCTTCCCCTACCTCGACAACTGGCTGTTGAAGGCTGTTGGAAATTAGGTCTCTAGTTTGTAGTGGTTTGCACCCTATCCTAGCCCCCCTCACTCTAGTCAGGGTAAGGGAGTCACGCGGCTAAGATAACCCCTGCTCACCCTCTTGGTAGCTTGGCACAAGCAGTTAGGCTTATCTCAGAGGCAATGTGTAGAGTATTTGTACTCATACAAAGTAACAGTGAAAACACACACAAACGTGTACTCCATACCAATTTAAAAAAGTAGGCAATATTTATCTGAGTAAAACGAGGCCAAAACAACAAAAATCCAACATACACAAGTAAAGATACAAATTTTCAAAGATTAAATGTAGTATAGCGCTTAGAAACACAATAACTTCAACTAGGGCTATTAAAAGGACTTCGCTTTCAACAGTCCAGCCCCACCTGTGAGGGAGCATGGTCGGCAACAGACTTGTGTAGACACCGATTACAGTACCTTGGGAAACGATGAGGAAACGGACGTTGCATGGAGACGGGAGGTGAGCCGTCTCTAGAGCTGATGCGATGTTTCTTACTGCCACCAGGGTGGTGAGGCAACAGTTCCTTGCTGAGAGGCAATGGTTCCTTCTGGTTGCAGAGGAGGTGATGTGCCATTGACGGCGCGTGGCAGTTCTTTACGACAAGGCAGGATTGAAGTGTCCAGCAGGTCAAGATGCGAGGCGTCGACTTTGGGGTATCACGATTACACCTAAGGGCCACAGGTGCTGCGGCCTAGTAGGGTGCCATGGACATCAGTAACATGGCACTCAAAACTCACGCTGTGGAAGGGCTTCAAATGCGCTGCGGTGGTGGGGGGGGCCTGCATTGTAGGCTGCTGTTGTTGCGCTCAGTGGGGGACCATGGCTCCGGTGCAGTCAGTGGCGCGGGGTCAGAAAACAGCGCCAGTTCCAAAGTCGCTCCAGAAGTCGATGCACTAGTTTCTTCCTTGTTGCACCAGAACTCATTCCAAAGGGCCCATGAACTGGATTTGTCACCACTTAGCCTGCCAGGACTCCCAGCAAGAGAGCCCAGGTGCTGCTAGGTGATGTCTTTGATGTCCCTGAGACTTCTTAAGAGGAGGCAAGTTCAGTCCAAGCCCTTGGAGAACCTTTGGATGCAGAATGTAGAAAACCAAGTCCAGTTCTTTCACTCCTAGGACAGAAGCATCAAGCAACAGGCCAGCACAACAAAGCAGAGTTTGTCCCTCCGACAACAGCCAGCTCTTCCTGGCAGAATTTCCTCAGTCCAGAATTATTCTAATTATGTGGTGTAAGGAAATGCCTCCTTGGCATGGTTACCACCTGACTTTTTGCGTTTGCTGATGCTAAGTTATGATTTGAAAGTGTGCTGGGACCCTGCTAACCAGACCCCAGCACCAGTGTTCTTTCCCTAAACTGTACCTTTGTCTCCACAATTGGCACAACCCTCGCACTCAGGTAAGTCCCTTGTAACTGGTACCCCTGGTACCAAGGGCCCTGATGCCAGGTAAGGTCGCTAAGGGCTGCAGCATGTCTTATGCCACCCTGGGGACCCCTCACTCAGCACATGCACACTGCTTCACAGCTTGTGTGTGCTGGTGGGGAGAAAATGACTAAGTCGACATGGCACTCCCCTCAGAGTGCCATGCCAACCTCACACTGCCTGTGGCATAGGTAAGTCACCCCTCTAGCAGGCCTTACAGCCCTAAGGCAGGGTGCACTATACCACAGGTGAGGGCAGGTGCATGAGCACTATGCCCCTACAGTGTCTAAGCAAAACCTTAGACATTGTAAGTGCAGGGTAGCCATAAGAGTATATGGTCTGGGAGTCTGTCAAACACGAACTCCATAACACCATAATGGCTACACTGAAAACTGGGAAGTTTGGTATCAAACTTATCAGCACAATAAATGCACATTGATGCCAGTGTACAATTTATTGTAAAACACACCCAGAGGGCATCTAGAGATGCCCCCTGAAAACATACCCGACTTCCAGTGTGGGCTGACTAGTTTTTGCCAGCCTGCCACACACTAGACATGTTGCTGGCCACATGGGGGAGAGTGCCTTTGTCACTCTGTGGCCAGGAACAAAGCCTGTACTGGGTGGAGGTGCTTCTCACCTCCCCCTGCAGGAACTGTAACGCTTGGCGGTGAGGCTCAAAGGCTCACCCCTTTTAATACAGCTCCCCAGGGCATCCCAGCTAGTGGAGATGACGGCCCCTCCGGCCACTGCTCCCACTTTTGGCTGCAAGACTGGAGGAGATAATGAGAAAAACAAGAAGTCACCCCCCCAGTCAGGACAGCCCCTAAGGTGTCCTGAGGTGAGGTGACTCTTACTTTTAGAAATCCTCCATCTTGTGGATGGAGGATTCCCCCAATAGGATTAGGGATGTGCCCCCCTCCCCACAAGGAGGAGGCATAAAGAGGGTGTAGCCACCCTCAAGGACAGTAGCCATTGGCCACTGCCCTTCCAGACCTAAACACACCCCTAAATTCAGTATTTAGGGCCCCCCGGAACCTAGGAAACTAGATTCCTGCAACCTAAAGAAGAAGGACTGCTGACCTGAAGCCCTGCAGTGAAGACGAAGACGACAACTGCTTTGGCCCCAGCCCTACCGGCCTGTCTCCCAACTTCAAAGAAAACTGCAACAGCGACGCATCCAACAGGGACAAGCGACCTCTGAAGCCTCAGAGGACTGCCCTGCACCCAAGGACCAAGAAACTCCCGTGAACAGCGGCTCTGTTCAACCATCTGCAACTTTCTTGCAACAAAGAAACAACTTCAATGACTTCACGTTTCCCGCCGGAAGCGTGAGACTTTCTACTCTGCACCCGACGCCCCCGGCTCGACCTGCAGAAAACCAACACTACAGGGTGGACTCCCCAGTGACTGCGAGCCCGTGAGTAGCCAAAGTTGACCCCCACCCCTGAGCCCCCACAGCGACGCCTGCAGAGGAAATCCAGAGGCTCCCCCTGACCGCGACTGCCTGTAACAAAGGACCCGACGCCTGGAACCAACACTGCACCCACAGCCCCCAGGACCGGAAGGAACCGAACTCCAGTGCAGGAGCGACTACCAAGCGACCCTCTACCTAGCCCAGGTGGTGGCTGCCCCGAGGAGCCCCTCATGTGCCTGCATGCATCGTTGAAGAGACCCCCGGTTCTCCCCATTGCTTTCAATACAAAACCTGACGCCTGTTTACACTCTGCATCCAGCCGTCCCATGTGTGGCTGAGGGTGTACTTTCTGTGGCTGCTTGTGTCCCCCCGGTGCCCTACAAAACCCCCCTGGTCTGCCCTCAGAGGACGCGGGTACTTACCTGCTGGCAGACTGGAACCGGGGCACCCCTGTTCTCCATTGAAGCCTATGTGTTTTGGGCACCTCTTTGACCTCTGCACCTGACTGGCCCTGAGCTGCTAGTGTGGTAACTTTGGGGTTGCCTTGAACCCCCAATGGTGGGCTACCTTGGACCCAACTTTGAATCCTGTAAGTGTTTTACATACCTGTGAACTTAACAATTACTTGCCTCCCCCAGGAACTGTTGGTTTTTGCATAGTGTCCACTTTTAAAATAGCTTATTGCCATTTTTGTCACAACTGTACATGCTATTGTGATTATTCAAAGTTCCTAGAATACCTGAGTGAAATACTTTTCATTTGAAGTATTACTTCCAAATCTTGAACCAGTGGTTCTTAAAATAAACTAAGAAAATATATTTTTCTATATAAAACCTATTGGCCTGGAGTAAGTCTTTGAGTGTGTGTTCCTCATTTATTGCCTGTGTGTGTACAACAAGTGCTTAACGCTACCCTCTGATAAGCCTACTGCTCAACCACACTACCACAAAATAGAGCATTAGAATTATCTCTTTTTGCCACTATCTTACCTCTAAGGGGAACGCTTGGACTCTGTGCACACTATTTCTTACTTTGAAATAGTTTATACAGAGCCAACTTCCTACATGTGGTGTGAGTAGGTAAACTTAATAGAAATCTTTGTAGTGCACAAGACCCTTCCTTTCCCTGACCTGGTCCCAGCCACACTCCAGAGGGTTGGAAACTGCTAAGCGTGAGGACAGGCACAGCCCTATTCAGATGCAAGTGTCAGCTTCACCCCCTACTTTATCCCAGGAAGACCCATCAGTTTGGTGATGGGCCATCAGGATATGCAGGGCACATCTCAGCTCCCTTTGTGTGACTGTCTAGAGTGAATGCACTAACAGCCCAACTGTCATGCTGACCCAGATGGGTATTCACCAGATAGGCGGAGGCACAAAATGGTTAAGCAAGGACACTCAGTTAAAAAAACAATTTCACCAAAAGATGTATTTTTAAATTGAGTTCAGAGACCCCAGCTCCAAATCTCTGTCTGCTCCCAATGGGAAGCTACACTTAAAAGATATTTCAAGGCAGTCCCCATGTTACCCTATGGCAGAGATAGTGCTTGTAATAGTGAAATACGAGTTTAGCAGTATTTCAGTATCAAGACATGTAAAACATTCCAGTATATGTCCTACTTTTTAAATAGACTGCAATCTTGCCCATGGGGCTGCCTTGGGCCTACTTTGAGGTGCCTTACATTTAGTAAAAGGGAAGGTTTTGGCCGGGTAAGTGGGTGCAGTTGTGAGCTCAAAATGGCAGTTCATGTCAGTGGTGCAGGCCCACTAGTAACATTTGATTTACAGGCCCTGGGTAAACACAATGCACTCTACTAGGGACCTATTAGTAAATCAGATATGGTAATCTTTGATAAACCAATCACCAATAGAATTTACAAAATGAGCATTTGCACTTTAGCACTGGTCAGCAGCTCTCTTTCATAGGAGTGGTTATGGACAATGTGCAGTTTTGGGCTTATCCTCCTGAGCAGTGATTCCAGGTTATTCAGGTTGCAATACCAATGTTTCAGCCTCTGTCCTGGATTTCAGTCAGAATGACTCTGAGGCTGCTGGACCTTATGGCCTCCGGCATCCTGCTGGTAAAACATGCCAGATGGCATATGTGGGCTCTGCAGTGGGACCTGAAGTTCCAGTGGGCGCAGCATCAGGGAAATCTCTCCAACATGGTCCAGATCTCGGAGGGAGCTGCAAAAGACCTGCAGTGGTGGACTACGAACCGCAACTGGGTCAGAGGCAGACTCCTCTCACTTCCCCAACCAGACTTCACAGTAGTGACAGATCCATCACTCCTGGAATAGGGCGGCAATCTGGGAGAGGTGGAGATCAGAGGTCTCTGGTCTCTGGAGGAATTTAGACTCCATATAACCATTTTGGAGCTCAGGGCGATCCAACTAGTGTTGAAGGCATTGCTTCCCTCTGTCAAGGGGATGTTAGTGCAGGTTTTCACAGACAACAATAGTGCCACGTGGTACTGCAACACGCAGGGTGGAGGGGTTGTAGACCCTTAGTCAAGAGGTCCTGTGTCTCTGGACATAGTTAGAACAGCAGGGCATAATCCTGGTGGTTGAACTCTGGCATCCATGCCTATCTGATCACGAGTGGTACCTCCATTCGGAGGCAGTGCAGGGTCTCTTTCAGCAGTGGGAGAGCCTTGGTTAGATCTATTTGCCTCCGAAGAGCACATGCAATGTCAGCATTATTACCTGTTGGAGTTTCCAAGGCGGCAATCACTAAGCAACGTTTTTCGTCTGAAGTGGAGCTCAGGCCTCCTGTATGCTTTTCCACGCATACCACTCCTGCCAAGAGTTCTTATGAAGGTCAAGAACGACCAGGTCCAAGTAATCCTTCTGGCTCTGGACTGGTTACGACAAGTCTGGTATCATGAGCTTCTGAAAATGCGCATTGATCCTCCAGTCAGGAGGCCCTTTCGGGAGGATCTTTTGTCGCAGCAGCAGGAGGGAGTTCTCCACCGAACCTCTGAACTCTGCGTCTTTATGCACGGTGATTGAGCGGTGACAGTTGACAGCTTTTGACCTTCCTCCTCAAGTGTGTAATGTTTTCTTGCCAGCCAGGCGTTCCTCCAAAAAAAAGGGAATACACCTGCCGTTGGCAAATATTTGTAAAATATTGTACAGAAAAGTCTATAGATCCTCGCTCTGCTTCTCTATCTGATATTTTTCTTTTCATTCTTTCTCTTGGCCAGAGTTTTGGCAGAGCACTGCTCTGGGCAGTCTGAAGGGCTCTCTCTCTGATCTCTCTGACCTATCCGCCTTTCTGCAGCTGCCTGATCAACCCTCTCTAGTCAAGTCCCCTATTGTAAATAGGTTTTTTAAAGGGCTTGTACATATGTTTCCCCCTATGCCCTTTATCATGCCTCAGCGGGATCTTAACCTATTCTCACTTAGCTTATGTGCGCTCTCCTTGAGCCACTGTTCAATTGCCCTCCTTAGCTGATTAAAATCAAGGCAGCTTTTTTTTTGTTGGCAATAACATATGCTTGGAGTGTGAGTGAGATATAGGTCTTATCATCTAAGCCGCCATATGTCTCAATATTTCCAGACAAGGTATTGCGCCTGCCTCTTTCCTCACTAAGGTGGAGAACCCCATTCCATCTGGGTCAAAAAATCACCTTGTCCAACTTCTTTGCTCCCCCACGTCCCTCTAAGGAAGAGGATCAACTCCACTGGCTGACCCAAAAAGAGCATTGTTGTTCTACCTTGACCGCTCAAAAGAGTTCATGATGGATGACCAAATCTTTGTGGGGTTTTTGGGGGCAAAAAATGGTCGGACAGTACAGAAGCAGACCATTTTGCGCAGGTTCGTTCTCTGTATTAAGATCTGCTACACCCTGACTAAGAAGCAGCCTCCCGAGGGCTTGCGACTACTGCATTAGCATGTGTAGTCCCAGTCCTGAACATCTGCCAGGCAGCAATGTAGGCATCTCTGCACATGTTTGCCAGACATTACTGCCTGTACAGTCAGGTCTGCAGGGATGGGCATGTCACCCGTTTGGTCCTGCAGGACTTTCTAGTCTAAAAACATTGCCTACAGCCCACACCGCCAGAAGGATGTGGCTTGGGTATCTAATCAAAGGTAAGGAATCTGCAGCTAAAAGTCTTTATCAGATTAACAAGTTACTTATCTTTGGTAACACATTATCTGTCTAGCTGCAGATTCCTTACACCGACCCATACGTCAAGCTCTGCAGACTTGTTTACCAGGGTTAGGGTGAACCCATTTTCAGGGCCCTAGTTTGGACTCACGTGTGCCAGTTCTTATCATGGCTCTGTGCTTCGGCATGGAAAGTTGTGATTAACGTAACTGACGGCCGCGCACCTGGATGGTGCCTTTATAGGTGTCTGCGACTTCACTTCCGGTGCCAGAGATGCCAGCGATGCACACAGAGCCTAATGGAGCCACCCGACGGCGTGCACAAGGGGTATTGCTCAGCATAGGTTTCTGGATCCAGCCTGACAACTGAAAAAATCAAAGGTAAGGAATCTGAAGCTAGATAATCTCTACCAGATAATGCGTTCCCAAAGGTAAGTAACTTGTTCCTCTGGTCTTTGGCAGAGTCGGTGCTCCACATCAGTTTGCTGGAGCTACGTGGATTCGCTAGCATTGATTGTTCCCTCTGTCAAGCGGAAAGTAGTGCAGGTGTTAATGGACAACACTCCCTCAATATGGCACTGCAACAAGCAGGGCGATGTAGGGTCATGGATCCTTTGCAAGAGGCCCTGCATCTCTGGAAATTGCTGGGTCAGCAGGGCATAACTCTGGTGGTTCAACAATGGCTGTCTAGCAGCTGTGAGAGGAGGCCTCTTTTTACATGGTTAGCCCCTACTTTTTGCCTGATGTTGATGTGTTCTAGAAGTTGGTAGTGCCCAGGGCCCTTGGGCCAGAGCTCTTCCCCTAAATCTGTTGTGATGCTTGGCACAATTGGTTACACTTTTACATATCACTGTAAGACCCTGGTAAATGGGTACCCCAGTAACCAGAGCATGGGATAGTATGAGTATGCCCCTGTGGGCAGCAGCACTGATTGTGCCACCCTCTAGGGCCCTGCACCCAGATGCACCCAGCACTGCCAGTGCAGGCTGAGTGTACTAGGGCAAACCTAAAAGGGCAGACTCAACATGGCCCACTCCCTGTGTGCCCTGTCCAACCTACACTGCATATGGTATGGGTAAGTCACCCCTCTGGTAGGCCTTAAAGCCCTAAGGTAGGGTGCACCATACTGTATGCAAGGGCATAATTGCATGAGCAATATGCCCCCACTGTGCCCTTGCCAAACCTGGGACATAGTGAGTAAACAGAGCAGCCATTTTAAGTATATGTACTGGACACTGGTCAAACACGAGTTCCCCAGTTATATAATGGCCCCTCTGTACCCTTGGTTGTCTGGTATCAAATATTAAATCCAAACTGGTACCCATGTTGGATTTAACCCTAAATGCACCCAGGGACCACCTTAGAGGTGCCCCCTGATTCCAGCCTGCCACTTCCAGACTGCCAATATAAAAACCTGGGGGAGAGCCATGGCTCTCTGGTTTGTAAATCAATGCCCTTCCTGGGTGGAGGAGCTAACACCGCCTCCCGCAGGAATGTGCAACACCCTGGCGGTGAGCTTCAAAGTGCTACTGCTCCTGAAACTCGAGCCTCCAGGCCTGCTGCTGGCAGCAGATGGATTCCCTCTTTGCAAACCCCCACTTTTGGTGGGAGCAAGGGTGGGAAACCAGACAACTGGTACGTGGAATGGCCTCACTGGGGCTTGCAGGCGAAGTGGACCCTCCATTTCATTTTCCTCCATGTTGGATAGCAGAAAAGTATCCTATAGGGTTTAGGGAAGTGACCCTTCCCACAGGAAGTGGTCACTGTAGTGGGTGTAGCCACCCAAAGGTAAGTGTCCCATTGGATACTACCAGGTTCCCCCTAAAACTCCCACTAGATTCAGTATTGAGTGGGCTCCCCTGACCAAGAATTTAGATTCATCTAGAGGAAAAGAAGACAGAACCAAAGAACCCACCAAGACAAGAACAGAGGACCTGCTGCACCAGAAGAGGCTCCAAGACCCCTGCTTGCTGCACCAGAGTCCCGACAATCGCCACTGCGGAGGAGCTGACCACTGGACCGACCTCAAAAGACCTTGAGGACCGCCAGGCTTCGCAAATAGCCTGAGATCTCCCTCCTGAGTGAAGGCACCACTCAAGAAACCTGCAAACCGGTGAGGAACACTTCACAGACCGGAAGATCTCTCCACAACCGGAAGCTGAAGCCAGACCCGACGACACACCAACAGCCAGGACGAGACCTGCAAGTGTGCCCAGTTTGGTGGCACAGCCCCCTCTCATGGCTGAGTTGGGGCAATATCACAGGTACTGACCAGACATCACCAAAAACAGCTCTTCCAGAGCTGCAACTGGACCAGGAGAAAGCCCCAGTCAAGGGACTTCAGTGACACCCTGGATCCCCCACCATAGCGCTCGCGACGTCCTGCAAGACCCCAAGAAGAAGACTTAGCTCCAAAGGGTCCCTTTGAGCACAGCATCAAAGACCGTCAAAACACCCTGCACCTAGCTGCCCTGAGCCTTGCATATCTGAATCTGCTGTGTGCCCAGGGGACCCCAACCCCTTGCAACCTCAACAGCACAAGGGGGCCCTGAGACACCAATTTTAAAACTGCAAACCAGCTCCTTTTTCACATGGCCCCTCTAGGTGACCCTGTGCCTGTGTCAAGAGGTTTTCCAACACTGTTTCCGCCAGAACTGGGAGCCGCCCGGGGCTCTCCAGCTGGCACAAGGTGCCCACCGACTACCTCAACCACCCTGCAAAAATAGAGACTGGCAACTCAACTGTACGATTTTTAATGGATTTTTAAAAGTGACTGCCTATTGATTTCTATAGCGCGTAATTATGCACAGAAAGACTAACTTTATTAAAACTTTGAAAAGTCATATCTCAAAAAGTACTTAACGTATCTTAAATATCTTGGTCTTAAAATGTATATGGCAGTCTGAAGTATTTTTATAAAATCTGGTCTTGAGTTATTCATTGAGTGTGTGTGGTGCATGATTGGATTTGTGAGTACAGTAAACACATCTGGATTAGCCTAACTGCTCGACCAGCTACCTTAAAAATTGGATTATTAGGTGGTCTAATTTTCACTCTAGAAACCAACGTGTGTTGCTTGGACCCCCTGCATAGTGTGCCTAGTTTTTCAAACTACATGGAGGGCCAGCCTCCCACAGCAGGTTCTCTGAACATTAGGGCAGAAAAACTCAGCAGTCGATGCCTAGCAGATCACAAGTTGCTTCTCCATTCAGAGGTGGCGCAAGGACTTTCAGCAACAGGGAGAGCATTTGTTAGATTTGTCCACCTCCGAAGAGAACGTTCAGTGTCAGCCGTACTGCTCATTGGAGTTTCCAAGGAGACAATTGATCGGTGATGCTTTTTGTCATGGAGTTCAGGCCTCCTCTATGCCTTTCTGTCTATACCACTAATACCCAGAGTTCTCACGAAGAACAACCGGGCCCAAGTAATCAGTGTAGCCTCAGATTAGGCACAGAGTCTGGTATCCCAAGTTTTTGAAAATGAGCATCAATCCTCCAAGCAGGCAGCCCCTTCGGGAGGACCTTCTGTTGCAGTAGCAGGGGATGGTATCCCACCCACACCTGTTGACTCTATTCCTTCATGCATTGAGATTGAGTGGCAACAGTTGACATCCTTCGACCTTCCTTCTGAACACTGTATTGTTATTCTGACAGCCAGGCTTTCTCCAACAAAACGGTATACGCCTGCTATGGGCCAAATTTTTTTAAATATTGTACAAAGAAGTCTATACATGCTCTTTCTGCTTCTCTATCTGATTTCCTTCTTTTCATTGTATCTTGCCCAACAGGGCTCTGCTTTGGGCACTCTTAAAAGGGCTATCTGTCCGCTCTTTCTGTGGCTGCCTGACCAACCCTCTTTAATTAAGTCCCCTATTGTATATATCCCACGTATTCTAGAGAGTTTGTGGGATACGTGGGAGCAAAGACAGGTCGGGGAGTGCAGACATTAACCAATTTGCACTGGGTCGTTCTCAGTATAAAAATCTGCTAAGCACTGACCAAAAAGCAGCCTCCTGATGGTCCATTCCACCAGGGGTAAAGCTGCAACCAAGCCATTGACATGCGGTGTCGCGTTGCTGGACATTTGCCAGTCAGCAACGTGGCATTACTGCACACGTTTGTAAAACATTACTGCCTAGACATTCAGGTTCGCAGAGACTGGCATTTTGCCCGTTCAGTCCTGCAGGACTTCCTGGTGTAGGAAAATGTGTCCCCGCCCATCGCCAGGATGGTATGTGTTAGAAATGGGGTCTTTGGTTGGCAGTCAGGTTACCCTTTGTCCAAGCAAGGGCCCTCATTCTGGTCAGGGTAAAGGAGAATCACACTCCATTAACCCCCGCTCACCCCCTTGGTAGGCTGGCACGAGCAGGCAGGCTTAACTTCAGAAGCAAGGTGTAAAGTATTTGTACCAACACACACAGTAATACAGTAAACCACTACAAAAGGACACAAAACTGGTTTAGAAAAATAGTAAATATTTATCTAAATAAACAAGACCAAATATGATAAAAATCCACAGTATTCAGTTGGAAATACAAATTTAGCACTTAAAAGCAATAAAACAGATCCTTGAGGCACAAATGCTGCAAGTTGGTATAAAACGTCATCGTGGCAGTCGTTTCCTACAATGTGACACCAGTGGCAGCATTTACAGAGTCGTTCGACCCCTAGGTACAGTACCTTAAGAATCAAGTAGAAAACAGGCCGGTGCACGGAGTCGGGGGGAGTGGCTTCACTGGGTCCGATGCTGAGTCATTTCCGGTGCCATGGGGAAGGACAGCGGCCTCGGGTCCTCACTAGAGGGTAGTGGAGGTGAAGCGGTGTCAGATGTGAAGTCAGTCCCTTTGTTCCAGCAGATGCGAGGTCATGGTGCTGCGGGGCAACCTCCGAGGTCGCGATGAAGTCACAGGGCCACAGGCGCTGTGATGGCATGGGGTCATCACGGACGTTAGACTTACGATACTCCGATGTCAGTGAAGTCGGGCGGGATCAGTGGCTGCAGCGACGTGAGGCCTACAGGGTCGTCGGACTTCTATGAGATCCACGGCCTCTGGTCAGGTTGCGTCACGGTTCCGGGGTAGTGGCGTCAGTTCACAAGGTCAGATTCGTCGTACTCAGCGAGGTCCAAGGCCTCGGGGCAGCGGCGTCCTTTGTGAAGTAACACCGTGTCATCTGGCGCCGTTAGACTGTTTTGCTTCCTCCAGGAATTCACTTCCAGGGGTCCAGAAACTGGAATGGCACCCTCTGGCAAGCTAGAGTCCACAGCAAGTAGACTCCGGTCTGGTTGGTAAAGTCCCTGAGGAAAGCTCTAGTCCAAGCCTTTGGCGTCGCTCCTCAAGCAGGAATGCAACAAAGTCCAGTCTCTGTCCCTGTGCACAGACAGAAGCAGCAACTGCAGGATAAACCAACACAACACAGTCACAGGCCAGGGCAGCACTTCTCTTCAGCTCTTCTCCAGGGAGAGGTTCCTCTTGAATCCTTGAAGTAATCTAAAGTCTGGGGGTTTGGCAAACTTCAAAGTAAAGTCTCAAGTGTATGTAAGATTCTTTCTTAGCCAGGCCAGGCCCCAGCCACACACCAGGAGGTTGGAGACTGCATTGTGTGAGGGCAGGCACAGCCCAGTCACATGTGAGTGACCACTCCTCCTCTCCCAGCACAGATGGCTCATCAGGATATGAGGGATACACCCCAGCCCCCTTTGTATCACTGTCTAGAGAGAGGTGCAAACAACCCAACTTTCAAACTGACCCAGACAGGGAATCCTCAAGCAGACAGAGTCACAGAATACTTTAAGCAAGAAAATGCTCACTTTCTAAAAGTGGCATTTCCCAACATACAATCTAAAAAATAACTTCACGAAAAGATGTATTTTTAAATTGTGAGCTCAGAGACCCTAAACTCCATATTTCTATCTGCTCCCAAAGGGAATCAGCGCTTTAATAACATTTAAAGGCAGTCCCCCTGTTAACCTATGAGAGTGATAGGCCTTGCAACAGTGAAACACCAATTTGTTAGTATTTCACAGTCAGGACATGTAAAACACATAAGTACATGTCCTACCTTTAACATACACTGCACCCTGCCAATGGGGCTACCTAGGGCCTACCTTAGGGGTGCCTTACATGTATAAAAAGGGAAGGTTTAGGCCTGGCAAGTGGGTACTCCTTGCCAAGTGAATTGGCAGTGCAAGACTGCACACACTGGAACTGCAGTGGCAGGTCTGAGGCATGTTTACAGGGCTACTTATGTGGGTGGCACAATCAGTGCTGCAGGCCCACTAGTAGCATTTGAATTACAGGCCCTGGTCACCTCTAGTGCACTCTACTAGGGACTTACTAGTAAATCAAATATCCCAATCATGGAAAGCCAATTACATATACATTTTACATAGGAGCACGTGCACGTTAGCACTGGATAGCAGTGGTAAAGTGCCCAGAGTACCAAAAACAGAGTCCAGCACACATCAACAACCTGGGGAACAGAGGCACAAAGTTAGGGTAGACCACGCCAAGGATGCCAAGTCAACAGTATGGCTAGAATCTGCAGCTAGAAGTCACTTTCAGATGAACAAGTTACTTACTTTTGATAAAGCATTATCTGGTAGAGAATGTATCTATCTGCAGATTCCTTACACCCATCCATGCCTCCCCGCTCTGGGGACTGTGCTCCTGGCGTGGAAAGTAGTGAAAAAAGTAACTGATGTCCGCGCATCTTAGTGGCACCTATATATGTGACTGCAACATCACATCCGGAGCTGACAACGCCAAGTGGAACCGAATGAAGCCACCCGATGGTGCGCGCAGTGGTAACGCTCAATCAAACGTTTCTGGATTCAGTCTGCTGCCTGGGAAATTTAAAGGTAAGGAATCTGCAGATAGATATAGGGGGTCATTTTGACCTCGGCGGTCGTTTTTAAAGACCGCTGAGGGACCGCCGTGCGGAAGACCGCCAGTTCAGGCGGTTTGCCGCTCGGCCTATTATGACCATTGGCAGCTCTCCATCCCTTTACGGACGGAGAGCCACCAACAGCCATACTGGCGGGCGGCGGGGAAGTGGAGGTTGCTCCACCTCCACCGCCACGCCAACAGAACACCGCCCAGCGAATCACGTCCTGTGATTCGCAGTGGTGGTGTTCTGTTGGTGGTGTGGTGTCGGCGGAGCTGCCCCCATGGCTCCCGTCCCCTCCCGGAGGATCGACGGACCAGGTAAGTCGATCATCCGTTAGGGGAGGGGTGTGGGGGGGTGTTGTGTGCGTGCATGGGGGTGTGAGTCTGTGTATGTAGAGGGGGTGTGTGTGTGCATGTATGCTTGTGGGGGTGATGCATGTTTGGGAATGAGTGCGTGTATGTTTGTGGGTATGTCTGTATGGATGTGTGCGTGTATGTTTGAATGTGGGTTTGCGTGTATGACTGTGTGTGTGGATGTTGGCATGTATGTCGGTGTGTGTGCGTGTGTGTGTTGGTGGTGCCTGCATGCGTGTCCGGGTGTGTGTGAGTTATGTGATGTTGGGGGTCGGGTGGGGAGAGGGGCCCTGCCACCTTTGGGGGGTGGCAGGGGTGGTAGGGGATGTAGGGGAGGGAGTCGGGGTGGGGGTGAGGGGTGGGGGAGACCCCTGTCAGTGCCAGGGAAGTAATTCCCTGGCACTGATAGTGCTTACCGCCATGGATTTCATGCCGCCATGGATTTCATGGCGGTTGAAACCGCTGGAAATCGATGGCGGTAAGCCGGGTCCAAATACCGCCGGCGGTATAGTGACGGCCGCCGGGCTGGAGACCCAGGTCTCCAGCCCGGCGGGCGGAACGGAGAACCGGCGGATGACCATGGTTGTAACCGCCATGGTCATAATTCCACAAAGTAAGACCGCAAGCCTGTTGGCGGTTTTACCGCCGGTTCTCCTCCTTCCGCCAGGGTCGTAATTACCCCCTTAGTCTCTATCAAATAATGCGTTACTGAAGGTAAATAACTTGTTCTTCGTGGCTTGACTCTACTGATTCATTTGGCAAGCCTTTGGTACCAGTATCCCAGTTCGCTTCCAGGTGTAGCTGCAGTCAACCAGGTTCTCTGGTTATGTCTAGTTCTCTGTTATGGACATGCCCTTCGGGTCTCTCCTTGTTGGAGATAAGGCAGAAAATGTCTTTGAGCTATTTAAGGAGAGCATGGCTACTGCAAGCTGTATAGGCTTATCTGCCCTGACTCACCAATCGCACGAACCTCACAGCTCTTTTCCTGGTTTTGGTCGAGCTCTCCCGTACCACCAGCCTATCCAGTCTCTGCAGGGAACCACTGTTTTTGCAGTCGACGGGGCAGTGCCCACCCCGCGCAGCAAAGAGCTACAGGCCTCTCAGTCAACTGCTCATCCACACGCCCCACTGTTAAACCCTTTTAGTGTGCCCTTAGCGGACCATAGCCATTTTCTGGGAGGCAGGATCCATCAGTTCTTCCCTAGTCAGTAAGCTGTAACATCAGACAGATGAGTCCTGCAGATTGTCCTCAGAGGATATGTCTTACCATCCCTCTTACCTCCCAGGCACCTCCGAATGACTGATGGAGGAACATGTCTCCATTTTGTGGTGGGAAGTGCAAGCCCTTTTAGTCTAAGGGCTATCAAGAGGGTGCCAGTGGCAGAAGTGGGACATGGTTGTTACTCCTTCTACTTTCTGGTGCCCAAGAAGTCCTTCGACCTATAATGTCTTTCTCCAGAAGAAGAAATTCAAGATGCTCACTCCGGCCCCGGTCTTGTCTGCTTTCATCCCTGTAATGTACATGGTGGTGTTGAAGCTGCAGGATGCCTATTTCCTTTTGCCTGTCCTTCTGACCTATTGGCGCTACCTGCAATTCGTGGTGGGACAAGAGCATTTTTAGTTCACATTGCTCTATTTTAGGCTCACCAGTGCCTTCTTGTGTGTTCACGAAACTGGTGGTAGCACACCTTCGGAGGTTAAGGGTGCCAATTGTCCCCTACCTCAGCGACTTTCTGTTGAAGGTGGGCAGTGGTCACCACTTTCATACCACAATAAGCTTTCCGTCATCTTTGGGGTTCACTATCAATGTACCAAAGTCACGCCTGACTCCTTCTGAAATGCTCCCCTTCATCAGTGTCTTTCTGAACGCAAATCGGTTTTGTGCCATTCCCCTGGGATAGATAGTCCAGGACATTCAAGTTAGAATCCCAATCTTTCAGACTTAGTCCTAGTTTTCAGTGAGATTGACTCTGAGGCTGCGGGAACTGATGGCCTCTGGCATCCTGCTGGTTGAACATGCCTGTTGGCATATGCAAGCTCTGCAGTGGGATATGAAGTCTCAGTGGGCCCAACATCAAGGAAACCTCTTTTACCATGTTCTGCTTTCAGAGGAGACTGCAAAATATCTTCAGTGGTGGTTATTGGAATGCAGTTGGGCCTAGCCACTCCCTGAGAGCAGATCCCTCCCAGAACTGACAGTGGTGACCAAGGCGGGGTGGCCATCATGGAGAGGTGGAGATCAAAGGTCTCTGACAAAGTCCCAGCTACACGTCAGCCTTCTGAAGTTGAGGGCCATCCGCCTGATGTTGGAAGCCTTCTTTCCATGTAACAAGGGGAGGCTGATACAGGTGCTCAGGGAGAACACCACTGCATTGTGATACTGCAACAAACAGGGCAGGGTGGGGTCATGGACCTTGCGCCAGAAGGCTCTGCGCCTCTGAAAAAGGTTGGACCTCCAAGCGATCTTCGTGGCGTTAATCCATCTTGCAATTTCTTTGAAGACAAGGGTGGGCAAACTCAGCCATCAAGGCCTAGCAGAATACGACTGGCAGTTGCATCCAGACGTGGTGCAAGGTCTCTCCTGCCAGTATGATAATGGGGACAATTTATTTGCCACTGCTGAAAACCTGCAATGTCTGCACATTTCCATGTTGGAGTTTACATGGTGTCTCTTGCTCGAAGACGCATTCATGCTTGTAGGAAGTTGGCTCTCTATATAGTGCACTAAAATGAAGTACACAGTGTAGAGAAGTCCAGTGGATCCCCAGTTGGTATTGCTGTGAAGGAAAAACAATGTTCAGCAAACACAGGGTTAACAACGACTTACAAAGCCTATTTCAGAGAATTAAGGTAGGTACTGGGCACTGATGAGAACCTCACTAACAGGTGACACCAGGCAGCACTGGGGTGGGTGCAGAATGGTGTCCTATGGGATTTTGATCCTGTGACAGACAGCAGGCTTCAGCTGGGAAGCCAGTCGGGGGCAATAAACAGGTAGGAAATAGACTTGGGGTGCTCTGGGACATGGGTGCACCTCTGGTCCTCTTCTCCTGTGCCCAGGGGCAATGGATGCAGGGTGTCTTTAGGCTTCGGGTTTTCATGTCCGGGAGCACTCGCGGTCAGGGGGTCCTGTGTGTTAAGGCTGCTGGCCTTATGGGCGATTCTGGCAGGAGTGGACCCAGGGTAGATTCGAGCTCTTAAGAGTCAGGGGATGTCATTGGCACCGGTGGTCTCCCTTAGCTAGAGGCAGGGGTCATGGGTGCAGTGGTTGCTGCAGCTGTCGCATTTTCTCCCTCCACAAGCCTGTGGTAGCAGGGGCATGCGTGCACAGGCAGCATCGTGTTACGGGAGAGTCCAAGATGGGTGAGACCACACTGGACTCTCTCTGGGCAGCTGGGGACCTGCGTTGGCACCGTCGATTAGCTTCACCTTGGGTGCAGTGGTCACTCCAGGTGTCGGGCTTCCAGGGTTCCAGCAGCTGCAGAGTCTGCTTTGGAGTTTCTTGTTGCAGGGCAAGTCTGGTGCTCACGGAGACTTGAGTCTTCATTGAAGGCTTGACAAGTTATCTTCTTGTGCCGGATCCTTCGAGGTCAGGAGGCAGGCCAGAGGGGATGGGTTTGGGTTAATTGCTTCTTTTCGTCTTACGCAGGTGCAACTTTTCTTTGTCCGGGTCTTCTTCGGTTGTCTGAGTTCTGGTGTTCAGGGGTGCCACCTAAATACTCAATTTAGGGGCGTTACAGGGAGTGCCTGGCGGTAGCTAGTGGGCTTGACAACCTTTAGGGTGACTACACACATCTTATGACCACCTCACCTGGGAAGTGGACGAACCCTAACCCTAGTGGCCTAAATCCTTCCAAACAAGTTGGAGGAATTTAAAAAGTACTGTCCACTTCAGCTCGCCCACCTTAGGGGTAGGACTGGCAGGAGGTGGCACACCTAATTGACTTAGTTTTCCTGCCTGTGCTGCCGCCAAAAGTAGGGTCAGGACAGGGGCGTTGGTTATCTCCACCATCTGGAGAGACCTAGGCTGCATCAGATCGGCGGCAAGGCCTTTGAAGCGCACAGCCCTGGATTGTCCATCCTGCCTGGAAGAAGTCATTATACCTCTGCCCAGAGCAGGCCTTTGTCTCAGGCCCTGGAGACCGCTGGCTCTCACCTTGGGGGACCAGAAATGTATCTGTGGTGAACACACTAGTAGCTGGTAGGTTTTCAGGGGGCACCTCTAAGGTGTTCTCTGTCTGCATTTTTTAATAAATCCATCACTGGGGTCAGTGAGGGTTTATAATTCTGAGATGTTTGATACCAAAAATCCCAGGATTCAGAGAAGCCATCATGTAGCTGAGGAACTCGTAATGACAGTGCCCAGCGCATGCATTTAAAATGGTTTCCCTGTGCACTTACTGGTATGTCTCAGAATCGACGGAGACATAGCACAGGCATATCTGCTCATGCAGGTATTCCCTGACATGTGCTTGGAAACAGCCATCTTTTACGGTGACTTAAACCTGACATATGCAGTGATAGTGGACCTGGCACACAAGGGTGTGACACAGGTTGTGTTCTCAATTTACCCTGCACCAACCCATGCAATCTGCAATGGCAGCACTTGTGTGAATTTAGTGACAGGTTTCTGGGGGTGGTACAACTGGTGCTGCAGCCCTCAGAGACCTTCCTTAGTACCCCAGGTACCTGGGGTAGCGTTTACTAGGGACTTACAGTGGTAGCTAAAGAGTTTGCCAGTTGTGCAAAACAACTGTGCAGTTTTGGGGAAGAGATCTGCCACTGGGGACCTGGTTAGCAGGGACCTAGTGCAGTAGCAGTCAAAGCCACATCAGATACCAGGCAAAAAGTGGGGGCTAACCATGTCAAAAAGGGTTCTTTGCCACAATCCTCAAGTGGAAATCTGAACGCATCTATGCATTTCTGCCTATACCACTCATGCCCCGAATTCTGAAGATCTGGACTGACTGGGCCCAAGTCATCATAGTGACTCCAGTTTGGGCAAAGAGAGTATGATATCCCAAATCAGCTGTCACAGCAGCAGGGCCGGGTTCTGCATACATGCGTTCGCAAACTCTACTTTCATCTTGGAGATTGAGCAGAGACAGCAGGACACCTACTACCTTCCTCCAGTGATGGTTCATACGATCTTGGCAGCCAGTTGTCCTTCAACTAAATCTGTTGATTTAGTTTTAGTTTTGCAGTTTAGTGCGGCACTCGCAAGATAATCCCATCCAGGCAAGTTATCTCATGTTTTGTTATTTGTTTTTGCTCTTGCTCCCCAAGTCTTTGCTCTGGGCATTGTTAAACGGGCTCTTTTAGCTTTTCTGCAGTCACTGGATCAGCCTTCATTGTTCAAGTCTCCAGTTATGTGTTATTTAAAAGGATGGCATTTGTTTCCTCCCTGCACATGTGGCATGCCACAGTGAGACCTTAATCTGGTCTTACGTTACTGATGGTACTCCCTTCAATCTGCTTCACAGCGTCCCATTGTGGCTTCCCATATTTCTCATTGTCATTACATCTGCACAGTGGGAGAGTGAGCGTCAGGGTCTCTGTCAATCCACCATACACCACCTTTTTTCCCAAACAGACTGGGAGAATCCTTCCTAACAAATGTTGTGATGCTGTTTCACATCGGTCAAACTATTACCTACTCCAACTCACTCCTCTAACCAGGAAGAGAGACTCCATTGCCTGGACCCCAACAATGAGCTGAGCTTATACATGGATCATACCAAAGAACGTCACATGGATGATGAGCACTTTGTGGGATTCCCTGGAGTGAAAAAGGCCAGGCTGTGCAGAAGAGAAGCGTCTCCAGCTGGATCATGTTCTGTGTTAAGATCTGCTACGTGCTGGCCTAAAAGCAGCTTCTGGAATGCCTGTGTGCTCATTGTAGCAGGGTCAAAGCTGCTACCACTACATTTGCATGTGCAGTCTTTGTCTTTGACATCTGTCAGGCAGGAATTCTGTTCATACGTTCACAGAGCACTGTTGTGTAGTGTAGGAAAGCACATTTCTTGGTATGGTTAGCCCTCACTTTTCGCTTGGTATCTGATTTGATTTTGACTGAAAGTGCACTGGGTTCCTGCTAACCAGGTCCCGGGTGCCAAATCTCTTTCCCTAACATGGTACGATTTCTTTTCTCAGTTGGCACCACCTTTAGCACCCTCTGTAAGTTCCTAGTAAATGGTGCCCTTGGTACCTACGGCCTGGGGTACTAAAGAAGACCCCTAAGGGCTGCAGCATGAATTGTGATACCTACAGGGGCCTTGCACCAAACACACACAGTGCTGCCAATGCTGACTCTGTGTTTTGGTGCACACAAAATTGAAAATACGACCTGTCACACATCCCTGTGTGCCAGGTCCCCTACCATTGCATGTAATATTTGTAAGTTACCCCTATAGAAGGCCTACTGTCCTAAGGCAGGGTGCAATATATCATATGTGAGAAAATATCTGCATGAGAGGATTTTCCTTTACTATGTCTTTGTCAATCCTTCGACATAGTAAGTGAACAGGAAAAATATTTGAGTACATGTGCCGGACACTGGCCATTACAAGCTTCCCAACTACATGATTTCTTCACAGAAACTAGGGATGTTTGGTATCAAACATCTCATTAATAAACCCTTGCTGAATCCAGTGATGGATTTATTAATGCATGCACTCAGAGGTCACTTTCGAGGTGCCCCCTGAAAACCTACCGACTGCTAGTGTGTTAGCTGACTGGCCTAAATTAGAACAGCCACCCTAGACAGATTTCTGACTTCCTGAAGAGAGAGCTAGTGCTCTCAGAGGCCAGGAACAACAGCCTGCTCAGGGCAGAGGTGTTATCACTTCTTTCAGGCAAGATGGAAATTCCATGAAGGGAAGCTTCAAAGGCCAGGCTTCCTTTGTAATGCGACCCTGGTCTCTCCAGATGGCTATGACCACCCCCCTGTCCTGACCCCACTTTTTGGCGGCAAGACAGGTGGAAAATTAGTAATATTAGGTGTGCCCGCGTCAATCCAGACCCACCCCTCAGGTGGGCCAGCTGATGTGGACATGACTTTTCAGATTCCTCCATCTTTTTTTTTTTTTTTTGGGACGGAATTAGTATTCTAGGGTCAGGGTTATGCCCACTTCTCAATGGAAGTGATCGTATTGAGGATGTAATCACCTTAAAGTTAGGTAACTTTGGCACTCCCTGTAACACCCCCAAATTGAGTATTTAGGTGGTACCCCTGAACCCAAGAATTTAGATTGAATGGATCAAGAGAAGGAGGACAAAGAAGAGCCACTACCTGGTTATAACAGCAGAAAAGCTGGGGACAATCTGGCACAAAACACTGCCTGCCCGCACCTTTCTTGACAATCGTGTTGAGTGCCTCGCCCTGCAAGCTAGGGAAGTATCAAAGCCTCGGGAAGCCTGCCAGCACTTCAAAACAACCACCAGTCTGCCTTGGAATAGAGGAGCTACTACCCTGCAGCCCGCAGGCACCAAAAAGTTGAGCCCGATCCACTGCCTTGCAGCTTCTCAGCCCTAACCAATGCTGCAGACGACCAGGAGGAGGTACCCATGCTCTGGAGGACCAGGACTGACACCCCACCAAGTGTGACGATAGCAGGACCCATCAGAACAGTGCATCATCAATCCCCAAGGTACTGAACACCCTGCATCAACAATGAGAGTCCAGTCTGGATTCTCACTACGCCAGGACCAAGCAGCTGTTGAGGGACGACAGCATCTCTGAGACCCACTTTGTGAGTGGCCCAGCTGTCCGATTTTGCCCTTCAGCTGGTTGACCCTGACAATGAGGAGTACTTTTGCGTACAGAGCTCAGACGCCCACTTGGTCCTGCAAGACTTTTTGGTTTGTGTCTATCCACAGACCTACCTCCAAATAGGTACTGCTTTGACATATGATCTTTAGCATCTCCTCAAAAGGTGAGGAATTTGCAGCTTGAAGTCTGTCAGATGAAGAAGATACTTATCTTTGTTACACTTTCTGGTAGAGACTCCATCTAGCTGCAGATTCATCACCAACTGCTCCAACAGCCTCTATCTGTGGTTGGCCTTTATCCTATAATAATTTCCAAAGTCTCAATCTGCACACAGGTCACACCAATTTGCTTTCAGGGCACTGTGTCTGCGGGGGGCAAGGACAGTCTGGAAGGCAACTGACGCGAGTGCACTGTGTTGGTGCCTATATAGGCTCTGTGTGTCATTTCTGGTCGGAATAGCATCAGTGTGGAGTCGCACGTACGTGCACACAGAGGTACTGCTGAAAAGTTTCCAGATGTCCAGACTGACGCCTGAGGAATATTCAAAAGATGAGGAATCTGCAGCTAGATAGTCTATACCAGAAAGAGCATTAGTGAAGATAAGTAAATTGATATTTAATACCTTACACATTGCCTTTGATTTAAGGCTGATTGCTTTGTGTCACGTTACCAGGGATTGAGCACAGATTTATTTTATTTCAATTGTGTGACATCTTGCACATGCTGGCCTTATCCTTTGAAGAAGGTACTGGTCCACCCCAAATAATCCACTTTCCAACAAAAACATTTAAGGATTTCTTTTAACAATGATGTTAGGTACACAGCCATGTTTAGTGGTATGAGATACTTTATAGTCTAAGGGGACTAAATTCTTTAGAACAGTGTCTCTATCATGAGTATATCTAAATATGCATGGTGGTGGTCCTCTTTGTTTCTCTGAAACAGGTGAAGGACACCATCTTTGCATCCTTTTCGATCCAAACATAGCAATGGCAGATGCAGACTTGAATCAGAAAACACATTTTTCAACACAATTTTGGCATTTTACTGGGACTTACCCCCTTTTTACTATTTGGTTTGTGCTTTTAACCTCTTTCCAGTTAGTGACAGAAATGGATGTGAAACCAATGCTGGATCCCAGACAGCTAATCGTTTCTGAAAAGTAGACAAAATTCAGAATTCAGCAAGGAATCATTTATGTAGATCCTACAAGGTTTTCCTACAGAAAATAACAACTGAATTAAAAAATAAATAAGATTGAGGTGAAAAAAACACCCATTTCTCTCCATATTTTACTCTGTAACTTTTTCTTGCGATGTCAGGTTTCAAAAGCAATATACCGTTACTTCTGCTGGAATCTTCTGGTTGCAGGGATATATAGGGCTTGTAAGTTCATCAAGAACCCTAGGTACCCAGAGCCGATAAATGAGCTGCACCTTGCAATGGGTTTTCATTGTAATTCGAGTATACAGCAATCCATTTGGTGAAATATAAAGAATGAAACATAGGTATATATATATTTCTAAAATTGGCACAAGATAAGGTGTTGAACAGCAGTGCTTATATGCACATCTCTGATTCGGGGGTGCTCATTCTATGCATGTGAATTACAGGTCATTTCTCAAATACACTTCTTTATTACACACTGTCTTACATTTGGAAGGAGAAAATGTAGAGAAAGACAATTGTCAGTAACACTTGTTCTTCTATTCTGTGTTCCCTAATGTCTCACGATATAACTGGTACCTCACTTGTGTGGGTAGGCTTAGTGCCTGCGACAGGAAATGCCCCAAAAAGAAACATGGACACATCACATTTTTACATTGAAATCTGGTGTGTTTTTTGGAACGTTCCTAGCTGTGGATTTTAGCCTCTAGCTCGACCGGCACCTATGGAAACCTACCAAACCTGTACATTTTCGAAAACTAGACACCTAGTGGAATCCAGGATGGGGGTGACTTGTTACCCAGAATCTTTTGGAATCCTCACATTTCATTGATGGATAGTTCTGGAATCTGAGAGGAGCCACAAACTTCCTTCCACCCAGCATTCCCCCAAGTCTCCCCATAAAAACGGTACCTCACTTGTGTGGGTAGGCCTAGTAGGTAGGCCTAGTCCCTACAACAGGAAACGCCCTTAAACACAACATGGACACATCACATCTTTACATTGAAAACTGATGTGGTTTTTTTGTGGAAAATACCAAGCTGTGGATTTTGGGCTGTAGCTCAACAGGCACTTAGGGAAACCTACCAACTCCACTAATTTTTCAAAACTAGACACCTAGGGGAACCCAAGATGGGGTGACTTGTGGGGCTCTCTCCAGGTTCTTACCCAGAATCCTTTGGAAGCCTCAAAATTTGGCAAAAAATACACTTTTCCTCACTGTTGGAAATGGGGTCTTTGGTTGGCAGTCAGGTTACCCCATGTCCAAGCAAGGACCCTCACTCTAGTCAGGGTAAGTCAAACACAATCCAAATTATCCTGTGCCCACCCTCTGGTAGCTTGGCACTGAGCAGTCAGGCTCAACTTAGAAGGCAATGTGTAAACTATAACACCACATAATTACAAAACACATGCTTCTTTAGAAAAATATGTAATATTTATCTGGTAAGATGCAGGTCAAAACAATCAAGATTCCTTAAGTGTACGTTGAAATATCACTGTAAAAATGAGATAGTGTCTTTAGTCTTTAAAAAGCAACAAATGTCTCTTGCAAGCACAAAGTACCTGGTTTGCGTTCAAATTCTCTGCAAGGGACTGCAGAGGAGGAGTTGCGTGGGTAACTGGGAGGTGTGCGTAGATTTTTCCGGCACACACAGACGATGCGTCTTTGAGTTTCCACGCAGGGCAGACTTTGTATCGATTTCCAGCACATAGACTGGGATCTCCTTCGGGTTACAGGGTTTTCGCACGCCCCGGGGACGATGTGTTGAAATCCTGGGCGTTCAGGACAAAGTCACAGGGGTTGCGTTGATTCGGTGGATGTTGCGTGGAAAGTTCCTCTCAGGAAGTCTGGCTGCGTTCCGGTTCAGCTTTGCGTCGATCCAGTGGGCCGTGCGCAGAATTTCTGGTCGCTACGTTGGCGCTACGTCTATCTTCATGTCGGGAATTCGGGCTGCATCGCTCCGGCTCGGCGTGCAGTGATTTTGTCACCGCAAGGCAGGCTGTGCGTCATTTCCTGCAGACTGTGCGTCAATTTTCGCCGCACAAGGAGTTCTTTTGCAGAGATGAAGTCTTTTTGGTCCTGAGACTAAAGGGAATAGGAGGCAAGCTCTATCCATGCCCTTGGAGAGCACTTTTCAGCAGAGCCAGAGGACAGCAAGACAGCAGGGCAGCAGTCCTTTGCAGAAAAGCAGACAGGTGAGTCCTTTGGGTAGCCAGGCAGTTCCTCTTGGCAGGTTGCATGCTCTGGTTCAGGGTTTCTTCTTGAGTGGTATTTTGTCCAGAAGTATATGAGTTGGTAGAGTCAGAGACATTGTTTAAATACCCAAAATATGCCTTTGAAGTGGGAGGAGACCTCAGAGTGGCTTAGAAGTGCACAAGGTCCCCTTTCAGTTCCATCCTGTCTGCCAGGGTCCCAGTAGGGGGGGTGTGGCAGTCCTTTGGGTGAGGACAGGCTACTGTCCTTTGACATGTAAGTGTCAAACCCTCCACCCTCCCATCCCAGGAAGACCCATTCAAAATGCAGATGTATGCAATTGAGGCAAAGTATCCTGTGTTTGGGGTGTGTATGAGTGAATGCACAAGGAGCTGTCAACTAAACCCAGCCAGACGTGGATTGTAAGGCAAAGAAGGATTTAAGTGCAGAGAAAAGCTCACTTTCTAAAAGTGGCATTTCTAAAATACTAATATTAAATCCAACTTCACCAGTCAGCAGGATTTTGTATTACCATTCTGGCCATACTAAATATGACCTTGTTTGCTCCTTTCAGATGAGAGCCTACCACTCAAACAGTATATGAGGGTAGCCCTAATGTTAACCTATGAAAGGAGCAGGCCTCACAGCAGTGTAAAAGGTACTTAGGAGTTTTACACTGCCAGGACAAATAAATTACACAGGTACATGTCCTGCCTTTTATCTACATAGTACCGTGCCCTATGGGTTACCTAGGGCCCACCTTAGGGGTGACTTATACGTAGAAAAAGGGGAGTTTAAGGCTTGGCAAGTACTTTTAAATGCCAAGTTGATGTGGCAGTGAAACTGCACACATAGGCCTTGCAGTGGTAGGCCTGATGCATGGTTAAGAGTCTATTTATGTGGGTGGCACACTCAGTGCTGCCAGCCCACTAGTAGCATTTAATCTCTAGGCCCTGGGCACATGTAGTGCACATTACTGGTGTCTTATAAGAAGATTAAATAAGCCAATTGGGTAGGAACCAATGTCACCATGTTTTAAGGGAGAGAGCATATGCACTTTAGCACTGGTTAGCAGTGGTAAAGTGCTCAGAGTCCTAAAACTAGCAAAAACAGTGTCCACAAAGTGGAGGGAGGCAGGCAAAAAGTTGGGGGTGACCACCCTAAGGCTGTCAGGTCTAACACTCACATTTCGGTGCTGCCAAGGTCTGGAATCTTAGGGGAGCCACAAACTTCCTTCCACCCAGCATTCACCCAAGTGTCCCGATAAACATTTTACCTCACTTGTGTGGGTAGGCTAGTCAATGGTAGTCCGTGCATGAGGGCTACTCTTAACCTTGGAGTAATCCATTCCTGACGCAGGCACTCTGCACAGGCACACAAGTGGGGTTGTGTTTCTATCAGGACAGGTGGACAAAAACTGGGTGGTAGGAATTCTGTGGATCCCTGCACGTTCCTGTATTTTCTGTGATGAGAAAGCAAGGAAAAATAGTTTTCAATCAACGTTTCACTTTTGCAGGGTATTCTGGGTAAGAAAACTTTGTGAAAACCAAACACGTCACACTTCTGTTGACTTCCCCTCCCTGAAATGCAAGGCAAAAGTGTTTTTTAAGCAAAGTTTGTGATTTCAGCGGGATTCTGGACGAAGGAAAACTGGTGAGAGCCATGCAAGTCTTGCACCCTTGGACTCTTCTGGTACTAGTATGTTAAAGTTAATCCACCACTCACACGGGCTGGTTTTAGCACTTCCAGAAATTATGTTTTAAAAGCATGAATATTTATCAAAGTATCTGAATATTGAATCCAAGCCTTCTGAAGGTGGGCCATTAAGCCACGTCCAGGTACCAACCTCTTTATGGTCCAGTTACACGCACAACAAACAACCCCTTCATACCGCCTGCCATGGGCCCAATCCAACCAATCACTGCACTCACATTAACTTACCGCTGCCAGACAAGGGCCCATCACATTCATACGCCACAGAACGGAGTAAGTTTGACTACATTTTACCACCTAGTTTGGCACACAGGGGATGCTGTGAGAACGTAGCGTATGTCCCAGCCAACATTATGTGCCATTTTGTGACTGTAATGCACTTATCATACAGCAAATTGAACATCTACTAATTTCTGATGGAGGATGAACATGAAAAGCAGGTCAAACACTGACCCATACGTGTCATTGTCCTTCAGTGCTGGGATGGCACCAGTGGGTTTGAATCTTAGGTGTAGATGATGTACATCTGTACTGCCTTTACTATCTGCCTTCTACCTGTGCAGTATCCCTGTGAAGGCACACCTACCATAAGCTTTCCTTACCCATTCATGTATCTGTCCTCATCAGAGTCCTGACTAATCCTGTATAATTGCCAAGTGAACCTATACTAGTTTGTGGATGCAAGTTGCGGGTGTCTGAGTATGCCTTGGGAGGGCTATTCCTCAAACTGAGCTAGCATATCTACAGTTGAAACTAAGGCAGAAATGCTGGTGAAGAAATCCTAAGGTATCTAAAGTAAAAAGTCAAACAAACATGTGGGACTCATTCACCAACACTTCTACTTTTGCTTTGAAAGTCAAGCTACAAATTGAGTTTGCACACATTCAAACAAGTAGAAATGTTGATGAATATGTCCAACAGGACATTTGTTTGACCTATTGCACTAACTCTGGTTCTCATTGGCAATTATGGTGGTCTTGGTGTAGCATACATAAGTTCCCTAACAAGCACTTCAAAACTCAGTCATGCCTTTAACATTTTGCCACACAGGGTACTCCGTGACAATGTGGCATATGTTCTGTCCACTAGTATGTGCAGAATGGGGATTATAATGCACATTAATTTAACAGACCACCTAACACATTCTGACGGTGGATATAGGTCTCAAGCAGGCCATAAGGAAGTCCATGATTTCTTGAAGTAGATGAAGTGAAATTCTGTGGCTGCTTGCCTAACTAAATAGTGGCCCATGGACATTCGTTATCCATGCACAGCCACTGAAAGGATTACCCAACGGCAGATCCACCTGAGTCGATTTCCCAGAACTTTGCTTTAGTATTATAAAATGTAAAGCAGGTTGGGACACAGAGGCCTGGTTGAGATGGGCACTGGGGACATTAATGCCAACTCTCTTGCTGCTTTCCATGCTTCGAGCACACTTTACAGTGACAACATGGATGATCCTTTTTGGGTGTTTTAGGAATGCGAAGTGTCGCTCCTGCAGCCTTGCCACATCCTCCAGAACATATGAGGTTGAGGCTTCTGCTGCCTCAGTAACAGCAGTGAGGCTTTCAATTACAGACAACTGGAAGTCAAGGAAAGTCATGAGTCTTTCTGTGGTTATCTCAAGGTAAAAAACATTCGCATTGTATGTTGCATCTGGATCAGGTGGGTAAACAGTTTCTTGTACCAAGTGCGAGTTTTACGACACGCATTGTGTGGTTGAAGAACCTGGTCGTTGTCCACTTCGCCCATGAACTTATTGTAATCAAGTATACAGATGGGCTTGTGGACTTCGTCCATCTGACCACAAACCGTGATGGGGGAAGTACTCTCATCATGAATTGTAGTGAGCACGTGTACATCACGCCTATCCAAGAACTTGACTGCGGGCAGTTCGTTGAAACGCAACTCAGTACTCTGGGAGTTCTGGAGCTTGTTGCAACCAAGCTCCTGCAGGAACCTTTTGCGGTTACAATGAGCTGTACAGCAGGCCACAGTGCCAGCTTTGGAAGAGCTCACTGAACAGCTCTACTCCTGTATAGAAATTGTCCACATAAAGGTTATAACCTTTGTGAAGGAGTGGCTGGACAAGTTCCCATACATGCTACCTGTGACCCCTAACGCGTGAGGGCAACGAACGGGGTTTAGGATAATCGTTCCCTATATCCACTCTCAAGCTATACACATAGCCAGAAGAGCTCTCACACAGCATGTGACAGCTTTATGCCATAGTAAGCTATTTTGCTCGCATTTTGAACGACCTGTCATGATCTGGATGGTCCCGGGGCAATGCAGCAAAATTGTCATTGAAATGCAGCATGCGCTGCAGTAGCAAAAAATAATCTCTGCTCAGGTATGGCGCGAAGATGGTGGTTACCCAAACCTTGCGAGTCATCCTGTAGAACTGCAAAGTGGGTTTCTGAACTAACCCCATTGTAGACGTAAGCCCAAAAATATCTTAAACTCCACCAGCGAAGTGGGAGTCCACTGGCGTTCCCTAGAACGAGGGCCCCTGAGTGCTTCCATGCTCCCTCAGAAATTGGTCTGCACGCAAATGTGTTTGCTGCACAATTCCCTAAAGGGAGACAACATCCAAAAATAGATGGACGTAGCCGACTGCCAAAAGTTGGCCGTATTGACTTTACATCCAGCACCACCGGTAAAAGGTGGAATTTGGGGCAGAACTAAATTGGGGGCTGCAAAGAAAGTATTCTCTCTGTGCTTGCGGCCGCACGCACCTGCTTTTTGGGTTCAGCTAACCTGCTGCACAGACTACTTGCGAATGGACAGCACGACTGTCATAGTCTCCCTCAGAATCACTGGAAGAGGTGTTCTCGGATGGGACTCCGCCAACTGAAAAATCACTCCTAGATTCTGCCCCATTGTCCTCTCTCTCAGATGCTGTCTCAGTCTCTGATCCTACTGTGGAGATAACCTGTAGAGATCTTACTGGGGAAGGATAGAATGTGATGATGCAGGCGATGAAGTCAGATGGAACAGTGGGAGATTGAAAGAAGGCTGGAAGGGAAGATGTCGTAAAAGTGGACTCGACTTTCTTGAGAATAACTAACAGATTAGTATCTATGTTATGTACGGTGGCAAACAGCTACAAACAAGAACATAATTCAAAATGTTTTCAGTGGAAATATTAATAATATAAATAAGTATGAATAAAAGGAATAATATTTTCAATTGTACTTCAACTCCAAAGTTATAACCATGGGGGAGCAAAGCATGTCTTCACCACCACCCTTTTTGGCAACACCAGTTGAACCACCCATTCCATGGAAACAATGGAAAAAATTATTTGTGACTTATATGTTGGCGATAGGGTGTGACTTTATGGCCCACTTAGGAGGCAAGCTATTCTTCTACACCATCTAGGTATTGAAGGAAGAAGAATATATGAGGATCTGCCTGAAGTGTCTTTAGGAATGGGTGATGGACAGCCCACAAATCTATTTGACATGTCTATGCAAATGTTGGACATTCAGCTTACTCCCAAAACTAACCTTGTTATGGAACGTCACAATTTTTTTTCAAGAATGCAAAAAGTAGATGAGGACATAGCATCCTATGTGACAACTCTAAGAGGACTTGCGTTATCTTGCCGTTTTGAACAATTGTCTGATTCTTTAATAAGGGATCAGATTGTAAGATGCGCTTATGACAAGAAGATAAGAGAGAGATTGTTAATGAAAGATCCAAATTTGGAGGAGGCAATACAGATAGCGAAGAGGATGAAACACACTGCCATCTGGTTCATAAGGTACGGAACGTTCCGAACTTGATGAAAGAGCCCTTGAAACAAGAATTAGAGAGACTGTTACGGGATGATATCATTGAACCCATTGAATCGTAGGAATGGCTCGCTCCAGACGTAGTGACCCCAAAGGAAGGAGGGAGAATTCGTCTGTGCATTGATCTTAGAGATCTAAATAGAAATATATGGGTCGATAGGCAACCTTTGCCGAACATTTCAGAAATGTCCATGAAAGGGAATGGGAGTGTATTTAGTGTTTTGGATATGTCATCTGCCTATCATCAAGTGAATCTGCATGAGGAGTCTAGACACCTTACATCCTTTGTAACGCCTTTAGGGGCTTTACAAAAGAATGCCTTTCGGTCTAGCATCTGCATCTGCTGTATTCCAGAGAATAATGGGAAATAATTTTGGGGATATGGCTAAAGTACTGTGTTTTCAAGATGATATACTGATTGTAGTGAGTAGTGAGATTGAACATGATGTTTTATTTGAAGAAGTGATGAATAGATTAAAAAACAAGGGCCTAACCATTGAGGAAGAGAAGTGTCAGATTCGCAAACCGGAAGTGACATATTTAGGACACACGATAAGTAGCCATGGCATTAGACCTAAGAAAAGTATAGTAGCTGCAATTGAACATGCACTTTGAGCCTGGTTGTAAGGATGAGTTAAGATCATTTCTAGAACTTGCAGAATATTGTGCGAAGTTCATAAAGAATTTTATGGAGATTGTCGAACCTTTGAGGAAGGTGATGAAGAAGGGCATGGTGTATGAATGGAATGATGAGTGTAGGCATGCTTTTAAGGAAATAAAGAAATGTATTTTGGAAGCTCCCACTTTAGGAGTGTTTGATGTGACTATGAAAACTTACGTAACTATAGATGCCAGTAATGTGGGCATTGGAGCAATATTGACACAGGTTAAGGATGGAGAAGAATAAGTAGTTGGATTTGCTTCGAGAATACTGCAGGGTGCGGAAACATCGTGTTCTGTGATAGAGAGAGAATCCTTGGCTTGTTGCGGGGGTATCAGTTATTTCAGATTTTACGTGTGGGGGAGTTCCCTTAAATAAAGGACTGACTATAAGTCGTTAACATACATTTTTAAAGGTGGACGTGGATTGGAAGGTAGTGTTACATCACGCATATCAAGGTGGTTGTTGTCCGTGATGGATTACAATTTTGATATAGAATTTGTGAAGGGTAATAAAAATATAATGGCAGATTATCTTTCAAGGATGCCAATAGAAATTGAAGAGGTTGTAGAAGAAAAATGTAAAAGTCGTGTGGAAACATGGTTGGGAGAAGTGGCTGTGAGTGTACATGAGTGGGAAAGTGCGAAAGCCAGGGATCCTGATATACGGAGAGTAGAGGATAAGGTGGTCAACGGATGGAGGAATGAAGATGAACAGTGCAGTGATCTGGCTAGTTATTTCAAGGTCAGGGGTGAATTAAGCATGAATGATGGAAGACTGTTGAGGAAGGGTCATATTGTTCCTCCAGAAGGTGTGCGTAAACACATCATTAATATTACTTATCAAGGACATTTAGGCAGAGGAATGATGAAGAGGAAAATAAGACAGTAATTTTGGTGGCCAGGGATGGTTAAGCAAGTGGAGGAAACGGTGAAGTATTGTGTTGCATGTGCCAACAGTGATAAGACTAAGGTAATAAGGCAAACTCCATTAGCGCCTATGAAGTTTCCAGGTGGACCTTGGGAAAGGTTAGCTGTAGACTTTATTGGTCCTGTTTCAAGGTTGGGCGCCAGAAATAGGTACATAATGTTGTTGGTGGATTATCACACTAAGTGGTTTGTTGTCAAAGTAGTCAATCAGGTGAGTACTTCGAAAGTTATAGAATTCTTTGAAGAAACATTCATGGAGAAAGGGATTCCCAAAACAATTGTATCAGACAACAGCGTACAGTTTGTTTCACTTGAAATTACTGATTATTTACGGAAAATGTGCATTGTCCATGAAAGGGTTGCTTTGTTCCATCCACAGGCTAATGGATTAGTAGAAAGGGTAAATCGCATAGTGATGGAGAACGTTCAGTTGTTATTAGCCAATCATCTTCCTTGGAGGAGGGAGTTGAGCAAGATGATGTGGACATACCGTACGACTCCACATTCTATAACAGGAGTGTCACCTTTTGTATCTCTAAAAAGAGATCCAGGTGTGAAGGGGTGTCCTATGTGGTTAAAAACTAAAGGAAGGATAGTAGTAGATAGGGAAATGGTAAAACGAAAGGTTGAGAAAATGCAAAGGAAGAATATCCAACATTATAACAAAAGAATGGTTGTGAAACGTTGCCACATACAGAGGGGTGACCGGGTGGTGACAAGGAAAGGTGGAATTGTCTTGAAAGTGGATAGCAAATATTCTACTCCTCAGTTGGTCAAGAATGTTAAACGGAATGTGGTAATCTTGGAGAATGGCTCGTCATGGAGCATGGGAAGTGTATGTACAATTAATCGTTAATTAACAAATTGTTTCTTTTTTTTCGTGAGGCATTTATGAATTTGTTAGTCATTACTGTAGTTGATTTTATTGTGTATTGTAAAGGGGGGAGATGTGTGGAGATAACCTGTAGAGATCTTACTAGGGAAGGATAGAATGTGATGATGCAGGCGATGAAGTCAGATGGAACAGTGGGAGATTGGAAGAAGGCTGGAAGGGAAGAGGTCGTAAAAGTGGAGCTGTGCTGAAGATGTTGTAATACAGTGTACTTAAAATAAAAGGAATATAAAAGAAAAGGACCTGTGAGAGACTGATCTTTACACCTACCTCAGAGCTATCCTCCATAACCTGAGTTAGGGCTTGAGCAGCAGTCATCCGATGAGACGCCATCTGTGGTACTGGCTAAACTGTCCCTCTAAAGTACTAGCCTACGTAGAAGGCAGATAGTCACTAAATTTCTCGTGGGTGTGTGTGATGTGTCCAATAGTAAATGTTGTCACCTTACCTTTGCTTAGTCTCTGATTCAGCAGATTCTCTGAAGACACTGAAAAAATAAAAGACCTTCACCTTACCCACATACCCATTATCACAGCCTTTTGCTCTGCCTCCCGTGACCTCCTCTTCTAATTCCCTTAGTACCACCCAGCAAAAGTGCCCCTCATATCTCCATAGCCCCCCTCTACATACAATTTATTTGTTTTAAAGCACAGGTAACAGGTATAAACCATCTGAGCTACTTTATGGCGTCAAAACTGCCACTAGACAATAGACAGATCTATTTCTATATAAAGAGAATCTATCTCTCTCTACTCTCTCTCTCTCTCTCTCTAGATTTTTATATACACTCACATATGTGTGTGGTTTCAGGGGAGTGGGGGTTATGGCGATGGTAACTCCCGGAAAACAACATGTAAAAAAAACACAGAAAAATGATATATATCTCTCTCTCTGCTTTAGAAAGGTTCCCGGTATAAACCAGCTTCTTCCACCTCACGGGGTCGGTGCAGGTCACGGCCACTGGCAGCCATTATTGTAAAACAGAAAGTATGCCATTCCTCCTAGGCATAAAAAAGACTGCACTCCAAAGTTCTTGATGCTAAATAAATTTAATGGCGATCTTCTTCAATTACCCATGTATCCGGCAAAAGTGCAAATATCCACTTCCAGGGGAGGGGTGGGTTGAGATGCGGAAGTTCTTCTGTATCTCCCGGGGTAATAAAAAATAAATTTAAAAAAACCCTCCCTTGTGTTGCCCACTGTTCGTGACCTGCCCCAGAGGGGTTTTTCTCCATTATTGTTGTTGTTGTTATTATTATAGTAGTAGTAGTCGTATTGTCATTGTTGCTGCTAAGAAATAAACCCTGGTAAACCCACCAATATTTCCATTAACCCACATACTCCTCCCACCCACTAGTGACCACTCTCAGTTCGGACGTAAGTGCATGGAATGGTTTCTTTGAGAGCTCAAGACTAATCCCACTATCTAACAATAACCACTGCATCAACCACTAACACTGGGTTTCTGTGGCGTCGTGTTGCCTGGCGTAAAGCACGTAAGTGCCTCATCAGGGTAGTAATTCCTATACAAACTAAATTCCAGTTACGCTTCTTAGAGGAGCGGCTTTCAGAATGGAGGCTACCTCTGTGCATTGCTGGCTAGGAAGATGGCGACGGTAGTAATTTAATTCAATACAGTCACTCAATGTTGATGTTTATTTTTGCAGGAGAGGCTGCTACCATCTTTCTTGTCCGTACTACCTGTGGGATCCTCCAAATCTCGCTGCTACACATTGCCCCTCACTCGTCAAACATAATAATAAGTGATCATTTGAACAGCAAGCTTTTAAGAGTGACATTGGAATAATATTTATATTTACAAAACATGAATAATTATTTTATGGAAAAACTAAATTTAATTTACGAAAAACGTATACACAAATTTGAAATGTCATTCTGGTCAACTTTACAGACAGGCACCTTGTTAATCAGTTTTCTACTTCTCCAGACCTCGCTTCATTACCAGTGCTAAGTATGGTTATATATGGCGTACTTTTGGTTTTATCTAGACCCTTTTCTAGAACATTAAACACTGATTTTGTGCATATACATAAGATGTATACTAAGAGGTTTCCGAAAGTTGTAAAGTGATGTGAATGCTTTGATTTCATACCGAGAATGTGGCAAGAACCCGAGCAGTAAGTAATGAGAGCTTCTTTGCCTTTTCTCTGTTTGTTACCTGTTAAAAAAAAAAAACTCCAGTAGACGGAAACATCGTTGACCTTTTATTGAGAACTTTTATTTACGAAGGACAAAATCTGTTTTATCTTTATATTGTACAGAGCAACTTTCTCCAGAACTTCCTCTCTCTGTCACTGCCAAAAGGAGGAAGTAAGAGTCTTGGTACCCTAGCTAATCTGTGGCTGAAGCTGCTGCTGAACATGTCTTTTTCAGAGGATGGCCAGCAAATGATCATGAGGCTGAATGGCAGTTTAGACTTATTGCTAGAAATGAGCAAGCACAAACAGAAGGGCATGCTACCGATGGCTCTTCTTGTTCTCCATAACCTCTGCTTTCATGCAGCTAGCAAACCCAAGATCCTGGCTAATGGTGAGTGACCCATCAGAATCTTACTGCTAATTAACTGGTTCACAAGCTTTACTTAATGTTTTTTTTCCCCAGGTGTTATTGTGAACATTTAGTGTGTACTGCAATATTTGTATGTACGAGCAACATAAAGCTGTGGTTTGAAGTTGTTCTGTGTATGTTGGTTTAACTGAAATGTAGCTGATTGCCTTAAGGAATTGAAGCATCATTCATGGCTGATCAGTGGAAAAATAGGGTTATGATAAATAGCAGTTATAGACATGAAGTTGAGTTCCTGATTGCTACTGGGAAATCTATGAGTGATACCAATACTAGAAATCAACAGCTTTACGTGAAAGTGGTGAATGTGTTCCTGCTTGAGTTCCTCCGAAGACTACTTATCTGTTTACTTCTACCACTCAGGCGGTAATAAGCCTGGAACACGTTTTTCACAGTTTTCTTTCCAATTTGATAGTATAACAGCGCACAAGATTTATTGTGCATAATAATATGCAAAATTATCACATCCACTTTAAAACAGTGCTGTAGCTTTGCTGTAAAATAATACATTAATGTAATGCATTTACTAATCAGTCTTAATTGTGATCGTTGGTATGTTTAGTAGGATCTCAGAACACTGGAACTGTATTTCAATATTTTTTCAAGGTATTTGTTCACTTGTTTCCTTTGTTATTAACATAATTTGGGAAGAAGCTTCCCTTTTTGCTTATGGTCTTTCACGAATTGGGCTCTTTGCAACTCACTGGACATGTATGCTGGTTACTGGCAACTTCCAATGGGAGCTGTTTTTGGTTTATTCACATCCTTTAAGGGACCATTTTTCTTTACTCCTCTTGAGTCCCGCTCTTTAGGTAGTACCAATTCCCTTTCTTTTACATTCTTAGAGTGTGGAAGCCTCTTAAGGTTCTTTAAGTTTCTGCAGGAGGTAATTGAGCCACATCTTCTCTCTGGGTCTCTTAGAAAGCCTTTCCAAGTCCAAAGATGATATCTGAAAAGTTTACTTGCGAATATGGGGTATTGAAAAACTCCTTTTTCCTCCTTGGGGACTTTGGTTGGCAGTCCGGTTACCCCCTTTCCTCGCAAGAACCCTCACTCTAGACAGGGTAAAAGAGAATCACCCTCAGCTAACCCCTGCTTACCCCCTTGGTAGCTTGGCATGAGCAGTAGGCTCAACCTCAGAGTGCTAGGTGTAAAGTATTTGTACCAACACACACAGTAACTTAATAAAAACACTACAAAATGACACAACAAAGGTTTAGAAAAATAGAAAATATTTATCGAAACAAAACAAGACCAGAGCTACAAAAATCCACAATACACAAGTCAAGTTATCAATTAAAAAACAAAAAAAGTCTTCATGTAGTTTTAAACACAACGCTAACGCTGTTAGTGTGAAAATGTACGTTGGGTATGTAAAAAATAACCCCGCACGGGTGAGTATGCATCAAAAAGGGCTTGCGATCCGTCTATTTCACTCACGTGCTTCTTTTTTCCTTTAGTCGGGTCGGCCTGCGTTGTTTCTTCTCTCCGCAGGAGAGCGATGCGTCAATACGGTCAGCACTGTCGATTCCAGGCAGGCCTTGCGTCGTTTTTATATGGCCAGTGGTGTTTGCGTCGGAAATCCAGCCACACGATGATCCGAAAACCACGCATCATGAGTTGCGATCTCACCAGCCTCCGTCAGCGATGCTGTGGGTCATTTCTCCAGCCCCAGGCATCGATCTTCGGGTCGCGTTGCAGACAAGCATTGATTTTCAGTCACGAAGCCGACTGCGCGTCGAGTTTTCAGCTGCAGATAGAAGTCGCGTCGATCTTTCCCCCGCACGGCGGTCTGTGCGTGCATTTCTCACTCTTGGGCTGCCAGTTTCTCCTTTCAGGGTCCCAGGAACTGGATCGGCACTACTTGGCAGATTAGGAGTCTCTCCAGAGACTCCAGGTGCTGGCAGAGAGAAGTCTTTGCTGTCCCTGAGACTTCAAACAACAGTAGGCAAGCTCTAAATCAAGCCCTTGGAGATCTTCACAAGAAGGAAGGCAACTCAAAGTCCATTCTTTGTCCTCTAGCACAGGCAGAAGCAGCAACTGCAGGATAGCTCCACAAACCAGTCACAGGCAAGGCAGCTCTTCTTCCTTAGCCCTTCATCTCTTCTCCAGGCAGAGGTTCCTCTTGGTTTCCAGAAGTGTTCTAAAGTCTGTGGTTTTGGGTGCCCTTCTTATACCCATTTTGCCCTTTGAAGTAGGCTTACTTCAAAGGAAAGTCCTTCTTGATTGTGAAATACTGCCTTTCCCAGGCCAGGCCCCGGACACACACCAGGGGGTTGGAGACTGCATTGTGTGAGGGCAAGCACAGCCCTTTCATGTGTAAGTGACCACTCCTCCCCTCCCTCCTAGCACAGATGGCTCATCAGGAAATGCAGACTACACCCCAGCTCTCTTTGTGTCACTGTCTAGAGAGAGGTGCAACCAGCCCAACTGTCAAACTGACTCAGACGGGGAATCCACAAACAGGCAGTGTCACAGAAATGGTTTAAGCAGCAAAGTTCACAATCCATTGTGGACTGGACACGGCTGACTCACTGGGTAGAGCAATTGCACTGACAGTGGCCCTTAGGCCCCAAGCCTGGTTGAGGGCGTCTGGCTTTTCGAGAGATGTCCAAGCCAATCTTATGGGCATGACCTTTGATGGCACCAGTGTCTTCGGGGAGAAAGGAGATTCGATGCTCAATCGCTTCAAGGATTCTCGTGCTACAGCCAGGTCCTTGGGCCTCGAGGCAGCCCCTCGTCCCCCTCAGTCTGCTTTTCACCCCTTTTGTAGCTATGGAAGGAGTGCCCTACGACTTCTAGCCACTGTGCCACACATGCTGCCAGGGACATGGGATCCACTGCCCTTGTGGATCAGGGAGCCAGCGGTCCTGCCAGCCCACTGCCCTCCAACCCCTCGCCACGCCTGCAGCTGCCTCCAAACCTTCCTAGTCTGACTCATCCCCACCAGGGGCCAGTCAGAGGCAGGATCCTCCATCACCTGCTCCGCTGTCAGTCTTATCACGTCAGACAGGTGAGTTTTGCAGATAGTCCAAAGGAGCTACTCCACTCCCTTCAAGACTACCTTTCCATCTATGCCACAATCCTCCGATCAGATGACAGAGGATCACTTGGCGCTTCTCTGGGAGGAAGATACAGCTCTGTTTGCCAAGGGAGCCATAGAAGAGGGTTCCTGTGCCAGAAGTAGATTGTGATTGCTTATCCCGCTACTTTGTGGTACCCAAAAAGGACAAGGGCCTCCACCCTATCCTAGACCTTGAGCCCCTCAATCTTTTCCTCAAGAAGGAGAAGTTCAGAATGCTCACTCTGACTCAGTTTTTATTTATCTGCCCTCGACCCAGGAGACTGGATGGTAGCGTTGGTCTTGCAGGACTCTTATTTCCATATTCCCATCCTGCATGCCCACAGATGTTACTTTCGGTTCACAGTAGGCCCAAGCACCTTTTGTTTACTGTGCTCCCCTTTCCCCTTACCAGCGCCCCTCGGGTGTTTACCAAGATGATGGAGGTGGTTGCAGCCCATCTGCCCAGGTAATGGGAGTGGCCTTCACCTCGACGACTAGCTGTTGAAGGTAGGCTCACCCCAGGCTGTCATTTTCTTCCTCCAGACTACTGCAGACCTCCTGCATTTGCTGGGGTTCACTATAAACCTGCCGAAGTCACACCTGACTCCCTCTCATACTCTCCCTTTCGTCTGAACTGTTCTGGACACAGTGCAGTTTCTGGTTTACCCTCCTGAGCCGTGGGTCCATGATATTCAGGCTACAATATAGATGTTTCAGCCTCTATCCTGGATTTTAGTGAGAATGATTCAGAGGCTGCTGGGCCCCATGGTCTTCTGCATCCTGTTGGAGAATCATCCCAGATGGCATATGCAGGCTCTTCAGGGGGACCTGAAGTTCCAATGGGCTTAGCATCACAGGAACCTCTCCAATGTGGTCCAGATCTCAGAGGGAACTGCGTGAGATCTGCAGTGATGAGTATCGCACCGCAATTGGGTCAGAGGGAGATCACTTCCTTCCCCAACCAGAGCTGACAGTAATGAAAGATGCGTCACTCCTGAGATGGGGCGGCCATCTGGGAGGGGTGCAGATCAGAAGCATCCGGTCCCCGGTGGAGTCCGGACTCCACATAAACCTGTTGGATCTCCAGTTGATCACGCTAGCATTGAAAGCATTTTTTCCCTCTCTCAGGGGATGGGAGTGCAGGTGTTCACGAACTACTCCACCGGCATGTGATATTGCAACAAGCAGGGTGGGTTGGGGTTGTGGACCCTTTGTCAGGAGGCTCTGTGTCTGTGGACATGGCTAAAACAACAGGGCAAGTCGTTGGTGGACTCTCTGAATGCCAGAACAGACAAACTCGGCCAACAATGCTTAGTTGATCACGAATGGCATCTCCATCCGGAGGTTGCACAAGGTCTCTTTCAGCAGTGGGGTGAGCCTTGGTTACATCTGTTTGCCTCCGAAGGGAACGTGCAATGTCAGCAGTATTGGACGTTGGAGTTCCCAATGCGGCAACTGCTCTGCAATGCTTTTCATCTTGAGTGGAACTCAGGCCTCCTGTACGCTTATTTGTCCATACCACTTCTTCCCAGAGTTCTCAAGAAGATCAAGAATGACTGGGCCCAAGTAACCCTTGTGACTCAGGACTGGGCACGGAAAGTCTGGTATCCCGAGCTATTGAGCATGGCCATCGAGCATCCGAGCAGACTGCCCCTTCAGGAGGATCTTCCATCGCAGCAGCAGTGGATGGTTCTCCACCCAACCTGTTCAGTCTCTGCCTTTTTGCATGGGGATTGAGTGGCGGCAGTTGACCGTTCTTGACCTTCTGCCCAAAGCTGGTAACGTTATCTTGGCAGCCAGGTATCTGTCCACCAAAACAGTATATGCCTGCAGTCGGAAGAAATGTGTGGCATGGTTCACAGACAAGTCTGTTTACCCCCTTTCTTCCCCTCTCTGTGAGGACCTATTGTTTATCCTTTCTGTGGCCCAGCAGGGCTCTGCTATGGGCACTCTCAACGGTTATTTCTCTGCTGTCTCTGCATATTTTAGGTTGCCTGATAACCCTTCTTTTCTCATATTGATTCTAGGTTCCTTAAAGGCCTTACTCGTATGTTTCCTCCACCTCCATTCATTATGCCCTAATGGGATTTGAATTTGTTTCTGACATTTGTCATGTGTGCTCCTTTTGAGCCTCTCCACAATTGCCCTCTCAGGCTTCTCGCTTTGCAAACAGCCTTGCTTGTGGCCATTATCTCTGCCCATAGAGTGAGTGAGCTGCAGGCGTCATCATCTAAGCACCCCTACCCGTCCAGCTATCCTGACAAAGTGGTGCTGTGCACTAGGGCTTCCTTTTTGTCAAAAGTGGCCACACCCTTTTATGTAGGCCAATCTACCGCCTTGCCTAATTTTTAAGCACCCCCACATCCTTATATGGAAGAGGAGGGGCTCTACTTCCTGGACCCAAAAAGAGCATTGGCGTCCTACCTTGATCGTACAAAAGAGTTCCGGGTGGATGATCAACTCTTTGTGGGTTATGTGGGGGCGGAGAAGAGTCGGGCAGTGCAGAAGAGAAGTATCTCCTGATGGTTCGTACTCTATTAAAATCTGCTACACACTGGCCAAGAAGCAACCACATGAAGCTTTGCATGGTTATTCCACTAGAGCAACAGCAACAACCACACAGAGTTCCAGTCCTTGATATGTCAGGTGGAAACGTGAGCATCCTTGCACACGTTCACCAAACACTACTGCCAGGACAGTCAGATCCATAGGGAAGGGTCCTGCAGGACTTTCTAGATGGATCTTGGGTCGCAGACCCACCTCCCGAGATGGTATTGCTTGAGTATCTAGTCAGAAGGTAAAGAATCTGCAACTAGAAGTCTTTATCAGATAAACAAGTTAATTACTTTCGATAACGCCTTTTTTGGTAGAGACATATTCTAGTTGCAGACTGCTTACCAACCCTCCTATCCTCCCCAATTGCTGAACTAATTTTTAGGGACAAGGACTCCCTCTCAGGGCCATAGTTTTGATGAAGCAGTGGTCAGTGTTCTTCATGGCTCTGCGTTTCTGGCATGGCAAGTTGTGAAAAGAAACTGACTGCTGCACGTACGGGGATGCCTATAGAGGACTTCATATCTGGCGGGGCTGATTCTGGATGCACAGTAGATTGACTCCACCTAACCTACGCGCAGGGGTACTGCTTGAGAAAAATCTCTGGATTCAGTCTTACGCCTGGGAAAATTCAGAAGGTAAGGAATCTGCGACTCAAATATGTGTCTACCAGATGAGGCATTACCGAAAGTAAGTAACGTGTTCATTAAGATTTTTACAAACCTCTGTCACAGTAGCATGTAATAACAAGAGATGACTCAGCTGGCAAAGATTGGTGTTTCAGCAACTCTTACTGTGAATTTTCATTGTTCATAAAGTAACGCATGTCGCTTTCTAGCTCAGCGTGGATGGCACTCTGCTGTTCCTATGCTTGAAAACCTTGCTACAAAAACAGACATTTGAGGTGAGCAAATCTAGAGTGTCGCTGGTGTTGCAGGGTGCTCCTTACTGGAGCTGCTCTCAACCTAAACTTGGCAACTACCCAGAGTTCTCGCTTCTGTTTTGCATTATTTATACCTCACTCTAACCATGCAAGGGTTTTGTTTTGACCTATACTGGGTGCTACCTTGTATCTGAACAAAGATAAACCTCTCCAAAGAGATGTAATGACATTGAAACACGTGTCAGGGGTTGCTTTTGCTCATTCCAGATTAGCTTGGATGGTATTTTACCAGTCCAAAGCTGTAATACTGTGCCTGAAGAGGTGAAAGGCATTTGTCATTTTACAGCTCAGGAAGACTGGCACTGGGCCACTCCTATGCTAAAAGATTATGCTGTACAAATGGCAAAATACTTTGTCACTTTCTAGCTCAGTGTGGATGGCTCTCCTCCAAACCAATGCCTTAAAACTTTACTAGAAAAACAGACATTTGAGGTAAGCAAATCTAGTGTGTCGCTGGTGTTGCAGGGTGCTCCCTACTGGAGCTACTCACCACCTAAACTTGGCAACTACCCTGATTTCTCTCCTCTGTTTTGTGTGTATGTATATGGACCCCATCTCCAAGGGCCTTTTTTTGATGGGAAGGAGGTGCGCAACCTCACTCCACGAGCCAATGTCGTTCTGTGGAAAACAAACTTCTAAAGGAGAGGAGGGTGTGCATCCATCTCCCCTCCCCCTCAGCCATGACTGGCCCCGGGGACCCCGTCTCCTGAGGCCTTTAATTAGGTACCACGGTGCCCACCAAGGGCACCCACAGCACAAACCCAGAGGCACCGCCACCTCGTGCATTCACCTATCCTGGGTGCTAGCGGAGCAGACATTGCTAACTCCTGGTGGGAGCAACTGTTTTTACTTAATCCCGCTGGGTGAGCAATCTGAATTCCCCTGCCTACAGAAGTGCAGGCAGAGAATCAGAAGTCTCCTCCCACTCTGCAGGAGAGTATTGAAAGCTCCCGCCAGGTGTGAGCAGACAATCCTCCCTGCCCACGCTTTTGCAGGTAGGGAAACTGCATCCCAGGGTGGGCTTTTCTGTACACCATAGTTTAGCTGACCCTGGCGGATGAGGTTCCCGGGGTCTTTCCAGACTCTGGGAGAGGAGCCACACACACCTTTCCCCTATAAGTACATGTCTGGCCCTTGGGATTGGGTCACCGGGATTCTTATGGGTTCAGGTAGGGTGGCTGCTCGCCTCCGTCACCCTTAATTTTAAATTGACTTTATATAATAATATTGTCAACATTTCGTATAGATAAAAAATTAGTAGGACACACTGAATGTCTACATAAATCATGGTATATTTAGTGATGTGCTCATTTTATTGCATACTGCTAAATTAACAATGTGGAACGTTTTATTTTCTTTATTAGATAAAGCTGTATCCATTCTGGCCACTTGTCTGGAAAGTGATCATACCATTCAGCAGAAAATTGGAGCTTCTGCCCTATGGGCTTTGCTACACAATTATCAGAAGGTAACTAGATGATCATTTTTAAATCTAAAGAAAAATAACGAATATATCGCTTCTTTCCCTTTTCATATTTGCAAACCATGAATGTTATTTTGAAAACGCTTTCTTTAATTTCTATCACCGTTTCACTTCTCAGGGCATGAGGTGTGTCACTTAGGTGTGCCACTTTGTCCTGAATTATACTGTAGTAACGGACTGGAAAATACGGATCATTTTCACTTTTGTCCTAGGACACTCCTTTATAATGGAATGCTTTGGATCTGACAAACCAGCTTACAAAATTGCACTTGGGATATATCCGGCACTGGCATTTTTCCTGGTTTAGTTTCTGCATTCTAGCTGATGCTTGAATTAAGGAACAGAATATGGATCAGGTGGCATAATGGCTCGCAAGTCGAGTTTACACATCCTACCAATCTGCCAGTGTAAGGGCAGGTTGGGTAGAGCAGTAGGTGGTCACTCAAATTACTGTGAACATACATTTAGGAACTTGTTTTACACTATGGAAATAAGCACAGATTTACTTATGAAAAATGCTCGAGTGGTTTCTGTCCCTTGGAAAGGAAATTTATACAAAGCTTTAGAGTACATATGTGTGCAGGAGGTCTGTGTGATGCATATTTAAGTGGCTTTTTTTATTTTGAAACGTTTATGTTTGACATTTGATTAAGTTTTTTTGAAAACTTTCACAGAAAGGCAAATATTATTTTTAACTGTTTTAATGGCATAGACATATTGGTGAAGTTTCAGCATAATGTAACCAGTTTACTTAGAATAACACCCTATATACTGCGATTGATACGCAAAGATGAACCTGGAGGTTATCCACGACTCTGAAGCCAAGCTTTAAATCTTGGAAAACAGAAAGACGTACAAGACGGGACAGTCTCGGTCGAAGTTAGGGGTGCCGACACACTTCCACTCCCGAGGACGCTATTGTGATCGGGTTGTGATCCTAGTATTCCTGGATCAGTCTTGGGTGTCAATGAGAAGGGTTCTGAGGCTTCTTGGTCTCCTATTCTTGTGCATGCTCCTCATCCCGAAAGTCAGATGGCACATACAGGCCCTTCAGTTTAACCTTGGGTTATAATGGGCACAGTGTCAGGCCTGCCTCTCTGACTCCATTCAGATATCAAAGGAGATGACTGTGGATCTGTAGTGGTTGCTAGCAGAAGCCAACCTGGCCTGCGGCAGACCACTTCCTGCCGCATCTGCATCTGGAGTTCTTGATTGTGTCATGGCAACACAAATTATCTATAAAAGAAAAATCGGTGACTTTCGAAGTCTATTTATTCAATAAACACAGTTGATCCAAGCTCCTATTCATTTCAGAAGCACAGTATTATAGAATTTGTCCAAACAGCATTATCATACAAAAATGTTGTCATGAGAATGTCCCATTAAAAACTCAATCAGAAGCAAATTTACACCAATCTGTGCCGAGGTTAAACTTTTATAAGGCAACTAAACAGGGCTAAAACAAAACATTTCTATCAGCAGCAAACAGGAATCACCTGCATAATTCTGTTAACCAGCCCAGGCTTTGTGATTTATACGATAAGGTCATCGACTATTCTGTGTATAATCTGAGACGCCCTGTATGGTTAGCATGCATGTCTTCTTGACTTCACTATAAGCAGATCTAGTGTTATTGTTTTCAATCAGATACATAATTTATTATACTATTAAATTGCCACAAGCATGTTACTGAATGCTAAATGCTATAAGTTTTACTCAGACAGATGCATCACTGCTGGTTTTAAGGGGCCACCTGAGAGAGCTGAAGATCAAGCTCCAAGTCAGCATACTGGAGCTTGAGTGATTCATCTGTCCTTCAATGCCTTCCTGTCAACCATCAAAGGAAAACAATGGCTCTCCTAGGTAACACAGCAGCAGTGGTTCCCAACCCTTTAACTTCTGTGGACCCCCACTTTATCAGTACTGGAACCCGGGACCCCAACTGAATCATTATTGGAATCCGGGGACCCCCTCCCAATGAGTAATTACTGAAAGCAGGGGACCTATTCTGTTAATAATTTTACATTTTCTAAGCAGTCACAGACCCCCTACGGAGGCTTCGCGGACCCTCAGGGGTCCCCAGACCACAGGTTGGGAACCAGTGACTTACAGGAATAGATTTAGTGGGCTGACTAGCATTATGCATTTAATGCTGTAATCTTAGAGTCTCCTTTGTGTACAAGACCACCACACTAATTCATTTTGCAGTTAAAAGCATTAACCATATTTGTTGATACCCAAATACCAAAAACATTAATGAACAACCCCTTGAGATTCTGGCACAGCTGCAACATAAAGGACCTCCCACATCGTTACCACACATTATTGCTTGAATCTTCTAGTTAGAAAGGAGTCCAAGGTGGACCTTGTAGCGTTGCAACATCATTTTGAATGAGTTGAGCCTCTTCCAACTTATCTGTAAGAATAGTGTTGCTAAGCCTGATTCAATGATGTGAACGTATGAAAGGACCAGTGTACAGATTGAAAAGTTATTTATCTGTAACTACCTTTCGCCTGTGTTGGCATCTTCAGGAGGTTATTTTCTTTATCTTCCATTCTTTCATAAGTAAAATTTGAGCGACATTGGATTCTGCAGGAAGTCAGTCCAGCTCATTGACTGGATTTTGGATCAGCATAATGAGGTAGATGTTCTACGAATAGTACAGCAATATATCGTGCTGCGTGAACTTATGTTTATACTACTAATATTTCAAAAGTACATACTGTCTGACAGTATGGAATGATTTAAGCATGTGAATCTGTGAAAGATACCAAACCCGGAGAATTGTAACCTCAGGTAAGTACATTTTTCTTCTGCAGAGTGAATCAAGCTGTCCGAGCATCTGTGCTCATCTTTCGAAGCACTGTTCAAGTATGATCATTCTGATGAAGTTTAATGTAACAGATCAATCAGTACATTTCTGATAGACACTTCTAACTGCAGATTCCTCAGCCTATCAATATTCCTGAGGCGTTAAATTGGATCCTGAAACTGCAAAGCAGTACTCCTGCATACCAGCAGTTGGAGTTGTGCGGCTTTGCACCAAAGTCATTTTGCTCCAAAAGCTATGAGCTGCGTGTAAGCTCCACCTATTCGCACTGACATCACTTATTTTTATTCGGCCTCTTCAGGTTTCGGAACCAGAGCTGCTCCTTCATCTTTTCTCACGTTTCTTTTCTTTAATATTTCTTGAAAATGTTTAGTGTGCAAGTGGATGCCCCCCCCCAAAAAAAATATAGCATTAAAGCAATGTATGGATTGATGCAAACAGACATCTGGACAGAACCCAAAGGGTATGTCTGTGGTGCCTGGGATCTGAACACAACTCAGCGACTACGGCAAATGTGATCAGATGAACCCGAAGGACATATGGATCCAGAGGGTGAAACTTAGCTTTCCCCAAACACAGTGAACCTCCATCTATGACCAGTTGAAGCTTCTAGCTCATGAAGTGTGCATGTGGCAGATCTTAGTTCCGGTGAAAGTTATCTGGAGAGTCTAAAATGAAGCGCAAGAAGTTCAAGTGGGACTCTGCCCCTTGTCCCCAATCTTGAGCTCCACAGAAGGCGTAAGGGGCCCTCCTTTAAACAGACAGGGCGCTTGTTGCCATAGGCCAGCACCAGATGACCTCACCTTTCCTAAAGAGCCCCATGTGCCTTAGTTTGGTCATAGAGGCCTACACAAGTAAAGTGAATCTTAATGTTCTCCACACAACTCCCCAAGAAGTCAACGCACATTAAAATGTTTACAAACGTTTGCTCTTGTCTATTAGCCTTGCTCTCAAAACTGTCAAAGCCAACTGCCTTTTAGGCTGCTACTCACATGCCCTTTGGGGCACGGTGGCCCAGTCTTTTCAGGCTGTGCCAGACAACCTTTGAGTGTCCCTCACCCTTTTTATTCTTGACGGATATGACCTAGCAAAGTTTGTCATCCACTAATGAATGCATGTAAAGCATTTAGAAGCACAAAAACAGGAGAATGAGAAAGTCAGATAACAGGAAAGAAATCTGACCCCAATCTATAAAAAATCTATCATATTTTTATGAATGTTTAGACATCAGAATGAACAAAATCGACCGGAGGGTTCTGAGGTATAGATTTTTAAGTAAATCGAACATCACAGTAAAATTCCAACAAGCAGTGGTAACCACAAACTTTGTAAAACTTTTAAAGAGTTGTGTTTGGCTACTCTGGCTTGCTTCAGGGGGACCAACTCTGACAGGGAGAAGTTAAGGGGAACGGAAATGAGTTGTAGGACATTTATATGTCACCAAAGCAGTCTCAAGTACAATCTCGGGCTCTATGGGCTATTAGGACCCTCCCCACCTGAAGATGAGTTAATGCAATGGCTGGCATCTATCTATCTATCCCAAAGTGCACTATCCTGCCCACTCCCAAGATGGCAGAACCCCCTCTTGGTGTGTGGAACTTGGTAGCCCACTCTAGAGGTGTGGCTAACTAACAGCTGCACGTCCACTGAAGAACTGGTTTGGCAAGTGGTCTCTCCTCTCTGTCCCAGATGTCAACCAGTCTACCTCAACGAAAGAGCAGCACCTTTAGGCCTCTATTGTTCCCACTTCCCAGAGTCGTTCACGCGTCTTCCCAGAAGGGTTGAAGGCTGCCTTGTGGCGGGCATCTTCAAATGGACAGTGGAAAACTTGAGCAACAGAGTGGAAACTTTCTAAAAGATTAATGGACTCAAATATTGCAATATATTTGATGTTGGCATTGTCAGATTTAATGTAAGTATTATTTTTATACCTTAAAATACCAACTTTATTAGTACCTTTCAGGTTTTAGCACAGCTGGGACGTTAGCTTGTTACCCTGTACTCTCCAGTGGAGCAACTAAGTTTTCCACAGTAAAAGAATGACAATTTAGGGTTTTTACTGTTTGGACATATAAAAATACATGTACTACTTTTTAATATACAGCTCCCTGCCTTAGGGCTCGATTAACCTGCTGTAGGGGTAACAAATATATAAGAAAAGTGGTTTGGACTTTGCCATTAGTTTAAATGGCAAAGTTTAAATATCAAAGTTGATATAGTAGTTTCAGACTACCCTGCTAGTCCGCAGTAGCAGACTGGGAAACATGTTTTTATGTTGTCACATCCAGGGTGCTACAATAAGTGCTGCAGCCAAGGTGGAACACCTTGACTATCAGGCCTGGAGTACCCCTGGTACGATATTGTAGGGACCTATAAGTAAAGCTTTACCAATTGAGTGTAAGCCAAACAAGCATATTTTAAGGGGCAGAGTGAAAAAACCAGCAGCATCAGTCCAAAATATTGGAGGTGTTAAGGAAAAAAAGAAGCATTTCCTTACATTTTAGGAATGGCAAGCCATCACGTTAAACAAGTGTGTACTCCATGTTGTCCATATAGGCTGCACCTCCCATTTCTTTTCACCCCGCAGCACCTTCCTTCGCTATCATGGTGGCTAATGGTGCCTCATCTGTCCATCTTGCAGCTAGAGGTGGAGGCCCTTTTGGCCAAAGGGACCATAGAGAGGGTTCCGATATTGAGACTAGTTCTCAGCCTAAGGAGGCTGGAGGGCTTCATCCTGTTTTAGATCTTTGCCCTGTCAACTCCTTCTTGCGAAATAACAAATTTAAAATGCTTTCACTTACCCAGGTCTTTTCTCCCTCTGCACTGGAGACTGAATCGTGACGCTGAGTCTGACAGGCTCTTGTCTTTACATCCCAATCTTGCCGGCCCAAAGTCTCTACCTACAGCTCACAGTAGGCAGGAGCATTTGTTTGCTTTGTTTGCTTTGTTCCTTTTTGGACTCACCAGTGACCTTCTGGTGTTCCTGATGGCAGTGGTCATAGCACACCTTCAGAGATTGGGAATACCAGTCTTCCCGTACCTCGAATGCTCGCTGTTGAATTGGAGCTCACCAAAGCAATCGTCAACCACCTCCAGGTGACAGCTAACCCCCTAATATTGTTGGAAGGGAGTATCAATGTGCCAGTGTCACACCTCACTCCTTCAAAGACTCTTCAGTACATCTGAGCCATTCTGCATGCAGTATGGTTTTGTGCCATTCTCCTGGAGCAGAGAGTCCAGGACATTTGGGCTCTCATCCTGATGTTTCAGCCTCTCTACTGGATCTCAGTGTGGATGACTGTTAGGCTGCTGGGATTGCTGGCTCCTGCATCCCACTGGTGAAACATGCCAGATGGCATTTGCGGAATGTGCAGTAGGATCTAAAGTCCTGGTGGGCTCAGCTGCATGAAAATCTAAGAGATTGTATCCAGGTTTTTGAAAAGGCTGCAGGAGATCTGCAATGGTAGCTGCAGGGCAGCGATTAGCTTAGTGGCAGACCCCTGTCCTTACCAGTCCCAGCTTTGACATTGGTGACAGATGCATTACTTCCTGGTTGGGAGGCCACCTGGGCAGAGGTAGAGATCAGAGGCCTCTAGTCTTTGGGGGAAGCTTGACTCCACATCATTTTGATAGAGATGTAGATGGTTTACTTTATGTTGAAGGCCTTCCTGCCCATCATCAGAGGAAGGTTGATACAGGTGCTCATGGACAATACAACCGCCATGAGGTACTGCAAAAAGAAGGGCATGGTGAGGTTTTGAGTCCTAAGCCAGGTGGGTTCTGTGCATGTCGAAGTGGCTGGACCACCACAAAAGTTCTGTGGTGATGAATCATCTGGCAGGGTCTCTAATCCCCAGGACAGGCAATCTCAGCCCTGATGCCTAAGGAACCATGAATGACAATTAACAGCCGGAGGTGACAAGTGTGTCTTCCATCAATAGGGAGAACCTTGGCTCAATCATTTTGCGACCATTGAGAGCTCAGAGGTTCATTCTGCTAAGAGGAGGACTCCTATATACCTTCCCGCTGCTATCTCTCCTGCCCGAGTTCTGAAGATCAGGAACGACTGGGCCAGAGTCATCCTAGTGGCACTGGATTGGGCCAGGAGAGTGTGGCAACCGGAAATCCTGGCCGTGAGCATCTGTCCTGTGATCAAGCTGCTGCTTTTGTGGGACTTTCTGTCACAGCAGCTCAGCAGAGTGCTGTACCCAGACCTGTTCAACCTGCATCTCCATGCTTGGCGACTGTGTAGTGACAGTTTACCTAATTTTACCTAAAGTGGCATCTTGATGGTGAGCCATCCCTCCACAAATCTGTGTGACAGTTGCAGGGACAGATTAGTTGTTTGGTACAGCACCTGTCCGATTGACCTGCTGCAGGCAAAGTTGTGTGATGTTTTGTTGTTTTTGTCCCTGGTCTACCAGAGATTTGCATTTCCACTGGTAAATGCAACATATCAGCCTTGTATGTATTTTATTGTTGCAAGATCACCACTGATGAGATTTTTAAAATGTGTGCAACATTTATTTCCACCAATGCCATTGGTGATGCCACACTGAAATTTAAATTTGGTTCTTATTTTTTAAGGTGTACTCCCTTTGAACCAATGCACAGTTGTCCATTAGGTCTCGTTGATTGCCATAACATCAGCTCAGCGTGTGAGTGAACATCTGTTAGAGACATTCTAACCACACATTCCTCACTGTAGAATATTCCCCAGGTGTCAGACTGGATCGGGAAATCTTGCACAGTACCTCTGAGCACCAGTAGATGTAATTGATCATTTCAATGTTGATGTCATCCATGTCTGAAGTAACTGCAGTCTGCATGTAAGCACCAAGGACTTAAGTTTGCACAGGGGCTCATGTGCACCACATGATTGCCCGTTGCCATCATCCTGCCCAGGAGGAGACCTTTCTCTCCCAGCATTCCTCCCCTGAGAGCCTGGTGGTGCAGGCCTCAACATCTAGGTCAGCCTAAATACATCCCCCTTCACCCAAACAAAAAGGAAACCTTTGGGGAAGCACATTTATTTCCACCGGCCTAGCTGTGCAGTCTGTGAGTATTGGCTCAAGGGCCATTACTCCCATGGATTGTGGAACTCAGTTGAACAACTGCTTTCCATACTTCAAGAGGATGACACCACCAAGCTTTTGTGGATAGTCAGGGTGCAGCAAAGTTCGCCATTGGGTGCGGGCTGGACATGACAGACTTAATAAGTAGAGCTATGGCTCCTACAGTGATGCTGCATCATGCCTGGTTACTGTCCACTGGGCTCTTGGGGGATATCCAGGCATCCCGATTGGCATGCCCTTAGATGGCTTCAGCCTATTTGGTGACAAGGTTGACATGGCCATTGATCGCTTTCCAGTTCTCAGCAGCAGTTTTTTTTTCCCCTTCTGCAGACATGGTCGGGGCAACTATGGGCATCTGTTATACCTGCCATACCTGCCGGTACAGAAACCTACCTAGCACTTTCATGGACAGGGCCATGGGAGCCAGTCCAATCCTCTATCCCTCCTGCAGTGGCAGCCTCTAATTCCCTCTAGTACTCCCTCCATCCAACACAACCATTTCATTGGTGGCACAATCCGGCACTATGTGCCCTGATGGTTTACCCTTACCTCCCACATGGGGGTGCTTCGGATTGTTGAGAAGGGGTTCGCCCTCTCATTTGTGGAAACCGCTACGCCTTTGCACTATCCCAAGAACGGATGATGGAGGGCCGCCTCTCCTTTCTATGACAGGAAGTGCAGGCTCTGTTGGCCAAAGAAGCCATTGAGAGTGTGCCTGCACCAGAAGTAGGCTGTTGTTGTTATTCCTGCTAATTTCTGCTGCTGAAACAGGACAGAGGGTTTCACACTTTCCGATATCTGAGCTCTCTCAATGGCTTCCTATAGGAAAAAAAAATCACACGGTTCATTCTAACTAAGGCCTTGTCTACCCTGGAGATTGGATGATCGTGTTTGACTTGCAAAACAGTTATTTTCACATCCCCGACCTGCGAGCCCACAGGCGTAACAGTAGGCCACAAGTACTTTCAGTTCACTATGCTCCCTTTTGGCCTTACCAGTGCCCCTCGGGTGTTCACCATGATGAGGGAAAAGGTTGCAGCTCACCTGTAGAAATCATGGGGTGCCAGTCTTCTCCTATCTCAACGACTGGCTATTGAACGCAGGCTCACACCAGGCTGTTGTTTCCCACCTCCATACTATGGTGATACTCCTGTCCTTGCAGGGGAACACTATCAACGTGCCGAAGTCACATGCGACTCCCTTTCAGACGTACCCTTTCATCAAGGTTGTTTTGGATGTGGTTCAGTATAGGGCCTATCCTCCCGAACAGTGGGTCCAGGATATTCAGGCTATGATACAGGTGTTTCAGGCTCTATCCTGGATTTTGGTAAGACTCACTCTGAGACTGCTGGCCCTTATGGCCTCCTGCATCTGCATTCTTCTGGTAACTCAGGTCAGATGGCACATGCGGGTTCTGCAGTGGGACCTGAAGTTCCAGTGGGCGCAGCATCAGTGAATCTATTCAACATGGTCCAGATCTTAGAGGGAGGAACAAAGGACCTGCAGTGGTGGCGAGCGAACCACGATTGTGTCAGAGGCAGACCCCTCTCCCTTCCCCAACCAGATCTCACAGTAGTGACAGATGTGTCACTCCTGGGAAAGGGCAGGCATCTTGGAGAGGTTGAGTTCAGAGGACTCTGGTCTCCGGTGGAATCCATACTCCACGTCACCTTGCTGGAGCTCTGAGCAATCCAGCTGGCATTGAAAGCCTTCCTCTCTCAAAGGGAAGGCCAGTGCAGGTGTTCACGGACAACATCACCGCCATCTGGTGCTACAACAAGCAGGGTGGGGTGGGGTCATCGTGACACTGTCAAGAGGCCCTGTGCCTCTGGACTTGGCTGGAACAGCAGGATATATCCCTGGTGGTTCAACACTTTGCAGGATCCTTAAATTGCAGAGCGGACAAACTTAACCGTCAATGCCTAGCAGATCACAAGTGACATCTCCACCAGAAGGTGGTGTAAGGTCTGTCAGCAGTGGGCGAGCCTTGGTTAGATCTGTTCACCTCTGCAGAGAATGTGCAATGTCAGCAGTTTTGTGTGCTGGAGTTTCCGAGGTGCCTCTCGTTCAGAGACGCTTTTTGTCTTGTGTGGAGCTCAGGCCTCCTGTATGCCTTTCCGTACCACTCCTGCCTATAATTCTCAAGAATATTAGGAATGACTGAGCCCAAGTCATCCTTGTGGCTCCAGACTGGACACAGACAGTCAGTTTCCCAAGCTTCTGAGAAGGATCTTCTGTCACAGCAGCATGGTAGGGTCCTCCACCCAAACCTGTCAACTCTTCACCTTCTTGCATTGCAGTTGAGTGACAGCAGTTGATAGCTTTCAACCTTCCCCCTGAAGCCTGCAATGTTATTTAGGCAGCCCTCCACCAGTTGGAAGCGATGTGTATCATTGTACAGAAAAAGCCCATTGCTCCACTTTCTGCTTCTCTTTCTGATATTTTGCTTTTCATTCTTAACCTTGCCCAGCAGGGCTTTGCTTTGGGCACTCTAAAGGGTTATCTTTATGCTCTATCTTATTGCAGCTGCCTGATCCACCCTCTTTAAGTCCCCTATTGTACATAGATTTTTGAAGGCCTTGTTCATATGTTTCTCCCTTCCCCTTCATCATGCCTCAGTGGGACCTTAACTTGGTTCTCACATTCTTGATGTCTGCTCCCTTCAAGCATCTAAAATATTTTCCCCTCAGAGTCCTCACCATCAAAACAGCCCTCCGTGTGGAGCTTACATCAGCCCAAAGGGTGAGTGAGCTGCAGGCCTCATCTTCCAAGCCTCTGCTCTTACCCATTTTTTCAGACACACTGATAAACTGATGCTTCGCACTAGCACCTTATTTCTGCTGAAAGTGGTAACACCATTTCATATGGGCCAATCTGTCACCTTGCTCACTTACTATGCTCCTCCACATCTCTCTTAGGAAGAGGAGCAACTCCACTGCCTGAACCCAGAAAGAGCATTGTTGTTCTACCACGATCATACAATAGAGTTTCGAGTGGACAACATACTCTTCGTGGGGTATGTTGGTGCAAAGAAAGTTCGGGCGGTGCACAAACGGACCATCTCTTGATGGGTCATTCTCTGCTTCAAGATGTTCCACACTGGTGAAGAAGCAGCCTCTTGAAGGCTTATGAGCTCATTCCAGATGCTAAGCCTGTGACCACTGCGTTAGCACTTGGAGTCCATGTCTTGGACATCTGCCAGACACCAACGTGGGCTTTTCTGCACATCTTTACTAAGCATTACTGCCTGGGAATTCAGATCTTCAGGGATGGGCATTACACATGTTTGGTCCTAATGGACTTCTTAGTTTGAATTTGTCCACAGACCCACCACCTAGGATGGTATTGTTTGTGTATCTATTCAAAGGTAAGGAATCTGTGGCTAGTAGTCTCCATTAGATGAACAAGTTACTTACCTTCGGTAACGCCTTATCTGGTAGAAAGTATATCTAGCTACAGATTCCTTATTGACCCACCCATCCTCCCCGCTCTGTGGACAGATTTCAAGGGTCAGGCCTTGTCCTTTTGAAGGGCCCTAGTTTAGAGACACCATTGTTGGTGGACTTCATGGTTCCGTGCTTCTGGTGTAGAAAGTTGTGAAAAGTAACTGACGTCAGCTCACCAAGGTGGCGCTTGTATAGCTGAAGCGGATATCACCTTCAAAGATAGACATAGCACACATCGGTACTGCTCACAAAAAATCTTCTAGATCCAGTCTGGCATCTGGGGAGAATTCAAAGGTGAGGAATCTACAGCTAGATGTAGTCTATACCAGATAAGGCCTTACCAAAGGTAAGTAACTTGTTCCTCTGGTCTTTTTGTTTATCCTTTGTCTCGCTGAGCAGGGCTGTGCTCTGGGCATCCTAAAGAGCTGTCTTTATTCCCTCTTAGCCTTTCTGTGGTTGTCAGATCAGTCATCCCTTTTCAAATCCCCTGTTGTAAATTGGACCTTTCATCAGGCCTCAGTAGGACCATAATCCTAGCCTAACTTTTCTGATGCACGCTCCTTTTGAGACGTTGCATTATTGTCGTCTCAAGCTCCTTGTCATACGGCTTTCCTGGTGGCAAGAACATCTGCAGGGACGGTCAGTAAGTTTCAGGTTTTGACTTCAAAGCCTCCATACCAGAACATCTACCCAGACAAGCTGTTTTTTCGCACTAGAGATTCCCTCCTCCCGAAAATCGTTACTCCTTTTCATGTAGGTGTATACATCACTCTGCTTACTTTTTATGCCCTGCCAAATCCCTCCAAGGAAGAGAAGTGAATTCACCATCAAGACCCAAAATGATCAATGTCATTCTGCCTTGACAGCACAAGAGATTTCTTGGTAAATGACTTTGTGGGATATGTCTGAGCAAAGAAGGAAAGCGTGCTCTGCATTGAAATTTTCTACGATTGACGTAGTAGCAACCCCCTGAGGGTTTGCATGCTCATTGCCTCAGAGCCAAAGCTGCAACCACTGAGTTGACACATAGGCGGTCATTCTGACCGCGGGAGCACCGCCGACAGGCCGGCGGTGCTCCAATGGGGATTCCGACCGCGGCGGTAAAGCCGCGGTCGGACCGGCAACACTGGCGGTCTCCCGCCAGTGTACCGCCGCCCCATTGAATCCTCCAAGGCGGCGCAGCTTGCTGCGCCGCCGAGGGGATTCCGACCCCCCCTACCGCCATCCAGATCCCGGCGGTCCGACCGCCGGGAACCGGATGGCGGTAGGGGGGGTCGCGGGGCCCCTGGGGGCCCCTGCAGTGCCCATGCCACTGGCATGGGCATTGCAGGGGCCCCCGTAAGAGGGCCCCTACAAGTATTTCACTGTCTGCTTGGCAGACAGTGAAATACGCGACGGGTGCCACTGCACCCGTCGCACAGCTTCCACTCCGCCGGCTCGATTCCGAGCCGGCTTCATCGTGGAAGCATCTTTCCCGCTGGGCTGGCGGGCGGCCTGAAGGCGGCCGCCCGCCAGCCCAGCGGGAAAGTCAGAATTACCGCAGCGGTCTTTTGACCGCGCAGCGGTATTCTGGCGGCCCCCGACAGGCCGGCGGCGACCGCCGCCGGTCAAAGTCGGAATGAGGGCCATAGTGGCTTTTCTGGATATTGGTCAGGTGACTAAATGGGTGGCTGCAGACATATTCACAAAGCACTGCTGCTTCAACAGTCCTGTCCAATGACATGGGCATTTTTCTCTCTTGGTCCTGAATGGCTTCTTGGTGTGAGCCAGCTGATGGACCCACTACCTCGGCAGCTACTACTGTGGTATCTATTCACAATGTGATAAATCTGTTAGAAGTATCAATCAGAAGAACACGTTACTTACCTTCGGTTACACTTTGTCTGGTGGATAATCTTTCTGATTGCAGATTCCTCACCAACCCTCACATCTCATCTGTGAAGTGGACTGTTTTCCATCTTAAAATGTCCTGATCTAGAGATCTTCATTATGCTTATGCCAGTTTGCGGATGGGCTCTGTCTGAGAGCGCAGACAGCCTAAAAGCAACAGACATCAGCATGGAAGGGTGGCGCTTATATTCCTGAGCAGAACAACTTTGATGTGGATTTGCACACTGCCACCTGCTGGCTCACAGGAGTACTCATTTAAAGTTCCCAGATCCAGTCTGACTTCTGGGGGATAGTCACAATGTGAGAAATCTTCAGTGAGAAACAGTATTCACCACAAACAGTGTTACCAAAGAAAAGTAACTTGTTCTTTACTTTCTGTGTGGGGAGATTTTCCATCCATACTACCTGTAGAGGCAGTGGTTGATTTTGAGTTGTATCTTTCCAAGGACATTGGTATTGAAACATTCGCACCGGCACCCCTCGTGACTCTGTCTTTGTCCACAGCTAAGGTGGTGGAACTTTTACCAGTCAACTGTACATAGGGTTCAGGCTGTGGCAGCTCCAGATAAACCGTGGACAGACACACTTCTGTTGACCTATTCCAGAGCTTGTACTTAAACAGAGATGCCTGTTGTCTCGGAGTATATTTAAAGAAGAATAGATTATAGCCTTTGAACCCACTGTAGCGGGCTCCATCGGCTATTAAAGGCCCGCTCCCGCCTTTAACAAGGGAGAGGGCCTTTAATAGCCGGTAGAGCACGCTACGGCGGGTTCTAGGGCTATTAGAACATTCTGCCATTAGAGGGCAGAATGGTCTCATAAATAAAACAAAGGATTCACGGAACCGGAGGGGATTAAAATCCCCTCAGGCTCAGTGAGCCTTTGTTCACAGCTGTTGCTGTGAACAAAAAAGATTGGAATGTTGCCGCTCCGGGATTTTACCGGCCAGTGAAAGCCTGGAGCACTCCATTGTTTTCAATGGCGCTGCCAACATTCCAATGTACTAATATCCATTAGAATTGTTGCGCTGTGCTATAACTTATTTTCGTTTGCCTAGTTACTCTAGTAAATACCAGCTAGCGAACTTCATGCTACGTTTGTATTGTACCTGGTTCATTCAAAACATTTATGCAGCGATGTTTTATCCATGATCCTATTTAATTAATTCTTAGGGTAACGTTTTCTTTTATGTATCGTCCTAAACTCTGTTGTATTAACAGTGGTGGATATGAAGGTGATCACTTTCATGGTGCTTAAGTGAATAGTTAATATAATACCATGGGAGCCTGAAATTCCTGTATGAAAACCAGTGTCTAATTTCCTTATTGCTTACGAGCTGTGATGTGCCTAATCACCTGTACCAAAGAAATGACATAGATGCTTAATTGTAATTAATTAGAGACAGCAGCCCTGATGAAAAGCAGGTCATGGAGAATAATTACAGCTGCAGTTTAAACAGTGAAAATGAAAGCTGTTTTTTTAACCTCCAGAACAGTTTTCCTAAAATGGGATCTTTATGGCAGCATGTTTGTTTTTTCCATGCTATTAGTCATTACAGAAAGGATAGAATATCTCTGCATGTTTCTTCACTTGCAAGCTACAGTATTTTAAATCTAATATAGCCTTAGAACCCGCCATAGCAGGCTCTACCGGCCATTAAATGCCCACTCCCGCGTTAGGGCCTTTAACTAGGGAGAGGGCCTTTAATAGCCGGTAGAGCCCGCTACGGCGGGTTCTAAGGCTATTAGAACATTCTGCCACTCGGGGGAAGGATCTTATATTAAATAAAACAAATTCCTCACAAAACCGAGGGGATTAAAATCTCCTCAGGCTCTGTGAGGCTTTGTTCACAACTGGTACTGTGAATAAAGAGAAGAGTGGAATGATCATTGTCTGCAATGGAGATCCAAACATTCCAATGTTCTAATTAACATTAAACTGATTGTCTTTGTGCAGCAAATTGTCAGCTGCTTTTTAGTGTGTTTTATTTTGCATTACAGAATTTGCTTTTATTCTTCTTGTCCGTAACCATATTATCCCTTTCACATGAAAGATCGACACCAAGGATTTAAGCAGTTTATTGGAATGGTGATAACATGAGCAAGTATTCTAAAGAATAAAATACCATCTGCTGTGCATTAAAAGGGTAGTGAAAGCCACCTCCATCTTCTATGGCTTTGTAAAGTAGTTACTCCGTCGGCCTTATCCTCTGTATGTTTACGCAACCACTCAGTGATTTGCAATATCCTTATAATGTGTAGCAGAATGTATTTTATCCCATATATCCTATTCTGCCAACTTGATACCAAGAAAAAGGAAGCAGGCTCGAAACTATGATGTTTAGTGTAAAATGAAATGAGCATAAAGTACTTACTGTATTCTCTATCGTTGCACAGGCAAAAGTGATTTTGAAAAATCCATCTGTAAAAAGAAGAGTGGAAGACGCTGTCTCCTTGACAAAGAAAAGTAGGTTTTCATTTTATACCAAGTTTGCTCTACATTTGAAAGCCATATTTGCTGTGCATAATGTTGTCTCCTTCCTCCCGACCTAGCCTTTCAATGAAATGAAACGCTTATGAAAAGCAAATAATGTCACTATGCAAAATATAAGTTCCTGTGCAGTTTTTAAAACTTAGGGTCTGATTTAGATCTGGGTGGAGAGGAATACTCCGTCACAAACGTGACGGATATCCCGTCTGCTGTTTTACAATCCCATTATATTCTAAAGGGATCATAATAGGGCAGACGGGATATCCCTTTAATTTTTCCTCTGCCGAGATCTAAAGCAGGCCCTTAGTCAGAGGAACATTATGTTCATATGTGAAATAGAGCATTTCTGATGGTTACTTCCAACAGCTGATTCCTCATCTTTACAATACTCTGAGTCGCCACGCAGGTTCTGAAGGTTTTTTTTTCAGTAGCTTTCCCACATTCTAGTAGGTGCCGCCGTACGACTCTGCAGTGACTTTCTAGCACCTCGGAAGTGACAGACTGGAGTCGCATTAAGTGCCACCCCTGCACACTGACATCAGCTCCTTTCTTTATGATGGCTGCTTCTAGCTACAAGTTCCTTTTCTTTTGAATATCCGAGGCATCAAACTCAATCCAGAACTTTTCAATAGCTCTCCTCACCTGTACCGGAAGCAACACTTTTGTAACACCACTATAGTGATAAAGCATCCCCACAGGCACCATGACTTCTGTTTCCTTTTTTCCGTGCCATCAAAGCAAATACTGAGCTTCCCTCTGCTCAGAGAATTCTTCTCAGAGTACTTTGTCATTTTTTCAAAAACACGTTTATTTGCACGTGCAATACAAGCGTTCATGTTTCAAACCATGCAGGGACTGTAATGGACAAATGTTCGTCATTTACCTGCCCAGCATATGCTTGTGATGGGATCTGACCACGATGCCAAAACTTGCTTCTTCTGCAGAAGCATGCACCCCAAAGCCCTAAGGGATTGGTGGACCAAACTCTTTATTGCTCAGGCTTGGGATGATAAGCTAGCCAGACGGAGGTCAGGGCTCCGGGGGGGCGCTGAAGTCACCATTATTTTTGTCAGTCATCCCAAAGGAAGCAGAAGAGGCGACATCATGGTTCCAAGCAGCACTGATATTCAAGAGTAAGTCTCAATTTCGTTCCTCTCCACCTCCTTAGGACTCTTCTTCTAGGTTGGAGCTAATGAGCTTCCTTCAGAGGATCTGGGGCCTGCGGCTCCTTCTATCCTGATGACAGTCCCTAACCTGCTCATTCCTGCGGCTCCATCACCTAGGCCCCTGCCTGGTCAACTATACTCTATCTTACTGGTCCTAGGAATGGATCTTGTCACATTCTTAAGCTCCATGGGTCCTAATGGGTACCTGGTTGGCACTATGCTGGTGGCATATGCTGGAGCACCATTTGCACCGTTCCACCTGTTGTTCCCATAATACTTACACCAACTTCAACTTCTGTGCCACATCCAATGCCACTGCCTGTCCATATATCAGCAGCATCAACTCTGCACAAACTGCCTTCAATACTGCTACCAGAACCGCAAACAATGCCACCACAAAACCCCACATATTGCTGCAACCAAACTCACTAAAACGTGTCTCTGTTCCTGTGCCTCCAATGGAAATACTTCCTCCGCAACACAGATCTAGAAGCAGAGCACAGTGTCTCATGGAAGAGAATGCTATTTCTTTGGATATTCTGACCCATGGAAGAACAAAGTCAGGATACTGATTGTGATGGTGATCAGCAGTGCAGCACCATGGACCCACCCTTCATGGCACTCAGGGAGGGCAGTGGTTTTGATGCTACTTCTCAGTGGGACTTATACTCCTATACTAGCCTTCGCCACCGGAGGTCTCACCTTACCAGGCAACCATAGTAAAGGCTGCTGAAGCTCCTGACTATAGCTCCCCTTGGCAGAGAGCAAAACGTACGTTCTCACCAAAGTGCTCACCCAACAGCTTATGCAGTAGAATATTTTAATGAATCTCTCACAGAGACTGTCCTTGCAGTGTGGGAGAAGCTAATCACTTATCCTGCGGTCAACAGGAGTGGTGGCTAGGAGAAGTAGACCAGCTCCAGTTGGTCTGATAGTTCTCTCTTCATCTGTCGCCAGAGAGTCTTGACATACAGGCCTCCTGCTCATATTTGGCCCAATGAGTCTTCACCACTATGCCCTCAGACGAGAATCTAAGAAACTACGGAACATATTGTGAAGAAGTCCTTTTAAGCTGGCAGTATGCTCCTCCAATCTCTTAATGCAACTTGTTTGATGGGTGTTATATGCTTCCCTATGGGACATGGCATAACTGGTGAGCCTGAACTTGTCTAAACACCTTCAATGCCACTTCATGAAGTTATTAAAGAATAGGCAACAAAATGCACAACTGGTCATCTAGTTTGGTATGGATACAGCATATTTGGTGGCATAAGCCATGGGCAAATCTTTATTCCTGCATTGACATGCGTGACTCAAAAATGCAGGATCTTCGCAAGATGTTCAATATGCCATAATGGATCTCCAGATTGCTGGGTCAGGTGACTTTGGAGCAAAGGCAGACTTGGCTCTGAAAAGATTTAATGCGAGCAAGGCCACTTTCAGATCACTGGGACTTACAGATACAGCAACTGCAAGATTAGCAGCAGCACCAGAAATGTCTATGCTTCTGTAGAAGTTTTTCCTTTTGAGGCAGACAGCCAGACCAAAGTGCCCAACAAAGCAACACACCAAACCACTGTACCACCAATATAGAGGACATAGTGATTGTAGAAGCCATTCTCTCTCCCTCCCTTCCTCATCCTTCTCTCCAGTCAAAGCAGGGAAGCAACCCTAGTTCCCCGTAGTTGGAACACAGGGAAGCATTTGGAAGATTGGTATCCTCATTTCCAAAGGCATGTGGTGGAGGGTATTCACTTCAGACCAATGGGTCTTGTAGATTGTACTACATACATGGGCAGTGTACTTGATGCAGGAGCAGGGACAGGTCCAGGGGCTGTACTATTCCAGGTACTTCCTTGTTCTGGAAAACACTGTGGCCTTAGCCCAATCCCACTTATGGATTCTGACCTGGTGCCTGTAGGATGCATTTTTTTAAATAAAATGTTCTTTACTCGCACAAGAAATGTCTACGCTTCATGGTGGATCGGCACATTACCAGTTTGCAGACCTTCCACTTGGTTTGAATTCAGCTCTACTTGTCTTCTCAAAGGTAACAGCAGTGATTGCCATCCCTCTCATATGCACATTAATCCTAAGATTCCCTTACATGCTCAACTGGTGCAACAAAACAGAGTCTCCAGAGGTGGTGGTGCAGCATCTTAGCTGTTCAACTTTGGTTATTCCATCAACAACCCCAACTCTTAGCTGAGACATGTTTTGTTTGACATGGAACTTTACACCTCACTACAGCGTTTCCCTCCCATACGCTTGATTCCTTGAGCACAGAGGAAGATTTGACTCAACTTGGCCAAAGTCATTTTAATAGCCCTGTACTGGCCAAAAAGAGTGTGTTATGCAGATGTGATGGGCCTCGCCTTACGCCCTCGCTCAGTCTTCCTCACAGGGTTGGCCTTCTCTCTCAATCGCAGGGGCAGGTGCTGCACCCCAACCTTCAGAGCATCCACCTTCCTGCCTGAAGATTGAGCCATGTAAACTAAATTATTTTTCTTTACTTCTTGAAGTTATGGAAGTTATCCTAAGTGCCTGCATGCACTCCACAAAAACATTGTTTCTAGGTCAGGTGGGTTTGTCAAATGTTCTTCAGACAGTTCTGTAGGTGCTGTTATGGCCCACTTCTTGGACATTTTATGCTTCTCACTCTCATTTGCATAGGGTGTTCAGTGGGCATAGTAAAAGAGTACTAGCAAACCTTGTCAGCCTTTCTCTCTCTCCCGGACCAACCGCCCCGTCTTCAAATGATCAATGGTTATGAGGTTTCTGATGGGCTTTACCAACATGTTTCTGCCAACCCATTTCATAATGTCACATTGTGGTCTTAATTTGATACTTATTTGATGTGTTCGACATACGAACCATTGCACAGTTACCAGGTGTGACTGCTTACTTTTAAGACTATTTGTCTGGTAGCTAGGATGTCACAAGGCATGACATGAGTAGCATACGGTGAGCATCAAACACGCACCCTACCTTCTTCCATAACAAGCTGGCTCCTAGAACCAGGCTGCTTTTCTGCCTAAAGTAGGCACACCTTTCATATGGGACAGTCTGTCCCCTTACCCACATTGTTTCCTCTTCAGCATCCTACTGAAAATGAATGAGGGCTTTATTGGCTGGCTCCCAGAACAGCATCCAATTTTTAGATTTGCTATACCAAAGACTCCCAGATTGATGACCAGCTTTTCATAGGTTACACTGGTAAGGTGAAGAGCACACCCATCAAGAGGAGGCCATTATCAAGCTGGATCATATTATACACTAAGATCTGCTATGCCTTGGCTCACAAAAGTTCAGAGCTCACTCCAACATAACAAATTCTGCTTCAGGCCTAATGAGGGAATCTCCCATTGCAGTTTTGTAAAGTGGCAACTTGGGCCTCTCTGCACAGCTTTGCAAAACATTACTGTTTGGACTTGGAGGTGCGAATGGAAGGCCAAGCCATTCAATCTCCCCCGCCCCAGGGGGGGGGCTGGCTTTATATAGTGAACTAAAATGAAGTACACCGTTCAGAGTGGCCAGTGGATCCCTAATTGGTATTGCAGAGGCAAAATTAGATGGGACCAACTCCCTATTTTGTTTGTGTGGCGAGCAGTTACGCTTATCAAAGGGTAGTGCTAAGCATTTGTTATACTCACAGAGGCAATAAATGAGACACACACTCAAAAAATAAATCTGAGAACAGTTTAGAAAAATAGCATTTCTTTTTATGTATGTTTCAAACCCAAGAACGTCATAATCAGGTAAGTAGACTTAAAAGTATAAGTGCTTTGCAGTTTAAAAAATCAATGCTTGGTGAAATTTTTGAGTTCAGCAATGTTAACCTGTGTGAGGAAAAGAAGAATGCAGTTTTGTAGGTAAGTACATGACTTACAAATCCAGTCTTCAAGGTCTTAGGTCAACACCAGGCAAGGTTCAAATCTGAAACCAAGAGTGCACCCACAGCGAAACAGGGGCATCCGGTTGCAGAGGTCAAATTGAGAGTCAAGTGCTGAATGTTAACCAATTGAGACTGGGGGTGAACGAAGATGCGCTGCTCACGGGTGAGTAAAGCGATGTAAGGGCTCAATCGCCTGGGGCTGAGATAAGCACAAGATGAGGCCACAAGGCAGCACCAAACTTACACCCTCAGTGTCCCAGGGGCGGCCGAATGCAGAGTGCCAACACAGTGTTAGGTGCCCAGTGTTAACCAATTGAAACCGGGGGTGAACGAAGATGCGCTGCTCACAGTTGAGTAAAGCGGTGGCAGGGATCAATCTCCTGGGGCTGGGGTAAGCACAAGGAGGGCCACAAGGCAGCACCAAACTTACATCCTCAGTGTCCCAAGGGGGTGGCCTGATGTAGAGTGCCAACAAAGGGTCAGGCGTCCAATGCAAATCAGTAGGAAGATCAGTATTGGAAAAAGGCTGTAGGCATGGGCTAGGAAGCTGAACGAAGAAAGCCCACAGCTGCCCAGGTAAGTGCTTATGTCAGGGGATGTAGGGACACTGATGGTCCAGCTCCCCAAGGCCCAGGGGCTCTGGGTGCAGGGGTGTCCTTTTGCATCATTATCAGCTTACCAGACAGGTAGTGGTCAAGGGGAGTCTTTGAATTGAGGCTGCAGGCTTTGCGGCAGAGTCTAGCAGGGGTCAACCAATAGTGGACTCAGAATCGCTGGGGATCCGTCACAGGATCAGTGGGCCACTTTGACTCGGGCAGTGGGCGTCCGGAGGCAGTTTCGCAGTTCCTCAGGGCAGAGTTATTTTTCTTTGAACGTTAGTTTCTTCTTGACAGGTCTGCTGTTTCGTGGGAGATCTTGATCTTTATCAAAGGCAGGCAGTCCTCCCAAAGTTTTGGAAGTCGCTGGGCTGCAGGAATGGTCGTCTTTTGGCACAGGGTCGTCGAGGGCTGGAGAGTGGCCGGTAGGGCTGTGGCCGAGTCAGTTGGTGTCTGCAGTCTTCCCTGCTGATCTAACTCCCTACTGTCTGGCTCCTCTTAGGTCATCAGGAATCTTCTAGTTCTAGGATTTAGGGGCACCACCTAAATACTAAATTTAGGGGAGTTACAGGGGGTGCCAGATGGTAGCCAATTGGCTACTCATCTACAGGGCGACTACACCCATTTTATGACCACTTCCATTAGGAAGTGGGCATAACCCTAACAAGCTCCATTCCTACCAAACCAGATGGATGGATTTAAAAGGTAGTGTCCACTTTAGCTCGTCCATCTAGGGGTGGGTCTGGCCAGAAGTGGGCACACCTCCTAACCTGCCTAATTAACCCATCAGTCCTGCTGCCAAAAGTGGGCTCAGGAACTGGGGTTCGGCCTTCTCTACCATTTGCAGAGGTTGGGTTGCATTACAAAGGCAGCAAGGCCTTTGAAGCTCCCCTCCCTGCAATGTCCATCCTGCCTGGACGAGATGTTAGCACATCTTCCCAGAGCAGACCTTTGTTCTGAGCCCTCAAGAGCGTTGGCTCTCACCTTGGGGGGTGGGGGGAGCAGAACTCTGTCTAAGGTGGCTGCACTTGTTTTGACCAGTCAGTGTCCACGCTAGGAGTTGGTAGATTTTCAGGGGCCACCTTATCTTCTCTAACAATCTTTCTGGTGGATGCTTTATCTACCTGAAGATTTCACAAGTGGTCCATATTTTCAAAAAAGGGGCCCAGTCATCATAGGTGTGTCTATTTTTTTTAAATACCCAACATACAAACATGCTAAGCTTGATGCACAGGTGGCCTCCATTTTCTTACCTTAAACTTGATGGCATATAAGCATTCTTAAATACGAAGAAGTTATTCTTCGTCAAAATTAATTTAACACATCCCAATCCAAAATCTACTTTGAGAATATTATGATTTCTAACTATCTGTTACCTCCATCGTATCATCCTGTCATTTATTAGTGTGTAGCTCCTCCGTAGCTAATGTAGCCAACCAGTTCCTTTCTTTATCAAAAGTCCGCATCGATTTCTGAAATTGTTTCATTGGTGTCCCTTATTGTGACTTTTGTTGGAACACAACTTTTTACACCCTCAGGGCACTACGGTATTAATCAAGTGGATGCAGTCATTTGCACAACCCATTCTGTAATACTAAGAGTACTGGTGCACATGTAACACCAGCACTGTCTTCACAGGGCATTCCATCATTTTCATGGGGGCATGACCCCATGCAAATGAGGGAATCACTTTGTCATTGTGCCCGCACTGTATTACTGATGTAGTCACAGAGGCAAACATGCTCTCAGAAGGCACACTGAAAGCCTGCCACAAAAAAAGAGGTGCGCAATCATTGTTCTCTGTGAGGGCCGCTCTCTGGGGGGGGGGGGGGATAGAGGTCCCATGAACCCCATAAATATCTCACCTGCAGGCGGGTTGTAGAGATGCACTGCACCCGCCTGCAGCCTCTAACCCCCTCTTGCATGCAGATTGCCACTGTACAGAGAAACACAAAGCAGCTTTGAAGCAGCTGCTCCATATTTCATTGAATGAGCTGCCCCCAGGGCAGCACAAGTTTCCAGCTGCCGTGGCGGCAGGACATTCATTGTAATAGGACACACTGTCCCTGTTTGCACCTGGCACACCTGCTTAAAAATGTGCTGTTTCACTAATGTCATACGAGCCCAGGCGTCTCAAAAATTGATCCTCATATTTACTCAACAGTACCATTAATTTCTTATGAGTTCTATTATGCTCAACACGATAGGCCTCATTGGAGGATCCAACATATTTTTGTGAATTTTTGGGAAACCATAAATGGGTAGAATTCTAGGATGTTTATTTATTAATCAAAAATGTAAATTCCTCCTTGTCAGTCACTTACTGACCATGTCCACATGACAGCTGGACAGTTTGGCATTTTCCATTGATTAGCTAAACGTTACACCTGACCACTACACATAAGGCTACCCTGGACATGGTAGTGCTCAAGATCTTTTCCCAACCATGAGTCTCGGGCATTCAGGATATAGTCATGATGCTTCAGGCTCATTTCTGCATCTTGGTTAGGATTTGTAGGAAGCTTCTTGGGGTCCTAACCTTATGCATCCTCCTTGTACGTTTCATCAGATGGCCACAGCTCCCACTTAGTTTGTGCTGGTACACCGACCAGTCTAAGGCCCTTTCGGACCCAGCTGTCAGCCTCAAGGCCCTGCCTCTCTTCCTCTCTGTCTTCTGTCCTCCTGCTCTCCCTCACTCTTTTTGTGCTCTTGCTTGTTCTCTCAGTTATTGTGCCCGTTCTGTGCTTTGACCTGTGCTTTATCTTTTGTGCCCGTTTTGGTCCTTTGTCTGAGCATTTGTGCCCGTTTTTGTACTTTCTTGTGATTTGTGCCTGTTTTGTTGCCTTGACTCATTTTTGTGACTGCTTTTCTCCTAATTTATTCCTCCCTTCTCCCCTTGGTCCAGGGACTCTCACAGCTTCTTTCTTCCTGTTGTTTCCCCTTCTCCTTACCTGTTTCTCCTGCATCTTCCTTGTGCCTTCTCCCTCCTTTGGATTCCTGCCCCTCCCTAAATCCACCCCATGCTCTTCCCCCTCCTCTGACCCACTTAATGGTGGCCTTGCACAACTGTACAGCGGGCACGCCAAAGGCAACAGAGTCTGTACCTGTCCACACCTGGATCGTGCCATGGACCATGGTCCGTCCGAGCCACCACTTCTATATTTCCTCTGAATTGCAAGCACTCGACACCAGATGCCAACATGACTGCTGCCCCTATTCCACACCTCATCATACAGTAGAACCATTCTCGTGCTCACTGCTGCTTCTCTTGCAGCATCACTCGACACCACCTACCACACACACACACCACAGACCCATTGCATTCCTTTCCTCAACACCAGATCTCTCTTCAAAGAAGCCACCAAGATATAGGACCTCATCGCCATGCACTTCCCGGGCATACAGTTTCTCACCCTGAACCTGGCTCAAGTCCTCACCCAGTTCCCCCCATTGGCAAGGCCATCCCTCTTGGCTACAAGGTCGTCCACCGAGACAGGCACCACAAACCCGGATGAGATGTTGCGATCATCCACAAAAACACCATTACCTGCACAACCTCAATAGACAAACCCACTGTGGTCATGGAACACATGCAATTCTGACTACAAATCTGCCATGCCATGATCATCTCAGGCACCCTTGCTTACAGACCTCCAAGACAATATATACCGCCTTCAGTAACTTCCTCACAGACTTCATCACTCCCATCAGATCCAACAATTTCTTACTGCTTAGCAATCTCAATGCCTCATCTTGATGACTCAACGTACCACAACATTACTGCCCTTCTAGAGCACCTCAATATCTGATTTACTGCTCGTCCAAGGCCTGACCCGCAATGCAGGCCACACCATCGACCCATTTTCACAGTCCGCAAAAAGATTACCTTCAATCCCTTCACCCTGCCCACATGGACCGACAACTCCATTGTACACATACACATCAACGCACCCCCCTCCAGCAAACCAAAGCCAGCCGTTAATATCAGACAAAACTGGAATAACATAGCAAAGGCAGACTGGGCCCACACCCGCAGATCCAATCAGCTTATGCTGTCCGGCGACTTATAGAACAACCTAACAACATTTAACAACTTAATCCCAGACTGTGCCATCACATTGGACCCCCTGAAGATGTGGCAAAAGAGAACAAGCACTGAAGCATGCAGGTACAAGGTAGATCTAAGAGCCTCCAAGCGCTATTGCAAAGAAGTAGAAAGACGATGGAGACCACACTGAGGTAACACCTCTGGAGACACCTACAGTTCTGCACTCAGAAGGCATCACCTCCAAATCAAAGAAACCAGGTGTGCAACGGCCTTACTGAGACTAGAATCCTGCTCCAACTCCAGTAAAGAGCTTTTCAACATCATCAGAGATTTCACCAATCCAGTAGCAGCCTGCAACACTGTTACCCCTTCACTGGACCTCTGCAACAGCCTCTCTAATTTCTTTCACAACAAAATATTCAAGATCTACACTAACTTTGCTCCCCAACCCACTGCAGAAGACATCATCACACAAACACCCACCACCACCACAACCAAGAACGCCCATCATCTAATGAACTGGAGCCCCCTCACCACAGGAGACACTGCTAGAATTAGGAAGACCATCCAGTCAGAGTCCGCCAATAGACCCCTGCCCTCATCATATTTATAATTTGGGAAGAACACTGACAGCACTAACATCACCACCATCATCTACTCCTTCATCCTTGGTGGAACCTTTATGGATTGCTGGAAACACGCAGAAGTCAGACCCCAAAAAACTTAGCAACTACAGATTGATCTTGCTACTACCATTCCCGTCCAAGGTCTTGAGGAAAGAGATCAACAGGCAACTCTCCTCCCATTTACAGCATCACCACCTCATGTACTTCACCCAGTCAGGGTTCCACAGCATCACAGCATGGAAAGAGCCCTCCTAGCAGCAACAGACAACATCCGGTCCATCATGGACAGAGGTGAAACCACTGCTCTCATCCTGCTCAACCTCTTGTCAAACTTTGATACATTATCCCATGGCACCCTCATTGCTAGACTTTGTAACTCAAGAATTCAGGGGCCCACCGTGAGATGGATTGCCTCTTTCCTCTCCAACAGAACTCAGTGAGTCAGACTACCCCATAACACCTCAGAACAAAAAAATCTAATCTGCCAAGCCCCAAGATCCTCCCTCAGTCCAACCATTTCCAGTGTGTATGGCAACCCTTGCCCGCATCATAAGAGCCCATGGCATCAACATTGTCTCCTATGCCGGCGTCTCACAGCTCCTCCTCTCCCTCACTGACAAGACCACCACCAGAGCTAAAGTCACTTTCTACATGACGAACATGGACAAGTGGATGAGGGAGAGCAGCCTAAAACTCAGCACAGACAAAACATATTTCCTGATCTTCAGAAAGGAGCTCCCCTTGGGATGACTACTGGTGGTCATCTGAACTAGGACCCATGCTTTCCCTCACAGACCAGACCAGAAACCTCAATTTTATCCTAGACGACAAACTCACAGTGAATAAACAGGTTAATGCTGTGACTACAGCCTGCTGCCTCATTTTCAGAATGCTTCACAAGGTTTTGAAATGGCTCCCCATGCACATGAGATACACTGTCACCCAGGCCCTCATAACCAGCGGACTTGACTGTGGCAACGTGCTCTATGTCGGCATCCCCAAACAGCTCACGCAACGACTCCAGACCATCTTAAAACACCACCACCATACTCATCCTAGACGTCCCTAGGAGTGCTGACAACACTCCCTACCTCACTTAACCACACTGGCTACCCATCCAGAAACGTTGCCAATTCAAACTATTTGTCCACACCCACAAAGCCCTCCACAACAACGGACCAGCGTACCTCAAAAACTGATTTCAACTCTACCGTCCATTCAGACAGCTGCGCTCAACCTCTCCCACCCTTGCATGGGTCCCCCACATGTTCAGAAACAAATCAGGAGGGCACTCCTTCTCCTTCTTCACGACCAAGACCTGGAATGAACTTCCTCAACAGGACAGAGCCTTCACTACTCAACATCAGCACGAAACTGAGGACTTGGCTGTTCAACTACGCGCCGTCTGATCTATGTTACTGCTTCTGCCCCTGGACACCTACACAGGTGAAAAGTTGCACCATACAAAAAACATAACATAACATCACAACATATGAATCCTACAATGGAGCCTATGGTTTCAGTTGACCTAGCACTGGGCCTGCCTCTCCAGCACTGTCAAGATCTTGCCCCTGACCACTTATGCTGTGATCCAACCTCACCTTTGCCAGGACTTCCTGACTTAGCAGGAGTGAAGAGTCCTACTGCCAAATGTTTGCTACCTACACCTTACCTCCTTGTAACAACAGTTCAGTTCTTTTGAAGTGCCGCTTCAAGTAATAGATTATATTTCTTGCAGGGAGGCGCCTGTCCAGGAAATCATTTTATAATCAATGCTGAGAAAAGTTTGTGAACTGGTGTGGGGTATCTCATCTCAACTCTCTGCAGGCCAAACTGTGATGAATTGTATTTGTTTTGTCATTGGCCCAGCATAGCCTTCCAGTGGGCATAGATGAGGGATGTTTGTCAGCACTTTTGGGATTTTTATGTTTGTCTGATCAACCCTTTATTTTTAAATCACTGTTGTGACTCTTTTACTGAAGGCCCTGATGCATATATTTTCGCCAAAACCATTTATTATGCCTCAGTGGTACCAGAGTCTAAAATTAGTATTCCTTACGTGCAGGCCGTTTGAGTCTGTGCACAGTTGAGGTCTATGGCTTGTGACAATCAACACGGTGTCTATTGGTATCATTTTGGCAAGCACTCCTGTGCAGCCTTCCTAGACCGCTCATGTTGGACAATCGATTACACTACTGGTGTTTATGCCTACACGCCACCCTTCAAAGAGTAGGAGATGTTCCATCGGCTTGACCCAAAAAGAACTTGGGATTTACACATTCACTGCACGCGAGATCCACATGTGAATAGTCAGCTGTTTGTGAGCCTCACTGGGATTAAGAAAGAGCAAGGAAGTGCAAAAAAATACTCTATTGAAGTGAATAGGCTTCTGCATTAAAAATTGATACACGCTGGCTAAGAAGGAACCCCCAAAAGTGCTGTTGTCGCATTCCACCTATGGTAAGGCTTTTAAAGCGACATTGGTAAGGAGGGTTGCTAGCTCTAGACATCTGCCAGGTGCTGCTATGTCTCCTTTACACATAACAGTGCTGCCTTAACAGCCAGTTCTGATGCAAAGGTTATTTTGAAAGCTTGGTCCTGCAAGACTTTCTAGTCTGAATCTAGTCTTGATAACCTCCACCTTTAGGGAAGTACTGTTCTGTTTTAAGAGTGAGTGTTTGACCTGGCCCTCTCTACAGAGTCACCCCCAAACCTTTTACCTTACTTATTTTTCTGATCTTGGTTTTGTTGGCCTTAAGACTCTGTGCACTTTACCACTGCTAACCAGTACTAAAGTGTTTGTGCTCATGTCTTAAAACTTGGTAACAACATTTTATCCCCTATTGGCATATTTAATTTACTTATAAGTTTGTAGTAAATTTGTGCTACATGTACCCAGGGCCTGTAAATCAAATGCTACTAGTGTGTCTGCAGCACAGATTGTGACATCCAGTTAAGTATACCTGTAAACATGATTCAAGCCTGAAATTATAGCCTGTATGTGTAGTTTTACACTACTATTGACCCTGCTAAAACAAACCCTTTTCCAGACCCAAACATTCCTTTTTAACACATATTGGTCACCCCTGGGGTAGGACCTGAACAGCCCAGGGGGCTGGGTGCATTATAAAAAGTCAGACGTACTTTTATGTTTTACATATCCTAGTAATGACAAACTCTTAAACTTGTTTTTCACTACTGCAAGGCCTACCTATTTCAGATGATTACATTGGGGATACCTTCATTAATAAAGTCGGATTTTGAATTACAATTTTGAAAATGCTACTTTTATAAAGCAAATGCAAAAAGGACAAGTGATAAACAGAATTCTGAACAATGTCAAACATTCACCCCAGTACAGCGATCTGAGCCTAAATCCATTGTTTGTTTTGCTACCTATGCCATTCTAATTTGGACCCAGCCATATGCAAATAAGTTTTGACCCTGTGCCCCATGGGAACTGTCCAGCAGAGCTGCTAGGCCAGATTTTCCCTGGAATGGAAACAAGCATCCGGAGACCGGTTTCAGGGTACCACCCCCTCACCAGCCAGGCTAGCTTGACTCCAGTGGGATGTGGGCATGGGACCCATGTCTGGACATACAAGTCCCATCGCTGGGTCCAAACTGGGGTGGCGTGGTGAGCAAAAAAACTATGGATTAAACCCAAAGATCTGTGTGACCGGGCTGAATGTTGGCATTGTTCAGCATTCCGTCCATCATCAGTTCTTTTTACTTCTAGATAGTTGGCATTTTCCTGCGTTAGCCAGTTAGTGTCTGCAGCCTGTCGCTGGTTCACACATCTAGGTACAGCTAATACTTGGTATTGGTGTATTCCTACTACACAGTCACACGCTATAGAGTACTTGGGTGTTCCTGGATGGGAGAGTGGAGCTGGGGACAGCCCTCCTACACCGGAATAGGTTATACCTTGCCTTCACACAAAGGATTGCATATCCCTTGCAGTTAGTCTGGAGCCAGGGCAGAGGGGTCAGGAAACCTGAGCACTTCAAGGGAATCAGTTTCTCCCACTTCGAGGAAGAAGGCACCAACTAAAAATATTAGACCTCAGACACCAACTCTTGAGTATACTGGAGAAGCGGGACTGCTGTGCTGCTTTGCTGCTAAAATGACTGCCACTGGAGCTTCCTGCACCTGCCCAGCTGACCTGCTTCCTAGACCAGCAACTGAACCTGTCTGAGCCCTGCTGGTCTCTGGTGGTGTGAGTTCCTGACTCCCAAGTGGTGCCCCTCATGTCCTGGACCCTTGATGTGGCCTCAGTTGAGCTCTCTGTTTTCTTTCGGCTCTTAGTGAACAAACTTGTTTCTGCCAAGATCGTGCCACCTGCGCTGCCCTCCATAACAAAGTCAGTGAAACACACACTTCGCGCTACAGGGACCGCCAATGATTCCCGTCAGCATGAGGTCTGCACTTCTTGCCACAGCACCAACAGCTAGTGGTGTCTGCCAACACAAACCTCTGACAAGGACTGCCCATGACACCACAGGAACTTTGCGCCAAATAACAACCATCCGCGACACCCAGCCAGCTCTTCACTCTACATTGACGACCATCTGCCACTCTCATCTGCTCTTCGCAGCCCCTTCCATCGTGGGCAGAACTTGTTGTGCTGGACGTTGCAGGTAACTCTTTCAGCGGGACTAACCAGGTCCATGTATCCAAACCATGCTCCATCATGGTTCGTCTGAACATGTGACTTTCATCCGGTCTCGCAAAGCCAGATAGCTGTGAGTGGCGCTTTGTTTTTTTTGGCTCTCCTTCCACTTAAATCTTTCAAATTGCATATCTCGATTCTACTAATTACATTTTTGTCCTTTTGGTTTTGTTTTGTGAGAAATTAGGTTTCTGTTTGGCTAGGGCATGCACCTAGCCAAGCAGAACCCTCCACTCTAGTCAATGCAAGTAAGTTGCACACCCCATGGTAGCTTGGCTCAGATCACTCAGGCTTATCCTCAGAGGCAATGTGTAAATCGTTTACGCAGCACACACCAGTAATAATAAATACACCACAAAAGAGATCCCACACAGGATTATACAAAAATACATTTCTATATGAAATATATATATGTTCGATAGCATGTGTAGCTGCAGATACACCTGCTATGCATCTCCATTCCAACATCCCCTTCCGCCATCTAGTGTTGGGCTCGGAGTGTTACAAGTTGTTTTTCTTCAAAGAAGTCTTTTTGGAGTCACGGGATCGAGTGACTCCTCCTTTCGGTTCCATTGCTCCTGGGCATTGACTCCATTGTTAGACTTTTCTTTCCGCCATCGGGTTCGGACGGGTTTCCTCTTGCTCCGAGATTTCGATTCGGAAAACTTTAGAAGACCTTCCCTTTCGTCGGTATGGTCTCGATCACGTTCTCCATCTAGCATCGAACCAGTAGTACCGTTGGAAAATCACTATGTTCGCCCTTCGGGGCGTGCGCGCCCAATTCGGGCCTATTCAGGCCAACCGTGTGGAGAGCCTGATGGATCGGACTCCGTTCCGATTCTGCCCTCGGTGCCACGCCAAGTACCTATTTACAGACCAGCATTTGGTTTGCAACTTGTGTCTTTCTCCCGACCATCGGGAGGAAAACTGTGAGGCCTGTCGATCGTTCCGATCAAAAAAGACTCTGAGGTGGAACAGCACGAAGGCTTGAAATGGTATCGAAGAGCAGTGAACATCGACGTCAACGAAGAAGAGCAGGCGAGACAGCAGTCTCTATCCAAGACACAGACTCCGAACAGGAATCCGAAGATGACAGACCCGTCACAGCTGGCCAGCATGTGAATACGTCTGCCCCTGCACCCCCACACAAAAACATCCTAAGGCCTTGGGTACACCACTGCCGGAAGGCCATGGTTCGGCCTGAAAAAAGACTGTTGGCGACCGACCTCTGGGTTCAGCACTGAAAAAGGCCACTCCTCCGACTACTTTGGAGTCAAGTAAGACTATAAAGGGTGCCATTTATGACTCCAGCAAGAAACACCAAGTTTCGGAGTCGAAAATTAGAAAGGCAGCTTCGGAGCCGAGACCTTCCACAACATTTTCGATACCGAAAAAACAACAGACTTCGGAGTCAGACATTGAGCCCATTCTGCAAATTATGGATGAGAGACAATCTAGGATACACATCCATAGAGAGACAGGGAGAATTATTTCAGCACCTCCTCTAAAAACAAAGAGAAAGCTGGCATTCCAAGAAGAACTTGACACTGCACAGTCACCAGCTAAAGTGCAAAAGCAAAAAGAGAAGCCAGTACCTCCTCAGTCTTCTCCTCCTCATTTTCCAAAGCTGTCTGTCTCTCCTCACACCACCCTCCACCAATGCCTTCTCCTATACACTCTTATTATTCCCAAGAAGACATAGTAGATCCATGGGACCTTTATGATCCAGATCCCATCCCAGATATCGACCCAGATACCTACCCATCCAAACAATCTCCACCTGCGGGTACCACAGTATACAATCAGGTCACAGTAAGGGCAGCTGCTTACCATGGGGTAATAATGCACATTGAACCATTGGAAGAAGATTTTTTGTTGAATACATTATCTACCACACATTCGAGGTACCAATGCCTTCCAGTGTACCAGGCATGGTAAAACACGCAGACCAAATTTTTTGTGAGCCTGTGAAATCCAGAATAATCACACCTAGAATAGAAAAGAAATATAAGCCGGCACCCTCTGACAAGACTATATTACTTATCAGGTGCCTCCAGATTCAGTGGTGGTTAGTGCAGCAAGAAAGAGGGCAAATAGCCAGTCTTCAGGAGATGCACCCCCTCCTGATAAAGGGAGCAGGAAATTTGATGCTGCAGGGAAAAGGGTTGCGTCCCAGGTGGCAAATCAATGGAGAATAGCTAATTCTCAAGCACTACTAGCCTGCTATGATAGAGCTCATTGGGATGAGATGCAGGATATCATACAGCATCTCTCAAAAGAACACCAAAAGCGGGCACAACAAGTAGTAGAGGAAGGGCAAGCCATCAGTAACAATCAAATAAGGTCTGCCCTTGATGCTGCTGATACAGCTGCAAGGAACGTCAACACAGTCATTACCATCAGACGAAATGCATGGCTACACTCCTCTGGTTTTAAACCAGAAATCCAGCAGGCTGTTATAAACATGCCTTTTGATAAAAAGCACCTATTTGGCCCACAAGTGGACACTACGCTAGAGAAATTACAAAAAGACTCTCATACAGCAAATGCAATGGGTGCTCTGTATACTACACCATATAGGGGGTAATTTCATAAGCCTCAGTTTCAAGGAGGTTTTAGAGCACAATCCTCTGAGGTGTCCACCTCACAAACAAAACAACCATATCAAACCCAGTACCAGCAAGGTGGGTTTAGAGGAATATACAGAAGCCAATACACTAGAAATAGAGCTAAATTCCAAACCTCTAAACAACCAAAGCAGTGACTTCCTTCCACTCCACATATCTCCTGTGGGGGGAAGACTACAGCAGTTCCACTTGCATTAGCAAAATATCACCACAGACAACTGGGTATTATCAATTATCAGCAATGGTTATTTCCTAGAATTGATAAACACTCCTCCAAGATATCACAAGTTATCCCCAGAACATACAGTTCTGTTACAACAAGAGGTTCAATCTCTACTACTCAAGCAAGCAATAGAATTAGTTCCACAGTCTCAACAGGGATATACTCACTATACTTTCTAATTCCCCAAAAAGATGGCACCCTCAGGCCAATATTAGACCTCAGGACCCTCAATGTTTACAACCTAACAGAACATTTTCACATAGTAACTATGCAAGCTGTTATTCCACTGCTACGAAAACAAGATTTTATGACGGCCCTAGACCTCACAGATGCATATTTCCACATCCACCCATCCACCCAGCTCACAGAAAATACCTCAGGTTTGTCATACAAGGAAAACATTACCAATTCCAAGTGTTACCTTTCGGCATAACTACAGCCCCAAGAGTGTTCACAAAGTGTCTAGCAGTAGTAGCAGCATACTTAAGAAGACAACACATCCATGTCTTTCCATATCTAGAAGATTGGCTAATAAAATCAAACAATCATACGCAATGCTAAAAACATATATGTTACGTGATGGAAACTCTGCACACACTAGGATTTTCTATAAATTACCAAAAGTCACGCCTTCAACCAACACAAGTACAACCGTATTTAGTGCCATCCTAAATACTCAACTAGCTCTAGCGTATCCAAATACACAAAGGATACAAGCTTTCCAAAATCTAATTCCACTTGTACAGACAAAGCAACAGTACATTGTAAGATTTATCATGAATATCTTAGGAATGATGGTATCTTGCATAGCAATAGTCTCGCATGCAAGATTGAACATGAGGCCCTTACAACAGTGCCTTGCACATCAATGGTCACATGCACACGGTCAACTTCAAGATCTAGTGTTGATAGACCGCAAAACACATATAACCCTTCAATGGTGGAATCACAGCAATTTAATTAAAGGAGCGGTCGTTTCAAGACCCTGTGCCTCAGACCATGATCACAACAGATGCATCAGTGATTGGTTGGGGAGCTCACCTAAACAATCACACAATTCAAGGCCAGTGGGATGTCAAACAGAAACAGCTACACATAAATCACTTGAGTTATTAGCTGTATTCTTTGCCCTAAAAGCATTTCAACCTCTTCTCAAACAAAAGAATGTTCTTATAAAGAGAGACAACATGACAACCATGTATTATCTCAAAAACAGGGAGGGACACATTCATCTCAACTGTCCCTTCTAGCTCAAACAATTTGGAAATGGGCAATTCACAGTCAAATTCACCTAATAGCACAGTACATTCCAGGGATAGACAACCAGTTGGCAGATGTCCTTAGCAGAAATCACCAACAAACACAGGAATGGGAGATTCACCCCCAAGTACTTCAAATGTACTTTCAAAAGTGGGGAACACCAAACAGAGATCTATTCACAACAGGCGAAAACACAAAATGCCAAAACTTCGCATCCAGACACCCACATCCCCTATCTAAGGGCAATGCTCTGTGGATTCATTGGTCAGGGATATTTGCTTACGCCTTTCCCTCTCTCCCACTCCTTCCATTTCTGGTCAACAAGTTGTTTCAAACTACACTCAACATGATACTTATAGCACCAACATGGGCACGTCAGCCTTGGTACACAACATATCTGATAGAGACTTCTAGTTGCAGATTCCTTACCTTAGAATTTTCCCCTAGGCGTCAGACTGGATCCAGAGATTTTTCTTCGAGCAATACCCTTGCCCGTCGGTAGGTGGCCTTGGTCGACTCCGTAGGCGGCGTGATGATGTCAGGAGTAGCACATAGACGCTGCCCTCGCGCAGTGACGTCAGTTCTTTTCTTTCCACGCCATGCGCTGATCTGGAAAAGAGCTACCCTAGGCTAGTTTTTGGCTGAATTTGACGTTTTGTCAACGTTTTTTGTGTACGACTTTGGTGCATCGAGATGTCCCCGAAGACCGGGTTCAAGCCGTGTGAGGACCGCCATCGGACGATGTTGGTGATGGATCCTCATCATGTTTGTCTGTGGTGCCTCGAGCACGACCATGACCCGAAGTCGTGCTCAGAGTGTCGGTCCATGCACCCGAGCTGTCCCTAAAGCTAATGGCAGCCCGGCATTCCACATAGGTCCCGGTCTCGCTCGAGAGGAAGGTCTCTAGATCGGTCACGGAGTCATCACCACTCATCTTCTTCAAAATCCTCGGGTCAAGGTAAGAAGAAGAAGTAGTCCCATCGCTCTCCAACTTAGCCTCGTTGCTCGGCCGACGTGACGCGGGACGAGCATCCACGCACTAGGCCTCCATCCTCTGATCCTGCGTCTGGGTCGACTCCGCGATTCCCCGAGTTTCCCGGAGCCGGACTGACCCCGCCCAACTGAAAGAGTTTTACGAAGCCATGCGCTTCAGCTTTGGGCGGGCCGACCCTGATTCCGCGCCTTCGGGCCCAAGGGGTTCGGCTGAGGGGCCTTTGGGTTCCGTGCCCCCGGCCACTGAGGTCACCTCCGGATCCGTGCGCGGATCTGCACTGGCGCCAGTCGCACGTTCGAGACCTTCCCCAGCGCCGGGTCGATTATCGACACTCCGACGTCGGTAGTGCCCCAATTCTTATCCCTGATGACTCTGAGTCATAGCGGCATCGCCCAACGCCCCCTTTGGCTTCGGTGGGACCTATTTGCCCCAGGTCGGATTCGGACCCTTTTTCCTATGGGTACGAATATGGAGAGGTATTTGAGGGGTCCCTGGACCCTTACGAATACCAGGCTGACCCTGCTATGTACCGGGCATAGGATTTGGGCGAAGCCAGTGGACTGAATACTTCTCCTGACGCTTGCATGCTGTCTCCTCCTAACGTGGCTACGGCGGAGGGAGCAAATTATGGTATGGTGCTCAGTAGGGCAGCTAAGGTCCTCGGCCTTGAGCTACCTACTGTAGAAGTCAGTTCTAATCTCCGGACGGAGGTGCTTCAGCCTGGGGCTTCTACTTCAGAACCCCTTTTACTAGTCAATGAGGCCCTCACCGATGTCCTTTTGGGTACATGGGCCAAACCCAACACAGGGGCTCCTGTGAACAGGACTATCGCTGGCCGCCATCGGCCCGCTCCGGACGACCCAAAATTCCTGTCCCAACACCCCTCATGCCTGAGAGTCTTGTTATCCAGGCTTCCTCTTCTTCAGGCGTGTTCCCTTTCACACCCCTGGATAGGGAATCCAAAAGGCTGGAACAGTTTGGCAAGAAGTAGTTTTCTTCCTCCATTCTAGCGCTGGGGTCTGTGAATACTGCATGCCATTTGGGCCGTTATACCCACTCCCTGTGGGATACGGTTGCGCAAGTCCTGCCGCCAATACTGGAGGAGGCCCGTACTATCGTCTCCCAAGCAGTGAACAATGGGAGAGATGCAGCGAAGTTCATAATCCCTTGTGGGCTGGATAAGACCGACTCTCTGGGCAGATCGGTTGCAACAACAGTGGCCTTATGGTGCCATGCCTGGTTACGTTCTTCTGGTTTCTCGGGGGAAGTCCAACAGTCACTCATGGGCATGCCATTTGATGGCACCCGTCTCTTCGGAGACAAAGCTGGCTCGGCCTTGGAGAGATTCAAGGATTCCCGGGCTACGGCTCGGTCCCTCGGTCTTTCCTCGGCCGCTCGCCCACCACAGTCTGCTTTTTATCTCTTTCGTGGACACGCAAGGGGCGCCCTGTCGCGTCCTCCACCCAGCCACTGTGCCACGCACGCTGGCCAAGCCTATGCGTGGCTGAAGACGCAGAATCCCACGTGGCCGTGAGACAGGGAACCAGAGGTCTGTCCAGTCCACCTCGGCCCCCGCTGCAGCCTCCAAACCCTCCAAGTCCGTCCCCTCACTCCCACCCAGTTGGTGGCAGGATCCGCCATCACCTGCCCCACTGGGAACTTATCAAGCATTCTTTCCCTCTCTCAAAGGGAGTGTGGTGCAGGTGTTCACAGACAATACTACGGCCTTGTGGTACTCCAACAAACAGACAGAGTATGGTCCTGGACCCTTTGTCAGGAGGCACTACGCTTCCGGACATGGCTGGAACATCAGGGCATTACCCTGATGGTTAAACATCTGGCGGGTTCCCTCAACGCCAGAGCAGATGAACTCAGCCGTCGACGCACAGCCGATCACGAATGGCGTCTCCATCCGGAGGTGGCACAAGGTCTCTTTCAGTTGTGGGGAGAGCCTTGGTTAGATCTGAACGCCTCCGCAGAGAACACACAATGTCAGCTGTTTTGCACGTTGGAGTTGCCAAGGTGGCACTCGCTCAGAGACGCTTTTCGTCTCGAGTGGAATTCAGGCCTCCTTTACACCTTCCCACCTATTCCTCTTCTTCCCAGAGTTTTCAAGAAAATCAAGAACGACCGGGCCCAAGTCATCTTGGTGGCTCCGGACTGGGCTCGAAGAGTGTGGTATCCAGAGCCATTGAGCATGTCCATTGATCCTCCACTCAGGCTGCCTTTTAGGGCGGATCTTCTGTAGCAGCTACAGGGGACTGTTCTGCACCCGAACCTGTCCAATCACTGCCTTCATGCGTGGAGATTGAGCGGCAACAGTTGACGACTTTTGCCCTTCCGCCCGAAGTCTGCAATGTTATCTTGGCAGCCAGGCGGCTATCGACTAAAACTGTATATGCCTGTCGTTGGAATACATTTGTGGCATGGTGTACAAACAAATCTGTTGATCCCCTTTCTGCCCCTCTGTCAGAGGTTCTTCTGTTCATTCTTTCTTTAGCCCAGCAAGGGTCTGCTTTGGGCACCCTTAAAGGGTATTTATCTGCCATTTCCACCTTTCTTAGGCTATCTGATCAGCCCTCGCTATTTAAATCTCCTATTGTGAGTAGGTTCTTAAAAGGGCTCCCCCACTTATTTCCTCCCACTCCGTTTATCATGCCTCAGTGGGACCTTAATCTTGTACTTACTTATTTGATGTGTACCCCCTTTGAGCCAATGCATAATTGTCCCTTGCGGCTCCTCACATTCAAAACTGTCTTTCTGGTCACTATCACCTCTACTCGCAGAGTTAGTGAGCTTCAAGCCCTTTCCTCAAAACCTCCATACTTGTCTGTACATCCTGAGAAAATAGTGTTATGCACTAGAGCTTCCTTCCTTCCTAAGTTGGTTACACCATTTAATGTAGGCCAGTTTATCACTTTGCTTACCTTCTAGGCACCCCTACATCCTTCTCATGAGGAGGAGAGAGTCCACCGTCTGGACCCAAAAAGAGCGTTGGCGTTCTACCTCAATCGTACTAAAGATTTCCAGGTGGACGATCACCTCTTCATTGGCTATGTGGGTGCGAAAAAAGAGAAGGCGGTGCAAAAGCGTACCGTCTCTCAATGGGTGCTTCTTTGCATCAAAATGTGCTACGCTTTGGCTAAGAAGCAATCTCCTGAAGGCTTGTGGGCTCATTCCACCGGAGCAACTGCTGCTTCCACTGTGTTAGCACGCGGAGTTCCTGTCCTGGATATCTGTCAGGCAGCTACGTGGGCATCCCTGCACACGTTTGCTAAGCATTACTGCCTGGATAGTCAGGTCACTCGAGACGGCTACTTTGGTCGTTCGGTCCTGCAGGACTTTCTAATATGATCTTGGTTCCCAGCCCACCACAGAGGATGGCATTGCTTGGGTATCTATTCTAAGGTAAGGAATCTGCAAATAGAAGTCTCTATCAGATGTACAAGTTACTTACCTTCTGTAATGAAATATCTGGTAGAAACATATTCTAGTTGCAGATTCCTTACTGCCCACCCATCCTCCCTGCTTGCAAACTGATTTCTAGGGACACAGATTCCCCCTTTCAGGTCCTTATCTCTGGTGCACCAATCCGTTTTCTTAGCGGGTCTGCGCTCTTGCGTGGAAAGTCGTTAAAAGAAACTGACGTCACTGCGCGAAGGCGGCGTCTATGTACTACTCCCGATTTCATCACGGCGACCACAACACTTGCAAAGTCGACTGAAGCGCAAGGGTATTGCTCGAAGAAAAATCTCCGGATCCATTCTGACGCCTGGGGGAAAATTCTAAGGTGAGGAATCTGCAACTAGAATATGTCTCTACCAGATATTTCATTACTGAAGGTAAGTAACTTGTACTACTAGACCTATCTGTAGTACCTCACTCCAAACTCCCGAACAGACAAGATTTGTTAACACAAAACAAAGGTCAAATCAGGCATCCAAACCCCAATGCTCTCAATCTAGCGATTTGGCTCCTGAAGTCATAGAATTTGGATACTTAAAACTTCCATCTGAATATATGGAAGTCATTAAACAAGCACAAAAACCCACTACTAGACAGTGCTACGCAAAGAAATGGAAAATATTTGTCTACTATTGTCAATGTAAAACCATAGATCCACTTACAGCATCAATACAAGATATTGTATGTTACTTACTTCATTTACAAAAATCAAATTTGACTTTCTCCTCTATAAAAATACATCTTACTGCAATATCTGCATACTAACAAACTGTTCAGCATAGTTCTTTATTCAGAGTTCATGTTATTAAAGCCTTCATGTAAGGATTAAAACGCATCATTCCATCTGGAACACCACCAGTTCCATCATGGAATTTAAATATTGTACTAACAAGACTTTTGGGACCACCCTTTGAACCCATGCACTCTTGCCAAATTCAATTTCTAACATGGAAGGTTGCCTTCCTTGTGGCCATTACTTCTTTAAGAAGAGTTAGTGAAATACAAGCATTCACTCTTGAAAAACGTTTTTTCCAAGTTCACAGACATAATGTTGTACTAAGGACAAATCCAAACTTTCTGCCAAAAGTAGTATCTCCTTTTTATGTAAATCAAACAGTGGAATTGCCAGTCGTCTTTCTACAGCCAGATTTTGTGGCAGAAAGAGCTCTTCATACACTAGATCTCAAAAGAGCTCTTATGTACTACATAGACAGAACTAAACAGTTGACGAAAACAAAACAACTTTTTGTAGCTTTCCAACAACCACATACAGGCAATCTTATATCAAAACAAGGTTTAGCAAGATGGATTATTAGATGTATACAAACATGTTTTGTCAAAGAAAAAAGACAACTGTTAGTCACTCCTAAACCACATTCTACAAGAAAGAAAGGTGTAACAATGGCTTTTCTTTTTTTTTTTTTTAGGAAACATACCAATGGTTGATTTATGTAAAGCAGCTACATGGTCACCCCCTCATACATTTACTAAACACTACTGTGTTGATTTTTTTCTCACAACAAGCCACTGTAGGACAAGCTGTCCTAAGAACATTATTTCTAACAACTTCAACTCCTACAGGCTAGCCACCGTTTTTGGGAGGTCTAACTGCTTTGTAGTCTATGCATAGCATGTGTATCTGCAGCTACGCATGCCATCCAACGGAAAATATCACTTAACCAGTGTACATCTGTTCGTGGCATGTTGTGCTGCAGAGTCACATGCACCCTCCCTCCTTCCTGGAAGCCTGTAGTCGTTTAAGTTAATAACATTTGTACATATGTATATACATTTACATTTGCATGGAATTTTTTTTTCTCTTATATACTCTATCACTCCTTTCTTCACCCTCTGCGGGGAAAAAAAATCTAACAATGGAGTTGATGCCCATGCGCAATGGAACCGTGAGGAGGAGTCACTCGATCCCGTGACTCCAAAAATAATTATTCGAAGAAAAACAACTTGTAACACTCCAAGCCCAACTCTAGATGTCGGAATGAGATGTGGGAATGAATATGCATAGCATGTGAAACTGCAGCACAATATGCCACGAACAGATGTACACTGGATAAGTGACATTTTCCATATATATCACAAGACCAAAACAACATAGATCATAAGTACTTTGCATACTATGCAAATCATAGGATAATACTTAGTATCCTGACGATGCAAGGCAAAATGACATACATTATAACATCAGGGCATGAAATTCAGATTTATGAATAAGCACATGCATGATCACATGAGTGCTAGTACTGCAAGGATATTCCAGGACAAACCACCAGTACCATCACAAAGCCATAGAGCACAGCTCACTGGCACTCCTATTAAACGTTATACGGTAATTAGGGGAAGTTCCCACAAAGCAGTAACCACTTTCTGATGGTTAATGAGGCCTCTGTTGAGGATTCCCCCCTTAATAATGAGCAATGCATCCAGGGAGACAATGCAGTTTATCAGGTGCGAACTCTGAGCCCTTTGTGGCCACTGGGTTCTGTCCTTTGGCAAGAAGAAAATAGTGGCGCCTGCTCAGGCAGCGCGGGGTGGCCTTGCAACCCTTCCTACGGGGCTTGCAAAGATTTGGGATGTTCCAAGGTGTGTCTCCTACAGGGGGGGACACACGTGTCACAGATTTCAGCAGGGAGACCTCTCTGGGTCCCCCGCTTGTGGTAGAAACAATGGTGCTGCAGATCCAGCTCTCTTTAGCACTGTCATGAGATTTGTGTGGTGGGACTCAGGGTCCCTCAGCCAATTCTGGGCTCTCCATGGAAATCCTTTTCAATCCCACAACAACAGAGAGGGTGGGGGCATCCATCCGTCCCAGGCGAACACTGGAGCACAAAGCAGGGCCCAGTCAGGCCAGCACAAGGGTCCTCTTAGGAAAGTGTCAGTCCTCTTCTCAGCCCAGCAGGTCAGCACTACAAAGCAATTCAGTCATGGTTCCTTATGGTGGCACAACAGTCCTCTGGCTATGTGCTGCGTGTAGAGCCATCAGCGTCTGGTTACAAATCCTACGCAGTGATTTAAAACATGGGGCCAGAGCCCCTGTACTTACACTCAAAAAGACTTTGATCTAGGGATGACTTCAGAGGAACCCTTTCAACTGTACAATACAAGAATAACACAAAACCTTTTCCACCCAGCCCGGGCCTCAGACATCAATGGGTAAATCAGCTCTTTGTGAGGGCAGGATACAACCCGTTGACATGTGAGGTGTAAATGAAATGACCTCTCCCAGCCCAGGAAGTCTATCAGTATGCAGATAAATGCACATGTATCCTGTCACACCTAGTCCTTCCTGTGTTGTGGCTGTCTGGAACGTATGCACCAAATGTAGCTGTCCCTCACCCCTAGACGTGATTTGGAGTAATGCTGCAAAGCACATAATTATACACACAGAGAATTACCCACTTCGTAAAAGTAGCTATCTGAAATAGTAATGTAAAATCCAACTACACCAGTAGCAGGCTTTTTTCACTACCATTCCAAACATACCAAACATGCCAACGCTACTTGCTTCTGATCAGAAATTACCACTTAAAAGTATATAAAGGAATCCCCAATGCTAACCAATGAGAGGAGCAGTCCTCACAGTAGTGACAAACAAAATAGGCTGCTTGTCACAACTAGGACATGCAAAAAACAAGTGTACATGTCCTACCTTTTACATGCATGCCACCATGCCCATAGGGCTACCTAGGGCCTTCCGTAGGTGTGACTTATGTGTAGAAAAAGGGTTGTTTAGGCCTGGGCAAGTAGGTTGAAATGTCAAGGTGGCAGTCACAGGCCTGAGACAGGTTTGAAAGTCCACCTCTGTGGGTGGCGCAGTCAGTGCTGCAGGCCCACTAGTAGCATTTAATTTATAAGCCCTGGGTATATGGTGTACCACATTACAAGGGACTTAAAGGTAAATTGAATTTGTCAAACAGATGTAAGTCAATCATACCATGTTTGAGGGGAGAGAGCACATGCACTTTAGCACTGGTGAAGTGCCCAGAGTCCTAAAGCCAACAAAAAGAAAGTAGGAAAAATAGGAAGGCAAACAGTTACAGTATAACCATGCAGAAAGGGCCAGTTGAGGCATGTTTTATTTATCAAAATTGTAGGGTAGTAGCCTCTTTCTAGCATGGTTACCCCCACTTTTGGCCTGTTTGTCAGTGTGTTTGACTGTGTCTGCTGGGATCCAGCTAATCAGGACCCCGGTAGTTATGCTCTCTCCCTTAAATTATGGTTGTATCATACTGGTAACCCAGTATTTCACCCACAATTTGCATACTGGTGCCCCCTTACAAGTCCCTAGTATATGGTACTTAGGTACCCAGGGCATTGCGGATCCAGGGGATCCTTATGGGTTGCAGCATATCTTTTGACACCCATAGGGAGCCCATGCAAAGGCTTCTGCAGGGCTGCCATTGCAGCCTGCGTGAAACGGTGCATGCACCCTTTCACTGTCATTTACACTGCACAAGGTCACTTATAAGTCATCTCTATAGCAGGCCCTCTACCCCTGAGGGTAGGCTCCGGAGTATCTGTGTGTGAGGGCACCCCAGCAGTAGAAGAGGTGCCCCACAACCTACAGGACCATTTTCCCGGACTTCGTGAGTGTGGGGACGCCATTTTACACATGTACTGGACATAAGTCACTACCTATGCCCAGCTATATAATGGTAACTCCAAACATAGGGATGTTTGGTATCAAACATGTAGGAACCATACCCCGTGCTTTTGCTAGCATTGGTTGTATGATCTCATGCACTCTGGGGGCTCCTTAGAGGTCCCCTAGTACTGCCATTACAGCCTTCTTAGGTTCTCCAGGCAGCCCAGCTGCTGCCACCTCTGACAGGTTTCTGTCCTCCTGTTGCTCGAGCAGCTCAGGCCCAGGAAGGCAGAACAAAGCATTTCCTTTAGGAGAGGGTTGTAGCACATTCTTCCTTTGGAAATAGGTGTTGCAGGCTTTGGAGGGATAGCCTCCACAAGCCACTGGAAATGTTCTGAAGGGCACATTTGTTGCCCTCCTTACATAATCCAGTATTCACCAGTTCAGGGACCCCCAGTCCCTGCTGTGGCATGAAACTGGACAAAGGAAAGCGGAGTGACTACTGTCCTGTCCATCAACACCACAGGGGCGGTGCTCAGAGCTCCTTCAGAGGGTCCCTGGGTTTTGCCATCTTGGATTCAAGATTAGCAGCGAACTCTGGGAGCGACTGAGTGGCCAGTGACAGCAGGTGATGTCCAGTCCTCCCCTGATAGGTGCTTGCCTGGTTAGGTGACCAATCCCCCTTTCAGGGCTATTTAGGGTCTCTCCTCTTTTGGGTGGTTCTTCAGATTTGGATTGCAAGACTCCAGCAGGAATCCTTTGCATCCTCTACTTCACCTTCTCACTAAAGAAACGTTATCTGGACCCACCAGGAACTCTACAAACTGCAACAAAGAAGCAAAGATGACTGCTACAACATTGAATCTTCAGCTCCTGCCAGCAACTGCAACTGTTTCCTGGCCATGCATCCTCAGAGGACAGCCTGTCTTCAGCCTGCACCAGAAGAAGCAAAGGAATCTCCCTTGAGGTGAAGGAGTCACTTCCCTGCTTCAGCAGGCACCCTCTCTGCAGCGACGACCAGTGGTGTGGGTCCCCTCTCCTGATGATGAGCATGGATCCAGCAACACGGGTGGTGGACTAAAGTGACCCCGACGGTCCCAAGGTCCAGCTGTCCAACTTTGGTAGAGGTAGGAGCTTGCCTCCCCACGCAAGACAGTACCCCTGTGCACTGCATGATTTGCAGTTGCCAAGGTTTGTGTATGAACTTCCTCGAAGTTCTTCATGCACAGCACAGCTTAGGCCCCCAGCTCACCATCCTGCAACGCACTGCTTCCTGAGGGGTTCTCCGGCGGCGTGGGATCCCTTTGTGTCGTGCTTCGTGGGCCTCCATTTGCACCTTCTTTGTCCCCGTGCTGTGGGACTCCTGTGCGTGCTGCCTGGTCTTCGGAGGGCTCTTTGAGTTGCTGAGAGCCCCCTCTGTCTCCCCTTCCTGGGTAGAGGCCACCAGGTCCCTCCTGGTCAGGGCAGCGCCATTTTCTGCTAACCGCAAGCTTTGCATGTGCCAAAGCTTGTTGGCGGAATCCAGCGACACAAACCAGACTGCAATCATCCATCCAGCGTGGGACATCATCTGCACCAACCAGGAACCCACATCTGTCTTCTTGGGTGCAGTATTGACTGTTCTTCTTCACCGATGGTTCTTCTTTTGCACATTTATCAGGCTTAGTAGGGGCTCCTGTTCTCCCTGGACTCTTCAGTGCTTCTTGGACTTGGTCCCCTACTTCCACAGGTATTTAGGTACAGGAATCCGTTGTTGGTGTCTTGCCGTCTCTTCTGGTTCTTGCATAATCTTCTATCATGATTTCTTGTGTGTTCTAGGAAACTTACTGTGATTTACTCCTGTTTTCCTGGGTTCTGAGGTGGGCTCTATTACTTACCTTTGGTGTGTTTTTTTTACACTCCCAACGCCCCTCTACGCACTACACTTGCCTAGGTGGAAAACCGACTTTCGCTTTCCACTATTTTAGTATATGTTTGTGTTCCCCCTAGGCCCATTGCAACCTATTGTGATTTTCACTCTTTGGACCGTTTTCTAACTGTTTTTACAGCTATTTCTGCATTCTGGTGTGTATATACTGTGTATATTACTTACCTACTTAGGGAGTATAGTCTTTAAGGTATTTTTGGCATTGTCACTAAAAATAAAGTATCTTTATTTTTGTAACACTGAGTATTTTCTTTCATGTGTGTAAGTACTGTGTGACTACAGTAGTATTGCATGAGCTTTGCGTGTCTCCTAGATAAGTTTTGGCTGCTCAGCTACCCCTAGACAGCCTGGTTTCTAGACACTGACTACATTTCACTAATAAGCGATAATTGGACCTGGTATACGGTGTAAGTACCTTTGGTACACACTACAAACCAGGCCAGCCTTTTACAGGATTCCACTCCTTCAGAGTGCTCCCACTCTAAGAAGCAGCACCTACCTAAAGACTCAGCTCCATTGGCCTCATCTGGTTCCACGGTTGGGGTAATTAAGAACCTAATTTCCTATACTGTTGTTTACTCTGCAGCAGATTGAGGCCTTCGGGGAGATGATACTGTAGCTGCTCTGGAGACTGACAAATCTGTCTAGTGCGCCATTGGGCCCACTGATGTTTTAGTGCCTGCAATTCCACTTGACCTTTGCCAGGCCCCAGCTGGCAATAGGCCACGTCTCCACACCTTTGCTGCAGGCAAAGATGGTTCCGTCAAGTTCATCACCAGCCACTGCTCAGGAAATGTCAGTTTCAGATCCACCCCAACTCCACTGTATGATCTGGAGCCGAATTCAGCTAAGACTCTGTCTAAATTGGATGATGACATCACTAAGGCATAGCCAATGACCTGAGAAAATACCCCAACCCAGGGGTCGAACATGTGCCTCACAAGGAGGCTGAAGATGTGGCGGCAGACAATTTGCTCCACCCTTCTCTACATTGATAAATTTTTTAAAGATATATTTATTGACAGTTTTCTCATAAAAGAAGTATTTTTAGGATTAACAAGGTGTTACAGAGCATCCAGATCTCAATACAGTTATATTCAAATTCACTACAGTTGGTATGCAGTACAGGTCATCTCTTAATATGCTGGTATATGTAATTTACACATCATTACAACTCTCCTTCCCTCTGCTGCAACAGTTCACATAATTTTCTCATTTTCCCCCATTATAAGTTTCCCGTTCTGCAACACTATATCAACATGTCTGATATATCATTATAACTAGGAAGCTTAACTTTGCGCTGGTAAGACAGTTCTGGTGCTGACTCGTGGTCAGGGGTAAACAGGGCCCCTACCCAGGGGTGGGCTCCCTTCCATCACTGCCCCTCCCCTAGGCGTTCCCACCGGATGTCTTCACATTATACAACAGCTAGTTGTTATAAATGTCACATAGAGGGTTTAAGGTGCTCTCTACTTAGTATCACATTATTCTCTTTTAGAGTCTTCTCTTGTAGTGACCGTCCACTCTTCCCCCCCCCCCCCCCCCACACCCCCCCCCATTCCACTTCAGTCTTGTGTATTGTCCGTACTAGGCCCCAGGCTGGCTGCATCTACCACCCCCTCCCTATTCACTGATCCATGTCCTCCCTCTAACATCAGTGCCTCTCAGGTTTCCAGTAATTCAGCCCAGAGTGGGGCGATTGGGCGTTGTCAGGCTCCCCGGGCCTCCTATCGCCTCAGCGCCGGCAATTCTGCTTGTGCCCAGTTTGACACATCGCGTCTCCAGACCACCACTGAAGGACCGCTAGGGGACTTCCAATGCATAGCGGTTCAGCGTTTGAATAGCGCCAGCACCAGGTCCAGGAATCTACCACTAGTTTTCCGGGAGGCCAGTCCTGGGTTCAGACCCAGCAGACACACAGAGGGGTCCATCTGCACACTCACTCCCAACACTCCTTCCATGTCACCCAAGACACGCCGCCAGCCTTTCTGTATCTCAGAACAATGCCACAACATGTGATCTCGGTCCGCATCTACAGCCCCGCATCTGGGACATGCCCAGGGGGCCCCCCATATATTGCCTGTATCCTGTGCGGTGTAATGTATGTTCTATATGGACATAATTGTACTGGATGTACCGTAGGCGGGTGTTACGTGATATCCTACGGGGATGTGCCAGCACCCTCTGCCACTCCGCATCTGTCTTGCTTCTACCCAGTGTTGTCTCCCATCTTGCCCTAAGTTCTTGAAGGGATCCAAGTGTTTCCACACAGGAGGCTCTATACAATTTAGTAATGAGGTGAGTATCTCCCCCCATTGTCAGTAAAAGGTGAAGAATTGTATGAACCTCTGGCTCCGCATTCACAGTGTGCCAGAGTTCCTTAATGGAGTGTCATTGCTTGGTATAGGAGGAATTGACCCCTCGGGATTCCACTTTACTCCTCCATATTAGTGAAGGACCTCATAACACCTTCCCTAAAGAAGTATCCCAAGGTCTCTACTCCCACCCGTGTCCAGGCCCCAACTTGAGCTCTTGGTAATACCTTCCATGGGGTGCCCTGGGGCAGCGCAGCCAAGTGTAGCACCGGTGAATAAGCTGACTTCATTCCCATGCGTCTCAAGTACCTCCTCCAACATGCGGAGGCTACCATCAACAGGACATTTCCCGCCTGTAGTGATAACTGGTTATTAAGCTTTCGCGCCAAAATCCGGTCCCCCGATCTCTCCTCCGGAAGTCACCCGGTCCAGTCGTCCTTCCCCTATAAACCATCTAGCCATCGATTGTAGTTGGCACGATAAATAAGAGGTAGAAATCTGGAACCCCGAGGCCGCCGTCTTCAACAGGTCGACATAAGACAGATAAGGTGGTTCTCCTACGGCCCCATCCCATGTAAGCTCTCGAAGCAGTGTATTCAGTTCCCTGAACCAACTCGCCGGGATCGTTACCGGGATATTGGAAAAATGATATAACAGACGGGGTAACATGATAATTTTTGAGAGGTAGATCCGCGCCATTGTGGATAATATGAGAGCGCCAAAACGCCACTGAAGAGCGCAGAGTCCTACCCAGGTTAGAATCCCGAAGGTCCCCTAGATCATGGAACACCTGTACCCCCAGATATTTAAAAGTACTCGGCGCCCATCCAATATCTTCCGGACAGGATAATGGCCTTGGATCGCCAAATTCCTCCAGCAACTCAAGTGCCCATGGAATCCCAGTTTCACCCTCCCTCAGGTATATTAGTATGTCATCCGCATAGAGTGAAATGTTATGCTCAACTTGACCACACATCACTCCTCTGCCCCGGCCCTCTGCCCGAAACCTGGCTGCTAAGGGCTCAACAGCCAGTGCAAACAGCAGAAGCATCCCTGTCTAGTACCTCTGAATATAGGATAGGCCACTGACACCATTCGGCCCGTCCGCACCTGTGCCATTGGGTCACCGTACAGCAGATCAGCCCACCGCACCCACCCTTCGCCCAGGCTCATCCAAAGCATCACTGCTCTAAGGTAATCCCACCTTACAGAATCAAACGCTTTCTCCAAATCCACCGAGAGACACACCGCTGTGGGCGGTCTCTCGGTTCTCAGCATATGTAGGAGGGCAAACAAACGCCTAAGATTGAGGGATGTGCATCGTGCTGGTATAAAACCATTTTGATCCTCATGGACCAGGGAGAGGATATGTTGCACCAGTCTACTAGCCAGGATCTTACTTAGTATCTTAAAGTCGCAATTCAGCATAGAAAGTGGCCTAAAGGCAGTCACTGGCGCCTCACGCTCCTCAGTCTTAGGCAGGGGAACTACCAATGCCTCTCTCATAGTCTCATTTAACGTACCCAACCGCAGCGCCTCTGCGTAGAGCTCGACTAACATGAACGACAGGATATCCGGGTATGTCTGGTAAAATTCCATAGGGAGTCCGTCCGTACCCAGCGTCTTTCCCGCTGCTAACTGTGCTATAGCTGTCTTAACTTCCTCTAGTGTCATCAGGCTCCCCAAAAGGAATCTATCCTCCAGCGTCAGATCTCTACATTGATGCATGACTGTATTTTGACATTCAAAGTACCTGTTTTCTGGATACCTCACCTGAAATTGTTAGACTTGCCCTGTGATTCCCTGCTGTGGTGGATGTTTGCAAGGCCGCAGCGATCCTAGAATTACACTTTCCTACTGAAGGTGAACTTGCTTACTGAAATTTTACAGCCAGTCCCTTCTACTTATGAGCATGTCACTGAGGCTCGGTTCGCAGCTGTCTTTGCAGCCAGGGCCCAACCTTGCTTAGCAGCACCGCTAAGCCTTGCAGTTGACTGTCACTGCACGCCATGTCCTGGGAATCTAGGCTTCTTGATGCAACATCCATTAACCGAGAGTCTGAGTTGTTCAGGTGTTGTCAAGTAAAGTGGATCCCAACATCTTTCCTCCTACTGTTCCAGACTGAGAATCTAAGCATATTGATGTCCTTGGTAAAAGTATTTCCTCTTCGTCCAGTTTGGCCCCTCTGAATGCTTGAGTACTGTGCGCCTTTTGGGCTGTTACACGCACCATGAGACATGTCAAGTGAGTTCATATTCACCATTCCCAAAGAGTTCCACTAGCGCATTCACACAGACTGTGCATAATGGTCATGATGCAGCCCAGTATATCTTGCAGGACGATTAGGTCACCACAGACGGTCTACAGTGCTATATGGGCCCAGGTGTTGTTTGACATCATGTCTGAATGTTTGCTAGAGAATTTTCCTGTGACGTTCAGGCATTCCCGATTGACATGCTGCTTGATCACTTCACTCTGTTTTGGAGATGAAACTGACTCAGTCTTGAAGTACTTTAAAGTGAGCCCTATCTATTGGCCCACTCACTGGAGTTGCTGTCTCCTGCCCAACAATTACACCAGATGTACTGCAGGTTCTGTAGCTATTCTCATAACTTCCCTAGAAATAGAGGTATACTTCCCAGCCACTGTAGCAGGCTAAACAACCATTTTGCAGCTCAAGGGATGGTGATGGAGTACGTGGCCACCAGTAGATCCACTGGTCCCTCTGTTTACCTGCCACAGCTGCATTTAAGCTACTTTAGTTCCCCCTCCAACTATCATCTGGAGACAGAATTTGATGTTGTCTATCCTATTGCCTCTCACTTTCATCAGGCCAATGGGTTCTGTAGGTGATTTCGATTCGGTACATCCTCCCTTTTTTATTCATACCTTCCCTCATTCCTCTAGTTTGTGGTCCTGCATCTGTAGATGATGCCACTTTCCTGGCCAAAGAAATTTAAACATAGTTTATCAAAGGGAACATAGAAAAGGTTCCCAAGGTGGAGAAGGGCACATTGTGCTACTCCCGATACTTCTTGGTGCCCAAAACCAGCAGGGGACTAATATCGATCATAGGAATGAACATCTTCCTCAGTTCAGACAAGTTATAGATTCTGACTTTTGCTCACAATTTTTATGCCCTGAACCTATTTTTGTGTGCCAATCTTGTAGCAGGGTGTTTCCTCTGGCTTGATTTGTAGTTGAAACTCTACCAGTTTACTTTGCTGCCCTTCAGCTTCACCTAGGTTTCCTGGTTTTCACAAAGTTGATGCCAGTAGTTGTGCCTCACCTACACAGGTCAGGCAGTTTTTAGACCTTGACTGTGATGAAGCACAGGGTGCAGTAAAACCTTAATTTGGTTATTACCTTTTTGATGTGCATGCCTTTTGAGCCAACGCACACTTGTAGCCTGAGACCACTGAGTCTTAAAACCATCTCCGTTGTTGTGGTCACTTCACATCTTTGTGCATCTGCCGCATACTACCATCTTTACAGACAAATTGGTGCTTAAGATTAAAGTATCCCCAAAGTTGGCGTTGCCCTTCCATGTTGTGTAGTCCAATCATGGTCCCTGCTTTTATTCTGTCCATGACATCCCTCTGAAGAAGATGGGTTTTAGTGGCTGGATATTAAGCAGCCCTTTAGTTTTTACAATTCACCGGGTAAGGAGCACAGGTTGGCCAACCAACTGGTCCTAGAATTGGTGGTTCAGGGTAAGGAAAAAAGATGGATTAACCTATGTATCAATTTGTGATGCACTTTTACAAGAAGGAGCCCGCTGATGGCCATATGGATTAATCCACCTGTGGACACGCTGTTACGAGGGCCTTGTTTCACTTTAAGATCGTTATTCTGGAAAACTTGAATAAAGCTTTAGGCTGTGAATGGTGTAGTGTGTGGAAATTGGATTCATTCTCAAGTGCCAGCATTTCCCTTATATCAGAGAACGAGAGAGAGAATTGTCCTCACAAAAAACTTATCTTTCCAGATAAAATCTCAGCAAACTAAGGGGAACCCATTCTGATGACTCCACTAGTCTTTCCTAATCCCAGCATATCATGTCATGGCTCGACTGCCAATTATGAAGTACCTTTTCAGTCTGAGTCCCTGTTTGAAACCAGTCCATTCCTGAAAAATGCCCCAAAACCTAAGTAACACTTATATGAATTTCCATTATATATTATTGCCTATATTAATTTTATTTGGCTTTCAGTAACTAAACACTTTTAAACAAAACACTTATTAGCAAAGCAAATCTTGAGCTTGAATCAACAGATATCTGATAGATACTTCTATCTGCAGATTACTTACCTTTGAATTCTCCCCACGCGTCAAACTTGATCCAGAATATTTTTCATGAGCAGTATCCTTCAATTCAATTTTATATTATCGTGATTTAGAACTCCAAAGAGATCCACATGAATAACAATACAAAACCGTATAAATACATAATAAATTAATTCACTTTCTAAAAGAAGATTAAAACTCCAAACCATCAGTTTGTTCCTACATACTTCACACATTACAAAATAATAAAAATAGAAGGCAATATTTAATCTAAAATAAAATAAATTTAGCCTCCCCCCTATGGACACCAATTTTTAGATTCAGAGTCCTTGCCCAACAAAAATGAGGGACTTACCCCTCCCATCTTTCATCCTTAAAATTTCTCATTAGATCATGGAGATCCCTGCGGTATTTATTTTATTTTTACGCCAGGGGATGGACGGCGATCTAATCACAGAGGATCAATATATCTGTAGGAAGGTTTGAAAAAATGTGAAAATCCAATAACAGAACCTTTCATTAGGAGAAGAATAACATAAATCTAGGGCCTCTCTATAAGATCTTATATTTAGCCGCAAATAGAGGGGTTTCAGCCAAAATTCCTCTGTGTGGCTAAACCTGGACAGATTCTGTATCCCTCCTTAACACAAGTCACAGGAATTAGTAGTGCCATCGCATTTGGTGGTTAGATCCCTCAGAGGTATTCAATCAAGTCTGATCAGTATAACAAATCACCTCACACCATGTGGAAGATTCCAAGTAAAGTAAGGTTGCACCAATTTCATAGATACAGACTTGATTAACTTCTCGAAACCTCTTCTATGGCAGCATGCATCAAGATTCATTGGAAAACCTTTGGACCATGTCAATTCCTTTAAGATTTTTTTTAGACTTATGAAAGGTATTGAAGGAGTGAGGTCCAGGTCCAGCTCTAAGAGGTGAATAGCATGGATGTAATTTCTGAAAAACCTGGATTTTTCTGTCAAATTATTAAAAATGTAATTGAAAGCCAGATTTCTCAGAGTAAAATCCTCGATATGGATAAGGCAATGTGCTGTTCTAATCGCGCCCGCAAGGCCTTGCACGAAGATATTCTTAATGCCAAATTCAAGTCTGAGCACTGCCCCTGAAGCTGAGTGATTACAAGAAGTCATGCGTCTTAGGATGCGGCCTTCTGTCTTGTCAAGGAAATCCCATTTATTTATGTCAATACATTCTATCGCATATAGAAGAGTAGCTGGTAACTTAACCTGATAGGCAGACAATAAATGCGAAAAGTGGCATTTACCATTTACATTGAGAAAAGCCGCCAATCCTTGAGCGTGTGAAATACCTTACTAATATTACGAATATGCTCTTGCTCATTTATTGAGGCGGAAAAGATCTTACCCAAAAAACTGAATCTATCCGCTCCAACTTATGTTGACCCAGAACCCAGGAATGAACACATCTTCCTTCTGTTTCTCTTTTCCGGTGAAGCATAGAACCTGAGACTTCATTGTATTAATTCTTAAGTAGTGCTTCTCAGAGTAAAGATTTAGAGCGGCCAGACGTTGATTTAGGCCTTTTGGGGTGAGATCAAACACAACTACGTCTTCCGCAGTACCCCTTCACGCCGGTAGGTGGCAACGATCAGCTCTGCGTTTGCCGTTGTCCGCACCAGAAATGATGTTGCAGTTCCTGTATAGGCACCACTCAGGGACGTTGACATCAGTTCTTTCTTCCACGCCAGCCAGCGCTGATCTCAAGAGAGCTACACCTCAGTCACTTTTTGATTGGCCTTTTTCGACCCTTTGTTGAATACTTTTTTAGATTAATACTGGTATGTCGAGGATGTTGTCTAGGAAGATGGGTTTCCAGCCCTGCAGAAACTGTCATGGGGCATTGTCCATGAAGGATCCGCACCTCGTGTACTTTTTGGTGTCTGGAGCGCAACCACGACCCGAAGTCATGCTCTGAGTGCCGGGCCATGCATCCGAAGGCTTTGAGGGAGCAGTCCTTAAAGCTGATGGTGGCCCAGCACTCGACTCTGTGTAGGCTGAGGTCTTAGTAGAGAGGGAGGTCGCAGGACCGTTCGCAAAGCCTGAAGTCATCATTATCCCACTCAAAGTCGTCGGGCGATCGGGTAAGTCGAGGCATAAGAAAAAGATTGAGGTGCGCATCATCATTCTAGGCCTAGTTTTTCATAACCTGCGCAATGGGCCAACTAGGTGCCTCCCATAGTTTCCGGGAACCGGAGCGACCCCTGTCCAGCTTGAAGAATTTTATGGGGCCATGCTTCTCATTTATTGGCAGTCGACAGTGCCGATCACCTCCGGGTCTGGGGGACCCATTGGGTTCCATGCCGGCAGCTTTGGACTCTGTCCCGATGGGCTCTCAGGGATCCAGTCCTGTATCTAGACCTATGTCAGTCATACCACCTCGACCTTCCCGGGTACTTGGCGCAATGCCGACACGCCCAGCAGGGCCCATCCGTATTGTCATCCTTGACTCCGACACAGAGCCAGATTGGCGTCGGCCAGTGCAGACTTGGACGCTGGCAGGAGCTTTGCCTCCTCATTCGGATCCTTAGCACTTTTCTGCTGGTCTAGGCCTCTGGGAAGCATGTGGGGGGTCGCCTATTCACCACCAGAGACACCTATTTGGCGCCAGAACTTGCCACCATCTACCCCACTAACAATCCATCATTTCAGACAGGTGGGTTTTGCAGTTTCCTCTGAAGGGCCTACTACCTCCTCTTCGAGACTCCCCTTCCATCCATGCCACCATCTCACAACTTTATTACAGAGGATCATTTATTTTGTCTACATGAGGAAGTTGTGTTTTTTTTGGCTATGGGAGCCATAGAGAGTTCTGGTTCCAGAAGTCTGCTGCGGTTGCTATTCCTCTACTTTCTGGTCCCTAAAAAAAAGACAAGGGTCTTCACCGTATTCTAGTCCTACAAGCTTTCATTCTCTTTCTCAAGAAGGAGAAGTTCAAAATGCTCCAATTGGCTCAGTTCTTGTCTGCCCCGGACCCAGGAGACTAGATAGTAGCGCTGGGCTTGAAGGACGCTTATTTTCCCATCACTGTCCAGCCTGCCCACAGACTTTACTTGCAGTTTGTAGGAAAGCACCCTTTTTGGCATGGTTAGCCCCCCACTTTTTGCCTGATACCAGAGGTAATTTCGACTGTTAGTGCACTGGGTCCCTGCTAATCAGGTCCCCCGTGCCAGATCACTTTCCCAAAACGGCTCAGTTTTTTTGCACAATTGGCAAAATCTTTCGCTACCACTGTAAGTCCTTAGTAAATAGTACCCTAGTACCTAGGACCAGTGGTACTAAGGAAGGCCACTGAGGGCTGCAGCACCAAGTTGTGCCACCCCCAGGGACCTCTCACCAGCTGCACACAGTCATGGCATTGCAGACTGCCTGTGTTGGTGCAGAACCAAATTGAAAACACAGCATGTCACATACCCTTGTTTGGGGGGGTCCCCTACCACTGCATGTGCCAGTTAAGTCACCCCTAAGGCTGGGTGCACCCTGACATGTGAGGGCATAGGGTAGTGACCACCTATTGCCCTGCTATGTCTTTGTTGATTGAGACATGGTAAGTGGACAGGGAGGCCATACTAAATGCATGTGCTTGACATTATTCTTTACGAGTTCCCCAGCTACGTGATGACTTTATTGAATCTTGGGATGTTTGGTATCAAACATCTCAGAATAATAAACCCACACTGATTACAGTGATGGATTTATTAATAAATGCACCCACAGGGCACCTTAAAGGTGCCCTCTTAAAACCTACCAGCTACTAGTGTGTTGACTGACTGGTTCTGACCAGTTCAGCCACCACAGATATGTTTGTGGCCCCCTAAGGTGAGAGCCAATGCTCTCGAGGCCCAGAGACAAAAGCATGCACTAGGCAGAGAAGTTATCTCCTCTCCCAAGCAGGATGGACATTCGAGGGCAGAAAGCATCAAAGGCCTTGCCGTCTTTGAAATGTAACTTAGGTCCCTCCAGATGTGGAGATGATGACCCCCTGTCCTGACATTACTTTTGGCAGTAGCACCAGTGGAAAAATCAGGTAGATTTGGTGGTGTGCCCACTTCATGCCAGTCCCAACCATAAGGTAGACGAGCTGGAGTGAACACTACCTTGTAAATTCCTCCGTCTTGGTTTTGATGGAATTAAGCCACTTGTGTTAGGGCTATGCCCACTTCCCAGACAGAGTGGTCATAAAAAAGGTGTAGTCATCCTGAAGATGGTCAGCTCATTGGTTACTGCCTGGCACACCCTGTAATGCCCCTAAATTGAGCATTTAGGTGGCACCCTAGAATCAGATTCTTGACAACCTAAGAAGAGCCGGTCACTGCAGAGTTGCACCAACAGAGAAGACTGCAGATGCCAACTGACTTGGTCCCAGCCCTACTGGCCTGTTTGTAGGCCCTGACAAAGCCCACTGCAGCCCAGCAACCTCCAAATCTTTGGGAGGACTGCCTGTCTTTGACAAAGATCAAAATCTCCCGAGAGCAGCAGACCTGTTCAAGAAGAAACCAACTTTAAAAGAGGACTCTACTTTGAGGAACCTTGAAACTGTCTCTGGACCTACCTCTGCACATGATTCCCATGTCCCGAGTCCAAGTGGCCCACCGGTCCTGTGAAGGTTCCCTAGCAATCTTGAGCCACAGGCCACAGTGGACTGAACCCTACTGGACTCTACCTCAATGCCTGCAGCCTCAAACCGAACACTCCCTCTGACCTTGACCTGCCTGGTAAGCTGTTCCTGATGCCAAAGGACACCCCTGCACCCGAAGACCCTGGGCCTTGGGAGGCTGGACGGATGGTGTCCCTACGTCCCCTAGCATCAGAACTTACCTGGGCAGCTGTAGGTTTACTTGGTTCAGACTCCTGCCCCAAGCCTGCCTCTTTTCTCTAAAACTGATCTCTCCCATTGATTTACATTGGGCGCCCATGTGTTGGCAATCTGCACCCGTCCGCCCCTGTGCCGCTGAGGGTGTAAGTTTGGTTCTGCCTTGTTGGGCCTCCGTGCTTACCTAAATCCCAAGGGAGCAACCCCTGACACAGCTTTACTTACCTGTGAGCAACCCATCTTTGTTTACCGACAGTCTCCATTGGTTAACATTGGGCACCCGACTCTGAATGTGACCTCTGCACCTGGCCTCCCCTGTGCCACTGTGGGTGCACTCTTGATAATGATTTAAACCTTGCCTGTGTTGACCTGAAACCCTGAAGACTGGATTTTTAAGTCCTGTACTTGCCTACAAAACTGCATTCTTGTTTTCCTCCGATAGGTTAACATTGCTGAACTGAAAAATTGCACTGTTGATTTTTTGAAACTGCTAAGTATTTATGCTTGTAAATCTACTTACCTGACTATGAAGTTTCTGGGTTTGAAATATATAGAATAGGGAATGTTATTTTTCTAAATTGGTCTTGGATTTATTCTTTGAGTGTGTCTCATTTATTGCCTCTGTGAGTACATCAAATGCTTAGCACCACCCTCTGATAAGCCTAACTGCTTACTCACACTACCATAAACAAAGCATTAGTCCTATCTGCTTTTGCCTCTGCAATACCAATTGGGGAAGCCTAACTGCTTGCCCACACTATCACAAATAGAGTATTAGTCCTATCTACTTTTGCCTCTGTAGTACCAATTTGGGTGTACTTCACTTTAGCACGCTATATAGAGAGCCAGCTTACTACACGGTAGGTACAAACACTTTGTTTACCGTGCTCCCCTTTGGTCTTACCAGCACTACTCGTTGTTCACCAAGGTGATGGCAGTGGATTCAGTTCGTCTGCGGATATCAGGCATATCATTCTTGCCCTATCTCGATGAATGGCTGTTAAAGGCAAGCGTGCCCCAGGCGATTGTCTCCCACCTCCAAACTACGGCAACCCTCCTGCATTCGCTGGGGTTCATTATCAATGTGACAAAGTCAAACCTGACTCCCTTTCAGCGGAGGTGTTCTGGACACAGTGAAGTTTAGGGCTTTGATACTGAAGCTTCAGCCTCAATCCTGTATTTTGGTGAGACTGACTCTGAGGCTGCTGGACCTCATGGCCTCCTGTATCCTACTGGTGACACATGCCTGATGGCAAATGCGGGCTCTGCAGGTTCCAGTGGGCACAGCATCAGGGGAATCTCCCTCACAAGGTCCAGATATCTGAGGGAACTGCAAAAGACCTGCACTGGTGGTTACAAACCATGATTAGGTGAGAGGCAGATCCCTCCCCTCTTCCTACCCAGATCTGACAGTAGTGACAGAGGTGTCACTCCTGCGTTGGGGTGGCCATCTGGGAGAGGTGACGATCAGAGGAATCTGGTCTCCGGCGGAAGAGGGAGCTCCATGCGATCTGACTGGCATTGAAAGCCTTTCTTCCCTCTAACCAGAGAAAGATACTGCAAGTGTTCACGGACACAACCCCCATATAGTACTGCAACAAGCAGTGCGGGGTCGTTGACCCTTTGTCAAGAAGCTCTTTGCCTCTGGGCATGGCTGGAATAGCGGGGCTTATCCCTGGTGGTTCAACATCTGGAAGGCTCTCTGAATGCTAGAGCAGACAAACTCAACCAGAAATGTCTAGCAGATCACAAATGGCGTTTCCACCTGGAGTTGGCACGAGGTCTACTTAGGCAGTAGGTATAGCCTTGGTTAGATCTGTATCTCCTCGAGAGTGTGCAATGTCAGCAGTTTTGCGCGTTGGAGTTTCCAAGGCGGCATTTGTTCAGGGATGCTTTTCATCTCGAGTGGAAATCAGGCCTCATGTTTGCCTTTCCGCCCATGCCACTTCTGCCCAGAGTGCTCAAGAAGATAAAGAACGACCAGGCTCAAATCATTCTTGTGGAACCGGACTGGGCACGGAGAGTCTAGTATCCTGAGGTTCTAAAAATGAGCATCGATCCACCAATCAGGTTGCCCCTTCAGGAGGATCTTGTCACAGGGGAAGGTTCTCCACCGAAACTGTCTACTCTCCACCTTTTCATGGAGATTGAGTAGTGACAGTTCACAGCCTTCGACCTTCCTCCCGAAGTCTGTAATGTTATTCTGGCAGCTAGGAGTCCCCCAACCAAGATGGTGTACGCCTGCTGATGGCAAAAATGTGTATTATATTGTACAGACAAGTCTATGTTTCTGACATATTTCCCTTCATCTTTTTTCTTGCCCAGGCAGGAATCTGCTCTAGGCAATCTTAAGGGCTATCTCTCTGCTCTATCTGCCTTCCTGCAGATGCTTGACCAACTCCTTTTATTTAAGTGCCATATTGTAAATAGGTTTCTCAAAAGGCTTGTACATATGTTTCCACCTTCGCCCTTTATCATGCCTCAGTTGGATCTTAATTTAGTTTTCACTAATCTCATGTGTGCTCCCTTCAAACCTCTGCACAATTGTCCTGCCTGGCTGCTTACCATCAAGACAGCCTTTCTAGTGACACAACATCTACCCAGAGGGTGAGTGAGCTGCAGATCTTACATCCAAGCCTCCTTACCTGTCTGTTTCCAGACAAAGTGGTGCTTTGCACCAGGGTCTCTTTCCGAAAGTGGTGACCCCATTTCATTTGGGATAGTCTGTCACCCTGCCCTCCATATCCCTCTAAAGAAGAGGAGCAACTCCACTGTCTGGTCCCAAAAGGAATGTTCTCTGTCTACCTTGACGACACAAAAGAGTTCCAGGTGGATGACCAACTCTTTGTAGGGTATGTTAGAGCAAAGAGAGGTTGGTCATTACAGAAGTGAACCATTTTGCACTGGGTTGTTCTCTGTATAAAAATCTGCTGTGCCCTGGCGAAAAAGCATTCTCCTGTGGGCTTACAGGCCCATTCTACCAGAGGAAGAGCTGCAACCACAGCATTGGCTTGTGAAGACCCCAGTCCTGGACATTTGCCAGGCAGTAACGTGGACATCCCTGCACACGTTTGCGAAACCCTACTGCTGCATCAGTCAGTTCCATAAGGATGTAAATTTTTCCTGTTCAGTCAGTAGTCTAATTAATTTGTCCGCAGCCCACTGCAGGGAGACTATTGCTTGGGTATCTATTCACAGATAGGGAATCTCCAGCTAGAAGTCTCTTTCAGATGAATAAGTTGCTTACCTCTGTTAGAGTATATCTAGCTGCAGATTCCTTACACCCACCCATGCTTCCCTGCTCTGTGGACAGATTTCTCGGGTTAGGTTTGATCCCTTTCAGGTCCCTAGTTTGGACACTTATTCATCAGTTCAATTCATGGCTCTGCACTCCTGGTGTGGAAAATCGTGAAAAGAAACTGACAGTGGCACACCTGGGTGGTGCATATAGGCATTTCAATGTCATATTCTGGTGCAGACGATACCGACAGCGCAAGCAGAGCCGATCAACACCACGTACCAGCATGCAGGGGTACTGCTCACAAAAAATCATCCTCATCCAGTCTGACGCCTGGGGAGAATTCAAAGGTAAGTAATATGCAGCTAGATGTACTCTCTACCAGATAAGGTATTACAGAAGGTATATAATTTGTCCTTAAGGGCACAACAGGCAATTCAGGACATACACACTTTAATCAAGTCAACACTCAGTAACCAACACCACATCTCAAACTTCTTCACACTAGTCAGTTCTTTTGTGAATCTTTCTTAGACTTTAAATAGCGTTGTCTAATCCCACAAACTAATCTTAAAGCAAGATGCCTCTCACCTGAAAAATAACGTAATGTCCTACTTTTTTATTGCTCATCGATTTATGAAAATGTAAGCATTGTTTTCTCCCTCTGTGTTTTTTTCCATTTCTCTCTACGGGGTGATCAACCCTTTTTACCAAGACTTCGACTGGTGAAGGGTCACCCTCCCACCACATTTCCACTTTTATTCAGAAATGTGGCACTGATAAAGAGGTATTCTTCACAATCTGCTCAAAATTGTTCAAAGAAGGGCGTTTTCAAAGTTCTGCTCATCCTTCTCTGTAATTTGTATTCTTTATCTTTTTGATTTTGTACACAAAAATGATATATCAGGAGGCAAGGACAGAAGGGGAAGTTTGATATAACCTTTTGGATTAAAGATGTAGCATCAGATTTCACCTCAAAGATTGATATGATATTGAACTTAATTGGAAAAGGGCAAGGGGCCATTTAAGAAGATAAGCAATCTTCACGTTTGGGGCAGATAGACTTGCCAACCACTAGGATTTCGGACTTTCCCTCATTAAAGTTGTGCTAGTGGCTCCTCAACCATTCTCAGCCAAGCATTAAACAGTGTATGTATGTTTGTGTACGTACATGTAGAGAGCTGAATCTTTTTTGATCAGCAACAAAATGCTGAACAGGTGGCATTTTTGAAAGAGGATGATGACAGTTTGATCGAAATGGATGGATAATTCAGTGTTTCAATATGCATAAAGAAGCAACATCTGAGATATTGTATGTCCTTAACAATTAGTCCAATGTAAGCAAGACAGTGAAGCTGTCAGGTGCAGCACATGGAAGACAAAAATATGCAAATTTGCCGTACACACTAGAGTCCAGAGGGTTTCTCTCCCTGTAACTATGCACACAGTGGAAATACTGGACATCAACAACCGCACAGTCATTTGGCACACCAGAAACAAAAAGGGAACTTATTCTCCATAATTCAGCTCATGATAGGCCAGTCGAAATGGGCATTGCAGGTGTTATGGATGCCAATGTATGTAACCCAAGCTGGTGTCTCAGCCTGACCCGTGAACGTGGACTGAATCAAGCAGTCCTAAACATTGCGATGTCTGAGGCATTCAACTTCTTTCCCAATGCAATCTGAAAAAGTGTGATTTCATTGCTTCTTGGATTCATAGTGGTAGGTCTAGGAACTCTAGGAGTTGCTCATACTAAATGGATCAAAGAGGTTGCTGATGCATTCACTCTCATTCTCGCCACCTGATTCCTTCAAAAAGCGAGGACAGACCTGGTGCTCAGTTTTGGGGTCACCTCAGTCTCACTCTGTCTGGTGTGTTTAAATCATTCATTTCTTGTACAATAAGGCTTTTCCGGCTTCTAGTCCAGGCCTCTTGCAGAGATTTTAATTTTTGATTTGTGTTGTATCATTAGAGAAGCAATTTGGCTCGGGTAGATGTTGCTAAACAGGGAGTGTTTTTTATTTTTTTTATTTAAAAAAAAAAGAATTCTGGACGCCATTTAAAAAAATGGCAGACAAGTTGCAGAGATGATGTAATATCTCAGTAACCATGAGACCTATATAATTAATAAAACATAGGTTTTGGGGGTCAAGTGGTTTTATAGAGACCAAAAATAATTCCTCAGAGCAACACTTCCGCCATTTTCCAAAATGGCAGCTCTGTAATAATGTGTTTTAACCATCATATTGGTAATTTGTCAATATGTTTTTGTTGTTTCAGGTTTTTGGTTGATTCAAATTTGTAAACTTGAGCAAAGCAGGTGGTAGCAGAGTATCTTTACCTCCTGACAGTGTTGCTAACTACAAAATCTGAGGACTCCTTCAACAAGAAAAAAAATGTCATATGTCAAACTAATTCGAAAGAAAAGGGAACATGTGGCTGGACAGAAAAGAGTCTGAGATGCTGCAGAAATACGGCAAGACGAAGTTCACAAAAGATTTAAACTGATGGGTGAAGAGGATCCATTATTTTATCATCGTAACAAATGCTACAAGGCATATGCAATGGAAAAAGGTCTGGAAACAATTTGTCAAAAAATAGCAGAAACCAGTGAATCACACCAAGATTCCAAGTCTTCTGAGAAAGCGACAACAACCAAACCCAGTACCCATCCACGTAGAAGATAGATGGCTACCCGTCGTCCACCTCCAACAACTGATCAGAAAGCAGAGGATCTTCAATGTGTTATTTATGGTTTAGCCAGAACAGGAGCCAAAGGGATTGACGAAAGAACAAAGTACAGAGTATGAGAGATCAAAGGGCAAACTAGTTTTTATCTGCAGCTAGTTTCTTCAAAGTTTTCAGCCAAGTAGCTGATCTAAACAGTGAGGGGAAAGTATCTGCAATGGATTTGTATGCCCACCTGAACTGCATGGGTCCATACATTCGCAAATATGAATTTACAGTGAGCTCCCAGCAGCAACGTAACCACCACCCTTCAGATAAGTTTGCACTCTTTGAAAAAGCAAATTAGATTTTAAAGCCACCCTTGAGTGATGGCTACAGGTTCATAGTCGGTGAGATCAGAGAAAAATTGGTCAACACTGATGAAACTGTATTGATCCATAATAATGAAATTTTGATTTTTCTGGTGAGAATGTACAATGACGTAATTTGTTTTGGTCAGCCTAACAAAAAGAATGCACGTCTTATGGTATTCTCAGCTGATTTAGTTCCTCATGTTCTTGCTGCCAAAATAAGATCAGAGGATGCAGTTAAAATGAGCGGGAACCATTTTAAGAAACGTTCTGAAAGATTTCGATTTTGGATTTAATGGCAAATTTTGTGATGTCTCAGCTGGGAGTCGACATGAATGCCTGATGTTGTCTTAACATTTTTTCCATCATTGTTTAATATCAGCAAAGCAAAACTGTTAGAAAGTTCTTGAGTTCGGAACAGAAGACAACAACATTGATGATGGCTTTGAAGATATAAGCGAAGAAGTGAAAGCCAATTCCATGAACCAACAGGCTTATGCTGTGCATATATATGTCTTTTCACAATCTTGTTTTATGAATTACATCACTGCAAAAAAGAAAACTCTGCTACGCATGATGACTGCCCACACAATCTATGACATGTGTAAAAGTAGAGAGCTAATCACTTCAATTAATAGGATTGATGTATCAACAAGTTATAATGGCGTAGCACGGACCAGGAACGTGTTAGCAGCTCATGCTGTAAAAATCTTGTGAATCTGACAGCACACCACTTCCAAGTCACTTTACCAGGAAAGGATTTACAATTGCTGCTCCTAATAATTTTGATTTATATTGTAGACAGCTCTTCTTTGACTGGAACATTCACCACACATGATATAGTCATGGTGCCTTTTCAAGACTGTAGCAATGAAGTAGCTGGTGGAAAACATGCTGTCTCAGCTGTAGGCATAAACAAATATAACTGCAAACTTATAACCCAACTACCTTGCCATCGTATGCAAGATCACTACAAGCCATCAACATGTCCCAGTCTACCAGAAAGTTTCAAAGTGGCTGTGTAAGGAAATGCCTCCTTGGCATGGCTACCCCCTGACTTTTTGCCTTTGCTGATGCTATGTTTTGATTGAAAGTGTGCTGGGACCCTGCTAGCCAGGCCCCAGCACCAGTGTTCTTTCCCTAAACTGTTCCTTTGTTTCCACAATTGGCACAACCCTGGCACTCAGATAAGTCCCTTGTAACTGGTACCCCTGGTACCAAGGGCCCTGATGCCAGGGAGGGTCTCTAAGGGCTGCAGCATGTCTTATGCCACTCTGGGGACCCCTCACTCAGCACATGCACACACTGCCTCACAGCTTGTGTGTGCTGGTGGGGAGAAAAAGACTAAGTCGACATGGCACTCCCCTCAGAGTGCCATGCCAACCTTACACTGCCTGTGGCATAGGTAAGTCACCCCTCTAGCAGGCCTTACAGCCCTAAGGCAGGGTGCACTATACCACAGGTGAGGGCATATGTGCATGAGCACTATGCCCCTACAGTGTCTAAGCAAAACCTTAGACATTGTAAGTGCAGGGTGGCCATAAGAGTATATGGTCTGGGAGTTTGTCAAACATGAACTTCACAGTTCCAGAATGGCTACACTGAAATCTGGAAAGTTTGATATCAAACTTCTCAGCACAATAAATTCACACTGATGCCAGTGTGCAATTTATTGTAACATGCACCCAGAGGGCATCTTAGAGATGCCCCCTGAATACCAATCCGACTACTAGTGTTAGGCTGACCAGTTCCTGCCAGCCTGCCACAAACCAGACGAGTTTCTGGCCACATGGGGAGAGTGCATTTGTCACTCTGTGGACAGGAACAAAGCCTGCACTGGGTGGAGGTGCTTCATACCTCCCCCTGCAGGAAATGTAAATGTAACACCTGGCTGTGAGCCTCAAAGGCTCACCCCCTTTCTTACAGCGCCCTAGGGCATCCCAGCTAGTGGAGATGCCCGCCCCTCCGGCCACTGCCCTCACTTTTGGTAGCAAGGCTGGAGGAGATAATTAGGGAAAAAAGGAGGAGTCACCCACCAGTCAGGACAAGCCCCTAAGGTGCCCCGAGCTGAGGTCACCCCTGCCTTTAGAAATCCTCCATCTTAGTTTTGGAGGATTCCCCAAATAGTATTAGGGATGCACCCCCCTCCCCAAAGGGAGGAGGCACAAAGAGGATGTAGCCACAGTCCAGGACAGTAGCCACTGGCTACTGCTCTGCCAGACCTAAACACACCCCTACATTTAGTATTTAGGGGCACCCAGAGCCCAGGAAATCAGATGACTGCAATCTGAACAACAAAGGACGACTGCTGACATACAAGCCTGCGGAGAGGACGAACGACGACAACTGCTTTGTCCCCAGCCCCACTGGCCTGTCTCCAGAGTCGAAAACCTGCAACTAGTGACGCATTCAACAGGGACCAGTGACCTCTGAAGCCTCAGAGGACTGCCGTAACCCCCAGGACCAAGAAACTCCTGTGATCAGCGGCTCTGCTCAAAAACAGCAATATTTTTACAACAAAGAAGCAACTTCCAAAGAACTCACTGTTCCCACCGGAAGCGTGAGACTACACACTCTGCACCCGACACCCCCGGCTCGAGATCCAGAGAACCAACACCACAGGGAGGACTCCCCGGCAACTGCAACCCCGTGAGTAGCCCGAGACGACCCCCCCGTATCCCCACAGCGACGCCTGCAGAGAGAATCCAGAGGCTCCCCCTGACCGCGACTGCCTGTAACAAGGGACCCGACCCCTGGACTAAGCACTGCATTCGCAGCCCCCAGGACCTGAAGGAACCACCGAACCTCAGTGCAGGAGTGACCTTTAGGCGACCCTCTGCCTAGCCTAGGTGTGGTGGCTGTCCCGAGAAGCCCCCCGCTGTGCCTGCCTGCACTGCTAGAGTGACCCCGGGTCCCTCCATTGTTTCCTATCTAAAACCCGACACCTGCTTTGCACACTGCACCCGGCCGCCCCTGTGCCGCTGAGGGTGTGTTTTGTGTGCCTACTTGTGTTCCACCCTCACCCCCACCCCCCTCAGTGCTCTACAAAACCCCCTGGTCTGCCCCCCGAGGACGCTGTTACTTACCTGCTGGCAGACCGAAACCGGAGCACCCCTGTTCTCCATAGGTGCCTATGTGTTTTGGGCACCTCTTTGACCTCTGCACCTGACCGGCCCTGAGCTGCTGGTGTGGTATTTTTGGGGTTGAATTGAACCCCCAAGAGTGAGCTGCCTATGACTAGGACCTGCTAAATATAAGTGTTTTACTTACCTCACAATCTAACCATTACTTACCTCCCCCAGGGACTGTTGATTTTGGCGCTGTGTCCACTTTTAATATAGCTTATTGCCATTTTAACAAAGACTGTATATGATATTGCTTTAATTCAAAGTTCCTAACTTACCTGTGTGGAGTACCTTGTTTTTTATGTATTTATTTCAAATCTTGAACTTGTGGTTCTTAAAATAAACTAAGAAAATATATTTTTCTACAAAAAAACTATTGGCCTGGTGTTAGTCTTTGAGTGTGTGTTCCTCATTTATTGCCCGTGTGTGTACAACAAATGCTTAACACTACCCTCTGATAAGCCTACTGCTCGACCACACTACCACAAAATAGAGCATTATAATTACCTAATTTTGCCACTATCTTACTTCTAAGGGAAATCCTTGGACTCTGTGCACACTATTTCTTACTTTTAAATAATATATACAGAGTCAACTTCCTACAGCATGGATCTTTTACCTGATGCTGCGGTCAGCCAAGCTGATTTAACTGAAATTATCATGATGCTTTTTCTGTGCGGACTGAAGAAAGAAGAAAAGCCAGTTCCTCTGTGGGCTGGAATTCATGCACTTATCTCGCAGAATACCATCCCACTGAAGAAGGTTGGGTTTTTACCAGAAATACCATCACGAGTCACATACTTTTTTTTCCCCCAGAATCTGCATGCTCGGCTTGAAGACCAGCCTATCCTGACAATTTTCGGCAATTAAGGTGTTTTTTATATTGTAGCTGACATTTTTATGAGCGATCCAGTAGAATTTGGTGATCTTTATCCAATGATGTGTGTTGTACCAATGACAAAAGATGCGTTGCAGTGTGCAGGACGTTATCTCAGTGAGTGTGGCATAGATGATGCACTTATTGAGGCTGATGTCTTTGAAAGCAAAACTGTCTAGTCAGTATGGAGCGGAACTCATTATGTTAGTTCATTACAAGGTATGCTCATCAAATCTGAGGATGTAGAAACATTGTGCCGAAATGCTTTCCGGAACAAGAATGACAAATTAGGTTTTGCATATTTTATCTCTGAAGTGAACAAGGCACAAGGTGCACTTCATTCAAAAGACATAATACAAAGCAAGGTAATGTTCAATACACTCGGTTCAAAATCAGAAAACCAAAAAAAGCAGAACTTTGCAAGTACTGAGGAAATGTTTTACACATGATAGCTCTAGTGAAAAATTGGTACATGCTGATCGGGAAGGTGATTGGGAGCTGCACGTGAAGACTGTGGAGTCACTGATTACTGTGTTTCACAAATTTGATTGCATAAACTACCTGAGATATGGGTCCTGGTATTTGGAAAGAGTGAAGAAGCTAGAGGTGGAAAAACCATACCTCTAGAGAAAATTCATCCAAAGACATTTTGTGGTGAAAGACAGAGAGGGAAGGTTCAATGCTGTGGCTCCAGATATGAAATTGGAACAGACGATTCAGAGATCACAGAAAAGCTCCAAGGGAATTGTTGGTCAGACACTTAAAAGTTCATATGTTGCTCAATGGCAGCTAGTTTACCAAGAAGTTCATTTTATTTGCAGTGTTTTCCACAAGACGACAAATACAAAATTAATAGACCATCATGAAAGGGTTCCTCACTACAAATTTGTGGGAAAGAGAGGGGAGCGTTTCAGTAAACTTGTTGACATGTTGACAGACTTTTTTTTTCATGTGGCATTAAGGAAATCCCTTACTGAGCTTGTGTTACAACACAACTTTGTGGCCAAACAGTATGTGGATAATGAAGTAAAGACTCGTCTACTAGATGTCCTGGAATATGGATTTAAACTATACGTAGAACCGAAGCAAGAGAGATTTGTATTGAAAGAGAAAAGGCTGTTTGACATAATCACTAAAGCTAAACTTCCACGCTTTAATTGCCATGGCAAGATTTTCGTCCACCCAGCCACTACAAAACAGGTTATAAAAAAACTATTTTCGCAATCACTTAGATGAATGTAGCAAATGAAAGGGGTGAGTTTATCAAGGACATTCTGTCACATGACCTTTTTCCCAACAAACATGTTTGATGGAGATGCTGCAACCAAACCAGTGAAGCACAAATTCATGCAAGAGCTTGAAAAAAAACTAACACCTAAGAGTATCAATTCGAAAGAGGTGTCCTCATTGAAAACTGCTGTTGTTGTGGACCATGTTGCAATTGTGAATGGTCAAGATTTCATCCTTCCAAAACTTCAGTGAGGTCATTCAGACTGTTCTACAGAAATCAGTCAGGGTGCACCTTGTAAGAACAGCACATTGTTTTTGACAGTTATCTTAAACTATCTGTCAAAGAGAATCAGACGAATGCCTACAAGTGGAACAATTGACCTTGCCTCCATCAAAGATTTGACACCTGTACCTGTCCAACTTGATAAATTCTGGTCATCAGCAAATAACAAGGTGAACATGAAGATGTTAACTTCCCAAGATATTGCTGATGCTTCAGTGAACACTGAATTTCCAATTATTGCAAGTGGAATGATTGTCATTGAGGAGTTGGTGCCTGCAGAGAGAGATTCAAAAGGTATGGGCCGTTTTGTTCAAGAACTTAAAAGCAAATTGGAGGAAGCTGACCTTCAGGTTGTGCAACATGCTGAATGGACTGTTCGAAATGGTTCCAATCGAGTCATTGTACTGTCAAATTACACAGATTTTATTACCATGCTGTTTCATTTGTTACAATGTTCATAGGTCAATGATTGTAAGAGTTATGGGTACATTATGAAACAGATGAGACAAGACACTTAATCCCACTTCTGACTCTGTAGAAGAAACGTGGCCCAGAGATGCCCAGTGCACTGATCAAAAGCGAAAAGAACAGATGTCAGATGGAATGCTGAACAATGCAAACATGCACCCCCAGTCACAAGGATCTCGGTTTAATCCATTGTTTTTTTTGCCTACCAGGACACCCCAGTTTGAACCCAGCCATATGCAAATCTGTCTTGACCCTGCTGCCCCATTGGAACAATCCAGCCCAGACTGCCAGGTCCTCCCTGGACTGTAAAAAAAAAAAAAAAGCAGCCTGAAACTGGTTTGGGGGTATTACCCCTCATCAGCCAGGCTAACTTGAATTCATTGGTGCAGTGAGCACAGGACCCACGTCGGGCATCCCCTTCCCACTTAGGGCGACAAAAGTAAAAAGAACAGATGATGAATAGAATGCTGAACAATGCAAACTTTCACCCCCATTCACAAAGATCTGGTTTTTATCCATTGTTTGTTTGCCCACCACGCCATCCAAGTTTGGACCTAGCTATATGCAAACCAATCTTGACCCTGCTCCCCATGGGAACTGTCCAACCCAAACTGCTAGGCCCTTCCTGGATCGGAAACAAGCATCCCGACACCAGTTTCGGGGTGTCACCCCTCATCAGCCAGGCTAGCTTGAATCCAGTGGCACAGTGAGCACCGGTCTCACGTCTGGACATACCCTTTCTACTTAGGGCTACAAAAGCAAGTCAGATGCTCTCACGGGTGATGACACTATGAGCAAAATTGGAACAAAGCTTGGAGCTTTAACTGCTGAACTTGTGAGGTTTCCAAAAGGATTTGCTGAGACAGAAGAAGAATGTTCCTTGAAATCTGTAGTAAAATACCTTGTGAATGTGTGGAAAATGGGTTTTGACAATCTTCGGTACAATGAGTTCAAAAGATCAGTCCCGCTAAGTGACCTTACACCGATCTCATTCTGTGCGTTCACACATTAAAAGAGCGTTCTGCTTGATGAGAAGATGTGTAAATGTTTTGGGTCATGCATATGTAAAGAAAGGTCCTTGTGAATCTGGTTGGGAAGATATTGATGGGGTGCTAAAAACTAAGACATTTCTAAAGCCTCTACCCACAGAACATAAACGTACATGTACTTGCAAAACCTGAGCTGCAAAAAGATGTCCATGTCGATAAGCTGTTCTCAGATGTTCAATATTATGCAAATGTACCACAAGCGATTGCTGAAACAAAGTGGACTATGAAACTGTGTGTAATACAGGAGTGAGAAACCTTATTTTTTAAAATTTTCGGATCATAAACATTGTTTGTTGTATACATAAAAGGATTAAAAGTCATTATTTTTTGTTTAATTTCTGTATATGTCTCTTCTTCCTCAGTTACCGCCATTTTGGAAAATGGCCGGAGGGTTTCTCTGAGGATTTATTTTCTGTCTACATAAGACTATAACCCCCCACATCTATGTTTTGACACTAAAATGATGTATTTAGGACTCATGGTTTTCTGAAATTACATCGTCACTGCAACACAGCCACCATTTTTTAAAATATCACCCAGAAAAATTCAGCCTGGATCAGCAATGTCTACCCAAGCTAAATTACTTCTCTAATGATCTAAATACACAAATCAATAATGAACATCTCTGGACAACAATTTTTTTACAGAGGTGTATCAAGGGACCGGGATTATTACACTTTGGCAAGATTTGCTGATGAAGAATAGAGGATACTGTGTTAAGATGTTTCTACACTACTATGTAATGCCACTCAGCATGGGTCCTTAGTTCATGAACCATACGATTTGTAAACCTTTGCTCCATAGATCTCTCCTCAGAAATGTGTGTAGTCTGTCAAATGCCAGAAAAAGTAACTCCAAGGCACAGTGCAAAAAGCAAACAGTTGTGGGTTTCCTTTTGGCCCTGGTGTATTGGCATTACTAGAGTCATCTGTTGTGTGGCCAGTGCCATTCTTTATCGTATACCTTACAGAATTAGCTGTTCAAGTAGGTACCTACAAAGACTTACTTGGTTTCAATTTGGGCTAAAAGAAATAGTCAAGGGAGTCATTTAACGTTCCCATCAAGGTCAGGCTTGTACTGAGTTGGATCTCAGCATCCACTCTTCCTGTCAGAGGTACAGTTTTGTATACTAGTGGCTTCCATTTGAATACAACGCTACATATGCATTCATCAGTCTCTATGATTACCATAACACAGATTAAATACTCTGTGGTTTTACATACAAAGTTTCAGTAGGACATGGTATTGATCAGAACAAACCATTGCTTCTTCCCGAAGGTGTTGAATGAATTTGATCTAAATTAACAAATTATTCTTTGAGGTTTTTTTTCTTCACCCACATTTTTCACTCCCTCAAAATGGTGTTGCACCAAATGAATGTTAGTCAAGCTGTTAGATTTGATCTTGACGCAGCAATCTATGTGTAATCGCCTTCACTTTGTTCCTTGGGTAGTACAGATGCAGCAAGCCTGTACCCAAAATGACAGCTATCGGATGGATCCCTTCCCACATCTTCTGTTATCCGCTGCGGGGTAGATCCGTTCCTTCGAATGTTGAAGCAATGCATTAAAAGTAGCATCTTTGGAAATCTTAAGATGTGTTTTGCAGTGTAGCTACGAGGGCCAATTATATGCGTACTCTGCAAACACTGCAAACTTGATGCTTCTTTCAGAGGTTAAGCTCCATCCTAATACGTTTCAGGCAACTATTTTCTTAGTTTCCAGATGCTCACATCACCCTCCTCTGTGTGCTAAAATAAAAGCGATAGGCTACATTTCAAAAAGTGGTAACGTGGTCATGGCGCGCAACTCCATCTGGGAAAGAAATGTGCCTGTGTGTACATTGTGATGAACATGCAGCTCTGGATAAGCTTTTGAATTGAATAGCTTTGGGAAGCAGTTTCAGATCCTTCTCCTAGGTGAAAGGGAGCCATAAATTGGGAACCACCTGGGCTAGAAATAACTAAGCCACCATGGAGATAGCTTCGTGCAATCCATCTTTTAGAAATTCACTTGCTAAAAGTAAATTATTTATTATTCTGTTAAGAGTGGGCTTTTTTTCAATCAATCGGGAATTTGTAAGCGCACTACTCACCCTTGAGGGTCTCAAGGTGCTGTGAGGGGAGAAGGGGCAGGGGGAGGTTCTTCTATTGCTCAAACTGCTAGGTCCTGAGAAGTTTCCTGAAGGTAAGGAGGTTTTTGGTCTGGCGCAGGTGGGTGGGAAGAGTGTTCCACGTTTTGGCAGCAAGGTGCGAGAATGATCTACCACCGGTTATAGTTCTGCAGACGTGTGGGACAGTTGCGAGGTCGGCAGAGCGGAGATGCCGAGTCAGTGTGTAGAAGGAGAGCCGTCTGTTGAGGTATTCTGGTCCGGTGTTGTGCAGGGCTTTGTGAGCATGGGTGAGAAGTTTGAAGGTGATTCTCTTTTTGACTGGGGGCCAGTGCAGGTTTCTCAGGTGGTCTGTGATGTGGCAGTGGCGGCGGATGTCCAGAATGAGGCATACAAAGGCGTTCTGGATGCATTGCAGCCTCTTCTGGAGTTTGGCCATGGTTCCTGCATAGAGGGCATTGCCACAGTCCAGTATGCTGCTTACGAGGGCTTGGGTAACTGTTCTTCTGGTTTTGGTGGGTATCCATTTGTAGATCTTCTGAGCATGCGAAGAGTGTTGAAGCAGCAGGAGGAGGAGATTGCGTTGACTTGCTGGGTAATGGATAATGAGGAGTCCAAGATGAATCCTAGGTTGCGTGTGTGGTCGGTGGGAGTTGGAGCAGCTCCAAGACTGGCAGGCCACCAGGAGGGGCTGGAGCCGAAGATGAGGACTTTGGTCTTGTCGGAATTGAGTTTGAGGCAGCTGCTCCTCATCCATTCGGCAATGGCCTTCATTCCTTTGTGGAGGTAGGTCTTGGCGGAGTCAGCGTATGAGATGATGTTGAGGTTGTGGGATCGGGCGATGTTAGCGAGCGGAGCCATGTAGACGTTGAAGAGCGTCAGGGTGAGGGATGAACCCTGGGGTACGCCGCAGATGATTTTGGTGGCCTCCGAGCAGAATGGGGGAGGCGGACTCTCTGGGTTCTGCCGGTGAGATAGGAGGTGACCCAGTCCAGGGCTCTGTCGCAGCTTCCTGCATTGCTGAGGTGTGAGCGTAGAGTGTGGTGGCAGACTGTATTGAACGCAGCCGAGAGGTCCAGGAGGATGAGGGCCGCAGTTTTGCCATTGTCCAATATGGTTCTGATATCGTCTGTGGCTGCGATGAGGGCCGTTTTGGTACTGTGGCTGCTGTGTACTCCGGATTGGTAAGGGGCCAGGGTGCAGTTCTTCTCGAGGAAGCGGGTTAGTTGTCTGTTGACAGCCTTCTCGATGACTTTTGCCAGGAGGGGAGCTGGGAGATAGGCCAGAAGTTCTTGAGGTCCTCTGGATCCGCCTTGGGTTTTTTGAGGAGGGCGTTGATCTCTGCGTGGTCCCAGCTCTCCGGGAAGGTGGTGGACTTGACGGAGCTGTTGATGATCTCCCGTAGTTGGTGTGCGATGACAGAGCTTGCTTTGTTGAGAATGTGGTGAGGGCAGGGTTCAGCTGGAGTGGATGGTGTTCATGATTTTGATGGTGTCGTCCCCGTTGACGGGGGTCCAAGAGAGCAGGGGGTTGGTCTGAGATGAATCTGTGGTGTTGGTGGTTGCCGGTGGAGATCTGGGTGCTGAAGCTGTCGTGGATGTCTGCAATCTTGCGGTGGAAGTAGGAGGCTAGGGAGTCAAAGAGGTCTTGGGTTGGCGGGATGGCGTTGGAGCTGGGGTTGGAGAGTTCCTTCACGACATTGAAGAGCTCCTTGTGGCTGTGTGCGTTGTTGATTCGGTCTTTGAAGGCAGTTCTCTTGGCGGCTCAGATGAGTTGGTAGTGTCTGCGGATGACGTTTTTCAAAGGCTGTGTGGTTGTACAGAGTCTGATCTTGGCACCACTTTCTTTCGAGTCTTTGGCAGGTTTGCTTAGATTCGTTGAGGTCGGCTGTAAACCAGAAGGGCCTTTCAGTCAGAATTAGGGCAAGAGCACTGGCACAGGTGGCGACCCATTGCCTGAAGTTGCGTGCAGCTGCATCAGTGTTGGTGGTGTCAATGGGTGGGATCCGGGAGAGGGCCATGATAAGTTGGTCTTAGGTGACCTTGTTCCAACTGCGCTGGGGGATCCGTTGTGGATGGTGGTGTGTTGTGGGTTTCTTCAAGAAGAAGTGGATGCAGCAGTGGTCTGTCCAGTGGAGTTCGGTGGTGTGGCTGAAGGAGACGTGATTGCTGGCGGAGAAAAAAGGGTTGAGTGTGTGTCCTGCGGAGTGGGTCGGTGTCGTGATGAGCTGTTTGAGGCCGAGGTTGGAGAGGGTGTCGAGCAGGGTGGCGGTGTTGTTATCGTTGGTTTTCTCGAGGTGGAAGTTTAAGTCCCCGAGGAGTATGTAGTCAGTTGATGCGAGAGCGCCCGTAGGGATGATGTCGCTGAACTGCTGTCATGGACCGGTAGATGAGGGTCTCTCGAAGGATGGTGTTTGGGTTAGTGTGGATTTTGAAGCGCAGGTGTTCGGCGGTGCTGAGGGTGTCTTTGATACTGGTCGTGATCCTAAGGGTGTTCTTGTGAACGATGGCAATGCCTCCTGGTTTGTTAGACCAGTCCCTGCGGGTGATCTTGTAGCCATCCAGGATGGCTATGGCGATGTCAGGCGCAGAGGAGGGGTTCATCCGGGTCTCAGACAACGTCTGGGGAGGCTGAGTCGAGTAGATTGCATAGCTCTACTGCGTGCTTGTGGACGGAGCGGGTGTTGAGGAGGATACATCTGAGATGGTTGCGTCCTGCCTTGGTGGGTGGGTTGTTGGCATGGAGGCTAGTGAAGGTGCAGTTCCGGCACGAGAAGGGTCTCTGGGTGGTCTGCGGGGAGGCTAGAAGGCGGGCGGGAGAGCAACCAGTGTTAAGGGCGCGAAGGGTGGTGGCATCGTAGTAAAGATGTGCGTGGCAGAGGGGGGGGGGGGGAACGGGAGCCAGAGGTTCTGGCACTGGATGTGGTCCAGGCACAGACGGGCTTGCCTTTGGTGCGCCTGCTGCACGGCCGCACTGTGATCGCCATTAAGAAGGGCGGTGGGGGAGGAGAGGACAGCTGGGAGGTGGGAGCAGGGGCGAAAAACGGCACCAAAAGGGGGGTGGGCCCGCAGGGGCAGCAACAGCAGGGGAGGGGGTGTGTGTGTGAGAGAGAGAGAGCGGAATGAGAGAAAAACGAGGAAGAGAGTAGGGAAGCAAAAGGAGCACAAAGGGATTGAAGAGAAAGCAGAGAAAGGAGGAGAAAAGGAAGAGAGAGACAGAAGGTAGTCTAGAAAGAGAGCAGAGCTTTCCCACTAGACTCCAGGGATGAGGCACAGACAGAAGCCTGCGGGTGGAGGAGTGCCTCAAACTCCCCACAGGGGGTCAGGATTCTAGAGGAGCCCGCGAAAGGGCTCTACTTGCAAGGTGGAGCCACCGGAGGCAGAGCTGTGCACTGACCAGGTCAGTGGTATTGCTAAACGATGTACAATAGTTTTTTTCTGAATGTCAGGAGCTAATGATATTGAACTTTTTCTAAAAGGTAACCTTACCTTTTTTTAAACTAATGCACATATATAGATAAATAACGCAGGTTCTTTTTTTTCTTATCTTTAGTTGGTATGGAGCAAGAAGAAAACGAGTTGACTGCTTATTATTTGAAATGCCTTGCTAATCTATCACAGCTTCTGAACAGCTAAAAAGGAACACCTGTTGGAGACCCAGCTAACGGCCGCAGAAGAGATCAGTGTTTTAACAAATAGCTTCAGATGTTTGGATGGTCCGGGTTGATGAGCTAGTGTAAACCCTGAGAAACTGAAACAAAAAGGGTTTGCATTTGTGTTCACCTAGACAATCTATTTGTCTGGGCTGCCAAGGCTTTAAGACATTTTATATTTCCCAGTTCCCTTCAGAATCGCACAGACGTGTGGAGTGTTTTTCAGAACCAATCCATTTACATGGTGACGGTTGTTGTTTTCAAAGAGAAAGTCAATAGTCATGCTTTATTCCACTTCCTATACTGATAACCTCAGCATGCGGAGGATAAGTCTCACAGGTACGACGGCGCTATGATAATTACTGGATAATTTACTCTGCTGAGCAAACCATTCACATTTGAAAGGCCGAGATCAACAGAATCACCTGACTCCTGATTAAATTGGGTCTCTTATTTGACATCAGATGGCTGTTTTATTAGGAGCAACGTTGCCAAGCATTTTTTTGAATTTCAGTGGATAATAGCATTTTGAAATTCACATGTATATTTTTGTACAGCTGTTTATTATTTAAAATTGTATTATAAAATTATTTTTCCCATTCAAAGTTTGAAATAAAATATGTTATAACCATTCCTGATGGACCGTTTGTATGTAGATAGGTAATAGATAGCTTAAAATGTAAATCTGATTTTTATTTTTGATCTGTTTGAGGTAATTTACTCTGAACCCAAACATAATTGCATAGCGCCTGTTTATTATGGTTGATTACTTTTAAATTAATTGAGAATTACTTCAATCTTCAAATAAATGAAATATCTAAGCGCAACCACATATTTTCATACATTTTAAAATTCTATTAACCCGCTGTGCTTGATTTTCGATTTTTATTACTTTGTATCCTTGAGTGTCCTTGGCGCATGTACCGAGTGTAGCAAGTCGAACGTTTATTACATATGAGAAAATGCCCGCTTCTTTTATTTAGGTTATTTTTTATAGAAACTTTTTATTGATTTTTTTTTCTTTCTTACATTTACTTTGAAGCATTTAGACCTCATACATGCAGTGCAAATGACAGACATGGCAGCAGTAATTGTTGGCATCATTACCTTGTAGTTCACTAACACAGGAATAGTACGAACATCATATTCAGGCCATATTTTCACCTCCTCTTTTATTTAGGTTCGTAAGAAAATCTGTATGTCATATATGCCATATAGCTACACAGTATGTATTCATTCGAAAATATTACAGCATTTTTTAAATAGTTTGCCAAACGAAAATACCACAAGAGAGGACAGTAACACTGCAGTCAGCCAGATATGTATCTGACAAAATAAGCCCTATTTTCCTTGTCATTATGCAAAAATATATTTTTCTTCAGCACGCAGTTGCTCATAGATTGGCAATCTTTTCTGAACACCACCATCCACCTCTTACATGCAATATTAATTAACATAACTGCTCCTTCCTTTCGTTCCCAAAACCCAGCCGAAAGAGAAACACTTTAAACTGATACACCCATGCAACAGGGGAAAGAGGACTGAAGCGTCACTCCCAACTCAAATCAATATCGGCGCTATTAAGATGACAGAGCGCGTGCACCATATGTACACCCAGTACGGTAGCCAGTTTTAGCCAATCATGTCATTAAGTATAACTTTTAATAAGAATGTTTTAATAACAATGCCAAAGACCGATTTATAAAGGTGTTTATTTGCACTACTCTATAGTAAAAAATAAAAGATCGTTCTCAGACATATTAAGGTCCTGAGGATTTACCATAAGTCCTTACAAAACAATATCTAGGAGGTCTTTGCTGAAGTTAGTCCTGCAAGTAGTTCTACGATGCTACTTTTTGTGCTTTTCCGACCTGGAAGATGCATAAGTTGTATGTGAGGATTCTTCATTGACTGCAGCTTCTTAATAATAGTAGTAGGGGAAGAGCATTAATGAGGTCAACGTAACTTTTCTTGCGGTTAAGAGCTGCACCTCAAGTTGTCACTAAATGCCTGCCAAACGTGGCATATCACACATGACAGAAGGGTGTACTCGCCCACCCCATCTTGAATGGTGGTTTATAGAAGCAGACTCTTAGTGTTACAGATTTTAATGGTGATACAGTTTATTTGTAGTGTCTTTGGTGAAACAATTGATGAGGAGAACTATTTGGTGATTTCTTAAAAATGCATTCTTTTTCCAGGGCAGTCCAGTGCTGGGGACAAAATAGATTTCTTACCAGACGCTGTAGCTATAATTCTCCAGTTTGTGTCTTTAATGCATTTACACGAGGCTCACCGGTCTCCCCTTACCTCAAGAAGCCAAGACTAAAGTAGCCCAACGAATTTTTTTTCTAAAGGTTTTATTACATTTTTTAGTAAGTATCAGAAATAACTCTGCAGTGGGCATTTAGAAACGTAACAAGATATTGACTAATAGACACAAAACCGCAGTATAATGACATAAGCATAGCATCAGCAATCACCACTGAACATTAAGAGAAATATGTCTAATATTAAACTTTAAATGCGTAGCAGATGAGACTGTCTATAAGGACTAGCAAGTGGTGAGACTTATGAAAAGTGTGTCTATAAACACTATTGCAAAGGAAAAGCAGGAAAAAGGAAAACGACAGATCGAAGTAAGAATACCAGGTAGGAAAAGAAAACTTGATTGTATAGAAGAAATCAGGAAAGGGAAACGAAGAAATACACAAAAGCTAGCCATGTAGTTGATAATTAGTGCTACAAACAAATTAACGTCTAAAGTTGAATCAATGGGTGAGCGCACAGGGAGGTACTGAACAATGATTCCAGGTTACTTATAAAGGTGTATAATGTGCCCCATAATCGCATGGATGGGACTGGGTTCCTAATGTGATATGACTGAGCAGTGTGCAATACCCAAGCCCGCCATGTGTGATATGAGATGCGTTGAACGTTCTTCCAATCCAGTATAATAACTTTAATAGCTATAGTAATCAACAAATCAAGGAGAATGAGGTCACTGTCTGTAAGAAGGAAAAGTTCTCAATAGCACACAGACAGAGTGCAATAGTCAAATAATCCAGTGATATGGTAGTTTTAAATATTTTACTTAGTTGGACCGCAACATCATTCCAGTAAGTGGAAGAACAGGACATGTAAAAAACATGCTCCATATCACCATCCGACGTAGCACAGGACTAACAACAAATCAAAATCTGTCCGTTTCAATTTCAAAAGTTTACTAGGGGTCCACTACACCGAATGGCAAAGAAAAAAATAGTTCCCATTAGAGAAGGGAAAGGTTTACCTTGAAACAGAGAGGAGAAGAATTTCCCCTGTGTCTGGTCACCTGATAAGGTGAAATAATTATCATGAAAGTGCTTAGACCATTTAGTAAGGAGGATCAGTTAGGAAGAGCTCTCACACAACACATTGTAAATCTTAGAAGTCATGTGTCCTCCCATGAATGTGCCTGAGAGCAGAGAAAAAGGGAGGAGAGTGGGGGGCCCAATTTAAAGATTTTGCATCTGATAGAAACTTTTATTTGCAGATTCCTTACCTTAGCATTTTCCCAAGGCGTCAGACTGGATCCACAGATATTTTCTTTGAGCAATACCCTTGCGTGTCGGTAGGTGGCATTGGTCAACTCCGTAGGCATTGTGGCCGCCGTTATGATGTCGGGAGTAGTACATAGACGCCGCCCTCGTGCAGTGATGTCAGTTCTTTTCTTTCCGCGCCACGCGCTGATCAGAGAGAGAGCTACCCTTGGCTATTTTTTGGCCGAATTCAACCGTTTTGTCGATATTTTTTGGTGCGGCCTTTGGTGCGTTGAGGATGTCCCCGAAGACCGGGTTCAATCCGTGCGAGTACTGCCACAGCATGATGTCGGTGACGGACCCTCATTGTGTCTGCCTGTGGTGCCTCGAGCGCGACCACGACCTGAAGTCGTGCTCCGAGTGCCGGGCAATGCATCCGAAGGCTTTGAGGGAGCGGTCCCTAAAGCTGATGGCGGCCCGGCACTCAACTCCGCGTAGATCCTGATCTCGCTCGAGAGGAAGGTCACGAGATCGGTCGCGGAACCACCACCACTCGTCTTCTTCGAAATCTTGGGTCAAGGTAAGAAGAAGTCGAAGAAGTCCCATCGCTCTCCGACTTCACCCTGTCGCTCGGCCGACACGACGTGGGACGAGCATCCACGAACTAGGCCTCCGTCCTCGGAGCCTATGTCTGGGTCGACTCCGAGTTTCCCGGAACCAGAGCGACCCCGCCCAACTCAAGGAGTTCTGCGAGGCCATGCGCCTCATCTTTGGGCATGCTGACCCCAATACGGTGCCTTCGGGCCCAAGGGGCTTGGCTGAGGGGCCTTCGGGTTCCACGCCGGTGGCTTCGGCCCTGGCCACCGAGGTCACTTCCGGATCCGTGCGCGGATCCGCACCGACGCCAGTCGCACAGTCGAAACCTTCCCCAGCGCGGGCCGTTTAGCGACGCTCCCGACGTTGGTAGTGCCCACTATCGACGTCGACCCGATTCTCATTCCAGATGACTTGGAGTCAGAGTGGCGTCGGGCGACGCCACCATCGGCTTCGATGAGCCCCATTCGCCCGTGGTTGGATTCAGACCCATTTTCCTATGGGTACGAATGCGGGGAGGAATTGGAAGGGTCCCTGGATCCTTATGAATACCAGGAAGACCATACTATGGACTGGACACAGGACTTGGGCGAAGCCAGTGGCCTTGATACTTCTCCTGACTCTTGCATGCTGTCTCCTCCTACCGTGGCTACGGCGGAAGGAGCTACCTATGGTATGGTGGTTAGTAGGGCGGCTGAGGTCCTTGGCCTTGAGCTACCTACTTTCAAAGTCAGGTCTAACCTCCTTATGGAGGTGCTTCAGCCTGGGGCTTCTACGTCTGAACCCCTTCTCCCATTTAATGAAGCCCTCACTGATGTCCTTTTGGGTACGTGGTCCAAACCCAACACAGGGCCTCCTGTGAACAGGACTATCGCTCGCGGCCATCGGTCTGCGCCGAATGACCCGAAGTTCCTGTCCCAGCATCCTATGCCTGAGAGTCTTGTTATCCAGACGTCTTCTTCTTCTGGCGCGTTCCCTTCCGCAACCCCGGATAGGGAATCCAAAAGGCTTTGAACAATTTGGTAAGAAGTTCTTCCTCCAACCTCGCACTGCGGTCTGTGAACACTGCATGCCTTTTGGGCCGTTATTCCCACTCCCTGTGGGATACGGTTGTGCAAGTCCTGCCGCAGATACCGGAGGAGGCCCGTGCTATCGTCTCCCAAGCGGTCAAAGATGGGAGAGACGCGGCGAAGTTCACAATCCGTTGTGGACTGGATATGACCGACTCTCTGGGCAGATTGGTTGCTACGACAGTGGCCTTACGGCGCCATGCCTGGTTACGTACTTCTGACTTCTCGGGGGATGTCCAACAGTCACTCATGGACATGCCCTTTGATGGCACCCGTCTCTTCGGAGACAAAGCGGACTTGGCCTTGGAGAGGTTCAGGGAGTCCAGGGCTACGGCTCGGTCCCTTGGTCTTTCTGCCACCACACACCCCCCATAGTCCGCTTTTCGTTCCATTTGTGGCCACGGAAGGAGCGCCCTGTTGCATCCTCAACCCAGCCACCGGGCCATGCACTCTGGACAGCCTGTGCGTGGCCGGGGGCACTGAATCCCACGTGGTCGTGGACAGACCACCCCAGCCCCCGCAGCAGCCTACAAACCTTCCTAGTCCGTCCCCTCACTCCCGCCCAGTAGGTGGCAGAATCCACCATCACCTGCCCCACTGAGAACATATCACCACAGACGGGTGGGTTTTGCAAATAATTCAGAAGGGCTACTCCCTCCCTTTCAAATCTGCACCACCACACATGCCACCATCCTTCCATCCCCTTTCGGAGGATCATTTGGTGCTTCTCCGCCAGGAAGTCGCGGCTCTCTTGGCCAAGGGAGCTATAGAAAGGGTTGTGGTTGTTATTCCCACTACTTTCTGATACCAAAGAAGGACAAAGGCTTGCGCCCTATCCTAGATCTTCGGGACCTGAACTACTTCCTCATGAAGAAGTTTAAAATGCTCACCCTGGCTCAGGTTCTGTCTGCCTTGGACCCAGGAGACTGGATGGTAGCGTTGGACTTGCAGGACGCTTATTTCCACATCCCCATCCTACCTGCCCACAGACGTTACTTACGATTCATGGTACTTCACGAGCACTTTAAGTTTACCGTGCTCCCTTTCGGCCTTACCAGTGCCCCTCGGGTGTTCACGAAAGTGATGGCGGTGGTTGCAGCTCATCTGCGCAGGTTAGGGGTCTCAGACTTCCTCTACCTAGATGACTGGCTGTTGAAGGCGCCTTCGCCCCTGACAGTGGTCTCACACCTCCAGAGTACAGTGAACCTCCTGCACCAGCTAGGGTTCACTATCAACGTGCCGAAGCCACACCTGACTCCCTCTCAGACGCTCCCTTTCATCGGGGCAGTTCTGGACACAGTGCGGTTTCAGGCTTATCCTCCCTAAAAGGGAGTCCAAGACATTCAGGCTATGATTACGATCTTTCAGCCTTGGTCTTGGGTTTCGGTGAGACAAACTCTGAGGCTGCTGGGCCTCCTGGTCTCCTGCATCCTGCTAGTAACACGTCAGGTGGCATATGCGGGCTCTGCAGTGGACCTTGAAGTTCCAGTGGGCGCAGCATCAGGGGAATCCGACATGGTCCAGATTTCGGAGGGGACTGCGAAAGACCTGTAGTGGTGGCTTTCGAATCCCAATTGGGTCAATGGCAGATCCCTCTCCCTTCCCCAACCAGATCTCTCTATAGTGACAGATGCGTCGCTTCTGGGTTGGGGCGGCCACATGGGAGAGGTGGAGATCAGAGGCCTCTGGTCTCCGGCAGAGTCGGGACTCCACATAAATATGCTGTAACTCTGAGCGATCAGACTTGCGTTGAAAGCATTCCTTCCCTCTCTTAAAGGGAAAGTGGTGCAGGTGTTCACGGACAACACTACCGCCATGTGGTACTCCAACAAACAAGGCGGGGTAGGGTCTTGGACCCTATGTCAGGAGGCACTACGCCTCTGGACATGGCTGAAACATCATGGAACCCTGATGGTTCAACATCTGGCGGGCTCTCTCAACGGGAGACCAGACGAACTCAGCCGCCGACGCACTGTCGATCACGAATGGCATCTCCATCTGGCGGTGGCGCAAGGTCCCTTTTTCAAGTGGGGAGAGCCTTGGTTAGATCTGTTCACCTCCGCAGAGAACGCGCAATGTCAGTTATTTTGCGCGTTGGAGTTTCCAAGGCAGCACTTGCTCGGAGACGCTTTTCATCTCGAGTGGAACTCTGGCCTCCTCTACGCCTTCCCTCCTATCCCTTTTCTGCCCAGAGGTCTCAAGAAAATCAAGAGCGACCTGGCCCAAGTTATCTTGGTGGCTCCGGACTGGGCTTGAAGAGTGTGGTATCCAGAGCTATTGAGCATGTCCATCGATCCTCCACTCAGACTGCCTCTTCGGGCGGATCTTCTGTTGCAGCAGCAGGGGACGGTCCTCCGCCTCTGCTTGCAGGGTGAGTGAGCTTCAGGCCCTTTCTTCAAAGCCTCCATACTTGTCCGTGCACCCCGTCACAGTGGTGTTAGGCACTAGGGCTTCCTTCCTTCCTAAGGTGGTTACACCCTTTCATGTAGGCCAGTCCATCACTTTGCCTGCCTTCTACGCACCCCCACATCCTTCCCATGAGGAGGAGAGACTCCACCGTCTGGACCCAAAAAGAGCTTTGGCATTCTATCTCAATCGTACTAAAGACTTCGGGGTGGACGATCAACTCTTTGTTGGCTATGTGGGTGCGAAGAAAGGGAAGGCGGTGCAGATACGTACCATCTCTCGATGGGTGCTTCTTTGCATCAAAATGTGCTATGCTTTGGTGAAAAAGCAACCTCCTGACGGCTTGTGGGCTCATTCTACAAGCATTCCACTGCTTTAGCACGTGGCGTTCCTGTCCTGGATATCTGTCAGGCAGCTATGTGGTCGTCTCTGCACACGTTTGCTAAGCATTACTGCCTGGACAGTCAGGTCCGTCGGGACGCCTACTTTGGTCATTAGGTCCTGCAGGACTTTCTAGTATGATCTTAGTTCGTAGCCCACCACCGAGGATGGCATTGCTTGGGTATCTATTCTAAGGTAAGGAATCTGCAACTAGAAGTCTCTATCAGATGTACAAGTTACTTACGTTGTAACAAAATATCTGGTAGAGACATAGGGGGTCATTACAACATTGGCAGTGAAAGCCGCTTACCGGCGTGCAGAAGACCGCCAATACACCGCCGCGGCCGCGGAATACCGGCACAGCTATTATGACACATCTCGGAATCCGCCAAAATTCAGACACCCGCACAAGTCCGCCACACCAAAGGTCAATGATAAACTGGCGAAAACAAATCCTCCACCGTCATGCCAACAGAAACACGCCCATGCTATTACGACCCACGAATCCACGCAGCGGTCTTTCAACCGCGGTATTCGATTGGTGGTACACACCGCTGCGCTCAAAATACACACACATCTCCAAAACACCGCCACATTGGACAATTCCAAATACACACACCTGATACACATATAAACACCACTCCCACACACCCATTACAATATAAAACACACACCCACAAACCCCTACGACCAAAAATTAGAGACGAAGGCGACAGAGAGCACAGCAATAGACAACCCCACCACACAGAGGCACACGACACCATCACCCAAACAACATCCACGCACAAAACACCCCACACCACTACACATCACCACATTCATCACCACATACACCACCCCACACATCACCTACACCACCCAATGGCACGCAAAAGACACCCCAGGTTTTCGGAGGAGGAGCTCAGGGTCTTGGTGGAGGAAATCGTACTGGTAGAGCCACAGCTATTTGGAGCACAGGTGCAGCACACCTCTATAGCTAGAAAGATGGAGCTATGGCGAAGAATCGTGGACAGGGTCAACGCAGTGGGACAGCACCCAAGAAATCGGGAGGACATCAGGAAGAGGTGGAACGACCTACGGGGGAAGGTGCATTCTGAGGTCTCCAGGCACAACATTGCGGTTCAGCGGACTGGCGGCGGACCCCCACCTCCTCCCCCACAACTAATGGAGGAATGGACACTGGTAAGTCAAATCTTAACTATCATATCCCCCACCCTACCAGCATGCTATCACAGACCCCCACCCTCGCCCCATCCCCTATCACTCCAACTCCTCACAAATGTACTAATAACACAAACCACCCATCCCAACACCAAGCCCTGCATGACACAACAAAGCATGGACACCCATCACTAAAGCATACCCACTGCACATACCCATAACCCCTAACCATCATCACACCAGCCCCCACACAGGAATGCTAGCACTGGGGTACACGCTCACCCACCCATTGCACACCATGACACACACACATGCAATAATCATGCTTTTATACCCCTGTAGGACCACTACCTAACGTCACCAGACAGGAGGGTCCAGACATCTCTACCCCACCCACAGAAGAGGCCCACAGTGATGACAGCAGCTCTGGCCAACTGGATCCAGATGACCAGCCTGGACCATCGTGGGCCTCGGGACAGTCTGTTCCCCTCGCACAGGCACAGCCCAACACTGACCTTTTACCCTCTGGAAACACCAGTACAGCACCCACCCAGCGGGCCCATACCTCCGTACCCAGGACACGTCAATCAGCTGTGTGTCCACCACTACAGGGAACCCAGGATAACCCACCACCCCAACAACAGGGACCTGGGGGCAGTGGTAGTGGGCACACGGTCCAGGGGACAGAGGCCCAGGAACACAGGGGAACTGGGAGGGCTGCTGTGCGACAGGGGGCGGACAGGCCAAGGGAACCCACTCTCCACGAGGCCCTCTCCTCCATCATGGGAGCATACCACCACTCCCAGGAGACGATGGCTACGGTCCTGGCCAAGTTTCAGGAGACCCAGTGCCTGCAGGAGGAACAGTATTTGGGGTTCAGGGCGGAACTCGGAACCATCAGCTCCGCCCTGGGCACTATAGTAGGAGTGCTGAAGGACATACAGAACACCATGAGGGACACCGTGGCACTCCAAGGGGCCCCTGACACTAGCCTGGACGATGAATTGCCCACCACCTCTGCCGGCGCTAGTGGACAGGACACCCGCCACCGGACCACCACACCAGCACCCCACCCCCTGCAGACGGAGAACCACCCCGCAAGCGGTCCCTGAGATCCAGGAACAGGACAGAGCACAATGGCAAGACCCCCGCCAAGAAATTAGACCACCCTGATTGTCATCCCACTGTCCCACTTTGTAACCCTGTGCAGATTGGAACTGCCCCAGCTCCACTTCCTATGCCCATATGGGCTGTGCACCTGTGAGACTAATAGACTGGACTCTGCCATGGACATTCCTCCACCATCACCAATCCCCATTTTACCACCCCCTCCAATAATTAGCACTTCAATAAACACCCTTGAACCGCAAAACAATCTGGAGTCAGTCTGTGATTTTGAAAATGTGTATTAGCTATGACAATGACAAAATCCGTTCTCAATAGTAATGTCAACATACCTATGTCACACATCACAAGTCCATGAAGGATGCAAGCAGATGACACACGTTGGTAACCACACCTGTGAAACCGTAATGGAAATGTACAACTCAGTTACCAAATACTGCTTGAAATTGACAAACAGGATAGAGGTAGAAGTGTGAAAGTAAAAGTATTAGTAAAGAAAGTGTTCTCACCTGTGTGTCACTGGAAATATTGCTGTATGACTGAGTCCCTGTTGTCAATGTCTTCTTCCTCTGCTTCCTCCTCATCACTGTCCACAGGCTCCACAGCTGCCACAACACCGTCATCTGGACCATCCTTCTGCAGAAAAGGCAAGATTGTGAAGCATAGAGCAGGCGATGATGATCTGGCACACCTTCCTTGGTGAGTAGAATAGGGAACCACCTGTCATATGGAGGCACCTGAACCTGGCCTTCAGGAGGCCGAAGGTACGTTCGATCACCCTCCTAGTCCGCCAATGGGCCTCATTGTTGCATTCCTCTGCCCTGGTCCTGGGATTCCTCACTGGGGTCAATAGCCATGACAGGTTCGGGTAACCAGAGTCCCCTAATAGCCACACCCGGTGCCTCTGGAGTTGACCCAACACATAAGGGATGCTGCTATTCTACAGGATGTAGGCATCATGCACTGAGCCAGGGAACATAGCATTTACCTGCGAGATGTACTGGTCTGCCAAACATACCATCTGTACATTCAAGGAATGATAACTCTTCCTGTTCCTCTACACCTGTTCACTCCTGTGGGGGGGGGGGAACCAGAGCTACATGAGTCCCATCAATGGCACCTATGATGTTAGGGATATGTCCCAGGGCATAGAAGTCACCTTTAACTGTAGCCAAATCCTACACCTGAGGGAAAACGATGTAGCTCCTCATGTTTTTCAGCAGGGCAGACAACACTCTGGACAACACGTTGGAAAACATAGGCTGGGACATCCCTGATGCCATGGCCACTGTTGTTTGAAATGACCCACTTGCTAGGAAATGGAGCACTGATAGCACCTGCACTTGAGGGGGGATTCCTGTGGGATGGGTGATTGGTGACATAAGGTCTGGCTCCAACTGGGTACAGTTCCTGGATTGTGGCACGGTCAAACCTGTAGGTGATGATGAAATGTCGCTCCTCCATTGTCATCAGGTCCACCAGCGGTCGGTACACCGGAGGATTCCACCATCTCCTCACATGTCCCAGCTGACGGTGCCTAGGAAGGACAACAGCGACCACAGAGTCAAGCAGTTCAGAGGTATGTACCCACAACAGAACACAAAACAAAATCCCAAAAGTTGTCTGTAAGTGTGTTGAGTCCAGGCCTAGGTATGTGTGACGCAGTTGAGAATGAAGCCATGTGGGCCCCTGAAATGGCGACTGCCTGACCTCTAAAGTGGGACAATGGGATGTGAGGTAACTGCGCTGGCGTTATATACCGTCGCGGTAGGCGGTCGTAGACCGCGGCTCAATGCTGCATTGGTTAACATTGGACCCTATGGGTCCCAGGAGCCAATGACGAAGTGCGCCGGCGGTGATGATACACACAGCAGCGGACATGACTGCCATTTTCTATCTGTTCAATCACTCGATACCTGATCTTCGACAGGAGAGGACCTACGCTGCAAGTGCTGCTGTGACCTCGGTCTGGAAGAGACAATGGCTCGTGCGTCTGGGGAAAGAGCCTCTGCCTTCACTGCACAGGAGTTGGAGAAGCATGTGGACGGGGTCCTCCCCCAGTACACGCTACTCTACGGTCCTTCAGACCAACAGGTGAGTACATAGGGTGCAAGTTGTATGGGCTATGCCTGGGTGGAGAGGGCAGGATGTAAGAAGGAAGGGGGCACAGTTCTGCGAGCATGAATGAGTGTGAATGCATGTGCCACATGGAAAGGGCAGGGATGTGGGCCACTCACTTCGACGGTGCAGTTGGTAATGACTTCTCTTCTTCCCCTGTACATGTCATGTAGGTCAGCGCCCACCAGAAGAAGGATTTTTGGCTTGCCATCGCCAAGGACGTCCGGACCCTGGGGGTCCACCAGAGACGGAGCACTCACTGCCGTAAAAGATGGGAGGACATTCGCCGCTGGAGCAAGAAGACGGCGGAGGCTCAGCTGGGGATGGCCTCCCAACGTGGGAAGGGTGCCCGTCGCACCATGACCCCCCTGATGTTCCAGATCCTGGCGGTGGCCTACCCTGAGTTGGATGGGCGCTTGAGGGCATCACAGCAGACACAAGGGGGTGAGTACACTCTCATTCTGTGGACTTTACGCGCAGTGGAGGGGTCTGGGTTGCGGAGGATGGCTGTGGGTTTCCCTAGGCCAGTGCGAGTTCCGTAGGCGAGGCCCCTCCGTAATGCAGGCCATGTGCCACTCCACCCCACCTCTGCAGAGTGCCAAGAACAGGTATGCATGCCCCTGTGTCATCTATGTGTGCAGATGTCCACCATAGTCATGTAGGCCATATCCCAGGAACTGCATCTGTAGAGGCCAAGAGCACGGCGTAGTGCAGGGGGCTGCTGTGTCTGTATTGTCCGCCAACGGTAGCGGTAAGCCATGCACTCAACCTGTCTTTCTTCTATTCCCCCCCGCCCCCCTTTTTGTGCTCTCCCTGTTCTTTTGTGCATCAGCATCATCAGGCAGAGGTACAGTGGCACTGGAGCACGAGGGGGCTGCATCCCACATGGCCATGGTGGGCCACACCACGAACTCTGAATACACCAGTGGGACGGAGGGCAAGGGGAGCTTCACGGCGGTCACCGGATCAGCAAACCGCGACACGGACTCGTCCTCCGATGGGAGCTCCCTTGTGGTGGCGGCAACATCTGTGCCCTCCACTTCTACAGGTACAGCCGCCACCCCCCCCCCCTACCAGCACTGCCCTCCCAGCAGCCCCTCAGCCTTCGCCCCGTGCCCGCTTACCCAGGAGGGTGGGCATCACCTTCGCCCCAGGCACCTCAGCCCCTGCCACCTCTGCTGCCCTCAGTGAGGAGACCATTGACCTCCTCAGGTCACTCACTGTTGGGCAGTCTACCATTGTGAATGCCATCCAGGGTGTAGAAAGGGAGTTGCGACACACTAATGCATTCCTGGAGGGTATTCATTCTGGTCAGGCTGCCCATCAACGAACCCTGCAATCTCTGGCCTCAGCACTGATGGCAGCCATTGTCCCTGTGTCTAGCCTCCCCCCTCCAACTTCCTCCACCCAGACCCAATCCCCTGTACCTCAGCCTATCCCAAGCACACCATCAGACCAGCCTACACACACCTCAACACACAAGGGCAGCTCAGGCAAACATAGGCACCACACATCCCACAGGCACTCACACAAGCATCACCCACATACAGACACAGCAACATCCACTGTCTCCACTGTGTCCCCCTGCTCGTCGTCTCCCTCCTCCCTCCCAGTCTCGTCTACACTCTCACCTGCATGCACTACCACTACAGCCACTAGGACTTGCACCAGAACACCCAGCACCACACCCTGCTTACCTGCACTCACCACCCCCACTACCATTTACATGTCCCCTGTGTCCTCTCCCAGTGTGTCTGTGACGCCCCCTCCCAAAGTACACAGACGCAGGCACACACCCACCCAACAGCCATCCACCTCACGACAGCCTCCAGAACATGCACCTGCACCCAAAACATCAAAAGTTACACCTCCTACAACCACCTCCTCTTCCTCCACTCCCAGACCCCCTCCAGCTACCCGTCCCAGTGTTCCTAAGAAACATTTTCTGATTAACGTTGACCTCTTTCCCACCACCCCCCCTCCAATACATAGGTCCCGTAGTAGCACCTCAGCCAATAAAAGTCCAGTACCAGTGGTGCCTGTTAGAGGTATGTGGAGTGCACCGGGCACCAGGGCAGCCAGTGTGACGCTGAGCCAAAGCACAGCCAGTTCCCCCCCCCCCCCCTTTGAAGCACCAGAAGTTGGACAGTGCCCGACGGGATAGGGTGAAGACTCCTGCCGGCAAAGGCGCTCACAAGGGTCCCGGGGGGAGTGTTGAGTCAGCTGTGACTCCTCCCAAGGTGGGGAAGGGGCAGAAGAAAGTGCCAAAGTCTGGGGAGAGCAGCACGGCGGAGAAGGCCGCCATCATCCCCGCTGCCCAGGACGCCACCGCCAGCCCCATCGTCACTGGTCAGGAGACCACCGCCAGAGTCAGTTCCCAGGAGGGCAGCACAATAGTCACTGGTCAGGAGACCACCGCCAGAGTCAGTGCCCAGGAGGGCAGCACAATTGTCACTGGTAAGGAGACCATCGCCAGAGTCAATGCCCATGAGGGCCCCGGCAGCCACAGCCCCGCTGGGCAATGAGGGACCGCCATGGCACACACCGCTGCACAGGTCAGAGACAGCAAACTCAAGCACCGCTGAACAGGGCAAAGACCGCCATGGCAAGCACCACTGAACAGGGCAAAGACCGCCATGGCAAGCACCTCTGAACAGGGCAAGCACCGCTGAACAGGGCAGAAACCGCCATGGCAAACACCGCTGAACAGGGCAAAGACCGCCATGGCAAGCACCGCTGAACAGGGCAAGCACCGCCAACTCAAGCATCGCTAGCCAATGTGCGGCAGGGGCAGTGACGGAACTGGGACCGTCACAGGGAGAGTTCATGCACTCTGGGCACCAGTCCCCCTCCAGAACCAGTGAAGAACAGCATCCACTACCTCAGACCTTAACAGGATGAAGCACTCTGGGCACCAGTCCCCCTCCAGAACCAGTGGAGAACAGCATCCACTACCTCAGCCCTTAACAGGATGAAGCACTCTGGGCACCAGTCCCCCTCCAGAACCAGTGGAGACTTATTCACTTGAGAGTCTGTGGCTTTGCACTCCCCAGGATGGTACAATGGGCAAACCACCCACTGCAAAGACTTGTGAGACTGTGGCTTTGCACTCCCCAGGATGGTACAGTGGGCAAACCACCCACTGAAAAGACTTGTGAGACTGTGGGTTTGCACTCCCCAAGATGGTACAGTGGGCAAACCACCCACTGAAAAGACTTGTGAGACTGTGGATTTGCACTCCCCAGGATGGTACAGTGGGCAACCCACCCACTGAAAAGACTTGTGAGACTGTGGCTTTGCACTCCCCAGGATACATCAATGGGCATGGAGCCCCGTCGTGGATCCGGCGTGGTGCTGTCATGGTGCTGTCATCCGGCTGAGGTGCCCCCCTTTCCCTTCCCCCTGAGGTGCCTGTTGTATTTCTATCTGATGCCCCTGCAGTGTTCTCTCCGTTTCTGGACAGGTATCGTGTGTGGGCCTCGCCCATGCATTTTGGGCCCAGTGGTCCACGGACATTGAATGGTGCATACCTGCACTACTAAACGTGATGTATACATTTTTGAATGAGGATATATATATCTATATATTAGCTTACTGTATTTTGATACATTACAATGGTTGTACTCATTTCCTTTTGTCTTTGCATTCTTCCGGGGAGGTTGGGGGTTGTTACTGTGATGTTTGGAAATGCATTGGTTATGTGTTTTGTAGTGTGCAAGGGTTGGGGTGGGGGTGGGGGTGTTGCGTGTGTGTGTCCCTGACTTTTGCCTCCCCTATGTCGTAGGTGCAGTACTCACCGTTGTCTTCGGCGCCGCCATTGCTGATGTTCGTAGAGGAGCAGGAACACTATCGCAGGGAGTATTTGGAGTTCCGGCTCCATGGTGCCCTTCTTCCTCGTGGAGTGTGTTAAGGTGAGCGTTTTCCCATTGAAATGGCTGTTTCCGTCGTGTTTTTATCTACGGTGAATCTGCCCCGGAAAAGGTGGCAGATTGGCCTGTTGTAATACTGTGGGCGGTACTTTGTCTTCCGCCTGTCTGTTGGCGGTGACCGTCGCGCTGTTTGTCTGTACCGCCGTGGTGGTCGGAGTGTTAAAGTGGCTGTCTATGTTGGCGGTTTCCGCCACGGTCATAATTACCCTTTTTTTTCCACCGGCCTGTTTGCGGTATTACGGCTGCTTTAACACCGTCCGCCAGGGTTGTAATGACCCCCATATTCTAGTTGCAGATTCCTTACCGACCACCCATCCTCCCCGCTTACGAACTGATTTCTATGAACAGGGATTTCCCTCTTTCAGGTCCTTAGTTCTGGCGCACCAATATCAGTGTTCTTGGCGGCTCAGCGCTCTGGCTTGGAAAGTCATTAAAAGAAACTGACGTCACTGCGCAAGGGCGGTGTCTATGTACTACTCCCGACGTCATCACGGTGACCACGACGTCTACAACGCCTGCGGAGTCGACCGACGCCACCTACCGATGCGCAAGGTTATTGCTTGAAGAAAAAAATCTCCGGATCCAGTCTGACGCCTGGGGGGAAATTCTAAGGTAAGGAATCTGCAACTAGAATATGTCTCTACCAGATATTTCGTTACCGAAGGTAAGTAACTTGTACTTTAAGCTTTAGGGATTCGTAAAACCCAAAGTTGGGTAGGGCATAACATCCTTGTAGAGTCACAAATGATAAAGGTGCCTCTCCCTCATATAAATCTGAGAAGGCAATGCTCTTATTTGCCTAATTAAAGCTCAAACCTGACCATTTGGATGTCAAGAGCTTCTTATTGTTCTAGAGTGAAATGGAGAATGATTTATTAACATTGGAAGCTAGGAGTTTGTCTGATACCAACAGGGCTTTAATCGTATATTTTAGTATGTCACTAGAAAGGGCAACAGCCCGATGGGAGATAGTAAAAGTTGCTGACAGCGGGAATGGATAACTAATATGCTGTTCCATCTTAAGCCAGGAAGGGTTAATGAATCAGGTTTTGATCCAACCTTTGTACACACTGGGCTGCTAAAAACCAGTCTGGAATATTACAGCCACCTTTACCCATAGGGGGGTGTAAGGTTTTTTCAGAGCTCCTTCTGGCCCTTTTATTATTTCAGAGGAACTTAGAGCAGCTTTTATCAATCGAAGAAAATAAGTAAGTAGAGTGACAGGTTAGGGACATACTAGAAAGGAAGTTGATCAAGGTGTCACCATTAGGCCTGGGCAGAATTCGCAGAGTTTCACTCTGTGAAGTTCCATAGAGTTACATAAAAACACCATAAGATTATGCAGAGTTCTGCAAGCAGAATTGGGCATGTTAAGCTGCTCATGCTGATTTTAGCACTTTAAGCTTTTTCCCCCACTGTAAAATCAGTGACTGCGGCACCATGCAGTGTGCCATAGGGTGCTGCTTGAGTAGATTTTCTACTCAAGCAGAAGCTTTCTCAGCACAAAAGGTTGTGACCTGCCATGACCGCCTGCATTGAGAAATCTCACCAGGAACCATTCTAGAGCCCGAAACCCGGGCTAGGGGAAGCAAATTCTTGCTCATTAACTTAACACTGATGAGCAGCACTCAAGAAAAAACTCTGCCACAGGGCGTTGGCGCACGGTGTGGGCAAAACTCTGCGAACTCTGGCAGTGGAGCAGAATAGTTCCCATACCTCTAGTTACCGTCAACTTTAACGTTTCCAATGGGCACCACCATCAAAGGGATTTACGAGAAAGAGCCTAGAGGAGAGCACTACTTTTATCAAGTGTTTGTTTTCATTCAGTTACAAGAAATCAGTTAGATTGTTACAGAACCAGATACCCAGTTATTTGATGGACTTGGGTTGCCACTTGATTTGAGAAGGCCCCAGACATAAGGATGTGCAGTGAATATTAAGAAGCATGACTTCCATGTTATCCAGATTATAAGAATAGCCTGAAAAGCCAGATAATCTGTTGACTAACTCTATCGAGGGAATAGCCGTATCTGGTTCCCCAGTTGAAAATGAAGTCATCTGCATAAGCAGTGGTTTTACAGAAACTATATTCCCTCGATGTCAGGTGGCCAATGGCTAACAAGAAGAGTAATGTGATAATAGGCAGCCTTGCCGATCGCACTGCTGGAGTTGAATGGGAGAGGAGAGATCTCCATTGACCCTGATTTGTGTGGTAGGTTTGGCATATACAGCTATGATCATTTTAATATAGATGTCTCCAAGTATGCGCCTAGTCAGAACAGCTTCCAAAAAGGCCAAGAAACCTTAGAAAAGGCCTTCTCTGCCTCTAGATCTATGGCCACTACCAATGGGGCTTGCGGAAGGGATGCTTTTTCGATGACATGGGCGAACAAGCAGATATTATCACTTGATATCCTTCCATTGACATTTGACAAAGCCTGTCTGCAAGGGTTGATTTAACTTCATTAGTAAGGGGGCAAGGCAGGGCGCTAAGATTTCAGCATAAATTTTGGCTTTCATTTTTACCAAAGAAATTGGCCTAAAATGTTCTGGGTCTGAAGGGCCTTTCCCTTCTTTTGGAATAACAACAATAGTAGCCTCTCCTTCAGTGTCAGATACTGAGCTGGTGGACACAAAGTTATTTAATTTTTTTTCTAGCGGGTCCTTGAGAATGGAGCCAAAATTCTTGTAAACGTTTATGGAGAGGCCATCAGGACTAGGGGCCTTCCCAGATGGGTTAAGCTAATTGCCTGCTGCTTCTCACTGTGTGCTTTTGGTTCATTCAGCCTTTTATAGGCTTGAAGGGCAGAGATTTTATTGGTAAAAATTGAAGAAATGTTAAGCAGTCTTCTTTGAGGTGGCTACTGAAGGGGCATGTAAGTCAGCAAATAATTTCTGAAAGACATAAATGATGTCAGTGGTTTTTGTTTTGATAGATCCTAAAAGATATCTAACATTGGAAATCAACGGTGAGTTCACGTTGAATTTCTAGTAAGCAGCTAATGTTTTCCCGGCTTTAAGTAAAACAGTTTCTTTACTTTCTGTGCCTGAACACACAGATATGCATGTTTACTTACAATTTTATTGTATTCATATTTTTAAGGTTCTTTAACCAAGTTAGCGTTAAAGGATCTCTCAAACTTCTGAATAGAATTTATTGGGATTTTTATGTCTGCCTCTAACGTATCCAGAGAGGATCTAATTTCTGTGTTTTTCTTCGACATCTGGCTTATCACCTACCCTAGGGAAAGCATAACTGTAAAAGAGGCAGTAATGTTGTCCTCAAGGAACCGTGTCATGTTTTGGGTTAGTTTCCTGTCATCTGTATTGTTCTAAAGAATTTCAAAAGTCAGTCTTCATGATCAGTTTTTAGGTTTGGGGGCTTAATTCAAAGTGTGATAGATATCCCTGAATGATCAGTAATGGTAATAGGTTCAGAGTTAGCAGATAAGGTGTCATGTAGCAGGGCAATATCAACCAGAATGTAATCGATCCTAGAGAAACTATTATGAGGGGCAGGAAAGAAGGTAAAGACACCACCAGTGGGGGTTATGCAACCTCCACACATCTCATAAGACATGTGCAGTGCATAGTGAACGCATTGCCTTGTGGTACTTAAGAATTCTTTATTTAAAGGTTGAGTGCCTATCTAGAATTGTATCCATTGGTAGGTTAAAATCGACCCTCCCACAATGATACGGGCATTTGTGGGCAGCACAGCCAGCTTGGAAGCTAGACTAGACCAAAAGGTGGGTTCTTTTACAGTTGGTGCATCTATATTTGTAGTGTTAGGTAGCCATTTCCGTTATAGCTACATGCACGTTACTTTAACATACTAGGCCTGCCGCTGTGCACTTTAACCAAGATATATTTTATTCGGTTTGCTTTAGTATTGTTACAGTAGCCACTTCTACGGTCTTGTTTTATTTTCTCTCTATCCCACTGTTTTTGCCTAGGCCAGCACTCTGTTCTCAAACAAGACATTCTTGCTCACTCTGTGCTTTTTTCCAAAGCTGCAATAAGATAGGTTGTCGGTGAACGTGGTATAAATTTGGTCTGACATTCATAGAAAATACATATCCTTACATAGGGACATTTTCTTAGAACACCAGCTGTTTCATTATAAAAACACTTCCCTGTCCCTTACACTTTAGAGGGAGATTCCAGCCAGGAACCACGACTGTATGCTGATTGCTTCGCTACAGCTGTATTACAGACTTCAGGCCTTTGCTCAGGTATGGGGGATGATGTCTTCCCAGGGGAACCTGAAGGGCAGAATTGGATCTTAACACGGTGTGCTCTATCATAGCCTAGGTAGGAATTAGTCTATTGACTCTAGTGACAACATGGTAGCAGTATTTTTATGTTTTAGTCTCTCTGTCACAATTTTAATCTTTTCAGGCTGTATCGTCCTGGTTATTGCAGTCCACGCTTTGCTATCTAAGATGCAGTCGCTTTATTACAGCATTATTGAAATATATACTGCCTCTGTTTGTCATTGTATATGTGTAGGAAGTTGGCTCTGTATGTACTATTTCAAAGTAAGAAATAGCATGCACAGAGTCCAAGGGTTCCCCTTAGAGGTAAGATAGTGGCAAACAGAGATAATTCTAATGCTCTATTTTGTGGTAGTGTGGTCGAGCAGTAGGCTTAGTAGAGGGTAGTGTTAAGCATTTGTTGTACACACACAGGCAATAAATGGGGAACACACACACAGACAATTCCAGGCCAATAGGTTTTTATATAGAAAAATATATTTTCTTAGTTTATTTTAAGAACCACAGGTTCAAGAGTTACAAACAATACTTTAAATGAAAGGTATTTCACTTAGGAACTTTGAATTAGCAAAATAGCATATACAGTTTTCACACAAATGGCAATAAGCTATTTTAAAACTGGACACAGTGCAATTTTCAACAGTTCCTGGGGGAGGTAAGTGTTAGTTTTGCAGGTAAGTAAACCACTTACAGGGTTCAAAGTTGGGTCCATGGTAGCCCACCGTTGGGGGTTCAGAGCAGCCCCAAAGTTACCACACCAGCAGCTCAGGGCCGGTCAGGTGCAGAGGTCAAAGTGGTGTCCAAAACACATAGGCTTCAATGGAGAAGGGGGTGCCCCGGTTCCAGTCTGCCAGCAGGTAAATACCCGCGTCTTCAGAGGGCAGACCAGGGGGGTTTTGTAGGGCACTGGGGGGGACACAAGTCAGCACAAAAAGTACACCCTCAGCGGCACGGGGGCGGCCGGGTGCAGAGTGCAAACAGGCGTTGGGTTTGCAATAGGTTTCAATGGGAGACCCAGGGTCTCTTTAGCGAAGCAGGCAGACAAGGGGGGGGGGGGGTCCTTGGGGTAGCCACCACCTGGGCAAGGGAGAGGGCCACCTGGGGGGTCGCTTCTGCACTGGAGGTCGGATTCTTCAGGTCCTGGGGGGTGTGGGTGCAGTGTCTTTACCAGGCGTCGGGTTCTTTGAAGCAGGCAGTCGCGGTCAGGGGGAGCCTCTGGATTCCCTCTGCAGGCGTCGCTGGGAGGGCTCAGGGGGGTCAACTCTGGCTACTCACAGGGTCGCAGTCGCCGGGGAGTCCTCCCTGTAGTGTTGTTTCTCCACAAGTCGAGCCGGAGGAGTCGGGTGCAGAGTGCAAAGTCTCACGCTTCCGGCAGGAAACGTGTTCTTTTAAAGTTGCTTCTTTGTTGCAAAGATGTTTCTTCTTTGGAGCAGAGCCGCTGTCCTCAGGAGTTCTTGGTCCTTTTAGATGCAGGGTAGTCCTCTGAGGCTTCAGAGGTCGATGGAACCCTGTGGAACGCGTCGTTGTTGCAGTTTTTCTTGAAGTGGGGAGACAGGCCGGTAGATCTGGGGCCAAAGCAGTTGGTGTCTCCATCTTCTCTGCAGGGCTTTCAGGTCAGCAGTCCTTCTTCGTCTTAGGTTGCAGGAATCTAGGTTCCTAGGTTCTGGGAGCCCCTAAATACTCAATTTAGGGGTGTGTTTAGGTCTGGGGGGTTAGTAGCCAATGGCTACTAGCCCTAAGGGTGGCCACACCCTCTTTGTGCCTCCTCCCTGAGGGGAGGGGGGCACATCCCTAATTCTATTGGGGGAATCCTCCATCTGCAAGATGGAGGATTTCTAAATGTCAGAGTCACCTCAGCTCAGGACACCTTAGGGGCTGTCCTGACTGGTTGTGACTCCTCCTTGTTTTTCTCATTATCTCCTTCGGCCTTGCCACCAAAAGTGGGGCTGTGGCCGGAGGGGGCGGGCAACTCCACTAGCTGAAGTGCCCTGGGGTGCTGTAACAAAGGGGGTGAGCCTTTGAGGCTCACTCCCAGGTGTTACAGTTCCTGCAGGGGGAGGTGAGAAGCACCTCCACCCAGTACAGGCTGTGTTACTAGCCACAGAGTGACAAAGGCACTCTCCCCATGTGACCAGCAACATGTCTGGTGTGTGGCAGGCTGCTAAAACTAGTCATCCCACACTGGGAGTCGGGTATGGTTTCAGGGGGCATCTCTAAGATGCCCTCTGGGGTGTATTTTACAATAAAATGTACACTGGCATCAGTGTGCATTTATTGTGCTGAGAAGTTTGATACCAAACTTCCCAGTTTTCAGTGTAGCCATTATGGTGCTGTGGAGTTCGTGCATGACAGACTCCCAGACCATATACTCTTATGGCTACCCTGCACTTACAATGTCTAAGGTTTTGCTTAGACACTGTAGGGGCATAGTGCTCATGCACCTATGCCCTCACCTATGGTATAGTGCACCCTGCCTTAGGGCTGTAAGGCCTGCTAGAGGGGTGACTTATCTATGACATAGGCAGTGTGAGGCTGGCATGGCACCCTGAGGGGAGAGCCATGTCGACTTAGTCAGTTTCTCCCCACCAGCACACACAAGCTGGCAAGCAGTGTGTCTGTGCTGAGTGAGTGGTCTCCAGGGTGGCATAAGACATGCTGCATCCTTTAGAGACCTTCCCTGGCATCAGGGCCCTTGGTACCAGGGGTACCAGTTACAAGGGACTTATCTGGATGCCAGGGTGTGCCAATTGTGGAAACAAAGGTACAGGTTAGGGAAAGAACACTGGTGCTGGGGCCTGGTTAGCAGGCCTCAGCACACTTTCAAATCATAACTTGGCATCAGCAAAGGCAAAAAGTCAGGGGGTAACCATGCCAAGGAGGCATTTCCTTACAGTATGTGAGACTAATGTGACTGAGAGAAACAGATGAGACCTGAGTGACCACGGCTTCCCTGAGAAACCAGTTATATCATGCGCTCGGCTGCCCTATCATTCCTGCCCTTGGGTAGAAATGAGTCACTGCTAGTTAGCCGGAGCAGAACCCGGATTGGAGAGACAGGTGTCCCCTATAGTGGGTTAGACTCAGTCTCCCACACTGCAGTCGATTCTGCCACTCGAAATCCAGTAGTCTCATTAGAATAATGAGAGCCTATGCGACAGTAGTAAACACTTCCAAGTCCCGCACTTGAAGTCAGGTAATTAACCACCTGCCACAATCACCCTGCTCCATTGTAGTAATAGAAAGACCAAAAGACCTAGATATCAATGTAACTTCTTTAACACAGGTTGGAAACATGAAAAAGCCGACCACCCAACCACAGCGCATAGAGAGCGCAAGAAAAAAAACTAAACCAAAAAAAGAACTCCCTGGAAAAATGGAGGTTCATCCCAAACGGGTAAAAGGGAGGTGCACCCCAACGGGGTAAAAAAAAGTATGGATTAAGCAGTGCAGTACACATGCAATAGGAAATGGGAGAAAACAAGGTTAAGCAATATACTTGGATGGTCAGGTTATAACAATAACACAGCAATAGAACAAATACATCTGTTGTGTGTCCTAAAAACCACTAAATAAATTAGGCAAGGAGCATGACGTCTATAATATCCTACCCTTATGATACCACAACAGACAAAGGAGTGGATCTTCCCACAGGCAGATATCGGATGTCTATTCCCTGCCCTCCCAGCACTAGCTTCTCATAACAGGCAGGTCAAGCAGTCCTACATGGAGACCTGCAAATAAGACCCACCTTCCCAAAAAAAGATACAACTGAGCAAGTGTTGAGGGAATTAATACTCATGATAGAAAATATCTGAAAAACAAAAGCATCATTACTAGAACTCTGTAACACCAAAATGGGCAAAAACTATGATCAGACCTAAACAAGTCAACATAGAATTTGGTCACTATGGATCAAGTCAGTAGCTCCTAAAATGTCCACATAAGAATATGATATGAGGCTGAAGATGCAGGATCCGGAGTGACCCACAACAAGATCAATAAATTGTCAAGATATCTAAGAACTTTGCAGGGCAACATGTAATAGACATATATACAGGAGGATCGAAAGCCAGTGATTAGAAAAAGTAGCTGTGCAGTCAACTGGAGCCATTGACCAAAAGTTAAATAGTTATGAACAAACATTTAAGATTGTCAAGGACTTAGTGTGACCCCCAAGCTCTGTATGGCAAACAAATTAAATGGTATTCGGAGTCTTAGAAAACACTAAAGGCTAGCAACACATTTGGCCTAATTCACAGGGGTTACCAAACTAGAATAGAAAAATAGTAAACAGTAGAGCCAAAACTCCGGAGAACTTCAAAATGGATTTAGGAACGAGTCAGACAGGACATCATCTATGCTCATGGTCAGTAAGTATCTCCATGTTAGCGTCTTGTCTAACAAGTTAGCCAGGGTTGTCACTGGTCTCCTCCAACTGGGCTTCAAAGGTGTTGCCAAGGATAGTTACCAATTCTGCTGCTTCGAAGATGTGTGAACGATCCTTAAAGACAGTTCTAAACTTGGACTAGGTTCACAAAAAAGAGTTGAATTAACCTTTCTGTCTGAGTCTTCCTGAGGGCTTAAAAAACTTTTCCTCATAACCATATCCCTTGTAAAATCCTGAGATAGAGATCTTGGCGCCCTTCCATTGTTCCATTACACATGCTGAGATTAAGGTCTTTGCGAATCCCAGACACCAACTTCTAAAAGATCTGTGTAGGTTTTTGTGCTTTGAGCTAAGCCCTTCCATTGTAATGTTCTGACCTTCCTCTTACGTGTTAAAATCAACTCTGTTTATCGATGGTGGAGAGATTTAAAAACAAAACTCGAGGGCATTTTGCAGTCTTCGATCTGTGGGTTGGAACCCAATGAGCACATTCGATCTCAAAGTCTCTACCAAACGAAAGACTCTAGGTTTTAGGGAGCCATTTTCCAGAAAGTCTACCACTGTGGGGGTCAGTGGATTTATCATCTTCTGTTAGTCCAAAAAGTTGAAGATTGTCATGCCTGTTGCGATCCTCCTCAAGTCCGTAATATTTGTGTGCAGGTTGTTATCATTGTGTCTGTTCTGGCCAGGTTCCTTTGTTGGGCAGACCTATGATCTTCCCCATACCAGTTTTATTCCCAGCATTACACATGCTGAGATTAAGGTCTTTGCGAATCCCAGACACCAACTTCTAAAAGATCTGTGTAGGTTTTTGTGCTTTGAGCTAAGCCACGTACATCTTTTAGTCTCTTTAAAATAGCGTCTAGTGTAAATGAGTTACCATGTCTCTCCTTTTGAGGAGATTTCGGAAGAGGGGGGTTCTTTTTTGACCTTTTGAGGTTGCTGTTCTTCTGTTTTCCTCCCTTATCCTTATTATTTTTTGAATCTGCTATCATTAGCCCCAACACATTAAGTAGCAGGATGTTCGTCTGGTTTCAACGGGTACGCAGGGCCTTTCAAATGTTTAAAATTAAACACACCAACCCACGCCGGGATTAGCTGTGGAAGAGTGGTTCGAGTGGTCCCGAGTCAAGGAAGATTAAGATCAAAGCACGCTGCGTGACAACATGAAGATATGAGGAGACAATAGGTGGAGGGATAACTGGGACCAAGGAGTAAAAACGCAGGAGAATTTAAGGTGAGGGTTCAGTCAAAGGGGCATGCTCACTAGTTAGCTCAGAGGCCGAGGAATAGGCTGACAAACAGTAACAGTCCTGGTAAGACAAAACAGAGCAGCGTAGAAGAGTAAAAGAGGTTTGTAAAGAATATCACCGGGTCCACGGGAAGAAATCCTTGAGTTGAAAGCCACATTCATGGAGTTATGGGAATTGCATGAGTAGAGCTTTAGAGGGGCTGCAGAAAGGAGGTGACATACCAGCCAGTAAGCAGTGATATCACTGCACTGCCACAACACCTTAAAATGCCTAAAAATCATGGGATCAGCACTGAGGCATCACTTTCCCGGAGTCATGGTGATTCTGAGGCCTGCAGCATCGTTTCCCAGAGTTGTGATGATTCGGGAGTCTCCACCTCTGTTCTCCTCACCATTGCAACACATGAATGGAAGATGAATGCAGCGGTAGTCAAAAGTCAACAATTGCTGATGTGCCTTTTGGGAGATAGAGTTGCAAGGTGCCTCCTTGCACTGCACCGTAACTGGTGTTAATGCCATAAGAGAGCGTCAGCGTCTTGCATTGGGGATCGTGAAAGTTGCTGCAGCGCCGCCATCTTCCAGCACCGCAAGATAAATACAGAGAAGCAGGCCGGGTTCAGGCACACGATCTTCTGTGTGATCCGCTCAGAGTTTATTAAAGAATCATGTCAGTGGGTTCAGGGGCCCTTCGACGATCGAATCTGACCTGAAACTGATAACGCGTCAGAACCTTGATAAGTAAACTTACAAGGAGACACGTCTAGGCCAATTAACCTTTTGACCACATTTGGAGACTTCCCAGAATGAGATATCCCTTGACATCACAATCAATATATTAATAATCCTACCAATATTCACAATCACTAACCATTTAAACTAATCAATAACATTTAATATAGATATACAATGAACGCACCATGACCTTTCAGCCATGAATAACCACACAAATCTAGTAAGTGTTAGGATATTTATTCCCTATTAGTTACAACCTAATATCATATTTATTAGTTTCAATGGCAACAAACACATCAAAACCACTATGACTTGGTAATTAGAGCTACACTTTATCAAAGCATAGATCATGAACATTTAGAATAAACACAACAGTATTATGAGTCAACTTTAGCAGAGTAACATTAGTAGATTATTCAACAAAGCAAGATCTTAGTCGTTTGTCTATTTGCATCCGGTATTAGTGAACTCCTTAACTAACCTCAAATTAGCATCAGCATGTTGGGCTTCATGCAAAATTATTTATCAACACAAATTTGGAAAACATCTAACTATGGCCTCTATCAAAAGAGCAGTTGGTACCTAGAAAGAAAAGGCAAACAGACAATTACGATTATCATCAGATAGTTACCCATCCGAATGAGTCAGCAAACAGCGTCAGTCTTCTCCTTCAGGACATCAGTCGATTCGTCATCAGCAAGGATAGAACAGAGCAAAGTCTCAGTATGGCATAGCTAAGAATAGGCTCTTCCCTCATAAGGAGGAGAAGTCAGTATCAGGTAAGGATTCAAAATAGGATGGTTAAGATATCAGAACGGCAAAGTAGAATTGCAAAAGTATAGCTCGGTGGAATGTTCGGGAATGCCTGGCTTCTCCTTGAGTCATGTGATTATATTAAAATAGTCGAACTAGCCCATAATTCCCCATTGGCTCAATTTTGGTGCATCATTATCTCTCTCCAATAATTCTCCACGCACCGTACTAGAATTATCACCTAACACAGTTCTCATGCAATTTATTGGCTCCAGTGATTGACGTCTTCATCGGGTGGAATGTCAGGTAAAAAAAGTTACACTCTACGCTCCAGTCAGTAGCTCCATTGTCTTCTCCTAGTCCAGGCGACCTTGCACCTGTTGCAAATTACACTGTTGCATTTGGCAAGAATGTTTCCTTGAGCAAGTCGGGTGCGATGAGAAAGAATTTACTACGGCTACACACACACATCTCTAGCTTCTGGAAAAGTACAGCTTCGTGTCCTTCAGGAAAGCAGCACATTGCACGTTAGAAAAACACAGTTGATATGAGACCTGGCAGCTAGGCCCAGACCTTTGCTAACTAAGGCCTAGTGATTAATTTAGCAAAACCTAATACATAATTCTTAATGCTAATACAAAGTCATACATTAGTACATTGTTAATTCACCATTAGTCAGTTTCATTAATCATCGTATACATTGGTGGCTACTCCCTGTGGGCACATTTCAAATGCGTACATTATTTCCTAGGTTAACACATTTTCTATGTGGTTTCACTACACATTATATTACAAGCTTCTCATGTTAATATTATTATTATTATTATTTTTTAATTGTTTTGTTGTAAACAGTGTAAAATGGTACAGAATCCAAGAGGGATCAAGGTCCCAGCATTTATAAACAGTCATACATAATAGGTCAAAGTATATAGGCAATAGATGATGCAATGGTACATTGTTAGTTGTTCTTCGAAACCGTTGCCGTAATGATCACAATAGTCATGCTGATAACATAATGGTAACAACCATCAGAGAAAGCAGGAAAGAGAACGTAGAGTAGAGAGGGAAGAGGAAATATAGGTCGGGGCTGGAGAACACGCAGTACTTCGTGCTATAAGGCATACTCGTACGGGGGAGGGGGGAGGTGGGGGTGAGTAGACCCTTATATAGGGTGGTGGGAGCTAGGTTATAGTATCGTCTAACCCTTCGGGGATGGGGAGTTCGCTCCTCGCAGTGCCGGTATTCAGCTTGTAGGCTAGTCGCAGTGCCTGCATACAGTGTGTTATCAGATAACGGTCAGGCATCTTTACAGTGGGAAGCGGCCTGTCGGAATAGCAGTGTGCGCCTGGCTAGTGAGTTGCCGGGATAACGGGTCAATCTGGGTGTGATGGCCTGGATTCCTTAGCTTCTCTCGGCAGCGCTCATGCTTGTTACGCAATGTTCTTATGCTGTCTCTAATGTGAGGGTCTGCGATCGCAGGTTACTGAGAAGAGTATAGGAGGCCTGGGATGCGCCCCTGGGGGAGCTGAGGGAGGGAGAGGGGAAGAGGGAAGACAGAGAGAGAGAGGGAAGAGAAGAGAAGAGGCTAATGAGAAGAGAGAAAGAAAAAAGAGGTAGCCTGTCACTGGGAGAACGAGGAGCGGGGGTGGGAGATGGGAAAGGGAGGGGGGGGAAGCATGAAAGGGAGGATGTGAGAATGGAGGGAGTGGTGGGTGACTTCAAGTGACCTATGGACATCCCCCAGTAAGGAAGGGGGCCCACACCTGGCCGAATACCTGGGCTTGGTCTTGCAGCTTATAGATGATTCTTTCATGCAGGTCATAGCTATAATCCATTCTTCCGGGGTTGGGGGAGCGTCCGATCGCCAGTGGTGTAGTATGCAGATTTTTGCAGTGGCTAGCGCTGTATGAAGCAACCACTTGTGCGGTCTGGTTAGGTCTGGGAGAGAGGTCATGTCGTGCAAAAGTAAGAGGGTGAGGGGGAGTGGTGCCGGAAGTACCATGGATTCAGCCAGGGTAGAGCCCACCTTATCCCACAGTGACCGGACCGTTGGGCAATCTATTAAGATATGTTTGAGGTCGCAGTATGGTTCTGGGCATCGCCAACACTTCGCGTATGGGAGGAGTCCTGTCCTGTGCAGTTTTACTGGGGACCAGTACCAATCATGTAGGACCTTGAAGAGGCAGAACTTTAAACGTGCCTCTCTGGTACCTGTCCAAAGCCTCTAGGATGTTTCCCATTCTTCCGGGTCTAATGTCTGGTGCAGTCGGGTTTGCCATTTTAGACGTAGCGTGTCTGCGAGGGGTTGGGAGTAAAGCTGTCGCATAATTAGGTCATAGGGGCCCGCCATGACTCCCTTATGTTGTCCCCACTGTTGTAAGTAGGCCACTATGGGTGAGGACTGGGATCCCCATTGGGTAACCTCGGTCCCCCGACAGATGCAGTGTTTAAGTTGCAGATATCGAAACTCTTGGCTCGGCTGGAGATTAAATTCCTCCCGTAGTCTGGGAAAAGGTTTAAGCATGTCGTTTTCCAGAATCTGGGAAATGTTATGGATACCAGCTCCCCTCCATCGTGGGCAGTCCAGCACTTCACCGTCTATCCGGAGTCCGCTATTGCGCCATAGGGGTGCTTGAGCGTGGAGGAGAGGGTGGACCCTACGCCAAGCCGCTCGTGTAACCTTTAGGATGGGGTTCACCGATCCGATAGATGGAAGGTCGTCACGGTAAGGCCCTCCGAGTCCCTCCTTTGCGGACAGCAATAATGTCTCCACAGCTATCCATTGGGGCGGGTCCTGCACTCTGGACAGAGTGTGCGACAGCTGGGATAGGTGTAGTGCAAGTGAATATTGCTCTACCGACGGTAGTCCCATGCCCCCGTGGGAGCGCCGGGCTAGGAGTTTGGCAGGTGATAGGCGTGGTAGCATGGAACCCCATACGAATGATCTGATGAGTGTATTTATGTTTCTCAGTGTATGGAGAGGCACCTGCAGGGGGAGAAGCCCTAGAATATAGGTGAAACGGGGCACCGTTACCATCCTTACTGCTTGTACTCTACCCCACATGGAAAGGCCCAGTTGGCTCCATTTTGCAAAATCAAGCTTCATTTGCGCAATGAGGGGGTCAATGTTGTCCGCCACCATGTGCGTTAGGCCCAGATTGACTAGCACTCCCAGGTATTTGAGGCGTTTCGGTGTCATCCGCGAGAGGGGGAGCGCCTCGCTCTTGTCCCAGTTAATGCTGTAGCCAGAGAGGATTGCAAATCCATCGATAATCTCTAGCAAGGCAGATAGATCCATAAGAGTTAGTAGGATGTCATCGGCGTATAGATAGATTTTAGAATTGCCGACCGGGAGTGTGAGACCCGTGATGGAGGGAGAGGAACGAATAGCCGCAGCAAGTGGTTCCATTGCTAACAGGAACAGGAGGGGTGAGGGGGGCAGCCCTGTCGAGTAGCTCTTCGGATAGGGAAGGGGTCAGAGAGAAAGCCTCCGCAATTGACTCTTACCGCGGGTTGGTCGTAGAGTAGCCGTATCATTGAGATAAAACTGTCTCCCAGACCGGATCTCTCCAGTGTTGTGAACAGATAAGACCACTCTATGTGATCGAATGCCTTTTCCGCATCCAGAGACCGGGCCAGTGCCTCCTCTTGTAGGTCTCTAGAGGCCCAAAGGGTATGGCATAGGGTGCGCAAGTGGTTCTTTGAGGTGCGACCTGGTACAAACCCCACTTGTGTGTGATGGATCAGAGGCGGTATGACCTTGCGTAATCTATTGGCCAGGATACTCGCTAGGATTTTGATGTCACTGTTTAAGAGGGATATGGGTCGATAGCTGCCATACAGCAGGGGGTCTCTCCCGGGTTTTGGTATTGTGTAGTATGTCAATTGCATCTCCCCCTATCCATTTATAAAGCTCCGCCGGGAATCCATCCTCCCCCGGTGATTTGTGGTAAGAGAGGTCGGAGATGGCTTTTTCTACCTCCTGCCTGCTTATTTTCCCTTCTAGGAGGTTGCGTCCCTCCTCGGACAAAGAGGGTAGGTCAATGCCCGCCAAGAAGGTTGTACACTGCGCTGAGCTGGGTGTATTCTCCGATGTATAGAGACGCAAATTCGTTAGCAATGGCTTGCGGGTGCGTTAGTATTTCTCCAGAGTAGGCATGAATGGCAGGGATAGCAAGGGCAGCTGCCCTCTGCTGAAGCTGGGCTGGCAGCAGGCGCCCTGCCTTCTCTCCCTGTTCGTAATGTCTTCCTTTTAATCTCTTTAGAGCATACTCTGCCTGAGAGGTATACAGCTCGTTGAGGGCCATTTGGGCACGCTCTAAGTTTCGGCGCCCCATGAGGGAGCGGTGCGCGGTATATTGCCTAGTGAGCCAGCGTATGTCAAGTTCTAGAGCTGCCTGTTTCTCTTTTCTGTCTCTATTCGCCAGTGCCGCGTCTCGCATAAGTTGCCCCCGCACTGAGGCCTTGGCTGCGGCCCACATGATTTGGCTAGAATCCACGGAGCCTAAGTTATTTTGAGCAAAGGAGGCAGCATGGTCCTGTAACTGCAGTTTGCCCTGGGGCGAGCGATAGCGGTGGGCCGCAAATCTCCAAAGGTTTATGACCCGGAGACACAAGCCCCAGATGGATGGCCATGCAAATCGGGGAGTGATCCGAGAGGCCGCCCTCCAATATGCGGGTCTCGTGAGTGCGGGCCATGAGGTTGTGGGACAGGAGGAAATAGTCGAGTCGGGATTGGGTACCATGTACCGGTGAGATGAAAGTGAATTCTCGCTCTGTGGGGTGGGTCAGCCTCCAGTGGTCTACCAGGTATTGTCCGATAGTATATCGGTCTATAGGGCTATATCTGCATTGTTACTAACATTATGGGGCCTGTTCTGTCGAGTATTGGGTCTCTGGCTATGTTCTAATCCCCTCCTATTACGTAGCAGGATGCCCCTATCTCAGTCAGAAGTCGATTGATTTGTAAGAAAGAGGCGTTTTGGGCCCGTTGGTGCGTAGATCGAACCCACGCACTTCGAGAAGTCACCCAACTTTAATTTGGCAAACACATAGCGGCCCTCGGGGTCAATCCATGACTTAAGAATGGTATGCAGGAGGGTTTTGCGTATTAGTAATGCCACGCCGCATTTTCTTGGGGTGGCCTCTGTGCTGGGGGAGGGGAGGATACAACTAAACAAGGCAGTGCCCACCAAGTCGCATCTCAGTTTATCGGATTCCGGGCCATCCAGGTGTATCTCTTGTAAGAGGGCAATGTCAGTCTGTTTGGAATTGAGATAGAATAGGACCTTTTTCCGCTTTATGAAGTGGGTAAGGCCGTTTAGGTTCCAAGATATGATTCGCAAAGGTGGTGCTGGTCCTCTGTCTGCGTCGGACATCCTTGCGCCTTATTGGGGTCTACCCGGGTGTAGGAGCACTTGGGACAGGGCAGGGAAAAGGTGTCGGAGGGGGGTTGGGTTAAAGAGGGGAAGGGGAAGGGACTTGACGGAGTATCTAAAGCTGAGGGGGGATGTGTGATGGTGGGGGGGTGGACAGGAAACAAGTGGTAAATGGGTGAGGGGGAAAGGAAGGAATTAACTTCTAAAGGATAGGACAGGCAAACGGGGCTGATAGAGAGAGGGAGAATTAAGAAAGAGTAAGAAAGAGAAAAGAAAAGAAAATGGGACACCAGTCCCGGCTGTCTAGGACTGTAACCTGTGGGTCTAGTGCCCAGGCCTATCGAGCTCCGTTGCCCGACCAGCGGGCCCCAGACCGAGTGAGGCGGCGCACGCACGATGCCTTGGCCCCCATAGTCTGGCTCTCCCATCTACCCGTGGATCCAGACGGCGTGTAGGGGCGGGGGGGAGGTGTCAAGAGGGGGGAAGGAGTGGGAGGGGAAAGGGGCCATGCATGTGACATGTGTGGCTTACGCAGTGTGTTATGTGGGGTGCGGGGGGGCCAGCGCTGCATGGGTCTGTGGCAGTTTTGGGAGGTAGTGTCTGTACCTTGTTTGCGTCCGGGAGAAGGGAGCCGCCAGGAGGCGTAAGTCGATTTTGTCGGTTCTTTTGAGTTTTGTCGGAACCAGGGAGGGGGGGAGGAGGCGTGAGGTGCGGTTAGGCTGCTATCGTTGTGGGAGAGAGGGGTGTCACGCTACTGTTGTAAATCACTCAACACAAACATAATGATGCTTTGTTCATCTTAATAAGCACTTAGCAACCGTTATTGAAGGTAAACTAAATTAAGACATATTATTAATTAATGAAAACAGCGTAACAGTTCTGAGGGAGTGCTCAAAATCTATGTAGACAATAAACAGGAGTTATGCTATTGAAAGAGGTCATTTTACCAGGTCTCTAAGAAGGTGGGGGTGCAAAAGAGGGTACGCTGAAACATGTAGTAACAAACAGAAATATTCAAACACTATCTAGGGCAAGCAGAGGTTATAGCCCCTTGTGGCAATATGTCTATGAGTTCACGAAAAGAAACAGGTACTCATCTCTCCTTTTTGTCTTCTCCAGAGCCAGGGCCCGTCGATGCCTGCATGCCGGCTCTTGATTGATTGATTGTAGGGAGGATCCTGAGGGGTCTACTGTTCTTTTGGTCCTCGGGGGGTCCATCGTGGGCTTCAGAGGAGAGCGGGATTTGTCCCCTTCTGACAATTGTGTGTGCATCACCACCGCTTGGGGTACTTGGCCCCTATCGTCATAGCTTTTCGCGAGTCTCTTTCCCTGCTTTGGGGATCTGTGGTGGGGCGCATTTCAGGTTCAGGTGCGGGTACCGGATAGCTAGTACTCTGGAGTGGGCTCCCCGTGGTCTGGAGGGGTTGGGCGGTCATTTCCATGGACTGGGTTTGATCTTGCAGTCCTTCTAAGAATGTTCTCAAGTCCTCCGGGTCGTAGAAGTTCCGTGATTCCCCATTTTTAGTGATCCACATCCTATCCAGCTCAAATAGACCAAATTTCACTTCTAGGCGACGGAGTTGGGTGCGGAAGGACAGGAAGGCCTTCCTCTGATCAGCGGTCTCCTTGGAGAAGTCAGCTGACATCCGGATCTCCAGGTTACCTGATCGAAATACCCGATCGAAACGACCCTTGTGTGCGAGCCATCTGTAGAAATTGGTGGGCCTGCAAGTGTCTCAGCATACAGGCTATGATTGGGCGGGGTGGCCATTTCCATCTTGTCTCCTGGGACCCAGCCTGTGTGCCCTCTGGAACTCTAAATGGGGGGTCAAATGTTATATCTGTTAGCTTGGGTAATATGTCCCGCAGGTAGGAGAATATGTCTGCGCCCTCCACACCTTCCGGAAATCCAAGGAGGCGAACATTGTTCCTGCAACTCCTGTCCTCCAAATCCGTTTGTTTGCTACGAAGGTGTGAGAGTTCTAGGTCTCTGTCAGTCCAGGAGGCTACTTGAGTTTCCACCGTTGTCACACGTTGATCAAGCCCGGACATCTGCGATTGAAAACCGGCTAGGTCCAGTCGCATAGATCTCGTCCCCGCTGTCAGCGCCACCATGGCAATGTCCATGCCCTCCAGTTTACGGCTCACGGCTGATATCTCCTGCAGTATGCGGTCCATTGTCACGCCTTGTGTGTCCTCCGTCATGTTGGCGCAAGGAAGGGGTGGAGAGTCCTCTACTGAGGGGTGTTCCTGCTGTCGGAGGGCTTCAGAGAATAGTAGTTGGCGGGTTAATTTACCCTTTACTTTGCTCGTCTTGCCCCTGGGCATTGCGGGTTCCCCCGTTCAGGTAGGGTGCCCAAGGGTGTCGGACCGTGGCGCGGTTGGTGCTTAGGACAAAGTCTCAAGGATCGAACCCCTGGGCGTCCAGGCAGCGTGCAGATCCAGGTACAGACCCCGTGATCCTGTGTTCCCGTCTGGGTGAGGGAGAGAGGGGGGGTCCCCGGTGTTGTCTCTGTTCTCCCTGTGCCGCCTGGGCGTTAGTTCTGTGGTCATCCACTACAACGCGCCTTGCGAGGGAGGAAGCGTGTGAGACCATAAAGAGAATTATGAGGTCCTGAATGTTTGAGGCTGCGGTCGGCCCTCTCGTCTCTGTTCCCAGTGGCAGCTGGGGGTGTAGCCAAATGTCCCAATGCAATGGCTCCTGTGGTGCTCCATGCCGTTATGGGGTACTTGCAGTCCTCTCCACCCCTCAGGAGAGGTTGCGCCACCTGTCCCCTGTCAGTCAGGAAGTCCGGCGGGCATTTAGCGTAGTTGGGTGCAGGGAAGGGAAGGAAAAAAAAAAAAAAAAGAGTTCTCCTCTCCTTTCCCTTCTCTTTTGGTTGTTGGGCCAGATGTGTGTTGTTGTTGGTGCTCCTTTGTATTTATCTATTTATTTATTTATTCCTCTTTTTTTTCTTTCTTTTCTCTTTTTCTCCTCCGTCCTTCCTTCCCCCTTCACTCTACCCCCAGTCCTCCGGTATGCCCCGCCCCCTTTGGGGCCACTGCCTTTGCGCAATCGGTTGGGGGGGACGAGCGGGGTGCCACTTGCGATGCTCCCCACCCTCTTAAAAGTAGGAGCAGGGTTTTGCAGTGGGAGGAGGGAGGGGAGGCCGCACAACACCGATGCGTCTCTCTCTCTCTCTCTCTCCGCGGGCCGCCTCGGTCTCTGGCGCGCCCGCGGGGGAGCCCTCGTCCCCAAGGGAGAGAAGGGGAGGGACGAGAGGAGCGAGGCAAGCGGTAGAGGTCGCCAGGCTCCCACCTCCTCCGGTAAACAGAGGGGGAGAGGCGAGGTCCCTGGCCCGGGTCTGCCAATTACTTGAGGCCGCGGCTCAGTCCTCTGCCGCAGGCCTCGGCGCCATCTTCTTTGTTCCTTGAGCGCGCGGAGGAAGAGAGCGCGCTCCCTTCGCGATCAGCACGCCGTCCACTCGTCTCTCAGCGCCAGTCCTCGGTGCTCGGAGTTGTTGATGGTTTGGGGGGCTCTCGGCGCCCTCACGGCACCGCTGTCCCCAGTCAGCAGCCCGCCGCCTAGCAGAGCTCAGCTCCTAGGCGGCCATCTCCGTTCGTGGCCAGACCACTCCCCGTTAATATTAATTTTAAAGTCATACTCCAACAATCCCTCCTCTGATGACTCTTGTCATCACACAAGCCTTTTCCCTTATAATTTGCATCCTAGAATTCCCTCATTTCAATTTCCTCTCTCAATCGTTCCCCTTCTAATTTTGCCCTGAACAATGTTTCCCTTTTCTTTTCTTCCCTCCGCTTATTATTTTTCGCCATTTTTAGTTTAATTCTTTTGCTAATTTTCCATGACAGCCTTAATCCAAATAAGCAAGCTATAACAATCAATATTCCCTGTATTATTTTTGCCAATATCCCATGCCAAATACTACTAAACCAACCTCCTCCTTTAGCAAGTCCCTTTCCAACCTTTTCCTAAACTCCTGGCTCTTTCAGTTCCTTCAAATCTGTATTATCTCTTGTTAAGTTAGTAAACATACTTCTAATTTCGTTACTATTATCAGGTATATAGGCACAACAATGACGCTCATTAAGCATCTTACAGACTCTGCCATTTTTCGCTAAAAGAATGTCTAAAGCAAGCCTGTTTTGAAGAGCCATAGCTCTCTCCGCAGCAAGTTCAGTATCCATCATGAGTATAGCCCCTGTGAAATTTGTCAGTATGTTATACACAATAGTAGACAACTTTTCAATCTTTATGGAGTTTAAGATAACTCCCACTGAAGGAATTATCACCGCAAATATGTCTCCTACTACACCAGCAGCAGTCTCTCTCTCCTTTGTCTAGTACAATGTAATTCAGACAATTTTGGAAACCTCTTCAGATCATCCAGTTGATAAATCTTTGGGAAAACTATCCCAAAATAACATGTCCCATACCATCCCTTTGGAAGACGGTAATAAGCATTAAGTCCACATATATAATAGATCCCAGGGATCGCTGGATCCTATCCATTTAACATGAACGTCCACTTACTCTGAAACAAAAACACATGCTTACATTCAGTTGTTCCCACAAACACATTGTCATAATATGACTTTGGTCGCGTTATGCAAAACTTACCTACGTGTAGTGCATTTAAAGCTAATTTCCCTTGTTCCCTAATTGCACTATAACTCTCACTACTAGCAAAAGCTCGCTGCTGCAATCCTTTCTCCTATTTCCCTTTCAAAGCCCTTCTTCTATCTTCCGTGTGATCTAAAAAGCTTTTCTATACGCGTGTAAGCAAACATGTCAAATTACTGCAGTGTGCATAAGATGTACTAATGGTTAATGTTGTCTCAAAGAACCCCTTAACTAACTTTATGCTATAGTATTTAGCCACACGATTCAAATCCTCTATCATAGGCACATAAGAAAACACTAGGTCATGATTTTGAATAAAAATATTGAATTTCTTCCTGGTTATAGAATCTTGTCAGTAACACACTACAGCTTATCCCATATGTTAGAGGTAAACTATGATAGGTAACTCACTCTTGCACCGAAACAGGAATCTGTGTACACACATAACAATCTTTCGCATCCATTGTGTCATTGTGGAGAAGTGTGGCACAATGGTTAGAGCGGCAGACCCTGATGCAGAGATCTGGTCCGGGACCAGGGTTCAATTCCCACCTCGGCGGGTCTTGGGCTCAATTCCCTTGGACCAGATAATTCTCGCCTCAGTGCCTAATCTAATTAATGGGTCCCACTCTGTAACTCTGGGCAGTAGCTTGCTTAATATCCACAACGGCCCTCACAGCGCTTGGATGCTTGGCTTCACCCTTGGGCTGTCCAGGAGTGGGTGCCTCACAGGGAAAAGCCAGGCGGGGTTCCACAGTGGTATATGTACAGCACCTTGAGACCCTAACGGGTGAGTAGTGCGCTATACAAGTGCAAAGTTTACAGTTTACCATACTCACTCAGCAAGCGATAGAAAACATTAGTCGATAATTCCCCTTTAGCATTAGTTCCCTCATGCAAATACTTTGTATCTTGCTCAAACCTCTCCCAAGCTGTTAGTGCAGCGGCAGTCTCAGGAATTGTAGCATTGTTAGTTGAATATCACACATACGACACCCAGACCAACACCCAAGCATTTACAACGCCTACTTCCCCTATTAGCATCCCTAGTGTTAGCCATGATCTGTAAAGAATCAGAAAATGAAGTAGATTAGTTCAAACAACAACCAACAGAGGATGGTTGAAACTTATTATAATACATTTTCTTTCTTCAGCAACTTTTAAGCAAGCAAGGTCTTTCATCCGCAGTTATTTACAGCTTTCACATTCACTCCCAGGATCCTTGTCCATTCAGGTTAGCAGCTTGTCAAAACACGTTTTTTTCTTTTTTTTTCAAAAGTCAATTCAGGTTAACAGTGTCACATCCGGTAAGTTATCAGTCTCTTTTCTCAAATTCTCTTAACACAATTTTGCGTCAACACAGTCTCTCGGACAGACTCAGGTACCAAAGTACTGACCTGGGACCTCTCGATCAAAACAGAATGCTAATAACTCCTGTTGCCATTCGGCTGATGTTGGATATGCCCATTCAGGACCTGCGTACCTTCTGTTTGCTACTCTTTCTTTTCAACTTGCGATCACCTTGCAACTCCCCTTCACTTAGATCTTCTCTCCTTGTTGTATCGACCTCCTCCTCTATTGCATCTTCGACAACCACTTTTCCCTTAGTCACTTGCAGTTCTGGCCACTTATCTCCTTTTAGTGTCTCTTTGGTCTTCAATCTTCCTTGTGGCAACTCGTTGCCCTCCCTTGACTCTATGGTGTTTTCTCTTGATGGACCTGCAATTCGCTCAGGAGGAGTCTGGACACTCTGACTCTCTTCCGCCTCAACTCCTTCGCTTCTGGGTCTGTCAGGGGCTCTATTTCATTTCCATATCCGTCTGCTTCTGGGAGAACCTCCTTCTGACTCAGTCCTCCTGGTGCCTCACTTGAGAGAGGCATACCGTCACCCCTCTGGGTCTAGTCTCCTTCGTCTCTTACTGGAGTGACCAAGACATCCTCAACAGGCTCTCCTTCTTTCTCAGTTCCCCTTTGATCACTCTCCGGCCCTGAGACTTCCTTCTCTGTTGTTGGTACTCTCAACAACTCAACTTCCTCCTCAGTTGGACACATCACCTTTTTCGTGTGACTGGCATAGATCCAGTTCGGAATTCCCTCACACTTCACAGTTTTTAGTATTACTTGATATGGCCCCTTCCAACATGGCTCCAAACACTACTTCCTTACGTGTTTCTTGATGACAACCCAGTCACCAGCTTTCAGGTTGTGACCTGGATCATTTATCGGTGGCAGTGTGGTAGCTTCCACCTGGTGAGAGAAAGAGCGGACCACGTCAGCCAGACCCTTGCATTAGTCCAACACCATATCATCCGTGATATTCACAAGAGCATTCGCAGGCACTGCGAGCAGTCTCATAGCTTGACCCATGAGAATTTCATGAGGAGAGAGTCCTGTTTTCTTGTTGGGCATATTTCTCATTGGCAATAGCACCAAAGGCAATGCATCAGGCCATTTCAAATTTGTGGCTGCACACATCTTTGCCATTCTCGACTTTAGGGTACCATTCATCTGCTCCACTGATCCTGATGCTTCAAGGCGGTAATTACAATGCAGCTTCTGTTCAATGTTCAATGCTGCACACAATAGCTTAACCACCTCATTGTTGAAGTGACTTCCTCTTTCTGATTCTAAAGAGATCGGAAACCCGAAACGTGGTATCAATTCCCTAAGCAGCAGCTTCGCTACTGTGAGGCTGTCATTCCTACGTGTGGGGTAAGCTTCAATCCAGTGACTAAATATGCACACAATCACCAACACATACCTCAAACCTCCACACACAGGCATTTCAATAAAATCCAACTGCATTCTGCTAAATGGACCTCCTGCTCACCCGATGTGGCTCAAATTCACCACTGTCCCTTTCCCCGCATTAATCTGTTGACAGATGATACACCTATGACAGATCCCCAATATGTGCTTGCCCATGGTAAAATCTTGCAAACTGTGACAGGAGACTGTTCGGCAAAACCATTTTACCCTCATCTGAAACCCACAATTCATCTGGTCTTTGTACACATTGCATCCTAACCCAAGAACGTTTCTCATCTTTGCTGGCACGTCCCTGCAACAGTCTTAATTCCTCCAACGTGTCAACCACCCTCAAAGCGTAACCTGTGCATGTCTCATTTTCTGTTTCAGGTAACAATTCCCACTGATCCTTAAACGATATACAGTTCAATGCGCAAAACCTTGCGACTTGATCTGCATACCCATTTCCCATTGAAACAAGGTCTTGTGATTTCAAATGAGTGCTGCATTTCACCACGGCAATTTCATGAGGTAACTGAATCGCGTGCAACAACTCCTTAATTCTTTCACCATTTTTCACTGGCGAGCCAGAAGAGGTCAGCAAACCCCTCTTTAACCACAGTTGGCCAAAGTCATGAACAATTCCGAATCTGTATCTGCTATCAGTATAGATAGTCACTCTTAATTGGGCAGCAGCATGGCAAGCTCTAGTAAGAGCAACCAGTTCAGCCACTTGAGCAGAGTATACTCTCTCAAGCCAAGAAGCTTCCAGGATACCAGAGATCGTACCTATAGCGTATCCAGCTCTCAGCACTCCTACTGAGTCTCTTAAACATGAGCCATCAACAAAGATAATTTTTTCATTTTCCTCCAATTGGTGGGCATCTTTAATATCGGGCCTCGGTTTGGTGCACATTTCTGTTACCTCAAGACAATCATGTTCTACATCTTCAGCATCCTCAACTTCTGTGTTTTCATTTGGAAGCAAAGTTGCTGGGTTCAGCACTGTACATCTTTTTAACGTTACATTTGGTGACCCCAATATAATCGTTTCGTATTTTGACAGTCGTGCGTTTGTCATGTGCTGCGTTTTGGTACGGGTTAACAAGATCTCAACCGAGTGTGGGACCATAACGGTTAAAGGATGTCCCATCACTATGCCTTCACATTGTGCAAGGCTTTGACCAACTGCTGCTACTGCACGCAGACAGCCCGGTAAGGCTGCTGCAACTGGGTCCAAAGTAACTGAAAAATATGCTACTGGTCGGTTTACATCTCCATGGACCTGTGTCAGGACAGAAAAAGAACATGCATCACATTCATGACAAAACAAAACAAAAGGCTTTGTGCAGTCAGGCATACCTAAAGCTGGAGCCCTGCACATACACTCCCATAGCTCAGTAAACACCTTCATTTATTTTTCTGACAAAGTTATGACATCTGGCCCATCCTTAACTGTCAGTCTCACCAATGGCTTGGAGATGACTGAGAAATTCGGGATCCACTGACGACAGTGGCCCACCATTCCCAGAAACATCCTAACATCTCTCCGTGTCGTTGGGGGATTCATCTGTAACAGGGCAGTCACTCTTTCCTTGGACAACTTCCTCGACCCTTTCTCAGTTTGATGACCCAAATATTTCACCTCCTTCTGGCAATATTGCAGCTTCTTTGGGGACACTTTATGTCTGTTCTTTCCCAAGTGGTTTAGTAAGGCAATCGAATCATACTTACAGTCATCCCTCATTTTGGATGCGATCAACAGATCGTCAATGTACTGCACTTGAGTCGATTGAAAAGGCAATTCCAATGACTACAGATCCTTCTTCAGTATCTGATTGAAAATGGAAGGTGATTCCGAAAACCCTTGAGGAATTCAACACCAGTTGTACACCTTATCCAGGAATTTGAAACTGACAAGAAATTGGCTGTCCTCATGAAGAGGCACAGAAAAGAACGCTTGGGGCAAATCTACTACTGTGAACCACTCTGCATCACATGGAACCTGGAACATGATCACAGCTGGGTTTGTAACTACTGAGCAACATTTCACCACTATGTTGTTAATCTTTCTCAAGTCTTGGACAATTCGAACTTTCCCACAAGGCTTTCTCAGTCCCATTATTGGTGAATTACATGGACTGCTCATCACTTCTTTCAAAACTCCCTGCTTCACAAAGTCTGCAATTAATTGTGCCACTTTCATAAGGACATCTTGTGCCTTGTGGTACTGCGGTACCTGGGGGAACACGGCGTTTGGCTTCACACTGACTTTGACTGGTTCCACTCCTTTTATCAGCCCTACTTCTTTCCCTGTCAAGTCCCACACTTTCTCCTTGATTGTCCCCTGCAAATCTGCTGGCAGATCAGTCACCGTGAACATTGGGAAGAAGTTAATCAGAGGATACTCCTCATCTGTTGTCTCTGTTTCAGGCTCTGAAACCTGCCCTTCATCTCCTTCATTGTCCCTGTTTGTCTGCAGCTCAATCCCCTCATTTGAACAGGTGATCGAACATCTTGTCTTGCACAGTAAGTCTCTCCCCAGTAGGGACACAGGACTTGAATCACAAACTACAAACCTGTGCAACCCCTGGAAAGTGCCAAGCTCAACCTGAACCAGATCAGTGATCGGGTTAGCCAAGAGCTGATTCACCACTCCTACTACCTTGACCGTACATCTCGAAAGGGGCAATTTCGGAACCTCTGCACTTCTGACCGTAGAGCGTGTGGCTCCTGTGTCAACCAAGAATGAAACCTTGTGACCCATCACTTTCCCTTGCACATAGGGTCCGCTTTGATCTACCTCTAAGGATGCTGCAAGCCTACACTCCTCACTGTCTGAGCTTTCATCCGACCATTCATCGTTTATTCCATTCTCACCACACAATTGGAACTGTTGCACTGTGTTATTTTGGCCCATTCTTTGACCTGTGACCTGTTGAGGAAGCATCACCTGTTGCTGTTCCATTGGTGCTAAGGGCAACTGCATTTGCTGTGTAGGTACCATAGGAACCTGCTATTGCATCTGCTGCATCTGCACCGGTTGTACACGTGGCATCTGCACTTGTTGCATGTGTTGAAGACCCTGCATCTGAACCATGTTATTCTGGAAGTTCAGATTTGGACCTCTCATCCTTGGTCCTTTAACATTTTGGAATGCATTAACATCATTGCTTTTGTTGAACAACACCTTCCTGCACTATCATCGGGCATTCCCGCTTCCAATGTCCGACGCCCCCGCAAGCATGACAAGATAACACCTTTTTCATTCCCTGCACATCATTTTGGACTACTACGGTATTCAAATCTGGACCACGGTTCACAAAACCTCCTCGACCTGTGCCTCTTACTTGTGCCTGAAACATCCGGTTTCCTTGTGGCTGTTGCACCATCTGCTGTAGACTAGCTCCCTGCAGTCCTGACTGTGCTGCCTTAATTTGCATCACCATCACCTTTTCCTTCAACTTTCTCTGCTTCAACTCAATCTTGTCACTACAGTACTTCGCATACTGCAACACCTCATCAATCGGCTTCGCTTGCCAACAGATCAAATGATTCTTAATCATCTGACTAATCTCAGGTCTCAATCCTTCAACAAATCTGAACATGAGGTGATTCATGTCCTTCATCTCTATAACCTCTGTACCACTGTAATGCTTGAACGCCTTCAACAACCTCTCATAGTAGGCATGTATTGACTCCTTGGCCTCCTGTGCTGTCCGATCAATCTTTTGCCAATCAGTATTCTGCGGCGATACCTTCAGTTTCAAGAACTCAATCCCCTTATAGTAGTATTTCATCACCTCAGGCGACGATGCTCCTGTGACTCTATCTCTTGCCGGTTCCACAGCCGGCCAATCCACACTCCTCTTGCACTCAAGCCACAAATCAGCTGGAACTATGATCTCAAAAAGAGTATTCAGGTTTTCCCAAAGACACTTCGCTAGCTTCACAAACCTGTCCGTCTTCTGATACCACTCTATTGGCTTCTCCCTTTGCCTGGGGAAGTCATTCGTGAATGATAGAATATCACCTCTGGACCACGGTACATGGACAAGAACCCCTCCAGTCATTTGTCTCATTGGTAACATCTTTATTGTACCGGCATCCGGCACAGCTTTCGCCTGCTGCTCTATGCCATCACTCTTCCTTTTATCTCTTTTCTTCGCCCATCTGCCTTCCCACTTCTCTAATGCTCCCCAAACTTGTGCACTCTGCAGTATCTCTTTCAGGTGTGCCTTCATCCCAGTAGACCTCATGTGTTCAAAATCTTTGGGCTCAAAATCTAACCTAGAACTTCTCTTCAGATGTTTGGTATTTTCTAAATCTATTCCATATTTATCTGCCAGGTTCGCCAACCTCTGGTGCACCCTGACCACTTCTTTGGTTATTTTTGGACACAGATACCTCAATTCTGCTTCAGTGTATGGCTCTAGCCTGTTCACTCCCATGCCCCCTTCAACTAGTTCATTTGCCTCCATGCCCAACCTCACAAAATTCAGGTATTCTTCTATTTCTGACCGCTCTGCTGTCGCAGGAGTGGTCTGTGATGAATTAAACTTGTCTAACCATTCATTCAGTTGTTGCGCAATTAAGCCTTGCAAAGAGATAATTCCAGCCTGCATCATTGGTGTTTGCGGTACATTTGCAATTGGGATCTGCGGAGTCAGCAGTCCCAAACCTGATTGTCTCATGGTATCTAGAGGAACCCCAACCGTACTGAAGTCTAATAGAGATCTAGATCTTTCGAATGGCAGTTCCACTGGAGTCATCCCTTGAGAACTCCCTACGAACCCTCCTCTTGTCATCTCTTGGGTCATTACTTCCTGATCGCATACGCTAGGCTTTGCCTGTGCATACAATGGTACTGGAGGACCAACAGTAATAGGCAAGGATATGGCGTCTGGCGTCTGCCTGCTTCCAAAACTTGTGGGGCATTAACTCCCACATTCTGATTCATTACCGGTGCTGTGGCTGACTGCAGCACTGTGACCAAAGTATAATTTGGAACCATCTGTTGCGGTGTCTGGGGCAGTAAAAGTGGAGGTGGCTCAGTCTGTATCAGCTTTGGTCTCGTATATGCCTGATCAGACGGCACCATCAAATTCATGGTTGTCTCTAGTACTGGGACCTCAGGGTAGAGTCTCTGAACCTGTGGTGGCTGCAGCTGTGTTTGCATCTCTGGATCAGTGGACACACTGACACTATACTGCACCGGAACTGGTGTTGCAACCGCATTAACCTGTACCATATTTGTTGTCCCCTGGTTTTGGGTTGAATTTATAGGACCTGCACTAGTACTTGGTCTATTGTCATCTAGGGCATATGGCGGTGGTCGATCATTTAGTAACTGATTAAGGAACTCATCATCGTCTGAGTCATCTGCCTCTGCCCAGGACTTCTTAGTCTCCTTCTCTTTGCTAGAAACCTTATCCGTTTTACAAGTGGCTTTCCCCCCTTGTTTTTTACCTTCTTGAGTTATTGCTGGAAACATCCTAACTCCTTCTATTATTTCTCTTCTCCAGACTCTCTGATCACTGTCCCACCTAGCCTCCACTAGTTTCTTTTCTGCTTTCCTCATTCTCCTTTCAAACTTCTGTTGCTGTTGTCGTATTGCCATCAGTTCCCAAATTGCTAACGCCTCAAACTGTGCTGGCCTCGGAGGTGGCTTTAGCTCATTTAACACCCTCCGAAAATTTTCCAAAATCCTTATATTGAACGTTCCGTGCTGCGGAAAAGCCAAACACCCTTCTTTCTCTGTCACTTTGCACCATTGCTTTAGCCAAAGACATGGCGCTACTCCCTTCTCCATTACGGCATAAGCCAGTGAATCCTCTGGCGGTGTAGGCTCCCCTACACTCGCGGCAATGTACACGTCTCCCCTGAAAGTGTTCTTTAAAGCCTTGAAAAACTTCTTTTTTGCGTCTTTTATTTTGTTCACAATCGAATCAGAAAGTGACTTTAATTCCTAGAACTCTCTTCGCCTACCTTATCAACCAATTGCCTCTCACGGACGGCTGCCAATCCGTGCGCGACCCTTATCACTAACCGACCTATCCCAGCGCGGCTCCAATAACTTCACACACTGCGGCTGACAAAGTCTTGCGGCTTGTCTTCCTCACCCTCAATTCACACAAAGCTAATGCAATATATTGCGAGCACTATCAAAACTAAAATTTGCCGGTTTACTACAGGAAAGGGTAACACAATCACTTCAGACCTTTACAGAGATTTTGCTTAGACTCAGCCGCTACTCTCTCCTTCTCAGGTCCCGCATTCGCAAGCAAAATTTGACCCGCAAATTCTACTCTCGACTTGTCAATGGGTTGTTCTAGTGCACTTTAGAACTCACCAAATCTCCATCGAAGTTTTCATTCACTCACTTTGACTCAAACTCGACTCGTCAACAACACCTGGTTGACCTATTAAACCGGACAAATTACAACATAAACCAAGTGTCTCATACACTTATCAATATACTCCGGAGTCTTAGACCACGCAGGGTCCGTACATCACCAACAACCACATGGACAATTTTTTAGCACAAAGCACCACACTCACAAGAAGTTCGCCGACCTCCCTACTCTCATACTGCGGAGTACGCACACTCCTAATAAAACATTACCTGGCCTAAAATTCTCACAAACCTCACAATTCGCCTGCGGTATGATAAACTGTGCAAGTGAAAAACCCTACATCATTCACACTATCACTAGAACGCCGAGAACATACCCAACTCACTACAGCAAGCTCCGAGATTCCGGGAAAGTCATTTGGGATTTAGGGGCACATCATCTCTCCAATTTGCATTACTTTAAAACAATGTTCAAACAGTGGTCCCTCGTCCTGGGGTCCCAAAGGGCCAAACCATCTACCTCTGCTACCAAAACTGATACCAAGTCAGAACCTTGATAAGTAAACTTACAAGGAGACACGTCAAGGCCAATGAACCTTTTGACCACGTTTGGAGACTTCCCAAAATGAGATATCCCTTGACATCACAATCAATATTTTATTAATCCTATCAATATTCACAATCGCGAATCATTTGAGCTAATCAATAACATTTAATATAGATCAATACAATGAACGAACCATGACCTTTCAGCCATGAATAACCACACAAATCTTAGTTACAACATAATATCATATTTATTAGTTTCAATAGGAACAAGCACATCAAAACCACTATGACTTGGTAATCAGAGCAAAACTTTATCAAAGCATAGATCATGAACATTTAAAATAAACAAAACAGTATTATGAGTCAATTTTAGCAGAGTAACATTAGTACATTATTCAACAAAGCAAGATCTTAGTTGTTTGTCTATTTGCATCCGGTATTAGTGAACTCCTTAACTAACCTCACATTAGCATCAGCATGTTGGGCTTCATGCAAAATAATTTAGCAACACAAATTTGGAAAACATCTAACTATGGCCTCTATCAAAAGAGCAGTTGGTACCTAGAAAGAAAAGGCAAACATACAATTACAATTATCATCAGATAGTTACCCATCCGAATGAGTCAGCAAACAGTGTCAGTCTTCGTCCTCAGGACATCAGTCTGTTCGTCATCAGCAAGGATAGAACAGAGCAAAGTCTCAGTATGGCATAGCTAAGAATAGGCTCTTCCCTCATAAGGAGGAGAAGTCAGTATCAGTTAAGGATTCAAAATAGGATGGTTAAGATATCAGAACAGCAAAGTAGAATGGCAAAAGTATAGCTTGGTGGAATGTTCGGTAATGACTTTGCTTCTCCTTGAGTCATGTGATTATATGAAAACAGTCGAACTAGCCCATAATTCCCCATTGGATGAATTTTGGTGCATCATTATCTCTGTCCAATAATTCTCCACGCACCTTACTAGAATTCTCACCTAACACAGTTCTCATGCAGTTTATTGGCTCCTGTGATTGACGTCTTCATCGGGTGGAATGTCAGGTAAGAAAAGTTACTCTCTACGCTCCAGTCAGTAGCTCCATTGTCTTCTCCTAGTCCAGGCGACCTTGCACCTTTTGCGAATTACACTGTTGCATTCGGGAAGAATGTCTCCTTGAGCAAGTTGGGTCCCATGGAAAGAATTTACTACGGCTACACACATATCTCTAGCTTCTGGAAAAGTAAAGCTCTGTGTCTTTCAGGAAAGTAGCACATTGCACGTTAGAAAAACACAGTTAATATGAGACCAGGCAGCTAGGCCCAGACCTTTGCTAACTAAGGCCTAGTGATTAATTTAGCAAAACCTAATACATAATTCTTAATGCTAATACAAAGTCATACATTAGTACATTGTTAATTTACCATTAGTCAGTTTCATTCATCATCGTATACATTGGTGGCCACTCCCCGTGGGCACAATTCAAACATGCACATTATTTCCTAGGTTAACACATTTTCTGTGTGGTTTCACTACACATTATATTACAAGCTTCTCATGTTAATATTAATTTTAAAGTCACACTACCAGTCCCAAAACTGTCAGGTAGCGGTGAAGAAGAGACGGGCTTTTGGGAGAACACAATTGAGCTGGTATCTTCCACGCTGGCTAAACCAGTGCCCCAAGTAGCCCCACTTTGTCTTGTAGGCACGCAGTCTGAAAGAGCAAAATAGGGCACATCATAAAAGCCATAATGTGTGTCGTTATGTTACCTGTCAGTTTTAACATAGGAAAAAATGGCCGGCGTTTCCAGCCTGATGTGCTAAAAGATATTTGACTGTACACAAGACGACCTATGCTCCCAGTTAAATTGACTTTTAAACAAAATTATAGGTCTCAAAATCTGCACCACTGTCAAAGCAGTGGCCTGAGCCTAATAATCTTTCCTACACCTTCATGTCTGTCTATGTCTGACAAATAGCCAACAGTGAGGGAGCATGATTCCATACTCCCCTCTGTAAATAGGCAAATTACATCTGTAAAAAGCTGGAATTCATAGTCAGTTTTGGTAAACTTGTGGCTGAATTGTTCAAACCTCACTTCTCGGGGACTTCTAAATTGATGTAATATTTATGTTCATTTTGTGGGTGTGGCTTTAGGTCAGCTTTCCTGCTCGGTCTTTAATAGTTACTAGTCCATTTCCGTATGACTTTCGAGGTATTACAGACTAGTCTGCCTATGCTCTAGCGTTTTTTTAAATTGAAATGTTTTATTGCTCGTGTAAAAGACAATCAAGAACCTCAGACCTATTAAAGTTTTCAGGATTTTGTATTTGAACTGAGGAGATTCCATGTTTGCCATGAGCGACTCAGCTCTTATAAATGATCTAAACTGCTAAGGATACTTTGATTTCTTTAAACGTATTTCTGATGGAAACTTTTAACTCCAGATTCCTCAATTTTGGAATATGCCATTGTGCCTGACTGGATTGGGAATTTTTTTCAGCATTGTTCCAGTGCACCACTTATTGGCACAACGCGGATCTGCATTGGCTTTGTTCTACTTTGGAAGATATGAAGCAGAGCTATGAATAAGCTCTACCTGTGCGCTGACATCAATTCCTTTCTTTCTGTGCCTTTGTATGCTTTTGACAGGTTTTTCAAACTGACTTCCAGTGTGCCAGCTAACAAGGCCCTTACTTAAAACTATACTGTTCAAAACAAATGTTTTCAACAGATGTCAGTTACAGACCTGCACAAGGTGTTTGAGCTTGAGGTACGACTCCAAGTTGTGTGACCTGATGCACCCAAAAGCAATCAGTTAATCAATGCTGTACATCGCTAAACATCAAAAGAAGTCGGGACCAAGAGTAAGTCCCACTGCAAGTCAAGGTAATGGACTCATTCCCACTTTCGAGGACAAAACTGTGACAGGTGGTCTTCATGGTCAAAGTCCTTCACTAAGTCGAAGTCCAAATAAAAAAGGAAAAACAACAAGGCAAAGTGGGACTTGACTCCCATTCTGCCACTCTATCTAAAGAGAAGTTGCAGGGGGTGTACATGTATAACTCTATCTTACTCTTTGATCAGGGAACTAACTGATTCAACAAGTGGTCCTGAGGCACCTTTGAGTTTCCGGGGCCATTGTCGATGCTGCAACAGGTCGAGGTCTTTCAGAGAGCCACATTGCACATATTTGTCCAGTTACTTCCAACTGATCTGTCCTCTGTGTTGCCTGAGCCTCTAGAGTCTGACTCTGATTCTGAGCAGACTCTGATTCTGACCTCCATTCCACTAGGAGACACATTCCGGCCAGAGTGGTGCATCGAACTTCTGTCTTTCCAACTCTGCTTCTTCTAGTTAGAGTACTACAGAAGATAGATAGCAACCGGGCCCAAGTCATCCTAGTGGCTGTGAATTGGGGCAGAAGAGCGTGGTTCCTGGAACTTCTGGTCAAAAGCATCTGTTCTCAATCAGGCTACACTTTGTTAGGATCTTCTGTCACAGCCGCAGGGCAGCGTCTTTCACCCAAAACCTGCTTAATCTACACCTCAAGCATGGAGATACAGTGGCAGCATTTGCATTTATTCAATCTACTGCCTGAGGTTGTGGGTGTTTTTATCGCTGGTAGGCATCTATTTACCCAGGACGCTGAGACAAATTTGTGACAGTATGTGGGATCAGCAACACAGACTCTTTACAGCCGAAACACAACTACTTTTTACGTCTTTTCACTTAGGACTGGCTTCCTTATTGCAATCATGTTGGCTCATTGTGTGTGTGAACTCCAAGTCTGTCTGTACAACTGCCTTACAGCACTTTTTTTTTATTTTATTTTTTTAAACTAACTGGTGCCTTTGCTGAAAGTCGTGACTATTCTTCATGTTGAGCAGTGCATCACTCTCCCAGCATTTTTTGGCCCACTTCACCCCTCGAAATAGGAGAGACTCCATCGGCTTGAGCTCAAAAGAGCTTTAAGCTTTTATATCAATCGCACCAAAGAGCATTGTTTGGACAATCAACGTTAAGTGGGGTTCTGTGGGGCAAAGAAAGGAAAAGCCATGTAGAAAAGGACTCTTTCGAGGTGGATAGTCCTCTGGATTAAATCTGCTACTCATTGGCAAAGAAGCAGCCTCCAGAGTGAGTGAGGGACCACTCCACTACAGCCAATGCTGCCACAACTGTGTTGGCATTTGGGTGCCTGTCCCTCATATCTGTCACGCTGTGACGTGGGCTTTGGTGTACACATTTAGAATGCTTTTCTGCCAGTTCTATTATAAAGGGCATTTTGCTTGTTTTCTCCAGTAAAGTTTTAGTAATTTAAACCTGAGCTCATCCCCTGGTAGCTATGGCACAGAGCAGTCAGTCTTAACTCGAAACAAACAAATAAAGCATTTAGAAGTACTAAAACAGTTAAAAAAGACGAAACCCCAACACAACAAAAATCCCATGTATGATAGAGACATATAGTTGCAAATTCCTTACCTTAGAGTTTACCCAGGCTTCAGTCTGAATCCAGAGATTTTTCTCTGGCAGTACCCCTGCACGTCATTAGGTGGCATCGATTTACTCCACGTCCGTCGTTGTCCGCACCAGATATGACACCGCGGGTCCTATATAGGCACCACACCAGTGGGCTAATGTCAGTTATATTCTTTCATCTCCAGCCAGTGCAGATCCAAAAAAAGAGCTTTCCCTCAGTTTTTTTTTTACTGATCTTTTTTTAACTTTTGTCGAAACTTTTTCAGTATTTCACTCCTGATGCATCGAAGGATGTCTTCTCGCAAGACCAGTTTTAAGCCTTGTGGATCCTGTCATTGGGCGATCTCTGTGACGGAGCCACACCTTGTGTGCCTTTGGTATTTGGAGTAAGACCATGATCTGAAGACGTGCTCTGAGTGCTGGGCCATGATTCCGAAAGCTTTGAAGGAGCGGTTTCTAAAGCTCATGGCGGCCCGACGGTCAGCTGTGCATAATCTCGGTCGAGAGGAAGGTCTTGGAATCAGTCGTGAAACGCTCCTTTTTGTCATCCTCATCCAAGTCCTCTGGACAATCACCTACGTTGAGGCATAAGAAGAAGTTGAAGAAAGCAAAGCATCCTTTGACTTCACCTCGTCTGTCGGCTAATAAAATGGGAGGGAACGTCGTCTGTCTAGACCACCCCCTCTGCGTAGCCTGTGTCTGTGCTGACTCCACACCTCACTGAGTTTCTGACAGCCAGAGTGACCCCTGCCAAAATCAAGGAGTTTTATGAGGCCATGCGTCTCATTTTTGGGAAGTCCGAATTCACTGGTGTGCCTCCAGGGCCCATGGAGTCAAAAGGGGCTACTTATGAATCCGCACCAGCATCTTCGGCCTCGTATCTGAGGGGCACCCATGGATCCTCTGCTGAATCCGGACCTGGCGGTGGTCATACCTCCTCGAACTTCCCTGGTGCTGGCCCAGATGTTTACGCTACTGGCATCGTCCCATCCTCATTGTGAACTCTGACACAGAGCCAGATGGGCGTCATTCAATGCTGCAACCAGCACCGATGGAGGCTTGAGCCTTATTACTACGGGCTAGGTTACAGTGAGGAAGGGGATGGGTCAATGGACCATTGAGAATATGAGCTCGAAGACCCTATTGACCAGAATACTGACCTGGGTGAAGCCAGTGGACTGGTTACCTCACCAGATGCTGCCATGGTCTCTCCCCATACTGTGGCTGCTGAGGAGGGAGATTCATATTCTTTTGAGATCCTGTACCTTGAGCTGCCCTTGGTGGCAGTTAGGACTGACCTCCTGACAGAGGTGCTTCTGCCTGGAGCTTCATCCTCTGAATCCCTGCTTCCTTTTTATTAAGTACCTGGTCCAAACTAAGCACAGGGGTTCCTGTGAACAGGACAATTGCCTGCACCCATAGCCTGGCACCAGGTGACCCAGGGTTCCTGACACAACACCCCACCCCTGAGAGCTTGGTTATCCAAGCTCCACCTCCCAGGTTGTGTTCCCTTCCACACCCTTGGGTAGGGAATCCAAAAGGCTTGACACACTTGGGAAGAAGGTGTTTTCTTCTGGCAGCCTAGCATTGCAGTCCTTGAACACCGCATGCATTTTGGGCTGTTTTTCCTGCACTCTGTAGGACATGGCTGCGCAACTGCTGTCACAGGTCCCTAGGCGGCCTGGGCTACATTTGTCCAAGTAGTTGCTGACGAGAGAGACACATTAAAATTCACGATCTGATGGGAACTGGAAACGACCGACTCACAGGGCAGAGCAGTTGCATTGACATTGGCCCTTAGGGGCCATGCCTGGTTGAGGATGTCTGGCTTTTCGGGGGATGATTAAGCCAATCTTATGGGCAGGCCCTTTGATTGCACATGTCTCTTCTGCAAGAAAGCAGGCTCGGCGCTCAAGCACTTCCAGGATTCTCGTGCTACAGCCAGGTCCTTGGGCCTCGCACTGGCCCCTTATCCTCCTCAGTCTGCTGTTCACCCCTTTGTGGCTATGGAATGGGCTCCCAGCCACATCCGTTCTGCTCCAGCCACCGTGCCACACGTGCTGCCCAGTCTCTGCGTGGCTGGGAACAGGAGATCCACCGTCCTCATGGATCAGAGAGCTAGCAGTCTGGCCAGTCCAACGCCCCACCCCCCTGCAGCTGCCTCCAAACCTTCCTAGACAGTTTGCCACCAGGGACCAGTTGGAAGCAGGATCTGCCATCATCTGCTCTGCTGGCAGTCCATCATGTCAGACAGGTGGGTTTTGCAGATACTCCCTCCCCTTCAAGACTACCGCTACATCCATGCCACCATCCTACAATCGGATAACGGAAGATCACTTGGCACTTTTCCGATAGGAAGTTATGGCTCTCTTGACCAAGGGAGACATAGAGAAGGATCCCTGTGCCAGAAGTAGGTTGTGGTTGTTATTCACACTTCTTTCTGGTGCCCAAAATGGACAAGGCCCTTCACCCTAACCTAGAACTTCGGTCCCTCAATCGCTTTCTCAAGAAGAAGTTCAAAATGCTCACTCTGGCTAATGTTCTATCTGCCCTGGACCCGGGAGACTGGATGGTATCGTTGGACTTGCAGGACACGTATTTCCATATCCCCATCCTGCCTGCCTGCCTGCAGACGTTACTTGCAGTTCACAGTAGGCCATGACCATTTTTGTCCAGCATGCTTCCTTTTGGCCTTACCAGCACCCCTCGATGTTCACCAAGGTGATGGTGGTGGTCGCAGATTAGGGGTTTCAGCCTTCCCCTATCATGAAGACTAGCTGTTGAAGGTGCACCCGCCCCAGGGTGTGGTCTCCCACCTTTGAACTACGGCGGACCGCCTGCATTCACTGGGGTTCACTATAACCGTGCAGAAGTCACACCTGACTTCCTCTGAGACGACAACCCTTAGTGATAGTGTTAGGGGTTCCAAATAACAATAGCTCTCATAGAGTAGCTGTGAAGAGCAGCTAAGGCTTATAGGAGAGGGTGTAATTCACAAAATTCAGTAATGTTCACACAAGAAAGAATCACACCAGTGTTAGAAAAATAATGTATTATTTATTATAACACAAGCACTGAACTAACTTTGGTATATCTCCTAACCGGAGAAATAGACACACAAAAATATACTTAGAAACAGGTAAGTAAAAGCACAAAATAACATTGGCTCCTAGGGGAGGGCCAAACTGTATAATAAAAAAATGGTATGAGAAAGTCACAACTAACCAAGATTGATACTCAAGGATCTTCAGGACTGGGGAAGTACTAAACCACCAGAGATAAGTAACTAGGTTTTCCCAGGCACCTGTGTGCAGAGATGTTACCCCGGTCAGGTGTCCATAGGATAACATGGGTAAGACGTAATGAGAGTTTTCATGTTTCAGGACCCTTCCCAGAGGACCTAGTGGAAACATATTGGACACGGAAGGTTTGAGTATGCCCACAGCTGTGAATACCCAGAGAAGTAGAGTACCTACACCAGGGAGCCCAGGTGCATGGGGGTGAAGTTGTGTCAGAACCTTCTGTTGAAGTCAGTGGGGACCTCGGCTGTCCAGCTGCTACTGTGACCTATGGACCAGGTGGGTGGAACCCAGGCATGGATTCCGGACAAGGAATACCTGTGAAGAGGCAAAAGAGTCCAAGCCACGCGGAGTCGACCAGAGGGTGCAGGAGGGTAATGCCTACCTTTCTCGTGGATACTTCACTGTAGAACTTGAAGATGTAGCTGTGGAGTCCAGGCGATGCAGAAGGATCTCAGGAGTTGTCTACGAACTGTCCCACACCAGTTGTCGAATTGCAGTGGGGTCAGTGGCCAGCAGGACCACCAACAAGCCTTGGCAAATGCAAAAAAAGGTGTTGCAATAAGAGTTGCAGGAGTTGTAACCAGCAAGTTCCAAGGGACTCATCCTTTACAGGTAAGTTAAAGGACAGCCCTCAGCAAGACAGAGAGTCGGTAGGAATCGATGGAGACCCCTAGGAGGACCCTCTGGCTGAAGGTAGAGGGTTTGAGAGGAGGCCTCAGCTGCACAGTAATGGATGCCCATGTTGCAGGTTTTGCAAGGAGATTGTCAGTCTTAGAGATGTGTGATGCTTGAGGCTGGGGCTTCTCGGAGCTAGGAGGTCTTCAGACTGAAGAGCCAACAAGCCTAGGCAACAGCAAACAGACATGGTGCACAGGGGTTCCATCCAAGCACATCCACTGAGAGACCACAACCTTCCCAGATGCAAAGAAGGCATATCGGACCTCTGGAGAGCCACAGAATCAGCACCTGTTTTGCAGAACCTTGAAGAGGCCGTGGGACAGCAGGATCCACAAACCGGTCATCAAAGTTGAGATGCTGAAGCAGGGGAGTGACTCTATCACCCCAAGGGGGGATTCCCTTTTGCTGTTCTTAGTGGCAGGCAGAGTCCTTGTGACTCTGGAGGATGCACGGCCACTGAAGTTGCAGACACCTTGCAATACCTGGTGACAAAGTTGCAGTAGAAGCCCTCCTAGCAGTTGCAGTCTTGTCTTGGTTCCCGGTGAAGTTCAGCAGCAGAATCTGGTGTCCAGGTCACAGAAGTATCTTAAAGAAGAATCATGCAGGTGAATCTAGGGTCCCACCCTCAGGGGAGCCATTAAGTAACCCAGGAAGGGGGTTGGGCAGCCTCTGCAGTGGCTCATCTATCGAGGGGGTCAGGGACACTATTCTGCGGGACTGTCCAGTCAGATGCCCCCTAGGGCCTCTGCTTAACTTAGTTTCAAGATGGCAGAATCAAGCGGCAACTTAGCAGAGCCCTGGACACCTCCCTATGGCAGGAGCTGGACAGGGGGGTTGTCACTTTCCTGTCCTTTGTGTGGTTTTGAGCCAGAGTGGGAGCCTGGGGCTCCTGCACTGGAATAAACTGGTTTATGCAAGGAGGGCACCAAATGTCCCCATCAAAGCAGTGTGGTGGTCAGGAGCACCCCGACCCTAGCCCATAGACCCCTTCTTCTAAAGGAGTGGTGAAAACACCTTTTTCTCTAAGGGAAATCCTTTGTTCTGCCTTCTCCTGCCTGAGTTAAGCTCAGCAGCAGGAGGGCAGAACAGTGTCTGGGGTCGGAGGCAGCTCTGGCTTGCAAGCTGACCCTGCAGGCTGCACAGGTAGACATGGGGGATCCTCTTAGGAACCCCAAAAGTACATGGTATCATGCAACTAGCACTGGAGTCAGTGTATTTGCATGATTCCAACATGTTGGATACAAAATATGACTAGGTTCTGTGAAGCCATTATGTAGTTGGACATCTCGTGTTGAGCAGTGTTCACTACATACCTAAAAATGACTTCCCAGCACTTAAAAAAGTCCAGAAAATGGGGTCTGGGGTTTGTAGGGGTACCTCTGCTCATGCAGTGATGCCCTCACAATTAAAACCATCCACCCTTGGGCTGAAGGGCCTACCTTAGGGGTGACTTACAGGGTCAAAGTGCTGTGATCTTGATATAAGGTACACCTTATATCTGGGGTGAAAGGTGCATGCGTATTTCACACCTGCTGCAATGGCAGGCCTCTAATCACAGTTTTCATAGGCTCCCAGGGGTGGCATATTACAAACTGCAGCCAGTGGGGGACCCCTGGTGTACCAATGCCTCGGGCAACTAAGTACCATATACTAGGGACTTACAGTGGTACACCAAGATGCCAATTGTGGGGGTGTAAAGAGAATTTACCAACCAAATATAGGGGAGAGAACACTAACATTGCGGTCCTGGTTAGTAAGATCATAGTGTACTACAGTCAAATCACACTGACATCAGGCAAAAAGTGGGGGCAACCATGTCAGAAAGATCCTCTTTTCCTTCAAGTGAGACCTGAAGTTCCAGTGGGCGCAGCATTAGGGGAATCTCTCTGACATGGTCCAGATCTTGGAGGGAACAGCGCAAACGCTTCAGTGGTGGCTAACAAACTGCGATTGGGTCAGCAGCAGAACCCTGTCCCTGCCCAACCAGACTTGATAGTAGCCACAGATACATCACTTCTGGGATGGGGTGGGCACCTGGGAGAGGCAGAGATCAGACTCAACATCAACCTGTTGGAGCTCAGGGCAAGCAGACTAGCATTGAAAGCATTTCTTCCCTCTCTCAAAGGGAAGGTAGTGCAGGTGTTCAAGGGCAACACCACAGCCATGGTGGACTGAAACAAGGAGGTGGGGTGGCGTTGTGGACTCTTTGTTCGAGGCTCTGCACCTTTGGATGTGGCTGGAAGAACAGGGCATATCCCTGGTGATTTAACATCTGGCGGGCTCTCTGAATGTCAGAGCAGACAAACCCAGCTGACAATACTTGTTGACCACAAATGGTGTCTTTATCCACTGGTAACGCAAGGCATCTTTCAGCAGTGGGGAGATCCTTAGTTAGATCTGTTCACCTCCAGAGAATGCGCAATGGATTGCACATTGGAGTTTCAAAAGCGGCGGTCGCTCGGCAATTCTTTTCATCTCGAGTGGAACTCAGGCCTTATGCACGCCTGTTAGACCTGGCATCGGTAGCGTGGTCTTCCCTGTCCTTTTTGCCTCTGCTTCCCATGTTTTCACTGTGTGTGGAACTCTGCTTTGCTGTTTTTCGTACTCTGGGCACTTCACCCCTGCTGGCCAGTGCTAAAGTCCAGATGCTCCCTGTTGGAAATGGCCCTTTTTGCAGGGTCATCCCCAGTCTTTTTGCCTCCTTCCTCCTATTTTGTCTGACCTGTTTTTGTTGGCTTTAGGACTCTGGGCACTTTACCACTGCTAACCAGTGCTAAAGTGCATGTGCCCTCTGTGTAAAGTGTACTGTTGATTGGGCATAAGAAGACCCAAAACCCCAGACTTTTAGAATCTTTCTGGAATCAAGAGGAACCTCTGCAAGGAGAAGAGCTGAAGGAGGAGTACTGTCCCTTTGCTGTGTTGGTTTGCTGGACTGGCCTGCAGTTGATGCTTCTGCCTGAAAAGAGTGCAAAGGGTGAACTTTGCTGTGTGTCCTGCTTGCGAAAATTATCCAAGAGCTTGCTTCCTGTTGGAAGTCTCATGGACACCAAAACCTTCAGTTTCCTCGACCTGCAACACTGGGAACTGTGTGTTTTGTGCTGTTCAAGAGGAGAAACCACTGTGACGCTGCCAACGACGCCACGGGCCTGCACCATGACCTGCCAATGCCATATGGAGTCGCATTTCCCCGCTTCACACCATGACCCTGGTCTCCCCGACGCAGTCATTGAACGACTTCACCAAGCCGCGGCTCGCACCGCGACCTGTGGACCTCGCACTCCAGCATCGCCTGCTCACACTGCAGCCTGGGCATCCCTGATGACGCCGCTCCTGCTGACACTGGCGCCGCTGCCTGCACCGTGGCCTGTGGACACTACTCGTGAGGTACACAAAGCACTGTCCTGTTCCACACCGCAGCCCCGGTCCACCGACGCCAGCACCGTCTACTCCTGCCTGCACCGTGGCCTTTGGACACCGCTCATAAGGGTCACGAAGCACTGTCACGTCCCACACCGCTGGCTTGGGCCTACTGGCGACAGGGCTTCAGCAACGACGTCGCCGCTGCCTGCACCGTGACCTGTGGACACCGCACATCACACTGCAGCCCTGGTCTCACCGATACCGCTGGATGCAGTCACTGAGCTGCTGCCTGCACCGTGACCTGTGGGTACCGCACATTGCACCGTCCCGCTTCGCACTGCAGCCCCGATCCATCCACGCTGGCGCAAGTGACTTCATCAGCCTGGAGTTCGATCTGCAACACGTGTGACCTCAAGGGCCCGACAACTCCTGCAACGACTCCAGAACCAACACCACCGCGAAGATCACAACGCCCTGCAAATCCAAGGTACTGTTTGCGGATCTTCCCAACACTGTAGCTGGCCTGCAACGCCGCGGCTTGAACTGTTGGTTTTGCTGATCACAACGCCGTGATAGCACCAGGTGGAGCTATCGACTTCAAGGAACTGCATTTTTGAGTAAATCTTGCAGAATTCATATTTTTATTACTGTATGTTGGATTTTTATCCTATTTGGTCTTGTTTTATATAGATAAATATTGGCTATTTTTCTTAAACTGGTGCAGTGTCCTTTTGTATGTTTTCACTTTTTACTGTGTGTTATGTGCAAATGCTTTACACATTGCTTCTGAGATAAGCCTTACTGCTTGTGCCAAGCTACCAAGGGGGTGAGTAGGGGTTATCTGAGCGGGTATCACCCTTATCCTGACTCGAGTGAGTGTCCCTACTTGGACAGGGTGCAAACCGACTGCCAACTAGAGGCCCCATTTCTAACACTCCCCCTGTAAATTGTGTTGGTGATTAGTTTGTACATTATTGGCATATTTGGTTTACTCGTAAGTCCCTAGTAAAGTGCAGTAGAGGTGCCCAGGGGCTATAAATCAAAGGCTACTAGTGGGCCTGCAGCACTGGTTGTGCTACCCACATGTGTAGCCCTGTAAACATGGCTCAGACCTGCCACTGCAGTGTCTGTATGTGAAGTTTTATCCTGCCAATTCAACCTGGCAAGTGTTGCCAGGCCCAAACCTTCCCTTTTTATACATGTATTGCACCTCTAAGGTAGGCCATAGGCAGCCCCTGTGCAGTGTGCAGTGATTTTAAAGGTGGGACATGTGCTGATGTGTTTTGCATCTCCAAACAGTGAAATATTGGAACATTCAGTTTTCATTGTAAGGCCTATCTCTCTCATAGGTTAACATGGGGGCTGCCTTTAAATATATTTTAAGTGCAGTTTCCCTTTCCCAGCAGGTAGAGATGTGGAGTTTAGGGTCTCTGAACTCACAATACATCTTTTGGTAAATGGTTTTTAAATTGACTGTTTGAAAATGCCACTTTTAGGAAATTGGCATTTTCTTGCTTAAACCATTCTGTGACTCTGCCTGCTTGTGTATTACCTGTCTGAGTCAGACTGACAGTTGGGCTGTTTGTGGGTCCCTTCTAGATAGTGACACAAAGGGTGCTGGGTATAACCTGCATAATCTGATGGGCCACCTGGGCTAGAGTAGAGGGAGTAGTGGTCACTTACACCTGAATGGGCAGTGCCTGCCCTCACACAATGCAGTCTCTGATCTTGTGAACAATAGAGACTTTCCTTTGAAGTATGCCTACTTCAAAGACAGAAAGGGGTATAAAGTAGCGGACCCAAACCCCAGATTTTCAGATCACTTCTGGAACCAAGAGGAACCTCTGCGAAGGAGAAGAAATGTAGAGATGGAGGAGGAGTACTGCCCCTTTGCCTGTGACTGTGCTTTGCTGGGTTGGCCTGCTGTTGCTGCTTCTGCCTGAAAGAGGACAAAGACTGGACATTGTGGTATATTCCTGCTTGTGAAGAATCTCCAAGGGCTTGGACTAAGCGTGCCTCCTGTTTTGAAACCTCAGGGCCATCAAAGACTTCCTCGGCCAGCACTTGGACTCTCTGCTGAGACTCCTTCCCTGCCAAGTGGTGCCCTACCCAGTCCCTGGGCCCTTGAAAGGTGAAGCTTGTAAAAAAAAGGCTGAAATCCATGGCCAGGACGCTGTAAAAACAACACGCCACCCGCCTCGCGGCTGAAATTAACGCACCACCAGCATTGTGGTTGGGAAATCAACGCATCACCTGCCTCATGGCTGGAGGAACAATGCAACACCCGCTTACGGCTGCTGAAAATGACGCTATCCCCACACAGTGCAGTTTTCCATTACCATGTGGCTGGATTTCACACGCATAATCACTGGGCATCAAAATCAACGTGAACCTGCATGGATCCTTGGTGCCCAAATCCGGAAATCGAAACATCGCTCTCTTGCGGGAGAGAAAAACAACGCATCGCTTGCCCGACCAGAGAAGAAAATGACTCACGACTTCACCTGTGAGTAAGGAATCGGCACATCGATGACTTTTCTGACACACGCTCACCCGTGTGGCTTTATTTCTTACTCAAACCAGGTACTTTGTGTAACAACGTTTCTATTGTTTTCTATGGAGTGAGACTCTTTCTAATTTAAACATTCATATCTTGACTTGTGTATGTTGGATTTTTATTGTTTTGGTCTTGTTTGATTTAGATAAATATTGTCTATTTTTCTAAACTGGTGTGGTGTCCATTTCATAGTGTTTTCACTGTATTACTGTGTGCGTTTTGGTACAAATACTTTACACATTGCCTCTAAGGTAAGCCTGCTTTTACCAAGCTGCCAAGGGGGTGGGCAGGGGTTATCCTAGGTGTGTATCTCCATTACCCTGACTAGATTGAGGGTCCCTGCTTGGACAGAGTGCAGTCTGACTGCCAGCGAGAGACCCAATTTCTAACATTGGTGGCCAGCGGTTAGGATAGAACTTGTATTTATAGTTGACCTACTGTGATTAAGTGTATACTACTGTTTTCAGTACAGACCATTACGTGACCATATACTACTTGCTTTTGTTTTTTCTCTTTTTGGACTTTTCCTGCTTCCATATTTTTTGTGATTTTGAACTTCTCTTGGGAACTCTCTGGACTCCTTTTGGAACTTTGCATTGAGTACTCACCAACATGTCTCAGTCTGGGGATACACCAGCTGTTGCTACAAAGGCTGTTTTTTAGTTGGAGAAACAGGAGGAGTATACAGTGGCTCAACTGAAGCAGTTTTGTAAGGATCTTACCTTCCCAATCAAGAGTTCCTCCAGGAAGGAGGAGCTGCAAAAGGCATTGAGGGCCTGGGTGTCAGCCAAGGAGGCTGAGAAGCCCACAAAGGAGGAGGAGTGTGAGGAGGTGCAGAGTAATTCAGGTGGTGTAGTGAATGTACCTTTTCTGCCTGGGGGTAGGGTCTCCAGGGCAGGTAGCAGTGTATCATCTAAAGGTCTCACTCCTGAGGAGTTGTAGGACAGACAGGCAGAGAGGGTTGTCCAGTTTGAGCTAGAGAAGCTTAATAAGGAGATGGAGATGGAAGAGAGGAGGCTGGCCATTGAAGAGAAAAAGATGCTATTGGCTTATGAGCTCAGTTTAAGGTAGCTGGATCAGAGGAGCCAGTCTAGCAGTACCTCAATGTAGCCTGAGAGAAGGGTACACATTCTTAAAGGTCTGGTGGAGGATTACAAGAGGGAGGATGACATCTGTCTGTGGTTCAAAGGGTATGAGTCAGCTCTCCATATGAACATGGTCCCTGTAGCAGATTGGGGGGTGGGTCTGTGGAAGCACTTTGAGGTAGAGGGGCGGGACACTCTGACATCCTTAGGGGATCCTCAAGGATTCACCCACTCTATCATGAAGGACGCCCTACTCACAAGATATGGTCTTACTCCTGAGCAGTATAAGGAAATGTTTAGGTCCTACAAAAAGAAGGAATCCCAAACCTGTTTGGAGTGTTTGGACTAATTTTGAAGGTCACTGGTTGGTTGGGTCAAGGGCAGTAAGGTAACAACCTATGAGGAGCTTTACAACTTAATTGCTTGGGAGCACTTGTACAGTCTTTGTTTTTCAGAGCTGTGCCACCACCTAATTGACAGCAAGCTTACTGACCCCAGAAAGCTTGCACATGAAGCGGACCGTTGTGAGAGCACCAGGGTACAGAAGAGGTATGGGGGAATCCATATTAAGGGTGGGCATTGTCCCCATCAGAAGAAGTGGGGGGGTTAGGGTAACAGAGGGGCGTTCTCTAAAGGGCCCCAACCTAGTTCCCAGAGTAAAGATTCCCAGCCCTCAGTTGAAAAGAAACCATGGGTCTCTGCAGGGAAACCTGCAGAGAGGGGTCCCCGCAAAAGCTTTGCACATGATCAGCCTGCAGACCAGGCCTCTGGCAAGGAGTCTGGTTCACACTTGATTTATTGGGAGGATGGCCTCCTATATAGCGAGCCTGAGGTTGCTGAGCCTGGGGCAGCCCATGTGCTGTTGGTACCCCAGTGCTTCAGATCCTTCCTACTGGGGTTGGTTCATAATGTGCCTCTAGCTGGACAATTGAGGCAGGATAAGACCTTTGAACCGCTTGTCACCCACTTTTACTGGCCTCAAATGTGCAGGCCCTTTGATGCACATTGTAGGTCTTGCCAAACTTTTCAGGCAAGTGGCAAGAGTGGGGGGAAATGTAAGGCTCCCCTCCATCCTTTTCCTGTTGTCAGCACCCCTTTGAAAGAGTTGGTATTGACATTGTGTGGCCTCTGGATCCCAAGACACCCATGGGCAACAGGTTCATCATTGTCTTGGTGGACCACACCACCCGGTACCCAGAAGCTAATCCTCTGAAGTCAATCACAGCCCCTGTGGTGGGACGTACATTGATGGGGGTTTGAACCTGGACGGGCTTCCCCAAGGAGATGGTATCTGATAGGTGTACCAACTTCATATCTACATATATGAAGTCTCTGTGGAAGGAGTGTGGGATAACCTACAAGTTTACCACTCCTTAGCATCCCTAAGAAAAGCGTCTGGCTGAGTGATTCAACCACACCTGGAAGGGCATGAATATTGGCCTGTTAGAGCTCTTGAGGCGCAAGTGGTACGTCCTCTTGTCATGCCTTCTGTTTGCCTATAGGGAGGTGCCAGAAAAGGGTCTTGGTTTTAGCCCTTTTGAGTTGTTGTATGGCCACCCTGTCAGGAGACCTTTGAGTCTGGTTAGGGAAGGCTTGGAGAAAGCCTCCAGTAAGCCCCCTCAGGATGTATTCAGTTACATGCTGGCTTTAAGGAACCCGACTGCCCGGTTCAGGAAGCTCGCTCAAGAGCACCTGGAAGCAAGCCAGGAAGATATGAAACGGTGGTATGACCATAATGCCTCTCTGGTTGAATTTCATTCTGACAAAAAGTGTGGATAAAGGCCCCAGTGGAGCCTTGTGATCTCCAAGATAAGTGGATTGGACATTTTGAGATTGTGGAGCGCAGGAGTGATGTCACCTACCTGGTGAACATGTGGACTCCTAGGAACATTTTGAAGGTCCTACATGTGAACCACCTCAAGCCTCACTTTGAGAGGACAGAGGTGACTGTGCTCTTGGCAGCAGATGAAGAGGTGGAGGAAAAGAGTGAGCCTCTTCCTGACTTCCTGTCTGCCTAAGAGAAATATGGTTCGGTAGAGGATGTGAACCTCTCCCACTCACTGACCCTAGAATAACAGAGGGACTGTGGCCAAGTGTTGGGACAAGTTAGAGGCAGCATTAAGGATGAGGTATCCACAATGTTAGCTCTTGGGGTTATTGAGTTTTACAGGAGCCTTTGGGCCTTGTGGTCTTCGTCCCAAAAGCTGCTGCTCCTGTGCCACTCCAGACCTCTGGTTCTGTATGGATTTCCGGGGATTCAATGCAGTCACAAAGACTGACGCACATCACATCCCCTGAGCTGATGATCGGTTAGGGGCTGCCAAATATCTCAGCACATTTGAGTTAACGTCTGGATATTTGCAGATTTCTCTGACTGAGGGGCCAAGGAGAGGTCTGCATTTTCTACCCCAGATGGGCACTACCAGTTTAGAGTGATGCCTTTTGGGATGAAAATGCCCCTGACACCTTTCAGAGGCTGGTTAACCAGGTGTTGGCTCAATTGGAGGATGTCAGTGCAGCCTACTTGGATGACATTGCTGTGTTCAACTTCAGTTGGGAACACTTGCAGCACCTCTGCAAAGTGTTAGAGGCCCTGCAGAAGGCAGGCCTTACTATTAGGGCAATTAAGTGCCAAACAGGGCAGGGTTCTGCGGTATACATGGGACAGAAGGTGGGGAGTGGCCAGGTGGCACCCCTACAGCCAAAGATTTAGACCAGTCTGGCTTGGGAGCCTCGGAAGACCCAGACTGAGGTGAGAGCCTTTTTAGGTCTCACAGGTTACTATAGGAGGTTTGATAAGGGGTATGGCACCATTGTTGCTCCCTTAACAGAGTTATTTTCCAAGAAACAACCAAATAAAGTTACCTGGGCTTGCCAGACAGCTTTTGATGCTTTGAAGGCTGATATGTGCATGGCACCCGTGCTGAAAGCACCTGACTTCTCTAAAGAATTTGTTGTGCAGACTGATACTTCAGCGCATGGTGTGGGAGCAGTGTTGTTACAGCTAAAGAGGACCTAGAGCAGCCTGTAGCCTTCATTTGTAGGAAGTTACTTCCCGGGAATGTAGGTGCAGTGCAATTGAGCGTGAAGCTTTTGCTGTGGTCTGGGTGCTGAAAAAGCTAAGACCCTACTTATTTTGGACTCACTGGCGGGTTCCGACAGACGACAGGCCATTCAGATTGTTAATGAAGATGAGGAGTGAGAACCCAAAAATTGTTGAGGTGGTCCATCTCCCTACAGGGAATGGACTTTATGGTCGAACACCGCCCTGGAACAGAGCACGCCAATTTTAATGGTCTGTCCAGATTCTTCCACCTTAGTGATGAGAACTCCCATGAGGTTGGGTAGTTCTCCTCACTTTCAGCTGGAGTGGACGTGTTAGACCTTGTATTCTTGGGGTTGTCTCCCTTGTCTTTTCTGCCTTTGCTTCCCATATTTTGACTGTGTGCTGGACTCAGTTTTTATTGTTTTTTGGTACTCTGGGCACTTACCCATGCTGACCAGTGCTAAAGTGCAAGTGCTACATATGTAAATTGTGTTGGTGATTGGTTTATCCATGATTGGCATATTTGGTTTACTAGTAAGTCCCTAGTAAAGTGCAGTAGAGGTGCCCAGGGGCTGTAAATCAAATGCTACTAGTGGACCTGCAGCACTGGTTGTGCCACCCACATAAGTAGCCCTGTAAACATGGCTCAGGCCTACCACTGCAGTGTCTGTGTGTGCAGTTTTAACCTGCCAATTCGACTTGGCATGTGTACCCACTTCCCTTTTTATACATCTAAGGCACCCCTGAGGTAGGCCCTAGGTAGCCCCATGGGCAGGTGCAGTGTATGTTAAAGGTGGGACATGTGCTGATGTATTTTACATGTCCTAACGGTGAAATACTGCCAAATTTGGTTTTCACTGTTGCAAGGCCTGTCTCTCTCATAGGTTAACATAGGGGCTTTGAGAGCATATAGAGATATGGAGTGTGGGGTCTCTGAACTCACAATTCTAAAATACATATTTTGGTAAAGTTGTTTTTTAATTGTATGTCTGAAAATGCCACTTTTAGGAAGTGGGCATTTTCTTGCTTAAACTATTCTGAGACTCTGCTTGCTTGTGTATTCCCTGTCTGGGTCAGACGAACAGTTGGGCTGTTTGTGAATCCCCTCTAGACAGTGACACAAAGGGAGCTGGGGTATAGCCTGCATATCTTGATGGGCCATCTGGGCAAGAGTAGAGGGAGGAGTTGTCACTTACACCTTAATGGGCTGTGCCTGCCTTCACACAATGCAGTCTCCGACCCCCTGGTGTGAGTCTGGAGCCAGGCCTGGGCAAGGCAGGATCATGTGAACAACAGAGACTTTACTTTGAAGTTTGCCTACTGTATAGGCAGAAAGTGGTATAAGTAGTGGACCCAAAACCCGAGATTTTCGGATCACTTCTGGAACCAAGAGGAACCTCTGCCAAGGAGAAGCGCTGAAGAGCTGGAGGAAGAGTACTGCCCCTTTGCCTGTGAATGTGCTTTGGTGGGTTGACCTGCAGTTGCTGTTTCTGCCTGAAAGCGGACAAAGACTAGACTTTGTGATATATTCCTGCTTGTAAAAAATCTCCAAGGGCTTGCCTCCTGTTTTGAAGTCTCAGGACCATCAAATACTTCCTCTACCAGCACTTGGTCTCTCTGCCAAGACTCCTGCCCTGCCAAGTGGTGCCCTATCCAGTCCCTGGGGCCTTGAAAATTGAAGCTGGTGGAAAAAGGCTGAAATCCATGCATAGGACGCAGTACAGGAAACGTTTTGACGCACCACCTGCAACACGGCTGTAAAAATGAAACGCCACCCGCCTCGTGGCTGGAATCGACGCACCATCTGCATCACAGCTGGGAAATAGATGCAATACCCACCTGTGGCTGCTGAAAATGACACAAATCCCACGGAGCTCGGTTTTCCATCAACATGCGGCCGGATATCACACCCATCATCAGTGGGCATCAAAATCAATGTGAACCTGCCCAGATATGAGGTGCCCCGTCTGTAAATCGACCCATCGCTCTCTCACGGGAGAGAAAAATAACTCATCACCTACCTGACCAGAGAAAAAAATTATGCACGGCCTCATTTGCGAGTAAGGAATTGATGCATTGTTTACTTTTTCGATGTACGCTAACCCTTGTGGCTTTATATTTGGCGCAAACAAGGTACTTTTTGTAACAACAACGTTTCCATTGTTTTCTATGGAGTAAGACTTTTTTTTTCAAAAATTCATATCTTGACTTTTGTATGTTGGATTTTTGTCATTTTGGTCTTGTTTGATTTAAATAAATATTGCCTATTTTTCTAAACTGATGTGGTATCCGTTTTGTTATGTTTTCACTGCATTACTGTGTGCGTTTTGGTACAAATACTTTACACATTTACTCTGAGATAAGCCTGACTGCTTGTGTTAAGTTTCCAAACTGGTGGGCAGGGGTTATCCTAGGTGTGTATCTTTATTACCCTGACTACATTAAGGGTCCCTGCTTAGATAGAGTTCAAACTGACTGCCAACCAGAGACCCCATTTCTAACAACACCTTTCTGCCCATACCACATCTGCCTAGAGTTCTCAAGAAGATCAAGATTGACCAGGCCCAAGTAATCCTTGTGGCTCTGGACAGGGCACGGGGACTCTGGTATCCTGAGCTAATGAGGATGGTCATCGATCTTCCCTTCAGATCACCCCTTCAGGAGGATCTTCTGTCACAGCAGCAGGGGAGGGTTCTCTACCCAAACTTGTCCAGATTCTGCCTTTATGCATGGAGATTGAGGGGCAGCGGTTTACAGCTTTTGACCCTCCATCAGAAGTCTGTAATATAATCATGGTAGCCAGGCATCCCTCAATCAAATCAGCATACGGCTGCCATTGGGAGAAATTTGTGGCATGGTGCACACACACGTCTGTTAACCCTCTCTCTCCTCCTCACTCTGAGGTTTTGTTGTTTAACCTTTCTTTGGCCCAGTAGGGCTCTGCTATGGGTACTCTCAAAAGTTGTCTGTAATCTCTGCTTTTTTGCAGTTGCCTTATCCACCTTCTTTGTTTAATTCTACTCATGTAAATAAGTTCCTGAAAGGCCTTACTCACATGTTTCCTCTGTTACCATTCATTATGCCCCTATGGGACTTGAATGTGATTTTAACATTTCTGATGTGCGGTCCTTTCGAGCCTCTCCACAATAGTCCTCTCAGGCTTCTTACTTTGAAAACAACCTTCCTTGTGGCCATCACATCTTCCTGCAGGTTGAGTGAGCTGCAGGCATTGTCATCTAAGCCGCCCTTCCTTACTTGGGCCTCCTTTCTGCCGAAAGGGGTCACATCCTTCCATGTAGGCAAATTAATCACCTTGCCTACTTTTTATACACAACCCTGTATCCTTCTAAGGAAGAGGAGAGACTCCACCACCTGGACCCAAAGAGAGTGTTAGTGTTCTACCTTGATCGTACCAAAGAGTTCCAGGTGGATGCTCAACTCTTGGTTGGTTATTTGACTAAGAAGCTAACCCCTTAGGGTTTGCCTGCTCATTCTACCGTAGCTAGAGCTGCAACCTTTGCATTTGAATTCCAGTGCTGAATACCTTTCAGGCAGCAACGTGTGCATCTCTACACACGTTTACCAAACAATCTGGTAGAGCAACATCTAGTTACAGATTCCTCACTGACCCACCCGCCCTCCCCTTTCTGCGAACTAATTTCTAGAGACAGGGATTCCCATTTCAGAGCCCTAGTTGTGATGCACCAGTGGTCAGTGTTATTCATGGCTCTGTGCTGCAGGTGTGGAAAGTAGTGGAAAGAAACTCATGTCAGTGCCCTGGGGTGACGCCTTTACAGGACTTGCAAATTCATATCCAGTGCGGGCAACGACAGATGCAGAGCCAATCAGTGCCACCTAATGGCGTGCAGGGATACTGCTCGAGAAAAACTTCCGGGTCCAGACTGACACCTGGAGAAATTGTAAGGTAAGGATTTTGTCTCTACCAAATAATGCGTTACTGAAGGTAAGTAACTTGTCCAACAATTTATAAAAATAGAGAATATTTTAATGAAAATAATTATACCAAAACAACAAAATCCAATAAGGGTCACCACAAATATGAATCTCTTAATTTTCAAATGAAAGTCTTTCCATAAAGCATTGTACACCAATCTATTCTGCGTCATCTCATTCTGCTTGACTCGCCCCTATGCCTAATTTAAGGCTGACGTGATAGAGCATGTGTCTGATACAGCAACCAGGTTCATCCCAGTCAGAAGTTTGACCTACTGACTTGTCTTTGAAATGGAAAGTAAAAGTCTTTAGCAGGACAAGGCAGTAGTCTGTGGCCAAGAAGGGCTCCACAAAGCCGGATAGCTAGTTGACAGGGTCCCGGAGGACCTGTTGACTCTTGACAGGAACATTCCAAATGGAAAAAATGAAAATTTTGAACTCAAGGAAGGTCCCTTGCGACGAATACTTTTGGGACCTTCGCATGTTAAAAATTTCTAACTTCAGGCTTAGTGACTTTTTTTGGAGCTCACATTCCTCCAGGCAAGACTGAAAGCTGTAGCCAAGCAAGGCTCCACAAGGCTGGCAAGCCTTTCCGTGATGTCCCACTGAAATGGATTTGCCGCTGTTCAAAAGCTCAGAGAAGAAGCAACCTGAATCTTTGGCGAAGTGGTACTGCATCTTTGTCAGACAGAGTTATGTCTCGGTCCTCAGGACGTCTTTAGAGCCAAACATTTTCCAAGTCCCACGATTTTCTGGATTTTATGAAGAGTACATTTTGACACAGCCAAGCGTCCCAGGACCAGCACTTAAAGGTCAAGACTCGCTCCAGTAGAAGGCACCAGCATGATCCAGGGCAAGTACAATTACAACTGGCCAGGTGGGCTGTTATGAAAAAAGGACTTCAAGCAGCTATGTCATGTCCCTGTACTTTAACAGGAGGTCAACTAACTGACCTTTGAAGTCCACTTCTTTGTCATGGGTACCGGTGGGAGCAGGTCCCCCCTTTCAGGTCTCCTCACAGGTCTCAACAGCAAGTGCAGTGCTTCTTCTCTTCTACAGGTCCAGTAGTGTTCTAACAACGGTGTTCAGGGTGCCACTTTAATGTCTGGACTTAGCCTGTCTGTTGGGGTAACTCCTGCCCTTGCCTTAACCAATAGGGAAAAACATCCCAGGGATAACCATAGACACTTTTGCAGCTGTTCATGTGTGCCCTACTCCGGGCAATCCCACAGTGCCCCTCTGTACCTAAATCCAACGTGGCGGAACCTTTCTTCCCAAGTGCAAAGCTTCTCTGTCCAACCTAGAGGTGGGGCCAGGGAAATGAGCAACCCCCTCCCCTGTGCGCCCTCAAAACTGGTTCTGAGGGCAGCTACTCTCCCACTGGGATTGTTGCCTGGCTAAGAAGAGGGACAAAGGAGGGGGTAGGCCCAGGTGTAAGGAAATGCCTCTTTTTGCATGTTTACCACCACATTTCTGGACTAATAATGGTGGTTTTCCAACTCTGAGTGTGTATTGAGACCTATTAACCAGACCTCAGTGGTAGTGTTCTAACTCCCTTACAAAATGTATGTTGAATTGGCTACCCCTAGTTGTCCAGTACTGACTTACTTATAAGTCCCTGCTATATGGTATCCAGAGTACCAAGGGCATGTATGGCAGATTGTCCACCGAGGCCTGCAGCGTTGATTCTGCCACCCTGTGTTTGACACAGTACAAAATGTCTCCAAGCTGGCAACTGCAGACTGGTAGAGCAGTGGTCACTCTGCAAGTATGACTTTGCTATTTAACTAATGGCAAAGCCACCACTGTCCTTAACAATATATGTAAGTATCCCCAAAGGAAGGCCTGTAGAGCCCTATGGCAGGGAGCTTCATATTATTAAGTAGGATATATTTTTCTCATATATGCCTTAGCAGCAACAACTCTAAATTGTTGTTTTACTGTGAAAAAGTTAGTAGACCCATTGGGTAATACAGGGTAATAGTCTGGCACCCCAGCCTGGCTAACTTCTGAATGGAACTGCCAAGCTGGGTACTTTAAGGTATCAAATTAATCATCGTAGCTTTAAAGGGGAAGCTGCTTTTTGGGCAAATGGCACTCACACTCCTGAGGGGCTGCCCTTTGTTCTGGTAGATGGGCTGGTGATAGGGAAAGAGAGGGGAGACACGTGCCCAAACTGGCTTTCCCGTGTCAGTGTAGCTCATGAGTAGCCATGCCTCTAGGGTGCACTACCAAGCTCCTAACAGTCTAGGAATGGTGCCAGTATCTTTGGAGTAGGCATAAATGTTGCACTCTGAGATTGTTAGGTGCCGCACATTGCCAGAAAGTCATCACTAAGCAGGAGGGGAATTGGTAGCCCATTAGCTAGTGACTGTGTTGTCCCCTCAGGGCACTTTACTGGGGTAAATATGGTACCCCTGGCACCTGAACCTCAAATCATGTAGGAACTGGAGAAAGGACAGAAGAAGGACTACTGTGCTAACCCCTGGGCCTCACAAAGAGAGGCTCCACAGTCTTCTGGACTGCACCTGCTGCCCCTTGGTCTAGGGTAGTTGAGACTGTGCCTGTGGCTCCTGCCTTTGGGAAAAGTCATGCCCCAGTCACTCCAAGGCATTTGGCTGTCCCCCCCTGGAAATAGTGACAAAAGAGCTGAAATATCCCAAACCGGCAAGTCAATAGCCACTTCAGAAGAATCCCCAATGACTGCCCCTAGGCACCCCAAGAGACTGATCCTTGATGGCCAAACGTTACACCAGAGTTAGACGAACCTGGGAATGTTGTTAGAACCCAGATTGGCCACCAAAGAGGGACTCTAGTCTCCAACAAAGGGTTTCACTGTGACCGATGTGTTCGTAGACTGGTAGCCCAGCCACAGCTGGCCTCCTCTTGTCTCAAAAAGGACTTTGTGGGCCCGACCTCTGTGGCCAAAGTCATCCCAAATGACCTGTGGACCGAGGAATCACCACAAAGGCAACCTCTTCGACCCAACCACAACCAGTGTAACTTTGAGGATTTTTTCATCCTTTATCCCCAGCATCAGGACCACTCCACTAAAGTCTATGGTGGTAAGGCTGTAAAGTTTGGAAATGGACTGGAAAACAGTCTGGTGGCCAGGTAACTGTCCAAAACTATGGAATTCACTCCCCCAGACCTCCATCCTGCCGATTTGTTACCCCAAACCGAGCTGCAGTAGCCGAACAAACTCTTTAGAAACTTTTCAAAAGTTTGCAAACCTTAAAATGACCAATACTTGTTTGCAATTGAATTAAAAGTGATCAATCTTTTTAAAAGCTGAATTTCTGGAATCCTCAAGTGAATTTTTCTCATCTTGAACTCGAAAAATTTATAAAACTATAATCTTTTTTTATAAATTGGTGTTGTTTCTTTTGTGTTGTGAGGCTTTCTTATTTAGTTGTTTGGTACTGTTAAAAGCTTTACACTAAGTTGGTGCAAGCCTTGCTGCTCGAAGCCATAGCTACCTGGGGTTGAGCTTAAGGCTGTTCATACGAGGCTGACTGGACCAAGATAGTTTCTGCAAGTGTATTCCACAGTAAAACTGCACAGCCATACCATATAATACACCCAAATACTCACACCAGGTGTTCGCTTTATCTGCTTGTGACAGGGTAGACCTCTTTAAGGTTAACTTCCTGGGCACAATCCAGGTGGTCATCCAGCCAGAGGAACAGAATACACCCCACGGCCAAGGCCTTTGTCTCAGTTCTGGTACAAGTTCACACTTCATTGAATAGACTGTTCAGCTTCTGGGTGACAGTTTGAAGCTCATGCAAATGGGCTTCTAGGGGTGCGCAGCTGGTAAAAAGTGACTTTTGAAAAGTAACTTTTGCAAAATATTTAGTACAAATACAACTTTACTAGTGGAGTTCGCTTATAATAAATATTTTAAGAAGTCCAATAAAGAACTTTGTAGCCTTTTCCTAGGCAAATATCACATTAATTTTAATATTGTATTCCAGTGATTTCTTGTGGAACTGCTAATCCCCTGCTACATTGAAACAACATTTAGGGCTTTGTAGCTGTAAAGACATGTTTGACACTAAACCTTTTTATGTCCTATTTTTAGATCCCATGCACTCTATCGTAGGGCCACTTTAGGCCTATTTAGAAGTGACATTTATAGTTAAAAAGAGGGTTCAGGCTTTTGAAAAGGGGTTATTTGGGAAGTTCTCATGTACAGTCTTCAAACTGTACAGACCAACTACAGTAGTAGGCCTACAGTCATGTGTTGCACTTTCAGTCTAGTGGTGGTACAATACTACTAATGACATTTAACTTACAGGCCATGGGTACACTTTGTACCATGTACTAGGGATTTATAGGGAAGTTAAGTATGCCAATTAATAGTATAGACAACATTGACAAGTGTTAGTGGTCAGAGCATATGCATTAGAGCATGGTAAGCAGGGTCCCAGTGCACAAAGTCAAACAACCAGCATTAAAATCTAGTAAAAAGTGTGGGTGAACTCCCAAAAAGGGGCATTTTCCTCCAGTATCCATGAAAGAACAAGTTACTTACCTTCAGCAACTCTTTTTCTGGTAGTTTTTCTAACTTCAAATCCCTCACTGCCCTGCCACCTCCCCGTTCTATAGAGTGGCCTCTTTTTGCCATTTTAAAAGCCCCATGTTAGAGTTTTGCACATTGGTACTGACAATGGTGTTGTGCTCCCCTTCTAAGGCATGGAAAGAATAAAGTATGAAACAGATGTTGTTACAGCCGGTGGTGCTTATATGAAGCTCCACTCTATCAATTTTGAGGTTGGAATGAGGCCACGTGCAACTGCACACTGCCACTTAGCGACGTGCGGGAACACTGGTGGGAAAATGTATTTTTTTTTCTACTTTTTTTGTACTTTCTTTTCCACCTTTTTTTCCTTTTTTACCCTCTTGTTCTTTTTTTCCATTTTCTCCCCTCCCTTTTTCTTTTTCTCACCCCCCACACCCTGTCTTTTAGACTCCATAGTTTGTGGCCTGATTTAGAGTGGCTCTTCCGCTCACCACTGGAGGCATGGGACTTCATCTCCCATCCTCCCCCGGGACAAGGACATGCAGTGTGCTCATCCGAACTTCCGCATTCCTGTCCCAGGACTGACGCGCTCCTCTTCCCCTTTACTCTCTAGGCTATGTTGCTAACTCCACACGAGTGATGGTATAGGTAGCCTTCCTCTGAGCCCAGAGCCTTGCGCAGTCTACCTCTCTTATTTCCTTCTGCTGTGTTGTTCTAAGTGTTTGTTGCTGTTCTTCTTCTTTCTTTTTGTAGGTTGTGATTACAAGGGGACACTGCCCCTCTCCTAGACCAGGGGCCAATTGCCCCTCAATCATAGGATAAGAGATCAAACTTCCCTCTTGTAGAGGGTCAAATCCTCATGTATCACATTACCTATTGGGGTAGGTTTTCATATATGTTGCATGTTTGTTAGCTTGTAATGTCACCAATTTGTGTGCTGTTGTTTGCTGTGTTTAGTCTCACATACAAAGAGTGTGCATGCCACATTTAATGATTTGTTTTCCTTCATCCACAGGCCCGAGTTAAACTACTCACAGGTAGACCCATTTTTTCCTTTAGTGCAGGAATTTAGGGATCCTTAGGCCGTGACGAATGCTCCTAAACCTTCTTTGGCTTGAATTGGTGGGGAGAAACATGTTGGCCAGTAAGTAGTAGGTGACCCTCCGAGACATCATTCTCTGGAAGCGTCACCAGGAATCACCACTAATAAAGGTATAACACATATCGGTGATTGATTAGGTGTTTTTTTTTTTTTTTAGAACAACTATATCCCATTATTATCCAGATAAATTTCATCTCTGCACTCCCTCCAAGTTCTTTTAACAACGAGGTTGAGTCTGTCCAGGTGGGGTTATCCTTCCTGGATGGGGCTAGGTGGTCATTTGATGAAGCGTGACACTAAATAGTGTGTGAGACAACCTAGTCCGTATGGAAACTTTCCCTTTCTCGCCATTCCCAGCACACAAACTAGTCCTGAAGTTCGGGAACTGTAGACGATCCAGGGCAAATTAAATTTATTTTGTACCCATACAATACCCCATAATCTTTTTGTATGTGTTTATGCGTTTGGGGAAAAAAGTATGAGGTCCCCTTTCCCCTCCTCTCTCTATGTGATTAAGAGGAGAAAATTTCTATATTCAGTTTGGCATCTGGAGGATATTCTAAAGGTGAGGAATCTGTGTGTAGATCAAATATCCACCAAAAAGAGTGTTGCAGAAAGAAATTGTCTTGCTCTTCACTTGGTGTCAAAATGTTATATTCAATCTTCGATGATTGCTTGGTGCTTCATTTACCCTGACCGTGTCCATGGGAAGTGCTACACATTTGGATCAGCTTGATGGGAGCTGCTGGTGAAGATGACAGAAATGGATAAACTCTAGGTGCAAGAGCCTTTATTTTAAAGAATGATGCATGAATCCGAGGCCATTTACCTATATGATGGGTTTCTTCTTTTTGGGTTTCACAGTTGTGTTTCTTTGAACAGGCCAGTCATTTCTAGTGCAGATGAAGCTGAAGAAGACTTGGCATTCATGACTCGGTGGGAGTACTCAAAGAAGAATAAAATAAATTAAGCTGTTCCAATTGTTCAGCAATCTGGAGCATTTGCACAAAAGTGATTGCAAGCCACTTCACTCCAGAGCACTTTTTTGGCTCTGTAACCAAAAAACAACTTCCCCGTAGAGCATGTTTTCTAGTACTGCCTTCCAGTCACTACTGTGTTACGGGAACAGTACTTCAAGGCAACAGTTCTGTTATTTGAGAATTCATTTGATGACCCCCAGGAGATCTGCCGGACAAAGCTAGCAACTTCTCAAATATCTCATACCTAAATGACAGGTGTTAGAAGTAGGCAGCATTGCTTTTTAGGGCTTCTAGGTACTTGATAATGAAAGAAGACAGCCCAGGTACTCCAGTTATCAGACAAAGCTCCAGGAGACTAAAGACTAATTCTGGAAGGTTGTCCAGCGGGGCTTTTAGAAACCAATACAGCTTTTCAAGTGGCATTATTGTGATTGTATTTATATAGTGCTTACTACACCTGACAAGGCATTTGAATGCTTTGCGGTGAGTAGCACACTACTCTGAAACCCAAGGTGCATTAGTGGTGAATTAGTATACTGAAATATAAGTGTTTTTGGAGTGGTGGACATGTGAGTTTCTTGGATAAATTGAATAGGATAGAGGAGGGGGAGAGTCTAGAAAGGGTTCTTTGGTATATCATGTAGTAAAATCAGGTTTGGGATTAGTCAAAGGAGGGAAGAGTGTAGAAGGGTTTTTTGGAAGATCATAGCTGTAAAGTGAGGTTTGTGATGGGTCATAGAGTGGAGGTAGAGGATATATTGAAAGAGGTGTAGGCTGAGATAGAGTAGTGAATTTGAGAGAGTTGATATTTTTTTCTCTACAGTAGCAGTGAAGTAATACATATATAAATACATAACCACATAAAAAAGGAATACATGTAGATGGAAAATAATAAAAAGATATAAAATTTTATTATTATTTAAAGTCCCATATGTGCATGCATGGATAAATATTTAGAAACTAAACTAAGGTTTCAAGTGTTGGTGTACATAAAGCGAATCTATTTAGTTGTATTAATATCTCTCTAAATATATATATATATATATATATATATATATATATATATATATATATATATATATGTATTTGTTTTATATTCCTCCCAATATTTCAGTAGTGAAGCATTTATAGATACAATTGTGATGATCTTAGTTACAGAGTGTGGTAAAAAAACAAAATAAAACCGAGACCTAGAAGCATATAATCAAATGGTTATATGTAAACTATGCAGTGACTTATATACATGTTAAGCATAAAATAATATATGTGTGTATATATATATATATATATATATATATATACACACACAGTGAAAAAAACAAAGGGGGCAGAAACGCTACATCTAGGTGATATAAAAAGAACCGTTTCTGTAAAAAACAAAACTAGAAATTCACTGGAAAAAAAGCTGTCCCAGCCAGATATGCATGCTATTTTGCACTTAGTTTCATAGCTCTAATGCTATACCCATTTATAGAGCAATATGTACAAAACTGACTTTGATGATGTCTTCAGTGATGCCATCAGAGATACAAACAACAGTGTAGTCCAAGATGCCACAAGCCATACCTCCGACTATGCCACGAGCAATGCAGCACATGAGGTCACAAGCTGTGCATGGCAGGTGCGCAAGCCACAGCCAGCTCCACCAACTACAACCAGTGCCCCCGCTGCCCCGAGCCCAAAACACCAATGTCGTCACTGGCATTACGTACACATCCAGAGCGTCACTCCAACCCCTACCCCTCAGTGAATCTCCAAGGTTTCCCCTAACTAAAAACAGATTCCTCCATCACGCCCAACCCTTGGTTCTTTCAGTGAATTTGTATGTTTTTCTTTAATGTAAAGTAATATTTTATTACTATACATAAAAACAACCCCCCACACCTGCGTCCAGGCCTTGTGGCAAACCCCCCACAGACAGCCAACCTTACGCTGCCTTCGGCCATGCGCAGTGGGGGGCTGGCCACTGGGCAGGCCCTAGGGAAAAAACCCCAGCAGGGTGCCAACCCCATGCAGCGCACAGCCTTTAGCTGTGCGCAGTGGGGTGTTTGGCCACAGGGCTGGCCTGCCACCAGGCCCTGTGGCCAAATTCCCATCCCCATGCTTTGCACAGTCTTTGGCATCTGTGGCATAAGGTTGGCCTTCACACCCAGAGAACCTTCTCCGAGGCCAAAACATATATATTAAGGTGAGGGGACCTGTAGCATCCTCCCCGGCCCTTAATTGGCCCTAGTGACCCGTCCTCTGGGGTAATTTCCAATAAAAAGGAAAGGGACCATCATGGCCCCCTCCCCAAGCCTTAATATGGCAAGCTACATAGACAATATTCATGGTGCTAGTTTATGGATAGGCTCTAAAGAGGGAATTCAATGGCACTATTGGTGGGGATTTACTTCTGGTATTAAATCCATGTTGGCATTGTATTGTGCTCTTACTCGCCATCCTTTTGTCACCTAAGCAATTCTCTTCAGAGTGAATTTAATTTTATAGCCTGGCAGATCAGTACCACTGCATTCCCCAGCTGCCATTTACTAGAGGTAATACATAAGTACCTGAAAGTCTTCAAAAAGGACAAATGTACAATTACTTTGTTTTTTAGGCACCAAGTCCTATGCATTAGGACTGCATTGACTGGAGAAAGGTCAATTGCTTAATACCATTGTAGTTATTTTTAGAATATTTATGATAGTGTTTTTAACAGATACCAGAACAAAATGTTGGTGTTTGTCAAAAGTATTAGCTGCCCTTCAAAAATTGCAGTTCTCACGGCTGTCCACCAAAAGGTTAGCATATGTGGAGATAAATAACTCAAGAAACTGCATGTGTGTTGGGAGTGTTATCATTCTTGTGGGGGGGGCGGGGGGGGGGCTTGCATTGGATAACACAATAACCCTGTGAGTTCTGTGCTCCAGGTGAGTGGGTGGGCGAAGTTAAATATAAGACCATGGTCTTGGAAATTAAGTGCCAATTTTCACATCTTATTAGAAACATAAATAACCTTGTGCAGGGTTGTTTCATAATTTCTGTTCGTATGTTTTTATGCCCAGGTACTTATCTATGTATGTGTGTATCACTTTGTAATTGCATGATAGAAGATGTGTCACATTCTAACTGCCCTATGATGGATGTTTGTTCTGAAAACTGAAATTAAGGACTTTTATACAAAAATACTCAGGCCCCAGACTTTAGCTGGGGTGAAAAAGGGAGTACAGTCGTGTTACTATGTTATGGTGTAACACAAGGTAGACGAATGTCCTACACTTAGTAAATATCTAATTTTCATCTGGAGAAACTGCAGTTTCTCGCGTCATTTACATCCCACAAGTAAAACCTGCGGAAATGCACATATAGCATTGCACCAGATGGGCCTGGTTTGTTTTACACTTTATTAACAGACCTGCTGATCCCTTGCAAATCATGGTTTCAGGGCAGTTTGTCTGCAACTTGAGAAAAGTGTTGGCTATAAAACGGTGAATGTTAAGTCTGCGTCCATATTAACACTCAGCTGTTAGTTCACCCTATGATGGTCAACAACAGCTGGAAGACTACACGCTTTGATTTCGGCAAACATCTGTTCTGATAACATTTGGCCAGCTCCCTACTATCAACTAACACCATCTAGATTTTCCAAAAGTTATACTGTCTTTCAAATTCAAAGTTTAGTGAGAAAGTCACTTTAAGCAAGACCAAATATAAATAGTTTTCTCACTTGATATGGGTCCAACCACAGATGAGCAGATACCCTACAATCACTTCCTGAGTGTTGGGGCGGAGGGGGTTGACATTTCTCTGCACAGCCTGGTGTGTCAGTCCTAGAGATTGCATATCGCCGAAGGTGATTAACAATATAAGCAGAAGAAAATGACAAACTCCGAGGTGACAATAAATATTCTTACCGTAATCATGAAAACAATAAATAAAACTGTAAAGTTTGTGTTGAGAGATGACACTGCAAGGTTACAAAAACAATTCCACTTTTTCTTTTCTTGGCATGGTATACATTTTAATAGGCTCACACTCGATTAACTTTTATGACATGATCTGGTCTAAATGTATTTCTTAAATGAACGTTTTTGTTTTTGATGTATTGCCTACTAAAACAACGTGATAGTTTTGTGTGTTGAATTTTGTTAAAATATCTAACTGCTGACTAGTGGCTATCTACATGTTATATCACTTTAATCTTCCTTGTTCTCAAACATGCATCTGACTGAGTACTTGCAATTAACATATTTGTGGGCAACAGTCCTTTGCTCCTTTAACTCTTTGAAGGCAACTATTTGTGCTTTTAGAACAAGTCTTATTGTGTTACAGCAAGGGAGTTGCTATGTTTTTATGGCTCAAAGGTAGAGGGAACTGCCTTATTTACTGCGAAACTACACGGTAGCCAAACAACATCCATTGGCCACCTTATTTAAATAACGTCCACGATGCCTCCTGCAAAACGTGGCGAGGGGCCCCTAAGACTCCCATAATTCAGAAATCCATAGGCCTTGGGATAAATGGTGGCCACCCGAGTGTTGCTCCCCCGACCCGTGTGACTGCAGAAGTCTCCCTTACACCCCCGGACTTCTGTATTATGTATTGAAGAGTGTATTTTTGGTCCATATTTTTGAGGGCATCAGTTCTGTATCACAGCAATAAAACACGAATGTTTTCTGCTATATATACACAATACAAATATTGATTTTGCTATAGTATATCAGTGCATAAAAGCTACTTGCAGAATACGACACCTTTTCGTTGTGCAGCATGGTGCTAAAAAGCATGCTGATTCCTATTTGCACCACACCAGCAGTTTATGTACACAGGCCAAGTCTTTGTTCTTCTTCTGCCAATGCAGAGCTCCTCTGCCTTGCAGGCTAACAGAACACATGTGTTTGGAATTTGTAATCCCTGCTGTCCACTCCAAAAAGTAGAGGATTTAATGCATGCCAGGAGTGTTGCAAACAAACATCTGTCAAAGTATTTGGATACGTTCAAATTGAACTCGTAGAGGAAACACAAGTAGACCAAGTGGGGCTTGTCCCTCTCTTGCCACTCTCTATCTCAAGAGAAGTTGCATGGTTGTCAACATGCCACTTTGTCTCACTCTTGATCCACTGAACATTCTATTCCACATTTCGTCCTGATGCACCCAGAGTTCCCAGGGTCCATGGTAATATAGCAACAAATCAAGGCCTTTAGAGAAGGCCATGTTGCCTATCTTTGACACTCTTAGGTTTCTCCCTGATGAGCCTTCGGGTCGATAGAATTCACTGGTGCCTCTTGTCTAGTTACTGCAGGATGATACATCCTCGATGCTCTCTGTGCCTTTAGAACCCTCTCTCGGTTGGCACCAGCGTTGGTGCCTACTTTTCCATTGCCCCGACTCTTCCAAAGGAGGACCCTCTACCAATACTAGTCATGAGATGAACTCGTCCTGGCCTCAACAGAAGTGGCAGCCTGAATCCTCTTTGATGCACCATATCCCTGTTCAGCCAGATTCAGATATAACATTGCCTCTGCCACAGAGCCGCACTTAGGTCCTCCACCAAACTTTTGCCTCTATCTTTGAAGAGAGTCAGACAGTCTTCAGAGATGACAATGGAGATGGTGGGGATGACGTGCTCCCTCCTTAAGCTCCTTAAAATGACGAAAATCTCTAAATGGACTTGCAGGAGGCCAATGAACTGGATCCTTGTCTACTGTAGATACTGGCTTCATTTCCCTTTACTGCTCTCCGACCCGCACCCCCAACTCCAACAGAGAAAAGTGCTTTCTTTGTTGTGGTGATTAATTGTGCAGCTGAAGTTTTGGCCCTTCAACTCACTTTTGTGGAGGTAAACACTAATATACACACAGAGGTATTACAGCATGGAAAGACGTCCTGCCTTTGCTACCATTTAACTAAGCCCTTAGTGACACAATGATATGCACCTAAAAGAACCCTTCTTCTTGCTCTCCAGTGACCTGACAGATTGCCAGGTGCTGTAGACCAACACTAGGTGGCCCCAATTTTTTGCCTCAACATCTGACTCCACAGAATCTGTGGTTCATTTACACCAAAAAGGTGAACCCAATTCATTCCCCACAACCCCCTGCACCTCTCCGACAGAGAGTCAAAGAGAATTGAGGCATTTGGTAAACAGATGTTCTCATCAGCCAGCTAGCTTTGAGGTCCATCAATTCCAGTTGCCTACTTGGTTGATGTACTAACACCCTCTGGGATAGGGTAGGCAATATCTTGCCAACAGTCCCTGAAGGCATGCATGCTTCCATAGTTCAAACCATTCAGGATGTGGTAAAGAGTCCTTAGGCCTCGCTACTATCAATTGCTTGACACGGGCAGCTCGCACCAATGTGGTGTCCTGTTGCCACACTTTGATGAGATCTACAGGCTTCTCTGGGAATGTCTAGGTGTCCCTTATTGATACACCTTTTGACGTTCTCGACTTATTGGCGAGAAGGCAGATTCAGAACTGGAGCGCTTTAAGTCACAGCACATTCCTTGGGCCTCTAGGTGTCTGCTAGGCAGTTTCCCAGCAATTTTATCAATTTTGGAGAAACTCCAGAGGGTTGGCGTACAGTCAGCATCCGCCCAACCAACCCCAGGAGTAGGCACTCTAATCCTTATGGGGACGCAGTTAAGGCAGACAATGTGCAGATCACCAGGAGCATCCCAGTTCCCCAACCGTGCAGCATCAGTTTCCAAGCTGCTTTAGCTTGCCCTTGGTGGCAAACTACCACCGTTCAGGAGGCCGAATCCAGCACTTTCACCAAGGGTGGCAAAGGATCATGGCTGAGAGACTGGGCCTACAAACTGGTCCCCCAGATGGTTCAGCTGGGCTATGCCCTTTCATTCCTTTCAGACATGCCGCACCGTCTACTCAAATCAAACAAATGAGAAAAGGAGAAGTGGGCCTGTAATGAAGTGTTGCATATAAGGAAAAGTATTCGGTACTCAAAATAAATATCCGTTGTATCTCAATATTAGCCTTGAAGAAGTGTTGTACACTAAAAAAATGTCGGCTGTGGTCATAAAAAATCCTGCGTGTAGCTAGTGACAAAGGACGTGTGTAGGACATCTGTAGGTCAGCACACCATTCTTTTGATAGATAGCTTGAATGTTGAAATGAGGCATGGACGAATTTAACTTGAACTCTTTGTTTTTTATCACGATTTCTGACTCTTCCCTACAGTACTTCTGGCAACCTCTTCAGAGTCATCACTCGCCTGCTCAATTATCTAGCTTAGAGACTTATTGCCTTTCAGCTGTCACCTTTAATTTCACACCTTGTCCAGTCAATCAATCAATTAATCATGGAATTGTAAAGCGAGGCTAATCACCCACAGGGTCTCAAGGTGCTGTTTGTGGGCGTGCTGCTCAGTTGAAGACCCAGATCTTGAGGTCCTTCCTGGACTGCATCTGTGAATGTGGTCTGCCTGAGCTTGAGGGGTAGCTTGTTCCATGTCCGGGCTCCTAGGTAGGAAATGATCTTCCTCCTGTTGTGCTTTTCTGGATCTTGGAGATGGGTGCAAGGCAAGCTGGAAGGAACGGAGACGTCTGTTGGGTACGCAAAAGGCGAGGTGGTGGTTGAGATATGCTGGTCCTATGTTGTGCAGTGCCTTGTAGGTGTGGATCAGGAGTTTGTATGTGAAGCGCTTGTTAACTGGGAATAACATCGCATTGGATTTTTGTAACTTTTACATGTGAAAGTGGCCGAAGGTTGAAATAAAAATGTAACAGAATAAGAAACCCATGCACTAGACTGCAGAAAACACTGACCTCTGAAGTCCAAACCCTTAAGAATTGTTGCAGCTAAGGAAGTGTGGAAGGTAATCATCACAATGATGCCAAATAATAACAGTTAAATACAACTAAAGCAGTCTCCCCCTCCCCAATGATCAAGAATACATGTAACTATCAGAAAGTAGCATCACCTTCTAAATAGTTTGGGACCTTGAATGATCGTTGTCTAGTACAAGCACTGCTGACTAAACTCACACACACCAGTGTCAAGACTCTCTAAATTCAGACCCTCACTTCTGTGGTTTCTTGAATTATCTCCACTAGCCTATGGTCCCATTGCCTAAGGATACATATCAACCATGCTATTTCTCATAAAAACACTTTTCTGAAATTGTGTATGGGTATCTCGAATTCTCTGTCACCACCATGTGCACTAGGTTTATTTGTATATTGTACGTGGCTTTTTCTGGCGGATCAACGTTATCAGTTTTACCAATGATCCTAACAGTCAACAGCAGGGGCTTAATTTACATTTGGGCCACAATGGGACAGCTGCCAAAAACCATAAACTGTCCAGTGCATCCAACACTTGCATTCCTCATCTCAAGTAAAAGTCAGCCATTGTTGATTTTCTTTGCGGTGGCGTGTTGAGCAGCCTTTAGTGTATGTTGCGGTAGAAAAAAACCTCCCATATTCAAAGTAGTCCCTGCCCAACTTTATTTTCCTTTTTGTAGCATCCGTGTGCACCATGACAGTCCATCATATGTTCATCACACACATTGAAAGAAACCAAAGCGTATAAGGGGCATTGGGTTTGTTTTTGGAATTTGTATAGATAAACACTCCCCCACAGTTTACAGTGTACAGGGTTTATGTTCAGAAAAAATAGTTGTGATGAAAGCTCCTTCACACCCTGTGCATTGGCAGAACTACCATCGCTTTCTTTTCCATCCGAATCACTTCCGCCATTAAAGCAGGGGCAACTTTAGCAAAAAAACACACACTGAGTGATAAATTTGAAACCTTCTGGCCATTCATCTGCCCACAAAGTGCTAAATGATGGCTTAAACGTATTGATGTTCCCTCCAATTCTTCCTCATAGTTCTGGATAGTATTCATCTTTTTTTCTGAAAGGTTTTGCAAATGCTCACAAGGTACCCAATGGTCTTAACAGCTTACAAGAACTGCTAATGTAATGAATATCCTCCTCTGCTTTGTAAATTACCTTTGCTTCTTCCTCAACACCTTTGCTGTCCTGCACCATGCTTAGCACTTCACATTTCACATCTTACTTCACTTTTTTAATGTATTTAGTTAATTGGATTGCCTCTTGGATGCCTTTTGTAACAAATGCTCTTTCATTTGCGTCCATTTGTCTTTGCCATTTTTTCCGTATTTTGTGTCCGAAAGTCATAATAAAGTGCCCTCTCTTGGAACTTACACAGCAACTCAACTTTAGCGGCCTTCTTGTGAGGGTAACTTGTTGGGCCAATATTGGCCCTTCTAAGTGTAGGGATCTAGTTATCAGCTGCTCGCTCATGTGTCTAGAGATCCTATATCATAGTGTCCAGGCTCAGTGCTGCTCAACAGGGGATGTTTGAGGCCTAAGTGAAGAAAATACCTCCTTCGCCAGTCTTTTCCCTGGTGCTCCCACTACCCGCCCGTATTGTTACTCTCCAAAAGGAGTTCCTCATTCATAACTAAGTCTACTATTTATAAGGGTACGTTCTTTGTCATTATTATATTGATGTATCAAAATAATCTTCAAACCCCATGTTTAATTGAATCTTAGTTGGCAGTTGACAGTGGTTCTTTAATGAAAAATGTAGTCCCTTTAAAAAACGGATCTTTTGCATCTGAGTCGAAGCTGAAAATATGTGAAATACCATAGGGCTCTGTCCTTTAACTCTTTTTTTTCTCCTTCTCTTATTAACTTTAGCATCTTTTAGCTGGTTTATTAGCGTTCTAGCATTTTACTTATGGCTTGTATGATGATGACACTGAGAAAGTAGAATTAGCCATTTCTCTGCCTCCCTATTAACTGCTTCAGTATGAACGTGCAGATATCCTAATGTGACTTAACATGTACTGACATAACTTACTTGTTATTTTTCATTCAGTATTTATATTAGCTGAAAGACTATGTTAATCTTAACATGCCTTTTAAGTTTCATGCATTTCTGAGGTTTTGAAGGCAGCTTATCTAGTGGCATACATGTGCACATTTTCATGGATCTTTGAGTAAGCATAGGCCCATTTTAGACGTGGCACCGCACAGCACGGGTCTGAGGAAACTGAGGCACTACGCATTTGTTTGTATTCATCTACCATATGCTCGTTAGTTAGTTTGACTTAAAATAACCGTTTTCACCAAATGAGATTACTTCAATCTACTTGTATTGAGAGAAAGTGTATACAAATGTGTGTGTGATTTATAGAATGTGTCTTTGTGTACTCTAACCCTGTTTGGGCGGATGCTCTGGTCCGTTGAACCACCCATCGTTGATTATTATTTTTTGTGCATGATGGCTATTTTTGCATCAAAAACATGTTAGACTCTTAGTTTGCTATACCATGATCCTTAGGTTTTAAGGAAAGTATCTGGACTTGTTTGTCTTCCTGCTGCTTTAGAGTCAATTAAAAAGAGATGCCCTGAAATTTTCTAGGGCTAATCTAGCCAAAACTGAGATTATGCTCATTCCGAATTCCCCTGGCAGCTGCAACGCCAATCTGTGGCCCATTGTCTTGGCAGCTTTCATGTTTCTAATACCAAAGAAAGAAGTTTAGGGATGATTAAAGATTCACAACTCACCATGTCCGAACAAATTGCTGCTGCTACCAAGTTCTGTTTATATCAGTTTACAGTGTTGTAAAACGTATTTCACTTTTTGTGTTTTTCTCAGAGGGATGCTAGCATGTAAAGGTTTTGTTCAATCTAAACCAGATTTCTTTCAATTCCTTTTCCCTGTGTCCTACCTAAAAAGCAAATTGCTAAATTATAACATGTATAAAGTACTGCAATTAGGATTATTAGAGTCTTGGGCATTTCACTGTGTTTGTAAAGCACCTTTCGAGCTGCATAGGCTATTTGCGAGGAAACAAATTTGTTTCAAAATGGCTTATTTAATGTGTATTCACATGAATACGTCTTCTTACAGATTCGCAACCAAATGAGCATTATCCAGGTGTTCAAAGGGATCGAGAAAATGTTTGTCTTGTTATAGCTCTCTTGTGTCATGCCGTTTCAGCTTTGAGTTTGCCCACTGGATATGGCTATTTTGGAATATGTTAGGTATCAGCCTGCACACTGATGTCACTTCCTGTTTTTCTGTGTCTCATAGAAGCATGCCCCAAGCTCTTCACCAACCAAATTCCTCAGCTTTTTACAGTGATAAGCCAAATGTGGGCTTCTAAGATTTCTGTATATAAACACTGTTGCAGATTCCACAAGAAAATGTCCTTATTCGTACCATACGACATCTGCATGTGATATATGGCTGTGACTGTTAAAAAATGCACCTGAAGACAATCAGGAAGCAGGAGGTCAAGCTATTTTTGACCAAGCCTCTATGGGATATGCTGAGGTGTTCCCCTTCTCCTTCATGTAAATCCTTAGGCAGGGAATGTTTTCAAAAAGATATTCTGATAAAGGAGGTTTTAGTGCATGGCCTGTAAGCGAGGGGCTTGTCTGAGCTCCCGGGTGCCATATGGGGCTAGGTCCATTGATCATTAGCCATCTGGCGATACTGAACAGCCATGAAAAATGACAGTTCTGACTGCCATGCTGTGCCACCCACCTTTGGAACCTCGGATTGCATCAAGGAAAAGGAGATAAGGATGAAATACAGCCAAGAGTGGCGTGGGTCTTTGGAGTAGCCTAGCTAGCAACATAGGTGGAAAGGACTAGGTGCTGATATACAGCAAAGTACGGCACTGACTGACCCAGAGACCTGCACTGAAGCAGGAACATTCCGTGCTCAATGGTGGAGTGCAGGATGACCGGTTTGCTTTGGAGTGGGGTGTGGCATGCACCACTGCTGTAGGAGAGTTGTGAGTAATGCCTATGGAGGGGATTGGTGGTGGGGCATGGCGCTAGCAGGCAAAATGGTGAACATGTTCTTAGCAGGCTCCAGTGCTACTACCCGCATATCCACTCTTTATACTGACGAGAGCCTGCCATCGCCTCATGGTGACCCACCATCTGTGTTGCTCCCACTGATAAAACAGGACTCTACTGCCACTGGGGGGGTAATGGAGGCGGAGTGGCATTGCAAACTGCTGGTGCGGCCTGTGGCCCAGATCCTCGGCTTAAAAGGCCTGGATGTTGGAGAGGCGCTCATGGGGTGCCATGAAGGACTGTGCCTGCCCTGCCTTCCAGTTGCTGTGGCCCAAGGGACCTTGGGGGACAGTGGGCTGCTGGGATTCGGGAATGGACGACACTTGGATGCACTGGTGAGGCCTAAAGTGTATGGGTATGTGTGGTGCTGCTGTGAGTAGGCTTGTGGCTTACGGAGCTTGTTGCCACTGATGAGGCCTTCCTCCTTCTGTTGATGATACGGGAGGTGTGGTGGTTGGCTGGGGCACAGTGAGTGAGTAACCCACCCCGTAGCTTGCCCTGATCACCTGTGCCAGCATTAGGCCCTGTTACTGGCTCGCTTGCCCTCGGCGGACAGGGCCTGTCCTAAGGTGTGGAGTGCTCCTGTTGCCACCCCCTGCTTCATAACACGATCACCTCCACCTTTGTGCCTGCTGCAACACTTTAGTAGGATCGCGTTGGTGCAGGTCACGCCGGAGAGCAGCAGAGACTCACTGGAGTGCCTACATTAATCGGGTGACTGTGCATTACTTTTCACTGCACATTGGAGCATGCAGGCCTAACGGTGACCCGGCAAGTGGATTGTTGATTGTGGGGATAGGCCCTTGCTCATTCGGCATGTTGCTAGGAGTGAGCTCCACCCCTTCACAGCCTTGCACACTACTTGTCCAATTTGATGTTCTTTGACACAACAGCGTGGGGTGAGTTCTTAGAGGCTGCATACACTCCTGTGGTTCCCTAAAGCTCGGTGGTGGGAATTGTGGGCACTGGCTACACTGAAACTGCACCGGGCATACAAGAGGAACTGCAGTGCTTCTGTTGTCGAATTGCGGCCCCTACACAACATGATTTTCTTTGTGATCTTTGTCCAACACCATACTATGCACCTGGCCCCATGGCAGCCTTGTGTGATCTCCTTTATGGCTTTCACTGCTTCTGAGCCTGCTCTTTCTTGCCAGATCTGACCCTGTCTGCCTGATCCAGGACCATGCATCTGTGACCAAGCTGGTGTTGGTAAGCAAGCCCCACTCCTGATCACCGTCTTCATCTCTGGTGTGCTGGATTTTATGGCCATAGCCTTATTCAGAGACTAACCCAGAGGCAGCAGCTGTGCGACTGTAGGAAGCTGACCTGGTGTGTGGTGGGTACCTAAGGTACTTGCACCTTATACCAGGTATCGCTTATTAGTGTAATGTAGGCAGTGTCCAGAAGCCAGGCTCTTTAGTGGTAGCTATGGATGAGCAACCAAGGCTTATCTAGGAGCCCTTCAAAGCTCATGCAATACCTGCGTAGTCACACAGCACTTACACAAATGAGAGAAAACACTCAGTGTTACAAAAATAAAGATACTTTATTTTAGTGACACAATTACCAAGAAGTACTAGAGAGGCAAACCTAAAATAGGAATTAAGTAACACACTAGATATGTACACTAGTAATCAGAAATAGGCATAAATAGCAATAGAAAACCGTGCAAATAGCAATTGACAATAGTGACCGTAGGGGTGGCCCAAACCATGCACTAAAAAAATGGAATGCAAATGCAGGACCCCCACCAAGGTAAGTGGGATGTGTAGTGGGGAGCTGGAGGAAATAAGAAACCCCAAAGGTAAGTACCACAGTGCTGGAATTTCCCCAAACCATCCAAAATGACCAAAAATGGTTGGACGAAGAGGGTCAGCAATGCAGCCCTGGAGTCAGAGAAGAGTTCTTGGAGGATGCAGTTGACGTCCCACGCCGGATAGAAGATTGCAGTCGGTTAGTGGCGTGGAAGAGCCACCAACAAGTCTTGGCAAAGGCAGAAGTCACAGTGGAGCAAAAGTGGAGCTGCTGGGGTTCAGCAAGGTCCAGGAGGACTCAACCCACGAGAGGAGTCCTGGTGGGACCTACAGCAAAGCAGATAATCCACCGAAGAAAATGCAGCCCCCATAGGGGTTCCACTGGGTGAGGAGCCAGGAGTCACAGAGGAGCCCAAGCAGAACAACTGAAGAAGGGTCTTACTCCTTCCTGCAGTGGACAAAGAGGGCTGTGCATCACTGGAAGGAGTGCTCGGGGCTGGGGCTACATAGAGCCTGAAGATCCCTTGGAGGAGATGCCATTAAGCCTTGGTAGCTTCAAGAGACGCAATGCATGGGGATACTGTCCTGCTTGGGAAGGCAAGGACTTACCTCCACCAAAGTTGGACAGCTGGTAGAGAGGACCAAGAGGACTACTCCGGATCACAACCTGTGAGGCAGGACCCATGCAGCTCAGGATGAGAGGAGATCCACGCAACGGGTCGTCGCAGTTGGCACCTGCGGATGCAGGGGAGTGACTCCTTCACTCCAAGGGAGATTCCGTCTTCCATCTCATGCAGGCTGAAGTCTGGCTGTCCTCAGAGGATGCACAGCCTGGTAAATGTTGCAGAAACACAATGCAGCTGTGGAAACAATGTTGCAAGCAGAGTCTTCGTAGTGGATGCAGATTGTCTGTTCCTGGAGGGTTCAGTTGCAGGTCCAGCAACCAGAAGTCAAAGTAGAGGTCCCAGAGGAGTCCTGCTGCAATCTTGTAAGCTGAATCTGAGGACCCACCCCAGACGAAGACCCTAAAAAGCCCTGAAAGGGGGATTAGTCACCTAGCCAGGTGACCACCTATCAGGAGGGGGATCTGACATCACCTGCCTGACTTGGCCACTCAGATGCTCCGAGAGGCATCTGCCCACCCTGGATTCAAGATGGCAGATTTAAGGGACCCTCTGGAGGAGCTCTGGCCACCACCCCTGGTTGGTAATGGACAGGGGAGTGACCACTCTCCTTTCCATTCTCCAGTTTTGCTCCAGAGCATGCACAGAGGGCACCAAAGTGGCCTTCAAAGCATACCCCTCCCAAGCCATGTAACACCTATTTCCAAAAGGAGAGGGTGTTACCCCCCCCAAAGGTAATCCTTTGTTATGCCTTCCTGGGCTTGAGCTGATCAAGCAGCATGAGGGCAGAAACCTGTCTGAGGGGTGGCAGCAGCTTGGGCTGCCCGGAAAACCCCAGAAGGCCAGTAGGAGCAATGCTGGGGGTCCTTTAAGGAGCCCCCAGAGTACATGGAATCATACTTCCAATACCGGCAACAGGATTGGGGTATGATTCTGATATGTTTGAAACCAAACATGTCCAGGTTTGGAGTTACCATTATGTAGCTGGACATAGGTAGTGATGTATGTCCAGTACACTCATAAAATGGCGCCCCACACTCACAAAGCCCATGAAAATGGATCTTGAGTTCATGGGGGCACCTCTGCTCATGCAGGGGCGCCCACACACAAAGGTACTTAAACCCTGCCCTCTGGGCTAGGACGGCCTATCATAGGAGTGGCTTACAGTGACCTGGAGCAGTAACCTGTAGTGAAAAGGGTGCATGCACCCTTTCACGCAGGCTGCAATGACAGGCCTGCAGATACACTTTGCATGGGCTCCCCAGGGGTGGCATAATACATGCTGCACCCCATGGAGATCCCCTGGTACCTCAATTCCCTGGGTACCATGTACTAGGGACTAACATGAGGGCACAAGCATGCCAAATGTGGGGTGTACCTAGTTCAAGTAACCAGGTTTAAAGGGAGAGAGCATAATCACAGGGTCCTGGTTAGCAGGATCCCAGTGAACACAGTCTTACACACTGAAAACAGGCAGAAAATGGGGGTAACCATACCAAAAAAGAGGGAATTTTCCTACTGTAACCCACTATCCAGTTTTTACCTTTCCATACATGTTCCCCACTCAGCGGACTGTCCCCATTAACCTGCTCCTGGACCTCCAGGGCTGCTTGTGCTGTTGTGCTCATGCTGCCCCCCTGGGCGCTGGCAAGCAGGCTCTGTATAAGAACACTGTACTCATCCAGTGTAGGCCTACAGAGTGGTGTGTAATGGGTTTCCAGTGCACTGCCACATAGGGCACACCTTTGTGGTCCTCTAAAGATACTGACCAACTTATCAGTATCTTTGGATCCTCCGGCTATCCCACTCCTCTTGTATCACTTGGTGACAAGCTAGACTCTGTCCTGGAAGCTGTTGAACTGATTGGTACCTCTTTGGAAAATACTCAAGCATCTTTGGGAAGTAAAATACAGAATGTGACAGTGGGCCTTTTGTTCCTGCATGTGGATCAATGCAAGTTGGCGGATATGGTCCACACCGCCGAACAAACCCCCACTGACCTCCAGCTGAGGACTTGCCAGGTGGAATCCTCAATGCGCACATTGCCAGAACAGGTGGATTTCCTGGAGCACTGTGCTGAAGTCACAGAGGGCCGCTCACGGCAGAACAATGTATAAGTGATAGGCCTCCGGAAGGACTGGAGGAGTTGGACACTTTTACTTATGTTGAACATTGCCTGAAAGGGCTGCTACCTCCAGAGACACTTTTCGCAGGTCTTTTCAGTGGAGAGCACACATCGCCCTCCTGGCTCAAACCCCAGACCACTGCTGTTCCATCTACTTCACTACTGTGACAATGATTCCATCCTCTGCAAGACACTGAAGCTTTGAGAGATCACGGCTGACAACACAAAAGTCATGTTCTTCCCAGACTATACTGTAATGGTACAGAAACAGAGAAATTCTATTCTAGCAGTTAAACGCCGCCTAAGAGACTTGGACATCCGCTACGCTCTCCTGTTTCTGACATATCTGAGAGTGGTATTGGAGAGCAAAACCCATTTTCTCGATATCCCTTAAGATACTTGGGACTGGTTGAAGTCCAAGGGTCTATCGAATGAGGACTAGTCTGTGTGGACTGCCACGCTGTCCTGTGGAGTGACTGCACATCGCTGATGAGGTCGTCGGTCCCACTCCCGGCACATCTCACAACCCAAGACTGCACCCAACCTGGAACAAGTCACAAAGTAGAGGCGTCAGGCCCTGCAGATTACTGCCATGATACGCGAAGCCATGCAAGGTTTGGAACCTGAAAACTATTCTGCTAAGTCTGTCTGCAATAACGACTTCTCAACCACATGGCCCTCAGGAGCAGACTCGGTTATGCCACCTGACAATGCTCAGTACCTTTCATTGTACTTGATTGCCTCACTATGATGTCATTTCTGCCCTTCTTCATTGTCCTTCCATTATAGCTGTTTTGTTTTACTCTGACATAGGTGTCACTCTGCCAGACTCAACTGAGTTGAAACTACACCCCTTTCTGTTACGGTATTTCATAATTCCATGATGTGCTAACCGTATGGACTCTCGCACGCCGATCCTTAATTGTGAGGGGCACCTCCCCATTGGCTGCTGAGACCTTCCCCACCAGTTCCCCAGCTGGTTTGTTCTTGCTGACCTTTATTAATCATCTGTTTGGGTGTAAACATGTTGTTCCTCCACTTCACTGGCATTTACGGTTCCATATTAATGGTTTGTTTTATAGTTATGAGCTACGACTTATCATGACCAGGCCCCTCGCCTCACTCCCTCGCACTGCCAAACTTACACTGCTCTGCCCACACTAACAAGCGTGTACTGCCCAGCTGCTGGGCACCTTTTTCTTTCATACATGACCCATTTTAACATACTCACTTGGAACGTGCTGGGCATCCATACTCCATCACTATGTTACTCAGTCTACTCATACCTGAAACGCTGCTCCACACACATCACAATGTTGCAAGAGACTCATTTAACGCAACCAGAAGTCGTTAAGCTACAGTGGCGCTGGTGTGGTCGTGTTTGCCACTGACTACTCCTCCTACATCGGGAGTGTGATGTTGTGGGTTAAGCCTGGAACCCCTTTCATGGCTGAAGGCATTATTTTGGGTACAGACAGCCTGTATGTAGTGGTGAAGGGCTGCCTTGATGGGCATCAAATTCTTATAGGCTCCATCTACTCCCCCAACTCCTAGCAACCCGCATCCCCTCACGCTTTACAAGATACATTGTCCCATTGGGGGGGGACTACCGTGGTTTACAGGGGGGAGACTTTAACAGTAACAGTATACTTTATACTACCCTTGATCTTTCATTTTCCCCGCTGTTTCGCAGTGCCACAACTTACAGCACTCAGGCATTACAAGACTGGCTTTAGCATTGACAGCTGGTCAGCATCTGGCGTTTCCGTCACCCAGACATAAGGGTATACTCTTTTTTTCCTCCTCTCCGCACCACTTACATGTCAGCATAGACAGGCTAATTGGAACATCTTTCTTGATCCCTTCCTTCTCACACATAGATTATCTGGCCTGCACACACTCCGATCACAACCCTCAGTTTTTGCAGCTTACATGGGAAACCGACCTTCCTCCCATACCTACCTGGCACCTGCAGGCTGTGACACTGGAAGACCCTCCCTTCTGAACCTCATTTGGTTCGGCCTTTACAGAATATTTTTAACACAATGCTGATGCAACCACCACCAAATTAATAGAGTGGAATGCATTCAAAGTAATGACACAAGGGCACTGCCTGGGGCCACAATGGGCTATGCAGCAGCTGCTCAGTAGGGACATCCGTAGAATCAAGCACACACTGTTAGACCATGAGAGCTGGGTGGCACAAAGCCCCAGCAATGCATGCCAACTAGCGGACACAACGACCTGAACACGCTATGTGAATAGAACGGCTGCATTGCCTTAATTATGCTGCTCACTCAGACCACACACATGCCAAGGCAGACAGATCTCGCCAGATCCTTGCATGGCTCATTCGTTAGGGCCAGGCTTCACAGCCCATAATGTCACTTTGGTCTGCCACGGTGCACTCCTTTACACCCAACATTCCATACACGATGAGCTGACACAACACTACACAAGTTTATAGCAGACAGCTTTTGACACATGCCTTCAACTCTTTCTTCTCTACGTTACTGTTAACAAGCATCACCTTAGACCAGCGAGCCAAGCTTAACAGCCCTAGCATGCTATTTGAATTTCAAGACACAATCAGAGTACGAGCCACAGGCAAAGCCCCAGGACCTGACGTTTTACCTTCAGAGTTCTACAATGCATATACGCCCCTTCTAGCCCACTACATGCTAGCAATGTATAAGGCAGCCCTCTCTTTTGGAAGCCTTTCTGCCTCACAGCGAGAAGCGACCCTCATCTCTCCTAAGCCAAACTAGAATCCCTCCTTGTTAGGCTCATACAGACCATTAGCTCTGCTAAATATTGATTATAATGTTCTAGCCAAAATCCTTGCAGATCGTTGAGCACCCTTTGCCCCAGCCTTCGTCCACCTGGATTGAAATGAGTTTGTCCTTGCTGCAATACTTTCCTGAACCTGCGCTGTTTCTTCTGAGTTATGACCTACTCACAGCAGACCTGGCCTCGGGCCGGATGCATGGTCTTAGATCTGGGAAAGGCCTTTGATTCACAGGAATTGGATTATCTCTTTAACACGCTGCCTCGCTATGGCATTGGTCATCAATTACTCCAATTAGTGAAGCTGTTGTATACTCAACCATTAATTAGGGCTAAAATGGGCTCCCTTATCTCAGAATCAAGCTACAGATATAGGGTAAGCGGTTGGGCTGCCCGATCTCTCCCTTACTTTTTGCCCTGGCAGTTGAACCACTGGCGATTGCACGCATTATCAAGGTGCACCCTATGGCGCCCTTGGGGGATCTGATGCACATAGTATTTTTATACGTTGACGACTTGCTGCTGCACCTTAAAAACACATACATCATCCCTGCTACAATTGTCTTAACCTCAAACATTTTGCATTCCTCTCTGTTTTGAGGGTGCTCTGGGCAAAGTCCTGCCTGTTCCCTTTCCTAAATCCGACATCCCTAACCCACATTTTGTTTTTAATGGCGCGCAGGTGGACTGATGACATCACACCTTTCGCTACCGTGGTGTGCAGCTGTATCACCCTCCAACAGACCTTTTTGATGGCAATGTTACCTGTGTGGTTAAATACTTAAGATCCCAGATGACCATTTAGTGCATGCTACCGCTATCTGTACGGGGACTAAAAATAGTGGTTTTACCTCACCTATTATATTATTTTACCAATCTCCCTCTTTACAGTCCAACAGTGTTCCTTTTGTTCCCTGGACAGACAGGTGTGAGAAATCATTTGGTACAAGTCCAGATGTACGGTGGCCCCAGAAGTTGTGCTTATCCAAGGATAAGATCAGGCTTGTTATGCCGCATTTCGAACAGTATTACCTCGTCTCTCAAATCCAATGGGTTGCCAAATGTCTGGCAGGCATGCACCTGACGGATACAGCCATGTCCCACCTGCCTGGTACTTGCCTGCTATCCTGCATCTGTTTTGCCCTTGCAGATGAACATGACCACCCAATTCCTTGCTACTGGGAGTAGGCCTATGAGTGCTACAATGGTGTTTCCACCTTACAAGGCTCTCAATTCTCTATGCACCAGCATTGGCATTCTGCGGTACACCTGAAAGTGGCAGGTCCACACTGGCAATAGAATTGACCTTGTGGCATGCTGCTGACCTGCACACATCAGGTGACCTACATAGGGATGGTGTCCTGACCCCATATGAGATGTTGATGGTGGAGTACGGCCTACCCCTGGTCAATTTCCACTCTATATTTGTTAGACTTTTCATCCTTGGCGTGGTCTCCCTTAACCTTTTGCCTCTTTTTCCCAGGTTGTTGATGTGTGCTGGACTCTGAGGGCCATATTTATACTTTTTGACGCAAAACTGCACCAATGCAGTTTTGCATCAAAAATCTTAACGCCATTTCTGTGCGCCGCTTGGGCGTCAAATTTATACTTTGATGCACGGCGGCGCAAACCACTGGTGTGAGTCTTTTTTTTTTACTCAAACCAATGTGTCACGTCGTAAAGAAAAATGACGTCAATGCAGCGAAAATGACTTTGATCCGGTTTACGACGTTGCAAACCGGATAGGTGCCATTTTTTTATGCAATTGCATCAAAAAGCGCCGCAAACACAGCAAAATGTGCAAAGGAGAGGCAAAATAGATCCCAGAAGCTTTGAGAAACCCCAGGAAGATGACAACTGACCAGGAACCAGCCAGGAGGACCCACACAAGACCCAGGAGATGGAGAAGAAGAAAAGGAAGTGTCGGTTCAGTGCAGAGGAGCAGGAAATACTGATGAAAGAGGTGATGGAACACCAGCACCAACTTTTTGTCACCTCTAAATTATCAATTAGTAGGAGAGAAGCAATTTGGCAACAAATTGTTGACAAGATAAACAGTGTGGCAGAAGTACAGAGAACAGTCATTGAGTGCAAGAAACGCTGGCATGACTGCAAGTGCAGGACCAAGGAAAAGATGGCCAGGAAGGCCCTGGACCACATGGAGGAGATGGTGGCAGCCGTCATCCCCGAGGAGATTGTCACAGGGATTCAAGGACAGGACAGCGCAGACTACCAGGAGACAACACAGATGCAGGGTGAGTGGCATCGGGAACTAAAATGCCTAATTGTTAACTGTAAGCAGGGGGGACATACCTACTACACAATGCATGAAAGCCATGATAATCGGGTGGTGGAAAGGGCAAAGGAGCACGGCACGGGGGCATGGGCTGTGCAGGGCAAACCTGGGGCACAGTACTACACTACACCAACTGTTGCATTGGGGTATGCTGCCATGCCAAGGATGACGGAAAGGTAAAGCCAGTCTAGGAGGGTAGGGTACAACGTAAAACTGGCCTGCTGTCACACCATAGCTAGTATTGTCGCTACATGAACTAGGGCTCAATTAACAGTTTCAGGCCATATCCGCAAGTAGAATTTAACATTGACAACAGCTGCCACTACCACCTCTGCTGTGTGTGCAGGTCAAGTAGCTAATGGCAGTTACGTGCCCACGGACAAACACACCCAAATTAAAGGGATCAGGATGACAACATTAGCAATCCCCTGTAATCAATAAAAATGTGCTAAACCTGTCAAATATGAATGTCCATAGTCGCTACAAACATCAGCCATTGTCATAAACATTACAAGGTACACAGCAGTAATGTCATACCCATCCTGCATATGTCAGGATCTACCCTGTGCCTGGGTCACAATAGCTGCAATGACACCATGCAACATCCCAACTGTTATACTGCTCAGACAACAGCATTGAGGGGGAGGACATATGTTACCGGCTAGTGAAATACACCCGCACAGTCAGACGAGGAATTGGAACACTGCAAGGCCATCAGTGCAATCCAATGTAGCACACATTCCCCAACATCAACATTGCACACTGCAAATGCTGACACCCGTATCGTGACATGCCAATGCTATACATAGTATATGCTAGGTCTCAGCAACATATAGCTGGATGTGAAATGTCAGAGACTGGGGCAGTTCCACATTGTTAAGTGTGGTGCAAGTGCCATCAGAACACCCACACCCAGTGCAAGGCCTCAACATGAGAATGGAAGTAGATGGAGGGTTGAGTAGGACAAGAAGGTGGCAACATACAATTTGGGCTGAACCTACACCTAGAGGATGTGACGCAGACAATTCACCAAACTGGATACACTACATGTGACATGCAAGTGGGGCATAGACCTGGGAGAATGCTAATCTTAATGACAGGAACAATGAACAGGAACCAAGATCACAATGTGCAACTAATAGGAAGTCAGGTATGTCACATTACAAATGCCACAACACAGACACACTAATTGTACTATATCTCATTGCAGAGGACGATGGCTCTCCTGGGGATATACCTGTCCTGGACTTCCCTGATGATATGGATGACGAGCTGACAATCATCAGCCAGCAGACCCTCCAAGATGTCCTTGGAACCCTCCAGACCCCACCTTCAGTTTCAAGGAGGAGCACAGATACAGCAGCCATCACAGAGGAGCCACCCACCACCCCAATTGTACGACCTGCCAGCTCAAACCCAGCTGAGGACTCTGATGACACTGGCACCAGCTTTGAGGGGACTGTAGTTGGAGTACAGCGGGAGCTGGCCAAGGAGGTGCGGTTGGGGATGCAAAATATGGCAGCCAGCCTAGAGGGGGTGCGTTTGTGCATGATGTAAACTTCAGAACAGGCACCAGCCATGCAAGGGCGAACATCAATCTTGCAAGAACTGCAACAAAGTGTGAAGGAAATCAGCACTGCAGTAAGAGAGTTGACACAACACCTCACACAACAAACACTTCAACGCATGCCCGATTGCAATATTGCCCCCCCCCCGGGCCGACCTGGCTGCCTACCACAGTGATGTAGCTGCTATCCTTAAGAAACAGCAGCCCCTCCTTGCTGCAGTACTGTCCTTAATAGCCCCACAAGTGCAGCAACTGGGATTTCTGACTCCACGTCTTCAAACACTGAAGTGTGTGTTGCCCCTTCAAACCCACCACCACCAAGGGCAGAGGAGACAACGCACACATCAGAAGATGAAGACGTGGAACAGATCACCTTCACCCGTAAGAACACCCGATAGCACTTGTCCCTGCCACATGGGCACATATAACCAAGGTCCTGTGCTTTGTAACACGCCAGTCTTGCAACAGCTGCTCACAAGCACTGTTCTCCAGCCCACTGTTTACCTTGTCACTATGCCCTGTGATTGTCTCTCACTACCTCATTGGCAATTCATGTCCACTGTATGACACTTCACCCCAGCATGTCCAATGATATGTCCTTTTGCACTTGTGTCGGATCACAATGGAAGGTGTCACACTAATGGACTCACAATCGTGGACTATGTAAATATAGCACTACATCACTTTAAAATGAATAGCACTTACACAACCACTTTGTCTCTGTGTAATATGACATATCAACCGTGAGGGAGATTAGTGATGTTTGCCTCATGTCAATGGCCATAGAATGGCAATGCAACTGCGTTGAAAGATTGAGGGCTGATAACTATGCACTGGTGTCTGGGTTGTACCATCATCTGCCCTTCCTGAGGGTTAATTCTGAGGGAAATAGAAACTATACAGTATAATGTTGTGTTGGACAGAATAAATCTTCTTCAAGGGATGGCTAAGAAGAAAATTATTGTCTTCAAACTTTTCTTCCAGAAAATCTTAATGTATGTGACATTTGACTGAAATGTTTCCTCACACACACCATACAGCAGGAATGGATGTGTATGAGTGGACGTACAAATAAGTAACCTGGCTGTACAATGTAACAAATGATAGGTGTGAGTTATGTATACTATGCTACATGAGATTATACCACCACTCACCTTATCAGAGTTCACATGAACATCAGGCTGCAGGCAGACGTAACACAGTGTCCTCAATACCAAAACTGGTCTCAAAGTATGTCAGATTGAAAACATACATCCAAACTTAACAACACATTGGGAACCATAGTAACCTTGAGTGGTGGGTGCAATGGATGGCAGATGCATAGAGAAGTAGCTTTGGTGTAGCTGCCAATGTGACAGCTCAATTGGGATTTGGATGCCGGATGGAACACAAATGCAAATACTAAATTGACACTGTTCCCCTATGCGAAGGCCCTGATCCCCAAGCACATGACACATACTAAAAAGGAGTACCTAAATATTTATTTAACAGTAAAAAAAGGATAATAAAACTAGGGGAAATACCTTAATGAACCTAACCTATCATAACTACACATTACCCACAACTGGCCCTAACTACCCTAAGCTAAACTTACTTATCACATTTAACTAAACACTCTAAACATTAACCCTGCTTATATGACGGGACACATGGAGGACAACATATACTAACCTAAACACATACTATCGTTTACTAAACAAATATATATTTTTTTGGTATTTTTTTTTTACATATTTTTTTTTTAATGTTTTTTTTTTTAATTTAATACACAAAAACCCTAACATAATCCCCCACCCACATAAAAAAAACAGCCTGTTCCAACCTAACACTAAGCCCCCTAAACCCACTAATTAAAAGAACCAGGAAAGAGGAGGGAGGGAATCATGGATGAGGGTATCATATTCACAAGTTCACCCTCCGCAGGGTCTTCTTAATAGCACGCACTCTCTTATTTATTTGCAATACCTCCTGCTGCAGCCTGTCCAGTCTGTGCAACATCCATTGCATGTCACGTTGCATAGCACGAAAATCACCAGTGTCAATGACTGCAGCGAGGGTGGTCTGAGTGCCTGTTGTCAAGGGTTGTCCAGTTGGTGGTGCCATGCTTGGAGGGGGAGGTGCAGGTGCTGCTATCCAGAAGGGCCCCCTTGGGCAAATGTCCTCCACACCCCTGAGGCTCTTTCATGGCGATAGCGCCGGGCCATGTGGCGAAACCCAGACTCCACATTCAGAATGTGGTGGGAAAACGCATTGCCCTCTGCTGAAATTCACGGATCTGGCTGGCATCCATATTGGCTGCTGTTAAAAAAGATAAAGCCAAACATTAGGTACATCATTGTGTGATACTGCTACTGATGAGAATCAGACAATACATCTAATGTAGCTGAAACAGGCCATATCACCATACAGATCACAGATTCTCCCTGAGGAAGTACATGCCAACGCAGCCTACACATGTCCTATCTAACAGCACAGCATTGCTCTAAAACATGTGTACCAACTTAAACGATCCAAGCATCATTGTTCAGCCATGAGTCACGTAACAAATGCTGCAAGTCCTCCACATGTGATAGACCAACTTATGACTACCTTCTGGATGAAAATCAAGGGCCACAAGAGGTGTGATTTGTAAATGGAATTGCAAGGATGGTATGCAGCTGCTAATCAAGAGTGGGTATCCTAGGTTGGGACAAATGATTTACAGATTTACATGTCTGTGTACTACACTTGGATCATCACACCTAGGTACACATATTTTATAACCCTAAGCCTGTGCTTCGGGGGGGATGGACAAGCAACACATACTTTCAAAGATCAAAGACACCCAGGAAGCTTTGGACAGCTGTACATGGGTTTAGTCAGTCCACCACAGGTAAGGATGGTGTCCAACTAGGAAAGACACAAACCTTGGGCAATCCCATCCACATTTATATTTGTAATTGCAGACAATGGTCAACATCGTTTGATACCAGCAATACCTGTCCTACAAAAAGCAGATAGATGCAAGCACACATCTGGGCATGAGCTGCATGCACACCTATGACATTGTACTCAAGTGCCACATACACGTAGCACAACATGTGGAGCTAGATGCTGCTAGAAAGTCAAACATACAGTCTAACATGTTCATTAGTGAACAGGGAGGCTCAATCTGTGGGTAATACTTTGGCATCCCTATTCTGTGAGATTAGGGTATGATTTGCTGACTAAATCATGAAAATGGCCCTCTGCTAAATTTTCTTTACAAGAACTTTAACAACAAATGTCACCCTATTGACATGGCCATGCTCCCAGGTCTGCACTACAATCCCAAAATATGACTACGCTACTGATTGTCCAACTCAAATATGGAAAAAAGTGAAACCCCAGTCAAGTTACTTATCAGATCATGTTCCAGGACATCATACTTTGCTATGTGTCCAACACACAGGAGTCAATCACACAACAGCTGCAAACACAACACAGAACAGAAATATCAACACTTACTGGATATGTCTGGGTCCGCAAATCGAGCCACTTTGCCAATTGTGTAAGGGGCAGGTCCACCTGTAAAGCATGGAAGGGTGAAATGTGCTCAATGTCTGTGCACTGTACAGCACTTTCAAATACAATTACTGTGTGTGACATTATGGCCCTCATTACAACCCTGGCGGTAAATCACGCTTACCACTGTGCAGAAGACCGCCAACACACCGCTGCGGCTGCGGAAATCCGCCACAGCTATTACGACACACAGGCCGGAATCTAGACACCCACACAAGTCCGCCAAACCAAAGGTCAGTGATAAACTGGCAATAACAAAACCTCCACCGTCACGCCAACAGGAATATGCCCACACTATCACGACTCACGAATCCACGCGGCGGTCCTTCAACCGCGGTATTCCATTGGCGGTACACACCGCTGCGCTCAAAATACACACACATTTACAAAACACAACCACATTGGACAATTCGAAATACACACCTGATACACATACACATACACACATCACTCCCACACACTTAATACAATATATAATACAAACCCACATCACCCACAAAACCCCTATGACAAAATTTGAGAATGAAGCACAGAGAGAGACACCACCATCAACAAACTAGCATCCACAGACACACAACACCATCACTCACACAACATCCACGCACCTCACACAACACACACAAACACATCCCCTCACACATCACAACACACACCACCTCACACATCACCCACAACACCATGGCACCGCAAAGACACCCCAGGTTCTCGGAGGAGGAGCTCAGGGTCATGGTGGAGGAAATCGTCCGGGTAGAGCCACAGATATTCGGTTCACAGGTGCAGCACACCTCCATTGCTAGGAAGATGGAGCTATGGCACAGAATCGTCGACATTGTCAACGCAGTGGGACAGCATCCAAGGACACAGGATTACATCAGGAAGAGGTGGGACGACCTACGGGGGAAGGTGCGTTCCGTGGTCTCAAGACACCAGATTGCAGTTCAGAGGACTAGCGGTAGACCCCCACCTCCTTCCCCACAAATAACAACATGGGAGGAGTAGGTCTTGGCTATACTGCATCCTGAGGGCCTCGCAGGAGTAGCAGGAGGAATGGACTCTGGTAAGTCAAATCATAACTATTACATCCCCCACCCTACCTGCATGCTATCACATACCCCCACCCTCACCCTCACCCTCATCACTCCAAAACCTCACATATGTCCCACTATCACAAACCACACATCCCAACACCAAGCCCTGCATGCAACACCAAAGCATGGACACCCATCACCAAAGCAAGTCCACTACAGATACCCACACCGATCTCCAAACCAAATATCACACAAGGTCCTAGACAAGAATGTAAGCACTGGGGTACAGGGTCACCCACCTATTACACACCATGGCACACACAGATGCAATAATTATGTCTTTACACCCCTGCAGGACCCCTACCCAATGTCACCGGCCAGGAGGTTCCAGACATGTACACCCCCTCTACAGAAGAGGCCCACAGTGATGACAGCAGCTCTGTCCAACTGGGGCTAGATGACCAGCCCGGACCATCTGGGACCTCGGGATAGTCGGTTCCCCCTACACTGGCACATGCCACCACAGAGCCTCCCCCCTCAGGAAACACCAGCACAGCACCCACCCAGCGGGCCCATCCCTCTGTCCCCAGGACACGTCAAGCAGCAGTGTGTCCACCACTACAGAGAACCCAGGCAAACCTACAAACCCAAAAACAACAGGGACCTGGGGTCAGTGGCAGTGGGCACACAGTTCAGGGGACAGAGGAACAGGAAAACAGGGGAACTGGGAGGACTGCTGGGCGACAGGGGGAGGACAGGCCCAGGGAACCCACTCTCCACGAGGCATTCTCCAACATCATGGGAGCATACCATCATTCCCAGGAGATGATGGCAACAGTACTAGCCAAGTTTCAGGAGACCCAGCGGCTGCAGGAGGAACAGTATTTGGGGATCAGGGAGGAACTCAAGTCCATCAACACCACCCTGGTCACCATTGTAGGGGTGCTGAAGGACCTTGTGAACACCACGAGGGACACTGTGGCACAACAAGGGGCCCCTGACAGTAGCCTCGATGATGAACAGCCAACCACCTCCGCTGGCGCTAGTGGACAGGAGGCACTGCCACAGGACCACAACACCAGCACCCCACCCCCTGCAGATCGAGAACCACACCGCAAACAGTCCCTGAGATCCAGGACAAAGACAGAGAACAATGCCAATACCCCGGCCAAGAAATGAGACCCCCCTGAATGTCATCCTTCTGTTCCACTTCGTCACCCTGTCCATCCTTAAACTGCCCTAGCTCCACTTCCTATGCCCCTTGGCAACTGCACCTGAGAGACAAATAGACTGGACTCTGCCATGGACATTCCTCCACCATCACCCCTGCCCATTTTACAACCCCCTCCACTAATTTGCACTTAAACACCCTTGAATCACAAAACAATCTGGAGTCAGTCTGTGCTTTCACTAATGTGTATTTGCAGTAACTGAGGAAAATAGCAATGTCCATTGTATTGTCAACATACCTATCTCACACAGCTCTAGTCCATGAGGCAACATAGTAGAGGTCACACAGTGGGACCCACATCTGTGAAATGCAAAGGCAAAGTGACAGGTCAGGGTTCATACACTGGGTGAAAGTGACAGACACATGATAGGTCTAGCAATTGTATGAGATGTAGGAGGCTGTGACGTCTTCTTACCTGTGTCTCACTGGAAGTATTGCTGGATCACGTTGTTTCTGTTGTCAATATCCTCTTCTTCTGCCTCCTCTTCTTCACTGTCCACAGGCTCCACAGCTGCCACAAGACCTCCTTCTGGCCCATCCTTCTGCAGAAAAGGCACCTGTCGTCGCAAAGCCAGGTTGTGCAGCATACAGCAGGCCACGATGATCTGGCACACCTTCTTTGGTGAGCAGTAGAGAGGACCACCTGTCATATGGAGGCACCGGAACCTGGCCTTCAGGAGGCCGAAGGTCCTTTCTATCACTCTTCTAGTTCGCCCATGTGCCTCATTGTAGCATTCCTCTGCCCTTGTCCTGGGATTTCTCACTGGAGTCAGTAGCCATGACAGGTTGGGGTAGCCAGAATCACCTGAAAATGTTGAGGGACAACTGTTAGACACACACTAACAACTATTCACACGGTATAGGGTCCTTCTCCTCACGTATTAGCTACACACGGTGCCTCTGGAGTTTCCCCATCACATAAGGGATGCGGCTATTCCTCATAATGTAAGCGTCATGCACTGAGCCTGGAAACTTGGGGTTCACATGGGAGATGTACTGGTCGGCCAAACATACCATCTGCACATTCATTGAATGGTAGCTCTTCCGGTTTCTGTATACCTGTTCACTCCTGCGGGGGGGGGGGTACCAAGGCCACATGTGTCCCATCAATGTCACCTATGATGTTGGGGATATGCTCCAGGGCATAGAAGTCACCTTTCACTGTGGGCAAATCCTCCACCTGAGGGAAAGCGATGTAGCTGCGCATGTGTTTCTGCAAGGCAAACAACACTCCGGACAACACGTTTGAGAACATAGGCTGGGACATCCTTGATGCAATGGCCACTGTTGTTTGAAAAGACCCTCTTGCCAGGAAATTGAGTACTGACAGGACCTGCACTACAGGGGGGATTTCTGTGGGATTGCGGATAGCTGAAATCAGGTCTGGCTCCAACTGGGCACACAGTTCCTGGATTGTGGCACGATCAAGCCTGTAGTTGACTATTACATGTCTCTCTTCCATTGTCGGCAGGTCCACCAGCGGTCTGTACACCGGAGGATGCCGTCATCTCCTCACCTGCCCCAGCGGACGTGCCCTATGGACAAGAACAGCGAGCACAGAGTCAGCCAACACTGAGGTAATAAAAAAAGATTTTATTACACACATTTGTCAATCCGCTATGTGCCTGTCTCTGTGTGTATGCAAGCCCTAGATATGTGTGACTCATTTACAAATAATGCCATGTGGCCACCTGAAATGGCGGCTGCCTGACCTGTAAGGTGGGACAAGGGGATATGAGGTAACAACGCTGGCGTTCTACACCGTCGCGGTAGGCGGTCGAAGACCGCGGCGCAATCCTGCATTGGTTAACATTGGACCCTATGGGTCCCAGGAGCCAATGACGATGTGGTGGACGTGACCACCATTTTCTGTCTGTTCACTCACTTGATACCTGACCTTCGACAGGAGAGGACCTACACTGCAAGTGCTGCTGTGACCTGTGTCTGGAAGCGGCGATGGCTCATGTGTCTGGGGAAAGGTCCCCTGCCTTCACTTCAGAGGAGTTGGAGAAGTTAGTGGATGGGGTCCTCCCCCACTACACACTACTCTACGATCCTCCAGACAAACAGGTGAGTACACTGTGAGCATGCTGTATGGGCAATGCCTGTTTGGAGTGGTGTGGATGGAAGATATGGGGGGACTGAGGCCAGCATGAGCGGATGGTGAGTGTATGTGCGTCAGGGCAAGGGTGGGAACGTGGGCCAATGACTGATGGTCCGGACGGTTAAAGTTTTTCCTTTTGCCCTGTACTATTCCTCTAGTTCAGCACCCACCACAAGAAGGATATTTGGCGTGCCATCGCCAAGTACGTCCGGACCCTGGGGGTCCACCACAGACAGAGCACCCACTGCTGTAAAAGATGGGAGGACATTCGCAGCTGGAGCAAGAAGACGGCGGAGGCCCAGCTGGGGATGGCCTCCCAATGTGGGAGGGGTCCTGTCGCACCATGACCCCCCCTGATGTTCTGGATCCTGGCGGTGGCGTATCCGGAGTTGGATGGGCGCTTGAGGGCATCACAGCAGCCACAAGGGAGTGAGTATAGTCACATCCATCTGACTCTGCGCGCATTAGGTGGTGTCTGGGTGGGGGAGGTGGGCTGTGGGTTACCCTAGGCCCGGGCGAGCTTGGTAGGCAAGGACCCTTTGTGAGGCAGGCTATGTGGCACCCCAAGCCCACCAGTGGTAAGTGCCGTCTACACCTAGTCAGTCTCCTGTGACTTCCATGTGTGCGGCAATTAGCATATGCCTTGTACCCCATGTGCCTGTGATTAATTAGGGAACTCTAAGTAGTGCAGAGGGCTGCTGTGTCTGTTGTGTCCGCCAACGGTAGCGGTATTGCATGCACTGAACATGTCTTTCTTCTTTCTCCCCCCCCCCCCCCACTTTTTGTGTCTCCCTGTTCTTGTGGGCATTAGCATCATCAGGCAGAGGAGCAGTGCCACCGGAGCAAGAGGGAGCTACATCCCACATGGCCCTGGAGGTCGAGACAACGGAGTCTGAAGCCACCAGTGGGACGGTGGGCGAGGGGAGCTTCATGGCAGGGACAGGAGCAGTGACCAGCAACTCCCTTGCAGTGGCTGGCTCTCTTGCAGTGGCGCATCTACAGGTACAGCTGCCATCCCCCCTACCAGCAGCGCCCTCCCAGCAGCCCCTCAGCGTGTGTCCCGTGGCCGCTCACCCATGACGGTGGGCATATCCTTCGCCCCAGGCACCTCAGGCCCTGCCCCAGTCAGCCCTGCTGCCCTCAGTGAGGATGCTATTGACCTCCTGAGATCCCTCACTGTTGGGCAGTCTACCATTCTGAATGCAATCCAGGGTGTAGAGAGGCAGTTGCAACAAACAAAAGCATACCTGGAGTGCATTCATTCTGGCCAGGCAGCCCAACAGCGAGCATTTCAGGCTCTGGCCTCAGCACTGATGGCAGCCATTGTTCCTGTGTCCATCTTCCCCCCTCCAACCTCCTCCACCGAGACCCAATCCCATGTACCTCAGCCTATCCCAAGCACACCATCAGACCAGCATGCACACTCCTCAACACACAAGGGTGGCTCAGGCAAACATAAGCACCACACATCCCACAGGCACTCACACAAGCATCATACCCAAGCAGACATACCAACATCCACTGCCTCCACTGTGTCCCCCTCCTCCACGTCTCCCTCCTCCCTCCTCCCTCTCCCCTCTCAGTCTTGTCTCCACTCACACCTGCATGCACTACATCTTCAGCCACTACCTCCATCACCAGCACACCCATCACCACACACCGCTCACGTGCAGTCACCACCCCCACTACCATTCACACATCCCCTGTGTCCTATCCCAGTTTGTCTGTGAGCCCTCCTCCCAAAGTACACAAACGCAGTCACACACCCACCCAACATCCATCCACCTCACAACAGCCTCCAGCCCATGCACCTTCACCCAAAGTCAGCAAACGTACACCTCCTACATCCACTACCTCTTCCTCCACTCCCAAACCCCCTCCATCTACCCGTCCCAGTGTGTCTAAAAAGCTTTTCCTTTCAAATGTTGACCTCTTCCCTACACCCCCCCATCTGTCCCCTAGTGCCCGCCTTTCCAGGTCCCAACCCAACACCTCAGCCACCACATCACCGGGCACAGTGGTGCCAGCAATAGCAGGATTTTGGAGTGCGCCAAGCAACAGGGCTGCCAGTGTCCCAAGGAGCGAGGGCAAGGACCTTCCCCCACCTCCAAAACAGAAAAAGTTGCCCACATCCTGGAAGGAGAAGGGGAAAACACCTGCCACCAAGGGCTCAGGAAAAACAAAAGTTGAAAGTGGCAAGACAGTTGCGCCACCATCCAAGGTGGGGAAGGGCCAAAAAAACGAAGGCAGGTCCACGTCGACGCCAACCTGCACGGCGGATAAGACCGCCGCAGACACCGCCACCACAGACACCGCCGCCAGCACCGCAGACATTGTGCCCTTCACCAGCACTGCAGACACTGTGCCCTTCACCAGCACCGCAGTCAGTAAGGCCACCACCAGCACCGCCGCTACTGAAACCGCCGCCAGCACCGCAGTCAGTGAGGCCACCACCAGCACTGCAGTCAGTGAGGCCAACACCAGCACCTCAGTCAGTGAGGTCACCAACAGCGCCGCAGTCAGTGAGGCCGCCACCAGCACCGCCGCTACTGAAACCGCCGCCAGCACCGCAGTCAGTGAGGCCACCACCAGCAACGCAGTCAGTGAGGCCACCACCATCACCGTAGTCAGTGAGGCCAACACCAGCACCGTAGTCAGTGAGGTCACCACCAGCGCCGCAGTCAGTGAGGTCACCACCAGCGCCGCAGTCAGTGAGGCCGCCACCAGCACAACTGCCACAAAGATCGCTGCCAGCACCGATGCCACAGAGTCCTCCGCAAGCACCGCCACTACTGACCCGGCCGCCAGCACTGTCAGCGGCCCCGCGACATCCTGAGCCAGTGGCACCACTGCAGACATGGCTGGCATCCCCAGTGGTCAGTCGTACGAGGCTGGTAGTCAGTTCAAGGAGCCTGGCCAGCTTGAATGTTGCACCACCGTCAGTGGAGTGTCACATCCACTACCTCAGTCCTTGGCAGGATGAAGCACTCTGGGCACCAAGCCCCCTCCAGAACCAGTGGGGAAAGGCATCCTCTACCTCAGTCCTTGGCAGCATGAAGCACTCTGGGCACCAAGCCCCCTCCAGAACCAGTGGAGAACGGCATCCACTACCTCAGTCCTTAGCAGGATGAAGCACCGTGGGCACCAAGCCCCCTCCAGAACCAGTGGAAAGATACATCCACTACCTCAGTCCTTGGCAGGATGAAGCACTCTGGGCACCAAGCCCCCTTCAGAACCAGTGGAGAAAGGCATCCACTACTCAGTCCTTGGCAGGATGAAGCACTCTGGGCACCAGGCCCCCTCCAGAACCAGTGGAGAACGGCATCCACTACCTCAGTCCTTTGCAGGATGAAGCACTCTGGGCATCAAGCCCCCTCCAGAACCAGTGGAGAGATACATCAAATACCTCAGTCCTTGGCAGGATGAAGCACTCTGGGCACAAAGCCCCCTCCAGAATCAGTGGAGAAAGGCATCCACTACTTCAGTCCTTTGCAGGATGAAGCACTCTAGGCACCTAGCCCCCTCCAGAACCAGTGGAGAACGGCATCCACTACCTCAGTCCTTGGCAGGATGAAGCACCGTGGGCACCAAGCACCCTCCAGAACCAGTGGAAAGATACATCCACTACCTCAGTCCATGGCAGGATGAAGTACTCTGGGCACAAAGCCCCCTCCAGAACCAGTGGAGAAAGGCATCCACTACCTCAGTCCTTGGCAGGATGAAGCACTTTGGGCACCAAGCCCCCTCCAGAACCAGTGGAGAATGGCATCCACTACCTCAGTCCTTGGCAGGATGAAGCACTCTGGGCACGAAGCCCCCTCCAGAACCAGTGGAGAAAGGCATCCACTACCTCAGTCCTTTGCAGGATGAAGCACTCTAGGCACCTAGCCCCCTCCAGAACCAGTGGAGAACAGCATCCACTACCTCAGTCCTTGGCAGCATGAAGCACCGTGGGCACCAAGCCCCCTCCAGAACCAGTGGAAAGATACATCCACTACCTCAGTCCTTGGCAGGAGGAAGCACTCTGGGCACCAAGCCCCCTCCAGAACCAGTGCAGAATGGCATCCACTACCTCAGTCCTTGGAAGGATGAAGCACTCTGGGCACCAGGCCCCCTCCAGAACCAGTGGAGAACGGCATCCACTACCTCAGTCCTTGGCAGGATGAAGCACTCTGGGCATCAAGCCCCCTCCAGAACCAGTGGAGAGATACATCCACTACCTCAGTCCTTGGCAGGATGAAGCACTCTGGGCACCAAGCCCCCTCCAGCACCAGTGGAGAACGGCATCCACTACCTCAGTCCTTGGCAGGATGAAGCACTCTGGGCACCAAGCTCCCTCTAGAACCAGTGGACAGATACATCCACTACCTCAGTCCTTGGCAGTATGAAGCACTCTGGGCACCAAGCCCCCTCCAGAACCAGTGGAGAAAGGCATCCACTACCTCAGTACTTGGCAGGATGAAGCACTCTGGACACAAAGCCCCCTCCAGAACCAGTGGAGAAAGGCATCCACTACCTCAGTCCTTGGCAGGATGAAGCACTCTGGGCCCAAAGCCCCCTCCAGAACCAGTGGAGAAAGGCATCCACTTGAGAGACTGTGGCTTTGCACTCCCCAGGATAAAGCAGTGGGCAACCCAGCCACTTGAGAGACTTGAGAGACTGTGGCTTTGCACTCCCTAGGATAAAGCAGTGGGCAACCCACCCACTGGAGAGACTTGAGAGACTGTGGCTTTGCACTCCCCAGGATAAAGCAGTGGGCAAACCACCCACTGGAGAGACTTGAGAGACTGTGGCTTTGCACTCCCCAGGATAAAGCAGTGGGCAAACCACCCACTTGAGAGACTGTGTCTTTGCACTCCCCAGGATAAAGCAGTGGGCAAACCACCCACTTGAGAGACTTGATAGACTGTGGCTTTGCACTCCCCAGGATACATCAATGGGCATGGAGCCCCCTCGTGGAGCTGGCGTCGTGCACTCATCCGGCTGAGGTGCCCCCCTTCCCTTCCCCCTGAGCTGCCTGTTTCATTTCGATCTGATGCCCCAGCAGTGTTCTCTCCATCTCAAGTCGGGTATCGAGTGTGGGCCACGCCCATGCATTTTGGGCCCAGTGGTCCACGGACTATGAATGGTGCAGTACCCGGACTTGAATTGTTAGTGTACATAATTGTTTATACTGTATTTAAAGTTTTGACTAATGGATTTTTATTGATTACAATCATTACAATCATTTCCTTTTGTCATTGCGTTCTTCCGGTGGGGTTGGAGGGGTGTAAATGTAATGTTGCAGCATGCATTGGTGTGTGTGTTGTTGGTGATGGGGGTGATGCGTGTGTGTGTCACTCTCTTTTCCCTCTCCCCTCCCCTGTGTTGTAGGTGCAGTACTCACCGTCATCGTCGCCGCCGTCTTTCGTGCTCCTGGTAGAGGAGCAGGAAGACTATCGCAGGGAGAATTTGGAGTTCTGGCTCCATGGCGACCTGGTTCCTCGTGGGTTGTGTGGAGGTGAGTGTTTTCACTTCCAAGTCCTGTTTCCACTGTGTTTTTGTTCGCGTTGAATCCGCCCCGGAAAAGGTGGCGGATTGGCCTCTCATAATAGTGTGGGCGATACATTGTCTTCCGCCTGTCTGTTGGCGGTGACCGCCATGCTGTTTGTTTGCACCGCAGTGACGGTCAGAGTGTTAAAGTGGCTGTCTATACTGGCGGTTTCCGCCATGGTCGTGATTCCATTTTTTTTACCGCCGGCCTGTTGGTGGTCTTACCGCCGCTTTAACACCGACCGCCAGGGTTGTAATGAGGGCCTATATCTGAAAGTCCAGCCTCTCAGGCATGATGATACTCCAACATACATAGCACTGCAAACATGTATAGACCCTGTCACTCCAGTGAGTGATACACACACACATATGCACACATGCAATGGCCCTAACTATCATGTGGTGACAAACATGATCCATTAATTGGATACAGAATCATTTATGGAGTGTACTCCTTTCATCATTTGTAGTAATGAGAGACATGCAAAGCCACATTCCTGGAGCACTGCAATACCAGTTACTTAGGTATTGTAGCTTGTGAATCAAGGGACAATCAGTTACTGTGTGATGCTCATGTGGGTCCCTTACATGTAGGGCCTGTGTTGTGTGTAGGTTACATATTCTACGTTTACAGTGTACCCTGAGCCACATATGCCCCCATAACACCATAATGGCAGGGATCCTGTGCGTTTCTTGGTGACAATCTGAGGCAAAACATGGATTGGCAATTTTTCAAATTTTAATACAACAAAGAAATATATGCTGACAGTGTATATTGTGGTCATCCATGACAGAATGCATGGGCACAGGTGTAATCATTGCACCTGAACTGTGTCACTCATTTCCCTGTGTACCCATATTGTGTTTTGGAAATCACAGTTAGCTACATTCATCATCTTACATTTGCTAAGTTGGGAGATCAGTGGGTATATAGCAAACTGACACTGTCACATTATTGAAACATGGTTTTGCAAATGTACTACTGTGACAATCATGATGATGTAGGTTTCAATTTATATATACCTTCGGAATGGCAGCAGTCACAGGAATGCTGGTCTTCCGATCTTAACATACCCCATGTCTGTGATAGCCTCCATACTGGGAAGTTAGCTATTGTACACATGATGCACTAGATCAGCACGGGTGTACCAAACATAAACTAGAAAAGTATTAGGGAACTTTATATGTATGATGGAATTGGTCAGGGGTCCCTTGCACAACATCATGCATGTAATACATTGTGACCATGCATTCCCCAACATCAGGTATCCCATGATGACCCCATAGCTTATGAGAAGTGTATGCCTATAGAGTAACGCAGATGGGAAATGCATTAGCTCTGTTCCAGCTATTGTGCCCAAGACCAATTTAAAACACAAAGGTACAATGAACAGAGGCCTTGGGATAGTTGTTATCCCTCAATTTGTATCATTTGTTTCATGTTATACGCTACAGCTATGGAAAGTAGCACCAAACATTTAGATATGAACCGGTGTGCATTACTTTGGCATCCATTCCTAATTTAATTGCGGCACAACCAAGTCAAACTATCAGCCTAAGATATAACCGGAGGTTAGAAAGAAATTGGTACATATGGGCAAGAATACAGTTCAGACATGTATTCAAAATAATTGTGGAACACATTAATTGTTTGCTTCAGCTTGTGAAAAACATATCTTTCCTGGTACACTCACAACCATGGATAAAACATATGTTTGAGCTGCATTACCATCATCTATTGACGTGAAGGCAGCACTACTTTACAAGATCCAGTTGTGTTTTGTAAATTAGTGCAGCTGTTGCGTCAACAAATTGCGGTAATGTGTAGCAATTATTGTATAACTCAGGGCCACTGTATGTTTAACTGGCATTCCACATGTCCAAAAACATTGCCTGCAGCATATCAACAAATCTGCTACTGTCACTACAGAGCATTTAAATGTGCAAATTACTCTGAATTGTACTCCCCAACAGGGCCACCAATCACAATACCCAGGTGGTCCAGCAGGTCTTGCTCTCTGGCAACAAGGTCAGCCCAGCAGTGCGTCAGTTGTTGGTCTTTGCGCGGTGTGTTGTAGATGCGACGCAGATGGTACAACACCTTTGACCACCGGAGCCTCCTTGCCTCTGTGTGATACCCCTGTATCACCCTGCCACCTGCTTTGGAATACAAATTAGTATTACCCAGTTTGAGCAGGTTGTGCGTCAATACAGGATAGCAAGGCTACGCAACCTAATACATTAAGTCATTGCCTGTGTGTCAATGTCTGTGAATTGGCTATTTCAATTTTAGTTGGGCCGCTGTGTGAACATCACAAGACGTGCTTTCATTAATGAGCTTGTATGCTTGTGTTGTAAATGTGGATAACCATAGATGCTATTCAGTGTGGAAATTAGTCAGGATATGTGTTTGTCATACACGTAGCAACTAATGCTGTGTGAACTTCCCTGACTTTTGGGACAAAACATTCTCCCATGACAAACTATGCACAGGATAGATAGAGGACGGTTGATAATGGCAACATTACAAGAGTAATCCATCACATGTACTGGAATGTTGGATACCACTTCCTGGTCACTTGTTTGTATACTACCCATGAGTCAGGCATTTGAAAATGCTATGTGCGTATGGTGTTTGTGACACAGAGTCCCAAAACCAATCCAAAAATGTAATTTCACTCCACAGTTTGATTCATATAAATTACCTATGTTTCTCTTGTGGCAGTGGAGGACCAGCAGACCAAGCTGCATGTGTTCACATATTTCCAGTGGTTAATTGCACAAAGGTGTCCAGTTCAAGTGTGTGGCCATGTGTACTCTGTGTCATTATTAGCCTCCATGTTGTCACAGTTACGTGCAGGTCTAGTCATGAGACTTTGGAGCTATTCCCTGCATTAACAGAGTATCCTTCAAAGCAGAATTGACTGAAAGCCAAAGAGGAATCGACAACACACATGGTGATAGTCCAGCTATGGCACTGCAGAAGTTTTATGAGATTGACAACAGGGCAACCTTGGTGTGCTCATAAAGTTTATGGATCAGCAATTTAAAACCAGCAGGTTTCATCACATTTTTACACAGGGTGGCCTCTAAAATTCCCACTGCAACCGTTAACATCAGTGCCTCTGTGCTGATTAATTTCACAGCTAGTCACCATGCAAGCACCATCAATGGGTTGCAGCCAATGTGAATCAGTGTGTGGACCGTGAGGGCACAAACACATTTTGTCCTTTCATGCACATTAGCAAACGTTGTTAGTTATGCTGGAGGCACCATACCCAATCCAAGCATACAGCCATGGTACACTGTCACTGTTTGTCACTCATGCATACATGAAACCCAGACAAGGGATGGAGCCAGGATTAGACTATTTGAAGACATGTCCCAGACCATGATACGATAAGTAAACTCATTACACTATACAATCTATTTGAGGATTCATCGTAGACCTACCAGACACAATACCCCATGAGGAGAGTGAGGGCATGGAAAGCAACTATGAAACAAATGTGGCCACAGGGAATCTTTATGGTAACACAAAGACAGGAACCAATCAGGCTAATAGGATGGAGGCTCTGTCAGGAACTAACGTGAACAAGGCAAATACACAGTGAGCAGACTCTGACTGGGAAAAGCTGGAACAACACTGTGGAAAATGAAAACTGTATTTGTGCTGTGGGCTGCAATGTTACACAATCACCCAAAGCCTGTGTTACACAAGTGATTTATACGGCAATGCACAACAAGGATATACATAAAATGGCAACTTCTAAGCCGTTCCAGGCAGCCGCAAGGGCAGTGCAGGTTCAACTGGCTGGTCTGCATGGAAGTGCACACAGGTGTGTGCAGCTTCAGTCTCTCAGAAGTCCTGTAGGTGAGAATCAAATTCAAAGGGCCAACAGTACCTTTCACATGGGAAGCAATGGACTGGTGATTACATGTCCTACAGACTACCAGGCAGTGCATTATCGGACCTAAAGTACATGCAGACAGATGAACTATGGCATGCCATACTAAAGAGGGACGCACAATGGAGTCAGAATGTGAGTCTGGGTGTGTGTAGATGAAGGGTTATCAAGGTACAAATAGTCCAGTTACCGGATCCCATAGAGAAGGGTGGGAAGAGACTGAAAACATGCCTGTGGCAGGACTTATAACCTGGGATGGCATGCACAGGGCATGACTTGTGAGCAATGCATGCCATACCTGGGGCACTCGTGCTATCCATTTGCACCATACATGGACTTCTTGTCACACATACTCCTTGCAGCGATAGCTGATGTCACACTTACTGCTGTCAAGGGTCTGGTCATTCATTCCTGTTACCAATGCAATCATCCACTGCCTTATGTATGAAGCAGTTTTTTACCTTATGATTGATGGGTCTTAGTTGTGTGCCATATGCTGCAATGAACCATGTTGCCAACATGGATGTGTGCCACAGCTGTGCTACTCTGATATTGCCCTTCAAATGTGAAATGGACAGGATATATGTCATTTACACTGTGTGTGAAGTTGGGTGTACATTCATACCCATCAAATGTGATGTGGCTTTTTCAGTATCCTAATCTGTATATCTGCAATGCTCCATGAGGCTAAACTCTGATTATGATTCCTAGGGATCATGTGATGCATAAATAATTACCCAGACCATGATTTAGTGATTAGATTAGGTGTTTAATGACATATGGTAAGACAGTGGTGATGGTGACTATAGTTAAAAGAAGTTTTGTACAATGTGTTGTCTCCTACGCAATCCTGCTGCAGTATTTGGATGGTCCCCCTCACGTTGATAGACAGCATCCTCCTCTTCCTCCTCTTCAGGCATTTGTACATCTGGTTCATAGAGGGGAATGTTCCTCCTTACACAAATGTTGTGCAGGATGGCACAGGTCAAAATTATCTTGCACACCATTTCAGGTGAGTATAGGAGGCTGCCTCCGGTGATGTCGGGGCACCTTAATCTTGACTTCAGGATGCCAAAGGTCCTCTCTACTATGGTGCATGTCCTCCAATGTGCTTCATTATAGGCACGCTCAGCTGCAGTGCTTGGGTTTGCAAATGAGGTCATGATCCATGGCTGGATCCCAATCAATTCCACAGTGGTGGTAACACGGTTGCATCTATATGGCCTGGACATCCCATCCAATTTAACATATGCAATAGAATTTGTTAAACATCTGTGAGACCCTTTTATTTCGCTAGGTGACAATGTACAACACATCTCCATAAGTTGGCAGCACTGACATGTTGACAATTGACAATTGTGAATGCACAAATATTCCTTGTGTGACAAGTTTTATGCAGACCTATTTATCTGCCCTCACCGAGTTGGTTCATGTTCAAACGTGTACCTACACTACTGAACCTGGTCCAGGTAAGCTGGATAACTTGGTTGTGGGGTTGCAGGTTTAAGTGTCAGAAGGTCCATATGCCTGTATATCTGTTGTGCATATGTGTAATTGTCTCAATCGATATGTGTAGCAATGTGCACTTTGCAATATTGTCACATCAATATGTGTTCTTAGCACATCCGCTTGCTTAATGGTAGTGGGCAATGTAAGACCAGGAGTGATGTGAGATGTTGGTACAGCCTTAATGATTCCATGTCCCATTCATTGGGGTCATCATCATTGTTTGGAAGGGTGCATGATTAAGTGTTCTTGATGTGATATTTTAAGATTCATCTTCCAAGTTGTACTGGCAGTTAAGGCCATGTCATTGTCACTGTGTGGTTTAAAATTGTTCACTTGTGTCTGTGGACTGGCATCTGTTGTTATTTGCATCTGTCATTGGTCCCTAGGTGTGTATCCCATTGGATGAGGATATCAATTATGCCAAGCAGTGTCACAACCTCAGTGTTTTCCTGGCCACGTGTCAATGTAGTTGTGCATGTTTTGTGTGTCTTACAGGGTTGCGGTGCTGTGTGTATATAATTGGGTTTCTGTACTTACCAACAAGTAGGCCATGTCCATATCGTCCATCCTGGAAGTGTTGATTGATGGTGCAGTGGCGGAAGATGAATGAATCATGTACACTCCCAGAATACTTTGCCACGATGTTGGTGATCAGACCCCAGTGATCGACAATGGCCTGCACATTGATGGAGGGTGTGTGCTTCCTGTTGCGGTATAGATGCTTTGTTGCAGCAGGTGGCACAATCCGTACATGTATGCAGTTAATGACACCAAGCACGTGTGGGAAGCCGTTGATTTGGTCGAAGCCCTGTTTGGTCTCCTGCTGCTTCAGCTGTGTGTTGGGGAAGCTGATGTGGTGGGGTGTGAGGGGGATGATGGCATCCAATACCTTGGATAGGAAGGCAGAGAATGAGGGCTGTGAGATCCCGGCAACCAGGGCACCAGTGGTTTAAAACAAGCCACTTGCCAACATGTGGAGGACAGCTAGAAGCTTGGTATTTGGTGGAATGATGTGGGGTGTCTGCAAGCTGGGTGTCAACTGTGCCTCAATGTGGCGCAGCAGCTTCTGACTGGCTTGCCAGTTTAGTCTGTACCTCTGGATGATGTCATGTTCCCTGAGTCCCAGAAGGGTTGTCCTGGTCCTGAATATCCTCTCCTGCCTTCTGCGTTGCCTTTGGGGTCCCTGTTGGTGTGGTGGAAGCTGCTGGTGTTGGTCCTGTGCTCTGCGTCCTCTTGCATGCTGGATGAATAGCACCTCCATGCCTTCCTTTTGGAGCTCTGATGTTGCTTCTGTGTGTTTTCCTTAAGTAGTGGTGTGTTTGCCCCATTTTAATGCCTGCCCTGACTCAGGCATTATTTTTTTATGCAAATCGGGCTGTGCGTCATTTTCCGCCTCCACCTCCCAGCCGTGCGGCATTTTTGCCCGGTAGGATAAATATGGTGCACGGGTGTTTAAGTAATTTTTTGGACGGGAACGCCTACCTTGCATGTCATTAATGGCCGGCGGTTTCACGCATCCAGAAAATGAGGCACACGGCGGAATTTTGGCGTTCTCGGGCGTCAAAGTATAAATATGTTGTAAGGTTTGAGCCGAATTTGTGACGCAAATTTGGCGCAGACAGAGTATAAATATGCCCCTGATTTTGCTGTTTTCGTTACTCTGGGCACTTTACCACCGCTAACCAGTGCTAAAGTGCAAGTGCTCCTTTAGAAAATGTGTATGTAATTGGCTTATCCATGATTGCCATATTTGATTTACTAGTAAGTCCCAAGTAAGGTGCACTAGAGGTGCTCAGAGCCTGTAAATCAAATGCTACTAGCGGGCCTGCAGCACTGGTTGTGCCACCCACATAAGTAGCTCTGTAATCATGTCTCAGACCTGCCACTGCAGAGTCTGTGTGTGCAGTTTTAACTGTAAATTTGACTTGGCAAGTGTACCCACTTGCCAGGCCTAAACCTTCCCTTGTCTTAAATGTAAGGCACCCCTAAGGTAGGCCCTAGGTAGCTCCAAGGGCAGGGTGCAGTACATGGTTAAGGTAGGACATATAGTAATGTGTTTCATATGTCCTGATAATGAAATACTGCTAAATTCGTTTTTTCATTGTTGCAAGGCTTGTCCTTCTCATAGGTTAACATAGGGGCTAACTTTAAATCTGATTAAAGTGTAGATTCCCTTTGGGAGCGGATGGACATGTGGAGTTTGAGGTCTCTGAGCTCACAATTTAGAGATACATCTTTTAGTAAAGTTGATTTTAAGATTGTGTGTTTGAAAATGCCACTTCTAAAAAGTGAGCATTTTCTTTCTTATACCATTTCTGTGACTGTGCCTGTTTGGGGATTCCCTGTCTGGGTCAGTTTGACAGTTGGGGTGGTTGCACCTCACACTAGACAGTGACACAAAGGGAGCTGGGGTGTAGTCTGCATTTCCCGATGAGCCATCTGTCTAGGAGGGAGGGGAGGAGTGGTCACTCACACCTGAAAGGGCTGTGCCTGCCCTCACACAATGCAGTCTCCAACTCCCTGGTGAGTTTCTGAAGCCTGGCCTGGGCAAGGAAGTATTTCACAATCAAGAGAGACTTTGCTTTGGAGTAGGCCTACTTCAAAGGAGACAATGGGTATAAGAAGGGCACCCAGAACCACAGACTTTAGAACACTTCTGGAAACCAAGAGGAACCTCTGCCTGGAGAAGAGCTGAGGAAGAAGAGTTGCCCTGCCTGTGACTGTGCTTTGTGGAGCTATCCTACAGTTGCTGCTTCTGCCAGAGTAAGAGGGCAAAGACTGGACTTTGTGTGCCTTCCATCTTGTGAAGATCTCCAAGGGCTTGATTTAGAGCTTGCCTCCTTTTGTTTGAAGTGTCAGGGACAGCAAAGACTTCTCTCTGCCAGCACCTGGAGTCTCTGGAGATACTCCCACTCTGCCAAGTGGTGCCCATCCAGTTCCTGGGACCCTGAAAGGAGAAGCTGGCAGCCTAAGAGGAAGAAATCCACGCACAGAACTCCATGCGGGGAAAAGATTGGCGTGACTCCGATCTGCTGCTGAAAAATCGAAGTGCTGCCGACTTTGCGGCTGAAAATTGACGCTCGCCGGCAACACAGCCCGATGATCGATGTCTGGGGCTGGAGAAACAACGCACAGCATCGCTGATGGAGGCTGGTGAGATCGCAACCCGCGCTGTGTGGTTTTCAGATCCCCGTGCGGCTGGATTTCCGACGCGAGTACCGCTGAGTGTGTAAAAACATCGCAAGGCCTGTCCGGACCCAAGAGTGTTGACCGGATCGACGCATTGCTCTTCTGCAGAGAGAAGAAACGATGCGACCTGACGGAAGGAGAAACTACTCCAGGTCTCGCTCGTGAGTGAGATCAACGCATCGCAAGCCCTTTTTGACGTCACTCGCCCGAGCGGGGTTGTTTTTGACGCGCCCAAGGTACATTTTCACACTAACAGTGTTAGTGTGTGTTTAAAGTTACATGAAGACTCTTTTTGAATTTTTATCGATAAATTGACTTTTGTATTGTGGATTTGTGTTGTTTTGGTCTTGTTTTGTTTAGATGAATATTTTCTATTTTTCTAAACCTGTGTTGTGTAATTTTGTAGTGTTTTCATTAAGTTACTCTGTGTGTTGGTAGACATACTTTACACCTAGCACTCAGAAGTTAAGCCTACTGCTCGTGCCGAGCTACCATGGGGGTACGCAGGGGTTAGCTGAAGGTGATTCTCTTTAACCCTGATTAGAGTGAGGGTCCTTGCTTGGACAGGGGTGTAACATGACTGCCAACCAAAGACCCCATTTCTAACATTGGTGATCAGCGGTTGGGATTGGACTTGTATCTGTACTTGATATACAGTGATTAAGTGTACACTACTGTTTTGAGTGCAGACCACTACGTGACCACATACTACTTGTCTTGTGACTTTAGATTTTTCTCTTTTTCTTGGATTTTTCCTACATCCATTTTTGTGGTAATCTTTGATTGACTTCTTGTCATTTGGGAACTTGTTTTCTGCCTTTTGGAACTTTGCGCTTTTGTTGACTTTTCATCATGTCCCAATCTGATGCATCAGTTGGAGTTGCTTTTGACCTTGAGAAATTGGATAACTATACCAAGGCTCAGTTAAAGCAGTTCTGTAAACGATTTGACTGTCCCATTAAGAGCTCATCCAAGAAGGTGGAGCTGCAAAAGGCACTGAGTGTCTCATCTAAGGGTCTGACCCCTGAAGAACTGCAGGACAGAAAGGCAGAGAGGGAGCACTAGAGCGAGTTGGAGAAAATGAGGATGGCCATTGAGGAGAAAAAGTTGTTGTTGGCTCATGAGCTCAGCTTGAGGGAGCTGGATCAGAGGAGCCAGTCTAGTAGGGATGGTGGCAGCCACATCACAGTGCAGCCTGAAAGGAGGGTGCACATTCCTAAAGATCTTGTGAAGGATTATAAAAGGGAGGATGACATTTACTTGTGGTTTAAGGGGTATGAGTCTGCTCTCTATATGAATCTGGTCCCTGAAACTCATTTGGGGGTGGGTCTGTGGAAACACTTTGAGGTAGAGGGGAGGGATACACTGACAGCCTTAGGGGATGCTCAGAATCTCACCTACACTATCATGAAGGATGCCCCACTCACAAGGTATGGTCTCACCCCTGAGCAGTATAAGGATAATTTTATGTCTTACAAGAAGAAGAAATCCCAAACATGGTTGGAATGTGTTGACTGTTATTGCAGTTCACTGGATGGTTGGGTGAAGGTCAGTAAGGTAACTACGTATGAGGGGCTTTACAATCTGATTGCTTGGGAGCACTTGTACAGTTTATGTTTTCCAGAGCTGTGCCAGCACCTGATTGACAGCAAGCTGACTGATCCCAGGAAGCTTGCACAGGAAGCAGATCGCTGGGAGAGCACCAGGGTCCAAAAGAGGTATGGTGGAGACCACGCCAAGGGTGGGCAGGGTCCCTCTCAGAAGAAATGGGGGGTAAGGGTAAAGAGGGGGAGTTCTCTAAATGGCCCCAAACGGATTCCCAGGATAAGGATTCCCAAACCCCCAGTGAGAAGAAGCCATGGTTCTCCAAAGAGAAGCCAGTGCAGGTGGGCCCCCACATAAGTGCTATGCATGTTACCAGGTGAGTCATGTGAGGGGGGACCCCAAATGCCCCAAATGTACATCAGCACCCACTGGTGTGCCGTCCCAGGGTTTGGCCAGTGTAGAGCTTGGGGAGGAGTTGGTTCCTGGTTCCAGGTAGGTGGGAGCCAGCTGAGATGACCCTTGTCTCACCAGGGGACAGTGAGATGGTCCAGAGAACCCTTGTGCCTGATAACACTAAGAAGTACAGGCAGTGGGTGACCATCAATGGACAGAGAGGGCTCTGAGAGACACAGGAGCCAGTGTGACTACAGTGAGGAGTCAGCTGGTGTCTGAAGAGCAGATTGATCCCCGGGTACTTCACCCAGTGGTTGTGGTGGACAACTCAGAGCACCTATGCAGAGTGCCGCAAGTTCCCTTTGAATTGGGAGGTCTCAGGTTCCTTGAAGGTAGCTGTGAGTCCAACCATGCCTGTTGATTGTTTGCTAGGGAATGACCTGGAGGATTCCCCTTGGAAGGAGGTGGAACACAGGTCTCACTTGGAGCTGTTGGGTCTGCCTGGGTGGGTATGCGTATCCACCTGGTCAATGGTTGCCCATCAGGGTGGTCAAGAGCCCCTGGAGCCTGAAACAGTGGCCCAGGGGACCGCCAATAAGAGGAAAGGCAGGGGGCACAGGAAACAGGCCCCAGATGTTCCCACAGTCTGGGAGGAGGCGGAGCCTGAGGGTGACACCCTGGAGCCTACAGGGGAACAGGTGGCTCAACTGGGTGAGGTCCCTGCGCTGTCACAGTGGCAGCAGGAAGTGGGGCCCACCAGGGAAGCATTCTGTGCAGCGCAGAGGATATGCCCTACTCTGGAGGGTTTGCGGCAGCAGGCTGCTGACCAGGTGGCTGGCAAGGAGCCAGAATCACACCTGATTATTTGGGAGGATGACCTCCTGTGTAGTGAGCCTAAGGTTCCTGGGCCTAGGTCGGCCTGTGTGCTGGTGGTACCCCAGTGCTTCAGGGCCTTCCTCCTGGGGTTGGCTGATGATGTGCCTTTAGCTAGAAATGTGGGGCAGGACAAGACCTTTGAGAGGCTTGTCACCCACTTTTACTGGCCCCTAATGCACAGGCACTCAGATGCACATTGCAGGTCATGCCAGACCTGTCAGTCAAGTGGCAAGAGTGGAGGGAAATGTAAGGCTCCCCTCCAACCTTTACCAGTTGTCAGTACTCCCTTTGAGAGGGTAGGCATTGACATTGTGGGGCCCCTGGATCCCAAGACAGCCATGGGCAACAGGTTCATCCTGGTCTTGGTAGACCATGCCACCCGGTGCCCAGAACCCATTCCTTTGAGATCAATCACTTCTCCTGTGGTGGGTCATACTTTGATGGGGGGGTTTTACCCGCATGGGGTTCCCTAAGGAAGTGGTATCTTATAGGGGTACCAACTTCATATCCACGTACATGACATCTCTGTGGAAGGATTGTGGGGTAACCTACAAGTTCACCACCCCTTACCACCCCCAACGTAATAGTCTGGTTGAGAGATTCAACCGCACCTTGAAAGGCATGATCATGGGCCTGTCAGAGCTCTTGAGCTGGAAGTGGGACGTCCTCTTGCCATGCCTTCTGTTCGCCTACAGGGAGGTGCCTCAAAAGTTTAGTCCCTTTGAGCTGATTTATGGCCACCCTGTGAGAAGACCTTTAAGTCTGGTGAAGGAGGCTTTGGAGAAGGCTCTAGTAAACCCCCCAGGATGCATTCAGTTACATCCTAGCTTTGAGAAACCAGACTGCCCGCTTCAAGAGTCTCGCACAGGAGAACTGGAAGCAAGCCAGGAGGACATAAAATGCTGGTATGACCAGAATGCCACTCTGGTCGAGTTTCAACCTTGACAAAAAGCGTGGGTGATGGCACCAGTGGAGCCTAGGGTGCTCCAGGACAAGTGGACTGGGCGATTTGAGGTGGTGGAGTGCAAGAGTGAAGTCACCTACCTGGTGGACTTGCAGTCTCCAAGGAACCCTTTGAGGGTCCTGCATGTCAACCACCTGAAGCTGCACTTTGAGCAGACTGAACTGTCCATGCTCCTTGCGACAGATGATGGGGTAGAAGAGGAGAGTGAGCCTCTTCCTGACCTCCTGTCTGCAGGAGAGAAAGATGGTTCTGTGGAGTGAGTGATCCTCTCCCCCTCCCTGACTGAAGAGCAGCAGGGTGACTGTCGCCACGTGTTGGGACAGTTCGCCCCACTGTTTTCCCTGATCTCAGGGCTCACACACTTGTGCACACGTGATGTGGACACTGGGGACAGTCCACCCATTAAACAGAAGGTTTACAGGGTGACTGACAGGGTCAGGGCTTCCATTAAGGATGAAGTATCCAAAATGCTTACCCTAGGGTTTATTGAGCACTCCAGCAGTCCTTGGGCCAGCCCAGTGGTATTGGTCCCAAAGACTGCTGCACCTGGTGCCTCTCCAGAACTCAGGTTCTGTGTGGACTACCGGGGACTCAATGCAGTCAGCAAGACGGACGCACACCCCATCCCCTGAGGTGATGAGCTCATTGACCGTTTGGGAGCTGCCAAGAACCTCAGTACGTTTGACTTAGCATCTGGGTACTGGCAGATTGCCTTAACTGTGAGGGCCAAGGAGAGGTCCGCATTCTCTACCCCAGATGGACACTTTCAATTTAAAATGATGCCATTTGGAATGAAGAATGCCCCTGCCACCTTTCAGAGGTTGATCAACCAGGTGTTGACTGGGCTGGATGGGTTCAGTGCTGCCTACCTGGATGACATTGCTGTGTTTAGTTCCACATGGGAGGAACACCTGCAACACCTCTGGAGAGTGTTAGAGGCCCTGCAATAGGCAGGCCTCACTATTAAGGCAAGCAAGTGCCAAATAGGGCAGGGTTCTGTGGTGTACTTGGGACACCTGGAGGGGAGTGGTCAGGTGGTACCCCTACAGCCTAAGATTGATACCATTCTGGCTTGGGAGCCTCCCAAGACCCAGACTGAAGTGAGAGCCTTTTTAGGTCTCACAGGATACTACAGGAGGTTTGTCGAGGGGTATGGTACCATTGTTACCCCCTTGACTGAGTTGACTTCTAAGAAGCAACCCAGGAAAGTGATCTGGACAGAGGCTTGCCAGAATGCTTTTGATGCCCTGAAGGCTGTCATGTGCACAGCACATGTGCTCAAGGCACCTGACTACTCCAAGGAGTTTGCTGTGCAAACAGACGCCTCAGAGAATGTTATTGGAGCAGTACTCTCACAGCTTAATGAAGAGAGCCTAGATCAACCCGTAGCCTTCATTAGCAGGAGGTTACTTCCCGGGGAACGTAGGTGGAGTGCCATGGAACGTGAAGCGTTTGCTGTGGTCTGGGCACTGAAGAAGCTAAGAACGTACTTGTTTTGGACTCACTTACGGGTTCAGACAGACCACAGGCCCCTCAGATGGTTAATACAGATGAGGGGTGAGAATCCAAAACTGTTGAGGTGGTCCTTTTCCCTACAGACGATTGACTTTACGGTGGTACACCATCCTGGTACAGAGCGCGCCAATACTGATAGTCTGTCCAGGTTCTTCCACCTTAGTGATGAGTACTCCCATGATGTTGGGTAGTTGCTCCCCACTTTCAGCTGGGGGGACACATGTTAGACTTTTCATCCTTGGCGTGGTCTTCCTTAACTTTTTGCCTCTGTTTCCCAGGTTGTTGATGTGTGCTGGCCTCTGTTTTTGCTGTTTTTGTTACTCTGGGCACTTTACCACTGCTAACCAGTGCTAAAGGGCAAGTGCTCCTTCACAAAATGTGTATGTATTTGGCAATCCATAATCCAATCCATGATTGGCATATTTGATTTACTACAAGTCCCTAGTAAGGTGCCCAGGGCCTGTAAATCAAATGCTACTAATGGGCCTGCAGCACTGGTTGTGCTACCCACACAACTAGCACTGCATTCATGTCTCAGACCTGCAACTGCAGTGTCTGTGTGTGCGGTTTTAACTGTAAATGTGACTTGGTAAGTGTACCCACTTGCCAGGCCTAAACCTTCCCTTGTCTTAAATGTAAGCCACCCCTAAGGTAGGCCCTAGGTAGCCCCATGGGCAGGGTGCAGTGTATGGTTAAGGTAGGACATATAGTAATGTGTTTTACATGTCCCGACAGTAAAATACTGCTAAATTAGTTTTTCATTGTTGCAAGGCCTGTCCCTCTAATAGGTTAACATGGGGGCTACCTTTAAATCTGATTAAAGTGTAGATTCCCTTTGAGAGCGGATGGACATATGGAGTTTTTTTTTTATTTTTTTATTTTTTTTAGTTTCAAAAGTTTTATTAAGAATATATAAGGCGGTACATACAGCATATAAACAAACTGTTTAGCTTTCAAAACATTGTTTTTGTTCGTTTACCACAATTATTTCCATTGTAAGCATATATACATGTACTGTCAGGTAAGTAAAAATTCCCAGTTGCATAGTTGAGTTGTGTACCCTTATTTTGAAGAAGAGTGGAAAACAGGTGGGGGGGTGGTAAGGGGAGGGGGAGCGAGCATAGGGTTGTGTAGGAGGGGTTGGTCTTGGTATAGGGGAGATGCGAAATAGTCATATGAAATGGGGAGGGGGAGAGAAGGGAAAGAAAGAGGGAGAAAGAGGAAGGGTAATCGCGGGGGAATGTAGAATGAAGAGACTCGAGGTAGGCAGGGGGTCTTTATATCCTGAGACTAGCTTGTTCAGGCGTAAGAGTAGATCATTCTGTACTTCTCCGTCTGTAGCAAGTTATTATCTAGGGGTAGATAGTATGTATGATAGATATGGTAAGGTCGGTTAGAGAGTGTCTACGTCTTATATGAGTTGATTTCTCAGTCCTTGTTTGTGTTAGGAAGCGACTTGTATTACTATGTTGGGTAGTTCAGGGTCTCGGGCATGTGACAAAATTAGAGGCCTGTGGATTGATAGAGAGAGAGAAAAAAGAGAGAGAGAGGATAGCGTAGCTAGGGAGAGAGAGAGGGGGCAGTAGGAGATTAAATGTGTTTCCGGAGTCTAGGATTCTCAGAGGGTGATTGGTAATTAATATTCCCTAATCATTGATCATTGAACATTGATCATCCGTTGGTCATCCACCAGCCGCTTCATGGTCTCTTCAAGAATGGGCGCCAGACCTCCTCAAATTGTTCTGCTTGGTCCTGTAGGTTATAAATCACTCGTTCATGGGTAGCCGTTTGATACATGGCCGTCATCCATTCCATGGGTGTGGGGGCAATGCTAGATCTCCAGTGCCGGAGTATGCATATTTTGGCCGTGGCTAGCGCCGTGTGGATTAATCGTTTATGTGCCCGCGATAGGGAGGGATACGGGCGAATGTCATGTAGAATGATAAATGCTGGTGGGGTCGGTTTTGGTATCTGTATGAAGTCCGATAAGGCGAGGCGTACCGCGTCCCATAGTGACTGTACCGTGGGGCAGTGGCATAAAATATGAAGTTGGTCGCAATATGGCTCTGTGCATCTCCAACAGTTCGCGTGAGGTATCAACCCTGCCCTGAAGAGTTTAACAGGGGTCCAGTACCATCCCTGAAGGATTTTAAATAGGCAAAATTTCAGGCGTGCTTCACGTACGCCCCTGTCGAGGGCTTCTAGTATGTCTGGCCATTCTTCGTCCGTGTAGGTTATCTCTAGTATGTCCTGCCACTTTAAGCGTAGTCGTTCAAGTAAAGGCTGAGAGTAAAGGTGGTTAGTTAATTCGGCATAGAGGCCAGCCAAGACGCCTTTTTGTCGGCCCCATTTCTGAAGATAGGTGACGATGGGTGAGGTTTTGAGCATCCACGGGGGGTTCCTAATGTTCTCCGCATACATTGTTTGAGCTGTAGATATCGCCACTCCTGGTTACTTTGGATACCGAATTCTTCCTGGAGGGAGGCGAATGTGCGGAAGCTATCTCCATCTATTATGTGAGATATATTGTGGATACCTGCCTCGGACCATTGGGGCCATCTGAGAATATTCCCTCCTATTTTAATGCTTTTATTCCCTGCTATGGGAGCCTGAGTATGCAGGGAGGGGTGTACTCCTAGTAGTCGATGGGCTCTGCACCACGCTGTGTTTGTAGCCTTGAGGATGGGGTTAGTTAAGGGAACGTGGTCGGCGTATGTTCCTCCCATCTCCGTATACTGTCCATATAGGAGTTTCTCTGTGATCACCCATTGTGGTGGATCGGCTATATCCGGAAGCGTATATATTAGCTGTGAGAGTTGTAGGGCCAGAGAGTATTGTTCTACCGAGGGTAGTCCTAATCCTCCGTAGAGCCGTCGTGCCAGTATTATTGCAGGTTTCAGTCTTGGGCGTGAGGAGCCCCAGACGAAGGCCCTTATGGATGCGTCTATTAATCGGAGTGAGGAAAGAGGTATCTGTAGGGGAAGCATGCCTAACACGTATGTGAAGCGTGGTAAGGTGACCATTCTGACCGCCTGTGTCCTGCCCCACATGGACAGGCCTAGTAGGGACCATTTGGCAAAGTCTTGTTTCATTTTAGATATAAGGGGGTCTATGTTGTCCCTGACCATATGTTCTAGACCTCTGTTAATGAACGTTCCTAAATATTTAAGGCGGGTCGGGGTCCATTTGAATTGAAGGCCCTCGTCGTTATGCGGGATAATGGTAGTGCCTCACTTTTATCCCAGTTTACCCGATATCCGGATAGGGATGCAAAGTCTTCTATAGTGGAAAGTAGTGCTGGGAGCGAGGTTTCTAGATCGGACATTGTTAACAGAATGTCGTCTGCGTAGAGATATATTTTGGATATGCCCCCGGTGATATGGATCCCTTTTATTTGGTGAGAATTTCGTATGGTGGCAGCTAGGGGTTCCATGGCCAATAAAAATAGAAGTGGCGACAAGGGGCATCCCTGGCGTGTGCCCCTTCCGATAGGGAATGGGTCTGACATGATGCCCCCACAGTTAACCTGTGCTGTGGGGTGGTCATATAATAAATGTACTTTAGAGATAAATTGTTCCCCCAGGCCAAAATGCTTCATGGTTGTGAATAGGTAGGACCACTCAATGCGGTCGAATGCTTTCTCCGCTTCTAGGGACAGGGCTAGGGCTTCGTCAGGTAATTGGATGGATTCTAACAGTGTATGGCAAAGAGTTCGCATATGATTTCTGGAGGTACGGCCTGGTACAAATCCTACTTGGGTATTGTGAATCAATGATGGTATCACCTTGCGGAGCCGCGCTGCTAGAACACTGGCTAGGAGTTTGACATCCCCATTCAAAAGGGAGATAGGACGGTAACTGCCGCAAAGAAGGGGGTCTCTCCCTGGCTTAGGCAAGATGACAATCGTGGCTTTATTGGATAAAGCGCCCAGGGAGCCTTCTTGACATGCTTCCGTCAGTGCTTCATGTACTGCGGTTATTGCCTCCTCCCCAGCCCATTTATAGAATTCCACAGGGAATCCGTCCTCTCCTGGTCATTTATGGCAGGGGAGGCTTGTTATAACTTGGGTTATCTCTTCTTTGCTTCTGTTACCGTCCAAGAGGGCCCTGCCTGCCTCAGACAGACGGGGTAGATTGGCCGCGGCAAGGAATGTCTCCATTTGTGTTTGATCTGTCGTTGTTTCAGGAGTGTACAAATGTCGGTAGTACTTGGCGAACTCGTTTACAATGTCTTGTGGGCGAGTTAGCACTGCTCCTGAAGAAGATGTTATGGCCGCAATGGCAGAGGCTGCCTCTCTTTGTCGGAGCTGCGCCGCTAGGAGGCGACCTGCTTTTTCCCCTTGTTCGTAATGGCGGCCTCGCAATTTTTGCAGTGCGTATTCCGCCTGAGATGTATAGAGTTCATTGTGTGCCATGCGGGCCTGTTCTAAGGCGTGTCGCAGCCTAGGGGATGGTTGGGCGGTATATTGTTTAGTGAGGTCCTGTATCGTGGTCTCTAAGGTGGTTTGGCGGGCTATTCTGTCTTTGTTGGCCAGTGCTGCATCTCGCATCATATTCCCTCTTAGGGTTGCTTTTGCTGCCGCCCATAGGATCCTTTTTGAGGATACAGTGCCTGAATTCTCGGCCATGTATGTGGTTACATGAGCTTTTAATTGTTCCTTCCCTTGTGGAGAGCGATATCTGTGTACAGCCAATCGCCATGGTTTACGACCAGAGAAGGAGAGTCCCACCTGGATCCGGATTAGTATTGGGGAGTGATCTGAGAGCCCGCTGTCTAGGATACAGGTGTCTTGTATATGAGGGATTACAGTGTGTGATATTAAGAAATAATCCAGACGCGATTGGGTGCCATGGACGGTGGATAAGAAAGTATATTCCTTATCTTTCGGGTGTTGTATTCTCCAGCAGTCCACCAGACCGACGTCAGTGGTCAGGTCTGTCAGAAGCGCTCTGTCGTGATTGTTACATACATCGACAGGGCCTGTCCTATCCATCATGGCGTCTTGGACGAGATTCCAGTCTCCCCCGATTATGTATCGAGTAGTTCCGATTTCTGTCAGGAGGCGATTTAGCTGTAGAAGGAATGGGCGTTTTGGGCCGGTTGGTGCGTAAATGGATCCCACGCATAAAACAGTGTCCCCTAGTTTTAATTTAGCAAATATATACCTTCCTTCCGTATCATTCCAGGTTTTAATGATAGTGACCGGGAGGGATTTACGCACTAGTATCGCCACTCCACATTTGCGGGGTCCGTTACTTCCAGATTCCTGACTCGTTGGACGGCAGCTGAAGACAACCCTCCCAACCCAATCCCGTTTAAGTTTACTGGATTCCAGAGTGTCAAGGTGAGTCTCTTGAATCAGAGCTATATCTGTTTTTTTGGATTGAAGATAGGACAGTATCTTTTTCCGCTTAACATAGCTCGTCATGCCATGTACATTCCAAGAGAGTATGCGTAATGGTCGCGTCGCTTGAGGGTGGGGCTTCGACATATTGGATAATTGTGAGTAAGCACCCTCGATCCGGGGTTGGTGTTGGTGGGGGGGGGAGGGAGGGTGGGAGATATTGACTTAGTTGTTAGAGTGGGAGTTGTGTTTCGATATGATACGGTGTTTTATTTTATTTTATTTTATACGGGGGTTAGTAGCTGGTGGAGGCCAAGGGAATCCTCTGGAGAAGAAAGAGAAGAGAGAGGAGAGGGTGAAGGAAGAGAGGCAATATAAGTAGGACGAGAGCCAGATGGAGGGGAAATATGAGGGAAAAAGAAGACAAGGAGAAATGAGAGGGAGAAGAAAAGAGGGAGAAGGGGGGAAGGGATGGATGCGTGTGCTGAAGTTGAGATTGAGAGTATAGCAAGAGAGCGTGCAATTTGGGGGAAGAAGTGGAGAAGGGTAGGGATGAGGGAGGTTAGGAGTCCAACCTCCTTCGTTCGTTAGGTCTGTAAACGGCGGGACCGATTTCTCTCAGAGCTCTCGTGCCGTCGGGCGATCTCGATCGGGGGGGGTGAAGGGGGGAAACAGCAGGCAGCCAGTTATCGATATGTCGGTGATAAGGAGGGGTGGGGGGGGCACACAGTAGTGCTTATGTTTATGTATCGGGAAGTGGGTCTGTTCATCGGTGGTTAGTGGCTAGTGTATTAGTTATATAACTAAAGTGTATATTGGCAGAAGTAATGATCGGTTAATAACTATAGTACCTGAGCGGCACTGGAGAGGAGGAGGGGGGGTGTCGGGTGTTGATGGGGTATGGTGTTTAGGATGTTGTGCCTAGTACTTGATGTTGTATGGTATCGTAGGGTGTTTAGGAGTTCATAAGATAGGGTCGTAAATTAAAGTAGGGACTGGGCAGACAGAAAGACCGAGACCGGCTGGGGAGGGGGGGGCAGGGCAGAGGAGGGGGGAAGAGAGCTCAAACAGAGTATTATAGTTCTCGCGTATGCATGGGTACATAAAGATACCAATATACAGTATAATATAATACTTCCTGAGCATTTCTTTTCAACTATAACACTGCCTCGTTTCGTCTCGCCTTACAACTGTTCAATGACATATTAGGTTGATCAACATAACATATCCTGGCATCTTATCACATTATCATGTTAGGAGCCATTATGCCAAACGTCTCTCTATTAATCGTAGGATAGGTAATGAGTGTAGCTGAGCCCCGGGTTACGCGAGGATAGTGCGTATCTCATCCTATTACTAACTCCTTGCCGTGTATTATTACATCATAATACTGACCTACTAAGGTCTTACTTGGTATGTGCCACCATCATAGTCGTTCTGTTGTTGATGATAGTTTAAGATAGTAATAATGATTAGGATGGGGGTAGGTACGAACATCTGGGGAAAAGAATAGCTAATAGTTTATAATTTACATTGTGATGTTATAATGTGGTGTGGAGTGGCAGTGTAGAATGTCATAATATTTCGCATTGTTATGCGGTATTATGTTGTATTATGTCCTCGTGTTCTATTTTTTTTTTTTTTCCCCAGTTTCTTATTGTAAAATAAAGTAAAGTCAAGTAGTGGGAGCTTTGATATGTTTCAGGTTATATCGTATTGTGTGTCCCTATATTGGAATTAATTTATCTTTACGTGGTCTAGTCCCATCCCTTGGGGTGATAATGGGGGCTAAACGGTTCTAATGTCGGCGCTGGTCGAGTGTGGTGTGTATTAGGAAAGTTTCACATACTTTGTTGTTTACTACCATGAGATATTTTGTAGTGTGTGGAATATAAGGTAAGTTCCATGATAGTTAATTAGTGTTTATTTTTTGTTATCTGTTTAATGCCCCTGTTACCTTGTTACCTTGTTATAGGGTTATAGGGTCGGGACCGGGCCCTTATTCAACGTACAGTGAGTTGGTGGGGTCTGATCCCTGTTCTAGTAATCATCATCTGTTGTGTACTGAGGGCAAATAACGATTTACTGGTAGTTTTCCATTATAGGGCCTCGGCTCTAGTCATAAAGAGCATAGATTTTTCATGTATCTGGTTTTAACATTGATACTAGCAGTCTTAGACAATTACAATAGTAATACACATATGATCTGGAAAGGTACTCATCCTTCCGCAGAGTCTATAGTTGTTATTTTCGACTCTCTGGCGATAGTCCCATAAGTCGTCTTGTCGCGTTACCGTCTCAAGAAGACCCAGTTGTAGGCTTTAAAGGGGAGCGGGATTTGTCTCTTTCCGATAGTTGGGTGTGGGTTACTACTGCGTGTAAAATCTGACCCCTGTCATCATATGATCTGGTTAGTCTCTCCATGTCTCTACCTCTATGACTGGCTCCGGTGTCGTGTAGAGCCGTCTTCACCTTTTCTATTCCCGAGTGGGGGGTTTCGGCCCTATCACTGCCTCCTACAATGTCATGCTCACTGTCTGTGTTGTAAGAGTCCATAGGCTGGGATTGGAAAGAGTCAAGGAAGAGTCTCAATTCGTCGGGGTTATAAAAGTCCTTGGATACTCCATTTTTTGTAACCCACATTCTTGCAGGGTCAAAGAGACTGTATTTCATCTCTAGTTTGTGAAGCCGGGGTCGTAGGGCTAGGAAAGCCTTTCTACGTTCGTTGGTTTCCTTGGAGTAATCGGCGGTTATTCGGATCTCGTGCTGGTCTATTCGGAAATGGCCGTGGTTGCGTGCTACTTGGAGTATTTGTCGGGTTTGATTATGCCGCAGCAAGCATGCGATGATTGGGCGGGGCCTTGAGGAGTTGTCAGAGCGTTTTGGGCCTATCCTGTGTGCCCCTTGGAATTCTAGCGGCGGGTCAAAGTCCAATGAAATCATTTTTGGAAGAGTGGCGGTCAGAAAAGTCTGCATATCCGAGCCTTCTTCGTTTTCCGGGATCCCAAGTATGCGGATATTGTCTCTCCGGCTCCTGTCCTCCATGTCTGTTAGTTTGCTCCTGAGGTAGATGAAGTCTTGTTCTCGCACCTGAGACGTGTTGATCTGCGTCTCTAGTGATCCCATGCGTTGTTCTAGCCCTGTCACTCTAGATTGAAAGCCTGCAATGGCAGATCGCATGGATTTGGTTTCTAGTGTCAATGAAGTTATAGAGGCGTCCATCCCCTCTATGCGGCGGCTGACGGTGGTGATCTCTTGTAGTATCCTGTCCATAGTTGTGGATTGATCTTTATCAGGCATCGTGGTGGACTCGTTTAAAGGTGGCGATGTTTGAGGGTTTATCTTCGTGGGGGTTAGGCGTTTGTGTTGTAGCGCTTCTGAGAATAATAGTTGTCGTGCAGGCTTGCTGACAGGTTTATGGTTCGGTTTGTTGCCGGGCATCGCCTCAATTGTCTACAGAGTCCGACCACGTGGGGCCCGAGATTCCCTCCGTAGATTCCGATAAGGATGTAGATGTTCGGTGGCTTACACTGGTGTCAGTCCACTCCCTTCTCCTGTATTTCTGTTCTCTTGGCTCCCTCTGGCTCTCCTCATCTCCGGTGCCCCTCCAGTCGCTCACCCCTCTCGTCCCCTCGCCTCCACGTGCCTCCCGTCGTGCCCCTCTGCCCTCCTCAGTATTAGTTGTCTGGAGGGGGGGGGGAGAAAGTTTATTATCTCAGCAGGAGGGTTTTTGTTGTCCCTCTGTGATGGAAAAGAGGGGAGAAGTCGTGCCTCTGCCTCCGGCGATGCCGTTCTTATTTTGAAGAGATTCGATCCTACCTCTCTTTGGGTTTCTCTCCCGGCTGTCGAAGGGGCCGCACCCCTTTGCTGCGTCTTCCCGTCTCCCTGTGGGGGGGGAAGGTCCACGGGTGTTTGTTGGCGTTGTAGGGAGATGGATGCGGGTCGTCACGGCTCCCGCAGTCCCTGCGGCCTGTTCAGCTTACTCCTTGCCGCTACGGACATGCCGTCCCCGGTCTTCCGAAGACGCGACTCCGCCCCTTTTTCCAGGCCTTATCGGCCTGGGGCGAGTCGCGAGTTTCCTGGCTTGCGTCCCGCTCCTACGGGGTCCCCGGACATGGTTCCGTGTCGCCGCTGTTGTAGGGGTGGAGGGGCACCGAACCCGGTGTGTTGTCCGGCTGTCTTCTCGCCCCCGTCGCCCCTCCGGGACCGCCTCGGCACGGAGCTCTCGCTCTAAGCGGCCATCTTGTTTCGTGGCCCGGCCACGCCCCCTCGGACATATGGAGTTTGGGGTCTCTGAGTTCACAATTTAGAAATACATCTTTTAGTAAAGGTGATTTTAAGATTGTGTGGTTGAAAATGCCACTTTTAGAAAGTGAAAATTTTCTTGCTTCTACCATTTCTGTGACTCTGCCTGTTTGTGGATTCCCTGTCTGGGTCAGTTTGACAGTTGGGCTGGTTGCACCTCACACTAGACAGTGACACAAAAGGAGCTGCTTTTCCTGATGAGCCATCTGTGCTAGGAGGGAGGGGAGGAGTGGTCACTCACACCTGAAAGGGCTGTGCCTGCCCTCACACAATGCAGTCTCCAACCCCCTGGTGAGTGTCTGGGGCCTTGCCAGGGCAAGGCAGGATTTCACAATCAAGAGAGTTTGCTTTGAAGTAGGCCTACTTCAAAGGAGAAAATGGGTATAAGAAGGACACCCAAAACCACAGTCTTTAGAACACTTCTGGAAACCAAGAGGAACCTCTGCCCGGAGAACAGCTGAAGAGCTGAGGAAGAAGAGCTGCCCTGCCTGTGACTGTGCTTTGTGGAGCTATCCTACAGTTGCTGCTTCTGCCAGAGTAAAAAGGCAAAGACTGGACTTTGTGTGCCTTCCATCTTGTGAAGATCTCTAAGGGCTTGATTTAGAGCTTGCCTCCTGTTGTTTGAAGTCTCAGGGACAGCAAAGATTTCTCTCTGCCAGCTCCTGGAGTCTCTGGAGAGACTCCTACTCTGCCAAGTGGTGCCCATCCAGTTCCTGGGACCCTGAAAGGAGAAGCTGGCAGCCTAAGAGGAACAAATCCACGCACAGAACGCCATGCGGGGAAAAGATAGTTGCAACTCTGATCTGTTGCTGAAAAATCGACGCGCTGCCAGCTCCACGGCTGAAGATCGATGCTCGCCTGCAAGTGGCCCGAAGATCGACGCCCGGGGCTGGAGAAATTAAGCACAGCATCGCTGATGGAGGCTGGTGAGATCGTAACCCACGCTGCGTGGTTTTCAGATCATTGTGCGGCTGGATTTCTGATGCAAGTACAGCTGGGCGTGTAAAAACAACACAAGACCTGCCCGGACCCGAGAGTATTGACCGAATCGACATTCGTAGTTAAGAAAGGGCGTGCCCGACCTGACAAAAGGAGAAACGACGCAAGGTCTCGCTCGTGAGTGAAATCTATGCATCGCAAGCCCTTTTTGACATACACTCACCCAAGCTGGGTTATTTTTGACGCGCCCAAGGTACATTTTCACACTAACAGTGTTAGTGTGTGTTTAAAATTACATGAAGACTATTTTTGCATTTATATTGATAACTTGACTTGTGTATTGTGGATTTTTTTCATTTTGGTTTGGTTTTGTTTAGATTAAAAAAAAACTATTTTTCTAAACCTGTGTTGTCATTTTGTAGTGCCTTCATTAAGTTACTGTGTGTGTTGGTACAAATACTTAACACCTAGCACTCTGAAGTTAAGCCTACTGCTCGTGCCAAGCTACCAATGGGGGAAAGCAGCGGTTAGCTGAAGGTGATTCTCTTTTACCCTGACTAGAGTGAGGGTCCTTGCTTGGACACGGGGTAACCTGACTGCCAACGAAAGACCCCATTTCTAACAATAATTTATTAATTGCCTCCTTAGGGAGCCTGTGGGGGGACATCCCCAATAAACCTGCAACCCATTTCACGGTCCAGTATCTCCACATGATGGGGACCAGCAGGCACCTCATATATTGGTTCACTGACTCGCTCCGTACCCACACAGCCCCGCAACTCACAACCTTACCACAAAACTGGGAAACTAATTTAACACACTCTTGCATGGATATGGAGTGGGCTGCCTTGTTGGAAAGCCCAGGACATGTGCCATGTAATGCTCACATTAGTCTCTTTCTACTCTACATCAGATAGAGGGCTTATCTCACCCCTTCCAACATAAACAGCTATTACCATGGAACAGATGTTGCTTGTCCTTGCTGTAGTCTGGTAGATGCAGATATACTACACGTTATAGGCTCACCCACGTTTGCATAGCTACTGGCTCAACATCACGTCCTGTTTATCCACATGCACCGGGTGCCCAGAACTGCACTAATGAGAAATCTGTCACACTACAGGCACAAGCAACAGAGAGCCACCTCCCATTTCCTAGACTTTGGAAATAATAGTAACCAAGCAACGTTTACCCGCAAATGGAAATCCCCTGAACCCCCATCATTGGCTGCCAGGATGCGGTCAATGCTCGATTGGGCACAGGCATAAAGCATTGTCCTTCACAGGAAAGATAATCTTGGACTAAGGAAATACCCTGTTGCCACTCTCTGGGATACAATCTTATCTGAGCTTCAGTCTGACTCCCCACATGATGTGAACTGCAGCACTAACCTACCACACAGAGGTACAGATGATACCTACCATCATTGCACTGCCAATCTGCAGTTTACAGCCACTGGGTACAGGAACATCCTGCATATGCTAGCCTCCTTGGTGTACAATTCTTGACAAAGTCATATGACCTTTTGTTGTCTGTGCTGTGGAAAGTGGGTGGGGTTCATAGTTGCATAGTTTCTTATGTTATTAATTTAATTATGCTATTGTTGCCTTACTTCTATACAGAATGGCCCTCTTACCAAAGTTAGCAATGATGAACGTGTCTGTCCCATTTGTACAGCGATTAAATCACTGGTGTCTCATTGTATGTGAAGGGACTAACTGTTAGAACATATAAGGCTGGTCTTTGACTGTTGTTTCCCTCCTATAGGCTCCTGTGAGACCACTTATCAATTCCACCCAACTGTATTGCTGGTAAATTCCATGTATAACGACACCTCTTATTGAATATGTGGCATTACACATTTAATTGTATGCTGTCCTATTCGTTGTTTACATTATCTTTGTATTGTAAAATGAAAACTTAAACAGATTCAAATAAAAAATTGCAGGGATTAGTGGCAACTGCATGGAAAAGCAGCCACGGCCCAAAAGCCTGAAACAGTGTGTTGACCAGCAAGCCACCCCGATGGTGATTGTTATCCCCAACTCTACCATGACGAAAGTGCAAGGTGGCTGGAGCTGCGAGAGAAGATGAAAGAGAGGTGAGGAGGGGGCTTAAGGGTACATTGATCAGAAAGAAGCATGTCTGCAATTATGAGAACCAGCAGAAGCAGTTTGAACCCCTACGAGCAACCCACTGTCAACAGGCACAGTAAGTCGCAACAGGCACAGTAAGGCGCAGAGAGCACACCTGAAGCAGAGTCCCACATTGCTGGAGAAGCAGAAAGGAGACTTTCTTGCAGAGGTAAAGTGCTGGAAGCTGAGGCTACTTGGAGCCTGAAGATCCCTTGGAGCAAGAGTCAACAAGCCTTGGTTGCTGCAACAGTTGCAGTGCACAGGGATTTAGTCCTGGAGGAAGAGACAACTGTTATTGTTTTGTATGTGTAAGTATACTGTTTATATTATTTACATTATCAATACTTAACCCCTTCGCTGCCAGGCCTTTTTTGGGCTATTTGGGGCAGTTCCCGCTTAGGCCCTCATAACTTTTTGTCCACATAAGCTACCCAGGCCAATTTTGTGTCCTTGTTTACCGACATCCTAGGGATTCTAGAGGTACTCAGAGTTTGTGGGTTCCCCTGGAGGAGACCAAGAATTTAGCCAAAATACAGCCATCATTTCGTTTTTTTTAAAACAATGGGAAAAAAGGGCTGCAGAAGAAAGCTTGTGGCTTTTTCCCTGAAAATGGCATCAACAAGTAAGTTGCTGTGCTAAAATCACCATCGTCTGAGCTTTTAGGAACAGGCAGACTTGAATCAGAACACTCAATTTTTCAACACAATTTTTTTAATTTTACTGGGACATACCCCATTTTTACAATTTTTTGTGCTTTCAGCTTCCTTCCAGTTAGTGACAGAACGAGGTGTGAAAACAATGCTAGATCCCAGAGAGCTAAACATGTCTGAAAAGTAGACAAACTTCTAAATTCAGCAAGGCGTAATTTGTGTAAATCCTTCAAGGTTTTCCTAAAGAAAGTAACAGCTGACATAAACAAAAATTGAAATTGAGGTGAAAAAAAGAGCCATTCCTGTCCAAGTTTTCTTCTATAACTTTTTGCAGCTATGGCAGATTGTTTAAAGCAATATATTGCTATGTCTGCTGGACTCCTCTGGTTGTGGGGATATATAGGGCTCGTAGGTTCATTAAGAACCCTATGTACCCAGAGCCAATAAATGAGCTGTACCTTGCAATGGGTTTTCATTGTATACCAGATATGCAGCAATTCATTTGGTGCAATATAAAAGTGAAAAATAGGTATTAAGGAAACCTTTGTATTTCCAAAATGGGCACAAGATAAGGTGTTGAGAACCAGTGGCTATTTGCACATCTCTGAATTCCGGGTTCCCCATACTAGCATGTGAATTACAGGGCATTTCTCAAAAAGACTTCTTTTTTACACACTGTCTTACATTTGGAAGGAACAAATGTAGAGAAAGACAAAAGGCAATAACACTTGTTCTTCTATTCTGTATTCCCCCAACTCTCCTGATAAAAATGGTACCTCACTTGCGAGGGTAGGCCTAGTGCCTGCAACAGGAAACACAACAAGGACACATCGCATTTTTTACATTGAAATCTGATGTGTTTTTTGGAAAGTGCCTGGCTGTGGATTTTGGCCTCTAGCTCAGCCAGCACCAAGGGAAACCTACCACACCTGTGCATTTTTGTAAACACGACACCTAGGGAAATCCAGGATGGGGTGACTTGTGGTGCTCTCACTAGGTTCTGTTATCGAGAATCCGTTGCAAACCTTAAAATTTGGCCAAAAAAACACTTTTCCCTCAGATTTCGGTGATGGAAGCTTCTGGAATCTGAGAGGAGCCACAAACTTCCTTTCAACCAGCATTCCCCCAAGTCTCCCGATAAAAATGGTACCTCACTTGACAAGAAACGCCCAAATACACAGCATGGATACATCAAATTTTTACATTAAAAACTGACCTGTTTTGGAAAGTGCCTAGCTTTGGATTTTGGGGCCATATGTACTAAAGCATTTTCCCATAGACACAGAATGGGTAAAAGCCTTTGATACATCTGGCACTTGTTCTCTAGCTCAGCCGTTACCTAAAAAAAAAGCTACCAAACCTGTGCATTTTTCAAAACTAGACACCTAGGGGAACCCATGGTGGGTTAAATTGTGGTGCTCTCACCAGGTTCAGTTACCCAGAATCCTTTGCAAACCTCACAATTTGGCAAAAAAACACTTTTGCCTCATATTTCAGTGATAGAAAGTTCTGAAATCTGAGAGGAATCACAAATTTCCTTCCACCCAGCATTCTCCCAAGTCTCTCTATAAAAATGGTACGTCACTTGTGTTGGTAGGCCTAGTGCCCGCAACAGGAAATGCCCCAAAATGCAACATGGACACCTCAAATTTTTACATAAAAAACTGACCTGTTTTTTGCAATGGTCTGAAGCTCAGCCGGTACCTAGGAAAACCTACCAAACATGTGCATTTTTTTAAACTAGACACCTTGGGCAACCCAGGATGGGGTAACTTGTGGCGCTCTCACCAGGTTCTATTACCCAGAATCCTTTGCAAAGAGTTCTGGAATCTGAGAAAATGTCCTTCCACCCAGCATTTCCCCAAGTCTTCTGATAAAAATGGTACCTGGCCTAGTGCCCATATCAGGAATAGATCACACAACGGTCAATGTTAGCCCTTACATGAGGGCAATTGTTGACCCTTGGGTGATCCATTCCTGATACAGGCACTAGGTACAGGCTCTCAAGTGGGGTAACATTTTTATCAGGACAGGTGAGAAACACTGGGTGGTAGGAATTTTGTGGATCCCATCATATTCCTGTAGTTTGTGTGACAGAAATGCAAGACAAATAGAGTTTTTATTCAACATTTCAACTTTGCAAGATATTCTGGGTAAGAAAACTTCGGGTAATCCACACAAGCCACACCTCTGTGGACTACCCCGGGTGTCTAGTTTCTAGAAATGTCTGGGTTTGGGAGGTTTCCCTATATGGCCATCGGGCCTGGGACCAAAAATGTAGGTGCCTGCCTTACAAAACCAGGTTGTTTTGTGATAGATCATTTTGATGTCTCCACAATACGATTTGGCCTGTGGAATTTGGGGCCGACCTAAATTGGGGAGCTCAAAAGAGAGCACTCTCTCTGTGTTTGCCACCACATGAACCTGCTCTCTGGTTTGGGCTAATCCCACTATTGCCCCGTTGCACAGACTGTGCTTGCGAAGGAACAGCAGGACTGTCCTCATCACCTCCCTCAGAATCACCGGAAGAGGAGTTGTCAGAAAAATCACTCCTCGAGTCTGCGCCATTGTCCTAACCCTCAGGTGCTGTCTCAGTCTCTGATCCTATGTCAGAGCTGTCCTGTATAACGCGAGTTAGGGCCTGAGCAGCAGTCATTCAACAAGACGATATCTCTGCTAGTGGCTAAACTCTCACTCTAAAACACTAGCCTACGTAGACAGTCACAAAATTGCTGGTGAGTTTGTGTGCGATGCATGCAACAGTAAAGGTCAGTCACCTTACCTTTGCTTCTTCCCTCAATCAGCACGTTCTCTGAAGACACTCAAAAAAACAAAAAGGACACACTATTACTCCACCTTGACACATTGAATCGTCACAGTCTTTAGTGCTTCTGGCACCTAGTCCAACAATCATTATTGGTGCTCCCACTCCCATGACCTCCTCCTCGGATTCCCTCACTATCACCCAGCAAAAGTGCCCTTCATCTCTCCATATCCCCCCTCACACATACACTTCATTTGTATTATAGCACAGGTAATTGCTGGCTTTACCCGCTAAAACCAACAATCGCCTTCCACGAATTCTCAGAAAAAGGAAAGCCGGTACTCCAAACTTACTTTCCAAAACTGGTTTATTTTATATCCATCATTGGCTATTTCATACCTGCTGACGCGTTTCAACCATTGCGGTCTTACTCTTGACCCAAAATTTTAGAAGAAAGCTCCACCACCATTAGAAACTGTATTTTGCAGTTTGATAGACATAAAGAAAATACTATCCGCTTTGCTCATATGAAACAAAACATGTTTGTTTTTTCTATGTTATCCAATATTAGACCAAAATACTGCCCATAATTTCACAATACATATAAATTATTCATACAAAAATGTAAATTAAAATAAATTAAATTAAATCTTGCCAAGTGGCAGTGGCCAGTGGCATTGCTTGTTGTATCCATCAGATAAATCTTAAAATGGAAAAAATGTTTAGGCAATTATAATCTTCCTCATACAAAACTACAAAGACAATTCCTAAAGTGATATGAGCATAGTAGTACAGAAACAAAAAAGCCTATTTGACAAAACCAAACCATAAAACGAAAGAGTCCAAATTATATTAAACAAATACAAATGGCCACCATACTTTGATATATCTCATCAAAATTCAAATTCCTATTCAATTTCTCAACCCACATGTACAAAACATTCTTCATCCTGGTTCAGTCCCCATGGATATCTGCTGTTTAATCTGACTATGTACTCGGATTCCATCTTCCTGAGAGGACGTTCCCTGTCTCCTCCTCTCAGAGTCTGCAACACCATGTCAATTCTGTCATGTACTTGTCTACAGTGTTGTGCCACCGGATAGTTCACATCCTTATTTTTGATGGCACGCCAATGTTCTAAGACACGTTTTTTCACAGGAAAAATTGTACTTCCCACATATCAGAGTCCACATGGACAAGATATTACATAAACAGTAAAATCAGAGTTACAGTTAATGAATTTTTAATCTTCACTTCTTTACCTGTGGGTAAATTGGGATATGTCTTACGATTGACACTGTGTGGACAGGCCTTACACTTGGGACACCTATAAAAACCTTTTTGACTTCTAAAGAATGTACCCTCCTTTTTAGTTGTACATCTATGTACCAGCATATCCCGCAATTAACTGCTTTTCCTATATGTAATTCTAGGATAGGGGCTCACCAACTGGTCTATCACTCTGTATGCTCTTATCAAATGCCAGTTCTGTTTCATAATCCTCCTCACATGATCTGAATCTGAATTATAGGTAGTAATACATCTAACAATGTTTTCTTCTCTTTTCTGTTTTCTGGGGATGAGGAGACTATCTCGTTGCACCTTAGAAATCTTTCCACAGGCATCTTTAATAACTTTCACCCCTTAAAATCTGAATCTCCCCACCATGCTGATTTGTTCTTTTTGAAAAATCTGAGCCGTACTACAATTTCTTTTGGCTCTGAGTAATTCAGCATACGGAATACTCCGCTTCAATTTTGGTGGGAGATGACTTTTGCATGCAAAATGCTATTGCCTGCAGTACTTTTTCTGAAAATACTATTATGGAGGGTCTCCCCTTCCACTGTCACTAGAACATCCAAGAATTCCATAACGGATCTATCACTCTTATATGTAAAACTCAAACTGAAATCATTGTTCGATAGCCAACCCAGAACATCTTGTAATATTCTCGGTAGACCATCACAGAGGATAAATAGATCATCGATATATCTTGTTCAAAAAATGACATATTTCATCCATCTTTCATCCTCTTCAGACATCACATGTTGGGCCTCCCATCATCCCATGAATAAACATGCATAGCTTGTAGTAAAACAACTCTCCATTGCCGTCCCTGTGACCTGTCTGTACCATTGGTCCTCAAATAGGAAATAATTATTTTATAAACAAAATCTCAACATTTTCATGAGCATTTTAGAGTGGTCATATAGACTTAATGGTTTATCCCTGAAAAAATGTTCACTTGCCTTAATGCCTAAGTCATGTTTAATACATGCGTATAAAGATACAACGTCTATGGTGACCATAATATAGCTTGATTTCCAAGGGAAATCCTGTATCTTGGTAATAAAGTCCATGCTATCCCTAAAATACAAGCAAGACTTAGTACATAAGGACATAAAACATGGTCAAGATGTACATGTTGGTTAATTCTGATTATAATTATTGGGAATTTGTATTTTATTTTATTTTATTTTTCTCTGTCCTCTCCGTATGGGCTCTCAGGTGTGGCTATATTGATTCTTATTTGCTTGATGTATATTATTAATAAAGGGTCTATAGGTTGGGATGATTAGGTTATTTGACTCAAAATATTGGCAATTGCATTTTGATTTGTGTGTACTTTCTAATTTGTTTAAATTGATTGTAGTATTTGTTTTAAATTTTTTTATGTTATTATGTGAACTTTAAACCTTTTTTCTCTTTTCTGTAGTATTTTTCCTCTGTTCATTGCAAGGGGTATTTAAACATGGTTTGAAATGTGCCCAGGGTTTTTCAATTTGGCCATGATGAAGACACTTTGGTGTTGAAAAGCGTTGCCTTTGAGTCAGTTTGCTTCCTTATGGAGAACATATATTTTTGCAAATAAAACTTTATTTTTGATGAGTGGACATGTCGAGTGCGATTTCTTTCTGCTTTTTTAAAAAAAGTGCAGAATTATTTTTTATATATATATATATATATATATGGATGTATATATCTAGATATATATAGATAGTTCTATACATAGGTATATATATATATATATATATATATATATAAATAAATAAATCAATATATAGAGAGAGAGGGAGATTACTTTTGTTAATGCATGTGTGGTTTTCCTGGGGGCTGTGATCGCCCCATATGAAAACTAAGTGATCCTTTTACATATACATATATTATAGGATAGTGATTACTCCCACCTATTTGAACCCATATCCTAAACTTTTGGAGGAATGGTCTGTCCTGATGGCATCTACTTGCAAGGGTATGTTGGAGCTTTTGTCAAAATATGCTGCCATGGAATTAGAGCAAATGAGTGAGGAGATTACAAAATTGAGGATCGTGTTGGAGAACAATCTGGCAAAAGAAGAAATTGCAAATTGCCTTAAGGAGATGGAGATGAGATTGTCAAAATATGAGGAAGAAATCAAGACAAAAAAGAAAAGAAAATTCTTAAGTGATAAAACTGATTGTTCTACGGGCCGCATTCTAACATTTAGTAAGAAGCATGATGTGGAGAGGAAGGAGTTCCAACAGAATGAATCTCTAAGATAACAAGAGTTAATATCATCAAGCTCAGAAAATGTTTCAGACCTTGAGGAACAACCAGGTACAAGTAGTTCCTTAGGACAGCCATTTATCACTCTGGAAGAATATTGGTTTTTTACACTTAAACCAATGTCCCCAAAGAAAGCCCCCCAGAGGAAGAGGAGGAAATGATGATGGAAAAAGAACAGGAGAGGGGGAACATCTGAAAAGAAATTACATGCTGCATGGGAGGAATACTCGGCAGAGCAGAAAGAAAAAATAATGTGTGAGAATAAACTTAGTCGTTAGTATTTCTTCCCATTTTTTTAATCCTGATGAATGTTCCTCATTAGAACGCAGATTATCCTTTTGTCCTGTAGCCAATTTTGACTATACCAAAACTCATATTGATATTTTGCAAATTAAAATTGTTTAAAATATCTACTCAACAAAAGGATAAGCCTGGTTTGCATAAACAGAAAGTGGATATGGATATGGATTTTATGAACCAGTGGTACCCTGCTTTTACGTGTTGCTAACAATTCACAAAGATGGTATTAATCTACCCGGGAGGCCCATAGTTTCAGCAAAAGGTAGCCTCCTTGTAAATACATCTATATATCTTGACCATGTCATCCTTAGGATCAGGGAATCAGAATATATTCTTCTTCTCAGGACAAAGACCCCGGGGGGCCTCAATAAGGATGAGGAACTTTATGTACATGTTGGTTAATTCTGATTATAATTATTGGGAATTTGTATTTTATTTTATTTTATTTTTCTCTGTCCTCTCCGTATGGGCTCTCAGGTTGTGGTTATAGCTTGGGACATTTAGACATAAATAGAATACATATATACTGTTGGCAGTCTGTAAATGATTGGTTATCATTTTTATGTTTTAAGTTTATTTTGTATTTTTTGATTGCTTATGAAGTCTGTATTATTATTATTTTCAAAATGATAGACTTTACTGCTATATTGATTCTTATTTGCTTGATGTATATTATTAATAAAGGGTCCATAGGTTGGGATGATTAGGTTATTTGATTCAAAATATTGGCAATTGCATTTTGATTTGTGTGTACTTTCTAATTTGTTTAAATTGCTTGTACTATTTGTTTTGAATTTTTGAATGTTATTATGTGAACTTTAAACCTTTTTTCTCTTTTCTATAGTATTTTTCTTCTGTTCATTGCAAGGGGTATTTAAACATGGTTTGAAATGTGCCCAGGGTTTTTCAATTTGGCCATGATGAAGACACTTTGGTGTTGAAACGCGTTGCCTTTGATGAGTGGACATGTCGAGTGCGATTTCTTTCAGCTTTTTTTGAAAAAGTGCAGAAAAAATGTTTCTCTGCATTTCAAAACGGGTACCACTACCGTTTTTTTCCCACCAGCCTTGTGAGGTGGATGTAGCCGGTTTAGTGGTTTCTTTCTTGTTATTATTTTATATATATATATATATATATATATATATATATATATATATATATATATATATATATATATATATATATATATATATATATAATTATTATTTTTTAATACCTGTATGGTTTTGGGAAGCAATACAGCTATTAAAAAAAAAATTGGCCCCACAGGGGGTCAGCTCTGCCACGGGTGACCCCCTGTCAATTTCATTTGGAAAAAAAAACCACATATATTATTTTTTAAACCCTGTGGGGGCGCAATTGCGCCCTCCCCCAGGGGTACACTGGCTTTATTTTTTTAACTGTGAGAGGGGGCCGACCCCCCCAGGTGAATTCCCTGGTGTCTATTGGGGTTTCCTGGCCCTGGATCGCGTCCCGCTCACATCACAAAGGGCGGGTGAGGGAGCTTAAATGAAAAAGAAATCATCTGGTGCTATGCTCTGGAGGGTTTTTGAAATCCCTCCCCTGGTGTCGGCACTGGTTGTGACCCGCACCAGGGAGGTAGTGTGGGCATCGGCTGGTGTCCGATGCCCGCATTCAGGAGCTTAATTCAATGGATCACTGGGTCTTTCCTCTGTTACACACTGGCTATGCCCTTCCCTTCTTGTACCTTCATACAGGCCCCTCTTCTTCTAAAAGGGCATACTCTTTACCATAGACCTTTATTTTTAGAAGCAGACATTCTTGTCCTGTTGAACAACAGAGCCATAGATGTGCAGGAAAGGATGCAGCACAGCAGTCAGAACGACTGCCTCTAGTGCTGGAGATATGGGTTCGGCCCTCAGACTCCAGACTGAGAGGAGACAAAATAAAAGAAATGCCAAGAATGCAGCACTCTTACTCTGAGTAGTGGATATGTTTAAGACACTTCTCAAGTCTCATGCACAGAAAAAATAACATGAGTTTTTATTTCAGATACAGAAACATATGCACTTCTGAAGTTGATCACAGCAGTCAAATAATACTGATCACAGAATTCAACAATGTTTATAATATCTATAAATATGTATAGATTACGTATTCACACATGCATAATGCAAAGCTAAAAATAGGAATTAAAAATACATCACCATGAGTATTGACATTGACATCATCCCTTTGTTTGTCAGTATCAGGTCGTGGAACTCGGATGACCGGAAAGAGAAAACCACTGGCAATGGGATTCGGTTTTGAGTGAGGCGTCCCTCCTCCGATGAGCTCTGTCTATCCAGCCGTCAAGCTCCCACTACCTTATATACTTTAAACAAACTGGAGGGGAGAATTCTAGAAACTTCCCCCTCCCGCCTGTTAAGTTGTTGTTCAAATTCTGGCCGTACCAGATCGGTGTTGAAAAAGAACACACTAGAGACTTGCCAACTCTCACTGTGTTTTTTCAAGACCGAGCTGTTCCCTTCCTTACCATAAACATTCTCAGCCTGGTACATCTTATCACCCTTTACTCCCCCATTTTATGTGCTCATCCTTCAGTGAGAAAGAGCAAAAACATGTTGCACAAGCTTTGCACGGAAAAATACCTGCACCACCAATGTGACGGAGATGGAAGCTAAGCACAAAATGGAGTCAGTGGTCAAGATGGGGCTGGTGGTTAAATACAAATAGCATTATGCTCCACCCTTTGACCAGTGACTCTCATAACATACTGGTGCGAAATTAACTATTTTTGGTTTAAACATGGTAAGCAAATTAGGTATGCATTGTACACAGCAACATGGAATTATGATGACGGAAATTACTACCAGTATCCCACCCAAAGCATTGAGTAACTGCCCGAAATCGGGCAACCACTGGAACAACCAGTCCCACTACCCATTTGTCCACATCTTGGTTTACTCCTTTCACCAATTAATGTAAAGTATCATTATGGGACTGGATAGTTTTAGAGTGGACTGACAAATTGAAGCAGCACAAACTTTCAAATTCTGAGCAACCATGATTGTGCTTTAGCAGTAAGTAGTCAATAGCAGATTTGTTTTGCAATGCAGCTTTCCTAGTACCTTGTATGTCTAGCAATAATTCAGCTAAAGCGATGGAAGTATGATTGATATTCTTAAACATGAAACATGCTAACTTGTTAATAACTTGAGTATTATAAACAGCTAGTCCGTGTGCTCCTACAAGAGAAAGACTCAAGCAGGTATAATCTGATTTGGATAATAAGTGAGTTTCGGAGTCACAGTCCTCACTTAACTGAACTGTGTCTCTTGGATATCGAGTATGCACAGAATGGAATGGAAACATCATTTGTCCTAATCGTGTAAAGGCACATGGTCCATGGTCCACTAGTTTTATTGGCAGGAATGCATCTGAAAGTTATATTTCCACAAGAGAATAACTATCCCACTGGTAGTTTGACATGTTTGATGTGACTAGGGGCAGTCACAGTGTGAAGACAGGACATGTTGTTTGTCATGTTTTTGCAATGTTTATCAGTTCGGTAATGACATAGAGTTTGTTGTTCCCACTGTATCTTTTGAGGAGACCCCGTTGTTGCCTCTAGGAGCAGTTGAGCACATTTTCCAATGTCATGAGAATTGCAAGACATTTGATAACAGACGGCGCATGTGGTGATATTGTATGCAATTATATGGGTAATATTTTCCCATTTTTTGCCAGCTGTTTTTTGGCAAAACCTACAATATTCATAGGGACTGTACTGAGCTAACACATCACTCTGACGGGCCTCTCTAACCTGGTTAGTGGCATTGAAGCTATCTAACAAATGTTTTGCAGGTGTGGGTATTACAATCAGACAGGTAGATATGACGTCCACTGTACTTTGCATGGCTCCCAGGCAAAAATCTGATCCGTTGTGTACCACGTTTGCCAGTTGTGTCCACACATTCTTGGTTAGTGCAGTAAAGATGACTATCGGCGTGGTCGATCAATCATTTCGGAGTTGGGGGCTTTCAGCCCCTCCTGACCCCACATGCACACGCCTGAAAGGAGACCACATAGCACAGCTAGCACATAGACACCTAGTAGTATGATCTGTAAAAGAGACAAGTATGATCATTCTCACAAAAAAACATTTGTCAGCTGGTACATGCTCCCATGGTTATCTACCAGGTTTCTTGATTAATAGGACTTTGTCCTTGCCCTTTGCTATGATTTCTGCTGGTTCAGGAGGATGATTTGGGGATTCCACGCACACCTTAGCACCAGGGTTTTTGTCAGTTGAACAAAACCTCCCTCCCCAGGCACTGTAGAAAGGGCTGGGGCAGTCCCCCTTTTCACTATTCCTCCACACACTGGAATAATCACTATCTGGGCAACTCTGTCTCCAGATTCTATCATCAAATCTGTGTCCCCACTATTCAAGAGAATAATCTTAATTTCTCCTTGGTATTCTGCATCAATCACTCCCCCCAAGACCTGAATACCTTTGAGTGCCAACCCACATCTGGAAGCAATCAATCCAAAATGCTCTGGGGGAATCTGTATTCCAACACCTGTTTCATAGAGTGCCATGTCTCTTGGTTTCAACGTGTACACTTTTAAAGCATGTAGATCAAGACTTGCAGATTCTGGTGTGGCTTGGTAAGGAGCTAGGGCTCATGGTTTCATTTCCCAAAACATGATGGTGTTGGTCGCTACATGGGGTTGTATCTGTAATGCTGGGGTTAACATCTGCATTAGCAGAGTCTCTGCATTTGTCAGTGGTGTGTTATTCAAAATTTGGAGGGCTTCATTTAAGTGCTCTCTCCAGTTTTTCAAAGTTCCTTCTGTTAGTTTTTGGGCTTTCAGCAGATTCAATATCTCAATCAGCCCTGCAGCTTGTGAATAATAAGGAATATGATAAATCCACTCAACAAAAGTCTTGTACAAACTTTTCTTTAAAATGTGACCCATTGTCACTCTGGACCTGGAGTGGGACTCCATAATATAACATTAACAAGTCCAGAGTCTTGATCATGTTATACTGAGTGGCATGTTTACAAGGGACAGCAATCAGGTAACCAGAATAAGGGCCAGATTTATACTTTTTCACGCAAAACTGCGTTAGTGCAGTTTTGCATGAAAAAGTATAGCGCCATTCCAAGACGCCGGACGGGCACCATATTTATGGAATGGCACGAGCCGGTGCTAATGCCCTGTTAGCGTCCTTAGAGAGGACGCTAACAGGGTGGGGGAGGCGTAGGGGAAACCGGAGCTTGTGTGCCGAATTATGGAGCTACACTGTTTAGAGGCAGAAAAATGCCTCTAAGCAGTGTAGCGCCATTTTCTGGCACACAACCCCCATGGACATGGCTCCTGTCTTAGTAAAGGAAGGAGCCATGCCCACCACCCCAATGGCCATGCCCAAGTCAGGGTCCCGAGTGGAAAAAAATAATAACAGAAAAAATACTGGGACGTACCTGGGATGGGTCCCCCATCCTGTGGTATCCCTCTGGTGTGGGTGGGGGTTGGTGGGGGTGTCACTGGGGCCAGGGAAGGGCACCTGTGGGCACTTTCCATGGTCTCTGAACATGGAAATATGCCTACAGGTCCCCTTACGCCTGTCCATACCCAGGCATGAAAGCAAGCTTAGTGCCATTGTTTAAGGCCTCCAGCCCCCTGTGCTGGACTTTAGCACAGGGGTATAAAAATGGCACAAAGGCCATATCATCCTTTTTTGGGCGGGAACGCCTACCTTCCATTTCATTGACGCAAAGTAGGTTTTCATGTCCAGAAAACAACATTAACTCCATAACTTTGGAGCTAGACTAATGTTTCCCCAGCTCTCTGCTTCAATCTACCTATAATATCATTAACTTCTTGCTGGGTGTAATCTTCTAGAGAGTGCATTTCAATTCCTGGCAGATTTTGTGGAGTGCCCTGTATTTTTCATCTAAATATGGGCTGTGCGCAAACCATTTTTGGTTTGCCTGACTCAAACTTGCCCCCACCTTTTTTAACCTCTTCATCACTGGAGTTGGAGAAATCAGTACTTTCCCAAATATTCATGTCCCATTTATCTGGATTCCAATCTAACCCAGCTTTCTCAATTGCTAAATTAACTTTCTTTTGATTTATTCTTCCTCTGCATTACCGAAATTAGTTTTGAGTGACTTAGACAGCGGCTTTCTCTGCCACGGACTGATAGGTATCAAACTTATCTTGCAATATCTTATTTTGACAAGACAGCATAGTTACGGTATTTTTAGATTCAACTAGCTGCCTCTTCAATTTCTGGGTTTCTTTTTCCAATTGCTTAAATTTCCCATGCATTTTTCTATAAGCAGCTATCAAAACCCATCCCCTTCGACCTACAATAGATAAATTACAACCATGTTCAAGGTACTTTTTTTAAACATAAAAGCACATTCTGGGTCTGAGCTTCACCAAGACATTCATCCCATGAGTCTGAAATCCCCGAACAACAAGACCATTCATTCGCCAAGACATTATAGGGCTCTTTGATCCACCCTGAAATCTCACATGAAACTTGAGAAATGGCTTGTGCTTTTGACTTCTTGCCAAACAGTTTTCACTTTTAAACTTACTTTTTAAAACTTTTCCCTCATCCTGCAGACTACGGCAGATTGTTCTGCTCTACTTCAGACTGAGAGGAGACGAAATAAAAGGAATGCCAAGAAAGCAGCATTAGAGTAATCAATTTATGAAGACACTTCTCAAGTCTCATGCACAGAAAAAGTAACAAGTTTTTATTTCAGATGCAGAAACACGCGCAATTCTGAAGATGATCACAGCAGTTAAATAATAATACTGATCACAGAATTCAACAATGGTTATAATATATACATATATATAGATTACATATTCACGCATGCATAACGGAGAGCTAAAAATAGGAATTAAAAATGTATCACCATAGGGCTTGACATCAACATCATCCCTTTGTTTGCCAGCATCAGGTCGTGAAACCCAGACGCCCGGAAAGAGAGAACTATCCGCAATGGGATTAGGTTCTGAGCCAGGCGTCCCTCCTCAGATGAGCTCCATCTATCCAGCCGTCAAGCTCTCACTACCTTATATACTTTAAACAAACTGGAGAGGAAAATTCTATAAAACTCCCCCTTCCTTCTGGTAAGTTGTTCAAACGCTGGCTGTACCAGGTCAGTGTTGAAAAAGAACACACTAGAGTCTGGCCCACTCTCACAGTGTTTTTCTAAGACTAAGCTGTTCCCTGCCTTACCATAAACATTCTCAGCCTTGTACATCTTATCACCCTTACTCCCCCATGTTATTTACCCATCCTTCAGTGAGAAAGAGTGAAAACACGTTGCACAATCCGTGCTTGGAAAAATACATGTGCCACCAATGTGACAGTGTGTGAAGCTAAGTTAAGCACAAAATGGAGTCAGCGGTCAAGATGGGGCTGCTGCTTAAATACAAATAGCATTACAGCGTTGGTGCAACTTCCTCTGGTTCTGGGCAAATCACTTAATCTCCCATGCCCACAGGCATCGCCTTAAGACCCACGGGTGATAAGCTGCGCTATATAAATCTACATTTCAGATTCCTACGGAAGAAAGAGGCACTGGATTATATTCCTTTTATTTCATGGTGCTGAAGAAGTACAAAAGTCTTCCACCCATCATCAACACTAGCATCTTGGACATATTCATTCAGCAGGGCAAGTTCAATATATTGTCCATGAACCAGAGATGTTTCAAGGCATGGGCAAAGTGGGCCCTGGCCGAGGGCCCCAACCTTTCATGGGGCCCTCTGATAGAGCTAGTTCTGTTCTGCAGAGTCTTGCCCTAATGACATTGAATATTTCTTAAACACAGTGTTTTAAATACTGTTTTTCCTTTCATTTATTTTTAATATGGATAATGTTTGACAGTCTAGTTTTGACATTTTGCAAAACAAATGTGTTTGTTTTATGCAACACCCATAAAAAATAAGTTTCTTTTAGGTCAAAAGAGCCTTCACGTATGACAAATGGGAGGGTGTCACTGAGATTATTTGCTGTAATATTAGTGATCTTCTGCTGTGTTACAAAATTGAAAACACACCTTACTTTCCCTGAATATGAGATGTAAACACATTTTGAATTAGGAAGAGTGTTCCTTTTCACTCTCAAAGGCCTGATCAAACAGATTATGAAAGAGCTGAAATTGGATCATAAATTCAAAGCTGTTTGGAACAGGGACCCCCAAATACGTTTGGCCCAGGGCCCACAAAATCCATAAGATGCCTCTGCCATGAGCCAGGTACTACTAGTCCCCAATGCTGGAGATAAGCTAGGATATCTCTAGGAGACCAATTTTCTTTTTCCAATCCTCCTGACACCAAGTTGTTATCCAAGAATTACTTGCATTTCCAGTATTATCGGTTCAGCGTGGTTGACAATAGTACTTTGCTAACAGTGTTGAAAATACAAAATGTTAATAAAGCTTGTTAAAATAAATCAGTTCATGGTAGTATTATGTGGTCTGACTATTATATTGCATGTTATCACAAAAGTACAGCAGTTGGCGCAGCTTCTTTGCGTACCTTTTTACTTGGATGACTGACTGATGAAAGTGAAGTGGATGGTGAAACAATATCGTAACCATCCCCGACAAGTTGGAACTTTAGATAAGTGCCCAGAAGTCATATATTATTTTCATGCAAAGACTGACCTTCATTATAGAAATGCAGGGCACAGTTGAGATGATAATCTTTCCTCCTCCTCAAGGGATTGTAGAGAGTCTGGAGATGATTAAAACATTTGTTTTACTCAGAAATAGATCCCAGTTCTGCACATCCTATGCTTGCTGGGTCTGTAGGCCATACACATCCTTTTAGAGTCACAAGCCAGGTGTCAGATGAAAGTTCTTCAGTGGTTTCTCAGAAAACAGTGGCTTCCACAGTAAGGAAGCCTCTTGACATGGCTGCGGATATTTGAGTCAGTCCATCTAGATCTGCATTGCTTGGTGTGTCCCTCCAACCTACTGGTCGGTTGCTCCCATAGCCCTATGTAAGTAAAGCTTATCGTAATCTCTCTCCTCATCCTACTAAAGAGGATAAGCTGTCGCAGAGGCTGGAATCCAACTGCTCAAGATTGTATTAATTTGACTGCTGTCAACAGGACAGAGTGGATTATCAGCTCTTTGTGAGCTTCTCTAGAGCTAAGAATGCAAAGGCAGTGACTAGTCTCACTATTTTATATTGTCTCAAGATCTGATATGCCATGGCTAAAAAAGGCTCTCCAGACTGAATTAGCAACAACTCCACAACGACCATGGAAGCTTACACAGCTGCTATGGCTAGAGACTTCTAGCCGCTTATTCATTACCTTTGGATTTCCCCAGGTGCCAGACTGGATCTGGAAGATTTTTCATGAACAGTACTCCTGTGCACCGGTAGGTGGGGTCTTTCAGCTCCACGTACGTCATCGGCGTCATCTTCGCTGGAAGTGATTTCCATGGCAGCTGTACTGATTTAGGCACCACTTAGGCACACTGACGTCAGTTATTTCCAGAGAACAGCTACCCTGTCATTCACTATTTGACTGAACTTTTTTAACATCTTGTTGAGTCTTTTATGAGGTTTTTCTCTTGGTGTGGTGGGGATGTTATTGATGCAGGCTGGCTTCAAGCCCTGGGGCGTATGTCATTGATTGATTTTGGTGATGGACCCACACTTTGTATGCCTTTGGGTGCCTCAAGTGTGACCACAACCCCAAATCGTGCTCTAACTGCCACCCCATGAACCTGAAGGTCTTGAGGGAGTGATCGTTCAAGCTCCTGGCAGCTCGGCCTGTGACGCCACAATGTTCAAGGTCCCAGTCGAGAGGAAGGTCCAGGGTGCAGTGGAAGAGTCCAAGATTCTCATTACAGTCCAAGTTGTCAGGCCACTCAGGTAAGTCCCATCACAAGAAGGAAATTAAGTGGAAGAGATTTTAGACTTGTCGTCCCTTGGCTGATGAGACAAGTGTCCCCGATTTTCTGGGAGCAGGAGCGACCTCTGCCCAACTAAAAGAGTTCTGTGAGACCATGCACCTCATTTCAGGGTCATCAGGGGCCCCTTATGGTTCTGTCCCAGCAGCTTTGGTCCCGTTTGGGCCCGAGGATCCTTTTCTGAATCCGGACTGGTGCCGGTCATACTACCTCAACCTTCCCAGATGCCGTCCTAATGCTGATGCTCCCAGTGCTGCTACTGCCCCCATTTTGTTTCCTGACTCTGATACATTGCTGGAGGGGCATCACTCGATGCCGTTTCCAGTGCCACTTGGAGGCACACTTGCAAGGTTGAAGTGTGAGCCCTATTCTTGTGGGTTAGGACTCTGGGATGAGTGGAAGGTGGTCACTGGATCCCAAAGAATACCAGCCTTATGAAGATCCCAACATAAATTGGTGTGAGGAACTGAGTAAAGCCAGTGGCCTGGATACTTCTCCAGATACTGGTATGCTTTCTCTCACTACCATGGCAAATGAGGAGAGAGCCTCATTCACAATGGTGGTGCGGCGGGCAGCCGAGGACCCTTGACCTTCAGTTGCCCTTGGCAGCAGTCAAGTCTAATGTCTTGACAGAGGTGCTGTAACTAGTAGTATCCCCCTCAGAGCTGTTGCTGCCCTGCAATGAAGCTCTCACTAATGTCTTTCTGGGAACATAGTCCAAACCCAGCACAGGGGCTCCTGTGCATAGAATGATTACCCTCTGCAGGGGACCCAAGCTTCCTCACACAACATCCTACACCAGAGAGCTTCATGGTCCAATCCTCTACCTCTCATGTAAACCCTGGGGCAGTCCCTGCTGCAACCAAACACAGGGAATCCAAGAGACTGAACACTTTAGGTAAGAAGAGGGTTTCTTCCACCAGTCTGACATTTCTGTCCATGAAGATCACATGCCTTTCTCCAATGCACTGTGGGACATAGTTGTGCTGGCGCTGCCAAACGTCCCAGAGAGGAATGTGCCGTGCTCTCTGAGGCTGTTGATGACAGGAGAGATGCAGCGAAGTTTACTATACGTTGTAGACTCAACATGAGTAACTCACTGGGCAGAGTGGTTTCACCAATGTTTTCCTTGAGGCACCAAGCCTGGTTGAGGATGACTGGCTTTTTGGGGATATCCTATCCAGTCATCTTTGACGGACATGGCCTTTGATGGCTCCTGTATTTTCAGAGACAAGGTGGATTTGGCTCTGGAGCACTTTAAGGACAGACAGGTTATTGTCAGGTCCTTCTGCCTTTCCATAGCCCCATGTCACCCACAATCCACCTTGTGCTCCTTTAATGGCTACGGAAGGAGCTTCCAGCCACCAAGTACTCTCCCAGCCACCACGCCGTGCATGCTCCCCCAGCCTCTACGTGGCCCATGGTACCCACAGACCTTGTGGATTAGGCCCCCAGCGGTTGGGTCATTCCACCCCCTTGACAGCTAAAAGCTTCCAAACACCTCTAATCTGCCCTTATACCATCACTGGCATCCAGTTGGCCGCAGGATTTGCCATCATCTGCTCCACCAACAGTCCATAGCATTGGACAGGTGCGTTTTGCATATCTTGGCCGAGGGAGGCATAGAAAGGGTACCAATGCCAGAATTAGGACGTGGTTGCTATTCCTGCTACTTTCTGGTGCCCAAAAAAGACAGAGGCCTTCATCCTGTTCTAGACTTACGGTCCCTCAACAAATTGCTCAAGAAGGAGAAGTTCAAAATTCTCACATTGTCTCAGGTCCTATCTGCCCTGGACCCAGGAGACTGGATGGTAGCATTGAACTTGCTGGACGCATATCTCCACATTCCCATCCTGCCTGCCCACCGGCATTACCTGCAGTTCACAGTAGGCCACAAGGACACTCAGTTTGCAGTGCTCACACTTTGGCCTTACCAGCGCCCCTTGGGTGTTCACCAAGGTGATGGAAGTGGTTGCAGTTCATCTTCTCAGATTGGGGGTGCCAGTCTTTGCCTATTTCTATGATAGGCTGTTGAAGGCAGGCTCCCCCAGGATGTCGTCTCCCACCTACAGACTATGGTGGACTTCCTGCATTCACTGTAGTCACACCTGACTCTCTCTCAGATGCTCCCTTTCATCAGATCAGTCTTGTGTTCTTGACACAGAGCAGTTTTGGGCATATCCTCCTAAGTGGTGTGTCCAGGATATTCAGTCTATGATACCAAAGTTTCAGCCTCTATCCTTGATTTCGGTGAGACAGACCCATAGGCTGTTAGGTTTCGTGATCTACTGCATCCTGCGAGTGACACATGCCCACTGGCATATGAAGGCTCTGCAGTGGGACCTGAAGTACACCGTGCAAAGAGTTCAATGGATCCCCACTTGGTATTGCAGAGACAAAAGTAGATAGGACAAATTCTCTATTTTGTGGCAGTGTGGGTGAGCAGTGAGGCTTAACAGAGGGTGGTGCTACACATTTGTTCTAGTCATCGAGGCAATAAATGAGACACACACTCAAAGGATAAATCCGAGACCAACTTAGAAAAATAAAATTTCTTTTGATGTATGTTTCAGACTTTGTGATTAGGTCAGTAGATTTTCAAGCATAAATACTTTGCAGTTTCAAAAATCAACACAGGGCAATTTTTCAGTTCAGAAATGTTAACCTATGGGAGGAAAACAAAAATGCAGTTTTGCAGGAAAGTACACAACTTAAAAATTCAGTCATTAGGGTTTTATGTCAAGGTTCAAATCAATACCAAGAGTGCACCTGCAGCAGTACATGGGCAGCCGGGTGCTGAGGTCAGATTCGGAGTAGGGAGCCCAATGTTAACCAATGGAAACTGGGTGTGAACGAAGATGCGCTGCTCACTGGTGTGTAAAGTGGTCCAGGTGTCGGTCTCCCGAGGTTGAGGTAAGCACGGGGGCCACAAGGCAGCTCCAAACTTACACTCTCACTGGCACAGGAGTGACTAGGTGCATAAGTGCCAACACTGCATTGTGTGCCCAATGTTCACCAATGTAGACTGAGGGTAAGGGAAGATGCGCTTCTCACAGGTGGGTAAAGCAGTCCAGGGGTCGATCTCCTGAGGTTGATGTAAGCAGAGGGGCCACAAGGCAGCACCAAACTTACACTCTCTGTGGCACAGGAGTGGCCGTGTGCAGAGTGCCAACACAGCGTTTAGCCAGCTGAACAAAGAAAACCCACAGTTGCCCAGGTAAGTTCTGGTGTTCTGAGATAGTCCAGCTCCCAAAGGCTCCGGGTGCACGGGTGTCCTTTGACATTGGGAACAGCTTATCAGGCAGGCCATGGGAGGGGAAGTCTTCGGTTTGAGGCTGCATGCTTTGAGTTTGGCAGGGGTCAGCCCATTGTGAACTCAAACTCAAAATCACTGGGGATCCTTTGCAGGTCCGATGGGCAACTTGGCCCCGGGCCATGTGCGTCAGGTGCAGACGTGGGTCCAGATGTGGTTTTGTGGTTGCTCAGGGCAGAGTTCTTTTCTTTTAAAGTCGGTTCCCTCTTGAACAGGTTCCCTGTTCTCGGGAGATATTTGTCGAAGTCCTCTCAAAGCTTTGGAGGATGCTGGGATCCAGGACGGGTCATCTTTTGGCGCAGGATCATCAAGGGCTGCAGACAGGCCAGTAGGTCAGGGCCAAGTCAGTTGGTGATGCGACTCTGTAGTGTCCCGCTCTTCTTAGGTCATCAGGAATCAGAGTTCTAGGGCTCAGGGGTGGCACCTAAATACTCAATTTAGGGGCATTACAGGGAGTGCCAGGTGGTAGCCAATGGGATGCCCACCTTCAGGGTGACTGTACCTTTCTAATGACCACTTCCGCTGGGAAGTGGGCACAAACCTAACCCTAGTGGCCTAATTCCTTCCAAAACAAGATGGAGTAACTTAAAAAGTAGTGTCCACTTCAGCTCGTCCTCCTTAGGGATGGGACTGGCTTGAAGTTGGCATGCCTCCTAAGTTAACTAATTTTCCCACCTGTGCTGCTGGCAAAAGTCAAGTCAGGTCAGGGGGGTTGGTCATCTCTACCATCTGTAGAGACATAGGTCCCATTACAAAGGTGGCAAGGCCTTTGACGCTCCTCACCCTAGAATGCCTATCCTGCCTGGGAGGGAAGGTAACACCTCTGCCCAGTGCATGTTTTTGTCTCAGGGCCTCAAAAGCACTGACTTTCACTGTGGGTGTCCAGAAATATGTCTGTGGTGGCTGAACTGGCCAGGACCAGTCAGTCAACACACTAGTAGCTGTCACCTCTAAGGTGTCCACTGTTTGTATTTCTTAATAAGTCCATCACTGGATTCAGTGAGGGTTTATTATTCTGGGATGTTTTATACCAAACATCCCAGGGTTTTGGAGAAGCCATCATGTAGCTTGGATACTCATAATGACCCGTGTCCAGCACATGCATTTAAAATGGCTTCCCTGTACACTTACTATGTCTAAGAATCGACAAAGACATAGCAGGGACATATTTGCTCATGATATATGCCCTCACATGTAATGTACTGCACCCTGCCTTAGGAGTGTAAGGCTTGCTAGAGGGCTGGCATACATATATTGCATGCAGTGTTAGGGAACATGGCGCACAGGCTGTGTGCCATGTCATGTTTTCAATTTTGGGAGCATGTTGTCATGCACCCTGGAATGGCAGTCTGCATAAGGTTTGTGCTGGGTCACTCAGAGTAGCACAAGTTGTGTTGCAGCTCTGAGGGACTCTCTTCAGTACCCATGCCCTAGGTACCAGGGCTGCCATTTACTAGGGACTTATAGGAAGCTGAACAGCCAGGTCATTTGGGGATCAACTGGTCAGGTGTCTTATTTTAGGAAAGGAACACTGGCACTGGGGACCTGGTTAGCAGGAACTCAGTGAACTTCAGTCAAAGTTGCATCTAAAAACCAGGCAAAAAGTGTGTTTGGGGGTACTGTAACCAGAAGCCAGCGCCTTACACACAGCATCAGTGAACCTTTCCAACAAGGTCCAGAACTTGGAGGGAACTGCTGAAGATCTGCATTGATGGTTAACAAGCCGTGATTGGGCCAGCAGCAGATCCCCTCTCCCTTCCCCAACCAGATTTCAAAGTAGTGACAGATGTGTCACTCCTGTGATGAGGTGGCCATCTGGGAGAGGTGGAGATCAGACGACTCTGATCTCTGGCGGAATCCGTACTCTATATCAACCTGATGGAGGTCCGAGTGATCCAACTGACATTGAATGCCTTTCTACCCTCCATCAAGGGAAGGTGTTCACGGACAACACTACCTCCCTTTGGTACTGGAACCAACAGCGTGGGATGGGGTTGTGGACCCTTTGTCAAGAGGCACTGCGTCTCTGAAAATGGCTGGAACTTCAAAGCGTATCCCTCGTGGCTCAACACCTGGCAGGTTCTCCTGAAAACCAGGACAGACAAACTCAACCTTGTGCATCATAAATGGTTTCTCCACCCAGAGGTGGAGTACGGTCTCTTTCAGCAGTGGGGAGAGCCTTGGTTAGATCTGTTGGCCTCTGCTGATAATGCACAATGTAAGCAGTTTTGCTTGCTGGAGTTTACAAGGTGGCTCCTGCTCGGAGACACTTTTCACCTTGAGTGGAGCTTAGGCCTCCTGTATGCCTTTCTGCCCATGTCATTCCTGCCCATGCCATTCCTGCCAAGAATTCCGAAGAAGATCAAGAATGATAGGGCCTAAGATAGCTATCTTTGTCACGCTGGATTGGGCATAAAAAGTCTGGTATCCCGAGCTACTGTGTATGGCCATACGCCTGCTGTTGGAAAAAAGTTATGGCATGGTGTGCTGAAAAACATGTTAATCCCCTTTCTGCTCTCCTTACTCTGGTTCTCCTTTTTGTTCTTTCTTTTGCCCTGGAGAACTCTGCTCTAGGCATTCTTAAGGGCAAAATCTATGCTATCTGTTCTTTTCTGTGGTTGCCAGACCAACCATGCCTCTTCAAGTTCCCTATTTTAAGTAGGTTTCTAAAATGTCTTGTACATCTCTTTCCCGGTCACCATTTATCATGCCTCAGGGGAACCTTAATCTTATGCTAATATTCTTTCTGTAACTCACCCTCAAGCCTATCCCTAATTGTCCCCTCTGGCTCCTTCAAATAAAAGCAGCCTTTCTTGTGGTGGTTACACCTGCCTGAAGAGCTCCAGGCCTTGTCATTCAAGCCTCCGTCTTCACCATGTACCCTGATAAACAGGTGCTTTACACAAAAGCCTCCTTTCTTTCAAAAGTAGCCACTCCTGTAGGAAAGTGCCATCTTTCTAGCATAGTTACCCCCACTTTTTGCCCAATGTCAGTATGTTTAGACTGTAGTTCATTGGGATCCTGCTAACCAGGGCCCCATTGGCTGTCCTCTCTCCTCTAAATTTGGTTGCTTGATAACTTTTTCACCCCACAATGGGCACACTTGTGCACCCATGTGAGCCCCTAGCATATGGAACTTAGATACCCAGGGCATTGGTACAGCAGGGGTCTCCCATGGACTTCAGCATGTATTGCACCACCCATGGGAGCCCATGCAGACTGTGTCTGCATCCCTGCCACTACAGCCTGAGTGAAATGGTGCATGCACCCTTTCAGTACCAATATACGGCTTACCTTTTATCCTTATCACTGCACTTAGACACTATAAGTCACCCCTCTGGTAGGCCCTTCTGCCCAGGGGCAGTGTGCATGTCCCTAAGTGTGAGGATACTCTTCCATGAGCAGGTTACCCCCTACAAATCCCGGACTCCATTCCCTGAGCATTGTTAGTGAGGGGAAGCCATCTTAAGGTATGTAGTGGACAATGGTCAACACAAGTGCTCCAACTACATAATGGCTTCTCTGAGCCTGGGCATGTTTGGTATCAAACAAGTTGGAATCATGCAAACATACTGATTCCAGTGCTTTTTCCATGATTCTCTGTACTCTGGGGGTTCCTTAAAGGACCCCCCAGTTCTGCCTGTGCAGCCTTACGGAGTCTGACTGCAAGCCCATGCAGAACACAGAATTTCCTGGAAGGGAGAGGTGTGACCACCACAGCCTGTATATTAGGTGTCTAATGGCTGAGGTCGGGTGGTTTCTGAGCACCACCAGACTGCTTTCAAGGGCACATTTTGTGCCCTCCTTGCACAATACAGTTTGTACCAGTTCAGGAACCCCCGGTTCCTACTCTGGTGTGAAACTGCACAGAAGGAGGGGGAGTGACCCCCCCCCATCAAGCCCCTCTTATAGGGAGGTGCACAGAGCTCTGCCAGGTTCTGGTTGATACTGCCCTCTTGGAAATAAAGTAGGCAGAGGCCCCTGGGAGCATCTGACTGGTTAGGCCATGTGTATTACGTCCCAGACTCCCTCTGATAGGTGGGTAACTACAGAGAGTGACCAACCCCCTCTTAGGGTTACTTAAGGGCACCCCTGTGGATGGATCCTCAAATTCATCCAGCAAGACTCTACAAGGGACTCTCTGCAAGACATCTTCTGCTTCTGGCCTCTGGAACCACTGCTGGTCTGCTTTGGAGCACAAACAACTCCACTTCTGGTGGGAAGGCTCCCATTGCAACATTATTTCTATGCATCTTGCAAGAATTCTGCAACATCGAAGGCTGTGCATCCTCCTGGGTCACCAGGACTCTGCACCTGGAAGCATGAAGGAATCTCCTTTGGAGTGAAGGAGTCACTCCCATCCTCCCGCAGGCACCTCAAGACAATGTCGACCGGCTGGTGGGGTTTGCTGTCCCATGGGCATCGAAAGGCTCTGCATCACATGTGGTGGGTCTTTAGCCTCTTCTGGATCCTGCTTGTTCTCTGACCAACTTGGGAGACAGTAGGTCCCTGCTCCTGCCATTGGACTATAACCCCTGTGCACCACGATTGTTGCTCTTGCCAAAACTTGTTGACTCTTGGAGATCTTCAGGTACCACAAAGCCCCACCCTCCAGCTCTCGGCAACTCAAAGCTTCACTCCTCTCCTGCTACTCCTGTGACATGGGATTTCTTTTTTGTTGTGCTGCTGAGGTCTCCTTGTGACTTCCTGTGTCCATCACCTGTGGGTCACTTTTGGGGGCTTCGATGTGCTGAGGGCCAGCCCTGTCTCCTTCTCAAGGGTAGAGTCTCCTGGATCTGGCTGGTCCCCAAAAACCTGCAAATACATCTTCAACTCTTGCTTGCATTTTCCAGTGCATGCTGGTGGCCTTGCTGATCACTGGCTCTTGTGCAATCTGGCGACAGACATGGGATCTTCTGGGAAGGGTCCTGAAGTACACAAAGTCCAACGACTACTGTCCTGTGTTAGTCTTTGGAACAGCTGTGTAGGAAACCACTCTGCACCTGGTTGCTGGGGAACTTACTGTACTTACCTCTGGTGTTTTCATCTACTTACAGCCCCTAGCACACTTTCCTTGGTTGGGTTTACTATTTCGTATTCACTTACTTAGTATATGGTTTGGCCCCCTCAAAGGGCACTATATATTTCACGCTATTTCTGCTTGTTATTTTGTGTATATATTGTGTGTAGATATCTCCAAAGGGAGATATACCAATGTTATTCTAGTAGTTAGTGCTGTAATAAAGAATCCTTTATTTTTGCAACACTTGTGTGGTTCTTTCTTGTGTGAGAGTTACTGCCTGACTACTGTGGTATTGCAAGTGCTTTACATTCCTCTGGATAAGCTTCAGCTGCTCGCTTCAGCTACCCTTACAGAGCTTTTGCTATCTGTACACCTAAGCATTATCATTTAGGGTTGTCCAGACTCAGTATAGGGTGCCACACCGTAGGTGTACACCATAAACTGAGCCAGCCTTCTACATTGTTGGTGCAGTGGTGGGATAAGATACTTGCATTGTTTTACTACTTGGTCACCAGTGATTTTCCATACGAAAGATCACTACTAACTATTGGTTACATACTATACTAGTATCTTCAGGAACTTCTAAACTTCTGCATAGGTAGTCAGGGGTCTAGCATATTCCTTTCTCCGAGCCTTTTAAATGTTTAGAACCTTAGAGTAGGTAGGTGCATCACATACACTACTCTAACATCATGTCCTTAGTTGAGGGAGCTGACCAGACTCAGGAGTCTAGGTATGGAGGTCTTTAGTTCCAGGAACGTAGGACCCTGTGTACAGCCAGGAAATTTAGGACAGGTAACAACCCTACCAAAGCTATTCTCCTAGACTTACTTAATCGGGATGACACTCAGAATCCTAATGGGGAAAGATAAGTAGATGAGGCGGGTGAACAACCAGTGTTGGAAAAGAAAGTAGCAGATACTTCCTATGGCCACACTGGACAGAACCATGAGGATTCTGCAGAGAACCTTGAACCTGCAGGGAGCTCTGCTGGTAGCACAAGGCGGGGTCATAGAAATAGGCCCATTTGTTCTCCCCTGGGTTGGTCAAAAGGGTTCCTAGGAGGAGTAGATCGCCCTCATCCTCATCGTCCCCTGCCTCAGCAACTTCTGCTGGGACCATCCACTTTAGCTCAGAAGAGGGATCCTTAGATAGGGGTTCAGCTTGCTGAAGCTTGAGAAGACCAAACTCAATCTGAAAAACAGCAGCTAGCTCTTGAGAGAGAGAGGCTCTAGCAGTTTAAAGGGAAAGACAGAACTTGGGGTTAGAACCCCATGGTGGCAGCTTAAGAGAGTCCAGGGTCAGGGGAGGCACCTTTCATTCCAGGAATCTCAGCTGGATAGCCCTGCTTTACAAGGCTGGGGATGACATCCATAAGTAGATCAGTGCTTTGCTTTGAAGAGTGCCTGAAAACTCCAAAATGTCCCTCAGAGGCAATGGGCAGCTATCCTGTGCCTCTTCTTTGCAGACAGAGGCACAAATAAACTTTTGACTGTTAGGGAGGAAGATGCAGGTAACTACCAGGTCTCGAAAAAGCCTCTGATTGATGGCTTTGGGCTCACAATTGAGGAGTATAGGATTAAGTTCAGGGAAACTCAGAAGGAGTCCTCTGAAGACTGGTTAAACCTTGTGGACCGTTCGATTAAGACCCTGGAAGGCTGCCTGCTATGGTAGTAATATACATGACTATAAGGGCGTGTACAATCTAATCATGAGGGAGCACATCCTTAATAACTGTATGTCTGAAAAGCTGCATTAGTACCTGGTGGACTCAGATATGACCTCTACCCAAGAATTGGGAAAGAAGGCAGGCAAATGGGTTCGCACCAGGGTGAGCAAAAATCTCACAGTGGGGGAGACCAAAAGAAGAAGGATTCTTCTAAGACAAAGGAGAAAGATGGGGAAAAGCCTAATGAAAAGCAGAACGTTTTTGTCAGGTCCACAAACAAACCTCTTCTGGAGGTGGGTCCAAACCCTCTTCCAAAAAGAAACCTTGGTGCTTCCTATGTACAGAAAAAGGCCATATTCCAGGTGATAGCAACTGTCCTAAGAAAAGCACCAAAAGTACTACTACCACTCCCCCTAGTGCCCCTAGCAATAGCACTGGTAGTAGAAACACACCAAGGGTGTAGCTGGGTTCACTTTGAATATTGCAGTGGCTCTGGCCTAGTCGGAGAAACCACTGGCATAGACCTTGCAACTCTGGCTGCCTGGGATCCTTATATGAGGAAATACAGCCAGTACCCCCTTATCAATGATATTGAGACAGATACTTAGGTGGATACAGGTGCAAGTGTCACCACGGTAACTGAAAAACCGGTGACTCCTGAGCAACCCCTACTTGGGAAAACTTACCAAGTAACTGACACTCCTAACATAACTCAGTGTCACCCCATGGCAGTTGTTAACCTTACCTGGGTGTGGGGGGTCACTGTTCCTAAAAGAGTTGTAGTGTCTTTTATACCCCTAGAATGCCTATTGGGCAATGATTTGGAGATCTCAGCCTGGGCTGAAGTGGAGTTACAGGCTGATGCCGCATTGCTGGGCATACCTGAAAAAGTTTTTGTGGGGCACAGGCCAAGAAATCGGGAGAGCAAGGAGCACTGGCGCCTGGAATAATGGCCCAGGGAGCTCCCAAAAAGAGAGACAGGAAGGGTAAGAAATTATCCTCTCCCCAGTCCTCATGTGAGGGTCAGTCTCCACAGGGAGATTATCTTACCCCTTGTGAGTAACCTACACCAGAGGGGCGTGGGCCTGACACAGCAGTGCTCTTGGGCGCAGGAGGACCCTCCAGGGAGGAATTGAGTCTGGATCAAAAATCCTGCCTCTCTCTTGAAGACCTCAGACAGCAAGCTGCTGCACAACATGCAGGGGATGTCAGTGGGTCCCACAGGATCCACTGGGAAAATGGTCTCCTTTACTCTGAGGCTAGGGACCCCAAACCTGGTGCTACCAGGCGGTTGGTCATACCTTAGAGGTTTAGGGAGTTCTAATTGACCATGGCACGTGGCATTCCCCTTGCAGGACATTTTGGGCAAAGCAAGACTTGGGAGAGACTTGTCCCACACTTTCACTGGCCCCACATGTCTGAAGACACCAAGGAGTTGTGTCGTTCTGTGTCACCTACCAAGCCAGTGGCAAGTCAGGTGGCACTACAAAGGCCCCCTTAATTCCACTACCAGTGGTTGGAGTATCCTTTAAGAGGGTTGGAATTTATATTGTTAGTCCCCTTGACTCTCCTACAGCATCTGGGAACAGGTTTATACTGGTGGTGGTAGACCATGCCTCAGACATCCAGAGGCCCTTCTCCTTAGGACCACTACAGTTCCTATAGTTGCCAAGGCCCTCCTGGGAATCTTATCCAGAGTGTTTTTTCCTAAGGAGGTGGTGTCTGTCAGAGGTGGAAACTTCATGTCTGGATACTTCGAAGCAATGTGGAAGGAATGCGGTGTAACCTGCAAATTCACCACTCCTTATCATCCACAGGGAAATGGGTTCGTTGAGTGATTCAACAAAACCCTAAAAGGTATGATTATGGGACTTTTAGACAAACTCACATGAGTTTCTCTAAGGCGAAGATGGGATGTCCTATTACCTTGCCTTCTTTTTGCCTATTGAATGATTCCACAGAAGGGAGTGCGTTACAGTCCATTTGAACTTCTCTTTGGACATCCAGTTAGGGGTCCTCTTGCTCTTGTGAAGGAGGTTTGGGAACAACCTGTCAAACCCCCTAAACAGGACATAATTGACTATGTACTCGGCCTACACTCTTGCATGGCAGAGTACATGAAGAAGGCTTCCAAAAACCTTGAGGCCAGTGGAGAGCTTCAAAAGCAGTGTCATGACTGAAAGGCTGTACTGACTGTTTACAAGCTAGGACAGAAGGTGTTGGTCCTAAAGCCTGTGGTGCCAAGAACACTCCAAGATAGGTGAAGTGGCCCCCACACAATAGTAGAGCAGAAAGGTGAGGTCACCTATTTGGTTGACCTCAGCACCCCAAGAAGCACCCAAAGGATGCCTCATGTGAATCACCTTAAACCTTATTATGACAGGGCTGTCATGACCTTTCTCATGGCCACTGATGAAGGACAGGAGGCAGAAAGTAACCCTCTCCCTTACCTTCTCTCCACAACCCTGTTGATGGTTCAGTAGATGGGGTAGTCTTTCCAAATTGCTTCTCTGAACAGCAACAAGCTGAGTGCAGACACATCATCAGTCAGTTCTCTGAACTTTTCTTCTTAACACCCAGTCAGACAACCTGGTGTGCACATGATGTGGCCACAAGGGATAGTCTGCCTATTAAGAGTAAAATCTATAGGCAGGCTGACCATTTCAGAGATTGCATCAGGGCAGAAGTCCAAAGGATGCTGGATTTGGTGGGGATTGAGCCTTCTGATAGCCCTTGGGCTAGCCCAGTAGTCCTTGTATCAAAGCCTCATTCCCAGGGTGGAATGAAAGAAATGAGGGTTTGTGTAGACTACAGAGGCCTCAATGCAGTCACTAAGACTGATCCAATTCCTAGGGCAGATGAGCTGATTGATATTCTGGCTTCAGCCAGGCAGATCAAGCTAACTGATGCTGCCAAGCCTAAAACAGCATTTTCCACTCCTGGCGGGTATTATTGCTTCACAGTGATGCCCTTTGGTCTGAAAAATGTACCTGCCACATTCCAGAGATTGGTAAATCAAATTCCAGCAGGCCTGGAATGCTTTAGTGCAGCATATCTAGATGATATTGCTGTCTTTAGTTGGACCTGGCAGGTTCACCTGGTCCACCTCAGGATCGTACTTGAGGCCTTGAAAAAGGCAGGCCCCACTATCAAGGCTACCAAATGGCAGATAGGGCAGGCAAAAATGATTTCCTTGGGCCACCTGGTAGGTGGAGGCCATGTTCAACCCCTACAGAGCAACATCCAAACCCTCATGGATTGGGCGCCAACTACCCAGGTCAGAGCATTTCTAGGCCTCACTGGATAGTACAGGAGATATGTAAAAGGGTATGCTCCCTTGTGGCCCCCTTGAGTGGTTTTGTTTCCAAAAAGATGCCTAAAGAGGCACAATGGACAGTTAGCTGCCATGAGGCCCTTGATGCCATGAAAAAGGTCATGTGCTCCGCTCAAAATCTCAAAAGCCCAGACTATTCCAAATAATTCATTGTCCAGACTGATGATTCAGGGATTGGAATAGGAGTGGTGTCATCACAACTTAATGAAGAGGGCTGGGATCAACCTGTGGCTTTTATCAGCAGAATGTTGACCCTCAGAGAAAAGTGTGGATCAGCTGTTGAGAGGGACATCTTTGCTGTGGTCTAGGCCTTGAAGAAGCTGAGGCCATACTTGTTTGGCACCCACTTCATTGTTCAAACAGACCACAACCCCCTCCTATGGCTTAAACAAATGAAAAGTGAGAACCGCAAACTTTTGAGTTGGTCAATTTCCGTACAGGGATCGACTTTTCAGTGGAACACAGACCTGAGAGTAACTATGCCAATGCAGATGGACTCTCAAGATATTTTCACTTAGATAATGAAGACTCAACTGGGCGTGGTTAGTCTCATTACCTTTCGTTTGGGAGGGAGTTATGTAGGAAAGTACCATCTTTCTAGCATAGTTACCCTCACTTTTTGCCTGATGTCAGTATGTTTAAATTTTCGTTCACTGGGATCCTGCTAACCTGGAGCCCAGTGGCTTTGCTCCCTCCTCTAAATTTCTCTCCCCATAATTGGCATACTGGTGTACCCATGTAAGTCCCTAGTATATGGTACTTAGGTACCCAGGGCATTGGTACACCAGGGGTCTCCCATGGGCTGCAGCATGTATTTTGCCACCCATGGGCGCTGTCACAATCTGCACGATGCTTCTCACCTTTGAGTGAAGGATTTGAAAGAGTACCCGGTCTTCTGCTGGTTCTGGAGTGACCCAGATAAAGGGCGACCTTTTCTAGTAGCCACGATGCTGCTTGACAGGAAATGCCTAAGCAGACCATACCCTCCAGAAAGAGTCCCAGAGGGGAAAAATCCAATTAATGTGGGAAAACACCTAAAAACAGAAACTCCTGAAATAGGAAAAAAATAGGAAAAAATCTCAATCAGAGCAGCAGGAACTGGAGAAACACAATGAACAAAAGCGAGGATCACCACCAGAAGGAAGTGTTTGGAATGCAAAGCAGAGCAGGACTGAGTGACTTATGTACTGGAAGACAGGAAGTGACTTTAGCAACACAAAAGGATGATGAACGGAGTGCTGAACAATGCAAACACTCACAACCAGTCACAGATCTGGGTTTAATCCATCGTTCTTTTGCTCACTGGATGGGGGTGAGTGTTTGCATTGTTCAGCACTTCGTCCATCATCCTTTTGTTTTGCTAAAGTTGCCCTAGGTGGGAAGGGTATGCCCAGACGTGGGTCCCTTGCTCACTGTGCCACTGGATTCAAGCTAGCCTGGCTGATGAAGGGTGAAACCCTGAAACCGGTCCCAGGATGCTTGTTTCCGGTCCAGGGAGGACCTGGCTTGGCAGTTCGGGCTGGACTGTTCCCATGAGGAACAGGGTCAAGACTGATTTGCATATGGCTGGGTCCAAACTGGGGTGGCATGGTGAGCAAAAGAACGATGGATTAAACCCAGATTTGTGACTGGGGGTGAGTGTTTGCATTGTTCAGCACTCCGTCCATCATCCTTTTGTGTTGCTAAAGTTGCCCTAAGTGAGAAGGGTATGCCCAGACGTGGGTCCCTTGCTCACTGTGCCACTGGATTCAAGCCAGCCTGGCTGATGAAGGGTGAAACCCTGAAACCGGTCCCAGGATGCTTGTTTCCGGTCCAGGGAGGACCTAGCTTGGCAATTTGGGCTGGACTGTTCCCAAGAGGAACAGGGTCAAGACTGATTTGCATTTTGCTGCGGTGGCATGGATAGCAAAAGAACGATGGATTAAACCCAGATCTGTGACTGGGGGTGAGTGTTTGCATTGTTCAGCACTCCGTCCATCATCCTTGTGTTTTGCAGACAGGAAGTGACAACACAGGAAAGAGAAAACAACACCATCTTGGATTGGGAAAGGCCCAGAGAAAAGAATAGGAAAAAGGTAGCAGTATAAAAGAAAAAAAGCATACTGGGAAAAAGGAACAGAAAGAAGACAACAGGGAAACCAGCAAGAACACAGCATGGGAACCAGGAGAAAGAAAAGATGAAGTGCACAGAAACCAGAAGAAAAGACGGAAAAAGTCCACCCCGACAAGCAGGAAGAAATCTCATGGAAATAGGTAAGTACGAAGCAACCCGGAGCACAAAATGTGCTTCCCAAAACACGCCGTTAATGTGGTGAAAAAATGCGGAGGACAGCGCTCCGATAATCGGAGTCGCAGTCCAACCGCGGCTGAAAAAAGAGACGCCGCGGTTAAGCGTGGCGTCACAAGAGCCCATACAAACTGTGTCTATAGGCCCTGCCATTACAGCCTATGTGAAATGGTGAATGCACCCTTTTACCACCAATAGAAGTCACTTAGGGGGTCATTACAACATTGGCGATAAAAGCCGCTTACCGCCGTGCAGAAGACCGCCAACATACCGCTTGGGCCGCAGAATACCGCCACTGCCATTATGACCCACAGCTCGGAATCTGCCAAAATCAGACACCCACACAAGTCCGCCACACCAAAGGTCAGTAATAAACTGGCAATAACAAAACCTCCACCGTCACGCCAACAGCAATATGCCCACACTATCACGACCTACAAATCCACGCGGCCGTCTTTCAGCCATGGTATTCCATTGGCGGTACACACCGCCGCGCTCAAAATACACACACTCTTACAAAACACATCCACATTGGACAATTTCAAATACACATACCTGATACATATACACACACCACTCCCACACATCCAATACAATATAAAACAGACACCCACATCTCCCACAAACCCTTACGACAACAATTGCGACAGAAGGCCAGAGAGAGACACCACCAGAAAGAACAATAGCATCCACAGGCACTCAACACCATCACTCACACAACATCCACGCACCTCACACAACACACCTCTAAAATATCACCCCACACATCACAACACACACCACCCCACATATCACCCACACCACCCCATGGCACTGCAAAGACACCCCAGGTTTTCTGAGGAGGAGCTCAGGGTCATGGTGGAGGAAGTCATCCAGGTAGAGCCACAGCTATTCAGATCACAGGTGCAGCACACCACCATAGCTAGGAAGATGGAGCTATGATGAAGAATCGTGGACAGGGTCAATGCAGTGGGACAGCACCCAAGAACTAGGGATGACATCAGGAAGAGGTGGAATGACCTACGGGGGAAGGTGCGTTCCGTGGTCTCAAGACACCAGATTGCGGTTCAGAGGACTGGCGGCGGACCCCTACCTCCTCCCCCAGAACTCACAGCATGGGAGGAGCAGGTCTTGGCTATACTGCATCCTGAGGGCCTTGCAGGAGTAGCTGGAGGAATGGACTCTGCTAAGTCAAATCTTTCACTACTTCATCCCCTACCCACCTGCATGCTATCACATACCCCCACCCTCGCCCTCACCCCCATCACTCCAACTCCTCACATACGTCCCAATATCACAAACCACACATCCCTAACCCAAGCCCTTCATGTAACACCAAAGCATGGACACCCATCACCAAAGCATGTCCACTGCACATACCCATACACCCCCTAAACCATTATCACACAAGGCCCCACTCAAGAATGCAAGCATTGGGGTACAGGGTCACCCACCCATTGCACACCATGGCATACACAGATGCAATAATCATGCTTTTAAACCCCTGCAGAACCCCTACCCAACGTCACTGGACAGGGGGGTCCAGACATGTCCACTCCATCCACAGAAGAGGCCCACAGTGATGACAGCAGCTCTATCCAACTGGATCAAGATGACAAGCCCGGCCCATCTGGGACCTCAGGACAGTCGGTTCCCCTCACACTGGCACAGGCCACTACAGAGCTTCCTCCCTCTGGAAACACCAGCACAGCACCCACCCAGCGGGCCCATACCTCTGTCCCCAGGACACGTCAAGCAGCAGTGTGTCCACCACTACAGGGAACCCAGGCTAACCCACCAACCCAACAACACCAGGGACCCGGGGCAGTGGTAGTGGGCACACGGTTCTGGGGACAGAGGCCCAGGGAAACAGGGAAACTGGGAGGGCTGCAGTGCGACAGTGGGAGGACAGGCCCAGGGAACCCACTCTCCACGAGACCCTCCCCAACATCAAGGGAGCATACCACCATTCCCAGGAGACGATGGCAACGGTACTGGCCAAGTTTCAGGAGACCCAGCGGCTGCAGGAGGAACAGTATTTGGGGTTCAGGGAGGAACTCAAATCCATCAATTCCACCCTGGCCACCATTGTAGGGGTGCTGAAGTAACTTGTCAACACCATGAGGGACACTGTGGCACAACAAGGGGCCCCTGACACTAGCCTGGACGATGAACTGCCCACCACCTCTGCCAGCGCTAGTGGACAGGAGGCACCGCCACAGGACCACAACACCAGCACCCCACCCCCTGCAGATGGAGAACCACCCACAAACGGTCCCTGAGATCCAGGACAAAGACAGAGAACAATGCCAAGACCCCCGCCAGGATATGACACCACCCTAATTGTCATCCTTCTGTCCCACTTTGTCACCCTGTCCATACTTAAACTGCCCCAGCTCCACTTCCTATGCCCCTTTGGACAATGCACCTGTGAGACTAATAGACTGGACTCTGCCATTGACATTCCTCCACCATCACCCCTGACCATTTTACAACGCCCTCCAATATTTAGCACTTAAATAAACAACCTTGAATCACAAAACAATCTGGAGTCAGTCTGTCCTTTCACAAATGTGTATTTGCAATAACTATGGAATATAGCAATGTCCATTCTATTATCAACATACCTATGTCACACAGCTCTAGTCAATGAGGTAACATAGCAGAGGTCACACAGTGGGACCCACATCTGTGAAATGGAAAGGCAAAGTGACAATTCAGGGTCCATACACTGGGTGAAAGTGACAGATAGATGAGAGGTAGAAGAATTAAATCAGATGTAGCAGGCAGTGTTGTCTTCTTACCTGTGTCTCACTGGAAGTATTGCTGGATCACCGTGTTCCTGTTGTCTATGTCCTCTTCTTCTGCTTCCTCGTCTTCACTGTCCACAGGCTCCACAGCTGCCACAACACCTCCATCTGGACCATCCTCCTGCAGAAAAGGCACCTGTTGTTGCAAAGCCAAGTTGTGAAGCATACAGCAGGCCACGATGATCTGGCACACCTTTGGTGAGTAGAATAGGGGACCACCTGACATATGGAAGTACCGGAACCTGGCCTTCAGGAGGCCAAAGGTCCTCTCTATAATCCTCCTAGTTAGCCCATGGGTCTCATTGTAGCGTTTTTCTGCCCTTGTCCTGGGATTCCTCACTGGGGTCAGTAGCCATGACAGGTTGGGGTAACCAGAGTCACCTGCAACTGGCGAGGGACAACTGTTAGACACACACTAACTCTTAGGGACATCCCAAGACCCAGACACCTAGTCACACTGTATTGGGTCCATGTCCTCACCTAATAGCCACACACTGTGCCTCTGGAGTTGCCCCATCACATAAGGGATTCTGCTATTCCTCCGAATGTAAGCGTCATGTACTGAGCTAGGAAATTTGGCATTCACATGGGAGATGTACTGGTCTGCCAAACACACCATCTGCACATTCATCAAATGGTAACTCTTCAGGTTTCTGTACACCTGTTCACTCCTGCGGGGGGGGGGGTACCAAGGCCACATGTGTCCCATCAACAGCACCTATGATGTTGGGGATGTGTCCCAGGGCATAGAAGTCACCTTTCACTGTAGGCAAATCCTCCACCTGAGGGAAAATGATGTAGCTACGCATGTGTTTCAGCAGGGCAGACAACACTCTGGACAACTCGTTGGAAAACATAGGCTGGGACATTCCTGATGCAATGGCCACTGTTGTTTGAAAAGACCCACTTGCCAGGAAATGGAGTACTGACAGCACCTGCACTTGAGGGGGGATTCCTGTGGCATGGCAGATAGCTGACATCAGGTCTGGCTCCAGCTGGGCACACAGTTCCAGGATTGTGGTACGATCAAGTCTGTAGGTGATGATTACATGTCGCTCCTCCATTGTCGACAGGTCCACCAGCGGTCTGTACACCAGAGGATGCCGCCATCTCCTCACCTGCCCCAGTGGACGTGCTCTATGGAGGAGAACAGCGATCAGAGAGTCAACCAACTCTGAGGTACATAAACACAACTTAATCGTAAAATGTTTTCAAATCGACATATGGCTGTATTAGTGTTTAAGCAAGGCCTAGATATGTGTGACGCAGTCAAAATGAATGCCATGTGGCCCCCTGAAATGGCGTCTGCCTGACTTGTAATGTGGGACAAGGGGATATGAGGTAACTGTTTTGGCGTAGTATACCGTCTTGGTAGGCGGTCGAAGACCGTGGCGCAATCCTGCATTGGTTAACATTGGACCCTATGGGTCCGAGGAGCCAATGACGATGTATGCCGGCGATGACGGTAAGCACCGCCGCGGACGTCACCGCCATTTTCTCTCTGTTCACTCACTTGATACCTGATCTTCGACAGGAGAGGACCTACACTGCAAGTGCTGCTGTGACCTCAGCCTGGAAGAGACAATGGCTTGTGTGTCTGGGGAAAGGGCCCCTGCCTTCAGCACGGAGGAGTTGGAGAAACTAGTGGATGGGGTCCTCCCCCAGTACACGTTACTCTACGGTCCTCCAGACAAACAGGTGAGTACACTGTGAGCATGCTGTATGGGCAATGGCTGCTTGGAGTTGTGTGGATGACAGATAGTGGGGGAGAATGAGGCATGCATGAAACAATGGTGAGTGCATGTGCGTCATGGCAAGGGTAGGGATGCGGGCCAATGACTGTGAGAGTGCGGACGGTTATATCTTCTCCTTTTCCCCTGTACTATTCCTGTAGATCAGCGCCCACCAGAAGAAGGATGTTCGGCGTGCCATCGCCAAGGAAGTCCAGACCCTGGGGGTCTACCACAGACGGAGCACCCACTGCTGGAAAAGATGGGGGGACATTCGCCGCTGGAGCAAGAAGACGGCGGAGGCCCATCTGGGGATGGCCTCCCAACGTGGGAGGGGTGCCCGTCCCACCATGACCCACCTGATGTTCCGGATCCTGGCGGTGGCGTACCCGGAGTTGGATGGGCGCTTGAGGGCATCATAGCAGCCACAAGGGGGTGAGTATACTCTCATTCAGCTGATTCAGCGCGCATTGTAGGTGTCTGGGTGGGGGAGGTGGGCTGTGGGTTCCCCTCGGCCAGGGTGAGTTTAGAAGGCAAGGTCCCTTCTTAAGGCAAGCCCTGTGGCACCCCACCCCACCTGTTTACAGAGCCAACTACACCTAGTCAGGCTCCTGTGACATCCATGTGTGCAGCAATCGGGCAGAGCCTCGTAACCCATGTCCCTGTGATTGATTAGGGAACTCCAAGTGCACAGCATAGTGTAGGGAGCTTCTGTGTCTGTAGTGTCCGCCAACTGTAGCGGTATTGCATGCACTCAACATGTCTTTCTTCTCTCTTCCCCCCCCCCCCTTTTTGTGGTCTCCCTGTGCTTGTGTGCATTAGCATCATCAGACGGAGGAGCAGTAGCACCGGAGCAGGAGGGAGTTGCATTCCACATGGCCCGGGAGGGTGACATAACGGAGTCAGAAGCCACCAGTGGGATGGAGGGAGAGGGGAGCTCCACGGCAGGGACAGGAGCAGATACCAGCGACACATACTCCTCCTCTGATGGGAGCTCCCTTGCGGTGGCGGGCCCCTCTGTGCCCCCGCATCTACAGGTACGGCTGCCACCCCGCCTACCAGCACCACCCTCCCAGCAGCCCCTCAGCGTTTGCCCCGTGGCCGCTCACCCAGGAGGGTGGGCATCTCCTTCGCCCCAGGCACCTCAGCCCCTGCCCCTGTCACCCCTGCTGCCCTCAGTGAGGAGACCATTGACCTCCTCAGGTCCCTCACTGTTGGGCAGTCTACCATTTTGAATGCCATCCAGGGTGTAGAGAGGCAGTTGCAACAGACAAATGCATTCCTGGAGGGCATTCATTCTGGTCAGGCAGCCCATCAGTGAGCTTTTCAGACTCTGGCCTTAGCACTGATGGCAGCCATTGTCCCTGTCTCTAGCCTCCCCCTCCAACTTCCTCCACCCAGACCCAAACCCCTGTACCTCAGCCTATCCCAAGCACACCATCCGACCAGCATGCACACACGTCAACACACAAGGGAAGCTCAGGCAAACATAAGTACCACACATCCCATAGGCACTCACACAAGCATCTTACACATGCAGACATACCAACAGCCACTGCCTCCACTGTGTCCCCGTCTCCCTCCTCCCTCCCAGTCTCGTCTCCACTCACACCTGCATGCACTACATCGTCATCCACTACCTCCATCACCAGCAGACCCATCACCACACCCCGCTCACGTGCAGTCACCACCCCCACTACCATTCACACATCCCCTGTGTGCTCTCCCAGTGTGTCTGTGAGCCCACCTCCCAAGGTACACAAACGCAGCCACACACCCACCCAACAGCCATCCACTACACGACAGCCTCTAGCCCATGCACCTTCACCCAAAGTCACCAAACGTACACCTCCTACAACCACTACCTCTTCCTCCACTCCCAAACCCCCTCCATCTACCCATCCCAGTGTGTCCAAAAATCTTTTCCTGTCCAACCTTGACCTCTTCCCCTCACCTCCCCCACCCCTTCAGTCTCCTGGGCCCGCCTCTCCAGGTCCCAACCCAGCGCCTCAGCCACAACATCTGTGGGAACAGTGGTGCCAGTAGTAACCGGCTTCTGGAGTGCGCCAGGCAGCAGGGCAGCCAGTGTGCCAAGAAGCCAGAGCACGGACAGTTCCCCACCTCAAAAGCACAAAAAGTTGGCCAGTGCCCGGCGGGAGAGAGGAAAAAAATCTTCCACCAAAGCCGCTCCCAGGGGTACAGTTGGGAGTGTGGAGCCAGCTGCGCCACCATCCAAGGTGGGGAAGGGGCACAATAAAACAGGCAAGTCTGGGAAAACCTGCACGGCGGACAAGACCGCAACCAGCATCGCTGCCAAGGACACCGCCGCCACAAGCACCGCTGCCAGGGACACCGCCGCCACAAGCACCGCTGCCAAGGACACCACCGCCACAAGCACCACTGAACACGACACCACCGCCACCAGCACCGCTGAACAGGACACCGCCGCCACAAGCACCGCTGCCAAGGACAACGCCACCACAAGCACCGCTGCCAAGGACACCGCCGCCAGCAGCAACGCTGAACAGGACACAGCCGCCACCAGCACCGCTGAACAGGACACCACCGCAACAAGCACCGCAGGCCAGTGAGCGCCAAAGATTCCGATGCTACTGAGGCTGCCACGAGTAGGATGAAGCACTCTGGGCACCAAGCCCCCTCCAGAACCAGTGGAGAAAGGCATCAACTACATCAGTCCTTGGCAGGATAAAGCACTCTGGGCACCAAGCCCCTTCCAGAACCAGTGGAGATTCACATCCACTACCTCAGTCCTTGGCAGGATGAAGCACTCTATGCACCAAGCCCCCTCCAGCACCAGCCCCCTCCAGAACCAGTGGAGACAGGCATCCACTACCTCTTTCCTTGGCAGGATGAAGCACTCTGGGCACTAAGCCACCTCCAGAACCAGTGGAGATTCACATCCACTACCTCAGTTCTTGGCAGGATGAAGCACTCTGGGTACCAAGCCCCCTCCAGAACCAGTGGAGAAAGACATCCACTACCTCTGCCCTTGGCAGGATGAAGCAGTCTGGGCACCAAACCAGTGGAGACTGTTATCCACTTGAGAGACTGTGGCTTTGCACACCCCAGGATACAGCAGTGGGCAACCCACCCACTGGTGAGACTTGGGAGACTGTGGCTTTGCACTCCCCAGGATAAAGCAGTGGGCAACCCACTCACTGGAGAGACTTGAGAGACTGTGGCTTTGCACTCCCCAGGGTAAAGCAGTGGGCAACCCACCCACTGGAGAGACTTGAGAGACGGTGGCTTTGCACTCCCCAGGATACATCAATGGGCATGGAGCCCCCTTGTGGATCTGGCGTTGTGCACTCATCCGGCTGAGGCGCCCCCTTTCCCTTCCCCCTGAGGTGCCTGTTTTATTTCTATCTGATGCCCCAGCAGTGTTCTCTCCGTCTTGTTCGGGTATTGAGTGTGGGCCTCGCCCATGCATTTTGTGCCCAGTGGTCCCAGTGGAATACCTTGGACTTGTATTCTTGGTGTATATATTTGTTTTGAGTTTGAATATCTTTATATGTATATATTTCTGATTAATGTATTTGAATATATTACAATCGTTCGATTAATTTCCTTTTGTCCTTGCATTCTTCCAAGGGGGTTTGGGGGGTGTTAATGTAATGTATCAACATGTACTTGTGTGTGTGTTGTAGTGGGTGGGTGAGGGTGGGGGTGGGAGTGTTGTGTGTTGCGTGTCACTCTTTTTTCCCTCCCTCCTCCTCTGTGTCGTAGGTGCAGTACTCACTGTGGTCTTCGCTGCCGTCTTTGTTGTTCCTGGTAGAGGAGCAGGAAGATAAGGGCTGGTAGAATCTGGAGCTCGGGTTCCATGGCGTCCTGATTCCTTGTGGGATGTGCAGAGGGGAGCGTTTTCCATTCCAAGTCCTGTTTCCGCCGTGTTTGTTCGCGGTGAATCTGCCCCGGAAAAGGTGGCGGATTGGTGCCTTGTTATAATGTGGGCGGTACATTGTCTTCCGCCTGTCTGTTGGCGGTTACCGCCGCAATGTTTGTTTCTACCGCCTTGGCGGCCGGAGTGTTAAAGTGGCTGTCTATGTTGGCGGTTTCTGCCACGGTCGTGATTCCATTTTTTTTACCACAGGCCTGTTGGCGGTTTTACCACCGCTTTAACACCAACCGCCAGGGTTGTAATGACCACCTTAGACAGTGTAAGTCACCCCTCCGGTAAGCCCTTCAGCCCAAGGGCAGGGTGGATGTCCCTAAGTGTGAGAGTACCCTCGATGAGCAGAGTACCCCCTACAACTCCCAGACTCCATTCCCTGGGCATTGTAAGTGCGGGGAAGCCATCCTAAGGTATGTAGTGGGTGCTGGTCAACAAGAGTGGTCCAACTACATAATGGCTTCTCTAAACCTGGGCATGTTTGGTTTCAAACATGTTTCAAACATGTTGGAATCATGCAAATACACCAATTCCAATGCTAGTTGCATGTCCCCAGTACTCTGGGGGTTCCTTAAAGGATATCCCAGTTCTGCTTGTACAGCCTTATGGGGTCTGGCTGCCAGCCCATGCTGCTGCTGACACCAGACACTGTTCTGCCCTCCTGCTGGTGAGCCTGACTCAAGCAGAGGAAGACAGAAAAAAGGATTTCCTGCAAGTGTGATCACCTCTGCATGTGTATTAGGTGTCTATAGGTGTGGTGGGGTGGCTTCTGAGCGCCACCAGACTGCTTTGAAGGGACATTTGGTGCCCTCCTTGCATAGTCCCGTTTGCACCAGTTTAGGAACCCTCAGTTCCCGCTCTGGCCTAAAACTGCACAAAGGAGAAGGGAGTGACCACCCCCCTGTCCAGCTTCTCCCCTAGGGAGGTGCAGAGAGCTCTGCTAGGTGGCCGGTTGATTCTGCCATCTTGGAAACAAGGTAAACAGAGGCCGCTGGGAACATCTGACTGATTAGGCCAGGTAAATGACGTCCCTGAACCCCTCTGATAGGTGGGTCACTACAGAGAGTGACTAACTCCCTTTTAGGGTTACTTAAGGGGTCCCCTGTGGGTGGGTCCTCAGATTCATCGAGCAAGACTCTACAAGGAACTCTCTGCAAGACATCTTCTGCTCCGGGCCTCTGGAACGGCCGCTGATCTGCTTTGGAACCGAAACAAGTCTGCTTCTGGTGGGATGGCTCCCATTGCAACATTGTTTCTCCGGACCCTGCAAGAATTCTGCAACATCCAAGGCTCTCCATTTTCCAGGGTCACAAGAATTCTGTTTGCGCCTGGAAGCATGAAGGAATCTCTCTTGGAGTGAAGGAGTCACTCTCCTCCACACGCAGGCACCTCAAGATAACGCTGACTGGCTGGTGGGGTCTGCTGTTCCATGGACATCAAAAGCCTCTGCATCACAGGTGGTGGGTCTGTGGCCTCCTCTGGGACCTGCTTCTCTTCTGATCAACTTGGGAGGTGGCGGGCCCCTCCTCCTGCCACTAGGCTGGAACTCCTGTGCGCCACAACTGTTGCTCTTGCCAAGGCTTGTTGACATTCCTTTCAGGAGATCTTCAGGTGCCAGGAAGACTCGACCTCCAGCATCCTGCAACTCAAATCCCCACCCCCTTCCTGCAACTCCTGGGACTTCTGTTTTTTCTGCTTCTGGGGCCTCCTTGTGATTCCCTGTGCCCATCGCCTGTGGGTCACTTGTGGGGGCTCCGATTACTTTTCTCTGCCTTCCTGTGTGCTAGGGGGCAGCCCTGACACTGTTTCAAGGGTACAGTCTCCTGGACCTTGCTGGTCCCCAAAAACTTGCAAATGCATTTTCAGCTCCTGCTTGCATTTGCCAGTGCTTGTTGGTGGCCTCGCTGGTCACTGACCCTCCTGCAATCCGGTGACTGACATGGGACAGCTCATAGGTGACTAGGACCTTCTGTAGCTGCTGGACCCCACAGCTGGACTTCTTCTTTCACCAACCTGCAGGAACTTCACTTCTAGAAGGGCGGGCATTGCCACCTGCGCCACCTGGGCACCTCAAAGGGTACTAGACTCTGTGCTTTTCAGGTCTTCTACATCACAAATCTGTCCCTGGGTTACACCAGCCTGTTCCCTGGGTCGCGACAGCAACTGAAGAATCTGAGGCTTCATTTGACTTCAGTGGGGGTTCCTAACGTCCTTTCACCCCTATGCATCCTGGTTCCCTGGTGTACGTACTCCTGTTTTCTAGGTATCCTTGGGTGGGGACACTTTCCAACCTTCCTCTTGTCTGTTGGTTTTCTCGGGTTCCACTGGGAAGTATCCTGAAACACACAAGGTCCTACCACCACTGCCCTGTTTTAGTCTATGGGACGACTGGGTATGTAACCACTCTGCATCTGGTTGCTGGGGGCACTTACCATACTTACCTGTGGTGTTTTCATCTACCCCATCCCTTAGCTAGCTACCACAATTACCTTGGTTGGCTTTACTATTTTGTATTCCACCTACTTATTTTATGGTTTGCCCCCCCCCCCACCCACAGGGACCTTTTTATTTTACGCTATTCCTGCTTGTTATTTTGTGTATATATTGTATGCAGATATTTCCAAAGGGAGATATACCAATGATAGTCTAGTAGTTAGTGCAGGACTTCCTTGTTTGAAATTGGTCTGCAGACTCACCTCTGCGGATGGTATTGCTTGGGTATTTATTCCTTACTGACCCACTCATCCTTCCCAATGTACAAATGATTTCTAGAGACAGAGCTACTTCCCTTTTAAGGCCTTGGATTTCCACACCAGTGGTCAGTGTTCTTCATGGTTCTGCACTTCTGATGGGGAAAGCTGTGGACAGAAACTGACATCAGCGCACCTAGGTGGACCATCGCAGATGATGCCGAATGACACCACCTACCAGCGTGCAGGGCTACTGCTCACGAAACATCTTCCTGATATAGGGGGTCATCCCGCCGGGCGGAAGCCGCCAAAAGACCGCACCGCGGTCAAATGACCGCGGCGGTCATTCTAACTTTCCAGCCGGCCCAGCGGGAAAGCCCCTGCAAAGAGGAAGCCGGCTCCGAATGGAGCCGGCGGATTTGCAGGGGTGCGACGGGTGCAGTGGCACCCATCGCGATTTTCAGTGTCTGCAAAGCAGACACTGAAAATCTTTGTGGGGCCCTGTTAGGGAGCCCCTGCACTGCCCATGCCAGTGGCATGGGCAGTGCAGGGGCCCCCAGAGGCCCCAAGACACCCGTTCCCGCCAGCCTGGTTCTGGCGGTGTAAACCGGCAGAAACAGGATGGCAGGAAGGGGGTCGGAATCCCCATGGCGGCGCTGCAAGCAGCGCTGCCATGGAGGATTCCCTGGGCCAGGGGTAACCCTGCGGGAAACCGCCGGTTCCCCTTTTCTGACCGCGGCTTTACCGCCGCGGTCAGAATGGCCCAGGAAGCACCGCCAGCCTGTTGGCGGTGCTTCCTCTGCCCTCCACCCTGGCGGTTTCAAACCGCAAGGGTCGGAATGAGGGCCATAGTCTGACACCTGGGGAAATTCTAAGGTATGGAATCTGTGGCTAAATATAGGGCCTTATTTATACTTTTTGGTGCAAAACTGCACTAAGGCAGTTTTGCCCCAAAAAGTTTTGCATCGGCTTGCACCATTTTTTAGCACCAGCTGGGCACCATATTTATGGAATGGTGCAAGCCGGTGCAAAGGGTAGGCTAGCTTAAAAAAAAATGACGTTAGGCAGTTTTGAGTCAAAATAAATGATTCTGACCAGATTAGCATAATTTTTTGACGCTAAGGGGCATATTATACTCTGTTAGCACTGAATTAGCGTAATTTTTTTTTTTTACTCTAATTCAGTGCAAAACTAACTCCATATTTATACTTTGGTGCTAGACCCGTCTAGCACCAAATTTATGGAGTTAAAGTCATTTTTTGGAAGGGCAAACCTACCTTGCCTTAATGAGATGCAAGGTAGGCGTTCCCGTGCAAAAAAATGACTCTATGGCCTTAACACCATGGGCCATATTTATACTTTTCGACGCACAACTGCGCCAACGCAGTTGTGCGTCAAAAAATCTAACGCCGGCTAACGCCATTCTGAAGCGCCATTCTGAAGCGCCATGCGGGCGCCGTATTTATTCAATGACGTTAGCCGGCGTTAGCCGGCGGAGCAGCCTGGTGTGCGTGAAAAAAAATGATGTACACCAGGCAGCGCCGGCGTAGGGGAATATGGAGTTTGGTCGCCAAAAAATGGGGCAAGTCAGGCTGAGGCAAAATTTTCGCCTCAACCCGATTTGCGCCATTTTTTTTCACTCCCAACCCCCATTGAAATGACTCCTGTCTTAGCAAAGACAGGAGTCATACCCCTTGCCCAATGGCCATGCCCAGGGGACTTCTGTCCCCTGGGCATGGTCATTGGGCATAGTGGCATGTAGGGGGGCACAAATCAGGCCCCCCTATGCCACAAAAAAAACTAAAAAAAAATTACTTACCTGAACTTACCTTATGTTCCCTGGGATGGGTCCCTCCATCCTTTGGCGTCCTCCTGGGGTGGGCAAGGGTGACAGGGGGGGTCCCTGGGGGCATGGGAGGGCACCTCTGGGCTCCTTCCGAGCCCACAGGTCCCTTAACGCCTGCCCTGACCAGGCGCTAAAAAACGACGCAAAAGCGGCTGGACATCATTTTTTTTTGACCCGCCCACTCCCGGGCGTCATTTTTGCCCGGGAGTGTAAATACGGCGCACATGCCTCGGAGTCAGTTTTTTAGATGGGAACGCCTACCTTGCATATCATTAACGCAAAGTAGGTGTCCACGCTAAAAAATGACGCAAACTCCATGGACTTTGGCGCTAGACGCGTCTAACGCCCGAGTATAAATATGGAGTTCGTTTTGCGTCGAATTTGCGTAAAAAAAAACGACGCTAATCCGGCGCAAACGGAGTATAAATATGGCCCCATATTTATACTCCCATGTAAAAATGGTGCAAGGGAAGGAGGAGGGGTCAAAAAATGGGGCAAAGCTTGCTTTGCCCCATTTTTTAAGACCTGGTCAGGGCAGGTGTTAGGGGACCTGTGGCCCTATTTCCATGGTGGAACACCATGGAATAAGCCCAGAGGTGCCCTCCCTAGGCCCTAGGTGCACCCCCACCCACACTAGAGGGACTGCGAGGATGGGGGACCACATCCCAGGTAAGTACAGGTAAGTGCATTTTATTTTTGAAAGTGCCATAGGGGGCCCTGAAAGGGGCCCCCATACATGGCACCGGGTGCAATGGCCATGCCCAGGGGACCCCTGTCCTCTGTGCTGGCCACTGGGGTGGTGGGCATGACTCCTGCCTTTTCTAAGGCAGGAGTCATGTGGCATGGTAGGTTTAGCACCATAAAATGACGCTAATCTGGTTAGAGTCATTTTTTTTTACTCTAACCTGCCTAAAGCCATTTTTTGGTGCTAAACCCTCTTCTTCTATACTGCCAGCCCCACCCGACTAAAGTCACTTTTTAAAACTCTAGCCTACCCTTTGCACCGGCTTGCACCATTCCATAAATATGGTGCCCAGCTGGTGCACAGAAATGGTGCAAGCCGGTGCTAAACTTTTTGGTGCAAAACTGAGTTAGTGCAGTTTTGCAGCAAAAAGTATAAATAAGGGCCAATATTTTGTAAGTTTGCGCCACTTTTGTGTCATAAAATGACGTTAATGCGGTGCAAAAAAGTTTAAATCAAGGCCTTGGTGCTAGATGGGTCTAGCACCAAAGTATAAATATGGAGTTAGTTTTGCACCGAATTACAGTAAAAAAAAAATGACACAAATTCGGTGCAAACAGAGTATAAATATGCCCCATAGTCTCTAACAGATAAGATGTTACCAGAGGTGAGTAACTTGTTCGTCAGAGGCGTTCTCATATTTAGCATCTACTGATCAACCACATGGTCAGACTTACACGTTTGCCAAGCTCAACCAGCCACTTAGTAACAGGTTCATTGACTGGGTGGTGCTGCATTGTTTCCTTGTTTAATCAGCACTACTCAATCAGATCTCCTGAATGGCATTGCTTTGGAACTCGTAAGGTGATCAATCTGTGGAAAAAATTTACTGATCAAATGAAACAGCTTCTTGACATATATTCTGGTGGATATATAACCTTGTTGCAGATTGCTCATTGCCCTCTGCCCTCCCCTGTGAGAAAGTGCCATGATTAATAAGATCCCAAGTTCAGACACCTAAGATGCCTGAGTAACACAAAAGTATGATGGAAGGAGTGCTGAACAATGCAAACACTCACCCCCAGTCACAGATCTGGGTTTAATCCATCGTTCTTTTGCTCACTATGCCAACCCAGTTTGGACCCAGCAATATGCAAATCAGTCTTGGCCCTGTTCCTCATGGGAACAGTCCAGCCCGAACTGTCAAGCCAGGTCCTCACTGGACCGGAAACAAGCATCCTGGGACCGGTTTCATGGTTTCACCCTTCATCAGCCAGGCTAGCTTGAGTCCAGTGGGACCCACGTCTCGGCATACCCTTCCCACTTAGGGCAACTTTAGCAGCACAAAAGGATGATGGACGGAGTGCTGAACAATGCAAACACTCACCCCCAGTCACAGATCTGGGTTTAATCCATCGTTCTTTTGCTCACTATGCCACCCCAGTTTGGACCCAGCAATATGCAAATCAGTCTTGGCCCTGTTCCTCATGGGAACAGTCCAGCCCGAACTGCCAAGCCAGGTCCTCATTAGACCGGAAACAAGCATCCTGGGACCGGTTTCAGGGTTTCATCCTTCATCAGCCAGGCTAGCTTGAATCTAGTGGCACAGTGAGCAAGAGACCCACGTCTGGGCATACCCTTCCCACTTAGGGCAACTTTAGCAACACAAAAGGATGATGGACGGAGTGCTGAACAATGCAAACACTCACCCCCAGTCACAGATCTGGGTTTAATCCATCGTTCTTTTGCTCACCATGCCACCCCAGTTTGGACCCAGCAATATGCAAATCAGTCTTGGCCCTGTTCCTCATGGGAACAGTCCAGCCCGAGCTGCCAAGCCAAGTCCTCCTTGGACCGGAAACAAGCATCCTGGGACCGGTTTCAGGGTTTCACCCTTCATCAGCCAGGCTAGCTTGAATCCAGTGGCAAAGTGAGCAAGGGACCCACGTCTGGGCATACCCTTCCCACTTAGGGCAACTTTAGCAACACAAAAGGATGATGGACGGAGTGCTGAACAATGCAAACACTCACCCCCAGTCACAGATCTGTGTTTAATCCATCGTTCTTTTGCTCACCATGCCACCCCAGTTTGGACCCAGCAATATGCAAATCAGTCTTGGCCCTGTTTCTCATGGGAACAGTCCAGCCCGAACTGCCAAGCCAGGTCCTCACTGGACCGGAAACAAGCATCCTGGGACGGGTTTCAGGGTTTCACCCTTCATCAGCCAGGCTAGCTTGAATCCAGTGGCACAGTGAGCAAGGGACCCACGTCTGGGCATACCCTTCCCACTTAGGGCAACTTTAGCAACACAAAAGGATGATGGACGGAGTGCTGAACAATGCAAACACTCACCCCTAGTCACAGATCTGGGTTTAATCCATTGTTCTTTTGCTCACCGTGCCACCCCAGTTTGGACCCAGCAATATGCAAATCAGTCTTGGCCCTGTTTCTCATGGGAACAGTCCAGCCCGAACTGCCAAGCCAGGTCCTCACTGGACCGGAAACAAGCATCCTGGGACGGGTTTCAGGGTTTCACCCTTAATCAGCCAGGCTAGCTTGAATCCAGTGGCACAGTGAGCAAGGGACCCACGCCAGGGCATACCCTTCCCACTTAGGGCAACTTTAGCAACACAAAAGGATGATGGACGGAGTGCTGAACAATGCAAACACTCACCCCCAGCCACAGATCTGGGTTGAATCCATAATTCTTTTGCTTACCATGCCACCCCAGTTTGGACCCAGCAATATGCAAATCAGTCTTGGCCCTGTTCATCACGGGAACAGTCCAGCCCGAACTGCCAAGCTAGGTCCTCACTGGACCAGAAACAAGCATCCTGGGACCGGTTTTAGGGTTTCACCCTTCATCAGCCAGACTAGCTTGAATCCAGTGGCACAGTGAGCAAGGGACCCACGTCTGGGCATACCCTTCCCACTTAGGGAACTTTAGCAACACAAAAGGATAATGGACGGAGTGCTGAACAATGCAAACACTCACCCCCAGTCACAGATCCGGGTTTAATCCATCGTTCTTTTGCTCACCATGCCACCCCAGTTTGGACCAGCAATATGCACATCAATCTTGGCCCTGTTTCTCATGGGAACAGTCCAGCCCAAACTGCCAAGCCAGGCCCTCACTGGACCGGAAACAAGCATCCGGGGACCGGTTTTAGGATTTCACCCTTATCAGCCAGGCTAGCTTGAATCCAGTGGCACAGTGAGCAAGGGACCCATGTCTGGGCATACCCTTCCCACTTAGGGCAACTTTAGCAGCACAAAAGGATGATGGACGGAGTGCTGAACAATGCAAACACTCACCCTCAGTCACAGATCTGGGTTTAATCCATCGTTCTTTTGCTCACCATGCCACCCCAGTTTGGACCCAGCAATATGCAAATCAGTCTTGGCCCTGTTTCTCATGGGAACAGTCCAGCCTGAACTGCCAAGCCAGGTCCTCACTGGACCGGAAACAAGTATCCTGGGACCGGTTTCAGGGTTTCACCCTTCATCAGCTAGGCTAGCTTGAATCCAGTGGCACAGTGAGCAAGGGACCCACGTCTGGGCATACCCTTCCCACTTAGGGCAACTTTAGAAACACAAAAGGATGATGGACGGAGTGCTGAACAATGCAAACACTCACCCCCAATCACAGATCCGGGTTTAATCCATTATTCTTTTGCTCACCATGCCACCCCAGTTTGGACCCAGCAATATGCAAATCAGTCTTGGCCCTGTTCATCACGGGAACAGTCCAGCCTGAACTGCCAAGCCAGGTCCTCACTGGACCGGAAACAAGCATCCTGGGACTGGTTTCAGGGTTTCACCCTTCATCAGCCAGGCTAGCTTGAATCCAGTGGGACCCATGTCTGGGCCTACCCTTCCCACTTAGGGCACCTTTAGCAGCACAAAAGGATGATGGACGGAGTGCTGAACAATGCAAACACTCACCCCCAGTCACAGATCTGGGTTTAATCCATCGTTCTTTTGCTCACTATGCTACCCCAGTTTGGACCCAGCAGTATGCAAATCAGTCTTGGCCCTGTTTCTCATGGGAACAGTACAGCCCGAACTGCCAAGCCAGGTCCTCACTGGACCGGAAACAAGCATCCTGGGACTGGTTTCAGGGTTTCACCCTTCATCAGCCAGGCTAGCTTGAATCCAGTGGGACCCATGTCTGGGCCTACCCTTCCCACTTAGGGCAACTTTAGCAGCACAAAAGAATGATGGATGGAGTGCTGAACAATGCAAACACTCACCCCCAGTCACAGATCTGGGTTTAATCCACCGTTCTTTTGCTCACTATGCTACCCCAGTTTGGACCCAGCAGTATGCAAATCAGTCTTGGCCCTGTTCCTCATGGGAACAGTCCAGCCCAAACTGCCAAGCCAGGTCCTCACTGGACCGGAAACAAGCATCCTGGGACCGGTTTCATGGTTTCACCCTTCATCAGCTACGCTAGCTTGAATCTAGTGGCACAGTGAGCAAGGGACCCACGTCTGGGCATACCCTTCCCACTTAGGGCAACTTTAGCAGCACAAAAGGATGATGGACGGATTGCTGAACAATGCAAACACTCACCCCCAGTCACAGATCTGGGTTTAATCCACCGTTCTTTTGCTCACTATGCTACCCCAGTTTGGACCCAGCAGTATGCAAATCAGTCTTGGCCCTGTTCCTCATGGGAACAGTCCAGCCCAAACTGCCAAGCCAGGTCCTCACTGGACCAGAAACAAGCATCCTGGGACCGGTTTTAGGGTTTTACCCTTCATCAGCCAGACTAGCTTGAATCCAGTGGCACAGTGAGCAAGGGACCCACGTCTGGGCATACCCTTCTCACTTAGGGCAACTTTAGCAACACAAAAGGATGATGGACGGAGTGCTGAACAATGCAAACACTCACCCCCAGTCACAGATCCGGGTTTAATCCATCGTTCTTTTGCTCACCATGCCACCCCAGTTTGGACCAGCAATATGCACATCAGTCTTGGCCCTGTTTCTCATGGGAACAGTCCAGCCCGAACTGCCAAGCCAGGCCCTCACTGGACCGGAAACAAGCATCCTGGGACCGGTTTCAGGGTTTCACCCTTATCAGCCAGGCTAGCTTGAATCCAGTGGCACAGTGAGCAAGGGACCTATGTCTGGGCATACCCTTCCCACTTAGGGCAACTTTAGAAACTCTAAAGGATGATGGACGGAGTGCTGAACAATGCAAACACTCACCCCCAGTCACAGATCTGGGTTTAATCCATTGTTCTTTTGCTCACCATGCCACCCCAGTTTGGACCCAGCAATATGCACATCAATCTTGGCCCTGTTTCTCATGGGAACAGTCCAGCCCGAACTGCCAAGCCAGGCCCTCACTGGACCGGAAACAAGCATCCTGGGACCGGTTTCAGGATTTCACCCTTATCAGCCAGGCTAGCTTGAATCCAGTGGCACAGTGAGCAAGGGACCCATGTCTGGGCATACCCTTCCCACTTAGGGCATCTTTAGCAGCACAAAAGGATGATGGACGGAGTGCTGAACAATGCAAACACTCACCCTCAGTCACAGATCTGGGTTTAATCCATCGTTCTTTTGCTCACCATGCCACCCCAGTTTTGACCCAGCAATATGCAAATCAGTCTTGGCCCTGTTTCTCATGGGAACAGTCCAGCCTGAACTGCCAAGCCAGGTCCTCACTGGACCGGAAACAAGCATCCGGGGACCGGTTTCAGGATTTCACCCTTATCAGCCAGGCTAGCTTGAATCCAGTGGCACAGTGAGCAAGGGACCCATGTCTGGGCATACCCTTCCCACTTAGGGCAACTTTAGCAGCACAAAAGGATGATGGACGGAGTGCTGAACAATGCAAACACTCACCCTCAGTCACAGATCTGGGTTTAATCCATCGTTCTTTTGCTCACCATGCCACCCCAGTTTGGACCCAGCAATATGCAAATCAGTCTTGGCCCTGTTTCTCATGGGAACAGTCCAGCCTGAACTGCCAAGCCAGGTCCTCACTGGACCGGAAACAAGTATCCTGGGACCGGTTTCAGGGTTTCACCCTTCATCAGCTAGGCTAGCTTGAATCCAGTGGCACAGTGAGCAAGGGACCCACGTCTGGGCATACCCTTCCCACTTAGGGCAACTTTAGAAACACAAAAGGATGATGGACGGAGTGCTGAACAATGCAAACACTCACCCCCAATCACAGATCCGGGTTTAATCCATTATTCTTTTGCTCACCATGCCACCCCAGTTTGGACCCAGCAATATGCAAATCAGTCTTGGCCCTGTTCATCACGGGAACAGTCCAGCCTGAACTGCCAAGCCAGGTCCTCACAGGACCGGAAACAAGCATCCTGGGACTGGTTTCAGGGTTTCACCCTTCATCAGCCAGGCTAGCTTGAATCCAGTGGGACCCATGTCTGGGCCTACCCTTCCCACTTAGGGCACCTTTAGCAGCACAAAAGGATGATGGACGGAGTGCTGAACAATGCAAACACTCACCCCCAGTCACAGATCTGGGTTTAATCCATCGTTCTTTTGCTCACTATGCTACCCCAGTTTGGACCCAGCAGTATGCAAATCAGTCTTGGCCCTGTTTCTCATGGGAACAGTACAGCCCGAACTGCCAAGCCAGGTCCTCACTGGACCGGAAACAAGCATCCTGGGACTGGTTTCAGGGTTTCACCCTTCATCAGCCAGGCTAGCTTGAATCCAGTGGGACCCATGTCTGGGCCTACCCTTCCCACTTAGGGCAACTTTAGCAGCACAAAAGAATGATGGATGGAGTGCTGAACAATGCAAACACTCACCCCCAGTCACAGATCTGGGTTTAATCCACCGTTCTTTTGCTCACTATGCTACCCCAGTTTGGACCCAGCAGTATGCAAATCAGTCTTGGCCCTGTTCCTCATGGGAACAGTCCAGCCCAAACTGCCAAGCCAGGTCCTCACTGGACCGGAAACAAGCATCCTGGGACCGGTTTCATGGTTTCACCCTTCATCAGCTACGCTAGCTTGAATCTAGTGGCACAGTGAGCAAGGGACCCACGTCTGGGCATACCCTTCCCACTTAGGGCAACTTTAGCAGCACAAAAGGATGATGGACGGATTGCTGAACAATGCAAACACTCACCCCCAGTCACAGATCTGGGTTTAATCCACCGTTCTTTTGCTCACTATGCTACCCCAGTTTGGACCCAGCAGTATGCAAATCAGTCTTGGCCCTGTTCCTCATGGGAACAGTCCAGCCCAAACTGCCAAGCCAGGTCCTCACTGGACCAGAAACAAGCATCCTGGGACCGGTTTTAGGGTTTTACCCTTCATCAGCCAGACTAGCTTGAATCCAGTGGCACAGTGAGCAAGGGACCCACATCTGGGCATACCCTTCTCACTTAGGGCAACTTTAGCAACACAAAAGGATGATGGACGGAGTGCTGAACAATGCAAACACTCACCCCCAGTCACAGATCCGGGTTTAATCCATCGTTCTTTTGCTCACCATGCCACCCCAGTTTGGACCAGCAATATGCACATCAGTCTTGGCCCTGTTTCTCATGGGAACAGTCCAGCCCGAACTGCCAAGCCAGGCCCTCACTGGACCGGAAACAAGCATCCTGGGACCGGTTTCAGGGTTTCACCCTTATCAGCCAGGCTAGCTTGAATCCAGTGGCACAGTGAGCAAGGGACCTATGTCTGGGCATACCCTTCCCACTTAGGGCAACTTTAGAAACACTAAAGGATGATGGACGGAGTGCTGAACAATGCAAACACTCACCCCCAGTCACAGATCTGGGTTTAATCCATTGTTCTTTTGCTCACCATGCCACCCCAGTTTGGACCCAGCAATATGCACATCAATCTTGGCCCTGTTTCTCATGGGAACAGTCCAGCCCGAACTGCCAAGCCAGGCCCTCACTGGACCGGAAACAAGCATCCTGGGACCGGTTTCAGGATTTCACCCTTATCAGCCAGGCTAGCTTGAATCCAGTGGCACAGTGAGCAAGGGACCCATGTCTGGGCATACCCTTCCCACTTAGGGCATCTTTAGCAGCACAAAAGGATGATGGACGGAGTGCTGAACAATGCAAACACTCACCCTCAGTCACAGATCTGGGTTTAATCCATCGTTCTTTTGCTCACCATGCCACCCCAGTTTTGACCCAGCAATATGCAAATCAGTCTTGGCCCTGTTTCTCATGGGAACAGTCCAGCCTGAACTGCCAAGCCAGGTCCTCACTGGACCGGAAACAAGTATCCTGGGACCGGTTTCAGGGTTTCACCCTTCATCAGCCAGGCTAGCTTGAATCCAGTGGCACAGTGAGCAAGGGACCCACGTCTGGGCATACCCTTCCCACTTAGGGCAACTTTAGAAACACAAAAGGATGATGGACGGAGTGCTGAACAATGCAAACACTCACCCCCAATCACAGATCTGGGTTTAATCCATTATTCTTTTGCTCACCATGCCACCCCAGTTTGGACCCAGCAATATGCAAATCAGTCTTGGCCCTGTTCATCACGGGAACAGTCCAGCCTGAACTGCCAAGCCAGGTCCTCACTGGACCGGAAACAAGCATCCTGGGACTGGTTTCAGGGTTTCACCCTTCATCAGCCAGGCTAGCTTGAATCCAGTGGGACCCATGTCTGGGCATACCCTTCCCACTTAGGGCAACTTTAGCAGCACAAAAGAATGATGGATGGAGTGCTGAACAATGCAAACACTCACCCCCAGTCACAGATCTGGGTTTAATCCATTGTTCTTTTGCTCACCATGCCACCCCAGTTTGGACCCAGCAATATGCAAATCAGTCTTGTCCCTGTTCCTCATTGGAACAGTCCAGCCCAACTGTCAAGACAGGTCCTCACTGGACCGGAAACAAGCATCCTGGGACCGGTTTCATGGTTTCACCCTTCATCAGCTAGGCTAGCTTGAATCTAGTGGCACAGTGAGCAAGGGACCCACGTCTGGGCATACCCTTCCCACTTAGGGCAACTTTAGCAGCACAAAAGGATGATGGACGGAGTGCTGAACAATGCAAACACTCACCCCCAGTCACAGATCTGGGTTTAATCCACCGTTCTTTTGCTCACTATGCTACCCCAGTTTGGACCCAGCAGTATGCAAATCAGTCTTGGCCCTGTTCCTCATGGGAACAGTCCAGCCCAAACTGCCAAGCCAGGTCCTCACTGGACCAGAAACAAGCATCCTGGGACCGGTTTTAGGGTTTCACCCTTCATCAGCCAGACTAGCTTGATTCCAGTGGCACAGTGAGCAAGGGACCCACGTCTGGGCATACCCTTCCCACTTAGGGCAACTTTAGCAACACAAAAGGATGATGGACGGAGTGCTGAACAATGCAAACACTCACCCCCAGTCACAGATCCGGGTTTAATCCATCGTTCTTTTGCTCACCATGCCACCCCAGTTTGGACCAGCAATATGCACATCAGTCTTGGCCCTGTTTCTCATGGGAACAGTCCAGCCCGAACTGCCAAGCCAGGCCCTCACTGGACCGGAAACAAGCATCCTGGGACCGGTTTCAGGGTTTCACCCTTATCAGCCAGGCTAGCTTGAATTCAGTAGCACAGTGAGCAAGGGACCTACGTCTGGGCATACCCTTCCCACTTAGGGCAACTTTAGCAACACAAAAGGATGATGGACGGAGTGCTGAACAATGCAAACACTCACCCCCAGTCACAGATCTGGGTTTAATCCATTGTTCTTTTGCTCACAATGCCACCCCAGTTTGGACCCAGCAATATGCAAATCAGTCTTGGCCCTGTTTCTCATGGGAATAGTCCAGCCCGAACTGCCAAGCCAGGTCCTCACTGGACCGGAAACAAGCATCCTGGGACCGCTTTCAGGGTTTCACCCTTCATCAGCCAGGTTAGCTTGAATCCAGTGGCACAGTGAGCAAGGGACCCACGTCTGGGCATACCCTTCCCACTTAGGGCAACTTTAGCAGCACAAAAGGATGATGGACGGAGTGCTGAACAATGCAAACACTCACCCCCAGTCACAGATCTGGGTTTAATCCATCGTTCTTTTGCTCACCATGCCACCCCAGTTTGGACCCAGCAATATGCAAATCAGTCTTGGCCCTGTTTCTCATGGGAACAGTCCAGCCCGAACTGCCAAGCCAGGTCCTCACTGGACCGGAAACAAGCATCCGGGGACCGGTTTCAGGGTTTCACCCTTCATCAGCCAGGCTAGCTTGAATCCAGTCGCACAGTGAGCAAGGGACCCACGTCTGGGCATACCCTTCCCACTTAGGGCAACTTTAGCAACACAAAAGGATGATGGACAGAGTGCTGAACAATGCAAACACTTACCCCCAGTCACAGATCTGGGTTTAATCCATCGTTCTTTTGCTCACCATGCCACCCCAGTTTGGACGCAGCAATATGCAAATCAGTCTTGGCCCTGTTCCTCATGGGAACAGTCCAGCCCGAACTGCCAAGCCAGGCCCTCACTGGACCGGAAACAAGCATCCTGGGACCGGTTTCAGGGTTTCACCCTTATCAGCCAGGCTAGCTTGAATCCAGTGGCACAGTGAGCAAGGGACCTACGTCTGGGCATACCCTTCCCACTTAGGGCAACTTTAGCAACACAAAAGGATGATGGACGGAGTGCTGAACAATGCAAACACTCACCCCCAGTCACAGATCTGGGTTTAATCCATCGTTCTTTTGCTCACCATGCCACCCCAGTTTGGACCCAGCAATATGCAAATCAGTCTTGGCCCTGTTTCTCATGGGAACAGTCCAGCCCGAACTGCCAAGCCAGGTCCTCACTGGACCGGAAACAAGCATCCTGGGACCGGTTTTAGGGTTTCACCCTTCATCAGCCAGACTAGCTTGAATCCAGTGGCACAGTGAGCAAGGGACCCACGTCTGGGCATACCCTTCCCACTTAGGGCAACTTTAGCAACACAAAAGGATGATGGACGGAGTGCTGAACAATGCAAACACTCACCCCCAGTCACAGATCCAGGTTTAATCCATCGTTCTTTTGCTCACCATGCCACCCCAGTTTGGACCCAGCAATATGCAAATCAGTCTTGGCCCTGTTTCTCATGGGAACAGTCCAGCCCGAACTGCCAAGCCAGGTCCTCACTGGACCGGAAACAAGCATCCTGGGACCGGTTTTAATGTTTCACCCTTCATCAGCCAGACTAGCTTGAATCCAGTGGCACAGTGAGCAAGGGACCCACGTCTGGGCATACCCTTCCCACTTAGGGCAACATTAGCAACACAAAAGGATGATGGACAGAGTGCTGAACAATGCAAACACTCACCCCCAGTCACAGATCCGATTTTAATCCATCGTTCTTTTGCTCACCATGCCACCCCAGTTTGGACCAGCAATATGCACATCAGTCTTGGCCCTGTTTCTCATGGGAACAGTCCAGCCCGAACTGGCAAGCCAGGCCCTCACTGGACCGGAAACAAGCATCCTGGGACCGGTTTCAGGGTTTCACCCTTATCAGCCAGGCTAGCTTGAATCCAGTGGCACAGTGAGCAAGGGACCTATGTCTGGGCATACCCTTCCCACTTAGGGCAACTTTAGCAACACAAAAGGATGATGGACAGAGTGCTGAACAATGCAAACACTCACCCCCAGTCACAGATGTGGGTTTAATCCATTATTCTTTTGCTCACCATGCCACCCCAGTTTGGACCCAGCAATATGCAAATAAGTCTTGGCCCTGTTCATCACGGGAACAGTCCAGCCCAAACTGCCAAGCCAGGTCCTTACTGGACCGGAAACAAGCATCCTGGGACCGGTTTCAGGGTTTCACCCTTCATCAGCCAGGCTAGCTTGAATCCAGCGGCACAGTGAGCAAGGCACCCACGTCTGGGCATACCCTTCCCACTTAGGGCAACTTTAGCAGCACAAAAGGATGATGGACGGAGTGCTGAACAATGCAAACACTCACCCCCAGTCATTGTTCTTTTGCTGACCATGCCACCCCAGTTTGGACCTAGCAACATGCAAATCAGTCTTGGCCCTGTTCCTCATGGGAACAGTCCAGCCCGAACTGCCAAGCCAGGTCCTCATTGGACCGGAAACAAGCATCCTGGGACCAGTTTCAGGGTTTCATCCTTCATCAGCCAGGCTAGCTTGAATCCAGTGGCACAGTGAGCAAGAGACCCACATCTGGGCATACCCTTCCCACTTAGGGCAACTTTAGCAACACAAAAGGATGATGGAAGGAGTGCTGAACAATGCAAACACTCATCCCCATTCACAGATCTGGGTTTAATCCATCGTTCTTTTGCTCACCATGCCACCCCAGTTTGCACCCAGCAATATGCAAATCAGTCTTGGCCCTGTTCCTCATGGGAACAGTCCAGCCCGAACTGCTAAGCCAGGTCCTCCTTGGACCGGAAACAAGCATTCTGGGACCGGTTTCAGGGTTTCACCCTTCATCAGCGAGGCTAGCTTGAATCCAGTGGCAAAGTGAGCAAGGGACCCACGGGTATGGTGATGGACGGAGTGCTGAACAATGCAAACTCTCACCCCCAGTCACAGATCTGGGTTTAATCCATCGTTCTTTTGCTCACCATGCCACCCCAGTTTGGACCCAGCAATATGCAAATCAGTCTTGGCCCTGTTTCTCATGGGAACAGTCCAGCCCGAACTGCCAAGCCAGGTCCTCATTGGACCGGAAACAAGCATCCTGGGACCAGTTTCAGGGTTTCATCCTTCATCAGCCAGGCTAACTTGAATCCAGTGGCACAGTGAGCAAGAGACCCACATCTGGGCATACCCTTCCCACTTAGGGCAACTTTAGCAACACAAAAGGATGATGGAAGGAGTGCTGAACAATGCAAACACTCATCCCCATTCACAGATCTGGGTTTAATCCATCGTTCTTTTGCTCACCATGCCACCCCAGTTTGGACCCAGCAATATGCAAATCAGTCTTGGCCCTGTTCCTCATGGGATCAGTCCAGCCGAACTGCTAAGCCAGGTCCTCCTTAGACCGGAAACAAGCATTCTGGGACCGGTTTCAGGGTTTCACCCTTCATCAGCGAGGCTAGCTTGAATCCAGTGGCAAAGTGAGCAAGGGACCCACGTCTGGGCATACCCTTCCCACTTAGGGCAACTTTAGGAACACAAAAGGATGATGGACGGAGTGCTGAACAATGCAAACACTCACCCCCAGTCACAGATCTGGGTTTAATCCATCGTTCTTTTGCTCACCATGCCACCCCAGTTTGGACCCAGCAATATGCAAATCAGTCTTGGCCCTGTTTCTCATGGGAACAGTCCAGCCCGAACTGCCAAGCCAGGTCCTCACTGGACCGGAAACAAGCATCCTAGGACCGGTTTCAGGGTTTCACTCTTCATCAGCCAGGCTAGCTTGAATCCAGTGGCACAGTGAGCAAGGGACCCACGTCTGGGCATACCCTTCCCACTTAGGGCAACTTTAGCAACACAAAAGGATGATGGACGGACTGCTGAACAATGCAAACACTCACCCCCAGTCACAGATCTGGGTTTAATCCATTATTCTTTTGCTCACCATGCCACCAAAGTTTGGACCCAGCAATATGCAAATCAGTCTTGGCCCTGTTCATCATGGGAACAGTCCAGCCTGAACTGCCAAGCCAGGTCCTCACTGGACCGGAAACAAGCATCCTGGGACCGGTTTCAGGGTTTCATCCCTTCATCAGCCAGGCTAGCTTGAATCCAGTGGCACAGTGAGCAAGGGACCCACGTCTGGGCATACCCTTCCCACTTAGGGCAACTTTAGCAGCACAAAAGGATGATGGACGGAGTGCTGAACAATGCAAACACTCACCCCCAGTCACAGATCTGGGTTTAATCCATCGTTCTTTTGCTCACCATGCCACCCCAGTTTGGACCCAGCAATATGCAAATTAGTCTTGGCCCTGTTCCTCATGGGAATAGTCCTGCCCGAACTGCCAAGCCAGGTCCTCACTGGACCGGAAACAAGCATCCTGTGACAGGTTTCCTGGCTTCACCCTTCATCAGCCAGGCTAGCTTGAATCGAGTGGGACCCACGTCTGGGCATACCCTTCCCACTTAGGGCAACTTTAGCAGCACAAAAGAATGATGGATTGAGTGCTGAACAATGCAAACACTCACCCCCAGTCACAGATCTGGGTTTAATCCATCGTTCTTTTGCTAACCATGCCACCCCAGTTTTGACCCAGCAATATGCAAATCAGTCTTGGCCCTGTTCATCACCGGAACAGTCCAGCCCGAACTGCCAAGCCAGGTCCTCACTGGACCGGGAACAAGCACTCTGGGACCGGTTTCATGGTTTCACCCTTCATCAGCCAGGCTAGCTTGAAACTAGTGGCACAGTGAGCATGGGACCCACGTCTGGGCATACCCTTCCCACTTAGGGCAACTTTAGCACCACAAAAGGATGATGGACGGAGTGCTGAACAATGCAAACACTCACCCCCAATCACAGATCTGGGTTTAATCCATTATTCTTTTGCTCACCATGCCACCCCAGTTTGGACCCAGCAATATGCAAATCAGTCTTGGCCCTGTTCATCACGGGAACAGTCCAGCCCGAACTGCCAAGCCAGGTCCTCACTGGACCGGAAACAAGCATCCTGGGACCGGTTTCAGGGTTTCACCCTTCATCAGCCAAGCTAGCTTGAATCCAACGGCACAGTGAGCAAGGGACCCACGTATTGGCATACCCTTCCCACTTAGGGCAACTTTAGCAGCACAAAAGGATGATGGACGGAGTGCTGAACAATGCAAACACTCACCCCCAGTCACAGATCTGGGTTTAATCCATCGTTCTTTTGCTCACCATGCCACCCCAGTTTGGACCCAGCAATATACAAATCAGTCTTGGCCCTGTTCCTCATGGGAACAGTCCAGCCCGAACTGCCAAGCCAGGTCCTCATTGGACCGGAAACAAGCATCCTGGGACCAGTTTCAGGGTTTCACCCTTCATCAGCCAGGCTAGCTTGAATCCAGTGGGACCCACGTCTGGGCATACCCTTCCCACTTAGGGCAACTTTAGCAGCACAAAAGAATGATGGATGGAGTGCTGAACAAAGCAAACACTCACCCCCAGTCACAGATCTGGGTTTAATCCATTGTTCTTTTGCTCACCATGCCACCTCAGTTTTGACCCAGCAATATGCAAATCAGTCTTGGCCCTGTTCCTCCTTGGAACAGTCCAGCCCAAACTGCCAAGACAGGTCCTCACTGGACCTGAAACAAGCATCCTGGGACCGGTTTCATGGTTTCACCCTTCATCAGCCAGGCTAGCTTGAATCTAGTGGCACAGTGAGCATGGGACCCACGTCTGGGCATACCCTTCCCACTTAGGGCAACTTTAGCACCACAAAAGGATGATGGACGGAGTGCTGAACAATGCAAACACTCACCCCCAATCACACATCTGGGTTTAATCCATTATTCTTTTGCTCACAATGCCACCCCAGTTTGGACCCAGCAATATGCAAATCAGTCTTGGCCCTGTTCATCACGGGAACAGTCCAGCCCGATCTGCCAAGCCAGGTCCTCACTGGACCGAAAACAAGCATCCTGGGACCGGTTTCAGGGTTTCACCCTTCATCAGCCAGGCTAGCTTGAATCCAGCGGCACAGTGAGCAAGGGACCCACGTCTGGGCATACCCTTCCCACTTAGGGCAACTTTAGCAGCACAAAAGGATGATGGACGGAGTGCTGAACAATGCAAACACTCACCCCCAGTCACAGATCTGGGTTTAATCCATCGTTCTTTTGCTCACCATGCCACCCCAGTTTGGACCCAGCAATATACAAATCAGTCTTGGCCCTGTTCCTCATGGGAACAGTCCAGCCCGAACTGCCAAGCCAGGTCCTCATTGGACCGGAAACAAGCATCCTGGGACCAGTTTCAGGGTTTCACCCTTCATCAGCCAGGCTAGCTTGAATCCAGTGGCACAGTGAGCAAGGGACCCACGTCTGGGCATACCCTTCCCACTTAGGGCAACTTTAGCAACACAAAAGGATGATGGACAGAGTGCTGAACAATGCAAACACTCACCCCCAGTCACAGATCTGGGTTTAATCCATTGTTCTTTTGCTCACCATGCCACCCCAGTTTGGACCCAGCAATATGCAAATCAGTCTTGGCCCTGTTTCTCATGGGAACAGTCCAGCCCGAACTGCCAAGCCAGGTCCTCACTGGACCGGAAACAAGCATCCTGGGACCGTTTTCAGGGTTTCACCTTTCATCAGCCAGGCTAGCTTGCATCCAGTGGCACAGTGAGCAAGGGACCCAAGTCTGGGCATACCCTTCCCACTTAGGGCAACTTTAGCAGCACAAAAGGATGATGGACGGAGTGCTGAACAATGCAAACACTCACCCCCAGTCACAGATCTGGGTTTAATCCATCATTCTTTTGCTCACCATGCCACCCCAGTTTGGACCCAGCAATATGCAAATCAGTCTTGGCCCTGTTCATCACGGGAACAATCCAGCCCGAACTGCCAAGCCAGGTCCTCACTGGACCGGAAACAAGCATCCTGGGACCGGTTTCAGGGTTTCACCCTTCACCAGCCAGGCTAGCTTGAATCCAGTGGCACAGTGAGTAAGGGACCCACGTCTGGGCATACCCTTCCCACTTAGGGCAACTTTAGCAGCACAAAAGGATGATGGACGGAGTGCTGAACAATGCAAACACTCACCCCCAGTCACAGATCTGGGTTTAATCCATAGTTCTTATGTTCACCATGCCACCCCAGTTTGGACCCAGCAATATGCAAATCAGTCTTGGCCCTGTTCCTAATGGGAACAGTTCAGCCCGAATTGCCAAGCCAGGTCCTCATTGGACCGGAAACAAGCATCCTGGGACCAGTTTCAGGGTTTCACCCTTCATCAGCCAGGCTAGCTTGAATCCAGTGGCACAGTGAGCAAGAGACCCACGTCTGGGCATACCCTTCCCACTTAGGGCAACTTTAGCAACACAAAAGGATGATGGAAGGAGTGCTGAACAATTCAAACACTCATCCCCATTCACAGATCTGGGTTTAATCCATCGTTCTTTTGCTCACCATGCCACCCCAGTTTGGACCCAGCAATATGCAAATCAGTCTTGGCCCTGTTCCTCATGGGAACAGTCCAGCCCGAACTACTAAGCCAGGTCCTCCTTGGACCGGAAACAAGCATTCTGGGACCGGTTTCAGGGTTTCACCCTTCATCAGCCAGGCTAGCTTGAATCCAGTGGCAAAGTGAGCAAGGGACCCACGTTTGGGCAAACCCTTCCCACTTAGGGCAACTTTAGCAACACAAAAGGATGATGGATGGAGTGCTGAACAATGCAAACACTCACCCCCAGTCACAGATCTGGGTTTAATCCATCGTTCTTTTGCTCACCATGCCACCCCAGTTTGGACCCAGCAATATGCAAATCAGTCTTGGCCCTGTTTCTCATGGGAACAGTCCAGCCCGAACTGCCAAGCCAGGTCCTCACTGGACCGGAAACAAGCATCCTAGGACCGGTTTCAGGGTTTCACTCTTCATCAGCCAGGCTAGCTTGAGTCCAGTGGCACAGTGAGTAAGGGACCCACGTCTGGGCATACCCTTCCCACTTAGGGCAACTTTAGCAACACAAAAGGATGATGGACGGACTGCTGAACAATGCAAACACTCACCCCCAGTCACAGATCTGGGTTTAATCCATTATTCTTTTGCTCACCATGCCACCCCAGTTTGGACCCAGCAATATGCAAATCAGTCTTGACCCTGTTCATCACGGGAACAGTCCAGCCCGAACTGCCAAGCCAGGTACTCACTGGACCGGAAACAAGAATCCTGGGACCGGTTTCAGGGTTTCATCCCTTCATCAGCCAGGCTAGCTTGAATCCAGTGGCACAGTGAGCAAGGGACCCACGTCTGGGCATACCCTTCCCACTTAGGGCAACTTTAGCAGCACAAAAGGATGATGGACGGAGTGCTGAACAATGCAAACACTCACCCCCAGTCACAGATCTGGGTTTAATCCATCGTTCTTTTGCTCACCATGCCACCCCAGTTTGGACCCAGCAATATGCAAATTAGTCTTGGCCCTGTTCCTCATGGGAATAGTCCAGCCCGAACTGCCAAGCCAGGTCCTCACTGGACCGGAAACCAGCATCCTGTGACCGCTTTCCTGGTTTCACCCTTCATCAGCCAGGCTAGCTTGAATCGAGTGGGACCCACGTCTGGGCATACCCTTCCCACTTAGGGCAACTTTAGCAGCACAAAAGAATGATGGATGGAGTGCTGAACAATGCAAACACTCACCCCCAGTCACAGATCTGGGTTTAATCCATCGTTCTTTTGCTCACCATGCCACCCCAGTTTTGACCCAGCAATATGCAAATCAGTCTTGGCCCTGTTCATCACGGGAACAGTCCAGCCCGAACTGCCAAGCCAGGTCCTCACTGGACCGAAAAAAAGCATCTTGGGACCGGTTTCATGGTTTCACCCTTCATCAGCCAGGCTAGCTTGAATCTAGTGGCACAGTGAGCATGGGACCCACGTCTGGGCATACCCTTCCCACTTAGGGCAACTTTAGCACCACAAAAGGATGATGGACGGAGTGCTGAACAATGCAAACACTCACCCCCAATCACAGATCTGGGTTTAATCCATTATTCTTTTGCTCACCATGCCACCCCAGTTTGGACCCAGCAATATGCAAATCAGTCTTTGCCCTGTTCATCACGGGAACAGTCCAGCCCGAACTGCCAAGCCAGGTCCTCACTGGACCGGAAACAAGCATCCTGGGACCGGTTTCAGGGTTTCACCCTTCATCAGCCAAGCTAGCTTGAATCCAACGGCACAGTGAGCAAGGGACCCACGTATGGGCATACCCTTCCCACTTAGGGCAACTTTAGCAGCACAAAAGGATGATGGACGGAGTGCTGAACAATGCAAACACTCACCCCCAGTCACAGATCTGGGTTTAATCCATCGTTCTTTTGCTCACCATGCCACCCCAGTTTGGACCCAGCAATATACAAATCAGTCTTGGCCCTGTTCCTCATGGGAACAGTCCAGCCCGAACTGCCAAGCCAGGTCCTCATTCGACCGGAAACAAGCATTCTGGGACCAGTTTCAGGGTTTCACCCTTCATCAGCCAGGCTAGCTTGAATCCAGTGGGACCCACGTCTGGGCATACCCTTCCCACTTAGGGCAACTTTAGCAGCACAAAAGAATGATGGATGGAGTGCTGAACAAAGCAAACACTCACCCCCAGTCACAGATCTGGGTTTAATCCATCGTTCTTTTGCTCACCATGCCACCCCAGTTTTGACCCAGCAATATGTATATCAGTCTTGGCCCTGTTCCTCATTGGAACAGTCCAGCCCAAAGTGCCAAGACAGGTCCTCACTGGACCGGAAACAAGCATCCTGGGACCGGTTTCATGGTTTCACCCTTCATCAGCCAGGCTAGCTTGAATCTAGTGGCACAGTGAGCATGGGCCCCACGTCTGGGCATACCCTTCCCACTTAGGGCAACTTTAGCACCACAAAAGGATGATGGACGGAGTGCTGAACAATGCAAACACTCACCCCCAATCACAGATCTGGGTTTAATCCATTATTATTTTGCTCACCATGCCACCCCAGTTTGGAGCCAGCAATATGCAAATCAGTCTTGGCCCTGTTCATCACGGGAACGGTCCAGCCCGAACTGCCAAGCCAGGTCCTCACTGGACCGGAAACAAGCATCCTGGGGCCGGTTTCAGGGTTTGACACTTCATCAGCCATGCTAGCTTGAATCCAGCGGCACAGTGAGCAAGGGACCCACGTCTGGGCATACCCTTCCCTCTTATGGCAACTTTAGCAGCACAAAAGGATGATGGACGGAGTGCTGAACAATGCAAACACACTCACCCCCAGTCACAGATCTGGGTTTAATCCATCGTTCTTTTGCTCACCATGCCACCCCAGTTTGGACCCAGCAATATACAAATCAGTCTTGGCCCTGTTCCTCATGGGAACAGTCCAGCCCGAACTGCCAAGCCAGGTCCTCATTGGACTGGAAACAAGCATCCTGGGACCAGTTTCAGGGTTTCACCCTTCATCAGCCAGGCTAGCTTGAATCCAGTGGCACAGTGAGCAAGGGACCCACGTCTGGGCATACCCTTCCCACTTAGGGCAACTTTAGCAACACAAAAGGATGATGGACGGAGTGCTGAACAATGCAAACACTCACCCCCAGTCACAGATCTGGGTTTAATCCATTGTTCTTTTGCTCACCATGCCACCCCAGTTTGGACCCAGCAATATGCAAATCAGTCTTGGCCCTGTTTCTCATGGGAACAGTCCAGCCCGAACTGCCAAGCCAGGTCCTCACTGGACCGGAAACAAGCATCCTGGGACCGGTTTCAGGGTTTCACCCTTCATCAGCCAGGCTAGCTTGCATCCAGTGGCACAGTGAGCAAGGGACCCAAGTCTGGGCATACCCTTCCCACTTAGGGCAACTTTAGCAGCACAAAAGGATGATGGACGGAGTGCTGAACAATGCAAACACTCACCCCCAGTCACAGATCTGGGTTTAATCCATCGTTCTTTTGCTCACCATGCCACCCCAGTTTGGACCCAGCAATATGCAAATCAGTCTTGGCCCTGTTCATCACGGGAACAGTCCAGCCCGAACTGCCAAGCCAGGTCCTCACTGGACCGGAAACAAGTATCCTGGGACCGGTTTCAGGGTTTCACCCTTCACCAGCCAGGCTAGCTTGAATCCAGTGGCACAGTGAGCAAGGGACCCACGTCTAGGCATACCCTTCCCACTTAGGGCAACTTTAGCAGCACAAAAGGATGATGGACGGAGTGCTGAACAATGCAAACACTCACCCCCAGTCACAGATCTGGGTTTAATCCATCGTTCTTTTGTTCACCATGCCACCCCAGTTTGGACCCAGCAATATGCAAATCAGTCTTGGCCCTGTTCTTAATAGGAACAGTCCAGCCCGAACTGCCAAGCCAGGTCCTCATTGGACCGGAAACAAGCATCCTGGGACCAGTTTCAGGGTTTCACCCTTCATCAGCCAGGCTAGCTTGAATCCAGTGGCACAGTGAGCAAGGGACCCACGTCTGGGCATACCCTTCCCACTTAGGGCAACTTTAGCAGCACAAAAGGATGATGGGCGGAGTGCTGAACAATGCAAACACTCACCCCCAGTCACAGATCTGGGTTTAATCCATCGTTCTTTTGCTCACCATGCCACCCCACTTTGGACCCAGCAATATGCAAATCAGTCTTGGCCCTGTTCATCACGGGAACAGTCCAGCCCGAACTGCCAAGCCAGGTCCTCACTGGACCGGAAACAAGCATCCTGGGACCGGTTTCAGGGTTTCACCCTTCATCAGCCAGGCTAGCTTGAATCCAGTGGCACAGTGAGCAAGGGACCCACGTCTGGGCATACCCTTCCCACTTAGGGCAACTTTAGCAGCACAAAAGGATGATGGACGGAGTGCTGAACAATGCAAGCACTCACCCAAAGTCACAGATCTGGGTTTAATCCATCGTTGTTTTGCTCACCATGCCACCCCAGTTTGGACCCAGCAATATGCAAATCAGTCTTGGCCCTGTTCCTCATGGGAACAGTCCAGCCCGAACTGCCAATCCAGGTCCTCACTGGACCGGAAACAAGCATCCTGGGACCGGTTTCCTGGTTTCACCCTTCATCAGCCAGGCTAGCTTGAATCCAGTGGGACCCACGTCTGGGCATACCCTTCCCACTTAGGGCAACTTTAGCAGCACAAAAGAATGATGGATGGAGTGCTGACCAATGCATACACTCACCCCCAGTCACAGATCTGGGTTTAATCCATCGTTCTTTTGCTCACCATGCCACCCCAGTTTGGACCCAGCAATATGCAAATCAGCCTTGGCCCTGTTACTCATTGGAACAGTCCAGCCCGAACTGCCAAGACAGGTCCTCACTGGACCGGAAACAAGCATCCTGGGACCGGTTTCAGGGTTTCACCTTTCATCAGCCAGGCTAGCTTGCATCCAGTGGCACAGTGAGCAAGGGACCCAAGTCTGGGCATACCCTTCCCACTTAGGGCAACTTTAGCAGCACAAAAGGATGATGGACGGAGTGCTGAACAATGCAAACACTCACCCCCAGTCACAGATCTGGGTTTAATCCATCATTCTTTTGCTCACCATGCCACCCCAGTTTGGACCCAGCAATATGCAAATCAGTCTTGGCCCTGTTCCTCATGGGAACAGTCCAGCCCGAACTGCCAAGCCAGGTCCTCACTGGACCGGAAAAAAGCATCCTGGGACCGGTTTCCTGGTTTCACCCTTCATCAGCCAGGCTAGCTTGAATCGAGTGGGACCCACGTCTGGGCATACCCTTCCCACTTAGGGCAACTTTAGCAGCACAAAAGAATGATGGATGGAGTGCTGAACAATGCAAACACTCATCCCCAGTCACAGATCTGGGTTTAATCTATTGTTCTTTTGCTCACCATGCCACCCCAGTTTGGACCCAGCAGTATGCAAATCAGTCTTGGCCCTGTTCCTCATGGGAACAGTCCAGCCCGAACTGCCAAGCCAGGTCCTCACTGGACCAGAAACAAGCATCCTGGGACCGGTTTTAGGGTTTCACCCTTCATCAGCCAGACTAGCTTGAATCCAGTGGCACAGTGAGCAAGGGATCCACGTCTGGGCATACCCTTCCCACTTAGGGCAACTTTAGCAACACAAAAGGCTGATGGACGGAGTGCTGAACAATGCAAACACTCACCCCCAGTCACAGATCCGGGATTAATCCATCGTTCTTTTGCTCACCATGCCACCCCAGTTTGGACCAGCAATATGCACATCAGTCTTGGCCCTGTTTCTCATGGGAACAGTCCAGCCCGAACTGCCAAGCCAGGCCCTCACTGGACCGGAAACAAGCATCCTGGGACTGGTTTCAGGGTTTCACCCTTATCAGCCAGGCTAGCTTGAATCCAGTGGCACAGTGAGCAAGGGACCTACGTCTGGACATACCCTTCCCACTTAGGGCAACTTTAGCAACACAAAAGGATGATGGACTGAGTGCTGAACAATGCAAACACTCACCCCCAGTCACAGATCTGGGTTTAATCCATCGTTCTTTTGCTCACCATGCCATCCCAGTTTGGACCCAGCAATATGCAAATCAGTCTTGGCCCTGTTTCTCATGGGAATAGTCCAGCCCGAACTGCCAAGCCAGGTCCTCACTGGACCGGAAACAAGCATCCTTGGACCGGTTTTAGGGTTTCACCCTTCATCAGCCATGCTAGCTTGAATCCAGTGGCACAGTGAGCAAGGGACCCACGTCTGGGCATACCCTTCCCACTTAGGGCAACTTTAGCAGCACAAAAGGATGATGGACGGAGTGCTGAACAATGCAAACACTCACCCCCAGTCACAGATCTGGGTTTAATCCATCGTTCTTTTGCTCACCATGCCACCCCAGTTTGGACCCAGCAATATGCAAATCAGTCTTGGCCCTGTTTCTCATGGGAACAGTCCAGCCCGAACTGCCAAGCCAGGTCCTCACTGGACCGGAAACAAGCATCCGGGGACCGGTTTCAGGGTTTCACCCTTCATCAGCCAGGCTAGCTTGAATCCAGTGGCACAGTGAGCAAGGGACCCACGTCTGGGCATACCCTTCCCACTTAGGGCAACTTTAGCAACACAAAAGGATGATGGACGGAGTGCTGAACAATGCAAACACTCACCCACTGCCACAGATCTGGGTTTAATCCATAATTCTTTTGCTCACCATGCCACCCCAGTTTGACCCAGCAATATGCAAATCAGTCTTGGCCCTGTCCATCACGGGAATAGTCCAACCCGAACTGCCAAGCCAGGTCCTCACTGGACCGGAAACAAGCATCCGGGGACCGGTTTCAGGGTTTCACCCTTCATCAGCCAGGCTAGCTTGAATCCAGTGGCACAGTGAGCAAGGGACCCACGTCTGGGCATACCCTTCCCACTTAGGGCAACTTTAGCAACACAAAAGGATGATGGACGGAGTGCTGAACAATGCAAACACTCACCCCCAGTCACAGATCCAGGTTTAATCCATCGTTCTTTTGCTCACCATGCCACCCCATTTTGGACCAGCAATATGCACATCAGTCTTGGCCCTGTTTCTCATGGGAACAGTCCAGCCCGAACTGCCAAGCCAGACTCTCACTGGACCGGAAACAAGCATCCTGGGACCGGTTTGAGGGTTTCACCCTTATCAGCAAGGCTAGCTTGAATCCAGTGGCGCAGTGAGCAAGGGACCTACGTCTGGGCATACCCTTCCCACTTAGGGCAACTTTAGCAACACAAAAGGATGATGGACGGAGTGCTGAACAATGCAAACACTCACCCCCAGTCACAGATCTGGGTTTAATCCATCGTTCTTTTGCTCACCATGCCACCCCAGTTTGGACCCAGCAATATGCAAATCAGTCTTGGCCCTGTTTCTCATGGGAACAGTCCAGCCCGAACTGCCAAGCCAGGTCCTCACTGGACCGGAAACAAGCATCCTGGGACCGGTTTCCTGGTTTCACCCTTCATCAGCCAGGGTAGCTTGAATCCAGTGGGACCCACGTCTGGGCATACCCTTCCCACTTAGGGCAACTTTAGCAGCACAAAAGGATGATGGACGGAGTGCTGAACAATGCAAACACTCACCCCCAGTCACAGATCTGGGTTTAATCCATCGTTCTTTTTCTCACTATGCTACCCCAGTTTGGACCCAGCAGTATGCAAATCAGTCTTGGCCCTGTTTCTCATGGGAACAGTCCAGCCCGAACTGCCAAGCCAGGTCCTCACTGGACCAGAAACAAGCATCCTGGGACCGGTTTTAGGGTTTCACCCTTCATCAGCCAGACTAGCTTGAATCCAGTGGCACAGTGAGCAAGGGACCCACGTCTGGGCATACCCTTCCCACTTAGGGCAACTTTAGCAACACAAAAGGATGATGGACAGAGTGCTGAACAATGCAAATACTCACCCCCAGTCACAGATCCGGGTTTAATCCATCGTTCTTTTGCTCACCATGCCACCCCAGTTTGGACCAGCAATATGCGCATCAGTCTTGGCCCTGTTTCTCATGGGAACAGTCCAGCCCGAACTGCCAAGCCAGGCCCTCACTGGACCGGAAACAAGCATCCTGGGACCGGTTTCAGGGTTTCACCCTTATCAGCCAGGCTAGCTTGAATCCAGTGGCACAGTGAGCAAGGGACCTACGTCTGGGCATATCCTTCCCACTTAGGGCAACTTTAGCAACACAAGAGCATGATGGACGGAGTGCTGAACAATGCAAACACTCACCCCCAGTCACAGATGTGGGTTTAATCCATTACTCTCTTGCTCACCATGGCACCCCAGTTTGGACACAGGAATATGCAAATCAGTCTTGGCCCTGTTCCTCATGGGAACAGACCAGCCCAAACTGCCAAGCCAGGTCCTCACTGGATCGGAAACAAGCATCCTGGGAACGGTTTCCTGGTTTCACCCTTCATCAGCCAGGCTAGCTTGAATCCAGTGGGACCCACGTCTGGGCATACCCTTCCCACTTAGGGCAACTCTAGCAGCACAAAAATGATGATGGATGGAGTGCTGAACAATGCAAACACTCACCCCCAGTCACAGATCTGGGTTTAATCCATCGTTCTTTTGCTCACCATGCCACCCCAGTTTTGACCCAGCAATATGCAAATCAGTCTTGGCCCTGTTCCTCATGGGAACAGTCCAGCCTGAACTGCCAAGCCAGGTCCTCACTGGACCGGAAACAAGCATCCTGGGAACGGTTTCCTGGTTTCACCCTTCATCAGCCAGGGTAGCTTGAATCCAGTGGGACCCACGTCTGGGCATACCCTTCCCACTTAGGGCAACTTTAGCAGCACAAAAGGATGATGGACGGAGTGCTGAACAATGCAAACACTCACCCCCAGTCACAGATCTGGGTTTAATCCATCGTTCTTTTGCTCACTATGCTACCCCAGTTTGGACCCAGCAGTATGCAAATCAGTCTTGGCCCTGTTCCTCATGGGAACAGTCCAGCCCGAACTGCCAAGCCAGGTCCTCACTGGACCAGAAACAAGCATCCTGGGACCGGTTTTAGGGTTTCACCCTTCATCAGCCAGACTAGCTTGAATCCAGTGGCACAGTGAGCAAGGGACCCACGTCTGGGCATACCCTTCCCACTTAGGGCAACTTTAGCAACACAAAAGGATGATGGACGGAGTGCTGAACAATGCAAACACTCACCCCCAGTCACAGATCCGGGTTTAATCCATCGTTCTTTTGCTCACCATGCCACCCCAGTTTGGACCAGCAATATGCACGTCAGTCTTGGCCCTGTTTCTCATGGGAACAGTCCAGCCCGAACTGCCAAGCCAGGCCCTCACTGGACCGGAAACAGGCATGCTGGGACCGGTTTCAGGGTTTCACCCTTATCAGCCAGGCTAGCTTGAATCCAGTGGCACAGTGAGCAAGGGACCCACGTCTGGGCATACCCTTCCCACTTAGGGCAACTTTAGCAACACAAAAGGATGGTGGACGGAGTGCTGAACAATGCAAACACTCACCCCCAGTCACAGATCTGGGTTTAATCCATCGTTCTTTTGCTCACCATGCCACCCCAGTTTGGACCCAGAAAAATGCAAATCAGTCTTGGCCCTGTTTCTCATGGGAACAGTCCAGCCCGAACTGCCAAGCCAGGTCCTCACTGGACCGGAAACAAGCATCCTGGGACCGGTTTCAGGGTTTCACCCTTCATCTGCCAGGCTAGCTTCAATCCAGTGGCACAGTGAGCAAGGGACCCACGTCTTGGCATACCCTTCCCACTTAGAGCAAATTTAGCAACACAAAAGGATGATGGACGGAGTGCTGAACAATGCAAACACTCACCCCCAGTCACAGATCTGGGTTTAATCCATTATTCTTTTGCTCACCATGACACCCCAGTTTGGACCCAGCAATATGCAAATCAGTCTTGGCCCTGTTCATCACGGGAACAGTCCAGCCCGAACTGCCAAGCCAGGTCCTCACTGGACCGGAAACAAGCATCCTGGGACCGGTTTCAGGGTTTCACCCTTCATCAGCTTGGCTAGCTTGAATCCAGTGGCACAGTGAGCAAGGGACCCACGTCTGGGCATACCCTTCCCACTTAGGGCAACTTTAGCAGCACAAAAGGATGATGGACGGAGTGGTGAACAATGGAAACACTCACCCCCAGTCACAGATCTGGGTTTAATCCATCATTCTTTTGCTCACCATGCCACCCCAGTTTGGACCCAGCAATATGCAAATCAGTCTTGGCCCTGTTCCTCATGGGAACAGTCCAGCCCGAACTGCCAAGCCAGGTCCTCACTGGACCGGAAACAAGCATCCTAGGAACGGTTTCCTGGTTTCACCCTTCATCAGCCAGGCTAGCTTGAATCCAGTGGGACCCACGTCTGGGCATACCCTTCCCACTTAGGGCAACTCTAGCAGCACAAAAGAATGATGGATGGAGTGCTGAACAATGCTAACACTCACCCCCAGTCACAGATCTGGGTTTAATCCATAGTTCTTTTGCTCACCATGCCACCCCAGTTTGGACCCAGCAATATGCAAATCAGTCTTGGCCCTGTTCCTCATGGGAACAGTCCAGCCCAAACTGCCAAGCCAGGTCCTCACTGGACCGGAAACAAGCATCCTGGGACCGATTTCAGGGTTTCACCCTTCATCAGCCAGGCTAGCTTGAATCCAGTGGCAAAGTGAGCAAGGGACCCACGTCTGGGCATACCCTTCCCACTTAGGGCAACTTTAGCAGCACAAAAGGATGATGGATGGAGTGCTGAACAATGCAAACACTCACCCCCAGTCACAGATCTGGGTTTAATCCATTGTTCTTTTGCTCACCATGCCACCCCAGTTTGGACCTAGCAACATGCAAATCAGTCTTGGCCCTGTTCCTCATGGGAACAGTCCAGCCCGAACTGCCAAGCCAGGTCCTCATTGGACCGGAAACAAGCATCCTGGGACCAGTTTCAGGGTTTCACCCTTCATCAGCCAGGCTAGCTTGAATCCAGTGGCACAGTGAGCAAGAGACCCACGTCTGGGCATACCCTTCCCACTTAGAGCAACTTTAGCAACACAAAAGGATGATGGAAGGAGTGCTGAACAATGCAAACACTCATCCCCAGTCACAGATCTGGGTTTAATCCATCGTTCTTTTGCTCACCATGCCACCCCAGTTTGGACCCAGCAATATGCAAATCAGTCTTGGCCCTGTTCCTCATGGGAACAGTCCAGCCCGAACTGCTAAGCTAGGTCCTCCTTGGACCGGAAACAAGCATTCTGGGACCAGTTTCAGGATTTCACCCTTCATCAGCCAGGCTAGCTTGAATCCAGTGGCAAAGTGAGCAAGGGACCCACGTCTTGGCATACCCTTCCCACTTAGGGCAAAGTTAGCAACACAAAAGGATGATGGACGGAGTGCTGAACAATGCAAACACTCACCCCCAGTCACAGATGTGGGTTTAATCCATTACTCTCTTGCTCACCATGCCCCCCCAGTTTGGACACAGCAATATGCAAATCAGTCTTGGCCCTGTTTCTCATGGGAACAGTCCAGCCCGAACTGCCAAGCCAGGTCCTCACTAGACCGGAAACAAGCATCCTGAGACCGGTTTCAGGGTTTCACCCTTCATCAGCCAGGCTAGCTTCAATCCAGTGGCACAGTGAGCAAGGGACCCACGTCTTGGCATACCCTTCCCACTTAGGGCAAATTTAGCAACACAAAAGGATGATGGACGGAGTGCTGAACAATGCAAACACTCACCCCCAGTCACAGATGTGGGTTTAATCCATTACTCTCTTGCTCACCATGGCACCCCAGTTTGGACCCAGGAATATGCAAATCAGTCTTGGCCCTGTTCCTCATGGGAACAGTCCAGCCCAAACTGCCAAGCCAGGTCCTCACTGGATCGGAAACAAGCATCCTGGGAACGGTTTCCTGGTTTCACCCTTCATCAGCCAGGCTAGCTTGAATCCAGTGGGACCCACGTCTGGGCATACCCTTCCCACTTAGGGCAACTCTAGCAGCACAAAAGAATGATGGATGGAGTGCTGAACAATGCAAACACTCACCCCCAGTCACAGATCTGGGTTTAATCCATCGTTCTTTTGCTCACCATGCCACCCCAGTTTTGACCCAGCAACATGCAAATCAGTCTTGGCCCTGTTCCTCATGGGAACAGTCCAGCCTGAACTGCCAAGCCAGGTCCTCACTGGACCGGAAACAAGCATCCTGGGAACGGTTTCCTGGTTTCACCCTTCATCAGCCAGGGTTGCTTGAATCCAGTGGGACCCACGTCTGGGCATACCCTTCCCACTTAGGGCAACTTTAGCAGCACAAAAGGATGATGGACGGAGTGCTGAACAATGCAAACACTCACCCCCAGTCACAGATCTGGGTTTAATCCATCGTTCTTTTGCTCACTATGCTACCCCAGTTTGGACCCAGCAGTATGCAAATCAGTCTTGGCCCTGTTCCTCATGGGAACAGTCCAGCCCGAACTACCAAGCCAGGTCCTCACTGGACCAGAAACAAGCATCCTGGGACCGGTTTTAGGGTTTCACCCTTCATCAGCCAGACTAGCTTGAATCCAGGTGCACAGTGAGCAAGGGACCCACGTCTGGGCATACCCTTCCCACTTAGGGCAACTTTAGCAACACAAAAGGATGATGGACGGAGTGCTGAACAATGCAAACACTCACCCCCAGTCACAGATCCGGGTTTAATCCATCGTTCTTTTGCTCACCATGCCACCCCAGTTTGGACCAGCAATATGCACGTCAGTCTTGGCCCTGTTTCTCATGGGAACAGTCCAGCCCGAACTGCCAAGCCAGGCCCTCACTGGACCGGAAACAGGCATGCTGGGACCGGTTTCAGGGTTTCACCCTTATCAGCCAGGCTAGCTTGAATCCAGTGGCACAGTGAGCAAGGGACCCACGTCTGGGCATACCCTTCCCACTTAGGGCAACTTTAGCAACACAAAAGGATGGTGGACGTAGTGCTGAACAATGCAAACACTCACCCCCAGTCACAGATCTGGGTTTAATCCATCGTTCTTTTGCTCACCATGCCACCCCAGTTTGGACCCAGAAAATTGCAAATCAGTCTTGGCCCTGTTTCTCATGGGAACAGTCCAGCCCGAACTGCCAAGCCAGGTCCTCACTGGACCGGAAACAAGCATCCTGGGAACGGTTTCAGGGTTTCACCCTTCATCAGCCAGGCTAGCTTGAATCCAGTGGCACAGTGAGCAAGAGACCCACGTCTGGGCATACCCTTCCCACTTAGGGCAACTTTAGCAACACAAAAGGATGATGGAAGGAGTGCTGAACAATTCAAACACTCATCCCCATTCACAGATCTGGGTTTAATCCATCGTTCTTTTGCTCACCATGCCACCCCAGTTTGGACCCAGCAATATGCAAATCAGTCTTGGCCCTGTTCCTCATGGGAACAGTCCAGCCCGAACTACTAAGCCAGGTCCTCCTTGGACCGGAAACAAGCATTCTGGGACTGGTTTCAGGGTTTCACCCTTCATCAGCCAGGCTAGCTTGAATCCAGTGGCAAAGTGAGCAAGGGACCCACGTTTGGGCATACCCTTCCCACTTAGGGCAACTTTAGCAACACAAAAGGATGATGGATGGAGTGCTGAACAATGCAAACACTCACCCCCAGTCACAGATCTGGGTTTAATCCATCGTTCTTTTGCTCACCATGCCACCCCAGTTTGGACCCAGCAATATGCAAATCAGTCTTGGCCCTGTTTCTCATGGGAACAGTCCAGCCCGAACTGCCAAGCCAGGTCCTCACTGGACCGGAAACAAGCATCCTAGGACCGGTTTCAGGGTTTCACTCTTCATCAGCCAGGCTAGCTTGAGTCCAGTGGCACAGTGAGCAAGGGACCCACGTCTGGGCATACCCTTCCCACTTAGGGCAACTTTAGCAACACAAAAGGATGATGGACGGACTTCTGAACAATGCAAACACTCACCCCCAGTCACAGATCTGGGTTTAATCCATTATTCTTTTGCTCACCATGCCACCCCAGTTTGGACCCAGCAATATGCAAATCAGTCTTGGCCCTGTTCATCACGGGAACAGTCCAGCCCGAACTGCCAAGCCAGGTACTCACTGGACCGGAACCAAGCATCCTGGGACCGGTTTCAGGGTTTCATCCCTTCATCAGCCAGGCTAGCTTGAATCCAGTGGCACAGTGAGCAAGGGACCCACGTCTGGGCATACCCTTCCCACTTAGGGCAACTTTAGCAGCACAAAAGGATGATGGACGGAGTGCTGAACAATGCAAACACTCACCCCCAGTCACAGATCTGGGTTTAATCCATCGTTCTTTTGCTCACCATGCCACCCCAGTTTGGACCCAGCAATATGCAAATCAGTCTTGGCCCTGTTCCTCATGGGAATAGTCCAGCCCGAACTGCCAAGCCAGGTCCTCACTGGACCGGAAACAAGCATCCTAGGACCGGTTTCAGGGTTTCACTCTTCATCAGCCAGGCTAGCTTGAATCCAGTGGCACAGTGAGCAAGGGACCCACGTCTGGGCATACCCTTCCCACTTAGGGCAACTTTAGCAGCACAAAAGGATGATGGACGGAGTGCTGAACAATGCAAACACTCACCCCCAGTCACAGATCTGGGTTTAATCCATCGTTCTTTTGCTCACCATGCCACCCCAGTTTGGACCCAGCAATATGCAAATTAGTCTTGGCCCTGTTCCTCATGGGAATAGTCCAGCCCGAACTGCCAAGCCAGGTCCTCACTGGACCGGAAACCAGCATCCTGTGACCGCTTTCCTGGTTTCACCCTTCATCAGCCAGGCTAGCTTGAATTGAGTGGGACCTACGTCTGGGCATACCCTTCCCACTTAGGGCAACTTTAGCAGCACAAAAGAATGATGGATGGAGTGCTGAACAATGCAAACACTCACCCCCAGTCACAGATCTGGGTTTAATCCATCGTTCTTTTGCTCACCATGCCACCCGAGTTTTGACCCAGCAATATGCAAATCAGTCTTGGCCCTGTTCATCACGGGAACAGTCCAGCCCGAACTGCCAAGCCAGGTCCTCACTGGACCGGAAACAAGCATCTTGGGACCGGTTTCATGGTTTCACCCTTCATCAGCCAGGCTAGCTTGAATCTAGTGGCACAGTGAGCATGGGACCCACGTCTGGGCATACCCTTCCCACTTAGGGCAACTTTAGCACCACAAAAGGATGATGGACGGAGTGCTGAACAATGCAAACACTCACCCCCAATCACAGATCTGGGTTTAATCCATTATTCTTTTGCTCACCATGCCACCCCAGTTTGGACCCAGCAATATGCAAATCAGTCTTTGCCCTGTTCATCACGGGAACAGTCCAGCCCGAACTGCCAAGCCAGGTCCTCACTGGACCGGAAACAAGCATCCTGGGACCGGTTTCAGGGTTTCACCCTTCATCAGCCAAGCTAGCTTGAATCCAACGGCACAGTGAGCAAGGGACCCACGTATGGGCATACCCTTCCCACTTAGGGCAACTTTAGCAGCACAAAAGGATGATGGACGGAGTGCTGAACAATGCAAACACTCACCCCCAGTCACAGATCTGGGTTTAATCGATCGTTCTTTTGCTCACCATGCCACCCCAGTTTGGACCCAGCAATATACAAATCAGTCTTGGCCCTGTTCCTCATGGGAACAGTCCAGCCCGAACTGCCAAGCCAGGTCCTCATTGGACCGGAAACAAGCATTCTGGGACCAGTTTCAGGGTTTCACCCTTCATCAGCCAGGCTAGCTTGAATCCAGTGGGACCCACGTCTGGGCATACCCTTCCCACTTAGGGCAACTTTAGCAGCACAAAAGAATGATGGATGGAGTGCTGAACAAAGCAAACACTCACCCCCAGTCACAGATCTGGGTTTAATCCATCGTTCTTTTGCTCACCATGCCACCCCAGTTTTGACCCAGCAATATGGAAATCAGTCTTGGCCCTGTTCCTCATTGGAACAGTCCAGCCCAAAGTGCCAAGACAGGTCCTCACTGGACCGGAAACAAGCATCCTGGGACCGGTTTCATGGTTTCACCCTTCATCAGCCAGGCTAGCTTGAATCTAGTGGCACAGTGAGCATGGGCCCCACGTCTGGGCATACCCTTCCCACTTAGGGCAACTTTAGCAGCACAAAAGAATGATGGATGGAGTGCTGAACAAAGCAAACACTCACCCCCAGTCACAGATCTGGGTTTAATCCATCGTTCTTTTGCTCACCATGCCACCCCAGTTTGGACCCAGCAATATACAAATCAGTCTTGGCCCTGTTCCTCATGGGAACAGTCCAGCCCGAACTGCCAAGCCAGGTCCTCATTGGACTGGAAACAAGCATCCTGGGACCAGTTTCAGGGTTTCACCCTTCATCAGCCAGGCTAGCTTGAATCCAGTGGCACAGTGAGCAAGGGACCCACGTCTGGGCATACCCTTCCCACTTAGGGCAACTTTAGCAACACAAAAGGATGATGGACGGAGTGCTGAACAATGCAAACACTCACCCCCAGTCACAGATCTGGGTTTAATCCATTGTTCTTTTGCTCACCATGCCACCCCAGTTTGGACCCAGCAATATGCAAATCAGTCTTGGCCCTGTTTCTCATGGGAACAGTCCAGCCCGAACTGCCAAGCCAGGTCCTCACTGGACCGGAAACAAGCATCCTGGGACCGGTTTCAGGGTTTCACCCTTCATCAGCCAGGCTAGCTTGCATCCAGTGGCACAGTGAGCAAGGGACCCAAGTCTGGGCATACCCTTCCCACTTAGGGCAACTTTAGCAGCACAAAAGGATGATGGACGGAGTGCTGAACAATGCAAACACTCACCCCCAGTCACAGATCTGGGTTTAATCCATCGTTCTTTTGCTCACCATGCCACCCCAGTTTGGACCCAGCAATATGCAAATCAGTCTTGGCCCTGTTCATCACGGGAACAGTCCAGCCCGAACTGCCAAGCCAGGTCCTCACTGGACCGGAAACAAGTATCCTGGGACCGGTTTCAGAGTTTCACCCTTCACCAGCCAGGCTAGCTTGAATCCAGTGGCACAGTGAGCAAGGGACCCACGTCTAGGCATACCCTTCCCACTTAGGGCAACTTTAGCAGCACAAAAGGATGATGGACGGAGTGCTGAACAATGCAAACACTCACCCCCAGTCACAGATCTGGGTTTAATCCATTGTTCTTTTGTTCACCATGCCACCCCAGTTTGGACCCAGCAATATGCAAATCAGTCTTGGCCCTGTTCTTAATGGGAACAGTCCAGCCCGAACTGCCAAGCCAGGTCCTCATTGGACCGGAAACAAGCATCCTGGGACCAGTTTCAGGGTTTCACCCTTCATCAGCCAGGCTAGCTTGAATCCAGTGGCACAGTGAGCAAGGGACCCACGTCTGGGCATACCCTTCCCACTTAGGGCAACTTTAGCAGCACAAAAGGATGATGGACGGAGTGCTGAACAATGCAAACACTCACCCCCAGTCACAGATCTGGGTTTAATCCATCGTTCTTTTGCTCACCATGCCACCCCAGTTTGGACCCAGCAATATGCAAATCAGTCTTGGCCCTGTTCATCACGGGAACAGTCCAGCCCGAACTGCCAAGCCAGGTCCTCACTGGACCGGAAACAAGCATCCTGGGACCGGTTTCAGGGTTTCACCCTTCATCAGCCAGGCTAGCTTGAATCCAGTGGCACAGTGAGCAAGGGACCCACGTCTGGGCATACCCTTCCCACTTAGGGCAACTTTAGCAGCACAAAAGGATGATGGACGGAGTGCTGAACAATGCAAACACTCACCCAAAGTCACAGATCTGGGTTTAATCCATCGTTCTTTTGCTCACCATGCCACCCCAGTTTGGACCCAGCAATATGCAAATCAGTCTTGGCCCTGTTCCTCATGGGAACAGTCCAGCCCGAACTGCCAATCCAGGTCCTCACTGGACCGGAAACAAGCATCCTGGGACCGGTTTCCTGGTTTCACCCTTCATCAGCCAGGCTAGCTTGAATCCAGTGGGACCCACGTCTGGGCATACCCTTCCCACTTAGGGCAACTTTAGCAGCACAAAAGAATGATGGATGGAGTGCTGAACAATGCATACACTCACCCCCAGTCACAGATCTGGGTTTAATCCATCGTTCTTTTGCTCACCATGCCACCCCAGTTTGGACCCAGCAATATGCAAATCAGCCTTGGCCCTGTTCCTCATTGGAACAGTCCAGCCCGAACTGCCAAGACAGGTCCTCACTGGACCGGAAACAAGCATCCTGGGACCGGTTTCAGGGTTTCACCTTTCATCAGCCAGGCTAGCTTGCATCCAGTGGCACAGTGAGCAAGGGACCCAAGTCTGGGCATACCCTTCCCACTTAGGGCAACTTTAGCAGCACAAAAGGATGATGGACGGAGTGCTGAACAATGCAAACACTCACCCCCAGTCACAGATCTGGGTTTAATCCATCATTCTTTTGCTCACCATGCCACCCCAGTTTGGACCCAGCAATATGCAAATCAGTCTTGGCCCTGTTCCTCATGGGAACAGTCCAGCCCGAACTGCCAAGCCAGGTCCTCACTGGACCGGAAAAAAGCATCCTGGGACCGGTTTCCTGGTTTCACCCTTCATCAGCCAGGCTAGCTTGAATCGAGTGGGACCCACGTCTGGGCATACCCTTCCCACTTAGGGCAACTTTAGCAGCACAAAAGAATGATGGATGGAGTGCTGAACAATGCAAACACTCATCCCCAGTCACAGATCTGGGTTTAATCTATTGTTCTTTTGCTCACCATGCCACCCCAGTTTGGACCCAGCAGTATGCAAATCAGTCTTGGCCCTGTTCCTCATGGGAACAGTCCAGCCCGAACTGCCAAGCCAGGTCCTCACTGGACCAGAAACAAGCATCCTGGGACCGGTTTTAGGGTTTCACCCTTCATCAGCCAGACTAGCTTGAATCCAGTGGCACAGTGAGCAAGGGATCCACGTCTGGGCATACCCTTCCCACTTAGGGCAACTTTAGCAACACAAAAGGCTGATGGACGGAGTGCTGAACAATGCAAACACTCACCCCCAGTCACAGATCCGGGATTAATCCATCGTTCTTTTGCTCACCATGCCACCCCAGTTTGGACCAGCAATATGCACATCAGTCTTGGCCCTGTTTCTCATGGGAACAGTCCAGCCCGAACTGCCAAGCCAGGCCCTCACTGGACCGGAAACAAGCATCCTGGGACCGGTTTCAGGGTTTCACCCTTTTCAGCCAGGCTAGCTTGAATCCAGTGGCACAGTGAGCAAGGGACCTACGTCTGGACATACCCTTCCCACTTAGGGCAACTTTAGCAACACAAAAGGATGATGGACTGAGTGCTGAACAATGCAAACACTCACCCCCAGTCACAGATCTGGGTTTAATCCATCGTTCTTTTGTTCACCATGCCATCCCAGTTTGGACCCAGCAATATGCAAATCAGTCTTGGCCCTGTTTCTAATGGGAATAGTCCAGCCCGAACTGCCAAGCCAGGTCCTCACTGGACCGGAAACAAGCATCCTTGGACCGGTTTTAGGGTTTCACCCTTCATCAGCCATGCTAGCTTGAATCCAGTGGCACAGTGAGCAAGGGACCCACGTCTGGGCATACCCTTCCCACTTAGGGCAACTTTAGCAGCACAAAAGGATGATGGACGGAGTGCTGAACAATGCAAACACTCACCCCCAGTCACACATCTGGGTTTAATCCATCGTTCTTTTGCTCACCATGCCACCCCAGTTTGGACCCAGCAATATGCAAATCAGTCTTGGCCCTGTTTCTCATGGGAACAGTCCAGCCCGAACTGCCAAGCCAGGTCCTCACTGGACCGGAAACAAGCATCCTGGGACCGGTTTCAGGGTTTCACCCTTAATCAGCCAGGCTAGCTTGAATCCAGTGGCACAGTGAGCAAGGGACCCACGTCAGGGCATACCCTTCCCACTTAGGGCAACTTTAGCAACACAAAAGGATGATGGACGGAGTGCTGAACAATGCAAACACTCACCCACTGCCACAGATCTGGGTTTAATCCATAATTCTTTTGCTCACCATGCCACCCCAGTTTGACCCAGCAATATGCAAATCAGTCTTGGCCCTGTCCATCACGGGAATAGTCCAGCCCGAACTGCCAAGCCAGGTCCTCACTGGACCGGAAACAAGCATCCGGGGACCGGTTTCAGGGTTTCACCCTTCATCAGCCAGGCTAGCTTGAATCCAGTGGCACAGTGAGCAAGGGACCCACGTCTGGGCATACCCTTCCCACTTAGGGCAACTTTAGCAACACAAAAGGATGATGGACGGAGTGCTGAACAATGCAAACACTCACCCCCAGTCACAGATCCAGGTTTAATCCATCGTTCTTTTGCTCACCATGCCACCCCATTTTGGACCAGCAATATGCACATCAGTCTTGGCCCTGTTTCTCATGGGAACAGTCCAGCCCGAACTGCCAAGCCAGGCTCTCACTGGACCGGAAACAAGCATCCTGGGACCGGTTTGAGGGTTTCACCCTTATCAGCAAGGCTAGCTTGAATCCAGTGGCGCAGTGAGCAAGGGACCTACGTCTGGGCATACCCTTCCCACTTAGGGCAACTTTAGCAACACAAAAGGATGATGGACGGAGTGCTGAACAATGCAAACACTCACCCCCAGTCACAGATCTGGGTTTAATCCATCGTTCTTTTGCTCACCATGCCACCCCAGTTTGGACCCAGCAATATGCAAATCAGTCTTGGCCCTGTTTCTCATGGGAACAGTCCAGCCCGAACTGCCAAGCCAGGTCCTCACTGGACCGGAAACAAGCATCCTGGGACCGGTTTCCTGGTTTCACCCTTCATCAGCCAGGCTAGCTTGAATCCAGTGGGACCCACGTCTGGGCATACCCTTCACACTTAGGGCAACTTTAGCAGCACAAAAGGATGATGGACGGAGTGCTGAACAATGCAAACACTCACCCCCAGTCACAGATCTGGGTTTAATCCATCGTTCTTTTTCTCACTATGCTACCCCAGTTTGGACCCAGCAGTATGCAAATCAGTCTTGGCCCTGTTTCTCATGGGAACAGTCCAGCCCGAACTGCCAAGCCAGGTCCTCACTGGACCAGAAACAAGCATCCTGGGACCGGTTTTAGGGTTTCACCCTTCATCAGCCAGACTAGCTTGAATCCAGTGGCACAGTGAGCAAGGGACCCACGTCTGGGCATACCCTTCCCACTTAGGGCAACTTTAGCAACACAAAAGGATGATGGACAGAGTGCTGAACAATGCAAATACTCACCCCCAGTCACAGATCCGGGTTTAATCCATCGTTCTTTTGCTCACCATGCCACCCCAGTTTGGACCAGCAATATGCGCATCAGTCTTGGCCCTGTTTCTCATGGGAACAGTCCAGCCCGAACTGCCAAGCCAGGCCCTCACTGGACCGGAAACAAGCATCCTGGGACCGGTTTCAGGGTTTCACCCTTATCAGCCAGGCTAGCTTGAATCCAGTGGCACAGTGAGCAAGGGACCTACGTCTGGGCATATCCTTCCCACTTAGGGCAACTTTAGCAACACAAGAGCATGATGGACGGAGTGCTGAACAATGCAAACACTCACCCCCAGTCACAGATGTGGGTTTAATCCATTACTCTCTTGCTCACCATGGCACCCCAGTTTGGACACAGGAATATGCAAATCAGTCTTGGCCCTGTTCCTCATGGGAACAGACCAGCCCAAACTGCCAAGCCAGGTCCTCACTGGATCGGAAACAAGCATCCTGGGAACGGTTTCCTAGTTTCACCCTTCATCAGCCAGGCTAGCTTGAATCCAGTGGGACCCACGTTTGGGCATACCCTTCCCACTTAGGGCAACTCTAGCAGCACAAAAATGATGATGGATGGAGTGCTGAACAATGCAAACACTCACCCCCAGTCACAGATCTGGGTTTAATCCATCGTTCTTTTGCTCACCATGCCACCCCAGTTTTGACCCAGCAATATGCAAATCAGTCTTGGCCCTGTTCCTCATGGGAACAGTCCAGCCTGAACTGCCAAGCCAGGTCCTCACTGGACCGGAAACAAGCATCCTGGGAACGGTTTCCTGGTTTCACCCTTCATCAGCCAGGGTAGCTTGAATCCAGTGGGACCCACGTCTGGGCATACCCTTCCCACTTAGGGCAACTTTAGCAGCACAAAAGGATGATGGACGGAGTGCTGAACAATGCAAACACTCACCCCCAGTCACAGATCTGGGTTTAATCCATCGTTCTTTTGCTCACTATGCTACCCCAGTTTGGACCCAGCAGTATGCAAATCAGTCTTGGCCCTGTTCCTCATGGGAACAGTCCAGCCCGAACTGCCAAGCCAGGTCCTCACTGGACCAGAAACAAGCATCCTGGGACCGGTTTTAGGGTTTCACCCTTCATCAGCCAGACTAGCTTGAATCCAGTGGCACAGTGAGCAAGGGACCCACGTCTGGGCATACCCTTCCCACTTAGGGCAACTTTAGCAACACAAAAGGATGATGGACGGAGTGCTGAACAATGCAAACACTCACCCCCAGTCACAGATCCGGGTTTAATCCATCGTTCTTTTGCTCACCATGCCACCCCAGTTTGGACCAGCAATATGCACGTCAGTCTTGGCCCTGTTTCTCATGGGAACAGTCCAGCCCGAACTGCCAAGCCAGGCCCTCACTGGACCGGAAACAGGCATGCTGGGACCGGTTTCAGGGTTTCACCCTTATCAGCCAGGCTAGCTTGAATCCAGTGGCACAGTGAGCAAGGGACCCACGTCTGGGCATACCCTTCCCACTTAGGGCAACTTTAGCAACACAAAAGGATGGTGGACGGAGTGCTGAACAATGCAAACACTCACCCCCAGTCACAGATCTGGGTTTAATCCATCGTTCTTTTGCTCACCATGCCACCCCAGTTTGGACCCAGAAAAATGCTAATCAGTCTTGGCCCTGTTTCTCATGGGAACAGTCCAGCCCGAACTGCCAAGCCAGGTCCTCACTGGACCGGAAACAAGCATCCTGGGACCGGTTTCAGGGTTTCACCCTTCATCTGCCAGGCTAGCTTCAATCCAGTGGCACAGTGAGCAAGGGACCCACGTCTTGGCATACCCTTCCCACTTAGAGCAAATTTAGCAACACAAAAGGATGATGGACGGAGTGCTGAACAATGCAAACACTCACCCCCAGTCACAGATCTGGGTTTAATCCATTATTCTTTTGCTCACCATGACACCCCAGTTTGGACCCAGCAATATGCAAATCAGTCTTGGCCCTGTTCATCACGGGAACAGTCCAGCCCGAACTGCCAAGCCAGGTCCTCACTGGACAGGAAACAAGCATCCTGGGACCGGTTTCAGGGTTTCACCCTTCATCAGCTTGGCTAGCTTGAATCCAGTGGCACAGTGAGCAAGGGACCCACGTCTGGGCATACCCTTCCCACTTAGGACAACTTTAGCAGCACAAAAGGATGATGGACGGAGTGCTGAACAATGGAAACACTCACCCCCAGTCACAGATCTGGGTTTAATCCATCATTCTTTTGCTCACCATGCCACCCCAGTTTGGACCCAGCAATATGCAAATCAGTCTTGGCCCTGTTCCTCATGGGAACAGTCCAGCCCGAACTGCCAAGCCAGGTCCTCACTGGACCAGAAACAAGCATCCTGGGAACGGTTTCCTGGTTTCACCCTTCATCAGCCAGGCTAGCTTGAATCCAGTGGGACCCACGTCTGGGCATACCCTTCCCACTTAGGGCAACTCTAGCAGCACAAAAGAATGATGGATGGAGTGCTGAACAATGCTAACACTCACCCCCAGTCACAGATCTGGGTTTAATCCATCGTTCTTTTGCTCACCATGCCACCCCAGTTTGGACCCAGCAATATGCAAATCAGTCTTGGCCCTGTTCCTCATTGGAACAGTCCAGCCCAAACTGCCAAGCCAGGTCCTCACTGGACCGGAAACAAGCATCCTGGGACCGATTTCAGGGTTTCACCCTTCATCAGCCAGGCTAGCTTGAATCCAGCGGCACAGTGAGCAAGGCACCCACGTCTGGGCATACCCTTCCCACTTAGGGCAACTTTAGCAGCACAAAAGGATGATCGACGGAGTGCTGAACAATGCAAACACTCAACCCCAGTCACAGATCTGGGTTTAATCCATTGTTCTTTTGCTCACCATGCCACCCCAGTTTGGACCTAGCAACATGCAAATCAGTCTTGGCCCTGTTCCTCATGGGAACAGTCCAGCCCGAACTGCCAAGCCAGGTCCTCATTGGACCGGAAACAAGCATCCTGGGACCAGTTTCAGGGTTTCACCCTTCATCAGCCAGGCTAGCTTGAATCCAGTGGCACAGTGAGCAAGAGACCCACGTCTGGGCATACCCTTCCCACTTAGAGCAACTTTAGCAACACAAAAGGATGATGGAAGGAGTGCTGAACAATGCAAACACTCATCCCCAGTCACAGATCTGGGTTTAATCCATCGTTCTTTTGCTCACCATGCCACCCCAGTTTGGACCCAGCAATATGCAAATCAGTCTTGGCCCTGTTCCTCATGGGAACAGTCCAGCCCGAACTGCTAAGCTAGGTCCTCCTTGGACCGGAAACAAGCATTCTGGGACCGGTTTCAGGATTTCACCCTTCATCAGCCAGGCTAGCTTGAATCCAGTGGCAAAGTGAGCAAGGGACCCACGTCTTGGCATACCCTTCCCACTTAGGGCAAATTTAGCAACACAAAAGGATGATGGACGGAGTGCTGAACAATGCAAACACTCACCCCCAGTCACAGATGTGGGTTTAATCCATTACTCTCTTGCTCACCATGGCACCCCAGTTTGGACCCAGGAATATGCAAATCAGTCTTGGCCCTGTTCCTCATGGGAACAGTCCAGCCCAAACTGCCAAGCCAGGTCCTCACTGGATCGGAAACAAGCATCCTGGGAACGGTTTCCTGGTTTCACCCTTCATCAGCCAGGCTAGCTTGAATCCAGTGGGACCCACGTCTGGGCATACCCTTCCCACTTAGGGCAACTCTAGCAGCACAAAAGAATGATGGATGGAGTGCTGAACAATGCAAACACTCACCCCCAGTCACAGATCTGGGTTTAATCCATCGTTCTTTTGCTCACCATGCCACCCCAGTTTTGACCCAGCAACATGCAAATCAGTCTTGGCCCTGTTCCTCATGGGAACAGTCCAGCCTGAACTGCCAAGCCAGGTCCTCACTGGACCGGAAACAAGCATCCTGGGAACGGTTTCCTGGTTTCACCCTTCATCAGCCAGGGTAGCTTGAATCCAGTGGGACCCACGTCTGGGCATACCCTTCCCACTTAGGGCAACTTTAGCAGCACAAAAGGATGATGGACGGAGTGCTGAACAATGCAAACACTCACCCCCAGTCACAGATCTGGGTTTAATCCATCGTTCTTTTGCTCACTATGCTACCCCAGTTTGGACCCAGCAGTATGCAAATCAGTCTTGGCCCTGTTCCTCATGGGAACAGTCCAGCCCGAACTACCAAGCCAGGTCCTCACTGGACCAGAAACAAGCATCCTGGGACCGGTTTTAGGGTTTCACCCTTCATCAGCCAGACTAGCTTGAATCCAGGTGCACAGTGAGCAAGGGACCCACGTCTGGGCATACCCTTCCCACTTAGGGCAACTTTAGCAACACAAAAGGATGATGGACGGAGTGCTGAACAATGCAAACACTCACCCCCAGTCACAGATCCGGGTTTAATCCATCGTTCTTTTGCTCACCATGCCACCCCAGTTTGGACCAGCAATATGCACGTCAGTCTTGGCCCTGTTTCTCATGGGAACAGTCCAGCCCGAACTGCCAAGCCAGGCCCTCACTGGACCGGAAACAGGCATGCTGGGACCGTTTTCAGGGTTTCACCCTTATCAGCCAGGCTAGCTTGAATCCAGTGGCACAGTGAGCAAGGGACCCACGTCTGGGCATACCCTTCCCACTTAGGGCAACTTTAGCAACACAAAAGGATGGTGGACGTAGTGCTGAACAATGCAAACTCTCACCCCCAGTCACAGATCTGGGTTTAATCCATCGTTCTTTTGCTCACCATGCCACCCCAGTTTGGACCCAGAAAATTGCAAATCAGTCTTGGCCCTGTTTCTCATGGGAACAGTCCAGCCCGAACTGCCAAGCCAGGTCCTCACTGGACCGGAAACAAGCATCCTGGGACCGGTTTCAGGGTTTCACCCTTCATCTGCCAGGCTAGCTTCAATCCAGTGGCACAGTGAGCAAGGGACCCACGTCTTGGCATACCCTTCCCACTTAGAGCAAATTTAGCAACACAAAAGGATGATGGACGGAGTGCTGAACAATGCAAACACTCACCCCCAGTCACAGATCTGGGTTTAATCCATTATTCTTTTGCTCACCATGACACCCCAGTTTGGACCCAGCAATATGCAAATCAGTCTTGGCCCTGTTCATCACGGGAACAGTCCAGCCCGAACTGCCAAGCCAGGTCCTCACTGGACCGGAAACAAGCATCCTGGGACCGGTTTCAGGGTTTCACCCTTCATCAGCTTGGCTAGCTTGAATCCAGTGGCACAGTGAGCAAGGGACCCACGTCTGGGCATACCCTTCCCACTTAGGGCAACTTTAGTAGCACAAAAGGATGATGGACGGAGTGCTGAACAATGGAAACACTCACCCCCAGTCACAGATCTGGGTTTAATCCATCATTCTTTTGCTCACCATGCCACCCCAGTTTGGACCCAGCAATATGCAAATCAGTCTTGGCCCTGTTCCTCATGGGAACAGTCCAGCCCGAACTGCCAAGCCAGGTCCTCACTGGACCGGAAACAAGCATCCTGGGAACGGTTTCCTGGTTTCACCCTTCATCAGCCAGGCTAGCTTGAATCCAGTGGGACCCACGTCTGGGCATACCCTTCCCACTTAGGGCAACTCTAGCAGCACAAAAGAATGATGGATGGAGTGCTGAACAATGCTAACACTCACCCCCAGTCACAGATCTGGGTTTAATCCATCGTTCTTTTGCTCACCATGCCACCCCAGTTTGGACCCAGCAATATGCAAATCAGTCATGGCCCTGTTCCTCATTGGAACAGTCCAGCCCGAACTGCCAAGACAGGTCCTCACTAGACCGGAAACAAGCATCCTGGGACCGGTTTCATGGTTTCACCCTTCATCAGCCAGGCTAGCTTGAATCCAGTGGCAAAGTGAGCAAGGGACCCACGTCTGGGCATACCCTTCCCACTTAGGGCAACTTTAGGAACACAAAAGGATGATGGACGGAGTGCTGAACAATGCAAACACTCACCCCCAGTCACAGATCTGGGTTTAATCCATCGTTCTTTTGCTCACCATGCCACCCCAGTTTGGACCAGCAATATGCACATCAGTCTTGGCCCTGTTTCTCATGGGAACAGTCCAGCCCGAACTGCCAAGCCAGGCCCTCACTGGACCGGAAACAAGGATCCCGGTACCGGTTTTAGGGTTTCACCCTTATCAGCCAGGCTAGCTTGAATCCAGTGGCACAGTGAGCAAGGGACCCATGTCTGGGCATACCCTTCCCACTTAAGGCAACTTTAGCAACACAAAAGGATGATGGATGGAGTGCTGAACAATGCAAACACTCACCCCCAGTCACAGATCTGGGTTTAATCCATCGTTCTTTTGCTCACCATGCCACCCCAGTTTGGACCCAGCAATATGCAAATCAGTCTTGGCCCTGTTTCTCATGGGAACAGTCCAGCCCGAACTGCCAAGCCAGGTCCTCACTGGACCGGAAACAAGCATCCTAGGACCAGTTTCAGGGTTTCACTCTTCATCAGCCAGGCTAGCTTGAATCCAGTGGCACAGTGAGCAAGGGACCCACGTCTGGGCATACCCTTCCCACTTAGGGCAACTTTAGCAACACAAAAGGATGATGGGCGGACTGCTGAACAATGCAAACACTCACCCCCAGTCACAGATCTGGGTTTAATCCATTATTCTTTTGCCCACCATGCCACCCCAGTTTGAACCCAGCAATATGCAAATCAGTCTTGGCCCTGTTCATCACGGGAACAGTCCTGCCCGAACTGCCAAGCCAGGTCCTCACTGGACCGGAAACAAGCATCCTGGGACCGGTTTCAGGGTTTCATCCCTTCATCAGCCAGGCTAGCTTGAATCCAGTGGCACAGTGAGCAAGGGATCCACGTCTGGGCATACCCTTCCCACTTAGGGCAACTTTAGCAGCACAAAAGGATGATGGACGGAGTGCTGAACAATGCAAACACTCACCCCCAGTCACAGATCTGGGTTTAATCCATCGTTCTTTTGCTCACCATGCCACCCCAGTTTGGACCTAGCAATATGCAAATCAGTCTTGGCCCTGTTCCTCATGGGAACAGTCCAGCCCGAACTGCCAAGCCAGGTCCTCACTGGACCGGAAACAAGCATCCTGGGAACGGTTTCCTGGTTTCACCCTTCATCAGCCAGGCTAGCTTGAATCCAGTGGGACCCACGTCTGGGCATACCCTTCCCACTTAGGGCAACTCTAGCAGCACAAAAGAATGATGTATGGAGTGCTGAACAATGCTAACACTCACCCCCAGTCACAGATCTGGGTTTAATCCATCGTTCTTTTGCTCACCATGCCACCCCAGTTTGGACCCAGCAATATGCAAATCAGTCTTGGCCCTGTTCCTCATGCGAATAGTCCAGCCCGAACTGCCAAGCCAGGTCCTCACTGGACTGGAAACAAGCATCCTGGGACCGGTTTCCTGGTTTCACCCTTCATCAGCCAGGCTAGCTTGAATCGATTGGGACCCAGGTCTGGGCATATCCTTCCCACTTAGGGCAACTTTAGCACCACAAAAGGATGATGGACGGAGTGCTGAACAATGCAAACACTCACCCCCAATCACAGATCTGGGTTTAATCCATTATTCTTTTGCTCACCATGCCAACCCAGTTTGGACCCAGCAATATGCAAATCAGTCTTGGCCCTGTTCATCACGGGAACAGTCCAGCCCGAACTGCCAAGCCAGGTCCTCACTGGACCGGAAACAAGCATCCTAGGACCGGTTTCAGGGTTTCACTCTTTATCAGCCAGGCTAGCTTGAATCCAGTGGCACAGTGAGCAAGGGACCCACGTCTGGGCATACCCTTCCCACTTAGGGCAACTTTAGCAACACAAAAGGATGATGGACGGAGTGCTGAACAATGGAAACACTCACCCCAGTCACAGATCTGGGTTTAATCCATCATTCTTTTGCTCACTATGCTACCCCAGTTTGGACCCAGCAGTATGCAAATCAGTCTTGGCCCTGTTCCTCATGGGAACAGTCCAGCCCGAACTGCCAAGCCAGGTCCTCACTGGACCAGAAACAAGCATCCTGCGACCGGTTTTAGGGTTTCACCCTTCATCAGCCAACTAGCTTGAATCCAGTGGCACAGTGAGCAAGGGACCCACGTCTGGGCATACCCTTCCCACTTAGGGCAACTTTAGCAACACAAAAGGATGATGGACGGAGTGCTGAACAATGGAAACACTCACCCCCAGTCACAGATCCAGGTTTAATCCATCGTTCTTTTGCTCACCATGCCACCCCAGTTTGGACCAGCAATATGCAAATCAGTCTTGGCCCTGTTTCTCATGGGAACAGTCCAGCCCGAACTGCCAAGCCAGGCCCTCACTGGACCGGAAACAAGGATCCCGGTACCGGTTTTAGGGTTTCACCCTTATCAGCCAGGCTAGCTTGAATCCAGTGGCACAGTGAGCAAGGGACCCATGTCTGGGCATACCCTTCCCACTTAAGGCAACTTTAGCAACACAAAAGGATGATGGATGGAGTGCTGAACAATGCAAACACTCACCCCCAGTCACAGATCTGGGTTTAATCCATCGTTCTTTTGCTCACCATGCCACCCCAGTTTGGACCCAGCAATATGCAAATCAGTCTTGGCCCTGTTTCTCATGGGAACAGTCCAGCCCGAACGGCCAAGCCAGGTCCTCACTGGACCGGAAACAAGCATCCTAGGACCAGTTTCAGGGTTTCACTCTTCATCAGCCAGGCTAGCTTGAATCCAGTGGCACAGTGAGCAAGGGACCCACGTCTGGGCATACCCTTCCCACTTAGGGCAACTTTAGCAACACAAAAGGATGATGGGCGGACTGCTGAACAATGCAAACACTCACCCCCAGTCACAGATCTGGGTTTAATCCATTATTCTTTTGCCCACCATGCCACCCCAGTTTGAACCCAGCAATATGCAAATCAGTCTTGGCCCTGTTCATCACGGGAACAGTCCTGCCCGAACTGCCAAGCCAGGTCCTCACTGGACCGGAAACAAGCATCCTGGGACCGGTTTCAGGGTTTCATCCCTTCATCAGCCAGGCTAGCTTGAATCCAGTGGCACAGTGAGCAAGGGATCCACGTCTGGGCATACCCTTCCCACTTAGGGCAACTTTAGCAGCACAAAAGGATGATGGACGGAGTGCTGAACAATGCAAACACTCACCCCCAGTCACAGATCTGGGTTTAATCCATCGTTCTTTTGCTCACCATGCCACCCCAGTTTGGACCCAGCAATATGCAAATCAGTCTTGGCCCTGTTCCTCATGGGAACAGTCCAGCCCGAACTGCCAAGCCAGGTCCTCACTGGACCGGAAACAAGCATCCTGAGAACGGTTTCCTGGTTTCACCCTTCATCAGCCAGGCTAGCTTGAATCCAGTGGGACCCACGTCTGGGCATACCCTTCCCACTTAGGGCAACTCTAGCAGCACAAAAGAATGATGTATGGAGTGCTGAACAATGCTAACACTCACCCCCAGTCACAGATCTGGGTTTAATCCATCGTTCGTTTGCTCACCATGCCACCCCAGTTTGGACCCAGCAATATGCAAATCAGTCTTGGCCCTGTTCCTCATGCGAATAGTCCAGCCCGAACTGCCAAGCCAGGTCCTCACTGGACTGGAAACAAGCATCCTGGGACCGGTTTCCTGGTTTCACCCTTCATCAGCCAGGCTAGCTTGAATCGATTGGGACCCAGGTCTGGGCATATCCTTCCCACTTAGGGCAACTTTAGCACCACAAAAGGATGATGGACGGAGTGCTGAACAATGCAAACACTCACCCCCAATCACAGATCTGGGTTTAATCCATTATTCTTTTGCTCACCATGCCAACCCAGTTTGGACCCAGCAATATGCAAATCAGTCTTGGCCCTGTTCATCACGGGAACAGTCCAGCCCGAACTGCCAAGCCAGGTCCTCACTGGACCGGAAACAAGCATCCTAGGACCGGTTTCAGGGTTTCACTCTTTATCAGCCAGGCTAGCTTGAATCCAGTGGCACAGTGAGCAAGGGACCCACGTCTGGGCATACCCTTCCCACTTAGGGCAACTTTAGCAACACAAAAGGATGATGGACGGAGTGCTGAACAATGGAAACACTCACCCCCAGTCACAGATCTGGGTTTAATCCATCATTCTTTTGCTCACTATGCTACCCCAGTTTGGACCCAGCAGTATGCAAATCAGTCTTGGCCCTGTTCCTCATGGGAACAGTCCAGCCCGAACTGCCAAGCCAGGTCCTCACTGGACCAGAAACAAGCATCCTGCGACCGGTTTTAGGGTTTCACCCTTCATCAGCCAACTAGCTTGAATCCAGTGGCACAGTGAGCAAGGGACCCACGTCTGGGCATACCCTTCCCACTTAGGGCAACTTTAGCAACACAAAAGGATGATGGACGGAGTGCTGAACAATGGAAACACTCACCCCCAGTCACAGATCCAGGTTTAATCCATCGTTCTTTTGCTCACCATGCCACCCCAGTTTGGACCAGCAATATGCAAATCAGTCTTGGCCCTGTTTCTCATGGGAACAGTCCAGCCCGAACTGCCAAGCCAGGCCCTCACTGGACCGGAAACAAGCATCCTGGGACCGGTTTCAGGGTTTCACCCTTATCAGCCAGGCTAGCTTGAATCCAGTGGCACAGTGAGCAAGGGACCTACGTCTGGGCATACCCTTCCCACTTAGGGCAACTTTAGCAACACAAAAGGATGATGGACGGAGTGCTGAACAATGCAAACACTCACCCCCAGTCACAGATCTGGGTTTAATCCATCGTTCTTTTGCTCACCATGCCACCCCAGTTTGGACCCAGCAATATGCAAATCAGTCTTGGCCCTGTTTCTCATGGGAACAGTCCAGCCCGAACTGCCAAGCCAGGTCCTCACTGGACCGGAAACAAGCATCCTGGGACCGGTTTTAGGGTTTCACCCTTCATCAGCCAGACTAGCTTGAATCCAGTGGCACAGTGAGCTAGGGACCCACGTCTGGGCATACCCTTCCCACTTAGGGCAACTTTAGCAACACAAAAGGATGATGGACAGAGTGTTGAACAATGCAAACACTCAACCCCAGTCACAGATCCGGGTTTAATCCATCGTTCTTTTGCTCACCATGCCACCCCAGTTTGGACCAGCAATATGCACATCAGTCTTGGCCCTGTTTCTCATGGGAACAGTCCAGCCCGAACTGCCAAGCCAGGCCCTCACTGGACCGGAAACAAGCATCCTGGGACCGGTTTCAGGGTTTCACCCTTATCAGCCAGGCTAGCTTGAATCCAGTGGCACAGTGAGCAAGGGACCTACGTCTGGGCATACCCTTCCCACTTAGGGCAACTTTAGCAACACAAAAGGATGATGGACAGAGTGCTGAACAATGCAAACACTCACCCCCAGTCACAGATCTGGGTTTAATCCATTATTCTTTTGCTCACCATGCCACCCCAGTTTGGACCCAGCAATATGCAAATAAGTCTTGGCCCTGTTCATCACGGGAACAGTCCAGCCCAAACTGCCAAGCCAGGTCCTTACTGGACCGGAAACAAGCATCCTGGGACCGGTTTCAGGGTTTCACCCTTCATCAGCAAGGCTAGCTTGAATCCAGCGGCACAGTGAGCAAGGTACCCACGTCTGGGCATACCCTTCCCACTTAGGGCAACTTTAGTAGCACAAAAGGATGATGGACGGAGTGCTGAACAATGCAAACACTCACCCCCAGTCACAGATCTGAGTTTAATCCATTGTTCTTTTGCTCACCATGCCACCCCAGTTTGGACCTAGCAACATGCAAATCAGTCTTGGCCCTGTTCCTCATGGGAACAGTCCAGCCCGAACTGCCAAGCCAGGTCCTCATTGGACCGGAAACAAGCATCCTGGGACCAGTTTCAGGGTTTCATCCTTCATCAGCCAGGCTAGCTTGAATCCAGTGGCACAGTGAGCAAGAGACCCACGTCTGGACATACCCTTCCCACTTAGGGCAACTTTAGCAACACAAAAGGATGATGGAAGGAGTGCTGAACAATGCAAACACTGATCCCCATTCACAGATCTGGGTTTAATCCATCGTTCTTTTGCTCACCATGCCACCCCAGTTTGGACCCAGCAATATGCAAATCAGTCTTGGCCCTGTTCCTCATGGGAACAGTCCAGCCCGAACTGCTAAGCCAGGTCCTCCTTGGACCGGAAACAAGCATTCTGGGACCGGTTTCAGGGTTTCACCCTTCATCAGCCAGGCTAGCTTGAATCCAGTGGCAAAGTGAGCAAGGGACCCACGTCTGGGCATACCCTTCCCACTTAGGGCAACTTTAGGAACGCAAAAGGATGATGGACGGAGTGCTGAACAATGCAAACACTCACCCCCAGTCACAGATCCGGATTTAATCCATCGTTCTTTTGCTCACCATGCCACCCCAGTTTGGACCAGCAATATGCACATCAGTCTTGTCCCTGTTTCTCATGGGAACAGTCCAGCCCGAACTGCCAAGCCAGGCCCTCACTGGACCGGAAACAAGCATCCCGGGACCGGTTTCAGAGTTTCACCCTTATCAGTCAGGCTAGCTTAAATCCTGTGGCACAGTGAGCAAGGGACCCACGTCTGGGCATAGCCTTCCCACTTAGGGCAACTTTAGCAACACAAAAGGATGATGGATGGAGTGCTGAACAATGCAAACACTCACCCCCAGTCACAGATCTGGGTTTAATCCATCGTTCTTTTGCTCACCATGCCACCCCAGTTTGGACCCAGCAATATCCAAATCAGTCTTGGCCCTGTTTCTCATGGGAACAGTCCAGACCGAACTGCCAAGCCAGGTCCTCACTTGACCGGAAACAAGCATCCTAGGACCGGTTTCAGGGTTTCACTCTTCATCAGCCAGGCTAGCTTGAATCCAGTGGCACAGTGAGCAAGGGACCCACGTCTGGGCATACCCTTCCCACTTAGGGCAACTTTAGCAACACAAAAGGATGATGGACGGACTGCTGAACAATGCAAACACTCACCCCCAGTCACAGATCTGGGTTTAATCCATTATTCTTTTGCTCACCATGCCACCCCAGTTTGGAACCAGCAATATGCAAATCAGTCTTGGCCCTGTTCATCACGGGAACAGTCCAGCCTGAACTGCCAAGCCAGGTCCTCACTGGACCGGAAACAAGCATCCTGGGACCGGTTTCAGGGTTTCATCCCTTCATCAGCCAGGCTAGCTTGAATCCAGTGGCACAGTGAGCAAGGGACCCACGTCTGGGCATACCCTTCCCACTTAGGGCAACTTTAGCAGCACAAAAGGATGATGGACGGAGTGCTGAACAATGCAAACACTCACCCCAGTCACAGATCTGGGTTTAATCCATCGTTCGTTTGCTCACCATGCCACCCCAGTTTGGACCCAGCAATATGCAAATCAGTCTCAGCCATGTTCCTCATGGGAATAGTCCAGCCCGAACTGCCAAGCCAGGTCCTCACTGGACCGGAAACAAGCATCCTGGGACCGGTTTCCTGGTTTCACCCTTCATCAGCCAGGCTAGCTTGAATGGAGTGGGACCCACGTCTGGGCATACCCTTCCCACTTAGGGCAACTTTAGCAGCACAAAAGAACGATGGATGGAGTGCTGAACAATGCAAACACTCACCCCCAGTCACAGATCTGGGTTTAATCCATCGTTCTTTTGCTCACCATGCCACCCCAGCTTTGACCCAGCAATATGCAAATCAGTCTTGGCCCTATTCCTCATTGGAACAGTCCAGCCCAAACTGCCAAGACAGGTCCTCACTGGACCGGAAACAAGCATCCTGGGACCGGTTTCATGGTTTCACCCTTCATCAGCCAGGCTAGCTTGAATCTAGTGGCACAGTTAACAAGGGACCCACGTCTGGGCATACCCTTCCCACTTAGGGCAACTTTAGCAACACAAAAGGATGATGGATGGAGTGCTGAACAATGCAAACACTCACCCCCAGTCACAGATCTGGGTTTAATCCATCGTTCTTTTGCTCACCATGCCACCCCAGTTTGGACCCAGCAATATGCAAATCAGTCTTGGCCCTGTTTCTCATGGGAACAGTCCAGCCCGAACTGCCAAGCCAGGTCCTCATTGGACCGGAAACAAGCATCCTAGGACCGGTTTCAGGGTTTCACTCTTCATCAGCCAGGCTAGCTTGAATCCAGTAGCACAGTGAGCAAGGGACCCACGTCTGGGCATACCCTTCCCACTTAGGGCAACTTTAGCAACACAAAAGGATGATGGACGGACTACTGAACAATGCAAACACTCACCCCCAGTCACAGATCTGGGTTTAATCCATTATTCTTTTGCTCACCATGCCACCCCAGTTTGGACCCAGCAATATGCAAATCAGTCTTGGCCCTGTTCATCATGGGAACAGTCCAGCCTGAACTGCCCAGCCAAGTCCTCACTGGACCGGAAACAAGCATCCTGGGACCGGTTTCAGGGTTTCATCCCTTCATCAGCCAGGCTAGCTTGAATCCAGTGGCACAGTGAGCAAGGGACCCACGTCTGGGCATACCCTTCCCACTTAGGGCAACTTTAGCAGCACAAAAGGATGATGGACGGAGTGCTGAACAATGCAAACACTCACCCCCAGTCACAGATCTGGGTTTAATCCATCGTTCTTTTGCTCACCATGCCACCCCAGTTTAGACCCAGCAATATGGAAATTAGTCTTGGCCCTGTTCCTCATGGGAATAGTCCAGCCCGAACTGCCAAGCCAGGTCCTCACTGGACCGGAAACAAGCATCCTGTGACCGGTTTCCTGGCTTCACCCTTCATCAGCCAGGCTAGCTTGAATCGAGTGGGACCCACGTCTGGGCATACCCTTCCCACTTAGGGCAACTTTAGCAGCACAAAAGAATGATGGATGGAGTGCTGAACAATGCAAACACTCACCCCCAGTCACAGATCTGAGTTTAATCCATCGTTCTTTTGCTCACCATGCCACCCCAGTTTTGACCCAGCAATATGCAAATCAGTCTTGGCCCTGTTCATCACGGGAACAGTCCAGCCCGAACTGCCAAGCCAGGTCCTCACTGGAACGGAAACAAGCATCCTGGGACCGGTTTCATGGTTTCACCCTTCATCAGCCAGGCTAGCTTGAATCTAGTGGCACAGTGAGCATGGGGCCCACGTCTGGGCATACCCTTCCCACTTAGGGCAACTTTAGCACCACAAAAGGATGATGGACGGAGTGCTGAACAATGCAAACACTCACCCCCAATCACAGATCTGGGTTTAATCCATTATTCTTTTGCTCACCATGCCACCCCAGTTTGGACCCAGCAATATGCAAATCAGTCTTGGCCCTGTTCATCACGGGAACAGTCCAGCCCGAACTGCCAAGCCAGGTCCTCACTGGACCGGAAACAAGCATCCTGGGACCGGTTTCAGGGTTTCACCCTTCATCAGCCAAGCTAGCTTGAATCCAACGGCACAGTGAGCAAGGGACATGCGTATGGGCATACCCTTCCCACTTAGGGCAACTTTAGCAGCACAAAAGGATGATGGATGGAGTGCTGAACAATGCAAACACTCACCCCCAGTCACAGATCTGGGTTTAATCCATCGTTCTTTTGCTCACCATGCCACCCCAGTTTGGACCCAGCAATATACAAATCAGTCTTGGCCCTGTTCCTCATGGGAACAGTCCAGCCCGAACTGCCAAGCCAGGTCCTCATTGGACCGGAAACAAGCATCCTGGGACCAGTTTCAGGGTTTCACCCTTCATCAGCCAGGCTAGCTTGAATCCAGTGGGACCCACGTCTGGGCATACCCTTCCCACTTAGGGCAACTTTAGCAGCACAAAAGAATGATGGATGGAGTGCTGAACAAACAAACACTCACCCCCAGTCACAGATCTGGGTTTAATCCATCGTTCTTTTGCTCACCATGCCACCCCAGTTTTGACCCAGCAATATGGAAATCAGTCTTGGCCCTGTTCCTCATTGGAACAGTCCAGCCCAAACTGCCAAGACAGGTCCTCACTGGACCGGAAACAAGCATCCTGGGACCGGTTTCATGGTTTCACCCTTCATCAGCCAGGCTAGCTTGAATCTAGTGGCACAGTGAGCATGGGACCCACGTCTGGGCATACCCTTCCCACTTAGGGCAACTTTAGCACCACAAAAGGATGATGGACGGAGTACTGAACAATGCAAATACTCACCCCCAATCACAGATCTGGGTTTAATCCATTATTCTTTTGCTCACCATGCCACCCCAGTTTGGACCCAGCAATATGCAAATCAGTCTTGGCCCTGTTCATCACGGGAACAGTCCAGCCCGAACTGCCAAGCCAGGTCCTCACTGGACCGGAAACAAGCATCCTGGGACCGGTTTCAGGGTTTCACCCTTCATCAGCCAGGCTAGCTTGAATCCAGCGGCACAGTGATCAAGGGACCCACGTCTGGGCATACCCTTCCCACTTCGGGCAACTTTAGCAGCACAAAAGGATGATGGACGGAGTGCTGAACAATGCAAACACTCACCCTCAGTCACAGATCTGGGTTTAATCCATCGTTCTTTTGCTCACCATGCCACCCCAGTTTGGACCCAGCAATATACTAATCAGTCTTGGCCCTGTTCCTCATGGGAACAGTCCAGCCCGAACTGCCAAGCCAGGTCCTCATTGGACCGGAAACAAGCATCCTGGGACCAGTTTCAGGGTTTCACCCTTCATCAGCCAGGCTAGCTTGAATCCAGTGGCACAGTGAGCAAGGGACCCACGTCTGGGCATACCCTTCCCACTTAGGGCAACTTTAGCAACACAAAAGGATGATGGACGGAGTGCTGAACAATGCAAACACTCACCCCCAGTCACAGATCTGGGTTTAATCCATTGTTCTTTTGCTCACCATGCCACCCCAGTTTGGACCCAGCAATATGCAAATCAGTCTTGGCCCTGTTTCTCATGGGAACAGTCCAGCCCGAACTGCCAAGCCAGGTCCTCACTGGACCGGAAACAAGCATCCTGGGACCGGTTTCAGGGTTTCACCCTTCATCAGCCAGGCTAGCTTGCATCCAGTGGCACAGTGAGCAAGGGACCCAAGTCTGGGCATACCCTTCCCACTTAGGGCAACTTTAGCAGCACAAAAGGATGATGGACGGAGTGCTGAACAATGCAAACACTCACCCCCAGTCACAGATCTGGGTTTAATCCATCGTTCTTTTGCTCACCATGCCACCCCAGTTTGGACCCAGCAATATACAAATCAGTCTTGGCCCTGTTCCTCATGGGAACAGTCCAGCCCGAACTGCCAAGCCAGGTCCTCATTGGACCGGAAACAAGCATCCTGGGACCAGTTTCCTGGTTTCACCCTTCATCAGCCAGGGTAGCTTGAATCCAGTGGGACCCACGTCTGGGCATACCCTTCCCACTTAGGGCAACTTTAGCAGCACAAAAGGATGATGGACGGAGTGCTGAACAATGCAAACACTCACCCCCAGTCACAGATCTGGGTTTAATCCATCGTTCTTATGTTCACCATGCCACCCCAGTTTGGACCCAGCAATATGCAAATCAGTCTTGGCCCTGTTCTTAATGGGAACAGTACAGACCGAACTGCCAAGCCAGGTCCTCATTGGACCGGAAACAAGCATCCTGGGACCAGTTTCAGGGTTTCACCCTTCATCAGCCAGGCTAGCTTGAATCCAGTGGCACAGTGAGCAAGAGACCCTCGTCTGGGCATACCCTTCCCACTTAGGGCAACTTTAGCAACACAAAAACATGATGGAAGGAGTGCTGAACAATTCAAACACTCATCCCCATTCACAGATCTGGGTTTAATCCATCGTTCTTTTGCTCACCATGCCACCCCAGTTTGGACCCAGCAATATGCAAATCAGTCTTGGCCCTGTTCCTCATGGGAACAGTCCAGCCCGAACTGCTAAGCCAGGTCCTCCTTGGACCGGAAACAAGCATTCTGGGACCGGTTTCAGGGTTTCACCCTTCATCAGCCAGGCTAGCTTGAATCCAGTGGCAAAGTGAGCAAGGGACCCACGTCTGGGCATACCCTTCCCACTTAGGGCAACTTTAGGAACACAAAAGGATGATGGACGGAGTGCTGAACAATGCAAACACTCACCCCCAGTCACAGATCCGGGTTTAATCCATCGTTCTTTTGCTCACCATGCCACCCCAGTTTGGACCAGCAGTATGCACATCAGTCTTGGCCCTGTTTCTCATGGGAACAGTCCAGCCCGAACTGCCAAGCCAGGCCCTCACTGGACCAGAAACAAGCATCCCGGGACCGGTTTCAGGGTTTCACCCTTATCAGCCAGGCTAGCTTAAATCCAGTGGCACAGTGAGCAAGGGACCCACGTCTGGGCATACCCTTCCCACTTAGGGCAACTTTAGCAACACAAAAGGATGATGGATGGAGTGCTGAACAATGCAAACACTCACCCCCAGTCACAGATCTGGGTTTAATCCATCGTTCTTTTGCTCACCATGCCACCCCAGTTTGGACCCAGCAATATGCAAATCAGTCTTGGCCCTGTTTCTCATGGGAACAGTCCAGCCCGAACTGCCAAGCCAGGTGCTCACTGGACCGGAAACAAGCATCCTAGGACCGGTTTCAGGGTTTCACTCTTCATCAGCCAGGCTAGCTTGAGTCCAGTGGCACAGTGAGCAAGGGACCCACGTCTGGGCATACCCTTCCCACTTAGGGCAACTTTAGCAACACAAAAGGATGATGGACGGACTGCTGAACAATGCAAACACTCACCCCCAGTCACAGATCTGGGTTTAATCAATTATTCTTTTGCTCACCATGCCACCCCAGTTTGGACCCAGCAATATGCAAATCAGTCTTGGCCCTGTTCATCACGGGAACAGTCCAGCCCGAACTGCCAAGCCAGGTACTCACTGGACCGGAAACAAGCATCCTGGGACCGGTTTCAGGGTTTCATCCCTTCATCAGCCAGGCTAGCTTGAATCCAGTGGCACAGTGAGCAAGGGACCCACGTCTGGGCATACCCTTCCCACTTAGGGCAACTTTAGCAGCACAAAAGGATGATGGACGGAGTGCTGAACAATGCAAACACTCACCCCCAGTCACAGATCTGTGTTTAATCCATTGTTCTTTTGCTCACCATGCCACCCCAGTTTGGACCCAGCAATATGCAAATCAGTCTTGGCCCTGTTCCTCATGGGAATAGTCCAGCCCGAACTGCCAAGCCAGGTCCTCACTGGACCGGAAACAAGCATCCTGGGACCGGTTTCCTGGTTTCACCCTTCATCAGCCAGGCTAGCTTTATCGAGTGGGACCCACGTCTGGGCATACCCTTCCCACTTAGGGCAACTTTAGCAGCACAAAAGAATGATGGATGGAGTGCTGAACAATGCAAACACTCACCCCCAGTCACAGATCTGGGTTTAATCCATCGTTCTTTTGCTCACCATGCCACCCCAGTTTTGACCCAGCAATATGCAAATCAGTCTTGGCCCTATTCCTCATTGGAACAGTCCAGCCCAAACTGCCAAGACAGGTCCTCACTGGACCGGAAACAAGCATCCTGGGACCGGTTTCATGGTTTCACCCTTCATCAGCCAGGTTAGCTTGAATCTAGTGGCACAGTGAGCAAGGGACCCACGTCTGGGCATACCCTTCCCACTTAGGGCAACTTTAGCAACACAAAAGGATGATGGATGGAGTGCTGAACTATGCAAACACTCACCCCCAGTCACAGATCTGGGTTTAATCCATCGTTCTTTTGCTCACCATGCCACCCCAGTTTGGACCCAGCAATATGCAAATCAGTCTTGGCCCTGTTTCTCATGGGAACAGTCCAGCCCGAACTGCCAAGCCAGGTCCTCACTGGACCGGAAACAAGCATCCTAGGACCGGTTTCAGGGTTTCACTCTTCATCAGCCAGGCTAGCTTGAATCCAGTGGCACAGTGAGCAAGGGACCCACGTCTGGGCATACCCTTCCCACTTAGGGCAACTTTAGCAGCACAAAAGGATGATGGACGGAGTGCTGAACAATGCAAACACTCACCCCCAGTCACAGATCTGGGTTTAATCCATCGTTCTTTTGCTCACCATGCCACCCCAGTTTGGACCCAGCAATATGCAAATTAGTCTTGGCCCTGTTCCTCATGGGAATAGTCCAGCCCGAACTGCCAAGCCAGGTCCTCACTGGACCGGAAACAAGCATCCTGTGACCGGTTTCCTGGTTTCACCCTTCATCAGCCAGGCTAGCTTGAATCGAGTGGGACCCACGTCTGGGCATACGCTTCCCACTTAGGGCAACTTTAGCAGCACAAAAGAATGATGGATGGAGTGCTGAACAATGCAAACACTCACCCCCAGTCACAGATCTGGGTTTAATCCATCGTTCTTTTGCTCACCATGCCACCCCAGTTTTGACCCAGCAATATGCAAATCAGTCTTGGCCCTGTTCATCACGGGAACAGTCCAGCCCGAACTGCCAAGCCAGGTCCTCACTGGACCGGAAACAAGCATCTTGGGACCGGTTTCATGGTTTCACCCTTCATCAGCCAGGCTAGCTTGAATCTAGTGGCACAGTGAGCATGGGACCCACGTCTGGTCATACCCTTCCCACTTAGGGCAACTTTAGCACCACAAAAGGATGATGGACGGAGTGCTGAACAATGCAAACACTCACCCCCAGTCACAGATCTGGGTTTAATCCATTATTCTTTTGCTCACCATGCCACCCCAGTTTGGACCCAGCAATATGCAAATCAGTCTTTGCCCTGTTCATCACGGGAACAGTCCAGCCCGAACTGCCAAGCCAGGTCCTCACTGGACCGGAAACAAGCATCCTGGGACCGTTTTCAGGGTTTCACCCTTCATCAGCCAAGCTAGCTTGAATCCAATGGCACAGTGAGCAAGGGACCCACGTATGGGCATACCCTTCCCACTTAGGGCAACTTTAGCAGCACAAAAGGATGATGGACGGAGTGCTGAACAATGCAAACACTCACCCCCAGTCACAGATCTGGGTTTAATCCATCGTTCTTTTGCTCACCATGCCACCCCAGTTTGGACCCAGCAATATACAAATCAGTCTTGGCCCTGTTCCTCATGGGAACCGTCCAGCCCGAACTGCCAAGCCAGGTCCTCATTGGACCGGAAACAAGCATCCTGGGACCAGTTTCAGGGTTTCACCCTTCATCAGCCAGGCTAGCTTGAATCCAGTGGGACCCACGTCTGGGCATACCCTTCCCACTTAGGGCAACTTTAGCAGCACAAAAGAATGATGGATGGAGTGCTGAACAAAGCAAACACTCACCCCCAGTCACAGATCTGGGTTTAATCCATCGTTCTTTTGCTCACCATGCCACCCCAGTTTTGACCCAGCAATATGCAAATCAGTCTTGGCCCTGTTCCTCATTGGAACAGTCCAGCCCAAACTGCCAAGACAGGTCCTCACTGGACCGGAAACAAGCATCCTGGGACCGGTTTCATGGTTTCACCCTTCATCAGCCAGGCTAGCTTGAATCTAGTGGCAGAGTGAGCATGGGACCCACGTCTGGGCATACCCTTCCCACTTAGGGCAACTTTAGCACCACAAAAGGATGATGGACGGAGTGCTGAACAATGCAAACACTCACCCCCAATCACAGATCTGGGTTTAATCCATTATTCTTTTGCTCACCATGCCACCCCAGTTTGGACCCAGCAATATGCAAATCAGTCTTGGCCCTGTTCATCACCGGAACAGTCCAGCCCGAACTGCCAAGCCAGGTCCTCACTGGACCGGAAACAAGCATCCTGGGACCGGTTTCAGGGTTTCACCCTTCATCAGCCAGGCTAGCTTGAATCCAGCGGCACAGTGAGCAAGGGACCCACGTCTGGGCATACCCTTCCCACTTAGGGCAACTTTAGCCGCACAAATGGATGATGGACGGAGTGCTGAACAATGCAAACACTCACCCCCAGTCACAGATCTGGGTTTAATCCATCGTTCTTTTGCTCACCATGCCACCCCAGTTTGGACCCAGCAATATACAAATCAGTCTTGGCCCTGTTCCTCATGGGAACAGTCCAGCCCGAACTGCCAAGCCAGGTCCTCATTGGACCGGAAACAAGCATCCTGGGACCAGTTTCAGGGTTTCACCCTTCATCAGCCAGGCTAGCTTGAATCCAGTGGCACAGTGAGCAAGGGACCCACGTCTGGGCATACCCTTCCCACTTAGGGCAACTTTAGCAACACAAAAGGATGATGGACGGAGTGCTGAACAATGCAAACACTCACCCCCAGTCACAGATCTGGGTTTAATCCATTGTTATTTTGCTCACCATGCCACTCCAGTTTGGACCCAGCAATATGCAAATCAGTCTTGGCCCTGTTTCTCATGGGAACAGTCCAGCCCGAACTGCCAAGCCAGGTCCTCACTGGACCGGAAACAAGCATCCTGGGACCGGTTTCAGGGTTTCACCATTCATCAGCCAGGCTAGCTTGCATCCAGTGGCACAGTGAGCAAGGGACCCAAGTCTGGGCATACCCTTCCCACTTAGGGCAACTTTAGCAGCACAAAAGGATGATGGACGGAGTGCTGAACAATGCAAACACTCACCCCCAGTCACAGATCTGGGTTTAATCCATCGTTCTTTTGCTCACCATGCCACCCCAGTTTGGACCCAGCAATATGCAAATCAGTCTTGGCCCTGTTCATCACGGGAACAGTCCAGCCCGAACTGCCAAGCCAGGTCCTCACTGGACCGGAAACAAGCATCCTGGGACCGGTTTCAGGGTTTCACCCTTCACCAGCCAGGCTAGCTTGAATCCAGTGGCACAGTGAGCAAGGGACCCACGTCTAGGCATACCCTTCCCACTTAGGGCAACTTTTGCAGCACAAAAGGATGATGGACGGAGTGCTGAACAATGCAAACACTCACCCCCAGTCACAGATCTGGGTTTAATCCATCGTTCTTTTGTTCACCATGCCACCCCAGTTTGGACCTAGCAATATGCAAATCAGTCTTGGCCCTGTTCTTAATGGGAACAGTCCAGCCCGAACTGCCAAGCCAGGTCCTCATTGGACCGGAAACAAGCATCCTGGGACCAGTTTCAGGGTTTCACCCTTCATCAGCCAGGCTAGCTTGAATCCAGTGGCACAGTGAGCAAGGGACCCACGTCTGGGCATACCCTTCCCACTTAGGGCAACTTTAGCAGCACAAAAGGATGATGGACGGAGTGCTGAACAATGCAAACACTCACCCCCAGTCACAGATCTGGGTTTAATCCATCGTTCTTTTGCTCACCATGCCACCCCAGTTTGGACCCAGCAATATGCAAATCAGTCTTGGCCCTGTTCATCACGGGAACAGTCCAGCCCGAACTGCCAAGCCAGGTCCTCACTGGACCGGAAACATGCATCCTGGGACCGGTTTCAGGGTTTCACCCTTCATCAGCCAGGCTAGCTTGAATCCAGTGGCACAGTGAGCAAGGGACCCACGTCTGGGCATACCCTTCCCACTTAGGGCAACTTTAGCAGCACAAAAGGATGATGGACGGAGTGCTGAACAATGCAAACACTCACCCAAAGTCACAGATCTGGGTTTAATCCATCGTTCTTTTGCTCACCATGCCACCCCAGTTTGGACCCAGCAATATGCAAATCAGTCTTGGCCCTGTTCCTCATGGGAACAGTCCAGCCCGAACTGCCAAGCCAGGTCCTCACTGGACCGGAAACAAGCATCCTGGGACCGGTTTCCTGGTTTCACCCTTCATCAGCCAGGCTAGCTTGAATCCAGTGGGACCCACGTCTGGGCATACCCTTCCCACTTAGGGCAACTTTAGCAGCACAAAAGAATGATGGATGGAGTGCTGAACAATGCATACACTCACCCCCAGTCACAGATCTGGGTTTAATCCATCGTTCTTTTGCTCACCATGCCACCCCAGTTTGGACCCAGCAATATGCAAATCAGCCTTGGCCCTGTTCCTCATTGGAACAGTCCAGCCCGAACTGCCAAGACAGGTCCTCACTGGACCGGAGACAAGCATCCTGGGACCGGTTTCATGGTTTCACCCTTCATCAGCCAGGTTAGCTTGAATCTAGTGGCACAGTGAGCAAGGGACCCACGGCTGGGCATACCCTTCCCACTTAGGGCAACTTTAGCAACACAAAAGGATGATGGATGGAGTGCTGAACTATGCAAACACTCACCCCCAGTCACAGATCCGGGTTTAATCCATCGTTCTTTTGCTCACCATGCCACCCCAGTTTGGACCCAGCAATATGCAAATCAGTCTTGACCCTGTTTCTCATGGGAACAGTCCAGCCCGAACTGCCAAGCCAGGTCCTCACTGGACCGGAAACAAGCATCCTAGGACCGGTTTCAGGGTTTCACTCTTCATCAGCCAGGCTAGCTTGAATCCAGGGGCACAGTGAGCAAGGGACCCACGTCTGGGCATACCCTTCCCACTTAGGGCAACTTTAGCAGCACAAAAGGATGATGGACGGAGTGCTGAACAATGCAAACACTCACCCCCAGTCACAGATCTGGGTTTAATCCATCGTTCTTTTGCTCACCATGCCACCCCAGTTTGGACCCAGCAATATGCAAATTAGTCTTGGCCCTGTTCCTCATGGGAATAGTCCAGCCCGAACTGCCAAGCCAGGTCCTCACTGGACCGGAAACAAGCATCCTGTCACCGGTTTCCTGGTTTCACCCTTCATCAGCCAGGCTAGCTTGAATCGAGTGGGACCCACGTCTGGGCATACCCTTCCCACTTAGGGCAACTTTAGCAGCACAAAAGAATGATGGATGGAGTGCTGAACAATGCAAACACTCACCCCCAGTCACAGATCTGGGTTTAATCCATCGTTCTTTTGCTCACCATGCCACCCCAGTTTTGACCCAGCAATATGCAAATCAGTCTTGGCCCTGTTCATCACGGGAACAGTCCAGCCCGAACTGCCAAGCCAGGTCCTCACTGGACCGGAAACAAGCATCTTGGGACCGGTTTCATGGTTTCACCCTTCATCAGCCAGGCTAGCTTGAATCTAGTGGCATAGTGAGCATGGGACCCACGTCTGGGCATACCCTTCCCACTTAGGGCAACTTTAGCACCACAAAAGGATGATGGACGGAGTGCTGAACAATGCAAATACTCACCCCCAATCACAGATCTGAGTTTAATCCATTATTCTTTTGCTCACCATGCCACCCCAGTTTGGACCCAGCAATATGCAAATCAGTCTTTGCCCTGTTCATCACGGGAACAGTCCAGCCCGAACTGCCAAGCCAGGTCCTCACTGGACCGGAAACAAGCATCCTGGGACCGGTTTCAGGGTTTCACCCTTCATCAGCCAAGCTAGCTTGAATCCAACGGCACAGTGAGCAAGGGACCCACGTCTGGGCATACCCTTCCCACTTAGGGCAACTTTAGCAGCACAAAAGGATGATGGACGGAGTGCTGAACAATGCAAACACTCACCCCCAGTCACAGATCTGGGTTTAATCCATCGTTCTTTTGCTCACCATGACACCCCAGTTTGGACCCAGCAATATACAAATCAGTCTTGGCCCTGTTCCTCATGGGAACAGTCCAGCCCGAACTGCCAAGCCAGGTCCTCATAGGACCGGAAACAAGCATCCTGGGACCAGTTTCAGGGTTTCACCCTTCATCAGCCAGGCTAGCTTGAATCCAGTGGGACCCACGTCTGGGCATACCCTTCCCACTTAGGGCAACTTTAGCAGCACAAAAGGATGATGGACGGAGTGCTGAACAATGCAAACACTCACCCAAAGTCACAGATCTGGGTTTAATCCATCGTTCTTTTGCTCACCATGCCACCCCAGTTTGGACCCAGCAATATGCAAATCAGTCTTGGCCCTGTTCCTCATGGGAACAGTCCAGCCCGAACTGCCAAGCCAGGTCCTCACTGGACCGGAAACAAGCATCCTGGGACCGGTTTCCTGGTTTCACCCTTCATCAGCCAGGCTAGCTTGAATCCAGTGGGACCCACGTCTGGGCATACCCTTCCCACTTAGGGCAACTTTAGCAGCACAAAAGAATGATGGATGGAGTGCTGAACAATGCATACACTCACCCCCAGTCACAGATCTGGGTTTAATCCATCGTTCTTTTGCTCACCATGCCACCCCAGTTTGGAGCCAGCAATATGCAAATCAGCCTTGGCCCTGTTCCTCATTGGAACAGTCCAGCCCGAACTGCCAAGACAGGTCCTCACTGGACCGGAGACAAGCATCCTGGGACCGGTTTCATGGTTTCACCCTTCATCAGCCAGGTTAGCTTGAATCTAGTGGCACAGTGAGCAAGGGACCCACGTCTGGGCATACACTTCCCACTTAGGGCAACTTTAGCAACACAAAAGGATGATGGATGGAGTGCTGAACTATGCAAACACTCACCCCCAGTCACAGATCTGGGTTTAATCCATCGTTCTTTTGCTCACCATGCCACCCCAGTTTGGACCCAGCAATATGCAAATCAGTCTTGGCCCTGTTTCTCATGGGAACAGTCCAGCCCGAACTGCCAAGCCAGGTCCTCACTGGACCGGAAACAAGCATCCTAGGACCGGTTTCAGGGTTTCACTCTTCATCAGCCAGGCTAGCTTGAATCCAGTGGCACAGTGAGCAAGGGACCCACGTCTGGGCATACCCTTCCCACTTAGGGCAACTTTAGCAGCACAAAAGGATGATGGACGGAGTGCTGAACAATGCAAACACTCACCCCCAGTCACAGATCTGGGTTTAATCCATCGTTCTTTTGCTCACCATGCCACCCCAGTTTGGACCCAGCAATATGCAAATTAGTCTTGGCCCTGTTCCTCATGGGAATAGTCCAGCCCGAACTGCCAAGCCAGGTCCTCACTGGACCGGAAACAAGCATCCTGTGACCGGTTTCCTGGTTTCACCCTTCATCAGCCAGGCTAGCTTGAATCGAGTGGGACCCACGTCTGGGCATACCCTTCCCACTTAGGGCAACTTTAGCAGCACAAAAGAATGATGGTTGGAGTGCTGAACAATGCAAACACTCACCCCCAGTCACAGATCTGGGTTTAATCCATCGTTCTTTTGCTCACCATGCCACCCCAGTTTTGACCCAGCAATATGCAAATCAGTCTTGGCCCTGTTCATCACGGGAACAGTCCAGCCCGAACTGCCAAGCCAGGTCCTCACTGGACCGGAAACAAGCATCTTGGGACCGGTTTCATGGTTTCACCCTTCATCAGCCAGGCTAGCTTGAATCTAGTGGCACAGTGAGCATGGGACCCACGTCTGGGCATACCCTTCCCACTTAGGGCAACTTTAGCACCACAAAAGGATGATGGACGGAGTGCTGAACAATGCAAACACTCACCCCCAATCACAGATCTGAGTTTAATCCATTATTCTTTTGCTCACCATGCCACCCCAGTTTGGACCCAGCAATATGCAAATCAGTCTTTGCCCTGTTCATCACGGGAACAGTCCAGCCCGAACTGCCAAGCCAGGTCCTCACTGGACCGGAAACAAGCATCCTGGGACCGGTTTCAGGGTTTCACCCTTCATCAGCCAAGCTAGCTTGAATCCAACGGCACAGTGAGCAAGGGACCCACGTATGGGCATACCCTTCCCACTTAGGGCAACTTTAGCAGCACAAAAGGATGATGGACGGAGTGCTGAACAATGCAAACACTCACCCCCAGTCACAGATCTGGGTTTAATCCATCGTTCTTTTGCTCACCATGACACCCCAGTTTGGACCCAGCAATATACAAATCAGTCTTGGCCCTGTTCCTCATGGGAACAGTCCAGCCCGAACTGCCAAGCCAGGTCCTCATAGGACCGGAAACAAGCATCCTGGGACCAGTTTCAGGGTTTCACCCTTCATCAGCCAGGCTAGCTTGAATCCAGTGGGACCCACGTCTGGGCATACCCTTCCCACTTAGTGCAACTTTAGCACCACAAAAGGATGATGGACGGAGTGTTGAACAATGCAAACACTCACCCTCAATCACAGATCTGGGTTTAATCCATTATTCTTTTGCTCACCATGCCACCCCAGTTTGGACCCAGCAATATGCAAATCAGTCTTGGCCCTGTTCATCACGGGAACAGTCCAGCCTGAACTGCCAAGCCAGGTCCTCACTGGACCGGAAACAAGCATCCTGGGACCGGTTTCAGGGTTTCACCCTTCATCAGCCAGGCTAGCTTGAATCCAGCGGCACAGTGAGCAAGGGACCCACGTCTGGGCATACCCTTCCCTCTTAGGGCAACTTTAGCAGCACAAAAGGATGATGGACGGAATGCTGAACAATGCAAACACTCACCCCCAGTCACAGATCTGGGTTTAATCCATCGTTCTTTTGCTCACCATGCCACCCCAGTTTGGACCCAGCAATATACAAATCAGTCTTGGCCCTGTTCCTCATGGGAACAGTCCAGCCCGAACTGCCAAGCCAGGTCCTCATTGGACCGGAAACAAGCATCCTGGGACCAGTTTCAGGGTTTCACCCTTCATCAGCCAGGCTAGCTTGAATCCAGTGGCACAGTGAGCAAGGGACCCACGTCTGGGCATACCCTTCCCACTTAGGGCAACTTTAGCAACACAAAAGGATGATGGACGGAGTGCTGAACAATGCAAACACTCACCCCCAGTCACAGATCTGGGTTTAATCCATTGTTCTTTTGCTCACCATGCCACTCCAGTTTGGACCCAGCAATATGCAAATCAGTCTTGGCCCTGTTTCTCATGGGAACAGTCCAGCCCGAACTGCCAAGCCAGGTCCTCACTGGACCGGAAACAAGCATCCTGGGACCGGTTTCAGGGTTTCACCCTTCATCAGCCAGGCTAGCTTGCATCCAGTGGCACAGTGAGCAAGGGACCCAAGTCTGGGCATACCCTTCCCACTTAGGGCAACTTTAGCAGCACAAAAGGATGATGGACGGAGTGCTGAACAATGCAAACACTCACCCCCAGTCACAGATCTGGGTTTAATCCATCGTTCTTTTGCTCACCACGCCACCCCAGTTTGGACCCAGCAATATGCAAATCAGTCTTGGCCCTGTTCATCACGGGAACAGTCCAGCCCGAGCTGCCAAGCCAGGTCCTCACTGGACCGGAAACAAGCATCCTGGGACCGATTTCAGGGTTTCACCCTTCACCAGCCAGGCTAGCTTGAATCCAGTGGCACAGTGAGCAAGGGACCCACGTCTAGGCATACCCTTCCCACTTAGGGCAACTTTTGCAGCACAAAAGGATGATGGACGGAGTGCTGAACAATGCAAACACTCACCCCCAGTCACAGATCTGGGTTTAATCCATCGTTCTTTTGCTCACCATGCCACCCCAGTTTGGACCCAGCAATATGCAAATCAGTCTTGGCCCTGTTCATCACGGGAACAGTCCAGCCCGAACTGCCAAGCCAGGTCCTCACTGGACCGGAAACATGCATCCTGGGACCGGTTTCAGGGTTTCACCCTTCATCAGCCAGGCTAGCTTGAATCCAGTGGCACAGTGAGCAAGGGACCCACATCTGGGCATACCCTTCCCACTTAGGGCAACTTTAGCAGCACAAAAGGATGATGGACGGAGTGCTGAACAATGCAAACACTCACCCAAAGTCACAGATCTGGGTTTAATCCATCGTTCTTTTGCTCACCATGCCACCCCAGTTTGGACCCAGCAATATGCAAATCAGTCTTGGCCCTGTTCCTCATGGGAACAGTCCAGCCCGAACTGCCAAGCCAGGTCCTCACTGGACCGGAAACAAGCATCCTGGGACCGGTTTCCTGGTTTCACCCTTCATCAGCCAGGCTAGCTTGAATCGAGTGGGACCCACGTCTGGGCATACCCTTCCCACTTAGGGCAACTTTAGCAGCACAAAAGAATGATGGATGGAGTGCTGAACAATGCAAACACTCACCCCCAGTCACAGATCTGGGTTTAATCCATCGTTCTTTTGCTCACCATGCCACCCCAGTTTTGACCCAGCAATATGCAAATCAGTCTTGGCCCTGTTCATCACGGGAACAGTCCAGCCCGAACTGCCAAGCCAGGTCCTCACTGGACCGGAAACAAGCATCTTGGGACCGGTTTCATGGTTTCACCCTTCATCAGCCAGGCTAGCTTGAATCTAGTGGCACAGTGAGCATGGGACCCACGTCTGGGCATACCCTTCCCACTTAGGGCAACTTTAGCACCACAAAAGGATGATGGACGGAGTGCTGAACAATGCAAACACTCACCCCCAATCACAGATCTGAGTTTAATCCATTATTCTTTTGCTCACCATGCCACCCCAGTTTGGACCCAGCAATATGCAAATCAGTCTTTGCCCTGTTCATCACGGGAACAGTCCAGCCCGAACTGCCAAGCCAGGTCCTCACTGGACCGGAAACAAGCATCCTGGGACCGGTTTCAGGGTTTCACCCTTCATCAGCCAAGCTAGCTTGAATCCAACGGCACAGTGAGCAAGGGACCCACGTATGGGCATACCCTTCCCACTTAGGGCAACTTTAGCAGCACAAAAGGATGATGGACGGAGTGCTGAACAATGCAAACACTCACCCCCAGTCACAGATCTGGGTTTAATCCATCGTTCTTTTGCTCACCATGCCACCCCAGTTTGGACCCAGCAATATACAAATCAGTCTTGGCCCTGTTCCTCATGGGAACAGTCCAGCCCGAACTGCCAAGCCAGGTCCTCATTGGACCGGAAACAAGCATCCTGGGACCAGTTTCAGGGTTTCACCCTTCATCAGCCAGGCTAGCTTGAATCCAGTGGGACCCACGTCTGGGCATACCCTTCCCACTTAGGGCAACTTTAGCAGCACAAAAGAATGATGGATGGAGTGCTGAACAAAGCAAACACTCACCCCCAGTCACAGATCTGGGTTTAATCCATCGTTCTTTTGCTCACCATGCCACCCCAGTTTTGACCCAGCAATATGCAAATCAGTCTTGGCCCTGTTCCTCATTGGAACAGTCGAGCCCAAACTGCCAAGACAGGTCCTCACTGGACCGGAAACAAGCATCCTGGGACCGGTTTCATGGTTTCACCCTTCATCAGCCAGGCTAGCTTGAATTTAGTGGCAGAGTGAGCATGGGACCCACGTCTGGGCATACCCTTCCCACTTAGGGCAACTTTAGCACCACAAAAGGATGATGGACGGAGTGCTGAACAATGCAAACACTCACCCCCAGTCACAGATCTGGGTTTAATCCATTGTTCTTTTGCTCACCATGCCACTCCAGTTTGGACCCAGCAATATGCAAATCAGTCTTGGCCCTGTTTCTCATGGGAACAGTCCAGCCCGAACTGCCAAGCCAGGTCCTCACTGGACCGGAAACAAGCATCCTGGGACCGGTTTCAGGGTTTCACCCTTCATCAGCCAGGCTAGCTTGCATCCAGTGGCACAGTGAGCAAGGGACCCAAGTCTGGGCATACCCTTCCCACTTAGGGCAACTTTAGCAGCACAAAAGGATGATGGTCGGAGTGCTGAACAATGCAAACACTCACCCCCAGTCACAGATCTGGGTTTAATCCATCGTTCTTTTGCTCACCATGCCACCCCAGTTTGGACCCAGCAATATGCAAATCAGTCTTGGCCCTGTTCATCACGGGAACAGTCCAGCCCGAACTGCCAAGCCAGGTCCTCACTGGACCGGAAACAAGCATCCTGGGACCGATTTCAGGGTTTCACCCTTCACCAGCCAGGCTAGCTTGAATCCAGTGGCACAGTGAGCAAGGGACCCACGTCTAGGCATACCCTTCCCACTTAGGGCAACTTTTGCAGCACAAAAGGATGATGGACGGAGTGCTGAACAATGCAAACACTCACCCCCAGTCACAGATCTGGGTTTAATCCATCGTTCTTTTGTTCACCATGCCACCCCAGTTTGGACCTAGCAATATGCAAATCAGTCTTGGCCCTGTTCTTAATGGGAACAGTCCAGCCAGAACTGCCAAGCCAGGTCCTCACTGGACCGGAAACAAGCATCCTGGGACCGGTTTCAGGGTTTCACCCTTCATCAGCCAGGCTAGCTTGAATCCAGTGGCACAGTGAGCAAGGGACCCACGTCTGGGCATACCCTTCCCACTTAGGGCAACTTTAGCAGCACAAAAGTATGATGGACGGAGTGCTGAACAATGCAAACACTCACCCAAAGTCACAGATCTGGGTTTAATCCATCGTTCTTTTGCTCACCATGCCACCCCAGTTTGGACCCAGCAATATGCAAATCAGTCTTGGCCCTGTTCCTCATGGGAACAGTCCAGCCCGAACTGCCAAGCCAGGTCCTCACTGGACCGGAAACAAGCATCCTGGGACCGGTTTCCTGGTTTCACCCTTCATCAGCCAGGCTAGCTTGAATCCAGTGGGACCCACGTCTGGGCATACCCTTCCCACTTAGGGCAACTTTAGCAGCACAAAAGAATGATGGATGGAGTGCTGAACAATGCATACACTCACCCCCAGTCACAGATCTGGGTTTAATCCATCGTTCTTTTGCTCACCATGCCACCCCAGTTTGGACCCAGCAATATGCAAATCAGCCTTGGCCCTGTTCCTCATTGGAACAGTCCAGCCCGAACTGCCAAGACAGGTCCTCACTGGACCGGAGACAAGCATCCTGGGACCGGTTTCATGGGTTCACCCTTCATCAGCCAGGCTAGCTTGAATCTAGTGGCACAGTGAGCATGGGACCCACGTCTGGGCATACCCTTCCCACTTAGGGTAACTTTAGCAGCACAAAAGGATGATGGACGGAGTGCTGAACAATGCAAACACTCACCCCCAGTCACAGATCTGGGTTTAATCCATTATTCTTTTGCTCACCATGCCACCCCAGTTTGGACCCAGCAATATGCAAATCAGTCTTGGCCCTGTTCCTCATGGGAACAGTCCAGGCCGAACTGCCAAGCCAGGTCCTCACTGGACCGGAAAAAAGCATCCTGGGACCGGTTTCCTGGTTTCACCCTTCATCAGCCAGGCTAGCTTGAATCGAGTGGGACCCACGTCTGGGCATACCCTTCCCACTTAGGGCAACTTTAGCAGCACAAAAGAATGATGGATGGAGTGCTGAGCAATGCAAACACTCATCCCCAGTCACAGATCTGGGTTTAATCTATTGTTCTTTTGCTCACCATGCCACCCCAGTTTGGACCCAGCAGTATGCAAATCAGTCTTGGCCCTGTTCCTCAAGGGAACAGTCCAGCCCGAGCTGCCAAGCCAGGCCCTCACTGGACCGGAAACAAGCATCCTGGGTCCGGTTTCAGGGTTTCACCCTTATCAGCCAGGCTAGCTTGAATCCAGTGGCACAGTGAGCAAGGGACCTACGTCTGGGCATACCCTTCCCACTTAGGGCAACTTTAGCAACACAAAAGGATGATGGACTGAGTGCTGAACAATGCAAACACTCACCCCCAGTCACAGATCTGGGTTTAATCCATCGTTCTTTTGCTCATCATGCCACCCCAGTTTGGACCCAGCAATATGCAAATCAGTCTTGGCCCTGTTTCTCATGGGAATAGTCCAGCCCGAACTGCCAAGCCAGGTCCTCACTGGACCGGAAACAAGCATCCTTGGACCGGTTTTAGGGTTTCACCCTTCATCAGCCAGGCTAGCTTGAATCCAGTGGCACAGTGAGCAAGGGATCTACGTCTGGGCATACCCTTCCCACTTAGGGCAACTTTAGCAACACAAAAGGATGATGGACGGAGTGCTGAACAATGAAAACACTCACCCCCAGTCACAGATCCAGGTTTAATCCATCGTTCTTTTGCTCACCATGCCACCCCAGTTTGGACCAGCAATATGCACATCAGTCTTGGCCCTGTTTCTCATGGGAACAGTCCAGCCCGAACTGCCAAGCCAGGCCCTCACTGGACCGGAAACAAGCATCCTGGGACCGGTTTGAGGGTTTCACCCTTATCAGCAAGGATAGCTTGAATCCAGTGGCGCAGTGAGCAAGGGACCTACGTTTGGGCATACCCTTCCCACTTAGGGCAACTTTAGCAACACAAAAGGATGATGGACGGAGTGCTGAACAATGCAAACACTCACCCCCAGTCACAGATCTGGGTTTAATCCATCGTTCTTTTGCTCACCATGCCACCCTAGTTTGGACCCAGCAATATGCAAATCAGTCTTGGCCCTGTTTCTCATGGGAACAGTCCAGCCTGAACTGCCAAGCCAGGTCCTCACTGGACCGGAAACAAGCATCCTGGGACCGATTTCCTGGTTTCACCCTTCATCAGCCAGGCTAGCTTGAATCCAGTGGGACCCACGTCTGGGCATACCCTTCCCACTTAGGGCACCTTTAGCAGCACAAAAGGATGATGGACGGAGTGCTGAACAATGCAAACACTCACCCCCAGTCACAGATCTGGGTTTAATCCATCGTTCTTTTGCTCACTATGCTACCCCAGTTTGGACCCAGCAGTATGCAAATCAGTCTTGGCCCTGTTTCTCATGGGAACAGTACAGCCCGAACTGCCAAGCCAGGTCCTCACTGGACCAGAAACAAGCATCCTGGGACCGGTTTTAGGGTTTCACCCTTCATCAGCCAGACTAGCTTGAATCCAGTGGCACAGTGAGCAAGGGACCCACGTCTGGGCATACCCTTCCCACTTAGGGCAACTTTAGCAACACAAAAGGATGATGGACAGAGTGCTGAACAATGCAAATACTCACCCCCAGTCACAGATCCGGGTTTAATCCATCGTTCTTTTGCTCACCATGCCACCCCAGTTTGGACCAGCAATATGCGCATCAGTCTTGGCCCTGTTTCTCATGGGAACAGTCCAGCCCGAACTGCCAAGCCAGGCCCTCACTGGACCGGAAACAAGCATCCTGGGACCGGTTTCAGGGTTTCACCCTTATCAGCCAGGGTAGCTTGAATCCAGTGGCACAGTGAGCAAGGGACCTACGTCTGGGCATACCCTTCCCACTTAGGGCAACTTTAGCAACACAAGAGCATGATGGACGGAGTGCTGAACAATGCAAACACTCACCCCCAGTCACAGATCTGGGTTTAATCCATCGTTCTTTTGCTCACCATGCCACCCCAGTTTGGACACAGCAATATGCAAATCAGTCTTGGCCCTGTTTCTCATGGGAACAGTCCAGCCCGAACTGCCAAGCCAGGTCCTCACTAGACCGGAAACAAGCATCCTGAGACCGGTTTCAGGGTTTCACCCTTCATCAGCCAGGCTAGCTTCAATCTAGTGGCACAGTGAGCAAGGGACCCACGTCTTGGCATACCCTTCCCACTTAGGGCAAATTTAGCAACACAAAAGGATGATGGACGGAGTGCTGAACAATGCAAACACTCACCCCCAGTCACAGATGTGGGTTTAATCCATTACTCTCTTGCTCACCATGGCACCCCAGTTTGGACCCAGCAATATGCAAATCAGTCTTGGCCCTGTTCCTCATGGGAACAGTCCAGCCCAAACTGCCAAGCCAGGTCCTCACTGGATCGGAAACAAGCATCCTGGGAACGGTTTCCTGGTTTCACCCTTCATCAGCCAGGCTAGCTTGAATCCAGTGGGACCCACGTCTGGGCATACCCTTCCCACTTGGGGCAACTCTAGCAGCACAAAAGAATGATGGATGGAGTGCTGAACAATGCAAACACTCACCCCCAGTCACAGATCTGGGTTTAATCCATCGTTCTTTTGCTCACCATGCCACCCCAGTTTTGACCCAGCAATATGCAAATCAGTCTTGGCCGTGTTCCTCATGGGAACAGTCCAGCCTGAACTGCCAAGCCAGGTCCTCACTGGACCGGAAACAAGCATCCTGGGAACGGTTTCCTGGTTTCACCCTTCATCAGCCAGGCTAGCTTGAATCCAGTGGGACCCACGTCTGGGCATACCCTTCCCACTTAGGGCAACTTTAGCAGCACAAAAGGATGATGGACGGAGTGCTGAACAATGCAAACACTCACCCCCAGTCACAGATCTGGGTTTAATCCATCGTTCTTTTGCTCACTATGCTACCCCAGTTTGGACCCAGCAGTATGCAAATCAGTCTTGGCCCTGTTCCTCATGGGAACAGTCCAGCCCGAACTGCCAAGCCAGGTCCTCACTGGACCAGAAACAAGCATCCTGGGACCGGTTTTAGGGTTTCACCCTTCATCAGCCAGACTAGCTTGAATCCAGTGGCACAGTGAGCAAGGGACCCACGTCTGGGCATACCCTTCCCACTTAGGGCAACATTAGCAACACAAAAGGATGATGGACGGAGAGCTGAACAATGCAAACACTCACCCCCAGTCACAGATCCGGGTTTAATCCATCGTTCTTTTGCTCACAATGCCACCCCAGTTTGGACCAGCAATATGCACGTCAGTCTTGGCCCTGTTTCTCATGGGAACAGTCCAGCCCGAACTGCCAAGCCAGGCCCTCACTGGACCGGAAACAGGCATGCTGGGACCGGTTTCAGGGTTTCACCCTTATCAGCCAGGCTAGCTTGAATCCAGTGGCACAGTGAGCAAGGGACCCACGTCTGGGCATACCCTTCCCACTTAGGGCAACTTTAGCAACACAAAAGGATGATGGACGGAGTGCTGAACAATGCAAACACTCACCCCCAGTCACAGATCTGGGTTTAATCCATTATTCTTTTGCTCACCATGCCACCCCAGTTTGGACCCAGAAAAATGCAAATCAGTCTTGGCCCTGTTTCTCATGGGAACAGTCCAGCCCGAACTGCCAAGCCAGGTCCTCACTGGACCGGAAACAAGCATCCTGGGACCGGTTTCAGGGTTTCACCCTTCATCTGCCAGGCTAGCTTCAATCCAGTGGCACAGTGAGCAAGGGACCCACGTCTTGGCATACCCTTCCCACTTAGAACAAATTTAGCAACACAAAAGGATGATGGACGGAGTGCTGAACAATGCAAACACTCACCCCCAGTCACAGATCTGGGTTTAATCCATTATTCTTTTGCTCACCATGACACCCCAGTTTGGACCCAGCAATATGCAAATCAGTCTTGTCCCTGTTCATCACGGGAACAGTCCAGCCCGAACTGCCAAGCCAGGTCCTCACTGGACGGGAAACAAGCATCCTGGGACCGGTTTCAGGGTTTCACCCTTCATCAGCTTGGCTAGCTTGAATACAGTGGCACAGTGAGCAAGGGACCCACGTCTGGGCATACCCTTCCCACTTAGGGCAACTTTAGCAGCACAAAAGGATGATGGACGGAGTGCTGAACAATGGAAACACTCACCCCCAGTCACAGATCTGGGTTTAATCCATCATTCTTTTGCTCACCATGCCACCCCAGTTTGGACCCAGCAATATGCAAATCAGTCTTGGCCCTGTTCCTCAGGGGAACAGTCCAGCCCGAACTGCCAAGCCAGGTCCTCACTGGACCGGAAACAAGCATCCTGGGAACGGTTTCCTGGTTTCACCCTTCATCAGCCAGGCTAGCTTGAATCCAGTGGGACCCACGTCTGGGCATACCCTTCCCACTTAGGGCAACTCTAGAAGCACAAAAGAATGATGGATGGAGTGCTGAACAATGCTAACACTCACCCCAGTCACAGATCTGGGTTTAATCCATCGTTCTTTTGCTCACCATGCCACCCCAGTTTGGACCCAGCAATATGCAAATCAGTCTTGGCCCTGTTCCTCATTGGAACAGTCCAGCCCGAACTGCCAAGACAGGTCCTCACTAGACCGGAAACAAGCATCCTGGGACCGGTTTCATGGTTTCACCCTTCATCAGCCAGGCTAGCTTGAATCTAGTGGCACAGTGAGCATGGGACCCACGTCTGGGCATACCCTTCCCACTTAGGGCAACTTTAGCAGCACAAAAGGATGATGGACGGAGTGCTGAACAATGCAAACACTCACCCCCAGTCACAGATCTGGGTTTAATCCATTATTCTTTTGCTCACCATGCCACCCCAGTTAGGACTCAGCAATATGCAAATAAGTCTTGGCCCTGTTCATCACGGGAACAGTCCAGCCCAAACTGCCAAGCCAGGTCCTCACTGGACCGGAAACAAGCATCCTGGGACCGGTTTCAGGGTTTCACCCTTCATCAGCCAGGCTAGCTTGAATCCAGCGGCACAGTGAGCAAGGCACCCACGTCTGGGCATACCCTTCCCACTTAGGGCAACTTTAGCAGCACAAAAGGATGATGGACGGAGTGCTGAACAATGCAAACACTCACCCCCAGTCACAGATCTCGGTTTAATCCATTGTTCTTTTGCTCACCATGCCACCCCAGTTTGGACCTAGCAACATGCAAATCAGTCTTGGCCCTGTTCCTCATGGGAACAGTCCAGCCCGAACTGCCAAGCCAGGTCCTCATTGGACCGGAAACAAGCATCCTGGGACCAGTTTCAGGGTTTCACCCTTCATCAGCCAGGCTAGCTTGAATCCAGTGGCACACTGAGCAAGAGACCCACGTCTGGGCATACCATTCCCACTTAGAGCAACTTTAGCAACACAAAAGGATGATGGAAGGAGTGCTGAACAATGCAAACACTCATCCCCAGTCACAGATCTGGGTTTAATCCATCGTTCTTTTGCTCACCATGCCACCCCAGTTTGGACCCAGCAATATGCAAATCAGTCTTGGCCCTGTTCCTCATGGGAACAGTCCAGCCCGAACTGCTAAGCTAGGTCCTCCTTGGACCGGAAACAAGCATTCTGGGACCGGTTTCAGGGTTTCACCCTTCATCAGCCAGGCTAGCTTGAATCCAGTGGCAAAGTGAGCAAGGGACCCACGTCTGGGCATACCCTTCCCACTTAGGGCAACTTTAGGAACACAAAAGGATGATGGACGGAGTGCTGAACAATGCAAACACTCACCCCCAGTCACAGATCCGGGTTTAATCCATCGTTCTTTTGCTCACCATGCCACCCCAGTTTGGACCAGCAATATGCACATCAGTCTTGGCCCTGTTTCTCATGGGAACAGTCCAGCCCGAACTGCCAAGCCAGGCCCTAACTGGACCTGAAACAAGCATCCCGGGACCGGTTTCAGGGTTTCACCCTTATCAGCAAGGCTAGCTTGAATCCAGTGGCACAGTGAGCAAGGGACCCATGTCTGGGCATACCCTTCCCACTTAAGGCAACTTTAGCAACACAAAAGGATGATGGATGGAGTGCTGAACAATGCAAACACTCACCCCCAGTCACAGATCTGGGTTTAATCCATCGTTCTTTTGCTCACCATGCCACCCCTGTTTGGACCCAGCAATATGCAAATCAGTCTTGGCCCTGTTTCTCATGGGAACAGTCCAGCCCGAACTGCCAAGCCAGGTCCTCACTGGACCGGAAACAAGCATCCTAGGACCAGTTTCAGGGTTTCACTCTTCATCAGCCAGGCTAGCTTGAATCTAGTGACACAGTGAGCAAGGGACCCACGTCTGGGCATACCCTTCCCACTTAGGGCAACTTTAGCAACACAAAAGGATGATGGACGGACTGCTGAACAATGCAAACACTCACCCTCAGTCACAGATCTGGGTTTAATCCATTATTCTTTTGCCCACCATGCCACCCCAGTTTGGACCCAGCAATATGCAAATCAGTCTTGGCCCTGTTCATCACGGGAACAGTCCAGCCCCAACTGCCAAGCCAGGTCCTCACTGGACCGGAAACAGGCATCCTGGGACCGGTTTCAGGGTTTCATCCCTTCATCAGCCAGGCTAGCTTGAATCCAGTGGCACAGTGAGCAAGGGACCCACGTCTGGGCATACCCTTCCCACTTAGGGCAACTTTAGCAGCACAAAAGGATGATGGACGGAGTGCTGAACAATGCAAACACTCACCCCCAGTCACAGATCTGGGTTTAATCCATCGTTCTTTTGCTCACCATGCCACCCCAGTTTGGACCCAGCAATATGCAAATCAGTCTTGGCCCTGTTCCTCATGCGAATAGTCCAGCCCGAACTGCCAAGCCAGGTCCTCACTGGACCGGAAACAAGCATCCTGGGACCGGTTTCCTGGTTTCACCCTTCATCAGCCAGGCTAGCTTGAATCGAGTGGGACCCACGTGTGGGCATACCCTTCCCACTTAGGGCAACTTTAGCACCACAAAAGGATGATGGACGGAGTGCTGAACAATGCAAACACTCACCCCCAATCACAGATCTGGGTTTAATCCATTATTCTTTTGCTCACCATGCCACCCCAGTTTGGACCGAGCAATATGCAAATCAGTCTTGGCCCTGTTCATCACGGGAACAGTCCAGCCCGAACTGCCAAGCCAGGTCCTCACTGGACGGGAAACAAGCATCCTGGGACCGGTTTGAGGGTTTTACCCTTCATCAGCCAGGCTAGCTTGAATCCAGCGGCACAGTGAGCAAGGGACCCACGTATGGGCATACCCTTCCCACTTAGGGCAACTTTAGCAGCACAAAAGGATGATGGACGGAGTGCTGAACAATGCAAACACTCACCCCCAATCACAGATCTGGGTTTAATCCATTATTCTTTTGCTCACCATGCCACCCCAGTTTGGACCGAGCAATATGCAAATCAGTCTTGGCCCTGTTCCTCAGGGGAACAGTCCAGCCCGAACTGCCAAGCCAGGTCCTCACTGGACCGGAAACAAGCATCCTGGGAACGGTTTCCTGGTTTCACCCTTCATCAGCCAGGCTAGCTTGAATCCAGTGGGACCCACGTCTGGGCATACCCTTCCCACTTAGGGCAACTCTAGAAGCACAAAAGAATGATGGATGGAGTGCTGAACAATGCTAACACTCACCCCAGTCACAGATCTGGGTTTAATCCATCGTTCTTTTGCTCACCATGCCACCCCAGTTTGGACCCAGCAATATGCAAATCAGTCTTGGCCCTGTTCCTCATTGGAACAGTCCAGCCCGAACTGCCAAGACAGGTCCTCACTAGACCGGAAACAAGCATCCTGGGACCGGTTTCATGGTTTCACCCTTCATCAGCCAGGCTAGCTTGAATCTAGTGGCACAGTGAGCATGGGACCCACGTCTGGGCATACCCTTCCCACTTAGGGCAACTTTAGCAGCACAAAAGGATGATGGACGGAGTGCTGAACAATGCAAACACTCACCCCCAGTCACAGATCTGGGTTTAATCCATTATTCTTTTGCTCACCATGCCACCCCAGTTAGGACTCAGCAATATGCAAATAAGTCTTGGCCCTGTTCATCACGGGAACAGTCCAGCCCAAACTGCCAAGCCAGGTCCTCACTGGACCGGAAACAAGCATCCTGGGACCGGTTTCAGGGTTTCACCCTTCATCAGCCAGGCTAGCTTGAATCCAGCGGCACAGTGAGCAAGGCACCCACGTCTGGGCATACCCTTCCCACTTAGGGCAACTTTAGCAGCACAAAAGGATGATGGACGGAGTGCTGAACAATGCAAACACTCACCCCCAGTCACAGATCTCGGTTTAATCCATTGTTCTTTTGCTCACCATGCCACCCCAGTTTGGACCTAGCAACATGCAAATCAGTCTTGGCCCTGTTCCTCATGGGAACAGTCCAGCCCGAACTGCCAAGCCAGGTCCTCATTGGACCGGAAACAAGCATCCTGGGACCAGTTTCAGGGTTTCACCCTTCATCAGCCAGGCTAGCTTGAATCCAGTGGCACACTGAGCAAGAGACCCACGTCTGGGCATACCATTCCCACTTAGAGCAACTTTAGCAACACAAAAGGATGATGGAAGGAGTGCTGAACAATGCAAACACTCATCCCCAGTCACAGATCTGGGTTTAATCCATCGTTCTTTTGCTCACCATGCCACCCCAGTTTGGACCCAGCAATATGCAAATCAGTCTTGGCCCTGTTCCTCATGGGAACAGTCCAGCCCGAACTGCTAAGCTAGGTCCTCCTTGGACCGGAAACAAGCATTCTGGGACCGGTTTCAGGGTTTCACCCTTCATCAGCCAGGCTAGCTTGAATCCAGTGGCAAAGTGAGCAAGGGACCCACGTCTGGGCATACCCTTCCCACTTAGGGCAACTTTAGGAACACAAAAGGATGATGGACGGAGTGCTGAACAATGCAAACACTCACCCCCAGTCACAGATCCGGGTTTAATCCATCGTTCTTTTGCTCACCATGCCACCCCAGTTTGGACCAGCAATATGCACATCAGTCTTGGCCCTGTTTCTCATGGGAACAGTCCAGCCCGAACTGCCAAGCCAGGCCCTAACTGGACCTGAAACAAGCATCCCGGGACCGGTTTCAGGGTTTCACCCTTATCAGCAAGGCTAGCTTGAATCCAGTGGCACAGTGAGCAAGGGACCCATGTCTGGGCATACCCTTCCCACTTAAGGCAACTTTAGCAACACAAAAGGATGATGGATGGAGTGCTGAACAATGCAAACACTCACCCCCAGTCACAGATCTGGGTTTAATCCATCGTTCTTTTGCTCACCATGCCACCCCTGTTTGGACCCAGCAATATGCAAATCAGTCTTGGCCCTGTTTCTCATGGGAACAGTCCAGCCCGAACTGCCAAGCCAGGTCCTCACTGGACCGGAAACAAGCATCCTAGGACCAGTTTCAGGGTTTCACTCTTCATCAGCCAGGCTAGCTTGAATCTAGTGACACAGTGAGCAAGGGACCCACGTCTGGGCATACCCTTCCCACTTAGGGCAACTTTAGCAACACAAAAGGATGATGGATGGAGTGCTGAACAATGCAAACACTCACCCCCAGTCACAGATCTGGGTTTAATCCATCGTTCTTTTGCTCACCATGCCACCCCTGTTTGGACCCAGCAATATGCAAATCAGTCTTGGCCCTGTTTCTCATGGGAACAGTCCAGCCCGAACTGCCAAGCCAGGTCCTCACTGGACCGGAAACAAGCATCCTAGGACCAGTTTCAGGGTTTCACTCTTCATCAGCCAGGCTAGCTTGAATCCAGTGGCACAGTGAGCAAGGGACCCACGTCTGGGCATACCCTTCCCACTTAGGGCAACTTTAGCAGCACAAAAGGATGATGGACGGAGTGCTGAACAATGCAAACACTCACCCCCAGTCACAGATCTGGGTTTAATCCATCGTTCTTTTGCTCACCATGACACCCCAGTTTGGACCCAGCAATATACAAATCAGTCTTGGCCCTGTTCCTCATGGGAACAGTCCAGCCCGAACTGCCAAGCCAGGTCCTCATAGGACCGGAAACAAGCATCCTGGGACCAGTTTCAGGGTTTCACCCTTCATCAGCCAGGCTAGCTTGAATCCAGTGGGACCCACGTCTGGGCATACCCTTCCCACTTAGGGCAACTTTAGCAGCACAAAAGGATGATGGACGGAGTGCTGAACAATGCAAACACTCACCCAAAGTCACAGATCTGGGTTTAATCCATCGTTCTTTTGCTCACCATGCCACCCCAGTTTGGACCCAGCAATATGCAAATCAGTCTTGGCCCTGTTCCTCATGGGAACAGTCCAGCCCGAACTGCCAAGCCAGGTCCTCACTGGACCGGAAACAAGCATCCTGGGACCGGTTTCCTGGTTTCACCCTTCATCAGCCAGGCTAGCTTGAATCCAGTGGGACCCACGTCTGGGCATACCCTTCCCACTTAGGGCAACTTTAGCAGCACAAAAGAATGATGGATGGAGTGCTGAACAATGCATACACTCACCCCCAGTCACAGATCTGGGTTTAATCCATCGTTCTTTTGCTCACCATGCCACCCCAGTTTGGAGCCAGCAATATGCAAATCAGCCTTGGCCCTGTTCCTCATTGGAACAGTCCAGCCCGAACTGCCAAGACAGGTCCTCACTGGACCGGAGACAAGCATCCTGGGACCGGTTTCATGGTTTCACCCTTCATCAGCCAGGTTAGCTTGAATCTAGTGGCACAGTGAGCAAGGGACCCACGTCTGGGCATACACTTCCCACTTAGGGCAACTTTAGCAACACAAAAGGATGATGGATGGAGTGCTGAACTATGCAAACACTCACCCCCAGTCACAGATCTGGGTTTAATCCATCGTTCTTTTGCTCACCATGCCACCCCAGTTTGGACCCAGCAATATGCAAATCAGTCTTGGCCCTGTTTCTCATGGGAACAGTCCAGCCCGAACTGCCAAGCCAGGTCCTCACTGGACCGGAAACAAGCATCCTAGGACCGGTTTCAGGGTTTCACTCTTCATCAGCCAGGCTAGCTTGAATCCAGTGGCACAGTGAGCAAGGGACCCACGTCTGGGCATACCCTTCCCACTTAGGGCAACTTTAGCAGCACAAAAGGATGATGGACGGAGTGCTGAACAATGCAAACACTCACCCCCAGTCACAGATCTGGGTTTAATCCATCGTTCTTTTGCTCACCATGCCACCCCAGTTTGGACCCAGCAATATGCAAATTAGTCTTGGCCCTGTTCCTCATGGGAATAGTCCAGCCCGAACTGCCAAGCCAGGTCCTCACTGGACCGGAAACAAGCATCCTGTGACCGGTTTCCTGGTTTCACCCTTCATCAGCCAGGCTAGCTTGAATCGAGTGGGACCCACGTCTGGGCATACCCTTCCCACTTAGGGCAACTTTAGCAGCACAAAAGAATGATGGTTGGAGTGCTGAACAATGCAAACACTCACCCCCAGTCACAGATCTGGGTTTAATCCATCGTTCTTTTGCTCACCATGCCACCCCAGTTTTGACCCAGCAATATGCAAATCAGTCTTGGCCCTGTTCATCACGGGAACAGTCCAGCCCGAACTGCCAAGCCAGGTCCTCACTGGACCGGAAACAAGCATCTTGGGACCGGTTTCATGGTTTCACCCTTCATCAGCCAGGCTAGCTTGAATCTAGTGGCACAGTGAGCATGGGACCCACGTCTGGGCATACCCTTCCCACTTAGGGCAACTTTAGCACCACAAAAGGATGATGGACGGAGTGCTGAACAATGCAAACACTCACCCCCAATCACAGATCTGAGTTTAATCCATTATTCTTTTGCTCACCATGCCACCCCAGTTTGGACCCAGCAATATGCAAATCAGTCTTTGCCCTGTTCATCACGGGAACAGTCCAGCCCGAACTGCCAAGCCAGGTCCTCACTGGACCGGAAACAAGCATCCTGGGACCGGTTTCAGGGTTTCACCCTTCATCAGCCAAGCTAGCTTGAATCCAACGGCACAGTGAGCAAGGGACCCACGTATGGGCATACCCTTCCCACTTAGGGCAACTTTAGCAGCACAAAAGGATGATGGACGGAGTGCTGAACAATGCAAACACTCACCCCCAGTCACAGATCTGGGTTTAATCCATCGTTCTTTTGCTCACCATGACACCCCAGTTTGGACCCAGCAATATACAAATCAGTCTTGGCCCTGTTCCTCATGGGAACAGTCCAGCCCGAACTGCCAAGCCAGGTCCTCATAGGACCGGAAACAAGCATCCTGGGACCAGTTTCAGGGTTTCACCCTTCATCAGCCAGGCTAGCTTGAATCCAGTGGGACCCACGTCTGGGCATACCCTTCCCACTTAGTGCAACTTTAGCACCACAAAAGGATGATGGACGGAGTGTTGAACAATGCAAACACTCACCCTCAATCACAGATCTGGGTTTAATCCATTATTCTTTTGCTCACCATGCCACCCCAGTTTGGACCCAGCAATATGCAAATCAGTCTTGGCCCTGTTCATCACGGGAACAGTCCAGCCTGAACTGCCAAGCCAGGTCCTCACTGGACCGGAAACAAGCATCCTGGGACCGGTTTCAGGGTTTCACCCTTCATCAGCCAGGCTAGCTTGAATCCAGCGGCACAGTGAGCAAGGGACCCACGTCTGGGCATACCCTTCCCTCTTAGGGCAACTTTAGCAGCACAAAAGGATGATGGACGGAATGCTGAACAATGCAAACACTCACCCCCAGTCACAGATCTGGGTTTAATCCATCGTTCTTTTGCTCACCATGCCACCCCAGTTTGGACCCAGCAATATACAAATCAGTCTTGGCCCTGTTCCTCATGGGAACAGTCCAGCCCGAACTGCCAAGCCAGGTCCTCATTGGACCGGAAACAAGCATCCTGGGACCAGTTTCAGGGTTTCACCCTTCATCAGCCAGGCTAGCTTGAATCCAGTGGCACAGTGAGCAAGGGACCCACGTCTGGGCATACCCTTCCCACTTAGGGCAACTTTAGCAACACAAAAGGATGATGGACGGAGTGCTGAACAATGCAAACACTCACCCCCAGTCACAGATCTGGGTTTAATCCATTGTTCTTTTGCTCACCATGCCACTCCAGTTTGGACCCAGCAATATGCAAATCAGTCTTGGCCCTGTTTCTCATGGGAACAGTCCAGCCCGAACTGCCAAGCCAGGTCCTCACTGGACCGGAAACAAGCATCCTGGGACCGGTTTCAGGGTTTCACCCTTCATCAGCCAGGCTAGCTTGCATCCAGTGGCACAGTGAGCAAGGGACCCAAGTCTGGGCATACCCTTCCCACTTAGGGCAACTTTAGCAGCACAAAAGGATGATGGACGGAGTGCTGAACAATGCAAACACTCACCCCCAGTCACAGATCTGGGTTTAATCCATCGTTCTTTTGCTCACCACGCCACCCCAGTTTGGACCCAGCAATATGCAAATCAGTCTTGGCCCTGTTCATCACGGGAACAGTCCAGCCCGAGCTGCCAAGCCAGGTCCTCACTGGACCGGAAACAAGCATCCTGGGACCGATTTCAGGGTTTCACCCTTCACCAGCCAGGCTAGCTTGAATCCAGTGGCACAGTGAGCAAGGGACCCACGTCTAGGCATACCCTTCCCACTTAGGGCAACTTTTGCAGCACAAAAGGATGATGGACGGAGTGCTGAACAATGCAAACACTCACCCCCAGTCACAGATCTGGGTTTAATCCATCGTTCTTTTGCTCACCATGCCACCCCAGTTTGGACCCAGCAATATGCAAATCAGTCTTGGCCCTGTTCATCACGGGAACAGTCCAGCCCGAACTGCCAAGCCAGGTCCTCACTGGACCGGAAACATGCATCCTGGGACCGGTTTCAGGGTTTCACCCTTCATCAGCCAGGCTAGCTTGAATCCAGTGGCACAGTGAGCAAGGGACCCACATCTGGGCATACCCTTCCCACTTAGGGCAACTTTAGCAGCACAAAAGGATGATGGACGGAGTGCTGAACAATGCAAACACTCACCCAAAGTCACAGATCTGGGTTTAATCCATCGTTCTTTTGCTCACCATGCCACCCCAGTTTGGACCCAGCAATATGCAAATCAGTCTTGGCCCTGTTCCTCATGGGAACAGTCCAGCCCGAACTGCCAAGCCAGGTCCTCACTGGACCGGAAACAAGCATCCTGGGACCGGTTTCCTGGTTTCACCCTTCATCAGCCAGGCTAGCTTGAATCGAGTGGGACCCACGTCTGGGCATACCCTTCCCACTTAGGGCAACTTTAGCAGCACAAAAGAATGATGGATGGAGTGCTGAACAATGCAAACACTCACCCCCAGTCACAGATCTGGGTTTAATCCATCGTTCTTTTGCTCACCATGCCACCCCAGTTTTGACCCAGCAATATGCAAATCAGTCTTGGCCCTGTTCATCACGGGAACAGTCCAGCCCGAACTGCCAAGCCAGGTCCTCACTGGACCGGAAACAAGCATCTTGGGACCGGTTTCATGGTTTCACCCTTCATCAGCCAGGCTAGCTTGAATCTAGTGGCACAGTGAGCATGGGACCCACGTCTGGGCATACCCTTCCCACTTAGGGCAACTTTAGCACCACAAAAGGATGATGGACGGAGTGCTGAACAATGCAAACACTCACCCCCAATCACAGATCTGAGTTTAATCCATTATTCTTTTGCTCACCATGCCACCCCAGTTTGGACCCAGCAATATGCAAATCAGTCTTTGCCCTGTTCATCACGGGAACAGTCCAGCCCGAACTGCCAAGCCAGGTCCTCACTGGACCGGAAACAAGCATCCTGGGACCGGTTTCAGGGTTTCACCCTTCATCAGCCAAGCTAGCTTGAATCCAACGGCACAGTGAGCAAGGGACCCACGTATGGGCATACCCTTCCCACTTAGGGCAACTTTAGCAGCACAAAAGGATGATGGACGGAGTGCTGAACAATGCAAACACTCACCCCCAGTCACAGATCTGGGTTTAATCCATCGTTCTTTTGCTCACCATGCCACCCCAGTTTGGACCCAGCAATATACAAATCAGTCTTGGCCCTGTTCCTCATGGGAACAGTCCAGCCCGAACTGCCAAGCCAGGTCCTCATTGGACCGGAAACAAGCATCCTGGGACCAGTTTCAGGGTTTCACCCTTCATCAGCCAGGCTAGCTTGAATCCAGTGGGACCCACGTCTGGGCATACCCTTCCCACTTAGGGCAACTTTAGCAGCACAAAAGAATGATGGATGGAGTGCTGAACAAAGCAAACACTCACCCCCAGTCACAGATCTGGGTTTAATCCATCGTTCTTTTGCTCACCATGCCACCCCAGTTTTGACCCAGCAATATGCAAATCAGTCTTGGCCCTGTTCCTCATTGGAACAGTCGAGCCCAAACTGCCAAGACAGGTCCTCACTGGACCGGAAACAAGCATCCTGGGACCGGTTTCATGGTTTCACCCTTCATCAGCCAGGCTAGCTTGAATTTAGTGGCAGAGTGAGCATGGGACCCACGTCTGGGCATACCCTTCCCACTTAGGGCAACTTTAGCACCACAAAAGGATGATGGACGGAGTGCTGAACAATGCAAACACTCACCCCCAGTCACAGATCTGGGTTTAATCCATTGTTCTTTTGCTCACCATGCCACTCCAGTTTGGACCCAGCAATATGCAAATCAGTCTTGGCCCTGTTTCTCATGGGAACAGTCCAGCCCGAACTGCCAAGCCAGGTCCTCACTGGACCGGAAACAAGCATCCTGGGACCGGTTTCAGGGTTTCACCCTTCATCAGCCAGGCTAGCTTGCATCCAGTGGCACAGTGAGCAAGGGACCCAAGTCTGGGCATACCCTTCCCACTTAGGGCAACTTTAGCAGCACAAAAGGATGATGGTCGGAGTGCTGAACAATGCAAACACTCACCCCCAGTCACAGATCTGGGTTTAATCCATCGTTCTTTTGCTCACCATGCCACCCCAGTTTGGACCCAGCAATATGCAAATCAGTCTTGGCCCTGTTCATCACGGGAACAGTCCAGCCCGAACTGCCAAGCCAGGTCCTCACTGGACCGGAAACAAGCATCCTGGGACCGATTTCAGGGTTTCACCCTTCACCAGCCAGGCTAGCTTGAATCCAGTGGCACAGTGAGCAAGGGACCCACGTCTAGGCATACCCTTCCCACTTAGGGCAACTTTTGCAGCACAAAAGGATGATGGACGGAGTGCTGAACAATGCAAACACTCACCCCCAGTCACAGATCTGGGTTTAATCCATCGTTCTTTTGTTCACCATGCCACCCCAGTTTGGACCTAGCAATATGCAAATCAGTCTTGGCCCTGTTCTTAATGGGAACAGTCCAGCCAGAACTGCCAAGCCAGGTCCTCACTGGACCGGAAACAAGCATCCTGGGACCGGTTTCAGGGTTTCACCCTTCATCAGCCAGGCTAGCTTGAATCCAGTGGCACAGTGAGCAAGGGACCCACGTCTGGGCATACCCTTCCCACTTAGGGCAACTTTAGCAGCACAAAAGTATGATGGACGGAGTGCTGAACAATGCAAACACTCACCCAAAGTCACAGATCTGGGTTTAATCCATCGTTCTTTTGCTCACCATGCCACCCCAGTTTGGACCCAGCAATATGCAAATCAGTCTTGGCCCTGTTCCTCATGGGAACAGTCCAGCCCGAACTGCCAAGCCAGGTCCTCACTGGACCGGAAACAAGCATCCTGGGACCGGTTTCCTGGTTTCACCCTTCATCAGCCAGGCTAGCTTGAATCCAGTGGGACCCACGTCTGGGCATACCCTTCCCACTTAGGGCAACTTTAGCAGCACAAAAGAATGATGGATGGAGTGCTGAACAATGCATACACTCACCCCCAGTCACAGATCTGGGTTTAATCCATCGTTCTTTTGCTCACCATGCCACCCCAGTTTGGACCCAGCAATATGCAAATCAGCCTTGGCCCTGTTCCTCATTGGAACAGTCCAGCCCGAACTGCCAAGACAGGTCCTCACTGGACCGGAGACAAGCATCCTGGGACCGGTTTCATGGGTTCACCCTTCATCAGCCAGGCTAGCTTGAATCTAGTGGCACAGTGAGCATGGGACCCACGTCTGGGCATACCCTTCCCACTTAGGGTAACTTTAGCAGCACAAAAGGATGATGGACGGAGTGCTGAACAATGCAAACACTCACCCCCAGTCACAGATCTGGGTTTAATCCATTATTCTTTTGCTCACCATGCCACCCCAGTTTGGACCCAGCAATATGCAAATCAGTCTTGGCCCTGTTCCTCATGGGAACAGTCCAGGCCGAACTGCCAAGCCAGGTCCTCACTGGACCGGAAAAAAGCATCCTGGGACCGGTTTCCTGGTTTCACCCTTCATCAGCCAGGCTAGCTTGAATCGAGTGGGACCCACGTCTGGGCATACCCTTCCCACTTAGGGCAACTTTAGCAGCACAAAAGAATGATGGATGGAGTGCTGAGCAATGCAAACACTCATCCCCAGTCACAGATCTGGGTTTAATCTATTGTTCTTTTGCTCACCATGCCACCCCAGTTTGGACCCAGCAGTATGCAAATCAGTCTTGGCCCTGTTCCTCAAGGGAACAGTCCAGCCCGAGCTGCCAAGCCAGGCCCTCACTGGACCGGAAACAAGCATCCTGGGTCCGGTTTCAGGGTTTCACCCTTATCAGCCAGGCTAGCTTGAATCCAGTGGCACAGTGAGCAAGGGACCTACGTCTGGGCATACCCTTCCCACTTAGGGCAACTTTAGCAACACAAAAGGATGATGGACTGAGTGCTGAACAATGCAAACACTCACCCCCAGTCACAGATCTGGGTTTAATCCATCGTTCTTTTGCTCATCATGCCACCCCAGTTTGGACCCAGCAATATGCAAATCAGTCTTGGCCCTGTTTCTCATGGGAATAGTCCAGCCCGAACTGCCAAGCCAGGTCCTCACTGGACCGGAAACAAGCATCCTTGGACCGGTTTTAGGGTTTCACCCTTCATCAGCCAGGCTAGCTTGAATCCAGTGGCACAGTGAGCAAGGGATCTACGTCTGGGCATACCCTTCCCACTTAGGGCAACTTTAGCAACACAAAAGGATGATGGACGGAGTGCTGAACAATGAAAACACTCACCCCCAGTCACAGATCCAGGTTTAATCCATCGTTCTTTTGCTCACCATGCCACCCCAGTTTGGACCAGCAATATGCACATCAGTCTTGGCCCTGTTTCTCATGGGAACAGTCCAGCCCGAACTGCCAAGCCAGGCCCTCACTGGACCGGAAACAAGCATCCTGGGACCGGTTTGAGGGTTTCACCCTTATCAGCAAGGATAGCTTGAATCCAGTGGCGCAGTGAGCAAGGGACCTACGTTTGGGCATACCCTTCCCACTTAGGGCAACTTTAGCAACACAAAAGGATGATGGACGGAGTGCTGAACAATGCAAACACTCACCCCCAGTCACAGATCTGGGTTTAATCCATCGTTCTTTTGCTCACCATGCCACCCTAGTTTGGACCCAGCAATATGCAAATCAGTCTTGGCCCTGTTTCTCATGGGAACAGTCCAGCCTGAACTGCCAAGCCAGGTCCTCACTGGACCGGAAACAAGCATCCTGGGACCGATTTCCTGGTTTCACCCTTCATCAGCCAGGCTAGCTTGAATCCAGTGGGACCCACGTCTGGGCATACCCTTCCCACTTAGGGCACCTTTAGCAGCACAAAAGGATGATGGACGGAGTGCTGAACAATGCAAACACTCACCCCCAGTCACAGATCTGGGTTTAATCCATCGTTCTTTTGCTCACTATGCTACCCCAGTTTGGACCCAGCAGTATGCAAATCAGTCTTGGCCCTGTTTCTCATGGGAACAGTACAGCCCGAACTGCCAAGCCAGGTCCTCACTGGACCAGAAACAAGCATCCTGGGACCGGTTTTAGGGTTTCACCCTTCATCAGCCAGACTAGCTTGAATCCAGTGGCACAGTGAGCAAGGGACCCACGTCTGGGCATACCCTTCCCACTTAGGGCAACTTTAGCAACACAAAAGGATGATGGACAGAGTGCTGAACAATGCAAATACTCACCCCCAGTCACAGATCCGGGTTTAATCCATCGTTCTTTTGCTCACCATGCCACCCCAGTTTGGACCAGCAATATGCGCATCAGTCTTGGCCCTGTTTCTCATGGGAACAGTCCAGCCCGAACTGCCAAGCCAGGCCCTCACTGGACCGGAAACAAGCATCCTGGGACCGGTTTCAGGGTTTCACCCTTATCAGCCAGGGTAGCTTGAATCCAGTGGCACAGTGAGCAAGGGACCTACGTCTGGGCATACCCTTCCCACTTAGGGCAACTTTAGCAACACAAGAGCATGATGGACGGAGTGCTGAACAATGCAAACACTCACCCCCAGTCACAGATCTGGGTTTAATCCATCGTTCTTTTGCTCACCATGCCACCCCAGTTTGGACACAGCAATATGCAAATCAGTCTTGGCCCTGTTTCTCATGGGAACAGTCCAGCCCGAACTGCCAAGCCAGGTCCTCACTAGACCGGAAACAAGCATCCTGAGACCGGTTTCAGGGTTTCACCCTTCATCAGCCAGGCTAGCTTCAATCTAGTGGCACAGTGAGCAAGGGACCCACGTCTTGGCATACCCTTCCCACTTAGGGCAAATTTAGCAACACAAAAGGATGATGGACGGAGTGCTGAACAATGCAAACACTCACCCCCAGTCACAGATGTGGGTTTAATCCATTACTCTCTTGCTCACCATGGCACCCCAGTTTGGACCCAGCAATATGCAAATCAGTCTTGGCCCTGTTCCTCATGGGAACAGTCCAGCCCAAACTGCCAAGCCAGGTCCTCACTGGATCGGAAACAAGCATCCTGGGAACGGTTTCCTGGTTTCACCCTTCATCAGCCAGGCTAGCTTGAATCCAGTGGGACCCACGTCTGGGCATACCCTTCCCACTTGGGGCAACTCTAGCAGCACAAAAGAATGATGGATGGAGTGCTGAACAATGCAAACACTCACCCCCAGTCACAGATCTGGGTTTAATCCATCGTTCTTTTGCTCACCATGCCACCCCAGTTTTGACCCAGCAATATGCAAATCAGTCTTGGCCGTGTTCCTCATGGGAACAGTCCAGCCTGAACTGCCAAGCCAGGTCCTCACTGGACCGGAAACAAGCATCCTGGGAACGGTTTCCTGGTTTCACCCTTCATCAGCCAGGCTAGCTTGAATCCAGTGGGACCCACGTCTGGGCATACCCTTCCCACTTAGGGCAACTTTAGCAGCACAAAAGGATGATGGACGGAGTGCTGAACAATGCAAACACTCACCCCCAGTCACAGATCTGGGTTTAATCCATCGTTCTTTTGCTCACTATGCTACCCCAGTTTGGACCCAGCAGTATGCAAATCAGTCTTGGCCCTGTTCCTCATGGGAACAGTCCAGCCCGAACTGCCAAGCCAGGTCCTCACTGGACCAGAAACAAGCATCCTGGGACCGGTTTTAGGGTTTCACCCTTCATCAGCCAGACTAGCTTGAATCCAGTGGCACAGTGAGCAAGGGACCCACGTCTGGGCATACCCTTCCCACTTAGGGCAACATTAGCAACACAAAAGGATGATGGACGGAGAGCTGAACAATGCAAACACTCACCCCCAGTCACAGATCCGGGTTTAATCCATCGTTCTTTTGCTCACAATGCCACCCCAGTTTGGACCAGCAATATGCACGTCAGTCTTGGCCCTGTTTCTCATGGGAACAGTCCAGCCCGAACTGCCAAGCCAGGCCCTCACTGGACCGGAAACAGGCATGCTGGGACCGGTTTCAGGGTTTCACCCTTATCAGCCAGGCTAGCTTGAATCCAGTGGCACAGTGAGCAAGGGACCCACGTCTGGGCATACCCTTCCCACTTAGGGCAACTTTAGCAACACAAAAGGATGATGGACGGAGTGCTGAACAATGCAAACACTCACCCCCAGTCACAGATCTGGGTTTAATCCATTATTCTTTTGCTCACCATGCCACCCCAGTTTGGACCCAGAAAAATGCAAATCAGTCTTGGCCCTGTTTCTCATGGGAACAGTCCAGCCCGAACTGCCAAGCCAGGTCCTCACTGGACCGGAAACAAGCATCCTGGGACCGGTTTCAGGGTTTCACCCTTCATCTGCCAGGCTAGCTTCAATCCAGTGGCACAGTGAGCAAGGGACCCACGTCTTGGCATACCCTTCCCACTTAGAACAAATTTAGCAACACAAAAGGATGATGGACGGAGTGCTGAACAATGCAAACACTCACCCCCAGTCACAGATCTGGGTTTAATCCATTATTCTTTTGCTCACCATGACACCCCAGTTTGGACCCAGCAATATGCAAATCAGTCTTGTCCCTGTTCATCACGGGAACAGTCCAGCCCGAACTGCCAAGCCAGGTCCTCACTGGACGGGAAACAAGCATCCTGGGACCGGTTTCAGGGTTTCACCCTTCATCAGCTTGGCTAGCTTGAATACAGTGGCACAGTGAGCAAGGGACCCACGTCTGGGCATACCCTTCCCACTTAGGGCAACTTTAGCAGCACAAAAGGATGATGGACGGAGTGCTGAACAATGGAAACACTCACCCCCAGTCACAGATCTGGGTTTAATCCATCATTCTTTTGCTCACCATGCCACCCCAGTTTGGACCCAGCAATATGCAAATCAGTCTTGGCCCTGTTCCTCAGGGGAACAGTCCAGCCCGAACTGCCAAGCCAGGTCCTCACTGGACCGGAAACAAGCATCCTGGGAACGGTTTCCTGGTTTCACCCTTCATCAGCCAGGCTAGCTTGAATCCAGTGGGACCCACGTCTGGGCATACCCTTCCCACTTAGGGCAAACTCTAGAAGCACAAAAGAATGATGGATGGAGTGCTGAACAATGCTAACACTCACCCCAGTCACAGATCTGGGTTTAATCCATCGTTCTTTTGCTCACCATGCCACCCCAGTTTGGACCCAGCAATATGCAAATCAGTCTTGGCCCTGTTCCTCATTGGAACAGTCCAGCCCGAACTGCCAAGACAGGTCCTCACTAGACCGGAAACAAGCATCCTGGGACCCGGTTTCATGGTTTCACCCCTTCATCAGCCAGGCTAGCTTGAATCTAGTGGCACAGTGAGCATGGGACCCACGTCTGGGCATACCCTTCCCACTTAGGGCAACTTTAGCAGCACAAAAGGATGATGGACGGAGTGCTGAACAATGCAAACACTCACCCCCAGTCACAGATCTGGGTTTAATCCATTATTCTTTTGCTCACCATGCCACCCCAGTTAGGACTCAGCAATATGCAAATAAGTCTTGGCCCTGTTCATCACGGGAACAGTCCAGCCCAAACTGCCAAGCCAGGTCCTCACTGGACCGGAAACAAGCATCCTGGGACCGGTTTCAGGGTTTCACCCTTCATCAGCCAGGCTAGCTTGAATCCAGCGGGCACAGTGAGCAAGGCACCCCACGTCTGGGCATACCCTTCCCACTTAGGGCAACTTTAGCAGCACAAAAGGATGATGGACGGAGTGCTGAACAATGCAAACACTCACCCCCAGTCACAGATCTCGGTTTAATCCATTGTTCTTTTGCTCACCATGCCACCCCAGTTTGGACCTAGCAACATGCAAATCAGTCTTGGCCCTGTTCCTCATGGGAACAGTCCAGCCCGAACTGCCAAGCCAGGTCCTCATTGGACCGGAAACAAGCATCCTGGGACCAGTTTCAGGGTTTCACCCTTCATCAGCCAGGCTAGCTTGAATCCAGTGGCACACTGAGCAAGAGACCCACGTCTGGGCATACCATTCCCACTTAGAGCAACTTTAGCAACACAAAAGGATGATGGAAGGAGTGCTGAACAATGCAAACACTCATCCCCAGTCACAGATCTGGGTTTAATCCATCGTTCTTTTGCTCACCATGCCACCCCAGTTTGGACCCAGCAATATGCAAATCAGTCTTGGCCCTGTTCCTCATGGGAACAGTCCAGCCCGAACTGCTAAGCTAGGTCCTCCTTGGACCGGAAACAAGCATTCTGGGACCGGTTTCAGGGTTTCACCCTTCATCAGCCAGGCTAGCTTGAATCCAGTGGCAAAGTGAGCAAGGGACCCACGTCTGGGCATACCCTTCCCACTTAGGGCAACTTTAGGAACACAAAAGGATGATGGACGGAGTGCTGAACAATGCAAACACTCACCCCCAGTCACAGATCCGGGTTTAATCCATCGTTCTTTTGCTCACCATGCCACCCCAGTTTGGACCAGCAATATGCACATCAGTCTTGGCCCTGTTTCTCATGGGAACAGTCCAGCCCGAACTGCCAAGCCAGGCCCTAACTGGACCTGAAACAAGCATCCCGGGACCGGTTTCAGGGTTTCACCCTTATCAGCAAGGCTAGCTTGAATCCAGTGGCACAGTGAGCAAGGGACCCATGTCTGGGCATACCCTTCCCACTTAAGGCAACTTTAGCAACACAAAAGGATGATGGATGGAGTGCTGAACAATGCAAACACTCACCCCCAGTCACAGATCTGGGTTTAATCCATCGTTCTTTTGCTCACCATGCCACCCCTGTTTGGACCCAGCAATATGCAAATCAGTCTTGGCCCTGTTTCTCATGGGAACAGTCCAGCCCGAACTGCCAAGCCAGGTCCTCACTGGACCGGAAACAAGCATCCTAGGACCAGTTTCAGGGTTTCACTCTTCATCAGCCAGGCTAGCTTGAATCTAGTGACACAGTGAGCAAGGGACCCACGTCTGGGCATACCCTTCCCACTTAGGGCAACTTTAGCAACACAAAAGGATGATGGACGGACTGCTGAACAATGCAAACACTCACCCTCAGTCACAGATCTGGGTTTAATCCATTATTCTTTTGCCCACCATGCCACCCCAGTTTGGACCCAGCAATATGCAAATCAGTCTTGGCCCTGTTCATCACGGGAACAGTCCAGCCCCAACTGCCAAGCCAGGTCCTCACTGGACCGGAAACAGGCATCCTGGGACCGGTTTCAGGGTTTCATCCCTTCATCAGCCAGGCTAGCTTGAATCCAGTGGCACAGTGAGCAAGGGACCCACGTCTGGGCATACCCTTCCCACTTAGGGCAACTTTAGCAGCACAAAAGGATGATGGACGGAGTGCTGAACAATGCAAACACTCACCCCCAGTCACAGATCTGGGTTTAATCCATCGTTCTTTTGCTCACCATGCCACCCCAGTTTGGACCCAGCAATATGCAAATCAGTCTTGGCCCTGTTCCTCATGCGAATAGTCCAGCCCGAACTGCCAAGCCAGGTCCTCACTGGACCGGAAACAAGCATCCTGGGACCGGTTTCCTGGTTTCACCCTTCATCAGCCAGGCTAGCTTGAATCGAGTGGGACCCACGTGTGGGCATACCCTTCCCACTTAGGGCAACTTTAGCACCACAAAAGGATGATGGACGGAGTGCTGAACAATGCAAACACTCACCCCCAATCACAGATCTGGGTTTAATCCATTATTCTTTTGCTCACCATGCCACCCCAGTTTGGACCGAGCAATATGCAAATCAGTCTTGGCCCTGTTCATCACGGGAACAGTCCAGCCCGAACTGCCAAGCCAGGTCCTCACTGGACGGGAAACAAGCATCCTGGGACCGGTTTGAGGGTTTTACCCTTCATCAGCCAGGCTAGCTTGAATCCAGCGGCACAGTGAGCAAGGGACCCACGTATGGGCATACCCTTCCCACTTAGGGCAACTTTAGCAGCACAAAAGGATGATGGACGGAGTGCTGAACAATGCAAACACTCACCCCCAATCACAGATCTGGGTTTAATCCATTATTCTTTTGCTCACCATGCCACCCCAGTTTGGACCGAGCAATATGCAAATCAGTCTTGGCCCTGTTCCTCAGGGGAACAGTCCAGCCCGAACTGCCAAGCCAGGTCCTCACTGGACCGGAAACAAGCATCCTGGGAACGGTTTCCTGGTTTCACCCTTCATCAGCCAGGCTAGCTTGAATCCAGTGGGACCCACGTCTGGGCATACCCTTCCCACTTAGGGCAACTCTAGAAGCACAAAAGAATGATGGATGGAGTGCTGAACAATGCTAACACTCACCCCAGTCACAGATCTGGGTTTAATCCATCGTTCTTTTGCTCACCATGCCACCCCAGTTTGGACCCAGCAATATGCAAATCAGTCTTGGCCCTGTTCCTCATTGGAACAGTCCAGCCCGAACTGCCAAGACAGGTCCTCACTAGACCGGAAACAAGCATCCTGGGACCGGTTTCATGGTTTCACCCTTCATCAGCCAGGCTAGCTTGAATCTAGTGGCACAGTGAGCATGGGACCCACGTCTGGGCATACCCTTCCCACTTAGGGCAACTTTAGCAGCACAAAAGGATGATGGACGGAGTGCTGAACAATGCAAACACTCACCCCCAGTCACAGATCTGGGTTTAATCCATTATTCTTTTGCTCACCATGCCACCCCAGTTAGGACTCAGCAATATGCAAATAAGTCTTGGCCCTGTTCATCACGGGAACAGTCCAGCCCAAACTGCCAAGCCAGGTCCTCACTGGACCGGAAACAAGCATCCTGGGACCGGTTTCAGGGTTTCACCCTTCATCAGCCAGGCTAGCTTGAATCCAGCGGCACAGTGAGCAAGGCACCCACGTCTGGGCATACCCTTCCCACTTAGGGCAACTTTAGCAGCACAAAAGGATGATGGACGGAGTGCTGAACAATGCAAACACTCACCCCCAGTCACAGATCTCGGTTTAATCCATTGTTCTTTTGCTCACCATGCCACCCCAGTTTGGACCTAGCAACATGCAAATCAGTCTTGGCCCTGTTCCTCATGGGAACAGTCCAGCCCGAACTGCCAAGCCAGGTCCTCATTGGACCGGAAACAAGCATCCTGGGACCAGTTTCAGGGTTTCACCCTTCATCAGCCAGGCTAGCTTGAATCCAGTGGCACACTGAGCAAGAGACCCACGTCTGGGCATACCATTCCCACTTAGAGCAACTTTAGCAACACAAAAGGATGATGGAAGGAGTGCTGAACAATGCAAACACTCATCCCCAGTCACAGATCTGGGTTTAATCCATCGTTCTTTTGCTCACCATGCCACCCCAGTTTGGACCCAGCAATATGCAAATCAGTCTTGGCCCTGTTCCTCATGGGAACAGTCCAGCCCGAACTGCTAAGCTAGGTCCTCCTTGGACCGGAAACAAGCATTCTGGGACCGGTTTCAGGGTTTCACCCTTCATCAGCCAGGCTAGCTTGAATCCAGTGGCAAAGTGAGCAAGGGACCCACGTCTGGGCATACCCTTCCCACTTAGGGCAACTTTAGGAACACAAAAGGATGATGGACGGAGTGCTGAACAATGCAAACACTCACCCCCAGTCACAGATCCGGGTTTAATCCATCGTTCTTTTGCTCACCATGCCACCCCAGTTTGGACCAGCAATATGCACATCAGTCTTGGCCCTGTTTCTCATGGGAACAGTCCAGCCCGAACTGCCAAGCCAGGCCCTAACTGGACCTGAAACAAGCATCCCGGGACCGGTTTCAGGGTTTCACCCTTATCAGCAAGGCTAGCTTGAATCCAGTGGCACAGTGAGCAAGGGACCCATGTCTGGGCATACCCTTCCCACTTAAGGCAACTTTAGCAACACAAAAGGATGATGGATGGAGTGCTGAACAATGCAAACACTCACCCCCAGTCACAGATCTGGGTTTAATCCATCGTTCTTTTGCTCACCATGCCACCCCTGTTTGGACCCAGCAATATGCAAATCAGTCTTGGCCCTGTTTCTCATGGGAACAGTCCAGCCCGAACTGCCAAGCCAGGTCCTCACTGGACCGGAAACAAGCATCCTAGGACCAGTTTCAGGGTTTCACTCTTCATCAGCCAGGCTAGCTTGAATCTAGTGACACAGTGAGCAAGGGACCCACGTCTGGGCATACCCTTCCCACTTAGGGCAACTTTAGCAACACAAAAGGATGATGGATGGAGTGCTGAACAATGCAAACACTCACCCCCAGTCACAGATCTGGGTTTAATCCATCGTTCTTTTGCTCACCATGCCACCCCTGTTTGGACCCAGCAATATGCAAATCAGTCTTGGCCCTGTTTCTCATGGGAACAGTCCAGCCCGAACTGCCAAGCCAGGTCCTCACTGGACCGGAAACAAGCATCCTAGGACCAGTTTCAGGGTTTCACTCTTCATCAGCCAGGCTAGCTTGAATCCAGTGGCACAGTGAGCAAGGGACCCACGTCTGGGCATACCCTTCCCACTTAGGGCAACTTTAGCAGCACAAAAGGATGATGGACGGAGTGCTGAACAATGCAAACACTCACCCCCAGTCACAGATCTGGGTTTAATCCATCGTTCTTTTGCTCACCATGCCACCCCAGTTTGGACCCAGCAATATGCAAATCAGTCTTGGCCCTGTTCCTCATGCGAATAGTCCAGCCCGAACTGCCAAGCCAGGTCCTCACTGGACCGGAAACAAGCATCCTGGGACCGGTTTCCTGGTTTCACCCTTCATCAGCCAGGCTAGCTTGAATCGAGTGGGACCCACGTGTGGGCATACCCTTCCCACTTAGGGCAACTTTAGCACCACAAAAGGATGATGGACGGAGTGCTGAACAATGCAAACACTCACCCCCAATCACAGATCTGGGTTTAATCCATTATTCTTTTGCTCACCATGCCACCCCAGTTTGGACCGAGCAATATGCAAATCAGTCTTGGCCCTGTTCATCACGGGAACAGTCCAGCCCGAACTGCCAAGCCAGGTCCTCACTGGACCGGAAACAAGCATCCTGGGACCGGTTTGAGGGTTTTACCCTTCATCAGCCAGGCTAGCTTGAATCCAGCGGCACAGTGAGCAAGGGACCCACGTATGGGCATACCCTTCCCACTTAGGGCAACTTTAGCAGCACAAAAGGATGATGGACGGAGTGCTGAACAATGCAAACACTCACCCCCAATCACAGATCTGGGTTTAATCCATTATTCTTTTGCTCACCATGCCACCCCAGTTTGGACCGAGCAATATGCAAATCAGTCTTGGCCCTGTTCATCACGGGAACAGTCCAGCCCGAACTGCCAAGCCAGGTCCTCACTGGACCGGAAACAAGCATCCTAGGACCGGTTTCAGGGTTTCACTCTTCATCAGCCAGGCTAGCTTGAATCCAGTGGCACAGTGAGAAAGGGACCCACGTCTGGGCATACCCTTCCCACTTAGGGCAACTTTAGCAACTCAAAAGGATGATGGACAGACTGCTGAACAATGCAAACACTCACCCCCAGTCACAGATCTGGGTTTAATCCATTAGTCTTTTGCTCACCATGCCACCCCAGTTTGGACCCAGCAATATGCAAATCAGTCTTGGCCCTGTTCATCACGGGAACAGTCCAGCCCGAACTGCCAAGCCAGGTCCTCACTGGACCGGAAACAAGCATCTTGGGACCGGTTTCATGGTTTCACCCTTCATCAGCCAGGCTAGCTTGAATCTAGTGGCACAGTGAGCATGGGACCCACGTCTGGGCATACCCTTCCCACTTAGGGCAACTTTAGCACCACAAAAGGATGATGGACGGAGTGCTGAACAATGCAAACACTCACCCCCAATCACAGATCTGAGTTTAATCCATTATTCTTTTGCTCACCATGCCACCCCAGTTTGGACCCAGCAATATGCAAATCAGTCTTTGCCCTGTTCATCACGGGAACAGTCCAGCCCGAACTGCCAAGCCAGGTCCTCACTGGACCGGAAACAAGCATCCTGGGACCGGTTTCAGGGTTTCACCCTTCATCAGCCAAGCTAGCTTGAATCCAACGGCACAGTGAGCAAGGGACCCACGTATGGGCATACCCTTCCCACTTAGGGCAACTTTAGCAGCACAAAAGGATGATGGACGGAGTGCTGAACAATGCAAACACTCACCCCCAGTCACAGATCTGGGTTTAATCCATCGTTCTTTTGCTCACCATGCCACCCCAGTTTGGACCCAGCAATATACAAATCAGTCTTGGCCCTGTTCCTCATGGGAACAGTCCAGCCCGAACTGCCAAGCCAGGTCCTCATTGGACCGGAAACAAGCATCCTGGGACCAGTTTCAGGGTTTCACCCTTCATCAGCCAGGCTAGCTTGAATCCAGTGGGACCCACGTCTGGGCATACCCTTCGCACTTAGGGCAACTTTAGCAGCACAAAAGAATGATGGATGGAGTGCTGAACAAAGCAAACACTCACCACCAGTCACAGATCTGGGTTTAATCCATCGTTCTTTTGCTCACCATGCCACCCCAGTTTTGACCCAGCAATATGCAAATCAGTCTTGGCCCTGTTCCTCATTGGAACAGTCGAGCCCAAACTGCCAAGACAGGTCCTCACTGGACCGGAAACAAGCATCCTGGGACCGGTTTCATGGTTTCACCCTTCATCAGCCAGGCTAGCTTGAATTTAGTGGCAGAGTGAGCATGGGACCCACGTCTGGGCATACCCTTCCCACTTAGGGCAACTTTAGCACCATAAAAGGATGATGGACGGAGTGCTGAACAATGCAAACACTCACCCCCAATCACAGATCTGGGTTTAATCCATTATTCTTTTGCTCACCATGCCACCCCAATTTGGACCCAGCAATATGCAAATCAGTCTTGGCCCTGTTCATCACGGGAACAGTCCAGCCCGAACTGCCAAGCCAGGTCCTCACTGGACCGGAAACAAGCATCCTGGGACCGGTTTCAGGGTTTCACCCTTCATCAGCCAGGCTAGCTTGAATCCAGCGGCACAGTGAGCAAGGGACCCACGTCTGGGCATACCCTTCCCTCTTAGGGCAACTTTAGCAGCACAAAAGGATGATGGACGGAATGCTGAACAATGCAAACACTCACCCCCAGTCACAGATCTGGGTTTAATCCATCGTTCTTTTGCTCACCATGCCACCCCAGTTTGGACCCAGCAATATACAAATCAGTCTTGGCCCTGTTCCTCATGGGAACAGTCCAGCCCGAACTGCCAAGCCAGGTCCTCATTGGACCGGAAACAAGCATCCTGGGACCAGTTTCAGGGTTTCACCCTTCATCAGCCAGGCTAGCTTGAATCCAGTGGCACAGTGAGCAAGGGACCCACGTCTGGGCATACCCTTCCCACTTAGGGCAACTTTAGCAGCACAAAAGGATGATGGACGGAGTGCTGAACAATGCAAACACTCACCCCCAGTCACAGATCTGGGTTTAATCCATTGTTCTTTTGCTCACCATGCCACTCCAGTTTGGACCAGCAATATGCAAATCAGTCTTGGCCCTGTTTCTCATGGGAACAGTCCAGCCCGAACTGCCAAGCCAGGTCCTCACTGGACCGGAAACAAGCATCCTGGGACCGGTTTCAGGGTTTCACCCTTCATCAGCCAGGCTAGCTTGCATCCAGTGGCACAGTGAGCAAGGGACCCAAGTCTGGGCATACCCTTCCCACTTAGGGCAACTTTAGCAGCACAAAAGGATGATGGACGGAGTGCTGAACAATGCAAACACTCACCCCCAGTCACAGATCTGGGTTTAATCCATCGTTCTTTTGCTCACCATGCCACCCCAGTTTGGACCCAGCAATATGCAAATCAGTCTTGGCCCTGTTCATCACGGGAACAGTCCAGCCCGAACTGCCAAGCCAGGTCCTCACTGGACCGGAAACAAGCATCCTGGGACCGATTTCAGGGTTTCACCCTTCACCAGCCAGGCTAGCTTGAATCCAGTGGCACAGTGAGCAAGGGACCCACGTCTAGGCATACCCTTCCCACTTAGGGCAACTTTTGCAGCACAAAAGGATGATGGACGGAGTGCTGAACAATGCAAACACTCACCCCCAGTCACAGATCTGGGTTTAATCCATCGTTCTTTTGTTCACCATGCCACCCCAGTTTGGACCTAGCAATATGCAAATCAGTCTTGGCCCTGTTCTTAATGGGAACAGTCCAGCCAGAACTGCCAAGCCAGGTCCTCACTGGACCGGAAACAAGCATCCTGGGACCGGTTTCAGGGTTTCACCCTTCATCAGCCAGGCTAGCTTGAATCCAGTGGCACAGTGAGCAAGGGACCCACGTCTGGGCATACCCTTCCCACTTAGGGCAACTTTAGCAGCACAAAAGGATGATGGACGGAGTGCTGAACAATGCAAACACTCACCCAAAGTCACAGATCTGGGTTTAATCCATCGTTCTTTTGCTCACCATGCCACCCCAGTTTGGACCCAGCAATATGCAAATCAGTCTTGGCCCTGTTCCTCATGGGAACAGTCCAGCCCGAACTGCCAAGCCAGGTCCTCACTGGACCGGAAACAAGCATCCTGGGACCGGTTTCCTGGTTTCACCCTTCATCAGCCAGGCTAGCTTGAATCCAGTGGGACCCACGTCTGGGCATACCCTTCCCACTTAGGGCAACTTTAGCAGCACAAAAGAATGATGGATGGAGTGCTGAACAATGCATACACTCACCCCCAGTCACAGATCTGGGTTTAATCCATCGTTCTTTTGCTCACCATGCCACCCCAGTTTGGACCCAGCAATATGCAAATCAGCCTTGGCCCTGTTCCTCATTGGAACAGTCCAGCCCGAACTGCCAAGACAGGTCCTCACTGGACCGGAGACAAGCATCCTGGGACCGGTTTCATGGTTTCACCCTTCATCAGCCAGGCTAGCTTGAATCTAGTGGCACAGTGAGCATGGGACCCACGTCTGGGCATACCCTTCCCACTTAGGGTAACTTTAGCAGCACAAAAGGATGATGGACGGAGTGCTGAACAATGCAAACACTCACCCCCAGTCACAGATCTGGGTTTAATCCATTATTCTTTTGCTCACCATGCCACCCGAGTTTGGACCCAGCAATATGCAAATCAGTCTTGGCCCTGTTCCTCATGGGAACAGTCCAGCCCGAACTGCCAAGCCAGGTCCTCACTGGACCGGAAAAAAGCATCCTGGGACCGGTTTCCTGGTTTCACCCTTCATCAGCCAGGCTAGCTTGAATCGAGTGGGAAACACGTCTGGGCATACCCTTCCCACTTAGGGCAACTTTAGCAGCACAAAAGAATGATGGATGGAGTGCTGAGCAATGCAAACACTCATCCCAAGTCACAGATCTGGGTTTAATCTATTGTTCTTTTGCTCACCATGCCACCCCAGTTTGGACCCAGCAGTATGCAAATCAGTCTTGGCCCTGTTCCTCAAGGGAACAGTCCAGCCCGAACTGCCAAGCCAGGCCCTCACTGGACCGGAAACAAGCATCCTGGGTCCGGTTTCAGGGTTTCACCCTTATCAGCCAGGCTAGCTTGAATCCAGTGGCACAGTGAGCAAGGGACCTACGTCTGGGCATACCCTTCCCACTTAGGGCAACTTTAGCAACACAAAAGGATGATGGACTGAGTGCTGAACAATGCAAACACTCACCCCCAGTCACAGATCTGGGTTTAATCCATCGTTCTTTTGCTCATCATGCCACCCCAGTTTGGACCCAGCAATATGCAAATCAGTCTTGGCCCTGTTTCTCATGGGAATAGTCCAGCCCGAACTGACAAGCCAGGTCCTCACTGGACCGGAAACAAGCATCCTTGGACCGGTTTTAGGGTTTCACCCTTCATCAGCCAGGCTAGCTTGAATCCAGTGGCACAGTGAGCAAGGGACCTACGTCTGGGCATACCCTTCCCACTTAGGGCAACTTTAGCAACACAAAAGGATGATGGACGGAGTGCTGAACAATGCAAACACTCACCCCCAGTCACAGATCCAGGTTTAATCCATCGTTCTTTTGCTCACCATGCCACCCCAGTTTGGACCAGCAATATGCACATCAGTCTTGGCCCTGTTTCTCATGGGAACAGTCCAGCCCGAACTGCCAAGCCAGGCCCTCACTGGACCGGAAACAAGCATCCTGGGACCGGTTTGAGGGTTTCACCCTTATCAGCAAGGATAGCTTGAATCCAGTGGCGCAGTGAGCAAGGGACCTACGTTTGGGCATACCCTTCCCACTTAGGGCAACTTTAGCAACACAAAAGGATGATGGACGGAGTGCTGAACAATGCAAACACTCACCCCCAGTCACAGATCTGGGTTTAATCCATCGTTCTTTTGCTCACCATGCCACCCTAGTTTGGACCCAGCAATATGCAAATCAGTCTTGGCCCTGTTTCTCATGGGAACAGTCCAGCCCGAACTGCCAAGCCAGGTCCTCACTGGACCGGAAACAAGCATCCTGGGACCGATTTCCTGGTTTCACCCTTCATCAGCCAGGCTAGCTTGAATCCAGTGGGACCCACGTCTGGGCATACCCTTCCCACTTAGGGCACCTTTAGCAGCACAAAAGGATGATGGACGGAGTGCTGAACAATGCAAACACTCACCCCCAGTCACAGATCTGGGTTTAATCCATCGTTCTTTTGCTCACTATGCTACCCCAGTTTGGACCCAGCAGTATGCAAATCAGTCTTGGCCCTGTTTCTCATGGGAACAGTACAGCCCGAACTGCCAAGCCAGGTCCTCACTGGACCAGAAACAAGCATCCTGGGACCGGTTTTAGGGTTTCACCCTTCATCAGCCAGACTAGCTTGAATCCAGTGGCACAGTGAGCAAGGGACCCACGTCTGGGCATACCCTTCCCACTTAGGGCAACTTTAGCAACACAAAAGGATGATGGACAGAGTGCTGAACAATGCAAATACTCACCCCCAGTCACAGATCCGGGTTTAATCCATCGTTCTTTTGCTCACCATGCCACCCCAGTTTGGACCAGCAATATGCGCATCAGTCTTGGCCCTGTTTCTCATGGGAACAGTCCAGCCCGAACTGCCAAGCCAGGTCCTCACTGGACCGGAAACAAGCATCCTGGGACCGGTTTCCTGGTTTCACCCTTCATCAGCCAGGCTAGCTTGAATCGAGTGGGACCCACGTGTGGGCATACCCTTCCCACTTAGGGCAACTTTAGCACCACAAAAGGATGATGGACGGAGTGCTGAACAATGCAAACACTCACCCCCAATCACAGATCTGGGTTTAATCCATTATTCTTTTGCTCACCATGCCACCCCAGTTTGGACCGAGCAATATGCAAATCAGTCTTGGCCCTGTTCATCACGGGAACAGTCCAGCCCGAACTGCCAAGCCAGGTCCTCACTGGACCGGAAAGAAGCATCCTGGGACCGGTTTCAGGGTTTTACCCTTCATCAGCCAGGCTAGCTTGAATCCAGCGGCACAGTGAGCAAGGGACCCACGTATGGGCATACCCTTCTCACTTAGGGCAACTTTAGCAGCACAAAAGGATGATGGACGGAGTGCTGAACAATGCAAACACTCACCCCCAATCACAGATCTGGGTTTAATCCATTATTCTTTTGCTCACCATGCCACCCCAGTTTGGACCGAGCAATATGCAAATCAGTCTTGGCCCTGTTCATCACGGGAACAGTCCAGCCCGAACTGCCAAGCCAGGTCCTCACTGGACCGGAAACAAGCATCCTAGGACCGGTTTCAGGGTTTCACTCTTCATCAGCCAGGCTAGCTTGAATCCAGTGGCACAGTGAGAAAGGGACCCACGTCTGGGCATACCCTTCCCACTTAGGGCAACTTTAGCAACTCAAAAGGATGATGGACAGACTGCTGAACAATGCAAACACTCACCCCCAGTCACAGATCTGGGTTTAATCCATTAGTCTTTTGCTCACCATGCCACCCCAGTTTGGACCCAGCAATATGCAAATCAGTCTTGGCCCTGTTCATCACGGGAACAGTCCAGCCCGAACTGCCAAGCCAGGTCCTCACTGGACCGGAAACAAGCATCTTGGGACCGGTTTCATGGTTTCACCCTTCTTCAGCCAGGCTAGCTTGAATCTAGTGGCACAGTGAGCATGGGACCCACGTCTGGGCATACCCTTCCCACTTAGGGCAACTTTAGCACCACAAAAGGATGATGGACGGAGTGCTGAACAATGCAAACACTCACCCCCAATCACAGATCTGAGTTTAATCCATTATTCTTTTGCTCACCATGCCACCCCAGTTTGGACCCAGCAATATGCAAATCAGTCTTTGCCCTGTTCATCACGGGAACAGTCCAGCCCGAACTGCCAAGCCAGGTCCTCACTGGACCGGAAACAAGCATCCTGGGACCGGTTTCAGGGTTTCACCCTTCATCAGCCAAGCTAGCTTGAATCCAACGGCACAGTGAGCAAGGGACCCACGTATGGGCATACCCTTCCCACTTAGGGCAACTTTAGCAGCACAAAAGGATGATGGACGGAGTGCTGAACAATGCAAACACTCACCCCCAGTCACAGATCTGGGTTTAATCCATCGTTCTTTTGCTCACCATGCCACCCCAGTTTGGACCCAGCAATATACAAATCAGTCTTGGCCCTGTTCCTCATGGGAACAGTCCAGCCCGAACTGCCAAGCCAGGTCCTCATTGGACCGGAAACAAGCATCCTGGGACCAGTTTCAGGGTTCCACCCTTCATCAGCCAGGCTAGCTTGAATCCAGTGGGACCCACGTCTGGGCATACCCTTCCCACTTAGGGCAACTTTAGCAGCACAAAAGAATGATGGATGGAGTGCTGAACAAAGCAAACACTCACCCCCAGTCACAGATCTGGGTTTAATCCATCGTTCTTTTGCTCACCATGCCACCCCAGTTTTGACCCAGCAATATGCAAATCAGTCTTGGCCCTGTTCCTCATTGGAACAGTCGAGCCCAAACTGCCAAGACAGGTCCTCACTGGACCGGAAACAAGCATCCTGGGACCGGTTTCATGGTTTCACCCTTCATCAGCCAGGCTAGCTTGAATTTAGTGGCAGAGTGAGCATGGGACCCACGTCTGGGCATACCCTTCCCACTTAGGGCAACTTTAGCACCACAAAAGGATGATGGACGGAGTGCTGAACAATGCAAACACTCACCCCCAATCACAGATCTGGGTTTAATCCATTATTCTTTTGCTCACCATGCCACCCCAGTTTGGACCCAGCAATATGCAAATCAGTCTTGGCCCTGTTCATCACGGGAACAGTCCAGCCCGAACTGCCAAGCCAGGTCCTCACTGGACCGGAAACAAGCATCCTGGGACCGGTTTCAGGGTTTCACCCTTCATCAGCCAGGCTAGCTTGAATCCAGCGGCACAGTGAGCAAGGGACCCACGTCTGGGCATACCCTTCCCTCTTAGGGCAACTTTAGCAGCACAAAAGGATGATGGACGGAATGCTGAACAATGCAAACACTCACCCCCAGTCACAGATCTGGGTTTAATCCATCGTTCTTTTGCTCACCATGCCACCCCAGTTTGGACCCAGCAATATACAAATCAGTCTTGGCCCTGTTCCTCATGGGAACAGTCCAGCCTGAACTGCCAAGCCAGGTCCTCATTGGACCGGAAACAAGCATCCTGGGACCAGTTTCAGGGTTTCACCCTTCATCAGCCAGGCTAGCTTGAATCCAGTGGCACAGTGAGCAAGGGACCCACGTCTGGGCATACCCTTCCCACTTAGGGCAACTTTAGCAGCACAAAAGGATGATGGACGGAGTGCTGAACAATGCAAACACTCACCCCCAGTCACAGATCTGGGTTTAATCCATTGTTCTTTTGCTCACCATGCTACTCCAGTTTGGACCCAGCAATATGCAAATCAGTCTTGGCCCTGTTTCTCATGGGAACAGTCCAGCCCGAACTGCCAAGCCAGGTCCTCACTGGACCGGAAACAAGCATCCTGGGACCGGTTTCAGGGTTTCACCCTTCATCAGCCAGGCTAGCTTGCATCCAGTGGCACAGTGAGCAAGGGACCCAAGTCTGGGCATACCCTTCCCACTTAGGGCAACTTTAGCAGCACAAAAGGATGATGGACGGAGTGCTGAACAATGCAAACACTCACCCCCAGTCACAGATCTGGGTTTAATCCATCGTTCTTTTGCTCACCATGCCACCCCAGTTTGGACCCAGCAATATGCAAATCAGTCTTTGCCCTGTTCATCACGGGAACAGTCCAGCCCGAACTGCCAAGCCAGGTCCTCACTGGACCGGAAACAAGCATCCTGGGACCGATTTCAGGGTTTCACCCTTCACCAGCCAGGCTAGCTTGAATCCAGTGGCACAGTGAGCAAGGGACCCACGTCTAGGCATACCCTTCCCACTTAGGGCAACTTTTGCAGCACAAAAGGATGATGGACGGAGTGCTGAACAATGCAAACACTCACCCCCAGTCACAGATCTGGGTTTAATCCATCGTTCTTTTGTTCACCATGCCACCCCAGTTTGGACCTAGCAATATGCAAATCAGTCTTGGCCCTGTTCTTAATGGGAACAGTCCAGCCAGAACTGCCAAGCCAGGTCCTCACTGGACCGGAAACAAGCATCCTGGGACCGGTTTCAGGGTTTCACCCTTCATCAGCCAGGCTAGCTTGAATCCAGTGGCACAGTGAGCAAGGGACCCACGTCTGGGCATACCCTTCCCACTTAGGGCAACTTTAGCAGCACAAAAGGATGATGGACGGAGTGCTGAACAATGCAAACACTCACCCAAAGTCACAGATCTGGGTTTAATCCATCGTTCTTTTGCTCACCATGCCATCCCAGTTTGGACCCAGCAATATGCAAATCAGTCTTGGCCCTGTTCCTCATGGGAACAGTCCAGCCCGAACTGCCAAGCCAGGTCCTCACTGGACCGGAAACAAGCATCCTGGGACCGGTTTCCTGGTTTCACCCTTCATCAGCCAGGCTAGCTTGAATCCAGTGGGACCCACGTCTGGGCATACCCTTCCCACTTAGGGCAACTTTAGCAGCACAAAAGAATGATGGATGGAGTGCTGAACAATGCATACACTCACCCCCAGTCACAGATCTGGGTTTAATCCATCGTTCTTTTGCTCACCATGCCACCCCAGTTTGGACCCAGCAATATGCAAATCAGCCTTGGCCCTGTTCCTCATTGGAACAGTCCAGCCCGAAATGCCAAGACAGGTCCTCACTGGACCGGAGACAAGCATCCTGGGACCGGTTTCATGGTTTCACCCTTCATCAGCCAGGCTAGCTTGAATCTAGTGGCACAGTGAGCATGGGACCCACGTCTGGGCATACCCTTCCCACTTAGGGTAACTTTAGCAGCACAAAAGGATGATGGACGGAGTGCTGAACAATGCAAACACTCACCCCCAGTCACAGATCTGGGTTTAATCCATTATTCTTTTGCTCACCATGCCACCCGAGTTTGGACCCAGCAATATGCAAATCAGTCTTGGCCCTGTTCCTCATGGGAACAGTCCAGCCCGAACTGCCAAGCCAGGTCCTCACTGGACCGGAAAAAAGCATCCTGGGACCGGTTTCCTGGTTTCACCCTTCATCAGCCAGGCTAGCTTGAATCGAGTGGGACCCACGTCTGGGCATACCCTTCCCACTTAGGGCAACTTTAGCAGCACAAAAGAATGATGGATGGAGTGCTGAGCAATGCAAACACTCATCCCAAGTCACAGATCTGGGTTTAATCTATTGTTCTTTTGCTCACCATGCCACCCCAGTTTGGACCCAGCAGTATGCAAATCAGTCTTGGCCCTGTTCCTCAAGGGAACAGTCCAGCCCGAACTGCCAAGCCAGGCCCTCACTGGACCGGAAACAAGCATCCTGGGTCCGGTTTCAGGGTTTCACCCTTATCAGCCAGGCTAGCTTGAATCCAGTGGCACAGTGAGCAAGGGACCTACGTCTGGGCATACCCTTCCCACTTAGGGCAACTTTAGCAACACAAAAGGATGATGGACTGAGTGCTGAACAATGCAAACACTCACCCCCAGTCACAGATCTGGGTTTAATCCATCGTTCTTTTGCTCATCATGCCACCCCAGTTTGGACCCAGCAATATGCAAATCAGTCTTGGCCCTGTTTCTCATGGGAATAGTCCAGCCCGAACTGCCAAGCCAGGTCCTCACTGGACCGGAAACAAGCATCCTTGGACCGGTTTTAGGGTTTCACCCTTCATCAGCCAGGCTAGCTTGAATCCAGTGGCACAGTGAGCAAGGGACCTACGTCTGGGCATACCCTTCCCACTTAGGGCAACTTTAGCAACACAAAAGGATGATGGACGGAGTGCTGAACAATGCAAACACTCACCCCCAGTCACAGATCCAGGTTTAATCCATCGTTCTTTTGCTCACCATGCCACCCCAGTTTGGACCAGCAATATGCACATCAGTCTTGGCCCTGTTTCTCATGGGAACAGTCCAGCCCGAACTGCCAAGCCAGGCCCTCACTGGACCGGAAACAAGCATCCTGGGACCGGTTTGAGGGTTTCACCCTTATCAGCAAGGATAGCTTGAATCCAGTGGCGCAGTGAGCAAGGGACCTACGTTTGGGCATACCCTTCCCACTTAGGGCAACTTTAGCAACACAAAAGGATGATGGACGGAGTGCTGAACAATGCAAACACTCACCCCCAGTCACAGATCTGGGTTTAATCCATCGTTCTTTTGCTCACCATGCCACCCTAGTTTGGACCCAGCAATATGCAAATCAGTCTTGGCCCTGTTTCTCATGGGAACAGTCCAGCCCGAACTGCCAAGCCAGGTCCTCACTGGACCGGAAACAAGCATCCTGGGACCGATTTCCTGGTTTCACCCTTCATCAGCCAGGCTAGCTTGAATCCAGTGGGACCCACTTCTGGGCATACCCTTCCCACTTAGGGCACCTTTAGCAGCACAAAAGGATGATGGACGGAGTGCTGAACAATGCAAACACTCACCCCCAGTCACAGATCTGGGTTTAATCCATCGTTCTTTTGCTCACTATGCTACCCCAGTTTGGACCCAGCAGTATGCAAATCAGTCTTGGCCCTGTTTCTCATGGGAACAGTACAGCCCGAACTGCCAAGCCAGGTCCTCACTGGACCAGAAACAAGCATCCTGGGACCGGTTTTAGGGTTTCACCCTTCATCAGCCAGACTAGCTTGAATCCAGTGGCACAGTGAGCAAGGGACCCACGTCTGGGCATACCCTTCCCACTTAGGGCAACTTTAGCAACACAAAAGGATGATGGACAGAGTGCTGAACAATGCAAATACTCACCCCCAGTCACAGATCCGGGTTTAATCCATCGTTCTTTTGCTCACCATGCCACCCCAGTTTGGACCAGCAATATGCGCATCAGTCTTGGCCCTGTTTCTCATGGGAACAGTCCAGCCCGAACTGCCAAGCCAGGCCCTCACTGGACCGGAAACAAGCATCCTGGGACCGGTTTCAGGGTTTCACCCTTATCAGCCAGGGTAGCTTGAATCCAGTGGCACAGTGAGCAAGGGACCTACGTCTGGGCATACCCTTCCCACTTAGGGCAACTTTAGCAACACAAGAGCATGATGGACGGAGTGCTGAACAATGCAAACACTCACCCCCAGTCACAGATCTGGGTTTAATCCATCGTTCTTTTGCTCACCATGCCACCCCAGTTTGGACACAGCAATATGCAAATCAGTCTTGGCCCTGTTTCTCATGGGAACAGTCCAGCCCGAACTGCCAAGCCAGGTCCTCACTAGACCGGAAACAAGCATCCTGAGACCGGTTTCAGGGTTTCACCCTTCATCAGCCAGGCTAGCTTCAATCTAGTGGCACAGTGAGCAAGGGACCCACGTCTTGGCATACCCTTCCCACTTAGGGCAAATTTAGCAACACAAAAGGATGATGGACGGAGTGCTGAACAATGCAAACACTCACCCCCAGTCACAGATGTGGGTTTAATCCATTACTCTCTTGCTCACCATGGCACCCCAGTTTGGACCCAGCAATATGCAAATCAGTCTTGGCCCTGTTCCTCATGGGAACAGTCCAGCCCAAACTGCCAAGCCAGGTCCTCACTGGATCGGAAACAAGCATCCTGGGAACGGTTTCCTGGTTTCACCCTTCATCAGCCAGGCTAGCTTGAATCCAGTGGGACCCACGTCTGGGCATACCCTTCCCACTTGGGGCAACTCTAGCAGCACAAAAGAATGATGGATGGAGTGCTGAACAATGCAAACACTCACCCCCAGTCACAGATCTGGGTTTAATCCATCGTTCTTTTGCTCACCATGCCACCCCAGTTTTGACCCAGCAATATGCAAATCAGTCTTGGCCCTGTTCCTCATGGGAACAGTCCAGCCTGAACTGCCAAGCCAGGTCCTCACTGGACCGGAAACAAGCATCCTGGGAACGGTTTCCTGGTTTCACCCTTCATCAGCCAGGCTAGCTTGAATCCAGTGGGACCCACGTCTGGGCATACCCTTCCCACTTAGGGCAACTTTAGCAGCACAAAAGGATGATGGACGGAGTGCTGAACAATGCAAACACTCACCCCCAGTCACAGATCTGGGTTTAATCCATCGTTCTTTTGCTCACTATGCTACCCCAGTTTGGACCCAGCAGTATGCAAATCAGTCTTGGCCCTGTTCCTCATGGGAACAGTCCAGCCCGAACTGCCAAGCCAGGTCCTCACTGGACCAGAAACAAGCATCCTGGGACCGGTTTTAGGGTTTCACCCTTCATCAGCCAGACTAGCTTGAATCCAGTGGCACAGTGAGCAAGGGACCCACGTCTGGGCATACCCTTCCCACTTAGGGCAACATTAGCAACACAAAAGGATGATGGACGGAGTGCTGAACAATGCAAACACTCACCCCCAGTCACAGATCCGGGTTTAATCCATCGTTCTTTTGCTCACAATGCCACCCCAGTTTGGACCAGCAATATGCACGTCAGTCTTGGCCCTGTTTCTCATGGGAACAGTCCAGCCCGAACTGCCAAGCCAGGCCCTCACTGGACCGGAAACAGGCATGCTGGGACCGGTTTCAGGGTTTCACCCTTATCAGCCAAGCTAGCTTGAATCCAGTGGCACAGTGAGCAAGGGACCCACGTCTGGGCATACCCTTCCCACTTAGGGCAACTTTAGCAACACAAAAGGATGGTGGACGGAGTGCTGAACAATGCAAACACTCACCCCCAGTCACAGATCTGGGTTTAATCCATCGTTCTTTTGCTCACCATGCCACCCCAGTTTGGACCCAGAAAAATGCAAATCAGTCTTGGCCCTGTTTCTCATGGGAACAGTCCAGCCCGAACTGCCAAGCCAGGTCCTCACTGGACCGGAAACAAGCATCCTGGGACCGGTTTCAGGGTTTCACCCTTCATCTGCCAGGCTAGCTTCAATCCAGTGGCACAGTGAGCAAGGGACCCACGTCTTGGCATACCCTTCCCACTTAGAGCAAATTTAGCAACACAAAAGGATGATGGACGGAGTGCTGAACAATGCAAACACTCACCCCCAGTCACAGATCTGGGTTTAATCCATTATTCTTTTGCTCACCATGACACCCCAGTTTGGACCCAGCAATATGCAAATCAGTCTCGTCCCTGTTCATCACGGGAACAGTCCAGCCCGAACTGCCAAGCCAGGTCCTCACTGGACCGGAAACAAGCATCCTGGGACCGGTTTCAGGGTTTCACCCTTCATCAGCTTGGCTAGCTTGAATACAGTGGCACAGTGAGCAAGGGACCCACGTCTGGGCATACCCTTCCCACTTAGGGCAACTTTAGCAGCACAAAAGGATGATGGACGGAGTGCTGAACAATGGAAACACTCACCCCCAGTCACAGATCTGGGTTTAATCCATCATTCTTTTGCTCACCATGCCACCCCAGTTTGGACCCAGCAATATGCAAATCAGTCTTGGCCCTGTTCCTCAGGGGAACAGTCCAGCCCGAACTGCCAAGCCAGGTCCTCACTGGACCGGAAACAAGCATCCTGGGAACGGTTTCCTGGTTTCACCCTTCATCAGCCAGGCTAGCTTGAATCCAGTGGGACCCACGTCTGGGCATACCCTTCCCACTTAGGGCAACTCTAGAAGTACAAAAGAATGATGGATGGAGTGCTGAACAATGCTAACACTCACCCCAGTCACAGATCTGGGTTTAATCCATCGTTCTTTTGCTCACCATGCCACCCCAGTTTGGACCCAGCAATATGCAAATCAGTCTTGGCCCTGTTCCTCATTGGAACAGTCCAGCCCGAACTGCCAAGACAGGTCCTCACTAGACCGGAAACAAGCATCCTGGGACCGGTTTCATGGTTTCACCCTTCATCAGCCAGGCTAGCTTGAATCTAGTGGCACAGTGAGCATGGGACCCACGTCTGGGCATACCCTTCCCACTTAGGGCAACTTTAGCAGCACAAAAGGATGATGGACGGAGTGCTGAACAATGCAAACACTCACCCCCAGTCACAGATCTGGGTTTAATCCATTATTCTTTTGCTCACCATGCCACCCCAGTTTGGACCCAGCAATATGCAAATAAGTCTTGGCCCTGTTCATCACGGGAACAGTCCAGCCCAAACTGCCAAGCCAGGTCCTCACTGGACCGGAAACAAGCATCCTGGGACCGGTTTCAGGGTTTCACCCTTCATCAGCCAGGCTAGCTTGAATCCAGCGGCACAGCAAGGCACCCACGTCTGGGCATACCCTTCCCACTTAGGGCAACTTTAGCAGCACAAAAGGATGATGGACGGAGTGCTGAACAATGCAAACACTCACCCCCAGTCACAGATCTCGGTTTAATCCATTGTTCTTTTGCTCACCATGCCACCCCAGTTTGGACCTAGCAACATGCAAATCAGTCTTGGCCCTGTTCCTCATGGGAACAGTCCAGCCCGAACTGCCAAGCCAGGTCCTCATTGGACCGGAAACAAGCATCCTGGGACCAGTTTCAGGGTTTCACCCTTCATCAGCCAGGCTAGCTTGAATCCAGTGGCACACTGAGCAAGAGACCCACGTCTGGGCATACCATTCCCACTTAGAGCAACTTTAGCAACACAAAAGGATGATGGAAGGAGTGCTGAACAATGCAAACACTCATCCCCAGTCACAGATCTGGGTTTAATCCATCGTTCTTTTGCTCACCATGCCACCCCAGTTTGGACCCAGCAATATGCAAATCAGTCTTGGCCCTGTTCCTCATGGGAACAGTCCAGCCCGAACTGCTAAGCTAGGTCCTCCTTGGACCGGAAACAAGCATTCTGGGACCGGTTTCAGGGTTTCACCCTTCATCAGCCAGGCTAGCTTGAATCCAGTGGCAAAGTGAGCAAGGGACCCACGTCTGGGCATACCCTTCCCACTTAGGGCAACTTTAGGAACACAAAAGGATGATGGACGGAGTGCTGAACAATGCAAACACTCACCCCCAGTCACAGATCCGGGTTTAATCCATCGTTCTTTTGCTCACCATGCCACCCCAGTTTGGACCAGCAATATGCACATCAGTCTTGGCCCTGTTTCTCATGGGAACAGTCCAGCCCGAACTGCCAAGCCAGGCCCTAACTGGACCTGAAACAAGCATCCCGGGACCGGTTTCAGGGTTTCACCCTTATCAGCAAGGCTAGCTTGAATCCAGTGGCACAGTGAGCAAGGGACCCATGTCTGGGCATACCCTTCCCACTTAAGGCAACTTTAGCAACACAAAAGGATGATGGATGGAGTGCTGAACAATGCAAACACTCACCCCCAGTCACAGATCTGGGTTTAATCCATCGTTCTTTTGCTCACCATGCCACCCCAGTTTGGACCCAGCAATATGCAAATCAGTCTTGGCCCTGTTTCTCATGGGAACAGTCCAGCCCGAACTGCCAAGCCAGGTCCTCACTGGACCGGAAACAAGCATCCTAGGACCAGTTTCAGGGTTTCACTCTTCATCAGCCAGGCTAGCTTGAATCTAGTGACACAGTGAGCAAGGGACCCACGTCTGGGCATACCCTTCCCACTTAGGGCAACTTTAGCAACACAAAAGGATGATGGACGGACTGCTGAACAATGCAAACACTCACCCTCAGTCACAGATCTGGGTTTAATCCATTATTCTTTTGCCCACCATGCCACCCCAGTTTGGACCCAGCAATATGCAAATCAGTCTTGGCCCTGTTCATCACGGGAACAGTCCAGCCCCAACTGCCAAGCCAGGTCCTCACTGGACCGGAAACAGGCATCCTGGGACCGGTTTCAGGGTTTCATCCCTTCATCAGCCAGGCTAGCTTGAATCCAGTGGCACAGTGAGCAAGGGACCCACGTCTGGGCATACCCTTCCCACTTAGGGCAACTTTAGCAGCACAAAAGGATGATGGACGGAGTGCTGAACAATGCAAACACTCACCCCCAGTCACAGATCTGGGTTTAATCCATCGTTCTTTTGCTCACCATGCCACCCCAGTTTGGACCCAGCAATATGCAAATCAGTCTTGGCCCTGTTCCTCATGCGAATAGTCCAGCCCGAACTGCCAAGCCAGGTCCTCACTGGACCGGAAACAAGCATCCTGGGACCGGTTTCCTGGTTTCACCCTTCATCAGCCAGGCTAGCTTGAATCGAGTGGGACCCACGTGTGGGCATACCCTTCCCACTTAGGGCAACTTTAGCACCACAAAAGGATGATGGACGGAGTGCTGAACAATGCAAACACTCACCCCCAATCACAGATCTGGGTTTAATCCATTATTCTTTTGCTCACCATGCCACCCCAGTTTGGACCGAGCAATATGCAAATCAGTCTTGGCCCTGTTCATCACGGGAACAGTCCAGCCCGAACTGCCAAGCCAGGTCCTCACTGGACCGGAAACAAGCATCCTGGGACCGGTTTCAGGGTTTTACCCTTCATCAGCCAGGCTAGCTTGAATCCAGCGGCACAGTGAGCAAGGGACCCACGTATGGGCATACCCTTCCCACTTAGGGCAACTTTAGCAGCACAAAAGGATGATGGACGGAGTGCTGAACAATGCAAACACTCACCCCCAATCACAGATCTGGGTTTAATCCATTATTCTTTTGCTCACCATGCCACCCCAGTTTGGACCGAGCAATATGCAAATCAGTCTTGGCCCTGTTCATCACGGGAACAGTCCAGCCCGAACTGCCAAGCCAGGTCCTCACTGGACCGGAAACAAGCATCCTAGGACCGGTTTCAGGGTTTCACTCTTCATCAGCCAGGCTAGCTTGAATCCAGTGGCACAGTGAGAAAGGGACCCACGTCTGGGCATACCCTTCCCACTTAGGGCAACTTTAGCAACTCAAAAGGATGCTGGACAGACTGCTGAACAATGCAAACACTCACCCCCAGTCACAGATCTGGGTTTAATCCATTAGTCTTTTGCTCACCATGCCACCCCAGTTTGGACCCAGCAATATGCAAATCAGTCTTGGCCCTGTTCATCACGGGAACAGTCCAGCCCGAACTGCCAAGCCAGGTCCTCACTGGAACGGAAACAAGAATCCTGGGACCGGTTTCAGGGTTTCATCCCTTCATCAGCCAGGCTAGCTTGAATCCAGTGGCACAGTGAGCAAGGGACCCATGTCTGGGCATACCCTTCCCACTTAGGGCAACTTTAGCAGCACAAAAGGATGATGGACGGAGTGCTGTACAATGCAAACACTCACCCCCAGTCACAGATCTGGGTTTAATCCATCGTTCTTTTGCTCACCATGCCACCCCAGTTTGGACCCAGCAATATGCAAATCAGTCTTGGCCCTGTTCCTCATGGGAATAGTCCAGCCCGAACTGCCAAGCCAGGTCCTCACTGGACCGGAAACAAGCATCCTGTGACCGGTTTCCTGGTTTCACCCTTCATCAGCCAGGCTAGCTTGAATCGAGTGGGACCCACGTCTGGGCATACCCTTCCCACTTAGGGCAACTTTAGCAGCACAAAAGAATGATGGATGGAGTGCTGAACAATGCAAACACTCACCCCCAGTCACAGATCTGGGATTAATCCATCGTTCTTTTGCTCACCATGCCACCCCAGTTTTGACCCAGCAATATGCAAATCAGTCTTGGCCCTGTTCCTCATTAGAACAGTCCAGCCCAAACTGCCAAGACAGGTCCTCACTGGACCGGAAACAAGCATCCTGGGAACGGTTTCCTGGTTTCACCCTTCATCAGCCAGGCTAGCTTGAATCCAGTGGGACCCACGTCTGGGAATACCCTTCCCACTTAGGGCAACTCTAGCAGCACAAAAGAATGATGGATGGAGTGCTGAACAATGCTAACACTCACCCCCAGTCACAGATCTGGGTTTAATCCATCGTTCTTTTGCTCACCATGCCACCCCAGTTTGGACCCAGCAATATGCAAATCAGTCTTGGCCCTGTTCCTCATGCGAATAGTCCAGCCCGAACTGCCAAGCCAGGTCCTCACTGGACCGGAAACAAGCATCCTGGGACCGGTTTCCTGGTTTCACCCTTCATCAGCCAGGCTAGCTTGAATCGAGTGGGACCCACGTGTGGGCATACCCTTCCCACTTAGGGCAACTTTAGCACCACAAAAGGATGATGGATGGAGTGCTGAACAATGCAAACACTCACCCCCAATCACAGATCTGGGTTTAATCCATTATTCTTTTGCTCACCATGCCACCCCAGTTTGGACCGAGCAATATGCAAATCAGTCTTGGCCCTGTTCATCACGGGAACAGTCCAGCCCGAACTGCCAAGCCAGGTCCTCACTGGACCGGAATCAAGCATCCTGGGACCGGTTTCAGGGTTTCACCCTTCATCAGCCAGGCTAGCTTGAATCCAGCGGCACAGTGAGCAAGGGACCCACGTATGGGCATACCCTTCCCACTTAGGGCAACTTTAGCAGCACAAAAGGATGATGGACGGAGTGCTGAACAATGCAAACACTCACCCCCAATCACAGATCTGGGTTTAATCCATTATTCTTTTGCTCACCATGCCACCCCAGTTTGGACCGAGCAATATGCAAATCAGTCTTGGCCCTGTTCATCACGGGAACAGTCCAGCCCGAACTGCCAAGCCAGGTCCTCACTGGACCGAAAACAAGCATCCTAGGACCGGTTTCAGGGTTTCACTCTTCATCAGCCAGGCTAGCTTGAATCCAGTGGCACAGTGAGAAAGGGACCCACGTCTGGGCATACCCTTCCCACTTAGGGCAACTTTAGCAACTCAAAAGGATGATGGACAGACTGCTGAACAATGCAAACACTCACCCCCAGTCACAGATCTGGGTTTAATCCATTAGTCTTTTGCTCACCATGCCACCCCAGTTTGGACCCAGCAATATGCAAATCAGTCTTGGCCCTGTTCATCACGGGAACAGTCCAGCCCGAACTGCCAAGCCAGGTCCTCACTGGAACGGAAACAAGCATCCTGGGACCGGTTTCAGGGTTTCATCCCTTCATCAGCCAGGCTAGCTTGAATCCAGTGGCACAGTGAGCAAGGGACCCACGTCTGGGCATACCCTTCCCACTTAGGGCAACTTTAGCAGCACAAAAGGATGATGGACGGAGTGCTGAACAGTGCAAACACTCACCCCCAGTCACAGATCTGGGTTTAATCCATCGTTCTTTTGCTCACCATGCCACCGCAGTTTGGACCCAGCAATATGCAAATCAGTCTTGGCCCTGTTCCTCATGGGAATAGTCCAGCCCGAACTGCCAAGCCAGGTCCTCACTGGACCGGAAACAAGCATCCTGTGACCGGTTTCCTGGTTTCACCCTTCATCAGCCAGGCTAGCTTGAATCGAGTGGGACACACGTCTGGGCATACCCTTCCCACTTAGGGCAACTTTAGCAGCACAAAAGAATGATGGATGGAGTGCTGAACAATGCAAACACTCACCCCCAGTCACAGATCTGGGTTTAATCCATCGTTCTTTTGCTCACCTTGCCACCCCAGTTTTGACCCAGCAATATGCAAATCAGTCTTGGCCCTGTTCCTCATTAGAACAGTCCAGCCCAAACTGCCAAGACAGGTCCTCACTGGACCGGAAACAAGCATCCTGGGACCGGTTTCATGGTTTCACCCTTCATCAGCCAGGCTAGCTTGAATCTAGTGGCACAGTGAGCATGGGACCCACGTCTGGGCATACCCTTCCCACTTAGGGCAACTTTAGCACCACAAAAGGATGATGGACGGAGTGCTGAACAATGCAAACACTCACCCCCAATCACAGATGTGGGTTTAATCCATTATTCTTTTGCTCACCATGCCACCCCAGTTTGGACCCAGCAATATGCAAATCAGTCTTGGCCCTGTTCATCACGGGAACAGTCCAGCCCGAACTGCCAAGCCAGGTCCTCACTGGACCGGAAACAAGCATCCTGGGACCGGTTTCAGGGTTTCACCCTTCATCAGCCAGGCTAGTTTGAATCCAGCGGCACAGTGAGCAAGGGACCCACGTATGGGCATACCCTTCCCACTTAGGGCAACTTTAGCAGTACAAAAGGATGATGGACGGAGTGCTGAACAATGCAAACACTCACCCCCAGTCACAGATCTGGGTTTAATCCATCGTTATTTTGCTCACCATGCCACCCCAGTTTGGACCCAGCAATATACAAATCAGTCTTGGCCCTGTTCCTCATGGGAACAGTCCAGCCTGAACTGCCAAGCCAGGTCCTCATTGGACCGGAAACAAGCATCCTGGGACCAGTTTCAGGGTTTCACCCTTCATCAGCCAGGCTAGCTTGAATCCAGTGGGACCCACGTCTGGGCATACCCTTCCCACTTAGGGCAACTTTAGCAGCACAAAAGAATGATGGATGGAGTGCTGAACAAAGCAAACACTCACCCCCAGTCACAGATCTGGGTTTAATCCATCATTCTTTTGCTCACCATGCCACCCCAGTTTTGACCCAGCAATATGCAAATCAGTCTTGGCCCTGTTCCTCATTGGAACAGTCCAGCCCAAACTGCCAAGACAGGTCCTCACTGGACCGGAAACAAGCATCCTGGGACCGGTTTCATGGTTTCACCCTTCATCAGCCAGGCTAGCTTGAATCTAGTGGCACAGTGAGCAAGGGACCCACGTCTGGGCATACCCTTCCCACTTAGGGCAACTTTAGCAACACAAAAGGATGATGGATGGAGGGCTGAACAATGCAAACACTCACCCCCAGTCACAGATCTGGGTTTAATCCATCGTTCTTTTGCTCACCATGCCACCCCAGTTTGGACCCAGCAATATGCAAATCAGTCTTGGCCCTGTTTCTCATGGGAACAGTCCAGCCCGAACTGCCAAGCCAGGTCCTCACTGGACCGGAAACAAGCATCCTAGGACCGGTTTCAGGGTTTCACTCTTCATCAGCCAGGCTAGCTTGAATCCAGTGGCACAGTGAGCAAGGGACCCACGTCTGGGCATACCCTTCCCACTTAGGGCAACTTTAGCACCTCAAAAGGATGATGGACAGACTGCTGAACAATGCAAACACTCACCCCCAGTCACAGATCTGGGTTTAATCCATTAGTCTTTTGCTCACCATGCCACCCCAGTTTGGACCCAGCAATATGCAAATCAGTCTTGGCCCTGTTCATCACGGGAACAGTCCAGCCCGAACTGCCAAGCCAGGTCCTCACTGGAACGGAAACAAGCATCCTGGGACCGGTTTCAGGGTTTCATCCCTTCATCAGCCAGGCTAGCTTGAATCCAGTGGCACAGTGAGCAAGGGACCCACGTCTGGGCATACCCTTCCCACTTAGGGCAACTTTAGCAGCACAAAAGGATGATGGACGGAGTGCTGAACAATGCAAACACTCACCCCCAGTCACAGATCTGGGTTTAATCCATCGTTCTTTTGCTCACCATGCCACCCCAGTTTGGACCCAGCAATATGCAAATCAGTCTTGGCCCTGTTCCTCATGGGAATAGTCCAGCCCGAACTGCCAAGCCAGGTCCTCACTGGACCGGAAACAAGCATCCTGTGACCGGTTTCCTGGTTTCACCCTTCATCAGCCAGGCTAGCTTGAATCAAGTGGGACCCACGTCTGGGCATACCCTTCCCACTTAGGGCAACTTTAGCAGCACAAAAGAATGATGGATGGAGTGCTGAACAATGCAAACACTCACCCCCAGTCACAGATCTGGGTTTATCCATCGTTCTTTTGCTCACCATGCCACCCCAGTTTTGACCCAGCAATATGCAAATCAGTCTTGGCCCTGTTCCTCATTGGAACAGTCCAGCCCAAACTGCCAAGACAGGTCCTCACTGGACCGGAAACAAGCATCCTGGGACCGGTTTCATGGTTTCACCCTTCATCAGCCAGGCTAGCTTGAATCTAGTGGCACAGTGAGCATGGGACCCACGTCTGGGCATACCCTTCCCACTTAGGGCAACTTTAGCACCACAAAAGGATGATGGACGGAGTGCTGAACAATGCAAACACTCACCCCCAATCACAGATCTGGGTTTAATCCATTATTCTTTTGCTCACCATGCCACCCCAGTTTGGACCCAGCAATATGCAAATCAGTCTTGGCCCTGTTCCTCATTGGAACAGTCCAGCCCAAACTGCCAAGACAGGTCCTCAATGGACCGGAAACAAGCATCCTGGGACCGGTTTCATGGTTTCACCCTTCATCAGCCAGGTCAGCTTGAATCTAGTGGCACAGTGAGCATGGGACCCACGTCCGGGCATACCCTTCCCACTTAGGGCAACTTTAGCACCACAAAAGAATGATGGATGGAGTGCTGAACAATGCTAACACTCACCCCCAGTCACAGATCTGGGTTTAATCCATCGTTCTTTTGCTCACCATGCCACCCCAGTTTGGACCCAGCAATATGCAAATCAGTCTTGGCCCTGTTCCTCATGCGAATAGTCCAGCCCGAACTGCCAAGCCAGGTCCTCACTGGACCGGAAACAAGCATCCTGGGACCGGTTTCCTGGTTTCACCCTTCATCAGCCAGGCTAGCTTGAATCGAGTGGGACCCACGTGTGGGCATACCCTTCCCACTTAGGGCAACTTTAGCACCACAAAAGGATGATGGACGGAGTGCTGAACAATGCAAACACTCACCCCCAATCACAGATCTGGGTTTAATCCATTATTCTTTTGCTCACCATGCCACCCCAGTTTGGACCGAGCAATATGCAAATCAGTCTTGGCCCTGTTCATCACGGGAACAGTCCAGCCCGAACTGCCAAGCCAGGTCCTCACTGGACCGGAATCAAGCATCCTGGGACCGGTTTCAGGGTTTCACCCTTCATCAGCCAGGCTAGCTTGAATCCAGCGGCACAGTGAGCAAGGGACCCACGTATGGGCATACCCTTCCCACTTAGGGCAACTTTAGCAGCACAAAAGGATGATGGACGGAGTGCTGAACAATGCAAACACTCACCCCCAATCACAGATCTGGGTTTAATCCATTATTCTTTTGCTCACCATGCCACCCCAGTTTGGACCGAGCAATATGCAAATCAGTCTTGGCCCTGTTCATCACGGGAACAGTCCAGCCCGAACTGCCAAGCCAGGTCCTCACTGGACCGAAAACAAGCATCCTAGGACCGGTTTCAGGGTTTCACTCTTCATCAGCCAGGCTAGCTTGAATCCAGTGGCACAGTGAGAAAGGGACCCACGTCTGGGCATACCCTTCCCACTTAGGGCAACTTTAGCAACTCAAAAGGATGATGGACAGACTGCTGAACAATGCAAACACTCACCCCCAGTCACAGATCTGGGTTTAATCCATTAGTCTTTTGCTCACCATGCCACCCCAGTTTGGACCCAGCAATATGCAAATCAGTCTTGGCCCTGTTCATCACGGGAACAGTCCAGCCCGAACTGCCAAGCCAGGTCCTCACTGGAACGGAAACAAGCATCCTGGGACCGGTTTCAGGGTTTCATCCCTTCATCAGCCAGGCTAGCTTGAACCCAGTGGCACAGTGAGCAAGGGACCCACGTCTGGGCATACCCTTCCCACTTAGGGCAACTTTAGCAGCACAAAAGGATGATGGACGGAGTGCTGAACAATGCAAACACTCACCCCCAGTCACAGATCTGGGTTTAATCCATCGTTCTTTTGCTCACCATGCCACCCCAGTTTGGACCCAGCAATATGGAAATCAGTCTTGGCCCTGTTCCTCATGGGAATAGTCCAGCCCGAACTGCCAAGCCAGGTCCTCACTGGACCGGAAACAAGCATCCTGTGACCGGTTTCCTGGTTTCACCCTTCATCAGCCAGGCTAGCTTGAATCGAGTGGGACCCACGTCTGGGCATACCCTTCCCACTTAGGGCAACTTTAGCAGCACAAAAGAATGATGGATGGAGTGCTGAACAATGCAAACACTCACCCCCAGTCACAGATCTGGGTTTAATCCATTGTTCTTTTGCTCACCATGCCACCCCAGTTTTGACCCAGTAATATGCAAATCAGTCTTGGCCCTGTTCCTCATTAGAACAGTCCAGCCCAAACTGCCAAGACAGGTCCTCACTGGACCGGAAACAAGCATCCTGGGACCGGTTTCATGGTTTCACCCTTCATCAGCCAGGCTAGCTTGAATCTAGTGGCACAGTGAGCATGGGACCCACGTCTGGGCATACCCTTCCCACTTAGGGCAACTTTAGCACCACAAAAGGATGATGGACGGAGTGCTGAACAATGCAAACACTCACCCCCAATCACAGATCTGGGTTTAATCCATTATTCTTTTGCTCACCATGCCACCCCAGTTTGGACCCAGCAATATGCAAATCAGTCTTGGCCCTGTTCATCACGGGAACAGTCCAGCCCGAACTGCCAAGCCAGGTCCTCACTGGACCGGAAACAAGCATCCTGGGACCGGTTTCAGGGTTTCACCCTTCTTCAGCCAGGCTAGTTTGAATCCAGCGGCACAGTGAGCAAGGGACCCACGTATGGGCATACCCTTCCCACTTAGGGCAACTTTAGCAGTACAAAAGGATGATGGACGGAGTGCTGAACAATGCAAACACTCACCCCCAGTCACAGATCTGGTTTTAATCCATCGTTATTTTGCTCACCATGCCACCCCAGTTTGGACCCAGCAATATACAAATCAGTCTTGGCCCTGTTCCTCATTGGAACAGTCCAGCCCGAACTGCCAAGCCAGGTCCTCATTGGACCGGAAACAAGCATCCTGGGACCAGTTTCAGGGTTTCACCCTTCATCAGCCAGGCTAGCTTGAATCCAGTGGGACCCACGTCTGGGCATACCCTTCCCACTTAGGGCAACTTTAGCAGCACAAAAGAATGATGGATGGAGTGCTGAACAAAGCAAACACTCACCCCCAGTCACAGATCTGGGTTTAATCCATCATTCTTTTGCTCACCATGCCACCCCAGTTTTGACCCAGCAATATGCAAATCAGTCTTGGCCCTGTTCCTCATTGGAACAGTCCAGCCCAAACTGCCAAGACAGGTCCTCACTGGACCGGAAACAAGCATCCTGGGACCGGTTTCATGGTTTCACCCTTCATCAGCCAGGCTAGCTTGAATCTAGTGGCACAGTGAGCAAGGGACCCACGTCTGGGCATACCCTTCCCACTTAGGGCAACTTTAGCAACACAAAAGGATGATGGATGGAGGGCTGAACAATGCAAACACTCACCCCCAGTCACAGATCTGGGTTTAATCCATCGTTCTTTTGCTCACCATGCCACCCCAGTTTGGACCCAGCAATATGCAAATCAGTCTTGGCCCTGTTTCTCATGGGAACAGTCCAGCCCGAACTGCCAAGCCAGGTCCTCACTGGACCGGAAACAAGCATCCTAGGACCGGTTTCAGGGTTTCACTCTTCATCAGCCAGGCTAGCTTGAATCCAGTGGCACAGTGAGCAAGGGACCCACGTCTGGGCATACCCTTCCCACTTAGGGCAACTTTAGCAACTCAAAAGGATGATGGACAGACTGCTGAACAATGCAAACACTCACCCCCAGTCACAGATCTGGGTTTAATCCATTAGTCTTTTGCTCACCATGCCACCCCAGTTTGGACCCAGCAATATGCAAATCAGTCTTGGCCCTGTTCATCACGGGAACAGTCCAGCCCGAACTGCCAAGCCAGGTCCTCACTGGAACGGAAACAAGCATCCTGGGACCGGTTTCAGGGTTTCATCCCTTCATCAGCCAGGCTAGCTTGAATCCAGTGGCACAGTGAGCAAGGGACCCACGTCTGGGCATACCCTTCCCACTTAGGGCAACTTTAGCAGCACAAAAGGATGATGGACGGAGTGCTGAACAATGCAAACACTCACCCCCAGTCACAGATCTGGGTTTAATCCATCGTTCTTTTGCTCACCATGCCACCCCAGTTTGGACCCAGCAATATGCAAATCAGTCTTGGCCCTGTTCCTCATGGGAATAGTCCAGCCCGAACTGCCAAGCCAGGTCCTCACTGGACCGGAAACAAGCATCCTGTGACCGGTTTCCTGGTTTCACCCTTCATCAGCCAGGCTAGCTTGAATCAAGTGGGACCCACGTCTGGGCATACCCTTCCCACTTAGGGCAACTTTAGCAGCACAAAAGAATGATGGATGGAGTGCTGAACAATGCAAACACTCACCCCCAGTCATAGATCTGGGTTTATCCATCGTTCTTTTGCTCACCATGCCACCCCAGTTTTGACCCAGCAATATGCAAATCAGTCTTGGCCCTGTTCCTCATTGGAACAGTCCAGCCCAAACTGCCAAGACAGGTCCTCACTGGACCGGAAACAAGCATGCTGGGACCGGTTTCATGGTTTCACCCTTCATCAGCCAGGCTAGCTTGAATCTAGTGGCACAGTGAGCATGGGACCCACGTCTGGGCATACCCTTCCCACTTAGGGCAACTTTAGCACCACAAAAGGATGATGGACGGAGTGCTGAACAATGCAAACACTCACCCCCAATCACAGATCTGGGTTTAATCCATTATTCTTTTGCTCACCATGCCACCCCAGTTTGGACCCAGCAATATGCAAATCAGTCTTGGCCCTGTTCCTCATTGGAACAGTCCAGCCCAAACTGCCAAGACAGGTCCTCAATGGACCGGAAACAAGCATCCTGGGACCGGTTTCATGGTTTCACCCTTCATCAGCCAGGTCAGCTTGAATCTAGTGGCACAGTGAGCATGGGACCCACGTCTGGGCATACCCTTCCCACTTAGGGCAACTTTAGCACCACAAAAGGATGATGGACGGAGTGCTGAACAATGCAAACACTCACCCCCAATCACAGATCTGGGTTTAATCCATTATTCTTTTGCTCACCATGCCACCCCAGTTTGGACCCAGCAATATGCAAATCAGTCTTGGCCCTGTTCATCACGGGAACAGTCCAGCCCGAACTGCCAAGCCAGGTCCTCACTGGACCGGAAACAAGCATCCTGGGACCGGTTTCAGGGTTTCACCCTTCATCAGCCAGGTTAGCTTGAATCCAGCGGCACAGTGAGCAAGGGACCCACGTATGGGCATACCCTTCCCACTTAGGGCAACTTTAGCAGCACAAAAGGATGATGGACGGAGTGCTGAACAATGCAAACACTCACCCCCAGTCACAGATCTGGGTTTAATCCATCGTTATTTTGCTCACCATGCCACCCCAGTTTGGACCCAGCAATATACAAATCAGTCTTGGCCCTGTTCCTCATGGGAACAGTCCAGCCCGAACTGCCAAGCCAGGTCCTCATTGGACCGGAAACAAGCATCCTGGGACCAGTTTCAGGGTTTCACCCTTCATCAGCCAGGCTAGCTTGAATCCAGTGGGACCCACGTCTGGGCATACCCTTCCCACTTAGGGCAACTTTAGCAGCACAAAAGAATGATGGATGGAGTGCTGAACAAAGCAAACACTCACCCCCAGTCACAGATCTGGGTTTAATCCATTGTTCTTTTGCTCACCATGCCACCCCAGTTTTGACCCAGCAATATGCAAATCAGTCTTGGCCCTGTTCCTCATTGGAACAGTCCAGCCCAAACTGCCAAGACAGGTCCTCACTGGACCGGAAACAAGCATCCTGGGACCGGTTTCATGGTTTCACCCTTCATCAGCCAGGCTAGCTTGAATCTAGTGGCACAGTGAGCATGGGACCCACGTCTGGGCATACCCTTCCCACTTAGGGCAACTTTAGCAGCACAAAAGGATGATGGACGGAGTGCTGAACAATGCAAACACTCACCCCCAGTCACAGATCTGGGTTTAATCCATCGTTATTTTGCTCACCATGCCACCCCAGTTTGGACCCAGCAATATACAAATCAGTCTTGGCCCTGTTCCTCATGGGAACAGTCCAGCCCGAACTGCCAAGCCAGGTCCTCATTGGACCGGAAACAAGCATCCTGGGACCAGTTTCAGGGTTTCACCCTTCATCAGCCAGGCTAGCTTGAATCCAGTGGGACCCACGTCTGGGCATACCCTTCCCACTTAGGGCAACTTTAGCAGCACAAAAGAATGATGGATGGAGTGCTGAACAAAGCAAACACTCACCCCCAGTCACAGATCTGGGTTTAATCCATTGTTCTTTTGCTCACCATGCCACCCCAGTTTTGACCCAGCAATATGCAAATCAGTCTTGGCCCTGTTCCTCATTGGAACAGTCCAGCCCAAACTGCCAAGACAGGTCCTCACTGGACCGGAAACAAGCATCCTGGGACCGGTTTCATGGTTTCACCCTTCATCAGCCAGGCTAGCTTGAATCTAGTGGCACAGTGAGCATGGGACCCACGTCTGGGCATACCCTTCCCACTTAGGGCAACTTTAGCAACTCAAAAGGATGATGGACAGACTGCTGAACAATGCAAACACTCACCCCCAGTCACAGATCTGGGTTTAATCCATTAGTCTTTTGCTCACCATGCCACCCCAGTTTGGACCCAGCAATATGCAAATCAGTCTTGGCCCTGTTCATCACGGGAACAGTCCAGCCCAAACTGCCAAGCCAGGTCCTCACTGGAACGGAAACAAGCATCCTGGGACCGGTTTCAGGGTTTCATCCCTTCATCAGCCAGGCTAGCTTGAATCCAGTGGCACAGTGAGCAAGGGACCCACGTCTGGGCATACCCTTCCCACTTAGGGCAACTTTAGCAGCACAAAAGGATGATGGACGGAGTGCTGAACAATGCAAACACTCACCCCCAGTCACAGATCTGGGTTTAATCCATCGTTCTTTTGCTCACCATGCCACCCCAGTTTGGACCCAGCAATATGCAAATCAGTCTTGGCCCTGTTCCTCATGGGAATAGTCCAGCCCGAACTGCCAAGCCAGGTCCTCACTGGACCGGAAACAAGCATCCTGTGACCGGTTTCCTGGTTTCACCCTTCATCAGCCAGGCTAGCTTGAATCGAGTGGGACCCACGTCTGGGCATACCCTTCCCACTTAGGGCAACTTTAGCAGCACAAAAGAATGATGGATGGAGTGCTGAACAATGCAAACACTCACCCCCAGTCACAGATCTGGGTTTAATCCATCGTTCTTTTGCTCACCATGCCACCCCAGTTTTGACCCAGCAATATGCAAATCAGTCTTGGCCCTGTTCCTCATTAGAACAGTCCAGCCCAAACTGCCAAGACAGGTCCTCACTGGACCGGAAACAAGCATCCTGGGACCGGTTTCATGGTTTCACCCTTCATCAGCCAGGCTAGCTTGAATCTAGTGGCACAGTGAGCATGGGACCCACGTCTGGGCATACCCTTCCCACTTAGGGCAACTTTAGCACCACAAAAGGATGATGGACGGAGTGCTGAACAATGCAAACACTCACCCCCAATCACAGATCTGGGTTTAATCCATTATTCTTTTGCTCACCATGCCACCCCAGTTTGGACCCAGCAATATGCAAATCAGTCTTGGCCCTGTTCATCACGGGAACAGTCCAGCCCGAACTGCCAAGCCAGGTCCTCACTGGACCGGAAACAAGCATCCTGGGACCGGTTTCAGGGTTTCACCCTTCATCAGCCAGGCTAGCTTGAATCCAGCGGCACAGTGAGCAAGGGACCCACGTATGGGCATACCCTTCCCACTTAGGGCAACTTTAGCAGTACAAAAGGATGATGGACGGAGTGCTGAACAATGCAAACACTCACCCCCAGTCACAGATCTGGGTTTAATCCATCGTTATTTTGCTCACCATGCCACCCCAGTTTGGACCCAGCAATATACAAATCAGTCTTGGCCCTGTTCCTCATGGGAACAGTCCAGCCCGAACTGCCAAGCCAGGTCCTCATTGGACCGGAAACAAGCATCCTGGGACCAGTTTCAGGGTTTCACCCTTCATCAGCCAGGCTAGCTTGAATCCAGTGGGACCCACGTCTGGGCATACCCTTCCCACTTAGGGCAACTTTAGCAGCACAAAAGAATGATGGATGGAGTGCTGAACAAAGCAAACACTCACCCCCAGTCACAGATCTGGGTTTAATCCATCGTTCTTTTGCTCACCATGCCACCCCAGTTTTGACCCAGCAATATGCAAATCAGTCTTGGCCCTGCTCCTCATTGGAACAGTCCAGCCCAAACTGCCAAGACAGGTCCTCACTGGACCGGAAACAAGCATCCTGGGACCGGTTTCATGGTTTCACCCTTCATCAGCCAGGCTAGCTTGAATCTAGTGGCACAGTGAGCAAGGGACCCACGTCTGGGCATACCCTTCCCACTTAGGGCAACTTTAGCAACACAAAAGGATGATGGATGGAGGGCTGAACAATGCAAACACTCACCCCCAGTCACAGATCTGGGTTTAATCCATCGTTCTTTTGCTCACCATGCCACCCCAGTTTGGACCCAGCAATATGCAAATCAGTCTTGGCCCTGTTTCTCATGGGAACAGTCCAGCCCGAACTGCCAAGCCAGGTCCTCACTGGACCGGAAACAAGCATCCTAGGACCGGTTTCAGGGTTTCACTCTTCATCAGCCAGGCTAGCTTGAATCCAGTGGCACAGTGAGCAAGGGACCCACGTCTGGGCATACCCTTCCCACTTAGGGCAACTTTAGCAACTCAAAAGGATGATGGACAGACTGCTGAACAATGCAAACACTCACCCCCAGTCACAGATCTGGGTTTAATCCATTAGTCTTTTGCTCACCATGCCACCCCAGTTTGGACCCAGCAATATGCAAATCAGTCTTGGCCCTGTTCATCACGGGAACAGTCCAGCCCGAACTGCCAAGCCAGGTCCTCACTGGAACGGAAACAAGCATCCTGGGACCGGTTTCAGGGTTTCATCCCTTCATCAGCCAGGCTAGCTTGAATCCAGTGGCACAGTGAGCAAGGGACCCACGTCTGGGCATACCCTTCCCACTTAGGGCAACTTTAGCAGCACAAAAGGATGATGGACGGAGTGCTGAACAATGCAAACACTCACCCCCAGTCACAGATCTGGGTTTAATCCATCGTTCTTTTGCTCACCATGCCACCCCAGTTTGGACCCAGCAATATGCAAATCAGTCTTGGCCCTGTTCCTCATGGGAATAGTCCAGCCCGAACTGCCAAGCCAGGTCCTCACTGGACCGGAAACAAGCATCCTGTGACCGGTTTCCTGGTTTCACCCTTCATCAGCCAGGCTAGCTTGAATCAAGTGGGACCCACGTCTGGGCATACCCTTCCCACTTAGGGCAACTTTAGCAGCACAAAAGAATGATGGATGGAGTGCTGAACAATGCAAACACTCACCCCCAGTCACAGATCTGGGTTTAATCCATCGTTCTTTTGCTCACCATGCCACCCCAGTTTTGACCCAGCAATATGCAAATCAGTCTTGGCCCTGTTCCTCATTGGAACAGTCCAGCCCAAACTGCCAAGACAGGTCCTCACTGGACCGGAAACAAGCATCCTGGGACCGGTTTCATGGTTTCACCCTTCATCAGCCAGGCTAGCTTGAATCTAGTGGCACAGTGAGCATGGGACCCACGTCTGGGCATACCCTTCCCACTTAGGGCAACTTTAGCACCACAAAAGGATGATGGACGGAGTGCTGAACAATGCAAACACTCACCCCCAATCACAGATCTGGGTTTAATCCATTATTCTTTTGCTCACCATGCCACCCCAGTTTGGTCCCAGCAATATGCAAATCAGTCTTGGCCCTGTTCATCACGGGAACAGTCCAGCCCGAACTGCCAAGCCAGGTCCTCACTGGACCGGAAACAAGCATCCTGGTACCGGTTTCAGGGTTTCACCCTTCATCAGCCAGGCTAGCTTGAATCCAGCGGCACAGTGAGCAAGGGACCCACGTATGGGCATACCCTTCCCACTTAGGGCAACTTTAGCAGCACAAAAGGATGATGGACGGAGTGCTGAACAATGCAAACACTCACCCCCAGTCACAGATCTGGGTTTAATCCATCGTTATTTTGCTCACCATGCCACCCCAGTTTGGACCCAGCAATATACAAATCAGTCTTGGCCCTGTTCCTCATGGGAACAGTCCAGCCCGAACTGCGAAGCCAGGTCCTCATTGGACCGGAAACAAGCATCCTGGGACCAGTTTCAGGGTTTCACCCTTCATCAGCCAGGCTAGCTTGAATCCAGTGGGACCCACGTCTGGGCATACCCTTCCCACTTAGGGCAACTTTAGCAGCACAAAAGAATGATGGATGGAGTGCTGAACAAAGCAAACACTCACCCCCAGTCACAGATCTGGGTTTAATCCATTGTTCTTTTGCTCACCATGCCACCCCAGTTTTGACCCAGCAATATGCAAATCAGTCTTGGCCCTGTTCCTCATTGGAACAGTCCAGCCCAAACTGCCAAGACAGGTCCTCACTGGACCGGAAACAAGCATCCTGGGACCGGTTTCATGGTTTCACCCTTCATCAGCCAGGCTAGCTTGAATCTAGTGGCACAGTGAGCATGGGACCCACGTCTGGGCATACCCTTCCCACTTAGGGCAACTTTAGCACCACAAAAGGATGATGGACGGAGTGCTGAACAATGCAAACACTCACCCCCAATCACAGATCTGGGTTTAATCCATTATTCTTTTGCTCACCATGCCACCCCAGTTTGGACCGAGCAATATGCAAATCAGTCTTGGCCCTGTTCATCACGGGAACAGTCCAGCCCGAACTGCCAAGCCAGGTCCTCACTGGACCGGAAACAAGCATCCTGGGACCGGTTTCAGGGTTTCACCCTTCATCAGCCAGGCTAGGTTGAATCCAGCGGCACAGTGAGCAAGGGACCCACGTCTGGGCATACCCTTCCCACTTAGGGCAACTTTAGCAGCACAAAAGGATGATGGACGGAGTGCTGAACAATGCAAACAATCACCCCCAGTCACAGATCGGGGTTTAATCCATCGTTCTTTTGCTCACCATGCCACCCCAGTTTAGACCCAGCAATATACAAATCAGTCTTGGCCCTGTTCCTCATGGGAACAGTCCAGCCCGAACTGCCAAGCCAGGTCCTCATTGGACCGGAAACAAGCATCCTGGGACCAGTTTCAGGGTTTCACCCTTCATCAGCCAGGCTAGCTTGAATCCAGTGGCACAGTGAGCAAGGGACCCACGTCTGGGCATACCCTTCCCACTTAGGGCAACTTTAGCAACACAAAAGGATGATGGACGGAGTGCTGAACAATACAAACACTCACCCCCAGTCACAGATCTGGGTTTAATCCATCGTTCTTTTGCTCACCATGCCACCCCAGTTTGGACCCAGCAATATGCAAATCAGTCTTGGCCCTGTTTCTCATGGGAACAGTCCAGCCCGAACTGCCAAGCCAGGTCCTCACTGGACCGGAAACAAGCATCCTGGGACCGGTTTCAGGGTTTCACACTTCATCAACCAGGCTAGCTTGAATCCAGTGGCACAGTGAGCAAGGGACCCAAGTCTGGGCATACCCTTCCCACTTAGGGCAACTTTAGCAGCACAAAAGGATGATGGACGGAGTGCTGAACAATGCAAACACTCACCCCCAGTCACAGATCTGGGTTTAATCCATCGTTCTTTTGCTCACCATGCCACCCCAGTTTGGACCCAGCAATATGCAAATCAGTCTTGGCCCTGTTCATCACGGGAACAGTCCAGCCCGAACTGCCAAGCCAGGTCCTCACTGGACTGGAAACAAGCATCCTGGGACCGGTTTCAGGGTTTCACCCTTCACCAGCCAGGCTAGCTTGAATCCAGTGGCACAGTGAGCAAGGGACCCACGTCTGGGCATACCCTTCCCACTTAGGGCAACTTTAGCAGCACAAAAGGATGATGGACGGAGTGCTGAACAATGCAAACACTCACCCCCAGTCACAAATCTGGGTTTAATCCATCGTTCTTTTGTTCACCATGCCACCCCAGTTTGGACCCAGCAATATGCAAATCAGTCTTGGCCCTGTTCCTAATGGGAACAGTCCAGCCCGAACTGCCAAGCCAGGTCCTCATTGGACCGGAAACAAGCATCCTGGGACCAGTTTCAGGGTTTCACCCTTCATCAGCCAGGCTAGCTTGAATCCAGTGGCACAGTGAGCAAGGGACCCACGTCTGGGCATACCCTTCCCACTTAGGGCAACTTTAGCAGCACAAAAGGATGATGGACGGAGTGCTGAACAATGCAAACACTCACCCCCAGTCACAGATCTGGGTTTAATCCATCGTTCTTTTGCTCACCATGCCACCCCAGTTTAGACCCAGCAATATACAAATCAGTCTTGGCCCTGTTCCTCATGGGAACAGTCCAGCCCGAACTGCCAAGCCAGGTCCTCATTGGACCGGAAACAAGCATCCTGGGACCAGTTTCAGGGTTTCACCCTTCATCAGCCAGGCTAGCTTGAATCCAGTGGCACAGTGAGCAAGGGACCCACGTCTGGGCATACCCTTCCCACTTAGTGCAACTTTAGCACGGAGTGCTGCACAATGCAAACACTCACCCCCAGTCACAGATCTGGGTTTAATCCATCGTTCTTTTGCTCACCATGCCACCCCAGTTTGGACCCAGCAATATGCAAATCAGTCTTGGCCCTGTTTCTCATGGGAACAGTCCAGCCCGAACTGCCAAGCCAGGTCCTCACTGGACCGGAAACAAGCATCCTGGGACCGGTTTCAGGGTTTCACCCTTCATCAACCAGGCTAGCTTGAATCCAGTGGCACAGTGAGCAAGGGACCCAAGTCTGGGCATACCCTTCCCACTTAGGGCAACTTTAGCAGCACAAAAGGATGATGGACGGAGTGCTGAACAATGCAAACACTCACCCCCAGTCACAGATCTGGGTTTAATCCATCGTTCTTTTGCTCACCATGCCACCCCAGTTTGGACCCAGCAATATGCAAATCAGACTTGGCCCTGTTCATCACGGGAACAGTCCAGCCCGAACTGCCAAGCCAGGTCCTCACTGGACCGGAAACAAGCATCCTGGGACCGGTTTCAGGGTTTCACCCTTCACCAGCCAGGCTAGCTTGAATCCAGTGGCACAGTGAGCAGGGGACCCACGTCTGGGCATACCCTTCCCACTTAGGGCAACTTTAGCAGCACAAAAGGATGATGGACGGAGTGCTGAACAATGCAAACACTCACCCCCAGTCACAGATCTGGGTTTAATCCACCGTTGTTTTGTTCACCATGCCACCCCAGTTTGGACCCAGCAATATGCAAATCAGTCTTGGCCCTGTTCCTAATGGGAACAGTCCAGCCCGAACTGCCAAGCCAGGTCCTCATTGGACCGGAAACAAGCATCCTGGGACCAGTTTCAGGGTTTCACCCTTCATCAGCCAGGCTAGCTTGAATCCAGTGGCACAGTGAGCAAGGGACCCACGTCTGGGCATACCCTTCCCACTTAGGGCAACTTTAGTAGCACAAAAGGATGATGGACGGAGGGCTGAACAATGCAAACACTCACCCCCAGTCACAGATCTGGGTTTAATCCATCGTTCTTTTGCACACCATGCCACCCCAGTTTGGACCCAGCAATATGCAAATCAGTCTTGGCCCTGTTCATCACGGGAACAGTCCAGCCCGAACTGCCAAGCCAGGTCCTCACTGGACCGGAAACAAGGATCCTGGGACCGGTTTCAGGGTTTCACCCTTCATCAGCCAGGCTAGCTTGAATCCAGTGGCACAGTGAGCAAGGGACCCACGTCTGGGCATACCCTTCCCACTTAGGGCAACTTTAGCAGCACAAAAGGATGATGGACGGAGTGCTGAACAATGCAAACACTCACCCAAAGTCACAGATCTGGGTTTAATCCATCGTTCTTTTGCTCACCATGCCACCCCAGTTTGGACCCAGCAATATGCAAATCATTCTTGGCCCTGTTCCTCATGGGAACAGTCCAGCCCGAACTGCCAAGCCAGGTCCTCACCGGACCGGAAACAAGCATCCTGGGACCGGTTTCCTGGTTTCACCCTTCATCAGCCAGGCTAGCTTGAATCCAGTGGGACCCACGTCTGGGCATACCCTTCCCACTTAGGGCAACTTTAGCAGGACAAAAGAATGATGGATGGAGTGCTGAACAATGCATACACTCACCCCCAGTCACAGATCTGGGTTTAATCCATCGTTCTTTTGCTCACCATGTCACCCCAGTTTGGACCCAGCAACATGCAAATCAGCCTTGGCCTTGTTCCTCATTGGAACAGTCCAGCCCGAACTGCCAAGACAGGTCCTCACTGGACCGGAGACAAGCATCCTGGGACCGGTTTCATGGTTTTACCCTTCATCAGCCAGGCTAGCTTGAATCTAGTGGCACAGTGAGCATGGGACCCAAGTCTGGGCATACCCTTCCCACTTAGGGCAACTTTAGCAGCACAAAAGGATGATGGACGGAGTGCTGAACAATGCAAACACTCACCCCCAGTCACAGATCTGGGTTTAATCCATTATTCTTTTGCTCACCATGCCACCCCAGTTTGGACCCAGCAATATGCAAATCAGTCTTTGCCCTGTTCCTCATGGGAACAGTCCAGCCCGAACTGCCAAGCCAGGTCCTCACTGGACCGGAAACAAGCATCCTGGGACCAGTTTCCTGGTTTCACCCTTCATCAGCGAGGCTAGCTTGAATCGAGTGGGACCCACGTCTGGGCATACCCTTCCCACTTAGGGCAACTTTAGCAGCACAAAAGAATGATGGATGGAGTGCGGAACAATGCAAACACTCATCCCCAGTCACAGATCTGGGTTTAATCTATTGTTCTTTTGCTCACCATGCCACCCCAGTTTGGACCCAGCAATATGCAAATCAGTCTTGGCCCTGTTCCTCATGGGAACAGTCCAGCCCGAACTGCCAAGCCAGATCCTCACTGGACCGGAAACTAGCATCCTGGGACCGGTTTCAGGGTTTCACCCTTCATCAGCTAGGCTGAACCTGAAAATGAAGCGTTCTCTCCAACACTTAGAGAAAAACCAATCAGCCATGGGACGCTTGCAATAGGAGCATTTTTGTTTTCACAGGTCCTGCGAAAATGTACCACACAGCTTATAGTGGTGAAGAAGTTTAAGTTTATTTTCAATAAGTGCCTCATCTACTTCTCCTTTGAGCTTGACATCCCTTAGTCTATCTCTCATCTGAATGATGCACATTCTAATTTCTATGTCACATATTAACATTTCACAGTGACATGACATGAACTCTGTTGATACAAGTTAGATGTACCACAGGTCCATTGTGCAGAAGGGGAACTGAAAGTCAAGTTTCTAAAATTATGCAATCCATGGGCTTAAATGTATTATTCATAATCAGCCGAATTTGAAAACAAGCCACAAAAATCCTGTTAACTTTCAGTAAAATTCTCTTCTTGTCCTCCAGACCACGTGGCTGACTCATTGTTGAGGTTTGTAAAGTTGTTTTAGGTTAAATAGAGATTATGGGGGTTATTACAACTTTGGAGGAGGTGTTAATCCGTCCCAAAAGTGACGGTAAAGTGACGGATATACCACCAGCCGTATTACGAGTTCCATAGGATATAATGGACTTGTAATACGGCTTGTGGTATATCCGTCACTTTACCGTCACTTTTGGGATGGATTAACACCGCCTCCAAAGTTGTAATAACCCCCTATATTTACAAACAAGGAAACCTAAACAGCAAAATATATCATCAGCAAAGACAGAGTAAAATAAGTCATAGAGTTATTAAATAACGTAAAAATTCCATAGAGTAAAACTATGCATTGTATTTGCAAGGACAGATCTTTGCCAAATCCAAAAAACTGTTTTGTATTACTATAAACAAGCCTAATTTAGTTTTTATTAAAAACAACAATTTAGTCACAGTGTTTCGTGTATTAATGCCCTTTAAAAACTGTGATTTGTAATAATTTAAGTTCTTCTGATCTGTTTGTCTCCACTTACAATAGAAATGCTCTTGTGCATGAGTTCTAAATAGGCCTTTTCCCTTGGTTCATACCTCTGTCAAGTAAACCGTAACTAAGCACTTCTTAATTGACCATATAAAAAGAAGGTGTTAACTTTATACTCTAACACAAAAGGGTATACAAAAGAAGGGTACTTCAGTTTTTTTGGTAAGTAAAGTCAATGCCCTATTTGGACTTAACAGGAATTCTGTCAGACCATGTGTGAAGACCAATCTTTTGGAAGAGGAAGCCTCACCCACAGTTTGTGGCATGCTTCATCATAGTCAACCTTTACTCACCATGGTAGGACACTGCTGCCAGGGCAGACTTGACCTCCAGATGGACTAGGAAGAAGGAGGGAGTTCTTAGATAAAGTAAAACTGGACAGTTTGTGGGATCAAAATAAGTAAAAAAAATAAAAAAAATACCTTTTTCCAAGACTTTGGAAATTTCTTTCAATGAAAATGAGATGGCAGATGGATCTCAATGCATTCCTGAAAGCAATAATGGTTTTGATTGATGGTTTATTGGATGAACTGCACATAGTGGTGGTCTCTCTCAGCTCAGTAATTTAATGAAAATGGATCCATTTGATTTGCTCTTACAGTCCCTTACACTCCTATAATTTTGTACCTAGGGGATCAGCCAGACTTATACATTAGATCATACATGCGGCACTGTAGATCCTGGCATAATGAAAAGTAAAATAAAACATACATTTAAACAACAAGCAAAAGCAAGGATGTCCTAGTAAAGAAGCACCACAAAGTTTAATACGACCATTGAAGAGTGATAATACTCCAGTTTATATGATCAAATGCTTTCATGTAGCTCTCTATAACTACATAGGCACTGTAGTAATTAACATTGAAAAATAGTAATAATGATCTCCATGAGTGATCTAATTAGCTTCAGAAGACAAACAGAAAAAAACAAATTAATTGTGGCATTTCAAGGATCCTCACATACAATTAATTTAAATTAGCCAACGATGACATTACATCAACAGCTGGAAAGGATCAACAAAGTATGAAAGTCATTTTGTGAAGTCTGTGCACCATAATACATAATCACAAATTGAAATGGAAACGCCAGGGAGTGAAATAATCTAAATAGTGAAAAAGCAACTCAGTATACAGGCTAAAGATTGAAATGTGTATTGTTGGACTCGGCTTGGCCTTCTCCGCAGGATCATCCCCAAACTGTTTGCCTTCTCCCATTCTGTTTGCTGACATTTGTTTTTTATTGGCCTTATGGCTCTGTGCACTTTAACACTGCTCACTAGTGCTATACTTCCTATGTTAAAACTGGTTTACATCTGATTTCACACATTTAATTTGCTTTTACGTCCCTAGTGAAGTGGTACTACATGTGTCCAAGGGCTGTAAAATAACTGCTACTAGTAGGCCCGAAGCACGCATTGTGCCACCCACATAAATAGCCCTTTACAATATATCTAAGGTCTGCCATTGCAACATGTGTACAGTTCTAAACTGCCAAGTCAACCTGGCAAAATAATTATCTAGCCAGGCTCAATCCTCCCTTTTTAATACATAATGTAATATCTAAGGAAGGCCTTAAACAGCTTATAGGAGAGGGTGCACTGTATTTAAAAAGTAGGCCATGTTAATACATTTTACATGACCTGTTAGTAAAAAAAACTCCTAAATCTGTTTCTCATTACTGTGAGGCCTAACTCTCCCATATGATATATCGGGCTTCCATTTAATAAGTGATAATGTTTGATTGAGAACGGGTAGAAATATCATATTTGGTCATAAATGAATTGTAATTTAAACACTTTTTAATGGTAAAGTCAAATTTTAAGTCACAATTCTGGAAATGCCACTTTCAGAAATTTGACATTTTCTTGTCCAAACCCTTTGGTGCCTACAAACTGTGTCCTGGGTCACACGACTGTGAATATTTGGCAGTTGACCTTTGTGTATTCCTCCCAGACAGTGAGACAAAGGGATATCAGGTGTTGCCAGAATGGGCAATCCTGCTAGGATTGTTGGGGCAGAGCTTCCCCTTGCCCCTTCTGCATTTCAAAGGGCTGGCTCCAGAACTCTCACAGAGGAACTTGACACCATCCATTTTTACTCTACACCACTTGGAGCCTGGGCAGGGGAAGGAAATATCCAGAACCAGAAGGTGGACTGCCTAGAAGTTTCTCCCACTTCAAAGCCTAGTGCCAGGTATAAATATTGAACCCTGAGACCAACTCTTCAGTTCACTCCTGGACCTGTAATGGAACCCCAAAAGGTCTACCTTGTACTTCAGAGAAGTGCCATCCTGCCACCAGAGGACTGCTTGGCTGCTTGAATCCTGTCTCGTACCCTCAGAAGTCTGCCCTGCTGCTTGAAGCCTGCCTTGCTGCTTGATTCTTGAACTACCAGAGTGACTCCATGTGCTTGTTGGCTGGCCTCCTTTTTTGAGCCCCAGGGACAAAAAAAGCCCAAACAACCTTGACCCTGCAGCTGGACCCTGCCTGAAGCGATTCCTGCCCTCTAAGTGGTGTCCTGCTAGTCCTGGACCATTGAAAGTGGTGTTAAAGGTACCGAAGCAGCCAAACACTGTAACTTGTGACAGATGGTTTCCTACCAAAAATTGGCTTGAAAACCAACTGGAGACCGGGACGTATCTGTTCACAGATCCTTTAAAAGTGCACCGCTTGTCAGTCTGACTTTGTACTAGCTCTTGCTACGTACTTCTCTGCAACAGTAAATACTGTTCAGCAGCTCCTCTCAGGAAGTTATCTGGCCTCATGGAGCCCTCGTAGGCTACAGCCTGCAGCTTTGTCCTTGAAAAATTGACAAAGCTGGAATGTAGAAATCTTCACTGAGACTTTATCCAGTGGCCCCCCAACGATTATGCCACCTCTTCAGACATGGCCTGCTGCCTAGCCCCGCTGAATGTTACCTTCTCATGAACTTTTCTTCAAAATTTATTCCAAGTCTAAAGGTATGCCGAGACCAGACCCAATCCACTGTGTGTTTACGAACCATGCTCGATCGCTGGTTGTTGCACTGGTTTCACACAACTAGATACCCGCGGTTGCCACTTCAATCTTTTAGATGCTATTTTCCACTAAAAAATTGAAAAACTCATAACTCTGGTTCCACTGATTACATTTAATTTTTTTGGTGTCAACTGATGTATTATTTTTTTCTCTATTTTTTTAACTTTGTGTGGGGTTTTTCTTTTTTTGTGATTGCACTTTATTATTGTTTGTGTGCTGCATAAATAGGTACCACAGGGCCTTTAAGTTAAGTCTGACTGTTCATTTAGTGACTTTTTAGGGTTTGTCCTGGCTGCAACAGTTGTGATTGTTGCTTGAAAAAAGTCAGCACCCCCTCAATCAAAAACCCAATTTCCCACAGGCACCATATTTCATATACAAGGTGCGAGAGGAACAGATAGAGCTGCCAAGTGGCAATTAAAGCTGCAAGTGACTGAGCAGACAAGCAGGTGAAAAGGAAGTAACCCAAAGCAGGGGTGCTATGTCAGGAGACCCCAATCAAATGTTAATCTAGGTAAAAACCTTCTTCAATCAATCAATCAAACAAACAGGATTTGTAAAGTGAGACTAATCACCCTCAAGGGTATCATGGTGCTTGCAGGTGTCAGCAGCTTATTTGAATAGCCAGGACTTGTGGGCTCTATGGAATTCCTGATGAGATGTTATGGTTCGAAGACGCATGGGGATGTTGTTTCAGGTTTTTGCTACTATGTGGGAGAAGGAATGCCCTCCACTTTTGCTTTGGTGGATGCGTGGAGTGTGGACAAGCGATAGGGAGGCAGAGCATAGTCTTCCTGATGGTTAGGGGCGAATCAGGGTATAGTTAATGTAGGCAGGTTCTTGGTTGTTTAGAGCTTTGTGTGCATGGGTCAGCAGGTTGAATGTGCAGATCTTCTGTACCGGGAGCCAGTGGAATTGCCTGAGGTGTGGTGTGATGTGGCATCATTGGGGAAGGATGAGTCTGGCTGCACCAATCTGTATCGTCTGAGGTCTTTGTAGGAGTTGTGAGGCAATTCCTTGTTGTCCTAGTCTAGTTGACTGGTGATGAGGGCCTGTGTTGCAGTGCATCATGTGTGCGGGGGTAGCCACTTGAAGATCTTATGTAGGATGCACAGAGTGAAGAAGCAGGCAGGATGATGGTGTTAAGCTGGGATTCCTTAGTGAGCCTGTCAATGATGATGCAGAATTTTCTAGCATGTTCTGAGAGAGTGGGTGCTGGTTCTAGTTCTGAAGGCCACCAGGAGCCTTTCCATGTGTTGATGCTCTTGCTGGAAAGTAGAACTTTAGTCTTGTCTGTGTTTAGCTGCAAGCAGTTTTCTTTCATCCAGTTGGCAACGCTTGTCATGCATAAGTGAAAGATGGTTTTGTTGGTGGTGGGGTCGTCTTTGAGCGAGAGAAGGATTTGGGTGTCATCTGTGTATGATGTTATGTTGAGGCCCTGAGATCTGACAATATTGGCTAGAGGGGTGATAAGCGTTAAAAAGTGTGGGGCTGATGGATGATCCTCAGGGGTGATGTGTTTTGGTTTGGAGGTGAAAGGAAGTAGGTGAATCCTCTGGGTTCTTACAGTGAGGTGACGCATCTGAGTGTGTCCCCTTCGATGCTGATGTGGATCAGTCTTGTGATCAATATGTGGTGGGATACAGTATCGAAGGCTGCCAAGCGGTTGGGGATGATAAGGTCTGCTGTTTCACCTCAGTAGAGGATGATATGAATGTTGTCTGTAGCTGTGATCAGGGTCCTCTCCGTTCTGTGATTGCTGCGGAAGCCGGCTTGGGAGGCCTCAAGTAGCTGGTTCAGCTCCAGGTAGGTCATGAGTTGCTTGTTTATGATTTCTTCCAGTACCTTAGTTGCGAAAGGGAGTAGGGAGATTGGCCAGTGGTGTTTGAGTATGCTGGGGTCTGCAGTGTATTTTTAAATAGTGGTTTTACTTTGGTGTGTTTCCAAACGTTGGGGAAGGTTGAGGTGGTGATGGAGGTGTGGGATAGAGTGATAAGTTCCTGGTCGATCCTTTGCTTTTTGAGATTGAAGATGTGGTGCGGGCAGTAGTCTGTGGGGGCTCTTGAGTAAATGAATTTCGTGGGGAAGGTGGTGTTCTTGGTGGATAGAAGATTCAAGGTGGTTAGTCTGTGGTTGGTGTTTGTTGTGGTGGTGACTCTGTCGATGAATTCCATAGGTGTAGGTTGGGGGTCGAGGTTTCTGTATATGGTTGCAGTCTTGTTGAGAAAGAAATCCGTGGGTATGTTGCACTACCCCCTTGATGGTATGATGTTTTCACCAGCCGCTGTTTTGGAAAATTCCTTAACAATGTTTACTAGTTCCTTGGTATTGTTGTTGTTAGTTTTAATGTGTGTGACTAGTGCTGCTTACTTTGTTGCTCTCAGCAGGTGGGGGTTGATGTTGAGGGAAGACTTGAAAGCTGCCCTGTTGGATGTGTCTTTGCTGGATGTCACTTACTCTCCTGCTGTTTACTGTCTTGTTTAGCTGTTCTGGGTACAGGGGTGTACCAGGTGGCCTTTTTGGTGGGTCTTCCCTAGATGCTGCTTTTGACAGGGACAATGCTATCAGTGCACTTAGGGATCCAGGCATTGAAGTTCTTTACTCTTTGTTCAAGGTTGGTGGTGAGGATGGGGATGGAGATGTTGAAGGCGTCAGTCCAGTTGGTCTCTGAAACTTTGCTCCACACCTGGTGGGGGTGCTGGATGTCTTGGTGGTGTCAGTGCATGGGCTGGAGGCGTTGAAGTGCACGATGGAGTGGTCAGCCCATGTGAGTTCTCTGACGTGGTTGTGTGTGTTGCGGCTGCTGGAGGTGAAGATGGAGTCTAATATGTGTGGAAGTTAAGGTCTCAGAGGAAAATGTAGTCCTTGGATTCTAAGGCTACAGGTGAGATGAAGTCTGCAATGGTGTTGCAGAAGCTGGGGCATGGGCCTGGGGATCGATATGTTAGGGTACCTCTAATGGTAGTCCTGATGTACGTGCAGAGCTTGAAGTTGAGAGTTGAGGTGCTCCTTAGGGGTGGTAGTATTGTTGTTGGAGGTAGTGCACTGCTTGGTTTCTTTGTGGACTATGGCGGTTCCTGATCCTGGCTAACTGGTGCAGTCCACGTGAGGGATTTTATATCCATTAGGTTTTAGTGTTGCAATGTCTGTGGTGCATATGGGTTTGAGCAAGGTTTCGGTGAGAAAGATGATTTTCAGTGTGAGGGTAATGATGAGGTCTCATAGGGGCAGAATTAAAAGCCCCTAGCGCCACCTTGCAGCAGATTAGCTAATGTTTTACACTAATGTGGCCCAACGAGGCTACATTTCTGCACCAAATTTACAAAGTGGCACAATGCATGCATTTCACCACTTTGTAACACTTTGCGCTACATTATGCTTGCACCAGGCATAATGTATGCAAGGGGGGTGTACCCCCATTAGGGGGTCTGAAAAAATGGTGCGAAGAAATCAAAGAGTTTTCTTTGCGTAATTTTTTTGGGCACTTTTAGTGCCTGATCAGCGTAGGCATTAAAAGGAGGTACACCATTGTTTACAATGGGCCTCAATGAGCTTTGCAGGATTAGCGTAATTTTTTTTTATGCTAATCCTGCAAAGCTTGGGACTAGCGCCAAAACTTATGATGCTAGCTTCCTAACTACCACCATGATGCACACATGGTGGCATTAGAGGGCCCATAATGGGTGCTATAAAAGTGCAACTGCACTAGGTACAGCGCCACTTTTCATAAATCTGCACCATATTTCTCTGGAGTGCTTGCATACTGAGCATGTGTTGAGGAGCAGGCAGTGGAGTTGGTGTGCTTGTTCTGTTGTATTAGTGAGGGTTCGGCATGGTACTGTGCGTTGTGATGGTAGTTATGCAGGAGAAGGTGCATCTAGTACAGGAGAACGGTCCTACTGTTGAGTGCGGTGTGGCTTTGCACTAGTGTTCGCTGGGTCGCCTGATGTTTAGGGAGTGGTAACTGTGGATGGGCCAGGGACCTGGAGTTCTGGCACTGGGCATGGTCGAGGCTCGGTAGGGCGCAGAAGGGCTTGCCTTTGGCAGGCCCGCACTGTAGTCTCCATTAAGTAGGTCTTCTGAGGATGGAGGGGTGCCGGGAGGCAGTAAGTGGGAAATAACTTGTGGTAGGTGGGAGGGGCAATGAGGGAAAGGGAAGGAGAAATCAGGGAAAATGAGGGAAAAGCAAGGAGAAGGTACACAAACAGCGGGGGGAAGGAAGGAAAATGCAGTGAAACTGAGAGAAAAGCAAGGAGAAGACACCCAAAAAATGAGGAAAAAGCAAGGAGAAAGCAGTGAAAAGAAGGGAAAAGCAAGGCAAAGGCACACAAAAAAACAGAGAAATAGCAAGGAGAAAGCAGTAAAAATGAGGGAAAAGCAAGGAGAAGGCTCACAAAAAAGGGAACGTGAAGGCGAAAGCACACAAAAATGGCGGAAAAGCAAGGAGAAGACAGGAGCAAAAGCAATGCAGCAGCTTGGGGAGAGCTGGGACTTTTTTATTGGAAGGTGTATGTGAACACCAGCAAACATCATGTGTGCATATTCAACTACGCGAGACAGATTGAACATAGATGTGAAGTTTGAAAGGGGCAGTGGAATGGAATCCTGCATCTGAAAGTAAAGATGGTGAAGAGCCATTCCGATACAACCATCACAGAGATCAACCATTTTTACAAAACTAAGATCCTAAAAAACATCATCTCCAGAATCAAGGGAATCACTACTGTGGTGTAAGGATTGGTTAATAAGAACATTTGTGAAAGAAGCAATGTAGAGATCAGACCTCAAATGTGTTAAGACACTATATAGATGAACTACATATTCCCTAAAGTACCCAAACACATCACAGGCCAACTACCACCTATACCCACTTTAAACTGTGCAATTGCATGAACTAAAAAAGACACACGCAATACCCCTCCTTCACCTAGAAGATAATAGAAATACCTGAACACTTACAAATGACAACTGAGAAAACCTTCCTGTTATATGACAACCTAAACAAAGACAGACAAATCCTAATATTTTCTGGAGCAGATAACTTGCAAAACCTAAGGCATCATCAAACTTGGATGGTGAAAGGGATCTTCCAAATGTGTCCTAAACCATTCACTCAGATAAACACTTTATATGCAGAATATCAAAACACAAATATACTAATCATATAGGCCTTACTTACAAATAAACAAACTAGTACTTACTACAAACTCTTAAACCACATTAAACATAAAATACCAAACAACTACCCACAAAAATAACAATAGACTTTGAAGAAGCCATGATTCAAACCATTTTAAAAGTTGACCTAGACACAACCATTCAGGGCTGTTGCTATGATTTCAATCAAAGCATATGAAGACATCCCTAACAATCTGCACTAAGAGTACAATATGCTACAAACAGTTAATTTGCCTTTGAAATAAATAAAATGATAGCACTAGCCTATGTCCCTGTGTTAGACTTGGCATCCTTGGCGTGGCCTCCGTAACTTTTTGCTTCTGTTTCTTAGGTTGTTGATGTGTGCTGGACTCTGTTTTTGCTGTTTGTGATACTCTGGGCACTTAACACTTTACTACAGCTATCCAGTGCTAAAGTGCAAGTGCTCCTATGTAAAATGTATGTGCAATTGGCTTTCCATGATTGGCATATTTGATTTACTAGTACGTCCCTAGTACAGTGCACTAGAGGTGTCCAGGGCCTGTAAATCAAATGCTGGTAGTGGTCCTGAAGCACTGGTTGTGCCACATGTCCTAACAGTGAAATATTGTCAAATTAGTTTTTCGCTGTTGCATGGCCTATCTCTCTCATAGGTTAACATAGGAGCTGCCTTTAAGTATTATAAAAGTGCTGATTCCCTTTGGGAGCAGATAGAAATATGGAGTTTAGGCTCTCTGAACTCACAATTTAAAAATACATTTTTTAGTAAAATTGTTTTTAGATTGTGTGTTTGAAAATGCCACTTTTAGAAAGTAGGTATTTCCTTGTTTAAACCATTCTGTGACTGTTTGTGGATTCCCTGTCTGGGTCAGTTTGACAGTTGGGCTGTTCGCACCTCTCTCTACACAGTGACACAAAGGGAGCTGGGGTGTAGCCTGCATGCCGTAATGGGTACGGCAAATCAGAGGAGGAGCGTAGTGATCTGCAAAAATTAGCCACAAAAAGTAAATGTTACTCAAAAATGCGGAACGTAAAAGTGAAAAGGCAAAAATGTAAAGTGTCACTGGGCCGAAGTGGGCGAGGTTGTGTAAATTGTGCACTGAAGGGAAATACTCAACCAAGTGGACAGGTTAGAGGAGCATTTATATGCTTCAAAATGGGCTTATGAATGCACATGCAGACGTGGGAACGATATTCAGGAGCATATACATGAGACGCTTTAGCCCAAGTGGCCTCATAAATGCATAAACCAAGAAACTCAAACTAACAAATGTACAGACATCCACAGAGGAAACAAAGTAGATTTGTCTATAGCGAGTGAAATCTTAATACATCCAAGCATGACACATGTCTAGACACAGGACTGTCAATGAATATCAATACATTATAAATATATTTTACTGAGTGCTAAAGCTCATTAGTCTCACTGTGATCGGCCTTGGATCAGTGCAGAGTTGCGATGCAAAGGATGGAATCCTGTATGCACATTCCACTGAAAAAAATCTGGACAGTTGACCTTGCAAGATGGTTTTTGCTAGCCAGTCTTCCATAAACAGTTCAATGTTGTGTCCTTCCAATTTTTCCAGCATTCCCACTTTTCTCACATAGTGGCGTCTTGACTGTCCTTCTGCGTCTTCTGGCCTACTGCTGCATTTCTTTCACCAAGTCAGTGCATTTCCTTGTGAGTTCTGTCACCTGAGGCATTGTTTCACCTGGTTAATCCTCTGACTCTTTTACTCTATCCATTGATTTTTGGTGGCTGTCTCTCAGTAGTCCCACTTTGCTCACCTCTGCCACTATTAGGGTCTCTAAAGACATTTTGGTGTCTTTAATTGTTCGTATCACTAAAAAGTCAGCATCTTTGCCTTTTCCTGTGCATTTGTCTCTGCCCCCTCATCTCTCCATACAGGGGGGTACTTTTCCCAGTGCGGGGCCATACCATACTATTGGCTAATGTGTGTACCATCCACACATCTCATTCAGTTAGAAAATATTCCTGAGGAGAGTGTCAGTCAGGACCCCAAGTCCACTGGTGTTATCTCCTATTTGATCTCTGGCCAGTTCACAGCGCCTTTCACTTACACCTGTCTCTTTCACCACTATCCTGTTGTTCCCCAGGCCTCACTTCTTCCATTCCTCCTCAAAGCTCATAAGGGGGTGATTATATCAATAGGGCTTATGCTTTGGGCGGAATGGGAAGGGTGAAGAAAGAACCTGCTCCCACAGCCGTGTCTCCAATGTTGTCCTGCGGGTGGCGGTCCTTCCATCATCTACTACACTGTATCGTCTTCGATTGCTGGGCACCAAGTGAGACCAAATGCATGATGTTGTATAATTTCTAGGGGCTGCTCTGTTATTATTTATGAAGTGCACTGCGCCTTTTATACCCAGATTATGTATTTTGGGTGAGTCCGGCCTGTAGTGCTATTTTTCAGCTGCTCTGCCAGTTGTCTGTTTCCTTGCATTCAAGACCATCATTTTCTGAAGCCCCCCCCTCCGAGTTACACAAGAGTCTCTCCCCTCCTTTAGGTAGTGATCTATATGTCCTAACCTGCCAGCTCTTACCAGGTTAGCTGGATCTGTGTGTTAGTTTTATATTCAGACATCCAGGTTCGTCAGGAGCAGCCAATCTTGAGGTTTCCCTCTCTTTCGCAGGCTCCAGGATTCCTTTTTGAGATCATGAGGGGGACTGGAGGGCAGATACAGGCAGCATGTAAGAGGCATTGTGTCCAAATGCAGGGCTGTGATTAGAGACCCAGCACTTCCTAATTCTGTGCTGTTGCTTACTTTTCCAGCTAGCCTATTTTCCTCTCCTCGTATGTCTCTAGTTTGGGGCATCTCCCATCCCCAGCAGCTTCTGAGCTGAACCAGTTGCTCATTTGCTTTCTTTACAGAGGAGGTTGCAGTGTCACCCCGACCACTGCTGTTCTTCTCCAGGGCAGCCAATGCACCGTCATGGCTCCAGATTTGTTTCTGATATTTCTGTAGTCAGATTCTACCAGCGCTCACCTGAATACAAACCCGGGCACCCTCTTGATTACGATCCCAGGGACTGGCCTTTCTCCCTTTTTGCTTTTTTATAGCCTCTTGGCCCCATTGGTGTCAGTCTGTGACAGTGTTCCTCCTGGCATAGTGTGTGGGCTAAAATCTCCTTACTTTTTAGGATTTGTAAAGCCTCAGGACTTCAGTGTGTCAGCAGCTCCAAATGCTACGTGCTCTTCCATGCACAGTCAAGCCATGCTCCAATCTGTGGTGCACGTTCTTGAGTGCCCCTGCCAACTATGGTATGTACGGAGCACCATTTTTGCAGTTAGAAAACGTGTGCTTTAACTTTTAAGAGCTATTGATCACTGCGATCCCATATTTCCAGTAGCCAAGCATTTCATTGGCAAACATTTCAATGATTGCACTAAGTTGACTTTCCATGCCATTGAACAAATCACACATAACCCTAGAGGGGGTGATTGCACCTGAGAATGAGGAAAAGGGAGTCCCAAATGATTATTGACCTTTTACCATGGTGCAGGAGGCCTCAACCATGATGAGGAACTCAGTATACATCTGTACAATGAATAATGTTTTCATCTTTTGTCTGTACCATTCTTGATTACCTTTGAAGTATCACATAGTACTTTATCTGTGCTTTTCCCGCTTCACTCTGTGTCTTCTGCAGTTGCTCTCATTATATCAGTGTTTGCACCTACATTGACTCTGTTTTGTGTTTTGCTATAGGAGGAAAGGAAGGGGCACTCTGTTGACAACCATGAGAACCTATTGGATGGGTCCCCCTAAGCTGTTCTTCGTTTTCACTGTACTGTTGATCAAATTGCACACAGATAAGACTTTAGATTTTCTACTTTTTGTGGTCTTCCCTTTTCACACTTTTTGCACTTTAGGAGTCAGTCTTAGCACTCAGTAAAATATATTTATAATGTACTGATATTTCTTTGCAGTCCAGTGACTGGACATGTGCCATGCTCTGATGTACTGAGATTTCATTCTGTACAGACAAATCTACTTTGTTTTCCCTGTGGACGTCTTTACATGTGTTAGCTGGAGTTTCTCATTTTATGCATTTACGAGCCAACTTGAGCTAGACTGTCTCATGTGTATGCTCCTGAAAATCGTTCCCACGTGCACATGTGCGTTCATAACCCCACTCTAGTCATTTTGATGCATCTGTGTGCTCCACAAACCCTGTCCCATTGATTGGGGATTTTCCTTCAGTGCACAATTTACACTATCTCACCCACTTTGGTGCAGTGACACTTTAATTTTTACCTTTTCAGTTTTACTTTACACATTTTGGAGTCACATTTACTTCTTGTAACTAGTTTTTGCAGATTACTATGCATCTCCTTTGAGTTACCACACCCATTACAGCGCGCACACTGGGACAGGAATTCTGTGATTGACACATAAGCAGCATGCACCACACCCCTCCAGGTTAATTCTGCTTGTTCAGCTGGTTTCTTCTTTAAGTCTTTCAAGCCATTCCTCATTGTATGGCATGCCAGGCACAGCCCTCATGGACAATTAGATTTGATGCCTCATTATGGGCCAGATGTAGGAAAATTGCAAATTGCGACTTGCAAATTGCGAGTCCTTCCGACTTGCAAATTGAAAGTCGCAATTTGCAATGCAGAACGGTGTCTCAGACACCGTCTGCGAGTCGTTATGGGGTCGCAGAGACCCACCTCATTAATATTAATGAGGTGGGTCGCAAATTGCGGCCCCATACCGACTATAGGCACTCACAAACATGGAGGCCTGCTGTAGTCAGCAGACCTCCATGTTCGTGACTGCTTTTAAATAAAGCAGTTTTTTTTTTTTAAGTGTAGCCCGTTTTCCTGAAAGGAAAACGAGCTGCACTTAAAAAAAAAAAAAAAAAAAACCTTTAGTTTCGGTATTTTTTCAGATTGGCCTGCCCTGAAAAAATAGTTTTGGGTCCATTCACAAAGGGGAAGGGGTCCCATGGGGACCCCTTCCAATTTGAGAGTGGGTTACCATCCACTTCAAGATTGGCATTGCACATCAACCCTCCTTACGGGAGCCTGACTCAGTAATCATATGCTTCCCATCTCCCACACACTATGAACCCCAGTTTTTATAAATCAAACAGAGTAAAGGGACAAGGTTATCTGTGATCTTGGTGGTTGAAACGCATCTGGTGTTTTAGGCACTCACCCTGTGCTGAATAAATGAGCTTGGAAAATATGCTTCCTGGAGTGCAATGGTTTATTCTTTTGCTGATTTATGGATTGGAGTTTGCCCGTTAACTCCCGCATTGGCACCGGCAGCAAGAGTGCGCAGGCTGAGATACGGCCATTTGCTGAGGAAATATATATATATCTCCATCTATCTATCTCCAGAAAGATAACACTCAGAAAAATATATATCAGTATTCCAAAAGTTTGAAACATATCATAGATTCATAATCCAAATTTAACAATCATGAATATGGAAAATATATAATAAATATGAATTATGTTACATTTAAATAACACATGTAAAATATATATTGCCAACATCAGAAGTTATTGCAATAATAGACTTATCAAAAATGTAATTATTACAAATATTTTTATTAAAATAAACCTATACATCTAAATATACCAAAACTATATACGAATATGTAATAAATAATACATATTTATTCCATATTCATGATTTACTTATACATAATTTAAAATATTTTAAAATACATGTTAACAGTTATAATATAATTTCCAATCATTTATTAACAATAGATTTATAATTTGTACATTAAAACAATACAAATGTTATACAATTTCCAATAAAAATGTAATATGTCAAAAATAAATTAGAAAGTCACACTAAAACTAATGTTACAATTGTTTTATTATATTTAAATTTAATAAATTGTATTTTCTCCCAATATCTATTATTAAAAATAATTTAAGATGTACAATAAAATGCACTTTTTATTTATTTTAAATTAACAATACATTAAAAATAAAGGTGAAATATTTACAAACATCAATTCAACAAAATGTATTTATCATTTTGTAATATTAATTTGGCATATCATTAAACAAATTTACATTACATTTTAATTAAACTATTCACTTTTTAAATGTTTCTAACACTTATCCCCTAAAATCCAACATACTGCTACTAAAAATATACACACATTATTTTTACACATTAATTCAACTAAACATACATTTCAAAAATTTAATAATTAACAATTATCTTACTGAACATGCAAATTAAAAAGATAATGAAAACATAAAATCAAACACACTACCATAAAAGCACACATAACTAGAAACTTTAATTTTAAAGATTTTATTAGCAACACTTCAAATTATATTCTTACTCCCGATATTCCTGCCTGGGATAGATTTTGACATCCTGAAAGTCTTGGCAAAATGTTTTTGTATCGCAGCATTTTTTTAATAGGTTTTCTAGTACATTAATGTATTGGTCTTTGTTAGAGAATGTTTCATATCTCGTTTTGCATATCAGGATTTTTGCTGCTGTGGAAGGTACTCAAAGATTCTTGATTATTCTTAAAAGTGGGGCCATATTATACATTTAACTGTGCTGCTAATGTTTATACTATGCTGAATCTGCAGTTTTTCTTATCGGTTATGCATAAAAATTGCATAAAAACTCCTGGTTTTATGTGGATGGGGTCAAATCTTATTCTTTCCTTATGGAACTCTGTACATTAGAGAGTTTTTTTATTTTCCCCACTAAACACTGTTTCCTGGGCGAGACTTTCATCTCACAACCTTGTAGATTTCTAGTTTTAGAAATTATGTTAGTGTTCTTTATTTGAAGCTGATAAGTTTGATCTCTGGCTTTGTATTTCTGTGTATGTGCCTTCATGGCTAGCATTGATTTACTTTGTACTGCCTTTTCTAAAATGTTTGTAAGAAAACTTCTTACCTTCCCATTCATATAGAACTCAGTTCACTATTCCCAGCCACTATCTTTGATTTTACTCTGCTATTTGTTGGGACTAATCTTGTGGAGTATGGTATTCCCTGACGCTAGGTTAAGGGTACTGGAGCCGAACACTAGAGGTAATTCTGGGTTGATGAAGATATTAGGGTTTAGTAAGTTATTGGAGTTCAGGTCTCACATTGGCATTGAGCAAAGATCATGAAAAAAGCTTCTCCACTGCAATCTTCAATGACATAAACAAATTCCAATGACAGTGCATTCTGTGAATGAAGGGAGTTCAATGTCATTAGGGGACTCATCCAGTATAAACATACTGCACCTCTTATTGAAATGAACTTAATTATCAATTTAAACCCTTAAATATGTTTAATGAACCCGAAAACCTATACCTACTTTGTGGTCTTTTGATGAAGACATTTTGGGTCAGCGTGGTAGGTATAATATAGAATAAAGGATTCAAAGCTAGGAGTGAGTTAGGCTAAGATCTATTTTTTCAAAGATAGTGTGCCAAATTTGAGGGCTTTTAATTCTAGCAAAATTATCTAATCATTAATCCGTGATGGTTATATAGTAGGAAATCATCCTTTTGGTGCCACAAATTATAGTTCATTGACTCTGATACGGACAGGGTTGGAGCAATATCTGGTGACACAAACTGGTAGGCAGAAAATCTGGATTTTATTTAAGACACTAAGGCTAATGTTATGCAGTATAATCTTTTATTGCTGCCACTCAGCAGGTCCATTCAAAACAAATAACTCTGAAACCAACAACATTCATGAGCCAATACATTTCCTGTGACAGTGACACTTATCATTTCCCTTTCATTATATTGTCTGAAAACCAAAACAGGTAGAAAATACAACAAGAAGAAGGATAACAGTCCCAACAGAAAACTGTCTTCTTTCTTCTTTAGTAAAGACGTTTTCCATCCACCAAAAAGAATTACAAATATTTCCAAAGGGTCTAGTTAGCTTGTACTGAAAAACAGAAAATGAACATATCATGTTACAGGGAGGGGAGTTCAGGGTGGGATTGACAGTGAACATTGCAAGGGTGGTTTATGCACCCTGCGAACTACAGCATTGCCGCCAGCTCGATTACGAGCTGAAGACAATGCTGTAGCCTGTTTCCCACTAGGCCGGTGGGCGGAAACTGAGGTTTCCACCCGCCGGCCTAGCCAGAATATCCTAGAAGGTCCAGCGGAGTGGTCGCCTGTACGAGGGTCAGAATTATAAGACCAATTTACACACCTCAAAATATCATGCAAACTTTCACCCATCATAAAAGCCTTTGCTGCATTATGGCCCCCTGAAATTTAATGTCTTGAACAAACTTACATCCACACCAGATTTCATAATGACTTCTTTCACCCACCTCACCAAGGTAGGTGGTGAAACAGCCTTGTGGGGATATTTGAAAGGAATAAGCAACTGATTCACTCCAAATGATTTTAACATTTTAATGCCTTTTTTCTCAATTCATACAATTTAACACACCGAACCACACACAGCTTTTCATTATAATTGAAAAAAGGATAGAAAATCAACTCCAGCTTTGTCTCCATGACAAATGAAAACAAATACTATCAGGAATAAAAGTTCTACATGTCAAATGTAACACACCCACATCAGACATCCTTTGATAAGATACCAGACATAACAGCATAAGTAAGCTTAAAAGGTAAATCCTTTAAAGAATGGTTGAAATTATGAGCCCACTCTTCCAGACAGCTCAACACTTTACTCATATCCCAAGGAGAATTATATCTTGAAGTTAGAAACATGACCAATTCCAGCACTACTGCCATGTGGGGGTACAGCTTGGCCCATAGACCTCAATAACAGCCAGCCATGTCAGTCCATTGGTATGGTCACACATATTGTTGGTGTTGTAGTCAATGTATGAACTGGGGTTCTTTAACTGTGCGGCATCAAGTTAGTCACTGGCACAAAATATGGAGTGGAAGAGGAGGCATGTACATGTACATGTGAGCAAACCTGATTCGAAGGATGTGTCATACTATGCAGATACCCACCTCTGCAAATGATCAACTGGTTGAGTGTCAGTGCTAGCAACCAACCTAGTGTGACAGGGCCCATACCTTCTGACTTGGTACACAGTTCCCACTGTCCACAAAGATGAAGCCAAATGTGTATCCAATTAAATCAAATGAGTGCACTAAAATGGGAAATACATGGTAAGAACATGCCCTCACCCACTCCTGTAGTGTAGCAAGGTTGTTTGGTGTGTAAAGCTGTGCAGGATATGTTGCAAAATCAACCCTTGGCCACATGAATGCACAATGTGCATGCAAGATAGCACAACAAAGCAGAACGCCATGGTGCACACTTCAAAAGCCAGATGGCAAGATGATAACTAATTCATGACCAGACCCACATCCCTTGCACAGGAGCAGTGGGCTGAATAGTGGACGCAGGAAATGCAGGCACCCTGGGGATTAGGTGTAATGTGAACAGTAGAGATGACAATATGTTTAAACACAATCAGTATAGGCATCATGAAAAACACTGCAAATCACCTTGGTAGATGTGGACATGATCTCTTCTCATACTTCCAGGAATGGTAGGCCTAATGACCTGTGTAACTGTGTTGCAATAAGTACAATGAGACAAAAAGCCTGCCTTGTCACACAGTGATGGTATGAAGAATGCAGAGATACTGCCGACTGAAAGGCAACTACAGTGCAACTTGGTCTCTACACCTCTGTGCAACAGACAACCTGCGCATCAATGTTGTTTGAAAGTCAAATATTAGCATGTCAGATTGTAAATCAGATTACTCATGTCAACATCTAACAAAGGGCACCATTAACATTTCTCTATCTCATTGCAGAGGATGTACCCACACCTCCTGAGCAGCTGCCTATTCGGGATGACGATCTGGCTGAGGATGACAGCCTGACAACCCTTGACCAAGACACCCTCTGGCGTATCCTGTCCTCCTTTGAGACACCATCTCTGGCTGCGGGAAGGGCTGGCAGTGTTGCAGGGTCTTTAGAGGATCCACCCATTATCCAACGTACACCACCTGCCAGCCCACCCCCAAACCAGGACACCGATGACCCCCAAGTAAATTTCTAACATCGTGCAGTAGGAGTCCAGCAGGAGATGATTGATGAGGTGCAGTTGCGGATGGAGACCATGGCTGGCACCCTAGATGCAGTTCGTACGTTCCTCAGTCCCAATAAGGATACCTTGGCCACTATTCGAGACACCGACCCTCCGTTTTGTGGACTCATAGGGTCCCTGGCTGATATCGCTGGTGTCATGAGGCAGAGGCACGCACAACTGCCCTGCCACGATGGCACCAGCCAGAATACCAAACAGCTGGGGGTGATCCACAACATCCGTGAGTCCATGGAGCGGAAACAGGACACATACATTGCCACAATGGGTGCCTACTACTGCAACATTGGTGCTGTGCTGGAAAACCTGCAGGCCCTTCCCAGTGCATGGCTGCTTCACTTTGTGGCATAGAGAACTGCTGCTGCCGACTGGGGCTCCACATCTTCAGCCCTCAATGTGTGTGTTCCTCTGTTGCTTCCGGCCCCTACAAAACACCCTCCCTAATGGGAAGCACTACACTCATCAGAGGAGGAAGATGTGGACTTCACCTCTTTCCGATGTAAAGCTGCCTAGTAGAATTTCTATATGCCAAATTGCCAGTTTCTTCTTTGCCCAGTGCAGATGACCACACCAATGTACTTCCCAACTGGTACTGTCCTCAATTTGCTGTCCCACCTGTTGATCTCACCCATTTGAGGACTGTCAATATGGTTAATCTTCCCTTTTGTCATTTGTTAATTCTCTTCCTCGTTGTAACGCTCCTCTCCTCCACATGTCCCTGCAGTGTATCCTTCATGGACAGCCAATTGCTCAAAAAAACTGTTGGGGTTGTTGCTGTAAGAACTACTGTATGCCTGTGATCCTACAAATGTTTGTTTGCACATGTAAATAAATGCACTGAGTTCAACCTGTGCGTTGTATGTCTATTGGAGTCTGGACTAAGTTGAAAATGGTAGATTTTGTGAGCCAAAAACACCAACTACTCCCCAAAGGGACATGTGTGTAGTAGAGCCATGGACACAGCTACAGAGCTCGAGGGAAATATATTTGGTGAACCCTATGTGTATCTAGACTAGAAAGTAGTTACTCAAGGACACAAGCATGAACTGCAACAAGTAGCATGCAGTCAATGTTAATGGTTAATGAAGCACACAACACTGATGGGGAGCATATCAATGGAAACTACCCAGAAAACAACACTGCTTTGATAAGCAAATGATGCAAGGGTGAATGTGTAAGAGGTTGTCATCAGTGTGTGACCCCAAGTATTCTTGATTAGTGACAATAATTTGACATCACCATCCCTCCAATCCAACCCCTTTAATACATATCTTCATACAAAAACATCAACCATACCTACACACAAACTACCTAAGCATATAAAGCTAAACCAAGATTCATTTTCTATTTTTGTATTTTTATTTTATTAAAACACATATCTAAACATCATCCCCCCACCCACTAAATAACCTACCCACCCCAATACCCAAATAATGAACCAACCCCACCTAAAATATTAAAACTACTATACCTAACGTAACCAATGCCAAACTATGTTATAAAAACAGTATAATAAAAACACAAGTTATAACACAGGTAAGGGCAGAAAGGCTCCCTGTGGCCTACATTTGCTCCAAAATGTGGTGCACAGACTGCTGTTTATTTTTGCAACAAACGTATGGCAGTGTCCACTTTGTATTCCAGGCCTGTCACACAGACCTTCAGGGCTGACAGGTCCTTCATTACCAGCTGTTCAAAAACTGATCCATGTCCACTGGTTTGGGACTGGGACTGTGGTGGTCCTGCGGGATGACTGGTGGATCTACTGGGTAATGGAAATGAGGCACTTCCCTGGTCGGCAGCAACATCCTAGCTGAGGCATGGCTGATCATGGTTTGTTAGCCCCAGTGGTGTCATGCACCAGGTGGTGGTTGCCCTCTCCTCATCAAATTGTTTTGCCATTCTGTGGTATGCCTTGGACACATGCTGGATGTGCCTGTAACATCCCAAATGGACGAGGTGGTTCTTCTACTGCTCGGGGTCATGTTGATGTCACTTTGCTATGCATCATCACTCAGCATTTCCATGTGATGGGTGTGTGCATACATGCTGTACATCTCCTATGCACAAGTATCATGAGATGTAACTGGCAAGTGATAGCTAAACTAATCCTGGGTGACATTTTTGTTGCTGGCTGATATAGGTAACATCACCAGAAGGTGGATTGTGTAATGGACATCAGATGACAATGCCATGCAGACATGCCTTTGGTCAAACACACCTTGGCATTTCTGGTAACAAAACAGCACAAAGGTATGACTATATATCCAATACGGAAAATGGGGAATTAGACAGCATGAGTGAGGCCTTTTAACTGCATTACCAGGTGGAATGCTGACAACTGGGCCACCTACCTTTATCTATTCTGTCTTCACCGATGCAGTGAATCCTCACATCCTTCCTGGACTTGCTATCCAAAATGTTCATAGAGTGCAATGTGGATGACTACAGTATCGGACATACATTTGGAAGGTTAACCCTTCCAAGCCATGTTCAGCTATAAATTCTCTCCGATATACTTTAACAGACTATGGCATTTTGGTCATGGCTCTTCTGTCTCCCCATCTATCATGTGGGCCTGCAAAGACTGGCAATACATTCACCTTGACATTAGTCACTAGGTAATGCACATGCAAGTTTGACATATTTAATTTATGATGTTTCATGTCTGGAACAAATTATTCCATTGGAATTTTGATGTCCATTGAACATTTCATGCAAACATTATCCAACATCACACACAGTCCTTGCACAACACGGTAACTATTCAGGTGAAACTGGTAGCCTCTAGATCCTTGAAGCTGGCTACCTCAGCTGTTGTGTAGGGTTAATTGCAATGTGAATGTAGAACACATACACTGTGGACATAGGAAGCACAGTACATTGAATTAGCAATTGTCTATGTAACATGTTGAACATGTAGCATATGGCACAGTTGACATGGCTTAATGACTCACACATGCAAGGCAGGTTAAAGTGTTCACAGATATGATGTGCCTAATCAGGAATCAGATGCACAGATTGTGGACTAAGTACGAATACATCACTACTTGCAAAATGGCATAATGGTGTCTGACTTTCATTGGTTTGTGACCATAATGATTTGACATACCACACACTGCTAGTTATTACATTAGCTGTGCCTTTCTCCTATCTAAACATGTCCATGACAATGCTATACACATCAAACTGTATCCAAGCTTGTTTCCTGCCTTCACTGAGTTCAGTACATGTCATTGATGCATGCAAAATAGACATTGTTCATGTCCTGTACAGGCACAATGAGGACTTGGGAACATCTGCACAGCAACATGTCTGAGAAATGTTTAGATGTGCCCCAAACAGACTGTCAAACATTTGGACACAGTTACATGTGAATGTGTTCTCCTGTTACATACATTGGCCCTCATTTATAAGAGGTCTGCACCACTGGAGCATCTTTTTTTTGGTGCTCTTGTGGCGCACCCTTCTCAGTCATATCTATGATGCGTTGCAATGCCACCCTGTGGGGTTTGGCATAGCCTCATAGATATGGAGTAAGGCAAGGCTGCACAAAGTGCTGCGTAGCCTTACTATAAATCAAGGAAGCATTCCCTGCCCATTGCAGTGGCTTTTCCTAAGCAACACCCATGGGTTTTGACACTTTCCCAGATTCGCAAGAATCTGTAAACCAGGGACAGCATCATAACTGATGCCTCCCCAGGGAAGGCATAACCAAGAGAAACATCTTTATTTCTAATTGTTTTTTTCTGATTTGTATGTGTGCTGTAGAATGGAAAACACCTCCATTAATTGTTTTTGTGCTCAAAAAACAATTGTGCCAACAACGCAGACACAAGGGTGCCTGCATTGGTGAAAGGCACCAACTTGTGTGCCTGTGCAGGTGTAAAGAACAGGAATGTCCTGTATGTCATTATTACTGCACATTCCTGCCCTTTCCTTTTGATGCAGGGCAGTGCAGCAAGAAGCCATGCAGAACTGCCCTGTGCCAAAATGTTGGAAATGAGGCCCATGGAGTTTGGCACACACATTTGTGGGTCAGTAATGACATGGAATGCCCAATAATAGCACTACCTGAACAGTGCTGGTGGGACAAGAAACACAACTGGGGCTGGTATGAACTACATTGTTTGTGTGGGCTAATGTCAGCTCAGTGTAAAGGCGGAGGCCTGACATTCTGACCTTGAAACATATGTGACCCTTAGAGTCATTGAAGCAATATCATATATTAGCAAAGGAGACTCAGCTATAGTCACAGCATGTGGGTACTTACCAACAGCTCCCCCCACTTCAACTCCAAGGTAATCAAAGAGGTCAGCGTTCCGGCTGACCACATCTGCCCAGCGATGCTTGAGCAGATACACTGTGCGGTCCACCTTAAGAATCCATTGCCTTTGTTGCTGCACTATCTCCTACCTAAAAATCCATTTACCCAAATAACAATAAACAACCTAAGACCCCACAACTACCCCTAACAATACAGAACCATGAAAACCAGATGCCCGCTTATACACTTGACTAAACAATACAAATTACAAACACAATAAACAATAAACAAAACAGACTTTAGGGACACAACAGGGACAACACAGACCACAACTAGACAATAAACAGCTTAACCCTCTCCAGCAGCCACAAAACACAACCTCCAGCAAGCAGAGACAAAAAGAAAGCAAGGGAATGTGGAAGTAGCTTCAGAGTTCCTGGGTGGCAGCATGGCACACACATTGCATCATTTCCTGTGTGGTTGCATCACTTATTCACCAAATACATCATTTTTTCAATGCATCCGTGGAACAAAAGCAATGTGTGATTTTCACATAACGCATGACAATGCACAATGCTGTATTTGTGATGCATCGGCTTGGATGTGTGACATCCGGCTGATGCAACGAGTGCAACCCGTCATGCATTATGCTAATGTGGCTGTTTAAGCTGATGCAGTGGGCCAAATGCGTGTTTTACGGTGTAGTGTATAGTGCAATGCATGTAATCAATGTATTGCCTGTGAATATATGAGGTGACATGCTTGATGACTTTGAATGTGTTGCATGTGTATGTTAACAGTGTACATATTTGTGACTTCTTGCATTACTGGGGCCCTATAATGTATAGGGTACATTTATCTCAGTATGCGCCATGGTGCACCTTACAAGAGGTGCACAATGCACAAATTGAGAAATTGTACCATATTATGTTGACTGTACTTCCCTCAAGGCTGTCACAAACTTGCGCTGCCCTGGGGACTTTGCATTCAAGTGTAAAATGGAGCAGCTTTTTTAAAGCCACCCCATGTTTCACTGTGCAGGTGGCAATCTGTCTGCACTTTTAAGGGAGATCACAGATCCCCTTGCAGGCGGGTGTAGTGAATGACTGCACCCACTTGCAAGTAGATGTCTGGGGGGACATAGGAGCCCTATTCCCCCCTCCAGAGGGCTGCCATCAGGAGGCTCACTGACAGTGTGCCTCCTGACATCTTCTTTGCCTCTGTGCTGGCATCTATAATATGGCTCAAAGGGATTACCACATTTGCATGGGACAATGCCCCCCTGCAAATTAGAGAAACCCTCTGGCGATAGTGCTGAAGCTATAAGTGTGCCAGTACTATCGGTATTACATAAGCGGCCACATCAAGCATCTACAGCCCCTCCTGTGATTCAAAGTGGTTGCAAACACCTATTGCGCTCTGGGGCACTTCTATGATATGGCCCCTGGGGTGAAAACTGGGGCACCCCAAGTAGCAATTTCAATTTGTCTTGCATGCTAAGGGGCCTATTTAGTAATCTGTGATACAACGAGGGACAGCAAGGCATGTTGATGCTCTGCGTTAGGTGAAAGAGAGAGAGCAGAACTACCCCATATTTATATATTTACAAAGAGATGGAGCAATTCTGCTCTTTCTTTGTGTTGATGCACTTCAGGCAGCCTAGCACCAACAGAGACACCCTTGCACCATGGTGCCTGCCTTTTGAGGATATTTTGTGTGCACGGGAAGGAACACCTTCCTGCACAACAGCAATCTCCTGAAGCATTTTCCTCTTTCTATGTGTGCTGCAGAATGCAGTATGCGTTAATAGAGAAAATCACAAGGACCTAAAAGTATTTTTCTTCTTGCTATGCCATCCTCCGTGAGGCGTGGAGAAATCAGCAATCCCAGGGATACAGACATTTATAAATCTGGGATTGCATGAAATCCACGGGTAGATGCAAAGAAAAAGCCCATGTTCCCTGCATGGAACGCCTTCCAGAATGAAATGTAACGCAATGACGCACAAGGTGCTGACTTGAATGAAATTTTTTTTCTTGCCCACACAAGGTGGTGCAAATTTGCACCTTGTCTGGCTTTTTAATTCTCTATTAGCATTTTGTTTCATGGATACACAACAACAGTGATGATGCAAAATGGTATAAAATATAGCCATGAGTGATCTGAAGTGGTTTACATTAGGGGTATAATATATAAGGTCCTGCCCCATACAAAAGTTACTTTTATAGAAGTTCCAGGGGCGCAGGACTCTCAGTCATACTTATGGTGCAATGCAAAGCTACCATGCATGGCTTGGCATGACCTCATAATTATTGAGTAAGGCAAGGCAGTGTAAAGCACTGGGTAGCTTTACTCTGCATCAAGGAGGTGTTGCATCGGTCTCGTGGTGGGTGTTCACATGCAATACCAATGAAGTTTGCACTTACCCAGATTATCAGACTCACATAAACCTTACACATCCCCAGAAAAGGCGTGACAAGGAGAAATGTTTTAACTTTTCCTTGTGTTTTCCATTTCCATGTGTGCTGAGTTCTGCAGCACACATAGAGAAAAAACAATCCATAGATAGTTTATTTGCAGGAAGGTGCAGGGGGCAACTATAATACTTGACCTCAGATTGGGTGAAGGCATAAGCTTTTCTACAGCACAAGTTTTACATTTATGAGTTTAAATGAGTCATCCTGAATATCCATGCATGGTGTCTTACAACCCCCCCCCCCCAATGAGACCTCTGCAATGTCTCAAAGGCAGAGAGTAAACCAAACTACCTTATTAAGGTGCCTTGATTTACTTACACAGGGTGACCTTGCGTAGCTTCATAGATATGGTTGAGAGGCATGTGCCACCTGAGGTCCAAAAGTAGTGAGACACCAGCAGCAACAGCCTATGCCACTTAGGCCCATATCTGTACACCTAGTTATCCTATGATGTCTTGTCGACGCATTACCCACTCACGGAGTGGCATATACTGGCTGGTCCAGCCAGTCTACAGTGTATGTGGAATCCAGGGGACAGACTGGCTGTCTAGAAGTGTAATGGATGTGGCTAGGCATATATGACACATATTGATATGTGCATACCAACAGGTAACATAGAGTGATGACCAACAACCACCATATCTTGTTGTGGTACACACACAGCTGCTGTAGGGCTTGGGTCTGGAAGGATATGTGGCACATGCACAGTGCCAATGCGCAATAGTGTCTGCCTCAATTCTTTGCCTATATTTTGGTGATCATGAGGCCAGATTGGGTAGCCAAAACAAGTCAGATTTATTGCACGGAGGTATATGTTTGCTATTGGCATGCATCACATTATGTTGTTACATTGAGGGGTTAATTGAACTTAGGATGTGGGTATACATTCACACAAGATGGTCACCTGGACATTTATTTACACATTCTGCCACTGTGACCTGGAATAAAACAGTGCATTGTACCTTGGCTGGATTCTCCTTGCATTTAGCCATTGCTTCTGAGCAAAAGTTTTATATTCTAACTCTTTCTGTTGTGTTTTTACTATCAGACTTAGATGTAGCTGTAGAAGTGAACCCATTGTTTGTACCTAGTGCAACACACCAACATGGTGCGATACATCCCTACTTGTTCCAGCTGCATCTTTGCCTAGTGAGACAAGTGTGGCAGGATTAGTATAAGGTAGCCAATCTTACACTCGCACGGTTGAGAATTCTGCATTTATATGTGTGATGTGAGATGTCATATTAGATTTAATATGTGGCTGCAGACATTGATGTAGCACATATAGACTCTATGGGTTGGACTTTGTTCCCATGCACATGCTATGTGCGTCTGTTCACAGTAATCAGACTATGAGTTAACCCTACTGTCCTCCAGAAGTATGAGGCTGTACAAATGGCTAAATATACATCACACACACAGAGTAATTGCGCACTACTTACATTAGGACACCATTTGGATAGTGGTAGAATGCCTGACAGTAAGTACACTGCAACAGCACCCATTATCATAACCTGTCCAAGTGTTGCCAAATTTCTATCTTTGTTCGGTGTCTGTCTTCCCAATGGACATGTACATGGCACATGTTATTGGCATGCACACATTTTAGGGTTTACAAGGTGTCCAACTGTGTTTGTTACACATTGCTACATACCTTTGTTATGTGTCAATTACTAGCATGTGTGATGTGAGTGTTTTGATGTTTACAGTGACTATGAAGTAACATTGCTTAGACAATGGTATTACTCATAAATTTATTAGCATCTTAGTACACTTTTTCATGTACTCCATATATTTTCGTCCCTTGATGTGGCTCATGCATCTGGAAAACAATTCTGCACTTTTTTGTGGTGTTCGAGCAATTGTAGGTAGATTTTGGTGTTGATCCTCATCTGCGCCTTTAGGGTCCTCATTTCCCGCATCCCATGGAACATTGGTCATTACACACATGTTGTGCACAATGCAGCACAGAAGTATGATCTTACATACCATGGAGGAAGTAGAACAATCTCCCCCCAGACATGTTTGAGACAGCCAAAGCATTACTTTAGGACTCCAAAAGTCCTCTCCACTATGGACCGGGTCCTGCTAACGCGCATGGTTGTAGCTCCGTTATGCATCCATTTGGGGCTGTGCATATGTGATCATGACCCATGGCTGCAGATCACATCCTTTTACAGGGTCATTCCCCAGACTTTTTGCCTTTTTCCTTCTTGTTTTTCTGACCTTTGTTGGCTGACGTTATGACTCTGAGCACATTTTCACTGCTAATCAGTGCTAAAGTGCATGTGCTCTCCCTTGTAAGTTGGTATGATTGGCTTATACCTAATTTGCATATTTAATTTACCTACAAGTCCCTTATAAAGTGGCATCCCTATTCCCAGGGCCTGTAAATTAAATGCTACTAGTGGGCCTGCAGCGCTGCTTGCGCCACCCACTGAAGTAGCCTTTCAAACCTATCTCAGGCCTGCTAGCGTAGGGCCTGTGTGTGCAGTTTTCTGCCACAGAGACCTGGCATCTAAATGTACTTGCCAGGCCCAGAACTCCCCTTTTACTACATGTAGGTCACCCCTAAGGACCCCCCTAGCTAGCCCTATGGGCAGGGTGCCATGTATGTAGAAGGCAGGACATGTGCCCGGTTGTGTGGCCAGTCCTGGTAGTGACAAACAGCCTAACTTCATGTCTCACTGCTGTGAGTGCTGCCTTCTCATAGGGCTGCATTTTAAATGCCCTGCCTTATGTGTAAGGGGTATTGTCTGATTTATGAGGGGTAGCATAAGCATGTTTGGTATGGTTGTAATGGTGGTAAGAAATGCTGCTTACTGGTGTAGGTGTATTTTTTATTACTATTACAGAAATGCCACTTCTAGAAAGTGAGCATTTCTCTGTGCTTATGACTCTGTTGTTTTGCAGCTTGACTCCAATCCATGTCTGGGCAGACTGACAGTTGGGCTTTGTGCATACTTTTCAGACAGCCTGTACACAGGGAGGGTGGAGGTGTCACAGAGGTGCATCTACATATTGTATGGTCTTCCTGGGCTGAGAGAATGGAGAGGCGGGGCACACCTGCATTTGTAAAGGCTGTGCCCTGGCCTCGTACAATAAGGTCATTTACCCCTCACTGATGTTTGGAGCCTGTGCTGGAGGAGAGAAGGGGCTCTCCCAGAACCAGTTGTAACTGGTTGAAACCCCCTTTCCTCCTCATTGTAAAAGACACTGTAAAACGAGTATAAGTACAGGGGATTTTTCCCCACAATTTAGACATTCTTGGGACTCCAGCAACTTATTGGAAACTGGTCACAGGATGCTGCTGAAAGGACTCACCGGGACCCACCTTGGACTGCTGCGGCTGAGCTTACCTGTGACCTGCCTGGTCACTAGGAGGAACTGCCACCATCTGCATCCCTTGTGCTGGCCTGTAGCTGGGCCCGCCAGCCCTGTGCTCCTTTTCTCGCTTGTCTCCAGGGGCAGGGTGCCATGGCCCCTGACCCCTGCAAATTATCCCCTTCACGATGAGTGCTGTTTCGGATATTGAAAGCACCTAAAGAACGCTTCTTTGTGCCCCTTGCGCCTCCGGCACACAGTTTCCGGGAAATAAAATCACTGCCGCGACCCTGGATACAAGATGTACCACAAGCGCTTTGAAGAAGCGATCCATGTGCTGCCTGATTTCACCGCCACAGCCCGAGTGTTTTTATTTCTGTTTGAGCGCGTCGTGCTCCACCCAGTGCCCCCAGGGCACCAAAAGCAGGAATAAAGGAGTGAGCGCGCTCGAACCGTGCCCCCGGGGCGAAGCGCGCTTTCAGATGCACCCCCGGGGCACCAGCAGGTACCTTACTTGGTGCCTGCTCACTGCAGCGGCCTGGGAAAGTGCAGAAGAGTGGTATGTGCAGTTTGTCGGGTGTGGCCGCGGTAGAGCAGGAGGCAAGTCTCATCGGAGGCCTCTGCTCCACTTTTCATTTTTGGGCAGCCACACCGAGGGCGGCTGCCAACTACGATACAAGGCATGGGGCGGAAAGGGAGTTCTTTTCCCCCCGGCCACGCCCAGTAACTCTTTGAGCATCTGATTGTTTGGTGCCCCCCGTAGGAGGGTCATTCGTGACCCATGGGGGGGGGCCACCAAACGTGTTGGTGCCGGATTCCGGTGCGGGCCCCAGAGAGGCACTGTAGGGGGTGCAGACCACCCACTCCCCCCGGATTCAACACGTGGCCCCTGCTATGCACCCAGGAACGCTGGGGGCCCCCACAGTGATCTTCGTGGCACAGGAAGTGCCTTGTTTGCCCTCAAGCAGGTACTTTGTCACAGACATAAACCTAATTCTTATCTGCCTATACTGGACCGGCTAGAATTATTATACAAACCTGTCTTTATGATGTTCCTTATCTGGGCATGACGTGCTAATATATGTTTTTCCTGACTTTCCATAGGTTGCCTAATGTTCCTTTTACTGATATTTATGAGGTGTTCATGACAAGTACATATATTTTTTAATTGTAATTCCTGACTACTGTTTATGTTGCAGAATCCTGAGTACTTACGTGTTCCATTGTGACAACTGCTTATTCTTGCAGAGTATTAGTAACTTGTGTACCATTGTGACAACTGCTACGGTAGCAGGGTATTATTGACGTGTAATGTTTGGTCTAATTATGTTTTGTGCAATACAGTTTATTTTTACATAGCTCAGTGTTGTGTTTACTTTGTGGTGTACATATTGCGTCACATGTGTTGCGTGTGTTGTGCGAACGCTTTACACATTGCCTCCGGGTTAGGCCTGACTGCTCGTGCCAAGCTACCAAGGGGGTGAGCAGGGGTTATCTTGGACGTGTAACTCCCTCTCCCTGACTAGAGTGGGTGGGTTCTGCCTGGCTTACGTGCATACCCTAGCCAACCAGAAACGCCATTTCTAACAGTTAGCCATTGAGGAGATACTTCTCTCACACTCCTCTATTATGCTTGTTTGGGACTAGTATTGGCATTTCTGAACTACAACATGTCTGCTTTTTCTAAATGCAGCCAGTACAGATGATGTTGTCCCATTCATTCACACATATTTGGATGTGACAGTAGTAATCACTGTTGTTCATTAGCTACTGCCATGGAAAGTCTAGTGAGTACATGTCATTGTGGGACATGATAGTACACAAGGGGAGAGATATGTGGGAGTCTAGTACTTTACAGTGCAATTAGTAAACTGACAGAACTGGACTGATTGAGGACAGAATAGGACATATTTTTCAACATGATGCATTATCCTGGGTTTGCAGCCTGCAATGGCAGACAATGGGCAGCACTGCAACAAGACAGGCACATTATGTGAATGGTGAATGTGTGGCTGCCTGTTCTATAAGCTGTACTTTGTGGATGGGGGTCTACCTTGTTGCACAGTCTGAACCCTTGGTGGACTGATAGAGTAGGTTTGTGTGGCACAAAATGGTCTACACTTAGGATGGCAGGTATGTATATGATGACTAATGTAATTTTCCCTGGTACACATGACCTGGAGAGGGCAAGAAATTTGAAACTTTCTCAGTTTCACATGTATTGGATACACAACATACCTTATGACCGTGGGAGTTACCTGTGGACACACAGACAATAGGAATGGAGGCTCTTTCTTCAGCAAGGTGTTGTAACACAGCACTTTACATAGAATTGCATTGCTGAGGATCTTACCACCATTTCAAGAAACACATAGGGCCTCATTTATGAATGGTTGCCACAGGGCAGCACAGGAAGTCACTTAGCTGTGATGCTCTGTGTCAAACGGAAGGAGCAGGAATGTGCCATATTAATGGCATATGGTGCATTTGTGTTTCTTCTGCGTGCTCAAAATCACAGATTGAAACACAGGCACAGGCACTCAATTATTCTTTTGCTGTAAGGGATACCTTTGTGTACAAAAATAATCAATAGTGTTTTTTTTCCTCTTTCTATGTGCGCTGCAGAATGCAGCACACATAGGCCCTCATTACAACATTGGCGGTAAGTGCCGCTTACCGCCATGCTGACTGCCGCCAACATACCATGACTGCGGTGTTATACTGCTACCTGTATTATGACCCATACATAGAATTCTGCCACTATACAGACACACACACAAGTCCGCCAGACCAAAGGTCAGTAATAAACTGGCAGTACCAAAACCCACACCGTTACGGCAACAGAAATATGCCCACAGCATCATGACCCACCAATCACCACAGCAGTCGTTAAACCGTGGTAATCCATTGGTGGTACACACAGCCGCGCTCAAAATACACACACACTAACAAAACAAAACCACATTGGCCAATTCAAAATACACACACCTGATACACATACACACACTACACCCACACACCCACAACACTATAAAACACCCAGCCACAATATCCACAATCCTCTGCGACCCAAAGATTTTGGCAAGTGAGAGACAAGCCAGGAGCACCCACTGAATCTTAGCCACAAAACACCATCACCCATACACCATCCATGCACCTCACAGCACGCACCGCAACACATCACCCCACACACCCTCACACATACCACTCACACTACACCCATGGCACCACAAAGACACCACAGGTTCTCAGAGGAGGAGCAAAGGGTCATGGTGGAGGAAATCATCCGGGTAGAGCCACAGCTATTCGGATCACAGGTGCAGCAGACGTCCATTGCTAGGAAGATGGAGCTATGGCCGAGAGTCGTGGACAGGGTCAACACCCTGGGACAGCACCTCAGAACAAGGTATAGCATCAGGAAGAGGAGGAACGACCTACGGGGGAATGTGCGTTCCATGGTTGCAAGACACCAGATAGCTGTACACCAACTGTACACCACTACAGAGACCCCAGGCAACCCCACAAACACAGGATGATCAGGGACCTGGGGTCAGCGTCAGTGGGCACACAGTTCTGGAGACAGAGGTACAGGACAACAGGGAAGCTGGGAGGACTGCTGTGCGACAGGTGGAGGACAGGGAACTGATGCTCCACGAGGCACTCACCAACATCCTGGGAGCATACCACCATTCCCAGGAGACCATGGGCCAGAGACTGGCCAAGTTGCAGGAGACCCAGCGGTTGCAGGAGGGACAGTACCTGGGGATCAGGGTGGACCTGAGGGACATCCACACCACCCTGGTCACTATTGTAGGAGTGCTGGCAGACATGGCCAACACCATGAGGGAGGCAGTGGCACACCAACTGTCCCCTTACACTAGCCACACCGAAGAACAGCCCTCCACCTCCAAGATGCTAGTAGACAGTGGGCCCCACCAGAGTACCAACAGGCCATCAGCACCCCACCCCCTGCAGAAGAAGAATCACTTTCAAACGGTCCCTGCGATCCAGGCAGAAGCCAGAGAACATTGCCAAGACCCCCACCAGGAAATGAGACCCTCCGGATTATCACCCTTCTGTCCCACTCTGTCACCCTGTCCATCTCCATCTGCCATTGCTCCCCTTCAAATGCCCCCTTGGACAATGCACCTGTGATACAAATAGACTGGACTGTACCCTGGACTTTCCTCCATCAGAATCCCAGCCCATTGCAATACACACTCCACTTATTAGCACCAAAATAAATACCCATGGAACAAAATCAGATATGGAGTCTGTCAATTGTTTGACAAATGTATTAGTTTCACAAACTGTAAACATGTCAGAGTCACCAGATCCTCAGGGTCTGTTCCCAACACGTACACCACTGAACAGCTCCAAGACTCTGATAGATAAATCACAGAGACTGAGAGAGTTCAAGAGGGGAAGAGGGGATTTGGAAGGGAACAGCTGGGAAGGAGACCTGTAGTAAGAAAAAGGTTAGAATACACAATATGAAAATTATATCTCCTGAAATCTATACTAGACTATGATTCTAAGCCTAGTCACTCTGAAAACATGAACAATCTAAGAGTTAAGTTTAAAATGACTAAGTTTCAAGATGGCCGGATACCTATAGGGGAATCAAGATGAATTAAATGAAAACTTTCTTATTCAAGTACTTTCCTTTACATGAGGATCAGAAAAACATTCTGACTAAATTTTAAACCAGTCATATAAATCCTGTTTTGAGAATGTATACTAGAACCATACAATATTGCATCTAGAAACTCTGGCCTTCTGTGTACTCTTAAAATGTTTCAACACAAATTGCGCATATTACAGATATATATATATATATATATATATATATATATATAGTAAACACCATAAAAGGATTGTGCACCATGAATAACACAATATGGATTGAGGAAACATATCACATAACATGTCAACTCTAATATTACATAATAAATATCTTAGAATAGTGGCATACAATAAACAACATGAAATAAACTTGAGGAGAGAATCGTGCGTCTTGCCAATTCGAGTGTCACCATGTAAAATATCAAGAAATGGTAGCACGTAATGAATATCAAAGTCAAATCATCGTTAACCGAATTGCGCGTCTTGCCGATTCGTAAAACACGATGTAAATGTCAATAAATAACAGCTCACAATAAATAACAAGATCAAAGTACAATGAAACGAATCGCGCTTCTTTTGCTGATTCTTAAGCCACCATGTAAATGTCAAGAAATGGTAGCGCGCAATGAACAACAAAGTTAAATCCTCATGAAACGATTTGCGCGTCTTGCCAATTCGTAAAACATCATGTAAATGTCAAGAAATAGTAGCGCGCAATGGACAACAATGTTTAAACACCATAATACAAATCGCTCGTCTTGCCGATTCTTAAGCCACCATGCCAATGTCAAGAAATGGTAGCACGCAATGAATAACAAAGTCAAACCTTTATGAAACAAATCGCGCGTCTTGCCTATTTGTAAACTACCATATAAATGTCAAGAAATGGTAGCGCGCAAGTAATCTGTTACTCTTTTAAGACTTAAACCAAGAATATGAAAATTCTCAATAACGGTGTCGGGACAGCCAACCACCGTCTTACCTCCTGGAACAAAGATCACCAATGAAGGATGAAGGGCAGAAGACTGGAAGATCCAAATAGGCCGCCGGGACAGGAGCTCAGGAAGAAGCTGCTGCTCTGCACCGGGACCTCTGAATGGTGAGCACTGGGAGTTGGGCTGGCTCTCTTTTATAGAGTCTTGGCCCAGCCCAGAACCATGCCCAGGCATGTTTCAGCGAAAGTCTCTGGAAGGCCCTGGAAAGGGGCCACACCCTAACACACGCTGCAAACCTGCAGCAATACATTGCAAAGGAACAGTATTTGTAAGCATATTAAAAATAAGATTTCAGGATTGAACTCTGCAATGCAAAAGGTTAAAACACAACATATCAGCACAATGCATAAATTACGTTGTTTTGAGAGTGCTGGTTTTTTGCATTTTTGTCGCCAATAGAGCGTGTGCTGCTCTGGTGTTGGCAAAACATTGCAATTCAAATGCACTGTAATATTTACATAGGTAAGACCTGTAGCAGGCAGCAGTAAACACACCAGGAGCCAGAGTGGGGCACAGAGATCTGAAAATAGAGATGCCAAAGGGTACAGTAGGTGGCCATAGAAATAGGGAATTCAGGCTGCCATGTTCAATGTCAAACACAAACTGCAATGGAAGGTGAAATTAGTGTCCTACCTGTGTGTCACTGGAAGTACTGTTGAATTAGTCTGGTTCTGTTGTCCACATCTTCTTCCTCTGCCTCCTCTTCATCACTGTCCACAGGCTCCACTGCTGCCACACGACCATCCCCAGACTCATCCTCCTGCAGAAAAGGCACCTGGCGTCTCAAGGCCAGGTTGTGCAACATGCAACGATGATCTGGCACACCTTCTTGGGTGAGTAGTACAGGGATCCACCTGTCAGATGGAGGCACCGGAATCTGGCCTTCAGGAGGCCAAAGGTTCGCTCAATGAGCCTCCTTGTTCGCCCATGTGCCTCATTGTAACGTTCCTCTGCCCTTGTCCTGGCATTCCTCACTGGGGTCAGTAGCCATGAGAGGTTAGGGTAACCAGAGTCACCTGCAGATATCGAGGGATACCTGTTAGCCACACACTCACCCTTAGGGCCAAACCCACACCCATATGCCTACATCAACTGGGTGGGGACCATGGGCTCACCTAGTAGCCACACTCGGTGCCTCTGGAGTTGAGACATCACGCATGGGATGCTGCTATTCCTCAGGATAAAGGCATCATGCACAGAGCAGGATACTTGGCATTGACATGGGAGATGTACTGGTCTGCCAAACACACCATCTGCACATTCAGAGAGTGAAAGCTTTTTTTCTGGACACTTGTTCATTTCTGCGGGGGGAAATGCAATATGTGTACCATCAATGGCACCAATGATGTTGGGGATATGTCCCAGTGCATAGAAGTCAGCCTTCACTGTGGCCAAATCCTCCACCTGGGGTAATACGATGTAGCTGCGCATGTGTTTCAGCAGGGCAGACAACACTCTGGGCAGCACTTTTGAGAACATAGGCTGTGACTTCCCTGATGCCATGGCCACTGTCACTTGGAAGGGACCACTTCTAGGAAATGGAGCACTGACAGGACTTGCACTAGAGGGGGGATACCTGTCGGGTGGCGGAAAGCTGAGATCAGGTCAGGCTCCAATTGGGCACACAGTTCTTGGATTGTGGCCCTATCAAGTCTGTAGGTCAGGATAATGTGCCTGTCCTCCATTGTCGCCAGGTCCACCAGGGGTCTGTACACGGGGGATGTCTCCATCTCCTATTCATCCTCAGTGGTTGAACTCCAGGGTGAAAAATGGTGAGCAGGAGGTCATATGCACACATATTCCAACTTTAATATGCCATTTTCTCTTTACAGAAACAGTATGTGAAGTTGTAAGTCAGTTGATTTGCCAATGTCTGCTGTGACGCAGTTAGGTGCCATAGCCTGTTCCACCCTGAAATGGCGGCTGCCTAACCTGTGAGGAGGGACAAGTGGAAATGAGGTAATTGTGCTGGTGTTGTGCACCATTGCGGTCGGCGGTCAACGACCGCTGGGTAACACCGCATTGATTATCATTGGGCCCTATGGGTTCCAGGAGCCAATGGCAATGTACGCCAGCGGTGACGGTACGCACCGCCGCTGACGTCACCGCCATTTTCTATCTGTTCACTCACTTGCTACGTGACCTTCAACAGGAGAGGACCTACACTGCAAGTGCTGCTGTGACCTGTGTCCGGAAGCGACAATGGCTCAAGTGTCAGGGGAAAGGGCCCCTGCCTTCACTTCGGAGGAGTTGGAGAGACTGGTGGATGGGGTCCTACCCCAGTACACTTTACTTTATGGTCTTCCAGAAAAACAGGTGAGTACACTGTGAGCATGATGCCTGGGTCATGAATGTATGGAGTGCTGTATGTGTAAGCCTCGTGTAGTGGGGGGTCTGAGGGGTCCTGGGCAGAGTGCTGTATGTATGGTGGGCAATGTATGTGTGTAAGGGGATGGGGGATATGTTGGGCTATGAGTATAACAATCCCGACGGTATGACTAATACCTTTTCTGCTGTGTTTTTTTCTGCAGGTCAGCGCCCATCAGGAAAAGGGTATTTGGCGTGCCATCGCCAAGGAGGTGCGGACACTGGGGGTCTTTGACAGGTGGAGCACCCACTGCCATAAACGGTGGGAGGACCTGCGCCGCTGGGCAAGGAAAACGGCAGAGGCCCAGCTGGGGCTGGCCTACCAATGAGGAAGGGGTGCCTGTCATACCCTGACCCTTCTGATGTTCTGCATGCTGGCGGTGGCCTATCCGGAGTTGGATGGGCACTTGAAGGCATCACAGCAGCCACAAGGGGGTGAGTACAGATTCAGAATCATAATTTTGCGCCCGTTAAGGTGTTACCTGGGTGGGGGAGGATGGCTGTAGGTGCCCGAGGCCAGGGCGAACATGGCAGGGTATGTTCAATGATGGGCAAGCTCAGATGCACTCCCACCCCAATAATGTTAGTGGGCATCTACTACTAGGCAGGCTCCTGTGAGTTTCAGGTGTGCAGCTCATGGTGTTAGGCATTGCACTCCATGGGCTGGTGACTAGCATAGTAACAGGTAGTGCACGGCCTAGTGCATAGGGCTGTTCCCTGTGAGTTGTGTAAGCCAACGATAGTATTGTTGCTGGCATTGACCAAGTGTATCCTCTGTCTCTCCCCCCTTTTTTGTTTTGTCACCCTGTCCTTGTGTGCATGAGCATCATCTGGCAGAGGAGCAGAGGCACCGGCGAAGGAGGGAGCTGCATCCCACATGGGCCTGGAGGCCGAATCCACCAATGGTGAGGGCACCAGTGGGACGGAGGGCGAGGGGAGCACCACGACAGGAGGGGACACTACTGACAGCGACTCCTACGATGGAAGCTCCATTGCGGTGACGGACACCTCTGTGCCCACCCCAACTACAGGTACAGCCACCACCCCCGTACCAGCGCCGCTCTCCCAGCAGCCTCTCAGCGTGTTCCCGTGCCCGCTCACCCAGGAGGGTGGGCATCTCCTTTGCCCCAGGCACCACAGGCCCTGCCCCAGTCAGCCCTTCTGCCCTCAGTGAGGAGGCTATTGACCTCCTGAGATCCCACTCTGTTGGGCAGTCAACCATTCTGAATGCCATCCAGGGTGTAGCAGGGCATTTGCAACAAACAAATGCATACCTGGAGGGCATTCACTCTGGTGTGGTGGCCCAACAGAGAGCATTCCAGGCTCTGGCCAACGCACTGATGGCAGCCATTGTCCCTGTCTCCAGCCTCCCCCCTCTAACTTCCTCTACCCAGTCCCAATCCCCTGAACCACAGCCTATCCCAAGCACACCTTCAGACCAGCAATCACCCAAATCAACACACAGCAGTGGCTCAGGCAAACACAGGCACCACACTTCATCTCACAATCACTCACACAAGCACCATCCACATGCAGACACACCAACATCCACTGCCTCCACTGTGTACCCCTCCTCCTCCTCGTCCCCCTCCCTCCCAGTAGCATCTCCACTCACACTTGCATGCACTACGTCTTCATCCACTACCTCCATCACAGGCACGCCCATCACTACACGCACCGCACTGGCATTCACCACCCCCACATCCATGCACACGTCCCCTGTGTCCTTTCCCACTGTCTGTGACCCCTCCTCCCAAAGTACAGAAACGCAAGCACTCAGACACCCAACAGCATCCAGCCCATGCACCTGAACCCAACCAAAGCAGACTGACACCTCCTACAACCACTCCCTCTTCCTCCACACCCAAACCTTCACCTCTTCCCACCCAAGTATCCCTAAGAAGCTTTTCCTCACCAACATTGACCTATTCCTGACCCCTTCCCCCGTCCTTTACCTCAGGCCAGGGTGGCCAGAACCCAGCCCAGCACCTCAGCCACCCAGTCCACGGCCACTGTGGTGTTCTGCAGCAACTGCAGGTGTGAGAGGCTCCAAGGAGTCACCCGTCAGACCAGCCAGTGTGCCAGCACCACCTGCCAAGCCCAAGAAGGGTCCGCCCCCTAGCAAGGGCAAGAAGGGGACACCAGCCAGCAAGGGGAAGGAGGCACCACCATCCAGCAAGAAAAGGACTCCAGCTGGCAGAGGCAAGGAGGCACCACCATCTGCCAGGGGCCGGAAGGGGCACACAACACCAGCCATGGCACTTCAGCCGTCCAAGGCTGCAGGTGAAGGTCTGGAGGCTACCACTACCGCTGCCAGCACCGCCACCTGCACCGCGGCCAGCACCTCCACCTGCACCGCGTCCAGCACCACCACATGCACCGCCGGCAGCACCACCACTGCCAGCAGCAGCAGCCCCAGTGGGCAGCCATCCAAGGCTGAGGGTGAAGGCCTGGAGGCTACCACCACCACTGACAGCACCGCGACCTGCAGCACAACTAGCATCCACTGAGCAGCCGTCAACGCCAGCGAGCAGTGTGTAGTGGTGACTACATGGGCTGCAGTGTGTCCTGGCCCCTGCAACACCTGTCAGTGTGTCCCACAGGTGAGAGACTGTGACCTTGCACCATCCAGGATGAAGCACACTGGGGACAAGGCTCCCTCCAGAACCAGTGGAAGAAGCCATCCACTCAGCCCCTCCTTGCCAGGATGAAGCACACTGGGCACAAGGCCCCCTCCAGAACCAGTGGACGAAGCCATCCACTCAGACCTTCCTTGCCAGGATGAAGCACACTGGGCACAAGGCCCCCTCCAGAACCAGTGGTAGAAGCCATCCACTCAGCCCCTCCATGCCAGGATGAAGCACACTGGGCACAAGGCCCCCTCCAGAACCAGTGGAAGAAAACATCCACTTGAGAAACTGTGGCTTTGCATTCCCCAGCACCAAGCAGTGGGCCAACCACCCACTTGAGAGACTGTGGCTTTGCACTCCCCAGGACCAAGCAGTGGGCAAACTACCCACTTGAGAGACTGTGGCTTTGCACTCCCCAGGACCAAGCAGTGGGCATGGAGCCCCCTTCAGGCCAGTGGCATTGTACCATCTTCCGGCTGAGGTGCCCCCCCAATTCTCATCCCCCTAAGGTGCCTGTGTGTTTTTGACCTGATGCCCCTGCAGTGTTCTCTCCGTATTGAGGCAGGAGTCAAGTGTGGCCTTGGCCTATGTGTTTTGGCCCAGTGGGCCACGGACATTTTGGAGTGGGCATTGTCCCTCCTTTTGTATATATTGTACATACTGTTTGTTGTTTTAAGAACGTATTTTTCTATATTTATAATATTACACTCAATTTAATCCATTCATTTTGTCCTTGCATTATTCCTGAGGGTTACGGGGTGTATATGTAATGTTGTTGCATCTGTTTGTGTGTTTGTTGTTGGGGGTGGGGGTGTTGCGTGTTACGTGTTTGTGTCATTCTCTTTTTCCTCCCCCCTCCATTGTGTGCTAGGTGCAGTACTCGCCGTGGTCGTCTTCGCCGGCGTTCATGCTCCTGGTGTATGAGAAGGTACACCAGCACTAGGAAAAAGTGTAGATCGGGCTCCATGGCGTCGTGGTTCTTCCTTGGTTGTCGAGAGGTGAGTCGTTTCCCTTTAGAGTTCTGTTTCTGCCGTACTTTTGACGGGGGTGGTACTGCCCTGGAAGAGCAGGTGGATAGGCGTGTTGTAATGCAGGGGGCGGTACATTGTCTTCCGCCTGGCTGTTGGTGGTTACCGCTGCGGTGTTTGTTGCTACTGCCGTGGTGGTCAGTGTGTTAAGGTGGCTGTTTGTGTTGGCTGTTTCCGCTGTGGTCATGATTCCAAATATTTTACTGCCGGCCTGTTGGTGGTGTTACCGCTGCTTTATCACTTACCGCCAGGGTTGTAATGAGGGCCACAGTGTTATACCTGGCATCCTTTGTGTCTTCTCCCCTTCTTTTTTGCCTCTGCTTTCCATGTTCTGACTGTGTGCTGGACTCTGATTTTGTTGATTTTGGTGCTCCTTGTGTAAACTGTATGCGTAATTTACCTTTTCATGATGTCCACATTTGATTTACTAGTAAGTCCCTAGTATAGTGCATTAGAAGTGCCCAGGGCCTGTAAATCAAATGCTACTAGTGACCCGCAGCACTGCTTGTTCCACCCACATGAGTAGCCCGGTAAACATGGCTCAGATCTGCCACTGTAGTGTCTGTGTGTGCAGTTTTAGCCTGCCAGTTCGACCTGACAAGTGTACCCACTTGCCACGCCCAAACCTTCCCTTTTTATACATGTAAGGCACCCCTTAAGGTAGGTCCTTGGTAGCCCCATGGGCAGGGTGCAGTGTATATTATAGGTGGTATATGTACTGATGTGTTTTACATGTTCTAACATGTACTGATGTGTTTTCCATGTCCTAACAGTGAAATACTTACAAATTCGGTTTTTACTGTTGCAAGGCCTATCTCGCTTATAGGTTAACATGGGGGCTGCCTTTAAATATCTTTTAAGTGAAGTTTCCCTTTGGAAGCAGATTGAAATTAGGATTTTGGTGTCTCTCAACTCACAATTTAAAAATACATCTTTTGGTAAAATTGGTTTTTAAATTGTCAGTTTGAAAATGCCACTTTTAGAAAGTGGGCATTTTCTTGCTCAAACCATTCTGTGACTCTGCCTGCTTGTGTGCTCCCTGTCTGGGTCAAACTAACAGTTGGGCTGTTTGTGATTCCCCTCTAGACAGTGACACAAAGGGAACTGGGGTGTAGCCTGCATATCCTGATGGACCATCTGGGCTAGAGTGGAGGGAGGAGTGGTGACTTACACCTGAATGGGCTGTGCCTGTCCTCATACAATGCAGTCTCCAAACCCCTGGTGTTTGTCTGGGGCCAGACCTGGGCACGGCAGAATCCTGTGAACAACAAAGACTTCCCTTTGAAGTTTGCCTGCTTCAAAGGCAGAAAGGAGTATAAGTAGGGGACCCAAAACACCTGAGGTTTAGATTACTTCTAGAACCAAGAGGAACCATTGCCAAGGAGAAGAGCTGAAGAGCTGGAGGATGAGTACTGTCCCTTTGCCTGTGACTGTAGTTGGCTGAGTTAGCCCGCAGTTGCTGCTTCTGCCTGAAAGAGGACAAAGACCAGACTTTGTGATATATTCTTGCTTGTGAAGAATCTCCAAGGGCTTGGACTGAGCTTGCCTCCTGTTTTGAAGTCTCAGGGCCATCAAAGACTTCCTCTGCCAGCACCTGGACTCTCTGCTGAGACTCCTGCCCTGCCAAGTGGTGCTCCACCCAGTCCCTGGGCCCTTAAAAGGTGAAGGTGGTAGAACAAGTACTGAAATCCACGCACATGAAGCCGTGCGAGGAACATTTCTATGCATCACCTGTAACGTGGCTGTATAAATGATGCGTCACCCGCCTTGTAGCTCAAATTGACACCCTACCTGCATCGCAGCTGAGAAATCGACGCATCACCTGCATCGTGGCTAGGGAAACAATGCAACACCCACTTGTGGCTGCTGAAAATGACAAAAACCCCACGCAGCATGATTTTCCATCACCATGCGTCCGGTGGGGGTCAAAATCATTTTCAACCTGCGCGGAACCGAGGTGCCCCATCCGGAAATCGACCATCGCTCTTGCTGGAGAGAAAAACAACACATTGGCTACCCTACCTGAGAAGAAAGGACGCACGGCCTCACTTGCGACAAAGGAATCAACACATCGCTGTCTTTTCCGACGCACTCTCGTCTGTGTGGCCTTATTTTTTACGCAAAAAAAGTACTTTGTGTAACAACAACGTTTCCATTGTTTTCTATGGAGTAAGACTCTTTTTACTTTAAAAATTCATATGTTGACTTGTGTGTGTTCGATTTTTGTCGTTTTGGTCTTGTTTGATTTAGATAAATATTGTCTATTCTTCTAAACTGATGTGGTGTCCATTTTGTAGTGTTTTCACTGTATTACAGTGTGTGTTGATGCACACACTTTACACACTGCCTTTAAGTTAAGCCTGACTGCTTGTGCCAAGCTATCAAGTGGGTGAGCAAGGGTTATCTGAGTGTGTATCTCCATTGCCCTGACTAGAGTGAAGGTCCCTGTTTGGACATAATGCAAACTGACTACCAACCAGAGACCCATTTTCAACACATAGAAAGTGGAAATAACAAGGAGACATCTTAATTTCAGGTTTGCAGAGCCTTGTAAATCTGTGAATGTGTTAAAGCCCAATGGTTTTGCATGGGAAAACCCACTGCAACACCCATGGAATACATCCTTGATGTGGACTAAGGCAACACAGCACTTTGCACTGCTTTGCCTTACTCCATATCTATGAGGTCATGCAAAACATGCAATGCGACTTTGTGTTGCTTCATAGATCTGATTGAGAGAGTTGCCAGAGAGTCATAGAAATGGACACTCCATCATCACAGGCCTCTTGTACATAAGACCAGCAATGGCTTAGCAGGTTTCAACATATGTGACTTGGAAGGTTGTATTGCCCATGTGCCATGTAGTATGGTGCAAGTATGAGGCCCACACCTGCTATGTATGCACTGTCTCATCCACCTAACAGAAATATGGCTATTTTACCCAACATATTTTACTTCAATGAGGTTTGGTTATGTGCTTTAAATGTACTTATCAAACAGTAGGCCATTCCCATATCTCCCATTCTGGAAGCGCTTATTTATGATAGAAGGTCTGTAGATGTGTGCATCATGAGCACTCCTAAGGTACTTTGCCAGCACATTTATGAACATTCCCAGATTGTCCACTATTCCTTACATGTTGATTGAATGAATGCTACTGATTGTGGTGCCGGTGGTATGTAGCAGAAGAAGGCACCAGTTGCACATGAGTGCTGTCCATTGCCTCAACACATGGAAATCCAAGAATCACATAGAAGCCCTGCTTGTTTTCAGGTTGTTTCTGCTGTGTGTGGGAAACATGAGGTACAGGGGTGTGATGCTTATAATTGAATCAAAGATGGATGGGATGAATGCGGAAAAGGATGGCTAAGATATTCTTGCCTTCTGCTGTGGTGGTTTGAAATGAGCCAGATGCTAGCATGTGCTGTACTGACGTCAGCTTGGCCTGCAGAGGTATGTTGGTGCAACACTAAAATGCTGTCTGCAGCCTTGGTGCAATCTCGTGCAAGAGGTGGACAAAGGACTTTCTCCTAAGCCTATAATAGGCGCTGACCTCCTCTCCCTCCCTCACGTCAATGAGGGTAGTCCTCTGCTGGTATGCTCGCTCCATTCTCTGTGCTGCCTCCTTGGTGATTATGGAGGTGGTCTACGTCTTCTTCCTGCTCTGAGCTGCAATATGAATAGCTCCATGGTGCAGCTGAGCTTGCGAAAGTGTTTTGGGTATGTTCTTCTTCTATACCAGTGCCAATGCGTTATTTTTATCCCAGGGTTGTTGATGCGCAGAAATATTGACACATTTTGGACTCTGCACGTCATTTGCCAATAATGTGTTACTTTCCCATAAACTTGTAGATTTGGATTCATCCATTCTGCATTGGATTTTAAGAAGAAACACCTACTTTGCATATGTTTAACATTACCTGATGCAGCTGGTTGTAGCACAGGTAAAAACATCGCAAGACATAGAAAAGTGAAGCATTATCCCTACTGTGTCACTTTGTAAATGTGGACCCCTGACTAGGCAACTGCTGCATCAAAAAAAATGATGCAGCGGCGGCACAAGCTCCTTGTAAATGTGCCCCATTAGTCCTGCCATAATAGCTGACCTATACATATGTTTGTTCTGTAAGCCAGACCTCTAATGAACAATTCTAAAAGGAAATAATTAATCACTGTAATCACATCAATTCAAAAGAGAGCACGATCCTTCTCCATATTCCAGAGAGCCCATTTTTTTCCCATGGCAATCTATAAGCTTTCCTAGTTCGTTGTACCCATGACTCCTCGATAAGCCTTGTAGCTTTTCTAGAAAGGCTTGCTTTTTCCCAATCACCCCTAAAAGCCTCCAAGACAGCAGACTGAAGTCCCTCAAACTCCTAAGATCATGTATCTTTCCTCAGGCTTTTTCAGGATCTCATGAAACATTGAGAGCAATACTGGAAAGTCCACACTTATTTCTGACATTACTGGATATCATGTCTGAGACCTCCAAAGAGAAGTCATCACTACAGCCATCTCCTTCCACCTGTGAATCATCATTGCTACCCGACCAATAAAGTAGGGAAAGCATACAAAGACCCCTTTAATCCTAAAGATAAATGTCTGCACCGGACAAGTCTGGCTCTGGACACCAACTGAAAATCCTGTTCACATGAGCATTTAATCTGCTTGCGAAGAGATCCACCTGAAAAAGGCCCAAACCAATCTGCTACACTGTTCCTCATTCCTGGAATATGTTCCACCTGAACACTCAAATTCCTCTTCAGACAATAGTCCTAAAATATTTTTGCAAAATCTGCATGATGCTTTGATCACGGACCCCCCATCTTGCTTACATACCTTACTGCTAAGACACAGTCCATGCACAACAGGACTGAACACTTGACTGTCATATCTGAAAAACATTTTATCGCAAAGGATCCTGCAAGCAATTCTAAACTATGTTTATGCAACCAGATTTCCTGCAGTGTCCAACAACCTCCAGTTTTCAAGGAATCACCCCAACCTTCGAGACTTGCATGCTGTTCTATAGCAAAATCTGGGTTCTGTTAAAAAACTGTACGCCTATTCCAGGCCTCCATATTCTTTAACCAGTAGGTCAACTCCTTCCTTTTAAACCATTCTGTCAGTGTTCTGCTTTCAACCTCTGTAAAGCACAATAATGTAAAAGGCCTGGGAAGGTTGCCTGTATAGTTGATGACAACAAACCTAAAATATAAGTTAGCATTCTCAAAGAAACCTGAATCATCTCCAAAGTCTTCCTTCCTTACTTCCTAATCTTTTATAACTTCTCTTTCAGAAGCTTTAAAATGTTGTGTACTGTATCCACTATAAAACCCCAAAGCTAAGTTTCCTGACTTGGAATAAATTCAGACTTATTTCTGTTTACCACAAAACCCAAATCCTCTTAGCATCTCACTGTCAATATAGTATGAACTTCCACTGTTGATTGATCCTGATCCATCAGTAACATATTGTCCATTGCCTAGGTAAATCACCATTTGTATACCTCTCTCTCTCTCTCTCTCTCTCTCTCTCTCAGATAAGCTGCTACAGGACAAGGAACCTTCATGAAGCACAAAGGTGCTGACAGCAATCTGTAAGGCAGGCACACAACCTTTCACAACTTCTTGTTCCAAAAGCACATTGGAATCAGAAGATAAGCATCCTACAAATCCAACAGAGTCATCCAATCTCCTTTTTACAGAATATCCCTTAGCAAGTGCATACCTTTAATCTTGAACTAATGGTATCCCACACAATCGTTTAGGGCTTTTAAGGTTTTCCACAAGGAGAATATTGCTTATGCACCTTTTGCCAACAACTATTGCATCTTTTGCCAACAACTCCTGAAGTTCCCGATCTGCCAAATTTACCTGTTCTTTGATGAACGTCAACTCACTCAGAAGCTGAATCTGAATTGGCTCATCTACAAACTCTATTCAAAAGCCTTGAATAGCTTCTAAAACTCAAGGATCCTTTGTAATTAAAACCCCATTCCAGTAAAACAGAGCAAGTCTGCTGCCAGATGTTAATGGGGTAACAAAAGGGTCTATAATTGTCCGTGGAGCCTCTGCTAATTCTCTCAACATGTGTTCCTCTGCCATGTGCCTGCTGTCTTTGAGGGAAGAACCCTCCAGTTTCGAATCCATGTTATCTCTGACAGGGTCTAAATCTACAAGAAAAATAATTCTTTGTGATGCCTTGCTGAGGGCCAGGGAACAAACTGCTAGTTATCCTGGCCACTCCAAACATACCATCATTAAAAATCTCTTTAATTTCTTTTTGAGACTTCTGTAAAGAACAAAACATCCCCACAAATTTAGACAATTTTTGTATAAAAGCATCCCCAAACACCAAAACCTTAGCTGCTTGGCCTTCCTTATTCAGAACTTAAAGAATGCTTTTACGGCGTTAAATTGATAATGCTGTATTGGCATTCTCAGTAAGCACACCACACATTGAATCCATTTACGTAATTCATCAACAACATCAAACCTTTTACTTGATACGTGTGTCTCTTCTGCCACGTCAACCATTTTTATCAATGGACCTATTAAATCCAGAAGTCTGTTATGACACATTTGTATAATCATAAGGGGGACAGACAATTTAGATGGTCCAGTGTACAGTATACCTAATGGTAATATTTGAAACAGGTAAGAGTACACTATTCCAAAATGGAAGAAAAAGGAATATAGAGAGACCATCAGGCACTTCAATAAATAGAAGCAAGAGCCCTCACACATCATATTAGATGATATGCTTCATCATAGGACTCGCTCCTCGTCAGACTGGGGCTGCAATGTCTGACGGGCCACACGAGGGTGCTCTTTGCCGGAGGTCCTAATTGGTGATATGTGCCATAGTAAAGAGCATGTAGGAGTAAATTTAAACCCACCGGCAAAGATCGAGAAACAAAAAACAGGAGAGAGAGAAAGGATTAAAATTGGCTCGGGAACCTCCAAAAACTGCTTTATTAGTTGTATTGGGGTCCCGGTCAAGGGTAAAAACACTGTGGAGTAGAAGGGAAATAATGTTCCGGCACTCCACCTTAATAGTAGCAGAAGAAACTTTCTTCAACCACTAAAAAAAATCAACATGTTTCGCGCCTCAAAAGAGTCCTACCGGATCAGATGGTGCTTCATCAGGACCACATCGAAAAAGACTTCTCCTGAGCTGAAAATAGAAACTATATTAAGTGAAGACCTTTGTGTGAAAAAAGCCGAATCGAACAAAAACAGAGATGAGTTAACTTACTCAAACACGTTACATCTCTAATAGATAAAGTAGAAGAAAGCTATCCTCAATTAGGGATGGGACTCCATGGGAGACAAGTGTGCCAATAAACTGTTGTTGTATATTTTACGTGGCAGTCTGCAGCCGAAGATCTACCCCGGGGCCGCGCTCCCGAAGACTGACACATTTGTAAACTTTTGTCTAATCCCTTTCAATGGTCATGTCCCACCATGTCTACAAAGACTAAAATCTTTGCATCCAATTCTGGAGTAACAACTACCCTGTTAGCTTATGTTAACCTAGGACATTTCAAATGCAACCTTATCCTCACATCCTAACGAATTTCCTTCCTAACCCAATGCTCCACATATTATGTAACATGCTAAGAAGGTGTCCACTCAGGTGAAAGAGGGTGCTTCAAAAGTAAGGGATCAACCATACCATGACCCAAGGGATCATAGACCATCATGATTCCCCCCCATATGCACTATATCTAGACTCCTCTTCTTGTGAGTCTTACTATCTTGATTATCATAATCCAAATTTAAGGAGCAGCGTATTTATATTTTAGAACCTCCAGATGATTAATCACAAACAATTATCTTATGCTTATGTACATTTTTTCACACATGGTGATCCTCTTCTGTCCATGCAAATCTCTTTATTTTTGGCTTAGCTAGACCATAATCTGCATAATTTCACTTACAGGTAGCTTTACTCCCTTTGTTCCCAACAGTACCTGCCTCATTATCATACAAAAAAAGCTCCTGTTCTGAAATTAAATTCTTACTTACCAAAATAATTTCCAGTTTACTATCCATTCTGTTAGATATCTTGAATTATTCCTATCAATTGCTTTACAACATTTTTTTTCCAGATCTGTTACCTGTGAACCTACAATCTCCATATCCATAATGAGTTCTTCCTAAATCTCACTAATAGGTCACCAAACGTCTTAACATTCCATTTCCTATCAAATAAGGCAAAGCTCCTGATGAAATTGGGCTGTGACAGAAAAGCAACTAATTGTCGCAACTGTCAAATGAATTCCCCATAAAAATCGAGCTGAAAAATCCAAAGACTCAAAATGGCCACCATAAAACATAAACATTATGACTATGGTAAGCCCTAGAAGCCAAACTTAAAATAAAAACAACAAATTGGCCAACTGCGTTTGTTACGCACAAAAAAACATATCATGTTAAATACCTCTCTTCCTTTATTCAATTTCTAATCTCCCTATAATTTGGCACCTGTCTACAGGAAGTGCAAAGTCCCAAACTACTTGCACATCAGAAGCAGCCATTTATCTCAACGGACACTGCGCCCAATACACATTCAAAAAAGGCCAGTGAGCATGTCAACGTTTATTCTGTTTTGCGACACAAACAATGAGTGCTTAAATAAAGAGCAAAAGTATACAGTGAGTGCTTCAAAAAAAGGAAATGCTGAAGAAAAACTATTTACATGCCAAAAGGAAATTAACAATTAACCCGTTAAAAGTGTCTGGTAGCAGGTTGCAGCCGAATTAGTTAAAACCATAAAAACAAGTGACCAGCAGTCAACAAGCATAGAATTCGAAATAATATGCATCATCTCACAACATGCAAATAACAAATTCAGCTGCCACGTGAACCTACCTGGGTGAGCAGCAGCAATTAAAGAAGGGAGAGGGCTGGTGTCACAGGACTTTTGTTAGCTCTGGAATGTTGCTTGATTCGGAGTTCTTTGCCTTTTAAAGGAGCTGTTGTTCCCACAGTGGCTTATACGACATTGCAGAGATAGCTTGATACTATAGTGGTGGCCAAAAATGCTACCATGAATGGACCTCACTTAAACTTCCATCAAACATCCCTATCATCCCATTGCCCTAAACAGCTTGTCTGCTACAATTGCCTACACTTTGTACAACTGTTTGTCATTAGTCAGCATAAATTCTGCTTCAAGGCATGGATCAGACCCAATCTTCTCCTAAGGCATACATTGGTATATTAAACACAGTATTTTCACCTTCACATGAACCATATGAAGACTGCAAAAGAGTATTATCGCCTTCACTAGGAAGGTCACCCTTGTGATTTTCATAAAGAAACACCACATACATATCTCTACTCCTTCCTCTCAAATAGGATTGGTGAGACACCTTGTTAATCCTTTCAAAATCCTGATCATAGGCACCCTACTGCTGCTAAAGCAAAGACAGAATTGGCAAAATCTGGAGTCATCAAACACATTGAGAACAACCACTATCAAAGTCAATGCTTCAGACTGAGCATGGGTATGGTTGCATATGTCAGCACATTAAAGACAAACCAATTGGCTTTGCCACGATTCTTAGTTGTGGTGATGCTTTCAAACCAGCTAAAATCTCTATTATGCCAAAAAAAGAAAAAAACAGAAACACCCCCAGCCCCATCTCCTTTTTAACCACACACCTTACGCCCATCACATTCACTGGTTCGTGGGCTTGCCTTTCAAAAATCACTTTATGTCATTGGTGAATGTTTTACGTTTGTCCTGCCTTTGGCGGTTTTGTTACCGCCTTGCACACTGGCCGTTACATGGATTATTGCACGATCGCCCATATACTTCAGTTTGGGTGAAATACGTTTTTCTTTTGGCCCTCCCCTTCCTGCTGCATGGAGCTTGCATATTACTAACAGAGGCCTGCGGCTTGATAATTCAGCTTGTGTTATAGTTATACAGGTCGGTGGTAAGAGTCGCTCTTTCTAATCAGAATGGCCTGCATTGTACAGATTGTATTTTCTCGGCCCAAAAAATATGCTGGGGGGTTTGCTACACTGTTGGTATACCAATGAGCATCGTGGTAACTGAGCATTGGGCTGTAAAATGAAGCAGAAGTATTTTACTTATAGCCACAATTTAGTTGTTCATCCTGAATACAAAATGCATTTATATCCATTTGCTCGCTTGTAAAGCCTGGTATGTAAGTTTAGTAATTACGAAAAAGGGGTTTGGTTCTTCAAATTAATTTAAACACACCTATATATTTTTGAAGTTCCATAATATAAAGAAAACCAAATGCGCATTTTTAAAAGACCAAGCAACTTGTATAAATCAGCTCGCGTGTAGGTGTTAAATTTGCTTTACTTACTGCAGCATTTCCTGAGTGCCTTGTATTGTACAGATTGTATTATCTCCGTCACCCAAAAAATGCTGCCATTTAATTATTAAAAAATCTTTCAGATCTCCAAATTAATTTAAACTCTCCCCTGTACTTTGAAAGTGACAGAATTTAAAGAACGCCAACTGCACGTTTTAACACAGGTAAGCACCTTTTATAATTTGGCTCCTGCTGTAGATCGGTGGTAAAGTTGCTTTAGGGACTTCAACATTCCCGGGGTGCCGTGTTTTGTACAGATTGTATGTATCCGACACAAAAAACACCCTGTAACCTTTGGTATAGATTTTGTTCAGGAGATTAACTAGCAATATGCTGAATAGGGCCCACGCTGGAAACTGGATTTGGAGTCACCTGCAATGTAAGTGATGGAATCACAGCATCGTCTATTTAGTTGTTTATTCACACGAGCTTGGATGAATAAACCAATCGATGCCGCGGGCAATATTGTCGAGCTCATACTTTTACTTTAGGATATTTTCTTGGCTTCTTGCTTTAATCCCGGGAACAGGTCTTCAGGCTGTAACTGACTGAATTTTTTTAAAGTGCATGTGGCATACACTGCAGTGATTGTTCCTTGGCTAGTACACTGGCCGAGGATGGCAGTGTTTGTGTAAGTGTATAGCTCAATTATTTTCTATTACTGATTATGCACTTACTGTTTGGTATGTGACATTTTAAAGTGTCGGCTTAACATATGGTGGGTTGTTTTGCACAATTTACATTGTTTACGGTTTAATGACAATCCCTACTTTAGCAACTTCTCCAGTGCAGGATGAGATCTTTTCACAGGAAAAAGCCAGCCACATTGTAACACTTGTTCACAAAGCTTGGTTTTGACTTTGATGTGGAAAACATATGCCTTATTTACAGCATCTGTGACAGCTATACTTTATGGCTTAGTTTCTTGATGCCATGTGATATATACTTTGTAAACAACGCATAAACCTGATAAGGTGATTTTTGCTAAATTAATTACAAATAAGTTAAAATAAAAAAATACCCGTAATATCACTGCTGCTAACTGCAGTGGTAATCGTTCCCCTTCCGTACTGTTGTGGTGATCATTATGAACATAGCTGTCTGGACCGGCATGCCGGTGGCGGTAATTACTTACCCTATAATAAACGTGGCAGAACCGCAACTTTTGAAACTCCACCACCATCAGGCTTCCGCCACGAGGCGGAGTTTCAAGCAGCGCTGCCCGCCAGATAATGAGTCAGGTTCCACCAACCTTTCGCTGGTGGTTTACACAGCCAGGGAAAAGATGGGGGAAATGGGTGACTTGGGCCCCCTTGGGGGCCCCGCACTGTCCATACACTTGGCATGGGCAGTGCAGGGGCCCCCATGCACAGCCCTGTCGTGCATTTCACTGCCCGATATACGGGCAGTGAAATGAGCAACGGGTGCTGCTGCACCCGCCACACTACTACATTGCCACCGGTCAATGTTCCGGCCCTGCATTCAGCTGGGCCGGCTGCCAGAAACACTGTTTCCGCCCACCGTCCCAGCTGAATGTTCTTTATGTGGCCAGCAGGGGGTTTTGCACGCTGGCGGTCTTCTGTTGACCGACAGTGTGAACTCAGTGGGTTTTCCCACCGAGTTCGTATTGAGGGCGTGTGTGTCCTACATCTCCCTTTGCTTAGTTGTAACCACCGAAAGTTTTGTTTTATTCTTATAATAATACCTTAAATTGGTACTTTTCACTGCTTAGATTAAGGACATGGTCCAGAAAAACAGGGGTGTTGTTAGTGCATAAACCGCAGTGTCACTGGCATAACACAACTTGAGGGGAGCCCCTGCAAAGTACATTGTGGGGTCCCCTTCTGAACTCACTCATGAGCTCTCTGGCCAGGGTACTGTGTATAGGGGGCCCCTGGAGGTCGCCCCGCATCACGGGGGCCTTTGTTACAACACTGCAGTATCTTATTCTAATTTGTAACGCATTTACTTTTAATGTTGGATCAGTTCCTGTGATACCTTACACCGTTTTTTGTACTTACTCTACCCACTTTAGAAAAATGGATGTGTTAGACCTGAAAGCCTTAGGGTAGTCACCCCTAACTTTTTGCCTACCTCCCTCCGCTTTTTGGACACTGTTTTTGCTGGTTTATAGACTCTGCGCACTTTACCTCTGCTAACCAGGGCTAAAGTGCATATGCTCTCTCCCCTAAAACATGGTAACCTGGAATCATACCTGATTGGACTATTAGTTTACCTATAAGTCCCTAGTAAGGTGCACCCTATGTGCACAGGGCTGGTAAATTAAATGCTACTAGTGGGCCAGCAGCACTGGTTGTGCCACCCACTTAAGTAGCCCCTTCTCCTTGTCTCAGGCTTGCCATTGCAGGGCCTGGGTGTGCAGTCTCACTGCCACATCGACTTGGCATTTAAAAGTTCTTGCCAAGCCTAGAACTCCCCTTTTTCTACATATAGGACACCCTTAATGTGTGCCCTAGGTAACCCCTAGGGCAGGGTGCTGTGTAGGTAAAAGGCAGGACATGTACCTGTGTAGTTATATGTCCTGGTAGTGTAAAACTCCTAAATTAATTTTTACACTACTGTGAGGCCTGCTCCCTTCATAGGCTAACATTGGGGCTGCCCTCATACACTGTTGAAGTGGCAGCTGCTGATCTGAAAGGAGCAGGAAGGTCATATTTAGTATGGCCAGAATGGTAATACAAAGTCCTACTGACTGGTGAAGTCGGATTTAATATTACTATTCTAGAAGTGCCACTTTTAGAAAGTGAGCATTTCTTTGCACTTAAATCCTTCTGTGCCTTACAATCCACGTCTGGCTGGGCTTGGTTGACAGCTCCTTGTGCATTCACTCAGACACACCCCAAACACAGGGTACTCAGCCTCACTTGCATACATCTGAATTTTGAATGGGTCTTCCTGGGCTGGGAGGGTGGAGGGCCTGCTCTCACACAAAGGACTGCCACACCCCATACTGGGACCCTGACAGACAGGATTGAACTGAAAGGGGACCTGGTGCACTTCTTAGCCACCCTTTGAAATCTCCCCCACTTCAAAGGCACATTTGGGTAGAAAACAGGGCCTCTGCCCTACCTCATCAGACACTTGCTGGAGAAGAAACCTGAACCAGAACCTACATCCTGCCAAGAAGAACTGCCTGGCTGCTCAAAGGACTCACCTGCCTGCTTTCTACAAAGGACTGCTGCCTTGCTGTTGCCCTGCTGCCTTGCTGAACTCTTGTCTGGCTGTGAAAGTGCTCTCCAAGGGCTTGGATAGAGCTTGCCTCCTGTTCCTTGAAGTCTCAGGACCAAAAAGACTTCCCTCTTTTACTTGGACGCTCTGTGCGCTGAAAATTTCGACGCACAGCTTGTTTCGCGCCGAGAAAAACGCCGCACTCCGACACTGATCGACGCGACGCTCTCGGGACGATCGAAGATCCGACGCACGGCCTCGCAAGGACAACGCCGCCCGACCGCTAGAGGAGAAATCGACGCGATGCCTGCCGTGAGATCGTAATTTCAACGCGCAGCCCCGCAGCTCGAAGTCTAGAGGAGAAATCGACGCGACGCCTGCCGTGAGATCGTAACTTCGACGCGCAGCCCCGCAGACCGACTCGCAGCCGGAGAACAAGCAGGAAAATCCACGCACAGACCCGGGACATCTGGTAATCCCCGCGATCCACAGAAAGAGACTGTCCGCGTGCCGGAAACCGACGCCGACTTCCCCGCGCGGAAAATAACGACGCAAGTCCATGTGTGCTGGGGAGAAATTGACGCACACACACCTTTTTCCACGCACCTCTTCGCTTGTGGCCCTCTGAGGAGATTTTTCCACTCCCAACCAGGTACTTGTGCTTGAAAGAGACTTTGTTTATATTCTAAAGACTTAAGACACTTTATATCACCTCCCTGTGATATTTCTACAATTTTCTATTGCAACTTTATTTCTTTTTGACCTACAATTATCCTGATAAATATTATATATTTTTCTAAACACTGTGTGGTGTATTTTTGTGGTGTTATATGGTGGTATTGTATGATTTATTGCACAAATACTTTACACATTGCCTTCCGAGTTAAGCCTGACTGCTCGTGCCAACCTACCAGAGGGTGGGCACAGGATAATCTTGGATAGTGTGTGACTTACCCTGACTAGAGTGAGGGCTTTTGCTTGGACAGAGGGTAACCTGACTGCCAACCAAAAACCCCATTTCTAACAGGATGCCTTTCTGCTTTTGCTTTCCTTGCTTCAAATGTTCATATATTTGGACATCGAGCATTCAGCTCACTGAGCCGTCTGTTGTTTCCTTGGTGTTGTTTGTATAAAATAAATAAAGCAGCAGTAGCGCAATACACATCTCTGGATGGTAATCTGTCTCTTTTGTGGCGATTACAGGAAGTCCTTAAGTTATATAGGCTTTTTTTGGATTGAATACATGTTTGCATTTAAGGTTATTTCCAATATTATGGGCCTGATTACATCTTTGGAGGAGGTATTAATCCGTCCCAAATGTGACGGATATACCACCAGACGTTTTACGAGTTCCATAGGATATAATGGACTCGTAATACACCTGGTGGTAAATCCGTCACTTTACCGTCACTTTTGGGACAGATTAACACCTCCTCCAAAGTTGTAATCAGGCCCTATATGTGTTACCAGCAGGGGCGGCTTGTGGTCAAGTGCTAAGGCACTGCGCCCCTAGACGTTTCTGGGCTCTCTAGTGAAGCATATATTTAAATACATTATTAAAGAATTTTTTTTGTGCACATTTTCCAAGTGAAAGTTGTGCACTTTCAAAAGCCCTACTGTGCCTGCGTGAGTATGTGGCTGAAAGCTTCACAGTAGGGCTGACAGGGCTTGCCCACGTAAAGCCCTTACGTTTACTTAGAAGTAGTGATGTCCCTGGCTTGTCTCCTCCTCCACAAGGAGCGCTGATAGCAAACAGCCTGGAGTGTTTTTCTGTCCAGCCTGGGATTTTTAAATCTTCATGCCACTCAGATACTATTACTCTGCCCTTTCCTATATACTCAAATGGTAGGGTGTGATCAGAAGGCCTCCCTGACCACACCAAACTCTATGACGAAATGGTTACGGGTGGGTTGAGAAGAATGTTACCAGAGGTCACATTTTATTAAAGTGGCATTGCTCAAAAGAAATCCCTTTTCCCTCCATTACAAGGAGTCTGTGGCAAAGGAATGGAATAAATACAATAAATAACTTCATCCAGGGCTCTCTGGGAGACAGGAGTGTGACCTGAAGACCTCAAGTCATAAATATGCCAAAGAGAACTGTGCACACAAGTTGGAGCTCTATCTTTTTTACAGAAAATAAGAAAAAAATCTGTTCTCTCAGCTCTTCCCTTCCTTCCCTTCACCGCCTCTGTAGGTGATTTCCTCTCTCAAAGGCAGTTATGGTTCCAGTAATTTATCATGGCTAGTTATGCTTGTTTTATTTCTTCTGCAGACTAATGACATGTGATATGTCATATTAAACATGTAATCTGCAGCTCAAATAAAAGCCTAGGTTGTATCACTGAAACTGCTGGATACTGGATGGGTGAGGCTATGTTTCTTTGTGTGAGTAAGTGTTTGCAGGGCTTGACTGAGAGGCTGAGAAAATGTGGGTGTCTGTGAATAACAGTTGTGTGAATGGCAGTGGATGACTTAATGTGGATGAGTGAATAAGTAGGCGACCAAAGGCAGTGGGTGAGTATGTGAATGGAAATAAGTGGGTGGTGAAGCTCTCTCACAAGGTGCAATTCCGTCTTGTATTTGTGCCCCAACACTGCTTTCAGTCACCAGCCACCACTGGTTTCCAGTTGAAATACAGTAAATGCACACCTGCAAAATGTATAGCCCACAAATATCGCTTTTACATAATTGGCAATTACTTGTTCAGCTGGAAGATTACCAAAGACAAAAGCGCATTAAAGTGCTGACATCGCCTTAACATATGGTGATGTTGGGCAATTCACACTGCTTAAGCCCCTTTTACTGTTGAGACTTCAGGGCCTGTTAAAATATGGTCACACGGAAAAGGCCGACAGTTTCTATCACCAACATTAACTCCAGGAGGAGGTCTCTTGCCTCTTTGATTTTTAAGTTGAGCGTGCAAGCACTTTGACCTGTTGTAAGCGTTGTGGGCTTTTAAGCACGACGACCTCAAGCCCATCACGTTCACTCGTTTTTAGGCTTGCCTTTCAAAAACCAATTGATTTCATTGGTGAATGCTTTACGTTTGTACTGCTTTGGGGTGTTTTTTTACTGCCCCTGTTACATGGATTATTGCATGATTGCCGATATACTTCAGCGAGGGTGAACTACTTTTTCTTTTGTCTCTCCCTTTCCTGCTGCATGGCATCCATGTCACTACATTGCGAACAGCCAAAACAGCGTGAACTCAATTGGTGGGATTGAAGCGCTGGTCACATTGTTCAGAGTTACCCAATCATAGTAATTTCTTGTGGCTCTCCCCTTAAAACACTTAAAATTGGTAAACACTTTACAGAAAAAGGAAATCCTCAAAGCGAAAGCCGCTCTCCAGGCACAGTGGGAGAGCCAATACTACAATATACACTGCACTCTCGAAACTCACCCTATAATGCTTTGCAGGGCATTACTTCGACAAAACATTTTTGCTTATAACTCAGCCTGTGGTGGTCCTATGACAATGGGACCAACATGTTCAGCATGATGCATTCTTTCTGTTTAAGTCATCTCTGGGTCCCCACACTAGGTTAGTGGGGACCCCAAAATAATAACACCCCCACACCATTCAGTGTCTTTTTTAAGTGCTCTCATGGTTGGAACTTTTGTTTCACAGCTGAGAGTAGTTTGTGTTTTAAGGGCCTTGTTTGCAATACGATTGCTATAGGCCCCTGAAAATGCATAATGCACTACTTCCTCTAGGGGCTAAAAATATGGTTACACTACATTATTTAATGTTGTTTTCTTGTTGTGTAATTATGTTCTCCAGCGGTTAACTAAATAGTTACATGAACAAGTTCCTTACAAATGCTGTTTTCATTGTGGTGTTTTCTAGGGGCTGTTCCAACAATTACAGTCATATTAACATATTAAAATATTAGTGGCACATGGACACTTGTCTCATAATGCTTTACAGGCCATTACTTTGACACCCATGTTTGCTCATAACTCAGCCCATGGTGGTCCCAACACAATGGGACCACCACCAAAATGTTCCAAACAACATGCTAGGTTGGTGGGGCCCCCAAAATAACAACCCCTCTGACCATTCAATGTCTTTTTAAGTGCTCTCATGGCTGGAACATATGTTTAATAGCAGAGAATAGTTTATGTTTTAACCCCTCCCCTGCCGAGGACGTAATGGTGAGGCGCCACGGACATACCCATTACAACCTGGGACCAGCCCTCGGGGGAAGCGCTAGCCCGCCCCGAGGGCATAGGTCAGGGTTGGAAGGGGAATCACTTCCCCTTCCACCACCAGTGACGTCTGATGACGTTAGCGCGGTAATGCACTCTGACCTCATCAGAGGTCTACTCCCGTTGTGCTGGAAGCAATGCTTTCAGCGCGACCGAGGAAGTGATTAGTTTCTCCTCGTACGGGGGCAAGGGAGGCAGAGAGGCCTGAAAAGGGAATGGAATGAAAGGCCTTTCCTAACCTTTTCATGTCTCTCTGTGCATTCCTGCAGCACGATCGCATAGCGATCGCATAGCTGCAGGAAGCCACTAGACACCAGGGATTTTTTTTTTATTGTCATAAGGGGAGTGCCCCCTTGGGCAAGGGCCGCTCCGCAAAGGGGGCATTTTAATTAAGGACACTTTTGCCCCCCTGGGGGCAGATCGGCCTATATTAATTAGACTGATATGTCCCCGGGGGGCAGAAGCCATTAGGCATCAGGGATGTTTTTTTTTTTTTTATATATTGATAAAGGGTTAACTATATAGTTACATGGACATGTTCCTTTCTAATGCTGTTTTCATTGTGGTGTTCTCTACGGGCTGTTCCAACAATTATGGTCATTTTAACATACTAAAATGTTCGTGGCACATGGAAACTTGCCTCATAATGCTTTGCAGGCCATTACTTTGACAAACCATGTTTGCTCATAACTCAGCCCATGGTGGTCCTAGGACAATAGGACCACCACCAAAATGTTCCAAACGACATGCTAGGTTGGTGGGGACCACAAAATAATAACCCCTCTCACCATTCAGTGTCTTTTAAGTGCTCTCATGGCTGGAACATATGTTTAATAGCAGAGAATAGTTTATGTTTTAACACCTTCCCCGCAAAGGACGTAATGGTTAGGTCTGTGGCTGCGGCGCTCAGGCGCCACAGACGTAACCTTTACATCCTGGGACCGGCCCTCGGGGGAAGCGCTAGCGCTCCCCCAGAGGCCCGCATCCCCACCCCCCAGGTCAGGGTTGGAAGGGGAATCGCTTCCACCCCCACCCTTCTGCCCCGTGACATCTGATGACGTCAGCACGCCAACGCACGCTGATCTTATCAGAGGTCAACACCATTGTGCTGGAAGCAATGCTTCCAGCGCAACCAAGGAGAAACTGATTTGTTTCTCCTCGGTACTGGGGGGGCAGGGGAGGCAGAGAGGCATGAAAAGGGAAGGAAAGGCTTTTCTGCAGCACGATCGCATAGCGATCGCATAGCTGTAGGAAGCCACTAGACACCAGGGATTTTTTTTTTTTTATTGTCAGAAGGGGAGCGGCCCCTTGGGCAAGGGCCGCTCCCCAAGGAAGTCATTTTATTTAAGGCCATTTTTGTCCCCTTCGGGGGCATAGCGGCCTATATTAATTAGGCTGATCTGCTCCCATGGGGCAGAAGCCATTAGGCACCAGGGATGTCTTTTTTTTTTAAATATTGATAAGGGGAGTGACCCCTTAGGCAAGGGTGGCTCGCTCCCCGGGGGGCAATTTTTCATTAGGTCTTTTCTGCCCCCCACTGGGGGCAGATCAGCCTATATTATTTAGGCCGATCTGCCCCCGGGAGGGGCAGAAGCCACTAGACACCAGGGATTTTAAAAAACAAATTTATTGATAAGAGGAGCGACCCCTTAGGCAAGGGTCGCTCCCCGGGGGGGGAGGAATCTTTTTTAGGCCATTTCTGCCCCCCTGTTGGGCAGATTGGCCTATTTCTATTAGGCGATCCACCCCCGGGGGGCACAAACCACTAAGGCACCAGGGATTGGTGTGTGTGTTTGTTTGGGGGGGGGCAGCCCCTTGGGAAAGGTTCGCTCTCCATGGGGGCACATTATTGTTGGCCATATCTGCCCCCTTGGGGGCAGATCGGCCTATTTTTGGAAGGCCCATCTGTCCCCAAGGGGGGCAGAAAGCCCACCAGAGTCCAAAATAAGAGGGTGGGGGTGTGGCCATACCCCACCCAAAATAAATGGGGCCAAAGTTGTTCTGCCCACCAGTGGGAAGATAAGGCAATTACCCCCGATCCACACCCCGGGGGGTAAGAAAGTCTACTAGATGCCAGGGAATTAAAAAAAAATAGTAGGGTGGTGACTACCAACCAGTATGGGCTTGGTTATGCCCCCACCCCAACTGAAGGGGTTAACAGTTTTTCAGCTCTCTCCTGAACACTAAAAGATCTTATCCCACAGCAAGCAAGAGGCCATTTGATTATTTTGGGTTTTGGTTTTACATTTGGCCCATGAGAGCTTAGCTAACTCTCAAAATCGTCCCACTTTCAATGGTGAGGGCTGCACTTTTTGGACTTTGAGACACTGCCATGTAGAAAAATTCACAAGACCCAGACACATCTGAAAACTAAACATCTGGGTGAGTCCAGGGTGGTGTGCTTCACATGCACCCTGCACCATTTTCTTAACCACAATGCCCTGCAAACCTCCAACTTTGCGGGAAATCACACATTTTTTCCCCTTTTTTTTTATGGAACCTTCCGGAATCTGCAGGAATCCACAAAATTCCTACCACCCAGCATTGTCTCATCTATACCGGTAAAAACTGTGCCCCACTTGTCAGCCTAATTTCTTTTTTTCCAACTGACATTTTGGACACACTTTGGTTCCACCTCAAGTTTCAACATGCTTTTGTCTCTTCCCTGTCACAGGCACTTGGCCCACCTACACACGTGAGGTATTATTTTTACTGGGAGACTGAGGGGAACGTTGGGTGGTAGGAAATTTGTCCCAGTCCGGTGATCCCACACAGAAATGTGGGAAATTTGATTTCTCTGCTAAATTTGAGGTTTGCTGAGGATTCTCCGTGAGAAAACACTGGGTGATCCACGCAAGTCACACTTCCCTGGACTCCCTCAGGTGTCTAGTTTTCAGAAATGTCTGGGTTTGGTACGTTTCCCTGTTTGGCTGCTGAGTCCAGGACCAAAAATCTCCTATCATTGGCACTAGGCCTACTTACACAAGTGAGGTACCATTTTTATCGGGAGACTTGGGGAACGATGGGTGGAAGGAAATTTCTGGCTCCTCTCACATTCCAGAAGTTTCTGTCATTGCAATGTGAGGAAAAAGTGTTTTTTGGCCAAATTGTGAGGTTTGCAAAGGATTCTGGGTAACAGAACTTGGTGAGTGCTCCACAAGTCATCCCATCTTGGATTCCCCTGGATGTCTAGTTTTTAAAAATGCACAGGTTTGGTAGCTTTCCTTAGGTGCCGGCTGAGCTAGAGGCCAAAATCCACAGCTAGGCACTTTCCAAAAAATAGCTTTGTTTTCTTTGGGAAAATGTGATGTGTCCACGTTGTGTTTTGGGGCATATCCTGTTGTGGGCACTAGGCCAACCCACACAAGTGAGGTATAGTTTTTATCAAGGGGGAACAATGGGTGGAAGGGAATTTGTGGGTGCTCTCGGATTCCAGAACTTTATGTCACCAAAATGTGAGGAAAAAGGTTTTTTTTGTGGCTAAATTGTGAGGTTTGTAAAGGATTCTGGGTAACAGAACCTGGTGCGAACCCCACAAGTCACCCCATCTTGTATTCCCCTAGGTGTCTAGTTTTAAAAAATGCACAGGTTTGGTAGGTTTCCTTGGGTGCCAGCTGAGCTAGAGGCCAAAATCCGCAGCTAGGCACTTTCCAAAAAACAGCTCTGTTTTCTTTGGGAAAATGTGAGACTTGTGGGAACGCTAGGTGGAAGGAAACTTGTGGTTCCTCTTAGATTCTAGAACTTTCTGTCACCAAAATGTGAAAAAAAAGAGTTTGTGGGCCAGATTTTGAGGTTTGTAAAGGATTCTGTGTAAAAGAGCCTGGTGAGAGCCCCACAAATCACCCCATCTAAGATTCCCCCAGGTGTATAGTTTTTAAAAATGCACAGGTTTGGTAGGTTTCCTTAGGTGCCGGCTGAGCTAGAGGCCAAAATCCACAGCTAGGCAATTTCCAAAAAAAATCTCTGTTTTATTTGGGAAAATGTGATGTGTCCACGTTGTCATTTGGGGCATTTCCTGTTGTGGGCGTTAGGCCTACCCACACAAGTTAGGTACCATTTATATTGGGAGACCTGGTGGGAATTCTGTGTCAAAGGAAATTTGTGGCTTCTCTCAGATTTCAGAACTTTCTGTCACCAAAATGTGAGGAAAAAGTGTTTTTTTTGCCAATTTTTGAGGTTTGCAAAGGATTCTGGGTAACAGAACCTGGTGAGAGCCCCCAAGTCACCCCATCCTGTGTTCCCCTAGGTGTCTTTTTTTCAAAAAGGCCCAGGTTTGTTAGGTTTCCCTAGGTGCCGGCTGAGCTAGAGGCCAAAATCTACAGCTAGGCACTTTGCAAAAAACATGTCAGATTTCAATGTAAAAATATGATGTGTCTGTTGCATTTCCTGTCACGAGCATTAGGTCTAACTAAGCAAGTGAGGTACCATTTTCATCGGGAGTCATAAGGGAACACAGAATAGCAAAACAAGTGCTATTGCCCCTTGTCTTTCTCTACATTTTTTCCTTCCAAATGTAAGACAGTGTGTAAAAAAGACGTCTATTTAAGAAATGCCCTGTAACTCACATGCTAGTGTGGGCACCCCAGAATTCAGAGATGTGCAAATAACCACTGCTTCCCAACACCTTATCTTAGCCCATTTTGGAAATACAAAGGTTTTCTTGATACCTATTTTTCACTCTTTATATTTCAGCAAATTAATTGCTGTATACCTGGTATTGAAGGAAAACCCATTACAAGGTGCAGCTCATTTATTGGCTTTGGGTACCTAGGGTTCTTGATGAACCTACAGGCCCTATATATCCCCGCAACCAGAAGAGTCCAGCAGACAGAATGGTATATTGCTTTAAAAAATCTAACAACGCAGGAAAAAGTTACAGAGTAAAATGTGGAGAAAAATGGCTGTTTTTTTACCTCAATTTCTATATTCTTTTCATTCAGCTGTTATTTTCTGTAGGAAAACCTTGTAGGATCTAAACAAATTACCCGTTGCTGAATTCAGAATTTTGTCTACTTGTCAGAAATGTTTAGCTTTCTGGGATCCAGCATTGGTTGCACAGCCATTTCTGTAACTAACTGGAAAGAGGCTGAAAGCACATAAAATAGTAAAAATGGGGTATGTCCCAGTAAAATGCCAAAATTGGGTTGAAAAATATGGTTTTCTTATTCAAGTCTGCCTGTTACTGAAAGCTGGGAAGATGGTGATTTTAGCACCACAAACCCTTTGTTGATGCCATTTTCAGGGAAAAACCACAAGCCTTCTTCTGCAGCCCTTTTTTCCTATTTATTTTTTAAAAAATCTAACTTATTGTTGTATTTTTGGCTAATTTCTTGGTCTCCTTCAGGGGAACCCACAAAGTCTGGGTATGTCTAGAATGCCTAGGATGTTGGAAAAAAAGGACGCAAATTTGATGAGGGGAGCTTATGTAGGTAAATAGTTATGAGGGGCTAATCGTGAACTGCCCCAAATAGCCAAAAAAGGCTTGGCACCTGAGGGGGAGAAGGCCTGGCAGCGAAGGGGTTAAGGATCTTGTCTATAATATCATTGTTATAGGCCTGCTACCCCTGAAAATGGGTAACACACTGTGTTCTCTAGTGGTAAATATATGGGTACATTACATTTTTTAAAGCCAGTTTCTTTTTGTGTGGCTAGGGGTTAACTATATAGTTACATGATCATGTTTCTTTTCTAGGGGCTGTTCTAAGCATTACAGTCATATCAACATACTAAAATATTTGTGGCATGTAAACATAGCCCCATAATGCTTTACTTTTACAAAACATAACTCTGCCTGTGGTGGTCCTAGGACAATGGGATCGCCACCAAAATGGTCAACACAATGTGTTCTTTCTTTCTCTCTGTATCATCTCTGAGTCCCCACACTATATTAGTGGGGACTCATCAAATAATAATCCCTACCACCATTCATCATCTTTTTAAGTTCTCTCAAGGCTGAAACCTTTGTTTCACAGCTGAGAGAACGTATGTTTTAGGGGCCTTGGTTGTAATATAATTGCAGTAGATCTGCTAGCCTTGAAAATGCATTATGCTCTCTAGGGGCTAAATCTATGGTTACACTGTGTTACTTTCACCTTTTTTTCCATGGGGTTATGCCCTTTAGGGGCTAACAATATGGTTACCTGACCATCTTTCTTACAAATGATATTTTGTTATGGTGTTTTGAGCATTACAGTCTAATGCCAAAAGTTATATTTTTGATAAAAGTTTATATGATAATTGTATGTGTTTTAATAATCTCTCCTTATTACAAATATGACCATGATTCAGGCCAACTTAACATACTTATTACACTATGTATGTTTGAACAGTCTTGATATGTTGGGTGACCCTTCTAGTTTATTCCTCTTCTGTGGCTTTTTTTTTGGGGGGGGGGGAATTGTGTTAGCCAGCCAGCAACTCTTATGTTAGAGTGGTAAAAGTGGTATCTTATTGGAATTAGCCTGGCAGATTTAAATTAGGATGCTAAATAACAACATTTTCATTTTTTTGCTGCACATAAAGAAAGTAAATGGAAGTGCTTTAGTTATATGCAGGGCCTACACAATTATTTGGTAGGAAAAGACAAAATTATGAGGCAGAGTTGGTCAATTTATGTGGCAAGAAAAGTCCTGCTATGAGTTTATAATGCCAATAGCTCTAACTCAAAAACATGAGAGACCTATTGTATTGCAAATGCTTGTTAACTTTTCTAAACTTACAGCCTTGTTTCCAAACAAATGGTCTGCTAACTTGGTAGCAACCCAGTTCAGATATGCCTATGGATTTAGTGTGTAGAGAAGAATTGGAATGACTCATAATGAGTTAAGTGTGAAAGACAATTTAGGCAGGTTGGTTAAATCTATCATCATACCACATCCTCCTCAAAAACCTCGGTACCCTAGTGCTCAACACATCCCCAACTATTTGTGTTTCATTCGACATGCAAAAGTGTGACAGTCCTCTTAGTCTCTCCCTGACCTCACCTCCTTAACAGGCACGAACAAATCTTGCAACTGTACGTAACAGATAACTACATGCCTGTAATACATGTATTGGTGCAGTTGCAGTAATATGATATTAAGTCTGTTTTTATTTCAACTACTGTGTTTTTTGTTTGTGCTGGAACATTTACTAAGTTGTATTTTAACTCACCCAGGTTTCTTTGTGGTCTCCTATATTTAGAGCCCCTTGAATTGTGCGACAGGGAAGCACCTAATTATATATACTGTAAGGGTTGACTAAATTATGCAACAAGAAAAAGTAAATTATGCGGCATAATGTGGCACATTTGTTTAATACTGTTACGCCACTATATTGGAATTTTTACACGTTAATACTATATGGGCAAAGATTTCACCTTATTAGTACCAGTTAACAACTAAATAACGGCCAAACACAACAGAAAGATGACCAGTTAACCTTTGCAAACAATTGTTAGTTAAAATCTGCAAATTGTTCAGCAGATAATGGATTATGCGGCAAATCCATAATTATGCGAATGAAGCCACGGCTTCTTTAAATACCGTTTTTCTTTACTTTATTTATAATTATGGGTGATGTATGTGACTCTATTACAGACGTTTTACAGAGAAATGTTTATTTTTCAACACTGTGCAACACCCATAACAAACGTTTTTTTTCTATCAGAACGGGACTTCACATGCGAAGAATGGGAGACTGTCCCAGACATTATTTGCAATAATATTAGCGAGCTGCTGCTGTTTTAAAATATTGAAAACACACGTCATCATCCCTGAATATTAGATGTAAAAACAATTAGAATGTAGACCTGTCTGCCTGTGCACAATGACCTGGCTAAAGACGGCGTAAAAAAAGTAAAATTGGATCATCAATACAAAACTGTTCCCAACAGGGGCCCCCAAAATACACTTAGCCCAGGGGCCCCGCTATCCTTAAGATGTCCCTAATCATATATTCGCTTTCACTGTCACAATAAAGGAAGTCAGATACAGTCCTGAAAGTGAGAGGACTGGCAAGGTTCCTGTGCCCAGGGGATGCACAACATCAACAGGGACTGAGAGAAGGCAATTTTATAACCTACAAAGACAGCACGAACAAACAACCGGGGAAACAGAATAAGGTCACCACAGCAGGAAATGCAAGAGCATAAATAAGCACTGACTGATGCTTTAAAATCCTTCTCAGAAAGGTCAGGTTGTACTACTGAAACAAAGAACTGCAACATCTACCCTCCAAATCATTCTGGAGAGAAGTCCCCTGGGTCTAGACAATCGAAACTGATGTAAAGGTCATTTTCTGTATGCATCAGTATATAGTGAAATCTTTCAGCGCGTGAAACCTCGCATTCGTCGTCTTCCATATGCAATCAAACGTCGAACAAAATGGCAAATAGTCCGCCCCGACCTCATTGATCCCAGCATGGCCTGCATCCGACGGTTTGTGGAAGTGCAGCTCTCTAGGAATTGACATGTCAATCATTTTACCAAAGTGTATTGTGTTTCAGAAATGAGGCAAGGAATATGTGAACAAAAAGACTTGTAAAATGACATCGAGCAAGAAGTCCTGACGAAACTAAATCAAAGCCATGCCGACTTCACACTTAGAAAACCCCATGATACCAGCAGTATATTTATACTTGGTCATGAGCACTGGAATTATGTGACAGAGGAGGACAAAATTATGTGGCAGGATAGACTAAATTATGCACGTGACACTGTACATTTTGTAACAGTGTTATTATTTGAATTCTTTTTTTTTACACAGTTTAACAGTGAGCAAAGGTTCCTCTTCATTAACAACTCAACACTCAAATACACACCTGAAAGGCTTTTGTGAAGGTCCTCTCACTGTGTGGCTGCATGTTTCCAAGCGTTTTTAGAAACTTTTGATCCATTTGAGCTTGAAACGATTTTTTGGGTAAACAATGCAAATTATGCCGCAGATTATGGGCCTCATTACGACGTTGGCGTTAATGCCCCCACACTGCCAAATTACCATTGGTGCCGGCAGTAACCATACCGCCGTATTCTGACACCAACAACACACACCGCCAGTAACCCGGCAATTCTCCACATCCGCCAGGGCGAACAGCGGTTTGAAAGCGGCGGTCAGCAGAACAACACTGCCACGGCAGAAATAATCCGCCCAACGCAATATGACCCACCAGTCAGTACAAAGGTGTGTAGACGGCGGAAAAACGTCAGCGGCGCGGGCGGCCTATGCACAACATGGGAAGCCCTGCAGGGGTGACGTCCGACCCCGTGGAAGGTAGGTTATATGTACTTAATGGGTGTGTGCGGGTATCCCTGTGTGTTTGGGGTGTTTGTGTGTGTGAATGTGTTGTCAGGGTGCGTGGTTCTGGTCCATGTCGCACATTGATGTATGTGTGTCTGTGTAAAAGTGTGTGGGGGCATGCTGTGAGGGGTGTGGGGACATGTATGTGTGTTGGTGGTGTTGGATGTGTGCATGGGAGGCTATTCTGGTGTGCTGTGTGAATCCCCCCTATACAAATAACGGGGACCACCAAGCTTTTTGCAACGGTGTGACCGCCGTGGAAAGCGTGGCGGTACACTGAGTCGTGATGGCTGCGGCAGTATATGGCTTCAAAAGTGGCTGGAAATGCCTACTGCCGCAACTGGGAGTGGCTAGACCTTGGCGGTACAGACGGTGAACTGGATATTTTACTCACAGTTCACTGCTGTGGTTAAATTACGGTGGTCCGCACCGCCAGCCTGTCGGCGGTGTTAACGCCGGTTTTGCGCTCACTGCGTCATAATGAGGTCCTATGGGGGTCATTCTAATCTTGGCGGGCGGCGGGAGCCGCCCGCCAAGCGGGAACCGCCAGAAGACCGTACCGCGGTCAAAAGACCGCAGCAGTCATTCTGAGTTTCCCGCTGGGCTGGCGGGCGACCGCCAGAAGGCCGCCCGCCCGCCCAGCGTGAAACCCCCTTCCACGGGGATGCCGGCTCCGAATGGAGCCGGCGGAGTGGAAAGGGTGCGACGGGTGCAGTTGCACCCGTCGCGATTTTCAGTGTCTGCTATGCAGACACTGAAAATCTTTGTGGGGCCCTGTTAGGGGGCCCCTGCAGTGCCCATGCCATTGGCATGGGCACTGCAGGGCCCCCAGGGGCCCCACGACACCCGTTCCCGCCAGCCAGGTTCTGGCGGTCACAACCGCCAGAACCAGGCTGGCGGGAAGGGGGTCGGAATCCCCATGGCGACGCTGCCTGCAGCGCCGCCATTGAGGATTCTTCAGGCCAGGGGAAAACCGGCGGGAAACCGCCGGTTTCCCTTTTCTGACTGCGGCTTTACTGCCGCGGTCAGAATTGGCCTGAATGCACCGCCAGCCTGTTGGCGGTGCATCCGCGGTCCCCGACCCTGGCGGTCTATGACCGCCAGGGTCGGAATGACCCCCTATGTGTCTAATGCAGCAGATCTGTAATATGCAGAAAACGGTTCTGGTCATGTTCAAGGAATTCACAAACATATTAGCATAAGCATGGGTCTATGAGCAAGTAGCATATGTCGGTAATGACACATATATGACTGTGGTTACTGAACAGCTCACAATTTTCTGTCAGATGTTCTGCAATCCTTCCACTCAGTTGAGTACAAGAAATCAATTCTATTAATCCCAGTGATCAATATATTCCACTGCTTGTAAATCCACACATTACAGCATTCGTGACATCTGAAATATACAGCATTGAAAGTTATAATGATGTCAGTTATGAATAGCTGGTAAATGTCAGTATTTTATTTGTTTTAAAATAGTAGATTTTTTATATTACTTATATATATATTTCACTTAAAAAAAACAAAGGGGCATATTTATACTCCGTTTGCGCCGAATGTGCGTCAAAAATTTTGACGCACTTTCAGCGCAAACGTTGCCCCATATTTAAACCCTGACGCCCGATCCGGCGCACCAGGAAAATGGCGCTATGTGCGCCAGTTTTTGGAAGCGGCACCCCGCCCTGCGTTAATGACATGCAGGGTAGGCGTTCCCGTCCAAAAACAGATGCACATAGCGGTGCGTGGTATTTATGCTTCAGGGCAAAAATCACTCCCGCGCGGCAGGCGTCGCAAAAAAATGGCGCAAAGCACGAATATCGTGAAATTTTAACACCTGGGTCAGGGCAGGCGTTAAAATGGGGCAAACACACCTGTACTTAATCAGAACACACAGAACAAACAACAGAGCAGCAGAGCAGCAGAGCAGCAACAGGGAGACATGGAGGTGATTTTTCTTCAGCGTGCACGTAGACGCAGAGCCCTGCAGCAACAACAGCAGCCACAACAACAACAACAACAGCAGGGCCCCCAAAGACAGCGCAGAAGGCAGGAGAGGATATTCCGCCCAAGAACAACCCTGCATGGCCTCAGGGAACGAGACATCATCCAGAGGTACCGGTTGAACTGGCAGGCCATTCAGCAGCTGCTGACAAATATTGAACAGCAATTGGCCCCCACTTTAGTGACTCCACGCACTATCCCAACAGAAACAAAGCTGCTTGCCGTACTTCACATGCTGGCAAGTGGCTCCTTTCAGACAACTGGTGCCCTGGTTGGTGGAATCTCACAACCATCTTTCTCCGCATTCCTGCCTAAAGTACTGGATGCCATCATTGGACTGACACCCCGCCACATCTGCTTCCCTAACACAGTGCAGAAGCAGCAGGAAACTAAACAGGGGTTCTACGCCATCAGTGGCTTTCCGCACGTCCTTGGTGCAATCGACTGCACACACGTACGCCTTGTGCCACCTGCTGCGAGTGAACACCTCTACCGCAACAGGAAGCACACACATTCCATCAACGTGCAGGCCATAGTCGATCACCAAGGACTGATCAGCAACATTGTGGCTAAATATCCTGGGAGTGTACATGACGCATTCATCTTCCGTCACAGCACCATCAACCAACACTTCCAGGATGGACGGTATGGCAATGGACTACTTGTTGGTAAGGACAAAAATCTGCTTATATACTCACTGCACAGAAACCCTCTAGGATAAACAACCCATACACCACAATAGCAACACCTAGACAGGAACACACTGAGGTACTCACATCACTAGCCATGTTTCACAAGTCACCATTGAACCTCTCACACATTGGAATTTACTCTACAGCTTAGTGTGAAGACATTCATGACTGTGGTTGCCTAAATGTCACCTTGCAAATTGGAAGTCTCACAATAACCTGTACACTAATACAATGCATAAGTTTTAAGGGATGGGATGGCCTGGGTATGTTCAATTGAACGTTCCTAATACACTTTCATGTTTCAACTCTGCATGGAACTATCATCAAAACCCCAGTGAGGACACACGGACACCTGTGTCACAAGTCACAATGCAAGGGAGGGCACACTGTACTTGAGAAACCGATACATCCTGCTGACAAACAGTTAGCCAACAAACACTTGCTCAGCCAAGGAAAAAAAACAATGCCAAAGTTTCCACCAACAACCATAGGTTGTCACATTAGTACACTAAATAGTCACAGACAACACAACACAACTACTTCCATCAAAGATACGTACAACAGTGCCTCCTACATCTAATTGATACCATTCTGTGTTTCTCTTTCAGCTGATCAGGGGTATGGCATCCAGCCTTGGATAATGACACCATATGGGAACCCAAATACTGCTGCTGAGCGGGCATACAATGACGCCCACAAGAGGACACGCAGCATTGTGGAGCGGACCTTTGGGATCCTAAAGTCAAGGTTCCGCTGCCTTGACATCACTGGCGGAAGCCTACTATACTCCCCAGAGATGGTCTGTAAGATCATACTCACTTGTGCCATATTACACAATATTTGTGTAAAAAGGAACATTCCCCTCCTTGAACCGGACCCAGACATGCCTGAGGATGATGATGAGGAGGATGCTGGCCTGCAACAGGAGGGGGAACAACCTAACACTGCAGCAGGAGTGCGTAGGCGCCAACAGCTTGTGAACAATTTTTTTACTTAAGTTATTATAATCACTTGTATTCCACACTTGTAAATAAACACAGATAACAAACACCACATCATGCTTTGGCCTATTCATTTCTGACCACCTTTAGTTTGAAATAGCTGAAGATGAATGTCGTCTCATTGATCAAGAATGCCATTAAAATTCATCACACCAAAAATAAACATCACAACTGTATGCACAGAGGGTAGGATGTGACATGATACATTACCATACACAGAGCCCAACAAGAGTACAAATGTGACAATTACACATGCCGGATCCAAACAACTGAAACAGTCTCTCATCCAGCCCAAAATTGGAGATCATTTGAAAGTCACATTACACGTGTTCAGAGACTGGGTGGGACCATCCATGTGTACGTGACCATGTCATCAATGGCTTCTCTCAAGTGTGTGATATGAGAAATACACAATAGCTACAACATCAGCTGCCACTAACTCAGGAGGAGACCTTGAAGTTACAGTGACAACATACACCCAGACAGGTGATAGTGGATTCACATTCCCACACACATGTACACATATGTCATACAATCAATCTAATATTTGAAAGTAGACCATCACAGTTGTGTCCCAGTCTGAACCTAGCAGGAAGATTGTAACATGACACTAAACCAGTTTATGCAGAAAGGGACACAGACAACCAAAATATTCTTCTCATTATCACATCGGGAACGCTGAGGGCCATATTTATACTCCGTTTGCGCCGAAATTGCGTCGTTTTTTTTGACGCAATTTCGACGCAAAACTAACGCCAACTAACGCCATATTTATACTATGGCGTTAGAGGCGAATAGCGCCAAAGTTCCCGGAATGTGCGTCATTTTTTAGCGTGAACCCCTTCCTTGCGTTAATGATATGCAAGGGAGGCGTTCCCGTCTAAAAAATGACTCCCAGGCCTTTACGTGGTATTTATACTCCCGGGCAAAAGAGACGCCCGGGAGTTGGCGTGGCTAAAAACGGCGCATTTGCGCCACTTTTTAACGCCTGCTCAGGGCAGGCGTTAAGGGGCCTGTGGGCTCAAAATGAGCCCACAGGTGCCCTCCCATGCCCCCAGGGACCCCCCCTGCCACCCTTGCCCACCCCTGGAGGACCCCCAAGGATGGAGGGACCCACCCCAGGGACATTCAGGTAAGTTCAGGTAAGTATAATTTTTTATTTTTTATATTTTTTTTTGGTGGCATAGGGGGGCCTTATTTGTGCCCCCCTACATGCCACTATGCCCAATGACCATGCCCAGGGGACACAAGTCCCCTGGGCATGGCCATTGGGCAAGGGGGCATGACTCCTATCTTTACAATGATAGGAGTCATGTTGATGGGGGATGGGCGTCGTTAAAAAATGGCGCAAGTCGGGTTAAGACGATTTTTTCGACGTAACCTGACTTGCCCCATTTTAAGACGCCCATGCGCCATTTTCCCCCTACGCCGGCGCTGTCTGGTCTACGTGGTTTTTTCCCACGCAAACCAGGCAGCGCCGGTCTGATTGCGCCGTCTAACGCCATTCCATAAATACGGCGCCCGCATGGCGCTTCAGAATGGCGTTAGACGGCGCAAAACTTTTTGACGCTAAACTGCGTTAGCGCAGTTTAGCGTCAAAAAGTATAAATATGGGCCTGAGAGTCTTGCAAACATAGTCATAGGAAAATGGTATGCAAGTTTGCTCCAATTCATCATTACTGCAAACGTCAAATGGGCTAATGAGATCAATGAATGGTCAACAGTCATTCATACCATATGGCCTTACATTAGCCCGCTGCTGCAGGTTTGCCATGATATAATAAATATACTCCATGGATACAGTAGCTATTCTGGATGGTCAAATCCTAGGGTGCTGGGGGCCTAAGTCCACCTCTACCGCCCCCAAAACATACAAGAATCATGTACTTGTGAACTAAACACATGCATAAGGCACATATGTGGCCTCCATGTCACAAGTCCAACACAAATCTGAAACACAAAATCATAATGGGACATGCTCAGCCCCATAAAAACTGAAAGTGACTCTCCCACTCCCTGTTAGGACTACAGATAAAAGCATCACCATCATAAATGTGGACACATTTTGGAGACGGAATACATAATGGTATCCCATCCATCATTTCAAAATAGCCATCAGCAATTACACCAAATATGTCGTCAAATATGGTCAATACATTAGTTAACGTATCCCAAACATTACAGTGTGAATGCCTTCTATACATAAAACAACGGACATGTGTCCGTTTGACCATGACAAATCACCTTTCCAAAGCTAAAAACATGAAGACATAAGGATAAATTTGCTCCATATTCTACGCATACAGCATGGCCGTCATAATTTGTTCACGTACATGTGTGCACACAATGCAGAGTCAAATACAAATGTATCCAAAAGTGTCTTAATATTTCGCCTTCAAAGTATAATTTACATCCACAATATTTTTGACTCTGCATCATGTGCACTACTGTACGTGTAAAAAAAATGACGCCCATGCTGTATGCGTGGTAAAATTGACGCTACATGGACAATATGTTGGTCATCCCATGTACATTATAAAATATTAATATTCATATCATATTTTTTCACTCCGCATCATGTGCACTACTGTACGTGTAAAAAAAATGACGCCCATGGTGTATGCGTGGTAAAATTGACGCTACATGGACAATATGTTGGTCATCTCATGTACATTATAAAATATTAATATTCATATCAGATTTTTTCACTCCGCATCATGTGCACTACTGTACGTGTAAAAAAAATGACGCCCATGCTGTATGCGTGGTAAAATTGACGCTACATGGACAATATGTTGGTCATCTCATGTACATTATAAAATATTAATATTCATATCATATTTTTTCACTCCGCATCATGTGCACTACTGTACGTGTAAAAAAAATTACGCCCATGCTTTATGCGTGGTAAAATTGACGCTACGTGGACAATATGTTGGTCATCTCATGTACATTATAAAATATTAATATTCATATCATATTTTTTCACTCCGCATCATGTGCACTACTGTACGTGTAAAAAAAATGACGCCCATGCTGTATGCGTGGTAAAATTGACGCTACATGGACAATATGTTGGTCATCTCATGTACATTATAAAATATTAATATTCATATCATATTTTTTCACTCCGCATCATGTGCACTGTAATGCGTAAAAAAAAATGACGCACAACTGTGTATGCGTGAAAATATGACGCAAAACGGGAAAATAAAAACGGCGGCCATTTTCTGCAGGAAGTGATGTAATAGGATATCCTGTTAACAAAATCTGTACTGGGAGTTAACTTTCACTTTCACTTTGCAGTCTCAGATTTATCTAGACTGTGTGGTTGTGTGAAAGGTGTTGTCCTGTGTTTTACTGCTTTTGTGTCCTGTGTGCCTTGTATTTTGTCTTAGTGTCAATCTATTATTGTTGTATAACATTGTCTCAGTCTGTTTAGTGTTATTTTGTCTATACCTGTGATAGTTTGTATTGTCAGTGGGAGTCTGTTGTGGGTAGCATAGTTTGGGGGGTTAGTTGGGCTATTTTTCTCCTTCTTCTTTTTCTTTCACACCTCTACCTTTCCCCATTTCCCACTTTTACTTTCATATTTATTTTGTCCAGCATTAGTCCTCTCAATATGTCAGGTAGGCCTCGCCTGTCCAGGATGGGTGAAGACGAATTGGGGGGGTTCCTATGGCTAGTAAGCCATTTCCTCCCACTAATGCTGGAAGCTGGGGGCCGTGTGATACAGGGGTATCACACGGAGGCGAGGAAAATCCAGTGGGAGAAGGTGCGCCATCACCTGGTCCGGGTCTACGGGAGTCTGAGAAATGTACACCAACTCAAGCACCGCTGGGCAGATCTGATCACCAGGGAACAGGACCTGCTGGACCACCTGGGACTCCGGATTGGTGCCCATGTTGGTGAGTAAAAATCTATTAAATGGGAATGATAGAAATCTGTGTGTGAACATGTGATGATTGTTAGCCAATCTGCAAAATAAGTAGCTGACTGTGTGTAATGCTAGGGAAACCTAGGCCCATGGTTATACACATAAATCCTTATATTTTGCAACACATGTACACTCAATAACAGCATTAAAATCCAACATCTATTTGTATTTTGCTAAGTCGCCCCCTCTCTGCGTCACAAAATGTTGCAAATGCTGCGCTACCAAGGTATACATATGTGTCCTAATGTGTATTTGTTGCAGAATGTGTATGAAGACCTATGCTACCAGTCCGATGGCTCATTTTTGCAACACATACCAGATGCCTGTAGCTGCATGTAATGTAGTGTTGCATTTGTGTCAGAAAAGCAACACGTGAACTGCTCTATTTGTACTCCACTGGTCATAATGGCCAGTGAGTACGTCATGTAGAAACAACATACCTACATATGCAGACGCCATAGCTAGACAGAAAATTGGAAACACATGATGATGCTATACATGTGTGTTGCCTTCAAGTCACATGAAGTTAGTCATGTTGTTCACACATATGTCACATGTGTGTCTGGTTGCTGTGTGTTGAACCTGTCCACATAGCCTGTTTGATTGTGAGTGGTCATGCAGTCCTCATGGAACCAGTTTTGGAATGTCTCTCTGGGATGCACATGCTGAGATGTATGGTTAACATATTGTTGGGACATACTAATGGAGGATTAACTTGGACGACACATGACTGTCCTGGCCACTGCATGAGTGTAGTAGGGTGTGACACTGGAGCAGGAGACTCATCCAATGATAATGTTGAATACAAAGTCATCCATGCAGGATGAGCATGTGTGAAAGTCTATCATTACCATGTCATATTCACACAGTGTCATTGTAACAGAAATTATTTGTCCGTTCACCCAGTCTGAGTATAATCTTTGTTTCATGCTTTACAGGTGGACCAGCCCCGTACACCGTGGGAGAGGTGGCCCATTTTGACGACCCGATACCTACAGTGAGTGTCGCCTGAGTGCTATTTACATTGTTTGGTAATGAAGCATGATGGATTACTGTGTGTTCAAGAGAATTCATGATTTGATGTGCTGGCCGTTCATTGGCTTTGTTGTTTTAGTGTGATATCAAATTTGAATAATGTTTCTGTAAAGCAACACCTAGTCATCTCTCAGATTGAGGGGTTGTAGCCCATTCAATTAGGGCAGCAATTGGGAATGGTATGACTCATTTGGAATACACTGGTCAATGTTAGACTTGGTCAGGGACTTGCCATCAACTGAGTCTGCACATCAGACTGACAGTCTCCCAGATAGCTTAGGCACATGGCTTTGATGACAAGTGTTTCTTCCTAGTTGAGGATGGACTGTGTACACTGTAGGTCGGATCTTCCAGGGCCATGTACTTCCACAAGGTGAACTCGAAGTGTATGTGACTTGAGTGCAATGGCCTAGGTGTTCAGTTGAATCATGTGAATGGGTGTTCTACCTCCTCTGTGTGTGTTGTTAAACATGCCTCACTAATAGTATGTTGGGCTAAGTCATATCATCTTGACATGTGTGGACCTGGGATGTGACAAGGTTGGGCTGACTACAACGTGTTGCTAGCCCTTCATAGTTGTTGTGTGTGAAGGCACATAGGCCCGTATTTATACTTTTTGACGCTAAACTGCGCTAACGCAGTTTAGCGTCAAAAAGTTTAGCGCCGGCTAACGCCATTCTGAAGCGCCATGCGGGCGCTGTATTTATTGAATGGCGTTAGCCGGCGCTAGCAGACCGGCGCTGCCTGGTGTGCGTGGAAAAAAACCACGTACACCAGGCAGCGCCGGCGTAGGGAAAAATGGCGTTAGGGCATCTTAAAATGGTGCAAGTCAGGTTGACGCAAAAAAATCACCTCCACCCGATTTGCGCCATTTTTAACGACGCCCAGACGCCATTTACATGACTCCTGTCTTAGTAAAGACAGGAGTCATGCCCCCTTGCCCAATGGCCATGCCCAGGGGACTTCTGTCCCCTGGGCATGGTCATTGGGCATTGAGGCATGTAGGGGGGCACAAATCAGGCCCCCCTATGCCAAAAAAAATTATAAAAAAAATGAAAAATTATACTTACCTGAACTTACCTGAATGTCCCTGGGATGGGTCCCTCCATCCTTTGGTGTCCTCCTGGGGTGGGCTAGGTTGGCAGGGGGGGTCCCTGGGGGCATGGGAGGGCAGCTGTGGGCTCATTTTGAGCCCACAGGTCCCTTAACGCCTGCCCTGACCCAGGCGTTAAAAAGAGGTGCAAATGCGGGGTTTTTTGCCCCACCCACTCCCGGGCATGATTTTTGCCCGGGAGTATAAATAAGACGCATTTGCATCGCAGTCATTTTTTTGGACGGGAACGCCTACCTTGCATCTCATTAACGCAAGAAAGGCGTTCACGCAAAAAAATGACGCTCTTTCCTCATACTTTGGCGCTAGACGCGTCTAACGCCAAAGTATAAATATGGCGTTAGTTTTGCGCCGAATTTGCGTCGAAAAAAACGACGCAAATTTGGCGCAAACGGAGTATAAATATACCCCATACTTGTTGAACTTTCTATACACTCCTGGGTGTGCATTGAACATGGAATTGTTGGTTGTTCTTCCCACACCACCCACAAAGACTGGGATGTTACTGTGAAACAGGGTACCTAGGACTGTTGCAACCAGTATGTTACACGTACTTAGGGGCATATTTATACTCCGTTTGAGCCAAATTTGCGTCGGTTTATTCGACGAAAATTCGGCGCAAAACTAATGCCATATTTATACTTTGGCGTTAGACGCGTCTAGCGCCAAAGTATGAGGAATGAGCGTCATTTTTTTGCGTGAACGCCTTCCTTGCGTTAATGAGATGCAAGGTAGGCGTTCCCGTCCAAAAAAATGACTGCGACACAAATGCGTCGTATTTATACTCCCGGGCAAAAATCACGCCCGGGAGTGGGCGGGGCAAAAAACCCGCATTTGCGCCTCTTTTTAACGCCTGGGTCAGGGCAGGCGTTAAGGGACCTGTGGGCTCAAAATGAGCCCACAGCTGCCCTCCCATGCCCCCAGGGTCCCCCCCTGCCACCCTTGCCCACCCTAGGAGGACACCCAAGGATGGAGGGACCCATCCCAGGGACATTCAGGTAAGTTCAGGTGAGTATAATTTTTTTTTTTATAATTTTTTTTGGCATAGGGGGGCCTGATTTGTGCCCCCCTACATGCCACAATGCCCAATGACCATGCCCAGGGGACATAAGTCCCCTGGGCATGGCCATTGGGCAAGGGGACATGACTCCTGTCTTTACTAAGACAGGAGTCATGTAAATGGCGTCTGGGCGTTGTTAAAAATGGCGCAAATCGGGTGGAGGCGATTTTTTTGCGTCAACCTGACTTGCCCCATTTTAAGATGCCCTAACGCCATTTTTCCCTACGCCGGCGCTGCCTGGTGTACGTGGTTTTTTTCCACGCACACCAGGCAGCGCCGGTCTGCTAGCGCCAGCTAACGCCATTCAATAAATACGGCGCCCGCATGGCGCTTCAGAATGGCGTTAGCCGGCGCTAAACTTTTTGACGCTAAACTGTGTTAGCGCAGTTTAGCGTCAAAAAGTATAAATACGGGCCTTAGCACCTTTTGTGACTTGAGTTAGTACCTAGGGCCAGAGTGAGAAAAATGTCTACACGTTGCAAATGGCATAAATATATGTTTGTGATTTGCAAACGTCTGTTTCCTATTCCAAAATGTATTTGGTGGTCATGTACATATTAGGAAAATGCTTTTCAAAATGGAAATGATAAAGGGCTTTACCAGACCTACTTGCAAATCACAGTGGTAGGCAATCCCATTTGCAACCGAGTACGTGGTTGCAAAGTGAGTAGCTGAGTAGCTGTTATCATCCACTTGAAGTGGATGGTAACCAACTTGCTGACTGGAAGGGGTCCTCATTGTAAACCTTCACCTTTGTGAGTGGACCAAAATAATCCTGCACAAAACAGCCAGTGGTCTAAGGGACCAATAATTACCGTGAACATTTCCTAGTTGAATTGTTGTGTTTTTAAACTAATTGCAGCTCATTTGCCTACACTTGGGGAAAAATTACTTGCTTCATTTAAAAGCAGTCACGTCTATGGATTTCTGCTGGTCCCAGCAGGCCTCCATCCCCGTGAGTGCCCATAGTCGCTACGGTGGGGCAACTTGGAACCCACATCATTGATGTTCATGAGGTGGGTTTTCGGGACCCCATAGCGACTCGCAGACGGTGTCAGAGACACCGTTCTGCTTTGCATAATTGCTAGTTGTTATTTCAAGATTCCTACATCTGACCCCTAGTGTGGACATATGATTCTGGGCCAGGGGTTCAATCTTAGCACACAACTAATTCCAAATGCCATTGAGTGAGGAGTGTGATTGTTATCACATAGAATGACATATGTAGTGAAGTCAGTATGCGGAAGAGCTGGTGCCATAATGTCTCATGCCTTAGGTATGATTTGGTTGAGTAGTTTAGGGTGATGTCATCCATCATGTAGAGACATGTATATGCTAGGTGTGATATGCCCTTAGGTATGCAGGATTCACATGTACTTCCTCTGAGCCTTTCCGTGAACTATGTTGTAACAATTGCTGCAAAAAATACATTTCTAGTAATGGACAAATGACCCATGGTGGTATTCAACCCACTGTAAATTCAATGCTCAATATTTCCCTTTTTTCTTCACAGCTGCAAACCTGAGTGCCGCAGAGCGCAACCATTTGGAGCGCCGTGCAATGAGGTACAGCCACATCCTGCAGGTGCAGTGTGGGTATCGGAGGATGGCCCGCAGATATAATTCGGATCGGGCCTCCGGGGCGTGGTATGCCACACCACAGGCTCCCCCAACGGTGCCACCAACAACCACCGCCACTACATCCACCAGGTCTGCCCAAGGGGACACAGCAACGGACCAGGCATCTTCATCCAGACCTGGACCCAGCCGTGTGTTGGGAGCAGGGCTGTCCCGTGGCCACTCCACTCCAGCAACAACCTCCACCTCCACCGGCACCCAGACCAGCACTGACCCTCCTATTGACCCTGCAGCCTTCCAGGCATTGTCCAGAAAATTGGACAGGTTGATCCGCAAGGTTGACAACCTTGCGGAGGACATGAATGAGGTTAAGAAGAAGGTGCGCTCCATCCGGCGCACACTACGCAGGGCAAATCTGTAGTCATTTTGCCCTCCTGAACTTTTACCCCTCCCCTCTCACCTCTTTCCTTTTTCATACTGTTAGTTGGGTTTGGGGGGTTAGTTATAGGATAAGTATAGGAAATTAGCCTAGTTAGTGTTAGGTAAGAGGGTGGGGGGTCCTTATTCTTTCTATCTAATATTTTTGTGTGGGTGGGTGGGTGGGGGGCAATGTTGGGATTCCTGTTTAATTAAAAAAAGAAAAAAAAAAAAGGAAAAAAAATCAAAAAAAAAAAAATAACAAAAAAATATATGTTTGTTTAGGATAGTATAGTATGTGTGTAGGTTAGTAAGTGTTGTCCTGCATGTGTCTTGTCTCTTAATGGTGGGTGGGGGGTTGATGTTTAGATCGTTTCGTTACATGTGTAGAGTAAGTTTAGCTTAGGTTAGTTAGGGACAGTTGTGGGTTAGTAGTAGTCAGGTTAGATCAGTGTAGGTTTACCTTTCCCTTAGTTGCCTCTTTTATTACTACTTTGAAATAAAAAAATTGTTAACCCTTTACCTGATGCGTTAGTTGCTACCTTTTCATAGCCTTGACATCAGTGTAGCAGAAAGTTTTAGTATGACATTTGTGTTCCATGCTCGCTATCCCCAGGCTAATGAGGTTTAACATGCCAGCTACCCGTGTGCTAACTTGGTAAGTATCCACCATGTGGGAGAGCCAACATTGGTAGTGTGCATTGATCATCAAGGTTTGGGGTTGGTATGTATCCTACTTCACAAAGAGTGCTTCCCGACTTGTTATTGTAGGTAAATAGATAGGTCGGACAGCATTGTGAAGTTCTGGGAGAGCTTTGTAGATGAGGATTTGTTCACACTCTTGTCTTGTTGCTGTCATTGCTGACCTACATCATGTGTGTACTGATTCAGCATGACTTTCCTTCATGGAAGTATACGCCGTAAGGGTGATTGATGCAGTGTAATTTGCTTATCATTCCTTTCATTTTACAGCATAATTTCCAATTTTAGTATCGCATGGTGCCTACATTTCTCAGCCACCATTAGTTGTCTAGAATAGCTGTAGATGGTGCATCATTCTGTCCAACACAGCATGATTGTGTGTGCTTAGTCCCTTCATCAGTTATTTTCCTCAGTATAGTGAAGCTATGATGCAATCCTGGCCACTGCACAGATGTTTCAGTATACATGAAATCAGGACAGTAGTATAGAGAATCTACATGGTTGCCACACAGCCACTTTGGAGTTATCTACTGCACAGTTGAAGTGTGAAATGACACAGAGACACAATAGGTGTGCAAGTGATATTTATTTGTAGGTGGTGTAATGCAAAATGTCCATTCACAATGTTAGCTGAGTCCGTTCTGGTGCATTCTTACATGGTGATCCTACAGACGGGGTGTGGATGATGCTCCTGACATGCTGGGGTGAGGTCACAGACGGTGCAGAGGAACATGAATTGCCAAATGGTAGGAGAGAGACATTCACTGGCAATGGGGACAAGTCATACAGTGGATTGCCGAACAGTCATTGAGGGTAGTTGTAGTGAGACTGGCATGTGTCAAAACGTAGGACCTTGGTCAGAGTAGGCCATGGTGCAGGGACTAGGGCTTCCGGGTACTCTTGCGTGTGAATGTTATCTGTTCCATGTCTTCTTCTTCTGATGTGTGTGTTGCCTGGTGTATCCTTGTTGCTGTTGGTTGTGAAGGGGCAACACACACCTCAGTGTTAGAAGACATGGAGGCAGACATCCCGGGGGCTGATCCCTGTCGAGTAATGAAGGGCAGTACTGCAGCAAGGAGGGCCTGCTGGTTTTTCAGAATGGCAGCCACATCCCGATGGTAGGCAGCCAGGTCGGCCCTGAGGGGTTCTATGTTGCATTCGTGCACACGTTGACTGGCTTGCAGTTGGAGTTGTTGTGTCAACTGGATGACAGCTGTGCAGATTTCCTTCTGTGTTTTTAGAAGTTCCTCCAAGAGCGATGTTCTGGCTTGCATTGCAGCTGCCTGATCAGCAGTTGACAACATGCACGAACGCACCCCCTCAAGGCTGGCTGCCATAGTTTGCATCCCCACCCGCACCTCCTTGGCCAGCTCCCGCTGGACCCCAACGACAGTTCTTTCGAAGCTGGTGCCAGTGTCGTCAGAGTCCTCAGCTGTGTTGGAGCTGGCAGGTCTTACAATTGGGGTGGCGGGTGGTTCTACTGTGGTGGCTGCTTCTTCTGTGCTCCTCCTTGTGACTGAAGGTGGGGTTTGGAGGCTTGCAAGGACCATGTCAAGGGTCTCTTGTGGGAGGTTGATGGTCTCGTCATCCATGTCATCAGGGAACTCATGGACAGGCATATCGGCAGGAGATCTGTGTTCCTCTGCAATGAAACAGGGTACAATTAGTGTGTCTGTGTTGTGACAATTTTGCTTTAAGATACAAGCCTTTGGATGCCTTAACTTTGTACTCTGTGTTTGTCTTGGTATCTGCTGTCCGTCATAGGGCATTGTTGTAGGCCTATGGCCCACCTGTGTGTCACATGTATGATATGGATCTTTCAGACATGTCTGCCAGGTCGCCTCTAGGTGTTGCTTTGTAATTATTTAGAAATAGGCGTTTTTTTGTCCTACTCCTCCCTCGGTGTTTCACTATTGTTATGGAGGGACATTTTGTTGGGTGGGCTCTCATTATCCTACATGTGATTCTTGGCTTTCTAGGCAGCAGGATAGCTAATGGTGTGGGGGACTAAGTTTGACCCACTTGTATACAACTCTGTCACCCAGATATTCAATTTAGCTCAGACTAACTAGCAGTGCCTCTGGTCTCCCACATCAAAGGAATGTTTAGACATCCGAGCGCATGACATCTTTGGAACTTCTCAGGGAAGTGGTGGTCACTCAGGTCCTACACATTTCTATCTTTTCCGGTATGTTCCCATACACAAATGACAAAGACAGTATTTGTTTGATATGAAGTTTCATTGTACAACTGACTTGTAGGAATTTAGGTGTGAGCCCCAATAACCCAAACAATACACACTGTTAGAATTGAAATAGTCTGCAGGAGACTAATACATTAGTACACAACTATCATGGTGCCTAACAGTTTCTACTCTCCCTCTGCTTGTTCTATGTATAGCACAGCATGTTAAGTTTGGAGCTTGCCTGTCTGAATCACAGGGGAGACATCATCCCTCATATCAGAGGAATGGGCTGGGATCTGGTCGTGCATCAGCAGCAAGGCAGGCAGCATCTAGTTGTGAATTTATGTTGGGAAACTCCCCCATGCGTGTCTTGGGACGAGGAAGTGAATTTAAAAGACATATGTCATGGTGATGACAAGGTTTCCCTACGCAGGAATGCCAGACCTTCAACCCTACCACATCTATCAGCAACGTACCAGACGGTATCCTTGACTGGGGCACAGAGTGAATATGTTCTGGCAAACTCCAGTGCAGAAGTAGGCAAAACAGGGTGATTTGACTAATTAACAACACCCTAGGACTGACTATTTGCTACATTAACTGATAGGAAGGGCAATGAGAATCATTTAGTGCAAAGTGCTCTGAGGCTCTTAGATGTGAGCAAATGAGTATTAGTACATTCAGGGTAAGATGCACAAAGGCCTCCAGCCTGAGGCTAATGCGCAAAGTATACGTTTCACTTGCCACACTACACTTTGACTGACTGTGGGTGTTGTGACTGCCCTGCCAGCACACTTGCCTCTCAGGCCCTGCCCCATACACTTTTTATTCACATTGCATGAACTGTACATGTTACGTGGCATTACCTATGCATGTCAATGTTAGGATGTGGTATGGATGTAAACATTGTTGATGTTTGTATATGATGGGGTATAATGTGTCTTACTGGATTGGCCTGTTTATCGTATGAATGTCCTATTTTTGTGTAAGACTGTGCAGATGTGTTTCAGTGACCAGTTGCCTGTGTCCCCTCCTCAATGTTGTTGTCTGAGCAGTATGACATTAGTGATGTAGCCTTGTTAGCCAGGCACGTGAGGGACTCTGACGTATGCAGCATGTGTGTGTCGTTAGTGCTGTGTGGCTCCTATTGCTGTTTACTTAGGGTTATGTATGTGTCAGTTATGGACATTCGGCATTTGAGTGTACTGGTACCTTTGTCTTATTTCTAGGAGTAATTGCAGATGTCATCCTCACCCCCTATTTTAGGTATGTATGTTCCAGGGTGGGGTTCCTGCCATTTGGTGCTATAGCTGCACAGAGATGAGAGGTGTTATTGTCAACTGTGGTGGCAGTTAAGTTGCAGTTGTTGTATTTGCTACAGCATTACAGGTAGGGACCTAGTTGATGGGGAATAGATTTTGCAAGACAAGTGCCTGGATGTGTATTTGAGGTAGTGTCCTTCCCACCTGTCACTGCTTTCCCTTGGCTCTCTTGTTGTAATTACAGGATGTCCCCGTGGGACTGTTGTGGTTGCTGTATTTTGTCGTGCCCCAGCTTCGGTCAGTACTGGGCATGCCCCCCTGCCGTGCCCCTTTCCCCATGCCACTTCATATATGTGCTGACTTACATGCATTGTGTAGTAGGTATCCCCCCCCTGCTTACAATCCTCATTATTGCATTTGAATTCCCCATGCGACTTACCCTGCATGTGCGTTGTGTCGTGGTAGTCTGCGCTGTCCAGTCCTTGAATCCCTGTGACGATCTCCTCCGGGATGACGGCTGCGACCATCTCCTCCATGTGGTCCAGGGCCTCCTGTTGTGCTGGACTCCCCCCTCCAGTCTGCATTGCTGCCTTCCTGTTCCTGGCCATTTTCTCTTTGGTCCTACGTTTGCAGTCATGCCAGCGTTTCTTACACTCGGTGACTGTCTGGCGTTCTTCAGCCACACTGTTAATCTTGTCCACAATTTGTTTCCAGATGGCCTCTCTCCTACTGAGTGGCAATTTTGAGGAGATGAAAAGTTGGTGCTGGTGTTCCGTCACCTCTTTCACCAGGATTTCCTGCTCCTCTGCACTGAAGCGACACTTTCTTTTTTTTTTTTTAAATGTCCTGGTTCCTGTATGCTTCCTCCTGGCTGGTTCCTGGTCTGCTCTCATCCTCCTGGGGTCTGTTGGGGCATCTAGGATCCATTTTGGGTCTCCTCTCCTGAAAGGGCAGTTTTCGCGCAAAAATGTAACTCAATAGCGTGAGAAAAAATGGCATTTTCACGATTGCGCTGTCGTAAATCGACCCACAGTGATGTGCGTCGCATTTACGTTGGTTTCCTTTACGACAGACCGACGCTGTGTGCGTCACGAAATAATGACTCCCACCTGTTGGTTGCGCCGCCGTACGTCAAAGTATAAATTTGACGCCCGCATGGCGCTTCCAAATGGCGTTAGACGGCGCAATTTTTTTTGACGCAAAATTGCGTTGGTGCAGTTTTGCGTCAAAAAGTATAAATATGGCCCAAAGTTTACAAGGACGTTATAGTAAGGTTCAGATTTTACATCACAAAACTATAGAAATTCAGTTGATAGAGTCATTTATACAGCATTGAAAGTTATAATGATGTCAGTTATGAATATCTGGTAAATTTCAGTGTTTTATTTGTTTTAAATAGTAGATTTTTTATATTACTTATATATATATTTCACTTAAAAAAAACAAAGTTTAAAAGGACGTTATAGTAAGGTTCAGATTTTACATGACAAAACTATAGAAATTCAGTTGATAGAGTTATTTCAAGTAACTATAACTTGTGCCCTAAACTAACTATAACTCGTGCTGTCGCTATGCACAGTTTCCTCATCATAATTTTACCGCAAATGTTACAGTGATATTATCAGTTATGTCTATGACATCCTTGACATGGTATCCGGTGTCTTTTTGCCTCTGTCTCCTGTATTTTTGATTGTGTGCTGGATTAAGTTTTTGCTGATTTTGGTACTCTGGGCACTTTACCCCTGCTAACCAGTGCTAAAGTGCAAGTGATGCCTTTGCAAATTGTGATTATGATTGCTTATCCCTGATTGGCATGTTTGATTTACTAGGAAGTCCCTAGTAAAGTACACTAGAGGTGCCCTGGTCATGTAAATCAAATGCTACTAGAGGGCCTGCAGCACTAATTGTGCCACCCGCACGAGTAGCTCTGTAAACATGTGTCAGACCTGCCATTACAGTATCTGGGTGTGCAGTGTTAAACTACCATGTCGACCTGGCAAGTGCTCCCACTTGCCAGGCTCAAATCTTCCCTTTAATATAAGGTAGGACATGTACCGATGTGTTTTACATGACCTGATATTGTAATACTGCCAAGTTCGGTGTTCCCTATTAAAAGGCCTATCTTTCCTATAGGTGTACATGGGGATTGTGTTTAGATACCTTTTCAGTGCAGTTTCCCATTGGGAGAAGATATAGACTTGGAGTTTGGGGTCTCTGAACTCGCAATTTAAAAATACATCTTTTGGTAACATTGGTTTCTAGATTGTGAGTTTGAAAATAGCACTTTTAGAAAGTGGGTATTTTCTTGCTTAACCTTTCTGTGACACTGCTTGGCCTCTGAATTCATATCTGTGTCAGACTGACAGTTGGGTTGTTTGTGAATTCACTCTAGACAGTAACACAAAGGGAGCTGAGGTGTGTCCTGCAAATCCTGATGGGTCTTCCTGGGCTAGAGTGGGAGGGAGAGCTGACACCTGCAATTGAAGGAGATGTGTCTGACCTCACCCAATACAGTCTCCAACCCCATAGTTTTCCACTTCAATTCCATCAAGATGGCAGTAAGATGTGCCACACTTTTTGGCATAAATTCAGAATGTGCATGTTTCAGTCTACATGTCAGAATATTTTAAAGAAACAGAAGAGGAAGATATTTGAGAACTCACTTAAAATGTGTCCAAATGTTTGTTCCTATAGCACTAAGCATAATTTCTATGACAAAATGAACCCCCACACTGTGTTCCTTTCTAAATTAAATGTTTTAAATTTTAACAGTTTGCCACACTTTTGTCATACGTAAGACTGTTAGCACTCTGGTTTTTCTTTAAAACACTCTGGGACTGATTTAAGGAAAGTGGCACTGCACCCAGTGCAGCGCCACTTTCCTTGCGCCCCTTAGCATTTCCCTAATGCCACCATGTGCATGCTGTATCTAAGATACGGCGCACCATGGCAGTAGTTAGGGAACTAGCGTCAATATTTTTGACACTAGTTCGGAGCTTTGCAGGATTGGCGTAATGAATGTTGGTGCTAATCCTGCAAAGCCCTTTGAGGCTCATTGTAAACTATAGTGTGCCTCCTGTTATCGCCTGCTCCGAGATGTCTTTGCACCATTTTGTGGCCCCCCTAATGGGGGAATGCCCCATTTGCATACATTATGTCTGGCGCAGGCATAATGTAGTGCAAAGGGTTACAAAGTGGCACCATGCATGCATTGCACCACTTTGTAAATGTGGTGCAGCGATTTGGGCCTCATTGGGCCACAGTGTAAAAAAATGATGCTAATGTGGTGCAAGGAGGCACTAGGAGCTCTTAAATCTGCCCCTCTGTGAGGCTGCACAAGAACTCAAGGGAATCAACTGACAGGCTGCTCCTATTGGAAGTAAGTTTTACTGAGAATGTCAGTCTTCATTCTCATATGGCTGAGAACAATAGTGTGAATTTACAGAAAATATGCTCTCATTTTATCTTCTGGAGCACCTTCCATAACCTCCATGGCAAAATCATGAGAAAACTATTTTCTGGCAAACATGATTCATAAAAACCCAGCAGAAGGCTTTTTCACAGGCTGAAATCACCTTAGCAACAAATGATTTATGTTATAACTAATATCTATTATCACTCTTTATATGTTCTCCTTTTTGTGTCCCTCAAAATCTGCAATGCATTTCAATGGGGTGCTATCATGTATATTGCTCCCACAGTGGGTGCCATCACTTTGTGGTTGAAGTCCTGGTAGCCAATCAGATCTTACAATGTGATCTGTGCTTAGGCTCTGCTCAGATATACAAATTCAGATTTCTTTTAATATCTCAAAAACTACTGAACGGATTTACACCAAATAACATAAAACATTAGTTCTGGACTTAGAGCTACCTTTCTGCCAAATTTGGCATAGTTCTGTCCAGTGGTTGGGGCTGTAGCCGTGTTAAAAATACCAGCGGGAATGAAAATGGGAAACACACTTTTTTACCACCCCACCCTTTTCTTTACCCCCAATTTACAGATCACCCCAAAACTTTTTACGTACAACAAGACCCTTGGGCAGACCTCTTTTGAAATATTTTAGAAAGATTCATCCAACGGGGCCAAAGCAATGGCTAAGTCAAAAAATGCTTCAATAATTCCCTTCTGTGCCTGCCAGTAGGTTATATATATTTCAGTGAAAAAAACAAAGATTACAGAGTCGTTATGGTTAGAAAATATAATTTAAAAGAAACATAGAAACTCACTTAAAAAAACAAAGGTTACAGGGACATTATAGTTAAGCTCATATTTTAAATGTACAAAACCATAGAAAGTCAGCTTTTATAGTAAGAGTTATTTCAAGTAACTATAACATGTGCCCTCCCTAAGGTTACTATAACTTGCACTCCCACCACTCTAAAATTACCCTTGCCACCCAAAAGCACATACCCACCCTAAACCCTAAAAATGGCTTTGCCCAAATATATATATATATATATATATATATATATATATATATATACATATACACACACTTAATACTTACTTGTAAAACCTTTGCAGTGAATATGCCTTTACCATTCTTCCCTTTACAACTATTTTTCCTTAATGGGATGCATGGTAAAGGCATATTTGTTGTAAAGGCATGCGTTATAATGTTGCATGTGTGGTTCTAACACGTTTTTCTCATCCTTCACAAGATTTAAAAACACTTCCCAGAGGTCGATGAGATATTTGGCGTCAGTGAAGTGTGTGGTAACCATACACAATCAATTTAAACCTTAACAATAAATCTAGAGTGTTGCGGGTGTTGCAGGGTGCTTCTTACTCGAGCTGCTCTCCATCTAAACTTGGGAACTACCCAGAGTTCTCTCTTCTGTTTTGCATAGTTTATGCATCACTCTAACATTAAAAGGGTTTTATTTTGATTTATACGGGGTTCTCCCTTGTGTCTGGACAAAGCTAAACCTCTCTGAAGATATGTAATGACATTGAAACATGTGCCAGGGGTTGCATTTTGCTCATTCCAGGTTTGCTTGGATGGTATTTTACCAGTCCAAAGCTGTCATACTATGCATGGAGTGGTAAAAGGCTACAGCTCGCCAGGGGTGACACTGGACCAAACCTATGTTTAAGGATTTTGCTGTACAAATGGCAAACGTCTTGGTCACTTTCTAGCTCGGCATAGATAGCACTTGCGAATCCTATGATCAAAAACCTTGCTAATAAAACAGACATTTGAGGTGAGCAAATCTAGAGTGTCGCTGGTGTTTCAGGGTGCTCCTTACTGGAGCTGCTCTCCACCTAAATATGGGAACTACCCAGAGTATTCTCCTGTTCTGCATCATTTATGTGTCATTCTTTGTTCTGAGATGTATATATTGGTTTGTCCACATATAGGATTGATGAGCCCTTATTTTTATAGAACGAGGGAGCATAAGATCACCCTTACCAGAGATCACAACTGATGCAGCAAGGATTCTTAAATCTCAAACATTGTGTGTAAATATACAAACCCCATCACTGGTCATAAGGACCTTTTTTTGTTGTCGTGGAGAGAGAGTTATGAGCAATCGTTTATGTACATTTCCGTAAACAGTGAAGATCAGTGTGACTCCACAGGAAATAAGAAAGAGATTTGAATAAGTTTTAAAATATTTACTAGTAAAGTTATTAAAATCCAGTTCATTATTTGGTAAGTATTCATATTTTATGCATTATTACAAGTTTAAATGGTGCAGGAGACAATATTTCAAGATAGGGAAAAATAGAACAGTAACACAAATTATACAAAGAATACAAAATGTGTGACAAGTGTGTTCCTTAAAGCCCTAATCTAAATTAGGCAGGTATGGGTTGATAAAGGGTATTTCGTTAGGCAAGTAGAATAAGATGTCAGCTTAAGAAAACCAAATAAAGGTCTCTGACCAGAGACTATGAATGCTTAGGAATGAAACCTTTGCAGTCACAAAATAGAAATCAGCAGAAGTGAAAAGGGTCTTCTCAGTTCAAAGTCAGTCAGCATCTCATCTCTATGCTAAGGAACACACTTATTATTCAACAAGGCACTAGTTTGCAACATTAACACTTGTTGTCACTCTCGGGAACTATTCATATTTCTCCAGACTCTGGGAGCAGGTAAACCTCACTCTTTCTCAGGGCAAAACAGTGGCCTATGCCTGGCTGCGTCCATGAATTGTTACACTAGACAGCCTGCTGGATAGGATGCAGCCAGCTTTTCTCATGAGTCACTCGCCCAGCCTGGCTGCCACCTTCTTTCGATGAGAACCTTACTATCAGCCACCTAACAATGTACTATTCACTAACTAGCAATAGGCGTCTGGGAGAACACACCGGATCTGCAATGGTAAAACAGCAACATGCAAAACAAGTGAGAAGGAAAAGGGCAGGGTCCTACCCCAGTACGGACTGCTGCATGAGCCTCCAGACCAACAGGTGAGTGCACTGTTGGCACGATGCATGTGGTATGGATGCATGTAGTGGGGTGTGAAGACATTGTGTAAATGGGGTGGGTGTATGTCCCCTGGGCGCCATACAGGTTGTGTGCTGGCTCATGTGTGTGTAAATGGTGATGTGAAGGGGTATTGTGGGCCATAAGTGTAACAGGCAGGATTGTCTGACTAATACTATTTTCCTGTGTGTATTCCCTCTGCAGGTCAGCGCCCATCAAAAGAAGGGTAAATGGTGTGCCATCGCCAAGGACGTGCGGACCCTGGGGGTCTATGGCAGGCGGAGCACCCACTGTTGGAAACGGTGGGAGGACCTGAAACGCTGCGCATGGAAGACCACAGAGGCCCAGCTGGGGATAACCTTGCACAGACGAAGGGGTGCCTGTCAAATGCTGACCCCCCGATGGTCCGCATACTGGCAGTGGCCTATCCTGAGCTGGATGGGCGCTTGAGGGCATCACAGCAGCCACAAGGGGGTGAGGACAGTGCCCATCATTATAACTTATGCATTTTAGGGTGGTATCCGGGTGGGGGATGTGTGTCAGTGGGTGCCCCTAGGACAGGCCTGACATTGCAGCATAGGTCCCCTTGTGGCAAGGGTCCAGAAGGGATAATCCTGCTACCTAGCTTGGAAGCATTCACTACTGGTCAAGGCTGCGTTGGTCCCAGGTGTGCTGGATTTTCTGGTGTGTGCCACTCCCCATTCCTTGTTGGCTAGCAACATCACTGGTAGAGCAATGCATAGTGCATAGGCCTGTACGCTGTGGGTGGGTGTGCTATGTACACCAACGCTGGTGTTAGTGCAACCATTGACCAAGTGTATCCTTTGTCTCTCCCCCCCTTTTGTTTTGTCACTCTGTCCTTATGTGCATTAACATCATCTGGAGGAGGAGGAGAGGCACCAGTGACGGAGGGAGCTACATCCCACAGGACCCAGGTGGCGGAGTCCACTGACAGTGAGGGCACCAGTGGGACGTAGGGCGAGGGGAGCACCACTGCGGAGACAGCAGGGAACAGTTCAGACACAGATACCTCCACCGATGGAAGCTTCCTGGTGGTGATGGACACCTCTGTGACCACCCCAGCTACAGGTACAACTGCCACCCTCGTACCAGCACAGTTCTCCCAGCATCCCCTCAGCGAGTTGCCCATGCCCGCTCACCCAGGAGGGTGGGCATCTCCTTCGCCCCAGGCACCTCAGGCCCTGCCCCAGATAGTCCTGTTGCCCTGAGTGAGGAGGCTATTGACCTCCTGAGATCCATCTCTGTAGGGCAGTCAATCATTGTGAATGCCATCCAGGGGCTGGCAGCCCAGATGCAACAGACTAATGCATTCCTGGAGGGCATTCACACTGGCTTGGCAGCCCAAAAGAGATCAATCCAGGCTCTGGCCTCCTCTCTGATGGCAGCCATTGTCCCTGTTTCCACCCTCCCCCCTCAAACCTCCTCTTCCCAATCCCATTTCCCTCAACCCCAACCTATCCCAAGCACACTGGCAGACGAGCATGCACACAAGACAACACACAAGAGTGCTCAGGCAAACACAAGCACCACACATCATCCCACAGGCACTCACACAAACACCATCCAGATGCAGACATACTAACATCCACAATTTCCACTGATTTCCCCTCCTCCTCCACCTCCTTCCCAGTTCCGTCTAGACTCACACCTGCATGCACTGCATTCTCATCCACTACCAGCATCACTACCACACCTAGCAAAACTCACACCTCACTGGCAGACACCTCCACAACAGCCATGCACATGTCCCCTGTGCCCTCTCTCACTGTGTCTGCCCTCCCTAAAGTACACAAACGCAAGCACTCAGACACCCAACAGCCATCCACCTCACAACAGCATCCATCCTATGCACCTGCACCCAAAATCAGCAGACACCTCCTACAACCACTCCCTCTTCCTCCACTTCCAAACCTTCTCCCTCTTCCAGCCCCAATGTCCCTATCAACAACTGACCTCTTCCCTCCCCCTCCTCCCCCGGTCCTGCACGTCTGGCCAGGGTGGCAAAAACCCAGCCAAGCACCTCAACCTCCCAGTCCACGGGCCCAGAAGTCACCACAACCACTCATGGTGGGAAATGATCAGGGCACATGTCCTGAGGGTGAAGGAGCCTGCACCAGGCAGCCTCAAGGGTAAGGAGCCTGCCCCAGCTGGTGCCAGGAAGAGCAAGGAGCCTGCAACAACTGCTGCCAGGACAACCAAGGAGGCTGCCCCAGCTGCTGCCAGGAAGACAAAGGTGCCAGCACCAGCAGGCAGGAAGGGCAAGGGGCCTGGGGCAGGAACTCTGACAGAGCCCCCACCACCAACCGTGGTTGTGCAGCCATCCAAGGCTGCAGGGGATGGGCTGGAGCTTCCCCTCACCAGCAGCAGCACCACCAGTGGGCAGCCAGCTGAGGCTGCAGGGGATGGGCTGGAGCTTCCCCCCACCAGCAGCAGCACCACACCACCACCACCAGTGGGCAGCCATCCGAGGCTGCAGGGGATGGGCTGGAGCTGCAGGGGATGGGCTGCAGCAGCACCTCTTCCACCACTGAGCATCCGTCACCGCCGGCGGACGGTATGTAGTCCTGCCTCCATGGGCTATATGGCCTGCCCCCTGCAAATCCAGTGGGTATGACACCCACCTGAGAGACTGTGACCTTCCATTCTCCAGGATCAAGAGCACAGGGCACAATGCCCCCTCCAGAACCAGTGGGTAAGACACCCACCAACCCCAGGCTCCCCAGGATCAAGAGCACAGGGCATGATGCCTCCTCCAGAACCAGTGGTTAAGACACCCACCTACCCCAGCCTCCCCAGGCTCAAGAGCACAGGGCACGATGCCCCCTCCAGAACATGTGGGCAAGTCACCCACTTGAGAGACTGTGGCCTTGCACTCCCCAGGACCAAGAACAGGGTATGTTGCCCCCTCCAGAGCATGTGGGCAAGCCACCCACTTGAGAGACTGTGGCCTTGCACTTCCCAGGACCAAGCACAGGGCACAATGCCCCCTCTAGAGCATGTAGGCATGTCACCCACTTGAGACACTGTGGCCTTGCACACTCCAGGACCAAGCACAGGGCATGTTGCCCCATCCAGAACCAGTGGTCTTGTTCCCTCTCCCGGCTGAGGTTCCCCCCCATCCCCGTCCTCCTGAGGTTCCTGCCTATTTACCTACTGATACCCCTGCAGTGTTCTCTCCGTGTTGATGCAGGTAGCAAGTGGGGCCTTGGACTTTGGCCTGTGGCCATGTGGCCCACACAAAGTAAGGACTGGGCAGTGTCCCTTGAACTGTACAATTGTAAATATCTGTAACATTGGCTAAGTTATTTTTATACTGTGTTGATCTTATTACACTCATTTTAGTAAATTCATTTTGTCCTTGCATTATTCAGCTGATTTTGGGGGAATAACTTGTTTTCTTGTGCATCTGGTGTGTGTATGGTGTGTGTATGTCGGGTATGTGTAGTGCGTGTGTGTGTCACTCTCTTTTTCCTCCTTGCCTCCCTTGTGTGCTAGGTGGCTGTACTCACCGTCGTGGTCTTTGGCGTCACTGGTGTTTGTGGTGGAGCAGCACGTAGAATAGCATGGGGACGACATGCAGCTCGGGCTCCATGGCGGCGAGGTTGTTCCCTGTGTCTCCAATGGTGAGTCCTTGCACTTCTGATGTCTGTTTTCACCAGGCTTTTGATGTCATTGGTATTGCCCAGGAAAAGGTGGCGGTTTCCAGGGTCTTAATATGGTGGGCAAAATATTGACTTCTGCCTGGCAGTAGGCGGCTATCGCTGTGGTGGCTGTTGTTTCTGCCCTGGCGGTCGGTGTGGTAAAGTGACTGTCTATCTGAGATCTATCCACCATGGTCATAATTTGGCGGTAATTACCGCCAGCCTGTTGGCGGTATTACTGCCACTTTTACACCAACCGCCAGGGTTGTAATGAGGGCCTATGTTCTTTGGGCTGCTGGGGCTTTAGGCCTGCATGGATGGTTGATCCTCTGTTCAAGGTCCTTCTCATAATCTGTCTGAGTTAGTTACCAGGCATGATAATGCAACTACTTTTCGTTCTTCTAGATAGGCATCCCACTTGAGTCTGATTGTGGTTTAAGTTTCAATCCTGTTGACTTGCTTTGCACTTATTCCATTCTGTGCTAGTTTCTAAGAACTGGTACTTTGTCAGTGTTCCTCGAATCTTGAGCCGGGTGAAATATTGCTGTTACTTTGGAAGTTTTCTGGTTCTTCTATGTTTTTCTTCTCTACCTCTGGAGGGAAGATGTGTGTAGCGGAGGAAGGAAGGTTTCGCACAACACCCTGCCATTAAGCATGAGGTTGTTGATCTTTGTGGAATTTGGATTTCCCTGTGCTTTGGCATACATTAGGCCTTTCGTGGATTGTTTGTCTGCCTCAAACTGTATTCCTCCTTTGTCATTTTTTGTTTAAAAAAAATACTTTGCGGACTGTGGGCTATGTTTTTTTGGAATATGGATAATGGATACTTTTTTGTTGAGAATTTAGTGTCTCCTCGTCAGTTGTTGGGGAGAGTCCTGTTCCTTGCAGTCTGCTATGTGTTACCGGCAAGACTGTAATGGATTCCTGTGTGAGATTCATCCAGTTCATTGTTGTATGTAATTGTTTCCAGCTTAGAGCTGCTGGGCTGTTTACCATTAGGTTTCATATAGCACATTTCTTCCTCTGTTTCTTTTCGCACCATTAACGTTTCTGGTGGATGCGCTATATACTTGCAGATTCTTAACTGATCCATCTGCCTCTCCTTTCTGAGCAGTATTTTGTGTTAATAAGGTTCAAAGTTAGTTTTACGTGCTGCATTTCTGTGGCAATCTTATTTTTGCACGAAAGGGTATGGGAAAAAAGACAGATACTGACTCCATATTTGACTCGGTGAACTTACGTCAGGTGAAGTAACAGCATTGATTTAGAGCCTTGACACACCCAAGGTGAGTTATTTTAACTTTTCCTGCTCCAGAGTTGTGAGGTGAGGAACCCACATGTAATGAATTCCTTATACCCACAGGTGACTCCGGGTAAGCACTGAATCCTTACCTCATCATGCCCATCCATCCTCCAATCACAGATTTAATAGTTGTCCCACCTTCTCACAACATATCACTTAATATCAGGAACACTTTTCAGATGTCTGCAGTCCTCTGCAGGCACTCTTCAATGTGTCCCAGAATTTGAGTGCTAGATCGCCCTTTCTTGCTGCATGCTTCATAACCGTTAAGGGTAATGTAGCCCAAACCCTGATGGTCCGCCTTACGGTAATTCAAAATGCTGCTGCTAGACTGTTTATCTGTGCACCTAAGGTTACTCAAGCCAGTCCTTTGCTGAATAAACCTCAGTGGCTTGTCATTAATATGGCACATTTGATTTTAAGGCTGTGCACAGTCAGCAAGGCCCGTTATAACAATGCCCCTTATTTTCTCAGAAAGTCGTTTGCAATGTTTCAGTCCTACCTGAGCCGGTCGCTCCTCCAGTCTTTTGCTCAACATCCCTTTTCAGGAAGCAAAGGAATGGTGCGAAGAGCTTTTCATTGTTAGCTTCTTCCTTCTGGAATACATTACATGAACAACTCAGGTGCATTTTTGAACTGGATATTTCATGCTTGTACATGAGAACATAGCTGTATAACTTGGAAATATCGTAGTGCATTTAGAGGGCTTCTGTTTTATTATATACCTTTTAACACTAAAAAGACATCATACGTGTTTGTACACTTTACAAAAAACATAACACATAGACCTGTCATCCTTGGCGTGTTTTTTCCCATTACTTTTTGCCTTCAACCCTCCTGTTTTGCTGACTTCTTTTTTACTGGCTTTAGGGCTCTGCACACTTTACCACTGTTAACCAGTGTTAAAGTGCTTGTGCTCTCTCCTTATGGTAAGATTGGCTTATACCAAATTTGCATATTTAGTTTACTTGTACGTCCCTAGTAAGGTGACACTACCTGTGCCCAGGCCCTGTAAATTAAATGCTACTAGTGGGCCTGCAGCACTGATTGTGCCACCCACTTAAGTAGCACTTTAAATATTTCTCAGGCCTTCCATTGAAGGCTGTGTGTGCATTTTTAAACTGGCAAAATAAACCCCGTGGCAGGCACAAACCTTCCTTTTAAATACATATGTCACCCCTAGGGTAGGCCCTGGACAGCCCAGAGAACAGGGTGCACAGTATATAAAAGGTTAGACATGTACTTTTTAGTTTTACAATGTCCTGGTAATGAAAACCACCTAAATTCGTTTGTCACTGTTGCAAGGCTGAACTCTCCCACAGGACAACCCTGGGGTTACCTTATTACATTTAATAAACTGTAATTTCCAGTTTGGAGCAGGTAACCAACCAGTTCATTTTTGGTATCTTTAGAATTGTAATGAAAAACCCTAATGTATGGTGAAGTTGGATTTTAAATTACAGTTTTGAAAATGCCACTTTTAGAAAATTGGCATTTTTCTCCCACACTTGTCACATGAAGAAAAGTCAATAGGGAGCTTAGGTGGGCCTGGATGGGCCAACACTGGTAGGAGGGAAGTGAGGAGCTGGGCACAGCACCACTTACACTTGAATAAGCTGTGCCCTGCCTCCACACAAAGGACTGAATACCACCTTTAGTTAGTCTGGAGTCTGGACAGGGAAGGCAGGGCACCTGTGCACTTCAAAGGCATACATCTAGAAGCTTCTCCCCACTTCAAAGCCACAATAGGGTATACATATTGGACCTTGGATACCAACTCTTCAGTACACTTCTGGACCTGTGGATCTCTGCATCTGTTGAACCCAGGAACCCAAAGCGACTCCAAGGGGTAGTTGTCTGACCTTCTGACTTGAGCCTCAGGGACAGAAGGCTCCAACAACTTTGTATTCAGCTCCTGGACTCTGCATTCTGGATCTACCCCGCCAAGTAGTGCTGCTTCAGTCCTGGACCCTTAGAAGTGGGCCTAAGGTGCACTGACAGGCTCTGTGGACCCAGCAGACCTGATATATCATCTCTGCTGCCCTGAGTAGAATTGATGCATCGCAGCTACTGCGTTGATTGGACCCTTTTCAAAGAACCATATCGCAGTCTGTCGCCCAATTGGAACCACTGGTGTGAAACCATTCCTCAATGACTACGCCGGAACCTGCATTGCAGCCTCGCAGCTCCCCAGAACCCCACGTTTCCCCAACTGCACAATGCATCCTTGATGTCAGACTTAGCATACCAAGCCCAGGTCAACAGGATCCTCAAAGATGACGCAGGACCTTGCATCCCAGAGCCAACGCAACACTTCAGTTGTGTGACGCATCTTTGACGCAGACCCTGACAATGCTCCGCAGCCAGGATTTAAGGTACTTTGTTCAGTGAGTCTAAATGGGTCCCTGTAGCCACCTGTGCTCCGTCATTGTCAGCTTGAACTTATGACTTTGTGCCAATCTGCCACAACCAGATATTCACAGTTGATGCTTTGTGCTTTTTGGTGCTATTTTCACTGAATTCTTTAAACTTGCAAATCTATATTACTACTGATTGGATTTTTGTCATTTTTGTATTGTTACATTTATTAAAAATCACGTTATTATACTAACGTAGTGTGAGATCCTTCCGTGTGATTTTTTCACTTTATTTTTATTTGAAGTGTTGCACAAATACTATACACAATCCCTCTAAGTTAAGCCTGAATCTTCTGTGCCAAGTTACCAGAGGGTTGAGCACAGTGTGAGGAAATCGGTAGTATTATATGGTGTAGTTGTGTCAATCCTTTTCGGACCCTAGGGTTTTATCTGTCAAACCCTCAGCTAAATCCTGGGTAGCTGTGGCACTGAACATATAGGCTTACACACAGGAACAAATGTTAAACAGTTATACAGGGCCAAAACAATTGCCAAATAATCGACATAACACTTAAGAAATCCAACACCAACGTATAAAAATAGTCTGTATTTCTATGGCATTTTAGACACCAAAACAAAAAAGATCCACTAGAGGGTTCTGGAAATAAAGATTTTACAAGGAATAATAAATCATTGTGTTAGACCTGACAGCCTTAGGGTGGTTACCACTAACTTTTTGCCTGCCTCTCTCCACTTTTTAGATACTGTTTTTGCTGGTTTTAAGACTCTGCGCACTTTACCACTGCTAACCAGTGCTAAAGTGCATTTGCTCTCTCCCTTTAAACATGGTAACATTGGATCATAAACAATTGGACTATTTAATTTACTTATAAGTCCCTAGTCGAGTGCACTATATGTGCCCAGGGCCTGTAGATTAAATGCTACTAGTGGGCCTACAGCACTGATTGTGTCACCCACTGAAGTAGCCCCTTAACCTTGTCTCAGGCCTGCCATTGCAAGGCCTGTGTGTGCAGTTTCACTGCCAATTCGACTCAGCATCTAAAAGTACTTGCCAAGCCTAAAACTCCCCTTTTTCAACATATAAGATACCCCTAAGGTATGCCCTACGTAACCTATAGTGCAGGGTGCCGTGTAGGCAAAAGACAGGGCATGTACCTATGTAGTTTACATGTCCTGGTAGTGTAAAACTCCTAAATTTGTTTTCACACGGCTGTGAGGCCTGCTCCCTTCATAGGCTAACATAGGGGCTGCCCTCATGCATTGTTTGAGTGGTAGCTGCTGATCTGAAAGGAGTAGGAAGGTCATATTTAGTATGGCCAGAATGGTGATAAAAAATTCTGCTGACTGGTGAAGTTGGATTTAATATTACTATTTTAGAAATGCCACTTTTAGAAAGTGAGCATTTCTATGCACTTAAATCTTACTGTGCCTTACAATCCATGTGTGGCTGGGTTTAGTTGACAGCTCCTTTGTGCATTCACTCAGACACACCCCAAACACAGGATACTCAGCCTCACTTGCATACATCTGCATTTTGAATGGGTCTTCCTGGGATGGGAATGTGGAGAGCCTGCCTTCACACAAAGGACTGCCACACCTCCTACTGGGACCCTGGCAGACAGGATTGAACTGAAAGGGGACCTGATGCTCTTCTAACCACTCTTTGAAGTCTCCCCCACTTCAAAGGCACATTTGGGTATATCAACAGGGCCACTGCCCCTGCCAACTCAGACACTTCCTGGAGAAGAAAACTTGAACCGGAACCTGCATCCTGCCAAGATGAACTGCCTGGCTGCCCAAAGGACTCACTTGTCTGCTTTCTGTGAAGGACTGCTGCCTTGCTGTTGCCCTGCTGCCTTACTACTCTCTGGCTGATGTGAAGAAGTGCTCTTCAAGGGCTTGGATAGAGCTTGCCTCCTGTTCCCTGAAGTCTCAGGACCAAAATGACTTCATCTCTACAAGAAGGACTCCTTTTGTGGTGAAATTAGACGCACAGCCTGCCAGAAACGACGCACAGCCTGCATAGCGGAGAAAATTTTACCGCACGCCGAACCAGAACGACGCAGCCCGACTTCGCAACAAGAAGATCGACTCAGCACCAGCATAGCGACCAGAAATTTGATGCACAGGCCACTGGATCAACTCACAGCCGAGCCGGAAGGACGCAGCCCGACTTCCGTACGGTAGAAAATTAGACACAACGCCCACCGGATCAACGCAGCTTGGAAAATGCCTTCAGGGCAGGATGTGGTTGGTAGCCAATAGGCTACCAGGTTCCTTCCCAACTAGTGGCCACTTCCAGTGGAGTATGGCATCTGGCTGTTCCAAGATGCCCACTCCTGAGATGGCAAGACCCCTTTCTCAGTGTTCAGACCTCCCTAGCCCACCCTTGGGGTCTAACTACCTCAGGTTGGGGCTATACGCCCCTTGTGAAACCAGTTTAACAACTGGTTTCCCCCTCTTTGCTCCCTGTGTCAGCCTGACTACCTCTACAATGTGGCAGCCTTCCCCTCTGCTGTCCCACATCTGCTCTTCAAAGGTGGCTTCACCTTTGAAACCTGCCTTTTGGGGCTAAACCTAAGGGTCTGTCTGTATGAGTGAGGGGACACCTAACTACCCTGCAATCCCTCATTGTTCTCCTTTCTGGGAGTCATTTGCACATCTCTCCAGGAGGGCAGAAGGCTGTCTCATGGAGCAAGCTCCCTGTGTGCCTGGGAAGGCACAAGAGTCTTAAGGGCAACAAATTGGCAGCTTGGCTAAAGCTGCACACTACAATGATTTTCATTATTTTTGACTTGAGATACAAGTCGGGCTCAATGTAATGAGTTGTTTGATACCTTGAAGTGCCCATTTTGGTTGCAACGTGCAGGGGATAGTGCAGCGGAGAGGTCTGCCTGTAAAGATGTACATGCCAATTGGGTTACCAGGTTGTTCCACAGTAAAAATTGAAATATCACAAGTCAGGTCATGTAAATTACATGTCCTGTGTGTGCCTTATGTTGTATCCTGACTTTAGGGCTCTGTAGGCCTGCCTGAGGGGTGACTTATACATGTACAGGGAAGCGATGGCTTCGCCATTACTATTAATGGCATTGTCAGGCTAGCAATGCAGGTCTGCTCTCCAGGTCTGCAGTTGCAGACTGGGGAAATCGTTTTACATGAGGAACATCCGAGGTGGCACAATCAGTGCTGCAAGCCATGGGGTATCTCTCTAACGTACATGCCCTGGTTGTTAGCATTTTCTAATTGGGTATAGCCAATTCAATGTACACTTTTAGGATCAGGGCACCAGCATAGCGGTTTGGTTAGTAGGCCTCAGAGTCGAAAAACCAGCAGCATCAGTCCAAAAACGTAACTTGGGGGTGACCAGACAAAAGAGGCATTTCCTTACACACAGGCTAATTTAGGCTTGGCGTGTGCCTCACCCTGACAAGGATGGTGGTTGCTGCTTGACTAGGCCTCACAATCCAGTCAACCAACAACCCAATTTCTTAAAATAACATAACAGCAAATAACATAGCATAACATAATATTGAGTGCAAACCTGTATAAAACATGAAAAACACCTCTCTGGTGAAGTACATCAGCCTGCGTTGTTCATCCACTGTGAATCTGTATCACAGCGTTGTTTATCCACTGTGAATCTGCATCACAGGCAGTCACCCAGAGATGCTAAATACTAATTTGTGACTGCTTCAGTATCGCAGTTGGTATCTGCACTGATCAAAGTGACATATTGCATGTATTCTACTATTTTTAATTGTGAAGTGAAAGAACAATTGAGTCATACACGTAACCAGCATGGTGACACGTCATTGTACCCTTTCCAGATCCACTCTATCTAATGCCCACAGCATACCACTTAGGAATGTGCACCACATTCAAACCACAGCCCTTAACAATGCCTATATTCAAGTGCAAACTATCTTACTCCCCATCACTGACATCAATTTCACTACCCTGTTTACAACATCCCTCTCCTTTCCTATCCCACAACAACGCCCTTTTCATGTGCATATCATACACCCTCCCTAGCCAAAATGTCCACAATACCTCTGGGCACAACATTCAAGCCACATTCTAGCCCTCAACATCCCCCAATACCCATGAGCACATCCTTCTATTTCTTCAGTAGGCCTCTAGGCTGCAATGATGAGTTATGTTTCCCTTGGACACCAATGCTTTTGAACCCGTGTAACAGTACAAGGAGCCCAGCACCTACCACTCTCATCAGGTCATGCAGAACTCGTTGTTGCCTCCATGGGTGATGGGTTCCGTTGTGTGTCAGGCAATGTGTGCAAGGCCTGGTCTCCACTTGTGTGTATTGGCCATGTAAAGATATGGGTTTATAGCGAACAGAACATAAGTCACCAGATTCAGAGTGAGTAGAAGATGGTGGCTTGAATTGCAGCCTGATCAGCTAATATTGCAAATGCTGGATGTTAGCAACATTCTTAAAAACAACCAATATTGCTGAAATGATGAATCCTAGTCTTACTAAAGTGCTCATTATGCTGTGGGATGTCCCCTTTCTCAGAGGCAGCTGCCTCATACATAGTGGGCATAACATATTATTCAATAATTTTGAGCTTAAGTGCATCAATACCACCCAAATGGTAGCTATATAAGAACTAAGGGGCATATTTATGTTTTTTGCTGGAAAACTGCATTAGCACCGGCAAGCGTCATTCCATAGCGGCAGCTGTGCGCCACATCTATGGAATGGCGCATGCCGGCACTAAGGATAGGCTAGCGTCTAAAAACAAAACACTAGCTGGGGGGGTGATGGCAGGGTAAAAGGTGCTAGGGGGTCAGAAATGAGACTAGGCTTGTTAGCAGCAATAAATATGCCACTAACCAGACTAGCGTCATTTTCTGACGCACTAGCACCCAAAAATTACTCCTGTCTTAGTGAAGACAGGAGTTATGCCCACCACCTCAGTGGCCAGCACAAGGGACCATAAGACCAAATGCCTGGCAGGAGGCCTCATGTAAGGGGCCCCAGGTGGCACATTAATAAAAAAATAAAACACTTACCTATACTTACCCAGGATGGGGTCCCCAATCCTATGGTGTCCCTCTGGTGCGGGTGGGGGTGTTGGTGGGGCTTGAGGTGGGCATCTGTGGGCCCATTCCATGGTGTTTGGCCATGGAAATGGGTCCACAGGTACCCTAACGGCTGGTCTGACCAAGGCATTAAATAATGGCACTAAGCAGGCTGAGCGCCATTATTTAGGTCTGCCTAGTCCGTGCGTGTCGTTTCTGCACCAGTGTTTAAATAAGGTGGTAGGGGATTGGTATCATATTATGCCTACCTCGCATCTAATTAGCGCAAGGTAGTTTGCTGCATCCACAACATGACGCTAACTTCAATAATTTGACGCTAGATGGGTCTAGCGTCAAAATATAAATATGGAGGTACCTCAGTGCCATTTTAGTGTCAAAATTATTGAGGCTAAAACGGCGCAAGCAAAGTATAAATATGCCCCTAAATATAATACAACGTTTTGCCTGCTGTCCAGTCACTTAAATTTGGATTAAGACCCATGAACTATGGTAAATTGTTGACTTGCCCAGGCATTTTCTCAGCCTGTCTCTGGAGTACTATACCACTGACACTAATATAGAGACTTCTAACCACAGATTCCTTACCTTACAATTAGCCCCAGGTGTCAGAGTGGATCTGGAAGATTTTTTTGTGAGCAATACCCCTACTCGCCAGTAGGTAGCATAATCTTGCTCCACGTGGCTTTGTCATCTGCACAAAAAAGTGACATTCGCAATGTCTATAAAGGTGCCAGACAGGCATGCTAAGGTCAGTTTTTAGTTTTCCACGCCAGTCAATGCAGATCTGGAGAGAGCTACACCTTTAATCATTTTTGATTAAGCCTTTTTGTTGACTTCTTTTAAAGGTTTTGTCCTCCTGGTGTGGCAGGGATGTTCACCAGAAAGGCTGGCTTTAAGCCTTTCAGCTCCTGTCACTGCTTGATGTTGGTGAATAACCCTCATCTTGTTTGCCATTGGTGTCTCAAGTGTATCCACTATCCAAAAGCCTGAGCTGATTGCCACTCTGTGAGAAAGTAGCCTCTTTCTAGCCTTGTTACCCCCACTTTGGGCCTGTTTGTGAGTGTATGTCAGGGTGTTTTCACTGTCTCACTGGTATCCTGCTTGCCAGGGCCCAGTGCTCATAGTGAAAACCCTATGTTTTCAGTATGTTTGTTATGTGTCACTGGGACCCTGCTAGTCAGGACCCCAGTGCTCATAAGTTTGTGACCTATAGGTATGTGTTCCCTGTGTGATGCCTAACTGTCTCACTGAGGCTCTGCTAATCAGAACCTCAGTGGTTATGCTCTCTCATTTCTTTCAAATTGTCACTAACAGGCTAGTGACCAATTTTACCAATTTACATTGGCTTACTGGAACACCCTTATAATTCCCTAGTATATGGTACTCAGGTACCCAGGGTATTGGGGTTCCAGGAGATCCCTATGGGCTGCAGCATTTCTTTTGCCACCCATAGGGAGCTCTGACAATTCTTACACAGGCCTGCCACTGCAGCCTGAGTGAAATAACGTCCACGTTATTTCACAGCCATTTTACACTGCACTTAAGTAACTTATAAGTCACCTATATGTCTAACCTTTACCTGGTAAAGGTTGGGTGCTAAGTTACTTAGTGTGAGGGCACCCTGGCACTAGCCAAGGTGCCCCCACATTGTTCAGGGCCAATTCCCCGGACTTTGTGAGTGCGGGGACACCATTACACGCGTCCACTACATATAGGTCACTACCTATATGTAGCTTCACAATGATAACTCCGAATATGGCCATGTAATATGTCTATGATCATGGAATTGCCCCCTCTATACCATCCTGGCATAGTTGGCACAATCCCATGATCCCAGTGGTCTGTAGCACAGACCCTGGTACTGCCAAACTGCCTTTCCCGGGGTTTCACTGCAGCTGCTGCCAACCCCTCAGACAGGCATCTGCCCTCCTGGGGTCCAGCCAGGCCTGGCCCAGGATGGCAGAACAAAGAACTTCCTCTGAGAGAGGGTGTTACACCCTCTCCCTTTGGAAAATGGTGTGAAGGCAGGGGAGGAGTAGCCTCCCCCAGCCTCTGGAAATGCTTTCTTGGGCACAGATGTGCCCAATTCTGCATAAGCCAGTCTACACCGGTTCAGGGGACCCCTTAGCCCTGCTCTGGCGCGAAACTGGACAAAGGAAAGGGGAGTGACCACTCCCCTGACCTGTACCTCCCCTGGGAGGTGCCCAGAGCTCCTCCAGTGTGCTCCAGACCTCTGCCATCTTGGAAACAGAGGTGCTGCTGGCACACTGGACTGCTCTGAGTGGTCAGTGCCACCAGGTGACGTCAGAGACTCCTTGTGATAGGCTCCTTCAGGTGTTGCTAGCCTATCCTCTCCCCTAGGTAGCCAAACCCTCTTTTCTGGCTATTTAGGGTCTCTGTCTCTTGGGATTCCTTAGATAACGAATGCAAGAGCTCATCCGAGTTCCTCTGCATCTCTCTCTTCACCTTCTACCAAGGAATCGACTGCTGACCGCGCTGGAAGCCTGCAAACCTGCAACATAGTAGCAAAGACGACTACTGCAACTCTGTAACGCTGATCCTGCCGCCTTCTCGACTGTTTTCCTGGTGGTGCATGCTGTGGGGGTAGTCTGCCTCCTCTCTGCACTAGAAGCTCCGAAGAAATCTCCCGTGGGTCGACGGAATCGTCCCCCTGCAACCGCAGGCACCAAAAGCTGCATTACCGGTCCCTTGGGTCTCCTCTCAGCACAACGAGCGAGGTCCCTCGAATCCAGCAACTCTGTCCAAGTGACTCCCACAGTCCAGTGACTCTTCAGTCCAAGTTTGGTGGAGGTAAGTCCTTGCCTCACCTCGCTAGACTGCATTGCTGGGAACCGCGACTTTTGCAGCTACTCCGGCCCCTGTGCACTTCCGGCGGAAATCCTTCATGCACAGCCCAGCCTGGGTCCACGGCACTCTAACCTGCATTGCACGACTTTCTAAGTTGGTCTCCGGCGACGTGGGACTCCTTTGTGCGACTTCGGGTGAGCACCATTTCACGCATCCTCGTAGTGCCTGTTTCTGGAACTTCTCCGGGTGCTACCTGCTGCTAAGAGGGCTCCTTGTCTTGCTCGACGTCCCCTCTACCTGCTGGTCCAATTTGCGACCTCCTGGTCCCTCCTGGGCCGCAGCAGCATCCAAAAACGCTAACCGCACGATTTGCAGCTAGCAAGGCTTGTTGGCATTCTTTCGGCAGGAAAACACTTCTGCACGACTCTACAAGGCAAGAGGGATCCGTCCTCCAAAGGGGAAGTCTCTAGCCCTTTGCGTTCTTGCAGAAACCACAGCTTCTTCAGTCCAGTCGGAGCTTCTTTGCACCCACAGCTGGCATTTCCTGGGCATCTGCCCATCTCCGACTTGCTTGTGACTTTTGGACTTGGTCCCCTTGTTCCACAGGTACCCCAGATTGGAAATCCAGCGTTGTTGCATTGTTGGTTTGTGTCTTTCCTGCCTTATTCCCCTATCACAACTTCTTTGTCCTTTGGGGAACTTTAGTGCACTTAGCACTCACTTTTTAGGGTCTTGGGGTGGGCTATTTTTCTAACCCTCACTATTTTCTAATAGTCCCAGCGACCCTCTACAAGGTCACATAGGTTTGGGGTCCATTCGTGGTTCGCATTCCACTTCTGGAGTATATGGTTTGTGTTGCCTCTATCCCTATGTGTCTCCATTGCATCCTATTGTAACTATACATTGTTTGCACTGTTTTCTAAGACTATACTGCATATTTCTGGTATTGTGTATATATATCTTGTGTATATTTCCTATCCTCTCACTGAGGGTACACTCTGAGATACTTTGGCATATTGTCATAAAAATAAAGTACCTTTATTTTTAGTATAACTGTGTATTGTGTTTTCTTATGATATTGTGCATATGACACTAGGTGGTACTGTAGTAGCTTCACACGTCTCCTAGTTCAGCCTAAGCTGCTCTGCTAAGCTACCATTATCTATCAGCCTAAGCTGCTAGACACCCTATACACTAATAAGGGATAACTGGGCCTGGTGCAAGGTGCAAGTACCCCTAGGTACTCACTACAAGCCAGTCCAGCCTCCTACACACTCTATGAACCTAAAGGCCTTGAGGGAGTGATTCGGCATGCAACACCATGCCAATCAAGATCCTGGTTGAGAGGAAGGTCCCAGGAGTAGTTGGGGAGCCTGAGATCCTCATCACATTCGGATTTTTCAGGCTACTTGGGTATATCCCACCATCACAAGAAGAAGAAGTAGAAGTTGAAGTGGTCTTTGATTTAACCTCATCCGTCGGCTGACAAGAGAGAGTTGCGCAGGGAGGCCTAGCTCCAAGGTTGAGCCACGGCTGTTTCTGTGCCACCCAGAGTTTCCAGAGTTTGATAAGGTCATGCACCTCATATTTGGGTGGCCTGTTCCCTCTGGTGAGCCCTTGGGCCCAATGGTTTGGGGGGTCCTTTCTGGTCCCACACTGGTGGCTCTGGTTGGGCCCTTAAGACCCATTCTCAGTTCCAGACCAATGCCAATCATGCCTTGTTGACCTTCCCCAGTGCCAGGCCTGATGTCAGTGCTCCCAAACTCACTGGCATCCTCCAGTGGCGCCATCCCAATTCTCTTTCCCATCTCCAATACGGAGTTGGAAGCGTGTAGCCTGTTGCTGATTCTGCACCGAATAGAGCCATGTTTTCCAGGTCATGACCTGAGCCCTATTTCTATGAGTTAGGAATTGGGAGGAATGGGAGGGGTCACTGGGCCCTGAAGAATACCAGCAGTATGACCCCAGCATGAACTGGTGTGCAGAACTGGGTGAGGCCAGTGGACTGGATACCTCTCTGGATACTGGCATGCTTTCTCCCCCTACCATGGCTACGGTAGTGAAGAGGGCAGCTGTGGTCCTCGATCTTCAGTTGCCCTTGGTGGCAGTCATGACTAATATCTTGATAGAGGTGCTGCAACCAGGAGTTTACCACTCAGACCTGTTACTCCTGTTCAATGAAGCCCTCACTGATGTCCTACTGGTCCAAACCCAGCAAAGAGCCTCCTGTGAAAAAGACAATTCCCCACCACCACCACACCACTCCAGGGGACCCAGAACTTCCTCACCCAAAGCTCTACCACAGAGAGCTTGGTAGTCCAAACCTCTATATCCCATGTAAATACTGCTGCATTCCTTACCACACCCCCATACAGGGAATCCAAGAGGCGGGACTCTTTGGGGAAGAATATGTTTTCTACAGCCAGCCTGGCTTTGTGGTCCATGAGCATGCATTGCTTTTGGGTCGCTACTCCCATGCTCTGTGGGACACAGTTGCGTAGGTGCTGCCATTGGTCCCAGAGCAAGTCCGGGCTGTACTCTCACAGGCTGCTGCAGATGGGAGAGATGCAGTCAAGTTCACTACCCACTGCGGACTCGATATGACCGATTCACTGGGTAGAGTGGGTTCTTCGACAGTGACCTTGAGGTACCACAGCTGGTTGAGGATGACTGGATTTTTGAGGGATGTCCAACGCTGTCTTATGGACATGACCTTTTGTGGCTCCCATCTCTTCAGGGACAAAGCAGATTCAGTGCTGGAGTGCGTTAAGAACGGCAGGGCTATGACCAGATTCTTGGGCTTTCCTTGGCCTCTTGTCACCCTCAATTTGCCTTTCCCTGCCATGGAAGGGGCTTCCAACCATGCGTATACCTTCCCAGCCACCATGCCTCACACGCTCCTCAACATCTGCGAGACCAAGGGCATGGTACAGGCAGACCTCGTGGGTCGGGCAGCCTGTGATTTGGTCAGCCTGCCACCCCCTTGGCAGCTGCAACCTCTGCTCCCTACTAATTTGCCCTCATACCACCATGGACACCCAGTTGGAGGAAGGATTCACCATCACCTGACCCACTGGCAGTCCATTACATCAGACAGGTAGGTTTTTAGCACCATCCAAAGGAACTACTCACTCCCCTTCGTGACCACTCCACCCCATTTCCACCATCTCACAACAGGTTTTTGGAGGATCACATATCCATTCTCTGCCAGGAAATCATGGTTCTCTTGGCCAAGATAGCCATAGAGAGGGCACGGACGCGAGAAGGTCATAGTTACTATTCCTGTTACTTTCTGTTGCCAAAGAAGGATGGAGGCATCTTCCTATTCTAGAATTACACCCTCCAAACTATTTTCTTGAGAAGGAAAAGTTCAAAATGCTCATGTTAACTCAGGTCCTGTCTGCACCGGATCATGGAGACTGGATGGCAGATTTGGACTTGCAGAATTCCTATGCTTCCTGGACAGAGACATCACCTGCGTTTTATGGTAGGCCTAGAGCATTTTCAGCTCACCGTGCTCCTCTTTGCCCTTACCAGCACCCTTCGGTTGTTCATCAAGGTGGTGGCAGTCAAGGGTACAAGTCAACGACAGGCTGTTGAATGTGGGCTCACTCCAGGCTGTCATGTCCCACCTCCAGACTACGGTGCTCCTCTTGCATTTGCTGTGGTTCACTATAAACATGCACAAGTCACACCAGACTCCCTCTTAGATGCTCTATTTCATCAGAGCTGTTCTGGACACAGTGCAGTTTTGTGCCAATCCTCCTCAGCGGCGAATCCAGGATATTCAGATACCTATGTTTTAGCTACTATTCTGGGTTTTGGTTAGACAGACTCTGAGGCTGTTGTGATTCATGGCCTCATTCATCCTGCTGTTAACACATGTACGCTGGCATATGCAGGCTCAGCAGTGGAACCTGAAGTTCCAGTGGGCACAGCATAAGGGGAATCTCTCTGACATGGTCCAGATCTCAGAGAGAACTGCAAAACATCTGCAGGGGTGGCTAACAAGCTGTGATTGGTTTAGTGGCAGATCCATCTCCCTTCCAGAATCAGAGCTGACAATAGTGACAGACGCATCACTTCTGTGGTGGGGCAGCCATCTGGGAGAGGTGGAGATCAGAGGACTCCTGTCTGTGGCAGAATTCAGACTCCACATCAACCTGTTGGAGCTACGAGTGATCATGCTGGCATTGAGACCCTTTCTACCCTCTATCAAAGGAAGGCTAGTGTAAGTGTTCATGGACAACACTACAGCCATGTGGTAGTGCAACAAACAGGGCGGGATGGTGTTTTAGCCCATTTGTGCCTCTGGATCTGGCTTGAACATCAGGGAATATAGCTGGTGGTTAAACACCTGGTCGGCTCTTTGAACACCAGAGTGAACAAACTCAGCTGAAGATGCCTAGCGGATCACAAATGGTATCTCCAGCTGTAGGTCCGTGCAAGGTCTCTTTTAACAGAGGGGAGAGCCTTGATTACATCTGTTTACCTTGGTAGAGAATTCACAATGTCAGCAGTTTTACAAGCTGGAGTTTCCAAGGTGGTTCTTGCGTGGCAACGCTTTATGGCCCTCATTCTGACCTTGGCGGGCGGCGGAGGCCGCCCGCCAAAGTCCCGCCGTCAGGTTACCGTTCCGCGGTCGAAAGACCGCGGCGGTAATTCTGACTTTCCCGCTGGGCTGGCGGGCGGTCTCCTTCAGACCGCCAGCCAGCCCAGCGGGAAAGAGGCTTCCACGATGAAGCCGGCTCGGAATCGAGCCGGCGGAGTGGAAGCTGTGCGACGGGTGCAGTTGCACCCGTCGCGTATTTCACTGTCTGCGCAGCAGACAGTGAAATACATGTAGGGGCCCTCTTACGGGGGCCCCTGCAATGCCCATGCCAGTGGCATGGGCACTGCAGGGGCCCCCAGGGGCCCCGCGACCCCCCCTACCGCCATCCGGATCTCGGCGGTCCGACCGCCGGGATCTGGATGGCGGTAGGGGGGGTCAGAATCCCCGCGGCGGTGCAGCAAGCTGCGCCGCCGCGGAGGATTCAATGGGGCCGCGGTACACTGGCGGGACCCCGCCAGTGGTGCCGGTCCGACCGCGGCTTTACCGCCGCGGTCGGAATCCCCATTGGAGCACCGCCGGCTTGTCGGCGGTGCTCCCGCGGTCCTCCGCCCTGGCGGTCAAAGACCGCCAGGGTCAGAATGAGGGCCTATGTCTTGAGTGGAGCACAGGCTTCAAGTACGCCTTTCTGCAAATACCACTCCTGCCCAGAGTTCTCAAGAAGGTCAACAGCGACTGGGCCCAAGTCATTGTTGTCACTCCAGACTGGGCAAGGAGAGTCTGGTATCTCCAGCTTCTGAGCATGGCTATCGATCCTCCTGCCCATTTGGAAGGATCTTCTGTCGCAGCAGAAGGGGAGGGTCCTCCACCTGAACCTGTCCAGTCTCCACCTCCTTGCGTGGATACTGAGCGACTGCAGTTGGCAGTTTTTGACCTTCCTCCTGAACTCTGTGTTGTTATATTGGCATCCAAGCGTCCCTCCACCTAGATGGCATGCACCTACCATTGGAAAATATTTGTGGCATGGTACTCCAACAGAAATGCTGAACCCTTTCTGACCCACTTTCTCAGGTTCTCTTGTTGTTTCTTACTCTTGCCCAGCTGGGCACTCTTAAAAACTATCTTTCTGCCATCTCAGTTTTTTTGTGGTCGCCAGATCAGTCCTCCTCCTTCAAATCCCCTATTGTACATAGGTTTCTAAAAGGTTTGGTTCATCTCTTTTCCTCTTCTCCTTTCATAATGCCTCAGAGGGATCTTAATATTGTCTTAAACTTTTGATGTGTGCTCCTTTTGAGCAACATCACAATTTTCCCCTTAAAGCTCCTAACTATTATGACAGCCTTCCTTGTGGCAATAACATTTACCTGAAGTGTTAGTGAGCTTCAGGCTTTATCATGCAAGCCTCAAATGACAAAAGTGGAAATGTCCCGCGTTAAAGAAAGTCTTTGTTTAAGGTCCTAATGCCATAAATTAAAGAGAATTCAGGTGAACAAAATTTCAAAAAGCGTTGTTGTTAATCCAATAATTCATTATTTATTTTGTGTAAAGAAAACAAGATATTTCCAGAAAAAGGTACATCAATAAATGAATCCAGAAGAGAGACAAAGGAGTCAGCCAACACGTGTTTTGCCCCAACAGGCGCGTAAGCCAGGGCTTTCTCAAGGCTGAAAGGAAAAGGAAACAAAATCCAGCTGAGAATAATATAATATTAGTGAGAAGAGTAATTAGAATAAAGCCACACCGAAATGTGAGAAATTCCAGAATACGTGCAATGGTTTAGTATTCTCGGTTGCTAATTGATCCCAAAAAGACAATGCTTAGGAACATTATTGAAAATGGTTCAAAAAAGGTGAAAAATAAAGAAAAGATCAATCCAAGGCATAAGATATTTATTAGCTCTTGAAACTAGTAAAGATAATGAATATAGTATGTGAATGAGGTTAGTAGGGTCTAAGAAAGTCGTGATAAACGTGACCTTAAAGTTAGAAACAGTAAATAGATGAATTAATAAACGATAAGTGAAGAGTGAATGATACAAACAATGAATTCTAATATAATACCAGTCATTAAAGTAATGTGATTAAATGGCTATATTTAAAGTGAAGAAGGTAGAGTGAAGGAGAATGTGCGAGATGAGGATTAAAACGATGATAAAATGAGACAAGAAGACCGAGGGGTGTGATATAAAATCAAACATACCCTTTGGATAGAATTCAGCAATGTAATACAGTTGTAGTGTACATGATTAGAAATTTTCTTAATCTGCAAAGGATACATACAACAAACATATAACTTGTGCCATGAGTATAAATCCAAGGGAGAACATTAAATAAACGTGAATAATATAATCTACGTTACAATTAATAACTGGCCATCTACCTTAATTGGTTACAAGTAGGGAATAGGAAACAATGTAACCTGCCAATGTAGTGAAGATAAGGAAGACAATAAGGGCCTGATTCTAACTTTGGAGGACGGTGTTAAACCGTCCCAAAAGTGGCGGATATACCACCTACCGTATTACGAGTCCATTATATCCTATGGAACTCGTAATACGGTAGGTGGTATATCCGCCACTTTTGGGACGGTTTAACACCGTCCTCCAAAGTTAGAATCAGGCCCTAAGTGACTTAAAAGGACTAGTATATAATTTTGGAAAGGGAAATAATAAGTATGTAATTTAGCAAAAGTTCGAGAAAAAAGTTCGGGTCTCCTGTTGTTCTAGTTCCCAAAACCCCCTACTGATAGGAAGAGTAACTGCAGGGTTTGCCGATTGACAAGGATGCGAGATATTGATGATAATAGTACAATAGAATAGAATGTTGGTGCATGATTGCAACCAACAGGCTCACCGAAAACAGGCATCAGAGTGCAAGGGGTTGCGTCTGTCTCCTGTGAAAAACGGGACGGGCGCGAAGGCGTCAGCATTGTATTTATAAACTGTGCCGAGCACAGAAAGAACGGAGAGTCCTACCTTGATGGTGTTAGCGAGGTAAGGAAAGAGAAAGAGGACTGCCTAGGACACAGGTGGGTGGCGCCATCTTGGGCCAAGGCTAGAAGAGCCGCCATCTTGTAATGAAAAGAAGCCATATTGAGTAATAGGTAAAGGGAAGGTAGGGGAAAGATTTAATGGAAAGCGATTAATAAAATAAGGAAATATAAGAGTGAAGAAAGGTTGGCCCAGGCAGACGAGGATCATCTCTAGATGGGTCATGCTCTGCATTAAAATCTGCTACGCATTGGCCAAAAAGCTACTCCCTGAGGGCTTGCAAGTTTATTCCACCAGAGTTAAAGCTGCAACCAGTGTATTATTATGCAGAGTTCCGGTCCTGGACATCTCCCAGGCAGCAACGTGGGCTTCTTTGCACATGTTCACAAACATTACTGCCTGGACAGGTCCGCTGGCATGGGCATTTTGCTTGTTCAGTCCTGGAGGAGTTCCTCATGTGAAATTGGTCCGCAGACCCACCTTTGGCGATGTATTGCTTGGGTATCTATTCTAAGGTAAGGAATCTGCGGCTAGAAGTCTCTGTCAGATAAACAAGTTACTTATCTTTGGTAATGCCTTATCTGGTAGTAACTCTATCTAGCCGCAGCTTCCTTACTGCCCCACCCATCTTCCCTGCTCTGCAAAAGGATTTCTAGGGGCAGGGGTTTTGCCTTTTCAGGGCCCTAGTTATCCACACCAGTGATCAGATTTCTTCTTCGCTCCGCACTCCTGGTATCCAAATTCATAAAAAGAAACTGACGTCAGCACGCCTGGGTGGCACTTATATAGGGATAGAGAACATCATTTCTTGGAGCCACGCCAAGTGGAAACGAATGACACCACCTACCAGCGTGCAGGGATATTGCTCATGAAAAATCTTCTGGATCGGGTCTGATGCCTGGGAATAATTCTCAGGTAAGAAATCTGCAGTTGAATAGAGTCTCTACCAGATAAGGCATTAACCAAGCAACTAACTTGTTCATCAATACTCTCTTTCTTCTTTGGAATATGTCAGTAGGATGGTGACCAATTCTGCTTCACTGGAAATTGAACACTTATGTTTCATTTTGGCAAGCCCCAGAGTATCATCCTTCTTGTAACCCATGTCATTTGTTTGCTGTACCTAGAGAATGCCTGCTTACAGACCCCAATTCACAAACTGCAAAGACATATCATTAAGAGTTCCAATTTCTGCCTTTATGAATCAGGTCAGCCAGAATAGTGTTTAAAACAAGGGTGTCCATCATAGGTCTAGAAGGTCTAGATGCATATAGGGCTTTCGGGATATCCACACTTAAATCAATTGAATGTTATTGGAACTAAAGGTTGACCAGAAAAACTGGTAGAGATCTAACCTTCATGGATCTGCACCGGACACCACTGGATTGGAAAGTTGCTGGACACAGTGTCTGGACAACTTTAGTAGGATAACTTAAAGATGTTTCTGTTTTTTTTCAGAACTGGTGTGCATTTGAATGTGTATTAAATTAAAATGTATTCCTAGAAACAACTTTATTTCGGGGCAGAGCTCAAATTTGCTTCATGGAGCTGGGTGTTTTCTTTGTAGCACATAACAACTAAGAGTAAAGTAGAAACAAACAACGTTTTAGGGTTAAATGTTAATATACATTTCAAAATTATTTCCTTCTGTGGTTGAAATTCTATCAATTGGCCCAAAATGGGTTTTTCTCTGAAAGCAATTCCCTCTGTTTTAAAGTTCAAAGTACAGTAACATTAAAATTGAATGTAGTGTACATTGGAATTGGTTTCCAAAATCTAAGATATTCTGGCCCTCATTCTCATGTTCGCCCTGCCTTCCAGTTGATACCCCTTTTCCTGATCATATTCAAACCCTGACTTCTTTGTACAGCTAAAGTAAAGATGTTTTTGTTTTACAGTGTCTCCATTGGTGAATTTGCAGTCAGGGCTATCATTGTCCTTTGAGGCTCTGGTACAGCGACAATTTGACAAATGATCTCTCTGATTTCTAAAAACCACTCTCCGTCCACCAGAAGAAATGCAAGGAAATAAAATGCCAACATTATGTCCACCTGCCCATTGACTACAAGGGCTATTTGAGGGTAGTTCTTAAGACTGGCATTATCCAAGAACTTTTGATTTTACTGACATTATGCATACCTACTTATAGGGGTGTTCATCATGCCTTCTTCATTGAAGGGTCTGCTGTTGTGTCATTCACATTTTTCTTACACCCGAAACAACCTAAAGCTTGGCCAGTGGGTCAGCCCACTCCAGTCATTGGCTAACCTCACTGTGAATGACAGCATTCTGCCCTTTAAGAAAGACCACATCTACACACAAAGTATTTTCCCGTTTTGCGGGGAACTAGTATGGCAACGTGTGCTTTTTGAGACTAAGAAATATTTTTGCTTTTAGTCAAGGTTTCTTTATTTAAATATTGGCTAGGATACTCCAACAATAGGTTTAACAAAAATCATGACATAACAAGGATTGACAAGGTCAAAATGCTGGCAGCCAATGAAAAACCTATTGGCTTTTCACTAGTTGACTCTTTGGTCATTAAAGCCTTGAGGTTGGTGATTTTGGCACTGCAGATGGAGTCATGCTAGGGGCAGGTTTTCTTGTCCTTACATGAGCATGGCGTATCATAATAATCTCCTTCAATGACTCAAGGCAGCGTGATTTTAGAAGTTTCAGAAATTTCAGAAGTTGAACAGCAAAGTACTGGGTTTGTTGCTTCTTTTACTGTGTGTCCAGTGGCTATCTTCCACATGATTATTTTGGTTTCTACGGCCAAAATGCCTGCCTGGCTTTCCATGACACAGTTCATTGTTGCAAATTGCAAAGTGGCTGTGAACCTTGTGACGTAGAACCAGCTCAACGTAATACTTTGTTGATATCAATCATAGTTGCAGTGGCTGTACTTGTAGAGGAGTTGTGGTTTGCTTTCTTTTTTTGTGGCATCCATGAGCACAGCACCCACACGTACAGCAGCAAATTCCCAAAAGTTGAAGAAAAATAATCAGCAGGCACCACAATGAAGGTGTCAAACGTTAAAAAACACAAGTAGGTACTATGCTGCTTTGTCATTACTATAAACCGAAAAGATTAAATTGAATATATGTTGCAAGCAAGAACGCAATAACATCTAGGAGAATATGGAAGAGGTGGAGGACGAAGCAGGGGGTGTGGTTCAAAAATGTATGTTCCTTGTTACATTTTATGTTATCATTTGATCATATTGAACATTCCAAACATTGCACTGATATTCACCTTTCTCTTTGAACAGCACATTTTGCCATGTTAGGTTTTCAGAAACACTTTTGAAGTGGCTTAGAAAACTACAGTGCTATGTCTTTCCACATTCTTCGACCCCTCCAGAATATCCCACCACAGCCCTGCAAGAGTGTCTGCCACCAGGTTTGAATCCAATGGCCTAGAGAGCGGTGGGTTTTATTCTTGCTTGAAATGCTTTAAAAGGCATATGGAATTATGGGGCAAAGGGGGACTAAACTATGCAGCACAGATAACTAAATTATGGGGCAAAAAAGACAAATTATGCAGTGTAATGCAGAAATTTTGTGATAGTTTTACTTCATTATTTTGTCATTTTTGCACTTGTTAACAATGTCTGGGCATCGGTTTCACATCATTAGATAAATATAGCAATAAACAATAGAAGGATGACCTGCCAACCTTTGCCAAGAGCTTTCCACTGCACTCAACATGTGTTTATGTATTTTAGCATCTTTTTTTTCTGCTTGATCTAGAAACAATTATTGTTGTTACAATCTGCAGATTATGCAGCAAATGAGGAATATTGGCAATTGGGATACTCGGTGAAGGGAGTGAAGCCCTACTCAAGCAGTAAATACCATCCTTGTCAGGATGAAGTCACAAGCAAACCCCAAATTATCCTATGCCCAACCTTCAAAGAAGATGGGTCTGAGAGGCAATGTGTAAAATAGTTATGCAGCACTTCAAACGGGAATAAAGTGAAAATACCACACTGGAAAAATCCCCCACCAATTTAGATATATACAGTAAAATCAATATGTAATTTGACAGAAAAATGACAAAAATCCAGTTAGTAAAACCGGAGAATGGCAGTTTTAAAGATTGCAGTGAATGTAGTGCCAAAAAGCACAAAGTGTTAACTGTGGTTATCTGGTTGCACCAGACTTGGACAAAGTTACAAGTTCAGGCTGACAATGACGGACCATGGAGTGGCTAAAGACACCCATTTAGGCCTGCTGAACCGACCTTAAATACTGGCTGTGGAGTGAAGCAAAGTCTTCGCACTGAATTGTGCTAGCCAGAGGTGAGGATCCATTGATTTGGAGCTGGTGATAGGAGGCCTGCGCCATGATGCATTGTGCAGGGAAGACAGTGACCATCTACAGGAGCTTGCAATGCATTGTCCTGTTTCATCTTCGAGGAAGCCTCTAGGGCTTGTGAAGACATGCGTAGCAATGCATCAGTTCTGTGGCCAAGATGCTTCGACCTGAGCTGGTGTTGGTAAAGCTGCTGGGGCTTGCGAGAACTTGTGTAGAAATGCACCACTTTGCGTCAAGCTGGGTCAGTTGTCGGTGTTGAGGTGTGTCATACTGGGTCAGGCTGGTAGAGCCACAAGAGAAATGCATGGTCCTGCATTGTGACTGCAGGGTGCTGGGTCAGTTGTTGGCATTGAAATGCATCACACTGGATGAAGCTTGTGGAGATGTTTAGGAGAAGGATGGTTCTATGTCAAAGATGAGTAGCACAGAGTAGCTTTTTGTGTCCCTGTGGCTTGAGAATAGCTGACTGACCCTTGGAGGGCTTTGAGTCCTGGTACACACAGGCAGGCTGAGTTCAGCAGGACAGCTCACAGCAGAAGAGCTCTTGTGCAGCAACAGCAGTCCTTGGGTAGTAGATCAGTCATTGTGCCGCAAAGCAGGACATTCTTCACAGCTGTGCAGTCCTTCTTCTTAGCAGAGTCCACAGGTCCATTTACCATTTATTTAATTGTTATTAGCCTATCCGGCCTTAACAATAATCACACAATAGATATCAATCCCTCGAACTCAATAAAAATCACATTAAGATAAAAACATCTCAATAAAAGGAACTATGCTTGAATTTTTTATTTAACATGTGCTAAAATGTATCCAATTTACCATGCATTATCGTAAAACCTGATTTGACCATAATTTACATAAAAACTTAACTTATTCTAGAAAAACATTATGAATCTAATATTTAAAATGTCTTATTATGGGACGAGTCATTTGGGGCCTTGCATTGCCTTCCAGCCATTTAATAAAAGACCGAGGCCTAACCCAGTTTACATTGCCCTGCACCGATTTCCCAAGCTAAATAGGTACGGGATAACATAGGCTATTGTGCCTGTGCCAACTGTAGGTGCATTGATAGACGTAATTTCCATGCTTCCAAGATATAGGTTGAGACCTTTGTCACAATGTATTTCTCATCTGAACGCATACATAGCGCTTCCGCCTCCTTGCACTTCCTAACTCCGAAAGTTCTGAAAAGTGGACGAAGGTACAATTTACGGAGTCTGAGCGTAAAGTGACATAGTAAAAGGAAATGGGAAAGTGTTTCCGAACCACCATGAAGACATGGACAACATTCTAAACTACCCGGAGGAGCGGATTGCCATCTGTTGACCACCGCTGTCACTGGTAGTGTGCCCATACGGAATTTGAAGTAGAGAGCCCTTTTTTCCTCCGGATAAATACTGTCTATGAATATTGCTGGTTTAAGCTCTTGGTTAAACAAAATATACCGCTTGAATAAAGGGCTAAATGACTCGCACATAATCTCTGTCTTTCGCTCCCAATATGCCTTTTTTATGACAGCAAGACTAGGCCTTCCGATTTTTTCAGGATGGAGCCAAAAGTCATCCTGGCCAATAGCAGCCAGGATAGTTGAAATATGTTTGAACCAGGGCAGTTTCCGATGGTTTTGCAGCTTCATGATATCCTTAAGTACGTCTCTGAATGGTTTGAGAGCCTCTTTTGTCCAAATACGGATCCAGTATCTTACTGGAGCCAGAGCGATGTAGTCCTCAACCTTTCTCATCTGTAGATCAATTCTTATTGCGTTCATTGGTGTAGCATTACCTAAACAAAGTAATTGGCGTAAGAATTTGTTCTCGGTTACTTGTATTGATGGAATCTTTCTGAATCCCCAGATCTCTGCGCTGTAAAGTGCTGCGGCTCTTGCTTTTGTTTTGTATGCAAGCAGCGCGGAGCTCACGGAGTGATTGCCTGTAGCCTTTGCAAATCTGAGTACTGCTCCGGCTTGTTGGGCCAAGGAAATTCTGCTTTTGTAGATTTGTGGTTTCCATGTCTGTTTTTCATCTAATCTACAGCCCAGGTAATCATAGGAGGCCACTCGGGCCAAAGGCTTATTATTTACCCTAAAAGTCGATTGCAACGTCGGTTTTTGGTTGAGAATCATAAACTTTGTTTTCCCCTCATTGATTACCATGCTCCTTGAGGTACAGAAAGATTCGAAGCCCCTAAGTAGACCATGCATTGCTATCTCTGTTCTTGCCAGTAATACGGCGTCATCAGCAAAGAGCAAGATAGGTATACTTTCATTGGCTAGTTTTGGCACGTCCAGATTTAATTCCTTCAAAACTTGACTTACTTTATTTATATAACAATTGAATAAGGTTGGGGCCAAAACGCAGCCTTGTTTTACACCTCGCTCAATTGGAATTTTGGCCATATAATCATTTCTCGTAGAATATCTGACCCTGGCAGTGTTTCCTGTATGCAATAGAATTAGCAGCCTTAAGATTTTTCCCTGTATGCCCATGTCCGACAATAGCTGCCATAATTTTTGGCGATTTACGCTGTCGAAGGCTGTTTGGAGATCCACAAAGACCAGGTATAATGGACTGTTTTTAAGGGTGGCGTATTTAGCACAGATCATGTTTAGCTTAAAAAGTTGGTCTGTTGTACTTTGGCCTCTCCTAAAACCAGCTTGGTGTGTTGATATTAAATCTCCGTCCTCTAGCCATTGGTCTAGACGCGACTGAATCAATTTGGCAAAAATCTTTCCAACACTATCAAGCAGTGAGATAGGTCTATAATTGCTCACCATGTCCCGAGGCCCTTTTTTGTGAATTGGAACGATTATTGATTCCTTCCAAGAAGGAGGGATTACCTCGTAATGCCAAACACTGTTGAATAGACGGGCTAGAGCAGGTAACCATAACGTTAGCTGGTTACGGTAAGCATCTGAAGGGATGCCATCTGGGCCTGCAGCCTTATGCGGCTTTTGAAGGAGGATAACTTGTTTAATCTCTTTTTCACTAAATTCCGGTATTAACTTCATTGCACGTGGAATGACGTGGGCTACTTGCGTGGAATTTGTGCTGGAAAATTCGTTAGAGACTAGTACATTCTGGGTTCCGTTTACCAATCTAAAAAGACAATTTGAAGATGCTGCGTGGGTCTTTTGAAGAGGAAATTCTTTGCTTGATCTTTGATTTCTGCCTCCCAGCCCTTGAGTGAGGATGTTTGAGTTAATGGTCATCCCTGGTTCTGTCTTGGCCACTTCCTGATACAAGGCAGTAAAGTGCTTTACCCAAAGTTGAGGGTTAATATTCAGTTCTAGGTTTTTCGGGGGGCCTTCGCATCCCCACCTGACTATCTCCCAAAACGTTTTGGAGTTCCCTGCCGTTATTGCTTGCAGTAAAGTTTTCCAAAGTTTATGTGGAAATATCTTCCTTTTGTATCTTAATAATTTTTTGTACTGTAGCCTACATCCATGAAAATGTTGCTCGTTGGAATCATTCAAGTGCCGGTTCTTCAGTGCTTGTGATAAGGTCTTTTTTAGCTTTAAACACTCTTCATCGAACCAGCCCTCCATCATTTTAGGATTGATTTGAGGATGCTTGATCTTTTCCTTTTTTGTTTGCAGTAGCAAATTATTAAAGTTATGCAGGAGGGGTATAGCGTCATTATCTGATGGGTTTAAGAACGTGCTAAGTGATGACAACCAGGTTTGGCTGGGAACACTCATATAAGGTTCATCCTCATTTGACCTTAATATGTTTTTCCTGTTTGGTCTCATAGTTATTGTTAGGCTATTTCCGTTGAATGGAGACTCCGCCTTCCCTGGGCTCGTGTCCGGATGGACTATCTCCATTAGCAGTGGGTCGTGATCACTCTCGATTCTGTCCCTTATTTCCATATCGATGACGTAATGCCAGGCTTCGATGTTTATTGCCATATAGTCAATTATGCTTTGCCTTTTTCCAGTTCGAAAGGTAGATTTAAAGGTTTTATCTGACTTTGTTCTCCCATTTAATGTGCGAAGTCCTCCTTCTATTAATGCTTCAAAGATTAATTCTCCTTTCTTGGAGTCATTACAACGTGGGATAAGAGGCGTTGGGATATTCCAAGCATAATCTTCCTCTGCTACTCAGGTCCAGAAATGATCTGAAGAATCAGTGTTTGAGGTCCAATATTTATATCCGGTGCCCATTTTGAAGTAGGAGATTCTTCCAGAGGTGTCCAACCCCCAGAGGTGATTGGAATTTCCTGTCTCCATACCCTAGCCCTAGATTTTCTAAGGTCAAAATAGACTATTTTCAAACCCCTTTATGAGATTGCTCAGGCAGGGCCTTTGCGACGTGCAGATGTGGTAGGTTACAGCTCCTTCGTCTCATTAACTCAGAGTGGCCCATCCTGTCAGCACCTATCTTCCCTTTGTCTCATTGTCTCAGAGCAATACACAAAGGCCAACTGCCAACTACACCTAGTGATGTGACCCTGGAACAGGCTGCAGGCACCAACTAGTTGTTATAGGAAAATACCAACTTTATAAAAAGTGGCATTTTCAGAATTGTGATTATGAATCCAACTTGACCATTAAAGAGGGCTTTTAATTACAATTCTCTAGATACCAAACTCTAACTGTCTACCTGCTCCCAATTGAACGTTATCACTTTTAAATGTAATAAGGTAACCCGATCTTAACCTTTGGAAAAGGTAGAGCTTGCAGTAGTGTAAAACAACTTTGGGAGTTTGTCACTACCAAGACATATACAACTTAAAAGTACATATCCAACTTTTTATGCTGACAGTACCCAGTCCTCTGACTTCTTAGGGCCTACTCTAAGGGTGACGTATATACATTAAAAAAGGAAGGTTTTGCCCTGGCAAAAGGTTTAATTTGCCAGGTGGATATGGCAGTTTAGAAGCTGCGCAGACAGATTGTGATAGCAGGCTTGAAGTGCTACTTAATTGGGTGGCAGAATCAGTGCTGCAAGACCACTAGTAGCATTTCATTTACAGGCCCTGACTACATGTGGTACCATTTCACTAGGGGCTTACAAGTATATTAAATGGTATTGTTGGGTGTAAGCCAATGTTACCATGTTTAGAGGAGAAGACATAAGCTTTGCAACACTGGTTGGCAGTGGTAAAGTAAACTTAGTCCTAAGGCCAACAAAAATGAAATCGGCAAAAAATGGAGGAGGAGGGCATAAGGTTTAGGGAAGACCACCGTAAGGCTGACAGATTTAACAATGGGGCATGTGACAGATTCATCAAATCCATAGTTTTGCGGAAAACGGTGTGGCTGCAAAATCTCATAATGTCAGTGGCCCTGCATATATTTAATAGCATATATTTATTGTGATAAATTGATAAGGGCTAGTGAATATCATTCTTTGCCTATATTTCATAAAGACCTGTTCTCAAGCCAAAGTGCAATGGAATGTCTTGCCCACATGTAATATATAGATGATGATTTTGAGAATATTTTTTTCATTTTTGAGGATGAGGACTGATTAAATTATTTAATGCGAAGACTTGCTCATCATAAAAATGGTTGAAGACAACAGCCTTAGATCGATAGCACACACTTTCGAAAATTACTTAAACTTCACAGAAAAATCTGGGATCATTCCTAACCATTCACATGAGGAATTGGAGGAAAATTAGAGGAAAAATCTTGCACTGCCCCTTTCTCCCAAACCACATAATAATACACCACAGAGAAAATGAGTTCCAGGATCAGCCGACATAAAATATACAATTTAGGATAAAATGCCGCCAAATATGCACACAGGTCTGGGTCTGTGCAACCATGACGTTGAGGGTTTTTCTTGCAACACATTCTCAAACCTGAAGGAAAAATTATGTGGCACGCATAAACTTACCCACAGTCCCCAGACCCACACACCTACAGTGGAAAATTCACAAGTGTCGCATAATCACCCACCCTTATAGCACATAGATCCATAAATGCACCAAGCACCTGCAGCACTCAGACCATGGGACTCACAATTCATAAAATAGAAAGAATAAGGCCCATATTTATACCTTTTTAGCATCGCATTTGCGCTGCTTTTTGACGCATAAACGGTGCAAACTTACAAATTACAATTGTATTTTGTAAGTTTGTGCCGTTTTTGCGTCAAAAAGCGGCGCAAATGCGATGCTAAAAAAGTATAAATATGGGCCTGTACCGAGACAACTCGCCATGCCTTCCCAGCCTTTTATAACAATAGTAAAGAACAAAAGTTTCCTTTATACAACTGGAAATGTAGTAGGTCAATATACTCTTTCTGTTTCAACAACAACAAAAAATATGCCATTAGTAGAAAAGAATATTATTGTTGCCTCTCGCAGCCCCCTTATGCCGCTGCCTTCCAAAACAAATCTCAAACGTAATAAAACCTATAAAGGAACTCTGTAAGAGTTTTCAGTGCTTAAGGCAAAATGTAATCTGTTGCCCTGAGTTCTCCCCAAACACTGATTAGGATGCCATTTATTTTGCCTTACATTTTAATTTCGTGCTGCTAGGAGGTGGCGCTTCAAGGCAACTGCCTTACTGCATCTTATGTAAGCCATAGCTCTGACCTTACCTGATTTTTTAAGGTATCTATGCCAAAGAATGTTTGCTACCGCTAATGCAGATGTCTTATTTAGAAATTATTAATGAATGTTTACGTATTTTGAATAATGACTTATGTAAAAAAATGAATAACGTAGAAAAATAATGTGCACGTTTGAAATTGTGACCTCGGAGAATGGCCACCATATTTTACGAAATGTACTAAAATATAATTAATCCACTTGAAATAATGAAAATGTATTAGGTTAATGTAGTAATATGTCATATAAAGAGATATGAATTATGTTATTGCTTAATTAATTGTAGGCCTTAACTTAGAGAGTGTCTTGGCCTAGTTTTGCCTGGCCTCATGCATAAGCTGTATTTCTTAGTGTTTATTATAAATTACTGACAAAGTGAACTAACTATGAAATGCTCATTGCTTTAATAAAATGCTTAGCAGAGGCTTTCAATGGAAACTGACGGACAGGAGATGAGTCGTTCGCAAAGTAACAAACTGTGTGTAAAGTGTTCAAAGAGTTCTTTCCCGGGACGCGAACAATGAAGACACTGCCTGGAGACGAAGATGCAACAAAATTGATACCTGACAAGCCGGATGATGAGAACATCGTAAAGCAGACCAATCAACGATATTTGAACTGTGAAGTATTAGAATTCATAGATTTGGGACAGTTAATTAATTGGACAGAGTAATAATGTATGACTAATCGACAAATTGGAAATTGAGGGAAGGTTTGGGAAACTTGACAGAAGGAAAAGACTTCAGGTGATGATGATTTTAGGAGAGTGACTTGCTGCGATATTGAGAAGAAGAGATTTGAGATTCTGTCATTAGGCTCATACTCTCTGACTGAGAGCCTGATGTTTTGCTGATCGATTGATGACCTGAGGACGAAGACTGATTCTGCTTGCTGACCCATATCGTGGATAGGTAGATATGACAATGGCTGAATTGCATTTTCATGCCTTTTCTTTCTAGGTACCAACTGTGCTGACTTAGTACTTTTCGTTAGGTAGAGGTTCCCAAATTTGTGTTCTAAATTGTTTTGCATGAAGCCCCACATGCTCATGCTAATTGGAGTTAGTTGAGGTTACTTACATGACGACTGACAAAATACAGAGACAAATGGTAGACGGATTAATTTGCTGAACTTGATGGATGTCTTGGACTTGCTGAATTGGGTTTTAATAATGTCATATGTTGATGCCCTAGAATTTCTTTTGATTCAAGCTTTGATTAGATCACGTCTTCTGCGACTTGCTGTTTAACTAGCTTTATTAGAAATTACTGATTAGAGTTTAAAAAAATAATATTTATATTAGTATTTTTTCAACAAACAAGCATTAATCAACTTGCCCGCACTTCCCTCTCCTGATCCCATACCCCTTTATCAGCTCCATTCCATGTACACCGTCCCGCTTGGACATTGTCATTCTGGGACACTCGTGCCAGGTGCGTGACACAGCTCATGTCTTTTTATGCTCTAGTGATTCCGCTCTTCAGCTGCATCTGATTCCTCCGATGATATGCCTTGTTCCCGGGATTCAGTTTTTGGGTCCTTAAGGCGATCGAGCAAGTGGTCCCACTGCCGCACCCCATCTGCATTCCCAGCCCCATTTTGCTACTTCTTGGTGCAGGGCCCTTCCTTCTGCTTCAGCCCTTCTGACTAGTGTGTCCCACCATCTTGGTGTATGTGGGCTTCTGGGATCCTTCCAGTGCATTGTGATCTCCCTTTTTGCCAAGATCAGTGCTAAATCTATGTATTTGGTTGTGATTCTCTTCGGGTGGGGTCTGGGGAATCCTCCCAGCAGTGCCACCATTGGTGAAGACCGGAGCCTCCTGTTCGTCACTATTGTAATGTTATGTAAGACCTCATCCCAGTATTGTTTCAGTGCCCTACATTTCCATAGCATTTGTATCAGTCCGGCCTCTTGCTCCGAGCACCGAGGGCATGCACTATTTGCATTGTTATACATTGATGCTATCTTTGCAGGGCTGAGGTATGCTCTTTGGTATATATATAAATTAATCAACTTAAAATGGGCATTTCTAGATACCTTATATGCGTGTGTTGTGATTCTTCCTCATTGTGCATCATCTATGGGTTCCTCAATGTTCTCCTGCCAGAGGGTCCTCAATCTTTCTAGGGGGGGGGCAGTGTGTCTCTTTGTAAGGTTTTGTAGAGTGTGGATACCACTTTCCTCTCTCCTCCTATTGTGCAGAGGGCTTGGCATCCAGCGTGTGTAGGAGGTTCCCTTGATCCCTGCTTCCAGTGTTGCTGTATTAGTGCTGTGAGTGCTCTATGCATGAGGAACACCCCTGGTGGGGTTCCAGAGTGTGCCATCAGAGCTTCGTATGGCATCAGCTCCCCGTCCCTGAAGAGGTCCCCAATCACCGTGACACGTAATGTCCCCAGTTTTGTAATTCCCGCAATAGTATTTCCCCCAGGGAGCACGGTCAGGCTGGCCAATGGTAAGTTCGGTGAGTACGGGGATGTGGTTCTGGTGCGCTGCAAGCTGCGTTTCCAACAGTTGCTCATGACCTGGAGCTCCATTGAACCTGTCACCCTTTTCCCTCCGGGAGCCAGGAGTATCCCCGCGAGAGTTGCGGCATTGCATTCCTTTGGGTGCCCTCCGGGTGTTGCCGGGAGTGCTGCAGGTCATGCTTTAGCCAGCCATTGAAGCTGGCCTGCTAGGTGATATAACTCAATGTCTGGCGCCGCCAACCCCCCCTCCATTGTGGGTCTCTGGTGTTTATGCCAAGCTAATCTGTGATGTCCTGGTCCCCAAATAAGACTAGTAAGAATAGAGTCAATCTCCCGGAAGGTTGGGCGGGTGATCAGTATGGGCAAAGTCGAGAAGCCGTAAAGCAATCTCGGCAGGGCCACCATCTTCACTACGGCCACACGGCCCGCCACCGACAAGGGTAATGTCTTCCAGAACTGGACATCTGTTCTCAGTTTCCAGATTGCACTATTCACGTTGCCCTCTAGGAGGTCCCCTAGTTCGTGGTATATGTTGACACCCAAGTAGCGGAAGGTGGTTCGAAGACCATCCCAGGCCGTGATTATTTATAATTTGGGGCACTCCTTTTTGTAGTGGGTAGATGGAGGGATTTCTGCCAGTTTATGCGGAGCCCTGACATGTCCCCAAATTGTTCTAATAAGTTCATGGCCCCTGATAGTTCGTTGTTTGAATCTTTCAGGAATATTAACATGTCGTCAGTGTAGAGTGTGATTTGGTGAGTCTGGTCCCCAACTGTCAGTCCCTCGTAGTGCGATAGCGAGCATCCCTGTCTGGTGCCCCTTCCTATTTTGTACGAGCTCGAAATTGTTAGGCCCGTGCGAACCCGTGCTGTGGGGGTTGAGTATAGCAGCTTCGTCCACTTGAGGAACGCAGGACCCAAGCCCACCTGTTTCATTATTGTCTCCAGATAGTCCCATCTGAGACTATCAAATGCTTTTTCAATGTCTACCACTATTATTGCTGCTGTGCTGAGATTTGGGGAACCTGAGTGCAGTATCTTAACCAATCTCCTTATATTAAGGGCAGTATTGTGTTTTGGGATAAATCCCGTCTGGTCGGGTGGATCAATTTTTCCATGTGGGGTAGTAATCTTGTGGCGAGGATCGACTAAGTATTTTGTAGTCCATGTTAGGCATGGATAGAGGGTGGTATGAACATACTTCTGTGGGTGGGCGACCATGTTTCGGCAGTGGGACCACAATGGCCTCGTTTGTGGATGGGGGGAGACTTCCAGTCTGCAGTGCCTCTGTGTAGAGAGCGCTTAGCTGTGGCACCAGGAGGTCTATGTTCGCACTATAAAATTCCGCAGGGAGTCCGTCTGCCCCAGGTACCTTCCTTCTGGCCATCGCCCCCACTGCCACTGTCACTTCCCGAGGGGTTATCACCTCCCCCAATACCTGTTGTTCATCCTCTTCCAGGGCTGGGAGCCGGATGCCCTCCAAGCATCGCTGCTCGGGGGCATAAAGCATTGAGTAGTACTCAGTGAAGCTAGCGTTAATTTCACTTTGCCCGTACAGTCTTTTCCCTGTCGGGTACACTATTTCCATCACCAGAGACTGCTGTCTCGGTGGAGCCGAGAACCAGGCCAGCAATGCCCCTGCTCTGTCTCCTTCTGCATGCTGTCTAGCAATATATTTCTTATAGTCAAAGCATCTAAGCTTTTCCAGGGCTGCTGCCACTTTGTTCTTAGTTTTGGATATTCTTGGGACTAGTTCTGGGTCATCTCGTCTGTTACATTCCAGGATTCTCAGTTCTTTCTCATATCTATCAATTTCTCCCTCCAGGGACCTCCTGACCCCCATTACCCCGGACATGCAATGGCCCCTGATAGTCACCTTAAACGCTTCCCACTCTAGAACCCGGGAGGATGCTGAGCCCTGGTTATGTGTGAAATATTCTTTAATTGTGTCTCCAATGGTTTGCCGGAAAGCACTGTCTTCCAGTGTTTCCACATTGAGTCGCCAGCCTGGTATCTGGGGGCGTATTCTTCTCCAATCCAGCGTGAGTAGTAGCGGGTTGTGATCAGACACTGTGCTGCAGAGATATTCTGCGCTTCGTACTGTGCAATTCACATCGGGAGATGGACGGAAAACGTCCAATCGGACATGTAAGTCATGCATGGGCGAATAGAAAGAGTAATCTCTCTTGCGTGAATGAAGGAGTCTCCAGGAGTCCGCAAGGCCCCAGTCCCTTTGCCAGTCAGTAAAACGTTTAGCTGCCCTGACTACGGGGGAGTGTCCCAGGGGCGGATGAGATCTATCCCACTCAGTATTTGCAATACAGTTAAAGTCGCCCCCCACTATTGTTGCCTGGGTTAGATGTGGTCCCCACTTGTGTGAGATTGCATTCAGAAAAGTGCCCTGGTCTTGATTAGGAGAATAAATACCTCCCAGTGTGACGTCCCGTCCCCCCAGCTGACCGGTCACTAGCACATAGCGGCCCTCTTTGTCTATAAGTGCTTTCGTTTTTTGGAATGGGACCCCTGGCCGCACCCATTGCAGGACCCCTCTTGCGTATGCCGAGTATTCTTTGGCATATACCTGCCCTCTCCATCGTTTCGATATCACTGAGACCTCCTTGCTATGTGTACTCCTCACCGTTTGGGCTGATTTTAAACTTTGTATTGCTTATTCATGCTGTTCAATCCCTTGACTTTCCAGGTGAGGAGTTTGTAGTGTAGTGGTCTATCCATAGCCTGTGTGGGTGTATGGTTTGTGGGCGTGTTCGCCCTCAAGTGCCCATTTCGTGTGTGACAATGTCCATGGATCTAACCAAGGGGATATGTGACATGGAGCTGATACCCCTACTGTAAACCCATTAACTTCAAACATAACAGTTCTCTTCTTGTCCAAACTCCCTCTCCCCAGGACTGGTGTTGTAACTATCCCCATCCAAACCATCCCGAACTTAGTAAATATTATGTGTGAGGGCCGAGGCAAGATCCAAGTGCTTAACCCTTAGACCCCCTCCTATGCCTAAGTCAATTGATGTCATGCACTTCTCCCCGGCTCCCCGGTGTTACTTGCAGTTGTTGTGCGGTGGCGAAGAACCAAAGCAGTGCAGTCTGTTGTTTGCCGACACAACGTGTGAACCTTCCAGGTGCCCCGTTGGGCACCGCAGTCCCACAATGGCCCTGGCCTCCAACAATGTCTCTTCTAGGGACCAAGCATCCCTGTTTGTTTCTTCTGAGCGTATTGTAGACGCCGCTGTCCCTCAGATGATCTCGTCAGATGTCCCTGGGGTGATTCTTGGTGGGTTGTCGGACAAGATTTCCTGGTCTGATTGAGTCTAAGATGGGCGTGGGGAGACGGACCCCCATTCCCCAAGGACGCCACAGCTTTCACCGCTTCTCGCCATTCCTGTAGTGCCTGGTTGTGTGGTGGGGCTGCGCCCGTTAGACAACTCCCCTTTTTCCTGCGAGGTTCCCTGTGCGACCTTTCAGCCCCCTCCTGGTTCTCTCCCACGGTCGTCCCCAGCGTGTCCAGCCATTCCTGCGCCTGCTGCGGCTACCTGAAGAAGAGTGTGTCATTATTTGTGATGATCTTTAGTTTGGCTGGGAAAAGCATAGCATATCGAATGCCTCGTTCTCTGAGTCGTCACTTAACCTCCATGAAAGTGGAGCTCTTTGTCTCTGTGTGTCCCTTGTGAAGTCCGGGAAGATCATTATCTGCTGATTGCCCGTCACGATCTCCCCTTTCTTCCTTGCCTGTGATATTATGAAGTCCCTGTCTTTGAAATGGAGCAGCTTCGCTATGATCGGGCGCAGTCTGGCCCCCGGAGGGAGAGCCCTCGCCGGTACCCTGTGAGCTCGTTCTTTGGCAAAGTATTGCGACAGGCCCTCTGGAGCCACCTCTCTGCGTATCCACTGCTCCAAGTATGTTTCCATATCAGGTGCCTCCTATTCTGCCTTCTCGGGGAAACCAACCAGACGTAGGTTACTTCTCTGTGCTCTGTTTTCGGCATCTTCCGCACGTGCTTCTAGTATTTTAATCTGCGACGTCAGTTCGGTCACCGTTTTGGTAATCTTCAGGCATTCCGGGGTGAGTTGCTCCAAGGACTTTTCATTGGTGACCACTCTGTCATTTAAATGTCTGTGGTCGTCTCGGAGGAGCGTCAGGCCCACAGATAAAGTATCTATTTTAAGTTCTAGTGCATCTCTGGATGCTTGCATGGCCCTTAGTATGGTGTCGAGCATGGTTTCCTAATGCAGGGTCTTATCAGGTTCGCCGGTTCCTCCTTCTTTCTGTGAACCACTTTTATCCCCAGGGCCATGTCGTTTTTTAGGTTTGCCCATGTTTTGCAGCCTGCTCTCTATCCCAGGGCTGGAGCCCCCTTTGCTTCTGTCCCAGTTGCTCCGCAGACACTGGTCGCCCTCACCACTCCGGTTAGGATCTTCTCTGTGCTGTTTCCCTGTCTTGCCTGCTCAGTTTATTGTCGCAGTGGCCCCTCTTTGTTCAAATCTTCATGCAAGGGCCCTCTGCGCCCGCCCCAGCGTCCAGCTTCCACTTGGGCGCCACTGTGCTTCACACGCAGGCCAGGCCTTGTGTCCCCAGGCCCGGGCTTCAGGCCACAGGCCCAGACTCCTTGTCCCTGTCCTCGCAGGGGGGCGCAGTTAGTGTCCCGCCCCGAGGATCGTCGGGCGCCCTGCTGTTGTTCCCTGGTTGCTACGTGGGGGGTGCCTCCTTCTCCAAGTCTCAGTAGAAGCCGCCGCCCTCCGGCTCCCCCCCAGAGGTTGTGCGCAGGTCTCAGTGCAGGCCCCCAGTTCGAAGTCTTCTGCTGGGCCCCCTGACCCAGGCTGGCCAGCTCCCGCGGGGCAAGGGTCAGGGAGACGCCCCCGGGTCCCTCCGATCCCACCTTGGGGTCGGAACCATGCTGCAGGGGCAGCGCATCTCACCCACGAGGGGTGCGTGCCCACCCTACCATCCACGGCCCGTCTGTCAGGCCTCGGCAGCTCAGGTACAGGCTCCACCCAGCCCTTCCGATCTGCCAGCGGTCCTCTGCGGCGCAGCAGCGGGACGGGCTCCAGCCCTCCGGTACGCACCTCGGACTCACGTCCAGCTTTCTCCAGGCACCGCCATCTTGCCCGGTGGCCCCGCCTCACGGCCCGGGTCGTCCGTCCGCTCCGGGTTGTCCAAGCCCCCGCCGCACTGTCCAGTTAGTGCCTCAAGGGTTCTGCCACTCGTGCCGGGTCATTTCTGACGATGACCAGGGGCCGGGGAGACAGGATTAGTGTGAGATGGTCAAAGGCTGCCGGGAGCTCCGCGTTACGCGTGCTGCTCCATCGTTCTCAAGCCACGCCCCACTACTGATTAAAGTTGATGATTAATATTCATGATTTAGTATTGTTAACGAAAAGGTAATAAACTTACTAAACTATAATTAAAGTGTGGTTATTCATGACTGAAGAGTCATGGTGAGTGAACTTTACTGACTCCATTGATTGTTGATTTGACTATTGGTTATTGATTATTGTGTGTTGATTATTGATTCTGTGTGGAAACTATGGTAAGAACACCCTATACAAATCAAAACATTAATCGACCTATACGTGCAACTAGATAGGGGGGAAGACATAGGAAGGGGAATTTAGTAAACTCTCTAAGTATTATGTAACGCACCTTCTGCTCTCTATAACCCTTTTTGTGTCTGGTTAGGATTTGAAAAATTTGCTGGATGATTTCTAAAGACAAATGTTGGCAATCAGTGTTTTGCAGTTAATATTCCTCGCTTAATTTAGGAAAAATACAACTGGATGTAAAAATGTAAGGTTGGGCAAAATATTATATGCAAATGTAGGCCCATATTTATAATAAAGCAGGTTTGCGTCAAAAAATTTAGTGCCGACTACCGCCATTCCAGCACGCCAGCTTGGCGCCATATTTAAGGAATGGCCCAAGTGGGCGCTAAGGCATGGTTAGCGTCAAAATACATGACGCTCATTGGGCAGGGGAGGCGTAGGGAAAACTGGAGGTTGTTCGTCAAAGAATGGCACTAGTCAGGTTATATTAAACAAAATGACTAACCTGACTAGAGTAATTTTTGGGACGCACAACACCCATGGACATGACTTCTGTATTAGTAAAGACAGGAGTCATATCCCCCAGCCCAAGTTAGGCCCCCCTATGGCACTTTAGGAAAAATTTAAAATACTTACCTGAACTTACCTGGAATGGGTCCCCTATTCCTTAGGTGTCCTCCAGGAGTGGGTGCGGTGGGTGGGGGTGTCCCTGGGGGCAGGGAAGGGCACCTGTGTGCTCTTTCCATGGTCTCTGACCATGGAAAGAGCCCACAGGTCTCCTAACGCCTGCCCTGACACAGGCTTTAAATAATGGTGCTAAGCAGGCTTAACACCATTATTTAAGGCCCACCTCCTCCTGTGCGTGATTTTTGCATGGGAGGATAAATAAGGCGCTAGGGCCTTTGAGTCATTTTTTGCCCAGGAACGCCTACCTTGCATCTCATTGACGCAAGGTAGGTTTTCACTGTAAAAAAATGAGGCTAACTCCATAACTTTGGCGCTAGACGGGTCTAGCGCCAAATTATAAATGTGGAGTTAGGTTTGCGTCGAATTAGCGTACAGAAAAAAAAGATACTAATTTGACGCAAACAGAATATAAATATGGGCACTAGTTTTTCAGACAGCCTTCACGCACATTCAGTTGCACCAAAATACATTTTCTGCTTCGGCAAATAATGGAAGGAAATGTTTACTTACAAATACCACACACACGCTTTTAGGAGATAGAAGTTTCTGCTATGATAAAGTCACATAAGAAAGTTTGATGTGCATTTGGTTTCAGAATACTAAAGTTTCTTCCACTTTACTTTTGAGTGAGTATGAACTCATTAATACAGTGAGCTTCTTAGTCTGCCCTGAGGCTGTATCATGAAAACTGCACTGGCTCAATGCAGAGCCCAGTCCCTGTTTTTTGGCATTTGAGGTGTCTAAAGGTCATACATATAACTCAGATGTTCTCTGAATTAATGGAACAATTACTTAACAGTAATCTTCAGTACCTCATTTCATAGTCCTCTTTGTCCCAGTCCTCACTGTCTGAAGTGACCCCCACCTCACACAGAGAGCTCACCATACCCAGGGTTCCGAGATCCCACTACAAAGTGCCTCACCCCTCCTCCTGTATGTTGCTAGTCCAACTGTTTGGAGGTGCAACACAGGAGGGAAGAATGTGGACTGGAACGAGGGGGACTACGAATCAGACTAATGAAGATTAGCTAAAGTAATTGTTTCATTACCCCCTCATCTTGTTCTCCTCTTCCCATTCCTTACCTTGTGGGGAATTAATAAGCTCAAGTACTTGCACTGACAAATGTGATGCTCAATGAAATGTATTTATATCAACAATTACTTCATTGCCAACATTATAACCTTAGAGCCAAAATTACATTCATCAGAATCCATAAAGTCCAGCTTATAAGGTTTTCCAAAGGTCTGATGAGATGACCAAGTATCCCCCTTATATCTCATGTAGGGAGACTCCACCAGCCTCTGCCCAAGAAGCTGAAGCCATCCTGATGGAAGGTCCTTTGATGGTAGAAAGCAATGCCTCTACTAATGTTTTATGAGATATTGCCTGGCAAACCCATCTACTTATGCTCTGAGTCTTACCTTTTTTCCTTTATTCGCTGACCCATAGGAGACAAATAAAGCATTTGATTACCTGAATTCCTTAGAACGAGCTAATTAAATCATTAAAACTCTTCTAACGTCTAAGGAAGAGGGATTTTGTAAATCTGTTTGCAATTGGGAAACTGGGAGAACCATTTCCTAGGACAAGTGAAAAGAGGAATGGACCTTTAGAATGAATTTAGGATTCGATCTAAGAATAACCTGACCCCATCTGAAAAGTATCTTAAATAGGGGTAGGATGTCATCAGAGTGCTCAATTTGCCCAATCTCCTTATTAATCATATCTACCGGCAGGGTTTCCTATGGCTAGACATGAGAGGTAGGTCAGAGTCCAGCAAGGGTTAAAAAAGGTATGTTTTTTAAAGTTTACAGAACACTCTCCAGGATTGATATCTTCTCAGCAGGTCCTGCATCATGTCCTGCAACATGAGGTCCAAGTAGGAAAAAGATGGACCGCCCTGATGGACTTTTTTTTAAATCTAGGGACCTTGCAGAAGTTCCAATAGCTGGAGAAAAGAGAATGACTAGGGCAGTAAGGTTTCAGTAGCTGTTGCAAATAGTGAGGACCTGTATTGGACATGACTTTGTGCATATAGCATAGGGCTTTGAACTGTATGTGTTTTTCGACCGGGAGCCAGTGAAGGTCACGAAGGAGGTTGGATGTGGAGGCGCTTTTGGGAAGGTGGAACAATAGCCTGGCAGCCGAGTTCTGGATCACCTGAAGGCGTTTGAGTGACGTCTTGCCAGCCCTCAGGTAAAGAATGTTGCCGTAGTCTAGCCTTGATAAAAATTAAGGCCTGGATAATAACAGTTTAGTGAGCAGAGAAGGGAAGCATCCAGATTTTCTCTAGGACTGCAAAGCAGGTGGAAGCTACCTTGGAGACTTGTATTTTCATAGACAAGTCATCGACAAGCCAGAATCCTAAGTCCTTCACCTTAGAAACAGGCACTAGAGGGAATTCAAGGATACCAAAGATGTGGCCCCCACAGTTTGGGGTTGCTGCGCAACAACATGACTTCAGTCTTATCACCATTTAGCTTCCTTATCAAAGTGATCTAACTAGAAAATCGTTCATTGACGATAGCCATGCTATATCTGCCTCTTCCAACAGGTCAAAAGGCTTTTGTTACAATCCTCTCAGCACTGATGGAGTGCTGATATTTACACCTCAATCTCTTTGTAAAATCATCAAATATATTTCCTCATTGGTCTTATGGACATTTGTTACTCAACTTGAAGCACTGTAAGGAAGTTAACATCAGAAATACATTTCAACCTTATGAAGCCAATGTGAATCCACAATAAAGACCAGATTCAATAATTCTGATTAAGTAGGTTTATTTTAGGACATGAATCCATCCAGTATAAGTGCAGAGTGAAAATAAATTCACGAGCTACAGAAATGTAGTTTAAAGGCTGAAAGTGCCAGTAAGTTAAGTCGTAATAGTATGAGATACAGAAAAGAAACGGCCACAACGCAAATAATGCATTCCATAAAGAAACTTCCAAGTTCTATTCTGAACACAGATTGAGAACAGAATTAGCTAACAAAGCTTTCTATCCGGGTAGAATAGAAGGTGTCAGCATGGAACAGGACTTCTGTAGAAGTGCAAGGAAATAATAGAAGTGTTGAGCATGAAGCTTCACACTCGTGTAAAGCCCAGCGTAAAAACTCGATCACGCATCGTCTGTGTGCACCAGAAAAATCGACACACACCTCCCCATTTTCCATGAATTTCCTCCTCTGCAGTCCCTTGCAGAGAATTTGAATGCAAACCAGGTACTTTGTGCTTGAAAGAGACACTTGTTGCTTTTTAAGGGACTAAAGACACTTTATACCATTTTTACAGTGATATTTCAACTTATACTTATTGCATCGTGATCGCTTTGACCTGCATCTTATCAGACCAATAATATATATTTTTCTAAACACTGTGTGGTGTATTTTTGTGGTGCCCTTCTGTGTTATTGCTTGATTTGTTGCACAAATACTCTACACATTGCCTTCTAAGTTAAGCCTTACTACTCAGTGGCAAGATACCAGAGGGTGGACACGGGATAATTTGGATTGTGTGTGACTTACCCTTCTTGCTTGGACAGGGGGTAACCTGACTGCCAACCAAAGACCCCATTTCTAACATCCTCTCATTTCCATATAGTCATTTATGACTCTGTTCTTGAATGTGGGAAGTGGTCAGTTTGGATTTGTTACCAAACGCGTCTCTCTGACCATGGGCCCGGTTTTGAAAGAGATGCTGATCCTAAAAATTCTGCGCTGTGCACTTTGGAATGGACTTTTTGCCAGATAAAAAGCTTTCTGAAGCATCTTATCCAGTTAAGCACCAAACAGGTTTGGTCCTATACGGGGTAACTTTTAGATTAAGAACCTCTGGATTGAGACAATCTTCTATGACTTCATCCAAAGTAGGCGACGGCCTGCCACTGCTGCCCATGCCTAAGAGTAATAGCTCTCAGACTGTGGAAGGTCACACCCAAGGAAACCGAGATGACAGTTCCATAGTCCTTAGTGTAGGTGCTGTGTCTTCATTTCCTTGAAGACGTTCATACAGTAGTCCTTAAGCATGCCTTGTGTGGCTTATGCGAAATAAGTGTTCATCCAAATTGCAAAATCCAAGGCAGTGCACAACCTCTTTAATGTGGATTCAACTTTCTCATCAACTACATCTGGTAGCATTGAGTCCTCTGACTCTAAAGACAATGACAATGCCATTGATGATAACATGGTGTTGGCTTTTGGTATCTGAGGGAAATTATTCTCGAAGCCCTTAATTACATATCCTTATTTAAGAATCAAACAATCGTCGCATTACCTGAACCTTTCCACTCCCTAATAATGATGCCGTTAATAACATCATGCAGTGATAAATCATCTAACCTCTATACTACTGTAGCGGGAGCAAAAGCCTTCCTCCTCCTGTACTTTCTCCTCAAATCAGAAGACCTCCCTAGTATCGTTTAAGAGGTCAAACACCTGCTAACCTTGGACATATTTCCACCTCTACTCTATGTCCTGATCATCATCTTGTTCCCCTCTTTGCGTGAGACTCAGCCAGTGCAGAGTCTATTGCCTCTTTAATTTAGGGCTGTAAATCGGATCTTGTTATCTGGCAGAAAGCCTCCTCTTCCTGCTGGTGGTCAGTGTTATGCTCCTAGCTGTAGCGTTCTTGCCTTCCATTGTGGCAAACAACACAGGAATGGGCTAGAGGAGTGTTTTCCCTCTTTAAATAGTGTTGCTTAGAGTCCAGATCTTGTTCCTCGTGAGATTTTGGCCAATGGACACATAATGCTGCCTTCCTTATGACAGATGTGCACTGAATATTGCACTGGCAAAGGCCAAAACCACTGTCCTCGCGGATCCCCAAATAGCTTATCCAGGTCCCCTAAAACAAGAAGTAGGGAGACAAACTAAGTTAGGCAGTATGCAAGTGACATCACGGCACGTGACATCACAGTGTATGACATTGCATGTGGCATCACAGGAAGTGATATCAGAGGAAGTGGCATCACAAGCCATGACTTTACAGAAAGTGACATCACAAGATGTATCAATAGATCTTAATACCTCACACATATGTTTAGCAGGCCTATCATAATTACATGTGAGTGCATTACAAGTATACACCCAAGCACTTCTGATTTAAGCAGAAGACTCACACTTTTGTAAGCTACACATTAAGTAATGTTGCCTTTTGTCACGGTAAATCTTCTTTTACCCAGGGATTGAACAAACTAACTCTGTTGCTAGCCTGTGCCCCAAGGCATAATATTCCATTTGCAGCACATTTCCACGTAGATGTCATTGCTTTAACTGTCTGCGATCTCCAGAGGTGAGACCGCTCTCCTATGCAAAGTATGCTTACTCAGCCCTACCCACCACTTAATGTATATGTGGTGGGCACCTGCACTCATTTAAGACATGGGGATTTATTTTTCATCAACAGACCATGACCCAAGGCAAGATATAAAGACAGAAAGGAAAGAAAGGAGAACAATGCTGATGGCAGAAAAGAGGATGAAAACCCCCCCAGCAAGTGTAGAGTAGTTAAAGAAAAAAGTTATGGCAACCATGGCATTCAGCAGTAGGACCCTATAAAAAAAGTCTGGGGCTCTGCATTTATGTTTTTACAAACTACACATTGCACCCCAAAAATATCACCTCTTTAGCAGCAGACATCTCTCATGTTCTGATAGTTCGCATAACTATATCTGAACCATCCTCACATTCACCAGCGCACCCTGACAGATCACCCTGAAATCAGAGCACAGCCAGAATACCCACACAAAGAATGGGCCATAAATTTGAAAGTAAGAGGCATCAGGTCCACATTAAAATAAGTGCAAACCACCCAATATCCAAAGATGAGAAGAAAATGGTGACAAATGTAACTCACAAGAAAAAATCACATGCAATTCCAGTCTCAACTAGCACTTTCAAGAAAATATTGGCCTTCAGAAGGAAATATTGCTAGTTTGCATTGAAAAATTACCCAAGTGGGAAGATGTAGGAACAGAGAGAGACACCACAAACTATGGTAAGTAATCAGAATCTACACTAGACTATGATCACGAATAAGAACTTGGCATATCCTAGACATGTTACACTGCCAAAACGGTGCACGCGAGATGGCCTACTTGACCCACGTGCTTACAGTAACAGTGACCTGTAGGCTTGCCTATTCACTGTAAACTCATCATGCAGGAACCAGCACTAATTAAGCAGACATGATCTTTCATGTCATACATAGCATAGTTCTGAATGGCATCAGTTTCCCAGACCTAAGAGCATCATAACAACAAATCTATCCCCTGTTATTGTGTTATGATACAGTGCACCCCAAACTTTGCAGCTTCGCTGCAGTAGGCTTGTGTGAGTAGGGCAAAGAACAAGAACACCCACACCTCAGCATGGTAACAAACTGGGAAAATTTAACACAGTTAGATCCAGTACTATTGAGTTTCAAGATCTACAAAAAAGCAACTTGTCTTCCTTTCAAGGAGAAAAGCTGTTCAACATTTAGTGATTGAAACTGGTAAATAAAGCAAATAATTTCAAATGTTTGGGAATCTTTTTTTGTTGTAGTGTGTCAGATTTAGATAGTACTAGGGGAGGATTATGCAAGGCAGTCCTTATTTGAAGTAAAAAATGCAGTTGCAGTATTTACCTGGCAGCCTTGCTCCAACCGCATGTGCCAAGAATTAAAGACAAAACATAAACCTTTGAAGTAAAACAAGAGAAATAAAAATAAAGAAATGTTCATCTAATGACTAAAATAAACAATGTGAAAGCAGAAATTCTGTGATCGAAGCTGGCTTCCTAGCTTGATCAAATTGTGTGATCCTAGGCACATCTCTCTTTTGTGTTTGATTTAATAGGGTGTATTTCTGAACCACAGATATATATAATAATAAGAATCTAGGCCATATAGGATGCACTTGACACTTCATTTTCATGTGGCTTCTGCCGGCCAGCCAAACTCTAACCTCATGCACCAAGAATTAAAGACAAAACATTAACCTTTGATGTGAAATAGGAGAAATAAAGGGGACCTTGTGCACTTCTAAGCCACTCTTTGAAGTCTCCCCCACTTCAAAGGCACATTTGGGTATTTAAACAGGGCCTCTGGCCCTACCAACCCAGACACTTATGAGGTAAACACTCTACTTCATCAAGACACTTCCTGGAGAAGAAAACCTGAACCAGAACCTGCAACCTGCTCAGAAGAACTGCCTGGCTGCCCAAAGGACTCACCTGACTGCTTTTCTGCAAAGGACGGCTGCCCTGTTGTTGCCCTGCTGCTTTGCTTCTCTCTGGTTGTGCTGAGAAGTGCTCTCCAAGGGCTTGGATAGAGCTTGCCTCCTGTTCTCTTAAGTCTCAGGACCAAAAAGACTTAATTCCTGCAAAATAACTCCTTGTGCGGCAGAAATTGGTGCACACAGCCTGCATCGCGGTGAGAAAATCACCGCACGCCGGACCGGAACGACGCAGCCTGACTTCGCAAGGAGAAGATCAATGCAACGCCAGCGTTGCAACTGGAAATTCAATGCACGGCCCACTAGATCGACAGAAAACCAAGCCGGAAATTACGCAGCCCGACTTCCTGAGAGGAAATAGGAGAAATAAAGAGATGTCCATTTAGTGGACTGAATTGCACCTATGTGCTGTCCATAATCTTTGCATGCCAGGTAGAGGCTATGGTGATGATTGAAGGCTGTTGGCATGGTGCACTGCTCTATCAAGAAGAGAGCCATCGCCCTGTGGAATGCTGTGACCTGAAGGGGTTGTTTCTCTGTATGCACTGTTACAAATCAGTTATGTAAGGAGGGGGTTGTGGTGAAGTGAGAGGGGTGTCGCCCTGGACCAGCGTGCAGCTGTGAAGGAAAAAAAAGCTATTACCTTCGAAAGAAGAGCAACGATTGAAGTACCCAACTATCCAGGAGGACCCAAGACCTGCCGTTGGATTCAAGGAGGCTTACCGCATAGGCAGAGGAGAGCCTCTTCCATAGTATCCATACTTTTGCTCACTGCTATGCTGCAGACGCGTACCAGGGCACTCTTAACTTCAACTCTAGCAAGAGCGGGTAGGACCGAATACTGGCCCGCCAGGCCTCGGGAGCAACTTGCTTTAACTGACATGCTACAGCATGGAGGCACCTAGACTTTCTAAAACTTCTCTTTTCTAAGGCCTGAACTGCCTAGCGGGCATAGCTGAAATGTTGGCTTACATAAATAGGAAATAACCACAGTCCTTTGACAGGGAAATGGGATTCGAGAGCTGACCCAGGGGAAGCAAGTATGCCTGATTTAATAATACGGTGTATATTATTGGTACACAAAATACATGGGTGGATTTTCGGGAAATCCCATGCACCACCCCTGTAGTGCCTACCCGACACATGGTAATGCAAGGCAGCACATCGTTACTTTTTGTTTTGTTTTTAAAAAGCGACACAAAAACTATCCTTTAAGGTTATCTCCCCTCTGTATGTGTGCTGAGCAAGCCTCAGGTAGACTTACCACTGTGGTGCAAACCTATGTTAACAAGTCTTTGTAAATATGGGTTTGCATCAAAATAAATGGGTGAATGCACTGGAATGCCCAAGCACCACCCAAGTAACGCTTACCTGATGCAAGGTTACGCAAGGCAGGGAAATGTGCTGTCTTGCGTTATACATATGTTTTTTTTTTTTTTTTTACAAAACCACACAAACAGGAATTGTGTAGCACTGTAGATCCCAAATAGATTTTGCATCAGGGTTGTGCCAAAAATGTGAAGCACCCCATACAAAAAATCTGGGCCTCAACATACACATTTAAAAAAACTCTGTCACAAAGATATCTGACAGTAAACTGTTCTTCTTAATTGGTTGCAAAGTCTGAATTTTAAAATATCCTATGGGATTAAGTCACTTGCTGCAGATATCCTTGTGTTACCAGTAAATCTGAGGGAATAGTAATAATGGAAAGATAACTCTGGCGGTTAACGCTTCTTCCTAGAAAAATCTGTGTTTTGTCTAGTCCCAGTTTTGACTCAAAGTAGAATATGGGTTAATATGTATCCTGCAAAGCACATCATGTAACATACATATAACAGGTTTTTATTTTATGCAGATAGGTAAGTGGGTTACTGCTTTGAACACAGAGATCCTTTTGTTACTTGCAGTTGCATTGCAATCCTTCTAATATAGAACAGTAAGTTATAAAGGATGAGATGCGACTCCTACACCTTGTCGCTCTCACTGTCTTATGTAACATATCCGGTACATTGATTTACAAATGTGTATGGTTTATTGTCAATGTAGTATGTATGTGTTATGTAAAGCGCTCTGACACCCTGCATTGGGATAAATAGTACTATGAAAGACATTTTAAAATAGTGATATTTAAGTTGTTATTTTGTGTAAATGCTGTGACAGAGCAACACATCTGATATTCTTACAGTGTATGCATATGTCATATACAGGTTCTGAACAAAGTCAGCATCAGGCCTCTCTGAAGTACCTGGGAAGTGGCTAACAAGCTGTGTGTTTTTGTTTCCCTCACCCTACATTTACATCTAGGTGTTAGGCTACAGACAGCTCCCAGCCAGACCACTCAAACAAAAGGAGGCCAAATGGCCTCTTAAATTCAGCATTTTCTATAGGCCCAGCTAGAGTCCCAATGAAGAAAGAGCCCTTGCTCCATGCACGTTGAATGGATCGAAAGCGGACAACTTGCAGGGGCTTCCGAATGTGTACTGGTGGTTGAAAATTTCACCAGGACAAGTTCAGCATATTGTACGGTGGGGCCCAACTTCTTGGCATGGTACACTGCGTCCACCCTGTTAAAATAGTGGGTGGAGGCCATTCACCCATGTGTACCCCTGACTTGTGCCCTGAGCTCGACCACTGGTGCAATGTTTGTCTCTTTGCTTCAGCCCAGTCAATGCGTGAGGAGCGTGACGTGACGGAGGTTGGTGCAACATTAACCCATGCACCCAGAGACGAGGGATGATTAAACTCTGCACTTTGCAACCGGGAGTACCATAAAATCTAAATAAATACATGCATGCATGGCTTACCTCTCTTCTCAGAGACAGTATAGCATGCCCTTCGCTAGAAATAGAAGAAACAGACAATGGATGGGATCTTAGATCCCTCGGAGTGGTGAACTCTCTGTCTGAGGTGGACACCTCCCAAGGTGAGGACTAGGATGAGAGGAACAAGATGAGGTTGTATTCAGGGCCGGCCTTAGGCATTGGCGAGCTGGGCACAGGCACAGGGTGCCAACATTCTGAGGGATGCAGCAGGGTGCTGCCTGACTTAATTTCATGCAAGCAGCAGCTCATCTAACTCACTTGGTCTCAATGCTGTACTGTTAAACACTTTACCATCAGCCCTTAAGGTTCCTCAGCTTATTTGTTAGCACCCCATCAACCCCCTGCCCTCCTTCCATCTTCCTCACACCTCCTGCCGTCACACAGCAATGACTCCCCACCCCACAACAAACACCAAGGGCCTCATTACGACCCTGGCGGTCATGGAACGCCAGGGCCGGGGACGGAGGAAGCACCGCCAACAGGCTGGCGGTGCTTCAGGGGCAATTCTGACCACGGCGGTAAAGCCGCGGTCAGAAAAGGGGAACCGGCGGTTTCCCGCCGGTTTTCCCCTGCCCCAGAGAATCCTCCACGGCGGCGCTGCTTGGATTCCGACCCCCTTCCTGACAGCCTGTTCCTGGCGGTTTACACCGCCAGGAAGAGGCTGGCGGGAACGGGTGTCGTTGGGCCCCTGGGGGCCCCTGCAGTGCCCATGCCATTGGCATGGGCACTGCAGGGGCCCCCTAACAGGGCCCCATTCAGATTTTCAGTGTCTGCAAAGCAGACACTGAAAATCGCGACGGGTGCCACTGCACCCGTCGCACACCAGCAACTCCGCCGGCTCCATTTGGAGCCGGCATCATCGTTGCTGGGGCTTTCCCGCTGGGCGGGCGGGCGGCCTTTTGGCGGTCGCCCGCCCGCCCAGCGGGAAAGTCAGAATGACCGCCGCGGTCATTTGACCGCGGTGCGGTCTTCTGGCGGTCTCCGCCCGGCGTCGGAATGACCCCCCAAGTTTTCTTTCCGCATAGGGCGCTGTCCTGATCAATATGATGTATGGCTGGCCTTAGGTGTAATGCACGATCTTTAGTCACAAGTCAGAAACACAGAGAGATAATCTCTGTTCACAATTTCTGACTTGTGCTGTCTGTATTTAATTTATTAATTCTGAGAAATGTCAAGTTAGACACCTCAGATACAAAAAATGAGCACTTGGCTCTGCACTGGAGCCATACAACTCTTCATATTTTGGCCCCTTGTCAAAATTACCACGAGATAAAAACATGAAAGGAATTACTGTTTTTGCACCTTGCCGTTTTGCCACTGGGCAGTTTTATCTCTCAAATCCGAGTTTACTGTGTTAGAAAGAGGGGTAACTTCAGGACTCGGTTTTACAGAATGTTCACACCTTCCGATCTGTTTTCCAAGACACTGTCTTCACGGTGAAAAAACACCCAGGGCTCAGAGAAATATCCATTCATCTTAGAATGTTAAATCAGGGGCATACATAATGGGGCCTATCCTATGCAAAGGATGCTTACTCAGCCCTACCCACCACTTAATGTATATGTGGTGGGCACCTGCACTCATTTAAGACATGGGGATTTATTTTTCATCAACAGACCATGACCCACGGCAAGATATAAAGACAGAAAGGAAAGAAAGGAGAACAATGCTGATGGCAGAAAAGAGGATGAAAACCCCCCCAGCAAGTGTAGAGTAGTTAAAGAAAAAAGTTATGGCAACCATGGCATTCAGCAGTAGGACCCTATAAAAAAAGTCTGGGGCTCTGCATTTATGTTTTTACAAACTACACATTGCACCCCAAAAATATCACCTCTTTAGCAGCAGACATCTCTCATGTTCTGATAGTTCGCATAACTATATCTGAACCATCCTCACATTCACCAGCGCACCCTGACAGATCACCCTGAAATCAGAGCACAGCCAGAATACCCACACAAAGAATGGGCCATAAATTTGAAAGTAAGAGGCATCAGGTCCACATTAAAATAAGTGCAAACCACCCAATATCCAAAGATGAGAAGAAAATGGTGACAAATGTAACTCACAAGAAAAAATCACATGCAATTCCAGTCTCAACTAGCACTTTCAAGAAAATATTGGCCTTCAGAAGGAAATATTGCTAGTTTGCATTGAAAAATTACCCAAGTGGGAAGATGTAGGAACAGAGAGAGACACCACAAACTATGGTAAGTAATCAGAATCTACACTAGACTATGATCACGAATAAGAACTTGGCATATCCTAGACATGTTACACTGCCAAAACGGTGCACGCGAGACGGCCTACTTGACCCACGTGCTTACAGTAACAGTGACCTGTAGGCTTGCCTATTCACTGTAAACTCATCATGCAGGAACCAGCACTAATTAAGCAGACATGATCTTTCATGTCATACATAGCATAGTTCTGAATGGCATCAGTTTCCCAGACCTAAGAGCATCATAACAACAAATCTATCCCCTGTTATTGTGTTATGATACAGTGCACCCCAAACTTTGCAGCTTCGCTGCAGTAGGCTTGTGTGAGTAGGGCAAAGAACAAGAACACCCACACCTCAGCATGGTAACAAACTGGGAAAATTTAACACAGTTAGATCCAGTACTATTGAGTTTCAAGATCTACAAAAAAGCAACTTGTCTTCCTTTCAAGGAGAAAAGCTGTTCAACATTTAGTGATTGAAACTGGTAAATAAAGCAAATAATTTCAAATGTTTGGGAATCTTTTTTTGTTGTAGTGTGTCAGATTTAGATAGTACTAGGGGAGGATTATGCAAGGCAGTCCTTATTTGAAGTAAAAAATGCAGTTGCAGTATTTACCTGGCAGCCTTGCTCCAACCGCATGTGCCAAGAATTAAAGACAATACATAAACCTTTGAAGTAAAACAAGAGAAATAAAAATAAAGAAATGTTCATCTAATGACTAAAATAAACAATGTGAAAGCAGAAATTCTGTGATCGAAGCTGGCTTCCTAGCTTGATCAAATTGTGTGATCCTAGGCACATCTCTCTTTTGTGTTTGATTTAATAGGGCGTATTTCTGAACCACAGATATATATAATAATAAGAATCTAATCCATATAGGATGCACTTGACACTTCATTTTCATGTGGCTTCTGCCGGCCAGCCAAACTCTAACCTCATGCACCAAGAATTAAAGACAAAACATTAACCTTTGATGTGAAATAGGAGAAATAAAGGGGACCTTGTGCACTTCTAAGCCACTCTTTGAAGTCTCCCCCACTTCAAAGGCACATTTGGGTATTTAAACAGGGCCTCTGGCCCTACCAACCCAGACACTTATGAGGTAAACACTCTACTTCATCAAGACACTTCCTGGAGAAGAAAACCTGAACCAGAACCTGCAACCTGCTCAGAAAAACTGCCTGGCTGCCCAAAGGACTCACCTGACTGCTTTTCTGCAAAGGACGGCTGCCCTGTTGTTGCCCTGCTGCTTTACTTCTCTCTGGCTGTGCTGAGAAGTGCTCTCCAAGGGCTTGGATAGAGCTTGCCTCCTGTTCTCTTAAGTCTCAGGACCAAAAAGACTTCATTCCTGCAAAATAACTCCTTGTGCGGCAGAAATTGGTGCACACAGCCTGCATCGCGGTGAGAAAATCACCGCACGCCGGACCGGAACGACGCAGCCTGACTTCGCAAGGAGAAGATCAATGCAACGCCAGCGTTGCAACTGGAAATTCAATGCACGGCCCACTAGATCGACAGAAAACCAAGCCGGAAATTACGCAGCCCGACTTCCTGAGAGGAAATAGGAGAAATAAAGAGATGTCCATTTAGTGGACTGAATTGCACCTATGTGCTGTCCATAATCTTTGCATGCCAGGTAGAGGCCATGGTGATGATTGAAGGCTGTTGGCATGGTGCACTGCTCTATCAAGAAGAGAGCCATCGCCCTGTGGAATGCTGTGACCTGAAGGGGTTGGTTCTCTGTATGCACTGTTACAAATCAGTTATGTAAGGAGGGGGTCGTGGTGAAGAGAGAGGGGTGTCGCCCTGGACCAGCGTGCAGCTGTGAAGGAAAAAAAAGCTATTACCTTCGAAAGAAGAGCAACGATTGAAGTACCCAACTATCCAGGAGGACCCAAGACCTGCCGTTGGATTCAAGGAGGCTTACCGCATAGGCAGAGGAGAGCCTCTTCCATAGTATCCATACTTTTGCTCACTGCTATGCTGCAGACGCGTACCAGGGCACTCTTAACTTCAACTCTAGCAAGAGCGGGTAGGACCGAATACTGGCCCGCCAGGCCTCGGGAGCAACTTGCTTTAACTGACATGCTACAGCATGGAGGCACCTAGACTTTCTAAAACTTCTCTTTTCTAAGGCCTGAACTGCCTAGCGGGCATAGCTGAAATGTTGGCTTACATAAATAGGAAATAACCACAGTCCTTTGACAGGGAAATGGGATTCGAGAGCTGACCCAGGGGAAGCAAGTATGCCTGATTTAATAATACGGTGTATATTATTGGTACACAAAATACATGGGTGGATTTTCGGGAAATCCCATGCACCACCCCTGTAGTGCCTACCCGACACATGGTAATGCAAGGCAGCACATCGTTACTTTTTGTTTTGTTTTTAAAAAGCGACACAAAAACTATCCTTTAAGGTTATCTCCCCTCTGTATGTGTGCTGAGCAAGCCTCAGGTAGACTTACCACTGTGGTGCAAACCTATGTTAACAAGTCTTTGTAAATATGGGTTTGCATCAAAATAAATGGGTGAATGCACTGGAATGCCCAAGCACCACCCAAGTAACGCTTACCTGATGCAAGGTTACGCAAGGCAGGGCAATGTGCTGTCTTGCGTTATACATATGTTTTTTTTTTTTTTTTTTACAAAACCACACAAACAGGAATTGTGTAGCACTTTAGATCCCAAATAGATTTTGCATCAGGGTTGTGCCAAAAATGTGAAGCACCCCATACAAAAAATTTGGGCCTCAACATACACATTTTAAAAAACTCTGTCACAAAGATATCTGACAGTAAACTGTTCTTCTTAATTGGTTGCAAAGTCTGAATTTTAAAATATCCTATGGGATTAAGTCACTTGCTGCAGATATCCTTGTGTTACCAGTAAATCTGAGGGAATAGTAATAATGGAAAGATAACTCTGGCGGTTAACGCTTCTTCCTAGAAAAATCTGTGTTTTGTCTAGTCCCAGTTTTGACTCAAAGTAGAATATGGGTTAATGTGTATCCTGCAAAGCACATCATGTAACATACATATAACAGGTTTTTATTTTATGCAGATAGGTAAGTGGCTTACTGCTTTGAACACAGAGATCCTTTTGTTACTTGCAGTTGCATTGCAATCCTTCTAATATAGAACAGTAAGTTATAAAGGATGAGATGCGACTCGTACACCTTGTCGCTCTCACTGTCTTATGTAACATATCCGGTACATTGATTTACAAATGTGTATGGTTTATTGTCAATGTAGTATGTATGTGTTACGTAAAGCGCTCTGACACCATGCATTGGGATAAATAGTACTATGAAAGACATTTTAAAATAGTGATATTTAAGTTTTTATTTTGTGTAAATGCTGTGACAGAGCAACACATCTGATATTCTTACAGTGTATGCATATGTCATATACAGGTTCTGAACAAAGTCAGCATCAGGCCTCTCTGAAGTACCTGGGAAGTGGCTAACAAGCTGTGTGTTTTTGTTTCCCTCACCCTACATTTACATCTAGGTGTTAGGCTACAGACAGCTCCCAGCCAGACCACTCAAACAAAAGGAGGCCAAATGGCCTCTTAAATTCAGCATTTTCTATAGGCCCAGCTAGAGTCCCAATGAAGAAAGAGCCCTTGCTCCATGCACGTTGAATGGATCGAAAGCGGACAACTTGCAGGGGCTTCCGAATGTGTACTGGTGGTTGAAAATTTCACCAGGACAAGTTCAGCATATTGTACGGTGGGGCCCAACTTCTTGGCATGGTACACTGCGTCCACCCTGTTAAAATAGTGGGTGGAGGCCATTCACCCATGTGTACCCCTGACTTGTGCCCTGAGCTCGACCACTGGTGCAATGTTTGTCCCTTTGCTTCAGCCCAGTCAATGCGTGAGGAGCGTGACGTGACGGAGGTTGGTGCAACATTAACCCATGCACCCAGAGACGAGGGATGATTAAACTCTGCACTTTGCAACCGGGAGTACCATAAAATCTAAATAAATACATGCATGCATGGCTTACCTCTCTTCTCAGAGACAGTATAGCATGCCCTTCGCTAGAAATAGAAGAAACAGACAATGGATGGGATCTTAGATCCCCCGGAGTGGTGAACTCTCTGTCTGAGGTGGACACCTCCCAAGGTGAGGACTAGGATGAGAGGAACAAGATGAGGTTGTATTCAGGGCCGGCCTTAGGCATTGGCGAGCTGGGCACAGGCACAGGGTGCCAACATTCTGAGGGATGCAGCAGGGTGCTGCCTGACTTAATTTCATGCAAGCAGCAGCTCATCTAACTCACTTGGTCTCAATGTTGTACTGTTAAACACTTTACCATCAGCCCTTAAGGTTCCTCAGCTTATTTGTTAGCACCCCATCAACCCCCTGCCCTCCTTCCATCTTCCTCACACCTCCTGCCGTCACACAGCAATGACTCCCCACCCCCACAACAAACACCAAGGGCCTCATTACGACCCTGGCGGTCATGGACCGCCAGGGCCGGGGACGGAGGAAGCACCGCCAACAGGCTGGTGGTGCTTCAGGGGCAATTCTGACCACGGCGGTAAAGCCGCGGTCAGAAAAGGGGAACCGGCGGTTTCCCGCCGGTTTTCCCCTGCCCCAGAGAATCCTCCACGGCAGCGCTGCTTGGATTCCGACCCCCTTCCTGCCAGCCTGTTCCTGGCGGTTCACACCGCCAGGAAGAGGCTGGCGGGAACGGGTGTCGTTGGGCCCCTGGGGGCCCCTGCAGTGCCCATGCCATTGGCATGGGCACTGCATGGGCTCCCTAACAGGGCCCCATTCAGATTTTCAGTGTCTGCAAAGCAGACACTGAAAATCGCGACGGGTGCCACTGCACCCGTCGCACACCAGCAACTCCGCCGGCTCCATTTGGAGCCGGCTTCATCGTTGCTGGGGCTTTCCCGCTGGGCGGGCGGGCGGCCTTTTGGCGGTCGCCCGCCCGCCCAGCGGGAAAGTCAGAATGACTGCCACGGTCATTTGACCGCGGTGCGGTCTTCTGGCGGTCTCCGCCCGGCGTCGGAATGACCCCCCAAGTTTTCTTTCCGCATAGGGCGCTGTCCTGATCAATATGATGTATGGCTGGCCTTAGGTGTAATGCACGATCTTTAGTCACAAGTCAGAAACACAGAGAGATAATCTCTGTTCACAATTTCTGACTTGTGCTGTCTGTATTTAATTTATTAATTCTGAGAAATGTCACGTTAGACACCTCAGATACAAAAAATGAGCACTTGGCTCTGCACTGGAGCCATACAACTCTTCATATTTTGGCCCCTTGTCAAAATTACCACGAGATAAAAACATGAAAGGAATTACTGTTTTTGCACCTTGCCGTTTTGCCACTGGGCAGTTTTATCTCTCAAATCCGAGTTTACTGTGTTAGAAAGAGGGGTAACTTCAGGACTATATACTTTTGTGAATTGCCCTCAAAACATTTCAAATGGGAGTAAAATGGGAATGTTTAGGCACTATTGTGAGGATTTGTGATGTACCATATGGTATGGCTGAGGAGTCCTACCATGTAGTACACTCACAAAGACTACCTTGGGTACATTCAGGTACGTTTACTCAACCTTAAGCTCAACCTTGGGTAGCTGTGGCTGCGAGCAGTATTGGTTAGCAAAGGAACAATCTGTGAAGCATTTAACAGTACAAAACAACAGAATAAGAAAGTCACAAGACACAAAAGAAACAAGACACCAGTTTAGCAAAATAGATTTGATTTTTATGAATCTTTAGAGACCTTAACCACCAAAATCCACTGGAGGGTTCCGGAGATATAGATTTGTAAAGGAATAAATAACTTTTGCATCAACCGCAAACAAGTAGTGGGCAACAAAAACTTTAGAACTTTTTGAAAAGTTTAGAAAAGTTAGTTTGGCAACTCTGACCGGAGTTGGATGACCAAGTCCAGCATGACAGAGGTCCAGGGGGCCAGAGAGGATACACTAGACATTTACCTGGCCACCAGAGGGTTTTTAGAAAAAGATCTAAGCTTTTCAGGATGGCAGTCATAGACAATAATTGAGTGGTCCTGATGCTGAGGGATACAGGCTCAAAGATGCTCAAGGATGCTCTTGGTGCTGTGCAGTCCATGAGGGAGAGGCAAGAATGTTCTGGGTACTGTGTGGTTCGCATGAGTGAAGTCCGGTCGAGATCTCTGTTTTCAGGTGAGTGGTGAGGACTCTGTTCACGGATTTTGGGGTACTATAAAGTCCTCTTTTCAGGGTTCCAAGGGCTGCTGATGCAGACCCTGCTCTTTTGCAACACAGCGGTCACAGTGCAAATCTTTGGGGGGGGCTGGTGTCCCTCTTGGGCAACATATCCAGTCACAACCAACACTCATGAGTCCAGTGGACACAGGTGCACCTTTTGGCTATCTCCAAATTGCCCTTGGGGATGTCCAGCACCCGGTAGCAGCAAGATTTCTGCAGTGTCTACCAGAGGTGTAACTTGGATTCCTTCAGCTTTATTGTCTACAGTGCTGTTCTGAGAGGTCAGCCAACTGACCCTTGGAGTCTCTGCTTCAGAGTGGAGCCAAGAATGAGCTTTTCCCTGAGCCAGGCACACAGAACAAGGTCCAAACTCCACTAGCCCAAAGTGCAGCAGGTGCAATTGCTTGGCTTTGCACCCTCTTCATGTGAGGTTCCATTGGGTGCAGGCTGGTCGTCTTCTTGTCCTTTTCCAAGTCCAGCAAGTACTGAGGGTCAGCGTGACAGGGGTAGTATATTTCTCCCAGGAAAGTGCCCTGAGTAGACCACACGATCATCAGCCAATGGGCTACTAGGTCCCCTCCCACCTAGTGATGAAGTGCCTGTGATGTGTGGCATCAGGCTATCTTTCCCACAATATCACATCCTTGCCACCTTCAAGATGACACAACCCTTCCTCGTCAAGAGGAGTAAGGCAGCCCAACCTAGAGGTGTGGCTATCTGGGGACAACACATCCACTGTAAAACTGGTTTGGGGGCAAGGTTCGCCTCTGTGGCCTTTTCTTCATGCTGTCTACAGGGACAAAAGGACCAGGCTGCCCATCAAAGGCAGATTCCCCTTTGAATCACACCTACGGGCTAAACCCCTGAGTGGCCATTGTGACTGGGAAGGTGACAACTCGCTGCTGTGGCACTGCCTTTGTGCCTGGGAGTTTCTCACACGTCTCCCCAGGCAGTCAGAAAGCTGTCTGTCTGTGTGTGCATTTGTGAGGCCGCTGAGCAAGCAAAGCACAGAGTGGCATCTTTCTAAAAGTTGCCTATCATTAATAATAACATTAAGGTCAACCTGAGCATCAGATCCATTTAGTGCCACGATTATCTTGATACCTCACATGACCCAGTTTGGTAGTCCCATTCAAAAGTTAACCGGATAGGGGTGCAACCCAGTAACCTGTGTTAGCCAATGGGGCTACCAACTTTACTAACAGCAAAATTACAATTTGGAAGTGTTGCTGTCGAGACATACAGAAAAACACAATTCTCAATTAAGAAAATACAACTCCCTGCCATAGGACTCCATCTGCCTTCCTTAGGGGAAACACATTTGTTTAAATGGCAAAGTAGAAACTGATGGTGAAAAGGTGAAAACACCGCCCTTCGATTCTAAAGTGGCAGGCTGAGGGTCATTATGTATCTTGTCACATTAGGGGAGGCACAAACAGTGCTGCAGCCCTGAGTGGACACTCTGTCTTACATGCCCTGTGAACCATGTACTAGGGAGTTATAAGTAAGTCAGGCTTTGCCTATTGGTTGTAGCCAATTTGACATGTAATTTGTATGGTGTTAAAACACTGGCACTGAGGTCTGATTATCAGGCCTCAGTGCACGCTCAGTGCAGAAAAAGCAGCAGCATCAGTCCAAAAATGTGGTGGTGAACATGCAAAAAGCATTTCCTTATAACTGTACATATGAATCTAGCAGGAATAGAAAGGATTGTAATCTCTGTGTGCTTTTAATAAATAGGAGTTTGAGGTTTCTAAGCCCTATTCACAAAGGCATGTAAATGAATGTAAAATAGTACCCATGTAGTACTTTGTGAACTCAAAAATTATTTTTTATTGGGCCTTAATGACATTTACCAAGGTAATGAGAACGAGGTGTACTTGGCTCAGCTAATGAAATACCGAGAAACTTTGTAAAGATCACAGTGGAGAAAAATTTAGATTTTTGCAAAACTTTGCAGGTGCAGAAAACTTTAGCCACACCAGTAACATCAACTTAAGCGGAGCCTCGACTAATAAAGATTGCTTTCCTAAACTTTTATGAGTTACTGTTTGTCTTTGACCTTGAATGCAGTTTATGCTTCACTTTATGTTTTCTTGATTGTTCTTTGCTGCCGATCAGTGAGAATTAGCAAGAACAAGCTAGGAATATATTCGCCAAATGTCTTTGTCAGCACTCCAGGAACGTCTGGGCTTTAGGATTAGAACAGAAGACAAGCGGCAAAACTGATACAGTTTAGGCAGAAAATACCAAAAATAGAACTTCATTTGGTTGCCTTTTTCATTTTTATTAACACGTTTGAACAAGCAGATATCTCTGTTGGACAGCTGCTGAAGCCAAAAAAATATGTTGCACAATGGAAAAGAAAGATTGCCTATGTTAAGTAACTCTGCAGAGCGGATTCAAATATTTCAGGATGAAAAGCCTGTGATGAAACGTTCAGGAAAAAAGAAAGAAAAAACAGTATTCTTAAACTATATTTTTTCTTCAGTTAATCCATACATTGTTTTTATTATATAAATGAGTTAAGGAAAGAAGATCAAAGATTTTAGATTAGGGCTTCATTTAGAGATTGGCGGATGGGATCTCCATCAAAACGTGACAGATAGTCCCTCCGCCATATTGCAAGTACTCAAAGTTATATTGCTCTGGTAATACAGGGAATGTGACATCTGCCACATGTGTGACAGATTATCCTGTCCCCAAACTCTAAATACAGCCCTTACACCCTACTTTACAGTTTGGTCATGTATACTCCATCACAAGCGCGATGGATATCCTGTCACCTAATTGTAAATGGATTAGGATGTAATGAACTTCTAGTACCGCAGACAGGACAATCTCCACGTTTGTGATGAAGCATCCTATCTGCCAACCTTTCAATGAGGCCCTAAGGGGCATATTTATACTTATTTTGCGCCAAATTGACGTAATTTGTTTTTACGCAAATTCAGTGCAAAACGAACTCCATATTTATACTTTGCTGCTAGACCCGTCTAGTGCCAAATTTATAGAGTTAAAGTAATTTTTTGGATGTGGAAACCTACTTTGCGTCAATGAGATGTAAAGTAGGTTTTCCGTGCAAAAAATTACTCTATGGCCTTAGCGCCATATTTATCCCCCGTGCTAAAATCACGCACGGGAGGAGGAATCAAATAATAGTGCAAAGCTTGCTTTGCCCCATTATTTAACTCCTGGGTCAGGGCAGGCATTAGGGGGCCTGTGGGCCTATTTCCATATTGAAACACTATGGAATAAGCCCACAGGTGCACTCCCCCGGCCCCAGGGACACCCCCATCGACACCAGAGAGACATCGGAGGATGGGGGACCCCATCCCAGGTAAGTATATATATATTTTTGAATTGCCATTGGGGGCCCTGAAGTGGGCCCCCCTAAATGGCACTGAGTGCAATGGCCATGCCCAGAGGACCCTGGTCCCCTGTGCTGGCCATTGGGGTGGTGGGTATGACTCCTGTCTTATCTGAGACAGGAGTCATGTGGTATGATGGTTTTCATCAGAAAATGATGCTAAGCTGACTAGAGTAATTTTTCTTTTTACTCTACCCTGCCTAACGTAATTTTTTGGTGAAAAACCCCCTTCTTCCATACCGCCAGCCCCACCCGGGTAGTGTCATTCTGTTTATTACTCTAGCCTACCCTTTGCACCCGCTTGCATCATTCCATAAATATGGTGCTTAGCTGGTGCTCAGAGATGGTGAAAGCCGGTGCTAAACATTTTGGTGCAAAACTGTGTTAGTGCAGTTTTGCACCAAAAAGTATAAATCAGGGCCTAGGTTTCTTACCAGTACACTAGACTTTGGTAAGGGGATATCAAGCCTTCTGTAGCACAACACAGTGACATAATTTCAGTAGAAAAGAATCAGATATACTAGAGCATAGAGTACCTAAGGTATAAAATCCAGAAATTAGTATTGCCAAATGCACACAATAATTATGAAACAGTGCATGCATTATTTTCTGAAAAATGCAATGTGGTCCCTATAATTTCTTCATGGTAGCATGAGATAGCTTTGATAGGGAGTATCCAAAGTCTTGCGATTTGGTATGCTTTGATATAGGCTGCCGCAATTATATACATAGACATTACGGTATATTCATAGTAATTCAGGTCAAAGTCATTACATATCTTGTGAATAAATGGCAGTTACATGGACAATTCCAAGGATATGCAGGATCAGCAACTCCATTAGCTAATCATGTTTACCTGCTTCCATGGTAAATAACCAACATTGTTCAGTACAAGCACAAGGGCGTAAAAAAGTCCCCCTTGGTCCTTGAGGCAGGAGAGAGGGCAACACCTCAGAGGTCTCCAAGCCCTATAGGGGGTTGCTGATCAGGCCAAAGTAAATGAATATATGTGATACATCAGAGACTCAGGGGCTCCTCATCACATTCTGCAGAGTGCCCTATGATTTAGCAGAATGGTTCTGTACAAGCATCATGGCTTCCACGTCTTCTTGCATGCTGGTGGTTGCTGGATAACGAATCAAAAAAGATTAATTGCATGTAATTTTTTATATAATTTAGGAATAGTGGCTTATATAGATATTTTTTCCTACTGTTCCTTCTGTTCCCAGTGAAATAAGTCCTACTATCATCTGTGTTTCCTAACTGTTATTTGTCCCACAAAAAGGTAGTGTTAACGTCACTAGCATGCAGGGTATTATCATCACACACAAAGACACAGAAGTAATGAAAATCTACCTCTGGAAACAAAGTACAAAAGGCCCAGACGTGCATCAAGACAAGAAGAACAAATACAAATTGTAGGAAGGAGAAAGAAGGAGGAAACACCATAACCACGAGAACAGTAAGAAAAGATGCAAAATGCACACAGAAACAGAGGTCTCAAACGGTATGAGACACAACAAAGCCGACAACAAAAAGGGTTCACCTGAAAGCAGAGAAAGTAATTAAGGGGAAAATAATGGCGAATGAAATAGTCTCTCCTCAGGAAAATATGGGAAAGGGGATAAGAGGGTAGGGGCATCTCCGCTCTCAAAGGAAAGCAAAGGATAAAAAGAATGTATCAAAGTGAAATTTAAAAAACGTATTTGGAAGAGGCACTACTTGGTGGATAAAAAAAACGTGGACAAAGGCTGTAAAGCACATGTAAACGCAAGCGCACCTGGTCCTTAGTAAGTAAACTTACAAGGGGACGTGTATAGGTCGATGAACCTTTTCAATCGCATGGAGTATCCTAGTCATGTAGTGACTATCGAAATCAATAATTAGCATAAACTACCATCAATAAAACATATTCTCTTGAAGAACCACAACTTGGTGAAGAGTTAAACAATTTTATTTCCCTATTGATTACAATTCTAAATCATCTGTTAGATCAATCTTTATTCAATTCCGTTCAATTATTAATTTGCAAATGAAAACATAATCTCATAACTTGAAGAAAACACATGCGTAAATGCACCTTCATACGCCAAAAGAATACCAGCATTAATAGCAGAGTTCAACAGATAGCTCGTCAGTCATTTGTCACTGTCAACGTCACCCCTAACAGCCTACCTTACCAAGATTAGCATCAGCATGTGGGGCTTGATGCAAAACAATTTAGAGAAAACATTAATTTGGGAAAATCCATCTAAGTAAAAATTCTATAATCATTGCAGTTGGTACCTAGAAGAAAAGGCACAATTAGTCAGTCACATTTTCATAGCTACCTATCCACAGAATGGATCAGCAACAAAGCCAGTTTTCATCTTCAGGTCATCAATTTGTCAGCCACGCGTCGGGCTCTCAGAGTATGAGCCCAACGACAGAACCTCGGACAGCGTCTCCTGACGTCATCAATTCTCCCCTCGCATCTCTCAAATTCTCCCTCATCTGAAGTTTTAGCCCCTTGTCATGACTTTTTATTAGGGTCTTCCAGTCCATCCTCCTGATTCCCAATTGTTCAGTCAGTCAGTAAATATGACTTTAACCTTTAGTATTTGTTTATCAAATCTACCAATTTTAATATCAGTCCTTTCACAAGATGCGGATTGGTCCACTATACGATGTCCTCATCATCCGGCTCTTCAGGTATCAAAATTGTTGCATATTCCTCTATGTCAGTGCCTCCATTGTTCAAGTCCTGGGAAAGTACATTTAACCTACTCTACACATAATTGTATCAAATTGTCTTCATCATCTCCTGTCTGCTGGTACATTGCGGAAAATTCTAGCTAATCAACTTTACCATCGGGCAGTTCAGAGTCATGGTAGCTTCTTGCAAACGCGGTTATTATTTCTGCACTCTGTGTGCGAGGCCTAGGAAGACTAGGCCATGATTTCAGCTAAGTTAGCACTATAAATTAAAGTAAAACATAGGTTATACGTTTCAATATGACATATTACTACATTTTTCTTGTATATTTTCATTATTTCATACAGTTTCAGTTATATTAGTACAATCTTGTATACATGGCTGACATGCCCGAGGGCACAATTTCAAACGTGCACATTATTTTTCTCCACGATAAATTCTTCTACAAACATTTCATTATTCAAGCACATAAACATCATCAATGATTTTCTAATTAGCATATCTGCTTCAACAGTCCCTCCTCTGATGACTAAATATGTAATCACAACTTTCTTTACCAACACTTTACAGTTCCGTTTCTGATGTATTTTGTCTTCTTAAATTTTCCCTATATATTCTTTCCCTAGGTTGTTCTTCCCTCCTCTGATTATTTTTAGATCTCCTTAATTTTATTCTCTGCCATAATTTGCATATGCCCAACAATCCCAATATACAAGCAATCACAATTAATATTCCCTGTACAATTTTCAGTAATACCCCATTCCAAATTTGTCTAAACCAATTGCCCACTGAAGCAAATCCTTTTCCAACTTTCTCCCAAACCCCTGGTTCCTTCAATTCTTTCAAATCCTTACTTGAATTAGCTAAGTTAGTGAGTAAGGGCCAGATGTACGAAATTATTTTACCCATTCTGTGTCTATGGGAAAAAGCTTTCGTACATATGGCCCTAAGTCTCTTATCTCCTTATTATTATTAGGTATATAAGAGCAGCAATGCCTAGCATTAATCATGCTACAGACTCCGCCGTCTTTCGCTAAAAGTATGTCTAAAGCAAGCCTATTTTGAAGCTCATAGCGCTATCCGCTGCTAATTCAGTATCTAACAGGAGTATTGCGCCTGTAAAATTTGTCAGCATGTTATCCACAATATTAGACAACTTCCGTATCTTAATTGCATTCAAAATAACTCCTACAGAAGGAATTACTGCACCAAAATTATCTCCCATAATTGCAGAAGAGGTTTCCCTCCTCTGTCGCTTATGATGTAATTCAGTCACTTTTGGAAACTTCTTTAGATCATCTATCTGATAAATTTAAGGGAAAACTATCCCCAAATAACATGTCCTATACCATCCTCTAGGAAGACAGTAATAAGCATTAAGTTCACAAATATAGTAGATCCCAGGAATCGCAGGGTCCTGACCACTCAGCATAAAAGTCCATTTACTCTGAAACAAAAACACATGCCTACATTCACTTGTTCCCACAAATAATGTGTCAATACGTGATTGTGGCCTATATTTACAAAGCTTCCCTACATGTAATGCATCTAAAGCTAACTTCCCTTGCATTTTAATAGCAGTGTAAGCATAATCATTCTTATAAGTTCTCTTCTCTAATCCCTCCTCTAGCTTTTCCTTCAATGCCTTTCTCCTGTCGTCAGTATGCCCCATAAAGCTCTTTTCTAATGGTGTAAGTAAACATGTTAAGTTATTCCTATGAGCGTATGCTGTACCAAACGTTAATGTTGGTTCAAAGAAACCTCTAACTAATACTATATCATGCTCCTTAGCTATTCTACTCAGATATCTAATAATAGGAACAAATGAAAACACTAAGGTGGTCATTACAACCCTGGCGGTCGGTGTTAAAGCGGCAGTAAAACCGCCAACAGACCGGCGGAAAAAACAATTGAATCACGACCATGGCAGAAACTGCTAACAAAGACAGCCACTCTAACACTCCGACCGCCACGGCTGTACAAACAAACACTGCGGCGGTAATCGCCAACAGACAGGCAGAACACAATGTACTGCCCACAGTATTACAACAGGCCAATCCGCCACCTTTTCCAGGGCGGTTTCACTGCAAACAAAAACACGGTGGAAACAGGACTTGGAAGGGAAAACGCTCACCTCTACACACCCCACGAGGAACCAGGACGCCATGGAGCCGGAACTCCATATTCTCCCTGCCTTTGCCTTCCTGCTCTTCTACCAGGAACACGAACGCTGGTGGCGAAGACCACGGTGAGTACTGCACCTACGACACGGGGGGAAAGAGTGACACACACACGCAACACCCCCACCCCCACCCACTACAACACACACAACAATACATGTTGATACAATATAGTTACACCCCCCTACCCCCCAGAAGAATGCAAAGACAAAAGGAAATGATTTGAACGATTGTAATCTATTAAAATCCAGTACTCAAAAATATATATACACTATAAACAAATATATACACCAATAATACAAGTCCAGGTATTGCACCATTAAAGTCTGTGGACCACCGGGCCCAAAATGCATGGGCGAGGCCCACACAAGATACCCGATCGAAACGGAGGGAACACTGCAGGGGCATCAGATCGAAATAAAACAGGCACCTCAGGGGGAAGGAAAGGGGGGGCACCTCAGCCGGATGAGTGCACAACGCCAGGTCCACGAGGTGGCTCCATGCCCACTGCTGTATCCTGGGGAGTGCAAATCCACAGTCTCACAAGTCTCTCAAGTGGGTGGTTTGCCCACTGCTCTATCCTGGAGAGTGCAAAGCCACAGTCTCTCAAGTCTCTCAAGTGGGTGGTTTGCCCACTGCTTTATCCTGGGGAGTGCAAATCCACAGTCTCTCAAGTCTCTCAAGTGGGTGGTTTGCCCACTGCTTTATCCTGGGGAGTGCAAAGCCACAGTCTCTCAAGTCTCTCAAGTGGGTGGTTTGCCCACTGCTTTACCCTGGGGTGTGCAAAGCCACAGTCTCTCAAGTCTCTCAAGTGGTTGGTTTGCCCACTGCTTTATCCTTGGGAGCGCAAAGCCACAGTCTCTCAAGTCTCTCAAGTGGTGGGATTGCCCACTGCTTAATCCTGGGGAGTGCAAAGCCACAGTCTCTCAAGTGGATAGCAGTCTCCACTGGTTCTGGAGGGGGCTTTGTGCCCAGAGTGCTTCATCCTGCCAAGGACTGAGGTAGTGGATGTGATACTCCACTGGTTCTGGAGGGGGCTTAGTGCCCAGAGTGCTTCATCCTGCTCTTGGCGGCCTCAGTAGCGGCGGTGCTTGTGGCGCTCATTGGCCTGCAGTGCTGGTGGGTGGCTCAGTGAGCGTGCTGCTGGCAGAGGTGTCCTGGGCAGCGGTGCTGCCGCCAGCAGCACCTCTGCTGGCAGCGGTGTCCTGGGCAGCGGTGCTGGTGGCGGCGGTGTCCTGGGCAGCGGTGCTGGTGACGGTGGTGTTCTGGGCAGCGGTGCTGCTGGCGGCGGTGTCCTGGGCAGTGGTGCTAGTGGCGGCGGTGTCCTTGGCAGCAGTGCTGGTGGTGGTCCTGTCCGCCGTGCATGTTTGCGGCGACTTGCCTTTCTTTCTGTGCCCCTTCCCCACCTTGGATGGTGGCGCAGCTGTCTTCCCACTCCCAACTGTAGTCCTGGGAGAGCCCTTGGTGGCAGGTGTTTTGCCCTTCTCCCTCCGGGCAGTGGCCAACTTCTTGTGCTTCTGAGGTGGGGGACTGTCCGTCGTCTGGCTCTTTGGCACACTGGCTGCCCTGCTGCTTGGCGCACTCCAGAAGCCCGTTACTACTGGCACCACTGTTCCTGCTGATGTGGTGGCTGAGGTGCTGTGTTGGGACCTGGAAAGGCGTGCCCTAGGGGACTGAAGGGGTGGGGGAGGTGAGGGGAAGCGGTCAAGGTTGGACAGGAAAAGTCTTTTAGACAAAATGGGACGGGTAGATTGAGGGGGTATGGGAGTGGAGGAAGAGGTAGTGTGTGTAGGAGGTGTACGTTTGCTGACTTTGGGTGAAGGTGCATGGGCTGGAGGCTGTCATGAGGTGGATGGCTGTTGGGTGGGTGTGTGACTGCGTTTGTGTACCTTGGGAGGTGGGCTCACAGACACACTGGGAGAGGACACAGGGGATGTGTGAATGGTAGTGGGGGTCGTGAGTGCACGTGAGCGGTGTGTGGTGATGGGTGTGCTGGTGATGGACGTAGTGACTGAAGATGTAGTGCATGCAGGTGTGAGTGGAGATGTGACAGGGAGGGAGGAGGGAGACGAAGATGAGGGGACACAATGGAGGCAGTGTATGTTGGTATGATGCTTGTGTGAGTGCCTGTGGGATGTGTGGTGCTTATGTTTGCCAGAGCTTCCCTTGTGTGTTGAGGTGTGTGCATGCTGGTCTGAGGGTGTGCTTGGGATAGGCTGAAGTACAGCGGTTTGGGTCTGGGTGGAGGAAGTTGGAGGGGGGAGGCTGGACACAGGGACAATGGCTGCCATCAGTGCTGAGGCCAGAGTCTGAAAAGCTCGCTGTTGGGCTGCCTGACCAGAATGAATGCCCTCCAGGTATGCATTGGTCTGTTGCAACTGCCTCTCTACACCCTGGATGGCATTCAGAATGGTAGACTGCCCAACAGTGATGGCTTCCTCACTGAGGGCAGCAGGGCTGACAGGGGCAGGGGCTGCGGTGCCTGGGGCGAAGGAGATGCCCACCCTCCTGGGTGAGCGGCCACGGGGCACATGCTGAGGGGCTGCTGGGAGGGCGGTGCTGGTAGGGGGGGTGGCGGCTGTACCTGTAGGTGTGGGGGCACAGGAGGGCCCGCCACCGCAAGGGAGCTCCCATCAGAGGAGGAGTCTGTGTCGCTGGTCTCAGCTCCTGTCCCCGCCGTGGAGCTCCCCTCCCCCTCCGTCCCACTGGTGGCTTCAGACTCTGTTGTCTCACCCTCCAGGGCCATGTGGGATGCAGCTCCCTCCTGCTCCGGTGCCACTGCTCCTCCGCCTGATGATGCTATTGCACACAAGAACAGGGAAACCTCAAAAAGGGGGGGAAAGACAGAAGAAAGACATGTTCAGTGCATGCAATACCGCTACCGTTGGCAGACACTACAGACACAGAAGCCCTCTGCACTACGCCGTGCACTTTGAGTTCCCTAATTTATCACAGGGACATGGGGTACAAGGCCTATGCCCGATTGCTGCAGACATGGAAGTCACAGGAACCTGACTAGGTGTAGTTGACTCTGAACACTGGTGGGGTGGGGTGCCACATGCCCTGCCTTATGAAGGGACCTTGCCTACTAAACTCGCCCTGGCCTAGGGGAACCCACAGCCCACCTCCCCCACCGAGACACCTCCAATGCACGCTGAATCAGCAGAATGATAGTGTACTCACCCCCTTGTGGCTGCTGTGATGCCCTCAAGCGCCCATCCAACTCCGGATACGCCACCGCCAGGATCCGGAACATCAGGGAGGTCATGGTGCGATGGGCACCCCTCCCACGTTGGGAGGCCATCCCCAGCTGGGTCTCCGCCGTCTACTTGCTCCAGCGGCGAATGTCCTCCCATCTTTTCCGGCAGTGGGTGCTCCGTCTGTGGTGGACCCCTAGGGTCCGGACTTCCTTGGCGATGGCATGCCAAATATCCTTCTTCTGGTGGGCGCTGACCTACAGGAATAGTACAAGGGAAAAGGAGAAGATATAACCGTCCGGACCATCACAGTCATTGGCCCGCGTCCCTACCCTTGCCATGACGCACATGCACTCACCGTCATTTCATGCACGCCTCATTCTCACCCCCCTATCTTCCATCCACAACACTTCACACAGGCATTGCCCATACAGCATGCTCACAGTGTACTCACCTGTTTGTCTGGAGGACCGTAGAGTAGCGTGTACTGGGGGAGGACCTCATCCACTAGTTTCTCCAACTCCTCTGTGCTGAAGGCAGGGGCCCTTTCCCCAGACACATGAGCCATTGTCTCTTCCAGACTGAGGTCACAGCAGCACTTGCAGTGTAGGTCCTCTCCTGTCGAAGATCAGGTATCAAGTGAGTGAACAGAGAGAAAATGGCGGTCACGTCCGCGGGGGTGCGTACCATCACCGCCGGCGTACATTGTCATTGGCTCCTGGGACCCATAGGGTCCTATGTTAACCAATGCAGGATTGCGCCGTGGTCTATGACCGCCTACCGCAACAGTGTACAACGCCAGCGCAGTTACCTCATATCCCCTTGTCCCACATTACAGGTCTGGCAGCCGCCATTTCAGGGGCCACATGGCATTATTTTTAAATACGTCATATCTAGGCCTTGCATACACACTAAGACAGGCACATAGCGGATTTAAAAATATGTGTAATAAAGTTGTGTTTTCGTACCTCAGTGTTGGCTGACCCTCTGCTCGCTGTTCTCCTCCATAGAGCACGTCCGCAGGGGCAGGTGAGGAGATGGCGGCATCCTCCGGTGTACAGACCGCTGGTGGACCTGTCGACAATGGAGGAGCGACATGTAATTGTCACATACAGACTTGATCGTACCACAATCCTGGAACTGTGTGCCCAGTTGGAGCCAGACCTGATGTCAGCTATCCGCCATACCACAGGAATCCCCCCTCTAGTGCAGGTGCTGTCAGTACTCCATTTCCTGGCAAGTGGGTCTTTTCAGACGACAGTGGCCATAGCATCAGGGATGGCCCAGCCTATGTTCTCCAACGTGTTGTCCAGAGTGTTGTCTACCCTGCTGAAACACATGCGCAGCTACATCGTTTTCCCTCAGGTGGAGGATTTACCTACAGTGAAAGGTGACTTCTATGCCCTGGGAGATACCCCCAACATCATTGGTGCCATTGATGGGACACATGTGGCCTTGGTCCCCCCTGCAGGAGTGAACAGGTGTACAGAAACCAGAAGAGTTACCATTCAATGAATGTGCAGATGGTGTGTTTGGCCGACCAGTACATCTCCCATGTGAATGCCAAGTTTCCTGGCTCAGTGCATGACGCTTACATTCTGAGGAATAGCAGCATCCCTTATGTGATGGGGCAACTCCAGAGGCACTGTGTGTGGCTATTAGGTGAGGACATGGACCCTATACAGTGTGACTAGGTGTCTGGGGTTGTCCCTAAGAGTTAGTGTGTGTCTAACAGTTGTCCCTCGACATTTGCAGGTGACTCTGGGTACCCCAACCTGTCATGGCTACTGACCCCAGTGAGGAATCCCAGGACAAGGGCAGAGGAATGCTACAATGAGGCCCATGGGCGAACTAGGAGGGTTATAGAGAGGAACTTCGGCCTCCTGAAGGCCAGGTTCAGGTGCCTCCATATGACAGGTGGTTCCCTATTCTACTCACCAAAGAAGGTGTGCCAGATCATCGTGGCCTGCTGTATGCTTTGCAATTTGGCTTTGCAATGACAGGTGCCTTTTCTGCAGGAGGATGGTCAAGCTGGAGGTGTTGTGGCAGCGGTGGAGCCTGTGGACAGTGAAGACGAGGAAGCAGAAGAAGAGGATATCGACACCAGAAACACAGTGATTCATCAATACTTCCATTGAGACACAGGTAAGAAGACATCACTGCCTGGTACATCTGATACACTAGTTCTACCTCTCATCTGTCTGTCACTTTCACCCAGTGTATGGACCCTGACCTGTCACTTTCCCTTTCAGTTTCACAGATGTGGGTCCCACTGTGTGACATCTGCTTTGTTTCCTCATAGACTACAGCTCTGTGACATAGGTATGTTGATAATATAATGGATATTGCATTTTTCCACAGTTCTTGCAAATACACATTTTCGAAAGCACAGACTGACTCCAGATAGTTTTGTGATTTACGGGTGTTTTAGTTAAGTGCAAAATAGTGGAGGGGTTTGTAAAATGGTCAGGGGTGATGGTGGAGGAATGTTAGTCTCACAGGTGCATTGTCCAAAGGGGCATAGGAAGTGGAGCTGGGGCAGTTGATGGATGGACAGGGTGACAAAATGGGACAAAAGGATGACAATCAGTGTGGTCTCATTTCTTGGCGGGGGTCTTGGCATTGTTCTCTGTCTTTGTCCTGGATCTCAGGGACCGTTTGCGGAGTGGTTCTCCATCTGCAGGGGGTGGGGTGCTGGTGTCGTGGTCCTGTGGCGGTGCGTCCTGTCCAGTAGTGCCGGCGGAGGTGGTGGGCAGTTCATCGTCCAGGCTAGTGTCAGGGGCCCCTAGTAGTGCCACAGTGTCCCTCCTGGTGTTAAGTATTTCCTTCAGCACCCCTACAATGGTGCCCAGGGTGGTATTGATGGATTTGAGTTCCTCCCTGAACCCCAAATACTGTTCCTCCTGCAGCCGCTGGGTCTCCTGAAACTTGGCCAGTACCGTTGCCATCGTCTCCTGGGAATGGTGGTAGGCTCCCATGATGTTGGAGAGGGCCTTGTGGAAAGTGGGTTCCCTGGTCCTGTCCTCCCCCTGTCGCACAGCAGCCCTCTCAGTTCCCCTGTGTTGCTGTGCCTCTGTACCCTGAACCGTGTGCCCACTGCCACTGCCCCCAGGTCCCTGCTGTTGTTCGGTTGGTGGGTTAGCATGGGTTCCCTGTAGTGGTGGACACACTGCTGCTTGACGTGTCCTGGGGACAGAGGTATGGGCCCGCTGGGTCGGTGCTGTGCTGGTGTTTCCAGAGGGGGGAGGCTCTGTTGTGGCTTGTTCCAGTGTGAGGGGAACCGACTGTCCCGAGGTCCCAGATGGGTCGGGCTGGTCATCTAGATCCAGTTGGACAGAGCTGCTGTCATCACTGTGGGCCTCTTCTGTGGGGGGAGTGGACATGTCTGGAACCTCCTGTCTGGTGACATTGGGTAGGGGTCCCGCAGGGGTGTAAAGGCATGATTATTGCATCTATGTGTGCCATGGTGTGCAATGGGTGGGTGACCCTGAACCCCAGTGCTTGCATTCTTGTGTAGGACCTTGTGTGATCATTGTTTAGGGGTGTGTGTGGGTATGTGCAGTGGCCATGCATTGGTGATGGGTGTCCATGCTTTGTTGTTGCATGCAGGGCTTGGTGTTGGGATGTGTGGTTTGTGATAGTGGGACATATGTGAGGAGTTGGAGTGATGGGGGTGAGGGCGAGGGTGGGGGTATGTGATAGCATGCAGGTAGGGTGGGGGATGAAGTAGTTAAAGATTAGACTTACCAGAGTCCATTCCTCCAGCTACTCCTGCGAGGCCCTCAGGATGCAGTATAGCCAATACCTGCTCCTCCCATGTTGTTAGTTGTGGGGGAGGAGGTGGGAGTCCGACACCAGTCCTCTGAACTGCAATCTGGTGTCTTGAGACCACGGAACGCACCTTCCCCCGTAGGTCGTTCCACCTCTTCCTGATGTCATCCCGTGTTCTTGGGTGTTGTCCCACTGCATTGACCCTGTCCACGATTCTGCACCATAGCTCCATCTTCCTCGCTATGGTGGTGTGCTGCACCTGTGATCCGAATAGCTGTGGCTCTTCCCGGATGATTTCCTCTACCATGACCCTGAGCTCCTCCTCAGAAAACCTGGGGTGTCTTTGCAGTACCATGGAGTGGTGTGGGTGATGTGTGGGGTGGTGTGTGTTGTGATATGTGGGGTGATGTTTAGGGTTGTGTGGTGTTTTGTGCGTGGATGTGTATGTGTGATGGTGTTGTGTGCCTCTGTATGGTGGAGTTGTCTATGCTGTGCTGTCTCTCTGGCCTTTGTCTAAATTTCTGGTCGTAAGGGTTTGTGGGTGATGTGGGTGTGTGCTTTGTATTGTATTGGGTGTGTGGTAGTGGTGTGTGTATGTGTATCAGTTGTGTGTATTTTGAAATGTCCAATGTGGCTGTGTTTTGTAAATGTGTGTGTATTTTGAGCACAGCGGTGTGTACCACCAATGGAATACAGCGGTTGAAAGACCGCCGCGTGGATTCATAGGTCGTGATAGTGTGTGCGTATTCCTGTTGGCGTGACGGTGTCGATTTTGTTATCGCCAGTTTATCACTGACCTTTGGTGTGGCGGATTTGTTTAGGTGTCTGGATTTTGGCAGATTCCGAGCTGTGGGTCTCTCTTCTCACAATTCAGTTTCACATCCAGGAACCCTTTTTCCTTTGTCAAAATCGATTAGTAGCTTGTCACATCCGGTTTTCAATTGTCATATCAGGTTATCAATGTCTCTTCCGGTTTTATTTCAACATTATTTCTCTTAGGTTTTCTTTAGATCAGCTCAACAACTCAGTCTTTTGATCGCCTTCAGGTTACATCAAAGTACTGACTCAGAACTTCTCTATCAAAACAAAAGGACATGAACTTGTGTTGCCATTCATTTGTAGCTGCATATGCCCACTCAGGACCTGCCTATCTTCGACTCGCTATTCTCTTTCTTTTCAACCTACGTTCTCCACCTTATTCTCCTTCACTCAATTCTTCCTTTCTCGTAGTATCCACTTCTTCTTCTATAGTTTACTTTATGACCAATTCCTTCTTCTTTCCAATTTGTGATTCAGGCCAATTATCTCTTTTTCTCATTCCTTCTGTCAATATTCTCCTCAGGATTGGACTCTTTTTCGTTTCTTTCTCTATGGTGTTTTCTCTTGATGGACTTGCAATGAGTTCAGGAGGAGTCCAATCACTTTGGCTTTGATCCGTCTCAACTCTTTCACCCTCTTGATCTGGCACTCGCTCTGTTTGCTTTTTAGTCCCGTCTGCTTTTGAGAGAACCTCTGCTGTGCTCAGTTCTCCTACTATATCCGTTGAGATAGGCTCTTCCTCACCCTCATGCAATTCTTCACTCTCGTCTCTTACAGGGGTGATAGACCCATCTTCCACAAGCTCAGGCTCAACCTCAAATTCAGTTTGCTCTTGTTCCGGTTCAAGTGTAGCTACTTGCTTCGCTGTTGTTGGTGCTCTCAACAACACGTCTCCATGCTCTTGCAGACTCACCACTCTCTTTGTATGACTTGCATGTATCCAGTTCGGTAGTCTTGCACACTTTACAGCTGTCGTAGTTGTTAGCACCACCTGGTAGGGACCTTTCTAGCGTGGTTCCAAATAGGTCTTGCGAACATGTTTTTTGATGATGACCTAGTCTCCAGCTTTCAGATTGTGACCTGGGTCATGGATGAGTGGCAGGGTAGTGGCCTGCACCTGCTGAGAGAAAGAGCGAACCAAATCAACCAGACCTTTGCAGTAGTCCAACACCATATCATCTGAAATATTGACAAGTGCATTGGCTGGAATTGCTGGCAATCCCATTGCTCTGCCCATGAGGATCTCATGGGGCGATAGCCCTTTCTTCCTGTCAGGTATATTTTGCATTGACATCAACACCAAAGGTAACGTGTCTGGCCATTTCAGATTGGTAGCGGCACACATCTTGGCAATTCTTGATTTCAATGTACCATTAATTTGTTCCACTAGTCCTGATGCTTCAGGGCGATAGCTACAATGCAACTTCTGCTCAATGTTTAGTGCTGCACATAAGAGTTTAATCACCTCGTATTGAAGTGAGTACCTGTAGGAAGTTGGCTCTGTATGTGCTATTTCAAAGTAAGGAATAGCATGCACAGAGTCCAAGGGTTCCCCTTAGAGGTAAAATAGTGGTAAAAATAGATAATACTAATGCTCTATTTTGTGGTAGTGTGGTCGAGCAGTAGGCTTATCCCAGGAGTAGTGTTAAGCATTTGTTGTACATACACATAGACAATAAATGAGGTACACACACTCAGAGACAAATCCAGCCAATAGGTTTTTATATAGAAAAATATCTTTTCTTAGTTTATTTTAAGAACCACAGGTTCAAATTCTACATGTAATAGCTCATTCGAAAGGTATTGCAGGTAAGTACTTTAGGAACTTCAAATCATCAAAATTGCATGTATACTTTTCAAGTTATTGACAAATAGCTGTTTTAAAAGTGGACACTTAGTGCAATTTTCACAGTTCCTAGGGGAGGTAAGTATTTGTTAGATTAACCAGGTAAGTAAGACACTTACAGGGTTCAGTTCTTGGTCCAAGGTAGCCCACCGTTGGGGGTTCAGAGCAGCCCCAAAGTCACCACACCAGCAGCTCAGGGCCGGTCAGGTGCGGAGTTCAAAGTGGTGCCCAAAACACATAGGCTAGAATGGAGAGAAGGGGGTGCCCCGGTTCCGGTCTGCTTGCAGGTAAGTACCCGCGTCTTCGGAGGGCAGACCAGGGGGGTTTTGTAGGGCACCGGGGGGGACACAAGCCCACACGGAAATTTCACCCTCAGCAGTGCGGGGACGGCCGGGTGCAGTGTAGAAACAAGCGTCGGGTTTGTAATGGAAGTCAATGGGAGATCTAGGGATCTCTTCAGCGCTGCAGGCAGGCAAGGGGGGGGTTCCTCGGGGAAACCTCCACTTGGGCAAGGGAGAGGGACTCCTGGGGGTCACTCCTCCAGTGAAAGTCCGGTCCTTCAGGTCCTGGGGGCTGCGGGTGCAGGGTCTCTCCCAGGTGTCGGGACTTTGGTTTCAAAGAGTCGCGGTCAGGGGAAGCCTCGGGATTCCCTCTGCAGGCGGCGCTGTGGGGGCTCAGGGGGGACAGGTTTTTGTACTCACAGTCTTAGAGTAGTCCTGGGGTCCCTCCTGAGGTGTTGGATCGCCACCAGCCGAGTCGGGGTCGCCGGGTGCAGTGTTGCAAGTCTCACGCTTCTTGCGGGGAGCTTGCAGGGTTCTTTAAAGCTGCTGGAAACAAAGTTGCAGCTTTTCTTGGAGCAGGTCCGCTGTCCTCGGGAGTTTCTTGTCTTTTCGAAGTAGGGGCAGTCCTCAGAGGATGTCGAGGTCGCTGGTCCCTTTGGAAGGCGTCGCTGGAGCAGGATCTTTGGAAGGCAGGAGACAGGCCGGTGAGTTTCTGGGGCCAAGGCAGTTGTCGTCTTCTGGTCTTCCTCTGCAGGGGTTTTTCAGCTAGGCAGTCCTTCTTCTTGTAGTTGCAGGAATCTAATTTTCTAGGGTTCAGGGTAGCCCTTAAATACTAAATTTAAGGGCGTGTTTAGGTCTGGGGGGTTAGTAGCCAATGGCTACTAGCCCTGAGGGTGGGTACACCCTCTTTGTGCCTCCTCCCAAGGGGAGGGGGACACAATCCTAACCCTATTGGGGGAATCCTCCATCTGCAAGATGGAGGATTTCTAAAAGTCAGAGTCACCTCAGCTCAGGACACCCTAGGGGCTGTCCTGACTGGTCAGTGACTCCTCCTTGTTGCTTTCTTTGTTCCCTCCAGCCTTGCCGCCAAAAGTGGGGGCTGTGGCCGGAGGGGGCGGGCAACTCCACTAAGCTGGAGTGTCCTGCTGGGCTGTGACAAAGGGGTGAGCCTTTGAGGCTCACCGCCAGGTGTCACAGCTCCTGCCTGGGGGAGGTGTTAGCATCTCCACCCAGTGCAGGCTTTGTTACTGGCCTCAGAGTGACAAAGGCACTCTCCCCATGGGGCCAGCAACATGTCTCTAGTGTGGCAGGCTGCTGGAACCAGTCAGCCTACACAGCTAGTTGGTTAAGTTTCAGGGGGCACCTCTAAGGTGCCCTCTGTGGTGTATTTTACAATAAAATGTACACTGGCATCAGTGTGCATTTATTGTGCTGAGAAGTTTGATACCAAACTTCCCAGTTTTCAGTGTAGCCATTATGGTGCTGTGGAGTTCGTGTAAAACAGACTCCCAGACCATATACTCTTATGGCTACCCTGCACTTACAATGTCTAAGGTTTTGCTTAGACACTGTAGGGGCACAGTGCTCATGCACTGGTACCCTCACCTATGGTATAGTGCACCCTGCCTTAGGGCTGTAAGGCCTGCTAGAGGGGTGTCTTACCTATACTGCATAGGCAGTGAGAGGCTGGCATGGCACCCTGAGGGGAGTGCCATGTCGACTTACTCATTTTGTTCTCACCAGCACACACAGGCTTGTAAGCAGTGTGTCTGTGCTGAGTGAGGGGTCTCTAGGGTGGCATAAGACATGCTGCAGCCCTTAGAGACCTTTCTTGGCATCAGGGCCCTTGGTACTAGAAGTACCAGTTACAAGGGACTTATCTGAATGCCAGGGTGTGCCAATTGTGGATACAATGGTACATTTTAGGTGAAGGAACACTGGGGCTGGGGCCTGGTTAGCAGGGTCCCAGCACACTTCTCAGTCAAGTCAGCATCAGTATCAGGCAAAAAGTGGGGGGTAACTGCAACAGGGAGCCATTTCTTTACACAAGCCCCCCCCAGCCCACAGGCCAGGAGACTCAGCCAACGCTGGAAGAGTCTTCCTAGTCTGTCAGGCGAGGAAGAGTAGAGGAAATGGCTGGTTTGTTGCAGGGCCTACTCTGCCTTACATCCTCCTGTTCAGGTCATTCCCTCTGGGGAACTGACCCACTTCCACAGTGATAGGACCTAGTCTGAACTGCCTCTTGTCTGTGCTTTTTATGTCTTCACCCATTCTCTCTATTTTGAGGTCAGAGGTATCCACCTCTGCTAATCTTATCTTAGCCAGGGTCACCCCTAGCTTACCCAAAGAGGTTACCCAGAGCTGGAGTAACCCCACCATGACCAACAGGGTCAGGGGGCCTAACTTGTTATTTGGCATGGGGTCAGACCACCATGCCAAGGATAGTGCAGCCATAAAGGCTAACACCCAGCAGAGGCCACTGACAGCTGTCAGTGCCCAGAACCACACCTTTAGCTCTTCACCTACAAGGGAAGGGGCTAAGTTACAGGCTTCTTTGGGTTCAGGGTGCCTGTCTGCTGTATTAGAGTGGGGGGTTACCACATCTTGTAGTAAACACCCTTCTTCCACTCTTTCTTCTGTTAGCTGAGGAGCCACCCACTCAGGCTTAACAGTTGCCTGACTAGCCAGGACTTCTTGTGGGTCAGGTTGGACTTTATCAGAGCCATTTTTGGAGTTCTCCCCTACTGGAGCAGAATCTCCTTGGCTTGCTGGAACCTTGGCTAAAGGTTGTCCACCTTTCCTACTCTGTTTCCTTTTCTTTTTCCTCTGGGGCCTACTTGCATTTACTGCAGAGGCAGGCACTCCAGAATCCTTGGGAGAGGACTGGCCCTGGACCAGTTCTTCTCTTAGGCTCTGACTAACCTCTGGGTAGTCATTTCCAAGGAGACAATCAAGGGGGAGGTCTGTACTGACTACCACCCTTCTCCAGCTAAAAGTTCCACCCACTTCTATGGGCACAAGAGCCACAGGCCTATTAGTGACCCTGTCTGGGCTAACTCTTACTCTGGCCATCTCACCTGGGATGTACTGGTTTGAGAGCACCAGCCTGTCATGCACAATAGTGTGACTGGCACAAGTGTCTCTCAGGGCAGTGGCTGGGATTCCATTCACCTGTAGGTGGTGGAAGTGTCTACTTCCCTCTGGAATCTCCAACTCACCTGTTGGGCCCATTTTCCAGTTGAAAGCTATGAAGACCTCCTCATCTGAGGAGTCATCTCCAATGGCTACACTGGTTACCCCTGGAATTTTGTTCTGGGGTTTGTTTTTGGGACAAGAAGTGTCCTTGGTGTGGTGCCCAGACTGTTTACAGTTGTGGCACCATGCCTTAGTGGCATCCCAGTTCTTACCCTGGTACCCACCTTTGTTTTGGGTTGTGTCTTGGGGCCCACCCACCTGTTCTGGTTTTTGGGGGCCTACAGAGGACTCTTTTTCTTTGTTTCTAGTGTCACCCACTTTCTCCTGGGGAGTTTTTGTAACCCCTTTCTTTTGGTCACCCCCAGTGGAAGTTTTGGTTACCCTAGTCTTGACCCAGTGGTCTGCCTTCTTTCCCAATTCTTGGGGAGAAATTGGACCTAGGTCTACCAGATACTGATGCAACTTTTCATTGAAGCAGTTACTTAAAATGTGTTCTTTCATAAACAAATTATAAAGCCCAACATAGTCACACACTTCATTTCCAGTTAACCAACCATCTAGTGTTTTTACTGAGTAGTCTACAAAATCAACCCAGGTCTGGCTCGAGGATTTTTGAGCCCCCCTGAATCTAATTCTATACTCCTCAGTGGAGAATCCAAAGCCCTCAATCAGGGTACCCTTCATGAGGTCATAAGATTCTGCATCTTTTCCAGAGAGTGTGAGGAGTCTATCCCTACACTTTCCAGTGAACATTTCCCAAAGGAGAGCACCCCAGTGAGATCTGTTTACTTTTCTGGTTACACAAGCCCTCTCAAAAGCTGTGAACCATTTGGTGATGTCATCACCATCTTCATATTTTGTTACAATCCCTTTGGGGATTTTTAGGATGTCAGGAGAATCTCTGACCCTATTTAAGTTGCTGCCACCATTGATGGGTCCTAGGCCCATCTCTTGTCTTTCCCTCTCTATGGCTAGGATCTGTCTTTCCAAAGCCAATCTTTTGGCCATCCTGGCTAACTGGATGTCCTCTTCACTGGAGTTATCCTCAGTGATTTCAGAGTTGTTGGTCCCTCCTGTGAGGGAACCAGCATCTCTGACTATTATTTGTGGAGTCAGGGCTTGAGAAGCCCTGCTCTCCCTAAGTAGGACTGGAGGGGGGGAATTTCCCTCCAAGTCACTATCTTCATCCTCTGAGTTGCCATCCTCAGAGGGGTTGGCCTTTTCAAACTCTGCCAAAAGCTCCTGGAGCTGTACTTTGGTAGGTTTGGGGCCCATTGCTATTTTCTTTAGTTTACAGAGTGACCTTAGCTCTCTCATCTGTAGATGGAGGTAAGGTGTGGTGTCGAGTTCCACCACATTCACATCTGTGCTAGACATTATGCTTCTAAAAGTTGGAATACTTTTTAAGAAACTAAAACTGGTTCTAGAATCTAATTCAAACTTTTAACAAACTTTTACTCTCTAAAAGACAATGCTAAACAGGGACTTAACACACAAGGCCCTAGCAGGACTTTTAAGAATTTAGAAAACTTTTCAAATTGCAAAAATCAATTTCTAATGACAATTTTGGAATTTGTCGTGTGATCAGGTATTGGCTGAGTAGTCCAGCAAATGCAAAGTCTTGTACCCCACCGCTGATCCACCAATGTAGGAAGTTGGCTCTGTATGTGCTATTTCAAAGTAAGGAATAGCATGCACAGAGTCCAAGGGTTCCCCTTAGAGGTAAAATAGTGGTAAAAATAGATAATACTAATGCTCTATTTTGTGGTAGTGTGGTCGAGCAGTAGGCTTATCCCAGGAGTAGTGTTAAGCATTTGTTGTACATACACATAGACAATAAATGAGGTACACACACTCAGAGACAAATCCAGCCAATAGGTTTTTATATAGAAAAATATCTTTTCTTAGTTTATTTTAAGAACCACAGGTTCAAATTCTACATGTAATAGCTCATTCGAAAGGTATTGCAGGTAAGTACTTTAGGAACTTCAAATCATCAAAATTGCATGTATACTTTTCAAGTTATTGACAAATAGCTGTTTTAAAAGTGGACACTTAGTGCAATTTTCACAGTTCCTAGGGGAGGTAAGTATTTGTTAGATTAACCAGGTAAGTAAGACACTTACAGGGTTCAGTTCTTGGTCCAAGGTAGCCCACCGTTGGGGGTTCAGAGCAGCCCCAAAGTCACCACACCAGCAGCTCAGGGCCGGTCAGGTGCGGAGTTCAAAGTGGTGCCCAAAACACATAGGCTAGAATGGAGAGAAGGGGGTGCCCCGGTTCCGGTCTGCTTGCAGGTAAGTACCCGCGTCTTCGGAGGGCAGACCAGGGGGGTTTTGTAGGGCACCGGGGGGGACACAAGCCCACACGGAAATTTCACCCTCAGCAGTGCGGGGACGGCCGGGTGCAGTGTAGAAACAAGCGTCGGGTTTGTAATGGAAGTCAATGGGAGATCTAGGGATCTCTTCAGCGCTGCAGGCAGGCAAGGGGGGGGTTCCTCGGGGAAACCTCCACTTGGGCAAGGGAGAGGGACTCCTGGGGGTCACTCCTCCAGTGAAAGTCCGGTCCTTCAGGTCCTGGGGGCTGCGGGTGCAGGGTCTCTCCCAGGTGTCGGGACTTTGGTTTCAAAGAGTCGCGGTCAGGGGAAGCCTCGGGATTCCCTCTGCAGGCGGCGCTGTGGGGGCTCAGGGGGGACAGGTTTTTGTACTCACAGTCTTAGAGTAGTCCTGGGGTCCCTCCTGAGGTGTTGGATCGCCACCAGCCGAGTCGGGGTCGCCGGGTGCAGTGTTGCAAGTCTCACGCTTCTTGCGGGGAGCTTGCAGGGTTCTTTAAAGCTGCTGGAAACAAAGTTGCAGCTTTTCTTGGAGCAGGTCCGCTGTCCTCGGGAGTTTCTTGTCTTTTCGAAGTAGGGGCAGTCCTCAGAGGATGTCGAGGTCGCTGGTCCCTTTGGAAGGCGTCGCTGGAGCAGGATCTTTGGAAGGCAGGAGACAGGCCGGTGAGTTTCTGGGGCCAAGGCAGTTGTCGTCTTCTGGTCTTCCTCTGCAGGGGTTTTTCAGCTAGGCAGTCCTTCTTCTTGTAGTTGCAGGAATCTAATTTTCTAGGGTTCAGGGTAGCCCTTAAATACTAAATTTAAGGGCGTGTTTAGGTCTGGGGGGTTAGTAGCCAATGGCTACTAGCCCTGAGGGTGGGTACACCCTCTTTGTGCCTCCTCCCAAGGGGAGGGGGACACAATCCTAACCCTATTGGGGGAATCCTCCATCTGCAAGATGGAGGATTTCTAAAAGTCAGAGTCACCTCAGCTCAGGACACCCTAGGGGCTGTCCTGACTGGTCAGTGACTCCTCCTTGTTGCTTTCTTTGTTCCCTCCAGCCTTGCCGCCAAAAGTGGGGGCTGTGGCCGGAGGGGGCGGGCAACTCCACTAAGCTGGAGTGTCCTGCTGGGCTGTGACAAAGGGGTGAGCCTTTGAGGCTCACCGCCAGGTGTCACAGCTCCTGCCTGGGGGAGGTGTTAGCATCTCCACCCAGTGCAGGCTTTGTTACTGGCCTCAGAGTGACAAAGGCACTCTCCCCATGGGGCCAGCAACATGTCTCTAGTGTGGCAGGCTGCTGGAACCAGTCAGCCTACACAGCTAGTTGGTTAAGTTTCAGGGGGCACCTCTAAGGTGCCCTCTGTGGTGTATTTTACAATAAAATGTACACTGGCATCAGTGTGCATTTATTGTGCTGAGAAGTTTGATACCAAACTTCCCAGTTTTCAGTGTAGCCATTATGGTGCTGTGGAGTTCGTGTAAAACAGACTCCCAGACCATATACTCTTATGGCTACCCTGCACTTACAATGTCTAAGGTTTTGCTTAGACACTGTAGGGGCACAGTGCTCATGCACTGGTACCCTCACCTATGGTATAGTGCACCCTGCCTTAGGGCTGTAAGGCCTGCTAGAGGGGTGTCTTACCTATACTGCATAGGCAGTGAGAGGCTGGCATGGCACCCTGAGGGGAGTGCCATGTCGACTTACTCATTTTGTTCTCACCAGCACACACAGGCTTGTAAGCAGTGTGTCTGTGCTGAGTGAGGGGTCTCTAGGGTGGCATAAGACATGCTGCAGCCCTTAGAGACCTTTCTTGGCATCAGGGCCCTTGGTACTAGAAGTACCAGTTACAAGGGACTTATCTGAATGCCAGGGTGTGCCAATTGTGGATACAATGGTACATTTTAGGTGAAGGAACACTGGGGCTGGGGCCTGGTTAGCAGGGTCCCAGCACACTTCTCAGTCAAGTCAGCATCAGTATCAGGCAAAAAGTGGGGGGTAACTGCAACAGGGAGCCATTTCTTTACAGTACCCCTATCTGATTCTAAAGAGATCGGAAATTCGAAACATGGTATTAACTGTCTAAGTAACAGCTTTGCTACTGTAAGACTGTCATTCCTTTGTGTGGAGTATAATTAAATCCAATGACTAAAGACACACACAATCACCCACACGTACTTCAGACCACCACATGCAGGCATCTCAGTGAAATCAATTGCATTCTGCTGAATGGACCTCCTGCTCTTCCAATGTGGCTCAAGTTCACCACTGTCCCATTTCCCATGTTTTGTTGCTGACAAATTATACATCAATGACATACTGCCTCTGCTGCTTGCCTGAATTTAGGATTGAACCAATCAATTTAAAAAAACCTGACCATGGCATCTCTTCCAATATGTGCCTGCCCATGATAGTAGCAGGCCATCTCAGACAATAAACTATTGGCCAAAACCATCTGACCCTCCTCAGAAATCCAAATTTCATCAGGCCTTTGAACGCATTTTAGTTTTACCCAAAGTCGTTTATCCTCCTTATCTGCATTTTCCTGCAATGTTATCAATTCTTCCAAAGTATCAATCACTTTTAGTGGAAAACTTGTGCAAATATTTTCTTCCTCAGGCATCCATTCCCACTTGTCTTTAAACAATATACAGTTCAATGCGCAAAACCTTGCGACTTGATCCGCATATCCATTTCCCAATGAAATGTAATCCTGCGTCTTTTGGTGTGCACTGCATTTTACCACTGCAATTTCTTCAGTCTGTATTGCGTACAACAACTCTTATTTTGTCGCCATTTCTCACTGGTGTTCTAGTGGAAGTCAGGAAACCTCTATGCGATCACAACTGACCAAAATCCGGAACAATTCCAAATCCATATTGACTGTCTGAATCGATGGTGACTCTTAGTCTCGCAGAAACATGGCATGCCCTAGTAAGCTACCAATTCCGCCACTTGTGCAGAATATACACCTCGTAGCCAAGATTGTGCATACTGCATATCCTGCTCTCAATGTCCCTGTTCCATCTCTGAGACATGAACCATCAACAAGACAATTTGGTCATTTTCCTCAAATCGTGTGTCCCTAATATCAGGCCTTGGTTTTGTGCACAGCTCAGTTACCTCAAGGCAATCATGCTCAATGTCTTCTTCTTTTTAAATTTCAACAGTATCACTTGGAAGCAATGTCGCTGAAATTTACACTGTACATCTTTTAAATTTTACATTCGGAGCCCCCAATATACTCGTCTCATACCTAGTCAGTCTTGCACCAGTCAAATATTGCGTTTTCGTCCTTGTCAGTTAGATTTCAACAGAGTGTGGTACCATTACCGTCAAATGGTATCCCATGACTACACCGTCACATTGAGAAAGACTTTGACCAACTGCGGCAACTGCACGCAGACAACCTGGTAAAGCTGCTGCGACTGGGTCCAAGGTAGCTGAAAAATAAGCTACTGGGCGATAAGCACCTCCATGGACCTGTGTCAAAACAGACAAAGAACAAGCATTACGTTCATGGCAAAACAATGTGAATGGCTTGTGAAATCAGGCATTCCCAACGCTGGAGCTCTGCACAAACTTTCTCTCAGTTCAGTGAACGCCTTCATCTGAGCTTCATCTAGGGTAATGGGATCTGTAACGTTCTTATGAGTTAACTGCTGCAAGGGTTTGGCAATTTCAGTGAAATTTGAACTCCACTGTCTAAATACCCCACCATTCCCAGGAACATTCTAACATCTCTCTGTGAAGTCGGGGGACTTTTCTGCAATATCATGGTAATTCTCTCCCTGGAGATTCTTCTTGACCCTTTTTCAATCTGATGCCCCAGGTATTTCACTGATTTCTGACAATATTGCAGTTTTACAGGTGATACCTTATGTCCTAAATTTGCGAAATGATTCAACAGGGCAATCGTGTCATACATACACTTGTCCCTTGTTCTGGATGCGATCAGCAAATCATAAATATACTGCACTAGTCTTGATTGGTATGGTAATTCCAACGACTCAAGGTTCTTTTTCAAGATCTGATTAAACAGTGATGGTGACTCCGTATACCATTGTGGGAGCCTGCACCAGCTGTAGACTCTGTCTAGGAATTTGAAACTAAAAAGAAACTGACAATCCTCATGAAGAGGCACTGAAAAGAAAGCTTGGACAAGTCAACCACTGTGAACCACTCTGCCTCGCAAAGAATCTGAAACAGTATCACTGCTGGATTTGGCACCACTGGACAACACTTGACCACCAAATCGTTCCCTTTTCGCCAGTCCTGCCCAATGCGCATTTTCCCACATGGCATTTTTAAGCCCATTATCGGTGAATTACATGGACTGCTTAACACTTCCTTTAAAACCCCTTGTTTTAAGAAATCTCCAATTATTTGCGCCACTTTCATCAGGACATCCTGTGCCATGTTATACTGTGGAAGTTGCGGAAATACTGCATTTGGCTTTAAAGTGATCTTAATTGCTTCTACTCCTTTAATCAAACCCACTTCTTTATCTGTCAGGTCCCAGATATCTTCTTTCACTGTTCCCTGTAAATCCACATGCAGTTCTCTCACAGTAAACATTGGGGAAAATCAATGGGTATTCCTCATTAGCATTGGTGATCACCGTCTCAGCCACCTGTTCTTCTTCATCATTGCTATTAGTTTGTACTTCTATTCCATTGTCTGAACAATTAATGGAGCATTTTGTCTTACACAATAAGTCTCTTCCCAGTAGAGATACTGGACTCGAGTCACAGACTATAAACCTATGCAGTCCCTGCTAATTACCAATCTCAACCTGCACTGGATCTGTGATTGGATTTGCCAACTGTCTGTTCTCCACTCCCACAACTTGAACTGTTCTGCCTGAAAGAGGTAAATTCAGGACTTCCACGCTTCTAACTGTAGAGCGTGTAGCTCCTGTATCCACTAAAAATGAGACCTTATAACCCATCACCTTTCCCTTCACAAAAAGTCCTCTCTGATCTACTTCTAGGAACGCTGCAAGCATACACGGTCCTTCATTCGAACTGTCACTCATCCATTCTTAGTTTATTTCATCCTCACTATAAAATGGGAATTGGTGTACTGTGTCATTACTTCTGTGTTGTTTCTGACCTGTGACCTGCTGAGTAAGCATCATCTGTTGCTGTTCCATCGGGGCTTGAGGTATCTGAATTTGCTGTCTAGGTACCATGGGAACCTAGTGCTGTATTGGTTGCAACTGTGTTCGATGTGCACGAGGCACTTACACCTGCTGCATGGGAAGGAAATTCTACACTCGGTTCTGAACATTGGGAATAAATCCTTTCATTCTTTGGACTTTAACAGTTTGAAATGTACTGACATCACCACCTTGCTGAACAACATTATCCTGCACCAACGGACACTCCCGCTTCCAGTATCCCACGTTTCCACACAAATGACACGGTAACATCTTTTTAATTCCCTGCATGTCATTCTGAACTACCACAGTACCCAAATCCGGACTACTCATCATGTCCATTCCACAACATCTACCTCTCATTTAAGGCTGGAACATAATAGTTCTCTGCTGCTGCAGCACTGGTTGTACTAAAGCTCCTTGCACTCCTGTCTGTGCTGCCTTTACCTGCATCACCATTGCTTTCTCCTTCAGCTTTTTCTGCTTCATATCAATCTCATCACTACAGTATTTTGCATATTGCAACACCTCATCAATCGGCTTTGGCTGCCAGCAAATCAAATTACTCTTAATCATCTTTCCTACTTCTGGTCTCAAGCATTCGATGAACATGAACACACAATGCAACATGTCTTTCGGCTCAATTGCTTCATTACCACTGTAGTCTTTAAATGCTTTCAACAATCTCCCATAATAGGTATGTATCGACTCCTTAGTTTCTTGAACTGTTCTATCAATTCTCTGCTAATCAATGTTTTTGGGAGAAATTCTCGTCTTCAGGCACTCAATCACCGTATAGTAATGTTTCATCACGTCATGTGAGGGTGCACCCGTTACTCTATCCCTTTCCAGTTCACTTGTTGGCCAATCCACTGCTCCCTTACATTCGACCCACAGATCAGCTGGAACCATTATCTCCAATAATGTATTTGAGACTTCCCACAGACATTTAGAGAGTTTCACAAACATGTCTGTCTGCTGATACCACTCAACCGGTTTCTCTCTCAATTTCGGGTAATCATTTGTGAATGACAATATATCACTTCTGTGCCATGGGACATGAACAAACTGCCCTCCTGGAATTTCTCTCATCTGAAGTATCTTCACTGATTCCCTTTCTTTCTGAACATCTTCAGACCCTTCTTGTGAATCTCGTTTTTGCTTATCCTTTTTCTTTGCCCATCTACCTTCCCACTTTTCTAATGCTCCCCAAATCTGAGCACTCTGCAACAATTCTTTTAAATGAGCCTTCATTCCTGCTGACCTCATGTGCTCAAAATCCTTTGCCTCAAAATCTAACCTGTAGCTTTGTTTCAAATGTTTTGTTTTCTTAATCTCGATATCATGTTTCTCTGCCAGCTCTGATCATTTCTGATGTATGATACCCACCTCCTTTGTGATCTTTGTACACAAGTACCTCAGCTCTTACTCCTTGTAGGATTCTATCCTGTTCACTCCCATTGTTCCCTCAACTAGCTCTGTTGCTTCTGTAGCTAACCTCACACGATTTATCTGCCCTTCATCTTTGGATGTATTTTGAGGTATATTTAGACTGTCCAACCATTCACTCAATTGCTAAGCTGTCAATCCCTGTAATGAGATGTTACTTGCAGTTGGCACTGGTATCTGCTGCATCGCTGCACCTGGAGTTTGCAGTGTCAAACTTTTCAACCGTTGACTCGCATTCAGGCCATTTACTGCATCTGGAAGCGCTACAAGTGGACTAAGAGCCATTAACGGTCTAGATCCATTGAATGACTGACCCATAGATGACATCATCTGCCCTGGATCACTCACTCCCCTTCTCACAAGACTTTGTGACATTTCACTCTGATCTCCTGCACTCGCTTTCTTTTGTGCAAATAAAGGTAACGCTGGACCAACAGTAATCGGAAGCGACATTGCATCTGGAGTTGCCCTGACACTTGCACCTTGTGGGAAAGTTACCCCCATAGCCTGGTTCATTACTGGTGTAACATCTGACTGTGTTCCTGTTATCGGTGTAAACTTTGGCAAACCCTGTGACTGTGCTGGAGGCACTAACATTGAAGTCGGCTCAGTCTGAACTAGCATTGGCCTCGGGAGCACTTGCTCTGATGGCACTACTAAGTTCGAGATCGTCTCAAGAACTTACACATCTGGGTAAATTCTCTGTATCAATGGTGGATGCAACTGTGCTTGGACCACAGTAGTAGTCCCTGCATTAGGTGTACTCTGTACTACCCCTGGTATCTGTCCACTATCTGTCTGCACTGATCCCTCTGTCCCCGATGCTTGCGCTGGAGCAGTTGTAACGGCACTAGTACCCGGACCCCCTGGATGAGTCCCATAGGGTGGAGGTTGATCCCTCAACAACTGTGTAATAAGGTCCTCAACATCTGAGTCCTCATTGTCTACATAAGGCTTTTTCTTTTTCTTTGCTTCTATAATTTCACCTCCCTTAACAGTATCTTCTTTCTCTGACTCATCTTCCTCTGCGATTACAGGAAACAATTAAATTCCCTGTAATGTCTCTGTTCTCCACCTTTTCTGTTCCCAATCCCACCTAGTTTCTGCTAAGGATTTCTCCACTCTCTTTATTCTCCTCTTAAATTTCATCTCTTGTTGCTGTCTGGCCACTAGCTCCCAACCTGCCAAAGCCTCAAACTGTGCTGGTCTCGGTAATGGCTTTGTCTCACATAGTGGCGTTTGCAATTCATCCAAAATTCTCAAATTAAATGTTCCATTTTCCGGAAACGCTAAAGCTCTTAACTTCTTTGTCATCTTGCACCACTGCTTTAACCAAAGACATGGTGCGACACCTCGCTCTTCCATCACAATATAAGCTGGAGAATTTTCTGGTGGGGTTGGCTTCCCCACTGACGCCTTAATGTAAGAATCACCTTTCATAGCGCTTCTGAACGCCTTGAAAAACGTCATTTTGTCTATTATTTTTTATTTCGATTCAATAATGAAATTACTTTTACTCCTAAGATTCCCTTCACCAGCTTACTCAGCCAATTGTCTCTTACAGATGGCTGCCAATCCGCTCGCTACTCTTCTTACTGACCAACCTATCCCAGCGCGGAACACTCTGACCTCACACTCACACACTGCGGCTAACAAAGTCTTGCGGCTTGTCCTCCTAAACTTCAATTCACATGAAACTAATGCAAAATATTGCGAGCACTTTAAGCAAATACCAATAACCAAAATAAACCTGCTGGTTTACTACAGGAAGGGACACAATTGCTTCAGAGACCTTACGGATTTTCACTAATGCCCCTTTTGCTCATATAGCTATTCCTCTTTCTCAGTCTTCCACATTCGCAAGCAAAACTCGACCCGCAAATTTCACTCTCAGCTGATCAATGGGTCTGTCCTGGTGCACATAGGACTCGCCAAATCTCAGTCGAAGAATTATCTTACTCATTTAACTCGCATACCGACTTGCTGACCACACCCGATCAACCTACTAAACCAGGCAGATTACAACATATAACCAAGTGTCTCCTACATTTGTCAACAACCACGTGGATAATTTTTGAGCACAAAGCGACACACACATATGAAGTTCGACGACTTCCCTACTCTCATACTGCGGTGTACGCACACTCCTACTATCCTCAATTGGAGTACACAAACTCCCTACTTTACCTCACATACATCGCAATTCACCTGCGATTTGCCTAAGCCTGTGCAAGTGCAACCTATCACTTTCATACTATCCCAAGAACGCCGAGAACATACCCATCTTTACTAGCGGGATCCACGATCTGGGAAAGTCATTTCTGGGCCTAAGGGGACATCATCTTTGCTACAATTGCCGTTTAAGAAAAACAAAATTAAAACCTCATACAAATACAAACAACTAACCTCAACTTGAACTACCACCGTAACCAATAATCACCACATAACTAGTTCTCCAAGGAAACTAACCATCAAGCTGCTACCAAAAACTGCAAGCACGCCTGGTCCTTAGTAAGTAAACTTACAAGGGGATGCGTATGGGTCGATGAACCTTTTGAATCACATGGAATATCCTAGTCATGTAGTGACTATCAAAATCAATATTTAGCATAAACTAACATCAATGAAACATATTCTCTTGAATAACCACAACTCGGTGAAGAGTTAAACAATTTTATTTCTAAATCATCTGTTAGATCAATCCTTATTCAATTCAGTTCAATTATTAATTCGCAAATGAAAACATAATCTCATAACTTGAAGAAAACACATGCGTAAATGCACCTTCATACGCCAAATGAATACCAGCATTAATAGCAGAGTTCAGCAGATAGCTCGTCAGTCATTTGTCACTGTCAACATCACCCCTAACAGTCAAATTTTCATAGCTACCCTATCCACAGAATGGATCAGTAACAAAGTCAGTCTTCATCTTCAGGCCATCAATTAGTATGAGCCCAACGACAGAACCTCGGACAGTCTCTCCTGACGTCATCAATTCTCCCCTTGCATCTCTCAAATTTTCCTGCATCTGAAGTTTTAGCCCCCTGTCATGACTTTTTATTAGGGTCTTCCAGTCCATCCCCCTAATTCCCAACTGGTCAGTCAGCCAGCAGATATGACTTTAACCTATAGTATTTGTTTACCAAATCTACCAATTTTAATATCAGTACTTTCATAAGATGCGGATTGGTCCACTTTACGATGTCCTCATCATCTCTTCAGATATCAAAATTGTTGCATGTTCCTCTTCAGTCAGTGCCTCCATTGTTCAAGTCCTGGGAAAGTACCTTTAGCCTACTATACACATAATTGTATCAAATTGTCTTCATCATCTCCTGTCCGCCGGTACATTGCAGAAAATTCTAGCTAAGCAACTTTAACATCAGGCAGTTCAGGGTCATGGCAGCTTCTTGCAAACGCGGTGATTACGCGTCCGTCTATGTTAATTTATACACATCAGGACTCGTTTTAGGTCGATGAATCTTTGGACCCAGTGGTGAGACACTGTAAGACGAGATAACTGATCAATACATCAATCAATATGTCAATAACATTGTCAACATATATCACCACAATATATTTCAATTTAGACATCAATAAACCTTCGGCGCAACCATGACCTTTCAGTCATGAATAATCACACCTTAATGGAGTTTTTGTGAATTTTATTCCCTATTGATTACAATCTAATAGCAAATGTATTAATCTCCAAACCAAGAAGCAAATGAACATAATCACAAGACGACAACCATGATAAGCTTTCAATAATGCAAAGATCAGAAGCATAAGACAATCAGGTGAATATAAGCAGATCGCGATACATAAAACCTCCTAAAGGTCTTAGTTCAGCATAGCACTACGTCAGTCACGTCAGTTTCGTCAGTCGAGATGAATGCCTCATCTAACCTCAAATTAGCATCAGCATGTTGGGCTTCATGCAAAACAATTTAGAACATCAATTTGGAAAACATCTAATTAAGGTCTCTAATCAAAAACACACAGCAGTTGGTACCTAGAAAGAAAAGGCAAATAAATGAATTTCCATTAGCAACATTATAATTACCCTCCTCAGAATAGGTCAGCATACAGGATCTGTCTTTGTCTTCAGGACATCAGTTAGATCACCGTCAGTCTATCTAAGTTAAAGGCTAGGGACCCTTCCCTCATAAGGAAGGAAGTGTAATGGGGCAGACTATGGGCAAGGATGGTTGTCTAAGTCTCAAATCACCAAATAGAGTGACAGAGTTTCTGGATGCAATCGATATCATTCCCTACCTAATGCCCTTTGTCTCTCGTGTCATGGGTTTTTATCCCTTTTCTAAAATACATTCCCCCAAAATTCTATTGGACAGTCACTACACCCCACTATCTGTAACCTATCAAATATACATTAAGTAATGCATTTGTCATTTCACGATATATCTTGAGCTTCTAATTGGTCTTCATAATTGACGTTTTTCGTAGGTGGCATATCCGGGGTTACTTCATTTCCTTGGCACACACATCAGGTCAAGAGTTCTCTTCTCCACGCTTTAATGTCCTTGAAAGTGTCCATGTTTGTTTCGAAGTCCATAATTTTATACTAAAACTGCTAGCATGCGGATGAGAAAATCTAGCATTGTTGCAAACAAGTGAGGAAAAGAACAATTTCTGGGTCATGGTCTTTTGCAAGTCAGCACACTGGAGAAACAGAAAAATACGCTTTAATATGAGAGTTACACAGCTAGTTCTCGACTCACGCTAACTTAAGATATACGAATTCTAATGAATGCAGTTTTATACGTGTTAATGTTTTCAATTAGGCATAATATGAATGATTATTTCTTATAGTTGACATTAGTTTACAGATATGAATAAGTCTCCACGTTTAATACGTTTCAATGAATAATATTGTTAATGCGATATTGTTAAAAACATAAGCATTTCACGTCTATAATATGTAATATTTAAACTACGCTCTCTCAGTCCCTCCTCTGATGATGCTCGTCATCACACAATCTTTGATCTTAATTTTTCGTCTTACGCATAATACGCATTTCAACATCTTGCCCTTTATGTGAGCTTTCCCATATTTCATTGAACATTTTCTCTCTTTCACTTTCTTCATTTCTTTTGGCTCTTTTAGACCAATTTCTTTTTACTTTGTCCTTAATTTTGCATACCCCCCATAATCCTAATAGACAAATCAAAACAATGAATAGACCCATCATAATTTTGGCAAGTACCCCATTCCAAATGTTGGTAAACCAGCTTCCCACTCGGGCAATTCCTTTCCCAAATTTCTCCCAAACACCAAGTTCTTTTAGATCCTTCAAATCCGTACTATCTCTAGTAAGGTTAGTAAGCATGCTTCTAATTTTCTTACTGTTATCTGGAATAAATGAACAACAATGACGTTCATTAAGCATTTTGCACACACCTCCACTCTTTGCTAAAAGAATGTCTAAAGCAAGCCGATTTTGAAGAGTCATAGCTTTCTGCAGCAAGTTCAGTATCCATCAGAAGTATAGCTCCTGTGAAATTTGTCAGCATGTTATCCACAATAGTAGACAACTTTTGAATTTTCATAGAATTTAAGATAACCCCTACTGATGGGATTATAGCTCCAAATATGTCACCAATGACAGCCGCCACTGATTCTCGTTTTTGTCTAGGATGTTGTAATTCAGACGTTTTAGGTATTTGTTTTAAGTCATCAATCTGGTATATCTTTGGAAATACTATTCCCAAATAACATGTCCCATACCATCCCTTAGGGAGACGGTAATATGCGTTCAGTCCACAAATATAATAGATTCCAGGAATTGCTGGATCTTGTCCATTTAACATAAAGGTCCATTTACTCTGAAACAGAAACACATGCCTACATTCACTCGTACCCACAAACAAATTGTCTTGATCAGATTTCGGTCTATATATACAGAGTCTGCCTACGTGTAATGCATCTATAGCTAATTTGCCTTGTATTTTAATTGCAGTGTAAGCATAATCATTTGCATAAGTTTGTTTTTCTAAGCCTTTTTCTAACCTTTCTTTCAGTGCTTTGCGTCTATCATCTGTGTGATCTAAAAAGCTTTTCTCTACAGGAGACAGTAAGCAAGTCAAATTATTGCGATGTGCATAAGCAGTTCCAAATGTAAGTGTTGGGTCAAAGAATACTCTAACTATTTTAATATCATACTCTTTAGCTAACTTATTTAAGAATTCAATCACAAGCACAAAAGAGAACACAACATCCAAATTTGAATAGAAGTATTGCACATGCTCTTGATTATAGAATCTTGTTAATAGCAAGCTGCAGCTAATTCCATAAGTAAGACGGAGGCTATGAGAAGTAACTCCCTCCTGCACAGATGAAGAAATTTTAGTACACACATAACAGTCTTTCGCATCCATAGTTTCCACATACTCATTTAGTAAGCGATAGAAGACATTAGTAGAAAGTTCCCCTTTTGCATTAGTTCCCTCATGCATATGTCTTGCATCTTGCTCAAATCTCTCCCACGGTGATAGTTTATTAGCAGTAGTAGTCTCAGGTTTTGAAGTTGCATTAATAGTTTCTCTCTCTCTCTCCATGGCATTCCTACAATCACTCCCACTATCATTATTGCACATACAACACCTATCATAAGACCTAACCAACCACACACCTTACTTCCTTTGCTACTATAAGCCATGTTTGTATAGAATCAGAATAGCAGATCAACAATCAACTTAAGAAGGCAAAAACTCTTTCTGCGTATTTTACAGCGTTTTCACTCACTCCAGGACCCTTTTCGTCAATTCAGGTTAGCAGCTTGTCGCAATCAGGTTTCTTAAAGTCAAATCCAGGTTTAGTGTCACTTTCCGGTAGTTTCTAATGATCCTTTCTCTTTTCAGCTTTCACAAATTAAATTTTTATCCGAGTTTTCTTGTTGTATATTTTCAGGTACCGTAGTATTGACCTGGTACTTCTCGATCAAAGCAGAATGCTAAGAATTCTTGTTGCCATTCAGAGGTTGTAGCATATGCCCATTCAGGACCTGAATATCTTCTGTTTGCTATTCTTTTTTTTTTTAGCCTTCGTTCACCTTGCTGTTCTCCTACACTCAGATCATCTGCCTGTGAAGTATCGCTTTCTTCTATTATTGTCTCGTTTGGTATCTCTCTTATTCTAGGATGTGACTTGTCTGGCCAATTATCGCCTCTGTGTGTTTTCTTTCGGTGTTTCCCTTCAGGACGTTGGACAGCACCCTCCTCTTGTGATATGGTGTTTTCTCTTGACGGACCTGTAACTGGTTCAGGAGACTCCGACTTGTTTTGATTTGAATTTACAACTTCTCCTTCTCTATCGTCTTCCGGTTCTATGCTGAGTTCGGGCTCTAAATCGTATTCGTCTACTTCTGGGAGAAGCTCTCCTTGACTTAGTTCTCCTGCTGCCTCAACTGAGATAGGCACTCTGTCACCTCTCTCAAACTCACTGACAGCTTGAGGGACAAGGCTGTTCTCAGTGGGCTCTCCTGTAGTCTCAGATCTTTCTTGACTGATCTCTGACTCTGAGACTTCTCCTCCTGAAGTTGCTGTACCGACTTTTGTGTGACTTTTGTGTGACTGGCATGTATCCAGTTGGGAACCCCGGCACACTTGACAGCAGTAGTGGTCGTCAATATTACTTGATATGGTCCCTTCCAACGTGGCTCAAGACACGATTTCCTCACGTGCTTCTTGACAACCACCCAATCTCCAGCTTGCAGAGAGTGTCCTGGTTCGCCGATTGGTGGCAACGTGTTAGCTTCTACCTGGTGAGAGAAAGAGCGAATCACATCAGCCAAACCTTTGCAGTAATCCAAAACCATATCATCTGTAATATTCACTAGTGCATTTGCAGGTACCGCTGGTAACCTCATTGCTCTACCCATGAGGATTTCATGGGGGGACAGTCCCGTTTTCTTATCTGGGGTGTTTCTCATAGACATCAGTACTAGAGGTAATGTGTCTGGCCACTTCATGTTTGTTGCTGCACACATTTTTGCTATTCTTGATTTTAAGGTACCATTCATCTGTTCAACTAGTCCTGATGCTTCAGGGCGATAGCTACAATGCAACTTTTGTTCAATGTTGAGTGCGGCACACAGGAGTTTAATCACCTCATTGTCGAAATGTCTCCCCCTATCTGATTCTATAGAAACCGGAAACCCGAATCTTGGTATTAATCTTGGTATTATCTTGGTAGTAGTAGTTTTGCAACTGTAAGACTGTCATTCCTACGTGTGGGATATGCCTCAATCCAATGACTGAAGACACACACGATCACCAACACGTACTTCAATCCTCCACAAACAGGCATTTCGATAAAATCCATTTGCATTTTGTTGAATGGACCTCCAGCTCTCCCAATGTGGCTCAAAGTTACCACAGTTCCTTTTCCAGCGTTCATCTGTTGACAGATGGCGCACCTGTGACAAGTAATTTCTGCGGCATGTCTGAATTTTGGATTGAACCAATCAATCTTAAAGGATCTGATCATGGCATCTCTCCCTAAATGTGCCTGCCCATGATATAATCGGGCAAATTGTGACAAAAGACTATTGGGCAGAACCAATTTTCCCTCTTCTGAAACCCACATATCATCTGCTCTTTGTACACACTTTATTTTCTGCCAGGAACGTTTTTCTTCTTTCCTAGCACGGCTTTGTAATGTCTTTAGCTCGTCTAAGGTATCAACCACTCGTAATGCTAGACTTAAACTCGTGTCATTTTCAGGTTGTAGTAACAATTCCCACTGCTCCTTAAATGATATACAGTTCAATGCACAAAATCTTGCAACTTGGTCTGCATAACCATTCCCCATTGATACAAAATCTTGTGATCTGGTGTGAGCACTGCACTTCACCACTGCAATTTCAAGAGGTAACTGAATCGCATGTAACAAATCTCTTATTTGTTCTCCATTTTTCACAGGTGAACCAGAGGAGGTCATGAAACCCCTCTGTGACCAGAGTTGGCCAAAATCATGCACAATTCCAAATCCATATCTGCTGTCAGTATAGATAGTGACTTTCAAATTTACAGCAGCGTGGCAGGCTTTTGTAAGAGCTATTAATTCTGCCACCTGTGCAGAAAATACTTTCTCGAGCCAGGAGGCTTCGACTATGCCAGTTATGGTACATACTGCGTAACCGGCTCTCAAAGTTCCTGCTGAATCTCTTAAACAGGACCCATCAACAAACATAATGCAATCGTTTTCTTTTAACTGGGTATCCTGTATGTCTGGGCGAGGTTTGGTACAGAGTTCGGTCACCTCAAGACAATCATGCTCAAATTCTTCCCCATTTTTGATTTCTGTATTCTCATTGGGAAGTAAAGTTGCCGGGTTCAGCACAGTGCATCTCTTTAATGTAACATTTGGTGACCCCAGAATAATTGTCTCATATTTAGTGAGTCGTGCATTTGTCATGTGTTGCGTCTTAGTTCGTGTCAACAGAATTTCGACAGAATGTGGAACCATTACTGTCAGAGGGTATCCCATGACTATGCCTTCACATTGTGAAAGGCTTTGACCAACTGCTGCGACTGCTCGCAAACAACCTGGTAAGGCTGCTGCGACAGGGTCCAAAGTAGCTGAAAAATATGCTACAGGGCGATTTGCATCTTCGTGGACCTGTCTTAAAACAGATAAAGAACAAGCATCACGTTCATGACAGAACAACAGAAAAGGTTTCTCATAATCAGGCATTCCTAATGCTGGAGACCTGCACATGCATTCCTTCAATTCTAGAAATGATTCAAGCTCCTCTTTTGTCAAAGTGATTGTGTATGGTTCGTCCTTGACCTCTTTTCCTGTCAATTTTATTAAGGGTTTTGAGATGATCGAGAAGTTGGGTATCCACTGACGACAGTAGCCCACCATTCCCAAGAACATTCTGACATCTCTTTTTGTTGTTGGGGGATTCATTTGCAAAACAGCTGTTATTCTCTCTTTTGATATTCTTCGGGACCCTTTCTCAATCAGATGTCCCAAATATTTCACTTCTTTTTGACAGTATTGCAACTTCTTGGGTGACACCTTGTGTCCATTCTTTCCCAAATGATTCAACAATGCAATGGTATCATATTTACAGCTGTCTCTGGTTTTAGATGCAATCAACAAATCATCAATGTACTGCACAAGAGTCGAATTGAAAGGCAGCACAAGAGGTTCCAAATCCTTCTTCAATATCTGATTGAAGATGGACGGTGACTCAGAAAACCCCTGAGGAATTCTGCACCAACTGTACACCTTATCCAGGAATTTGAAACTGAACAAAAATTGGCTGTCTTCGTGAAGAGGTATCGAAAAAAATGCTTGTGATAGGTCTACCACAGTAAACCATTCAGCATCACATGGAACCTGAAACATTATTACTGCTGGATTAGGTACCACAGGGCAGCATTTTATCACAATTTCGTTTATTTTTCTCAAGTCCTGCACAATTCGAACCTTCCCACAGGGCTTCTTCAAACCCATAATAGGAGAGTTGCACGGACTGCTCAAAACTTCTTTCAAAACTCCCTGTCTGAGAAAATCTGCAATTATCTGTGTTACTTCAATGAGGACATCCTGAGTCGTGGTATTGTGGCACTTGTGGGAACACTGCATTTGGCTTTATCTGTACCTTGACTGGTTCTACTCCCTTGATTAATCCAACCTCTTTTCCAGTCAAATCCCCCTTTCTCTGTTACGGACCCTTGTAGATCAGCAGGTAGATCGATCAAGGTAAACACTGGGAATAAAGTAATTAGAGGGTAATCTTCATTCGTCTCTCCTCCTTCTTCTATGAATTGACCCTCATCTCCTTCATCGTCACTGTTTGTCTGTACTTCTATTCCATCATTGGAACAGGTAATCGAACATTTGGTCTTACATAATAAGTTTCTCCCTAGTAAGGACACTGGGCTTGAATCACATACAACAAATCTATGCAGGTCTTGGAAATTTCCAATTTCAACCTGTACTGGGTCAGTAATTGGATTAGTCAGGTACTGATTTGCCACACCGACCACTCGTATGGTGCGCCCTGAAAGAGGTAATCTCGGTACTTCTGCACTTCGAACTGTAGAGCGTGTAGCTCGGTGTCAACTAAAAATGAAACCTTATAGCCCATTACCTTTCCTTCTACATATGGGCCTCTCTGATCTACCTCTAAAGATGCTGCAAGTCTGCACTCTTCACTGTCTGAGCTGTCATCTGACCAATCCCCATTCATATCACTTTCCCCTCGTAATTTGAATTGTTGTACAGTGTTGTTTTGGTTTGTTACCTGGCCTGTGACCTGCTGAGGAAGCGTCACCTGTTGCTGTCCCATCGGAGCTATGGGTAACTGCATTTGCTGTCTAGGCACCATAGGAATCTGCTGCTGCATTGGTTGCACTGACACTGTTTGGAAACACGGCATTTGTATCTGCTGCATGGGTTGTACCCCTGGCATTGGCACCAAATTATTCTGAAAATTTGGGTTCTGATGTCTCATTTTTGGACCTCGTGAATTTTGTAATGTACCAACATTAATGCTTTGCTGAACTGCACCATCCTGCACCATATTCGGACAATCCCGTTTCCAATGCCCCATGCCCCCGCACGCATGACATGCTGACATCTTTTTCATTCCCTGACCGTCATTTTGAATAACAACATTATTCATATCCGAATTACGGTTCACAAAACCTCGACCTCTGCCTCTCGGCTGTGCCTGAAACACACCATTCAATTGCGGTTGTTGCTGTATCATTTGCTGAACGCCATTTCCCTGTATTCCAGCTTGTGCAGCCCTTATCTGCATCACCATCACTTTCTCCTTCAACTTTTTCTGCTTCAACTCAATCTCATCACTACAGTATTTTGCATACTGTAACACTTCATCAATCGGTTTAGCTTGCCAACAAATCAAATGGTTCTTAATCATCTGGCTGACCTCCGGTCTCAGCCCTTCGACGAACCTAAACACAAGATGGTTCATATCCTTCGGTTCGATAGTCTCAGTACCACTGTAATGTTTGAACGCTTTCAACAATCTCTCATAATACGCATGTATTGACTCTTTAACCTCTTGAGAGGTCCGGTCGATTTTCTGCCAATTGGTCACCTTTGGCGACACCTTTTGTTTAAAAAACTCAATTACTTTATGATAATATTTCATCACCTCTTCAGAAGGTGCTCCAGTCACCTTATCCCTTGCCGGCTCCTTCGTGGGCCAATCTACCCCTCTCTTGCACTCGAGCCACAAATCTGGCGGAACAATGATCTCAAACAAAGTATTCAAGTCTTCCCAGAGACACTTCGCAAGCTTCACGAACCTATCTGTCTGTTGATACCACTCGATCGGCTTTTCTCTTAACCTAGGATAATCATTCGTAAAGGATAAAATGTCTCCCCTAGACCAAGGCACATGCACTAAGACACCACCAGCTGTTTCTCTCATAGGTAGGATTTTCACTGTGTCTAGATAGGGTGTAGTCGCGACTTTATTAGACCCTGTGCTATCTCCCTTTCCCTTATCTCTTTTCTTTGCCCATCGGCCTTCCCATTTCTCTAGTGCACCCCAAATTTGTGCACTTTGCAACAGCTCTTTCAGGTGTGCCTTCATGCCTGCAGATCTCATGTGTTCAAAATCTTTAGTGTCAAAATCTAATCTGTAGCTCCTTTTCAAATGTTTAGTGTTTCCAATATCGACATTGTATTTGTCTGCTAAATTCGTTAATCTCTGGTGTACTTTGCCTACCTCTTTGGTAATCTTAGGACACAAGTACCTCAATTCTGCCTCAGTGTATGATTCCAACCTATTCACTCCCATTGTTCCTTCCACTAACTCGGCAGCTTCTGCTCCTAGTCGTACAAAATTCAAGTATTCATCTCGGTTTTCTTTCTCAGGTTCAACTGTGGTCACTGTAGTCTTTTGCGAAGTACAAGTTTTCTCTAACCACTCATTTAGCTGTTGTACTGTAAAACCCTGCAGTGAAATGTTCCCTGCATGTATCATTGGAGTGTGGGAGGTATTCGTACTCATGGTTTGGGGAGTCAAGACTCCCAACCCTGCTTGACGCATCGCTTCAAGAGGTGCCCCTATTGGACTAAGGTCCATTAAGGGTCTCGGTTGTTCATATACCTGTTCTCCCTGGGCCATTATTTGTGGAGTTCTAATAGGCCCTCCTCTTATCGCTTCCTGTGTCATAACTCCCTGTTCACATGTCCCTGTTTTATCCTGTGCATACAACGGCACCGGGGGACCAACAGTAATAGGTAACGATATAGCGGCAGGTGTCTGACCTGGTCCCAAGCTTCTTGGAGCTGCAACACCATAGGTCTGCTCTAGTGTGCCTGGTACAGGTTCTATCGGTGGACCCGCTACGGGGTTATACCCAGGTATCAGCTGTGGTGGTTGAGACACTAACTTTGGAGTTGACTCAATCTGTATTAACCTTGGCTTTGTATATATCGGGTCTGGCGGCACCACCAAGTTTGTAGTAGTCTCAAGCACTGGGACATCAGGGTAAATTCTTTTTATCTGCGGTGGAGGTTGCAACTGTATCGGCAAGTCTGGTGCAGTGGGTACACTGACACCATTCTGTATCAAGGCTGTATCGCTAGTCTGTACCGTATCAGTAACTCCCTTCTCCTGCGTCTGGTTCCCAGGATCCAAGCTAGTACTCGGAGCACTGTCGCTCACCGCATACGGTGGCGGACGATCATGTAACAATCTATCCATAAACGCCTCATCATCTGAATCATCTTCTTCTTCCCAGGACCTTTTATTTTCTTTGGTTTTGCCTGAATCTTTGTCGGTTTTGCAAGAAGCTTTCTTTCCTTGTGTCTCTTCTCCCTGTGTTATTTCCGGGAACAACTTTAACCCATCTACTATTCCTCGTCTCCACATTTTGTTCTCATTGTCCCATCTAGCCTCTGCATAGGATTTTTCTGCTCTTTTCAGTCTTCTGTGAAACCTTTCTTGCCTATGTTTAAGAGCCATCAGGTCCCAAATTGCCAAAGCCTCATATTGTGCCGGTCTTGGAGGTGGTTTCTGTATACTTAACATCCACCTCAAATTTTCTAACACCTTCGGATTAAATGTCCCATGTTCTGGAAACGCTACACACCCCTCTTTCTCTGTTAATTTGCGCCATTGTTTCATCCATAAACAAGGTGCAACACCCTTTTCCTCCATAACTATATAAGCTGGAGTACCCTCAGGTGGTGTAGGTTCCCCATCGGTTGCAACAATATATACATCTCCCTTCAAAGCGCTTTTGAATGCCTTGACAAAATTAACTTTTGCAATTCTTTATTTCGTATTTAATCAGAAAAATGGCTTAGTTCCCAGGACGCTCTTCACCTACCCTTTCTCAACCTATTGCCTCTCACGGATGGCAGCCAATCCGTGCGCGACCCCTCTCGGCATCTGACCTATCTCAGTGCGGCACCACTGACGTCACACTCACACACACTGCAGCTGACAAAGTCTTGCGGTTTGTCCACACTTCACTAACATCTCATACAAACTAATGCAAATTATTGCGAGCACTTAAAATGACAACACAAATCTGCTGGTTTACTACAGGAAGGGTAACACATTCGCTTCAGAACTTTACAGAGATTTCACTTGAAGCCTCGGCCGCTACTTTCTCCTTCTCAGTTCCCACATACGCAAGCAGAATTCGACCTGCAAATCCTACTCTCGACTTGTCAATGACTCCTTCTAGTGCACTTTAGAACTTGTCAAATCTCCATCGAAGGTTTCACACATGCATCATAACTCGAAACTTGACTTGTCAACCACGCCCGATTGACCTATTAAACCGCACAGAATACAACATAAACCACATTTATCATCATACTCCGGAGTCTTAGACCTCAATAGGTCCGTATACAACAACCAACCACGTGGATAATTTTGAGCAATAAGCGCTGCATTCACATGAAGTACGCCGACTTCCCTACTCTCATACTGTGGAGTACACCCACTCCTTCTAAACAACACTTAATTTGGCCTAGACACACGCAAATTTTCACAACCACCTGCAAGATGCATAAGATTTAGTAAGTGCAAAGACCCTACCCACGCATACTATGGCGCCGAGAACATTCCCAACTCATTTAGGCAGGGTCCGAGATCCCGGGAAAGCCATGGCGAACCTAGCAACTCATCATCTCTCCAAATTGCATTATCACAGAAAAACAAATTAAACAATGAAACTCCGTCCTAGGGCCCCCAAGGGCCAAACCATCCTCTGCTACCAGAACTGATAACGCGTCCGTCTATGTTAATTTATACACATCAGGACTCGTTTTAGGTTGATGAATCTTTGGACCCAGTGGTGAGACACCGTAAGACGAGATATCTGATCAATACATCAATCAATATGTCAATAACATTGTCAACATATATCACCACAATATATTTCAATTTAGAGATGAATAAACCTTCGGCGCAACCATGACCTTTCAGTCATGAATAATCACACCTTAATGGAGTTTTTGTGAATTTTATTCCCTATTGATTACAATTTAATCGCAAATGTATTAATCTCCAAACCAAGAAGCAAATGAACATAATCACAAGACGACAACCATGATAAGCTTTCAATAATGCAAAGATCAGAAGCATAAGGCAATCAGTTGAATATAAGCAGATCGCAATACATAGAACCTCCTAAAGGTCTTAGTTCAGCATAGCACTACGTCAGTCACGTCAGTTTCGTCAGTCGAGATGAATGCCTCATCTAACCTCAAATTAGCATTAGCATGTTGGGCTTCATGCAAAACAATTTAGAACATCAATTTGGAAAACATCTAATTAAGGTCTCTAATCAAAAACACACAGCAGTTGGTACCTAGAAAGAAAAGGCAAATAAATGAATTTCCATTAGCAACATTATAATTACCCTCCTCAGAATAGGTCAGCATACAGGATCTGTCTTCGTCTTCAGGACATCAGTTAGATCGCCGTCAGTCTATCTAAGTTAAAGGCTAGGGACCCTTCCCTCATAAGGAAGGAAGTGTAATGGGGCAGTCTATGGGCAAGGATGGTTGTCTAAGTCTCAAATCACCAAATAGAGTGACAGAGTTTCTGGATGCAATCGATATCATTCCATACCTAATGACCTTTGTCTCTTGTGTCATGGGTTTTTATCCCTTTTCTAAAATACATTCCCCCAAAATTCTATTGGACAGTCACTACACCCCACTATCTGTAACCTATCAAATTATACATTAAGTAATGCATTTGTCATTTCACGATATATCTCGAGCTTCTAATTGGTCTTCATAATTGACGTTTTTCGTAGGTGGCATATCCGGGGTTACTTCATTTCCTTGGCACACACATCAGGTCAAGAGTTCTCTTCTCCACGCTTTAATGTCCTTGAAAGTGTCCATGTTTGTTTCGAAGTCCATAATTTTATACTAAAACTGCTAGCATGCGGATGAGAAAATCTAGCATTGTTGCAAACAAGTGAGGAAAAGAACAATTTCTGGGTCATGGTCTTTTGCAAGTCAGCACACTGGAGAAACAGAAAAATACGCTTTAATATGAGAGTTACACAGCTAGTTCTCGACTCACGCTAACTTAAGATATACGAATTCTAATGAATGCAGTTTTATACGTGTTAATGTTTTCAATTAGGCATAATATGAATGATTATTTCTTATAGTTGACATTAGTTTACACACATGAATAAGTCTCCACGTTTAATACGTTTCAATGAATAATATTGTTAATGCGATATTGTTAAAAACATAAGCATTTCACGTCTATAATATGTAATATTTAAACTACGATCTCTCAGTGGCTATCATTTCTGCTCCCTGTATGCGAGGCCTAGGAAGACTAGGCCATTAATTAGGCTAAGTTAGCAGTATAAATTAAAGTAAAACATAGGTTATACATTTCAATATGACATATTACTACATTTTTCTCGTATATTTTCATTATTTCATACAGTTTCAGTTATATTAGTACAATCTTGTACACATGGCTCACATGCCCTGAGGGCAAAATTTCAAACGTGCACATTATTTTTTTCTACAATTAATTCTTCTACAAGCTTTTCATTATTCAAGCACATAACCATCATTAATGATATTCTAATTAGCATATCTGCTTCAACATAAACAATAAGGTCAAATCCACATTGTTTCTCGGGGTTACACTTCTTGGGATCTGATCAGTGCCACCCTACCTCATGGTGCTCCAAGCAGTAACTCCACAAATGCGACACATCCTTTGGAGGTTTCCAGGTCAAAACACTGGGCAATCTATCAAAGGTGCAAAATAATGCAGCCCTGCTTATATTGAGCATGAAATGAATGAACAATATCACCCCAACAAATTTGCTGTTACATTTGCTAACGCTCAAGCACAATAGATGAGATAAAATATGGGCCCCATGTATTTAAGTATACATTCTCTCGAAACTTGCTTGTGTAGCAATGGTCCGGCTTCCCAGCTTTGGCCACCCAGAAAAGAACTTGGCTCCACAATATAACATTTTGTCCAGCGGTCATTTCAGATTCCAGGACTGACCTATTGCAACATACTATTTGTGGACCTTTAGCAGAGTTAGAATATTACTAGCAGGGGTCTAAAAAGTCTCTACTTGACTGCTGACATGATCTTGGTCTTTGTGCTTGCTGCCTTTCCGGCTTCTTATCTGTAATGCCATCTGTCTGTTAGTCCTATGAAGTAGCTTGAAGGAAATGAGAATGCTGCAGCAAATATAGGTAATTGCAAGTGCTTGATAAATGCACTTACCACCTCTGATGAAGTGGTGAAATGCTTTAAGGCAGGCAAGGCAGCACACTTCTCTGGAACCCAAGTTACTAGTTAATTCAGTGGTTATTGATTACTGTTGGTTGCTAAGTTTAGCAACACAAAAATATGATGGACAGAGTGCTGAAACTTTTCAGACACTCACCCCTAATCACAGATCTGGGTTAAATCCATCCTTCTTTTGCTCACGATGCCACCCCAGTTTAGACCCCGCCATAGGCAGATCATTCTTGACCCTGCTCCCCATGGGAGCAGTCCAGCCTGAACTGCCAAGCCAGGTCTTCCCTGGACTGGAAACAGGCATTTTGAGACCAGTTTCAGGGTATCACCCCTCAGCAGCAAGACTAGCTTGAATCCAGTGGCACAGTGAGCAAGATACCCACATTTGGGCATATTCTGGGCGACTATGGCAACACAAAAGGATGATTGACGGAGTGCTGAAACTTTTCAAACACTCATCCCCAGTCACAGATCTGGGTTAAACCCATTGTTGATTTGCTCACCATGCCACCAGTTTGGACCCAGCCATAAGCAAATCAGTCTTGACCTTGCTCCCCATGGGAACAGGCCAGTTCTTCCCTGGACCACAAACAAGCATCCTGGGACTGGTTTTGGGGTATCATCCCTCATCAGCCAGGCTAGTTTAAATCCAGTGGCACAGTGAGCAAGGGACCCACGTCTGAGCATACCCTGACCACTTAAGACAACTTTAGCAACATAAAAAAATTATGGACGGAGTGCTGACACTTTTCAAACACTCACCACCAGTCACAGATCTGGGTTAAATCCATCACTCTTTTGTTCACCATGCCATCCCAGTTTTGATCTATCTACTATGTTTAGTCTTGTGCCCTCAAGGATACCATTTCACATGTTTACTCTAATGTCTTTCTTGGTGGATTAAATTAGTTTGAAGTGATCATTATTGGGGGGATTCATGCAGGTGGTTGGTGGGGTTTGTAGATGAAATAGAGGGGATTAGGCATTACTAGGTTGCACGTTATTACTTTTATAGAAAGGTTTTGATTTTTTAGATGAGGAGTAGGCATTTAGAAAAAATACAATAATAGAGATTAATGCAAACATGTACATAACTTAGAGTAGGCTGTACTCAGAGAGAGGAGGCAGGCAGAGGGAGGAAAATAAGCCATTGGCTTGGGATCATCATTTGCATTTTCTGTTTTTTTATTCTTCAAAAGAAGGAAATAACTGTAATGCACATTGTGTTTTAGCTGTTGTTTTGAATAAGTGTGGATGCATTTCTAGGTGAAACTACCCAATATTGCCGTGGAATAAGATACACAATTAGAACTTTGGAATGTTGCAAGCTCCTTTGGAGACATTGGAGTGCTCAGGGCTTTTACTGGCTGGTAAAAGCCCAGAGTGTCAACATTCCAATGCTCTTTGTTCACAGCAATCCCCTCAGGCTCAGTGAGGTCTTTGTTTTATTTATTAGAACATTCTGCCCTCTAGTGGCAGAATATTCTAATAGCGTTCAAGCCCTTGTAGCTGGCCTTGCCTTTGGCTCAGACCTTTAACAAAGGAGCTGGCCTTTAATGGCTGGTATAGCCTGCTAAGGAGGGCTCTAAGGCTATGTTAGAAAACTCATGTCGACATGTCCTGAACTCAAATTCTAGGACATTCATAAGAGTTTGGAAACTAAGCACAATTGTATTCCAGGGCCTCCAAGCCCCATTGATAAACTATAAAAGTAAAAATATGGCGCAGCTCCATTATACTCACAGATTGCTGATCTGACAGGAGGAAAGGCATAGGGGTGGCACATTATTTCTAACTAATGTAAATGCAGACTGGTACATCTATAATGGATTTCACTGAGGTCACCCATAACTCCTGCGTGCTCACGGGCAGTGGGGGAGATTCCAACATCTGAAAATAACAATTACCTTTTCTTCATGACATTAGCCTGTCATGTTTTTTGACATAGAATCAATTATAGCCGATTTCTTCTGTGTCAATATTTTAACGAAGGCCCCGTCGATATTTTAATGAAGGGCCCGTGTTGATCTAGTCCAAAAGACTCCCACGCGCATTATCCAATTTGGGCAAAGACTTCTGAGAGTCAATCTACAATTAAAACACATATTGAAAAATGGAAATAAAAGGAGAAGTATTTCACCCGCTTTAGAAGCGTGTTTTGTGTATCCACCGCATTGCATTACCACCGAGGAAGCAGCTGTTGACTGATGAATTGGCAAAAAAATTCAATTTTTTCTTTCTTAATACAAACATGCAATTCTCAGTAAAAACATGTTATCTTTTAAATGTAGTCATGCTTTTATGTTATACAGATATAAAGAAGCTGCTTCGTGTAATTGAAAGCTGAAAGTACAGTTTTTGTCTCCAAAACATAGAACAGTATTTACTTGATACTTCAAATTCCGCAATCTACAGCTATATACAATACAAATTATAGTTGATTAAGATGCATTCTTTTTTCTCACAGAAAATCCACAAAAATCAGACCAAAAAAGAGTTGACGTTTCGCCGAAGACCTTTCATGTTAACAGTACTTTAAATAGTGTGTACATCTAAGTAGTTCAGCAAGAGTGGTTTTGGTTCAGCCCCTTCGATATTTAACTCTCATTTGATTTCCATGGTTTGCCATTCCTTAGATGGGCTGTCCATCAAATTAATGGCACTTCAGAGAAGGATATATTGTCCTATTACTTGGCCAATTAGGTTTTACTGATGGGTTTCAAGAAAGAGAATATGTTTGCTTTCCCTTTCCACTTTTCCCTCTCCCTCAAGTCATTGCTCTCAGCATCACACTACCCCAATGGTTTACTTACCAGCGTTTTGGTGATGGTGTCTTACCCAAGCTTGATTTTCTTCCCTCCACTGTTAATGCTTACACATCATCCTGGTCATCATCCCGGATACTCTATTGGGTGATTAGCTGTGCTTTATAAATCCTGACTGATCGATTGACAGCTAGTTGTAAATGTCCCCCTTTGCTATTTGCTATTTCCGAATGGAGCTTTACACCAAGGTGTAGACTTACATTTCTCCACCCCCTTCAAATCAGGGATGGGACCTCCTATAACAGAATTTAAGAGTGTAAAGTTACTACTAGTAACTTTTCTACTCTTGTTGGAGATCTCCACCACTGAGATGGAAAGCTTCCTCTGGTAAGTGTAGGCATAGCTATTAAAGTTTATTAATCTTGGTATTAAAATATTTTCATCAGTAAAATGAATGTAAATTAATTTAAAATATGTATTCATAACTTAGAACTAATAAAAAACGGGTACAGTGCATTAACTTGTAAAATCAACTGTGTATTAAATAATAAATCAAGTTAAATGTATAACTTGAATTCATAAATACTCATTTTAGTCAATAATTGAAAACAAATTACCAACCCTCCCCAACATTTTCAAATGTAATACATTTTGTTTAACATAATGAGTAATAATGTAATAAACAAGCAACCCATGGCCAGTGTCGCCCTAGTTAGGGCCGATAAGCATGGTGTAGCTTGTTTCCAGTGACACAGTGTGGACAGGACCCACATCTGGGGATACCCGTCCCGCTTAAAGTGACACATGAAAGTATACACAAAAGTGATGAATGGAATGCTTGAATTGTTCCCAAACATTGGTAATTACTTGCTACCACATCCCAGTCCATGGTTAATTTGCACACCATGCCACCACAGTTTGATCCCAGTTATATACAAATCAGTCTTGAATTCTACTGTTTGGCCAAAGATACAGAGAAACTACGACCACTGATTCTTGTTTTATTGATTTAGGTGCAATGTTTGAGTTAGCCATTGGTGATTGTGATGACTGACTGTGGGTCTAACTCTGGTGAAGAGGGGGGCCTTGGCCATGTAGGGCCCTATAAATAATTCAGAGTGTCTAAAATTGAATCTGTTGTTTCACAGTCAACCACTAGAGGTGAGAAAAGGTCAGGCATAAGAAACAGAGAGGCCATGAAATGAAGTCGTCAGCAGCATTTTGGACTATATGAAGTTTATGTAAAAGGTAGCAAAGGGAACCCAAACACAAGCCAACAAGAGTGGAAATAGATTGTCTTTTTTTCATCATCAATCATGAATGGAAGCACTTTTCTAAGTAACCTGTGTTGGAAAGGACAGACAGAACAAAGGGGAGATTTGATTTGGCATGGAGAGATCATTACCCATTTTAGCTTCAATGCTTTTTACAGATGGATTTTTGTAGGAGAAGGCAGTAAGTATCTAGCCAAAGGTCACATCACCAATTACAATAATTATTTCTCTTTTCTCTGCATGCAGTTTAAGGCTATTATTACCCATCATTTCAAACACATTTCAGAGTTTGCTGTAATGCACTGTGTGTGGTAAGATTTCTGCCATGCATGCTGGTTCTGATTCCTCTATTAAGCGGGTCTCTCACTTAGGGGCTCACATATACGTTAGAGAGACAATGTATTAGAGACAAATCCGGGAAAACGCCAATTCGAACTGGAAGTTTTTGATAATTATAAGGTGACAGCCTCACTGCTTGGTGCGTCTGGTAAGAAAGTATCTAAACCACTTTAGAGTGATTCCATCGATACCCACTGCTTTGATACCGTCATTTAGTATTGGGAGCATCGAGAATCCTAAATTTATAAACACTCTGCAACTCTTAGAATACCCACTGGGAGGTCTTGGAGATAAGCGGGGAGGGGAAACTGCAATTCAAACACCAATATGAATTTCTCAAAACCTTGGTGAATTCTCAGGAGTCAATAATGAAAGTTGTAGTTAAAATGTAAAAGTTTTATTATCATAAGTTTTTAACTCTTGCTTTATTTGTCAAGCATAAATTACAGAACATAGCCTAAAGCGTGGCCCATAACTAGGTCTGGATAGAGCTTGTGTCTCATGTCCCATAATTTAATCACAATTTAACCCCCACTCAAAAATTCAATAAGTAACTTTAAAATCAAGTAACTTCTGAAGAACGTTCTCAAAAAAGAGTATACGTAGGTCAGTAGAAATAAATAAGTCAGAGAACTTCAAGCAATGTCGTATAAAGTAGCAAAAAGGAAGAAGGGTCTGGGAATCAGTCTAGCCAACAAGGATTTTAATTAAATGGAGTTTATTTTTTATTAACATCTCAAGCAACTTCCCCAATCTGATAGGAACTATCACAAAAATTATATTCACAAATGTGTTGTCAGAAATCACTTTCATCTTCTTCTTCATTAGCTCGTCTTTTCTGTTTTAGATTTTGTCTTTCTTTCAATCTCTTGTATTCTTCATTTGCTTTATCACTCAATTTTAAATATCCCTGCATTCTCCTGTTCATATTTCTTCCTTTTGTATTTATTACTATAATTTTTACTGCTTTATATGTTGCTAATGTAGAAAGGAAACAAACTATTACTATTAATTATATGGGAACTAGGATAGTTTTAAGAATCCCTCCTCCTATTGCCTTAAACCAACTAGCTACTGAGGAAAACCCATTTGCAAAGCTTTGAACTGTACTCGTAGGTTTTAAAGAATCAAGATCAAGCTTTAAATCAGAGACATTTTGGTATAACCTATTATCTTTCTACTCTTGTCAGGTATGTGGGTACAACAATTTTCAGTTTTCAGCATCTTGACTACTCAACCTTTCTCTGTGAGAAGGATATCTAAGGCATAGCAATTCTGCAAAACCACTGATATAACTGCTACAAGCTCAGTGTTTTCTACTAATAATGCTCCGGAGGTACTGGTTGATAATATATCAACTACTGTTTCTCTGTATTCAACTAAAGCTTTCTGATTTTCTCATCATTCAACACAACTCCTACAGCAGGTGAATTTGCTCCAAATATGGGTCCCACACTTTTTGTTCCCTCATTCATACTGCATGTGTATGTTTTGTGTGCAGGTGTCACTGTTAATGCATCTATTCTCTGTAGATGATACATCTTAAGAAAAAACAAATCTAAGCAGCAAATTATCTCCCATTATATAAAATACAGTCCAGGTATTGTAGGATCATTCTTTTGCAATATTTGCCATGATCCTTGAGGCAATTCAAACACATGATCGCAATTACTGTTTCCTAATAGCATCTTCCTCCCACTGATTCTCCTCTTGAACACACATACTTTTCCTTTGTGCTTTTTATCCAATTTACGCTTGGGGACAGGGGTTTTCACCTAAACTCTCCTTCTTCCTTTTTCCATATATTCTTTTGCACATCTTCTTTCTGAGGCACACTATTTGCAAACTGTTCATTTAGCTCTTCTAACACTAAAACAAAAGCTGAGTTCATTAAGCATATTAGGTTTCTCTATGTGCTTTAACAGTATTAACAGGAAGAAACAGTCTAAAGTAATACCAAGCAGTCTCCATCTCCCTAGCGTGTGGGTGTAAGTCCATACTTTTTATTAGTGGAACCTTTAAAAGGACCATGTCAAAGTTAGAGTAATAGTATTCATGTATAAAATGTCTTTGTCTATATAATGTAAACTAAGAAATATACTACATGAGATTACATATGAAAGTGGAATATGGTGATATGAAACTTGTTCATCTACTGAGGGTGGCATGTGTGCACACACATAACAGTCTTTGATGCCAATATCTTTAGTGTATTCCTATATTAGTGTAGAATAAATATTTATTGAGTAATCTTCATTCATGTAATTTACAAATTATGCTTTCAAATTATCTTCGTCTATAGTTGGTGTAAATGTTGCATTTATAAATTCTACTACAGATTTTACTGTATCAAGTGTAAAATGTATAACTAAGACTATTGATACTCCTACCAAAACTATGAGTTTAATTAAAGTCCCTGAGAATAGTTTGCACCTATTTCTATTAGCAGTACACGTTTATCTGCAACTAGATCTACTACCATTAATCATTTATAACAGCAATTTTATAATCGTTGTTAAAGTTGAACAATAATAATATCTTCTTCCTTGGGTTAGTTTCTTTTTGAGTTAGTGTTTTTCTTTACTTTTCTCCTTTTCTGTTAGTCTTTAGTCTTTTAGTCTTTGTTAATGATGATATCTTTGCATAGACAATCCTTATTTCTACTCGGTGTTCTTCTAGAATGTTATCCCTATTCTTCAGCTGTTCCCTCAGTCCGTGGTACTCTTCTTATCCTCTTTCAAGAATTTTATTAGTCTTTTTATTTCAAAAACAGTTTAAAAGTGGTTCTCAGTCTCTGTTTCTCAGTTCTCACCATATGATGTTAATAGTTCTTTGTAATCAAGTATCTTCTCTTTTTGGCCTTCTCAATGTGTTTTAGGCAGTTCTTTGCTCCAATCAAATAAGTCAGAAATTTGAACATTCAAAATTTGACTGACATTGTATGCCTATTCAGATGCTGAATATCTTTGACAAGGCACTCTAGGTCTCCTTGATCTTGTGAGTGTATTTTGTACTTCTTCTTTGCTCACTGATACCACTTGATTCTGCTTCTTCCTTGATTGTCAGTGGTATAGATTTAGCTGACACACTTGATCTTAATTTCTTTTGAATGTAGGTTTTTGGCCATCTAGCATTATGTGAATCACTTCTTCTCTCTATTCCAGAGCTCGCTCCCTCTCCTGGATCCTCAGGATTTTCTGCTTGTTCTGGCACTGATCCAGAAGTTACTTCCTCGACTTGGTCTCTCTATTCTTCTCCAGTGTCAAGAGCTCTAATACTACTCTGTGAGATGTCTAGCAATTGGACCGCTTCACCTGTCAGAGATTCTTCATCCCTTACTCCTTCTTGTTGGCTCTGATCATAGTCTTTTCTCCTTTGAGTCTGATCTTGTATAGAGTGCGGTGCTATGTTCACCAGTGTTCTTGGTTCTGGCTGATAGAACTCTATTTCTTCATATGGATATGTTGATCTCTGGGTGCGTGAAGTGTGTACCCATTTTGGAATTCCAGCACACTTAGCTGCAAGGATTACATGATAGGGGCCATTCCAACATGGCCCTAGACAGGACTATCTCATGTGTTTCGCAACCAGGACCCAGTCACTAGGACTAAGGTCTTGGTAATGCTCATTGTGTGGATTTGTGGTAGCAGCTTCAACTTGTTGAGAGACAGAATGTACCACATCAGCCAGTCTCTTACAGTAATCAAATACCATGTCATATGAAGTATTCACAAGGGCATTTGCTGAAACTGCAGGTCATCTTATTGCTCTGCACATCAAGATCTCAGTCAGTGATAAACCAATTTTTCTGTCAGGTGCACTTCATACACTCATCGACACTAGAGGCAAAGTATTAGTCCATTTCAGTGAAGTGGAAGCACAAACTTTCACCAATGTTGATTTTAGCTTCCTATTAAGTTGTTCCACAATGCCTGAAGCCTTTGGTCGATAACTGTGATGTAGCTTCTGTTCAACGTTTAATGCTGCACACATTTTATAATCCCACTTTTAAAGTGAGTACCTCAGTCTGACTCTAGAGAAACCTGTACACCATCCCTGGGCACTAACTCCCTCAACAGTAACTTTACAACAGTGAGACAATAATTTCTTCTGGTTGAATAAGCTTCCACTCATCAAGAGAAAATGCAGACAATTACCAGGACACATCTCAGCCCATTGCAAACAGGCATTTTGATGAAATCCATCTGCATCCTGTTAAAAAGGACCTCCCGATTTCCCTATGTAACTCATCATGACATGTGCTCATTTGCCCACATTCATCTGTTGACATGCTACACATCTATGACATATTTCCTCTGCTTGGGCTCTGCATCTCGGTTTGAACCAATACTGTTTAAAGGTTCTTATCAATGCATCTCTTCCTAAATGAGTTGGTCTGTGGAAGTGTCTTGTCATTTGAGATAGCAAACAGTATGGCAGTAGTGGTCTTTCATCAACTGAAACCCAAACATTATATTCATTTCTCCCCCAACCTGCTTTGATCGATCCCTGTTTCTCTGTGTCTGGTGCATTCTCCTGCTTTTGTCTCACTTCATCCCGAGTATCAACAACTCTCATCATCATGGAAAATACATTTTCTTCTACATTTTTATTAGTAATCAATCCATTAAATGTACAGCCCACAATTGCACAACAGTGTGCCACTTCATCAGCATACCTTCTGCTAACTGTGACATAACTATTGTCACTCCTGTGTGCTGCACATGATCTGTGACTGGGGGTGAATGTTTGATTGGTTTCACATTCCATCCATCATTTATGTTTGTTTGCTTTTGACGCCATGGTACGCTGGGTATGCCCAGAGTTGGGACCCGGGCTCACTGTGCCACTGGATTCATGCTAGCCTGGCTGATGAAGGGTGATACCAGGATGCTTGTTTCTGGTCCAGGGAGGACCTGGCCTGGCAGTTCAGGCTGGGCTGTTCCCATGGGGAACAGGGTCAAGACTGATTTGCATATGGCTGGGTCCAAACTGGGGTGGCATGGTGAGCAAAATAATTGATGGAATAAATCCAGATCTGTGACTGTGGGTGAATGTTTGATTGGTTCCACATTCCATCCATCATTTGTGTTTGTTTGCACATGTTACAACAGCAATTTCAGTGGGGAGTTGTAGAGCTTCCAATACGTTTCCGATATGTTCCCAATTTCTAATGGGTGAACCAGAGGAGGCCCTGAAACCTTGCTGGGCTTAAATTCATTGACAACCACCAAATCCATACTGACAATCCATAAATATGGTCACTCTCATTTGGGCTGTCAAGTTGCAAGCTCTTGTAAGAGCAATCAATTCTGCAACTTGTGCTGACAAAATTCTTTGAAGCCTTGAAGCTTCTATTATTTCTTGAATCATGTAAACTTCATGAGCTGCTCCCAGAGATCCTTCATTTGTTCTCAAACACGAACCATCCACAAATAGGACATAATCTTGACACAATAAAGTCTCATCTTTTATGTCCGGTCTGGGTTTCGTGCATATGTCCGTGATATTAGGGCAATCATGTTCACAAATACAGATTCATCCCCTGCAGGGATAGGCAACAATGTGTTGGGATTCAATACCTGACATTTTCTCAGCACAAGGTTACTTCCTGCTGAGAATTGCTTCTCCTACTTTGTTATTCTACAGTTTGTAAGGTGCTGAGTCTTTGTTTTTGGTGAGGGACCATGGCAGTTAATAGATGTTCCATCACAATGTTGTCATATTTTTCAAGACTTGCACTTACCACAGCTACTGCTTTGAGGCAGCTAGGCAAAGCAGAGGCTCACTGAAAAATAAGCGACTTGCTTGTTGGCATCCCAATGCAATTATGAAAGTACTGAGGGAGTGCATTCCTCCCTCTCAGTGCAAAACAGTATGGAATTATTTGATTAATCTGGCATTTCCAGTGCTGGGGCACGACAGAGACTTTCTCCCAGTTGTAGGAATGCATTCATGCATTTGTTGTCGCATGGGTTCGGATCTAGCACATCTTTGTGCGTCAACCTCAATAAAGGTTTTGCTACCAAGGAAAAGTTGGGTATCCACTGTCTACAGTAGCCAACCATTCCTAAAAACATTTTGAGGTCTCTTTAAATTTTAGGAGGACTCATTCTCAGAATAGCTTCAGCTCGCTCTCTTGACACTTTCCTTGCTCGTTTTTCAATGATGTGTCCCAAATATTGGACCTCTTTATGACAACACTTCAGTTTATTTGGAGACACTTTGGTGGTCATTACAAACCTGGCGGACGGTGTTAAAGGTGCGGTAATACCGGCAACAGGCCGGCGGACAAAAAAAGGGAATTATGACCGTGGCGGAAACCGCCAACACAGACAGCCACTTTAACACTCCGACCGCCACGGCGGTACAGACAAGCAGCGCGGCGGTCACCGCCAACAGACAGGCGGAAGACAATGTAGCGCCCATAGTATCACAACCTGCCAATCCGCCACCTTTTCTGGGGCGGATTCACCGTGGATAAAAACACGGCGGAAACAGTTTCTGCAATGGGAAAAAGCTCACCTTAACACATCCCACGAGGAAGGAGGACACCATGGAGCCGGAATTACAAATCCTACCTGCCCTTCTCTTCCTACTCATCTACGAAGAGCAGCACCGGCGTCGGTGAAGACAACGGTGAGTACTGCACCTACGAAATCGGGGAGGGGGGAGGCAAAAGTCAGGGGGACACACACGCAACACCCCCACCCCCACCCTCGCATATTACAACACACACACCAATGCAATTACAAGCATCACAGTAACAACCCCCAACCCCCCCCGGAAGAATGCAAAGACCAAACGAAATCAGTTCAAACATTGTAATGTATCGATATACATGTGTCAATTATATACAGATATATATAAACTCACACAGAGGTATATACAGTACGAGAAGTAGTGCAGATATGCACATCTCAATGTCCGTGCACCACTAGGCCAAAAATGCATGGGCGAGGCCCACACAAGATACCTGTCCACAAACGGAGAGAACACTGCCGGGGCATCAGAGAGAAAAACAGCAGGCACCTCAGGGGGAAGGGCAGGGGGGGGGCTGTTAGGGTTTGTGCACAGCAAAGAGCATGTCCCCTCTCACTGCACTAGTGGGTTCTGTAATAGCTCCCTTTTAAACTTACTATTGAAAGCCTTTCTTGTTATCTCACCTTCCCCCCCCTAGGCTTCTGTGTATGTTGTTTAATATGCTGTTTTGTTTACACATTGGGCCTTGCTCTTACCAAGGCTTCTTTAAAACACTCCTCCCTAGGCCATGTGTTAATTCAACTCATTTGTATAATAACTGAAACTCTGCACACCTTGCAAGAACATGTGCAGCATGTGAGGACCACACCCAGCTCTTCAAACCACACCCAGCTCTTCACACCTTTCAAGAACATGTGCAGCATGTGAGGACCACACCCAGCCCTTCAAACCACACCCAGCTCTTCGAACCACACCCAGCCCTGTCTATAAAAGGCAGCCCCCGATCCTCACCCAGTGCTTGTGCTCGTCTACCTCCCGCTTACCTGAGAAAAACCCTGGAAAATGTGCAAAAACACTTTTGGTGGGACACTATAAGAAAGGACATTAAGCAATTTGTCACTACCTGTCCAATTTGTGCAAGACATAAATCTTCTCATAAGGCCCCTGACGGCTTGTTAATACCAATGCCAACACCCAAACAACCTTGGCACACTGTGAGCGTAGACTTTATTGTAGGTTTACCACCTGTAAAATCTTTCACAACAGTGTTGGTTATAGTGGATTTTTTATCTAAAATGGCACATTTTGTACCATTACGGAAATTACCCACGGCGGCAGAATTTGCCGATATTTTTATAAGGGAAATTGTGCGTTTACATGGTTTGCCAAGCAAAGTGGTGTCAGACCGAGGGAGCCAGTTCAACTCTAGATTTTGGAAAAAATTATGTGAAAAACTGAAAATAGATGTGGCATTATCCACTGCTTTCCACCCAGAGACAGATGGACAGACTGAACGACTGAACCAAACCTTACTTCAAACGCTACGTTGTTTATTGGCTGATTATTCTAGTGAATGGTTGGAAGCTCTCCCTGTAGCGGAGTTTGTTTATAATAATACTGAGCATTCAGCTCTACTTTGCTCACCATTCTATTTCTTGCAGGGGTATCATCCAAGAGCTATACCAATTTTGTTAGAAGATTCCCTGTTACCTACAGTAACGGATAGACTAACAAGGTTAGGTGACATACAAGACAAAGCCAGGAAACATTTATTAAAGTACAAGGAAAGCATGAAAAGGCAAGCAGACAAACACAGATCTGAGGCCCCAATGTATAAAATTGGTGACAAGGTATGGCTCTCCACAAAGAACCTAAACATAGAGGGATCCCGAAAGCTGCAACCATGTTTCATTGGACCCTTTAGTATAACTGCCATAGTAAACCCGGTAACAGTAAAATTAGATTTACCAAAAGAATATCCAGTACATACTACATTCCATGTGTCCTTGCTTAAGCCGTACAACCCAAAAACCCGACCTGACCACCACCTCCACCCATACCAATTAAGGGAAATCTAGAATATGAAGTGAAAAGCATAAAAGACCCAAAAAGAATTAGTGGACGTCTGTTTTATTTAGTAGAATGGAAAGGATATGATGAATCTGAGAATTCATGGGAACCAGCATCATATGTACATGCCCCACATCTGATTAGACGGCTTTATTTAAAAAATCCAGGAAAACCCCGTCCTGTAGGAGGGCCTTTGAGGGGGGCAACTGTTAGGGTTTGTGCACAGCAAAGAGCATGTCCCCTCTCACTGCACTAGTGGGTTCTGTAATAGCTCCCTTTTAAACTTACTATTGAAAGCCTTTCTTGTTATCTCACCTTCCCCCCCCTAGGCTTCTGTGTATGTTGTTTAGGGGCATATTTATACTCCGTTTGCGCCAAATTAGCGTCGTTTTTTTCGACGCAAATTCGACGCAAAACTAACTCCATATTTATACTTTGGCGTTAGACGCGTCTAGCGCCAAAGTTCATGGAGTTAGCGTCATTTTTTTGCGTGAACACCTTCCTTGCGTTAATGATATGCAAGGTAGGCGTTCCCGTCTTAAAAAATGACTGCGATGCATATGCGTCGTATTTATACTCCTGGGCAAAAATGACGCCCGGGAGTGGGCGGGTCTAAAAAACCCACATTTGCGCCGGATTTTAGCGCCTGGGTCAGGGCAGGCGTTAAGGGACCTGTGGGCTCAGAATGAGCCCAGAGGTGCCCTCCCCTGCCCCCAGGGACACCCACTGCCACCCTTGCCCACACCAGGAGGACACCCAAGGATGGAGGGACCCACCCCAGGGACATTAAGGTAAGTCCAGGTAAGTATATTTTTTTATTTTTTTTTGTGGCATAGGGGGGCCTGATTTGTGCCCCCCTACATGCCACTATGCCCAATGACCATGCCCAGGGGACAGAAGTCCCCTGGGCATGGCCATTGGGCAAGGGGGCATGACTCCTGTCTTTGCTAAGACAGGAGTCATTTCAATGGGGGATGGGCGTCGTAAAAAAATGGCGCAAATCGGGTTGTGGCGATTTTTTTGCCTCAGCCTGACTTGCACCATTTCTGGACGCCCATACGCCATTTTCCCCCTACGCCGGCGCTGCCTGGTGTACTTAGTTTTTTTTAACGCACACCAGACAGCGCCGGCGGCTAACGCCGGCTAACGTCATTGAATAAATACGGCGCCCGCATGGCGCTTCAGAATGGCGTTAGCCGGCGCTAATTTTTTTGACGCAAAACTGCGTTGGCGCAGTTTTGCGTCAAAAAGTATAAATATGGGCCTTAATATGCTGTTTTGTTTACACATTGGGCCTTGCTCTTACCAAGGCTTCTTTAAAACACTCCTCCCTAGGCCATGTGTTAATTCAACTCATTTGTATAATAACTGAAACTCTGCACACCTTGCAAGAACATGTGCAGCAGGTGAGGACCACACCCAGCTCTTCAAACCACACCCAGGTCTTCACACCTTTCAAGAACATGTGCAGCATGTGAGGACCACACCCAGCCCTTCAAACCACACCCAGCTCTTCGAACCACACCCAGCCCTGTCTATAAAAGGCAGCCCCCGAACCTCACCCAGTGCTTGTGCTCGTCTACCTCCTGCTTACCTGAGACCAGATCCCTCGGCGCTGGCACTCCTGCTCTCTACAGACTTTCATTGGCTTCAATGGGTGCAGCTGCTGGCTCTTCCTTCCTCCGGTTTCCGGTTCCTCCTTGCCTCAGCCTCTCTCCTACAAGCAACCTGCAAAAGAGAAAGAAGACAAGGTTAGACTGATCAGTATCTCTTGCCAGCAACAAGTAAGTGCAAAACTTTTATTACCTGAAAGAACTTTGACAACTATTTCTGGATTCGTGTATAGACAATTTGAAACAAGATACCTTCTACGAACATTGTGATTCAAACTCTTTGTTACAAGAATACTTTATGGAACTTTTAAGAATCGAACAGTGGAAACCATTAACAGCAAGACAAACAGTAAATCAAGGACTTGCACAAATTACATGCTGTATTTTGATGTAAAAGTACAGTATTTGTTTTATAAAAGATTCTGGAAATATGGGAAAAGTGAGTCTGCTATTGGGAGTTTAGGCTTTAGTTATATTAAGATGAATGTTTGATATTGGTAATTCTGATAACGGTATTTGTTTAATGTTTTAGAAGCTTTACAGCAATAGAAAGCACATCCCAGAGCAGTAACACATTCCAAACCTGGAAACTAGAGACCAGGATCCAAGAGGTACTTTTAGAAGAGAATTTCTAATAAAAAAAAGGGATAGTCAGGAACCCATTTAGGAATAGGTTGTACTTATCTGTTCTTTGTTTATGTTTCATTAGGCACCAGTTTCTACAGAAGTCAGAAAGGGCCGCAGATTTGTGCAGCACTTCAACAGTGGAAACGCAAGAACGGTGTTGTCTCTCTTTTTTATTTTATCCACTTCCCCCCTTCCCTTGAGCTTCTGTTCTTAGTGCACTGTTTTAAAAACTAGTGTGCTGGAACAAGCAGTTTCAGGGTGGGGTCGGATTGTCTTCAATCTCCATCAGAACTGAACAAGGACTCAGGTGAGCTGGGCTTTGACAGGGGCACCTCAGCCGGATTACAGCACCACGCCACATCCACGACAGGGCTCCGTGCCCATTGATGTATCCTGGGGAATGCAAAGCCACAGACTCTCAAGTCTCTACAGTGTGTGGTTTGCCCACTGTTACATCCTGGGGAGTGCAAAGCCACAGTCACTCAAGTCTCACAAGTGGGTGGTTTGCCCACTGCTTCATCCTGGGGAGTGCAAAGCCACAGTCTCACAAGTACATAACAGCCTCCACTGGTTCTGGAGGGGGACTGGTGCCCAGAGTGTTTCATCCTGTGAAGGACAGAGGTAGTGGATGGATCTCTCTACTGGTTCTGGAGGGGGACTGGTGCCCAGACTGGATTAGTCTCCCTGTGACAGTTCCTGTCCCGTCACAGTCCCAGCTGCACATGGGATAACGATGCTTGATGTGGCGGTCTTTTCCTTCTTCTGCGGTGCATGCCCTGTTCAGCGGTGCTTGCCCTGTTCAGCAGTGCATGCCCTGTTCAGCGGTGCTTTGCCATGGCGGTCTCTGGACCGTTCATCGGTGCATGCCCTGTTCAGCGGTGTTTGCCCTGTTCAGCGGTGCATGCCCTGTTCAGCAGTGTTTACCATGTTCAGCGGTGCTTGCCCTGTTCAGCGGTGCTTGCCCTGTTCAGCGGTGCATGCCCTGTTCAGCGGTGCTTTGCCATGGCGGTCTCTGGACTGGGCCTTGGTGTGTGGCATGACGGTCCCTCATTGCCCAGCGGGGCTGTGGCTGCCGGGGCCCTCCTGCGCAATGCCTATAGCGGTGGTCTCCTGACCAGTGACGATACTTGGGCCCTCCTGGGCAATGACTCTGGCGGTGGTCTCCTGACCAGTGACGATACTTGGACCCTCCTGGGCAATGACTCTGGCAGTGGTCTCCTGACCAGTGACGATACTTGTGCCCTCCTGGGCAATGACTCTGGCGGTGGTCTCCTGACCATTGACGATACTTGTGCCCTCCTGGGCAATGACTCTGGCGGTGGTCTCATGACCAGTGACGATACTTGGGCCCTCCTGGGCAATGCCTATGGCGGTGGTCTCATGACCAGTGACGACGGTGCTGGCGGTGGCGTCCCGGCCGCCGGGAAGGATGCCGCCCTTCTCCGCCGTGATGCTCACACCAGGCTGTGCAGACTTCTTCTGGCCCTTCCCCACCTTTGGAGGAGTCACAGCTGACTCTACAATCCCCCTGGGACCCCTTTAGTTGTTTTGCCTCCAGGAGTCTTCAGCCGGTCCCGTCGGCCACTTTCCATCTTCAGAGCCTTCACAGGGGGTGGACTGGCAGTGCCTTGGCTCTGTGTCACACTGCCTGCCCTGTTGGCCGGTGCACTCCACACTCCTTGAACACGCACCACTGGTACTGGAGGCTTTTTGGCTGAGGCGCTACGACGGGACTGATGAATTGGAGGGGTGGGGGTGGGGTCAAAAAGGTCAACTTTGCAGAGGGACAGTTTCTGATGAACACTGGGATGGGTAGCTGGAGGGGGTCTGGGAGTGGAGGAAGAGGAGGTGGTTGTAGGAGGTGTCACTTTAGGTTTTTTGGGTGCAGGTACTGGAGGCTGTCGTGAGGTGGATGGATGTTGGGTGTGTGGGTGCCCACGTTTGTGTACTTTTGGAGGGGGCGTCACAGACACACTGGGAGAGGACACAGGGGATGTGTAAATGGGAGTGGGGGTGGTGAGTGCAGGTGAGCGGGGTGTGGTGCTGGGTGTTCTGGTGCAAGTCCTAGTGCCTGTAGATGTAGTGCATGCAGGTGAGAGTGTAGACAACACTGGGAGGGAGGAGGGAGACGATGAGGAGGGGGACACAGTGGAGGCAGTGGATGTTGCTGTGTCTGTATGTGTGTGATGCTTGTGTGAGTGCCTGTGGGATGTGTGGTGCCTATGTTTGCCTGAGCTACTTTTGTGTGTTGAGGTGTGTGCATGCTGGTCTGATGGTGTGCTTGGGATGGGCTGGGGTACAGGGGATTGGGTCTGGTGGGAGGAAGTTGGAGGGGGGAGGCTAGACACAGGGACAATGGCTGCCATCAGTGCTGAGGCCAGAGATTGCAGGGTTCGCTGAAGGGCAGCCTGACCAGAATGAATGCCCTCCAGGAATGCATTACTGTGTTGCAACTCCCTTTCTACACCCTGGATGGCATTCAAAATGGTAGACTGCCCAACAGTGAGTGACCTGAGGAGGTCAATGGCCTCCTCACTGAGGGCAGCAGGGGTGACTGGGGCAGGGCCTGAGGTGCCTGGGGCGAAGGTGATGCCCACCCTCCTGGGTGAGCGGGCACGGGGTGAACGCTGAGGGGCTTCTGGGAGGGCGGTGCTGGTAGGGGAGGCTGTACCTGTAGAAGTGGGGGCACAGATGGTGCCGCCACCCAAGGGAGCTCTTATTGGCGGACGAGTCCGTGTCGCTGGTTGGTGATCCGGTGCCTGACGTGAAGCTCCCCTCGCCCTCCGTCCCACTGGTGCATTCTGAGTCCGTGGTGTGGCCCTCCATTGCCATGTGGGATGCAGCTCCCTCGTGCTCCGATGCCACTGTACCTCCGCCTGATGATGCTGATGCACAAAAGAACAGGGAGAGCAGAAAAAGAGCGGGGGGGACGACAGAAGAAAGACAGGTTGAGTGCATGGCATACCGCTACCGTTGGCGGACAATACAGACACAGCAGCCCCCTGCACTACGCCGTGCTCCTGGCCTCTACAGATGCAATTCCTGGGATCTGGACTACATGGCTATGGTGGACATCTGCACACATGGATGCCACAGGGGCATGTATACCTGTACTTGGCACTCTATGCGGTGGGGTGGAGTGCCACATGGCCTGCATTACGGAGGGGCCTAGCCTATGGAAGTCGCCATGGCCTAGGTAAACCCACAGCCCTCCTCCCACACCTAGACCCCTCAACTGCACGCAAAGTCCCCAGAATGATAGTGTACTCACCCCCTTGTGTCTGCCCTCAAGCGCCCATCCAACTCAGGGTAGGCCACCCCCAGGATCCGGAACATCAGGGGGGTCATGGTGCAACGGGCACCCCTCCCACGTTGGGAGGCCATCCCCAGCTGAGCCTCCGTCGTCTTCTTGCTACAGCGGAGAATGTCCTCCCATCTTTTCCGGCAGTGGGTGCCCCGTCTCTGGTGGGCCCCCAGGGTCCGGACTTCCTTGGCGATGTCACGCCAAATGTCCTTCTTCTGGTGGGCGCTGACCTACATGACATGCACAAGGGAAGAAGAGAAGTCATTACCAACTGCACCGTCGATGTAAGTGTCCCCCCTCCCTACCCTTGCCATGTGGCACATGCATTCACATGCATTCATGTTCCCTGAACTCTGCCCCCTTCCCTCTTACAACCAGCCCTCTCCACCCAGGCCTAGGCCATACAACGTGCTCCCTGTGTACTTACCTGTTGGTCTGGAGGATCGTAGAGTAGCTTGTACTGGGGGAGGACCCTGTCTACTAGTTTCTCCAACTCCTGAGCAATGAAGGCAGGGGCCCTTTCCCCAGACGCAGCAGCCATTGTCACTTCCAGACCGAGGTCACAGCAGCACTTGCAGTGTAGGTCCTCTCCTGTCGAAGGTCAGGTATCGAGTGATTGAATAGATAGAAAATGGCGGTGACGTCGGTGGCGGTGACGTCCGCGGCAGAGCGTATCATCAACGCCGGCGCACTTGTTCATTGGCTCCTGGGACCCATAGGGTCCAATGTTAACCAATGCTGCATTGCGCCGCGGTCTACCACCGCCTACCGTGACGGTGTGCAACACCAGCGCAGTTACCTCACAATACAATTGTCCCAGTTTAGAGGTCAGGTAGCCTCCATTTCAGTGGCCCACATGGCTTCATTTACTTCTGCGTCACACATAGCTAGGCCTACACTCAACATACGTACAGGAATGGTTTTGTGTTTGGGGTCGTGTTCTGTGTATCTGTGGGTACATACCTGGAAATTTGATGACTATGTGGTCGCTGTTGTCCTTCCTAGGCACCGTCAGCTGGGACAATTGAGAAGATGGCGGAATCCTCCGGTGTACCGACCGCTGGTGGACCTGTTGACAATGGAGGAGCGACATTTAATCATCACCTACAGGTTTGACCGTGCCACTATCCAGGAACTATGTACCCAGTTGGAGCCTGACCTGATGTCACCAATCCGCCATCCCACTGGAATCCCCCCTGACGTTCAGGTGCTGTCAGTGCTCCATTTCCTTGCAAGTGGGTCTTTTCAGACAACAGTGGCCATGGCATCAGGGATGTCACAGCCTATGTTTTCCAACGTGTTGTCCAGAGTGTTGGGTGCCCTGCTGAAACACGTGAGGAGCTACATAATTTTCCCTGAGGTGGGGGATTTGGCTACAGTAAAAGGTGACTTCTATGCCCTTGGACACATCCCCAACATCATAGGTGCTATTAATGGGACCCGTGTAGCTCTGGTCCCCCCCCACAGGAGTGAACAGGTGTACAGGAACCGGAAGAGTTATCATTCCATGAATGTACAGATGGTATGTTTGGCAGACCAGTACATCTCCCAGGTAAATGCTATGTTCCCTGGCTCAGTGCATGACGCATACATCCTGCGCAATAGCAGCATCCCTTATATGATGGGTCAACTCCAGAGGCACCATGTGTGGCTATTAGGGGACTCTGGTTACCCCAACCTGTCCTGGCTACTGACCCCAGTGAGGAATCCCAGGACCAGGGCAGAGGAAAGCTACAATGAGGCCCATGGGCAAACTAGGAGGGTGATCGAACGCACCTTCGGCCTCCTGAAGGCCAGGTTCAGGTGCCTCCATATGACAGGTGGTTCCCTATTCTACTCACCGAAGAAGGTGTGCCAGATCATCATCGCCTGCTCGATGCTTCACAATCTTGCTTTGCGACGCCAGGTGCCTTTTCTGCAGGAGGATGGTCCAGATGACGGTGTTGTGGCAGCTGTGGAGCCTGTGGACAGTGATGAGGAGGAAGCTGAGGAAGAAGACAACGACAACAGGGAGTCAGTCATACAGCAATATTTCCAGTGACACACAGGTGAGAAAATTTTCATTTTTACCATTACATTCACTGTCACACGTCTTCCTCTATCCTGTGTGTAATTTCATAGCATTATTTGGTAACTGAGTTGTACCTTTCCATTACGGTTTCACAGGTGTGGTTACCAACGTGTGTTATCTGCTTGCATCCTTCAAGGACTTGTGATGTGTGACATAGGTATGTTGGCTTTACAACTAGAAACGCATTTTGACACTGTCATTGATAATACATTTTACCAAATCACAGACTGACTCCAGATTTTTTGGTGGTTCAAGGGTGTTTATTGAAGTGCTCAAAAATGGAGGAGGGTTGTACTATGGTGATGGGGGACGGTGGAGGAATGTCCATGGCAGAGTCCAGTCCATTGGTCACACAGGTACACTGGCCATATGGACAAAGGAAGTGGAGCTGGGGCAGTTAAAGTATGGACAGGGTAACAAAGTGGGACAGTGGGAGAACAATCAGGGTGGTCTCATTTCCTGGCGGGGTCTTGCCATCTTGCTCTGTCCTGTTCCTGGATCTCAGGGACTGCTTGCGTGGTGGTTGTCCGTCTGCAGGGGGTGGGGTGCTGGTGTGGTGGTCCTGTGGCGGGGCGTCCTGTCCACTAGCGCCGGCGGAGGTGGTGGGCAGTTCATCGTCCATGCTAGTGTCAGGGGCCCCTTGGAGTGCCACGGTGTCCCTCAACGTCTGCTGTATGTCCTTCAGCACCCCTACGATGGTGCCCAGGGCGGAGCTGATGGTCCTGAGCTCCTCCCTGAACCCCAAATACTGTTCCTCCGGCAGGCGCTGGGTGTCCTGAAACTTGGCCAGGACCGTCGCCATCGTCTCCTGGGAGTGGTGGTATGCTCCCATGATGGAGGATAGGGCCTCGTGGAGAGTGGGTTCCCTTGGCCTGTCTGCCCCCTGTCGCACAGCAGCCCTCCCAGTTCCCCTGTGTTCCTGTGCCTCCGTCCCCTGGACCGTGTGCCCACTACCACTGCCCCCAGGTCCCTGTTGTTGTTGGGGTGGTGGGTTATCCTGGGTTCCCTGTAGTGGTGGACACACCGCTGATTGACATGTCCTGGGTAGGGAGGTATGGGCCCGCTGGGTGGGTGCTGTGCTGGTGTTACCAGAGGGTGGAAGGTCAGTGTTGGGCTGTGGCTGTGCAAGGGGAACCGACTGTCCCGAGGCCCACGATGGTCCGGGCTGGTCATCAGGATCCAGTAGGGCAGAGCTGCTATCGTCACTGTGGGCCTCTTCTGTGGGTGGAGTGGAGTTGTCTGGACCCTCCGGTGTGGTGACGGTCCTTCGTGATCCTGCAGGGGCATAAGTGCATGATTATTGCATGTGTGTGTGTCATGGTGTGCAATGGGTGGCTCACCGTGTACACCAGTGCAAGTATTCCTGTGGGGGGGCTTGTGTGATGATGGTTGGGGGGGGTGTTCTGGGTATGTGCAGTGAGCATGCTTTGGTGAGGGGTGACCATGCTTAGTTGTGTCATTGAGGGCTTGGTGTTGGGATGTGTGGTTTGTGTTATTATTACATTAGTGAGGAGTTGGAATGATAGGGGAGGGTGTGAGGGTGGGGGTGTGTGATAGCATGCAGGTAGGGTGGCGGATATGATAGTTAAGATTTGACTTACCAGTGTCCATTCCTCCACCGACTCCTCCGAGGCCCTCTGGATGCATGATGGTCAAGACTTGCTCCTCCCATGTTGTTAGTTGTGGGGGAGGAGGAGGGGGTCCGCCCCCAGTCCGCTGAACCTCGATTTTGTGCCTGGAGACCGCTAAACGCACCTTCCCCCGTAGGTCATTCCACCTCTTCCTGATGTCCTCCCGATTTCTTGGATGCTGTCCCACAGCGTTGACCCTGTCCACGATTCTGCGCCATAGCTCCATCTTCCTGGCTATGGATGTGTGCTGCACCTATGAGCCAAATAGCTGTGGCTCTACCCGTAGGATTTCCTCCACCATGACCCTGAGCTCCTCCTCGGAAAACCAGGGGTGTCTTTGGCGTGACATGGGGTGGTGTAGGTGATGTGTGGGGTGGTGTATGTGTTGATGAGTGTGGTGATGTGTAGTGGTGTGTGGTGTTTTGTGCGTGGATGTTGTGTGGGTGATGGTGTTGTGTGCCTCTGTGTGGTGGGGTTGTCTATTCTGTGCTCTCTCTCTGGCCTTCGTCTCTATTTTTTTGTCGTAGGGGTTTGTGGGTGATGTGGGTGTGTGTTTTATATTGTGTTGGGTGTGTGGGAGTGTTGTTTGTATGTGTATCAGGTGTGTGTATTTGGAATTGTCCAATGTGGCGGTGTTTTGGAGATGTGTGTGTATTTTGAGCGCGGCGGTGTGTACTGCCAATGGAATACCGCAGCTGAAAGACCGCCTCGTGGATTCGTGGGTCGTAATAGCATGGGCGTGTTTCTGTTGGCGTGGAGGTGGAGGTTTTGTTTTCGCCAGTTTAACACTGACCTTTGTTGTGGCGGACTTGTGTGGGTGTCTGAATTTCGGCGGATTCCGAGATGTGGGTCATAATAGCTGTGGTGGGATTCCGCGGTCGCGGCGGTGTATTGGCGGTCTTCTGCACGGCGGTAAGCGCCTTTTACCGCCAATGTTGTAATGACCCCCTTTATGTTCATTCTCTGCCAAATGATTCAATAATGCGATAGTGTCAATTTTGCAAGATTCTTTTGTCTCTGAGGCTATGAGTAAGTCGTCAATGTTTTGCACCAGGACTGAACTTCTGGGCATGATCAATGATTCCAGATTCATTTTCAAGATCTGAATAAGGACAGATGGACTATTAGTATAGCCTTGTAGGACGCAACACCATGCTAATACTTTCTATCGGAACGTGAAAGAGAACATATCATTGATAACTCAAGTTATTCCATCTATTACTTAAGGTATCATTTGATAAGGTGGGTGTTCTAAATAAAACTGCATTCGGTTTTAATGTTTATTCTAGCTAGTTGTACTTCTTTGATTAATCCCATATCCTTTCCTGTGAAATTTCATACTTCTGGATTAACTGTCTCTTTTAAATCTTCAGGTAAGTCTTTTGTTGTCAGCATTGGATAGATCCCTATCGTTTCTTGCTGAGTAGTTTTAAAATCTGCATCCTCATCATATGTTTGAAATTCAGCTCCCTGCTGCGTGCAATAGATGGTGCAATTTCATTTGTACACTACATCTCTGCCTAAAAGATTAAAAGGATTTGAACTGAACATCCCAAACTGATTATTTTCCTCAAATGATCCTATTTTTACAGGAACATCTTTTGAAATTGGGTTTGTAATTTGTCTTTTTGTAACTCCTACAGCTTGGATCTTTTTTCCCAAGGTCTGGTACTTTGGCTGTTCTCACAATGAAACAGGTAGCTCAGGTGTCAATAAGAAATGACACTTGGTGGCCATTCACATCGCCTTCTACAAATGGTCCACTAGGGTCTACCTCTAAGATTGAACCAAGAAAACACTCTGCCTCTCCTCTCATGCTGCCCTTTGTGAAGTGCTTGAGTCTAACACCTCAGAGTTATTAAACATGGGAAACTGCTGAATTGCATTCTGACTTTGCATCTGCCTCACATTTCAATTCAATCTAGGTAACTGATCTAGATTTAATCTTGCAATATTTACATTTGATTGAACCACAGATGCTTGTGGCACGGGAACCATTTGAGTCTGATTTTGCATTGGTACTTGTACCTGTTGAATTGGGATATTCTGCATCTGCATTTGATTTCCTCCCTGTAACTGATTGTTGATGCTTCTATCTGGATTGCGTCTGCACTTGTGCTTCCAATGTGTCATACTGTTACAGAGATGACAAGGAGTAATTTTCTTCAGTGTCACAACATCAACACCTGTACTTGAAACAATCAGAGCACTACTTCCTCCACCTTGAGACACCAGCATCTCCTTGTACACCTTGCATTCCTGCTTGAAAACCACCCGCTTGCACTCCTCTCAAGTTCTGAACTGCACCACCATTTCTGACAACTAATTTTGAAATCCTCCTTGGCCAAACCTAGGCCTGATTTAAGGTTTGGTGGAGATGTTACTCCCTCACAACAGTGGCAGATATCCTGTCTGTCGAAATATAAATCCCGTTATAGCCTATGAGATTTATATTTTGGCAGATTGGATGCCTGTCACCATTGCGATGGAGTAATCCCTCCGTCAATCTCTAAATCAGGCCCTTAGTCTGGGCCAACATGAACTTCTCCTTAATTTTATGCTGTTTCATCTCCTGTCAATCACTGCAGTACTGTGCATACTTCAAAATCTCATATAAAGACTTTGTCTGCCAACACATCACATTTTGCTGTATGTGCTGACAATTCTCAGGTCTCAAACCAAGCACGAACTGTGTAATGAAAAATACCTTATCTGCTTGATCAAGATATATGTGTCCTGTATGCTGTTGAAATGCTTTTATTAATTTCTCATAGGATTTATGCACAGTTTCCTTAACTTCCAGCTGAATTTGATTTAATTTTGAATTGTCCAAATCCTTAGGAGAAACTCTGCCCTTCAAAAATATTATAGCCTCATTATGCTTAGTCATTACCACCAGCGAAGGCACATTTGTGGCAGAATCTCTCGCTGGTTCTGTATCTGGCCATTAAATAGCAATCTTGCATTCTGCCCATAAGTCACTTGGAATCACAATATTGAAAAATGTATCTAAATCAATCCACAACACCTTTCAAATCTTAAGAAATCCATTGACTTGTTTCTGCCATTTCATTGGACTTTCTCTCAGCCTTGGAAAATTGATTGTAAATTATGCGAGGTCTCCCTTACCCCAAGAGACATGTATATATACCCTCCACCTGGTATTTCTCTTAACGGATAGACACTAGTTGCCTGTTTCTTTCCTACATGTCTAGCTTGCTTTCTTTTTTCCTCAGCATCGTCTGCTTATTTCTTTTCATGTTTTTGTGGCCATTTACTTTCAATCTTGTCAAATTCACTCAATTTGTGTACATATTTTATTGATATAATGAGGTGAATTTGCACTCCTGTAGAACACATGCTTTCAATTAATTCATCATCTAATTGTACTATAAAACATCTCTTTGATGGTATGCTTTTAGAAATATCAATCTCATATTTGTTTGCCAATTCAATTAATTTATCATGAACAGTTGCAGCCTTTGTCATAATTTCTTTACAAAAGTAAATTAACTATTTTTCTCGATATTGATTTATGTGATCAAGATCCAAACATCCTATATTTTTTTTTCCAATTTGATTTTGAATTTAAGCACGCTTTCCTGTGACTGGACTGGCATTTAACTAGAACTGGCACTCAGTCTTTCAACGTTCACACAATTCCTAGCAGCCTCTCCAAACCAAGGAGAAAATAAACCACCTTCTAACAAATATTTTTCACCTGACACAGTTTTTTTGTGAAGACAAATCGGCTTCCTTCTTCTAATGCATGAATGGTTTGTGGAGATGTTCATTCTACAATCTGTGAATTTTGTGATGTTGGTATAAACCCACTTACTGGTATACCTCCAGTTGCCTCCTGAACTACTGTAACTGGTGTATGAACAATCTGTGCAGGCACTGTCTGTGTTGTAATCAATTCATTAATTTGTGCTGGGGTCATAACCACAGAAGCTGCAACATCTGTCTATGTTACTGTCTGAGCTGAACTCATTTGTGCTGGATCACTCGCAACTGCTTGCTGAGTTACAGCTGTGTGCAACAATTGGTTGAGTTAATACTGATTGCGGCACAATCTGCTGTATCAAAATGGGTTGTACATTTGCATGTGGTACTTCTTGCATTGCGCTAGTAACTTGTGAAACACTAGGATCAATAGGAGCTGTAGCTATGGTCACATTATTTATCAATTGAGCTCCATCATTCGGTACAGGACCGACATAAGGTGGCAGACATGTAGCCAAAAGTTCATCTAAAGTGTCATCACCCTAATGAGTATCTGTGTCAGATTTTATTTCATCTTTCATTTCTTTATCCCCTTTAATCTTGTTAGTTTTTACTTTATCATAATCTCCATTCGTTGTGTTTTTCTCTTTTGTAAGTATGAGATATAATCTAGCACCCTCTACTACACGCTTTCTCCCTCTCTGTGCTTGATCATCCCAAATTGCATCTGCATAATTCCTTGTTGCTCTCTTAGTTTGATTTTGGTATCTCTCTATGTCCGTAATTTGAACCATTTTTTCCAATGCACTAAGGCCCATATTTATACTTTTTTAGCACCGCATTTGTGTCGTTTTTTTACGCAAAATCGGTGCAAACTTACAAAATACAATTGTATTTTGTAAGTTTGCGCCGCTTTTGCGTCAAAAAACTACTCAAATGCGGCGTTAAAAAAAGTATAAATATGGGCCTAAGTGCTTCAAATTGTGTAGGTCTAGAATGTGGCTTCATTTCATGTAATGTTATGCGTAATCTGACTATGATTCAAAAATTAAAGGTTCCCCAATTAGGAAAACTCAATACCCCTTCTTTTTCAGTGATCGTGCACCATTGACAAAGCCATACACATGTATGTAACCCTTCTTCAACCATCATATGATATGTTGGCATACCTTCAGGAGGAGTTTCTCACCCTCCCTTACTGGAACCATCACATCACCTCTCATTAGGCTTCTAACAACTTTGAAAAATTTCATAATTTTCAATTTATTAAAATAAAATCAGTAATCGAAATTACAGCATCTCCATTTTTTAAAATTGTTCCGTATACGTCAGATCACAGAACCACTTTTATCAAATCCAAAATACAGTTACGTAATTCAATCAGCCAATGATTTCGCAACCATTGCCGACATTCAACTTATCACAGCGCTCTTTACAATTTTCTGAATATGAATCAAAAGACTAATAACTAAGCAGTAAAAAATAACATCAATCTTTGTATGCTTCTTCTAAAGATAGAGCAATAGTGCAATCAGCAATCATAATTTGGTTTTGCACCTTCTGATTCTCAATTAAAAAGTATTCTCCAGTCACAATGATGAGTTCTCGACCCGCAGGAAAATCTTACAATTAGTGTTTTGTCACCTTTGTGCATCAGGTTTCACAAGCATTAATTAAAGGTTAGTACAACCACAACAATTATAACATCCCTATCTATTGTGTAGTCGACGACGTCTCTCAACTTGCACTTTCCTTAGCAGACAAGAATACCTCCTCCCCTCATATTTCTATCCCAGGATCTTAGACTGTTTCTTAGTCCGAAAACCTTGTATTTTCTTCGACATAGTACATATAACATATAAACAAGTAGCAATCGCACTTCAAAATACCATTAGAACATTTTCATTACAAATGACAATTTATAAATCATCACAATTTCAACGCATCACCCTATTGATACTCACACCTTTCAATTTTACCATTTCTTCAAACCACAATCTGCAACCGCTTTAGAAACCACACTTCATCAGTTCTCACGATTGGGCTCTGGGCAATTGGGCTTTATCTAATTTTTGGGCACTTTTTAATTATTGAAGCTTCTTTACCCACATTATCTTAACCTTACCTGTGCTACCAACTTTTAAGGAGTGTGGAGAATCCTAAATTTATAAACACTCTGCAACTCTTCAAATATTCAGTAGGGGATCTTGGAGATAAGTGGGAGAAGGGGAGCTGCAATTCGAACATCAATAAGAATTTCTCAAAAATGTAGTTAATTCTCAGGAGTCAGTAATGAGAGTTGTAGTTAAAATGTAAAAGTTATATTTATCATAAGTTTTTTAAATCTTTCTTTATTAGTCAGGCCTAAATTACAGAACACAGTATAAAGTGTGTCCCAGAGCTAGGCCTGGATGGAGCTTGTGGAGTTTTTGTGGGCAACAGGCCCGAGAGTGGGTGCGGCCTGCAGGAGTATCAGCTGCTGTGGGGGAGGTTGCGGTGTTGCATGCACAGGCATACTGGGGCACAGCACACGCAGCAGCAGCTGATGCACTGCTGGGATGTCATACTTGCCTGGTAGCAGGACCTGCTCAACCTGCTGGGTGTCCATGTTGCAGAACTTGGTGAGTACTAGTAATTACTAATTTTGTTATGCCATACAATGCTATTTTTTTCAAATGGCAGGCTGCTCACACTCATAGGTAAGTTAAGTTCATGTAATGTTATGAATATTATGTGATCCAATTTGAATGAGACAGGTGCTTGGTGCTACCTAGTACTGCTTGTTGCTGTAGGTGCTCACTTGGGCTGATTTTTTATTTAAGAAGTCATGCAGACTCCTCAGTAGTAGAAGTTAGTTACATACTAACTAAACTAGTTCACATATCCCTACAGTTCTCTTACCTGAGAAGATGAAGTGATGGCTGGCCTCTGCTCACTCTGTCAATCTTCCAACACCTTACTGGTGGCTTTCCCAAGGTACTTTCTTTATGGTAGTGGTAATGTGCTAACAGGGAAGGTATCACAGCATGTGAAATACCACTCCCACATAGGAGATCTCTAACTGCAGAATTAATCAAAAGGATTATCCATCACAGGCAACTAAACTGAAAGAAAACCACAGAGTTAGGGGCATATTTATACTCTGTTTGCACCGAATTAGTGTATTTTTTTTTACTCTAATTCAGTGCAAAACTAACTCCATATTTATACTTTGGTGCTAGACCCCTCTAGCGCCAAATTTATGGAGTTAAAGTCATTTTTTGAAAGTGGAGACCTACCTTGCCTTAATGAGATGCAAGGTAGGCGTTCCCGTGCAAAAAATGACTCTATGGCCTTAATGCCATATTTAGGGGCATATTTATACTCTGCAGCATATTTATACTCTGTTTGCACTGAATTAGCGTCATTTTTTAAACTCCAATTCGGTGCAAATCTAACTCCATATTTATACTTTGGTGCTAGACCCGTCTAGCACCAAGGCCCTGATTTATACTTTTTTTGCGCCGCATTAACTTCATTTTTGGACGCAAAAGTGGCGCAAACTTACAAAATATTGGCCCTTATTTATACTTTTTGCTGCAAAACTGCACTTTCTCAGTTTTGCACCAAAAAGTTTAGCACCGGCTTTCACCATTTCTGTGCACCAACCGGGCACCATATTTATGGAATGGTGCAAGCCGGTGCAAAGGGTAGGCTAGAGTAAAAAAATAAGGGCCGTATTTATACTCCGTTTGCGCCGAATTTGCGTCGTTTTTTTCGACGCAAATTCGACGCTAAACTAACGCCAACTAACGCCATATTTATACTATGGCGTTAGAGGCGTATAGCGCCAAAGTTCCCGGAATGTGCGTCATTTTTTAGCGTGAACCCCTTCCTTGCGTTAATGATATGCAAGGGAGGCGTTCCCGTCTAAAAAATGACTCCCAGGCCTTTACGTGGTATTTATACTCCCGGGCAAAAGAGACGCCCGGGAGTGGGCGTGGCTAAAAACGGCGCATTTGCGCCGCTTTTTAACGCCTGGGTCAGGCATGGCGTTAAGGGACAAGTGGGCTCAAAATGAGCCCACAGTGCCCTCCCCTGCCCCCAGGGACCCCCCCGCCACCCTTGCCCACCCCAGGAGGACACCCAAGGCTGGAGGGACCCACCCCAGGGACATTCAGGTAAGTTCAGGTAAGTATTTTTTTTTTTTTTTAATAATTTTTTTTGGCATAGGGGGGCCTGATTTGTGCCCCCCTACATGCCACTATGCCCAATGACCATGCCCAGGGGACAGAAGTCCCCTGGGCATGGCCATTGGGCAAGGGGGCATGACTCCTATCTTTACAATGATAGGAGTCATGTTGATGGGGGATGGGCGTCGTTAAAAAATGGCGCAAGTCGGGTTAAGACGATTTTTTTGCCTCAACCTGACTTGCCCCATTTTAAGACGCCCTAACGTCATTTTTGCCCAACGCCGGCGCTGCCTGGTCTACGTGGTTTTTTTCCACGCACACCAGGCAGCGCCGGTCTGCTTGCGCCGGCTAACGCCATTCCATAAATACGGCGCCCGCATGGCGCTTCAGAATGGCGTTAGACGGCGCAAAATTTATTGACGCTAAACTGCGTTAGCGCAGTTTAGCGTCAAAAAGTATAAATATGGGCCTAAATGACTTTAGTTGGGTGGGGCTGGCAGTATAGAAGAAGAGGGTTTAGCACCGCAAAATGACTTTAGGCAGGTTAGAGTAAAACAAAATGACTCTAACCAGATTAGCGTCATTTTATCGTGCTAAACCTACCATGCCACATGACTCCTGCCTTAGAAAAGGCAGGAGTCATGCCCACCACCCCAATGGCCAGCACAGAGGACAGGGGTCCCCTGAGACAACAAAGCAAAAACAACAAGTAATGGACTGAATGCTGAAGATTGTCAAAAACTCACCCCCAGTCACAGATCTGGGTTTAATCCATCGTTCTTTTGCTCACCATGCCACCCCAGTTTGGACCCAGCCATATGCAAATCAGTCTTGACCCTGTTCCTCATGGGAACAGTCCAGCCCGAACTGCCAAGCCAGGTCCTCACTGGACCGGAAACAAGCATCCTGGGACCGGTTTCGGGGTTTCACCCCTCATCAGCCAGGCTAGGTTGAATCCAGTGGCATGAGAACCACGGGACCCATGTCTGGGCATACCCTTCCCACTTAGGGCAACAAAGCAAAAACAACAAGTAATGGACGGAATGCTGAACATTGTCAAACACTCACCCCCAGTCACAGATCTGGGTTTAATCCATCGTTCTTTTGCTCACCATGCCACCCCAGTTTGGACCCAGCCATATGCAAATCAGTCTTGACCCTGTTCCTCATGGGAACAGTCTAGCCCGAACTGCCAAGCCAGGTCCTCACTGGACCGGAAACAAGCATTCTGGGACTGGTTTCGGGGTTTCACCCCTCATCAGCCAGGCTAGCTTGAATCCAGTGGCATGGGAAGTACGTGACCAACGTCTGGGCATACCCTTCCCACTTAGGGCAACAAAGCAAAAACAACAAGTAATGGACGGAATGCTGAACATTGTCAAACACTCACCCCCCAGTCACAGATCTGGGTTTAATCCATCGTTCTTTTGCTCACCATGCCACCCCAGTTTGGACCCAGCCATATGCAAATCAGTCTTGACCCTGTTCCTCATGGGAACAGTCCAGCCCGAACTGCCAAGCCAGGTCCTCACTGGACCGGAAACAAGCATCCTGGGACCGGTTTCGGGGTTTCACCCCTCATCAGCCAGGCTAGGTTGAATCCAGTGGCATGAGAACCACGGGACCCACGTCTGGGCATACCCTTCCCACTTAGGGCAACAAAGCAAAAACAACAAGTAATGGACGGAATGCTGAACATTGTCAAACACTCACCCCCAGTCACAGATCTGGGTTTAATCCATCGTTCTTTTGCTCACCATGCCACCCCAGTTTGGACCCAGCCATATGCAAATCAGTCTTGACCCTGTTCCTCATGGGAACAGTCTAGCCCGAACTGCCAAGCCAGGTCCTCACTGGACCGGAAACAAGCATTCTGGGACTGGTTTCGGGGTTTCACCCCTCATCAGCCAGGCTAGCTTGAATCCAGTGGCATGGGAAGTACGAGACCAACGTCTGGGCATACCCTTCCCACTTAGGGCAACAAAGCAAAAACAACAAGTAATGGACGGAATGCTGAACATTGTCAAACACTCACCCCCCAGTCACAGATCTGGGTTTAATCCATCGTTCTTTTGCTCACCATGCCACCCCAGTTTGGACCCAGCCATATGCAAATCAGTCTTGACCCTGTTCCTCATGGGAACAGTCCAGCCCGAACTGCCAAGCCAGGTCCTCACTGGACCGGAAACAAGCATCCTGGGACCGGTTTCGGGGTTTCACCCCTCATCAGCCAGGCTAGCTTGAATCCAGTGGCAGGGAAGCACGGGACCCACGTCTGGGATTACCCTTCCCACTTAGGGCAACAAAGCAAAAACAACAAGTAATGGACGGAATGCTGAACATTGTCAAACACTCACCCCCAGTCACAGATCTGGGTTTAATCCATCGTTCTTTTGCTCACCATGCCACCCCAGTTTGGACCCAGCCATATGCAAATCAGTCTTGACCCTGTTCCTCATGGGAACAGTCCAGCCCGAACTGCCAAGCCAGGTCCTCACTGGACCGGAAACAAGCATCCTGGGACCGGTTTCGGGGTTTCACCCCTCATCAGCCAGGCTAGGTTGAATCCAGTGGCAAGAGAACCACGGGACCCACGTCTGGGCATACCCTTCCCACTTAGGGCAACAAAGCAAAAACAACAAGTAATGGACGGAATGCTGAACATTGTCAAACACTCACCCCCAGTCACAGATCTGGGTTTAATCCATCGTTCTTTTGCTCACCATGCCACCCCAGTTTGGACCCAGCCATATGCAAATCAGTCTTGACCCTGTTCCTCATGGGAACAGTCCAGCCCGAACTGCCAAGCCAGGTCCTCACTGGACCGGAAACAAGCATCCTGGGACCGGTTTCGGGGTTTCACCCCTCATCAGCCAGGCTAGGTTGAATCCAGTGGCATGAGAACCACGGGACCCACGTCTGGGCATACCCTTCCCACTAAGGGCAACAAAGCAAAAACAACAAGTAATGGACGGAATGCTGAACGTTGTCAAACACTCACCCCCAGTCACAGATCTGGGTTTAATCCATCGTTCTTTTGCTCACCATGCCACCCCAGTTTGGATTCAGCCATATGCAAATCAGTCTTGACCCTGTTCCTCATGGGAACAGTCTAGCCCGAACTGCCAAGCCAGGTCCTCACTGGACCGGAAACAAGCATTCTGGGACTGGTTTCGGGGTTTCACCCCTCATCAGCCAGGCTAGCTTGAATCCAGTGGCATGGGAAGTACGAGACCAACGTCTGGGCATACCCTTCCCACTTAGGGCAACAAAGCAAAAACAACAAGTAATGGACGGAATGCTGAACATTGTCAAACACTCACCCCCCAGTCACAGATCTGGGTTTAATCCATCGTTCTTTTGCTCACCATGCCACCCCAGTTTGGACCCAGCCATATGCAAATCAGTCTTGACCCTGTTCCTCATGGGAACAGTCCAGCCCGAACTGCCAAGCCAGGTCCTCACTGGACCGGAAACAAGCATCCTGGGACCGGTTTCGGGGTTTCACCCCTCATCAGCCAGGCTAGCTTGAATCCAGTGGCAGGGAAGCACGGGACCCACGTCTGGGATTACCCTTCCCACTTAGGGCAACAAAGCAAAAACAACAAGTAATGGACGGAATGCTGAACATTGTCAAACACTCACCCCCAGTCACAGATCTGGGTTTAATCCATCGTTATTTTGGTCACCATGCCACCCCAGTTTGGACCCAGCCATATGCAAATCAGTCTTGACCCTGTTCCTCATGGGAACAGTCCAGCCCGAACTGCCAAGCCAGGTCCTCACTGGACCGGAAACAAGCAAGCTGGGACCGGTTTTGGGGTTTCACCCCTCATCAGCCAGGCTAGCTTGAATCCAGTGGCAGGGAAGCACGGGACCCACGTCTGGGCACACCCTTCCCACTCAGGGCAACAAAGCAAAAACAACAAGTAATGGACGGAATGCTGAACATTGTCAAACACTCACCCCCCAGTCACAGATCTGGGTTTAATCCATCGTTCTTTTGCTCACCATGCCACCCCAGTTTGGACCCAGCCATATGCAAATCAGTCTTGACCCTGTTCCTCATGGGAACAGTCCAGCCCGAACTGCCAAGCCAGGTCCTCACTGGACCGGAAACAAGCATCCTGGGACTGGTTTCGGGGTTTCACCCCTCATCAGCCAGGCTAGCTTGAATCCAGTGGCATGGGAAGCACGGGACCCACGTCTGGGATTACCCTTCCCACTTAGGGCAACAAAGCAAAAACAACAAGTAATGGACGGAATGCTGAACATTGTCAAACACTCACCCCCAGTCACAGATCTGGGTTTAATCCATCGTTATTTTGGTCACCATGCCACCCCAGTTTGGACCCAGCCATATGCAAATCAGTCTTGACCCTGTTCCTCATGGGAACAGTCCAGCCCGAACTGCCAAGCCAGGTCCTCAATGGACCGGAAACAAGCAAGCTGGGACCGGTTTCGGGGTTTCACCCCTCATAAGCCAGGCTAGCTTGAATCCAGTGGCATGGGAAGCACGGGACCCACGTCTGGGATTACCCTTCCCTCTTAGGGCAACAAAGCAAAAACAACAAGTAATGGACGGAATGCTGAACATTGTCAAACACTCACCCCCAGTCACAGATCTGGGTTTAATCCATCGTTATTTTGGTCACCATGCCACCCCAGTTTGGACCCAGCCATATGCAAATCAGTCTTGACCCTGTTCCTCATGGGAACAGTCCAGCCCGAACTGCCAAGCCAGGTCCTCACTGGACCGGAAACAAGCATCCTGGGACCGGTTTCGGGGTTTCACCCCTCATCAGCCAGGCTAGCTTGAATCCAGTGGCAGGAAAGCACGGGACCCACGTCTGGGATTACCCTTCCCACTTAGGGCAACAAAGCAAAAACAACAAGTAATGGACGGAATGCTGAACATTGTCAAACACTCACCCCCAGTCACAGATCTGGGTTTAATCCATCGTTCTTTTGCTCACCATGCCACCCCAGTTTGGACCCAGCCATATGCAAATCAGTCTTGACCCTGTTCCTCATGGGAACAGTCCAGCCCGAACTGCCAAGCCAGGTCCTCACTGGACCGGAAACAAGCATCCTGGGACCGGTTTCGGGGTTTCACCCCTCATCAGCCAGGCTAGATTGAATCCAGTGGCATGAGAACCACGGGACCCACGTCTGGGCATACCCTTCCCACTTAGGGCAACAAAGCAAAAACAACAAGTAATGGACGGAATGCTGAACATTGTCAAACACTCACCCCCAGTCACAGATCTGGGTTTAATCCATCGTTCTTTTGCTCACCATGCCACCCCAGTTTGGACCCAGCCATATGCAAATCAGTCTTGACCCTGTTCCTCATGGGAACAGTCTAGCCCGAACTGCCAAGCCAGGTCCTCACTGGACCGGAAACAAGCATTCTGGGACTGGTTTCGGGGTTTCACCCCTCATCAGCCAGGCTAGCTTGAATCCAGTGGCATGGGAAGTACGAGACCAACGTCTGGGCATACCCTTCCCACTTAGGGCAACAAAGCAAAAACAACAAGTAATGGACGGAATGCTGAACATTGTCAAACACTCACCCCCCAGTCACAGATCTGGGTTTAATCCATCGTTCTTTTGCTCACCATGCCACCCCAGTTTGGACCCAGCCATATGCAAATCAGTCTTGACCCTGTTCCTCATGGGAACAGTCCAGCCCGAACTACCAAGCCAGGTCCTCACTGGACCGGAAACAAGCATCCTGGGACCGGTTTCGGGGTTTCACCCCTCATCAGCCAGGCTAGCTTGAATCCAGTGGCAGGGAAGCACGGGACCCACGTCTGGGATTACCCTTCCCACTTAGGGCAACAAAGCAAAAACAACAAGTAATGGACGGAATGCTGAACATTGTCAAACACTCACCCCCAGTCACAGATCTGGGTTTAATCCATCGTTCTTTTGCTCACCATGCCACCCCAGTTTGGACCCAGCCATATGCAAATCAGTCTTGACCCTGTTCCTCATGGGAACAGTCCAGCCCGAACTGCCAAGCCAGGTCCTCACTGGACCGGAAACAAGCATCCTGGGACCGGTTTCGGGGTTTCACCCCTCATCAGCCAGGCTAGGTTGAATCCAGTGGCATGAGAACCACGGGACCCACGTCTGGGCATACCCTTCCCACTTAGGGCAACAAAGCAAAAACAACAAGTAATGGACGGAATGCTGAACATTGTCAAACACTCACCCCCAGTCACAGATCTGGGTTTAATCCATCGTTCTTTTGCTCACCATGCCACCCCAGTTTGGACCCAGCCATATGCAAATCAGTCTTGACCCTGTTCCTCATGGGAACAGTCTAGCCCGAACTGCCAAGCCAGGTCCTCACTGGACCGGAAACAAGCATTCTGGGACTGGTTTCGGGGTTTCACCCCTCATCAGCCAGGCTAGCTTGAATCCAGTGGCATGGGAAGTACGGGACCAACGTCTGGGCATACCCTTCCCACTTAGGGCAACAAAGCAAAAACAACAAGTAATGGACGGAATGCTGAACATTGTCAAACACTCACCCCCCAGTCACAGATCTGGGTTTAATCCATCGTTCTTTTGCTCACCATGCCACCCCAGTTTGGACCCAACCATATGCAAATCAGTCTTGACCCTGTTCCTCATGGGAACAGTCCAGCCCGAACTGCCAAGCCAGGTCCTCACTGGACCGGAAACAAGCATCCTGGGACCGGTTTCGGGGTTTCACCCCTCATCAGCCAGGCTAGGTTGAATCCAGTGGCATGAGAACCACGGGACCCACGTCTGGGCATACCCTTCCCACTTAGGGCAACAAAGCAAAAACAACAAGTAATGGACGGAATGCTGAACATTGTCAAACACTCACCCCCAGTCACAGATCTGGGTTTAATCCATCGTTCTTTTGCTCACCATGCCACCCCAGTTTGGACCCAGCCATATGCAAATCAGTCTTGACCCTGTTCCTCATGGGAACAGTCTAGCCCGAACTGCCATTGGTTTCGGGGTTTCACCCCTCATCAGCCAGGCTAGCTTGAATCCAGTGGCATGGGAAGTACGAGACCAACGTCTGGGCATACCCTTCCCACTTAGGGCAACAAAGCAAAAACAACAAGTAATGGACGGAATGCTGAACATTGTCAAACACTCACCCCCCAGTCACAGATCTGGGTTTAATCCATCGTTCTTTTGCTCACCATGCCACCCCAGTTTGGACCCAGCCATATGCAAATCAGTCTTGACCCTGTTCCTCATGGGAACAGTCCAGCCCGAACTGCCAAGCCAGGTCCTCACTGGACCGGAAACAAGCATCCTGGGACCGGTTTCGGGGTTTCACCCCTCATCAGCCAGGCTAGGTTGAATCCAGTGGCATGAGAACCACGGGACCCACGTCTGGGCATACCCTTCCCACTAAGGGCAACAAAGCAAAAACAACAAGTAATGGACGGAATGCTGAACGTTGTCAAACACTCACCCCCAGTCACAGATCTGGGTTTAATCCATCGTTCTTTTGCTCACCATGCCACCCCAGTTTGGATTCAGCCATATGCAAATCAGTCTTGACCCTGTTCCTCATGGGAACAGTCTAGCCCGAACTGCCAAGCCAGGTCCTCACTGGACCGGAAACAAGCATTCTGGGACTGGTTTCGGGGTTTCACCCCTCATCAGCCAGGCTAGCTTGAATCCAGTGGCATGGGAAGTACGAGACCAACGTCTGGGCATACCCTTCCCACTTAGGGCAACAAAGCAAAAACAACAAGTAATGGACGGAATGCTGAACATTGTCAAACACTCACCCCCCAGTCACAGATCTGGGTTTAATCCATCGTTCTTTTGCTCACCATGCCACCCCAGTTTGGACCCAGCCATATGCAAATCAGTCTTGACCCTGTTCCTCATGGGAACAGTCCAGCCCGAACTGCCAAGCCAGGTCCTCACTGGACCGGAAACAAGCATCCTGGGACCGGTTTCGGGGTTTCACCCCTCATCAGCCAGGCTAGCTTGAATCCAGTGGCAGGGAAGCACGGGACCCACGTCTGGGATTACCCTTCCCACTTAGGGCAACAAAGCAAAAACAACAAGTAATGGACGGAATGCTGAACATTGTCAAACACTCACCCCCAGTCACAGATCTGGGTTTAATCCATCGTTATTTTGGTCACCATGCCACCCCAGTTTGGACCCAGCCATATGCAAATCAGTCTTGACCCTGTTCCTCATGGGAACAGTCCAGCCCGAACTGCCAAGCCAGGTCCTCACTGGACCGGAAACAAGCAAGCTGGGACCGGTTTTGGGGTTTCACCCCTCATCAGCCAGGCTAGCTTGAATCCAGTGGCAGGGAAGCACGGGACCCACGTCTGGGCACACCCTTCCCACTCAGGGCAACAAAGCAAAAACAACAAGTAATGGACGGAATGCTGAACATTGTCAAACACTCACCCCCCAGTCACAGATCTGGGTTTAATCCATCGTTCTTTTGCTCACCATGCCACCCCAGTTTGGACCCAGCCATATGCAAATCAGTCTTGACCCTGTTCCTCATGGGAACAGTCCAGCCCGAACTGCCAAGCCAGGTCCTCACTGGACCGGAAACAAGCATCCTGGGACTGGTTTCGGGGTTTCACCCCTCATCAGCCAGGCTAGCTTGAATCCAGTGGCATGGGAAGCACGGGACCCACGTCTGGGATTACCCTTCCCACTTAGGGCAACAAAGCAAAAACAACAAGTAATGGACGGAATGCTGAACATTGTCAAACACTCACCCCCAGTCACAGATCTGGGTTTAATCCATCGTTATTTTGGTCACCATGCCACCCCAGTTTGGACCCAGCCATATGCAAATCAGTCTTGACCCTGTTCCTCATGGGAACAGTCCAGCCCGAACTGCCAAGCCAGGTCCTCAATGGACCGGAAACAAGCAAGCTGGGACCGGTTTCGGGGTTTCACCCCTCATAAGCCAGGCTAGCTTGAATCCAGTGGCATGGGAAGCACGGGACCCACGTCTGGGATTACCCTTCCCTCTTAGGGCAACAAAGCAAAAACAACAAGTAATGGACGGAATGCTGAACATTGTCAAACACTCACCCCCAGTCACAGATCTGGGTTTAATCCATCGTTATTTTGGTCACCATGCCACCCCAGTTTGGACCCAGCCATATGCAAATCAGTCTTGACCCTGTTCCTCATGGGAACAGTCCAGCCCGAACTGCCAAGCCAGGTCCTCACTGGACCGGAAACAAGCAAGCTGGGACCGGTTTTGGGGTTTCACCCCTCATCAGCCAGGCTAGCTTGAATCCAGTGGCAGGGAAGCACGGGACCCACGTCTGGGCACACCCTTCCCACTCAGGGCAACAAAGCAAAAACAACAAGTAATGGACGGAATGCTGAACATTGTCAAACACTCACCCCCCAGTCACAGATCTGGGTTTAATCCATCGTTCTTTTGCTCACCATGCCACCCCAGTTTGGACCCAGCCATATGCAAATCAGTCTTGACCCTGTTCCTCATGGGAACAGTCCAGCCCGAACTGCCAAGCCAGGTCCTCACTGGACCGGAAACAAGCATCCTGGGACTGGTTTCGGGGTTTCACCCCTCATCAGCCAGGCTAGCTTGAATCCAGTGGCATGGGAAGCACGGGACCCACGTCTGGGATTACCCTTCCCACTTAGGGCAACAAAGCAAAAACAACAAGTAATGGACGGAATGCTGAACATTGTCAAACACTCACCCCCAGTCACAGATCTGGGTTTAATCCATCGTTATTTTGGTCACCATGCCACCCCAGTTTGGACCCAGCCATATGCAAATCAGTCTTGACCCTGTTCCTCATGGGAACAGTCCAGCCCGAACTGCCAAGCCAGGTCCTCAATGGACCGGAAACAAGCAAGCTGGGACCGGTTTCGGGGTTTCACCCCTCATAAGCCAGGCTAGCTTGAATCCAGTGGCATGGGAAGCACGGGACCCACGTCTGGGATTACCCTTCCCTCTTAGGGCAACAAAGCAAAAACAACAAGTAATGGACGGAATGCTGAACATTGTCAAACACTCACCCCCAGTCACAGATCTGGGTTTAATCCATCGTTATTTTGGTCACCATGCCACCCCAGTTTGGACCCAGCCATATGCAAATCAGTCTTGACCCTGTTCCTCATGGGAACAGTCCAGCCCGAACTGCCAAGCCAGGTCCTCACTGGACCGGAAACAAGCATCCTGGGACCGGTTTCGGGGTTTCACCCCTCATCAGCCAGGCTAGCTTGAATCCAGTGGCAGGGAAGCACGGGACCCACGTCTGGGATTACCCTTCCCACTTAGGGCAACAAAGCAAAAACAACAAGTAATGGACGGAATGCTGAACATTGTCAAACACTCACCCCCAGTCACAGATCTGGGTTTAATCCATCGTTCTTTTGCTCACCATGCCACCCCAGTTTGGACCCAGCCATATGCAAATCAGTCTTGACCCTGTTCCTCATGGGAACAGTCCAGCCCGAACTGCCAAGCCAGGTCCTCACTGGACCGGAAACAAGCATCCTGGGACCGGTTTCGGGGTTTCACCCCTCATCAGCCAGGCTAGATTGAATCCAGTGGCATGAGAACCACGGGACCCACGTCTGGGCATACCCTTCCCACTTAGGGCAACAAAGCAAAAACAACAAGTAATGGACGGAATGCTGAACATTGTCAAACACTCACCCCCAGTCACAGATCTGGGTTTAATCCATCGTTCTTTTGCTCACCATGCCACCCCAGTTTGGACCCAGCCATATGCAAATCAGTCTTGACCCTGTTCCTCATGGGAACAGTCTAGCCCGAACTGCCAAGCCAGGTCCTCACTGGACCGGAAACAAGCATTCTGGGACTGGTTTCGGGGTTTCACCCCTCATCAGCCAGGCTAGCTTGAATCCAGTGGCATGGGAAGTACGAGACCAACGTCTGGGCATACCCTTCCCACTTAGGGCAACAAAGCAAAAACAACAAGTAATGGACGGAATGCTGAACATTGTCAAACACTCACCCCCCAGTCACAGATCTGGGTTTAATCCATCGTTCTTTTGCTCACCATGCCACCCCAGTTTGGACCCAGCCATATGCAAATCAGTCTTGACCCTGTTCCTCATGGGAACAGTCCAGCCCGAACTACCAAGCCAGGTCCTCACTGGACCGGAAACAAGCATCCTGGGACCGGTTTCGGGGTTTCACCCCTCATCAGCCAGGCTAGCTTGAATCCAGTGGCAGGGAAGCACGGGACCCACGTCTGGGATTACCCTTCCCACTTAGGGCAACAAAGCAAAAACAACAAGTAATGGACGGAATGCTGAACATTGTCAAACACTCACCCCCAGTCACAGATCTGGGTTTAATCCATCGTTCTTTTGCTCACCATGCCACCCCAGTTTGGACCCAGCCATATGCAAATCAGTCTTGACCCTGTTCCTCATGGGAACAGTCCAGCCCGAACTGCCAAGCCAGGTCCTCACTGGACCGGAAACAAGCATCCTGGGACCGGTTTCGGGGTTTCACCCCTCATCAGCCAGGCTAGGTTGAATCCAGTGGCATGAGAACCACGGGACCCACGTCTGGGCATACCCTTCCCACTTAGGGCAACAAAGCAAAAACAACAAGTAATGGACGGAATGCTGAACATTGTCAAACACTCACCCCCAGTCACAGATCTGGGTTTAATCCATCGTTCTTTTGCTCACCATGCCACCCCAGTTTGGACCCAGCCATATGCAAATCAGTCTTGACCCTGTTCCTCATGGGAACAGTCTAGCCCGAACTGCCAAGCCAGGTCCTCACTGGACCGGAAACAAGCATTCTGGGACTGGTTTCGGGGTTTCACCCCTCATCAGCCAGGCTAGCTTGAATCCAGTGGCATGGGAAGTACGGGACCAACGTCTGGGCATACCCTTCCCACTTAGGGCAACAAAGCAAAAACAACAAGTAATGGACGGAATGCTGAACATTGTCAAACACTCACCCCCCAGTCACAGATCTGGGTTTAATCCATCGTTCTTTTGCTCACCATGCCACCCCAGTTTGGACCCAACCATATGCAAATCAGTCTTGACCCTGTTCCTCATGGGAACAGTCCAGCCCGAACTGCCAAGCCAGGTCCTCACTGGACCGGAAACAAGCATCCTGGGACCGGTTTCGGGGTTTCACCCCTCATCAGCCAGGCTAGGTTGAATCCAGTGGCATGAGAACCACGGGACCCACGTCTGGGCATACCCTTCCCACTTAGGGCAACAAAGCAAAAACAACAAGTAATGGACGGAATGCTGAACATTGTCAAACACTCACCCCCAGTCACAGATCTGGGTTTAATCCATCGTTCTTTTGCTCACCATGCCACCCCAGTTTGGACCCAGCCATATGCAAATCAGTCTTGACCCTGTTCCTCATGGGAACAGTCTAGCCCGAACTGCCATTGGTTTCGGGGTTTCACCCCTCATCAGCCAGGCTAGCTTGAATCCAGTGGCATGGGAAGTACGAGACCAACGTCTGGGCATACCCTTCCCACTTAGGGCAACAAAGCAAAAACAACAAGTAATGGACGGAATGCTGAACATTGTCAAACACTCACCCCCCAGTCACAGATCTGGGTTTAATCCATCGTTCTTTTGCTCACCATGCCACCCCAGTTTGGACCCAGCCATATGCAAATCAGTCTTGACCCTGTTCCTCATGGGAACAGTCCAGCCCGAACTGCCAAGCCAGGTCCTCACTGGACCAGAAACAAGCATCCTGGGACCGGTTTCGGGGTTTCACCCCTCATCAGCCAGGCTAGCTTGAATCCAGTGGCAGGGAAGCACGGGACCCACGTCTGGGATTACCCTTCCCACTTAGGGCAACAAAGCAAAAACAACAAGTAATGGACGGAATGCTGAACATTGTCAAACACTCACCCCCAGTCACAGATCTGGGTTTAATCCATCGTTATTTTGGTCACCATGCCACCCCAGTTTGGACCCAGCCATATGCAAATCAGTCTTGACCCTGTTCCTCATGGGAACAGTCCAGCCCGAACTGCCAAGCCAGGTCCTCACTGGACCGGAAACAAGCAAGCTGGGATCGGTTTTGGGGTTTCACCCCTCATCAGCCAGGCTAGCTTGAATCCAGTGGCAGGGAAGCACGGGACCCACGTCTGGGCATACCCTTCCCACTTAGGGCAACAAAGCAAAAACAACAAGTAATGGACGGAATGCTGAACATTGTCAAACACTCACCCCCCAGTCACAGATCTGGGTTTAATCCATCGTTCTTTTGCTCACCATGCCACCCCAGTTTGGACCCAGCCATATGCAAATCAGTCTTGACCCTGTTCCTCATGGGAACAGTCCAGCCCGAACTGCCAAGCCAGGTCCTCACTGGACCGGAAACAAGCATCCTGGGACTGGTTTCGGGGTTTCACCCCTCATCAGCCAGGCTAGCTTGAATCCAGTGGCATGGGAAGCACGGGACCCACGTCTGGGATTACCCTTCCCACTTAGGGCAACAAAGCAAAAACAACAAGTAATGGACGGAATGCTGAACATTGTCAAACACTCACCCCCAGTCACAGATCTGGGTTTAATCCATCGTTATTTTGGTCACCATGCCACCCCAGTTTGGACCCAGCCATATGCAAATCAGTCTTGACCCTGTTCCTCATGGGAACAGTCCAGCCCGAACTGCCAAGCCAGGTCCTCAATGGACCGGAAACAAGCAAGCTGGGACCGGTTTCGGGGTTTCACCCCTCATAAGCCAGGCTAGCTTGAATCCAGTGGCATGGGAAGCACGGGACCCACGTCTGGGATTACCCTTCCCTCTTAGGGCAACAAAGCAAAAACAACAAGTAATGGACGGAATGCTGAACATTGTCAAACACTCACCCCCAGTCACAGATCTGGGTTTAATCCATCGTTATTTTGGTCACCATGCCACCCCAGTTTGGACCCAGCCATATGCAAATCAGTCTTGACCCTGTTCCTCATGGGAACAGTCCAGCCCGAACTGCCAAGCCAGGTCCTCACTGGACCGAAAACAAGCATCCTGGGACCGGTTTCGGGGTTTCACCCCTCATCAGCCAGGCTAGCTTGAATCCAGTGGCATGGGAAGCACGGGACCCACGTCTGGGCATACCTTTCCCACTTAGGGCAACAAAGCAAAAACAACAAGTAATGGATGGAATGCTGAACATTGTCAAACACTCACCCCCAGTCACAGATCTGGGTTTAATCCATCGTTCTTTTGCTCACCATGCCACCCCAGTTTGGACCCAGCCATATACAAATCAGTCTTGACCCTGTTCCTCATGAAAACAGTCCAGCCCGAACTGCCAAGCCAGGTCCTCACTGGACCGGAAACAAGCATCCTGGGACCGGTTTCGGGGTTTCACCCCTCATCAGCCAGCTTAGCTTGAATCCAGTGGCATGGGAAGCACGCGACCCACGTCTGGGCATACCCTTCCCACTTAGGGCAACAAAGCAAAAACCACAAGTAATGGACGGAATGCTGAACATTGTCAAACACTCACCCCCAGTCACAGATCTGGGTTTAATCCATCGTTCTTTTGCTCACCATGCCACCCCAGTTTGGACCCAGCCATATGCAAATCAGTCTTGATCCTGTTCCTCATGGGAACAGTCCAGCCCGAACTGCCAAGCCAGGCATTGTCAGCACTCCGTCCATCATTCTTTTGTGTTGCTAATGTCGCCCTAAGTGGGAAGGGTATGCCCAGACGTGGGTCCCATGCTTCCCACGCCACTGGATTCAAGCTAGCCTGGCTGATGAGGGGTGAAACCCCGAAACCTTTCCCAGGATGCTTGTTTCCAGTCCAGGGAAGACCTGGCCTGGCAGTTCGGGCTGGACTGTTCCCATGGGGAGCAGGATCAAGACTGATTTGCATATGGCTGGGTCTAAACTGGAATGGCATGGGCAGCAAAAAAACGATGGATTAAACCCAGATCTGTGACTGGGGGTGAGTGTTTGCATTGTCAGGACTCCGTCCATCATTCTTTTGTGTTGCTAATGTCCCCTGGGAATGGCCGTTGCACCCTGTGCCATGTATGGGGGCCAATTTCAGGGCCCCCATGGCACTTAAAAAAAATAAACAATTAAATGCAATCTTACCTGTACTTACCTGGGATGGGGTCTCCCATCCTCCGCAGTTTCTCTGGTGTGGGTGGGGGTGCCCCTGGGGCCTGCGGAGGGTACCTGTAGGCTTATTCCACGGGGTTCTGCCATGGAAATAGGCCCACAGGTCCCCTAGAGCCTGCCCTAACCCAGGCTTTTGACCCCTCCTACCTCCCTTGCACCATTTTTGCATGGGAGTATAAATATGGCGTTAAGGCCATAGAGTCATTTTTTGCACCGGAACGCCTACCTTGCATCTCATTAAGGCAAGGTAGGTTTCCACTTCCAAAAAATTACTTTAACTCCATAAATTTGGCACTAGATGGGTCTAGCACCAAAGTATAAATATGGAGTTAGTTTTGCACTGAATTAGAGTAAAAAAAAAAATGACGCTAATTCAGTGCAAACAGAGTATTAATATGCCCCTTAGCGTAAGAAAATGATGCTAATCTGGTCAGAATCACTTATTTTGACTCAAACCTGCCTAATGTCATTTTTTTGAAGCTAGCCTACCCTTTGCACCGGCTTGCACCATTCCATAAATATGGTGCCCAGCTGGTGCTAAAAAATGGTGCAAGCCGGTGCAAAACATTTTGGTGCAAAACTGCGTTAGTGCAGTTTTGCACCAAAAAGTCTAAATAAGGCCCTTAGGCCCATATTTAAACTTTTTGACGCAAAACTGCGCTGGCGCAGTTTTGCGTAAAAAATATTACTGCCGGCTAACGCCATTTTGGTGCGCCATGCGGGCGTCAGATTTATACTTTGACGCACGGCGGCGCAAACAACAGGTGGGAGTCATTATTTTTGACGCACACCGCGGCGTCAAGTTGTAAAGGAAAACGACGTTAACGCAGCGGAAATGACTGTGGGTCGATTTACGACACCGCAAACCGGATATGCGCCGTTTTTTTGGACGCAATAGCATCAAAAAACACAGCGAACACAGCCATTTCACCAGAGGAGGGCCAAAATGGATCCCAGATGCCACTTCAGACCCCAGGAAGATGACAGCAGACCAGGAACCAGCCAGGAGGACCCACACAAGAACCAGGACACTTTTAAGAAGAAAAGAAAGTGTCGCTTCAGTGCAGAGGAGCAGGAAATCTTGGTTAAAGGGTGACGGAACACCAGCACCAACTGTTTGTCACATCAAAGTTGCCAATCAGTAGGAGAGAGGCTATATGGCAACAAATTGTTGACAAGATAAACAGTGTGGCAGAAGTACGCAGAACAGTCATCGAGTGCAAGAAACGCTGGCATGACTGCAAACGCAGGACCAAGGAAAAGATGGCCAGGAACAGGAAGGCAGCACTGCAGCCTGGGGGGGGGAGTCCAGCACACCAGGAGGCCCTGGACCACATGGAGGAGATGGTCACAGCCGTCATCCCTGAGGAGATTGTCACAGGGATTCAAGGACAGGACAGCGCAGACTACCAGGACACAACACACATGCAGGGTAAGTCGCACGGGGAATTAAAATGCACTAATGTCAACTGTGAGCATGGGGGGGGATACCGACCACTAAATGCATGGAAGTCATCTAATACATGGAGTGGCATGGGTAAAGGGGCACGGCATGGGAGTATGGCCCGTTCTGAGAAGACCTGGGGCACACCATTACACAACACCAACAACAGTCCCATGGGGGCATGCTGTCATGCCAACGATGGAGCAAAGGGAAAGCCACGACAGGAGGGAAGGCCACTACGTCAAACTGACATCCTGGCACTCGTCAGCCAACATGCCTCCTACATTAACTAGGGCCCTATGAGCAATCCTCTAGCCAAACAAACAACTGCAACGTAACTGAGACAACAGTTGCCACTACCACCTCTGATCTGTGACCAGCTCAAGTAGCCAATGGCAGTAACCTCCCTATGGAACATACACACCTAAATTAGGGGGTGAGGATGACATCTGCAACAATCCCCTGAAACAAGACAAAGGCGCCAGTACACTCAAATGTCAATGCCCATAGTTGTCACAAACATCAGCCAAAGTAAACAACAATAGGAGCGACACAGCACTAAGGACACACCAATGCTGCATATGTCAGGGTCCATCCTGTGCCTGGGTAACAAGGCAACATCCCAAATGTCATACTGCTCAGACAACAGCATTGAGGAGGGGACACATGTAACTGGTCACTGAAATACACCTGCACAGTCAGAGGACGAAATAGGACGCTGATACGACTATCAGGGCAATCCAATGTAACACACATTACCCAACATCAGCAGGACCCATTAACAATGTCAACATCCATATCAGATCATAACATTGCCATGCATAGGATATGCAACATGTCAATTACATTTAAGTCGATGTGAACGATCAGGGATTGGGGCAGGTCCTGATAGTTAAGTGTGCTGCTGGTGCCATCAGAACACCCACAGCCAGTGAAAGGTCTCACCATGAGAATGGATATACACGGAGGGTCGAGTAGGACAAGAAGGTGGCAATTCTCTATTTGGCATAAACCAACACCTAGAGGCGATGAGGCTGACAAGTCTGATAACTCAATAACATACATGTGACACACAGGTGGGCCATAGGCCTGAAACAATGCCCATCTGAAGGACTGCAGATATTAATACAAAACAAGATCACAAAGTGAATCCATCAAAAGGCAGGCACGTCAGGTCAAAATTGTCACAACACAGACACACTAATTGTACCCTGTTTCATTGCAGAGGAAGATGATCTCCTGCCGATATGCCTGTCCCAGATTTCCCTGATGACATGGATGACGAGCCGATAAACATTCCCCAGGAGACTATCCAAAAGGTCCAAAACCCTCCAGACCCCACCTTCATTCACAAGGAAGAGCACAGAACAAGCAGCCATCGCAGAGGAACCACCCACCACCCCAATTGTAAGACCTGCCAGCTCCAATACAGCTGAGGACTCAGACGACACTGGCACCAGCTTTGAGAGAACTGTAGTTGGAGTACAGCGGGAGCTGGCCAAGGAGGTGCGGTGGGGATGCAAACTATGGCAGCCAGCCTTGAGGGGATGCGTTTGTGCATGATGTCATCTGCAGATCAGGCAGCAGCTATGCAAGCCCTAACATCTATCTTGCAGGAACTGCAGAAAACCAAGAAGGAAATCAGCACAGCTGTAATACAGTTGACCCAACACCTACAACAGCAATCCTGTCAACGCGTGCACGAATGCAACATTGAACCCCTCAGGGCCGACCTGGCTGCCTACCATCGTGATGTGGCTGCTATTCTCAAGAACCAGCAGGCACTCCTTGCAGCAGTACTGCCCTTAAGACCTTCACAGGGAGCAGCCACCGGGATGTCTGACTCCATGTCTTCTAACACTGAGGTGTGTGTTGCCCCTTCACAACCAACAACAAAAAGGACAAAGCAGGCAACACACACATCAGAAGAAGAAGACATGGAACAGATCACATTCACAAGGAAAAGTACCCGGAAGCACTAGTCCCTGCCACATGGCCAACTATTACCAAAGTCCTGCGTTTTGAAACATGACAGTCTTACAACAACTGTACTCAAGCACTGTTCTGCTAACCACTGTATAACTTGTCACCCAGCCCAGTGATTGTCTCTCTCCTACTCATTGGCTAAGTCTGTCCCTCTGCACTGTCTGAAACAGCAACCCCAGCATGACAAAAGCATTTTGGTAAACCCTTGTGTTGAATCACACTGGAAGATATCACTATAATGGACTCACAATCATGGACAATGTACATATAGCACTACAGCACTTTTCAATAAATAGCACTTACACAACAAATCTGTCTCTGGGTAATGCGACATATCAACTGCGCTGTAGATAATTGAAATGTCCCTACTGTCAAATAACGTAGCTTGTCAATACAACTGTCCAGATATTATGTAGTTAGAGAAATCTGCACAGTGACCATGATTGCATCATACTCTGCCCATCCTGAGGGAATAATCTGATGAAGTGAGAAACCATACACCACCATGCTGTGTTGGACAGAAGAATGCTTCCTCAGGGGATAACTAAGTCATCAAATAGTGCCCACTAAATGTTGTCAACATGCAAAAATTACACAAGAAACATGCCACACTAATCTACGTAAATAAAATAAAAAACTGCATAAATGAAGGTGTCTGAGTTAACATACAAATAGGTAATCATGCCGAACTGTGTCACAAATGATGTATGAGGGTCATGAAGACAAGAATACAAGATTGCCAATGAGAACTCATCTTATAAGGGTGTGCATGATCATCACACTGCAGTCAGACCTAAAACTGTTTCCCCAATATCAAGTCTGGAAGCACTGTTAGTGACTTTGAAAACACACTTATCAACAGAAACACATTGTCATCCATATTAACTGTGATTGGTGGTTGCAATAAAGGGTAGACACTTTGCAAGGTATCTCTGGGTTAGCTGCCAATCGTATAGCTCAGTTGGGATTTGTTTGTAGCATTGGACACAGATGTTATAGTACAAAAGAGATGTACACGGAATCCAAACCCACGATCAAGTACCATTCAACACATACAATTAATGGGTAACCAAATATTTATTAAAAGCTAACCATAGATGAGGAAACTGAAGGAAAAATCTTACCTACCCTAATCTACCCTGACTACTCACTACCCACAACTGTCCCTAACTAACCTAAGCTACACTTACTTATCACATGTAACGAAACGTTCTAAACATCTACCCCCCATCGCCCTTACGAGACGGGACACATTGAGGACAACACATACTAACCTAAACACATACTATACTATCCTAAACAAATATATATTTTTTTGGGTTAATTCTTTTTTTTTAATGTTTTTTGCTTTTTTGTATTTTTTTCTTTTTTTACACACAATAACCCCAACATAACCCCCCACCCACCCACCCACACATGTAATAAGTCAAAAAAGAAACAAGCAGGACCCCCTACCCCCTACCCACTAACACTGACTAAACTAACAGCCTATTCTAACCTAACATTAAGCCCCCTAAGTCCACTAACTATAAGAACAAGGAAAGAGGAGGGAGGGGAGGGTATCATGTCCATCTATTCAACTGTCTAGAGGTTGGCCCTCCGGAGGGTCCTCTTGATATCCTTGACCCGCCATTTAATGTGCCGCACGTCCCGGCTCAGGTGGCTCACCTTGCGCCACACTTTGTCCATCTTGTGTTCTATTGAAGGCTGCAGGGTCAACAGCTGGAGCAGTGGCAGTCTGGGTACCGGTGGAGGAGGTCTTTGTGGGCTGTCCTGCACCGGTGGCAATGCTGGGGCCAGGAAGTCCTGCAGATGTAGATTCAACAGAGGCAGCTGTGGGTGGGGCCACCTGGCTCTGATTGGTGGTTGTTTCTGTGGTGGCTGTGGTGGGCACAGTAGGCCCACCCTGTGGGAAGGTTCGCCATGCCTCGGAGGCACGTTCATGGTGATATCGCCGGGCCATCCTCCGGAACCCCGACTCCACCAGCAGGATGTGCTGTTATCGCATGGCCCGATGCTGAAATTCATGGACCTGGTCTGGAGTCATGTTAGCTGCTGTGAAGACAAATGCAGATATGCCACATTAGTAACTGCATTGTGTGAAACGGCACAGCAAGTTAATCAGACATTACATCTACTGTACTTCTAACAGCTCATATCATGATACAGAGCATCGAATGTCCCTGAGAAAGTACATGGCAAGCCATACTACAAAGGTCACATCACACAAAGCACATTCACAGGTATGTGTAACATACTGGTAGCATCAATACTAGGTACCCCATTCACAAACCCATGGCCGTGTTTGAGGGGGGGCGGTGGATACACAACTATAATTTGCCAACCACATGTACACCGAGGAGTGTATAGGCTAATCCACACATGTTTGTCTCTACAGACACACCACAGGTAAGGTCTATCTACAATTTGGAGTCAGCAAACCCTGGAGCACTCATAGGGTCAGATATGTCAGGAAAATCAGAACTTAGTACACAACATATACTTCCAGTGAGGCCTGACTTACATCAGACACAGAGTTGCTAGAACACCCATGATCATGAATTGCATGCACACCTAGGCCATTACACTCAGGTTCCACAGACTTGATGCACTACATGTGGAAGTACATGCTGCTAGGAGGTTCTACCTACTGTTTCAAAATTACGTAGGTAAATAGTGAAGCAGATGTCTATTGGGAAGCTATTAGCTCCACCAATCTTAGAGAATCTGGGTCTGACAGGCTGACTAAATAGGGGCTGACTTCCATTGCAACTCTTGGTGATACAAGTGTCAGAGACATGACTATCCCCTGTACTCACAGTGGGGCCTACAGGGATGTCCTACAATCCCTACATGATACCATTGGATACGCATTGGCTAACTCAAAACATGTGAGAACTGCATTCCCACTCATGGAACAAGTGAAAAACTTGCCCACCGCATCACACCTTGCTATGCGTCCAACTCACACGAGTCCATAACCAGCAAACACAACACATAACAGACATATCAAGACTTACTGTAGTGGTCGGGGTCCTCAAATGTCGCCACCTCTCCCACAGTGTAGGGCGCCGGTCCACCTGTAAGGTATGGAAGGAAGAAATGTGCTCAAAATCTGTGCACAGTGCAACATTTTCAGTATCATTTACAATGTGTAGGCTGAATAAGGAAATGGCAGCCATTCAGACATGATGGTACTGCATCTGATATTTCACAGCCAACTTGTACATAGCATGGGTCTCCTGTGACAGTTACACACATATCTGCACACATTCATTGGCCCTAACTATCATGTTGTTGCAAACTTGCCCCATAATTGGTGAGCACAAAAAAATATGGAGTGTAATCGTCTCATCATGTGCATCCAAGAAAAACATCCAACGCCTGGTTACTTGAGGACTGCATTACCAGTCAAACATGCCTTGTGGCATGACACATTTAGTGCAGATAGGCCCAATGTACAGAGGGAGGGGCAGAGACTCCTGTAAGCCATCCTGTTGTTACAGTATAGTCAATTGATGTGGCCCAGCTATGGTGATTTGCACCAACCATGGAGATGTAAAGCCATGTGCATACACTTGGACTGCCATCCATATTTGGATTGTGGCTCAACCTATTCCAACAAACATCTTAAGATGTTAGCTGAGGGCACCTTACACCTTTTCACGATGTTTTAAAATCATTAACTGACATGTATCCAAAAAGATCAAGAAACACAATAATCCCACACATTCATAGTACTTCTGAGAACGCTGTCCTTCCACACTCACCAGACTAACGTGAGACCAATGTTTGAGCCACTTTGCTATTATCAATTGACGTGAAGGCAGCATTTATTTTCAGCATCATGTAGTGATTCTAAAGTCAGTCTAGCAATTGCGTCAACATAGTTGGCCTAAATGTTGGTACATCTGTACTTCTCTGTCAATAATACCCTATATAGACATGATTGGCTCCTATTTTGTTAGCTGTGCTGACAAAAAGGCCGCACCAATTTCCTTCATGGTAAAGTTACCTGTAAGTTTTCTGAGCACGTGCTACCTGACAGCTAGCAATTGTGATCCTTGCCATAGTGCATCAATGATGCCCTTATATTTCCCCAAAATGACACACAGTCATCAATTTAGCTGGCAGACATTGCACTAATCCACTGATGTCACTACAGAGCATTTAATTGTGCACAATAACAATAGTCGTACGCACCAACAGTGCCACCAATCATGATTCCCAGGTGGTCCAAGAGATCCTGCTCCCTGGTGATGAGGTCAGCCCACCGGTGCTTCAGCTGGTGGTCACTCCTCTGGCTGGCATACACACGCTGCAAGTGATGCAGCACCTTTCCCCACCGGATTCTGCACGCCTCTGTCGGGTACCACTGTATGACCCTGCCCCCTGTCTGGATCATGAGCAGCAAGAAATGTGTCACCAGCCAGATGAAGCCCCCCAACTCCTCTTCCCCCATCCTGCCAAGACATGGCCTACCAGACATACTTATAACTGAAGAGAAGGAATAGGGGTAAAAGATATAGAAAGGGGAAATGGGTGAAAGTAGGGGTAAAAAGACAGAAAAAAAGTAAACATAAACACTAAAAGAGCCCAACTATCCCCAAACTAGCACTACCCACAACAGACTTCCACAAACAAGAAATACACAAGATAAATGGACAAATGTAGACAAAACACAGTACTACAGTATACACAAACAATATTTATTTCACAAAAGGACTTTACAGATAGCACACAGGACAAATACAGCACAAAATCTCTGGACAACACTCTCTACACAGCCACACAGTCTAGAAGGATCATAGACTGCAAAGTGAAAGTGAAAGTACACCCACTGTACATGATCTGTAAACAGGATATCCTATTACATCACTTCCTGTATGAAAAGTCCCGCCTTTTTCGCGTTATGCATAATTTTTTGTAGCACAAAACTGTATTTGCGTCATTTTTTTTTACGCACAGACGTGAATATTAACCCGCATCCACATATTGATACATGGACTGTACAAATATCTGGATGCGGGCTAAATTTCACTCCTGTGCGTCAAAAAAAATGACGCAAATACAGTTTTGGTAAACAAAAAATGACGCACACCGCTAGGGACGTCAAAATTACAGAGCATTAACTGGTTTGGGGCATTTTTATTTATTTTTTGGTTATTTCACATTTGGAACACATCATAGATTGGCTAATTGAAGACAGTATGGTGTTGATGGTGTATGTTCACATGTGTGACATCATACTGCAGTGCAACATCATCCACTACACCCTTCACAGTATGTTTACAGTTGACTGACGTCATAGATGGTCATAAGTGTGCCCTACATACATGTGTGGCACAAATTGTGCATGTTTGCCATAAGGAGAGGATAGCAATGTGACGCACATATGTACAATACCTAATTGCCTTTGGCTCAAAGTGTGTGCTTTGACAACTAATTTGTTGGTTGACCAAGTGTGTGTGTACATCACATGGAGCATTATTGTACATTTGGTTGTATGAATGTGACCTCCATGTGTCCAACCCTAAGATGCAAGTAAAAATTGGAATGAGCAAGGGCATGTGTTAGTCATACATGTAACAACACCCGCAAAGTATACTTCCAAGTTTTAGGGTCACGTAGACACCATATGTGACATAGCATGCACCAGATGGATGGCAGACGCATGTTCATGTCAAAGGTCCACAATTTCTACATCCTATGTCCTAGAGTATTGGTAACAGCTTCCTAGGCACTAGTTGATGAATCCCACAGTGAGTCATACACATGCATTGAGGAAGTGGGTACCATGTTGTTTGCACAGACAGACAAGGGTCAATCTCATATGTATGATGACACCACAGTTGAGGCCATAGAAGTAAGCCCCAACTATCAAGTGGCTCTGGTGGACCAGCATTCAAGACAGCACGTGTCCACATATTTCCAGTGATCAATTGCACATAGGTGTCTTGTTCATGTGTGTGGTCCAATGATAAACCTGTAGCTTTTTTGAGGTGTAATTTGTCACAGTTCGGACCAGGACTCATCATGAGTCGGTGGCAGCTATTCCTGTAACTACTGAGTATCCTTGGTTGATCAATGTGAGTAAAGTAGATGTGGACATGTGAACCAACATGTGGATGGTCCCACCCTGTCTCTAAAGACGTGTAATGAGACAGTCAACAGGGCAACCTTGGTGTGCTGAGTGAGATAATGGGGGTCATTACGACCCTGGCGGCCGGCGGTAAGGTGGCGGTAACACCGCCAACAGGCTGGCGGTGTTCCGCCAGCAATTATGACCGTGGCGGAATTGCCACGACCACACCGCCGGCCCCTCCAATATCCCGCCAGGATTCCGCCTGGCGGTCATAATCCCCAGGGCAGCGGTGCAAGCACCGCTGCCCTGGGGATTATGAGTCCCCGACCGCCAGCCTGTCCGTGGCGGTAAACACTGACATTGAAAGGCTGGCGGTAAGGGGACTTGGGGTGCCCCTGAGATTTTCGGGCAGTGAAATGCGCGACGGGTGCTATTGCACCCGCTGCACATCAGCATTGCCGCCGGCTCTATTACGAGCCGGCAGCAATGTTGATGTGACATTTCCGCTGGGCCAGCGGACGGTAACACTGTTACCACCCGCTGGCCCAGCGGAAATGTCATAATAGGGAGCCAGGAATACCGCCGGCAATGGCGGTATTCTGTCTCCCGCAGCCTTGGCGGTCTTTTTGCGAGACCGCTGAGGTCGTAATGACCCCCAATGTCTCAATTGTCATGTTCCGGCAGGTGTCATTACAACATTTGTACACAGGTTGGCCTCTGCACTTCCCACTGCATCTGGGAACATCATAGCCTCTGTGCTGTTTATTCTCGCAGCTATTCACCACAGACGGCCCATCACTATGTTGTGCGCACTGTGATGCTGTGTGTGAACTGTCATGGTTCTGACATTTGTGTATTATTCATGGACATTATCAGAGGTTGCTGGTTGTGCTGAAAGCCCCGTACCCAATCCCTGCCTATGACCCTGGGACACTGTCAAACTTTGTCATTCATGCATAAATGCAACCCAGACAAGGGATGGGCCATGAATTTTGCTTTTCCAAGAGGATTTAACTCAAATGGTACAGTTAAAAGGCAGATGATGCTATACAATGTATTTGTGTATGCATGGTAGAAGCCCATGCCCAATGCCCCCTGGTGAATGGCAGGTTTGCTAACGCAAGTGTGGTACATATGTAGACACAGGGATACTTTAGTGTGACGCACAGACAGATGCCAGTCAGGCTGACAGAATGCAGGGTGAATTAGGATACAGCAATTTGACAAGTTACATAATCAGTGTTCTGACTAAGACTGTTTGGAGGATGAACTAGACAGTAGACATGTCTAACTGTGTATGTCCTGTGTTTTTGAAGGTGACAAATGAACCCAAGGGCTGTGTTACACGGCTTAATTACTATCAATGGTTGACGGTGTATTTGACATAATGGCGACTCCTATGCTGTTCCAGGCATCATCAGGGGCAGTGCTTTTTGTAATGGGTGGTGTACATGGAGGTGATCACAGGTGTGGGCTGCATTTGTTTCTCACCAGTCCTGTAGGTGAGACTTGCATTCTAAGGGCCAACAGACATTTTCGCAAGGGAAGCAATCTACATGTGCTAACAGGGCTTTGAAACTAGAAGACAGTGTATAAATTGACCTGACGTCCATGCAGTCAGATGTTCTATGACAATGGCATACCTTAGGAAAGGGTGTAGCACACTGGTTTGCTAATGTTGGTCTGTGTGTGTAGAGGAAGTATTATCAGGGTACACATCTTAGTATTCCAGGGACCTCTTCCGACAGGTGGGTTGTGACCAGGTGCATGGGTGTGTCAGGAGTTAGGAAATGGGCTGACATGTGCATGGAATGTCATGTGCGCAATGCATGTCATATGTGTGGCACTTGTGCTGTCCATGTTCTGCTTCTATGGAACTCTAGTCACAGATATTCCTTGCAAATATTGGATGCAGTTGGACTAACTGCTGTCAAGGGTCTTGTCAGACATTCCTGTTAGTGATGCCAAAGCACATTGACTGCCTCATGTATGAGGCTTGTTTTCCCCTTATTGCATGATGGTGTCATAGTTGTGTGCCATATGCTGCGTTGGACCTTGCTTTCAACATGTATGTGTGAAATAGTTGTGGTCTTCTGCTATAGGCCTTCAAAGGAGATATGTACATGATATATGTCATTAAGAGTGTGTGTGTATGTGACCATTGTATGTTAGGCATCACATAAGCTCTGGGATGTTCTGTGTCCTACTCAGTATCTCAGCAATGCTCCATGAGGCAACACTCTTATTCTGATAAGTACAGATGAAGGTGTGTAAAAAGGAATAGCCAGACCATGATATGGTGATTATAATAGGTGTTTATTTAAAATAGTTAACTAAAGTGGTGAAGGTGATCATATTCAGAAGAAATTATTTACAATCTGTTGCCGCCTGCGTATACCAGCAGCTGTGTTCTGTAGTTCCCCCTCCTGTTGCAGGCCAGCATCCTCCTCTTCCTCCTCTTCAGGCATGTGTGGCTCTGGTTCCAGGAGGGGAATGTTTCTTCTGATGCAAATGTTGTGCAATATTGCACATGTGAGGATGATCCTACAGACCATCTCGGGGGAATATAGGAGGCTACCACCAGTGATGTCGAGGCAGCGGAACCTTGACTTGAGGATGCCGAAGGTCCGCTCGACAATGCTGCGTGTCCTCCTATGGGCCTCGTTGTAAGCACGCTCTGCAGCTGTACTCGGGTTGCCAAATGTTGTCATTATCCATGGCTGGATGCCATACCCCTGATCAGCTGCAAGAGAAAATGAATGGGATCATGTTGATTTAGCTGGCACTATTGAAAAGACCTTTAATGGCAGTAGTTGTCTGTGAGTCTTTTGTGTACTAATGTGACATCCTATGCTTGTAGGCTATACCATCTGCATTGTGTTGTTTCCTTGGCTGAACGAGTGTTTGTCTGCTAACCGTTTGTCAGCAGTATGTTTTGGGATTTGCAGTATAGTGTGCCCTCCCTAGCATTGTGACTTGTGATACAGGTGTCCGTGTGTCTTCACTGGGGGTGAGATGATAGTTCCATGCACAGTTAAAATTGAAAGTGTTGTTAACACGTTCATATCAAAGTACCCTGGACATCCCATACCTTTAGACTTATGTAATGTATTAATGTAAAGGTCATTGGGACACTTACAATTTGCAAGGTGACATTTAGGCAACCACACTCATTGACGTCTTCACATTAGGCTGTACAGTAAATTCCAATGTGTGACAGGTTCAATGGTGACTTAAGAAACATGGCTAGCGATGTCACGACCTCAGTGTGTTCCTCTTCACATGTTGCTGTTGTGGTGTATGTGTTGTGTGTCCTAGAGGGTTGCTGTGCAGTGTATATATATATGTAGGTTTTTGTACTTACCAACAAGTAGTCCATTGCCATACCGTCCATCCTGGAAGTGTTCATTGATGGAGCAGTGACGGAAGATGTATGAGTCATGTACACTCCCAGGATATTTAGCTACGATGTTGGTGATCAATCCCCGGTGATCGACTATGGCCTGCACGTTGATGGAATGTGTGTGCTTCCTGTTGCTGTAGAGGTGTTCAGTTGCAGCAGGTGGCACAAGGCGTACATGTGTGCAGTCGATTGCACCAAGGACGTGTGGGAAGCTACTGATTGAGTAGAACCCCTGTTTAGTTTCCTGCTGCTTCTGCAGTGTGTTAGGGAAGCAGATGTGGCGGGGTGTCAGTCGAATGATGGCGTCCAGTACTTTGGGCAAAAAGGCGGAGAATGATGGTTGTGATATTCCGCCAACCAGGGCACCAGTTGTTTGAAAAGAGCCACTTGCCAGCATATGAAGTACGGCAAGCAGCTTTGTTTCTGTTGGGATGGTGCGGGGTGTCACCAAAGTGGGGGCCAACTGCTGTTCAATGTTTCGCAGCAGCTGCTGAATGGCCTGCCAGTTCAACCGGTACCTCTGTATGATGTTGTGTTCCCTGAGGCCCTGAAGGGTTGTTCTTGGGCGGAATATCCTCTCCTGCCTTCTGCACTGCCTTTGGCACTGCCTGTTGTTGTAGCTGCTGTTGTTGCTGCTGGGGTCTGCGTGCACGCTGGATAAGAATCACCTCCATGGCTCCCTGTTGCTGCTCTGCTGCTCTGCTGTTTGTTCTGTGTGTTCTGATTAAATACAGGTGTGTTTGCCCCATTTTAACGCCTGCCCTTACCCAGGCGTTAAAATTTGACGCAAACCGGGCTGTGCGTCATTTTCTCTCTCCGCCTCCCGGCCATGCCTCATTTTTGCCCGAAAGCATAAATACGACGCATGGCCGTTTAAGCCATTTATTGGACAGGAACGCCTACCTTGCATATAATTAACACAAGGCGGGTTGCCGCATCCAAAAAATGACGTACACGGCGCAATTTTGTCGTCCGCGGGCTCGGGCGTCAAAGTTTAAATACGGGGCAACGTTTGCGCTGATTGTGCGTCACAATTTTTGATGCACAATCGGCGCAGAGGGAGTATAAATATGCCCCTTAGTGTGTTGTACATGTATATTTATATTATAGCTTTACAAAGATGGAGGATAGACTACTATCACCATGACACATCAAAGAATAACACATACTATAACAAAAACTACCAATAGTAAATTATTCTGAGCAATGGTGAGTAGGGAATTTAATGGAAACCCAAAGTTCTGAAATCATCAATTCAGGAAAAGTGTACTCAAAATCTATACTCTGTAGTCGCCATGGTTAAGCATTTGGCCATAACAAACACCTGAATGATAATGTTGACATTGAGGAATGATGTTCTTCTGCATGACTGGGTAAGTATGGTTGGTGTGGGCTATTGCTCAGGTAATAGAAGATCTTGCAATGAGTTGGTGCTGCATTTAAACACATCAGCCCCACCCTAGTGATCTATTAGGTGTAAATTAAGTCACACCTCAATAAATCGCACAGCCCAGGAGAACAGGTTTAGGGGATTGATGAATGGATGGGAAATTGGATTTGGGAAAAGGTGTGACAAAGACAGACACAATACAAAAACAATATTCATCAGGCCGATGAGCAACACATCATCATCAATCTGTTGTTGTCGGAAACAAAGGAATGAGCATGACACAGTTCAGTTAAATGCATTTCAAACAGTCTTTCTACCCCAGAAACCCAATTTATTAGGTATCTAAATGTTCTGTCATCTAGATCTGAAAAAATAAAATTATGTAGGAATGAACTGAACCCACCCAGTTCTAATCAAAACATGAGTGTTAAAATAAAAATGATACTCTATTGCATCTGCTTTCTCCTTGGGAACGTCCATCACTCTTGGGTGCCTGTCTGAACCGGTCCGGTAGATAAGCAGGAATGTTGAGCTCAGCTTTTGTTTTATGTTCGTGCAGGAGAGGAGAAGGCTTGTGGATTGTAAAGCATAAATTGTATTATAGAGTCAAAGAGAAGGACAGAAGGAAGGTACGTTTCATGAGAAGTGTACCAAGAAAACTCAGAGGCAGAGGAAAAAGAAGAAGAGTTTCACTTTTGCCAGCAGTGCAGTATACGCACTCAGAAACTATCTCCATTCCACAAGGCTGAGTACTATGCCTCAGAGTCCTCATCATCATTGTTTCCCTTTGAAGCCAATAACTTTTGTCTTCTAGCTGTTGAGGTAGTAACCTTCTGAGTCCTTCCATCCTCCTCCTGACTCTGAGTAACTCCGTCCCAGTCCTGACCCGGAGAAGATAGACCTGTAGTATACAGAATTTCTGTATTTTGTATAGATTTGTGTTTGTTATCTATAGTGACGGATCTGGTTTCTGAAGACCCAGAAAAAAGGAGTGAACCTTGTCGGTAAATTTTCACTAAGTTTGAAAGGGCCATTCACCTTCAGGAAAAATGATCACTTATCAGGCACTAAGCATTGCAATTAATCAAAATCAAGTTATTTGAACACTCTACACTGTCTGCCACCACAGAAATCATCAATCATCAATCACAATCACTCAATAATATGTAATCATTCATTGGTGCACTGGTTGTAATTAGCCCTTGCAATCAAAACACGGTGGTAGGTATCTTTGATGCAATCAGCACATTGGAATTTGGTATTGGCAGTCTTATAAATCAGTGATCTTCTAGGGCAGCGCAGCTAAAAGATGCAAAAAAAGGATAGACATGCAAGAGTTGCCGGCGTTGTCTCCAAAGTCCTGAAGGGATTGTGGAGGCTTCTTCACTGAAAACTGGTCCAACTCCAATCTGGCCATACATATGACTAAAAAATGGTGGAGCAGCATAATTCAGACATAAACATAATATTCCACTACTTTTTTTGTGCAAAGAAAGAAGTTCAACAATAAATAATTAAAATGTTCTATGGTGGCACTGGCATTCTCAGTCAGGGAAGTAGAGTTCATCCTCAAACTCAGGATGTTGCCCAGATGTTGTTCAGCTAACACACTTGATTCTGACAAATCCCCCTTTTCCTGTGCTGTTTCAAAAACAGTGTAGTTGTGTGGTTTGTAATGTTGGTTTATTTTGATCACGATCAATCTCTCCACGTTTTGATGCGAGAGACTGGACCATCCCACTGTGACAACTGCACCAGCTGCACTGAACACACATTCAGCAAACACACTGGTAATAGGAAAAGCTCATGCTTTTTAGCCAGCCTGCTGAGCTGTGGCCATTGAAACATCTTCCCATACCAATACACCAATGGGTTTTGATCCACAAACACTTCTTTTGGGTCATACAGATACTCCTGGAACATCGTCCGAATGGTCATTGGTACTGCCACTTGCTCGACCTCTTTTACCTTCACCTCTGCACTGGACTTAAGACCTGCCACTTGAAACCAAGCCAATGCAGAGTTTGAGTCTGATTCTTCTGTTGCTGCCGGTCTTCTTGTTGCTGGTGTTGCCTCCTGTGAGATGCTCTCTCTGGAAGTTGAAGACAGCACCCCAGAACTGCGGAATGGGACTGTAATTTCCAGCTGTTCTTCTTCCAGGTTTCCAGCTTGCTCAACACTCCATCTCTTGTATACTGAAACATCACCTTCAGAAAAACGTGTGAAAGTGGTCAGAATGTTTTTGTACCATGGATCATGTAGCGTGGCAAAAGATGTACTCTTTGGACAACTTGATGTCATTTTGCAGCCTTGCATTACATGCCAAGCCAAGGATTGAGCTCTCAATCTCGGGATGTGCTTCTAGGTTTTGATTCACACCTGTGACTGAGAACCTTTTAGTCACCTTCTTTAGCTGGTCGTGTAGCACATGCAACAATGGGAAGGCTTGGCCTATTGTACTGTCCTCCTTGCTAACTTCCTGTGTGAAAACCTCAAAAGGGAGTAGCATCTGTGTCAGGCGTTTGACTAGGCCCCATTTGTCCGCCTCCATGGTCATAGCTTTCTTAATTGCATCCCTTCTCTCTGAATGACATTATCATTGATGTGTTTGTTCTGCTCAGACATTGCAACATGTAATAGGTCAAGTTCCGGTGTGTTGGCACCTCCTGTATCATGGCTTTAACTGGTACTCTATTGGCACGCTGAATAATCAAATACTGCTTCTGGGCTTTAAAAAAATGGCTGAAATAAGTGCAGATAATTCTGCAGGTGGTTAGTATGTTGCTGAATATGTCTTCTTCTTTGAGAAACTCTTTCACAACCAGATTGATGCAATGCTCCAAAAACACAACCCTGAAATAGCCACCATTTGCTATGGCCTTGACTATATTGTTGCCATTGTCCGTTGCCACAAATCCAATTCGGAGACCTCTGGGTTGCAGCCATTTACACACTTTGCTGTCAAATTTGTCCAAGATGTTTGCAGCTGTATGTGATTTCTCTATGGTGAACAGGGCTACTGTTGCATTCCCAAAGAGCGCTCTTAAAACATTCTTCTGAGCTAAGAGATGTAGGTAGCTTTTGCCTTGCCCCCGCAAAAGAGATCCAGTGTGCTACGATGGACATGTAATGAGTTGCCTGACAACTGATCCACATGCCTGTCATCAGGTGGATAGTGTGCACAGCACTTTGCTGTAAAGCTTGTCCGAGCCATTGCAGCAAATTGTAATGCAGCACTAGAACAGCAACTCTTGCAAAATAGGTATGACTTGGAACTTTCCATTTCGGGCAGATGGCCGCAAAAGATTCTAAAAATCCCACTTCTTTGAAAAGAAAAAAGGAGGAGGTCCAGTACTTACATTTTTGCCATTTCCCCATTGTACAAATATGCTCTTGGGCGGTTACTTTTGCAGGGCTCCTTCTGCCTAAACATGCCTCTAATAATAGTTTGGAATTTCTTCTTTTCTGTGGCCCTTTACACAGGTGACATTCTAGATGTTGGTGGTAGTAGACCCTATCTGCGTCTTAGGGCAATCACTGTGTGCCCTAGTGTCTCCATCTGACTCTGAGTCTTGTGCCATTTTGAGGTCACTGAAGCACGTGATTCTGGTGCGCTGCTGGGGACAGTGTTGCTTTGTAGGAAGATTTCACCCTTTTCTTTCTTATGACCTCCCACCATGATTGGACTTGTAGCTGATGTTTCCAGTCTCACCTTCACCACAGCCACATTTAGCATTTTTTTAAAGGTGCTCCTCCCACTGGATTGCATGATGTTTTTTCATGTGGGTCGTTTGGCCTCCAGTACCATAATCAAACCAAGCTTACCTCAATACATACTTGTGTGGCAAATGGAGCATATTGCAATGTTCTCCTCCAGTTTCTAAGGGTAAAAAAGTTGCCAACTGGGGAGGAGTACTTTCTTAGTGTGCCAGTGTCAATGACTGAAGAAGAACTGGAGGTAGGTGGGTGTATTGTCTATTGCCTCTATGCAGTGCATACTTCTACTGAGGTAGGGGTTGGTGCAGGTTTCAGCTGGGGCTTTACAAATATGTGAGCTGGTGGTGCTACCTTTGCCACATCCCTTGGAGCAGGTTGGATAAGAGGAGGAATGTCAGACTTTTCTGTGCCATCTTCCATATTGACTGACTCCTCATCACCATCCTCCTTATCAACCTCTTCCATTATTTTAAGGCTTTTAAGAACTTTTCTTTCCTCTTGAAACTCCTGGCATCTGCCGGGGTCCACTCCATATCCACATCATCATCATCAAAAGTGGTGCTTGAAGAAGATGGAGGAGTACTCTTCCTTTTTGTTGCTGAAGATCTAGGAGGCAATGATTCTAAAAGAGGAGGTTCTTGCTAGGCAGGCAGCTCGAACTCCTGTTCTGCTCCAACTTCAGGAAGTTCTGCTATTGCTGGCTGTGGCTGCTGTCCACTTTGCTTTGTTTATTGAAACAATTGGATGCTACTTTGCAAAAAGGACAAAGCCAATTCAACGTCACTGGTTGTCGGCATCGCCATGATTGCAGTGGCTGCCTCACTGACAGACATGGGCTTGGGCTTAGGTTAGGGTGGTGCTGTTGATGCAGGAGTGCTGCTCCCAGGTTCCTTGCTGGAGGCCAGTGTGTCAGGAACGTCTCCCGAAAAAGGTTATGGTCAGCATGCAAGTGATGTAAAGCTGCTTCTTCTCGCTGGCCACTTTTTTGGCAGCACTTTTCTTTGGGACCATCCTAAAGCTCTCAGTTGGCAGTAAGTTGCAGAAGTGGAAGTAATTAGAGGACTGCCATTACATGTTTGTTGTACAGGCCTTCTGTTTGCCAATACTGTGGGTGATGCCTCTTCTTCTCTTATGCATCTAAAAACAAACAAGCAAGAAAAACATTTAGTAAAACATGGCATTGTTTCAGTTCGAATTAGTACAGAGAAAGGCAAAATAATTTAGTGTGATTGGTTAGTTATGTAATAACTAACAACAATTTATCCAACCATTTTAAAGTCAAACCACACTACCATGCCATATAATTTAATTTTGAATCAGGATAACACAACATACAGATGTAGCTCTTTGCTTTATGTGCATTTATTCTAAAAGAGACACCTGTGGCAGTCAGGGAGGTGCATGGGTAAATTAAATAATCCTTAAAAAATGAAGTTTAGTGTGTGCCTATGGCAAGCAAGGTGGTCCAGGGATAAATGGAATAATCAGTCAAAAAATATTAACGCTGCCTACACTGGATGGATCAAGGCAAAATGCAAAAATAAAAATAACAATAGAATTTTTTTTTACAATAAATAAACAACTAAAATTTAAAAAATAGTTACAAAATGTAAATAAAAAGTTAAAATTTAAATTTAAATTAAAAAAATAAAAATGAATTGCTGTTGTTTATATGGGAGTAAGAGACACCTATTGTGAAGCAAGGAGGTTCACATGAACACTGCAAAAAATGCATGTAATATAAAGCACTGATCATTATAATATTCATTATATACATATAATAAAATGATGCTCAAGCATAATATTAAACTGATGATATTACATCCATGCAAGCCTATGGCAAAAGCACCCTAGCTGGATGCACAAAAGGGCTACCAGCTGCATGGTCAAACAACAACAGCGAGCAAGGAGGCATGGAGAACAAAGAACACACGCAAGACTCGGCAAAAGCACACTGGCGGGTTGCACAAAATGGCAGCCAGTCACATGGTCAATCAACAACAGCGAGCAATGAGGCATAGCAAAGAAAGAACACATGCAAACCTATCGCAAAAGCACACTGGCTGGATGCAAAAAATGGCCGCTAGCCACATGGTGAAACACCAACAGCGAGCAAGGAGGCATGGAGAAGAAAGAACACATGCAATCCTATAGCAAAAGCACATTGGCTGGGTACACAAAATGGTGTTCGACCACATGGTCAAACAACAACATCGAGCAGGGAGGCATTGAAAACAATGAACACTTGCAAGCATATAGCAAAAAGCACAGTGGCTGGCTGCACAAAATTCCCACCAGCCACATGGTCAAACAGCAACAATAAGCAAGGAGACATGGAGAACCAAGAACACATTCAGACCTATGTATACGGACCTCACACATTGGCCCAACAAAGGAGGCATGGTAACACTGAAGAAGACACTACCATTAAATCAGCAATGCAAAACACAGAATGTACTGAGCTATAACAATTGTACAACAACACACATCTTCCTATGGCACCAAATATTACCCCACATATGCACTTTTTGCAGGAAAAAAACATGAAATACAAACAATAACCAACATTTCCAATTTAATCCAATGCCATCCCTGCCCTAAAAGATGTTCTAAGAAACATATACCACAGAAACATTTATTTAATGCACTGATGACTAGTACTGGGCCTGCTGGATGGCCCATTGGCATACTAGGCCACATAGTAAAATGAATTAATATTGCAAATGTAACAAACATGGAGAAAAGGTACTGAAATGTGCAACATTTTTCCGTTACAAAGTTTGAAAAATGAAATACAAAAAATAACTAGGCACCTAATTAAATGCCAGGCCACCCACAACAATGAAACTTAAATGTCAAATAAAAGTACAAAGAAATACTGGTGCATGCCCTATCAAACAATCAACACATTTATAGAATAGTTTTTGAACTTATTTGGGTGATATCACAAAAACAAAGTCCTTTTATCCAAAGGTATATATCCATTAAACAAAGAGAGTGATCCTTCCACCTTGAAATCCAAGGTGACTAGGAGATGGTCAAAGCACTGGCAGGAGACTGCTAGACAGGAACAGGAAGTTGGAGTCTCAGGGGCACTTTCTTCCTGTTGGAAAAAAGCTAAAAAGAAAGGTTTCTTGAACGGTCCTTTGGAGAAGAAAATCCACTTGAAAACAAAAGATTTAGCTGCTTTTTGAGTAGAGAATCTACTCAAGGTACACTTGAGAGCAGGACTGTAATGCCACTATCACAGGCAGGTGCAAAATCTCACATGCACTCACGGCCTGAGAATATTGTGGTGCTCATGAGTGGGCATCAAAACAAATCTTGCACCTGTGAATAGAAAAAAAGAATTCCGCTTCATGACGAATGGTGAAATTTGGGAACTCTGTGCTAACTTGCTTAGCGCAGAGTGCCTGAATCCCAAAAACTCCACGAGCAGACTTTGCTGCCCAGGCCTACCCATAATCAAATCCATATTCTATAATTCTAAGTCAATAAGTACATTTAAAACCAAATAAATTCTGAAGAACTTCCATGCAAACAGTATAAGAGATTCAGCAGAAATAAATAATTCTAGTCAGAGAATATCAAGTCATGTAATATAATATAGCAAAACGAAACATGTTTCTGGGAATCAGTCTAGCCAGTGAAGCTATCAGTACTCATAAAGAATACAATAACGGTCTCTGTTAGAGAAAGGACTAAGGTAGAGAGCAAGGTTTGTGCCACTTTGTAAATATGGTGCTGCATTTTTGGCCTCGTTGGGCCACATTTGCATTAAAAAAATGACCAAATGTGGCACAAGGAGGCGCTGGGGGATCTTAAATATGCCCCTACGTTCTGCTGCATTCTCTATTGGCTGTTAGTTACTCACCATATACAATTTAAAGTGATTTAATTGGGACATATGGCTTCTCATGACTCGGCCCCCTCCTGCCTGCGGGCTAAGTTACTGTGCTATATGTCTGGCATGTGTCTTCTTTCAGAAGCACTGTCACTCCTAGTGGTGCTCCGATTTTGAGGGTCATATTCAGAAGGTAGAGCATTCTCTGTTAACCCCAAGCTTTGAAAATGCTTAATTCTGGGTTTATGGCAAACAAAGAGTCACTCTGCATTCCACAAAGGTCTTAAAACACATTTGCTTCATTCGTAATTCGTAAGTTCTCTTTTTTAGTTGCTCCATTCTTAGATAACTCCTGAATCCAGGTGGTCTTTGAATGACAACGCACTCTAGGAGTATCCTCATTCAGTAAGTGTGTTAATGATCCAGTATCCTCCTTCGTATAGATTAATGATAAGAGAAATAAGGATAAACTCCTGCCAAACCCTCATTTGTGGATTTCGCAATAACTAAGAAATACCCCGATAACACAAGATAGCTCTTTGTGATTTAATACTTTTGTACTGGAAATAGTTGTAAAAATTATTATAATGTTGCACCTTCTCCAAAGGAAGATGTACAGTTTGACTGCTCACCCACACCGGTTTCACATACCACCTCTCAAGCCAAACCTGCTTCAATCAGCCAGAACCTCTTATATTTCATACTTTTCTCCCTCCTAAGCTCTCTATTTATCTTCCAAGATTTGCCCTCCTTTCTTGCATCCCAAGACATTCCCTCCCACTAACTTCTCTAGACTACACTGTAACACCTCCACTCCTCTCTGTTCCATAACTGATTCACCTAGTCTCCCTGACATGGTTTTAAATTGTGCAGTCACTGACACAAAGTTGCCAGTTTTGCTGCTCACTCCTGCCTCATTCCAACTGTGAAACCTATCAGCTCCTTTTTTCTTCCAGATAACTATTCAAGTAGTCAGGAAAATGGTTCTAAGAAAATTAAACATGATAGACTTGAGGGCAAGGGTAGTGTCTAGAACAGCTGTTGAGTCTCTACAAGCACTGCCTTTGGATTTGCCTCTTCCTGAATGCAGAGGTTTTTTTTCCAAATGCTCCTGAAGACTGCTTTGTGCTGGCTATGCCTCCTCTTTCTCCTCCAATTCATCCCAGCCATGTCAAAATTGGCCCCCAAAGTGGCCAAGAGCACATCTAATCTGTTGTTCTTGGGACACCTCTCAGAGAATGAACAGCACTATCCATACAATGGCACGCCTCGTGAAGAACCATATTCAAATCTAATTAGAACATTTGCAGCACCAAGTACTTAAATGGTGATATTCACAATGTGTTGTATATTACAAAACTATGAATCAGCATTGAAACCAAGTGAAAAGTGTTGATACCATTATTATGCATGGTCTTAACATGTGCTTACTCACTAAGATGTGGTTTAATGACACATCTCATAACATGATAGATCTCTTTATTGCAAACCGGTATGCTGTCCTGCGCTGTGATCAGGACAGAAGGGCTGAAGGAGGTGATTTAGGAGATTAACTTGGTACACACATCTTCTATTAGATGTAACCCTCCTGGTGACTACTTGGCCTATGCCGAGTAGTACACGGAGCACATTACTAACTGGTTCTTTCTGATGGAAACATTTTCTGAGGGGGTTTCAACCTTCACTGGGTGATTGTAACAACACTGCTGCCAATCTTTTGGCCTTGCTTCTTTCCGGTACCATTCTCATGAATACTGCCTCACATCAACCCATATCAAAAGTTCTGCCCTGGACATTATAATTGTGAAGGACAACCTGAGCGCCCCTTGAGACATAATCACTGTAGATTGGTTTGGCCACTACTTGATTCCTTTCTCACTGATTCCTTCGCATAACAGAACTATTGGCAAACTAAAAAGGAACTCACTTGGTATAGGTACACTAAAATGATTAATTGTAATGGATTGGTGCTCTTGTGTTGAACAACCTCTCTCCTGTCACTCTTAAAGGTGATGTTAACACTGTCTCTCACAAATTCAATGACACTATGTTTGCACTTCCTAATGAAATGGCCCCATTCAAACTGAAAAGAAAAAGATTCATACTATCTCCTTGGTTCTCTAAAGATCTCTTCAAGGGAAATATTTTAAATTCCAATGCCATTCTTATCAAATCTCTTATCAACTCTGCTAAGAATCATCCAAGACAACTCTTTGAGGTAACTAGAGCCATAGATCATCACCGTACTTGTATTAGATTTGATTATCCTGTTGACACTTTTTTGGTCAGAAAACACTTTCTTCAGTCAGAAAAAAAAGTGGATTAAACATTCATTGTGTCAACTCCTTGCTTGATGTTAAAAATAATTTGACCCTTAGATGTAAACCAAACTGACAAACTGTAAAAATGTCAACAGTCTTGCCAAATGTGGTCTTTCAAAAATCATTACCAACATTAAACATCTGTCATTCCTGTTTTTTGCCCTATTGGACAAATGTGTTAAGTCTCTCCCATGCACAAGGAGAGTTCTAATACTGGCTTGAAAATAAGCCCTTTGGGTATCCAAAGAATCCCAATAATTTTCATCCTGGTTCAAGTCTGCCACTTCTTGTCACTCATAGAAAGCTGTATTGCAGTGCAACTTTCAGAACACCCCACTGGTAATTGTCTTTATGGTGAATGGCAACTGTGTTTTAGACAGGGCTGCAGTACTGAAACAGTCTGGATATAGATCTTTGATGATGTGCTTAACATTCTTAATTTGGGGAATTCTAGTTTTCTTCTTCTGTTCAACTTAGCTGCTGTACTCAATAGAGTGAACCACTCTCAGCTTACTAGGATTCTACAAAATCTAATGAGCATTGAAGGGGTGGTCCTCGGATGGTACACCTCCTATTATCTAGCATTATAATAAAGTCAAAATCGGTAACTGTTGGTCTAATTCTGTTGTTCTGATACCAGAGTTCCTACAAGGTTCCATTCCAGGTTCAACTTTTTAACTTAACGTTTTAACATTTATATCAAAAACACGGTTAACTTAGGGTAATGTGTAAATTATTTATGCAGTGTTAAAACAGTAATGAAGTAAAAAAAATAAAACATAAAAATCTCAACTTGAATTAGAAATTTAGATAAAATTTTAATAAGGAAAATGACACAAAATGACAAAAACATAGTAAGGGGAACCAGTGATATGAATTTTTAAAACTTTAAGTGAATATTGCACTAAAAAGCACTAATCACCAATGAAAGTCTATTGATGGAGAAGACTAGGACCTAACAATTTCAGGTCGACCGTGATGGCGTCTGGGCGGATATACCAAGAGGTTTATTCACGGTCAAAGATTTGACCTTCTGCCTTAGGGCTGATTTATACTTTGGCAGATGGCCCGTTGTTCTGCCAGGTGGATGGAGTAGATTACTTCATCCCCCTGGTGGAGGGTCTGCTTGCCTATTGTATGAATTACCACTAATTTATAAAGCTTTGGCAATAACACAGTGATTCATGTCCATTCATATTGCTGTTTACTGCAGGGTTGCGTCAGCATGACACAACCCTGCATTGAACAGTTTTATTTTATTTTTATTTTAAAAATGAAAATCCCAAAATGGGATTTTCTTTTTCAAAATTAAAAAATAATGCTCCCCTCTCCATGGGAGTCATCTCCCAGGCCAGCAGGAGCATTATTTACATTTTACTGTCCCTCACCACCAGATTTTGCCTGCCAGTGATGGACAGTGAAAAAATAGCTGTATGTCCACCAATCTAAATTGGGCAGGTGGACATGTAGCCATTTCTCTGATGGCCCTTACTTCATCTGGCATCATAAAGTTTTGGCTATGGCTTAGCCAAAACTATGGTCCGCCCGCAATTAAATAGAGTGGGTGGAACATTATGTGTACACATCCTCAACATATAAATCAGCACCTTAGTCTTTTTATAGAGCTCTAAATCATCTAAGAGAGCAAACCTTAAGGTGTATCTAATAAAGATGCATTGAAATTGGACACCTTTGCTGCAAGGGCCTACTGATACTCCAGAGGTCATGGATGTTCAAATATTTTCTTAGTCTTACCTTTCCAGGATTTCTAGAGCAGCTTCCCTGGGTCACTTATAAGGCTCTGAGGACCACACTTAGGGACCAGGATGGGCACTAGCAAGGGCCACCCTCAGAGTCCAGTCCATGCCCAGTTGTTACTGGTCAAGTGCTCACTTCATTAAGGAAAAAAGCTGTTGCTTGTTGTGTCCACAGAGGAGGTTAGATACCCAGGGAGTTAACTTCTCAGTCTGGGTAGAAGAAGGAGCAAACCCAGCCCTTCAGGTCTCCACACAGGCAACAGGCACAACCCACAAGTTTACAAAATATTTGAAGGTGTTATTCGTTAAGCACCAGCTTTGTAGCTGTAACTTGCTAGTGGGACAGGGTGAATTTCCCTGCACAATGAGGAAAGATTTCCCATGGGAACCCTCCCCACTTTCTAGCACATCCTTTTTGACTTACTTCAGACTGTCCCACATTGTGTCATTCTAGGGGAATTCCAAGATAGCAAAGGCCTTCTGCTCATGGTGAGAGTTTGTGTAACAGTTAGGGGGTGTGTAGGGAAATTAGAAATCCCTTCTTCCTAACCTACTCCAAACTGGTTCCGAGCCAGCTCTCCATTCCACTTGAGTGAACTCATGCTGACTACCACGATTCAAGGAGTTTTTCACTTCAAGATCTCTGCTAAATTATGAATGGACAGGCCTCCCCCCTCTGCCCCTTTCAAGTTGATATAGCACTTTGAACCTCCTCAACTGCCCTTCCTGAGATGATAGGGATCATATGTACCACATCCAACTGGTCCAGTCTCCAGGCCTAAGCCATTGTTCTGCTCTGGGAGCAGTTTTCACATCTCTATAAAGGGCAGGGCAGCTGCAATGCAAATTAACACCCAGAAGCTTCAGTGAGGGAAAGGCAACCTTTCTATCTAAAAAAGTTACTATCCTAAATAGTTATTAAAATCCAACATCATCAATAAATTAGGCTCCAGATTTTTCATAGTTTTGTGTTTCACTTGCGTCACAATGGTCAGTGCAACACTTAAGTCAGATTTACCAAGTAAAACACTGCCACCTTGCATGGCCCTGCCTTGCTTGGTAAATCTGGAGTAATGAAAGGCAGTGCAGGTTGCTGCCTTGCGTTACAGTCCCTTAGGAAGGTGTTCCACGGGTGGAGAGTGGCTGTTCCCTCTCATCCAGCCATGGATTTTGGTGCATTAAAAGATTTCCCAAGACTGGTAAATCTGAGAATTCATCAGAATGCTACACCTTCCCAGGTGAGGTGGAACAAGGAGAAATGTCTTTATTATTTAGAAAGAGGAAACAACTTTAAGGATTGTTTCTGTGCATAGAAACAGTCCTGCCTGCAATGCAGGCACCCTTGCACCATGGCACAAGGGTGCCTGAGTTTGCGTAGTCAGAGAGCAGGAATGCGTCATATTTTGGTTAATATAGCATATTCCTGTCCTCTCCTTCCTGTGCAGCAAGTTGTCTTGTTGCGTTACATTGCGTGAAATATTGATAAATTTGGTCCTACATTTTGAATAAATATGAAAAATAGACTTTGAGCAACTATTCTGACATAAATTACAGATATAGGTCCTCATTACAACCCTGGCGGTCGGTGGAATAGTGGAGGTATTACCACCAACAGGCTGGCGGTACCTACCTCCACTATTATGACATTGGCGGTTTGGCCAAAGCCAAACCGCCAATGTACCACACCGACTGCCACGGCGGTAACAACCGCCAGGCTGGAGACTTCATTCTCCAGCCTGGCGGCCGTCACTAGGCCACCCATGGCATTATGACCCCGCCCACCGCCATGGTTTCAGTGGTTTCGGTACCACAACTGAAACCATGGTGGTAGGCACTGTCAGTGCCAGGGAATTTCTTCCCTGGCACTTATAGGGGTCTCCCATGCCCCGCCTTTCCCTCACCAGAATCCTTCCCCACCCTCCCCCTCCCTCTCCCAACCCCCCTGCACATTTCCACACATACACGCACATACATACACACCCATACACACGCATACACACATTCACCCATGCATTCATACACACTCACAGCAACACTCACGAACATACATCCAGGCACACACGCAATCTCACGACACAACATGCATGTACACTCACACCCACTCATGCACACATGCATTACACACGCATGCACGCATTCACACACAGTCACACACACACCCAATCATGCACACAACACCCTCACCCCCCTCCTGTTGGAGAACCCAACTTATCTGCTTGCAGGGGGTCCTCCGGCAGGAGACGGGATGCGGCGCTGCTGCCAGCAGCAGCGTCCTCCAGCAAAACACTGCCAAGCCGTATCATGGAACATGATATGGTAGGCGGTGGTTTGCTGGCGCCATCTTACTGCCGTCCGTCGTCCACCGCCATGACCGTTGACGGAATTCTGCCACGGACGGTCGGTAGCCACGGCGAAGGTATGTTGGTGACCGTCGCCGTGGCGGTAGGCGGCATTTGCCGCCAATGCCACAATGAGGGCCATAATCTGTATAATCTGTAGTTTGATATTTCTAATGATCCAGCTACAGTCCTGCCTGCGAAAATAGCCTTTGGGGCTAGTCACTGGTGGAATAAACCAACTCTAATTTTACACATGTTAAACCTTTACATATTAGACCTTGTGGGCAACATGGTATACTTGGAGACAATTTACTATTATTTAAAAGCAGGGGTTCTCACCAGTCAAAACTGGTTATGTTATCAGGTTTGACAGCAGGCTTTAGGCTGCTACAGCCAGGCTACACTTGGTAGCCATTAAGGCTTGTTTTAAAGGACTACTCTGTAGATGGCACAGTATGTGCTGCAGTACCCAGGTGGCATTTGACTTTGACTTCTAGGCCCTGGGTACATTTTCTACTCCAAGGATTTATTGGCAAGTTAAGTATGTGAATCAAGAGTAAGCCAATATAACCATGTTTAAAGGGTTAGAGGACCCACACTGGAGCTTGGACAGCAGTGCCCTAGAGTGCAGAGTTCATAAACCAGCAAATATATAGTGAAGAAAAAGAGCAAAAATTCTGGGAAGGAACATCGAATACACAAAAGGTGATGGGAGGATGGACTGCAATTTGTCTAGGCACTGGCAACATCTTGGGGTAGCATTCTGACCCATCGTTCTTTTGCCCACCCTGCCTCCTTAGTTGGCCCCAGCTACATGCAAATCAGTCTTGACCCTGCTCCAGGAGGAACAGTCCAGCCCAAAATGCCAGGCAATATCCACACTGATCTGGAACACAAGCAACCCAACACAAGCGCCCTGATTGGGGCTCGTCAGTTGGATGTAGCTTAGTTCCAATAGGACAGTTTGCACGGGACCCATATATGTGCATACCCCTGCCACTTAGGACAGAACATCAAACACACAGAAGTTGATGGGAGGAATGCCTGGAATGTGTCTTACCATTGGCCCAGCTTGGGATAGCATTCCATCCCATTCTTTTCTTCTCTTGCCCAGTATGCCACCTCAGTTTGGACTCAGCCCAATGCAAAGTAGTCTTAACCTTGTTTGAATAGGAACAGTCCATCCTGAACTGGCACGCCAGGTCCTCCCTGAACTGGAACACAAGCAACCCAAGACCTGTTTAACCCTCTTATGTCGGATTCTATTTATTCCTTGCTCCCCTTACTTCCTTAGTCCCCAGTTCCATACCTCCTTCATGTGCACTTACCTAGTTGTCTATCATGATACCTCCCATTTTACTACCTCTGCCTGCTTTTACTCCTAATTTTGTTTTTCTCTCTCAGTTTTTATCAATTACTTTCTTTCCTTGATCTCATCTGTGCTGTTACCTTTTTCCACAATCCCAGACTGATTCCTTCGTGAGTTTTCAATGGACTGTTGCCTAAAATATATGTTTTCTTAAATCATATGTATCTCATAGATCTCATTTACATATTTTACCAAATTGTGTACATGTTTTTCAACATTTTTGGGTGGTCGTTTTACTTCATTTTGTAACTTTCATCACTCTGCCTTTGTAAAGTGCTCTCACGCATTTGCATTATCTTTGTGCCACATAAAAATGCAAAAATAAGTACATAGAGATATAGACAGCGGTAAATGAAAATATAAAGCTTGGGCAATGCATTCTATTTTTATGCAGAGGTGTAAACTACTCTTAGTAAGGTGCCAAAGTCTGATGCCAAATTTGGGCATTTTGGGGCTTAGCTCTATCAGTTATTTATTCAAAATAAACTGTGCCCACATCTTTCATTTGGGAGAAAGTACTTTCAGAGCGAGGGCCCCCCAGAAAAACCTCATTTGATCGAAATTAAGGCTTTTGGTCATTGCTAGCATCCGGATGTTGCTTAACTGAACTCCCTCCACGTTTTTGACACCTCTGACATTTGTAATCTCGTCGAAGCAAGCTAGTTTCCAGCACAACGCAGAAACCACCATTTCCTGGTTGAACCACGGGGGTCGGTGCGAGCAGCCTTAGGCAGAGGGTGAGTGGGCTGAGTAAAATGAGTGACAGAGCAAGAGAATTCGCACATCTGTTCGAAGAGAAACCAGCATTTCCGAAACGCAGGAAACAGGCCTCTAAAAAAGTGTGGCACATTTGTGCCTTTTCAACAAAGAGCTGTTCAACTCCCTCAAAGATGGATTCCTTGGCTATTCTTCTTACAGTCTTCCACCTGTACAACAGTAAGTTTTTGGTTGGAGTGTTTTTTGTGAATGCAGTGTCTTGTCTTGCAACAGATGCTGTACCTCTTGTGTAGCTAGCTATTTGTCTTTTATTGAAAAACGTATTTACAATTACTCCAAAGTGTGACATCGTAGTCAGGGGGTTTTAGAGCTATGATGAGGCATTTTGTGTTGTTTGCCTTGTTGGTGGTTTCATCTGTTCACCTTGTGACACCTAACAATTTTGATTCGCCGAAAAAACATACAGGTGGCATGGGGTGGACGAGAAGTAGCCCAAATATTACTATTTTGTACAAAAACGTTTTTCATAGCCTTCTTATAAGTATTTTTGTATCTTTCAGCCGCAGCCGAAGGGGCTATCGTGGATGAAACCGTAAAACTCACCGCGAAGATGACTCTGAACTGCACGTACCAGGGAACCTCAGTAGTAACGCACGTAATCTGGGCTAAAAATAGTGGCTTGGTCAAAGAGTCCATCGCCGTTTTCAACACACGCCATGGGGTACACGTGCCTGAAATTTACAAAGACAGAATTGGCTTCGCAAAAACAGACAAAGACTCGAAGGACAAGTCTTTACTGTTCAGTGACACTTTGTTTTCGGATTTAGGAACTTACACTTGCTCAGTCCATACGTTTCCGGAAGGAATTTGGGAAAAGACGATACAGGTTATACAAGCAGGTAATGTACATATTCGGGTATTTACGAAAATACTAGTTGTACTTCGATATTTCCCCAAGAAATTACATTCCATTCTCCTTCAGTGCAAATATGGCGATACAGCTTAATTATACGTCAGAAAGTTCGACCACACTGGAAGAGCGTTGCTTGGTCATCCTTGCTGATTTTATGCATTTTTTTATGGAATATTATTACATTTGAGTAAATAGAGCTACGTTCTCCTTTTGCAACATTAGTTATCACACTGAAAGGTACAGGTGGGCAACTACACTCAAATTTGGGGGAGATGGGGTCTAACCCTTCAAACAGTGGGGCAGAGTTATATTCAGAGCCTGCTACTTTGGTTCTCTTTTCACTGTTGTATGCTGCATAATATGGGGAGCATTTTTCTAGATAATATGTGGCCATTGATACATTTTAAAGCATACTTTGCCAAAAACATTGGCCTCCATTTAATATCCTTTAATGGGCTTTCAGCGTTTCAAGTCAAGGGATTGTAGTAGAAGGATTGGTGAATGCAACATTTATTACACATTGGAGCAGTAGACTGAGTAGTTTGTGGAATTTCAGGAACAATAAGCGGCAAAATAGTGCAACCCAGAATACACTGGTTTAGTTGAATTTGTCTCAACCTATTGTTACTTCAAAACTCCAAGATTTTAGGCATACTTCCACAAAAGAACATTTGCAAAATTAGCAGCAGGTGCAGTTTAAACACATTTGTTTTGTCGTTGTTCTGTTCAAAGTGCACTTCTCAGTACACAATAGATTTATGTTAGAATACAAGCTTATTAGAAGCTACAACTCTCTTGCTGTGCTTTAGAAGGATGCCCCATGCCCAGTCACTGTAATGCTCAAAACGTTGAAGCTGTATTCAGCAGTACTACATGGTAACCCCAGGTTCCAGCGCTCATCATATATTCATCATTTTGATACACGTGACTAGAGCCACAGCCTGGAAGGCAACTTTCATTTGAAACGATTTTTGTGTTACCGGCACATGAAGCACAGCAACTGAGCATAAAGTGTGATTATCGACGGTGCTTCGAACCACACTATTTAGAATTAATCTGAGTATCACTTTGTTGGGCTATTTGCTAATGCTAGCACTGTCCTATCTCCTATCTGTGGTTTTAGGTGTTCATCAGCACATTTGCCTGATCTGAAATTAAACGTAACCTAAAAATAGTTTGCTTCACACTTCTTTACTCTAGTTAAACTCTCAGCAGTCAGTGGGAGGCGATTTAACTCCAGGTTGGTTAAGGAGTGAAGCCTGAATTGCCATTTGTGGTGAAAAGGTGGTTGATGTCACTTCAACTTTATTATTCTCATTTAAAGTCCATGGCAACACAAAACTAATACCCTTAGTAAAAAGTGAAAGTGTATTTGCAGAACAATGCTAGACTGTCTTCTTACATCAGTGATGTGTGCTAAATCAGAACACGTAAAAAACAATGTTGGATAAATGTGAGCAATGAGTATTGCCCCCCCTACTAACCTAATCCATCACTTCCACCCCTTAAACAGTTGTAAAAAGGACCTAAATCCCTAAACTCGATGCCCTCTGCCCTCATAGAATCTCATTACTTCCTCTAAAACACCATTTTCAGCAATGGGCACACAGTGAATTGTTTCTATCAAGAGGGCTTACATGGGACCTCAGTCTTTAGATATTGCCGAGCGACTGAGTAAATTACCACCTTAATGGGACACACTCCGACCTACCTTAGCATCACTTTAATTGATGCCATGATTTACAAAGTACTGACACTATCCTTTCCTCCCCTCATCCATTTGGACACCCATTATATCTCCTTTCCTTCACTTCCTAGTTGTTTAAAGATGCCTATGGCTGGTTATTTACAAAGCATAGTTGTATATCCAGTGAGATACCAGTGTCTTGGGAAATATCTGGTACATCTACAAATCTTCTTTCTCATTCTCTCTGCCTTGCCCATGCTTTTTATCTCCCACTCCCTCTGTAGGTTTAGATGATCTTATTACAGCTTACAAAGCTATACAAATAAACAATGCAATATCTTAAGACAATCAGAGACTACAACTGAAGACCTTTGCTCTAACGTTATCAGTTAACAGTTTATTTTATTTGAACTACTAGCCTGTTTCTCTCTCGATCTCTCTGAGCATCTTTCACATCAACTTAAAATGTCTCTTGGTCTCTGTCACTTTCTGTGTGTTTCTATTTCTAGGCTTCTTTAGTCTCTCTGTTTCTCTCTCACTCACAGCCTCTCTTTCTGTACCTCTTTCCCTGAATTTCCCTGTTATGTACAGAATTTTGTCCTGTGCAGAGCAACAGCTTGGGAAACAAAAGAGTAATTTAGAAGACTTTGTCCATGAACCTGCAATCTCTGCTGCCCTTTTATCTATCATCTCCCATTAAACAGTCCCCATTTCTGTGGCCCAGAATCCATCACCTCCTTGTCCCACAGCAGCAAGCCCTTCCTCATCTTTCTGAGTCCCTCCTCTCCTCAGCTTAATCCAACCACACAGCACTTCACCCCCTTATGCATCTCCCCTTAGAGTTTGGCCTTCTCAACATTCCTTCTTCAGCTCAACCACACAGCTTTTCCTCCTCCGTCTCTGCTTAGTCCTGCTCATCCTTTTGCTGTCCACATCCTTTACCCTCATACGCTTTCCCACCTCCCACCACATTCCCTTCTACTGGTATCTCTTCTGGCCTTCCTCCACACCTATTCCCCATTGGAAAGTATTTTTGCTGACTGTCTATCTGTCATCTCTCCAGTCCTCCACGAAACTGCCCTGCCAGGTTTGCTACACAAATCCTTGTAAAGGGGATTTCTCAGGTGAGCTGCAAGTGCTTTTGATATCAAACACAAATAACACAAAGTCAGAAACTTGACCACCCAACTGGAAGGTACACTTTTTGCTAGAATGTCATCATGTTTCCTGCCACCAGTCCATTCAACTGCCATGGAATTCGACACATGGGGCTCATGGGCCACACAGTTTGTCCATGGCCAGGATACCTCTTTGTTGATACTGCTCCAAAAGCATGTGATTTTAAACAGGCGCATGACACACATTTAATGCATTAGTTGTCAAATGTCTTTAAGCAAAGTCACCCTTGATAAAACTATTTTGATACTCCTCCCCCTCCCATGATGTAACCTGCTAAAATGTTTAACAGTGGACATTGAATAATGAAGATATTTCACATTATATGTTTAGGGTACTTGACTGTCCTAGAATTCAACATAGCAGAACTGTTAGACCTGACAGCCTTAGGGTGGTCACCCCTAACTTTTTGCGTGCCTCCCTCCACTTTCTAGATTTCTGGTTTTAATACTCTGCACACTTTACCAGTGCTAACCAGTGCTAACGCGCATATGCTCTCTCCCATTAAACATGGTAACATTGGATCATACCCAATTGGACTATTTAATTTACTTATAAGTCCCTAGTAGAGTGCACTATATGTGCCTAGGGCCTGTAGATTAAATGCTACTAGTGGGCCTGCGGCACTGTTTGCGCCACCCACCTAAGTAGCCCCTTAACCTTGTCTCAGGCCTGCCATTGCAATGCCTGTGTGTGCAGTTTCACTCCCAATTCGACTTGGCATTTAAAAGTACTTGCAAAGCCTAAAACTCCACTTTTTCTACAAATAAGACACCCCTAAGGTATGCCCTAGGTAACCCGTAGGGCAGGGTGCTGTGTAGGCATAAGGCAGGACATGCACCTGTGTAGTTTACATGCCCTGGTAGTGTAAAGCTCCTAAATTCCTTTTTACACTGCTGTGAGGCCTGCTCCCTTCATAGGCTTACATTGGGGCTGCCCTCATACATTGTTTGAGTGGGAGCTGCTGATCTGAAAGGAATAGGAAGGTCATATTTAGTATGGCCAAAATGGTGATGCAAAATCCTGCTGACTGGTGAAGTTGGATTTAATATTACTATTTTAGAAATGCCACTTTTAGAAAGAGAGCATTTCTCTGCACTTAAATCTTTCTGTGCCTCACAATCCATGTCTGGCTGGGTTTAATTGACAGCTCCTGGTGCGTTCACTCAGACACACCCCAAACACAGGATACTCAGCCTCACTTGCATACATCTGCATTTTGAATGGGTCTTCCTGGGCTGGGAGGGCGGAGGGCCTGCCTTCACTCAAAGGACTGCCACACCCCCTACAGGGACCCTGGCAGACAGGCTTGAACTGAAAGGGGACCTGGTGCACTTCTAAGCCACTCTTTGAAGCCCCCCTTCCACTTCAAAGGCACATTTAGGTATTTAAACAGGGCCTCTGCCTCTACCAACTCAGACACTTCCTAGAGAAGAAACTTGAACCAGAACCTGCATCCTACCCAGAAGAACTGCTGGCTGCCCAAAGGACTCACCTGACTGCTTTCTGTGAAGGACTGCGCCCTTGCTGTTGCCCTGTTGCCTTGCTGCTCTCTGGCTGAGGTGAAGAAGTGCTCCCCAAGGGCGTAGATAGAGCTTGCCTCATGTTCCCTGAAGTCTGAGGACCAAAAAGACTTCCTCTCTACGAGAAGGACTCCTTGTGCGGTGAAATTCAATGCACAGCCTGCGAGAAACGACACATATCCTGCACCGCGGTGAAAGTTTCACTGCACGCGAACCGTAACAACGCAGCCCGACTTCGCATTGAGAAGATCGATGCAGCACCAGCGTAGCAACGGGAAATTCAACGCACTGCCCACTGGATCGACGCACAGCCGAGCCGGAACGACGCAGCCTGACTTTCAGAGAGGAATTGATGCAGCACCTGCTGTGCAGTAGAAAATTCGACGCACTGCTCACCGGATCGACGCAGCTCCTGTGACTTTGTCCTGCCAGCACAGGAAATTCACGCATCGTCCCCAGGGAGTCTGAAAACCCTGCAACCCGAAGAGGATCCACAACCGAGCGCCGGAAATCGACTCACAGCCGTCCCTGCGTGAAAAGTAAGCGACGCATCACTGTGTGCGGCCCGAGAAATAGACGCACACCCCTTTGTTTTCACGCATCTCCTTCTCTGTGGTTATTTGTGGAGATTTTTCACGCGAACCATGTACTTTGTGCTTGAAAAAGACTCGGCTTTTAAAAGATTTAAGACACTTTATATCACTTTTCAGTGATATCTCAACATACACTTATTGTATTTTAATAGTTTTGACCTGCATCTCATTAGATACATATTATATATTTTTCTAAACACTGTGTGGTGTATTTTTGTGGTGCTATTTGGTGTTATTGTATGATTTATTGCGCAAATACTTTACACATTGCCTTCTAAGTTAAGCATGACTGCTCAGTGCCAAGGTACCAGAGGGTGGGCACAGGATAATTTGGATTGTGTGTGACTTACCCTGACTAGAGTGAGGGCCCTTGCTTGGAGAGGGAATAACCTGATTGCCAATGAAATACCCCATTTCTAACAAAAACAAACATTATCTTTACTGGTGCATTAACCTACTCCAGTCTTCAAACATGTTATGTGACTTCAAAGGCAGCAGCAGCATTGCAACCTTGCCACGCATACTCACTGAACTGCCACAGCATAGGTAGCGAATATTCCTATTTATCTACCACACAAAACAGGTTGATCATTGACAAGAGCAATACACACTTACCTCACAGACAGTAAATGTACAGCATATGCAGCAGGAAGCCGAGCCTGGTACCACCCTGACCCCAACAGTGTATGCAGGCTGGTGTGAGGTACATGGCTTAATAGGGGATTCTCTTCCTGGAACTGAAATGGGCATCTGGGTGTACAGTAAGTACAGAAGTCTGCTCCAATGTTTCCATATTGTATGCAGAAAGGAGGGTGAGGGTAGATGCCAGCTCAGAATGTTGAGTCAGTGACCTACTGCCCACAACTCTTTCATCCCCAACAACTCATCTGTTTTCCATTAGTGCTCATCTGCAAGCAATCGAGCCCCTTAAATCTTTTCAACTTACCCGCACGAGACCATCAGGCAGTTGTTAAGTGAGCTTGTAGTGTACCATTCCAGATTGCTTGCTGCCTTTCAGGCACCATGAGTATGATATTCATTTTTGAAAGGTTCAGACACTGCTACTGGAATTTAACATTTGTGCAGAATGTGTGTAGATGTCTGCAGATGGCACAAAAATGGTACATATTACTACCGACATGTAGTTACCTATAATGTCAGTTAAAAGGAATGATGCATTCTTTTTCCTTAATTTCAAAATACTGTATTTACTTTCTGAACCTTATGTTCAAGTAGTGCTGCACAATATCAGTGACAGCACAAAGAAAGCCCAGAAGAAAACACAATTAAAATATATGTTATACTTTAATACGTTAGGATACTTTTATAGACTTTTTGGAACGCAAAACTGTTGAGGCCTAACATTGTCTATCTGTAACAGCCATTTGATGGATACTTATTCTAGCTCTTTGGATGGAGAGGAAATGTTGCCCCGCAAGCCTGCTGGTTTTTGTAGGTGGGTGTGGGATGTGCTTGTTGCAGCTCATTTCACCCATTTTACCCGTACACTTAAAAAATAGCTGAGTAGCAACTCTTTATTATGAACAAACATGTTAAATAATGATAATCTGTGGATTTTTGTTTACTGAGAAAGGAAGGAAGCGGCGATTGTGGAAAGCAATAAAGGCACAAAGAGGACTGTCAGGGCTGCAGCTGTCCTTGCAGGAATATTGCTGGTATGGCTGAAGGTCAGGCCAGCACACCATGCCCAATCCAGGGAACCTGTTGGGTGGGGGAGGGAGTGGGCTAAAGCCCTCTCATCCCAAAGGTATCTATGCACCTGAAAGACTTAGGTCAGGGAGGCTTTGAATCACACCATGAATCACCCAACGTTTCTGGAAAAATGTAAGCATGTGAGGCTTGCCAGACTTTGCACTGAGTCAAGATAGCCCAGCATCTCTCTCCTTTTTTCAAATATACTTGTGCTTTAATTTTTAGTGGTGCTTTTGGAAAGGGCAGGCCCACCACAAAAGGCAAGGTAGTAAATATGTGCATACATTTTTATGTCTGATTTTATTTCACTAGATGAGGTTGGTAAGACAGTTATAGCTGCCATGGACAGACCAATCTACCATGTGGAACAGTCTAGGTAAAACAATCCCATATTTGTGAAACAAACTTACAGATTCCAACACAAAGTTAAATTTAATTGAGACTTCATATTTTTCCAGGAAAACCTGTTAATATTTGTGGGCATCATGGAGATGATTTTACCAGGCCCTAAAGGAAAATATCAATTAAAAGCAGAGATACAGATTTGTAAGGCAGATATGAGGGCAGTTTGACAAAGAATGTGTTGAGCCAGCTTACTTTGAGCTTACTGCCAATACACATGACTTTATTCCCATTAGATATGGAAGTCCAAAGTCTACTCTGATTGTGCAGTGTCGATTGTGAGTCCTATACATTGTTATTAGGTGGTATTGGGTGTGTTGTAGTTATATCCTACATTAGATGATGTCCTGAAAGGGTGATCAGGACTCCACAGGAGTAAATGTCATACCTAATGGTTGCTGTTGTGCTTCCTCAACTTTAAATGGAATGAAAGTCAAAACTATGTTCCGGAGCACTGTAGAACAGGTGCTTAACTCAGGTCTCTGCAGTCCTTTGACTCAGCAGAATCCTCACTCCTATAGGACATCCGTAAGGCCCAAGACATTTGCTTATTTGTTAGCTAGCTTACCTATGTGAATATTTAGAGTTTCTCACTATAGGTTTGGAGCCGGTGGGGTCATCACTTTGCATTATTTCACTGCACTTCTGTTGTAAAACTGTAATGGAGCGGTATTTGTTAGCTGGGCATCAGTGCATGTTGACCCTCCCATTCGCCAAGTTCAGCAGCCAAAGCGGGAGCTGTCACTGGACTCCATGACTCAACAGGCTGGGCCAGAATAAAAGACTGATTAGTGACTTATGGGCCACTTCTATCTGCAGGTCAGCTGAAAAGGCTTATAAATCACACTTCACATGAATGCCATTATAGCAGATGGCAGACGTGGTGTTGCTAAGGAGTTAATCACACACTCATCGAAAAAAACAGTTAACAACCAACTCACCACGTTCTTAGAAAACCACAACTTCGTCAACGTCTCCCAATCCTGATTCAGGAAAAACCATAGCACCAAAACAGCCCTCCTAGCTGAAACAGATGACATCCGCTCCCTGCTGGACAAGGGAGAGACAACGGCTCTCATCTTACTAGACCCCTCGGTAGCCTTCGACACAGTCTCCCATTACACTCTGATAAGAAGACTCCACGAAGCCGGCATCAGAGACAAGGTGCTCAACTGGATCCAATCCTTCCTCTCTGGCAGAACTCAATGAGTGAGACTGGCCCCTTTCCTTGCAGACCCCACACCTGCCACCTGCGGAGTGCCCCAGGGATCCTCCCTTAGCCCCACATTGTTTAATGTCTACATGGCCCCGCTAGCCACCCTCGTCAGAAGCTATGGAATCAACATCATCTCCTACGCTGACGACACCCAACTCATCCTCTCCAATGAACCTAACAAAGCCAAACACATCTTCCACGAAGGCATGGAAGCAGTCGCCAACTGGATGAGAAACAGCTGCCTTTAACTCAATGCAAAGAAGACAGATGTACTCATCGTGGGCCCTCAACCCAACACATGGAACGACTCCTGGTGGCCACCCACCCTTGGAACCCCGCCAACCCCCAAAAGCCAAGCCCACAACCTCAGAATCATCCTGGACTCTGACCTCAGTATAAACCATCAAATCAACTCAGTCACTTCCATCTGCTTCTTCACCCTCCGCCTCCTATGCAAGTCCTTCAATTGGATCCCCTTCGAACATAGAAAGACTGTCACACACGCCCTCATTACCAGCAGACTGGACTATGGCAACACTCTCTATGCCGAAATCAACAAGGAACTCAACCGCAAACTACAAAAAATCCAGAATACTGCTGCCAGACAGATCCTTGACCTACCTCGACACTGCCACATCTCACAACACCTGCGTACACTGCACCGGCTTCCCACAGAGAAAAATATCACCTTCAAGATCCTCACCCACGTACACAAAGCCTTCCACAACCCCAGCCTACTTGAACTACCAACTGAAACTCCACGTACACAACAGAACTCTACGCTCAGCCCAGCTCTCTCTCACAGAAGTACCCTGCATCAGGAAAACCAGAACAGGAGGACGCTCCTTTTCCTACCTCGCAGCCACCTCCTGGAACGCCCTCCTTCTCCACATCAGACAAACCATCCCCCTCCTCAGCTTCACAAAGGAACTGAGGACCTGACTTTTTTAAGAACCACCTCACCGGCAAATGCTACACTTTCCCCCCTCCCCAGCACCTTGAGAGCCTAACAGGTGAGTAGTTGCGCTATACAAGCATTGATTGATTGATTGATTGAAGAGTGGTGAAAGCAAAACAGAAATTAGTAAAATTTGGAAGAAAGAACAGAGAGCTAGTGAAAGTGAGAGATGCAAACAGGCAAATAAAACAAGGTAGGGACAGAAATGAAAGAAAAAGTAACGATTTTGAAAAAGTGAGGCAGAAAGAAAGCAGAAAACATAAAAGGGGAAAAGAATGCAAAAGGAAGTTGGGTAGGGCGAAGAAAAACAAAGAAAGAAAGACAAAAGAGGGAAAGAATGCTGAAAAGAAAGAACAAAGGGGAAAGGGACAACAAAAGTGGAATGAAAGAGGGAAACAGAAAAGTAGACACATTAGGTCATGGAAAAATGCATGAAAGAACATGGATGGCACTGTGCTAATCCCATGAATAAAAACATTTGAGGTGAGAAAATTTAGAATGTCTCTGGTGTTGTAGGGTGCCCTATAATAGAGCTCCTCTCCACCTACACTTGGGAACTACCCAGAGATCTCTCTTTTTTTGCATAATTTATGCATCACTCTAGGCCTGAAATGGCATTGTTTTGACTTGTACTGGGTGGTCCCTTGTGTCTGGATGAAATTAAACATCTCTGAAGACCTATAATGATAAGTATAACATTAGAATGTTTAAAGTTTGTGTAGTTTACACTCAGTCTGTATAGGGAAAAAAAGTTTTCCTAAATACAACTCAGTTTTACCTTGTTTTTTCCATTGAATTTTTTTGTTTTTTTAAATTGTTTTAAATAAAAATGTGTTCACATCATAGAATCCAGTGTTTCAAGTGTAGACGTGTTATGTGGAGTGTAGTACAGTACCGTGGAGTGTTGTAAAGTCTATTGTTGGAGTATTGTAGATAGGAATTTAGTGGCATAGAGTAGAGCATAATATTGTATCGTACAATGTTGTAAAGTGTTATATAGTGCAGTGGCTTGGTGTTTCATAATTGAGTCAAGTAATTTTAGACTGGATGCATCAAGTTGTACTCTGGTATGTTGTGTCGAATAGTAGAGTAGGGTGCTGTAGACTGCCACAAAGTGGAGTAGAGTGCTTTAGAGTGGAGTATGGTGAAGTAGAGTGTCATAGAGTGGAGTATCATCAAGTGAAGTGTCATAGAGTACAGTGGAGGACAGTGTCGTAAAGTGGAGAGCTGTGTCATATAGTGGAGAGTTGCTTCGTAGAGAGAAGTTGAGTGGCGTGTCGTCCATTGTCACACAGTGTGGTACAGTAGCATAGTGTGGATGGACATAGAGTGGAGAAGAGTGGTATAGAGTGTAGTACAGTGTTGTAGAGTAGAGCTGCATACAGTGAAGTAGAGTCAGTCAGTGGATCAGGGTAGAGCGGAGTGTAGTACAGTGGCATAGAGTGGGATAAGGTGTAGGAGAGTGGAATATAGTGGAGTGGAGTACACTGGAATGAGGTATGCATGAGTAATACAACAAAAGGGTTAGGTGTAATTCCACGACTTCACTGGGGAATCAGAATGTCATGTTCAGATTGCCACAATTACCTTCGACCCCGGTTGGTTTGGGGTTCAGGTGAGGCACTGTGAGCTAACCAGGAATTTGGCCAGCAGTTCTGACAGTGCTGACGGATTCAGGCCCCCAAAATCCAAAGTTCTGTTGTCCTAATACACAGTCCTATTATCATAGTAGGAACCATATAACACTCTAGAGTAGGTTAAAGTGGCACAGAGTGGAGTGGCATGTTGTAGACTGTAGTGGGGTGAAGTGCAGTAGAGTGGAGTGGCATATCTTACAGTCAAGTAAGTGTCATAAATTGGAGAACCATGTTGTGTACAGTAGAGTGTAATGTGGTATCATTTAGTGTTGAAAAGTGATGTAGATGACATTAGAGTACAGTCTAGTTGATGTTTGTGGCGTGGTGTACAGTACAGTGTGGTAGAGTGTGGTAGAGTTGATTGACATACAGTGTCATACAGTACAATGGCATACACTGGCGTAGAGTGGAGTGATGTTCAATGGTGTAGTGGAGTAGAGAACTGTGCCAGAGTAGATTGGAGTAAGGTGGGGTGCAGTAGCATGAAAAGGGTTGTGTACAGTGTCTTATAGTGGAGTAGAGTATCATAGAATCAAATAGGTTGTTGTACAGTGGCATACAGCATAGTTCAGTGTTGTACAGTGGAGTGAAGTGGTATAGACAGGAGTAAAGTTTTGGAGAATGACATACAGTGTAGTAGAGTGTTGTAGAGTGGACTTGCATAGAGTACAGTAGCGTGTCAAATGGTGGAGCTGCACAGAGTGGATTGTTTCATAGTAGCATAGAGTGACGTCAACTCTCATGCAGTGAAATAGAGTTGAGTGGAGTGGTACAACGTAGTGTGGAGTACAACAAAGTGTATTGGTGTATTGTACAGAAGAGAGGCATGGAGTGGAGTGTACTGGTGTAGCGTAGGTACTAAGCTGTTATAAATTAGAATGGGATCTCGTACAGTGGAGTGAAGTGCTGTGTCCTATAGTAAAGTGTAAAATAATGGAATAGAGTGTTGTACATTGGTGTGTACAGGCATAGAATGGAGTATAGAATTGGACAGTTGAGTGTACGGGGACAGAGTGGAGTAGAATGTCACTAAGTGCCTCGAAGTATGGTTGACCTTTATAGAGTGGCATTATATAGATTGGAGGTGAGTGTCATATAGTTCAGCAGTGTAGAGTGGGGTGGCATACACCTTAGTTGTATAGAGTGAATTACCATAAAATGGAGTAGCATGCGGTGGAATACCTTTCAGTGGAATTCTGTACAGTGGAGAGTAGAAGAGTGGAGTGGGATAGAGTGGAATAGCGTAGAGTGGAGTGGTGTACACTGTAGTGCACAGAGTGGAGTAGGGTACAGTCGATTAGCATAGAGTAAGGTAGCCTACATTGAAGTGGCATAGCATAGAGTCTAGGAAACATTTAATTGGAGTGGTGTCCAATACCAGAGACAGGAGGGCTGTGTCGTACAGCAGTGGTTCTTAACCTATGGTCCAGGGACCCTAGGGGGCCACAAAGCCAACTGAGGGGGTCTGTGACTGCTTAGAAAATTAAATAATATTAACAGATTAAAAAGGTATATAAAGAAGCGATTGAAAATGTGTAATGTTCTGTGAATGTGAAGGTATTTGATATTGGAGACTAAAAATGAAGTTAGTATCCTAAGATTGATTTGAACAGAATATAGGGGGCCATTATGACCCCGGTGGATGGCAGTAAAATGGAGAAAAGTACTGCCAACAGGCTGGTGGTACTTTTGCCCTTATTACGACATTGGCGGTTTGGCTCAAGCCAAACCACCAGTGGTCCACACCGTCTGCCACGGCGGTAATTACCGCCGGGCTGGAGACTTCAGTCTGCAGCCAGGCGGCCATCACTAGTCTGCCCACAGGATTATGACCCTGCCTACCGCCATGGTTTTTCGTGGCAACCTTACCGCCATGAAAACCATGGCAGGAGGCACCATCAGTGACAGGGAATTCCTTCCCTGTCACTGATAGGAGTCTTCCCTGCCCCCCTCCCCGTCCCCAGGTTTACCCCCAAGCCCACTCCCCCTCCAGACCCCCCCACGACTTACACGCACCTTCACTCACCAACGTACACATGCATGCACACACTCATACTCATATTCATCCATGTATGCATACATCCATCCACACACACTGACATACATACATGCACACATGTATGCACACAACACAACATACACGCACTCACACATCCATACACAAACAACACGAATCACACACTCGCATACACGGCCGCACAGACATACACCCCCCCCACACACACAATAACCCCACCCCCTCCACTATCGGAGCAACCGACATACCTTTTGTGAGGGGGTCCTCTGGCAGGAGGCGAGACGGGCGCTGCTGACAGCAGCAGCATCCACCAGAAGAACACCGCCAGGCCATATCATGGGTCATGATACGGTCTGCAGCGGTCTACTGGTGTGGCGTTGCTGCTGGCAGAAGCACCACCTTACCGCCGTCTGCCGGCATGACCACAGCCAGATTTCCTCCATCCTTCTGGTGGAAATCCAGCTATGGTCATAATCCGGTTGACGGCTGGTAGCCGAGGCGACGGTCTTTTGGTGGCTGTCGCCACGGTGGTAGGCGGGTTTTACCACTGATGGTATAATGAGGGCCAAAGTATGGACAATGAGTGGCCTCAATTGAATATAGAAATGCTTCAACCTTCATATAAAAATTTAAATTTAGATTTTTGTTTATATTTCTTAATTAAATAAAATATTAAATAATTTCAGCATGTGTTTGATGAATGCTTCTTTCCTTATTTTTGTTTTGTAATATTTTACAGTTCAAATCATCGATAACACTTATGCAGGGGTTCCTGGCATGCAGTAATGACTCATTATGGGTGCCCGGATTACAATAATGATTCAGTAGGGGTCCCCAGGGCCCAGTAATGATTAAGTGAGGGTTAAGAACCACTGTTGTACAATTTTGAAAAATGTTGTAGAGTGTAGTATAGTGTTGTACAATAGAGTGTACAGGCATAGAGTTAAGTGCAAATTTGGACAATGGATTGTATGGGGGTAGAGTGGAATATAGTCTAGTAGAGTGGCAAAGAGTGTAGGAGATTGTAATAGAGCTATATAGATTGGAGGAGAGTACACTGTAGTTGTCTAGAGTGGAGTAGTGCCAGTGGAGTGGCATAATGTGGAACATCGCAGAGTGGAGTAGCATAGACTGGAGTGGCGTGTAATGGAGTGGCATAGGGTCTAATAGTGTAGTAGTATACAGTAATGTGGCGTAAAGTTTAATAGCATATATGTTAGGAATGGGGTTTCTAGTGGGCAGTCAGGTTACACCCTGTCCAACTATGGACCTTCACTCTAGTCAAGGTAAGGGAGTCACACACCTAAGATAACTCCTGCTCACCCCCTTGGTAGCTTGACATAGGCAGTCAGGCTTATCTCAGAGGCAATGTGTAAAGTATTTGTACACACACACACAGTAACACAGGGAAAACAGCACAAAAGTACTTTATACCAGTTTAGAAAAATAGCTAATATTTACCGGAAAAAAACAAAAAAAATTACAAACATACACAAGAAAAGAAATCAATTTTTAAAGTTAAAAGAGTCTCAATCCATGGGAATCCATGGGTGTGTTGTTTTAGCACAAAGTACCTGGTATGCGTTAAAAATAAAGCTGCAGGAGAAGTGATGCATCAGAAAAGCAAACGATGCATTGATTCCTTACTCACAAGTGAGGCTATGCGTCAATTCTTTCCCTGTGGGGAGGTGATGCATTGATTCTTTTCCCCACAGGAGAACGGTGCATTGATTTCCAGACACGCAGCCTCAGGTCCTTACTGTGATGCTGAAGATTTGATGCCCAGGGTTGATGTGTGGAAAATTCCGACACACTGTGTGAAGAGTCCGTGTTGGAAATAGGAGCTGCGTTGAATTTCCAACCGTGGGACAGGTGCCACGTCTAATTTTCAGCAGTGGGACAGGCACTGTGTCTATTTTTCTGATGCGCACACAGCGGTGCGTGGATTATACCCAGCAGGTTACCAGCTTCCACTTCTAAGGGCCAAGGGACTGGATGTGGCACCACTTAGCAAGTAAGGACTCTCAGCAGTAGAGCCCAGGCACTGGCAGATGAGGTCTTTGATGTCCCTGAGACTTCACTACAGGAGGCAAGCCCAGTTCAAGCCCTTGGAGAACCTTGGAAAGCAGGATGTAGAAAGCAAAGTCCAGTCCTTTCACTTCCAGAGGTCGTAGGAGCAGATCACCACAGCAAAGCAACAGGCAGAGTGGCAAGTCCACCTCAAGCATCTAGCTCTTCTCCCTGGCAGAATTACCTCTGTCCAGAAGTGTTCTGAAGTTGTGGCATCAGCAGTCCAATACTTATACTCATTTCTGCCCTTGAAGTAGGCAAACTGTAAAGGAAAGTCTTTGTAGTGCATAAGACCCTGCCGCTCCCTGTCCTTCCCTCAAACACACTCTAAGTGGTTGGAGTCTGCTTTGTATAAAGACAGGCACAGTCCTATTCAGGGGCAAGTGTCAGCTCTTCCCTCCACTCTAGCTCAGGAAGACCCATCAGGATATGCAGGACACACCTCAGCTCCTTTTGTGTGACTGTCTAGAGTTAATTCACAAGGAGCCCAACTGTCAATCTGACCCAGACATGTATTCAGCAGGCAGGCAGATGCACACAATAGTTAAGCAAGAAAATGCCCACTTTCTAAAGTGGTATTTTCAAACTTACAATCGAAAAACCAACTTTATCAAAATATGAATTCTTTAATTGTCATTTAAAAGACCCAAAACTCCATATCTATATTTGCTCCCAGTGGGAAATTACACTTAAAAGATATTACAGGCAATCCCCATGTTAACTTATGGAAGAGATAAGCCTTACAATAGTGAAAAACAAAGTGGAGTCTTGTGCCGTAGTGAGGCGTTGACTAGAGTGGCATAGAAAGGAATAGCATAAAGTGGTGTGGCAACAGTGGCATATGGATTTATGTGAAATTAGCAGTAATGTAGATCATTGTGAGCAGAGTAACGCAAAACATTGTGCTACCTTTCGTTTCTTCAGATTTACCAATTAATGCTGGGCATGCATGGTGGCCTTGCATTTGTTTTGTCAATCTAACTTAAGTATTAAGTTTCCCATGCAACACCATGTGTGACCATATGTGACTCAAGGGTACCACAATCCAATAATACAGCTAGACCTTTGTTACATTTTGGGCTGTGGTATACCATGATAACTTAACAGTATACTGTGGTACATGGCGATAACAAGACAGTACATTATTGGGTAAAAGTTGTTTTTAGAGAATGAAAAGGCAGCAACATTGTTACTACTACACTTTGGCAGAGTTCAGTAGGAGGTCCCTTCCTATTATCACTTAAAGTGGTAATAGGTAGGGACATTTATTTACATATTTTCTATAAATAATTTAAAATATATTTACAGCCATGAACCCTAGTAGTTTCACAAACTTTTGTGAAATTTCATAAATGTACCGCAGTGACAGATATCGCTGTTTAAATGCCTTAAAACTTAAAAATACTTACCCTACTTAACTGCAGTATTCAAAAGCATCATTTCTGCACCAAAATGTTTAATCCTGCCATATTTCACATAAATCCATTTAGCCGTTTTTTTGCTACATCAAATACAATAGTATATGGAAAATGCATTGGTGCGAAAACATGTTTTGTGACCCCCTTCTATCTTTACACACACTTAACAATTCAACATCAAAAAACTACATCATCTAAAAATGTATAAAATGTCATAGGTCTAGAAAGTTTTGTAGTGATTTATCAAAGGCTTGAAAAGTTTTTAGGGAGCTAAAATCCAAGGAAATCCTATCTTTGGGAATACTAGCTATAACTACAGAGTAGTAATCAGATTTAATGTGATTTATTTCTTTTTATCTATTGTATTTGTTATGTATTTGTTTACTGGTTTATGTGACCATAAATGTGTCTATTAGTTATTCATGTAGTAATTCTGAAACTTTATATATGTAGTCTAGTTTATTGTTTGTGCTTCCTTGCTACTTTTAGTAAGATTTTGCTACATATGAAGCCCAAAGTAAATGTAAGCCAATCATTGTTGTTATAACAATTAAGATATTATTTTTCCCTAATGGCAAGTTATCATGTTCTCCATATAATAGTTTGTGTAGCTCACTGCTAGGTCATTTTTCCATTTGGTTGCACAGGACTACATTAGGAGGATGGATTTTGTTTGCCTTGTTAAACACAGTTTTGGTTTTGTGAGCTAGAGAGCATTTAAAGAAAACTTATGTAGATTAAGATGTATTTTATTTATTATGTATTTTTTTATGTGTTTCCATTAGCATGTGACCATAAATGGGCCTTTTAGGTGCATAGTTGATTCTTTGGACTTTCTTGCTACATTTAGTAGGAATGTGCTAGATATGAAAGTGAACAAAGGAAATCATTGTTGTTATAAAATCTGAGATTATTATTTATTCCTAGTGGCCAATTATCATGTCTTCCAAAAAGTACTTTATGTTGCTCACTGCTAGGCCAGTGTTGCTTTTTGTTGCATATGGGTTGATATAAAAGCTGTTTTTCTTTGGATTATGGGGCCAGTTTTATTTTGTGAGCCATAGAGCATGCAAATTAAACTTATGTAGATTAAGATGTATTCTATTTGTTATGCATTTCTTTATATGGTCCCCATATCATGTGACTATGAATGGGTCTTTCGGCTATTCTTGTAGTAAATCTGAAACGTATATATGCAGTTTAGTTAGTCAAGCTTCCTTGTGTAGGAAAGGACCCTCTTTTTAGCATGTTGCCCACAATTCCTGGCTGATGTCAGTGTGTTTGACTGTGTCACTGAAGCCCTGCTTACCAGGAACCCCGTGCTTATGCTCTCTCTCCTTTCAGATTTGTCAATACATACTGGTAGCCCAGTATTTCATCCCAAATTGGCATACTGGTGCCCCCTTATAAGACCCTAGTATATGGCACTTAGGTACCCAGGGCATTGGGGTTCCAGGAGATCCCTATGGGCTGCAGCATTACTTTTGCCACGCACAGAGTGCCCATACAAAGTCTTCTACAGGACTGCCATTGCAGCCTGTGTGAAATGGTGCATGCACCATTTCCCAGCCTGTTACACTGCACCAGGTCACTTATAAGTCACCTATATGTCAGGCCTTCCAACCCTGAAGACTGGGTGCAAAGTACCTGTGTGTGAGGGCACCCCTGCATTAGCAGAGGTGCCCCCATGTCGTCCAGGACCATGTTTCTGGACTTCGTGAGTGTGGGGATGCCATTTTACACATGCACTAGACATAGCTCAATACCTATGTCCAGCTTCACATTGGTAACTCCGAATATGGCCATGTAAGGTGTCTAACATCCGGGAATTGTACCCCAATACTGATTGTATTGGTTCAATACCATGCACTTTGGGGGCTCCACAGTGGACCCCCAGTACTGCCATACCAGCCTTCTGAGGTTTTCTAGGCAGCCCCAGTTGCTGCCACCTCATAGGCACGTTTCTGTCATCCTGTTGCTTGAGCATCTCAAGCCCAGGAAGGCAGAACAAAGCATTTCCTTTGGGAGAGGGGTGTTACACCCTCTCCCTTTGGAAACAGGTGTTACAGGCACGGGAGGGTGTAGCTTCCCAGAGCCTCTGGAAATGTTTTGAAGGGCACAGATGGGGCCCTTCTTAGAAAATCCAGTCTACACTAGTTCAGGGACCCCAAGTCCCTGCTCTGGCGTGAAACTGGGCAAAGGAAAGGGGAGTGACCACTCCCCTGTCCATCACCACCCCAGGGGTGGTGCCCAGAGCTCCTCCAGAGTGTCCCTGGGTTTTGCCATCTTGGATTCCAGGGTGGTGGGGCACTCTGGAAGCATCTGAGTGGCCAGTGCTAGCTGGTGATGCCAGAGCCCTCCCCTGATAGGTGCTTAACTGTGTAGCTGACCAACCCCCCTTTTAGGGCTATGTAGGGTCTCTCCTCTGGGTGTTTCCTCAGATTCAGATTGTAAGTCTCCAACAGGAATCCTCTGCATCTTTTACTTCACCTTCTACTGACAAAACTGCACCCGGACCCTCCAGGAACTGTACAAACTGCAACAAAGAAGCAAAGATGCCAGCTGCAACATTGTATCTTCTGCTCCTGCCAGCAACTGCAACTGTTTCCAGGTTGTGCATTTTCAGAGGACTGCCTGTCTTCAGCCTGCACCAGAAGAGCAAAGTAATCTCCCTTGAAGTGAAGGAGTCGCTTCCCTGCTTCAGCAGGCACCCCCTGTAGTGCCGACCAGTGGCGTTGGTCCCCTCTCCTTGTGAAGTGCGTGGATACAGCAACACGGGTGGTGGACTGAAGCTGTCCCAATGGTCCTAAGGTCCAGCTGTCCAACTTTGGTGGAGGTAAGAGCTTGCATACCCATTCAAGACAGTACAGTGATTTGCGGTTGCCAAGGCTTGTGTGTGACCTTTCACAAAGTTCTTCATGCACAGCACAGCTCCAGCCCCCAGCACTCCTTCCTGCAACGCACAGCTTCTTGGGTGGTTCACCGGCAGCGTTGAATCCCTTTGTGTCATGCTGCATGGGCCTCCATTTGCACTTTCTTTGTACCCATGCTGTGGGACTCCTATGCACACTACCTGGACTTCTGAGGGCTCTCTGAGTTGCTGAGAGCCCCCTCTGTCTCCCCTACTTGGTAGAGGCCACCAGGTCCCTCCTGGTCCAGGGCAGCACCATTTTCCACTAAACCGAGCTTTGTGTGTCCAACCAGGAACCCGCATCCGTCTTCTTGGGTGTAGTACTGACTGTTTTTCTTCATCGGTGGTTCTTCTTTTGCACCTTCATCAGGGTTAGCAGGGGGTCCTTTTCTCTCTGGACTCTTCAGTGCTTCTTGGACTTGGTCCCCTTCTTCCACTGGTCTTCAGGTCCAGGAATCCATCGTTGGTGTCTTGCAGTCTCTTCTGGTTCTTGCATAATCTTCTATCACAATTTCTTGTGTGTTCTAGGAAACTTACTGTGATTTACTCCTGTTTTTCTGGGCTGTAGGGTGAGTTCCATTACTTACCTTTGGTGTTTTCTTACACTCCCAGCGCCCCTCTACACACTACTCTTGCCTAGGTGGGAAACCGACTTTCGCATTCCACTAATTTAGTATATGGTTTGTGTTCCCCCAGGCCCATTGCAACCTATTGTGGTTTTCACTGTTTGCGCTGTTTTCTAACTGTTTTTACAGCTATTTCTGCATTCTAGTGTATATACTGTGTATATTACTTACCTCCTAAAGGAGTATAGTCTCTAAGGTATTTTTGGCATTGTGTCACTAAAAAATAAAGTACCTTTCTTTTTGTAACACTGAGTATTTTCTTTCATGTGTGTGACTACTGTGTGACTACAGTGCTATTGCTAGAGCTTTGCAGGTCTCCTAGATAAGCCTTGGCTGCTCAGCTACAGCTACAGCTACCCCTAGACTACCTGACTTCTAGACACTGACTACATTTCACCAATAAGGGATAAATGGACATGGTATAAGGCATAAGTACATTTGGTACCCACCACAAACCAGGCCAGCCTCCTACATTGGTGGTGCAGCAGTGAGATAAGTACTTGCAATTGCCTTATCACTCTGTCACTGGTGCTTTCCAAAGAAAAGTGTACTCTATACATATAGCTATACAAATAAATATCTAGTTCAGGATCTAGTCTTTCACTTTCTTTCTAAAAGACTAGAGGTTATGTAGAGTAGGTTTTTTTCTTTCCTTTCACTCTACCCTAACTCACTACATGATGGCCCTTGTAACGACCCTGGCGGTCAGTGATGAAGTGGCAGTAAGTGCCGCCAATTGTGGCGGTGATAACTCCCATAGACAGCCAATGTACCACACCAACTGCCAGGGTGGAAACAACACTCACCACGGCAGTAGCCTCCAACAGCCAGGCAAAAGACGAATTACCGCCCACCATATTAAGACACATCAATCCGCCACCTTTTCCGGGGTGGTACCAACGCCATCAAAACCCTGGTGGAAACGTATCACAGAAGATAATAGACTCGCCATCGGAGACACAGGGAAGAACAATGCCGCCATGGAACCCGAACTGCAAGTCTTACCGACGATCTTCTACGGAATGCTCCACCTGAAAACCAACGCCAACGAAGATGACAATAGTTAGTATGGCTGCCTAGCACACAAGGGAGGGTGGGAGGAAAACGAGAGTGACACACACATGCACGACACACACCAGATACACACACACTACACACACGTCCAGCTGCACACGAAAAACTATTTGTTCCCGAAAAATGACAGAATTATGCAAGGACAACAGGAATGGACGAAAGTGATTGTAATCAGATCAACATCAAAATAACTAATTTGATTTGTCAATGAAACAGATATGTACACATGTACACAAAGGGACACTGCCCAGTCCAATATTCAAAGGGCCCACATGGCTACATGGCACAGTCTAAGGCCCAACTCGAATCCTGACCACATCCGGATAGTACACTGAAGGGGCATCAGTTTGCAAATAGGCAGGCACCTCAGGGGGAGGAGGGGCACCTCAGCCGGATGCAGGAACAAGCCAACTGGGTCTGGAGGGGGCTCCATGCCCATTGTTCTGTCCTGGGTAGTGTAAGGCCATAGTCTCTCAGGTAGGTGATTAGCCCACTGGTTCTGGATGGGCAACTTGCCCATTGCTCTGTCCTGGGGAGTGCAATGGCACACTCCCTCAGGTGGGTGACTTGCCCACTGGTTCTGGAGGGGGCTCCATGCCCATTGCTCTGTCCTGGGGAGTGCAAGGCCATAGTCTCGCAGTTGGGTGACTTTCCTACTGGTTCTGGATGGGGCAACATGACCATTACTCCGTCCTGGGGAGTGCAAGGCCACAGTCTCCCAGGTGGGTGACTTTCCCACTGGTTCTGGAGGGGGCAACTAGTACAGCAGCCCCTGGAGTGTGGCCTTCATGGTGTCCGCTGGCAGTGACGGTGACAGCTGCAGTGTGGTGGTGGATGGAGGAGCCTCGTGGGCTGCCTTTGCATTTTGGAGTGGCTGCAGTGTGGTGGTGGATGGAGGAGCCTCCTGGGCCACATCTGCACTTTTGGATGGCTGCAGTGTGGTGGTGGATGGAGGATCCTCCTGAGCCACCTCTGCATTTTGGGGTGGCTGCATTGTGGTGGTGGATGGAGGAGCCTCCTGGGCAGCCTCTGCACTGTCTGATGGCTGCAATTCATCTGCTGGCAGTGGGGGCCCGTGACAGCTGGTGGTGGTGGAGGTGTCACCCTGACAGCCTCCGCTGGAGTAGAGGGCTTTGTTTACTTCAGTACATGGGGTGTGGATCCCTTACCCTTCCTGGCAGGGGTGGATGGGCTCTTTCACTTCCTGCCTGGTGGTGCAGGCTCCTCCCCCTTTTTGCCAGTGGTGCAGCCTCCTTCCCAGTTTTGCTGGTGGTGCAGGCTCCTTCGCCTCCTTGCCTGTTGGTGCAGGCTCCTTCCCCTTCTTGCTTGGTGGTGCAGCCTCCTCCCCCTTCTTGCCTGCTGGTGTAGCCTCCTTCCCCTTCTTGCCTGCTGGTGTAGCCTCCTTCCCCTTCTTGCTTGGTGGTGCAGGCTCCTTCCCCTTCTTGCCAGGTGGTGCAGCCTTCTTCCCCTTCTTCGATGGTGCTACCACTGTCCCCGTGGACTGTTTGGCTGAGGTGCTGAGCTGTGTCTTTGGTACCCGTTCTCATATGGGCAAGACGGGGGAAGGGGAGGGAACAGGTCAAGTTGGGAAAAGCTCTTTTAGGGACGTTGGGGTGGGAGTCATGGGAGATGAGGATGAGGGAGTGGTTGTTGGAGGTGTATGTCTGCTGGATTTGGGTGCAGGTGCATGGGCTGGAAGCTGATGTGAGGGGAATGGCTGTTGGGTGTGTGAGTGCTTGCGTTTGTGTCCTTTAGGAGGGGGGACTGACATGGTGGCAGAGGACATAGGGGACGTGTATATGGCTGTTGTGGAGGTGTCTGCCAGTGAGATGTGTGTTCTGCTTGGTGTGGTGATGCTGGGAGTAGATGTTGATGTATTGTATGCAGGTGTGAGTGTGGACGTGACTGTGAGTGAGGTAGAGGGGGAGGAGGGGGAGAGAGTTGAGGCAGTGGATGTTGTGGTGTCTGCAACTGTATGGTGTTTACGTGAGTGATTGTGTTTGCCTGTGCCACTCTTGGGCATTTTCTTGTGTGCATTCTCATCAGTATCTGTGCCTGGGATGGGTTGGGGTTGAAGAGAATGGAACTGGGAAGTGGGAGTTGAAGGGGGACGGTGGAGACAGGGACAATGGCTGCCATCAGAGAGGAGGCCAGAGCCTGAATTGATATCTGCTGGGCTGCCAATCCACTGTGAATGCCCTCTAGGTATGCATTGCATTGCGGCATCTGGCATTCACAATGGTTGACTGCCCTACAGAGATGGATCTCAGGAGGTCAATAGCCTCCTCACTCAGGGCAACAGGGCTCACTAGGGCAGGGCCTGAGGTGCCTGGGATGGAGGAGATGCCCACCCTCCTGGGTGAGCGGGCACGGGAAACTCACTGAGGGGCTGCTGGGAAGGCAGTGCTGTTACGGGAGGTGGCTGTACCTGCAGCTGGGGTGGTCACAGAGGTTTCTGCCACCATCACGGAGCTCCTTCCAGAGAGAGGAGGTATCTGAGCCTGTGTTGTCTCCTCCAGTTTCTGCCATGGTGCTCCCCTAGCCCTCCATCCCACTGGATCCCTCAGCATTGGTGAACTCTGCCTCCTGGGTCATGTGCGATGCAGCGCCTCTGTCGCCGGTGTCCCTGCTCTTCTGCCAGATGATGCTAATGCACACAAGAACAGAATGACAAAACAAGAAACGGGGGGAGAGAGACAAAGGATACACTGGGTCAATGACTGCACCAACACCACAGTTGGCATACACATCACCGTCACACACAGGGCAAGGCTTAAGCACTATGCATTGTACTACCAGTGTATGGCTAGTCAATAAGGCAAGATGAGGACCACACACTGCCAACTGCAGTACTCCTGGGACCCACGATGCCCTGGCTGAAATGGACTGCTAACAAGGTCACCTGTATTTGCCATGCACCCATTACCCTTCAGATGACCCACGTTGCAATGTCTGGCCTGGCCTTAGGGGCACCCACTGACACACATTCAACACCCGATACCACCCCACCAGCCAAAATATGTATTGATACCCAATGTACTCACCCCTTTGTGGCTGCTGTGATATCCTCAAGCTCCCATCCAGGTCAGGGTAGGCCACCGCCAGTATGCGAGCCATCAGGGGGGTCAGGGTCCGATAAGCACCCCTTCCTCGTTGGGAGGCCATCCCCAGCTGGGCTTCCGCGGTCTTCCATGCCCAGCCTCTCAGGTCCTCCCACCGTTTCCGACAGTGGGTGTTCCACCTGCCATAGACCTCCAGGGTCCACATGTCCTTGGTTTTGATGGGCGCTGACCTGCAGAGGCAATACAGACAGGAGAACACCATGGAACGAACAGTCCAGCTTGTCACACAAATGGCCCACCATACCCGTTTCCATCACCACTGGCACACACAGAGCCCAGCACACAGTATGTATACCACCAACAGACAATCCCGCTACCCCCTTGCACAATGCTTGCACACACACCTCCATGCATCCTTGCCACATGCATTGTGGCCAAACTGTACTCAGCTGTTAGTCACTGGGGTAGAACCCCATCCACCAGTCACTCCAACTCCTCCGAAGTGAAGGCAGGGGTGCTTTTCCCGGTCACACAGGCCATGGTAGGTTCCAGACACAGGTCCCAGCAGCACACTCACTGTAGGTGTTGTCCTGTTGAAGGTCAGGAAGCAAGTGAGGATTGAGAAAGAATATGGTGGTCACGTCTGCTGTGGTGTACACCGTTATCGCCGGCGTACATCTCCGTTTGCCACTGTACTCCATAGAGCCCATGTTATCCATAGAGAAATTGCACGGTACTGCAAGAACGCCTTCCGCCACGACACCCAATGTCACATACAGTACAGGCGGTTGCCATTTCGGTGGGGGGGGTGGAAACAGGCATATCGACAAATACAGCGTCACAGATTAGATTGGCACATACTTCACCATTAACATTGTCCCAATACATAAGTGCACCATATGGACTGCTGTTGTGGTTTTGTTGTTTAAATTGTGACAGCCTACTCACTTTTGTGTCCCTAAGATACCTACCGCTGCAGATGAATAGGAGGTGGAGACATACCCCCGTCTACAGACACCTGGTGGATTTAGCTACACTGGAGGACAGGCACATTATACTCACCTATAGACTGGACAGGGCCACAATCACAGAGCTGTGTGCCCAGTTGGGGCCTGACCTGATCTCATCTATCCGTCATCCGACTGGGATCCCCCCTCTTGTGCAAGTGCTATCAGTGCTCCATTTCCTGGTGACAGGTTCTTTCCAAGTGACAGTGAGCTTGGCAGCAGGAATGTCACGGCCAATGTTCTCAATCATGCTGGCAAGAGTGTTGTCTGACCTGATAAAACACATGTGCAGCTACGTTGCTTTACCCCAGGTGGAAGATTTGGCCACTGTGAAGGCCGGATTTTTTGCAGTGGGACATATACCCAATATTATTGGGGTGATTGATGGGACACATATTGCATTTGTCCCCCCGCCAGAATGAACAGGTGTACAGGAGTCATAAGAGCTTCCACTCACTGAATGTGCAGATGGTGTGCTTGGCGGACAAGTACATCTCCTATGTCAATGCTAATTATCCTGGGTTGGTTCATGATGCCTTTGTCCTGAGGAATAGCAGCATCTCAAATGTGATGGCCCAACTATAAAGGCACATGGTGTGGCTAATAGGTGAGCCATGGTCCCCACCCAATGTATGTTAGTGTATGCCTCTGCTGTTGACCCCATAGGATTGTGTGTGGCTAAATGTAGACCCTCAATACCTGCAGGTGACTCTGGCTATCCAAACCTATCTTGGCTGCTGACCCCTGTGAGGAATGCCAGGACAAGTGCTGATAAACGTTATGAGGCACATGGACGAACCAGACGGATCATAGATAGGACCTTCGGCCTCCTGAAGGCTAGGTTCAGGGGGCTCCATCTGACAGGTGTATCCCTGTGCTACTCACCCAAGAAGGTCTGCCAGATAGTAGTGGCATGCTGCATGTTGCACTACCTGGCCCTCAGACGCCACGTACCTTTTCTGCAGGAGGAGGAGACAGGGGATGGCCTTGTGGCAGCAGAAGACCCTGATGACAGTGAGGATGAAGAGGATGATGATGAGGATAACAGAACATCAGTTATCCGTCAATACTTACATTGACACACAGGTAAGACAGCGCAAATTCACATTTCTATGACTATTGGTGTATTCTGTGTGGCTGTGGCATGATGGCATTAACTTCCTTTTACCCCTACTTACTGTCACCTATGGTAATTTTACAGATGTTGGTGTACTGTTGTGTTGACTGCAACCAGCTACAGGCCATTATTTCTATGCTCTCACAATGTAGAGTTCAATAGCAATTGATGTAACTGTGTCCGTAAATACACTTTTTCAACACATGACATACAAGTAGTCGAGTTGTGTTCAAGGGTGTTTAGTTTAGTGCTAACAAATGTAGGGAAAATTGCAATGGAATGGGGTGATGATGAAGGAAAGTCCAGGGTATTGTTCCAGTCTGTTTGTAGCACAGGTGCAGTGTCCAAGTGGCCATAGGAAGTGTAGCAACGGCAGTTCAAGTTGGACAAGGTGACTGAGTGAGACACCAGGGGGTCAATCAGGAGAGTCTCATTTCCTGGCAGTGGTCTTGGCAAGTGTCTCTGGCTTCTGTCTGGGTTGCAGGGAACATATTAGGGGTGGTTCACCTTCTGCAGGAGGAGGGATGCTGGTGGCCTGTGGGTCCTGTGGTGGGGCATCCTGCCCAGTAGCGGCAGCGGCAGTGGAGGGCTGGTCAATGGACTCGCTAGTTGTAGGGGCCTGCTGCTGTTGCCTCCCTCATGATGTTGGCCATGTCTGTCAGCACCCCTGCTATGGAGATCAGGGTGGTGTTAATGGACTGCAAGTCCACCCTGATCTCTCCTGCAGCTGCCTATTCTCCTGCACGTTGTCAAGGATCTGGCCGATCGTGTCCTGGGAATGTTGGTAGGCTCCCAGGATCTTGGCGAGTGCCTCCTGGAGAGTCGGTTCCCTGGTCCTTTCCTCCCCCTGATGCACAGCAGTCCTCCCAGTATCCCTGTTGGCCTGTGCCCCTGTCTCCTGAATGGTCTGCCCACTGCCCCTGACCTCAGGTCCCTGATTGTCTTGGGGTGAGGTGTGGCCTGGGATCCATGTACAGATGGGGAACACTGCTGATTGACATGGCCTGGCGACAGAGGTGTGGGTACGCTGGGTGGGTGCTGTGGTTTTGGGTACTGACGGGAGAGGCTCTGTGGTGGTCTGTGAGTGGGCTTGTGTGACCGGCTGTCCAGTGGTCCCTGATAGGCCAGGTAGGTCATCCAGATCCAGAAGTCGAGAGTTACTGTCATCACTGGGGGCATCTTCAGTTGGGGGACTGGATAGTCGTGGCACCTCCTCTCCACTGACATTGGCTGGGGTACCCGTGTGGATGTAAGAGATGTATTATGCTTCATGTGTATGACATTTGTACATCCCTTGCTTCCCCTCTATCATTGTTGTTGCCCTGCCACCTTTTGCTTGTGTATGGTGATGTTAGTTTCCCTACGCTGTGCATGCTTTAGTGATGGATGTTCATGCAGGGCTGGGAGAGCCGTCCAAGCATTGGTATGGCATGCAGGGCCTGGCATTGGGGTTAGTCATATGTGTAGGTGCAGTATGTGGGATAGAGTGGAGTGATGGGAGTGAGGGTGAGGGTATGAGATGGCATGCAGGTATGGGGGATGATAAGTAGTAAATATGTACTTACCAGTGTCCAGTCCTCCGGCTACTCCAGCGAGTCCCTCAGGATGCAATATTGCCAGTACTTGCTCCTCCCATGCTATGAGCTGTGGGGGAGGAGGTGGGGGTCCACCGCCAGTCCTCTGTATGGTGAGCTGATGCCTTTGTGCTATGGAACATACCTTCCACGTAGGTCGTTCCACCTCTTCCTGATGTCGTCCCTTGTTCTTGGATGCTGTCCCACGGCATTCACCCAGTCCACGATCCTCCGCCATAGCTCCATCTTCCTTGCAATAGATATCTGCTGTACCTGTGCTCCAAACAGCTGTGGCTCTGTCATGACAATTTCCTCCACCATGACCCTTAACTCCTCCTCGGTGAAACAGGGGTGCCTTGGTGGTGCCATGGGTGTTGTATGTTGTGTGTTGATGAGAGTGTGTTGGGTGATGTGGTGTGTGATGTGGGGTGTGTGAGGGATGTATGGGTGTCAGTGTTGTGGGTTTAGTTGTCACAGTGGTCTTGGTGTCAGTCTGGTGGCTATGATTTGTAATCGTAAAGGGTTGTGGGTAATGTGGGTGTGAGTTTTATAGTGGTGTGGGTGTGTGGGTGTGGTGTGTGTTTTTGGTAGTCAGGTGTGTGTTTTTGGTAATGCACAATGTGGTGTTGTTTTGTATGTGGGTTTCCATTCTGAGCGCGGTGGGATGTACCGCCAATGGTTTACCGCCGTTGAATGTCAGCCGTGGTGATTAGTGGATCATAATGTGGTGTGCATTGTTCTGTTAGTGTAACGGTATGGGTTTTGGGACTGACACTTTAGCACTGACCTTTGGGCTGATGGATTTGGGTATGTGGTGGTATTCTGTCGGATTGGTGTGTGTGTGTCATAACATGGTGAACGGATATTTGCCACTGCGTCGGTATGTTGGCAGCCGTCAGCGTTTACTACCAATTTCATAATGAGGACCTATGTCTTCCTCTGAGGCCTCCCCTGGAGTCATGGGAACTCCCTATGAGAATGTGACTTGCAAAGTATGAATACAAAAAAACAGTGGCCGTGTATACGGTTCACACCTCCTATACATAAGTATAATGTAATCTAGCAAACAAAGTCCATATATTCGGAAAGAGTACCATACAGGGTGCCAAACTGGTAAGCACCCAGCCACTAAGGATGCAGCAGTGTCAGTTGAAATCAAATGACACTTGAAAATTCCACACTATTCTACCAAGGCACAAACCAAAGGTCCATGTCTTCTTGTTGCATCAGTAAAACTTCCGATTCAATATGAGTGTGTTGTAGCGTTTTTATTAATCTAAGTGTTCCATCTTGTGACCTCCATCATGAGTCCAGAGATACAACAGCCAACACATGTTTCATCAACAAAACTTCCTCAAGGCTGTGATATATACATACAAGAAAAAATATATATATCTACAGTCAAATTCTACAAAGGATAAACAGGGAGTTCTCATCATATAAATCCACCAAAGGAGAGATCCGCGATTGAAATATTGTATCAAGCATGATCCACCCATACCCAAAAGTGACCATATGGTTGAGAGAGCCAGCTTATATACTTAGAAATGAATATGAAATGTTTATGAACTAATGCGTAATAATGGCGCATAGAAAATGTATTAATGTATTTTGCTAAATGTGCGCTTGAAAAGTGCCCACGGGGAGTGGGCGCCAACATATACAGTGACTAATGAAACTGATTAATAATGATGAAATGTTATGTTAAAGTATGATTTTGCACTAATATAAAAGGTTATATGTTAAAGTTCTGCTAATAAATCATTAGGCCTTAATTATCATGAGTCGAGGCCTAGCTGCCTGGTTTCATATTAAATGTGTTTTTCTAACGTGCAGTGTGCTGACTTGCTGAAGGACATGAACTCGTATTTTTCCAAAGCTAGAAGATGAATGTAACTGTAGTAGATCCGTTCTCATGAAATTCGACTTGCTTAGTGAAACATTCTTGCTGAATGCAACAGTGTAGACTACTCGCAGGTACAAGGTAGCCTGGACTGGTACAGACAATGGAACCACTGACTGAAGATGCAAAGAGGACCACCAGAGTATGAAATCATACCGGACATTCTACCTGCTGAAGACGTCAATCATAAGGACCAATAAACTACATGAGAACTGTTATGGGGTGATAATTTTAATGAAGTCATTGAAACCCTATTGGAGGGAGATAGTGGGGTGCTGACCCCAACCAATTAAAACTTAGGGGACTATACAACAGAAACAGGATAAAAACCCTTGACACAAGGAAATGAGTTAGTTAGGGAGATGCTATTGCGATGTGCTATGACCCAGACACTTTGTCACTCTGCATAGAGACTTTGCTGTTTGGTTCTTCAAACTGTTGTTGCCCTTATAATGCCCGTTTATACTTTACCTCCTTATGAGGGAAGTGCCCCTTTACCCGACTGCTGAATTCCTGGCTGATGGTGAATCAACTGATGTCCTGAGGACGAAGACCGAACCTGTATGCTGAACCAATACGGAGGGTAATTATATGACAATTAAATTGTAATTGTCTGTTTGCTTTTCCTTTCTAGGTACCAACTTCTTCCTTTGACAGAGACCCTAGTTAGATGTTTTTTAAATTGGTGTTGCTAAATTGTTTTGCATGAAGCCCAACATGCCAATGCTAATTCGAGGATAAATGAGGGGTACACTAAACAGACGCAAATAGACAAATAACTGAATCTATGGTTTGTTGAATAATGTGATAATGATTCTCTGCTAAGGATAACCTATGTTGACATTGTGCTATATTCTAATATTCGTGATTCTTGCTTTGATGAAATCTTATCAGAGTTGGCATATTGTGACTATGCTAATGTGTTTCTTGGTTTTGAGACTAATAAACTTACTAGTAGAATTGTATTCAATAGGGAATAAACTTCATATAATAGTACTAAACTGGTGTGGTTATTCATGACTGCAAGGTCATGGTGGTTTCTGAGTTTTATTAATGTCTTTGACTAATCTGAATTGTCTTATTATTGTAAATATTGATTACGTTATTGACATATTGATTGACATGCTGATTAGTTATCTCGTCCTAAGGTGTCTTCAATCAGGGTTAAAAGAGTCATTGGCCTAAAACGAGTCGCAGAGTGAGTAAATTAGTCATAAAGGGACGCGTTAGCAGTTCTGGTAGCAGAGCAACGGTTTAGGCTCTTTGGGGCCCCAGGACGAAGGACCATTGTTTAAGTGTTTTTCGAAATAATGCAAATTGGAGGTATGATGCGTTTCTAAATTCCCCATGACTTTCCCGGAATCTCAGAGCTCGCCTAAGTGAGTTGGGTATGTTCTTGGCGCTCTACCATGTGTGGTGTAGAATGTGCGCTTGCTTAGCTTATGCGTATTGCAGGTGATTTGTGAAGTTGTGTGGATTTAGTTCAGGTAATGTTGTTTCAGTAGGAGTGGGCGTACTCTGCAGTATGAGAGTAAGGAAGTCGTCGAACTTCATGTGAGTGTGGTGCTTTGTGCTCAAAAGAGTATCCATTTGGTTGTTAGTGATGTATGGACCCGTCGTGGTCTAAGATTCCGGAGTATATTGACAAGTGTAAGAGACACTTGGGTTTATGTTGTAATTTGTGCGGTTTAATAGGTCAATCGGGCGTGGTTGACAAGTCGAGTTTGACTCAAATTGTGTGAGTGAAAACTTCAATGGAGATTTGGCAAGTTCTAAAGTGCACTAGAACAAACCATTGAAAAGTCGAGAGTAGGACTTGCGGGTCGAATTCTGCTTGTGAGTGCGGGAGCTGAGAAGGAGAGAGTAGCGGCCGAGGCTTCAAGTGAAATCTCTGTAAAGTTCTGAAGCAATTGTGTTACCCTTCCTGTAGTAAACCGGCAAATTTGGGTTTTGTTGTTAAAGGTGCTTGCAATATATTGCATTAGTTTTGTGTGAGGAGGACAAGCCGCAAGACTTTGTCAGCTGCAGTGTGTGTGATGTCATTTGAGCCGCGCTGGGATAGGTGAGTTGCTGAGAGGGGTCACGCACGGATTGGCAGCCGTCCGTGAGAGGCAATTGGTTGAGAAAGGTGGGTGAAGAGTGTTATGGGAATTAAAGTCACTTCCTGATTAGATTCTAAAGCAGAATCAAAGATGCAAAAATGAAGTTTTTCAAGGCTCTAAGGAGTGCTTGGAGGGGAGATACATACATTACAGCGAGTGTGGGGAGCCTACACTGCCTGAGGGTGCTCCAGCTTATATTGTAATGGAGGAGAAGGGAGTCGCGCCATGTCTTTGGTTAAAACTGTGGTGCAAATTGACAGAGAAAGAGGGATGTTTAGCGTTTCCAGAACACGGAACGTTTAATGTAAGAATCTTGGAAAATTTGCGAATGATGTTAAGTGTGCAAAAACCACCTCCGAGACCAGCGCAGTACGAGGTATTATCAATCTGGGATTTGATGGCCATACGACAGAGACAGCAGAAATTTGAAAGGAGAATGAAAAGAGCAGAAAAGACTTTAGCTGAGGCTATATGGGATAATGGGACCAAGATGTGGAGAAGGGGAATAGTTGACGGACTTAAAATGTTTCCGGCAATAACACAAGAAGATGACACACAGGGAAAGAAAGCCACTTGTAAGACAGACAAGGGCTCTAGTAAGCCAAAGGAGACTCAGAGGTCTTGGGCAGACACAGATGATTCAGACGGTGAAGAGTTTCTAAATCAGTTGTTACATGATCGCCCACCACCATATGCCATAAATGATAACGTACAGAGCACTAGTGTGGGTTCTGAAGACACGGCACAAAATAAGGGCATCACAAGTACAGGTCAGACAAGTGATACAGTTTTGATACAGAATGGTGTCAGTGTACCCACTGCGCCAGACACACAGATACAGTTGCAGCCTCCACAGATTCAAAGGATTTATCCTGATGTTCCAGTATTGGAAACAACTACGAGTCTGATGGTGCCGCTTGATCCGGTATACACGAGATCAAAGTTAGTGCAAAGTGAGCCAACTCCGCAATTGCTGCCCCAGCTGCAGCAACAGCTGGTTCCAAGTTACACTTCAGTTGCACGACCGCAGTCAGTACCTACAGCACCAATGATGAAACTAGCTATGGGAGTTAATGCTCCACAGGGTTTGGGACTTGGCTAGACATCAGCTGTTATATCATTGCCAATTACTGTTGGTCCACCAGTACTGCTGTATGCGCAAGGTAAGCTTGGCGTATGTGATCAGGGTGTAATGACCCAAGAGGCAATAAGAGGAGGGCCCATAGGACACTTACAGGGAGAACAGACAGTTGAAAGGGCTAGATCCTTGTTAGACTTTAGTCCGATTGGGATTCCTTTGGAGAAAATGAGGCAAGCAGGGTTGGGAACACTAACCCCACAGGTAATGAGTACAAATACAACACAGACACCAATGGTGCAGTCTGGAAATATTTTGTTGTAAGGCTTAACAGCGCAACAATTGAACGAGTGGTTAGACAAACTCAACACTCTGCAGACTACTGCAGTGACTGCAGAGAGGTCAGGAAGGGAAGAATACCTGAATTTTGTGAGACTGGGTGTAGAAGCCATGGAACTAGTGGAAGGAACAATGGGGGTGAACAGACTAGAGTCATACACGGAAGCAGAATTGAGGTATCTGTGCCCCAAAATAACTAAAGAAGTGAGCAAGGCGCATCAGAGGTTGGCAAACCTGGCCGATAAATACAGCATAGACATTGAGAGTACTAAACATTTGAAAAGAAGCTATAGATTAGACTTTGAGCCTAAAGATTTCGAGCACATGAGGTCTACAAGAATGAAGGCACACCTCAAAGAAATACTGCAGAGTGTTCAAATTTGGGGAGCCTTAGAGAAATGGTAAGGCAGATGGGCAAAAAAGAGAGATAAAGAGAAAGGTGATGGTCTGTAACCAAAGCAGGCTAAAGCCGCACCGGACACGGGGACAATAACATTTTTAGCAATGAGAGAAACAGCCAGAGGGGTTCTAGTCCATGTACTGTGGTCTAGTGGTGACATCCTGTCATTCACAAATGATTATCCTAGGTTAAGAGTGGTATCAGCAGACGGACAGATTTGTAAAGCTTGAGAAATGTCTCTGGGAGGACTTGAATACCCTGTTTCAAATTATAGTTCCACCTGACTTACGGATTGAGTGCAAGAGGGGCGTAGATTGGCCGACAGAGGAGCCGGCAAGGGATAAGGTTACTGGAGCACCATCCGCAGAAGTGATGAGGTATTATCATAAAGTGATTGAGTTTTTGAAGCAGAAAGTGTCGCCGAAAGTGACTGATTGGCAGAAAATTGATCGAACATCACATGAGGCCAAAGAGTGGATTCATGCTTACTATGAGAGATTGTTGAAAGCATTCAAACATTACAGTGGCACTGAGGTCATTGAGCCGAAAGACATGAATCATCTTGTGTTCAGGTTTGTTGAAGGGCTGAGACCAGAAATTAGCCAGATGATTAAACATCATTTGATATGTTGGCAAGCGAAGCCAATTGATGAAGTGTTGCAATATGTGAAATTCTGCAGTGACGAGATTGAGTTGAAACAAAGAAATTTGAAAGAGAAGGTGATGGTGATGCAGATTAAGGCAGCGTAAGCAGGGGTGCAGGGAAATGGAATACAGCAGGTGGTACAGCAGCAACCGCAGGGGAATGGAATGTTTCAGGCACAGCCAAGAGGTCAAGGACGAGGAGGTTTTGTGAACCGTGGTCCAGATATAAATACTGTTGTGGTTCAAAATGATGTGCAGGGGATGAAAAAGGTGTCACCATGTCACGCGTGCGGGGGCGTGGGGCATTGGAAGCGGGAATGCCCAATGGTGGTGCAAGATGGTGTTGTTCAACAAAGCAATGATGTCGGTACATTTCAAAATGTGAGGGGCCCAAAATGAGGGGTCAAAATCCAAATTTTCAGAATAACATGGTGCAGATGCAAGGTCTCCAACCTGTGCAACAGATGCAAATGCCACGTGTTCAACCAGCACAAATGCAGCAGGCACAACAGCAGATTCCCATGGTACCTAGACAGCAAATGCAGATACCATTAGCTCCAATCAGACAGCAACAGGTGATGCTTCCTCAACAGGTCACAGGTCAAACAATGAGTCAAAATAACACAGTACAGCAGTTCCCACTGCGTGGTGAGGATGGAATAAACGATGAATGGTCGGATGATTGTTCAGACAGTGAGGAGTGCAGGCTTGCAGCATCCCTAGAAGTAGACCAGAGGGGACCTTATGTAGAGGGAAAGGTGATGGGTCATAAGGTTTCGTTCCTAGTTGATACAGGAGCTACACGCTCTACAGTTAGAAGTGCAGAGGTTCCGAAATTACCATTTTCAGGGCGTACCATAAGGGTGGTAGGAGTAGCTAATCAGTTCCTGACAAATCCGATTACATATCCGGTCCAAATTGAGATTGGTAACTTCCAGGGATTACACAAATTTGTAGTTTGTGACTCGAGTCCTGTATCCTTACTGGGAAGAGACTTAGGGCCAGATGTAGCAAAACAAAAAATTGCGACTCGCATTTTGCGAGTTTATGCGACTCGCAAAATGCGAGTCGCAATTTGTAATGCAAGGAAAAAAAAGTTCCGAAATAGCGACTCGCACCCGGACTCGCAACGCAGTGTGCGAGTCCGCAGATTGCGAGGTCGCTTTTTACGAGTGTGCAAAAAATGAACTTGCAATTAGTGAGTAGGTGTCGCAAATTGCGATTACCTTGACATTGCTTACAGGTGCAGCAGAACACTCCAGAAACCACACAGGAGGGGCAGAAGGTCTTAGAGATCACCCTGGACCATTAAATGTGGCACATGACGTTAATGTGCCACATGCCTGGTTGGCATTTTACTGCCCATGGACAATCTTCACTTGTGAATAGTTTATTTAATACACTATTAAAACAGTTATTTTTGTGCCACTTAACAAATGGAGTTTTTGGTTAATAGGTGAGTATGGTTGGAGTTGACACGTACCGTCCAAAATATTGTGTTGCAATGTGTTCCCGTCTCAGTCTGCCTTGATTTGCCAAACTCCTATCCCCATGATGGCGATGTGGTTGTTCTTGCTCTTCATCATCAGGATCTGGGTCTGCAGGGGTGAGAGGTAGCCCACGTCGGGTGGCTATGTTGTGGAGGATGGCGCATGCGACCACAATTTTAAATTCGGTAATGGGGGTGTATTGGAGGGCACCTCCACTGCGGTGGAGGCATCTGAATCTTGCCTTCAGGAGTCCGAAGGTGCGCTCAATGAGGTTCCTGGTCCTCTTATGTGCACTGTTGTATTGCCTCTCTGAATCATTGCTGGGTGTTAAAAACGGAGTCATGATCCAAGGCCTGAGAGCATATGCACTGTCACCTGTTGGGCACAAAAGTACACTGTTAGGAAGTCCAGATTGTCGTGCACAGTGACCTGTGTGTATGTCTGCAAGAGTCTGTGGCTCTACCTAGGAGGTAACCGTCTCCGAATTGCCCACGTTCCAGGCGTTGGTGTATCCCACTGTGCCTAAAAATGTATGAGTCATGGGTACTGCCTGGAAACTTAGCTACAATGTCAGTGATGACATAATGGGCGTCACAAACAACCTGAATATTGAGTGAGTGGGTACACTTTCTGTTGCGGAAAATGTGTTCTAGATTAGCAGGGGGGCATATTTGAATGTGTGTCCCATCTACACACCCTATGACATGGGGAAAGTGGGCAATGCGGTAAAAGTCCAGCTTGGTGCTGTTCATTTCTGCCTCATTCCTTGGTAAGTATATGAAGTGGGACATGTGCGTGACTAAGGCATCTAGGAAGGCACTGAGGAACCTTGACACTGCACTTTGGGATATCCCACCTGCCACAGCAATGACCCCCTGATAGCTCCCTGAGGCCAAGAGGTGCAGTGAGCATAGCACTTGCACATGCGTAGGGATGGCGCAGCCACGCAGAGTTTGGTGCTCTAGCTGTGGTTTGAGTAAATCTATTAATTCTAGGATGGCTGCGCTGCTAAGGCGGTATTTGTCATAGATCTCATCCTCAGTTTGCTGAAAAAGAGTCTGCCTTGTTCTATATATCTTCTCCTGTCTGTGGCCCCTCCTCCTCCTCTGCTGGGCTGCGTGGACTCTCCTTCTCACTGCTATCAGGTATATCTCTGCCATCTTGTGTAACCCAGATGCCTTCTGGGTCTCCTTTTATACTTTGGTAATGGTTACCACCTGCTCTGAGTTAGTGGTAAATGGGACATGCAAAATGGCCTTTTTGCGACTAGTCGCAATTTGCGAGTTGCAATTGCATAAGGTTTGCGACTCGCAAATTGCGACTTGGTATTTGCGGGTCGCAAAATGGGGTCGCAACAGATGCGACTCGCAAACGGGTCCCATCGCTTTTTGCGAGTCGGAAATGGGCTTTTTGCATCCCATTTCCGATTTAGCACTGTCACAAATTGCGATTCTGCCCGTTTGCGAGTCGCAAACCTTTGCTACATCTGGCCCTTACTGTGCAAAACAAGGTGTTCCAATGAAGGGATTGAGGTGCAGACAAACAGTGATGATGAAGAAGACAATGGTCAGTTTTCAGAGTTAGAAATAGAGACCGCAAATGAGGAATACCCTTCGATAACCCTATTCCCGATGCTTACAGTGACTGACTTACCACCTGAGCTGCAGGGAACCATGACAGAGAAAGTGTGGGACCTGACAGGAAAGGAAGTGGGACTAATAAAAGGAGTAGAACCTGTGAAAGTAGAGGTGAAGCCAAATGCAGTGTTTCCCCAGGTACCACAGTACCACATGGCACAAGATGTCCTTATTCAAGTAGCGCAGATAATTGCAGACTTTGTGAAGCAAGAGGTTCTGAAAGAAGTGCTGAGTAGCCCGTGTAATTCCCCAATAATGGGTCTGAAAAAGCCTTGTGGGAAAGTTTGAATTGTTCAAGACCTGAGGAAAATAAATGAGATAGTGGTAAAGTGTTGCCCCATAGTGCCAAATCCAGCTGTGATCATGTTTCAGGTTCTGTGTGATGCAGAGTGGTTCACTGTTGTGGACTTGTCTCAAGCATTCTTTTCGGTGCCTCTTCATGAGGATAGCCAATTTCTCTTCAGTTTCAAATTCCTGGATAAGGTTTACAGTTGGTGCAGAATTCCTCAAGGGTTTTCTGAGTCACCTTCCATCTTCAATGAGATATTGAAGAAGGATTTGGAATCATTAGAACTGCCTTTCAGTTCGACTCTAGTGCAGCATATTGATGATTTGTTGATTGCGTCCAGAACAAAAGATGACTGCAGGTATGACACAATTGCCTTACTGAACCATTTGGGAAAGAATGGACATAAAGTGTCCCCAAAGAAGCTGCAATACTGTCAGAGAGAGGTGAAGTACGTAGGTCACCTGATTGAGAAAGGGTTGAGAAAAATATCCAAGGAAAGAGTGACAGCCATACTGCAGATGAATCCCCCAACAACAAAAAGAGATGTTAGAATGTTTTTGGGAATGGTGGGATACTGTTGTCAGTGGATTCCCAACTTCTCTATTATCTCTAAACCTTTGGTGAGACTGACTGTTAAAGAAGTTCAGGATGGCCCAGGTGCCATAACCATGTCCGAAAAAGAGATGAAGGCATTCATGGAATTTAGTGAAAGTATGTGTAGGGCACCAGCTTTAGGTATGCCTGATTACACAAAGCCTTTTGTACTGTTTTGTCATGAACATGATGCTTGTTCTTTGTCTGTCCTGACACAGGTCCATGGAGGTGCAAACCACCCAGTAGCATATTTTTCAGCTACTTTGGACCCAGTCGCAGCAGCCTTACCAGGTTGTTTGCGTGCAGTTGCAGCAGTTGGTCAAAGCCTCACTCAGTGTAAAGGCACAGTGATGGGACATCCCTTAACAGTAATGGTCCCCCATTCAGTTGAAATCTTGTTAACCCGAACCAAGACGCAGCATATGACAAATGGGAGGTTGACAAAATACGAAACAATTATACTGGGGTCACCTAATGTATCCCTTAAGAGATGTAATGTATTGAACCCGGAAACTTTACTTCCTATTGAAAATGCAGACATTGATAATGCCAAGGAGGTAGAACATGATTGTCTTGAGGTAACAGATCTGTGCACCAAACCAAGACCTGATATTAAAGATACCCAACTGGAAGAAAATGATTACATAATTTTTGTTGATGGTTCATGCCTGAGAGAGGCAGTAGGAGTACTGAGAGCTGGATATGCTGTGTGTACAATCACTGGTATATTAGAAGCTTCCTGGCTCGAAAAAGTGTACTCTGCTCAAGTGGTTGAATTAATTGCTCTTACTAGATCATGCCACGTAGCTGAAAACCTAAAAGTCACTATCTATACTGACAGCAGATATGGATTCAGGATTGTACATGATTTTGGCCGGTTGTGGTCACGGAGGGGTTTCATGACCTCTTCTGGTTCTCCAGTGAAAAATGGCGAAAAGATTAAAGATTTGTTGCACGCGATTCAGTTACCTCTTGAAATTGCCGTGGTGAAATGCAATGCTCACATGAAGTCACAAGATTTTGTGTCAATGGGAAACGGTCATGCAGATCAAGTCGCAAGGTTTTGTGCATTGAACTGTATATCGTTTCGAGATCAGTGGGAATTGTTACCTGAAACTGAAAATGAAACATGCACAGGGTATGCATTAAGGGTGGTTGACACATTAGATGAGCTAAAATCATTGCAGGGACGTGCCAACAAAGAGGAGAAATGTTCCTGGCAGAGAATGCAATGCGTACAGAGATCTGGGGCCAGATGTAGCAAACGGTTTGCGACTCGCAAACGGCAAAAAACGCTGTTTGCGAGTCGCAAACCTGAGTTTGCTATGCAGAAATGCATTTTGCGAGTCGGGACCAACTCGCAAAATGCATTTTAGAGTCGCAAATAGGAAGGGGTGTTCCCTTCCTATTTGCGAGTCGGAGTGGTATGCAACTCCATTTGCGACCGCGTATGCGGTCGCAAATGGAGTCGCAGTTACCATCCACTTGAAGTGGATGGTAACCCACTCGCAAACGGGAAGGGGTCCAAGGGACCACTACCTGCCCTGAAAAAATTCCGAAACAAAAGGTTTCGGATTTTTTTTTAAGTGCAGCTCGTTTTCCTTTAAGGAAAACGGGCTACACTTGAAAAAAAAAAAACTGCTTTATTTACAAGCAGTCACGGACATGGAGGTCTGCTGACTACAGCAGGCCTCCATGTCAGTGAATGCCCATAGTCACTATGGGGCCGCAATTTGCGACCCACCTCATTAATATTAATGAGGTGGGTCTTTGCGACCCCATAGCGACTCGCAGACGGTGTCTGAGACACCGTTCTGCATTGCAAATTGCGAGTTGCAATTTGCGAGTCGCTCGGACTCGCAAATTGCAAGTCGCAATTTGCAAAGTACCTACATCTGGCCCCTGATGACTTCAGAGGAGGGAAAAATGGTTTTGCCAAACAGTCTTTTGTCACAGTTTGCGAGGTTTTATCATGGTCAAGCACATGTTGGGAGAGATGCAATGATCAGGTTGTTCAAAATCAATTGGTTCAATCCAAAATTCAGACAAGCTGCAGGGGTTATCTGTCACAGGTGCATTATCTGTCAGCAGATGAATGCAGGAAAAGGACTGTGCTAAATATGAGCCACGTTGGGAGAGCAGGAGGTCCATTTAGCAGAATGCAGATGGATTTTATTGAAATGCCTATGTGTGGAGGATTGAGGTACGTGTTGGTGATTGTGTGCATTTTCAGCCACTGGATTGAAGCTTACCCTCAACGTAGGAATGACAGTCTCACAGTAGCAAAGCTGCTGCTTAGGGAGTTAATACCACGTTTCGGGTTCCCGATCTCTTTAGAATCAGATAGGGGCAGACACTTTGACAAGGAGTTGATTAAGCTCTTGTGTGCTGCATTAAACATTGAGCAGAAGCTGCATTGTAGCTATCGCCCTGAATCATCAGGACTAGTGGAGCAGATGAATGGTACCTTGAAGTTGAGAATGGTAAAAATGTGCGCAGCTACCAATTTGAAGTGGCCAGATGCATTGCCCTTAGTGTTGATTTCAATGAGAAACACACCTGACAAGAAAACAGGACTGTCTCCTCATGAAATTCTCATGGGCCGAGCTATGCGATAGCCCGCAGTGCCTGCAAATGCTCTAGTGAATATCACGGATGATATGGTATGTGACTACTGCAAGGGTCTGGCTGACGTGGTCCACTCTTTTTCTCACCAGGTGGAGGCTACCACTTTGCCACCGATAAGTGATCCAGGTCACACCCTGAAAGCCGGTGACTGGGTGGTTGTCAAGAAACACGTGGGGAAGTTGTGTTTGGAGCCACGTTGGAAGGGGCCGTATCAAGTGATACTGACAACTACTACTGCTGTGAAATGTGCAGGTCTTCCAAATTGGATACATGCCAGTCACACAAAGAAGGTGACGTGTCCAACTGATGAGGAACTTGAAGTGTCCAAAACAACAGCTGCAGAGAAGGAAGTCTCATGGCCGGAGAGTATTCAAAGGGGAACTGAGACTGAAGGAGAGCCCGCTGAGGACGGCTTAATCACTCAAACCGTAAACAAGATCCAGAGGAGTGACAGTGAGCCTATCTCAGCTGGGGCATCGGAGGAACTGACACAAAGAGAGGTTCTCCCAGAAGCAGATGGATACAGGTTTGAAATTGAGCCCATAACTGACCCTGAAGGCGAAGGGAGTGAGGCAGAAGAAAGTCGAGGTGTTCTGACTCCTCCTGAGCCACTTGCAGAGCCATGAAGAGAAAACACCATAGCACAAGAGGAGGGCGCTGTTCCACGTCCTGAAAGGCCAAGCAGAAAGAAAACACTTAAAGGAGATAATTGGCCGGAGCCACAAGCTGCAGGAGAGAAAGTGATCCCTAATGAAACAATAGAGGGAGAAGTTGACACAACCAGGAAAGAAGATCTTAGTGAAGGAGAGTTGCAGGGTGATCGCAAACTGAAAAGAAAAAAGAGTTGCAAACATAAGATATGCAGGCCCTGAATAGGCATAGGCAACATTAGCTGAATGGCAACAAGAATTCTTGATCGAGAGGTTCCAGGTCAATACTACGGCACCTGAATTAAACTTTAGAAAGAGACTGTGTTAAACTCAAATCGAAATTGAAAGCTGAGAAAAGAGACTGATAAATTACCGGATGTGACACTGTTAACCAGAATTGACTCTGAAAAAACAATTATGACAAGCTGCTAACCTGATTTGACAAAGGGGTCCTGGTGTGAGTGAAACGCTGTAAATACTCGCAGAGAAAGAGAGAGACTTTGCAGAGAGAAATAAAAAAAATAAAAAAGAGCTTTTTCTATCGTCCTCAAGTTGATTGTTTGCTTTGTATTATTCTGCTTTCTGATTCTTTACAGATCATGAGTTACACTAGAGATAATAGTAATAGGGGTAGGACATATGCATGTTTGGTTGTTGGTGTGGGAGTTATATGTACGGGAGTGATAGCTGTGATTGTGGGAATGCCATTGGTGGATAAGAAAGTGACTAACAATGCTTCAAATCCTGAGACTGCTACACTAACACCATGGGAGAAGTTTGAGCAGGATACAAAATACTTGCATGAGGGAACTAATTTAAAAGGGGAACTATCTACTAATGTCTTCTATCGCTTGCTAAATGAGTATGTTGACACAATGGATGCGAAGAATTGCTATGTGTGCACAAAGATTCCTTCGTCAGTACAAGAAGGGGTTACTTATCATAGTCTGCTACTTACCTACGGAATAAGCTGTAGTTTGCTGTTAACAAGATTCTATGATCAAGAACATGCTCAATACTTCTGTTCTAACTTAGATGTAGTGTTTTCATTTGTGCCTGTGATTGAGTTTCTAAATAAATTAGCTAAAGAACACAGCATAAAATTAGTTAGGGGTTTCTTTGAGCCGACACTGACATTTGGGACAGCTTATGCGCACCGCAATACTTTAACCTACCTACTAACACCTGTAGAAAAGAACTTCTTAGATCACACTGATGATAGACAGAAAGCATTAAAGGAAAGGCTAGAAAAGGGATTAGAAAAATGCACGCTTGCAAATGATTTTGCTTACACTGCAATAAAGACACAGGGCAAATTAGCTATAGATGCATTAACGTAGGAAGGCTTTGTATATATAGGCCGAAATCTGAGCATGACGCTTTATTTGTGGGAACGAGTGAATGCAGGCATTTTTTTTTTTTTTTCGAGTAAATGGACGTTCATGTTAAATGGACAGGATCCAGCGATCCCTGGGATCTATTATATATGTGGACTTAATGCTTATTACCGTCTTCCAAAGGGATGGTATGGGATATGTTATTTGGGAATAGTTTTCCCCAAGATCTACCAGATTGATGACTTAAAGCAAATTCCTAAAATGTCTGAAATACAGCATACTAGACAAAAGAGAGAGACATCGGCTGCTATCGTTGGTGACATATTTGGAGCCATAATTCCTTCAGTAGGGGTTATCTTGAACTCCATAAAGATTCGAAAATTGTCTACCATTGTGGATAACATCACAGACTTCACAGGGGCTATACTCCTGATGGATACTGAACTTGCTGCGGAAAGAGCCATGACTCTTCAAAACCGGCTTGCTTTAGACATTCTTTTAGCGAAGAGTGGCAGAGTCTGTAAAATGCTTAATGAGCGCCATTGTTGTGCATTCATTCCTGATAATAGTAGAAAGATTAGAGGTATGCTTACTAACCTAACAAGAGATAGTGCAGATTTGAAGGAGCTGAAGGAACCTGGAGTTTGGGAAAAGGTTGGGAAAGGAATTACTAAAGTAGGGAATTGGTTTAGTAGTATTTGGAATGGGGTTCTTGCAAAACTAATAAGGGGTATATTAACTGTCCTGACTTGTTTATTCGGACTATGGTTAACATACAAAATTACTAAAAGAGTTAAAAGAGATTTGGCAAGACGCAATAAAAGAAAAGAAGAGAAGGAAAAGAAAAAGGAGAACATGTTCCAAGAAATTTGGGAAAAATCACACGGGGTAAGAGGTCGAAATGCGTATATATTAAGAAAAATGTAAGGCTGTGAAAGGAAAGGTTTTGTGTGATGACAAGTGTCATCAGAGGAGGGTCTGAGAGAGTGCAGCTTATATACTTAGAAATTAATATGAAATGTTTATGAACTAATGCATAATAATGCTGCATAGAAAATGTATTAATGTATTTTGCTAAATGTGCGCTTGAAATGTGCCCACGGGAAGTGGCCGCCAATATATACATTGACTAATGAAACTGATTAATAATGATGAAATGTTATGTTAAAGTATGATTTTGCACTAATATAAAAGGTTATATGTTAAAGTTCTGCTAATAAATCATTAGGCCTTAGATAGCATGAGGCGAGGCCTAGCTGCCTGGTTTCATATTAAATGTGTTTTTCTAATGTGCAGTGTGCTGACTTGCTGAAGGACATGAACTCGTATTTTTCCAAAGCTAGAAGATGAATGTAACTGTAGTAGATCCGTTCTCATGAAATTCAACTTGCTTAGTGAAACATTCTTGCTGAATGCAACAGTGTAGACTACTCGGAGGTACAAGGTCGCCTGAACCGGTACAGACAATAGAACCACTGACTGATGATGCAAAGAGGACCACAAGAGTATGAAATCATACCGGACATTCTACCCGCTGAAGACGTTAATCATAAGGACCAATAAACTATGTGAGAACTGTTATGGGGTGATAATTTTAATGAAGGCATTAAAACCCTATTGGAGGGAGATAGTGGGGTGCTGACCCCAACCAATTAAAACTTAGGGGACTATACAACAGAAAAGGGATAAAAACCCTTGACACAAGGAAATTAGTTAGTTAGGGAGATGCTATTGCGATTTGCTATGACCCAGACACTTTGTCACTCTGCATAGAGACTTTGCTGTTTGGTTCTTCAAACCATCCTTGCCCTTATATTGCCCGTTTACACTTTATCTCCTTCTGAGGGAAGTGCCCCTTTACCCGACTGCTGAATTCCTGGCTGACGGTGAATCAACTGATGTCCTGTGGACGAAGACTGAACCTGTATGCTGAACCAATACGGAGGGTAACTATATGACAATGAAATTGTAATTGTCTGTTTGCTTTTCCTTTCTAGGTACCAACTGCTTCCTTTGACAGAGACCCTAGTTAGATGTTTTTTAAATTGGTGTTGCTAAATTGTTTTTCATGAAGCCCAACATGCCAATGCTAATTCGAGGATAGATGAGGGGTACACTAAACAGACGCAAATAGACAAATAACTGAATCTATGGTTTGTTAAATAATGTGATAATGATTCTCTGCTAAGGATAACCAATGTTGACGTTGTGCTATATTCTAATATTCATGATTCTTGCTTTGATGAAATCTTATCAGAGTTGTCATATTGTGACTATGCTAATGTGTTTCTTGGTTTTGAGACTAATAAACCTACTAGTAGAATTGTAATCAATAGGGAATAAACTTCATATAATAGTACTAAACTGGTGTGGTTGTTCATGACTGCAAGGTCATGGTGGTTTCTGAGTTTTATTAATGTATTTGACTAATCTGAATTGTCTTATTATGGTAAATATTGATGACGTTATTGACATATTGATTGACATGCTGATTAGTTATCTCGTCCTAAGGTGTCTTCAATCAGGGTCAAAAGATTCATTGGCCTAAAACGAGTCCCAGAGTGAGTAAATTAGTCATAAAGGGACGCGTTAGCATGGTGAATGCATGCAATCACATGTGAAATTATTAAAGAAATAAGATACTAAGAACAATACAGTCCAGTACCAGGTTGTAGTATTAGAAATCCATTGTGAATAATAAAAAGTGATTTAATAAACCAATGACGCAAGAGACACCTGAAGAGAAACACCTCTTCCCTAGATACCCTATGTGTGTACCGAAGAGTAGTGAATGAAACATAACATACCCCAAGGCTAGGTACAATTCCATGTCATCAAATATTTATAAAGCATTTCTCAGCGAAGAAGGATCCTGAAGATATGAGATATGATAGTCAAGTTCATGTATATTGATCCTATATTTTAAGCAACAGTCATGACCATGCTAAGCCTGTGAAAATAGTGGGAAAGGGAAACACAGACAAAAATGTAAAGAAAATCATAACCAATATCAAGAAGCCTCTCTGTGTACTACAAAATAGCAGAAACAGACAAAATAGTTCCCTGCTGACGTGTAGTATCCCCATTTGGAACTGAAGTCAGTAAGAGAAACAATAAACCAGCATGGATTTATTCCGAAAGTAATCTAATTTCCGATGCGATGACAAATATTAACAATAGCAATTGTGAAGCAGTATCCTGAATATGCACACACAGTAAAGCGACCATGCACCTCCACATGAGAAACTATTATAAGGTGGTGGTAGTAGTTGGTCAAAAGGTGTAGAGCAGCACGTTTAACCAAGAGTAACTATATAGCAAAAGGAAGATAAAAAGAATGAACACGGGCGATACATAATAACCGTCCGTAAGTCCGTATGAGGCCAATATGTAATGGTAACAACTTTTCTCCTGTACGCGCCTAGTAAAATGTTCCTGAAATGTGAACCACAAATACCATAACTAGTAGAGTTTAAAGTGCCACAATTCTTGCTGGACATCATAAACGCCTTCGTAAAGCGAGTATCAGCTACGTTAGTGCCGCCACTGTGCCCTCTTTTAAACCCCAGAACAGTAGTCATAGAAGGAGGACTAGCATCAATCGAGGGGAACAAAACGCCTCGTTAGCGATTATCGGCTGCGTGGGTGCCCCCACTATGACATGTGTCAAACCTCAGATCGGTAGTCATAGAAAGAGGACTACCAATACTCAATAGAGGCTAGTATATATAGGCCCAAAGCAGAGTTTCACTGGAATTATGGTAAGTAAAAAAGTGATCGGCAAGTGGCAAATAGATGTTAGATCACATGCAAAAGGAGAAAAACAGAAAACATGGAAAAAATGCTACCACCAAGAAAAAAAGTGGATAGATATCATATCCATACAATAGCTAATCCCTTATGTTGAGAATACAATTACAAGATTCAGATTACAATGAAGAGAAAGAAACTACATTTGGAAGAGCATCATTTCATGTAGCTTAGGTTATAAATAGAGAATATGCAATGAAACATATTAAACCAGGAAGTTAAGCATACTTAGGAGCATGTTTCTGGACCAGTCCATTGACATGTAATAATAAAGCTGGTAAAGACATATTGAATGTATAATTTTGTGTACTTATACAAGCATTATAAAAAGACATGGAGGATCTTTTCCATGTTCAACCCTTCTTCTACTGCTCTCAATTTTAGAATCCATTTGCTTTCCATATGTCTCAACATCAAAGTCTTATTGCCATCTCGTGGACATAAGCCCAATGTGTCAATACCATGAGCCTAGATTCCCAGAATTTCTCTTTGTCCATGTGTGGAGTTATAATGTGCTGAAAAGGGATAGTCTGTATTATTGTGCCTAATGACCCTAATGGGTTCCTTGATCCTTTCCTTGAAGGACCTGATTGTACTCCCCACATAAATGAGTTTACAAATGCATATTATACAATAAACAACATACCTGGTGTTACAATTCATAAATTTTGAAATACTGTAGGATATCTCAGTATTGTATTGGAAAGTCAAAAATATATCTTGCACATACCCACAGATATTACAGTGACTACACTTGTGAAATCCACATGCAGGCTTGGATAACCACGTTTTATTGGTCGCAGAGGGCAAAAAGCTATGACACAAACGGTCCTGTAGTGTTCTCCCCCTGCTGGGTATAATTTTAGGTCCGTCTGTAATACTTTTTTCAAGGTATTGTCAGCTAGTAAAAAGGACCAATCACGTTGGAAGATTTTGTAGATTTGAGAGCTTAATATGCTATATGGAATGATGGGAGACAAGTTGTTATGTTGTGTGCATTTCCCTTTAGTGGAGGTAGTTAAGAGAGCTTGTTGATTAGTCCTAAAAATTCTCCTATTTGTGTCTTTCAGAAGGGCTTTTGCATACCCACGTGTCCGTAGACAGTGTTCCAATCCTTGAAGTTCATTTATGACTATGGCGACAGTTGCATCAAATTCTGATGGTTTCCCCATATGGGATAGCCTTAATTCGTGATTTTGGATGCAAACTTGTAGCATGTAAAATAGAGTTGCAAGATGTTGGTTTCCTAAATAATCTGGAACATATCCTGTTGTGCTCAATGTAGAGAGTAACATCTGAGAAATCAACCTTGCTTTTACTGTGCAGACTCGTAAATTTGATGGTGAAGGTGTTAGTGTTAAGATGTTGCACACATAGGACCAAAGAATTAACATCCCCAGACCAAAACAGTAATACGTCATCAATATATCTGCCCCAGTATAAAACATGTTGAATCAATTCTGCTGGACAGTTCTGCCATAAATGCTGTTTTAAAAAAAAAAAACATGTATAGATTTGCGAAGGAGGGAGGAGGGAGAGAATTTGGCACCCATAGCTACTCCTCATGTTTGTCGGTACCAAGATCCATTGAGTATGAAAACATTGTTGTCGAGAACTGTCTGTATAAGATCGATCATCAAATTGGAATGTTCTAACAAGGTAGCCTCTCGTTTATCAATAAAGTATTGTATGGCGATCATGCCCTGTGCTCTAGGGATACTGCTATATAGTGAGGCGACATCCAGGGTAACCATAAGATGAACCTCGAGCCATTCAAAATCACTTATTTTACATAGTAAATCTTTTGTGTCCCTAAAATAAGATGGTAAATTACACACAAACGGCTGTAATAAAATATCAATATATTCCGATAGTCTCTACGTAGGGGACCCTATCCCTGAAATCATAGGCCAACCAGGTGGAAAAGTATCTGTTTTGTGTACTTTAGGGAGAATATAAATACAAGGAAATTTAGAAGTAGGATTGTACAAGTAACAATACTCAACGTCTGTAAGGAGACAACTGTCCCTCCAATGACATAGGGGGTCATTCCGACCCCGGTGTGCGGCGGGCGCCGCCCGCCGGGCGGAAACCGCCCAAACACCGCACCGCGGTCAAATGACCGCGGCGGTGATTCCAACTTTCCCGCTGGGCGATCTCAAGAAGATCGCCCGCCGGCCCAGCGGCAAAGCCCCTGCAAAAAGGAAGCCGGCTCCGAATGGAGCCGGCGGATTTGCAGGGGTTCGACGGGTGCAGTGGCACCCGTCGCGATTTTCAGTGTCTGCAAAGCAGACACTGAAAATCATTATGGGGCCCTGTTAGGGGGCCCCTGCACTGCCCATGCCAGTGGCATGGGCAGTGCAGGGGCCCCAAGGGCCCCACGACACCAGTTCCTGCCATCCTGTTCCTGGTGGTAAAAACCGCCAGGAACAGGATGGCGGGAAGGGGGTCGGAATCCCCATGGCAGCGCTGGAGGATTCCCTGGGCCAGGGGTAAACCGGCGGGAAAACGCTGGTTCCCCTTTTCTGACCGCGGCTTTACCGCCGCGGTCAGAATGGCCCAGGAAGCACCGCCAGCCTGTTGGCGGTGCTTCCGTGGTTCCCCATAGTTTGTCATGTATCATCCTATTACCTTCTTTTAACGGATTATGAGAGAGTTTACAGTATGCTGAAGTGTCAGACAGTTGTCTATTAATCTCCTGAATGTAATCTCCTTTGTTCATCAAAACTATATTGCCCCCCTTGTCTGCCTTCTTAATGACTATGGGCCTGATTACAACTTTGGAGGAGGTGTTAATCCGTCCCAAATGTGACGGATATACCACCAGCCGTATTACGAGTTCCATACGATATAATGGACTCGTAATACGGCTGGTGGTATTGTAGTGAATCCTAGTTTGTTTTAATGGGTTAACAGGAGTTAGCTTAGCCGTAGGCTTGTAAACTCGTGCCCCCGTCACCCAGTGACTTTTAACCTACTTAGCTTGCTCTGGCTTAGTCCATTTAATTATTTATTTCCTTTAAAATGGCGGCCTTGTTTATAGTTAGGCCACTTGTTATGGGTTCTATTATCAGTGTCACTGCGCCAAGGCGTCAAGATCAAGCACGAAAGACAAACATACAGTAGGCATTCACACTTAGGGATTTTCCCTCTCTATACTTTCGAGGGATTGTTGATATTAATTGCCGTCCCAAGCATGCCTGTTATCTATTGTTATGAATAACACTTATGACAGGGGACCTTGTAGATCTGTATAAATACAACACACTTTTAGACAGATAATCAGAGGGATTCCGACCAGAGGGCATCGCCACCATCGCTGATACCGATGCTGCAGTCATCTTGACACTGATCCAGTCTTCGTGTCCCTGCGGAGTCTGAGATAGAGACCTCATTCCAAGGTAACGAGGGTTGGGGGCTCCTCTCATTGACACGGTTTTGGCAGATTAGGTTTAACGAACCCAGCTCTTCCTTTTAAGGTAGAAGGTTAGACCTACTCTCCTTAGGGTATTAGAGCTTATTCCATCTTTTACATATACATATATTTTTATCTTATATTGCATAATGGTGGGGGTCTTTATAACAATGACTCTCCTCTTTACTATACTGTTGCTTGGTATATTCATTATCCTAATCATTGCAGTTCATGCAACTTATCACAAATTGCAGTTATGTTGAATAAAAACTATTATAACTTTACTGCATCTGTGTTATTGCCTTTGTTTGTATGAGACATTATAAATCTGTGAGAAAAGGGTAATTTCCGTTTAACCACGACAACCCTGAGATATTGTATTTTGAGTCCATGCGTAAGCGACTGCTACAAATCACCTTTTACTATTGTGTTTTCGGTGAGGTACTGCTAGTAAGCCGGTAAGGTTTGGACAACAGTTACAAATAGTTGTAGGAAGAGACTTAGTCACCTACGAACGAAAGTACTGTCATCCTGAGACCAGCAGTCTTGCTCAGAGCAAGAGTCCAAACTACGACATGGCGCAACCAACGATGGTGTTTAGGCACTAATTTACGGATACCCTGACTATCACTGTCTCACAGACAACAGGTACCCTCAGTACCATTATACGGAGACGTCCGTGGTCTTTGGGAGAATCCTCCTCAGCCAAACAGGTAACACCTGCTTAGGCTGTAGGTTGTTCGAGCTCGAACTCACAAAAGGAAAAACTTCCCCTATTTGGTGTTCCGTTTCTCTAAACAACTATGGCTAATACCATAGACATTCCTGAAAATGCTAGACATGCACTTACACAACATTTATTAGCGCATGGCCTTACAGAAGAGGGCGGGGAAGTTACTTTGATTATAGAAGCAACTGAAGCATACCAAACGGAAACATTTTATTGTTGGGTTGCCTTTCCTGAGGCAAACCAACGTACGCAAACATTTCACACTTATGACATTGCGGACGTACCCGTAAAGTATGAAGCATACCAGTATCATGAAATATCGCTCACATATCAGGAGCATCAAAATTGGTTTGAAGGCGCCCTACCACATATACTGCGGCGGGTGAGGTTAGGTCCTTTAAGTAATGAAGGGCCTACGTGGCCCATGTTTGCCACATATACACCTCACCCAGGCATACAGACTATGCCGCTTGTAGATTTAAGGATATTATATAATGAGTTAGTGGCATTATATAGACGATTGGTCCAGTTCGTAATGCGAACATTGAACACTACACCAGCGCGTCCAGCACCGCCAGTAGCTGGTGGATATCAATTGGCTACTGGGATTAATCCACAAACGGTGCATACCATTATGGGTAAAGTGCCCTCGGATCGAGAAAAAATACCGTTCTGGATTGCTCAGAAAACAAATCAGCCGGAAGCCGTGTTCCACCATACGGGGCCACAGGAGAAACATAGATTGCTCACTATGTGCTTGCCATTCGGGATGGTTCCCTCGGTTGATGAATGTGCCACTTGGGGTACAGTCTTCGCTGCTGTTTATACTACCACGCATGGTACCCCTACACTGGCAAATTTGCCGGAAGTATTGAAACAAATACAAAATGAGCATGGGGCTGCACCAGCCTTGGATCTGAGGATGAAATTGATGCGTAATTTTGACGCCGTCTCCTCGATAATATTGAGTAATATTAAAGGGGAAGCAGTAGCACTGGCGATACGCCAGCGTCTCCGGGAAACTCCACATCAGGAACAAGAGAGACAGCTACCAAAAATAATCTCTGATACCTATACTAGTATAGGACGGGGATGGGCTGGGAGCCAAACCTAAAAAATTGGACATACCAAGTACCACCCATAAGGAAGGTACTAAGCAAGCACAAGAGGGCTCTAAAAAGCGCTGGGACAAACAAAAAGATTTCAAGGATAGGAGAAACAAAAGAGCTGATTCTCCTCATCCGGAGTACTACGAAAGGAGATATAATCTCAGAAATAGGGATAACATTAGAACTCCAGACAGATATACTGATTCACGTCCTTCTCGTTCCTTTCAGGACGCACCGGATAGACGTAGCGAGAGAGGGGGCCGTCAAGATCGACGTCCGGAATACGTGAAAGAAAAGAAAGACTCACCACAGTCTATTGTTAAAAAAGAAGAAAAGACTCCTCAACAAAAGCCACAATTTAAAAAGAAAAAAGTGGCTGCACTGACCATTAAAAATGCCAGTAGTATTGAGAACACTGTTGAGGAACAAGAAGTGGGCAGTGACTCTGTTGGACAGCGCGGCAGAGGTCACGATATGTCGCCAGAATCTGAAAGATCATCTGGATGCGACAGCAACTAGCGATTACATCGCAGTTGAAACGGCGGATGGCCGCGTACTTCCACCCGATTGGGTTTTTGATTTCACAATTCAGATAGAGGGAGATGTGGAACGCATTATTAGTGTAATATTCTGGGATGAACTTACTAGTGATATCCTGTTGGCCGAGAGAGACTGGCCACCTGAACATGTCCGCATGCTCCCACATGGGGAAGATGTCATTTTGCCTTCTTTCTCCGATCTTGTTCCGGAGACAGACAAACGAGCATTAGCTGCTGAATGGGCTTTAGCGCAGGCACCTGCATTATACCACAATCATATAGGATGGGACAAGGACTCTCCATGCCATGTTATTGCCGTTCGATCTACACCACACCCGCAGCCACAATACCCTGTTAAACATGAAGCAAAAGCTCCAGTGACAGAGATACTGTCACAACTTGAATACCAGGGAGTAATTGAGCCCTGTACATCGGCAATGAATAATCCGCTATTTCCCGTTGCGAAACCTGATCATTCATATAGAATAGTGGTTGATTATAGGCACTTGAATAGTCATGCACGCACTTATGCTATACAAAATTCACACAGCACAGCGCTGATTAATAATATAGTGCGTAAAAAATAAAAAACTACATTGGATATATCTAATGTTTTTTTCTGCCTGAATTTAGCGCATGAAAGTAGAGACCTAAGTGCATTTTCCTATGGTTCTCAGAAACGCTTTTGTCGTTTACCCCAAGGCTATAAAAACAGCCCAGGACTGTTTTCGGCCCGTGTCACGTCAATCTTACAGGAGCTTGATTCCGAGGCATTATCATATGTGGATGATATCTATCTCACTGATGACACCCTTGACATTCATCTTGCAAGGGTCGATCGGATAATTTTGGGATTTGCCACCTTCGGATATAAATTTAATTTTAAGAAAAGCAAGATAGCATTTCTTAGTGTATTGTTCCTAGGATATGAACTATCAAACGAGGGGAAGAGCCTGGCACCGCACTTCCTAGAAAAGTGTGCTCAGCTACAGCCTCCGAACACGCTTAAGAAATTGCAGTCATTACTGGGTTTCTTTAATTTTGGCAGAACATATATTCCAGATTATGCTGAACGCGTAAAACCACTATATGACTTAATTCAGCCCCATTATTCGGGCACGCAATGGACAATTGAACACACACACATCCTAAGGGACATACAACGAGACATGCTAGAAGCTAGACACTTGTACACACGGGACAATAAAACAAATTTGGTCATCAGAATAATAGCTGGTGCCCTAGGATTTACCTATGTCACCTTTAATGAGGGTGACACGGTGCCAATAGCATACAAATCACATTTGTACTCCAATGCAGAAAAACGTTTTGCTCCTACTGAAAAAATGTTGACGGCTGTTCAGATTGCCGTCATAAAGGAGAGACCGCTTGCCCAGGGGACACGCATTGTTGTTGTCTCCCCGGTTCCGGCCTTAGAGGCTGTCACTAAAGCGAGTGTTCCTAACGCTAAGGCATTGCATCCACGCTGGATTCAATGGGCAACGTCTCTGACCGCCACTGATGTTGATTATGTGTTTGACCCCAGACTTCAGACACAAGAATTTTTCCAGTATGAACAGGAGTACCCCGCTCCCTTACACATATTGCCAATAGACAGTTATGATACCATCATTTACACTGACGGATCGGCACAACCGGCTGTGGGTACTAAACATCAATACTCGGCAGCTTGCGCAGCCGTGTGTGGGGTAATGGAAGACGGAGTTTTTCATCCTCATAAAACGTACACTCAGACCTTAGGGGACTGCACAGCCCAGTTGGCCGAGCTTAAGGGTCTTCTTCTAGCGCTCGAACCTTCAGAGCCAGGAACGCAGACTTTGATCGCCTGTATTCGTATTACTGCGTCCAGTCATACAATGAATACCTCAATCATTGGATACTGAACGGGTTTAGAGATTCTAAAGGGAACACCATTAAACACAAAATATTGTGGGGAAGGGTGGCTGATCTTAAGGATAAGCTGCCATGTGTCCATGTAGTTCATACATTGGGGCACCAACGTGTAGGAATACATGTTGCCGGTAATACGTTGGCTGACGAAGCAGCCAAAGCATCAGTAGCTACGGCTTCTGTGGCTGCGGTGACTCGTTCTCCGACGAGGTTGGATAATGAAATACTGCTTGCCGTTAAAGCCTCGGCTGCAGGCAAGCCCCTTCCGAAAGGATACCCTATGAACTATACATATCATATCAGTGCACAGAATGTTGCTTTTGCAACAATTCCAGGTGTTGGTGATCGAGTGATCCCAAATGAAGATCAGAGATTGGAATTGATTACAGCTGCACATGAGGGTGTCGCTTCTGCACATGCTGGTATACAGGCCACTATCACCATTTTACAACAACGGTACTGGTGGCCTGGTCTATGCAGACGGACTAAACAGTATGTCCTTTGCTGTGACATTTGTCAGCAGATTAAGGGCTCGAATATCAGACGCCCTCCGCAGACATCTCTCTTAGTGTCAGACAAACCACTCCATTGTGTGTACCTGGACCATTGTGGTCCTTTGCAACCTGATGGTGCATACAAATACATTTTGGTGGCTGTAGATTCCTGTTCTAGATTCCTGTGGGTATGGCCACAGCGGTCGGCTGACGCCCGGACTGTTATAAAAGATTTGCTGATCTTTATCGGTACATATGCGGTTGCAGCATTCCATTTGGACCAGGGCCCTGCATTTGCCTCTAAGGCTTTCAGGGACACCATGAGGACGATGGGTGTTGAACTCCATTACTCCTCACCATACCATCCTGAGGGAAATTCGGTCGTGGAGAGGCAGAATCGTGATCTAAAGCAGTCCTTAACAGCTCGAGTATTAGGTTCAGGCCGTAGTTGGTTACATCACCTATATGGGGTCCAGAGAGCACTGAATAATCTGCCAAGACGGTCCTTGAGGGGCAAGTCTCCATATGAGGTTCTCTTTGGGACAACTATGTATGTTCCCGATCTTGATGCCCCTGGTATGGTGGCAGCAGAAACACCATTTGATATAAAAGAACGTCTCGCTGTTTTACAGGAGCTTCAACACTTACGTGATGATAAATCATCTGCAAGCGCTGCCACCTTGGGAATAAGGGATTTGGCGAAAACTTCGACTGGCTGGATTCCTAACGTTGGGGATCTGGTTCGTGAGAAGATCGCTGTGAGAAAAGAGTTTGGTCCTGCATACAGAGCACCTGTACCGGTCTTGGGAATAAAAGGCACCAGGACTGTCATCCTTCCGCCATTGTCTGGTTCCAAATCAAACAGATTCATCTCCATTGATGACATCAAATTACACCATGTGGCCGATTCTTCACAGTAGACCAGGAGGTCCCTTGGGTAGTTCCCGATCCCCTCTCACTACCCAACAGGACATCCCTTTACATAGTAGGATGACCATCGCTACTTCTGACTATGCAACTATGTCAGCTGCTGTTCCAGACACTTCCTCGACCATGGGGAGGGCAGAAAATGAACTTTTGTTGGTTCCTGTAACAACTTCGGAGAACACACCGCTACAGGATTTGGCTGTATTTTACACGAACACTTCCACGACTGGTAACATCATCAATCATGAACCTCCTAGAACAGTGGATGGGAATTCGATGAGTCCTGTGTTTGCGGAGACTTCCTCTGGCTATTTTGTGGACATTGATGATTTTTCTTCAAATTCATCCTCAACTAAGACTGACAAACTTTCCGGAGGTAGCAAGTTCTATCAATGGCTTAAAATGAACTATTTGATATATCCATGGAACTATCTCTGGTTCTGTTTGACATTTATTGCATTGTTTTTATGGATTGGTTTTGTGACTGTTTTCTTTTTACTAATTAATGGTCACTATATTACTGATCGCTCCTCAGTGGAGCCTATTGATGTAATTTTAACACCGCATCATTCATCACATAAGGTCCGACGTGATTTGTCCCCTGTCAATATTACAGCTATTCCGATTTCTGATGGGATTGTTTGGGACAAAGTTCCGTTCGATATATACGGGCCTACGGAGATAATTCAAATACCATACGTGTTCAAAATTTCTATGTCTGATGTTATTACACCTAATGTTGTCTCTGATGATTGGGATGTCCAAACAGTGGATTCCATGCTAACTGAAATGAAGGACTACTCCGCTTTTGGAAGTGATGATGTATATGATTTTACAATGAATTATGGTGAAATGTTCTGCTATAATAATTGGGGACATCACTACCTGCACCGTGCAACTAGATATAGGCCTCTTTTTAACTACACGCAATGGGAACATTGTTCAACACCACAGGTGGGGAGTCCAAAGTATTATAGTGACAAATTCACATACTTTTCTGGGCGTGATACAACGAAAGCTGAATCATATTATTTTAAATTGCCTAAGACACACATTAGAAAACTGTTGCTAACAGATACCAAACTGATTTATTCAGATCCCTTTATTTCCCGACTTTCGATTGAGGGTTATGAATATTGGAAGAACACTGTCGATTTGAAGAGTGTATGGGGAACGCAAGATTGGCAGACACAGGGTAGGGAGGCTTTGTTTCGAGCTTGCTTAATTCCTGTGCAAATGATTTTTTTAAATGACACTGTTGAGCAGACATCATGTCTGGGATTAGCTAAAATAAAGGATCTCAACACGCCCAGTATCCCTACACCGACAAAATTTAAAGATTGGCAACACTTTCTAAATATTTCTGAACATAAGCTAGATGCATTGGTTAAGGGTGGTGACTATAATTCTTCACTTTCCAGTCCCGGGGGATGGTTGGTATGGTCCACCGATACTGATGAGTGTCAAAGGCGTTTTTTTAACTCTTCAGGGTTTTTTCCATTCATAGACCGGACCCTCTCTTTTTGTCAGGTCAGCATGCTGGTATAATTACAACTTACAGTGTGGGCAAGCTGTGCCAGCAATGGGTACAAACGAACACCTTAACAGCGGTGAAACAACATCTGAATACTCTTTCTGACAGTATAGACCTACAAGATTTCCTATTAAGTCCTAGAAAGCAACGCTCGAAACGTTTTTTATATGCCATGTATAATGAAATTTGGAAACTTTCTCAAATTGAGGCTGCTGCACGTTTACGGCAACTTGATAAAGAGAATTTGGAAAATACATTAGCTGTTGTCGACAATGGCATGAACACACTTTCCAACAGGATTTATTCCCTGTCGAATATAGTGTCATCTGCTATTGATATCACTCAGACTGATTTGTCTCGGTTATATCATGGGCAAACACAGCTGCGTTCCATCATGCAGCTGAGTTGGGCATTGCAGACGCTGAAAAGTGGCCACATTCCATGGAAATACCTTAATGGGAGTGAACTATTCGCTGCTTTTAATTTTTCTGGGGAACAAGTGACAATGGCTAAAAGATAGGCTTGTTTCACCTTGCTTCAAGTAGAAAAATTAGATAAGTTGCCCTTCACGGTAGCAGAGAGTCCTTCAACTATCTGGGGCCAGATGTAGCAAAGGTTTGCGACTCGCAAACGGGCAGAATCGCAATTTGCGACAGTGCAAAATCGGAAATGGGATGCAAAAAGCCCATTTCCGACTCGCAAAAAGCGATGTGCCCCGTTTGCGAGTCGCACCCGTTGCGACCCCCTTTTGCGACCCGCAATGTGCGTGTCGCAATTTGCGACTCGCAAAGCTTATGCAATTGCAACTCGCAAATTGCGACTAGTCGCAAAAAACCCAGTTTGCAAGTCGCATTTACCACTAACTCAGAGCAGGTGGTAACCATTACCAAAGTATAAAAGGAGACCCAGAAGGCATCTGGGTCACTCAAGATGGCGGACATATACCTGATAGCAGTGAGGAGGAGAGTCTACGCAGCCCAGCAGAGGAGGAGGAGGGGCCACAGACAGGAGAAGATATATAGAACAAGGCAGACCCTTTTCCAGCAAACTGAAGAGGAGATCTATGCTAAATACCGCCTTAGCAGCGCTGCCATTCTAGAATTAATAGATTTACTAAAACCACAGCTAGAACACAAAACCCTGCGTGGCTGCGCCATCCCTACGCATGTGCAAGTACTATGCGCACTGCACCTCTTGGCATCAGGGAGCTATCAGGGGGTCATTGCCGTGGCAGGTGGGGTATCCCAAAGTGCAGTGTCAAGGTTCCTCAGGGCATTCCTAGATGCCTTAGTAGCGCACAGGTCTCAGTTCATATACTTACCAAGGAATGAGGCAGAAATTAACAGCACGAAGCTGGACTTTTACCGCATTGCCCACTTCCCCCAGGTCATTGGATGTGTAGATGGGACACACATTCAAATATGCCCCCCCGCTAATCTGGAACATATTTTTCGCAACAGAAAGTGTACCCACTCACTCAACATACAGGTTGTTTGTGATGCCCATTACGTCATCACGGACATCGTAGCTAAGTTTCCAGGCAGTACCCATGACTCCTACATTTTTAGACATAGTGGGATCCATCAACGCCTGGAACGTGGGGAGTTTGGAGACGGATACCTCCTAGGTAGAGCTGCATACACCTTGCAGACACACACACAGGTCACTGTGCACGACTATCTGGACTTACTAACAGTGTACTTTTGTGCCCAACAGGTGACAGTGCATATGCTCTAAGGCCATGGATCATGACTCCATTTTTAACACCCAGCAATGAATCAGAGAGGCAATACAACAGTGCGCATAAGAGGACCAGGAACCTGATCGAGCGCACCTTCGGACTCCTGAAGGCAAGATTCCGATGCCTCCACCGCAGCGGAGGCGCCCTCCAATACACCCCCATTACCGCCTTCAAAATTGTGGTCACATGCGCCATCCTCCACAACATAGCCACCAGACGTGGGCTACCTCTCACCCCTGCAGACCCAGATCCTGATGAGGAAGAGCAAGAACAACCACACCGCCATCATGGGGATAGGAGTCTAGCTAATCAAGGCAGACTGAGACGGGAACACATCGCAACGCAATATTTTGGACGGTACGTGTAAACTCCCACCATACTCACCCATTAACCAGACACTCCTTTTGTTAAGTGGAAGAGAAATAACAGTTTTAATAATGTAATGGATGAACTATATACATGATTCAATTGTCCATGGGCAGGGAAATGCCAACCACTCATGTGGCACATTAAAGCCATGTGCCACATTTGTTTGTCCGGGCTGTTGGCTAACTTCTCCTGCCCCTCCTGCCAGCCTGGCTGGTCCCAGCCGCATCTATGGTGCTCTGCCTCCCACTCCTTAGCACCCTACTGTCAGTGGCAGATACACTGCTCACTGTGGAACCCTCTTCACTATCTTGGGGTGTTTCCCCGGTGGCCCTCGACATCTCACGTGTCTCCATTAGTTCAATGATATGTTTGAGACGTCCCAGGCCCCTGGCAACATCCCCAGCAAAATGGCCCATCTCAATTTGCAGGCCAACTGTCCTCCTCGACAGGCCTGTTGTGTTGATGGCTAGCCTGCCGAATGATGTGGCCATCCTGTCCAGTCTTAACATAATCTGCCTATCCCTGCGCCGCCCAGCCTCTGCCTGACCCAGCAGTCCGGCCGCCAGTTCCCTGATGGCAGAGGCAATGTCCCCAGTGTTCTGGCACATCAGGTCCATCCGCCTGTTGAGGTGCCGCATGCTTGCCTGGTTTTGTCTTTCAATGCGGTGCAGCACCCCACTGATCCTGCCCAATGTTGTGTTTTGCAGGCGCTGACCCCGCAGCAGATGTGCCTCACTGCTGGTTGGAGGATGATTCCGGATATCAGACGCTCTTGCCCTGCGACGCCTGCGCAGTGGTGGCTGCCCTGTCCTCGCACCTGTATCCTCCCTGGCTGTTGCTGGGGCAGCTCCTGGCGTTGCTGTTGCAGCAGGCGTTACAACTGCAGGAATGCTGCTGACTGTGCATGTGGGGGTGCTGGAGGGTCCTGGGGTGTCCTCCTGGGCCTGGGTGCTTGGGGTGTAGGGGGTGTCTTGCTGGAGACCTGTGGGACATGGGGAACACACTGTCAGTGTCTAGTATCTGTTGCACAATTCCTAATAAACATTTGCCTATGCACTGCCTATTGGACTACATTTCCCATAATGCATCATTCTGGCTTTTTCTACCCTGAAATGGAGCTAATTTGGTTGTGCATGCACATGTGTACATGGTGGGTGGGGTATGACATTGATAGGGGTACAGGCTTATCACATGGTACTCACCGGTTGATGTGCTGGGCTCTGAAGTGTCCAGGTCCCCAAATCCACACACTGCCTCCGGCTCAAAGGTTTGCTCAATCCTGTCTTCTAGGGGTGTGGGTGGTGGCACAGATGATGGTCCCCCTCCAGTGCCTCTCATCTCCCGGAGCCTTTCTGCCACCCTCTCCTTGGTCCGGGAGCGGAGGTCATACCACCTCTTCCTTATGTCCTCAATTGTCCTGTGGCTCACCCCCAGGGCATTGATTTTCTCCTGCATTTCCTGCCAGATTTTTCTTTTGGTGGCCTCTGGAACAGTGAGGGCAGCTCTCCCAAAGAGCTCATCATGGTGCTGACAACATTCTTCGGTCAGCACCTCAAGCTCCCTCTCTGAGAATTTAATTTTCCTTTTTCGGGGGGTTCCCTCCATGGCTGCTGCAGCTAGCTCAGTGTGCAGACTGGCAGTTGTAAAAGGGTGTGGTCCAGCCTCCTCCCAGGTGTATTTGTTAACTTCCTGGCTGTGATGTCATCATCATGTGCCAGGAAGTGTTTCCAGAGTGTTTTAGTGTGCTTTCTGGAGTGTTCTGCTGCACCTGCAAGCAATTTTGAGGGAACTCGCAATTTGAGACACCAACTCGCTAATTGCGAGTTCGTTTTTTGCACACTCGCAAACAGCGACCTCGCAATCTGCGGACTCGCACACAGCGTTGCGAGTCCGGATGCGAGTCGCTAAATCGGACCGGCTTCTTTCCTGGCATACCAATTTGCGAGTCGCATTTTGCGAGTCGCATTGACTCGCAAAATGCGATTCGCAATTTTTTTGTTTCGTACATCTGGCCCCTGGCTCTTACACGGCATTATTAATTTACCGTTTTCAACGTTTCGTTTCTCGAGCTGCCTGAAACATCTTGCAGTGGGACGATATGAACGGCTAGGAGATAGCTTTATTAAGGAAGAGTGGGAGTTGCCCTTTGAGTATCGATGTCTGAACGGCGAACAAGAGGTCTTTCTTAGCGGAAGTGAATGTGAGACTAATGTTCGTCATTCCATGATATGCAAACAGGTGTCTCTTCACGGTCTTTGCAATGCGGGGGTCGCAAATTTGGCCTGTTTTCTGAAGGGTACTCCCGTCCCCTTGATTCGTTCAGTGTTTCATGTTCTTTCTAATGGGAGTTATGTTCTTCTGAGCGATGACAGCTGTTGCGGCTTGCGACCTGGAATTGCCTACGCAATCTCAGTCACGAAGGTCGTTACGTGTTGTGGCCATGTTTTGTTTCCCCCCACACGAGAGATACAAGTATCTGAAATGTGGCCCCACATTGATACTATTAATGTGAACTATGACAAGTTGAGTAGACTGAAGGCGCTATTGTTTCAAAAACAGGTCGCCTTGACATCCACAAAAGAGACGTATGCTCTCCAGGTTGCGAGATCATCAGCCGAGATACAATCCCTTTTAAATACCGATTTCCCCTTACACTTTGGAGAGTTGGTATCGAGAATATTCAATGCTTCAAGCACCACTGGGATTGTTCATTTCTTTAAGGCTGTCGGGTCTGGTTTCGTGTCCATCTTCCAGACTGTCTTCGGAGTCATCCCATCAGCCATCCATTCACTCTTTTCCAGTGTGCTTGGTGGCTTTCCAATTATTTTGGCATTAATTGGCGGACTACTACTGCTATATTTTCTGATTCGCGGTGGTTGTTTCTTTCCAGCGACACAGAGCAATGGAGCCGCTCCCGTCAACCCCGCTGTGCCGTGAACGCATGGTTCGGATCTTCGGTACACCTTTGCTGGTGGAACTAGAGTTTGACTGGTCATTGTCATTCCGGCCTCTACTTTGGTGTGTACAACCGGTGTTCCGCTGCATATGGTGTCTCTTTGAACATCTGCCTATGGTCTGTCTTGCTGTTGCACCGACATCTCCTGTGGACCACGAACTGCTGATGTCCCCGATGAGGGTTCCTACAAGGTCATGCCCCTTGAGACTGAGGTTGCTCCGCGAGGCCACCTATGAGCCTTCTGTTATACAAACTGACATGGATGAGGACGCTGCAGCGAGTGTCGATGCACCGATGAATATGGCTCACTTCTGCTCTGTGGATCCGTTTGTCCGCCCAGCTCTCAATTTCACTTCAGACGATGTTGACTCATTTTTGAGATCCTTGAATGGTGACTTCGATGACATTCTTCAAGATCCTGCATATAGCACATAATTTGATGAATTAGCTTGCCAGTTCCCGATTATAATAAAAGAAGCAATTATACTAAAAGTTTGCTATACTTGTCATGGTTGATATTAAAGTCTCTGAAATGTTTTTTAACAAAAAGGGATTTTATAACACAGCTTTTATTTTTTCGTTAAGTTTTTTGGCTTTTTAGTTCAGTGGCAGCTTTTTAGCGATTGGGTTTTCTTTACCTTCATCATACCTGTTACGGCAATGGGGAGGGTGTAGTGAATCCTAGATTGTTTTAACGGGTTAACAGGAGTTAGCTTAGCCGTAGGCTTGTAAACTCGTGCCCCCGTCACCCAGTGACTTTTAACCTACTTAGCTTGCTCTGGCTTAGTCCATTTAATTATTTATTTCCTTTAAAATGGCGGCCTTGTTTATAGTTAGGCCACTTGTTATGGGTTCTATTATCAGTGTCACTGCGCCAAGGCGTCAAGATCAAGCACGAAAGACAAACATACAGTAGGCATTCACACTTAGGGATTTTCCCTCTCTATACTTTCGAGGGATTGTTGATATTAATTGCCGTCCCAAGCATGCCTGTTATCTATTGTTATGAATAACACTTATGACAGGGGACCTTGTAGATCTGTATAAATACAACACACTTTTAGACAGATAATCAGAGGGATTCCGACCAGAAGGCATCGCCACCATCGCTGATACCGATGCTGCAGTCATCTTGACACTGATCCAGTCTTCGTGTCCCTGCGGCGTCTGAGATAGAGACCTCATTCCAAGGTAACGAGGGTTGGGGGCTCCTCTCATGGACACGGTTTTGGCAGATTAGGTTTAACGAACCCAGCTCTTCCTTTTCAGGTAGAAGGTTAGACCTACTCTCCTTAGGGTATTAGGGCTTATTCCATCTTTTACATATACATGTATTTTTATCTTATATTGCATAATGGTGGGGGTCTTTATAACAATGACTCTCCTCTTTACTATACTGTTGCTTGGTATATTCATTATCCTAATCATTGCAGTTCATGCAACTTATCACAAATTGCAGTTATGTTGAATAAAAACTATTATAACTTTACTGCATCTGTGTTATTGCCTTTGTTTGTATGAGACATTATAAATCTGTGAGAAAAGGGTAATTTCCGTTTAACCACAACAACCCTGAGATATTGTATTTTGAGTCCATGCATAAGCGACTGCTACAAATCACCTTTTACTATTGTGTTTTCGGTGAGGTACTGCTAGTAAGCCGGTAAGGTTTGGACAACAGTTACAAATAGTTGTAGGAAGAGACTTAGGCGGTCATTCTGACCCTGGCGGTCAAAGACCGCCAGGGCGGAGGACCGCGGGAGCACCGCCGACAGGCCGGCGGTGCTCCAATGGGGATTCCGACCGCGGCGGTAAAGCCGCGGTCGGACCGGCACCACTGGCGGGCTCCCGCCAGTGTACCGCCGCCCCATTGAATCCTCCAAGGCGGCGCAGCTTGCTTCGCCGCCGAGGGGATTCCGACCCCCCCTACTGCCATCCAGATCCCGGCGGTCCGACCGCCGGGATCCGGATGGCGGTAGGGGGGGTCGCGGGGCCCCTGGGGGCCCCTGCAGTGCCCATGCCACTGGCATGGGCATTGCAGGGGCCCCCGTAAGAGGGCCCCTAAATGTATTTCACTGTCTGCTGCGCAGACAGTGAAATACGCGACGGGTGCAACTGCACCCGTCGCACAGCTTCCACTCCGCCGGCTCGATTCCGAGCCGGCTTCATCGTGGAAGCCTCTTTCCCGCTGGGCTGGCGGGCGGTCTGAAGGCGACCGCCCGCCAGCCCAGCGGGAAAGTCAGAATTACCGCCGCGGTCTTTCGACCGCGGAACGGTAACCTGACGGCGGGACTTTGGCGGGCGGCCTCCGCCGCCCGCCAAGGTCAGAATGAGGGCCTTAGTCACCTACGAACGAAAGTACTGTCATCCTGAGACCAGCAGTCTTGCTCAGAGCAAGAGTCCAAACTACAACAGTATATCCGTCACTTTACCGTCACTTTTGGGACGGATTAACACCTCCTCCAAAGTTGTAATCAGGCCCAATGTCTTGTGCCTCAGAAAGTGAACGCATGTCTTGATATTCGTGTTTGGTAATGTTGTGTGTAATGGTCTTACGTTTGGAAACATAGATATATATATATATATATTTTTCTTGTATGTATATTTCACAACCTTGAGGAAGTCTTGTTGATGAAACATGTGTTGGCTGTTGTATCTGTGGACTCATGATGGAGGTTACCGTATGGATCACTTGGATGACTTGCAAAGTACTAAGTGGGCTTTGCTCCGAGAGAAACTTAGAGGTAGAGAAGACCCCTAACAAGCATTCCCTTTCGAGTCACCTACTCCAGGATGACCAGGAGCAGTCTGGTAACCAGGAGGGGGAGAGGGAGGGAGATTCTAACCCTTTTGTCTTATCCAGGTGGCTGGTTGACACCTGTTCAGTATAAGTCAATAAGGACGCTCAATGAAGGACCACACTCCAATTATGAATACAATTTAGCTTTACTAGAATTTCAGGTAAATGCAGGCATTTAGCACATCAACAATAGTGGAATAGGAATAGCAATGAAAAGCATCTATTCATTCATATATAAGTACACTATGAAGAGCATCTATGTATACGTATGAGCAAAGAGTTCATTGACAGAATAAGAATAGCAATTTTTAAAAAAGCATCTATTTATATATAAGTACACTACAAAGAGCAACTATGTATAAATCTGAGCAAAGAGTTCATTGACAGATATAAACTTGGAATAACTGTATACTAAAATGTGATACACTACAATATTCAGGGAACAGAATATAAACGAGTTGAATACTTCAGATAAGCTTTGATTTACTGCACATTAAAATGCATATTTCAATTACTGTAGCAGACTCACACTACGATGTTCAGTAAGAAAATAAACTATAAACGAGCTGAATTTTTCAGATTATAAACACAGTGCAAGCATAATAATCAATCATAATAATAGAGCAGAGAAACAAAAGCCTTTCATCCCTGGGTGGAACTTAACTTAGTCCACGAAATGCTGGGAAGCCCTCTACCACCCGCTTGGACCTCTCTCCCCCTCGAGCGTCACAGTCTTGGAACACTGAAGATGACAGTTTCACAACTCCATCTGCGAGCTTCAATTCCCTCACCCACCTTTCAGTGTTTAAGTAACCTGAAGCTTGGATTCTATCCCCTTCCAGTATTTTCTAGCTATGTTATCAGTACATGTCTCTTGGCTGCCTTGCCATTCCCTGGCCATTGTTTTCATTCCATCTTTTACTGTGGTCTCGTTCTCAAGGTTGAGACTGAATCTCCTTCACAGCCTGTTTCTCACACATGCAGCTGCGAATAAGTTTATCTACGGAATGTCAAAAGAAAACAAGCTTGAAAGTGAACATCGTGAATTTCTTCCACGTTGCTCTGGCTTCAGCAGGCATCACGCTCATCTACACTGTTCAAGCTAATTAACCCTTCGCGTCACAATGTCTTCCGCACCTTTCCCTATACTGATCACTCCACCCCTTAGATGAGCGCGATGCTTGCGAAACAAGAATTATTTATTGTAACTCTTCGCTAGCTAGATTGCTACGAATACTTGTTAGCATTATTCTAAGCTCCTGCATTTTAGTATAAAGCTGGTTTGTGCGTATATATAGTCTACATAGTATAGTCATTAGCGTGACACAGACAATCAATAACCAGATTAGCGGATGTAACACTATGTTTAGCGTCTTCGTAGCTCCTGGTGCCAAACCTAAAAAGATGTCCTACCAATGGTACTCAGTTACTTGCTGGACGCGTGAAGCAGTGTGCATAAGCTGTTTGGCGTCTATGGTCATCTGTATGGCGGTATCCTTGGTATATTTAGCTGCCATGTCGAATTTAGCAAATGTGATTTGTGTGTAGCGCCTGATTGCCTCTAGTCTAGGTAGCTTCACAACAAGCGGGATGTTCCATTCTAACTGTTCTTGCATTTCCGTCTGTAATGTGGTTGTGGTGAACTTAGTCGGTCGGTATAGGATGTGAGTACTTATGTCAATAATGCTGGTAATATTGCACATACACATTACCTGCTCTCCGGTGGTTTGTACAAATCCATTAATAAGTAAGGGATGATTAGTAACGTAACATATACTCTCTGTTCCTATCTAACATAAGTCTGTGCCATTAATAGGATAAGGTAACCATTCACATTCTCCTGGTATTGGGTGAAGGCATGGATCTAGCACCCGTCCAGTGTGGGTACATACCCACCCCTTAGACCAATCTGCACATATAGTGGGATCTACGGTCAGTGTGAGGTATCCACCATTCTTCACCTATTACTACAGGGAGCAATATAAAGGGGCACCATATTTCAGGAGGACGATCACTTCTAGCTATATCAAAATGAGCATAACACATCTCTCCCTCACAATAAAATTGTATGGGCTTTACCCATATTTCCTCAGGCAAATGCAATTGTTGTCTCCAATATTCACCTTGAAGCTGTCCCCATTCCGCTTTGAAGTCTACATACTGTTGATTAACAATGCTTTGCCATAGTATGCCCTGAATTCCTTTGGACACTGTTTGTGTGCTTTGAAAGCTTTTTCCAAATTGTTCATAAGTGAAATTTTCCATTGCCAATCACGATACAACCCACGCAGAACCTTCCATACTTCTTGTGAGTGTGTGGGCCCCCATTGTGAAATTACTTTTATGGCCTCCCCTGTACTACATCCTGTAGAAGATAGCTTATTCCTGATGGCTTCAATATCAAAAGCGTTCAGGGCCCCTACCCCAATTCCGGTGGCCCCGGCTATCATGGATCCTAGATCTCTTCTGATGCATAACTTCGGCAAGGGCCATAACTGTAGTGTCCATGTGGTGCATAATGGATCATACTTAGAAACATTCCCCTTGGCAATAGTTATCTGTAACACAATATGGTTAATTATGCTTGTATGCAAAGCTTGCTTACATCCTATTCTATATCGAACTATGGAAACGTTGCCTAAATTGCTGACCATGCGTCTTTCGGCTACATAAAACATAAAGGCGGGTGGTTTGGAGTATCAAACTCCTTTAGTTCTATTAGTCATTGTAACAACCACCATATGTCCTGGTAAAATATCTTGTTTGTTAGAACAATCATAAGATCTACACGGATATGTCTGTACTGGTGTAAAAGGTACAATGGTATCACAATATTTACATATCATGTTTAGCGTATAATTCAAAGCCTGTACTGTTGCGGGCATTCCCTGCAACTCGCTCAGTCCGTTGGCATGTCGGATTTGCTGTCCAGTTACCTTCCAGGTTACAGCTTTGACAGCCATCCACTTGCCTCCAGGTACCTTCACGTTGCAAAGTGAAACATTTCCCTGGTCATCAGTTACATTAGCGGCTTGAGGTGCACAAGTGACATGAAGGTCTGTGATGACATTCTCTGCTACATTTGGTCGGACCAATATACTTTTTCCTGTTATAATCATGACCGCAAACAGGAACCACGTCATCGATGCAGATGTCATCATTTACGACCGTGGGGTAAGTCTCACTGCAGGTACAAATACAGGTACATTAGAATTCTTTAAAAGTACAATATATGTACTCCCCACCCCTTGACTCAATATCTCTCCTGCCTCTGGCTTTTTCCCTGGATGATGCAGCCATACTCTTCTTCCTGTGCTTCCAAATCCTCCTTCACCTCTCTGAGTGTTATCGGGGGGGGGCAGATCTTTCTTCAATGTGGGGGTATACGCTTGTTCACAAATCAATTGGGCAAGTCTGTCATGTGTTTGATACCATACAGTAGCATCTCCTTGGTTCAGTAATACTACTTTAACCTCTCCTCTAAAATCTGGGTCTATGACTCCCCCCAGCACAGACACTCCCTTGATGGCTAGGCTGGATTGAGGGGCAATTCTACCATATGTTCCAGGTGGTACTCTCACTCCTATTCCTAGGGTAACAGTCTTCACCAGTCCTATGGGTATTTCTCCATCCTCTGGAGCAAACAGGTCCAGTCCTATACTGCCAGAAGTAGCCTGTAAAGGTAATCGAACTCGAGGGTCTCTTTTCCAGACAATCATTGTGTGGGTGATTTCTTTATCATGCCCTGTCATCCGAATGAAAGGAGTCTGCTGCCCAACTGGTCTCTTGTTCAATTCGAACAAAGCTTTGTCTAAATTACTACTCCATCCTTTTAGAGTCTGATGTGCTGATAACTTTTTTAGCTGTTCTTTCAACAATCCGTTATATCTCTCAATCATGCCTGCAGCTTGTGGATAATAACTAAGGTGTAAAATCCACCAAATTCCCTGTTCTTGCGCCCAATCCTGCACTGTTTTCCCTGAAAAGTGTGTGCCCCTATATGTTTGGATTTCATCAGGTACCCCATAATGTTTTATCAGGCAGTTTAGCCCTCGCAAAGTGGACTTTTAGTCTTCAGACTTACAGGGTATACCCAACATAAGGCCAGAGTAGGTGTCCACCATGGTCAATACGTAGCTTTTTCCTCCTTCCTTTGGTAGCAGCCCGATATAGTCCAATTGCCACACTGTAGCAGCTGCGGTTCCTCTTCTGATATGGCCGCTAGTCTTCTTTTGCAGGGGTATTTGTCTTATCTGGTTGCATGTGGGGCACTCTTTTACTGCTTGTTGGACATGTTCTTTAGTAACTGGAATCTGTCATTGCTGTGCCCATGCATAAGTGACATTTCTTCTAGATGCCCAGATGTTGCATGGGCCCAGTTTGCTAGAGCAGCTTCAGCCTCCTCATTGATGATCACTGTTCGTGTTTTGGCCATCTGATCTGCGGTGTTGTTGAATAGAGATGTAAGTGAGGTGTCTGATGGGCAAAGGGCATCCACATGTCCCACATAGATTTGACATTTTTGCCCTTTCTCCCACATCTCTTCCCATAGCTGCTCACCTCCCCAAATGGGGGTGCCTTTGATTTTCCATCCATCCTTGCGCCAAGTCGGGGCCCAGCTTACTAGTCCTTGGGAGGTGGCCCAGCTGTCAGTGTACACAAAAGTTTTCTCTCCGATGGGGGCCTGTTCGATCACTGCTGCTACCCCCTGCAGTTATGCAAGCTGACTTGATGCATTATTTCCTCCTCGCAGCAATAGCGTTTCTGTAGCAGGCTGGAATGCGACTGTTTGCCATTGTCTTTTTCCTTGATGGTACCGGGTGGTACCGTCTGTGAACCATGCATTTTGCTGTTCTTCTTCAGTGAGCTGTTCAAAAGGTGGGGCTGTTTTAAATGGTGAGGACTCCATCTCAGAGGGCTCTGGCGAGGGGACCATTGCTTGTAAGTCCACTGCCCCCATCATATCTTCTTGTAACTTTGAAACTCCTGCTGGCCCAGGTTTTGCCCTCTGCTGCAGATACCATTTCCACTTTACGATGGTAGACTCCTGCGCCCTGCCTACTTTAGTGCCAACCCCTCTTTCTCTTATCCAGCCTAGTAAGGGGACCTGTGTTCTTAAGGTAACCGGCCTGTCACCAGTTATGCGCTCTGTTTCTACTAACGCCCAATATGCTCCTGCTAGTTCTTTTTCTAACGGGGTATAATTGCTCATGGATGGAGTTAATCTCTTTGACCAAATCTATTTTTTCCTTGCCTCTGCCATAAATTCCACATCACTACATCATCCTGTACTATCCTTTCCAGCTCAAACGGGTCTCCTTCTGTGATGGGACCTAACGCAAAATAATTCTGTAATGCATCTTTTGCTCCCTCAAAGGCCTCTTGCTGTTCAGGTCCCCATTGGAAAGGGTGCTTTTTTCGTGTAACTTGATATAATGGTCTCAATATTAATCCTAAGTGAGGGATATATTGTTTCCAGAATCCCATCAAACCAATAAATCGTTGTGCTTCTGCCTTAGTTGAAGGAATCTTTAGCTGCAGTACCGTATCAATCACTTTCTGTGGTATTCTTTTTACTGGTCCTAACCAAATAGCGCCCAGAAATTTCACCTCTTGTGCAGGGCCTTGGACCTTTTTGGGTTAATAGCCCATCCCCTCTACTGTAAGTATTCAATTAATCTTTCCAACGTGTCTGAGACTTGCTCTTTAGTGTCCCCAGTGATCATGATGTCATCAATGTAATCTGCAAGTCGGGTGTTTCCAGCCGAGAGGTTGGCTAAATCTCTGGCTATTAGCCCATGACACAATGTGGGACTATGCACGTATCCCTAGGGCAACTTCCTGAATGTGAATTGTCTGTCCTGCCAGCTTATTGCAAATTGGTCTTGACTGGCCTCATCAATATCAATTGAAAAGAAGGCGTTTGCTAGATCAATCACGGCATGCCATTCCCCCACATCTTTACTCATCTGTTCCACCAGTGTGATGATGTCTGGGACGGTGGCTGCCAAGGGTGGAGCCACTTTATTCAGTTGTCGATAGTCAACCGTCATTCGATAGGTATCATCTGGTTTCTTCACGTGCCATATAGGAGAGTTAAATGGGCTCACAGCCGCCCTTAACACACCTGCAACTAGCAACCCCTGTATGGTTTCTGAAATCTCTTTATGACCTCCGGATATGCAGTACTGTTTAATGCACACCGGCTCCTTTGGAGGAGGCACCTGTAATGGACTCCACTTTGCACGCCCAACCAGAACTGTCCTCGATTTCTTTTTCGTGTACGCTCCTCACACCAAAAGTAAATGTTCCCCATTGCGTATCAATAGTTTTGCCTAGTAACAAATCCATGCCAATAATGTATTCTGGTACTTCAGCTATTAAAACTTCTTCCGTGAATGGGGGTCCTTTACCGATTAACAATTTAAGCTTAACAGGTTTGGCCTCTGTCTCTGCACCCCCGTCACCATTAATGATCACACCCTTCCCTGGCAGCCTCTTACGGTTTCCATTTATCAAAGTTACTTCCGCACCTGTATCGAGCAGTGCCATAACAAGTTGTGTTCCTTTGTGCCAATAAATGATGAGAGGTACATATGGCCTCCTGTCCCCGGGGCTTACCTCTTGCACTGCTCTGACCCCCGGGGTTTGGCCTGACCTTCATAATAAGGGGTCTGGGACTTCCCAGCCATCGCTGGACAAGTCGGGATATAGAGTTGAGACAGGCACCTTCCTATTTTTCCCTGATTCTGTTTTTTCCTTCTCAGACTCTTCCATGGGTGGTGCTGAGGGCTGTTTCTCATCAAATGCCTCTTTCTCTTTCTGTCTACCCTGCAATGCTTTTCATTTATTAAGCAGATAAGGGGTACGCTTTCCATCTATCTCCTCTTTCTTCACCCCAGCATTCAACAAATCTATCCACATTTGTCGTCTGGTCACTTTTATTGTAGATTCTCCTCCTTTATACTTATTGTCCTGCCCCACTGCTCTTGCTGATTTTTGGCTATCAAGCCCTTCTAATTGTGCCATTAATAATACCACATCCCCCACTGGTCTTCCCTGAGTGGGTCCTATAAGGGCCAACATGGCACCTTTCATATGCGGAGGGGCATTTCTGATTAACCGTACCCTGATCCCTGCTGTCATGGGTTCAACATCAGGTCCTAAAAACTGTTGGGAGTACACTGCGTTCTGCATCCCATTTCACGCAGTTGTTCATTTGCCTCTGAAATCGTATGCCAAGGATCCCAACTCTCCTCCACATCTATAGCAGTTTGGGACAATTGCTTCACTCCTTCCATTAACCAACCCATTAGAGAGAAAGCTTGGTGCCCCTGTGCACCTCGTAACCATTGCCCTAACTTAGCATGTGTAGTTACTGATCCCATTTTCAAAAGTTCGGTTGGCGACAAATATGTACCAACAAAAAGGAGGGATCGGGAGAATTATAGGTCCAGTGTACGTACTCCCAATATGATAAATCAATACAAAAAGTACACTGTTCCTAACTCTAGGGTGAACAATTAAAGTTTAGAAGCTAGAGCCCTCACACACCCAAAGGGTGTCATGCTTCATCATCGGGAAGCTCCTCGTCAGACCGGCAGGTGCAATGTCTGACGGGCTCCCCTTTCGGGGGCTCTTTGCCGGAGATCTTTTTATGTATGGTGGCTGCCGTTGAATCAAGAAGGTCAGGCACTCAATATGGCAGGAGAGTAGAGAGAATATTAAGATTGATTAGGGACCCCTCAACTGGTCTGTTTACTGGCAATATAAAGGGGTCACGATCAAGATTAAAAACATAGTTAAGTGGACAATGAGAATAATGCTCAACCACTTAAAAAAGCCTGGAGTACTGGGAAATTGTCACCTGACCCCTAGGGTCTGGTCAACATGTTTCGCGTAAATGTGGTCATTAAAGATCCTCTAACGCTTCATCAGGACCTATATCAAATTAGACTTCTCCTGGCTATATATAGATGAACTCACTAACCTATTATGTATGTGAGAAAAATTAGGTATCAGTCACTTACATTTTGAGTAAACTGTCCCGTCAAAAGTCTCAAACAAAAAACGGGTCGCCCCGCCCTCTTCATGTGGGGGGCCCCTTGGGAAGTAGCACGGTCCAGCCTATTATTTTAAATAGGCGTCCTCGATTCGGGAAACCTACCCTCGGCGTGCTCTCCCCTGGACCGTGCTACTTCCCAAGGGGCCCCCCACACGAAGAGGGCGGGGCGACCCGTTTTTTGTTTGAGACTTCACATACATAATAGGTTAGTGAGTTCATCTATATATAGCCAGGAGAAGTCTAATTTGATATAGGTCCTGATGAAGCGTTAGAGGATCTTTAATGACCACATTTACGCGAAACATGTTGACCAGACCCTAGGGGTCAGGTGACAATTTCCCAGTACTCCAGGCTTTTTTAAGTGGTTGAGCATTATTCTCATTGTCCACTTAACTATGTTTTTAATCTTGATCGTGACCCCTTTATATTGCCAGTAAACAGACCAGTTGAGGGGTCCCTAATCAATCTTAATATTCTCTCTACTCTCCTGCCATATTGAGTGCCTGACCTTCTTGATTCAACGGCAGCCACCATACATAAAAAGATCTCCGGCAAAGAGCCCCCGAAAGGGGAGCCCGTCAGACATTGCACCTGCCGGTCTGACGAGGAGCTTCCCGATGATGAAGCATGACACCCTTTGGGTGTGTGAGGGCTCTAGCTTCTAAACTTTAATTGTTCACCCTAGAGTTAGGAACAGTGTACTTTTTGTATTGACAAATATGTACCATCTGCTCCAGTGTCCCACAATCTCACCAACCATTTAAACAAGGGCTCCACAGGCATCTGCCTAAACATACGAGTTATCTCTAACAATTCACTCTGTGTATAATCTCTTACCAAACATGAATTCTGTATTTGCCCACCATTCACTCCCTTTGATTTATTCTGCACGAGTGGGCAAACCTCCATTACACTTCCCCTTTCACCTTCAATTTCACCTACACATCCTTCTCCACTTTCAGCTCCACCTAGTTCTGCTACACGTACTTCCACCTCATCCTCCCAATTCCAGTCATCATCATAATCCGAGACTGTTCCATCCCAAGTATAAGGATCCCAGTTTTTTTTGCGTACCAATGCCCTCACTTGCACAGCTGAGGGTATTTTAGGGTTCTGCTTACTCTTCTGTTTTGCTACTCGTACTGCTAATGCGGTGCACCTTGCCTCCATTTGATCACCCCTAGTCACTGCACTTTCTATAGTTTCTTTCATAAGTAACTGCCTTTCCTGCAAGGCTGCAACCTCATCCCGCAGTTTTCTTATCTCTGCATCTTGTGTTAATGTTTTTCTGTATACCGTACGGAGCGCAGACAGGAAAAGCCATCCCACTTGACCTGCTGCTTTCAGCTCCAGCTTTGCCCCTCTTAGCTTCACACTCTCAACCGCATCTTCCACTAAAAGAGAAGTCACTTTCTCATCTAATGGCTCCCATAACACCGGCGCTACCCACCGGTTCAGGAGCCCTGCCACACCAGAGAACGGGTCAGTTGCTAATCACCCGGGAATGGATCTGGCTTCTGCCCCATGCTGTCTTCCACTCTCTGCCTCACTTTTCTTACGTCACCAAAGAGGCATTATTGACTTATACCCCACTTCTGGTACCAAATGTCTTATCCAGGTGGCTGGTAACCAGGAGGAGGAGAGGGAGGGAGATTCTAACCCTTTTGTCTTATCCAGATGGCTGGTTGCCACCTGTTCGGTATAAGTCAATAAGGACGCTCAATGAAGGACCACACGCCAATTATGAATACAATTTAGCTTTACTAGAATTTCAGGTAAATGCAGGCATTTTGCACATCAACAATAGTGGAATAAGAATAGCAATGCAAAGCATCTATTCATATATAAGTACACTATAAAGAGCATCTATGTATACGTATGAGCAAAGAGTTAATTGACAGATATAAACTTGGAATAACTGTATACCAAAATGTGATACACTACAATGTTCAGGGAGCAGAATATAAACAAGTTGAATACTTCAGATAAGCTTTGATTTACTGCACACTGAAATGCATATTTCATTTACTGTAGCAGACTCACACTACGATGTTCAGTAAGAAAAAAAAACTATAAACGAACTGAATTTTTCAGATTATAAACACAGTGCAAGCATAATAATCAATCATAATAATAGAGCAGAGAAACAAAAGCCTTTCATCCCTGGGTGGAACTTAACTTACTCCACGAAATGCTGGGAAGCCCTCTACCACCCGCTTGGACCTCTCTCTCCCTCGAGCGTCACGGTCTTAGAACAGCACAACAGGGAGGCAGCTCTGGGTCTGAAGATGACAGTTTCACAACTCCATCTGCGAGCTTCAATTTCCTCACCCACCTTTCAGTGTTTAAGTAACCTGAAGCTTGGATTCTATCCCCTTCCAGTATTTTCTAGCTATGTTATCAGTACATGTCTCTTGGCTGCCTTGCCATTCGCTGGCCATTGTTTTCATTCCATCTTTTACTGTGGTCTCGTTCTCAAGGTTGAGACTGAATCTCCTTCACAACCTGTTTCTCACACATGCAGCTGCGAATAAGTTTATCTACGGAATGTCAAAAGAAAACAAGCTTGAAAGAGAACATTGTGAATTTCTTCCATGTTGCTCTGGCTTCGGCAGGCATCACGCTCATCTACACTGTTCAAGCTAATTAACACTTTGCGTCAAAATGTCTTCCCCACCTTTCCCTATACTGATCACCTTTAGACTCAGGAGATCAGCCTGAATATTCCCCCTAGCAAACCATTTAGTGTAGCTGGCAGTGGGAGGAGTTCACACGTAAGCAGGGCTCCCTTCACACCTAGAAGTCAGGTCAGTAGGGTTAACAAAACTAGGGAAAGATCTGCTTCTGCCAATTCTCATGTCACGTCAGTTTCTGAGGGGTCCCACACTTCCACTCCAGGTGATGACTCCATAGACAGGGAGCTCAGAAAGCTGAGATTGGAGGAGGCCAAGCTGAGGTTACAGCAGCAATAGCTAGCCCTCAATAGGGAGGCCTTAGCTGTGGAGAGAAAAAAGGCAGGGGTTGGGGTTAGTTCCCCATGGTGGCAGCAGCAACAGTTTCAGGAATTATGGTGTTAGGGAGAATACCTTTGATTCCAGGAACTTGTTCAAAATTGTTCCCCCTTAAAAGGAGGGGGATGGCATCTACAAGTAAGTGGTTTGTAGCACTTGAGAGGGCCTGTAAAGTAAGGAGGGTCCCTAAGATGCAGTGGGCTGCTATTCTGTGGTTGTCCTTTTCTGGCAAAGGGAGAGATAGACTTGTCACTGTCAGGGAGTAAGATTCAGATACTTACAATGTTTTGAAAACAGCACTCTTAGATAGTTTTAGCCTAACCACTGAACAGTATAGAATTATATTCAGAGAAACCAGAAAATAGTCTTCACAAGATTGGATAGACTTTGTGGACTGTTCTGTGAACACTTTGGAAGGTTGGTAACATGGCAGCAAAGTGTCTGATTATGACGGTCTTTATAATCTGATTTTAAGAGAGCATATTCTAAACAACTGTGGGGGTCATTCTGACCGCCGCTGGCGGCGGACGCCGCTGGCCTGGCGGGAACCGCCAGAAGACCGTACGTCATTCTGAGTTTCCCGCTGGGCTGGCGGGCGACCGCCAGAAGGCCGCCCGCCCGCCCAGCGGGAAACCCCCTTCCACGAGGATGCCGGCTCCGAATGGAGCCGGCGGAGTGGAAAGGTTGCGACGGGTGCAGTTGCACCCGTCGCGATTTTCAGTGTCTGCTATGCAGACACTGAAAATCTTTGTGGGGCCCTGTTAGGGGGCCCCTGCAGTGCCCATGCCATTGGCATGGGCACTGCAGGGGCCCCCAGGGGCCCCACGACACCCGTTCCCGGCAGCAAGGTTCTAGCGGTCAAAACCGCCAGAACCAGGCTGGCGGGAAGGGGGTCGGAATCCCCATGGCGGTGCTGCCTGCAGCACCGCCATGGAGGATTCCTCAGGCCAGGGGAAAACCGGCGGGAAACCGCCGGTTTCCCTTTTCTGACTGCGGCTTTACCGCCGCGGTCAGAATTGGCCTGGATGCACCGCCAGCCTGTTGGCGGTGCATCCGCGGTCCCCGGCCCCGGAATGACCCCCTGTGTGTCTGACATGTTGCACCAGTACTTGGTAGACTCATATCTGAGCTCTCCTCAAGAATTGGGAAAGAAGGTAGACAAATAGGTCAGAACAAGGGTGAGAGAGAAGCTCATACAGGGGTGACAAGGACAAGAAGAAGGATGGTAAGTCACATGACAAAGGTGGGGACAAAGGTAAAAAGGCAGAATCTCATCAAGCCCACAAAAATCCTCCGGGTGGGGCACAAATCCTCTTCCAACCAACAGAAAAAAGCCTTGGTGTTACATGTGTAAGAACAAAGGCCATTGGGCAAGTGACCCCACTTGTTCCAAGAAAAACATGAAAGCTCCTACCACCCAACCCCACTGCTTCCACTAGTGCCCCTAGTAATAACAGTGGAGGTGGGAAAAACACTACAAATAACCAGTCCAAGGATGTAGCAGGGGTAACTTTGGGTAATGTAGTAGGGGTTGGTTTAGTTAGGGAAACCACTGACGTTGTTTTATTCACAGATGGTGGCATTGACCTTGTCACCCTTGTTGCTTGTCCCCTTAACATGGATAAGTACAAGCAACAACCGCTAATAAATAGTGTTCAGGTTGAGGCCTACAGGGACACAGGTGCCAGTGTCACTACGGTGATGGAAAAACTGGTAGCCCCTCCAGCAACACCTACTTGACCATCAGTACCAAGTGACTGACGCCCATAATAACACTGTTAGACACCCCTTGGCTGTGGTGAATCTCAACTGGGGGAGGGGTTACTGGTCTAAAGAAAGTTGTGGTATCCACTGACCTACCTGTAGAATGTCTACTAGGCAATGATTTGGAGACTTCAGCTTGGGCTAGAGTGGAATTGCAGGCTCATGCAGCAATGCTGGCCATTCCTGGGCACATCTTTGCTCTCACAAAGGCTCAGGCCAAGAAGCAAAGAGGACAGGGATTCTTAGAACCTGGAACAATGGACCAAGTGCTCCCAAAAACTAGGGGTAGAAAGGGTAAACCCTTATCTACTATCCCTCCCTCCTCTTAAAGTTTCCCCTTTTGATAAAGAGGAGTCTACTTCCTGTGCAGAACCTACATCAGAGGAGTATCAGACAGGGGTAGTAACTTCATGTCTGCATACTTGAAAGCAATGTGGACAAAATGTGGTGTAACTTATACATTCACCACACCTTACCATCCTCAGACAAATGGATTGGTTGAGAGGTTTAATAAAACTCTCAAAGGTATGATCATGGGTCTATCTGAAAAGCTCAGAAGGAGATGGGATGCCCTCTTGCCTTGCCTCCTTTTTACCTACAGGGAGGTACCCTAGAATAGGGTGGACTACAGCCCATTTGAACTCCTTTTTGGTCACCCTGTTAGGGGTCCACTTGCACTTGTGAAGGAGGGGTGGGAGCAATCCTTGAAGCCCCCCACTCAAGATATTGTGGTCTATGCACTTGGCCTAAGATCTACAATGGCTGAATATATGAAAAAGGCTACAGAAAACTTTCAGGCAAGCCAGGAGTTGCAAAAACAATGGCATGACCAGAAGGCTATCCTGACTGAGTGCCACCCAGGACAGAAGGTGTGGATACTGTAGCCTGTGTCACCAAGAGCACTACATGACAAATGGAGTGGCCCACATCTGATAGTGGAGAAAAAGGGAGAGATCACTTATTTAGTGAACCTAGGCACTCACAGAAGTCCTCTAAGAGTACTTCATGTGAACCGCCTGAAACCCTACTATGATAGAGCAGACTTAACCCTACTCATGGCCACTGATGAGGAACAGGAAGAAGAGAGTGACCCTCTCCCTGATCTATTCTCCAACCCTGCAGCTGATGGCTCAGTGGAAGGAGTAGTTCTTGCAGACTGTCTTTCAGAAGAGCAAAAGGAGGATTACAGAAACCTCATAGGTCAGTTTTCTGAGCTGTTTTCTCTGACACCTGGTCAGACCACTTGGTGTGAACATTCCCATAGATACTAGAGATAGTTTACCTGGCACTGTCAGAGACTGCATCAAATCAGAAGTTCAGAAAATGTTGGACCTAGGAGTGATTGAGCACTCAGATAGCCCCTGGGCCAGCCCAGTGGTGCTAGTACCCAGGTTTCATTCTCAGAATGGAAAAAGGTAGATGAGGTTTTGAGTAGATTATATAGGGCTCAATACAGTCACAAAGACTGATGCTTACCCTATACCCAGGGCAGGTGAGCTAATAGATACACTGGCATCTGCCAATTATCTAAGCACTTTTGACTTGACTGCAGGGTATTGGCAGATCAAGCTATCAGTAGATGCAAAACCTAAAACTGCATTCTCTACCATTGGAGGGCATTATCAATTTACAGTTATGCCCTTTGGATTAAATAATGTACCTGCCACTTTCAGAGGCTGGTAAATACAGTCCTCCAAGGTCCAGAGGTTTTCAGTGCAGCATATCTAGATGATATTGCTGTATTCAGCTCTACCTGGGGTGACCACCTGGTCCACCTATGGAAAGTTTTGGAGGCCCTGCAAAAGGCAGGCCTCACTATCAAAGCTTCCAAGTACATTGTATGGCAGGGGAAGGTGGTTTATCTGGGACACCTTGTTGGTGGGGAACAGATTGAACCACTACAGGGGAAGATCCAGACTACTTTAGACTGGTCTCCCCTACAACACAGGCCCAGGTCAAAGCCTTTCCTGGTCTCACTGGGTTCTACAGGAGGTTTGTTAATAATTATGGCCCCATTGCTGCCCCTCTTATTGACCTCACTTCCAAGAAAATGCCTAGGAAGGTATTATGGACATCCAGATGTCAGAAAGCTTTTGAAGAGCTTAAGCAGGCTATGTGTACTGCACGTGTCCGGAAAAGCCCAAACTATTCTAAAACGTTTTTTGTCCAGAGAGATGCTGTGGAGGTCGGGGTTGGGGTAGTGCTATCTCAACTGAATTCAGAGGGCCAAGATCAAGCTGTTGCTTTTATAAGTAGAAGGTTGACCCCTAGAGAAAAGTGTTGGTCAACCATAGAGCGAGAGGTCTTTGCTGTGGTCTGGGCCCTAAAGAAGCTAAGACCCTACTTATTTGGGACTCACTTCATAATTCAGACAGACCACAAACCTCTCTTATGGTTAAAACAAATGAAAGGTGAAATTGTTGAGGTGGTCCATTTCCCTACAGGGGATAGACTTTACAGTGGAACATATACCTGAGCGTAACCACTCCAGTGCAGATTGACTGTAGAGTTAAGAGCTTGCCTCCACATACAAGACAGTGTCCATGTGCACTGCATGATTTTCAGTTGCCAAGGCTTGTGTGCTACCTTCCATGAAGTTCTTCTTGCGCAGCACAGCTTTGGCCCCCAGTACGCCTTCCTGTGACGCACAGCTTCCTGAGTGGTTCTCCAGCGGCGTGGGAACCCTTTGTGTCATGCTGCATGGGCCTCCATTTGCATCTTCTTTGTCCCTGTGCTGTGGGACTCCTGTGCATACTGGCTGGTCTTCTGAGAGCTCTCTGAGCTACTCAAAGCCCCTTCTTCCTCCCCCTCCTGGATAGAGGCCATCAGGTCCCTCCTGGTCTGGGGCAGCGACATTTTCTGCTAATCGCGAGCTTTGTGTGTGCCAAAGCTTTGCGTGTGCCAAGGCGGAATCCAGTGACTCAAACCAGACTGCAATCTTCCATCCGGCGTGGGACCTCATCTGCACCAACCAGGAAGCTCCACCGTCTTCTTGGATGCAATAGTGACTGTTCTTCACCGGTGCTTCTTCTTCAGCACCTTAATACGGGTTAACAGGGGCTCCTGTTCTCCCTGGACTCTTCAATGCTTCTTGGACTTGGTCCCCTTCTTCCACAAGTCTTCAGGTCCAGGAATCCATAATTGATGTCCTGCATTCTCTTCTGGTTCTTGCATAATGTTCTATCACAACTTATTGAGTGTTCTAGAAAACTTACTGTGATTTACTCCTCTTTTCCTGGACTCTGGGGTAGGTCCTTTTACTTACCTTTGGTGTTTTCTTTCACTCCCAGCGCCGCTCTATACACTACACTTTCCTAGGTGCAAAACCGACTTTCCCATTCCACTAATTCAGTATATAGTTTGTGTTCCCACTAGGCAAATTGCAACCTATTGTGATTTTTACTATTTGCACTGTTGCCTAACTGTTTTTTTACAGCTATTTCTGCATTCTAGTGTGTATATATTGTGTATATTACTTACCTCCTAAAGGAGTATAGTCTCTAAGGTATTTTTGGCATTGTGTCACTAAAAATAAAGTACCTTTATTTTTGTTAACACTGAGTATTTTCTTTTTTTATGTGTGTGAGTACTGTGTGACTACAATGGTATTGCAAGTCTCCTAGATAAGCCTTGGCTGCTCAGCTACAGCTACCCCTAGACAGCCTGGCTTCTAGATACTGACTACATTTCACTAAAAGCGATAACTGGACCTGGTATAAGGTGGAAGCACCTTTGGTACCCACTACAAACTAGGCCAGCCTTCTACATTTTGTAGGATTATGCTACCTATGAAGGTTAAAGTGAATGAAAGGAAATCATTGTTATTGTTATAAAAATTCAGGGCGCAATTCACAAAGGTAAACGTAGACCAAAAGATTAAGGTTACGACTTTGGATATTCACAGAGGAAAGTTAGGAGTAGTATCTTTATATCTGCACTCAGGGCAGAATCTCTGTGTTCACGGCGGAATCTCTACAGAGATTCTGCCCCGATTGTGGAGATTCCACTTCAAGTGCGGAGTGAAATCTCTGCACTTGGGGTGGAGATACAGCCCCAAGTGTGGAAAGTCTGCCCCAAGTGGGGAAACTCTGCCCCGATATAGACATAAAGATACTACTTATAACTTATCTTTGTAAAAAAAACGATACTTCATGGTGTTAAGTAACTTTAGGCCACAAGTTATGGATTCTTAACATAAGTATCATAAGTATGACTATAACTGATGAATTTTATTGCTTTTGTGAAGGTAAAACTTGAACCTAACTATAGGCTCCCCTGTATGAATGTATATATATATATCTCCAGGGTACATATATGTATGTGGAGTTAAGTATAGAAAATCTGGACATGTCAATATTTTATTTTCAATATTTTGTCCTTGATATTGAGTTCCATCAATAATCTGGTGTCAATAATCAGGCTGCAACACCGGTTCTGGGGTGGGTAGATCTGGCCACAATCAGCATTTGTTGCCAAAATCTCATTGTTAAATCAGAGAACTTCTGAGTTAGTCTTTTAAAAAACATGAACACTGCTCTGCTCTTCACTCGCTCACAACTTCATGATATGGTCTTGTGCTTGGAAAAACATGGGCAAGTTGCCGATTCTTAAGCAAATAGCAGGTGCATCAGTCTAATTAGGCAAATTTCATGAATGCAATTGTAAATTGTATTTATATAGTGCTTACTACCCCTGATAAGGCTTTGAAGTGTTATGCAGTGAGCACTATGCTGCTCCTTAAGATTGGAGGTAAATAGTTAGTGGATTAGTCATTTTTTTCCTATGTACATTAGTTGTATTAAAGTTGTGTTCTTGATTTCTAGTTTGTTAAATAGAGTTTAGAGTGGGGGTAGAATTATGGGAGTGGACATGCAAGTGGAGGTAGAGACTTGTTTTTATAAGTAGAGGTCATGCTTACCTTTCAGTTAGTTGACGTGTAAAAACAGGGGAAACTTTTGTGAAGAATCTTTGTCTGTTCAAAGTATTGAGAAAGGTTTAGGATGAGTTAGAGAGAGAGGGATGGAACAAAGGTTGAAACGAGGAAATGTACTTATTTTTTTATCAAATAACTGAAATTAACTTAGACATAAACATATGCAAATTACACTTGTTAAAGTTGTATTGGCTGAAGAAAATCACTCTATGTAAGTACCCATCTGTCCACAGAACAGTAATATTTAACATGGTCTTATGTGCACAGTTATCTTGTGGTGAAGTATGCCCATTTTTCGTGACAGTTCTTGGCGTTTCAATAGCAGGCATAATCTCTTCTATATGTGTACCTATATATACATAGAATCAGCAAATATGACATTGTCTAATATGCACATCTGTTGTGGTGTAATATATAGTTTTCTCCTTATAGTAATGCATCTGACTTTTCCAGGAGGCATAGTTCAATGTGCAATGACACGTGTATAACTACAACTTCATATTCATACTGTAAGCTGCTTAGTTGGTCATGCCTTAGAATACTGTAGTAGTAGACTGTTGTGTTGTGAAAATTCTTGTTATGAAGAGCCAGATCTTGAGTAATCTTCTGAAGCTAAGATGGTTGTCAATGGGTCATATGGGCATGGAATTTCATAGTTTAGCTGCTTGAACAGAGAAAGATGTTCCACCCATGCTTTTCTGGAATGTTTGAACATTGGGCGAGAACCATTCTTGAGCTCTGGTTCCTATTTTCTCCTTGTTTGTTGATTTGCTCCGGGTGAAGAGTGGTCCTTTGCCACATATTACGTTGTGTTTGATACAAAGCAGCTTGAAGGTGGATCTTCTGGCAACTAGTAGCCAATGTACGGCCCTCAAGGCAGGGGAGATGTGTGTTTGTGGCTTTACATGAAGGAGTCTAGTGGTAGTGTTCTGAATTCACTGTAATTTTCTCATAGTTGACAGAGTGAATCCATGATACAGACAATTATCAAAATCATTTTTATTTCCAGAATCCTAGATGCATTGTAGTGTTTTCATTATGAGTAAGCTTGATTTGGCTATGCTGTCCACTTGTGCATTCATTGACAGTTTGGCATTCCTGGTGATTCTGAGGTTTCATACCTACTTAGATATTTTTGGTTGTGGTCCTAGATTATCAGACGCAGAGGGCCATAGTTTTTCCAGTCACCACTGGTGAGTATTTCAGTTTGAGATGGCTCCATGTCACTCATTGGTCAATGGCCCAGAGGGAATTGAAGATTTTTGATCTCCCAATGTCCTTTGGATTTTCTAATTTCATCTGCACAGTTTTAATAGGGGAAGTCAAAACCATTGATCAGATCTAGTAAATATTTCATGTAGATGTTGAAAAGCATGGGTGAGATGATTGAACTTTGAAGAACTCTTTTTTTTAATGTTGTATGGTTTAGAAGAGAAAGGAGGAGTATGTATATTTGATCTACGTTGTCAGTACAGTGTGATCCAATGAAGAGGTGTGCCTTTCGTTTCTGCTCATTCAAGTCTTTGTATTAGTGTGTCATGACCCACTGTGTCAAAGGCAGGCAAAAGGTCCAAGAGAAAAAGGGCAGCGTCCTTGTTCTGGTCTACTGTGTTTTTAAGGTTATCCCAGATAGAGATAAGGGCTAATTCAGTGCATCTTCTGGGATGGAATCCAGTTTGAAAGTCAGAAAGTATGGAATTCCCTTCAAGGAATTGTGACATCTGGGTGAAAGCTGTTTTTAATTTAGGTTTGCTCAGGAATGGTCTGTTTGCTATGGGTCTGTAGTTGCTGTTGAGATCTTGATTGTCCAGGGTAGGTTTTCTTTAATGAATGAGCATGTGGATGTTTGTTAAGTCTTATTGGAAATATCCTGTTGTTCAGAAGTTGTTGATGAGTGTTCTGACTGGAATGGCTGCAGGAGTTGATGGCAGAATATTTTTGAAGATTGTTGTGGGCAAGGGCCAGTGGGACATCCTGCAGGCTTCCTCACTTTGACAAGATCCAGAAAATTAGTTGACGATAGTTGTTTGAAGGAGCTTAAAGGCCACAGTTGCCTTTCCCTGGTGGGTTTTGTAGAACATAGTTTGTGGCTATTTTGTTTTTGTTATTTAAATAAGAATCCAACATGCTTGCTTTAGTTGTGTAATGATTTGCCAGTTTGTTGCAAAATTCTTGAAAAATTTGGCATGTGTAATGTACATGTAGTTATTTCGCAGTGTATTACTAAGACAGTTCCAAATGGTGCACTTTGCAAACAAACAAAAACTTTAGGTCAATAGAAGAATATTATGCCTTGGACCCAAGACCTCACAGTGTCTGGGCTGAATTTGTTAGCTCCTTTATTAGTGGTTCAACAGAATGAGGCAGAGAGTTCTGCTATGTGTTACTGTTTTGATGATAAGTATTTATTTAGCATGGAGAACAATGCAGTCATAGATCAAAGCAGACTACTGAAACTGAAGATTCCACAGCAGTATATGAGAAATAAACCTGAAATTCAAACATTTGTTTTAAAAAAAAATACTAAAAGTTCTATTGCATGCACACTGGCATGCAGACCCACCAAAAAAAAAGAGAGAAAGAAAAAGAATCCCAAGAGGGTTGCAATTCTAAGCTCTAAAGTTGTTCCAGCTCAAATACCAAGGAATCTTCAAAGTTCATCATCCAATATGGATTTATTATGAACAATCCATTGGAATACGTGTGTACATCCAACAAAACGTTTTTTGGGGCGTATCCAGGGTGAGTCAAACGTCATAATACTACCAACATTTTTTAAGAATGTATGCACGGAATTTGATAGAATTCTATATTCCAAAGCATATTCCAATCCACTTTGGGCAAAATTTGCCCTTCTTCAGAGAGAAAGATAATATAAGAAATGTAAACATATTTGTAGAATAGGAAAAGTGAAATGTGATGGAGGAACCACTGCCCAATATTATAAACCAACTATAAAGAACAGATCAAGTCCACATCATGATGCATTGCAATGTAACCTGAGTACGGGAAAAATACAAACACCTAATACACCTCCAATGTAGTGTGCACTTAGAGTACTCGGGTCATGTGACCAAAGACCTAGTGATCTCAGGGACCCTCTCACTAAGTGCACACAGTCAATCAATCAATCAATTAATCTGTTTTTATAAAGCGCAGCTACTCACCCATAAGGCTCTCAAGGAGCTGTTTGTGGGTCTGGTCCTCATTCAAAGAGCTAGGGCTTTGTCTGAGGTGCGTGGGTAGGTTTTTTCAGCTGTTGGCTGCGAGGTAGGGGGAAGATCTTCCTCCAGCGGTGGTTTTCCAGATGCGTGGAATGGTGGCTATGGCCTGCTGGGCAGATCAGAGGGGTCTGGCAGGTCATGGAAAGAATCTTGTGGTGTGGGTGAGTAGTTTGAAGTTGGTTCGCTTCTCATCCGGGAGCCAATGGAGGAATCTCAGGTGTTGGGAGATGTGTTCCTGGCAGGGAGGTTCAGGACGAGTCTGGCAGTGGCGTTTTGGATGAGTTGCAGTTTTCTGATGTTATTTGTGGTGGTGCCGGCGTGAAGTGCGTTGCCATAGTCCAGCTTGCTTGTGACTAGGTGGTGAGTGACTATCTTGCGGCAGTCGTCTGGGTTCCATTTGAAGATTTTGCGGAGTTGGAGGAGGGTGTGCCAGCAGGAAGAGGTGACTGCATTTACCTGTCGGATCATTGTTAGGGAGGAGTCGAGGATGATTCCCAGGTTGCGGGCATCATCAGTTGGAGTAGGTGGGATGCTGAGCGATGTGGACCACCAGGAGTCATTCCAGGATGAAGTGAAGTGTCTGAAGATGATGAGCTCGGTCTTGTCTGAGTTGAGCTTGACACAGCTTTCCCTCATCCAGGCAGCAATGGCTTTCATTACGGTGTAAAAAATCCTCTTGGCTTTGCCTGGGTCTTCTGTGAGGGATATGATGAGTTGTAAGTCATCTGCGTATGATACGATGTTCATTCCGTGGACTCTGACGATGGTTGCAAGCGGGGCCATGTAGATGTTGTAGAGTGTTGGGCTCAGGGAGGATCTCTGAGGGACTCCACAGCTGACTTCTGTTGGTTTGGATAGGAAGGGTGAGAGCCTGACTCTCTGTGTTCTTCCGGTGAGGAAGGAGTGAATCCATTGCAATGATTTTCCATGGGTTCCTATGTCGTGGAGTCTGGTGCATAAGGGCTGTGGGAGACCGTGCCGAATGCTGCTGAGAGGTCGAAGAGGATGAGTGCTGCGGTGTGGTCTCAGAGCAAGAAGAGCTGTCTCCATGCTGTGGTTGCCACGGAAGCCAGACTGCCAGGTATCCAGAGAGTTGTTGTCTTCGATTAATTGTCGCAGCTGTGAGTTTATGGCTTTTTCCAGTACTTTGGCCGGGTAGAGTAATAGCCAGATTGGCCATAGATTTTTTAGCTCTGATGGGTTGGCAGTGGGTCTCTTCAGGAGAGGGCGGACTTCGTCATGTTTCCAATCATTGGGAAAGGTGGCTGTTTTGATAGAGCAGTTCAGTGTCTTGCGGAGTTCGGGGCGATGGATGCACTGGCTCTGTTGTAGATGTGTTGAGGACAGAGATCTGTGGGAGCTCCAGGGTGAATGCTGTTCATGATGATTTCAGTCTCTTCTGTGGTGAGAGTGGACCAGCAGTGGACAGTTTGGGTAGGTTCTGGGGGGCTGGGTCGGTCCTTGGTAATGATGCTGGGCGGGTTCTGCGAGAGGAAGCTGTCATAGATGTCCTTAATCTTGTGGTGAATGAAGGTGGCCAGTTTGTCACAGAGGTCTTGCGATGGGGGGATGTTGGTAGACTCGGAGGGGGGATTGGTGAATTAGTTGATTGCAGTGAAGAGTTCTCTTGTGTTGCGCGGGTGGAGGTTTTGATGCATTCCTGGAGTGCAGATTTTTTTACGTTCTTGATGGGACGGTGAAGGGTGGCAGTGGCGGCTCTGAATGAGGCGAGGTCTTTGCTGGTTTTGCTGTTTCTCCATTTCTTCTCTAGGTGCCTGCAAGTGCGCTTGGATTGTTGGAGTTCAGTGGTGAGCCAGCTGGCTCTTTTTGGGATGCGTTTGACCGAAGGTGGGCTATGGAGTTGGCGCATTTAGTGACCCAGGCATTTAGGTTGTATGCTGCGGTGTTGGTGTTATCAGTGGGGGTGATTTAACAAGGGTCGTGGTGAGTTGCTCTTCTGTATTTCGTTCCATTTCCTGTGGGGGACCCTGGGGACACGGAGGTGGCTGTTGGGTGCGGTGCTGTGATGGCAAAGTGTAGGCAGTGATGGTCGGTCCAGTCTGGGATGGAGATATTCTTGATGGTAAGCCGGTTGCTTCAGTTGAAAATGGGGTCTAGCGCGTTTCCTGCAGCGTGCGTGGGCAGGGTGATTAGTTGTTGGAGTCAGAGGGTGGCGAGAGTGACTAGTAGGGAAATGGTGTTTTGGTCATTGCAATCCTTGAGGTGGAAATTCAAGTCACAGAGGAGGAGTTAGTCATTGGACTACTAGCCGTGTGGGGTGGCGATGTCTATAATGGTGTCGATCAAGGCTGGGCAGAGGTTCTGTGGTGTGCTTATGGAGGGAGCATATATTTAGAAAGAGGCAGTTGATGAGGTCATGGTAGGTGGCTGTGGTTTCAGGTTTGGGGTGTTCGGGTTGTTAGTTGTGGATGAACCTGAGGTTGCAATCCCGGCAGGAAATAGGTCCATGGGTGTCATTAGGTGTTGTGGTGTAGCAGGTGCTGAGATGTCCGGTGCTAAGGCAGTAGAGGGTCTTGGTGTCATGATGGAAGCTGGCAAGGGAATGGCTTGTCTGAGATCCAGGGTTCCTGGTGCTTGGCACGGTCTGGGAACGGAGGGGCGCTGTCGGACTTGCCGTTGGCACGCCTGAGACGTGGCCGCACTGCGGCCACCATTAAGAATGGGAGGGAGGCGGGGGGGTCTTGTCAGCTGGGAGACGGGAGGGCGGGAAAAGAACTTCACGGGGGAGAAAGGGGGTGGGCCACAGCTCAAACAGTGGCGCAGGAGGGAGAGTGACAAGAAAGAGACATAAAATTAAGAGAAACATTAGAAAAAGAAAAAAGAAAAAATGAAGTGAAAAAGGCAGAAGTATAAAAGAAGGAGTAAAAGAAAAACAGAGAGAGATACTTACTTGTAGATGGCCATCAGGCCACCAGGGATGAGGGGCAGGCAGGAGCCTGTGGGTGGAGGAGGGCCTCGAACTGAGAGTCAGGGAGGCTCTCAGTTTGTTCCCAAGGCAAGGCAGAGGCAGAAGCCAGAAGAGCTGGGGAGGGCAATAGAAGCTGACCAGGAGGTCAGTGAAGGTGCCCTCTCACAGTGCTGTGGTCGCCATTAGGAAGGGGAGGGTGGGGGGGTCCGGTCAGCTGGGAGGTGGGAGGGCGGGAAAAGAGCTTTGCGGGCTGGAGGGGATCGGGTTTTGCAGGCTGCATGCCTTGGTGCAGAACTAAAATGAAAACACAATATGGCACACAGCCTTTGTGCCCTGCCCCCTTTACGCTTCAGGCAAAATATGTAAGTCACCCCTCTAGCAGGCCTTCAAGCCCTAAAGGCAGGGTGCATTATATTACATGTGAGGGCATACCTGCATGAAGAGATATGCCCATGCTATGTCTTCGTTGATTTTCAGACATTAAGTGAACAGGAAAGCCATTTTAAGTACATGTGCTGGACACTGGTCATCACGTGCTCCCAAGTTACATGATGGCTTCACTGAAGATAGAGATCTTTGGTATCAAACATCTCATATTAACAAACCCTCTCTTACTCCAGTGATGGATTTATTAGTACATGCACTCAGAGGGCACCTTAGAGGTGCCCCCGAAAATGAACCAACTCATAGTGTGGACACTGACTGGTCAAAACCAGTGCAGCCACCTTAGACAGAGTTCTGGCCCCCTGAGGTGAAAGCCAACGGTCTTGAGGGCTCAGAACAAAGGCTTGCTCTAAGGGGATGTGCTAACATCTCGTCCAGGCAGGATGAACATTGGCAGGGAGCGTCAAAAGCCTAGCCACAGTTGTAATGCTATCACAGCTAAATGAAGGGGGCCTGAATCAATCTGTAGCCTTCATCAGTAGGAAGTTAATTCCCCTGGAACGGAAGTGGAGTGCAGTAATGAGGGAAACTTCTGCAGTTGTCTGGATACTGAAGAAGCTGAGACTATACCTGTTTGGTGCTCACTTCCAGGTTCAGACAGACCACAGACCCTGCACAGAGTTAATGCAGATGAGGGATGAGAATCACAAATTGTTAAGTTGGTCCATCTCCCTACAAGGTTTAGACTTTATGGTGGAACACCGTCCTCAAACAGTCCTCGAATAGATCACAATAATGCTGATGCTCCTCCCGGGTTCTTCTGCCTAAGTGAAGAGAACTCCCAAGGGCTGGGTAGTCCTCCCCACTTTCAGCTTGGGGGGATATATGTTATACTTGGCATCCTTGGGGTGGTTCTCCATCTAACCTTTTCCTTTCAGACCCCCTGTGTCTTATCCAGGTGACTGGCTGACACCTGTTCGGTATAAGTCAATAAGGATGCTCAATGAAGGACCACACGCCAATTATAAATACAATTTAGCTTTACTAGTATTGCAGGTAAATGTAGGCATTTAGCACATTAACAATAGTAGAATAAGAATAGCAATGAAAAGCAGCTATTTATATATAGGTACACTACAAAGAGCATCTATGCATATATATAAGCAAAGAGTTAATTGACAGATATAAGTTTTGATTAACTGTATACCAAAATGCATCACACTACGATGTTCAGGAAGCAGAATATAAATGAGTTGAATACTTCAGATAAGCTTTAATTCACTGCTCACCGAAATGCATGTTTCAGTTACTGTAGCAGGTTCAGACTACGAGGTTTAGAAAGCAAAATATAAACGAGCTGAATACTTCAGGTTATGAACACAGTGCAAGCATAAATAATCAGTCATAATAATAGAGCAGAGAAACAAAGGCCTTTCATCCCTGTGTGGAACTTAACTTAGCCCACGAAATGCTGGGAAGCCCGCTACCGCCTGCTCGGACCTCTCTACCCCTCAAGCATCACGGTCAACAAAACAGGGAGGCATCGCTGGGCCATGGCAGCTTTCACAACTCCGTCTGCGAGCTTCCAGTCCCTCACCCACACTTCAGTGCTTAAATAACTCGAAGCTTGGATTCTAGATCTTTCTGGCATTTTCTAGCTAATGTTATCAGTACTTGGCTGCTCTGGCCTTCTTCAGCCTTTGTTTTCATTCCATCTTCTCCCTGTACTCTCATTCTCAAGGTTGAGACGGGGCTTCTATAACTACAAACAAGTTTGAAAATAATATCATGAACTTTTCCACGTTGTTTGGGGGGGGGTTCAGCAGGCATCACACTCATCTACATTGCTCAAGCTAATTAACCCTTCACGTCACAATGTCTTCCGCACCTTTCCCTATACTGATCACCCTGTTTTCACTGACAGTTTTTGCTCACCTTGGCACTCTGCACACTTTATCATGCTAAACAGTGCTAAAGTGCTCTCTTCTTAAAACATGTTAAACTGGCTTCTATCCAATTGGCAATCAGCATATTTCATTTACTTGGAAGTCTCTAGCACATTGGCATTGCTGGTGCTCAAGGCCTGTGAATTAAATGCTACTAGTGGGCCTGCAGCACTGATTGTGCCACCTACTTAAGTAGCCCTTAAAACATGTCTCAGGCTTGCCATTGCAGCCTGTGTGTGTGCAGAGTTTCAAACTAACATTTCAACCTGGCAAAGTAAATACGAAGGCCAAACCCTTCATTTTTAGTACATATAAGTCACCCAGAGGGCAGGGTGCAATGTATTTAAAAAGTAGGACATGTGATTTAATGTCTAGGATGCAGTGTAGTGAAAAACTCTTACATTTCTATTCACTATTGCAAGGCCTATATCTCATATAGGATAACATTAGAGTTACCTTATTCTGTTTCATAATAGTAATTTCCAAATGGGAAAAGGCCATCAGTTCATACGTGATGTCTCTGAAATCATAATTTATGATCCTAACTTATGGTCAGATTTTAAGTTACAATTCTAAAAATGCCATGTTTAGAAAGTTCCCATTTTCTGGCCTTAGCCAATTGGTACCTGCAGCCTGTCTCTGGGTCACATGACTGAATGTGGGTGACAATTGGGCTTTGTGTATGCCTCCTAGACAGGCACACACAATGGGCAGCTTAGATGGATCATCACTGGCAGGATGGGAGGAAGGAGCACGGCGCAGCCCCACTTAAACTTGAATAGGCTGTGTTCTGTCCTTACACAAAGGGCTGCATAACCCCTGTAATTAGTCTGGAGCCAGGGGCTGGAAGGTAGTGCACCTGTGCCCTTCAAAGGCATCCCTCAAGAATATTTTATGCACCTCAAGGTCATTGCTGGGTATAAATACCAGACCTCGGACACCACCACTTCAGTACCCTTTTGGACCTGAGGATAGAAGGAAGAAGGACTGCTGTGCTGCTAAAAAGGGACTCTGCTGGACTGCTGCTCTGAAAGACTGAGGTCCTGCTGTGCTGACCTGCTGCCTGCTGCCCTCTTGCCAGGGTTAGATGGACTGGACCTGCATCACTTGAACCCACAGTGACTCCAAGGGCTGCTTGGCTGGCCTCCTGATCTAATACCTCAGGGATATAACAGGCGTCCAACCACCTTTCATCTGCACCTGGGCTCTGTCATCTGTTTGTCTACCCTGCCAAGTGGGGCCACACCAGTTTTGAACCCTTGGAAGTGGGCTTAAGGTGCTCTGTCACCCTCTGTGGATCTAGCAGAAGCAACACATCTCTTCTGCTGTTCAGCACAACACCAAGCAGAACTGATGTATCCCCACTGATGTGTGAACTGGAGCCGTGGCCAAGACCCCTATCATCACCACGGCCTTCAATGCCTTCGGAACTACCACTGTGCAATGCATCCTTGGCACAGGCCCTCACATTCCTCATCAATGGCAGCCTTGATGATGCTGGACTCTGCATCGCAGTCTTGCTTCTCCTCAGAACCAACGCATCACCTGACTGCTAACTCATCTTTGACGGAGATCCTCGCAACTCTTGGCATACCAAGATTAAGGTACTTCAGCCCGCGCTCCATCACAGTCAGGCTGAACTTGTGACTTTGTCCTGTTCTGGCATGACTAGATATCCAAAGATGGCACTTTGGGCCTGTTCACGAGCTTGGCATTGGGGATTAATCTGTCATAAATGTGACAGATATCCGGTCCACTGTATCACAAGATCAATAAGATATAGTTGAACAGGATAACCGTCACATTTGTGATGGAGTAATCCCCTCTGCGAAGGTCATAATCAGGCCCTTTGTGCTTTTTGGCTGTATTTTCCCGAAAATCTTCAAACTTGTTTATTTCTGACTCTACTGATTGGATTTTTGTCATTTTGGTCTTGTTTTATGTATTAAAGAATATTCTATGCTTCTAACGTGGTGTGGGACCCTTTTTGTGTGGTGTTTTTCACTTTATTACTGTTTGAACTGTTGCAGAAATACTTTACTCACTGCCTCTAAGTTAAGCCTTACTGCTCCTTGCCACGCCTTCAGAGGGTTGAGAACAGGTTAATTTAGGGTTGGCTTGTGCCTCACTCAGACAAGAATTGTTTCTGCTTGAAAAGGGCTTCCACACCAATAAATCAATAACCCAATTTCTGACATTGGCTTTGACAGGCAAAGGATTAGGACTCTCTTGTCATAGACTTTGCCCAAGATCAGCCCCCAATCATCACACTTGGTTGGGCAGGTGTTGGCACTTCATAGTGCTGGGCAAGGGGGTCGCTTCCTAGACCTCTCCCTCCTTTCTGGCATTGGGTTATCTTGGGACATGCAGTTCCTTTGCAAATAGTGTCCTCGGTGTCCCATGCCGTGGGGCAGGTGTTTTTCACTGGTCATGTGGCCGCCTTATCTTTCTTCCTCTCCTTTCTGGCAGTCAGTTATTCTGGAATTTAGAGTCCCTTCATAAGCAATGTCCACAGCGTCCCCTAGCTTATTCTTTTAGCGTCCCAATAACCTGTTTTGTTTTCATATGGTGTCCAACGACATTATGGCCTCGTTGCTCCGTTTAAATAATAAATAAAAAATTAAATAAATGTCATTGGAACCTCAGGACTATCACACAACAAATTCAAAAACTCCTTCTCTTGCGCATTATTTTTAAATCATTTCTCCCCTTTCCAGTCATTTGGAAAGTTCAGAATTAAGGTATACTTTCTTTTTCCGCAGATCACTTAGAAGGATTTACTCCGTCCTCGTTTACCTACGCAGCGACGTTGGGTCAAAATGCCTCTTTCTCCTGCGCATGTACTTTGGGCGACTCAGTCAAGCAAATCACCTGGGAAAAGCTAAGAGAAGAAGCGCAAACCACAGTAGCTCTGTGCAGCTTGTCTAAGGGCCTGGTCTTGAAGCACTATGGCGTTGATCACAGACACCGCAGCCTCGTCGTTTGCAACGGCCTTCAGAACAGCACCCTCACCATTTGGAACGTCGTTGCCTCTGACGAAGGAATTTACCGCTGCCACTTTGCCACAAACAAAGTAAACCAAACTATCCTGATTAGCCTGAACATATCTAGTGGTGAGTAGTACAAATGTGTCGTCTGCCGGGAATTACATGTTTTTTGTATCTTAACATATCTGACTGTATAAGGAACTGACCGCATAAACCAAGGATAATGCTTGAGGGCAGGGTAACCTTCTGCTTGCAAACTACTAAAAGTAAGGATGCCTTTGACATTTGGGGCCAGATGTAGCAAAGTGTTTGCACCTCGCAAACGGCGAAAAACACCGTTTGCGAGGCGCAAAAGCCTCTTTGCTATGCAGAAATGCATTTTGCGAGTCGGATCTGACTCGCAAAATGCATTTCCGACTCGCAAATAGGAAGGGGTGTTCCCTTCCTATTTGCGACTCGCAATGCTATTCATTTTCATTTGTGACCGCAAAAGTGGTCGCAAATGAAAGCGCAGTTACCATCCACTTGAAGTGGATGGTAACCCAGTCGCAAACGGGAAGGGGTCCCCATGGGACCCCTTCCCCTTTGTGTCTGGAAAACAAAATAATTTTTCAGAGCAGGTAGTGGTCCAATGGACCACTACCTGCCCTGAAAAATACCGAAACAAAAGGTTTCGTTTTTTTTTCTAAGTGCAGCTCGTTTTCCTTTAAGGAAAATGGGCTGCAGGTAGAAAAAAAAAAACTGCTTTATTAAAAAGCAGTCACGGACATGGTGGTCTGCTGACTCCAGCAGGCCACCATCCCCGTGAGTGCCCATACTCGCAATGGGGTCGCAAAATGCGACCCACCTCATTAATATTAATGAGGTGGGTCTTTGCGACCCCATTGCGAGTTGCAGAAGGTGTCTGAGACACCTTTCTGCATACCAAATTGCGAGTTGCAATTTGCGAGTCGCACGGACTCGCAAATTGCAAGTCACAGTTTGGCTTTTTCCTACATCTGGCCCTTAGGCCCATATTTATACTTTTTTAGCGCCGCATTTGCGTTGTTTTTCTGATGCAAAATCGGCGCAAACTTACAAAATACAATTGCATTTTAGAAGTTTGCGCTGCTTTTCCGTCAGAAAACGACGCAAATGGGCCTTATAGTTTTAGTAGCCGGTTTTGGTCACTGTTTATAGTCGTGATGCAGCCTTCAGTTTTCATTAAAGCTGTTGTCTTGCTGGAAGCAGTGCATGTGACTTCCTGTGATATCGTATGCTGGCCAAATGGATGATGATATGTCCCTAACCGCTGTTGGGTAACTTAATATATCTGTAGAATCATGCAGTCACAAATATGGCTGTAAAACGTATCTTAATCAGAAGGTTCAAATTATTGTTACTCTTTCCCTCTGCAAACACATTTTCAGTTACTTTCCATTTGAGGAAGATAATTGTTATTTTGAGAAAGGACGATTATAAACAGTAACAGAACTCAAAATGTGGGCGAAGCATACATGTGTGGAATATCGGAGGAATCAGAAACGAAGAAAAAAGACAAAAATACTCTCTTGAGTTTAATATCACGCCAAATGGGCAAGTGTTAATTGTTCTACCTTAAGCAGGGCTCCTGAGTTGGTGTTTTCTCCTGATCTTGGAAGTACACAGAGGAAGGATGCCATTTTGGCTTTAGATCCCATAAGAGTACAGCAATGGTGAAGTGAGGCATGAAAGGCCCGAATGTGAGTCAGGCCACACCTGATTCAGTGTTCACAGAGTGGAGTCTCAAGCGTTTATTCCCGCTCTGTTTCCACGTACACGTTCCTCCTGCAAAAGGCAGGAAAATTATGTGCTTGGAAACAGGGCGAGGACCAGGTAATGGTCCGGTAGTTCGGGAACTCGCATTTGTGATTGTTTTACCACCCAGATCAATGATTCCTGCCTGGGTAACTTCTGGACCCCAGCACTGCACAACCTGTCATAAGGCCTGTAGTATTGGCCCGTGCGTTTGGGACAGCCCACCTTACACTGTTACGCAGGGATGTTCTCCTGAGTTACCCCACATGCGCGGGCCACATGAAAGAGCCTGAGCATGATGTGTGCAAACAGATATATTGGACGCGCGGAGGTGTGAAAGTAGTAGTGAGAAACGCACTGAGATACAGCAGTAATCAGAGCAGTTAATAAAAAGCGTCCATACAAAGCCACAAGTGACTCCGAGTGGTTATTGCAGTGGATGCTACAATTGGCAACGAGGTAGACGAAGTCCGCTGCTTCAACAGAACTTGGCGGCTGCTTCCTTGCCCTCGCCCTCCGTACCCCTCATCTGGCAACTGCAGAGATGCTGTCCGTGCCGTGTGTGCTCCCATGCACGCTTCTGGCCTGTGCCGGCAGCTGCTCATCTCCAGTCTCCTCGCAATGGCGTGCCGTTCATGGCCCCGCCCTCCGGACTCCAGCCCGAGGCTGCGCATGAAGCCGGGTGCGCTCATACAGCAAGGCACCTGTGACCCAGCCTCCTCACTCGGACAACAAAGTCATTTCTCACCGGCCCCTCCCATGGCCGGCTCGCGCTCCCGGTTCAGTGCCTGTTCTACACACCACCTGGCCCGCAGGCCCCAAGGACTAACCCCTCCTCGTGTTGGTGCCAGCAATAGCAGCAGTGTCACGCCAGTACTGGCCGCAGTTCAAAGCACAGCTCATCTGCCACCCACCCTACAAGCCCTGACCCTGTTTGCTCCTCCTGCTGGAGGTTCCTCAAGGCTCTACAGCTGAGACTCTTCCACCCTGACAGCAGGGCCCTGCGCTGATCCACCTGTGTTCACTGGCACACCTGTTGTGAGCACCATGGCAGGCATCCGGGCACTGGAGCCTTTCACCGTCACCCGCGCCCTGCCCACCCAGGCTGCAAGGTGGAAAGCATGGTTGGAACGCCTCGAAACCTACTTCGAAGCCCTTGAAGTAAAAAAGGGGCAAAAAAGGCCTTGGCTTCTCCATTTGGGTGGGGCAGATATCCACAAGATTTCTATTTCCGTGAACGAGACGAAGCCGCACACGTACCACACGTTAAAAAAGAAGCCATCACTGTGCACTTCGAACCATACGCCAAACCAGACTACGAACAGTTTCTGTTGCGCCAAGCGTGCCAAACTGCACACAAATCAGTGGATGTGTTCTATGCATGCCTAAGAGAGCTGGCCAGCACCTGCACACTACCAGATGAGGAAGACGAGATAAGAACTCAGTTTATCCAAGGCTGCTCTTCGTCAAAACTGCAGGAGCGTATCCTACAGGAACCGAATATGTGGATAAGAGACATCCTCACCCTAGGTCGCTCGCATGAGTAATCCAAGTCAAGAGCAGCACACATGGAACAAGTACCAGGAGCCCAAGTAAAAACAGAACCCGTCAACGCAGTGACGTCAGTCACACCGAAAAGCAAGACTGACACCCTGAGAGGAAAACCCAGAGACAAGGTCTGCATATGGTACGGCAACCCACTGCAACACCCAGCCGGCTGTCCTACCCGCGGAAAAACTTGCAGAGCGTGCGGCAAGCTCAACCACTTTGCAAAAGTTTGTCGTTCCGCATCAAAGACACCCACCACCCACAAGAGCTATATCCGTCTCGCCCGCCACGGCCTCAGACAGCGACATGGATGACGACCTACAGGTGGTTCACGTCATATACTCCATTGGCAACCGGAGACTGGCCACGTGTCAAGTGGTGCTACGCCACCAGCAAGTTTCAGCCCTGATAGATACTGGAGCGTCGATCAACCTTATGGCTGAGGGCGTATATCAAACCCTCACTGACCCACCGCCATCAAAATCCACCTCAGTGCAAGTCCATGCCTTCGGTAGCAGATGCCCAATGGGCATAGCTGGCGTCTTCACAACAGACATTATGCACGAAGACTCTAAAATCACAACTAAGGTCTATGTCTCAAGGGAGGGGACAGGATTCTTGATTAGCTGCTGCTGTGCTCAGAACCTCAACCTAATGCAGTTCGTATTCAGCATTCAAGCCAACAGGCTGGAAGATCTACTACGAGAGTTTAGCCCACTGTTTGACAGCATCAGATGTCTAAAAGGCCCCCCTCTCAAGCTCCATATAGATGAGTCTGTGGCCCCAGTTGCTCTCAGGCACAGGTGCTTGGCATTCCATCTATGGCCTAAAGTGGAAAAGGAACTCCTCGTTTTAGGTCAAGCCGGCATAATCGAAAGGGTATCAGGCCCAACCCCGTGGGTATCTCCCATTGTCGTGGCCAAGAAACCCAAACAACCAGACGCCATGAGGATCTGTGTGGATATGCGCCTCCCAATCAAGCCATCTGAAGGGAGAGGCATCTAACCCCTACCATTGATGACATCATGGGAGAACTCTCAGGGTCTAAGTGGTTTTCCAAACTGGATTTTCGGTCAGGATACCACCAGATCACTTTGCACCCTGCCTCACGCCCGATCACCACATTCTCCACCCATACAGGCCTCTGGAGGTGCACCCGCTTAAACTTTGGCATCTCCAGCGCAGACGAGGTGTTCCAACACACGATCAAGGAGGTGCTAGGAGGGCTCACAGGGGTGCTCAATGTAAGTGACGACATCCTAGTTCACGCCCCCACTCTGGAGGACCACCTAGCAAGGGTGTGTGCAGTGTTCAAAAGGCTGCAGGAGCGCGAACTAACACTCCACAAAGAGAAATGTGAATTCCTTAAAACAAACATTAGTTTCCTCGGCTATCATTTCTCTGAGCAGGGCATCTGTTCAGATCCCCTCAAAGTCCGAGACATCCAGGAAGCCCCAGCACCCTCATCGGCATCTAGAGTATGGAGTTTCCTGGGGATTTGGCACTTACTGTGGCAGATTCATAAAGAATCTATCAGACCTAACAGGCCCCCTTCGAGCGCTGACCCGGGCAGACCACCCTTGGGTCTTGGAAGCCGAGCATGAAAAGGCCTTTGAGGACACAAAGAAAGCCCTGTCGGCGGAAACCACCCTCGCCTTTTTCAATCCCTGGCGAGAGTCCCAGATAGCGGTAGATGCCAGCCCCACCAGACTAGGGGCTGTCTTGACACAGAAACAGGCCTGCGGAGACTGGGCACCCATCGCATTCGCCAGTCGGACCCTCACCCCGACAGAGAAATTATATTCTCTAATAGAGCGGGAAGCCATCGATATTCACTGGGGGTGCCGCCACTTCCTCATCTACCTCTACGGAAAGGCCTTCACCCTAATCACAGTCCACAAACCGCTACTGCAATTTTTCAAGGGGTCCCCCTCAAAGCCTCTGCAACGGATCGAAAAGTGGATCCTTCAGTTACAGGAGTATGACTGCAACGTGGAATACCAACCAGGCACCCGGAACCCGGCTGATTTCTTGTCCCGTAATGCCTGCCCGGCAACCTTTCAGGAAGCGGAAGAGGTGCAGGAGACAGAATAGTATGTCAGGCTAATAGTCGACCGAGGCCGCCAACTGCCCATACCCCTCACGGAAGTGGTAGAAGCCACCAACCAGGGTGACTGCCTACAAATGGCCATGCAAGCGGACAGATCGGGAGACTACGCCCTCTGGAACACCTGCACGTTCTGCACGGCTGACACTCGGACCAAGCTCCAGGTGATTTTCAACGTCAGACACGATCTGTCAGTGAGCAATGACGGATGCCTACTACAAAGATTCCGCCTCGTACTGCCCATCTGCCTAACGTCCAGAACGGTGGTCCTGGCCCATGGGGCCCACCAGGGTATTGTCAAATCGAAGAACAGACTGCAAAATATGGTCTGGTTCCCTGGCCTAGACCAACAGGTGGAGGAAGTAGTCAGGAGGTGTGCAGTCTGCCAGGCCAGTTGACCACCTGATCACCCAGCGCAAGTCATCACAGAGAACAGCCCTACTACCCCATGGGAAAGGGTCAGCGCAGACTTAAAGAGCCTGGCTGATGGGTCCCACATGCTTATAGTAGTGGACGACTACTCACGCTATCCCGAGGTAGAAATCGTACAGTCCACATCAGATGGGGCGGTCATCCCTAAGATGGAAAAACTAAAGGCCATGCTCGGACTCTTCAGTGAAGTGCGCACTGACAATGGACCTCCCTTCAACAGCCATGAGTGGGCTGAGTTCCTAAGGTCCTGGAACACCCAACACCATCGCATCATGCCCAGATGGCAGCAGGCAAACGGTGAGGTGGAGCGATTCATGAAGACTCTAACCAAGGTGATCTGGATCACTATAGCTGAGTCGCAAAATGTGGAAAGCTCCATTTACACGAATGAATACCTAGCCACGCCCCATGCCACCACGGAGGTGACCCCAAGCCAACTCTGTTTTGCTGGACAGTGACAGATACCATACCGCACCACACCATGTGGGCCGCACAGCCAGAACCCCAAAACCACTCAACTCAGTGGAGGTCACGCACCAACGCGTACACATCGGAGAGGCTGCGAGCCTGCCTGGTGTCCATCCACGTGGGTGATGCCATCCTAATAAAAGACTGCCACCCTAGAGGGAAGTTCCATTTACCTTTTGAAGTTGACCTGTGGGTGGTGACAGCGGCCAAAGGGAGCATGGTAACGGCAACAAAAGGGTCAGAGACTGTAACCCGAAACATATCTCACTTTAAACGGTTCTCACCGACTGCACAATTAGAGTGGAACCGACGGAGCACCGCCACACGTGAAGATCCAGATGGTTCGGACACCGCTCAATCGTGCCCCTGCTCACCCGTCACAGTGGAGCACCCAGTGGTGCTGACTGAGGTGGCCAGCCCACAACAAGCACCAAACTCCCAGCGGCCCATGTCAGCGAGCACCGACAAGGAACCCTGATGGCCAGCCAGTAGGCATGATACCACCTAAGGCAAAATCCCAACCCCTCAAGATGCTATGCTGATTTCTTGTCAGACTGATGATCCATGGTCCACCGATCTCAGATTGGTGCCCACCTGGCACAATGATCCCATATGATGCAGATGTATCCTTTACTTATTTTCTCCATATATTGTGTCTGAAGTTTTCTTTGTGTTCCGTCATGGTTTTCTTTTCTTTCTCTCCTGTTGGGGAGGCGTGTAGAATTGGCCTGTGTGTTTGGGCCAGCACACCTTACACCGTTATGCAGGAATGTTCTCCTGAGTTAGCTCACATGCGCGGGCCACATGAAAGAGCCTGAGCATGACGTGTGCGAACAGTTATATTGGACGTGGGGAGGCCTGAAAGTAGTAGTGAGAAATTCTCTGAGATACAGCAGTAATCAGAGCAGTTAATAAAAAGCGTCCGTACAAAACCACAAGTGACTCCAAGTGGCTATTGCAGTGAATGCTACAAGGCCCAAGCGTTGTCTGGCATTCAGGGATGATTCAGCCTTTACATTCTGAGTCTGTTCACAGTTTTCTTCAGTGCAAGTTCGGGAAAAGGACATGTAGCGCTTCTGTTTGCCACACTTGGATATCAGACAGCATACAACTATGATTCATATGGTGGATAAAGGATTCTTTCTTCACTTCAGTGAAAGCAAAGTTTATGGATTCTAACAGTGGACTTGAAAAACTGCCATTTTTGGATTGGGCAATATATTTGAATTGTGAATGGTAGATGACTCATGATAGATGAGGAAGGAAATGTGACAGAGTGTGGACTAATAAACTTGCCATTTACTAAGTTATCTCTTCTCCTGCCTCTGATGAGAACAGCGCCAAAGAAGATCTTTTTGTTTTTTCTCTTTTAGGTGTGCTAGGGAAGTTTGTAAGCCAAGAGTGATTGTAGAAAGTCTATGGTTTGATAATGAAGCACTACAGCATTATATAGCTAAGGTGACTTGAAGTGCATTTCATGCAAGATGCTTTCTCCTATTAATTGGGGTAAATTCATGCAGGCTGGAAAATTTTAGTGCTAAGTGAGTGCAGCCCCAACATGATTTCAAGGCAATAGGACAGGTCATATTGCTACTAATTTGTTTTAGGTTATAATACATAGCTGCATTTGCTTTGATTAGATTGTTTCAGTGCTTTATTCCAGATCAGACTTCTCCCACGAGTAGCTCTTGAGCTACTGGTAGCTATTGAGTTACCTGCAAGTAGGTCTCCTTGGTGCAATCCAGCCCACTAAATTAGAAGCTTTTGCATTGTTGAATTAATATATAAATACCAAAATTCAAAAGCATGCACACGAGATGAAAATGTGTGTATTTTCAGAATTATAAGCAAAGCTTGTCCAAAATGGTTGCATTTCCAGTTGAATTTCCAATTCAGCCATTGCCACCATTCAGTAGATTAACAATACTCATATGTTATTTCAGTGACAAGATACTCTGTGGTATAAATGTGCACTTTATAAATGCACGCTTAACTTAAATCTAATATTTGAGTTATAAATTATGTGACATTGGAGAGACTTATTATTTTGGTGCAAAGCTGCTATGGCATTTATGTATTAGCCATGTAGAGGCATTCCAAAATGATAAATAGTTTTTCAGATTACTGCTAGTAACTCTGCAAGATGCACTGATGCAATCATTGCTCATTCACTAGCATCAGGTGGCAACTAATGTAATCTTGTCCGAAGTGGTAACTATCACAACACTAATAATATTATTAACTCTAGGTGATAATTTTTATCTTCATTAGCTCTTGTTAGATAAAAGGTTACACACCCCTGCTCCAGAGCATTCATATTCTTCCCTAGCTTCAAGACTTTCCAGCTGGACTCGATGGTCTTGATGCCTTGCCAGCGTCATGTTTAATAACAGCCTTTAGTAAGGAATATGTTACTTTTTGATAGCTTCCATGGGCACTGGCAGTTAAAAGTAATCTGTTTTTTGTTTTTGAATCTGATTTCTGGATGTTTAGTGGCGTAACAAATCTGGAGGGGGTCCCCCCGCAAAGAACATGGAAGTGGGCCCACTCCGGACTCACTCAGGACTGGTACTGTGCTGAGAGGGCCCAAAGGAACTCAGGGCCACTGCAGATGCTGTTACAGGGCTCTTGGTGAGACCACTTGTTGACCCATGGGTCTTGCTTCAAGGGCATGGCCAGAGGCCCTGTCATATTTCATACATCAGGCACCAATGGTAGCGGTATGAGCATAAGAGTAGGACTTGGCATTAGAGCATTCTATTCAGCTGGTAACAGCTGTTTGCAACCCCGACCCATGCTGCCTCTATTCTCCTGCTTACCTCCTTTGCTCTTTCTCTTAAACATATTGGCTTTTGGTGAGTCCCAATGAGAAAATTGCTTTGGGCTTTAGTGTACATCTTAGATAGCTTCTCGCCTCACCCGAGGGGGTTAAAGCTTCCCCAGGTGCACACCACAGCTCTTTCTTTGCTGCATGCTTTAAGCTGCAGTGCCACCACAGGCACCATCCAAAGTGTCACATAGACCCACAACTTGAAATAAGTGCCTTAGTCACATGAGAGAACGTGGCAGAAGCTGAACCACTTTAGCGGATGCCTCCACATTGCTTTCCTTTGGCACTATCCACATATGCACAGGCAGTAGATTGCCAGTATGTAAAGTAGTCTCCATGAAGGCTACCGAATATGCATGCTTATTGGTGGTATATTTTTAGGCCTTTTTTTGTTTAGCTGTTTGCAAATATGATAAATATGACATTTGAACTGTGACTCAGCCATGAATACCTATTAGCCTATTGTCCCTTATACAAAAAAGCAGTTGGCGATTGTAAGAGTTGACATATTCATCAGCCCACATTCAAAAGCTGCTCATCGGTTATACTCTGATGTGCATTGCCTGTGCACCAGCCATTTAGTTGATTTTTGTAATGTCTGGTTTAAAATGCAATCATTCAGTGACTTCAGGTATGACCAGTGGTGGGTTCTTGTCTGTTGCAGCTTCCTCCTGGGAAGGCAGATCAACTTTCCTCTGGAAGCTGACAGTAGGTCTAGGGATCGCTGATTACCACCAGGATGCTGTGACCATCACTTGCTTTAACAGCCGCCACTATGTGGGGAGTGACACGGTCAGTGGTACACTGTAGACTGCAAATATGAACAAGTCACAGACGCCGAAGGGTGCCAAACCGAGACACAGAAGGCAGACCTAACACCCTCCCCCCCATGAACTGCAACATTCCCATAATCATAGCAGCCCACAAGAACAGAAAAAAGGATTAGGATGGGTGGTGTTAGACCTGACAGCCTTAGGGTGGTCACCCCTAACTTTTTGCCTGCCTCCCTCCACTTTTTGGACACTGTCTTTGCTGGTTTTTAGACTCTGCACACTTTACCACTGTTAACCAGTGTTAAAGTGCATATGCTCTCTCCCTTTAAACATGGTAACATTGGATCATACCCAATTGGACTATTTAATTTACTTATAAGTCCCTGGTAATGTGCACTGTATGTGCCCAGGGCCTGTAGATTAAATGCTACTAGTGGGCCTGCAGCACTGGTTGTGCCACCCACTTAAGTAGCCCCTTAACCTTGTTTCAGGGTTGCCATTGCAAGGCCTGTGTGTGCAGTTTCACTGCCCCTTCGACTTGGCATTTAAAAGTACTTGCCAAGCCTAAAACTCCCCTTTTTCTACATATAAGTCACCCCTAAGGTGTACCCTAGGTGACCACTAGAGCAGGGTGCTGTGTGGGTAAAAGGCAGGACATGTACCTGTGTAGTTTACATGTCCTGGTAGTGTAAAACTCCTAAATTCGTTTTTACACTACTGTGAGGCCTGCTCCCTTCATAGGCTAACATTGGGGCTGCCCTCATACATTATTGAAGTGGTAGCTGCTGATCTGAAAGGAGTAGGAAGGTCATATTTAGTATGGTCAGAATGGTAATACAAAATCCTGCTGATGGTGAAGTTGGATTTAATTTTACTATTTTAGAAATGCCACTTTTAGAAAGTGAGCATTTCTCTGCACTTAAATCTTTCTGTGACTTACAATCCATGTCTGGCTGGGTTTAGTTGACAGCTCCTTGTGCATTCACTCAGACACACCCCAAACACAGGGTACTCAGCCTCACTTGCATACATCTGCATTTTGAATGGGTCTTCCTGGACTGGGAGGGTGGAGGGCCTCCTCTCACACAAAGGACTGCCACACCCCTTACTGGGACCCTGGCAGACAGGATTGAACTGAAAGGGGACCTGGTGCACTTCTAAGCCACTCTTTGAAGTCTCCCCCACTTCAAAGGCACATTTAGGTATAAAACAGGGCCTCTGCCCTACCACCTCAGACACTTCCTGGAGAAGAAACTTGTAACCAGAACGTGCATCCTGCCAAGAAGAACTGCCTGGCTGCCCAAAGGACTCACCTGACTGCTTTCTGTGAAGGACTGCTGCCTTGCTGTTGCCCTGCTGCCTTGCTGCTCCCTGGCTTTGGTGAAGAAGTGCTCTCCAAGGGCTTGGATGGAGCTTGCCTCCTGTTCCCTGAAGTCTCAGGACCATAAAGACCTCTCTCTTGCAACTGTACTCCTTGTGCTTTGAAAATGTAATGCACAGCTTGCTAAAAACGACGCACAGCCTGTTCTGCGGTGAAAAATTCACTTGCTCGCTGAACTGGGACTCCGCTGCTCGACTTCGCAAGGAAAAGATCGACACGGTGCCTGCGTGCAACCGGAACTTCGACGCACGGCCCACCAGATCGACGCACAGCCGACCTGGGACGCCACCGCCCGACTTCCAGAGGGGAAATCAACACAGCGCCTGCCATGAGGGAGAAATTTCCCTGCACCACCCACCGGAAAGATGCAGAGCTTGTCAACAAGCCCAGGATTCCACGCACAGACCCCGGGGCATCTGAAAACCCTGCAACCCGAAGAGGAGCCACGACCGAGCACCTGAAATCGACGCCCAGCCATTCCTGTGTGGAAACTAAACAACCGTGTGCGGCCTGAGAAATCGACACACACCACTTCTCCTCCTCTGCGGCCCTTTGCAGAGATTTTTCACTCAAACCAGGTACTTTGTGCTTGAAAGAGACTTTGTTTGCTTTTAAAAGACTTAAGACACTTTGGGCCATATTTATACTTTTTGACGCACAACTGCGCCAACGCAGTTGTGCGTCAAAAATTTTAACGCCGGCTAACGCCATTCCAAAGCGCCATGCGGGCGCCTTATTTATGGAATGACGTTAGCCGGCGGAGCTGACTGGTGTGCATAAAAAAAATGACTTACACCAGGCAGCGCCGGCGTAGGGGAAAATGGAGCTTGGGCGTCAAAAAATGGGGCAAGTCAGGCTGAGGCAAACTTTTGGCCTCAACCCGATTTGCGTCATTTCTTTTGACTCCCAACCCCCATTGAAATGACTCCTGTCTTAGCACAGACAGGAGTCATGCCCCCTTGCCCAATGGCCATGCCCAGGGGACTTATGTCTCCTGGGCATGGTCATTGGGCATAGTGGCATGTAGGGGGGCACAAATCAGGCCCCCCTATGCCACAAAAAAAAAAAAAAATACTTACCTGAACTTACCTTAAGTTCCCTGGGATGGGTCCCTCCATCCTTGGGCGTCCTCCTTCCGAGCCCACAGGTCCCTTAATGCCTGCCCTGACCAAGTGTTAAGAAATGATGCAAAAGCGGCTGGATGTCATTTTTTTGGACCCACCCACTCCCGTGCGTCATTTTTGCACGGGAGTGTAAATACGGCGCACATGCCTCGGAGTCATTTTTTAGAAGGGAACGCCTACCTTGCATATCATTAACGCAAGGTAGGTGTCCACGGAAAAAAATGACGCAAACTCCAAGATCTTTGGCGCTAGACGGGTCTAACGCCAAAGTATAAATATGGAGTTAGCTTTGCGTCGGATTTGCGTAAAAAAAACAACGCAAATCCGGCGCAAACTGAGTATAAATATGCCCCTTTATATCACTTTTCAGTGATATCTTTACATTTTCTTATTGCATCTTTGATCGTTTTTGACCTGCAAATATCCAGATAAATATTATATATTTTTCTAAACACTGTGTGGTTTATTTTTGTGGTGCTATATGGTGTTATTGTATGATTTATTGCACAAATACTTTACACATTACCTTCTAAGTTAAGCCTGACTGCTCAGTGCCAAGCTACCAGAGGGTGGGCACAGAATAATTTGGATTGTGTGTGACTTACCCTGACTAGAGTGAAGGTCCTTGCTCGGACAGGGGATAACCTGACTGCCAGACAAAGACCCCATTTCTAACAGGTGGTTTATGCAGAGTGACCAACAGGGGCCTGATTCACCTGGCAGAAGGAGCAGATTCATAACTTGGCTTTGAAAATAGCTCAATATCTTGTCAAACAGAGGTACCTGCTACAGCACTTTGGGCAGCTAGAAGGAAGGCTGAGAGCACATTAATCACCCACAACTCACCTTTTCCTCCAATTGCTCTCTGACTTTAAGCTTGCCTTTGACCATCTACCACTCTCCGCTGTACGCTGCCTTTTGGCTAGATTCACACTTCAGAAATGCCACATAAAGACATAAATACATTCATCCCTCAGCCCTGCCCCAACATTCCCCTAAAGCATGATGATGAGCTTTCTGCCTGCAAAAAGAAAAAGCCAATATAAACAGAATAAATGTTTAGTGCTACCCAGATGATCATGCCATCAGTTCCAGTGGCAATCCCACTTTGGCTACTAAAGTGGGGCGTTCGTGGTACCACTGATGCTGTGAGAATAGAGGTTGGGGGACAGCAGTATCTATGTCCACACAGCAGCCTCAGCACAGTTGTTCACAAATGATTGTGGAAAGACAGAGAATTGTCCTAAGGAGGTTTGCATTAGGATATAACTTTATATAAACGAACAGAGAGACTAACCTCATTATTCCAGCAAAGCACAACACCATATATTGTCCCAACTAAAGTCATGCGCTCTTTCATTTCTGTTTCTGCTTGGTTAGGGTCACATCTGCTATACATTTCTTTACCCACACTTTCTGTTGTCTGTCCCTCACTTATTATACTCTCATTCAGTCATTTGATAATCAACACACTATGGGGGTCATTCCAATATTGGCGGGCGGCGCGGAAACCGCCAATTGGCCGATCTGAGGCCATTCAGACTTTCCCGCTGGGCCGGCGGGCGCCCGCCAAGGGAGCGCCCGCCGGCCCAGCGGGAAAGGCCCTGCAACACAGAAGCCGGCTCCAAATGGAGCCGGCGGTGTTGCAGGGGTGCGACGGGTGCAGTTGCACCCGTCGCGATTTTCACTGTCTGCTATGCAGACAGTGAAAATCATGCTGGGGCCCTGTTAGGGGGCCCCTGCACTGCCCATGCCAGTGGCATGGGCAGTGCAGGGGCCCCCAGGGGCCCCACGACACCCCTTCCCGCCGAACAGGCTGGCGGGAAGGGGGTCGGAATCCCCATGGCGGCGCTGCTTGCAGCGCCGCCATGGTGGATTTGGCCAACCGGGGGAATTCTGGCGGGAAACCGCCGGACCCGGTTCTCTGACCGCGGCTTTACGGCCGCAGTCAGAATTGGCCAGGAAGCACCGCCAGCCTGTTGGCGGTGCTTCCGTCATTTTAGCCCTGGCGGTCGCCGACCGCCAGGGTTAGAATGACCCCCTAAGTCATTGTCCTTTTATCAATCCACTAACTCATTCTCACATTTACCTCCTTGCCAAGCCATACAACTGCACACAAAATTCCACCAAACTGCAGATCAGTAAATCTCACTGCTATGCAAAAAGCCATTCATTCTAAATTGTATTTTTGTTTTAAATTTGTAGGCATTTAAAATGAACATAGAGTAATTGGGACTGGACACAGCAGTAACCCATTAGCACCATTTAATTTACCAACTTGTTGTGCTGCATTGCATGCAAGAGAAACACCAGAAATGCACCATGTTTACAAGGACATGGCACATTTCAGCTACCTCCTTGTGTCTGTGCACTGTGTGCTAATTTGCACCAATGTGTCACTCTTGCACTACAGTGCAAGGATGCCTCTGTTGCAAGGAGGATTGTTTTGTGCAGGAAGGGACACCTTCCTACACAAAAACAATTCTTAAGTGCATTTTCCTTTTTGATTGTGGTGCGGAATGCATCACATGTATACAAGGGAAGTAATGAGGAGGAATAAAGATATTTCTCCTTATTACACCTCTGTCTGTGTGAGCACTTTCCTAGGTTTACTACTCTGAGTAAATATGTGAATGAGCCAAAATCCATGGGTGGATGTGTGGCAACACCCACACTCCACCCATGGAAAACCTCCCTGCTGCAAGGTAATGCAAGGCAGCAGTTGTCGTGTCTTGTGAGCATTAATGATGGAGCCTTTTTGGATACTGAAGGACTCCACAGCATGATGACATATGTTTTAAAATGTGTTACAGTGAAGTTTAGAAAGTTGCGTTCACAGTTATGCACTGATGAATAAAGATGTGTAGTTACATAGCTCCGTGTGTGTCCTACTTATTGGTGGCTACCTATGCTGGGGAGACAGTGCTCTCCAGGAGAGTTTGCCCTGGTCCAAGCAAACTTCTTGTGCGTGCCACTTGTGCCTCAGTTGAAGTGCTGAATTGACTGTTCATGTGGAGTCAAAGTGTAACTCCAGCTTGTATAAATCATTTAAAGGTAAGGAAAGGTTTACTGAGAAGTCTACGCGTCTCTGGTCAAGATAGTACAAAAAGACCATACAGAAAGTTACCATGCTACTGCTCAAATACATTGAAAGGGTCATCTGCTTACCCGAACTGATTAAAGAGAGCCATCATACCACTGGGGAGGGTGACTCTAAGAGAATTGCCTGGGGTTGTGCTTACGGAGCCGTCCATACCTGTAGGGTCGAGAGGTCCGGCAGAAAGCTGTTCTGCTAATGGAGCCCATAAAATATGACCCCAAATCCAACATATCACAGGGCCAAGGTAGGGAAATGAATGGAACAGATTCTGATTTCAGGCAAGTTGATTCAGCGAGAGCTCCAGTCGCAGACTGCGTTGAAAGAGGCATTTGATGATTTTAATGATCCGCTGGAAGAAACAGATAACAAAAAGGTTATCAAGTACCTCAAAAATCTTGCTGGTGATGGTGTTAAATAAGTCATAAAGAAAATGTAGTGAGCTGATGAAGTTACGTACTTTCAAAGGAATGAAACCTTGAACCTCAAGTTCAGTCCATTGCCAAATGTAGATTATGTAAGATGCATTTTCAGTCAAGAACAACAAAGAGTTGGTGAAACCATAGATGAATTTGTTGAGAGACTGGATACATTTATAAAACACTGAAGATTCAATTAATTTACTGACGAAGAAGCAATACATTTCGGAGTCATTGACTTATGCCTGTCAGAGTCATTCAGATGATGAATGCTGAGAGAGACTCTTAGTCTGGAGTGAGTTCTCATGACTGCTAGAGCTGAAAAGCGTGCTGACCGACAAGCTGCTGACATGGAAGCTGGAGGTGCCCAAAGTGAGTCAGTCATGAACATGAAAAGTAAGCAGAAAGACAAAGATGAAGGACTTAAGGTGATGTCTCCATGGAGAAACATTTGTGTTTCAGATATGGATTGTCATTTCCACACAAAGGTAAATGTACCTTCATCAGACAGCTATGCAAAGGCTGTGGTTAAGAAGACCAGTTAGCAATAGTCTGCAAGGTGAAGGAAAAACTAAGGCCCTCATTACAACCCTGGCGGTCGGTGATAAAGCGGCCGTAATACCGACAACAGGCCGGAAGTAAAAAAAAAAAAGGAATTATGACCACGGCGGAAACCGCCAACACAGACAGCCACTTTAACACACCAACCGCCATGGTGGTAGCAACAAGCACTGCAGCGGTAACTGCCAACAGCCAGGCGGAAGACAAGGTTTCGCCCACGGTATAATGAGACACCACTCCACCACCTTTTTTGGGGCAGTACCAACGCCATCAAAAGCACGGCGGAAATGGAGCCCTAACTACAGGTGTTACCCATGCTGGTTTACCTCCTACTACACCAGGAATACCACGCCAGCGATGACGACCATGGTGAGTACCGCCCCTAGCACACAGGGAAGAGGGGAGGAAAAAGAGAGTGACACACACATGCAACACGCAAGACCCCACCACCATACTCACAAACAGATGCAGTAACATTACATATCCACCTCGTAACCCTCAGGAATAATGCAAGGACAAAAGGAAGTGAATGAAGTGATTGTAATAAGATAAAATAACAGTAATACGTCCTCAAAAATAAACACAGTATATACAGAAATACAAATGGAGGGACACTGCCCAGTCCATAATGTCCGTGGGCCTCAGAGCCATATCACATAGGCCAAGGCCCCACTTGACTCCTGCCTCAATACGGAGAGAACACTGCTGGGGCATCAGGTCGAAAAAAACACAGGCACTTCAGGGGGAAAGGGGGGCAGCTCAGCAGGAAGTTGATACTGCGCCGCTGCTCCTGGAGGGGGCTACATGCCCTCTGCTTGGTCCTGGGGAGTGCAAAGCCACAGTCTCTCAAATGGATGGCTTCTTACACTGTTTCTGTAGGGCGCTTTGTGCCCAGTGTGCTTCATCCTGGCAAGGAGGGTGTGAGTGAATGCCTTCTTCCACTGGTTCTGGAGGGAGCTTTGTGCCCAGTGTGCTTCATCCTGGCAAGGAGGGTGAAAGTGGATGTCTTCTTCCACTGGTTCTGGAGGGGTCTTTGTGCCCAGTGTGCTTCATCCTGGCAAGGAAGGGGTGAGTGGATGTCTTTTTCCATTGGTTCAGAGGGGTCTTTGTGCCCAGTGTGCCTCATCCTGGCAAGGAGGGGGTGAGTGGATGCCTTCTTCCACTGGTTCTGGAGGGGACTTTGTGCCCAGTGATGCAGCACTTGGGGAGTGCAAGGTCACTGTCCCTCACCTGGCGGTCAGACCCACGAGCTTTTCAGTGGGCAGGATGCATGACATTCCATGGAGGCAGGACTACAGTCCATCCGTCGGTGGTGATGGCTGCACAGTGATAGCAGTGCTGGTGCTGGTGACGGTGCTGCCAGTGGTGGGGGGAGGCTCCAGCCCTTCCCCTGGAGCAGTTGGATGGCTGCCCACTGGGGCTGCTGCTGCTGGCAGTAGTGTTGACAGTGGTGCAGGTGGCGCTGCTGCCAGTGGTGGGGGGAGGCTCCTGCCCTTCCCCTGAAGCCTCGGATGGCTGCCCACTGGGGCTGCTGATGCTGGCAGTGGTGCAGGTGGCGGTGCATGTGGCGGTGCTGCCAGTGGTGGGGGGAGGCTCTAGTCCTTCCCCTGCAGCCTTGGATGGCTGAAGTGCCATGGTTGGTGTTGTGTGCTCAGATTCAGCTCCAGCACCAGGTCTCGTGTCCATCTTGCCTGAAGTAACTGGCCCTTTGTCATTGCCCTTGACAGCTGGTGATCCCTTCTTGCCCTTGGCAGTTGGTGGTCCTTTCTTGCCGGCTGGTGGTGCCTCCTTGCCCTTGGTAGCTGGTGGTCCCTTCTTGGTCTTGGCAGCTGGTGCAGGCACACTGGCTGTGCTGACGGGTGTCTCCTTGGAGTCTCTCACAACTGCAGTAGCTGCAGAAACTACAATGGCCGTGGACTGGGTGGCAGAGGTGCTGGCCTGGGTTCTGCCCACCCCAGCCCGAAGTGAAGGATGGGGGGGAGGGGCAGGTAAGAGGTCAAGGGTGGAGAGGAAAAGCTTTTTAGGGACACTGGGGTGGGAAGAGGGTGAAGATTTGGGAGTGGAGGAAGAGGGAATTGTGGTTGGAGGTGTCTGTCTGCTGTGTTTGGTTGCATGTGCATGGGCTGGATGCTGTTGTGAGGTGGATGGCTGTTTGGTGTCTGAGTGCTTGCGTTTGTGTACTTTGGGAGGAGGGGGCACAGACACAGTGGGAGAGGACACAGGGGACGTGTTCATGGATGTGGGGGTGGTGACTGCCAGTGAGGGGTGTGTAGTGATAGGCATGATGGTGATGGAGGTAGTGGATGAGGATGTAGTGCATGCAGGTGTTAGTGGAGACGCAACTGGAAGGGAGGACGACTAGGAGGAGGGGGATACAGTGGAGGCAGTGGATGTTGGCATGTCTGATTCTGGATGGTGTTTGTGTGAGGGCCTGTGTGATGATGTATGGTGCTTGTGTTTGCCTGAGCCACTCCTGTGTGTTGTCTTGGGAGCATGCTGGCCTGATGGTGTGCTTGGGATAGGCTGGGGTTGAGGGGAATGGGACTGGGACTGGGTAGAGGAAATTGGAGGGGGGAGGCTAGAGACAGGGACAATGGCTGCCATTCAGGGAGGAGGCCTGAGCCTGGAATGATCTCTGTTGGGCCACCATGCCAGAGTGAATGCCCTCCAGGAATGCATTTGTTTGTTGTAAATGCCCTGCCAGCCCCTGCATGGCATTCACTATGGTTGACTGCCCAACAGAGAAGGATCGCAGGAGGTCAATAGAATCCTCAGTCAGGGCAGCACGGTTGACTGGAGCAGGGCCTGAGATGCCTGGGGCAAAGGAGATGCCCACCCTCCTGGGTGAGAAGGCACGGGAAACACGCTGAGGGGCTGCTGGGAGGGCGGTGCTGGTACTGGGGTGGCGGCTGTACCTGTAGTTGGGGTGGCCACAGAGGTGTCCACCACCACCAGGAAGCTTCTATCGGAGGAGGTATCACTGTCAGAACTGTCCCCTCCAGACTGCGCCGTGGTGCTCCCCTCGCCCTCCATCCCACTGGTGCCCTCACCGTCGGTGGATTTGACCTCGTGGTCCCTGTGGGATGCAGCTCCCTCTGTTTCCGGTGCCTCTGCTCCTCTGCCAGATGATGCTAATGTACATAAGGACAGGGTGACAAAACAAAAAGGTGAGTAAGAGACAGAGGATACACTTGGTCAATGCCAGCAACAACAACACAGTTGGCGTACACAACACACAGGGAACAGCCCTATGCAGTAGGCGATGCAGTACCAGTCACAGTGCTAGTCACCAGGCCATGGACAATAATGCCTAACGCCAATAGCAGCATACCTGAGACCCACAGAACCCTGCCCAGTAGTAGGTGCCCACTAGGATGTTTTGGGGTGGAGTGCAACAGACCCTGCCCAACATGGAACCTACCCTGCAATGTTCGACCTGGCCTAGTGGCACCCACAGGCCCACATCCCCCACCCAGATAACAACCCACCACACGCAATTTGCAGAATTGGAAACTGTACTCACCCCCTTGTGGCTGCTGTGATGCCCTCAAGTGCCCATCGACATATAACTGCATCACAGCAGACATAATCCCCTTTAGGGACTACACGTAAACATACTGTTTATGTCACGACATGCAATGCATTTTACTTTGAGGATATGTTTGAAAATGACCAGCTGCTAACTGTTTTGCCCCCTAGATTACAACGGCTGATGATGATTAGGAGATGGAGACATCCCCGTGGACAGGCCCCTGGTCGATTTGGCAACAATATAGGGACATATCCCCAACATCATTGGAGCAATTCATGGTACACATATTGCCTTTGTCCCCCTCCCCCCCCCGGAGAAATGAACAGGTGTTCAGAAATCGAAAGAGCTTTCACTCTATTAATGTGAAGATAGTGTGCCTGGCGGACCAGTACATTTTCCATGTGAATGAAAAGTATCCTGGGTCTGTGTATGATGCCTTTATCCTGAGGAATAGCAGCATCCCATATGTGATGGCTCAACTCCAGAGGCACTGGGTGTGGCCAATAGGTGAGCCCATGGTCCCCAACCAGTGTATGTTGCTCTATGGGTGTGGTGTTGACCCTAAGGGTGATTGTCTGTCTAACAGGTATCCCTCGATATTTGCAGGTGACTCTGGTTACCCCAACCTCTCATGGTTACTGACCCCAGTGAGGAATGCTAGGACAAGGGCAGAGGAATGTTACAATGAGGCACATGGGCATACCAGAAGAATTATTGAGTGCACCTTTGGCCTCCTGAAGGCCAGGTTCAGGTGCCTCCATCTGACAAGTGGATCCCTGTGCTACTCACCAAAGAAGGTGTGCAAGATCATCGTGGCATGTTTCATTTTGCACAACCTTGCCTTGAGACGCCAGGTGCCTTTTCTGCAGGAAGATGGGGCTGGAGATGGGCATGTGGCAGCGGTGGAGCCTGTGGACAGTGACGAAGAGGAGGCAGAGGATGAGGATGCGGACAACAGAACAACTATCATACGACAGTACTTCCAGTGACACACAGGTAAGACACTGTAACTTCACCTTCCATTGCAGTTTTGTGTAGTGAATTTTCTCTGGCAGGCTGCTGTTCCCACTACTACGGCCACTTACTGTACCCTTTGACATGTCTATTCACAGATCTTTGTGCCCTGCTCTGGCTCCTGGTGTATTGACTGCAGCACATTACAGGTCATACCTCTGTATACATAACTGTACAGTCTAACTGCAATGTCTACAGATTGTAAAACGAATACATCCTTAAGTAATTTGACATACTCCATACTTGTATTTTTCAAAGGGTGTTTATTTCAGTGCTGAGAAGTAAATGGGGATGTGCAATGGGCAGGGGTGATGACAGAGGAAAGTCCAGGATAGAGTTCAGTCTATTTGTATCGCATGTGCATTGTCCAATGGGGCATAGGAAAGGGAGCAATGGAAGTTCAAGGTGGATAGGGTAACAGTGTGGGACACAAGGGTGACAATCAGGAGAGACGTATTTGCTGGTGGGGGTCTTGGCAATGTTCTTTGACCTCTGTCTGGACCGCAGGGACCATTTGCGTGGTGGTTCTCCTTCTGCAGAGGGTGGGGTGCTGGTGGCCTGTTGTTCCTGTGGCAGGGCCTCCTGTCCACTAGTGTTGGCAGAGGTAGAGGGCTGTTTATCGATGTGGCTAGTGTCAGGGGCCTGTTGGTGTGCCACTGCCTCCCTCATGGTGTTGACCATATCAGCCAAGCACCCCTGCAATGGTGACCAGGGTGGTGTTAATGTCCTTCATTCCTCCCTGATCCCCAGGTATTGTCCCTCCTGCAGCCGGTGGGTCTCCTGCAACTTGGCCAGTATCTGGCCCATCTGCTCCTAGGAATGGTAGTATGCTCCCAGGATCCCTGCAAGTGCCACATGGAGAGTTGGTTCCCTGGGCTTGTCCTCCCCCTGTCGCACAGCAGTACTCCCAGCTTCCCTGTTGTCCTGTACATCTGTCCCCTGAACCGTGTACCCACTGCCACTGACCCCAGGTTTCTGATCGTCCTGTGTTTGTGGGGTGTCCTGGGGTCCCTGTAGTGGTGGACACACTGCTGATTGACATGTCCTGGGGACAGAGGTATGGGCCCGCTGGGTGGGTGCTGTGGTGGTGTTTCCTGAGGGGGAAGACTCTGTGGTGGTATGGGTCTGAGGCTGGGTAACCGACTGTCCGGAGGTCCCTGATGGGCCAGGTTGGTCATCCTTATCTAGGTGTGCAGAGCTGCAGTCATCACTGAGGGCCTCTTCTGTGGGGGGACTGAATGTTGCTGGCACCTCCTCTCCGGTGACGTGTGGAGGACCCTTGGGGATGTAAATGCAGTGTTATTGTTTCTGCGTGTCATCTTGTGCATGGGTATGTTACCCTCTATGGTTGATATTGCTATGGTAGATTGGCCTTAGTGAGAGTTGTTATTTGGTGGGCTAGGTGATTGTCTCTAGTGTGCATGCAGTGGTGATGGTTGTCCATGCAGGTCTGTGATGGGTGTCCATGTATTGGTGGGACATGCAGGGCTTGGCATTGGGATGAGTGGGTTGTGAGGGTGGCGTGTATGTGAGGTGGTGGAGTTATGGTGATGAGCATAGGGGTTTGTGACGGCATGCAGGTGGGGGGGTGATAGTAATAGAGATTTGACTTACCAGAGTCCAGTCCTCCTGCTACTCCTGCAAGGCCCTCAGGATGCAGTATTGTCAAGACTTGCTTCTCCCATGTTGTTCCACCGCCTGTCCTCTGTACAGCCATCTGGTGTCTTGCAACCACGGAACGCACCTTCCCCCTTAGGTCGTTCTATCTCTTCCTGATGTCATCCCTTGTTCTGGGGTTCTGTCCCACGGCGTAGACCCTGTCAACGATTCTCTGCCATAGCTCCATCTTCCTAGCAATGGATGTCTGCTTCACCTGTGATCCGAATAGCTGTGGCTCTACCCCGATGATATCCTCCACCATGACCCTTAGCTCCTCCTCAGAAAACCTGGGGTGTCATTGTGGTGCCATGGGTGTAGTGTGAGTTGTGTGTGTGAGGGTGTGTGGGGTGATGTTTTGGGGTGTGTGCTGTGAGGTGCATGGATGGTGTATGGGTGATGGTGTTCTGTGGCTCTGGTTCTGTGGGTGCTCTTGGTGTCTCTCTCTGTCTCAGTTGTAAAAAAATTGTAGTCGTAAAGGGTTGTGGGTAGTGTGGGTGCGTGTTTTACCGTGGTGTGGGTGTGTGGGTGTGGTGTATGTAAGGGCGACAGGTGTGTGTAGTTTCAATTGTCCAATGTAGTATTGTTTTGTGAGTGTGTGTGTATTTTGAGTGCGTCGGTATGTACCGCCAATGGTTTACCACGGTTGAATGTCCGCCACAGTGATTCAGGGGTCATGATGCTGTGGGCGTAGTTCTGTTGGTGTAAGGGTGTGGGTTTTGGTACCGCCATTTTATCACTGACCTTTGGGATGGCGGACTTATGTGTGTCTGTATAGTGATGGATTTCTATGTGTGGGTCATAATACGGGTAGCGGAATACCGCTTCGATTGCGCTATGTTGGCGGCAGTCAGCATGGCGGTAAGCAGAACTTTGTCATAATGAGGGCCTGAGTGTTTCATGGCGAGAAGACCAAATGGTTGGCTGAACATTCCAGAAGCGACTTTGGACTCATGTCCACAAGGCCAAGTCACCACACTAGTTGACACAAATTGACACCAAACAAAGTCGAAATCATCATCAAAAAGTTCTTCACTGTCAGTATCAAGTGAAAGTGAAGAAGAGAAATACCAAAGAAAAGTCAACATGAGAAAGCACTTAAGTCATTCAAACACTGCCCAAAGATTGCACTAAAAATAAATGGTTGTGTAATACCTTTTATAATCAACAGCGGTGCATCAATAAATATCATGCCTGAGGAGAAATACAAGGAACTGTCTCCTTTACTGCGACTGATGCCATTGAAAACAAGTGTGTACATGGGTTGCATCAACCCATCCGAAAAGTAAAGGCTCATTTGTAGCAATGATGAAGCAGAAGAAAACAAAAGTGCAAGCGCCCATTCACATATTTTAAGTTACAGCATCAAGTGGCTGTTTCCACAGTTTCAGCTGCTAAAAAAGGGGACTAATATCAGTGATTTACAATATGAATGCTCATCACAAAATCGGAAGTCAGTGTCCTTTGTTATTTCACAGACTAGGAAAACCTTCTAGTATATAAAAGTAGAATTGCAAATTAATGATAATGTATGTATGACCTGTTGCTCAGAGACACAGAAGAAATGCATTTCATTTACAAGGAACTGATGAAAAGTAACTTGAATCCTTACTAAACTATGATATCATTGAACGTTTAACTGGTTCAGTGCCATGGGTTTCTCTAATAGCGGTAGTGCATAAAAAGGACAATGAAGGAGGTGTAGGCGTCTGCCTGGATATGTGTCAAGCAAACACAACAATTGAAAGGAGCGACATTCAAGTCCGCACATTGCTGATATGATAACACAATTGAACATTGCAAAAGATTTTCTTTCCTTGATTCAAACAAAGGATATCATCAGTTGGAACTGAAGGAGAATTCCGGGTACATTACAACCTTTTCTCAACATATTGGTAATTTCCATAAAAAACTAAGTTTTGGTGTGTTATCAGCTGCAGAGATTTTACAAGATGTCATTAGACGTATCATACAACCGGTTGTAAATGCTATTAGCTATTGCAATGGCATTCATTTTGGGGGCTACACAGGAGGAACATGACAAAGTTTTATAGCAAGTGTGTTGTTTACTTCTTGATGCTCTTTTAACTCTAAGTGCTGAGTGCTGAGAAATATTAATTCAATAAGACAAAGTTAAATTTATTTGGCCCTGTCTTTATCTGATGGAGGCATGACACTCAATCCTGCAAACGTACAAACATCAGTTGATAGTCCCCCACAAGATGTTTCCATGTTCTGTTCGTTCCTTTGCATGGCCAGTTACTGTTCACAGTATATATGAGACTTTGCTACACAGTGAGTGCTCCACTGAGAAAGGTGATGAAATAAAATGTTCCATTTCACTGGTCATATGTACGCAAGAAGGGTTTTAAGAGAATTAAACAGCTATTGAAAACACTACTGAACTGGCATATTTTGATTTAGAGTTACAAACTGAAGCTGTTGTTGATGCTTGCCCATTTGGGTTAGACGCAATCCTTACACAACACAGTGGACAGCCAAATGCTGGAAGACATATGGTGGTCTATGGAAGTAAGAGCTTTTCTCAGACTCTCAGACTGAATATGCTTATTTACAACTATAAATAGAAAGTTTAGCAGTGGAGTGGGCTTATGAACATTTCCATGTATTCCTGTACAGAAAGCCTTTCAGGCTTGTGACAAAACATCAAGCATTACTGACTATATTTGGCAATCCAAAAGTAAAGATGGCTCCACGAATTGAACAATGGGGTCTACGGTTGCATGAGTATATCTGCACTTTTGTACACTGGCCAGGGAAAGATCAAAACCCTGCCGACTACTTCTCAAGAGTCCATACAGAGTCATAGTACTTCATCTAAGACTGCTGAAGCATACATAAATTTAATTGTGAAATTGAACAAACCAGCTGCCTTTTCGATGGAACAAAGTGTTACTGCCATGACTCAAAATAGTGACATGTTGAAGTTGAAAGACATTATTAAACATCAGTCATGGAATCAACATCCCCAGCCTCTTACCAGTGCCAACGAATATCAGAAATACAAAAATGTAAAATAAGAACTATCAGTAGCACAAGAAGTAATTATCCTGAGAGGTTCATAAACTGTCATTCTGGGGAGACTACAACAGCAAAATAATTCAAGATCTGTCATCTGTGTAACTGCTTGTCACAAAGAAACTACTCCACACCCTCTGAACATGTCAGAAATGCCCAAGCATGAAAGGATTGCTGTTGACTTCTTTGGTTCACTTGACAATGGACATCACCTGCTAGTGATTGTGGAAGAATGCTCTTGTTTCCCATTAGTTTAAGATCTCTCATCTATCACTCAGGACAGAGTCATTGAGAGATTATATGTCATCTTTGCAACATGGGACATTCCTATGATTTAGAAAACTTCCAACGAGCTACCTTTTAATATCAGAGAATTTAGAGATTCCCTCAATCTGCTTAATGTGATGCATCGGAAAAGAACATCTCTTTGGCCACAGGCTAACTTATTAATCATTTTATGAGTACATTAAAGAAGGCTGTTCAGTGTGCTGTATTAGAGAAGCTCAATCTCAAGACGGTCTTCAATTCTAGTCTACAAGCATACATTTCAACTCCTCAATCGACCACAGGTAAAAGCCCTGAAATACTGATGGTCAGGAGATCCAAACCAACCAAGTTACCTCAGTGGACTAACATCAGATCCAAGACTGATGCCGAGACATGTACAACCAACTTCATTCACATGCAGAAGATGGAGGCTTATGCTGAAAAAGGCGACATGCAAAGAACATTGTTTTCAAGCAAGTACACCCAGTGCTTGTTCGTCAGCCACAACAACGCAAATCTGATGCCCCATTTGATACCGAGCTATTTCAAGTTATGATCAGCAAAGGGCACATGATAATAGCTCAACATCCAGGAAAATCAATCACACAAGATTCCTCACACTTGAAACAGGTGACTCAATGCTCGTCGGTCATTAGTGTCCATGTATAGACTGGATCAGAGAAAATCTGTGGCGAATCCCACATCGCCATTTCCCACACATCACCAAACCAGATCATGGACACGTTCCGGACGAGTTGTAAATGCACCTAGAAGACTCATTGAAGAATTATAATTTGTATATGCTGTGAAAAGTTAGAACTTTATTTTTAACAGGGGGGAAATGTTGTATCTTATGAATAAGAATGATGGAGTCTTTTTGGAACCCGAAGGCGGGCCCATCCTGGTTGCGTTTGTAGGTACTATACCAGTAAACCTCATACTGAGGTATGAAATTTACTCTTTGATGGAGGCTTTTGTAGTGATACTAAACTCTGCACTGTTTCTTTGAAGTAGCATGGTGAGGTGAGCCTCCTCCGCTTCTGTGGTACACCTTCCACACTTCCAATTTTTTGACCAAGAGTAACATTTTGGGAGATTTATAAGGACCATCATCCAGTGATCGAAACGCCATGGAAGGAGTTGTCTTTGCCAGAGGATGGAAATGAGCCATGGAGTTTGATGGGAAGGTGTACTACATCAACACTGGGAAACCGTCAGCTAGATCCACCCTACAGACAGGTATGAGAAAATACCTGTTTCTGGCCATAATCAGGTAATGGGAGGCAGAGTGTTTTTAGCTGCACTTTCAGTAGGCAACCAAGATTGCATTTAAGCAGCCCCAGGATCTGTTGAGTCATGGGCACCTCTAAAGGCCCTTAATGTTCTTTATCTCTCGCACCTCTGTGAATGGAGCCACTTTCAGGCTTCTGTCCCCATTGAGTGTAACTTTTGGTGTTCACTACAGAACTGACCATGAGCAGTTTGGTCTTACTGAAAGCTTTGTAAGAGTGTCATCTGCTTGAGTGCACACACGTGCACCATTTCAACAACAGGTATGTGCCCCGCACTCCCATGGGACAACAGGAAAGCTTTCCGAAAAAAGTGACACGTCTGGAGAGCTGGTGCACACTTGTTATAGTCTCCACTGCCTGTTCCTTACCTCAGTTGCCTCCCTATATACAGCTACAGCAGTGATTCCTACATGTCTTGCTCATTAGCTCTTGATCTTTGGACAGGTGCTGGTTCTCATTACCCAGACAAAGTGCCTGTACAGGTCTACATGAGCCAGGGGAAGGGCATGATCATCTTATGCAGGTACACGACTCTAGGCAAAGTACATGAGTGGATTGTGCAGGTTCACATGTGCTAGGTAGGGGTGAGCAGAACTCTGCAGAATCTTGCAGAGTTTTATGTAACTCCACAGAATTCTGCTGAGTAATCCACCTCTAGTTAGAGCGTGTTACTGTAAAGGCAAGTTTAGAATGTTGAGTTCATAATTACGTGTTGATGAATAAAGATGGTAATTACATAGCTCTGTGTGTGGCCTATTCATTGTCCAATACCCAGGCTGGGGAGGATGCTACAACAGTGTGCGCTGCCTTGCATTACTTTGAATTTACTAAACCATTCAGTCATGCAAGGTGGCTTTGCATGGCTTAGTAATTCCTACTAAAGGATTTGGGATTACTAGTGACACACAATGTCAACACAAGCCCTTACTAAATCTGGCCCTAAGTGATTTGCTCAGAATCACAGGTTGTTGATCCGACCCTGCGACTCAAAGCTGGTTCCCGAGTTCCAAAGTGAGCAGCTCTCGCCGTAATGCCAGGCCCTCTCCCTTTAGTTTTTTTGCTGTTTTAGTGCACTAGTGGGAATAAATGAATAGGCCTTGCATTCTGATAGATGTAGGCACTTGTGAGTGAGTAAAACAATGTACCAGTACATTACTTTATTTACAGTCATTTGCAAAGTTAACAAGGTCAGAATATCATATTCAGAAAGATCGTCTTTTATAAATGTTGTATCCTAAATGTCCTGTTGCATTTGGATTCTACTATCAATTCCAATAGAGCCCTATTGTGTTGCTGATGTTTAAGACACAATATTTTTGTCAGAAGATATTCTGACAACAATAGTCTAGTATTGCACCAATTGCCAATGCATTGTTTTCTTCTTTAAAGAAATCTCTCAGAAACTCCCCAACAAATACATTTTAATCACAGGAGTGGTAGTAATGCTCATAAGTATAATGCACATTATCGCAACCATGGTCTTCAGAGATACAAGAAACACCCTTGCACTCTTTCATAATAAAAAAAAGGTTTGGGTCAGAGCCCACCTGCTGAAATGACAAGTTTTTGCCACCAACCAGCCTTGGACTATCCATCAGACAATTAGGGTGACCACTTCACTCCATGTCATCAGGGGCACGGCTTTCAGTCCTGAACTTTTCAACTAAAAATTTATTGCTACCAGACATTGGGGGTTATTACAACTTTGGAGGAGGTGTTAATCCGTCCCAAAAGTGACGGTAAAGTGACGGATATACCACCAGCCGTATTACGAGTCCATTATGTCCTATGGAACTCGTAATACGGCTGGTGGTATATCCGTCACATTTGGGACGGATTAACACCTCCTCCAAAGTTGTAATAACCCCCATATTGTCTTATTGGTTCCATGGAAGGAACACCATAGTACATCACCCAGAATGCATTAGGCTGACAACCAAAAACTCAGGGCTCAAAATGATCGGCCTCATTACGAGTTTGGCGGTCCCACCACGGGACCACCAAACTTTTGGGGAGGGCGCCACTGCCATGGTGGTGATGTCCCCTACTGCCCTATTACAATGTTCCCACCGGTCTGACAGATGGGAACATTGCAAAAGAACGTTCCCACTGGTCATACCGGCAGGAACATTGCTACAAGATAGCACTCGGCTCCCTTGAAGGAGCTGAGTGCTATCTCGTAGCACAGAGGGGGAGGATCAACACCCTTGGAATGTGCACTTTCTGCAAAGCAGACAGTGCACATTCTGATGGTGCTGGGCATGGGGGCCCCTGCACTGCCCTTGCCTTGGGCAGGGGCAGTGCAGGCCCCCCCACTTGTCCCCTAACACACCTTCACTGCCAGCCTTTACATGCCATTGAAACTGCCATGGAAAGGCTGGCGGTGAGGGTAGTTGTTCAAGATGCAGTAGATATCTCTGATTTAAAGAATGTATTGGTGTGCCTGAATTGCAATTTTGTTTCCTCTAATTTAACCTTACTTATCTTTAATAGTTCTTAAACCTGATGACAACTTAAAAAACCTACCCATATGCGCAATGTTTTTGGGCCAGTGTATTTTAGAACGTATGACTTTCCACAATTTTAAACAGAAGTATTTTCCCCAGGAATCGCAAGACAGAGTGCATACCTGCAGACCCTCATGGTATAGGTGGTCAGTTACCGCGTTAGTGGCAGGTCTACCACCAACAGATTTAGAGATGTCAGCCTACCATATTTTAAAAGGTGTTGGTAGGTCTGACAATATTTTACCAATTTGGCCCAAATTTACTAATGCTTTATGCCAGCATATAGCAACACAAAGTGGTGCATGATATTTACTTTCCAGGTCAAAAGATATTTTTGCATAAGTGCATGGCTAAATGTTTGAATCTTTCACTGCATGCCTTCCACTAGGTCTGTGTCAAGAATGGTCTGTGGCTTTTACTGGGAGGTCAAGTGCGTTCATCCCGTCATGATGCAAAAACACCCTGTCATCGGGCTCAGCCAGACAACAGTTCAGAGTTATTAATTTAGTAGACAATGTGGTAATGATAAGTTTTGCACTTACTCACATTGCTGACATCTTTCAACTTTGTAGGTATATTATGGAAAGAACATGTGAGATTCTGCCTCCACAGGGAAAGGCCTGTTGGATTAGTCACAAGTTCCCTGATAACGTTGATTCAAAGCAGACTACTAAAACTCTCTTACCCTGGTTTCCTTTGTAAATAGTGGAGAGCAGTTGCTAGAACTATCTCTTCCTTTTGCCTCTGCCTCTAAATATGTAACTAGGCACTACAGGATGATGAAACTTCTGAGCTGCGGGAGGGCCGAGGACCTCAAGGATTGTAAGCTGACTCCTATTCTCACTAAGCGAAAGGAGTAATGAGTAGCAAAAAATCATCAGTAGGAGGCTGAAAGCCTCCAATACTACTGTGAAAGTGATGAACACTGACAATCAGGTAAGTATAGCGTGAAGAATTTATCATCAAATAAATGGAGGCCACAACCAGTTGGCATCCTTCCACATGAGGGCTCAGAGTCAACTACCTCAGAGGTAGACAAGGACTCCATAAGAAGAGCTCTGTTAGAGCATGGAATGTAAGTCATCAAAACATACAGAAATAACAAACAAGTCTTGTGCATAGGGTGAGGAGGTAGAGATAAACTAAGTGTAAAGTGTATGGTGCATCACCTCCCCCCTTATAACAAAACAATCAAAAGCAAGTGGTGGGGAGAAGAAAAAATAAATAACAACTATTCAACAAATATAAAAATCTCTAAAGTAGCTAGCCATAGACACATTACGTGGATTCCTAAAAGGGATTGAACATGTTGCAGGTCAAACATTGTTCACAAGAAGTGACACAGATAATTCGGTACCAGCTCCAAAGTCAACACAATTAGGTGACGTATTGATGACAACACCAACTGATGATTTAGGAATGGAGGATGAGAAACATACATTGGAGGGTGACATGGAAGTGTGTTGCAAGGTACAAGAACTTGAAGATATAGGATCCTATAATTGAAACCATCATGAACTGTCAAGAGTAGTGTCATCAACAAAATCACAAACATTACCTTTTTTGCTGCAACAATTTTCAATCCTTGAACAGGGGTGAGTTGGACCAAACATCTCCTTCTCTACCAACCCTTCCCATAAATTAGTACTGGGCCTGTATATTTGGTTTTTCCCTATCGGACCCTGGTGATTTTTTTTTTATAAGAGCTCAGTCTTCTAAACTAAGACTGACTTATTTGATATATTGCTTCTCATCAAATCCAACCTTTGCATGAGATTCTTGAGTGGTTGCTTTGCTGGTAGTGGCATCTAATGAATGCTGTAAGGTGTTGGTGGATTTTCTATCTAATGCTAAGACCCAATCGGGGAGCAACCCGGATCTTGAGTGCCTGTTGTGTAGCAGCTGAAACAAGAACACACCGGTGGTACTGCGCAGTGCCACTAGATAAGATCAGATTTTTTGCCTCAAAAATAATTCTAGATCCTGTCCAGCTGATAGGACAGTTTGAACAGCCTCTTAGAGGTATCTATTTATCCTCTCAACTAGGCCATTAGAGGTGGAACAGTATAGTGCAACGTTTAGGTGTTTGATGTGATGTAAGTTGAGGAAACCCTTCATCTGCATAGAGGTAAAATGGGTGCCACAATCAGTGATAGGTTCTTTAGGTGGAACCTCAATTTAAAAATCCTTTGCAAGAATTTGATGACTGTGCCAGAGTTGCATACTAGTGTAAAATCAAAATACAACCATTTTGATAAGTAATCTATTAACTATAGTATGTATTTATTGCACAAGGGAAGAAGCTCTAAAGGGCCGGCGCAATCCAGTGCAAGTTTCAGCCAAACATTAGTCTCCTGAATTTTCCGATTCTTGTCTGGTAACAAACTGATAGTACAGATGTCAATATATTTGCAAGCTTAAGTTTCTTTGGAAGGCTCCCAATAAAATAGTTTTAACATTTTGCAAGAGGCGCTAACACTTATATGTTACAGTGAGCTTCTTTGATTAATACCCCTCTAATGGAAAAACAGCAAAGGTGATGGATGGAAAGCTTGAATTAATCTCAGTCACTGGCAATTGCTCAGGCCACATCAGAATCTGTTGTTTTATTGCCCACCATGCCACCACAGTTTTGACCCAGCCATATGTAAACCAGACTTGGCCCTGCTTCCAGGGAGGTATGCGTACATCATGCATTAATACAACATCCTTTTAAACTTATAACTCTCAGGCTAATTGAATGAAAAGCTTTATTGCAGGTTCCCCACTTTTTTCTTTAGGACAACCCTGTTTCATACATTTATAAACTGACTGGATGAAGGCGTCATTCTTTGTTGTTTCAAACCTCTGGTGATAACTGGCTAGCCTCTGATGATTGTCTCCAAACAATTGCACTCACAAAAGAAACAACACATTGTATTCCATCAGCAATGGGGTCAGAACTGTCATCAACAGGCATTCTGGACAGGCAGGCAGCCCTTAAATTCCTGCCACCAGATATGTAATTGACTGTGAAACAGAATTCTTGTAACAGTGAAAGCAATCTTACCAACCTTACAGAAACGTTACCAGTGCTATTGCCATTAGGTAGATGCAATAGTGGTTTGTGATCAGTATAGAGTTCAAAGTGTGAACCCCACAGGAAAGTTTTGCATTTCTCTACCACCTAGCAGCATAGAAGTGCTACATGCTCAATGATGCTGTCAATAGATTTGAGTTTAATTAAAGGAAAAACCAGAGCTTATACCTTTTGCACTAATATTGTGGCCTAGATAATCAATTCTTGTGCCTTTTGCACTAATATTGTGGCCTAGATAATCAATTCTTGTGCTAAGAATTGATATTTCTCATGCCATAAAGTGATGCCATATTCCTTGAAAACAGTAACTACGTTGTTAAGGATTGTATTGTGCTCCTGTAAGCTGGTAGCAAAACGTAGGACAACATCTTGAAAGGCCTGTGCTCTTATTATGTGCCTTAAAACAGTGTCCATCAGTTTCTGGAAGACAGTTGCAGCTGAAGCTAAGCAATTAGTGCAGGAAAGTACCATCTTGCCGGGCATGTTATCCCCATTTTTACTTATCTGTATGTTTGTTTTTGCCTATGTTACTGGGATCCTGCTAGCCAGGACCCCAGTGCTCATAAAGTGTGCCCCGTATGTGTTCCCTGTGTGGTGCCTAACTGTATTACTGAGGCTCTGCTAACCAGAACCTCAGTGTTTATGCTCTCTCTGCTTTTAAAATTATCACTGCAGGCTAATGACTAATTTTACCAATTCTCATTGGCACACTGGAACACCCTTATAATTCCCTAGTATATGGTACCTAGGTACACAGGGTATTGGAGTTTCAGGAAGTCCCTATGGGCTGCAGCAGTTCTTTTGCCACCCATATGAAGCTCAGGCAATTCTTACACAGAACTGCAACTGCAGCCTGAGTGAAATAACGTCCACGTTATTTCACAGCCATTTTACACTGCACTTAAGTAACTTATAAGTCACCTATATGTCTAACCCTCACTTAGTGAAGGTTAGGTGCAAAGTTACTTAGTGTGAAGGCACCCTGGCACTAGCCAAGGTACTCCCACATTGTTCAGGGCGAATTCCCCGGAGTTTGTGAGTGCAGGACACCATTACACGTGTGAACTACATACAGGTCAATACCTATATGTAACTTCACAATGGTAACTCCGAACATGGCCATGTAACATGTCTAGGATCATGGAATTGTCCCCCCAATACCATTCTGGTATTGGGGGGACAATTCCATGCATCCCCGGGCTCCAGCATGGACCCCGGGTACTGCAAAACTAGCTCTCCATGGTTTTCTCTACAGCTACCGCTGCTGCCAACCCTCAGACAGGTTTCTGCCCTCCTGGGGTCTGGGCAGCCCAGTCCCAGGAAGGAAGAACAAAGGATGTCCCCTGAGAGAGGGTGTTACACCCTCTCCCTTTGGAACTAGTTGTTAAGGGCTGGGGAGGAGTGGCCTCTCCCAGCCTCTGGAAATGCTTTGAAGGGCACAGATGGTGCCCTCCTTGCGTAAGCCAGTCTACACCAGTTCAGGGAGCCCCCAGCCCCTGCTCTGGTGCGAAACTGGACAAAGGAAAGGGGAGTGACCAATCCACTGTCCATCATCACCCCAGGGGTGGTGCCCAGAGCTCCTCCAGTGTGCCCCAGACTTCTGCCATCTTGAATGCAGAGGTGTGAGGGCACAATGGAGACCTCTGAGTGGCCAGTGCCAGCAGGTGATGTCAGAGACCCCTCCTGATAGGATCTTACCTTGTTAGGTAGCCAATCCTCCTCTGAGAGATATTTAGGGTCTCTCCTGTGGGTTCCTCTTCAGATAACAAATGCAAGAGCTCACCAGAGTTCCTCTGTACTTCCCTCTCTAACTTCTGCCAAGGATCGACCGCTGACTGCTCCAGGACTCCTGCAAAACCGCAACAAAGTAGCAAGCAGACTACAAGCAACATTGTACCGCCTAATCCTGCTGTCTTTCTCGACTGTTTCCTGGTGGTGCATTCTCTGAGGGCTGTCTGCCTTTACCCTGCACTGGAAGCCAAGAGGAAATCTCCTGTGGGTCGACGGAATCTTCCCCCTGCTAATGCAGGCAACAAACTTCTGCATCACCGGTCCTCTGGGTCCCGTCTCATCTTGACGAGCGTGGTCCCTGGAATACAGGAGCTGGATCCAAGTGTCCCCGACAGTCCAGTAATTCTTCTGTCCAAATTTGGTGTAGGTAAGGCCTTGCCTCCTCACACCAGACAGTAATCCTATGTACTGCATTAACTGCAGCTGCTAGGGCTTCTGTGCACTTTTGCAAGGCTTCCTTTGTGCACAGCACAGCCCAGGTCCCCAGCACTCTGTCCGGCATTGCCCAACTCGCTGAGTTGGATTCCGACTTCGTGGAACCCTCTTTTGTTGTGCTGAGATGACTGATGTGCTCAGATTTCCTGAATGCCTGTTCAGGTGTTTCTGCTGGTGTGGCCTGCTTCGACATGGGCTCTCTGTGTCGCTGAGTGCCCCCTCTGTCTCCTCCTCCAAGGGGCGACCTCCTGGTCCTTCCTGGGCCCTCGCAGCACCCAAAACCTTTAACTGCAACTCTTGCAGCTAGCAAGGCTCGTTTGTGGTCTTTCTGCATGGTAACAACTCTGCATCCTCCAGCACACCGTGGGACATCTTGTGACCAAAGGAGAAGTTCCTGGCACCTTCCGTTGTTGCAGAATCTTCGGCTTCTTCCACCCAGAGGCAGCCCTTTTGCACCTTCATCCAGGGTTTAGTGGGCTCCTGCCCCCCTGGACACTTGCGTGACTCTTGGACTTGGTCCCCTTCCTTTGCAGGTCATCAGGTCCAGGAATCCATCTTCAGTGCTTTGCAGTCAGTTGTTGCCTTTGCAGAATCCCCTATCTCGACTTTACTGTCTTTCTGGGGTTGTAGGGTAACTTTACTCCTACTTTTTAGGGTCTTGGGGTGGGGTATCTTGGTCAACCTTAGTATTTTCTTACACTCCCAGTGACCCTCTACACAGTACACTAGGCCTGGGGTCCATTCGTGGTTCGCATTCCACTTTTGGAGTATATGGTTTGTGTTGCCCCAGGCCTATTGTCTCCTATTGCATTCTATTGTGTTCTACTGTGTTTGCACTACTTTTCTATGTGTTTTACTTACCTGAGTTTGGTTTGTGTGTATATTTTGTGTATTTTACTTACCTCCGAAGGGAGTACATCCTCTGAGATACTTTTGGCATATTGTCACTGTTGGAAAATGGGTTATTGGTAAGGGCAGGTAGGTACCTACACCTAGCAACAAGCCACCAACCTCCACTTAGGTACAGTTAGGTCTCAGTAAATTAATCCCAGCTCAACCCTTGGTAGCTTGGCAACGAGCGTCAAAGCTTAACTTAGGAGACAGTGTGTAAAGCATTCAAATATCACAAAACAGTAATTAAATAAAACACAGGAAACAGTTTAAAAATCCAAAACCAATTTATGAAAATAGTTTATATTTTTATCTTTAAAATGACACCAAAACAAATAAAATCAGATAAAGGGAACCGGAGATATGAATTTTTAAAGAATTATTACTTTTCTAGCGCTTAGAAACAAAAAGCGCCAATCGGGTCATCTGGTTGCACCTCGACCGGGGCAAAGTCAAACTTTCAGGCCGACCGCGATGGAGCCCTGCTCGGCTACAGGTCGCAGGAGGCCTCGGTTAAAAAGTTACCTTCTGACTTAGTCTTTATTTTGAAGATTTTCTTCAGCGGGACGAACCTGCCAGTCGAATCCGACCTCCTGGAGCCCTTGTCCGGATACGCGATGCTGGATTCCTCGGTGGAGATTTTTACCTTCGGACTTAGTCGTTTTTTCGAGGTGAAAATCCTTCGACCGGGGTAAACCTGGATCTTGATCTGACGTCCGTGGAGCCCTTCTCGGAGACGATGGCTGGGAGGTCCCGGTCAACTTTTTACCTTCGGACTTAGTCTCTTTTTCGGAGATTTTTCTTTACCGGGACGAACCACCAAATCAGGCCGGGTCGCGGTTGAGGCAAGCCGGCTAGAATTTCCGCGGCGGGTCGGTCCCTCTCTGGAGCTTTTTTTTCAAAAATTCTCAAATCTTTTCCAAACTTCTGGGGCTTCACCCAGATGTTCTTTTAAGGTTCTTTTGGGGTCCACAGCTCACCCCAAGGGTCCAGAAGTTCTGTGATGGTCCTTGGGGGGTGCAGACTTCAACTCCCAGAATGGACCTGGCGCAAACTCCTTTTTGGCCACTGGACAGTGGTCAGCTGGTCACTTTTCAGGAGTTGGTGCAGGGGGACTCTGGATAGCAATTTTTCACCTGTAGCAAACAGGGAGTCCCTCCTTGAACCAGTTGAAGCCAGGCAAAGTCCTTCTTGTGGTGAAGCCCAAGTGTGCAGCTGGTGCAGTCCTTCTGAGTGCAGGTTCCAGGTGCAGGCCAGGGGTCCAGCAGGGCAGTCCTTCTTCTCCTTTAGTTCTTTTCTTGTTTAAATCTGGTAGGGATCTGAGGTGTGGGTGCAGGTCTGCCAGTTTTATCCTTGCTCCTGGGTGAAAAGCAGGGGGGTCCTGGTCCTCCAATCAGGTACAGGGTCGTCCCCCTGTGATGACCACTTCCTGGGAAGTGTGGCAAAAATCCATCCCAAAAGGCAACAGTCTCTAAAAATCCAACATGGCTGAATCTGATTTTTGGAGGTTACATCTGGCTGAGCCCACCCACTGGTGTGGCTAAAAATCATAAACACACACCTCTCCTGCCCTCTCCTAATCTAATCAAGGGGGCACCTAGTTGTCTGGGGTTGCAGGATGTGGGGGTGTTGCTGGGTGCTCCAGATGTCCTTCTCTGCCTTTGAAGACCAGTTTGGCAGCCCTCCCCCTTCCTGCCTCACCATCTGCTGAGGGGAGATTCTCTCCCACAAGCACATTCCTTTGTGTGAAGCCAGGCCACTTCACACCTCATCAAGGCAGCTCTGCTAAGCTGCTGCAGGCTGGCCAATCAGAGCACAGCAGCAAAAACAATGCAGGGCTGAAATTGGCAACTTTTTAGGTAAAGTCTATAACTCTTTACCTGAACAAGTTATATTAAATCCAACAACTGGAAGTTGTGGGATTTATTACAACAATTAATTTGATACCAAATTCTAGGTATGCATCTTTTAAGGAGACTTTAAAATTTAAAACAAAGTCTCCCCATTCTAGCCTATGAAGGCCATTTACTTCAATGAGGGAAAAACGAATTTGGCTGTTTTTACCTCACCAGGGTTTATAAATCTATTTTTATAAAGTCCCTGCTTATAGTTACATGGCACCCAGCCCTAGGGGCACATAGGGCACACCTTAGGGGTGACTTATATGTAAAAATAAGGTAGTTTAAGGCTTTGGAAGTACTTTTAATTCCAAAGTCTAATTTGCATATAACTTTAATTTAAAAGCACCCAGCAAGGCAGGCCTGCCTTTAAAATGACACTGGGCACCTCAGCAGTGCACCTAGGTGTGCACCACCTATGCTGTGGTCCCTAAACCTACATGCCCTACCATATACTAGGGACTTATAGGTAGGTTAATGTAGCCAATTATAATTAGCCTAATTTGCATATCCATTTTACACAGAGGACAGGCCCTGGGACTGGTTAGCAGTACCCAGGGCACCATCAGAGTCAGGAAAACACCAGCATAAAGTGGAAAATGGGGGCAAAAAGTTAGGGGGCCTCTGCAATCAGCCCTGTTTTCTCACAGTCACTAAACTAAAGTATTTTTATTTTTAGTAACTCTGAGTATTGTGTTTCTTATGACATAGTGCTATATGATATAAATGGTATAGTAGGAGCTTTGCATGTCTCCTAGTTCAGCTTAGGCTGCTCTGCTGTAGCTACCTATATCAGGCTAAGTTGCTAGAACACTTCTAATCTACCAATAAGGGATAACTGGACCTAGCACAAGGTGTAAGTACCACAATGTACCCACTATAAACCAAGTACCACAATGTACCCACTATAAACCAGGCCAGCCTCCTGCAAGTCGGTAGCCTGCTGGACTTGTAGGCACCAAAGGGTGTGATGAATGTGGTCAATTCTTGGAACTCCAGAGTTGTCCTAGGCTGGCTAGGAGTTCATGTATTTTTGGTAACAGACATCAATGAGAATATTTTTGTTAATTGTGTGAAGGTCTGCACAGGGGCCAATCTCACCTGGTTTCTTGACCACAGTAACAACTTGGTTGACACATTCAGCAGATTAAGTGGGTTGGATGATACCATCGACTACCTGGGACTAAAGCACTTTCTTAAGTTCCTCCCTCACACTTGGTCAAACTGATCCAATTGTATGTACTACGTGTATGGCACTATTCTTTAATCTGATTTTTATGCAAACATTCATTAATAACACCAATATGTCATTGCAAATGTCTGAAATTCATCAAATAAGTGTGAAACAGAATTGGGAGTGAAATTGTCAACAAGTGATATAGAAACGTTGGCAATTCTGACTGGTGGGTTAGCACAAGGCACTTGAATAAGATCCAACTTAAAAAGATGTTGTCTTCCAACTATGGCCCTCATTACAACATTGGCGGTAAAAGCCGCTTACCGCCGTGCAGAAGACCGCCAACACACCGCTGCGGCCACGGAATTCCACCACAGCTATTATGACCCACATCTCGGAATCCTCCAAAATTCAGACACCCACACAAGTCCGCCACACCAAAGGTCAGTGATAAACTGGCAAAAACAAAACCTCCACCGTCACGCCAACAGAAATACGCCCACACTATCACGACACACGAATCCATGCGGCGGTCTTTCAATCGCGGTATTCCATTGGCGGTACATACCGCCGCGCTCAAAATACACACACATATACAAAACACAGCCACATTGGACGATTCAAAATACACACACCTGAGACACATACACACACCACTCCCACACACCCATTACAATATAAAACACACACCCACATCACCCACAAACCCCTACGACCAACAATACAGAAAGAAGGCCAGAGAGAGAGACCACCAGCAAGTACAACAGCATACACAGGCACATAACACCATCACCCACACAACTTCCACTCACCTCACACAACACACCACTACATATCACCACACTTATCACCACACACTCCACCCCACACATCACCTACACCACCACATGGCACCGCAAAGACACCCCAGGTTCTCAGAGGAGGAGCTCAGGGTCATGGTGGAGGAAATCGTCCGGGTAGAGCCACAGCTATTCGGATCACAGGTGCAGCACACCTCAATTGCAAGGAAGATGGAGCTATGGCGAAGAATAGTGGACAGGGTCAACGCAGTGGGACAGCACCCAAGAAATCGGGAGGACATCAGGAAAAGGTGGAACGACCTACCGGGGAAGGTGCGTTCCGTGGTCTCAAAACACCACCTGGTGGTTCAGCGGACTGGCGGCTGACCCCCACCTCCTCCCCCACAACTAACAACATGGGAGGAGCAGGTCTTGGCGATTCTGCATCCTGAGGGCCTCGCAGGAGTAGGTGGAGGAATGGACTCTGGTAAGTCAAAGCTTTACTAATATATCCCCCACCCTACCTGCATGCTATCACATACCCCCACCCTCACCCTCACCCCCATCACACCAACTCTTCACAAATGTCCCAATATCACAACCCACCCATCCCAACACCAAGCCCTGCATGCAACTACAAAGCATGGACACCCATCACTAAAGCATGCACACTGCACATAGCCATACACCCCCCTAAACCATCATCACACAAGCTCCCACACAGGAATGCCAGCATTGGGGTACACGGTCACCCACCCATTGCACACCATGCCACACACAGATGCAATAATCATGCCTTTCCACCCCTGCAGGACCTCTACCCAACGTCACCAGACAGGAGGGTCCAGACATGTCCACTCCACCCCCAGAAGAGGCCCACAGTGATGACAGCAGCTCTGTCAAACTGGATCGAGATGACCAGCCCGGACCATCGGGGACCTCTGGACAGTCGGTTCCCCTCACACAGGCACAGGCCACCACAGACCTTCCCCCCTCTGGAAACAACAGCACAGCACCCACCCAGCTGGCCCATACCTCCGTCCCCAGGACACGTCAATCAGCTGTGTGTCCACCACTACAGGGAACCCAGGATAACCCTCCACCCCAACAACAACAGGGACCTGGGGGCAGTGGCAGTGGGCACACGGTCCAGGGGACGGAGGCCCAGGAACACAGGGGAACTGGGAGGGCTGCCGTGTGACAGGGGGCGGACAGGCCAAGGGAACCCACTCTCCACGAGGCCCTCTCCTCCATCATGGGAGCATACCACCACTCCCAGGAGACGATGGCAACGGTACTGGCCAAGTTTCAGGAGACCCAGCGTATGTAGGAGGAACAGTATTTGGGCTTCAGGGAGGAACGCAGAACCATCAGCTCCACCCTGGGCACCATCGTAGGGGTGCTGAAGGAAGTACTCAACACCAGGAGGGACACTGTGGCACAACAAGGGGCCTCTGACACTAGCATGGACGATGAACTGTCCACCACCTCCGCCGGCGCTAGTGGACAGGACGCCCCGCCACAGGACCACCACACCAGCACCCCACCCCCTGCAGAGAGAGATCCAGGAATAAGACAGAGAACGATGCCAAGACCCCCGCCAAGAAATGAAACCACCCTGATTGTCATCCTACTGTCCCACTTTGTCACCCTGTCCATAATTAAACTGCCCCAGCTCCACTTCCTATGCCCATATGGGCAATGCACCTGTGAGACTAATAGACTGGACTCTGCCATGGACACTCCTCCACCATCACCCCTCACCAATTAACTTCCCCCTCCAATATTTTGCATTGAAATAAACACACCTAAAGCACAAAATGATCTGGAGTCTGTCTGTGATTTCGAAATAGTGTATTAGCAATTACAGTGACAAAATGTGTTTGAAATAGTAATGTCAACATACCTATGTCACACAGCTCTAGTCCATGAGGAATGTAAGCAGATGACACACAGTGGGACCCACATCTGTGAAACCGTAAGGGAAAGTTACAACTCAGTGACCATACACTGGGTGAAAACGACAGACAGGATAGAGGTAGTAGTGTAAAAGTACATGTAGTAGGCAGGATTGTATTCTCACCTGTGTGTCACTGGAAATATTGCTGAATCACTGAGTCCCTGTTCTGCATGTCTTCTTCCTCTGCTTCATCCTCATCACTGTCCACAGGCTCCACAGCTGCCACAACACCACCATCTGGACCATCCTCTTGCAGAAAAGGCACCTGTCGTCGCAAAGCCAAGTTGTGAAGCATACAGCAGGCCACGATGATCTGGCACACCTTCTTTGGTGAGTAGAATAGGGATCCACCTGTCATGTGGAGGCACCTGAACCTGGCCTTCAGGGGGTCGAAGGTCCGCTCGATCACCCTCCTAGTTCGCCCATGGGCCTCATTGTAGCGTTCCTCTGCCCAGGTCCTGGGATTCTTCACTGGGGTCAGTAGCCATGCAACTTGCTGTTGGGGTACCCAGAGTCACCTGCAAATGGCGAGGGACAACTGTTAGACACACACTAACCTGTAGGGATAACCCCAGACAACCATTCCCACTGTCTTGCTTCCAGGGGCTCACCTAATAGCCACACACAGTGCCTCTGGAGTTGACCCATCACATAAGGGATGCTGCTATTCCGCAGGATGTAGGCATCATGCACTGAGCCAGGGAACATGGCATTCACACTGGAGATGTACTGGTCGGCCAAACATACCATCTGTACATTCATGGAATGATAACTCTTCCGGTTTCTGTACACCTGTTCACTCCTGTGGGGGGGGACAAAAGCCACATGTGTCCCATCACTGGCACCTATGATGTTGGGGATATGTCCCAGGGCATAGAAATCACCTTTCACTGTAGGCAAATCCTGCACCTGAGGGAAAACGATGTAGCTCCGCATTTGTTTCAGAAGGGCAGACAACACTCTGGACAACACGTTGGAAAACATAGGCTGGGACATCCCTCATGCCATGGTCACTGTTGTTTGAAATGACCCACTTGCAAGGAAATGGAGCACTGACAGCACCTGCTCTTGAGGGGGGATTCCTGTGGGATGGCGGATTGCTGACATCAGGTCTGGCTCCAACTGGGTACACAGTTCCTGGATTGTGGCACGGTCAAACCTGTAGGTGATTATCAAATGTCGCTTCTCCATTGTCGATAGGCCCACCAACGGTTGGTACACCGGAGGATGCCGCCATCTCCTCACATGTCCCAGCGGACGGTGCCTATGAAGGACAACATCGACCACAGAGTCAACCAACTCAGAGGTACGTACCCACAGTTTACCCAGAACACCAATCATACACAAAAGGTGGCCTGTATGTGTGTTGAGGCTAGGCTTAGGTATGTGTGACACAGTTGACAATGAGGCAATGTGGGCCCCTGAAATGGCGGCTGCCTGACCTACAAAGTGGGACAATGGGATGTGAGGTAACTGCGCTGGCGTTGTACACAGTCGCGGTCGGAGACCGCGGCGCAATGCGGCATTGGTTAACATTGGACCCTATGGGTCCCAGGAGCCAATGACAATGTACGCCGGCGGTGATGGACGTGACTGCCATTTTCTATCACTTCAATCACTCGATACCTGATCTTCGACAGGAGAGGACCTACACTGCAAGTGCTGCTGTGACCTCAGTCTGGAAGAGACAATGGATTGTGCGTCTGGGGAAAGGGCCCCTGCCTTCACATCAGAGGAGTTGGAGAAGCTCGTTGATGGGGTCCTCCCCCAGTACATGTTACTCTACGGTCCTCCAGACCAACAGGTAAGTACACAGGGAGCATGTTGTATGGGCTATGCCTGTGTGGAGAGGGCTGGATGTTAGAAGGAAGGGGGCAGAGTGCTGCGTGCATGTAAGACGGTGAGTACATGTGCCACATGGCAAGGGTAGGGATGGGGGCCACTCACTTTGACGGTGCAGTTGGTAATGACTTCTCTTCTTCCCCTGTACATTTCATGTAGGTCAGCGCCCACCAGAAGAAAGATATTTGGTGTGCCATCGCCAAGGATGTCCGGACCCTGGGGGTCTACCGCAGACAGAGCACCCACTGCCGGAAAAGATGGGAGGATATTCGCCGATGGAGCAAGAAGACGGCGGAGGCTCAGCTGGGCATGGCCTCCCAACATGGGAGGGGTGCCTGTCGAACCATGACCCCCCTGATGTTCAGGATCCTGGTGGTGGCCTACCCGGAGTTGGATGGGCGCTTGAGGGCATCACAGCAGACACAAGGGGGTGAGTACACTCTTATTCAGCTGACTTTGCGCGCAGTGGAGTTGTCTGGGTGGGGGAGGAGGGCTGTTGGTTTCCCTAGGCCAGGGCGAGTTCCGTTGGCTAGGCCCCTCCGTAAGGCATGGCCCTGTGGCCCCCCACCCCTGTAGAGTGCCAAGTACAGCTATTCATGCCCCTGTGTCATCTATGTGTGCAGATGTCGTCCATTGCCTTGTAGGCCATTTCCCAGGAATTGCACTGTGGAGCCCGAGAGCGCGGCGTAGTGCAGGGGGCCTCTGTGTCTGTCTTGTCCGCCAACGGTAGCGGTAATCCATGCACTCAACATGTCTTTCTTCTGTCTCCCCCCCTTTTTTTGGTCTTCCTGTTCTTGTGTGCATTAGCATCATCAAGCAGAGGAGCAGTGGCACCGGAGCACGAGGGAGCTGCATCCCACATGGCCATGGAGGGCGAAACTACGGAGTCTGAATTCACCAGTGGGACAGAGGGCGAATGGAGCTCCACGGCGGGGACATGAGCTGACACCAGCGACATGGACTCGTCCTCTGATGGGAGCTCCCTTGTGGTGGCGGCAACATCAGTGCCTCCCGCATCTACAGGTACAGCCGCCACCCCCCCCTACCAGCACCTCCCTCCCAGCAGCCCCTCAGCCTTCGCCCTGTGCCCACCCACCCAGGAGGGTGGGCATCACCTTTGTCCCAGGCACCTCAGGCCCTGCCCCAGTCATCCCTGCTGCCCTCAATGAGGAAGCCATTGACCTCTTCAGGTCCCTCACTGTTGGGCAGTCTACCATTTTTAATGCCATCCATGGTGTAGAAAGGCAGTTGCAACAAACTACTGCATTCCTGGAGGGCATTCATTCTGGTCAGGCGGCCCTTCACCAAGCTTTTCAAACTCTGGCCTCAACACTGATGGCAGCCATTGTCCCCGTCTCTAGCCTCCCCCCTCCAACTTCCTCCACCCAGACCTAATCCGCTGTACCTCTGCCTATCCCAAGCACACCATCAGACCAGCCTGCACATACCTCACCACACAAGGGAAGCTCAGGCAAACATAAGCACCACACATCCCACAGGCACTCACGCAAGCAACACACACATGTAGACACACCAACATCCACTGCCTCCACTGTGTCCCCCTCCTCCTCATCTCCCTCCTCCCTCCCAGTCTCGTCAACACTCACACCTGCATGCACTACCTCTACAGCCACTACGTCCCTCACCAGCACAACCACCAGCACACCCTGCTCACGTGCAGTACCCACCCACTACCATTCACACGTCCCCTGTGTCCTCTCCCAGTGTGTCTGTGACGCCCCCTCCCAAGATACACAAATGCAGGCATACACCCACCCAACAGCCATCCACCTCACGACAGCCTCTAGCGCATGCACCTGCACCCAAAGTAACCAAACAAACACCTCCTACAACCACCACCTCTTCCTCCACTCCCAAACCCCCTCCAGCTACCCGTCCCAGTGTGTCCCAAAAACTTTTCCTGTCCAGCCTTGACCTTTTTCCCACACATCCCCCACCCCATCCATCTCATAGCTCCCGAAGTAGCACCTCAGCCACAACATCTACGGGACCAGTGGTGCCTGTTGTCACAGGTACGTGGAGTGCACCGGCCACCGGGACAGCTAGTGTTGCACGGAGCCACAGCACAGCCAGTCCCCCCCCCTGTGAAGCACCAGAAGTTGGCCAGTGCCTGGCGGGAGAGGGGGAAGACTCCAGCCACAAAAGCCGCTCCCAGGGGCCCCGGTGGGAGTGTGGACTCAGCTGTTACACCTCCCAAGGTGGGGAAGGGCCACAAGAAACCCAGCAAGTCTGGGAAGAGCTGCATGGCGGAGAAGACCGCCATCATCCCCGCTGCCCAGGAGGGCCCCGCCAGCCCCATCCCAGATGCCCAGGAGGGCCCCACCAGCCCCAGCCCAGCTGCCCAGGAGGACCCCGCCAGCCCCAGCCCAGCTGCCCTGGATGGCCCCGCCAGCCCCATCACAGCTGCCCAGGAGGGCCCCACCAGTCCCATCCCAGCTGCCCAGGAGGGCCCCGCCAGCCCCAGCCCAGCTGCCCAGGAGGGCCCCACCAGCCCCAGCCCAGCTGCCCAGGAGGGCCCGCCAGCCCCAGCCTAGAGTCCCAGGAGGCCATCACCAGCACAAGCCCCGCTGGGCCATGAAAGACCGCCAGCACAAGCCCCGCTGGGCCATGAAGGACCGCCAGCACAAGCACCGCTGGGCCGTGAAAGACCGCCAGCACAAGCACCGTTGAACAGGGCACCACCAACTCAAGCACCGCTGAACAGGGCTCTGCCAACTCAAGCACCGCTGAACAGGGCACTGCAAACTCAAGCACCGCTGAACAGGGCACCGCCAACTCAAGCACTGCTGAACAGGGCACTGCCAACTCAAGCACCGCTGAACAGGGCACCGCCAACTCAAGCACCGCTGAACAGGGCACCGCCAACTCAAGCACAGATGAACAGGGCACCACCAACTCAAGCACCACTAGCCCATGAGCGGCAGGGGCACTGACGCAACTGGGTCCGTCACGGGGTGAGTGATGCACTCTGGGCACCATGCCCCCTCCAGAACCAGTGGAGACTGTCATCCACTACCTCTGTCCTTCACAGGATGAATAACTCTGGGCACCAGTCCCCCTCCAGAACCAGTGGAGACATGCATCCACTAACTCTGTCCTTCACAGGATGAAGCACTCTGGGCACCATGCCCCCTCCAGAACCAGTGGAGACTGTTATCCACTTGAGAGACTGTGGCTTTGTACTCCCCAGGATATGGCAGTGGGCAACCCACCCACTGTAGAGACTTGAGAGACTGTGGCTTTGCACTCCCCAGAATGGACCAGGGGGCAACCCACCCACTGTAGAGACTTGAGAGACTGTGGCTTTGCACTCCCCAGGATGGTACAGTGGGCAAACCACCCACTGTAGAGACTTGAGAGACTGTGGCTTTGCACTCACCAGGATGGTACAGTGGGCAACCCACCCACTGTAGAGACTTGAGAGACTGTGGCTTTGCACTCCCCAGGATGGACCAGTGGGCAACCCACCCACTGTAGAGACTTGTGAGACTGTGGCTTTGCACTCCCCAGGATAAAGCAGTGGGCATGGAGCCCCCTCGTGGATCTGGCGTTGTGCACTCATCCGGCTTAGGTGCCCCCCTTTGCCTTCCCCCTGAGGTGCCTGTTGTATTTCTATCTGATGCCCCTGCAGTGTTCTCTCTGTTTTGATCGTGTATCGAGTGTGGGCCTCACCCATGCATTTTGGGCCCAGTGGTCCACGGACTATAAATGGTGCAATACCTGGACTTGCATTATTGGTGTATATATTTGTTTATAGTGTATATATATATGTTTGAGTACTGGATTTTAATATATTACAATGGTTACACTCATTTCCTTTTGTCTTTGCATTCTTCCTGGGTGCTTGGGGGGTGTAACTGTAATGTATCATGCTGTATTAGTGTGTGTGTTGTAGTGGGTGAGGGTGTGGGTGTTGCGTGTGTGTGTCCCTGTTTTTTGCCTCCCCCCTCCCCTGTGTCGTAGGTGCAGTACTTACCGTTGTCTTTGCCGCCAGCGTTCGTGCTCCTGGTAGAGGAGCACGAAGTCTATCACAGGTAGGATTTGGAGTTCCGGCTCCATGGTGTCCTCGTTCCCCGTGAGGTGTGGAGAGATGAGCGTTTTCCCTTCGAAATTCCTGTTTCCGCCGTGTTTTTATCCGCGGTGAATCCGCCCCGGAAAAGGTGGCAGATTGGCCTGTCATAATAGTGTGGGCGGTACATTGTCTCCCGCCTGTCTGTTGGCGGTGACCACTGCGCTGTTTGTTTGTGCCGCCGTGGCGGTCGGAGTGTTAAAGTGGCTGTCTTTGTTGGCGGTTTCCGCCACGGTCGTAATTGCAATTTTTTTACCGCCGGCCTGTTGGCGGTCTTACCGCCGCTTTAACACCGTCTGCCAGGGTTGTAATGACCACCTATGTTTCTTCCCTTTCTGGCTATATATACTTTGATGGTAATAGTACGACCAAGGAACATCAAGGTGTCAATACAATTACCAAGCATGTCAACATTCTGTTTCCCGTGTGCCTTGGGATGAACACTGGGAACCTTAAGTGAGACATTTAGGCCCTCACTGTTGAAAGAATACAATGTCAGATATATTTAAAATTCAGGCACCAGAATGACCTAGCATATTTATATTGAGGGTAGAGGGTGACCTCACATAAAGTATTTTTAGCCTTACTGGTGTCGGAAACAACGTCCAAGGTAAAAATCAAATCAGACAAATCTGCAGAATAATCTTCTAAACCAGCATCCAAACTACTGATTTTTACAGATGTTTTGGCACTTATGCAGATGCTGTGAAAGTGACCAACATTTCTACACTTTACACAGTGCTTGCATTGAGTAATGCAATTAGGATTGTTACTGATGTGATTCTTGGAACTGCATCTAAAACACACAGTATTAGAGTTGTGTAATGTGCTTGTACCATTTCTGTTTCCCACAGAAATGGCATCAATGGTATTAACATCATTAATGACAGCTGCAGAAGGCATTACATTTCGTTCCTGAGTGATGAACCTTCTAGAGATAACAGCTTTCAATGCCCATTGCAATGTCTATGACTTCAACAAGGTTGAGATCTCTACAAACTAAAGGTTTTTCTTGAATTTTTAATGAAAAACAGCTATAGACAAATTGGTCTCTAATGTACATCAAAAAACTCAAAATTTGCATTTAGAGGCTAAATGGCTACAGTTTCCTCCTGGGCTCTGCTTCCTTTTGAAAAAACAGAAAAAATCCAAAAGACACTGGGTTCCTCAAAAACTAATAAACCAGGTGGAACATTCACAATAGGAAGATTGTCAAAATGGGTTTCCCTTCTTGATCAAGCTCACTGAAGAGTAATGCTTCTTAGTGGTCAGTTCCAAATATTCACCACCTATGGGGACCAGAACATTTTTTAAAGTGCTTACCCATGAGTTCCAGTTCTAAGGTGGTTTACCACAATGCTGTAAAAATGGCATGGTTTGAACTATGTGATGAGTGGAAGTTTTGTTGAAAGGTAAGCAAAACAGCAAGAAAAGGCAATAGATTTGTACATGCAGGTATTCCAAAAGCTGTCAAAACCACACATGGTCACAGTTTGAAATAAATCCAAGGCAGTAATGAGTTACATAAGAAATATAGCTCAAATGAAGATGGCTGATGATGAAGCAGCATGAAGATAGTCTTATACAATCTAACCCAACAAAAGATGGCTGATGATGAAGCAACAACAGTAATAGTAGTAAGCAACACAGCCCAGCCCAAGATGGCTGACTATTAAGTTGCATGGAAATAGATCAAACTACCCAAATAGTAGCATGGTTGTGAGCCCAAATAATCCAATTCTGTGCCAAGTAGTGGTGTTTCGAAGAGCTGTGTAGAGTACCAAATGTATACAGCAACAGTGAGCCTGTGGTAGAAGAAGCAGCTGAATGTGTGTGTTGGGCTTGAGAACTCATCTTCCAAATGCACTGCTAAGGTGGGGTGCACCCAGATCTCATTAAAATGTCCGAGCTCCCAGGAGTGTTCCATAGCACCAGAAGGTGCAGTTGGATGTCCAGCAGGACAGCAGCAGTGCGTTGTGGAGGTGGTGGCAGTAAATCCTAAATACTAAGCGTCAGAGAACTGCTGCTCATTGCCAAATGTGAAAGTGATGAACAAGGACAATCAGATAAGTACAGTATGAATAATTTATTAACAAATAAAAGGAACCCACAGGCAGGTGACACCTTTCCTCATGAGTACACGAAGCCAACTGGCTTAGTGGTCGACAAGAACTCCATGAAAAGAACTCCTCTGGAGCATGGAATGCAAGCCTTAACAAAACATACTGAGACAACAAATAAGTTTTGTACATAATGCGAGGATGCAGAGATAAACAAAGTGTAGAGTGTATGGTACACCTACGCAGCATTCTGTCATCATACCTTGCAGGCTCAGGGTGTGAGACCAACTGCATGGTGTTGGAAAAAAATCTTGATTTAAAAATATTTGGAGGAAGAAATATTGGAAAATAAACATTTTGATACACAAAAATCGTGATGCACAAATATTGTTAACAAGAATTTTGTTTTTTGAGGTAATAATGTTTTAAATAATATTAATGTTACTATTATCTTTTCAATAATATAGTGGTTTCAGATATTTGATTTTCAATCATTTGAATGCGTTTAAATTTACGTTTTAATTTTATATTGTGTTACTGCTTATATCAATGTTCATTTTTTAAATATAGATTGTAATTTTAAGTGATTTAGAATTGATTTAATTTCTTTTTAGTAATGTATAGTGTTGCAGCGTATAGGTTTGTAGGGGGATAGGGTTGAAAATTAATTTGGTAATAATAAATATGAATTATTTAAGTTATGGAATATTGATTTATTTTCATTCTATGTTATTTGTTGGGTGTTAGGTTTATAGACAGGGAACTTAATTGAGTAATACTTACTAATTAATTGTTAATTATTTCATTGATTTTAATTATGTAATTTATGGAATACCTATCTATTTTAATTATATTTTAGTTGTGGGCTGCTAGGTTTGTAGGGGGTCAAAGGTGGAAAGTTACTCAAGTAGCAATAATTCATAATTTATTAATTCATTTTTAATTATGTAAAATATAAAAGAATGACTTATTTTACTTCTATTTTAGTTGCTGGATGCTAGGTTTGTAGGAGTATAGCGTGGAAAGTGAATAAACTGATATTTACTTAATTATTAATTATTATTTGTAAATTAATCATTTAATTGATTTTTTAATATTTAAATTATAGAATACTATTTATTTTAATTATATTTTAGTTGTGGGCTTCTAGGTTTGTAGGGGCCCAGGCTCGGAAGGTAATTAAGTAACATACAATTAATTTATTACATTAGGTCCCAACGCTACATTGCTTTGCCCTTGGCACTTTCATTTCAATGCACTCACAGTGGCTTATTTCAGCGGCCTGCGCTGCCAATGCGTCACTTTTTTTGTGACGTACCCGTAACGCAGGCAGCTGACCCATATCGACAAGGCCACACAAAGCCATTTTGCATGGCTTTTCATGGACTTGTAGATATGGAGAAAGGCAACACAGCGCAAGTCACTGCGTTGCCTTAATTTGCACCATAGTTCCGTCAATTAGCTCACCCGCTTCCATGCTTAGCCTAGCATAGTTCAAACATTCAAACATTCCTCTCCCTTAGGAGCACTCTGCGGGGTATTCAGCTTGCCTAACCATTTAGTCAACTGCTGAGCTGTCAACCCTAGCAACGAGACATTACTGGCTTGGACTAGTGGCACCTGCTGTGCAACTGCATTCAGGGTCTGCGGTGTCAACAATTTCAAACTCTGGCTAATGTTTGACCCTACCATAGTATGTGGAAGTACTCCGAATGGACTAAGGTACAAAGTAATCTTGATCTGTCAAAAGTCTGTCCCACAGGAGAGACTGCTGGAGCATTTTCGTTATGTGCTCCCCCATTACATTCCGTATCATGACACCCTGTTCACTTACACTAGGTTTCTTCTGTGCAAATAAGGGTACGGCTGGACCAAGAGTAATAGGTAGAGATATAGCATCTGGGGTTGGTCTGGTACTTAAGTTCTGTGGGAGAGTAACTACCATGTTCTGATTCATCTTTGAAGTCATATCTGACAGTGGCCCTGTTAATGGAGTGAATCTCGCCATGACTTTTGGCTGCACTTGGGGCAGTAAAAGTGGAGTTGGTTCTGTCTGAACCAACATCAGTCTCTGGTAAACCTGTTCCATAGGCACAATTAAGTTCGAAGTCGTTTCCATAACGGGCACATCAGGGTAAATTCTCTGAACCTGTGGCAGTTGCACCTCATTGTGCACTACCGGAGTAGTAGGCGCTTTAAGACTACCCTTCCTTAGACTCTGTTTCAGGCTAGCATTAACCTGCATCGGACTCGGTGTCCCATTAACCTGTGTCAGAACTTAAGGATCAGCACTGGTGCTCGGATCATCCTCATGTGCTGCATGTGGTGGTGGGCTATTTTTCAATAACTGTGAAATGAACTCATCATCATCTGATTCTTCCTGCACTGTTGAAGACTTTCTAGCCTTCCTACTTTTGGTCGAACTTCTGTTAGTCTTTCTAGTAGCTTTCCTTCTTTACTTTTCATTGTCCTGCGTAATCGCTGGAAACAACTTAATTCCATGCAAAGTCTCCATCCTCCAAACTCTCTGAGCACTATCCCACCTAGTCTCTGCCTTTCTCATTCTCCTCTCGAATTTCTGTGGCTGTTGCTGTCTGGCTACTAGCTCCCAGATCGCTAATGCCTCAAACTGTGTTGGTCTCGGAAGGGGCTTCGATTCATATAGCACAATCCTTAAATGCTCTAAATCCATCAAATTGAACGTTCCATTTGTAGGAAATGCTAAGTTCACATCTTTCTCTGTCACTTTGCAACATTGCTTTAGCCAAAGACTTGCCTCAGCACCCTTCTCTTCCATTACAATGTAAGCTGGTGTACCTTCTAGCGGTGTAGCCTCACCTATACTCGATATAATGTACATATCTCCCCTTAAAGCACTCTTTAAAGCCTTGAAAAATGTCAGTTTTTTCTACCTCTTTATTATTCAAAATCAAATCAGGAAGTGACTTAATCCCAGAATTCTTTTCACCCACTTTGTCAACCAATTGCCTCTCACGAACGGCTGCCAATCCGTGTGCGATCCTTGTCACTAACCGACGTATCCCAGTGCAGCTCCAATGACGTCACACTCACACGTACTGCGGCTGACACAGTCTTGCGCTTTTCCTCCCAAACTTCGATTCGCACAAAACGAATGCAAAACTTGTGAGCACTAATCAAAACCAAAAACAAAATCTGCTGGTTTACTACAGGAAAGGTAACACAATCGCTTCAGAAACGTTATGGATTTTTCACTGATGGCCCTCGCTCTAACAGCTTTCTCAGTTTCTCTGATTCACAGGCAAATTTCGGCCCGCAAATTTTACTCTCAACTGATCAGTGGATCTGGCCTGGTGCACATAGGACTTGCCAGATCACAGTCAAAAAAGTATTTCACTCACTTTGACTCACACTCTGACTTGTCGACCACGCCCGATCGACCTACTAAACCAGACAAATTACAACATAAAACCAAGTGTCTCATACACTTTTCAATACACTCTGGAGTCTTAGACCATGCAGGGTGGACAATTTTTTAGCACAAAGCGCCACACAAGGTGAAGTTCGGCAACCTCCCTACTCTCACACTGGTGAGTATGCACACTCCTTCTACAACTTCATGTGGCATACGCAAACTCCCTAAACCCTCACAAACCTCACAACTCACCTGCGATTGGCATGAGCTGTGCAAGTGCAAAACCCTACTTCATTCACACTATCACTAGAATGCCGAGAACATCCTGAAACAACCATTTTCAGGCTCCAAGATTCTGGGAAAATCATTTCTGGACTTAGGGGAATATTTTCTCTTGATTAACACATTGAAAAATACAATCCAAATCTCAGTTATAATGAACTCTCAAAAGGCCAAATCATCAAGCTACTACCATCTCTGGGAACACCTATGACGGGCTCTTACGGAGATGAACCATCAGTCTCTACTATCATCTCTGTTAGTACCTGTTACTCACTACCGGACGTCTATGATGGGCTCCTAAAGAGACAAAGCATCCGTCTCTGCTACTATCGCTCTGAGCGCATCTGACCTTACTAAGTAAACTTACAAGGTGACACGAATAGGTCGATGAACCTTTTGTTTAGCAATTAAGATGATCCCACCATAACTCCAGTACATGCAGATCAATCATCAAATAATCAATCAGTAACATCAATAATCAATGACAATAATAATCAATAGGAGTCAGAAATTGTCACACACCATGGCGGTCATTCTGACCGCGGCGGACGGCGGTCATTCTGACCGCGGCGGACGGCGGTCGCCGCCCGCCTGGCGGTCACCGCCATTTGGCTGCTCCACAGTCAAAAGACCGCGAAGGCCATTCTGGCTTTCCCACTGGGCCAGCGGGCGCCCGCCAAAGGAGCGCCCGCTGGCCCAGCGGAAAAGGCCCTGCAACACAGAGGCCGGCTCCGAATGGAGCCGGCGGTGTTGCAGGGGTGCGACGGGTGCAGTTGCACCCGTCGCGATTTTCACTGTCTGCTATGCAGACAGTGAAAATCATGCTGGGGCCCTGTGAGGGGGCCCCTGCACTGCCCATGCCAGTGGCATGGGCAGTGCAGGTGCCCCCAGGGGCCCCACGACACCCGTTCCCGCCATCCTGTTCCTGGCGGTAAAAACCGCCAGAAACAGGGTGGCGGGAAGGGGGTCGGAATCCCAATGGCGGCGCTGCTTGCAGCGCCGCCATGGAGGTTCAGCCCTGCCAGGGGTATTCCGGCGGGAAACCGCCGGATCTCCTTTTCTGACCACGGCTTTACCGCTGCGGTCAGAATGGGCAGGAAAGCACCGCCAGCCTGTTGGCGGTGCTTTCCGTCATTCACGGCCCTGGCGGGTTTTACCGCCAGGGTCGGAATGACCCCCCATGACTTTTCAGTCATGATTAACCACACCCTTATGTAAAAGTTAGAATATTTATTTCCCTACATTAACAATGCTAATGTCACATAAGGTAATCTCAAATACAAATTATAAACATACAGAAACAACACTGGCTGTCCAAACCTGCGAAAGAAACTCAATCTAATCAAAGCTTGAACTACTACATATTCTAAGATGACTCCAACTTAATAACAAGAACAATTGCGCAACCGATATCACATACATTTAGGTTCAGCAAAGAAAAGCATAAAACGTTATTCCCTATTGCAGACTTTCATTATTGAGAATCCTTAACTAACACCAGATTAGCATCAGCATGTTGGACTTCATGCAAAACAATTTAGCAAACACAAATTTGGAAAACATCTAGCTATGGCTCTATCAAAACAGTGCAGTCGGTACCTAGAAAGAAAAAGCAAATAGGCATAACAAACACATGGGTACAAGAATACCTCTCCTCAATTGGATCGGTAAGCTAAGATAGTCTTCGTCATCAGGACATCAGTTCAGTCAGCAAGGCATCAGGATTCAGCATCAAAGTTCAGAACAGGCAAAGTCTTTAAGCAGTAAAGTTAAGCACTTCTTTCATCAAGACGCACATGAAATTATTGACCTTACGGCCAGCAAAGAAAATAGGAAATAGGCTAAATGGCTGCTTCTTCTCTGCGCAGTCCCACTAAGTTAATTTCCCTCCAACTATTTCCCAAGTCCCAATTGGTCAAGGGATCGCATGTTCACACTTTGGCCAATAAAACTAAAACTTTATATCTATGAATTCTACCACTACTCTGTTCACATGCCACTGATTGGCTTCTCCTGTAATGTCCTCATCATCCGGCTTGTCAGGTAACAATATTGATGCAGCTTATACTCCAGTCAGTGTCTTCATTTTTCTCCTCCTGAGAAAGTCAGTCTTACACACTTTACACTCATAATGTTACATTTTAGCAAGAACAGCATCCTCTAGCAAGCAGTTCTCATGAGAAAGACTTTTAGCTACAAGCACATTTAGACAGCATAATGGAAAATCACAGGTTAATTCTCTAAGACAGCCATTTTACTAAACGTTAAGAAATACAGCTTGACATGAGTCCGGACAACTAGGCCAAGCCCTTCGCTAAGTTAAGGCCTACAGTTTATAAGCCTAATACACAATGCATCATCCTTAATATGACATATTAGTACATTAGCGAAACATATACTCAACATTTCATATTAACAAGCCATGAATAAGTATACTTCGTGAACATTGACGACCACTCATCGTAATCACATTTTTAAATGTGTGCATAATTTTTCCAGGCTATTACATTCTTTACACAAATCCATTACTCAGAATACACAAACCCTCATTAATATTTTTTATTAAAACACCTGCGCTAGCACACTTAGACCCATATTTATACTTTTTTAGTGCCGCATTTGCGCCGCTTTTTGATGCAAAAGAAGCGCAAACTTACAAAATACAATTGTATTTTTTAAGTTTGCTCTGCTTTTGCATCACAAAATTACGCAAATGCAGCGCTAAAAAGGTATAAATATGGGCCTTAGAGCCATTCTTCACTTTCCTGAATAGACCGGCATTGCCCTCCCAGATCTGTGGCTTATACCTGGAAAATGGGATGAAACGTGCATGTTATACAGGCCACAACGTTTATTCGATTAGGAGCAGGCGTTCCCTACCTATGAAGTTTTAAAATCTTAAATTCCTTCCAGATTTTAGTCAGAGAATCGTGCTAATTATGCAGGATCTGGCGAAGTCTTGAATCTCACTTTGTAAATGTAGGCCAGTGTTTTTTTGGTGTTTTTCTGTCATTTGGGCACTGGCATCAACAGAAACTCACAGTACAATCAACAGCTACAGCTACTGAAGGGGCTTAAAGGACAATGGAAAGAGAGAGGAGTTCGGATTGTTAAGTGCACTCAAAACACAACGGGGCATACTTAAGAACCCCTAGAGCTACCTTAGCCCCACCATAACATAATTTTTTTGATGCTAAGGCTGCACTAAAGTGGCTTTTCTGCTGCGCCATATTTACAAAACGGTGCAATGCATGCCTTGTGGCACTTTGTAAACCCTTGCGCCACAATATGCCTGCTCCAGGCATGACGTTTGCAAGGGGGATGTCTGGTGCTAGGAGGCCCACAAAAATGGCGCAGTGAAATTTAAAAGATTTTAAGAGCTCAGAGCAGGCACTAAAATGACACTTCCATGGTAACCTATGGGCCTCCTTGCACTTTGTTACACTAGCGTCAACATTCTTGACGGTAGTGTAGCAAAGCGCCACAATAGCATAAAAAATGTTTACGCTATTGTGCTAATGATCACCATGGTGGGTTGTAGTATAAATACGGCGCAACCATGGTGTTGTTAGGTGACGGTAAGGGGGCGCAAGAAAAGTGGCACATCATAGCTGATGTGCCGCTTTTTCTTAAATATGGACCAACATTTTTCAAACTAATCAATATTTTTTAAGGCCTTCAAAACAGGGAAGAGAGAGAGTGTGTGTGTTTTTTTGTCAGTGTGGGCATGCAAAATCCCCTGGTGACCTCTGACAGACATTTCACCATACCCAACTAAAAGCACTTGTACCCAAGTATTTGTAAAAAAAGTCATTCTTTTTGGTACAAATACCCATACTTTTGTGCCTGTTTATCAGTGTGCTTAGACTGTTTTTACTACGATCCTACTAACCAGGACCCCAGTGATTGTGCTCTCTTCTCTAAATCTGGTTGCTTTGGTACCCTTTACACCCCACAATGGACATACTGGTGTACCCCTATAAGTATATGGTACTTAGGTACCCAGGTCATTGGTACACCATGGGTCCCCCAGTGGCTGCTGCATGTTTTACGCTGTGGAATCCCATTTTACAGTTCTTAGGGATGCTATGCCTAGTGGCCCCTGTGATACACAATGACAATCTCTGCACAGGCCTAGCATTAAGTAAAGAGGCCTACAAATGTAATTCGCTACTGCTAGGAACACATTATGTTGCAAGGCTTGCCCTCTGAACAGCCATCATGAAATATCATCGTCATTGCATGCTAGCTGAAGCAATCTCCCTTCTGGAAAGTACCAGTCTGAGTACGTGATGTTCTCAAGTTCTGTCACAAGATGGACCATGTGATATTAGGCACGTAGGCCACCTTGTGTAAAATCCTTTTCTATGCTTTTTGTTACTATATATGGTATGATATGAAAAACGACCTCAGCCATAATGGAGAAGTAGTCATACGTCAAAGCCAAAGAACCAATAAGACGTTGAATTATGTTTGTGGTTTAATACTATAAAAGATCGTGTATTACTTCCTTGTATTAGGCTGCTCGAGTGTACACTAGTACAGAGCATCCTCCATGTACATGTCTTTCTATTCTATCCCTAATAAATTCATTATGTTTATCTAGAAGAGCTGGCTAACGGTCGTTTGTATCCTGAATGGGTGCTGAATAATTAGGCTTCTACAACGCCACCCATGTGAGCCCAAGCAAACTGTGTCTGCAGGCCTGCCATTGCAGCCTGCGTGATAAGGTGGGTGCACCCTCACTGTAAGTCACCCCTATGGTAGGCCCTCCTAGCCCAGAGGGCAGGGTGCAGATTCCTGTATGTGATACCAAGGGCCTGATTTATACTTTTTTAGCGCTGCTTTTGCGTCATTTTTTGATGCAAAAGCGGTGCAAACGTACAAAATATAATCAAGTTTTGTATGTTTGCGCCACTTTTGTGTAAAAAAATGTGCAAATCTGGCGCTAAAAAAGTATAAATCAGGCCCCAAGTTCTCCCAGCTCCCTTCTAATTATTCCACATCTTTGGGTGGGGGACCTAACTTTGCATTCCACTGTTTAAGTACATGGGTTAGCCCCCCCATAGGGCCCTAGCTATTTTCTGCTATTTCTTGTCATTGCTTGTTTTTCTACGCTAATCACTAATACTTACAGTGTATATATAGTGTGTACTTACCTCCAGTTGGGGGTCTGCCTATAGGTAATCTAGTTCAGTGTTACTGTAATAAAGAACCTTTATATTTGCAACACTGTGTGGTTCCTTTCATGTGTGATAAGTTACTGTGTGACTGCTGTGGTATTGCAAGTGATTTACACTCCACCTAGATAAGTCTTGGCTGCTCACCACAACTACCACTAGAGAGCCCTGGCTTCCTAGACACTGTCTCACTAACTAATAGGGGTTACCTGTCCTGGTATAAGGTGTAAGCACCATAGGTGTCCACCACACACCAGGCCAGCTTCCTACAGTATTTACTACAGAATATATTTTTAAGGGGGTGTAATACCCCAAACAATCCCCTGAAGCTACATCTCTGGTTGCTCCAGATGTAATATGAAAGCAAACAAAACGGATCTCTCCTGTCAATGAAGGCAAGGGGATTATACACACTGGAAGCGGACTGCCGCATTATTTCCAAAACCCATATCAGATAAACGGACATTCTAGAAAGATATTAGTAGAATGTGAATGAAGATGTGCTAGCCTGCTCTTATAAACACCCAAACATTAAACCAACATCAGCTTCTCCCTTTGATATAAAAGAAAGAAGGCATTAGGCAATCTCTTGCTGCAAAGCTAGGCATATTATTTCAGCCTGAAATCCTGAATCCTATTTTATGGTATTTTGATGTTATTATGGAAATATTTATATATACACAAACATAAGATGAATTATTCGCCGAGACAAGGGAAAATTAGAAGTAGGCATTTTTGACACATCCAACGAAACCGTGTATGCAGTTTTCTAAATGTGTGAGGCGATAGGTGTTCATAACGAGAAAGCCGGGAAAAGAGAATATAATGTTTATGAATAATATCCACATTAGCTTTCCTGCTAATGTGACTTGTGATTGGTATCACTGTATGTGTAAAAGGAGTTACTGAATAACAATGATATTGCAGAGTATTCCGTTTTAAACAGGGAAGTTATTATTTAAATTCACCATTGGTGAACGCTATGTTTAGCGCACTGTTTTGTCATTATCATGACCTTGTCGTGCTCTTGTAGTTTAGATACTTTCCCTGATCTAGTAGATAATGAGACAGGTCAGAGTCTGATTATTGATTGTTTTTTGTTATTTGGATCACTAGTAATGTGGGTGTAGTTAAACTTTTTGATTTTGTGTAAATATATGGTTGTATGGCGTTGAAAGGGCCCAAGTCTCAAACAGCCTCCGCACTCGCGGCAGAGGCTTCGCAGTCATGGCGGGATCTCCGCAATGAGAAACTGCAATGCGGAGATCCCACAACAACTACAGAGTATCTGCCACAAGTGTGGAGGCTCTTTGTGAATGGGGCCCAAAATCCTAAAGGGCATATTTACGAGCCCCCAGTGCCACATTACGCCACCCTAATGCAATTTTTTTCACGCTAAGGCGGCGTTAAGGGGGTCTTTCTCCTGTGCCATATTTGCAAAGTGGCATAATGTTTGCATTGTGCAACTTTATAAATCCTTGTGCCACATTATGCCTGCACCATGTATAATGTATGTGAGGGGGCATTCCGACGCAGGGAGGCCTGAAAAAATGGTACAGTGAAATTTACAACATTTCACTGCGCACGTTTTTCCTTCATTTTTAGCGCCTGCTCAGAGCCGGCATTAAAATGACACACCCATTTTAATCAATGGGCCTCCCTGTGCTTTGCTGCACTAGCATCAAAGCACCACAATAGCATAAAAAATGTTGACGCTATTGTCATAACGATTGCCGTGGTGCATTGTATTGTAAATATGGCTCAAGCATGGTGTCGTTAGGTGGCCATGGGAGACGCAAGAAAAGTGGCACATCGGGACCGATGTGCCACTTTCTTGTAAATATACCCCTTAGTGTGAATTAAATGTGGCACTCCCAAACCACATACAGTTTTTGTGTAGCTTATACCTTCAAGCTTCCAGAAACTACCAATATAGAGTGACAGTCGGAAGGGGATAGCACAGAGGCCCGGATTATCAAAACTGCCACGCAGCATAGCACCCAAAGTTGCTGTGCTGCAAAAACACCATAGCTAGAGAGTTATTGCGCTATCCTTCTCTCTCCCTAGTGCTGGCGCACAATTAGGCTGCTGAGCGCCACACACACACCTTTGTGCCAAAGTGCAAAGGAGTCTAGCATGGCTTTTGTACGGAAAGTGTGCACTTCCAGTAAAAAATACAATGCTTAGATTGACTTTTATTGTCACTTTGGCTATGTCCTGAAAAATAACAGTATTTCTCCTTTTTAACACTCCCATCAAGTGGCATTATTTTTGTGGGCAAACCCTGTCTACTATTGTTAGTAGATTGGGTTTACCATCAAAAGCTATGGGTGGTTACATGGAATGCCCATTTACCATCCATGGAACTCCTTCTTGACAGAGAGTAAGACAAAGCAGTGTTTTGAAATGCTTTCCTTACTTTCAGGCAACTTTCCATCACAAAACAAGATTTGCACTGGAAAGTACATTTAAAAAAATCCCATCATCTTAGATAGGTTTGCTTCACTTTTGTGACGCAAACCCAGCGCAGAATGTTTGAAAATCTTGGCCAACGTATCTTCTCAAAAGTTTTGAAGAATTTCCCCAAGCTATTGTTAACGCGTCCCTTTATGTCAATTTTATACACATTAGGACTCGTTTTAGGCCGATGAATCTTTTGACCCAGTGGTGAGACACCGTAAAACGAGATAACTGATCAATATGTCAAGCAATATGTCAATGACGTTATCAACATATATCACCACAATATACTTTACTTTGGATAAATACATTTATCAAACCGTCGGTGCAACCATAACCTATCAGCCATAAATAACCACACCTTTATTGGAGTTTTGTGAATTTTATTCCCTATTGATTACAATCTAATAATAGAAGTGTCAATTTCAGAACCAAGTAGCATAAAAGCAAAGTCACAACATGACAGCTATGATAAGGCTTCAATAATGCAAAGATTACAAACATAAGAGCGCCAACATAAGATTTTCATAGGTCAGAGTGCATAGAATATCATATACGTCTCAGTTCAGCATAGCACAAAGTCAGTCACGTCTATTTGCGTCAGTCAAAGTGATCACCTAGCCTAACCACTAATTAGCATCAGCATGTTGGGCTTCATGCAAAAGAATTTTGAACACAAATTTGGAAAACATCTGACTAAGGTCTCTATTAAAAAATACAGCAGTTGGTACCTAGAAAGGAAAAGCAAACAGACAAATTACAATGGCATTGTCATAATTACCCTCCTCGGAATAGGTCAGCATACAGGATCAGTCTTCGTCTTCAGGACATCAGTTAGATCACCGTCAGTTTATTTCATCTAAGGGACAGGGGACACTTCCCTCATAAGGAGGAGAAGTGTAAAGGGGCAGTCTATGGATGAAGATGGTTTTGTCTAAGTCTCAAATCACCAAACAGAATGACAGAGTTTCTGGATGCAATCGATATAGTTCCTTACCTAATTCTAATGACTCTTCTGTGTCATGAGTTTTTATCCCTTTTTCAAAATACATTCCCCCAAAATTCTATTGGATAATCGCTATACCCCACTATCTTTAGCCTATCAAATTATACATTAGGTAATCCAAATTGTCACCCCACGATAATTTATAACGTTTTGATTGGTCTTCATAATTGACGTCTTCGTAGGTGGCACATCCGGGGTTACTTCATCCTTTGGCACGTTCTTCAGGTCAAAATTTATTTTTTTCCATGCCAAAACGTCCTTGAATGTTTCTACAATTGTTGCAAAGCGTATAAAACTTATACTAAAGCAGCTAGCATGCGGATGGGAATAAGGCATAACTTGCAACATAAAACAAAGGAAAAGAACACATGCTGGGTCATGGCCTTTTGCGAATCAGTACACTGAAAAACAGAAAAATATGCTTTAATATGAGAGCTACACGGCTAACCTTCAACTCATGCTAATTTAAGGCCTATGGGTTCTAATGCAATCTTCGTAGGTGTTAACATACTCAATTAATTATAATGCAAGCTATTATTTCTTACAGTCTACATTAGTTTATGTGCACAATAAAAACTTCACACTTATAATCATGTTAGGAATACATTTAAGCAAATAATATTTTATGATCGTTTTTGTATACAGCATTGTTAGGTATAAGCATTTCACATCTAATATATGTAATATTTAAGCTACGCTCTCTCACTATTATGGTGAGCAGGTTCACACACATATCAGCTTCCTAAGTGCCCCTCTTAATTTGTGGGCTACGAAGATTCACTTCTGTACTATAGCTCAATTCGCACAAGTAAAATGATAGGTGGATGGAATTCATGTCATCCTAGGTCCACCCTCAGTGAATGAGTACAAGTACTTGTAAATCTGGGAATGCGTCAAACCCCATGGGAGTTGCGCGGAAACAGCCACCACAACACCCATGGAATGCTTCCCTTGTGCAGAGTAAGGCAACTCAGGGATTTGCGCTGTGTTGCCTTACTCATGATTTATGAGGCCACTCAATGCCACAGAATGTGGTTTTGAAAGACTTCTTAAGTCTGACTCAGAGCCTTGCGTCATGCATGTACCCCTTTGTGTGGGCCAAACATGACACAAAGCTCTTATAAATATGCACCGAGAGCCCATATACTTTCTAACATAGCGTTGATGCTTTTCCCTTCTAACCAACATTCATTGGGTGCCATTGTCACCTTTTGGTATTATGTGTGATATTATAGGTGTGCATATTCTTTAGCATACCTTTTCCTAATGCTGCCAATGCTGAGATGTTGCTCTAAATGCTGTCTGTCTTTTATGGATTCATTTGTTTACAGTTACTGCCCTGTTCGTTCAATCCACAACTGCCACTTTTAAAGAATATCATGGGAACAACTAATGAATGCTTCTGACATATGGTATAGGTGATAATGGTTTCTCTGCACTAACTTTTGAACAAAAACAATTGAAGCTGTGCTGCTGCCTACTGTTGGTGTAAAGTTACCATGCAATAAACCTTTAGTGCATACCATAAAACCCTATAAAGAAGTCCAACATAGAGTAGACATTTAGGTTGCTGAAAGGCAGATTCTGCTGTCTGTAGAGGAGTGAAAGTGCCCTTGAATGTTTTTTTGGTATGTATTGCAAAATCATTGCCACATGGGCCATGTTGTACAATATCGCTATCAGTAAGGGCCTGCAAATAGATACTCTGATGATGAAGATGAAACTCCGTCCTCGACTCCCACCCCCCAGGGCAACATGTCACAAGAGCTGCAGAGGGATGTGCATGTAGGTATGATGTCACCTACAACTACATCTGAGGTAAATGGTATTTAAAAAATGTGTACTCAATAACTATGAAAACGTGCACTTTTAACCCCTTTGCTGCAAGGCCTTTTCCCCCTCAAGTGCCAGGCCTTTTTTTTGGCTATTTGGGGGAGTTCGTGCTTAGGCCCTCATAACTTTTTGTCCACATAAGCTACCCATGCCAAATTTGCGTCATTTTTTTCCAATATCCTAGGGATTCTAGCAGTACCCAGAGTTTGTGGGTTCCTCTGAAGGAGACCAAGAATTTAGCCAAAATACAGCAAAAAAATCGTTTTTTAAAAAATAAATGGGAAAAAAGGGGTGGAAAAGAAGGCTTGTGTTTTTTCCCTGAAAATAGCACGAACAAAGGGTTTGCATTGCTAACATCACCATCTTCCCAGCTTTCAGGAACAGGCAGACTTGGATCAGAAAACCATATTTTTTAACACAATTTTGTCATTTTACTCGGACATACCTCATTTTTACTATTTTGGTGCTTTTAGCCTCCTTCCAGTTAGTGACAGAAATGGGTGTGAAACCAATGCTGGATCCCGGAACGCTAAAACCTTCTGAAAAGTATACACAATTCTGAATTCAGCAAGGGGTCATGTGTGTAGACCCTACAAAGTTTCCCTAGTTTGCAACAGTTCAGTAAAATTGGCCATAGGTATCTGAAATGTTAGAATAATATAAATGCAACTCCAAACCTGGAAAACTATAACTGAACTTTACAACACTTCTTCTCTCTCTCAACTGAACTACATCATCTGTAACTTTGCTAAACTAAATTCCAAAAAGTGACTAGCTAGAATAGTATTGGACGAAACTATGAGGTGTGACAATGAACAACCAATTGAATTATTTTCTTTATCTATTTTGTAGCTTTCTCCTTTCTTCCACGAGATAGGCCCGTGTTGACACACTTCTTCGGACGTCAGTTTCAGCAGAAAATTTACATTGTAGAAAACACAGCACAGAACATAACATTTTACTATCATTACATCCTACCAGAAACTAAAGCCCATTGTTAAAACTTTCAATAGTTATCACAAGGAAGTACAGAATGAACAGAGTGAAAACGCCAGTAGATTTCTACTGTGAGCTTTCAATGGAATAGCTTATAGACAAAGGGGCATATTTATACTCTGTTTGCGCCGAATTAGCGTTGTTTTTTTCGACGCAAATTCGGCGCAAAACTAACGCCATATTTATACTTTGGCGTTAGACGCGTCTAGCGCCAAAGTATGAAGAAAGAGCGTCATTTTTTTGCGTGAACGCCTTCCTTGCGTTAATGACATGCAAGGTAGGCGTTCCCGTCTAAAAAAAGACTGCGCCGCAAATGCGTCGTATTTATACTCCCGGGCAAAAATCACGCCCGGGAGTGGGAGGGCCAAAAAACCCCGCATTTGCGCCGGATTTTAGCGCCTGGGTCAGGGCAGGCGTTAAGGGACCTGTGGGCTCAAAATGAGCCCAGAGGTGCCCTCCCATGCCCCCAGGGACCCCCCCTGCCACCCTTGCCCACCCCAGGAGGACACCCAAGGCTGGAGGGACCCACCCCAGGGACATTCAGGTAAGTATAATTTTTTTTTTTAAAATAATTTATTTTGGCATAGGGGGGCCTGATTTGTGCCCCCCTACATGCCTCAATGCCCAATGACCATGCCCAGGGGACATAAGTCCCCTGGGCATGGCCATTGGGCAAGGGGGCATGACTCCTGTCTTTACTAAGACAGGAGTCATGTAAATGGCGTCTGGGCGTCGTTAAAAATGGCGCAAATCGGGTGGAGGCGATTTTTTGCGTCAACCTGACTTGCACCATTTTTAAGACGCCCTAGCGCCATTTTTCCCAACGCCGGTGCTGCCTGGTGTACGTGGTTTTTTTCCACGCACACCAGGCAGCGTCGGTCTGCTTGCGCCGGCTAACGCCATTCAATAAATACGGCGCCCGCATGGCGCTTCAGAATGGTGTTAGCCGGCGCAAAACTTTTTGACGCTAAACTGCGTTAGCGCAGTTTAGCGTCAAAAAGTATAAATACGGGCCAAAGTTTTTAAAAGAATTTCACTGAAGTGAGCATAACATCTCAGCACTGTACTGTGGAAAAATACCTAAAGTTAAGCCTTTTGACAAATGCTAATACATGAAGAATACAATAATTTCAATAATTAAACCATATGAGTCTTATAATTAGTATTTCATGACTCTTAATATCATACATTTTAAAACATACTTAGTACTATATTTAATTAATCAATAATATTTCAAATCATTTTTCTTCATCAATATTAATTGTCCTTTGTCAGTACAAATAGTTAAGATTCGTCAAAATATGTTTTCAGCGTTATTTATTATTTCACATAGAACTCGAGTTGGTGGACACCATGTCAACAACATTTCAAAAATACATGTTTTACATTTCTAGCACACGTTTTCCAATTAGGGCCTTTTAGTTCACAGCATTTATACGATTTGTTTATTCATATTTTATTATAATGTTTGCTCTCTAACAGTAATGCCTGGCCAGTCCAGTAAGATCCAAATGCCCAAGTCTACTAATCAACATACAGAAGCTGAAAAACACAAACAACAAACATACAGGCACAAATATAGTCCTACACAACACAGCTATATCAAACATAGTAAACCAGATTCTTATGATCAGTCATAAATCACCCCCCACGGAGATATGACCTTGGACTTTTAGGCCCGTATTTATACTTTTTGACGCTAAACTGCGCTAACGCAGTTTAGCGTCCAAAAATTGTGCGCCGGCTAACGTCATTCTGAAGCGCCATGCGGGCGCCGTATTTATTGAATGGTGTTAGCCGGCGCAAGCAGACCGGCGCTGCCTGGTGTGCGTGGAAAAAAACCACGTACACCAGGCAGCGCCGGCGTTGGGAAAAGTGGCGCTAGGGCGTCTTAAAAATGGTGCAAGTCAGGTTGACGCAAAAAATCGCCTCCACCCGATTTGCGCCATTTTTAACGACGCCCAGACGCCATTTACATGACTCCTGTCTTAGTAAAGACAGGAGTCATGCCCCCTTGCCCAATGGCCATGCCCAGGGGACTTATGTCCCCTGGGCATGGTCATTGGGCATAGTGGCATGTAGGGGGGCACAAATAAGGCCCCCCTATGCCACCCAAAAAAAAAAGAACAAAAAAAAAATTATACTTACCTGAACTTACCTGAATGTCCCTGGGATGGGTCCCTCCATCCTTGGGTGTCCTCCTGGGGTGGGCAAGGGTGGCAGGGGGGGGGGTCCCTGGGGGCAGGGGAGGGCACCTGTGGGCGCATTTTGAGCCCGCAGGCCCCTTAACGCCTACCCTGACCCAGGCGTTAAAAAGTGGCGCAAATGCGGGGTTTTTTGACCCGACCACTCCCGGGCGTGATTTTTGCCCGGGAGTATAAATACGACGCATTTGCGTCGCCGTCATTTTTTTAGACGGGAACGCCTTCCTTGCATCTCATTAACGCAAGGAAGGCGTTCACGCAAAAAAATGACGCTATTTGCCCATACTTTGGCGCTAGACGCGTCTAACGCCAAAGTATAAATATGGCGTTAGTTTTGCGCCGAATTTGCGTCATAAAAAAACACGCACATTCGGGGCAAACGGAGTATAAATATGCCCCTCAATTCACAAAGCTTGCTAGAAGTGCACTAGAAAACCTGGAAAACCTGTATCAGTCGCAGGTTGTCCAAGTATATTCCTGAATACCCATCCCTTGCTCATTAACTAGCTTGAGAGAATCGGCATTCGATGCACAGCTCTTGCCATCCTCAGTTCCTTTCTATCTGGCAGAACAACTGGTTGCTTTTTTGAGGTTTTGTTTCAGCACCTTTTTATCTCGTGCATGGGGTGCCTCAGGGCTCTTCTTTCAGCCCTACATTTTATAACATCTGTGTCACCCCTTTTGTGAAACATATTTGATCAGATGGCTTCTCTGTTGTCTTCTACGCCAATGACACTCAAGTAGCACAATCAGTGTCATCCAGTGTCGATGAGGTGACCAACAAATTTAACAACTGCTTGGTGCACATTGTCTGGAACTGAACTCCAAAAAGACAGAGGTGCTCCTTTTTGGAAAAAAAACCACCTTTTGGAACTCAGCCTTTCAATCTTTGCCCACTTCCTTCCCCTTGTACAGAAAGCTAAGAACTTAGGGGTGTTGTTTGAGAGAAAACTGTGCTTCTATGATCAAATTAATCATGTCACATCTTCCTGTTTCTATCTGCCCAATGCTCTAAAAAGGTTTTTCCCTACATTCCCCTAGATCTGCAGAAAATGGTAATTGTGGCCCTTGTCATGTCCAGAGCTGATATTGTTATGCTTTGTGCACAAGCTTACAGAAGCATCTGGTGCATAAACATCAGTTCCTGCAAAATACAGCAGCATGGCTGCTTTTGAACATTCCAAAATATAGCCCTGTCTCTCAAACATTTTTGGCCTTCACTGGTTGTCTGTTTGCAAGAGGATCAAATTTAAGGCCCTCTGCTTGGTTCATAAGACGTTTCACAAGATCGGCCCTCAATACGTTCAAAAAACAATTTCTGTCATGTGCCCAGCCATGATCTTTGGTCCCACTCAGCCAAGCTGGTGATTATCCCGAGAATGAATAAAGCAAGATCAGGAGGTCAGAGCTTTTCCTACTCTGCCTGCAAACTATGGAATTCTGGCCCATATTTATACTTTTTGACGCTAAACTGCGCTAACGCAGTTTAGCGTCAAAAAATTTAGCGCCGTCTAACGCCATTCTGAAGCGCCATGCGGGCGCCGTATTTATGGAATGGCGTTAGCCGGCGCAAGCAGACCGGCGCTGCCTGGTGTGCGTGGAAAAAAACCACGTAGACCAGGCAGCGCCGGCGTTGGGAAAAAATGACGTTAGGGCGTCTTAAAATGGGGCAAGTCAGGTTGAGGCAAAAGAATCGCCTCAACCCGATTTGCGCCATTTTTTTACGACGCCCAGACGCCATTTCATGACTCCTGTCTTAGTAAAGACAGGAGTCATGCCCCCTTGCCCAATGGCCATGCCCAGGGGACTTGTGCCCCCTGGGCATGGTCATTGGGCATAGTGGCATGTAGGGGGGCACAAATAAGGCCCCCCTATGCCACCCATTTTTTTTTCTTTAAAAATAAAAAATTATACTTACCTGAACTTACCTGAATGTCCCTGGGGTGGGTCCCTCCATCCTTGGGTGTCCTCCTGGGGTGGGCAGGGGTGGCAGGGGGGGTCCCTGGGGGCAGGGGAGGGCACCTGTGGGCTCATTTTGAGCCCACAGGCCCCTTAACGCCTACCCTGACCCAGGCGTTAAATAGTGGCGCAAATGCGTGGTTTTTTGACCCGCCACCTCCCGGGCGTGATTTTTGCCCGGGAGTATAAATACGACGCATTTGCGTCGCCGTCATTTTTTTAGACGGGAACGCCTTCCTTGCATCTCATTAACGCAAGGAAGGCGTTCACGCAAAAAAATTACGCTATTTGCCCATACTTTGGCGCTAGACGCGTCTAACGCCAAAGTATAAATATGGCATTCGTTTTGCGCCGAATTTGCGTCGAAAAAAACGACGCAAATTCGGCGCAAACGGAGTATAAATACGGGCCTCTATGCCTTTCCATTTATGATCTCAATCTAATGTGACACTATTCAGGAAAATGCTAAAAACCTGTTTTTTTCATCCCTCACCAAATAAGAATATACTTTATGGCTTCTTCTGAGGACCCGATAGCCAAGACGACGATCGGCATTCACGCACTTCATAAGCTTTTACTATCTTCCTTCCTTTCTTTTCCAAGATGACACCAATTTTGGAGGGTGTTTCCATACCCTCTCAACCTGTAAATGGATTTACTTTTGCTTCTGACAGGAGTAAATCTTTGATTTTTTTAAAGGCTGGATGTGAATTGGTCTTTGGTTTGTGAATACCAACAAATGTGTAAAGTTGTGGGTGTTCATAACAAACATTCTTCAGTTGAAAAGGTTTTGTTATACTCGTAAAATAAGCATATTTGGGTGTGTTTGCCAGACTCAGAGATGACAAAATCTTCCAGTTGTTGAATTCAAGGATCTTTCCTTAGTAAGTAGGAGTCAGGTAGCCAGTTCCCATTGGAAAGAGGTTGTACATTTATTTAAGAGGTTACAGTATAAGTTACAAGTTACTTAGTAAGGGAACCCCACCAGGGGCAGCATCCTTTACACTCAGCCCCCTCTCTCTAACTGACACACTCCTCCAGTCACTCAGCAACCTTCCATGACATCACACACACTGGCTGAGCAGAGCAAAGAACAATGGAGGTGTGCACAGAATGCATCACAAGCATAAAACAACAAGTGATGGACGGAATGCTGAACATTGTCAAACTATCACCCCTAGTCACAGATCTGGGTTTAATCCATCGTTTTTTTGCTGCCCATGCCATTCCAGTTTGGACCCAGCCATATGCAAATCAGTCTTGACCCTGTTCCCCATGGGAACAGTCCAGCCCGAACTGCTAGGCCAGGTCTTCCCTGGACTGGAAACAAGCATCCTGGGACCGGTTTCGGGGTTTCACCCCTCATCAGCCAGGGTAGCTTGAATCCAGTGGCATGGGAAGCACGGGACCCACGTCTGGGCATACCCTTCCCACTTAGGGCGACAAATGCAAAAACAACAAGTGATGGACGGAATGCTGAACATTGTCAAACATTCACCCCCAGTCACAGATCTGGGTTTAATCCATTGTTTTTTTGCTGCCCATGCCATTCCAGTTTGGACCCAGCCATATGCAAATCAGTCTTGACCCTGTTCTCCATGGGAACAGTCCAGCCCGAACTGCTAGGCCAGGTCTTCCCTGGACTGGAAACAAGCATCCTGGGACCGGTTTCGGGGTTTCACCCCTCATCAGCCAGGCTGGCTTGAATCCAGTGGCATGGGAAGCACAGGACCCACGTCTGGGCATACCCTTCCCACTTAGGGCGACAAATGCAAAAACAACAAGTGATGGACGGAATGCTGAACATTGTCAAACATTCACCCCCAGTCACAGATCTGGGTTTAATCCATCGTTTTTTTGCTGCCCATGCCATTCCAGTTTGGACCCAGCCATATGCAAATCAGTCTTGACCCTGTTCCCCATGGGAACAGTCCAGCCCGAACTGCTAGGCCAGGTCTTCCCTGGACTGGAAACAAGCATCCTGGGACTGGTTTCGGGGTTTCACCCCTCATCAGCCAGGCTAGCTTGAATCCAGTGGCATGGGAAGCACGGGACCCACGTCTGGGCATACCCTTCCCACTTAGGGCGACAAATGCAAAAACAACAAGTGAAGGACGGAATGCTGAACATTGTCAAACATTCACCCCCAGTCACAGATCTGGGTTTAATCCATCGTTTTTTTGCTGCCCATGCCATTCCAGTTTGGACCCAGCCATATGCAAATCAGTCTTGACCCTGTTCCCCATGGGAACAGTCCAGCCCGAACTGCTAGGCCAGGTCTTCCCTGGACTGGAAACAAGCATCCTGGGACTGGTTTCGGGGTTTCACCCCTCATCAGCCAGGCTAGCTTGAATCCAGTGGCATGGGATGCACGGGACCCACGGCTGGGCATACCCTTCCCACTTAGGGCGACAAATGCAAAAACAACAAGTGATGGACGGAATGCTGAACATTGTCAAACATTCAGCCCCAGTCACAGATCTGGGTTTAATCCATCGTTTTTTTGCTGCCCATGCCATTCCAGTTTGGACCCAGCCATATGCAAATCAGTCTTGACTCTGTTCCCCATGGGAACAGTCCAGCCCGAACTGCTAGGCCAGGTCTTCCCTGGACTGGAAACAAGCATCCTGGGACTGGTTTCGGGGTTTCACCCCTCATCAGCCAGGCTAGCATGAATCCAGTGGCATGGGAAGCACGGGACCCACGGCTGGGCATACCCTTCCCACTTAGGGCGACAAATGCAAAAACAACAAGTGATGGACGGAATGCTGAACATTGTCAAACATTCAGCCCCAGTCACAGATCTGGGTTTAATCCATCGTTTTTTTGCTGCCCATGCCATTCCAGTTTGGACCCAGCCATATGCAAATCAGTCTTGACCCTGTTCCCCATGGGAACAGTTCAGCCCGAACTGCTAGGCCAGGTCTTCCCTGGACTGGAAACAAGCATCCTGGGACCGGTTTCGGGGTTTCACCCCTCATCAGCCAGGCTAGCTTGAATCCAGTGGCATGGGAAGCACGGGACCCACGTCTGGGCATACCCTTCCCACTTGGGGCGACAAATGCAAAAACAACCAGTGATGGACGGAATGCTGAACATTGTCAAACATTCACCCCCAGTCACAGATCTGGGTTTAATCCATCGTTTTTTTGCTGCCCATGCCATTCCAGTTTGGACCCAGCCATATGCAAATCAGTCTTGACCCTGTTCCCCATGGGAACAGTCCAGCCCGAACTGCTAGGCCAGGTCTTCCCTGGACTGGAAACAAGCATCCTGGGACCGGTTTCGGGGTTTCACCCCTCATCAGCCAGGCTAGCTTGAATCCAGTGGCATTGGAAGCACGGGACCCACGTCTGGGCATAGCCTTCCCACTTAGGGCGACAAATGCAAAAACAACAAGTGATGGACGGAATGCTGAACATTGTCAAACATTCACCCCCAGTCACAGATCTGGGTTTAATCCATTGTTTTTTTGCTGCCCATGCCATTCCAGTTTGGACCCAGCCATATGCAAATCAGTCTTGACCCTGTTCTCCATGGGAACAGTCCAGCCCGAACTGCTAGGCCAGGTCTTCCCTGGACTGGAAACAAGCATCCTGGGACCGGTTTCGGGGTTTCACCCCTCATCAGCCAGGCTAGCTTGAATCCAGTGGCATGGGAAGCACAGGACCCACGTCTGGGCATACCCTTCCCACTTAGGGCGACAAATGCAAAAACAACAAGTGATGGACGGAATGCTGAACATTGTCAAACATTCACCCCCAGTCACAGATCTGGGTTTAATCCATCGTTTTTTTGCTGCCCATGCCATTCCAGTTTGGACCCAGCCATATGCAAATCAGTCTTGACCCTGTTCCCCATGGGAACAGTCCAGCCCGAACTGCTAGGCCAGGTCTTCCCTGGACTGGAAACAAGCATCCTGGGACTGGTTTCGGGGTTTCACCCCTCATCAGCCAGGCTAGCTTGAATCCAGTGGCATGGGAAGCACGGGACCCACGTCTGGGCATACCCTTCCCACTTAGGGCGACAAATGCAAAAACAACAAGTGAAGGACGGAATGCTGAACATTGTCAAACATTCACCCCCAGTCACAGATCTGGGTTTAATCCATCGTTTTTTTGCTGCCCATGCCATTCCAGTTTGGACCCAGCCATATGCAAATCAGTCTTGACCCTGTTCCCCATGGGAACAGTCCAGCCCGAACTGCTAGGCCAGGTCTTCCCTGGACTGGAAACAAGCATCCTGGGACTGGTTTCGGGGTTTCACCCCTCATCAGCCAGGCTAGCTTGAATCCAGTGGCATGGGATGCACGGGACCCACGGCTGGGCATACCCTTCCCACTTAGGGCGACAAATGCAAAAACAACAAGTGATGGACGGAATGCTGAACATTGTCAAACATTCAGCCCCAGTCACAGATCTGGGTTTAATCCATCGTTTTTTTGCTGCCCATGCCATTCCAGTTTGGACCCAGCCATATGCAAATCAGTCTTGACTCTGTTCCCCATGGGAACAGTCCAGCCCGAACTGCTAGGCCAGGTCTTCCCTGGACTGGAAACAAGCATCCTGGGACTGGTTTCGGGGTTTCACCCCTCATCAGCCAGGCTAGCATGAATCCAGTGGCATGGGAAGCACGGGACCCACGGCTGGGCATACCCTTCCCACTTAGGGCGACAAATGCAAAAACAACAAGTGATGGACGGAATGCTGAACATTGTCAAACATTCAGCCCCAGTCACAGATCTGGGTTTAATCCATCGTTTTTTTGCTGCCCATGCCATTCCAGTTTGGACCCAGCCATATGCAAATCAGTCTTGACCCTGTTCCCCATGGGAACAGTTCAGCCCGAACTGCTAGGCCAGGTCTTCCCTGGACTGGAAACAAGCATCCTGGGACCGGTTTCGGGGTTTCACCCCTCATCAGCCAGGCTAGCTTGAATCCAGTGGCATGGGAAGCACGGGACCCACGTCTGGGCATACCCTTCCCACTTGGGGCGACAAATGCAAAAACAACCAGTGATGGACGGAATGCTGAACATTGTCAAACATTCACCCCCAGTCACAGATCTGGGTTTAATCCATCGTTTTTTTGCTGCCCATGCCATTCCAGTTTGGACCCAGCCATATGCAAATCAGTCTTGACCCTGTTCCCCATGGGAACAGTCCAGCCCGAACTGCTAGGCCAGGTCTTCCCTGGACTGGAAACAAGCATCCTGGGACCGGTTTCGGGGTTTCACCCCTCATCAGCCAGGCTAGCTTGAATCCAGTGGCATTGGAAGCACGGGACCCACGTCTGGGCATAGCCTTCCCACTTAGGGCGACAAATGCAAAAACAACAAGTGATGGACGGAATGCTGAACATTGTCAAACATTCACCCCCAGTCACAGATCTGGGTTTAATCCATTGTTTTTTTGCTGCCCATGCCATTCCAGTTTGGACCCAGCCATATGCAAATCAGTCTTGACCCTGTTCTCCATGGGAACAGTCCAGCCCGAACTGCTAGGCCAGGTCTTCCCTGGACTGGAAACAAGCATCCTGGGACCGGTTTCGGGGTTTCACCCCTCATCAGCCAGGCTAGCTTGAATCCAGTGGCATGGGAAGCACAGGACCCACGTCTGGGCATACCCTTCCCACTTAGGGCGACAAATGCAAAAACAACAAGTGATGGACGGAATGCTGAACATTGTCAAACATTCACCCCCAGTCACAGATCTGGGTTTAATCCATCGTTTTTTTGCTGCCCATGCCATTCCAGTTTGGACCCAGCCATATGCAAATCAGTCTTGACCCTGTTCCCCATGGGAACAGTCCAGCCCGAACTGCTAGGCCAGGTCTTCCCTAGACTGGAAACAAGCATCCTGGGATCGGTTTTGGGGTTTCACCCCTCATCAGCCAGGCTAGCTTGAATCCAGTGGCATGGGAAGCACGGGACCCACGTCTGGACATACCCTTCCCACTTAGGGCGACAAATGCAAAAACAACAAGTGATGGATGGAATGCTGAACATTGTCAAACATTCACCCCCAGTCACAGATCTGGGTTTAATCCATCATTTTTTTGCTGCCCATGCCATTCCAGTTTGGACCCAGCCATATGCAAATCAGTCTTGACCCTGTTCCCCATGGGAACAGTCCAGCCCGAACTGCTAGGCCAGGTCTTCCCTAGACTGGAAACAAGCATTCTGGGACTGGTTTCGGGGTTTCACCCCTCATCAGCCAGGCTAGCTTGAATCCAGTGGCATGGGAAGCACGGGACCCACGGCTGGGCATACCCTTCCCACTTAGAGCGACAAATGCAAAAACAAAAAGTGATGGACGGAATGCTGAACATTGTCAAACATTCACCCCCAGTCACAGATCTGGGTTTAATCCATCGTTTTTTTGCTGCCCATGCCATTCCAGTTTGGACCCAGCCATATGCAAATCAGTCTTGACCTTGTTCCCCATGGGAACAGTCCAGCCCGAACTGCTAAGCCAGGTCTTCCCTGGACTGGAAACAAGCATCCTGGGACCAGTTTCGGGGTTTCACCCCTCATCAGCCAGGCTAGCTTGAATCCAGTGGCATTGGAAGCACGGGACCCACGTCTGGGCATAGCCTTCCCACAATGGAAAAGACGAAGAGAAATAAGGATAATTCTCCTCATTACGCGTCACTTAGGGAGGCATAGCACTCTGACGCATTCCTAGACCTACCACTAATGGTAAATCTGGGAATGTGCCAAAATCCATGGGTGGATGTGTGGGAACACCGACGGTCCACCCATTGAACACCTCCCTGGGGCCCAATAACGTAAGGCAGAGATTTGTGCTGCCTGGCGTCACTCCAGATTTATCAAGCCATGCAGGGCCTAGCAAGATGGGCTTGAGGAGCTTGATAAATCTCACTTACGTTTTGTGTCAACCTTGCGCTCCCTTGCGTGGTGCAAGGAAGATGCTAAACCTTAATAAAGCAGTCCATTGGTGCTGCAGAGACCACAACAGTTACAATGATGGCAGGGAGTTGAAAGCTTTTAGGACAGATATAGGACAAGCTGACTTTTCTTGAATGCATCTGTGTATGTATGTGGATATGTGTAAAGTGCAAACCAAGTCACAGAGCAACAGAGTGCTGTACAGGCCCATTGGCTAATAATACCATACATGTTGGCTTACAATGGGTTTGGCAAATCTGCTTTAGGCACTGAAGAACAGAGCTTCTTATGGTGTTTGGGTGCAGTGTTTTTATAACACATGACATCTTCAGCTCTTTCATAAATTTGAGGAAGGTTGGGGCAGTTGTGATGGATACTGGAATGTTGTTGGTCCTCGGTGCATACATGAAGAAATCTTGTTTCCCGGTGTCTGAACCCTTTTCAGAGGACCATGAGGCAAACAGGAGCTTCTGGGCTCAGCCATAGTGGTTGTGGCCTTTTACTCCTGATGTCAGGAGACCCAACCTGCTTTGGGCTCTGAGTAACTCGGACAAGCACTACCCTTTCAGCAGGGAGAGGTGCAAGGTGTACACAAACTCACAACTCAAAGCACGCGAAGGAACCACAATAAATGAACGTCCAGCCAAATACTTGTATTTATTTAAAAAAAGTATTACTTATATGTAAACACAAATTGAAATATGGCATAGATAAATAATACAGATAAACTGTCCATTTCCTTTTCAGCTCCATCTCCTTCCTGAGATGTTCCCAGGCCCCATTGACCAATGACCTTTTCAGAATCAAAGAATCCTTTTGAAGTGCACAAGAGAGCTTGGTTCTCCCTTCCTCCAGTGTGTCAGTGTCCTACCCAGCCCTCAGGAATGCAGTCAATCCACAAATCTGCACGTGATGGCTCCTCAGCCACCACATACCTTCCTCAAGACCCTTCCAATATCGAATCCACAGGCCTCCATGTACTCTATCACACAGTCACACATACATCACATCATAATCATGCACAAATGCAGGCTGTACAACGACACATGCTAACACCATGTTGGCCAAGAGAGAGTTAAGCACATAGCAACAGAACTTTGCACAAGTTGACTGGTAGTCCCCACTCCAGTGACACAGGTAAAAAGGCATGTTCACACTACTTTACCAAAGCAAGGTATACTTCCATCGGAGTGCTTATGCTACCTAAATCTTTGGTAAGTGTATGGGACTTTTCTGTCTCAACGGTTGGTTACTTATTTTAATAATTTCCTTGCATTTAATTTGGTTTTGCCTTGGCTGCAAGTTTGACAAGGTCCACCAGATATGTTTAGTTTGTCCAACAGCTAGTCAGAAGTACCATTCTTGGTAACCTGCTAGATGATGCATTTTGTTTTGTCAAGTTCCATAAAGGTGTGGATAATATACTTGAAGTTTATCATTTATTTTCATAAGACAATAAGTGATGTGTACCATATCTTTCAGGAGAACATGGAACAGGGTGATATCCTCATCCAGCTGTGATAGTATGAGGGCTGAGAAGACAATTCTGAAATCATTTTTAGAGATGAATGACTTCACTTTCGCTAAAGGAGAAAAGATGATACCATGCTGTCTTGGTCTTCTCCTGCTATGTTTTCCTTGTGGTCAGTGTTGTAGCTGAATCTGAGTGACTTGGCTCTGACTGCCAGTTGGAGTTGAACCCCTCTATCTCAAGGTTTGACTGAAGATTTCTGCTCAAAGCAACTCCCTGGGGACACGATCTATGAAGGAAGGTTACTGCCACCCCCTTTCCTTTTTCTAGCTTCATTGGGGTTGTTACAAGCAGCAGACAGCAATCTCAGTTCACTATGCCTAGACAGCCTCTGCTGAATAATTGGATAATGCAACGGGGTTTGTATAAGCATAGTGCAGAACGTTCATAATGGTCTACAGCGCTACTGACAGCTGATTCCCATGCTGTGGTGTTTGGCTCATTACTTACTGATGTGCAACAAAAATGTGTTTACTGAAATCAGGTGTGCCAGTGCTCTCTGTTGAAATACAATATGCACCCCAAATGCTCCGTATCATTTTTCATGCACGTTTCCAGAAAGCTTCTATTTACTGTTAGTAATGTACTGATTAGGGCGACTCTTTGGGTGGAAAATGCTGCTACCGTAGTTTTGTTTCTCTTTTATTTCTTGTGACTTGCAAGGGAGTAGCTCTCAATAATGCAGCAGGTGCAGTGGCACTGGGGGCTTGGTTCATGAGCCCTAATTATTACACAAACAGCAGTCAGACGTCCATTCCCCTTCTTGCAGTAGGCCCGTTGTATCCTTGCTGCGCCAATGGTGACCTGTTCCTACGGGCCAAACCAGTAGCCATCCCGGGACCCGCTCTCATATTCTGTGGTACCTTGATGCAGGGAAGGTTTACAACACGTCCGTAGGCACCAGTGTGTTTGATCCAAAATTAAAGAATGTATCAACTACACATTGTCTGCAGAGACCTCATCCTCAGGCATTGGCTGCACTGGGAACAAACAAGGTAGGCGCTTCTGGTGCACCATCTACGGTCATGAAACGTGACCTATGGTAGTCGGGGCCTGACTGGGGAACTAAAACCAACCCTGGAAAAAAGCTCAAACGAACCTAGCTCCTTTTGTCTCTTCGTGCAATTTCTCTTTTGCCATCCATCCTCCCTCTCTTCTCCCTCTTCTTCCCCTCTGATTGCTTTCGCTCTACCTTCCTCCCCTCGTCCTCCATTTCTCTCTATCTTTTAAGCCTCCCTGTGCCTGCTGCAAGCGACAGAGGAAACAATTCCCTTGAAACGGGCCTCCATGGGGGCTGCAGTCCACGGGGAAATGCCTGGTGAAATGAAAGCCGATCTGACCCTGATAGGATCCCAAAATGAGTCCACCCTTTTCAGCAGATGCGCGCTGATTTGTCTTATTAGTTCAATTACACAATTTAACCAATAAATATACCATATCCTCCTTAGTCTTGATAAACACATTCGCTATTACAGTACCATCTGTAATGTATTATACTTTGGCGTACTGATACAAATATGTCATACATTTATATATGTGTGAACAATGTAAATGTTTTTTGTACAAACTAATTATGTTATCTTTTGTATAGGTTCTAGTCATTCTAGCAACATTATTTTCGTTTTTGGAAGTGCAGCTGCACTCACTGTACTTATGATAATAATTCTCATCAGCATCATCGTCACTTGTCTGAAAAAGTAAGTGGAGTATTTGCACAAATTAAGCATTATTGAAACACGCATGCCAATACTCATTGTTCTTCATTTATTGTTCCTATTGTTTTTGCTGAGCATTATTTGTCATGATCTGATGTAGTATGTTTTGGAACCGAAGTGTCTTTGTTAGTATATCGTAAATATTGTCTTAAATACCGCTTATAAAAATATTTCCCCATTGGAGTTAATAATAAAACATCTCTACCCAGTGTAACAATACTTTTAATACTAGGCCAGACAATACGTCTGCATACAATATTGTAACAAAAACTGTCCGATATCAGAATCGAAATTTAAGTAACCAGTAAAGATATTAGCACTTATCCAAGCAAATGGGCACTCCCTCCTTTGACGTACAGGCATCTACATAATATAAATTGCATCTTGTTATGTACATATCGGTAAAAAGTGGTATTGAATGGAGAACTCACATCATCTACGATTATCCGACCACAAAGCTTAAGGAAAAGTAAGATTTTTTTTGCTTCTCCTATGTTTGAAATACATTTTATATTTTAAGCGATCGAAAAGAATTGCATGTTCTTTTGAAAACATTTGTTAGCGATAGTTTCTCAGGAATAACCACATGGTAAAATCGGAGACGTTTAAAGGCATGGGCAAAGTGGGCTCTGGCCCAGGTTCCCAGACCTTCTGGGCCCCTCAGATAGAGTCAGCTCTGTTCTGCAGAGAGTCTGGCCCTCATGACCTTAAATAATTCTTAAACAGATTATTTTCAATACCATTTTCCTTTACTTTATTTGTAACGCAGGTGAAGTGTGAGATTTATTACAGATATATTGCAGAGCAATGTTGTGTTCATGTTTCATGCAGCATCCATAAAAAACGTTCTTTTATATCAAAACAGGACCTCACATATCAGAATTGGGACGGTAGATTATTTGCAATAATATTAGTGGGCCGCTGCTGTGTTATAATTTGAAAACATAGGTCACTATCTCTGAATATTAGATGGAAACACATTTAGAACTTGGAGGAGTATGTCTGTGCACTGTTAGTGACCTTGCCAAAGCGTGCATGCAGCAGCTGACATTGGATAATAAATAATAATAAAAAGCTGTTCCGTTCAGGGGCCCCCAAAGTACGTTTGGCCTAGCGCCCCCAAAATCCTTAGGATGTCCCTATGTAAACTTTATGCATGCAGATTATCAACCAGGTAGAAAGTTCCACCTTGAGAAATCTGATTGACATATATAACGGCACAAAGATTGTAGTAATGTAAGGGATTCATTGATGTTTTTAAGAAGAAAGTCGGGGGCCTTAGAGGAACTCTAATGTTTACAATACACGAGAAAAGCCTCCACCACATTTTTGTGGCATGCTTCAAAACTCTGAGGACCCCATCCTGAACAAGTGATGGATGCCATCAGGGTAGCCTCAACCTCAATGTGAGGGAGTTTAAGATAAATGTTACTTGATAAGCAAAAGATCCAGAAGAAAGTGAAAACTGCCTCTGGTTATACCCAAAGCAAGTGGGGTTCAAGCTTTCTCGTATATTTTAAATAAATGAGTGTTCCTGGAAGCCCCCTGCCATTCTTTTAAAAAAGTCATTTTATCCGTTACATTGTTGTATCCTTTGTGTGGTTTATGAATGTAAAGAGAACAGGCGATAATGTCTATGCCCTCTAATTCTGGGACACTCATTCGAATATACTCATGTTATGTTTTCCTTCCCTGGGGGAAAATATTTTTTCCTGTGTTAAAACCGGTTCTTGACCAACGCCCTCATTACATTTGCGGATGTTGCCTCTGGAATCCCATCTCAGAAACACACTTACATCTTACTTTGAGTGGAGTAAATTTGAGAGTGTTTCAAGGGTTAAGAACTACCTGTAAAACATAAGTGGATTCCGACAATCCTACATGGTCATGGGTGTTCACACATTTCTAGATTTATGTTCTCCCTGAGATGGCACAAAAGTCCGACACTAACATTAAATTTGTATTGTGAAATTTACACCATTCTGGTCAATGTCCATATGTGGGAACAGCATGAACCTGGATGCCTTTACTTTGAGGCAGATCTGCAGCTTTCCAATTTGAAACTGTAACCATGTCTGTTGAAGGTCACTTTACTCGCCACTATCTTTCCCGCCTGCCTTAATGAATGTCACTGATGCTTTGTGCTCTGTGCACTTTTATGAGGTTGCTGCATTGCCCTTGGTATTCCTACTGTTGCAGTTTCTTGCCCCCTTTCATTGTAAGGAGCTGATGATGTCAGAAATTTAAAGAACATTTTGATTGGAGTCCGGTGAGACCAAGCCTGGTGCTCAGTTGGCATCTAGTAATGTAAAGAAAATGTATCAGGAGCAAAGAAAAGCAAGCGCAGGAGACCGCACTTGGGGCCATATTTATACTTTTTGACGCAAAACTGCGCTAACGCAGTTTTGCGTCAAAAAAATTAGCGCCGGCTAACGCCATTCTGAAGCGCCATGCGGGCGCCGTATTTAATCAATGACATTAGCCGGTGTTAGCCGCCGGCGCTGCCTGGTGTGCGTGAAAAAAAACGACGTACACCAGGCAGCGCCGGCGTAGGGGGATATGGAGCTTGGGTGCCAAAAAATGGGGCAAGTCAGGCTGAGGCAAATTTTTCGCCTCAACCCGATTTGCGCCATTTTTTTCGACTCCCAACCCCCTTAGAAATGACTCCGGTCTTAGCAAAGACAGGAGTCATGCCCCCTTGCCCAATGGCCATGCCCAGGGGACTTCTGTCCCCTGGGCATGGTCATTGAGCATAGTGGCATGTAGGAGGGCACAAATCAGGCCCCCCTATGCCACAAAAAAAATAAAAAATAAAAACTTACCGGAACTTACCTTAATGTGCCTGGGATGGGTCCCTCCAGCCTTGGGTGTACTCCTGGGGTGGGCAAGGGTGACAGGGGGTGTCCCTGGGGGCATGGGAGGGCCCCTCTGGGCTCCTTCCGAGCCCACAGGTTCCTTAACGCCTGCCTTGTCCAGGCGCTAAAAAACGGCGCAAAAGCGGCCGTACGTCATTTTTTTTGACCTGCCCACTCCCGGGCGTGAATTTTGCCTGGGATTGTAAATACGCCGCACATGCCTCGGAGTCAGTTTTTTAGACGGGAACGCCTACCTTGCATATCATTAACGCAAAGTAGGTGTCCACGCAAAAAAATGACGCTAACTCCATGGACTTTGGCGCTAGACGCGTCTAACGCCAAAGTATAAATATGGAGTTCGTTTTGCGTCGGAATTGCGTAAAAAAAAACGACTCAATTCCGGCGCAAACAGAGTATAAAATGCCCCTTGGTTTAAAAAAAAAGTTTTGCTGTGCATTCCCCTGATCAGCTGTGATTTTTAGGGCAAAACATTTAATAAAAATGCTTTATTGTCTTGGTGGTGTTCTAGGGGGGGCCCAGCAGCAGGGCTGGGAGGGGTCAGGGTATTCCTACGCTGCCCCCTTTCCTTTTTTAACACTTTTTTGAGGACTCTCTGTGTGAATAGTTCTTCACCAGACCTGTTGACAGTTTTTTTGCTGCATATATTGCATTGGACAAATTCTAGGAATAACTTTCTTTTCTCCTGAAGAGATGGAGAAATATTTTCAAATGGAGGAATTCTTTGGAGGTGCTAAGCCTTTTTCTTTTTCGTCCTGCTCTTACCCTTCTCTTCTATCTTATGCAGACAATATCTTAACTTTGAAACTATCTTCTTTTGAAGGAAAGGAAGAAAAAACGATGGAGCTGTGGTTTTGAGTCTACCCCTAGGGGGATGCAAAATCCAAATAACTGATTTAGGGTATGGTTCACGTCTAATCCCCGCATAATGGTTAGATGCCTATGGAGATTTGGCTGCAGCGCCCTAAAGTAACTATAACTCACAACCTCACCATGCACAGCTAATTAACCCACATATTACTTAATTTATGACATCTTCTATGGCATCATTGATATTACGACTGTAACATTTTCAATAAAATTATTGATGAGAAAACTGTGCATGGCGAGAGCACTGTTAGAGATACTTTAGGGCACGAGTCATAGTTACTTGAAATAAGTCTAACTATAACTGCTGAAATTCTATGGTTTTGTGCGTGTAAATTCAGAACCTAACTATAATGCCCCTGGAACCTTTGTCTTTTTCAGTGAATATATACATATAGATATAGACATAGAAATAGATATAGATAAAGCTATAGCTATAGCTATGTAGATATAGATATATATTAGCAACTAGTGGTCTTCAGAAGGTAGTTATGGTTAGGACCTAGTTTACCTAGCTTCCACAGACAAAGCATTTTTTGATTTGCTAATAACTGTGGCTCCATTTGACAAATAGTCACAAAATTTCCAACACTAGTGTACCAGTTAATTCAGTTGCTCTCTTGAAAGTTTTTGGGGTGATTCATCAAGCAGGGGCTTAGAAAAAGGGGGGAGGGTCCCAAAACAACTTTTCCTAATGAAATTTCCCATAGGGGTTACGAGCGCGCCACGAAATCCTAGCTATTATCAATACTGAATAGTGGATCCTGCGCTAGAGGACGATGGATCGAAGCGACACAGGTTTGAGGGGATGTCAACAATGGGAGGAGTGAGGACCTTCAACATCAACAACATTCAATATTATAAAGCTTCAGTCAATAACTACACCAGTTTAGTAATAAGAATTCAAAGATTTAGGTGATCATTACAACCCTGGCGGACGGTGTTAAAGTGGCGGTAAACCGCCAACAGGCCTGCAGTTAAAAAATTGGAATTACGACCGTGGCGGAAACGGCCAACAAAGACAGCCACTTTAATTCTCCGGCTGCCACAGAGGTACAAACAAACAGCTTGGCGGTCACCGCCAACAGACAGGCGGAGGACAATGTACCGCTCACAGTATCACAACCTACCAATCCGCCACCTTTTCCGGGGTGGATTCACTGCGGACAAAAACACTGCGGAAACAGGACCTCGAAGGGAAAACGCTCACCTCTACACACCCCACGAGGAATCAGGATGCCATGGAAGCAGAGCTGCAGATCTTGCCAGCCCTTATCTTCTTGCTCCTCTACCAGGAGCACGAACGCCCGCGGCTAAGACCACGGTGAGTACTGCACCTACGACTCATGGGAGGGGTGAGGGAAAAAACAGGGACACACACACGCAACACGCAACACCCCCACCCTCACCCTCACCCACCACAACACACACACTAATACATCATGATAAATTATAGTTACACCCCCTAACCCCCCGGAAGAATGCAAAGACAAAAGAAAATTAGTGTAACCATTGTAATATATTAAAATCCAGTACGCAAAAATATTTATACACTATAAACAAAATATACACCAAGAATAGTAGTCCAGGTAGTGCTCCATTGAAGTCTGTGGAACACTGGGCCCACAAGGTATGGGCGAGGCCCACACAAGATCCCCGACCATGACGGAGAGAACACAGAAGGGGCATCAGATAGCAATAAAACAGGCAAATCAGGGGGAGGGAAAGGGGGGGCACCTCAGACGGTTGAGTGCACGGCGCCAAATCCATGAGGGGGCCACATGCCCACTGTGCAATCCTGGGGAGTGCAAAGCCACAGTCTCTCAAGTCTCTACAGTGGGTGGTTTGCCCACTGTTCAATCCTGGGGAGTGCAAAGCCACAGTCCCACAAGTCTCTACAGTGGGTGGTTTGCCCACTGTTCAATCCTGGCGTGTGTAAAGCCACAGTATCTCAAGTCTCTACAGTGGGTGGTTTGCCCACTGTTCAGTCCTGGGGAGTGCAAAGCCACAGTCTCACAAGTGGATGACAGTCTCCACTGGTTCTGGAGGGGGCCTGGTCCCCAGAGTGCTTCATCCTGCCAAGGACTGAGGTAGTGGATGTATCTCTCCACTGGTTCTGAAGGGGGTATGATGCCCAGAGTGCTTCATCCTGTCAAGGACTGAGGTAGTGGATGTATCTCTCCACTGTTTCTGGAGGGGATATGGTTCCCAGAGTGCTTCATCCTGCCAAGGACTGAGGTAGTGGATGTATTTCTCCACTGGTACTGGAGGGGGCTTGGTGCCCATAGTGCTTCATCCTGCCAAGGACTGAGGTAGTGGATGGATCTCTCCACTGGTTCTGGAGGGGGCATGGTGCCCAGAGTGCTTCATCCCGCCAAGGACTGAGGTAGTGGATGTATCTCTTCACTGGTTCTGGAGGGGGCCTGATGCCCAGAGTGCTTCATCCTGCCAAGGGCTGAGGTAGTGGATGTATCCCTCCACTGGTTCTGGAGGGGGCCTGGTGCCCAGAGTGCCTCATCCTGCTCGTGACGGACTCAGTAGCGTCAGTGTCCTTGGCGCTCATGGGCCAGCAGTGCATGTGGCGGCGGTGGCCTGTTCAGCGGTGCTTGTGGCGGCGGGGTCCTGTTCAGCGGTGCTTGTGGTGGCTGTGTCCTGTTCAGCTGTGCTTGTGGCGGCGGTGCCCTGTTCAGCGGTGCTTGTGGCGGCGGTGCTCTGTTCAGTGGTGCTTGTGGCGGCGATGTCCTTTGCAGTGACTCAGCTGCTGGCGGTCCTTCATGGCCCAGCGGGGCTGGTGCTGGCAGTCCTGTCTGGCCCAGCGTGGCTGGTGCTGGCGGTCCTCTCTGGCCCAGTGGGGCTGGTGCTGGTGGTCCTGTCTGGCCCAGCGGGGCTGGTGCTGGTAGTCCTGTCTGGCCCAGCTGGCGGTCCTCTCTGGCCCAGCGGGGCTGGTGCTGGCGGTACTCTCTGGCCCAGCGGGGCTGGTGCTGGCGGTGGTCCTCTTGGGCAGCAGGACAGGTGCTGGCGGTGGCCTCTTGGGCAGCAGGGCAGGTGCTGGCGGTGGCCTCTTGGGCAGCAGGGCAGGTGCTGGTGGTGGCCTCCTGGGCAGCGGGGATGATGGCAGTGGGGATGATGGCGGTCTTCTCCGCCGTGCTGCTCTTCCCAGACCTGCTGACTTTCTTGTGCCCCTTCCCTACCTTGGAAGGTGTTGCAGCTGACTCCACACTTCCACCTGTACCCCTGGGAGCGGCTTTGGTGGCTGGAGTTTTCCCCCTCTCCCGCCGGGCACTGTCCATCTTTTGATGCTTGACAGGTGGGGGACTGTCCGTGCTGTGGCTCCGTGCCACACTGGCTGCCCTGGTGGACGGTGCACTCCAGATTCCGATGACTACAGGCACCACTGGTCCCGGAGTTGTTGTGGCTGAGGTGCTAGGTTGGGACCTGGAGAGTTGGGCCCTAGGAGACGTACGGGGTGGGGGAGGTGTGGGAAAGAGGTCAAGATTGGACAGGAAAAGCATTTTGGAAACACTGGGACGGGTAGCTGGAGGGGGTTTGGGAGTGGAGGAAGAGGTTGTGGTTGTAGGAGGTGTTCGTTTGGTGACTTTGGGTGCACGTGCATGCGCTGGAGGCTGTCGTGAGGTGGATGGCTGTGGGGTGTGCCTGCATTTGTGTATCTTGGGAGGTGGCGTCACAGACACACTGGGACAGGACACGGGACGTGTGAATGGCAGTGGGGGTGGTGACTGCACGTGATTGGGGTGTGGTGGTGTGTGTGCTGGTGATGGCAGTAGTGGCTGTAGATGTAGTGCATGCAGGTGTGAGCGGAGACGAGACTGGGAAGGAGGAGGGAGACGAGGAGGAGGGGGACACAGTAGGGGCAGTGGATGTTGGTGTGTCTGCATGTGTGTGATGCTTGCGTGAGTGCCTGTGGGATGTGTGGTGCTTATGTTTGACTGAGCTTCCTTTGTGTGTTGACGTGTGTTTATGCTGGTCTGAAGGTGTGCTTGGGATAGGCTGAGGTACAGGCAATTGGGTCTGGGTGGAGGAAGTTGGAGGGGGGAGGCTAAAGACAGGGACAATGGCTGCCATCAGTGCTGTGGCCAGAGTCTGAAAAGCTCGCTGAAGGGCTGCCTGACCAGAATGAATGCCCTCCAGGAATGCATTTGTTTTTTGCAACTGCCTTTCTACACTCTGGATGGCATTCAAAATGGTAGACTGCCCAAAAGTGAGGGACCTGAGGAGGTCAATGGCCTCCTCACTGAGGGCAGCAGGGGTGACTGGGGCAGGGCCTGAGGTGCCTGGGGCGAAGGTGATGCCCACCCTCCTGGGTGAGCGGGCACGGGGCAAAGGCTGAGGGGCTGCTGGGAGGGCGGTGCTGGTAGGGGGGGTGGCAGCTTTACCTGTAGATGTGGGGGGCACAGATGTTGCAGCCACCAGAAGGGAGCTCCCATCAGAGGACGAGTCCGTGTCACTGGTGTCAGCTCCTGTCCCCGCCGTGGAGCTCCCCTCGCCCTCTGTCCCACTGGTGAACTCCGAGTCCATTGCCTCGCCCTCCAGGGCAATGTGGGATGCAGCTCCCTCCTGCTCCGTTGCCACTGCTCCTCCGTCTGATGATGCTAATGCACACAAGAACAGGGAGACCACAAGAAGGGGGGACGACAGAAGAAAGACATGTTGAGTGCATGCATTACAGCTACCGTTGGCGGACACGACAGACACAGAAGCCCCCTGCACTACGTCGCGCACTTGGCCTCCACTGTTTAATCCCTGGGACATGGCGTACAAGGCTATGGATGACATCTGCGCACATAGATGACACAGGTGCCTGACTAGGCGTACTTGGCACTGTACACAGGTGGGGTGGGGTACCACAGGCTCTGCCAGAACAAGGGGACCTTGCCTCCTAAACTCACCCTGGCCTAGGGAAACCCACAGCCCACCTCCCCCACCCAGACACCTCCACTGTGCGCAAAATCAGCAGAATGAGAGTGTACTCACCGCCTTGTGGCTGCTGTGATGCCCTCAAGCGCCCATCCAACTCAGGATACGCCACCGCCAGGATCCTGATCATCAGGGGGGTCATGGTGCGACAGGCACCCCTCCCACGTTGGGAGGCCATCCCCAGCTGGGCCTCCGCCTTCTTCTTGCTCCCATCTTTTCCGTCAGTGGGTGCTCCGTCTGTGGTAGACCCCCAGGATCCGGACGTCCTTGGCGATGGCACGCCAAATATCTTTTGTCTGGTGGGCGCTGACCTACAGGAATTGTACAGGGGGAAAAGAAAAGTTATTACCAAATACACCGTCACAGTCATTGGCCCCCATCCCTACCCTTGCCATGATGCACATGCACTCACCGTCGTTTCATGCACGCCTCAATCTCCCATCCCCCCATCTTTCATCCACCCCACTCCACACAGGCATAGCCCATAGAGCATTCTCCCAGTGTATTTACCTGTTTGTCTGGAGGACCGTAGAGTAGCGTGTACTGGGGGAGGACCCCATCCACAAGTTTCTCCAACTCCTCGGATGTGAAGGCAGGGGCCCTTTCCCCAGTCGCACAAGCCATTGTCTCTTCCAGACCGAGGTCCCAGCAGCACTTGGAGTGTAGGTCCTCTCCTGTCGAAGATCAGGTATCGAGTGATTGTACAGATAGAAAATATCGGTCACGTCCGCAGCAGTGCGTACCGTCACCGCCGGGGTACATCGTCATTGGCTCCTGGGACCCATAGGGTCCAATGTTAACCAATGCAGCATTGCGCTGCGGTCTTCGACCGCCTACCACGACGGTGTACAACGCCAGCGCAGTTACCTCACATCCTATTGTCCCACTTTACAGGTCATAGCATCAGGGATGTCCCAGCCTATGTTTTCCAACGTGTTGTCCAGAGAGTTGTCTGCCCTGCTGAAACACATGCAGAGCTACATCGTTTTCCCTCAGGTGGAGGATTTGCCTACAGTGAAAGGAGACTTCTATGCCCTTGGACATATCCCCAACATCATAGGTGCCATTGATGGGACCCATGTGGCTTTGGTACCCCCCGCAGGAGTGAACAGGTGTACAGAAATCGGAAGAGTTATCATTCGATGAATGTGCAGATGGTGTGTTTGGCAGACCAGTACATCTCCCATGTTAATGCCATGTGGCTCAGTGCATGACGTCTACATCCTGCGGAATAGCAGCATCCCTTATGTGATGGGTCAACTCCAGAGGCACCGTGTGTGGCTAATAGGTGAGCACCTGGAAGCAAGTCAGTGGGAATGGTTGTCTGGGTCTGGGATATCCCTCCAGGTTAGTGTGTGTCTAACAGTTGTCCCTCGCCATTTTCAGGTGACTCTGGTTACCCCAACCTGTCATGGCTACTGACCCCAGTGAGGAATCCCAGGACAAGGGCAGAGGAACGCTACAATGAGGCCCCTGGGCAAACTCGGCGGATAATAGCGCGGACCTTCGGCCTCCCAAAGGCCAAGTTCAGGTGCCTCCATATGACAGGTGGATCCCTATTCTACTCACCAAAGAAGGTGTGCCAGATCATCGTTGCCAGCTGTATGCTTCACAACTTAGCTTTGCAACAACAGGTGCCTTTTCTGCAGGAGGATGGTCCAGATGGCGGTGTTGTTGCAGCTGTGGAGCCTGTGGACAGTGAAGACGAGGAAGCAGAAGAAGAGAACATGGACAACAGGAACTCAGTGATCCTGCAATATTTCCAGTGAGACACAGGTAAGAATACAAACCTGCCTACTACATGTACTTTAACACTACTACCTCTCTACTGTCTATCGTTTTCACCCAGTGTATGGTCACTGAGTTGTCACTTTCTCTTACGATTTCAAAGATGTGTGTCCCACAGTGTGACATCTGCTTTGTTTCCTCATGGACTAGAGCTGTGTGACATAGGTATGTTGACATTACAATTGAAAGAGCATTTTCCAACAGTAATTGCTAATACACTATTCCGAAATCACAGACTGACTCCAGATTGTTTTGTGCTTCAAGGGTGTTTAATTAAGTGCTCAATATTGGTGGGGGTTGTAAAATGGTGAGGGGTTATGGAGTAATGTCCATGGCAGAGTCCAGTCTATTAGTCTCACAGGTGCATTGCCCAAATGGGCATAGGAAGTGGAGCTGGGGCAGTTTGAGGATGGTCAGGGTGACAAAGTGGAACAGAAGGATGGCATTCAGGGTGGTCTCATTTCTTGGCGGGGGTCTTGGCATTGTTCTATGTCTTTGTCCTAGATCTCAGGGACCGTTTGCGGGATGGTTCTCCCTCTGCAGGGGTTGGGGTGCTGGTGTGGTGGTCCTGTGGCGGTGCCTCCTGTCCACTAGCGCCGGCGGAGGTGGTGGGCAGTTCATCGTCCATGCTGGTGTCAGGGACCCCTTTTTGTGCCACAGTGTCCCTCCTGGTGTTGAGTACTTCCTTCAGCACCCCTACAATGGTGCCCAGGGTGGAATTGATGGCTCTGAGTTCCTCCCTGAAGCCCAAATACTGTTCCTCCTGCAGGCGCTGGGTCTCCTGAAACTTGGCCAGTACTGTTGCCATCGTCTCCTGGGAGTGGTGGTAGGTCCCATGATGGAGGAGAGGGCCTCGTGGAGAGTGGGTTCCCTTGGCCTATCCTTCCCCTGTCGCACAGCAGCCCTCCCAGTTCCCCTGTGTTCCTGGGCCTCCGTCCCCTGGACCGTGTGCCCACTACCACTGCCCCCAGGTCCCTGTTGTTGTTGGGGTGGTGGGTTAGCCTGGGTTCCCTGTAGTGGTGGACACACTGCTGATTGACGTGTCCTGGGGACAGAGGTAGGCGCCCGCTGGGTGGGTGCTGTGCTGGTGTTTCCAGAGGGGGGAAGATCTGTAGTGGCCTGTGACAGTGTGAGGGGAACCGACTGTCTCGAGGTCCCCGATGGGCCGGGCTGGTCATCTAGATCCAGTTGGACAGAGCTGCTGTCATCACTGTGGGCCTCTTCTGTTGGTGGTGTGGACATGTGTGGACCCTCCTGTCCGGTGACGTTGGGTAGGGGTCCTGCAGGGGTATAAACGGATGTTTATTACATCTGTGTGTGCAATGGGTGGGTTTCCGTGTACCCCAGTGCTTGCATTCCTGTGTAGGACCTTGTGTGATGATGGTTTAGGGGGGGTGTGGGTATGTGCAGTGGGCATGCTTTGGTGATGGGTGTCCATGCTTTGTTGTTGCATGCAGGGCTTTGTGTTGGGATGGGTGGGTTGTGATAGTGGGACATTTGTGAGGAGTAGGAGTGATGGTGGTGAGGGTGAGGGTGGGTGAATGTGATGGCATGCAGGTAGGGTGGGGGACGTAATAGTTAAGATTTGACTTACCAGAGTCCATTCCTCCATCTACTCCTGCGAGGCCCTTAGGATGCAGAATCGCCAGGACCTGCTCCTCCAATGTTGTTAGTTGTGGGGGAGGAGGTGGGGGTCCGCCAACAGTACGCTGAACCGCAAGGTGGTGTCTTGAGACCACGGAACGCACCTTCCCCCGTAGGTCGTTCCACCTCTTCCTGATGTCATCCTGATTTCTTGGGTGCTGTCCCACTGCGTTGACCCTGTCCACTATTCTGTACCATAGCTCCATCTTCCTAGCTATGGAGTTGTGCTGCACCTGTGATCCGAATAGCTGTGGCTCTACCCGGACGATTTCCTCCACCATGACCCTGAGCTCCTCCTCAGAGAACCTGGGGTGTCTTTGCCATGCCATGGGCTGGTGTGGGTGATGTGTGGGATGGTGTGTGTTGTGATAAGTGGGGTGCTATGTAGTGGTGTGTTGTGTGAGGTGCGTGGAAGTTCTGTGGGTGATGGTATTGTGTGCCTGTGGATGCTTGGTAGTTGTTTGTGGTGTCTCTCTCTGGCCTTCGTTCAGGATTTTAATCGTAGGAGTTTGTGGGTGATGTGGGTGTGTGTTTTATATTGTATTGGGTGTGTGGGAGTGGTGTGTGTATGTGTATCAGGTGTGTGTACTTTGAATAGTCCAATGTGGCTGTGTTTTGTAAATGTGTGTGTATTTTGAGCGCAGTGGTGTGTACCGCCAATGGAATACCGCGGTTGAAAGACCGCCGCATGGATTCGTGTGTCGTGATAGTGTGGGCGTATTTCTGTTGGCATGACAGTGGAGGTTTTGTTTTCGCCAGTTTATCGCTGACCTTTGGTGTGGCGGACTTGTGTGGGTGTCTGAATTTTGGTGGATTCCGTGCTGTGGGTCATAATAGCTGTGGCGGAATTCCACGGCCGCGGCGGTGTGTTGGCGGTCTTCTGCACGGCGGTAAGCGGCTTTTACTGCCAATGTTGTAATGAGGGCCATAGTTCCCTATATTAACAATGCTAAGATCACGAAAATAACTCTGAAACACAAATGATAAGCTTATACGATCAATAGCGGTTGGTTAAAAGGACGGATGTATCTCAATTTGATTAATACAACTAAACAAATTATCTCCAAGAGAATCACACTTATTAATAATACAAAAACTGGTAATAATGGCAGAGTATGCATTAGTTCAGCATCAAATGATCTCAAAAGAAACCATGAGCATCTTGAGATTAATTCCCTAGCTAACCACAAATTATCTTTAACATGTTGGGCTTCATGTAAAAGAATTTAGTAACACAAATTTAGAAAACTCTTAACTTGATTATAATATTAAAAAACTATTAATATGCAACAATACAATCATTAGTTGCAGCTGGTACCTGAAAAGCAAAAGAGACTCAATTCATATTTAATAACATACATTACCATAAAGGTAGTAACAGCAAATGATCTGCTTCAGCTTAAGGACACCATCAGTTATGTCATCAGAAGATTTGGGCCTAACAACAGCTAGTCTCGAACCTCGTCTGCTCTAGAAGAACAACGAACCAACCTACCTAATTATTCTACACAGGTTGTTATACTAAAATCTAATCAACTCCTGATTGGTCAGTCTATGGGGTGGTTTCATTTCAGCCAATTGACAACTAAATTGATGACCTAAACTTAACAAATCTACGCTAACTATAACATTTTGTTTCAGAGTATCCGCGCTTCTTCCGTCTCGTCTGTAACTCCATTGTCTCATCCGCCTCTCGTGTATCTTGTTCTCAGGAAGAAACTTTTACTGTATCTTTCTACTTACATCCTCCAGGAAAGACCAGATATTAGTAACATTTCCAAACAATAGGACATTTCAACTTATGCAATGCTTGGTTAATATACGACTTTGTAAGACATGACACTGCAACCCACTCAGGTAAATAACTACAGCATCTGAATATAATTTTGCTTAGCCAAGAACAGAAAAACAGACATTTCAGAAGTTTCTCGTTTTAAACGTTAGTTCATTACCCATTTTTAATATGAAAATCATTAATAAACATGTTAGAAATTTCACACTCTCACAATCCCTCCTCTGATGACTATTCATGTCATCATATTACTCTCTAAGAAATGTATTTATTATCATCAGATTTAAAACTTTGTCTCGTCTATTTCTGAATTATTTCTTTTTCTCTTCTTATTTTCTTTGTAAAATGTATTCATTTCTATTTCAAAATTGTGTTTCTTCCTTTCTAATTTTCTCTTCTTAATCCATTTCATTACTCTATAGTTTCCCCAAATTGCAATTAAACAAAACACAATTATTGACTCCCATTTTGCAATTGTCAGAATAACATTTCTTCCCACATTGCTAAACCAATTTCCCACAGCTTCAATTCCTTTTCCACCCTTTCCCCAAATTGTAGTTTCTGTTAGTTCTTTCAAATCTTTATTATTAGTGTTAGTAACATTAGTGATTAATTCTTTAACCTTCCCCGAGTTATCAGGGATAAAAGAACAACAATGATTAGAACCAATTAATTTACAAACTCAGCCCTCTTTCGCTAAAAGAATGTCTAACGCAAGGCAGTTCTGAAGTGCCATAGCTCTTGTAGCAGCCAACTCTGAATTTAGGACTACTCCCCCTGAAGGAATTATAACCCCAAATATGTCTCCCACAATGCTAGAAATTGATTCTCGCTTGTTTCTCGTTTGAGATTTCATAGAATCAGGAATCTGAAACTGATAGATTTTTGGAAAGACTATTCCCAGATAACAAGTCCGTACCACCCTCTAGGAAGATGGTAATATGCATTTCTTCCATGAATATAGTAAATCCCAGGTATTGGAGGATCGTGTCAATTCATCATGAAATCCCACTTACTCTTAAACATAAAACATGCCTACATTCACTCTTTCCAACAAACAATCTATCATTCTTACTCCAAGGACTTTGTATACAAAGTTTTCCAACGTGCTCAGCATCTATTATTAGGCTACCCTGTTTAGTGATGTCAGTATAAACATAATCTATTCCAGCCTTTCTACTTATAATTCCCTTATCCATCTTTGACTTTATTTCTCTCCTTCTGTCTTCTGTAGTATCTAAGCATTTCTTTTCTACTGGTGTTAGTAAACAAGTCAAGTTGTTGCGATGAGTAAAGGCCGTCCTGAAACTTAAAGTAGGCTCAAAGAAATCTCTCATAATTACTATGTTATTTTCTTTGGCTATTTTATTCAAATAACCTGTGACAGGTACAAAGGATAATACCATATCATAGTTTGAATAAAAATATTGCATATATTCTTGATTATAGAAACATGTTAGCAAAGGACTGCAGCTTATAGCATAGGTCACAGATGAACTATGATACGTAGTTCCTCCTTCTACTGAAGTTGGAATCTGCGTACATACATAATAATCAGTCACATCCATCACCTCTGAGCAGCTCTTTTTTCTATTGTTTCTTGTCTTTCACTTTCTTTTGAGGACACCATCCTCAGATCAAAATCAATCTCACTTCTCTCCTCTTGGACTGATTCTTCGACTCCTTTTGCAGCTTTCTCAATCTCTTCTCTGTTTTGTTCTCTTTCATCTGTTATAGGAGTAGGTAAATCTCTGTCATTCTCGATATTTTGCTCACTCTCCTTTTCTTTTTTTCTGAGATTCTCAACTGTTGGTAACCTCAACAGTTCCTCTTCCCTTTCTGTTGGATCATGCACTTTTCTCATATGGCTCGCATGTACCCAATTTGGCAAGCCAGCACACTTCACAGCAGTTGTTGTAGTGAGCATGATTTGATACGGTCCCTTCCAGTGTGAGTCAAGGCAAGACTTTTGCACGTGCTTCTGTATAAGCACCCAGGCTCCTGCTCTCAGACTATGTCCTTGACATTGTGTTTGTTGGGCTGTTGCAACTTCCACCTGATGAGAAAAAGACCGAACCACATCAGCCAGGCTTTTGCAGTAATCTAGCACCATATCATCTGTAATATTCACAAGTACGCTTGCAGGTATTGCTGGTAATCTCATTGCTCTCCCCATCAATATCTCATGTGGAGAGAACCCAGTCTTTTTGTCACGTGTACTTCCCATTGACATTAGTACTAAAGGTAGTGCATCTGGCCATTTTAGATTTGTTGATGCACACACTTTTGCCAGTCGTGATTTCAGCATTCCATTCATTTGTTCTACTGGACCTGAAGCTCCTGGGTGATAACTACAATGCAATCTTTGCTGAATGTTTAATGCCGAAAAAATAAATGTTATCACCTCATTATTGAAATGTGTACCCCTATCCGATTCAATTGAGACTGGAAAACCAAAACGTGAAATTAGTTCTCGCAAGAGCAATTTAGCAACAGTCAGACTGTCATTTATCGTCGTCGGTAAGCCTCAATCCAATGACTGAAAATGCACACAATCACCAACACATATTTCAAACCAGCACATGCAGGCATTTCAATGAAATCCATTTGCATTCTACTAAATGGACCTCTTGCCATACCTATGTGATCCATGTTGACAACTGTTCCTTTGCCGACATTCATTTGTTGGCAAATTATGCACCTATGGCACACCAGCTCTGCCACGTGTCTGAATTTTGGATTGTACCAGAATTTTTAAAAACTCCTGATCATTGCATCCCTTCCAATATGTGTCTGACCATGGTAGTAATTCGCCATTTGTGTCAGTAGACTATTTGGCAAGACTACCTTTCCCTCTATTGTCACTTAGATCTCATCTTCCCTTTGCATGCATCAATGTTTAATCCAATCCCTCATTTCCTCTTCTGAAACATTGTTCTGCATTGTTTTTAATTCATCTAGTGTCTCCACTATTTGCACAGTGAAATTGGCATACATTTCTTCATGTTCAGACATCAATTCCCAATATCCCTTGAATGAAATTCCATTTATAGCACACAAGTTTGCAACCTGGTCTGCATAAGCATTTCCCAATGTTACATAATCTTGTCCTCTCTGGTGTGCATTGCATTTGACCACGGCAATTTTCTTAGGTTTCTGTACTGCTTGTGGCAAATCATGTATTCTTTCCATATTTCTTACAGGTGATCCTGAAGAAGTCAGGAACCCCCTTTATGAACAAATGTGCCACAAATCATGCACATTTCCAAATCCATACTGACTATCAGTGTAGATTGTAACCTTCATTTGATCTGATAATTGACATGCTCTGGTAAGAGCCACCAACTCTGAAACTTGTGTGGATATTACTCCTTTAAGCCATGAAGCTTTTAGAATGCCTTTGACTGTTCACACTGCATACCCCGCTCTCAATGCACTCCTGTTGTCTCGTAAGCAGGAACCATCAACAAAAATAATTTGATCATTGTCTTCCAAACAAGTATCTTTAATGTGCTCTCTTGGTTTGGTACAAAGTTCTGTCACCGCTAAACAATCATGTTCAACATCATCTATGTTGGACAGATCTTCCCCCTCATTTGGTAGTAATGTTGTCGGGTTAAGCACTGTGCACCTTTTTATTGTCACATTTGGTGCCACTAGAACAACTGTTTCATAACGAGTCAATCTTGCATTTGTCAAATATTGTGTCTTTGCCCTGGTCAATAGGATTTCAATTGAATGAGATATCATCACTGTCAGAGGATAACCCATCACAATATGGTCACTTTTAGTTATACTCTGTTCAACAGCTGCAACAGCTCGCAGGCATCAGGGTAGGGCTGCTGCAACATTGTCCAAGGTAGCTGAAAAATATGCTACTGGGTGATTGACACCACCATGTTCTTGTGTTAAGACAGACAAAGAACATCCATCTCTTGTGACAAAACAATAGGGAAGGTTTTGTGTAGTCAGGCATACCTAAAGCTGGTGCTTGACACAAACTTTCTCTCAGCTCAGTAAAAGCTTTCACACACTCTTCATCCATCATTATAGGATCTGAAACATCCTTATGTGTCAATCTTTGCAATGGCTTTGAAACCGCTGAAAACTTTGGGATCCACTGTACATAACCATAACCTACTATTCCCAAAAACATCCTCAACTCCTTTTGGGAACTCGGCATTTTCATTTTCATTATTGCCGCCACTCTCTGGAAATTCTCCTTGACCATTTCTCAATCAAATGTCCCAAATACTTCACCTCTTGCTGACAGTATTGCAACTTAGCTGGAGAAACGTTATGACCGTTGTCCCCCAGGAAATTCAACAATGCAATCGTATCCTAAAGCCTTCCTTTGCCTTTGAAGTGATTGGTAAATCGTCAATGTACTGTACTAAGGTCGACTTATAGGGCATCACCAATGACTCCAAGTTCTTTTTCAAAATCTGATTAAAAATTGATGGTGATTCTGAAGACCCTTGAGGAATCCTGCACCAATAGTAGACTTGAGTCAGAAATTTGAAACAAAAGAGATATCTGCTGTCCTCATGAAGAGGTACTGAAAAGAATGCTTGGCACAAATCAATGGCTGTAAACCATTCTGCATCACATGGAATCTGAAACATTATCATTGCTGGATTTGGTACCACTGTACAACACTTCACCACAATGTCATTTATTTTCCTCAAATCTTGAACCAAACGTATTTTCCCATTCAGCTTCTTCAAACCCATGATTGGTGAATTACATGGACTGCTCATCACTTCTTTCAAAACTCCTTGTTCCAAAAACTGTTCTATCAGTGGTCTTATTCCTTCTATGATTTCATTTGTCATCAGGTATTGAGCTGTTTGTGGGAATACCACATTCTCTTTCACTGCCACCTTGACTCCCTCAACTCCTTTAATCAAACCAATGTCTTTTCCTAAAAAATCCCAAACCTTTGGTTTAACCCTTTCCTGAAAATCACTCAGCAAATCTTTCTTTTCAAACACTGGAAAGAGACTCATTAAGTCTTCCAAATTGTGTTCTTCCTGTGTCTCATCTTCATTGACTACATGGTCCCCCTCCACATTCAACAAAGCTAGTTCACAACCTCTCATCCTTTTTCCTTCATCAGCTGACAAATCCTCCTCATCAACACTAATGGTCTCCACTGTAATTCCCTTTCTGGATCACATAATTTAACAGTTTATTTTACACAACAAATCTCTTCCCAACAACGATACTGGACTGGAATGACAAACAACAAAATGATGGTAATCTCTGAAATTTCCAATTTTCTCAAGGACTGGTTCTGCAAGGGCATTAACCAACTGTTTATTTGCAACACCCACTATCTGCACTGTCCTCCCAGAAACAGGTATGTCTGTTACTTCCACTGTCCTTATCATTGAGCGCATTGATCCTGTGTCAACCAAAACACTAACCTCATGGCCATGTACTTTACCCTGCACATGAGGACCTCTCTGATCGACATCTAATGATGCACTCATCATTAACTCCTCCTCATCTGAACTACTCAACGGCCATTCAGCGTTTATTTCACTCTCACTTTGTAAGGGAAATGCTCAACTGTGGTTACACATTTGTTTTTACTCTGATTCATGACCACCTGCAAAAGCATATCCTGTTGCTGTTCCATTGGGCTTTGTATTAATTGAACCTGTCTCGGTAATTGCATTTGCTGTACAGGCACCATCTGCATCTGTGGCTGCATTTGTTGCATTTGTGGCATTTGTGGTTGTACATTTTGCATTTGTTGTACCGGCTGTAAAGGCTGAAAACCTTGCATTTTATTCACATTATTCTGAAAATTTAGATTTTAACCTCCCATTCTAGGTCCTCTCATGCCTTGAAATGAATTGACACCATTTGTTTGCTGGACCATTCCTCCTCCCTGACTCAACATCGGACACTGCCTTTTCCAATGTCCCAGCAATCCGCAAATGTGGCAAGGTAATACTTTTCACCGCTGCTGTCCATCCTGCATTACCACTGAACTCAAGTCCACATTTTTATTCACCACTGGAATCATCGTTCCTCGTCCTCTACCACGACCTTGATTCTGAAACAATCCATTTCCCTGTTGCAACTGCTGCAAATTTCCCTGCATTTCTGTCTGCGCTGCCTTAATCTGCATTACCGTTGCCTTATCTTTCAGCTTCTGCTTCAATTCAATTTCATCATTACAGTATTTAGCATACTGCAGAACCTCATCAATCGGCTTTGCTTGCCAACATATCAAATGATTCTTAATCATTTGACTCACTTCTGGTTTCAACCCATCGACAAATTTGAACACCAAATAATTCATGTTTTCTTTTTCAATAGTTTCTGCACCACTAAATTGTTTGAATGCCTTCAACAATCTCTCATAATACGCATGAACTGACTTCTTCCCCTCCTGGGTTGTTCTATCAATGTGCTGCCAATCAACGCTTTTCGGCGAAACTCTTGTTTTCAGAAATTCAATGACTTTATAGTAATATTTTATTACTTCAGGAGACAGTGCACCTGTTTTCAAATCTCCCTGTGGCTCACTCGTCGGCCAATCGACACTCTCTTTACATTCAACACACAGATCTGGTGGTACCACAATATCAAAAAGTGTATTCAAATCTTCCCAAAGACACATTGAAAGTTTCACAAACCTATCAGTCTGCTGGTACCAGTCCATTGGCTTCTCTCTCAGTCTCGGGTAATCATTTGTAAAGCTTATAATGTCACTTCTATTCCATGGTACATGTATAAAATTCCCTCCTGGCGTTTCTCTCATTGATAACATTTTTACTGCATCTTCTGCTTATGTCCCATCATCTTTCTTTGGTCTTTCTCTTTTCCTTTCCCATTTACTCTCCCATTTAGCCAATGTCGTCCAAATCTGCACCTTCTCAAGTAACTCTTTGAGATGTGTTCTCATCCCTGTAGATCTCATGTGGACAAAATCTTCTTCCTCTAAACCCAGCCTATAACTACTTTTTAATGTTTTCATTTTTGTCAAATCAATGTTGTAATCATCTGCTACAACTTGTAACTGCTGATAAACCCTGTTCGCTCCCCTTGTAACTTTGCATAAGTATCTCAACTGCCCTTTGACATAAGAGTCAAGTCTGTTCACTCCCACTGTTCCCTCTAAAAGTTTACTTCCTTCCATATTTAACCTCACTCTGTTTATCATTTCTTCCTCTTTTTCTTTTCTCTCCCGTTGTTGTTGTTTTGAATTATTTAAATCCTCCAACCATTCTGTTATTTCTTGTGCAGACAAACCTTTCAGTGATACTCCACTAGCTTGTGCAACTGCTCCTCGCCCTGAACTCATACTTGGTTGTTGGGCCATTGTCCCTGATATCTCGACAGATGACAAATCTATCAGAGAATTTGTCCCATTTAGACTTGGTCCCTGTCTATTCTGCACATTTAGTAATTAATTCTCTCCACTATTGTCTATACGAACATATAATGGAGTCACTGGACCCATCGTGATAGGTACAGTAATTGCATCCAGATTCATCATTGTTCCAGCTCCCGGTGTTTGTCCTGCTCTTTGTTCTGCATTTGTGGAATCTGTATATGTACAGGTTCTCTTATTTTCATCTCTTGATGACCCTGTGACAGTACTATATTTGCTGTTGTCCTCACTGTCTGGATCTCTGGCTGTATCCTAGGAATGTTTATTTCAAACTGCTGTCTATTTCTCAATGAGTCATTAAAACTAATCTGCATCTGAACTTTCTCATGACTCAGGTCACCCCTCACTGATTCTGAATTCAATGGTGCAGTAGGAATTATGTTACTTATACCGCTCCCATTGAATCCATTTATATTCTGCTGTCTTACATTGGGTGGAAGATACGTCTCTTCGACATGGTTAACCACCTCGTCTTCCTCCATTTCATCATCGTTAAACATGACCCTTTTCAGCTCTTTTGCATTCTGTTCTAATGAACCCTTCTTCTTTTTCTTTCCATCATTTGTTTTAACCTTGTCTTCATTTGTTCTTGATGGAAATACCCTAACCCCACCTAATGTATCTTCTCTCCATCTTTTCTGTTCCTCATCCCACATTGTTTCAGACAGCGTTTTCTCTACCTTCTCATTTTCTTTTCATATTTTAAAGCTTGCTGTTCCTTCGCTACCAGCTCCCATACAGCTAATGCTTCATACTGCACTGGCCTCGGTGGAGGTTTAAGACTGTACATCTTCGTTCTCAGGTTATCCAGAATTCTTAATTTGAACGTACCATGTTCTGGAAAAACTAAACAACCCTCTTTCTTTCTGATTTTGACTCAATGCTTCAACCAAAGACATGCCGCTGCACCTCTCTCCTCAAACACAATGTATGCTGGAGTATTTTCTGGCAGACAAATCTCTCCTTCAAGTACCGGAATGTACTCATCACCCCTCAACGCACATTTGAAAGCTTTGAAAAACTTCATTTTTCACTCAATTTATTCAAACACGGTATCCACAGAAAATTAATTCTGAACTCAATTTGAACAAAAACAAGTCAACAAACAATAAACACAGTTAAGGAAAGAATAACCAATCATGTGAAGTGACTGCGATCCCACAATCCTCTTTGACCCCCCCTTGCCTTAAAATCGCATTACTCTATTATCGGACTGATTGACGAATCCGTGCGCGACTCCTTTCTGTCAACTAACCAATCCCAGTGCGGCACCACTACGTCACACTCAACACATTCACTACCCTCAGCATCCTCGCTGAGACGCTGACAAAGTCTATCGTACTACCCCTTTCACAAATCACACACAAAATCAACGCAATTTTAATTCGCGAGCTATCTCAAAATAAGAAAACAAATTTGCTCATTTATACAGGTAGGGTAACACAAAGCTCCAAACCTTCCAAAGAAACCTTCAGCTTTCGCCTACTCCTTTTTCACAGATCCCACAATCGTAAGTAAACTTCGACCTGCGAACTTTACTACTCCACTGTTCCTTGGTTTATTGACTAGTGCACTTAGTACTCACCAAGCCTTCAGTATATTTCCATTCACACCAATTTCTCACATACTCAATTCACTAATCTCGACAGAGCTGTCTACTAAATGAACAAATTACAACATATACCAAGTGTCTCTCTACACTTGTCAATATATTCCGGAGTCCCAGACCTGTCTCCTTGGGTCAGTCATCAAAAAACATGTGGATAATGTTTCCTGCATCAAGCGCCACACTCTAATGAAAAACGCAGCTTCCCTACTCTCATACCTATAGGAGTACGCCCACTCCATCTAACCACTAATTTGAATATCTCTACTCCTCTAAACTCATATTCAACACAATCATCTGCAAATTAGCTATAGCTGTGGATGCGCAAACACTTTATTCACCTCACCCAAATACAATCAAACACCGCCAAGAACATACCCATCGACCTAGGGGGATCTCCAAGAACCAGGGAAAGTCACTTAAGGCAACTAGCCACTCATCATGTCAATCTGTTTAACAATTCTGGAAAAGAAAAGAAAGAACAAACTAACCACTTTAGCACATCCAAACCTCACAGATCCATTATGACATCATCAAACAATGACGTAACCGTAATCTGCTACTAAAAACTGCAAGCGCTCCACAAAACTCTAGCTATTATCAATACTGAATAGTGGATCCTGCACTAGAGGACGACGGATCGAAGCAACACATGTTTGAGGGGTTGTCACCAGTGACAGGTGTGAGGACCATCAACATCAACAACAATCAATGTTATAAAGCTTCAGTCAATAACTACACCAGTTTAGTAATTAGAATTCATAGATTTATTTCCCTATATTAACAATGCTAAGGTCATGAAAATAACTCTGAAACACAAATGATAAGTATATAAGATCAATAGCGGTTGGTTACAACGACTATGTATCCCAATTTGATTAATACAATTAAACAAATTATCTCCAAGAGAATCACACTTATTAATAATACAAACACTGGTAATAATGGCAGAGTATGCATTAGTTCAGCATCAAATGATCTCAAAACAAACCATAAATTAGCCTTAACATGGTGGGTTTCATGTAAAAGAATTTAGTAACACAAATTTAGAAAACTCTTAACTTGATTATAATGTACAAAATTTCTGCTCTAGAAGAACAACAAACCAACCTACCTAATTATTCTACACAGGTTATTATACTAAAATCTAATGAACTCCTGATTTGTCAGTCTATGGGGTGGTTTCATTTCAGCCAATCGACAACTAAATTGGTAACCTAAACTTAACAAATCTACGCTAACTATAACATTTTGTTTCAGAGTAGCCACGCTTCTTCTGTCTTGTCTGTAACTCCATTGTCTCATCCACCTCTCGTGTATCTTGTTCTCAGGAAGAATCTTTTACTGTGTTATTCTACTTTCATCCTCGAGGAAAGACCAGACATTAGTAACATTTCCAAACAACAGGACATTTCAACGTATGCAATGCTTGGTTAATATACGACCTTGTAAGACATGCCACAGCAACTCACTAGGGGGTAGCTGTGGGTACATGTACACAAGTCTTGAAAACACTTATTATAAAAGCTTTGAATCATGGAAAATAACTACAGCATCTGAATATAATTTTCAGCCAAGAACAGAAACACAGACATTTCAGAAGTTTCTCGTTTTACACGTTATTTCATTACCCATTTTTAAAATCATTCATAAACATATTAGAAAATTCACACTCTCACAGGGTTTTTGACATGACTACATCCTGCACCGCTGAACAGAATTATACCAAATTTGGCAGAAAGCTCTTGGTCCAGTAAGATCTGTCTTTGTAATTTGGTGTGAATCTGTTCAGTAGTTTTGGAGTTATTAAAGAAGAAAGATCTATGTATATCTAGAGACATGGATCCACCGTGATGGATCCTTTTATCCACTGTGCCAACAGCAATGCCGTGATTGACTGGCCGCAACCTGACAGGAAAGTTGAGGCTGCTATTCTGTGATATGGTTCCTGAGGGTGGGCAACGGATAAAAATAAAATAGGACATAAGCAGTCAAGATAGAGGTATCCTGACCCCATAGGACTAATGGAGGGGTCTGTGAGGAACTCCTCATGGGCAAGAAATTGCCCCAAATTATCTTTGTGTGCACGAGGATCCATGAATCCTCCATGGCACTCAGGGCATGCCCCATATGAATCTGCAATGGATCCATGGATCAGAGCCCAATAAAAAAATACACCCAATCACAGACCCACTCACACACTCACTCACACACCCACAAACCCACTATTCCACCCACTCACGTATCCATTTACACACTCACACACCCACTCACCCACTCATGCATACATTCACACAACCACTTACAGAATCACAAAACTACTACCACACCCACTCACAGGCCCACACAGCCACTCACAGACTCACTCACACACCCATTCACCATTCACCACTCACAAACCCACTCACACACACATTCACACACTCACACACCCACTCATGGACCTAAATAGGCACTCACACACCAATTTACGCCTCCATTTACAGACTCACACACCCATTCACAGACCTACACACCCACTTACACATCCACTCACACACCCACTCACAGACCCACAAAACCACTCCCACATCCTGTGATGCTGCGGACTACAGTGGCATCCCTTTTTTGAACCGTGGTTGGGCAGGCAATCCGCATTTCAGGCCATTAGTACTGCAGCGGCCTGTTTTGGGGGGCTTATTTGGCATTTTTTACTGCGGTGAAACCCAGGAGGCACATTTCGTGCTCTGGATTGTGCTATGGCCCCTGGCAACCTCTCTGACTTCCTTCCCACTTACCTTACTTGGGTCCTTTCTTTTTTTTCTTTTTTTTCCTCTTTTTCTTCTGTCTTCATGTCTTCTTTCTTCTTGGTCTTCCATATTGTCTTCTTCTTTGGTGTTTGTCTTCTGCCTTGTTCCTTTTCCTTTTGTACTTGGTCTTTGTGTTTGTGTTTGGTGTTGATCGTTCTTCCTGTTTGTCACTTTCTGTTTCATGATATATAAGCACTGCAGTTCCCTCCTTCCTTGCGTTGCAAACACTTCTGTCTTGGTGGTGATCCTCGCTCCTGTTTCCAGTGTTCTACTAGCTCCTGCATTTTCATGCAGAATTCACTTATATTTTTGCCTTTTCTCAATGTTTTTTCATTTTTTTTAGGAGTTTCTGTGATAGAGGTTTTTTCCCATTCCTTGGGTTTTTCCTCTGGTACTCCTTCTGGAGGGTACAGTCTGCCTTGGTATTTTTCCTAGTCAGGAGCACTGTGGCTACTAGAAGAGGTTGCCCTTATCTTGGCCAGTCTAGAACCAGTAAGAAACCAGACATCCCTCCTATCACTGCAGCCTACGGTGGTAAGAGATGTGCAGACCATGACACACCCATTCACACACACACACACCCACTCACACAGCAACACACCTATTCACAAACACACACACCCACTTATACACTCACACAGCCACATGCACACCCATACAGCCACTTACACAGTCACTCAGAGACCCACACAGGCACTCACACACCCACTCACACAATATACAGCAACATCTGATCCATCATCCATCCTCTTGCAATATAACAAACAGACACCTTATTTGGCTGGGGATCAGCAGCATATCTGTGGATTGGAGTGAGACATTTAAAAAAAAATGAGTTTGGAAACAAAAAGAACCAGATTTTGGGAAAAGGGTTGACTCTAAAAGACACTTTGGGGGTCATTCTGACCCTGGCGGCCGGTGACCGCCAGGGTCACCGACCACGGGAGCACCGCCAACAGGCTGGCGGTGCTCCCAAGGGCATTCTGACCGCGGCGGTTCAGCCGCGGTCAGAAAGGGTAAACCGGCGGTCTCCCGCCGGTTTACCGCTGCCCCATTGAATCCTCCATGGCGGCGGAGCGCGCTCCGCCGCCATGGGGATTCAGACACCCCCTACCGCCATCCTGTTCATGGCAGAAACCCGCCATGAACAGGATGGCGGTAGGGGGTGCCGCGGGGCCCCTGGGGACCCCGGCAGTGCCCATGCCAATGGCATTGGCACTGCAGGGGCCCCCGTAAGAGGGCCCCACAAAGTATTTCAGTGTCTGCGTTGCAGACACTGAAATACGCGACGGGTGCAACTGCACCCGTCGCACCCCTGCAACTACGCCGGCTCAATTCTGAGCCGGCGTCCACGTTGCAGGGGCATTTCCGCTGAGCCGGCGGGCACTCTTTTGGAGAGCGCCCGCCGGCCCAGCGGAAATGTTTGAATGGCCGCCGCGGTCTTTTGACCGCGGTGCGGTCATTTGTCGGCGGTACCTTGGCGGACGGCCTCCGCCATCCGCCAAGGTCTGAATGACCCCCTTTGTGCTTATGATGTGTTGTTGATTATTACACATAGAACAGAACACATTCTTCTAAGTTGTTGAGGAACACCCTGTTGCCTCTGTCTGTAAGATGGACTCTGTCTTTTCAATATATTCCATTCATATCAAAGTGTAATTTGTTATGGTATATAGAGGCCATGTTGTGGACTCGAAGGAATGGCAAAACAGTATAATTATAATTACATTTTTCCTGGATTTCTCTATCTGAGGGGAAAGTTTGGTTGACCACTACCACTCCTGACTTTGGCAAATGTTGGAGAACTAGTGGGGGCTGGCCACAATGCATTGCACCACGCATGGCCTTCGGTGTGCGTAGAGAGGGTTGGCTACAGGACATGGCCAGCATCCAGGCCATGTGGCCAACCCCCCCTAAAAATCCAGCCTCGTGTCACACACAGCCTTCCGCCATGCAGGGTGGGGGATGGCCGAAGGTGCCTGGCCTGCAACCAAGCCCTGTGACCAACCCCCCCAGATACCTTAGTGGGTGATGATGTTTAATTCCTGTGAAATGAGCATTAATGCCAGAATGCATCCCAACCTGCTTATTTATTCAAGAAGATATGACAATTTTGCACAGAATGTATACCCAACTATAGTACTTTCTAGTATAACAGTATACCACATTATGGGATGAAACAAAGAGAGAGAGAGAGAGAGAGTGAGGGGGGGAGCCTCAAGGCCCTCGAGGTTCTAGCCAGCTCACCACGTCCTGCAGGAGCCGGCATTGGTCCCACAAACAAGAAGCTTCTTTAAATAGCAGCTCCCTGCTTGCAAGAACAATGTTTTCATCTGTTTTCCCCCACGCATATTTTGGAAACAGATGAAAACTCCACTTTCTGCAAGTGAGAACTGTTTGACAGCTTTCACTTGCAGAAAGTGGAGTGGAGGGTTTTCCCTGAGTTGGCGGGAGTTGTCAAAGCTTATCAAAGCTCCTGCCAAGTCAAAGAAAACAGCTGTGTCAAAGGGGTGGCAGACTCCAGGTCCATCATTGGCTCCTTGAGGGGGGCTGCTTGTTCCCCCTCCAGTGAATAGTGCTGTGGAGGTTGTGGTCCCAGGGGCTTTGAGGGGGCGCGCAGGCCCCACACTCAATGTTAAAAATGCCCCGGGGACGTGGTGGTCCCTGGGGATGGTGGGGGGCATGCGCCTCACCACCCTCAATGTGAAAAGTGCCCCAGGGAGGTGGTGGTCCCCAGGGCTGCGGGAGGGCTGAGCAACCCCTTGCATTAATTTTGAGCAAAGCCCTGAAGAGGTGGCGGTCCCCAGGGAGCTCTCCCGCATATATAAATGAATGCCCCCGGGACCTGGCCCGCCGGGGGGCTCTAATAAAAAGAAGCGCAGGAGCCCATGTTTTGTTTTGATCTGCTGGAAATCGTGGCGAAAATTAAAAACAGAATACTTTTCAGCTGAGGGGGGTGGCAGCACCAGAGCTAAGGGGTCGTGGTAACTCTACCCTGACCCCCTGTTTTTTTGGTTGTTTTTTTACTTTTTTAGTGGGACTTGGCTGAAGCCGAGTCCCAAAATGGCTGCCAACACTTCCTGGTTTGAAGTGTTGGCAGGCTATTATAGCTGAGTGATTCCCTGCACAAGCTCATCTTTTTTAGCGAAGTAGTCACGGCCAGAGATCTACAAATGTGTTTTCCCTTTAATATCTCCAAATCTACTGAATGGATTTACACCAAACACGCCAAAGCACAATCTGCGTACTGAAATCTATCCATCTGCCAAATTTGGTGTAATTCTGTCCAGTGGTTTCGGCTGTAGCCTTGTTCAAAGATCCAATGGGATTTAACATGGGAAACGCACATTTTTTGACCCCCCTTTCTCTTGGCCCTCATTTGACAGATCACCACAAATCTTTCTGTGCACAACAAGAATCATTGGAGCAATTCTTTTAGAAAATTTTGTGGAGATTCGTCAAACGGTGTCAAAGATATAGGCAAGTCAAAAACGCTTTTTCTATAGAAACATGGTCCTAACTATAACTACTTAGTGGCGATCGCCATCGCCACTAGATTATATATATGTGCACTGTTCCTGCCATCTAGTGTTGGGCTCAGAGTGTTACAAGTTGTTTTTCTTATAAGAAGTCTTTTTGAGTCACGGGACCGAGTGACTCCTCCTTTTCGGCTCCATTGCGCATGGGCGTCGACTCCATCTTAGATTGTTTTCTTTCCGCCATCGCGTTCGGACGTGCTCCTCTTCGCTCTGTAATTCGAATCGGAAAAACTTAAGAAATCATCAAAATCCGTCGGTATTGTTTGCGTTCGGGTCCGGTTTAGTATCATCACATCGGCACCGACAACAAGACCGCTTCGGCGGCCCTTCGGGGTTCCGCACTTAACCAAGGCCTGGTCGGCCCGAACCACACCTGTCGTCGAAGCTCATGGACCGGAGCCAATTCCGTTTCTGTCTGAAGTGTCACGCCAAGTATCCTTATACAGACCAGCATTGTGTCTGTAACCTGTGTTTATCGCCCGAACACAGAGAGGATACTTGTGAGGCCTGCAAAGCGTTTCGATCCAAGAAGACCTTAAGAGATCGACGCACAAGATGGTTACAGATGGCGTTGAAGCCGACACAACACCTCGACGTCGAGGAAGAAGAAATGAGAATTTCGATTCAGGGTTCGGACTTGGATGACTCCAACAGAGATCGACTATCGACGGCGGCGCAAAAAGTGAGTACACCTGCCCCATCCAACACCCAAGGTCAGATAAAAAAACACAAGGCCTCAGGGACGCCACTGCCGGAAGGCCATGGCTCGACCCACAGAAAAGACGGGGACCAAGTAACATCAGCACCGAAGAAGGCCAAAATATTACCGAAGACTTCTGAACTCAGGTCGAGAAAGCGGCACAGAAAAGAGCTGTCATCGAGTGGTCGAGTCGAGCAAACCTCAAAAAAGCCTCTCAGAACCGAGATCGACAGTTTACATAGGGGTTACGGTACCGAAGAAACCGGCTTCGGAGACCAAAAAGACTTCCTACACAGGAGAGCAAGGACTCTCTCTACAGCTCAAAGAAAGGCACAGATTCGAGCAGGAACTGGATTTGGAAGAGCTTGACCAAACTCAGCAAAGGCTATAAATCCAGAAAGACACAGGGAAAATACAAACCATCCCTCCACTCAAGTTCAAAAGGAAGCTGGCTTTTCAGGACACTGAACAACCAAAAGCCAAGATGGTTAGAGAAAACTCACCACCACCACATTTCTCACCACAAACGTCACCACTTCAATCACCGCAGTTGTCACCAGTGGGTACACCAATGGCACAATCACCCACAAATACTGGAATGACACCGGACGATGCGGACCCCTGGGATCTATACGATCCACCAGTTTCTGACAACAGTCCAGAGTGTTATCCAACAAAACCTTCACCTCCAGAGGACAGCACGTCCTACACGCAGGTACTGGCCGGAGCAGCAACATTTCACAATGTAACAATGCACTCGGAACCATTGGAGGATGACTTTCTGTTTAACACTCTGTCATCCACGCATGCATCGTACCAAAGCCTGCCAATGTTACTGGGCATGCTTAAACATGCACAACAGGTTTTCCAGGAACAAGTAAAAGGGAGAGCCATCACGCCAAGGGTCGAGAAAAAATATAAACCGCCCCCGTCAGACTGTGTGTTTATTACACAACAGCTCCCTCCGGACTCAGTGGTAGTGGGGGCTGCGAGAAAATGGGCAAATTCACAGTCTTCTGGGGATGCGCCACCCCCTGACAAGGAAAGCCGTAAGTTCGACACAGCAGGGAAAAGAGTGGCATCGCAAGCGGCCAATCAATGGCATATTGCCAACTCACAAGCCCTCCTTGCCCGCTACGACAGGGGACATTGGGACGAGATGCAAGACATCATCCAACATCTGCCCAAAGAACATCAAAAACGTGCCCAACAAGTGGTGGAAGAAGGACAGGCCATATCAAACAACCAGATCCGTTCTGCACTAGACTCTACTGATACAGCGGCACGGACTGTCAATACAGCAGTCACAATTAGAAGGCATGCATGGCTGCGAAGTTCTGGCTTTAAACCAGAGATACAGCAGGCGGTATTGAACATGCTGTTCAATCAACATCAACTATTCGGGCCGGAGGTGGACACCGCAATAGAAAAAATGAAAGAGGACACGGACACGGCCAAAGCCATGGGCGCGCTCTACTCCTCTCAGAACAGGGGAACATTTAGGAAACCACAGTTTAGGGGAAGGTTTAGACACCAACCCTCAGAACCATCCACTTCCCAAACAAAACCCACTTACCAGGCCCAGTACCAGAGAGGGGGGTTTTGTGGTTCCTACAGAGGACAGTTCCCAAGAGGAAGAGGGAAATTTCAGCCTGCCAAGCAAACCCCTAGCAGAAAGCAGTGACTTCAATGTCACACTTCCCCAACACATATCACCGGTGAGGGGGAGATTAACAAAATACCACAACAATTGGACACACATTACCACGGACACATGGGTTCTATCAATTATCCAACATGGTTACTGCATAAAGTTTACAAGATTTCTTCCAGATGTTCCCCCAAGAACGCACAAAATGTCAATACAACACTTAGACCTATTACAAATAGAGGTCCAAGCACTACTAGCAAAACAAGCCATAGAACTGGTACCTTATCACCAGAAAGGAACAGGGGTTTACTCCCTGTATTTCCTTATCCCAAAGAAAGACAAAACGTTAAGTCCTATTCTAGATCTCAGAACGTTAAATCTCTTCATCAAATCAGATCATTTCCACATGGTAACACTACAGGATGTGGTTCCCCTACTAAAACAAAAAGAATACATGGCAACTCTGTATCTAAAAGATGCATATTTTCACATACCCATTCATCCATCTCACAGGAAATACCTCAGGTTTGTAATACAAGGCAAACATTACCAATTCAAAGTGTTGCCATTCGGAATAACAACAGCACCCAGGGTATTTACAAAATGCTTAGCTGTAGTAGCAGCTCATATAAGGAGACATCACATGCACGTATTCCCATATCTAGACGACTGGCTAATAAAAGCCAACACTCAACAACAATGTCAAACTCACACGCAATATGTAATAGATACTCTACACAAACTAGGGTTTTCTATAAATTATCAAAAATCGCATTTACAACCATCCCAAATACAGCAATAGTTGGGAGCAACACTCAACACACAAAAAGCAATCACCACTCCAAGTCCACCAAGAGTTCAATCGTTTAAAAATATAAGATCAAGCATACAGCCAAACCAACAATACACGGTCAGGTTTGTAATGAAACTACTAGGCATGATGTCCTCATGCATAGCTATTGTCCCAAACGCAAGAGTACACATGCGGCCCTTACAACAGTGCCTAGCAACACAATGGACGCAGGCACAGGGTCAATTCCAAGATCTAGTGTTGATAGACCGCCAAACACACTCTTCGCTTCAATGGTGGAACCCTGTAAATTTAAACAAAGGGCGGCCTTTTCAAGACCCAGTGCCTCACACCATTATCACAACAGACGCATCCATGATTGGATGGGGAGCACACCTCAACAATCACGGCATACAAGGCTAATGGGACAGTCAACAAAAACAACTTCACATAAATCACTTAGAACTGCTAGCAGTCTTTCTGGCACTGAAAGCCTTTCATCCCCTTCTAGTCCACAAACACATTCTTGTCAAGACAGACAATATGACAACAATGTATTATCTAAACAAACAAGGGGGGACACACTCGTCACAACTGTGTCTCCTAGCACAAAAAATTTGGCATTGGGCAATTCACAACAACATTCGCCTGATAGCACAATATATACCAGGTATTCACAATCAGTTAGCTGACAATCTCAGTCGAGATCACCAGCAAACTCATGAGTGGGAAATACATCCCCAGATACTACAAGATTACTTCTACCACTGGGGGACACCAAACATAGATCTTTTTGCAACAAAACAAAACGCAAAATGCCAAAACTTCGCGTCCAGGTACCCACACCCTCAGTCCAAGGGCAATGCTGTATGGATCAGCTGGTCAGGGATATTTGCTTACGCTTTTCCCCCTCTCCCGCTCATTCCTTTCCTGGTCAACAAACTGAGTCAAAACAAACTCAAACTAATACTCATAGCATCAACGTGGGGTCGCCAGCCGTGGTACACCACACTGTTGGACTTCTCTGTAGTACCGCACAACAAACTACCAAACAGACCAGATCTGTTAACACAACACAAACAACAGATCAGACACCCGAATCCAGCGTCACTCAACCTAGCAATCTGGCTCCTGAGGTCTTATAATTTGGAAATCTAAACCTTTCAAATGATTGTATGGAGGTCATTAAACAAGGAAGAAAACTGACAACAAGGCATTGTTATGCTAATAAATGGAAAAGATTTGTTTTCTACTGCCAGGCAAATCAAATTACACCGCTAGACGCCTCCATACAAAACTTTGTAAGTTATTTACTACACTTGCAAAAATCTAATTTGGCTTTTTCTTCCATAACAATCCATCTCACTGCGATATCTGCTTATCTGCAGATTAAACATACAAAATCGCTTTTTAGAATCCCAGTTATTAAAGCCTTTATGGAGGGACTAAAAAGAATCATACCTCCAAGGACACCACCAGTACCTTCGTGGAATCGTAATATTGTACTTACACGACTCATGGGGCCACCATTTGAACCCATGCTTTCTTGTCAAATCCAATTCTTGACTTGGAAAGTAGCCTTTCTAATAGCTATCACTTCACTACGAAGAGTTAGTGAAATACAGGCGTTTACTATCCAAGAACCCGTTATACAAATACACAAACATAAAGTGGTTCTCCGTACAAATCCACAATTTTTACCAAAAGTCATATCACCGTTTCATCTAAACCAAACAGTTGAACTCCCAGTCTTCTTTCCACAACCAGACTCAGTAACTGAAAGGGCACTGCATACATTAGACATAAAAAGAGCGCTAATGTATTACATAGATAGAACAAAAGCATTTCGTAAGACAGAACAATTGTTCGTAGGTTTTCAAAAAAAAACATGCAGGTAACCCTATATCCAAACAGGGCATAGCCAGATGGATATTCAAATGCATTCAGACGTGTTACCTTAAACTAAAAGAGAATTACCCATTACACCAAGGGCACACTCCACTAGAAAGAAAGGTGCCACAATGGCTTTTTTAGGTAACATACCAATGACAGAGATTTATAAGGCAGCCACCTGGTCTACACCTCACACATTTACTAAGCATTACTGTGTAGATGTGTTAGCAACACAACAAGCCACAGTAGGTCAGGCTGTATTAAGAACATTATTTCAAACAACTTCAACTCCTACAGGCTGACCACCGCTTTTGGGAGGATTACTGTTTTGTAGTCTATGCACAGCATGTGTATCTTCAGCTACACCTGCCATTGAACGGAAAATGTCACTTACCCAGTGTAGATCTGTTCGTGGCATGTTGCGCTGCAGATTCACATGCACCCTCCCACCTCCCCGGGAGCCTGTAGCCGTTTTAGTTGTATGTAAATTGTATATATGTAAATAATATTCCTTTACTACACACTATGTACATACATATCTACTCCATTGCATGGGCATCTTTAATATCTTTACTTTACCAACTCCTACCTCACCCTATGCGGGGAAAACAATCTAAGATGGAGTCGACGCCCATGCGCAATGGAGCCGAAAGGGAGGAGTCACTCGGTCCCGTGACTAGAAAAGACTTCTTCGAAGAAAAACAACTTGTAACACTCCGAGCCCAACACTAGATGGCAGGAACACTGCACAGCATGTGAATCTGCAGCGCAGCATGCCACAAACAAATGTACACTGGGTAAGTGACATTTTATATGTTGGTCGCCAGTAGGTACTTACAGTTAGGACCTAGCTTCTATACAAATAGTGTTTTTTACTTGACTGTATTTTTTGTGCTGCTTGACAAACCGTCATGATATTTCCAAAAAAAGTTGCCAGTCATGTCAGCTGCTGTCTGCAAATGTTCAGAGTGATCCATCCAGGGTAGGGGATGCGGACAAGAAAAAGGGGGGGGATTTAAAAACTCATTTTCCCCATTCATTTTTCCACAGGGATTTTGAACAGCGATAGCATTGAAACTACTGGACGGAATTACACCAAATTTGGCGAAAACATAGGTCCTGGTCCAGAATGCAAACTTTCTTTTTTTGGTGTAATTCTGGTCAGTAGTTTTCGAGAAATGAAGGGGAAAACAAATGTGTATATATAGGGACATTATAGATTTGCGACCCCTCCAGATCTCGTGCTGAGATCTGATTGGCTGACAACACTTCAAGAAGGATGTGGTTGAAGTGTTGTCAGCCATCTTGGAACACAGCTGAAGCAGAGTCTCAGAAAAAGATAAAAAATAAAGAAAAGGGGCCAGCGTATGAACATCCTGTACCTCTAGAGGTGAGGTCCCAAAGAGACCCAACCCCCAGGCTAAAAAACATTTTTTTTATTTTATGGATGGAGTCACAGTGGATTGTGGATCCGCTGCAAAATAAAAAAAAAATGAAGGGCGGGCTGCCATGCTTTGTTATCATAAAGCCCCCGGGTGGGGCAAGTCCTGGGGGCATTCTTATTATAATGCATGGGGGTGCATATGGCCCCCTCCTGCTGCCCCGGGGACTGCCACCTCCCAAGGGCCTTAATGAAAGTAAATGCAGGGGGCTGTGTGGCCCCCCCATGTGACCAGGGGATCACCACCTCACCGCGGCTTTGTAAATATTTAGGATGGGGGGGCGTGTGTCCCCCCCTGCAGCCCTGGGGATCACCACCTCCCGGGGCATTTGTTATATTCTGTGTGACCCCCGCAGCCCCAGGGATCACTATACTAAAAAAGTGATGGGGTCCATTTCAGACCCCTGGGCCCCAGGGATCACCACCTCCGTAGGACTTCTTCTAAGCTGGAGAGGGTCTGCATGGCCCCCACGAGGAGCTACTGATGACCCTGGGGACAGCCACCCCCCTGGGCCGACTCCTGCTATGTTCCGCAGTGCCTACCCCGGGGACATGGTTGTTTGCTGTGGCAAAGCCACAGCAAATACTTTGTTTTTTGACTGCGGGACCTTTCAAACAGGTCCCACTGTCAAAAACTGAAGCTCTCTTCTCTGTTCCCTGCACGCAGGTATACATTCTCAGAGTCAAAAACCAGCAGCTAGCTGTCCAAATGGGGATGAAACGTAGGGGGAAACCTCCAAAAAGCCTGTTTTCCTACAGGTTGAAGTAAAATGAAGTATAGGCTCCTTGTATGTATGTGGTGTTACACAAAGTGGCAAGTTAGACGAAGCATCCACACTTCCTGAGATGTTAAGGCAAATTAAGTAGGAAAGGTGGAGTAGTACATGTTTTCCTAGAAAGACAAAAGGAAACCTCGTATTTCTATAATCTGTTGTGTCCTGTATCAGCAGTACATCTCTGTTGTCTGCTGTTTTTTTTGTGATAACTTGGCTTTGCCAAGCTCAACTAGGGCTTTGACGTCTGCTAGGGTAAGATTGTGAAAAGGAGCCTGCTAGTTCTTTCTGTCTCCTCGAGGTCTTTAGTCAGTAGGCAGGGCTCCGGCTCTGAAAGAGGAAGGCCATCTGTTTCTTTGAATGGTGCAGTATTACTATTTTAATTTTCAATAAAGGCACACATTCTGAGTTGTTTTCAAATTCAATGTAATTTGATTCTGATCTTGAAGGAATCATGTTGGTTCATGGGTGCAGAACCAAGGCCTCAATTCAGGGCTGGCTCTTGTTTCAGTAGTTATTAGGCTGACTTGGGAAACATAAAGCAGGAAAATTGTGTTGCTTTTGGGATAGCCCTCTCTCTCGTTATAATCCAGGCTATCTCTGTTTGTTGACCTCTTATCTGTTTTTGTTTCTTGTGCCTGCCTTTCCCTCATCTTCCGCTTCAAAAAGGGTTTAGGAAACCTTGTTGGACGAGTCTCATAGGATAATTCCCTGGCCAGAAGTTTGCTTGCTGCATGGAAGGCAGTAGTTGTTTGTTACTTCATTGACACTGCTCTGCTCCTCTGCTTAAAGTGCAATTGTTTGGAGTAGATTTCCTTTTTTTATTTCCATTTTCCCTAGTCTAGTATTGAGGTTTAGAGCACAGTATGATCACCAAAATAAAACTGGCCTGCATTAGTGAATCACATGGCTGAAAAAGTTGCTCATATTTGCGAACTGGGAAAGTTCTGAACTTGTAAAATATATCCTATAGGTGTTTTACGTGGTATGGTTCACTGCAACACATGTGTGCTTACTGCAGGCAATGCTTATGGTGATTTCAGAGAAATCAAAACTAAAACCTAGACCACAAGATTAGAAAACAGGCCCACAAGCAACCAAAACAAATTGCCCACATTCTGATTTGTTAGATCAGCTCCTCTGGCACTGCCATTATTTACAAGTGCATTGGCTGGAACTGCTGGTAATCTCATTGCTCTGCCCATGAGGATTTCATGGGGCGACAGCCCTGTCTTCCTGTCAGGTGTGTTTCTTATCAACATCAACACAAAAGGCAATGCACCTGGACATTTCAGATTTGTAGCTGCACACATCTTTGCAATTCTTGATTTCAAGGTACCATTCATCTGTTCCACTAGTCCTGATGCTTCAGAGCAATAGGTACAATGCAACTTTTGCTCGATGTTTAGTGCTGCACATAAGAGTTTAATCATCTCGTTGTTGAAGTGAGTTCCCCTAACTGATTCTAAAGAGATTGGAAACCCAAAACGTGGTATCAACTCCCTAAGTAACAACTTTGCTTCTGTGAGACTGTCATTCCTTCTTGTAGGGTATGCTTCAATCCAGTGACTAAAAATGCACGCAATCACCAACACGTACTTCAAACCTCCATGTGCAGGCATCTCAATGTAATCCAATTGCATTCTGCTGAATGGACCTCCTGCTCTTCCAATGTGGCTCAAATTCACCACTGTCCCTTTTCCCACGTTTAGCTGCTGACAAATTATACATCAATGACATACTGCCTCTGCTACTTGCCTAAATTTGGGATTAAACCAGTCAATCTTGAACATACAAACTGTGGCATCCCTCCCATGGTGTGCCTGGCCATGATAATATCTGGCCATTTGTGACAATAAACTATTGGGCAGGACCATCTGACACTCCTCAGAAACCCAAATCTCACCAGGTCGTTGGACACATTTTAATTTGGACCATAGTTGTTTCTCTTCTTTGTCAACATTTCTCTGTAGTGTTTTTAATTCTTCCAAAGTACCGTTCACTTTTAAAGTAAAACTTGTACATGGGTTATCTTCTTCTGACATCAATTCCCACTTGTCTTTGAACGATATACAATTCAATGCGCAAAACCTTGTGACTTGATCCGCATATCCATTTCCCAGTGAGATGTAGTCCTGTGTCTTTTGAATTGCACTGCATTTTACTACGGCAATTTCTTCAGGAAACTGTATTGCATACACCAATTCTTTGATTATATCACCATTTCTTACTGGTGAACCAGTAGAGGTCAGGAAACCTCTTTGCGACCACAACTGACCAAAATCATGCAAGATTCCAAATCCATATTGGCTATCTGTGTAGATAGTAACTCTCAATCTAGCAGATACATGGCACGCTCTAGTAAGAGCTACAAATTCTGCTACTTGTGCAGGATATACACCTCAAAGCCAAGAAGCTTCTAATGTACCTGTAACTGTGCATACAGCATATCCTTTTCTCAATGTTCCTGTACCATCCCTAAAACATGAGCCATCAACAAAAACAATTTGGTAATTTTTTTCTAATCATGTATCTCTGATATCAGGCCTTGGTTTTGTACACAACTCGGTTACCTCAAGACAATCATGCTCAATGTCTTCCTCCTTTTCATTTTCACCAGTATTACTTGGAAGTAATGTAGCCGGGTTCAGCACTGTACATCTTTTGAATGTTACATTTGGAGCACCTAGAATGCTCGTCTCATTCCTTGTCAGTCTGGCACCAGTCAAATACTGTGTTTTCGTCCTTGCCAGTAAGATCTCAACAGCGTGAGGAGCCATTACTGTTAGAGGGTATCCCATCACTACTCCCTCACATTGAGAAAGGCTTTGACCAACTGCGGCAACAGCACGCAAACAACCTGGTAAGGCTGCTGTGACTGGGTCCAAGGTAGCTGAAATATACGCTACTGAGCAATAAGCACCTCCATGGACCTTTGTCAAGACAGACAAAGAACAAGCATCAGGTTCATGACAAAACAATGTGAATGGCTTTGTGTAATCAGGAATTCCGAACGCTGGAGCCCTGCACAAACTCTCTCGCAACTCAGTGAATGCTTTCATCTGATCCTGGTCTAGTGTAATGGAATCTGTAACCTCCTTATGTGTCAGCTGCTGCGATGGTCTGGCAATCCCAGCAAAATTTGTAATCCACTGACTACAAAAACCTACCATTCCCAGAAACATTCTGACATCTCTCTGTAAAGTTGGTGGACTTCTCTGCAATATCATTGTAATCCTCTCTCTGGAAATTCTCCTTGACCCCTTCCCAATTTGGTGTCCCAGGTATTTCACTGATTTCTGACAGAAATGCAATTTCAAAGGTGATACTTTATGTCCAAATTTTCCCAAATGATTTAACAGGGCAATCGAGTCGTACTCACACTCGTCCCTTGTCTGGACGCAATCAGTAAGTCATCAATGTTCTGCACTAGAGTCGATTGGTACGGTAGTTCCAATGACTCTAGATTATTTTTCAAGATGTGATTGAACAGAGACGGTGACTCTGTGTACCCTTGAGGAAGTCTGCACCAGCTGTAGACTCTGTCTAGGAATTTGAAACTAAAAAGAAATTGACTATCCTCATGAAGAAGCACAGAAAAGAAAACCTGTGACAAATCAACCACTGTGAACCACTCTGCATCGCATGGAATCTGAAACAATATTACTGCTGGGTTCGGCACTACAGGACAACACTTAACCACCATGTCATTCACTTTTCGCAAGTCTTGCACATTGCGCACTTTCCCACACGGCTTCTTTAAACCCATTATCGGTGAATTACATGGACTGCTCAACACTTCTTTCAAAACCCCTTGTTTCAGAAAGTCTCCAATTATTTGCACCATTTTCATCAGAACGTCCTGTGCCATGTTATACTGTGGCAACTGCGGAAACACTACATTTGGTTTCAAAGTGACCTTAATCGGTTCCACTCCCTTGATAAAACCCACTTCTTTACCTGTCAGGTCCCACACATTTTCCTGTATTGTTCCCTGCAAATCTGCATGCAATTCTTTCACAGTAAACATCGGGAAAAACTCAATCAACAGATATTCTTCATTAAAGTTTTCATTCTCAGTTTCAGGAGTTTGTTCTTCCGCATCATCACTATTTGTCTGAACCGCTATTCCAGCAGATGAACAATTAATCGAACATCTGGTCTTGCACAATAGGTCCCTTCCCAATAGGGATACTGGACTTGAGTCACAAACTACAAACTTATGTAGGCCCTGGAAGTTGCCAATCTCAACCTGTACTGGATCTGTGATCAGATTTATCAACTGTCTGTTTGCTACCCCCACAACCTAAACTTTTCTGCCTGAAAGAGGTGAGTTCGGAACTTCTGCACTTCTCACCGTAGAGCGTGTAGCTCCTGTGTCCACTAAAAATGAGACCCTATGACCCATCACCTTTCCTTTCCCAAAAGGTCCTCTTTGATCTACTTCTAGTGAGGCTGCAAGCATACATGGCTCCTCATCCGAACTATCACACATCCATTCACCATTTATTTCATTATCACTATTTAATGGGAATTGGTGCACTGTGTCACTACTTCTGTCTTGCCTCTGACTTGTGACCTGCTAAGTAAGCATCATCTGTTGCTGTTCCATCGGGCTTGAGGTATCTGCATTTGCTGCCTACGTACCATAGGAACCCGCTGCTGCATTGGTTGCAACTGTGTCAATTGTGCATGAGGCATTTGCACCTGCTGCATGGGTTGAAAATTCTGCACTTGATTCATGTTATTCTGAAAATTCTGATTAAGTCCTCTCATTCTGGGGACTTTCACAGTTTGAAATGTATTGACATCACCACTTTGCTGAACAACACCATCCTGCACCATCAACGGACTCTGGTGTCCAGTGTCCAACTTTTCCACAAATATGACACCGTAACATCTTTTTCATCCCTTGCACATCATTCTGAACCACTACAGTACTCAAATCCGGACTGCGATTCATATTGGCTCCACTACCCCTACGTCTCACTTGAGGTTGGAATATAACAGTTCCCTGCTGCTGTGGTATCTGTTGCACTAAAGCTCCCTGCACTCCTGTTTGAGCTGCCTTAATTTGCATCAACATTGCCTTCTCCTTCAACTTTTTCTGCTTCAACACAATTTCATCACTACAGTATTTTGTATACTGCAACACCTCATCAATTGGTTTCGCTTACAACAAATCAAATGACTCTTAATCATCTGACCTATTTCAGGTCTCAATGCTTCCACAACCTGAAAACAAAGTGCAACATGTCTTTCGGCTCAATTGCTTCCTTACCACTGTACTCCTTGAACGCTTTCAGCAATCTCTTGTTGTAGGTATGTATTTACTTCTTTACTTCCTGCACTATCCTGTAAATTCTCTGCCAATCAGAATTTTTAGGCCAAATTCTCATCTTCAGGAACTCAATCACTTTATAATAATGTTTCATCACTTCAGGAGATGGTGCACCTGTAACTCTATCTCTTTCTGGTTCACTCGTCAGCCAATCCACTCCTCTCTTGCAATCAACCCACATGTCAGCTGGAATCACTGTCTCCAACAGAGTATTCAAGTCTTCCCACAGACATTAAGAAAGTTTTACAAATCTATCTGTCTCCTTGTACCACTCAACCTGTTTCTCACTCAGTTTTGGATAATCATTTGTAAATGACAAAATATCACTCCTCTGCCATGGAACAAACACAATTTGCCCTCCTGGAATTTCCCTCATTGGTAACATTTTTACTGGATCCTTTTCTTTCTGAACAATTTCAGATCCTTCTTGTGAATCTCGTTTCTGTTTCTTCTTCTTCTTTGCCCATCTGCCTTCCCACTTTTCTAATGCCACCCAAATCTGAGCATTATGCAGCAACTCTTTGAGATGCACTTTCATCCCTGCTGACCTCATGTGTTTAAAATCTTTCGCCCCAAAGTCTAGCATGTAATTCCTTTTCAAGTGCTTTGTTTTTTCAATCTCTGTGTCATGTATATCTGCCAGATCTGCCAATTTCTGGTGTATATTACCCACTTCTCTTTTAATTCTGGGACACAGATATCTCATCTCTTCTTCTGTATAGGATTCTAACCTATTCACTCCCATTGATCCCTCGACTAGTTCCGTTATCTCTGTTGCCAGTCTCACACGATCAATCTGCTCCTCACCCTTGGATGCATTCCTAGGGGTATTCAGACTATCTAACCACTCATTCATCTGCTGTGCTGTTAATCCCTGTAACGAAATGTTACGTGCATTCGGCATTGGCACCTGTTGTACCACTGCACCTGGAGTCTGGGATGTCAAAAGCTTCAAGCTCTGTCTTACACTCGGGCATTTACTGCATCTGGAAGCGCAACAAGTGGACAATGGACCATTAGTGGCCCAGATCCATCAAAAGTCTGTCCCATAGATGATGTTACCTGCACAGGATCTCTCACTCCCCTCCTCACGAGGCTCTGTAACATTTCACCTTGTTCATCGGCTTCTTTTGCGCAAACAATGGTACCGCTGGACCAACAGTAATTGGCAATGATATTGCATCTGGTGCTGCTCTAACACCCGCATTTTGTGGAAGGGCTACTCCCATACTCTGATTCATCACTGGTGTCACATCTTTCTGTGTCCCTGTCACTGGTGTGAACTTCGGCAAACCCTGTGGCTGTTCCTGAGGCAACAACATCGGAGTCTGCTCAGTCTGAACTAGCATTGGTCTCGGAATTACTTGCTCTGTAGGAACCACTAAGTTCGAAGTTGTCTCAAGAATTGGTACTTCTGGATAAATTCTCTGTATCTGTGGTGGGTGCATCTGCGCTTGGACCACCGAAGTAGTCACTGCATTAGGAGTACTCTGCACTTATCCTTGTACCTGTCCATTGTCTGTCTGCACTGGTCCCACTGTCTCCGACATTTGGATTGGGGCAGTTGGAGCAGAAATAGTGCTTGGACCCCCCTCCTGTACCACAAATGGTGGTGGTCGGTCCCTCAAAACCTGAGTAATAAGATCCTCAACATCTGAATCTTCTTCTACATTAGTCTTTTTCTTCTTTTTACCCCCTGGTGAACTCTTATCACTCTTGCTAGTATCCTCTTTCTCTTCTGACTTATCTTCTTCTGTAATAGCAGGAAACAACTTAACACCCTGCAATGTAGCCATTCTTCACTTTTTCTGTTCCCAATCCCATCTTGTCTTTGCTAAGGACTTCTCTACCTTCCTTATTCTCCTCTGCAATTCCATTTCTTGCTGTTGTCTTGCTATGAGCTCCCAAACCACTAATGCCTCAAACTGTGCCGGTCTCGGAATTGGCTTCATCTCATATAGTGTCATTCGCAACTGATCCAAAATTCTCAAATTAAATGTTCCATGCTCTGGAAATGCCAAAGCTCCCTGTTTCTCTGTCAGTTTGCACCACTGCTTTAACCAAAGACATGACGTGACACCTCGTTCCTCCATCACAATAAATGCTGGAGAATTTTCCTGTGGAGTAGGCTCCCCTATTGTCGCCTTAATGTATGTATCACTCTTCATGGCACTCCTAAACGCTTTGAACAACTTAATCTTCTCTATCTTTTGTGTATTTGATTCAATAAGGAAATTACTTTTACTCCCAAGATTCCCTCCACCCGCTTTCTCTACCAATCGCCTCTCACGGACGGCTGCCAATCCGCTTGCGACTCTTTTTACTAACCAACCTAACTCAGCGCGCCTCACTCTGACGTCACACACAAACTGCGGCTGACAAAGTCTTGCAGCTTGTCCTCCTAATCTTCAATTCACACAAAACTAATGCAAATGATTGCGTGCACTAACCAAAAACCAATAACCAAAAACAAATCAGCTGGTTTACTACAGGAAGGTGCACAATCGCTTCAGAGACCTAGCGGATTTTCACTGATGGATCTTTCGCTCATGCAGCTATTCCTCTTTCTCAGTCTCCCACATTTGCAAGCAAAATTCGATCCGCAAATTTTACTCTCAACTGATCAATGGATCTGTCCTGGTGCACATAGGACTCGTCAAATCTCAGTCGGAAATTTCTCTTACTCACGTAACTCACACACCGACTTGTTGACCACGCCCGATCAACCTACTAAACCAGACAGATTACAACATGTAACCAAATGTCTCCTACACTTGTCAATATACTCCAGAGTCTTAGACCACGCAGGGTCTGTACATCACCAACAACCACGTGGACAATTTTTTAGCACAAAGCGCCACACACATATGAAGTTCCACGACTTCCCTACTCTCATACTGCGGAGTACGCACACTCCTACTAAACCTCAACTGGAGTACGCAAACTCCCTACTTTGATCATATACATCACAATTTACCTGCGATCTGCATAAGCCTTTGCAAGCGCAACCTAACACTTTCACACTATCACTAGAACGCCAAGAACATACCTAACTTTACTAGCGGGATCCACGATCTGGTAAAGTCATTTCTGGGCTTAAGGGGACATAATGCTCACTGCAATTGCCATTTCAGAAAAATAAAATCCAAATCACAATAATAATGAACAACTAACCCTAACTTAAACTACCACCATAACCATTAAACACCACATAACTAGTTCTCCAAGGAAACTAACCATCAAGCTGCTTCCAAAAACTGCTAACGCGCCTGGTCCTTAGTAAGTAAACTTACAAGGGGAAGCGTATAGGTCGATGAACCTTTTGATTCACATGGAGTATCCTAGCTATGTAATAATCAGTGATCATCAATAATCAATATACAAATCAATAATCACTAAGAAAAACATTAATCATTAGTCAATAATGTTAACATTTCATGAATAACCACAACTCAATAAACGTTTTAACAATTTTTATTTCCCTATTAGTTACAATACTAATCCATATGGTTAATTCAAACTTTATTCAATCAGCTCAGAATTAGTTCATTAGTGACCACCAATAACATAGCCTAATCAGAAATTGAGAAAACATATACTCTAATTCTTCAGCATAAGCCAACAAAGATGAATATATCAACATTAATAGCAAAGTTCAGCAACCAGTTTGTCAATCACTTGTCACTGTCAGCGTCACCCAAAAAAACTTTACCTAACCCAGATTAGCATTAGCATGTGGGACTTCATGCAAAAACAATTTAGACCATGAATTTGGAAAAACATCTAGCTAGGAGAAAACTTTTAAACAGCGCAGTTGGTACCTAGAAAGAAAAGGCACAAAAGTTAACAGTCACATTGTCATAGCTATCTATCCACAGAATGGATCAGCAACAAAGTCAGTCTTCGTCTTCAGGTCATCAATGGATCAGCAACGGATCAGGCTCTCAAGAGCTTGAGCCCAATGACAAAGTCTCGAATCTCACCGAATCTCCACACCTAACATCTAACATCTGCATCAGTTCTCCCTCTACATCATCTGAAGTTTTCCCCCTTTGTCATGAAATTATATCAAAGTTGCCCAGTCCATCCCCTAATTCTTAATTGGTCAATTAGTCACCCGACATGACTCTATCCAATAATTCTTATTCTACAAATCTATGAATTCTAATATTTCGTCGCTTCTCAGGTTATCGATTGGTTCATGGTACAATATCCTCCTCATCCGGCTCATCAGGTATCGAAAATGTTGCATCTTCTTCTCCAATCAGTGTCTCTATTGTTCGAGTCCTGGGAAAGTACATGTTGCAAATTTGAATCCCTCATCTCCTGTCCGTCTGTACAATGCAGAACATTCTAGCTAAGCAGACTTTATTAACAACGAGTAGTTCAGGGTCAGTTCGGCACATTGGCTTGACAAAACTAGGCCACAACTTTGGCTAAGTTAGCTCTACAATATAATGCAAAACATATGTAATACATTGTAATATGATATTTTACTACATTATTATTATACATTTTCAACATTTCACATATTTTAGTACAACTCGTGTATATTGGTAGCCACTCTTCGTGGGCACATTTTCAAAACGTGCACATTCATTTTTCTATGTTTTACTTTTTCTATTATTTTCTTGTTAATCAAAACGCATAAACACTCATTAATAATTTCTAATTAACATACATGCTTCCACACCAGTCCGACCCTGGGTTAATAGTCATCCCTAGTGGATGGGGACACGACTTTAGGGATACCACAGTGAGATGGGGACATGAACAAGGTTGCATGTCTTCTTATGTCTTTATGGGAACGAATACGTGAATGGAAACAGTGTTTCCATTCTCAGAGCGTCTCTGCCCTCAAGGAATGAACAGTTCTGAATTTAGTATATGTGCACAAGATATAGGTAATGAAATGATGACAGGACATATTGAGAGTGCTCAAATATGTATATGTAGGTTTTATGATGCAGGTATTGATTTGTGTTATGTGTTACAAAACCTGTAATGTACGCATGTTGAGAACAAGAATAAATTCATATCTAATCCTAAAATATCTTTCTGAGAGCAAAAATCGTATTATAGAGTCTCACACAATTCCAAGAATATCCAGCAAAAATATGTTCTTTTAGAGTCAATGAAGAACCCAGCTTAGCAGTTTTTCAAAGGTGTAAGAGAACCGAGGCAAGCCGCTATCCACTCCAGAAATGCTAATTTGCCTCTTGTAACACGATGAAAAAAATGTGACCTCTTCACCCCGTGAAATGTTCCACGTGTTATTTAACAGTGGAATGAGTGGTCGAAAGGCGAAAGAACGATTGATGTTGATGCTTTGTATTCTGCAGATGGCGGGAAAAGGAAGAGAGAGAAGTAATAGGATTGTGAAGACAACTATGAGGGCCCTTAAGTTTTCACTGATGGCCAATTCAACTTAGTTTCAGGGTAGCAAGTAGTGATGAAGCAGAAAAAGAAAGACTAACAAATATTCATATATCATGTAACAAAATCATATAAGGCAATGGGATTTTAGCAAAGAAAAATAATGTACGTGGGAAAATGTGCCCACGAGGTAGTTTGCCATTATTATAAACAAGCTTAATTAATCATAAAGAATTGACAATGTAGTAATCCATCATAATTGCAGATGTATTCCATGATTTTCTTGTTGAAACTGTTTTATGTTTAGCTTAAATTTAGCAGAGGTTTTGGCCTAGTTGCCTGGTCTCAAATTTAACTGCGTGGTTTTCACTTGTATTAACAAAAACATATTTTTTTACTTTAAAGTTGTATTTTTCCAGTAGAAATGACTAATACACTTATCTCAAGGTTTCATGCTAGGATAGTTTCATCCCCTTTGAAGCAAGGTCAGTTTCTGCAGGTGCAGACAATAAAGACTCTGATACAGAAATAATTGGAAATCTTTGTTGCAACTTATGTTCCAAAGCTCCAAGGACACCTTATGCATAAATGAGTACTAAGAGAAAGACACTATTCAATTGGTCAAAAAGAAGCCACCCTATGAACCCTCCAATGGAAGACCCTGAAGAATTTGGAATGTTTCTTACTTAAACCCACCGGACAAAGAGAAGTCAGCCATTTGCCTTGATGCCATTTTGAAGCCTGATTCAAGACGCCATTTTAAATGACACTTTGATGCCTTTTCTCTGTCGCAGAGAAAGAGACTTTAAGAATTCTCACCCTAGAGACTTCAATTTTAATCTTGTCTATACAGTAAGATTTGCCCCATTCTCCTTGCTGCCGCAAGGAAACTTGCTTTAACTTTGCCCCTTTGAAATCTGCCCCATGCTGATCGAACCAGCACCTGAAGGACGAAGACTTTTCCTTGAATGCTGATTGAATTTGGTAATTATAAAAGGATAATTGTATTATGCATTGTGTTTTCCTTCTTAGGTACCAACTGCTTATTTTGATAGGGCCCAAGCTAGAAGTTTTCTAAATTCATGTTGACAAAATTTGTTTTGCATGAAGTCCCACATGCCAATGCTAATTAGAGGTTAGTTGAGGTATTCATTTGATGCACCATGCTAAATTGAAATCTTGTTATGCTGACCGATATATGCAATCAGTCAAATTCAGTTGCTTATATTAGTGATTTGCATTGCTATAACCGAGTGCATTATAATCCAGATTTTGCGTAGATTGCGTTTCTTCCATCGCTATGGACAGCTAGTAATGTTCGTATATGTATACCATTTGATTTTGAGACTTACTTATATTGTGCTAGCTTTGTTAATATAGGGAAATAAACTCATTAACTTTTAATAAACAGGTGTGGTTATTCATGACTGAAAGGTCATGGTGTGTCAAATACTGATTACTATTGATTCTTGATTGTTGTTTGATTATTAATTGAGTATTGGGTATTGTTTATAATGGTTATTGACTATTAATTTGAGGGATACGACTATTCTTGGATGAGGAGAACCCAACTCGGTCAAAAGATTCACCGACCTCCGGCGTGTCCAAGTACAAGTAATTTACAAACATTGGACGCATCAGTAGATGGTAGCAGAGATTGATGGTTTCGCCTTTTGGGACCCCATCCGAACAATAGACGGATTCAAGTTAGAATTTTCTCTGATAAAATAAGTTGGAGAGATGATGATGCCCTAAATCCCCAATGACTTTCCCGGAATCTCGGAGCTTGCGAATGGAGGAAATGGAGGTGTGAGAATGTTTTCGGCGTTTCTAGTGACAGTATGAGTGAAGTTAGGGTTTTGCGCTTGCACAGCGTGTGCCACAGATGAATTGTGAAGTTTGTGAGGATTTTAGGGGGTTACGAACTCCAATCCAAATTTTTTTTTAGAGGAGTGATCCTCCAAAGTGTGAGAGTAGGGAAGTCGTCGAACTTCATATGTGTGTAGCGCTTTGTGCAGGAAAAATTGTCCACGTGGTTGTTGATGTTGAGACGGGCCCTGCGAGGTCAAGAGACTCCGGAGTATGTTGAAAAGTGTATGAGACACTTGATTGATGTTGTAATCTGTTCGGTTTAGTAGGTTGATCGGCGTGGTCAACAAGTCAGTATGAATATTGAGGAATGAAAGAACATTTTTGACTTTGAGATTTGACGAATTCTAAGGCGCGCTAGAATAGTTCATTGATCAGTTGAGAGTAAAGTTTGCGGGTCAAATTTTGCTTGCGGAAGTGGGAAACCGAGAAAGATGGAAGAAATGCCGAGGCTAGTGACAAATCCCTAAGGTTTCTGAAGCGATTGTATTACCCTTCCTGTAGTAAACTGACAGATTTGTTTTCTTCTTTTGGATAGTACTCGCGATATTGCAGAAATTAGTTTTGGGTGAAGTCGAATGAAGGAGGACAAGCCGCAAGACTTTGTCAGCCGCAGTGTGTGAGTGTGACGTCACTAGGAGCCGCGCTGGGATAGGTTGGTTGGTGAGAAGGGTCGCGCACGGATTGGACGCAGTCCATGAAGCGCAATTGGTAGGGAAAGGCAAGCGAAGAGTATTCCGGGAATTAAAGTCACTTGTTGATTACATTTTAAGAAAATAAAAGACGGAAAGATTACATTTTTCAAAGCACTTAAGAGTGCCTTGAGGGGAGATGTATATATTAAAGCAAATATAGGAGAAGAAACACCACCTGAGGGTACACCAGCTCATATTGTAATTGAAGAAAAGGGTGTCTTTGGTTAAAGCAATGGTGCAAATTAACAGAAAAGCATGGAAGTGTAGCATTCCCTATCCACGGGTTGTTTAACCTAAGAGTTTTGGAGAATCTAAGATTTGCGCTATTCAACATGAAAGTACCTCCAAGACCAGCACAGTTTGAAGCATTAGCAATTTGGGAGCAAATGGCTAGGAGACAGCTACAAAATAAATTTGAGACAAGAGTGAGAAAAGTAGAAAAGACACTAGCGGATGCTAGATGGGATAGTACTCAAAAGGTTTGGAGATCAGACATATTGCAGGCAATTACATTGTTTCCAGCAATTACTGACGAAGCAGAGACGGAAGGAAGGAAAGCTACCTATAAAACAAACAGGAGTCAGTCCAGAGATAGAGAAAACAATAGAAATTCGAAAAGGTCAGACGAATCAGACGATGAGGAGTTCATTCTGCAATTGCTAAATGACCGCCCGCCACCATATGTGGAAAGCAAAAATGGCTCAAGCACTAGTACTGCCCCTCCAGAACCAATACAGGGTAATGTAACACCAAATTTGAGAATATCGCACAGGCAAGGTAGTCCCGATATGCCTTTTATACCAGAAATACCACAAGTTCAGAGAATATATCCTGACGTGGCGAAATTGAAACCTGTCAATGATTATCAGCCACAGGTTCAAAGGCGCTATTGTGATGAGCATAATTTGGAAATGACTTCTAATTTAATGGCGCAGGGAGGACACAATTACCAAAGACCGACATTGATTCAAGCCGAATCAACACAAATTTTGATACCTCAAAAGCAGATGCAAGAAGTGCCGAAATACATTCAAATAGCAGAACACCAGTTAGACATGCCAGCAATGATGAACCATAATGTGGGAATTAACATGCCACAGAATTCGGGGAACAGACAGAATCCAGATGCAATATCTTTGCCTATCACTGTAGGTCCGCCAGTGCCATTATATATACAGGCAAAGCCGAATGTATGCAACCAAGGGGTAATGACACAAAATGAGACAGGAAGGAGATGCATAGAAAATACTCAAGAACCAACTCCGGTAGGTACACTGCTAAATAGATCTGGGTCCTTGTTGGAATTCAGTCCAATTCCAGCTTGTGCTCCGTCAACTGTGGTAAGGTCAGGTCCACCACTAATAGTACCGCTAACTTCAAAAACAGAAATGTTACAGAAACCATCAGTTGCAGTAGACGTAAGTGCCACATTAATGGGACTGAACGCGCAACAGTTAACACAATGGTTGAACAGCCTGAACCCTCCACAGAGTACACCTAGCGGGAAAGGAGAAGAATATTTGAATAGAATAAGATTGGGCATGGAAGCAGACGAACTAGTAGAGGGTAAGATGGGTTTGAAAAGGTTAGAATCATACACAGAAGAAGAGCTGAGATACATGTGCCCTAGAATTACAAGAGAAGTAAGCAGCATACGTAAGAAGTTACAAGAAATTGCAGACAGAAACAAAGTCGACATAGGTAAAACCAAACACTTGAGCAGAAGTTACAGGTTAGACTTTGAGACAAAAGATTTTGAACACATGAGATCTGCAGGAATGAAAACACACCTCAAAGAGATACTGCAAAGCGCGCAGGTTTGGAGATGTTTAGACAAATGGGAGAGCAGGTGGGTTAAGAAAAAGGACAAGAAGAAAGAAAGTACCCCAGACCGGAATGAGAAAGTACAACAGAATGATGATCTGATAACCATGTTACCAATGAGAGAAACGGCAGGGGGAAAACTTGTCCATGTACCATGGCACAGGTGCAATATTCAATCCTTTACGGATGATTACCCTAAGTTAATAGAGAAACCGATCGAGTGGCATCAACAAACAGATAGAATTGTGAAACTCGCAAAATGTCTTTGGGAAGACCTGAATACCTTCGAAATTGTGGTTCCGGCAGATTTGTGGGAAGATTGTAAAAGGGCTGTAGGTTGGCCAACAAGTGAACCAGAAAGAGATAGGGACACAGGTGCACCATCACCTACGGTAATGAGTTTATACCATAAGGTGATTGAGCATTTGAAAACAAAGGTTGCGTCGAAAAATGTGGATTGGCAGAGAATTGACAGAACAGCACAAGAAGTTAAAGAGTCGATACATGCATACTATGAGAGATTGTTGAAAGCATTTAAAAATTACAGTGGTACGGAAACGATTGAGGCAAAGGACATGCTCCGTTTTGTGTTCAGATTTGTGGAAGGATTGAGGCCCGAAATCAGCCAGATGATTAAAATGCATTTGATTTGTTGGCAGTCAAAATCGATCGATGAAGTGTTGAACTATGCAAAATACTGCAGTGATGAGATTGAGACAAAACAGAAAAGGTTGAAGGAAAAAGTGATGGTGATGCAGATTAGAGCAGCTCAGACAGGTTTGCAAGGTTTGCAAGGTTTCCAACAACAGTTGCTGCAGCACCAACAGCAGGGAAATGCTATGTTTCAGCCACAGATGAGAGGCAGAGGCCAAGGAGGTTTTGTGAATAATGGTCCTGATTTAAATACTGTTGTGATTCCAAATGGTATACAGGTAATGAGAAGGTGATGCCATGTCACACGTGCGGAATCGTCGGGCATTGGAAACGGGAGTGCCCAATGTTGGTGCAGGAAGGTGTAGGTCAGCAAAACAATGATGTCAATACATTTCAGAATATGAGAGGACTGAAATTGAGAGGTCCAAATCCAAATTTCCAAAATAATGTATATCAGATGCAGGGTCTACAACCTATACAACAACAGCAGGTGCAAATGCCCCGTGTACAAATGACACAGTTGCAGCCAATGCAACAGCAGTTTCCTATGGTACCTAATCAGCAAATGCATATACCCTTAGCACCAATGAATCAGAAACAAGTAATGCTTCCTCAACAGGTCACGGGTCAAGGAAAGAATCAAAATGACACAGTACACCAATTCCCGTTACACAGTGAGAATGGAATAAACAATGTATGGGAGGGTGAAAGTTCAGATGAGGAGGGAAATTGTATGCTTGCATCATCTTTGGAAGTTGATCAAAAGGGATCGTATGTGGAAGGAAGAGTTATGGGTCACAGCGTTTCATTCTTGGTTGACACAGGAGCTACACGCTCCACAGTCAGAAGTATTGAAGTACCAAATTTGCCACTTTCAGGGAGAACAGTTCAAGTAGTGGGAGTAGCAAATAGGTATCTGACAAACCCAATCACAGATCCAGTGCAAGTCAGAATTGGTAACTTTCAAGGGTCACATAAATTTGTGGTGTGTGACTCGAGTCCGATATCCCTATTAGGGAGAGATTTATTGTGCAAATTGGGATGCTCGATTATGTGCTCAAATGATGGAATTAAAATTCAGACAAACAGTGATGAGGAAGAAGAGGACAGTTTAGGAGGGGATGAAGTGGAAACTGTTGATGAAGAGTATCCCCTGATTACTCTTTATCCAATGTTCACTGAAGCAGATATTCCTGCTGAGTTACAGGAAACAGTTGAAAAAGAAGTGTGGCATATGACAGGGAAAGAAGTAGGATTGTTCAAAGGAGCAGAACCAGTGAAAGTGACTGTACAACTCAATGTAAATTTTCCCTAGACACCACAATACCACATGTCACAAGACACTCTCATGAAAGTCGCCCAGCTCATTGCCGAATTTGTGAAACAGGGAGTACTGAAAGAAGTACTAAGTAGTCCATGTAATTCACCGATCATGGGACTAATAAAACCGAGTGGAAAGGTTCGAATTGTTCAAGATTTGAGAACAATAAATGACATAATAGTCAAATGTTGTCCCGTGGTACCAAATCCCGCTGTGATAATGTTTCAAATTCCCTGTGATGCAGAGTGGTTCTCAGTTATCGACTTGTCACAGGCATTCTTTTCTGTGCCTCTTCATGAGGACAGCCAATTTCTCTTTTGCTTCAAATTCTTGGACAGAGTCTACAGTTGGTGTCGAATTCCTCAAGGGTTTTCGGAGTCACCATCAATTTTCAATCAGATTCTAAAGAAAGATTTGGAATCATTGGAATTACCATTTGAATCAACCTTAGTACAGTATATTGACGATTTGTTGATCGCATCCAAAACAGAAAATGACTGCACAGTTGACACTATTGTCCTATTGAACCATTTGGGAAGGAAGGGACACAAAGTGTCTCCTTTCAAATTACAGTTCTGCCAGAAGAAAGTGAAATATTTGGGTCAACAAATAGAGAAAGGGTCGAGAAGAATCATGAAAGAAAGAATAACAAGTGTACTTCAAATGAGTCCACCCAAGACGAGAAAAGAGGTGAGAACGTTTTTGGGAATGGTGAGCTACTGTCGCCAATGGAGTCCCAATTTCTCAACTCTAGCCAAATCTTTACTGAAACTGACCCAGAAAGATGCGCTGGATGAAATAGTGTTGAAAAGAGATGAAATGGATGCTTTTATTGAATTAAAGGAATGAATGTGCAGAGCTCCAGCTTTAGGTATGCCTGATTACACGAAGCCATTCACATTGTTTTGTCATGAACGTGATGCATGTTCCTTGTCTGTCTTGACTCAAGCCCATGGTGGCATAAACAGACCAGTAGCATATTTTTCAGCTACTTTGGACCCAGTCACAGCAGCCTTACCAGGATGCTAGCGTGCTGTAGCAGCAGTTGGTATCAGCCTAAATCAGAGTGAAGGAATAATGATGGGACATCCTTTAACAGTTATGGTCCCTCACTCAGTTGAAATACTTTTGACAAGTTCCCGAACGCAGCACATGACCCGTGCTAGGCTTACAAGGTACGAGACAATAATTTTGGGATCACCCAATGTGCAGCTGAAAAGGTGCACTACGTTGAATCCAGCAACCTTGTTTCCCAGTGAAAATTTCGACATTGCGCACGACTGTCTTCAGGTGACTGAATTTTGTACAAAACCAAGACCTGATATCAAAGACACCAGATTGGAAGAAAATGGTCAAATTATTTTTGTTGATGGTTCATGTTTAAGAGATGCACTAGGAATATTGAAAGCAGGATATGCTGTATGTACAATAACAGGTGTTCTGGAAGCATCTTGGCTTCAGGGAGTTTATTCTGCACAGGTGGCAGAACTAGTAGCCCTTACTAGAGCTTGCCAACTTTCCGCATTAATGAAAGTCACCATCTACACTGACAGTCAGTACGGATTTGGAATAGTGCATGATTTTGGACAATTGTGGTCACAGAGAGGCTAAATGACCTCTTCAGGATCACCAGTGAAAAATGGTGAAAGAATAAGGGAATTGTTACATGCCATCCAGTTACCAGGAGAAGTAGCAGTGGTAAAATGCAGTGCACACTCGAAATCACAAAACTTTGTTTCTTTGGGAAACGGATATGCAGATCAAGTCGCAAGGTTTTGCGCATTGAACTGTATATTGCTCAGAGACGAATGGAACTTGATAAATGAGCCAGAACTTGAACCAAGTGAAGCCTTTGCTTTAAAAGTTGTAGATACAATTGAAGTATTGAAATTCCTACAAAATAATGTCAGTAAGGATGAGAAACTCTCATGAAGCAAACTACAATGCATAAAGAAACCAGATGATTTGTGGATTTCAAGTGAAGGGAGATTGGTTCTACCAGACAGTCTTTTGACGCAATTAGCCAGGTTGTATCATGGACAAGCCCACCTTGGAGAGGGATGCCATGATTAGACTATTCAAAATTTATTGGTTTAATCCCAAATTCCGCCAAGTTGCTGAAGCAGTTTGCCATCGTTGCGTCATTTGCCAACAAATGAACGCAGGGAAGGGAACAGTAGTAAATTTGAGCCACATTGGAAGAGCAGGTGGGCCATTCAGCAGGATGCAAATGGATTTCATTGAGATGCCTATGCATGCAGGTTTGAAGTATGTGTTGGTGATTGTGTGTATTTTTAGTCACTGGATTGAAGCATACCCTACACGCAGAAATGACAGCCTTACAGTTGCAAAATGACTCTTGAGAGAACTAATACCACGTTTCAGATTCCCGATCTCTTTAGAATCAGAAAGGGGAAGTCACTTCAATAACGAAGTAATCAAATTACTGTGTGCAGCACTGAACATTGAGCAGAAATTGCATTGTAGCTACCGCCCTGAAGCATCAGGACTAGTGGAGCAAATGAATGGCACATTGAAATCGAGGATGGCGAAAATATGCTCATCCACAAACTTGAAATGGCCTGACGCATTGCCTTTGGTGTTAATGTCAATGAGAAACACACCTGATAGAAAAACTGGACTATTACTGCACGAAATTCTCATGGGCAGAGCCATTAGACTTCCAGCAGTTCCTGCAAATGCACTTGTAAATATTACCGATGATATGGTATTGGTCTACTGCACAGGTCTGGCTGATGTGGTCCGCTCTTTTTCTCACCAGGTGGAGGCAACCACCTTGCCACCGATCCAAGGTCCATGACACCCCCTGAAAGAAGGTGACTGGGTTGTGATAAAGAAGCACGTGAGGAAGTCGTGTCTGGAACCCCGTTGGAAAGGACCTTTTCAAGTGATTCTGACAACTACCACCGCTGTGAAGTGTGCGGGAGTTCCCAACTGGATTCACGCCAGTCACACGAAAAGGGTGACGTGTCCCACAGAAGAGGAAATTGAAGCGCTGAAATTACTAGCAACTGACAGGAAAGCACCAGGCACTGAGGCAGAACGAAGAGAGCCTGAAAGTGAACAAGAAGGAATTGAGACAGAAGAAATATTATCTGAAGAAGACACAGTCAATCTTTTTGAGGACAACAGAGAAGAAGCCTCAGGAAGTGACAAAGATCCTGGAAGTGACAAAGATCCTGTTACAGGTGAAGAAGCAGGAGAGCCTAATAAGAGGAGGGCTTTCCCAGAAGCAGGCGATACAGGAAAAGAAAGAGAGAACCTGATTGACCTCCTAGGGGAAGGAGACAAGACAGAACAGAGTCAAATCGTTCAAATTCTTCCAGAACCGGTTGCAGGTCCATCAGGTGAAAGCACCGCGAAACAGAGACAAAGCATATCGCCAGTGAAATCAAAGACTAAAGAAACATTAAAAGAAAATGAAGGGCCAAAACTGAAGGAGAAAAGAAAAGAAGTGTCTATCACAATAACAACATTGAATGAAGAAAAAGACACAGCCAAAGAACAAGACATAAGTGAAAGAGAATCGAAAGGAGATGCAAAATTGAAAAGGAAAAGAATACCGAGCAGAAGATATTCTGGTCCAGAATGGGCATACACAGCCACTAACGATTGGTCAGACGAATTTCTATCTCTCAGTCTTGAAAACGAAGAAGCAGAACGTCACTTTGGTACTTGAAAAGTGAAATTTCATGAACATTACCGAATAAGACATTGACAACCTGATTGACTTTTGAACTGGATAAGACATTGATAACTTGATTGACTTTGAAACCAATTTTGAGACAAAAGCTGCTAATCCGATAAGAGACTAAGGGCCAGATGTAGGTAGAAAGCAAATTGCGAGTTGCAAATTGCGAGTCCTTCTGACTCGCAATTTGCAACTCGCAATTTGCTATGCAGAAAGGTGTCTCAGACACCTTCTGGGACTCGCTATGGGGTCGCAAAGACCCACCTCATTATTATTAATGAGGTGGGTCGCAGTTTGCGACCCCATAGCAAGTCTGGGCACTCACGGGGATGGTGGCCTGCTGGAGACAGCAGACCACCATGTCCGTGACTGCTTTTAAATAAAGCAGTTTTTTTTTTCTATCTGCAGCCTGTTTTCCTTAAAGGAAAATGAGCTGCACATAGAAAAAAATACCGAAACCTTTTGTTTCGGTTTTTTTCAGAGTAGGCAGTGGTCCATAGGACCACTGCCTGCTCTGAAAAAATAATTTTGTGATCATTCACAAAGGGGAAGGGATCCCATGGGGGCCCCTTCCCGTTTGCGAATGAGTTACCATCGACTTCAAGTGGATGGTAACTGCGAGTTGATTTGTGACCGCTTTCGCAAATCAACTTACATCACGGTGCGAGTCGCAAATAGGAAGGGAACACCCCTTCCTATTTGCGAGTTGGAAACGCATTTTGCGAGTCGGTTCTGACTCGCAAAATGTGTTTCTGCATCGCGTGCGGGCATTAGCGCCTCGCAAACTGCGTTTTTCGCCATTTGCAAGGCGCTAATGCCTTGCTACATCTGGCCCTAAGCTGCTAAAGAAAACATTGTGAACATTTAACTCGTTAAGCTTTATATATATCTGCAAGTTTGATTTGATAAAGTGTCTTCAACTTTCTGATTCTATATAGATCATGCCAGGCAGTACTACAAAAGGACATAAAATGAAATGTTGTAAATACATGTGTATAGGTCTAATAACTGCATGTGTACTAATAAGTATAGCAATAGTTTTTGGAATGTATGGAAAGAATGAAAGAGACGCGAATGATGCTTCTACTTCTAAAACTACTATTGAATTAACTCCTTTGCAGAAACTCGAACAAGACGAGAAATATTAACACAACAAGAAAGAACTATCTTCCAACGTCTTCTGTCGCTTGCTGAATGAGTATGTTGAGACAATGGATGCGAAAGATTGTTATGTGTGCACACAAATACCTACCTCAGTAATAGAAGGAGTGACATATCATAGCATGCCTCTTACGTATGGAATTTCATGTAGTTTGTTATTAACCAGATTCTATAACTAGGAGTATATTCAATACTTCTATTCCAATCAGGACGTCGTATTTTCATTTATCCCCATAATTGAATATTTGAGTAAAACAGCAAGAGATTATTATATAAAATTAGTTAGAGGTTTCTTTGAACCATTATTGCCTTTTTCTACAGTCCACGCTTATAGAGACAACCTTACATGCTTACTTTCACCCGTAGAAAAGAGTTTTTTAGATCACACTGAAGATAGAAGGAAAATGGTAAAGGAGACATTAGAAAGGGAATTACACAAAAGGATATCTGTAGATAACTATGCTTTTGCCGCAATAAAGACACAAGGGAAATTAGCTTTAGATGCATCACATATAGGGAAACTTTGCATATATAGACCTAAATCATATTATGTCACAATCTTTGTGGGAATAAGTGAATGTTTTCGTTTCAGGCTAAGTGGACGTTCTTGCTAAATGGACAAGACCCAGCTATTCCATGGGTATATTATATTTGTGGACTTAACGCCTATTATCGTCTTCCTAAAGGATGGTATGGGATGTGTTATTTGGGAATAGTATTTCCAAAGATTTATCAACTGGATGACTTAAAGAAATTTCCAAAGCTGTCTGAATCAAATCGCATTCAGAAAAGGGAGACAGCTTCTGGTGTGGTAGGAGATATATTTGGAGCAATGATTCCTTCTGTAGGAGTCTTATTGAATTCAATAAAAATATGAAAGTTGTCTACTATTGTGGATAACATGTTGACAAAATTCTCAGGAGCCATGATCCTGATTGATGCTGAACTTGCTGCAGAAAGAGCTATGACTCTTCAAAACTGGCTTGCTTTAGACATCCTTTTAGCAAAAAATGGCGGCGTTTGCAAAATGCTTAGTGCACCTCACTGTCGTTCTTATATTACGGACAACAGTGGGCAAATTAGGAAAATGCTTAGAAATTTAACTAACAAGAGTGCAGATTTGAAAAAATGAAAAGAACCAGGAGTATGGGAAAAGGTTGGAAAATGATTTGCTTCCGTGGGAAATTGGCTCAGCAACATTTGGAACGGCATATTACTGAAAATAGTAAAAGGAATATTAATAATATTAATTTGCTTATTAGGTATTTGGGGAATATGGAAAGCTATTAAAATATTGAAATCAAGAAGCAAAAGGAAAAGAGAAGAGAAAGAACAAAATAGAATAGTAGAAATATACAGGGAAAAATCAAAGGGAACAAAAAGGAAGAGGGAATTGACTGAAGTACCAAATTAATAAAACAGAATTTTAATGAAATAAAATTTGTGATGGAAGATTTGATGTGATGACATAATTAGTCATCAGAGGAGGGATTAATGAAGCAGAAAAAGAAAGACTAACAAATATTCATATATCATGTAACAAAATCGTATAAGGCAATGTGATTTTAGCGAAGAAAAATAATGTACGTGGGAAAATGTGCCCACAAGGTAGTTCGCCATTATTATAAACGAGCGTATTTAATCATGAAGAATTGACAATGCAGTAATCCGTCATAATTGCAGATGTATTCCATGATTTTCTTGTTGAAACTGTTTTATGTTTAGCTTAAATTTAGCAGAGGCTTTGGCCTAGTTGCCTGGTCTCAAATTTAACTGCATGGTTTTCAGTTGTATTAACAAACATATTTTTTTACTTCAAGGTTGTATTTTTCCAGTAGAAATGACTAATACACTTATCTCAAGGTTTCGTGCTAGGCTAGTTTCATCCCCTTTGAAGCAAGGTCAGTTTCTGCAGGTGCAGACAATAAAGACTCTGATACAGAAATAATTGGCAAACTTTGTTGCAACTTATGTTCCAAAGCTCCAAGGACACCTTATGCATAAATGAGTACTAAGAGAAAGACACTATTCAATTGGTCAAAAAGAAGCCACCCTATGAACCCTCCAATGGAAGACCCTGAAGAATTTGGAACGTTTCTTACTTAAACCCACCGGACAAAGAGAAGTCAGCCATTTTCCTTGATGCCATTTTGAAGCCTGATTCAAGACGCCATTTTAAATGACACTTTGATGCCTTTTCTCTGTCGCAGAGAAAGAGACTTTAAGAATTCTCACCCTAGAGACTTTAATTTTAATTTTGCCCGTCTTGTCTATGCAGTAAGATTTGCCCCATTCTCCTTGCTGCCGAAAGGAAACTTGCTTTAACTTTGCCCCTTTGAAATCCGCCCCATGCTGATCGAACCAGCACCTGAAGGACGAAGACTTTTCCTTGAATGCTGATTGAATTTGGTAATTATAAAAGGATAATTGTATTATGCATTGTGTTTTCCTTCTTAGGTACCAACTGCTTATTTTGATAGGGCCCAAGCTAGAAGTTTTCTAAATTCATGTTGACAAAATTTGTTTTGCATGAAGTCCCACATTCCAATGCTAATTAGAGGTTAGTTGAGGTATTCATTTGATGCACCATGCTAAATTGAAATCTTGTTATGCTGACCGATGTATGCAATTAGTCAAATTCAGTTGCTTATATTAGTGATTTGCATTGCTATAACCGAGTGCATTATAATCCAGATTTTGCGTTCATTGCGTGTCTTCCGTCGCTATGGACAGCTAGTAATGTTCGTATATGTATACCATTTGATTTTGAGACTTACTTATATTGTGCTAGCTTTGTTAATATAGGGAAATAAACTCATTAACCTTTAATAAACAGGTGTGGTTATTCATGACTGAAAGGTCATGGTGTGTCAAATACTGATTACTATTGATTCTTGATTGTTGTTTGATTATTAATTGAGTATTGGATATTGTTTATAATGGTTATTGACTATTAATTTGAGGGAACCGACTATTCTTGGATGAGGAGAAGCCAACTCGGTCAAAAGATTCACCGTCCTCCGGCGTGTCCAAGTACAAGTAATTTACAAACATTGGACTCGCTATCAGTAGATGGTAGCAGAGATTGATGGTTTCGCCCTTTGGGACCCCATCTGAACAATAGACGGATTCAAGTTAGAATTTTCTCTGATAAAATAAGTTGGAGAGATGATGATGCCCTAAATCCCCAATGACTTTCCCGGAATCTCAAAACTTGCGAATGGAGGAAATGGAGGTGTGAGAATGTTTTCGGCGTTTCTAGTGACAGTATGAGTGAAGTTAGGGTTTCGCGCTTGCACAGCTTATGCCGCAGATGAATTGTGAAGTTTGTGAGGATTTTAGGGGGTTACGAACTCCAATCAAAAACATTTTTTAGAGGAGTGATACTCCAAAGTGTGAGAGTAGGGAAGTCGTCGAACTTCATATGTGTGTAGCGCTTTGTGCAGGAAAAATTGTCCACGTGGTTGTTGATGTTGAGACGGGCCCTGCGAGGTCAAGAGACTCCGGAGTATGTTGAAAAGTGTATGAGACACTTGATTGATGTTGTAATCTGTTCGGTTTAGTAGGTTGATCGGGCGTGGTCAACAAGTCAGTATGAATATTGAGGAATGAAAGAAAATTTTTGACTTTGAGATTTGACGAATTCTAAGGCGCGCTAGAATAGTTCATTGATCAGTTGAGAGTAAAGTTTGCGGGTCAAATTTTTCTTGCGGAAGTGGGAAACCGAGAAAGATGGAATAACTGCCGAGGCTAGTGAAAAATGGTTTGGAGATCAGACATATTGCAGGGAATTAAATTGTTTCCAGCAATTACTGATGAAGCAGAGACCGAAGGAAGGAAAGCTACATATAAAACAAACAGGAGTCAGTCCAGAGATAGAGAAAACAATAGAAATTCGAAAAGGTCAGATGAATCAGACGATGAGGAGTTCATTCTGCAATTGCTAAAGGACCGCCCGCCACCATATGTGGAAAGCAAAAATGGCCCAAGCACTAGTACTGCCCCTCCAGAACCAATACAGGGTAATGTAACACCGAATTTGAGAATATCGCAGAGGCAAGGTAGTCCCGATAAGCCTTTTATACCAGAAATACCACAAGTTCAGAGAATATATCCTGACGTGGCGAAATTGAAACCTGTCAATGATTATCAGCCACAGGTTCAAAGGCGCTATTGTGATGAGCATAATTTGGAAATGACTTCTAATTTAATGGCGCAGGGAGGACAGAATTACCAAAGACCGACATTGATTCAAGCCGAATCAACACACATTTTGATGCCTCAAAAGCAGATGCAAGAAATGCTGAAATACATTCAAATAGCAGAAAACCAGTTAGACATGCCAGCAATGATGAACCATAATGTGGGAATTAACACGCCACAGAATTCGGGGAACAGACAGAATCCGGATGCAGTAGTAAATTAATTTATTTCATTTGCCTATGTCCTATTTCTACAATGGAAAACAAATTTAAGCCAAACATGTTGATGAGTCATAACGAAATATCCCTGAAAACTGTAATGTTCTGGTCACGAAAACCAAACCTTTTGATCGTTCTGAAAAAAAACAATTGGAATACATCTGTAACGCTTTTCCAATGGGGGCGATGCCTCTGTTGGTGCCATGGCGCCTCTTTCAAAAGCTGCGCCTGGCGCAGACTGGGATAGCACACCCTAATATAATGAATGTGCTGTCCCCAGGGCAGCCCTGAAATCGTGCTTCCCTGGGAGTGAATTTTGGAGCAGCTGCCTCCACGCCACTTTGTTTTTCACAGTGCAGACTTCAGTCCACCTGCACTTAAAAGAGGGGGCAAGATCCCCCAGCATGTGAGTGACTGCACTTGCCTGCAGGGTGATGTCAGGGGTGTCCATGGGCCCACCTTTTTACCATCTAAAGGGGTGCGCCATCTTGTGGCTCACGGTAAGTGTGCAGTGCGCATCTTAAGTGCCTGTTTGCTACTGCGCCGTGTTCCATAATACAGCATGGGCCAGTGTCAAAGTGATTCTCTCATTTGCATGAGGATGGTGTCACACCCCCATCCAAATGAGAGAACGTCCTCTCAAGATAGAGCTGGCGTGTGCGCCATTACATTCAGTATTACAAAAAGGACTGCACAAGAATCTACTGCCTCTTCTATAATAACAAAGTACCCCCGGGGGCTTGACCCCCTGGGCACTTTGCATATTTATGGGACCAAATGGGTAAAGTTTATATTGTATTTTAGCACTATTCAAATTAGGATTAACTTCAATTGAAGAAGTGTTTCTTTTCATCACTGCATTATGTGTGTCCTGCAATAGCTTTACAATGCCTTTGTGTATTATTTGCGTCTGATTTGTAAGTAGCTCATCTGCACTAATGGCTTCTGTCCTCCCTGGCCCAACAAATCCACTTTTCCAAGCAGGTAGTTATGTTCCTCCAAGCTCTTTCATCAAAGAACACCCCTCTGCAGCTGCTGCGAGATTTTCCTGGGCCATTTGGCTTTGTATTACTCAACTCAGTTCAGCTACGCTAGAAGAATAAACAATTGCTGATGAGAGGACTGGCTTGCAAGGGTCTTTCTATCTGAATGGGTTTACATTTTTTACATGCTTATTTTTAGTGATCTGTATATTGCAGTCTAAAGACAGCTGATTTATTCAATCTTGACGTTCACACGAATAAAAAGAACTACATTATAAAAATATTTATGATAAATTTTACTGAGGTTAATTTTACATTTTTATTAAGTGTAGAACAAAGTAGAAAATTCTATAGGACTATTCACTTAATTTTGCATTAACTATTTCATTGATGAAAATATAATTAAAACACATCTACACTAAAGTATATGTATATTTATTTAGATATAAAACGTTATAAAAAATTATGTATAGAACAATTGTTTTTTTTTTTTTTAAAGTTACACTTATTTTGAACTTTAAAAGGCTATTAAAATATTCTAAAATAAAATAATGTTTATTAGTTATATATGTTTTTGACTGTAATTAAATTTATATATTTTTTTTAAAAGTCAAAAATAGTTAATTTATATTTTAACATTATTTGGTATGGGTTTCTGTTTTCAGCCCTTACCTTCAATTTTTCTCTGGGAGGGGGGAGTTGTAGTCCCAGTCATTGGCCATATGTATTACTGGACTTACTGGACCTACTCCAGGTCTTAGGTGGAGCACATTTACAACTGTTTTTTACCCCTTTTTTTGATGTGCAGATATGAATAGCAGTTGGTTTACTCTTTTGTGTACGTGAACGTGTGCATGTCATTCCCTTATTCCCTCCTTAACCCACCCTAAACCCTTCCTTTCTCCTTCCTGCCCCCCTCTCATTTTCTAGTAAGTATTCTCCATTTTCCAGCCACTCTCTCTGTCCCTCTCACACATACTAGAAAACATTGACCAACATGTATGGAGATTTTCACACAGAAAAGATTGGTGAAAGGGAGGTCTCCATATGTGGGTTTGTAAATAGCATTTTGTAGTACGCTAGTAGTACTATTGTATTACTACTAACATACTATATAGTACAGTTCATGAATAGGCCCAATTATTTGGGACCTCAGAACAGCAGACTTGCCAACTCACATGGTGCCACTGTGTTTGTACTGGTATTTATTAGCACAAACCTAGCTACGAAGCAACTGAAGGGGAGGTTGTACATTACATCAGATGATGAGTTGGGAGATAATCTTAGATTGTGTACATCAAGTGGGGGTTAACAAAATAGATTTCACAAATTACATATTTGAGCACAGTGACACAGTCTTTTATTTGATTTGCCCAAAATCGAATGATGCTGAGTCTAGCACCAGGGCTGCAATTCAGACCTGAGTCTTCAGGCTCCAAGGTTGATAGCTCCAACCACTAAACCAGATCTCTGTTTGCACACAATATTGGTTTCCTTAAAACAGTCAAACAGGGAAGAGCTGATTACGCAAGGTGAGGGTGAGCACCAGATGAGCTGTACATTCTTTTTTTTCATTCTTTTTGTCCTCATCTAGCCTCCAGCCTATCAAGTATCCTCCTTTGGGGCATTTCAGCCTCAACACAAAATTTCTGCATCAGACACCCCTCTGGAGAAAACCAAGTCTCAAGCTCTTTGCCTTTAACGGGTCTCCTCCCGAGCCTTTGAGACCTGTAGGTGGTATAATCATAGGACCTCACTTATTATTCCTTTTCTGCCACCTCTTTAATGGCGCCCAAAATTCAATTTTCTTACTTTCTTTCTTTGTAGTGCCTAAGTCCAACAACATATTATGCCTCAGGGCTTCAAGCCACTCCTTATACGTAGGAGGAAAGGTGCTAACCCACTTCCTACATATCTCCCTCCTGGCCAGCAGCAACATGAAAAAGAGTAATTTAGCGTGATTCTTATTCAGACCTTCTGAGTCTGGGAGACATCCAAAAATAACCACTGAAAGGCTTACCTGACACGAGAATGATAGGATACTATTGATTGTTTCCTCCACCTCTCTACAGAACCGAGAGAGCTCAGGGCACTCCCAAAACATATGCCCGTCATCCGCTAAGGCCACCAAGCCACACTTCTTCCACATAATCACGCTGCCTTGTTCGCATTTGGATAGCTTCTCTGGGGTCCAGAAGGCTCCGTGAATTGAAAACAGATGGTTCCTTCTTAAATGTGCAGGTTTGACTGAGGAAGCAGTTCTCTCCATATCTCCTCTGGCAAACGGAACTCTCCATCTATGACACCCATCAGGGTCCAATGCCATCTTGCCAGGCCTTTTCTCCGAGGTTTAGATTTGTGTAGTAACTCTTCTACCCTATTCGAGTCCCCTATTCCCTCCTTCACACTGTTCGCCCAGCTTGCCATCTGGAAATACTTAAATCTAGATAACTTGCCCTCCACCGCTGCATCCAAGTCTTCAAACAAGATCAGCTTTCCGACCTCGAACAATTGCCCCCAACACCCTAAGCCTGCCTTTTTCAATAGCTTGGCCAAAACATCTCTTGTCTAGGACGGTGAGCCTGGGGAATCCCAGATGGGAGCGGGTTGACTATAGTATGGCCAATTAGTGGCTTTCCTTATTGCAAACCACTGCTTTGCGGCATCCTGTATGATTTTAAACCTAACTTTCTTAAAGTATTTGGGATCCTCAAATTTGTACAAAAAGTTGCCCTGCATTCCATGATTAGTCTTCATCATTTCTCTCAAAATTAATACCAACTCTGTGACCCATGTACCATTCATTACCCCGGCCATATTTTTCATGAAGGGAGCCCAGGCATAGAGATGTAGATCCGGGATCGCTATCCCCCCTTTCTCCTTCTTCCTCCTTAGTTTCTTCCATGAAATGCATACCCCTTTAGAAGCCGAAATAAAACTGCTGATTTCACCCTGCAATTTATTCAACCACTCTTTGTTAAACTTTAAAGGGATCACATTAAAGATGAAATGAGTTTAGGTAATATAACCATTTTGACCAAATTCGCCCTTCCTATAATTGTCAGAGGGAGATTTGACCAACTTTTCATTAGCTTACATGAGTCTCTCATAATCCTCCAAAAGTTAACTTCCACTAGGTTTGCTATGTCCTGAGTTATCGTAACCCCTAAATATTTGATCTCGCTCTTAGTTGGGATATTCTCCATCTGCATATTCCACACAATAATTTCTGTTTTTCCCCTGTTGACTGCATACCTTGCAATCTGCCTGACCTCATTCGGATGCACCTCTGAAATTGGTAGTGTTTGTTGCAAATTTGTAGTATATATCATCAAATCATCTGCGTACAAAGCTACCTTCCTTCCCCATCTTCCACACATAAATGGAGGTATCCTCTGATCTCTTCTGATAATACAGGCAAGGGGCTCTATGTACAAATTAAATAACAACGGGGACAATGGACAGCCCTCCCTTGTTCCTCTTTCAATTTTAAAAGGGCGTGCTAATGAACCATTAACCAGAACATTAGCAACCGAGTCGTGGTAAATTATCCACAATACCCTTGTAAACCTCTCTCCCAAATTAAAAATTTGACAAAGAGTGTCCAGATACACCTAGTTAACTCTATCAAAGGCATTGGTAGTATCAATTTTAATGAGAGCTAATGGCTTCTTCCCAACTTGAGCTAAATCTACTGATGCTATTACACTATGAGTCAATTCGTGCAGATACCTATTTTAAAAAAAAACTTTTTGGTCGCCCTGAATAAGCTTACCTAAGACCCTCCCCAGTCTTTCTGCCAGGAGTTTTGTAAAGATTTTATAATCACAAGTTAACAAAGAAATCGGTCTGTATGAATCACAGCTTCTAGGGTCTTTCCCTGGTTTTAGGATTAAAGTAATAGTGGCCTCCTTCCAGGAGGGAGGTAATGGACCCCCTCCTCTAGAATATTGTTACATTAATCCACCAGGTACCTAATGATACTGTCCCCTAGTGCCCTATAAACTTCGAAAGGTAGGTCGTCCGGGCCAGGGCCTTCCCTGACCTACTTGCCTGCATAACTCACTCTATTTCAACCTTGTATATCTGCTCGTTTAAACCCTTATTATCCTCCTCCTCAAAAGCCGGCAATTCGAGGTCCTTTAACCAACCCCTCACTGACTCCGGTGATATTATCAAGTTCTCTGAATAAAGCTCCTTGTAGAAGTACCGGATAACCTCCCCAATCTCCCTAGTACTACTGCAGACCTCGCCTGGTCTCCTACCATAGATCTCTCCCACCTTATTCCTAACCTGATTCGTCCTTATTTTCCAAGCCAGTAATTTCCCACACCTTTCTCCATGCTCAAACTGTGCAAGCTTACTAGCTTCAAACCTAGCTTTTATCCTGTTATCAACTACAGCTACCAGCTCCTGCTTTAGGTCTCAACACTGCCTCTTTAATACTTCAGCCTTCTCTCCTTCAAGATCCATGGCAATCAACTCTAGCTCTGCAAGGTGTAACCGCTGTTCTATACACGTAATGTCTTCTTTGTAGGCCTTCCTTTTGATAGAAGAAGCTCTTACCAGCCTTCCTCTCAGGAAGGCCTTGAAGGTGTCCCAGACTACGCCGGAGATGCTGAACTAGAGTTCATATTAAAAAACTCATCCACCTCAGTTCTTAATTCTGCTACTAATTTCTCATCCAATAATAGACTCCTATCTAACATCCACCTACTCTGAGAGACCCTCTTCTGCAGCCAGGTATCTATGCTTACTGCCGAATGGTCCGACATATGAGATACAACATATACTACCTCCTTGACCTGGTCCTTCAGTCTTCCATCTACTAAAACAAAGTCTACCCTAGACTGGTTCCTGTATTATTTATTGTGATATGTATACCCACATTTTTGACCCATCCTCTCTCTACAAACATCATGTAACCCTAACCGAGACATCATTGCTAATACCTTAGACCGCATCTTTTCATAGATTTTTCGCCCTGATACCTGATGACCTATCTAATTTATAATTCAGTACTACATTAAAGTCCCCCACCCATATTATGGGGTCAGGATACTGCAACACCTGATGAAAGCGGTCCAACAAAGGTGAAGGTTCAACTCTATTTGGTCCATAGTAGCCTACTATAGTAAGGACCTGTTCAAACAGCGACAGCCTTCCAATTGCCCACCTACCCGCCTTGTCCACTGACCCACCCTGGAAAGAGATGTCAGGGTGATTTCTATCTAAAATGGCCACTCCTTTACTCCCCCCTCCTGTGTAGTACTTAAAAACTGCTGGAACCATCTACTTGAGCTGAATAATTCTGTGCATTCTGTGCTAGACAGGTGCGTCTCTTGCAAAATTATAACATTCGCAAAGGTATCTCTCAAGTACTGCATCAACCTTCTCTGTCTACATTTTACTCTTAAGCCATTCACATTCCAGGATAATAATTTTAACTCGTTCATCCCTGCCATCTATATGACGTTTTTCTGGGGTAACTGGTAGGGCTCCCCATGCTGTTCCAATGCACTACTAAATGAGGACCTTCTTTTTTTCTTTTCTCCTTTTTTTTGATTTTTCCCCCTATGCTCCCCACCCAATGCCCAACCCTTCCACTACCCTCCCTCCCTAACTCCACAACCTCTGTCCCTACCCCAAGTGCCTGGGAAAACCCATCCTATCTCTCTAACTGGGCGATGTATCTCACCCCGGGAGGGCCGTCGCTGGCCATTTCCTACAGTACCGTACAAACGGAAAGAGGGCACAATGAGATCTTATCCTATCCTACAAGCGAGCTTCGCTGAGAGTCTTAATTAGGTCATCCACCTCCTTCCAATCCTTAAAGTTGTACATTTTATTGTTAGCCATTACTCTCAGGGAAGCTGGGAACTTCAGTTGGGCCGTAGCCCCAAAACCTTTCAAAGCTTCAATCCTTTTTCCAAGCTCCCATTGTCTATTCAAAGTTACACTCGACAGATCCGACCTGATATTAAATCTAATCCCCTCAGCTGCTAACGACTTCTGTTTCAATGCTCCTGCCAAGATGTGCTCTTTAAGTGCATACGTTTGAAAATTAACCAATATTTGGATGTCTCTTGCAATATCTTCTACTTTATCTGTAATCTGCATGCCCTGCTTGATTAACTGTGTCACGTGGCCTTTCAGATCACTCCCTTCCATCCATTCTGGAACTCTTAGGAGCCTCAAGTTGCATCTTCTTTGACTTGAGTTTCGATGAGACATTCTCTTTGTTAGATTTCAACCTCTGAATCTCAACCTTATTCACTTCTATTGCCGACTTCAATCCCCCCACCTGTTCCTCCAAGGCAGCGGTCCTCCCCGCTAGGTCATTGATTTTTTCCCCTAGGGTCTCGTATAGACCTCCTATCTCCTTTTGGTTAGTAATCGAAGTATCAAACCCCCTCTTAACCTCCAGAGATAGGGCTCTTACAATTCCTGCGATTGAGTGATTGGGAAGCTCCTCCCCATCAAACCCCCTTGTTGCATGTCGTCTTCTCTGAGGGGTAACTCCTGCAGAGGAAAATTCTGGGGTTGAAGACCTTTACTCTGTTGACTCGCTTCTTCCATACCCCCCTTGGGCCTGAGGTCCACCTTCTCCACCTCCAAAGTTTGAACTTCTCCACTAAAGCCTCCTCCTCCCAAGGCCATCCATCAAAAGCCCCTAGGGAAGACCACTGGTCATCGTTTGCTCAGTCACCAGACTCTCTAGTGGCTGAAATCTTTTAGGGCTACAAAAGTCATAAAAGACTTGCCTGCCCCCTCCCATGTACTGTCATCCAAGGTTCCCTTCCCCCAGTGTACTGGGTGGACTAACTATACAGTTGGCTGTGGTAAGTCTGATTTCTCCATGCCCTGGAGCTGGATCCTAAGAAAAGTCTTTAATGAGGGAGTGATCGTAAGGCTCCTTTCCCGAGCACCCCCAGGTATTTACAGAGGGCTTATCCTTCCTCCTACCGCCTCTGCTACTAGGTCTAGCTTGGTCCCTTTGTGCTTTAAGGCTGTCACTAGAAGGCGCTACTGAATCAGGCCCCAAATTTCCCTTAGCCCCGGTGTTCTTCCTGCTGCTCCTTAAAGAGTAGGTAAGCCCCGCGCCTTTACTTCCCCACAAACGTTTACGTGTAAACATAGCACAGTTCCTTCTTTTCCAGTAACAGTCTTAGAGCTTTCCGCTGTTAGGGAGGGGAACTGCACATTACCTTGCCTCTGCTGCCTCTGCTACCTCTGCTGCATCTGTTCCTTCTGTTGCATCCATTCAAAGTGCTCCAAGAGCCTATTGCTAATTTCACTGCTTGTGCTGCTACTGCCACAGTTAATCTTTCCACCCCGGAAGGAGAGCCTCTCTGCAGCCTCTCTGCTCAACTGAATCCCAGCTGCAGCTCGCGCCCACTGGTTGAGCGCCCTGCTCTCACATGCCTCTCTTAACGTCAGACCCCCAAGCAGCTGCCAAAATGTATTTTTTAAAGTTAATCCCCCGTCAGGCCGCATTAGCGACCTTCTACTATGTGTAATAATCACCCTGTGCCTCTTCTCCTCTGGATTCCACTCCGAAGCAGCATCTCACAAAATGTACTTTCTGGCCTGCGCGTCCCACGGCCGCTACCTACGCAGCCGCCATGTGTTCCCGCCCGAGCTGTACACTCTTGCACAGTTGTTTACCAAGGGCTTCCAGCTGATCTTAGGAGTCTCTGCACAACCAGTGTTCATTCTGGGTGTTTAAACGTCCCAAGGACGTTGGCACCAGCCTCAAAAACAATTTTGTTTGTTGTTTGCTTATTTCATTGTGTTGAGGGGCAATGGGGCAGGGAATCTAAGTGCTTCTTAAACAATGTTAGGCAACAAGCCATGGCACCCTTACAAGGGAAATATTTTTAAAGGTTTGGAAAGTCTGACACAGAAGCAACTTAGCATTATTTATATAGCAATGGTATATGTAATATATTCAAGGACTAGCTCATAAACAACAAAATGACCCAGCTTCATTTCTTCTTCAGTGTTTAATGTATACATTGTATCTCTAAATATATGCAAGAAATGCTATTAACAACCAATCTTCTGTGGTACTTGCATGTCAAGCAATGCCAAATATCCATTATTGTGATGTCTTGTGACACAAAAAAAGCTGCCAGACTGTGAGGTATTAAAAAGCCTGTGGTGATATCACGGAATGCAGCAAGGATTCCAGGTTGTAAAACATCACATAGTAAGGGAATGTGGTATCTCACCCTTATATTTCAGGCATAGTGTCCACCAGAACTCCACCTAGTGAAGGCCTGTGGTAGTGCACTCCAGTGATACAATAGATTGCCACAATGTAGTGAACTATTGTAATGCACCCTTGTAATTCAGCAATGGGCAGAAGCCACAAAAAACCCTGGTTGTGGCATCTGGAGCCACAACCTTGATCACCTAGTGATAGTGGCAGATGAAATCATGCAAATCCTGCTTAGCGGTTCAAAACTGACTATTAATTTATGAGGCAAAAGGGTTAAGTCAGGAGCATATCTTTTGAAATATTGAATAAAGAGAAGCATGATCTGCAGAATTTAAAACTGATACAGCCTATCAATATTCTTTGATCCTATGGTGAATGATGCCCAGCATGTTTTATCCAGTAGTCGAAGTATGAAAGAAGCAGTAGCGGCACTGTTGAGGTGGATATTGAGCGGCTAAAGAATGGCAGGAATGTGGCACTGTAGAATAGCATAAGTACTGCCTTCTCGACATGAGTAACAAAAAAATAGAACCAGAAGGAAATTGCAAATACGCAGCCTGCTGGGAAAAGGTTTTCTGTGCTGGATGCACAGTAGCTAGTAACTTCCCATGAATAATTTGCCTCATGCTTAATTTTTGGTTGTGCATTCTTTCACAAACCTTTATTTGATCTGAATGTGAAACTATTTAAAACTAACTTCAGCGAATTACATGAGAAGGTGAAATGCACACCACATTTTGAGGATAAGCTTTCATTGCCATTATTGTTTTCTTCCTAAGTTTCAATAAGTATTGTTTTTACAAAACAATGCCTACAAATAAGCATGTGGCCCTATCATCACTACAGTGCAGCAATGAGTGCAGAATGTAAAAAATGTACCTGTGTAACAGCATGTGGTACTTCACCCTTTGAGCAATTTGAAAGCCAGAACACTACCTCGTAGCGACGTGTTTGAACACACCCATGTAATTCAGCAATGGTAGCATGCTGTAAAACACTAGCCTGTATGGGTTTGTGGTAGTGCATTCCTATTCATCCTGTGATGGTCATAAGATTGATGAATGTTTTTGTTGGCTAAAGGATGATGACGCTCTGGCCCATATTCCTACTTCTCTGGAAGGACCTTACTTGGGGTGCTTGAGGGGTAAAAGAGGGTTTGAATCTACCGTCTGAATCAAATAACAGTGTAACCTATTTGGCCACACATTAAATTCAGAAGACGGGGGATAAAGTTCAAAGATTTATTACAAGTTTAGAGCCAAACAGATGTAAATGAATCTCGTAAACATGATGTATTAGTACAGAATCAGCAAAGACTAAGTGAAACATTGAAAGAGATTAAATCAGACAAGCATAAGGGATACAAGAATTTCAGTTAAAGAATACAAAAGATGAGAAGCAAAATCTGATGATCAGCATATAATTGGTGGTCCTCTTGCCTACTCATTAGAGAAACAAAGTTAATCTAAATATTCTAAGCTCAAGGGAAGTCCTAATTGAGACTTAAGAAATATAGAAAAGTGTCAGCATCACAGAAATCTAAGTAGAAGCTTTGATAGAGAGGTGCAGTATAGCGTAAAGTCACACAAAGAAAAAGAAAGTAGAGAGATCTGTAAACCCTCCAATTATCAAGAGAATCTGCCTTCATTAAAGGATAAAGAGAGTTTGCTCTTGTCTAACTAAGTGAATACTAATTAAACCTACAGAAACCTGTGAGAATTCTACATCATCAATACTAGTAGTTTTCAATCTTCCTTGTACAGTTGAATTTGGCAACACCCATCAAACCTCAAATCTCATGAAGTGGGCATCAAGATGACCTTGAGGGTCTCTTGGTGTCTGGTGCACAAACAGGAGTCTTTTCATCTCAGTTTGTTAGCGCTCCATGTCCTTTCGAAAGTATCCTCCCATACCTCACTATCTCAAATGCACAATATGCCTTTTATTAGCTGTAGACCAGCATGGACACTCCTGCAAAGAACTAATATTGTAATGCAATCCACTTTGAAGGTTAGACACAAGAACTCAAATGTTGCAGACCTTTGGTTCTGCTAAATTATAAGGACATTAATACTTGTTTAACATACATGATTATGAGTGCATCTTGCAATTAGAGGTGAAAACAAGACAGATAAATGAAACGTGATATGCAGTTACGCCATATTACATAATCAGAACATGCAAGTATAATTGTACATGAAAACTTATTTTCAGCATGTTACAATCAAACAGTATACCAAACATATACTTGAAGTACTAATTTTCTTCTGTGAAGGCACCTTCAGAAATACAATTTAGACAGTCTATTTTAATTAGTAATGGTAAGGCACTTGGTATATATATTGTTGATTAGATTATTATTGCACTTCTGTAACGTATGATGGTGCAACCAAAATATGCGTTACCAATTACAGATTCCCCCTCTGATGACTAACTAAGTCATCAAAATCATGATAAAATATTTTTATTAGACCAACTAGAACCTTTTGGGTTTCATCAGTTTTCGTCTATACTCCTCCAGACATTTCATGTTCTCAAAAAAAGTACACTGATACTCTTCCAGCTCAACATCTTCTCTCTTTCTCTTCTTTGCCTGTCTAGCTCTGACAAATTCTGAATCCCACAACTATACCTATTGCACAAATGGCAATCACCAACAACAGCTTCAGACTAGAACCCACAATTCAACTTCCCAAGTTTGCAAACCATCGTCCTACAGCAGCAAATCCATCTCCAATTGCCTCCCATGCACCTGTTAGTTCAATTCCTTCAAATCCTTCTTCAACCCAGTAATGTTCTGAATGTATTTCTGTAAACCCCCACTCTTGTCTGGAATGTAAGTACAGCATTGCTGAACTTCTAGCATCCTGCAGACTTCACCTTCTTTTGTGAGAAGGTCTAAAGAAAGTCTGTTCTGCAAAACCATATATCTTATTCCTACAATTTCAGTATTTATAAGTAACAAGGAATTGGCTGTAATTGTTGTAAGTTTATCCATTATGGTAGACAATTTTCTAATATTCAAATCATTCAGAATCACACCTACAGATGGAATCAATGCACCAAAAATATCTCCCACCACTTCTCCAGCACTTGCACCTTTCTTCGTTCTGTGTTTTCTTTCCCATACAAGATCATCAAAATGTTCCACATAATAAATATTCTGAAATACTATACCTAAATAACATGTACAATATCACCCCTTGTGAAACTTGAAATAAGCATTCTTTCCACAAAAAAGTATACTCCAGGAATCACAGGATTATTTCCATCTAAAAGGAATTCACTGTTTCCTCTAAACTCAGCGGTGTGTTCATGTTCACTCTTTCCAGTAAACAATGGATCTAATAGCTCTAAATAGCTTTAGTCAATTTGAATACACAACTGTCACTTATGTTGCCAGACTAAAGCTAATGCTGGTTGGTTTCCCTTCAATTGGTGTTTAATTACTTCTCTATTCCACCTATGCTGTCTTTTAAGGTCCTTATCTGTTTTAGACTTAGGGGGTCATTACAACATTGGCGGTAAAAGCCGCTTACCGCCGTGCAGAAGACCGCCAACACACCTCCGCGGCTGCGGAATTCCGCCACAGCTCTTATGACCCACATCTCGGAACCCGCCAAAATTCAGACACCCGCACAAGTCCGCCACACCAAAGGTCAGTGATAAACTGGCGAAAACATATCCTCCACCATCACGCCAACAGAAATACGCCCACACTATCACGACACACGAATCCACGCGGCGGTCTTTCAACCGCGGTATTCCATTAGCAGTACACACCGCTGCGCTCAAAATACACACACTCTTACAAAACACAGCCACATTGAACAATTCCAAATACACACACCTGATACACATACACACACCACTCCCATACACCCAATACAATATAAAACACACACCCACATCACCCACAAACCCCTACTACCAAAAACCGAGAACGAAGCACAGAGAGAGACACCACCAGCAAGTACAACAGCATCCACAGGCACATAACACCATCACCCCCACAACTTCCACGCACCTCACACAACACACCACTACATATCACCACACTTATCACCACACACACCACCCCACACATCACCTACACCACCCCATGGCACGGCAAAGACAGCCCAGGTTCTCGGAGGAGGAGCTCAGGGTCATGGTGGAGGAAATCGTCCGGGTAGAGCCACAGCTACTGTATTTGGAGCACAGGTGCAGCACACCTCAATTGCAAGGAAGATGGAGCTATGGCGAAGAATAGTCGACAGGGTCAACGCAGTGGGACAACACCCAAGAAATCGGGAGGACATCAGGAAAAGGTGGAACGACCTACCGGGAAGGTGCGTTCCGTGGTCCAAAGACACCACCAGGCGGTTCAGCGGACTGGCGGCGGACCCCCACCCTCTCACCCACAACTAACAACATGGGAGGAGCAGGTCTTCGCGATTCTGCATCCTGAGGTCCTCACAGGAGTTGGTGGAGAAATGGACTCTGGTAAGTCAAATCTTAACTATTAGATCCCCCACCCTACCTGCATGCTATCACATACCCCCACCCTCGCCCTCACCCCTATCACTCCAACTCCTCACAAATGTCCCAATATCACAAACCACACATCCCAACACGAAGCCCTGCATGCAACAACAAAGCATGGACACCCATCACTAAAGCATGCCCACTGCACATACCCATACACCCCCCTAAACCATCATCACACAAGCTCCCACACAGGAATGCCAGCACTGGGGTACACGGTCACCCACCCATTGCACACCATGCCACACACAGATGCAATAATCATGCCTTTCCACCCCTGCAGGACCACTACCCAATGTCACCAGAGAGGTGGGTCCAGACATGTCCACTCCACCCACAGAAGAGGCCCACAGTGATGACAGCACCTCTGTCCAACTGGATCTAGATGACCAGCCCGGACCATCGGGGGCCTCGGGACAGTCGGTTCCCCTCACGCAGGCACAGGCCACCACAGACCTTCCCCCCTCTGGAAACACCAGCACAGCTCCCACCCAGTGGGCCCATACTCCGTCCCCAGGACACGTCAATCAGCTGTGTGTCCACCACTACAGGGAACCCAGGATAACCCACCAGCCCAATAACAACAGGGACCTGGGGGCAGTGGCAGTGGGCACACGGTCCAGGGGACGGAGGCCCAGGAACACAGGGGAACTGGGAGGGCTGCTGTGCGATAGGGGGCGGACAGGCCAAGGAAACCCACTCTCCACAAGGCCCTCTCCTCCATCATGGGAGCATACCACCACTCCCAGGAGACGATGGCAAAGGTACTGGCCAAGTTTCGGGAGACCCACTACCTGCAGGAGGAACAGTATATGGGCTTCAGGGAGGAACTCAGAACCATCAGCTCCATCCTGGGCACCATCGTAGGGGTGCTGAAGGAAGTACTCAACACCAGGAGGGACACTGTGGCACTCCAAGGGGCCCCTGACACTAGCATGGACGATGAACTGCCCACCACCTCCGCTGGCGCTAGTGGACAGGACGCCTCGCCACAGGACCACCACACCAGCACCCCACCCCCTGCAGAGGGAGAACCACCCCGCAAATGGTCCCTGAGATCCAGGAACAAGACAGAGCACGATGCCAAGACCCCCGCCAAGAAATGAGACCACCCTGATTGTCATCCCACTGTCCATATTGAAACTGCCCCAGCTCCACTTCCTATGCCCATATGGGCAATGCACCTGTGAGACTAATAGACTGGACTCTGCCATGGACACTCCTCCACCATCACCGCTCACCATTTAACTTCCCCCTCCAATAATGAGCAATTAAATAAACACACTTAAAGCACAAAGCAATCTGGAGTCTGTCTGTGATTTCGAAATAGTGTATTTGCAATTACAGTGACAAAATGTTCTTGAAATAGTAATGTCAACATACCTATGTCACACAGCTCTAGTCCATGAGGAATCTAAGCAGATGACACACCCTGGGACCCACATCTGTGAAACCGTAAGGGAAAGTGACAACTCATTGACCATACACTGGGTGAAAACGACAGACAGTAGAGAGGTAGCAGTGTAAAAGTACATGTAGTAGGCAAGAATGTATTCTCACCTGTGTTTCACTGGAAATATTGCTGGATCACTGAGTCCCTGTTCTGCATGTCTTCTTCCTCTGCTTCATCCTCATCACTGTCCACAGGCTCCACAGCTGCCACAACACTGCCATCTGGACCATCCTCCTGCAGAAAAGGCACCTGTTGTTGCAAAGCCAAGTTGTGAAGCATACAGCAGGTCATGATGATGTGCCACACCTTCTTTGGTGAGTAGAATAGGGATCCACCTGTCAGATGCAGGCACCTGAACCTGGCCTTCAAGAGGCCGAAGGTCCACTCGATCACCCTCCTAGTTCGCCCATGGGCCTCATTGTAGCGTTCCTCTGCCCTGGTCCTGGGATTCCTCACTAGGGTCAGTAGCCATGAAAGGTTGGGGTAACCAGAGTCACCTGCAAATGGCGAGGGACAACTGTTAGACACACACTAACCTGTAGGGATAACCCCAGACAACCATTCCCACTGACTTGATTCCAGGTGCTCACCTAATAGCCACACACGGTGCCTCTGGAGTTGACCCATCTCATAAGGGATGCTGCTATTCCGCAGGATGTAGGCGTCATGCACTGAGCCAGAGAACATGGCATTCACATGGGAGATGTACTGGTCTGCCAAACATACCATCTGCACATTCATGGAATGATAACTCTTCCAGTTTCTGTACACCTGTTCACTCCTGTGGGGGGGACCAAAGCCACATGGGTCCCATCAATGGCATCTATGATGTTGGGGATATGTCCAAGAGCATAGAAGTCACCTTTCACTGTATGCAAATCCTCCACCTGAGGGAAAACGATGTAGCTCCGCATGTGTTTCAGCAGGGCAGACAACACTCTGGACAATACGTTGGAAAACATAGGCTGGGACATCCCTGATGCCATGACCGCTGTTGTTTGAAATGACCCACTTGCAAGGAAATGGAGCATTGATAGCACCTGCACTTGAGGGGGGATTCCTGTGGGATGGCAGATTGCTGACATCAGGTCTGGCTCCAACTGGGTACACAGTTCCTGGATTGTGGCACGGTCAAACCTGTAGGTGATTATCAAATTTCTTTCCTCCATTGTAGATAGGTCCACCAGCGGTCGGTACACCGGAGGATTCCGCCATCTCCTCACATGTCCCAGCGGACGGTGCCTATGAAGGACAACAGCAAGCACAGAGTCAACCAACTCAGAGGTGCGTACCCACAGCTTACACAGAACACGAATCATAATCCGAAAGGTGTCCTGTATGTGTTAGGCCTAGGTATGTGTGACGCAGTTGAAAATGAGGCCATGTGGGCCCCTGAAATGGGAGCTGGCTGACCTCTAAAGTGGGACAATGGGATGTGAGGTAACTGCGCTGGCGTTGTTTACCGTCGCGTTAGGCGGTCGGAGACCGCGGCGCAATGCTGCATTGGTTAACTTTGGACCCTATGGGTCCGAGGAGCCAATGACGATGTACGCCAGCGGTGATGGTACGCACCACCGCGGACGTGACTGCCGCGGACGTGACCGCTATTTTCTATCACTTCAATCACTCAATACCTGATCTTCGACAGGAGAGGACCTACACTGCAAGTGCTGCTGTGACCTCAGTCTGGAAGAGACAATGGCTCGTGCATCTGGGGAAAGGGCCCCTGCCTTCACATCGGAGGAGTTCGAGAAACTCGTTGATGGGGTCCTCCCCAGTACACGCTGCTCTATGGTCCTCCAGACCAACAGGTAAGTACACAGGGAGCATGTTGTATGGGCTATGCCTGTGTGGAGAGGGCTGGATGTTAGAAGGAAGGGGGCAGAGTGCTGCGTGCATGTAAGACGGTGAGTGCATGTGCCACATGGCAAGGGTAGGGATGGGGGCCACTCACTTTGACTGTGCAGTTGGTAATGACTTCTCTTCTTCCCCTCTACATTTCATGTAGATCGGCGCCCACCAGAAGAAGGATATTTGGCGTGCCATCGCCAAGGACGTCCGGACCCTGGGGGTCTACCACAGACGGAGCACCCACTGCCGGAAAAGATGGGAGGACATTCGCCGCTGGAGCAAGAAGACGTCGGAGGCTCAGCTGGGGATGGCCTCCCAACGTGGGAGGGGTGCCCGTCGAACCATGACCCCCCTGATGTTCAGGATCCTGGCGGTGGCCTACCCGGAGTTGGATGGGCGCTTGAGGGCATCACAGCAGACACAAGGGGGTGAGTACACTCTTACTCAGCTGACATTACGCACAGTGGAGTTGTCTGGGTGGGGGAGGAGGGCTGTGGGTTTCCCTAGGCCAGAGCGAGTTCCGTAGGCTAGGCCCCTCCGTAAGGCATGGCCCTGTGGCCCCCCTTCCTACCTCTGTAGAGTGCCAAGTACAGCTATTCATGCCCCTGTGTCATCTATGTGTGCAGATGTCGTCCATAGCCTTGTAGGCCAATTCCCAGGAATTGCACTGTAGAGCCCAAGTGCTCGGCGTAGTGCAGGGGGCTTCTGTGTCTGTCTGGTCTGCCAATGGTAGCGGTAATCCATGCACTCAACATGTCTTTATTCTGTTCCTCCCCCTGTGGTTTGCCTGTTCTTGTGTGCATTAGCATCATCAGGCGGAGGAGCAGTGGCACCGGAGCACGCGAGAGCTGCATCCCACATGGCCATGGAGGGCCACACTACGGACTCTGAATTCACCAGTGGGACGGAGGGCGAGGAGAGCTCCACGGCGGGGACAGGAGCTGGGACCAGCGACATGGACTCGTCCTCTGATGGCAGCTCCCTTGTGGTGGCAGCAACATTTGTGCCCCCCGCATCTACAGGTACAGCCGCCACCCCCCCTACCAGCAGCTGCCCTCCCAGCAGCCCCTCAGCCTTGGCCCCGTGCCCGCTCACCCAGAAGGGTGGGCATCACCTTCACCCCAGGCACCTCAGGCCCTGCCCCAGTCACCCCTGCTGCCCTCAGTGAGGAGGCCATTGACCTCCTCAGGTCCCTCAATGTTGGGCAGTCTACCATTTTGAATGCCATCCAGGGTGTAGAAAGGCAGTTGCAACAAACTAATGCATTCCTGGAGGGCATTCATTCTGGTCAGGCGGCCCTTCACCGAGCCTTTCAAACTCTGGTCTCAGCACTGATGGCAGCCATTGTCCCCGTGTCTAGCCTCCCTCCTCCAACTTCCTCCACCCAGACCCAATCCCCTGTACCTCTGCCTATCCCAACCACACCATCAGACCAGCCTGCACACACCTCACCACACAAGGGAAGCTCAGGCAAACATAAGCACCACACATCCCACAGGCACTCACGCAAGCATCACACACATGCAGACACACCAACATCCACTGCCTCCACTGTGTCCTCCTCCTCCTCGTCTCCCTCCACCCTCCCAGTCTCGTCTACACACACACCTGCATGCACTACCTCTTCAGCCACTACGTCCCTCACCAGCACACCCACCAGCACACCCGCTCACGTGCTGTCACCACCCCCACTGCCATTCACACGTCCCCTGTGTCCTCTCCCAGTGTGTCTGTGACGCCCTCTCCCAAGATACACAAACGCAGCCACATACCCACCCAACAGCCATCCACCTCACGACAGCCTCCAGTGCATGCACGTGCACCCAAAGTCACCAAACGTACACCTCCTACTACCACCACCACTCCCAAACCCCCTCCAGCTACCCATCCCAGTGTGTCCCAAAAACTTTTCATGTCCCGCCTTGACCTTTTTCCCACACCTCCCCCACCCCGTCCATCTCATAGGTCCCGAAATAGCACCTCAGCCACAACATCTCCGGGACCAGTGGTGCCTGTAATCACAGGTATGTGGAGTGCACCGGCCACCAGGACAGCCAGTGTGGCACGGAGCCACAGCACAGCCAGTCCCCCCCCTGTGAAGCATCAGAAGTTGGCCAGTGCCCGGCGGGAGAGGGGGAAGACTCCAGCCACCAAAGCAGCTCCCAGGGGTCCCGGTGGGAGTGTGGACTCAGCTGTGACACCTCCCAAGGTGGGGAAGGGCCACAAGAAACCCGGCAAGTCTGGGAATAGGAGCACGGCGGAGAAGAACGCCATCATCCCCGCTGCCCAGGAGGCCACCGCCAGCCCCAGCCCAGCTGCCCAGGAGGCCACCGCCAGCCCCAGCCCAGCTGCCCAGGAGGCCACCGCCAGCCCCAGCCCAGCTGCCCAGGAGGCCACCGCCAGCCCCAGCCCAGCTGCCCAGGAGGTCACTGCCAGCCCCAGCCCAGCTGCCCAGGAGGCCACTGCCAGCCCCAGCCTAGCTGCCCAGGAGGCCACTGCCAGCCCCAGCCCAGCTGCCCAGGAGGACACCGACAGCCCCAGCCCAGCTGCCCAGGAGGGCCCCACCAGCCCCAGCCCAGTTGGGCCATGAAGGACTGCCAGCACAAGCCCCGTTGGGCCATGAAGGACCGCCAGCACAAGCCGCGCTGGACCATGAAGGACCGCCAGCACAAGCACCGCTGAACAGGGCACCGCCAACTCAAGCACCGCTGAACAGGGCACCGCCAACTCAAGCACGCTGAACAGGGCACCGCCAAATCAAGCACTGCTGAACAGGGCACTGCCAACTCAAGCACCGGTAGCCCATGAGCGGCAGGGGCACTGACGCAACTGGGACCGTCACGTGGTGAGTGATGCACTCTAGGCACCAGTCCCCCTCCGAAACCAGTGGAGACATGCATCCACTACCTCTGTCCTTCACAGGATGAAGCACTCTGGGCACCAGTCCCCCTCCAGAACAAGTGGAGACATGCATCCACTACCTCTGTTCTTCACAGGATGAAGCACTCTGGGCACCAGTCCCCCTCCAGAACCAGTGGAGACATGCATCCACTCCGTCTGTCCTTAACAGGATGAAGCGCTCTGGGCACCAGTCCCCCTCCAGAACCAGTGGAGACTGTTATCAACTTGAGAGACTGTGGCTTTGACTCCCCAGGATGGAACAGTGGGCAAACCACCCACTGTAGAGACTTGAGAGACTGTGGCTTTGCACTCCCCAGGATGGAACAGTGGGCAAACCACCCACTGTAGAGACTTGAGAGACTGTGGCTTTGCACTCCCCAGGATGTAACAGTGGGCAAACCACCCACTATAGAGACTTGAGAGACTGTGGCTTTGCACTCCCCAGGATATGGCAGTGGGCAAACCACCCATTGTAGAGACTTGAGAGACTGTGGCTTTGCACTCCCCAGAATTGAACAGTGGGCATTGAGCCCCCTCATGGATCTAGCGTTGTGCACTCATCCGGCTGAGGTGCCCCCCTTCCCTTGCTCCTGAGGTGCCTGTTGTATTTCTATCTGATGCCCCTGCAGTGTTCTCTCTGTTTTGATCTGGTATCGAGTGTGGGCCTCGCCCATGCATTTTGGGCCCAGTGGTCCACGGACTATAAATGGTGCAATACCTGGACTTGTATTATTGGTATATATATTTGTTTATAGTGTATATATATTTTATAATACTGTATTTTAATAGATTACAATGGTTACAATCATTTCCTTTGGTCTTTGCATTCTTCCGGGGGGTTTAGGGGTTGTAACTATGATGTATAGATATGTGTGTGTGTTGTAGTGGGTGAGGGTGGGGGTGGGGGTGCTGCGTGTGTGTGTTCCTGTTTTTTCCCTCCCCCCTCCCTTATGTCGTTGGTGCAGTACTCACCGTGCTCTTCGCCGTCGGCGTTCGTGCTCCTGGTACAGGAGCAAGAAGACTATCGCAGGTAGGATTTGGAGTTCCGGTTCCATGATGTCCTCGTTCCTCTTGGAGTGTGTAGAGGTGAATCCGCCCCGGAAAAGGTGGCGGATTGGACTGTCATGATACTGTGGGCGGTACATTGTCTTCCGTCTGTCTGTTGGCGGTGATCACTGCGCTGTTTGTTTGTACCGCTGTTGCGGTCGGAGTGTTAAAGTGGCTGTCTTTGTTGGCGGTTTCCACCACGGTTGTGATTCCAATTTTTTTACTGCCGGCCTGTTGGTCTTACCGCCGCTTTAACACCGACCGCCAGGGTTGTAATGACCACCTTAGACTCTAAGGGCCAGATTTAAGGGAAAATGACAATGGGCCGCTGTACCAAATTTGGCAGTGTTGCTCACCGTCATTTTCACAACGCAGGGATGCGCCATATTTAATAGAATACAGAACATTCCTTTGTTTCCCCCTGAGCCAGCACTGAATTTGCTGCTGTGTGCCAACGCAGCAACCCTTGCACCATTGTGCAAGGATGACTGCATTGTGGGGAGATTCTTTTTGTACAAGAAGGAACACCTTCCTGCACAAATACAATCTTAAATGGCAATTTACTCTTTCTATGTGTGCTGCAGAATGCAAAGGAGAGCAAAAAACAAGGAGAAACAAAAGTATTTCTCCTCATTGTATCACTCTAACGCCACCCTAGGGGTGGCGTTAGATTTTGGCACTGCCTCAGGTGTACAAAATCTCGTAAATCTGAGGCAGCATCAAAATGCAATGGGTGTTGCTGCAACACCCATTGCACACCCCTTCCACGCAAAGTGCTGAGTGTGAAGGGGCAGTATTTACAAGGGGTGGTTAAGCCACAAAAAGTGCTTCATGCTACCTTGCAAATACGGCGCAAGGCATTGCGCCACCGGAGTGTCACAAAAAGGTATAGACATTGTGAGCATAGTACTTTGTGACCTCAACAGCATATTAAGTGCCCAATGTTATATGATTATTTTACACTGCGGTATGCAAGACACTTGACCACTGCAACTTGTACAGGCATCTGCAAAGCCTCAAGAAATTTCTCACTTGTTCACCATTCCAAATTGTGGATCCAGATGATGTCATAAACCCCCTCTGGGACCATAACTGCTCGAAGTCATGCAGAACACCAAAACCGTCCTGACTATATGTGTAAATTGGCACTTTCAGCTTGCCTGAAACACAGCAGGTTCTAGAAAGAGCAATCAATTCAGCCACTTGTGCAGAAATATTATTTGAAGCCAGGAAGCTTCAACAAGTCCTGAAATTGTGCAGATTGCAATTGCAGCTCTGATACTTCCTCCATTGTCTCAGGGACATGAGCCAGCCACAATATAGCACAAAATCATACTCAGGTAGTGGCTCATCTAGTTTATATTGTCTCGGCTTGGAGTATAGTTCAGTGACATTGAGACAGCCATGCTCCACTTCACAATCATCATTTTAATTGTCTGGTACAAAATAGGGTAGGCGAATTCAGAACAGCATAGCACTTGACAGTCACATTTTCTGCTGCAACTATGGTTTGTTTATACTTAGTAAGGTGGTTGCATGTCAAATGTGGGGGTTCTAGTTTTTGTCAACAACAGTTCACCAGGATGTGGAACATAAACAGTCATTGGGTGACCGATCACTAGATTTTAACACCTCTCTATGCTGACACTAAGGGGTGCCACTGCTGTGAGACAATCTAGCAGTGCAGAAGCTACGGGATCATGAGCAGCAGAGAAATAGGCCACAGGCCTTCTGATGTTTCCATGTAACTGTGAAAGCACTAATAGAGTGCAACCCTCCCTCTCACTGCAGAAAAGTACAAATGACTTATTTTAAAAAGGCATTCCCCCTTTCTCTCAGCTCCAGGAAGGCAATCAAGCAATCGTTATCCCAGGGTACCAGATCAGACATATCCTTGTGTGTCAGCCTCTGCAAAGGCTTGGCCACTAGGGAAAAGTTGGGTATCCGCTGGTGACGGTGTCCACCATTTCCAAAAACATCCTGACTTCTCTCTGGGTAGTTAGCAGATTCGTTTTCACAATTGCCGAAATCCTCTTTTGTAACACTTCCCTTGCTCCTTTCTCGATGAGATGTCTGAAATACTAGACCTCTTTCTGACAATATTGCAACTTGCCTGGAGATGCTTTAGGCCCATTCTCAGCCAGGAGGCTCAACAATGCAATGGTACCTTGCTTACAGTCTTCTTGAGTATTCAATATATTGGACAAGGACTGAGTTTTAAGGCATGACCAAGGACTCTAGATTCTTCTTGAGAATCTGGTTGAAGATGGAGGGCCTTTTGGTATACCCTTGTGAAACTCGACATCATGCCAAAACACGATTGCCAAACTGAAATGCGGTCTAGAAAAGAAAGCCTGGCACAAATAAATAACAGTGAACCACTCTGCCTCAAGTGGAATATGAAACAATATAACGGCTAGATTTTTCACCATGGGACAACATGGAACAACAATGCTGTCAACTTTCCTCAAATCTTGAACTATGCAATATTTACCTCTAGGCTTCTGTAAGCCAATAATGGGGGAATTACATGGACTCCCCATAATCTTATTCAGAATTCCTAATTGAATCGTGGATTCAATTACCGTAGTATTCCCAGCAATTATTTCAGGTGTCAAATTATATTGGGATGTTCTTAGGTATTCACCTTTTGGCTTCACTATAATTCGAACGGGTTACACATCTTTGCCCAACCAAATATGCTTTCCTGCAACATCCCAAACCTCAGAATTAACTGCCTCTTTAAGGTCTGTGCTAAATCATCAGTGGTCAAATTGGTGAACAATGCAGTATAAGAACCATCATTCGCCAGCCTGAAGGCGAGATCCTCATCTTGAGCTTGGTGCACAAACAGGAGTCTTTTCTTCTCAATTCATTAGCGCTCCTAGTCCTTGCCAATGTATTCTCATGTAACTCACTATTTCAGGCTAGCAGGGATGCACCTGCAAGGAAAGAATATTGCAATGAGAGCAAAACTCCAAGTTGAAGATTAGACACAAGAAATTAAATGTTTCAGGCCTTTGGTTATGCTAACTTAAGAAGGCATTAACACACATATAAAATACATCATTATAAGTGCATCTTGCAATTATAAATGAAAACAAGAATTATAAATAAAACATGATTATATGCAGTTACCCCATATTCCATAATCAAAACACATGAGTATAAACGTACATGACTACTGCATTTCAGCATCTTAAAATAAAACATTAGAACACACATATACAAGAACTAATATTTGCACCTTCACACATATGATTTAGATGCTCCACTTTACCTTAATAACATTAGGACACACCATATATGTATTGTTGATTACACTATTATGTCACTCCTGTAATGCATGATGGTGCAACCAAAATTAAACATTATCAAGGATTTCCCGGCAAGCTCTAGCTAAGTGTCAAAGTGAAATAACGTGCAGTGGAACTATTGAGGATGACATTGATGGGGAAAGAAGTGTATGGGAGCTAAACCAAACAAAACTGTTGTCCCTGATGCACCAACCTGACTCTGGCTAAGCATAAAAAATTAGCACTACCTCTACAATGAAAATTGGCAGACTGCTGGCTTGTGGGGCAACCACTGGATCAGTTTAGCAGCACTATGGTAACAGAGTTCTGTGGGCAAGTAATCAGCCAAGACTATTGTTTGAAGCATAGCAAACATTTCATTTCATTTCTGTTAGTTTAGTGGTACAATCACTACAAAAAGGCAATATTCTTGTGAGCTGTCATTGACACTTAAAATCCAAAGGCTAAAAGGGCTCACCCAATGCTCCTTTTTGAGTAATATTTTTTTGTGGTAATGACATGAGCTCTAGCAGACCTAAAAAGGTAGTACATTTTAAAGTGGTAGGTTTACATTTATGATTTATATAGGTTCTTTTTGAAGGTGCACAGAAATAGGTAGGAATGTACACATAAATCAATAAAAATAATAGATTTCCCTGTATATACGGACCCATTTAATCTGCTAACATAAGTTATTTTTTACTTCACCTGCAGAATATTTTCTTGAAAGAAAATTCCTTTCTTCTAAACCCCTAGTGAATATTGTGGTGTCTTTGAGCCTTTGATTTACTCATTTCACCTCACCTACAACCCTTTTTGGCACTAAAATGTATTGTAAAAATTGTGAGTCAAAGGCCATGGGGAAGGTTAGCCCATTTTCACAAAGTTACAACTTGTGGTTGTTTACCAGCATCATAATGGCTGTACTTCTGCTAATTGTTTAGACTGTTCATACACCTCCCTCTTTAACCATTGTTATGATTGAAATGTCCCCTGTATGGTAAACAGGTGTGTACCACTGCCCTGGGTGCATGACTTCATGTAAAGCTGGTATCCCGACTTTTACTTTGTCCCTGGCATGATGCTAATCTAGCATTTTCACACAGACTTTGGTCTGTCCTTGCCAATGCAAGGTTCAGGGCATGTCCTATGACGTGGAGGGGTGTTCCAAGCTTGCCCTTATACTAGGCAGTTGATTACTGTCCCCGCCACACATAAAGTGGTGTTGGTATCGTAGTATGTTTTATGAAGTAGTAGTGTGACCAGAACATTATCTCTGTATTAGTGAGAGTGCAGTCTGTTGACCCCTCTCATGTAAATTATAGTTGTTATGTGAAAACTACAAACCTGCAATGTCATCCACTGTGCATGTACATGTGTGTCGGTGTGTGTAAGTGAGTGTGGAGTTTATGTGTAGCATATGTATGGTAGAAGGACTCTGTGTGTTGTTTGATTCTGAGTCCTGAGGCAAGTGGGCCCCAATTTTGATGTTCCTGATTTGGCATCACACAAGATGGAAGACAATTTGCCCAGTCATTGGAAGTACTGGGCTGAGGCTGGAGAATGGAGAAACTGACTTTGAAGAGAGGATGAAGACATGGTTCTCCTTTAGAAATGCCACTAAGTTTATGTTAGCAAAGAACTGCTGATTAGTTCTTCCTGAACACTAACATTTGGTCGATGGTGGGCGAGAGGGGTGATCAGTTACACTTGAGTCTGTCAAAATTAAAGAAAGTGCAATAAAAGTTCCAACGTACAGAAATGTACCAATTAAAGAGAAATGAAAAACATAAATAATTGAGAATCATAAAAATGCGATGGGTAGTCAAAACTGACTTTAGAAAATCTCGGAGTTCAATTGAAATTAAAATGTCTTTTGTTTATTTATTAGAAAAAATACTTCATAATTTGTGTATTTGTTCAATGAACACTTGTTTCTATATTTCTGTCTTACTGTGCAGTTCAAATCATTACAATTGCAGTAACTGCCATAATGTCCCAGTGGGGGTTGCCAGAAATCAGACTCCAGTAATTATTATATGAGGATTGCAGGACACTGTCCTCTTGTTGCAGTACCTCCACTTTTTGCCTGATTGTTTATGCTAATTTGACTAACCAGGCCCCAGCACCTGTGCTCTTTCCCTGAAACGCTACCATTGTTTCCACAATTGGCACACCTCTGGCACACAGCTAAGTCCCTTGTTAAAGGTACCAGTGGTATCAAGGGCTGTGTGGCCATGGAACGTCCCTGAGGGCTGTAGCATGTATTGTGCTACCCTAAGGGACCCCTCACCAAACACATGCACACTGCCATTGCAGTTTGTGTGTGCTGGTGGGGAGAAAAAGGTAAAGTCGACATGGCATCTTTTCTGGGTGCCATGCACACACACTACTACCTGTGGCATAGGTAAGTCACCCATCTAGCAGGTCTTACAGCCCTAAGGCAGGGTGCACTATACCATAGATGAGGGTATAGTTGAATGAGCAGTTTGCCTCTACAGTGTCTAAGTCCATTCTTAGACATTTTAAGTACAGTGTGGCCATATTGAGTACATGGGCTGGGTGTTTGTCATTACACACTTCACAGCTCCATGATGGTTTCACTGAATAATGTTCTATTGTATAGTTTGTAGTAAGGCAAACAGGGTGTGTTGCAAAAGAAAGAATTAGCCTTGGAAGGCTACATATTGGAGGAAATGCTGTACATATTTTCTGTATTTGCAGGCCTGCTGAAAATGGCTAGTGTAACAGAACATACAGAACTAGCATTCATGCATTAATAGACTTACTTACACTTGGATCAGGTATATTTCATGAGAAAAGAGTGGAATCTTGAGAAATAATTTCCTGTTAAAAGGGCTTCCAGGATTCCATGTAGTATGCTCTGCATTAATAATAGAATATCCATAATTCAAGATGATGGAGCAAATGCACTGAGTGGCATATGAGATAGGGACTTGGGATCCAGAGCTAGAGCTTTAGCAGGTTTTTAGGAGTGATGCTGCAAGTTCCTTAGATTGTGAATCAGTTAATTTGCAGTTGTTAAGAGAGTTGATCCTGGAGAGAGGCATTTACATCTCATAAAGTCCCTTGAAAGGGAAAGGATGTGTGAAACACACCCAAGGCAATCTGAACTTCTGTGGAGTTTCGAAGTTGAGTGAAAGGGGTTAAATCGTCTTGGGAATGGCGTGCTTGGGAATGTCTTGCCTGAGAGGCTTTCACAAATGTAGAGTTTGATACTGCCAAAGTATTGGACCTGCCTTTAAAATGCTTTCTAATGACATTGCATAAAGAAGATACAAGAGGCAATGCAAAGTTATTTTTTTGGATCAGACAGATGTTGACGTCTGAGAGGTATTGGGTACGTTTTGGGAGTGAAGTGTTCGGTGAGTGTTTACTGGGTGAAAAGTATTTAAAGGGTGACAAACCTAGACCCAAAGACGTGTGGGCTAGATGATCTCTATTCTAGAATGTAGAAAAACAACCTTTTGTAACTGGATATTTCTCAGCAAGTGCAAATTTGTTAATCACACCAACTACAATGATAGAATAAAGTAAGTATAAAATGTTTTGGTCATTAAAAAACAATTTCCTTCAAGCAGTTAATGGAAATAAAGCCAGTGAATTCAAAGCATTGTATATAATGAAACATAAACAGGTGTTATATCTGTGTAGTCAAATAACATAATAGAATGGATTTCATTTCTGTTGGGGTTTCATTACAATTCTTCTTTTTCCTATCCAGGACATCTACAAAGATTAAACTTTTCCAGCACAGTTTTACATTTAATGATCAGACTAGAGTTACATGGACCCTCTACTGCTTATTCAGAATCACTTGATCTTCACACTTCTCCACATCTCATCCATTTATTTGATCACCTATTATACCCTTAAGAGGCCTCTACAATATCATGTATGGATGCATGTTTTTTGCCATGAAAGATTTCCTTCTGGAACAAAACACGTCAGGTGAACTTAAAATATCTTTGTGCCTCGACATGGGAACAAGGATTCAGTGTCTGTACTCATTTTTCTGCCCCACACCAATAGGATTGGATCCTCTAGACACAATTGACTCACTCTTGCACAATAGCGCATTGATTAGTGTCATGCTATATAGGCTTTTGTTTATGGAAGAGCAGGTGATGACGTCATTGCCACATGACTCTTAGTAAATCTGACGTTGCATAATTTTTTAACATTCACCCAATGCATCGCTGCAGATTTTCATATTATGTGAATGTCAGTGATCTAGACCCATATGTGTATATCTATATTTACAATTACAGAGCTAGATTCCTGAGAATTTATATTTATATACGTCTTTAAGGTTTGTCAGTATGGAGCCAACAATAGTAAATCCACTCTTACCTGTATGTGCTTACCTTGACGACATTTTGGTTAATATTTAGACCATCACATTTTTGAAAGACAATATTTCTGTCCTCGCCATTCTGACATACAACTGCCTCCGTGTTAGAAAACATCATACAGCTGAGACGATTCAGTCGAGTGTCCACAGTATAAACAGCAAATCTGCTTGAGTTGTCATTGTTGCATATGTTGTAACCTGTCATGTTCTATTAATCTGGAAAATGTCTTTGATCCATAGGCTCTCTTGTACCCTTGCAGCCCACAGGTTAGAAGTACCTATTACACTATCAGTAGCATTTTGAAAGGCTCTTTCATTGGACACAACTATATTAAGGACTGTACTAGAACATGCCCTTTTTTAGTATAGTGTAGGCATAGGGGTCGTTCATACGCATGCATAATCAAATAACCCCTTGTTGATTGAAACCGATATTGTGTGTTTGACCTTCACTCACATTTACATAAACAAAATGAATCATGTTAAATATTTGCTTACAGGAAGAAGAAAGCGAGAGAAACAAAAAGGAGAATGGCAAAATCGAAGCCTCGGCCCCCTAATCAGACTCGAGTAAGGAGACTTTTTTAAGTTACTGCAAAAGAAAATGGAGGCAGGGTATGTTTTTTGGAACTTAATGACGATGGCCATTGATCCACCCTTGCAAAAGCTACATTACATTATCCAAAAGCATGCTTATTGTTTTCTAGAAGGCTTAAGCAGTAATTTAATGGTGAAGAAATTGTAACGAGTTTAGTTTGCAGCGGTTCACATGGTAGGCAGCGGACCAATTGGTACACATTAGGGTTTCGCTTACAACATATATTGAAACTTTAGTTTGTGGCTAAAGTTTATTTGACGCTCTGCAGTTGACGGTTCCAAATACTTCCAGTACTGATTCACATGATCAAAATGTTTAGATTTTTACAAACCGAGTTCGACAAACTCATGGTTAAAAGCTCACATACTTAGTGGGTTTTTCCACTTGACTCAGCCTCTGTCAGAGGTGTGAGTGAGGAAGAATGTTTTGCTACTGAGTTCTGGGAGAAGCGTCTAGGTGGAGTTTAGTGGCTGTGTACAGTCCTGCGAAAACAGAAAAAGACATGCATTTGTGGGTATTCACAAATCTTCTCCATGGTTTTTATGCTCTGGAAAGATTCCATAAAAATGCAAAGTTTCTGCAATTTATTTCCACAGGAGAAAAGAATGGAGCACATCTATATTTTTGTGGTGATTAGGGACAAGGCTTCTTCTCTACAAGAACAAGATATTTCCACGAGGATAAACTCCATTTCAAAGAAAGTTCTTCAAACCAGTTTGATCTATAATGGTTAGGGTTGGAGGTCAGAGGCTTATATCTAGAAATGAATGTGATCGATTTCTATATGTATCTCTCAGGGATTCTTTGAATTCCAGCTAAATTAGTACATCTATCGTAAAAAGAGTTTACATTTAATCCACTAGTTTTGGGCACTTCAAAAATTACTTTAGTGAGCAAACTTTGGATCAAGTGATTCATGTACATTATCCTACGGACAGATAAAAATTGAATTATTTAATGAAAGAACCAACATCCTTGATTCGTAGAACATGTAGTGCAATCTGAGTATTCCCTTCTCTTCACAAAAATGTAACATGGTATATACTAGCTTGACAGCAGTTTTAATAACTACAAACTTCCATCCTAAAAATGTAACAATTAATTTACCATACAGCCAGTTGTTGAGACTGAAAAAAATATTTCTGAAGAAGTATTGAAACTAAAATTCCATATGAGAGGCTTTAAGGAAGAGAATTAAAAATAGCAGAATAAGAGATGGAAGATATATCAGGAGGAGAAAGTACAGAGAGAAAAAGGACTGGTTGATGTAAGTGGAAGTGATTGAAGGAGGAATGTAAGTGGAGGTACGCCACAAAAAGAGAACGCTGTATGCATATGCACATTGCCACACAATAGGCATTTTCAGAGGGAAAAATTAATTAAAAGACACTTTCAAGGTTTGAAGAAGAAAACGAACATTAAGACTATGATTAATGATAAACATATTCTTGCGAATAAGTTTATTGAGGGTGTATCTTGTTTTATTTCAGAAAATTCATAGTGACTCTACCTGAGGAAGGAGGATAGTTCTCAAAACGTATAGGAGAAGAAATTACATACTAACAAAAAGTGCAAAAAGTGAAAAAGTAATGGATAGCGAAATGAAGAGAAAAAATAATTCAATAGGGTGAACAGAGAAAGATGAAGTGAAAGTATGATTCATAGAAAATGCACATGTGTATTAAGAGAGTTAGGAATCCCAGACCTCTTAGAGAATGGTTGATGTGAGGAGTGGATGTTATCCTGACACCACTGCACCAAGAACATATTTTAAAAAAGCATATTGTACGAAAGACAGACTGAAATTAAGGTGTTCATACTTAAATAACAAGTTTACATTATAAGTAAGGTGCCATTGCTTTGATCTGCTATTATCTTAACATGTAATGTTAGGTTAAGCCGACTTGCACTACTTTCATGCTACAACTGTAGAATTCCTGGGATATGTGATCACTGATGGAATTTCCATGGATTGGTCCAAGGTACAGGCCATCCTGGATTGGGTAGCCCCAACATCCATCAAGGAAGTGCAACAGTTTTTGGGCTTTGCACATTTTTATCTGAGATTTATACCCTATTTTTCTACCGTGGTATCTCCATAACTCGTCTCCTACAAAATGGGATTAAGTTTCTCCAGGATGCAGAAGCTGAGAAAGCCTTCCAACATCTTAAAAACACATTCACTGAAGCACCCCTTCTCTGTCATCCCGACCCGGCTCAGCCATTTTTCGTGGAAGCAGACGCTTCCCACATGGCAGTGGGTGGTGTCTTGTACTAACGAGATCCTGGGTCTGGGCATTTCCATCCAGTAGCTTACTTCTCAAAGAAATTGCTACCCACAGAACAAAATTACACAGTGGCGGAGCGAGAACTTCTGGCCATCAAGCTTGCCTTCCAGGAATGGCGTCCCCACCTATTAGGAGATAGACACACCGTAACTATTTACACAGATCACCGTAATTTACAGTTTTTTCAAGCGACCAAGGCCCTGACACCTTGTCAATTATGCTGGCTTCTATTCTTTAACAAGTTTGACTTTGTAATCACCTATGGGCCCGGTACTACACAACAAAAGGCAGACACATTGCCTAGTATGGGTTTCTCCTCTGATGTTGCGCTAGAACAGGTCAGAAGCATTATACCCCCAGAAAAAAACGTGGCTGTGTGCACGTCCCAAGGGTTCCTTGAGAAAATAGGGTTAGCCCAACACAAGGTTCCCTGTTCAACTGACGTGTATGAAAAAGAGGGTTTACTATAGCATGCTAATCAGTTGTACATCCGTACCAAAGAACTACGGGATACAGTGTTACATTGGGGACATGATTCTGTCCTCGCAGGTCACCAGGGTGAGAAAAAGATGTTAGATCTCTGTCAAAGGTGGCTTTGGTGGCCCACACTTGTGCAGGATGTCAGAAGCTACGTCCAGACTTGTTCCACCTGTGTTCGGGCTAAAACCCCACATACTCCAGCCACAGGATTGTTACTTCCCATGCCAATTCCGGTGGCCCCATATCATACCATAAGTATGGATTTTATTTCTGATCTCCAGCTTCCAATGGACACACTATCATATGGGTGGTTGTAGATTACCTAACTAAAATGGCTCATTTAGTTCCATTAAAATGCCTCCCTACAGCTTCCAAACTCTCTGATTTGTTTGTCCAACACATTGTACGGCTTCATGGGTTTCCCATCACCATTGTTTCGGATCGTGGCCTCCAATTTATATCACGGTTTTGGCGTAGCTTCTGTTCCTCTGTTGGTATGGACGTCTGCTTGTCCTCTGCATATCATCCACAAACGGATGGGCAGATGGAACGTTCCAACCAATTGCTGGAGCAAATCCTGAGATGTTACATTGACACATGGTCTGCGGAGTGGGATAAGGCTTTACCTCTTGTTGAATTTGTATAAAACAACAATGTCCACATGGCTACAGGAGTATCCCCATTTTACTGTTTGTTTGGTCTGCACCCAAGAATGCTACCTATAACTGGGTCCCAAACATACACAAGAGTCCCATCAGTACAGAAACACCATAAAGAGTTACAGGGGATTCAAAAACAAGTACAACACCATTTAAAACTCTACCAAGCTCAAGTAAAAAAACAAGCAGACAAAAGAAGGAGACCTGCTCCCTCTTATCAGATAGGAGATCAGGTGTATCTCTCATCAAAAAATCTCCATCTTGCAGGAGCCAGAAAATTAAACCCCCGATTTCTAGGCCCCTTTCCATTTGCCAAAACCATCAATCCTGTGGTAGTAGAACTGACATTGCCAGATGATTTCAAGGTACACCCTGTGTTTCATTTGTTGTTACTCCGTCCCTATTCCCTTGATACCCGCATTGCCCCCCCCCGGTAAAGGTACATGGGCAATGGGAATTTGAAGTAGCCAGAATTCTTGACTACAGGCGCGTCTGTGGTGTTCTACACTATTTATTGGCTTGGAAAGGCTATGGGCCTGAGAGGACAATTCCTGGGAACCCGCATCCACAGTTCATGCTCCACGTCTTACTAAAAAATGCCATCTCCTGCACCCTTCCAAGCCCCGCCCTTTGAGAAAGTCCTTGGTGGGGAGGACTGTCAGGAATTACCAAGGTACCTCCTGCGTTATCTGTCAGCATCCCCAGGGATTAGGGTTAAATCATATCTCTGATCTTGGTTAAACCGTCATATTTCTAAGTAAACATAATGGGCCTGATTACAACTTTGGAGGAGGTGTTTATCCGTCCCAAAAGTGACGGTAAAGTGACGGATATACCACTAGCCGTATTACGAGTACCATAGGATATAATGGACTCGTAATATGGCTGGTGGTATATCCGTCACTTTACTGTCACTTTTGGGACGGATTAACACCTCCTCCAAAGTTGTAATCAGGCCCAATGTGCTATGTTACACAATTGGTTTTATCAATGCTTGTTTTACCAATGCTTGTTTGCTAATGTGAGCAGGTGTAGACATGTGCTTCTAATTGGGTGTGGTGTAGACATGTGCTTCTAAATGGGTGTGGTGACTCATCCAAATGTGGAAACTCAACTGCTTTCCTGATTGTCTATAAATAGCAGAGTGAAGGATGCCTCCCTGCTTGTCTTTGTTTTGCTTCCTGATCTCAGCATCTGATTTGGCAGTCCAGCCCCTGCTGTCATCCTCATATTCAGGACTTTGAGGCAATTCTTTTCTTTGTTCCTGTACCAGCTGACACCAGGCATTCCTCCAGTACCCCGGAAAAGACTGCAGCTAAGTGACTAGTATTCTCCAGGGAGTTTGTTCTTTGAGCGCCGAACTTTCCTAAAACAGCCGGTGTATTTCAGACCTCGTATTTTGCCAGAGTGCTTATCTTGAAGAGACAAATGCATTTCTGAACATTCTACATTATTATTGTAGTTACTTGCCTAAATTTGCTTCAGGAAATCTGCTTGAGCTCAACTACTACAAAAAGTGACAGTGCAATTTTAAAAGAACATTTACATGACTTTTCTTCCTCTAATAGCATAACTCTTGGATTTAAATTGTGTCATTCATGCCTGTGTTTCAGGTTTGAGGAATTTGCTTTTGGAGGGTTTTTCACACACACACAGTGAAACCAAACCAAACTGTGCCACACTAACTGTTTAAACCCAGAGTGGACATTTGTATTTCTTGGATTGTTTTTGTTCCTTTTAGTTTAACTTATTGTAGGAGGCTGGACTGGCTTGTAGTGAGTACCAAGGGGTACTTACACCTTGCACCAGGCCCAGTTATCCCTTATTAGTGTATAGGGTGTCTAGCAGCATAGGCTGATAGATAATGGTAGCTTAGCAGAGCAGCTTAGGCTGAACTAGGAGACGAGTGAAGCTCCTACAGTACCACTAGTGTCATATGCACAATATCATAAGAAAACACAATACACAGATATACTAAAAATAAAGGTACTTTATTTTTATGACAATATGCCAAAAGTATCTCAGTGAGTACCCTCAGTATGAGGATAGCAAATATACACAAGATATATGTACACAATACCAAAATATGCAGTAATAGTATTAGAAAACAGTGCAAACAATGTATAGTTACAATAGGATGCAATGGGGACACATAGGGATAGGGGCAACACAAACCATATACTCCAAAAGTGGAATGCGAACCACGAATGGATCCCAAACCTATGTGACCTTGTAGAGGGTCGCTGGGACTATTAGAAAATAGTAAGGGTTAGAAAAATAGCCCACCCCAAGACCCTGAAAAGTGAGTGCAAAGTGCACTAAAGTTCCCCAAAGGACATAGAAGTCGTGATAGGGGAATTCTGCAGGAAAGACACAAACCAGCAATGCAACAACGATGGATTTCCAGTCGAGGGTACCTGTGGAACAAGGGGACCAAGTCCAAAAGTCACAAGCAAGTCGGAGATGGGCAGATGCCCAGAAAATGCCAGCTGTGGGTGCAAAGAAGCTGCTACTGGACAGTAGAAGCTTAGGTTTCTGCAGGAACGACAAGGGCTAGAGACTTCCCCTTTGGAGGACGGGTCCCTCACGCCGTGGAGAGTCGTGCAGACATGTTTTCCCGCCGAAAGACCACCAACAAGCCTTGCTAGCTGCAAATCGTGCGGTTAGTGTTTTTGGATGCTGCTGTGGCCCAGGAGGGACCAGGATGTTGCCAATTGCGTCAGGGGACAGAGGGGGCATCGAGCAAGACAAGGAGCCCTCTCAGCAGCAGGCAGCACCCGCAGAAGTGCCAGAAACAGACACTACGAGGATGCGTGAAATGGTGCTCACCCGAAGTCGCACAAAGGAGTCCCACGTCGCCGGAGAACAAATTAGGAGGTCGTGCAATGCAGGTTAGAGTGCCGTGGACCCAGGCTGGACTGTGCACAAAGGATTTCTGCCGGAAGTGCACGGAGGCCGGAGTAGCTGCAAAAGTCGCGGTTCCCAGCAATGCAGTCTGGCGTGTGGAGGCAAGGACTTACCTCCACCAAACTTGGACTGAAGAGTCACTGGACTGTGGGAGTCACTTGGACAGAGTAGCTGGATTCAAGGGACCTCGCTCGTCGTGCTGAGAGGAGACCCAAGGTACCGGTGATGCAGTTCTTTGGTGCCTGCGGTTGCAGGGGGACGATTTCGTCGACCCACGGGAGATTTCTTTGGAGCTTCTAGTGCAGAGAGGAGGCAGACTAACCCCACAGCATGCACCACCAGGAAAGCAGTCGAGAAGGCGGCTGGATCAGCGTTACAGAGTTGCAGTAGTCGTCTTTGCTACTATGTTGCAGTTTTGCAGGCTTCCAGCGCGGTCAGCAGTCGATTCCTTGGCAGAAGGTGAAGAGAGAGATGCAGAGGAACTCGGATGAGCTCTTGCATTCGTTATCTAAGGAATCCCAAGAGACAGAGACCCTAAATAGCCAGAAAAGAGGGTTTGACTACCTAGGATAGAGGATAGGTTAGCAACACCTGAAGGAGCCTATCAGAAGGAGTCTCTGACGTCACCTGATGGCACTGGCCACTTAGAGCAGTCCAGTGTGCCAGCAGCACCTCTGTTTCCAAGATGGCAGAGGTCTGGAGCACACTGGAGGAGCTCTGGGCACCTCCCAGGGGAGGTACAGGTCAGGGGAGTGGTCACTCCCCTTTCCTTTGTCCAGTTTCGCGCCAGAGCAGGGCTAAGGGGTCCCTGAACCGGTGTAGACTGGCTTATGCAGAAATGGGCACCATGTGTGCCCATGAAAGCATTTCCAGAGGCTGGGGGAGGCTACTCCTCCCCTGCCTTCACACCATTTTCCAAAGGGAGAGGGTGTAACACCCTCTCTCAGAGGAAGTCCTTTGTTCTGCCATCCTGGGCCAGGCCTGGCTGGACCCCAGGAGGGCAGAAGCCTGTCTGAGGGGTTGGCAGCAGCAGCAGCTGCAGTGAAACCCCGGGAAAGGCAGTTTGGCAGTACCAGGGTCTGTGCTACAGACCACTGGGATCATGGGATTGTGCCAACTATGCCAGGATGGTATAGAGGGGGCAATTCCATGATCATAGACATGTTACATGGCCATATTCGGAGTTACCATTGTGAAGCTACATATAGGTAGTGACCTATATGTAGTGCACGCGTGTAATGGTGTCCCCGCACTCACAAAGTCCGGGGAATTGGCCGTGAACAATGTGGGGGCACCTTGGCTAGTGTCAGGGTGCCCTCACACTAAGTAATTTAGCACCCAACCTTTACCAGGTAAAGGTTAGACATATAGGTGACTTATAAGTTACTTAAGTGCAGTGTAAAATGGCTGTGAAATAACGTGGACGTTATTTCACTCAGGCTGCAGTGGCAGGCCTGTGTAAGAAATGTCGGAGCTCCCTATGGGTGGCAAAAGAAATGCTGCAGCCCATAGGGATCTCCTGGAACCCCAATACCCTGGGTACCTCAGTACCATATACTAGGGAATTATAATGGTGTTCCAGTATGCCAATGTAAATTGGTGAAATTGGTCACTAGCTTGTTAGTGACAATTTGTACAGAGAGAGCATAACCACTGAGGTTCTGGTTAGCAGAGCCTCAGTGAGACAGTTAGGCACCACACAGGGAACACATACATATAGGCCACAAACTTATGAGCACTGGGGTCCTGACTAGCAGGGTCCCAGTGACACATAACAAACATACTGAAAACATAGGGTTTTCACTATGAGCACTGGGCCCTGGCTAGCAGGATCGCAGTGAGACAGTGAAAACACCCTGACATACACTCACAAACAGGCCAAAAGTGGGGGTAACAAGGCTAGAAAGAGGCTACTTTCTCACACTTATGCATGCAGGAAAGTTATATGTGATATAATTAATGCCCTTGTTTCTCTTTCCTGTGCAACCTCAGTTCTAATTGTAGTGTGCAACAGTGTATCCCTGTGAAGCCAGCCCTAGTGTCGCAGAACTGATTGTTATGGTACTCAGTTTGGGTTTTTGGTAATGCAGTGTTAGTAATTGTGCCAACAGTTATTATTATCCAAGAAAAGTGATGGAGCATCCCAGTGTTCTTCTACCGCTCCCGTGCCCATATCAAAAAGAGAGATTCAGTTTCAAGGAAGTTGAGTGCACAAACTCTACTATCAGTCTGCTAACAACGACCTGCCCCACAAAGATACAGGGTGCCTGGCTAGACCGTCAAGACGTGGCAGTGTTTTATCTCTTTCTCTTCCAACTCCCCCTTTCCTTTTGGGACACCTGCCAGGGTTTATGTGTCCACCAGGAAGTGCCGTGAGGTGTTCCAGGAGGTCGGGGCATACCATCGCCCCTGCAGATATCCTGCTTTTCAGGTGAATGGCCCGTCTCAACAGGAGGGGTTTCCTCCCAGAGCCTGTGGAAGTGCTTCGAAGGGCACAGATGGTGCCCTCCTTGCATAATCTAGTCTAGACTGGTGTAGGGACCCCTGGTCCCTTCTCTGGCACGAAACTGGACAAAGGAAAGTGGAGTGACCACTCCCCTGTCCATCAACACTCCAAGGGTGGTGCCTAGAGCTCCTCCAGAATGTCCCTGGGTTCTGCCAACTTGTTTTAAGGATGGCCAGGGAACTCTGGGTGCATCTGCATCCTTTACTTCATCTTCTACCATCGGATCAACAGCAGAACTGCTCCAGGAACTCTACACCTCAACAAAGTACCCAAGAAGACTACTGCAACTCTGTAACTTCAGCTCCTGCCAGCAACTGCAACAGTTTCCAGGTTGTGCACACTCTGAGGACTTCCTGTCTTCATCCCGCACCAGAAGAACCAAAGGAATCTCCCGTGGAGTGACGGAGTCACTTTCCTGCTTCAGCAGGCACCTCTCTGCAGCGACAACTGGTACTCTGGGTCCCCTCTCCCGATGACGAGCATGGATCCTGGAACACAGGTGGTGGACTAAAGTGACCCTGACTATCCAAAGGTCCAGCTGTCCAAATTTGGTGGAGGTAAGAGCTTGCCTTCCCGTGTCAGACAGTACCCCTGTGCACACAGTGTTTTGCAGTTCCTAGGGCTTCTGTGCGCTTCTCCAAGAAATCTTTTGTGCACAGCGTAGCCCAGGTCCCCAGCACTCTATCCTGTGGCCTCAGCTCTCTGAATTGTTTCCCGGCGGCGTGGAATCCCTGTGTGTAGTGCTGTGATAATTGCCATTTACAACTCGTGTGTCCCCATGCTGTGGGACTCCTGTGCATGCTGCCTGGTCTTCTGAGGGCTCTCTGAGTTACGGAGAGCCCCCTCTGCCTCCTCCTCCTGGGTAAAGTCGACCTGGTCCTTCCTGGGCCCAGGCAGCGCTATTTTTCACAAACTGCAAGTTTTGCATTTACCAAGGCTTGCTGGTGGAATCCCCTGATGCAAACCAGACTACATTCATCCATCCAGTGTGGGGCATACTCTGCACCAACCAGGAACCTGTATCTGTCTTCTTTGATGCAATACTGACTTTGTCTTCTCATCAGTGGTTCCTCTTTTGCACCTTCATCTGGGTTAGCAGGGGCTCCTGTTCTCCCTAGACTCTTCAGTGCGTCTTGGTCCCCTTCTTACACAGGTCTTCAGGCCCAGGAATCCATCGTTGGTGTCTTGCAGTCTCTTCTGGTTCTTGCACTGTCTTCTACCACGACTTCTAGTGTATTTTAGAATACTTATTGTGTTTTACTCCTGCTTTCCTGGGCTCGGGGTGAGGTATTTTACTTACCTTTGGTGTTTTCTTACACTCCCAGAGCCCCTCTATAGACTACACTTGCCTAGGTGGGAGACCGACTTTCACATTCCACTTTTTTAGTATATGGTTTGTGTACCCCTAGGCCCTTTGCAACCTACTGTGATTTTCACTATTTGCACTATTTCCTGACTATTTACTCACCTGTTTTTGGTTACTAGTGTAGATTTTGTGTATAATAATTACCTCTTAAGGGAGTATTGTCTTTCTTGTGTGTAAGTACTGTGTGACTACAGTGGTATTGCAAGAGCTCTGCATGTTTCCTAGTTCAGCCTTGGCTGCTCTGCCTACAGCTACCTCTAGACAGCCTGGCTTCCAGATACTGAGTACATTTCACTAATAAGGGATAACTGGACCTGGTATATTGTGTAAGTACCTGTGGTGCCCACTACAAACCAGGCCAGCCTCCTACAGAGATCATGCAAATCTGATCATGCAAGTCTCTCTTGGCTTGGCTAGCTGGCATCCCATCCATGAACATCAACAAGGTCAGTTAAAGAACAGAATAGGAGCAACATAAAAAAGGTTGATGCAGAGCTGAAATGTGCTTGTGAAGCAAAGCCACATACACTTGTAGCAGTGGTGTCATGGGCAGCCTTCCACTGGTCTCTGGTGAGAGTTCAAGAGGACTTCAAAGGTTCTCTGTAAGCCTTGGATTCACGCAGGGCCTCCTCACACGCAAGTTGAGCAGTACAGTAAGACACTAAAGTGTTAGAAGGGGACTTCAGGCTTATTTCTACCCAGGAAGAAATTGGCAGCTCTTCAGTCCACCTTCTGCAAGCACAAACAGCAGAAGGGTCCACTCTGTTTCCTGGAGGTGTTGAACAGGCTGCAAGAAATTTCCAGCTTATGTGTTCAGCTTTAGGTACTTGGATCATGACTCAATGCCAGAATCGGAACATCCTCCAGGTTAGGAAAATATGATCACTCAGGCTGGGGCTAAACTTCCTTCCTAGGAGGAACCCCTGGGTAGGTATTCCACTAAGAGCGTATTGCAGTCATCACCTCCTTTGTGCAGATGGCATGACCAGGCACACCCTAAAGGGTGGTACTCTGATTGTAATACTGATGTATTCTCTGAAAGAACAAATAGCTAGGAATTTGTACTTGGGATTGTTCCCTGTGGGCAGCATCCTTTTCCATCCTTACAAACTGACAGCTATACCTATCCCTAATGATGTGCACCAGCAGTGTTCACAAAGCATTTACCATGCAAACACATTAGAACGATTGACACTGCAAAATGGTTATCCAAACATTCAAACATTAAAAAACATTAAACAGGGTCCCTCCAGCTCACCCATGTATATGGGTTTAATTTACATGAGGAGTTGAGTAGGTAACTGGATGCAGGTAGTGCAGGTCAAAACTTATGTGGCAGCACCTTGGAATCCTAGCTATTATTCCCCCTAAATAGTAGATCCTGCGCTAGAGGACGATGGATCGAAGTGACATAGGTTTGAGGGGATGTCATCTATGAGTGAGGTGATCATCAACAATAAACAATTTATAATCACAATTTATATCAACTATACTCAATGACCACACCGGTTTATTAAAAGTATTATGAATTTTTTTCCCTATAGTAACAATGCTAATGTCACGAATATAACTCTTAAACACAAATGATAGACATATAAGATTAATAAAGGCTGATTATATCTTCTTACGAATCTCAATCTGATTAGGACAATCAAACACATTATTTCCAAAAGAATCACGCTTATTAATAGAGTAATGATCGGTAATAATGGCAATGTGTTCATTAGTTAAGCAATCAAATGATCTCAAACATGTCATAAGTATTTCGATTTAATTAATCCCTCACTAACCACAAATTAGCATTAACATGTTGGACTTCATGTGAAAAGAATTTAGTAACACAAATTTTGAAAAACTCGTATTCTAGGTTAATGTAAAAATAATATTATATTGTGCAGCAGTTAATATCACATATTGCAGCTGGTACCTGAAAAGAAAATATATCATGATTTTGCCATATCATACTTTACCCAATTATTAGAAACATCAACATCAACATGCAGTCTACTTCAGCCAGTACCACCAGTTATAGCTACACCCTCGTAGCTGCAAACTCGGAATCAGCAACTCAGACCCTTCTCAAAAGCTCATAATAATGATGATCCCTTCTACTACATCCCTGACTTGTTATACTAAATTCTCAAAGGTTATGATTTGTCAGTCCTTGTGGTGTTTTTTCTCTAGCCAAACAACAACTAAGTTGATAACCTAAAATACGACAATTCAACATTAGCTGAAACATTTTCCTCGTTTCATAATCTTCTTCCTCTTCCGACTCGTCTGAAGCTCTATTGCCTCATCTCCGTTCAATCACCGCTTCTCAGGAAGAAACTGTTACTGTTTCCATCTCAATCCCATCCTTGAGGAAAGACCAGATATTAGTGATGCTGAAGCAGAGATGCTTATTAAAATTATTAATGAGTGTTATGCATTATTAACTGATGAAAAGAATTGTTAAAATGAATAGTTAGAGAAATTAATGTGCACATTTAGAAATGTGACCACGAAGAGTGGCTGCCAATGCTTATGAATTATACTAAAAATAATTGAAATATATGAAACTAATGACAATTAATAATAAAAATGTAATAATATGTCATAATGAGATGAATAACGTATGTTTTGCCTTATAATGTAGAGCTAACTTAGCTGAAGTCATGGCCTAGTTTTGCCAGGCCTCGTGCAGAAGCAAAAATTACTAATGGACATTGTAGAAGTTGCTAGTGCATTTGAACTGTCCTCGACCCTCTTGTGTTAATGTTGCTTAGCTAGACTTTCTGCAATGTACCAACGGATAGGAGATGATGAAGTCAATTTGATACAATTATGTGTAGAGTAGGCTAAATGTACTTTCCCAGGACTTGAACAATGAGAGCACTGACCGAAGACAAAGATGCAACATTTTTGATACTTGAAGAGCCGGATGATGAGAACATCGTACAGTGAACCAATCAAGAAGCTGTGAAAGACGAAATATTAGAACTCATAGATTTGTAGAATAAATGCGTTGGATAGCGTCATATATGGTGATTAGTGAACCAATTAGGAATTAGGGGCATGGACTGGAAAACTCTAATAAAAGGTCATGACAAGGGGTTAAAACTTCAGAATGCGGTAAATGTGAGGAGATAATTGGAGAAGTCAGAAGACGCGTTCCAAGATCCTGTCATTGGGCTTATGCTCTTGAAAGCCTGATGTGTTTGCTGACCGATTGATGACCTGAAGACAAAGATTGACTTTGTTGCTGATCCATTCTGTGGATTGGTAGCTATGACAATGTGACTGATTCACTTTTGTGCCTTTTCTCCTAGGTACCGACTGTGCTGTTTTATAGATATTCCTCTTAGTTAGATGTTTTTCCACATTCATATTTTACAAATTGTTTTCGCATGAAGTCCCACATGCTGATGCTAATCTGGGGTAGGTAGGGTTATCTTGGGTGACGCAGACAGTGACAATGATTGATGGACTGAATTGTTGAACTCTGCTATTAATGATTGCTTATTCAGTTTTGCTAGCTTGTGATGACACTTTAGAGTGGATGTTTTTACAAGTATCAATTAGATTATGTTATTGGTGGTCGTTAAAGAACTGATATTGAGTTGACTAATAGAGTTTGAATTAACCATATCCCTTAATATTGTAACCAATAGGGTGTAGAAGCAAAACCAATGATCCTGGGTATATGGCTGAGAAAACTCTGTCAAAATATTTTGGGATTGGGGTTGCACCATCGATCACTATGATACGGAAAGACTGTGAGGGCAGTGCTGTTATTCTTGCTGTGGAGAAATGGTGCATGAATATGGACTGGTGTAATACCACTAGAAAATATGTCTTTTTTTTATATTGCGAAAGTACCTTAATAAATTCCTGAAGATATCGATACTAAGGATAGATATTCATACATTGGTACAGTGTTTGCCATGGTAAATCCTATCCATTTTCCCCTAGTAGTTTCCGGTAGCAAACACTCATTTTTGAAAAGCCAACGCCGTTAGCACCCAGTACAGTGCCGCTTTTATTGCACCCCTTAGCGCCCTCTACCTCCACCATGTGTGTGCCTGCCATATTTAAAATACGGAGCACCATGACGCAGGGTAGGGGGCAATAGCGTCAACATTTTTGACACTATTGATTTTCTCTTCAGGGTTAGCGCCAGAATGTTGGTGCTAACCATGAACAGTACATAGGGGCCCATTTTAAATATTGGTGTGCCTCTTTTAACACCTGCTCTGAGTTATGTTAAAAATGCTGCAAAAAATGACACAAAGAAATCTTTTAGGACCATTTGTTCAGGCCCCCTAACAGGGGAAAACCAATTATATACATTATGCCTGGCACAGGCATAATGTGGTGCAAGGGGTTACAAAATGGTGCAATGCATGCATCGCGCCACTTTTTTACTCTGGCGTGGCGATTGTGGGCTCATTGAGCCACATTAGCATAAAAAAGTGATGCTAATGAAGCGAAAGGAGGCGCTAGGCCCTCTTAAATCTGGGCCTTAGTGTGTTAGCCACTAGCCAAGATATGTTTTTTACCTTGCGATTCCACTGTGTTGAGCACAAAAAAATAGATTCCAGCGGTTTGGACCGGGAATCATGCAATTGTCCAACTTCGCAGTATTTTGGATCACAAAACTAGTCACTGTGATACCTGGAGCCCTCAGAGAAAGATAGTGGGCTGTACTTGCCTCTGTCATAGCAAATTACTACAATTTTGTTTTGGTTTATGTTCTTTTCCTTGTCCTCTGACCTTAGTCCCTTTTCGTGATGCTAGTAGCTTGTTTGACAACATTCTCTTTCATGACATTGTGGAACGCACTGGCGGAAGGAATAGATCTTCTCTTTTGCCTTAAACGATAATGATAATTGGGATAATAAATGCTTCCTTAGACTGAATTCTAGGTAGCTCTGATGAACAAAAAAACATGATTTACCCCTAATACATCACGTTCTCTTATCAATATACTTAGGAAGCAGTTCAGTTATCATTTATTAATTTCGGTCATCCAGTGACCATAAAAAATACAAAATGCAATAGAATCACCAAAACAAGCACATAAGCTTATAACAATTCATCATCATGAAAATCAATTAAAACATAATAATAAAAGACATGTCATACATAGTTGACAGGTCATACTTTGGCTGTGGAACGCAGGTGTATCGCTCGCTGTATTTAGTTTGTAATTGCAAAGCATACCTCTATAGAAGGCAATGTTTGCCAAAACGCCATGGCAGCCCTGACATTTTAAAATTAACTTTTTTTTAAAAGGGTGAAATAAGCATTTTCCTTGTCGCTGAGTCGAATTTACAAAACAGGATAAAATGCATTCTGCTTTGTTTGAATTGACCATTGCGCAGACAGACAGGCAGAGTGGTGGCAAACAAGCCAGACTTAGGGTAAACTACGAGAAAGTGCACAGTATTCAGACATAGGGGCCGATTATGAGTTCGGTGGATGGTTTACACCGTCTGCTGAACTTCCAACGGGGAGGTTACCGCCGTACAGGCTACCCCCCCTCCAGCCCATTAAGAGTTTATCGCTAGGTCAGCAGGTGGAAACCCGAGTTTCCACCCACTGGCCTTGTGGGAAACAGCCTACAGCATTGCCTCTGGCTTGTAATCGAGCCGGCGGCAATGCTGTAGAGCGCATGGTGAACCAGCACCCCCGCAATGTTCACTGTCTGCAAAGCAGACAGTGAACATTACAGTGGTGCTGGCCAGGGTGGCCTGCACTGCCCATGCCTCTGCAACAGTTCTCTGCCAGCATTTTTAATGGCGGTGGTACCCCCATGAAACAGCTGGTGGAGGGGTCGTAATCTTGAGCTGGCAGTTCCCTAGCAGCCCGACCATCAGGGTCGTAATGAGGTAGCAGTGTTCTGACCACCATCTGCAAGTCTGGCGATCTAGTGACCGCCAGACTTGTAATGAGGCCCATAGTCTTATAATGAGGTACCTGTGGCATAGGTTACTGACCCATGTCATATAAGGATCAATGCTGCAGCATGTGCTAATCCACACATATGCAGCTACAGTAGCCATTTCAGCATTTTTACAATCCCTTTCTTCAGCACATTTACATAATAATAGTTTCTTCAAAGGTCTAGACAAACTGGATCTGAAAGCACGGGAGTTCAAAAACAGCTCATCTAAGCCCGGTCAATTACATATTTCATGTATGTATGTATGCAGTCCATGGAATTTTTGAACTGCTGCATTTTCAGGCATATATCTAAGAAAGCATGGTTCAATGCGTTTTCTTCCTTGGACCACATTTTCAGCCACAACAAAAGCAGCTAAAGCCATCTAAGTCACCTATATACTCCATTCTGGTTTCCATGTGACATATGAAATTAGTGGTAGACTTTGGGACTGCAATTAACCTTTTAATAAAACCATTTTCTACCCTTTCGAAACCTATTCTACACTTATTTGACCGCTGATGACCCACACGCCTTCCCAATATGTGGCAGCTATGCTGCATTTAGCACTGTCATTTTTTTCAGCTCATTAATTAGCTTACTATTAATTCTCACTGCAAACCCCAAAACTGCTTTAGTGCTTCTTGCTAATGTTGCTACCCTACCTACTTATTCGCCAGTTCACTTATCATTTCAGGTAAAAGTTGAAGTTGGAAGAAAGCTTAGTACCCAAGCCAGGTTGGAGTGTGAGACATTGGTGCATTTATAAATGATTTGTGCATATTCATAAATATGTGTAATTTTTGAACGTTTGTGGATGTGATTAGGCATTGCCAATTAATGGTAAGAAAAGGTTTATGGGCGATGGGGCATCTAACTTTGGACGATGCAAAAGTAAGAGCAGCTAAAGTCATTGACAGTCTGTGACTTGGGTGAAGTGAAAACATTTAATGAGGATAAAACACTGGTGATCTGTGTAGTGCTGTGAATAAAATGGTAAAACATTGTCAAATGTGAGTAAAATTAGAATAACTTAATAGGACCATCTAGTGAACTATATCAAAATACATTCAAAACCCATAGTGGCATCATCAAACAAGGAACTTGCTAGAATATTTTTTGTTGTTAGAGATAAAGACTGGCCAAACAGATTTTTTTTTTCTTCCTACACCGGATATACCCTTTAGCATCTTTTTTGGTGCATAGGCACTTTACATTTAGGTTTTTCATAGAATGTCTAACCACAAACAAAAACTGTAAACATTGTGGCTTTTCATTTCATTTTGCAAATGTATGTGTGATTAAGCAAAAGGCTATGACAAACTGTTGTGAGGAGTGTTAGAGAAGATCAAGATGTTTTAATTAAGGGACTTAGGGCCAGATGTAGCAAAGGTTTTTCCCCATTCTGTGTCTATGGGAAAAAGTGTTTGTACATATGGCCCTTAGCATGCTGATAGATGCTGACTATATTGAAGTATTAAGTCACAACCATTAATGAATGACCATGTGTGTTTTGAAGCTATTGTATCATGACTTAAAAGTCATAATTGACTCTGGTTTGTTGTAAACCAACATTGCAGAGAAACTCTAAGAAAGCTTTGGTGTACCCAGATGTACATTTTTTCAGTGCTTTTAAGTAATAAAATAAATGGGTTCAGAAGCTGAATTGGGGCCATGTAAGTCTCAATACACAGTGACCATTTGTAATTAAAGAAAAGCTTCAGAGAACAAAATCCAACTTCAAAACAATAAAGGTTTATTCAAATATAAGAGTCGTTACAGAAGGCAAATGGTAGTTAGTCTAATTCAAATCAGCCTCAATAGTGCATAAAATAATGTAAACTGCAAGAGGTAACATGAGGTCACCCCCCTCCCTAAAGCAAGTACATAGCCAGAACCAAAACATAGTTCAGTAAGTGGACTAGCATAACTCTGCTCAGGTTCAAAGTCAAGGAGAGGCTAAGTATAAATCATTAGGCATAATAGCACAGAGTCTGTATACTTCAAAAGGTGAGAAAGGTTTATGTGTAAATAAAATAGACAGACTAATATGGAAACTGTTCCATTCAGAAAGGAAGAAACGTCTGGCATATCTCCCCAAATTCCATTAGTTTCAGACAGTAAAAGGAACACTCCTGACATAGTGAGACCTGAAAACGCAAGACTGTACTAATAATCCTTCATTCATGTAAGCCAGTAGGAAAACAAGACTATACCCTTTAGCATCTTATAGGTGCATAGGCACTTTACATTAAATAAAAAAACATACATCAAATAAGAAACATAATTATAATGAAGCGTACATAGGAAATCAGAAAATAATGTCTCAATATACATACTACAATTACTTAGAAGCAGACCAGGTCAAAGGCCTTGAATATTTTGCAACTGCAGCAACAGAAAGGCCAGTGAAGCTGGCCCATGAGAATAGTAAAATGCTCCTCTGTCGAGCAAGAGAAGGAACAGACAATCCGAGAATCGAACCAAAGAATCTTATCTCATCCCCTGGGGTGCCACTTTGCGATAAGCTCCTGGATTTTAGAACTATCATAGCAAAAGTAGGTCTATCCCTCACTGTGAATCCGTGGGGTTGCTGGCTCCATTAAAGATACCATAGCCCCGAGTTTTTGCAGAGCCTGGATAAATTCGACAAGTAGTCAGCATCTCACAACCGTTTGGTGAGAAAAGTTACTGCAAACAAAAAACTCAGCTCCACAGGCTTAAACCTGTAGTTTAGGTGTGGCAGCTCGGTAGATCTCTTGTCTGAGAATGAAGTTCCCCAAGTATATCAGGAGTGCTTTTGGATACTAGGATGGTTTGATAGTTGTCTTAAACTGGAATCTATGGGCCCTCTGGACCAGGCAGTCCATAGCCCAGTCACTGAGGTCAGGAAACGCTTCCTGAAACAGACGAACAATAAATCTCCTAGGGTTGTTCCCCTCCAAACCTTACAGAATCCCAAGGAACCGGAGGTTGTTCCTACGTTATCTATTTTCTAGGTCTTTAATCCTGGATGAGATTGTCGCTGCCTCTTGTCCTGATGGGCGATCTTTGCAAAATTGTCCTCCACCGTCTTCTGGATGGACGCTTGGCTTGATTCCACTGCAACCACCCAGGGTTAGGGCATGTCCATTTTCTTGAGAAGTTTCCGAAGGACCACTTGAGTTTTTCAAGTGGGCCGATTTAGTGCCAGTGAGTCTTTCCTATACTCCTCATGGTGCTGCAGCAGAAGGTGGTGTATTGTGGCCAAAGTTGGTGCCTCCGATGTTGGCACAGACCCTGCCTGTCGCTGGCCTTCCAATGGAGATGGCAACAGAGGGGTAAAGTTGAAAGATTGAGAAGGGGCTTGAGATGAAGCTTAAATAGACAACGCTGCTGAAGGAATTATGGTTGGGTTGAGTAGTTAGTGGGGGTTAGTTCAGTGCCATCAGGATCCCACGCCAGCTCTCCTTCTTCACCCACGATGTAAAGAGTCGGGTCTATGATGCCTTGGTCGAAGGCAGATCTCACCACTTCTCTAGATCTATCTTCCTCAGTACCCATCCCCTTCATAGACCTAGACAGCTGGGTGGCACAGAGCCAGTATTTGAAAAGGGCTTTGCTACTGGTGACAAGGTATTGGCAGATATGATTGTTTGCACCGCTTGGTCTACCTCATCCTCCCAGTTACTATCAGACAAGTCTGGAAAAGAGAAGAATGTTTTTTATGAGTCGCAAACCACCCCTGCGATGCCACTGGTGCTGCTGGCGCCGATTCTATGGTCTGCTCAGAGAGGGTGGAAGAATTTAATAGAGGCAGATGGACATAGATGAGCCGAAGGTGCTGTCCCAACGATTCCCACTTACATTTAATACAGAGCATAAAGGGGGCTGAGATCAATTGCTCCAGCAATAACTTCCTCCACTTTTTGAAGTTGGAATTCCCTAAGAAGTCCATCAGCCAGGCCTATCAACTTAGAGGCTCAACAAAGGGTAGACATTTTTCAGACTTTGGCCATTAGGTGGAACCGACACCTTGCTGTCCTAGTTACTCCAGAGGAATCGAGTTGTACTAATCTTCTATCTCATACAGTCTTGAATGTCTCTCTAGTGAAAATTCATCAGTTTAAATTGATCAAAGATTTCTATTATACTCACTACTGACTTTGAGCTATGAATGTGAGGGGCGATTCCAAGGGCCAGAGTTAAGGAGAAGTGGCGCAGCGCGTGCTGCGCAGTGCTGCTCCAAAATTGGCAGCGCCGCATCACTTCAGAAATGCAGGGCTGCATCGTATTTAAGTGAATACCAAGCACCCCTGTGTTTCCCCCTGTGCTGGGGCTAAATTTAGCTGCCAACGCAGGCATCCTTGCACCAAGGTTGTCCTCGTTAAGGAGTGTGATTGTTTATGTCCAGGAAGTTGTCCCTTCCTGCACATAAACAATCCCTAATGGCGCTTTGTCACAATGCAGCACACACAGAAGTGCCAAAACGTAATTTTCAAATGATTGTTTATGTGCAGGAAAGGACACCTTCCTGCACATAAACAATAATTTTTGACATTTTGCTCTTTCTATGCATGCTGCAGTGTGCAGCACGCATAGAAAAAGCAAAAAATGAGGAGGAATAAAAGTATTGCATGGGAAGGGGCCGTATGTACAAGGTGGCGTTAAGCCACAAAAAGTGGCTTAATGCCACCTCGCAAGTACGGCACAGTGCTTAGCGCCACAGGAGCATCACAAAAAGTGACGCTCCTGTAGCGCTAGGGGCCTATAAATAAGGCCCTCAATGTTTTCGGTGCTCTGGCAATCTCACAGACAGTGCATATTTTTGCCACTTGAGGTCCCTTTATAGACACAACAATTATTGTTCTGAACCAGATAAGGACCAAACTGCATCTCTCTCATCAATCAAGACTGGAAAATTCAAGCAAACATTTTGTCAGGTATACTTTCTCCAGTGCTATACCATATTATTTATCCAGATCACTCAGGATCCCTGAAAACTAGATTATTTTCACATAATACTAGATTATTATTTTATACTCTTTGTCCCTGAATAAGTTTGAATCCCCTCTAGGTTTGTTGGCTTTGGGTGCTGCAAAATCATTTGATAAGGTTGACTAAAAATATTTATTTCAATCCCATACTATAATTCTATTTAGTACTACCTTTTGTTGATAGTTAAAGCATTGTATTTACTATCATCATCGACAATTGATGTTAATAGCATTAATTAAGTTTCCTTTCATTTATTCAGAGGTACTAAGCAGGGTGTCCTTTATTAGCCATTGAGCCATTGTTATATCTCATTCATACCTCTATGGATAATACAGGTATTACCATTAATAATACAGTAATTAACACTTCTGCCTATGCAGATGAGGTTCTGTTATATAATAATAATCCACCATATATATTTGCTGGCTAGACAAAGTATTATTAATGCTTATGCTTTAGAGTTAGATTATACTTTAAATATCAATAAACCAAAGCTTTCCAAGTAAATATATTTTGGATTGTGGATATATTACCTGGCAGTGGTATTCTCTGGAATACATCCACCCTTAAGTGCCTTGCCATTTATTTTCTAAATACAATAAAGTGAATAGTTGAGTTAAATTTTAAGAAATTAATATCTAAAATATGGACAAATTAAACAAATGGTCTTTACTGATCCTACGATGGTTGGGGAAAATTGAAGCAAATAAAATGGTGATATGCACAATTAATATGTCTTGTTGATGCTACATGTAGTTTCCTACATCTTTCTTTATTAACATGAATAAAATCCTTGCTAAATTAATTTTTATAAATAAAGGCCCAGAGATTAAATATAAAAAATTTCTGACTTCTAACTTAGTAGGTGATTCAGTATCCCTGATTGTAAAAATATCATGTTTTTTTAAACTGCGCAAAGTGTTTCAATGTAAAAAAATATTTGTAGCACTCTTTCCTTGATAAGCAATCTTTACTATGGATCTTAAAAAACATGAGTTTATTCTCCAATTGTATGAATAACTAAAATTGCCCTATCATGTCTTGATACAATATTTGGCAACAGAATTGTTTCTCCAAAAAAAGTATCCATATGGTATAATTGCATGATTTAATTGAATTAATCGATCTCTTGTGGTAATAAAATGGATTAATACTGGTGTAATTACATATCAAATACTTGTTAAAGTAATATGTTTCTATCTTTTCTGTACAAATTAAATTTCATATGTCCATTGCTGAATATCCCATATATGCTCTATTGTGTGATGTGATCTTTAACACCGACAATTGTTCTATTCCACATCCCAATTTTCTGATGTAGAAATTTTCATTAATATGCATGGAATATCTAGTCATACTGCATTTAAAACCTATTAAAAAATAATATCTGCACACTCTATCAGTCTGCTAAAAATAAGTCAATTTTGGAATCCCATCTGGAAGAATTGGTTGTGTGTTATCTCAAACTGGTCGCTACCTTATATATGTCAAACCAAATTGTTCATAATAAATAATTGTTTTTGGACTTCTGTTGAGTTATATAATGCAAACTTCATTGAAAAATCAGATTGTTGGCACTGCAGTAAGGCACTTGTACATTAACCCCTTAGCTGCTGGGCCTTTTCCCCCCCAGTGCTGAGCCCTTTTTTGGCTATTTGGGGTAGTTCGCGCTTAGGGCTTCATAACTTTTTGTCCACATAAGCTAACCACGCCAAATTTGCGTCCTTTTTTTCCAACATCCTAGGGATTCTAATGGTACCCAGAGTTTGTGGTTTACCCTGGAGGAGACCAAGAAAATAGCCAAAATACAGTGAAAATTTAGTTTTTTCCAAAAAAATGGGAAAAAAGGGCTGCCGAAGAAGGCTTGTGGTTTTTCCCCTGAAAATGCCATCAACCAAGGGTTTCTGGTGCTGAAATCACTATCTTCCCACCTTTCAGGAACGGGCAGACTTGAATCAGAAAACCGAATTTTTCAACACAAATTTGGCATTTTACTGGGACATACCCCATTTCTACTATATTTGGTGCTTTCAGCCTCCTTCCAGTTAGTGACAGGAATGGGTGTGAAACCAATGCTGGATCCCGGAATGCTAAACATTTCTGAAAACTAGACAAAATTCTGAATTCAGCAAGGGGTCATTTGTGTAGATGCTACAAGGTTTTCCTACAGAAAATAACAGCTGAAATAAAAAAATATTGAAATTGAGCTGAAAACAACAGCCATTTTTCTTTATGTTTTACTCTGTAACTTTTTCCTGCGATGTCAGATTTCTGAAAGCAATATACTGTTTTGTCTGCTGGACTCTTCTGGTTGCGGGGATATAAAGGGCTTGTAGGTTCATCAAGAACCCTAGGTACCCAGAGCCAATAAATAAGCTGCACCCTGCAGTTGGTTTTCATTCTATACTGGGTATACAGCAATTCATTTGCTGAAATATGAAGAGTGAAAAAGAGGTATCAAGAAAACCTTTGCATTTCCAAAATGGGATCAAGATAAGGTTTTGAGGAGCAGTGGTTATTTGCACATCGCTGAATTCCGAGGTGCCCATACTAGCATGTGAATTGCAGGGCATTTCTCAAATAGACGTCTTTTTTACACACTCTCTTATATTTGGAAGGAAAAAATGTAGAGAAAGATAAGGGGCAATAACACTTGTTTTGCTATTCTGTGTTCCCCCAAGTCTCCCGATAAAAATGATACCTCACTTGTGTGGGTAGGCCTAGTGCCCGCGACAGGAAATGCCCCAAAACACAACATGGACACATCCTATTTTTTTTATAGAAAACACAGCTGTTTTTTCCAAAGTGCCTACCTGTAGATTTTGGCCTCTAGCTCAGCCGGCACATAGGGAAACCTACCAAACCTGTGCATTTCTGAAATCTAGAGACCTAGGGGAATCCAAGGAGGGGTGACTTGCGGGGCTCGGACCAGGTTCTGTTACCCAGAATCCTTTGCAAACCTCAAAAAGTGGCTAAAAAAAACAAGTTTTCCTCACATTTCGGTGACAGAAAGTTCTGGAATCTGAGAGGAGCCACAAATTTCCTTCCACCCGGTGTTCCCCCAAGTCTCCCGATAAAAATGATACCTCACTTGTGTGGGTAGGCCTAGCGCCCGCGACAGGAAACGCCCCAAAGCGCAACGTGGACACATCAAAATTTTTGGAAGAAAACAGAGGTGTTTTTTGAGAAGTGCCTACCTGTAGATTTTGGCCTCTAGCTCAGCCGGCACCTAGGGAAACCTACCAAACCTGTGCATTTCTGAAAACTAGAGACCTAGGGCAATCCAAGGAGGGGTGACTCGCGGGGCTCGGACCAGGTTCTGTTACCCAGAATCCTTTGCAAACCTCAAAAAGTGGCTAAAAAAACAAGTTTTCCTCAGATTTCGGTGACAGAAAGTTCTGGAATCTGAGAGGAGCCACAAATTTCCTTCCACCCGGCGTTCCCCCAAGTCTCCCGATAAAAATGATACCTCACTTGTGTGGGTAGGCCTAGCGCCCGCGACAGGAAACGCCCCAAAGCGCAACGTGGACACATCAACATTTTTGGAAGAAAACAGAGGTGTTTTTTGAGAAGTGCCTACCTGTAGATTTTGGCCTCTAGCTCAGCCGGCACCTAGGGAAACCTACCAAACCTGTGCATTTCTGAAAACTAGAGACCTAGGGCAATCCAAGGAGGGGTGACTCGCGGGGCTCGGACCAGGTTCTGTTACCCAGAATCCTTTGCAAACCTCAAAAAGTGGCTAAAAAAACAAGTTTTCCTCAGATTTCGGTGACAGAAAGTTCTGGAATCTGAGAGGAGCCACAAATTTCCTTCCACCCGGCGTTCCCCCAAGTCTCCTGATAAAAATGATACCTCACTTGTGTGGGTAGGCCTAGCGCCCGCGACAGGAAACGCCCCAAAGCGCAACGTGGACACATCAAAATTTTTGGAAGAAAACAGAGGTGTTTTTTTAGAAGTGCCTACCTGTAGATTTTGGCCTGTAGCTCAGCCGGCACCTAGGGAAACCTACCAAACCTGTGCATTTCTGAAAACTAGAGACCTAGGGCAATCCAAGGAGGGGTGACTCGCGGGGCTCGGACGAGGTTCTGTTACCCAGAATCCTTTGCAAACCTCAAAAAGTGGCTAAAAAAACAAGTTTTCCTCACATTTCGGTGACAGAAAGTTCTGGAATCTGAGAGGAGCCACAAATTTCCTTCCACCCGGCGTTCCCCCAAGTCTCCCGATAAAAATGATACCTCACTTGTGTGGGTAGGCCTAGCGCCCGCGACAGGAAACGCCCCAAAGCGCAACGTGGACACATCAAAATTTTTGGAAGAAAACAGAGGTGTTTTTTGAGAAGTGCCTACCTGTAGATTTTGGCCTGTAGCTCAGCCGGCACCTAGGGAAACCTACCAAACCTGTGCATTTCTGAAAACTAGAGACCTAGGGCAATCCAAGGAGGGGTGACTCGCGGGGCTCGGACCAGGTTCTGTTACCCAGAATCCTTTGCAAACCTCAAAAAGTGGCTAAAAAAACAAGTTTTCCTCAGATTTCGGTGACAGAAAGTTCTGGAATCTGAGAGGAGCCACAAATTTCCTTCCACCCGGCGTTCCCCCAAGTCTCCTGATAAAAATGATACCTCACTTGTGTGGGTAGGCCTAGCGCCCGCGACAGGAAACGCCCCAAAGCGCAACGTGGACACATCAAAATTTTTGGAAGAAAACAGAGGTGTTTTTTGAGAAGTGCCTACCTGTAGATTTTGGCCTCTAGCTCAGCCGGCACCTAGGGAAACCTACCAAACCTGTGCATTTCTGAAAACTAGAGACCTAGGGCAATACAAGGAGGGGTGACTCGCGGGGCTCGGACCAGGTTCTGTTACCCACAATCCTTTGCAAACCTTAAAAAGTGGCTAAAAAAACAAGTTTTCCTCACATTTCGGTGACAGAAAGTTCTGGAATCTGAGAGGAGCCACAAATTTCCTTCCACCCGGCGTTCCCCTAAGTCTCCCGATAAAAATGATACCTCACTTGTGTGGGTAGGCCTAGCGCCCGCGACAGGAAATGCCCCAAAACAGAACGTGGACACATCACATTTTTTCATAGAAAACAGTGCCTACCTGTGGATTTTGGCCTCTAGCTCAGCCGGCACCTGGGGAAACCTAGCAAACCAGCACATTTTTGTAAACTAGAAACCCAGGGGAATCCAAGATGAGGTGACTTGTGGGGCTCGGACCAGGTTCTGTTACCCAGAATCCTTTGCAAACCTCAAAATGTGGCTAAAAGACCACGTTTTCCACACATTTCGGTGACAGAAAGTTCTGGAATCTGAGGGGAGCCACAAATTTCCTTCCACCCAGCGTTCCCCCAAGTCTCCCGATAAATATGATACCTCACTTGTGTGGTTAGGCCTGGTGCCTGCGACAGGAATAGATCACACAACGGTCAATGTTGGTCCTTACGTGAGGCAGCTGTTGACCCTGGGGTGATCCATTCCTGACACAGGCACTAGGTGTAGGCACTCAAGTGGGGTAGTGTTTTTATCAGGACAGGTGAGGAGTCACTGGGTGGTAGGAATGTTGTGGATCCCAGCATATTCCTGTAGTTTGTGTGACAGAAATGCGAGAAAAATAGAGTTTTTTCTCAACATTTCAGCTTTGCAGGGTATTCTGGGTAAGAAAACTTTGGGGAATCCACACAAGTCACACCTCTGTGGACTCCCCCGAATGTCTAGTTTCCAGAAATGTTTGGGTTTAGTGTGTTTCTCTATATGGCCGCCGAATCCAGGACCAAAAACACAGGTGCCTGCCTTACAAAACCAGTTTGTTTTGCCATAGACAATTTTGATGTCTCCACAATATGATTTGGGTGGTGGAATTTGGGGCTGAACTAAATTGGTGAGCTCCCAAGAGAGCACTCTCTCTCTGCTTGCCGCCGCATTCACCTGCTCTCTGGGTTGGCCTAACCCACTATTACCCAGTTGCACGAACAGCTTGCGAAGGGACAGCAGGACTGTCCTCATCACCTCCCTCATAATGTACTGGAAGAGGAGTTTTCGAATGGGACTCCTCTGACTGAAAAATCACTCCCAGAGTCTGCGCCATTGTCCTATCCCTCAGATGCTGTCTCAGTATCTGATGTCTCAGTCTCTGATCCTATGTCAGAGCGGTCCTCTATAACCCGAGTGCAGGCAGCAGTCATCCATCAAGATGCCATCTCTGCTATTGGCTAAACTGTTGCTCTAAAACACTAGCCTACGTAGACAGTCACAAAATCGATGGTGTGTGTGAGATACGTGCAACAGTAGAGGCCACCTTACCTGCGCTTCTTCCCTCAATCAGCACGTACTTTCAAGACACTCAAAAAACACCTTGTCACATACCATTCGTCACAGTCTTTAGCACCTCCTGCGCCCAGTCCAACAATCATTATTGGTGCTCCCACTCCCTCCTCCTCGGATTCCCTCATTACCACCCAGCAAAAGTGCCCTTCATCTCTCCATAGACTTTACTAATGTACTCAGCTATTTACATAAAATACAGATGTGCTCTTTGCAGTAGGCATATAAACCTTCTGCGCTTCTTTATGGCACTAAAACTGCCACTAGACAAGTCGGACCCTTTTCCCCCCAGGGAAACCACACACATATTGACAAAAGTGATGTATATATGACAGCCAACCACCTGAAACTCAACTCAAGCAAAACCGAAATAATCCTCTTTGGCCCTCACCAAAAAAACCTGGGACCCCCCATGGTGGCCCACCACGCAAGGCCCTGCACCCACCCCCGCCAACTACGCACGCAACCTCAGCATCATCCTAGACTCCTCCCTCTCTATGACCCAACAAATCAACGCTCTTACCTCCTCATGCTTCAACAAACTCCGTATACTGAAAAACATTAAAATGGATCCCCACAGAGACCAGAAAAACTGTCACTCACGCACTCATCAGCAGCAGGCTTGATTACAGAAACGCCCTCTACGCCGGCACCACTCTAAAACTCAAGTGCAAACTACACGCATCCAGAACTCAGCAGCACGACTCATCCTCGACCTCCACCGACACGAACACATCTCTCCACACCTCAAATCCCTCCACTGGCTCCCCATTGACAAAAGGATCACCTTCAAGATCCTCATCCTCACACACAAATCACTCCACAACACAGGCCCTGCCTACCTCAACGAGAGTCACCTTCCACACCCCCACACGAAACGTCCGTTCAGCTGACCTCTCTCTCGCCTCTGACCCCCGCATCAAACACACCACCACCGGGGGCAGATCCTTCTCCTACATTGCACCCAAAACATGGAACGCACTCACAACCCACATTCGCAAGACCCAAAACCTACTTCTTTTCAGGAAGGGCCTCAAAACCTGGCTTTTTGAACAGTGAACCTCCTAGCCCCTTTCCCTCCCCCCCGTCCCCCCCCCAGTGCCTTGAGACCCTCACAGGTGAGTAGCGCGCTTTATAAATCTCTTTGATACAGATCTACCAATATATATATATATATAAATATATATCTACATAGATATATCTATAGATATATCCATGTACCTAGATATATCTATCTACATAGATATATATATATAGATATATACATATATTTTTTTTTAGTTGTTGTATGGTTTCCTTGGGGGCCAAAATGGCCCCCAGGAAAACCCTACAACATCTAAAAAAAAAATTGCCACGGGCGACCCCCTGTCATTTCATTTTTTTTTTTATTTGATTTATTATTATTTTTTTTTTTTAAATCCCCTGGGGGGGGGGGGGGCGCGATCGCGCCCCCCCCCCTCCCCAGGGGGCACCTACCTTTTTATTTTTTCGGAAAATTATCCGGGGGGGGGGCGGCCTGTTTTCCGGGGGGGGGGGGCTGCCCCCCAAAAGTGAAATCCCTGGTGTCTAGTGGGGTTTCCTGGCCCCCGATCGCAGCTGTGCTGCGATCGGGGGCCAGGAAACCATTTCAGAAGGCCTCATAAGAAAGGGGAGACTCTCCCCTTTCTTACGAGGCCTTCTGAAACTGTTTCTGGCCCTCGATCGCAGCACAGCTGCGATCGGGGGCCAGAAACAGTTTCAGAAGGCCTCGTAAGAAAGGGGAGAGTCTCCCCTTTCTTACGAGGCCTTTTCAAAATGTTTCCTGACCCCCCCGATCGCAGCTGTGCTGCGATCGGGGGAGCCAGGAAACCTGAAAGTGTTTCCTAGCCCCCGATCGCAGCACAGCTGCGACCGGGGGCCAGGAAACACTTTCAGGAAGGCCTCGTAAGAAAGGGGAGTGTCTCCCCTTTCTTACGAGGCCTTCCTGAAAGTGTTTCCTGGCCCCCGATCGCAGCTGTGCTGCGATCGGGGGCCAGGAAACACTTTCAGGAAGGCCTCGTAAGAAAGGGGAGACTCTCCCCTTTCTTACGAGGCCTTCCCGAACGTGAAAAAGGCCGTTTTCCCCATGAAAGCAGGAAGCGGCCGCAAGGCTGCTTCCTGCTTTCATGGGGAAAACACCCTTGCAACGTCAGCGCGCCTCGCGGCGCGCTGACGTCACAAAGGGGCGGGTGGGGGGCGGGGGGAGACACGGTAGCTTCCGTGTCTCCCGGGGGGGGAAAAAAAATAAAAAATAAATCCTCGGGTGCGACGCACCCGAGGATTTATTAATGCCCTTCCTGGTGTCGGCCACTGGTCGTGACCCGCACCAGGGAGGGTGTGTGGGCGTCGGCCAGTGGCCGACGCCCGCACCTAAGCGGTTAAAACATATGTTATTTGATTGTCCAAATATGTTTCCATTATAGTCTTGTGTTTGGAATGCAATTTCACAAATTGTAAATTTTTGTTCCATCTGAAATTGGTATTGGTAAATCTTATCTTCTTACATTTCCTGTGACATAAATGGATACAAAATAGTTGAATTACTAATTTCTTCTGTTATCAAACTTATTATTATGAATTTGAAATCTGCTAATGGTTTATCTAAGAATGATTGGTGGGATGGATTAATATGTATAAGAAATGGGATTAAATTCTCTTGTAGTAAGAATAATAAATCACCTTGTATCAAATCTTTAATTTGGACTCTTGGTTATCATACTAATAACAGTTGATTTATCAAACCAAATATATCTTTAGTATTATTATATAGGTATAATTATGTGTATCAAAATGTACTGTCTCTTTAGGATATTTATATACACGTATTTTTCATTTATTAGCCTCTGTTCAATATATATGATGTAAATTGTGATGGACAAATATGTTTGTCTATTTTGTCTGTCCTTATTATTGTATTGTATTCAATAAAATGTTTTGGACAAAAACACACATGGATTAAATGAATGCCTGTCATTACAGTGATAAAAGCACAACAAAGAAGCAGTGTATCAGCTGCAATATGAATAGGATTTGCTCTCAACAGTACCTGACCTTGTGGCATTGCACACAATAGCAGCAACTGCTTCTGTTTTCAGTGGTACTTATCTTTTAAAACTTAGAAGGACGAAGTAATTTCTTTTGGGCTATCAACATGCGTCCTGCAGATTATTAACTAATCAATCAATCAGAGAATTTGTAAAGTGCACTACTCACCCATGAGGGTCTCAAGACGCTGATGGGGGGAGGGGCTGCTACTGCCCAAACTGCCATGTCTTGAGATGTCTCCTGAAGGTAAGCAGGTCCTTAGACTGACGCAGGTGGGTGGGAAGAGTGTTCCATGTCTTGTTGGCGAGGTGGGAGAACGATCTGCCACCGGCGGTTGTTCTGCAAATGCATGGGATAATGGCGAGGGCGAGGTCGACGGAGTAAAGCTGTCGGTCGGGGTGTAGTAGGAGAGCCACCTGTTGAGGTGTTCTGGTCCGGTGTTGTGCAGTGCCTTGTGAGCGTGGGTGAGGAGTTTGAGCGTGAGTCACTTGTTGACGGGGAGCCAGTGTAGGGCTCTCAGGTGGGCTGTGATGTGGCAGTGGCAGGGGATGTCCAGGATGAGGCGTGCAGAGGCGTTCTGGATGGGTTGCGGTATTTTCTGGAGTTTGGCTGTTTGGCCGTGTAATCTCTGTATCAAGCATATTTACGAATCAAACTTTCTTAGCTGCATTTGACTTTTATTCAGAAATGAAACATAAACCTCAAGGTCCAAAAGAAAGTTGGCAGCTGATAGAAACAATTACCCCTATTTACTAAAAGGTCACTGGCAAAACACCTGTGGGCCTTTGAAATGATTAGTAAATTGGTGCTGTGTTTTGTGTTGCATCTTGTGGGACCCTACTCGTAACCTAAATTAGGGCATATCTTTTGATTAACAAGTAGTATGAATGACTCAAAGTGGATACATTGTAGTTTATCACAAGGACAGCCTTTACTTCCTTGTTGCATCCCTTGAACTGTTTTCATCATTATTATTGATTTTTCATTTCCGGTTTTACAGTGTGTTTGTCAGAGATCGACATTAATGGGAGGAAGTGACAAACTGTGACTACCAAGGCGAGGGTCTACTTGTGGTTATGCTGTTTTCTGAGTCGTTTTATTCAAAGGACCATAATTTTTCATAAGTGCAGGTTTTAGCTAAATAACAGATTAGGATAGGGGCATAGCTGCCACTAGTGCAGCCGGTACAGTGGCACGGGGGTCAAAAGCCCTTGGGATAGTTGAACCCTGACAATTTCTATATTTTACTACCCCAACAGCAGACAACGGGGTCATTTTCTTTGCTTGTACTAGGGCCCATATCATCCTTGCTACACTACTGGTTTAGTAATATGTACCCTAGGTAACCCTCGGTGGGCGAATATTATTCTTGATTCACAGGTGAACGAAAAATTATAACTCAATGTACAGTCATTTACACATTTGGAGATATATTTCTGTACATATTTGCAACCAGAAATGAAAAACGTAGGCATGTTCGGTATGGTTGTAATGGTGATAAGAAATGCTGCTTACTGGTGTAGGTGTATTTTTTATTACTATTACAGAAATGGCACTTCTAGAAAGTGAGCATTTCTCTGTGCTTATAACTCTGGTGTTTTGCAGCTTGACTCCAATCCACGTCTGGGCAGAGTGACAGTTGGGCTTTGTGCACACTTTTCAGACAGCCTGTACACAGGGAGGGTGGAGGTGTCACAGAGGTGCAGCTACATACTGAATAGTCTTCCTGGGCTGAGAGAAGGGAGAGGCGGTGCACACCTTCATTTGTAAAGGCTGTGCCCTGGCCTTACACAATAGGGTCGTTTACCCCCAACTGATGTTTGGAGCCTGTGCTAGAGGAGAGAAGGGGCACTCCTAGAACCAGTTGTAACTGGTTGGAACCTCCTCTCCCCTTCCATTGTAAAACACTGTAAAGACTGAGTATAAGTTTTACCCACAATTTGGAGACATTTTGGAACTGGACACAGAACTCTGGAAGAACTCACCAGGAACCACCATGGACTGCTGCTGCTGCTGTGCTGACCTGTGACCTGCTTGGTCACTATAAGGAACTACCACTTGCTTGCATCCTCTTTGTGCTGGCCTGTTGCTGGGACCTTTCACCTGTGGGCCTTTTCCCTGGACATTGTCCCCCAGGGGCAGGGTGCCGTGGCCCCTGACACTTGCAACGTAAAGAGGCTCATGAGAAGTGCTTCTCCTCCATCACATAGTGCCTGGGGAGCGCTTGACTTGTGGGTCACAAGGCACCCTGAGAGCGCCTTGTGTGGTAGAGTCATACCGCCTCGAGGAGCGCTATCTCTTAAACTTATTGGTGCTAGAGAGCACCTTGCTGCCGTAGGAGAATAACTGCCGCGACCCAGACTATTTTTGCAGAGTGCCGAGTCGCGCTGTTCTCTGTGCCCCCGGGGCACCACTGAAAGAATAAAAAGGAGTGAGTGCGCCCCGGGGCGGAGCGCCCCCCGGGCACAAGCAGGCACCTACTTTGGTAGGGCCACAGCGTATAGATTGAAGCTGGGCGGGGGGATGGAAGCCTCATCGGGGGTTCCCCCCAACTCCAACAAAGCTGTCCTGTGTTTCAAAAGACCGCAGGCGAGGCAGGGCGGAAACCTCGCCGGAGACCCCCGCGCCGGCAGTCTCATTTTGTGGCCCCTTTTGGGGCAGTGGCATTGTGCTCCAGAGATCGTGGGCCTCTTGAGGGGCCTGTTATTAAAGCCGAGGGGGTGCGTGGTGCCCCCTCCTTCCTGGATTGTTATACTGACTTTGGCCACCCTTGTGTGGGCCGGTTGAGGCACGGGGGGCCCCCAGCCATCGCAGGCCCCAGGAGGGGCCTGTCATTAATCCGAAGGGGGTGTGTGTCACCCCCTCTTCCCCCAAGTCATTAGAGGGATCCCATTTTGCACAGAAGAGCACCAGGGGCCCCTTTTGACCTTCTACTGGCACTGGAGGTGCCCTCGTCGAAAGCAGGTACCACTACAAGACAATATATATGGCCTAAGTTCTCTTTAGAGACTTTAGTGGTTTATATGTTGCCTACCTGTTCTATGATAGTTCATATGTGTATGCAAATGTTCCTTTTATGGGCATAACATGCTAATATGCTTTTCTGACTTGCCATACTTTTTATAATGTTCCTAATATGGGCGTTTATGATATTCTTATGACAAGAGCTTTGGTGTAATAACGTGTCTTATGTTGCAGAATACTAAGTAACCTGTGTGGTATATGTGACTACTGCTAGTTCTGCAGAGTAACTAATGTGTAACGTTCTGACAACTGCTAAGGTAGCAGGATATTACTGATATGTGATGTTTGGTCTAATAATTGTGTTGTGTACAATACAGTTTATTTTCATATAACTTGGTGTTGTGTTTCCTTTGTGGTGGGGATAGTGTGTCACGTGTGTTGTGTGTGTTGTGCAAACGCTTTACACATTGCCTCTGGAATAGGCCTGACTGCTCATGCCAAGCTACCAAGGGGGTGAGCAGGGGTTTTAAGAAAATCCATTATTGTTAAAAAATCAGCCCATTTATTTGCTCTAGAAATCTTATGTCTGTTGCATCTGTGTGGCTAACGTTAGCTTATCAGGCCCTTGTTAAGTCTTCTGTGCTTAAATGGACACCTCTTTTAGTCAGATGTTGCAATACATACTAATTTTGGTAAATAAACCAACCTTTGTGCAGTTTACAGTGAGTATATAATAGTGCCAAAATGAAGGAAAATCATTTACTAATGGCACCTCAAATTACATTATTTTTATTAGAATAAGTGCATGCTTTCTTCAGAAGATCTGCAAAAACTATTTATAATGTAAACCCTAGATTAAAAGTCTTAATCTGTCACCTTGAATGGGAAAGTCCTATCAATCAATCAATCAATCAATCAGGGGTTTGTATAGCACAACTACTCATACTTAAGGGTCTCAAAGCGCTGGACGGGGGTTACTGAACCGGCTGGGCGCTGTGGTTCTGTCGAAGAACCAGGTCTTGAGGTCCTTCCTGAATTGGGGCAGCGACGGAAATTGCCTGAGGTCGAGAGGCAGGATGTTCCAGGTCTTTGCAGTGAGGTAGGAAGGTTTTCCTCTGATTCTGGTCTTACGGATCCAAGCAATGGTAGCCAGGGCCAGCGGAGCGGAGGTGTCTGGTGGGTGCATGGAATGAGTGGCGGTGGTTGAGGTACACAAGTCCTGCATCATTGAGGGCTTTATAGGCGTGTGTGAGGAGCTTGAATGTGACTCTTTTGTTGACAGGAAGCCAGTGGAGTTCTCTCAGGTGCTCTGTGATGTGACTGTGGCAGGGAATCTTTAGGACAAGCCTGGCGAGGGTGTTTTGGCTGTTCTGAAGTTTCTTGTGGAATTTCTGGGTGATGCCTGCATAGAGTGCATTTCTGTAGTTGAGTCTGCTGCTGATGAGGGTGCAGAAGCTGGACCAAGTGGATGGGGTGGAGCCCAGGATGAGGACTTCAGTCTTGTCTGAGTTGAGTTTGAGGCAGCTGTCCCTCATCCACATGGTGACGGCCGTCATCCCGTTGTGGAAGTCGCTCCTGTTGAAAGTGGATTCATTTATGAGGGAGAGGATCAGCTGGGGGTCATCGGCATAGGAGACTATGTTGAGTCTGTGGTTCCAGAAGATGGCTGCGAGCGGGCCATGTAGATGTTGAAGAGGGTGGGGCTCAGGGAGGAGACCTGGGGCACTCTGCAGTTGAGCTCTGTGGGTCGTGAAATGAACAGTGGTAGTCTGACTCTCTGCATCCTGCCGGTGACTAAGGAACAGATCCATTCCAGGGCTTTGTTGCAGATGCCGGTGTTGTGGAGTCTTAAGCAAAGGTGCGATGTCAGACAGTGTGTAAGGTGGCCGAGAGGTCCAGGAGGAGCTGCTGTTTCACCTCGGTTGAGGAGGGAGCAGATGTCATCTGTAGAGACAAGGAGGGCATTCTCAGTGCTGTGGTTGCTTTGGAAGTTGGATTGGGAGAGATCCAGGGTGTGGTTGGCTTCAATGAAATCAGAGAGCTGGGTGTTGATGGTCTTCTCAATTTGTTAGGCTGGGTGGGGGAGCAAAGAGATGGGTCTAAAATTCTTGAGGTCCGTTGGGTCGGCGGAGGTCATTTTTAGCAGGTGGTTAATCTCACTGTGTTTCCAGCCTTCAGGGAAGGCAGCAGTCTCAATGGAGAAGTTGATGGTGTGACAGAGCTCAGGGGCAATGTGGTGGCCGCTCTGTGGAAGTTGTGGGGCGCGCAGGGGCCCAAGGGGGATCTGGAGTGGATGCTATTTATGACCTGAGGGTGTTGCCTGTGGTGAGGGGGGTCCAGTTGAGCAGGATCTGGTGGGGTCCAGCATCATTGGGTGCAGTAGTGGCAGGTCGGGAGGAGGGGTCTTGGGTGTCAAAGCTGTCATAGATCTGCTTCATCTTACGGTGGAAGAAGGTGCTCGAACTGTTGCAAAGGTCTTGGGAGGGTGGGATGTCTGTTGTTTCTGTGTTGGGTTTGTCGATTTCTTTGAGCAACGCGAAGAGTTATTTGCTGTTGTGTGCATTGGCGCTGATCCTTTCTTGAAGGGCCATTTTCTTCTTTGTTTTGATGAGGAGGTGGTGTGTGGTGATGGCGGATTGGAAGGCTGCATGGGCTTCCGAGGCTTTGCTGTTCCTCCATCTCTTCTTGAGCCAGCAGGTGCACCTAGACTCTTGAAGGGCGGAGTGAACCATCTTGCTTTCTTGGGGTGTTGTTGTGCCAGGGGCTTTCTTGAGAGGAGCCAGTGGTTCGGTGCAGTCGGGGATCCATCAGTGGAGGTTGCATGCTAAGGCATTGGCATCTGTCGATGTTGGCAGTGGGGTCTTGCTGAGGGAGGTTGTGAGCTGTTCTTCGGTGACCTTGTTCCAGTTTCTACAAGGGAGGCGACCGGTGTGATGGTGTACAGTGGCTTTGGTGAAGGAAACGTGGACACAGTGGTGGTCTGTCCAAAGAAGCTCAGAGGTGTGGCTAAAGGCGATGTTGTTGCTGGTAGAGAAGATGGAAGCGTGTGTGTGTGTCCTTCTGAGTGAGTTGGCTAGGTGACCAGTTGTTTGAGTCCGATGGTGGCAAGGTGCTCTAGTAGGGATGCAGTGTTTGGGCCGCTGGGATTGTCCAGGTGAAAATTGAGGTCACCAAGTAGGAAGTAGTCGGTGGAGGCGAGAGCATGGGGCTAGGATGAAGTCAATGATGGCATTGCGTGTGAGAGCTCGGAGGTCTGTAGATGAGGGTGTCATGGAGGGTGGTGTTCGGGCTGGTCTGTACCTGGAAGTGGAGATGTTCCATGTTGGTCGTTTGGTCATCTGAATTGGTGGTCAGGTGGAGGGTGCTTTTGTGTAAGATGGCAATGCCTCCCCCTGGATGGTTGGTGCAGTCCTTGCTAGTGATCTTGTAGCTGTTGGGGATGAAGGTGGGAATGTCCGGGGCTGTGTTGGGTTTCATCCAGGTTTCTGTGAGAAAGGCAATATTGAGAGAGATTGTATCGAGTGGGTCCTAGATTTCTACGGCTTGTTTGTGGAGGGAGTGGGTGTCGAGCAGAACACAGCTGAGGCGGTTGGGTCCAGAGTTTGTTGGTCAAGTGGTGGGAAGTGCTGGAGTGCGGTGTTGGGAGAAGGTGCAGTGGCAGTTTTGGCATGAGAAGGGGCCTGGGTGTTGTTCAGTGTCATGAGGCGGCAGGCGGTGTGGCGTCCGGGGCTGAGGGCATGGAGGATGCTGGGTCATTGTGGTGGGGAGTCAGAGGACCAGTGTCTGTGGCGCTGGACGTGATCCAGGGCTGGACGGGAGCAAACACGCTTGCCTTTCATGTGCCAGTGGTGCACCCACTGCGCGGCCACGCAACGACTGCCTTTAAGTAGTGTGTTGGGTGGGCTGGACAGTTGGGAGGTGGGAAATGCAGGGGCAGAGAAAAAATGCCAAAGGTGGAAGGAATGAGGCAACAGGGCAGAGGGAAAAAAGCAAATGAGGTGAAAAAGAAGAAAGAAAAGCAAAGAAAAAAAGGCAGAGCAGATTGTCAAAGGGCAGAGGAGCAGCAGAGCAAGGAAGCTCCTCCACTGGACCCCCTTAAATGAGGCACAGGCAGAAACCTGTGGGTGGAGGAGGGCCTCGAACACTGACCAGAGGGTCAGAATTCGGGAAAGGAATAGAATGCTATCAGGCAGAGCTGCGCAGGGAAAGGGAGCAGTCCACTGACAAGGTCAGTTGGAATGCCCCTTCACTCTGCAGAGGCTGCCATTAAGTAGTATGCGGCGCAGGCTGGACAGCTGGGAAACGGGAAACGTGGGAGCATGAAAATTGGTGCTGGAGGGGGGTGGGGGCACGGGAATTGTAGTGGCAGTGGCAGAGAAGAGGGAGCGAATATATGGCAAAGGTGGCATGAAAGAGGAACCAGGGCAGAAGGAAAAAAGGAAAACGGTGAAAAAAAAGAAAAACAAAGATAAAAGGCAGAGCAGAGAGACAGAGGGCATAGCAGCAGCAGAGAAAGGAAGCTCTTCCACTGGACCACCAGGGATGAGGTGCAGGCAGGAGCATGCCGGTGGAGGAGGGTCTCAAACACTGACAGAATGAAGGGGCAGCAGCTACCAGGCGGAGCAGCGCAAGCAAAGGGAGCAGTCCACTGACAAGGTCAGTTGGAAACCAGATGTGCAGGTTCTATGAAAACTAGAATCAACGTTTATAGATAATTCAGTATCAAGAGATCAATGAGCTCTCCAGAGTTTATAGCTATTGTACATGAACCATTTTTTAAATGTTACAGGGAGTCCTGATTCCCAGCCTGAGGGTGGAAGGAACCTCAAGAGACCTATTAAGGGAGGGAAACGTAGCCACTAGCCTTCAAGATAACATCTGCCTGTAAACATTTATATTTTGTTTTGGGTTGACCTCCAGTAGACATTTGGAGCCAAAAGTCAAAAGGGCACTGCAGAAGATTTTGGCTAGTTGGTGGAAATTGTCTTTATCAGGCTCACTGGGATTGTCCTTGGCAGTGCATAAATATTTGAAAAGCCATGTGTGAGGAACAATGTGGTTGCTCTGTGGCCAGTGATGTTAGCCACTTGCTGCCCGAAAGGCATTTTGAGGCTGGTGACTGCAGTAAGGTTTGGAAGCAAGGAAAATGTGATGTCTTGAAAGAAAAACAGTGAGACAGCTAGAACTGGTGCTATAGTGCTTGAACCAGTTTTAAAATGTTAAAGGGAGTCCACATTCTTAGCCTGAGGGTGGAAGAATCCTCAAGAGACCTATAAAGGTAGGGAAACTTGTCCGCCAGCCTTCAAGAAAACATCTGCCTATAAACATATATATATATAGATTTGGGTTGGCCTCCAGTAGACATTTGGAGCCAAAAGTCAAAATGGCACTGCAGAATAATTTGGCTAGTTGGTGGAAATTTTCTTTACCAGGCGTCACTTGGATTGTCTTAGGCAGCGCATGGATATTTGAAAAGCAATTTGTGAGGAACAATTTGGTTGCTCTGTGGCAGGTGATGTTAGCCCACTGCTGCCTGAAAGGCACTTTTGAGGCTGGTGACTACAGTATGGTTTGGAAGCAAAGGAGAATGTGATGCCTTGAAAAAAGAACAGTGAGACAGTTACAACTTGATATTCTCCTGCCTTTTCTTGAAAAACATCTTACCTGTGCCTGGAAAGTGCTGACACGTGTGGCTGCTATAAAAACGCCATGGGAACTACTTGAAGTTGAACATCTTGTTGTGGGCTTGAACTGGATTTGTTGTAAGTCCTCCTTTAACTTGAACTCGTGGATAGGCATTTGAATAGGCAGCCCTGAAGATGCGAAGACGTCTCTTTAATAAAGAGAAATAGATTAACTTTTTATTGAAAATATATCATCTTTGGAGGTCCAGTACAAGGTAGACAAACCAACCGAAAAAAGGCATTATTTCCCAGTTTCATCCTAACTTCGTTTGGAATTTAACTTCTTAAGTGGTCAACTGTTTCGTTTTTGTCTGTTGCTGAGCATGTATTTTTCTGCAAAAAAAAAAACCTTCAGCAAAGATACCAAGGGTAAATCAGGGATTCCTTGCCGAAACCCGTTTTAGTTTGGGTCTTGTTGGATCACAGTCACAGTTCATGTCAGGCCTGTGGCCTCGCTTTCTAATAGCTCAAACAATCCCGATTCCTACACGATCAAATCAGACATGTACACTACAGCATCTGACCTCTGCCCCCATTTTGTACTGATATATTTTAGCTATTTTTCTCCTAAAGTATTAGAAAGTGCCATTCAGAAAAACATCATATTCTCTCCAATGGATTTACAAAATAGACTAGAGTAGAAAGTATATCAGTAGAAGTGAGCCATTCTGATTTCATTCATAGTAAATACACAAGTAGTGCTTCTACTCCAATTTTTAAAATGAAGATTGAAATGTGTTTCTGTCAGTGTGGTCGACATTATTTTGAGAGCCATCATTAGAGTGTCAACTACTTGTCTGCTATTGTATGCCAGACCTAGTGTAAATAAATGCCGACTTTCTTCTCATAGTATTTATTTTTCCGGAAAAAATGCATTTTACAATTTGCATTGCCAGTAAAATAACAAAAATGCAAACAAAGATTTGGACATGGTAACGGTGCTTAACACATGGAAAACTGAAACATTGTAAGTTAACAACACCGTAACAATATCTTGAGTCAACATGCTAAAGGTGAGGAAATGATGTCTAAAAGATAATGGGGAGGAGGGAACAGGAGAGGTAGAGAGTGTGGAGTAAATTATATATGAGATATAACCCAACTTGTAGTCTGTTGCGTAAACTATACTCACAAATTAATATTGAAGAAGTAGAATGGAAGATGTACTCAGACGACAGCAACATTTAGAGGGTGTCTCCCAAAACAGGCAGCCACCATGCCCAGCTCCTCAGTGTTCAACAGGCATACTACATGTGTTTGTTACAGAACCCTCACCCAAATGCTAATCATGTAGCATGCTTCATCATCAGGTTCTTACCTCGTGAGGTACTCCCCACCAGGTAGGCTCAACCTCGCGGTGGGAAGGAGCACTTTGATATTTTCTATGTTCTTAGTAGGATCTTAGGATGGACAATGTTACAAATATCTCCAGAGAAATCCTGACCCAATTCTTTAATAAGAGGGCCCTATGAAACTGTTAAAACCATAACATGACACAAATTGCTGCCAGTGCGCACGTCAGCCTATTGGACTTTGTTTCCAGGCTCCTGATGAAAAGAAGAGTTGGGTGTTGAGGGGGAGGCTGAGGCACGATCCAGTGACAGAGTGTATTTTAAAAATACAGCACTTTGTAGGTGGATGTCTAGATTGTGCATTTGAGAGGCACAGTTCAACTACAATCCCTTCACACAGGCACAGTCCATTTTATCTAGCAAATTTACAGTGCGTGCCTCAGGCACACAGTATAGCTGCTGAGATATGTCTGTCAGGGCACACATCAGTGCATCCCTAGGGCCAACCAGGAGTGTCACAGTGTAAGTACTGTCCCAGCTCTTGATAGGACTGTGCTTTCCATTCCTATCAAGCAGCTGGAAGAGGGATTGAGGTAGCTCTGTCCTGCTTTTTGTCGTGCAGGGTTTGAAAGCTTGCTGCTTTTAACATTCAGCAGCAGATTCCTGTTCTGATATTGACATGGATTCCAGCAAACGAAATAAGGTAAGTGATAACATGTGTTTCTGTGTGGATGTGTGAATGTGTTTCTATGTGTCTTTGCGAGTGATTGAGAGTGAATGAGATTTAGTGACAGTGTGTGTAAGTGTAATAGTGTCAAAAAAAGTGAATGTCGGAATCTGAGCCTGCAAGAGGGTATGGATAAGTAAACGTGAGTGCAATGGAGTGAGTGAAGAAGTGTGCGTGTGTTAGAAGGATGGAATGCTTGGAGACTGTGAGAGGATGGAGAAGTGTGACAGAGGTGTAGCTAGCAATGGGACAGTAGGTGCTGTTTCACCGGAGACCAGAGTCAGTGAGTGTGAAAGGATGTGTTAGCACATTTGTAAGTAAGAATGAGAACCACTGAGTATGATTATGTTTGTGTGTGAGGAAAAGTGAGTATGAGTGAGAATGACTAAGTGACAGAATAGTGAGTGAAGGGGAAGAGATTGAATGTGAGATGGAATGCGTATGAGTGAGTAAGAGTGAGGGAGTAGGAGTGTGTTTGCTTGCTTTATGATTTAGGTCTGCCTATGGCAAACCTAATATATAACCTGGGCTTATGGTGGCACCCAAGGTAAAGTGCTGCTGCTGGCATATTGAAAATACGTCTTGGCATAAGGAAGGCCACCTATGGCAAGATGCAGACTTTGACCTACTAGAAGTAAGTCTTGGTATTGGGCCTTTGTGGAAAACGTTTAGCCCTTGCATACTGGATGAAATTCTTGGTATGGGGACACCCATGGCAAAATGTTGGCACTGGGACATTGGAGGTCATTATTGGCATAAGGTAGGGCACCCAGGGCAAAACGTAGGTGCTAAAATATTGGAATTAATTCTTGACATAAAGAGACACCTGTGGCAAAATGCTGGCATACTGTGGATAATTATTTACCTTTCAGAGGGTAGCCTTGATATAGTGGAGCTGAGGGGCCTGGTTGGGGGAACTAAACCATGATCAAATAAAACCTGGTGTTGGCATACTAGAGTTAATTCTTTGCCTTAGAGAGGGCAGCCATGGCATAGGGCTGAGGGGTTGATTGGAGGAAGCAAACCATGATAAAATGCTGGATTTGTAATGCTGGAGGTAATTTGTGACATACTGGCCACCCATAGTATATGGGCAGTATCAATTGCAAAATTCTGGTACTCAAATGTTGTATGCGATTCTTGGCATAAGGAGGTACTGGTAACAAAATGCTAGCATTGGTAGAATGGGGGTAATTTTTGATTTATAGAGAACTCTCATGGCAATTTTGGGGGAAAAAACAATGGGTAAGCTCCTTGCAGGTAGTACCAGCTCTTTCAAAGATCACCTGCTGAGATTGCACTGCATTGATTCTGCTGGTGTATAAAAAGCACGTTCTGCCTGAAAGAATGGCATATGCCATTCTGTGTCTTAACAGATTTCTACCCCTACCCTTTTAAGGCTGCCCATAGTGTGAACTGTTTTTGTGGGAAGCCTTGAACTGCGAAGCTGTTTCCTCTGGAGCATCTAAATTGTGAGGCCGCTTTTAATGTTGCTTCCTTCCTGGCCTGTACTTGTTTTGGGAAGGACTTTCGGACAGCTGTGCACATGATTTTTATGTTTTTTGTTTAGCAGTTTTGCACAGCTATTTCGTATTATGTCAGTTAGTGTGGTGGTATCAGGGCCACATGTCCTGTGATATTTCTTCCTATAATGTGTTTGAGGTTAAAGGGTGTGGGATGTCACTTCTTCTATCTTTAGCATTCTGGTGAATCCAAGTCCATGTTCAGTACTTTATGACTATTTCTACTTGTGTATTCCAGCCTGCAAACAGCTACGGAAGGAGACCGACGTCTGAAGACCAGACCCATGGAATAAGTGATGCCATGTGCGAGGAGGAGTTGTACGTCAACTGCAGGGCCTTCTCCCCCCGCGCAAATTGGCAAAGATGAGCAGTTTCTGTCCTTCTTAGCACAAAGGGATTATATACGCGCCTCACAAGTAATATACAATGAAGTTTGCCACCAGTGCACTCTTCCTTCAATAAAAACCATAAGGACAATAGGATAGAATTAATACTACAGTCATCGACAAAAAATAAAAGAAACTGATCGCAAATAATCCCTTATAATAACATTTACAATGGAAGAAAAGAAACGTTTGCTACATTTTGTAATCGTTTTCGTGTTATAAACGTCCTTCTTGAATTTTTCACACTTTGAGATGTTTGTTGACTGTACTTCTGGATTGGACTTAGTGTAACCATGCTTCATTATGATATACATGCCGATATTTTTAAGCTTAAGATACAATACAAGTCGAAAAGAGCATAACATTCTGTTGATAACAAAAACAAAAATACACTTATGTGCTAAAAATTCCAAATAACAAAAAATCTGAACTCTTTCATTAAAGCTTTTAATTGTTGTTCCTGCCTTGGAAAAAGAAGGCCTTTGTTTAATATGATATGTCTAGATTGAATAAAAACTCTACATTCTTTCAATGTTTGTACCTCAATTTATCCATTTCAAAACAAAATCTGAAAATTCTAGTCACCTCTGAAGGTTCTACCCCAAAATGGGGTACAAATCTCATTTACTTCACAAAATCAGTGGCATGGAACTGTATTGATTGTTTGTGAGTGGGCGATGAAGTCCCTGATTATTTACTAGCTTTTCCAATGGTACGTAAACCAACAAAATTCTTTGCTTGTATTTAAGTGGTTGGAATTGCTGAAGCAGGTGTTTTAATTGAATATTCATGTATTCCGAGTAATGGATTTGCAATGGATTTGTGTAGAAATTGTAATAATATAGAGAAAAATGATGCACTCCTTTGAAAATATGTCCACGTGAGCCGCCAATGTTCACGAAGTATACTTTTTAATGGCTTATTAATATGAAACATGGAGTTTATGTTTGATTGATGTAGTAATACATCATATTGAGGATTATGCATTATGTACTAGCTTTATTAATTGTAGGCCTTAACTTAGCTGAGGTCTTGGCCTAGTTGAATGGCCTCATGTCAAGCTGTATTTCTAAACCGATTAATAAAATGTTTGCTTAGAGAATTAAACTGTGATATTCCACTGTGCTTACCAAATGTGCTCCTAGCTAAAAAGCTTTCTCATGAGAACTGCTTGCTAGAAGATGCTGTTCTTGTAAAATGTAACATTTTAAGTGTAATACAGTATGTGTAAGACTGACTTTCTCAGGAGGAGAACAATGAAGACACTGACTGGAGTACAAGCTGCAACAATATTGTTACCTGACGAGTGTTGGACTTTTTTGCTTATGCAGGGTCATCCCTAATCATTTTGCCTCCTGCCTCCTATTTCTTCTGACCTGTTGCTGTTGGCTTTTGAACTCTGAGCACTTTACCACTGCTAACCAGTGCTAAAGTGCATATGCTCACTGTGCAAATTGTATGTAATTGGTTTATCCATGATTGGCACATTTGATTTATTAGTAAGTCCCTAGTACAGTGCACTAGACGTGCCCAGGGCCTGTAAATCAAATGCTACTAGTGGGCATGCAGAACTGGTTGTGCCACCCACATGAGTAGCTCTATAATCATGTCTCAGACCTGCCACTGCAGTGTCTGTGTGTGCAGTTTTAACTGTAAATTCGACTTGGCAAGTGTACCCACTTGCCAGGCCTAAACCTTCCCTTTTCTTACATGTCAGACACCCCTAAGGTAGGCCCTAGGTAGCCCCAAGGGCACCGTGCAGTGTATGGTTAAGGTAGGACAAAGAGTATTGTGTTGTATTGGTCCTGACAGTGAAATATTGCTAAATTCGTTTTTCACTGTTGCAAGGCCGGTCCCTCTCATAGGTTAACATAGGAGCTACCTTTAAATCTGATTAAAGTGTAGATTCCCTTTGGGAGCGGATGGACATGTGGAGTTTGGGGTTTCTGAGCTCACAATTTAAAAAAACATCTTGTAGTAAAGTTGATTTTAAGATTGTGTGTTAGAAAATGCCACTTTTAGAAAGTGAGCATTTTATTGCTTATACTATTTCTGTGATTCTGCCTGTTTGTGGATTCCCTGTCTGGGTCAGTTTGACAGTTGGGCTGGTTGCACCTCACACTAGACAGTGACACAAAGGGAGCTGGGGTGTAGTCTGTATTTACTGATGAGCCATCTGTGCTAGGAGGGAGAGGAGGAGTGGCCACTTACACCTGAAAGTGCTGTGCCTGTCCTCACACAATGCAGTCTCCATGGTGAGTGTCTGGGGCCTGGCCTGGGCAAGGCAGGATTTTACATTCAAGAGAGACTTTACTTTGAAATAGGCCTACTTCAAAGGAGAAATTGAGTATAAGAAGGGCACCCAAAACCAAAGACTTTAGAACACTTCTGGAAACAAGAGGAACCTCTGCCTGGAGAAGAGCTGAAGAGCTGAGGAAGAAGAGGTGCCCTGTCTGTGACTATGCTTTGTGGAGCTATCCTGCAGTTGCTGCTTCTGCCAGAGTAAGAGGGAAAAGACTGGACTTTGTGTGCCTTCCATCTTGAGAAGAAATCTCCAAGGGAACTTGCCTCTGTTGTTTGAAGTCTCAGGGACAGCAAAGACTTCTCTCTGCCAGCACCTGGAGTCTCTGGAGAGATTACTACTCTGCCGTGTGGTGCCCATCCAGTTCCTGGGACCCTGAAAGGAGAAGATGGCAGCCCAAGAGTGAGAAATCCATGCACAGAGCGCCATGCAGGGAAAAGGTAGCCACAACTCTGATTTCTGAAGAAACGGCGCGCCGCCGGCTCTGCAGCTGAACATCGACGCTCGCTGGAAACGTGACCGGAGAATCGACGCACGGAGCTGGAGAAACAACACGCAGCATCCCTAACGGAGACTCGGAGATCGAAACCTGTGCTGCGTGGTTTTTGAATCATCGTGCACCTGGATTTCCGACCAAGTACCACTGGGCGTGTAAAAAAAACTCAAGGCCTGCCCGGACCCGAGAGTGCTGACTGGATCGACGCATCACTCTCCTGCGGAGAGAAGAAACAACGCGCCCGACCTGACGAAAGGAGAAACGACACAAGGTCTTGTGAGTGAATGAAATCGACGCATCACAAGCCCTTTTTGACGCACACTCGCCTTTGCGGGGATATTTTTGATGCACCCAAGGTACATATTCATGCCAACAGTGTTAGAGGGTGTTTTAAACTACTTAAAGACTATTTTTGCTTTTTAATTGATAACTTGACTTGTGTATTGTGGATTTTTGTCGTTCTGGTCTTGTTTTGTTCAGATAAATATTTCCTACTTTTCCAAACCTGTGTTGTGTAATTTTGTAGTGTTTTCATTACGTTACTGTGTGTGTTGGTACAAATACTTTACACCTAGCGCTCTGAAGTTAAGCCTACTGCTTGTGTCAAGCTACGAAGTGGGTAAGCAGGGGTTAGCTGAGGGTGATTCTCTTTTACCCTGACTAGAGTGAGGGTCCTTGCTTGGACAGGGAGTAACCTGACTGCCAACCAAAGACCCCCTTTCTAACAGCGAGCAGGATGATGAGGACATTACTAGAGGAGCCAATCCGTGATCTTAGCTTGCCGATCCATTTGAGGAGAGATATATTATTACTGTGTGTTTCTTAAGACTATTTGCTTTTCTTTTCTAGGTACCAACTGCACTATTTTGATAGAGCCATAGTTAGATGTTTTCCAAATTTGTGTTTACTAAATTGTTCTGCATGAAGCCCAACATGCTGATGCTAATCTGGTGTAAGATGAGGACCCTAAGTAATGAAAGTCTGCAATAGGGAGTAATAGTTGATGTCTTTTCTTTGCTGAATCTAAATGTATGTGATATCGTTTGCGCAACTGTTCTTCTTATTAATTTGCATTGTAACTTTAGAATGTGTAGTGATTCAAGCTTTGATTAGATTACACTTCTTTTGCCTCTTTGTACAGCCAATGATGTTTTCTGTATATTTATCATTTGATTTTGAGATTATATTACTTGACATTAGCATTGTTAATTATAGGGAAATAAATATTCTTTTACTAAAAGGTGTGGTTATTCATAACTGAAAAGTCATAGTGTGTGACAACTACTGACTCCAATTGCTTACTAGTGCTATTGATTATCTTTGATTATTATTGTTTTTGATTAGTTATTGATTATTGATCTACATGTACTGGAGTTACGGTGGGAACATCTTAAATGTGAGTCAAAAGGTTCATCGACCTATTCAGCTCTGACCCAGGTTAATGGGACATTGAGTCCTGTACAGGTTAATATTAGCCTGACCCTGAGTACGATTCAGGGTATTTTTAACGTGCCTACTACCCAAGTGGTACAACGTCAGGTGCAACCGCCACAGGTTCAGAGAATTTACACTGATGTACCCATTTTGGAAACGGCTACAAACTTAATGGTACCTACGGAACAGGTTTTCCTGAGACCGATGTTGATTCAGACAGAACCAACTCCACTTTTACTTCCCCAAGTTAAGCTACAAGTTATGCAGGGATTCACTCCGGTAACAGGGACACAGTCAGATATGTCTTCAATGATGAATCAGAACATCGGAGTTACTATAAATCTTCCTATTACTGTTGGTCTGGCCGTACCCTTATTTGCACAAAAGACACCCAGTGGATGTGAACAGTGGGTCAGGACACAGAATGCAAAGGGGGGAGGACTTAACGAAAACACTCGAGTAGTTTCTCCTGTGGGACAGACTTTTGACAGATCGAGATCACTGCTGGACCTTAGTCCATTCGGAGTACTTACAGATACTATGATAGGGTCAAACATTAGTCAGAGCTTGAAATTGTTGACACCGCAGACCCTGAATGAAGTTGCTTGGACAGGTAGGGCCTAGGGAGCATTAGACAAATGGGAAGGCAGATGGGTAAAGAAATGAGACAAAAAGGAAAAGGGATTCTGTGGGGCTGACTGCAAATGTGCAGAAAGGCAAAGGTCCAGTGAAGATTTTACCAATGAGGGAGATTCCAGGGCAAAATGTTGTTCATGTCCCTTGGAGTAGAAGTGATATTCTATCATTTACAAATGATTATCCAAAATTGAGGGAGAACCAGTGGAGTGGTACTAGCAGACAGTCTCCCGAGGTAATGAAATATTAAAATAAGGTGATTGAGTGTTTGAAGACAAGAATTTTGTCCAAGAATACTGATTGGCAGAGAATAGACAGGACAGCTCAGGAAGCAAAGGAGTCAATACATGCATACTATGAGAGATTGTTACAGGCGTTCAAGCATTAAAGTGGGACAGAGACAATTGAGGAGGAGGACTTGATTCCTTTTGTGTTCAGATTTGTGGAAGGATTGAGACCTGAAATTAGTCAGATGATTAAGAGTAATTTGATTTGCTGGCAAGCAGAGCCCATTGATGAGGTGTTGCAATATGCAAAATACTGTAGTGATGAAATTGAGTTGAAGCAGAAAAAGCTGAAAGAATAGGCGATGGTGATGCAGATTAAAGCTGCTCAGAGAGGCATAGCAGCAGCAGGGAAACATGGTGTTTCAGCCCCAGATGAGAGGTAGGGGTTGCGGAGGTAATATGAATCGTTGTCATGACTAGGGTACTGTAGTGGTTCAGAATGATGTACAAGGAATGAAGAACTTATTGCCTTGTCACGCTTGCGGAGCAGTCAGACATTGGAATCAGGAGTGTCCGATGTTTGTGCAGGAAGGTGTTGTTCAGCAAACTAATGATGTCAATTCATTCCAGAACATGAGGACCGAGAATAATCCAAATTTAAAAAATACTATGAATCAAATGCAGAACTGTCAACCCATGCAGCAGGTGCAAATACCACGTGTACAAATGACACAGTTGCTGCCAATGCAGCAGCAAGTTCCCATGGTACCTAGACAGCAAATTCAAATACCTCAAGCCCCAATGGAACAGTAGCAAATTATGTTTTCTTAACAGGTCACAGGTCAGAAGCTTATCCAAATTAACACAGTACACCAATTCCTGTTACACAGTGAGAATGGAATAAACAATGATTGGGTGAGAGAACGTTCTGATGAGGAGCCATGTGTGCTTGCAACCTCCTTAGAAGTAGATCATGGAGGCCCCTATGTGAAGGGAAAAGTCATGGATCACAGAATTTCATTTTTGGTTGACATGGGAGCTACATGCTCTACAGTAAGGTCAGTTGAGGTTCCAAGCTTGCCCCTTTCAGGTAAAACAGTTCAGATTGTAGGTGTAGCGAATCAGTATCTGACTAACCCACTTACAGAACCAGTTCAGGTGTGTGACGGGCTGGATCCTGATCGCCCGCACATGGCCCTATCTTGTGCTGACTCTGCCTCTGGTGCTCTCAACCTTGCAAGCCTCCCGTCCCGTGATTGGTGGGACGGTCGATGGTGGCGGGCCGTCGGGAGGTCAAAACTGCCACTAGCAGAACATGCAGTGGTCGGAGGTTCGTCGGAGGAGGACGAACGACCACATGAGGAGGGAGACGGTGAAAACCAGACGGGCGAGGGAGAAGGAGAGCGGTGTCAGCCCAGAACACGCGGACAGCAAATCCAGACTTCCACTCGAGAAGACTTCCGGAGACGCCTGACGAGATCAGCGGAGACAGGCAACCGGGAGGACGGAGCGTTACAGCCTGCCACGCTTCTGGAGAAGCGTGGCAGTTCCAGGTGCGTGGGACCACGTCCATGTGAGAAACAAGTGAGAGAGGGAGAGAGAACTGGAAGAGAGAAGGGGGGAGGGGTTGAAAAGGAACGGCATGGGCACTGAGAGGGGGGAAGGGGGAAAACACCATCAAGCACAATAAAGCAATGTATTTAGAGTACTGCACACCAAAGGCACCGCGCACAAGATCGGTACAGGCACCAAATAAAGAAAATAGGCACGAAGCAATAGAACAAGGCAAAACGGAATAAAAGAGGACAGCATCTAGAAAGAAATAAAAACAGAAAAAGGACATATAACGAAACTCTGAGAGAGAAAGGAGAAAGACAGGGAGAGAGACAAAATAAGACTAAAACAAAGGAGACCCTGACCACTTACCGTATTTATTCTGTTCTCTCCACATGTGCTTCCCGGGGAAACCTGTGGGACAAGGAGACAGAGAGAGAGAAGAGTGAAGAACGAACCATGAGAGAAACAGCCATCCTGCCCACCGCCCACGAAGAAAAGCTTAAACCATACCTGTACTTTGACTCACCAATTGCCAAATTGAAACAATAAAACTCTTGTACATAGGACAAGCGAGTTCTGAGTAATCCCTCCGCGTGACCCCGGTTACAAGGTTAAAATTGGCAACTTCCAGGGATTGCACAAATTCGTAGTCTGTGATTCAAAACCAGTATCCCTACTGGGAAGAGACTTGCTGTGTAAAACAAGATGCTCAATTACTTGTTCAAAAGATGGAATTGAGATCCAGACGACTAGCGATGATGAAGATGACCAAGCCCCAGAAACAGAATGTGAAACAATAAATGAGGAATACTCTCTGATTTATTTTTTCCCAGTATTCATGGTAAAGGAGCTTCATCCTGACTTGCAGGGAACGGTTAAAGAGAAGGTGTGGGATCTGACAGGAAAAGAGATAGGTCTTACAAAGGGAATTGAGCCAGTTAAAGTTACTGTAAAGCTGAATGCTATTTATCCTCAAATTCCCCAGTAGCACATGCTACAAGATGTCCTTCTGTAGATCACGCAATAATTGCGCACTTTGTAAAACAAGTGGTTTTGATGGAAGTATTGAGCAGCCCATGTAAATCACTGATAATGAGTTTGAAAAAGCCCTGTGGGAAAGTTTGAATTGTTCAGGATCTGAGAAAAGTAAATTACATTGTGGTCAAATGTTGTCCTGTGGTGCCAAATTCAGCTGTGATGTTTCAGATTCCATATGATGCTGAGTGGTTCACTGTCATTGACCTTCTTTTCTTTGCCTCTTCAAGAGGACAGCCAATTTCTCTTTTGTTTCAAATTTTTGGACCAAGTTTACTGTTGGTGTCAAATTCCTCAAGGGTTTTCAGAGTCATCTTCCATATTGAATCAGATCTTGAAAAATAATTTGGAGTTGTTGGAATTGCCTTCCAATTGACCTTGGTACAGTACATTGATGACTTGCTGGTTGCGTCCAAAACAAGGGATGAGTGCAAGCATGACAATTGCTTTGTTGAACCATTTGGGTAAGTATGGTCATAAAGTGTCCCCGCTTAAATTGCAATACAGTCAGAAAGAAGTGAAATACTTAGGTCATCAGATTGAGACGGGATCGAGAATGATATCCAGAGAAAGGGTAACTACCGTATTGCAGATGAATCCCACAACCACACAGAGAGATGTCAGGGTGTTTCTTGGGATGGTAGGCTATTGTGGCCAATGAATTCCCAAGGTTTTAGTCATTTCAAGACCACTGCAGAAGCTGGCTCATAAAGAAGTCACTGATCCCATAGCGTTAGACCAGGTTGGAATGAAAGTGTTTACTGAATTGAGAGAGAGTCTGTACGAAGCTTCGGCTTTGGTTATGCCTGACTACACAAAACCTTTCACATTGTTTTGTCATGAGCGTGATGCATGTTCTTTGTCTGTCTTGATGCAGGTCCATGGAGGTGTAAACCTCCCAGTAGCATATGTTTCAGCTACTTTGGACCCAGTTGCAGCAGCCTTACCAGGTTGTTTGTGCGCAATAGAAGCTGTTGGACAAAGTCTTACACAGTGTGTGGGCATTGTGATGGGATATCCCTTAATCATAATGGTTCCTCACTCTATTAAGATCCTACTTACAGAGACGAAAACCCAATATTTGACTGGTGCAAGGCTGACCAGATATACGAGTATTATAGGGCTACCAAATGTGCCATTGAAAATATGTACAGTGCTGAACCGGCAACCTTACTTCCAAATGAAAATGTAAAAATTGAAAAATTGGAAGATGTTGAGCATGATTGTCTTGAAGTAACTGATTTGTGCACGAAACCAAGACCTGCCATTAGAGACACTTGATTGGAAGATAATGGCCAGATTATCTTTGTTGATGGCTCTTGTCTAAGAGACAATACAGGCACACTGAGAGCATGATATGCTGTGTGCACAATTACTGGTATCCTGGAAGCTTCGTGGCTTCGAGGAGTATATTCTGGCCAAGTAGAGGAACTGGTAGCCCTTACTAGAGTGTGCCATGTTTCTGCTCAACTGAAGGTTACCATCCACACGAATAGCCAGTATGGATTTGGAATAGTCCATGATTTTGGCCAGTTGTGGTCACAGAGAAGTTTTATGACCTCTTCTGGTTCACCAGTGAGAAATGGTGAGCGAATTAAAAATCTGTTGCATGGTATTCAATGCCTGAAAAAATTGCAGTGGTGAGATGCAGCCTCAGGACTTCATGTTAATGGGAAATGGATATGCTGATCAAGTCGAAATGGGTTTGCACACTGAACTATATATTGTTCAAAGATAAGTAGGAACTGTTACACGAAGAAGATGAAACATGCCCATGTTTTGCATTGAAAGTAATTGATATGTTGGAGGAATTGAAAATGTTGTAGAACAATGTTGACAGGGAGGAAAAAAGTTCATGGGGCAAAATGAAATATGTACAGCGACAAGATGAATTGTGGGTTTCAGAAGAGGGTCAATGAGATTTGCCTAATAGTCTGTTATCTCAAATGGATAGGTTTTATCGTGGTCAAGCACATGTTGGGAGGGATGCCATGATTCGTTTGTTTAAGCACGATTGGTTCAACCCAAGGTTTAGACAGGTTGCTGAAGCAGTTTGCCATTGTTGCGTCATTTGCCAAAATATGAACACAGGGAAAAGGACAGTGGTTAATTTAAGACACACTGGAAGAACAGGAGGTCCATTCAACAGAATGCAGGTGGATTTTATTGAGATGCCTCTGTGTGGAGGTTTGAGATATGTGTTGGTGATTGTTTGTATTTTTAGTCACTGGATTGAAGCTTATCCTGCACAAAGAAATGAGAGTCTGACAGTAGCGCAACTACTGCTTAGGGAACTGATTCCACATTTCGGGGGTCCGATCTCTTTAGAATCAGATAGGTGAAGTCACTTTGACAATGAAGTAATTAAATTACTGTGTGCAGCATTGAACATTGAGCAGAAGTTGCATTGTAGTTACCCCCCTGAAGCATCAGGGCTAGTGGAACAAATTAATGGTACCTTGAAGTCAAGAGTTTGCAAAGATGTGTATGTTCATGAATCTGAAATGGCCCGACGCACTTCCTTTAGTTCTGATGAGAATGAGAAACACACCTCACAGGAAGACAGGATTGTCACCGCATGAAATCCTTATGGGCAGAGCGATAAGGTTGTCAGTGGTGCCTGCAGATGATATGGTGTTGGACTACTGCAAAGGTCTGGCAGATGTGGTTCGCTCTTTCTCTCAGCAGGTGGAAGCCTCCACACTGCCACCGAACCATGACCCAGGGCACAACCTGAGAGCCGGAGACTGGGTTGTGGTCCGGAAACACGTGAGGAAAACATATTTGGAGCCTCATTGGAAGGGCCCATTCCAGGTAGTTCTGAGGACTACCAAAGCTGTGAGGCACGCTGGAATTCCGAACTGGATCCATGCGAGCCACATAAAGAAAGTGGCATGTCCACTGGACCATGAAGATGAGTTGTTGAGAGTACCAACAATGACGAGACAAGTCTCAGGGTCGGGAGGAGAACAAAGTGGAACTGAGACCAGATCATAGCCTGTTGAAGACAGGCCAGTCACTCCTGTGAGAGAAGAAGGAGAAGACCTCCAGGAGGGTGAGCGTGAGCCTACCTCAATTGAGGCAGCAGGAGAGCCTAGTTAAAGGAGGGTTTTCCCAGAAGCAGATGATTTTGAGAGACAAACAGAGCAATTGCCAGGCCCCGAGGGGGAAGGAGTTGAGACGGTTCAAAGTCACTATGATCTGACTCCTCCTGAACCAGTTGCAGGTCCGTCAAGAGAAGACACCATAGAACAAGGAGCTGTTTCAATTTCAACACTGAAGAGAACATTGACCAAGGATCAACTGAAAGGAGATAAGTGGCCGGAGTCACAAGTAAAGAGAAAGGAAGTAGTTGTTGAAACAATAATTGAAGAAGTAGATACAACAAGGTGAGAAGATCTAAGTGAAAGAGAATTGAATGGTGATCGAAAGTTAAAAAGAAAGATAATAGCAGGATGAAGATACGCAGATCCTGAATGGGCATATGCATCTACAAGTGAACGGCAGAAAGAGTTTTTGTCTTTTTGTTTTGATAGAGACATTCCAAGTCAATATTTTGGCACTTGAAGGAAGCTGATGAACTGAACTGTTGAAACAATCTGAGAAAATTATTTTGAGGAAAAGACTGTTGAAAGTAAACTGAAAATACTTTGATTTGACCTTTTGAAACTGCTTACTGATTTTTGAAAGACTGAAAGCTGTGCATAACTGCTGGAAGGAGAATTTGTTTTGTTTTGATTTTTGCTGCTTTTTTCCTAAATTTCTCTTCTACATTCTGATTCTTTACAGATCATGAGTGACATTAGCCAGAAGGGTAGGAAAAATAGGTGCTGTTAATATATGAGTATTGGTTTGTCAACTGTATGCATGATATTGTTTGTGGTATTGATTGTGTTAATGACTGTTCTTGATAAGAGTAAAGCCAACCATACTTCTGCTTTCGGAACAACTACTGCACTAACATCAATAGAGAAGTTTAGGTTAGATGAGAAGTATCTGCATGAGGGTACTAACAGAACTTTCTTCTGATGTCTTCTATCGCTTGCTGAGTGAGTATGTTGCGACGATGGATGCAAAGAATTGTTAAGTGTGTACGCAGATTCCTTCATCAGTCGGAGAAGGAGTTACTTGTCACAATGTGCCTCTCACTTATGGGATAACTTGTAGTCTGTTACTAACAAAATTCTATAACAGGGAGTACATCCAGTATTTTTATTCCAATTATGACATTGAGGGGGTCATTACAACCCTGGCGGACGGTGTTAAAGTGGTGGTAAGACCGCCAACAGGCTGGCGGTCTTTTTTTGAGGATTATGACCATGGCGGTTACCGCCATAGTCATCCGCCGCTTCTCCGTTCCGCCCGCCAGGGCGGAGACGACCGCTGGGCGGGAGACCTGGGTCTCCAGCCCGGCAGCCGTGACAATACCGCCACCGGTATTTTGACCCGGCTTACCGCTGTGGATTTCCAGCGGTAGGAACCGCCATGAAATCCATGGCGGTAAGCACTATCAGTGCCAGGGAATTCCTTCCCTGGCACTGATAGGGGTCTCCACCACCCCGGCTCCCTCCCCGACACCCCCCACCACTCCTGCTACCCCCCAAAGGTGGCAGGCCCCCCTCCCCACCCCGACCCCCGACATTACCTTACACATACACACCAGACACGCATGCAGGCACCACCAACACACATACACGCACATACACCGACATACATGCCAACATCCACACACACAGTCAGACATGCACACCCACATTGAAACATACACGCGCACTTCCATACGGACATCCCTACAGACATACATGCACTCATTCCCAAAACACGCAACACCCCCGCAAGCATACACGCACTCACACACCCCCTCTACATACACCCACGCACACCCCCATGCACCCACACAACACACAACACCCCCCTCCCCTAACGGACGATCTACTTACCTGTTCGTCGATCCTCCGGTAGGGGACGGGAGCCATGGTGGCAGCTCCGTCGACACCACACCGCCAACAGAACACCGCTGCGCCGAACCACAGGAGTGTTCTGTTGGCGTGGCGGTGGAGGTGGAGCAACCTCCACTTCCCCGCTGCCCGTCACTATGGCTGTTGGTGGCTCTCCGTCAGAAAAAAACGACGTAGAGCTGCCAACAGTCATAATACGCCGAGCGGAAAACCGCCACCACTGGCGGTCTTCCGCACGAGGGTCCTTCGGCGGTCTTGTAAAAAGACCGCCGAGGTTGTAATGACCCCCTGTGTTTTCGTTTGTCCCTATAATTAAGTATTTGAGTAGAGTAGCTAGGGATAATGACATAGTATTAGTTAGTTGTTTCTTTGAACCTACATTAACATTTTGCACAGCTTATGCACACCGCAACATTTTGAAACGCTTGCTTGCACCTTTAGAGAAGAGCTTCTTAGATCACACAGATGACAGGAGAAAGGCATTAAAGGGGAAGTTAGAAAAAGGCTTAGAGAAAAGGACTTATAAGAATGATTATGCTCACAGTGAATTAAACCACAAGGAAAATTAGCTCTAGATGCGCCACATGTAGGGATACATGTATATTTAGGCCTAAATCACGCACTGACACTTTATTTGTGGGGACAAGTGAATGTAGACATGTGTTTTTGTTTCAGAATAAATGGACATTTATGTTGAATGGACAAGATCCAATGATTCCTGGGGTATACTGCATCTGTGGTCCTAATGCATATTACCGTCTTCCAAGAGGATGGTATGGGACATGTTATTTGGGAATAAGTTTCCCAAAGATTTTTTAAATGGATGACTTAAAGAAGTTTCCGAAAATGACTGAATTACATCATATGAGACAGAGGAGACAGTCTCTTTCTGGGATAGTGGGAGATATATTTGGAGCAATAATTCCTTCAGTGGGAGTTGTTCTGAATTTGATACATATTCGAAAGTTGTCTACTATTGTGGATAACATGCTGACAAACTTTTCAGGAGCCATGCTCCTGATAGATACCGAATTAGCTTCTGAAAGAGCTATGACTCTTCAGAATAGACTTGCTTTAGACATTCTTTAGCAAGGGATGGCCGAGTTTGTGGAATGCTTAATTCTAGGTATTGTTGTTCATTCATTCCTGATAATAGTAAAGACATTAGAAGCTAATGAAAGTGCTGATTTGAAGGAATTGAAAGAATCAGGTGTTTGGGAGAAAATTGGAAAAGGTATTGCCTCAATGAGAAATTGGCTCGGCAACATTGGGAAAGGAATCATATTGAAAATTATACAGGTGTTATGAATTATCATGGTTTGCCTAATTGGAATATGGGAAACATGTAAATTGTTTAAAAGAATACAATTGGAAAAGACAAAGAATAATCAGAGGAGGAAAGAAAAGAAAAGGGAAAAATTGTTTAGGGAAAATTCGAGACGGAACAAGGACTTGAAAGGATTGAAATTACAGAATTGTAGCTGATGCAGAAATTTGTGAGTGGTAGTTTAGTGTGATGACACATCTAATCATCAGAGGCGGGACTGTTGAAGCAGGTGTTTTAATAAAATATTAATTAATGAATATTCATGTTTTCTGAGTAATGGATTTGCGTAGAAAATAGAATAATAATAAAGAGAAAATGATGCACGCATTAAGAAAATCTGTCCACGTGAGTGGCTGCCAATGTTCACGAAGTATACTTTTTAATGGCTTATTAATATGAAACATGGAGCTTATGTTTGATTAATGTAGTAATACATCATACTGAGGGTTATGCATTATGTATTAGATTTATTAATTGTAGGCCTTAACTTAGCGGACGTCTTAGTCTAGTTGCACGGCCTCATAGTAAGCTGTATTTCTAAACTGATTAATAAAATGTTTGCTTAGAGAATTGAATTGTGATATTCCACTGTGCTGGCCAAATGTGCTCGTAGCTAAAAGTCTCTCAATGAGAACCACTTACTAGAAGATGCTGTTCTTGTAAAATGTAACATTATAAGTGTAATATGTGTAAGACTGACTTTCTCAAGAGTAGAACAATGAAGACATTGACTGGCGTACAAGCTGCAACACTATTGTTACCTGACGAGCCGGATGATGAAGACATTACAAGAGATGCCAATCAGCGACATGTGAAGCGAGTACTAGTAGAAATAATAGATTTTATATTTTAGTTTTATTGGAAAAAGTGTGAACATGCAATCCCTTGACCAATAGGGACTGGGAAGTAATTTTAGGAAATCTAACTTAGCCGGCCGCATGAAGAAGAATCTGTCATTGCGACTTGCCATTGCGCTTTTGCCACCAACATTACTTTCTTGAGCGTCTTGATAAGAGACGTGCTTAACTTTACTGCTTAAAGGCTTTGCCTTTTCTGAACTTTGATGCTGAATCCTGATGCCTTGCTGACTGAACTGATGTCCTACAGACAAAGTCTTTCTTAGCTTGCTGATCCATTTGAGGAGAGGTATATTATTACTGATGTGTTTCTTAAGGCTATTTGCTTTTCCTTTCTAGGTACCAACCACACTATTTTGATAGAGCCATAGTTAGATGTTTTCCACATTTGTGTTTACTAAATTGCTTTGCATGAAGTCCAACATGCTGATGCTAATCTGATGTTAGATAAGGATCCTCATTAATGAAAGTCTGCTATAGAGAGTAATAGTCAATGTCTTTTCTTTGCTGAATCTAAATGTATGTGATATAGTTTGTGCAATTGTTCTTGGTATTAATTTGCACTGTAACTTTAGAATGTGTAGTGATTTAAGCTTTGATTAGATTACACTTCTTTTGCTGCTTTGGACAGCCAGTGATGTTTCTGTAGGTTTGTCATTTGATTTTTAGATTATTTTACGTGAAATTAGCATTGTTAATATAGGGAAATAAATATTCAAATTTTTACTAAAAGGTGTGGTTGTCCATGACTGAAAAGTCATGGTGTGTGACAATTACTGACTCCAATTGATTACTAGTGCTATTGATTATCATTGATTATTATTGTTATTGATTAGTTATTGATTATTGAGCTACATGTATTGGAGTTATAGTGGGAACATCTTAAATGTGAGTCAAAAGGTTCATTGACTTATTCACGTCCCCTTGTAAGTTTACTTATTAAGATCTGACACGCTAACAGAGACACAAACTGAACTCTGGAACCTGAACATTATCCACCTTGAGATTAGAATTTATAACAAATGTTGAGGAGAATGTTTTATCACCACCCTGCAAATGTTTGCCACTGATGCTCCTTGACCATCTCCTCAAGATGCTGCAATGCCTTTGCTAGAGCTAACAGGAATGCAATTTGGGCAAGTTAAATATGCTAACTTGCAACCCTATAAGACAGTTCTCTGAAGTCAATGGCTCAACATTTAGAAAAAGGAGGTTATATACAAGCCTCTTGCACCACCTGTGCAGAAAAAGTGATGAGCCGGTGGTGAAAGGGGCTTGTAAATATTTCCCAAAATGTTTAAGACCCTGACTATAAAATTATCAACAAGCCATCACTCCTCTTACTTTCATTGGTTCCCAACAAATAGCTAACCACAAATCTGCATCTATCGTTAATGTGAACAAGTGTCTCTTCAAAAAAGCAGCATCAGAGAATAGGCTGGCAGAACAATCTCCTGATCCCTATAAAAAGAGGACATCAACCTATGGGGTGAATCCTGAGATGTGTCTAAGCATTGTTCAAACCAAAACATTGAGAAGGCATTCAAACCTGATTGGTTGGTAGGTCAGCTCATCCAGGCATGTAGAAGTGGGCATCGCAAGCCAAAGAAACACCTTAAATGACAAGACCAGAAGATCAATAGACTTAAGGGTTGAAAGAGCAGAAGTTGGAACTGGCTAGCCTCACCAATACAATTGAATGTCAACTCACCAGAGCAGACGGCCACACTCTTGGAGTCAACATATCAAAATGTTTCTACGTCCCTCAGAAATTCACCCTTCCCAAGGCACTCAAACTGCCATAAGAGCTGCTCATTGGTCTCTTAGGATGGAGGAAGATAGACTCAGATATATATGTCTTACACAATGGTGGTCGCCACTGTGTAGTTACAGTTAGGTTAGACTTTCCATAGGAAGAGCATTTTTTATTTTGCTAATAACTTTGTTGCTATTTGATGAATTTTCATGAAACTCTCCAAGAAAAGATTCATCAACTTCAGCCCTTTATTGGAAGGTTTCGGGGGGTCTATCAAGCTGGGCTCAGAAAAAAGGAAAGGTCTTGTCATTTATATATATATATATATATATATATATATACATATATATATATATATATATATATATATGCACACATAGTTCCTTTAAATGCTGTGTTGTGGCGCATGCCAGCAATGCTCATGTTCTAAATAGAGGCTAGTTCCAAATGTGCCAAATGTGTCAGTTGAAGACTGGTAGCTAGCCTGACTGGCTAATATCATTGATGGTGAAAGTATTTCACAAAAAAATTTACTTGAACTTCATGGACTTTACTTTTTAACATTGGCGACAAATGATGCTTCAGTGGGGACAAGCATCTGACCACTACTTCCCCTTTCAGACCCCAAATTATATTTCTACAAGAATTACACTGTGTCTGTTCAAGGATTACATTGTTAGTTGAATACCATGCAGCTGGACATAGTACGGATGTGTGACAGTGGATTCTGTGAGGCAGCAGACACATGAAAGGTGACATTTTTCAAGTTAGATTGTTGTTACCATAAATGCCAGGCTTGTGCTGGCATGCTCTTTCATGTCCACATGAGCCGATCTCTGCGCCTTGACATTCCTGAGTGCTTCCTAAGGGCACGAGCGGGTCCCCATGCCAGTCGCAGCAGCTGCGAGGGACAGTGTCTGCATTCCTTGCCAATCTCAGTGGAGCACTTCTCATAGGCCTGAGCAGGCAGACAACTGGATTCTTTGTGCATTCTGTCGGGTGACATTATGACCTCATCATGCATGACAGTGGCCGCCATCTTTGTTTGGGCATAATTCTACAGTATTAGCCATGATATTGCAGTGATGCTTGTTACTGTTTCTACTTAAGCGTTCGCAAAGATCATTACGTGCAAGCAACTGTGAGTACTATGCTGTGAATTTACTAAGCAAATTTAGTGTGAGTGGCACTGAAACAAACTTAAACAGGGAAGCTACATTGGGAAAACCTGAGGTAAACATTTTGTTCTACTACTGTTTGACTATTGTTACTAAAATGTCTGCCAGCACCATGTCACAGCCCCCAGTCTACTTACTACCATGACAAAAATGGATGACACTTTTTGATTGGTATTGGTGACTATCGGGGGAGAGAGATTCTCTGTGAACAGGAAACAAGCAATTTTGTTGCACAATCTTGGAGTTGAGGGACCCAATGTTTACGAGGTCATTGGTGAGATAACAATTGGCCAAGGTGATAGAGAGCACAGAACAGTATTTTTTACCATAATTTAACATTGTCTTGGAACAATATACATTCTTTACTGGAACACAAGAGCATAATAAGAAAGTAAGCAACTATATTACTTCCTTGAAAACGTTAGCTTGTACTTGCGAATTTGGGCCCATATTTATAGGAAAATGACAGAGCGCGACGCTGCGCCAAAATTGGCAGCACCGCGCTCCGTCATTTCCACAACACAGGGATGCGCCGTATTTAAGTGAATACAGCACACCCCTGTATTGTCCCACGCCCTAACGCTAAATTTAGCTGTCAACGCATGCATCCTTGCATCATCGTGCAAGGATGTCTGCTTTGAGGGGTGTGGTTGTTTATGTGCGGGAAGGTGTCCCTTCCTGGACATAAGCAATCACTAATGGCACTTTGGCACTGCTGTTTGTGCTGCAGAATGCAGCACAAGCAGAAGTGCCAAAGCACCATTTTCAAATGATTGTTTATGTGCAGGAAGGGACACCTTCCCTCACATAGATGCTTACTGATTTGTGAGAATGCCATTTGGGATGGCCTCAGCAGCAGCCTGTTTAAGAGGAAATATGAAATGGTGCTTGGTGGTGTGTCTAATGCCTTGTTCTTCCAAGATGACATACTGATCTATGACAAAGATGCATGCGAACATGATAGTACTTTGAGGATGGTGTTGAAGAAACTGGCAGATAAGGTGTAAGATTAGGGTGACATCTGTAACATGTTTAGGTCATTTTATATCAGGAGAAGGTATTTAACCTAAATTGGAATTGTCGAAAAGCATAGTGAATGCTCCCACTCCTACTGACAAAGAGAAAGTAAGGTCATTTTTGGGGCTTGTGACGTTTTACTCAAAGTTTGTAAGAGGGTTTGCAAGTGTGGTAGAGCCTGTCAGGACATTGTTGAAGAAAGGAGTTCATTTCAATTGGTCAGATGAGTGTGATGAAACTTTTAGGACAATTAAGCTGGGGATTAGCAGGATGCCTACCATGAGACATATTGACACCAAAAATAAGACCATCCTGGCCACAGATGCTAGCCTCAAAGGGTTGGGGGCAGTACTTTCCCAGGTAATAGATGGTGAAGAAAAGGTGATTGCGTTCACCTTAAGAGCACTATTTATGCATAGAGGGGGAGGGACTATCCATAGTTTGAGCTGTGAGAAATTTTTAGTTTTATTTGTGGGGTATTCCCTTCCTAGTAAGAACTGACCATAGTCCCCTTGCACAAGTTGTTTCAGTCACAGTGAGCGACTAACTCCCAGACTCAAGGGCTGGAGTAAAGGTTTGGAGCAGTTACATTTTCAGGTACAATATCTTCCTGGATTGGTGAATAAAGTGGCTGATTGCTTGTCACGGTTACCAATAGAAAGCATGTGTGATGGTGTCAGCAATGATTCATGTTGTGTGAATTGTGTCAAGGAACCTACTATTTCAAGGTATGAATGGGCCATAAGTGTGGAGGAGGATGTGTTTTGTTTCCTACATAAAGAAATTTTGGGTAAATTGTTTGCCAGATCACAAAACGCTGAATCAAATATTGAAACCATTATGGTCAGTGAGGAATGAATATACATTGTGTCAGGATAACCTCTAGAGAGGTCGCAGAATGGTTCCTCCCAAAGGTATGAGAGGTAAGGTGGTTAACTTAGGCTATGAAGACACCTTGGAAGAAGTCACACCAAAGCCCATTTGAGGGAAAGGTATTGGTGGTCTGGCATAGATCAGCAGGTGGAGAATGTGGTCAAAGAGTGCTACTTATGTGCTAGCAATGATAAGATTTGCATTACTAATTCAGTACTGCTGTTGCCATTTGCTGAGCTTGATGAACCATGGAATAAGTTAGGTCTAGATATTATGGGCCCTTTTCAATTGTTGCCACCTACAGAGAGGGTTGTGACATTGCTGGTGGACTGTACTTCTAAATGGGCATCAACCAGATGTGTAAATACGGTGAATACCAGGACAGTTCCGAGTTTCTCAAGGATGTATTTGTGAGTGAAGGATTACCTAAATATCTAGTTACAGATAATGGAGTACAGTTTACCTGACAGGAAATGCAGGAATCTTTGACTAAGTTTGGGATAACTCGCCATAGAACAGCTGTTTATGTGCCACAGGCCAATGGTCTAGCAGAGCAAATAAATAGAATGGTAAAGGCATGTGTGCAGAGAGGCATTGAGACCAGAGTTCCTCTCGAGGATGTGCTCAAACACATGTGGTGGATACACTGCACTGCTACTAAATATGTGACACAAAAGTCACCTTTTGAATCATTAAGGGATAGTTTGGCGGTTTCTAAATTAAACCCTGAGTTGTTGCCTACCAAGAGGGAAGGGTGTATTGATGAAGTGGAAAGAGCGTCTTCACTCAGGCAGTATCAAAAAAAGTATAAGCGTAGATATGATGAGAAGAACTCAGTCAAAATAAAAAAATGGAGTGTAGGGGGCCCAGTGCTTGTGACAAAACCGGGGTGAAAGAGAAAAGGTGTGACTGAGTTCATGGGCCCATTTGTTATCACTGCCATCAAGAAAAATGTGGTGATGGTGAACACAAGTGGTACATGGCACATGTCTAGGTTGGTGAAGTATTCGGGCAATAGAAGTAACTCAAATCTTGAAAACGACAATGTGTTACCATGAGCAATCATATGGCTTGGTCCCATTTGGTGACTTTTCTAAGGAAGATGCTTTGGGAAATGCTTTTCGCATTTCATCAAGATTCAAGAGGGCACCAGTTTGCTTCAAGGATGACATTATGGATTTTGTTTTCTTTTTAATGTATGTGTTTTTACAGTAGCTGTTCTTTATTGGTTATGCTTGCAGTTTTATTCTCAAATAAATTAGTTTTCTTTACTGTATGTATTTTTATTATTATCTGTAGTTTTTATGCTTGGAAAAAGGGATGTGTTTTAATTTTCTTATATGTATATAGTTTCCTTAAATACTGTACAGTGACTAATGACAGGAATGCTCACGGGCTCCATGGAATGAAAGCTAGTTCCATAAGTGTCAGTTGAAGTCTGGGAGCTAACCTGGCTGGCTGATATCGTTGGTGGTGCAAGTTTTTCACTAATACATTTACATGGACTTCATGGACTTTACTCCTTAACAAGTGCCAAAACACATACATTTCCTATAGGAATTTTCAGGAGTGATTTAGAAGAAACACTTAAACAAAATTATACCACATTTGAAAGAAAGCTTGACTCTATTCCCGTGTCCTGTGTTATAGAAGAAATAGGACATACATATCAGCACAGTACCCAGACCCCTGGCCCTTGTGAAGCAGTTCCAGAGGGGATCCCCCATTCTCAGGGGATTGTTTTGAAAATGTTAGTGAAGCAGGTCCCTCTATACTCTCAAGGGACCCAGCACGGCCTCCTGTTTCACCATGCAAATGTTAGCCACTCTGTGGATATAGTTAGGGTGACCAGAGAAAGGGATGTTGTTTTATTTTTGTCCCTTAACAACTTTGCTCCAGTTTGACGTATGTCCACAAAATGTTTGCAGACCAGCTGCTCCATTTCATTGTCAGAGTACTGAACATTTTGCAGTGTTTGGTCATAGGAGTGCAACGAAAAAAGGAGGTCCAAAAATGGGCTTGAAATCCAGAGCATTTTCTACTGACGTTTGTAATTTGCACTGCGCAAAAACTGCCACTCTGATTTTTCTGGAATTGGGCAGCATTCAATATTAGGGCACACTGATGCTTCTTTTGGGTACTACAGGTAAGAAGAGTAAGTAGTTACAAACCTTTTCAACATAGTAATACCTTGTAGCACAGTACTAGTAAAAGTAGCAGGGAAGCCCAAAAAATAAATTAGGCTGCATGATGGACCTGGCCCTTTTGCAGGGTCATGCCCAAACTGTTTGCCTTCCTCCTCATGTGTTTCTGACCCTCTTTCATTGGATATAAGACTCTGGGCAGTTTATCACTACTGATCAGTACTAAAGTACATATGCTCTCCCTTCTTAACTTGGCATGATTGGCTCACACCTAATTGGCACATTGAATTCACATGTAGATCCCTTGTACAGTTATACCCTTTATACCTAGGGCCTGTAAATGAAATGCTACTAGTGGGCCTGCAGTGCAGTTTGTCCACCCACAGAAGTAGCCTTTTCAAACCTGTCTCAGACTTGCCACTGCAGCGCCTGTGTGCTCAGTTTACTGCCGCATTGGCTTGGCATCTAAATTCACTAGCCAGGCCTGGAACTCCCTTTTTACTACACAGAGATCACCCCTAAGGTAGGCCCTGGGTAGCCCTATGGGCAGGGTGCTGTGTAGGTAAGAGATAGGACATGTGCCTTCATTGTGTGGCATGTCCTGGTAGTGACTAACAACCTATTATGTTTATCACTGTTGTGAGTGCTGCCCCTCTCATAGGTTTGCCTTAGGAATGCTGTTTCATATATCTAAGTAGTATTTTCTGTCCTATGACTAGTAGCGTGGCTATGTTCGGAATGTTGTACACTTTGAAAGGTCATTTCAAGTGCCCCCTGAGATCAAAGACAAAAAAAAAATAAGTTCAGGTGTTGTTCCCCGTGTTTTTAGACACTGCATGGACATGTAACCAGATGCTTCTGGTTCTGCATGCTGTACCAAAGACTTGTGATGCAGCCAGGAACCACCATTAGGATTGGCCTCCTTGTTGTGATGACCTGTGGCCTGCCAGGTCACTAGAAGGACTGCCACTGTATTGCAAGGAGCCTATTCTGCTGGCCTGTATGCACCCTACTTTGGTGTCCCAGTGATCTTCCAGGGGCTAGCTTCGGATTACCTCTTTACAAAGGCTGCCCTTGGACCTACTAGTATTGTGCCTAGTGAGTGCTGTACACTTTATTGAAGTGCACGTTGAGGGCTTTGTTTTCGTCTGCAAAACCCCCTCTGGCAGAGGGACCAACTGGGGGAATGCTGAGGTTTGCTTCACATGGTGCGAGCTGAGCGCTCTCGTGACACCCTGTGGGGTCTTGACTTGGTCAGTGTGTGGGGAGCAGGCTGCTGATGGCAAGCGGATGAGGCACGCATTACTCCGTTCTTACAGGGGACAAGCAGGCACCTACTGCCAGAGATGCAGTCACTGCTGCGTCTCATGCCTCTTGTGCTTTTTTTATTTTTTATTGAGACACCGCCACGGCCTAGGTTATCTGAATAGGACCCCTTGAGGCCATCCCCGCCGCAAAGGAATACTGTGTGCAGAGTCGAGGGGTTCTTCTAAATAGCAGTTGGTAGATGGGGCTTGGCAGCCCAAGGGAGTCACCGCCAACTGTGCCAAAGCTCCCTGTTCCCTAGAGGACATTAGGCCCAGGTCGGAAGAGACCCATCAACGAGACATGGAGCGTAGCAGCTGCATAATGTAGATGCGGACAGCTGCTGTCTAAAGTTAAGCATGGGCACCAACCAAGGTCTCCCACGGGGGTCCCGAAGTGTGGATCATTTAAATTGTTTTGTGACTGCATACCTGTTGTGATGGGCAACTGTGATGGCATGGGGAGGAATCATCTTTTGAGGTCCGAACCGGATAGTCCAGCTTAAATTATTACCGTGTTGACTGTGGCAGGCACTCAGGTGTCCCTGTTTCTCTAAACCACTCTGAGGAGACCATAAGCTGTATAGTGTAAGGGCGGGCTGGTGGCCTGGTATCTCACGACTGATGTCCCTTACTGCATAGCCTGTAATAGAGGTGCAGGTTCACCCGATTAGTGTATCTAGGGGGGTAATTGGTACTTGGGTGATCGTGGAACATGTGGTAATCAAAGAGATGATTGGTATATTCCAAGAATGATCGGTATTTATGCGTTTCCTAACCCTCAGTGTTTCCACTTCTATGGATGACCTGAAGTTACACTATGGGGGTGATTCTGAGCTAGGCGGGCGGCGGTAGCCGCCCGCCAAGCGGGAACCGCCAGAAGACCGTACCGCGGTCAAAAGACCGCGGCGGTCATTCTGGGTTTCCCACTGGGCTGGCGGGCGACCGCCGAAAGTCCGCCCGCCAGCCCAGCGGGAAACACCCTTCCCACGAGGACGCCGGCTCAGAATTGAGCCGGCGGAGTGGGAAGGTGCGACGGGTGCAGTTGCACCCGTCGCGAATTTCAGTGTCTGCTAGGCAGACACTGAAATTCCTTTTGGGGCCCTCTTACGGGGGCCCCTGCAGTGCCCATTCCGTTGGCATGGGCACTGCAGGGGCCCCCAGGGGCCCCGCGGCACCCCCTACCGCCATCCTGTTCCCGGCGGGAGAACCGCCAGGAACAGGATGGCGGTAGGGGGTGTCAGAATCCCCGCGCTCCGCCGCCATGGAGGATTCTCACGGGCAGCGGAAAGTCGGCGGTACACCGCCGACTTTCCATTTCTGGCCGCGGCTGAACCGCCGCGGTCAGAATGCCCAGCGGTGCACCGCCAGCCTGTTGGCGGTGCTACCGCGGTCATTCGCCCTGGCGGTTTTTACCACCAGGGTTAGAATGACCCCCTATATGTTGTTTTTACCTTGTTGTGGGTAATGTACATATTTCAGGATCTGCCTGGTATTCAGTGGGAGGGGAGGTTATTCTAGGTGCATATGAGATGTATTTCCTATTACACTGTGATAATGTGAAAATTGCCTGTTTGGCAAAGTATTATGGAGTTAGAGTTATGTCGTTCTGGTCTCTGTTCATGCAATACAGTTTATTTTTATATAGCTTGTTGTGAAGTCTCTTTTGTGGTGTATTTATTGTGTCACTGTGTTGTGTGTGTTGTGCAAATGCTTTACACGTTGCCTCTGGGGTCAGCCTGACTGCTCTGGCCAAAGCTACCAAGGTGGTGAGCAGGGGTTATCTTAGGTGTGAAGGTCCCTTGCCCTGACTAGAGTGGTGGTTACTGCCTGGCTTAAGTGCCTACTCTAGCCAAGGAGGAACCCCATTTATAACACTGCCTATGTAAAGTTTCAGATTTACTACATGAAAAACTGAAAGATCCATTTGTGGTCCCATGCTAGTGGCAACCTATAAACAAATACATAACACATAGAATACATCTTTGTATGCACTCTGGCTCACAAAATAAAATAAAACCCATCTTTCCACCAATGTATTTTCATAGACTATTGTATAAGACGTAGCAAGAAAGCGGCTGAATAGATTTACATGAAATTTGGCAGAATTAGACATTATAGTGCCGAAATGATACACTTTTGGGTACTGCGGTTAGGTAGGGTAAGTATGTTTTAATGTATAAGGCATTTGAACTTAGTGATAATTGTAACCGTAGTACTTTCATGCAATTTCACAACATTTTGTGAAACTACTGAGGTACATGACCGTAAACATATACAAGAATATACAAAAAAAGTGAATAACAGTCCCTACCTATTACCACTTTAGTAAAGTGTTTACGGCTAGGGATCTACTACTTACCTATATCAAAGGCCCTAACTCTGAACCCAGCTAGAGTGTAGTAAAGACAATATAGCTGTCTTTTCATTCTCTAAAAACAGCCATTACCCAATTATACACTGGCTTGTCATCACCATGTGCCAATGTATACCATGGCCCAAAATATAACTAATGCCTACACATATTATTGGATTGGGGTACCCTTGCATTACACATGGACAACGAAACACTTAAGTTAGATTTATAAAATACTGCAAGGCCAGCTTGCATGGCCCTGCACTGATTGGTAAGTCTGAAGTAATGCAAGGCAATGCAATTCACTGTTTTGCATTACTCTGCACACCATGATCTATATCTCTGCTAAGTTTCACACACATCTGTACGCTACACAACTGTAGCCAGTCAAATATATACTATTTCACTCTATGCCACTCCACTTAATGCCTCTCCACTGTACAAGACTCCACTCTATGCTATTACACTGTACACAATGACACTGTATACCACTACACTCTACGCTCTTACACTGCATGTACCTACACTCTACACCACTCCAGTCTGTCACTCTGCTGTATGCCACTCCACTGGACACTACTCGACTACACACTATTGCACTCAGCACAATTCCACTGTACGACACTCCATTCTATTCTACTGTATGATACTCTGCTCTACAACACCCTACTGTAAGCTATTCCACTATATGCCACTCCAGTGTACGTTACTCCACTTTATGCAAATTCAGTGTGTGGCACTCCCCTCTATACCACTTAATTCTAGGATATTTGATTGAATGTCACTCCAGTGTATGCCACGCCACTGTATGTTATTAAACTCTACCTCATGCCACTATAGGCAAACTACCAGTCTGCAGCACTCCATTATATACCACTCCACTGCACGCTGCTCCACTATACACCATTACACTCTACACCACTGCACTGTACAACACTCTCCTCTACGCCACTCCACTCTATCCTATTCCAGTGTACACAACTCCATTCTACGCCATTTCACCCTGCGCTATTACACTCTATGCAATTCCACTCTATGCCTCTTCAGTGTATGCCACTCCACCGTATGCCTCTCCTCTATATGCTTTGCTAGTATATGCTATTCTACTCTACTCCAGTTCTCTATAAGCCTTTCCACTCTATGCTATTACACTTTGAGCCACTCAACTGTGTGCTACTCGACTCTGCTACTTCAGTGTATGCCACTCCACTCTATCCCACTCCATTTTATGCTATACCATTGGACGGCACTCCACTCCCCTGTAGGTTATTTAGCCCTATGCCATTCCAGTGTTCACAACTCCGGTCTACACTACTTCACTGTATGCTACTGCACTGTATGCTACTCTACTCTGTCATATTCCAGTCTACTGTACACCCTTCCACTCTATGCTATTACACTGTATGCCATTTCACTATGCCCTAATCCACTCTACGCCACTCCAGTGTAACCCACTATACTTTACGCCACTCCTTTCTACACTAGTCCATTGGACACTGGTCCACTCTACGCCACTCTGCCATAGGCTATTTCACTTTACCCCACACCAGTGTAAATCACTCCACTGTATGCCACTCTACTCTATACTATTCTACTCTATACTATTCTACTCTATGATATGCATGCCACTTCACTCTATGCAATTCCACTGTATGCCACTCCATTTTACACTATTACATTGTACACAACTTCAATGTTTGCCCCTCTACTCTACTGTATGTTATTCCACTCTACTCAACTCCACTGTAAGCCACTCCACTATATGCCATTACACCCTTCCCCCCCAACTCTCACAATACACCAATCCGGTCTACAGCACTTCACTGAATGCCACTCAACTGTAGTCTACTACACTATATGCTATTACACTTTACGCCACTCTACTGTACACTACTACACTGTATGGGCTAGATGTACGAAAATACAATTTTGCATTTCTTAAATAGTGACTTCATAGAAATCACTATTTGGAAACTGGTATTAAGAAATCCCATTGCATTTGAATCAATGGCCAGTTTTGCATTTGCTAAATAGCGATTTCTTATTAAGAAATCACCTTTTAGAAAATGCAATCCAGGGATTGCGATGGGAAAAAGCAAGGGGCGTGTGTGCTCTATGGTAATTAAGAAAAAGCACCTTGGGGTGCTTTTGTTTTTAATTGCACCTCGCTACCACCGACTTTAAGTCGGTGGTAATTGCATCTCCAAAATGCCCAGATCTCATTTTGGAAATGCATGGTACATTAGAATAGGAAATGCAATTCCTATTCTGGGAAATGCAAATTGTGATTTTTGCAGGGTAGAAATCGCAATTTCCGATTTCTTAAAGAGCATTTGCATTTCTTAATGGCCTGAAATACCAAGTCGGACCTTTAGGAAATGCAAACAGGCTTCATACATCTGACTCTATGCTACTCTACTGTACACCACTCCAGTCTACGCTACTTCATTCTACACTATTCCACTTTATGCCACTCGAGTGTACTCTCCTCTGCTCTATTTAGCTCCACTCTACAAAACTCTACTACACTCTTTGCCACTCTGCCAGACTCTACTCCACTTTTTCCCCATACACTCCACTGTCCACATTTGCACTCAGCTTTATGCCCATACACTCTATTGCACAACACTATATTCAACTCTGCAACAATTTTCAACACTGTACAACAGTAGTTCCTATCCTTTTCACTTCTGAGGACCCTCACTTAATATTTACTGGAACCTGTGACCCCTACTGAATCATTATTGGAATCTAGGGACCCACAATGAGTCATTACTGGAAAACAGTGACCCCAGCCTAAGTATTGTCGATGATTTGAACCATAAAACAGTACACAAAAAATACAGAAAGAACCATTCAAACAAATAGATAAAAGCTGAAATATTTTGTTTAATTCACAAATAAATATAAACAAAAAATCTAAATTGTAGTTTTAATACGAAAGTTGGAGCATTTCTAAATTCGATTGAGGCCATTAACCGTTCATACTATATTCTGTTCAAATTAGGGGTGGACAGAGTTTGCGGAGTTCGCTATGCGGAATTCTGTGGCGTGCCAAAAAAAAGTCAGCAAACTTCGCATCACCCTGCAAACGGCAAAGTTGAGCTAGGCCGTACATTTGCGCTGGTGTGAGTACCGTGCTCCATGTTGTACTGCGAGTGAGAGTGGGACCATGCTGTCGCCCGTGTACAACCATCTTGTTTTTTTCTATTCTATGCATGGTGCTGGGCATACATTTCAATTTAAGCTATATCAAAGGCAATCCCTAATTTATCCTACGTATCCTCACCAAGTTTTACATTTATTTCCTTAGTGTATGTATTTGTGTTGTTGTATTTTATGTTTCTGCCTCTTTTTTCTTTATTTTCTGTGACTTTTTGTCCTTTTTCTTGTTGTTCCCTAACATCCTGATTTCTTCCTCTCTATTCCTTCTCTTTCCTCCTGTATTTTTTCTTATTTCCACCCAGTGCCAAGACAGAGCATGGGAGAGGAGGCCCCAGTGCAGGGGATGCAGTGAACAGCATACCCTGGGGGTGCCAATGCCACTAGGAGTTGCAGCCTCATGCCATTTTTAGCATGGAGGATTTGGCCGCACTTATTTTTTTGTGCAGAACAACCTCCCCTCCATGCTGGCAGCAGGACTTGGAGTGGGAAGAACCTGTAGAAGCATCAGCTGTGGAGGAGGGTACGCCATTATATATGTAGACGTATTGGGGTTCAGTGCACCCAGCAGCAGCTGACGCACCGTTGGGCTGATATCCTGGACAGGGAACGAGACCTGCTTGACCTGCTGGGCCTCTAGGTTGTGGCGCTTGGTGAGTACTAGTAATTGTTGCTAATTTTGTTGTGTCCTAAAATGCTATTTTTTTCAAATAGCATGCTGCTTACACTCAGAGGTAAGTTAAGTTCACATAACGTTGCGAGTATTATGTGATCCAATTTGAGTGAACAAAGTGTTTGGTGCTACCTAGTTCTGCTTGTTTCAGTAGGCCCTCGCATGGGTTGATCATTTAAGAAGTAATGCTGAATCCTCTGTCCTCCTATCACTAAGATAGTGGCACTGTGGTAGTAGTAGTTATATAATATCAGTGAGTTAGTTTTCTCTGTGCCTTTCTTTTTATGTAGCTCGTACAGTCCAAAGCAATCTCCCAGTGATGTGTAGCATGCATTGAAAAGGGAAACTGACTGAGTTGGCTCATCAAAGGGGGTTGCGATTTGAGAAGCAAAGATCACTTGTTGCATTGCATTAGCATTTCCAAGTGTAATTTAGGAAATTTGAATTAGGGCTTAGGTAAGGTTTCAGAAATTAGGAATAGGTCAAGTTGATAACATAGGCGATCTGATTTAGAAAAGTACAATGTCAATATGAGGCTGCGTTTGCCTGTCAACATTTTTTCTAGGATATTAACTGTACCACCAATCTATTTGTGTTATCTTCTTTATTTCATACATCAGCACCCAAGGGCATCAGATGGGCTGAGGAGGGTGCCGCCACCAGTGCTGTGGCGGGTGAAAGTCCCACCACCATCCCCAGGGTAGTGGCTGTGGCTGACGGCTCTCCGGCCCCAGTAAGTTCTCTTTAATAATATTTGTTTCTCTAAATTTTACCACTCCCCATTAAGATACTTTTACCTCCTTTCTCTCATATTTTGATGTCTTTTTAAAATCCTCTTCGTTCTATTTAATGTTTATTATTGTTATCCCTCTCTGCATTATCCTTTTTTTCTATATTACTTGTTTTTGTAGCTGCACCCTCCTGTGTGTACTAATTTGTAGCTTAGGTTTTCTTCTGGTTGGCTATTAAGTTGTCCCTCTCCCCTACCTTTTATACCCCGTGGACTAGCACTGTAAGACTAAGACAATAGGTTAGGTAGTCGACTCTGAAGTTTGCACAGTTTGCAGACCCAAGCAAACTCTTCCAGGCTTGTTTGTTGAGAAGGATTCCTATTTCTTGCTCATACTCAAATGTTGAGGGTGGCCATGGTTATGGTAACCCTCCCAATGTTGTGTTGTATGCGTTATTATTTAGTAACCCAGAAGTTTTGATGACAGTCAGCATAGCAGGAAAATAGTATGAGGAATGTACCATTGCATTTGCCTACGAAAACATTATGGGCCTTTTTACAACATTGGCGGGCGGCAAGCGCCGCCCGCCAAGTTGTAACCGCTGGGCGGCCACCAATGCGGCCGCACTCCCGCGGTGCCCATTTTGACATCCCCGCTGGGCCGGCGGCCGGAAACTGATTTTCCGCCCGCCGGCCCACCGGGGATGTGGGCCGCAACATGGGAGCCGGCTCCAAATGGGGCCGGCTGTGTTGAGGCCGTGCGACGGGTGCAGTTGCACACGTCGTACTTTTCACTGTCTGCAGAGCAGACAGTAAAAAGCCGCATGGGGCCCTGTCAGGGGGCCCCTGCACTGCCCATGCCAGTGGCATGGTCAGTGTAGGGGCCCCCAGGGGCCCTGTGACTCCCGTACCGCCAGCCTTTTCCTGGCGGTTCAAACCACCAGGAAAAGGCTGGCGGTCTGGGACTCGTAATCCCCTGGGCAGTACTGCCCTGGTGGATTACTACCGCCAGGGCCATTGTGGCAGAAAACCGGCGGTGCTTCCGTCATTTTAGCCCTGGCGGTCTTGTACCGCCAGGATCAAAATGACCCCCTATGTCCTTTATTGGCCTATTTATTCCACCCCTTCATTGCTCTTCAAATGACTCTCATTCATCATTATAGCTCCTCCCCTCCAGTACAGTTGGCTTGACTACTGGCTTTTCTAACATTGTCAAACACTAAAGTGCCCAAACTAATATTTTAGATGGGAGAAAAGATGCTGTGAACTAAACTGCAGTCATGTATTACTGTTGTATTTTGTTGAAAAAATTAAAAGGGGAGGTGTATCTGGTATCTAAAATGTGTAATGTATTTTTCTAGCCACACAGACCACCAGTGCCAGGGCTAAAACCAGTGCACCAGATGATGTAGCACCTGAAGGGGGAGTCTCTGCTGCAGCAAGGATGGGCAATGGTAAGTCACATTGCTTAGTTATTGATAATTACTAGTATACACACTGTACATAAGTAAGGCAGAGCCCACCCATCATCATCCATGACCTTCCTGCCATAAACTTTGCGATCCATGGGCTATGACCACACCTAACTGCAGCAAGGTTCTAGCTGGCACTGCAGTGTTGGCTGTGCAATGTGCGCCTGCTCCTGTTAATGTGGCATTTACAAAGCTTTCAATGGATTGGAAACCAAAAAAAAATAAGATGTATTTCCCTTCCCTCCCAGTGCCCACTCAGTCACCTCCTAGTACTGCACACCTTTATTCATTCCTAACTTCTGTCACAGCCTACCAAAACCGTTGAAAAAAGCATTTTTGCCATGTGCAACGTTATAGGACAGTGGTTCATATGGCTCCCATAATGGAACAATGCCTTTTGACAGTTATCAACTTTCAGTTTCTACTACACTGACTGACTAAGCCTAAGCTTCGCCATATCATCAGTGAACCACCCCACTATTCTATAGCAAAATCTCTACTGTACCTACCCATCCTTTTCCATATACCTTATCCTGCTGCAGCAGACTAACAGACTGATTCAGACCCTGACGGGGGCATTACTTGATATCCAACCCACCATGTTACAATCTCCACAGGATATTATGGGATTGTAATATGGCAGATGGGATTCCCTCCGCCAGGATCCAAATCAGGTACTAAGTCAAGTTTCCTTCCCTTGCCAAGAAAATGTGCTTGATTTAAATAATTTGTGTTTGAAGGTGAGGCCAGGAAGCAAAGTGGGATTTAGGCCCTCATCATGACAACAGCAGTATTGACCACCTACCGCTGCCGCGACGGCCGCCAAAAGACCATCGCCGCGGCTACCTACTGTCCGCCATACTATGACCGTAGCTGGAATTCTGCCAGAAGGATGGCGGAATTCCGTCTGCGGCCATGGCAGCGGATGGCATTAAGGTGGTGCTGCTGCCAGCAGCAGCGCCACGCCAGTAGACCGCCGCAGACAGTATCATGACACAGTACGGCCTGGCTTTGTTCTGCTGACGGACGCTGCTCCTGGCAGCAGCACCCCGTCCTGTCTCCTGCCGGAGGACCCCCTGCAATCAGGTAAGTCCGGTGCTCCAACAGGGGAGTGGGGTGTTGTGTGTGTGGGGGGGTTGTGAGTGTATGTTTGTGTGTGCGTGCATGAAGGTATGTGGCGTGTGGAGTGTGTGTGTGCATGAATAGTTGTGAGTCTGCATGTATGTTGTGTTGTGTGAATGCGTGGGTGCTAGTATGTATGTGTGCGTGGATGTGTGTGTGAATTGATGTATGCATGAGTGGGTGAATATGGGTATGAGTATGTGTATGCGTGTGTATGATGGTGCATGAATGTGTGTGTCTGTCGTGGGGGGGGGGACTCAGGGTAGGGGAGGAGGGCAGGGGAGACCCCTATCAGTGACAGGGAAGGAATTCCTTGTCACTGATAGTGCTTACCGCCATGGTTTTTGTGGCTGTAAGGAAACCACGAAAACCATGGTGGAAGGCGGGGTCATAATCCCGCAGGTGAGACAGTGACGGCCGTCTGGCTGGAGACTAAAGTTGCAAACCCCGCAGCTGTTACCACCCTGGCGGACGGAGTGGTACATTGCCGATTTGGCTTGAGCCAAACCGCCAATGTCGTATTTTGGGGAGGAGTATTGCCAGCCTGTTGGCAGTACCTTTCTCCAAAATACCACCGTCCGCCATGGTCGTAATGAGGGCCTAAGTGTCTGTGATTTTGTGTTTTGCATATGGGATACTCTGTGACAAACGTACCCAGTAAAGTCTATATATCTCATTCCTTTCCCTACACTGCAATGTATTTTTTTCCCCATCTACTTACGGGAGGGAAGGAAATCTGTTATCTGTATGTAATACATGATGTGTGTGATGTATATTGTTCATGTGCCTCTTTGGAGTCAGGGTAGAATTGAAAGGCATTTGGAGAGCAGCAGGGCCATTGGAATCAAAGTGAGATAATTGTCCATTGCAGCTGCCCCAGGTGCAGACTCCAGATAGTAGCAAATTTGTACCCAATGCACTAGCTAGTATGCTTCCAGTCATTTAGCACAACAAGAACATAATACTTGTTCTCCATAGTGGCTGATGCCTTGCTCATTAAGGAGAGTTAGGTTTCTTTTTTCCACACAAAGTATCTGTGTGGTTACTTTTTTTAGGAAATAATTTACAGGAAAATAACACTGTTTTTTAAAAATGTTATGCGGCCTCCTTTCAGCCAGTCAGTGCTTTTATGTGAGGCATGTGTTGGTAAAATCATGTCCTGTTACTTCCCTAATCACAACACAGTACAATTTGTCTTTTTTTTTTCTATTTTGATATAGCTACTCCTGCTGGTCTACTGCTTCCACGACCCAGCGGGAAATAGCGGCCTGCATCCAGCAGCAGAGTCTGAAGACTACCAGGAGCCAGTACCAGTGGCTCATGGATGAGAAAGGCCAGGAACATGTCACCGTTCTGGAGCCCAGTTCCACCAGCCAACCACCTGTGACTCCAGCCTCCAGGCCACACCAGTGAGAGTGCCAGTGCTGCCAGAAACTTATAACTGCCCAACTGTGAACCTGTACTGCCATTTCCGCCCTCTGTCCAGACTGGCTACACCATCACAGAGTGCTGTGTAAGCTGGCACACTTGGGCCATATAATGGCACACCTCAAGGCTCAGGTCAGACACATGAGGTCCCTCATCGAGAATGCCCTCTACTAGACCTTTTTTTCTTTTTTTGTTTTGGTTGGAGGGAATTTTGCTGTAGGTGGAGAAGGTGGACATTTGGGAAGGGCAATTTTCTTTACAGACATTTATATTTATTCTGGAGTTTGGTTGGGGTTGGGGAGAGATGTGGGCGAGGGGTGGACCTGTTGTGGGTGGAGAGGGTGGTTTATCTTTATATGTTAGTAAAAGAAAAATGTTTCTAATCTAATGTATACCTAAAGATTTTCTTTTGTGTTTTACTTTAACTTTGTACTGATGCCTTTTTGCACAGCCTGTCTTTCTAATCAACTTCTGAAAGTGCATGCCAGTTAGGAGGTTAAGCTGCCATTCCATATATATTTCCTACAGAAACCAAAATAAACAATTACATATTTCATCTTCAGCAGAAGTTAGTTACTAACTACAGTAGTTCACTTCACCCAATAGTTCTCTTACCTGAATAAATGAAGTGATGGCCGCGCTCTCTGCCAATCTTCCAACACATTACTGGAGGGTTTCCCAAGGTGCCTTCTTAATGGTAGTAGTAGTATACTAACAGAGACGGCATCAAAAGCGAGGTCCCACTTCTAGATGATTTCCAATTGGAGGATTAATCAAAAGGATTAACCATCACAGGGAACTAAATTGAAAGAAAAACACAGTTAGTGGGTTATACATATACATTCAAATTATAACTTTAGAAAGACTGAAGACAGACTTCTACCACCATGACACATCAAAGAATTCCAGATATTATAACAAAAACTAGCAATAGTAAGTTATTTTGAGCAATGTGAGCATGGAATTTAATGAAACCAAAGTTACGAAATCCTCAAGTCAGGAATAGTGTACTCAAAGTCTGTAGTTGACAAGGTTAAGCATTTACACTTAACAAAGGCCTGAATGATGATGTTGACATTGACAAATGACATTCCTTTATGTATGGTTGGGTTAGTGGGTCTGTTGTGGGCTGTTGTTCAGGTAATAGAAGATCCTGCAGTGAGTTGGTTTCACATTTAATCACATCTGCCCCACCAAGTGTGTGATCCATTTGGTGTAAATTAAGTTGCACCTCAATAAATCACACAGCTCGGGGGAAGAAGGTTAGAGGTTTGATGAATGGATGGGGAAGGGGTATCAAATTACAGAGGAGTGAACTGAACCCAAGCCATAAAAAACAAATATGATTGTTAAAAGAAAAATGATATTGTATTACCAAACTGGGAGGTGCATCTGCATTCTCCTTGGGAATGTCCGGCACCCTTGGGTGCCTGTCTGAACTGGTCTGGTAGGTAAGCAGGAGTACTGAGCTCAGCTTTTGCCTTTTGTTCGTGCAGGAGAAGTAAAGGCCTGTAAATTGTAAAACAGAAAGTGTATTGTAGCATCAAGGAGAAGGACAGAAGGAAGTTAAACTTCATGAGGAGTGCACCAAGAAGGCTCAGAGGCAGAGCAAAAACAAGAGGAGTTTCATGTTTGCTACCAGTGCAATACACATGCTCAGGAGAATTTCCCAAATCATTGTACCTCTCTCCATTCCACATAGCTGAGTACTAGGCCTCGCAGTCATGGTTACCATTTGAAGCTGCTAACTTCCTTCTTCTAACTGTGGGGGTAGTCCGGCCCTGAGTCCTTTCATCTTCCTCCTGACTCTGGGTAAATCCGCCTGTTCCCGATCCAGGTGAGATAGACCTGTAGTGCACTGCTGTTGAAGAACAAGTAGATAAACAAAATTACAGTACATTGTGTACATTTGTGTTTGGTAACTTAAGTTTTCGCCACGTAAATTTGTAAAGGCCAATCACTTGAAGGATCAATTATCACCCATCAGGCTCCAAACATTGCAATTCATCAAAATCAAGTTTTTTTATTAATTAAACACCCTCCTTCACTGTCTGACACCACATAAATCATCAATCCTCACTCAAAATCACTCACTCATCGGTGTAATAGTTGTACTTACCTCTTGCAATCCAAGCACAGGAAGGTACACAATTGTATCATTGACGCAAGCAACATACTGGAATTTGGTATTGGCACTCTTATAAATCAATGATCTTTTGGGGCAGTCCTGCTAAACGATGCAAAAAAGGATAGGCATGTAAAGGAGGCTGGCATTTTCTCCAATATCATGAAGGAATTGTGGAGGCTTCTTCAATGCACACTGGTCCAACTATATTCATGCCACATAAGTAACATAAAATGGTGGGGCAGCATAAATCAGATATAATCATAATGTTCCACTAGCTACTTTTTTGTGCAAAGAAAGAAGTTCAACAATAAATAATGGTGGCATTGGCATACTCAGTCCAGAAATTAGAGTTTAGCGTCAAATTCAGGTGGTTCACCCAGAAGGTGGTCAGCTAACATACTTGATTCTGACCAATCATCCTGCTTCTCCTCTGCTGTTTCAGGAATGGTGTAATCACGTGGTATGAAATGTTGGTTCATTTTGATCATGGTCAATCTCTCCACGTTTTGAGGTGAGAGACTGATCCTTCTCACTCTAACAACTGTGCCAGCTGCACTGAACACACACTCAGCAGACACACTGGCTACAGGGTAAGCCAGTTACTTTATTGTCAACCTGCTGTGCTCTAGCCATTGGTGCATCTTTTCATGCCAATACACCAATGGGTTTCGATCCAAATATACCTCTTTTGGGTCAATCAGATACACCTAGAAGATCCTCTGAATGGTCATTGGTGCTACCACTTGCTCAACCTCTTTTGCCTTCACCTCTGCACTGGACCTAAGACCTGCCTCTTGAAATCAAGCCAATGAAGAGGTTGGGTCAGATTCTTCTGTTACTGTGTTTGCCGTTGTTCTTGTTGCTGGTGTTGGCTGCTGTGACACCAGACTGCCGTCTCCGGAAGGTGAAGGCAGCACCCCAGAACTGCAGAATGGGACTCTAAGTTCCAGACATTCTTCTTCCAGGTGTCCGGCCTGCTCTACAATCCACCTCTTGTACTTTGAAACATCCCCTTCAGAAAAAAAAGAATAAAAATGTGCAGTATTTTGTTGTACCATGGATCAAGTAGTGTGGGACAGATGCACTCTTTGGATGAGATTACGTAATTTAGCAGCCTTGCATTACAAGCCAAGAGAAATATTAACCTCTCACCCAAAGCATGTGCTTCTGGGTTTTCGTTCATACCTGCAACTGCAAACTTTTCAGACACCTTCTTTAGTTGGTCCTATAACATATGCAACAATGGGATAGCTTGGCCCATCGTACTGTCCTCTTTGCTAACTTCCTGTGTGAAAACCTCAAAAGGGAGTAGCATCTGTGTCAGGCATTTGACTAGGCCCCATTTGTCTGCATCCATGGTCACAGCTTTCCCAGTTGCTAAACCCTTCTCTTGGAAAGACATAGGCCCCCATTACAACCCTGGTGGTCGGTGATATAGTAGAAGTAATACCTCCAACAGGCCGGCGGTAACAAATATGAAATTATGACCACAGTGGAAACTGCTCAGACAGCCAGCCACTTTAACACACCGACCACCAGGGCCAAAGCAACAGGTACCACAGCGGTAACCGCCTACAACCAGGTGGAAGACAATGTTCTGCCCACTGTATTATGAAACACCAATCCACCACCTTTCCCGGGGCGGTACCACCGACATCAAAAGCCTGGCAGAAACACTGCACAGAAGGGAAACAACTTACCTCTGGAGACTCAAGGAAGAACCACGCCACCATGGCGCCCGATTTGCATGTGTTCCCCATGCTCTTTAATGTTCTTCTCCACTACGAACACCAACATCAGCGAAGACGACCACGGTGAGTACTGCCGCCTAGCACACAGGGTAGGAAAAAGAGAGTGACACACACACATGCAACATCCCCACCCCCAACACCATACACATAACCAGGTGCAGTAACATTACATATTCACCCTGTACCCCTCAGGAATAATGCAAGGACAAAATGAATTGATTAAAGTGAGTGTAATAAGATAAAATAGTAAAAACACATGCATCAAAATCAACAAGTATATACATATTTACAAATGTAGGGATTCTGCCCAGTCCTCAATGTCCCAGACACAGTCCAAGGCCCCACCTCACTCCTGCAACAACACGGAGAGAACACAGCGGGGCATCGGTCGAAAATAGCCAGGCACCTGAGGGGGACGGGGAATGGGGGGCACCTCAGCCGGAAGATGGTACAGCGCCACTGGTCCTGGAGGGGGCAACATGCCCATCACACTGTCCTGGGGAGTGCAAGGCCACAGTCTCTCAAGTGGGTGACTTGCCCACATGCTCTGGAGGGTGCAACAAGCCCTGTGCTTGGTCCTGGGTAGTGCAAGGCCACAGTCTCTCAAGTGGGTGACTTGCCCACATGCTCTGGAGGGGCAACATGCCCTGTGTTTGGTCCTGGGGAGTGCAAGGCCACAGTCTCTCAAGTGGATGGCTTCTTCCACTGGTTCTGCAGGGGGCATTGTGCCCAGTGATCTTCATCCTGTGGAGGATGGGGTGGGTGGATGGCTTCTCCACTGGTTCTGGAGGGAGCATTGTGCCCAGTGATCTTCATCCTGTGGAGGATGGGGTGAGTAGATGGCTTCTCCGCTGGTTCTGGAGGGGGCATTGTGCTCAGTGATTTTCATCCTGTGGAGGATGGGGTGAGTGGGTGGCTTCTCCACTGGTTCTGGAGGGGGCATTGTGCCCAGTGATCTTCATCCTGTGGGGAATTGGGGTGAGTGGATGGCTACTCCACTGGTTCTGGAGGGGGCATTGTGCCCAATGATGCAGATCTTGGGGAGTGCAAGGTCACAGTCTCTCACTTGGGTGTCAGACCCGCAGGATTTGCAGGGGCCAGGCCGCACACCAGCCCATGGACACAGGACTACACAATGTCCGCCGGTGGTGACGGCTGCTCAGTGGTGCTGGCGGTGGTGAGGGGAGGGTCCAGCCCTTCCCCTGCAGCCTCAGATGCCTGCCCACTGGGGCTGCTGCTGCTGGTGGCGGTGCTGGTGAGGCTCCAGCCCTTCCCCTGCAGCCCCAGATGGCTGCCCCCTGGGGCAGCTGCTGCTGGTGATGATGGTGGTGCTGGCAGTGGTGGGGGGAGGCTCCAGCCCTTCCCCTGCAGCCTTGGATGGCTGCCCACTGGGGCTGCTGCTGCTGTCAGTGGTGAGGGGAGGCTCCAGCCCTTCCCCTGCAGCCTTGGACAGCTGCACCACCATGGTTGTGTCGCAGTTGGACTCTTGCTCTAGGGAAGACTGCTGATTTAAGGATGACAGTACTTATGTTTGTAGGCAACTATGCCTATCCTACAACAATTCTGAACTGTCGTACCCACCTTTCTGGCTCACTAGCAGCACTTCACCAAAAACCCAAACAGTAAAAGGTGATTTGTGGCAGTCTTTACGCATGGACTCGAGAGTATGACATCTCAGGGAGTGTCGTGGTTAAACAGAGATTACCCCTTTCTCACAGATATATCATGTCTCATCCAAACACAGGCAATAACGAAGATGCAGTAAAGTTTCAATAGTTTTTTTTGACACAACTGCAATCTGCGATAAGTTGCATGGGCTGCAATGATTAGGATAATGAACAGTGCAAGAAACAGAATTGTAAAGACAAGTGTCATTGTTACAAAGGCCTCCACCATCTTACAATAACATGAAAAGGCATAAATTGAGTAAGATGTCCTAATACCCTTTCATGACAGCGCTAACTTCCTACCTAAAGGAGAGCTGGGTATGTTGAACCTAATCTGCTAATGCCATGTCCATGAGAGGAGCCCCCAACCCTTGTTACCTTGGAATGAGGTCTCTATCTCTGACTCCGCAGGAACACAAAGACTGAGTCAGCGTCAAGACGCCGTGCAGCATCGATATCAGTGATGGTGATGATGCCCTATGGTCAGAATCCCTCTGATTATCTGTCTAAAGTATGATGTTTTTATACAGATCTACTTGGACCCCTGACGTAGGTGTGTTCCCAAACAATAGATAACGGCATGCTTGGGGCGGCAATTAATATAAAAAATTCCCTTGAAAGCATGAAAAGGGAAAGTCCCTAAAAGTGAACACCTACAGTTTGTTTGTCTTTGTCACTTTATTTTGATGCCTTAATGCGGTGGCACTGATAATGCAAATCATAACAAGTGGCCTAACTATAAACAAGGCAGCCATCTTAGAAGAATTAAATAATTAAATGGGCTAAGATAGAGCAAGCTAAGTAGGTTAAAAGTCACTAGGTGACTGGGGCACGAGTCCGCAAGGTAATGGCTAAGCTAACTCCTGTTATCCCATTAAAACAAACTAGAATTCACTATAGTTGGTGGGGGGGGGCTCTGACTGAGTCCCTGCACCAGGCCCCTTGTCTCTATTGCCTGCTGTTACAGGCCCCTTTACCCCTCCTTCCTATAGCTGGGGCTGACTCCTTGCCCTTCCTTCCTGCACCTGGGGCTTGCTCCTTGCCCTTCCTTCTTGCAGCAAGGGCTGCCTCCTTGCCCTTCCTTCATGCAGCAAGGGCTGCCTCCTTGCCCTTCCTTCCTGCAGGTGGGGCTGCCTCCTTGCCATTCCATCCTGCAGCTGGGGCTGCCTCGTTGCCCTTCCTTGACGCACTTGGGGCCGGCACCCAGTCCATCTGACCACCCTGGCCTGACGTGAGGGACGGGGGGAGGGCTAGGGAAGAGGTCATTGTTGGTGAGGAAAAGCTTCTTAGGGCATTGGGACGGGAAGAGGGAGATTGTCTGGGAGTGGAGGAAGAGGGAGTGGTGGTCGGAGGTGTCTGCAGTGTTTGGGTGCAGGCGCATGGTCTGGATGCTGTTGTGAGGTGGATGGCTGTTGGGTGTCTGAGTGCTTGCGTTTGTGTACTTTGGGAGGAGGGGGCACAGACACAGTGGGAGAGGACACAGGGGACGTGTGCATGGATGTGGGGGTGGTGACTGCCAGTGAGGGGTGTGTACTGATAGGTGTGCTGTGATAGTGGAAATGGATGAGGATGTAGTGCATGCAGGTGTGAGTGTAGAGGCAACTGGGAGGGAGGTGGATGAGGAGGAGGAGAGGGCCACAGTGGAGGCAGTGGCTGTTGGTATGTCTGATTCTGTATGGTGTTTGTGTGAGTGTCTGTGGGATGAAGTGTGGTGTTTGTGTTTGCCATGTCCACTCTTGTGTGTTGTCCTGGGTGCCTGCTCGTCTGACTGTATGCTTGGGATAGGTTGGGGTTGAGGGGAATGGGATTGGGAAGAGGAAGTTGGAGGGGGGAAGGTGGAAACAGGGACAATGGCTGCCATCAGAGAGGAGGCCAGAGCTTGGATTGGTCTCTGCTGGGCTGCCAAGCCAGTGTGAATGCCCTCCAGAAATGCATTTGTCTGTTGCATTTGGGCTGCCAGCCCCTGGATGGGATTCACAATGGTTGACTGCCCAACAGAGATGGATCACAGGAGGTCAATAGCCTCCTCACTCAGGGCAGCAGGGCTAACTGGGGCAGGGCCTGAGGTGCCTGGGGCAAAGGAGATGCGGGCACGGGAAACTCGCTGAGGGGCTGCTGGGAGGCTGTGCTAGTACAGGGCGTGTCGGCTGTACCTGTAGCTGGGGTGGGCACAGAGGTTCCCACCACCGCCAGGGAGCTCCCATCGGAGGAGGTATCCATGTCCAAACTGTCCCCTCCTGTCTCCGCCGTGGTGCTCCCCTCGCCCTCCGTCCCACTGATGCCCTCACTGTCAGTGGATTCGGCCTCCTGGGTCCTGTGGGATGCAGCTCACTCCGTCACCAGTGCCTCTGCTCCTCCGCCAGAAGATGCTAATGCACATAAGGACAGGGTGACTATACAAAAAGGGGGGGTCCGAGACAAAGGATACACTTGGTCAATGGTGACAACACCACCACCGTTGGCGTACACAACACACTCACATACATGAAAAGCCCTACGCACTAGGCAATGCACTACTAGTCACAATGCTCGTCACCAGCCCATGGATAGGGACACCTAACACCAATTGCAGCATATCTGAGACCCACAGACCCCTGCCCAGTAGTGGATGCCTACTAGCTTGGTGGAATACTTTCACATCAAAACCCTGCCCAATATGGGACCTACTCTGCAATGCCAGGCCTGGGCGAGGGAGACCCACAGGGCCCACACCCACCACCCGGATACCACCCCACCAGGCGTAAGTTGTATATTAGGGCACTGTTCTACCCCCTTGTGGCTGCTGTGATGCCCCCAAGCGCCCATCTAGCTCCGGCTAGGCCACTGCCAGTATGTGGGCCATCAGGGGGGTCAGAGTTTGATGGGCACCCCTTTCTCGTTGGGAGGCCATCCCCAGCTGGGCCTCCGCCATCTTCCATGCCCAGCGTCTCAGGTCCTCTCACCGTTTCCGACAGTGGGTGCTCCGCCTGCCGTAGACCCCCAGGGTCCGCACGTCCTTGGTGATGGCACGCCATATACCCTTCTTTTGTTGGGCGCTGACCTGCAGAGAAATAGATACAGGGAAAGGTATTAGTCCGACCGTCCTGCCTGTTACACTCATGGCCCACCATGACCCTTTCCATCCACATTAGCACAGACAAAGCCCACCATCCATTCTGCACGCTGCCCAGGGCCCCTCCACCAGCCCCCTTACATGAGGCCTTCACACACAACACTCCATGCATTCACTCCCCATGCATCGTACTCAAGGTGTACTCACCTGTTGGTCTGGAGGCCCATACAGCAGTTGGCACTGGGGTAGGACTCCATCCACCAGTCGCTCCAACTCCGCCGAGGTGAAGGCAGGGGCCCTTTCCCCAGTAACAAGAGCCATGGTCAGTTCCAGACACAGATCACAGCAGCACATGCAGTGTAGGTCCTCTCCTGTTGAAGGTCAGGTAGCAAGTGAGTGCACAAATAGAAAATGGTGGGCACGTCCGTGGCGGTGCGTACCGTCACCGCCGGCGTACATCACCTTTGTCAACTGTACACCATAGGGCCTAATGTTAACCAATGAGGAGTTGCACAGTGGTTCTCTACCGCCTCCCGCAACTGCACACAACGGCAGCGGAATTACCTCATTTCCGCCTGTTCCTCCATACAGGACAGGCGGACGCCATTTCAGGGGGGGGCAGGCATTTGTGTACTGCATCACAGTACACAAAAGCACCATTTGGACATCTCCAACAAAATACTGTTACAATCACAACATACATTGAACTGTAGTGGTTGGAATGTAGAGATAATGAACAGCTACTTACTCTTTTGGCCCATAGATTGCAACCTCTGTGGATGGATAGGAGATGGAGACATCCCCCATGTACAGACCCCTGGTAGACTTGGCAACAATGGAGGACAGGCACATTATCCTCATCTATAGACTTGACAAGGCCACAATCACTGAGCTGTGTGCCCAATTGGAGCCTGGCCTAATCTCTGCTATCCTTCACCCCACCGGGATCCCCCCTCTTGTGTAAGTGCCATCAGTGCTCCATTTCCTGGCAACTGGCTCCTTCCAAGTGACAGTGGGATTGGCAGCAGGAATGTCACAGCCAATGTTCTCAACAGTGCTGACCAGAGTGTTGTCTGCCCTGATTAAACACATGTGCAGCTACATCGTTTTCCCCAGGTGGAGGATTTGGCCAGAGTGAAAGCTGATTTCTATGGAATGGGACATATCCCCAACATTATTGGGGCTATTGATGGAACACATATTGCATTTGTCCACCCTCTGGTGAAATAAACAGGTGTTCAGAAATCGAAACAGCTTTCACTCCATGAATGTGCAGATGGTGTGCCTGGCAGACCAGTACACCTCCCACTTCAATGCTAAGTATCCTGGGTCTGTGCATAATCCCTTTACCTGAGGAACAGCAGCATACCAAATCCCAGCTTCCCTGTTGTCCTGTGCCTCTGTCCAATGAACCATGTGCTCATTGCCACTGACCCCAGGTCCCTGATCGTCCTGTGTTTGTGGGGTGGCCTGGGGTCCCTGTAGTGGTGGACACACTGCTGATTGATGTATCCTGTGGACAGAGGTATGGGCCCGCTGGGTGGGTGCTGTGGTGGTGTTTCCTGAGGGGGGAGGCTCTGTGGTGGTGTGAGACTGTGCCTGGGTAACCGACTGCACGGAGTTCCCTGATGGGCCTGGGTGCTCATCCAAATCCAGGCAACCAGAGTTGCTGTCATCACTGTGGGCCTCTTCTGTGGGGGGGCTAGATGTGGCTGGCACCTCTACGCCGGTGACATTGGGTGGGTTACCTGTGGAGATGTAAATGCAGTGTTATTGTTTCTGCGTGTGACATATTGTGCATGGGTGTGTTGCCCTCTATGGTTGTTGTTGCCCAGACAGCTTTTCCTTGTGTGAGGTATTTGGTGGGCTACTTGATTCTTTCTAGTGTGCATGCTGTGGTGATAGGTGTCCATGCAGGTCTGTGAGGAGTGTCCATGCAGGGCTTGGTATTGGGATGAGTGGGTTGTGATGGTGGGGTATGTGGGAGGTGATGGAGTGATGTGAGTGAGGGTAAGGGTGATGGTTTGTGATGGCATGCAGGTAGGGGGGTGATAGTAATAGAGAGTTGACTTACCAGAGTCCAGTCCTCCTCCTACTCCTGCCAGGCCCTCAGGATTGCCAAGACTTTCTCCTCCCATGTTTTTAGTTGTGGGGGAGGAGGTGGGGGTCCACCGCCAGTCCCCTGTACTGCGAGCTGGTGTCTTGCTGCTATGGAACGTACCTTCCCCCGTAGGTCATTCCACCTCTTCCTGATGTCATCCCTTGTTCTGGGGTACTGTCCCACGGCGTTGACCCTGTCCATGATTCTCTGCCATCTTCCTAGCAATGGATATCTGCTGCACCTGTGATTCAAATAGCTGTGTCTCTACCCAGATGATTTCCTCCACCATGACCCTAAGTTCCTCCTCAGAGAACCTGGGGTGTCATTGTGGTGCCATGAGTGTGGTGTGGGTTTTATGGGTGAGGGTGTGTGGGGTGATATGTTGGGGTGTGTGACGTAAGGTGCGTGGGTGGTGTATAGGTGATGGTGGTATGTGGCTCTGGTTGTGTGGATGCTCTTGCTGTCTCTCTCTCTCTGCTGGCAATTATTTCTAGTCGTAGAGCAACACTTTGCTGCAAAACTTGCACTACCAAATGCAGCACATCATGATACGGCACTAGAACAGCAAATCCAGCAAACTAGGTCTGACTTGGAACCTTCCATTTTGGGCAGATGGCGGCCACAAATTTTAAGAATCCCACTCCTTCCAAGGGAGAAGACCATGCTAATACTTTTGCCCACTTCCCATTGTACAAACGTGCTGTTGGGTGGGTGCAGTAATAGGGCCCCTCCTGCCTAAACATGCGCACAACAGTTGCCTGGATTTTTTTCTATTCTGAGGCTACTGACAGAGGCGACTTTCAAAAACTGGGTGGTGGTAGACTCAATGGCCCTGGTTTATACTTTTGTTGCGCTGCATCACCATCATTTTTTGGTGCAAAAGCGGCACAAATTTACAAAATACAATTGTATTTTGTAAATTTGCGCCGCTTTTGCATCAATAGATGACGTTAATGCAGAGCAAAAAAAGTATACATCAGGGCCAATGTGTCATGGGGAGATCATTGTATGCTGTGGTGTCTTCATCTGACTCTGAGTCTTCTTGTGCCATTATGAGATTGCTGAGGGGAGTGATCCTGGAACACTGCTGTGGATAGGGCTGCTGTGCGTGAGGATGTCACCCTCTTCTTCCACAATAACTGGCTCATCTTTGTCATCTTCCTTATCACCCCCTTTCATAAATCTAAGGCTTTCAGGAACTTTTCTTGTCCCTTGCTGCTCCTGTCATTTCCCAAAATCTGCCGGGGTCCCTTCCTTGTATTCATCATCATCATCATCAGAAGTGGTGCTTGGACAATATGGTGGATACCCTTCCTTTTCCTTGCTGGAGATCTGGGAACCAATGATTTTAAAAGAGGAGGTTCTTTCTTAGGATGAAGCTCAACCTCCTGTTCTGTTCCAACTTCAAGAAGATCTACTATTGCTGGCAGGGGCTGCTGTCCACTTTGCTTTGCTTCCTGAAGTGATTGGGCACTACTTTGTGAAAGGGACAAGTCCAATTCAATTTCACTGCTTATCAGTGTTGTCATGATTGTAGTGGCTGCCTCACTGACAGATATGGTCTTGCGCTTAGGTTGGGGTGGTGCTGTTGATGCGACGTGCTGGTCCCAGCTTCTTCCCCAGGGACTAGTGTGGCAGGTACACATCTCCTGAAAAAGGTTGTAGTCGGCACACCACTAGAGGAAAGCTACTTGTTCTCACTGACCACTTTATTGGGAGCAACTTTCTTCGGAGTCATCTTAAAACTTTCAGTTGCCAGCGGCACTAAGCTGCACAAGAAGAAGCGATTGGAACACTGACAATATTGTTCAGGCCTTCTGTGTGGCAGTACTGCGGGTGAAGCCTCCTCTTCTGTTGTGCACCTAAAAGCAAACAAGCAAGAAAAACACTTATTGAAATGTGGCATTGTCGCAGTTTGAATTAGTAAAGACTAAGGCAATATTAGTGTGGTTAGTTACTTAGGTAAGAACAAATCAACCATTTTACAGGCAGACCATACCACCATATTATCAAATATAATTTTCAATTAGGATAACACAACTTAGAGCTATAGCTCTTTGCTTAATGACCATCTATTGTAAAGGATCCCCTGTGGCAGTCAGAAAGGGGCATGGATAAATGGAATAATCCTTAAAAAATGAATGATTGTGGGCACCTATGACAGGCAAGGTGGTCCAGGGAGAATGGAATAATCATTAAAAGAATGAATGATGCTGATGTGTCTGCAGTGCAGTGCACCTCAGGCACTGTGGAAATGGAATTATACCTAAAAAAATGACTAGTCTGTTGCAGCTGTACGTCTCTAGTGGATCGATTGATCAAGGCAGAATGCAAAAATAAGGAAAAGAAAAATACATTGAAAAAAAAAAAAAAAGGTCAAACCTATTTTTTAGTAAAATAAAATAAAAAGTAATAAAAAATAAAATAGTAAAATGATAAATAATTGCAGATGTTTGTATGGGAGTATGAAAATAAACCTACTGTGAGGCAAAGAGGTAAAAAATAAAAATGCATGTAATATATGTACTGTTCCTCATCATTTTCATATTATACATTTACTACAATGATCCTCAAGCATATTATTATACTGATATCACAGCCATTCATGAAAGCCTATGACAAAAGCCCACTGGATGGATGTACAAAATGGTAGCCGGTCACATGGTCAAACAACAACAGTGAGCAAGGAGGCATGGGTAACAAAGAACACATGCAAGCCTCTGGCAAAGGCACACTGGCTGGATGCACAAAAATGGCCACCGGCAAGTATGCAAGCATCAGAGGGGAGCGATATTGTTTCGCCTTACAACTGAACTTGCAGGCATTGCAGCTTCCACATTTGCAAACACCCCTCAAAGCCTTGCCAGGTGTTTTTTTGTCTCACTATGTGGTATTGTTCTTAAACAATTTATCTGTAATGGGACTATCTTTTCTGAAAGTATTAGTAGAATGATTACCCACCACATCTGACTGTGTGTTCTATGTACCAAGTATACTCCAGTGTTAGTTCAGTGCATTCCTTGCATGCCTGGCTTTATTACTAAAAGTTGTAATGAATCATGCTACATGTAATGCCTCCTCATTTTGGGCTGATTTAAGGGCCAGAACTGTATCCCTGCAAGTTCCATGAGCTCTTTGTAGTGTGTTCTAAGGACACCACCCTTATACCCCTATTCTCTGAGCCTGGACATCATTACTATCCATTCCTCATTAAAGCTCAAGTCAGACCTACAGTTCCTACAAGCCCATAGGAACTCACCATAAGGGCCACTATCACATTTTTGGGTGGCAACTTTGTTCGTGCAAAGGGGTATTGCCAGTTGTGGTCTTCCTATGTAGCTTCAATGTCAATTTACTACCCTTGACTGACACCCTTGTATCCAGAAAGTCCACACTCACATTACTAATAGTCCCTTTGATTTTTTAAGCGTAAGTATTCTCATTCAATTTGGCAATACATTTTGATACCTGTTCCTCCTCACCTTTCAGTATCAGGAACAGGTCATCAATGTATTTTAACCACAATATTAGATGTGTGCCAAATTCTTCCATTGTCTTGGACGCCTGCTGCTCCCAGCACCCCATCATTAAATTGGCATAGATGCAGGCAAAACAGGTGCCAATCACTGTGCCCTGCACTTACCTGTACAGCCGGTCATAAAAAGAAGTTATTAGTCAGGCAGAGCTCAATCATAGATACTAACATTTTTGGATTGAATAAAAGGGAAAGAGACGTGCCCTGAGAAAATGTCTGCAGGCCTGTACACCATCATCATGATGAATACTGATGTACACGCTGCATGGATCCAAGGTGATTAAGTAGCAATGTTTCTCCCACTGGATATCATGTAGGAAATCCTTGCTTGCCTGAAAATAGGATGAAAGGGAAGACACAAAGGGACGCAAAAAATGGTCTATGTACTTGGAAGTATTTTCAAATAACGATCCAATAGAAGAGACAATAGGTCTCCCCAGAAGGGAAGAAGGATTCTTATGTAGCTTCGTCAGCAAAGACAACAAAGGTACCCTGGGGTGTTTACTGAGTTCTTCCCACTCAATAAGTCCCTTTTCCCTCCAATCTAATATCTAGAATTTGATGTCTCAATTTCCTGTTTCGATAACAACTCATAACATTCAACATTACTCAGTTACCTTGTACCTTCTTGTAAATAGACCTCCCTAGAGAGGACAACCACATTGCCACCGTTTTCTGATTGTCAGATGACAATGGTGTTGTCCCTCTGTAGTGCTCTCATAACTAGTCTCTCAATTTTTGTTAGGTTATCTGATTTCCATTTTTGCTGAGTGGCCATTCTCTTAAAAACCTTAATGACCAAACTCTCAAAAGTGACTATGGCATTAGAAGGGAGGATTGAATTAAAATATATATTTAGGCTTACAATTATTGGGATACTTCATCTCCAAATAAATTCCCAAGGTCCCACAATTTAAATATTTGTCTCCCCCAGACTTTGATTCGGTATCTAACTCTGCAAGGGTGAAAAATGACATCCCCAATATAAAGGTTTCCTAATGAGGTTCATTCCTGTGTTTTAGGTATTTCCTTCCCTTTCAATTTGAACTATTTATAAAGGTTTAATTTCCCCAACAAAGTGAAAGAGACACATTCTACTCTGTGCATAGTCAAAACTATTCACTGGGCAAAAGGATAGTCCCCGCCTTAATACCTTAATTTCCAAAGAAGATAAAGACTGTTCCAACAAATTTACCACATTGTTGGTCATCTTCATTGTTGTCCTGATTTCTATCCCCTTGTCCGCATTCCCATGGGGGGTCATTGTCATTTTTGTACCGCCCACCTCTTCTTGTTGCCTTGAACTTCATTACAATAAAATCACCATGAAATCAACAAACTGAGTAGATATCAGCCATAAGAGGCACATTATTTTTTATGCAGTTTATGATATCTTCCAGCCAAGACCCCTCTTGGGGTACATTACCTACTGGCAATCGCCGTTAGGTAGTTATGTGTAGGGCCTATTTCCACAGAAAAATCCTTTTTTGACTTGCCCACATCTTTGACACCATTTGACGAATCTTCACAAGATTTTCCAAAAATAGTGCTCTCTATGGTCTTGTTGTGCATGGAAAGTTTCAGGCTGATCTGTCGAGCAGGGGCAGAGAAAAAGGTGGGGGTCAAAAAAAGTGTTTTTTCCATGTTAATTCCTTTCTTTAGACACGCCTGCAGCCCGAAACGCTGAATGGAATTATACAAAATTTGGCCAAGAGATTACGTTTTTTTTTTTTTAAATCAATTCAGGGGTTTTCGAGATACCATATGGAAAAGAAATATAGATATCTAGGGCCGCGGATCCTGGAGATCTCCTGCTGCGATCTGATTGGCTGCCAACACTTCAAACAAGAAGTGTTGGCGGGCATTTTGGGATTCAGCTTCAGCCGAGTCCCATAAAAAGATACCAAAAATTAAAAGGGGTTATGGTAGGAATACCCTAACACCCTAGCCTTGGTTCAGGGTTCCCCCGGGACCCTGTAAAGGCCAAAAAGCATTATTTTTAAATTCTCTGAGAAATCTATGGCTGGAGCTGCGATTCCGCCAACATTTTATTTTTTAAAGAGTGTGGGCCCCCGCACTTATTGTGTAAATAGGCCCTGGGTGGGCCAGGTCTTGGGGGCACTGGGTGGATTTTATAAAATGGAAGGGGTGCACTGGCCCCCCTCTATGGGCTTATTGGAGCCCCCCGGGTACCACCACCTCCCCAGGGCTGAATGTTATCTTATGCTCTGGCAGCATGGACCCTCAAGGGCCCCAGGGACCACCACCTTCCTGGGGCTAAAACATATAATGGCGAGAGGCCGCGCAGACAACCCTGGCCCCAGGGACCATCTCCTAGGCAGGGCTACAAAATCAAAATAAATCCGGGGGGCGGACGTATAGACCCTCCAGGACCCCGGGGACCACCACCTTCCCAGGGAAGAAACACAGTATGTGGGGAGGCCGCGCAGACACCCCTGCCCTGGGAAGCCATCAACTCTTCGTCCTATAGTTAAAATAAACATGGGCGCTGCAGAGACTTCTCCATGCTCCAGTGACCACCCCCTCCCCGGTGTCAATAACCTTATTTTATATACTGGAAGGGGACCTGGGGCCATCATGTCCCTGGGGCCGGCCTGTGAAGAACAAAGAAGGGACATTGCACGATCCCCCTCCCAGAGCCATATATTATCCTGGAGACCACCACCCCACAGGGCCGGCTCCTGCTACTTCCCGAAGGTGCCTACCCTTGCTAGGTAGCTGTTTGCTTTTGCTTGGCGGGAGTTATGACACCTCCCTCCAAGCAAAGCAAACACTCTGCTTCCATGTGGGCAAGTAAAAAACTGAAAATATTGCTCCCACATGTAGGGAGCTGCTATTTGCAGCAGATCCCTCTGTGTAGGAGCAAAGCCAGCTCCTGCAGGAGACGGGAGCTGGTGGAACTGCAGGGACCTTGAGGCTCCCCGTGGTCCCCATGAATATTTACTAGGTGCCCTGGGTGGGGCCAATGCACCCAGGAACATGTGGCCAGGCCTCAGGGAATGGGCTCCCTGCAGCCCAGAAGATTCTGTGTGCCCCCCATATATATTTTTTTGATGTTGTCTCAAGAGGTGGTGGTCACTGGGAGCTGTTCGGGCCTGCACAGCCCCCCTAACATTTATATTATGCTGCTCTGGGAAGAGAGGTGCGGCCTCCCTAAATATATATATATATTTAATATTGCCCCCTTTCAGCTCCATACCCCGTACCATGCACAGCCTTTGGATGTGGGTGGCATGGAGTTGGATGGTTTTAGGGGACTGGCCGCAAGCTAGGCCTTTCGACCAATCCCTGCCAAAGGCTGTGAGTGGCATGGGGTTGGTGTGGTTATAGAGGGTGGGTCTCAGGACCTGGATGCAGGCCAGACCCTGCAGCTAACCCCTGCCGTGCATGACCTTTGGCTGTGTATTGCAAAGGGCTGGTGTTGTTATAGGGGGTTGGTCACAGACCAGGCCTTGTGGTCAACCCCCACAGTGCATGGCGTTCGCCGTGTGTGGCGCATGGGTGGTGTGGTCATAGGGGGTTGGTCGCAGGTCCTGGATGCATGCCTTGCCCTGCAGACAACCCCGCCATGCAGGGTGCGTGGCACAGGGTTGGTGTGGTTAAAGGGTGTTGGTCGCAGGGCTGGTCACAGGCCAGGCCCTGCAGTCAATCCCTGCCATTCATGGCCTTTGGCCATGTGTGGTTGAGGGGTTATAGGGTAAAGTAACTTTAATTAATATACTTTAATCCAACCCCTGCTGCGCATGGCCTTTGGCCATGTGTGGTGTGGGGTTGAGGGGTTATAGGGTAAAGTAACTTTAATTACTATACTTTAATATAACCCCTGCTGCGCATGGCCTTTGGGCGTGCATGGTGCAGGGTTGGGTAGTTATAGGGGGATGGTTGCAGGGGCTGGCCGCAGGCCAAGTCCTGCAGCCAACCCCCCCACCCACAGTCTTTGACTGTGCACGGTGGTGGTTGGGTTAACGTATAGTAATTAGAGTTACTCTCCATTAAAAAAACATTGAAATTCACTGAAAAAAACTGTGCATGTCGGGGTGCAAGTTATAGTTAGCTTAGGGTATGAGTTACAGTGACTTGAAATAACTCTAACAGATGAATTTCAATTATTTTGTATGTTTAAAATGTGAGCCTAACTATAATGTCCCTGTAAACTTTAGTTTTGAAAGTGAAATGAATAAGTAAAAATAAATAAATAAATATATATATATATATATATATATATATATATATATATATATATATATATATATATATATTCAGTAAAAAAAAAGTAACGGTTACAAGGACATTATAGTTAGGTTCAAATTTTATTCACACTAAACAATAGAAATGTAGTAGTTATAGTTATTTCAAGTAGCTATATCTTGTGCCCTAAGGTAGGTATAACTCGCAACCCTGCTATGCACAGTTTTCTCATCAATAATTTCACTGCAAATGTTGCAGTGATATTATCAATGAGGACATGGAAGATGTCATGATTGATGCAATAAGTAGGGTAATTAGCAGTGCATTGATCCAAAAGTCTAATTAATTTACTCCTTATGAATGACACACATGCAACTATATCCTATTGTCCTGGGTGTCAACAGGATCATGCCTTTTATTTAGTTTTAAAAACATTTATGAGGAGGGCATGTGGCCCACCTCCCAAGCATTTACAGGCCCAGGGGACCCCATCCTTGGAGCATTTGTTTTAGGGGGACTGCCCCACTTCCCGAAGCTTTAGGGTCCTCAGGCACAATGCCTTCTTCCCTCAACCTTTAGGGCCCCAGGGACCCATCCCATGGGGCCTTTTATTTTTAAAATGGAAGGGGGCTGGTAGTCCCCCTCCCTGGGAATTTACAGCTTAAGGGACTCAATCTACTGGTGCTCTTCATTTAAATTAAGGGGAGAGGAACCAGCTATCTCACTAACCATTTGGGACCTGAAGAGGCCACCCCCGGCTCCTTTCTTTTTTGTTAAGGGAAGAGGGTGCACAGTCCCTCCTGGGCACCCACGCACTACCATGTTGGTCCACGACGAGCCCCAATGACCCCACACATGCAATTATCCTGAATGCATTGGGAGCCAGCATTGTTCCTGCCTGGAGGGTGCGGCTGCTTTTTAATACTTCTTCCTAGCAGGAGCAGTCTGAGTTTCCTTGCCCATAAGAGCGCAGGCAGAGAAATACGTGAACTCCCCGCTCATGGGAGCATTTTAAAAGCTCCAGGCATGTGGGAGCAGAATAGTGTTCCCTGTCAGCTCTCTCACAGGCATGGAAACTACCGTGTCCCGAGGTGGGCTCCCCAGGACTCAGTGAGTGAGCCAGCCTGGGGGATTGGGTCCCCAGGGCCTTTTCAGGATCAGGGATAAGGGCTGGGTCCCTCTCACTTTTTTTTAAATGTTGGCCCTGGAGCAAGGGGTCTTCAGGCTTGGGGAGGGGGAATATACACCCTTTTTATGTATTCAGCCCCTGGTGAAGAGGTCCACTGGGGCTTTTGAGCTCAGGGAGGGGTGCCACTTGCCCCCTCTCCTTTATTATGTCAGACTGGGGAATAGGGTCCCTAGGGTGTCCCAGAGGCTATGGGGGGCTACACCCCCCTTCCTTAAACAATGGATTGCGACACCCAGGCCCTAGCACACTGCAGGGGGTATTTTGTTTTGTAGCATGGGAGCAAGCACTTTTTTTTAAAAAGTTGCAGATTTACAGATCCTCAATGAACTTGAAGCAAAATTTAAAAAAAATGTTTTTGGCCTTAGGGGTGGTCATCCTGGGGAATAGGGTCCCTGGGGTCTTCCATAGGCTCAGGGGGGGTACAGCCCCCTTTCTTAAACACTAGATTGCGACACCCCACCCCAGACCCTAGCACACCGCAGGGGGTATTTTGTTTTGCAGCATGGGAGCAAGCAATTTTATTTTTTAAGTTGCAGATTTGCAGATCCTCAATGAACTTGAAGCTAAAAAAAATTTTACAAAAATGTTTTGGGCCTCAGGAGTGGTCTGTCTGGGACTCCCTGACCAGGCCTAGGGGACAGACTTTCCCTTCCTTGCTCCCTTATATCTATGTTTTTACATTTTTTGTAGGACTCTGGACTGAGTTGTTGATGTGTTGGCAGCCAATCAGATATCCTCTTGAGGTCTGCTGGACCCCTGGATATACAAGTGCTTGTGCCTTAATTACTTGAAAACTACTGAACACATTTACACCAAATGACAAAACATACACTTTTTGGACCAATATCTAGCTCTCTGCCAAATTTAGTATGAAGCTTTTTGGGCTGTAGCTGTGTCTACATTTCCTATGGAAACATGAATGGGGAAAATGTGTTTTGGTGGCCCCCTGCTTTCTCTGCTCCTGCTTCACAAATCACCCCAAAACCTTTGAGGAAGGAGCTGAGTTGGAAGAACATTTGTTTTGGAAAGTTGTGTGAAGATTCTTCAAATTGTGCCAAAGTTAGTAGTAAGACAAAAACATTCTTTCCTATGGAAACACCATCCTAACTACAGTGACGTTACAATTAGGGTCACATTGTACTCGCACAAAGACACTGAAATTAAGCAGTTATAATTATACTTATAATTATACTTATTTGAGGAATATATAACATATGCTGTTACATAACTTTTGACCACGAGTTATAGTTTCTTAACATAAATATAACCATAACTGCTGAGTATTTATGGTTTTTGTGAGTAAAATGTGAACCTAATTATAACATTTCTGTAACTTTTATTTTTTTCAGTGAATTTCTATAGTTGTTTTTCTTAACATAATGTAATGTATAATTACTGTGTGTTAATGCAATCACCACCTGCGGCCAATTCCCTCACCCGCATGCATCCATCCTCACGCTGTGCACAGTGTTTGGCCATGCACAGCAGGTTTTTATCATTGGCTTTTGGATCTACAGGTCCTTTGCAAGTTTACACTGGAGGTTGTGCTGAGCGCTGCAGAAGATCCGTGAATGAGTCAAAAAAATATTTGCAGAGTTTTTTCCCATGAGGTGTCCCTCAGACCCCCTCTATAAGTTCTATGGGGTCAGAACACCTGGGGCTGATGCAAGAAACAAAATGGTGCTGTACCTTTCCTCTCTTTTCCTCTGGATCCACGGATTCCCCATCAGAAGGGTCCACATCCCAAGATATCTATTTCCCTTTTTCCTTTAATAAATCCAAAAGTATTGAATAGATTTACACTAAAGTACAAAATGGGCGTTTTATGGACCAAGAGCTAGCTTTCTTCCAAATTTGGTTGTGGTAGTGCCTAAAATCTCTATGAAAGCTCGTATGGGGAACATTTATTTTGGGATCCCCTTTTTTTCCTGGCCCCCACTTAAATCACCCATAAACTTTCCAGCCAGCAGCAGAAGTGAGTGGTAAACTTGTTTTGAAAATGTTCGTGAAGATTTGTCAAACAACTGAAAAAAAACATAGGTTAAAGTAACGTTATGGTTAGGTGAATATGGCAGTGACAACCTTCATGTTTTGAACTAAAAAAAAACACAGAAATTCACCAATTTTAGTTAGCAGAGCTAACTATAATTTGCTTGTGCCATGCACTGCTTATGACTTCACATTTCACGTCACTCGTGACATGTTCTATGATATCACTGATGACATCTCAAATTACATCATTGATGAGAGAGATCTGCTACCTATAACCAGTGCCTTTCTGTGTTTTTTTAGTTCAGAATGTTAATGTTGTCACTGACAAATTCACCTATCCACAACGTTACTTTAACCTTGTTTTTATCAGTGAATTTCTAAGGTGTGTTTTTTTAAAACAAAAACAGATCTTTTTATCACACCTAACTATAAAGTCAGTTTGACCTTTGTTTTTTTCAGTGAAGTTTTAGGGTGTTTTTAACGTAAAGTAATATTTTATTGCCATATGTAAAGCTAAACCCCCTTTGGCCATGCATGGTAGGGGGTTGACTACAGGGCCTTGTGTTTTTTAAAGGGAATGGAGGCCATGTGGCCCCCCTCCCCGAGCCTTATTAAGTCCATTAGGCCCTGTTTTAATTTAAGTAGAGGGGGCCTCATGCTCCCCCTCTCCAAGCCTTATTAGGCCCTGGGAACCTTATCACCAGGGCCATTCTTTTCATGGGAGGAGAGGGGGACATGTAGCCCCCCTCTCCAAGCCTCATTAGACCTTGGGGACCTCATCCCCCACGGCCTTTCTTTTTATGAAAGGGGAAGAGTGCGGGTAGTCCCCCTCCCTGAGCCTTATTAGCCACTGGAGAGCCCATCACCCAGGGCTGTTTTCTTAATTAAAGGGAAGGAAGGCAGTGTGATCCCACCCATCCCTGAGCGTCGTTAGTCCCGGGGGACCTCATCCCTCAGGGCCCACACTAAAACTGACAGGGAGAGGAGCTGCATGGCACCCCTCCCCGAGCCTTGTTAATCCATTGGAGACTTCATCCCCCAGGCCCATTACTAAAAACAAAGGGAAGGAGGACCACACTGCTCCCCTCCCTGAGCCTTGTTAGGCCCTGGGGGATCCCATTCCCTAAGGTCACTCATTTAGATAAAGTGGAGGGGGGTCGCACAGCCCTCCTCCCTGAGCCTTGTTAGGCCCAGGCAACCCTATTCCCCAGGGCCATTTCCAAAAATTAAGGGGATTGGGCCAGGAAGCCCTTTCTCCATGTTGTGAGCGGTTCTGGGGACCCAATCCCCCTGGACCTGAATTTTTAAATGTGGGTGCCCACCATAGCATGTTGGAGGCTGCATGGGAGCCCTAAGGCCTCTGTGGCCCCAGCTGGCTCCCCACATGCAGCGGGAGCCGGCTACTAATGCTGCTCCCTCTAGACAGGAGCAATGTTTCGATTTGTTTCCCAGCCTGCATCAATGCGGGCAGGGAAACAGATCAATTGTCTGCTCCCAGCAAGCAGGATCATTTTTTAAGTTCCTACTGGCTGGAGGTAGACTTTGTGTTTGCTTTGTGTTTGCTTCTGCCTGGTGGGAGATTCACAAATGCTCCCACTGAGGGGAAACAAACATATTTTTCCCTGCCTATGCAGGTGCAGGCAGCTACACAGGAAGTCCTGAGGGTGAACTACTTGGGACACAGCATGTGAGCTGGCCCGAGGATGGGGTCCCGAGGCCATCAAAGGCTTGGGGAGGCGCAGACCCCTTATCTTTACAAAATTTCAGCCCTGGGGTGGATTCTCCAGGGACATTAGAGGCTTCTGAAGGACCCCACCCACATAAACTACTTTTGGCCCCACTGGTGGGCTCCCTGGGGGCTTTTGAGGCTCAGAAAGTAGAGGCCATGTGGCTCCTTCCCCATGTAAAGTAATTCTGACCTCGGTTGGTCTCCACGGGGCCTCTGTAGACTTAGAGAGTGGTGCCAAGCAGCCCCTCTCTCATTTATGAATAAACCGTTGGGGTGAGCTCCATGTGGCTTACGGTTAATAAATGTGGCCCATCCACCATTTTTTTTCAATTCCACAGGAGTACCGTGGGAGTGAAGCATTTTTTGCTGATTTATTTTTTTGTAGTCCAAGAGGTCCTTCAGAGCCCCCCAACCCCCATGGGACCCAGCGGACAGGGTATCCCATCGTACCCCTCTATATTATTTTTTCAGAATTTCAGGACAGGAGACTGTGTCCCAGAACCCTGTAATGGCTGTCATCAGCATTTTTCTTATGTTTTTGGCAGCCTATTGGAGCACTTGCTCTATGGAAATCTGACTTTTGCAGGAGCGAGATAGCCCAAAAGAAATATAGCTCCCTGGGCCAGTCAGAACACTTAATTGGGGCAGCAAGTGCTCTGGCTCCTGTTGTAATCTCTCAATGGGCTTTTAACCATGCCCTCCTCAAACACTCCAGCCAACTACTGAAAACAAATGAGGCTCCATGTTTTCCGCATGGTTTCTTTCCTTTTTTATTTCCTAAGCAGCAGGATCTTGCTGGAGCAGTAATCGAGCGCTTTGCATGACTACCATTTTACTTCGATTGTTTATCCTAGCGCTCCTTGGCGAAATCAAGGATTTACACAGCGTTTTTTTGTTATTTATTTTTAATTCCCCCCCTCTCCTTCTATAAAGGTACTGAAGTTGTGCAGGGGGAGGCACCCTAGGAGTTTACAACGCTAACAGCTCTAACTCAAGCAAATGCAAAACCCATTGCATTGCAAATGCTTGTGTTTTGCTGGTGCTAAGACTGTGGGCCTGGAGCTCTGCAATCCCCGAATTAGAACAGGGAGCAAGACCTGTTTGTAGAGGGCACCTCGGCTCTGCTTGGCACCATGACCGCCGCTCTTGGAGGTAGGCAAGGGGATGTTACTGACGGAGTGTGTCAAGAGAGGACGGTCAGAAACAGGCCCAAGTAATGGGGGACTTATGCCCGATAAAGGGGGCTGATGAGGTAGGCCATGCTCACCTAAGCAGTTGTTTACAGCCATGCACTGGTGTGCAGAAAATGGGATCAACCCTACCCTTTCAGTATCTGGTGCAGAGGTGCCATGTACTGTTTGTTCTGGGCTGTGCTCAACAAAGCACTGAAATTCCGAATGTGTGTTGTAAATAAAAACAAAGCAGGCTATGAAGTACATAATACAGTAGGTAATGGATCAGGGGAACAAGGTATGTAAGGGTGGATCAGGTACTTTGGGTACATATGGTTGACTCGAACCCTGGTAATGCAAGAGGTCCGGGGAACGACACTTTGGCAGTAAAAGATGCGTGCTGATACGCAGTGTAAATTTGAGGTGGAATATACAGTGTAAGTAGAAACACTGCTTTGTCAAGCCAGATGAGTAAAATGAATTGATTGTTGCGGATGCTGTTAGTACAATCCATGGTGTTATGCAGACTCATACATGCCAATAGACCTGATTCAGGCGGAAGACTCCTCGATTAGTGAAGTAAAACATAGCTTTATTTCAACTGTCTATTGCCTGAAAATGCCTTTGCTTCAAAAGAAGTCAATGGGGGAAAAACATTCTCCCTATTATTTTTTTTAAATCTCCCAGTTTTCTAAAATATTGGCATGCATGCAGACAGGTGGTGAATAAACTACAGGGGTGTGGAATGTAACAAAATATATACTTGTCCATGGGACAGGTTGCTTCTTAAATCCACTTGTCCTGTAAAAAATCGACATGTCCCATTGGTGCTATCTAGTGTGGCCACAAATTATGGCAGCAATCTCATTATGTAGGAGCTCTGATATTAGCCTTTCTGATTATGCCAGGGCTTATACTGTAGTAGGGCTTAAATACTAGCAACTTCAAGCCCTACTATAGTAATTTCCTTATTTTTCCACCTTTTTGCAGATCTATATACTGTTCCGGGCTGGAATGCCTTTGAGTCTGTGCAAACCTACTAACTTGCATGTTTTAGGGATAGTCACCACATCTTCTCTAATCTTTTCTCATAATAAGAAAGGTTGGAAATGTATTACTGACAAGGGCAGAAGAACTTGTTCTAGGGTTGGGAAAAAAGTGGTTGGAGGGAAAGTGAACTTGTAAACTCTCACTAGATTTTCACATGAACAAATCTACGCATGCATATTTGCTTGTGCTAAAACACAGTTCACAAATATTTTCTAGGAGTATGATTTCCTGGTCTACTTCTGTAAATTCTTGTGAATTCATGAAAGCCGCTAAATCAAAGACATATTCAATGGGGGCACTTTTGTGACTTTCTTTAAGAACTGGGTCCCTAATTAGTTCTGGTGTTAACCATAACAATTTGTTTTTATTAAAATTATTTTTCTCTCTCTCTCTATCTGTGGTCTGACTTTTCTGTGAGCGATAGCACTCTGCTCTTCCACAAGGAGCATATTGGCACACAGAATAGTTTTGTTCAGTGCCAGGAACTACTGTAGCAATCAGTGGCGTAATGAAAATGGAGGGGGCTCCTGTGAAGACCAAGGAGGCCCACCTCCCGACTCACTTAGACCAGGTGCTGTGCTGAGGGGGGCCCCTAGAGCTCCAGGGCTCCATGCACCCAAGGGCTGCAGGGGCCTTTGTTACTCCACTGCTGGCAATGTGTGCTTTGTGAGACCAAAAAACATTGTTTGCCTTTTGCCATTGTTTGTTACTATGGTGAGGGCCTAGCAGCTCCCACAACAATAAGTGTTACAAAAGCCATGTCAAAACAAGAGACACTTTGACAAAACCCAAAGGTGGATAACCAATGTCGGATCAGAGGCTTTGCCTGGGCTTGTTTATTTTCATGTTTCCCATAATCTCTTTGAAAATGGTTATACTGATTTTTTTTACATTATGAATATTTTTGAAAATACTAGCATGCATCAACAAATTTTACTAAATGATGCTTCAAATAAATAGTACCTAAAATTTCACAGTAGCAACACTTTTTTTCCTACTTGCCTTTTTTTCTGAACATTTTGGGGGTCATTCTGACCCTGGCGGTCCATTGGACCGCCAGGGCCAACGACCGCAGAAGCACCGCCAACAGGCTGCCGGTGCTTCCGGGGGCATTCTGACCGCGGCGGTAAAGCCGCGGTCAGAAAAGGGAAGCCGGCGGTTTCCCGCCGGCTTTCCGCTGCCCCAGGGAATCCTCCACGGCGGCGCTGCGAGCAGCGCCGCCATGGGGATTCCGACCCCCTTCCCGCCAGCCTGGTTCTGGCGGGAACGGGTGTTGTGGGGCCCCACATTGATTTTCAGTGGCAGACACTGAAAATCGCGGCGGGTGCAACTGCACCCGTCGCACCCCTTCCACTCCGCCGGGTCCATTCGGTTCCGGCATCCTCGTGGAAGGGGGTTTCCCGCTGGGCGGGCGGGCGGCCTTCTGGCGGTCGCCCGCCAGCCCAGCGGGAAACTCAGAATGACCGCCGCGGTCTTCTGACCGCGGTACGGTATTCTGGCGGGGGAACTTTGGCAGGCGGCCTCCGCCGCCCGCCAAAGTTGGAATGACCCCCTTTATTTTGAAAGTAAAGAATCATCACTCTTGCTTACAGGCTTCTGCAAACATTTGCATCTAATCAGAATCAGATAGCATTCTGGGAGCATTATGCGTAGCCTCATACTGCTAAGCTTTTCAAACTTGTGTACACTTTTTTTAAACTGGAACCACTGTCATTAGTGCAGTGTAACCTTAAAACTTTTATTTAGAGTGCCCACCCTTTTAATAAAGGCTTTACATTAATGAAAAATAAATCCAGGTTTGAACAACTTTAACATATGGGCACATATTCCCTCAAGTGCAGACAGTTCCCTTCACATTAAACAGGCAGCCAAAGGGTTTGTGCTGTAGGGGATTGGGCCTTCTTGTCCCAAGGACAAAATACACATGAAAACTTGTCCTTGACCCCAAACAATATTTCCTTGGTGTCAGGCTATAGGAATTCCAAACCTCTGAAATAGGCTCTCCAATTCACATACAGCTAGCTCCCTGTTTCATCATTACACATTCTAGTACAAGAGGCAAGGTTATGCAGGCACTGTTAAAACAATTGCTAAACTTGATCATGCTCACTCTCTTCAAACAATGGATTCAGACTGTGACTCAGTGCTTTAAATGGAAATATAAAACTGATGGTACTTAAGTACCTATCTGCTCCTGTGCCGTACTGCCTTGTTAAATGTATGACAGTATTGAAAATGCAGGTTACATCCGTTTCAAATTGGAGAAATGCAGGTACTCCTCACCGGGCATTACCTGTTCAATTAAAGCACTGAACTTGAAGGAAAAAGGATGGATTACTCAGACAAAATACAGGTATATGGGCGGGTATAAGGTGCATATGAGTATTGAGGAAGCACTATTGGTTGCTCAGCTAGTCACAGCTTGCCCAGTTTTGATCAGTCGTGCATTACCAGTACGTAGGATGGGATTACCTCTGCAGTGGCATGGTATATGATGAGAAATAATTTGAGATGTTCCAAAATAATGGTAACATACAAGAGGATACTTTTCCGTGAGTCAGGTCTACAAGGAAGGATGTATGTTGTATTAAAGATGTATTTGGTAGAGTGCAGAGTTTGTTCTAAAAGGGCTTTTTGGTGTTAGACTCTGAGGCTTGCCTATGTCAACTGTTATACTTTTCTATTTATGTGGCAAGAAAAGTCCGGTTAGGAATTTATGAGCAAACGCAAAAGTTGTTCATGGTTTCCATGTGTTATGCCGTGTCTTCCCGACGGCAAGCATCAATTTGCAGGTGTTACGCTACCGACTCTTGGCACCATGCATCTAGCCTTCTCTCAGGTAGGCCTTGGCCCCTCAGTCCATGTCATATTCCTTATGCCCTACCCTCTCTTCATCCACCAGTATTACAACATATGACCATCATACCACTGCCCGGTCATTCACCATAACCACCTTGTCGCACACCATATCCACATGGTGTCTGGCATCAATCAGGGTAGCATACATCTGAGCTGCATTTTGCTTCTAAAATCTGAAGTCACATCTTTGTTGCCTTTTCTGATGAAGGGCCAATGCTACTGTGGAATATCCATCAGGCTCCACTGCATCTTCCTGCGTCCAAAAGACATACCAATTTTTCAAGCAGTCTTTTATCCTGTCATTCTCTATATCTCCCCTTTTGTATCACATGCATTGTCCCTGTTTCTGTCTTAATTCTGCAAGCAGCACACCTATAAGCCACGGTATCAAACTCGCCAAACTCCTAGTGTCAAGTTGCCTGCAATGAACCCCTGGCCTCATTTATCAAAGGGTTTGACGAACTGTTAACGCGTCCCTTTATGTCTAACTTATACACTCTGGGACTCGTTTTAGGCCAATGAATCTTTCGACCCTGATTGAAGACACCTTAGGACGAGATAGCTAATCAACATGTGAATCAATATGTCAATAACGTCATCAATATTTATTATAACAAGGCAATTCACTTTAGTCAAAGACATTTAATAAGACTTAGGACACCACAATGACCTTTCAGTCATGAATAACCACACCAGTTTAATACGTTTTGTGATATTTATTCCCTATTGATTACAATTCTACTAGCAAGTTAGTTTATTAATCTCAAAACCAAGAAGCACAATAGCATAGTCACAATATGACAACTATGATAAAACTTCATCAAAGCAAGAATCACAAATATTAGAACATATCACGTCGTCAACATAGATCAACCTCAACAGAGTAACTTTAGTGCATTGTTCAACAAAGTATAGATTCAGTCATTTGTCTATTTGCGTCCGTTTAGTGAACCCTTAACTAACCTCAAATTAGCATTGGCATGTTGGGCTTCATGCAAAACAATTTTAGTAACATCAATTTTAGAAAAACCTCTACCTATGGTTTCTGTCAAAAGTAGCAGTTGGTACCTAGAAAGGAAAAGCAAACAGACAATCACAATTTCATCGTCACATAGTTACCCTCCATATTGGGTCAGCATACAGATGCTGTATTCTTCCTCAGGACATCAGTTAATTTGCCATCAGTCAGGAACTCAGCTCGGGCAGGAAGGGCAAAAGGGTACTTCCCTCATAAGGAGGTAAAGTATAACAAGCAATATAAAGGCAAGGATGGTTTTAAGTAAAAATTAGCAAGTCACTAAGCAAAGTGACAAAGTGTCTAGGTCATAGCAAATCGCATCAGCATCTCCCTAACTTCTGTGTGTCAAGGGGTTTTATTCCTTTTTCAATGTCCATTCCCCTAAAATCTAATTGGCTAAGGGGTTGCACCCCACTATCTCCCTCCAATAGAGTTTCAATTATCTCATCAAATTTGTCACCCCATAACAGTTCTCACGTAGTTTATTGGTCCTTATGATTGACGTCTTCAGGGGGTAGAATGTCCGGTATGATTTCATCCTCTCATGGTCCTTTGCACATCTTTAGTCAGTGGCTCCATTGTCTGTACCGGTTCAGGCGACCTTGTACCAGGTAATAATCTACACTGTTGCATTCAGCTAAAATGTTTCTATAAGCAAGTCAAATTTCATGAGTATGGATCTACTACAGTTACATTCAGATTCTAGCTTTGGAAAAACAAGAGTTCATGTCCTTCAGCAAGTCAGCATACTGCACGTTAGAAAAACACATTTAATATGAGAGTCAGGCAGCTAGGCCTCGACTTATGCTAACTAAGGCCTAATGATTTATTAGCAGAACTTTAGCACATAACCTTTAATAATTAATGTAATACTATATCTTAATCTAATATTTCATCATTATTAGTCATTTTCATTAGTCCCCGTATATATTGGTGGCCACTCCCTGTGGGCACATTTCAAGCACGTGTTTTAGCAAAATACATTAGTACATTTTCTATGCGGCATTATTATACATTAGTTCATAAACATTTCATGTTAATATTGATTATATAAGCTACGCTCTCTCAGACCCATTCTGTCTCTACGTGGAAATGCTCTTAATCAGTTGAGACGTTCTACCCATTACTGTATTGCTTTTATCCAGCCACCTACAAGATGTTTTTTTACATTTCACATGTTCAAAGATACATGCCCTATTCTACTCAAATTAACACATATCCTTCTCTTCCCTACATATTCATCTTCCGGACGGCATATCACCAGCAAATGACACCAACCTGTCATCAGAGTGGTGGGAGTCAAGCACCACAGTGTCACAACTAACTAAATGACTCCATCAGGTGTGGCACGTTCATCCAGCAGTGACTTTATAAACAAAAGCACTTAACATAATATTTCAAAACTCAAGTTTTAAACAGTTACGGGCCATGTACGCCAAAAAACACTTGGCATCTTGGCTAAAGTATCGTAGTGCAAACAAATCACCACAACTTCACAAACTACTCAGCTATAGAAATAAGAAATGTGAAAGAGGAGCCCCCCTCATACTCGAGCTGTCAAACAAGGGCCCCTTGGGTCCCAAGTCTCACCCCGGCGTAGGCTCAGCAGATACGTGACCAGACGTGCGGCGCGCCACCTGCTGCGACCCTTCCGCTGCACCAAAGCCCTGTGCGCTTCTTCCAGGTACACAAAACCTCACATCGTACTTCTTATGGGACTCAAGGGGTTGACGGGCCCAGTCGGAGTCATTAAGCCGCGGCCTCCCGCTGGCCTTAGGGGTTCCCCACCTTCCTCCTCTCCACCCAAGGCCTCCCTACCGCCTCAGCCATGGCTTGGCCAGCCTCCGTTACCAGGGGTAAGATGGCACTACTTCTGCCCTACCGGAAGTAACTTCAAGCTTGTAATGGCGATTAAGTAAGGGAAGCATGGGTGCCATGTTGCTTGAATAGAAATAATGTAACGGCTTGGATTTGCTAGGGAACAGCCTGCACGAAATGTGATACTAAGGGCCATATTTATACTCCGTTTGCGCCGAAATTGCGTCGTTTTTTTTGACGCAATTTCGACGCAAAACTAACGCCAACTAACGCCATATTTATACTATGGCGTTAGAGGCGAATAGCGCCAAAGTTCCCGGAATGTGCGTCATTTTTTAGCGTGAACCCCTTCCTTGCGTTAATGATATGCAAGGGAGGCGTTCCCGTCTAAAAAATGACTCCCAGGCCTTTACGTGGTATTTATACTCCCGGGCAAAAGAGACGCCCGGGAGTTGGCGTGACAAAAAACGGCGCATTTGCGCCACTTTTTAACGCCTGCTCAGGGCAGGCGTTAAGGGGCCTGTGGGCTCAAAATGAGCCCACAGGTGCCCTCCCATGCCCCCAGGGACCCCCCCTGCCACCCTTGCCCACCCCAGGAGGACACCCAAGGATGGAGGGACCCACCCCAGGGACATTCAGGTAAGTTCAGGTAAGTATGATTTTTTTTTTTAATATTTTTTTTTGGTGGCATAGGGGGGCCTTATTTGTGCCCCCCTACATGCCACTATGCCCAATGACCATGCCCAGGGGACAGAAGTCCCCTGGGCATGGCCATTGGGCAAGGGGGCATGACTCCTATCTTTACAATGATAGGAGTCATGTTGATGGGGGATGGGCGTCGAAAATAAATGGCGCAAGTCGGGTTAAGACGATTTTTTCGACGTAACCTGACTTGCCCCATTTTAAGACGCCCATGCGCCATCTTCCCCCTACGCCGGCGCTGTCTGGTCTACGTGGTTTTTTCCCACGCAAACCAGGCAGCGCCGGTCTGATTGCGCCGTCTAACGCCATTCCATAAATACGGCGCCCGCATGGCGCTTCAGAATGGCGTTAGACGGCGCAAAACTTTTTGACGCTAAACTGCGTTAGCGCAGTTTAGCGTCAAAAAGTATAAATATGGGCCTAAAGGTTTGATGTGAAATGTCCGGATTCATATTTTGAACAATTTGTTAAAAACTGGATAGGAAAACACATTTTGCTCAGTTTAAATGCGCAAACAATATTGATTACATATCCAATCAATAGCCCTTTTTGACAACTGTGCTCTCAAAACACTGTCCGTTCACATTAAATTAAAACAAAAATTAAAAGTAAAACAGTGTAACATATTTGAGCCGATTCAGTGTGCCCCACCATGAATGTGTAGGAGACACAGAAAAGGAACAAGCCTATTCAAAGTACCACCGCCGCCATGAGCGTGAAAGGATCTGGGCTGGGATGAAAGGCAAACCGAAACCGGAGGAGTGGCCATCACACGCTATAACAGGAGGAAGCGTGATGTAGTGTGATGGCCATCAGAAATGTTCACTTAGTTAAAACGCCTGTGGAGGAAACTCAGCACACGGAGAAGGGACATTTCACAAAATGCACCAATAAAAATACAGCATTTAAAACAAGCACAACAAACATTCAATAGCTAGGATGGGCTTGATTAAAAGGTCACAGAGAGATTACAACAGGCTAGAGCGCTTGCAAGCTTGACCCTAAAATCAGCTGAACAGAATTACATCAAATTTAGCAGAAAGTTAGATCTTTACTAAAAAATTGTGCTTTTCATGATATGAAGTAAATAAGTTAAGCAGTTGTTAAGTAATGTGTGCTTGCAGGAGTGCAAAATGCAGCACACATTGAAAGAGGAAAAAATGAGGTGAAATAAAGTTAATCCCCCTTGTTGCACCTCTCTTACTCCTCCCTTAGGGAGGAGTAGGCTTTTGATGCATTCCCAGGTTTACAAAATCTTGTAAATCTGAGGATGTGTCAAATGCCATGGGTGTTACGTGGGAACACCCACTGTAAGAATCATGGCACACCTCCCTATCGCAGTATGAGGCAATTTAGCAACTTGCTCTGCGTTGTCTCATTTCATATCTACAAGGCCATGAAAAGCCATGCAGGGTGGCTTCACGTGGCCTTTTAGATATGATGCTGCAGTGTGCACCACAGGTGCATGGCGCCTTGTAAATAAGCCCCTTGTTTAGGAGGAAATAACTAACGCTCCTGTTGAGTCTCTGAAGCAAGCTGAGAAACTTTATCTTACACTCAAGATCTTCTTTCTTGTGGAAACCACTTTGGCTAGGAAGTTTGGAGAATTATGAGTGTTTTCCTGTAAGTTCCACTCCTGCAAAATTTCTGAGATAGGGTGGTGTTAATTTTGGTTGTTCATTTATTCCAAAAATCAATTCCTCCTTTCACAAGCATCAGGAAGCGACTTTCTAGACTTTTTTCCTTCTCCTTCCTTGGATGAGTTATGGAAGCTGCACTCGTTAGATGTTAGGAGGGTTCTCCTCATCTAGTTAAAAAGGGTGAAGCCTAAAAAATTAGTTTATTAACTTTGGTCTAGCGAAGAAAGGGGAATAACTAGCTACTTCTACTTTGAGTAGGTAGATCAAGCCCCTTATTGTCAACGCCTATGAAATGGAGGGTCAAGTTCCTCCCCTGGGTTTTCAAGGTAAATCAACTCATAGCATGTCTTCTACTTTACAGAGTTGTGAGGGGTTTAGATATTGATATATGTCCGGCATCTATAGGGTCAGATTCATCTACATTCACTAAGTATTATAGACTTTCAGTAGTGCATAACATTAATGGTGTCTTTGGGTACAGACTTCTATTATCTGTTCAGCATGCTCTGTCAGCTGTCTGAATCTTCTGACTTGCTAAGTCTCATTTGTGATGAATTTAAGCGTGGGAGCGACACAAGAGTAATTCTTCAATAACTTATTGCTAATTACCTTATTCTGGGTCCTACTTGCTCAATTTAATTCATACTCCCTCCCAGTGAGGAACAACTCATATGTTTGTTGGTTGTGAACATGGTTACTGACTGAAGGAATGGCGCAGGGAAGGAGCTTTTATTATGCAGAATTTTGTGTGATTGGTGTCTGAGAGAAGCAGAGCGGACTAACTTGTGAGGAATGAAAGTGGGGGAGTAGAACTCAGAGTTATGCCATTACCAGTAAATAATTAAACATTATGCTACTCCTCAGCATCCCAGTGGTAAGCTCTTTTTGGATGTGAGGGGTGGCTCAAGTTTAAACCTTCATAGCTTTTTCAACAAAAGGGATCCACACCAAATGTGTGTCCTTTTTTCCCACATCCTGGGAATTCTAAAGTGATCCAGGGTTTTTAGGTTCTCATGGAGGGAACCAAGAAAATAGCCAAAATATAGCTGCATTTTCCAGCCATGGCATGAAATAAAGGTTTATTGTGTTAGGATCACCATCATCCGACTTTTCAGAAAGAAGCAGAGTTGTATCAAAACACATTTTTTTTTAAATTTTCATTTTTCCAATAGGACGTTATTTTTCCTATTTTCTTGTGGCTTCATCAGTTTGTGGTGGAAAGAGATGTGAGACCCATAGTGATCCCAGAAAGCTATACATCTCTGAAAAGTAGACCAAATTCTGAATTTAGAAATTGTAATTTGGAAACTAGCTGTTGAAACAAAAATGATAATGAATATGAGTACGAAAAAACAGCCTTTGCAACACTGTTTCCCCCAATAACTTCTTGTCATGATGGCAAATTTACAAAAGCAATATACTGTAAAGTCCGACAGACCATTTTAGTTGCAGTGACCTAAGACTTGCAGGTTCTCCAAAAATATGCTTTTGAGGCGGACGTCCTCTCCATTGGTTATGGACTTAAACCCCTGCCCTGAGTGCCTGACTGTACTGTTGTCTGATTCCTCATGCTGTTTTATTGTGGTCATAGGCAAACATGGATCATGCATGAGAGCCATGACATAGCCCTGTCTCACGGACTGCAGTCTTGTTGTACCGGGAGGGGTGCCTTAAACGCTACGTTTGTAGTGGTGGAACGCTACTGCTTTCACCAAGAGTTAAGCTACAAGTGCGCAGTGGTCAGGGGTATAGCTTGGCCAGTAAGATTGTCGGGGCGAGAGCTTCAGATTTTCCAATGCATTCTCCCAGTGGTGACCTCAGTATGCCAGGAGGAGGCTGCCATGAAGATAGCTGTGAGGGGAGTGCTGTGTAAGACAAATGCCTGTGGCAGCTACCTCCTAAGCCAGGAGGGGACACTGTGAAACGTATTGCCAGATCAGAAGAGCCCAAGCTTGAGCAGTGCCTACGGCCCCGTGATCTGGGCTACAGTGTGGTAATGGATGGTGCCTTACCCAATAGAGTTAAGGCAATCCCGTATGCCAGGAGGGACGGCCGTCCCTAAGTGATTGCAAGGATCAGGCTGTCGCCTGAGAAATCAGAGCAATGATCTGTGGATCAGCACAAAGCATTAAGGATTAAGCCAGAGTTGGCCCCCATGAAACTGACAAAGTTGGAGGGTGTACATCGCTGTATCACCAGAACTGCAGCCGGAAGTACAGGAATCCAAGCCCCTGTGGGCTTGGGGATTGGATCGTTGAGGAGGAACAACTCAGATCGCTGCTGGAGCCCAGTGTGTATGCTCAGAAGAGAGCCACATGCAGCAACTCTCTGCACAGGACTAGAGCAGTGTGAGTGCCTGCGGTTGAGGCGTTTGCTGGGACATGGCAAGCCTCCTCACTGCTGGAGCAGGTAAGACTGGTTACGGGCCTGTCGGGCACAGGGGGAACTCACTGCTAAGGGTGCTGCAGCACCACTTTTGACAATTTTACAAGGAGTCGGAGTTGGACTCATGATTTAGGGCTTGAGTATTCCTCGAATGTGGCCACCAGCAAATGGGAAATAACCCATACCACATTACGAAGAGCGTGTAGTAGAGGAATTTGCCAGTGAAACACTAGAGCACCTACCTGAAGGGGACATGTGTTATTGTTTATAAATGTTGTATTAGTACTTTGAATTTGTACAGCTAGAAATAATAAACTTCTTTTACTATAAAAATAAATATTTAACTGGACACAGATTAATTGACATTGCTGTTGCTGTGCAATCTTTGAGTTATGAGTCATGTTCACAGACCTGTAGTCACACTCCATCCTGAAGGAGCCCTGGACTGCTTGATGATAGCTATCACTTGAGTCTAGTGCAGAATGGGTACTTTTCCCAGTTGCTCAGGATTTATAGTAGGTCACACCTGGGACATCAGAAGTAAAAGACCTCATCCCACATGTTTGGCCTAGTCACCACCACAAGTCCCTTGGGTCTCTGAAGGGGATTGTGACACATGTGATACCCAGAACAAACAACTGAGATGCACTTTACAATGATTTTTTATTGTGTACCAAGTATACAGAAATGCATACAGTAAAAGATAAAGAATGAAAAATGGGTATGAAGGAAACATAAGTGTTCCTGAAAAGACCACATACTGAGTGTAGGAACAGTGGTTATTTGTACAACTCTGAAGCTGGGGTTACCCATACTATCGTGATTCAAAGGGCATTTTCTAAACGCACAGTGACTTACATTTGGAAACCATAAATGCAGAGATATCCAATTGGTAATAACAAATGTTGTGCTATTCTGTGTTGCAGCATGTCTCCTCTTATAATTGAAACCTCACTTGTGTTGCTGGGCCTAATGCCAGTAACACAAAATGCTCCAAAAAGTGACCTGGAGATATTACATATCTTCCTGCAAAATCAGTGTGTGTAGCTGTTGATTTTGGGCTCTAACTCAGCTGACAACCAAGGAAACCTACCATACCGAAAAACACTTTTCTGACAACCAGACTTCCTGGGATAGTATGACTTGTGTGGTCTTCACAAGGTTTTGTTAGCATAAAGCCCTTGCAAACAAATTTTGGTTGAAAAAAAAACTTTTTCTCACATTTCTGTGAAGGAAAGTTCCAATATCTGGGCAGATCAACAAACGTGGATCTACCCAGTGTTCACCCATGTCTTCTGATAAAAATGGTACACCACTTGTGTGTGTGAGCCTAGCGCTCGCAACAAGAATAAACCTAAAATGCAACAGGGAGGCTGGGTGCTACGAATTTTCAGGATCCCTGCAGATTCCAGAGGTTTAAGTAACAGAAATGCTAGGAAAATGGGTGATTTTAAGCAGAGTTTTATATTTGTGTAGCATTGTGGGTAAGAAAACATCACCATGTGAGGGATACCATACTGAATTGCTCTCAAAGTCTACTTTTCAGAAATGTCTCAGGCTGGTAGGATTCCCTCAGTGGTGGCTGACTGAACTAAAAAAAATGCAGCCATTGAGTATGGCATATGAGACAATATTGGACTTTTACCTAACTGTCCTGCCCATAAGTAAAAGGAATCACAACATATTTCACTTGCCATTAGGATGGGGATGCTTTAGTCCCATGGGTAGCAGAGAGACTGTTGAGGCTTTTAGACAGATTGTGGGGCCTGATGTCAGGATGGGCCAGAACTCACTACATTACATTATCAAAAAATATTCCTGCCATCCAGTGGCTTTCTGTTCCCTGGGGGTTAACTGAGATAAACCAGCTTTCTGCTCCTGAGGGAGGCAGAAAGACTTGAATTAATCTTTTGGGACGGGAATATGACCCAAAGACAGGATGGTATACTAGCATCACTTCCTTTTGCCAAATGTAAAATCCCTGGTGTCTAGTGGACGTTTTTTACTCCTCCAGGGGTTCAGATTTGGGGTGAATTACCCAACCGTGACAAACCTCTATCAGTCTGCAAGAGGGGCAGAAAGACTGTTTTGTCTCTTCCGGGGAGGGGATATGAGTCCATGCCTGGGTAGGCTACTCCTAACATTTTGTTTATTTTGGTGCCATTTTGAAATCCCTGGGCCCTGATTTATACTTTTTGACTCAAACCTGTGTTAGCGTAAAAAAGTATAGTGCAGGCTGGTGCCATTCCAGAGCGCCAGTCGGGCACCATATTTAAGGAATGGCGCAAGCCGGTGCTAAGGCCCAGTTAGCGTCAAAATACATCATGCTAACCGGGTGGGGGAGGCTTAGGGAAAACTGGAGGTTGTGCGTAAAAGAATGGCACAAGTCAGGTTGGAGTAGAAATAATGACTGTAACCTGACTAGCGTCATTGTTAGATGCACAATCCCCATGGATATGACTTCTGTCTAAGTAAAGACAGGAGTCATGTCCCCCAGCCCAGTGGCCTGGGCATGACCAGTAGGCACAGTGCCATGTAGGGGGCCCAAGTTAGGCCCCCTATGGCACTTAAAAAAAAAGGTAAATACTTACCTCTACTTACTTGTACGTACCTGGGATGGGCTCCCCCATCCTCTGCTGTCCCTTTGGCGTGGGTGGGGGTGTCCCTGGGGTCAAGTAATGGGTCCACAGTTCCCCTAACGTCTAACCTGACCCAGGCGTTAACGCTTAGCGCCATTATTTAGGCCCGCCTCCCTCCTGTCCACAATTTTTGTACAGGAAGATAATGTGGCACTAGGGCCATTGAGTCATTTTTAGCCCAGGAATGCCTACCTTGCATCTCATTGAAAATAACGCTAATTCAGCGCAAATAGGGTATAAATTTGCCCCTTGGTGTCTTGTGGGCTTTCTGAACAAGGGGCAAATTGGGGGCAGAACCACTCTCTTTCCCTAAGGGATCAGAAAGACTGGTTTGTCCCCTTCAGGATGGGGGTATGGCCAATGCCTTGGTGAGAAGCCCACATCCCTTTCTTTTGCTCGAAAGGCAAAATCCCTTGTGGCATATTTAATACCCTTTTATGCAACACAGGGCGGCAAGCAAAGTTGCTGCCCTTCATTGCATGAAGTGGAGACAGCAGATAAACTCCATATTACAAAGATATGAAGTATTTCTGCTCTCTCCTTATGTTGGTGCAGCGTGTGCTGCCCACCATCAACACAGGCAAGTTTGCATGATAGTGCAAGGGTGTCTTCATTTCATACAGGATTAATATCCCTTCTGGCACAAAAACTGCCATTAGAAGCAGCACACGTGGAAAGAGGAAATAACGAGGAGAAATAAACATATTTCTCCTCGTTACACATCACTAGGGAAGGCATAACATTTGGATGCATTCCCAGGTTTACTAGCTTCAGTTAATCTGGGAATGCGCCAAAATCCATGAATGCCTCCCAAGTTGAAATTTAATGTAACACAACCCAAGCAATGGTGTTGCTTTACATTTCTTTTCAAAGCTATGCAAGGTGATGCAAATATCTCTATGTGTGGCTTTGTAACTATTATAGAAGCCTTTTTGTTGTCCTTGCATTGCCTTGCACAATGGAAGGACAATGCAAAGGCATGATAAATCCGTACCCTGATTTCTCGAGGGATTTCTGTCGCCAGGCACAAAGAGTTGTGTTCCTCAATCTGCCACCCATAGGGGACAGATACACTGTAGTGCCTTTTTTATGTTGCGTCCATATACTTGTGCATGGTGGGCTTCACCACTCCTTTGTATTATTGCTTTCTGCCCCACCCCTGGGAGGCATATTGGGGGCAAACACTCTTATCTACTCCCCAAGGGGGACAGAAAGACTGTAGTCTATTTTTTGGGTTCGGTCATGCCCCTGCACATTGTGTGCTGCCCCACTAATTTGTTTTTCTCTTCTAAATGTTGCCCTGATGACTACTGTATTTTCTGCTCCCTGAGGGGCAAACTGAATGCAAATTCCACTTTGACACCCCATTATAGGGGCAAAAAGGTTTTACTGCTTTTTTTGGAGGTGTGGAAATGACCCTGTGCCTAATGGGCGCTTTCACCACTGTTCTGTTTTTGTATTGATCCTTGGGGGCTAGTGGACTTTCTGTGGATGAGGGAGATGAAGGATAAGCCTCCAACCTGTACTATTCGTGAGGGAGAAAGACTGAATGCTCCTTTTAGGTGTGGGGACATAACCATGCCAATGGTGAGCAGTTCCCACCCCTTCTTTTTATTTTGACTTTTAATTGGAGAAATCTAGGAATCTAGTGGGCTTTCTGCCCCACTGGTGGTCAGATTGGGGCAAATCCCCAATCTGCATCCTTGGTGGGAGGAAGACTATACTGAAATGTTGGCGGAGGGGCATGGCCCTGTGCATGGTGGATTGCCACCACCTCTATGTTTAAAAAAAAATATTTATCCCTGTTGTTTAATGGGATTTCCCCCTCCGCCTAGGGGAGGCAGACTGGTGGCAAACTTCCAAGCTGCCCCCAGTGGAGGCAGAATAACTGTTGTGCCCTTTTTCCTAATGGGGGCATGACCATGCCGATGGTGGGCAGCCCTCACTTCTTGTTTTTCTATCTTTTTGGAATCCCTTCTATCTAGTGGGCTTTCTCTTACTCTCAAATTTGCTCCCCTCGGGGCAGAAAGACTGTACTGCCTTTCTTTGGGGTGGGGCATGTCTAGTGCATAGTGGGCCACATCTACCCCTTAGATTATTTTTTTAAATTCATACCTGGTGTCCATTGGGCTTTCTGTCCTCTCCCAGGACAGAAAGCCCACTAGACGCCAAGGGGCATATTTATCATTAAAGGCTGCATTGAACAGTGTTGCATCAGAAATGTCTGCCCTGTGTTGAAGCATTTCTGTGCAACATAGGTATGCCGTATTTATGGTATGGCCCTCCATGCCGCAAAGTCCTGAGATGGGACATGGATTCCGATGCAATGGTTTTGAGAATGGCGCAAAGTGCTGCAACACAAGTACTACCGATGTGACGCATAGTTGATTTGCGTGTCATTGTGCACCTAGAAGTGCCACAAATCAGCACAGCGTCACAAAGGAGTGGTTTGCATCACCGGAGCACTTGAAAAAGAGATGCAATCTACACAGCAAAATATCCCTAGGCAAAGGAAAGAAGAAGCCCAACTTTAATAGGAAGAAGAGCTAGGTACAAATAAGAGAGGTGACAAAAAATTAACATCTCTTATTTGTCACCTCAAAATTGACATTAGTGAGGAAGGATGCCATTTGGCAATCCTTAGTGGACTTGATAAACTTCGTTACACAAACAAAAAGGACCATTCTAGAGTTTCACTACTCCATCTTGTGCCCTATGTGCGGTGGGTATTACTCACAGGCCTCATGTCATTGTTTCCCCTGTGGTGCCTTTTTGTCTCGAGTACTCAATGGCTCCCCCCTTCCAGGGGGCCTGAACCAATGACCCTGTGTTCTGTTGCTAAGCAATTTTTAGTCCAGTTTTCACCTGCAGATATCATATGCCTATTTAGGATAGGCATGTTTCCACTATGAACCACTGAATTATACAATCATGCTCTTGGGGTTCATCTGTACTTGTTATTGTTGTCAATTACTGTTTTCACCTGCTAGGCTTAAAATCTGTTGTACATAGCACATAGTTTTCTTAAATACACCCTGGCACCTGCATCAGGGCTTGGCCTCATACCCATACCCATCTTGCATAAGCCACGCCCTTGCACTCACCTCCTGAATCGCCCGGATCTTCCTGCATTCCTGTCCAGCACAAGCATTCATCTCTGCACTCATCTCCCAAGTTGCCCAGGCCTTCAGTGCTCTAGCCATGCACAAGCTTTGTCCCTACACTCATCTTCTGAGTTGCCTGAAACTCCCAGCCTTCTAGTCTTCCAAGCCTTCCTGATGATTCTGGGATCCATCTTGTATCAAGCCTCCTACCATCTTCGCACTCTAGCTAAAGTACTAGACAAAGCTAAGTACTTTCCTACAGGTTAGTGGTCACTAATCCATTATAGTAACAGCCGTCCTGTCTGTCAACCTCTTAAAGACCCTAGACTTTGCTTTAGTTCCTTGGCCATAATTTTCCTTCAATGTTCCCTGCTTGTTCTTACGCCGGACCCTCTCGTCAAATCTTGGCCCTTGAACTGTATTACTCATGGACTAAGACACTGTGGGCCTCATTCTGACCCTGGCGGTTGAAAACCGCCAGGGCAGAGTGCCGCGGAAGCACCGCCAACAGGCTGGCGGTGCTTCATGGGCAATTCTGACCGCGGCGGTAAAGCCGCGGTCAGAAAAGGGCAACCGGCGGTTTCCCGCCGGTTTACCCCTGCCCCAAAGAATCCTCCATGGCGGCGCTGCTCGCAGCACTGCCATGGGGATTCCGACCCCCTTCCCGCCATCCTGGTCCTGGCGGTAAAAACCGCCAGGAACAGGATGGGGGGAACAGGTGTCGTGGGGCCCCCTAACAGGGCACCATAATGATTTTCAGTGTCTGCCTAGCAGACACTGAAAATCGCGACGGGTGCCACTTCACCCGTCGCACCCCTTCAACTCCGCCGGCTGAATTCGGAGCCGGCTTCATTGTTGAAGGGGCTTTCCCGCTGGGCCGGCGGGCGGCCTTCTGGCGGTCGCCCGCCGGCCCAGCGGGAAAGTCAGAATGACCGCCGCGGTACGGTCTTCTGGCGGTTCCCGCCAGGCGGGCAGCTTCCGCCGCCCGCGGGGGTCCGAATGAGGCCCTGAGTGCCTGATTACCACCTTGTCGAATGGGATACTCCATCACAAATGTGACGGATATCCTGCCTGCCGTTTTACAAGTTCCATATGATATAACAGAACTTGTAATACGGCGGATGGGATGTCCGTCACGTTTGTGCCGGAGTATCCCATCCGCCAAGGTTATAATCAGACCCTGAATTCTTAATGAACCTTGTAACTCCAAACCTATGTACTGAGTGTAACCTTGTTTCCAGTATATTTTGGAAGTGTCCCGACTCCAAACACCATCTTTTGAGCACAACCTTGATAGTGTTTAGTATCTCCATTCTTGTGCTGAGTATAACCTTGTTCTGTCCAAGTGTAACCATGCTTTGAGTATAACCTTGTTCCGAGTATAACGCTGTTTTGAGAGGAACTTGCTTACCGAGTGTAACCTCGGTGTGTCAGTAACTTTAACCTATATACCATGTGTAACCTACTTCCGAGTGTAACCTTGTCTCTAGCATACCTTGAGAGTTTGTTTGAAGTCCAACGTATGTACTGTATGCCTTGGGAGTGTCCCTGACTCCAATTCATATATTGTGCATAACCTTGAGAGTGCCAGTAACTCTAATATATGTTCTGAGTTTAACCCCGGAGTTTCATAGAATCCAATCAGTATTCCAAGTTCTTCCTTGAGAGTCTCAGAAAATTCTCATCCAAGAATCTGGTTATTCTGCTCCTATGCTGTGATTTTGAAGCAACCTATAAGTGTTGATTATTGAAGCAGTGCATTGTAAATTGTGTAGAGGCTTGTTGATGTATTGATGGTAATTGTCTCTTCTTGTTGTTCCCAGAGTGTTGCGTCTTCATGAAACCTGAGGTACTGTCCCATAAACACCCATTTTCACAGTCCAAAAAGGTCTCAGGAGCTACGCATTCTGTGTGCAGTGTAGTATTTTCTTTGAGCAGTCCCTGTACTGCAAGTTTCTTTTCTTTTTTTTTCCCTTCCCCCTCTGGAAGCCGGCGAATCTAGGTGTACGTCCCTGGATCCTGCACCTTCCTGAGAGGGAGTGGAGGTCCAGCATCAGACCCAGTGTCATTTCTGCGGCTGAAACTAGGTGAGTGCTTGACAGTGTGTAAAAAAAGTTGACACACCTATAAACACAGGGAAAAAGAAAAACTGGCCAGGAACCTTAAGGCAGCCATGAGGTCCAGAGGAAGACCTGATGTCCAGGAGGAGTTGGATTCATTAGAGGAGCAGGCGGCCTCCATCATTGTAACAGAGTTGTAGCTGGAGTGGAAGGTTAGGACACTGCTGAAGCAGAAAACCAGCAAGAACTACAGGGTGAGTGAAAACAAGGGATCATATATTAGAAAACTGTCATGTAGTTCAGTGCAGCAAGGCCCATTGCTGTGCTGCCTGAAAGGGAAAAGACAGGAATGCCCCACATGTTAACTCATCTTTCACATAACTGTCATTTCCTTGAGCAGTGGCAATCTTTGCTTCACAATCTAGCCCTGTCAAGTTTGCTAAGTCAATGTATGATGTGCTGCCCCAATCCAGGTATTTCCATTTGATCCTGGGACTTTAGTGTAATGTAGTCATTTATAAAACAGGACAACAAGTCCCAGAATGCAAAGTTGAAAACCTGAACTGGAGCAGCACATCATGCATGGACTTTGGAAACTTGGCAGATATGCCAGTGTCAACGCAGCCCCCCCCCTTGCACCATGACGCAATTGTGCTTGTGTTGGGGCTAGGCAATCAAAACTGTACTGTAATGTAAATTCAGTTAATGTGGCTTTGTAGAGGATCTATGTGTGTTCAGGACACCATGCTGCTTCCCATTGATGAAGACATCATCCAACAGTAGTTGGGTCTCTAGAGGAACCAAAACAGACTGGACATGGACCATCAACCTTTCACATAACAGATGAGGTCTCTGAGAATCCCAAAGTTAAATTTAAGTGACAAGTGGTAGGAGTCCAGCAGTCTTAGCCCTAATAAGGGTCTGACAAAGGCAACCACAGACACCTGCTCTTGGCTTCATCGGATTGATGAGTCACTAGCTGACATTTCTGGTGTCATGATGCATAATCAAAGACACCACCATCCTTCTACAACTGACACTAGTGATGTTGTAAGGCAGATGGGAGCCTCAATACATCCCCCCAGTTCCTGAAGGCCAAGATTGACTCCTTCATAGCATCAACGAGTGCCCTCAATAGGAACGTCCTTCCTGTGTTGGCTAATCAGCAAACCCTTGCCAGGGACTACCATGGTCCCTTAGTAGCACTCATAAATGTTGTGGGGAACATGGAATTTACATCTTTTGTTTGTGTGCCTGAGGCTAGTAACATTACTCAGCTGCCTCGCGGCCCAAAGACACAACTTCCAGGGAAGGTAAAAATTGCAGTTTATGAAGAAGAACATCCTGATAAACAGTTGTGAATGCCCCAGGCCACTTTTTCTATCTGTACTATGTAGGACATCATGCCACCTTCTTTAGAATCCTAGTACAGTACTCTGTGCAGTAGTTTATCTTGTCCACTTGTTCTCTAAAATAATATGCTACATTCACTAATGGCAATTGGTTGGTCCACAAATATCTAAAAAAAAAACATGTGCTGCATGCGTAACCTACTAGGTAGTATGTGGACTCTCATATCATAACTCCTCCGGGAGAGGGGTGTGCTTGTAGTCACACTCTAAAGATTTGGCAAAGTTTTAGAATCAATTTGTCTTACCGTATCTGTAGCGTGATGTAAACAATGTTCAAAAGGCACTTACTTCCTCAAAGTGACACTCCCACTTTGTACCTAATGCTCACCTCCCCAGGGTCTGAATCTTGAAAGCTCTCATGGGAGCCGAGTTCAAATGTGCAGGAGCCCTTGCATCTTGGCTCAAGCAAGGAACATTTGGTCTTCCTGGATTTAAACATTATAGCCACCAATGGTGCTCTTAAAACAACCACCCATGAAAAACCAACAGCAAAAAACTGTTTACTTCTGTTTGATAGTGCTCACCCCTGCCATTTGAGAGAGAACCTACAGTTTGGACAATTTCCCAAATTGAGAAGGAATTGCTCAGAAATATCAGATTACAAAAAACAAGCCCAGCGTCTGGCATCTAAACAGGAGGCTAGGAAATATCCCCCAAGAATAATCATGTGAGCCATGAATCGAGCTCGCAATAACAATAGAGAAGCCCTTCTGGACACCCCTCCCCAAAACGAGAAGGAGGAAAGACCACTATGTATCACAACATTTAATATAGCCTCCAATCAAGTAAGCAAGATCATCAACAAACATTGGTGCATCCTCAATAGTGGCTCATTAAATATCCCCAAACCCATGTTTTCACATAAACGGGGATAGAGTTTTAGAGACATGCTTGTACACACCCGCCCATGCCATCTTCATAAAAAAACAGGAGATATCAACTACCTATCAGTACCCAAAGGATATTATCCATGTGGGAACTGTAGTGTGTGCCATCTAATAAAGGTTATTAAACAGGTCACCTTTAATGACAGCACAATATGGGACATTAGAGACTTCTCCACTTGTAACACTCAAAGAACAGTATACATGATCACTTGACAGTGCAACCTACATTATGGGGGGATGACCACCGCAAGGTTAAGACACGCATCTGCGAACACTGTAGTAACCTGAGATGTGGACGGGCTATGACTAAAATGTCCACTCATTTCAAAGAGAAAGCACACACAGTGGATGATTACCAGTGGGTTATCCTAGAACACCATAAAGAGATTAATTGTGAGTCTACACTGGTAGAAAAAGAACAACAGTGGGTCTATAAATTACGCACACACCAAACTAGCCTCAATGAGAACATACCTTGGAGTCAGCTGACGAAGTATTAACATCACAATAATCATTAGTCGGATACACATCTCCTAATGAATGGTACACCTAAGCAGCGCAAAAGATCCTATGTCCTTCTAATTCCTTTATATTCCATAGTGTCACTAAGACCAAACCTTTATCAATAAGTAGTAGTCACTCACATATACCTCACCATTACTGTAAAAAGGGAACAAGTAACCCTTCATTAAACACAAGAAAGAAACTCCCAAATAAATATCAAAATGGTATGGGAATCCTCAGTTCTGCCTCTGTAAGCCCATGAAGCCCCAATGACCTCCATGCAAGTACAGGCACCCACAAGGGATACGTACTTTTAGGGTCCTCGGGGACCCCCCATCGTTCCACGGGAGGCTGCCATCTTGGGGAAGATAGCAGTCTAGTGCTGCACGCTTTAGAGAGCCGAGATGCAAGGGATGCTGCACATTTAAACTCGGCTCCCATGTGAGCTTTCAAGATTCAGACCCTGGGAAGGTGAGCATTAGGTACAAAGTGGGAGTGTCGCTTTGAGGAAGTAGGTGTCTTTTGAACATTATTTACATTGCGCTACAGATACGGTAAGACGAATCAATTCTACAACTTTGCCAAATCTTTAGAGTGTGACTACAAGCACACCCCCCTCCCGGAGGAGCTATGATATGAGAGTCCAAATACTACCGAGTAGGTTATGCATGCACCACATGTGTGCTGTTTGGTGTGTTTCATGTGTTTACATGTTTAAAAGTTTTAAATGTAGTATGTCTTGTATTGTTAATTGTGAGAGTACTTTGGTCTCTCATTCCTGATATTCACGAGTGCTGTTACCCACGAGCGGGATGCAGTTTGTACCCCACTCGTCCATAGGTGGCACCACACCCACAAACAACATACATAGCGGCCCATTACAAATGGGGGCTATGATAACTATACCTTTCTTGTATTTCTACAGGTATCGATACCACATTAATTAGGTGAATTGCACTGTATCACAGAGCTTGTATTATTTATGCTTTCATTAGAGGTAATCAAACAAGGAGTAGCACCAGGGAGTTCACCTTGGTCCTGAAGAGGAGCCTAGGGGTATGGCTCTGAAACATGTAGACTAGGAAGTCAGGTACATTACATCTCCCAGTTCCACAGCCCCCTTTTTAATCATACTGCCTCCAAGAGATCTATTAAATAATTGGAATTACTAGGTGACAGGTATTTTGAACTCACCCAGGATCCCACCACTCCTGTCCCTCCTATGATTCACATTGATGAGACTACATCAGTGCCCCCACGTACCCCGTAGACCATAGCACGCCCTGCTCCGTAGCGAAACGGGACAAAACCCAATGATGAAGCATGCCATCAAGGGGTAACCCTGGTGGGTGAGGGTTTTTCTAACAGGAAAATCCTTTTTCCTGTCCATCCTGTGGTAGTTCTTTTTAGCTAGGCCTCTTTTGGAATGTTACACCAAACTTTTGCCTGCTATCAGTTTGCTTTGACTGTTTTCACTGGGATCCTGCTAACCAGGATCCACTGTTTTTGCTCTCTCCCTCTAATTTTGGTTGCCTAGGACTTTGCATACCCCACAATTGGCATACTGGTGCCCCATTGTAACTCCCTAGTATATGGTACTCAGGTACCCAGGGCATTCGGCTACCAATGGTTCCTCATGGGCTGCAGCATATTATGTGCCACCCATGGGAGCTTATGCAAAATGTGTCTGCAGGCCTGACATTGCAGCCTGTGTAAAAAGGTGCATGCACTCTTTCACTAAAGCTCATTGCACCAGGTCAATGCAAGTCAGCCCTATGGTAGGCCCGCCTAGCCCAGGGGGCAGGGTGCAGGTACCTGTGGGTGGGAGCACCCCTGCGTGAGCAGAGGTGCCCCTACAAATTTCAGCTCTATTTCACTGGACTTCGTAAGTGTGGGGAAGACATTTTACCCATGTACTGGACACAGGTCACTCACTACCTGTGGCCAAGGTACATAATGATAACTCTGAACCTGGGTAGGTTTGGTATCAAACATGTCAGAATCATACCCCAATACTGTTGCCAGGATTTGTTGTATGATTCCATGCATTGTGGGGGTTCCTTAGAGGACCCCTGGCATTGCTCCTACCAGTCTTTGACGGTTTTCCGGGCAGCCCACTCTGCAGCCACCCCTCAGACAGGTTTCTGCCCTCTTGCTGCTTGACCAGCTCAGGCAGAGGAAGAAAAAACAAAGGATTTCCTGTGGTAGAGGGAGGTAACACCCTCTCCCTTGCTGAAGTACTAGAGATTTTCATTCTCAGGGTAATATAACAAAGAACTTGGCAAAGAAGCTGAAATATGAAAAGACATCTTTATTAAACTCAAATGAGTGAGACTACGTCTCCCAGAAGCTGACCTATAGCAACTGAAAGAGGCAGTCTCCTGAAATGGTCTTAGCTCAGACCTTTTATATCATTTATTATGCCCTAGGCATGCAAGGGGGCTGTACCAGTCACATTCCTAAACAAATGAGAAAAGCTAGAGAGGCAACATGTGAGTAGCCTTTGGGGTTTTAACAGGATTACAGTTGACCATTCACATATTTCACTACAAACGACAAAAACAGAGCCATGATGATGTTCCCACACTTCAGCTAGGACAGCCTCCAATTATTTACCCACGAGGGTTCAGATATCAGCAGACCCCAATAAAACCGGGCACCTCCTCCTCGTAAAGCAAGCCATAAAGCAGGAAACAGGGACAGGTGTGTGTAAGATTAGGCATGGTTTGTGTGTGATGAAAGGTTTATGATGTGTTGTGCCTTGATACTAATCTCATTCGGCCACTGGGAAAGAAACTGGCCGAACAGGTTTGGCTTCAGGCAGTGGAGTCAGCTTGCCCAGGTCACAGAGGAGTCAGCAAAGATGTACGTGTCCTTCAGACTCGTTTTCAGCATTAGACATTGGCCTATGTGAGGGCAATCATAAAATGGCTGTCGTTTAAATGGAACAATATGCAGTATCATATACAAGGTCATTCCATTGATGAAACGCGATAAAAACACTCGTACATATCGTATTTGCCATTTGCGGCTCTCTGATACTAAAATCGGCATGATAGGGCCATGCCTCCAGTGTGGTTCCGAAATTTAAAGTACCACAGACCCTCCTTTTGCCCTTACATAGGCAACAACTATACTCATACTAATCTGAGTCCGGGTCTATATTCATAAGGCCCTGGAGATGTTGCTGGAGCAAAATTCTAGTACTTGGTAACTCTCTTCTGGACAGGTCTCCTCGAACATGAAGTAGCACAAAAGGCCACATATGGCAGGACAAAATAAGGAATACCTCTATCTGCAGTAGGTGGCATAAGATCACACACTCAACAATTAGTGATGTTCACTACTAACTAGTGTTGATGCAGAAGCTGTACAAAAGAATTGCTTACGAATTCTGATCTAACCTGCTCATGTTCAGGAAAAGAGTGCAAAGAAACAATAGTAGGAAAAGACATAGGTTGGGAAGTGGGTGCAGAAGTCAATTGAGTAGAGAAAAACAATCCCACCCATAAATGACAACGTCATGTTTAAAAGACACTAGAAAACACGTTATTAAGAACATATAGACAACGGGAGAAAGTAGTGACCACTATTACAAATGAAATAATAATTTTTCACAACCCTAACCAAAAAGCAAATCCTAAAATTATCTAGTAACATTTTTAGGGCTCCTCTGCATTTCAGTAATTTTTGTATGTTCAGGTGGAACAGTGGTGACTCTCATCAATGCTCTAAGGTGAAAAGGGGGTACTCTTTCCACAGAAAATGGACTTTATACTGCTTTTACTAAACAGAATAGTACTTTAAAACAATGCCAGCAAAACTATCAGTCTCCTAACACCTAGTCTATACAATCACACGGAAACCTCTTGTGAAACCAACTATGCCCAGAGTCCGTTCAAAAAGCCTCTCTGGCAGGCTTCTATTGTCCATCAAATTTTCTTTTGTTGTTTTCTTTCGCATGGGCCTCTCAATTCAGGCCTCTTCGTGAGAAAAGTACTGCTTAGTTGGAGGGCCCTCCTGGCAAACACCCACAGCTCACTCGAAAGTCTCAATGTCTTAAAGCAATGCACCAGTGTCTCTCCTCTGTGGCAGACACTACAAACAATGTGCTCTTCATTGATCAAGGGCACAAATCATCTTGTGCAGACCCAAGCACCATTAATTGGGAAATAGCTCAAGCTCAGCAGCACTTTCAGACTCCAACACTCATTATTTAGTGTCAGAGGACGCTCAAGCTGCTCTTTCATGGGCACCACAATATAGTGCCTTTTTCCAAACTTGAAATCTCCGGTGCACTGCCCTTCTTCCGTTGGAGCAAAGAAAAGGGGGGGTGTGGCCAAAACTCAGGCCAAGGGGCTCAAGGGATTGCCCTCTGTCAGAGGTTACCAGCACATGACAGGTAGAGAAATGAAACCTCAAAACAGCTCTGCCATCAACAACAGGAATCCTCCTCTTTAGCTCTTTTACACTGAAACTTTGGTTTTGTGATGTCCAACGCCGTCTGATGGAGCAAGTACGATACCATGCGCTGGCGATCGCTGTCCAGCTTTGCTACTTTCTGGGTGCTGAGACTGTAGGGCCAAGACGTCCGTCTTTCATCTGTAGCTGTCACTGATGGGAATTAAGCTTAAATCAATGTCCTGCAGGTTATTATGACTTGATACCCGCTGAATCTAGTGACGTAGGAAATGTGCCACAGTTGTTAGTTTCCTTCAATTTAGTACAAAAACAGTTAATGGTTTTTAACAAGGGGACTGCAAGCAGGTGGTCTGCAATCTTCAAAGGAGTAGCCATACACCATGGGCATAAAATACAAAGACAAAGGCAGAAGGGCAAAACAGGGTCTCTAGCATCTTTAATTGGGTTATTTCCATTATTCTCTGCCATCTATAGCTACATGAGAATTCTATCTGAATGGATTTCCTCACACAGTGGCATTGTCTAATGGGGTAAACACATATTTTCCTCAATGATTAAGTCTAGGTGTTCCTCCTTATCTTAGAACATCTCAATAGAGAAATCACATGATACTGATTATCAGGGACATGTAGAAACCTTCCTTTAAAAACTGTGCATCAGGTGCACTATGCAATACACAGGCTAATAGTCAAATGTGCAAACAAAAAGACAAGAACTAGAGGGTCCTGATATTTGCATGATTAGGACACATCTGATCCCACCAAAAATTAAAGTAGCAGGAACAGAAGGGAACCGAAAACCAAATTAAAATAGACATTGAAAATTTGTCATGTTCAAAAAGGTAAACATAAGATATCTCCTATTGAGATGGAAAACTTGTCTTACTATAATATTGAGTCAGTTAACCAGTCTATCGCTACCCTAACAGTCAGGCTGGAAAACATTGAAGCAGGCCTAAGGCAAATTCTTGAAAACCAGTCTGGTCATACCAAAGGGAATTATACATAACATGGGGGTCCCTGGTACATCACTGCAGTCTGGAAATGTGAACCTGAACAATACATCAATAATAATAAAAGGTCTGACTGGTGAAAGGAATTCGAAAAAGAGAAATGGGACTAGGACATAGCTAAAATCTCAATAACTAAGCATGATGCGACATTGGTCAGGGGAAGTAACAAAAGAAAAAAATCTATAGGAAGAACAAAAAATTATTTGGGTGATAGTCAGGCATGTGACACAACACCGAGAGTACGGGTGATACACAAACGCCAAAGTTACACAAATTTTAACTCTACTGTTGGCGACTACACCATATACGGTACTTCTAGCTAATGTTTCAGTTCCTTCTTCAGGAAAAAATGAAAACCTGGTTTTCTTTTAAGGAACAAAAGCCATATGCTACTTAGGAAACAGAACATCATTAACTAATGTAATATATAAATTAGGCCACCTTGAGTCACAGATCTATAATTTCATCCTTAGGTCCAATCAAGGCTACATAAATGTAGGGCTGCCTGTTCCTTTAAGGGAAGGGGCAGTAACGTGACTAACTGCAGGTGACACACTTTGATCCTGTATATCTCTTTTTATTTTCCTTCAATACCATTATAGCCAAATAGACATGCACTGGTGAAGTGTTGTCTCTTATGTTCACAGCATGAAATATCATTATCTGTGGAATTTAGTAACCAGAACAAGTTCAACCAACTGTTGCGTAGCGATGGGCATTGTCATGACCATCTCCTCACGACACAGGGGAGCTTGTAATAGTATCAAAAGCAGCAACAAACATGCAAAAAACAAATAAAAAATAATAAAAACGCACAAAACGTCAAGCCATCAGATATACTTGCTGTGTATCAAGCACAAAAAGCATAGACAAAACAATAGCATGTGTGAATAAGCGGTGACATACAACACCATGTCATGTACTTTATGCACTGTAAACCTGCAGCCCAAAACCCAATATTTGGGCCTGTTTAATTTGTCAGGTTTAAAATCCTTACCCTCCTTTTGACAGTAGATCACCAGGCAATGGAAATCTGCTGTCAAATATAACTTTACTGTTTCTCTTCTAACATACAGGACCAGCAAGAACAATTCATGATAGGACCAAATACACGAAAATAAATTTCCATTACTTAACTGTTACCCTCTTGTCAGTTACTTCGCAACATCAAGCCACCTTAGTTTTACCTTTCTAAAAGTAAAAATTGTTACACTGACACTCCATATTAATTTGGCACCTACAATTTCCACTGTGAAAAATAAGTCTTAATTGGCAAATCGTTCTCATTAAGGCATGTAGCCTTCAAAATTTTAGAAAAGGGCTGCATCTTATTTTCTGTCTAAGACTTAATGCAACACTTCGTTTTCTGTCAAATAAAAGCAACTAGCAGGCATCATTTTATTTTTTTAGAGCGGAGACACAAATGTATCAGTTCTGCAGAGCATTTAACATGATGTTGGGACCTTCGAAGAAACCCCTTTTTTAAATATTTTCCCTTTAGAATTAAGTTCTTTAATTGTATTGATGTTCTTCTGGAGAAACCAGAAATCCCACTTTTAGAGGCCCGTAGGGTCATTCTGCATTTCACAGAGACAAGGCCCTAATTTAAAAGGTCACAAGTGTCAACATGACAGCCTCCTCCATTGTTTATGGGAAAACTAAAGATAGCATCTCAGCAGCGTGACTTGAGCCAGCCTCTGTAGCTCTCCTAGCTTCTGCCACTCTGAATCTGTCAAAGACAGTAGGCCTTCCTATTTTCCTTCTAACCTGCAATAATTCACTCTATTTAAAAAAATAATTTTTCCTTTTTAGGCGCTAAAAAAAATTATCTCTATTTCCAGATTATTAAACTACATTTACTGTGAATAATTCACAAACCTTAATAACACACATACCAGTTGTTAGAATAGATGCTTGTTGCAATCCCATGCAATGGTACATATTTCATCAACCTCGAATGAATGAACGTCTCAGTAGGCCCAGCTGAAGTTAGAACCTTCAACCTTGATATTAAAACAATTCTTTGTACTGGCACATTGACTCATTGAATCATAAGAAGGCACAACCTGCAAATATATATCAAACCTAAATGTATGCATTTACTGAAGCCTGAGACACTTTAAAAAGTACTCTGAATGAAAGAAAATGCAGTTTAAACAGTGCTTTTGCCCAAAATCGACGTTGATATTTTAGGCATTAAAAAATCAATATCCTACAATTTTCTTGCATAATATGCATTACCAGAATGTCTATTACACAATCCATGAGTCAGCCATTGAAAATATTAATTTATACTTTATAGAAATGAGCTTGTTTGCTCCTGCGCCAAGGGAAAATTGCACATACAAATGTCATTTTAGCGGTGCAACATAACTTAAATAAAATTTTAATGCTAGGAGGTCATAGTATAGGTATTAAGCTTTATAAATATTAAAAAACGATTTTGAAAGGCACTTATTTTTTTAAATAATTTTTCCATAATTAATAGTTTTCTTTAAAAAAAAAAAAAAAAAAATATTCTTTTTTTTGTGATAATTCCACATATAAAAGCAAGCTGCATCCCTTGCCTGTTATTTGGGATACATTAACTCACAAGCCTAAGCGCATAAGTCTAACTTGAAATGCGTCACTTTTTTCCGCCACTTTCATTTAAAAGGAAGGTTATGCAAAATTCCACCCGTGTTTAACTGGGAAAGTGCTGGCTGAATTGAACATTCCTATCAAATATACTGCAGTTGAAAAGTTTGCCTGTGAACATCTAATACAATGCATCTAAGAAAAATGCTGTACATTTTTTTTTTTTTTTTGCAAAAATAGATAATTTCGTTTTTTTTTTTTTTTTTTGGGGCCCTATTTATATCTATTGAATGTGTTTTCTAATTTATTAAGCATTTAACGGCAGTTTTGTATATGTGCACAATTGCTCATTCTATAAATTAAAGAGCAACATATAGCTATGTTAGCACATCACATGGTTCATTTCTGGATTTTTTCTAAGTTTCTACTTAATATTAATTAACCAACATTTTACTTAACAAACTGAACACATCAAGAAGACCCACAAACACACATTGAGCTCATTTCAGATATAAACAGAAAACACTCAGGACACACAATACAGCGCGCTTTAGCCATTTTTCATAAATAGCGCCGTCGCAATTTACTTACAGAACCGTTTGCAGATCCTAGTTGTAAGTCATATTTACAAGAGAAAAGAAAACTTTTCTCAATAGTGTTCCAAAAAACTGCAAAAACAGCCTCACAGACATTTATTTCCAAGAATAGCGGACCCATACTTTATTAAACGTGATGGGGCCCACGCCGTGTTTAAAATAGAACTCATAAGTTGGAGTTCCAATCGGAGGTGTCAGACATGAATCCTCCAATCGGGAATCCCTGTTGCCACCAAAAACCAAACCAAGTACCAAATTTGCTACGATTAGGCATCTTCGCTCACTAACCGAGCTTCAAACTTCAAGGGGCTATCTCTATCGATACACTCGCAAATGTACGAGACCCTCGGTTTTTGAAAATTGCAATCTTCAAATAAAACTAAGGACCAATACTAAGAACCAAGAACCAAAAACTAAGAACCAAAGGACCAAAGAACTAAGGACTGGGAGCGACCCACTTATACTTCAACTAAAGCAGATGGAGAAAAAGTCTCTTCATTACCTGCCTACACAAATTGCAATTCGCGTATACAAACCTATACAAACCTATCAAAGCTATACCAAACAAATAGTTGTCCAAATTCTAATTGCCAAGTTCTAAATGACCTAACAGTCTTTTTTTTTTTTTTTTTTTTACTTACGCCAAAAAGGTTCTCAGTCAGGGGTGACATCATGTGGAGGATCAAAATCAGGAAGATCAGAAATATACTGGGCTGCATAATCAAAGAATCTCCAGAATCCCTGCGCACAGAGTACCTTCTTGGTAGAATCCTGTTCTGTCCTCCTCAGTAGATTTCAGTCTCCTGACAAGATCACTCCCACAGAAAGTCACTTCTCTGATGAGCCCCGCGTTGGCTGCGCCATTTGAAGTACTAGAGATTTTCATTCTCAGGGTAATATAACAAAGAACTTGGCAAAGAAGCTGAAATATGAAAAGACATCTTTATTAAACTCAAATGAGTGAGACTACGTCTCCCAGAAGCTGACCTATAGCAACTGAAAGAGGCAGTCTCCTGAAATGCTCTTAGCTCAGACCTTTTATATAATTTATTATGCCCTAGGCATGCAAGGGGGCTGTACCAGTCACATTCCTATAACAAATGAGAAAAGCTAGAGAGGCAACATGTGAGTAGCCTTTGGGGTTTTAACAGGATTACAGTTGACCATTCACATATTTCACTACAAACGACAAAAACAGAGCCATGATGATGTTCCCACACTTCAGCTAGGACAGCCTCCAATTATTTACCCACGAGGGTTCAGATATCAGCAGACCCCAATAAAACCGGGCACCTCCTCCTCGTAAAGAAAGCCATAAAGCAGGAAACAGGGACAGGTGTGTGTAAGATTAGGCATGGTTTGTGTGTGATGAAAGGTTTATGATGTGTTGTGCCTTGATACTAATCTCATTCGGCCACTGGGAAAGAAACTGGCCGAACAGGTTTGGCTTCAGGCAGTGGAGTCAGCTTGCCCAGGTCACAGAGGAGTCAGCAAAGATGTACGTGTCCTTCAGACTCGTTTTCAGCATTAGACATTGGCCTATGTGAGGGCAATCATAAAATGGCTGTCGTTTAAATGGAACAATATGCAGTATCATATACAAGGTCATTCCATTGATGAAACGCGATAAAAACACTTGTACATATCGTATTTGCCATTTGCGGCTCTCTGATACTAAAATCGGCATGATAGGGCCATGCCTCCAGTGTGGTTCCGAAATTTAAAGTACCACATTGCAAATAGGTGTAACATGTCTTGGGAGGGGTAGCCTTCCCAAGCCACCAGTATGCTTTGAAGGGGACATTTGGTGCCCTCCTTGCATAAACCAGTTTGCAACAGTCCAAGTACCCCTGGTCCCTGTTCTGGCGTGAAACTGGGCAAAGGAAAGGGGAGTGACCACTCCCCTGCCCATCACCACCGTGGGAGTGGTGCCCAGGGCTCCTCCAGGTGGCCATGTGATTCTGCAATCTTGAATCCAAGGTGCGTAGAGGTCCCTGGGAGCATCTGAGTGGCAAGGTCAGGTAGGTGATGTCACAGCCCCCTCCTTATTGGTTGTCATCCTGCTAGGTGACCAATCCCCCTTCCTGGCCTATTTAGGGTCTCCCTCCCGGGTGGGTCCTCAGATTCGACATACAAGATTCAAGCAGGACATTTACTTCATCATCTGGCCACTGGGACTGCAACCGGACCCTCTAGAAACTGACAATCTGTAATTAGAGCGATGACTCTGCTCAGCAACATTGTTTCTCTGGCTTTATCCAGCAACTGCAACATTTTGAGGGTGGCGAGCCTTCAGCCTGCACAAGAAGTAAGAAGGAATCTCCCTTGGAGTGAAGGAGTCTCTCTCTGCATCTGCAGACACCAACTGCAATGACGACCAGCTGTGTAGATCTGCTCTCCTCTGGGACTGCATGGATCCTGCATCACAGGTGGTGGTCTGAGGTAGTCCCCTCAGTCTTCTCTACCAGCTTTCCAACTTGGGAGATGGTAAGCCTTGCCTCTCCTTGCAGGACAGTACCACTGTGCACCACAACTCTTGAGGCTACCAAGGCTTGTTTGCTCCTACTCCAAGGGATCTTCAGGCTCTGTGTAGCCCCAGTCACCAGCACCCCTTCCGGCAAAGCACATACTCCTGCCTATTGCTCCAGTGACGTGGGACTCCTCTTCAGGTGTTCCGTGTGGGCCTCACTGCAACTGTCGTGTCTGCTGCCAGTGGGTTGCCTGTGCGGGCTGCCCCCTCTTCTTGTGGTTCTCCCAGCTGCTGAGGATCACCCCAGACACCCCTCCTTTGGTCGAGTCCCTTGGACCTTGCTGGTCCTCTTCAGCCTTGCAAACTTTCTTCCCAGTCTATTGCATTTGCCAAGGCTTGTTGGTGGTTTATCAGCACCACTACCTGACTGCATTTTATCTGCCGTTTCAGGACATCACTTGCATCACTTCTGGGACCTCTCTTCATCTCCTGTGCTGCACTGCTGACCTTCGTGAACCGTCGACCTGGTTCTGCAATGACCGAAGGGTGGGTAGTGGCTCCTGCCACCACCGGACACCCCAACACAAACTGAACTTGGTCTTCTTCCTTTGCACGTCCTCTTCTATCAGGATCCACCTTTGGAATCTTCCAGTCTTGGTTGGGTCTTGCATAATTCTTTTCCAAATTCCTCCTGTTGGTTTAGAGGAGAACCAGGTATTTACCTTTGCACTCCTGGTCGCTGGAGATCATTCTGGTACTTACCTCTTGGGGTTCCTAGTTCCTCCAGCTCCCCTCTACTGATTCCACTTCATTGGGTGGGGGACTGCCTTTCACATTCCCCTTTTTTAGTATATGGTTTGGTGCTCCTCTCGGGCTGTCACTGTTTAATTATACTTTTGCCAGTGCTTCTTGCTTTCTATGCCCTCTACTGATTGCTAATGTGTATATAATAGTGTGTTTACTTACCTCCAGTTGAGGGATTGCCTATTCAGTATTCTAGTATATGTGTCACACTGTGTAGTTCTTTCATGTGTGATAATGCTGTGTGACTATAGTGGTATTGCATAAGTTATGCATGTCTCCTAGATAAGCTTGTCTGCTCATCCACAGTTACCTCTAGAGAACCCTGGCTTCCTAGACACTGTCCACACTCCACTGATAGCGAGATACCTGGACCTGGTATAGGGTGATAACACCATAGGTGTCTACCACACACCAGGCCAGCTTCCTGCAACCGGTGCGTCACTTTTTGTGACACATTGTTGGCGCATACTGAAGACCCATATTTACCAGGCCATGCAAAGCCACTTTGCATGGCTTTTTGTGGCCTTGTAGATATGGTGTAAGACAACGCAGCGCATTGCCTTACATTGCATCAGGGAGGTGTTCCATTGACATTGTGGTGGGTTTTCCCAGTCAACACCATGGGTTTTGATGCATTACCAGATTTTCAAAAATCTGTAAACTTGGGAATGCGTCAAAACAATACCCCTCCCCAGAGCAGGCACAACAAGGAGAAATATCTTTATTTCTCCTTGTTGTTTTCTGTTGTTTGCATTCTGTCGCACACATAGAAAGAGTACAATGCCTCTCTGGATTGTTTTTGTGCAGAATGGTGTCCTTTCCGTCACAAAAATAATCAAGCCGACAATGCAGACACTTTTGCACCATGGTGCAAAGATGTCTGCATTGGCGCTAGGCAGCAATTTGTGTGCCAGCGCAGGAGTGAAAGAAATGCACTGGATCTTGTAAATATAGTGCATTTCTGCACTTTCCCTGTGGCGCAGGACAGCACAGCAATTTCACTTGCTGCGCTGCCCTGCACCATGGGGATTTCAAATATGCCTCTATAAGTATAACTAAGACCACTAAAAATAACAATATAAAAAGTATAAAAAGAGGGAAGGGGATATCCACAGGGAGAGTTGAAATCTGAGTGGCAATTTGCTCCTGTGCCACCTGGCACTTCACCAAAATGTCACCCTGCTGCTTCTCCTACTTTTCTATGTTGGCAATCCACCAGTCCATCCTATGCATCCTCTTGACAAGCAACAAATCAAAATTGTCCCGTGAAGCATTTCCAACTTTGGTTTGCCCAGTTGCTTGCAGCTGCTGTCCTCCTGAGGGTCCAGGTGTGGGGTGTGATGTGGGTGGCCGACTGAGTAACAAGTTGAGATGTTGTAGGGGTGGGGATCTTCTCAGCCTGTGGCAATGTATGTTCTCCCCAAAGGCCAGTGGACTTGCTCTTATAATATGTGCAGCCCATTCTCCTAAAGCCATGGACAATATTTTCGGTGAGGACATACCATGGCTGTCTCAAGGCAAAGGTCTTTGCCACGTCTAGTGTCATGTGAGCTAGGGAGAGCATTATACCTCATAATAGAGCAAGTGTAATACATACATCACAAAATATAACCAACATGTTTATGCAAACCTAAGCGTTACTCCATATCTACATTTATTCATGGCATAGGGAAATGTATAGTATACCTTCATTACAATGACTTCTCTTTTTTACAGGATGTCAGACTAACTGAAGTAAGATCACATAGATGTACAAACTTTTTATTTAGGTACACTATAGGACCATGCATTTCACTCATACCAGTGATCCTCACTCATTGTGATGTGTTAATGACAAACAATACTCATGGGCCGGGTATGTACACTTTTGCTGTTGGTCTTTCATCATGCAAAGGGGAGGCTAGTGAGATGTGTAAAGGTGAGCAAGGGCAGTTTGTGTGGCTCTGCATGTCTTAATTAATCTTTCCTTAGTCTGCGGCAGGGAGCCATTCTATAGATGGAGGGTAGGCTTCTCACTTATTTTGATGACTTCAGAGATTTGGTATCAGTGCTAGACCTGGAAACCTGTCAAGTCCACATGTGAATCTTAATCAGGTGAAAAAATCTAGGGGCATATTTATACTCTGTTTGCGTCGAAATTGCGTCGTTTTTTTTGACGCAATTCCGACGCAAAACTAACTCCACATTTATACTTTGGCGTTAGACGCGTCTAGCGCCAAAGTCCATGGAGTTTGCATCATTTTTTAGCGTGGACACCTACTTTGCGTTAATGAGATGCAAGGTAGGTGTTCCCGTCTAAAAAATTGACTCCGAGGCATGTGCGCCGTATTTACACTCCCGGGCAAAATTCACGCCCGGGAGTGGGCGGGTCAAAAAAAATGACGTACGGCCGCTTTTGCGCCGTTTTTTAGCGCCTGGACAAGGCAGGCGTTAAGGGACCTGTGGGCTCGGAAGGAGCCCAGAGGTGCCCTCCCATGCCCCCAGGGACACCCCCTGTCACCCTTGCCCACCCCAGGAGGACACCCAAGGCTGGAGGGACCCATCCCAGGGACATTAAGGTAAGTTCAGGTAAGTTTTTTTTTTGTTTTGTTTTTTTGTGGCATAGGGGGGCCTGATTTGTGCCCCCCTACATGCCACTATGCCCAATGACCATGCCCAGGGGACAGTAGTCCCCTGGGCATGGCCATTGGGCAAGGGGGCATGACTCCTGTCTTTGCTAAGACAGGAGTCATTTCTATGGGGGTTGGGAGTCGAAAAAAATGGCGCAAATCGGGTTGAGGCGAAAAATTGGCCTCAGCCTGACTTGCCCCATTTTTTAACGCCCAAGCTCCATATCCCCCTACGCTGGCGCTGGCTGGTGTACGTCGTTTTTTTCCACGCACACCAGGCAGCGCTGGCGGCTAACGCCGGCTAACGTCATTGATTAAATACGGCGCCCGCATGGTGCTTCAGAATGGCGTTAGCCGGCGCTAATTTTTTTGACGCAAAACTGCGTTCGTTTTTTATATTGATATGTAGTATAACTAAGTTATCTGCATTACTATATGCTGATGAAACATTAATACATACCTAAAGCACCTCCTATCCCCAATCCCAGCAGATCCGGAACAGCAGCTTCCCGGGCAATGACATCCATCCAGCAATGTTTAAGTTGGGAGACGAAGCGCTCCTCATGGACCACCTTGCCCATGTACCACTGCACCAGCTACCACTGGTCCTTCCAATCTTTGGGTCTTTAGCCTTTGCTGAGCCTCCTCCCTGCAGCCAGCATGTGCAGCAGAAAGTGCATGACCAGCCAGATGAGACAGTCAACTTCTCTTTCCATGAAGATCTTCCCTCTCCTCTTCCCAGACAAGGCCACAATGGCACAAGCCATACCTATCCTTAGGCCATGAAAAAAAATAACCCCTTATACCTCTAACTATACCTACTTAACTATTAGTCCAAAAAAGACAAGCACCAAACAATGTAATTACAATTACAAAAAGAGTCAAAAGCCTACCAATCTCACACAGCACTCATCAAACCACCAACACTAACTAACAGACACTAACAGAAAGTGAAAGTAAGATTTACACTTCATGATATGCAACCATGGCCACTGCATCATTTCCTGGGTGTGACAGGCAGGTTTTCAACATTTGTATAGACTTTTCTGATGCATTGTTACACAAATGTACATTGTGTGATGAGCTTCACAGTTGCACTTATGCAGTAACACCAACACTAAGGGCCATGCAATGGCAGTGAAGCATTGCTGCTGATCCTCACATCAGAGGTGAGGCGCAGGCTCCAACCCATGCAACAGAGGCAATGTGCTGGTTCTGATCTGCACAGCAGCTGCAATCCACTGGTTTGACACAAGATGGTGTGGCTTCTGCTGAACAAACACCTTAGGCCCACTTCCAAAGGTCCAGCACTAGAGAAGCACCACTTGACAGGGCACACTGACAGATGGCAGAGTCAAGCAGGGTGGTTGGAAGTCTTTTATGTCCCTGAGACATCAGATCAGGAAGCCAGCCCGGTAGCTCTTGGAGTCACTCTGGTTTCAAGGGATGCATGTGCTGTCCTTCTCAAACAGGATGGGGAGCAGCAGGCAGCAGGGCAGCACAGCAAGGCAGAATTCCAGAGCTGATTTATCCCACAACAAGATTCACACTTGGATGGCAGCCACAGTCATATGTGTATTAAAAGGTTGCTCCTGGGCCATCTGCCTCACTCTTTTTGATTTTATTTTCAACCCAATTCTCCCTGCCTGAGATGTGTCCAGTCCCCTTCCTTGTGAACATTCACTCCACAACATTTTGTGTTTTGTTCAGAGAGGAGCTGTACTTTTTCAAGTCATCCATTTGGGGATTTTGGAGTGGTGTCATGGCCCATGGCTGCAAACCATATCCTTGGTCACCTGAAAAGTGTAAAAAAACAACATTCAATGATTTGGTACATTGTTATTTAGACATAATTTACTGTGTGTTATGTATGCTGGGAAACTCATACACATTTCTTTAACTTTTACCAGATATGCTGTAGCAACTGTTGACCATTGCTTTACATATGTATGTTCAACATATATGTGCCATTGCACTTGGTGTAAGACATGCAACACATCAGCATGCTAACTTTTATATCTAGCTAGAAGATTACTTTGAGTAATTTAGAATGTTTTATCAGTAATATGAGAATTGCACTCAGTATGTATGTGAAGTATCAAACCCATGATCAGATTATCGTGCATACATTTAGCCCTATATAGGTAGTGACAGTGCCAACATGTTTGACACTCACATATAAATGTGTCCCACTTTCACATATGATGTCCTTGCTTCCCTACATAACAGCTGCACAGCCTTAGAATAGTTTAAATAATTTAGCATGGCTAGTTGCTTAGTAAATGTCAACAGTATTCAACATGTTACATGGATATTTTAATTAGCTTCATTCATACAACAGCTAATGCTTTTTGTTTGGCATGTTGTCCTGCTGAACTTGCATCAATATAATGTAACTATAAGTGACTTAGTACTACAGACCTATACACAACACTAAAGTATGTATGTGCTTTTGCCTTGTTAGTGGTTCTGTACTTATAAGATTTGATTATTACATCAATTCTTTAGCATGAGATGGTTCAGATTTGGATTATAAATACACTATGATCCGTTAACTTGGTTAGATTTCACCTTGGTTATTTCCTAGTGTATAACATCTTTCACAGCTTATTTATTCACTGTGTCAGTTTTAACTTGATGGACTGAGATGAAGGAAATGTAGGTAACTTGAGGCACTAAATTGTTGAATGTGGCATATTATCTATATGCATATTTGGACGTAGAATATTTGAATGGCTGAAAATTAGGTGTACTTTGTACTTTTGATATCACATATGAACCTAGAGTTACAATTTTCATAAGCTTCAATGCTACACTTTCAGTGCATGACATACATGGAATTTCAAAGTTCTTTTTCCATTTGTCCTCCTGATAAGTTGATCAGCCTACAGGTATATTGCCATGTGTGACACACATGTTTAGGATCACATGATATTTTCAGCAACCATTATTTTAGGGGAGCATTGATAAATAATCCAGACTTGCCACACCATTGCCCATTCACACATCTCAAACTTTGCTAAGATGTATCCTTTCTACTCATATTGAATATAATTGTGGACCACATGATTTGTTTGTTGATTTGTGAGTCACTGCAAAAATAGTGCTTATGTTCAATCAGACAGTGTGAGATATCACAATACTTCTCACTGTGGATTTCCCTTCTTCCATTGCAGGATCAGTGAGGGAATCACACAATGGGACATCATTGACTACATGTTGGAGTAGATTACTCCAACCATATGCACATGACATGAGATCTAGACACAAAGACAGAGATGGTTATTATGTCATATGTTACAACTTCTTAATTGGTATAATGTATATTCCTGCTTCACTTACCAATAAGTAGACTATTCAGATATCTGCCATTTTGAAGCCATCATTGATGGCACTGTGGCAGAAGATGTACGCATCATGTGCAGTTCCTGGAAATTTTGCAAGGACATTAATGAATGTTCCATGAGGGTCTACTATGGTTTGGACATTTATCGAGTAGTTGTGCTTGTGGTTTCTGTAGAAGCACAATGTTGTTTTAGATGGCTCAAATTGGACGTGTGTAATCTATGGCACCAAGCACATGTGGAAATCCAGTAATGGTGTGGAAGCCTTGCTTGGTGTCCATTTGTTATTGGGTAGTCATGGGAAGAGAAGGCACTGGGATGTGAATTTTATGATAGCACCCAACGCAGATGGGAGAAAAGCAGAACATATTCCCTGTAAAATGCCAGCCAATCTGGCCGATGTGATTTGGCAGGATCCTGAAGCCAACATGTATGGCACAGTCATCAATTTTACATGTGATGGTATGTCATTGGTCCTTGCAGTTTCTGGTTGGAGACTTGGTACTATCTTCTCTAGCAATTCCATGATAGACTTCCTCTTCATTTTGTAGAATTGTAAGACCTCCTCCTCCCTGAGGTCAATGAGGGATGTGTGCTGCCAGAAACCATGCTCCTTTCTCCTTCGCTGCCTATGTGGTTGTCTGCTAGCTACTCCCAGTTGTAGTATAACGACATACATGGCATAGCTGAACTTGCCTGAGTATACTGTGATGGTGAAGAATTTGTACTACAGCCACTACATCATTTCCTATGCCTGGTTGCTGATGCGCAGTAATTCTGACACATTTCTATCATTGAGATGCCTTACTCCATGATGCAGTGCCCTACTATTAAATACTTCTGTGTTACAGTTGCATTGGATTTTGCACAGGAACATCTACATTGCATATATTATTTTCTGTGTGATGCAGCTGGATTCAGCACAGCTTTTGCCCCCATGCAATAGTTAAAAAACAATGTATTTGTGCAGTGGCGTAATTCTTTTAATACGGCTTACTGCTTGTGTCACCCTTGCATCAAACAATGTGATGCAAGGCTGTCGCAAACCCTTGATAAATATGCCTACAAGTATGATTTAACACAGGTGGGGTAGAAAGACTATATAAAGCATTTTTGTGGTAGGGGCATGGCTCTGTGTGTGGTGGGCCACCTGCATACCTTTGGTTTATTTTCTAATGGTTTGGTGGTGTCTTTCTTCCCACCTGGGGAACATAATGGAGGTGATAACGCGTCCCTTTATGACTAATTTGTTTACTCTGGGACTCGTTTTAGGCCAAGGAATCTTTTGACCCTGATTGAAGACACCTTGGGACGAGATAGCTAATCAGCATGTCAATCAATATGTCAATAACATCATCAATGTTTACTGTAACAAGACAATTCAAATTAATCAATGACATTAATAAAACTCAGAAACCACCATGACCTTTTGGTCATGAATAACCACACCAGTTTAGTACGATTTTGTGATGTTTATTCCCTATTGATTAAAATTCTACTAGTAAGTTTATTCGTCTCAAAACCAAGAAACACATTAGCATCGTCACAATATGGCAACTCTGATAAGATTTCATCAAAGCAAGGATCACGAATATTAGAACATAGCACGACGTTAACATAGATTATCCTTAGCAGAGTAACATTAGAACATTATTCAACAAAGCCTTGATTCAGTCATTTGTCTATTTGCGTCCGTTTAATGAACCCCTTAACTAACCTCAAATTAGCATTGGCATGTTGGGCTTCATGCAAACCAATTTGGTAACATCAATTTGGAAAACCTCTAACTACGGTCTCTGTCAAAAGAAGCAGTTGATACCTAGAAAGGAAAAGCAATCAGACCATTACAATTTCATTGTCATATAGTTACCCTCTGTATTGGGTCAGCATACAGAGATGGTCTTCGTCCTCAGGAAATCAGTTAATTTGCCATCAGTCAAGAATTCAGCACAGCTAAGTAAGAAGGGACACTTCCCTCATAAGGAGATAAAGGGGCATATTTATACTCCGTTTGCGCCGAATTTGCGTCGTTTTTTTCGACGCAAATTCGGCGCAAAACTAACGCCATATTTATACTTTGGCGTTAGACGCGTCTAGCGCCAAAGTATGAGGAAAGAGCGTCATTTTTTTGCGTGAACGCCTTCATTGCGTTAATGAGATGCAAGGTAGGCGTTCCGTCTAAAAAAATGACTGCGACACAAATGCGTCGTATTTATACTCCCGGGCAAAAATCACGCCCGGGAGTGGGCGGGGCAAAAAACCCTGCATTTGCGCCGGATTTTAGCGCCTGGGTCAGGGCAGGCGTTAAGGGACCTGTGGGCTCAAAATGAGCCCACAGCTGCCCTCCCATGCCCCTAGGGACCCCCCTGCCACCCTTGCCCACCCCAGGAGGACACCCAAGGATGGAGGGACCCATCCCAGGGACATTCAGGTAAGTTCAGGTAAGTATAATTTTTTATTTTTTTTATATTTTTTTTTGGCATGGGGGGCCTGATTTGTGCCCCCCTACATGCCTCAATGCCCAATGACCATGCCCAGGGGACATAAGTCCCCTGGGCATGGCCATTGGGCAAGGGGGCATGACTCCTGTCTTTACTAAGACAGGAGTCATGTAAATGGCGTCTGGGCGTCGTTAAAAATGGCGCAAATCGGGTGGAGGCGATTTTTTGGCGTCAACCTGACTTGCACCATTTTAAGACGCCCTAACGCCATTTTCCCCAACGCCGGCGCTGCCTGGTGTACGTGGTTTTTTTCCACGCACACCAGGCAGCGCCGGCCTGCTAGCGCCGGCTAACGCCATTCAATAAATACGGCGCCCGCATGGCGCTTCAGAATGGCGTTAGCCGGCGCAAAACTTTTTGACGCTAAACTGCGTTTGCGCAGTTTAGCGTCAAAAAGTATAAATACGGGCCAAAGTATCAAACGGGCAAGGTAAGGGCAAGGATGGGTTGAAGAACCAAACAGCAAAGTCTCTAGGTAGAGTGACAAAGTGTCTGGGTCATAGCAGAGTTCGCAATAGCATCTCCCTAACTAACTAATTTCCTTGTGTCATAGGTTTTTATCCCTTTTCTGTTGTACAGTCCCCTAATTTTTGATTGGGTGAGGTTGGCACCCCACTATCTTCATCCAATGGGTTTCCAGTGAGTTCATCAAAATTGTCACCCCATAACAGTTCTCACGTAGTTTATTGGTTCTTATGATTGACGTCTCCAGTGGGTAGAATGTCCGGTATGATTTCATACTCTCGTGGTCCTTTTCGCATCTTCAGTCAGTGGTTCCATTGTCTGTACCGGTTCAGGCGACCTTGAGCCTGCGACTAGTCTACACTGTTGCATTCAGCAAGAATGCTTCCTTGAGCAAGTCGAATTTCATGAGAACGGATCTACTACAGTTACACTCATCTTCTAGCTTTTTGGAAAAGTACGAGTTTACGCCAGTCAGCAAGTCAGCACACTGTACGTTAGAAAAACAAATTTAATATGAAACCGGGCAGATAGGCCTCGACTCAGGCTAACTAAGGCCTAATGATTTATTTGCAAGACTTTAACATATAACCCTTATTATTTAGTGTAAAACCATACATTAATACATTAATTCTACATCATTAGTCAATTTCATTAATCATTGTATACATTGACGGCCACTCCCCGTGGGCACATTTCAAGCGCACGTTTAGCAGAAACACATTAATACATTTTCTATGCGGCATTATTACGCATTAGCTCATAAACATTTCATGTTAGTTTCTGAGTATATAAGCTACGCTCTCTCAGAGGTAATCCCACCCGTCAAACCTGATGGAGGGCACAAAGACCAACATTTTCGGGGAGGTGGGGTTTGCACAAGCTCTTACCCAAGGCGCCTTCCCTCTTCCAAAAATCCCTGGTATCTAGGGGGAGTGCCAGGCAATCACAGGGTGAGCACCAAGTGATCATATTCTACTGTGATCGCCTGACTCTTTGCAGGGAAAGAGAGGTATTGTTTTGAAGCTGAGTTTCTCATCTTTCAAACAACTGTTCCATTTCAGCAAAATTCTCTGGAATTGTTTTACTGGGTTCCGACCAACCAATGAAATGGTTTGATTGTGCCAATTGTAGGAGAGTCACAGTACTGTCGGCCAGAGGAAGAGGGGCTTCGGTTCTGACCTCAGTGGTGTGACAGAGGGTATGACAGAGGGAGGACACCAGAGCAGAACAGAACAGCTGCTGCTTCGGTGCCACGTGCTTTGACATCATCTCCACGTCTGTAGGGGTGGGTTCGGAGTGCTATGACATGGGGGTCACACCCATAGAACCCTAGGAGTTAACATATACCTAGTACAGTCCTTCTATCTGTATAAGTATTTTTTTTTACATGCCATAAACTTACAAATGTTTTTCATGCCTTAAAAAACATAACCCCTTCTCTCTTTCACTGCATTACTGGCCCCCCAATTCCTGTTTGTTTCCACCTTTCCCATTATATAACCAATTCCACAAATTAAGGGTTTCCCTTTACAGAAAATCATGTCCACCTTCCACATTCCATGGCATGACACACATTTCTGACATGCTATGGCATGATGAATTATACCAAGAGCCTCTCAGATACTGCAAGTCGGTGATTTTCAGAGGATCCACTTGGGTTAAATAGGGAGAGATTAAAAACAAATATCTACAGGCAGGACTTGAACCTCAATCAAAACATTATGAAAACCAGGGCACTCACCACTGTATGAACCATTGTTTCATATTATTAGGAGTTTACTAAATGTTTCAAATACATATAGATAAGGCAGTAGTCCTCCTTTTACTGTGGTCATTTGTGTTACATGTCATAATTATTTTAGTGTTTTGCATACCTTAATTGAAACAACCCTTCTTCACTTTCACTGCCGTTCTAGCTGCCCATATTTCGTTTTCTCTAACAGTCTTCCATTGCAACCCATTACACATTTTTTTTCACAAGAAAGCATTCGACCCGCCTCCCACAGCAGGTCAGGAATTTCTGACATGCTGTTTCTTGCCTAATTATCCCAAAACTCTCTCATGCAGTGCAACTGGTTGACTTTCAAAGAGATCCACTTTCCATTGAGTGAAATGATAATTAAAAAAAACAATAAAGGGGGCTCTCTGAAGGTAGGGCTTGAACTCTATTCTAAAGGAACACATATTATAGTATTTCACGCAATGCCAATCATTCCATTACAATATAGGCATCGTTCATAAATGCTGTCTATAGATTCATTTTGCAACATTCCTTCTTTTATTACCATACTAATGGAATAAGAATGAGAAAGTGGGAGTGATTAATTGTAAGAGTGAATGAAAACGAGTATGAGTGACAGAGGCAGCAAGAGTGGCTCTGTGTGAACATATGTGTAAATTGGCATTCATAAAGCAAACTATTTCCCAGTACTTTGGGGCCTAGCACTAGAGATAAATCAGTCCATACGCAGAAAGAAAAAAATAAAGAAATTAAAGAAAGAAAAAGTAGGGGTCAAAAGTTTCCCAAACGTGCTATAAGAATTAATAAACCGAAGGGAAGATGGGAGGAGGCTCCAGAATTTGCAGTGAGAAATTGAAATGAGGGGCCACTCTATCTGGAACATCAAATACAGGGAATGACCAAAAGGTTGGCATTTGCAGAATGTAAAGGTCTTGCAGAGAAAGTTACTGAAGAGATTTTCTAAATAGGCGGGACCCAAAAGATGTCCTGCCCTATGGCAGGGGCCTTGAACCTGCAACATGTTTTGCTGAGAGTCCAGTCCAGGCCGACAAGATGGGGAGAAATTAGCACGATTTCCTGATATCACGAATAAGACACAGAGACATATTCTGCACCAGCTGAAGCTGTTAAAGAAAACTTTTTGGAAGGCTAGTGAGAAAAGAATTACAGTAATCCAGTCTAGAGATTGGAGTATATTAGACTACAGTTTTATGGTGGTCAAGGAGGGGAATTGTAGGGTCTTTTTGAGATATCTGATTTAAAATAAAAAGCAAGAGGAGATGAGTTTAGAGAAGTGAAGTTCAAAAGGAAGATTGATGACACAGATATTTGTGTGTGATGACGCAGTGCCTGAGGTGGATCCTAATTCTGGGGTCACCCCGTTTGAAGAAAGGAAGCAAAAGTATCAAAACATCAGAGGGTTCACATAATATAACTGCCTTGCATCTTGTTGCATCAAAATATTTTTGAGGAATGATACCGAAATTGTTTTGGTGCTAAACTGAGCTCTGAAAACCCGATTGTTTTCAGCAGCTTACAAATAAGGGAAGAGCTGGATTTTCACAAAAGATTTAAACATTTCAGGGAGTGCAGGTAGAAGTAAGATTGGGCACATGTTTGTGGGGATGGAGGGGACCTGCTGATTTTTTTTTTAAGAAGGGGACAATCAGGGCTAGTTTCCAGCAAACTGGTAGGCATCTTGTATAAAAAAAAAGTTGAACAAGTTAGTGACATGGTGATACATAAATGGGGCCTAAAGATTAAGAAGTCGGACAGGGCATGAATCTATCTTTAAATGATCAGGGCCCTGTGCCCGGCCAGTGTGTGGAAGGGCACAGACGGGCTTCCCTTGGTGCGGCATTGATACGCTGCTGCACAGCTGCAGTGCTGTTGCTCTCATGTAGCACCCGAATGACCAGCATAATTTGGAATCCTATAAGCAGCCAGGCTGCTCGGTGGTTACAATTTCTGCCTTACGTGACCCTTTCCCTTCAATATGGTAGTCGCAAAATGGCAGTAGATAAATCCGCAAATAGTGGAAAGATCTTATCACTAAAATATTTAAATTGAAAACAATTTAATAAAGGTTCTCTAAAAACAGTTGTGTGGAATAAATGGGGTATGCCTACACCACGTGAATCACCATGGACAGCTAAGACTCAAAGAATGAGAAAAAATGGGTGCTAGCAGATCGATAAATATTAAGAATGCGATTAATAGATAACAGCAGATCTAGATTAGGGCTACTTACCGGCAAGGCCGTGGCGCTACGTAGTTCTATTGCATCCCACTGCCCGCACACTCTGGAATCCACCGGGCAGCTAGACTGATCAGCTGTGGAAAATTGCTGACTCGATACAACATTCCTCCTTCTGCATATTACCCATGGAGTGGCAGTAAATGCAGAAGCAAATGGTACAAAAAAAAATCACTATCATCTTTAAAAAACGGAGTAATATAGAGAAAGTTTGATTATGGCCTTCACTGTCTACCAAGCAATAGAGGCTGTCAGTTCTTCCAGTCTCCATTATCACCCAGAGATTTCCACTTATTAGTAAATCAGAGCCGGTTAATATTGTGACAGCTTCCTAAATGGCCTACATTTCCTAGTGTTTATGATGATTGCTGATTTTACTTAAAATATCCCAGGAGAGTTTTTTTCAATCGCGTCTGGACGTCCGAATGTTGATACAGTCTTCCCACGCATAGAGAACTCAGCGTTTGCTGAATACCTTTACTCCAACTTCCTTCTGTTTGACAGGTTAATTGACTTTTTTCATGATATATTGATTTGGTTAATAAAAAGGGCACCAGTGATTACACCAGAGCTGAGGATCACCACTTGTTTATGTTTCAATCTGCCATGCACAGCACTGCCAAGTGCCATGCATCTAGACTTTTTTTGTATTTTTACTCCACATCACCATAATGACACAGGATGGCACTCTATCAGCACGTTGGATCTCTCAGTCCCTGGCAGTGTGCTGAACATCACTGTTAGAAATGGGGTCTTTGATTGGCAGTCAGGTTACCCCCTGTCCAAGCAAGGACCCTCACTGTAGTCAGGGTAAAGGAGAAGCTCCCTCAGTTAACCCCGCACACCCCCTTGGTAGCTTGGCACAAGCAGGCAGGCTTAACTTCAGAGTCTAGGTGTAAAGTATTTGTACCAACACACAAAGTAACTCAGTGAAAACACTACAAAATGACACAACACAGGTTTAGAAAAAATGGGTAATATTTATCTAAACAACACAAGACCAAAATGACAAAACTCCACCATACACAAGTCAAGTTATGAATTAAAAAGCAAAAGGAGTCTTAAATCATTAGAAAACGGTGCTAACACTGTTAGCGTGAAAAAGTACCTCGGTTGCGTCAAAATAAAACAGCAGAGGCGAGTGTGCATCAGAAAAGGGCCAGTGATGGGTCAATTTCTCACTCGTATACGAGACCGTGCGTCGCTCCTCCTCCAGTCGGGTCGGCATGCGTCGTTTTCCCTCTCCGCAGGAGTGTGATGCATCGATCTAGACAGGCACCTCTGGTCTGGCCAATATTTGCATTGTTTTTCCATGCCCCGCAAGGTTTGCATCGAAAATCCGGTCTCACGGTATCAGAAAACCACTGTATGTGGGGTTGTGACGTTAACAGCCTCCGTCAGCGGGTGTTGCGCGTTGTTTCTCCAGCCGTGTGCATTGATTTTCAAGCTGCAATGCTGATGGAGCATAGATTTCAGCCGCAAGGCCGGCAGCGCATCGTTTCTCAGCCGCGTCTCGGAAGGTGCTTAGAAAACTTCCCCGCATGGCGCTTTGTGCGTGGATTTTCAGTCTTTGTCTGCCAGCTTCACCTTTCAAGGGCCCAGGAACTGGAAAGGGCACCACGTGGCAGGGCACGAGTCTCAGCAGAAAGTCCGGGTGCTGGCAGGGGAAGTTTTTGATGGCCCTGAGACTTCAACAACAGGAGGCAAGCTCAGGACAAGCCCTTGGAGATTCCTTCACAAGCAGGAATGCACAACAAAGTCCAGTCTTTATCCCCTTTCACAGGCAGAAGCAGCAACTGCAGGATAGCTCCACAAAGCACAGGCAGGGCAGCACTTCTCAGCTCTTCAGCTCTTCTCCTTGGCAGAGGTTCCTCTTGATGTCCAGAAGAGATCTAATTGTTCAGGGGGTTGGGTTCTCTTCTTATATCCATGTTGGCCTTTGAAGTATGCCTACTTCAAAGGAAAGTCTCTCTTGTTTGTGAGTTCCTGCCTTGCCCAGGCCAGGCCATAGACACATACCAGGGGGTTGGAGACTGCTTTGTGTGAGGGCAGGCACAGCCCTTTCAGGTGTAAGTGACCACTCCTCCCCTCCCTCCTAGCACAGATGGCTCATCAGTGCATGTAGGCTACACCCAATCTCCTGTTGTGTCACTGTCTAGAGAGAGGTGCAAGCAGCCAAACTGTCAAACTGACCCAGACAGGGAATCCACAAACAGGCAGAGTCACAGAATGGTTTAACCCCTTCGCTGCCAGGCTTTTTCCCCCTCCTGTGCCAAGCCTTTTTTTGGCTATTTGGGGCAGTTCGCCCTTAGGCCTTCATAACCTTTTGTTCACATAAGCTACCCACGCCAAATTTGCGTCCTTTTTTTCCAACATTCTAGGGATTCTAGAGGTACCCAGACTTTGTGGATTCCCCTGAAGGAGACCAAGAAATTAGCCAAAATACAGTGAAACCTTTTTTTTTTGTTAAAGAAATAGGAAAAAAGGGCTGCAGAAAGCAGCTCGTGTTTTTTTCCCTGAAAATGGCACCAACAAAGGGTTTGTGGTGGCAAGATCACCATCTTCTCAGCTTTCAGGAACAGGCAGACTTGAATTGGAAAACCCAATTTTTCAATACAATTTTGACATTTTACTGGGACATACCCCATTTTAAAAAAAAATTGTGCTTTCATCCTCCTTCCAGTTAGTGACCAAAATGGGTGAGAAACCAATGCTGGGTCCCAGAAAGCTAAACATTTCTGAAAAGTAGACACAATTGTGCATTCAGCAAGGGGTCATTTGAGTAGATCCTACAAGTGTTTCCTACAGAAAATAACAGCTGAAATAAAAAAATATTGAAATTGAGGTGAAAAAAACAGCCATTTTTCTCCACGCTTTACTCTGTAACTTTTTCCTGCGATGTCAGATTTTTGAATGCAATATACTGTTACGTCAGCTGGACTCTTCTGGTTGCGGGGATATATAGGGCTTGTAGGTTCATCAAGAACTCTCGGTACCCAGAGCCAATAAATGAGCTGCACCCTGCAATAGGTTTTTATTCTGTACCGGGTATACAGCAATTCATTTGCTGAAATATAAAAAGTGAAAAATAGGTATCAAGAAAACCTTTGTATTTCCAAAATGGCCACAAGATATGGTGTTGAAAAGCAATGGTTATTTGCACATCTCTGAATTCCGGGGTGCCCATACTAGCATGTGAATTACAGGGCATTTCTCAAATAGACGTCTTTTTTACACGCTGCCTTACATTTGGAAGGAAAAAATGTAGAGAAAGACAAGGGGCAATAACATTTGTTTTACTATTCTGTGTTCCCCCAAGTCCCCCGATAAAAATGGTACCTCACTTGTGTGGGTAGGCCTAGCGCTCACGAAAGGAAATGGCTCAAAACACAACGTGGACACATCACATTTTTTCACAGAAAACAGAGGTGTTTTTTGCAAAGTGTCTACCTGTGGATTTTGGCCTCTAGCTCAGTCGGCACCTGGGGAAACCTAGCAAGCCCACGCATTTTTGAAAACTAAACACCTAGGGGAATCCAAGATGGGGTGACTTGTGGGGATCTGACCAGGTTCTGTTACCCAGAATCCTTTGCAAGCCTTAACATTTGACCCCAAAAACTATTTTTCCTCTCATTTCGGTGGAAGAAAGTTCTGGAATCTGAGAGGAGCCAAAAATTTCTTTCCACCCAGCATTCCCCCAATTCTCCCGATAAAAATGGTACTTCACTTGTGTGGGTAGGCCTAGCGCCCACAAAAGTAAATGGCCCAAAACACAACGTGGACACATCACATTTTTTCACAGAAAACAGAGGTGTTTTTTACAAAGTGCCTACCTGTGGATTTTGGCCTCTAGCTCAGCCGGCACCTGGGGAAACCTAGCAAACCAGGGCATTTTTGAAAACTATACACCTAGAGGATTTCAAGATGGGGTGACTTGTGGGGATCTGACCAGGTTCTATTACCCAGAATCCTTTACAAACCTCAAAATGTGACCAAAAAAACACTTTTTCCTCTCATTTCGGTGACAGAAAGTTCTGGAATCTGAGAGGAGCCACAAATTTCCTTCCACCCAGCGTTCCCCCAAATCTCCCGATAAAAATGGTACCTCACTTGTGTGGGTAGGCCTAGCGCCCACAAAAGGAAATGGCCCAAAACACAACTCGGACACATCAAATTTGTTCACAGAAAACAGAGGTTTTTTTTTACAAAGTGCCTACCTGTGGATTTTGGCCTCTAGCTCAGCCGGCACCTGGGGAAACCTAGCAAACCAGCGCATTTTTGAAAACTAGACACCTAGAGGATTTCAAGATGGGGTGACTTGTGGGGCTCTGACCAGATTCTGTTACCCAGAATCCTTTGCAAACCTCAAAATTTGACCAAAAAAACACTTTTTCCTCTCATTTCGGTGAAAGAAAGTTCTGAAATCTGAGAGGAGCCACAAATTTCCTTCCACCCAGCATTCCCCCAATTCTCCCGATAAAAATGGTACCTCACTTGTGTGGGTAGGCCTAGCGCCCACAAAAGGAAATGGCCCAAAACACAACGTGGACACATCACATTTTTTCACAGAAAACAGAGGTGTTTTTTACAAAGTGCCTACCTGTGGATTTTGGCCTCTAGCTCAGCCGGCACCTGGGGAAACCTAGCAAACCAGGGCATTTTTGAAAACTATACACCTAGAGGATTTCAAGATGGGGTGACTTGTGGGGATCTGACCAGGTTATATTACCCAGAATCCTTTACAAACCTCAAAATGTGACCAAAAAAACACTTTTTCCTCTCATTTCGGTGACAGAAAGTTCTGGAATCTGAGAAGGTCCACAAATTTCCTTCCACCCAGCGTTCCCCCAAATCTCCCGATAAAAATGGTACCTCACTTGTGTGGGTAGGCCTAGCGGCCACGAAAGGAAATGGCCCAAAACACAACGCAGACACATCAAATTTGTTCACAGAAAACCGTATTTTTTATTTTACAAAGTGTCTACCTGTGGATTTTGGCCTCTACCTCAGCCAGCACCTGGGGAAACCTAGCAAACCTGTGCATTTTTGAAAACTAGACACCTAGGGGAATCCAAGATGGGGTGACTTGTGGGGCTCTGACCAGATTCTGTTACCCAGAATCCTTTGCAAACCTCATAATTTGACCCAAAAAACACTTTTTCCTCTCATTTCGGTGAAAGAAAGTTCTGGAATCTGAGAGGAGCCACAAATTTCCTTCCACCCAGCGTTCCCCCAAGTCTCCGGATAAAAATGGTACCTCACTTGTGTGGGTAGGCCTAGCACCCACGAAAGGAAATGGCCCAAAACACAACGTGGACACATCACATTTTTTCACAGAAAACAGTGCCTACCTGTGGATTTTGGCCTCTAGCTCAGCCGGCACCTGGGGAATCCAAGCAAACCAGCGCATTGTTGAAAACTAGACACCTATGGGAATCCAAGATGGGGTGACTTGTGGGGCTCTGACCAGGTTCTGTTACCCAGAATCATTTGCAAACCTCAAAATTTGGCCCAAAAACACTTTTTTCCTCTCATTTCGGTGACAGAAAGTTCTGGAATCTGATAGGAGCCACAAATTTCCTTCTACCCAGCGCTCCCCCAGGTCTCCCGATAAAAATGGTACCTCACTTGTGTGGGTAGGCCTAGCGCCCACAAAAGGAAATGGCCCAAAACACAACGTGGACACATCACATTTTTTCACAGAAAACAGAGGTGTTTTTTACAAAGTGCCTACCTGTGGATTTTGGCCTCTAGCTCAGCCGGCACCTGGGGAAACCTAGCAAACCAGGGCATTTTTGAAAACTATACACCTAGAGGATTTCAAGATGGGGTGACTTGTGGGGATCTGACCAGGTTATATTACCCAGAATCCTTTACAAACCTCAAAATGTGACCAAAAAAACACTTTTTCCTCTCATTTCGGTGACAGAAAGTTCTGGAATCTGAGAAGGTCCACAAATTTCCTTCCACCCAGCGTTCCCCCAAATCTCCCGATAAAAATGGTACCTCACTTGTGTGGGTAGGCCTAGCGGCCACGAAAGGAAATGGCCCAAAACACAACGCAGACACATCAAATTTGTTCACAGAAAACCGTATTTTTTATTTTACAAAGTGTCTACCTGTGGATTTTGGCCTCTACCTCAGCCAGCACCTGGGGAAACCTAGCAAACCTGTGCATTTTTGAAAACTAGACACCTAGGGGAATCCAAGATGGGGTGACTTGTGGGGCTCTGACCAGATTCTGTTACCCAGAATCCTTTGCAAACCTCATAATTTGACCCAAAAAACACTTTTTCCTCTCATTTCGGTGAAAGAAAGTTCTGGAATCTGAGAGGAGCCACAAATTTCCTTCCACCCAGCGTTCCCCCAAGTCTCCGGATAAAAATGGTACCTCACTTGTGTGGGTAGGCCTAGCACCCACGAAAGGAAATGGCCCAAAACACAACGTGGACACATCACATTTTTTCACAGAAAACAGTGCCTACCTGTGGATTTTGGCCTCTAGCTCAGCCGGCACCTGGGGAATCCAAGCAAACCAGCGCATTGTTGAAAACTAGACACCTATGGGAATCCAAGATGGGGTGACTTGTGGGGCTCTGACCAGGTTCTGTTACCCAGAATCATTTGCAAACCTCAAAATTTGGCCCCAAAACACTTTTTTCCTCTCATTTCGGTGACAGAAAGTTCTGGAATCTGATAGGAGCCACAAATTTCCTTCTACCCAGCGCTCCCCCAGGTCTCCCGATAAAAATGGTACCTCACTTGTGTGGGTAGGCCTAGCGCCCACAAAAGGAAATGGCCCAAAACACAACGTGGACACATCGCATTTTATCACAGAAAACAGTGCCTACCTGTGGATTTTGGCCTCTAGCTCAGCCGGCACCTGGGGAAACCAAGCAAACCAGTGCATTGTTGAAAACTAGACACCTATGGGAATCCAAGATGGGGTGACTTGTGGGGTTCTGACCAGGTTCTGTTACCCAGAATCATTTGCAAACCTCAAAATTTGGCCCAAAAAACACTTTTTTCCTCTCATTTCGGTGACAGAAAGTTCTGGAATCTGAGAGGAGCCACAAATTTCCTTCCACCCAGCGTTCCCCCAAGTCTCCGGATAAAAATGGTACCTCACTTGTGTGGGTAGGCCTAGCACCCATGAAAGGAAATGGCCCAAAACACAACGTGGACACATCACATTTTTTCACAGAAAACAGTGCCTACCTGTGGATTTTGGCCTCTAGCTCAGCCGGCACCTGGGGAAACCAAGCAAACCAGCGCATTTTTGAAAACTAGACACCTATGGGAATCCAAGATGGGGTGACTTGTGGGGCTCTGACCAGGTTCTGTTACCCAGAATCATTTGCAAACCTCAAAATTTTGCAAAAAAAACACTTTTTTCCTCTCATTTCGGTGACAGAAAGTTCTGGAATCTGATAGGAGCCACAAATTTCCTTCTACCCAGCGCTCCCCCAGGTCTCCCGATAAAAATGGTACCTCACTTGTGTGGGTAGGCCTAGCGCCCACAAAAGGAAATGGCCCAAAACACAACGTGGACACATCGCATTTTATCAGAGAAAACAGAGGTGTTTTTTGCAAAGTGCCTACCTGTGGACTTTGGCCTCTAGATCAGCTGTCCCCAGGGGGGGCAGAAATGGCCTAAAATAAATTTGCCCCCCCTTGCCTACAGGGTCGCTCCCCCTACGTGACATTGGCAAAAAAAAAAAAGATCCCCGGTGCCTAGCTGTTTCTGCCCCCCGGGGGGCAGATTGACCGAAAAAACAAACAAACCAAAACACAAAAAAACAATTTGCCCTGGTGCCTAGAGGTTTCTAACCCCCCTAAGGGCAGATCGGCCTAATAACAATACAATACCCCAAACTCCACATGTCCATCTGCTCCCAAAGGGAATGTACACTTTCAACATATTTAAAGGTAGCCCCCATGTTAACCTATGATAGAGATAGGCCTTGCAACAGTGAAAAACGAATTTGGCAGTATTTCACTGTCAGGATATATAAAACACATTAGTGTATTTCCTACCCTAAACATACACTGAACCCTGCCCATGTGGTTACCTAGGGCCTACCTTAGGGGTGTCTTACATGTAAGAAAAGGGAAGTTTAGGCCTGGCAAGTGGGTAAACTTGCCAAGTTGAGTTGGCAGTTAACAACTGCACACACAGACACTGCAGTGGCAGGTCTGGGCCATGTTACAGGGCTACTAATGTGGGTGACACAACCAGTGCTACAGGCCCACTAGTAGCATTTGATTCACAGGCCCTTAGCACCTCTAGTGCACTTTCCTAGGGACATACTAGTAAATCAAATATGCCAATCAGGGATAAGCCAACTACACTTACATTTTACATAGGAGCACTTGCACTTTAACACTGGTTAGCAGTGGTAAAGTGCCCAACCTGGGAAGAAGAGGCAAAACGTAAGGGGAGACCACTCCAAGGATGCCAAGGCTAACACTGAGCATCAACCATTAACAGTTCATCTTTATAAGGCCTGAACAAGGTGTCACAGCTTCTCAAAAAAAGCAATCTCTGTTGCTTCATTTTAGTGGTTTACCCACTCTGAAGTTGTTGGCTCCCATTTCAAGTATACAGTGGGACTACTCATAAGATGTAGACTTCCTCACACAATCATTCTCAACAACAGCTTCCAGCATTGACACTATTTTACTTCTGGAAGAGTTTCTTTGAACCTTTGATGGTGAATTAGCACCCACCTTTTGCAAGCCACTATCCCTGCGAGCTAGATGCAAAGGGCGGTTATGCTTGGTTCATGGCACCTCATGGACTTTTCATTTACTCATACATTTTGTTTTTGTTAGAACATCTGAGCCATACATTTGATTTTCTTCTTTTCGGTGTCATTAATCATTTTAATTATTACATTCCCTCATTTTGATCTGGCTCCACTAAGAAATGATAACTTTCTTTTATGCCTGTAATGTGATGGCCCTTGTTAGGTTTTGCAGGATTCAGTCAATGTGACTGATGACTCCTGAGAGGCCAAATAGACCATTAATCCTTCTCCCCTTGACATCACCTTGCAGAGAAGCGCTTGCTTTTGAAGGCACTCAGAGCCTTCTTGTTTAACAAAAAGTTAGCAGTTATTCTTTCACTGACACTAACCAAACCCACAGTTTAGGGTGATATCAAGGTGTAGCAAAACAGGTATGTAAGTCTTTCATGACTGTTTATGTTAGCAGTGCATCATTAAATGGACAAATTTCAATGTAAAATATCTAGTTGCCTCATTTTGAAATGAGTGTACTAATTCCCATCAATATGGACCTGTTCTGCTTGTGCCTTAGAAGACTATGGGCCCGACACACAAAGGTAAAGTTAGACCAAAAGTCTAACTTAGGCCAAAAGTCTAATGTTACTTCTTTTCGGTATTCACAAAGGTAAAGTTAGACCAGAAGTCTAAGACCAAAAGTCTAACTTTTCTACTTTTCAATATTTATAAAGGTAAATTAGACCCAAAGTCTAACTTAGACCAAAAGTCTAATGTTACTACTTTTCATTATTTACAACATTACCCCTTCTTATGAGCTGCCAGGTTATGGAGCTGGTATATCTGACCCCTACACACAGTGTTACCTGCCACAATGGTGTGTTAGGGGGAGCGGGCAGAAAAACTGCCCATTATGAGTTGGACCTATTAGGGATTAACGTTTTCCTCAGCATCCCAATGAGCCCTTTAACTTCCATTACCAGGCCCTTTGGAGATTTCAAGCAACTTAGAAAGGAGGCCTGACTGTTGGTGGTGGAAGATTTGATCATGATGTTACTGATGGCACAACCCACCCCTGCTCCTTGTGCAGTATTATTCTGTCCAATTCTGTGACATGTTTTCTACGTCAGCTCCATAGCTTTGAACAGCAGATTATTGTTCCTAATTTAGACTTTGACAGCAGCACTATTGAAATAAGAATGAATATATATTCTTTTGTTGAGCTGGGCTGCTGGCACCATCCAGTGGAGCATGGGCTGTCCCTCTTGGAGACCGTGCAGTGGGGTTCTATTGGTGGAAGCAAAGTCAAGTGGCCTGGTGATCCCTGGAAGTCTGTGGGTGCATATTCTCAAACCTATCATTCTCTGTCACTGCCAGGTGGTACACTACTACTTTTCTGCTGAACCAGCTAATGAGAGGATGGTGCTTTTTCATGAATGGGGCAATTCACATCTGAATATGTGTATCCAGTTCATGCTCTGCTTGGGCCTAACATTGTTCGTTTCTCTACCTCTAAGGCACGTGCAGTTTTCATTGGTGATTTTCTCTTATATGAATTCTGACACTAGACCAGATAGTTTTTACTTTCACAGTCCTTTTCATGATGATTCTTTGTATGACAATATGGCACAATTTTCAGTACTCACTACACCACAAACAGAAAATGACCTATTTTGTTCTTCCTAAACAAACCAGGACAAAGCTACAGTTCCTGTTCGTGCTTGATGCCAATTCTGTCTTTGTCATTTTCCCACCTCCTGTTTCCCAACACCTACTTCATGTTTCACCCTTCATAAGGAGCTAGGATTTCAGTCCAATGCTTTGCAAACGTACTGGTAACATTTAGGCCCTCATTATGACATAGGCGGTAAATGCTGACTACCGCCACGGTGACGGCCACCACAAAACTGTCGCCGTGGCTACCCACCGTCCGCCATATTATGACAGTTGCTGGAATTCCGCCATAAGGATGGCGGAATTCCGGCTACGGACATGGCGGCATATGGCGGTAAGGTGGCGCTGCTGCCAGCAGCAGCGCCACACCAGTAGACCGCCGCTGACTGTATCACAATCCATGATACCACTTGGAAGTGTTCGGCTGGTGGATGCTGCTGCTGGCAGCAGCGCTGCGTCCCATCTCCTGCTGAAGGACCCCCTGCAAGCAGATAAGTCGGGTGCTTCGACATGGGAGGGAGGTGGGGGGTGTTGTGTGTGTGTGGGTGTGTGTGTGTATGTTTCTGTGTGCGTGCATGTGGGTGTGGTGTGTTTGGAATGCTTGTGTGCATGAATGGATGTGAGTGTTCGTGTATGTTGTGATGTGTGAATGCGTGTGTGCATGTATGTATGTCAGTGTGTGTGGATGTGTGTGTGCATGGATGTATGCATGTGTGGGTGAATGTAGGTATGCATGTGTGTGTATGCGTGTGTATGTATGGGCGTTCTCTGACCTCGTTGTCAGGCCAGGACGCTCCCCCGCCGCGCAGTGCACCCTGCAGGTGCCCTGTTCCCTGACTGCCGCTGCTGTCTGTGTTCGAGGCCCTCCTCCACCTGCAGGCCCTCGCCTGCGCCTCATCCCTGGTGGCCCAGTGGTGGGCAGTAAGGTTTTCTTCTGTCGTGTCTCTGTATTCTCCTTATTTGTCTCTTCGTTTCTGTCTCTGTTGTGTTGCTGTTGTTGCTGTCCCTGTTGTGCCCTCTGTGTTCATTAGTTTCTGTACTCTGTATCTGTAATCTGTTTCTGTATTGCCCAGTAGTGACTCTATTGTTATTGTTTTTTCTGTGCGCTTGATCCCGCGCGTCTCTCTCCTCCTCTGACCCCTCCACCCCCAATCCATCGCCATCCGCCCGCTTCCCTGATTTTTTTCCACTTCTGTACATCCCCTGCCCTCCCACCTCCCCCTCCCCTCTAGATACCTAGCGTTATTTCCAACCCCCCTCCACTCTCGCCGCTCCCCTCGCCCGTTTTCCCGCCGCCGAACCTCCAAACCAATGACCACCAGACCGAACCTCCTCCACTGCATACTCCTCAACACCCGCTCCGCACGCAAACACGCTGTAGAACTCTGGGACCTGCTCAACAGCACCGCCCCGGACGTAGCCTTCCTGACCGAGACATGGTGGAACAAATCATCCGCGCCAGACATTGCCATCGCCATCCCAGACGGATACAAGATCTCCCGCAGGGACCGCACCAACAGCTACGGAGGAGGACTCGCCATCGTCCACAAATCCTCCCTCAAGATCACCACCCACACCGACGACCATTTCAACACCGCAGAGCTTCTACACTTCCGGATCCACACCGACCCCAACACCACCCTCAGAGGTATGCTTGTCTACAGGCCCCCCGGACCACGGGCCTAGTTCTGCGACTCCATCGCCAACCTCGCAAGCACCCATGCACTTGCCACCACGGACTACATACTCCTCGTGGACCTCAACTTTCACCTCGAGAACAACAACGACCACAACTCCACCACGTTGATCAACATCCTCGCAAACCTCAGACTCAGACAACTTGTCACGTCAACAACCCACGCCGCCGGACACACACTGGACGCCATCTTCTCCACCAGCGACCACGTTACCATCAATGACACCACCGAACCCTACTGGACCGACCACCACTGCGTCCACTTCACCTACAACAAAAACACCGCACACCTCCGCAGCCGCCAACTCCCCCGCCGCAACTGGGGCAAAGTCACCAAAGAACAACTCCTCAGCACCCTCTCCCAGAACCCTCCGAACGAGCCCACCGACCCAGACACCGCGGCCTGCAACTTCAGACAATGGATCAACAACTGCGCCAACATCCTCGCCCCACTGAAGAAACCCCCCCCAACAACCCCACCAGAAAGAAAGCCTCCTGGTTCACCGACGAACTCCTGGCCTCCAAACGCGCCTGCAGGAAACTGGAAAAGAAATGGCTCCAAGAACGCACACCGGACAATCACGCTGCCCTCAAAGACGCAACCCACCAACACCACCACCTCATCAAGACCACCAAGAGGTCCTCCTTCAAAGACCGCCTAGACAACAACGCACATGACAGCAAAGAGCTCTTCCGCATCGTGAAGGAACTATCCACCCCCAGCACCAACGTCAACGACATCCCGCCCTCTCAGGAACTTTGCGACTCCCTCGCCGCCTTTTTCTACAGCAAGATCGCCGACATCCACAGCAGTTTCAGCACCCCGACCGCACCCTCCTCCGTCACCACCTCGTACCCTAGCATCTCCAACCCCATCACCGCCTGGTCCAACGTCAACGACGACGCAACACGCACAATCATGAACTCCATCAACTCTGGATCACCGACTGACCCCTGCCCCCACCACATCTTCAACAAAGCCGACTCTATCATCGCGCCCCAACTCTGCAAGATTATCAACGCCTCCTTCGAAACAGGCACATTCCCAGAAAACTGGAAGCACGCAGACATCAACGCCCTCCTCAAGAAACCAAAAGCCGACCCCAAGGACCTCAAGAACTTCCGCCCAATCTCCCTCCTCCCCTACCCAGCTAAAGCCCTACCCAGCTAAAGTTGCAGAAAAGATCGTCAACCTTCAGCTGACACGCCACATCGAAGACAACAACGTTCTCGACTCCTCACAAACCGGATTTAGACGCAACCACAGCAACAGATGACATCAGACGCCAACTCGACCGCGGCGATACCTCCGCCCTCATTCTCCTAGACCTCTCAGCGGCCTTCGACACAGTCTGCCACCACACCCTACTGTCACGCCTCCAAGAAGCCGGCATCCAGGAAAAAGCCCTAGCCTGGACCTCATCCTTCCTCTCCGGCAGAACACAGACCGTTCGCCTCCCACCCTTACGCTCAGAAGCCAACAACATCATCTGCGGCGTCCCCCAGGGCTCCTCCCTGAGCCCTACGCTGTTCAACATTTACATGGCCCCCCTCGCACAAGTGGCCCGCCGTTTCGACCTCAACATCATCACCTTCGCCGACGACACCCAGCTCATCCTCTCCCTCACCAACGACCCTGCCACCGCCAAAGCCAACCTCCACGAGGGAATGAACGCAGTCGCCGACTGGATGAGAAATAGCCGCCTGAAGCTCAACACCGACAAGACAGAAATCCTCATCCTCGGGACCTCCCCCTCTGCCTGGAACGACTCATGGTGGCCCACCACCCTCGGAACTCCCCCCGACGCCCACCGACCACGCCCGCAACTTGGGATTCATCCTCGACTCCGCACTCTCCATGGACAGACAAGTCAACGCTGTCACCTCCTCCTGCTACAACACCCTCTGCACCCTCCGCAGGATCGACAAGTGGATCCCGACCGACACCAGGAAGACAGTGACCCACGCCCTCGTCAGCAGCAGACTGGACAATGGCAACGCACTCTATGCAGGAATCCCAGCGAAACACCTACAGCGACTCCAACGCATCCAAAACGCCTCAGCCCGACTCATCACCAACGCACCCCGCCACAGCCACATCACCCCTCACCTCAAAGGACTCCACTGGCTCCCCGTCAACAAAAGGGTCACCTTCAAGCTCCTCACCCACGGACACAAAGCACTCCACAACACCGGCCCCTCCTACCTCAACGACAGACTCAACTTCTACACCCCGACCCGCCAACTGCGTTCCGCGAGCCTCGCCTTCGCCACCGTCCCCCGCATCCAACGAACCTCCTCCAGTGGCAGATCCTTCACCTACCTCGCCGCCAAGACCTGGAACACGCTCCCTACCTACCTCCGACAGACCCAAGACCTGCTGGCCTTCAGAAGACTCCTCAAGACCTGGCGCTTCGAGCAGTAGCAGTCCCCCCCCCCCTCAGTGCCTTGGAACCCTAACGGGTAAGTAGCGCGCTCTATAAATATCTGTGATTGATTGATTGATATGTCTGTGCCTGTAGGTGTGTGTATTTCAGGGGTGTCGGAAGGGGGAGGAGGAGGACTCTGGGAGGAGGAGGAGGGCGGGGGAGACCCCTATCAGTAACAGGGAAGGAATTCCCTGGCACTGATCATGCCTTCCACCATGGGTTTCATAGCAGTAAAAAAGACACGGAAACCATGGAGGTGGCGGGGTCATGTTACCGTGTGCGGTCCATAGACGGCTGCCGTGCTGGAGACTGTAGTCTCCAGCCCAGTGGTCGTTACCGCCGTGGCGGTCGGTGTGTCATAATATGGCTGTATGTACAGCCGGCCTGTTGGCGGTACACCACCACTATAACACCGACCGCCGTGGTCATAATGACCCCCTTAATATTAGTGTTATCTGAACCCCTCAGTTACTGATATTTTGACTCAGTGTTTCCAAGATACAGGTTCCTGGATGTTTTGAATCCTGTTGCAAATACTTCTTTGCTCTGGATTCAGGGTGGTTGAGGGTCAGACTCATCTTCATATTCTTTCATTTGCTACATGCTAGTGAAGGTCTCCATTATTTCCTACTTAAATATTTTGTAGGCATTTCAGCTTTCCCCTCCAACAAATGTCCCTTATTGAAGACACATGTTTGTTCCACTCAGTAATCATTTGTGTTAAGGAAACAGCTGCTATAGGAAGAAGCCACCCATACCTTGGCAAGAGAAGAAGGTGTTTCTAGCTAATTACAAAATGTCATTTTACATCTGCTTGCTATGCAAAAATTGATTAATACATCCTCTTAGAGTATTGAACTGGGATTTCCCTGAACTCTAAACCGAAGCGGCTGCTGTCAGAAAGTAGTGGAGTGTGGGGGCGGGGAAAGTGCCCATAGCAGGGGGCAGTGCACAGAGCAGGTGGCGTGGAGGGGTAATAAAAAAAAGAAACATACCTTCCGTCTTCGTGTCCCATTGCTCCAGCTGCCTCTCGTCAACTTCCTCCCTCCCCACCCGATCCTGACACTTCTTTCATGCTGTTACACAGCATGAAACAAGCACCGGTATTGGCTTGAGTGAGCAGAAATGCAGCTCAGGGAGGGGTGGGACACTGCGCTTGGTCTCCACCCAGCTTTGCAGCACAGCCGGGTGGAGAGTTCTAAGTGTGAATGTCAGTTTGGCCGGCCTTAGCCGACCAGCCAAACTGACATGCACACTTAGAAGCACAGCACTAGTCCTCCTCCAACTGTTGACATGGAGGAGGCTGACCCCACCCCACCAAAGCAGAAAAATAAAGGGACTTTTATTATCCCTTCATTTTTCTGCTTTCAGCAGCAGTGCAGCGCTCCTCTGCCATAGGGGAGGGGCCTCTACATATGTGGAGATCACAGAAATTAAACATGGAGAAGCCATCACAATGATTATGTGACCTGGCATCTGTACACCCCTTCCTCATTAAGCTTTTCATGATTTTCAGATTTGGTTCTCCAATGGCTCCCCACATGGCTGACAAAGATTTTTGTAAACCCACGTGGTCAGACCCTACACCCTAATTCCTCCTGGAGAGCTTTCTATGTGAAAACACCAAAAAATGGAAGGTCTCTTTATTGTGCTGGCCAATCTCCCATCCAAGGTGAACCACATTAAATTGCAATCAATCTCCCCCAACGGCACAGGCCCAGTGACTGAGTCCTAGTGGGCTTTGCTACACTTTGTACCTTGTGCATTCACTGGAGCTCTCATCATCCCTCTTAACCTTCCACGCAACCAGGAGCTGATACTGACTTTGCTTAAAGATTATATATTTGATGTTTTAATTATTCTATCATTTCAGTTAATGCATTTGCTTTCCTTAAGTAAGCATGTAAGTACATTAATTTATTTAATTTAATTACAATTGTGCCTATTGAGTTTTGAATCCTTGTCCCCCACATAACCCAGAAGGAATTAATACTCTGTGTTTTGCAAGCCCTACTGACAAAGAGTTTGAGGCACTTCAACCAGGCCTACTGTATTTCCCTGTATCCAAACCACTGCATGTAGGGGTTGTGGCCGCTGATCTAAAGTGTGTTAAATATCTAACCACTTTCCCACTTCTGCCTTGGTAGCTTGCTTGCTCAGAAATCACCATTGGTCTAAGTCCCAAAAATATGTAATTTGGGCTGTTGAACGCCAAGCTATAGGGGCGAGGAGGGTGATGACCACAGTAACAGAGTCATAATGTATTGTGTACATGGAAAAAGTAATGAGAATGAATATTTACAGACCAATAGCTGCAGTTAAAAAAAAAAAAAAAACAACAAGGCCCTCATTACAACCCTGGCGGTCGGTGATAAAGTGGCGTTAATACTACCAACAGGCCGGCAGTAAAAAAAATGGGATCACGACCACGGCGGAAACCGCCAACATAGACGGCCACTTTAACACTCCGACCGCCATGGCGACAGCAACAGACACCACGGCGGTCACCGCCAACAGACAAGCGGAAGACAATGTACTGCCCATCCGCCAGCTTTTCCGGGGCGGTACCAACGACATCAAAAGAACAGCAGAAACAGGACTCTGAAGGGGAACCACTTACCTTATGACACTCAACGAAGAACCAGGACGCCATGGAGCCCGTGCTGGTCTACCTCCTCATCTACCAGGAACACCAAAGACAGCAGCGACGACGATGGTGAGTACTGCACCTAGCACACAGGGGAGGGGGAGGAAAAAGATAGTGACACACACACGCAACACGCAACATGCAACACCCCCACCCTCACCCACAACCCCATACACACTAACAGATCCAACAACATTGCAGATATACCCTGTGACCCCCTGGAAGAACACAAGGACAAAAGAAATAGAGTCAAATCTGTGATATTTTGAAAATGCATATAAAGTTAACGATTTTAAACACCAGTTTATACAAATATTTACAATATGTACAGAGGACTGTACACTGTCCATTAAAAATGTCCGTGGACCAGTGGCCCAAAAAATCATGGGTGAAGCCCACACTTGACTCCTGCCTCAAAACAGAGAGAAGACTGCAGGGGCATCCGGTCGAAAAAACACAGGTACCTCAGGGAGAAAGGGGGGGGCACCTCAGCCAGAAAATGGTACTACACCACTGCTCCTGGAGGGGGCAACATGCCCACAGCGATGTCCTGGGGAGTGTGAAGCCATAGTTTCTCAATTGGGCGGTTTGCCCACTCCTTGGTCCTGGGGAGTGCAAAGCCACAGTCTCTCAAGTGGTTGGTTTGCTCACAGCTTGGTCCAGGGGAGTGCAAAGCCACAGTCTCTCAAGTCTCTCAAGTGGGTGGGTTGCCCACTGCTTGGTCCCGGGGAGTGCAAAGCCACAGTCTCTCAAGTGGGTGGGTTGCCCGCTGCTTGGTCCTGGGGAGTGCAAAGTCATAGTCTTTCAAGTGGGTGACATGTTCCACTGGTTCTGGAGGGGGCCTTGTGCCCAGTCTGCTTCATCCTGCCAAGGATTGGATGAGTGGATGCACCTCTCCAATGGTTCTGAAGGGGGCATTGTGCCCAATCTGCTTCATCCTGCCAAGGAAAGTGATAGTGGATGCATCTCTCCACTGGTTCTGGAGGGGGCCTTGTGCCCAGTCTGCTTCATCCTGCCAAGGAAAGTGATAGTGGATGCATCTCTCCACTGGTTCTGGAGGGGGCCTTGTGCCCAGTCTGCTTCATCCTGCCAAGGATTGGGTGAGTGGATGCATCTCTCCACTGGGTCTGGAGGGGGCATTGTGCCCAATCTGCTTCATCCTGCTAAGGAAAGTGATAGTGGATGCATCTCTCCACTGGTTCTGAAGGGGGCCTTGTGCCCAGTCTGCTTCATCCTGCCAAGGAAAGTGATAGTGGATGCATCTCTCCATTGGTTCTGGAGGGGGCCTTGTGCCCAGTCTGCTTCATCCTGCCAAGGATTGGGTGAGTGGATGCATCTCTCCACTGGTTCTGAAGGGGGCATTGTGCCCAGTCTGCTTCATCCTGCCAAGGAAAGTGATAGTGGATGCATCTCTCCACTGGTTCTGGAGGGGGCCTTGTGCCCAGTCTGCTTCATCCTGCCAAGGAAAGTGATAGTGGATGCATCTCTCCACTGGTTCTGGAGGGGGCCTTGTGCCCAGTCTGCTTCATCCTGCCAAGGATTAGGTGAGGGGATGCATCTCCACTGGTTCTGGAGGGGGCATAGTCCCCAATCTGCTTCATCCTGCCAAGGAAAGTGATAGTGGATGCATCTCTCCTCTGGTTCTTAAGGGGGCCTTGTGCCCAATCTGCTTCATCCTGCCAAGGATTGGGTGAGTGGATGCATCTCTTCACTTGTTCTGGAGGGGGCCTTGTGCCCAGTCTGCTCCATCCTGCCAAGGAAAGTGATAGTGGATGCATCTCTCCACTGGTTCTGGAGGGGGGATTGTGCCCAGTGATGCTGCACCTGGGGTGTGGCAGTTCACATTCCCTCACCTGGGTGTCTGAGGCACAAGATGTATAGTGAACAGGTAGCATGACACTCCATGGAGGCAGAGCCAGACTCCATCCTGCGGCGACGTAGGCTGCAAACTACTGGTAGTTCCAGTGCTGGTGCCTCAAGTGGTGGGTGCAGGGTCTAGAAAGTCACCTGCACCCTCGTACGGCTGCCCACTGGGGATGTTGCTGATGTCTGATGTAGTGGCACCGGCTGGGCATGTGGCGGTGCATATGGCGGTGCAGGTGGTGGTGTCTGCGGCAGAGATGCTGCCGGTGCTGACAGTGGTGCAGATGCTGGTAGTTGTGGAGGGAGAGACCAGGCCGTCTCCAGCAGCCTCCGACGGCTGCCCACTGGGAATGATGCTGGTGACTTTCATTGTGGCTGCGGTGGTGCAAGTGGCGGTGCATGTGGCGGTGGTTGCGGCAGGGCTTACCGTGGTACAGGTTGCTGGCCTGTCAGGACAAATGGTGGTCACCAGTCCCTCACCTGGAGGCTCTGAGCCCTGAAGTGCCTTGCCCGTGCTTTTTTTCCCTTCCCCACCTTGGTAGATGCTGCTGGGACCTGGCACTGTCCTCTTGTTGTTTGGATGAGGCCTTGCTGGGTGGGTTGTGCGTCTTTTCCGTGCTGCCTGCTGGCCCGTTCTTAACCTTGGCAGGAGACGGAATCAGTAGCTCTTTTGCAGTGGTAGGTGGCACACAGCCATCCCTGACGGGTGCCCCCTTCGATCCTCTTGGACTTGCAGGGACCACAGCAGACGCCGAGTTGGTGGCTGAGGTGCTGGCTTGGGCTCTAGACATCCTGGCCCTAGGGGAAGGACGGGGGCGTAGGGAAGAGGTCAACATTAGCCAGGAAAAGTTTTTTAGACACACTGGGACGGGAAGATGGCAGGGGTGTGGGAGTGGAGGAAGAGGTAGTGGTTGTACGAGGTGTACATCTGCTGAGTTTGGGTGAAGGTGCATGGGCTGGAGGCTGTTGTGAGGAAGATGGCTGTTGAGTGGGTGTGTGCCTGCATTTGTGTACTTTGGGAGAAGGGCTCACAGACACACTGGGAGAGGACACGGGACGTGTGCATGGTTGTGGGGGTGGTGACTGCTCATGAGGGGTGTGTTTTGATGGGCTTGCTGGTGATGGAGGTAGTAGTGTATGAAGATGTAGTGCATGCAGTTGTGAGTGGAGATGAGACTGGGAGGGGGTGGACAAAGAGGGGGAAGGGAACACAGTGGAGGCAGTGGGTGTTGTTGTGTCTGCATGGGCATGGTGCTTGTGTGAGAGCCTGTGAGATGAGGTGTGGTGCTTATGTTTGCCTGAGCCACTTTTGTGTGTTGATTTGGGTGAATGCTGGTCTGAAGGTGTGCTTGGGATAGGTTGGGGTTGAGGGGATTGGGACTGGGTAGAGGAAGTTGGAGGGGGAGGCTAGACACAGGAACAATGGCTGCCATCAGAGCTGAGGCCAGAGCCTGAAATATTCTCTGTTGGGCCGCTATGCCAGAGTGAATGCCCTCCAGTTATGCATTTGTTTGTTGCAAATGCCTCTCGACACCCTGGATGGCATTCAGAATGGTTGACTGCCCAACAGTGAGGGATCTCAGGAGGTCAATAGCCTCCTCACTGAGGGCAGCAGGGCTGACTGGGGCAGGGCCTGAGGTGCCTGGGTCGAAGGAGATGCCCACCCTCCTGGGTGAGTGGGAACGGGAAACACGCTGAGGGGCTGCTGGGAGGGTGGTGCTAATAGGGTGGTGTTGGCTGTACCTGTTGTTGTGGTGGGCACAGAGGTGTCCCGCCACTGCCAGGGAGCTTCCATCGGAGGAGGAATCGCTGTCACTGGTACCCCCTCCTGTCCCCGTCGTGGAGCTCCCCTCGCCATCCATCCCACTGGTGCCTTCACTCTCAGTGGAATTGCCCTCATGGGCCATGTGGGATGCAGCTCCCTCCATCGGCGGTGCCTCTGCTCCTCCGCCAGATGATGCCAATGCACACAAGGACAGGGTGACAAAACAGAAAGGCAGGGGAGAGACAGAGGATACACTTGGTCATGCCAACAACACCACTACCGTTGGAGTACACAACACACACTGAGCTGCCCTATGCACAAGGCCATGCCCAACCAGTCACTAAGGTAGTCACCAGCCCATGGGGTACAATGCCTAACACCATCATCTGCATACCTGGCACCCACAGGACCCTGCCCAGAAGTAGTTGGCCACTTGGACCATTGGGGTAGGAGTGCTTCAGAGCCTGCACACATGGGTCCTACCCTGCCATGATCGCCCTGGCCTAGGGGCACCCACAGCTCACATCCCCCACCCAGCTACTGCCTAAAGCGTGCAAAGTCAGGAATCAGAATCTGTACTCACCCTGTTGTGGCTGCTGTGATGCCCTCAAGTGCCCATCCAACTGTTGATAGGCCACCGCCAGGATGCAGAACATCAGGGGGGTCATGGTGCGACGGGCACCCTTTCCACGTTGGGAGGCCAGCCCCAGCTGGGCCTCTGCTGTCTGCTTGGTCCAGCAGTGCAGGTCCTCCCATCTCTTGCGGCAGTGGGTGCTCTGCCTCTGATAGACCCCCAGGGTCCGCACCTCCTTGGCGATGGCACGCAAAATATCATTTTTCTGGTGGGCGCAGACCTAGAGAGAAAAGACAGCGGAAAATGTAATTACCCACCCATCTGGACTGTAATACTCATTGACCACCAGTTCCCACCCATGCCCTGACGCATACACTGACCACCTCTCATGCAGGATTCAGGTCAGGAAACCTTGGCACCCCCCCACATGTGGCTTACATCCACACCACTCCAAACAGGCATTTCCCACACATCCTGCTCACAATGTACTCACCTGTTTGTCTGGAGGACTGTAGAGTAACATGTACTGTGGAGGACCCCAACCACTTGTTTCTCCAACTCCTCCACAGTGAAGGTAGGGGCCCTTTCCCCAAACACTCTAGCCATTGTCGCTTCCAGCCTCAGGTCACAGAGGCACTTGCAGTGTAGGTCCTCTCCTGTTGATGGTCAGGTAGCAAGTGAGTGAATAGCTATGCATAAATAGCCATTGGCTCCTGTGACCCATAGGTCCCAATGATAACCAATGCGAAGTTGCGGGGCTGTCCTCGACCTCCCACCGTGACGCAGCACAGCGCCAGCGCAGTTACCTCATTTCCCCTTGTCCCTACTCACAGGTCAGGCAGCCGCTATTTCAGGGGGACACAAGGCATGGCACCTAGCTGCATCACAGCACATATTGGCACATCTACTGACTCTCTAATTCACACACTGCTTGTGCCATCTCTGTGGAACGTGACCTTCTGCTCACCGCTCTCCTCCGTAGGCTACAATCGCTGAGGCAGATGATGAGATGGCGGCATTCTCCGGTGTACAGACCCCTGGTGGACCTGTCGACAATGGAGGACAGACACATTATTATCACATACAGACTTGATCGGACCACAATCCAAGAACTGTGTGACCAATTGGAGCCTGACCTAATGTCAGCTATCCACCAGCCCACAGGAATCCCCCCTCTAGTGCAGGTCCTGTCAGTGCTCCATTTCCTGGCAAGTGGTTCCTTTTAAACAACTGTGGCCATGGCACCAGGGATATCTCAGCCAATGTTCTCCAACGTGTTGACCAGATTCATGTCAGCCCTGCTGAAACACATGCACAGCTACATTGTGTTCCCCCAGGTGGATGATTTGGCCACAATGAAAGCTGATGTCTATGCCCTGGGACATATCCCCAACATCACTGGTGCTATTGATGGTACACATGTGGCATTTGTCCCCCCGCAGAAATTAACATGTCTACAGGAATAGAAAAAGCTATCATTCGATGAATGTGCAAATGTTGTGTTTGGCAGACCAGAACATCTCCCATGTGAATGCCAAATATCCTGACTCAGTGCATGACGCCTATGTCTTGAGGAATAGCGGCATCCCTTTTGTGACTGGGCAACTCCAGAGGGACCGGGTGTGGCTATTAGTAGAGGCCAAGGCCCCCACACAGTATAAGTTGGGGTGTGAGTATGGGGTTGTCCTTAAGGGTTAGTGTGTGTCTAACAGTTGCCCCTCGACATTTACAGATGACTCTGGTTACCCCAACCCTCATGGCTACTGACCCCAGTGAGGATTCTCAGGACAAGGGCAGAGGAAAGTTACAATGAAGCACATGGGCGAACAAGGAGGGTTATTGAGAGGACCTTCGGACTTCTGAAGGCCAGGTTCCGGTGCCTCTATCTGACTGGTGGATCCCTGTACTACTCACCCAAGAAGGTGTGCCAGATCATTGTGGCATGCTGTACATTGCACAACCTGGCCTTGAGACACCAGCTGCCTTTTCTGCTGGAGGATGAGCCTGGTGATGGTGTTGTGGCAGTGGTGGAGCCTGTGGACAGTGAGGAAGAGGAGGCACATGAAGAAGATGTGGACAAACATTATAAAGCAGTACTTCCAGTGACACACAGGTAAGAGACTGTAACTCAACTTCACATTTCAGTATACTTTTGGACATTGTACATGTCTGCCTCTTACCCTCTGTCTATTGACACTGACTGTTCCCTTAGGAATCCCTTTTTTCAGATATGTGTACACCCATTCTGGCTCCTACTATTTGTACTGCTGCCCACCAACTGTCATCCTGTGGTATAATTATTTGAATATAGACGATGCAATGCTTTGAGAATGTTGTAAGAATACATCTTTTCAATAATTACACTGACTCCAGTATGGTTTATATTATAAGGGTGTTTATTTTTTGTGCTAAATAGTATGGGGGTAAGTGCAAGGGGCTGGGGTGATGGTGGAGTAAGGTCCAATGTAGAGTCCAGTTCTCTTAGTTTCACAGGTGCATTGTCCAATGGGGCATAGGAAGTGGAGCAATGGCAGTTCAAGTTGCACAGGGTGACAGAGTGGGACAGAAGGGTGACAATCAGGAGAGTCTTATTTCCTGGCAGGGGTCTTGGCAATGTTTTCTGTCTTCTGCCTGGATCGCAGGGACCGTTTGCATGGTGGTTCTCCTTCTGCAGGGGGTAGGGTGCTGGTGGCCTGTTGGTCCTGTGGCGGGCCTCCTGTCCACTAGCGCTGGCGGAGGTGGAAGGCTGTTCCTTGGTTTGGCTAGTGTCAGGGGCCCTTTGTTGTGCCACTGCCTCCCTCATGGTCTTGCCCATGTCAGCCAGCACCCCTGCTACGGTGACCAGGATGGTGTAGATTTTGGTGAGGTCCTCCCTGATCCCCAGGTATTGTCCCTCCTGCAGCCGCTGGGTCTCCTGTAACTTGGCCAGTACCGTGCCCATGGTCTCCTGGGAATGGTGGTACCCTCCATGATGTTTAAGAGTGCCTTGTGGAGGGTCGGTTCCCTGGGCCTGTCCTCCCCCTGTCACCCAGCAGTCCTCCCAGCTTCCCTGTTGTCCTGTGACTATGTCCCCTGAACCGTATGCCCACTGCCACTGACCCCAGGTCCCTGATCGTCCTGTGTTTGTGGGGTTGCCTGGGGTCCCTGTAGTGGTGGACACACTGCTGATTGACGTGTCCTGGGAACAGAGGTATGGGTCCACTGGGTGAATGCTGCGGTGGTGTTTCCTGAGGGGGGAGGCTCTGTGGTGGTTTGGGACTGTGGCAGGGCAACCGACTGTCCAGAGGTCCATGATGGGCCAGGTTGGTCATCGTGATCCAGGCATGCAGAGCTGCTGTCATCACTGTGGGCCTCTTCTGGGGGGGTGTATGTTAGTGGCACCTCTTCTCCGGTGACGTTGGGTAGGGGTCCGGTTGGGATGCAAATGCATTGTTATTGTATCTGTGTGTGCCATCTTGTGCAATGGGTATGTTTCCCTGTATAATTGTGCTTTCCCTATCGCCTTGGCCTTGTGTGAGTTGTGATTATGTGGCCTGGATGATTCCCTCTAGTGTGCATGCTGTGGTGATGTGTGTCTATGGAGGTCTGTGATGGGTGTCCATGCATTGTTGTTGCATGCAGGGCTTGGTATTGGGATGGGTGGGTTGTGATAGTGGAATATATGTGAGTTGGTGGAGTGATGTGAGTGAGGGAAATGGTGGAGGTATGTGATGGCATGCATGTAGGGTGGGGGGATAAAGTAGTTAAGGCTTGACTTACCAGAATCCAGTCCTCCTGCTACTCCTGCGAGGCCCTCAGGATGCATGATCGCCAAGGCTTGCTCCTCCCATGTTGTTAGTTGTGGGGGAGGAGGTGGGGGTCCACCGCCAGTCCTCTGTACAGCAATCTGGTGTCTTGAAATCATGGAACGCACCTTCCCCCGTTGGTCGTACCACCTCTTCCTGTCATCCCTTGTTCTTTGATGCTGAGCCACGGCATTGACCCTGCCCATGATCCTCCGCCATAGCTCCATCTTCCTTGCAATGGACGTCTGCTGCACCTGTGATCCGAATAGCTGTGGCTCTACCCGGATGATTTCCTCCACCATGTCCCTAAGCTCCTCCTTAGAAAACCTGGGGTGTCTTTTGGATGCCATGGATGTGGTGTGAGTGATATGTGTGTGGATGTGCGAGGTGATGTGTCAGGGTGTATACTGTGATGTGTGTGGATGGTGTGTGGGTGATGGTGTTCTGTGCCTCTGATTGAGTGTGTGCTCTTTGCTTGTCTCTCTGTGCTTGTTTTTTTTTCATTGTAAGAGGTTGTGGGTAATGTGGATGTGTGTTTTATAGTGGTATGAGTGTGAGGGTGTGGTGTGTGTATATGTGTCAGGTGTGTGTATTTTGAATTGTCCAATGTGGTGTGGTTTTGGATATGTGTGTGTATTATGAGTGCGGCGGTGTGTACCGCCAATGGTTTACCGCGGTTGAGAGACCGCTGCGTTGATTCGTGGGTCGTGATACTGTGGGCGCATACCTGTTGGCGTGATGGTGTGGGTTTTGCTATAGTCAGTTTATCACTGACCTTTGGTCTGGCGGACTTGTGTGGGTGTCTGTATAGTGGCGGTATTCTCTGTGTGGGTTATAATACCCGTAGCGGATTACTGCCGCTGTCACGATATGTTGGCAGCCGTCAGCACGGCGGTAGGTGGCATTTACTGCCAGGGTTTTAATGAGGGCCCAAGTTCCAGAATGCAAGGAGCTTTTAGCACGAAATCGAAATCAGGATTAAGGTGCCACACATGACATGAAGACTTCTGGCTGTTTAAGTTGATCTTGCATGCTAAACAAGTAGTCACAGCTTTTGAAATAGAGAAAGGACATTCTTGGAAGCAATCAAAGGGGGTTTAGGGTAGTGGAGGAGATGGCAGAATTTACCTTCCAAACACATACGAGTACCTCAAAAAGCTTATGGTCAAACATTTACACTCCTGAAAAAAGAGGGATTTAGAAAAGACCTTTTGATTTTACTAAAATTATATGTGTAATATACTTAGGTGGGCTTCCAGCCAGCCCTCCTCATTCAATGTTCTGGTATTATGTCGTTCACATTTTTCTTCCACCCATTACAGTTCACAGCGTGGTTTATATTGACTAAATTCACTATGAGGTGACGCATTCTAATATTTCACAAGTAGCACATCCACACACAAAATAGTTCCTTCAGTGCAAGTTATTCCTATGGCAATGCATGGTTTTGAGGCCAAAAATATTTTGCTATTAGCCCCTCATTTTTTTTTTAGATTGGCAAAGGCCTAACAGCTTCCCCAACAATGAAGTTCTGCAAAAACCATGACAAACCAATCACTGACAAAGCCAAAAGGTTGTCAGCCAGTACAAGACTTACTGACTTTGCCAATGCTTGTTTAAAAAGTATGGGAACGTTTTCATCATAAAAAAAAAATATTGGAACGCTTATTCCAGAGGTTCATGATCGCGTCATTCCCTGCAAACCACCATCATCTTTACTTTGACAAATTTGGCCAATAAAATCACCCCAAATGCCTAAAATAGGCCCATAGATCGCTAAAAACTGGCACTGTGGCACCAGAGCCCTCCTTCTCATCTGTGGTGATTATCTTCATTTTACACCTTACTATGTATGAGTCTTTCAACTCTTGTTTTCCTTTAAGAGCAAGGCTAAGTGTGAGTTCCGCTCTACAAGCATCTCAAAAGCCTACAAATTACTCTCTCTTCCAGCACCCTTCCACTACAGAACCCTTGTGACATATTTGTGGTGTGAAGGCAATGTAAAAAATTAGAAAAGCTTGTGCTTACCAAAATAAAACCAACTAATTTTTTCTTTGTGTTTCGCAAACAAATGTGACACAGGGGAATGTTTGAAAACTCAATTTAGAAACTGGAACAACCACAGACCCAGAATAATGTTTACTCGTTTCTGTGTAAGCCATTGGAATAGCAAGGAAGGTGCATCCCTGCCTCAAGGGCCCTAATCAAACAAAAACAGAGTGGAGTGTCTAGAAAATATATGCCAGACGAGGCACGCCTCAAGTCTCAAGTGGCATGCTGTATTGTGAACCCATGCAAAAGTAGGAAAACTTTTCTGAATTGCTTCTTTCTTTTTGAAAATAAAATCAGACATTCTTAGAGTCATTTTATATGTACCCAAGAACAGAAAAACATTGCACACACATGTACTTACCCCTCATAGGGTCCTCCTCGTCTCAGTCCTAACAATTGAGGCTTGCCATCCACCCGACTTCTTTTCTTACTTTTTTTTTTTTAAGATAACTGCTCCTCCCCCTGCCTCGTCCTGTTTTGTTTCCTTTCCCAAGCAGCTTCGCTGGTGGTCCTTCCCGTCGCGCTCCTCTATCTGTAAGTACATTTCCCTTGTGGATTTATGTTCTTCAAATGTTTTCGTCTTACCTTGTTGTTCTGTGCTGCGGGAGCTCACAGTGGTTTTTCTGGTCCTGCTCTGATGGCTCCCTGTCCATGTTCAGAGCTGGGACACGGTGCTGTTGGCGTCGTAAGCGCGGCAGCAGCGAGCGCCGGTTGGCGGCTTCCTCCTATTTACGCATTTCTTTTGTTTGGTGTCATTGGGGCACTTGTTCTGTGGCGTTCGGTCTCACAAGGTAAGATTTGGTTACTATGGTAACCTTATTTATACAGAAGTACGGGCGCTGCTGTAGCGCGTTGTGTTATTTCCGTGTTGATGAACTTGCCTTCCCGCTGTTATGGCTAAGTGAGTGGATAAGCGTCTCCATTTACAGGTTCCTGTGCAGGACGACGCTGAGGAGATCCTGCATACTTCTAGGGATGATGTCCATTCCGTGGTGAAAGAGGCGGATGATGCTGCTTTGTTGGAGAAAGACCTTCCTGCTAAGTGCCAAAGGTTGGATGATAAGGTTCTTGATCAAGAGGACTGTAGAGGTCGCTATATGCAGTCAGATCAAGTTAAAGAGGCTTTGTCACATATTCATGCTCAGTTGGGATTTCCTGCTCAGCCAGTGGCTGAAGTGGAATATTTGTCGCAGTACAATGCATCCCCTTCTGACCGTTTGCCCTTCCATGAGGTTGTTCACAATCTCCTGCTTAAGGAGTGGAGTGACACTGACAAATCGACTATCCCTCGTTTTCTTAATAAGAGGTATCTATTGGAGGGCTTTGAAGGTAAGTTCCCTCAGCTCCCTAAAGTTAATACGATTTTGGCTTCTATGTCGTCTTCCGCTTTGGCTTCTGAAGATGCTGTCCTCTCTGATGCGGCGGATAAAAAGGTTGAGTCTGCCTTGAAGTGTGCTTATGCTGCCTCTTATTATAGAATCTGCGCCAATGCATATGTTGCGTATGATACGCAAACTCTTCTAAAGGACTTCCATGCCTTGTTTGATTGTCTCCAGGCTCATGGTGATCCATCGCACTTGTAGGCCAATATGGAACTTTTGTCTCAGTTTTTGTCTGATGCTACGTTTGATAGTCTTTGGGCCTCCACTGCTGCAGGTGGCGCTTCAATTGCAGGACGATGCCCCTTGTGGGTGAATCCTGGCAGTTGGAATCTGGCCAGCATTCCCTCATTTGTAAGCTGCCTTTTCTGGGACAGAAGTTGCTTGGTCCAGAACTCAATGACATGGTGGAGAAGGCAGCTGAGAAGAAGAAGATTCTATATCCTTTTAAACAGGGAATGAATAAAAAGCAATTGTTTTTTAGGCGTGGAGCTTTTCAGTCCCCGGAGCGTTTTCCCTTTTGTGGGAGGGCCCGTGGTCAGGAGGCTGCCATCTTTAACAATTCCCGGCCCTCTTCCTCAGGTACCTCTTCTGGCCAGCAGCACAAGTGACTATATGGCAGTGGGTGGTCACCTCAGGGCTTTTCTTCCTCAATGGAAGCGAGTCATCTCCGATGCCTGGGTCCTTTCCGTGGTGGAACATGGTTATCAGATGCGGTTCAAAGATGTAATTCCTCCTCCTCAGTTCTGGCTTACTCCTTCTCCAAAGTCTCCAGAACTGTATTGTAGTCTCCATGTGGGCATAGAGTTGCTGTTGTTGAAACAGGCAATTGTTCCAGTTCCAGAGTTGCAGAGGGGTTTGGGCTTTTACTCGACTCTGTTTTTGGTCCCAAAGCTATACGGTTCCTTTCAGCCCATCCTCAACCTCTGGGCTCTGAACAAATTTCTGCTTGTGGAACATTTCAAGATGGTGTCCCTTCCTTCAATCATTCCTCTTCTCATGAAGGGGGATTTCTTGGCCCTGTTGGATCTTCAGGATGCTTACTTTCACGTCCCGATCCATGTGGAGAGTCAGCCATTCCTGAGGTTCACAGTCTTCAACCAGCACTTTCAGTTTCAGCTCCTCCCTTTCGGCTTGGCCACTTCGCCGAGAATGTTCATGAAGGTATTTGCCCCTTTTGTTGCTTTTTTACATTTGCAGGGTGTTGTCCTTTACCCTTATTTGGATGATTAGTTACTTTTTGCTTATCTCTTTTCAATGCTCAGCGACAAGTGGAGTTGGCGCTGGGAGCCCTATACAACTTTGGTTTCCTGGTGAATCTTCAGAAGTCTCACCTTGTTCCCTCCCAGTTGAAGATGTTCATCTGTGCCTGTTTGGATACTCGACGGGGTGCTGTCTTCCTACCGGATGACAGGATTCTTTCTCTTCAATTGGCAATGTCAGACTTGTTGACTCATTCGCACAGTTCTGCAAGGTGCTGGTTGAGGGTGCCAGACCTGTTGCCGGCCTCCACTGCTGTGGTCGTCTGGGCGTGGTTTCAGTTGAAGCTGATTGTGAATCAGCCTCATCTATTGGGTCAGAATGTGGTAGTCAGGACCGACAGCCAGGTGACCAGGGCTTACCTCAACAGACAGGGGGTACGAGGTGCGAGTTCCTCAATTTGGTTCCATCCCAAATTTTTGCTCGGTCAGAGACTCATTTTCTCCTTCTAAAAGTGGTATGCATCAAGGGGGAGATGAATTATTGGGCGAGCAGTCTCAGAACCTTCTGTCCTCTGTGATGTTTCACCTGGCCCGGCTTTTGTTCCTCTTGATTTGCCAGAGGATCGGGATCTCTTTGCATCCTCGCACAATGCACATTGCCCTAATTTTTGCACGGAACTTCTGTCTCCTCTTGCCTGGGCGGTGGATGCTCTGTCCATCCCTTGGCCACCGGGGCTGCTTTATGCTTTTCCTCTGATCCCTCTCCTGCCCTGGGTTCTGCAGATGATCAGCGTGGAGCAATCTCATGTGATCCTCATTGCTCCTTACTGGCCTCGCTGTCACTGGTTTTCTATCCTACTTTCTCTGTGCTTTTTGGTTCTCCCTCACAGGCCCTCTCCCGTTCATCTTCCTTTCCTGACGGGCTTGTTGGCGTCCCGGTTACGTCTGATGGCTTGGCTCTTGAACCGGTACGTTTGCTTCAGTTGGGCTGTTCTTCTCAGGTTGCTTTGGACATTCAGTCTTCCAGGAAGCAGTCTACTTTGAAGTCTTATAATAATCATTGGAGGTCTTTTTCCTCCTGGTGCCGTTCTCATTCTGTGGACCCTGCTGTTGTGGCTCCTTTTCGGATCCTGGACTTTTTGCGGGATGGGTTCTTGAAGGGGTTGGCCCTCAGCACTCTGTCTGCCCAGTGGGCTGCTATCCTCGCTTGTCGCTCTTATTCTGGTGACTTGTCTTACTTGTCTCCCCTGGTGTTACGCTTGTTCCGTAGTTTCAGGTTACAGCGCCCTCCAGTCTGGCAGTTGATTCCTTCATGGGATTTGTCCATTGTCCTGAGGGGTCTGCAAGGAGCTTCTTTTGAGCCTTTGGAAGAGGCTGATTTGCTTTGGCTTTCGGCTAAGGTGGTTTTCCTGTTGCTCCGGTTGGATCCTAGGTTTGTTCTTAAAATGTCTTCGTCATTTCATGTTTCTCAGGAGGTGGCTCTGCCTGTTTTTTCTGATTCCTCTTCATCCCTTCCCTTTTCCTTGGATGTCAGAGGGGCTCTTCTGATTTATTTGGATCGTACAAAGCCATTTCGGTTGTCTCAGTCCCTGTTTGTGCTTTGTGGTTCTGTCTCCAAGGGTTCCAAGGTTTCCACCCAGACTCCGAGTAGGTGGGTCAGGCAAGCTGTTGCCTGTGCTTATGTTGCTGTGGGGGAATCTCCTCCTGCTGATATACAAGGGAGGTCCACTCTGGCAGATTCCACTTCCTGGACGGAGTCTTGGGGGATTTCCCTTTTGGAGATTTGCAGGGCAGCCACTTTGTCGTCTCCTCTTACATTCCCCACTCATTACCGTCTTTCTGTGTGTGAAGATCTTGATGGTCATTGTGGGTCGGCAGTTTTGTCTACTGCTGCTAAGTTATCTGTTTTGCTCATTAAACACGTTTGCTGATGTCACTTTGCATCCGTGTTTTCTTTCTGCTTGGTTACTTCCTCGTTTGTTAGGACTGGGATGAGGAGGACCCCATGAGGGGTTATGTTCCGTTATGTACCGGTAATATTCATTACCCCGATTAGGGGTCCTACTCGTCCCAGTCTTCTTCTGTCTCTCCCTCCCTCCCTGTTGCACCTTGTCTGGTTCTGCTTGGTAACATACAGGGCGAGGCAGGGGGGAAGGAGCTGTTATATAAAAAAAAAAAGAAGGACTTTCAGTGTTACTTCTGTCGGGTGGAGGACTAGCCTCATTTGTTAGGACTGGGATGAGGAGGACCCCTAATCGGGGTAATGAATTTTACCAGTAAGTAACGGAACATTACCCATCATGTGTAGATCACATGCCATGGCGGAGAGGTGGCACTAGTTGTGGCACCAATTCCGAAAGCCCTTTTCCTGAAGATATTTTTCTCTACAGGTAAGTTCGTATGATCAATGTGTTAAACTGAAAAAACTGAAATGTGCGTATTCATAAATCAAATAAAAACGCTGTAATTTGTACAACATATAAACATAAATATATGCATGTGTGCAGATTACGAACCATTGATGATTCTCAAAAATCAGGTCTACAATGCAAAAACAGAAGGATTCACAGCAGGTAATTTAAGCTCTTGGGGCCACAATCAATATGAAAAGGAGAAAAGCACAATTGTTCCCTAGGGTTCTTTTACGACAGGTGTGCTGCATGTATCCAGCCTGTCGCTGTACATTTACTAAAATCCTTGATATTCAACAAATGCAATTGTGGGCCACTTTTTGTAAAATAATATGGGATTGTATAGTTATATAATCATAATACCACAGTTGTTAGGTATTTGTGCAGACTGCACGATGAATGAATGTGTGATTTATATACATATATTCATAAGTCGCAACAGGGATGTCACAACAATTGTCCATCAATAAATTCCAATCCAATATTTTCTATTTTTGTGCCACAAATGTATTAATGACTACTGTGTGGTTGAGTCGCCGTTTAAACCTTGTGAAATGATTATGTGGATCTCATCAAGCAAAGCTGTCTTACTAATAGCCTGTAATAAAAAAAGAATTTGCATACTCACTCAAGCAGAGATGTGTTTATGTCTTCATTTTATGGGTGACCACAATGATATTATGTTTTCAACAGCGTCTCCTCCATAATGGCGGAGGAGCGTCGCCCCCCTGCTCAAAGGCAGCAGATGAAAAATACAATTAAAGTAATAGCAATTTTTGTACAATTTAATTTTTCACTGACAGCCGACATGCCTCGGGCCAGGACATCCTCTTGGACAGCAGCATGGAAGAGGAGTGGCGGACACTTGTAAGTGCCCGTGTCACATTGGCCGGCTGTCTTAGGACAGCCAAGTAGACATGAGCACTTATATTTCTCCAACCCAGCTGTGTTGCACAGCCGGGTAGAGAAAAGGCACAGGCTCCCTGTCCCTGAGCGAGCTTCAAACGAGCTGGCTCAGGCCAATCCCAACCCTATTCTCATGCTTCGTAATAGCATGAGAGCAGTGTCTGGATTGGGTGGGGACTCTGTGAGCCTGTGCTGTGTGGCCCACGGACTGCTGGGAGCAGAGAAGCACTGAAGTGGCCTGCAGCGTCAAGTAAGTCCTTTTTTTATTATTATTCAGCCCCCTTCCTACCTCACCACTTTTTATTTGTAGTACCCTCCACTGGATGTTTTATGAGAATAGTTTAACATGTGAAATAAAGGATGAATAAAATGCTGATAGATATGGGTTATTGTCATGTATCAGTGAAATCTGAGAATGTTTATTGTTGTAACAATGTTCTGTTGTCATTATAAGACAAGATGTCTATTGTTTTACACATAGTTAGCCTGTGAAGTCATCCTTAAGGGCGGAACATTTATGACTATGGACTGACAATATATACAATTGTTGCAATCTTGCATGGAAGAGTACAGATGAGAACTGTTCTCAGGACAAACCTGAGAACCAACACCAATGTTTCAAGTTTGAATCGCATGATTGATTTCTATTGGATGTTAGGCCATTAAGAGCATGTGGACTGAGATGAGCTGTCTCTTTACAGCTGTCTGTGCATCCCATCCTGCTTGCTGAATCCTTTGGATTCTGAGACGTTATGCCTTCTATGCCCTTGCCCCTTTTGAAATGCATTGCTGAGACTTAGCTATTTTTCCCTTGACCCAAAGAAGATGACTCTTGATTGAGCTTTTGAAATGCTGATGCCTCACTTTTCATTTCTCTTTTGTCCACTTTAGTTAGTGACGTGTTGCCCAAGGTTACCTTTTTCCAAATTCTTGTTGCCCTTTTCGTCTGTTGCCACATATGTTCCGCCCAGCACATGCTAATCCCTGATTGACTAATCCGTAGTTTTCCTTGCTAAAACTAGGTGAACCTTGATGATTTGAATTGCCATACTGCTTATTAAAACTGAGCAATGCTTGTTTACTTTACATCAGGTAATCCTACTTATGTTCTGTGTAGTATTTGTAGAGTGCCTAGTTCTGCTAATGTTAGTTGACCTGAACTTATTTTTTTGCCTTGGTGATACTGTATCTTTACAACTTTGTTTTGAGAATCTCCTACATGACTTTGAGTTGGGAAGCGACCTCAACGACTCTTGAACAACTGCGTGCATTGTTCACGAAAGCAGAACAATGCTTTCCTGAACAACAAATCTGTTTTCCTCTGCCTTAACCACACATGTCCTAAACAATGAACATGCATGGTTAAGGCAGAGAAAAACAGACTCAGGATTGGAGAGGACGCGGTCAGGTAAGTGGGGCTGGGATAGGGTTGGGGGTAGTTTTAGGGGCAAGGGTAGTTTTAGTTTTTAAGGGCAGGGTGAGGGGTCGGGTTGTTTTAGTTTTTTAGGGGCTGGATGGGGGTCAGGGTAATTTTAAGTTTTAATGGCGGGGTGGTATAGGGTAGTTTTAGGTTTTAGGGGTGGGATGAGGGTCGCAGTAGTTTTAGGGGCGGGTGGGGGGTTGGGGTAGTTTTAGTTTTTAGGGGAGGTGGTCGGGTAGTTTTAGGTGTTAGGGGTGGGGAGGTTGTAGTAGTTTTAGGGGGGTCAGGGTAATTTTAGTTTTTAGGGGCAGGGTTGGGAGGTTGGGGTAGTTTTAGGTTTTAGGGGTGGGGGTCACCGTAGTTTTAGGGGCAGGGTGGCTGTAGTTTTAGGGGTGGGGGTCAGGGTAATTTTTGTTTTTAGGGGTGGGGATCAGGGTACTTGTAGGTTTATGGGGTGGGTGGTCGGGGTAGTTTTAGGGGTGGGGGTAATTTAAATTTTAGGGGTGGGGTCGCAGTACTTCTAGGGGCGGGGTGGGGGATCGGGGTAGTTTTAGGGGTGGGGTTCAGGTAGTTTTAGGGGCAGGGTAGGGGGTTGCAGTAGTTTTAGGGGCGGGGTGGGTATCAGGGGGGTCGCATGCTGGAACCATATATGCCATTCCACGCATGCCTTTACCAGGCATGCCTTTACAATGAAAAATCAGTGTTAAGGCATTCGTGGTAAAGACATTAGTGGTAACAACGTGATCATTGTTCCAACCGCGTTGTTTAGGCATGGGTGGTTCCAGCATGCGTTGCTCCGACATATATTTCTTTGAGCCTAATCTTGTAATAAAACCTTTTAACTTTATTTCCAATGGAGTTTTCCTTATTTGGCCACATTGGTCATACTGTGTAATTGAAACGGGTTGTATTGAAATAAGATGATTTGTATTCAACACCCTTATACCGGCCCCAAAGATCCATTCACCTCGTCAGGCATTGATTCCTGCGAAGGAAGAAATGCTCCAGCAACACCAAGCAAAATGTTAGGTCAGTTTTTAATCCCACCAATATGGCTACCTGACACAATGTTGCTCAGTTTAGTGGCTGCCATATCGAGATATGTTGGGCCAAATTTATAACTTTTTATGTAATGCAACACAACACAATGCGCAAGGCACCTTGTTGCACTGTGTGAAAGGGAGAGTGGAGAATGTGCCACATCCATCAAGATATGGTACATTCCTGCCCTCTCTGTGTGCTGCCGCACTTTTGACTTCTTTCTTTAATGGCGGCATCCTTCCAGCATGGTGCAAGGGTTCCTGCGTTGCAGGCAGCATTGTTTTGTGCAGGAAGGGATACCTTCCTGTGCATAAACAATCTTTTGAGGCTTTTTCCTCTTTCTATACATGTTGCGGAAGGCAGCACACATAAAAAGAGGTCCAAACAAGGAAAAATAAATATATTTCTCTTTCTTACACCTCCTCTGGAAAGTGTAGCATTTTTGATGCACTCCTAGGTATACCACTCATTGTAAATCTGGAAATGCGCCAAAATCATGGGCGAATGCTTGAGAACACCAGCACTCCACCCATGCAACACCTCCTCTGTGGCAGAGTAAAGCAAAGCAGTGACTTGCATTGCCCTGTGTTGCTCCAGATTTACCAAGCAATGCAGGGCCACACAAATTAACATAAGCATGTATGCTAAACCTTCAAGTATTTCACTGGAACAATTAGTACTGAGATTTCTTTAAGCCAGAAATGCCTAAATTTACCAAAGCAAGTGTCTCTTCAGAGTCACACTGCATACCGCCTGGGGGACTGACACCACACTTCTCTGTCGGACAATAGGTGGCATCCACTGCCCCCTGGTGGACAGATCTGGCAACAACAGCATCTGTGTTCTTTTATCCTTAGTTTATTATACTGCCTCAAACTACATCTCCAAAAAAGAAAAACACAACTGGAACTCTTCATTTACCTAGTGCCGTTCAATGTTTGTCTGCCGACTGCTAAGCATAACCAGTTTTGACAGGTGAAAAAACTGGAGGGGGGGAGGGGCAATATAGATCTTACTTAGGTGATCCTTGGGGCACATGTGCCTGGGATTAGTATCTTACATCTGTGCATGCCCACAAAACAGTTACTTTTCTTGCAGTTTCTGGATGAGGTGTGTAGTGCACTGTGCTGGGCAGAGTCTGACCCCTCGGTCCCGTCCTAACTAAGGACGAGATCTGGCCACACAGCTGCGGCAGAATGAATGATCAAAGCAATGGATGCACAAGCATCTTCTGAGTTCTGAAGCGCCCAATGCACATTCGGTCGCAAATGGAACAATAACCTTCCCTGAATTTCTAGATGGACCCCGTGTTTGTGCCCCGTCAGACAACCCAAGTGCACAGTGAGTGTAGCTAATCTGATTGCTACCTTTGCTGCTTTTGCATATTGTCAATATTGCCTTACATCACATCAGTTTGGCTGTGTCCTGTGTCTTGTGTGACTGCTGGGTGTGCTTGTTGCCTGTGGCTGAATTTTGACCATATTTTTGGCATCAATCAGGGGTGGGCGGAACTACGCATAATCTTGCAGAGTTTTGTATGTAACTCCGTGGAATTACGTGGAGTAAAACTCTGCGAGTCCCACCCACCCCTAGAAATTACAGAAAAATGTTGTGAAATTACATGTAATTGAGCGAAATGCATCCCGCACTGAAAAAAATCACCTGGACAATCCGTTTGGATAAAATGCAACTTGAAATTTAATTTTGAATTGTTTCCCAGTTGGTTGAGTTTAAAACCCTGCAGCTTGCTTTCAGATTTGCAGTTTGCCACTTAAAAATTACCCGAACTGTGCGTTGAGGTAAAATATCTATCTGAAATGTTTGTTGACAGCCCATAGTAAAGGAACTGATGCTTGCATTCGAAACACTGCAGTTCACGTTCAGACTTGTAGTTTAGCACAAAATAATTACCTAAATGGTCCACTTTGGTAAAAAACCTACTTGCAATGCCAGTTGTGGTAAAAAAATACCTTACCATTGTGTACATTAAGAATACACTAGATCAAGTGTTTGCTTTGTTTTTTCTCATTTGGAGATTCACCTTTCTCACAATTGAATGAGCCATCCATTTTAGAAGAGAACTGTATACTACTAATTGCACACCATAGTTAAAAAATTTTGGCATTGGATCTAGATTTGTAGAAATTAAATGTAATAAATATGACTTCAGACACTAAAGGGGCGTCCGTTTGTACATATGTTCCCTTCAACAAGTCAATAGTGGCCCCAGTGACCACATCCCTCTGGACCAAAAGATATTTATAAAGCAGAAGGGACACGCAGCCCTCTCCTTGAGCCACAAGAGACCCAGGGACCCCATTCCCCTGGACCCTGAAGGGGAGTGGGACATGCAACTGCTTTCCCCGATGCACTAGTGGCCGCAGCCAGGGAAATAGTTTCCCTGGCGCCAAAACACATATTTTAAGGTGAGAGGTGTGTGGTACTCTTCTCCCAGCCACGCTGGGTCCTAGGGAACCCCATCCATCCCCCAATGCTTTCTTTTATTATAAAGGAAGTGGGTTTGTGGCACCCTCCACATGCCATTTTGGCCAATATTGCTTTCTTTTATTATAAAAAGGAGAGGGAACACATTCCTCATCTCCATGACCCTCTTGGCCCTAGGGACCTAACCCCCTGGGGTCATCAGTCCCCTCCCCATGTTCCTCTGGGCCCCAGGGACCCTATCCCTGAGGGTCTTCTTTTTTTAAAAAGGGGGAGGGTGAGGCACGGTCCCCCTGTCTCCTTATGGTCCATCCTTTATTACTTTTAGGTGAGTGTCTTCTGGGGCCCCTAAACACTACATGGGGGGCCATGAGGGGTGTCCCAAGCCCCTGCATCCACAGCTGGCTCCCGAGCCAGCACCATACATGATGCTGGTGGGATCCATCACTGTTTTTTTGCTCCGGCCCTGTGGGATCAAAGTACAGTTCCCTGCCCAGGAGAGTTGCCAAGCAGGGAACCACTGTGTCCTAGAGGTGGGCTCTCTGGGACAATTTAGATGATTGTGCCCTGGGTGATGGGGTCCCTGAGGTTGATATTAGCATAGGAAAGTAGGCGCACCTCCTCCCTCCCCTTCTATTCATTTTTTGCCCCAGGGGATGGGGTCCCTGGGGCCCAAAAGAGGCTTGTAAAGGGGTTGTTGCCCCTCCCCTTAAAACTTAAGTTTGGCTGCAGGTTTGGGGTCTACAGAGCCCTCAGTGGCTTGTGTACCTGCCCATGCCCCCTCCTCAAAAAAAAAAAAAAAAAAAAGACCGCTGGGTCCTGACCCAACCTGGGAGTCTCTTTTAATTATAATTAAAACTACGACAGGCATTTCTTTTATTTATTTTTTTAAAGAGCTGTGATCCTGCAGAATTGCATCAATTTCAAAACAATATATAATATTTTGTCCCTAGGGTAGTTCCTCTGGGACCCCACCACTGGTTTTAGAGGGTAGGGTAACCTGATCTATTATTTTATTTATTTAACTTCAGGACAGCGGACTAAGTACCTGAGTCATAAAATGTCTGCCTGCAGCATTTTCCTTCACGTTGCAAGCAGCCAATCAGAGCCTTGCTCCCGCAGAACCCATGCTCTCTCAGGAGCAAGAAAGTCCAATTGTAAAAAAAAGTTACCTTGGCCAATCAGGCCCTCTGTTCTTTTAAATTGGGTTTGAGAGACTCTCATGAAAGTCCCTTGACACATTTGCCCCATTTTTTGATGCAAAAGCAGTGCAAACTTACAAAATACAATTATATTTTGTAGGTTTGCACCACTTTTGTGTCAAAAAATGGCGCAAATGTGGTGCAAAAAAAGTGCATTAATATCTTAAAAACTGCTGAACACAATTATACCAAACTACAAAAAAGCATGCTTTCTGGACCAAAATCTAGCTTCCTGAAAATTTTTGTATGATTTCTTTCTGCAGTTTTTGTGATATTGCTTTCCAAAAAAGTCTAAGGAAAATGATGTTGATCTTCAATTTTGGGACCCCCTCTTTTTCTCAGCCTCCACTTGACAGAGAACACTGAAACTTTTCATGGGCAAACCTGGCAAAAAGAGCAATTTTCTGAAAGGTTTTGTGAAGATTTGTTAGTCTGCACCAAAGTTATTACTAAAACAAAAGAGACATTTCCTATGGAAACACTGACCTAGCTATTCCTATTGAGTAGTTAACACTGGGCAGTTATTGATAGAACCCATTTCCTTGGAAAATTCTTTTTTTCTTTGCTAATAACTTTGGCATTGCTTGCTGAATTTTCATGAAACTTTAAAAAAAACAAATTAATATACCTCAGCTCCTTCCTTGAAAGTTTTGTTGTGATCTGTCAAAATGGGAGTGGAGGTCCCAAAATTGATTTTACCCTTGCAGTTTTTGGTACGGAAATTAGACACAGTTACATTAAAAACTACTGAATGGAATTACATCAAATTGGGCAGAAAGCTAGATCTTGGACAAGAAAGCATGCTTTTTATGATTTTGTGTAAATGTAATTAGTATTTATAGAGAGGGTAAGGTTGAAATCTTTGTATATTTCACAAGCAGAGGATCCCTGGAGCTGACAGATCTTGAGATAAGCTCTGATTGGCTGCCTCCAAATCAAAATATATTGCAGCAGCCAGTTTATGATTCACGGGCTCGGTCCCCTGTCCTACAAAAATGAGGGCCCAGGAATTGCTTTCTCAGAGACAAACGCATCAGAATTTATTAAAATGACTCAACAACTCACACCAAACTATTGTATGTCACTGACCATGGCCTTATCCATTTGAAAAATGCTGAAAGGACATTCCATTGTGAAAAGCCTTGTTGCTAGTAATGCTCTCCCCCACTCTAAAATGAATTACATGGAATTCACAGGAGTCGCAGCTTCCCTTTCCCTGATAAGAATGTTCTTTTTGAGTAAATATATAGTTATATGACTTATGTGTTGAGCAGCAAGACAAAGATTTAGCTCTATAAGCATACGTTTTGCAAAAAACAAAAAAAGGAAGGACTTGAACCGTGTACTGCTTCTCAGTTAAATCAGAAAACAGCCTGAGCTAAAAGAAAGAGGTGCAGTTCTAGCAACACAAACTTCCCTTACCCAGCAGAAACTATTAACACTCCTCACCTGGACTTCCATTTTATTCAAAAGGAGAAAAAAAGGTTAAATGCACACGCCCAACCAAGTAGTCCGTGTGCAACGTTAGCATCGGTAAAAGCAGCCTCCAGTTGAGAAATAATCTGTAGTAGAATGTAATTCTATCTGCTGGGCACAGGGCAATAAATACATTTACTCAGCTTCCCCCAACTATGGCACCACTTGCTTTCGTCACCTCTTAAACCGCTTAAACTCACAATGCCAGCAAACTGTGCAGCATGAAATAACCCATCTGGCCTTAGGTTAAAGGATCCACTGCACCAAAAGTCCAAAAATAGTAGAGATATTAATGAAGCTGCTGAACCTCTGCAACACATGTGGCTGCTCATCAGAGAGGGTTGCCTTGGCTCTCTTTACACCAACTTTACAGTCACAAACTACCTGTCCTGGTTAATCAGCAACTTTTTGCTCAGCAAAAAATTTTTTTTTTCATGAGGCACTCAACGTACAGCTGACATATGTGCTGAGGACCCTAAACGACAAGTCAGCTGGTGGTAAACTGATCCCCCTCAGCGCTACTTTATTATCTAACTAGTACAGGGCCAATGATCAAGCTTCATCACCTTGAAGATTCTGTGACACACCTTCCCCCACCCCGGATTTCCACACATGGTGCAGGCTGCTATCTCTCTTGCACTATCCAAACTGGATTATGCCACTGGCCTCTATCATGGATCATCCCTTTCTATTATTGTGAAAGAACAGGGCTGATTGCAGAGGCCCCCAAACCTTTTGCCCCCATTTTCCACATTTTGCTGGTGTTTTCCTCACTCTGATGGTGCCCTGGGTACTGCTAGCCAGTCCCAGGACCTGTGCTCTGTGTAAAATCAGTATGCAAATTAGTCTTATTATAATTGGCTAAGTCAACCTACCTATACGTCCCTAGTATATGGTAGGGCATGTAGGTTTAGGGACCCCAGCATAGGAGGTGCCCAGTGTCAATTTAAAGTCAGGCCTGCCTTGCTGGCTTCTTTTAAATTAAAGTTACATGCAAATTTGACTTTGGAATTAAAAGTAGTTCCAAAGTCTTAACTACCTTATTTTTACATATATCCCCCCTAAGGTGTGCTCTATGTGCCCCTAGGGCTGGGTGCCATGTAACTATAAGCAGGAACCTTATAAAAATAGTTTTAAAAGCCCTGCTGAGGTAAAACTGCCAAATTTGTTTTTCCCTCATTGTAGTGAATGGCTTCCATAGGCGGGAATGGGGAGACTTTATTTTAATTTTTAAAGTCCCCTTAAGTAACAGATACCAGAATTTTGGTATCAAATTAATTGTCATAATAAATCCAACAACTTCCATTTGTGGGATTTAATATAACTTGTTCAGGTAAAGAGTTTTAAACTTTACCTGAAAAGTTGCCAACTTCAGCCCTGCAGTGTTTTTGCTGCTGTGCTCTGATTGGCCAGCCTCTGGCAGCCTGGCCAGGCTGCCTTGATGAGGTGTGAAGTGGCCTGGCTCCACACAAAGAGATTTGCATGTGGGAGGAGATCTCCCCTCAGCAGATTGTGAAGCAGGAAGGGGGAGGGCTGCCAAACTGGTCTTCAAAGGCAGAGAAGGACATTTGGAGCAACCCAGCAATACCCTCACATCCTGCAAACCCAGACAATTAGGTGCCCCCTTGATTAGATTAGGAAAAGGCAGGAGAGGGGTGTGTTTAGGATTTTTAGCCACACCAGTGGGTGGGCTCAGCCAGATGTAACCTCCAAAAATCACTTTCAGCCATGATGGACTTTTGAGGAATGTTGCTCCCTGGGATTGATTTATGCCCCACTTCCCAGGAAGTGGTCATCACAGTGGGAGGACCATGCCCCTGATTGGAGAACCAGGACCCCCTTGTTTTTCACCCAGGAGCAAGGATAAAACTGGCAGACCCCACACCTCAGTTCCCTACCAGATCCTTATCAGATTCCAACAAGGAAGAACTACAGGAAGAAGGACTGCACTGCTGCGCCCCTGACCTGCACCTGGACACTGCACTCTGGAGGACTGCACCAGCTGCACACTTGGGCTTCACCACTAAAAGGACTTTACCTGTCTTCTACTGATTCAAGAAGGGACTCCCTTTTTGCTACAGGTTCAAAGGAGCTGCCTAGAGTCTCCTGCATCAAGTCCTGCAAGCAGAGCCCAGCTGACCAGCGTCCAGTGGCCTGGTGAGGTAAAACGACCAAATTCGTTTTCCCCTCATTGTAGTGAATGGCCTCCATATGCTAGAATTGGGAGACTTTATTTTAATTTTTAAAGTCCCCTTAAGTAACAGATACCAGAAGTTTGGTATCAAATTAATTGTTATAATAAATCCCACCACTTCCATTTGTTGGATTTAATATAACTTGTTCAGGTAAAGAGATTTACATTTTACCTGAAAAGTTGCCAACTTCAGCCCTGCAGTGTTTTTGCTGCTGTGCTCTTATTGGCCAGCCTCTGGCAGCCTGGTCAGGCTGCTGGATGAGGTATGAAGTAGCCTTGCTCCACACAAAGAGATGTGCCTGGGGGAGGAGATCTCCCCTCAGCAGATGGTGAAGCAGGAAGGGGGAAGGGCTGGTCTTCAAAGGCAGAGAAGGACATTTGGAGCAACCCAGCAACACCCTCACATCCTGCAAACCCAGACAATTAGGTGCCCCCTTGATTAGATTAGGAGAGGATAGGAGAGGGGTGTGTTTAGGATTTTTAGCCACACCAGTGGGTGGGCTCAGCCAGATGTAACCTCCAAAAATCACTTTCAGCCATGATGGATTTTTGAGGAACGTTGCTCCCTGGAATTGATTTTTGCCACACTTCCCAGGAAGTGGTCATCACAGGGGGAAGGACCCTGTCCCTGACTGGAGAACCAGGACCCCCCCTGTTTTTCACCCAGGAGCAAGGATAAAACTGGCAGACCTGCACCCACTTTAAAAGTTCCAATTCTTTTTGTAGCTTGGTTTTAAGCATCTGCATTTTTTGAATGGTTACTTTAACATGTATTGATAGGGGGGCCAATGATTTGTTATGCAGCAAAATATTCCATGAAGCAGACCATTCACAGTTACTTAGTTTAATAGATGGTTTAGATTTAATCTCCAACCCCATGGGATAGATGTTAAGTTTCTTATAGATTTGTAAATGTGCTATTGTAAATGTGTTATCAATACGTGTTAACGTAAACATTAAAAAAATGCAGATGCTTAAAACCAAGCTACAAAAATAATTGGAACTTTTAAAGTACACAAAAAGTGACTCTGAAGTGGCACACATACTGCAGAGAATTGCAGAAGTAAAAAAGATCACAGCAAGAAATGCTTTTAAAATTAAGGGGGTCATTCTGACCTCGGCGGTAAAAGTCGCTTACCGCCGGCCAGAAGGCCGCCATAACACCGCCGCGGCCGCGGTAAACCGCCACGGTCATTCTGACCCGCAACTGGCAAACCGCCAAAAACCCGACATCCACAAAAATCCGCCACACCAAAGGTCAGCGGGAAACTGGCGATGACCAAACCTCCACCGTCACGCCAACAGAAATACGCCCATGCCATTCCGACCCACAAATCCCCGCAGCGGTCTTTCAACCGCGGTATTCCATTGGCGGTACACACCGCCGCGGTCAAAATACACACACCTTTACAAAACACATCCACATTGGATAATTCAAAATACACACACCTGAGACACATACTCACACCACTCCCACACACCCAATCCAGTATAAAACACACACCCACATCACCCACAAACCCCTACGACCACAATTGCGAGTGAAGGACAGAGAGAGAGAGCACAGCATAGAGTACACCATCACACAGAGGCAAATCACAACATCACCCACACACTTTCCACGCACAAAACACCATACACCACCACACTCACCACACTCTACAACACATACACCACCCCTCACCTCATCCACACCACCCCATGGCACCCCAAAGACACCCCAGGTTCTCTGACGTAGAACTCAGGGTCATGGTGGAGGAAATAGTTTGTGTAGAGCCCCAGCTCTTCGGGGCACAGGTGCAGCACACCACCATTGCCAGAAAGATGGAGCTATGGAGCAGAATAGTGGACAGGGTCAACGCTGTGGGACAGCATCCACGCAATCGGGACGACATCAGGAAGCGGTGGAACGACCTACAGGGGAAGGTGCATTCCATGGTATCAAGGCACAACATTGCGGGGCAGAAGACTGGTGGCGGACCCCCACCTACTCCCCCAGAATTCACAGCATGGGAGGAGGAAGTCTTGCACATCCTGCATCCTGAGGGCCTCGCAGGAGTAGGCGGAGGAATGGACTCTGGTAAGTCAAATTTTCACTACTTCATTCCCCCCACCCCACCTGCATGCCAAATCATACCCCCACCCTCACCCCCACCCCCATCACACCAACTCCTTGCTAATGGCTCACCATCACAACCCACCCATCCCAAAACCTAGCCCTGCATGCCTCCCCAAAGCATGGACACCCATCCCCAAAGCATGCCCACTGCACACACCCATCACCCCCACAAGCCACCATCACAAAAGCCCCCACAAGGGAATGCCAGCACTGGGGGACACGGCCACCCACCCATTACACGAAATGCCACACACAGAAGCAATAACCATACTCTTATACCCCTGCAGGACCCGAACACCACCACACTGCCACGGAGGGTCCAGAGATGTCCATCCCACCCCCAGAAGAGGCCCCCAGTGATGACAGCAGCTCTGTCTCCCTGGACCCTGATGACCAGCCCGGCCCATCGGGGACCTCGGGACAGTCGGTTCCCCACAGACAGCCACAGGCTACACCAGACCCAACCCCCTCTGGGAACACCAGCACAGCTCCCACCCAGCGGGCCCATGCCTCTGTCTCCAGGACACGTCAATCAGCGGTGTGTCCACCACTACAGGGCACCCAGGTTGACCCACCACCCCAACAACAACAGGGACCTGGGGGCAGTGGTAGTGGGCACACCGTCCAGGGGACAGAGGCCCAGGGAAACAGGGGAACTGGGAGGGCTGCTGTGCAACAGGGGGGGACAGGCCCAAGGAACCGACTCTCCGAGAGGCCCTCTCCTCCATCATGGGAGCATACCACCACTGCCAGGAGACAATGGCTACTGTACTGGCCAGGTTCCAGGAGATCCAGGTCATGCAGGAGCAACAGTACATGGGGTTCAGAGAGGAACTGAGGAACATTAGTTCCGCAATGGGGACCATCGTCGTGGCCCTAACCCAGATAGTCACCACATTGCAGGACCATGTGGCACCACAAAGGGCCCCTGTCACTAGCCTGGACCAGGAACAGCCTACCACCTCCGCCGGTGCTAGTGGACAGGAGGCCCCCACACAACGACAGGCCACCAGAACCCCACCTCCTGCAGAAGAAGAACCACCCCGCAAGCGGAACCTGAGATCTCACAAGAAGACAGAGTAGGATTGCAAGACCCCCGCCAGCAAACGATACCCCCTGATGTCATCCCACTGTCCCACATTGTCACCCTGTCCAACCTTGAACTGCCCCTGCTCCATCCTTCCACAGGCATATGGACAATGCACCTGTGCGACTGAGAACTGGACTCTGCCATGGACATTACTCCACCATCACCCATCCCCGTTTTACAATCATGTTCCATAAATTTAGCACTTGAATTAAATCACTTTTTGCACAAAAAAAATCTGGAGTCTGCTTGTAATTTGAACAAATGTATTAGACATAACGGTGCCAAAATGTTCAGTTACATTGTGATGACAACATACCACTGTCACACAGCTGTAGTCCATGGGCAAACAAAGCAGAGGTCACGCAGTGGGGCCCACAGCTCTGAAAACGGAAGGGAAAGTCACAACTCAGTTAACAGGAACTGGGGGGGAACTCAGACAGTAGAGAGGCAGGAGACTTTAAGTAAATGTAAAATGGCGTGGTTGATTCGTACCTGTGTGCTACTGAAAATACTGTTGTATCACTGTGTCCCTGTTGTCTGTGTCGTCCTCGTCGTCCTCCTCCTCTTCACTCTCCACAGACTCCACAGCTGCTACAATACCACCATCTGGACCATCCTCCTGCAGGAAAGGCACCTGGCGTCGCAAAGCCAGGTTGTGAAGCATACAGCAGGCCACGATGATATGGCACACCTTCTTTGGTGAGTACATTAGGGATCCCCCTGTCATATGCAGGCACCTAAACCTGGCCTTCAGGAGGCCGAATGTTCTTTCTATAATCCTTCTAGTTCACCCATGGGCCTCATTGTAGCGTTCCTCTGCCCTTGTCCTGGGATTCCTCACTGGGGTAAGTAGCCACGACAGGTTGGGGTAACCAGAGTCACCTATTAGCCACACGGTGTCTCTGTAGCTGTTCCATCACATAAGGGATGCTGCTATTTCGCATGATGTACGCGTCATGCACTGACCCAGTGAACTTGGCATTTACATGGGAGATGTACTGGTCAGCCAAACAGACCACCTGGACATTCATAGAATGATAACTTTTTCTGTTCCTGTACACCTGCTCACTGCCACTGGGGGGAACCAAGGCCACATGGGTCCCATCAATGGCACCAATGATGTTGGGGATATGTCCAAGGGCATAGAAATCACCCTTCACTGTAGCCAAATCGGCCACCTCAGGGAAAACAATGTAGCTCCGCATGTGTTTCAGCAGGGCAGACAACACTCTGGACAAAACCTTAGAAAACATAGGCTGAGACATCCCTGATGATATGGCCACTGTTGTTTGGAATGATCCACTTGCCAAAAAATGGAGTACTGACAGAACCTGCACCAGAGGGGGAATCCCTGTGGGTTGGCGAATGGGGGACATCAGGTCTGGCTCCAGCTGGGCACACAGTTCCTGTATAGTGGCTCGGTCAAGTCTGTATGTAAGTATGACATGTCTTTCTTCCATTGTCGACAGGTCCACCAGCGGTCTGTACACGGGAGGATTCCTCCATCTCCTCGCAAGTCCCAGCGGACGCTGCCTAGGAAGGACAACATGGAGCACAGAGTCAAGCAACCCACAGGTACGTAACCACAGCTTGCACAGTACACGATTCGCTATGCATTGAATGGCTTGTATGATTGGCAATGCAAGGCCTAGGCCTGTGTGACGCAGTAGAAATTAAGCCATGTGGGCCCTTGAAATGGCGGCTGCCTGACCTGTGAAGTGTGACAATGGGATGTGAGGTCAGTGCGCTGGCGTGGCACACCGTGGCGGTAGGCGGTCGAAGACCGCGGCGCAAAGCAGCATTGGTTAACATTGAACCCTATGGGTCTCAGGAGCCAATGACGATACGCACCGCCGCGGGCGTGACCGCCATTTTCTAACTGCTTAATCACTCGAGACCTGATCAATTACAGGAGAGGACCTATACTGCAAGTGCTGCTGTGAACTCGGTCTGGAAGAGACAATGGCTGCTGCGACTGGGGAAAGGGCCCCTGCCTTCACATCTGAGGAATTGGATAAACTCGTTGATGGGGTCCTCCCCCAGTATGCGCTACTCTAAGGTCCTCCAGACCAACAGGTAAGTACACTGGGAGCACGTAGTATGGGCTATGCCTGTGTTGAGTGGGGTGGATGTAAGATGGTGGGGAGGGGAGCGTATGAGGATAGCAACGCACGACAGATGAGAGCATGTGCCACATGGCAAGGTTGGGGAGGGGGGGCCACTCACATCTACCATGCAGAAAAGTGATGATATTTCTTTTTCCACCCTGTCCATGTCACATAGGTCAGCGCCCATCAGAAGATCGACATTTGGAGTGCCATCGCCAAGGACGTCCGGGCCCTGGGGGTCCACAACAGACGGGGCACCCACTGCCGCAAGAGGTGGGAGGACATCCGCCGCGGGAGCAGAAAGACCGCCGAGGCTCTGCTGGGGATGGCCTCCCAATGTAGGAGGGGTGCCAGTCGTCAATTGACCCCCCTGATGTCCCGGATCCTGGCGGTGGCCTACCCCGATTTGGATGGGCGCTTGTGGACATCACAGCAGACACAAGGGGGTGAGTATCAGCACATTCTGCTATATTAGCGCACAGTGGAGGCGTCTGGGTGGGGGAGGAGGGCTGTGGCTATCTCTAGGCCAGGGCGGTTTCTGTAGGCTAGGCCCCTCCGTTAGACATGGCCCTGTGCCCTCGCCCCCCCACCTCTGTAGGGTGCTAAGTACAGCCATCCATGGCCCGGGCTCACCTATGTGTGCATTTGTCGTCCATAGACTTGTAGGCCAAGTCACAATAATTGAGTAGTGTACCCCGAGTGCGCGGCGTAGTGCAGGGGGCTTCTGTGTCTGTCCTCTCCGCCAACGGTGCCGCCAATGCATGCACTCAACATGTCTTTCTTTCTTCTCTCCCCCCCCTTTTTTTTGGTTTTCCTGCTCATGTGTGCATTAGCATCATCAGGCGGAGGAGAAGTGACATCGGCGTACGAGGGAGCTGCATCTCACATGGGCCCGGAGGGCCCTGCAACCGACTCAGACTTAACCAGTGAGACGGAGGGCGAGGGGGGCTCCACAACGGGGACCCGTGGAGACGTCAGCGACACCGACACGTCCTCGGAAGGGAGCTCCCTTGTGGTGGCGGCACCATCCGTGCCCACCGCAAAAACAGGTACAGCCGCCACCCAGCGCACCAGCTCCGCCCTCCCAGCAGCCCCTCAGCTTTCGCCCCGTGCCCGCTCGGCCAGGAAGCCGGCCATCTCCTTCGCCCCGGCACCTCAGGTCCTGCCCCAGTTACCCCTGCTGCCCTCAGTGAGGAGGTCATTGACCTCCTCCGGACGCTCATTGTTGGGCAGTCTACCCTTTTGAATGCCTTCCAGGGGGTGGAAAGGGAGGTGCATTGGAGCAATGCATACCTGGAGGGCATTCATTCGGGTCAGGCTGCCCATCAGCGATCGTTCAACGCTCTGGCCTCAGCACTGACGGCAGCAATTGTCCCTGTGTCTAGCCTCCCCCCTCCAACTTCCTCAACCCAGTCCCACTCCCCTGTTCCTCTGCCTATCCCAGACACACCTACAGACCAGCCTGCACACACATCAACACCCAAGGGCAGCTCATCCAGACATAAGCACCACAGATCACACAAGCATTCACCCAAGCAACATCCACATGCAGACACAGCAACACCCACTGCCTCCACTGTGTCCCCCTCCTCCTCGTCTCCCTCCTCCCTCCCTGTGACGTCTCCACTCACACCTGCATGCACACCACCATCAGCCAGTACGTCCATCACCACCACACCCACCAGAACAGTCTGCACACGTGCAGTCACCACCCCCACTACCATTTACACGTCCCCTGTGTCCTCTCCCAGTGTGTCTGTCACCCCTTCTTCCAAACCACACAAACGCAGGCAGCCACCCACCCAACAGCCATCCACCTCACGACAGCTTCCGTCACAAGCACCTGTACCCAAAGACAGCACACTTGACTCTCCTACAACCACATCCTCTTCCTCCACTCCCATACCCACTACAACTACCCGTCCCTGTCTTTCTAAATTGATTTTCCTTTCCAACCTTGACCTCTTTCCAACAACTGACCCACCCCCTCCATCTCGTAAGAGTCCAACCAGCACCTCAGCCACCACAAGCCCTGCACCTACTAGGACCATCGTTCAGGGCTATTGGAGTCCACCAGCTCCTAGGGCAGGAACATCGGCCAGCAGCAAGGGGACAGCCAGCCCACCCACTGGGAAAAGAAGCAAAAAAGTGAAGGGCCGGCGCCACAGGCCTGAGACGGCTGCCCCCAAGGACACCAGCCTTGCACCGTCACCTGGCCCATCCACCAAGGGAGGCAAGGGCCCCAGAGATTCTTCCAAGGAGGGCAAGGGCCCCAGAGATACTTCCAAGGGAGGCAAGGGCCCCAGAGATTCGTCCAAGGAGGGCAAGGGCCCCAGAGATACTTCCAAGGGAGGCAAGGGCCCCAGAGATTCATCCAAGGAGGGCAAGGGCAGCAGGGCGAAGAAGTCCGGCAGCAGGCGAGCTGACCAGGAGGGCCCCACCAGCCCCATTTGGGGTGTGACGGAGGACACCCACGGGCCCAGGAGTCCAGCACAGGAGGGCCCCGCAATCGATAGGTCGGATGGCGACTGAGCGGGAATGATTGCCCAGATCTGGTTCCCTAGGAACACAAGACAAGCACCGCTGAACAGGGCCCCGCCGTGAGAAGCACCGCTGAACAGGGCCCCGCCGTGAGAAGAACCGCTGAACAGGGCCCCGCCGTGAGAAGCACCGCCGAACAGGGCTCCGCCGTGAGAAGAACCGCTGAACAGGGCCCCGCCGTGAGAAGCACAGCTCCGCTGGGCCCCGCCGTGAGAAGAACCGCTGAACAGGGCCCCGCCATGAGAAGCACCGCTCCGCTGGGCCCCGCCGTCTCTGCACCGCTCCGCTGGGCCCTTCATCTCAAGCACCGCTCCGCTGGGCCCCACCGTCTCTGCACCGCTCCGCTGGGCCCTTCCTCTCAAGCACCGCTCCGCTGGGCCCTTCATCTCAAGCACCGCTCTGCTGGGCCCTTCATCTCAAGCACCGCTCCGCTGGGCCCTTCCTCTCAAGCACCGCTCCGCTGGGTCCGGCCGTCTCTGCACCGCTCCGCTGGGCCCTTCATCTCAAGCACCACTCCGCTGGGCCCTTCATCGCAAGCACCGCTCCGCTGGGCCCTGCCGTCTCTGCACCGCTCCGCTGGGCCCTTCCTTTCAAGCACCGCTCCGCTGGGCCCTTCATCTCAAGCACCGCTCCGCTGGGCCCTTCCTCTCAAGCACCGCTCCGCTGGCCCCGCCGTCTCTGCACCGCTCCGCTGGGCCCTTCATCTCAAGCACCGCTCCGCTGGGCCCTTCCTCTCAAGCACCGCTCCGCTGGGCCCCGCCGTCTCTGCACCGCTCCGCTGGGCCCTTCATCTCAAGCACCGCTCCGCTGGGCCCTTCATGTCAAGCACCGCTCCGCTGGGCCCTTCATCTCAAGCACCGCTCCGCTGGGCCCCGCCGTCTCTGCACCGCTCCGCTGGGCCCTTCCTCTCAAGCAGCGCTCCGCTGGGCCCTTCTTCTAAAGCACCGCTCCGCTGGGCCCCGCCGTCTCTGCACCGCTCCGCTGGGCCCTTCATCTCAAGCACCGCTCCGCTGGGCCCCGCCGTCTCTGCACTGCTCCGCTGGGCCCTTCCTCTCAAGCACCGCTCCGCTGGGCCCTGCCGTCTCTGCACCGCTCCGCTGGGCCCTTCATCTCAAGCACCGCTCCGCTGGGCCCCGCCTTCTCTGCACCGCTCCGCTGGGCCCTTCCTCTCAAGCACCGCTCCGCTGGGGCCTTCATCTCAAGCACCGCTGGCCCATTGGCAGGGCCGGATCTGTGCCGGGCAGGGCTTCACGAAGCACTCTGGGCACCATGCCTCCTCCATAACCAGTGGAGTCTGTAATCCACCAGATGGACTGTGGCTTTGCACTCCCCAGGATGGTACAGTGGGCAATCCACCCACTGAAAAGACTTGTGAGACTGTGGCTTTGCACTCCCCAGGATGGTACAGTGGGCAATCCACCCACTGTAGAGACTTGTGAGACTGTGGCTTTGCACTCTCCAGGATGGTACAGTGGGCAATCCACCCAGTGAAAAGACTTGTGAGACTGTGGCTTTGCACTCCCCAGGATGGTACAGTGGGCAATCCACACACTGTAGAGACTTGTGGAGACTGTGGCTTTGCACTCCCCAGGATGGTACAGTGGGCAATCCACCCACTGAAAAGACTTGTGAGACTGTGGCTTTTCACTCCCCAGGATGGTACAGTGGGCAATCCACCCACTGTAGAGACTTGTGAGACTGTGGCTTTGCACTCCCCAGGATGGTACCGTGGGCATGGAGGCCCCTCGTGGATCTGGCGTTGTGGACTCATGTGGCTGAGGTGCCCCCCCTTCCCTTCCCCCTGAGGTGCCTGTGGTTTTATTATCTGATGCCCCAGCAGTGTTCTCTCCAATGGAATCGGGTCTCGTGTGTGGGCTTTGCCCATGTGCTTATGCACATTGGCCCACGGACAATGGCATGTAGCCAATATGTGCCGCACATTTGGACTATGTTCATATTCTTCATGTTGTGATTTATTTGTTTTAATAATCTAATAGTTCACTTAAGTTCAAATATGCTTTAATATACTTCTATTTTAATGATCATTTTATTTTGTCTTTGAATTATTTTGGGGGGTTTGGGGGGTGTAAATCTGACTTGTTGCTCTGCATTGGTGTGTGGGGATTTGGGGGGGGGTGTCGCGTATGTGTATGCCCGTAATCTTTTCTCCTCCCCCCTCCCCTGTGTCGTAGGTGCAGTACTCACCGTTGTCTCCTGCGGCGGCATTCGTGCTCCTGGTAGAGGAGCAGGTAGACAATCGCTGGTAGGATGTTTAATTCGGGTTCCATGCTGTCCAGATTCCTCGTGGAGTGTATAGAGGTGAGCGTTTTCCCGTTTGTGATCTGTTTCCGCCGTGTTTTTATCGGCGGGGCTCCCGCCCCGGAAAAGGTGGCGGATTGGTGGGTCGTGATAGGGTGGGCGGTACATTGTCTGCCGCCTGTCTGTTGGCGGTGACCGCCACGCTGTTTGTTTGCCCCGCCGTGGCGGCCGGAGTGTTAAAGTGGCGGGCTGTGTTGGCGGTTCCCGCCAGGGTCAGAATTCCATTTTTTTGACCGCCTGTCTGTTGGCGGGTTGGCCGCCGCTTTAACACTGACCGCCAGGGTTGGAATGACCCCCTAAATCTGCAAAACTGAAAAGAGACATGTTAAGATTTTATATACTTCCTCTCCCAAATCACCACTTCATAAATCATTCTGTTTTTGGAGATTCACTTGTCAGTGTATGTCCTGTGGGTAAACCGCATAAAAAAAACGCAGAAGATTTCTAAGACAAAAAAGACTGCATAGCACCAGCCAGCTACAGCCCTTCCAGACATCAGATACAGTTGTTGACTTAACTGGAGGGCTGCTATCACCAGGCGAATTAAACCTCTTGAGCAAAGGCCTATATTTCTGTCCTGTACCTAAGGACCATAACACAGCCAACATGAAGAGAGACCTAAAATCCTTTGAGAGAAGATGCAGACTTGCAGAATACTTTAACAATAATTCTAATGTTGATCTGGCAAGCTACCTTCTAGATCTATTTAAGAAGTTCCGCCATCCCAAGTCATGGACCCCTCAATGTGGTAGAAATCCTGTTCTTGATACATATATTTTATCCATTAACAAACTCATCAAAGAATCAACACCTAAAAGGATTTTTGATAACATTACCAGAGAGGAAAGACAAGCCCTCTACCACCTTCAACAGAGAACAGATGTCATTATAAAACCGGCAGACAAAGGTGGTGCAGTGGTTGCCATGAAAGCATGTGATTATATTGAGGAGGGAATGAGACAACTGATGGATACCAACACTTACAAACCTTTAGAAACTGATCCCACAGAAGACTTGTACAAAGAAATCAAGAAAATGGTTGCAAAGTAAAGTACAGGAGCGTAAACCTCATTGATGAAACAGCTGATATACTTGTCCACCCCAAACCAAGACCTGGAAGATTTTATATGCTTCCCAAAATTCACAAAATGAACAATCCTGGCCGCCCCATCATCTCTGGCAATGATACGGCCACTGAGAGACTATCTTTATTTGATGACCTGCACCTCCAGCCCATTGTCCAACAACTTCCATCATTTGTTAAGGACACCAGTCACTTTCTTCAGATTATTGAAAAATTAAACCAAACCAATACATTTGATGATGACACTCTTCTGGCTACATTTGATGTTACATCATTATACACCAATATACCACATGATGATGGGCTTATGGCATTATCTGAAGCTCTTAATAAAAGAACTGTGAAAAAACCATCAACTAATGTGCTTACCAACTTTGCAAGAGTTATCCTTAAATCCAACAATGTTACCTTTAATGGTAAACACTATTTGCAGATACAAGGGACATCAATGGGCACTCGGATGGCTCCTTCGTATGCAAATTTCTTCATGGGAAAACTGGAGGACTATATACTTGCGAGTTCTAACATCAAACCACTGGTATGGCTACAATACATTGATGACATATTTATAATATGGAATGCAGGAAGCAGAACAATTGAGCAATTTACAGCTTTTATCAACAGTATCCATCCTACCATCAAATTCACCGCAGCAATACTAAACAGAAGAGTAATCTCCCTTTTCTGGATGTGTTACTCACCATTCATGAACAACAAATTATAACTGATCTGTACCACAAGCCTACAGATGCTCATTTGTATCTAAACTGGACTTCATGTCACCCACGCCACACTAAACTCAGCATCATCTACAGCCAAGCACTCAGAATAAGACGCATCTGCAGCAATGAAGACACTTGTAAAGGCCATCTACAGGAGCTTGTTAGATTATTTAAAAAGCGAGGCTATCCTCTGCATATCATTCTGCAACAAATTGACAAGTCTTTGCAGTTACCCAGGGAAGCACTTATTTGGAATAACAACAGAAGAAACAAAAGTGACAGAATCCCTTTTGTGGTTGACTATCATCCATCAGCTTCCAACTACAGAAATATAATACAAACAATGTTTCCCCTACTATCTACTTGTAAAAAATTGCAAAAGCTTTTTCCAAAACCGCCAGTCATTGCTTACCGCAGAGCTCCCAATTTACGATCACTTAATGTGAGAGGTGAACTTAAGCAAGCTGTAACAAATGCAGGAGTTCATTGCTGTGATTCCAAAAGGTGCATCACATGTGACTACCTTTTACAAACATCATCAGTAACTAGCTCTGTTACAAAAAGGACCTATGGAATAAGATAGCATCTTACATGTCGCTCAACATGCATTATTTATGTGATTCAGTGCCAACGTCAAAGCTGCAAAAAACAATATGTAGGTCAAACTGTGAATTACCTCGGTAAACGATTCAGGAACCACAAATCAGCAATAATTAACAAGAAACTTGACCAGCCTGTAGCCAACCATTTTAACCTTGTGGACCATTTACTATCAGATTTGAAGATTTTCCTTGTGGAACATGTTTTAAAGGAAGAACTACTGGACATCAGAGAAAATTTCTGGATGTACCATTTAAAATCACTGCATCCAGATGGACTGAACATCCCTGACAATACCACTTGATTTCTGCATATCTGAAGAGTTCTCAGGACTGCACTGATTCCACATTCCAATTGGAATCTTCACTCATGATGCTTTTTGAAAATCCACCAGTGTCAGCTGTGCAGCCACTGAGCAAACAATCTTGTACTACCTGAGGAAGGCGGAAGCTGAAACGTTGTAGTAGAAATATATTTTTGTTCTTTAGTGAGATCATCTGTTTGAGTCACTTCTTTCTTGTATATATATACATATATATATATATATATATATATATATATATATATATATATACAATAATAAATACAAAATAATAAAAAATAATACAAATTTTACTCTCCCCATCACCCTGTCTCTATCAATCTATCCTCCATCCCCACTCTGACTCATCCCAAACCCGTTCTACTACTTTCATCTCCAAAATAACCCTGCCTAAGCTTTTCCCTCCTCTACCACATGTAGCTCACCCCAGACCTCAGTTTAGTACCATGATCTTCCAAAAAACCCTACTAAGTTCTCCCTCATTTAGCTCACCTTTGACTCATCCAAAACCCCTCCTGCTACTATGATCTCCCTAACCCCTTTTCACAGACTCTTCCCTCCTCCATCTCTCCCTTACTCATTCCATGCCTCATCCTATTACTATAATCTCCCAATTAACACTTCTGGATTCTATCCCTCCATTACTCTTGTCAATCCAACTAACAAACTCACATATGCTCTGCTCAAATTAACTCATAATAACACTAATACTGTACTCATATTTCCTTATACTAATCCACCACTAATTTCTCTTGGGTTCCGGAATAGCGTGCTACTCACCAAAAAGCGCTTTGACGCCACGTCTGGGGCAGTAAGAGCACTATAAATACAATTACTATTTGCCCGAGTGGTGACGTGAGCATGCACCTCTCAGTCAGACACAGCTGAGAGTACATATAAATGGGTGTGAAGTTGCTCGAGGTTTCCACTGGAGTGTCAACACTAAGAGTGGTTACCTGTTCAGGATGTTGGTGACTGTGGGGCCAAAGTTTCCACATCACTCACATTAAAGCCGGCCTGTGACTACAATGGAGAGTGCAACAACTGGCGATGAGTTAGAGCCCACCCGCTGTGATCTCTTTGACATACCTGCTGAGCGGAGCCTGCCTGATTGCACTGTTGTGAACAGTGTGTCTGTTCCAAATTGCCGTGTACAGAGCCCAAGCTTCCTACCTACTGTGCCGCATCCCAGGAGCCCATTGGCCACGTGAGGATTGTTGATTCACAGCGGTGCAGTACTACTGACCTTGGCATCTCCATCTGCTGGTATATACGTGGTCCTGCAGCTACACGTTCCTGTAAGTTGTCGGCTCCCTGTCTGCCACAAGCTGATGGCTAGGTGGCCTCCAATTTCCTGTAATGGCACACTGGCCGCTAACCCCTTCAGTGGTCCACAGAGAGCGGGTTGAACATTACCATTACGGTAGGCCCTACTCCTAAGTATGCCCTCAGCACTGTGCCTTGGCAGCTGGTGCTCCAGGGTCTTTGTGCCAGGGGGTTTGATGTGCTGGTGCTCAATAGCATTCTTGCCTGCCCAGTTTCCAGGATGTCACACCACCAAGGTGCTGGAATGGTGGACCTGTGCCCATCGTCATTGATGACCAGTGGCTGGCCCCCAGGGCCCAACTTCCACTGCCTCCTGGACCAGCAGTCAACACAGCTCTTTCAGTCCTGCAGCTGTTCAGTGAAATAATTGATCCAGCAACAGAGATACCACAGTGGAAGAAGTAGGTTGATGAACTCAAAAACTACTTTCATGCAATGCTGTTTCCTGCTGCTCCACTTCAGAGGTGAGGAGGTATACCTCCTGTTCCAGAACCTCCTTAACACAAATGGTGATCAGGACTATGTTGCAGCTGTGATTGTCCTAAATGCTCACTTTGATCCCCAACTTAAACTATGAATGCTTCAAACTGTGCCAGGCCCACCAGCAAGAGGACAAAACAATCAATGGGTTCCACTAGCACCTCAGGGCCCTGGCTAGCACCTGTGTTGAGGACGACGAACACAAGGAGTCCATGCGCAGCTCATCCAGGGGTGTTAGTTGGTTGTACTACACCGCCTCACTATTTGCCAAGTGTGTATCAAGCTGGAGGACATTTTGATACAGGCCCTCTCCCACTAGCTATTGAACAGTTGGTGGAGGTGATGGGACATGTGGCTGGCTCAGCACTGTGCCCCCCAGAAGGAGGGGATGGCCTCTAAAGTCAAGGAGGAAATGGTTGATGCAGTTTTCTGGTGACAGCTGCAACCTCAAGCACAGAAACTGGCTTCACCAGCGCCCACCAAATGCAGCAACTGTGGCCATGATCAGCACACCTCAGATACGTGCCCTGAACACAGCCGCTGATGCTCGAAGTGTGATAAGCCCAACCACTTCACCAGGGTCTGTCACAGTGAGGGCAGCAGGAGGAGGAGGATGGCACATTTCAAGACTATGGGGCAGATTTATGAGCCCCTAGTGCCTCCTTGCGCCACATTAGCATAATTGTGTTTACGCTAATGTGGGCCAACGAGGCCAAAATCCCCCAGCCAAATTGACAAAGTGGCGCAATGCATGCATTGCACCACTTTGTAACCCTTTGCGCTACATTATGTTTGCACCAGGCATAATGCATACAAAGCGGCATTTCTGCATTAGTGGGGCTGAAAAAAGGTGCAATGAAATCTAAAAGATTTCTTTACATCTTTTTTTCTGCACTTTTAACACCTGCTCACAGCAGGCATTGAAAGGAGGCACACCATTGTTTACAATGGGCCTCAATGGGCTTTGCAGGATTAGCATCAACTTTTTTATGCTAATCCTGCAAAGCTCTGAACTAGCGACAAATATTTGGACACTAGTTCGCTAACTACTGCCATGGTGTGCCGTATCTTATATATGGTACACACATGGTGGCATTAGGGGAGTGCTAAGGGCTGTAAGAAATGTGGTGCTGCACTTTCCTTAAATCTGGCCCAATGTCTGCCCAGAGACAGCTATTGCTGGATGATGAGCCAGGTGACACCAGCCACCTAGCACTCGCAAGCCAGATGAGGACTTTGTGAGTGATGCAGAAGAAGTATTCATGATCTCATATGTGGGGGCTACACAGAAGAACGCGTGACCACCACCCATGTGCAGCATCATCATTGCAGGTTGTAAAGTCACTACTTTGATAGACACGGGGGCAACATCATGAACTGGCAGCAATACTTATCACTGACACCCATGTGACCACTCGCACCTAGCTTGGTAAAAATCTAAACCTATGGAGGACAGAAGCTGCTGGTGCTGGCTGGCTTACTCCAAGTGAAAGTAAACAAATCAGAGGTCCAGAGAATGATGAAGTTCCATGTAACCAAAGAAAGCAGTGGCACCCTGCTAGGCTTTTCTTTGCAAGAGACATCCACAAGGCACAAACCCACACCATAATGCATGACTTCCTGCAGCTGTCCAATGGTCTTGGGTGCCTCAAGGGCACCGAAGTTAAGCTCCACATTGACCAGACTGTCAAACCGACTGGCCTGCAGCACAGATGAGTACCATTCCACCTCCGCCCACTGGTGGAAGCTGAGCTAAACAAGCTAGAGCAACAGAAAGTCATTGAGAAGGTGTCAGAGCCTACCTGGTGGGTCTCTACTCTGGTGGTTGCACCAAAGACAAAGCAGACATGGACCATTAGGCTGTGTATGAACATGAGGCTCCCCAACAAGGCAATCCAGCGGGTGCGCCATATAACACCCACAGTGGACGACATAATCGCAGACCACATTGGTGTCCACTGGTTTTAAAGGCTTGACCTAAACACCTTGTACCACCAGCTGGAACAGGACCTGGACCCGGACCTGGAGAACAGGTACATTACGACCTTCTCCACACACATCCTTCTGCAGAGGTATGGTTACCTTAACTTTGGTATCTCATCAGCTTCTGACGTTTTTCAAAATGCCACTCAAGTAGTGCTGTTCGGGTCGTAAGGCATCTTGATCATAAGCGATGTGATAAATATTGGGTCTCTAGTTGGCAGAGATGTGCACATTGTCTAAGTAGCGACCACAATCCTACTCAGGGTAAGTCAGATACACACCTTAAATTAACCTGTGCTCACCGCCTGGTAGCTTGGCATAGAGCAGTCAGGCTTAACCAAAGAGGCAATGTGTATAGTATTTGTGCAGCACTTTTAACACAGTGAAAAACACCACAAAATACTCCACACTGGTTCAGAAAAACAGAGAATATTTATCTGAGTAAAACAAGACCAAAACAGCAAAAATCCAATACGTAGATCTCAAGATATGAATTTGTAAAGATTAAGGGGGTGATTCTAACCCTGGCGGTCGGTGTTAAAGCGGCGGCCAACCCGCCAATAGGCTGGCGGTCCAAAAAATGGAATTCTGACCCTGGCGGGAACCGCCAACACAGCCCGCCAACTTAACACTCCGACCGCCGCGGCGGTACAGACAAACAGCGCGGCGGTCACCGCCAACAGGCAGGCGGCAGACAATGTACCGCCCACACTATCATAACTCACCAATCCGCCACCTTTTCCGGGGCGGGAGCACCGCCGATAAAAACACGGCGGAAACAGACTACGAACGGGAAAACGCTCACCAAAAAACACTCCACGAGTACGGAGGACAGCATGGAACCCGAATTAAACATCCTACCTGCTCTCGTCTACCTTCTCATCTACCACGAGTACGAAGTCCGGCGCAGACGACAACGGTGAGTACTGCACCTACGACACATGGGAGGGGGAGGACGAAAGGTTACGGGCACACACATATGCGGCCCCCCCCCCCAATCATGTACTTACTAATGCAGAGCACCAAGTCACAGTGACACCACCCAAACACCCCTGAAAAATGCTAGGACATAATCATATTTGGAATAAATATTTATGTACCAAAAAGCTCCAGAAAATTAGCGTACAACCATGAAAGATATCCACAACAAAACAAATGACATACACATCAGTGTATAACTGAAGTACCAAGTCCTGCACATCCTACGAATTCAGCATGTCCGTGGGCCAAAGTCTTGAGAAACAAGGGCAAAGCCCACACAGGAGACCTGAGTCCTTTGGAGAGAACACTGCAGGGGCATCAGATGTAAAAACTACAGGCACCTCAGGGGGAAGGGAAGGGGGGGGCACCACAGCCACATGAGTTCACGACGCCAGATCCACGAGGAGCCACCATGCCCACGGGACCATCCTGGGGAGTGCAAAGCCACAGTCTCTCAAGTCTCTGCAGTGGGTGGATTGCCCACTGGACCATCCTGGGGAGTGCAAAGCCACAGTCTCTCAATGTCTCTACAGTGGGTGGGCTGCCCACTGGACCATCCTGGGGAGTGCAAAGCCACAGTCTCTCAATGTCTCTACAGTGGGTGGGCTGCCCACTGGACCATCCTGGGGAGTGCAAAGCCACAGTCTCTCAATGTCTCTACAGTGGGTGGGCTGCCCACTGGACCATCCTGGGGAGTGCAAAGCCACAGTCTCTCAATGTCTCTACAGTGGGTGGGCTGCCCACTGGACTATCCTGGGGAGTGCAAAGCCACAGTCCATCAGGTGGATGACAGTCTCCACTGGTCAAGGAGGAGGCATGGTGGGCACAGTGAACCATCAACGGTGCTTGAGACGGCGGTGCCCTGTTCAGCGGTGCTTGAGACGGCGGGGCCCAGCGGAGCGGTGCTTGACAGGAAGGGCCCAGCGGAGCGGTGCTTGAGACGGCGGGGCCCAGCGGAGCGGTGCTTGACAGGAAGGGCCCAGCGGAGCGGTGCTTGAGAGGAAGGGCCCAGCGGAGCGGTGCTTGAGACGGCGGGGCCCAGCGGAGCGGTGCTTGAGAGGAAGGGCCCAGCGGAGCGGTGCTTGAGACGGCGGGGCCCAGCGGAGCGGTGCTTGACAGGAAAGGCCCAGCGGAGCGGTGCTTGACAGGAAGGGCCCAGCGGAGCGGTGCTTGAGAGGAAGGGCCCAGCGGAGCGGTGCTTGAGACGGCGGGGCCCAGCGGAGCGGTGCTTGACAGGAAAGGCCCAGCGGAGCGGTGCTTGACAAGAAGGGCCCAGCGGAGCGGTGCTTGAGAGGAAGGGCCCAGCGGAGCGGTGCTTGAGACGGCGGGGCCCAGCGGAGCGGTGCTTGAGAGGAAGGGCCCAGCGGAGCGGTGCTTGAGACGGCGGGGCCCAGCGGAGCGGTGCTTGACAGGAAGGGCCCAGCGGAGCGGTGCTTGAGACGGCGGGGCCCAGCGGAGCGGTGCTTGAGAGGAAGGGCCCAGCGGAGCGGTGCTTGACAGGAAGGGCCCAGCGGAGCGGTGCTTGAGACGGCGGGGCCCTGTTCAGCGGTGGAGATAGGCGGGGCCCTGTTCAGCGGTGCTCTTCTGCACCGCGGGCCCTGTTCAGCGGTGCCTATCTCCACGGCGGGGCCCTGTTCAGCGGTCCTCTTCTGCACCGCGGGCCCTGTTCAGCGGTGCCTATCTCCACGGCGGGGCCCTGTTCAGCGGTGCTCTTCTGCACCGCGGGCCCTGTTCAGCGGTGCCTATCTCCACGGCGGGGCCCTGTTCAGCGGTCCTCTTCTGCACCGCGGGCCCTGTTCAGCGGTGCCTATCTCCACGGCGGGGCCCTGTTCAGCGGTGCTCTTCTGCACCGCGGGCCCTGTTCAGCGGTGCCTATCTCCACGGCGGGGCCCTGTTCAGCGGTGCTCTTCTGCACCGCGGGCCCTGTTCAGCGGTGCCTATCTCCACGGCGGGGCCCTGTTCAGCGGTGCTCTTCTGCACCGCGGGCCCTGTTCAGCGGTGCCTATCTTCACGGCGGGGCCCTGTTCAGCGGTGCTCTTCTGCACCGCGGGCCCTGTTCAGCGGTGCCTATCTCCACGGCGGGGCCCTGTTCAGCGGTCCTCTTCTGCACCGCGGGCCCTGTTCAGCTGTGCCTATCTCCACGGCGGGGCCCTGTTCAGCGGTCCTCTTCTGCACCGCGGGCCCTGTTCAGCGGTCCTCTTCTGCACCGCGGGCCCTGTTCAGCGGTGCTCATCCAGCAGGTCAAGGGAGCCAGACCTGGCCTGGACTCCCTGTTCAGTCGCCCTCGGACCGTGACGTTTCTGGACCCTTCGGGGACGGACTCCTGGCCTCCTTAGTGTCCTCCTTCCCAGCTGGGATGTGGCATGTGGGGTCCACCTTCTCCGCGCTCCTGCTGCCCTTCCGCTCCTTTGATGGGGCTCTCGGGCCCTTGCCACCCCCAGATGGTGTGGGTGGTGAAGTGGCCGCACATTGCTCCTTGGGGGCAGCCCTGTCGGTCCTCGCACGGCGGTCCTTGGTTTTGCGGGTCCTCTTGCCGGGGGGGGGGGCTGGACGTGTCCTTGCTGCTGATCGATGTGTCACTGCTGCCAAAGGGTGGGCTCCAGAACCCAGGCACAACAGTGACACCCGAAGCTGGGCTGGTGGTGGCTGCGGTGCTCTTGGGACTCTTTGAAGATGGATGGGGGAGGTCATCGGGGGAAAGAGGTTAAGGTTAGCCAGGAAACGTTTTTTAGGGCCAAGGTAAAGGGTAGGAGAAGTGGAGATGGAAGTGGAGGTAGAGGAGGTGGTTGTAGGAGAGTCAGGTGTGCTGTCATTGGGTGAAGGTGCTGGTGCTGTAGGCTGTCGTGAGGTGGATGGCTGTTGGGTGGGTGGCTGCCTGCGTTTGTGTGTCTTGGAAGAGGGGGTGACAGACACAGTGGGAGAGGACACAGGGGACGTGTACATGGCAGTGGGGGTGGTGACTGCACGAGTGTGGACTGTACTGGAGGGTGAGGTGGTGATGGAAGCACTGGCTGATGTTTGGGTGCATGCAGGTGTGAGTGTAGACGTCACAGGGAGGGAGGAGGGAGACGAGGAGGAGGGGGACACAGGGGTGGCAGTGGCTGTTGGCATGTCTGCATCTGGGTGTTGCTCGGGTGAGTGTTTGCGGGATCTGTGGTGCTTGTGTTTGGATGAGCTGCTCTTGGGTGTTGAGGTGTGTGCAGGCTGGTCTGATGGTGTGGATGGGATAGGCTGAGGAACAGAAGACAGAGACAGGCTGGAGGCAGTCAGAAGAGGGAGGCTGGAAACAGGGACAATGGCTGCCGTCAGTGCTGAGGCCAGAGCAGTGAACGCTCGTTGACGGGCAGCCTGACCCGAATGAATGCCCTCCAGGTACGCATTGCTCTGTTGCACCTCCCTTTGCACACCCTGGATGGCATTCAGAAGGGTCGTCTGCCCAACAATGAGTGTCCTTACCAGGTCAATGAGCTCCGCACTGAGGGCAGCAGGGGCAACAGGGGCAGGGGCTGAGGTGCCTGGGGCGAAGGAGACGCGCGCCTTCCTGGGCGAACCGGCACGGAGCGAAGACTGAGGGGCTGCTGGGAGGGCGGGGCTGGTGCGCTGGGTGGCGGCTGTACCTGTAGAGGCGGGGGGCACGGATGTTGCCGCCACCCCTAGGGAGCTCCCATCCGAGGACGTGTCGCTTTCGCTGCTCTCACCAGCGGTCCCCGTCGTGGTGCTCCCCTCGCCCTCCGGATCACTGGTGCCCTCGGTGTCTGTTCCTGGGCCCACCGGGGCCTTGTGTCCTGCAGCTCCCTCGTGCTCCGATGCCATATCTCCTACGCCTGATGATGCTAATGCACACATGCACAAGAAGATGAAGAGAAAGGGTGGGGGGAGAAAAAAGAAGACCAGGTTGAGTGCATGCAATGTCAACACCGTTGGCGGAGAGGACAGACACAGGTGCCTAATGCACTAAGCCGCGCATTCGGGGTACACTACTCAGTACTACTGACTAAGACAACAGGCCAAGAGACGTCAAACGCGCACATGGGAGATGCTGGACCTTCAATGGCTGTACTTGTCACCCTACAGAGGTGGGGGCCGGGGGCACAGGGCCATGCCTAAGGGAGAGGACTACACTACAGAAAGCGCCCTGGCCTAATGTCACCCACAGCCCTCCTCCCCCACCCAGACGCCTCCACTGCGCAGAAAGATAGGAGAATGTGCTGATACTCACCCCCTTGTGTCTGCTGTGATGTCTTAAAGCGCCCATCCAATTCAGGGTAGGCCACCGCCAGGATCCGGGACATCAGGGGGGTCATGGTGCGACTGGCACCCCTCCTAGGTTGGGAGGCCATACCCAGCAGTGTTTCTGCGGTCTTCCTTGTTCCGCGGCGGATGTCCTCCCACCTCTTGCGGCAGTGGGTGCCCCGTCTGTTGTGGACCCCCAAGGTCCGGACTTCCTTGGCGATGGCACGCCAAATATCGATCTTCTGATGGGCCCTGACCTATTAGACATGTACAGGGTGGAAAGGAGGAAATCATCAATGGCCTGCATGTTAGATGTAATTGCCCCCCCCCACCCACTTTGCCATATGGCACATGCTCTCATCTGTCGGGCGTTGCACTCCTCATTCGCCCCCCACCCCACCAACTTACATCCACCCCAATCCACACAGGCATAGCCCATTCCATTAGCACCCGGGGTACTCACTTGTTGGTCTGGAGGACCGTAGAGTAGCGCATACTGGGGGAGGACCCCATCCACGAGCTTGTCCAATTCTTCAGACGTGAAGGCAGGGGCCCTTTCCCCAGTCACAGCAGCCATTGTATCTTCCAGACCGAGGTCACAGCAACACTTGCAGTATAGGTCCTCTCCTGTGGATGATCAGGTCTCGAGTGATTAAGCAGATAGAAAATGGCGGTCACGTCCGTGGCGGTGCGTACCGCGGCGGTGCGTACCGCGACCGCCGGCGCACTTCGTTATTGGCTCCTGAAACCCATAGGCTTCAATGTTAACCAATGCGGCTTTGCGCCGCGGTCTTCGACCGCCTACCGCCACGGTGTGCCCCGCCAGCGCAGTGACCTCACATCCCATTGTCCCACTTCACAGGTCAGGCAGCCGCCATTTCAAGGGCCCACATGGCTTAATTTTGACTGCGACACACAGGCCTAGGCCTTGCATTGCCACACATACACGCCTTTCAACCCATTGCCATTCTTTAACTGTGCAAGCTGTCTGTACGTACCTGTGGATTGGCTGACTCTGTGCTCCATGTTGTCCTTCCTAGACACCGTCCGCTGGGACTTGGGATGAGAAGGAGGAATCCTCGCGTGTACCGACCGCTGGTGGACCTGTCGACAATGGAAGAACGCCATATAATACTTCGATACCGACTTGACCGTGCCACTATCCATGAACTGTGTGCCCAGCTGGAGCCAGCCCTGATGTCCCCCATCCGCCAACCCACAGGGATTCCCCCTCTGGTGCAGGTTTTGTCAGTCCTCCATTTTTTGGCCAGTGGGTCATTCCAGACCACAGTGGCCATGTCATCTGGAATGTCTCAGCCTATGTTTTCAAAGATTTTGAGCAGAGTGTTGTCTGCCCTGATGAAACTCATGCGGAGCTACATCATTTTCCCCGAGGAGGGTGACTTGCCCACAGTGAAGGGTGATTTCTATGCCCTTGGACATATCCCCAACATCATTGGTGCCATTGATGGGACCCATGTGGCTTTGGTACCCCCAAAAGACGATGAGCAGGTGTACCGAAACAGAAAGAATTATCATTCTATGAATGTCCAGGTGGTCTGTTTGGCTGACCAGTACATCTCCCATGTAAATGCCAAGTTCCCAGGGTCAGTGCATGACGCGTATGTGATGCGAAATAGCAGCATCCCCTATGTGATGGAGCAGCTACAGAGACAACGTGTGTGGCTAATAGGTGACTCTGGTTACCCCAACCTGCCGTGGCTACTGACCCCAGTAAGGAATCCCCGGACTAGGGCAGAGGAACGCTACAATGAGGCCCATGGGCGTACAAGGAGGGTGATTGAGCGAACCTTTGGCCTCCTGAAGGCCAGGTTTAGGTGCCTGCATATGACTGGTGGATCCCTAATGTACTCACCAAAGAAGGTGTGCCATATCATCGTGGCGTGCTGTATGCTTCACAACCTGGCTTTGCGACGCCAGGTGCCTTTCCTGCAGGAGGATGGTCCAGATGGTGGTGTTGTAGAAGCCGTGGAGCCTGTGGAGAGTGAAGAGGAGGAAGACTCTGAGGACGACACAGACAATAGGGACAGAGTGATACAACAGTATTTCCAGTAACACCCAGGTAAGAATCACCCACGCCATTTCACAATTGCTTCTAGCCTCCTGCATCTATACTTTCTGTAGTTCCCCACAGATGTTTTTTATTAATTTATGCCTTTCCCTTCCCTTCTCAGTGCTGTCTGACTCAGTACCTGACTTCTGCTTGGTTCGCCCATGAAATACAGCGTATTGACATTGGTATGTTGTCATGACTAATTGACAGAACAGAAATTGAACAGTAATATGTTATCCATTTGTTAATAATACAGCATGACTCAAAACAGGTTTGTGTGCAAAATGTGATTTATTTACAGTGCTAGATACCGGTACATGTGATTCTAAGGGTGATGGGTGGGGGTGGAGGAATATCCATGGCAGAGTCCAGTTCTCAGTCTCACAGGTGCATTGTTCTTTTGCCTGTGGAAGGATGGAGCATAGGCAGTTCATGGTTGGACAGGGTGGCAATGTGGGACAGTGGGAAGACTTGAGGGGGTATGTCCTGCTGGCGGGGGTCTTGACATCCTACTCTGTCTTTTTCTTTGGTCTCAGGCTCCTCTTACGGGGTGGTTGTTCTTCAGCAGGAGGTGGGGTTCTGGGGGGCTGTCGAGGTGTTGGGACCTCCTGTCCACTAGCGCCGGCGGAGGTGGTAGGCTGTTCCTGGTCCGGCCTAGTGACAGGGGCCCGGTGTGGTGCACCATGGTCCCGCAACGCGTCCTCTATCCTGTGGAGGGCCAGAACGATGGTCCCCATTGCGGTCCCGATGATTCTCAGCTCCTCCCTGAACCCCATGTAGCGTTCTTCCTGCTGTGCCTGGATCTCAGTGAACCTGGCCAGTACCGTCGCCATCGTTTCTTGGGAGTGGTGGTATGCCCCCATGATGGTGGTGAGGGCCTCTTGGAGAGTGGGTTCCCTGGGCCTCTCCTCCCCCCCCTGTCGCACAGCAGCCCTCCGAGCTGCCCGGTTTCCCCCGGCCTCTGTCCCCTGGCCGGTGTGCCCGCTCCCACTGCCCCCAGGTCCCTGTTGTTGTTGGGGTGTCGGGTTAGCCTGGGTGCCCTGTAGTGGCAGACACACCGCTGATTGAGCTGTCCTAGAGACAGAGGCATGGGCCCGCTGGGTGGGAGCTGTGCTGGTGTCGGCAGAGGGGGTCGGGTCTGGTGTGGCCTGTGTCTGGGTGAGGGGAACCGACTGCCCAGAGGTCCCCGATGGTCCGGGCTGGTCATCAGGTTCACTGTCGACAGAGCTGCTATCCTCAGTGTGGGCCTGTTCCGGTGGTGGGATGGACAGTTCTGGACCCTCCTGGCTGGTGTGTTGTCGTTCGGGTCCTGCATGGGGTAAGAGAGTTTGGTTATTGTTTCTGTGTGTGCAATAGCATGCGTGTTGTGGGTGCCCTTGTCCCCCAGTGCAGGCATTCCCTGGAGGGAGGTGTTGTGAGGGTATTTAGTGGGGGGGAGGGGTTAGTGCAGTGGTCATGCTTAGGTGATGGGTGCCCATGGTTTGTGTTGGCATGCAGGAGTTGGTGTTGGGATGGGTGGGTTGTGCTGGTGAGACATTGTCAGGAAGGATGTGTGCTGGGGGGTTGGGGGTGAGGGTGGGGGTGTGGGTTGGCATGCTGGTGGGGTGTGGGGGATATAGTAGTTGAGATGGGACTTACCAGAGTCCATTCCTCCGGCTACTCCTGCGAGGCCCTGAGGATGCAGGATGGTCAAGACCTCTTGCTCCCACGATGTAAATTCGGGAGGGGTGGGTGGGGGTCCGCCGCCAGTCTTCTGGACCGCGATGTTGTGCCTGGAGACCATCGATCGGACCTTCCCCCGTACGTCGTTCCATCTTTTGCGTATGTCCTCCCTATTCCTGGGATGCTGTCCCACCGCGTTGACCCTGTCCACGATCCGCTGCCATAGCTCCGCCTTCCTGGCTATACTGGTGTGCTGCACCTGCGAGCCGAAGAGCTGGGGTTCCACTCTTAGGATTTCCTCCACCATGACCCGGAGTTCTTGGTCCAAAAATCGTGGATGCCTTTGGGGTGCCATGGGGTGGTGTGGGTGAGGTGTGGGGTGGTGTATGTGATGAGGAGTGTGTTGGTGAGTGGTGCTTTGTGCTACTATGTGGTGTGTGTGATGGTGTAGTGTGCCTCAGTGTGTCTTGCTTTGGATTGTCTGCTGTGTCTCTCTCTCCTTCTCTCAGTAATTGGGGTTGCAGGGGTTTGTGGGTGATGTGGGTGTGTGTTTTATAGTTGGTTGATTGTGTGGGAGTGGTGTGTGTATGTGTATCAGGTGTGTGTTTTTCAAATTGTCCAATGTGGCTGTGTTTTGGTGCTGTGTGTGTATTCTGACCGCGGCGGTGTGTAGCGCCAATGGAATACCGCGTTTGAATGACCGCCGTGTGGATTCGTGGGTCGTAATGGCATGGGCGTATTTCTGTTGGCGTGACGGTGGAGGTTTGGTCATCTCCAGTTTATCGCTGCCCGCCGATGTGGCGGGCTGCAGTGGAGGACGGATTTTTGGAGGTTTGGCCGTTGTGGGTCAGAATGACCGTGGCGGTTGACCGCGGCCACGGCGGTGTTATGGCGGTCTTCTGACCGGCGGTAAGGGCATTTTACCGCCGAGGTCAGAATCACCCCCTAAATGTAAAAACTGTTTTAGAAGTCACTAGCAGTCAAAAGGTTACTTGAGGCTGTGAGGGACCGGTCCAAATCCAAAGTTCAGGCCGATTGCAATGGAGGGTAGGCCCACTACTGAACTCATGCAGTGCATGCAGTAAATATTTACGCGGAGGTGCAAATGTTAAGGCGATGCGTCGATATTTCCCACGCAATCAGGTCACTGCGTTGTCATTGAGCCTTGCAGTCGGCAATCCCATCAGAGTTGAACTCTATTGAAATGAATGCAATACGTCGTTGTTGAGGTGCGCAGACTATTGATCTGCTGCGGGCAGCCTCTGCGTCAGCATCGAAGGAGCGACGTTCAGACTTTTGTCACTCAGTCGGGTCGATGTCCTGGTTTTTACAACAGTCAGCGCCTCCCTCACATCTAGCACAGGAAGACCCATCAGCCTGGTGATGGGCCATCAGGAGGCAAATGACACACCCAAGCTCCCTTTGTCTGTGACTGTCAAGAGGGAATGAAAAGAGCCCAGATGTCATCCACCCCAGACGTATATTCAGAGACAGGCAAAGGCACACAATGGTTAAAGTAAAAAAATGCTAATGTTCCGTTAGCGTTAGCACAATCCCAGGGTTTATACATTACTGCAGAGCACATGGAGGATTAATGTGGATGCTGCTGACAGGGAAAGCTCGGAAGCATCTCATGCACCGAAGCGCCTTTGGAGTCTTCCACTCCTGGATGGCATGCTATATGTTAGACTGGTGCTTGCATTTTGCAACAAAGGCAGGTCTGGGGTATCATTGCACCTTCTCTACTCCCCATTCTCGCTTCACTCTGCTTCAGCAATGGGAAGTGTGATGGCTCTGGTGGCAGAGCAGCTCCATGCCACCTGCATTCTGCCGGGGTTCAAGTAAGGGTGAAGGAAAAGAAGGTGAGGGTAAGGTACACCTTACTAACGCTTTCAGTCAGGAAGCGGTAGCACGCAAAGAGAATGCAATGGGCGCAAAGAGTTCTTTCCTTTCTCAGGGTGGCAGGACTTGAATTCTACATATGATCATATGAGTACTCTGAAGATTGTCAAGAAAGGGAGAGGACATCTGTGTCCAGACCTGAATTGATACAAGTTAAAACACTTGTCTATTGTATTTGTTTGGATAGAAAGAACCCTTCCTGACATCCCTTCCTCCTTAGCAGTATTTCTGACTGCATATTGTCTTTTATCTTTTTGTATCTTAAAGCCTCTCTACCCACCATACCCCCCATTAGGGGCATATTGGTGGAGATTTGGCGTGGGACAGCACAGCTGTGCATCAGTGTGAAATGGCAGAAATGCACCATATCTATAACACACGATGCATTCCTGTACTTTCCCCCTGAGCCGGCACAAAATGGGTTGCCCAATGCCAATGCAGGCACCCCTACATCTTGGTACAAGGGTGCTGCGTTACATGCAGGATTGGTTTTGTGCAGGAATGTTCAATCCAGTGAGGCTTTTTCATGTTTCTATGTCTGCTGGAGAATGCAGCACACATAGGAAGAGGAAAAATTAGGAGAAATAAAGACATTTCTCCTCGTTGCGCGTACCCTGAGGAGGCATAATGTTTTGGCGCATGCCCAGGCTTACAAGTTTTTGTAAATCTGGGGATGTGCAAACATCCATGGGTGTGGTGTGGAAACACCCACTGCAACACCCATGGAATTACTCTCCAGCACAGATTAAGGCAAAACAGCGATTTACACTGCCTTGCCTTACTCCATATCCGTGAGGCCATTCGAAACCATGCAAAATGACTTTGCATGGCCTCATAGATATAGGGCCTGATTCTAACTTTGGAGGACGGTGTTAAACCGTCCCAAAAGAGGCGGATATACCACCTACCGTATTACGAGTCCATTATATCCTATGGAACTCGTAATACGGTAGGTGGTATATCCGCCACTTTTGGGACGGTTTAACACCGTCCTCCAAAGTTAGAATCAGGCCCATAATGTGGTGGTTTGCGCCACTGTTGCATCACAAAAAGTGACGCAACAGTGGTGTAAGGGGCTCTCAAATATGCCCCTTAATGTGGTCATCCATGCATTAGACACCCATGTATTCACCAACACACCCCGCACCCCCATCCATCCTATCCACTCACACATCCCATCCATCCATTCGTCCCTCACTGTCTGTTCTTCTGTCCACCCATCCATCCATCCCATGAGGCACCACACCCACCAATCCATTCCATCACACACCATATCCATCCATCTATGCATGCACCACCTCATCTATCCACTCCTCCAGCCTTCTGTTCTGCCACGCACCACATCCATCTTTATACCACATCATCCATCCATCTCTCCATCCATCAATCTGTTTATCCCACCACACACCACATCCATCCATACGCACCCACTGAACCACCTTTATTCCGGTTATGGTTCTGATAACACTGTTCAGGACCCAAGATGTGCTCTCCTTGCCACCCTTTCTTGCCATAGGCGATGTTTAGTACAAAGAACATATCACTGCAGAAAGTCTAGGATTTTCTGTTCCCTCCCTCACTGCAGCAGCAGTTGACTTGTTCACTTCCTGTAGAGGAATTACTTTTTACAGCACTGAACTCATTTCGCATAGCACCTATTTGCCTATAGGCATTGCAGCCATGTGTTTAGCATGTGGGGACATGACTTTTTACAGACCCCCTAAGCAAGTGTATTCAGCGTAGATCATCGTATATGGGTAGATAAAGAAAATGTAAACTCCCAATGGTAATTTGAACAATACTCTGCTGTTGTGAAACCAGTTATAGAGAAATTTCACTTTAGGAATAAAACAAAATGCATATTTCGCATGAATATAGTTATATCTACAAATAATTTCTGGACTTTCTAATTTCGCCAATGGGAATCACTGAATAGTACTTGCCCACTATGAGTTCCTTCTCTCTAATTGTTAGGCCTGCCAGACATAGGGTGGTCTTTCCTCAAACTTTTTGCCTGCTTTGCTTCACTTTTGATGATATATTTTTGTTGGCCTTAGGACTCTGGGCACTTTACCACTGGTGACCAGTGTTAAAGTTGATGTGCTCACTCCCCCAAAACATGGTAACATTGGTGTATCCACAACTGGCATATTTTATTTACTTATACGTCCCTAGTAAAGTACAATATATGTGCCCAGGGCCTGTAAATTAAATGCTACTAGTAGGCCTGGTGCACTGATTGTGCCACCCACCTATATAGCCCTTTAAACATGCCTCAGGTCTGCCACTGCAAAGCCTGCGTAAGCAATTTTATTGCGATGTCGATTTGGCACTTAAAACCCTTGCCAATCCTTAGACTCCCCTTTAATTACACATAAGGCACCCCTAAGGTATGCCCTAGGTAGCCCATAGGGCAGGGTAATTAAAAAGCAGGACATATACTTTAAGGTTTTACATGTCCTGGTAGTGAAAAACTCTCAAATGTGTTTTTTACTGCTGTTAGGCCTACCCTGCTGACAGGATAACAATGGGGATTCCTTGTTAAATTTAACAAAGTGTAATTCCTGGCTGAGAAGGAGTAGACCTATCGTATTTAGTACTTATGAAATTATTATGATAAATCCTCTTTAATGGCAAAGACAGATTTACTATTATAATTTTGAAAATGCCTTTAAGAAAGTTAGCATGTTCTTACTTTTAGCCCTGTGTGCCTGCAGCCTGTCTCCTGTCTCCAGTACACATCTGGACTAGGGTGACAGCTGATTTCCTGCATTCCCTGTTGACAGACTCACACAAAGGAATGGTAGACGTGAGTGAGTGGCCATCTGCATGTCGATAGGTCTTCCTGGGTAGGATAGGATGGAGGAGTTGATACACCTGAATAGGTAGTGCCCTGCTCCCACATAAATGACTGCCTAACCCCCGTTAGTGAGTCTGGATCCAGGGAAGAATGGAGGACCTCTGTGCACTTCAAAGACCACTCTTTGAAGTCTCCCCCACTTCAAAGGCACAACTTGGTATAAGTACTGGATCTCTGACTCTACCAAACCAGTACACTTATGGGCTTGTGAAGACCTCTGCCAGGAAGAACTGCTATGCTGCTACAATCACTGCCACTTTGGACTGATGCTTTGCACAAACTGCTTTTCTGCTTTGCTGCCCTGCTGCCTGTTGCCCTCTGCCCTGCTGAGGAAGGACTGGACCCATTTCACTGGAATCCAGAGTGACTCCAATGGCTTGCTTGTGTAAGAGCATAGATTTTTATGTTTATTTTTCACACAAGTAACAATACTCATATTTTGATATATAGTCATTGTATATAACTTTTTACGGAAAATCGAGTTTTGTGATCGACTTGATGGCCACCATCATATGCAAGGCCTACTTTTTGTTTTCTATGCAAACTTTAGCTAATTAAATTATTCTGTCTTTTCAAAAGAGTGTGTTTTTTTGCTAGAATAAATGTCAGAATGAATGTGTATTTAGTGGCCCCTGCTGGACTAAAGCAGAAGCAGATGCAAGGTCACTGTAAAATGTTATTTGTATAAAATGTTTGTAATGTGTTATGTTTCCTAGCTGCATTTCTGTGGCCTAACAGACTTCATTCATTGTATTTGTATATTTTATTTTTAGTTATGTTTCTAACTTATTTTCTTTCCTCAAGGGAAAAGAATGGCGTGATGAGAAATGTTTCCATATTTTGTAATCATTACCCCGGGTCGACGTAATTGGAGTCTTGAACAAAGGGTCCACAGATGCAACAGAAGAATGGAAGAAGAAATAACAAATGTATTAGTTTAAGTTTTATCAATGGAATAACGGCAAATAGAAAGCCTTAGAGCTAAGATTTTATATAATTTTGATATCTGTTAATGTTCTGATTGGACATAGTTTCTCAGCATATTTCATTTCTCTGAACCAATCAGATTGTTTAGTAAGTTTAATTTAATGTTCAGTCACCACTGATTCGGGGTTCATTTGTATTTGGTAATTCGTCATTCATCTTTGGTCATTCATCATTTGTTTTTGAGTTGTTATTCTTTCAGTTAGTCTACTGACAATGCTGGTGCTTGTTATTTTCTGAGTTTACTTAGTCTGTCCAATACTGGACAAATGCTTTGATGGTTTAGTAATCTTAAAGTCCAAATTCTAAACCATACCCTTCATTCTGTTCCTACTCTAATCCTGTTCCTATCCTGATGTCTGATGTTGCTGTCCCCTTGATGCAGTAGACGTTGTTCCTGAATACCTTTTTGACTGGATAATTGTATGAAATGCATAGTTGTTTTTCAGGTACCAACTGCTGATAATATAATACTGCTGCTATTTTTAATAGTTCCTAAGCTAGATATTTCCCTAAATTTATGTTACTAAATTCTTTTTTCATGAAGCCCAACATTTTAATGCTAATTAGTGGTTAGTGAGGTGTTATTCTCATACTTCTGGATGGTTATTGATGTCCTTTCTATATTAAATCAAATGTATTCAATTTCTCTTGCTCACATTCTATTGCTATGGTTTTGTGTAATAACCATTGAGATATGCTTGTTTTCATTGATTAAACTAAGATTCATGCACAGACTAAGTCAGCCATTGTTGTTTCTATATATGTGCTATTTGAGACTGAGAATGATTTTCGTGACTTTAGCATTGTTAATATAGGGACATAAATCTTTAACTTCTGTATAAATTGGTGTGGATATTGAAGTACGAATTGATTGCTATATAATGTTTATGGCGTTTATATTATGATGTTATCTTTAAAGCAAACTGGGTTCGGTCAGTTGGCCTAGGGGATAAAATCCGCTATCTGGTCTGTCATGAATAAATAGTTTGGATTTTCTGAGTTAGCAGTTTTGGTAGCAGAGTTTGGTTTACTGATTCGTTAAGTGACGTCATAATTGCGTCATAAGATGTGAATTAATTAGTGTTATTTGGATTAATGTTTTTGAAAATGTAGTACAATTTTGATAAAATGAATTGGTAAATGCCCAAAGTGAATTTCCCCAGTCCTTGGAGTGTTCGTAGGTTGGTAGGGTATATTCTCAGCGTTCTATTGTTAGTTTGAGTGAGACAGAATATGTCCTTGGACAGCTTTAGCTAATTTGCAGTTGATTGAGTTGTTAGGGAATGGGCGTACTCCAGAACAAAAAGATGATGTTAGAGAAAGAGTTGGCATACTCTAAAGTGAGAGAGTAGGGAAGCCAGTGAACTTCACATGTGTGTGGCGCTTGGTGCTCGGAAAAATTATCCACCTGGTTGTTGGTAAGACGGACCTCTTAGAGTAGGTAAAAGACTCTGGAGTATATTAAAAGTGTATGGAGACACTTGATTTATGTTGTAATTTGTCTATTTAGTAGACCAATCGGGTGTGGTTGGTAAGTTGAGTTTGCGAGTTAATTTGAATGTTCCGAAATTTTTGACTGAGCTTTGGCGAGTTCTATGTGGACCAGAACAGTATCCATTGATCAGTTGAGAGTGAAATTTGCTGGTCAATTTTGCTTGTGAATCTGGGGAACTGAGAAAGAAGAATAGCTGCAAGAGCGGAAGCCTTCAGTGAAATTTGTGAGGTAGCTGAAATGATTGTATTACCTTCCTGTAGTAAACAGACACATTTATTTTATTATTGGTTTTGAAGAAGTCCTTGCAATTAATTTGCATTAGTTTTGAGTGTATTTGAATTGAGGAGGACAAGCCACAAGACTTTGTCGGGCTCTGAGGGTAAGTGTGATATACATTTTTGTGCTGTGCTGGGATAGGATGGTAAGTGAGGAGGGTCACACACGGATTGGTGGACAATGTGAAGCACAATTGGACAAGCAGGGATACAAGGAGGATTGTGGGATTGTAGTCATTTCCTGATTTTTGATTCTTTTGAAATACAATTGTGAACATGAAATTTTTTAAAGCTTTCAAAAGTGCTCTTTGAGAAAATTAGTATATTCCGGATAGGCAAGGAGAAATTTGTCTACCAGAAGGTACTCCGGCATATATCGTATTTGAAGAGAAAGGTACCGGAACATGTCTTTGGCTAAAACATTGGGTTAAGATCACAAAGAAGAAAGGTTGTTTAGCATTTCCTGAAAATGGTACATTTCATTTGAGAATTTTGGAAAATTTGAGACAGGTGATGTATGGTCTGAGACCTACACCAAGACCAGGTCAGTTTGAAGCATTAGCGGTTTGGGAGCTATTAGCTAGACAGCAACAATCACTGAAATTTGAGAGGACAATGAGGAGAGCAGAGAAATCATTAGCAAAAGCTAGATTGGACAGTAAACAGAGACAGTGGAGACACTGGTGTTAGGTTGTTTCCTGCAATGACTGACGAGAGTGAGAAGATTTCAAAGAAATCTAAAAAGAGTTCTTCAGCAGTCGAAGAGCAGACATCAAAAGAGCCTAAAGGGTTTCTGATTAATGATGATGAATTGAATGAAGATGAGTTTATTACACAGATGTTGAGAAATCGTCCGCCACCTTATGTGGCTCAAGAAGGATCGAGTACAGCAGGTACAAATCCTACTGCACCGATACCAGTTACAGTGACTCAGAATACATTTCAGAGTAACCAGAACATGACTGGGAGTTCCATACAGGTTAATCCGTAGGTGAATCAGAGTTCAGTTCAGACTAGTCCTTTAGAGCAAAGACCGATGCAGAGTATTCTTAATGAGTCAAATCACAATAGACAGCTGCCTAAGACTAATATTCCTGGGATTTATCCAGATGTGCCAATTGTGAACACTACTGCTAAGCTAGTATTATCTTCAGGTCAGAATTTACAGGAGCTGAGATTGATTCAAACAGAGCCTAGGCCAGTGTTAATACTTCGAATGGAGAATGCTGGAGTAGAGGATTCTCAAAATATCGAAACCAGGAGCCCAGATGCAATATCAGTGCCAATTACATTTGGTCCACTTGTGCCTTTATATGCACAGAATAAAAAGATCAACGAAAATCAGAGAGTACACAATCAGAATAAAGACATTAGGTTAATGTCAGCTGTGGGGCAGACTTTAAATAGATCAGGGTCATTATTTGATTTAAATCCAATTAGAAATTCTGAAATGAATGGATTAGGAAATGGTTCTGTGTTTCAAATTTTAACGCCTCAACATGTGAGCCCAATGCAACAGCAGTTACTGAGTGTTCAACCTGGGAATATTACATTACAAAATATGACTTCACAGCAATTAAGAAAGTGGTTAGAAGATTTGAGTGCTTCGAACAATCCAGAGAGTCAGTCTAAAAGTGTTCCTGAGAGTCAGTTCCAGGAAAAGGAGTACATAAATAAACACGATTATCAGTCTAAAAGTGTTCCTGACAGTCAGTTCCAGGAAAAGGAGTACATAAATAAAACGAGATTATCAATGGAAGCGGGTGAGCTTCTGGAAGGAACAATGGGAATACATGTACTTGAGTCCTATACTAAAACTTAGTTGAGATATTTGTGTCCATTAATCACAGAGGGAGCAACAGAGGTACATCAGCAATTACAAGACTTAGCAGACAAATATGAGATAGACCTTATGAAAAGAAAACACCTGAAGAGAAGTTATAGATTACATCTTGAAGCTGAAGATTTTAAACACGAGGTCTGCAGGGATAAAAACACATCTAAGGGAATTACTTGAGATACTGCAAATTTGGAGAGCCTTAGATAAATGGGAAGGCAGATGGGTCAAGAAAAGAGAAAGACTGAGGAAAGGTTTGGATACTCCATTTGTAGATGTATCACTGACTAAAGAGCCAGTAAAGGTTTTACCAATGAAAGAGATTCCAGGAGGGAATTTTGTTCATGTCCCTTGGAGCAGGAGTGATATCTTATCATTTACAAATTATTATCCCAGGTTGAGGGAGCTACCAGTGGAATGGTGTCAGCAGACAGATAGGTTTGTGAAACTGGCGAAATGACTGTGGGAGGATTTGAACACTCTTTTAGAGATTGTGGTTCCAGCAGATTTGTGGATAGAATGTAAAAGGAGTGTAGAATGGCCAACAAGTGAGCGGAAAAGAGATCCGACAACAGGTGCACCATCTCCTGAAGTAATGAAGTAGTACTGTAAGGTCATTGAGTTCCGGAAAATGAGAATTTTGCCGGAAACATATTGACTGGCAACGAATAGATAGAACAGCTCAAGAGGTGAAAGAATCAATTCATGATTACTATGCAAGGTTGTTTTTAAAGCATTTAAACATTACAGTGGTACAGAAACAATTGAGTCGAAAGACATGATTCATTTGGTGTTCAGGATTGTTGAAGGATTGAGGCCAGAAATTAGCCAGATGATTAATAATCATTTGATTTGCTGGCAAGCAAAAGCGATTGATGAGGAGTTACAGTATGTGAAATACTGTACTGATCAGATTGAACTGAAACAGAAAAGGTTGAAGGAGAAAGCATGGTGATGCAGATTGAAGCCGCAAAGACAGGGATTCAGGGGAGTTTTCAGCCTCAACAGCAACAGGGAAATGGCACGTTCCAGATTCAGGGTATGTTTCAGAATGGAGGCAGAGGTTGTGGTGGAATGACACTTCTGAATGTTAATCAAGGTGTAGATTTGAATTCTGTGATGATGCAAGGAGAGCTGCAGGGAAAAAAGAATGTGACCTTGTCATGTTTGCAGAGGAATCGGGCTTTGAAAGAGACAGTGTCCAATGGTCAATCAAGGGAATATTGTGCAACAAATGAGTGGTGTCAATGCCTTCCAGGATATGAGAGTACCAAAAATGAGAGGTCAAATTCAAAATATTCAGAATAATGCAAATCCGATGCAGGTTTTTCAACCTTTAAAGACCATGCAACAAGTACAGAGTGTACAGCCACAGGTACAACAAGTGCAGATATCTCAGTTGCAGAAGATGCAGCCACAAGAGCAGATGGTGCCTGCACAACACATTCAAATACCTAGACAATTACAGATACCACAGAGTCCTATGGATCAGCAAAAAGTGATGCTTTTTCAAGTGGTCACAGGTCGGAAAATAAATCAGAGTAATAGTACTAATGCAGAACAACAGTTTCTCTTACATAGAGAGAATGGAATAAACGATGTATGTCTGTCGGATAGTTCACATGAGGAGGACTGTGTGATGGCTGCTTCATTAGAAGTGTATCAGAAAGGTCCTTATGTTATGGGAAAAGTTCATGATCACAAAGTTTCTATTCTGGTTGATACAAGAGCTACACGCTCAACCGTGAGATCTGCAGAGGTTCCAGATTTGCCTTTATCAGGGAAATGATTCAGATTCAGATTGTGGTTTTGCAAATAAACATTTGACGAACTCCATTACAGAGCCAGTTTTGGTTAAAAATTGTAATTTTAAAGGGTTGCATAAGTTTGTTGTTTGTGATTCACGTCCAGTTTCACTACTTGGGAGAGATTTATTGTGCAAAACAAGATGTTTGATTACCTGTTCAGATGAGGGAATTGAGATTCAGACAAGCAGTGATGATGAAGAAAACCTGACACATACTGTCAGCAATGAGTTGGTGTCTGAGGAATTACCTTTGATTGGTTTTGATGAGCCAGAAATTGAAGAAGCTCCTTTGATTAGTTTCTTTCTAGTTTTTGAAGTGAAAGATCTTCCTGTTGATCTGCAGAAGACTGTTAAGTCTAAAGTTTGGGATCTTTCTGGAAAGGACACTGGGTCAATTGAAGGAGTAGAACCAGTCAGGGTAGCAGTGAAACCAGGTGTAGTTTTCCCTCAGACTCCACAGTATGCAATGGCTATTGAGGCAATCGAATGTGTAAAACCTTTGATAGAACAGTTTGTGGAAAAAGGAATTCTGAAAGAAGTGCTGAGTATCCCAAGTAAATCACCAATAATGGATTTGTGAAAATCATGTGGGAAAAATTGTCTTGTACAGGATTTGAGAAAAATAAATGAGATTGTGATTAAATGTTGTCCAGTGGTTCCAAATCCAGCTGTTATTATGGTTCAGATCTTATGCAATGCTGAATGGTTCACTGTGTTAGATCTATGTCAAGCATTCTTTTTCGTGCCTCTTCATGAGGACAGCAGATATCTATTTTGTTTTACATTTTTGGGCAAAGTCTAATGTTGGTGTAAAATTCCATAAGGGTTTTCAGAGTCACCATCCATTTTCAACCAGATCTTGAAAAATAATTTTGAGTCATTAGTAATGCCATACCAATCGACATTAGTGCAGTACATTGAGGATTTGTTGGTCGCATCAAAAACAAAGGAATGGCATAAATATGATACGATTGCTTTGTTGAATTTCCTGGAAGACAATGGACATAAGGTGTTGCTACTAAATTGCAGTATTGTCAAAAAGAGGTGAAAAGAGGTGAAATATTTGGGTCATCTGATTGAGAAAGGAACATGGAGAATTTTGAGAGAGAGAGTAGCTACAATTTTGCAGATGAAGTTACCAAGTACACAGAAAGATGTGAGGATGTTTCCGGGACTGGTTGGTTACTGTAGTCAGTGGATTCTGAATTTTTCAGTTCTTTCAAAGCCATTATAGAAGCTGACTTATAAAGATGTTTCCGATCCTATAATATTGGATTCAGCTTGTATGAAAGCATTTTCTGAGCTTAAAGAGAGTTTGTGTCAAGCTCCAGTTTTAGGTATGCCTGACTACACTGAGTTTTCTGTTGTTTTGTCATGAACTTGATGCATGTTCCTTGTCTGTTTTGACTCAGACACACAGTGTTGTCAATAGCCTAGTAACATATTTTTCAGCTACCTTGGATCTGGTTGCAGCAGCTTTACCTGGTTGTTTGAGGTCTGTTTCAACAGTTGAGCAGAGTATCTCTCAGAGTGAGGGTGTAGTAATGGGATATCCTCTTACTATATTGGCCCCTCACTCAATAGAGATTTTACTTACCCAATCCAAGACACAATTTCTTACCAGTTCGACATTGACTAGGTATGAGACGGCAATCTTGGGGTCTCTAAATATTTCCATTAAGAGATGTACAGTGCTTAAACCCAGCAACCTTACTCCTGATTAAAAATATTGGTTCGAACAAACTGGATGATACAGAACATGATTGTTTGGAAGTTACAGAGTTATGCACAAAACCCAGAGCAGACATTATTAGAGATATATGTCTGGAAGAAAATTATCAAATTATCTTTGATGATGGTTCCTGCCTGAGAGATAATGTGGGCACATTGAGAGCAGGATATGCAGTATGTACTATTACTGGCATACGGGAAGCAACATGTATTTGAGGAGTGTTTTCTGCTCAAGTAGCAGAATTGGTAGCTCTTACTAGAGCCTTCAATATTTCGAATCAGATGAAAGTGACAGTTTACACAGATAGTCAATATGGATTCAGAACTGTGCATGATTTTGGCCAGATTTAGTCACAGTGAGGTTTCCTAACTTCTTCTGACTCACCAATAAGAAATGCCAAGAGAATTCATGAGCAATTACAAGCTATACAAATGCCTGAGAAAGTTGCTGTGGTGAAATGCAGTGCACCTCAGAGATCACAAGATTACGTGTCATTGGAAAATGCATATGCAGATCAGGTCGCAAACTTTTGCGCCTTGAATGGCATATCCTTCAAAGGAAATTGTTACCTGAAAATGATGAAGTCTATGCAAACTTTATTATGCAAATTGTTGACACCTCGGAAGAGCTAAAAGCTATTCAAGACAATGTCCTGAAAGAGGAGTGGAAAGAATGGCTGAAGTGAAAATGTGTCCAGAGGGATGACAACATCCTGGAGAAGGGAATGTAGTTCTGCCAAATAGTCTACTGGCACAAATGACTAGATACTACCATGAACAAGCTCACATAGGGAGAGATGCAATGGTCCGTACATTCAAACAATATTGGTTCAGTCCAAAATTTGGACAGGTTGCCGAAGCAATTTGCCATAGGTGTACTATTTGTCAGCAAATGAACGTGGGCAAAGGGACAGTGGTCAATGAGGGACACATTGGCATGGAGAAAGGACCATTTAGCAGATGGATTTTATTGAGATGCCTGCGTGTGCTTGTTTGAAGCACGTGTTGGTGATTGTGTGCATTTTCAGTCACTGGATTGAGGCGTATCCTACAAGGAGAAATTATAGCCTTATAGTAGCAAAGTTACTACTTAGAGAGTTAATACCACGTTTCAGTTTCCCGGTCTCTTTGGAATCTGATAGAGGAACCCACTTCAGCAATGAAGTGTTTAAATTGCTATGTTCAGCTTTAAACACTGAGCAGAAACTCCATTGTAGTTATCGACAAGAAGCCTCAGGACTTGTAGAACTGATGAATGGCACTCTAAAATTGAGATTGGCAAAAATGTGTGCATCAACAAATGTGAAATAGCCAGATGCATTGCCGTTGGTTCTGATGTCAATGAGAAGTACTCCTGACAAGAAAACAGGATTGTTGCCCCATGACATCCTCATGGGTAGAGCTACGAGATTACCAGCAATACCTACAAATGCACTTGTGAACATTACAGATGATATGGTGTTAGACTACTGCAAGGGTCTAGCTGGTGTGGTACGATCTTTTCTCTCACCAGGTGGAAGCTACTTCACTACACTCAACTAAAGGTCAAAGGCACAACTTGAAAGCTGGTGACTGGGTCGTTATTCGTAAGCACGTGAGGAAGTTGTGTTTGGAGCCAAGGTGAAAAGGACCCTACCAGGTGATATTAATAACGACTACAGCTGTGAAGTGTGCAGCACATGCGAACTGGGTGCATGCAGGCCACACTCAGAAAGTGAACAATCCAACAGAGCAGGAAGAAGAGCTGTTGAGATTACCTGTACCTAAGTGTACTCCAGATCAAGAAAAAGAAAGAGAAGAGCTGGAGACTACAAATGAAATATCCACTCCTGTATCAGATGAGGTGGAATGTATTGTGAAAGACGAGGGTGAACCATCCTCGACTGAAAGACTAAAAGAACCGGTCCAAGGAGAACAAGAGAGAGCACTGGTTGAAAGAAAACCTGCTCAGAAGAGGGCGACCTCAGAAGCAGATTGTGAGAAACTAGGGCTGATTGCAGAGGCCCCATAACTTTTTGCCCCCATTTTCCACTTTATGCTGGTGTTTTCCTGACTCTGATGGTGCCCTGGGTACTGCTAACCAGTCCCAGGGCCTGTGCTCTGTGTAAAATGGATATGCAAATTAGGCTAATTATAATTGGCTAAGTTAACCTACCTATAAGTCCCTAGTATATGGTAGGGCATGTAGGTTTAGGGACCACAGCATAGGTGGTGCACACCTAGGTGCATTGCTGAGGTGCCCAGTGTCATTTTAAAAGCAAGCCTGCCTTGCTGGCTGCTTTTAATTTAAAGTTATATGCAAATTCGACTTTGGAATTAAAGGTACTTCCAAAGTCTTAAACTACCTTATTTTTACATATAAGTCACCCCTAAGGTGTTCCCTATGTGCCCCTAGGGCTGGGTGCCATGTAACTATAAGCAGGGATTTTATAAAAATTGATTTATAAGCCCTGGTGAGGTAAAAACAGCCAAATTCGTTTTTCCCTCATTGAAGTAAATGGCCTTCATAGGCTAGAATGGGCAGACTTTATTTTAAATTTTAAAGTCTCCTTAAATGTTACATACCAAGAATTTGGTTTCAAATTGATTGTTGTAATATATCCCACAACTTCCAGTTGTTGGATTTAATATAACTAGTACAGGTAAAAAGTTTAGACTTTACCTAAAAAGATGCCAATTTCAGCTCTGCATTGTTTTTGCTGCTGTGCTCTGATTGGTCAGCCTGCAGCAGCTTCTGCCAGGCTACTTTAATGAGGTGTGAAGTGGCCTGGCTTCACACAAAGGAATGTGCTTGGGGGAGAGAATCTCCCCTCAGCAGATGGTGAGGCAGGAAGGGGGAGGGCTGCCAAACTGGTCTTCAAAGGCAGAGAAGGACATCTGGAGCACCCAGCAACACCCCCACATCCTGCAACCCCAGACAGCTAGGTGCCCCCTTGATTAGATTAGGAGAGGGCAAGAGAGGGGTGTGTTTATGATTTTTAGCCACACCAGTGGGTGGGCTCAGCCAGATCTCTCCTACAAAAATCAGATTCATCCATTTTGGATTTTTAGAGACTGTTGCCTTCTGGGATGGATTTTTGCCACACTTCCCAGGAAGTGGTCATCACAGGGGGACGACCCTGTCCCTGATTGGAGAACCAGGGCCCCCCTGCTTTTCACCCAGGAGCAAGGATAAAACTGGCAGACCTGCACCCACGCCTCAGATCCCCACCAAATTTCAAGAAGAAGGAACTACAAGGAGAAGAAGGACTGCCCTGCTGGACCCCTGGCCTGCACCTGGACCCTGCACTCAGAAGGACTGCACCAGCTGCACACTTGGGCTTCACCACAAGAAGGACTTTGCCTGGCTTCAACTGGTTCAAGGAGGGACTCCCTGTTTGCTACAGGTGAAAAATTGCTAAACCAGAGTCCCCTGCACCAACTCCTGAAGAAAGCGACCAGCTGACCACTGTCCAGTGGCCAAAAAGGAGTTTGCGCCAGGTGCATTCTGGGAGTTGAAGTCCGCACCCCCCAAGGACCATCACAGAACTTCTGGACCCTTGGGGTGAGCTGTGGACCCCAAAAGAACCTTGAAAGAACATCTGGGTGAAGCCCCAGAAGTTTGGAAAAGATTGGAGAATTTTTGAAAAAAAGCTCCATAAAGTGACTGACCCGACGCGGAAATTCTAGCCGGCTTGCCTCAACCGCGACCCGGCCTGACTTCGTGGTTCGTCCCGGTAAAGAAAAACATCCAAAAAAGAGACTAAGGCCCTCATTCTGACCTTGGCGGGCGGCGGAGTCCGACCGCCAAAGTCCCGCCGTCAGGTTACCGTTCCGCGGTCGAAAGACCGCGGCGGTAATTCTGACTTTCCCGCTGGGCTGGCGGGCGGTCGCCTTCAGACCGCCAGCCAGCCCAGCGGGAAAGAGGCTTCCACGATGAAGCCGGCTCGGAATCGAGCCGGCGGAGTGGAAGCTGTGCGACGGGTGCAGTTGCACCCGTCGCGTATTTCACTGTCTGCGCAGCAGACAGTGAAATACATGTAGGGGCCCTCTTACGGGGGGCCCTGCAATGCCCATGCCAGTGGCATGGGCACTGCAGGGGCCACCAGGGGCCCCGCGACCCCCCCTACCGCCATCCGGATCTCGGCGGTCCGACCGCCGGGATCTAGATGGCGGTAGTGGGGGTCGGAATCCCCGCGGCGGTGCAGCAAGCTGCGCCGCCGCGGAGGATTCAATGGGGCCGCGGTACACTGGCGAGACCCCGCCAGTGGTGCCGGTCCGACCGCGGCTTTACCGCCGCGGTCGGAATCCCCATTGGAGCACCGCCGGCCTGTCGGCGGTGCTCCCGCGGTCCTCCACCCTGGCGGTCAAAGACCGCCAGGGTCAGAATGAGGGCCTAAGTCCGAACGTAAAAAGTTGACCGGGACCTCCCAGCCATCGTATCCGAGAAGGGCTCCATGGACGTCGGATCAAGATCCAGGTTTACCCCGGTCGAAGGATTTTCATCTCGAAAAAACGACTAAGTCCGAAGGTAAAAATCACCACCGAGGAAACCGACTTCGCGTATCCGGACAAGGGCTCCAGGAGGTCGGATTCAACTGGCAGGTTCGCCCCGGTGAAGAAAAACTTCAAAATAAAGACTAAGTCAGAAGGTAACTTTTTAACCGAGGCCTCCCGCGACTTGTAGCCGAGCAGGGCTCCATCGCGGTCGGCCTGAAAGTTTGACTTTGCCCCGGTCCTGGTGCAACCAGATGACCCGATTGGCGCTTTTTGTTTCTAACCGCTAGAAAATAATAATACTTTAAAAATTCTTATCTCCGGTTCCCCTGAACCGATTTTAATCGTTTTTGTGTCATTTTAAAGATAAAAATATAAGCTATTTTCATAAATTGGTTTTGGATTTTTAAACTGTTTCCTGTGTTTTATTTAATTACTGTTTTGTGATATTTGAATGCTTTACACTTTGTCTCCTAAGTTAAGCCTTGACGCTCGATGCCAAGCTACCAAGGGTAGAGCTGGGATTAATTTACTGAGACCTAACTGTACCTATGTGGAGGTTAGTGGCTTGTTGCTAGGTGTAGGTACCTACCTGCCCTACCAGTAACCCATTTTCCAACATAATTGGAAGCAGCGACGGGATCCTGTACTTGTGTTCAATATCACGTTACAGTTTTAGGTAAAACAAATTAAAAATCCTTTAAATTGTCCTAGTGCAAAAATTGTTTTTAATTTTTAATTTGGATTAATTTCAATTATTGAATTTTTGTAATTTTTCTAAATTCTTGTTTCAAATTTTTGCAAAAAGTTTTTGTTGACACAAAACTAGGGAACCATGGAGCTTGATCTGGCTAGCCTACCCACACTGACAGTAGTCCAGCTTAGGGGGTTGTGTATTGAGAGAGGGTTGCCTGCAACCACTGATCTCAGGAAGCAAATCCTGATTAAATCCCTGACAGCATGGGCTGAGGCACAAGAGGTAGAGACAGAAGAGGCTCCAGAGGAGGAAGAAATAGGGGAAGATGCTAACTCTAACCACTCAGGGGAGGGAAGGCATCCAAGCCCAAGTGAGGATGAGGAAGAACGGTCCTCAGTAAATACAGTCACTAGGGGCTGATCCAAAGCTAGTGGTGGGAAGGGGGTCCTTTCAGGAGGAGAGAACCCATCCATCAGAGAAAGAGAGCTGGAGGCCAAGCTAGCATACATAGCTTTGGAAGCAGAGAAGCTGGCCCTAGAAAAGAAAAAGTGGGCATACAAAGAGAAAAGAGATGGAAGCAGCGATAAAGAAGCTGAGGTGTCCATGGGTGGGGGAGTTTGCCCCAGATTACCCAAAGGGGTGGTTCCTGCCTATGTAGAGGGGGATGACATAGATAAGTGGCTGGGGGCCTTTGAGAGGGCACTCCAAATGAGAAGGGTTAGGCCTCAATACTGGGGTTCCCTTTTGTGGGAGTTGGTCCCCAACTCAGGGAGGGATAGGCTTCTGACCTTAAGGGGGGAGGAGGCAGATTCATACCCTAGTATGAAGAGGTGCTTAGTCAAGAAGTTTGGTCTGACCCCAGAGCAATATAGAATGAAGTTCAGGGACACCCAGAAGGTCAGTACCCAGTCTTGGGTTGACTTTGTGAACATTTCACTAAAGGCACTAGAGGGCTGGATTATTGGCAACAAAGTAAATACTTATGAGGGGTTATACAATCTGATCATGAGAGAGCACATCTTGACCAATTGTATCCAAGAAAGGTTACGCCAGCATCTAGTGGACTCTAAGCAGACCAACCCTAGAGAGCTAGGGGAGGCAGCTGATGAGTGGTTGAGAACCAGGGTGGTTGTCAAGTCCCAGGGGGGAGACTCCAAGAAGGGGGGGACAGGTCCCAAAAAACCTAAGGAGGGAGGTGGTAAGCCCACCACAGAGACTCCCTCTGTACCCCAGAACCCTAAGAAGGAGGAGAGTAAATCCCACTCCCACTCTGACAAGCAGAGACAGGGAGACCCAGGGTTAAAAAAGCTCTTGGACAGTAGGGCTTGCTTTGACTGTCAGCAGACAGGTCACTTCCGAGGAGATGCAGCCTGTCCAAAGAAGGTGGTTAGCATTGGGCTGTCCAGTGTAGCCATGGAGGAGGATTCCTCAGATGATGAAGTCCTCTTAGCATTCAGCTGGGAGACAGGACCAGATGGTAAGCTGGTGATCCCTGAGGGTGGGAGTAGGCACTTCCACCACATTCAAGTGAATGGGATCCCTACCACTGGCCTGAGAGACACCGGTGCCAGTCACACTATAGTGAGTGACCGGTTAGTGACCCCAGACATGTATGTCCCAGGAAAGACAAAGAAAGTCAGGATAGCCACAGGGGAGGTCACCTCGAAACCTGTAGCCATAGTGCCCCTAGAGAGGGAGGGTATCCTTGACTGGATTAGGGTGGTAGTCAGTGCTTACCTCCCCCTAGATTGTATCCTGGGCAATGACCTCCCAGAGGTGAGTCTGGTCACAGATGGGGTGGTCGCCCAGGGCGCCCCCCAAACCCAAAGTCCTGGGGAGTCAGTCCCTACAGTTAGGAGACAGGGGTCCCCAAGAAAAGGAAAGAAGAAAAGGAAGGGTAGGCCACTCTTAAAGAGAGTTCCAGGGAGCCAAGGGCCCTCTGCCCCAGTAAGAGGGGAGCCCAGAGTTGGCACTGGTGAGGCCTCACCTGACCCCAAGGAAGTCCTGAGTAGTCAGGCAGCTGTCCAGATGCAAGGTGTTGCCCCTGCACTGACAGAAGGGAGAGTGGAAGGAGGGTGTCCGCCACAGGAGGTGGTAGCCCCCCACTCTAGACAGCAAGAGGGGTGCCAGGACCCCAAAGTTGTCCCTAAAGCAGCTCAGCCACCTGTCAGTGGAGAGCTTAGGGTGTGGTTCTGGGTACTGACAGCTGTCAGTAGCCTCTGCTGGGTGCTAGCCTTCCTGGCAGCACTGTACTTGGCCTGGGAGGCAGACCCCAGGGCCAATAGCAAAGTAGGCCCCCTGACCCTGTTGGTCATGGTGGGGTTGCTCAAGTGTTGGGTGACTTCTTTGGGTAAGCTAGGTGTTGCCCTAGCAAAGTTTGGAGTAGGGGAGGTGGGCACCTCACTACCCAAGTTGGCAGAGAGAGAGGAGGAAGACCCCCCTAGAGGGAAGTTTCAGTTTGAAATGGGTCCTTTCATTGTTGGGGTGGGTTCACTACCCAGAGGGAGTGACCCTGACAGGAGGATATAAGGCAGAGTAGGCCCTGCAAAAGGACAGCCAGTTTTCTTCACTGTCTTCCTCGCCTAACAAGCCAGGAAGACTCTCCCAGGGTTGGGCTGAGTCTCCTGGGCGTGTAAGCTGGGGGGGGGTTGTGTGAGAAACTAGGGCTGATTGCAGAGGCCCCATAACTTTTTGCCCCCATTTTCCACTTTATGCTGGTGTTTTCCTGACTCTGATGGTGCCCTGGGTACTGCTAACCAGTCCCAGGGCCTGTGCTCTGTGTAAAATGGATATGCAAATTAGGCTAATTATAATTGGCTAAGTTAACCTACCTATAAGTCCCTAGTATATGGTAGGGCATGTAGGTTTAGGGACCACAGCATAGGTGGTGCACACCTAGGTGCATTGCTGAGGTGCCCAGTGTCATTTTAAAAGCAAGCCTGCCTTGCTGGCTGCTTTTAAATTAAAGTTATATGCAAATTCGACTTTGGAATTAAAGGTACTTCCAAAGTCTTAAACTACCTTATTTTTACATATAAGTCACCCCTAAGGTGTGCCCTATGTGCCCCTAGGGCTGGGTGCCATGTAACTATAAGCAGGGATTTTATAAAAATAGATTTATAAGCCCTGGTGAGGTAAAAACAGCCAAATTAGTTTTTCCCTCATTGAAGTAAATGGCCTTCATAGGCTAGAATGGGCAGACTTTATTTTAAATTTTAAAGTCTCCTTAAATGTTACATACCAAGAATTTGGTATCAAATTGATTGTTGTAATAAATCCCACAACTTCCAGTTGTGGGATTTAATATAACTAGTACAGGTAAAAAGTTTAGACTTTACCTAAAAAGTTGCCAATTTCAGCTCTGCATTGTTTTTGCTGCTGTGCTCTGATTGGTCAGCCTGCAGCAGCTTCTGCCAGGCTACTTTAATGAGGTGTGAAGTGGCCTGGCTTCACACAAAGGAATGTGCTTGGGGGAGAGAATCTCCCCTCAGCAGATGGTGAGGCAGGAAGGGGGAGGGCTGCCAAACTGGTCTTCAAAGGCAGAGAAGGACATCTGGAGCACCCAGCAACACCCCCACATCCTGCAACCCCAGACAGCTAGGTGCCCCCTTGATTAGATTAGGAGAGGGCAAGAGAGGGGTGTGTTTATGATTTTTAGCCACACCAGTGGGTGGGCTCAGCCAGATCTCTCCTCCAAAAATCAGATTCATCCATTTTGGATTTTTAGAGACTGTTGCCTTCTGGGATGGATTTTTGCCACACTTCCCAGGAAGTGGTCATCACAGGGGGACGACACTGTCCCTGATTGGAGAACCAGGGCCCCCCTGCTTTTCACCCAGGAGCAAGGATAAAACTGGCAGACCTGCACCCACGCCTCAGATCCCCACCAAATTTCAAGAAGAAGGAACTACAAGGAGAAGAAGGACTGCCCTGCTGGACCCCTGGCCTGCACCTGGACCCTGCACTCAGAAGGACTGCACCAGCTGCACACTTGGGCTTCACCACAAGAAGGACTTTGCCTGGCTTCAACTGGTTCAAGGAGGGACTCCCTGTTTGCTACAGGTGAAAAATTGCTAAACCAGAGTCCCCTGCACCAACTCCTGAAGAAAGCGACCAGCTGACCACTGTCCAGTGGCCAAAAAGGAGTTTGCGCCAGGTGCATTCTGGGAGTTGAAGTCCGCACCCCCCAAGGACCATCACAGAACTTCTGGACCCTTGGGGTGAGCTGTGGACCCCAAAAGAACCTTGAAAGAACATCTGGGTGAAGCCCCAGAAGTTTGGAAAAGATTGGAGAATTTTTGAAAAAAAGCTCCATAAAGTGACCGACCCGACGCGGAAATTCTAGCCGGCTTGCCTCAACCGTGACCCGGCCTGACTTCGTGGTTCGTCCCGGTAAAGAAAAACATCCAAAAAAGAGACTAAGTCCGAACGTAAAAAGTTGACCGGGACCTCCCAGCCATCGTATCCGAGAAGGGCTCCATGGACGTCGGATCAAGATCCAGGTTTACCCCGGTCGAAGGATTTTCATCTTGAAAAAACGACTAAGTCCGAAGGTAAAAATCACCACCGAGGAAACCGACTTCGCGTATCCGGACAAGGGCTCCAGGAGGTCGGATTCAACTGGCAGGTTCGCCCCGGTGAAGAAAAACTTCAAAATAAAGACTAAGTCAGAAGGTAACTTTTTAACCGAGGCCTCCCGCGACTTGTAGCCGAGCAGGGCTCCATCGCGGTCGGCCTGAAAGTTTGACTTTGCCCCGGTCCTGGTGCAACCAGATGACCCGATTGGCGCTTTTTGTTTCTAAGCGCTAGAAAATAATAATACTTTAAAAATTCATATCTCCGGTTCCCCTGAACCGATTTTAATCGTTTTTGTGTCATTTTAAAGATAACAATATAAGCTATTTTTATAAATTGGTTTTGGATTTTTAAACTGTTTCCTGTGTTTTATTTAATTACTGTTTTGTGATATTTGAATGCTTTACACTTTGTCTCCTAAGTTAAGCCTTGACGCTCGATGCCAAGCTACCAAGGGTAGAGCTGGGATTAATTTACTGAGACCTAACTGTACCTATGTGGAGGTTAGTGGCTTGTTGCTAGGTGTAGGTACCTACCTGCCCTACCAGTAACCCATTTTCCAACACAGATGGTCTGATAAACGAGTCTGAACAAATGACTAACCCCAGTGGAAAAGGAGTTGAGACAGATACAAGCCAAAAAGGTTTGACTCCTCCTGAACCAGCTGTAGGAACATCACAGGAGAAGAGTTTGATTTTGAAAAGAGTTCTGATGCCAATTAAAGAAGATTGAAGACTGCAAGTTGAAGATTTTTTTTACATTTTTGTCTTTTGTTTTTGTTTTGATTTTTTGCTGCGCAGCCATAATTTTTTGGTTTTTACTTTTTGGTTCTTTACAGCCCATGGGAAACTTTAGTAATCAACATACTAAGAATAGTTGTTGTAAATGTATAGGTATTGGCTTGGCAATTGTTTGTGCAATAGTATGTTTGTAATCGATTGTGAGTGTGATTGTTTTTTAATCGAGTGGAACCAAACATAGTTACACCTACTACTGTTACTGTTTCAAAAAGAACTAATGATCTTTCAGAGATAGATAGGTTTAAAATAATGAGAAATACTTACACGAAGAGGAAGAACTTTCTTCTAATGTCTTTTATCGCTTACTGAGTGAATCTTCAATCTTCAAACTCAATCCCTTCTATTTTTTTTTCCAAGGTTCATTCACACTTTCAGGACCTTTTGTCAAAGTTCAATACAAATTGTCAAAATCAATTTAGCAGCTTGTCAAGTTAGGTTATCAAAGTCTCTTCCAGGTGCTATTTCAACAAAGTCCTTTCACTTCTCTTTTTCAAATTCTCTTTTTCCCAATAATTAGTTTCCTTCATGTACCAAAATAAAAACCCAGAATGTCTCTGTCAAAACAAAAACTCAAAAACTCTTCTTGCCAATTTATTTGTAGTTGCATATGCCCATTTAGGCATATCTTGATAAATTAATCATTGTGTATTAATTTTTATGGAAAATCAAGTTTTGTGATCGGCTTGATAGCCACCATCATATGCAAGGCCTAGTTTTTGTTTTCTATCCAAACTTAAGCTAATGAATTTATTCAGTCTTTTCAAAATGTCAGAATTAATGTGCATTTAGTGGCCCAAGCTGGACTAAAGCTGAAGCAGAAGCAAGGTCACTGTAAAATTGTATCTGTATAAAATGTTTCTAATGTGTTCTGTTTCCTAGCTAAATTTCCGTGGCCTAACAGACTTCATTTATTGTATTTGTATATTTTGTTTGTAGTTATGTTTCTAACTTATGTTTTTTCCTCGGGTGGGCTAAAAGAATGGCGTGATGAGAAGGGTTTCCATATTTTGTAATCATTATCCGGGGTCCACGTAATTGGAGTCTTGAACAAAGGGTCTACAGATGCAATGGAAGAAGAAATAACAAATGTATTAGTTTGAGTTTCGTCATTGGAATAACAGCAAATATAAAGGCTTAGAGCTAAGATTTTATATAATTTTGATATCTGTAAGTGTTCTGGACATAGTTTGTCAGCATATTTCTCTGAACCAATCACAGTGTTTAGTATGTTTCATTTAATGTTAAGTCACCACTGATTCGGGGTTTATCCTTATTTGGTCATTCGTCCTTCATCTTTGGCCGTTCATCATTCGTTTTTGAGTTGTTATTCTTTCAGTTAGTCTACTGACAATGCTGGTGTTTATTATTTTCTGAGTTGACTTTGTCTGTTCAATACTGAACAAATGCTTTGATGGTTTAGTTATCTTAAAGTCCAAACTCTAAACCATACCCCTCATTTTGTTACTGTTCCGATCCTGATGTCTAATGTTGTTGTCCCCTTGATGAAGTAGACGTTGTTGCAGAATACCTTAGTGGTTGTGTAATTGTATGAAATGTATATTGTTGTTTGTATTTTGTTTTTCAGGTACCAACTGCTGATAATATAATACTGCTGCTATTTTCTTTATTGTTCCTTATCTAGATATTTTCCTAGATTTATTTTTCTAAATTCTTTTCACATGAAGCCCAACCTGTTAATGCTAACTAGTGGTTAGTGAGGTGTTATTCCCATACTTCTGGATGTTTATTCATGTCCTTTCTTTAGTAAATCAAATGTATTCAGTTTTTCTTGCTCAAATTCTATTGCTAAGGTTTTGTGTAATAAGCATTGAGATATTATGCTTGTTTGCATTGATTAAACTAAGATTCATGTGTAGACTAAATCAGCCTTTGTTGTTTCTATATATGTACTATCTGAGTCTGAGAATGATTTTTGTGACTTTAGCATTTTTAATATTGGGAAATAAATCCTTAACTTCTTAATGAATTGGTGTGGTTATCGAAGTACTAATTAATTGTTATATATTGTTTACAGTATTTATTTTATGACATTATCCTCAAAGCAAACTGGGTTTAGTCCATTGGCTTAGGGGATAAAATCCACTATCTGTCTGTCAAGACTAAATAGTTCGAATTTTCTGCGTTAGCACTGGCTTGCCTCTTGTTCTTCTGAAGTCTCAAGGACACAAAATACTTCAATACAAAATCACATACAGTACTTGGACTTTGCTTGCTGCAAATATTGCCCTGCCAAGTGGTGCAAATCCAGCCCTGGGCCCTTGGAAGTGGGTATAGTGCTGCAACTGCCAATATCCACGCATCTGGTCGGAACTGATACATCTCCTTCAACACTGGTGCATTGCTAATAGAGGACTTCACATAACCAGCTGTTCGGCTCGACGACGATGCATCATTTTCATCACAAAGGGATAGCTGACCACTCATCTTCGACTGCATGGACCAAAACTGACACATCAACTGCATCCAAACAGATCAATGCAGACGCATTGCCTCCTTTGCTCCCCGCATCAGGTCTTCGACGTTGACGCATGCTCCAGGCAAAGGCACTCTTTCATCGGGACAAGGTTGGTTCATGTATCAGACCCACACTCCATCACGGTCAGCCTGCAACTTCAGATTTAACCTCATCAAGCACGACCAGATAGTCCTGGTTGGCACTTTATGTTTCTAAGCACTATATTTGCAGATATCCTTTAAAAATTCATATCTAAACTTCTACCTATTGAATGTTTGTCGTTTTGGTCAGTAAATTAAGCTCTATTTTTCTAACACGGTGTGGTATCTTTTTCTGTGGTTGCACAAACACTTTACACATTGCCTCCTAAGTTAAGCCTGACTGCTCTGTTCCTACCTTCCAGAGGGTGAGCAAAGCTTAATTTATGATGTGTGAGTGGCTTACCCTGACTATGATTTTGTTCCCTACTTGGCCAGGGTGCATAGCTCTGTCAACTAGAGACCCAATTTCTAATAATAATTATTTAGGGGCATATTTACAAGACCTGAGTGCCTCCGGTTTATCACTTTTAGTGGCGTATCGGCCACATTTAGTGCAGACCCATATCTACAAGGCCACTCAAAGCTCATTTGAATGGCTTTTCATAGCCATGTAGATATGGTGTAAGGCAACACAGTGCAAGTTGCTGCATTGCCTTACACTGTGTCAGGGAGACATTCCATGGGCATTGCAGTTTTCCCATGCAACACAAATGGGTTTTGACACATTCCCAGACTTATAAGAACCTGTAAACCAGGGAATGCGTCAAAACTGTACACCTCCCCAAGGAAGGCCCAATGAGGAGAAATATCTTTCTTTCTCCTCATTGTTTCCTCTTTCTATGTGTGCTGCATTCTGCAGTAAACATAGAAAGAGGAAAATGACTCCCAGGATTGCCTTTGTGCAGGAAGGTGTCCGTGCCTGCACAAAAACAATCCTGCCAGAAACACAAACACCCTTGCACCACGATACAAGGGTGCCTGCGTTAGCGCTAGGTAGACATTTGTGTGCCAGTGCAGGGGGAAAAGACAGAAATGCACTGTATCATGTAAATATGGTGCATTTCTGCCCTTTAGAATTGGTGTAGGGCAGCGCAGCAGGAAGGCTCACTACACTGTTCTAATCCTATTCTTTGTAAATATGCCCCTAAAGCCCATATTTATACTTTTTTAGCACCGCATTTGCGTAATTTTTTTACGCAAATGTGACGCAAACTTACAAAATATAATTGTATTCTTTGAGTTTGCTCCGCTTTTGCGTCAAAAGATGACGCAAATGCGGCGCTAGAAAAGTATAAATATGTGCCTAAGTCTCTATACCAATACTTTTGAATAATCAAAGCATGAACACATGGGGCCTCATTCACTAAGTTTTGGCACAGGGCAGCACTGCAAGCCTTTTTGCTGCATCGCCCTTCGGTCAAAACAAAAGGGCAGTAATGCGCTGTATCTATAAGGTACGGTGTATTCCTGTGCAAAGGTATATAAAACACAAAAGGAGAGTACTGAGAGTATTTGCTAACCCACACCACCTCCCAAAAGAAATCTATAAAACCACTAAGGGTGTGGGGTAGTAGAGGTTGAGGGTGGAACTTAACCAGTGTTCCCTCAAAAGGCGGTGTCAGTTAGGTCGCCTTAACGTACGGGTTGCAGAAGGCATGAGCAAGGAGTGTCCCTGAGATAAGAGACTGTGTTGTCCTGGGGGGGGGAGGGAGAAAGGGGGGAGTCCCCTTACGGACTAGATGGTCTCACACACATAATAGTGTCTTGCTTCATCATTTGACCACCTAGCCCCACCCAAGTGAGATGATACTACTTGGGCGGACTCAACCTCTTGGTTAAAGGAACCAGAGGGAGTGCTGAAATTAAACTAGCTGGATAAATGCGGGGATCCAGATGAGGTGGAGTTAGAAATAAAATTACCATACATGTCACCAGTTAGTACTAGTTACATTTTAATGAAGATGCATGTTGCTAAGATTAAAAAATAGGGGGGAGGCTCATTGGAGAATAATGTCTCCTAGAGTCTAAAAAGGAATATATATGACCAACATGTTTCTGCCCTCTCAAAGTGCTGGTAGTTCAGGGGCATTCTTCAGAGTCTAGGATCCCGGAGCACTAGCAATAAGTGAAGTGCTCAAAGTGAATCATAAAGAGCCTACCCGAACAGGTGGTTCATGGTGTGGTAGGTCTGTAATGACCCGGAGCCAGGGGTGGTTGGCCTCTGGACATTCATAAAAAACACCAAAGGTTAAAGTAATGTTATAGTTAGGTGAACATGTCTCCAGAAACATACCATTTTAAACAAAAAAGTCCCTGAAATTAATCAGGTAACTATAACTTTCGGCCCTGCATTGCACTGCTCATGACCTTAGATATTACATCACCCATGACGTGTGCAATATATAATTGGTGATATCACAGATCACATTTCAAATGACATTATTGATAACATCACTGATGACATCATCCACCACACTGCTGTTCAAGTTTCTATACAAACCTGTACATCCTTTGAAATATGTAAATAAGAACTAAATATCACAGAGTAATGTATAAAATAAATTACATAAGTATATGTGCTTATATAAAATAACCAGACTCAGGACCACTGTTCTGAATGCACAAACCCCATTAGGTGGCCAAGATCCTATCACGCACCCTTCCACCTATGCACAGCTCTTTATTGATAGAACACTCTCTCCAGACAACCAAACCCTATTAGGTGGCCAGGCCCCCTACTACACACACCATTCATTCTGTGTAAAAAGCTTGACCAAAGGACTACTCTCTCCAGACACCCAGAAATTTCCAAACCACTGCTATGCACTGCCTTCACTCCGTGCCCAGCTTTTCATGGGGAGCCAACTCTCTCCAGACACCCAAGCCCCTTTAGGGGGCCAACTTCCTACCTACCACTCACAGCCTTCACCTTCCAAACTAGAGAATGTGACTATGCCCTATTCTCCCACAAAAGAGAAAGATGACTTAGGGATAACTAAACAAAACAAAAACACTATATGCAATTAGGTCTTTTGGTAGTAATGGGCCATTACCCTTGTAGACAATGTATTTGTCGCGCCGCGCCATGTGGCGCAAGCCGAGCATTCGGCTCGCGCCACACAACGCGTTCTCGGGACGCGGCGCGCCCCGAGCCTTCTCTGCACAGCGCGAGGCCCCAGATTTTACTTGGGGCCTCGCTCTGCCTTCTGTTGCGTCCCCGTTTTCCCTTGACCCCTCCTTACCTGTTTCTTTTTCTTCTTTTTCTTCCTTCCTTTCTGAGGCATTTTTCTGTCCTTCCTTTATGTCTTTCCCCCTTCCCATGTTACCTTTTTCCTCCCAGCATTCCTTGTTCACTATTTTTCTATGGTTCCTGTTCTATTCTATCCTATGTACTTCTTCCCTATCTAAGATGGTGTCTTTTTACTTCCTGTTGGTCACTTACTGTTTCTTGGTATATAAGGGCTCTGTTTTCTCTTTTTCCTTGCGCTGCAACACTATCTTCTCTGATTGTGTCTTCGCTCCTGATTCTTAGCCTTCGGTTCTGGATCTTGTCAAATTTGTTTCTACCAGCATTTTTGTATCTTTTTGATTCCTGTTTTTGTTCTTGTTTCAGGAATCCACTGTTTGGAGGTTTTTTCCCCTGTTTTGTTTTTTTTTCCCTCTGGCACTATTTCTAAAGGGCACGGTCTGTTCTTGGCGGTTCCATTGCCGACAGCACCGTGGCTACTAGAAAGAGTCGCCCCTTTCTGGGCCAAAGCCAAACCTTCAAGACCCACGCCACTGCAGTTTCCTGGCGCAAGCAGCACGTAAGTCGTGACAGATTGCAGCGCCCAACCATTCCGACGTCTTCTGACACTATGGATGATACAGTGGCGGCGGCTGCAGATCCTGATCCAGCTCTTTTGACTACCATTCAACAACAAGCTCAGGAATTGCAACAATTGAGCAATGAGAATGCGGTGTTACGACAGGCTTTGGCCCTCCGCAGTGGCGATGTTCCGACTATCTCCGCCTCTACTCCTCGCTTCTCTGGTGAACCAACTAAACTGCGCGAATTCCTGGATGCACTAACGGTGTACTTCGCCTTCAGACCTACCCAATTCTCTCATGACAGGACAAAGGTGGGATATCTTATTAGTGCATTATCCGGTCCTGCCTTGGCCTGGGCAACCCCTATGGTGTCATCCAACGATCCGGTATTGTCGGACTATTCTGCCTTCGTGACCCGTTTCAAACAAATGTTCAGTCGTCCAGGATTGGAAGCCTTGGCAGAGGAAGCATTATGTGATATCCAGCAGGGTTCCCAAGACGTCCTTCAATATATTACACGTTTCCGTCAGTTAGCGGCAGAGACCACTTGGGTGGAGCGTACCCTGGTAACTTTGTTCCGCAGAGGGCTTAAGGAGGAAATAAAGGATGAATTAGTACATTCCACCAGAGTTGAAGATCTTCGTGGCTTGATGGATCAAGCACTTTCCATCGAGTATCGTCTTCAAGAACGACGAATGGAGAAGAGAAGGAGTAGAGGATCTTCCCAGCCAAGCACTCCACGGATGTATCTGCCTCGTTCTGAGGAATCCCGTCCCCCTGTTAGAGACATAAAAGGGGAACCCATGCAAGTGGATGCTACTCGAGGGCCGCTCTCAGCGAGTGAGAGGGAAGACAGACGGAAGAAGGGATTGTGCCTATACTGTGGATCTGCTGGTCACATGCTTCGTACCTGTCCTGTACGTCCACCAAGACCCTCGGGAAACGCCACTTCCCGTCCTCTGTAAGAAGGGAGGGGACGGGATCATCGGCTGTACCTTCCATCAGTTCATTTAATAACAATACCACATACTTGTTCATGTTACCTGTCATATTACAACTACCTGATGGCCGCCAAGAAAGAACTATGGCATTATTAGATTGTGGTGCTAGTGGTATATACATGGATAAGACTTGGGCCACTAATCAACAGATTCCCACACAACCCAAAGACATTCCTGAACAAGTGCACACCGTGGATGGATCCTTGATATCCTCAGGTCCAGTCGATACTACGACCTTGATGTTAAATTTACAGTTTGGTAATCATCAGGAACACATCTCCTTTGATCTCATTTCATCTCCCAACCATACCATTATTCTCAGAATTCCATGGTTTACAAGACATAATCCGTATGTAAACTGGGTAACCCGGACAATTTCCTTGTCCTCTCAGTTTTGTCAAGAGAACTGCTTTGCTTCCGACAAATATTGGTCACCGAACAGACTAACACCTATTAAGAGTACTACGGAATATTCCATCAATACTGTCCAAGGAGTTCCTGAACATTATTTAGAGTTTCAAGACGTGTTTCAAAAGCCATCCAGACCTGTATTACCTCCACATCGAGAGTACGATTGTGCTATTCCTTTGGAACCTGGAACAGTCGTCCCCTTTGGGAGGATGTATTCTCTCACGGAACCTGAAAAGGAAGTTCTTAAGGAGTATCTGGAGGAAAATGTACAGAGTGGTCTCATTGTTCCATCATCTTCTCCGGCAGGGGCTCCTCTCTTTTTTGTACCTAAGAAGACCAAAGATCTTCGTCCTTGCCTGGATTTTCGAGGCCTAAATAAAATAACAATAAAGGATCGTTATCCTTTGCCCCTCATCAAGGATATTCTAGAGGCAGTCAGAGGGGCTCAACGTTTTACCAAGTTGGATCTTCGAGGAGCTTACCACCTTTTACGTGTAAAAGAAGGAGACGAGTGGAAAACAGCATTCAGGACACCATTTGGTCATTTTGAGTACAAAGTCATGCCTTTCGGTCTTACGAACGCCCCTGCAATATTTCAAAGATTTATGGACTCCATATTTTCCGATCTCTTGAATCAGACAGTCGTAATTTACTTAGAGGACATCCTTATTTTCTCCAGACATCCCGCACTCCATTCTTCTCATGTGAAACAAGTCCTTCAAAGACTCCGAGCACATCAACTGTCCTGTAAGCCCGAAAAGTGTGAGTTCGATAAGACGGAAGTCAAGTATCTGGGTTATCATTTAAGTCCTACCGGCATAGCTATGGACCAAGAAAAGGTACAAGCAATTCTCGATTGGCCTTCTCCCTCTTCTATTAAAGAAACATAATGTTTCCTAGGATTAGCAAATTTTTACCGGCAGTTCATTCAAGACTTTGCTGAACAGACCAGCCATATAACCCATACTTTAAAGAAGGAAAATCTTAAACAAGGGTTTGTCTGGACTAAGGCGGCTGAAACAGCTTTTCAAGATTTAAAAAAGGCATTCACTCAAGCTCCCATCTTAAGACACCCAGATACCAACAAACAGTTTATTGTAGTCACTGATGCTTCCGAAAGAGCTATTGGAGCTGTCTTACTCCAACTACAAGAGGATGATGGTCTCGAACATCCTGTTTTCTATTTGTCCCATATTCTCTCTTCAGCAGAACAACATTACTCAGTGCTAGAAAGAGAGTTGTTAGCTCTGAAGACAGCCTGCATCGAATGGAGACAGTTTCTGATGGGTTCCAAGGAGCCTTTCGAAGTAAGAACAGATCATCGTAATCTGCAATGTCTACGTAATTTTGTATGCCAAAATAGCCGCCAGGCCCGTTGGGCCTTTTTCTTCAGCCAGTATGACTTTTACATCACCTATATTCCTGGATCTCAAAACATCCTGGCTGATGCTCTGTCTCGCCGTTATCCAGATTGTACTCCTTCCCCGTCTCAGTTTCTACTGGAGCCTAGTAAGATCATTGGAGTTGCTCAATCTTTTCTGGAGGAGGTACAACTGGAGTACTCCAGCCTGTCTAATAGCGAAATAGAGAAATTAAGAACCTATTTACGCAAGAAGGAAGGATACTATTATCATCAAAATCTGTTATTTCTCCCTACTAACAGAGTTCGAGACAAGGCATTACAGATGTGCCATGATTCACCGATTGCTGGTCATAGAGGTATCAAGGCCACACAAGAACTTCTTTCGCGATCTTTCTGGTGGCCTACCTGGAAATCAGATGTCGAAAGATACGTTCAGGCTTGTCCCATATGTGCTCAAGTCAAGATTCCCCGTAGTAGGCCTGCAGGATTACTACAGCCTTTGCCAGTTCCACCAACTCCATGGCATACTATTTCCACTGACTTCATGTGTTCGCTTCCACCATCAGCTGGAAACCAGGTTATCATGGTCACTGTTGATTCTTTCACTAAGATGGCTCACTTCACTGCCCTAAAGAAGTTGCCTACATCCCAAGAATTGAGCCAGATATTTATCGACCATATTTTCCGTCTCCATGGACTTCCTCATACCATTGTGTCTGACAGGGGTCCTCAGTATATTTCTCGGTTTTGGAAACATTTTTGCAAGACACTGAATATCAATATAGCACTGTCATCCGGTTTCCATCCTCAGACCAATGGGCAAACCGAGCGTTTAAACCAAGGATTAGAACAATACCTTCGCTGCTTTTGTAATTCCACCCAAAGCAATTGGAACACTTATCTTTCTATTGCTGAATATTCCTACAACAATACTGTCCATAGTGCCTCTAAGGTCACTCCTTTTTTCTGTTCCCATGGCTATCATCCTACCTCTTTTCCTACTTCTCCTCATTCTACCTCTCCTCTGCCTGCGATTACATCTTTTTCCAAACGTCTCCTGCATCTCCATAAATTAATTAGATCTAATTTATTGAACACCAAGAGATATATGAAGAAGATCGCTGATAAGAAACGTGGACCCACTCCAGAGTATCAACCACAAAATAAAGTCTGGCTTTCTTCCAAATTCTTGCCCTCTCGCCTTTCTCTAAATAAGTTCACGCCTCGCTATTATGGGCCTTTCTGTATTCTTCAGTTGATCAATCCTGTCACTGTTCGTCTTCGCTTGCCTCATACTTGGAGAATTCATCCAGTCTTTCATGTATCCCAACTCAAACCTTTTGTCCCTGATCCTTTCTCTCGTCAGTTTCCTTGTCCTCCTCCTGTATTGGTGAATGATGTCCCTGAATATGAGGTTCAGGAGATTTGTGACTCTCGCCTTTTTCACCGACGTCTTCAGTATTTGATTCACTGGAAGGGTTATCCTCTTAGTGAATGCTCTTGGGAAGACGCATCTTCTGTTCACGCCCCTCTTCTGATTTCTCGTTTTCATAGTTTGTTTCCCTTCAAACCTGGACCTTCGGGGGGGGGACCTACTGTCGCGCTGCGCCATGCGGCGCAAGCCGAGCATTCGGCTCGCGCCGCACAACGCGTTCTCGGGACGCGGCGCGCCCCGAGCCTTCTCTGCACAGCGCGAGGCCCCAGATTTTACTTGGGGCCTCGCTCTGCCTTCTGTTGCGTCCCCGTTTTCCCTTGACCCCTCCTTACCTGTTTCTTTTTCTTCTTTTTCTTCTTCTTTTTCTTCCTTCCTTTCTGAGGCATTTTTCTGTCCTTCCTTTATGTCTTTCCCCCTTCCCATGTTACCTTTTTCCTCCCAGCATTCCTTGTTCCCTATTTTTCTATGGTTCCTGTTCTATTCTATCCTATGTACTTCTTCCCTATCTAAGATGGTGTCTTTTTACTTCCTGTTGGTCACTTCCTGTTTCTTGGTATATAAGGGCTCTGTTTTCTCTTTTTCCTTGCGCTGCAATACTATCTTCTCTGATTGTGTCTTCGCTCCTGATTCTTAGCCTTCGGTTCTGGATCTTGTCAAATTTGTTTCTACCAGCATTTTTGTATCTTTTTGATTCCTGTTTTTGTTCTTGTTTCAGGAATCCACTGTTTGGAGGTTTTTTCCCCTGTTTTGGGTTTTTTTCCCTCTGGCACTATTTCTAAAGGGCACGGTCTGTTCTTGGCGGTTCCATTGCCGACAGCACCGTGGCTACTAGAAAGAGTCGCCCCTTTCTGGGCCAAAGCCGAACCTTCAAGACCCACGCCACTGCAGTTTCCTGGCGCAAGCAGCACGTAAGTCGTGACAGTATTATTTGTCATTGTACGTCCCCTAACAAGACCGTTGATTTAGGCTTACCAACCCCCTGGCTGATCAGAAGACACACTACTTGTAATTCAAAACAAGTAATATCTGTGATCACTTGCCCTTGTGGGGACAGGCATATAGGAATGACAACCTGCAAAGTGAAAAGTAGGATATACAAACATTAAAGTAACAAAAGCTGCAAGAAGAATACCACAAAAATGGTGGAACATTTCATTTCCAGGGGACACACAGTAAAGAATCTCAGATGGGTAGTGAATGAACAAATAGATGTGGGACAATAGATTTATAAAAAGGATCCCTTTTGAGAAGGAACCGTGGTGGCTATACAGAATATCTACTCACAAACAGGGCTTACATGATGACATTCCATGATGGAATACACTATAGAGCACCTTGTGCCAGGATGACCCAATTGACTTTCAATGGAGTAACAACATAGTCATATATGTATTCCAACTCTAGGCCATGAGTAAAATATACCCACATAAAGCATGATCACCTTTTATGAATGAGAGACAGTCGTATACTGCTTTATAACAGCTCTTTACCTTATATACTACGACTCTATGACTCTAATGTACCACAAACATGATTGATTACAAATGAAGTGTCAACAGAGCTATATATGTTTTCTAACTGGAGGCCATAAGCAAAATATCTACATATGGCATGACTATCTTAAACGAATAAGAGTCTGTTGTATATTACTTCATGACAAGCTTTTATCCTTCCATATTATGATTGTAAACCTACTATGACTGATGGCATGATTCTCGACTATCCAGGCCGTACATTAGGGGCACCGGGGGAAGGTTTGCCTACATGACCTGCGGTATTTAATTGTGCTAAGTTTGCAGTTACCACCATAAGAGATTATAGAGTGGGTGCCTGCACGGCTTGTCTGAGACTTCACTTCCCAGGAGTCTTTGCACAGCCACGCTGGCTTGCGCATGCACAACAAAAACCGCTCACACCCGATGGATCAAGAACAATGACACATCTGTACATGCCACAAAATGACCACACTACGAGCAAATAAAAATGAGATCCTTGTCATAGGCTGGCAAGATACGAGGCTCACCAGAGGACACCAAATTGGAACGCTTGACGAAGTAAGAGTTGGGGGCATATCTCATAAGGGTATTTCCATTTTGGGTTGCTAAGTTAGTGGTATAGTACCTATGTATACCACCATATGTTTCTCTGTTTACAGTGTGTAACTACAGGGTATGCCCTCCCCTGAGAGTTTATAGAACCTTAATATATACTTGGGCAGTATAGGTCTCAGTACTTATTGCTCTTATATGCAAGTGTGTATGACACCTCATGATACATCAGATGTTAATTTTTATTGTGTGAGAACCCTCTCCTCTCAAGTGTCTCTTTAAGAATGAGTGGTGGAGTGAAGGGGATTCACTAGTGTGTATGATTTGACACAAGCACTGTGCATGGTTATAAATAATGAATGCAGTACACAACAGCATAGGTTTGTGTAACGAGATTCTTGGGTGATAAATTTGTGTCTCTTTTTCATTCCAGACATACATAGGGAAATTTTCTCTGTCGGGTTTGTACTCATATTCATGTTTTTGATTACAATATTTTTGCACCATTACATTGTATTGTAGATTGGTGAATGAACCATTGAGATTAGGGATTATAAGTGATAGAGGTCCTGAAGAAAGCCGAATGAACCTAATGAGCAATATGTAGGGCTTAAACATGTCAACTGGACCTTTGAACTTTGGTTCATAATATACTCCAGTAACATCACTGTATGTACCTGTTTTTGACCTTGCCAAAGGTTCTCATAATAAAGAATAGATAACAGAAATCTTCAGGCAATTTTAATTGATCAGATCCCTCTATAGTAAGTGTTCTGCTTACAAATTGCGTTGAGCCTATCCATTCACACTAGGTGCAGTGGGTGAGGAGCTGAGGATGAAGCATGCCAGGGGTGGTTCTTGTGTGTGAGGATTCTACTAAAATATCTATGAGATTTTTGGGTCCCACAGTTTACTGCCTACATATTTCAGAGGATGAAAAAGACAGGATAACCCTTTCACCTTGATAGGATCTGTATTGATTGGGAAGCTGAAGGCATCCCTGTTTTACAGACTTCTCACTCCCATTGAGTGGTATGCAGTACAAAGGATATACAAAATTTGCTCCAGATATAGCCTACTAAATAATGATGCCATCAATGAGGTAATTTGAGATGTCATGAGAGATGTCATCAATGGCGTTATTGAAAATATGTCATAAGTGATGTAATATGTGAGGTCATAAGCAGTGCGAGATAGGGGCGTAAGTTATAGTTAGCTCAGATGACTATGGTGAATCTCTTTTTAGTTTAAAATGGTATGTTTTAGGAGACATTTTCTCCTAACTATAACATTACTTTAATATTATATATATATATATATATATATATAACCTATTGGATGCAGTTACTAGGTAGTTATAGGCCCTCATTACAACCCTGGCAGACGGTGTTAAAGCTGCGGTAACACTGCCAACAGGCCAGCGGTAAAAAAATGTGATTTTGACCATGGCGGTTACCGCCATCCAAGACCGCCACTTTAACACATCGACTGCCAGGGTGGTAACGACCACTAGGCTGGAGACTTCGGTCCCACCCTCGGGAATACAACCCGGCCTACCGCCATGGTTTTCATACCAATCTTACCGCCACGAAAACCATGGTGGTGGGCACTATCAGTGCCAATAGGAGTCGATGTTTCCATAGAAAAAGCATTTTTTGGCTTGCCTATATATTTGGCGCTGTTTGACGAATCTCCACGAAATTAAAGTGTCCTCGTGTTTCTTGTTGTGCACAGGAAGTTTGAGGTGATCCATGAAGCGGGGGCCGAGAAAAAGGGAGGGTCAAAAAAGTTGTGTCTCCCATGTTAATTCCCGTAGGACCTTTAGACATGACTACAGCCTGAACCGCTGGACAGATTTGCACCAAATTTGACAGAAAGCTAGCTTTCAGTAAAACAGATTCTGCTTTTGCTTATGTGGTGTTAATCTGTTTAGCAGTTTTTGAGAAATTCAAGTGAGAACAAATGTATATATCTCTGGCCGCATTATTTTGTGAACATTTGTGAATTTTCACGAATACGTGTGCAAAAATAAGCGCTGTAACAGGCTGACCGCCACCTGTCTAGAAAGTTGCAACTGCCATTTTATTTCATGGGACACAGTTCCTGGGGGTCAAAATCCTAATTGTGGCATAAGGGGAGTGATATAGGTGTGTTTTAGGGGAAACTTATGGGTTTAAAATAGCTTTGCGTCACTATGCGCGGTATTTGTGACAATTTGCGAATTTTCTCGAATATTCACGACTTATTTGCAAAATATTCATGAATGTGAAAAACGTGAAAGAAAAACCACACTCATTCATACACTAATTCATTCACTCATACATGCACTAAGAGACTCATGCGCCCACTCACACACCCACTCAGACACTCATGCAGGCACTCAGACCCACTCAGACTCACACATCCACTTCCAGACTTACTCAAACACTCACGCACCCACTTACAGAGACAGGCCCTGTGGCCAACCTGCACTGCTCAAGGCCAAAAGACGAGTGTGGCTTGGCTTTGGGTGGTTATAAGGGCTTGGCTGCAAGATATGGCAACAGGCCAGGCCTTGCTACCAACCCAGTCACGCACTGCTGAAGGCGGTGTGCGGCGGGGGTTGGAATAACGTATACTAATAACAATTACTTTCCGTTAAAAATTCATAGAAATTCACTGAAAAAAACAAAGGTTACACGGACATTATAGTTAGGTCCTGAATTTACTCGTACCAAACCATAGAAATTCAGCAGTTCTAGTTAGAGTTCTTTCAAGTAACTATAACTCACACCCTAAGGTAACTATATCTTGTGCCTTTGCCATGCACAGCTGATTACTCCAATATTAAATAATTGATGAGATCTTGTATGGCATCTTTGATATTATCACTGCAACATGTGCAATAAAATTATTGCTAAGAAAACTGTGCATGGCAAGGGTGCGAGTTATAGTTACCTTAGTGCTCGAGTTATCGTTACTTGAAAGAATTCTAACTATAACTGCTTAATTTCTATGGTTTTGTATGAGTAAATTCAGAACCTAACTATACTATTCCGTTCCTGCAACCATTGTTTTTGTATACATCTATCTATATATATATATATATATATATATATATATATATATATATATATATATATATATATATATATATATATATGTCAAAAGATAATACACACACACTCTGAAATATATGAAGATGGAGGTTACACATTATATTGAACTGTTGCATTTTGCAAGTCCTTCTTCTTTGTTTATGTTCATGAAATGGTATATGTGGTATGGAAAACACAGCTACCCTGTGCATGAACAAGGCTGTTTGCTGAAACGTGTTGAGACACTCAAAGGACATGAGTTTCTCAATCACTCACAGAAAGTCCCTCAGAGGTACATTATGAGATCCTGATCGAAGAATTCTTCAACTGTGACACAATCCAGCCTCCTACCTACCAGTCTACTTCACTGCTAGAGGTGGAGCAAAGGTCTCACAGATGGAGTAAGCAGCTAATAGCACCAGCAAAGGTGGGACTATGTTGTCCATATGAGATTCCATCAAGTAGAGAATTTGCTCAAAAAGCTGTTTGGATGTGAGGGAAAGAGGAGGCAACCATTTTGGGGCAGGAACGAGACATTTCCAATCTTCTTCCCTCGCTTGTTTGGGGACCCTTATAATATATCCTTGAATGAGTTTTCTAGAACCATCTGTGTCCAAGAAGGAACGTGCTTTGAGAGCTCGACTAACCCCATTGTGGAGGAAATATTAATTTGCCTAGCTTCCAAAAAATTCTGAATTGAGTGACAAGTTCCACTGCTGGTTTCATTGGAGGCACTGTAGGATGTGATGATAGATTAGCAAAGCTACTGACTGTGGGGTAGTTGTACGCATCTCTAAATAGAGTAAACTGTAAACTTCTTAATTGTATAGCGCACTACTCACCTGTTAGGGTCTCAAGGCACTGTATGCATACCACTGTGGAACCCCTCCTGGCTTTTCCCTGTGAGGTGCCCACTCCTAGGCAAAGCCAGGCATCCCAGCACTGTTGTGGAGATTAAGCAAGCTATTGCCCAGAGTTACAGAGTGGGACCCATGAATTAGATTAGGCACCAATGCAAGAATTATCAGGTCTGAGGAAATTGAGCTCAAGACCCACCAAGGCAGGAATTGAACCCTGGTCCCAGGGCAGATTTCTGCATCAGGGTCTGCTGCTCTAACCATTGAGCCACACTTGACAACAGAGTGGTAAGAGGTGGCTATTACCTCTTCAGGCCCCTTTTTAAATCAAGGCCTTTCTTCTAATGTATGTGAAATTAGGTTTTAACAGTTCAAAGCCGTTAGCAAGATTACAATATGTGAGTATGATGTTCTGAGGTCTTCTGTCCATTCACAAGATCTTTTGAGTAATGTCTTCATACTGTAATTGAAGACAGGCTTCCATTAAATTAAAAAGTTTTGGCCCTACCTTACAACTCACCACATCAGTGCTGTGTGATGAACACAATTAAGGATTTCCAAAGCAGATTGAATCGATTTACAAGCTCTGTCTGTGGGTAGTGTTCATGCAGCAGGGGTTGAGAAAGTGATCATCAGGTAATTATAAGATTTTATATTGTCTACCTGTGCTTTTCATAGATAGGAGTTATATCCCAAGTCTTTGCTGCCATAGTGACTCAACTTACACTTAGAGAAGTTTAATTTGAGGTGTTTTCATGGAAATAGTAACACTAATGTGTAAGTGATTCCTTAACCACGGTAAAACCATATAAATTGCATACTACTCCATATGACTAGGCATATAATTTAATTTGGGCCGATTGTATAAACTAAGGCTCAGATTTAGGAGGCCCTAGCGCCATATATTCCCACATTGGCATAATTTTTTCATGCTTATGTGGCGATATAATGGCAAAAACACCACGCCATATTTGAAATGTTCCGCAATGCATGCATTGCACCACTTTGTAACCCCTTAAACCACATTATGCCTACTCCAGGCATAAGGTATGCAAGGGGGCGTTCCCCCTTTGTGGGGAGGTCGAAAAAATCGTGCAATAAAATCTAAAAGGTTTCTTTGAGCGATTTTTAGCAACAGTTTTCATGCCTGCACAGAGCAGTCATTAAAAGGAGGCACACTATTGTTTTCAACGGGCCTCAATGTGGTTTGCAGGATTAGCAGTGCCACCTTTCTTAAATTCGGCTCAAATTGTTATTTTTGCCTTGCAGTCAGGGAGTAGCCAGGGAGGCACATTTGAGGCCCAGACCAGCCCATATTAAACTTTGCCTCTTTCCGAATGACAAAGGCTTCAGGCACATCATTTATCAAAAAATAGGTTTATGTAAACAGACTGAATTCTCATTTGAATGCATACAATCCAAAGGAAAACATTGTAGATGCCGGAGGTATAGATGCCGGGGTCTGGTGTGCTGCAGTTCAGAAGGTAAATTGGCAAAAAAATTGCCTTCATAATTTGTTTTTATCATGTCATATGTCCTGTGTGTTGACAGATAGAGGTCATATGTCAGGCTATGTCTTCTGACAAGTTGCTACTTATTATTTTAAGATGGAGATGTTTAATTTCTTTCTCTGATTGGAAAGTGAAATAATTTAGTAAAAGGAACTATGTGACTATCTCCCTGTGGTACAGGGAGTGCTAAAAGCCAGTAGAGTGTCCATTTTGCCCTAATACAAAACAAAATTTAAACCTCTCTAAGTGAACTGTACAGATGTTACCAAATATATCAGCAGTTATGAAAGAGCAAATGAAGCACATTTTTTATCATAATTCTGAAGTATGATGAAAACAAAGATTTATTAGTATGCACAAAGGCAGCATTTGTATAATGCTTACTACCCCGTTGTGTGGCACTGAATCGCTTATCTACATGAGTAGCAAGTATGTGGTTGGAAGGGTGTTGCCTTTATTTTGTAATCCTGTGATTGAAATGTTTCCATGTTGTGCGTGAAAACCACTGAGGTGTGGTTATCATCTTATTGGACGCAGCATGTAGCAGTGTGATGGGTGATGAGGTGTGAGAGACAGAACCTCAATATATGTTTTTTTCAGTATGCTGGCAGCTTTAAGCAGCAGTTCTGCAGTTCCCTTTATGGCATTTCTTATGATTATTGTCTGCCTAGCTGGCTACCGGACTGGGTTGTCCAATCAGAAATGTTGTGTATAGTTGCGGGCCTGAGCTGGTATGGTTGGAGAGAGAGAAACAGACATAGAGAAGTAGATACTTCTGCTGGGAGTGGCATTGTTACTATCATCCCATAACTTAGTGTAATTACAAGATTAAAGAAGAGGCCTTGAAGTTTAGATATGTGAGACCTGGAGTAGTGGACCAGAATAAAGTTCTTCGATTGACATTCAGTGTGTCAGATCTCTTCAGTTATTCCATGCCTGTTCATTTGGAGATGGCTGGGTTGTTGCCTGAATAGCACATGTGATGGACAAACCTTGTAGCAGATAAGTCTTTTGTGAATTTAAGTGTTGTAAGCTATGGTTGCCTGCAAGTTACAGTTGCCTGCTGACTGCTGAGTCTTATGGTATTAGTATAAGTGTCAGCCAGAAATGTATATGAAATTACATTAATATGAAATCAATTAGCAAACCATAGATCAACCCTCCTTAACTTAACAGCCCATTGAAACTGGTTTTCTGGTTGGGTTGTTTCCAATCTGTGGATTGTAAACTGAGTATTGAGTCTGAGAGTGCAACAATCTTTCCTTGTTTCTATTATTGGGATGTGGGGTAGTGTAGTTTTCTAGGAAATAGCCATGTGTTTAACTATCTTTTGAAGTGCACATATTCCTAAATGCTTTGAATACTGGCCAATAGTGGGTTCAAGGTGGCTTATACTGAGAAAGCAGTGCCTGATATAGATTTCTTATAGTAAGATGGTATGATGATGAGTGGTGCAAGCCTGGAAGGAAGTGTCCTGTTCTGTTTGTATTGCTTGAATTTAAGTTGTTGGTATAGTAGTCCTTTTCCTTAGGAGGCTCTACAGATAAAGCAAAGTGTCTTGAACTTTGCTGTTCTAGATCTAAATAGGAAATGAACTGGAGCTATGTGTTCTCTCGGGTGGAGGGGGAGAGGACTTTTTGCAGCAGATTTTGCATGAGTTGCATTTTGAATATGATGAATGCGGGTGCCCCAAGGTTTCGGCTGTTGACATAGTGAAACTTGGAGATTATGGCTGTGAGAATAGCTTGCTTTTTCTATTGCTACCCAAGGTATGGTAAGAATGGTAAGATGCATTGTAGGGGCTGATTCGCAAAGGTAAACTTACATATTTGTGCAAGTTTATGATTGCTTCCTATTCACAAACGTATTTTACTACTAGCATATTTATGACTGTAGTCTAAGCACATAAAAAAGACATAAAACAGACCTATCTTCTTATGCGCAAGACTCTGCAGTCGTAAATATACTACTAGTAAAATACATTTGTGAATAGCTAATAGTTGTACATTTAACCAAAAGTGTAAGTTTACTATGCTAATGAGGCCCTCAGTGTTTTCATTGTGTAGAAAGCACTCTGTTGGACGTTAAGATGTGTCATCAAGTAGGTCTAAATCCATGGTTACCCCTAAGTATCTGACTTCTCTGCTTATTGTTGGAATGTCCTCATGGTCTTTGGACTATATGACACTAGGTTGGTAATTTTGTCATTGTTCGCAGGTCCAGCCTATGGTCTTTCTAGGGACCCTGGCCTTTTGGGAAATTTAGCCTGGTGATGTAATGTACCTGCTGTACATATCTTTATTTTGAAGGCTGCAAATATCGTTCTAGCAGTAGTGTGAATCTGAGGTGACCCAATATTGCCTGCTATGACACAAAGGACTGCTATAATTGTCTAGCTATCTTTCAAAAATGATTTAATATCTAGATATCCCAGCCAGGGTCAACGCCTGAGGATTCACCTACTTGAACCAAATATTTTGGCAATCGTAGCCAGGGCATATGAGGCTCAAAGCATTTGTATTATGATTGACCTGTTTAGACATCTCTGTACAACTTGAATTAACATTTTCTTATTTTATATATTGTAATCTCAGATCTGTGGAGTATGAATCTGCTTTGTGAAATTTGTTGATTCCTTTGAAATTCTGCTTGATGTTCATCTAATTTATATTCATAGTAGATAAATTGCTGATATGAGGTCTTGTGTAGTTAATATACTAAATGAACTTTTGGGGTGACCTTTTTATTTGGAGAATTGTTGAAGCATTGGGTGATAGGAATTTTATGGATCCTCACAGATTCCAAAATTTTCCTTCATAGAAATCTGTGATTTAGCCGAAGTTTAGTGTTTGCATGGCGCTCTGGGTAAGAAATAGTGTCGGGACCCAAGAAAGCCACACCGCCCTGGAGAACCCTAGGTGCCATGGTTTTAGAAATGTCTGTACCTAGCAGAATTCCCTGAGTGCTGATCGAACCCTGGCCTAAACACCACATCTACCAACATTGCCAGAATGAGTCAATTTGCAAAATCTTGATGTTTCTTCATTGAGTTTGGGGTCTTTCCTTTGACATGCAACTGCCCAGCCACTCATGTGGTGAACTGTTGTTATTGGGCGACGTGTAAGCATTATGTGTAGGAGGACAGTTCTGGATCCCCACAGATTCCATTAAAGCGATTTGCTTTCATTTTTATTTTGCTGTGACAACAGCATTGACAGCATACTTCGCAATATAACAAAACAAAAAAAAGAGACTTAAGAGAAGCATTTCCTTTGCGTCCCAACTTTGATTTTGGAAAAAAAAGGTTTCTGGTGTTTTCATCAGGAAAACTTGATTTTCCAATACTGTGGATAGCCCATTGAAGTCTACCACAATGTGAAGGTAGTGTGGTAGATGTCAATGGGTTGCCTTGTTGCCCTGAAGCAGTTAAAACCCACCAAATTCTTGCAACCTGATGTCCTGTCCAACAAGAATTGACAACACATTGCATGGGCGTGATGGCCACATTGCACTAACTTCTTTGTTGTATGGTCTACAGGATTTCTCCAGTTCCGGAGGGTCCATGGGATTGTAGACTTCTGGAACAGCAAAATGTAGAGTGGCCAAAGAATGGTAGCAGCTACTTTTCATGGTCATGGTTTTAGCGCCCTACCCAGGCTGGGTACCGGCCAATGAATACAGCACACATGGAGCACACATGGAGCTATGTATTACATGTCTATGACAGGACTGCATTTGCAGAGCTGTGTTTAATGGCTGTTGGGAGCACAGAAGCTGCAGGAGGTTGGACACAGTACCCTGGGGGCACCAGTGAAGGAGGAGGAAATGCCAAAGACATTCTGGGAGGAGACGAGGCTATGTGAAAAGGAAGCAAGCTACAGGGAAGAGTTAGCGAGGAGATGCTGGAGAGTGAAAGCATAGAACACAGAGGTGAAGAGTGACAAAGGGAGACTTCTTCAGTAGCGAGAGCCAGTGGGAACACGAGAGAGAACCAAGCCCAACCCAAACAGAGGAGCTGGCGTAAGGACGCTTCGACCCGCCACATTCCAAGAGGCAGGTACAAAATTGCATTCACAGTCATTGTGGGAGGCTATGGGCATTGTTATGAGGGAGACCAGGGTCAACCCATATGTGACTGCACTGAAGGGCAGTATGCAGGTGGGAGTGTGAACATTGTCACTGCACTTTGGAAACACTAGCGAGAGCAAAGACCGAGGGCAAAGTCCTTCCTGCTCAACTGAGGAAAGAACGGATGAATCTGATCCCTCCAACCCTACCCCTTTCCCAATACCCATTGAGAGATATTGTGCACTTAGCTGGGGCCTCTGTTCCTTTTCCTTTCCAAGGTACACTATTCCAAGAGAAACGAAGAAGAAGGAGACAGAATATTAAGAAGGAATGAAGCAACTTCCCAACTATCATACACAGATTTAGAAAAATGAAGTACTCTGGTAACTAATAAAGTAAAAGGTTGTTTACATTACCACTGTCTGGTTGGCCACTTCGTCCACACCATACCTACTCACAAAAGACTTGGGTTCAGACCCCCCAACAGCGTCATTATTCTTCAGCATATACAAATTCAACCTGCAATCACTTCACTACATTCTGAAACTTACGTCATCATTCAATGGAATCTTTCAGGATACAAAAAGGTTCCTTCATACATACTCACAAGATACATCTCCTCCTCTGTTAAATAGAAAATTACAATATATACATATTACTTTCAGTGAGCTTTCTTGGTGCTTTTATGACTCATCTATATCATGTCTTTGGAAACTAGGAATCAGTAGTCAGAGAGTCCATGATCTGCTTTGGTGATGTATGAGCAAATGGCATTCTGGGGTTCTTCGGGTGTTCTCTCTGAGCTAGTCTCTACATTGACATTAAGGTCCAACGAGCATTGAACCACATATTTGAACTGCGGAGAATGATGCATGGTAGATTGTCTTGGACGTTGGGCAGTCACCATGTGCCCTTTGCTGGTTACAACATGAAATGGCTCGGCGTCAAAGGAGCACCAGATGTACATTATCGCAGCTGATGAATAAGCACTCAGTCTCCCTAGGAGAAGATACATTTCTTTGCATGTTACTATTTGTCGGCACAGGCATTCATTTTCTGTTTATGACTCAAATATGTTGCACAGGCCTCTGTCACAGTTTTCGATCTGGTGTTTGTCCATTGAGGCAACTTAGTCATTATGGCTTTCCCAAACATCAGCATTGCAGGGCTTTCTCCTGTGGTCAGGTGAGAAGTCAAGCTCTAAGCTTGTAATGTGGAATTCAAGACTGTCTTGAGTTTGAGCTTCTCTAACATATCATCCCTGAACAGAAATGTTCACTGAGGCATTAGCCTGAGGCCAAGGAGGTATGCTATTCTGATGCTTCACATCAATCAGATTGAGGAAGTCTCTGAATTCTCTGCTAATAAATGATGGGCCATTGTCACTTTTCAAATATGTAGGAATGTCCCATGTAAAAAAGATGCCATCTAATCTTTCAATGCCTCTTTTCTGAATGATAGATGAGCGATCTTCAACAATTGAGAATCAAGAGTATTCATCCACAGCTAACATCAAGTGATGTCCATTGTCAAGTGGACCAAAAACGTCAATAGCAGTTCTTTCCCAGGCATGCTTTAGTAACTCCAACATGGTCAATGGATGTCTAATAGTTTTCATTGACAAACAGTTACATTCCTAACAGATTTTCAATTCTTGTTCAACTCATTCATCGAGATGAGGAAACCAGAGTCAATCTTGGAGAGCTTGCTTAGTGGCACCAATTCCCTTATGTCCTTCATGGGCCTATTCAATCTCTTGCTTTCACAGACTTTCTGGAATGACAATTCTTTAACCTCTCAAGTTAATTCCTTTGTGTGTCACAGACAGTTTATCTTTGACATTTTTATATTTCTCATACTCGCTGTCACTGGTGAGAGGTCCATTATGTCGATTCCATGACTGATGGGCAATAATGACATTTAAACTTTACATGCCATTATCTTGACTCACGGACATGACAGTTTTTGTTCCAATGAAATGACAGCTGGTGCGTTTGATTACACAATGAAGTTTATGTAGGCTTCAGCAATATTAGATAGGGTAATTTGACTATGTATAGGCACTGTTTAGAAGTAGCCAGCAAGGTTTTGATCTTTCCTTAGATGATGTTCAAGTGCATAGTTGTACTCTTATAATCATAGCCCCCCCAACATTCAATTCATGGATGCATCTAGGCCTTTGGATTGCCAAAGGTACTGAGCAATGTTTGATGATCTGTCACAAGCGTGAAATGTTTTTCATACAGGAACACATGGAAATGTTCACAAGCCCAAATCACTACTAAACTTTCTTTTTCAGGTTGAGAGTATGCACGTTCAGTCTGTGAAATTGTTTTACTTGCATAGGCCACAATATGTCTTTGAGCATTTATCTGTCTGCTGTTTTGTGCAAGGATAGGGCCTAACCTGATTGGAGTAGCGTCAACAACTTCAGTATGTAACTTTGGATCAAAATATGCCATTTCAGTAGTGTTTTCAATAGCTTGTTTAATTCCTTTAAAACTTTGCTTACCTTCATGTGACCAGCAAAATGAAAAAAACTATTCTGCCACCTCTCTCAATGAAGCACTCACAGTGGCAAAGTCTTGTATATATCTAGAACAGTAGCTAGTCATGCCAAGGAATGAACGTAACATAGACACATCTTGTGGGGGACTGGCAGTTGACAATGCTTGTACCTTAGCTTGATCAGGTGTCATGCCCCCTTAGTAAAGATACAACCAAAGAACTTCAGCTTTGTCTTGTTAAAATCATATTTCTCAGCACTTAGCATTAAACCTGCATCAACGTGTAAAAGACACACTTGCCTTGATGCTTTGTCATGTTCTTTTTGTGTAGCCCTGAAAATCAATATGTCATCGCTATAGTTGAAAGCATTTACAACAGGTTGTATGATATGATATGTCTAATGACATCTTGAAAAGCCTCAGCAGCTGACGACACACCAAATCATTTGTATCAGAATAGTCCAAGATGTGTAGAAGAGGTGTAATGTATCTGAATTCTCCTTGCGTTCTAATTGATGAAATCCTTTATTCAAGTCAAAGTGAGAGAAGACTTTTGCACTGTTCAATTGTCTTATCATATCAACAATGTGCGGACCTGGATGTCATTCTCATTCAATAACTTTGTTTGTTTGACACATATCCACACATATGCGTATAACTCATTCAATTTCCTTTTTGGTTACTACCACTATTGGATAAACCCATGGTGTTGGACCAGTAGAACGCTCAGTGATATCATGTTATTATGCAAGTTACTTTTGACCAGCTTCTTGTAAATGGAATGCAATTCTTATATGTCTCTGAGCAACAGGATGGACATCGTCACTGATATGTAAATGTACTTTCAAAGTTGAAAGTTTTCCTAGCCCATGAAATAATGGTGGGAATTGACTTACTACTTCATGATAAACATTCATGTTGTAGTTCATTGAGGTCAGTTCCTTGTCATCAGCTGTGCTGAAACAGAGTAGACAGACACTTGAAGCTGTACCTTGAAGTATGTGAATGAGCGCTTGTACTCTTGTCTCCTTGTGCCTCATATTAGCTCTGAGTGAACCTTTAATTTTCAAAGGCGTTGATGTAGCTCATGTGTACACTTTTTTTTTATGGTGTCACTTCTGGCGAGTGAGATAATTCATTGTTTTTCTCTTCATGCATAATATTTATCGACGTACCACTGTTGATAAGAAAAGGTATTGCACAACCATTTATTTTCAGTGTAATCTTTGGAAAATCTTGAATGACTTGGGAGTTTTTTCGTGTCGACTTTTCTTTGACTGGTATTTCTCCTTACAAGCGGCCAGTGCAACATGTGCACACCTTTCTAGGGTAAACATGAACATTACACAATCATCTTCACTTTCACTGGATACTGGTGCTGGTGAGCTTTTTAATGATGATTTAGAAGATGATCAAATTCATTGGGTGGCAATTTGTCTCAACTGATGTTGTCACTGGGCCCTGTGGGCGTATATCGAATGTCGCTTCTGGAACTTTCGATCTGCCATTTTTTCATTGTGCCTTGCAAACCATCATAAAATGGTTCTCTTTATCACAACCTTTACATATCTGTCTAATGACGGGGCATTTACCTTCATGTGGAAATGACAATCCACATCTGAAACACAACTTCTTTTTCTGTGAGCGACATCACCTTGTGTCCTTCAGCTTTCTATTTCTCCTTACTTTTCGTGTTCATGACTGACTCACTTTGGACACGCCAGGTCTCCATGTCAGCGGCTAATCTATAAGCATGCTCTTCAGATCTGGCAGCCATGAGAACTAGCTCCAGACTGAGGTCCTCATTTATAAGGCCCTACTGGCTCACTGCGCCACCGGAGTGTCATTTTTTTGTGTGGCTTTTGCGTGGCCTTGTAAATATGCCCCCCCTTCGTACACAACTCTGTGTGAAAGGGGCATTTTATGGGCGTTGCTGTGGGTGTTCCCATGCACCAGGGAACCTGATGAAATCTGATGCATTCCCAGATTTATAAGGCTGGGAATGCCTCAGATTCCTACGCCAGCCCAGGGGTGGCATCAAAGTAGTGCAACAGGGAGAATAACATTATTTCTCCCCATTTTTTCCTCTTTCTGTGTGTGCTGCATTCTGCAACACACATAGAAAGAGGAAAATGCCATTAATGACTGTTTATGTGCAGGAAGGTATCCGTTCATGTATATAAACAATCATCCCTCCAATGCAGGCACCCTTGCACCATGGTGAAAGGGTACCTGCTTTGGCACTAGGCAGCAGTTTGTGTAAATACGACGCATCCCTGCACTTTCAAAATGACAGTTTGGTCCATGTTGTGTAATTTCCTCATAAATTAAGCCCTAAGAGTTTCTCTCAGCATTCATTGTCTGAATTAATTTGACAAGCATCTATAAATAACTCTGAGAGGTATTGGCTCTTCATCATTAAACTAATTAAATCTCCAGTGTTTCTCGTCTCTCAACAAATGAATCTATGGTTTCACCAGTTCCTTGTCGTTCTTGACTGAAAATGTACCTTTTGTAAACTAAATGTGGAACTGGGTTGAACTTGAGATTCACAGGATTTTTTAATTTGCCAGTACATAACTTCATCAGTTCACAGCCTTTTCTTTTTTACTTCTTTCACACCACCAACAGCATGATTCTTGAGGTATTCGATAAACTTGTATTATCTGTTTCTTCTAATGCATCAATGAAATTATCAAATGTCTCCATCCAAGCAGTCCATCTGTCTGCATTTTGGTAGTATCGAGGGGTGGTGGTGGTTTCAGGAAGACAGCACCATTGTAGCCGTTCACTGGATTGGCTAATACTGTGGTTGGAGCTCTCCTGACTCCACCTGGTGATCTTGGTGAATTAGTTTATCTACACCATCTATGACATCTTGTGATGTGCTGTCTGTGGAGCTATAGTCTTTTTCGTGGTCTCCATTAGAGCCCCTTCACTTCCTGAAGACCTTTGGAGTTGTGCTGGCCCGCCATCCAGGCAGCTTTGGTTGTGTGCCGCTTCAGGTATTGGACAGCTCCATAAGCATAAACCCTGTGTGCTTCATTATCCATTGTTCTGTCAGTTAGCTCTCTTTTCTATACCTGTGTTTGACCTCCTTTAGCACTTTATATTGTGTAGTAGCATTGTACCTTTTTGTATGTGTTTGTTCATAGTTTCTTGACCAATGATGTGTGGACTTTTCAGTAGATCTTTCTTCATCTTCAAATGCTTCATACTGGCAGGAGTTGCGCTTTGACTCCAGATACATGAACCATTGATTCAGCATTTCGACGAAGGCAAACGTGGCATGCACAAGCTGTTTGCATGGACCAATGCAAACTCTCTGGGTGAACACTGTCGATCACTGAGTTACATATCTCCTATCTCATCACCAGTTGTAGCATCCTCCTCAGCCTGGGTACCTGCCAAAGAATAAGCCACACACAGAGTTATGCATTAGATGTCTTTATTCTTCAGTGTGCAACCACAAATTCAACATTCTAAACCTGCACTCACTTCACTACATTTTGAAACTTACATCATCACTATACCGAGTCTGGGGGGCGTGGCCAAGCTGCCAAACATGGCGGACGTGAGCTTTTAGAGCTCCGCACCGCGTCCGGATAATCCGACTCAAATCAAGGTGGGCAGGGGGGCATCCCACTCCCCCGAAGCTCGAAATGGAACAGGTGAGGCTCGACGAACCGAAAGTGCCGTGAACGGACCCTCGGCGCTCCGCAGAGGTGAATCGGCGCTGCAGCCGCGAGGGCCACGCTGGGAGCCGGAGCCCCGGGCTCTGGGCCTTGGCACTGGTGGAGCGAGGAACTCTCTAAATATGTACAGAAGTGGCCTTGTGACCCCCCAAACTACACCTGACCCCTGAACTGTGAACTGGAGCGGCTACGAGAAGGAGGAGACGCAAGACCTCTCTGACCGCACGGACTCCGTCCGGAGCCCGGGAGTAGGATCGGGCCCTGCAGACCTGGGGTGCTGGACATGCTGGCGGTGGATTCCCTGGCGCTTTCAATAACTGGATAACGCTATACTCTCGCGGGTCAGAAGAAGAAGGAAAAACCAAAACATCCCTTAACAGGCTATGACCGGACCCTAAGCCGTGAGTCGAAGTGGCCCGCGACCGTGAGGACAACGCATGAGGGCCTGAGATCGGAACGGAGCTACAAGGTTATAAAGAACGGAAACCTGAGGGCCTGCAGCGGGGCAACGATATTCCGCCTCTGAGGACCACACTGCAGGCGAGTGATTCGACTGCTTGAGGAACCGGTGGCCTCCTAGGATAAAAAGGCATCTGAACCGGCGTTTTGTCCGCGTGGGCTGTGACCGGTCTACAAGACACAGTGGCTTCCAGGTGAGAGGCAGCACGAGCTGAGTGAATGAACATGTCCGCACGGGCTGCGATCTGATGTTGTGAGTTGGAGCGGGACACCTGGGGAAGAGGGGGCATTAGGAGCGTCCTGGGCGTCCTGAGAGGCAGATGCAAACTTGGGCAATCCGTAGGGATGAGCGGCCCATCACAAAATCACCATATAATTGGACTAGACCGTGAAGCAAGCCAAGCCAAAGGTGAAAACAAGCAATGCAGTCCTGGGCCAGAATATGGGCCTAAATTCCACCGGGAAACCCCCCCTAGAGACCAATGAAATTGACATAGAGGGAGGAGGCAACGCCCACCTCGCAATCAAGTAAGAAAAAGAACAAGCGCACCCTATGCCGCCAACACCTCGCGCAAAAGAAGATTCTCCCCCCGGGCGCCCAGGCCCCTCAAAGTGATAAATAAGCAAAATCCTCTGTGAACTCGTGGGAGTCATTCGAACCACCTAACCGGGCTGCTCGTGCTGTCGCAGGGGGGTTGTCATCCCCTAGACAAGAGGGCCCGTCTACGCCCTTCCAGTATCCGGTGAACAGAAAATCCACCAAACATCAAGTGCAAACTAATGAACAAGGACGCGCAAACCTCTATGTTGGAAGTGTCACAAACTGCGATCCCTTACTAGGTAGGCCACGAGGAGAGAATATTATCACGGAGCGGTGGTGAGCGCGGGAGACGCGACTTGGAACAGATCTGTGCGGTCCCATTGGCAAACTATTCACCTAACCCTCCCCTTATCAGCCTAGATTAAACTAAACCAGAGCGCAAAGCTTATACGATATCCGACAAAACGGACATCAACGACCTGAGACTAAGCAGTACTCTCACTCCTCCCGCCCCAAATAAGCGAAACCATGGCCGGAACGGGTCGACTGCGCTCGGGAGCAGGAACTGGGAAAATACAAGACTCGCCAAACCAAGACAGCCAAAAACTTGATGCAGTGCTGGCAGCAGTGGAACGTATCGGAGATTCACTGGAACGCACCCGTAGGTCACTGGAAGCCAAAATTGATAAAGTAGCGGGCGACCTTGTCCTTCTCCACGCGGATCATCGCAATCTCACAGATAGAACCAAAGAGATTGAGGCCAGAGTAAACAAATTAATACCCACGACCACCCAACTGAAGACAGGAATGGAAGACATGCAAGCCAGGGTCACAGCTCTAGAACGTCGAGTCGATGACGCAGAAGGCCGCTCTAGAAGAAACAACATTCAGGTAGTGAATCTACCAGAAGGCATTGAAGACCAGGACCCTGTGACCTACTCCGAAAGCTGGTTGCGGGGATTGGTACCGGAGGGCGAACTGACCCCTTTCTTCTCTGTGGAACGTGCGCATCGCATCCCGGCCCGGCCAAGACCGCCGGGCAACACTCCACACCCATTCATCATTCGCCTACTCCACTACGCAGATAGGGACATTATACTAAGAGCGGTGAGAGCCGGCCCTCCCCCCCAAATAGACAACGTGCAGATCTTGCTATTTCCTGATTATACCCTAGCGGTACAAAGAGATAGAGCCTCCTACTTGCCCTTGAAGCGCAAGCTGCGCTCCCTAGACCTGACTTACTCTCTGTTATTTCCAGCCAAGCTACGTGTTGTGGCAGGAGGAAAAACACACTTCTTCTCCACCCCTGAGGCAGCATGGGAATGGCTTGAGACATCTGGGCTGTCACCTGGTGGAGCGTCAGAACGAGCGGGACCACCACCTAGACCCAAGCGCAGCTGCATCAGGAGGGATCGGAGGAGAAACTCGATCTGCACGGACTTAACGAAATGTGCACCAGACTTAGAACAACTAATTCAGGAGAGAAGAGAAGCGATTCACACAGCAGCAACGATAAGTGCATCACCCCTGCCTTCGGGATCTGACACAGAACTTTCTCAACCAAACAGTGACCGCCCCCACACGCCGGAACAGCTACTAGAGCCAGAACACACGGAGGCCCCTCCGTAACACCGGCAACTGCTGATGAAGTCTTTTAAAAAATAAAGAGGAGGGGAAAAAAGAAAAAAGAAACTTAGAACAATGCTTAGAAACTATATACAGCAGGAATCACCAAGCCAATGACACTCATACTGGCGTAATCTAAGAGATGTGAGACATTTGTCCTACTTCCTGTGCGCACACACTAGCCAGCAACCAATAATATAAGCGTCGGGTCCCTGGCCCCCGGCCCCTGGACACTATACCCCGGGGAGGGAGAGCCCCCCCCTTACATGCCCTCCCTTACATGCCCCCTATCTTCCCACCTTTAACTGCCACATCCGGACCGGATAAGGTGCACGCCCAAGACACTCCCCCCTCTCCTCCTTTTGGTCTAACTTGACCTACCCCCAAGCTCCTACCAGTGGAGACAAATAATGTACAGGTGTGTGTTGACACATTGTCGTTTCTGTTGTTTGATTTGGGCGGTGACCTGTTGTCTATCTGCTCCAATGGCATTAGTTATGTTTTGGTCTTGCCGGCTGACACTTACTGAATCCTTTACACCTATCGGAAAAAGGGAAAACAATGACGAGCCCCGACCTGAAAGGACAGGGCAGGGAGTTATATCAGATAATCCAAAGTTTCCAGTATGGCTACATACACACCAATCACCTGGAACGAGAGAGGTATTCACACCCCCAAACGACGATACGCTATTTACTCCTACCTCAAACGTCACTCTGTTCACAAAGCTCTCTTACAGGAGACACACATAACGAGCCTAGAGGTCCCCCGACTACGTCGGCGCTGGAGAGGACAATTATATGCGACAGGGCACTCAGCATACGCTAAAGGTGCACTAATTTGGATTAGAGCTGTCACCCCTTTTAAGGTAGAGGAGCAGATTGTAGACCCACAGGGCAGATTTGTGCTAGTTAGAGGAAAACTTGCAGGTCAAATGGTTGTACTAGGATCAATATACGCCCCAAACACAGACCAAACCACTTTCCTTCATTGGCTTTCCCACCAATTGGCGGGTTGGAGTGGCCTTCCATGGCTTCTCGGAGGGGATTACAATAGTGTACTCGATGTGACAATGGACCGCTCCTACCCCCCGCTGCCTACATCGCCAGTGGTAGCGGCCTCAAAGGGCCTAGTGAACTGGACCCAACAATGGCAACTGGTAGATGTGTGGAGAGAGCGTCATAAGTTGGACAGGGTTTACTCCTTCTACTCTGCAACACACTCCCTGCACATACGACTAGACAGAATACTCTGCACCATGAATCACGCCACGATAGTGACAGATTCGGAATACCTAGGGCACACGCACTCTGATCACAATCCCCTAATTGCACGTTTGTGCTGGGGTTCCCCCGCGCGGCTATTCCCACATGGAGGTTGAGGCCGGAGTTGCTGGAAGACTCTGCTTTCCAGCATCGTTAAGCGCTGTAATCTCAGAATTTTTCGAACAAAATGACGGCACGGCCTCCTCGGGTTTGATAGAATGGGAAGCATTTAAGGTTTTCATACGTGGACACTGTCTGGGCACTCAATGCAGCCTGCGCCACTCTGTTGAACGGGAACTGACTAAAATAGAGCGGGATCTAATACAGCCAGAGAGGGAACCAACCAATAGCCAGGCTGATCACTCGAGACTGCCAGCAATGCGCGCTGAGCATCTATCGGTACTGGAGCGTCTGCGCTGTTTGAATTACTCCACACACCCTGCAAGAACACACACATCCGCTGATAAAGCAGGCAAGCTCCTGGCCTGGCTGATTCAACAGGACTGCGAAAGGAAACCAATATTGGAAATCCTCTCGCAAACAGGGGAATTACTATACACGCCACAGGAGATACAATTTGAATTTGCAAGGCACTACGAGGCACTCTATGCCTCGAGGGCAACCTCGGACAGCGACCCCGACCTGGACTTCCTCACTGGAGTAGTACTACCACGCATGGAGTATGAACAAGCCGAAGCCCTTGAAGCACCACTAGAACTGGAAGAAATTCAAACTAGTATCCGTGAGCTTGCATCTGGCAAAACACCAGGTCCAGACGGACTCCCAGTTGACTTCTATAAAGCCTTCGCTGTGCATCTGGTGCCCAAATTACTCGATCTCTACAAGACAGCTGAGCGAGAAGGCCATCTCTCAGCCACTCAGAGAGAGGCACTGCTGGTCTCCCTTCCTAAACCTGGAGGTAACCCAGTAGACATGGGTTCGTATAGACCATTGGCAATGTTGAATACTGATTATAAAATATTAGCCAAATTACTGGCAACGTGCCTTGCACCGGCTGTACCAGGCCTGGTGCACTTGGACCAAAATGGCTTCGTCCCAGCCAGAGATACCTCCCACAATATTAGAAGGTTATTCCGAGTTATGCAATACGCGAAACGGGACTGGCCACGAGCGGGCTGTCTCGTTTTAGACCTGGAAAAGGCCTTTGACTCATTGGAATGGCCCTACCTGTTCGGAGTCCTTCGACAATTCGGTGCGGGACCATTTTTCACTCGCCTGACTAAATTATTGTATACCAGACCACTAATCCGAGTGAAACTGGGGTCTGAAATATCGGAACCAATTCGAGTGGGCAGAGGTACGAGACAGGGTTGCCCCCTTTCACCACTGCTGTTCTCACTCGCTATGGAACCTCTGGCAATAGCCATGCACAGAGCGGGAGATAGCTGGGGTATCCCGTTAGGAGATAATACTCACATAATCTCACTATATGCTGAGGACCTTCTTTTATATTTCCGAGACATCACGCGAATCCCTCCTGAGGCTGGGTTACTCCTACAACAATTCGCCCTCTCATCTGGCCTGAGAGTCAACTGGTCTAAATCCTGCCTCTTCCCATTCGACCCGGGTCTCCCTGACCCGAGACTTATTATTTCCGGAAACCCCGCCCCATGGCAACCCCATACATTCAGATACTTGGGTATACGAATATACCACCGTGAGGAAGACATATTTGAGGGCAATCTTGTAAGAGCAGTGTCCTCGGTTAAATCCCAAATGGTCTTCTGGAAAACACTACCGTTGTCAGTGGCAGGTAGCATAGCACTCCTGAAAATGGTGGTCCTACCCCGTCTTCTATACCTCTTCACTAATCTTCCACACTATGTTCCTCCTGGTTTCTCAAGGGCTCTGGAGTCGGGACTGAGGGAATTCATTTGGAATGATGGCCGCTGTAGGGTAGCCTTAAAGAAACTGTACTTGACACCAGATAAGGGCGGACTAGCAGTTCCTACCTTGGAACAATACTACCTAGCGGCTCAACTTCAATGGATAGCCAGATGGTTGGCAGATCTTCAGCGTGTAGACACGGCATCAGAAAACAGACCCTGGACGCTCCCACAGATACAACATTTATTTCACCCACTCACGCAGGCACAAACACCCCGACAACTCTATCTCAGGGTGGCTCACAAATGCTTTCGTCGCTCACTTCGCCTAACAAATACACAGCTCCCTTTTGCACCGGCCTTGGCGATATCAGGCACACTAAGAGGTTCCAGAATCACGTCAGAAGCAGAACTGCACGCATGGCATGAGATAGAAATAGACACACTGGGAGACCTGTATGAAGACTGCCGACTGCTCCCCTTTGCCAGGCTTCAAGAAATGGGGCGACCACCAGGCCAATTCTTATTGCACCGCTCCCTGATAGAGGCAATGAGATCCAAATTAGGCGACATCTCTGTGGCTCCTCCCACTCACTTACTGATTCAATACTTACAGGTGATAGGTCGAGGGCATCACTTAATTAGCTGGCTAGCAGATGCTTTGAGATCCCAAACCGCTCTTGACAACGAAGCGCTGCGTATGGCATGGGAAACAGACTCAGGCGTGACAATCACAATGCCACAATGGAAAACTGCCCTTTCAAGTCATCTTAACATACCCCGCAATTCCCGATTTCGCTTAATCCAATACTACATAGTGAATAGAGCATACCTCACACCGGCTCGAGTGAATAGATACTTTGCTCGCACAGATGCAGCCTGCCCCAGATGCCGGGTAGTCGGAGCAGACTTACTACACATGCTCTGGTCCTGTCCTACCTTGAGCTCCTACTGGAGAGCAGTAATGGAAAGCATATCCGACTGTATAGCGCTACAAATACCCTTTACACGGGAGGCATGCATATTAGGTTTATTTCCCAGAAGTAAGCATAGTAACATAGAGCAGAGGTACGCTTCGCTGACCTGGGACTTATAGTAGCTAAACGATTAGTGACCCGCAGATGGAAATCACCTGACCCTCCACCGACACAGGCCTGGAAGCGTTCTTTCGAGGTTTGGGCGGGAGCTGAAGGCACAGCGCTGGCGCGGGAGGAGGTTTTAGGGCTGAGACAGTTTCCATTGTCTGCTAGCTGGGTGGGAATGCTGCTGCGGCTGCGAGATGAGGGAATGCACCCATCAGAAGAGGAAGTGGAGTAATACAGGAGGACGCCCTCCTGACAAGAAAACACAATGCATGGGGGAACTGAATAAGAAAAGTTAACCAGATATACCTAGACACTGGAACTAAAAATGACAATGCTTACTTAACCTGACACCTGACCCAACCCTCCTATTAATAAACTGCTCCGCAACAATATAATCCCATCCCGACTGGAAATAATCACATAAGTGTATTCCACATAAGTGTCCATTGCCGGCAAAAGTTGAATATTAATCTTTTACCCCCTTGTTATTTTGCACCCTCCTCCTCAATCTCAAATAAGCATATATACGAAGCTCATGATTCCTTTCCTTTTCTCCTCTTTGTATCTAATCAGACCACTCCAATTGAACACACATACTAGAAATAAATTTAAATCAACATACACTGTATGAGCATGCTGATAAACATCAGAAACCCTATGGGGCCATCACTCCTGCAAATCTATAAGGGGTTGATAAAGTTAAAGCACAGCAAGTAACAGGTACAACATGATGTGATAACCTTGGATGTCGTAACAACAGAAATGTATAACTGAATAATTGCAAATGTATACCAAGTGGTATGTTGCAGCAATGCATACTATATACAATATCCTTCATGTAATGATTTAAGAACACATGCCATGTTGTATGAAACGGAAACAAATGTAGAAACATGAAGCAAAGTAAAGTTGAAAAATGCCAATAAACAAATTTGTGAAAAAAAATCACTATACCGAGTCTTTTAGGATCAAAAAAGGTTCCATCATACATACTCACAAAGTACAACAAGGTAAGAGAAAGTTTCAGTTGCCATACTTGGTCAATGGAGAAGAGGGCTCAGAAGAGAATAAAAGTTACTGAGAAGTACAGAGACGATAGAGATGAGAGGTTCTGGAAAAAGAGAGGAGAGAGAGAGAGGAACGGAGAGGAAATTGAAAAACCAAAAAAGACAGCAGGAGAGAACGGAAGTGGAAGATAGGCAAACGTAGTGGGGACAAGTGTAAGAAGAGCAGTGAGGCAGAGATATGGAGATGAGGAAAGACAAGAGAAAGTAAAATAGAGCCACAAGGAGAAAAGGTGATTGGAGATTTTAGGTAGAATTTATGATTTATCATGTTTTTTCCAATGCAGCAGGTCCAATCTGATTTCAATGCACAGTTTTGCTCATATTTCCTAAGCAGAATATTAGGGTGAGATCCAAAAATGAACTTGTAAAGTGGTATTTGAATAAATATTTTCCATTTCTAGTTCACATGGCAGGCCTCATGCTTTCAACAGTTGTCACTCAGAAAAGTGCATGCTCATCCAAGCACTGTTAGGTACATAGAAGGGACCACCTTGAGGATTCTATGCAAAGGGTATACTGCATGTGAAAGGACAATGTCCATAATTATAGAGCGGAGGACTGTGTAGCATCCAATTAGGAGGTACTGCACAAGCACCATCAATGAGAGAGGTTACAACGGAACAGGATCCTACATGCAAATTGTGAAACCACCACAGTCAGTGGTCAGTACTGCTGCCTGCCAATCTATGGTTCCTTTAACTGGAGATGGAACTAGTGCCCTCACCTAGGTCACATACCTTGAATGGCTGCATCCAAGGCTCACACAGCCATCTGACCTTTACCGTGCCTACCGGTCTTGCTGATCGATGTCTGTCTCCTTTTGTACCACACCTTTCACACTACCTGACTGTAACTATAAGGGTTGTATGCCAATGTCGAAGCCTGATTTGAATCCATGCACTCTTTACTGATGCTTTGGATCAAATACAATTGAACTATCCACCTTTTGTCACAAACTTATAGAGAAATCATTGCAGTACCTTCACCTGTAAAATGACATTTAAATTAAATTTAGTTTTCACTATTGTTGCAGTGCTAAAATGTTTAAAAGACACTATTCATCACTACTCTCCTAAAATGTCCTTGAAGGATACACTCCAAGGTCTCTGTAAATTTATTTTAATGTATTGATGAGTTTAAAATAAAACTTCATTTACGAAGTTGGGCGGAATTAAGAAACCATCACTATATGAAGCAGATTAAGGGGCATATTTATAATCCCCTAGCATCACTTTGCGCCACATTAGTGTCACTATTTTTTATGTTAATGTGGGCCAACAAGGTTGAAATCCCCACACTGTATTTACAGAGTGGCACAATGCATGCATCATGCCACTCTGTAACCGTTTGCACTACATTATGCGTGCGTCAGGCATCATGTATGCAAAGAGGGCGTTCTCCCCTTAGATCGGCTGAAAAAAAAAGCACAAGGAAATTTATGAGATTTCCTTGCACCATTTTTTACAGCACTTTTAACGCCTGTTCAGAACAGGCATTAAAAGGGGGCTTCCATTATTTAGAATAGGCCCTATGTACTCTGCAGGAGTAGCACCAATGTTTTTGCGCTACTCCAGTAGAGTATATCATTAGCATCACATTGAATGACGCTATTGCCACCTACTCTGCGTCATGGTGTGCCGTATTTAAAATATGGTGCAACATGGTGGCAGTAGGGGGGTGCTAAGGGGGACAGGGAAAATGATGCTGCACTCGGTGCAGCGCCACTTTCCATAAATCTACCCCTAAGTTTCCTAACATTTCCTGAGGTGAGGTTTATCTGTTGGGCCTGCCAGGTGATGATTTCCTGATTCAGAATGTCCCGGGTAGGAGATTTTCCAATAAAAAATATTGAGTGTGAAGGTTAATCATTCACCAAGTCAAGTAAGAAGTGTGGGAGGGCCGGCTTTGAAACTATGCCAGTTTATTTTCTTTTTTATAAAACTTATAAGCTACGTATTTCAAAAAGCTTGAAATTTTAGATAATACAAAAAGATGCAAGTCAACTGACTTTACAACTTTTCACCCCTCTACTCAAATCACATCTAATGAATAGTATTTTAAATTGGATTCTGGAAAGTTAATTGAGTGTGTCTTAACCTCTTAGCTGCTGGGCCTTTTCCTCCCCAGTGCTGAGCCCTTTTTGGCTATTTGGGGTAGTTTGTGCTTTGGCCTTCATAACTTTTTGTCAACACAAGCTATCCACGCCAAATTTGCGTCCTTTTTTTCCAACATCTTAGGGATTCTAAAGGTACCCAGAGTTTCTGGGTTCCCCTGAAAGAGACCAAGAAATTTGGCCAAAATACATAACATTTAGGGCCAGATGTAGCAACCCGTTTGCGACTCGCAAACGGCGAAAATCGCCGTTTGCGACTCGCAAACGTGGGTTTGCTATGCAGAAATGCATTTTGCGAGTCGGATCCGACTCGCAAAATGCATTTCAGACTCGCTAATAGGAAGGGGTGTTCCCTTCCTATTAGCGACTCGCACTGGTATGCAATTCCATTTGCGGCCGCGAAAGCGGCCGCAAATGGACTCGCAGTTACCATCCACTTGAAGTGGATGGTAACCCAGTCGCAAACGGGAAGGGGTCCCTATGGGACCCCTTCCCCTTTGTGACTGGACCAGATATTAATTTTTCAGGGCAGGGAGTGGTCCAAGGGACCACTCCCTGCCCTGAAAAACCGAAACTAAAGGTTTCGGATTTTTTTAAAGTGCAGCTCGTTTTCCCTTAGGGAAAACGGGCTACACTTTAAAAAAAAAAAAACCTGCTTTATTGACAAGCAGGTCGCTAACATGGAGGCCTGCTGACGTCAGCAGGCCTCCATGTTAGCGAGTGCCTATACTCGCAATGGGGCCGCAATTTGCGACCCACCTCATGAATATTCATGAGGTGGGTCATTGCGACCCCATTGCGAGTTGCAGTCGGTGTCTGAGACACCGTACTGCATCGCAATTTGCGAGTTGCAAATTGCGAGTCGCAGGGACTCGCAATTTGCAAGTCGCAAATTGCTTTTTTCGTACATCTGGCCCTTAGTTTTTTTCAAAACAATGGGAAAAAAGGGCTGCTAAAGAAGGATTGTGTTTTTTTCCCTGAAAATGACATCAACAAAAGGTTTGTGGTGCTAAAATCACCATCTTCCCAGCTTTCAGGAACAGACAGACTTAAATCAGAAAACCACATTTTTCAACACAATTTTGGCATTTTACTGGGACATACCCCATTTTTACTATTTTTGGTGCTTTCAGCATCCTTCCAGTTAGTGACAGGAATGGGTGTGAAACCAATACTGGATCCCGGACAGCTAAGCATTTCTGAAAGGGAAACAAAATTCTGAATTCAGCAAGGGGTCATTTGTGTAGATCCTACAAGGTTTTCCTACAGAAAATAACAGCTGAATTTTTTTTTTTTAATTGAGCTGAGAAAAACAGCAATTTTTCTCAGCGTTTTACTCTGTATCTTTTTCCTGCAATGTCAGATTCTTTAAAGCAATATACCGTTACGTGTGCTGGACTCCTCTAGTTGGATGGATATCTATGGCTTGTAGGTTCATCAAGATCCCCAGGTACACAGAGCCAATACATGAGCTGCACCTTGCAATGGGTTTTCATTCTATACCGGGTATACAGCAATTAATTTGCTGAAATATAAAGAGTGAAAAATAGGTATCAAGAAAACCTTTGTATTTCCAAAATGGGCAGAAGATAAGATATTGAGCAGCAGTGGTTATTTGCCCATCTCTGAATTCCGGGGTGCCCATACTAGAATGTGAATTACAGGCCATTTCTCAAATAGACGTCTTTCTTTTTTACACACTGTCTTACATTTGGAAGGAAAAAATGTAGAGAAAGACAAGGGGCAATAACACTTGTTGTGCTATTCTGTGTTCCGCCAAGTCTCCCGATAAAAATGGTACCTCACTTGCGTGGGTAGGCCTAATGCACGCGACAGGAAAGGCAACATGGACACATCACATTTTTACATTGAAATCTGACGTGTTTTTTGCAAAGTGCCTAGCTGTAGATTTTGGCCTCTAGCTCAGCCGGCACCTAGGGAAACCTACAAAACCTGCACATTTTTTAAAACTAGACACCTGGGGTAATCCAAGATGGGCTGACTTGTGGGGCTCTGATCAGCTTCTGTTACCCAGAATCCTTTGCAAACCTCAAAATGTGGCCAAAAAAACACTTTTTCCTCACATTTCGGTGACAGAAAGTTCTGGAATTTGAGAGGAGCCACAAATTTCCTTCCACACAACGTTCCCCCAAGTCTCCCGATAACAATGATACCCCACTTGTTGGGGAAGGTCTAGTGCCCGCGACAGGAAATGCCCCAGAACACAACATGGACACATCACATTTTGACAAAGAAAACAGAGCTGTTTTTTGCAAAGTATCTAGCTGTGGATTTTGGCCTCTAGCTCAGCAGTCACCAAGGGAAACCTAGCAAATCTGTACAGTTTTGAAAACTAGATACCTAGGGAAATCCAAGATGGGGTGACTTGTGGGGCTCTGATCAGGTTCTGTTACCCAGAATCCTTTGCAAACCTCAAAAGTGGCCAAAAAAACACTTTTTCCTCACATTTCGGTGACAGAAAGTTCTGGAATCTGAGATTAGCCACAAATTTCCTCCCACCCAGCATTCCCCCAAGTCTCCCGATAAAAATTATACCCCACTGGTGGGGGTAGGCCTAGTGCCCGTGACAGGAAATGCCCTAAAACACAACAGGGACACATCACCTAGAGAAACCTAGCAAACCTGCACAGTTTTGAAACCTAGACACCTAGGGGAATCCATGATGGGGTGACTTGTGGGGCTCTGATAAGGTTCTGTTACCCAGAATCTTTTGTAAACCTCAAAGTGTGGCCAAAAAAACACTTTTTCCTCACATTTCGGTGACAGAAAGTTCTGGAATCTAAGAGGAGCCTCAAATTACCTTCCAACCAGCATTCCCCCAAGTCTCCCGATAAAAATGATACCTCACTTGTGGGGGTAGGCCTAGTGCCCGCAACAGGAAATGCCCCAAAACACAACATGGACACATCACAATTTGACAAAGAAAACAGAGCTGTTTTTTGCAAAGTGCCTAGCTGTGGATTTTGGCCTCTAGCTCAGCAGGCACGTAGGGAAACGTAGCAAACCTGCACAGTTGTGAAAACTAGACACCTAGGGGAATCCAAGATGGGGTAACTTGTGGGGCTCTGATCAGGTTCTGTTACACAGAATCCTTTGCAAACCTCAAAATGTGGCCAAAAAAACACTTTTTCCTCACATTTTGGTGACAGAAAGTTCTGGAATCTGAGAGGAGCCACAAATTTTCTCCCACCCAGAGTTCCCCCAAGTCTCCAGATAAAAATGATACCTCACTTGTGGGGTAGGCCTAGTGCCCGCGACAGGAAATGCCCCAAAACACAACATGGACATATAATATTTTGACAGAGAAAACAGAGCTGTTTTTTGCAAAGGGCCTAGCTGTGGATTTTGGCCTCTAGCTCAGCATGCACCTAGGGAAATCTAGCAAACCTGCACAGTTGTGAACACTAGACACCTAGGGGAATCCAAGATGGGGTGACTTGTGGGGCTCTGATCAGGTTCTGTTACCCAGAATCCTTTGCAAACCTCAAAATGTGGCCAAAAAAACACTTTTTCCTCTCATTTCGGTGACAGAAAGTTCTGGAATCTGAGAGGAGCCACTAATTTCATTCCACCCAGCATTCCCCCAAGTCTCACGATAAAAATGATACCTCACTTGTGGGGGTAGGCCTAGTGCCCGCGACAGGAATAGATCACACAACGGTCAATATTGGTACTTACATGAGGCAACACTGGGGTTATCCATTCCTTACGCAGGCACTAGGTATAAGCACTCAAGTGGGGTAGTGTTTTTATCAGGACAGGTGAGGAATGACTGGGTGGTAGGAATTTTGTGGATCGCAGCATATTCCTGTAGTTTGTGTGACAGAAATGCGAGAAAAATAGAGTTTTTATTCAACATTTCAGCTTTGCAGGGTATTCTGGGTAAGAAAACTTTGGGGAATCCACACAAGTCACACCTCTGTGGACTCCCCTGGATGTCTAGTTTCCAGAAATGTTTGGGTTTAGTATTTTTCCCTATATAGCCACCGAACACAGGACCAAAAACACAGGTGCCTGACTTACAAAACCAGTTTGTTATGTGATAGATAATTTTGATGTCTCCACAATACAATTTGGACAGTGGAATTCGGGGCTGAACTAAATTGGGGAGCTCCCAAGAGAGCACCCTCTCTGTGCTTGCCCCCACATTCACCTGCTCTCTGGGTTGGGCTAACCCACTATTGCCCTGTTGCACAGACTGTGCTTGCGAAGGGACAACAGGACTGCCCTCATCACCTCCCTCACAATTTACTGGAAGGAGTTATCCAATGGGACTCCTCCAACTGAAAAATCACTCCCAGAGTCTGCACCATTGTCCTATCCTTCAGATGCTGTCTCAGTATCTGCTGTCTCAGTCTCTGATCCTATGTCAGAGCTGTCCTCTATAACCATAGTGATGTCAGCAGCAGTCATCCATCAATATGCCATCTCTGCTATTGGCTAAACTGTTGCTCTAAAACACTAGCCTACATAGACAGTCACAAAATTGCTGGTGTGTGTGTGTGATACGTGCAACAGTAGAGGCCACCTTACCTGCGCTTCTTCCCTCAATCAGCACGTTCTTTCAAGACACTCAAACACCTTGTCACATACCGTTCGTCACAGTCTTTAGCACCTCCTGCGCCCAGTCCAACAATCATTATTGGTGCTCCCACTCCCATGACCTCCTCCTCGGATTCCCTCATTACCACCCAGCAAACGTGCTCTTCATCTCTCCATAGCCACCCCGCACATACATTTCATTTGTATTATAGCGCAGGTAGTGGCTGACTTTACTAACGTACTCAGCTATTTACTTAAAATACAGATTTGCTCTTTGCATTTGTCATATAAACCTTCTGCGCTTCTTTATGGCACTAAAACTGCCACTAGACAAAAGTCTGATCCTTTTGTAGCAGAAACAGAATCACAAGACTTACTTGACTTCTTTATTGCTGCCTAAAAGCTACAGTTGAAATGCGTCAGTTGAAGTATGTGCACTGCTTTGAAGACGAAAGCTGCAACTGCAAAACAACTGGTGGCAAATATATATATTTCCCCCAGGGAAACCACACGTGCACTGACAAAAGTGATATATATATATATATATATATATATATATATATATATATATATATATATATATATATATATATATATATATATCTACAAGTATATATCTATATCTATATCTATCTATCTATCTATCTATCTATCTATCTATCTATCTATCTATCTATATATATATATATATATATATATATATAGATCTATCTATAGATGTATCCATGTAGATAGACATATCTATCTACATGGATTGATATATCTATATATATATATCTCTGTATTTTTTTGTGGTAGTTGTAGGGTTTCCTTGGGGCCAAAATGGCCCCCAGGGAAACCCTACAACTACTAAAATAAATTGGCCCCACAGGGGGTCGCCCTGCCTATGGGCAACCCCCTGTCAATTTTTTTTTTTTTGTAAAGTTTTTTTTCACATTAGCCCGCAGGGGTGGCGTGATCGCTCCCCCCCAGGGGGCCCCAACATCAACAATGAAAAATATGGTCCCACAGGGGGTCGCCCTGCCTATGGGTGACCCCCCGTCAATGTCCTTATTTATTTATTTTTTAAATAGCCCCCCAGGGGGCCCCAACATTAAATTTTTAAAATATCGCCCACGTGGGGGGGGGGGGGTGGCCCGTTTTCCTAGGGGGGCTGACCCCCACAAGTGAAATCCCTGGCGTCCAGTGGCGTTTCCTGGCCCCCCATCGCAGCTGTGCTGCGATCGGGGCCATGAAACGTGTTCAGGAAGGCCTCGTATGAAACGGGAAAGTCTCCCCTTTCATACAAGGCCTTCCTGAACGTGGGGAAGGCCGTTTGGGGCCGTTTTCCCCATCGGAGAAGGAAGCGGCCCTACGGCCGCTTCCTGCTCCGATGGGGAAAACAACAGTGTGACGTCAGCACGCCTCGCGGCATGATGGCGTCACAGAGGGGCGGGTGGGGGCGGGGGGAGACACGGAAACTCTTCCGTGTCTCCGGGGGATAAACAAAGAAAAAAGAAAATTCTCGGGTGCGACGCACCCGAGGATTTTCAAACTGCCTCCCCGGTGTCAGCCACTGGTTGTGACCCACACCAGGGAGGTAGTGCGGGCGTCGGCCAGTGGCTGACGCCCGCACTTAAGGGGTTAATATGTACCTTGAAATAATCCATGTATTCCTTCACATAGAATCACACAGTGTGCCCCTGAATATAAAAACCAGAATATCGACTGCACAGAATATTGAGGACAAAATATTGAATGAAAAATATCAACAGGTAAGGACAGAGTTCCTGTTCCTTACTCCACATATACGTACTTATGCAAAGTGATGTATGCACAGTCTTACAAGTGCCTTTGCAGCACATGTTCGAGTGTGGGAAACCCAGTGTAAATCAGCGAATACTCAAAGGGAAACATGTTCATTTCAGGTCAACAGATTCTAGAATCTTGAAGGAAAACACCCAACGTGTTTCAACAAACACAATTGCCTTGTTCAGGAGTGATTTGGAAACATTAAAAACAGACTTTAAATAACCCCATCAATGTGCAAGGACATAAACAAAGGATTACTGGAGTTCCAATAAGATCACAATGTCAGGCTCCATCTTTAAAAGATATTATTCAAAACAAATATGTATATATTCCATGCAAATTCTGGGAAACATATTAGTAACCAAATTGATAAAATTTTAGAAATACTATATAGATTTTAATCCAAATAAAGTGTTGTTATCCTAATATCATGCCACTTTTTCTTCTAAGTGAATACAGTTTCAAAAAATAATTGTTGCATCTTTATATGTTAATCGAGCCCACATGGGCGCCATTTTTGGTGTATCAGTGCAACAGTGCTGTATAAAGCAATGATTTCATAAAACAGGATAAAATCAAAAAATGTATTGCATTGAAATCCCAAAATATTTTTGAAATTGCAAGTTTTGTGGCGTCATATGAAGTATGTAATCATACTGCATACCACTACATAATCAAAGCATTTTTTAGCTGAGGACATCTATTAAAGAATATTCAGGACATAATATTGAATGCAAGATAAGTTTAGATTTTCTACACATTACTCTGCGTATACGTACCAATGTGATATATATATGTGTGTGTGTGTGCATTATACGTCCCTGTATGTACTTATTTTTGAATATTCTGTCCTCTATAGTCTTATACCATGATAATCTGGGTGGCAATATTTTGTAGTACAACTAATTACGCCAATATTAAAAAAAACACTAAAAGCATTGTGCCTTTTAAAACGTTGCATACTGTACCTTTTTCCTTACAGGTACTTAGGAAAGAATGCACCTGCAATGGACAGCTTCAATGTTTGAGCATCACTGAGGGCCATGTCCCTCCAATAATCTACTTCTGGCTGCAGGCCCACTACCAATCTGATTTTTTTATAACCATGAGGTTCACAAGGGAACAATTTTTCCTAAACCTTTTATTTACAAATGAGATGGAGTTATGACCTGGATAAAGCTGTAAAGGACTAAGCATAGGAACTCTAGATTCCAGAGATAGTGCAGAAATTATCGTTTGTGGAAGCACAATTCCAAGAGGCAACCCTTGAAACAGCAATGGACACATGTTGCACATTTGTGGCATATTTGGTCCACTGATATCAGAAGTAAACTCAAGCATAAAGAAACACAACTGTGCTAAATAAAAGATTATCATGTATTGGTTTGTTGCAGAATGTGCCAGCAAGACAACTGAGCTCGAGGCACTTATACTAAAGAAATGAGATGCAGTCAATACCTGAGCCTTCAGGACCCGCTATAAAATATTGATTGTAACATGAAAATGTTCAGAGGAATCATTTGGAAGAAGCAGTAAGGAATAAGGTCTTTATGCAAATTTGGTGACTAGCTGCAGTTGTAGGCCAAAAGAAATGAACAATTGGATCTCTTTTATATGGAAATTGTCAAGAAACGGGATATGTAATAGACTGGAGTAGAGGGCTAGACTTTAAACTTGCTGCCCTCACCCCTAAATGTCAAGACACAAAGCAATATTGGTTTATTATTATCTATTAAATTAATTTAAATAATTTTAAAGCTACATTTGTTTTTAAATTAAAAAGGGTTACTAAAGATGTCTTAATAAAATATTATTTATTTATCATTTATATTTTATTTTTTTACATGGAAACATAATGCTTTTAAATAAATAAATTAATTTAACATTATTTCCTATATTGTTTTATTTTAAGTCCCTACTTCCAATATTTTCTATAGAAGGTTGTTCTAGTACCTGTGAGTGGCCCTGGGTGGTGCTGGTTTACTTCAGCTCTGAGCTGGAGTACATTTGCGATTGTTGTGGATTCCTTTTGGCTGTAGTAACTATAGAAGTGCAGTTTGTGAATATCAATGGACTTACGCTTTTGTGGGTGGATTCATGTACCTCCCTGAACCTATAAATATATTAATATATAGATTTATATCTATTCACTGACAAAAACAAGGGTTACAGGTACAGGGACATTATAGTTAGGTTCTGAATTTACTTGTACAAAACCATAGAAATTCAGCAGTTATAGTTAGAGTTATTCCAAGTAACTAAAACTCACACCCTAAGGTAACTATAACTAGCGCCCATGAGTAAATTCACAAACTCACTATAACGTCCCTGAAACCTTTGTTTTTTTAGTGAATTTCAGTTTTTTTAACATATAGGGGGTCATTACAACCCTGGCGGACGGTGTTAAAGGTGCGGTAATACCGCAAACAGGCCGGCGGACAAAAAAAGGGAATTATGACCGTGGCGGAAACCGCCAACATAGACAGCCACTTTAACACTCCGACTGCCACAGCGGTACAGACAAGCAGCGTGGCGGTCACCGCCAACAGACAGGCGGGAGACAGTGTACCGCCCACAGTATCACAACCCGCCAATCCGCCACCTTTTCCGGGGCGGATTCACTGTGGATAAAAACACGGCGGAAACAGCTTTTGCAATGGGAAAACGCTCACCTTAACACACTTCACGAGGAAGGAGGACACCATGGAGCCAGAATTACAAATACTCCCTGCCCTTGTCTTCCTGCTCATCTACGAACACCAGCAACGGCGGCGCCAAAGACAACGGTGAGTACTGCACCTACGACATAGGGGAGGGGGAGGCAAAAGTCAGGGGGACACACACGCAACACCCCCACCACCACCCCCACCCTCACACATTACAACACACACACACCAATGCATTTCCAAACATCACAGTAACAACCCACAACCCCCCCGGAAGAATGCAAAGACAAAAGGAAATCAGTTCAAACATTGTAATGTATCAAAATACAGTTACCAAATATATACAGATATATATACACATTCAAAATTATATACATTACGAGAAGTAGTGCAGGTATGCACATATCAATGTCCGTGCACCACTGGGACAAAAATGCATGGGCGAGGCCCACACTAGATACCTGTCCACAAACGGAGAGAACACTGCAGGGGCATCAGATAGAAATACAACAGGCACCTCAGGGGGAAGGGAAGGGGGGGGCACCTCAGCCGGATTACAGCACCATGCCAGATCCACAACGGGGCTCCATGCCCATTGATATATCCTGGGGAGTGCAAAGCCACAGTCTCTCAAGTCTCTCCAGTGGGTGGGTTGCCCACTGAACAATCCTGGGGGGTGCAAAGCCACAGTCTCTCAAGTCTCTACAGTGGGTGGGTTGCCCACTGTTATATCCTGGGGAGTGCAAAGCCACAGATAACAGTCTCCACTGGTTCTGGAGGGGGACTGGTGCCCAGAGTGCTTCATCCTGTTAAGGACAGACGGAGTGGATGCATGTCTCCACTGGTTCTGGAGGGGGAATGGTGCCTAGACTGCATCGGGCTCCCCGTGACGGTTCCTGTTCCGTCACTGTCCCAGCTGCACATGGGATAACGATGCTTGATGTGGCGGTGTTTACCCTGTCCAGTGGTGCTTTGTCATGGCGGTCTCTGACCTGTTCAGCGGTGCTTTGCCCTGTTCAGCGGTGCTCTGCCCTGTTCAGCGGTCTTCACCATGGAGGTGTTTTCCTTGTTCAGCGGTGCTTTGCCATGGCGGTCTCTGCCCTGTTCAACGGTGCTTTGCCCTGTTCAGCGGTGCTTTGCCCTGTTCAATGGTGCTCTGCCCTGTTCAGCGGTGCTTTGCCCTGTTCAGTGGTGCTCTGCCCTGTTCAGCGGTGCTTTGCCCTGTTCAGCGGTCTTCACCATGGCGGTGTTTTCCTTGTTCAGGGGTGCTTTGCCATGGCGGTCTCTGACCTGTGCATTGGTGTGTGGCATGACGGTCCCTCATTGCCCAGCGGGGCTGTGGCTGCCGGGGCCCTCCTGGGCACTGACTCCGGCGGTGGTCTCCGGACCAGTGACAATATTGCTGCCCTCCTGGGCACTGACTCTGGCGGTGGTCTCCTGACCAGTGATGATACTGCTGCCCTCCTGGGCACTGACTCTGGCGGTGGTCTCCTGACCAGTGACGACGGTGATGGCGGTGGCGTCCCGGCCGCCGGGGAGGATGGCGCCCTTCTCCGCCGTGCTGCTCTTATCAGACTGTGCAGACTTCTTCTGGCCCTTCACCACCTTTGCAGGAGTCACAGCTGACTCTGCAATCCCCCTGGGACCCTTGTGAGCAGTTTTGCCACCAGGAGTCTTCACCCTGTCCCGTCGGCCACTTTCCAACTTGAGGTGCTTTACAGGGGGTGGACTGGCAGTGCTTTGGCTCCGTGTCACACTGGCTGCCCTGGTGGCCGGTGCACTCCACACACCTTTAACACGCACCACTGGTACTGGAGTTTTTTTGGCTGAGGTGCTACTACAGGACTTATAAATTGGAGGGGTGGGGGTGGGGGCAAAGAGGTCAACGTTGCTGAGGAAGAGTTGCTGACGAAGACTTGGATGGGTAGCTGGAGGGGGTCTGGGAGTGGAGGAAGAGGAGGTGGCTGTAGGAGGTGTAACTTTAGGTGTTTTGGGTTCAGGTGCAGGTACTGGAGGCTGTTGTGAGGTGGATGGATGTTGGGTGTGTGGGTGCCCGCGTTTGTGTACTTTGGGACGGGGCGTCACAGACACACTGGGAGTGGACACAGGGGACGTGTAAATGGTAGTGAGGGTGGTGAGTGCAGGTGAGCGGTGTGTGGTTCTGGGTGTTCTGGTGCGAGTCCTAGTGCCTGTAGATGTAGTCCATGCAGGTGAGAGTGTAGACAACATTGGGAGGGAGGAGGGAGATGACGAGGAGGGGGACACAGTGGAGGCAGTGGATGTTGCTGTGTCTGTATGTGGGTGTTGCTTGCGTGAGTGCCTGTGGGATGTGTGGTGCCTATGTTTGCCTGAGTTACTTGTGTGTGTTGAAGTGTATGCATGCTTATCTGATGGTGTGCTTGGGATAGGCTGGGGTACAGGGGATTGGGTCTGGGTGGAGGAAGTTGGAGGGGGGAGGCTAGAGACAGGGACAATGGCTGCCATCAGTGCTGAGGCCAGAGATTGCAGGGTTCGATGAAGGGCAGCCTGACCACAATGAATGCCCTCCAGGAATGCATTACCGTGTTGCAACTCCCTTTCTACACCCTGGATGGCATTCACAATGGTAGACTGCCCAACAGTGAGTGACCTGAGGAGGTCAATGGCCTCCTCACTGAGGGCAGCAGGGGTGACAGGGGCAGGGGCTGAGGTGCCTGGGGCGAAGGTGATGCCCACCCTCCTGGGTGAGCGGGCACAGGGCGAACACTGAGGGGCTGCTGGGAGGGTGGTGCTGGTATGGGAGGTGGCGGCTGCACCAGTAGAAGTGGGGGGCAAAGATGGTGCCGCCACCACAAGGGAGCTCCCATCGGCGGACGAGTCCGTGCCGCTGGTTGGTGATCCGGTGACCGACGTGAAGCTCCACTCGCCCTCCGTCCCACTGGTGTATTCTGAGTCCGTGGTGTGGCCATCTATGGCCATGTGGGATGCAGCTCCCTCGTGCTCCGGTGCCACTGTACCTCCGCCTTATGATGCTGATGCACAAAAGAACAGGGAGAGCAGAAAAAGGGGGGGACGACAGAAGAAAGACAGGTTGAGTGCATGGCTTACCGCTACCGTTGGCGGAAAATACAGACACAGCAGCCCCCTGCACTACGCCGTGCTCTTGGCCTCTACAGATGCAATTTCTGGGATCTGGCCTACATGGCTATGGTGGACATCTGCACACATGGATGCCACATGGGCATGTATACCTCTACTTGGCCCTCTACTGAGGTGGGGTGGAGTGCCACATGGCCTGCATTACGGAGGGGCCTAGCCTAAGTAATTCGCCCTGGCCTAGGGAAACCCACAGCCCTCCTCCCCCACCCAGACCCCTCCACTGCGCGCAAAGTCCCCAGAATGAGAGTGTTCTCACCCCCTTGTGTCTGCTGTGATGCCCTCAAGTGCCCATCCAGCTCAGGGTAGGCCAGCGGCAGGATCTGGAACATCAGGGGGTTCATGGTGCGACGGGCACCCCTCCCACGTTGGGAGGACATCCCCAGCTGAGCCTCCGCCGTCTTCTTGCTCCAGCGGTGAATGTCCTCCCATCTTTTCCGGCAGTGGGTGCCCCATCTCTGGTGGACCCCCATGGTCCGGACGTCCTTGCCGATGGCACGCCAAATGTCCTTCTTCTGGTAGGCGCTGACCTACATGACATGCACAGGGGAAGAAGAAAAGTCATTACCAAATGCACCGTCGATGTGAGTGGCCCCCATCCCTACCCTTGCCATGTGGCACATGCATTCACAGTCCTTCATGTTCCCAGAACTCTGCCCCCTTCCTTCTTACAACCAGCCCTCTCCACACAGGCATAGCCCATACAACGTGCTCCCTGTGTACTTACCTGTTGGTCTGGAGGACCGTAGAGTAGCGTGTACTGGGGGAGGACCCCGTCGACTAGCTTCTCCAACTCCTGAGCAGTGAAGGCAGGGGCCCATTCCCAAGACGCAGCAGCCATTGTCTCTTCCAGACCGAGGTTACAGCAGCACTTGCAGTGTAGGTCCTCTCCTGTCGAAGATCAGGTATCGAGTGATTGAACAGACAGAAAATGGCGGTCACGTCCGCGGCGGTGACGTCCGCAGCGGTGCGGATCATCACCGCCGGCGCACTTCATCATTGGCTCCTGGGACCCATAGGGTCCAATGTTAACCAATGCAGCATTGCGCCGCGGTCTACGACCGCCTACTGCGACAGTGTACAATGCCAGCGCAGATACCTCACATCCCATTGTCCCAGTTTAGAGGTCAGGCATCTGCCATTTCAGGGGCCCACATGGCTTCATTTAGTACTGCGTCACACATACCTAGGCCTACACTCAACACACATACAGGAAGAGTTTTGTGTTTGGTGTCGTGTTCTGTGCATCTGGGGGTACATACCTGGGCATTTGTTGACTCTATGGTCGCTGTTGTCCTTCCTAGGCATCGTCAGCTGGGACATTTGAGAAGATGGCGGAATCCTCTGGTGTACCGACCGCTGGTGGACCTGATGGAATGGAGGAGCGACATTTAATCACCTACAGGTTTGACCGTGCCACTATCCAGGAACTATGTACCCAGTTGGAGCCAGACCTGATGTCACCAATTCGCCATCCCACTGGAATCCCCCCTGACATGCAGGTGCTGTCAGTGCTCCATTTCCTTGCAAGTGGGTCTTTTCATACAACAGTGGCCATGGCATCAGGGATGTCCCAGCCTATGTTTTCCAACGTGTTGTCCAGAGTGTTGTCTGCCCTGCTGAAACACATAAGGAGATACATTGTTTTCCCTCAGATGGAGGATTTGGCTACAGTGAAAGGTGACGTCTATGCCCTTGGACATATCCCCAACATCATAGGTGCTATTGATGGCACCCATGTAGCTCTGGTCCCCCCCCACAGGAGTGAACAGGTGTACAGGAACCGGAAGAGTTATCATTCTATGAATGTAAAGATGGTATGTTTGGCAGACCAGTACATCTCCCAGGTAAATGCTATGTTCCCTGGCTCTGTGCATGACACCTACATCCTGCGGAATAGCAGTATCCCGTATGTGATGGGTCAACTCCAGAGGTACCATGTGTGGCTATTAGGGGACTCTGGTTACCCCAACCTTTCCTGGCTATTGACCCCGGTGAGGAATCCCAGGACCAGGGCAGAGGAACGGTACAATGAGGCCCATGGGCGGACTAGGAGGGTGATCGAACGCACCTTCGGCCTCCTGAAGGCCAGGTTCAGGTGCCTCCATATGACAGGGGGTTCCCTATTCTACTCACCGAAGAAGGTGTGCCAGATCATCATCGCCTGCTCGATGCTTCACAATCTTGCTTTGCGACGCCAGGTGCCTTTTCTGCAGGAGGATGGTCCAGATGGCGGTGTTGTGGCAGCTGTGGAGCCTGTGGAGCATGTGGAGCCTGTGGACAGTGATGAGGAGGTAGCTGAGGAAGAAGACATAGACAACAGGGAGTCAGTCATACAGCAATATTTCCAGTGACACACAGGTGAGAACATTTTTTTTTACCATTACATTCACTTTCACACTTCTACCTCTATCCTGTCTGTCATTTAATAGCAGTATTTGGTCACTGAGTTGTACCTTTCCATTACGGTTTCACAGGTGTGGTTACCAACGTGTGTCATCTGCTTGCATCCTTCAAGGACTTGTGATGTGTGACATAGGTATGTTGGCTTTACAATTGAGAACGAATTTTGACACTGTCATTGATAATACAAATTTAACAAATCACAGACTGACTCCAGATTGTTTTGTGGTTCAAGGGTGTTTATTTAAGTGCTCAAAAATTGAGGGGGGTTGTAAAATGGTGATGGGGGACGGTGGAGGAGTGTCCATGGCAGAGTCCAGTCTATTGGTCACACAGGTGCACTGCCCATATGTGCATAGGAAGTGGAGCTGGGGCAGTTTAAGTATGGACAGGGTAACAAAGTGGGACAGTGGGAGGACAATCAGGGTGGTCTCATTTCCTGGCGGGGGTCTTGCCATCTTGCTCTGTCCTGTTCCTGGATCTCAGGGATCGCTTGCGTGGTGGTTGTCCGTCTGCAGGGGGTGGGGTGCTGGTGAGGTGGTCCTGTGGTGGGGCGTCCTGTTCACTAGCGCCAGCAGAGGTGGTGGGCAGTTCATCGTCCAGGCTAGTGTCAGGGGCCCCTTGGAGTGCCACGGTGTCCCTCATGGTCTTTTGTATGTCCTTCAGCACCCCTACGATGGTGCCCAGGGCGGAGCTGATGGTTCTGAGCTCCTCCCTGAACCCAAAATACTGCTCCTCCTGCAGGCGCTGGGTCTCCTGAAACTTGTCCAGGACCGTCGCCATCGTCTCCTGGGAGTGGTGGTATGCTCCCATGATGGAGGAGAGGGCCTCGTGGAGAGTGGGTTCCCTTGGCCTTTCTGCCCCCTGTCGCACAGCAGCCCTCCCAGTTCCCCTGTGTTCCTGTGCCTCCGTCCCCTGGACCGTGTGCCCACTACCACTGCCCCCAGGTCCCTGTTGTTGTTGGGGTGGTGGGTTATCCTGGGTTCCCTGTAGTGGTGGACACACCGCTGATTGACGTGTCCTGGGTACAGAGGTATGGGCCCGCTGGGTGGGTGCTGTGCTGGTGTTAACAGAGGGAGGAAGGTCAGTGTTGGGCTGTGCCTGTGCGAGGGGAACCGACTTTCCCGAAGCGCACGATGGTCCGGGCTGGTCATCAGGATCCAGTAGGGCAGAGCTGCTGTCGTCACTGTGGGCCTCTTCTGTGGGTGGAGTGGAGATGTCTGGACCCTCCTGTGTGGTGACGTTCCTTAGTGGTCCTGCAGGGATATAAGAGCATGATTATTGCATCTGTGTGTGTAATGGTGTGCAATGGGTGGGTGTGCGTGTACTCCAGTGCAAGCATTCCCGTGTGTGGGTTTGTGTGATGAGCATGTGCAGTGAGCATGCTTTTGTGAGGGGTGACCATGCTTAGTTGTGTCATGCAGGGCTTGGTGTTGGGATGAGTGGTTTGTGTTATTAGTACATTAGTGAGGATTTGGAGTGATAGGGGAGGGGGTGAGGGTGGGAGTGTGTGATAGCATGCAGGTAGGGTGGGGGATATGATAGTTAAGATATGACTTACCAGTGTCCATTCCTCCACCGACTCCTCCAAGGCCCTCTGGATGCATGATGGTCAAGACTTGCTCCTCCCATGTTGTTAGCTGTGGGTGAGGAGGTGGGGGTCTGCCGCTAGTCCGCTGTACCACGATGTTGTGCCTGGAGACCACTGAACGCACCTTCACCCGTAGGTCGTTCCACCTCTTCCTGATGTCCTCCCGATTTCTTGGATGCTGTCCCACAGTGTTGACCCTGTCCACGATTCTGCGCCATAGCTCCATCTTCCTGGCTATGGAGGTGTGCTGCACCTGTGAGCCAAATAGCTGTGGCTCTACCCGTAGGATTTCCTCCACCATGACCCTGAGCTTCTCCTCGGAAAACCGGGGGTGTCTTTGGCGTGACATGGGGTGGTGTGGGTGATGTGTGGGGTGATGTAAGTGTTGATGTGTGTGGTGATGTGTAGTGGTGTGTGGTGTTTTGTGCGTGGAATGTTGTATGGGTGATGGTGTTGTGTGCCTCTGTGTGGTGGGGTTCTCAATTGCTGTGCTCTCTGTCTCTCTGGCCTTCGTTCGTGAATTGTGGTCGTAGGGGTTTGTGGGTGATGTGGGTGTGTGTTTTATATTGAATTGGTTGTGTGGGAGTGGTGTTTGTATGTGTATCAGGTGTGTGTATTTTGAATTGTCCAGTGTGGCGGTGTTTTGGATATGTGTGTGTATTTTTAGCGCGGCGGTGTGTACCGCCAATGGAATACCGCAGTTGAAAGACCGCCGCGTGGATTCGTGGGTCGTGATAGCATGGGCATGTTTCTGTTGGCGTGACGGTGGAGGAATTGTTTTCGCCAGTTTACCACTGACCTTTGGTGTGGCGGACTTGTGTGGGTGTCTGAATTTCGGCGGATTCTGAGATGTGTGTCATAATAGCTGTGGCGGAATTCCGTGGCCGCGGCGGTGTTTTGGCGGTCTTCTGCACGGCGGTAAGCGACTTTTACCGCCAATGTTGTAATGACCCCCTTAGTAATTTTCATTGCTATACATGAATCCAGCCAAGGCTCCGGACCCACTATAGGTGCCAAAATTTCACCATGCACAACCTTCTACTGTGTGCAGTAGGGGTTGCCCCCAAGGGTTGGCCAAGCCCCCTAACCACCAAACACGATGCTGTGCACGGTCCTTTGTGCATGTATGGGGGAAGTTATCTGTGGCCTCTTTGGGTGTGAGAATAGGGGTGAGAGGTTGTATCAGGGGTAAGAGTGGGGTAAGAGTGTCTGTTGGGGTGTAAGAGTGCATACATCAGTGTTTTAGTAGGTACGTCAGTATGTGCCCACGCCTATGAGTAGGTGCATCAGGGTGTCTTTGAGTGGGTGTGTGACGGTCTGAATAGGAGTGTGAGTGGTGCGTAACTGTGTGAGAGGGTCTGAGTGGGTGCTTGAGGGTCTGACTGGGGCTGTTAATGAGTGCATGAAGGTTTGAATGAGTCTGTGAGTGGGTGCGTTAGTGTCTGAGTGGGTCTGTGAGTGCGTACATGAGTGTTTGAGTGGGTCTGTGACTGGGTGGGTAAGTGTCTCAGTGGGTGTATGAGTGAGAGAATTGATTGAAAGACAGACAGAAAAAGCTAAAGCGAGTGAGAGGGAGAGAGATAGAGTTTTTTAGTCTTTGATGTCGTGTATACTTAGAATGAGTTATATGTTTCCATTTTAACTAATTTTAAGGTCTGCGATCTTCACACTGATCTACTGGTTTTTTCTTTCTTAATTTTTTTTTTTAGCCCTTTATGGGCTATATCTGGGACCGCTAGGGAGCCCTCAATGGGTCCCCCATGGTCTCTTTTTAATAAAAAAAATGCTTTTCACGGGTTACCTTGCACTATGGGGGAAGCCTTAAGGCCTCTCCTTAAGGCCTCCCTCGTGGTGCCATTGCTTCAGAAAGCAGGGAGCTGCTTTGACGGCAGCTCCCTGCTTGCTAATACATTTCATCTCTGTCCCCGGCAAGCGTAATGAGAGATGAGAGCTCTGTTGTTTGAGCTGCAGCCAAGCTACAGTAAACAGCTATGTACTGGGGGTAGGCACCCGAGAACATAGCAGGAGCCGGCCCTAGGGGGTGGCGGTCCCTAGGGCCATTAGTGGCTCCAAGAGGGGAGCCATGCAGCCCCTCTGCAACTAAGTCATAGCCACAGGGGGTGGTAGTCCTCAGGGCTTGGGGATCACAAAGGGGATCACATTTCATTTTTTAAATATTTGCCATGGGCCCCCTGCATATACTTTTAGTAAAGTCCCGGGGTGGTGGTTTCCAGGTTATATGGTGGCAGCGGGCCCCCAACATATTTTAAAAAGAAAGCCCTGGGGGGGTGGTGATCCCCAGGGAAGCGTTGGAGCTGCTGGTCCCCGACATATTTAAAAAGGAAAGCCATGGGGAGGTGGGGATCTGCAGGGCAGTCGCATATTAAAAAATGAACATCTCAGGGAGGTGATGGTCCCCAGAGCTGTGTGGAGGGCTTCTGGAACTTGGCCCACCCGGGGGCCTATAAAAAAAACAAGCATGGGAGCTCACAAATCCGTGGCAAAAAAATAATTTTAAAAATCTTTTTTTGATCTGGGAGTCCCTCTGGGAACCTCCCCACCCCCCCCCTCCGCCAGTGCTAAGAGGTCTTAGCTTTTCACATTTTTTTCTGGGACTTGGCTGAAGCCGAGTCCCAAGATGGCTGCCAACACTTCCTGGTTTGATGTGTTGGCAGCCAATAAGAACTGTGCATTCACCTCCACAAGCTCGTTTTGGAGGATCACACTGAAACTTTCCATGCGCAACAATAATCACGGCACTCTTTTTTTTGGACATTTTCGTGAAGATTCGTCAAACGGCTCAAAAGATATAGGCAAGTCAAAAAAGGCTTCTTCTATGTAGATCTATCTATCTATCTATCTATCTATCTATCTATCTATCTATCTATCTATCTATCTATCTATCTATACATATATAGATTAACATATATATATATGTATATATATATATATATCTTAAGTAAAATATTTTTTCGGATATATTAATATCCACAAAAGAAACACAAGAAACACCAATAAAAACATACAGGCAAATCACTAAGACCATATATAAGTTCAAGATACTAAAATTCATGCAAGATAATATATATATATATATATATATCTGTGTGTATGTGTGTGTGTGAAGTTGGAAGAATGCCCTTCCTGAGTGCAAGCGTGCAAGCGTTCTGTATTTACGGAGTTTTGCGTCAGAATACATGGCGCCTGCTAACGCATTCCATAGCTCCAGCCCGGTGCCATACTTATGGAATGGCGCACGGTGGCGCAAAGGACAGGCTAGCGCTTAAAGAAAAGACACTAGCTGGTGGGGTGGGGTGGCAGAAGGGGAAAAGGCACTAGTGGGCCAGAAATTAAGCTAGCCTGGGTAGCAGCAATAAATATGCCGCTAACCACCCTAGCGTCATTTTCTGACGCACTACCACCCAAACATGACTCCTGTCTTAGTAAAAACACGAGTCATGCCCCACCCCAATGGCCAGCCCAGGGGACCAATGTTCCCTGGGCAAGGCCATTATACTCAGTGCCAGGGAGGGGGCCCCATGTAAGGGGCCCCCAATGGCACAGAAAAAGAACTTAAACTTACCTTTACTTTCCCAGGATGGGGTCCCCCATCCTATGGATCCCCCTGGTGTGGGTGGGAGTGCTCCTTGGGCTTGGGGTGGGCATCTGTGGGCCCATTCTATGGTGTTTAGCCATGGAAATGGGTCCAAAGGTCCCCTGACGCCAGTCAGACCCAGGTGTTAAAAATGGTGCTAAGCAGGCTTAGCACCATTATTTTGTTCCGCCTGCTCCGTGTGTGCCATTTTTTTCACCGGAGTATAAATAAGGCGGTAGGAGGTTAACGTGATATTGTGGAAGGGAACTCCTACCTTGCAGCTAATTAGCGCTAGGCAGTTTTCTGCATCCACAATACGCTAACCCCTCAAAATATAAATATGGAGTTAGCTATGCGCTGTTTTGAGGTCAAAATGTTTGATGCCAAAACGGCGCAAGCCAAGTATAAATATGCACCTTAGTGCTGCTCACCCACTTAAGTAGCCCTTTAAACCTGTTTCAGGCCTGTCACTGCCAAGCCTGTGTATGAAGGTTTAAACTGCCAAGTGGACCTGGCAAAGTAACCCTTTTGCCAGGCCTAAACCTTCCCTTTTCATATATGTAACTCACCCCTTGGGTAGGGCTTGGACAGCCCAGAGAGCAGTGTACAGTGTATGTAAAAGGTAGAACATGTACTTTTAAGTTTTACATGCCCTGGTAGTGAAAAACTTCCAAAGTCATTTTTTCACTACTGTAAGGCCTATCTTTTCTATAGGCTAACATTGGGATTACCTCATTACATCTTCTAGAGATATGTTTTTTAAGTTTAGTGTTTCTGGGACCACAATTAGATATCACAACTTATGCTGAAGTTGCATTTTGGCTTTTCCTCACTTTAGTCATTTGGTGTTGGCTGCATGTCTCTGCTCATGTGTCTGGGGTGGAATACTAGCTGGGATTTGTGTATTCCTCCTAGACAGCCACACACAATGGTAGCTTAGGTGTGACTTGATAGGCCTTGATTGGTCATCCTGGACAGGATGGGAAGGGGGAGCTGGGCACAGCCTCAGTTACACTTGAATAGGCTGTGTCCTGTCCACACACAAAGGGCTGCATAACCCACTGTAATGAGTCTGGAGCCAGGCCAGGAAGGGCAGGGGATCTGTGCACTTCAAATGCATGTCCCCAACTTCAAAGGCCAAACAGGAGATAAGTACTGCCATCTGACACCACAACTTCACTACACTTCTGGACCTGTGGACACTCTGCCTGGAAGAAGGACTGCTGTGCCGCTGAAGGACTGCCAGTCTGCTGGACTGCACTCTGCTGGAGTCCTGCTTTGCTGTGCTGATCTGCTTCCTGCTGACCTCCTGTCTGGGTGAGAAGAACTGTACCTGCATATCTCTTGAATCTAGAACCCAGAGTGACTCCAAGGGCCAGCCGACTGATCTCCTGATCTGAAGTCTCAGGGACATAACAGACTTCCAACCACTCTGCTTCTGCACCTGGATTCTGCCAGCTGTGAATCTGCCCTACCAAATGGTGCGTTCCCAATCCTGGACCCTTGGAAGTGTGCCTAAAGTGGTCCTTTTCGGAACCGCTGTGAAGCAACGGAAAGCCCAGCAAAGTCTTGTCACACAGCTGCTAGCTGCATCGAAATCGACACCACGTGGTGTGTAACCCTACAAAGCCTCACAGCGCAGCTGCCAGTCCATCAGACCTGACACACAGTAATGTCGAGCCCTGCATAGACTTGTCACACAGCTCCCCGGGACCAGCGTAAAAGATTGACAATCCACAAAAAGCCTCACCACACCCTTCTACACTGATGATGCAAAGCAACACCCCACAGACTACGAACCAGAGTTTAAGGTACTGTGTTCAGCAGCCCCAAGTGGGTCCTTGTGGCTGGTCAGTATTTCTTCACAGTCAGCTGGACTTTGTGCCAGTCCGGTGTGACCAAAAAACCACAGTTTGAGCTTTGCACTTTAATGAGCTATTTTCACCTAACTCTTTAAAATTACATATCTCAGGATCTACTTATTGTCAATTTTATCAGGTTTTATTTATTAAATTAACTTCTAGTTTTTAAACCAGGCGTGGTATCCTTTTGTGTGGTAATTTCACTGCTTTACTGTTTGAAGTATTCCACAAATACTCTACACACTGCCTTTAAGTTAATCTTGATTGCTCTGTGCCAAGCTACCAGAGGGTGATCAGGGGTTAGTTAACTTATGGTTTGCCTGACACTTACTCTGCATAGGATTGTGGTTCCTGCTTGGTCAAGGTGCACACCTCTGTAATCCAGAAACACAGGGGATGATTTACAAGCTCCGAGCCCCACCGGAGCATCACTTTTAGTGACGCTCCGGCGATGTCGTGCCCTTTTCCACATTCACAAGGCAGCGTTAAGCCGCTTTGCATGGCTTAACGCCACCTTGTAAATATGCGCCCCCATGACACAATTTTCTGCGGCAGAGGGGCAAGCAATGAGTGTTGCTGTGGGCGTTTCCACGCAACACCCATGCTTTTGACACTGACCCAGATTTACGAGAAATTGTAAACCTGAGGCAGTGCCAAAGACTAACACCACCCCAAGGGTGGCGTTAGAGTGGTGCAAAGATGAGAAATACCTTTATTTTTCCTCGTTTTTGCTTTTTCTATGAGTGCTTCATTCTGCAGCACAAGTAGAAAGAGCATTACACCATTAATGATTGTTTATGGGCAGGAAGGTGAACCTTTTTCATGCACAGAAACAATCATTAAACAATAACAATTTGCTACTTCTATGTTTGGTGGATTCTGCAGCACGCATAGAAGTACCAAATTGCCATTATTGATTGTTTATGTGCAGGATGGACACCTTCCTGCACATAAACAATCATTAATGGCGTTTTGGTGCAAGGATGCCTGCGTTGGCACCAGGCAGCTACTTTTAGCTCCAGCGCAGGTAAAACTGCCTACTCTACGTGGCCGGAGCAACATGTAGTGTAGCCACTCAAGCGTTACCACAATTGCCTGAACCACGCATGTGCCTGAACCATGCCAATGCGTGGTTAAGGCACTATGCATATGCGTGGTTCAGACACACAACAGGAGGAGCCGGGAGAAGAATGAGGATGCAGGGTAAGTGGGGCTGAGGCGAGTGGGGGATTTTTAATGACAGTGCAGGGTAGGTTTTAGAGTTCAGGGCGGGGGGGCAGGGTAGTTTTTAGGACAGGGCAGGGTAGGCTTTTGGGCTTAGAGCAGGGCAGGGGATTGGGGTAGTTTTTAGGCCAGGGTGGGGTAGTTTTAAGGATAGGGTAGCATTTAGGGTTTAGAGCAGGGGGGCCGGGTAGTTTTAGGGTTTAGGGTGAGGGTCGGGGTAGTTTCTAGGACAGGGTGGGGTCGTTTTTAGGGCAGGGTAGGTTTTGGGGTTTAGGGTGGGGAGGGTGTTGTGACAGGGTAGTTTATAGGACCGGGTGAGGTCGTTTTTAGGACAGGGTAGGTTTTAGGGTTTAGTTTGGGAGTGGGGGTATGGTAGTTTTTAGGAAAGGGTGGGGTAGTTTTTAGGATAGGTTAGGTTTTAGGGTTTAGGGTGGGAATAGTTTTTAGGTATCGGGGAAACACAGGGTCTGATTTAGAGTTTAATAGACAGATTACTCAGCCAAAATGTGACTGATAGCCAATCCAACTAAGTACAAATGCATTATATCCTATGGTACTTGTGTTAAGGTGGGCGAGATGTTCATCAGGTTATGACAAAGTAACCCGTCCAGCACACTGTAAATCAGGACCAGACCTTAAAACATGGAGCCATGCAGGAATCTAATACAATTGTTAGACTTGGCATCCTTGGTGTGGTCTCCCCTTATGTTTTGCCTCTGTTTCCCAGGTTGTAGATCTGTGCTGGACACTGTTTTTGCTGTTTTTGTTACTCTGGGCACTTTACCACTGCTATCCAGTGCTAAAGTGCAAGTGCTCCTATGTAAAATGCATGTAAAATTGGATTTCCATGATTGGCATATTTGATGTACCAGTAAGTCCCTAGTACAGAGCACTAGAGGTGCTCAGGGCCTGTAAATCAAATGCTACTAGTGGGCCTGCAACACTGGCTGTGCCACCGACATTAGTAGCCCTGTAAACGTTGCCCAGACCTGCCACTGCACTGTCTGTGTGTGCAGTTTTAAACTGCCAATTCGACTTGGCAATTGTACCCACTTGCCAGGCCTAAACCTTCCCTTTTCTTACATGTAAGACACCCCTAAAGTACGCCCTAGGTAGCCCCATGGGTAGGGTGCAGTGTATGTTAAAGGTGGGGCTTGTACTTATGTGTTTTACATGTCCTGACAGTGAAACACTGCCAAATTTGTTTTTCACTGTTGCAATGCCTATCTCGCTCAATGGTTAACATGGGGGCTATCTTTAAATATGATTAAAGTGTACATTCCCGTTGGGAGCAGATGGACATGTGGAGCTTGGGGTCTCTGAACTCACAATTTAAAAATACATCTTTTAGTAAAGTTGTTTTCGAGATTGTGTGTTTGGAAATGCCACTTTTAGAAAGTAGGCATTGTCTTGCTTAAACCATTCTGTGACTCTGCCTGTTTGTGGATTTCTCTGTTTGGGTTAGTTTGACAGTTGGGCTGTTTGCACCTCTTTCTAGACAGTGACATAAAGGGAGCTGGGGTGTAGCCTGCATTTCCTGATGAGCCATCTGTGCTAGGAGTGAGGAGAGGAGTGGTCACTTACACCTGAAAGGGCTGTGCTACCTCACACAATGTAGTTTCCAACCCCCTGGTTTGTGTCTGGGCCCTGGCCTGGGCAAGGCAGGATCTCACAAACAAGAGAGACTTTCCATTTGAAGTAGGCCTACTTCAAAGGCTAAGTTGGGTATAAGAAGAGCACCCAAACCCCTGAAAAATTAGATTGCTTCTGGAAATCAAGAGGAACCTCTGTCTGGAGAAGAGCTGAAGAGCTGAGGAGAAGTGCTGCCCTGCCAGTGAATGTGCTTTGTGGAGCTATCCCTTAGTTGCTGCTTCTGCCTGTGCAAGGGGACAAAGGCTGGACTTTGTTGTGCATTCCTGCTTGCGAAGAAATCTCCAAGGGCTTGTCCTGAGCTTGCCTCCTGTTGTTGAAGTCTCAGGGCCATCAAAGACTTCCCCTGCCAGCACCTGGACTCTCTGCTGAGACTCTTTCCCTGCCAAGTGGTGCCCTTTCCAGTTCCTGGCATGCAAAAACAAAAGTGGTTAGCAGGTAGGGAAAAATTCAAACACTAATTTAAGAGATCACTGCTAAATACTGTCCTCATGGGTCAATTACTTTCCCTTATTTATTTAAATCATTTTTATACAAGGTCAGCAGTGGCTCTTCGGTGGAAAATATACAACATAAATATATACATAACATCACAATTATCTACTTACATATACACAAACAATTATAACAAATCTCAATGTTGGCAATATGCCAGAGGAAGGTTATGCCCAGCAACATTTCTTGCCAGGAAATGGAGTACTGACAGGACCTGCACTAGAGGGGGTATCCCTGCGGGATGGTGGATAGCTGACATTAAGTCTGGCTCCAACTGGGCACACAGTTCCTGGATTGTTGCACGATCAACTCTGTATGTGACTAATATGTGTCTCTCTTCCATTGTCGACAGGTCCACCAGCGGTCTGTACACCGGAGGATGCCGCCATCTCATCACCTGCCCCAGCAGACGTGCCCTATGGAGGAGAACAGCGAGCAGAGAGTCAGCCAACACTGAGGTATCACAAAATGTCATTTGCACACATTTATTAATCCGCAATGTGCCTGTAACTGTGTGTATTCCAGGCCTACATCGGTGTGACACAGTTATTATTAATGCCATGTGGCCCCCTGAATGGCGGCTGGCTGACCTGTAAGGTGAAACAAGGGGATATGAGGTAACTGCACTGGCGTTGTACACCGTTGCGGTGGGTGGTTGAAGACCGCAGTGCAATTCTGCATTGGTTAACATTGGGCCCTATGGGTCCGGGGAACCAATGATGATGTACGCAGGTGGTGACGGTACGCACCGTCACAGACGTGACTGCCATTTTCTGTCTGTTCACTCACTTGATACCCGACCTTCAACAGGAGAGGACCTACACTGCAAGTGCTGCTGTGACCTGTGTCTGGAAGCAACGATGGCTCAAGTGTCTGGGGAAAGGGCCCCTGCCTTCACTTCGGAGGAGTTGGAGAAACTAGTGGATGGGGTCCTCCCCCAGTACACACAACTGTACGGTCCTCCAGACAAACAGGTGAGTACACTATGAGCATGCTGCATGAGCAATGTCTGTTTGGAGTGGTGTGGATGGAAGGTACATGGGGGGGGCTGAGGCCTGCATGTGCGGACAGTGAGTGTATGTGTGTCAGGGCAAGGGTGGGAACGGGGGCAATGAGTATGACGGTCCGGACGGGTAAAGGTTTTCCTTTCCCCCGTACAATTCCTCTAGGTCAGCGCCCACCAGAAGAAGGCTATTTGGCGTGCCATTGCCAAGGACGTCCGTACCCTGGTGGTCCACCACAGACGGAGCACCCACTGCTGTAAAAGATGGGAGGACTTGCGCCGCTGGAGCAAGAAGACGCCAGAGGCCCAGCTGGGGATGGCCTCCCAACGTGGGAGGGGTGCCCGTCACACCATGACCCCCCTAATGTTCCGGATCCTGGCGGTGGCATATCCGGAGTTGGATGGGCGCTTGAGGGCATCACAGCAGCCACAATGGGTGAGTACACTCTCATTCAGCTGGCACTGTGCGCATTACGAGGTGTCTGGGTGGGGGAGGTGGGCAGTGGGTTCCTCTAGGCCAGGGCGATATTGGTAAGCAAGGTCCTTTGTGAGGCAGGCTATGTGGCACCCCAACCCCACAAGTGGTTAGAGACATCTACACCTAGTCAGGCTCCTGTGACTTCCAGGTGTGCAGCTATCGGGCTTAGGCCTTGTACCCCATGGGCATGTGATTAATCTAGGAACTATCCGTGCATGGCGTAGTGCAGAGGGCTGCTGTGTCTGTTGTGTCTGCCAACGGTAGTGGTGTTGCATGCACTGAACATGTCTTTCTTCTGTCTTTCCTCCTCCTTTTTGTGGTCTCCCTGTTCTTGTGTGCAATAGGATCATCAGGCGGAGGAGCATTGGCACTGGAGCAGGAGGGAGCTGCATCCCACTTGGCCCTGGAGGCTGAAGCAATGGAGTCTAAAGCCACTGTGGGATGGAGGGCGAGGGGAGCTCCACGGCGGGGACAGGAGCAGAGACCAGTGACAGCGACTCCTCCTCTGATGGGAGCTCCCTTGCAGTGGCAGGCCCCTCTGTGCCCACCGCATCAACAGTTACAGCCGCCACCCCCCCACCAGCACTGCCCTCCCAGCAGCCCCTCAGCATGTGTCCCGTGCCCGCTCACCCAGGAGGGTGGGCATCTCCTTCGCCCCAGGCACCTCAAGCCCTGCTGCCCTCAGTGAGGAGGCTATTGACCTCCTGAGATCCCTCACTGTTGGGCAGTCTACCATTCTGAATGCCATCCAGGGTGTTGAGAGGCATTTGCAACAAACAAATGCATACCTGGAGGGCATTCATTCTGGCCAGGCAGCCAAACAGAGAGCATTTCAGCCTCTCCCCTCCAACCTCCTCCACCCAGACCCAATCCCCTGTACCTCAGCCTATCCCAAGCACACCATCAGACCAGCATGCACACACATCAAAACACAAGAGTAGCTCAGGTAAACATAAGCACCACACATCCCACAGGCACTCACACAAGCATCATACCCATGCACACATACCAACATCCACTTCCTCCACTGTGTCCCCCACCTCCATGTCTCCCTCCTCCCTCCCAGTCTCGTCTCCACTCACACCTGCATGCGCTACATCCTCATCCACTACCTCCATCACCAGCACGCCCATCACCACACACCGCTCACGTGCAATCACTACCCCCACTACCATTCACACATCCCCAGTGTCCTCTACCAGTGTGTCAGTGAGCCCTCCTCCCAAAGTACACAAACGCAGGCACACACCCACCCAACAGCCATCCACCTCACAACAGCCTCCAGCCCATGCACCTTCACCCAAATTCAGCAGACGTACACCTCCTACAACCACTACCTCTTCCTCCACTCCCAAACCCCCTCCATCTACCCGTCCCAGTGTGTCTAAAAAACTTTTCCTGTCAAACCTTGACCTCTTCCCTTCACCTCCCCCTCGTCCTTCCCCTAGGGCCAGGCTTTCCTGGTCCCAGCCCAGCACCTTAGCCACCACATCCCCAGGCACAGTGGTGCCAGCAACTGCGGGGTTATGGAGTGCACCAACCATCAGGGCTGCCAGTGTGCCACGGCGCGAGGACAAGGACATTACGCCACCTGCCCAGGTTAAAAAGGTGCCCACATCCGGGGCGGGAGAAGCCGAAAACACCTGCCACCAAGGGGTCAGCGAAAACGAAAGGGGATAGTGGCAAGACAACTGCTCCACTATCAAAGGTGGGGAAGGGCAAAAAACTGAAGGGCAGGTCAGGAGAAGGCATGGTGGCACCTACTGAGGGACCAGTGTCACACCTTCTGTCCACGTCCACGCCAACCTGTACGGCAGCGAACAAAGCCACCTGCCCCGCACCTGCACCACCACCTGCACCGCCTCCGGCACGTCTACAGCCGCTGCGACAGTCCCCAGCCTCTTCCCCGGTCGGCAGCCGTCTGAGGCTGCAGGAGACATTGTGCTTTCTCCCTCAGCAGGTGCTGATACATGCTCTGCCGCCACAGACCCCACCACCAGCACCGCCGCCATAGACCCCGCGGCCAGCACCACCGCCACAGACCCCACAGCCAGCACCGCTGCCACAAACCCCGCAACCAGCACCGCCACCACAGATCCCGCAATCAGCACTGCCACGACGGACCCCACAGCCAGCACCGCTACGACTGACACCCCCGCAAGCACCACCACGACTGACACCGCCGCAAGCACCGCCAGCGGCCCCGCGACATCCTCAGACAGTGGCACCACCGCAGACATGCCTACCATCCCCAGTGGTCAGTCGTCCGAGGCTGGTGGTGAGTTCCAGGACCCTGGGCAGCTTCCATGAAGCATTACTGTCATCACAGTTGTCACCTGCATATGGAATGCAAAGCCGCAGCAGTGTGAGTTATGTCTCTGCCTCCATGGTGTATCATGCTACCTGTACCTTGGCAATCTTGTTGCACACACACACCCAAGCGAGTGTATTGTACCGGCCACACTGCACGTGGAGCATTCTGGGCACAAAGCCCCCTCCAGAACCAGTGGAGAATCACATCCACTACCTCAGTCCTTGGCAGGATGAAGCACTCTGGGCACAAAGCCCCCTTCAGGACTGGTGGAGAATCACATCCACTACCTCAGTCCTTGGCAGGATGAAACACTCTGGGCACAAAGCCCCCTCCAGAACCAGTGGAGAATCACAACCACTACCTCAGTCCTTGGAAGGATGAAGCACTCTGGGCACAAAGCCCCCTCCAGAACCAGTGGAGACTGTTATCCACTTGAGAGACTGTGGCTTTGCACTCCCCAGGATAAAGCAGTGGGCAAACCACCCACTGGAAAGACTTGAAAGACTGTGGCTTTGCACTCCCCAGGATAAAGCAGTGAGCAAACCACCCACTGGAAAGACCTGGGAGACTGTGGCTTTGTACTCCCCAGGATAAAACAGTGGGCAAACCACCCACTGGAAAGACTTGAGAGACTGTGGCTTTGCACTCCCCAGGATAAAGCAGTGGGCAAACCACCCACTGGTGAGACTTGAGAGACTGTGGCTTTGCACTCCCCAGGATGCAGCAGTGGGCAAACCACTCACTGGAGAGACTTGAGAGACTGTGGCTTTGCACTCCCAAGGATAAAGCAGTGGGCAAACCACCCACTGGAAAGGCTTGAGAGACTGTGGCTTTGCACTCCCCAGGATACATCAATGGGCATGGAGCCCCCTCGTGCAGCAGTGGCGTTGTGCGTTCGTCTGGCTGAGGTGACCCCCTCCCACTCCCCCTGAGATGCCTGTTTCATTTCGATCTGATGCCCCTGCGGTGTTCTCTCTGTTTGGAGTCAGGTATCTAGTGTGGACTTCGCCCATGCATTTTGGGCCCAGTGGTCCACGGACAATGATTGGTGCACTATCCGGACTTGTGTAGTTGGTGTACATAATTCCGTTTACTGGATTTTGAACTTTGATAATGAGATTTCCGATTACATTCGTTCAAATCAATTATTTTTGTCCTTGCGTTCTTCCAGGGGGTGAGGGGTGTATATGTAATGTTGCTGCATGTATTTGTGTGTATGTTGTTGTGGGTGAGGGTGGGGGTGTTGCGTGTTGTGTGTGTGTGTCACTCTTTTTCCCCTTCCCCCTCCCCTGTGTTGTAGGTGCAGTACTCACGTGGTCATCGTTGTCATCGTTGGAGCTCCTGATAGAAGAGAAGGAAGACCATCATCGGCAGTATCTACAATTTGGGCTCTATGGTGTCCTGGTTCCTCATGGGGTGTGGAGAGGTGAGTGTTTTCCCTTCTGTGTACTGTTTCTGTTGTCTTTTTGTTCGCGTTGGTTCTGCGCCAGAAAAGGGGGCGGATAGGCATCTTGTGATAGGGTGGGTGGTACATTGTGTTCTGCCTGTCTGTTGGCGGTGTCCACCGCGCTGTTTGTTTGTACCACCGTGGCGGTCGGAGTGTTAAAGTGGCTGTCTATGTTGGCGGTTTCCGCCACGGTCGTAATCCCATTTTTTTCTCCACCGGCCTGTTTGCGGTATTACCGCTGCTTTAACACCGACCGCCAGGGTTGTAATGAGGGCCTTAGTCTAACCGTTTGGTCTGGTGCAACGTCCCACATAAACCACATGATTCCAAGAAATGCCACTGATTCCATAAGCTAGAGATTTATTCAACAATTATTCATATGCGATTTTAAATGAGGACATGATGAAACAAGAAGAAAAAGCCAGTATGAAGACAGCGTGAAAAAAGACTGTTACAACAACATGAAATCTGAGACAGGTTAACCTGGGAGATAGGGATCTATATGTAGTTGGCTCTTCACTTAAGTGCTTTCACAAGCACCTCAATTTGAGAATGCAATTTGTTATTTGATGTGACATAACCAGGGCTTGACTCAAGTACTGTACATACGATTGCCTTCCATGTTATCCTGCATTTGAACACTTACACCTTTCCATTATGTGCTACAATGTGCTCTAGGAGCCTGTTTCACGTTGCTGCCATTTGTCTGAAGGTCAAGTGTATTTTGCCCTGGCTTAAACAAATTGTCTGTTAAATGAATGTGTATGTGTTAGAAATGGGGTTTTTGGTTGGCAGTCAGGTTACCTCCTGTCCAAGTAAAAGCCCTCACTCTAGTCAGGGTAAGTCACACACTATCCAAGATTATCCTGTGCCCACCCTCTGGTAGCTTGGCACGAGCAGTCAGGCTTAACTTAGAAGGCAATGTGTAAAGTATTTGTGCAATAAATCATACAATACCACCATATAGCACCACAAAACTACACCACACAGTGTTTAGAAAAATATATAATATTTATCAGGTTAATTGTAGAAATATCACAGGGAAGTGATATGAAGTGTCTTAAGTCTTTAGAATGCAATACAGTGTCTTTCAAGCACAAAGTACCTGGTTTCTGGTGGAAAATCTCCTCAGAGGGCCACAGGAGAAGAGATGCGTGGAAAAAGGGGTGTGTGCGTCGATTTCTCCTCAGCACACACAGACTTGCGTCGGTCTTTTCCACGCGGGGAAGTCGGGCGTCGTTTTCCGGCGCGCAGACAGTCTCTTTTTGTGGATCGCGGGGATTACCAGATGTCCCGGGTCTGTGCGTGGATTCTCCTGCTTGTTTTCCGGCTGCGCGTCGTTCTGCGGGGCTGCGCGTCGAAGTTTCGATCTCACGGTAGGCGTCGCGTCGATTTCTCCTTGGAAGTCGGGCGGCGTTGTCCTTGCGAGGCCGTGCGTCGAAAGTTTGGTCTCACGGCAGGCGTCGCGTCGATTTCTCCTTGGAAGTCGGGCGGCGTTGTCCTTGCGAGGCCGTGCGTCAAAGTTTCGCACTCACGGTGGGCGTCGCGTCGATTTCTCCTGGAAAGTCGAGCGGCTTTGTCCTTGCGAGGTTGTGCGTCGAAGTCTCGATCGTCCCGAGGGCGTCGCGTCGATCAGCGTCGGTGTGCGGCGTTTTTCTCGCCGCGAAACAGGCTGTGCGTCGAAATTTTTCGGCGCACGGAGCGTCCAAGTGAAAGGAAGAAGTCTTTTTGGTCCTGAGACTTCAAGGAACAGGAGGCAAGCTCTATCCAAGCCCTTGGAGAGCACTTTCACAGCCAGACAAGAGTTCAGCAAGGCAGCAGGGCAACAGCAAGACAGCAGTCCTTTGTAGAAAGCAGACAGGTGAGTCCTTTGAGCAGCCAGGCAGTTCTTCTTGGCAGGATGTAGTTTCTGGTTCCGGTTTCTTCTCCAGCAAGTGTCTGATGAGGTAGGGCAGAGGCCCTGTTTTATACCCAAATGTGCCTTTGAAGTGGGGGAGACTTCAAAGAGAGGCTAAGAAGTGCACCAGGTCCCCTTTCAGTTCAATCCTGTCTGCCAGGGTCCCAGTAGGGGGTGTGGCAGTCCTTTGTGTGAGGGCAGGCCCTCCACCCTCCCAGCCCAGGAAGACCCATTCAAAATGCAGATGTATGCAAGTGAGGCTGAGTACCCTGTGTTTGGGGTGTGTCTGAGTGAATGCACAAGGAGCTGTCAACTAAACCTAGCCAGACGTGGATTGTAAGGCACAGAAGGATTTAAGTGCAAAGAAATGCTCACTTTCTAAAAGTGGCATTTCTAGAATAGTAATATTAAATCCGACTTCACCAGTCAGTAGGATTTTGTATTACCATTCTGGCCATACTAAATATGACCTCCCTGCTCCTTTCAGATCAGCAGCTGCCACTTCAACAGTGTATGAGGGCAGCCCCAATGTTAGCCTATGAAGGGAGCAGGTCTCCCAGTAGTGCAAAAACGAATTTAGGAGTTTTACACTACCAGGACATATAACTACACAGGTACATGTCCTGCCTTTTACCTACACAGCACCCTGCTCTAGGGGATACCCAGGGCACACATTAAGGGTGACTTATATGCAGAAAAAGGGGAGTTCTAGGCTTGGCAAGTACTTTTAAATGCCAAGTCGAGGTGGCAGTGAAACTGCACACCCAGGCCTAGCAAGGGTAGGCCTGAGACAAGGAAAAGGGGCTACTTAAGTGGGTGGCACAATCCGTGCTGCAGGTCCACTAGTAGCATTTAATCTATATGCCCTAGGCACCTGGAGTGCACATGACTGGGGACTTATAAGTAGATTAAATAGTTCAATCAGGTATGATCCAAAGTTTACCATGTTTACAGAGAGAGAGCATATACACTTTATCACTGGTTAGCAGTGGTAAAGTGCGCAGAGTCTAAAAACCAGCAAAACAGTATCCAAAACGAGGAGGGAGGCAGGCAAAAAGTTAGGGGTGACTACCCTAAGGCTGTCAGGTCTAACATGTGTCCCCCCCAGCTGAAAGTGGGGAGAGCTACCCGACCTCCTGGGAGCTCTCATCGCTAAGGCGGAAGTACCTGGAGAGACCATCAGCATTGGCGTGGTCAACCCCTGGGCGATGTTCCACCGTAAAGTCCATCCCCTGTAGGGAAATGGACCACCTCAGAAGTTTTGGATTCTCACCCCTCATCTGCATGAGCCATCTGAGGGGTCTGTGGTCTGTCTGAACTAGGAAGTGAGTCCCAAACAGGTAGGGCCTCAGCTTCTTCAGGGCCCAGACCACAGCAAAAGCTTCTCTTTCAATAGCACTCCACCTCTGTTCCCGTGGTAATAGCCTTCTGCTAATAAAGACTACCGGTTGATCTTGGCCCTCCTCATTTAGCTGTGCTAGGACTGCCCCTATGCCATGCTCTGAAGCGTCTGTCTGCACGATAAATTCCTGGGAGTAGTCAGGGGCCTTGAGCACGGGGGCCGTGCACATGGCTTCCTTTAGGGCGTCAAAGGCTTTCTGACAAGCCTCTGTCCAATTCACCAACCTAGGTTGCTTCTTGGACGTGAGTTCTGTCAAGGGGGACACAATGGTACCATAGCCCTTGACAAACCTGCGGTAGTATCCGGTGAGGCCTAAAAAGGCTCTCACCTCAGTCTGGGTTCGAGGTGGTTGCCAGGCCTTGATAGTTTCGATCTTGGCCTGGAGTGGCTGCACCTTGCCACCACCTACTAGGTGTCCCAAGTACACCACGGAACCCTGCCCAATCTGGCACTTACTAGCCTTGATGGTCAGGCCTGCCTGTTGCAGGGCCTGAAGCACCTCCTTGAGGTGGAGCAGGTGTTCCTCCCAGCTGGAACTGTAGACAGCTATGTCATCCAGGTAGGCTGCACAGAAGGCATCCTTGCCAGCCAGGACCCCGTTAACCAACCGTTGGAAGGTAGCGGGGGCATTTTTTAATCCAAACGGCATCACTCGGAACTGGTAATGGCCGTCAGGGGTGGAAAAGGCGGACCTTTCCTTAGCCCCCTCAGTCAGGGCGATCTGCCAGTACCCTGAAGTAAGATCAAACGTACTCAGGAACTTGGCAGCGCCTAGCCTGTCCACGAGCTCATCAGCTCGGGGGATGGGGTGAGCATCAGTCCGGGTGACTGAGTTGAGACCCCGGTAGTCCACACAGAACCGGAGCTCTGGCTTCGCACCTGGGGCAGTAGCCTTAGGGACCAATACCACTGGGCTGGCCCAGGGACTACTGGATTTCTCAATGACCCCTAGAGTCAACATCTTGGAGACCTCCTCCTTGATGCTGGCCTTCACCTTATCCGATAACCTGTAAATTTTGTTTTTCACAGGGAGACTGTCACCGGTGTCAATATCATGAACACAGAGGTGGGTCAGCCCAGGAGTAAGGGAGAACAGGGGGGAGAACTGCTCCAACAGCTCATAACAGTCTCCTTTCTGATTTAGAATCAGGGTGCCAGACAGAATGACCCCGCTTACTGACCCATCACCTTCTTGGGCAGAGAGGAGATCGGGGAGAGGTTCACTCTCCTCTTCCGTTCCTTCATCTGTGACCAGAAGCATGTTGATCTCCGACCTCTCACAATGAGCTTTTAGTCGGTTCACATGGAGCACCCTTAGGGGATTCCTAGGGGTTTTGAGGTCCACTAGGTAAGTGGCCTCCCCTTTCCGCTCCTTTATTTCAAATGGGCCAGACCAGCGGTCCTGGAGAGCTCTGGGCTCTACTGGCTCCATTACCCACACTTTGTCTCCAGGTTGAAACTCTACCAGGGTGGCCTTCTGGTCATACCATTGTTTCATCACCTCTTGACTGGCCTCAAGGTTATCTTGGGCTTCTTTCCAGAAGCGGGTCATCTGGTTGCGGAGGGCCAACATATAGCTGACCACATCCTGAGGGGGTGCCTTTGGAGCTTTCTCCAATCCCTCCTGGACAATGCTTAAGGGTCCCCTGACAGGGTACCCATAGAGAAGTTCAAAGGGACTGAACCCTACCCCTCTCTGGGGGACCTCTCTGTAAGCAAAGAGAAGGCATGGTAAGAGGACGTCCCACTTACGCCTCATGGCCTCAGGAAGGCCACCAATCATGCCTTTCAGGGTCTTGTTGAATCTCTCCACAAGACCGTTCGTCTGGGGGTGATAGGGTGTGGTGAACTTGTAAGTTACACCACACGCATCCCACAGCGACTTCATGTATGCGGACATGAAGTTAGTGCCTCTGTCAGACACTATTTCCTTGGGGAACCCCACACGGGTAAATATCCCCATCAGGGTTCTGGCCACCACCGGTGCAGTTACTGTCCTTAGAGGGATTGCCTCTGGGTAACGGGTGGCATGGTCCACCAAAACCAGGATGAACCTGTTGCCTAAGGCAGTTTTGGGGTCCAAGGGGCCAACAATGTCGATGCCCACCCTTTCAAAGGGGGTGCCAACGACAAGAAGTGGAATCAGGGGGGTTTTAACCCTTTTTCCTGCTTTACCACTGGCCTGGCAGGTAGGACAGGATCTGCAGAACTTGTCTGAGTGTGTCCTCATTTTGGGCCAATAAAAGTGGGTGACAAGCCTGTTAAAGGTCTTGCCCTGCCCCAAATGTCCTGCCAGGGGAATGTCGTGAGCCAGACCCAGTAGGAAGGTTCGGTAACATTGGGGGACCACCAGCACACGTGCTGCCCCAAAGCCCGGAACCTTAGGCTCACTGTAAAGGAGATCATTCTCCCAATATAGGTGGTGATCGCCAGAGGCGTCGCCGGCTGCCTGGTTTGAGGCTTGTTTCCTCAAACCTTCTAGAGTGGGACATTCTTTCTGCGCCTTGCAGAAGTCCTCCCTGGTGGGTCCACCCTCAACTTGCCAACCAGCAAGCTCAGGTAAGTCACCTAGGGCGGCGATGTCTTCCCCAGTTGGCTCGGAAGCCTCCTCCTCAGGAGCCCCGTCAGCCACTGTGGGAACAGCGGGGGTCGGTTTCCCGCACCCCTGGTCCCTCCTCCTGGCAGCTCTCTGGGCCATCGTTCCAGGCTCCAGATGCCCTTGACTTCCCTCTCGGTCAGCCATGGACCGTGTGGTCATGCAGACCCACTCAGGTAACCCTAACATCTCCAGGTGAGACCTGAGCTCCACTTCTTTCCAAGCAGTGTGCTCAAGGTCATTGCCTAACAGACAATCTACAGGCATGGCAGGACTCACAGCTACTTTCAGAGTACCAGAGACCCCCCCCCACTCAAAGGGAACCAGAGCCACCGGTAGGTGACTCTCGCGATTGTCAGCTACTCTGACCTGGTGGAATGTATTAGGCATTATCTGCTCTGCTGACACCAGCTGACTCTTGATAGTAGTCATACTGGCTCCTGTGTCACGCAGAGCCTCCACCCTCTGCCCATCAATGGTGACCCACTGCCGGTACTTGGAAGTATTTCTAGGCATGTGGGCCTTGGGCACCATTTCTCCTTCTCCCAGGGACACTAGGGAAATCTCTACCTGTTCCCCAAAGCTAGTTGGGTCCATCTCCCCCCCGAGTGCTACACTAGTCAACCCAGGTGCCTGTCCGGTAGTGGACGGTGCCCTCTTGGGGCACTGAGGATCGCCTTTGTAGTGACCATATTGGTAACATTCCATGCATTTGGGGCTAGATTTTCCTGACTTGTCAAATGTCCCTGGATTTCTCCCAAATTTGGAAAAGGAAGGGTTGCCACCCCCTCCCTGGGAATTCTTTTGGGGGCCTTTAGAGAGTTCCTTATCTGTAAGTTTATCTCCCCCCTCTTTCTTCTGTTGGGAACCCTGACCACCTTTGTGGGAGTCCCCCCCAGGTACCTTTTTGGACACTCTGGTGCTAACCCAGAGGTCCGCCTCCTCAGCAAGCTTCCTGGGATCAGTCAGCTTACTATCCACTAGGTGCTGGCGCAAATCTGTATAAGTAACATTAAGCATATGCTCTCTCAGGATCAAATCATATAAACTTTTATAATCTGCTACTTTGTTGCCCCGCACCCATCCATTCAGTGCCTTACTAGAGAAATCAAAGAAATCTACCCATGTTTGTGTGGTTTGTTTGGTGCTGTCCCTGAACCTCTGACGGTATCCCTCAGGGGTCAGCCCAAACTTGGCAAGTAAAGTGGCTTTCTGGAGTGGGTATGTGTTTTGATCCGGTGGATCCAATGTGAGAAGTGTGTCCCTCCCCAATGGCGGCACATAACCCCACATAGCTACCCCCCATTGCCCTTCAGGAACCTCATGAGCCCTTAGTGCAACTTCATAAGCAGCTAACCATTTATCTATGTCATCTCCCACCACAAAACTGGGCACCACATTTTTGGGTATACGAACCTTCTTTTCTCCAGCAGGTCCTGTCTGTATGCTGCCACCATTATTGCTGGATTCAGACTGTCTTGCCTTGATCTCCAGCTCCTTGAGACTCAGTTCATGAGCCAACAATAGTTTCTTTTCAGCCAAAGCTCTTTCAGCTTCCACTTGTTTGGCTGCTCTTTCAGCTTCTGCTTGTTTGGCTGCCCTTTCAGCTTCTGCTTGAATCTGTTTGGCTGTCCTTTCAGCTTCAATCTGTTTGGCTGCTCTTTCAGCCTCAGCTTGTTTGGCTTCTCTTTCTGCCCTCCTCTCCTCCTGTTGCGCCTCAATTTTCAGTTTTGCCATTTGCAATTGGAACTCCCTTTCCTCTCTCCTTTCCTCTGCGGTCAGGCTTTGCATGGAGACACTGCTCCCTGGTCTGGAAGGGTGCACAATTGCAGTGGTAACACCATCCATAGATAGTGGAAATCCTTCTGAGGGGCCATTTTCTGGCTCCCCTTCCTCATCATCCTCTAAATGGGCTTCTGCCCAGGCCCTCAGCGCCACTTGAAAGTCCTCCTTTCTGGAGGCCCCTTGGGTGGGTACCCTCAATGCCCTGCAGAATCCTCTTATTTGTTTGACCGTGTATGTATCCAACTGGACTAGGTCAAAGTCCCCTGTCTGAGACCCAGTCAGAGACATGTTGAGTGAGGATTTAGTTTTTGAAAATTGTCAGGAAAAAATGGATTTTCAAAAAGAGATAAAAACCAAGTTGACCTTCAACTGTGGGTAGGTAGTGAGATACTTAGCTACTGTATGTCACTGCACAAATACAAGTCCTATCCTCACCGCTGATCACCAATGTTAGAAATGGGGTTTCTGGTTGGCAGTCAGGTTACCTCCTGTCCAAGTAAAAGCCCTCACTCTAGTCAGGGTAAGTCACACACTATCCAAGATTATCCTGTGCCCACCCTCTGGTAGCTTGGCACGAGCAGTCAGGCTTAACTTAGAAGGCAATGTGTAAAGTATTTGTGCAATAAATCATACAATACCACCATATAGCACCACAAAACTACACCACACAGTGTTTAGAAAAATATATAATATTTATCAGGATAATTGTAGAAATATCACAGGGAAGTGATATGAAGTGTCTTAAGTCTTTAGAATGCAATACAGTGTCTTTCAAGCACAAAGTACCTGGTTTCTGGTGGAAAATCTCCTCAGAGGGCCACAGGAGAAGAGATGCGTGGAAAAAGGGGTGTGTGCGTCGATTTCTCCTCAGCACACACAGACTTGCGTCGGTCTTTTCCACGCGGGGAAGTCGGGCGTCGTTTTCCGGCGCGCAGACAGTCTCTTTTTGTGGATCGCGGGGATTACCAGATGTCCCGGGTCTGTGCGTGGATTCTCCTGCTTGTTTTCCGGCTGCGCGTCGTTCTGCGGGGCTGCGCGTCGAAGTTTCGATCTCACGGTAGGCGTCGCGTCGATTTCTCCTTGGAAGTCGGGCGGCGTTGTCCTTGCGAGGCCGTGCGTCGAAAGTTTGGTCTCACGGCAGGCGTCGCGTCGATTTCTCCTTGGAAGTCGGGCGGCGTTGTCCTTGCGAGGCCGTGCGTCAAAGTTTCGCACTCACGGTGGGCGTCGCGTCGATTTCTCCTGGAAAGTCGAGCGGCTTTGTCCTTGCGAGGTTGTGCGTCGAAGTCTCGATCGTCCCGAGGGCGTCGCGTCGATCAGCGTCGGTGTGCGGCGTTTTTCTCGCCGCGAAACAGGCTGTGCGTCGAAATTTTTCGGCGCACGGAGCGTCCAAGTGAAAGGAAGAAGTCTTTTTGGTCCTGAGACTTCAAGGAACAGGAGGCAAGCTCTATCCAAGCCCTTGGAGAGCACTTTCACAGCCAGACAAGAGTTCAGCAAGGCAGCAGGGCAACAGCAAGACAGCAGTCCTTTGTAGAAAGCAGACAGGTGAGTCCTTTGAGCAGCCAGGCAGTTCTTCTTGGCAGGATGTAGTTTCTGGTTCCGGTTTCTTCTCCAGCAAGTGTCTGATGAGGTAGGGCAGAGGCCCTGTTTTATACCCAAATGTGCCTTTGAAGTGGGGGAGACTTCAAAGAGAGGCTAAGAAGTGCACCAGGTCCCCTTTCAGTTCAATCCTGTCTGCCAGGGTCCCAGTAGGGGGTGTGGCAGTCCTTTGTGTGAGGGCAGGCCCTCCACCCTCCCAGCCCAGGAAGACCCATTCAAAATGCAGATGTATGCAAGTGAGGCTGAGTACCCTGTGTTTGGGGTGTGTCTGAGTGAATGCACAAGGAGCTGTCAACTAAACCTAGCCAGACGTGGATTGTAAGGCACAGAAGGATTTAAGTGCAAAGAAATGCTCACTTTCTAAAAGTGGCATTTCTAGAATAGTAATATTAAATCCGACTTCACCAGTCAGTAGGATTTTGTATTACCATTCTGGCCATACTAAATATGACCTCCCTGCTCCTTTCAGATCAGCAGCTGCCACTTCAACAGTGTATGAGGGCAGCCCCAATGTTAGCCTATGAAGGGAGCAGGTCTCCCAGTAGTGCAAAAACGAATTTAGGAGTTTTACACTACCAGGACATATAACTACACAGGTACATGTCCTGCCTTTTACCTACACAGCACCCTGCTCTAGGGGATACCCAGGGCACACATTAAGGGTGACTTATATGCAGAAAAAGGGGAGTTCTAGGCTTGGCAAGTACTTTTAAATGCCAAGTCGAGGTGGCAGTGAAACTGCACACCCAGGCCTAGCAAGGGTAGGCCTGAGACAAGGAAAAGGGGCTACTTAAGTGGGTGGCACAATCCGTGCTGCAGGTCCACTAGTAGCATTTAATCTATATGCCCTAGGCACCTGGAGTGCACATGACTGGGGACTTATAAGTAGATTAAATAGTTCAATCAGGTATGATCCAAAGTTTACCATGTTTACAGAGAGAGAGCATATACACTTTATCACTGGTTAGCAGTGGTAAAGTGCGCAGAGTCTAAAAACCAGCAAAACAGTATCCAAAACGAGGAGGGAGGCAGGCAAAAAGTTAGGGGTGACTACCCTAAGGCTGTCAGGTCTAACAGTATGTCTCTGAAAAAGCATCCATTACTGTGCTACAGCCTGTTATAATATGTAAGTAGGAATAAAAAGTACGAGTACTAGTATTCTTACATGACGTGCCCTACATATATGGGGCAGATTTAAGAAAAGTGGCTCTGCATCCCATGCAGCGCCACTTTTCTAGCACCCTTTAATGCCCCCTAACACCACCATCTGTGCACCGTATTTAATATACTGTGCAGCATGGGGCAGGGTAAAGGCAATAGCGTCAATTTATTTTACGCTAGTGATGTACTTTGCAGGACTAGCACCAAAAATGTTGGCGCTAGTCCTGCAAAGTACATAGAGGCCCATTTTAACAAATGTTGTTCCTCCTTTTAATGCCTGCTCAGAGCAGGCATTAAAAATGCCACTAGAAATGGTGCAAAGAAATCTTTTAGATTTCATTGTGCCATTTTTTTGGCCCCTCTAACAGAGGATCTCCACCCTTGCATATATTATTCCTGGCACAGTCATAATGCGGTGCAAGGGGTTAGATAGTGGGGCAAATCATGCATTGAGCCACTTTGTAAATATGGTGCAGCGATTTTTGAAGCCTAACACCACATTAGCATCAATAAAGTTATGCTAATGTGGTGCTAGAACGTCTTAAATCTGAGCCATGACTTCTATTTTCATCTGTTTTTTACCCAAGGAGCTGAAGCTTCAGGGAAGTAAACCTCTAACTAAACATTTGTTAGTGTTGAAGGGCAGGTGGAGTTCTTTGTTTGATGACTGTGACCTTTGGTTGTGCAACCTAACTCGGGGACACCCTGAAAAAAATGCTCAACTGCTGCAATGCCCACAGTAATATGGCTTAGTTGTAGCTTTTACTGGAGCAAGTCACAAAAGGGAATATTTATGGGTTGCATGGGCTTTCTGGCACAACCTTTCATCGGACATTCCCCTCTGTGGCCTCAATCTACCTATAGCAGTACTGTGCTGCTGCTAGCTTACCTCAGCTGGAGAAGATCAGGCAATGCACGCCGACCTCTCCACCACCATATGCCACATTGAAAGGACACACAGAGAATATGCAACTTTAACTATCAGTAACCAGTCCAAAGATGCAGTTGTCATGAGGCCCAGGAGTATGAAGGTGTTGCAGGGTACATTGAAACCCAATTAATTCCTTCCAAACCAGAGGACAGGTAGGACATTTCCTTGCTTGAGTCTGGGCCCATAAGACCCCTGTGATTTCACTGAAGCTATCACAAATATTATATGACATCACTGACATCCTTGCACAAATATGGAAGAGGTTAAGAGGAGAGGACCTGTGCACTACTTAAACGATGCCCCTTTTTCCACAGGCTCATCTTTTTTCCCCACTGTGTGAACAGAGGGACATAAGCATATTTTTCACGTGTGCCATGTCAATGAGTTAGAGTGAAGACCCTGAAATGACTGACGGTAACATTTATTCTCTTATCTGTGGCAAATCCCCTAAATGAGGTGTGAACGGCTGCCAGTACTTTAAGTACTGGGGCAAATATTTCTCCCATATTTATGGGTGAATTCTTAAAAGGGAGGTAATGTGGTGCTTGTTACAAACACCTTTTACCATGAATTGCGCCACTTTGTAAATTTGGAGCAACGAATTTGGCCTCAAGGGCCACATTAGCGTAAACAAAAAAAAAATTACGCTAATGTGGTGCAAAGAGGTGCTAAGGGCTCTTAAATCAGCCCCTTAGTTGTTTTTTCACAGTAGAGCCATGTATGTGATATTCACCAAAATGCTCCAAAAAATAACTCTGGTAATCCATTTTCTATCCACTTATTTGGTGTCCCTTGTTCATCAGCACGCTAGTGTCGACAGAGGTGGGGAGAGGGTTCTGATATGTGTCTTGCACAGGTGACAACAACTATCCTGACCAATAGAACATAGGTACCAATAAGAAACAGAGATAAAAGAGATAAAAGAGGACGATTTGCTTAGAGTGTCATAATTTTTTATTGTTTAGGTCGTTTCCGGTACGTGCCCTTGGTGGTTCATGAACGTTAATAGAGAGAAATGCATATTTTCTCACTTAAAATTTCTCTATACATCCACGCATTCCTGGCGTAACATTTAGTTTAAAAAACATTTGTACACAGCATATGTCAGAGGCAGTTACATCACAGCAACAAAAAAACTGTCAAACCATAACAAAGAATACAGAGTGTAAATATGTTAATATAATATTGAACACCGGCTTCCACAGTGGCTGGTATTATTTCTCAATGGTAGAATAAATACTGCAAAAAAAAACACATTCTTCTTTCGTGAGATAGTTCCCTTCCTAAATTAGATCTAAATTTGGTAAGTAGCATATATCTTCTTATCCAGCTCCAGTTTAATGCAGCAGCTTATCAGAAATGGAAAACCATGGTCTCCAAAGATCGTGCCTCCTGGTTTTTATGTAGGTTTTCCTTGAAAGACCCCGGTGCATCCCATGATCTAAGCTGTTTCCAAAGATCAATGAAAAACACAAGTCACAAAATGATGTTCTTTTGCTAACACACAGTGCTGTTTATATGAAAAGAAGGAACACAAATAAAAGAAACATATTTCAATATACAATCAGGAGCATATTTATAATTGAGTTGTGTTGCCCTCGCACAACGCCAAGGGGGGGGGGCGGCAAGGGTGATGCAACTAGTAAGTCATATATATAAAGCCATGCAAAGCCACCTTGCGGGCCCTGCATGGCTTGATAAATGCATCAAAAAGCTACGCCTTCCCAGGTGAAGTGCAAAGAGGAGAATTATCTTTATTTCTCCTCGCTGTTTTTTTTTTGCAGCCCACTTGGAAAGAAGAACATTTCTCCTAGGATAGATTTTGTGCAGGAAAGTGCCCCATCCTGCACAAAAACAATCCTGCCTACAACGGCGCAAGGGTGCCTGTGTTGGCACTTGGCAGCCAAAATGGCGCTAGTGCAAGGAAAGTACAGGAATGCGCCATATAATGTTAAATACGGCCCATTCCTGTCCTTTCACCCAACGCATTGCAGCAAGGCGGCTTGCTGCACTGTGCTGCACAGCATAAAAGTTTGATAAATCTGCCCTCAAATGTGCTATCCTTTGTGGGATATTCATCTAATGTTCTCAATGACAGCAGCTTGAGCATCGTATTATACCTATACAAGCCCAACACGAGGTTATCACTGTGATGACAACAGCATATCAAAAGGAAGTTTAAAAAGAAATGATTTGGTCTTGCTAATGGAAATTCAAACCAGCAACCTAATCACTTTAATGAATATAGGTGAGATTAAAAGTTTGGGCGCATGCAGATCAATCACCACTTGAAAACTGACAAAGGACTTGTTCTTTGAATAAATAATCCAGTGCAAAGTACATCAGTTTTACCATAATATTTTATGTCGAACAAATAAAAAGTAGAATGTTAAGGCATTTGAATATAGGTTTTGCTTGTGGGTTATGTTTTAAAATATGTGAGAAATAATTAAAATAATTTTGCGCTGGCATTAGAAAAATGTCAGCACGCCACTTTCTTCAGGTTTTTCCATGAGTCATGTCAACAAGGAAATCTTCCCTTGTTATATATTGTGCCCAATCCCCAACATCCCTTAAGGGGCCAACCCTATTTATGCATGTGTGTATTGAAATCTGCACCCACATGTTCCTTAAGTAGAAGAGATGCCAGATATTGAGCGACAGATCTACATTATTTACTTATTTATTTTTATTAGTTTGGAGACATCTAAAATAGTAAACCCGGAACAGGAGATGAAGACATGGTGTGTTTTGAATCTTCGTGAACACCAACAAACCTGTAAGCTGGTTGGCGTTCATGACCTTCGAGCTGACACTTTCTCACCCTGGAAATGATTGGCATTCTACACCACGTACAATTAAACACGGGAGAAACGTGAGCAATAAACCTGGCTTGTTTGCTGGTGTAATATTACGGTGCATATTTACTTGCCCATGAAGGAACAGTCCATCAGTCGGTGAAGGATGGGATCTGTTGTTATCTGTTGATGTTGACATGACATCAGAAGGTCTTGCAGAAAATCTAACAATGACCTAAGAAGTCCAGAGAACTAAAGGCAATACCAAGTCTTAGACATCTGACTAAACAGACGTCTAAAGCAAACCGAAACCTAAATCAGGAAATTCCAAGCCCCTTTGTAAATATGAGGCAGAGTTTTTGGACATCTATTGCCACATTAGCAAAAAAAATGACGCTAATGTGTGGTTAGATGGCGCAAGGCCCTCTTAAATCTGAGCCATAGGCTTTCAGAGTACTGTCAAAGAATTACATGACAGATCCGATTGTTATAGATTCCAGGAGTACTCAAAAGTACGCACATAAAAACATAAATCTGTATATTTTTGCATAATGACATGGCACGCTAGGCTGCATTTGCACTTTTGACTTTTTTCTTGTTTCGCCACTTGGAAAATGCTTTTCTGAATTAAAAAATAACTTTGCCGTGCACCTCTAATAATTTGGAGGAGGCTCAGTCCCCTTTCACATCATATTTACTTCTGCTCCTTACAGTAGTTACTCTCAAATTATTTTCAGGATGTAAAAGTGCCATAAATGCTTGGTTAGCTACAGGTCTGCAACTATGTGAGTGGGCGTTTCTCAACTATGGGAGGTGTCTGTAACGTGAAATGCCCACAAATGTATCCTGTAGTCAAATATGGCCATGCAGAAAATCCAGCAATACTGGAATGGGGAAATTCATTTAGAAGTGGAAACTCACATTCCATGAATCAATAAAGTTGATTTGGTTTTGTAAGTTCAGTTATTTATGTTTCTACGAGTCATTTAGGCGCACAAGTACCTTGCGATCTGGACCCAAAGTTAACTTCTACATAATAGAGTTAGCTTGAACACCATGCAAGGGAATCAATCTATCTCAAAGGGTTCTCACTGGTGCAATAAAAGGCTCATAATTTGAATAACTTTGAGAAAAACACCAAGAGATTGATTTACTAAAATGTACCAACCTAGATGTAACTTACAATTCATCAAGTTACATTTACTGCTGTTCATAAATTATCCTTTGTGGGGTTATTGAACAGCTTTCTCAAAAAGGCACAACTTATGAACAGTTGGAACTGTTTTTGTTTACTTGAAAAAACGTACAAATGTTTTTCAAACTCTACGTTTGTGCATTTCATATTTGAAAATATTTCTCCCTAACATGTCCTTTCTTATTGTCACTCCATTGTGAAAAGCTGGATATTCAGGGGCAGATTTAAGAGCCCCTAGCACCACCTTAGCACCACCATAGTGTCATTTTGTTTTAATGCTAAGGCAGCGCTAAAGTGGCATTTTCCCTGCGCCATATTTACAAAGTGGCACCAGGCATAATGTATGCAGGGGGTTGTTATCCCGTTAGGGGGGGGCAAAAAAATGGTGCATGGAAATCTAAACGCAGGCGTTAAAAGGGGCAAACAATTCTCATAATGGGCCCCTAGTACATCAATAGCTTAAAAAAAATGATGCAATTGTCCCGTACCCTGCGCCATGGTGCCCCGTATTTTAAATACAGTGCACACATGGTGGCAGTACATGAGGGCGCTAAGGGTTGCCAGGAAAATGGCGCTGCATTGTGAGCAGCACCACTTACCTTAAATCTGCCCCTTAGTGCTCCCCTACAAACATTCTGTAGCAGTTTCTCCTGCCTCTTAGGTAGCTATGAGTGTAACCTAAATGTGTAGAGACATGGGAAACTTACTTATAAATTTTAGTATATAATTAAAAAGTTACACCTGAGTGTTTTGTGCACCTGCATGGGATATTCTTGATGACTTCTGTGACACACCCTGGAGATGCTCAGAAATGTAATTTCTAACATAAAAGTGCACTTTATGCACATGTTAGTAGATTACACACTCCTATTTCACTGACTTAAACTAGTTCTTTAGTATTTTTTCAATATGTAGGATCTTGCACAAATATAGATTGCTCCTATACAGCGGTATTAGTCAGTCATGAATCAGAAATGTTCATTAATACATTTGGGACTCCGAATTTTGTTTAAACAACAATAAAGGGATATAAACTACATCACACTTTGCTTAAAAAGTCCCCACAGGTTGTCAATTTAAATTAAACAATGTTGCCCATAATTCCACGTGTAATTAATTGCTAGATGCTGAAGGATTTGATTGGGTCACCACAGTTGATTTAGATGAGTCTGACTGGTCGAACCACAAGTCAACAACATCTCACCTGTAACATTTAAGGAAAACTTGAATCACCAAACATAACTTTTATTATAATGCCAGCTGCAGGACCCAGAAGGAGTTTTCGCAATAATCACAGTTTAGAAAATGGTAAAGTAAATCACTGCACACTGACCCAGTTTCTGGCAATATTTACTTCTGGAAACTCTCAGGGTCTATCTTAGAGCTGGGTGGAAATGGTGAACAGTCCAAACTTGGAAAAGGTCCTTACCTAGACTTAGAGTAACTTGGGGACTTCCCACCACCTACAGAAAATGATTTTCTGTTTCCATTCAGCTTTAAACCAAGCCCTGTGTGCCCGCCTTCAGATACTTTTCTAGATCTGCTTGTTTTGCATGAATCACTGATGTCTCACCGATGCATGAATTTATAAAAGACATATCCTCGTAAAATGTAAATATTGTATAAAGTGTAGAGTACAGAGCTGAATGAGGATCCATGAGTGTTACACACAAGGGCCATTAAATGAAACTGCACTACTCACAGATAGCAAGCGTTCCCCTCCTTTTGTGTAAGGTTAATGTTTACAGACTGCTGTTCCAAGCTGTCAAATCACTTACTTTATTATTTATTATCATCCATGATTCATAAGTAATCATCTTTCAAAGACATGTTTCAGCCCTGCCCGTTTAGAAGCCAGTTAAGTGATATGGAGCTGGATGACCATTTGTTTACAAAACAGAGGACAAGAATAATTCAGTTTTTTTCCAACACAAAATCCCTGTGAAGCGTTTCTTGAAAAATTACAAGTACTGAATTTCACAGCTCTGTTAGGCGCTTAATTTTGAAAATAATAAGGAACATATTTATACTCTGTTTGCACCAAATTACTGTATATTTTTTACTCTAATTCAGTGCAAAACTAACTCCATATTAATACTTTGACCTAGACCCGTCTAGCGCAAAATTTATGGAGTTAAATTTATTTTTGGGACATGGAAACCAACTTTGCCTTAATGAGATGCAAGGTAGGCGTTCCTGTGCAAAAAATGACTCTATGGCCTTAATGCCATATTTATACTCCCGAGCAAAAATGCTGCATGGGAGGAAGGGTCAAAAAATGGTGCAAAGCTTGCTTTGCCCCATTTTTTAACGCCTGAGTCAGGGCAGGCATTAGGCGACATGTGGGCCTATTTCCATGGTGGAACACCATGGAATAAGCCCACAGGTGCCTCCCCAGGCCCCAGGGACACCCCACACCAGAGGGACAGCGGAGGATGGGGACCCCATCCCAGGTAAGTACAGGTAAGTATTTTATTTTATTTTTGAAAGTGCCATAGAGGGCCCTGAACTGGGCCCCAATACATGGCACAGGGTGCAATGGCCATGCCCAGGGGATCCTTGTCCCCTGTGCTGGCCATTGGGGTGGTGGTCATGACTCCTGCCTTTTCTAAGGCAGGAGTCATGTGGCATGGTAGGTTTGGGCTATAAAATGACACTAATCTGGTTAGATTAATTTATGTTTACTCTAACCAGCCTAGCATCATTTTTTGGTGCAAAACCCCATGCTTCCATGCAGCCAGCCCCACCCAACGAACATCATTTTTTTAAACGCTAGCCTATCCTTTGCACCAGCTTGCACCATTCCAGAAATATGGTACCCGGCTGGTGCACAGAAATGGTGCAAGCCGGTGCTAAACTTTTAAGTGCAAAACTGAGTTAGTGCAGTTTTGCACCAAAAAGTATAAATCAGGGCCTATGTGCCATAGACCTTTTCAGGAGGCCACTACAGGTTGCACTTCCCATTGCCTCTGCCAACACTGCCAATGACAGTACCAAAACAACTACTAATCATCACTCATGTGTTACAATTTATACTATTCTAGGGCCCCAAAGCTCTAAGAATGTTTAGGTGGCAGGTATTAGTGATTTGTAAGTGTATTTAATTAATAAACACCTGTTGTTGTGCTCATCCTTAAACTAAACATACAGTTCACCATGTGGCATACTGTCATACATGCCAGTGTTGACAATTAAGTGCGGGTGCCGAGCACCAGAAACCACAAGCTCAAATCAACCACTGGGTCTGTCTGATTTACAACTGTGCACTTTCTTCGATACTGCAGTGCTGAAGTGTTATTGTAAAGTACTTGCAGAAGTATGTTGTGATCTCTGAGTCGCTGCAGTAACAATGCAACACCTTTGGGGGCAGTTATGAATCTGTTAGTCTGCAGTTTCTTTCAAAACAGAACTCCCTGTGGGGGGTGGAGGTGGGTTAATAGTAATTGGCGGACATGTCCCAGTCATTAATAGGCCATTTCCTAGCTACTAAAGAACGAAGCAAAGCTTTGTTGAGTCTGTGCGTCCAATTATTTGTATAATGGTTGAGGAAGACATCCAAATTAACAGATTCATACACCTATTTGCTGTGAACAAACTAGAACCATTTTTGTACCCTGCCTCCTGAAGACTAGGGTGCTTGGAAAGGAAGGGTACTAGAACCATAGCAGACTTTATTCCCTGTTTGAGAATTCCCAGATAATTGCTGAGATATTCAACAGACTTTAGTGTGCCTGTTGCTAGTTCCGGGGATTGCTATAGATGTGCCTGTAAGTAGACTAAGTTCAGTGGAACAGGTCCTGAAGATTTAGAATTTTCTGCAAAGGGATTATCAGTCTAAGCACCAGAAAGCATTGAAAAACATAAAACATCAAGACGGAGAAACTATGCACATCAACCAGGTACTTGACCTGATCCCTGCCCTATTGGTCTAGGGAGTGCTATTGCTCGCAATTGAATACTCTTGTTGCTTTTGGACAATTCTGTGTTATCCCTCTAAAACTATTGTACCCTTTGGGCTTTGTTCTACTTTCTTGTGGATTGTTCTTATTAATTATTATTTTTTTTTCTAAAATGAGTTTGTACCTTTATATTTTTTTCTTCTTAACTGCATTGTTACTAGCTTGGTGTGTTTACACACATCCCATTTCACTGTGAGTTGCCTTACTGCTCAGGTCAACCTATCAAATGTGACCGGTGGTTAACCTTAAGGAAAGAGAGTGTATGTTTATAGGTCGTATAGTCTCTGCAGTGTGGGAGTTTGGTCACCGCTCACAAGAAGACTATGAACTTTCTCCTGCATAGCCTTGGAAAGGGATGTCCTACTTTCATTGGCCTGTGCTAGGAAGATTACATTTTTGCCACCAAAAGGAGGCAAGAATATCAAATGTAGGGACTTGAAAGTCAGCCATGTGCATTCCCATCAAGCACTCCGAAATTGGCAAGAGGTAACACACATTTGCACAATACAAATCCCACACAAAAATAAGCACATTAATAAATGAAGAGATATATAAAATGATGGCTAAATTAAATCGTTTGTCTTTCCTCATTTTTTTAAAATGTATGAAAATACCCTTTCACGGAAATACTTTTTTGATCAAAAGGTATTTAGGAAAGCTGTGATATTGCAATATGCATTATTTTACCCTGATTTTCGGGGAACGATTATGAAAATTACATGGTGAATCTTAATTAAAATATTATTGTAGAAACTTAGTTACTGATAATAACTGTACACATAGGCATATGCACAGACGAGATACAGTTTAATTACAGAATGTATCAATAACTGAATTGTTCTAATGTTTACATACATCCTGTACAACGCAATTAAACACGCATGACAGGTGGTGATTCATGAGAAAGCGATTTTATAAGATACAAACACAATCCATTAGTGAAACCAAGTCATGGGATACACTATATATGAATATTACTGCCATACAAAAATTTTCTCATTGCGTGTTTTTGGCACTGCCGAGGCACCACGTGTCTGTTTTGGGTGGCAAGAGATTTGCCATATTCTTGCTTGCTTGATTCATATGTTCTTCGCATTCACATGTTAGAGATGATTTGATGTACGAATTAGAGGTCTTGGCAATGTTTTAAAGGGAATTTTGTGGAAGCTGATCCAGATTGAGTATTTCGGCATTACCAGGGATCATTTTAAGATTTGATCAGACGCCAAAAAGAAAAACGTTCATAAATTACATATTAAATGGTAGTTAAAAATGGCAACTGAGAGGTGTCATTTTAAAAATGATAACGTTATCAGTGTGTGGCGGGCAGGTGTATTAATCAATAATGGATTAAAATATTGCACCTAGTGCGGATGATTGCCATTTGATAGAAACTTAGCTTGATAAAAAAATCTGGGTTAGGTTTGGATATTGCCAGGGAGATATCAAAGGTTCTGGATTCAAATTTCTTCAGCACTGCAGTCTCAGGTGGCAAGTAGGAAAAGAGATCTAGTGGGGGCGTGGCCAAGCCACCAAGCATGGCGGATGCGAGCTGTTAGAGCTCCGCGCCGCTTTCTGCTTATCCGGAATCACTGGAGGGAACCGGGGAGACAGTCCGCTCCCTGACCGACTGGGTTGGAGCCTGGGGGACTCTGTGACTCGCCGGAGCCGTGAACAGGCCGCCCTGAGGCGCCCCTGCTTACCAAGGGCCGCGACCTGAAGGTGGGAGGCGGCGCCCCCCCTGGCAATGAAGCAGAGGAGGTGAGCTTGCGGCCCGCACGGGCCTTTCTTCGAGAATTGATGGTGGGCCCAGGCGGCGCCTGCGGGCCCCCTGGTGGACCGGCGGGGCCCTGGAGGTTTTCGCTCTGCTCCTGACTGCAGCAGTCAAAAGGGGGATGACGCCCCCCTCATAAACAAGACCCTGCGCTGAGAGGTGGTAAGTGAGTTGCGGAGGCTCTGGGCCCCCCTGGACCTGCGGGGGTCATCGGGCCTACGCCTGTACTGGCGCAGAGCCTTTCTGACCTGCTGGAATCCCGCAGCAGCTGAAAAAAAGACCCTAGAGACAAAGGTGTGTGGCGGTAGACTGGAGGAGGGGAGACACTCGGCCGGGCTGCTCGTGCTGTTGTGGGGGAATGACCTACTACCCCCAAACAAGCGGGCCTGGCCCTTCTCCGGCTAACTCGAGTGCCTGGGCGAGCGAAGATCGTGCTGAAGCCTACAGAACCAGCTAAAGGTCAGGAGTGCAGAGACCACTGCGTGGAGGGCAACGCTTGGCGCGATCCTCTACTGGACCGGCTGCAGGAGAAGACCCACAGCGTGGAGCTCGAGACGACTGCTGGTACTGTTGCCTGGCGCCAAGCTGCGCGTCCTTGGCGGTGAGTTGCCCGCTTGCCCCCCATCGATTCAACGGATTCCGAACTGAAGCACCGAACACACGCGGTGGCTAATAAGATGGAGAGTGACGAGCAGGGGCTGAACAGAGATCCCCTAAGACTTGGAACATGGCCGGAACAGGGCACTTGCAATCTGGTGCCGGCACCGGGAAATCACAGGACTCGATAATTCAAGAGGGCCAAAAACTAGATGCAGTGCTTGCTGCAGTAGAACGCATTGGAGACTCACTGGAGCGTGCCTGCATGTTGTTGGAAGCCAAAATAGACAAGGTGGCAAGTGACCTTGTCCTGCTACATGCAGACCATTGCAAGCTGGCAGACAAAACCAGCAAGATTGAGGCCAAAGTTATTGAGCTAAAGCCTGCAACCGCCCAGCTGAAAACAGGAATGGAAGACATGCAGGCCAGGGTGACGGCGCTGGAGCGCCGAGTGGAAGACATAGAGGGCCACTCTAGGAGGAACAATATTCGAGTGGTGAACTTGCCAGAGGGTGCCGAGGGTCGGGTCCCGGTGACCTACTCGGAGAGTGGCTGCGAGGACTGGTACCAGAGGGCGAGCTCACTCCCTTCTTTTCTGTGGAACGCACCCATCGAATTCCGACGCGGCGAGACCGCCGGGGAGTGCTCCGCGCCCATTTATCATTTGCCTCCTCCACTATGCAGACAGAGACATTATACTACGAACAGTAAGAGCCGGCCCACCTCCCGGAGTGGACGATGCGCAGATCTTGCTGTTCCCGGACTATACCTTAGCGGTGCAAAGGGACCGAGCCTCCTACCTGCCTCTGAAACGCAAGCTGCGAACACTTGGTCTAACTTACTCATTGCTGTTCCCCGCCAGGCTGCGTGTTGTGGCGGAAAACAAATCACATTTCTTCGCCACACCTGAAGCAGCATGGGAGTGGCTTGAATCATCAGGACTAACTCCTAATGGCACGGCTGAACGAACTGGGCCGGCACCTCGAGCCAAGCCCGACGGGACCGAAGAAGAAATGAAGCTCACACTGGACCTACGAAATGCGCTCCAGACCTGGAGCAGTTAATCCAAGAGAGAAGGGAAGCGATCCATACTGCTGCGGCGATAAGTGAATCCCCTGTGGTCTCAGGATCAGACACAGAACTCTCACAACCGGCCAGCGACCTACCTCTCAAGCCAGACGGCCTGTCGGAGTCGGGTCTCACCGGGGGCCCCCCTGTGATGCCGACCACTGCAGACGAACTTTTTTAAAAGATCTCCGTACAACGTCAAGAAACTATGCACTATGGGAACTGCCCAACTAACGGTACCTACATAAATGTGGCCCGTGAGATGAACAGGCAGCGGATCTGATTGATGAATGTATGCGTCGGTCATCATGTGGCTGTGTGTACGCTAGATGGCATGACACCCTCCCCCATGCACTGCGCTTCCCTGCAACTGGAGAATGTGAGGCTGCCCTTGTGTTCCCCTCTATTCTCTCTGTTATCCGCCACAGCCGGATAAAATGGTTTATGCTAGAACTGCTCCTATACGGGTTTGGCCTACCCCCACACTCCTATTAGTGGAGACATATAGGGGGTTATTCCAACTTTGGAGGAGGTGGTAATCCGTCCTAAATGTGACGGATTTACCACCAGCCGTATTACGAGTTCCATAGGATATAATGGACTCGTAATACGGCTGGTGGTATATCCGTCACTTTACCGTCACTTTTAGGACGGATTACCACTTCCTCCAAAGTTGGAATAACCCCCATAATGTGTGGATGTGTGATCGCACATTACTGTTTTTGTTGTTGTGTTTGGGCGGTGACCTGTTGTCTATCTGCTCCGATGGCATTAGTTAAGTTCTGTTTTTGCTGGTGGACACCTACTGAACCCCTGACTGTTGGTTGGGAACGGAAGAATGACGGTGTGGCGCTGCGCGAAGGGGCGGAGCGGGAAGAATTGAAAATGGACTTATTATTTATGGCATGGCTACATACACAGCAATTACCTGGAACGTGAGAGGCATTCACACCCCCAAGCGACGATATGATATCTACTCCTACCTTAGAAGACACTCAATTCATTTGGCGTTTTTACAGGAGATACACCTGCTAGGGCCGGAGATCCCCTGGCTGCCCCAGCGTTGCAGAGGGCAATTATATGCGACTGGTCACTCGGCTTACGCCAGAGGTGCATTAATTTGGATTAGAGCTGGTACTCCCTTTGCGGTGGAGGAGCAGGTTGTGGACCCACAGGGACGATTTGTGCTAGTTAGGGGGAAACTGGCGGGTCATACAGTTGTATTAGGCTCTATATATGCCCCAAACACAGACTGCCTTTCTACAGGGCCTATCTCACCACCTGGCGGGTTGCAGCGGCCTTCCGTGGCTGCTGGGGGGGGATTTCAACAGCGTGCTTGATGTGGAATTGGATCGTTCTTTCCCCCTGCTGCCCACATCATCGGTAGTGACTGCCTCGCGCGGTCTAGTGAACTGGACCCAGCAGTGGCAGTTGGTGGACATATGGCGACAGCGGCACAGGGCAGATAGGGCTTACTCCTTCTATTCTGCCCCACACTCCCTACACGTGCGCCTAGACAGAATGCTTTGCACTGCAAGTTTCGCCCCGATTATAGTGAACCTGGATTATCTAGGGCACACACAATCGGACCACAATCCACTGATTGCGCGTCTGCGTTGGGGATCCTCCCGTCCAGCTGTCGCCACCTGTAGACTGAGGCCGGAGCTACTGGAAGACGCTGCTTTTTGAGCGTCATTGAGCGCTATAATCCCAGAATTATTTTAACATAAGGACGGCACGGCCTCGTCAGGCTTGATAGAATGGGATGCATTCAAAGTTTATATCCGGGGGCACTGTCTGGGAGCCCAGTGTAATCTGCGCCGCTCTGTTGAATGCGAGCTCACTTGGGGGGAGAGGGTCCTGCTGCAACCAGAGGGGGAGGTAACTAATAATCAAGCTGAAGAGTCGAATTTGCCGGCAATACGCTCCGAATTCCTGTCGCTACTGGAGCGTCTGGGATGTCTAAACTATACTGCACACTCTGCGAGAACTCATGCCTCAGCCGACAAGGCGGGTAAGCTTTTGGCCTGGCTGATTCACCGGGACTGTGAGAGGAAACCGATAGTGGAAATTCGCTCACAAACAAGGGAACTGATACACACACCAAGGGAGATACAAGCCGAATTCAGAAGACATTATGAGGCGCACTACGCTTCAAGGGCACCCCCCGGGGACAACTCCAGTGCTGAGTTTCTTGCAGGGGTGGAACTCCCGCACTTAGAGAGCAACCAGATTGAGATACTTGAGGCACCCCTCGACCTTGAGGAGATCAGATCTGGTATCCGCGAGCTAGCGTCTGGCAAAACACCGGGACCAGATGGGTTGCCAGTTGATTTTTACAAGGCCTTCGCGACGCAATTGGCGCCCAGGCTGCTTCGTGTATACGAGGCGGCTGAACGGGAGGGTTATTTATCGACCACACAGAGGGAGGCGCTGCTGGTCTCCCTTCACCAAACCCGGGAGGGATCCGGAGGAGAAGGGCTCGTATAGACCTCTGGCAATGCTGAACACCGATTATAAAATATTAGCCAAGGTCTGGGCGACGCGCCTTGCGCCGAGTGTTCCGGATCTGATACACCCTGACCAAAACGGGTTTGTACCGGCCAGAGACACCTCACACAACATCAGAAGGTTATTTCGGGTCATGCAGTATGCGAGGCATGATTGGCCACGAGCGGGCCGCCTTGTTCTGGATCTAGAGAAGGCCTTCGACTCCATAGAATGGCCCTACTTGTTCAGAGTGTTACATCAGTTTGGTATGGGACCATCCTTTACTCGCCTAGTTAAACTATTATACACTAAACCGCAGGTCCGAGTGAAGCTGGGAACTGAGATATCGGAGCCGATCCAAGTGCGTAGGGGTACTAGGCAGGGCTGCCCTCTCTCGCCGTTGTTGTTCTCACTCGCTATGGAGCCACTAGCGGCAGCCTTGCGTAGAGAGAGGGGCAACTGGGGAATCCCCTTAGGGGATGGCCTACACATAGTGTTGCTATACGCCGACGATCTCCTTCTATACTTTAGAGATGTCACACAGATCTCACCGGAGGCTGTCTCACTCTTACAACACTTTGCGTTGATATCCCGACTCAGGGTCAATTGGTCTAAGTCGTGCCTCTTTCCATTTGACCCAGGACTTTCGGAACCGGGAATTGACCTGGCCGGGATCCCTGTTCTGTGGCAACCATGCACGTGAGATATTTGGGCATCCGAGTCTATCACCGTGAGGAAGATATATTTGAGGGCAATCTTGCAAAATCGGTGTCCTCGGTCAGGTCACAAATGTCATTCTGGAGGACACTACCACTGTCGGTGATGGGCAGGATAGCACTCCTCAAAATGGTGGTCCTACCACAACTCTTGTATTTCTTCTCTAACCTCCCGCACTATGTTCCCCCCGCCTTCTTCACTGGAGACAGGACTGAGGGAATTCATCTGGAATGGCGGCCGCTGCAGAGTTGCCCCAAAAAAATTGTACCTACCACCTGACAAAGGTGGACTGGCGGTCCCTAACCTGGAACACTACTACCTGGCGGCCCAGCTACAATGGATGTCCAAGTGGCTGGCGGACGCCCAACTCGCAGACACAGCGTCGGAAAGAGGTCCCTGGTCGCTCCAGCAGATACAGCACTTATTCCCCCCGCTCACTTGTGCATAGACCCCACGGCAGCTGTTTCTCAGGGTGGCCCACAGATGTTTCCGCAGATCCCTCTGCCTCACAGAACCGGTTATCCCCTTTGCGCCGGCCCTGGCGCTGTCGGGCATGCCAAGAGGCCCCAGAGTCACATCAGACTTTCGAGCTACGCAAATGGCACGAAACAGAGTTGCCCACACTGGGCGACCTCTATGAGGAGGGCCGACTGCTCCTGTTTGCCAGGCTCCAGGAGCTGGGCTTGCCGCCTGGTCAGTTCCTACTGTACTGTTCCTTGTTGAGGGCTCTGGAATCCGGGTGGGGCGACATCTCAGTGGCTCCTCCTATTCACTTACTGGTTCAGTACCTCCAGGTGGTGGGTCGGTGTCATCACCTGATTAGCTGGTTGGCAGATGCTCTGAGAACCCACACCGCCCTTGAAAGCGTAACGCTACGCACAGCATGGGAAGCGGCAACGGGCGATTCGATTGCGGTGGCCCGATGGGGGTTTGCTCTCTTAGGCCACCTTAATGTGCCCCGCAATTCTCGATTTCGCTTAATCTAGTACTATATAGTGCATAAAGCCTACCTCACACCAGCCCGAGTGAACAGATACTTCGCCCACAGGGACGTGGCCTGTCCCCAATGCCGTGAGATAGGAGCAGACTTGTTACACATGTTGTGGTCCTGTCCTAGCTTGGGCCCCACTGGAGGGTGGTAATTGACAACCTATCTGACTGTATAACACAACGAATACCCTTCACATGGGAGGCATGTATTCTGGGACTATTCCCCAGAAGCAAGCAGCGCAGAGCGGAGGTGTACTTCACGGACTTAGGGCTAATAGTGGCAAAGCAATTGGTGAGCCGTAGGTGAAAATCTCCAGATCCACCAACGGTGCAGGCTTGGAGGCGTTCTCTCGAGGTGTGGACGGGAGTGGAGGGCACGGCATTGAGGCGGGAGGAGATCCTGGGACTGCGTCAGGTCTCGCTGTCTGCCTGCTGGGAGGAGCTGATGCTGCGGCTGCAGAATATGGGAGGGAACCCAATGGAAGAAGGTTTAGACTAATACGAACGAGTTTCTGTTGAAGAACAAATGCACTACATGGGGGGATTGAATGCGAGAATTGGCGAGATCTGCTATGGCGCCAAGAGGCGAGAAGACAGAATACACTAGATCTGACACCCGACCCAGCCCTTCCACCAACAAACCGAACTGTTGTACTGTAATCTACAACCCGACCGGGGAACGATCATATGCGAAACAACTGTATAGATGTCTGTAACCAGCAAATGTTATCGTTGTTTTTCTTTCCTTATTCAAAAAGTTAGTTTATATAAAGTTCATGATATCTGCCTGTTTAACAAAGACACCCCAATGGTACACTTGTGATGAAAGCAATGTTACGCCAGCGAGCATTGCCAGGTGACACCTTAGCCGACGGATGTTAGGCATGCTAATAACCTCTTAGTCTGCACCCAAAGCCGATAACGGTAAAAAACACTAATCAAGGAAGCAATAATGGACAAAAAACGCAGACAACACAAGCGAACTAAAGAATTGAGTACCTCTAACTATATGCTACACAATATGCTACATCATTGTATTACCAATTTACCAACTAACACTCAATGTTGTAATCATTACATACCACACTACGTTGTAAAAACGATAACATCACAACATGAAGTAATGTAACGATAAAATGTTAATAAACAGATTTATGAAAAAAAAAGAAGGAAAAGAGATCTAGTAACTTGATCCATGGTAGCTAAAATATCAACACAATTATATGTAAATTCCTAGGACATGATTCTGATACTAGTGCAATAGACCATCTAAAAATAGTACAATTATGTTCCAAGATAGGTCATCAGGTAAAAATGATATCATATTATAACAGTATGATACATACAATCTCGTGCTAATTAAATATTCTCACGCTGCATGCTTATTTTAGGAAGGGTTAAAGTCCCTAGGCAGTGGGAAACGTTTTGGAAAATTCTTCTTAGTTAATTTGTAAACCGCAATTTTATCTGTACTGTGAATTTATCGCCTATTTGTCAAAAGAAAATATGAGACCGTGTAAAGATGGTTTAGGTTTTCACTTAATTCTGCAGAAAAGCAATGAGAGTTTCAGGTTCGTTAGAGAATTTGAGCTTCAGGATATGTCAAGTTCTAGTGAATGTAAAAAAGTAACATTTTGTGGATTGTTTTGCATATTTTTTTGCACTTTTAAGTATCAATGGCTTTTCCTAAATATAACAATATTTAGTCACTGGTGTCTACTGGGCACATACTTAGAAAAGTACTTTAATTTATCATATCCCAATACCGGGGGATATCAGCAAACTGAAGTGTAATCCATATTTCCGAACACGTTCTGCGATACTGATACTAAACAATAATATTATCATTAACCAGATAAAAAAAAATACAAAAATAATGAATTAATTGATAATACAGTCAAGCAATATTAACAGCAATTGTAATGTTAATATTCAATAAACTTTTAGGTAACCCCCAGAGAAAATGCAATTTTGTGATATTTTAGAAGCAAGGTGATACCAGTACTAACAGAGCTCTATCTTTTATCGCTCCTACTCTGTTGTCAAAATTGTATTTATTGGCAAAGTCCTACATCATCAAGGTACTTTGATTGTTTATAGACTTCTTCCCCCTTTCTCTGGGAACTGAGAGCTATCTAAAAAGGAGGAAATCTCTAATTTGTGTCTGCAGCTTGTTCTAACTAGAGGTTCTCCACTTTCAGTTGCTACCTATTTAGTCAGATAGACGTCTGTGAAAATGAATTATTGTTTTTCATGACAGTAGCTCATACCGAAAGTCTGTGCGTTTGTGACTCTTTGTAAGTGTCTGTATTATACCCTATTACAAGCGAATTCTGAGCTCCACACTCTCCTGGATCTATAAAGAAGTCAGGAATGATTTATAACAATTAAATACGGGCGCGTAGTGATGTCACAATGTCCATGAAGGCAAGGCTGCTAACGTGCAGCTCCCTCTGCCTTCTGCCTTCTATAACAAGCTGAAAGTAAAATGACAAACTGGCAGACAATGTCAACTTTCATTCATTTTCCTGCTCAGCCTATTAGTTTTGTTTTAATTTGTTTTACATGTTCTATGTAGAAAGAAGACATGTGTTACATTGATGTCAATTGTACAACACTTAAAATATTAGTTGTTGGCACGAGATTGTCAGCCAATTGTATTGCTTTGACATACTGGAAATGAGGTAGTCAATAGCTGGTCTTCCGGAGAGAGCAGAAGAGTACTAGTAGGCAACTGTTGGCATAGCAGATCAATGAGGCCTCTGTCATGCCTGTCCTAGCTGGTACCGGTCAGATGCGATCTTTAGAGAAGGAGATCCCTGTTAGGCCAGGAAGGACCGAAGGGAGACACTAGAGTTGGAACGCGAGGGATATGCCCTCAAGTGAGCCATAGTCAAGCTGAATACCTTCGGCTCTCTGTGTCATATGGCCCATCCTTGAGGGGTACACTGCAGTGCAGAGGTCTGAGAGAAGGTGCTTCCAATTCCTTGTGTCATCAGTAAGTGAGTGATACAAATTGAGCCAACAATTCGGTGAGTTACATGGCTTTGGGAGAAGTATTGGAAGCATATGAGGGAAACCTCGTTTACCATAAATGTTTTAATCCCAGCCATTTTCGCATTTATAGCCTGTCTGAGATATGAATCAGAGACAGAACCACATCTGTAGGAGGACTTGAGAGAGATCTAGGATGGACTGGCCCCACAAATGCTGGTCGGCTCTGCCTGTTTGGGCATCTCTTAGGGAAGGTCAAGGACATGTCTTGTAGATGGGGGAATCCCTATGAGTATCCATGGTTTACAAAGACTATGGCAGTGGCCTAACAAAAAGAATGCTATGGACCATAAAGAAGCAAGGAAAATGGCCATTCATGTCCTCCAGCTGGGTAGTACGAGACAATCATAAACTGGGTGTTGTGGGCCCTCACTCTCCTGATTACTGGCACCTCTAACTAATATTACTTGCATGATTTAGTAAATAAAATTGTCGCTGACAATCAAGAGAGCCACTCACCTCTTTATTGAGCCATTGACCATAAAGATCTATAGCATGAAAGGATCCAATTAAAGCTATTTGCGGATGCTATCATTCTATTTTTAAAGCCAAATGAGATAAATATTCAAGGGGTGTTCAATTTGATCGAAGAGTTTACTAATATTAAAGGATGCAAGATAAATGAAAGGAAAACTGAGTTACTTCTGTTCAATGCATCCAATAGTGATCTTCCCGTTTTTATAAAACATGAGGTTCGTTCACAGTGACTGATTCATTGTTTAGGGAAATACGTGGGAAAAAGCTATGACCAGATATCTCAATTACACTATACAACTATGCTATGAAATGTTAAAGCTTTATTTGAAAGATGGTCGGTCCTTCCATTGACATTGATAGGGAGGGTCTCTCTCATCAAGATGTCAATTTTACCATTATTTCTTTTTAGCAATGTACCAATAAAAGTTAGTCCTTTTTTTCAGGAATTACATTCTCTTATTATGAGCTATGTATGGAGTAGGAAAACCCTGAGGATAAAGTACTCAACACTGCAGATTGATGAGACCCAGGGGGGTCTAACAGTCTCCCATTTCCAGACCTAATTCCAGGCAGCATTGCTTGATATCATGGCACAATTAATTGATGGCAAATAGGTGTAGAAACTTTCTTTTTTAGAAAGATGATGCAGGAATCTGTAATAAGTCTCCCAGCTTTCATTAAAACTGCCAAACTCCCCAAGAAAGCCCGGTTATGAGTTAATTCAGGAGCTATGTAGTAAGGTTGTAGCCCTTTGTAGCTCCCATCGGCTCATAGCTGGCTATAAGTATCTTAAATTGAAGGAGTGTAAACTTATCAAAGGCAGCAATAGAACTCTGGAACTCAAAGGGTTTTAAGAAACTCAATTACTTTTTGCTGTGAGGTAATCACATTAAATGGAAAGAGATTTTATTGCGGTATGGGCTTCAGTGTAGTCAGCCTTTTTAAGGTATGGGCAGATAATCCATTTCTTTTCTATCAATATACAGCAGAAGACTCAAGAAAATCTCTTGGTCTGCTGTGTGTTAGCCAGGATTAAGCTTACAGGTATCAGTATTTGGTTTAGGCTTCTTCGTAATGGTTCTGCCCAGGGACTGACTGCTGTTTTCATGGAAAATATTTATGGGAGAACACAATGCAGGTTGGTAGAGGGTGACCAGCAGCTAAGCGATGAGCATGTGTATAAATCTCTTAGGGTATCACATTTCAAAAGGATATCTTTTCTGTCACCCTGTATGTGGTGCACTATACTCCCCAAGCTCTCCATAAAATGTTTCCGTCACTATTGGGTCAGTGCTTTCACTGCCACCAGGAAGGAAGAGGTATTGGATCCACTTATTTTGTGCATGCCCAAAACTCACCTCCTAGTTCTGGGAGGAAATATTTGCAGTTGTTGATAGGGCTTTGTAGTCAAGATTGGAAGCCAAGGCTGGACTGACTGTACAATGTATTGGACATTTTCCCAGGAGGCTGGAGGGGTGGAGTGCAGGTTTTGTGACTTGGCTGTAATATCTGCCTCCAGTAACAAAACCAGCAGGCCTGGCAAGCATAATCACTTGCTTCTCACTCTCTCTGCAGAGTTTGTCCTACATCCAGCAGTTTTCAGGCAACAATAAAACTGTCCTGGTTAATATCCCTGGTGATTAATCTTACTTCTGGAGAGAGATTGGAGTTTTGTCTTTTGGTAGTTTTGACTAAACTAAAGTATCCTTGAGGTTAATATGTACCATGCAAACCACAGAACTGTATTTAATGTGCATAGCTCACTGGGTTCACATTTTTTTGTCACAGAGAGTCTTTTGCAACTTGAATTTCATAGCTTACAATTGTAATATAGCACAGTGAGCTATGAATTGCCTTAAAAGAACTGCATGCAAACTGCATGGCACACGTATGCAAGGTATATTTTTTCCCAGTTTTTCATTATCCTAATGTTGCTCAAAATGACTGGTTTGTGTAGAAATACGTCTGTAAATTCAACCCCAACTATTGTGTTAGATTTTGAATCCTGAGTTTGTGTTTCTCCAGATGCTTACCTGTATTAATGACATTTAAATCCTAAAACTGGTATTCCATTTTGTGTTATGTCACGTTTCCCATACACTGATTTACACATGTATGATTCCTTGTCTTGTATGTGTGTGTAATATAAAGCATTCTGACATCCTACACTGGTATGAGAGCTGCTGCAATGCAAATGAAATACACGTGAAAGATGGGCTAAGGAGAGATGAGAAGCACTGTTAGAGGGTGATGGTGAGGGAATCATTGAAGAGCCCCAATACCGATTGCCATATCCTGCCGCACTGTGTGTTGATCATTTACTATGCTTTAAGAGCTAATACAATTGCATATACAATGATAAATATGTTGTTTAATGCACCATTCTTCCCAAATGTTTTGGAGGGAACCCCTTTTGTAGTGGTCAGGCTCACTTGCTATGCACAGTATTCATGCCATCTTGCCACCGTGTACTGCACCCTCCCAACATGTGAACTACCTAGTACCTATCAGTTTGTACTGATTCAGGATTCCAATTCATGCCAAATCAATTCACAGTTCTCTGATTTTTCCCTCACTAATTTGACCAGGTAAATCATGGCATTGTTTCTGAAGTAAAAAGCTAAAAATTTGAGTTGTGCAGAATAGAAAATTAGCAAACCAGCAGTATTACTGCATTGGGCCTCATTTTAAGCAACTAAACTTGGAATGGTGTATGAAGGGTCTATCTCGCACTAGGGAAAAATTGAACTCCATCGAATCAATATTTTATAAGGTGTTATTATTGCACCATATCACTGCCCCATACCAAAGATCTATGTTCATGATTAAGCGCAGCCAAACTAAAACACTAAACTTTCTAGATATTCTGCTGTTTTCTTCTGGATTAGACATGTTAAGCTTCAGGGCATGTATGATGGCATGGCACTTTCTGTTCTTGTGCTCTAGTTCAATATTTGACAATAATATTGTTTTGGGTTTCATGGGAGGACTCTTAGTATTTCATTTCCTCCTGGGAAGCAGCTATGTTAAGATGCATTCTTCTATTGCCTCCAGCATCTCCAACCTTCTTTATCTGAAGTCTATTCTTCTTTACAGCATTCCTATTGATGACAGATCACTCAGTCCCATTGACTTTGGCACCATATCTGTCTACTCCTTTTGTCTGTAGACAAGGCCTCCCAGATCCAGGGTTCCTCCCCGTCTTAAAAGATATGGGCCTGTCTGCCTGGCTGGAGGTCACTTTTATATTTACAGAGTAGACTCACCCTTGGATGCTTTTATTCTCTCAAGGGTTTATATTTTTGCAATATAGACTTTCAGTTCCAGCCTTAAGCCCAGCTTCACATCTTGCCTTTCAGGGTTTGTTTCAAGGGAGGATGTATCTTGTTTCATAAGGGTAACAGACGGCTGGTTCCTACCATGGCATGTGATTGTATGGTTGTTATGCTCACTGAACTGGATTATTTAATGTTTTTGATCACTTCCCTCAGGTTGATGATGTGGCACGACTACTTCTTTTAGGAGTGTGTGGAAGATGGTTAATGGTGATCAACTTTATGGACACCTGTCTTCTGCCCTTCTTGGACATCCATTTGATTTTCAATACTGCTCATAATGGGTTATTTTCTGTTCAGAATGAGGTCCTTTAAAATTACTTAGGCGCCATCTCCCTTTTCCAATATGGCTGCCTCATTTTTGGGTTTCTTCAGCTTGCATGGGTAGTCACTTTCCCTCCCTGACAGATTGTACTGGTTCCTCACCCGCCCAGGCTTGTGGAGCTTGTAGAATATTGACATTTGTCAACCCAGAATTCCTGGTTAAATGCCCTGTGTACCTTCTCATTCAAGCTTTGTCTTGGTGGGACTCCCTTCCACAGGGTTCTGAACAGTTGGGTTGGTGCTGTGGCAGGTGCTGTCTTTTGTTTTGTTTTTAGTTAGGTTCTAGTCAGTCCTGCTAAGTTTTTGGGCTATTCAGCCTTCTTTTGTCTAGGTTGTTTTAGGCTCCCCCTTCACTAGTGTTTGTGGACACCATTTTAATACCTGATCACATATTCCAATCTTTTTTTGCTCAGTGACCACTGATGAGGAGCCACCAATTCCTCCTAAGGGGTTAATAACAGTGCACCAAATATATAGGAATGCGCATCCGTGGGGAAAGACATGCTTTTTTTGCCGCACTTACGCGTGCTGAGTCGGTGGATATTTTATATCACTATGCTGTTGAAAACACTTGCAGCACCTAAACAGCTCTATTTGCAGACACATACACATACTTAGCCAACGCTGTGTCGAGCTGAAGCAGAAAACTTCTGCAGCATCCAGAAAGAGAGACAGAGGCGAACTTCCGTCATTGGGCAGTGAGTTGCTGTGATGGGTGGCATTAGACCCTTGATGAATGTGTGACTACAGGGCAACACTCCCACTCCTACCCCTGTTTTGGAAAGAACAAAGTGAAGCTTGGGAAGTTCTGAGGTGTTACAAGAAGGGTCAAGTATGGCCATACATTGCATATTCACATTTACTTAGTAAGTGACAAAGAGGGGGTTTACATAAACAAGGTAAGGGATCTAAATCCTGATGAAGGCCAAACTACCCAGAGTGGTGATAACAGGGCCAAACCATGTTGATTGAAGCAGTGTTGGGAACAAGGCTTGAACTCCCCGAGCTAATTCCTAATTTTTAATCCTGTCAAGGGTACCTAGAATAATATTAGGGAGGGTTCCCTTTTAGACAGTCTTATTATATATTCTAAATAGTGGATCCCTTGGACAGGGGGGTCATTGACTTAATATAATACATTTTGCTACACCCTGAGTGTTGGTCTGCACCAGAATGTTGTAGTACCCCACTTGATGAAGCCTGTCACTATTAAGTGGGTGACAGCAATTTTTATAAACCACTCGGGTTTCTTAATTTCTTTAATTAGAGGTTATAAAACATTTTTGATTGTTTTTTTCCTCTTTCCTTTTTCTGTGTGCTTTGGATACTGTCTGCCTGAAACACATTTTTCCTCATATTTTCCCTGTGTCTTCCACACTTCAGCAGAGTATAAATGAGGTTTTAAGTATCAGGCCTCGCTGGTCTTTGAGATCTTAATTTCATACTACATACTCAGGGCCCAATTCACAAAGACCCTCCGCAGTCATGGCGAAGGCTTTGCAATCATGGTGGAGTCTCTGCACTTGTGGAGGAATCACCGCAATAAGAATTCTCATTGCCCAAATTCCATCACAAGAGAGAAGACTCCCCCTCGACTGCAAATGTTGTGAATTGGGCCCTCAGCCTCTTTTTTAATTTGGGTCTTACTTTTGTTAGGTCTCTTGATATTTCAGGGGTGTCCTTGATTAGGACAATGGTTGTGAGGAGCTTTTTTTAGAGAGTTATACACTAGAATATAGCTCATCTCAGGTGGTCACCGATGGATCTTTATTGTTGAACAGTTAGGGGTTGTTAGTAGTCCTTTCCATGCTGGGGGCTTCACAAGCTCTTCTTCTGGTTCACTGCATCCTTTTCTTCTGGCATTTTTGTGACTATTGCCTACTTAATCCAGCATGTTGTTATTGCTTCAGTTTGCCCTTGAGTCTTTGCATCTCTGTGTAGTGTGTGGCTTGTTTTCCCTTGTCAATCTTTCCGTCTGGAGGGCTTGAAGAGTGACTGTGTTATGAACTTAACTGAAACCTTTTATGGGGGAAATTGGCTGTCTGTAACACTCCCACAAATGTACTACATGCCATCCAGGTTCTTCCAAGTGTCTTCATTACAATACACTGAAGATGTAGTTCTTATGAGACTGACTCCATACCTACTACATTGAAAATGAAGTGACTACTAACTTTACAAAAACTCAGGTTGTGGTGTTTGGCAGGCAGGTTAAAATGAAAGGGCGCTGGTCGCTGAGTATACAACCTGTCTCGATAAGCCTATGCAGGATGACCTGTCCTATCGATTACATCTTAATTCACTGAAGCCAAGGATTGCCTCCTTGATTGCAACATTTCAATCATTACATCGTAATTTACAAAGCCTGACATTCCTGCCACTTCTTACAGTGATATATTCTCCTTCTTTTTCATGTTCCCAGATAGTATCTCCATCCCCGAATCTGTTGGAACTCGGCCTGAAGTGCCAAGAAGCAGCACAAAAATGTTCCCTACTCAAGTTCATGTCGCTATTAAGACTCCCAGATCACTTACATAGTCAATTATGGAAATGAATTCAAACTGGCCTATTGACAAAAACAAACAGCTGGGCTCAGGCCCTTGAACAGGCAAGCCTGGTTTGAATGAAAAAGAGCTATGGGACCTCTCACTACCTCACAACTCCCGTAAAGTTTCCCTAAACAAACAAATATAGCCGTTATCATGGAACAGGGACAAAGAGTTTATTTAGCAAAAGAAGACGTGCATGGACGATCGTTGACACCTATAAACAACCCTGTCGGCAGCCACATCTAACAACTTTACTTAGATTATTTTACAAAAACAAGCTGCTATGGTTTGGTCTGTGTCAAACAGTTGAATGTATCCCTAGATGGCTCCTGAAACCTCTCACTACTAATTGCAGACTTTGCCACCTACATGAAGAAAGCCTGAATCACATTCTATAGATTTGCCTCATGCTGCTAACCGAACGTAAGGGTTTGTTGCGGAATAGTGTACCCAGCATGGTATTAGATCATGTCAGCGTGAGCTACTTTTTTGTTTGAATTATGAAACTCCTCAAGCAATTGCAGCCTTCATAAAAATTATCATAAAATTCAGACATGTTACTGGCAGCGAGTGCTTCAATGGCTGTTTTGCCGCCGGTACGAGAAATACTTTGAGCTGCTATGGGGCAGTAACATCGTCGCTATTATCAAGAATTATGGATGTTGCGATACTTTCTGTACAAGTTTACAATTTAATTGCTTTGCACTTTTTGCGAAATATTCACCAATGTTCCCATCTTTATTCTCGCTGACTGAGTAACAAGAATGTATGGACGTAGAGATACTATTTGTTCTAGTTGACAACTTTCCTGTATTGCACTATTAGGGAAATGTGCAGAAATATCTCTGCACTTTAATTTTGGCGCATTGCTGAAATAACATAGGATACTGCAAGCAATAACAATACTATCTCCTCTAGTTACAATTTTACTGTTTTTGCAGTTTTAGCGAAATTTGCACAAATATTTCTATCTTTGTTGTAGCTGATTAAGCACATAATTATACAAGTATGTGGAGGTGGTTCCTGTCAGCAATGGAGTTGCAATGCTATAGGTTCAGCAAGCCCCCCCCAAATGTGGTTCTAGTGGTCTTATATTCCCTCTCCATTGCATTCCTGAGACGACTTGTTTGTGTGTGTGCTTGGTCCATTCTATGTTTACTTGGCATGTAATTCAAATGATTCGTGTTCCTCTGATATAGGTGTTCTTGCTCTGTCTGCTCCACTTGGGACCTGTAGATTGCCCTCCGGGTTTTCCAGTCTTCTGGTAACAGCCTTGGCTGCTCATCTGTTGTGATGTTCCTTTGTCTCATCTGGTGATATGGCTTCTTTCCTGGTACTACAAATTGCTGTTTGGTAGTAAAACATCACTTTGCATGTGCCATTTCTTAGAGTGCTTCTGTTCTGCTTCCTGGCTTTAAGATCATTGACATTGGGGTTGTTCTTGTCAGGCTTTCTGGCCTAGTGTTTCTTCTGTGGTTGTTTGACCTACGATGATGTGTTCTGACTTGCTGCCCATTTCCCTTTTCTCTGGGTTGGGGGTGTGCTTGTGTATCTGACTGGTCATTTATTTTAGGCCTTGACTACTTCTCCTCCTTTATCGCAGGGCCTCTAGGGGTCTTCGGTACTCTTTTGACTCCAATTTCTTGTTCCTACACTGCCGACGCTTCTTCATGGCACTGGTGCTGTTCTCATGCTTTTGAAGTCGCTCCCCGAGAGGTTTGACCCCTTTTTGGGCTATGAAAATTCTCCAATTGGGTACATATTAGCAACTGTTTGGGCTTCCTTCTTTATCATGATGGACTGAGCCTCAGGGTGGTCGCTGATGGGCTGAACTTTAGTGAGAGCTCCTTCTGTTTAATTTTGTGTTACTGGTTTGACTACACACTTGCTGTGTTGATAACTTATGGTGTGCCTTTTTGTTAGTTGTGTCACGGAAAGCCAGTGGGAGGCTTTGGCATTCCCTGTAAATAATGATTGGGAGAAGGACAAGGTACACAGAGGGAATGTCCTGATTATTTAGCAGTAATGTTTATTATCCCTACTCTTGCTCATCCCAGTCCTTCTGGTTGATCCACCCTACCTGTACTGGTCCGGATGTTGGTTCGGGCTGGATATATCAGGAAGAAGCTGGGAATATCTGCGTTTTTATGGCACCCATCAGTGGTGGGCATAGTCTGAAGTTTCTGCAAATTCCTAGCATTTTCTGTTCTCAAATAAGTGTGATAACCTCATATATCATCACTGTGATGAGGATGAGTAGGACTGACAATAATGAAGATTACTGGTAAGTAATCGGGTCATGTCTCATGTCTATTACAGATATAGGTAGCAATAAGAAAAAAGGAATATTGTACTTCCTTCAACATTTCATTCTTGCCTTGATCCTTTACTTTTATGTGTTGTGTATTTTTTCTTGACTTTTTTCTAACATATATGTAATATGCTTGAAAAATATTTTAGTAAAAAACATCTAATCTCTGTAAGCAATCCCTCTGGACATCTTTGACTTGATTCATCATAAATATTTATATTTTAAATAATAGTGTGCATTTTAGGTCCATCTATTTTTAACTGGCTGCTTATACCTATAATAAATCGCTGTATGTGAGTATGTAACAGACAGAAGGTTTTGATAAACATTATCTGAAAAAGAGCAAGTGTGTGTCATAGGGTGTGATGTCACTTCCTGTAATGTCATAAGTAGTTAAATGTCTGTGATTTTACGTCCAATATCAATATAATTTTCCTCAAACAATATTACTCGAGGCAGCAGTTCTTTGGGAGGTGACCTGGAAAATGTTAAATATAATGTTAACTGAATACCCCTGTGGGGGTTTTCATTGAATGCACGTCCTCATGAGTTCATTTCACTGTTCAATTTTGTGGTGATTGCAACCATGTTGAATCGTTGTTTTCTTTTTATGTAGAGGTGTGAGAAGTTTAGATTTCTAGCAGCCTTCAGCCATATGGCCTTATGGGAACTGGTAACATAAAAGTACCTAGTAAACAATGAAAGTACATACATGCTTTTTGCAGGCACACTTGTGATATAATCCTTGATATTTAATTATCTTAGAGGCAAACAGAGACACTGCGGCGGTGTTCACAGAAACACTTTAGAGGAGTCATCCATTCAAGCGAGAAAAAATTTCTCTTTACCCTGTCTCGCTTCACTAACAATCACCAACAATCAACATCCCAGAATTTTTTTTTGTTTGTCAGCTGGGTTTTGAGACATACAGTGATATTACTCACCCAAAGTGTCCTTTTATAATGGCGTGATATTTGCTTACGAGTAGCACAAATCAGCAGAAACTATACAGGTGCAGTGACAGAAGGCTGAGTTGGAAGATATGTTTCTTGATAGAGATACGTAATGATTTTTTACCTGATATCAATTGTATATATATTTTAGCGTCATATATTGGCTGTGACTGAAAACACAAAACACACAGGGCCATATTTATACTTTTAGACGCACAACTGAGCCAACGAGGTTGTGCGTCAAAAATGTTAACGCCGGCTAACGCCATTCCAAAGCGCCATGCGGGCGCCTTATTTATGGAATGAGGTTAGCCGGCGGAGCTGACTGGTGTGCTTAAAAAAAAATGACCCACACCAGGCAGCGCCGGCGTAGGGGAAAATGGAGCTTGGGCGTCAAAAAATGGGGCAAGTCGGTCTGAGGCAAAAAATCTGCCTCAACCCGAGTTGCGCCATTTTTTTTTACTCCCACCCTCCATTGACATGACTCCTGTCTTAGCAAAGACAGGAGTCATGCCCCCTTGCCCAATGGCCATGCCCAGGGGACTTCTGTCCCCTGGGCATGGTCATTGGGCATAGTGTCATGTAGGGGGGCACAAATCAGGCCCCCCTATGCCACAATAAAATTCAAAAAAAAAAAAACTTACCTGAACTTACCTTAAGTTCCCTGGGATGGGTCCCTCCATACTTGGGCGTCCTCCTGGGGTGGGCAAGGGTGGCAGGGGGTGTCCCTGGGGGCATGGGAGGGCACCTCTGAGCTCCTTCCGAGCCCACAGGTCCCTTAACGCCTGCCCTTACCAGGCGTTAAGAAATGACGCAAAAGCGGCTGGATGTCATTTTTTTTTACCCGCCCACTCCCGTGTGCCATTTTTGCACGGGAGTTTAAATAAGGCGCACATGCCTTGGAGTCATTTTTTAGACGGGAACGCCTACCTTGCATATCATTAACGCAAGGTAGGTGCCCACGCTAAAAAAAGACGCAAACTCCAAGATCTTTGGCGCTAGACGGGTCTAACGCCAAAGTATAAATATGGAGTTAGCTTTGCGTCGGATTTGCGTAAAAAAAAACAACGCAATTCCGGCGCAAACAGAGTATAAATATGCCCCACAATACCTTAAAAAATATGAAAAGACTGTAAGTGCACAGAGGTAATGTGGAGATCACTTGATCTGATCTACATTCCCTTAAGGAGCCACTGCCTGATGGAGGAGGGAATTCTTAAGAGAAAGTGATCCAGTTCACTCCGACCCTGTCAGCCACGGCTGAAAGAATAGCCAAAAATTGCCCCATTCCAAAATGTAACAGCAACTATGTTACAATAATTATTTCGAATTATACATTACTGAAAAAAAAGTTCCTTTCAATTAAAAGTAATGTGCATTGGCACATACATAAAAAAATGAAAGACTCTGGGATTCACCCTACAGCTGGGCACTGCAGGTAGCGATTAACATGCTTTTTTCAGAAAACTAATGCTGCGCCTTCCTCAGCTAATTAGGAAATCTGTTCTGGTCTAACGCCTGCTGCTCATGAATAGATGATATCCCTCCAACAAAGTGGATATTTTTCTGCAACAGAAACTACATTTCTGTGGTTATACATGCTAATCACTCATTTCCAAGAATGTCTGTCCTTGCTCACTTTTTGCCGTAAGTTTTTTGTCCAAGATTGGGAGTGGATGATCGGACAGCCAATGGGAAAGTAGGGAAGCAAAATAAGGAGGGGGGGGGCGTTGTAGCAGGTGTATGAATCTGTTTAAATTATTTGCGGGAAAAACAAAGACTCCAGTGATATTTTAATATGTAGATCCAAATTACTTAGCAATGTTATGGTCAGTGTGACTGTCTTGGAAAAACTAAGGTCAAACCGACTAGAAATTCTGCAACATGGCATGTGCAATAAGCGTTACCATCTCATTACATGTTACTCATCAACTTTTGTACATGTGCTTCTTGTCTCGTTTTGTTACACTCTGGAACGTTTTACATCAATCAAAATGTTCATCTCGACATCTACAGAATCGGCAAAATAAATATTCCATATCATGAATACATCTTAATACACTAAAAGCTAGTTCCAAAGATGTAAGGGCTGCCATATGGCGCCTTACCATTGCAATCTGAATGGCACATAACATGTGTAAGGATGGCAAAGCATTGCGACCTTCTTAGAATACATGACTGTAGTCAGAACCTGTGCTACAACATGTGGAACTGCTGACCACTGCCACAATCCCTGAAGCTGCATGCCACCCATGGATCTGTGTGATGCAATCCACGCAGCTGTGGGCACAGCCCATGGAACTGTCGGGTGCAATCCAGGGAATTGCAAGCAACTGTAATTAGGAGCCAAGTTTTGAATGCTTTTGTAGGTTTAGATGAGCAAACTCCCACATAGAAGTCAACAGTCTGTGCAGAAGGTGGCATGGATCGCCAAATCCCGAAACATATGTGTTCTTGAACGCAGAACTTTCCACTTCCTTTTCGTCCTATCATTAAATTTTTCTTTTACACGTACAATTCGGTGGTTTGTTCTTCTATGTGGATCAAAGAAACGTTCAATACATTTTAGACTTATCCTTTGCTAGGAGGCAGAGATCTCCATTTTTGCCAACCCCATCATGGTCGGACAGATGTGATTCAGTTTTCAGTATAATTTGTCTTTCGTGGGTGTAGAGGGCGGAGGTGACTTCCAGGTCCTACTTGCAGGTTCCAGCCTAGACTGTCTCTTGGGTCTACAGATTTCTGTAGGTCGTGGGAGGATGGGTGGGCAGTGGCTGGATCCAAAGCCATGAAACAGCGACAGGGACTGCTGGTACTCCGCGCTCTACTCTGAGGTGCTGCTGGGAAACGTCTGTGCATGAGACATCTCTGCTGCACTGACACAGTAACCTGGAAGAGAAGGAGGGTGGAATCTATTAAAATAGAATGACAATAGTATCACACAACCCAAATTAGTTTTTTAGTTATCAGTGGGGGAAACTCGGATCTTGACTCAAGGAAAATATGTATGGATCAATGCATGCGTTTAAAACACTCACTGCCATGAACCCTTGCTCTGAAATGACATCTCTCTGAAGATCAAGTGCTAGTTCACAATATTGGGCTTGATTACAACTTTGGAGGAGGTGTTAATCCGTCCCAAAAGTGACGGACATACCACCACCCGTATTACGAGTTTCATAGGATATAATGGACTCGTAATACGGCTGGTGGTATATCCGCACTTTACAGTCACTTTTGGGACGGATTAACACCTCCTCCAAAGTTGTAATCAGGCCCTTTGTGTAATTAGTAGGTTATAGTAATCTCTCTATGTTTGAATACCGGCATACAGGTTTACAGGTAAGCAGTACATGAATTAAACTACTTTTCAAAATGCAGCATTAAACTGTAATAATACGTCGACATGGCAACATTTTGAGGTAATTCTTTTGGCACAATTGGTCATCAGAACTTAGACTTGTGTACATTACGGTCACTGAAAATGTTCACAAAGGTCTAAAACATTGTCTAAAAAATATTGCTATATGATTTAATTCCAACAATAATAACATCAATATTATTAATAATGACAATAATATTACCACTGCCACTAGCAATAAAAAGGAATGAGTTAAAGTACCCGAAAACAATTGCCCAAAACCCTTCCAGCCATTCTGTCAGAGTCAGTGACGCAGTCCTCCCAAACCTACAAGAAGTTGTTAGCCCTCTACAATCTCCACCTAAAAAAATTGACTGATTTTAGTTTTATGGATCAACATCACCTTCACTTTAATGGAAAGACGACGTTTATAATGAGATGTGGGAATTGTTTCTATATTAAGAATGTTAGAATTGAAGAGACGCCCTCCTTTGCCTATTTGGGGGTTTCATTTCACAGCAAAGTGGCATGGAAACCAATGGTGGAAAATAGAGCAGCACTGTTAGAAAACTCTGTAATGGGCTACAGTGCTTTTGCAAGAAATAAGTTGCAACTCCGGTTAAAGAGCTTCTGTCTGTCTATGAGTTTAAGTGTGGTTCAGTGGCATGCTATGGGGCAGGCATATGGAGGATGGTTGAGCTGGGTCCAATTCAGAGAGTTGAAAACTCTTTTACGAGATGCATGATAGTGATGCCACATAGTGATGCTACACGTTTTTGTGTCATGAGGAGCTGGGCATGCTTTATATTTAGGATAAAATCAAGTTAGCTCTGTTATTGTTGTGGCTGGATACCTGGACAAAAGAAACTGTTCATTTGAATCATTCAATTATAATGATTGCTTGGCCTTGGATGGGGCCCGTCATATCACATGGGTGGCTTATGTTAAATCAATGTTGGAGCAGATCAGACTTTCAGAGTTGTTCACCTCCCCTAACAACTGTAGCTCCTTTTCTAAAAAGAGTTTGATAGAGAAGTTTGTGGCTTGGTGAAGCCTGGTGTGAGCTGCGGCTAACCTGAACAAATTATCAGTTAAAATGTACAGGTAAATTACCTGTCAGGAAGGGTTCAACCCTACTCTTTTGAGATATAGAATGGGCCGCACCGCTTTATCCTCAAAAGATTTTCCTTTGATTTAATTCCCCTGATGGTGGGTTTTACTCCCAAGTGTAATTCACATACCAATTTAGGTCCCTGCCCTTGAGATGGTAGCTCTGTTCAGTCAACTTTATGTATTACGGGGCATAGTTATAATTTGTTTGCGCTGAATTTGCATCTTTTTTTTTTTACGCAAATTCGGCACAAACCTAACTCCATATTTATATTTTGACATAAGACACATCTAAAGTCAAAATATAGAGGAGTGTACCATTTTTGGATGCGTGCACCCACCTTGTGTCAATGAGATGCAAGGTAGGCGTTCCCGTCTAAAAAATTGTGCTATCCCCATAGCCCTATATTTATCCCCCCATGCTAAAATGACGCAGGGATGGGAGAAGGGGCTAAATCCATTATTTAACGCCTGGGTCAGACTAGGCATTAGGGGACTATTGGACCCATTTCCATGGCTAAACACCATGCAATGAGTTCACAGGTTCCCTCCGGAAGCCCCAGGAACACCCCCACCCGACTTGAGGGACACCGGAGGATGGGGGACCCCATCACAGGTAAGTCCAGGTAAGTATTTTTTTTGTCATCGAGGACCCCATCTTGGGGCCTCCTGCATGGCACAGGGTTCAGTGGCCATGCCCAGGGGAAACTTGTCCCCTGTCCTGGCCATTGGGGTGGTGGGCATGACTCCTGTCTTTCCTAGGACAGGAGTCATGTTTTAGGGTGGTTGTGCGGCAGGAAATGGCGCTAGTACGGTCAGAGGCATTTTTTTTGCCTCTTACCAGGCCAGCATCATTTTTTGACACACAACGCCCTCCTTCCCTACCGCCACCCCAGCAGGCTAGAGTCTTTTTTGAAGACATTAGCCCAGGTTTAGCGCTGGCTTGCGCCATTCTTTTAAAATGGCGCCCGGCTGGCACTGTGGAATGGCGCAAACCGGAGCTATAGTTTTTGCCACAAAACTGTGTTTGCGGAGTTTTGAGCCAAAAAGTATAAATCTGGGCCTATGTTTTTATGTCCTTTGTATTGTACTCCTTGAAAAAAGCTCCTGTGCCCGCTGCTGAAGGCTATGAATCTTTGGCATTGCAAGTCAGCCCTGCCATTTCTACACCAGATGTATTCACCTTTGGTGTTCTACACTGCTGCAAATTGTATTTGGCAGGTGCTATTTTTAAGAAGACATTTGCCCAGTTGACTTCTGCCATTGATGATTTCTCTTTTTAGCTGATGTTTTATAATGTTTAGAACGTGTCTCTGCTTTTTAGCTGCTTTTACATATTTGTATGTACTATTTATTATTAATTGTTTTTTTTGTGATGTGCTTTCATACCACTGAAGTGCAGCAAATAAAGCTTTTCTTGATTGACTGACTGTACCAAGGAAAGTCTATTAACATGCAAGATAGTACCTTTACGCCAAACCTTCAGCCTGCAGATTATGGAGCAGAGGGGGATATTTATAGTACCCTAGTGCCATCTTGCGCCACATTAACGTTATTATTTTTTACGTTAATATGGCCCAACGAGGCCGAAATCTCAGTGCCGTATTTACAGGGTGGCGCAATGCATGCATTGCGCCACACTGTAACCCTTTGCCTACATTATGCCTGCGCCAGGCATAATGTATGCAAAGGGGGCGTTCCCCCGCTAGGCAAGCCGGAAAAATGGCGTAAGGAAATCTATGAGATTTCCTTGCACCATTTTTTACGGCATTTTTAAGCCTGATCAAGAGTAGGTGTTAAAAGGGGGCTTCCATTCTTTAGAATGGAGCCCTATATACTCTGCAGGAGTAGTGCCAATATGATAGCGCTACTCCGGCAGAGTACATCAATAGCGTCATGTGAAATGACGCTCTTGCCTCCTACACTGCACCATGGTGCATCGTAAGTTTATTACAGTGCACACATGGTGGCTGTAGGGAGGTGCTAAAAGCTCAGGGAAAGTGGCATTACACTCTGTGCAGTGCTACTTTCCAAAACTCTGCCCCAGAGTGTGAAAACCCTATTCATACTTATTCCTGTGACTCGCATTACAGCATTGTACCTTACATAGCAATTTCACTCATCCTTCAACTGAAAATACCAACACAAACTCCAACATTCTTGTCTCACAAAAGTCGGATCATTTACCTTCATGCATTCCTTTAAACAAGCACTGCACAACTGTAAATGGCCCCCTGATCCCCTCCTATTATTTTCCTAGAACATTGTGGGCTAGCATTGGAAAATCACAGATGCAGACTAGGGAACTTTTATTAACCTTCATGACATAATACTTTGGCAAGAGACATGGGCTATATAAAAATTTCACAGATTGGGTTACTCTACCTTTAGTATAGAAGCAGTACTCTACCTTTAATATAGAAGCAGTACCCTCTAGAGCTGGTCGCCACTTGGCTTTCTAATTTGGGTAAAAAATATACCAATCATAACAATAAAAAAGCTGGAGTTTGGTACTAATAATATCTTGGGTAGGTTTATAAGGGGAAGTAATAGTAGTAAGGTAGATTTATACAATGTATATAACCATTCTGTGCGGAGAAATAAAGAATCGCTCATGCTAAAAATTCTCACTCAACATCTTTTCGACAGATCGGATAGCTCCCCCTTCATAATTGCTGGAGACTTGAACACTACTATTGAGCCTAAAGATGGCTTAGATTCGGCCACTGACCTTGAAGAAAAAGCCAGAAGCATACTTTAACTTGAGAGTGAACCCTTACCTGCATGGACAGTCTCTGCCATACAACTATTGTCAATTATCCTGAATTACGGTTTGCGCACCTGTAACAGGAGAATTACATCTGACAGATAGTGTGCCTATATATTCACACGGGCGCTAGCCATAGCAGAATCGAATATGTACTCCTACACATCTACTGATTTTGAAATACTGAGTAGACCAGATAGTGATCATAATGCCCTTACGTTATCTCTGAAAGGTAACCTTTTGAGGAAGATCATTGATTTGGGACCACAATCAAAAATGGTCCAGGCTAAGTTTTTACACTGCTCTACTAATACAAATCTAAAACACCTTTATTGACATTCCTGAACCTTTTACTGAGCACCCATCAGATATAGCTCCTTTACTTGCTCTCCATGAAGCTTGGTACTCTAACAAGTGCAGTAAGGCCAAAGGGCAACTAATTGAAGCTGTCATGAAAGGATCCCAAGAGGCAATTTACATTGCTCGTTCTAACCAAAAACAGATCACAACAACTTCAAAACAGAGTTGAATTAATATAATTTGGTTAGTCCTGGTAGAGGCAATGAAATATAAAAACACTCAGTCCCCGATTTATACTTTTTGGGGCAAAACTGCACTAACGCAATTTTTCACTAAAAAGTTTAGCACCGGCTTGCACCATTTCTGTGCACCAGCCGGGCACCATATTTATGGAATGGTGCAAGCCGGTGCAAAGGTTAGGGTAGTGTAAAAAAAAATGACGTTAGTCGGGTGGGGCTGGCAGTATGGAAGAAGGTGGTTTTGCACCAAAAAATGATGTTAGGCAGGTTAGAGTATCAAAAATGACTCTAATCTGCCTAGAGTAATTGTCTGATGCAAAACTATCCATACCACATGACTCCTGTCTTAGAAAAGACAGGAGTCACGCTCACCACCCCAATGGCCAGCACAGGGGACCAGGGTCCCTTGGGCATGGCCATTGCACCCTGTGCCGTGTTTGGGGACCCATGTCGGGGCACCCAATGACTTTAAAAAAAATTAAATAAAATACTTACTTGTACTTTCTTGTACTTACCTGTACTTACCTGGGATGGGGTCCCCCATCCTCCGCTGTCCCTCTGGTGCGGGTGGGGGTGTCCCTGGGGCCTAGGGAGGGCACCCTTGGGCTTATTCCATGGTGTTACACCATGAAAATAGGCCCACAGGTCCACTAACACCTGCCCTGACCCAGCCATTATAAAATGGGGCAAAGCAAGCTTTGCGCCATTTTTTGACCCCTCCTACCTCCTGTGCACCATTTTTGAACGGGAGTATAAATATAGCATTAAGGCGACAGAGTAATTTTTTGCATGGGAACGCCTACCTTGCATCTCATTTAAGCAAGGTAGGTTTCCACATCCCAAAAATGACTTTAACTCCATAAATTTGGCGCTCGACGGGTCTAGCGCCAAATTATAAATATGGAGTACGTTTTGCACCGAGTTAGAGTATTAAAAAAATTATGCTAATTTGTTGCAAACAGAGTATAAATATGCCCCTCAGACCTTCTGGCATATACTTGCTCATGGCAACTCCAATACCTACAGCCCCATTGAACTATCCATCCAACCACAACAGTTGGTGGAACACTTTATGACTATGAATGCCGAAACCAGAACAGGGGCAGAAGCAATATTACAGGATGCACATGATCTGGCAACTGTAACTGATATTGATCGTATCCACTTTCTGCTTGATAATGCACTCAGGGCCATCCAGTCTTTGCAACCCGGGAAGGCACAGGCCCCGACAAAGTTCCAGACAATCTGTTTTGCACAAAATCTTCTATATGGGGCCCTTATATAAATGCTTTACTAAACAGGATTATGGCAGGAAGGAAAGTCCCGGACTTATGGTGCAGTGTCGAGTTAATCTCATTGTTTAAAAAAGGTGACAGATTAGTCCCTAACAACTATCAACCCGTCAGCCTGATTGATAACCTCCAGAATGTGTTTTCCTGTCAAGTTCTGGTTAAACTAGTTAGTTGGATTGAGGAGGCCTCCAGTCTGTCTCCTTTTCAGGCAGACTTGCATTCCAGGGTTTGCACATTCAATCAGATTTTTCGATTCAGTCTTACTGTTTTGAAATACCTTAGCCTCTCCAAGGACCACTTATATATGGCCTTCAAAGACCTTAGGGCTGTTTTTGACTGAATGCCTAGGCAGCACTATGGTCCACCCTTGCAACAATGGGCATCAATTTTTCACTGTTAGAAGTACTCATCAGGCTATCTGAAAACACCTTTGCACAAGTTAGGTGGGGAATACATTGCGAGTTGAATGACTGCAAACCAGTTAAGTGCGAGGTGCACCAGGGATGCGTTCTTGCACCAACACTGTCCTCTTTGTACATAAACGATGTTGTTCATTTTCTTAGCACATGTGTTCATGACTCCTCCAGGCTGGGTGGCTGTCCCATCCCAGGGCTGCTATTTGCAGACAACATACTTCTCTTATGTCTTACCCCTCCTGGTCTCCAAAATTTGCTTAATAAAGTTGTTGATTTCTGCTATTTCTGTGGTTTAGAGGTGAACACCATAAAAACTAAAATCATTATATTTAAACCCACAGATCTAGCAGAGATGGGTTCACAACGAAGGTGCTGTCACTGCAAATAGTTGATAAATTTGATTATTTGAAAGAGTTGATAAATCCAGAAACTGCAAATCTCACATTCAAAAATGTGAATTAAGTTTTCTTCACAGCACTTCAGCAATAACAAAGACATACAGGGCTACCATCCCCAAATCTGTCTTCCCCGCCATAGAAGTCTATAGAATACAGACAGCATCCCTGTATAGGGCTGATAATTGGGGGATTGGAAACAGAAGTCTGAGCCTTAAAGAGAATTGCTTTTTGAGATCTTTGTTTAGATTAGCCTAGAGCACCCTTATTACTCCACCATTCTGTGACACAGGGCTCAAAGGGTATGGTGCAGTAGCTTTGCTAAAACCCCTTCTTTATTGGGTTAGGTTGCGAACCACCCCCAAACTTCAGCAATACAGGCTTGCTGCTGAGGAAGTCTTGAACTTACTCAAAACACACCTTTTGCCCTGGTTTGTGTACGTTGAATTCCGTCTTAATGACCTGGGTTTAAGTGGTTACTGAAGAAGACCTTCATCAATTAACTCTGGCGTTAAGGTCGCAGTAAAAACTGGTTTTGGAACAGGGAAGCCATTGGCCATCATTGAAATGCTAAACCTGGGGGGCTGGTGGAGAATTTTCATCCATCAAACCTGCACCAGCATTGCAACCATATATGGATGCAATCCAACTGCCACAGGCCTGCACTTCGTTTATAAAATTCAGGCTATGTTTATTATTAGTTAATAAATTTACAAATAAATGGATAACCAATTGTTCGAAATGGGGTCTTTGGTTGGCAGTCAGGTTACCCCCTGTCCAAGCAAGGATCCTCACTCTAGTCAGGGTAAGTCACACACAATCCAAATTATCCTGTGCCCACCCTCTGGTAGCTTGGCACTGAGCAGTCAGGCTTAAATTAGGAGGCAATGTGCAAAGTATTTGTGCAATAAATACCACAATATAACACCACACAGTGTTTAGAAAAATATATGATATTTATCTGAATAAATGCAGGTCAAAATGATTAAAGATGAAATAAGCAACGGTAGGGATATCACTTGAAGTGATATCAAGTGTCTTTAGAGTTAAAAGATTACTGTAAAAGCAATAAAATGTGTCTTAAGTTCTCCTAGAAACAAAAAATGCCTCTTACAGGGCAAAGTACCTGGTTCACGTTGAAAAATCCTGGAAAGGGACTGCAGAGGAGGAGATGCGTGGAAAATGGTGAGTATGCATCGGTTTTGCCCCTCCGCACACGGACTTGCATAGTTATTTTCCACGCGGGGAAGACGTTGCGTCGATTTCCGGCACGTGGACTTGGATCCTCTTCGGGTTGTGGGGTTTTCAGACGCCCTGGGGATGATGCAGGGAATCCTGGGCTTGCAAAGCGAAGTGACAGTGGCTGCGCCAATTCCGGTAGGCGATGCGTGGAATTTTCTTCCGCACGGCAGGTGCTGCATCGATTCCTCTCAGGAAGTCGGGCGGCATAGTTCTGAGTCAGCTTGCATCGATCCAGTAGGGCTTTGCGTTGAAGTTCCGATCACGTCACTAGTGCTGCCTCGATCTTCTGTGGCAAAGTCGGGCTGTGTCATTCCGGACTCGGCGTGCGGTGAAATTTTCACCGTGAGCAGGCTGTGCATTGTTCTTGGCAGGCGGTGCGTCGAATTTTCACCGCACAGGGATTTCAGCTGCAGGAGAGAAGTCTTTTTGGACCTGAGACTTCAGGGAACAGGAGGCAAGCTCTATCCAAGCCCTTGGAGAGCACTTCTGCAGCAAATCAAGAGAGCAGCAAGACAGCAGAGCAACAGCAAGGCTGCAGTCCTCTTCAGAAAGCAGTCAGGTGAGTCCTTTAGGCAGCCAGGCAGTTCTTCTTGTCAGGGTGCAGGTTCTGGTTTCTTCTCCAGGAAGTGTCTGAGGTGGTAGGGCAGAGGGCCTGTTTTTATACCCAAATGTGCCTTTAAAGTGAGGGAGACTTCAAAGAGTGGCTTAGAAGTGCACCAGGTCCCCTTTCAGTTCAATCCTGTCCGCCAGGGGTCCCAGTAGGGGGTGTGGCAGTCCTTTGTGTGAGAGCAGGTCCTCCACCCTCCCAGCCCAGAAAGACCCATTCAAAATGCAGATATATGCAAGTGAGGCTGAGTATCTTGTGTTTGGGGTGTGTCTGAGTTAATGCACAAGGAGCTGTCAACTAAACCCAGCCAGACGTGGATTGTAAGGCACAGAAAGATTTAAGTGCAGACAAATTTTCACTTTCTAAAAGTGGCATTTCTTTACTAAATAAGACCTTCCTACTCCTTTCAGATCAGCAGCTACAACTCAAACAATGTATGAGGGCAGCCCCAATGTTAGCCTATGAAGGGAGCAGGCCTCACAGTAGTGTAAAAACTAATTTAGGAGTTTTACACTACCAGGACATGAAAACTACACAGGTACATGTCCTGCCTTCTACCTACACAGCACTCTGCTTTAGGGGTTACCTAGGACACACCTTAGGGATGACATGTGTAGAAAAAGGGGAGTTTTAGGCTTGGCAAGTACTTTTAAATGCCAAGTCGAATTGGCAGTGAACTGCCCACACAGGCCTTGCAGTGGCAGGCCTGAGACAAGGTTAAGGGGCTACTGAAGTGGGTGGCACAATCAGTGTTGCAGGTCCACTAGTAGCTTTTAATGTACAGGCCCTGGGCACATACAGTGCACTCTACTAGGGATTTATAAGTAAATTAAATAGCCCAATTGGGTGTGATCCAATGTTACCATGTTTAAAAGGAGAGAGCATGTGCACTTTAGCACTGGTTAGCAGTGGTAAAATGTGCAGAGTCTAAAAACCAGCAAAAACAGTATCTCAAAAGTGGAGGGAGGCAGGCAAAAAGTTAGGGGTGACCACACTGAAGCTGTCAGGTCTAACACCAATTAAACCAAATTGACAGAATTTGCACTTTGTAATCATGTGATCGAGGACGTCGAACATGTGTTATTGCTTTGCCCAGAGTATATTAGGCCCAGGCGGACTTGGATTAACACACTTTGCATCAATTTAGGCATAAAACATTATAAAGTTTATGGTCGGACACCAGTCTTCTTATAGATTTTGGGCTAAGTCCGTAATTATATGTCGTGTGGTGGCACAGGAATCAGATGGGCATCATGTTTTGACAATTTAGTATGCTCTTTCTTTACAAATCGCTTCCTTCATTACTGTCAATTAACCCCTTCTGTGCCGCGGACGTAGTGGTTACGTCCTCGGCACAGCAGCACTGTGCCGAGGACGTAACCACTACGTCCTCGGCACACAGCCCAGAGGGAGCGCTCTCGCTCCCTCTGTGTGCTTCCCCCACCCCCCCAAAGTCAGGGATGGAAGGGGAAGCCCTTCCCCTTCCACCCCCGACCCCCCACCCCCCCATAATGACGTCAGCGCACGATCGCGCGCTGACTTCATTATGGGGTTCTCGCCGCACAGGAAGCCATTTGCTTCCTGTGCGGCGAGCGGAGAAGAGGTGAGTTCCTCTTCCCGGTGGGTGGGGGCTTTGGTCTAAAGAGGCACCGGAGGAAAGGAAAGGCTTTTCCTTTCCCCCAGTGTCTCTTTGAGCATTCCTGCTGCCCGATCGCATTGCGATCGGGCAGCAGGAATGCCCACTAGACACCAGGGATTTCTTTTTTGTGTTTACTTTCCTGTTTCTTGTTGGCGGGGAGCGGCCCCTTGGGCAAGGGTCACTCCCCTTTGGGGGGCAATTAGTTACGGCCATTTCTGCCCCCCTTGGGGGCAGATTGGCTACTTTTTAGCCAGATCTGCCCCCAAGGGGGGCAGAAAACACTAGATCACCAGGGATTTATATGTTTATGTGCATTTATGTGTGGGGGGGTGCCCCCTTGGGCAAGGGGCGCCCCCCCCAAGGGGGCAGAGAACTGTTGGCCTTTTCTGCCCCCCTTGGGGGCAGATCGGCCTATTTTTTTTAGGTCCATCTGCCCCCAAGGGGGGCAGAAGCCACTTAGGCACCAGGGATTGTGTGTGTAGTGGATGGGGGGCGCCCCCTTGGGCAAGGGTCGCTCCCCTTTGGGGGGCATGTGTTTTAGGGCCATTTCTGCCCCCCTTGAGGGCAGATTGGCTACTTTTTAGCCAGATCTGCCCCCAAGGGGGGCAGAAAACACTAGATCACCAGGGTTTTTTATTTTTATGTGTATTTATTTGTGGGGGGGTGCCCCCTTGGGCAAGCAGCGCCCCCCCAAGGGGGCAGAGAACTGTTGGCCTTTTCTGCCCCCTTGGGGGCAAATCGGCCTATTTTTTTTAGGTCCATTAGGCACCAGGGATTGTGTGTGTAGTGGATGGGGGGGCAAGGGGGGCAGAAACCACTAGAACGCCAGGGATTTTTTTTTATGTGTTTATTTTTGTGGGGGGGCGTCCCCTTGGACACGGGGTGCCCCCCCAAGGGGGGCATTGACCTGTTGGCCATTTCTACACCCCCTGGGGGCAGATGGGCCTATTTTGTTAGGCCCACCTGCCCCCAAGGGGGGCAGAAGCCACTTAGACACCAGGGATAGTGTGTGTGTGTGTGTATGTGTGTGTTAGTGGATGGGGGGGGCCTTGGGCAAGGGTCGCCCCCTACCCAGGCCATTTCTGCACCCCTTGGAGACAGATCAGCCTATTATTTTTAGGCTGGTCTGCCCCCAAGGGGGGCAGAAACCACTAGAACGCCAGTTTTTTTTTTTTATTTGTTTATTTTTGTGGGCGGGCGTCCCCTTGGTCACGGGGCGCACCCCCAAGGTGGGGCATTGACCTGTTGGCCATTTCTACACCCCCTGGGGGCAGATGGCCCTATTTTGTTAGGCCCACCTGCCCCCAAGGGGGGCAGAAGCCACTTACACACCAGGGATAGTGTGTGTGTGTGTGTGTGTGTGTGTGTTAGTGGATGGGGGGGCCTTGGGCAAGGGTCGCCCCCCCAAGGTGGGGCATTGACCTGTTGGCCTTTTCTACACCCCCTGGGGGCAGATGGGCCTATTTTGTTAGGCCCACCTGCCCCCAAGGGGGGCAGAAGCCACTTAGACACCAGGGATAGTGTGTGTGTGTGTGTGTGTTAGTGGATGGGGGGGCCTTGGGCAAGGGTCGCCCCCCACTTTGGGGGCACATGTACCTAGGCCATTTCTGCACCCCTTGTAGACAGATCAGCCTATTATTTTTAGGCTGGTCTGCCCCCAAGGGGGGCAGAAACCACTAGAACGCCAGGGTTTTTAAAAAATGTGTTTATTTTCGTGGGGGGGCGTCCCCTTGGTCACGGGGCACCCCCCCAAGGGGGGCATTGACCTGTTGGCCATTTCTACACCCCCTGGGGCAGATGGGCCTATTTTGTTAGGCCCACCTGCCCCCAAGGGGGGCTGAAGCCACTTAGACACCAGGGATTGTGTGTGTGTGTGTGTGTGTGTTAGTGGATGGGGGGGGCCTTGGGCAAGGGTCGCCCCCCACTTTGGGGGCACATGTACCCAGGCCATTTCTACACCCCTTGGAGACAGATCAGCCTATTATTTTTAGGCTGGTCTGCCCCCAAGGGGGGCAGAAACCACTAGAACGCCAGGGTTTTTAAAAAATTTGTTTATTTTTGTGGGGGGGCGTCCCCTTGGTCATGGGGCGCCCCCCCAAGGTGGGGCATTGACCTGTTGGCCATTTCTACACCCCCTGGGGGCAGATGGGCCTATTTTGTTAGGCCCACCTGCCCCCAAGGGGGGCAGAAGCCACTTAGACACCAGGGATAGTGTTTGTGTGTGTGTGTGTGTTAGTGGATGGGGGGGCCCTTGGGCAAGGGTCGGCCCCCACTTTGGGGGCACATGTACCCAGGCCATTTCTGCACCCCTTGGAGACAGATCAGCCTATTATTTTTAGGCTGGTCTGCCCCCAAGGGGGGCAGAAACCACTAGAACGGTAGGTTTTTTTTTTAATTTGTTTTTTTTTGTGGGGGGGCGTCCCCTTGGTCACGGGGCGCCCCCCCCCAAGGTGGGGCATTGACCTGTTTGCCATTTCTACACCCCCTGGGGCAGATGGGCCTATTTTGTTAGGCCCACCTGCCCCCAAGGGGGGCAGAAGCCACTTACACACCAGGGATAATGTGTGTGTGTGTGTGTGTGTGTGTGTGTTAGTGGATGGGGGGGGCCTTGGGCAAGGGTCGCCCCCCCAAGGTGGGGCATTGACCTGTTGGCCATTTCTACACCCCCTGGGGGCAGATGGGCCTATTTTGTTAGGCCCACCTGCCCCCAAGGGGGGCAGAAGCCACTTAGACACCAGGGATAGTGTGTGTGTGTGTGTGTTAGTGGATGGGGGGGGCCTTGGGCAAGGGTCGCCCCCCACTTTGGGGGCACATGTACCTAGGCCATTTCTGCACCCCTAGGAGACAGATCAGCCTATTATTTTTAGGCTGGTCTACCCCCAAGGGGGGCAGAAACCACTAGAACGCCAGGGTTTTTTTAAAATTTGTTTATTTTTGTGGGGGGGCGTCCCCTTGGTCACGGGGCGCCCCCCCAAGGGGGGCATTGACCTGTTGGCCATTTCTACACCCCCTGGGGCAGATGGGCCTATTTTGTTAGGCCCACCTGCCCCCAAGGGGGGCTGAAGCCACTGAGACACCAGAGATAGTGTGTGTGTGTGTGTGTGTGTGTGTGTGTTAGTGGATGGGGGGGGCCTTGGGCAAGGGTCGCCCCCCACTTTGGGGGCACATGTACCCAAGCCATTTCTGCACCCCTTGGAGACAGATCAGCCTATTATTTTTAGGCTGGTCTGCCCCCAAGGGGGGCAGAAACCACTAGAACGCCAGGGATTTTTGTTTATTTGTTTATTTTTGTGGGGGGGGCGTCCCCTTGGTCACGGGGCGCCCCCCCAAGGGGGGCATTGACCTGTTGGCCATTTCTACATCCCCTGGGGGCAGATGGGCCTATTTTGTTAGGCCCACCTGCCCCCAAGGGGGGCAGAAGCCACTTAGACACCAGGGATAGTGTGTGTGTGTGTGTGTGTTAGTGGATGGGGGGGCCCTTGGGCAAGGGTCGCCCCCCACTTTGGGGGCACATGTACCCAGGCCATTTCTGCACCCCTTGGAGACAGATCAGCCTATTATTTTTAGGCTGGTCTGCCCCCAAGGGGGGCAGAAACCACTAGAATGCCAGGGTTTTTTAAAAATTTGTTTATTTTTGTGGGGGGGCGTCCCCTTGGTCATGGGGCGCCCCCCCCAAGGTGGGGCATTGACCTGTTGGCCATTTCTACACCCCCTGGGGGCAGATGGGCCTATTTTGTTAGGCCCACCTGCCCCCAAGGGGGGCAGAAGCCACTTAGACACCAGGGATAGTGTTTGTGTGTGTGTTAGTGGATGGGGGGGGCCCTTGGGCAAGGGTCGGCCCCCACTTTGGGGGCACATGTACCCAGGCCATTTCTGCACCCCTTGGAGACAGATCAGCCTATTATTTTTAGGCTGGTCTGCCCCCAAGGGGGGCAGAAACCACTAGAACGCCAGTTTTTTATTTTTTATTTGTTTTGTTTTTTGGGGGGCGTCCCCTTGGTCACGGGGCGCCCCCCCAAGGGGGGCATTGACCTGTTGGCCATTTCTACACCCCCTGGGGGCAGATGGGCCTATTTTGTTAGGCCCACCTGCCCCCAAGGGGGGCAGAAGCCACTTACACACCAGGGATAGTGTGTGTGTGTGTGTGTGTTAGTGGATGGGGGGGGGGCTTGGGCAAGGGTCACCCCCCCAAGGTGGGGCATTGACCTGTTGGCCATTTCTACACCCCCTGGGGGCAGATGGGCCTATTTTGTTAGGCCCACCTGCCCCCAAGGGGGGCAGAAGCCACTTAGACACCAGGGATAGTGTGTGTGTGTGTGTGTTAGTGGATGGGGGGGGGCCTTGGGCAAGGGTCGCCCCCCACTTTGGGGGCACATGTACCCAGGCCATTTCTGCACCCCTTGGAGACAGATCAGCCTATTATTTTTTGGCTGGTCTGCCCCCAAGGTGGGCAGAAACCACTAGAACGCCAGGGTTTTTTTTTTATTTGTTTTTTTTTGTGGGGGGGCGTCCCCTTGGTCACGGGGCGCCCCCCCAAGGGGGGCATTGACCTGTTGGCCATTTCTACACCCCCTGGGGGCAGATGGGCCTATTGTTTTAGTAGGCCCATCTGCCCCTATGGCAGAATCCACTTAGGCACCAATTTCTAAATGTTTGATGGTGGGGTGTTTGTCAACTGAAGAAGTCTTTGCATTTGTGATAAAAAATGTTTTCCTCCTTTTTGTTCTAGTTCAAAGCTTTTGCTTTATTTGCTGTGGCTCCTTGCGGTTTTGGCGGTGGTTGACCTGCAGTTTGCACAGTTGCATGTTTTAGGTAAGTAAAAACAATTTACTCCAAAGGAGTATTGTTGCCATGCATGAATGATATGTTTGTAGGGGGTGTACTACATGCAGGATTGTGTGTGAAATTGTCCTTAGGATTGTGCACAATGATATTTGTTTTGTCTTATTTCTAATTTGCCTTTCTTTATTTATTTTTAGTGGGATATCATTGGTGATTGCTGTGTAGTTGCTGGTGAATCAAGCTTTTTCAGGCAAGTGAGCGGTATAGTTTTTGAGTTTATAACTCTTACTAACAAAGCTACACTTTGTTACTTGTCTTACACAGTGCTGGTTGTTGGTGGTGAATTTGTCCAGTTAATTTTAGCAGGAGAGATCATGGCTAGCCGCAGGATGACCGCTCAGCAGGTGGTTGGTATGCTTTTTGAGTCACAGTCTGATCATGACTATGAGATGGACTCTGCATCTGAGGCAGAGGAGGAAGTCAGAGATTCTGGCAGTGATGTTTCTGTTGGAGGGGAATCTTCTGATGATGAAGCCACACTCAGTGCAGATGAAGGGCCTGTTTAAGAGGAGGACATTGATGTGCCAATAGTGCAGCAACCTGGGGGCGAAAGGTTTCCCGTTATAAGACCTGATGTCTGGGTTGCCCCAAACATGGAGCAGCCAGAGTTGCCTGCCTTTACTGGTCTCCCGGGGTGTAACGCCAATACAGAGAACTTTATGCCTATCAATTTCTTTGAGTTATTCATGGATGATATGTTTTTGGAAGAGATTGTTGAGCAGACTAATTTGAATGCGGAGCAGCATTTGAGGGACAACGCTGCTAGACTTAGGCCACACTCTAGAGCTGCCCAGTGGATTCCCACAAATTTGGAGGAGTTAAAAAAGTTTTGGGGTTTGACTTTTTTGATGGGGTTGATAAGGAAGCCGTCACTGGCTTCTTATTGGTCTACTAGTCCCTTGATGGCAACAGCTATATTTCCAGCGACCATGAGTCGTAATCGGTATTTGCTTCTTCTTAGGATGCTGCATTTTGTTGACAATGCATTAGCCTTGCCACGAGATCACCCAGATTCTGACCGTCTTTTTAAGATTAGGCCTGTCCTTGATCATTTTGTAGATCGGTTTTCGGAGGTCTATGTTCCAGGCAAAGAGTTAAGTGTGGACGAGTCTTTGGTCCTCTTCAAGGGTCGTTTGGTTTTTAGGCAGTACATTCCTAGCAAAAGGGCACAATATGGAATTAAATTGTATATGCTGTCTGAAAGTAGGACAGGATATGTGTATAGTTTCCGTGTGTACACTGGTAGGGATTCCAATATTGACCCCCCTGGTTGTCCTCCCACTTTTGGAGTTACTGAGAAAATTGTGTGGGATCTTGGTAGACGACTGTTCAATAAAGGTCACCATTTGTATGTAGATAACTTCTACACTGGTGTGCAATTGTTCAAGGAATTGTTTAGAGTGGACACAGTTGCTTGTGGCACAATCCGTTCTAACCGGAAAGGCTATCCAAGGGAGCTTGTCTGTAAAAAACTTGAGAGAGGACAGTGCTGTGCCTTGCGGAACGAGGAGCTGCTAGCTTTGAAATTTTCAGACAAGAGGGATGTCTACATGCTAAGTACCATCCATGATGAGAGTACTTCCCCTGTGACTGTTTGGGGCCAGGTTGCTGAAGTGCACAAACCTGTGTGCATTTTAGATTATAATAAGCACATGGGAGGTGTAGATAGAGTTGACCAGAGGTTGGAACCTTATACTGCTATTCGTAAGTCTTACGTTTGGTATAAGAAGTTAGCACTTCACCTCTTCCACTTAGCAACCTTCAATGCTTTTATTGTGTTTAGGGATAGGTCTCCAGAGTCAAAGATGACATTTGTGAAATTTCAGGAGTCAGTGATAGAGAGCCTTATTGTGGTGGAACAGGCCAGAGTTCCTAGAGAAGCAGTGGTGGAGGATGTGGCTAGATTGAAAGATCGCCACTTTGCTGAGCACATTCCTCCCACACCCAAAAAAGACTTTCCAGCTAAGAAATGTAGAGTGTGTTTTCGAAGAGGTATCCGGAGGGAGACTCGAATGTACTGCCCAGATTGTCCTTCAAAGCCTGGGCTGTGTGTCGGTGCTTGTTTTAAGAATTACCACACCCAGAAGATTTTCTGGGAGCAACCATGAGTGTAAACTCATGTCTGTTTTGTATTTTCATGTGTTTAGTTTCATGGTTAGCATTTCTGTCATGTTCTTAGTTAGAGCTTTTGTGTTTGTAGTTTTGTAATTCTTTCTACTTAGTTAAGGGTTCCTCTGTTAAAAAAAAAAAAAAAAATGATGCCATTGTGTGTGGAGTGGGGCTTGGCTGAGAGTGTACATATTGACATGCTGTTGGCTACTGCAACACACTGCCAGCCAAACACCAGTCCACACACTCCCATCAGCTGGTGTGATTGTTGTATCAGGCATGTGGGCGTATGTAAGTGATGGGCCCTTGAGTGGCACTGTCTGTCGATGTGAGTGTTGTAATGTGCTGGGCCCGTGGCTGGCGGTGTGAATGGCCTTGTGTGTGTCATGTATGAAAGTTGTGTGAATGGACTGTAAAGCGGTTGGTGCCTTGTCGCGGCTTTACAGCTCACTAGCTGTGAGTCATTGGTTCAGTTTTTTGCCTTTCAGTTACTAACAGTGCATTTCATTTTTGTGAAAGCTCTTGTTAGTAAAATTTGATCCACTGAACCATCACTCACCCTCGTGCCAAATCCAACCAGTATGTGTGGTAAAAATGACAAAACCTGCTCCGCTGTAATCAGGCGTCGCAGCACACCTGTGACACGCTAGGTGCCTCAGGTGGGACCCCGATGATGAAGCATGCCACCAACTTGGTTGGTGGGTGAGGGGTCTTTTTCACATAACGAAGTGTGTTTCTTTTCAAAATTTTAGTGTTTGGCACATCACGGACGTATGTGGGCACATCAAAACGATATATTACAAAACTACCTGTGTTTGGGGGGGAGAGGGCACCTATGTTTTTGGTCCTGTGTGCGGCCTTCATCTAGGGAAACCTACCAAACCCAGACATTTTTTAAAACTAGACACCCCAAGGAGTCCAGGGAGGTGTGGCTTGCGTGGATCCCCCAACATTTTCTTACCCAGACTCCTCTGTAAACCTCAAAATGTGCTTAAAAAAGCATATTTTCCTTACTTTTCGTCGTAGGATCACCACTCCAGCACAAAATTCCTACTCCCCAGTGTTCCCCTCAGTCTCCCAAGTAAAATGACACCTCACTTATGTGGGTCCCCAAAGCAGAGTCAGTCTAAAGATGTATAAAAGAATATGTCCTTATAAACTTGCTGTGCTATCCCCTCTATCTCTACAAGTTTTGGGCCTTATTCTGTTGCAGGCACCTGGCCCACCCACACAAGTGAGGTATCATTTTTATCGGGAGACTTGGAGGAATGCTGGGTGGAAGGAAATTTGTGGCTCCACTCAGATTCCAGAACTTTCTGTCACAGAAATGTGTGGAAAATGTGTTTTTTTAGACAGAATTTGAGGTTTGCAAAGGATTCTGGGTAACAGAACCTGGTCAGAGCCCCGCAAGTCACCCCATCTTGGATTCCCCTAGGTCTCTAGTTTTCAAAAATGCACAGGTTTGGTAGGTTTCCCTAGGTGCCGGCTGAGCTAGAGGCCAAAATCTACAGGTAGGCACTGTTTTCAATGAAAAAATGTGATCTGTCCACGTTGCGTTTTGGGGTGTCTCCTGTCGCGGGCGCTAGGCCTACCCACACAAGTGAGGTATCATTTTTATCGGGAGACGTGGGGGAACGCTGGGTGGAAGGAAATTTGTGGCTCTTCTCAGATTCCAGAACTTTCTGCCACAGAAATGTGAGGAACATGTGTTTTTTTAGCCAAATTTGGAGGTTTGCAATGGATTCTGGGTAACAGAACCTGGTCCGAGCCACACAAGTCACCCCATCTTGGATTCCCCTAGGTCTCTAGTTTTCAGAAATGCACAGGATTGGTAGGTTTCCCTAGGTGGCGGCTGAGCTACAAGCCAAAATCTACAGGTAGGCACTTTGCAAAAAACACCTCTGTTTTCCTTCACAAATTTGGCTGTGTCCACGTTGCGCTTTGGGGCGTTTCCTGTCTCGGGCGCTAGGCCTACCCACACAAGTGAGGTATAATTTTTATCGGGAGACGTGGGGGAACGCTGGGTGGAAGGAAATTTGTGGCTCCTCTCAGATTCCAGAACTTTCTGCCACAGAAATGTGAGGAACATGTGTTTTTTCAGCCAAATTTGGAGGTTTGCAATGGATTCTGGGTAACAGAACCTGGTCCGAGCCACACAAGTCACCCCATCTTGGATTCCCCTAGGTCTCTAGTTTTCAGAAATGCACAGGTTTGGTAGGTTTCCCTAGGTGGCGGCTGAGCTACAGGCCAAAATCTACAGGTAGGCACTTTGCAAAAAACACCTCTGTTTTCCTTCAAAAATTTGGCTGTGTCCACGTTGCGCTTTGGGGCGTTTCCTGTCACGGGCGCTAGGCCTACCCACACAAGTGAGGTATCATTTTTATCGGGAGACGTGGGGGAACGCTGGGTGGAAGGAAATTTGTGGCTCCTCTCAGATTCCAGAACTTTCTGCCACAGAAATGTGAGGAACATGTGGTTTTTTAGCCAAATTTTGAGGTTTGCAATGGATTCTGGGTAACAGAACCTGGTCCGAGCCACACGTCACCCCATCTTTGATTCCCCTAGGTCTCTAGTTTTCAAAAATGCACAGGTTTGGTAGGTTTCCCTAGGTGCCGGCTGAGCTAGAGGCCAAAATCTACAGGTAGGCACTATTTTCAATGAAAAAATGTGATCTGTCCACGTTGCGTTTTGGGGTGTCTCCTGTCGCGGGCGCTAGGCCTACCCACACAAGTGAGGTATCATTTTTATCGGGAGACGTGGGGGAACGCTGGGTGGAAGGAAATTTGTGGCTCCTCTCAGATTCCAGAACTTTCTGCCACAGAAATGTGAGGAACATGTGTTTTTTTAGCCAAATTTGGAGGTTTGCAATGGATTCTGGGTAACAGAACCTGGTCCGAGCCACACAAGTCACCCCATCTTGGATTCCCCTAGGTCTCTAGTTTTCAGAAATGCACAGGTTTGGTAGGTTTCCCTAGGTGGCGGCTGAGCTACAAGCCAAAATCTACAGGTAGGCACTTTGCAAAAAACACCTCTGTTTTCCTTCACAAATTTGGCTGTGTCCACATTGCGCTTTGGGGCGTTTCCTGTCGCGGGCGCTAGGACTACCCACACAAGTGAGGTATCATTTTTATCGGGAGACGTGGGGGAACGCTGGGTGGAAGGAAATTTGTGGCTCCTCTCAGATTCCAGAACTTTCTGCCACAGAAATGTGAGGAACATGTGTTTTTTTAGCCAAATTTGGAGGTTTGCAATGGATTCTGGGTAACAGAACCTGGTCCGAGCCACACAAGTCACCCCATCTTGGATTCCCCTAGGTCTCTAGTTTTCAGAAATGCACAGGATTGGTAGGTTTCCCTAGGTGGCGGCTGAGCTACAGGCCAAAATCTACAGGTAGGCACTTTGCAAAAAACACCTCTGTTTTCCTTCACAAATTTGGCTGTGTCCACGTTGCGCTTTGGGGCGTTTCCTGTCGCGGGCGCTAGGCCTACCCACACAAGTGAGGTATCATTTTTATCGGGAGACGTGGGGGAACGCTGGGTGGAAGGAAATTTGTGGCTCCTCTCAGATTCCAGAACTTTCTGCCACAGAAATGTGAGGAACATGTGTTTTTTTAGCCAAAATTTTAGGTTTGCAAAGGATTCTGGGTAACAGAACCTGGTCCGAGCCACACAAGTCACCCCATCTTGGATTCCCCTAGGTCTCTAGTTTTCAGAAATGCACAGGTTTGGTAGGTTTCCCTAGGTGGCGGCTGAGCTACAAGCCAAAATCTACAGGTAGGCACTTTGCAAAAAACACCTCTGTTTTCCTTCAAAAATTTGGCTGTGTCTACGTTGCGCTTTGGGGCGTTTCCTGTCGCCGGCGCTAGGCCTACCCACACAAGTGAGGTATCATTTTTATCGGGAGACGTGGGGGAACGCTGGGTGGAAGGAAATTCGTGGCTCCTCTCAGATTCCAGAACTTTCTGCCACAGAAATATGAGGAACATGTGTTTTTTTAGCCAAATTTTGAGGTTTGCAAAGGATTCTGGGTAACAGAACCTGGTCCGAGCCACACAAGTCACCCCATCTTGGATTCCCCTAGGTCTCTAGTTTTCAGAAATGCACAGGTTTGGTAGGTTTCCCTAGGTGGCGGCTGAGCTAGAGGCCAAAATCTACAGGTAGGCACTTTGCTAAAAACAGCTCTGTTTTCTGTGATGTGTCCACGTTGTGTTTTGGGGCATATCCTGTCGCGGGCGCTAGGCCTACCCACACAAGTGAGGTATCATTTTTATCGGGAGACTTGGGGGAACATAGAATAGCAAAACAAGTGTTATTGCCCCTTGTCTTTCTCTACATTTTTCCCTTCCAAATGTAAGACAGTGTGTAAAAAAGACATCTATTTGAGAAATGCCCTGTAATTCACATGCTAGTATGGGCACCCCGGAATTCAGAGATGTGCAAATAACCACTGCTTCTCAACACCTTATCTTGTGCCCATTTTGGAAATACAAAGGTGTAAAGAAATGGCTCCCTGTTGCAGTTACCCCCCACTTTTTGCCTGATACTGATGCTGACTTGACTGAGAAGTGTGCTGGGACCCTGCTAACCAGGCCCCAGCCCCAGTGTTCCTTCACCTAAAATGTACCATTGTATCCACAATTGGCACACCCTGGCATTCAGATAAGTCCCTTGTAACTGGTACTTCTAGTACCAAGGGCCCTGATGCCAAGAAAGGTCTCTAAGGGCTGCAGCATGTCTTATGCCACCCTAGAGACCCCTCACTCAGCACAGACACACTGCTTACAAGCCTGTGTGTGCTGGTGAGAACAAAATGAGTAAGTCGACATGGCACTCCCCTCAGGGTGCCATGCCAGCCTCTCACTGCCTATGCAGTATAGGTAAGACACCCCTCTAGCAGGCCTTACAGCCCTAAGGCAGGGTGCACTATACCATAGGTGAGGGTACCAGTGCATGAGCACTGTGCCCCTACAGTGTCTAAGCAAAACCTTAGACATTGTAAGTGCAGGGTAGCCATAAGAGTATATGGTCTGGGAGTCTGTTTTACACGAACTCCACAGCACCATAATGGCTACACTGAAAACTGGGAAGTTTGGTATCAAACTTCTCAGCACAATAAATGCACACTGATGCCAGTGTACATTTTATTGTAAAATACACCACAGAGGGCACCTTAGAGGTGCCCCCTGAAACTTAACCAACTAGCTGTGTAGGCTGACTGGTTCCAGCAGCCTGCCACACTAGAGACATGTTGCTGGCCCCATGGGGAGAGTGCCTTTGTCACTCTGAGGCCAGTAACAAAGCCTGCACTGGGTGGAGATGCTAACACCTCCCCCAGGCAGGAGCTGTGACACCTGGCGGTGAGCCTCAAAGGCTCACCCCTTTGTCACAGCCCAGCAGGACACTCCAGCTTAGTGGAGTTGCCCGCCCCCTCCGGCCACAGCCCCCACTTTTGGCGGCAAGGCTGGAGGGAACAAAGAAAGCAACAAGGAGGAGTCACTGACCAGTCAGGACAGCCCCTAGGGTGTCCTGAGCTGAGGTGACTCTGACTTTTAGAAATCCTCCATCTTGCAGATGGAGGATTCCCCCAATAGGGTTAGGATTGTGTCCCCCTCCCCTTGGGAGGAGGCACAAAGAGGGTGTACCCACCCTCAGGGCTAGTAGCCATTGGCTACTAACCCCCCAGACCTAAACACGCCCTTAAATTTAGTATTTAAGGGCTACCCTGAACCCTAGAAAATTAGATTCCTGCAACAAGAAGAAGGACTGCCCAGCTGAAAACCCCTGCAGCGGAAGACCAGGAGACGACAACTGCCTTGGCTCCAGAAACTCACCGGCCTGTCTCCTGCCTTCCAAAGATCCTGCTCCAGCGACGCCTTCCGAAGGGACCAGCGACCTCGACATCCTCTGAGGACTGCCCCTGCTTCGAAAAGACAAGAAACTCCCGAGGACAGCGGACCTGCTCCAAGAAAAGCTGCAACTTTGTTTCCAGCAACTTTAAAGATCCCTGCAAGCTCCCCGCAAGAAGCGTGAGACTTGCAACACTGCACCCGGCGACCCCGACTCGACTGGTGGCGATCCAACACCTCAGGAGGGACCCCAGGACTACTCTGATACTGTGAGTACCAAAGCCTGTCCCCCCTGAGCCCCCACAGCGCCGCCTGCAGAGGGAATCCCGAGGCTTCCCCTGACCGCGACTCTTTTGAACCTAAAGTCCCGACACCTGGGAGAGACCCTGCACCCGCAGCCCCCAGGACCTGAAGGACCGGACTTTCACTGGAGAAGTGACCCCCAGGAGTCCCTCTCCCTTGCCCAAGTGGAGGTTTCCCCGAGGAATCCCCCCCTTGCCTGCCTGCAGCGCTGAAGAGATCCCGAGATCTCTCATAGACTAACATTGCGAACCCGACGCTTGGTTCTACACTGCACCCGGCCGCCCCCGCGCCGCTGAGGGTGAAATTTCTGTGTGGACTTGTGTCCCCCCCGGTGCCCTACAAAACCCCCCTGGTCTGCCCTCCGAAGACGCGGGTACTTACCTGCAAGCAGACCGGAACCGGGGCACCCCCTTCTCTCCATTCTAGCCTATGTGTTTTGGGCACCACTTTGGACTCTGCACCTGACCGGCCCTGAGCTGCTGGTGTGGTGACTTTGGGGTTGCTCTGAACCCCCAACGGTGGGCTACCTTGGACCAAGAACTGAGCCCTGTAAGTGTCTTACTTACCTGGTTAATCTAACAAATACTTACCTCCCCTAGGAACTGTGAAAATTGCACTGTGTCCACTTTTAAAACAGCTATTTGTCAATAACTTGAAAAGTATACATGCAATTTTGATGATTTGAAGTTCCTAAAGTACTTACCTGCAATACCTTTCGAATGAGATATTACATGTAGAATTTGAACCTGTGGTTCTTAAAATAAACTAAGAAAAGATATTTTTCTATATAAAAACCTATTGGCTGAATTTGTCTCTGAGTGTGTGTACCTCATTTATTGTCTTGTGTATGTACAACAAATGCTTAACACTACTCCTTGGATAAGCCTACTGCTCGACCACACTACCACAAAATAGAGCATTAGTATTATCTATTTTTACCACTATTTTACCTCTAAGGGGAACCCTTGGACTCTGTGCATGCTATTCCTTACTTTGAAATAGCACATACAGAGCCAACTTCCTACATTGGTGGATCAGCGGTGGGGTACAAGACTTTGCATTTGCTGGACTACTCAGCCAATACCTGATCACACGACAAATTCCAAAATTGTCATTAGAAATTGATTTTTGCAATTTGAAAAGTTTTCTAAATTCTTAAAAGACCTGCTAGGGCCTTGTGTTAGATCCTGTTTAGCATTTCTTTTAGAGTTTAAAAGTTTGTAAAAGTTTGAATTAGATTCTAGAACCAGTTGTAGATTCTTAAAAAGTATTCCAACTTTTAGAAGCAAAATGTCTAGCACAGATGTGACTGTGGTGGAACTCGACACCACACCTTACCTCCATCTTAAGATGAGGGAGCTAAGGTCACTCTGTAAAATAAAGAAAATAACAATGGGCCCCAAACCTACCAAAATACAGCTCCAGGAGCTTTTGGCAGAGTTTGAAAAGGCCAACCCCTCTGAGGGTGGCAACTCAGAGGAAGAGGATAGTGACTTGGAGGACAATTCCCCCCTACCAGTCCTATCTAGGGAGAACAGGGTCCCTCAAACCCTGACTCCAAAAATAATAGTCAGAGATGCTGGTTCCCTCACAGGAGAGACCAACACCCCTGAAATCACTGAGGATAGCCCCAGTGAAGAGGACATCCAGTTAGCCAGGATGGCCAAAAGATTGGCTTTGGAAAGACAGATCCTAGCCATAGAAAGGGAAAGAAAAGAGATGGGCCTAGGTCCCATCAATGGTGGCAGCAACTTAAATAGGGTCAGAGATTCTCCTGACATCCTAAAAATCCCCAAAGGGATTGTAACAAAATATGAAGATGGTGATGACATCACCAAATGGTTCACAGCTTTTGAGAGGGCTTGTGTAACCAGAAAAGTAAACAGATCTCACTGGGGTGCTCTCCTTTGGGAAATGTTCACTGGAAAGTGTAGGGATAGACTCCTCACACTCTCTGGAAAAGATGCAGAATCTTATGACCTCATGAAGGGTACCCTGATTGAGGGCTTTGGATTCTCCACTGAGGAGTATAGAATTAGATTCAGGGGGGCTCAAAAATCCTCGAGCCAGACCTGGGTTGATTTTGTAGACTACTCAGTAAAAACACTAGATGGTTGGTTAACTGGAAATGAAGTGTGTGACTATGTTGGGCTTTATAATTTGTTTATGAAAGAACACATTTTAAGTAACTGCTTCAATGAAAAGTTGCATCAGTATCTGGTAGACCTAGGTCCAATTTCTCCCCAAGAATTGGGAAAGAAGGCAGACCACTGGGTCAAGACTAGGGTAACCAAAACTTCCACTGGGGGTGACCAAAAGAAAGGGGTTACAAAAACTCCCCAGGAGAAAGTGGGTGACACTAGAAACAAAGAAAAAGAGTCCTCTGTAGGCCCCCAAAAACCAGAACAGGTGGGTGGGCCCCAAGACACAACCCAAAACAAAGGTGGGTACCAGGGTAAGAACTGGGATGCCACTAAGGCATGGTGCCACAACTGTAAACAGTCTGGGCACCACACCAAGGACACTTCTTGTCCCAAAAACAAACCCCAGAACAAAATTCCAGGGGTAACCAGTGTAGCCATTGGAGATGACTCCTCAGATGAGGAGGTCTTCATAGCTTTCAACTGGAAAATGGGCCCAACAGGTGAGTTGGAGATTCCAGAGGGAAGTAGACACTTCCACCACCTACAGGTGAATGGAATCCCAGCCACTGCCCTGAGAGACACTTGTGCCAGTCACACTATTGTGCATGACAGGCTGGTGCTCTCAAACCAGTACATCCCAGGTGAGATGGCCAGAGTAAGAGTTAGCCCAGACAGGGTCACTAATAGGCCTGTGGCTCTTGTGCCCATAGAAGTGGGTGGAACTTTTAGCTGGAGAAGGGTGGTAGTCAGTACAGACCTCCCCCTTGATTGTCTCCTTGGAAATGACTACCCAGAGGTTAGTCAGAGCCTAAGAGAAGAACTGGTCCAGGGCCAGTCCTCTCCCAAGGATTCTGGAGTGCCTGCCTCTGCAGTAAATGCAAGTAGGCCCCAGAGGAAAAAGAAAAGGAAACAGAGTAGGAAAGGTGGACAACCTTTAGCCAAGGTTCCAGCAAGCCAAGGAGATTCTGCTCCAGTAGGGGAGAACTCCAAAAATGGCTCTGATAAAGTCCAACCTGACCCACAAGAAGTCCTGGCTAGTCAGGCAACTGTTAAGCCTGAGTGGGTGGCTCCTCAGCTAACAGAAGAAAGAGTGGAAGAAGGGTGTTTACTACAAGATGTGGTAACCCCCCACTCTAATACAGCAGACAGGCACCCTGAACCCAAAGAAGCCTGTAACTTAGCCCCTTCCCTTGTAGGTGAAGAGCTAAAGGTGTGGTTCTGGGCACTGACAGCTGTCAGTGGCCTCTGCTGGGTGTTAGCCTTTATGGCTGCACTATCCTTGGCATGGTGGTCTGACCCCATGCCAAATAACAAGTTAGGCCCCCTGACCCTGTTGGTCATGGTGGGGTTACTCCAGCTCTGGGTAACCTCTTTGGGTAAGCTAGGGGTGACCCTGGCTAAGATAAGATTAGCAGAGGTGGATACCTCTGACCTCAAAATAGAGAGAATGGGTGAAGACATAAAAAGCACAGACAAGAGGCAGTTCAGACTAGGTCCTATCACTGTGGAAGTGGGTCAGTTCCCCAGAGGGAATGACCTGAACAGGAGGATGTAAGGCAGAGTAGGCCCTGCAACAAACCAGCCATTTCCTCTACTCTTCCTCGCCTGACAGACTAGGAAGACTCTTCCAGCGTTGGCTGAGTCTCCTGGCCTGTGGGCTGGGGGGGGCTTGTGTAAAGAAATGGCTCCCTGTTGCAGTTACCCCCCCACTTTTTGCCTGATACTGATGCTGACTTGACTGAGAAGTGTGCTGGGACCCTGCTAACCAGGCCCCAGCCCCAGTGTTCCTTCACCTAAAATGTACCATTGTATCCACAATTGGCACACCCTGGCATTCAGATAAGTCCCTTGTAACTGGTACTTCTAGTACCAAGGGCCCTGATGCCAAGAAAGGTCTCTAAGGGCTGCAGCATGTCTTATGCCACCCTAGAGACCCCTCACTCAGCACAGACACACTGCTTACAAGCCTGTGTGTGCTGGTGAGAACAAAATGAGTAAGTCGACATGGCACTCCCCTCAGGGTGCCATGCCAGCCTCTCACTGCCTATGCAGTATAGGTAAGACACCCCTCTAGCAGGCCTTACAGCCCTAAGGCAGGGTGCACTATACCATAGGTGAGGGTACCAGTGCATGAGCACTGTGCCCCTACAGTGTCTAAGCAAAACCTTAGACATTGTAAGTGCAGGGTAGCCATAAGAGTATATGGTCTGGGAGTCTGTTTTACACGAACTCCACAGCACCATAATGGCTACACTGAAAACTGGGAAGTTTGGTATCAAACTTCTCAGCACAATAAATGCACAGTGATGCCAGTGTACATTTTATTGTAAAATACACCACAGAGGGCACCTTAGAGGTGCCCCCTGAAACTTAACCAACTAGCTGTGTAGGCTGACTGGTTCCAGCAGCCTGCCACACTAGAGACATGTTGCTGGCCCCATGGGGAGAGTGCCTTTGTCACTCTGAGGCCAGTAACAAAGCCTGCACTGGGTGGAGATGCTAACACCTCCCCCAGGCAGGAGCTGTGACACCTGGCGGTGAGCCTCAAAGGCTCACCCCTTTGTCACAGCCCAGCAGGACACTCCAGCTTAGTGGAGTTGCCCGCCCCCTCCGGCCACAGCCCCCACTTTTGGCGGCAAGGCTGGAGGGAACAAAGAAAGCAACAAGGAGGAGTCACTGACCAGTCAGGACAGCCCCTAGGGTGTCCTGAGCTGAGGTGACTCTGACTTTTAGAAATCCTCCATCTTGCAGATGGAGGATTCCCCCAATAGGGTTAGGATTGTGTCCCCCTCCCCTTGGGAGGAGGCACAAAGAGGGTGTACCCACCCTCAGGGCTAGTAGCCATTGGCTACTAACCCCCCAGACCTAAACACGCCCTTAAATTTAGTATTTAAGGGCTACCCTGAACCCTAGAAAATTAGATTCCTGCAACAAGAAGAAGGACTGCCCAGCTGAAAACCCCTGCAGCGGAAGACCAGGAGACGACAACTGCCTTGGCTCCAGAAACTCACCGGCCTGTCTCCTGCCTTCCAAAGATCCTGCTCCAGCGACGCCTTCCGAAGGGACCAGCGACCTCGACATCCTCTGAGGACTGCCCCTGCTTCGAAAAGACAAGAAACTCCCGAGGACAGCGGACCTGCTCCAAGAAAAGCTGCAACTTTGTTTCCAGCAACTTTAAAGATCCCTGCAAGCTCCCCGCAAGAAGCGTGAGACTTGCAACACTGCACCCGGCGACCCCGACTCGACTGGTGGCGATCCAACACCTCAGGAGGGACCCCAGGACTACTCTGATACTGTGAGTACCAAAGCCTGTCCCCCCTGAGCCCCCACAGCGCCGCCTGCAGAGGGAATCCCGAGGCTTCCCCTGACCGCGACTCTTTTGAACCTAAAGTCCCGACACCTGGGAGAGACCCTGCACCCGCAGCCCCCAGGACCTGAAGGACCGGACTTTCACTGGAGAAGTGACCCCCAGGAGTCCCTCTCCCTTGCCCAAGTGGAGGTTTCCCCGAGGAATCCCCCCCTTGCCTGCCTGCAGCGCTGAAGAGATCCCGAGATCTCTCATAGACTAACATTGCGAACCCGACGCTTGGTTCTACACTGCACCCGGCCGCCCCCGCGCCGCTGAGGGTGAAATTTCTGTGTGGACTTGTGTCCCCCCCGGTGCCCTACAAAACCCCCCTGGTCTGCCCTCCGAAGACGCGGGTACTTACCTGCAAGCAGACCGGAACCGGGGCACCCCCTTCTCTCCATTCTAGCCTATGTGTTTTGGGCACCACTTTGGACTCTGCACCTGACCGGCCCTGAGCTGCTGGTGTGGTGACTTTGGGGTTGCTCTGAACCCCCAACGGTGGGCTACCTTGGACCAAGAACTGAGCCCTGTAAGTGTCTTACTTACCTGGTTAATCTAACAAATACTTACCTCCCCTAGGAACTGTGAAAATTGCACTGTGTCCACTTTTAAAACAGCTATTTGTCAATAACTTGAAAAGTATACATGCAATTTTGATGATTTGAAGTTCCTAAAGTACTTACCTGCAATACCTTTCGAATGAGATATTACATGTAGAATTTGAACCTGTGGTTCTTAAAATAAACTAAGAAAAGATATTTTTCTATATAAAAACCTATTGGCTGAATTTGTCTCTGAGTGTGTGTACCTCATTTATTGTCTTGTGTATGTACAACAAATGCTTAACACTACTCCTTGGATAAGCCTACTGCTCGACCACACTACCACAAAATAGAGCATTAGTATTATCTATTTTTACCACTATTTTACCTCTAAGGGGAACCCTTGGACTCTGTGCATGCTATTCCTTACTTTGAAATAGCACATACAGAGCCAACTTCCTACAAAAGGTTTTCTTGATAGCTATTTTTTACTCTTTATATTTCAGCAAATGAATTGCTGTATACCCGGCATAGATTGAAAACCCACTGCAGGGTGCCGGTCATTTATTGGCTCTGGGTACCTAGAGTTCTTTATGAACCTATAAGCCCTATATATCCCCGCAACCAGAAAAGTCCAGCAGACGTTACGGTATATTGCTTTCGAAAATCTGACATTGCTGGAAAAAGTTACAGAGCAAAACGTAGAGAAAAATTGATGTTTTTTTCACCTCAATTTCAATATTTTTCTTTTTCAGTTGTTATTTTCTGTAGGAAACCCTTGTAGGATCTACACAAATTACCCCTTGCTGAATTCAGATTTTTGTCTACTTTTCAAAAATGTTGCGGTCTCTGGGATCCAGCGTTGGTTTCATGCCCATTTCTGTCACTGACTGGAAGGAGGCTGAAAGCACAAAAAATCGTAAAAATGGGGTATGTCCCAGTAAAATGCCAAAATTGTGTTGAAAAATTGCGTTTTCTGATTCAAGTCTGCCTGTTCCTGAAAGCTGGGAAGCTGGTGATTTTATCACCGCAAACCCTTTGTTGATGTCCTTTTCAGGGAAAAAACCACAAGCCTTCTTCTGCAGCCCATTTTTCCCATTTTTTTGAAAAAAACGAAATTTTCACTGTTTTTTGGCTAATTTCTTGGCCTCCTTCTGGGGAACCCACAAAGTCTGGGTACCTCTAGAATCCCTACGATGTTGGAAAAAAAAGGACGCAAATTTGGCGTGGGTAGCTTATGTGAACAAAAAGTTATGAGGGCCTAAGCGCTAACTGCTCCAAATAGCCAAAAAAAGGCTCAGCACAGGAGGGGGAAAAGGCCTGGCAGCGAAGGGGTTAATGTTATGTTAGTTTGTTTATGCCATCATGTTTCTATGCAGTCAGACTGCACCTTGCTTTTTACGGTATTACTCTCTGCTATGGTCCATCTGGTGATATATACTTAAGACTGCAGCCTCACACGTTACTTTAATTCTTTTTTATCAGTTGGGACCCGTTGCCTGCTGAAATGTATTATTTTTTGTTAAATTCTAAGCATATTTATATAAGCATATATATGTTTCTTATATGTAAAATTATGATATCCTGATTTGTTTTTTGGGCTAGTTCCTGAAATAAACTTAGTTAACTGAACTGAATTAAAATTGCGCATTTTGTATATTACAGAGTCACTGTTACTGAGGAGTTATGTGGCCATATTGAGGATCAAGAACAAAGGCTGAGTTCCTCTATATAGTAAGAGAACTTTATAAAAGTCTTGGAACTCTCTCCACTGCCAGATCAAACAGATGTGTCTGGTTATGAATAGCAATCAACTCCTGTGAAACCAGGCATCACCTAATGTATAGCAAAATTCTGGAATTCATGTTTTTGTCTGTTAACAGGTGCTAAATCCTATGTAGAACCCCAAGAGCAGTGTGCCAGCACCAAGAAGGCTATAACTTAGGCCTAAACCTACCCTGTTCTGACCTATTCTGATCCCCTGGCCCTCTGCCAGCAACCATTGACCCACACTGGCCCTTCCTCTAAGTAGGCAAAAAATGTTAGTGGATTCCAGAATCAGGGAAAAAAACTGTAAAAGAGCCGTCCGATATTTCCAGACCTGTGTGGTTATGTTATATTGAGGACTTATCTGGTAATAGCCTAATTTTGGTGTGGGGATGCACGCTGTAAGATTCTGGCTTCACAGTATACCAGCTCAGAAAACCAGCCAACTCATAATGATGGCATCAGTAGAGGTCCGCCTCCAAAAGGTGCAACAGTTGTTTTAAGAAGACATCTCCCTTTGGTGATGCCATCCCATCCTCGTCTCCACTGTTAAGAAGAGCTATGTAGGCAATAGTCTTCAAGTCTTTAGTGCATCCATTAAGGGTCACATTTAAATCACAGCCTCCTGGGTTCACCCTCCGTCCATCTGCCACCAAGTTGCTCCAGGTGACCCTAACATTACAGCGGGTGACATCTCAATTAAAGTGGCAACATGAGGCACTTTAGTTCCTGTTAATGAAGTGAATGAATTCTGCGTTGCAGTAGTTTGGAAAATGAGGTGTCATGAAGATAAGCCACTTATCATCCACTTTAGGCTTGAAAGTGATGTACAGAGATATTTGTAGCGTTAATACCCATCGCCAGTAAACTAGGACTCACACATGAGAATACAAGAGTTGTGGGAGAGTGAGTTGAGTTATCCCTGCCCCTACGATGATTGAACTTCGAATAATCCATCAATGAATGGGAGGTGCAAGCTACACCTGATTAAACGACTACCAAACTTCCGTAACAAACAGGGGCGTAGCTGCAGGGCGGTGTGTGGGTTACTGCACCCCCTTTTTAGAATTATTTTCTGATAAATAGTTGAGTACAGATGATTTCAGTCGGTATGGTGAGATGTCTGACGTGAAAAATATGGGTAATTTGTAAATTTTTTGTTTTTTTCCCTACCAATCCACATTCCTCTCTCTTTCCACTGCCCCTTAGGTCCTCCCCATGCGCCAACCTGCTTGCTGGAAAATCTGAAGCTCCTCCCCCCCAATCTTACTGACCAGACTACGCCCCTATTAACAAAATGCTCGCTTTCTGGCCTTCGGCAACTGTTTAACGATGTCCTGTGTGTGTTTAGATGCACTTTGTAATTCCCCACAGTTTGTACAGCCTTGGACTACCGAAACGATTCCCTTGAAAATTGCTCTGATAAACTCCAGACACTTTGATAAATATGTCACGAGAGCATTTAAATATCTCCATCTGTAAAATGTTGTATTAGTGAAACGAATTCTCTGTACAGCGCTCCTATACATTTGGGTCATATTTTCGCTTTAGAAAACTCTCTAAATAAAATGAAATTAACAAATTATGCTTTCAGTAAAAGGTAGCTATGATGTGAGCTAAGTCTGCTGTTACGTTGTAAACATCGCTACATCTAGGCTCCGGCGCCAGACAAAGGACCTGCAAAACAAACTGTGCTGGCCGTGAAGCCAATCTGGGAGGTGTGAAATCGTTCAAAACCTGTAACAAGCCTGTCACAAAACACAACTTGAGATGATTTCTTGCCAGCGGAGAAGTTTGCCTTACGAGGAGAAATGCTTCACCTGAAAGGAGACACGCGGTATTAATATATCCATCTGCAAATAGTCCTTAAGGGGGTCCCATTTGCACAAACATAACTTATTAAGGAATGAAGCATACTTTTTATCCAGCATCATATTATTGGGATGTCTCGCATTTTATATTCTGAAAAACTCACAAGAAACTGCTTGGAGGAGTTAGCAATATTAATAATCTTTATGCTAGTCGTTACTGCAGTTTTGCCATTTGACAGAGCTTTAAAAACAGGTGTTACACACCCTTCTCTTTATTTAAGTTGACCTACATAGCCACAAAATATTTTCATGCAGCACATGCATCACTTGCTACAGTTAAAAAATAAAATAATTTTATCTCAAGCCGCAGGGTGTTATGGGAGAGTTTGTGTCATGCATGCTAGTATTGACAGGTAGTTGCATGTGGCTCAGCAAATGTGTGGTACCAGAAGATCGGAGTCAGAATATTTTTTGACAAAAATATTCTATCCTTTACAACTGTTCACTAATAATTTGGTTCTCAGTTTGTCGTAATTAGGCTTCATTAGAGAGAGAGAGTTTCCCAGTCGGTACATATTCAGGCAGCTACTTCAGGTATTCTTTCCTTTTTGTGCCACAGTTTCGTTGGTATGATGCAAACTAGTCAGAATTTATTCTTGTATCCCATCAGGAATCAATCAATGCATTTTTAAGTTGAAATTTGTGTCCTTGTGCTTTTTTATACTTATTGATGATTTGTTTATCTGATTTAATAATGACTACTATGTTGCTTAGAGTCTTGGAGACTCTTGGGAAAGTTACATTATGGTAACTAGGAGACACCTTGATCAAAAATGCACTGCGCTCCAAGTGATGGCTAATTTGCATACTCTTGTCAATGATCTGAATATATGTTCGTGGCATATCACAGGCCATAAAATAAAACAAAGCGAAACTAATTTTCTGTCCCTTAATCAGGTATTCTGTTACTTTGAAACCTGTCAAGTTCATTCCAGCTATAGTTCCAAGGTTGAAGTTTTTGAAGTGCCTGCCACAAAGCATTGAATGGTATGACCAAGCGGATGCCTCTGCATCTTGAGTAATAATAAAGTTGAGATCAAAAATTCAACAGTTGTCTCAAACACCTCAAATGTACTTGCTGTTCATTTACAAGTCAACAGTAAACAAAGGCTACTAATTGTAAATATATATTTCTCCCCACAACTTTTAAAAGGGAAAATCAAGATTATTTTTTTCTGGACTGTCCGGAGAAACTGATAGGCATCTTTAGAAGGGCAACTAGGATAATAACTGAGGATTTCAACACCAAAGTATTGAATACCACTAAACCTATATACGCTGAGGACTCCGAAGTTGTAATCAATCCTACAAACATCACATCAGGAATGACAAGAGAAACTCAAACTCGTTGGCAACTTACTTCATGATATAAGCTTCCGAGATCTGAATGAGCAGTTTGAAACAGGTCAGTAGGGACATTGCTCATTCAAGCCACCGGGCAACAGTTTTATCATCAATTATACTTCTACACACATCTAAGAATTCTAGAAATGTAATCATTTCAGGATAGGAACCAGACTCAAGAGTGATCACAATCCTCAAGAGAAAAGTTTAAAATGGTCTTGCAACAGCCATAACATTTGATGTATTTTTTTATTCTGAGGTCTAACAATAATAACAACCAATCCAATCAAGTGGGACAGCTACCTAAATAACAGGGCAAACCAACTATGGGAGCAGCAAATCATAAAGATTTTTTTCACATAATATACTCCAGACAAACTGAAACATCTGGATTTCCAAATGGGAGGGCCTAATTTAAAAATATTTTCCTTCCTCTCATTCCCAACAGGAAGCATGCAGCAGCTGCAGAAGTCCCATCACTCTTCAAACTTGTGGGTCTATAATCTGAGGGAAAGATCCAGAACAACGCATCTGGAACCACGCCTGTGCTGTTCACACAAGCAGAATGGCGCTTGCCTTAACAACGCAGGACTTTTTATCTGCCTTAACAATGCAGGTGCAGAACAACACACATGCGTGGTTAAGGCAGAGAAAAAGGAAGATCCATCGGGAAACAACGCGGTCAGGTAAGTGGGGCTGGGGCAGGGTTGGGGGTAGTTTTTAGGGGTGGGAGGTTGGGGTAATTTTCTATTCAGGGGGTGGGGGTGTTGGGTTTTTACGGGTGGGGTGGGGGGGTTGAGGTAATTTTCAATTCAGGGCTGGGGTGGGTTTTAGGGGTGGGGGTTCGCTGTAGTTTTAGGGGTGAGGGTGTGGGTTCAGGGTACCTTTAATTTTTGTGAGTGGGGTGGGGGGCCAGGGTAGTTTAGGTTTTAGGGTGGTGAGGGTTGTGGTAGTTTTAGGGGCGGGGGGTTGGGGTATTTTTAGTTTTTAGGGGCAGGGTGGGGGGTTGCAGTAGTTTTAGGGTTGGGAGTTGGGGTAGTTTAGGTTTTGGGGGGTGCTGTAGTTTTAGGGGCAGGGGTGGGGAGTCAGGGTATTTTTAGTTTTTAGGAGTGGGGTGGGGGCTCAGGCTAGTTTTAGGGGCAGGGGTGGGGGGTCGGGGTAGTTTAGGTTTTGGGGGGTCTCAGTAGTTTTAGGTGCGGGTGGGGGGGTCGGGATAGTTAGGTTTTAGGGGGGTCGTGGTAGTTTTAGGGGGGTCGGGTAGTTTAGGTTTTGGGGGGTCGCAGTAGTTTTAGGGCAGGGTGGGGGGTCCGGTAGTTTAGGTTTTAGGGGGTTGCAGTAGTTTTAGGGGGTGTGGGGGGTCAGGGTATTTTTAGTTTTTAGGAGTGGGGTGGGGGTCGCGGTAGTTTTAGGGGCAGGGGTGGGGGGTCGGAGTAGTTTAGGTTTTGGGGGTTGCAGTAGTTTTAGGGGCGGGGTGGGGGGTTGAGGTAGTTCAGGTTTTAGGGGGTCACAGTAGTTTTAGGAGGTGGGGAGATTGGGGTATTTTTAGTTTTTGAGGGTGGGGGTCGGGGTAGTTTAGGTTTAGAAGCGGGAGTGGGGGGTCCGGTAATTTTAGTTTTTAGGGGTGGGGTGTTGGGTAGTTTTAGGTTTTAGGGGGGTGGAAATTGTGGTAGTTGTAGGGGCGTGGTGGAGGGTCGGGGTATTTTTAGTTTTTAGAGGTAGGGCAGGGGATCGTTTTAGGGGCGGGGTTACGGTGGGGGGGTTGGGGTAGTTTTGTTTTTAGGGGTTGGGTAGTTTTATTTTTTGGAGTGGGGGGTCAGTTTTAGGGCTCAGAGTGGGTGGGGGGTATCAGAGAAGTTTTTAAGGGTGGGGGTAGGGGTACTTCTGTTTTTAGGTTGGGGGTCAGGGTAATTTTGTTTTTAGGGGTTGGGTTGGTTTATTTTAGGGGGTGGAGGATGGTTTTAGGACTCAGGGTGTGTGAGAGTATTGGGATAGTTTTTAAGGGTTTTTAAGGGAGGTCGCGGTACTTCTGTTTTTAGGGTAGGGGGGTGGCATGCGACATTCACGTATGCCGTTTCCACACCTGCCTCTACTAGAGATGCCTTTACAACGAAAAATCATTGTAAAGGCATGTGTGGTAAAGGCATGCGTGGAAACAATGTGGTCGAAGTTCTGGCTGCGTTGTTCAGGCATGCAAAAGGGGTTCATGTTTCCCAGTTAGAGGCTCGGTGGTAAGGAGGGCCCTGGGACCCAGCAGTGGTGAAAGGCAGTTGTTACAATATGGGTTCAGTACCTCCTGCCTGCCCTCAGACCTACCAACCTGGATTCCTGACTGCAAAGAAAGAACCATGTAAACGTGAATCCTTGTGTTAACTGCATTGTGCATGAGAACTCTGCTCTGTAAATGAGCAAAGGATGCTTTTAAGTAAACTCATTGTCAATTAGACCCTAACTTCTGCACACTGACTTAGAGGTCACCAGATGACATACCGCTGACTAGCTACTCCTTACACATGCAAATCATTAGCAGTCACCTGTGTGCTGATTAAAGGAGGGGGGCAACAATGGAGAGAATTGAAACAGGTAGAAAGGAGTCAGAAAGGCGGTAGAGTGAGAAAGGGGGTACAACGAAGAGCACTAGAGAGGTAATGGAACAAGAAAAAAGGGGAAAGAAAGAAAGGTGCAAAGATAAAAAAAAGCAAAAGTGGAGACAGAATTACTCAGGAAAAGAGGAAAGACAGTGAGGAAGCAATAAAGAGGAGACGGACAGAGAGACATGGCGGGAAGGAAGATTGACGTGAGCTAGAAGGACAACAAAAAGTTACTGGGAGGAAGCATAAGAAGGGGCCAGAGGGAAATCAGTTAGATGTTCTAGTTCGAGAATAGGAGATGAGGGATCAGGAGAAAGAATGATCAGGCGGAAGAAAGGAGTACTGAGAAAGAAAAGAGATGTGGCAATGGTAGTAGATGACGAATAATGTTCATGGACGTCTTTTAGGGGTCACCAGGGGTTGCCGCTGCAACCCCTGGCTTGCCCTTTGGTACCCCTGGCACTGCCTTTGCGACCCCTGGCCTCAGAGGTGGCAACTGCAGTGCCAGGAACACAGTGGGAGCTTGTCCTTATGGATGTCAGTTGGGGCTCCACTCTCTTTGTTTCCTGTCATTGTATTACACTAATAGTTTCTGCGAAACTCCTTTGAGAAGCTAGGGCTCAGGTATATGTTTGACAAACCCGATTTGTTAACTACAAATTCTAGGACTGTTTTGAAGTCAACTTATTCTGAGCACGTTTCCGAGTTGAGATTTTATAGTTCCCTGAAACTGAAATCCTTCGATCCCTATACTCGGATCGCGACTGCTCCATGCCTTGAACCCTATTTGACCTGGTTTTCAAGTTTTAGAACAATTTCCCTTTTAACACTTTTTAGATTTAATCTAATTCATTTTAAGGTAGCCTTTCCGGAACCATGTTTCTGGAAAAAGGATTTACCATTCTGCCCCTGTGATTCCAAGTCAAATCAGAGTACCTCGCATTTTCTTCTTTTTTGCCCTCTATACGCTGCTCCCAGAAGGGCTTTTATCCTACCCATTTTACGTCACCTTAGACCAATCCACTACAAGGAAGCTGTATTATATTTTCAGAGACTGTCAGATATTCAAACCTGTCATCATGTACTAGATTTTGTTACAGCTTCTTTAAGTATTAGGAAAAGGTCTACTCTATTTTAAATTCTTATATGTTAGTGAAAGTCTATTTTTAGATAAACTCTGTATTTTTGTGCTTTTGTTATTTCTTAATCATGTTTAGTATATTTATCTGCTATATGTCAAGGGGTTTTCTATTGGATGCTTATATAGTGTTCTTAGAAATTGTTTTATAGTTTTTAATTGTGTTTTATATTATTTATAGATCGGTAATATGTGTTCTGGTTTGCACTTTTATGGCAACTGCCGAATAAAGTTATTCGACCGACCGACCAACCACTAATAGTAAATAATAATACATTATGCACAATTAGTGTAATAAAAATGGAGTACAATTAGCTGGAATATACCCTTCCATGTCAGCTAAGGTAAGTGAAAAATGGTTTTAAATGTATGCTGTTCTTGCGGGTAAGTGTGTTTATGTGTGAGAGAGTATATGTAAGTGTAAATATATGTGCAAGCATGTGTGTGTGAATGACGTGGAGGTCAGAGGCCGTGTGATGTCACTTTTGCTACCCCTAGCATTTCGGTGAATTGACGTCCATGATAATATGTTGCTAATTGCATCAGTTTTCCACAATTAAAAAAGGTGAGTGACGATCCTTTAAAATCTGCTATGCAGTGGTCGGGGACTGTCGCTTCACTTCACTCTAGCTCCATGGGGTGTGTGTGGGGTGAGGCAGCTGTGACAAAACGTGCCAGGGCTGCTATTGGTTCTCAGTCCGGCCCTGATGAGATACTGAGGAATTTCTGATAAGGATACGGCAATTCTTACTCCCCATGCGCAAGAACTGAAAGATGTGAAGTATAAAGGATAAGGTTCATACCTGGCAGTCTATAACGCAGGCTTCCAGCATACGGTGCTGCTTATTTATTGGTTGCTTCTGTTTTTCTGGCAGCTATATTGTTCATAGCATGGGTGCCAAGACAGCTTGTTGTTAAAGTAATCATGAAGACTTCACTCTCACAATGACATTGCTACAGTACACGGTAGTCTGAGGTTATCTTTTAACTTACATTCTCAGTCTTAAGTAACACATGATTAAACCTTAAAACCGCAGCTAAGAAAAATAACCTTTCTCTCATATGAGAGGTATGGTCATACAGTCAGAAGAGTCCGTCACAAAAGATCTGATTATTTTGATAAATGTGCGCCCAGCAGCTCTTTGTGAAAGCTAAAAACACTGATCTGGCTCTTTGTTTGTACACTTGCAAAGAGATAGAACATCTAAGCGCTTGAAGATGTGTTTAGGATAAGACCCTTGCTCCCTTTTGTGATTAGTGCAGAAGTGCATTAATCATTTTTCATCACTTATTGCTCAGTTCATTAGGTTGTCCTTAACGGAGACTGTGCCATTTTTCACCACATTCTAGGTTGACACCACTTCAAAAAATGTGCACCAACTAATGGAAAATGCACTAATTGCAAAGAAGACCATGTGTCCTGTCATCAACCTGTGAACTTGGGAATTACTGGACTCTTGGCCTCATTTACAAGAAACTGACGCATCATCATCGATGCGTCAGATTTCTTGCACCTGCAGAACGTCCCCTAAAAACACCATAGATGCGCTGTATTTACAATACAGAGCTCCATGGTTCGTGTTTGCGCAGATTCCTCAGAAATTCTAATGCATCTATTGATGCTAAAGTGACGCATTGCTGGAGTTGGGTCGTTAAAATGACCCAACTTCAACAATGCAAGGAGAGTCCCATTGAAAAAGTCCTGCGTCAACTTGATGCCTGGTCTGAGCAGGCAGTACATTTTTGATGCAGTGAAGGCGTAGAGTGACACAGTGAAAATCTGTAAATTTCACTGTGTCAATTCTATGTTGCTTTTATCATGGGAACGCCTATCCTGCATACATTATACCAGGCACAGGTATAATGTGACACAGGTCTTTACAAATGGGCTCCTTGGACCCAATATGCCAGCTTGTAACTATAGAGCAGTGCAGTGAACTGCTAGTGCTGCCACTTTGTAAACAAAATGGATGCAGCAGCTGCGCAAGGGGCTTGTAAATGAGGCCCTCTGTGTCTGAGCTGAGCCGCTGACAACTCATGCACAGCTTTGCTCAGCACTGGAACCACGAATTGTGTAAAAAATCAGATGAAATAGAACCGGGAATCAGGTAAGGACAGGGCCAATTCCTTAAATTTCCAGGAGGTGGCAGACCAAGATCCTGTGCTCTATGGTGTAAAAAACAGCTGCACTGTCCTAATGTACCGTGTGCAAGATCCTGGATGGCTGCATGTCATAATAATGTATATTGAAATATTGCCTGACATGAATGTTGTCTCCTAAATAGTGTTTACAATATTATTGTCCAATTGGTTGTAAATTTTCTACCATTAGCTCCAAAGGGGCGATATATTTATGGTCTGGTTTGACAGTGCAGCAGTCACTAGACAATTATGTGATCATCGCTACTGGGGCTTTGGTGCCCATATGAGAGCTAGGAGTACATGTTTTGATTGGGCAGAAGTTGTGTGCTTCCACAAAAAAAGTGCTTGCCCTCCATGCAGCAGTGTTCTTTTTGTTTATGTATTCACCTGCTTGAGCTTCAACTTTCAGGGGCACACACATGACTTCGGAATGCTATTAAAGTGTCTTCCATACCTCGATTATTTATGTTGTGTTTCTCTGACAGCAGCCCAATTAAAGTAGGGCTGTGATTAACTTATATGGATATTTAGGTCTAGCTTCACAGTGCAACTGTGACTTGGGCTTTACCAATATCATTTTACAGATCTTTGCAGCCAAACAAATATATATTCCCATTATATTTACTTGTTATGCTTCACATTACGACACAACATTGCTTTAAAGCCGGCCCTATTGGCTTTGCCAATGATTGTTTGAGAGAATTTCATTTCTGACCACAATATTCTGGTACCACATCCTCTAAACTACTGGCTGTCATTTTCAACTCACTGAAACCACCACACTTTCTTTGCAGTGGTCTATAGAGAATTGGTTCAACGTTATCCACACATTAGGATGGTTCAGAAAATGTCAGAATTGCGATGTAGAATGCTCTCCAGAACATTTGCTATTGCCGAAAGCAGAAGAATAGACGGAATATGGGGAGATCTTTGAGGTCCCTAATTTTTTTAGACAAAGGGTAAATATCACCTTCTGAAGTGCAAGAACGATTCACAGCAGGAATGACAAAATAATCACTGAAATGAGATAGAGTATCATACACACAACTATTGATACTTTTCACCTCTTTAATGGACAGCAGCTTCAAAGGGAACCTTGATCTGAAACAAAACAGAAGCTTCAACACAAAATTAAGAGTTACTGGAGAGCATCCAGAAGGACAAACAAGGGGCCTCATAAATAAAGGGTGTTTTGTGTTTTTAAATTCTCTGACTTGGTAAATCGGAGGATTTGGGAATGTTAAAATCTTTTTTTAAATGTAGTAAACCCATTTAAGAATTTGGGAAGGATTCTCCGAATCATTAACGGGTCTAGGAAACCTTAAAGAATCGCTATTTAAAAGGGCACTTTGAGGATGTGCCTTCCAAATACAGGTTCCTTAAAGTATGTGTTAATGATTCGAGACCAAAAGCCAATCCACCAACTAAGGTGGCAAACCATTTCTAAACAGGAACTTTCTCCTTTTGAATGCTGAAAAAACACATTTTTTAAGAGTAGGCAGTAGTCCCATTGACCATTGGTTAATTTTAAAACAGCTTGTAAGCATTCACATTTTCTTTTTTTAAACTCATCCAGTTTTCCTTTTAGGAACATGGCCTGCATGGTTTTTTTTTTAAACATTTCTTAATTCACAAACAATCACATAGATCTAGATCCGGGTTTGCTGACTAGTTGATCGCAATTTACAACCTACCTCATTATTAGTGCTGAGGAAGGTCGAATTGTGACTAACCACGATTCTGTATTTTGTGAATTAAAATGCATTTAGTAAAAGTCGATGCACAATTTGTGACCCCTTTTATCTAATGCATTTTCCATACATGAAGGGCAGGCTTCAGTTGATGGGAAGATTAAGGATGCTGATTTCAAAACAAGGCAAGGTGTTCCTTGATTTTTGTCTATCTAGTATGAAAAAAGCTAGCGCCCATCTCTAGGACTGGAAACTGAGCTTAGGGGAGTTCTTAAGCATTTTTATACAGAGCTATGCTTACAGCAAAAAACCACAGTTACACAAACTATGGCTGATTCTGTGTTTTAATTTGCATTTAAGAACATTGAGCTCTGTTGTTAGCTGGGCAGGGTGTGGAAGGTTTCTCCTTTGTAGTTTCAAGTAAATTCATGGCTCTGCCAAGCGAGGCCTTGAAAGAGTCAGATTAGGATGGAACTAGACATTTTTTTTTACTATTTTATTTTCATTTTTGAATAACGGGTAAATACCTGGCTCGATAGTGCTTGCCAGTTAACCCTTTATGGACAATAGGAAGCATTTATCATTACCATACTGTGACTACGTTCTATTGATCCACATAGAACAGAACAGCTGAGTTTCTCTCCTTTCTTGTACAGGCATCATTTGAACTGTGCATAGAAGAACTTACATTTATCACTTTTCAGCATGTTTAAAGGTGCAGGGCCCTTCCACACTTGCCTTCCTCGATTGCCTTAGCTACTCAAACTCCCTCCAACCAGTGCGAGGGTGGCTGCTCCAATGCCCCTCAATGTTGAGCTGTCTTCTGCTAGTTCTGCTAGCCTGAATACCATCTCAGTCCAGGTTGTACGTCGGAATTACGTATTCTGTTGCAACGCACGTCACCACTCATGTTACAACGAGAATGTCATTACTATGCATATCCTTTACCACGCATGCCTTTACAATGTATTATGTTGTAAAAGCATGTGTTTTAAAGGCATATGTGTGGTAAAGGTCCTAGCACGCTTCCCCCACAGTCATTCTAAAAAATACCCTTCCCTCACCCTGAACTCTAAATTAGTACAACCCTATCCTCCCGCCCTAAGCTGGAAAACCGACCCCTGCCCTAAAATCTAACCCCCCAAACTCCACCCCCTTCCTAAAACAGTCCCCCACCACCCCCTGTCCCAATACACCCCCCCAGGATGAAAAACGTTTCCCCCACCCTGAAACCTAAACACCCACCCCCTCCCTAAAACAGAATCCCCCAGACCCAATCCCCCAAGCCGAAACCCAACCCAGCTTTAAAACCTAACCCCAATCCCCTGCCCCTCTGTAAAACAGTACCCCCACCTTCTGACCTAATCCCCCAACCCTAAGTTCGAAAACTGCCCTGCCCTGAAACCAACTATTGTCTCCCACACTGCAGCCTCCTGGTATACTAAAAAATGACATCCCGTACTCTGCTAGGTGTATTTCACAGGGAAAAATGGTGCAACAAGGAATTAGTTCAAAAATGTATATACTAGCTCTTCTGCTGACAACGGTGCACTACTATGGGGAATACACCCTGACCCCAAATGCTGACTGTGTATACAGTCAGACTAACCGTGTACACATTGTGGCACCCGTTGTTCTCAAGTACATATCCAAGTATAATGATTATATTTTAGGATGGATACAGCACTCTTATTTATGCCAACACTGCCCCCACTCAAGAAATGGTTAATAAATACACATATAATACACTAAACAGATAATTTTGTGTTATTTATATATATATATATATATATTTTTTAGGAACCTGGTTTAAATACTCGCTATCCCATACTAATTAGTCTAACCATTTTAATGTCATGGAAACACAAATCCAAAAGTATCAATCCGTCTCTTTCCAAATAGATAAATTATACGAAAGTAATTTCATCAAAATCCACACTCTGTTCCGTTTGAACACAAAAATTCCCAAAGTCCTGATCAGCTCCTTGAGTTCAGGTACAGGTCCAAAATGAAACCAAATTGTCCAAGTTCTTTGTAACAACCTTACAGTCAACACGTGCTTCGTCACTTGACTTCCTCAGGGCTGAAATACAGTCGCTCCGTTTAAATAGTAATTCTGGAACCCAAGAGTCATTGTAAACACATTGAATACACTTGATGTAGTATAAGTAAATTCATTTAACAGAATTGTAGAACCGTAGTACATACGTGTGAAGCCATATCCAAAATTTTGTGATTGGATTAGTATCACATGCCCCCATTCATTTACGAAAATACCAACATTAGTTCATAAAAACACACAATCCGTGGCTGCCCTTAACATGCACTAGTGATCTCGCCATCATAAGGTGAAAAAAGAGAGTCCAAAAAAAGTCATGCTTAATAAATACCATATAATAGGGAAACACCCATTTATAGTCACAGCACAAATAAATAAAACCTAAATCTACCAATAACCAAAGTAACCAGAGAAAAAAAAAATATATCCAGTCAAGCATTACCTCAGTAAATCCAGAGAATAAATTGTCTCTAGTGCCGTTCCAGTTCCCTAATATTCCTGCTGACACAATTGTAACATAGCCTTTCCTTCACTCGGCTTCCAAGAGAATTCCCCCAACTTCGCCCTAAAGTGTAAAAAGTAAAGTAACAACTTCTTACATTCCACAACCTCGTTACGCTCTTGGTAGCTCGTTATTGCACAATGAAGTATTATTGTGCAGATATACACTCAATGAGCGGCTTCCCGACCCAGCTTTAGGCTAAATAAAATGACCGCGCTCCCAACGCGCCTCCTCCCAATGTTAGCCCTGGGGTTCTGTTTCACCCTCGTTAAAGAATACCTTCTTGTAACTCCTCCGGATGTAAAACAGAGAAATCTCCTCCCACTAAGGAAATCGCCTCCGAAATCCTTCACCGCTAGACACGTTCCTCCACACACAAACAAGCCGATTATAATCTATACACCCGCCTCTTGAGTTATTGCAGACTCGCCACGCTAGCCGCCGTGTACAGCGTTCACTCTCTCCCCCAATTAAGGACTTGTCCGACATTGTAATAAACAAAGGACTAGTCTCCATGGTAATGCACTAAACATAGAAAAAGGACTAGAGACGTGAAACTGCCCATTTGGATATACAACAACCAAATGGAGAAACTACTCTTACTCACTGCTAACATCCCTATAATGACCATTCCCTGTAAAACTATTAGAAAAAACTATCTACCATTCATCCCCCTAAAATAATGTAAACTAAATGCCCAAATAAATTCATCCACTTATTTGTAGTGTGACAACAAACAGTTATGCAACACCCATTGTTAGAGATAATTAGTACATGGCTAAAATGTGGGATATAAATAAAGTGTAGTCATGAAATGTCACTGTAAAGGAAAATAGTGAAACAGTTAGGTATTCGGACCTAACCCAAGATATTTCTTCAGATCAATACCACCCCCCATTCCCTGAGAGTACGGAGATAGCACTTCCAATTAAATCTCATGTAACAATTTGTAGTTCAATTGTGATAGGACTTTCATAAAACCTCTTCATTTTACACAATGACATACACAAGTCATATTATTGTCTCAAGTAACTTAACATTAGTACTTCTAATGAATTTCATTTAACAATTTGTAGTTCAATTTTGGCAGAACTTTCATAACACCTCATCACTTGACCCAATGACATCCACAAGTTACATTATCCTCTCAAGTAAATTTGATGATGCTATTTGCCATTTGACCAACCTTATTCGTACCAATAAACCTAGTTTTACTTTTCGTAGGGGGAGGACTTTACAACAAATCCTTAGCCCAAGTTTTCCTAGAATGATTCCGAAAACTAAATGGTTGCTAAAGCAGAGGATAGGATTCTTTAGATGCGGAGACTGTGGTCTCTGTAAGTGGGCTTGCCATGGGCAGAAAGAATTCTCTAATACATTGGGGGAAACATTTCCCATCAGGTCCAGTTTGAACTGCAATTCTGCCTTTGTTGTATATATACTGGTATGTAAATGCAATAAATACTATATCGGGAGTACTATCCGACCTCTAAAAATAAGAGTTGGAGAACACGCCAGAGCGTTAGCACAGCAGGATATAAGATATCCTGTGGTAGCACATATGATTAACTGTATGTCTCAGAACACAAGGGTTGGATTCACATTCTTTGGTTGTGAACAGGTGTTGAAAGATCAAAGAGGAGGGAATAGGGAATTAACGCTACGAAGAAGAGAAGCTATTTGGATAATGCGGTTAAGGGCAGTAGAAGACGGTCCAAACTCAGATAGGGAATTGGAATTCTTTTTGGGAACATGAATTTGTTAACCTATACGAATAAGGTTGGTCAAATGGCAAATGGCATTATCAAATTTACTTGAGGGGATAATGTAACTTGTGGATGTCATTGGGTCAAGTGATGAGGTGTTATGAAAGTTCTGCCAAAATTGAACTACAAATTGTTAAATGAAATTCATTAGAAGTACTAATGTTAAGTTACTTGAGACAATAATATGACTTGTGTATGTCATTGTGTAAAATGAAGAGGTTTTATGAAAGTCCTATCACAATTGAACTACACATTTTTATATGAGATTTAATTGGAAGTGCTATCTCCGTAGTTTCAGGGAATGGGGGGTGGTATTGATCTGAAGAAATATCTTGGGTTAGGTCCGAATACCTAACTGCTTCACTATTTTCCTTTACAGTGACATTTCATGACTACACTTTATTTATATCCCACGTTTTAGCCATGTACTAATTATCTCTAACAATGGGTGTTGCATAACTGTTTGTTGTCACACTACAAATAAGTGGATGGATTTATTTGGGTATTTAGTTTACATTATTTTAGGGGGATGAATGGTAGATAGTTTTTTCTAATAGTTTTACAGGGAATGGTCATTATAGGGATATTAGCAGTGAGTAAGAGTAGTTTCTCCATTTGGTTGTTGTATATCCAAATGGGCAGTTTCACGTCTCTAGTCCTTTTTCTATGTTTAGTGCATTACCATGGACTCTAGTCCTTTGTTTATTACAATGTTGGACAAGTCCTTAATTGGGGGAGAGAGTGAACGCCGTACACGGCGGCTAGCGTGGCGAGTCTGCAATAACTCAAGAGGAGCGTGTATAGATTATAATCAGCTTGTTTGTGTGTGGAGGAACGTGTCTAGCGGCGAAGGATTTCGGAGGCGATTTCCTTAGTGGGAGGCGATTTCTCTGTTTTACGTCCGGAGGAGTTACAAGAAGGTATTCTTTAACGAGGGTGAAACAGAACCCCAGGGCTAACATTGGGAGGAGGCGCGTTGGGAGCGCGGTCATTTTATTTAGCCTAAAGCTGGGTCGGGAAGCCGCTCATTGAGTGTATATCTGCACAATAATACTTCATTGTGCAATAACAAGCTACCAAGAGCGTAACGAGGTTGTGGAATGTAAGAAGTTTTTACTTTACTTTTTACACTTTAGGGCAAAGTTGGGGGAATTCTCTTCGAAGCCGAGTGAAGGAAAGCCTATGTTACAATTGTGTCAGTGGGAATATTAGGGAACTGGAACGGCACTAGAGATAATTTATTCTCTGGATTTACTGAGGTAATGCTTGACTGTATATATATATTTTTTCTCGGGTTACTTTGGTTATTGGTAGATTTCGGTTTTATTTATTTGTGCTGTGACTATAAATGGGTGTTTCCCTATTATATGGTATTTTTTAAGCATGACTTTTTTTGGACTCTTTTTTTCACCTTATGATGACGAGATCACTAGTGCATGTTAAGGGCAGCCACGGATTGTGTGTTTTTATGAACTAATGTTGGTATTTTCGTAAATGAATGGGGGCATGTGATACTAATCCAATCACAAAATATTGGATATGACTTCACACGTATGTACTATGGTTCTACAATTCTGTTTAATGAATTTACATATACTACATCAAGTGTATTCAATGTGTTTACAATGACTCTTGGGTTCCAGAATTACTATTTAAACAGAGTAACTGTATTTCAGCCCTGAGGAAGTCAAGTGACGAAGCACGTGTTGACTGTAAGGTCGTTACAAAGAACTTGGACAATTTGGTTTCATTTTGGACCTGTACCTGAACTCAAGGAGCTGTTCAGGACTTTGGGAATTTTTGTGTTCAAACGGAACAGAGTGTGGATTTTGATGGAATGACTTTCGTATAATTTATCTATTTGAAAAGAGATGGATTGATACTTTTGGATTTGTGTTTCCATGACATTAAAATGGTTAGACTAATTAGTATGGGGTAGAGAGTATTTAAACCAGGTTCCTAAAAAAAAAAACATATATATATATATATATATATATATATATATATATATATATATATATATATATATAAATAACACAAATTTATCTGTTTAGTGTATTATATATGTATGTATTAACTATTTCTTGAGTGGGGGCAGTGTTGGCATAAATAAGAGTGCTGTATCCATCCTAAAATATAATCATTATACTTGGATATGTACTTGAGAACAACGGGTGCCACAATGTCTACAAAATGATATCCCTCTAGCTGTTGGTCTCCTGCCATCAGGCACAGTAGGAGGTCTTCTGCTTCTGGTATTCACAGCTGTCTTTCTCTTCACATCACTTGGTGGTGTGTTGCAACTCTCTGCCACTCCAGGGGTCCAAAAATCCCAAACCTCTCTCTTACTTATCTAGTTTCAAGGCATGCAAGTTTACTCTCCTTCTTGTATTAGCCAACACTAGAGAAATCAGAATGTTGTCAATCACTTTGAAAGCCGTTTTTGGAATTGAGCATATTATGTTCTGACATCAATTTTTTATTAGTTTTCAAGAAATGACAGTCAATTACAGCCATAATCAAGGATCATAAGCTACAAACAACAATAGTCACCCTTGTCCAACTGTTAGAAATCTGGTAATTGGCAACTGGTCAAACACATTATCAATGAGACTCTTCTCTCCCCCCATCACCCACATTGAGAATACCAACACTCCTCTATACTGCCACAGCCAAATCCAATCTGCTTGTTATGGTGTTCTGGAGGATATATAGACAACAAGGAAGGAACACTATCCTAGCAATGGCTGGGAGCATATTGATGATCTGAGGCCTGTCAAACCATTGCCAATATTACAGGAGTATTGTTTCTCTGTGTGTGACACCTGGATCCCCAAATGCCAGAACTTGTCCAGTTCCTACCTCAGACCCACCTTTAGGACCTCTCCCATTGCTCCTTCCAAGTAGACCAGCCAAAGGGAATACCACTGTCTTGTCCCCTTTTGGCAAACAGACCAGACACCCCTACAAAAGTGTGCAACTTTTATAACAGTCTGGGGATTGAAGTCTGCAGTTGCAACAGGTATATTAAAGCATCATTTGCATACATCAAGACCGTATGTGTTACATACCCTAGTAGAATATCTCAGGTCTGGAAAGCTGATCTAAAGTGGATAGCCTCTACTGCCAATGTGAACAAGATGGGGAACAAGAGGTGACTCTGCCTGCTTTCACTCTCAACAGTCCACTTGTCCAACACCTGCCCCTGCCCGAGCAAACACCTGCCACAGTCTCTGTATATAGTAATGCTATCCAGCTCAAGACATTGGGTCCAAGCCCCTTTTTCCATAGGAACACCAGCATGTGCACCCAATCTACAGTGTCAAACTGTTTTTCAATATCAAACGCCAACTGACACAAGGGTGCTTCATGTTGGAATAAAACCTCATTGGTTCATTAGTCCTAATGCACCAGGCAGCCTATTAGCAAGGATTCAGGAGAGTATCTTGCAGTAACAGTGTTCATGGACAGCAGGCATGTATTACTCTAGGGCCATCAAATCATTTTAAGGGCATGGCAACATAATAATTATGGCCTCCCTAAAATTCTGGGTAAAAATCTGGACTGAGATCACCCCCAGTGACTTATCCTGATGCATTCTCTGTGTGGCTCATAAAAGCTCTTGCTACAGAATTTCAGCCTCCAGGTCTGTAAGCTGATCACTAGTGAGGAACGGCTCTCTCCCACTCTGTGCCTCACCTCAAGTAATTCCCCCCTGTGAGGGATAAGTCTCTCCCTTACTATTTCTGTTTCTGTATTTGTTTCTGTACTTGTGCAGAGTGTTTTTCCTGGTTGCCGAGTTCACTCTGCTGTGGGCACATAGTACGATTTATCTTATTCAGGAATTCTCCCTTAATATATATATATATATATATGTATATATATATATATATTTAGTGCCTTCCATTGATTTGCTCTAGTGTTTGTCAACCCCCAATTGATCTGTAAATAAAAGTAAATTGAGAAGCGAATGCTGACCTCTATATTTTTCTGTTGGTCTTCTGGGTTAAGCCGCCAGGTAAAGATGCAGGGGACAGGGCAAACCCAAGTGTAGTCTACCAGGACAGGTGCATGATCTGAGAGAAACCTACCAAGATGTTATGCTGATTGAATGTCCATTCCAAAGTCCTGTGAGAGTAGTATTCAGTAGTATTCAGTCTAGGCTACTGTACATCTTTTGTGTGAGTGAATACTATGTGAATTCTCTTTATGTGGGGTATAGTACTCTCCAAACACCAATACATTGTAAGCTTTTCATTACCTCCTGCAATGCTCTGGACATCCTGGATTTTGTATGTTTGGATGGCTGCTTATCCATGTCCCCATCAGTAATGCAACTAAAGTACCCTGCCCTTTCTATTGATATGGTATGATGACCTCCAATGGGATCCAAAAAGATACCGTATTGCATATGTTGGGTGCATTTGTGTTTATCAGGCACATGTCTTCACCATCTAAAAGGCCATGGACCAAAATATATATGCCTAAGAGGAGTGATGCTAGAATCGCATCCCCGGTACTATCCAGATCAACATCCCCCACATGTATATCAAATACATAGGACACTACTGTTTTCCTCACCACTTTTTCCACACTTTGGTGTCCTTAGTGTCAGTGACATGTGTATCCTAAAAAAATGCTGTTGCCTGAGGTAGAGTCCGATGTGGTTAGCACCTGTTGGTGCTCTACTCCAAGCATATTATCTTGCTGCACTACTATTCTGTGGTAATTTCAAGATGTTGTCATTACAAAGCATATTCTCTTAACAGACCATGGGGCCAGATGTAGGAAACAGTTTGCGACTCGCAAACGGCAAAAATTGCGTTTGCGAGTCGCAAACCGGAGTTTCCTATGCAGAAATGCATTTTGCGAGTCGGAACCGACTCGCAAAATGCATTTCCGACTCGCAAATAGGAAGGGGTGTTCCCTTCCTATTTGCGACTCGCAGTGGGATGCAAATGGAGTCGCAGTTACCATCCACTTCAAGTGGATGGTAACCCACTCGCAAATTGGAAGGGGTCCCCATGGAACCCCTTCCACTTTGTGAATGGACCCAAAAATATTTTTTCAGGGCAGGGAGTGGTCCAAGGGACCACTCCCTGCCCTGAAAAAATACCAAAACTAAAGGTTTCGTTTTTTTTTTTAAGTGCAGCTCGTTTTCCTTTAAGGAAAACGGGCTACACTTAAAAAAAAAAAAACTGCTTTATTGAATGCAGTCACGAACATGGAGGTCTGCTGACGACAGCAGGCCTCCATGTTTGCGAGTGCCTATACTCGCTATGGGGCCGCAATTTGCGACCCACCTCATGAATATTGATGAGGTGGGTCATTGCGACCCCATAGCGAGTCGCAGTCGGTGTCTGAGACACCGTACTGCATTCCAAATTGCGAGTTGCAATTTGCGAGTCGCTGGGACTCGCAAATTGCAAGTCGCAATTTGGAAGTTTGCTACATCTGGCCCCATGTCTGCTTTGTGCAGACTCCCGTTTGCCTCCCAAATCAGATTGAAGCTTGATTGCAGCTAGCTTTGTTTCCATTCTCCAAACAGTCCCACACTTCCTCTTGGTGGATGCAAAAAGTGTGATTGCCGATCCCGGGTTACTCTCAGCTTCATTTGAAACTGAAGTATACATTCAAGTTTCATTGCTGTTTAGAGGAGTGAAGACTTTTCTCAGTATCTGATCTCTTAGTGTGTAGTCTGAGAAAATATTTATGGTGTGGATCTCAAAGTTTGGGTCCCCACTCTTCTGGACCCATTGAAGTGTGCCATCCCTTTCCCTATAGTTTAAGATTTTTGTAATAAGGTTTTGGGGTGTGGCCACTGGTGGTGCCTGAAGGGCCAATGCTCTATGGGTTTTCGCCAATGAATAGAATGGAGACAGACCGTCTGGTCACATGGTTTCTTTGATCCAGTTTTTCCAGGACTGACTCTGAGGGATATCCTTCAGTCTGTTCCAAAAATCTTAGAAAGTGGAAGTTACTCAAAACAGGCCTGCTCTCCGCATTCCCAAGTCATTCATACAGCTGTTGTGTACGGTTTAAGAAGAACCAGTCAGTGGCCTGAAGCCCCTCCACTTATTTCTTTAGGCTGGCAACATTCTTTTCAGGTCTGCCCTGAGATGATTCACCTTCATGGAAGGTGCATTCATCTTTTTTTCAGTGCTTTCTTTGATTGCTCATTGACTATCATGATCTGGACTCCGGAGGGTTCTCTGAGCACCACGGAGGTCTGCACATCCTTCACCTTAATATTCCTTTTTTTCCGGTAACAGCTTTAGTATATTTTTCCATTCTCATTTGCTGGGTGGCTCTTGGGGGTTCCCCATGCTTGTGCTGCGTCCTTACGTACCTGTGCCTGGGTAGGCTTCTTTGGCTGGACCAAGAGTCTATCTCCTCAGACTGTGCAATTGTAGTCCAAGTGCTCATTTGGTTACCATCAGTAGACTATGTGGTTCAAGTAGCTGGTTACCCATTCTGAGTTATGTCATGTCCCCAGGACCTGGATCTACCACCCGGTAATGCAATGATTGGCCCCTGTAGCTCCTTAGATGGGTTTTCCATTAAGCACAGAGGTTATACTGTATCCATTGCATGCATTTGTTTCTAGACTGCCTTTTCTTCTCTGCACCTGAGAGGCTTATCACTCTTATGGAAAGACAGCCTTCCATTAATGTGTCGCTGCAAGCAGGGGGCTATAAATTGACATTATCCTTGCTGTTGTGATCTCCCTCTTTGACTGCTGCAAAATCTTGTACTTCCTACCTAGTCACCAAATTCTAACAGATTCTAAACCATGGAGCTCAGCTCCTGTTTGGCCTGAATTGCCATTGCCATTTTAAACCCACATTGAAAGGAATCCACTTCATGTAAAAGACATTGCAAACTTCTAAATGCTCTGCATCAACTATGAAACCCTCCAAAGCATGGCTACTCACTATATGCCCATGTCAGTTGCCCTGTACCATTCACCCAGAAGTCTTAAATCTGCAAATCAGAAACCACTCTTCATCCACTCATTCTACCTCAAGATGTTTAGAGGCCGACACTTCTGCATACATGGTTCATTCTTATAAATGTCACTCCTATCACATCTAAGACTGTGGAATGACTTTCGGAGCTTCAGTAAACTTTAGAAATTCCACCTGTTCTGTCAGGCCTACAGCTATCCCCAATGCTCCTGGCAGACGAGCATGCTAGGCACAAGGCTGCAGATGACACATATGGTTTGGGCCTGTTGGTTAGAAGCCTGAAACCAGTTGCTCTATCCATGATCCATACTCCACGTAAGACTTACACTTCCTTCTTAGATTGCTGCCTTTATCAATTATAAACTTGCATCTCTGTACTGATGTTCTCTGTTACATAATACTTGGAGGCTACTTTCAAAAATCCTAAATGAAATAAAATAAATACCTGGTAAAAGAATTCCCTCTAAAGTTGGTAAAGTCAGCCTTACATTAAATTTCCTTAATATGGCATTTGGTTAATAAACTGAAAGTATAATAGAACACTACTTTCAACTACTTTGAAACATTAAGTCACTCAATCATTGACCTACAGAGGAAAACCTAGGCTTACACTTTGCCCCTTGGTTACCCCCAGTTTCATCCACATTAAGGAATTTAATAGTTCCTGCTGACGCTGAATGCAGTCTTTAGCAGGTGATCCTGGTTTTCAACATAACAGCTAAAGACTGCTTTTGAGAATTACACTCTATCCTAACTTGAATTGGGGTGGTTGAATTTGGTAAATGAAGCTTTGCCCAATAGGCAGAGAGAGCTTGATGCAAAGTGATACTACCTAGACATTTTAACTGGATAATCAGAATGTGCATAAACGAGAGCTTGGTTTGTTCAAGAGAAAAGCACTTTTTCCAAAAGTTATCATGATGCATAAATCAGAGTAAAAGTGTTAAGGGCATATTTATAATAGCCTTGCATCTCATTTGCACCACTCGAAGTGGTACATGTGTGATGCAAGGCTCTAAGTTAGATTTCTGAAGCCACGCCAAGCCACTTTGCATGGCTTTGAGTGGCCTCATAAATCTGGAGTAGCACAACACAGAGCAAGCCGCTGTGTTGTGCTATTCTTCCAGTACAGGCATTCCATGGGTGTTGCAGTGGGTGTTCCTACTTAACTCCCATGGATTCCGATGGGTCCCCAGATTTACAAGACCTTGTAAACATGGGGATGCGCCAAAACCTTGACCCTCCCAGGGGGAAGTGCAACGATGAGAAATATAATTATTTACATATTTCTATACTTGTTGGAATTGATGAGTGTTAGGAAGTCCGTCCAGTTTTTAATGTAGTTTTTGAAGCTGTTGATGTCCTTGTTGAAGGTGTATGTGGGGCTAGGTTGATCTGTGCTGATGATGCTCAGCCAGTCTGTTTTTGTGATTTTGCTCCAGCTGCGGCTTGGAATGCTGAATCAGGTAGGGGTGTTGACCTGAGGTGTGTTGATTTGGAAGTGGATGATGGAGTGGTCGGTCCATATGAGCTGTATGATGTAATTGTATTTAATGCTGTTACCTGTGGTGAAGATGGGATACAATGTGCGTCCTGGGTGTGTGTTCGTTCTGGGATGACCTGGGTGAGTCCAATGTTGCTTAAGATTTTGAGGAATGCTGTGCAGCAGGAGTCATATCGGTCTTTCAGGTGAAAGTTGAGGTCACTGATTAGAATGTAGGCTCTGGAGTCAATCATGAGTGAAGCGACGAAGTTGGTGATGAAGTTAGTAAAGCTGGCTCATGATGTGGGTGGTGGGTAGGCAAGGTTTCCGTGTATGGTGAAGTTTTCTAAGATTTGCAACTTGAAGTGCAGGTGTTCCATGAATGGGGTGGTGTTCTCTGTGGATGTTGTGTATATGATGGATTCCTTGTAGATGAGAGTGAGTCTTCCTCCTAACTTGTGAAGGCAGTCCTGTTGTGTGATCTTGTAGCCAGCTGGAATTGCCATGTTGGGAGCCAGAGAGGGATCGAGCCAGGTCTCTGTGATAACAAGGATATCAGGAGCGTCACCACTCAGCAAGTCCCATATTTTAGTTGTGTGTTTGCAGAGTGATTGTGTACTGAGAGGCATGCATGCGAGTGGGTGTTGATGTGTGGGTTTGCTGTGCCATGTGAAGGGTAGGGGTGAAGGTATTACTTGTGCTTGTGTGACACATGTGTTGAGAAGGGGTGTTGAGAACATTGTGCAGGTAAAAATGGTATCAAACCAGAACGGAATTCAGCAATTTCCTGTGAAGGAAAGTGAAAACTTTGATTCTGATTTGTCACGATCACGGTGCCTGTAAGGGGAGGCAGATTGCATCTTTGGCACAGTCTTTGAGGTAGACTAGAGTGGACCATTTCTAGAGGAGAGGTAAAGGCCATTGTTTGAAATGGCCCTCTCTACAGTGTCAACCCCAAACCTTTTGCCTTCCTCCTCCTACTTTTTGCAAAATCTTTGCTTCTATTGGCCTTAGGACTCTGTGCACTTTACCACTGCTAACCAGTGTTAAAGTGCTTGTGCTCACTCCCTAAACATGGTTTAATTAGCATATACCTGATTGGCATATTTTAATTACTTGTGAGTCCCCTGTGATTGGTATACTATATACCCAGGGCCTGTAAAGTAAATGCTACTAGTGGGCCTACAGCACTTATTGAGCCACCCACTGAAGTAGCACCTTAAAACATATCCCAGGCCTGCCAATGCAGTCTGAATGCAGTGTCCTACTGCCATGTAAACGTGGAATTTAAAACCCCTTGCGAAGACTTAAACACCCATTTTATTACATATGTGTCAGGGTACTGTGTAATTAAAATGTAGTACATGTACTTTGAAGTTTTCCAGGTCCTGGTAGTGAACATCTTCCAAATTAGTTTTTTACTACTGTGAGGCCTACCCCTCCAATAGGATAGTATTGGGGATTCCACATTGCATTTAATAAGCTGTAATTCCTAAGTGAGAGGAGGTAGATGTGTAATGTTCATTACCTATGAGCTTGGAATGATAAACCCTCTTTAATGGTAAAGTCTAATTAAATCCTCTTTAATGGTAAAATCTACTTTATCATTACAAGTTTGAAAATGCTACTTTTAGCAAGTTGGCATTTTCCTGCCCTTAGCCCTCTGTGGCTGCAGCCTGTCTCATGACACATGACTGGGTGTAACCGACAGTTAGAACTTTGTGAATTCCTCTCAGACAGTTATACAATAGTGGGATTAGCAGAGCCTGAATTGACCATTAGCTAGCTTAACTGGGGGTGTGGAGCTGAGCACAGCCCCACTTTCACCTGAATAGGCTGTGCCCTGTCTCCTTACATAAGGCCTATTGACCCTGTATTTTCACTGCAGCCAGCTTGGAGCCAGGGCAGGGGAGGCAGGAAACTCCCACAACTTCAAATAATCTTTCTAGAAACTTCTCCCACCTTCTAGGACCATGGCACCAGGATATAACACGCATTTGCAATGCAATGGGTCTTGCATTTGCTCGAGGTAGAGCTATTAGCGTTGTAAACTCCTAACCAGACTTTTCTTGTCACATAAATTGATAATTAAAAGTAAAACAGTTGACATAAGTGAGTTGATTCAAAGTGCTACGGCCTCCGTGAGCGTGAAGGAGACAGAAGAAAAAAGAGTTTGCTCGCAGTGAAAGGTATCAGCCGTCGTGCAATTATCCATGTAACAGGGTCAATTGACAAGGTGTTAACAAAACCTCCCCAAGGAGGGACAAACATAAAGCATTTACCAATCATAACAAAGGATTTTTGAAGGGCAAGCCCATGAACGAGTGATAGTGATGGGTATGAGGTTGGCATGGTTAAAAGCCCAAATGCTCAACCTAAAAACAGACACTGAAACAGGTCTGAATCCAGCCTTATGTTCATGTCTTTAAGTGGCAAATAACTGATTGATTTTTGAAGAAAGTAAAAAAAGTTAAGTTAACCCATGCCAGTGATTTTATGTTTTACTTAATACTGCATGCCTTAAGAGTGTTAGCTATTATCAGGATGTTGGGTTCTGTATTTTTGCATATTACTCTTGTATAATGCATACTTTGAACCGAGCCACCTCTGGGTGTTTAGGGAGCTGTGACTGAGACCTCTGGGGTGAAGGCAGAAGACAGTACGAGTTTCACGCAGTGCTTGTCTGTGCATCATTTACAGATTACATAGAGCAATGGCCATGTATTCTAGTTGTAACTGTGATTCTATGTAAATGTGTGTGAAGGAGGTACACAGTCATCAAAATATTGACAACACAGAAGCAGAAGAAAATGCAATGCTTACAGGTGAGTGGGTGCTTTCTTTGGGGGTGGTAAAGTGAAGAGGATGCAAGAAATGCATTGAGGAGTGTGTGGAAAGAGGGTGCTGGGGAGGAAATATATAGTAAATGCAGATGAGCGAGATGTGGATAGAAAAGGGGCGTGCATGTGTAACAGAGTGAACATAATGACAGTGTTTGAGGCACTCCAAAGATCACTCCCCCTTCCACAGGCCTCCGTAATTTTTAATTCAGTTTGACCTTATGTCATGGTTTACTCTGTTAGCTTAATCTTTCACAAAGCCAATAGTCCTGGCTGATTTTAGGTATATGTCAGTTGCTTTCTTATGTACTTGGGTGAAAAGCAACGCTTTCAGAGCAAATAAAATACCGGAAGATTGGCACACTATGGGAATACCAGAAATTGACTTTCCATGTTTAAGTCACGCCATTATTTACATGGGCCATGTCACTTTTAGAGACCTCCACTTTTTGAGTCCCACGTAAAGCCCTGCATATACCTTCTTTAGCACAACCGTTATGCCTACAGCTGTATACCTCGTCACCAATACAGCCTTGTACTGCACTTGTACTTGCAAAGGGAATTAACTTCAATACTAAACGTTACGATAACATCAGTGCACATAACCTCTCCTCAAACTTATTTCCAGCATTAGACCTGCTACATTACGTCGCTCATCCCTCAAGGTGAGGAAAAGTGTTTGCGTCTGCAGCACATTCATTTTTCTCGTTCTATTAATAGTTTGTTTGGTCATATAGAGGATGCGCTACAACACGGCGTCTTTAATGCTCTGTAATGGAAATGTATCCAAAGGCATTAATGGAGACCTGGGTGTAGTTCACGCCATTTTTCTCGTTAATTTAATAGTTTTGTTAGTCATGTACATGATGCGCTACAACACGGCATCTTTAATGCTCTGTAACAGAGTCGTATCCGAAGTCATTAATGGAGACCTGGGGGTATTCGGGTCTTTCGGCATCAACGCCGAGCTATTATGAACTGTGTCTTTGTTTATCAGATGAAGTTACTTGCTTGTTGGTAATGGGGGCGCACTTAACGTTCTTACAGGCTGAACTACACCCAGGTCTCCATTAATGTCTTCGGATACGTTTCCATTACAGAGCATTAAAGATGCAGTGTTGTAGCGCTTCCTATATATGGCCAAAAAAACTATTAAAAGAACGAGAAAAATGGCATGACCATTAATTTTCAGAACCAAACCATCATAAAACGAGCAATTAGCATTGTAAACTCCTAACCGAACTTTTCTTGCCACATAAATTGAAAATATAAATAAAACAGTTTCACATAACTAACTTGACTTTTCTTGCCATTTAAACTGAAAGGTAAAAGTTTCACATAAGTGAGCTGATGGCCGCCATCAGTGCAAAGCAGACACACAAACGGAAATACCAGTTCACTCCTAGTGTAACCTATCGGCAAAAGTGCAATTAGCTATGTAACAGGGTCGATGTCATTCAAAGTGTTCGACTTCTGCCAAGCAAGATCGCGCTGTGGAAAAAGTGAAAAAGTAGTCCACAAACCGGATGGAAAACAGCGAGCCTCAAATATTTTCAGGAGTTGGTCACTGCGCTCGAGGAGGGCTAACCACCAGAAAAGGCATGACATATGCATGCCTTCCACTAATGAAAGCAAGCAGATTTTAAAAGGCAAGCCCACAAACCAATAAAAGACACTGACGTGACATGGCAGGGCTCCGAGCTCTTTTCTAAGTACTACAGCGTCTTGCAAGCGATATGCAGACTCGACCCTAAAAATGAGGCTCTCAGACCCACTCTTCAGTTCACCACCGGGCCTGCGGACGGACTCTCAAAAGTATGCCTGCTGCTGTGACCTACTGTGCACTGAAGCCAGTCCTGCTGTTGGGCCCTGCATCAGCAACTGCACCAAGGGCTACAAGAAGTGACTCCAAGGGCTAGGTTGTTGGCCTCCCACTCACAGCCCCAGAGATACAACAGGTTTCTATCATCCCAAACTCGCACGTGGACCAGCCTGAGTGAGCCATGAACCCCCAAAGGGTCTCTATACGCTCCTCGACCCTTGACTGTGGTTCTAAAGTTGACCAGATGTTTGCAGGTGGTAATTTTATGTTTTATGTGCTATTTTTAACCTTAGACTTTAAAAATTCATAACTCCGGTTCTATTGATTGGAGTTTGTAATTTGGTGTCAAATAATGTATTAAAATGTACTCTATTTTTCTAAATTGGTTTGGGACTGTTATTGTTTGTGTGCTGCATAAAGACTTAACACATTGCCTCTAAGTTAAGCCTAAGTGCTTTCCATGCGAAGCTAATCAGGGTTAAGCACAGGTTAAGTTAGGGACTTTTTGGGGTTCACCCTGCAAGGGATTGTGGTTGTTGCTTGACCAGGGCTCACATCCCAGTCAAACAACAACCCAATTTGTCACAGCCACCAAGTTTCATTTCTTATTAACACTGCAGCTACCTGTTTCACTAATAGAACAGTGGAAGTCTGAGACCTACCACTTTCGTGAAAGACGATCCTAGTTGTAGGAGTTCCAAACAAGCTGATTACAAATCCAATTTCAAAAGAAGTTCCTGTAAAAAATATGGTTATTTGAAGAAAATCACCAGTTTTTTGTGTATGACTCAAATCCTGTAAACCTGCTAGGATGTGCAAGGTGAATTGCACAATCTATTGCACCCCAACGGAGTTGAGTTTCCGACTCATGATGAGGATGTTGAGTTTAAGCTAACTCAACAAGATGATGTAGGGCTTTAGCCAATTAGAAATGTAGAAGAATCGCCCCCTGACCTGAGACAATCTGTGAATTCTGAAGTGTTGAATTTCACAGAAAAAGACATTGGACTAACTAAAAGTGTAGAACCTGTCCATATTATAGCCAAGCCAAATGAGATTTTTCCGAGAGCACCGCCATATCATCTGACCCCAGAAATAGTGGCAGGAATAACACCAACAATTGAGGACATGTTCAAGAAAGAGATCTTGCAGGAAATTCTTGAGAGTCCTGCAACTCATTGACTATAGGCTCACAGAAGCCTAGGGGAAAGTTTAGAATAGTTCAGGATTTGAGAAAGATAGTCATCATATGTTGCCCTGTGTTACTGAATCCAGCCACCATAGTTTATCAAATTCCATGCACAGAAGAATGGTTCACTGCATTAGATCTTTGTCAGGCTTTCATTTTGATCCATTGCATGAGGATAACCAGTTCCTATTCTCATTTGTGTTTTGAAAGAGGGTTTTAGCATGGTATCGAGCCCCAGAAGGATATTCTGAGAGTCCTTCAGTTCTTAATCAGATTCTGAAGAAAAATTCAGAAACATTGCAGGCGTCTTGTAATTTGGTCCTTGTGCAGTATGTTAATGACCTGTTTGTGGTATCAAGCACAAGAGAAGCTTGTTAGCAGGATACCATTGCCCACTTTACCACACTGACCGCCAGGGGGGAAACACCAGCCACCACGGCGGTAGCTGCCTTCAGCCAGGCAGAAGGCAATGTTCTGCCCACTATAAAATGACAATCTAATCCGCCACCTTTTCCGGGGTGGTACCAAAGACATCAAAAGCCTGGCAGAAACAGAGCTCAGAAGGGAAACGACTCACCTTTGGAAACACAGGGAACAACCATGCCGCCATGGAGCACGAGCTGCAGATATTTCCTATGATCTTCTACATCCTGCTCCACCACAAAAAAACAACGACGGCAAAGACAACCACGGTGAGTACAGCCTTCTAGCACATAGGGGAGGGAGGGAGGAAAAAGAAAGTGACACACACACACACAATACACACTCCCCCACCCCAACACCATACACACAATCAGATGCAATAATAAAACATATATACCCCCTACCGCTCAGGAATAACGCAAGGACAACAGGAATGGATGAAAGTGAGTGTAATAAATAAATACATCAGAAATACGGTCATCCAATCTAAAAGTATATACATATGTACAAATCAAGGGACACTGCCCAGTCCTCAACGTGCGTGGGCCACAGTGCCACTTCACAAAGTCCAAGGCCCCACTTCTCTCCTGCAACAACACGGAGAGAACACTGCAGGAGCATCAGTTTGAAAATAGGCAGGCACCTTAGGGAGACTGGGAACGGGGGACAGCCGTCAGATCGAACAACACCACTGGTTCTGGAGGGGGCATCATGCCCTGTGCTTCAGATTCTGGGGAGTGAAAGGTCACAGTCTGTCAGCTGGGTGTCATACCCACAGGATTTTCCCACCCTGGCCAGAAGTGAAGGATGTAGGGGGGAAAGGGGAGGGTAAGAGGTCAATGGTGGAGAGGAAAAACTTCTTAGGGACATTGGGGCAGGAAGAGGGAGAAGGTTTGGGAGTGGAGGACGAGGGAGTGGCTGTGGGAGGTGTCTGTCTGCTGTGTTTGGATGCAGGTGCGTGGGCTGGATGCTGTTGTGAGGTGGATGGCTGTTGGGTGTTTGAGTGCTTGCGTTTGTGTACCTTGGGAGGGGGGCACAGACACAGTGGGAGAGGACACAGGGGACGTGTGCATGGCTGTTGGGGTGGTGTCTGCCAGTGAGGTGTGTGTCCTGATAGGTGTGCTGGTGATGGTGGCAGTGGATGAGGATGTAGTACAAGCAGGTGTGAGTGTAGATGCAACTGGGAGGGAGGTGGTGGTGGAGAAGGAGGGGGACACAGTGGAGGCAGTGGATGTTGGTATGTCTGCATCCGGATGGTGTTTGTGTGAGTGCCTGTGGGATGAAGTGTGGTGTTTGTGTTTGGCTGAACCACTCTTGTGTGTTGTCTTGTATGCATGCTGGTCTGTCATGGGGCACCCACAGACACACATCCCCCACCTGAATACCACCCTACCATGCGTAATTTGTAATGATGGGCACTGTACTCACCCCCTTGTGGCTGCTGTGATGCCCTCAAGCGCCCATCCAGCTCCGGATAGGTGACGGCCAGTATGCGGGCCATCAGAGGGGTCAGGGCTTGACGGGCACCCCTTCCTCATTGGGAGGCCATCCCCAGCTGGGCCTCTGGCGTTTTCCGTGCCCAGCGTCTCAGGTCCTCCTACAGTTTCCGGCAGTGGGTGCTCCATCTGCCCTAGACCCCCAGGGTCTGCACATCCTTGGTGATGGCATGCTATAGACCCTTCTTTTGATGGGCGCTGACCAGCAGAGAAAATACACACAGGGAAACGTATTACTCAGACCGTCCTGCCTGTTACACTCATGGCCCACCATTGCCCTTCCTATCCCCTTTCGCACAGACATGGCCCAGCATACATACTGCACGTCGCCCAGGGGACATCCACCAACCCCACCTACACGAGATCTTCACACACACCACTTCATGCATTCATGCCCCATGCATCGTGCCCATAGTGTACTCACCTATTGGTCTGGAGGCCCATACAGCAGTCTGTACCCCTTCCACCAGTCGTTCCAACTCCACCAAGGTGGAGGCAGGGGCCCTTTCCCCAGTCACATGAGTCATGGTAGGTTCCAGACACAGGTCACAGCAGCACATGCAGTGTAGGTCCTCTCCTGTTAAAGGTCAGGTAGCAAGTGAGTGAACAGATAGAAAATGGGGGTGACGTCTGCGGCGGTGCATGCCGTCATCGCCGGCGTACATCACCATTGGCCACTGTACCCCATAGGGGCCAATATTATCCAATGAGGCGTTGCACTGCGGTTCCCGATCGCTTCCTGCAACGGCACACAACATCAGCGGAATTACCTCACTTCCACCTGTCCATCCACACAGGCCAGGCGGTCACCATTTCGGGGGGGGGGGCAGGCCCTGGATTACAACTGCGTTACAGTTCAAAATTTTACAATCTGGACAAATGGCACATATACATTTCAAAATAACATCATGCATTGTACTGTTGTGGCTACAATGTACAGTTTATGACCGGCTCATCACTCTTTTGCCCCCTAGATTGCAACCAATGTGGATGAATAGGAGATAGAGACATACCCCGGTGTACAAACCCCTGGTAGACTTGGCAACAATGGAGGACAGGCACATTATCCTCACCTACAGACTTGACAGGGTCAAAATGACAGAGCTCTGTGGTCAACTGGAGCCTGACCTGATATCTGCTATCCGCCACCCCACTGGGATCCCCTCTCTTGTGCAAGTCCTATCTGTGCTCCATTTCCTGGCAACTGGTTCTTGACAAGTGACAGTGGGCTTGGCAGCAGGAATGTCACAGCCAATGTTCTCCGTAGTGCTGACCAGAGTGCTGTCTGCCCTGATTAAACACATGTGCAGCTATATTGTTTTCCCCCAAGTGGATGATTTGGCCACAGTGAAGGTTGACTTCTGTGCAATGGGACATATCAACCAACATAATTGGGGCGATTGATAGAACACATATTGCATTTGTCCCCCTCCGGCAAAATGAACAGGTCTACTGAAATCGAAAGAGTTTTCATTCCATGAATGTCCAGATGGTGTGCCTGGCGGACCAGTACATCCCCCACATCAATGCAAAATATCCTGGGTCTGTGCATGATGCCTTTATGCTGAGGAATAGCAGCATCCCAAATGTGATGGCCCAACTACAGAGGCACCGTATGTGGCTAATAGGTGTTCCCTGGTTCCCACACAGAGGATGTTAGTGTATGGGTATGATGTGGGCCATAAGGGATAGTGTGTGGCTAAATGATGTACCTCGATATTTGCAGGTGACTCTGGTTACCCCAACCTATCATGGCTACAGACCCCTGTGAGGAATTCCAGAACAAGGGCAGAGGAACATTACAATGAGGCACATGGGTGAACAAGAAGGATCATTGAATGTACCTTTGGCCTCCTGAAGGCCAGGTTTGTGTGCCTCCAGCTAACAGGTGGATCCCTGTGCTACTCACCCAAAAAGGTCTGCCAGATAATTGTGGCATGCTGCATGTTGCATAAGCTTGCCTTGAGACGCCATGTGCCTTTTCTGCAGGAGGAGGAGGCTGGAGATGGCATTGTGGCAGCAGAGGACCCTGTGGACAGTGAAGATGAGGAGGCAGAGGATGAGGATGAGGACAAGAGAATTGCAGTGATCCGACAATACTTCCAATGACACACAGGTAAGACTGTGTTACTTCATATTACATTTTCATTTTATGGTTAATCTTTGTCATGCTGTTATTCCCCACTTCTATGCCCACACACTGTACCCTTTGGCAACTCATTTTGCAGATGTTGTTGCCCCACTATCACTCCTGGTGTGATCACTGCAGCCAACTACAGGTCTTTACAATGTGAACATTACTGTACATTTGAATTGCAATGTTTGAACCTGGTTAAACAAATACATACTTAAATCATTTGAGATACTCCATACTTGTATTTTTTCAAATTGTGTTTATTGCAGTGCTAAGAAGAAAAGGGGAAGGTGCAATGGGCTGGCGTGATGATGGAGGAAAGTCCATGGTATAGTTCCAGTCTATTTGTAGCACAGGTGCATTGTCCAAGGGGGCACAGGAAGGGGAGCAATGGCAGTTCAAGGAAGACAGGGTGACAGAGTGGGACACAAGGGTGACAATCAGGAGAGTCTTATTTCCTGGTGGGTGTCTTGGCAATAGTCTCTGGCTTCTTCCTGAATCGCAGGGAACATTTGCAGGGTGGTTCTCTGTCTGCAGGGGGAGCGGTGCAGGTGGCCTGTTGGTCATGTGGTGGGGCCTCCTCTCCACTAGCGGCAGTGGAGGTGGAAGGTTGTTCAATTGTCTGGCTAGTGGCAGGGGCCCGCTGTTGTGAGGCTGTCTCCCTCATAATGTTGACCATGTCTGCCAGCACCTCTGCAATGGAGACCAGGGTGGTGTTTATGGCCTGCAGGTCCTCCCTGATTCCCTGGTACTGTCCCTCCTGCAGCCGCCTGTTCTCCTGCATGTTGTTCAGAATCTGGCCCGGCATATCCTGGGACTGTTGGTAGGCTCCCAGGATCTCAGTGAATGCCTCCTGGAGAGTTGGTTCCCTGGGCCTGTCCTCCCCCTGGCGCACAGGAGTCCTCTCAGTTTTCCTGTTGTCCTGTGCCTCTGTTCCCTGAACGGTGTACCCACTGCCACTGACCCCAGGTCCCTGATTGTCTTGGGGGCGAGGTGTGCCCTGGGGTCCCTGAAGTGGTGGACACAATGCTGATTGATGTGTCATGGGGACAGAGGTATGGGTATGCTGGGTGGGTGCTGTGGTGGTGTTTCCAGATGGGGGAGGCTCTGTGGTGGTGTGTGACTGTGGCTGGGTAACCGACTGTAAGGTGGTCCCTGATGGGCCAGGTTGGTCATCCAGATCCAGGCAAGCCAAGTCGCTGTCATCACTGTGGGCCTCTTCTGTAGGGGAAATCACTAGTGCTGGCACCTCTTCTCCTATGACATTGGCTAGGATACCTGTGGGGATGTAAATGCAGTGTTATTGTTTCTGTGTGTGACATTTTGTGCATGGGTGGGTTTCCCACTTAGGTTCTATTCTATTCTATTCTATTCTATCCAGTGTGCATGCTTTAGTGATAGGTGTCCATTCAGGGCTGTGAGTGCTGTCCATGCATTGGTGGTGCATGCAGGGCTTGGCATTGGGATGGGTGAGATGTGATGGTGGGGTGTGTGGGTAGTGGTGGAGTGATGGGAGTGAGGGTGGGGTACGTGATTGCATGCAGGTAGAAATAGAGAGTTGACCTACCAGAGTCCAGTCCTCCTGCTACTCCGGCCAGGTCCTCAGGATGCATGATTGCCAAGACTTGCTCCTCCTATGTTGTTAGTTGTGGGGGAGAAAGTGGGGGTCCACCACACGTCCTCTGTACAGCTAGTTGGTGTCTTGCTGCAAGTGAAAACCTTCACCCCGTAGGTCGTTCCACCTCTTCCTGATGTCATCCCTTGTTCTGGGGTGCTGTCACACAGCATTGACCCTGTCCACAATCCTCTGCCATAGCTTCATCTTCCAAGCAATGGATATCTGCTGCCCCTGTGCTCCAAATAGCTGTGGCTCTACCAGGATGACCCTTAGCTCCTCCTCAGAGAATCTGGGGTGTCGTTGTGGTGCCATGGGTGTTGTGTGAGTAGTGTGGGTGAGGGTGTGTTGGGTGATGTGTTAGGGTGTGTGTTGTGAGGTGCGTGGGTGGTGTATTGGTGATAGTGATGTGTGGCTCTGGTCTTGCCTGTTGTCTTGCTGTCTCTCTCTGGTGGCAATTGATTGTAATGGTAAAGAGCTGTGGGTAATGTGGGTGTGTGTTTTATAGTGGTGTGGGTGTATGGGTGTGAATGGGTGTCAGGTGTGTGTTATTTACATTTACCAATGTAGTGGTGTTTTGTTTAAGTGTGTGTATTTTGAGCGCGGCAGTATGTACTGCTAATGGTTTACTGCCCTTGAATGTCCGCCGTGGTGATTCATGGGTCATAATGTGATGGGCGTTGTTCTGTTGACATAACGGTGTGGGTTTTGATACCACCAGTTGATCGCTCACCTTTGGTGTGGTGGACTTGTGTGTGTGGCTGAATAGTGACGGATTAGTGTGTGTGTGTCATAATATGGTGAACGGATATCCGCTGCTGCAGCGGTATGTTGGGATATACCACCTATGTCATAATGAGGGCCAAAGTGTTTCCAAGTAAATTGAAGCTTTGTCAAAAAGGAGATTAATATTTGGGACATATAATTGAAAAAGGAACAAGGAAAATGTCACAAGAGAGTCAAATTTATTCTAAGGATACCAAAAACCAAAAACCAAAAACTGAAAACCAAAGAGAAGTCAGAATGTTTTTGGGAATTGTTGGCTACTGTAGAATACCTAACTTTTACCTAATGGCTAGGCCCTTTACTGAGGCTGACACACAGAGTTGTGCCTGATCTGCTTCCATGGAACAACAAATACTTGAAAGCTTTCCTAGAGCTGAGGGAAAGTCTCTGCTGTGCCCCGATACTGGGAATGTCAGAATATATTAAAATGTTTACTCTATTTTGCATTGAGAGGGAGGGCTGTAGTTTCTTAGTACTTACTCAATTACACGGTGAGGCAAGAAGGCAAGAAGGCATGTGGCGTACTTTTCAATTACCCTTGCCCACGTCTCTGCAAGTCTGCCTGGTTATCTGAAATCAGTAGCAGCCGTGAGCATAAGTCTTGAGAGGTGTGAAAGTGATAGGACATCCTTTATCTGTTATGGTCCCTCACTCGGTTGGGTTTTTGCTTCCCAGAAACAAAACCTAATACATGTCAAACTCCAGAGTTACCAAATATAAGCAGCAAATCCTCGCTCCTGTTTATGTGATTTTCCAGCGGTCAAGGTTTGAACCCCAGTACTTTGTTACCACTGCACAAAAGTAAACTATCTGATAATTATGAGCATGGCTGTCTTGATGTTACTGATTTATACAACAAGATAAAGACTCAACATAAGAGTTAAGCCTTCAATTAGACCTGATTATATGCTTTTCATTGACAGCTCATGTTTAAGAACAAATGATGGCTCACAGAGAGCAGCTTACTCTGTCTGCACAATCCAAGACATCGTCGAAGCCTCCTGGCTTCAAAGTGTTAACTCATTTTAATAGCCCGAATAAGAGTGGCTATATTTACAGATAGTATGGCTTTGGTGTAGTCCATGACTTTGGCCAGTTATGGTCACAATGAGGTTTTACAACATCATCTGGTTCACCTATATGTAACGGTGAGCATGTGAGAAGACTGTTGGAAAATTGGCAACTCCCAACTGAAATTGCTGTTGTTAAATGTGCAGCTCACAGGAATGACAATGGTTATGTCCCTCTCAGGAACAGATATAGAGATGAAGTAGCACATTATTGTGCAATTGTGCCCTATATAAGTAATGGAAATTAACAGATGAATCTCAAAAAGACACTTTTTTTTCAATGTTGATGTGTATAGCTAACACATAGGATGAATTCAAAAGTTTGCAGGGAAATGTTTCAGAAGAAGAGCACCAGGATTGGATCAGAGGAAGATGAGGAAAGTATACTATTTACATTTGGATTCTAGCAGATCAGAGACCAGTGTTGCCAGATGGTCTGTTATCTCCAATGACACAACCATTTCATAGCCCCACACATTTAGGTAGGGATGCTATTGTCAGATCCAGTAGATTGAATTGTGTAAACCCAAGATTCTGCATGCTTTCAGAAGATTTGTGTCACCGTTGTGTCACATACCAATAGAAGAATGTAGGAAAATATATACCAGTTACACTGAGACATGTAGGGAGATCAGGTGGTCCCTTCAACCAGATGGACTTCATCGAAATGCCTGTAATGGGCTGAGTTACATCCTGGTTATAGCCTTCATTTTTTCTCGATGGTGGAAGCCTACCCAAAAAGGAGAAAGGACAATCTCACTGTAGCTAAACTCCTACTAAGGGAACTGGTATTGGGGTACAGAATGCCAGTTTCTCTAGCGTGAGATCGAGGGACTCGCTTTAATAGTGTAATCCTTAAAATGTGTGCACCATTACAAGTGGAGTAGAAGTTGCATTGTAGCTAATGACTAGAGGCTTCTGGTATGGTCCAGCAGCTTAACAGAACAATCAAGAATCGAATAGCAAACTTTTTTGTATCCGCTTCACGGAAATGGCCTAATGGTTTGCCGTTGGTGTTGATGAGCCTTCCATGTGCATCTGGAAGGAAGACAGGTTTATCTCCTCACAAGATCCTTATGGGGAGAGCCATGAGACGGCATACTGTACCTGCAAATGCACTTGTGAACATAACAGATGACATGGGGCTTGATTACTGCAAATGATTGGGTTATGTGGTGCGTTCCGTCTCTTGACAAGTTGAAACTATCTCTGCAAATTCACATCAAGAGCAGTGCCACAATTTGAACCCAGGGGACTGTATGCTCATTAAGTCATTAAGAAACACATGAAACAGTCCTGTCTGGAGCCACGGTGGAAAAGCCTTTACCAAGTGGTTTGAATCACAAACACTGCTTTTAAATGTGCTGGAGTGTCAAAGTGGATGCATGCTTCCCATACCCAGAGAACAAGAGATCAGTATGAAGAAATAGTGTTTTATCAGCCAGAACTAAGAACAATGGTGACTGTATCACTGCAAATTGTACAAGTCCCACAAGTGGAAGGAGCAAACCTGAAAGTGGCACAACAGCAAGAAGAAAGGGGTGGAGATCTGCAGACAAGTGAAGAGATCCATTTCTCAGATATCTCAAAGAATAGCATTGGACAACTTGGTATAGAGGATGAGAAGCAAGAACTCAGACTAAAGCGATAGTTGAGACACCTTCAGAGCAATAAGAAGATCCAGAAGAAGAAAGAAATACTGAATCAAGATCAAAAAGAGATGTCCGCAATGCTAAGTGACCAAGAAACTGGAATCAAGTGTATCAGTTGTGTCCATAACATCAATTGATGAGGAAACAGAATCAAGCAGTATAAGTTACACAGAAGAAGATCAACAAACACCGAGAAGATCCAAAAAAGCAAGATTACCTTGTCAGAGGTATTCAGCACCTGAATGGACTTACTACATGAGGCAAGTGTTAAATATCCCAATATCAGATTTGCTGGTCTGAAATCAATATTTACCTGAGCAACCCAGTTGCTGGAAACTCATTGAATGAACTGTGTTAATATACTGAAAAAGAAATTGAGAAGTTATTAATCAAAACTAATTAAGAAGATTTACCTAGGCCTAAGGCTGCAAAGAAGAGTAGCAGTAGCATTTTAAAAGAACACCGAATAGGGTTAGGAAAGACTACGTGAAGATTGCTGTAAATAAAGTTGCAAGAAACTAACTGAATTACAAAGAAAAGAAGAAAATGAAGACTTTTTGTGACCTAACTAACTGAAAGTAAAGAATTAACACATGGTACTACAGTTCTTGTTTTAAAAAGATCTGACTTTCTAACCAGAGCTAGATGCCAGCTTATTATAGGGATTGCATTTTTGTTAGTAGTTTTATTAGCTATCACATTATTATAATTGACACACCTTACACCAGAGAAAGAGAAATCTGTAATTCCATTTACTCACACAATCTCCTTTCCTGACATAGATGAGGATGAGTTGAAAGCCTCATTTGCAGACTACATAAAAGATTATTCAACAAATGTTTATTCTAGATTAGTTCAAGAGTATACAGGTATATAACTAGGTAGTTATAGTTAGGACCCAGTTTCTATAGATTTTTTTTTTTAGTTTTGCTAATAAAGTTGGCGCTGTTTGGTGAATCCTCACAAAAGTTTCGAAACTTATAAGTTACTAAGTTTTGATTCTGTTTGGAAAGTTTCAGGGTGATCTGTCAAGCAGGGGATGAGAAAAAGGAGGTCCCAATACAAGTTTTCCTCATTCATTTTTCCATAGGACCATTAGACACTCTCATAGCCCAAACTACTGATCGGAATTACACCAAATTTCACATGAAGTTAGATTCTGTTCCACAGGTCACACTTTTTATGATTTGGTGCTAATCTGTTCAGTAGTTTCGGAGAAATTTAAGGCCAAAAATTATAGATACATAAGGATGCGAATCCTCCGCGGATCCAACTGTCCCCATGCTGATATCTGATTGGCTTCTAACACTTCCACAAATAAGTTTTGGTAGCCATCTTGGGACTCTGTTTCAGTCGAGTCCCAGGAAAAAAAGACAAAAATATTGATACTGGGCAAGGGTAGAGTCACCCGGACCCTTTAGCCCTGCTTCTGGGGTCCTTGAGGGAGCCCACCAGGGCTAAAAAGCATTTTTTTCAGATTAGAAATGAAAAAAAGTGAGGTATTTCAAATCTTAAACACCATCACAATAACAAAAGCAGTGAGATTTTCAAGTCTTAAACATCATCACAATGAAAAGAGCAGTGAGAGAAATCTTTTTTATCAAGAAACAAAAGCCATGGGATCTGTGAGAGTTTGATTCCTTAACATGATTGTCCCATGATGCTCAAAATGGCATAGGGCCCATGTGGTTGTCAAGACATTTTTTGCGATTGAAGAACAAGCTTTATTCAGTCCATTGTCCTTCAAAGTAATACACAGCAATACAGAATTCTTAATCAAATACAACATCAATATATAAAATAATAAGAATAAAAACATAAATACATAAGATCCTAAAACAGCATCTAATTGCAGTTAAAATTCAATTATTTTTGGTTACAATACAACGTCGTATATGCCAGGCTGCGACTAAAAATTTGCTAACTGCTATTACTAGGTCATAAGATTTGTGGGTTTTTAAAATCCTTAGTGAGTAATTACAGTTGATTAAGCCCAGTTCTAGACAGGTTTTGCGGATCCACTTTGACCGCGGGATAGTAGGCAGGGCAGAAAAACATAAAGGGCCTGATTACAACTTTGGAGGACGGTGTTAAACCGTCCCAAAAGTGGCAGATATACCACCTACCGTATTACGAGTCCATTATATCCTATGGAACTTGTAATATGGTAGGTGGTATATCCGTCACTTTTGGGACGGTTTAACACCGTCCTCCAAAGTTGTAATCAGGCCCAAAGTGCTCAATAGACTCTGTCGCACCATCACACGCAGGGCACACATCAATTTTGGTGGACTGCCCCCATTTGCTGGTCCGGTATAGTAAAGGCAGAACTCCAAATCGGAATCTTGCATATAGGCTTTTCCCCAGTAGATTTGGTATGATATCTAGATATGGCTCATACTGCGGGAACCACTTAAAATTAAGGAAGTAATCCGTTAACCGACCATAAGAGTTACAAGTTATATAATTGGCCCTAATATAGTACCAATAAACTGTCTTCAAGATATTTTGTGGCGTCTTTCTAGGTTATGAGGGTTTTCCCAGTAATCAGCCAAACCCAGTAGTCCGAACCAATAGGAAACATGTCTAATCCAAGGGATTGTTGTTACATTCTGTCTTTTTAGCAGATCAACTAATGATTCTTTATAAGAAATCAATTCTGGGGTAGTCCATAACCTTATCCAATAAATTAAGGGTCTCAAGATAATTAGGTCTGCTACACGTTTCAAACCTAAATCTAAAAAGAGAGGTATCAAGGGTGTGCTGCTCGGGCACGCTATCAGGGCCCTGGCAAATGCATTCTTTCCCACTGTTATTTTGGTGCAAGTGCTGGATCCCCATATTTCTGCACCATATAGAGCTGCCCCCTGTGCCTTAGCTATATAGATTTTAGTTGCTGAAAGGACTGCTTTAGTGCTAGAACTTTGATAAAAACAAAGAATAGAGGCAGCAAGGGTAGGTCGCTCCCCCTGCCGCTGCAGCTCCTCCAGCTCCTCCAGCCCAGGTTCCTGAGACCTCCTAGCAAGCCCAGCTACCTCGCAGTAAGTACCCCCCCACCACCCAGCCCCTTGCCCTGCCCTGCGCTACTCACCCTCTCTCCTGCTTCTTTTCTTCATCTCTGTTCTTCCTCTGCGCTCTTCTTCTGTAGTCTTCTTCTGTACTCTTCTTTCCCTCCTGCTCCCCGTCTTCTCTCTTCATCTGTGTGCTTCTCTCTCTCTCCTTTGCACCGCGACCTGCGTGTGCCTCTTCTTCTCTGTCCCTCTTCTTGGCTCTTTCCTCTGCTGCTCGTCGCCCCTCTTCTTCTTCACCTTCTTCTGTATTTTTCTGTCTGCTGCGCTCCTCTTCTTCTTTACCTTCTTCTGTGGTCTTCTGTCTTCTGTTCTTCGGCTCCTCTTCTTCTGTACCTTCTTCTGTGGTCTTCTGTCTTCTGTTCTTCGGCTCCTCTTCTTCTGTGGTCTACTGTCTTCTGTTCTTCGGCTCCTCTTCCGCTCCTCTTCCTCTGTTACCTGCTCCCTGGTTCTTCCCGCGCCTGTCCTCCTGCTCCTGTCTCGTCTCCCTCCCTCACTCGCCTCCCCCTCTCTATCACCCCTATCTCCCCCTATCTCTAGCTGTCTCCCTCACTCACCACCTTCTCCTATCTACCTATCTCTCTATCTTTCCCCCTCACTCGCCACCCCCTCTGTAACCACGCCTATCTTCCTATCCTTTCACTCTACCTCTCACCCTCACCCACCTCTACAACCCGCCCTCCCCTATCTTCCCAACCTTCCTCCTATCTCTCTCCCTAAACTCCTAAACTTCCTAAACTCACCCCCCACCACCCTTAACCCCCCCTCCCCCATCTCTTTTCCCCTCTACCTGTCCCCCCTCCCTCCGCTTTCCCACTGCCACCTCCTGCACGCCCCGCCCCCCAGCTCCCATTCGTCGCCCCACTCCCGTCCCCTGCCCCCAGCTGACCCCTCCCCCCCCTCTCTCTTATGGCGGCTGCTGCGCGACTGCGCGGCTGGCGCGCCTAAGGCGCGCCAAAGGCAAGCCCGTTTGCACCCGTCCGCGCCTGGCCCGCGCCCAGCGCCACGACCCCTGGTCCTCAGCACTCCCAAACCCCGCTGCTCCGCTACGACCCCACCACCCTCCACGCCCTCAACCCAGGGCGCTCCAGCACCTGCTTCCAAGCTAACCCGAAACGCACCCATGGACCTTTCGCATGTCACACCTGCAAACGTATCTTCCACCACGAAACTACCACGACCACCAGCCCACGCGCCATCATCCACCTGAAATGCATCCTGGTCAACGCTCGATCCGTCCACAAGCACGCCGTTGAACTCTGGGACCTCCTGGACTCCACAGCACCGGACGTCGCCTTCATCACGGAGACCTGGATGAACGCCGCTTCGGCCCCAGACATCGCCATAGCCATCCCCGAAGGCTACAAGATTTCCAGGAAAGACCGCACCAACCAAGTAGGAGGAGGAATCGCCATCGTCTTCAAAGACTCCATCAGCGTCACCACCTCCACCGAAGACACCCCCCTCGCTGCAGAGCACCTGCACTTCCAGATCCGCACCGACCACAGGACCACCCTCAGAGGATCACTCATCTACTGCCCCCCCGGACCGCGCGGCCTTTTCAGCGACTCCATCACCGACTTCATCTCCCCGCACGCCCTCGCCTCACCAGACTACATCCTTCTCGGCGACCTCAACTTCCATCTAGAACAGAACAACGACCCCAACACCACCGCCCTGCTCGACAACCTCGCCAACCTCGGCCTCAAGCAACTGGTGAACACCCCCACCTACATCGCCGGACACACGCTTGACCCCATCTTCTCCGCCAGCAAACACGTTTCCTTCAGCCACGCCTCCGCTCTACACTGGACCGACCACAGCTGTGTCCACTTCACCTTCCGACGCGAGACCCGCCACCTCTGCACTCAACCCATCCCTCGTCCACAGTGGAACAAAATCCCCGAAGAACAGCTCTTCTCCACGCTCATCGACAACCAACCTACCTTCACCACCGACCCCAACGACGCAGCCCTCAGCCTCACGAACTGGATCACCAACTGCGCAGACAATCTTGCTCCCCTCAGACGCCCTCCAAGACAGGCCAACACCAAAAAATCTCTCTGGTTCTCTGACACCCTTAAGGAATCAAAGAAAACCTGTTGCGCCCTCGAGAAAGCCTGGCGTAAGGACCACACCGCTGACAACATGACCGCCCTCAAGAACGCTACCCGTGAACACCACCACCTGACCCGCGCAGCCAAAAGGAATTTCTTCACTGATAGACTGGACAAAAACAGCCACAACAGCAGAGAACTCTTCAGCATCGTAAAAGAGTTCTCCAACCCCAACGCCAACGCCATCACGCCCTCACAAGACCTGTGCAACTCCCTCGCCACCTTCTTCCATCGTAAGATTACCGACCTCCACGACAGCTTCGGACACCAGACCCAGCCGATCAACACTGAACCCACACCCCCAGCCATCACCCTCAACGCCTGGACCCACATCAACACTGAAGAGACCAAAACCACCATGAACTCAATCCACTCCGGCGCCCCCTCGGACCCCTGCCCACACTTCATCTTCAACAAAGCCGACGACATCATCGCCCCGCACCTCCAGACCATCATCAACTCCTCTTTTTCATCTGCTACTTTCCCCGAAAGCTGGAAACACGCCAAAGTCAACGCCCTATTAAAGAAACCTACGGCTGACCCAAGCGACCTGAAGAACTTCCGCCCCATCTCGCTCCTCCCCTTCCCTGCCAAAGTCATAGAGAAGACCGTCAACAAACAGCTTACCAACTTCCTTGAAGACAACAACCTTCTCGACCCCTCACAATCCGGATTCCGAGCCAACCACAGCACTGAAACCGCCCTCATCTCAGTCACAGACGACATCAGAACCCTGATGGACAACGGTGAAACAGTCGCCCTCATCCTCCTCGACCTATCGGCTGCCTTCAACACCGTCTGTCACCGCACGCTAATAACCTGCCTCCGCTCCACCGGGATCCAAGGCCAGGCCCTGGACTGGATCGCCTCCTTCCTCTCCAACCGCTCTCAAAGAGTCTACCTCCCACCTTTTCGCTCAGACCCCACCGAGATCATCTGCGGCGTCCCTCAAGGCTCCTCGCTCAGCCCGACACTCTTCAATGTCTACATGAGCCCCCTCGCCGACATCGTACGCAAGCACAGCATCATCATCACCTCCTACGCCGACGACACTCAACTTATACTCTCCCTCACCAAGGACCCCGCCAGCGCAAAGACCAACCTGCAAGATGGTATGAAGGACGTCGCAGATTGGATGAGGCTCAGCCGTCTGAAACTGAACTCAGACAAAACGGAAGTCCTCATCCTCGGCAACACCCCGACCGCATGGGACGACTCCTGGTGGCCCACGACCCTTGGCTCCGCACCGACCCCCTCAGACCACGCCCGCAACCTCGGCTTCATCTTGGACCCTCTTCTCACCATGACCAAACAAGTCAACGCCGTGTCCTCCTCCTGCTTCCTCACCCTCCGCATGCTCCGCAAGATCTTCTGCTGGATCCCCGCCGACACCAGAAAGACCGTGACCCACGCCCTCGTCACTAGCCGCCTGGATTACGGCAACACCCTTTATGCTGGGACCACCGCAAAACTCCAGAAACGTCTGCAACGTATTCAAAACGCCTCCGCCCGCCTCATCCTCGACATACCCCGCAACAGCCACATCTCCGCCCACCTGAGACACCTGCATTGGCTCCCAGTCAGCAAAAGGATCACCTTCCGACTTCTCACCCACGCACACAAAGCCCTCCACAACAAGGGACCAGAATACCTCAACCGACGCCTCAGCTTCTACACCCCCACCCGTCTCCTCCGTTCCACCAGCCTCGCTCTCGCTGCCGTCCCTCGCATCCACCGCTCCACAGCGGGTGGGAGGTCCTTCTCCTACCTGGCGGCCAAGACTTGGAACACCCTCCCCACCAGCCTAAGGACCACCCAGGACCACTCCGTATTGCGGAGACTCCTCAAGACCTGGCTCTTCTAGCAGCAGTAACCCCCTTCCCCCCAGCGCCTTGAGACCCGCACGGGTGAGTAGCGCGCTTTATAAATATTAATGATTTGATTTGCAGAAGCCCGAACTATTCAAAATCTGATCCTCCCAGGATAATTTACTGGATAGTCTAACGCCCAAATAGTCTATGGAATTAACCTTATTTAACGGGACTCCATTAATAGTAATGGAGTAGCTTTTACTAGGCCCAGTATGAAACACCATTAGTTTAGTTTCATTAACATTGACCTCCAATGCATGTTCTCTGCAGAAAAGATTAAATCTATCTACCAAAATTTGTAGCCCCATTGGGGTTTTTGAGATGAGCAGCGAATCATCTGCAAATAGAAAAATTGAATTTTTTTGTGCATCCAGGGAGGGAGCATCATTTTGACAAAAGGTCATGTACTTCACTACCTCATTGATAAATAAAGTAAAAAGTAAAGGGGCTAGCACACAACCTTGGCGAACTCCCCTCTCAGTTAGAATCTGCTCTGTCAGTTTGCCATGGTGCCCCCATCTCACTGGCACATAAGTATTTTCATGGAGTCTTATTAGCAAATGCAATAATTCAACTGGGTCCCCCAATTTTCACAACACTTCTCACAGCTTTGCTCTGGGGACCAAGTCAAATGCAGATCTCAAATCAATAAATACTACATACAAGTGCAGTTTGGCAAGGTCAACGTATTTCCAATACAATACTGCCAACCTGAAGACCTGGTCCACTGTACTGTTTTTTTGTCGAAAACCTGCCTGAAGTGGGGAAAGAATCTGGTGGTCCTCGACCCAGTTAGTTAACCTCTGCAGAAGTTGTTTTGCAAAAATCTTTTGCAAATTGTCTATGAGGCTAATAGGCCTGTAATTAATCGGGAGATTTACATTGCCCTTTTTAATAGATAGGTATGATTTCTGCCCCCTTCCAAGTCTCAGGAATTGATCCCCCTGCAGCTATACTATTTGAAATTGAGTTTATGTACCTTGCCCATAGGTTTGGTTCTGATCTATAGAGATCTCCTGGGAGCTTATCGGGACCTGGTGCCTTGCCTGATTTTAGAGAATTCACAGCTTCAAGGGTCTCTTCCAAAGAAAAGAAAAATCACAGTCGCCCCCCCCCTGAATAGGGGCAGGCTTAAGCTAGAATCTAAACTTGTTGAGCGGGGATATAACCCATATACTTCCATAGAATCTACTGGGAGAGCATAGAGACTGGTAAAATGCTCCACCCATCTTTCTGGTTGGATGTGAATGGCAGGAGAAGTCCTGCCTCCTGATTGCCTTTTGGTCAGGAGTTCCCAAAAGAGCTTGTTGTCATTTACTCTTGTGGACTCTAAGAGTTCCTGCCACATATGATCTTCCCACTTTTTTTTTGCCTGAATTGGAATTTCTTTGTAATTACGTCTTGCTTGCTGATCTCCCCATGAGAACCACTAACAAGTGCATCTTTTAACCCTATCTTGGCCCTTGAACAGGATTCATCAAACCAACCACAGTGTCCCTTGTCCGCTCCATGCGACCTAGATCTTTTTTCTTTGTAAAAAAACTTCTGTAGTTGTTTGGTCAAATTAACATGGATATCAAGAATCAGGATGTTATCTACTGCCTGATTCTCATATACTGCCAAATTATCTATAAAGGCCTGATAAATTTCCTCTAATCAGAGGGGGATTGGTCATCACTTTGGGCCATGTGACCTTAGTAAAATTACTGGTCCATTGCGGGGGGAGCCTCGGTTTATAAGGTGTTAGAAGTTCTCCTAAACATCTCCCCCAACAATGTGAGTAGCAGGGGAAAATTATCATTCTCACTTCTAGCTTCCACTTTCATATCCCTTAAATGTGGCCATAACCTAACATCCACCAGAAAATAGTCAATGGTACTTATAGACATGCCCCCTTTAAATGTCGGGGCAAGGTTTAAGTCAGATGATGTCCTACCATTGCAAGCCCTTAATCCAAGTTTTAAGCAAAGGGAGGCAAGCTGTGTGGCCACACAAGAACTTGTGCCGAGCCGAGTACTATTTAACTGGGGTATCCCCCAGAGCTCATCTTCCTCATCTGTTAGACCACTAAGCAAGGGGGAAGGCTCAAAAGTACAGTTCATATCCCCGGCTATGATCAGTAAAGTAGAAGGATGTATAGTTTCCAGGTAACTGATTAATGCGACTAGAATTTGGGATTCAGTATTCCGCGAAACTGATCGATTGTACACATTAATAATGACTATAGTTAAATCTTGTTTACATTTAATTCAAATACCCATTAAATCAGCAGAATCTATTTCTAATAGCTGGAAATCACATTGTACATCCTTATTTACACATAACAAGAGCCCACCCTTTGCACGGCCCTTACCCTTCTCCAAGGGAGTCGCAAGGACTGAAAAGGAAGAAAATCCATCTATAACCTTATCTCTCTCTGCCCATGTTTCCTGAAAAAGCCATATGTCTATATGTGTGATAAAGGAACCCCAGTCAGGGTCATCCAATTTCTTATCAAGATCTGCTTCATTCCAAGACAATAAAATGAGTGGGCTATTTGTTTGTTCTATATTACAAGTCTGCCCGCCAAAGACCCTCTGATCCGTAGCAGGAATACCTTTATCCCACATCAGTCCCCTACCGCCCTCCTCAGAATTGAGTACCTCATGGTTAATCGTGTTGGATACCTTCATGTCTGTGGGCAGTCACGCAGGGATTAGCTGCGAAGGATGATTGAGATTTCTCAAGGGTGTGCCATCTCTACAAAAGCTACTTGATATATCAGAATTTACTATAATGGGAGAACTATCATAAGCCTAACCCCCCCTTTCTTCACCTCATGCGGTCTGAGCTGGGTTGCCAGGAACTTATTTGCTAGTTAAATGGTGATCTTATCCAAATTGGTACCTGGGACACTCCTTCTATCTGCTGCCAAAATATCCGAACGGATAATAGAGAGGCAATTTCGTCGAATACGTAACCAATGTGTCACTTTATTGATCAAAGAATCCTGATTCTCCGTTGTACCCAATGATAGTTTAGGAACATCTACCAAATGGATAACATTATCACCCTTACCCATGTCCTGGGGCATGTTAGCTACTTCATTTTTATCTATACGAAAAAAGGAGTTATGATTGAGGGGGGGTTTAGGAGGTCTGGTATGTAATAAAGTAGCTGAGGCCTCTGTTCTGGCTAAGATCAATGGGTCATGAACCCTCTCCCCTCCTCTTTCTACGTCACCGTCGGGGTAAGCTATGTTACTTGTCCTGGACTTTGAACTATTGTTACATCTAGTTGTTCTGACAGGCATTTCTTTACAGCTTGATTCTCCAGAAATGTATGAAGGATAGCCCACATTCCTGTCTGGAATAAGCAGAGGTTCACAGACTGTGGGCAAAAGCGTCCCTTTCGTCCAATTGAATTGGTCACTAAAGGTGGTTCGCTCCCTTTGATCTTCTTACTATCTCCTGAGCATATAAAGTTACAATGGCAAGTTAGTTTCCCTTTTACTAAATTTGTTAAAACCAGAAGCAGATCCTTGACTTCGTCTACTCTCTGTAAAATTGAAGCCAGATCGATTCTGCTAATGTGGGGTTCTCAGATTTCTGAGTCAAAGCGAGGGCTTTGTGAACTCTCGGCTGAAATGGCACAATTGGAACACAATATATTAGGAACCACCTTAATCACAGGACTCAATGCAGGAGGAATATGCTTGCCTGCCTCATGGGGAGACTCCTTCTGTAGCACTATAGAACAAGGTGCTTTATCTATGGAAGTCAACAAAGGGGCCACTGAAGGAGACCTATAAATATCATTACTTTTACCGCCATCAGTCTCAGAGATAATATCTAAAGAATAACTTTAGCCCTTCATGTTGAATATGTCCGGGATTTTCCTGGCCCTTATTTGCCCCTCTTTATGGGGCCTTTGTCCTGTCGAATGAGTGCCTAATATAGACTCGACCTCCTCAAAAAGGAGGTCGATAGCGTCTAAAACGTTTTGGCCACTCAAGGGAACTTGGTTAACATGTTTGCCAGGACGTTTCTTGGCTTTCTTAGTTCCCTTGGGTGGTGCTGGCAGATCTACGGCCTTCCTCTTCCTTCCTTTCCTATAAAAAGGCCTTACTTATGCTTCAGCACAGCCAAAAATGGTAGGCCCTGCCCGGTCTCCTCCGGGCGATGACGGGCGAAGACGGGCCCGTCTTGGCCCGGTCTTGGCCCGGGCACACGCCCGCGCGCGTCCCGCTGGGTGTGATCCCTGCCCTAATTTATACAGTTTTCTGGGGCTGGAGAATAGCGAATCACCTGGGGGATGTAGTCCCACCCCAGGTCAGGCAAGTCAGGCAGGAGAGATGGCGCGTCCCGCTGCACGTGATCCCTGGCCTAATTTATAGCATTTTCTGGGGGTGGAGAATAGCAATCACTTGGGGGATGTAATCCCACCCCAGGTCAGGCAAGTCAGGCAGGAGAGATGGCGCATCTCGCTGCGCGTGATCCCCGGCCTAATTTATAGCATTTTCTGGGGCTGGAGAATAGCGATCACCTGGGGGATGTAGTCCCACCCCAGATCAGGCAAGTCAGGCAGGAGAGATGTCGCATCCTGCTGCTCGTGATCCCCGGCCTAATTTATAGCATTTTCTGGGGCTGGAGAATAGCGATCACCTGGGGGATGTAGTCCCACCCCAGGTCAGGCAAGTCAGGCAGGAGAAATGGCGCGTCCCGATACGCGTGATCCCTGGCCTAATTTATAGCGATTTCTGGGGCTGGAGAATAGCGAATCAACCTGGGGGATGTAGTCCCACCCCAGGTCAGGCAAGTCAGGCAGGAGAGATGGCGCGTCCTGCTGCGCGTGATCCCCGGCCTAATTTATAGCGTTTTCTGGGGCTGGAGAATAGCCATCACTTGGGGGATGTAATCCCACCCCTGGTTAGGCAAGGCAGGCAGGAGAGATGGCGCGTCTCGCTGCGCGTGATCCCCGGCCTAATTTATAGCGTTTTCTGGGGCTGGAGAATAGCGATTACCTAGGGGAAGTAGTCCCACCCCAGGTCAGGCCAGTCAGGCAGGAGAAATGGCGTGTCCCGCTACGCGTGATCCCTGGCCTAATTTATAGCGATTTGTGGGGCTGGAGAATAGCGATCACCTGGGGGATTTAGTTCCACCCTAGATCAGGCAAGTCAGGCAGGAGAGATGGCGCGTCAAGACATTATAACCAAGTACAGAGAGTGGACCCTGATGAGTTATCTTTCTTTGGGATTGACAGGGTGAGGCCAAATGTGAGGGGAGGAGACAGGGAGCTCATCTTGAGACATTTGGAATTGGAATATATTATAAGAATGAACAGTAAGTTCACTAGAGGACTGAATCAAGATAAGGAACTCCATGTACATATGGGTTGAACCACCAGTATAACACCTCAAATTCAACAATAGGCAACAGAAATGTGGCCGGTCATCTATTGCAAAGGAATTTGGACTGCCCCTTCAATGCGGGCGTCGGTCACTGGCCGACGCCTGCACTACCTCCCTGGTGCGGGTCACGACCAGTGGCCGACTCCAGGGAGGGTGTTAATAAATCTTCGGGTGCGTCACACCCGAGGATTTGTAATTTTTTTTTCTAACTCCGAGAGACACAGAAGCTTCCGTGTCTCCCTCCGCCCCTTTGTGACGCGCTGACATTACAAAGTTGTTTTCCCCATCGAAGCAGGAAGCAGCCTTGCGGCTGCTTCCTGCTTCAATGGGGAAAACGGCCTTCCCCACGCTCGGGAATGCCTCGTAAGAAAGGGGAGAGTCTACCCTTTCTTACGAGGCCTTCCGGAAAGTGTTTCCTGGCCCCCAATCGCAGCACAGCTCTCCCCTTTCTTACGAGGCCTTCTGAAACTGTTTCCTGGCCCCCGATCGCAGCACAGCTGCGATCGGGGGCCTGGAAACACCACTAGACATCAGGTATTTCACTTGGGGGGGGGGTCGCCCCCCCCTGGAAAACGGGGCGCCTCCCCCGGGGGCATATTCTTTTTAAAAAAAAGGTAGGTGCCCCCCCCCCCCCCAAATAAAAGGACAGGGGGTCGCCCGTGGGGGCAATATTTTTTTTAGATGTTGTAGGGTTTCCCTGGGGGCCATTTTGGCCCCCAAGGAAACCATACAACAACTAAAAAAAATAGATCTATATATAGATCTATATATATAGATATATCTATGTAGATAGATATATATATCGAGATAGATCTATATATATCAATCAATCAATCAAAGAGATTTATAAAGCGTGCTACTCACCCGTGAGGGTCTCAAGGCGCTGGGGGGGCACAGGGGGAGGGAAAGGGGCTGGGAGGATCACTGTTCGAAAAGCCAGGTTTTGAGGCCCTTCCTGAAAAGAAGTAGGTTTTGGGTCTTGCAAAGGTGGGTTGGGAGGGCGTTCCAGGTTTTGGGTGCAAGGTAGGAGAAGGATCTGCCCCCGGTGGTGGTGTGTTTGATGCGGGGGACAGAGGTGAGAGAGAGGTCAGCTGAGCGGAGGTTTCGTGTGGGGGTATGGAAGGTGACTCTCGTTGAGGTAGGCAGGGCCTGTGTTGTGGAGTGATTTGTGTGCGAGGATGAGGATCTTGAAGGTGATCCTTTTGTCAATGGGGAGCCAGTGGAGGGATTTGAGGTGTGTAGAGATGTGTTCGTGTCGGGGGAGGTTGAGGATGAGTCGTGCTGCTGAGTTCTGGATGCGTGTAATTTGCGCTTGAGTTTTAGAGTGGTGCCGGCGTAGAGGGCGTTTCCGTAATCAAGTCTGCTGCTGATGAGTGCGTGAGTGACAGTTTTTCTGGTCTCTGTGGGGATCCATTTGAATGTTTTTTTATTATACGGAGTGTGTTGAAGCATGAGGAGGTGAGAGCGTTGATTTGTTGGGTCATCGAGAGGGAGGAGTCTAGGATGATGCTGAGGTTACGTGGTGGTTGGCGGGGGTGGGTGCAGGGCCTAGGGTGGTGGACCACCATGAGGGGTCCCAGGTGTTTTTGTGTGGGCCAAAGAGGATTATTTCGGTTTTGCTTGAGTTGAGTTTCAGGTGGTTGGCTGTCATATATATATCACTTTTGTCAATATGTGTGTGGTTTCCCTGGGGGGAAAAGGGTCAGACTTGTCAAGTGGCAGTTTTAGTGCCATAAAGAAGCGCAGAATGTTTATATGCCTACTGCAAAGAGAAAATCAGTATTTTATGTAAATAGCTGAGTACATTAGTAAAGTCAGCCATTACCTGCGCTATAATACCAATGAAATGTATGTGCGGGGTGAAGGGCGGCTATGGAGAGATGAAGGGCACTTTTGCTGGGTGGTAATGAGGGAATCCGAGGAGGAGGGAGTGGGAGCACCAATAATGATTGTTGGACTGGGCGCAGGAGGTGGTAAAGACTGTGACGAATGGTATGTGACAAGGTGTTTTTTGAGTGTCTTGAAAGAACGTGCTGATTGAGGGAAGAAGCGCAGGTAAGGTGGCCTCTACTGTTGCACGTATCTCACACACACCATCGATTTTGTGACTGTCTACGTAGGCTAGTGTTTTAGAGCAACAGTTTGGCCAATAGCAGAGATGACATCTTGATGGATGACTGCTGCCTGCACTCGGGTTATAGAGGACCGCTCTGACATCGGATCAGAGACTGAGACATCAGATACTGAGACAGCATCTGAGGGATAGGACAATGGCGCAGACTCTGGGAGTGATTTTTCAGTTGGAGGAGTCCCATTCGATAACTCCTCTTCCAGTACATTATGAGGGAGGTGATGAGGACAGCCCTGCTGTCTCTTCGCAAGCTGTTTGTGCAACTGGGTAATAGTGGGTTAGCCCAACCGAGAGAGCAGGTGAATGCGGCGGCAAGCAGAGAGAGAGAGAGTGCTCTCTTGGGAGCACCCCAATTTAGTTCAGCCCCAAATTCCACCACCCAAATCGTATTGTGGAGACATCAAAATTATCTATGGCAAAACAAACTGGTTTTGTAAGGCAGGCACCTGTGTTTTTGGTCCTGGGTTCGGCGGCCATATAGAGAAACACACTAAACCCAAACATTTCCGGAAACTAGACATTCGGGGGAGTCCACAGAGGTGTGACTTGTGTGGATTCCCCAAAGTTTTCTTACCCAGAATACCCTGCAAAGCTGAAATGTTGAATAAAAACTCTATTTTTCTCGCATTTCTGTCACACAAACTACAGGAATATGCTGGGATCCACAAAATTCCTACCACCCAGTGACTCCTCACCTGTCCTGATAAAAACACTACCCCAATTGAGTGCCTACACCTAGTGCCTGCGTCAGGAATGGATCACCCCAGGGTCAACAGCTGCCTCATGTAAGGACCAACATTGACCGTTGTGTGATCTATTCCTGTCGCGGGCACCAGGCCTACCCACACAAGTGAGGTATCATTTTTATCGGAAGACTTGGGGGAACGATGGGTGGAAGGAAATTTGTGGCTCCTCTCGGATTCCAGAACTTTCTGCCACATAAATGTGAGGAAAACGTGTTATTTTAGCCACATTTTAAGGTTTGCAAAGGATTCTGGGTAACAGAACCTGGTCACAGCCCCACAAGTCACCTCATCTTGGATTCCCCTGGGTTTCTAGTTTTCAAAAATGTGCTGGTTTGCTAGGTTTCCCTAGGTGCCAGCTGAGCTAGAGGCCAAAATCCACAGTTAGGCACTGTTTTCTATGAACAAATGTGATGTGTCCACTTTGTGTTTTGGGGCATTTCCTGTCGTGGATTTTTATCGGGAGACTTGGAGAAACGCTGGGTGGAAGGAAATTTGTGGCTCCTCTCAGATTCCAGAACTTTCTGTCACTGAAATGTGAGGAAAACGTGTTTTTTTAGCCACGTTTTGAGGTTTGCAAAGGATTCTGGGTAACAGAACCTGGTCAGAGCCCCACAAGTCACCCCATCTGGGATTCCCCTAGGTCTCTAGTTTTAAAAAATGCACAGGTTTGGTAGGTTTCCCTATGTGCCGGCTGAGCTAGAGGCCAAAATCTACAGGTAGGCACTTTGCAAAAAACAGCTCTGTTTTCTGTCAAAAAATGGGATGTGTCCACATTGTGTTTTGGGGCATTTCCTGTCGCGGGCGCTACGCCTACCCACACAAGTGAGGTATAATTTTCATCGGGAGACTTGGGGGAACGCTGGGTGGAAGGAAATTTGTGGCTCCTCTCAGATTCCAGAACTTTCTGTCACTGAAATGTGAGGAAAACGTGTTTTTATATCCACGTTTTGAAGTTTGCAAAGGATTCTGGGTAACAGAACCTGGTCAGAGCCCCACAAGTCACCCCATCTTGGATTCCCCTAGGTCTCTAGTTTTCAAAAATGAACAGGTTTGGTAGGTTTCCCTCTGTGCTGGCTGAGCTAGAGGCTAAAATCTACAGGTAGGCACTTTGAAAAAACAGCTCTGTTTTCTGTCAAAAAATGAGATGTGTCCACGATGTGTTTTGGGGCATTTCCTGTCGCAGGCGCTAGGCCTACCCACACAAGTGAGGTATAATTTTTATTGGGAGACTTGGGGGAACGCTGGGTGGAAGGAAATTTGTGGCTCCTCTCAGATTTCAGAACTTTCTGTCACTGAAATGTGAGGAAAACTTGTTTTTTTAGCCACGTTTTGAGGTTTGCAAAGGATTCTGGGTAACAAAACCTGGTCAGAGCCCCACAAGTCACCCCATCTTGGATTCCCCTAGTTCTCTAGTTTTAAAAAATGCACAGGTTTGGTAGGTTTCCCTCTGTGCTGGCTGAGCTAGAGGCTAAAATCTACAGGTAGGCACTTTGCAAAAAACAGCTCTGTATTCTGTCAAAAAATGTGATGTGTCCACGTTGTGTTTTGGGGCATTTCCTGTCGCGGGCGCTAGACCTACCCACACAAGTGAGGTATCATTTTTATCGGGAGACTTGGGGGAATGCTGGGTGGAAGGAAATTTGTGGCTCCTCTCAGATTCCAGAACTTTCTGTCACCGATATTTGAGGAAAACGTGTTTTTTTAGCCACGTTTCGAGGTTTGCAAAGGGTTCTGGGTAACAGAACCTGTCAGAGCCCCACAAGTCACCCCATCTTGGATTCCCCTAGGTCTCTAGTTTTCAAAAATACACAGGTTTGGTAGGTTTCCCTATGTGCCGGCTGAGCTAGAGGCCAAAATCTACAGGTAGGCACTTTGCAAAAAACAGCTCTGTATTCTGTCAAAAAATGTGATGTGTCCATGTTGTGTTTTGGGGCATTTCCTGTCGTGGGCGCTAGGCCTACCCACACAAGTGAGGCATCATTTTTATCGGGAGACTTGGGGGAACGCTGGGTGGAAGGAAATTTGTGGCTCCTCTCAGATTCCAGAACTTTCTGTCACTGAAATGAGAGCAAAACGTGTTTTCTTAGCCACATTTTGAGGTTTGCAAAGGATTCTGGGTAACAGAACCTGGTCAGAGCCCCACAAGTCACCCCATCTTATATTCCCCTATGTCTCTAGTTTTCAAAAATGTACAGGTTTGGTAGGTTTCCCTATGTGCCGGCTGAGCTAGAGGCCAACATCTACAGGTAGGCACTTTGCAAAAAACAGCTCTGTTTTCTGTCAAAAAAATGGGATGTGTCCACGTTGTGTTTTGGGGCATTTCCTGTCGCGGGCGCTAGGCCTACCCACACAAGTGAGGTATCATTTTTATCGGGAGACTTGGGGGAACATAGAATAGCAAAACAAGTGTTATTGCCCCTTATCTTTCTCTACATTTTTTCCTTCCAAATAGAAGAGAGTGTGTAAAAAAGACGTCTATTTGAGAAATGCCCTGCAATTCACATGCTAGTATGGGCACCCCGGAATTCAGGGATGTGCAAATAACCACTTCTCCTCAAATCCTTATCTTGAGCCCATTTTGGAAATGCAAAGGTTTTCTTGATACCTATTTTTCACTCTTCATATTTCAGCAAATGAATTGCTGTATATACAGTATAGAATGAAAACCAACTGCAGGGTGCAGCTCATTTATTGGCTCTGGGTACCTAGGGTTCTTGATGAACCTACAAGCCCTTTATATTTCTGCCACCAGAAGAGTCCAGCAGACATAACGGTATATTGCTTTCAGAAATCTGACATTGCAGGAAAAAGTTACAGAGTAAAACATAAAGCTGTTGTTTTCAGCTCAATTTCAATATTTTTTTATTTCAGCTGTTATTGTCTGTAGGAAAACCTTGTAGGATCTACACAAATGACCCCTTGCTGAATTCAGAATTTTGTCTAGTTTTCAGAAATGTTTAGCTGTCCGGGATCTAGCATTGGTTTCACACCCATTCCTGTCACTAACTGGAAGGAGGCTGAAAGCACCGAAAATAGTAAAAATGGGGTATGTCCCAGTAAAATGCCAAATTTGTGTTGAAAAATGTGGTTTTCTGATTCGAGTCTGCCCGTTCCTGAAAGGTGGGAAGATAGTGATTTCAGCACTAGAAACCCTTTGTTGATGGCATTTTCAGGGAAAAAACCACAAGCCTTCTTCGGCAGCCCTTTTTTCCCATTTTTTTTTTAAAAACTAAATTTTCACTGTATTTTGGCTATTTTCTTGGTCTCCTCCAGGGGAAACCACAAACTCTGGGTACCATTAGAATCCCTAGGATGTTGGAAAAAAAGGACGCAAATTTGGCGTGGATAGCTTATGTGGACAAAAAGTTATGAAGGCCTAAGTGCGAACTACCCCAAATAGCCAAAAAAGGGCTCAGGACTGGGGGGGGAAGGCCCAGCAGCTGAGAGGTTAAATCTATTTGAGCTAGAAACATATTTTGTTAAAATCTGCAGATTAAGCAGCAGATTATGGATGATGTGACAAATTTTGTAAATTCATAGTTATGAGGAAAACATAGCTGAAAACTGCACAATTCACTTGGCCCTGGTCATACAGGATCAGGCAATAGGGAAGTTTTCAGAGTCAAAATGGTACACAGTACTGGTAAAGTGATGGGTGCAGGTACAATTTAGAAAACTCAATTGCCCATTCACAGTGTGGCGCTGTGCAACACTCCTCATCACAGCAGTACTCCTTCACCTGCCCTTGTTCCCCTTCTTCAAGCTACATCAGTCAGCAAGGAAAGTGAAATGTCTTGCACAATTAACACTAAAAACATACCTCTGATTTATATCTCCATTCCTATCTAGAATAAAATATTTGGGGGAAAGTGTCTTAAAATGCAGAATGGGATGGATACAACCACAAATGTACAACTGTTTGACTAGTGAGCAGCCTCTTTTCAAAGCCATAAATTTTGATCAGGACCAAACTCTGAACTCAGTGGAACATAAACAGTAACTTCACTGATAGCACTTGCTTCATCATCCTGCATGAACACACCTGATGAAGACTGTGTACCTCATTTAGATGTTGGCAGATCCCAGGCATCTGTCAAAAAAAGAATGGAAGCCCTTTCTGTCAATGTTGTTGTTCACATTCCAAATTATAGGGGGCAATCAAAGATTTCAGATAGCAGAACCTTAGCCTGACCTACTGCTGGAAACCCTTGACATGACTGTCTGTCTGCTTCTGGACTGTCATAGAGACTATATACCTGCTGTCCTGAGGGTGTGGTGACTTGCACCAGAGTTTGCTGCCAGCATGGTGGTCAAGGGCAGAGAAATGAATCACTACTCATTTGCCTGGTGTATAGGGAAATGTCTCCCTGCGCACTAGGGCCATTGATTTTTCTTTTTTAAAAACAATCACCCATTGGGGTTTGTTTTTCAAAAAGAATAACAAATGCTTACCATGTCAGAAAAACATGCTAGCCCACTTTCATTAGCACAGACATAAATGCATCAACCGTACCAGATGATGCATTTTTGTTACAGAGATAATCTGCTGGACAGGCAGGAATTACTAATTATGGTCAGTATTCCTCTGGCAGGGTGAAGAGTCCAACACCTCTGCTGGCCTCATGGGCTACACACCAAAGTGTACATGAAGCCCTGTGTCTCGAGAATTTCAAAAAAGGAGCCGAGGGCCAGATGTACAAAGCTCTTTTGAGGGTTCAAACCCTGTGATTCACAAAAGCAAAGGGTTTGTGACTGGAGAAGGGATTTGTACACTATATAAATCCCTCTTAAAAGTCTGAAAAGTATTTATGACTGGCAAAAGGGTTTTTGTTAATCTTTCTGAATCACAAACAGGAGGTGTTAAAAGGTAGAGTCCCCTCCTATTTCAACTCATAAAAGGGTGTATCAATGACTTGTGACTGCCATTGCTTTTGCAGAGCATTGATCAAATACTGACCTCCTAGTTAGGATGGTAACTGATTTGTGCAGGGAAACTCATCCCTATGGGACAGCCGGGGCTTTGTATACTGTGTCAGTGGGCCTGAGGGCATTAGGTAATGGTTTTTAGGATCACTGCCTATGGACCGCTCCCTGCTCCTTCAATGTCTACTTAAACAGTAACCATTTTTTATTGTAGCATATGTCAATATTATTGACAGAGGCTGCTTTTAAAAATGTTTCCTACAGGGAAAGCTAATACAGGGATAGGGCTCTGCTGTTCGTTGAGGGCCTCCATCCCTGCATTTGAAACCAATCACAAACATTTGCAAATTGTGATTTATTTAATTTGTATTTATTAGACGGCTCATTTTGTGACGTCCCATGAGCAGAATAGGTGTGATGCAGCCTACTGATAGACAGACCAGATCACAAATTGAAAACAATTCAGTACACAAATAGTTTGTCTGGCCCGAGTAAGACAAATTTCATTTTTAAATCCTGCTTTTGGTGCGATGCTTCTGAAACAGTTAGGTCAATTTACCCACAAAACTATACTTTGCTGGCACTTGGCTGTTGGTGTGAATTATCTAAATGCTGGTGTGTTTGCATCTTTCGTCATTGATTAAACTTGATATGCTTTTTTCCCCCTATAAACCTCAGTTCTTAAGCAAGCACATTCAGATCATAATCTTCCAGATAAAATGTTCTTGGTTGGAAACCAACTGGGGCTAGCTCTTTGCCAGGGGCTGATTTGGATGTGACCAGGCTGAATACAGTTGGCAGTATTACCTGGAAGTGCTTTGGTATCCATCAAGGTTCCTGCAAGGAGGTGGGGACAGCTTAGGGGAAGTCTAAGATGCTCAAAAGCTTCAACAGGTGGGTCTGGATAGGCAATCCTAGTGTGAGCAGTTATCTCATGAGGCTCTGAACCAAGAAACAGGGAAGAGCTCTTCTCCTTTACATCAATGTCCTATGGAAGATTAACTTGTCTATCAAACTGGGGAAACCCAGTTCCTCCTGTCTCCTTGTGGTACCCTGCCTGTCTGTTGTTGGTGCCCAAAGTGTCAGTACATGAAATTATTTGGGAGATGCTGATTCCATGAAGAACAAAGAGATCAGTAGAGGGTACTCCTGATATTTAAGCCTGGAATATGACTCTGCATCAGAGAAGTATGATACATTACCATGCATTAAGCGGCAAAGTGATTTGCTTGAATGAACTTATAGGCCCTCTGGCCTGAGCATTTACCTCTGATTTGAATGACTGAAACAATTATAAAACCACTGTTTACAGGTACGCCTTAAGACCCTCGGGGAAGCAGCCGTGCTATACAAATCCCGATTGAATGATTTGATTGAATAATTGTTATCTTACGACAGGAGCAAGAGTAGGGCTAGTCTTAGAGCCTTAGGGTCAGATGTAGGAAGAAAGCAAATTGCGACTTGCAATTTGCGAGTCCGAGCGACTCGCAAATTGCAAGTCGCAATTTGCTATGCAGAAAGGTGTCTCAGACACCTTCTGCGACTTGCAATGGGGTCGCAAAGACCCACCTCATTAATATTAATGAAGTGGGTCGCAGTTTGCGACCCCATTGCGAGTCTGGGCACTCACGGGGATGGTGGCCTGCTGGAAACAGCAGACCATCATGTCCGTGACTGCTTTACAATAAAGCAGTTTTTTTTTTCCATCTGCAGCCCGTTTTCCTTAAAGGAAAACGAGCTGCACTTGGAAAAAAAATACCGAAACCTTTAGTTTCGGTTTTTTTCAGAGCAGGTAGTGGTCCATGCTCTGAAAAAATATTTTTCTGTTCATTCCCAAAGGGGAAGGGGTCCCAAGGGGACCCCTTCTCGTTTGCGAATGAGTTACCATCCACTTCAAGTGGATGGTAACTGCGAGTTCATTTGCGACCGCTTTTGCGGTCGCAAATGAACTTGCATAGCACTGCGAGTCGCAAATAGGAAGGGAACACCGCTTCCTATTTGCGAGTCGGAAATGCATTTTGCGAGTCGGTTCCGACTCGCAAAATGCGTTTCTGCATCGCGTAGAGGCTTTTGCGCCTCGCAAACGGCGTTTTTCGCAGTTTGCGAGTCTCAAAACCCTTGCTACATCTGGCCCTAACTGCCCAAGAAATTTGAGAGACATATTTGAAGATCAGGATGGAGGTCTAGTTCCTGTTTGTTACAGATACCACACCCCCATACTTTGCAAATGCTTCAGGATGGGTCTATGTTCAGTCATATCTTCAAAGATTCTCCACAGCTGGTTTCAGTACAGCCTGTCTGACCACTTCTCTGATCATTTACACTTGTGACCTTACCTAACTTTTGATCTTTGGCCTTGCCTGGTAAATAGTCACCTATTGACACAGACATTGTTCTTCCTTTTTCACGTGGGGTAATATTGCTTTTCATAGAGTTCCCCATTAAATGTCACTGTAAGAGACCTTCATTAAAACATCTAAAACAAATGCTTTCACTTTTCTTACCAGATGTTCTTCAGACTATTTTTGGTAGTTAGGTAATACATTTTCCTTTTTAGGCTCTTGGTATGGACTTCATGATCTTTGATCTGAAACTCTATTGTGTTTTTAAAATACCACTGATTTGCTGTAATGCTGGCACTTGTCTATCTACATGGGAGATTGACACTATGGACCAACAAATGGTGCCTTGAGCACTATGGTATGTGAAAAAATATGGGAAATGGTAATTCTTCCTTTAGTTTCAAATTAGAATGTTAACAAAAATGTTTAAAAAAATTAATTTGAGATACATGTCTCTAAATAACAAAATAACACAATACTGTACAATCAGAAAATATTTAGAGACTTTTCCTGATGAAGCTTTGGTATAACCTAATAGCAACTTTCTGCTGAGGACGCTTGTCAGTTTGAAGTGGTTTACAGATATACGCATTGAAATAGCTGGTGCAAAAAATGGGAGGAATCCTGCTAGATCTGGGATCCAGCAGCTAGTATTAAGCCAGATTTAGGCTGGCCCCAGTGAAATATGATGAATTTATTCTGGTATAATTTGCTAACATAGGGTCACATTTTGCATTGAAAATGTCATCAGTCCTACTTTTGTTCGAGTGTCATCCTTGGTGGAGCTATACAGAGTCTAACACCTAGACGCCAAAGCACACAGCTTGTTATCACTTCAAGTATTTAAGATAAACTATGGTTTGGAGGCAGGCTTTTGCCTTTGATCAACCCACGTATATAAAACATATGCATACACTGTAAGGATGTCACAACCATCTGTCTGTATGAGTAGTAAACCAAATCACGATTTAAGTAGCACTTACTACTTTTTTTATTTAATTTTTAGATTGATGGTCATCTTACTATAAGGTGTCAGAGCTCTTTACATCAAATGAGCACATTAAATAGGGACAATATATTGAGCAAGTGTGTTAATTAATGAACAGGCAATGTTACATAAGGCAATGATGGTTACAAGGTGTAGGAGTCACATATCATCCTTACTAATCATTTAGGCCCATATATATATTTTCTTAGTGCTGCATTTGCGCCGCTTTTTGATGCAAAGGCAAAATTGTATTTTGTCAGTTTGCGCCACTTTTGGATAAAATAATTACGCAAATACAGCGCTAAAAAAGTATAAATATGGGTATTAATGTTACAAGTGCAAAGTTGGAAGAAACACAAAGTCAGGATTTTAGAAGTAACACAGTGGTTGGGGTTATTTATGATACTCAGGCTTTATTATTACTCAAAGAAACTCTTTTTAGCAATCTTAGAATAATGAAAGATTGAGTAAAAAAAACACTGTGGTTCTAAACTCATGCCTCTGTCACAAATAGCAGTAAATCTCTGTCACAATAGCAGTAACACACTTACCTATCTACATAAAATAAAATATGTGGTCTGCATGTTAAACAATGTGCTTTGCAGCAGGCACATTAAACCGCTTTGCTACTCTATGAGTCAAATCTGTGGATAACAACGCACTGCCCTCTTCAGCAAGTGCATTAACAACCATAGTTATCTTACCATTATAATTATCCCCTCAAAATTGCTGAGCATACAAAGATCTCCAAACAAGGTGCCTTAACCCCATAAGATATTTTAAAATGCAGCCTATTTGGGATCAATTTATTAAGCCAAAACAGATTTACTGCCATGCCATAGTCCATGTTTTTCTTTGTTGCCTTGTTTCTTTGTCGTAGAGGCTTAAAAAAAAGAAAACGATAGGGTGACTGTCAGGCTCTACTTTTGATGACTCTGTCTCTCATGACTCCACCCCCTTTCCACTGCCACACGCTGAGCCCCAATTTATGGATTCCCAGAGTACTTTTCTTCCAATTCCAGAATTGGAAACTATTTATTCTGTATGGAATGAAACAAGGTTTGGTGTGCATTATAAAACATCGAGGTGGAAGAAAATAAGCCAGTGACCAATGTGCAACCAAAGAGGCATTTAAACCACTTCATTAACTTAGATGTGCATCATAAAGAGCTGCGCTGTGTAAGGTCAAAACGAAGCACCTGTTTTTTGTATTTGATGTATGTAAAGTTACAGCAGGTAACTCAGACTTTCTCCGAATTGATGCATAAAATGCTGTCAGCACAGGTAGCACATAGTGATCAGGGACTGACTCTGTTTCCAACTTGTGTTCTCTAAAGTTCATGCACTAACTCTGAGTCATGTGTATGAAATTTAGACACTTCAAACACAAAAGAAACAGGCATGGGTCTCTGTGCTAAGCCAAGCCAGGGCAACAATTCATGACACAGCCCTTGGTGTTCTTATACAATAACTATATTGTTTTTCAAGTTTTTAAATCTATGCAGAAACTTCAGTGTCTGAGTACCCCATAGGGCAGTCAGACAGGTCAGTCTATGGGCTTTTTCAGGGGGGAGGTGGGTGTTGTGGGCCTGTTTTATGGTCAGGTTGGTCCTTTTTAGGTGGAGCCTTAGTGTTCGGCCTGCTGTATACTTTTAAGTATACTATACAGTGAGTTCCAGCGTTTTCATTTGTTAGTTGCAGTGTCCTTCAAAAATCCTTGCTTGCTAGCGGTCAGTTCTGCCTCTTTGTCCTGCCTTTTTTCACTTTGGAAGCAGCACAAGGTACTGTGCAATTACGCTATGTTCTGTTTATCTCTTCTGCAAGGGACTTTTTTTTAGCATTTGCCTGTTTCACTTCAACAATGGGGGTGCTTGTTCAGTCCCTCCTCCCCACTATCTCCCTTTGCAAACATAATAAAACTGAGGGGGTCTTTTCCAGGGCCAGCTTACTCTTCCCTCACTGTGTTTTATGTTGTGTAAACATGATTCCGTATATCATGCATATTTTTAAAAGGTCACGGTAAAACACAACCCATGTGTTTTTGCAAGTTGAGCTGTACAGCTTATTGTTTTCATCCCCGTGTGCGCTGATAGGGGAACGGGTCTCGCATTTGCTCGAGTTAGAGCTATTAGCGTTGTAAACTCCTATCTGGACTTTTCTTGCCACACAAATGAAAACAAAAAAAAACGCTGCGCGATTGCGTCCTGGTTTTCATAGCGCGATTGTGCTGCATTTTTTTTCCCATTTGTGTGGCAAGAAAAGTCAATTTAGAAGTTCACAAAGCTAATAGCAACGGGTCTCGCATTTGCTCGAGTTAGAGCTATTAGCGTTGTAAACTTCTAACTGGACTTTTCTTGTTTCTTTAGTGGACAAGAGCTGTCGCTTTTTAAACAGACAGAAACGTTTTCAACCGTCTTCCGCTCCTGTTCACTTTTTGTTTTGCTGATCTTCTGAGGGTCTGTGCTTATGTTGTTTCTTTCAGTGGCTTAAAAAGGTTAAAAGCGTCCTTCTACTCCTGTAGGCTCTGTGTGGCAGGTAAGCACATTGTACTGTACCCACCTTTGAGGCTCAGGATGCGAGCACGAGTCTGCGATGCCGGGAGAATCTTGAACAGTTTTGTCCTCTTTGCTGTGAAAGGAGACAGCCGCACTGTAACCGAGGACATTACCAGGGCTGCGGAGATCGCTCTTGGTGCTAACACTTGCAGATGTGCTTTCTTGGCAGTAAACATTGTGTGACCTTTCCCTAACTTGCCTGAAATCCTTGGCTGTGGTGCTTCCCACAGAGACTGGGCTCTAGCACCCAAGAGGACTTGATGTGTTTGTTTTACACGTCAAGCCACATTGCCGTTTTTGTGCCATTATTATAAGTTGTAATAGGCTTTTTTCAGATTTTTATATTTTTGTTCTAGAAAAGGCTTCTTTGTTTTTTTTTGGTGTTGCTATTTCTTATTTATGTGGAAATGTGAGCAGTCTTTCACGTACTAGTATAGCTCCTTCTAAGACGAAAATAAAAAAGGAATATTAAGGCCTGCTCGCCGTTGCACACTCAAACAAATAATTAACTCATTGCGAAAATAACCATAATTTTGACTTTGGCGCAACAGCGCTATCACAAATATAAGCAGTGTTACTTTATAGCGGATATAAACAGTGTTACTTTATAGTGGATATAAGCAGCGTTACTTTATAGCGGATACAAGCAGTGTTACTTTATAGCGGATATAAGCAGCGTTACTTTATAGCGGATACAAGCTGTGTTACTTTTTAGCGGATACAAGCAGCGTTACTTTATAGAGGATACAAGCAGCGTTACTTTATAGCGGATATAAGCAGAGTTACTTTATAGCGGATACAAGCAGTGTTACTTTATAGCGGATATAAGCAGCGTTACTTTATAGCGGATACAAGCTGTGTTACTTTTTAGCGGATACAAGCAGCGTTACTTTATAGAGGATACAAGCAGCGTTACTTTATAGCGGATACAAGCAGCGTTCCTTTATAGCAGATGTTTCACTGCTTTTTTTCAAGCTTACGTGAATGCGTTTCTAACATGGATTGTGATGTTTGGACATTGTGTTAAATATGTTATTTTCAGCGCTAATAAAAGTAACCCTCATTTCTTGTTAATAGGTATGTTCCTTTGAAAAACGTTTTTAAGATTTATGAAAAGTGGCGAAGCACCTAGTACAGCACCACTTTCCTTGCGTCCCTTATCACCCCCTTAACACCACCATGTGTGCGCCATATTTAAAATACGGCGCACCATGGAGGTAGTCGGGGACTAGCATCATAATTTTTTATGCTAGTCCTGCCCTTTGCAAGAGTAGCATAAAAAAATTGGACGCTAGTCCTGCAAAGCACCCAGAGGCCCATTGAACACATTACAATTAGCAGGCATTAAAAATGCCAATATAAATGGTGCAAAAGAATCTCTCAGATTCCTTTGCGCCATTTTTATGCCCCCCCTAGCATTGGGATGCCCCCTAGCATTGGGATGCCCCCTGGCGAAAAGGGTTACAAAGTGGCGCAATGCAAGCACTGCACCACTTTGTAAATATGGCATGGGGTTTTTGCCCTTCCAATGCCACATTAGTGGAAAAATATTACGTTAATGTGGCGTTGCAATGGTGCTAGGCCTTGTTGTTTTATATTTCAGTTACTTATTCAGGGATGATACTTTTCATTTATTACAGAAATGGTGCCTAATAGTACATTGCTTTGAGAATTACTTTAATCTCTGCTACATTGTAGAATCTGTTTTTTATGATGTTGCTCTTGGGTGTACAAGTAATATATTTCCACACATAATTCCACAACTAACAATTTCAATACAACCCACATAATTCCACTCCACACCACATACACCCACTATACTCCGAGACCTATTGCATTACAAATGCTTTTTACTGCTGATAACACAATCGGTACCTGCAGCAACCACAAATGTATGCAATCACCCACTGCTGTAAAACACCTATACAGCTTTCTTTTACACGTTTAAAGCTTCCCTAATTTGCAAACGTGGAGCACTTTGTTAACTATCTGATGGGGGTCACTTTTCAATTGGTGCCTGGGCCTATTTTCTGTCCCAGTCTGACACTGACTCACCCAGTACCACCTTGCGTTTTGCCGACAACCTCCGTGAATCAAAAAGATGAATGAGTTTGTCAGCTTGCTTTTGCGAGAGCTACCTGACCAGGGTGTTGTGGGAGCATTCCTATGCTACATACAAAATAATTTTGTCCTCACCAGCCAGGACTATTCCTTATATTGACATTTAGAGACATTGTAGAGGAAACATTTTTCACGAGAAGACACATCCTGTCAGAACCGGCCACGAGATATCTTTAACGGCTTGTCTGAAGCAGGGAGAGATGGTAGGATAAAGAAAACAACGCATGCTCGTCTCTGGGCATCCCAGGGTTGAGAGAGCGGAAACAAAATACACTGGAAAAAGGTATCGTGAATGTCAAGAGGCTGTAAGAAAATGAAAGCCTTGGTGGAAATAAAATAAATTCACTGTAAAGGAGTGCCGAGGGAATCGTATTTTATGGCCACATAGAAATTCAATGGCAGTGAAAAAGGACCATTATAAAAACGAGCTAAGTATTGAATGGCCTGGGAAAGGATCTCATAGTAATGACGCCACGTGGGATAGGTAAACGCGCGACTTCAGCCACCTGACATAAAAGGGACTCATTTTCTATGGCGAGTGACTGTTGATTTCGGAGCCAAATAGATTTATGAGACAATTTACTTTTCACAGCCTCGAAAACTATTGCAACCAAACAGATTTAAAAGAGGCAGCTCATTTCTACACAGCTGGCCAAGAGATTTATTGGTCTGAAAAATGTCACTAGCCGTTTTTTCCGCTTTTGTCACTCCCGTCCCCCGGGATATTTCAAACCTCCACTGTAGATAATGCCGAGCTCTTAAACATGCCCCAAGGCTACACAAATATGCTGAGGCGAAAAGGGCAGAAAATAAATGCATTAAACACTCTCCACTAAAATTCATGAGTGGGATAATAAAAGATGCTTTGTGACACCCAAATTCATAGTCCTCCGGGGTTGTATTTATTTATACAGAGAATAGTTTATTGCTTTTCAATTATCGTTTGGAATATTTAGGGGCAGATTTTTAAAACTTTAAGGCAGCGCAGCAAGCCACTATGCGGCGCTGCGGGAAAGGGTAAGGGCAGGAATACATCATGAAAGGGTAAGGGCAGGAATACACTGTATATAACTTTATACGGTGTATTCCTATGTTTTCTCTTGCAACGTGGTGCAAGGGTGCCTGCGTTGTAGGTAGGATTATTTTTGTGCAGGAAGGTGCCCCAATCCTCAGATGCATTGTCCTAGTCCTAAATGTGCTGCAGAACGCAGAACAATTGGAAAGAGGAAATAACAAAGATAAATAAAGATATTTCTACTCCCTGCACCTCCACTAGGAAGGTGTGGCATTTTAACACATTCTCAGGTTTACCAGCATTGTTAAATCTAGGAATGCACCACAATCCATTGGTGGATAGGTGGGAACAGTCACTTACCACCCATGGAACACCTTCCTGGAGCAGAGTAATGCAATGCAGTAATTTGCAGTGTGTTGCATTACTCTAGATTCATCAAGCCCAGCAGGGCCATGCCAAGTAGCCTTGCGTGGCTTGATAAATTGGACATAGCAGTTGCATCGCCCTTGAGCTCTTTGGGTGGCATAATGTTGACAAAACTCAAAGATAAAAATGCACCATATTGTATACAGGATAGAGGTGGACAAGTCACCAAACTAACAGGAAGAGCTGATTCAAGTGTTGGACTTGGCTCTAACAGCCACTGCCCGAGCAGAGCCATAACAAGTTAGGCAAATAAATCGATTAACAATTCAAGAAAGTGTATTTCTTTAACACATGGATGTTTTTCACCTTAATACATCTGATTGAATCACTGAATTGTGAAGCATTTATTAAAAGCAAGAGTTTTTAAGCATGAAATTTGAAATGCTTCTACCTGCCCTGACGTCATTGCCATTAGGGAACTTAAGAGGCATGTCAGTTGTATAGTGTACCCAATATGTGGCCTAGAATCTTATTGTGCACAGAGAACCGTATGGTATATTAAATCAAAAACAAGAAAAGTTTTTGAACAGTGCACATCCTGATGTCATTTGAAGGTGCTCTCATATACAAGAATGAAGAAAAAGAAGGCACAGTGAAATGCAATATTTGCCTAGCATCACAGAATTTGGTCAATTAGGGAAGTGGGAGTTGATTCCAGGTTTTATGGTTTCACATTGAGCAGTTCAACTAGGACACTGGTATAACTGATTGCATATTGTTTTACAGCAAAGGTTAATGCTTTGCCTTTAAATCTTGGTGCATTGGATCTGAGTGTCGGTGGCAAGCAGAAGCGACATAAAAGCTCAGCTTGTTTTAGGCCAAGTGGTCCAAGAGAACCTTGAGTTGAGCAAGAGCCAGACATCTGGCTCAAACCTGGCTTGCACCTTCAGTGACTCAACCATTTCTAATAAAGGATGTACAATTAGATGTTGCATACATATCTGCACATGTATTCACATGATATTTCATAGAATAACGTGGCATTATCTTCTCCAAGTCCCTCTTAAAACAGCCTTCTGACAAAAAGGCTCTATCTTATTTCATACAAATAATCCTTCCTCAGTATATTATACATGTTTGAATGTAAATCCCATAGACAACATCTACACAAACACCATCAAGTTGTCCAATGACATCTAGCACTCTTCACTGACTAGCCATAAAATATAACACTCAAGTCTGTTAGTAACGTAACCTCTCCCTAATGCTTTTGTTTCATCTAGAATCTTTTTGTTCCCACCATTTGGCAAATGGAATAGGTATGCACAGGCTTTTTGTAATCGTTCCATTTAGGTTACTATTGGATTGTTTATGGTGGTGGGATCTATTTCATGATAATGTGGGCTTTATCAATACTCATTATAGCTGTGTGTTGTCACTCAGTCATGATTCTGTGATGGTAGTAATGGAGAACCAACCGAGAGAGCATACTCCTCTGCACTTCAAGAGGTATAACCATGAAATCTGAGTATACATGCAGTCTAAAGAATATTCTTTGTCTATGCCACAGCCTTTGCCAGGATCTGAACTTTACTGCACCTGGTGTGCCATCAGCCACCCCATCAGGGGTGTTAGTACACCATGCCTGGAGCCATTTACTCTATGAAATACTGCTGTAATAATGATTGAGGGCCCTTAGAGGCATATTTATACTCCGTTTGCGCCGAATTTGCGTCGTTTTTTTCGACGCAAATTCGACGCAAAACTAACTCCATATTTATACTTTGGCGTTAGACGCGTCTAGCGCCAAAGTTCATGGAGTTAGCGTCATTTTTTTGCGTGAACACCTTCCTTGCGTTAATGATATGCGCCAGATTTTAGCACCTGGGTCAGGGCAGGCGTTAAGGGACCTGTGGGCTCAGAATGAGCCCAGAGGTGCCCTCCCAAGCCCCCAGGGACACCCCCTGCCACCCTTGCCCACCCCAGGAGGACACCCAAGGATGGAGGGACCCATCCCAGGGAAGAAAAGGTAAGTTGTGGTAAGTATTTATTTTTATTTATTTTTTGGCATGGGGGGCCTGATTTGTGCCCCCCTACATGCCACTGTGCCCAATGACCATGCCCAGGGGACATAAGTCCCCTGGGCATGGCCATTGGGCAAGGGGGCATGACTCCTGTCTTTGCTAAGACAGGAGTCATGTTAATGGCGTCTGGGCGCCCCAAAAAAATGGCGCAAATCGGGTTAAGACGATTTTTTTGCCTCAGCCTGACTTGCCCCATTTTTGGACGCCCAAACGCCATTTTTCCCTACGCTGGCGCTGCCTGGTGTACGTGGTTTTTTTTCACGCACACCAGGCAGCGCCGGTCGGCTAACGCCGGCTAACGCCATTCAATAAATACAGCGCCCGCATGGCGCTTTAGAATGGCGTTAGCCGGCGCTAATTTTTGTGGCGCAAAACTGCGTTAGTGCAGTTTTGCGTCAAAAAGTATAAATATGGCCCTTAGTTTTTTAGGTCTGTGCATGTTGGCAAAAAGAAGAAGCAGTATAAAGGGTTCAAGTGTGTTGTTCCCTCACTAACCAGGTCAAATTGTATGTTGTCCTCTGAATAAAACTTGCTTTCCATTAAAAATACACAGCAGATGGACTATACCAGCTACCCGAGAACCGAAAGGGAGCCTGAGTAAGTAGATATCTCTAGCATCAATGTTCACAAGAGATATTAGTTCAAGAAAATGCAGTTAATCATTTCACGTATTGAATAAAAATCACCCATCAGTAAACAGGCACCAAAAGGGAAATGCAATTATTAATAAAGTCCATTTAAACATATCAAATTAAAATGTCTTTTTCTGAATTTTTAAAAAAGCTCAATAGCATAGACACAGTATTAAATGAACTTTCATAAATGTATTCATTTATCAAAGTAAATACATAGGGCCTGATTTAGATATTGGCAAATGGGTTACTCTGTCACAATGGTGATAGATATCCCGAAATCTAACTATGGGATTAAGATTTCGCCAGATGGGATATCTGCCACCATTGTGATGGAGTAACCCACACGCCAATATCTAAATCAGACTCATAGTCTTAGTGGAGAAGGTATTTTCTAAAATGTTGTAAAAAAACAAACACAAAGTCAGACAACACACTAATACAAATAATAAAGTCACAGTTAGCAGAGTTATTAGTAACTCAATAGTTAACTAAGGTTATTTGTAAATCAAAAATATTTTTACATTGAAGCTGCAAAAAATCTGAAATAACTGTAGTCGAATTCACTTGCTATATGTCTACCACTTTGATGCAGATTCATTGAGCAACACCAAAGTTATGTGCAAATAACAATTTGTTGATCCTCCTTTAACTCTGTCCCAGCCCCCCAATAGATTAAGATAAAACGTGACGTATCCGTACAAAAGTATTCCTTTCAAGCTTCTGCCAAATTGTATGCATATTGAACATATTAGCAAATGAACACTTTTCTGCCTGCACATCCCAACTCCTATCCATTTTAATGGGACTCATCCTTGACGGATCGGCACAAATTCGAAAACACCAAGGCCCATATTTATGCTTTTTGCCACAAAACTGGAGTAATGCAGTTTTGCAGCAAAAAGATTAGTGCCAGCTTGCGTCATTTAACGCAAACCGGGTGCTGTATTTATTGAATGGCGCAAGGTGGCGCTAAACTTGGGCTAGCGTCTTAGAAGAAGACGCTAGCCAGGTGGGTGTGGTGGTAGGGAAGGAGAGTGTTGTTTATCAGAAAATGATGTTAGCCTAGTTAAAGGCAAAAAAAAGCCTCTAACCAGACTAGCGCCATTTCCTGGAACAAAACCATCAAAAACATGACTACTGTCTTAGGAGAGACAGGTGACATGCCCACCACCCCAATGACAAGTATCCCCTGGGAATGGCCATTGCACCCTGTGCCAATGTAGGGGGGCCCCAAGTTAGGGCCGCCGATGGCACTTTAAATAAAATAAAAAAATGCTAATACTTACCCTACTTATTTGGGATGGGGTCCCCAATCCTTGGGTGTCCCTCTGGTGTGGGTGGGGGTGTACCTAGGGCTTGGGGAGGGCACCTGTGGATGCATTCCATGGTGTTTAACCATGGAAATGAGTCCACAGGTCCCCTAATGCCTGGTCTGACCCAGGTGTTAAATAATGGTAGAAAGCAAGCTTTGCACCACTATTTAGCCCCTCCTCCCACCAGTGTGTCATTTTAGCATGGGGATAAATATGGGGCTATGGGGATTGCACCATTTTTTAGATGCCAACGCCTACCTTGCAACTCCTATATTTTGACGTTAGACGTGTGTGATGTCAAAATATAAATGTGGAGTTAGGTTTGCGCCAAATCTGTATACAAAAAATAACGCAAATTAGACGCAAACAGAGTATAAATATGCCCCCAATTGACAAGTTTGACAAGATGTACAAAAGTGTTAACCTTTTCAAGCCCACCTTTTGTAATCACTAGTAGCCCAAAAACCTCTAAAGGAATTGACACCAAACCAAGAAACGCACACTCTCTGAGTACATTTCTACTTTCATTCCAGGTTTTGCCTAATCTATTTAACAGTTTTTTCTGTAGATGCGAGCAGCACTTCACATGGGTGCTAAAATGGGAAAACACATCAATTTGACCCCTCTCTTTTTTTACCCTTTTTACCTATTTCCCACTGCACAGAAGGGCACAAGACTTGACACTCTGGACCTCAGCTACCTTTGCTAAACAAACACGAAATTTAATGTATTTCCTTTCAAGGGGACGAAAATTATTGACAGATTAATAGATTTCTGTTTGATGGAAATTGAAACTCAACCATAAGTGCAGAATGGATGATGCCACTGTGAAGTATGTTTTTAATCCCTTGGGTGCTAAGCGAGTCCTGGAGTGGTCTACGGCATCGGTGCTCAGGTGCGGGGGACAGCTCAAGCGTGTTCTAGGCTCCCAGCATCCACCAGTGGGGAAATCACTGGTGCTTCCCCCTTCACATGCTTCTGCTGCCACCCCAAACCCTCCCTCTGGCAATCTGATGATGTCAGCCTGCGCACGTCAAAAAGTGCCAAAGATTTGCTTCCAGTGCATCAAGAAAGGAGGACTTGATACCAGGAAGGGACACCAGGACTTGACACCAGGAAGTATATGCTTTTTATACTATAGGGGATTAAACCCTTCCGGAAAAGGTTGATCCCTTTTTGGGGCATTTTTTTGTATTTTCTGCCTCTCTCAGGGCAGTTTGGCCATTTGTAGATCAATCTGCCCTTTGGGAGAGCATGGAAACTCCCTAGACACCGGTGAGTGTGTGTCTTTTTTATATTTAGGGGAGCAACCCCTTGGGAAAGGGTCACTGAGAGCAGTTCGTCTGTTTTTAGGCCGATCTGCCACATCGGTTGGTGTAGGGGTGTGTTTGAAATCCACTAGACACCAAGGAGTGTGTGTTTCTTTTATTCTGGAGTGGAGAGACCCTTTCCCAACAGGACATAACCTTTTGGTTTTTCCTCTAAGCCTGAGGGCAGATTCTAAAGGTGGCTTCTAAGACCCATATATTTTCATTGTATTCTGCTATTTGCTAGTAGATCAGGCCACAGGGTGGGTGGCAAAATGTCAGACTCCAGGAAATAAGTGTCTGTTTGTTAGGGAGATCTGCCCCTGGGGTAAGGTTTGGTCCTATGTGGTGGTGCCAGATGTTTGTGCTTGTTTTGAAACTACCCCACGTCGAAATAGATCTGTGACTTTTGACTCTGATATCAGTATTTTGTGATAGTAAATATTCTATTAATCATCATTTGTATTTGTGAATTTATATTATTTTGTTTTTAATTTTTATGTTTGTTTTAATTTACATTTGCATTTGTGAATTTGTTTGTTTACTTTTTATTATAGTACAAATGTTTTGATTTTCTTGGTGGCAGATCCTGCTGCAGTTTCGGCACTGTCAGTCCTGCAGTTTATGCAGTTGCATGTGTTTCGTAAGTAAACCTTTTTGTAACTTTTACTTAAAATTTGTATCACTGCCTTGCTTGAATCTTATTTCTACTTTTTTAATAATTTAAGCATGTTTGGATTTGTTTCTTTGCCTTTCAAAATAACGCGTGGATTTGTGCAAGTTATCAAATGTGTTGTGTTATGTGTTATTTTATTTTATATTTGTTTTTCCTCTCTAGATCTTTGATGCTTGTTGTGTCTGAATAGATTATATTGCATATAATTTTTGCTTAGTAATTCCTATTACTTATGGGTCAACAGTCCAGTGTATCTACAGTGGTATAAAGTCTTGTTATTAGATCATTGTAATTGGAATTCCTCATTCCTTTCAGCCTCTAGCGTACAATATATGTGTGTGTATGTTAGTATGTATGTATATATGTATATGTTGTGTTTTGGCCTTCATAAAGCTGGCTAGTAGTTGGATGAAGTTTCCAAGGATAGTGCACAACATGAACAAATCACACAAGTAATTGTTGAACATTTCCATGCCATTCTCGCACTTACTCCCACCTTTTTTATTTTGCAAATAGGGTGAAAAAAACAATGGAGCAGAAAGTGAATCCCTACCTTATCCATAGCCACCCCTTCAACTTTCCAAGGAACGCACGTTTCTAACACAAAACTTAAAACTTTTGAATAACCAGCCAGTATTACAGATTTCTGAAAATTTGAGCCAAGGGTGTAAGTGGGTTCTGACTGTGATTTTGTGAATGAAGGGCCTTCATTTGCAACACCAAATGAGAATATTAGAGCTTCCCAGTTGAATTTAGTTGCACAAAATGCCATTACTTTTTAAAGAATAAACTGTGGAAAAGCACCTAAAAGCATAAAACGCCAACTGGGGATATCTTGTCGCACTAGATCGGATCAAAGTCAAAAGTTCAAGCCAACCATGATGGTGCACAGGTTGGATACAGTCCCAGATTAGTTCTGCTGAGGGATTACCTTCTCAAGTTTTGTGTTAAGAGTTCCATTCAAGTGTGTTGGAAAAGGCCATTCTGTAGGGTCACCCCCAAACTTTCTGCCTTCCGCCTTCTCTTTTTCTCATTCTCATTTTTGCTTGCTTTAGGTCTCTGCGCACTTTAGCACTGCTAATCAGTGCTAAAGTGCATGTGCTCTCTCCTTAAAACATGGTGACATTGGCTCATGCCCAAATGGCTTATTTAATTTACTTGTAAGTCCCTAGTCAATTGCACTACATGTACCCAGGGCCTGTAAATTAAATGCTAATAGTGGGCTGTAGCACTGGTTGTGCCACCCACCTAAGAAGCCCCCTAACCATGTCTCAGGCCTGCCACTGAAGGGCCTGTGTGTGAAGTTTCACTGCCACTTCGACTTGGCATTTAAAAGTAATTGCCAAGCCATAAACTCCCCCTTCTCTACAGATAAGTCACCCGAAGGTAGTCCCTACGTTGCCCATAGGGCAGAGTGCTATGTAGGTAAAAGGTAGGACATCGACATGTGTGTTCTATATGTCCTGATAGTGCAAAACTCCTACATTCGTTTTACACTGCTGTTAGGCCTGCTCTTTTCATAAGATAGCATTATAGCTACCCTCATATACTGTTTGAGTGGTAGATCCTGATCTGAAAGGAGTAGACAGATCATATTTAGTATGGCCAGAATGGTACTAGAAATTCCTGCTTATTGGTGCAGTTGGATTTTATATTGCTATTTTAGAAATGCTACTTTTAGAAAGTGAGCATCTCTCTACACTTAAATCATTCCGTGCCTTACAATCCATGTCTGGCTAGGTTTAGTTGACAACTCCCTTGTTCATTCACTCAGACAACCCCAAACACAGGATGCTCAGTCACACTTGCACACATCTGCATTCTGAATGGGTCTTCCTGGGTTGGGACGGTGGAGTGTCTGACACTTAAATGTCAAAGGACAGTAGCCTGCCCTCACATAAAGGCCTGCCACACCCCCTACCACTTCAAAGTCACATTTGGGTATTTAAGCAGGGTCCCTGACCCTACCAACTCGGATACTTCTACTTCACAAGACACTTCTGAAGTCAGACACCTCTGGACAAGATACCACTGGAGAAGAAACCCTGAACTAGAACCTGCACTCTGCCAAGAGGAACTGCCTGGCTGCCCAAAGGACTCACCTGACTGCTTTTCTGCAAAGGACTGCTGCCCTGCTGTTGCCCTGCTGCCTTGCTGTCCTCTGGCTCTGCTGAGAAGTGCTCTCCAAGGGCTTGGATAGAGCTGGCCTCCTGTTCCTTGTAGTCTAAGGACCAAAAAGACTTAATCTCTGCAAAGAACTCCTTGTGTGGCAAGAATCGATGCACAGCCTGCAAGAAACGACGCACAGCCTGCATCGCGGTGAGAAAATCACTGCCTGCCGAACAGGAACGATGCAGGCTGACTTCCCGAAGAGGAGATCGATGCAGCGCCAGCGTTGCGACTGGAACTTTGACGCATGGCCCACTGGATCGACCCGAAACGACGCAGCCCGATTTCCTGAGAGGAATCGATGCAGCGTCTGCCGTGCGGCTGAAATTTCCACACAACACCCACCGGATCGACACTGCCCCTGTGACTTCGTCCTACATGCCCAGGATTTCAACGCATCGTCCCCGAGGCATCTGAAAACCCTGCAACCCGAAGAGGATCCCAGACTACGCACTGGAAATCGGCGCAAAGCCTACCCTGTGTGAACACTCAACGACGTATCTTCTGCGTGCACCAGAAAAATCGACGCAAACCTCCCCATTTTCCACGCATCTCCTCCTCTGTGGTCTCTTGCAGAGAATTTGAACGCAAACCAGGTACTTTGTGCTTGCAAGAGACTCTTGTTGCTTTTAAAAGACTAAAGACACTTTATATTATTTTTTACAGTGATATCTCAACGTATACTTATTGATTAGTGATCGTTTTGACCTGCATTTAAGCAGATAAATATATTTCTAAACACTGTACGGTGTATTTTTGTGGTGTTATACTGTGTTATTTCATGATTTATTACACAAATACTTTATACATTGCCTTCTAAGTTAAGCCTGACTTCTCAGTGCCAAGCTACGAGAGGGTGGGCACAGGATAGTTAGGATTGTGTGTGACTTACCCTGACTAGTGTGAGGGTCCTTGCTTGGAAAGGGGGTAACCTGACTGCCAACCAAAGGCCCTATTTCTAAAAACGTGGAAGAGGCTCGCCGGAAGCAAGAAAAGCATCTAAGGTGAGACTCGGCTGGGTGCAAAGAGCAGGCTAGGTATCGGGGACAGGTGGGCTGAAGCCTCATGGTTGCGATCTACACTATTGGACGATGCTTGCTGTGTGAAAATATGAACTTGTGGTGGCATGTGCTGATTCTCTGTGCGAGCGGGCCAATTCCGGTGCGAACAGTCCCATTCATGGTCATGAAGACCCTAGTAGCTTGATTTAAAGATCTCTAGAGCCACACCAAGGGCCCAGACCTTGAGAGGCACCTCTTGGGGTCAGAAACTAATTGAAGATGGGTCCAGGAGCTGTGGGGAGCCTGTTATATCCCTGAAGCTCACATCAGGAGGCCAGCAGACTAGCACTTTGAGTCACTCTGGGGTCCTAGGTGCAAGATGGAGGGGCAGGTCCAGTTCTTCTTCCCCCTACCTTCAACAGCACAGCAGGTCAGCAGTTCCTTATAGAGCAGCAGTGCAGCAGAGTGGCAGTCCTTATAACAGCACAGCAGTCCTTCTTCTGGGCAGAGTATCCACAGGGCCAGAAGTGCACTGAAGTGGTGGTGTCTGAGGTCCCAGTATTTATACTTTAGTGCCCTGGTTCTGGAAGTTGAGAGAGGTTTCTAGACGATGGCTCTGAAGTGCAAGGAATTCCCTTACTCCCCAGTCCTGGCTCCAAGCTGGCTGGAGTGGCAATACAGGGTTGTTAAGCCCTTTGTGTGTGGACAGGACATAGCTTATTCAGGTGTAAGTGAGGCTGTGTCCAGCTCCTACCTCCCAGCAAAAAGGTGGTGATGACTCTGCAGAAAGGGCCAGGTCCAACACTGTATTTCCAAAATATGTTATGCACTAACACCCTACAGAGGTCTTAATTCTGCAACCAGCAAAAATCATGGTTTGAGTACAAACAGATGTTGTTGTGCCCAAATCAGGATTCCAAGTTTGCGGAATTACGCTACTCTGCAGGTTTGACCCCTGTACAATTTTCCACCGGTGAACATTTTTGGAAATCATGTGGGTAAAATGGCACACATTCTGGGATTTGAACAATGGAATGAGGTTTTACCTATATTCTGAGAAACAGAGCTCACAATGATGTAATAATACAGTACCCAGTAAAGACAAACCCTACTGCAAAGGAAGGGCTGTTGTAACTATGCAGCAATGGAAGATCGCATTATGCAGCAGGACTGACTAACTATTATGGCAAGAATAGACAACATATGCAACATTGTGCACCACAATGTGTTGCAGAGCTATTTTTCTACTTAGTAATTTTAATGTATAATAACATAGTCTGGGCAAAGGCTGCATCTTGCTGGTATTAATTTAACACATAAATCAGTCCCTGAGGACATTGAGATCTGGTTATCTAAATTTTGTGGCCATCAAACAAAAAGCAGAGTGGCCTGAAAGAGAAAGTTTGTGTACAAATATGTATGTCTGTCACAAAATATTGTGGCTCGCCTGCAGAGCCAGTAATCCAGGACCCACCTGCCTTGCAGCAGTGAAGAGTGTTGTCAGGACTCGTGCCTGAGAGGGCAGATTTCAGTTTTTAATCTGCGCTGTCTCTGGCACCACCTTGACATCTCACTTCCTAGTGTGAAGTACTCATTTCTAGAGGGAGCTATTACTGTAGCTGAGGGAGCTATTACTGTAGACCCTCCTCCCATGTTAATTTAAGGTGGAGGGCTGAGGTGGGCTAAAGTAACAGCCGAGGAGGCAAAAAAGCAGGTGCTGTTTGGCCTGGGCGGGAAAGAGGCCGAACAGTGCATGCAGAAAGCAGGGGATAGACAAACTGGGGCAATGATGGTGAAGGGAACCCAAGGGGAAGTCAGGTAAGGTGGAGGGTTGGAAAAAAATGCATGCAGGGCTGCAAAGGAAAACTGGAGTATAACACTATCTGAGTCACAGGCTCTAAAAGCATCTCCTCGCAGCATGCATGCGTTCACCTTCTCGGTGGTGTGCTCCACCTTCACAGAAGGACGGGAAGCAAGACAAGACCAGTCTCTGCCAGCCCTCCTTTTATTGACTGTGACAGTCAATTAAAGGGATGTTGACACTGTTTTTTTCTGTTTAGATATTGCATATCTTTTGATCTGTTTCAACTAGAAAGAATTTTCTGTTTGTTGAAATCTGCAAATTATGCTGCAGAAGAGGGATTAAAACGCAAGAGCTGTAAATCCATGATTTTGCAAGAAAGGCAGCTGTTTAGGAATGCCTATTCACAGGGACCCTGAGTATGAATAATTCTAAACGCAGCATTATCACTGCAGCTTATTGCGAGAAAGAAGGACCCCCACGACGTACGCAAAGTTATTCTGATATGCCCTATTCTCATACTTTGCTATAATTACCACCTGAAAAAAAAACATAAAAATACAGAGGAATGTGCGGTTTTTAATCAAAATGAAATCATGGTTAGTGTCACTTGAATATTTGTGGTAGTTGAGAGATATGGTCCCTTGTGAGCCTGTCTTAAAATTGTGCTTTATATTTCTGTCCCCTTTCTCTGTCCCGTTGTATTCCAGAATGTCCTCTGCCTCCCCAATTTTTATCGAATTAAGAAATGCAATCATACATTCCAAGGAGACTACCATGATTTATGACAAGGCTGTAAAAATGACATCTGTTAAATTATAGTGCCAACAAAGGTTAATCGTATTGGGTTAAAGCTTTCTGTTTATAGCATGCAAAGGAACTTGTTTCACAATACACGTACTGTCATTTTAAATTTACAGCAGGTCAAAGGTGTTTCCGCCAACAAAAGATAAATTATGTTTCAGGAAACAAATATATGCATGTATGCCTTCTGAAACTAAGGCACTGCAAACTTTAATTACAGCCTCTTACCTCCGCACGCTGTACAACTGGAGGATGTAGGTAGTGCATAAAACCATTCAGTACGGAGAGCGCCACTAGTCAGAATACCAGCATCATTCCGCTACCTGACACTACTTTTGCAGCATCTTTCTGCAGCCGAATTTTATTGAAAATAAATTTCCTCATTTGAAAAAGAGGTTAAAAACACAACGACCTAGGTTTATTAAAGATTGCGGGTGCTTGTACGCGCTGCAAAATTTTCACCTGCACCCAAATGCTTTATATGGTAAGTAAATCAACGCAATTATTTGTGCCAATTTGTGCTGCTTTGCACAAAGCAAGCTTCACTGTAAAACTCTATAAATGTTTTGTAGAAAAGTACCCTCTTTTTGGAATGGTTATCCCCACTTTTTGCCTGTTGTCAGTATGATTGGACTGTTTTCTCTGGGATCCTGCTAACCAGGAACCCAGTGATTGTGCTCTCTCCCTCTAAATGTGGTTGCCTAGGACTTTGCACACCCCAAAACTGGCATACTATTGTCCCCTAATAAGTCCCTAGTATGTAGTATTTAGATACCCAGGGCATTGGGGCACCAGGGCTTCACCATGGGCTGCAGTGTGTATTTTGCCACCCGTGGGAGCCCATGCAAAATGTGTCTGCTTGCCTGCCACTGCAGTGAGCGTGAAAAGGTGCATGCACCATTCGATTATAGGTCACTGCACCAGGTTACTGTAAGTCACCCCTATGATACGCCCTCCTTGCTCAGGCAGTCCCTGTGTGTGAAGGCACCCCTACATGAGCAGAGGTGCCACTGCGAACTCCAGTTCCATTACACTTGACTTCGTAAGTACAGGAAAGCTATTTTACCCATGTAATGGACACAGATCACTACCTATGTCCAGCTAAATAATGATAACTCCAAACCTGGGCATGTTTGGTATCAACATGTTGCCAGTATTGGTTGTATGATTCCATGCACTCTGGGGGCCCCATAGAGGACCCCAGTATTGCTCCTATCAGTCTTCTGCTGTGTTATGGGCAGCCTGCGCTGCTGCCACTCTTTAGAGAGGTTGCCTCCCAAAACCACCGGTTTGCTTTGAAGGGCACATTTAGGCCCATATTTATACTTTTCTAGCGCTGCATTTGCGTCATTTTTGGACGCACAAGTGGTGCAAACTTACAAAATACAATTATATTTTGTACGTTTGCGCCGCTTTTGCGTCAAAAAATGATGTCATTTTTTTACGCAAAAGCGGTGCAAACTAAAAGAGTATAAATATGGGCCTTAGTGCCCTTCTTGCATGAACTGGTTTGCACCAGTCTGGGAACCACCCGGTCCCTGCTCTAGTGCAAAACTGGACAGAAGAAAGGGGAGTGGCCACTCCCCAATCCATCACCACCTCAGGAGTGGTGGCCAGAGATCCTTCAGGTTGCCACTTGAATCTGCCATCTTGAAACCAAGATGTGCAGTGGCCCCAGGGAGCATCTGAGTGGCCAGGTCAGGCAGGTATTGTCAGAGCCCCCCTGATAAGTGGTCACCTTACCAGGTGACCAAACCTCCTTTTTGGGCTATTTAGGGACTCTCCTGAGGGTGGGTACCCAGATTTGATGTGCAAGATTCCACCAGGATTCCTCTGCAACGTTTACTGCATCTTCTGGCCGCTGGAACCACCACTGGACTCTTCAGGAAACAACAATCTGCAAATTCAGCAACAACTCTGCTTTGCAACGTTGTTTCTTCGGCCCTTTCCAGCAACTGCAACATTTCCCTGGCTGTGCATCCTCTGAGGATGTCAAGATGTCAGCCTGCACCAAGAAGTAGGAAGGAAACTCCCTTGGAGTGAAAGATTCACTGCCCTGCATCTGCAGGCACCAACTTCATCAATGACCGGCTGCGTGGATCTGCTCTACTCCGTAACTGTGTGGATCCTGCATCACAGATCGTAGTCTGGAATGGTCCCCCTGGTCCTCTCTGCCCACTTTCCAACTTGGGAGACAGTAAGCCCTTGCATCTCCTTGCAGGACAACATCCCTGTGCACCACAACTCTTGTATATACCTAGGCTTGTTTGCTCCTGCTCCAAGAGATCTTTAGGCTTTGTATAGCCCCAGCATTTCTTCCTGCCAAACACAGTCTTCTCTCTGCTGCCCCAGTGCTCGTGGGACTCCACTTCAGATGTGCTGACTGGGCCTAACTGCGACTCACTGTGCTTGCTGTCAGTGGGTTGCCTGTGGAGGCTGCAACTGCTTCTGTTGGCTCTCCTGACTGCTAATGGTCACCTCAGACTCACTTCCATGGGTCGAGTCCCCTGGGTCTTGCTGGTTCTCTTCAGCCATGCAACTCTTCTTTTGCTTCTCTTGCATTTGCCAAGGCTTATTGGAGGTTCTAGTGATTGTCTGTTTATTTCATGTATGCAGTTTGAGTACCACGTATCTGTACAATCCATTTCAGAATTTGGGGACATCCATTTTGTAATCTTAGTGTTTTTTGTGGCACGTAAAGGCTCAGGAAATGATGTAATGGGACAAGTGTATTCAAGGGAAATGAACATGATGCAGAATTTTTGTTGTCTTTGTGATTGTGAGGTCAAGAGACATGACGCACGGGTAAGGATTTGTTTTTGAAGTAGTGACTCAGAAAATAGGCAAGTGTACATGTGATGTGAGCATGTGCAAGTTCATAAATGGAAGGGAGTAAAATGCTACTTTGAATTTAGGAATGTTTTTTGTAATGAAGGTTTGTTGAATATATGGACTGAATGAAAAAGCTTTAATTTAGATACAGGGTTATGGTAATTGGGTATGTATGGAGGGATGGGGCAATGTTAGAGATATATTTGTGTAAACTTCTCCTTTGTTCATCCATGTTCTTCACCAATTTTATTGTCTATCATTGTTACGACTCTGAATAAAAGTCTTGGTGATTGTTTAACTTGAGAGATTCTTGTTGATGGTATAATTTTAGTTATACTTTGTAACAATATGTGATGTTTGCATTTTTGTATATGCAAGATGCAATCATAAGCCATGACTAAATTGAAGGTATCTAGTATGACATGGAGGTAGTAAAATCGAATGAATTTGGCTGTCATTATATTTTGGGAGGTGAGATATATAAGATAACGGATCTGTCAGCAAAACCTTTTCACTAGTTTTATAAGTATTGAAAGTATAGCTGAAATAGCTTTTGCTTTTTTATTCTGTAAATCATTCCATTATGAAGGGACTAGAATAGCAATGCATCAAGGACGTGTGACATGATGGGGCATATTTATACTCCGTTTGCGCCGAATTTGCGTCGTTTTTATTGACGCAAATTCCACGCAAAACTAACTCGTTATTTATACTTTGGCGCTAGACGCTTCTAGCACCAAAGTTCATGGAGTTAGCGTCATTTTTTGCGTGAACACCTTCCTTGCGTTAATGATATGCAAGGTAGGCGTTCCCGTCTAAAAAAATGACTGCGATGCTATTGCGTCGGATTTATACTCCCGGGCAAAAATGACGCCCGGGAGTGGGTGGGTCTAAAAAACCCGCATTTGCGCCGGATTTTAGCGCCTGGGTCAGGGCAGGCGTTAAGGGACCTGTGGGCTCAGAATGAGCCCAGAGGTGCCCTCCCAAGCCCCCAGGGGCACCCCCTGCCACCCTTGCCCACCCCAGGAGGACACCCAAGGATGGAGGGACCCACCCCAGGGAAGAGAAGGTAAGTTGTGGTAAGTATTTTTTTTAAAAAAAAATTGTGGCATAGGGGGGCCTGATTTGTGCCCCCCTACATGCCACTATGCCCAATGACCATGCCCAGGGGACAGAAGTCCCCTGGGCATGGCCATTGGGCAAGGGGGCATGACTCCTGTCTTTGCTAAGACAGGAGTCATTTCAATGGGGGATGGGCGTCGTAAAAAAATGGCGCAAATCGGGTTAAGACTTTTTTTTTGCCTCAGCCTGACTTGCCCCATTTTTAGACGCCCAAATGCCATTTTTCCCTACGCCGGCGCTGCCTGGTGTACGTGTTTTTTTTTCATGCACACCAGGCAGCGCCGGTCGGCTAACGCCGGCTAACGCCATTCAATAAATACGGCGCCCGCATGGCGCTTCAGAATGGCGTTAGCCGGCGCTAATTTTTTTGGTGCAAAACTGCGTTAGCGCAGTTTTGCGTAAAAAAGTATAAATATGGGCCTATATCTTATCCTTCGTTAACAATGAGACCTATGCGGAAGCGTACTGTTTGTGAATCAGAAGCAGTGGCAGCTGTCACAGATCTCAAGGGGGAGCTGGGGAGGCAGAGACGACAGAGGAAATAAATATTAATTTTTTTAAAACGTACCTTTCTGCGTCTCACTCCTCTGCTCTTCTGGTGTCCCAGCAGTTCCTGGGACACCAACACGAGCTCCCATGCAATCCTGGCACAGCTCTCATTCTATGCCTAGCATGAGAGCAGTGCCAGGATTGGTCTGTGTGGCTTGGTCTGCCACTCAGACAGTGCAGTGGGGTCTGTGCAGGTTCTCCAATCCAGCTGTGCATTACAGCCAGGTTGGAAATATGTACGTGTGCATGTCAGATTTGCCGGCCTAAGGTGGCTGGCCAAACTCACATGCGCACTTAGTGCACTTCACTCCTCCTCCGCCTTCCCACCTCCCATTGCCCAGCCCCACCTCTCCTTGCACATGCTGGCCGAGCCAGCAGGTGTAAAATAAAATGATATTCAAACTATTGTTTAATTTTACAACTGCTGGCTCTTAGCTGGTGCAGCAACTCTCCTCCGCCACTTCCGCTCTGAAGTCAGGTTCCCTTTTTTCCTTTGTCAAGCAAGGTAGGAAAATATACATTTAGGCCCATATTTATACTTTTTTAGCGCCTCATTTTGACGCAAAAACGGCGCAAACTTACAAAATACAATTGTATTTTGCAAGTTTGCGCCGCTTTTGCGGCAAAAAATGTCGCAAATGCGGCGCTAAATAAGTATAAATATGGGCCTTAGTGTTCTTTGTCATTTACTTTCATCCTTCACAGTGTGACTCACATGAATATTCTAATACAGAGTTGGACTAAGAACATTTATAAAAACTTGGAACCAGCTGGGATCACAGCGTTTAATGTAGATTTATAATGTTACTTGCTTTACCACAAGCACATTCTGGAAACTCTCCCTGCAGAACTATAAACTTCCTTACAGGCTACACTGCCTCTAACTCTCTTTTTTTCTTACATATTATTTCTAAGTTTGGAGCACCCGAAGTATGTCAATATTGTAATTTATTTTATTGTGATTAACTCGCTTTGTTGAAAAGTATTCTATAGAAGAGTTTTTAACTCACAGATAATGTGTGATAACTATTGTGTTATGTATGCTTATTCTGTGCTTACAGCTGTGAAGAAACTGTTGTTGTGCCACGAGAGAATGTGTTGGTTGTATTTTTATATCAAGCATTTACTTATGGCTGTGTCTGTATCTGTCTATCACGAATGAACTCATGGTACTTTAATTTCTCTTCTCATTAGAAAATATTTTGCCATGTTGTATAGCAGTTAGCAATGTTAAATATTTCTGTAAATGAAAAAAAAAGAAAAAAAGGAGTCTCTTGGAGGAAGGTTACATTTGGTAAAATCTTTTATAATAATGTAAATTTGTGTTACTAGCAAAGTTGTATGAATTAGTAATATGTATTAATAATATATGTTAACTAGACTGTGGCACCCCACTTACGTGTGTATTTGATTTATGTAACTTATCTGTCTGTTGGGTTACTGACACAGTGGGTAGCAGTCGAGCGCAGGGCCATATACATCTGTAACCCATAAGAGAAGGCAATTGTTATTTTTCTTTACCTGGTTAGGATTCAGTCATACTATCTACTCTCCTGCTTCAAGTAAGTTGGAAAAATGCTGCCGTCTCCTATGCAGTGTCACATCATCTATGTCATGCCTTGAACTCCTAGAGTCATTTCTGTCTTCTTTCTCAATGCATGGTCCCTCACTGACATCCTGTTCACCTCTACTGTCCCTCATGTTGCCTGCATCCACCCAGAGAAGAGCGTTGTACCAACTGTAGCACCCCTGTCTCAGCCCCAGGTTGCTGTACATATACACTCTAACACCTGCACTATGGCCTACACAATTCTGTATACTCTTCCAACACCTGGACTGTGGCGTAACCAGCACCCCTTTGTATAGATGCTAACTCAGCCTCCTTGGTCATCTCACTCTTTCTTTGCCTCACTGGGTCGCCATGTTTGACCACTCCGCATCAAGCAATTGAGATTCCACAAACCCTCCAGACATCTCTGCTCCACCTCCCTCACGCTGGCCCATACCCCCCCACACAACAAAGTAGAGAAGGAGGACACTCCTGCTGCTTTGCAGCCAAAGCATGGAACAGCCTCCCCCTGCACCTTAGAACCTTCCCTGCTCTACAGGAGTTCTGTAGGATGCTGAAAACCTGGCACTTCGACTGAGGCCTTGAACCCTGCCAGCACTTAGATACCCTCACGAGAGACAAGTCACACTCTACACACTGACTGAGTATTTGCTTGATTAAGTCATATGATGGCCCAGACTGCCACCATGAGTGATTTGGACTCACACAATAACGCAGAGGTCTTGGCTGCAGAATGTCCCCACCTCTTTCTGGTACACAGTATGAGTCACAGAATCTTCAATCCGAACAGGATTTTTGTTCATGAACTGCCACCAGATTTAAGCCAATCAAAGTTTCCAGTTGGTCAGTCCAACTCTTGAGTAAGAGCAAGGAAGACTAAATTGTGTGACAACCTTTTCTTCTGAGCTTTTAAAAGCTATAGTGTCTGTATCAACTGTGGAGTAATGGGGTCCTAGATAGCACCACAATCATTCACCCTCTTCCAAACTGATTCCGTTACCATCTCCTTCCAGCCTTCACGCCTCTTACCTGTCTCAGCTTGAAGGGTGTCCCCAAAAGTGATGCTTCTGAATGAGGCCCAGACCACAATACCCCTTCCAAGGGCCTGAAACATAGGGAACCTTCCAAATATTGTTGCCTCACCTACGTCACTTGTCCAGAAGAGAAGCAAACACATTTCTTTCACACAGGCTTTTGCAGATGTTGGTTTTCGGGAATTACAAGACATGCTTTGTCCCAGAAAGTTATGACTAAAACTATGACCCTACTTATTCAGAACGGCCTCTACGTGGCCATGTAAACCCTCTGAGCACTATCCAGACCTCAAATCATCAGATCAGGACTTCTTTCCCATCAGCCAGTCCCAAATGTTCCATCTTGTCTCCACATACGATGCCCCTCCCCGCTCCTGCAGCAATTCACACCCATATCTCTGCTTCAGGCATTAAGTGACTCTCCCACAATACCCCTGTGAGCCTTCCACCACTGGTCACTAGCATCCCTCCTCTGACATGGTGTATTGACTGCTTAATAGCATGATAGTCAAGTCAGGAGAGCAACACCTCAACTTCAGGATGATGTAATTACCAGAGACCCATAGTTATTTCGCTGTGGCTAGTGAGACTTCTATAGTGATGAGGGCATTCTTGTTCATAAAAGTTCAAATATTTCAATTGCCACCCATATATGAATCTTTATTCATCATATTGGGTTAATGACTCAAATATGGTTACACTGCAGGTGTCACCTGGAGCCTACCGAAGGGGTAATGCCGGTTGGGAATCCTAGATCAGTGGTTCCCAACTTGTGGTCCGGGGACCCCTGGGAGTCCGCAAAGCCTCCTCAAGGGGTCCGCAACTGCTTAAAAAATTAAATAATATTAACAGATTAGGTTCCCAGCTTTCAGTAATGATTCTGTCATGGGGGGTCCCCAGATTCCAATAATGATTCAGTAGGGGTCCCTGGGTTCCAGTAATGATAAAGTTGGGGTCCACGGAAGTCAAAAGGTTGGGAACCACTGTCCTGGAGAATGCATATGTGTTGACTTTTGATGCTGTTCTTGTTGGGTTGCACACCACCCTGGGCCACGGAGAGGTTGAGCCACCTCCCTCCCAGCTAGAGTCCTCTCCATGAGCCAACTCATCACACTACTTAACCAATTAAATGACTGGACAATTACAGCCCTTTATAGCTGTCACATGGGTTGACCCAAAATGTAAATGGGACTTATAACAAGCAATGACGAAGGGGGACTGGTAGAAATTGGGTCTTTGGTTGGCAGTCAGAATATCCCCTGTCCAAGGAAGGACCCTCACTTTAGTCAGGGTGTTAGAAATGGGGTCTTTGGTTGACAGTCAGGTTACCCCCTGTTCAAGCAAGGAACCTCACTCTAGTCAGGGTAAAAGAGAATCACCCTCAGCTAACAGCCCTGCTTACTCCCTTGGTAGCTTAGCAGAGCAGTAGGCTTAACTTCAGAGTGATAGTTGTAAAGTATTTGTACCAACACACACAGTAACTTAATGAAAACACTACAAAATGACATAACACCATTCAGAAAAATAGGAAATATTTATCTAAACAAAACAAGACCAAAACGACAAAAATCCACAATACACAAGTCAAATTATCAATAAAAGTGCAAAAAGAGTCTTTAAGTAGTTTTAAACACACACTAGTGCTGTTTGCGTGAAAATGTACCTGGTGCTCGTCAAAAATAACCCCGCACGGGCGAGTGTGCACCAAAAAGGGCTTGCAAGGCATTGATTCCACTCATGAGCGGGACCGTGCGTCGTTTCTCCTTTCGCCGGGTCGGGCGCGTGGTTTCTTCTCTCCGCAGGAGAGCGATGCGTCGATCCGGTCAGCACTCTCGGGTCCAGGCAGGCCTTGCGTTATTTTTCCATGCACAGCGGTACTTGAGTTGTAAATCCACCCGCAGGATGATCCGAAAACCCTGCAGCGCGGGTTGTGATCTCCCAGCCTCCGTCAGCGATGCTGCGCCTTGTTTCTCCTGCTCCGTGCGTCGATTCTTCGGTCGTGTTTCCTGTCAGCATCGTTTCTCAACTGCGTGTTGTTTCTTCAGCTGCAGATCAGAGTTGCGTCGATCTTTTCCCCACACAGTGCTCTGTGCGTGGATTTCCTTGTCTTAAGGTTGCCAGCGTCTCCTTTCAGAGTCCCAGGAACTGGATTGGCACCACAGGGCAGAGTTAAAGTCTCTCCAGAGAATTCAGGTGCTGGCAGAGAGAAGTCTTTGCTGTCCCTGAGACTTCAAACAACAGGAGGCAAGCTCTAAATCAAGCCGTTGGTGATTTCTTCTCAAGATGGAAGGCAGACAAAGTCCAGTCTTTGCCCTCTTACTCTGGCAGAAGCAGCAACTGCAGGATAGCTCCACAAAGCACAGTCACAGACAGGGCAGCTCTTCTTCCTCAGCTATTCATCTCTTCTCCAGGCAGAGGTTCCTCCTGTTTCCAGAAGGGTTTATAAAGTCTGTGGCTTTGGGTGCCCTTCTTATACCCAATTTCTCCTTTGAAGTAGGCCTACTTCAAAGTAAAGTATCTTTGGAATGTGAAATCCTGCCTTGCCCAGGCCAGGCCCCAGACACTCACCAGTGGGTTGGTGACTGCATTGCGTGAGGGAAGGCACAGCCCTTTCAGGTGTGAGTGACCACTCCTCCCCTCCCTCCTAGCACAGATGGCTCATCAGGATATGCAGGCTACACCCCAGCTCCCTTTGTGTCACTGTCTAGTGTGAGGTGCAACCAGCCCACTGTCAAACTGACCCAGACAGGGAATCCACAAACAGGCAGAGTCACAGAAATGGTACAAGCAAGAAAATGCTCACTTTCTAAAAGTGGCATTTTCAAACACACAATCTTAAAATCAACTTTACTAAAAGATGTATTTTTAAATTGTGAGCTCAGAGACCCCAAACTCCACATGTCCATCCAATCCCAAAGGGAATCTACACTTTAATCAGATTTAAAGGTAGCCCCCATGTTAACCTATGAGAGGGACGGGCCTTGCAACAGTGAAAAACAAATTTAGCAATATTTCACTGTCAGGACATATAAAACACATTACTATATGTCCTACCTTAACCATACACTTCACCCTGCCCTTGGGGCTACCTAGGGCCAACCTTAGGGGTGTCTGACATGTAAGAAAAGGGAAGGTTCAGGCCTGGCAAGTGGGTACACTTGCCAAGTCGAATTTACAGTTAAAACTGCACACACAGACACTGCAGTGGCAGGTCTGAGACATGATTACAGAGCTACTTATGTGGGTGGTACAACCAGTGCTGCAGGCCCACTAGTAGCATTTGATTTACAGGCCCTGGCACCTCTAGTGCACTTTACTAGGAACTTACTAGTAAAAAAATATGCCAATCATGGATAAACCAATTACATACACATTTTGTAAAGGAGCATTTGCACTTTAGCACTGGTTAGCAGTGGTAAAGTGCCCAGAGTAACAAAAACAGTAAAATCAGAGTCCAGCACACATCAAAAACCTGGGGAACAGAGGCAAAAAGTTAAGGGAGACCACGCCAAGGATGAAAAAGTCTAACATGTGTTCCTCCCAGCTGAAAGTGGGGAGCAACTACCCAACCTCATGGGAATTCTCATCACTAAAGCGGAAGAACCTGAACAGACCATCAGCAGTGGCGTGCTCTGTACCAGGACGGTGTTCCACCGTAAAGTCCATCCCCTGTAAGGAAATGGACCACCTCAACAGTTTTGGATTCTCACCCCTCATCTGCATTAACCATCTGAGGGGCCGGTCTGAACTCGGAAGTGAGTCCCAAACAAGTAGGGTCTTAGATTCTTCAGTGCCCAGACCACAGCAAACGCTTCACGTTCTATGGCACTCCACCTACATTCCCTGGGTGGTAATCTCCTGCTAATGAAGGCTACGGCTTGATCTAGGCCCTCTTCATTAAGCTGTGAGAGTACTACTCCAATAACATGCTCTGACGCGTCTGTTTGCACAACAAACTCCTTGGAGTACTCAGGTGCCTTCAGTACAGGTGCTGTGCACATGGCAGCCTTCAGGGCATCAAAAGCGTTCTGGCAAGCCTCTGTCCAGATCACTTTCCTGGGTTGCTTCTTAGAAGTCAACTCAGTTAAGGGGGTAACAATAGTACCATATCCCTTAACAATCCTCCTGTAATATCCTGTGCGACCTAAAAAGGCTCTCACTTCAGTCTGGGTCTTGGGAGTCTCCCTAGCCAGAATCGTGTCAATCTTAGGCTGTAGGGATGCCACCTGAACACTCCCCACCTGGTGTCCTAAGTACACTACAGAACCCTGCCCTATTTGGCACTTGCTCGCCTTAATAGTGAGGCTTGCCTTCTGCAGGGCCTCTAACACTCTCCAGAGGTGTTGCAGGTGTTCTTCCCATGTGGAACTAAACACATCAATGTCGTCCAGGTAGGCAGCACTGAACTCATCCAGCCCAGCCAACACCTGGTTGACCAACCTCTGAAAGGTGGCAGGGACATTCTTCATCCCAAATGGCATCACTTTAAATTGAAAGTGGCCATCTGGTGTAGAGAATGCTGACCTCTCCTTGTCTCGCTCAGTTAAGGCAATCTGCCAATACCTAGATGTTAAATCAAACATACTGAGGTATTTGGCAGCGCCTAACTGGTCAATGAGCTCATCAGCTCGGGGGATGGGGTGTGTGTCAGTCTTGCTGACCGCATTGAGTCCCCAGTAGTCCACACAGAACCTGAGTTCTGAAGTGGCACCAGGTGCAGCAGCCTTTGGGACCAATACCACTGGGCTGGCCCAAGGACTGCTGGAGTGCTCAATAACCCCTAGATTAAGCATTTTGGATACCTCATCCTTAATGCATGCCCTGACCCTGTCAGTCACCCTGTAAGCCTTCTGTTTAATGGGTGTACTGTCCCCAGTGTCCATATTATGTGTGCACAAGTGTGTGACTCCTGGGATAAGGGAAAACAGGGAGGAAAACTGTCCCAACACGTGGCGACAGTCACCTTGCTGTTCCTCAGTCTGGGAGGGGGAGAGGCTCCCTCCCTCCACTGACCCATCTTTATCTTCTGCAGACAAGAGGCCAGGAAGAGGCTCACTCCATTCCTCTACCCCATCATCTGTCCCAAGGAGCATGGACAGTTCGGTCCGCTCAAAGTGAGGTTTGAGGCGGTTGACATGCAGGACCCTTAAAGGGTTCCTTGGAGACTGCAATTCCACCAGGTAAGTGACTTCACTCTTGTGCTCCACCACCTCAAATGGCCCAGTCCACTTATCCTGGAGCACCCTAGGCTCCACTGTTGAATTCACCCACACTTTTTGTCCAGGTTGAAACTCGACCAGAGTGGCATTCTGGTCATACCAGCGTTTCATGTCCTCCTGGCTTGCTTCCAGGTTCTCCTGAGCAAGACTCCTAAAGCGGGCAGTCTGGTTTCTCAAAGCCAGCATGTAACTGAATACATCCTGGGGGGGTTTACTAGGAGCTTTCTCCAAAGCTTCCTTAACCAGACTCAAAGGTCCCCTCATAGGGTGGCCATAAATCAGCTCAAAGGGACTAAACCCAAGTCCCTTTTGAGGCACCTCCCTGTAGGCGACCAGAAGGCATGGCAAGAGGACGTCCCACTTCCGCCTCAAGGGCTCTGATAGTCCCATTATCATGCCTTTCAAGGTGCGGTTGAATCTCTCAACCAAACCATTACTTTGGGGGTGGTAAGGGGTGGTGAACTTGTCGGTTACCCCACACTCCTTCCACATAGACTTCATAGACGTGGATATGAAGTTGGTACCCCTATCAGAATCCAATTCCTTGGGGAACCCCATGCGGGTAAAAACCCCCATCAAAGCACCATCCACCATAGGGGAAGTGACTGATCTCAAAGGAATGGCTTCTGGGTACCGGGTGGCATGGTACAACAAGACCAGGATAAACCTGTTGCCCATGGCTGTGTTGGGATCCAGAGGCCCCACAATATCAATACCTACCCTCTCGAAGGGAGTACTAACTACAGGCAAAGGCTGGGGGGGAGCCTTACATTTTCTTCCCACTCTTGCTACTTGCCTTACAAGTCTGACAGGAACTGCAATGTGCATCTGAGTGTCTGAGCATTAGGGGCCAGTAAAAGTGGGTGACAAGCCTCTCAAAGGTTTGTCCTTCCCCAAATGTCCAGCTAAAGGCACATCATGAGCCAACCCCAGTAGGAAGGTCCTGAAGCACTGGGGTACCACCAGCACACAGGCTGACCCAGGCTCAGGAACCTTATGCTCGCTATACAGGAGGTCATCCTCCCAATAAATTAGGTGTGATCCTGGCTCTTTGCCAGCCACCTGGTCTGCAGCCTGCTGCTGCAAACCTTCCAAAGTAGGGCATGTCTTCTGTGCTACACAGAATGCTTCCCTGGTGGTCCTCCCTTCCTGCTGCCACTGCGACTGCTCAGGGACCTCCCCCAGTTCAGCCACCTGTTTCCCTGTAGGTTCCGGGGCATCACCCTCAGGCTCCGCCTCCTCTCAGACTGTGGGAACTTCTCGGGCTGGTTTCCCACGCCCCCTGCACTTCCTCTTCTTGGCGGTACCTTGGGCCACTGTTTCAGGCTCCAGGGGCTCCTGATTACCCTGACAGGATGCCATTGACCGGGTGGTATACCCACACAGGCAGACCCAACATCTCCAAGTGAGACCTGTGTTCCACCTCCTTCCAAGGGGAATCCTCCAGGTCATTGCCTAGCAAACAATCAACAGGCATGGTCAGACTCACAGCTACCTTCAAGGAACCTGAGACCCCCCCCATTCAAAGGGAACCTGTGCCACTCTGCACAGGCGCTCTGAGTTGTCCACTGCAACTAGTTGGTGAAGTACCCGGGGATCTATCTGTTCTTCAGACACCAGCTGACTCCTCACTGTAGTCACACTGGCTCCTGTGTCTTTCAGAGCCTCCACCCTCTGTCCATTAATGGTCACCCACTGCTTGTACGTCTTGGTGTTTTCAGGCACTAGGGTTCTTTGGACCATCTCACTGTCCCCTAGTGAGACAAGGGTCATCTCAGCTGGTTCTCACCCACCTGAAACCAACTCCTCCCCAAGCGCTACACTGGCCAAACCCTGGGATGGCGCACCAGTGGGTGCCGGTGTACTTTTGGGGCATTTGGGGTCCCCCCTCACATGACCCACCTGGTCACATGCATAGCACTTATGTGGGAGACCACCTGCCACTGGCTTCCCTTTGGAGAACCAAGGCTTCTTTTCACTGGGGGTTGGAAATCCTTACCCTGGGAATCAATTTGGGGCCCTTTACAGAACTCCCCCTGTTTACCCTTACCCCCTTCTTTCTTCTGAGAGGGACCCTGCCCACCCTTGGCGTGGTCTCCCACCTCTTTTGGACCCTGGTGCTCTCCCAGCGGTCCACTTCCTGCACAAGCTTCCTGAGGTTAGTCAGCTCTCTGTCAATCAGGTGCTGGCGCAGCTCTGGAAAACATAAACTGTAAAAGTGCTCCCAAGCGATCAGATTGTAAAGCCCCTCATACTTAGTTACCTTACTGCCCTTCACCCTACCATCCAGTGACCTGCAATAAGAATCAACACATTACAACCATGTTTGGGATTCCTTCTTCTTGTAGGACCTAAACATATCCTTGTACTGCTCAGGGGTAAGACCATACCTTGTAAGCAAGGCATTCTTCACGCTGGAGTAGGTGAGATTCTGAGCATCCCCTAAGGCTGTCAGTGTATCCCTCCCCTCTACCTCAAAGTGCTTCCACAGACCCACCCCCCAATGAGCTTGGGGGACCAGATTCATGTGGATAGGAGACTCATACCCCTTGAACCACACGTATATGTCATCCTCCCTCTTGTAAACTTTCACAAGGTCTTTAGGAATGTGCACCCTCCTCTCAGGCTGCACTGTAGGGTTGCTGCCACCATCTCTACTGGACTGGCTTCTATGATCCATCTCTCGCAAGCTAAGCTCCTGAGCCATCGCTAACTTCCTCTCCTCAAGGGCTAGCCTTCTCTGCTCCAATTGGTACTCCCTTTCTGCCTGTCTGCCCTGTAACTCTTCAGGTGTCAGACCCTTAGATGAGACACTGCTACCTACCCTGGAGACCTTCTCCCTGGACATAACAGGCTCACCCACAATACCATTATGTACGGAACACTCTTCCTCCTCATCTCCCTCATCCTCTGACTGCCCTTCAGTGCTCTTGGCTGTCTCCCAGGCCCTCAGCACCTTTTGCAGCTCCTCCTTTCTGGATGAGCTCTTAATGGGACAGTCAAAACTTTTACAGAACTGCTTTAACTGATCCTTGGTATAAGTTTCGAATTTCTCAAGGTCAAAGTCAGCTCCAACTGATGCATCTCCAGCTTGGGACATGATGAAGATTCAAAAACAAGTGCAAAGTTCCAAAGGCAGAATAAACAGTTCCCAAATGAAGTTCCAAAGAAAGTAAATCAAGGAATCAGTGAAAAAATGGAAGTAGAACAAAAACAGTCCCAAAGAGAAAAATTCAAAAGATCACCAAACAAGTAGTATGTGGTCACGTAGTGGTCTGCACTCAAAATAGTAGTGTATACTTAATCACTGTATGTCAAGTACAAATGCAAGTACAAATCCCACCGCTGCCACCAATGTTAGAAATTGGGTCTTTGGTTGACAGTCAGGTTACCCCCTGTTCAACCAAGGACCCTCACTCTAGTCAGGGTAAAAGAGAATCACCCTCAGCTAACCCCTGCTTACCCCCTTGGTAGCTTGGCAGAGCAGTAGGCTTAACTTCAGAGTGCTAGGTGTAAAGTATTTGCACCAACACACACAGTAACTTAATGAAAAAACTACAAAATGACACAACACCAGTTTAGAAAAATAGGAAATATTTCTCTAAATAAAACAAGGCCAAAACAACAAAAATCCTCAATACACAAGTCAAGTTATCAATAAAAATGCCCAAAAAATCTTTAAGTAGTTTTAAACACACATTAGCGCTGCAAGCGTGAAAATGTACTGGTGCGCGTCAAAAATAACCCTGCACGGGTGAGTGTGCGCCAAAAAGGGCTTGCGAGGCGTTGATTCCACTCACGAGCGGGACCGTGTGCGTTTCTTCTTCTGCCGGGTCGGGCGTGTCGTTTCTTCTCTTCGCAGGAGAGCAATGCGTCGATCCGGTCAGCACTCTCGGGTCCGGGGGAGGCCTTGCATTGTTTTTCTACGCACAGCAGTACTTGAGTCGGAAATCCAGCCGCATGATGATCCGAAAACCCCGCAGCGCGGGTTGTGATCTCCCAGCCTCCGTCAGCGATGCTGCGCGTTGTTGCTCCTGCTCCATGCGTTGATTCTTCAGTCGCGTTTTCTGCGATTGTCGTTTCTCAGCTGCAGAGCCGGAGGCTTGTAGTTTCTTCAACCGCAGATCGGAGTTGAGTCGATCTTTTCCCCGCATGGCGCTCTGTGCGTGGATTTCCTTGTCTTTAGGTTGCCAGCTTCTCCTTTCAGGATCCCAGGAACTGGATGGGCACCACAGGGCAGAATAGACGTCTCTCCAGAGACTCCAGGTGATGGCAGAGAGAAGTCTTTGCTGTCCCTGGGACTTCAAACAACAGGAGGCAAGCTCTAAATCAAGCCCTTGAAGATTTCTTCTCAAGATGGAAGGCACACAAAGTCTAGTCTTTGCCCTCTTACTCTGGCAGAAGCAGCAACTGCAGTATAGCTCCACAAAGCACAGTCACAGGCGGGGCAGCTCTTCTTCCTCAGGTCTTCTCCAGGCAGAGGTTCCTCTTGTTTTCAGAAGGGTTTCTAAAGTCTGTGGTTTTGGGTGCCCTTCTTATACCCAATTTCTCCTTTGAAGTAGGCCTACTTCAAAGTAAAGTCTCTTTGGAATGTGAAATCCTGCCTTACCCAGGACAGGCCCCAGACACTCACCAGGGGGTTGGAGACTGCATTGTGTGAGGGCAGGCACAGCCCTTTCAGGTGTGAGTGACCACTCCTCCCCTCCCTCCTAGCACAGATGGCTCATCAGGATATGCAGGCTACACCCCAGCTCCCTTTGTGTCACTGTCTAGTGTGAGGTGCAACCAGCCCAACTGTCGATTTGACCCAGACAGGAAATCCACCAACAGGCAGAGTCACAGAAATGGTATAAGCAAGAAAATGCTCACTTTCTAAAAGTGGCATTTTCAAACACACAATCTTAAAATCAACTTTACTAAAAGATGTATTTTTTAATTGTGAGCTCAGAGTCCCAAAACTCCAGATGTCCATCCACTCCCAAAGGGAATCTACACTTTAATCAGATTTAAAGGTAGCTCCCATATTAACCTATGAGAGGGACAGGCCTTGCAACAGTGAAAAACACATTTTGCAATATTTCACTGTCAGGACATATAAAACACATTACTATATGTCCTACCTTAACCATACACTGCACCCTGCCCTTGGGGCTACCTAGGGCCTACCTTAGGGGAGTCTGACATGTACGAAAAGGGAAGGTTTAGTCCTGGCAAGTGAGTACACTTGCCAAGTTGAATTTACAGTTAAAACTGCACACACAGACAGTGCACTGGCAGGTCTGAGACAGGATTACAGAGCTACTTCTGTGGATGGCAGAACCAGTGCTGCAGGCCCACTAGTAGCATTTGATTTACAGGCCCTGGCACCTCTAGTGCACTTTACTAGGAACTTACTAGTAAACAAAATATGCCAATCATGGATAAACCAATTACATACACATTTTGTAAAGGAGCACTTGCACTTTAGCACTGGTTAGCAGTAAAGTGCCCAGAGTAACAAAAACAGCAAACTCAGGGTCCAGCAAACATCAACATCCTGGGAAACAGGCAAAAAGTTAAGGGAGGCCACGCCAGCCACAGGATGAAAAGTCTAACAGGGACAGACCAACTTACCACTCTCAGTATGTTGTGCATTGATGCAAAAGGCTCTGGCAGATATCTGAAGCAATATTGAAGTTGCCTGTAGCTGCCCTAAAAAGGACTGCACACAACGTTCTTCACTCTGTAGTTCTGTGCGGCGAGCAATGTTATCTTGCAGAAAGTAAACTATGACTTTTCAACAGTGGCTCCTGCTTTGAAGTAATCTGCCTGTGGCAGTTTTCCTGGCTGCCAAGAACAATACCGTGGGACCCAGGCCAATGAAATCAAGATTCACAACAGCGCTCTGAGAAATTGTGGATTGTGGATCTGCATGTAAACTCGACATGATGTTTTTACTCCTTTGCTTATCTGTATGAGGAAGTTTGTGTTAAAAATTAGACGTGCTCAGCGCTCACAGCAGTTCTTCAGATCGCTTAATGCACACCGTGTCGCGCATACTGATAAAGCGTATGTTCTTCAGACATTCAAAAACATAAAGCCAATGCTAAAGCTACATTCAAAGCTTTGAAAAGATTGCCAGGAAAAGGTAAGCAATTCCAGAAATATTTCTTCAAGCTGGCTGAAAGTGCTAGAACATTTGTGACACTGTACTGCAAGCCCATTTGTAGACCTTTCTTGAATGTACTTTTACCTCCAACATCTTTACTTTGCATTCTACATGCCACATACCACTAGAATGAAATTTAACATGAAATCCTCCAAAAGACAGACTGATTGTCACATATAAAATAGGATGGAGTGCGTGCCATCCTTTATCTAGCTATCACTATTAGGTCCATTTTGGCGGGAAACACTTGCCAGCACTTGCCATCCATCAAGCAGGGTCTTGGTAATGAGAATTTACTGTGGTCTGTTCTGAGAGCGATTTCTAACTAATTTATGATTAATATCCTATGACAAAAATGGAGAACGGAAGTCACCTAGAAGCCCACTGGATGTTTCACAATGAAGGGCTGTGAGGTTTTTTCACACAACAAAAGTATCAATACAACCCCCCCCCAAAAAAAACGTATCCTCCACCCACCACATGGCCCCTCTTCTGGCTCTACTCACTGCAAGCACAGGCTCCCAGCCTGCCCTGTGGCCAATCCTATAGATGCTCTCATGCTGCTGGCAGCATGAGCGCAGCATTAGGATTGGCCTGAGCGCCCTCGATTTGCGCTCCCAGACAGACTGGAGCCTGATCCTGCTGTTTCCAACCCCCCAAAGCAGCTCAGGTTGGAGGCAGCTCAGTGCACATGTTGTTTTGCCGCGCTGAGATGGCCAATCAAACCCACATGCACCTCAACAACAGTGCACACTACTTCCCCTCGTGCCCATCACCCCCCATGGCCCTACCCCATAGAAAAATAAAGCAGTAATAAACATGGTTTATTATTGTCTTATTTTTCAAGTTTTGCAGCTTCTGCTGGTGAGGGGTGTTGCCACTGAAGAAACCCTTCATTATTTAGTAGCAAGCATCACATTTCAGTGAATGCAGTGAAAGGACCGTGTTGTGGTTTGTATGTTAACCAGTGCATGGGACAGTGGGCCTAATGAACTTTGAAACTAGTGGAGCAGAAATACCATGACCAAAAAATGCACATTGAGTGTGTGACGTGAGTGAGCCTGATTGTCCAAAGGAAATGCTAGCTAGGGTCATAAAAGGGGGAGCTATATGACGGCATTACATTTTGTAAGTCATGGGACACAGGATGAGTTTCACAGCACAAGTATAAGGCAATTTAGGGAAAAATAATCGGTATGCAATTTAATATGGACGTATATTGTTTCAGAAACGATTAATTATATGTTCTGATCCTACTACTTTTCACTTCCTTTCATTTTTCTGTTCTTGGTTCATTTTTGCCCTAAAACCTACATGAAAGGGAAAGGAAGCGTAGATTCGATAGTGTCAGATAGTAGCCAGGAAAGCTCTACTTCAGTTGACACAGATGTTACTGGCTTATATAGGAGAACTTGGTCATATTGACCTCGCAGGCTCAGGCCTCTGCTTCAGCCAGCAGTTTTGTTTAGCAATAACCATTTTCCCTTCATTACCAGTATAGATCTTCAAGTACCTTCATGAACTTATGAATTAATATCCACAAGAGCATGAAATTGACCCCCAACGCCCAAACTGAGTGTGCATACTAAATATTGAAGTAAGAATTGATAGCGCGTCCAGTCCTAATAAATTACTTGTACTTGGACACGCTGGAGGTCGGTGAACCTTTTAACCGAGTTGGGTTCTCCTCATCCAAGAATAGTCGGATCACTCAAATCAATAATCAATAACCATTATAATCAATACCCAATACTCAATTTATAGATAAAGCAACACATTAGGAATCAATAACAATAAGTATTTTGACGCAACATGACCTTTCAGTCATGAATAACCACACCAGTTTATTAAAGGTTAATGAGTTTATTTCCCTATATTAACAAAGCTAACACGATATATATGTGTCTCAAAATCAAATGATATATGTATACGAACATTACTAGCTGTCCATAACGACGGAAGAAACGCAATCTACGCAAAATCTGGATTATAATGCACTCGGTTATAGCAATGCAAATCACTAATATAAGTAACTGGATTTGACTAATTTCATACATCGGTCAGCATAACAAGATTTCAATTTAGCATGGTGCATCAAGTGAATATCTCAACTAACCCCTAATTAGCATTGGCATGTGGGGCTTCATGCAAAACGAATTTAGTCAACACAAATTTAGAAAAACTTCTAGCTTGGGCCCTATCAAAATAAGCAGTTGGTACCTAAAAAGGAAAACACAATGCATAATACAATTATCCTTTCATAATTACCAAATACAATCAGCATTCAAGGTAAGTCTTCGTCCTTCAGGTACCGGTTCGATCAGCAAGGGGCAGATTTCAAAGGGGCAAAATTAAAGCAAGTTTCCTTGCATCAGCAAGGAGAATGGGGCAAGAGTTGCTGCATGGGCAAGACGGGGCAAAAATAAAGTTAAAGTCTCTAGGGTGAGAATTCTTAAAAGTCTCTTTCTCTGCGACAGAGAAAAGGCATCAAAGGGTCATTTAAAATGGCGTCTTGAATCAGGCTTCAAAATGGCATCGAAGAAAATGGTTGACTTCTCTTTGTCCGGTGGGTTTAAGTAAGAAACATTCCAAATTCTTCAGGGTCTTCCACTGGAGGGTTCATAGGGTGGCTTCCTTTTGACCAATGAATAGTGTCTTTCTCTTAGTACTCATTTATGCATATGGTGTCCTTGGAGCCTTGGAACACAAGTTGCAACAAAGTTTGCCAATTAATTCTATATCAGAGTCTTTATTGTCTGCACCTGCAGAAGCTGACCTTGCTTCAAAGGGGATGAAACTAGCCTAGCACGAAAGCTTGAGTTAAGTGTATTAGTCATTTCTACTTGAAAAATACAACCTTAAAGTAAAAGAATATGTCTTTGTTAATACAAGTGAAAACCACGCAGTTAAATTTGAGACCAGGCAACTAGGCCAAAGCCTCTGCTAAATTTAGGCTAAGCATAAAACAGTTTTAACAAGAAAATCATGGAATACAATTGCAATTATGACGGATTACTACATTGTCGATTCTTCATGATTAATTAAGCTCGATTATAATAATGGCGAACTACCTCGTGGGCACAATTTCCCACGTACATTATTTTTCTGTGCTAAAATCACACTACCTTATACGATTTTGGTTACATGATATATGAATATTTGTTAGCCTTTGTTTTTCTGCTTCATCAATCCCTCCTCTGATGACTAATTATGTCATCACATCAAATCTTCCACCACAAATTTTATTAGTAATTTGGCACTTCAGTCAATTCCCTCTTCCTTTTTGTTCCCTTTGATTTTTCTCTGTTTATTTCTACCATTTTATTTTGTTCTTTCTCTTCTCTTCTCCTTTTATTTTTTGTTTTCAATATTTTAATAGCTTTCCAAATTCCTCAAATACCTAATAAGCAAATTAATGTTATTAATATTCCTTTTACTATTTTCAGTAATAGTCCGTTCCAAATGTTGCTGAGCCAATTTCCCACAGAAGCTAATCCTTTATCCAACCTTTTCCCATACTCCTGGTTCTTTCAATTCTTTCAAATCTGCACTTTCGTTAGGTAAATTTGTAAGCATTTTCCTAATTTGCCCGCTGTTGTCCGGAATAGAAGAACAACAGTGACGTGCACTAAGCATTTTGCAAACGCCGCCATTCTTTGCTAAAAGAATGTCTAAAGCAAGCCGATTTTGAAGAGTCATAGCTCTTTCTGCAGCAAGTTCAGCATCAATCAGGATAATGGCTCCTGAGAATTTTGTCAGCATGTTATCCACAATAGTAGACAACTTTCGTATTTTAATTGAATTCAATATCACTCCTACTGAAGGAATCATAGCTCCAAATATATCTCCTACCACACCAGAAGCTGTCTCCCTTTTCTGAATGCGATGTGATTCAGACAGCTTTGGAAACTTCTTTAAGTCATCCAGTTGATAAATCTTTGGAAATACTATTCCAAAATAACACATCCCATACCATCCTTTAGGAAGACGATAATAGGCGTTAAGTCCACAAATATAATATACCCCTGGAATAACTGGGTCTTGTCCATTCAGCATGAACGTCCACTTAGCCTGAAATGAAAACGTATGTTTACATTCACTCGTTCACACAAAGATTGTATCATAATATGATTTAGGTCTGTATACACAAAGTTTCCCTATATGTAATGCATCTAAAGCTAATTTCCCTTGTGTCTTTATTGCGGCAAAAGCATAGTTATCTACAGATGTCCTTTTGTGTAATTCCCTTTCTAATTTTTCCTTTACCATTCTCCTTCTATCTTCAGTGTGTTCTAAAAAGCTCTTTTCGACAGGTGAAAGTAAGCATGTAAGGTTGTCTCTATGAGCGTGGACTACAGGAAAAGGCAATAGTGGTTCAAAGAAATCTCTAATTAATTTTATATAATAATCTCTTGCAGGTTTACTCAAATATTCAATTATGGGGACATATGGAAATACGGCATCATCATTGGAATAGAAGTATTGAATAGACTCCTGGTTATAGAATCTGGTCAGTAACAAACTACATGAAATTCCATACGTAAGAGGCATGCTATGATATGTCACTCCTTCTATTACTGAGGTAGGTATTTGTGTGCACAAATAACAATCTTTCGCATCCATTTTCTCAACATACTCATTCAGCAAGCGATAGAAGACGTTCGAAGATAATTCTTTCTTGTTGTGTAAATATTTCTCGTCTTTTTCGAGTTTCTGCAAAGGAGTTAATTCAGTAGTAGTTTTAGAAGTAGAAGCATCATTCGCGTCTCATTCATCCTTTCCATGCATTCCAAGAACTATTGCTATAATTATTAGTACACATGCAGTTATTAGACCTATACACATGTATTTACAACATTTCATTTTATGTCCCTTTGTAGTATTGCCTGGCATGATCTATATAGAATCAGAAAGTTGAATACACTTTATCAAATCAGATTTGCAGATATATCTAAAGCTGAATGAGTTCAATGTTTACACGGTTTTCTTTAGCAGCTTAGTCTCTTATCTGTTTAGCAGCTTTGTCTCAAAATCGGTTTCAAAGTCAATCAAGTTATCAATGTCTTATCCGGTTCAAAAGTCAATCAGGTTGTCAATGTCTTTTTCGGTAATGTTCATGAAATTTCACTTTTCAAGTACCAAAGTGTTGTTCTGCTTCTTCGTTTTCAAGACTGAGAGATAGAAATTCGTCTGACCAATCGTTAGTGGCTGTGTATGCCCACTCTGGACCAGAATATCTTCTGCTCGGTGTTCTTTTCCTTTTCAATTTTGCATCTCCTTTCGATTCTCTCTCCCTTATGTCTTGTTCTTTGGCTGTGTCTTTTTCTTCACTCGGTGTCGTTATTGCGATAGACACTTCTTTTCTTTTCTCCTTCAACTTTGGCCCTTCACTTTCTTGTAATATTTCTTTAGTCTTTAATTTCACTGGCGATATGCTTTGTCTCTGTTTCGCACTGCTTTCACCTGATGGACCTGCAACTGGTTCTGTAAGAATTTGAATGATTTCACTCTGTTCTGTCTTGTCTCCTTCCCCTAGGAGGTCAATCAGGTTTTCTCTTTCTTTTCCTGTATCGTCTGCTTCTGGGAAAGCCCTCCTCTTATTAGGCTCTCCTGCTTCTTCACCTGTGACAGGACCTTTGTCACCTTCAGGATCTTTGTCACTTCCTGAGGCTTCTGCTCTGTTGTCCTCAAAAGGATCGACTGTGTCTTCCTCAGAAAATATTTCTTCTGTATCGATTTCTTCTTGTTCGCTTTCAGGCTCTCTTCGTTCTTTTTCAGTGCCTAGTACTTTCCTGTCAGTTGTGGGTAATTTCAGTGCTTCAATTTCCTCTTCTGTGGGACACATCACCCTTTTCGTGTGACTGACGTGAATCCAGTTGGGAACTCCCGCACACTTCACAGCGGTGGTAGTTGTCAGAATCACTTGAAAAGGTCCTTTCCAACGGGGTTCCAGACACGACTTCCTCACGTGCTTCTTTATCACGACCCAGTCACCTGCTTTCAGGGCGTGTCCTGGACCTTGGATCGGTGGCAAGGTGGCTGCCTCCACCTGGTGAGAAAAAGAGCGTACCACATCAGCCAGACCTTTGCAGTAGTCCAATACCATGTCATCGGTAATATTTACAAGAGCATTTGCAGGAACTGCTGGAAGTCTCATGGCTCTGCCCATGAGGATTTCATGCGGCGATAGTCCAGTTTTTCTATCAGGTGTGTTTCTCATTGACATTAACACCAAGGGCAATGCGTCAGGTCATTTCAAGTTTGTGGATGCGCATATTTTCGCCATCCTCGATTTTAATGTGCCATTCATTTGTTCCACTAGTCCTGATGCTTCAGGGCGGTAGCTACACTGCAATTTTTGTTCAATGTTCAGTGTTGCACACAATAATTTGATTACTTCGTTATTGAAGTGACTTCCCCTATCTGATTTTAAAGAGATCGGGAATCCGAAACGTGGTATTAGTTCTCTCAAGAGTAGTTTTGCATCTGTAAGGCTGTCATTTCTGCGTGTAGGGTATGCCTCAATCCAGTGACTAAAAATACACACAATCACCAACACATATTTCAAGCCTCCATGCATAGGCATCTCAATGAAATCCATTTGCATCCTGCTGAATGGCCCACCTGCTCTTCCAATGTGGCTCAAATTTACTACTGTTCCCTTCTCTGCTTTCATTTGTTGGCAAATGACGCAACAATGGCAAACTGCTTCAGCAACTTGACGGAATTTGGGATTAAACCAATCAATTTTGAATAATCTAATCATGGCATCCCTTCCGAGGTGGGCTTGTCCATGATACAATCTGGCTAACTGCATCAAAAGACTGTCTGGCAGAACCAATCTCCCTTCACTTGAAAGCCACAAATCATCTGGTTTCTTCACGCATTGTAATTTGCTCCATGAGAGTTTCTCAACCTTACTAACTTTATTTTGTAGGAATTTCAACTCTTCGATTGTCTCTACAACTTTTAGAGCAAAGGCTTCACTTGGTTCAAGTTCTGGCTCATTTATCCAGTTCCATTCGTCTCTGAGCAATATACAGTTCAATGAGCGAAACCTCGCCACTGGATCTGCATATCCATTTCCCAAAGAAACGAAGTCTTGTGATTTCGAGTGTGCACTGCATTTTACCACTCCTTCTTCTCCTGGCAACTGGATGGCATGTAACAATTCGCTTATTCTTTCACCATTTTTCACTGGTGATCCTGAAGAGGTCATGAAACCTCTCTGTGACCACAATTGTCCGAAATCATGCACTATTCCAAATCCGTACTGACTGTCAGTGTAAATGGTGACTTTCATTAATGCGGAAAGTTGGCAAGCTCTAGGATGGGCTACTAGTTCCACTACCTGTGCAGAGTAAACTCCTTGAAGCCAAGATGCTTCCAGAACACCCGTTATTGTACATACAGCATATCCTGCTTTCAATATTCCTAGTGCATCTCTCAAACATGAACCATCAACAAAATAATTTGATCATTTTCTTCCAATCGGGTGTCTTTGATATCAGGTCTTGGTTTTGTACAAAATTCAGTCACCTGAAGACAGTCGTGCTCGATGTCTTCAGCGTTCTCAATTTAGACATTTTCACTGGGAAACAAGGTTGCTGGATTCAACGTAGTGCACCTTTTCAGCTGCACATTGGGTGATCCCAAAATTATTGTCTCGTACCTTGTAAGCCTAGCACCGGTCATGTGCTGTGTTCGGGAACGTGTCAAAGGTATTCCGACTGAGTGAGGGACCATAACTGTTAAAGGATGTGCCATCACTATTCCTTCACTCTGATTTAAGCTTATACCAACTGTTGCTACAGCACGCAAGCATCCTGGTAAGGCTGCTGCGAATGGATCCAAAGTAGCTAAAAAATATGCTACTGGTCTGTTTACGCCACCATGGGCTTGGAACATGCATCACGTTCATGACAAAACAATGTGAAAGGCTTTGTGTAATCAGGCATACCTGAAGCTGGAGCTCTGCACATGCATTCTTTTAATTCAATAAAAGCATCCATTTCATCTCTTTTCAACACTATTTCATCCAGCGCATCTTTCTGGGTCAGTTTCAGTAAAGGTTTGGCTAGAGTTGAGAAATTGGGAATCCATTGGCGACAGTAGCTTACCATTCCCAAAAACTTTCTCACCTCTTTTCTCGTCTTGGGTTGACTCATTTGAAGTACACTTGTTATTCTTTCTTTCATGATTCTTCTCGACCCTTTTTCTATTTGGTGACCCAAATATTTCACTTTCTTCTGGCAAAATTTTAATTTTGAAGGAGACACTTTGTGTCCATTCCTTCCCAAATGGTTCAATAGGGCAATAGTGTCCACCGTACAGTCATTTTCTGTCTTGGATGCGATCAGCAAATCTTCAATATATTGTACCAAGTTTGATTCAAATGGTAATTCCAATGATTCCAAATCTTTGTTTAGAATCTGATTGAAAATTGATGGTGACTCCGAAAACCCTTGAGGAATTCGACACCAACTGTAGACTCTGTCCAAGAATTTGAAGCAAAAGAGAAATTGGCTGTCCTCATGAAGAGGCACAGAAAAGAATGCTTGTGACAAGTCGATGACTGAGAACCACTCTGCATCACAGTGATTTTGAAACATTATCACAGCTGGATTTGGTACCACGGGACAACACTTGACTATTATGTCATTTATTTTTCTCAAATCTTGAACAATTCGGACCTTTCCACTTGGTTTTATTAGTCCCATGATTGGTGAATTACATGGACTACTAAGTACTTCTTTCAGTACTCCCTGTTTCACAAACTCGTCAATGAGTTGGGCGACTTTTATGAGAGTGTCTTGCGACATACGGTATTGTGGAGTCTGGGGAAAATTTACATTAGGTTTTACAGTCACTTTCACTGGTTGTGCTCTTTTGACCAATCCTACTTCTTTCCCTGTCATATCCCACACTTCTTTTTCAACTGTTTCCTGTAACTGAGCAGGAATATCTGCTTCAGTGAGCATTGGATAAAGAGTAATCAGGGGATACTCTTCATCAACAGTTTCCACTTCGTCCCCTCCTAAACTGTCCTCTTCTTCCTCATCGCTGTTTGTCTGAATTTTAATACCATCATTTGAGCACATAATCGAGCATCCCAATTTGCACAATAAATCTCTCCCTAATAGGGATATCGGACTCGAGTCACACACCACAAATTTATGTGACCCTTGAAAGTTACCAATTCTAACTTGCACTGGATCTGTAATTGGGTTTGTCAGATACCTATTTGCTACTCCCACTACTTGAACTGTTCTCCCTGAAAGTGGCAAATTTGGTACTTCGATACTTCTAACTGTAGAGCGTGTAGCTCCTGTGTCAACCAAGAATGAAACGCTGTGACCCATAACTCTTCCTTCCACATATGGACCCTTTTGATCAACTTCCAAAGAGGCTGCAAGCATACAATTTCCCTCCTCATTGGAACTTTCACTCTCCCATTCATTGTTTATTCCATTCTCACTGTGTAACGGGAATTGGTGTACTGTGTCATTTTGATTCATTCCTTGACCCGTGACCTGTTGAGGAAGCATTACTTGTTGCTGATTCATTGGTGCTAAGGGTATTTGCATTTGCTGGTTAGGTACCATAGGATACTGCTGTTGCATCGGCTGCAACTATGCCATTTGTACACAGGTCATTTGCACCTGCTGTTGTTGTATAGGTTGTAAACCCTGCATCTTATTTACATTATTTTGGAAATTTGGATTTGGACCTCTCAATTTCGGTCCTCTCGTATTCTGAAATGTATTGACATCATTGTTTTGCTGACCAACACCTTCTTGCACCAACATTGGGCACTCCCGTTTCCAATGCCCGACGATTCAGCACGTGTGACATGGCATCACCTTCTTCCTTGCCTATATACCATTCGGAATCACAACAGTATTTAAATCAGGACCATTATTCACAAAACCTCCTCGGCCTCTGCCTCTCATTTGTGGCTGAAACATAGCATTTCCCTGCTGTTGCTGCTGCAGCAACTGTTGTTGGAAACCTTGCAAACCTGTCTGAGCTGCTCTGATCTGCATTACCATCACTTTTTCTTTCAACCTTTTCTGTTTTGTCTCAATCTCATCACTGCAATATTTTGCGTAGTTCAACACTTCACCGATCGATTTTGACTGCCAACAAATCAAATGCATTTTAATCATCTGACTGATTTCGGGTCTCAACCCTTCCACAAATCTGAACACGAAATGGAGCATGTCCTTTGCCTCAATCGTTTCCGTACCACTGTAATTTTGAAACACTTTCAACAATCTCTCATAGTATGCATGTATCAACTCTTTAACTTCTTGTGCTGTTCTGTCAATTCTCTGCCAATCCACATTTTTCGACGCAAACTTTGTTTTCAGGTGCTCAATCACCTTATGGTATAAACTCATTACCGTAGGCGATGGTGCACCTGTGTCCCTATCTCTTTCTGGTTCACTTGTTGGCCAACCCACAGCCCTTTAACAATCTTCCCACAAATCTGCCAGAACTACAATTTCGAATAAAGTATTCAGGTCTTCCCAAAGACATTTTGCGAGTTTCACAAATCTATCTGTTTGTTGATACAATTCAATCGGCTTCTCTCTTAATTTAGGGAAGTCATCCGTAAAGGATTGAATATCACACCTGTGCCATGGTACATGGACAAGCTTTCCCCCTGCTGTTTCTCTCATTGGTAACATGGTTATCAGATCATCATTCTGTTGTACTTTCTCATTCCGGTCTGGGGTACTTTCTTTCTTCTTGTCCTTTTTCTTAACCCACCTGCTTTCCCACTTGTCTAGACATCTCCAGACCTGCGCGCTTTGCAGTATCTCTTTAAGGTGTGTTTTCATTCCTGCAGACCTCATGTGTTCAAAATCTTTTGTCTCAAAGTCTAACCTGTAACTTCTGCTCAAGTGTTTAGTCTTACCTATGTCGACTTTGTTTCTGTCTGCAATTTCTTGTAACTTCTTATGTATGCTGCTTACTTCTCTTGTAATTCTAGGGCACCGGATCTCAGCTCTTCTTCTGTGTATGATTCTAACCTGTTCAAACCCATCGTTCCCTCTACTAGTTCGTCTGCTTCCATGCCCAATATTAGTTTATTCAGATATTCTTCTCCATTCCCACTGGGTGAACTCTGTGTGGAGTTCAGGCTATTCAACCATTGTGTTAACTGCTATGCATCCAGTCCCATCAATGTAGCACTTACATCGACAGCTACTGATGGTTTCTGTAACGCTTCTGTTTTTGAAGTTAGCTGTACTATTAATGGTGGACCTGACCTTACCACAGTTGACAGAACACAAGCTGGAATTGAACTGAATTCCAACAAGGACCCAGATCTATTTAGCAGTGTTCCTACCGGACTCATTTCTTGAGTATTTTCTATGCATCTCCTTCCTGTCTCATTTTGTGTCATTACCCCTTGGTCGCATACATTCGGCTTTGCCTGTATATACAATGGTACTGGCGGACCTACAGTGATAGGCAGAGATATTGCGTCTGGATTCTGTCTGTTCCCCGAATTCTGTGGCATGTTAATTCCCACATTATGGTTCATCATTGCTGGCATGTCTAACTGTTTTTCTGCTATTTGGAGGTATTTCAGCACTTCATGCATCTGCTTTTGAGGCATCAAAATTTGTGTTGATTCGGCTTGAATCAATGTCGGTCTTTGATAATTCTGTCCTCCCTGCGCCATTAAACTAGAAGTCATTTCCATATTATGCTCATCACAATGGCGTCTTTGAACCTGTGGCTGATAATCATTGACAGGTTTCAATTTAGGCAGATCAGGATATATTCTCTGAACTTTTTGAATTTCTATTGTTTTCTCTATCTCTTGACTGACTCCTGTTTGTTTTATAGGTAGCTTTCCTTCCTTCCGTCTCTGCTTCGTCAGTAATTGCTGGAAACACTTTAATTCCCTGCAATACATCTGATCTCCAAACCTTTTGAGTACTATCCCATCAAGCATCAGCTAGTGTCTTTTCTACTTTTCTCACTCCTGTCTCAAATTTCTTTTGTTGTTGCCTTCTAGCCATTTGCTCCCAAATTGCTAATGCTTCAAACTGTGCTGGTCTTGGAGGTACTTTCATGTCATATAGCACAAATCTTAGATTCTCCAAAACTCTTAGATTAAATGACCCGTGGATAGGGAACTCTACACTTCCATGCTTTTCTGTTAATTTACACCAGTGCTTTAAACAAAGACATGGTGCAACTCCCTTTTCTTCAATCACGATGTAAGCTGGTGTACCCTCAGGCGGTGTTTCTTCTCCTACATTTGCTTTAATATATACATCTCCCCTCAAGGCACTCTTAAGTGCTTTGAAAAATTTCATCTTTCCGTCTTTTATTTTCTTAAAGTAATCAATAAGTGACTTTAATTCCCGGAATATTCTTCGCTTGCCTTTCCCCACCAATTGCGCTTCACGGACTGCATCCAATCCATGCGCGACCCTTCTCACCAACCAACCTATCCCAGCGCGGCTCCTAGTGACGTCACAGCCACACACTGCGGCTGACAAAGTCTTGCGGCTTGTCCTCCTTCATTCAGCTCCACTCAAAACTAATTTCTGCAATATATCGCGAGCACTAACCAAAAAGAAGAAAGCAAATCTGTTGGTTTACTACAGGAAGGGTAATACAATCGCTTCAGAAACCTTAGGGATTTTTCACTAGCCTCAGCAGTTATTCCATCTTTCTCAGTTTCCCACTTTCGTAAGCAAAATTTGACCCGCCAACTTTACTCTCAACTGATCAATGAACTATTCTAGCGCGCCTTAGAATTAGTCAAATCTCAAAGTCGAAAATGTTCTTTCATTCCTCAATATTCATACTGACTTGTTGACCACGCCCGATCAACCTACTAAACCGAACAGATTACAACATCAATCAAGTGTCTCATACACTTTTCAACATACTCCGGAGTCTCTTGACCTCGCAGTGCCCGTCTCAACATCAACAACCACGTGGACAATTTTTCTTGCACAAAGCGCTACACACATGTGAAGTTCGACGACTTCCCTACTCTCACACTTTGGAGTATCACTCCTCTAAAATGTTTGATTGGAGTTCATAACCCCCTAAAATCCTCACAAACTTCTCAATTCATCTGCGGCAATAAGCTGTGCAAGCGCGAAACCCTAACTTCACTCATACTGTCACTAGGAACGCCGAAAACATTCTCACACCTCCATTTCCTCCCTTCGCAAGCTCTGAGATTCCGGGAAAGTCATTGGGGATTTAGGGCATCATCATCTCTCCCACTTGTTTTATCAAAGAAAATTCTAACTTGACTCCGTCTATTATTCGAATGGGGTCCCAAAGGGCGAAACCATCAATCTCTGCTACCATCTACTGATAGCGCGTCCAGTCCTAAAAAATTACTTGTACTTGGACACGCTGGAGGTCAGTGAACCTTTTAACCGAGTTGGGTTCTCCTCATCCAAGAATAGTCAGATCATTCAAATCAATAATCAATAACCATTATAATCAATACTCAATTTATAGATCAAGCAACACATTAGGAATCAATAACAATCAGTATTTTGACGCAACATGACCTTTCAGTCATGAAAAACCACACCAGTTTATTAAAGGTTAATGAGTTTATTTCCCTATATTAACAAAGCTAACACGATATATATGAGTCTCAAAATCAAATGATATATGTATACGAACATTACTAGCTGTCCATAATGACGGAAGAAACGCAATCTACGCAAAATCTGGATTATAATGCACTCGGTTATAGCAATGCAAATCAATAATATAAGTAACTGGATTTTACTAATTTCATACATCGGTCAGCATAACAAGATTTCAATTTAGCATGGTGCATCAAGTGAATATCTCAACTAACCTCTAATTAGCATTGGCATGTGGGGCTTCATGCAAAACGAATTTAGTCAACACAAATTTAGAAAAACATCTAGCTTGGGCCCTGTCAAAATAAGCAGTTGGTACCTAAGAAGGAAAACACAATGCATAATACAATTATCCTTTCATAATTACCAAATACAATCAGCATTCAAGGTAAGTCTTCGTCCTTCAGGTACCGGTTCGATCAGCATGGGGTAGATTTCAAAGGGGAAAAATTAAAGCAAATTTCCTTGCAGCAGCAAGGAGAATGGGGCAAGAGTTACTGCATGGGCAAGACGGGGCAAAATTAAAGTTAAAGTCTCTAGGGTGAGAATTCTTAAAAGTCTCTTTCTCTGCGACAGAGAAAAGGCATCAAAGGGTCATTTAAAATGGCGTCTTGAATCAGGCTTCAAAATGGCATCGAAGAAAATGGCTAACTTCTCTTTGTCCGGTGGGTTTAAGTAAGAAACATTCCAAATTCTTCAGGGTCTTCCAGTGGAGGGTTCATAGGGTGGCTTCCTTTTGACCAATGAATAGTGTCTTTCTCTTAGTACTCATTTATGCATATGGTGTCCTTGGAGCCTTGGAACACAAGTTGCAACAAAGTTTGCCAATTAATTCTATATCAGAGTCTTTATTGTCTGCGCCTGCAGAAGCTGACCTTGCTTCAAAGGGGATGAAACTAGCCTAGCACGAAACCTTGAGATAAGTGTATTAGTCATTTCTACTGGAAAAATACAACCTTAAAGTAAAAGAATATGTCTTTGTTAATACAAGTGAAAACCATGCAGTTAAATTTGAGACCAGGCAACTAGGCCAAAGCCTCTGCTAAATTTAGGCTAAGCATAAAACAGTTTCAACAAGAAAATCATGGAATACAATTGCAATTATGACGGATTACTACATTGTCGATTCTTCATGATTAATTAAGCTCGATTATAATAATGGCGAACTACATCGTGGGCACAATTTCCCACGTACATTATTTTTCTGTGCTAAAATCACACTACCTTATACGATTTTGGTTACATGATATATGAATATTTGTTAGCTTTTCTTTTTCTGCTTCATCAGAATATCGATGGTACTAAAAATCAAGGACAAAAATATAAAAACATTTTGTAAGGTATAATTTTGAGGTAAGCCTAGATTTTCTATACATAACTCCACATATATGTACCCATGTGGTACATATACCTTCATGGTACACAGCTATGGAGGTAGTAATAGGAAATGTATACTTCTGTATATGAACTTACCTTTCAATATTTTGTCCCTCAATACTCTGTCCTCAATGCTCTTGAATGTTGATACTCTTCACGTCCATATTCCAATTGCAGGTGCCATGTTTAGTACATAGAGTAATTTACTCCTCACATCAGTGTGGCATTCTCTTAGCATGCAAGAATTATTTCCCAAATATCTGTTTTTCATATATAATAAATAACTAGGCATGTTTCGAAATATCATCTTGCTATTTTCAATAAATACTGATTATTTCTCAAATGAATTATGCTATTTTGAATAACGATATTCTCGTGATTTTCATTACATTTGCAAGTGTCCCAATTACACAATATGTATTAGGGTATCCAATTATGTGACCAATGTCATTGTTTGCTCCAGGCACTACCATGAGCATGCATAAAGCCATAAGGTTTTATATGTTTCCCACATGTCCCAACAAACCATATTCTGTGTCACAGCACCGTATGTCCACATGTAATGATATATTCATTTTTCATTAGAGAGCTAGAGACGCCAACTGCAAAAAAAACATTTCAGTTGAGGATGCCTCCAAAAGGATTTCCTTCCTGGGACTGGAAACATAAAACTAATTTGGGACCTTACTCTCAATGGAAGACACAGATTTACCTTCTGAGAAACAACAATAATTTGGCCAAGACTACATTTCTATCTTTGGATGTGCAACCCTCCATTAAAGTTTTCACTGAGTTTAAATCCTTGCTGCACTAAAGACAAAACTCTCACTTGACTTTAAACTTTTCGGATCAGCAATATAATGTTCAGCCCGGTACATTTCTGAGTTTTTTTTTTTTTTTTTTTTTTTGTATATGTTTATTGAGAAGTACATGTCAATATACAGACTGTGTTAAATAGAGAAACAATACATCAAATTATGACCATATATGAAAAATATGATGAAATATTAACTTCTCAGATTTCTAAACACAAAACAAAACAACAACAACAAAAACATTATACATATATCAATAAATGCAATATATGAGATTATTTATAAGGCATCCAACTGTGCATTAACTCTTAGAAGTAGACCTATAACAGAAAATCTGGAAAGAAAGAATTATGCAATATGTATTAAACCATATATTATAGGTTGTTAGAAGACAGTCGAGATAGTAATATCACGCAAATCCACATATATAACATTTCAAATGCAGATATTCCTGCCAATTCAACAGTGTTGAATTGGTGAACAGTAAGTCCTACTTAAAATAACAGTGTTAATGGGTGAGATGTCAATTGTCTTAATAACAGCAAGACTCAAAACAATAATAAAAATGTCTTAATAAAGATAGGAGACAAAGAATGAGAAAACGTTTACGTGTGCATATTAATAGAATATGTATTAGCTAGAAAGGGTTTCCAAATTTGGATGAAAATCCCAACATTATCTTGCAATCTGTAAATCAGCTTTTCATATGATGCCATGTTATACATTTCAATAAGCCATTCATCATGTGTTGGACGTTGTGGTGTTCTCCAATGTCGTAATATACACATTTTTGCTACAGTGAGTGCAATAGCAATCAATCGTCTTGTATGGTTTGTTAGATTTGGGAGATCAGTAACATCATGTAATATAACTAATTTTTCTGTTAAAGGAATGGGCACATGTATAGCTCTGTGTATAGAGGAAGTTATAGAAGACCAGTATTCCATCAAAACTGGACATTGAAATAAAATGTGTAGGATATCACAGTCCACATGAGGACACCTCCAACAGGTAGAATGGTGTAGTAAACCTGCTGCCTTGAGTTTTTGTGGTGACCAATACCAATTATGAAGAATTTTGAAAAGAGTAAATTTCATTCTTGCCTCTCTGATTCCTTTATCCATGTTCAAAACAACATCCGTTCAGTCCTCATTGGAATACGCTACATTAAGTAATCCTTGCCATTTGACGTGGAGTTGTGCTAGTAATGGTGATGAATGTAGTTTATGTACAATGAGATTAAAAAATCCAGAGACCGTTCCTTTCAATTTCCCCCAAGTTTTTAAGTATTGTACGACTGGGGAATCCTCAGGTATCCACGGAAATGGTCCTAGTCTACTAAGTAGAGCTTGTTTCAATTGTAAGTATTTCCCCTTTTGAGAGCTAGGGAGTTGAAATTCTATCTGAAGCATCGTAAAGGTTTTAAGCTCGCCTTCTAAAGTGAATAAATGATCCAGCATTAGAATACCTGCTCTCTCCCATGTATCCCAGGAAATTGCCTGTTTCCCTATTCTAATATCAGCGTTATAACATATGGGAGCCTTATTATGTAGCCTCGGATTACTCTTAAGGAGTTTGTGGGAGTGTATCCAAATCTTAAGCATAGACTGAATAATAGGGTTAGAACTTTGTAAAGCAGGCGATTTATGAGTATAAAACATTTGCAAACCTGAAGATACCTGTAAAGATTGCTTTTCAATAAGAACCCATAGTGGGGGGTCATCCTGTATTGGCCAAAGATAAACCAATTGAGATAAATGGAGGGCTGTATAGTAATGTTCAATGCATGGTAAACTAAGGCCACCAGATCGCCTGTGAGCAATCAGTTTGGAGATTTTGAGTCTAGGTCTCGGAGATCCCCAAATAAAGGTTTTAATACCTTTGTCAATGTCTCGCAGTATTGATATTTTAACTGTCAAAGGTAACATACCTAAAACATATGTGAAACGAGGCACTATACTCATTTTCACTGCCTGGACTCTACCCCAAAAGGACAGGTTAAGATGGGACAATTTTTCATATTCTGACTTCGTTTTAGCAATGAGTGGATCTAAGTTATCTTGAATCATACGTTCTAAACCAGTGTTGATATAAATACCTAGATACTTCAGGCGATCTGCACATTTCTGAGTTGAATTGATCTTATAACAGATGCTGTGTTTACAATTCGCCCTACTTAAAGTATCTTTCGGATTTCATACGAAATGTATTTACCTCTGGCACATTTATTAAAGTGTAATGCAACGCAGCAAACAAATTCAGGAGCCGCTCGAGGTTCTAAATAGGGGCGGGGCATCGGACGCATGGGTAGGTGGAGTTTATTTTATTTTTTTAAACTTACCTGTGCCGCCGCCGCCGTCTCCACCACGCAGCATTATGCTGGTGATCATACTTCTAAATGTCATTATCAGTGTGACTTCGGCGATTACATCATCGGCGCACAACTCTTTGTAAATGAGGGGCGGTACATTTTTTTCATTTCACACAACACAGCACTGTTGAATTTTACACAGTGCTACACAGCCATGTTTTTAGCAAGTCTGAGCTTCGGAGGCTGATGTTCAGTGGGGAGAGCATGCATCAAGATCGCTGTTGTGCTAAATTGTGTTATTCAATCTGATATTGTTTGTATCCTAGACAGGAGGGCCCATGATCAGAGATGTTAATAATTTTGCTGAGTCTGACCATCCAAACTGACAACATCCTTGAGATAAGTAAAAAGACGGTGATGTACAACACCTACGGTGGTTTCATTTTTAATCACTTCCATGGGGAGAGATGCTGGTGTCTATTTCCAACTGATGCTTAGTTCCTCACTGCTTTTGCTTCAGGCGAAATTGTTTTGTGATTTTTAATGCTGTGATGATATCAGCTGTTCAAATGAGCTTACGTTACACTAAATTCAGGAATACATTTTTAAGTTGAGCCTGTTAGGCAGTACAGGCTGTCTGGTTTCAAAAGATCTATTGAAAACTTACTCAGGGCCCGCTCATTGCTTACCTTTGGTTAGCTTTATTTCACTTATTTGCTTGCTTCTTATTCCGAGACTTACATTCCTCTTCTGTTTTCCCTTCCCTTGTATGTTTCCACTGCTGACATTTAACAAACACTTGATTTCATTCAGTAAATTGTGAGAGTGCATGTGCTTTCTAATTCTCTTCCTCTTCAACCCTCAAGTACTCCTCAGTCCACCCCCGAGATTGTCTGTAAAAGCCCAGCAACGAGGATGTTTTTGCAGAAATATGGATGAAAAGCAGACTTTGAGTTGTTTTTGTTTTATCTCTTGCTTTCCACATATTGTGTGGAAGCACATGTTTTGGCACGAAAAGGGTTTCATGGTGCTGGGAGAAGGTCTATGGCTGCCCTCACTCAGCTGGCATCTGAGGCAGAAGGTGTAGATAGCATGACAGGCCCATACATCTCCTGGTCTAGTGCAGAGGAGCACATGGCTGAAGCCTGTCGAAAATATATTAGGCCTTGTGAAACATTTTATTTATATTCTGAACCTTCTATATTCTTTTTCATTTCTGCTTAGGTTCTCGAGTGAAAGGTATTAGACAAATAAACCATTCCATGCATTGAGATATAATACGATATATGTTTGTTTTTCCTCTGTAATTTTTAATTTTTATTTTTTGAAACTTTTTCTCGAACAATCGCTTTACAAAAAACATTGGCAAAGCCAACAGCTCTTTATTCACTAAGGCAAGACGTACTGGCTCTGCCAGTGCTTGTTTGTGCTCGTCAACTGTCGACGATCTGCCAACGGGAGACATTCATTACTCCAACCTATAGATAAAATCTGCCCTATTATGGAAACAATCGCTTCTCAACTAAGGGAGAGAAGATAACTGCGTAAAATGTGTGATTCATGTTATAGTAGTAAACTCCTTTCACGTTTGCAGGGTCACTTGTATGCCTTACTCAAAACAAGCTACGAGAAGAGCCTCATAGCAGCAAAGACCTCATTTTAAGTAGATATTTGCAAGCATGTGCATTTATATGTATTTATTTGAAAGTAGAATCCAGTTCCAATTGTTGTTCAGTGGATCTCTTTATGGATACTATTTGATCACACGGACACATGCACATTCAATATTATTAAGCAATGATATGAATATGTAGTGTGAATATCAGAGACATCTATTTACAGCCCAAAGCATTATAAAAACGTTTCTTCTCAATGGAAGACATTGACCTGGGCTTTAACAAAAGTATTTTACATTTAAGCACCAATTAGTAATATCCTCTTCCAAAACAATAGGACACTGACAAAATATGCCACACAAGCACAAACTGCATTTCTTGTGATCCTTTGTACATTTTGCCTCGAGTTTGAGGGTCTCCCTACAAGGGAGTAGCTGTTTTTTAAAATTTACTTTCCCTTGCAAAACTTGTGTTGTGCAGTAAGGTTGCCTGAAAGTGATGCAGAGCAAAGCCAATAGGTTATTTGTGTTACTCTGTATTAAGGGGGCTTTTCATGAGTGGTATATTGGCGTTTCCATGCAACCACCCTTGGTTTTGATGCAAAACCTTACCTATTAACAATAGTAGACAGGGTTTTGCACCACCAATAGCACCACATGAAAGCAGCTATTAAGAAGGAGAAATGTTTATATTTCTCCAAACTATTCCCACTTTGCATGCGTGCTGCACTGTACAGCACACATCCAACAAGGGAAACATTTTAAAGTTAGTTTAAGCATAGTATTTAATGTTAATATTGGAACAATTGATGCTCATGCACACAAAAATGCATTCACATATAAGAACGAAGTTGCTTCATCACTACTAAATTTCTCTGTCATGGACTCATCGTCAACCCCTGCACAAAAGTATATGGTCAGGCAGGCTCTAAGACCTAGCTGAAGGTTAAAGATTGAGAGGTCACAGATGGGGTGGTGTGTAGCTGGCAGACAAATGCATGAACAGGAATCCTAGATCAGTCCCACAGATAGGTGCAACAACACCACAGTGGCCAGAGGAAATTGGCCCCAATAAAACACACATGGATAGAGGGGTGCACACATTCCCCAACACACCATAAATTCAGATGCCACATTAAGGCCCATATTTATACTTTTTGACGCACAACTGCGCCAACGCAGTTGTGCGTCAAAAATTTTAACGCCGGCTAACGCCATTCCAAAGCACCATGCGGGCGCCTTATTTATTGAATGACGTTAGCCGGCGCTGCGGACTGGTGTGCGTAAAAAAAAATGACTCACACCAGGCAGCGCCGGCGTAGGGGAAAATGGAGCTTGGGTGTCAAAAAATGGGGCAAGTCAGGCTGAGGCAAAATTTTGGCCTCAACCCGATTTGCGCCATTTTTATTTTGACGCCCAACCTCCATTGAAATGACTCCTGTCTTAGCAAAGACAGGAGTCATGCCCCCTTGCCCAATGGCCATGCCCAGGGGACTTATGTCCCCTGGGCATGGCCATTGGGCATAGTGGCATGTAGGGGGGCACAAATCAGGCCCCCCTATGCCACAAAACAAAAACGGAAAAAAAAACTTACCTTAACTTCCCTGGGATGGGTCCCTCCATCCTTGGGTGTCCTCCTGCGGTGGGCAAGGGTGGCAGGGGGTGTCCCTGGGGGCATGGGAGGGCACCTATGGGCTCCTTCTGAGCCCACAGGTCCCTTAATGCCTGCCCTGACCCAGGCGCCGTTTTTTTAAGGCCTGCCCACTCCTGTGCGTCAAAATGACGTCACAGTATAAATAAGGCGCACAGGCCTTAAAGTCATTTTTTGGAAGGGAACGCCTACCTTGCATATAATTAACACAAGGCTGGTTCCCCCTTCCAAAAAATGGCACACATGGTGGAACTTTGACGCCCGCTGCGTCGGACGTCAAAGTATAAATATGGGGCAGGGTTTGCGCCGAATGTGCGTCAAAAATTTTGACGCACATTCGGCGCAAACAGAGTATAAATATGGCCCTAAGTTAGGAACATGTAGCCTATCAGAACACAGCACACACAGCAACACACAGTGACCACACACCCCTCAGGCTGGACATCTGGACACGTACTCGCTGGCCCACATTGTGTCCATGCAAGGTCAGGGCCACCGGCATTTGTTATCAGGACCTTATTTATGACTCCAAGACAACTGTTCACACTGGTCACCCCAAAGAGGCATTATGTGATTGTTTTATGGTGCCCAGAGCATTGCATGAAACATCGCTCAGAACCATTGTATTTTGAGACAGTCCTCAGACCCCGGTTCTGTAACTGGCCTCCCGGCTGTAATCTTTCATCAAATAAACTGTTCCTGCTTCGCCAGATGCCACTTGTCTTTTTTTTTCAAGGTAAATTCACACTTGAGCAACATTTTCACTGAAAGAGTAGCCATCTATCACGAAACCTTTGCTAAACTCACGCAGACACATTTGCGCTATGGTACAAAGGTGTGTGCATGGTGCCCAGCAGCCTAATTGTTCGCTAGCACTAGGAAGAGAGCAGATAGTGCCATATTCCAGTCACAAAACGCAGGACAGCAAAGTAAACCATACATGTCTCTCTTAGGATGCCAAGCACTTTGTTGTGCCCATTTCTACCTTCATCGTCTGTCTGTGTAACCTTCTGAACTCTTTGGACAACAACTACTTTAGCTACGTGTGTGAGGTGGTAATCCTGACAGCCTCTGCTACAGTTTAATCTGCACTCTAAAGATCATCCAATCTTGTAGCTTTCGGCTCTTCGGAAAGAGAGATTTGGAGTCCTTGAGTGGAGATGGATGCTAGAGATTATAAGATTTAAGTAAGAGGAGTTTTCAAGAGATATAGGCCCTCATTCTGACCTTGGCGGGCGGCGGAGGCCGACCGCCAAAGTCCCGCCGTCAAGTTACCGTTCCGCGGTCGAAAGACCGCGGCGGTAATTCTGACTTTCCCGCTGGGCTGGCTGGCGGTCGCCTTCAGACCGCCAGCCAGCCCAGCGGGAAAGAGGCTTCCACGATGAAGCCGGCTCGGAATCGAGCCGGCGGAGTGGAAGCTGTGCGACGGGTGCAGTTGCACCCGTCGCGTATTTCACTGTCTGCGCAGCAGACAGTGAAATACTTGTAGGGGCCCTCTTACGGGGGCCCCTGCAATGCCCATGCCAGTGGCATGGGCACTGCAGGGGCCCCCAGGGGCCCCGCGACCCCCCCCTACCGCCATCCGGATCTCGGCGGTCCGACCGCCGGGATCTGGATGGCGGTAGGGGGGGTCGGAATCCCCGCGGCGGTGCAGCAAGCTGCGCCGCCGCGGAGGATTCAATGGGGCCGCGGTACACTGGCGGGACCCCGCCAGTGGTGCCGGTCCGACCGCGGCTTTACCGCCGCGGTCGGAATCCCCATTGGAGCACCGCCGGCTTGTCGGCGGTGCTCCCGCGGTCCTCCGCCCTGGCGGTCAAAGACCGCCAGGGTCAGAATGAGGGCCATAATTTGGAAACGTTTTATTGGGTTAACAAAGACTGGGAAGACATACTGGATGTCATTAGGAAGAAAATGTCAGCTGGGTCCTTCTTCGATCTCTCTACATGTGGCAGGGTGAATAAGATAATGTTCACTTCAAGAATACTATTATACATTATCCTTTTCAACAATGTTTTTTAATTATATTTTATTGAAATGCATTGTTCTCTTGGCTGTCCAGGAACAGTGCACAATGAATAAACTTTCTTGAAATCAGGGCCTGTGCTGCATACAATTAAGGGTAGGTTCACCAAATGAAAAATTCGAAAGTGGTGATATGATGCAAGTCACGCGCATAAGCAGCTATGGGCCTCATTTACTAAGTTTTGGCACAGAGGAGCTCAGCAAGCCTTTTTGCTGCACTGCCCTGCATCAAAACAAAAGGGCAGAAATGCACCGTATCTATAAGATACAGCGCATTCCTCTCCTTGTTTTCTGCGCTGGTGCACAAATTGCTGCCTAGCGTCAATGCAGGCACCCTTGCATACCTGCATTGCATGGCTGTTGTTTATATGCAGGAAGGGACAACTTCCTGCACATAAACAATCATTAACGGTGTTTTCTTCTTTCTATGTGTGCTGCAGAATGCAGCACACATAGAAGAAAAATTGGGGGGAAATAATGTTATTTCTCCCCATTGCACCACTTTCATGCTACCCTGAGGAGGCATCGGAATTTGACACATTCCCAGACATGTAAATCAGATTCCTTCGGATCCATGGGTGTTGATTGGTAACACCCACGGCAACACCCATGGAATGCCGCTTTCACGCAGTGTTATGCGTGAAAGGGGTTCTGTTGGACTTTTTTGCTTATGCAGGGTCATCCCCAGTCTTTTTGCCTCCTGCCTCCTATTTTTTCTGACCTGTTGCCATTGGCTTTTGAACTCTGAGCACTTTACCACTGCTAACCAGTGCTAAAGTGCATATGCTCTCTGTGTAAAATTGTATGTGATTGGTTTATCCATGATTGGCATATTTGTTTTACTGTTAAGTCCCTAGTAAAGTGCACCAGAGGTGCTCAGGGCCTGTAAATCAAATGTTACTAGTGGGCCTGCAGCACTGGTTGTGCCACTCACACAAGTAACCCTGTAATCAGGTCTCAGACCTGCCACTGCAGTGTCTGTGTGTGTATTTTTACACTGTAAATTCGACTTGGCAAGTGTACCCACTTGCCAGGCCTAAACCTTCCCTTTTCTTACATGTAAGGCACCCCTAAGGTAGGCCCTAGGTAGCCCCAAGGGCAGGGTGCAGTGTATGGATAAGGTAGGACATATAGTAATGTGGTTTATATGTCCTGACAGTGAAATACTGCCAATTTAGGCCCGTATTTATACTTTTTTACGCTAAACTGCGCTAACGCAGTTTAGCGTCAAAAATTTTTGCGCCGGCTAACGCCATTCTGAAGCGCCATGCGGGTGCCGTATTTATTGAATGGCGTTAGCCGGCGCAAGCAGACCGGTGCTGCCTGGTGTGCGTGGAAAAAAAACACGTACACCAGGCAGCGCCGGCGTAGGGAAAAATGGCGTTAGGGCATCTTAAAAATGGTGCAAGTCAGGTTGACGCAAAAAAATTGCCTCCACCCGATTTGCGCCATTTTTAACGACGCCCAGACGCCATTTACATGACTCCTGTCTTATTAAAGACAGGAGTCATGCCCCCTTGCCCAATGGCCATGCCCAGGGGACTTATGTCCCCTGGGCATGGTCATTGGGCATTGAGGCATGTAGGGGGGCACAAATCAGGCCCCCCTATGCCAAAAAATAAATATTAAAAAAAATATATATATACTTACCTGAACTTACCTGAATGTCCCTGGGATGGGTCCCTCCATCCTTGGGTGTCCTCCTGGGGTGGGCAAGGGTGGCAGGGGGGGTCCCTGGGGGCATGGGAGGGCAGCTGTGGGCTCATTTTGAGCCCACAGGTCCCTTAACGCCTGCCCTGACCCAGGCGTTAAAAAGAGGCGCAAATGCGGGGTTTTTTGGCCCGCCCACTCCCGGGCGTGATTTTTGCCCGGGAGTATAAATACGACGCATTTGCGTCGCAGTCAGTTTTTTGGACGGGAACGCCTACCTTGCATCTCATTAACGCAAGGAAGGCGTTCATGCAAAAAAATGACGCTCTTTTCTCATAGTTTGGCGCTAGACGCGTCTAACGCCAAAGTATAAATATGGCGTTAGTTTTGCGCCGAATTTGCGTTGAAAAAAACGACGCAAATTTGGCGCAAACGGAGTATAAATATGCCCCTGAGTTTTTCACTGTTGCAAGGCCTGTCTCTCTCATAGGATAATATGGGGGCTACCTTTAAATATGATTAAAGTGTAGATTCCCCTAGAGAGTAGATGGACATGTGGAGTTTGGGGTCCCTGAACTCACAATTTAAAAATACATCTTTTAGTAAAGTTGATTTTAAGATAGTGTGGTCGAAAATGCCACTTTTAGGAAGTGAGCATTTCCTTGCTTAAACCGTTCTGTGACTCTGCCTTGTTTGTGGATTCCCTTTCTGGGTCAGTTTGACAGTTGAGTTGTTTTTCACCTCGCACTAGACAGTGACACAAAGGGAGCTGGGGTGTAACCTGCATTTCCTGATTAGCTATCTCTGCTAGGAGGGAGGGGTGGAGTGGTCACTCTCATCTGAAAGGACTGTGACTGCCTCTGACAATGCAGACTCCAACCCCCTGGTGTGTGTCTGAGGCCTTGCCTGGGCACGGCAGGATTTCACAAGTAGGTGTGAGTCCCATTTGAAGAAAGGTGACTTCAAAGACTAAAATGGGTATAAGAAGGGCACCCAAATCTACAGACTTTAGAAACACTTCTGGAACCAAGAGGAACCTCTGCCTGGAGAAGAGCTGATGGCTGAGTAAGAAGTGCTGCCCTGCCTGTGACTGTGCTTTGTGGATCTTTCCTGCAGTGCTGCTTCTGCCAGAGTAAGAGGGCAAAGACTGGACTTTGTGTTCCTTCCATCTTGTGAAGAAATCTCCAAGGGCTTGAGTTAGAGCTTGCCTCTTGTTGTTTGAAGTCTCAGGGACAGCAAAGACTTCTCTCTGCCAGCACCTGGAGTCTCTGGAGAGACTCCTGCTCTGACAAGTGGTGCCCTATCCAGTCCCTGGGCCCTTGAAAGGAAAGCTGGTGGAAATCCAAGGAAATCGACTTCGGACGACTCCGGACCGACGCCGCTGCTGAATCCGGTAACGCCGCCTGCACCCGATGCCGTGACCTTCGCTGGAACGCGACGCTCTTCGCAGGCCCGAAGCCGCTGCAGCCCCGCTGAAGTCCGCGACTCCGTGGAAGTCGCCGCACCACGTCGTGACCGACGCCGCTCGAAGTGCACGAATTCAACGTTTCGCACAGACGCCGCGATCCCCGACTTCGCGCATCAGCTTTTTTTCACTCTTCACCAAAGGTACTGTACTTGGGGGTCTACACGACTCCGTGTCCGGCGCCGCTGGTGTCGGCTTGTTGGGAACGACTCCGTCACGACGCCGTATTAACATCTCATCGAAGCATTTTTGTTTCTAAGCGCTAATTTTGAGTTTAATCTTTAAAAATTCATAACTTGACTTGTGTATGTCGGCTTTGTCGGAGTTTTTGGTCTTGTTTTGTTTAGATAAATATTTCCTAGTTTTCTAAATTGGTGTTGTGTCATTTTGTAGTGTTTTCATTGAGTTACTGTGTGTGTTGGTACAAATACTTTACACCTAGCACTCTGAAGTCAAGCCTACTGCTCTGCCAAGCTACCAAGGGGGTAAGCAGGGGTTAGCTGAGGGTGATTCTCTTTTACCCTGACTAGAGTGAGGGTCCTTGCTTGAACAGGGGGTAACCTGACTGTCAATCAAAGACCCCATTTCTAACATTGGTGATCAGCGGTTGGGATTTTGACATGTATTTGTACTTGACATCCAGTGATTAAGTGTACACTACTGTTTTGATCTCAGACCACTACGTGACCACATACTACTTGTTTGGTGATCTTTCATTTTTCTATTTGGGACTCCTTTTTGTTCTACTTCCATGATTTTCCTGATCCCTTGACTGATTCTTTTTACTTCATTGGGAACTTGTTTTCTGCCGTTGGAACGTTGCACTTGTTGCCATCATGTCTCAATCTGGAGATGCAACAGCTGGAGCTGTGTTTGAATTAGGGAAATTGAAGAGGTACTCAGTTGCTCAATTGAAACAGTTCTGTGAAGATCTTGCCTGTCACGTTAAGAGGTCTGCCAGGAAGGGGGAGCTGCAAGAGGCATTGAGGGCCTGGGTGACAGCCAAGGAAGCTGGGGGGCACACAGAAGATATGGATGGGAAAGTGCAGAGTGTACACTGTGGTGTATTAGAGGTACCTGTTACACCTGGGGGGAGGTTCTCCACGAGTGGTAGCGGTAGGTCCTCTAAGGGTCTGACTCCTAAATATGTGCAGGACAGACAGGCAGAAAGGGCTCGCCGGTTGGAGGCAGAAAATTTGAGGATGCAAAGGGAGTACGATGAGTGGGAAAGGGACTTCGAGATAGAAACTATGATTTTGGCTTATAAGCTAAAACTGGAAAAGCTGGCAGTCAGGAGGGCTGAGTCCAGCTAGAATGGTGGCAGCAACAATTTTATATCCAGTGCTGCTGAAGAAGTGCACATGCCCAGAGATGTGGTGCCCTACTTGAAGGAGGGAGTTAACACACGCCAGAAGGTTCAGGGGTATGAGGTAGCTCCAGTGATGCACAGGGTCCCTGTGGTGGATTAGGGAACTGGCATGGGGAGTCATATTCCTACTGGTGGGAGGGACACTCTACTGACTCTAGGTGAGAGTGACAGGGAGAGGGGTTCCTCCCAGGTAGAAGTCCTGGTTATGGAGTGTGAAGACATCGAAGAAGAGTGTGGGTTGAGTGTCAGGGACAGTCAGGTACTGTCTCACCAGTCTCAGGAGGGTGATGTGGGGTGCTTTTTCAAAGCAGAGTCACTGGATGGGTGGGTGAAGGGTACTTTAGTTAATTCATGTAAGGGGCTGAGTGATGTAATTGCTGGAGAGCATATGTCTAGTCCTTATTTTCCAGAGCTACGCCAACACCAGGTGGAGTGTGAGTTTTCTGACCCCAAGGAGCTTACAATGGAGGCAGACCTCTTGGTGAGTACCAGAGATTCTGAAGAGGAATTTGGGGGGGCTCCTGCGAGGAGTGGTCTAGGTATTTCCCAACCAGGTGAGGTTGGGAAGGACTGTAGTGTCCCAGGTAGGTCCCAGTGTAGTGGGATGGGTGAGGGACCCCATGTCCAGTCTCTGAGGAGTGGGAATGGGGATGGGCTGAGGTCCAAGGTGCCCGAGATCCGGTCCCAGGTCCTGGAGGGTTCCATGAGGGAACACCAGGAGGGGAGCCTAGCCTGTACCATAGGGCCATCTGTTGAGGGAGATCCCACAGTGTCAGGAGAACTTGGGGGGGTGGCTGTAGCCAGCGTCCCACCAGTTCTGGTGTCTGGCAGTACCACTCCTAGTGAGGTGGTGCAGAAGTCCAGACAGAGGGTTGAGAGGGGGTTGCGGACCCCAGTGGAGAACCTGGAGGGTCAGGGGTCAGCTCTGAGAGCAGAGCCCCCCAGGAATGACCTTGGTGAGACCATTTCTGGGTTGGGGGAATCCAGACTCTGTCAGATGGGCAGAGGTCAGGGGGACCTGCGCCAGCCAGACTCTTGTGTGGCCCTTGGGGACAGTGTGTCCCTTGAGGGGGTAAGTGTGCCCCCTGGAAGTCCTGGTGTGCCAGGCAATGGTTCAACCGCAGGGTGGTGACTCTGGGTTGAATGATCTGGTTCAGGGGGTAAACTCTGACCTGATGGGGGATAAGTGTGCTCCCAAGGACGTCCTGGTGCGCCAGGCAGTGGTTCAACCACAGGGTGGTGACTCTGGGTTGGATGACCAGGTTCAGAGGGTAAACTCTGGCCTGGTGGGGGGTAGGTATGCCCCCCAAGAAGTCCTGGGTTGCCAGGCGGTGGTCCAGTCTGTGGGTACAGACCCTGGATTGGAAGGCCAGGTTCAGGGTGTCCCCCCTGACCTGGAGGAAGGGGCTACTGCTAACAGTGCCCCTACCATGTTGTCTTCTGGGCGGGCCACTCCTAGTTGGGTGGTTCAGGACCCCAGAAGAGAGGGCAGGGGGAGGGAAGCCTCACCCCCTGGCCCTGGTCCAAGCTGAAGGTATAAACCCCAGGTTGGAAGACCAGTTGCAGGTTAACAGCCCTGCACTGGTGGAAGAATTGTACAGGACTGCTTCTACAAGCACCCTGACAATTCTTGACTCCGGGGGTGCCGCTCCTGGATGGAGGGTACAGAGCCCCAGAGGGGAGGACCAGGGTCAGGTTGTTATCCCTGACCTGGTGGAAGGTAGAGCGGTCAAAGGGTGTCAGGCACCTGGGGCTCCTTGCTTGAACAGGGGGTAACCTGACTGTCAACCAAAGACTCCATTTCTAACAGGTTCATATTGACAAGACCATGAATAGCTACGCAAGGTGGCTTTGCGTGGCCTTGTAAATATGGGCCGGCACACTGTGCCACCAGAGCATCACAAAAAGAATGCTCTGGTGGCACAGTGTGCCATTAGGGCCTCATAAATGAGCCCATAAGGACCTCATTTATAAGAATCTGACGCATCACCATTGATGCGTCAGATTTCTTGCACTTCCCTAAGATCCCCTAACGACGCCATGAATGCGCTGTTTTTACAATACAGAGGTCCATGGTGCATGTTTTCACAGTTGCATCAGAAATTCTGACAGATCTGTTGGTGCTGAATTCATGCATTGCTGGAGTAGCATTGTAAAAATGATGCTACTCCAGCAATGTGAAGAGGCTCCCATTGCAAAATGCTCTGCGTCAATTTTACGCCAGAGCTGAGCAGGTAATAAAATTCTGATGCAGTGAAGTCGCAGAATGACGCAGTTATATATTGCCTAGCACTTTGCCTGGTAATAGCTACCATGCATACATTATACCTGGTACAGGTATATTCTGAAGCAGGGCTTTACAAAATGATGTATTGGGCCCAAAGCGTCAGTTTGTAAATCTGGCGCAGTGCAGTGGACTGCTAGCGCCACCACTGCATGAATAAAAATGATACAGGGTGACGCAAAGAGCTTGTAAATGAGGCCCTAAGTTTTCCAACTATCAGGTGTCATGTCTCTTGCTTAATTCAGCAACCATCTTTGCATCCATCTTGCTTTTATCACTTAGTCAACTTCCTAATTTGATGGTCTGGCTGGCCTAATGTGGTATACAAGTACAACATTGTGAACACTTGCTGCAAGGCACCACAACCTCCTACTTAATAGCTACTTATATCCTGCCCTCAATTCCTGGTCATTTACTGCTGGCGACCTGTGACCTCATCGTAGTCAAGTGGCACAGCAACCTTCACTGAGCTGGTGCACGGGAGCCCAAGCAATGTTTATGTGCAGCAGCAGTTTTTAAAATAAACAGAGACAATGCTTTGGGGCGTGTTCCAACTTCCCTCATTGTCTCTGTGAAGGAATACAAGGCACCCTGGAGTAATTCACAGTGCTAGTCCCTTTAAGAAAAAAAAAACATGTTTTGTCACGAGCGAAAGGTAGTTATTTGTTCCTCCTTACCTGAAAAATAAATGTTTTTGTTTCTCGGATGGTCATGGGCTGTTAATCCTTGGCGGCTGGCTACACATAGCCTCTGAGAGGCCCCATGTCAAATGCAGCGCCACCAGCAATGCATGCTTTGCAGCCTGCAGCAGGTTACATTAAGGGACATTGGGGCATATTTAAGAGCCCCTAGCGCCTCCTTGCTCCACATTTGCGTCATTTAAAAAAAATGCAAATGTGGCCTTACAAGGCCAATAACGCCACACCATATTTACAAAGTGGCACAATGCTTGCGTTTCGCCACTTTGTAACCCCTTGTACCATATTATGCCTGTGCCAGGCACAATGTATGGAAAGGGGGGGGGTGTTCCGGCGCCCGGTGGGCCATAAAAATAGCACAAAGGAATCTATGAAATTCCTTTGTGCCATTTTTATCGACATTTGTTAACGCCTGCTAATTGCAGGCGTTAAAAAGAAGCTCCCATTGATTACAATGGGCCTCTTGGTGCTTTGCAGGATTTGCGTCATCATTTTTTACACTAATCCTGTAAAGCACCAGATTAGCGTCACAAATTATGACACTAGTCACCCTAACTACCACCATGGTGAACAGTCTTTTAAATACAGCGCTGCCGTGATGGCGTTAGGGAGCGCTAGAAAAGTGGCGATGCACTAGGTGCAGCACCACTTTTCTTAAATCTGCCCATGGAGCTTCATTTCAAAACTGAAAATTCCAACTTGAAGTGAAATTGGCTAAAAAGACAGGACCCCAAATAGGTGTTAAACATAATATAACATGCATGACATAACAGGTGGCCAATCAGTGGCCCTGTAATGTGTCTTATTTAAGAAGGAGGGGGCAAAAGCACACGTACTATATTGAATATCATATCGCCTTACTTTACATTATAAGGGTATCGCAAGTCATCTCAGAATTCAGTGACCAATAAATGCACTCTGTCTGTGGCTTTGCGCTTGTAAAACGTCACAGAAATCATCGGTGACTTGTCATATCTATAAAATGTACAGAAGGGGATACTTCATCCCACATAAAACGCATAGGAGCCTACAATTCCTGTACAAAAACTAGTCTTATTACAGCCCAATTGTGACATCACTAGTCATCTGTAACAAGAAAACGATATAGTTGCTCAACTGAAATGCTTGTTGCCAGAGCCAGCACCGACTGTAAAAAGAATGTTAAGGATCTGAATCCGAACTGCTACATAAACAGTGAAAGCAATAACGAGATTTTCAGCTCTTCTGAATGGTTTGTTGAAATTAAGTCATAAGCAGAAAGAAGCACTTAATGCAGCATGTTTATTTTTTTACACAGCTTATTATTCATTACACAAAATCAGGAATCTCTGTACATTCCCGCACATTAGCAACAAGTGCTGTTTTCGAAAATGGCTTAAATTAAACTGCATATATTTTTTTTATAACACATCACTAGATGGATATTCATGTGTTTAATTTCTCACTATATTTATTCCACATATTTTGTAATTATACTCCTTCAAGGGAGGTAGGAAGATACCAAGGAGTTAAGCTTTTTAGTACGAAAAGGTGTTGCGAGCGCCGTGCAAGAAGGCCACCGGAACCTGAGCCTCCCGGCCGGCCTCTACTTTGTTTATATAAGTCGATGCACAGACTCCAGATAGCTATCTCTGGAGTTCAGATTTTGAAATCGGAAGGTGTCTCCCTTCTGTTGATGCCTCTGTTTTGTCCCTGGAGTTGGAAAGTCTCCTGATAACAGCAGGGAAATGGAACACACTTAGGCCCTCATTACCGCCGCCTGCCAAGGTTGGACTGCCGAGCGGCCGCCTATGCGGCCGCAAACCCGCCGCATTACAACATCCCCACTGGGCCGTAACATTGCAGCCGGCTCCTAATGGAGCTGGCGGTGTTGCGGCTGTGCGACAGGTGCAGATGCAACTGTCGCGCTTTTCACTGTCTGCTGGACAGACAGTGAAAAGCAGGGTGGGGCTGTGCCTGGGGGCCTCTGCACTGCCCATGACAAGCGCATGGGCAGTGCAGGGGCCCCCATGGGCCCCACAACTCCCCTTCCCACCAGCCTTTCCTTGGCATCGCTGCCCTGGCGGATTATAACCGCCAGGACAACGATGGCGGGAAACCGCCGGTCCCGGCGGTGCGACCGCGGCGCTACCTCCGCGGTCATAATATGGCGATTTGTACCGCCAGCCTGTTGACAGTACAATCGCCAAAACAACCCTGGCGGTCTTTGACTGCCAGGGTTGTAATGAGGGCCTTAATCTTCTGATGCCATCTTTATTGCCTGACAGGAATTCCTGAGGTGAACAGTGCCATGGAATGGATGACTCTTGTCTTTTACTTTGTGGAAACTTCAAGTTCTGGCTGTGAATTCTGTGTTGGAAGGTAATGACCTTAATTTGACTCATTTTCATTGCTTTCGGAGGATGCTTTAGCTTACAGAATGCAAAGAGCTTTCCTGTCAGATTTTCTGAGGTGAAATACAGTTCGTTTACAGACCTTTCAATTTTTATATGTGAAGAATTCTAGTAAGGCATTTACCTACAATTGCTTCACATTACTATTACTTCTATCTATAGGAACTGCAAATGTTCTTCTATTAATTTAAAGACAAAGATATTTTTTGGCTCTTTTTGACAAATTAATTTTGACTTATTTTATTTATTGGCAAACCGCCAAAGTCAAAAGTTAAAGACTCTTCTTTTTACCTATGGTCTAAGAGTATTGCACATTCCAAGGCTCACAAGTTAAATTTACCTCCTAAATCTTTGTCGTTTATAATGGAAGGAGCAATGGAAATTGGAACAGGTTGCTTGCCCTCATCTTCTGGTGCAACTCCCATGAAGCTTTCTGCCAAAAGTCATAACAAAAAAACACAGAGCCACCTCCAAAGTCACCATCACCTTTCACCTTGGATGATGTTATGGAAGAGCTTAAATCCTTAAAGCCCTTTGTGGTAGAAACCAATGGCTCACTTCTAAGGATTGAAGATAAACTTTCTTCTCATGACCAGCGTATTACTGCAACAGAACAAAGGATTACTGAGATTGAACAATCCATTCCAAATGTGAACACACCTACTAAAGAAATTGAGACTCACAAGTGGGCCACTGAGGTTTTAGAAAACAGAAATAGAAGGAATAACCTCTGTTTATATCGTATCCCTGAGAACTCAGAAGGACCAAAAATGAGTGCATTTTTACAACTGATACTACCTTCTATTATTCTACCGTCCCCTCAATATACAAAGGGCACATCATCTGGGTCCAAATGAGAAAAACGCGAAGCCAAGGAGCATCATTATTCTTTTTCTTTAACATACCGATTTAATGCGGATTCTTGTAACAGCTAAAAACTCAAAAAATCTACCACGGTCTGGCCATAAGGGTTTCCTTTCTCAAGACGTTTTTAATGCAACGACTGCCAGACGCAAACAATTTTGGGAGTTTAGCCTCAACTTAAACCTTTGAATATAAGATACGGCTTAGTTCACCCTTGTCGCTGTAGGATAACATATAAGGAAACGTATTCTTCATTTGAAGATCCTGATAAACTTCGAGACTTCCTTCGTCAGCATTGCCATGAGGATATGGAACTTGGAGCTACAGCGAAATGACATTTCATTTTTTTGCATTTACTATACTGAGTCTACTTTACACTTCTTTCATGGTCCTTGCTTCTTGCTGTTATATATTATCCCATGTATTTAAGTATTTGTTTCTTTTTTATATTATTCTCTAGAGTCAACAATTCCAGATTGTTTGTCTCCAGTGTCATTTATTTGTAGTGGTTGTCTGTTGATTATCATATATCCCTACCTCTGTTAACTCTGGTAAGTACTCTGATATGCTTTTGGTTCTTTTTGTGTTAAACCCCTGTCTTTTACTATTGCTTATATAATGTGGTTTCTTTTTAATTGTCACTATTACCACTAAGATTTTCTTTATCCGAGGTCGAGTTCGGTCCCATCTTTTGTGGCTCTCCACTCTCTCTGTATCCTCTGGGATATACCCTTATTCCTTACGGTTTTTTATGCTACCAAGGTTTCTTTTTCCTGTGTTGCCTTCTCTTCTAATATGCTTTTCAAGGTTTTTTTTTTCTCTTTGTCCTTCCTTCCTTCTCTTTCTTTCTATTCTTTGTTCTGGACTTTTTCTTCACTCCCAAAACTTCTGATATCTACATTCAAGGAACTAAGTAATACTCCTAATGCATATAGATGACTTCGCATGACACGCCACTCAGGATTACATCTTGGAATGTTAAAGGTTTGAAGAACCCGGTTAAATGGCAATGTGTGCTGTCTCACCTTTCTCGTTTACCCTATCATTTAGCCGTTCTTCGAGAAACTCACTTGACAAATGCAGATTCACATAAGCTTAAGAAACAATGGGTGGGGGAAATATATCTTTCTCTTTCAATTCAAGGTAAAAATGGTGTAGTAATCCTTTTTCATAAAAGACTAAACATTAACTTTGGCAAGCAAGAGACTGACAATGATGGTTGGTGGGTCATTATACAATTTAAAATACATAATATTCTATGTACTGCTTTGAATGTTTACAGGCCCACAACTCCAGACCCTAGTTTTTGGAAAATGATTTCCCAAAAGATTTTAGAGTATCGTACTGACAACCTTATATTAGGAGGAGATTTTAATGCTATATTTGATCCTTTTTTAGAACGAAAGTCCACAACCAAATGCATTCAGAACAATGCACATAAAGCCTTCATTCATATAATTAAACACAATGCTCTTTCTGGTTCTTGGAGACTAGCTCACCCTTCTCTTCAGGAATACATATTTTATTCTAATCTCCATGGATCTCAAACTAGGATAGATTATATTTTTCTTGGTAAACATCTTACACAATATGCTCTACATTCAGAAATAGGCTCCATCTTAATTTCAGACCATGCTCCGGTCTCTACTGATATAGACAATCCGCAGAAATCTTCCTTCAAATCTAGATGGAGGTTCAATAATTCTTTGCTTTCGGATACATTCTTCATATCCGAATTTATCTCTGAATACTTTGATAATAATGACACAGGTGACACTTCTTTTCAATTTGTTTGGGATGCTTTTAAGGCTGCTTCCAGAGGCTTCATTATCAATTAAGTTTCCAGAAAAATGGGAAAATATGGAGAAACAATCAGCTTCCATCTTGAGTAATATTAAAGCACTGGAACACAAGTTTTATATTTAAAAAAAAAAAAACAGGGCCTCCACAAGACAGAAAAGGCACGTGGGACACTTTTATTAAAGATTAATGCACAATACTATGGATGCAAGAACAAATCAGGTGCTCTTTTAGCTAACTATCTTAAAGGGAGAAAGGAAAAAAGTTATGTTAAATCTATTATTAATTCATCTGGTAATACTCTTTTAAATTATGCAGATATTGTGAAAACATTTGCAGAATTTTATTAAAGCTTCTACACCCCAGAATCCATGCCTAATTAGTAAATATATGTTTCTTCCTTCAATTGCAAACATTCTCAAATTGATTTCTCTTTTAGATGCTCCATTAAATTTGAATCAATTATAGTCAGCAGCCAGAAATCTTCCATCTGGTTAGGCACCACATCAGGATGGATTTACTGTAGAATTCTACCTTCAATTCTCTAATCAAATTTTTCCTAAATTATTCAAACTAATTAATTATTTCATCACAAATAACAATTCATCTGGTATCTTCACAGAAGCAATGATTTGCGATATCCCTAAAGAAGAAAGAGATCTCACTCAATGTAGCAAATATCGCCCTATTTCCCTCTTAAATACGGATTGTAAAAGTTTTTCAAATGCACTTGCCATCAGATTAAATAAATGTATACCTGATTTAATCGATGGTGAACAGTAGGGTTTTGTTAAATGCAGGATTATAGTAGAAACCTCACATGTCTTTCTGAACATTCTCAGCAAAGCCCCCAAACTTAAACATTCTTTAGCTGCGATTGCTCTGGATGCTGCCAAAACATTTGACAGAGTCAATTGGAAATATATGATACAGGCACTATGCTGGCATGGTTTTGGTGCAGGATTCATTAAACTAATATCATTATTATACTCTTCTCTACTCTCCTCTGTATTGGTAGATGGAATTCAATCAAGATACTTTTCTTAAAAAAGGGGTACACGGCAGGGATGCCCATCATCCCCACTGATTTTCATATTACCAATAGAACCTTTTTTATATGGGATCAAAAATTCCGACAATTTTTCTGGTTTTCATTATAGAGATAGCCATGTTAAATTTACCGCTTTTGCTGATGACATTTATTTTACATTTCCAAACCTGAATCCTTCCATCCCAATTTTTTTGACCAATTGCATCAGTATTCAATTGTCTCAGAGTATGAGGTTAACATAGATAAATCCGAAATATTGCCTTCAAATAAATATTGTCTTCTAGCTGAATGTGCAACCACAGATCTGGCAATGAACCCTGACAAGATTAAATGCTTGGGAATATTATATTGTAATACTCTCAGAAACACTATTAAGTCGATATAGACGTTTTACGTTACAAAATTACCAAGCTGTCCCAAAATTTGTCTCATCATTTTATTTCTTCGTGGGGAAGTATTGGTTCCATTGAAATGATGTTTCTCCCAATTATAAACTTCTTTTTAATGATGCTGCCTCTTAAAATACCTGGGAAATATTTAAAATCAATTGATTAGATTTTAACACATTTCTTATGGAATGGGAAAACACCTTGCATTTCTTTAAGTCATTTAAAGTTACCTAAGAACTCAGGTGGAGTTAATTTTCCTAGTTGTTGCCAATACCATAAAGCATTTAATAATAAGCAATGTAAATGATGCTTTCTAAATGATTTGCAGTCTCATACTAAGATATGGTATCAATTAGAACAAGCTTTAATATTTCCCTTCATTCATGAACATGTCGTATATATGTCGCAGCCCCCTAAATATTGGATACAATCATTGTGTTTTATTCTTATGCTCCCTATTTCAACCATATATCATCACTAACTCTTCTTCTAGAGTAAAAGTTTTAGGTAGTCCTATTTGGTACAATAAACATCTTTTACATAATGGCAAGCCACTATTTTTAGCATACTTGACTGCACAAAGGTATTGTTTTAGTCTCCAAGCTCTTTCTTCCTGATTGTGTCATAATTCCCTTTAGTTCCATTTCCTCCACTTATAACCTACCTCCCACATGTATTCGGCACTACTAGATTCTGAAACTACTTCTTTCACATGCCATAACATTGTTTTCTTCCTCTTCTTTACACCAAACAAATTCACAGTCATTCTCAGATCCCATCACAACCTACTTCAAATCAGCACTCATATATAAAACCCTCACAACTCCTTCAATAGATAGGCCTACATTTAAAATAGAAAAGATATGGGAACAAACCTACTTCATTACTGGCCTATCTCCCTATGGCAACGAATATGGAATAAATTACACTCCATTGCATGCCCAGCAAATCTCACTCAGACTTTATATAATTTTTACAATAGAATGTTTTATACACCACTTCACCTTTTAAAAAAAAAAATTCTGAAAACGGATACTTGTTGGTGTTGTAACTATAGTTCCGGAACCTATATTTATATGTTTTTTTCATGCTCCAAGATTATGGAATTTTCAGAAAAGTTTGGTCTACTACTGAAAAAGTTATACTCTGTTTGCACCAAATTAGTGTAGTTTTTTTTTACTCTAATTCGGTGCAAAACTAACTCCATATTTATTCTTTGGCGCTAGACCCGTCTTGCACCAAATTTATGGAGTTATTTCGGACGTGGAAACCTACCTTGCCTTAATGAGATGCAAGGTAGGCGTTACCGTGCAAAAAATGACTCTATGGCTTTAACGCCATATTTATACTTCCGTGCAAAAATGGTGCATGGGAGGGAGGAGGGGGTCAAAAAGTGGCACAAAGCTTGATTTGCCCTATTTTTTAGTGCCTGGGTCAGGGCAGGCGTTAGGGGACCTGTGGGCCTATTCCCATGGTGGAACACCATGGAATAAGCCCAAAGATGCCCTCCCCAGGTCCCAAGGACACCACCACCCACACCAGAGGAGCAGCAGAGGATGGGGGACCCCATCCCAGGTAAGTACAGGTAAGTATTTTTTTTTTTTTTAAAGCGCCATAGGGGGCCTTAAAATAGGCCCCCATACATGGCACAGGGTGCAAGGGCCATGCCCAGGGGTCCCTGGTCCCCGTGCTGGCCATTGTGGTGGCGGACATGACTCCTGTCTTTTCTTAGACAGAAGTCATGTGGTATGGATGGTTTTGCATCAGAAAATGACTCTAGGCTGGTTAGAGTAATTTTTTGTTTTACTCTAACCTGCTAACGTAATTTTATGGTGCAAAGCCCCCTTCTTCCATACCGCCAGCTCCACCCGACTAATGTTATTTTTTTTACACTAGCCTACCCTCTGCACCGGCTTGCACCATTCCATAAATATGGTGCCCAGCTTGTGCACAGAAATGGTGCAAGCCTTTGCTAAACTTTTTGGTGCAAAACTGCGTTAGTGCAGTTTTGCACCAAAAAGTATAAATCAGGGCCTTGGTGTGCCATCATCACCATCTAGATCACTACAATTTACTTTCATCTTTACTAGCAAACAAGAGGGAAAATTTATGGGAACCGTTAATGTCATTTTTATTAAATATTCCTAAAATTCTTCATAAGGAATTTTTTAGTCTTAGTAGATTACATTACTCTACAGTTTTATTTTATCAAATATACTGCCTAATATTCCGTTTTATATACAATAAGCTTTTAGCTTTGTGTTTTTATAGTTTCATACTTTGCTATGTTATTCTTTTATAACATATAACGAATATTCCATACATTTTGTTACTCATCATTTATAGCTTTTACTTATCTTTCTTTCTTTGTTTCTTTTCTTTCTTTCTCACTCTTTTCCCCTTTCATTAAAATTCCTTTCCATTTTCCCATTGTTACAATTTGTCCAACAAATAGTTAATATATTAATGAGTACATTTTATTTGTACACATTATATTGGAATTGCCATGAACAGTTTCATCAATATTACTTTAATTATTATTAAAATGTTATTTTTGAATATTTGTACTGTATTGATCATTCTCTCAATAAAATACATTAAACTAAAAAAAGCTTTTTAGTGCAAGGGAACTGGTGTACCCATGTACTACAAGGAAAAAACACCCTCTGTTGTACATTAACACGGTATTGCAAATCATCTCGGAGTTTCACGACCTTCAAAAAAATCTCAGCCTCATTCCTCTATATAATCATAGAACTGCTCAGTGACCTGCAATATTCTTTTAATGTATGGTCGACGTCACCTTATTCCGTATATATTGACAACAGAGGAAGAAAATAGCAATCAGTGCATGAAGATCTTGCGCCGAGCTTTGAGAGATTCATAATACACACTCAGCATCAACAGGGAAGCTATTGATTCAGTTGTTTCTCAGACAAGATGTGATTAGGGAGAATTTGAATGTTAGAATTAAACGAAGGCAGAAATGAAACATGAATACAAATACCGTAATGAGTTTACAGCCAATGGGATTTATCAATGATTTAATTATATCTAGGTGCTCGATTCCCGCAGGATTTAGTGCGGCTTTCCTATAAACACTGTCAGGCTGAAATGCTAAAAACTACTACCTCGGTACCCCAGAAAGTAAAGTGGAATCTTAAAAGAAGCCATTTTACAGGGAGTGCAGAATTATTAGGCAAATGAGTATTTTGACCACATCATCCTCTTTATGCATGTTGTCTTACTCCAAGCTGTATAGGCTCGAAAGTCTACTACCAATTAAGCATATTAGGTGATGTGCATCTCTGTAATGAGAAGGGGTGTGGTCTAATGACATCAACACCCTATATCAGGTGTGCATAATTATTAGGCAACTTCCTTTCCTTTGGCAAAATGGGTCAAAAGAAGGACTTGACAGGCTCAGAAAAGTCAAAAATAGTGAGATATCTTGCAAAGGGATGCAGCACTCTTAAAATTGCAAAGCTTCTGAAGCATGATCATCGAACAATCAAGCGTTTCATTCAAAATAGTCAACAGGGTCGCAAGAAGCGTGTGGAAAAACCAAGGCGCAAAATAACTGCCCATGAACTGAGAAAAGTCAAGCGTGCAGCTGCCACGATGCCACTTGCCACCAGTTTGGCCATATTTCAGAGCTGCAACATCACTGGAGTGCCCAAAAGCACAAGGTGTGCAATACTCAGAGACATGGCCAAGGTAAGAAAGGCTGAAAGACGACCACCACTGAACAAGACACACAAGCTGAAACGTCAAGACTGGGCCAATAAATATCTCAAGACTAATTTTTCTAAGGTTTTATGGACTGATGAAATGAGAGTGAGTCTTGATGGGCCAGATGGATGGGCCCGTGGCTGGATTGGTAAAGGGCAGAGAGCTCCAGTCCGACTCAGACGCCAGCAAGGTGGAGGTGGAGTACTGGTTTGGGCTGGTATCATCAAAGATGAGCTTGTGGGGCCTTTTCGGGTTGAGGATGGAGTCAAGCTCAACTCCCAGTCCTACTGCCAGTTCCTGGAAGACACCTTCTTCAAGCAGTGGTACAGGAAGAAGTCTGCATCCTTCAAGAAAAACATGATTTTCATGCAGGACAATGCTCCATCACACGCGTCCAAGTACTCCACAGCGTGGCTGGCAAGAAAGGGTATAAAAGAAGGAAATCTAATGACATGGCCACCTTGTTCACCTGATCTGAACCCCATTGAGAACCTGTGGTCCATCATCAAATGTGAGATTTACAAGGAGGGAAAACAGTACACCTCTCTGAACAGTGTCTGGGAGGCTGTGGTTGCTGCTGCACGCAATGTTGATGGTGAACAGATCAAAACACTGACAGAATCCATGGATGGCAGGCTTTTGAGTGTCCTTGCAAAGAAAGGTGGCTATATTGGTCACTGATTTGTTTTTGTTTTGTTTTTGAATGTCAGAAATGTATATTTGTGAATGTTGAGATGTTATATTGGTTTCACTGGTAATAATAAATAATTGAAATGGGTATATATATTTTTTTTGTTAAGTTGCCTAATAATTATGCACAGTAATAGTCACCTGCACACACAGATATCCCCCTAACATAGCTAAAACTAAAAACAAACTAAAAACTACTTCCAAAAATATTCAGCTTTGATATTAATGAGTTTTTTGGGTTCATTGAGAACATGGTTGTTGTTCAATAATAAAATTAATCCTCAAAAATACAACTTGCCTAATAATTCTGCACTCCCTGTATTTATTTTCCAGATGGCGAGTGGATTTGTTAACTTTCTGGCAGATTTCTTATCTATAAACTTTTCTGTCTAAATAAGCCAGTGTGGAGAACATTAAGCGAGTACCCTAAAACTAGAAGCTTAATCGTATCTTCGGGATTCACAAAGTGAGAGAGTGTTTTATCTTCAAACTGTGCAGCATGGCTGTGACAGCATCGTTTAGACTTGCCGGAGGTGGTCAAGGAGCATACGCACTGTTCAAGATACGTGTGCCTGTTAAGTGAAGAAGCAGTGAAGCGAACAATCATGTGCCTAAGAAACTCTTGTGGGCACAGACAGCTGTGTCAGGCTCAAATCAAGCAGCTGGGGCTGCCCTGGTTAATTTGAGCAGCGGTTGCATGCGGGGCAACCCGGAACTCAATTTTGGAGACTTGCATGTATTCTTCCTCATCAGACTTTGACCCAGGGCAAGACAGAAAAAAAACACAAAAGGGGAAGAGAAGGAGGAAGAGAGTGACCGAAAAATAGTAACAAAGAAAGCAGGGACGAAAAAGAGCCCAAAAGATTGCGATAGGGGATGGCTGAAAGAGGCATTGGATGGAATCAAGACTACCTAGCCTTGGAATTTGGCAACCCAGGCATTTCATGGAGCAGCCACTGGCTTTTGAACAAAACGTTGGGCCCCGCATTTCTTCTTCTACAAATTAAGCACTGTGGCTGTAGCATGAACATGTGCGCTAGTGTAGGGCTGAGCTGTGCGAACATTTATCCAGATCTTGTACTGTCTATCGCACACACATTTAACATGGAAATTCTGTGAATTAGTGCAAACAGCCCAGATTGTAAACAGGGAGCAGTGGTTGCTCTCTCGGTTTATGAGCTGTGCTGTTTGCAGCTCTTACACGTACATGAATTGTAGAATGTTCAAGTTAAATGCAGTGGCAGCTGCTGTCAATAAAAAGAGGTGGGGCAGTACAGGGGACAATATTAAAAAAACAAATAAAGTACTTACCTACCGCTCGCTGCCTTGTTGCTCCTCTGCTCCCAGGGTCAACGACCCTTCAAGTTAACTGTATGGGCATTACACAGTGCAGTGTCTAAAATAAAACAAGCACACAGCTCTGCAATATATCAGCACACATGTTCATGTTATAGCCTCATATTGCACCTGGACAATAGAGACAAAATATTGCAGTAAGATCTCAGACAGGCAATAAAAGCACTGCCTTGTAAATGGTGCGTATCTATTCATTACAGTGATGAAAAGCACAGACATTGATGATCTGACATACTGAAGTCTCACAGTTTCTCCAACTCAAGGTTTCATTGTAACTAGCTTTTGAGACCGATTGGGAGATCAGTGGAGATGAATCTCAATGAAAAATGTGTCCAATTCATGAATCTGAACAGCATAATGCATTAAAAACATGCGCAAATACTACAGCGTGGATGAAAAGCCAAACATGATGCAGGCCCGACAACCACTGCCACAGATGACAAGCAGTTACCATAGACAAGAGTCAGGGAAAGCCTGCATGCAACCCAGTGACATCAGTTCGCAAAAATGCCAAGGGTAGCGGAAGTGACATCACACAACCTCTGGCCTTTACTTTCTCATGCACACACATTCGCACATACACACTCTCACATAAGCACACTCTCACCCACAAACAAGCACAGAACATACATGTAAACATATTTTTTTTGCTTACCTCAACTGCCAGGGAATGTCCTATTCAAGCTAATTGTACTCCATTTCTATTACAATAATGATGAAAAATGTCATTTTCTTCACTATTAGTGTGATTAAAAAAAACTTGATAGAATGCAAGGAGAATGGCTCCCCAACAGACATCCAGAAGGAGGACACTGGGCAAGCTGCTACTCCATCCCAGAAACTGTTCTTGTCCCCCCACCCCATTAGGCCAGGGGTAGCAAAGGGCAATCCAAGGGTTGCCCTGGCGACTCCTAAATGACGTCCATAATGTGACCTGCTACCATATACCATTGCCTGGACAGAGGAGCATCTGTGACCTTGTAAATGGTTGAATGCTCAGAGAAGCCATTGAGCTAGTTTCTGGACCACAAGTACTAGCATTATCAGTAAACGTTTCCACACAGGAAAAGGAAACACCTATGGCTTCATTTGAAATCCTTCCTTCCATATCTTAGACCTGCTCTCGCCATGAATGTCTCCATGCTCCCAGAGATACACAAGGCAGAGATACGTAGAGAGGTTATTCACTTCTGGAGTTAAAATCCTCCTACCAAATAGCTCTAGCCTCACCGAAGTCACTCCAGAACTACCAACAAAACTGGAACTCAACCATGGCAAATGTCAAACATTAGGAAAAATACTTTCAAAACCATGCTATCAGCCAAGGCAGGCAGTGCATGGTCAACCATCATACCCCTAAAAAGGCAATATTTTCTGCTTATCTGCATTTTCAATTAAAAAGAACAAATACAGTGACCATTCTGGGCATTAAGATCTCAAACTCGCCCAGTGACCAATACTTAGCGCAGATCACATGGGGAGCCGTGGGACTGTGTTTGAAAGCATTTGGTGCCTGACCTAAAGAGGAGTTCTTCAGCCTACTATACATGAAACTACTGGCACATATATTGACCTTCTTGTGGCTCTGGATGCATGAGCTGCTAATGCAGCGTTGTGCCTTTTTTTTAAATCCCACTCTTCCTTAAGACCCACCTTTAATATTTCACCAAGGCACCTAACTTCATGGACACAATTGTATACGTGAAACAGACTGGCTACAGAAACTCCCTGTCAGATCCAAATATATGCCTGAAACACTTTGCATATCACTAAAAAATAGAAATTTGTGATCTCCAGTTAGGCCTGCAGACACTGCACAATTTGCCCTGACTGAGGCAAAACACCACAGTTAAACATTTTTCCTCTTTATAAAAAATAATTCGCTCTGCAGGATCACTCTGAAGACTAATAGATGAAGAATTAGTACAGGCCATGCAAAAGACCGAGAGACGACAGGCTGATTAAGGAACATCTGAATCTGTGTCCCTGGTGTTACAATCCACAGCAATCTTTGTCCCTCCATAAAATGTTATCATATATCATCAAAGCATCTGAGATAGGACAAGCAGCTCAGTTAAAGCTTTTTAATATCATCTATAGCTGTACAAAAAACAATGCATCAATTTAGCCGTATTTACTTAATATCAGTTATACACAAATTTGAGGAAAGAAGATATTAGATCATGCGGTAGTAAGGAACAAGCTTTCCTCGGATTGCATATTAACGTAACTGAAGGGATGTGTCCAGCAGCTATAGCTGCTGACTTTCAAACATGGGAACCAGGTTTGACTCAATGCCTCTGATCAACATCCTGTGATTCAGGGCAAATCAATAAATCTCTCTATGCGAAAAAAATATGTGTAACATAGTCTGGTTCTCTTGTAATGCACTCTAATGACCTCAGTCTAAGGTTCCACTATGTAATACTGTAAAAACACAAAAAACTATTCAAGTTATGGTGTCTTTCTCCTGCAAATCCAAAATGATTTCCACGCTATGCAATGCAGGAGATGATGTTGTGGGAAATATATTGGTGATACAAAAAAATAAATCCATCTTTTTGGTGACATTTTTATAGTTAGTGTCAAAGGGTCTCTCCCCTTCCAAACTGCAGATCCTGTCCAAAATATTGGAATGACCAAAACACAATTATCAAATATGTTACAAATCAGAGCTACTCAGAGCCACCACCGCACATGCATACAGAAATTAAATGGTGATGCCCCTTTTCTCCCAAAAAATACTCCGACTTACCAGGCTCCTCATCATTAAGGAGCCCAGTAGTGACATTGTTATGACTGTTCAAGGAGAAGCAGTCAAGAGTGTGTTGGGAGTAGGAGAGGCATTTCACAAATTTACCATTATTCTAATCCTACATCCCATACCTGCTCTTCCTGACATGTCTTTGGACCTGTCTTTGGATTGCACAGCTAGGGTGAAAACTGAAAGGGAGGAGAAGGATAGGCACCATCATGCACTGTGTAACTCAAGTAAACTATCTCCTGATTGAAATCAAGATCACAAACCTAACACAACGAATTGTAAAGAAAAGCAACATTTATTTTATTAATCTACTAACTACTAATCTTGGGTTTGGGAGTAGCGTGATACTCCCCAAAAAGCTCTTCAATGCCTTGTCAGGAGTTGTAAAAACTATATGAATATGTTTACAACATCACTTTCAAAAGAAGAAGGAAGTGTGTAATACCTGCAGACTGCATTCTGTTGCAGCCCGGCATATAGCTCACCAGGATGTGTCTGAAGAATGCTGTTTCTCAGGCACAAGCCTGAAGAACAATATTATTGCATACTCCATAGCATTTGAGGGATGATATGTCTTATGGAGGGAATAACAATGGAAGATAAAAGAGATTATGTATCACTTAGTGGTAGATTTGGAGACACCTCTTCAAGTCTATGAAAATGAACAGGGCAAAGAACTAGAAGGAGGACTGGGGTATCCAAAGCAATCCAAGTTGCTGCGAAATGTGCACTGACCACCGTCACTCTTTTAGATTTTTTTCCGCAATTTCACATCATGTTTGAGCACTGAACTGTTTTGGAACATTTCACCAGAATTGTGTGGATGGATTTGCGTAATCCTTCTGGGGCAGGTGATCAAACATCTGCAGCACTAGTGGAATGCTATGCTGGTCCTTGAGGATTGAAGCTGCTTGACCATGTGATGGCTGATCTTCCAACCCTTCTTTAGGTCCATGTTAATAATAATAAGAGACATTTTAAAACACTTTGGACAAGATTTACTGGAAAGTTTACTGAAAAGTGGGGCAGCGCGGTGCTGTGCCAAAATTGGCAGCACCACGCTGCGTCACTTTAGAAACGCAGAGATGCGCCAGTTTTATTAGAATACGGTGCACCCCTGCTTTTTCCCCTGCACTGGTGCTAAATTTACCTGCCAGCGTGTAGTGAATTGTGTGTTTTGACCACTGACTTTTTGTTGCACCACTTTGCACCTGGATTAGCTGTCTAGTGTTCACCAGTTGCAGACTACATTTTGTATTCAGTTTAGCTGCCTATTGACTTTATCATAGCATTAGACACTGCCATGTGAAAAGATGTTCGTATTTTTCCACATTGTAAACTGTGCTTGTTTTTGTGCTTTTTCTCACCAAGGGCTTTGGTTGATAAGGATGTACTCGAACGGCAGGGAACAGCCTCGTTTTGATTGGACACCTTGGGATTGTGGCCAAACCCCAACGTGTTATTCTCAAAGCATATCTAAACTAGCCAGCATGTTGGAATTACGAAATGAGGGCGGGGTTTCCAGAAGGCTCCTTTTGTTTTTTTAAGATATAAAAAGACCCAGTGCAACAGTGAGAGAGAGTGAGTGGCCTCAATCAGGATTCTTGACGTCAGATGCCTGATATCTGTCCCATGAGGGTGGAGATCTCTTTCTCACAGTCAAACGGGGTCATCGTCTTGCTGGCATGAGAAAGATGGAGAGCTTGGGAGGCCCTACGGTGATTAATTTTTACTTCATTATTTGCTTTGCAGTATAATATAATATAAATACATATATTTGCTGTGTACATTGCAATGGAGAATCATTTGGGTATATTTTCCTTTCATTGCTGTGACTATTTTTAAAAGTGTGCTTTCAACATTCTAATCTCCTTTTAGGAACATCGTGGTGAAACAATAACAAATGTCTCCTTTGATCTGAGAAGTGCATTCCAGAGATTTTTGTCAGCTCAGTCATTAGTAAAAGCAAAACACGGCGCCAACGTGGGCACCCTTGCATCAATTGTGCAAAGGATGTCTGCGTTAAAGGGTTTCATTGTTTATATGCAGGAATGTTTCCCTTCCTGCACATAAACAATCAACATAAACAATCATTTCAAAATGATGCTTTGGCACTTCTGTGTGTGCTATTTGCAGAAGTGCCAAAGCGTCATTTTGAAATGATTGTTTATGAGCAGGAAGAGACACCTTCCTGCATGTAAACAATGATTACTGGCATTCTGCAGCACGCATAGAAAAAGCACAGAACGAGGAGGAATAAAAGTATTCCTCCTCGTTGAGCCTTGGTAATGCCAACTCTGGGGTGGCATTAGATTTTGACGTTGCCTCAGCTTCAAAATGCAATGGGTGTTGCTGTGGCACACCCACAGCAACATCAGTTGCACGCCCCTTCCACAAAAAGTGCTTGTGTGAAGGGGCCGTATTTACAAGGTGGGGTTAAGCCACAAAAAGTGGCTTAACGCCACCTTGTAAATACGGCACATGGCATAGCGCCACCGGAGCATCACATAAAGTGACGCTTCAGTGGTGCTAAGGGGTCATAAATATGCCCTTTTTCTCCGTACTTTTACTTTTCATTGATTTTTGGCCCTGTTTTATTAAAAAAGAAAAAAACAATTCCCTGGTCAGTGTCTTCACCTTCCTCTACATTTCTATTAAAAATACAGGTCTTTTACATGAGAAGACATGGGTGAAGGTTACCTTCCTAGCCCAAGCTGTGAAACTCTGATTCTGGTAAGTGGATTGGAGACAGCCATATCATGTTTTTTAAGGTGCCTTTAAACATGCCTGTTCCTTTTGTGGACGTTCAGGTATGTTATGCTTTAAATAATCAATTTATTTAATGAATACTTCATTTAATGAGTGAATGTGTTCTGTAGAAGTCCAAATAACATAACGTAGCATACCAAAGTTGCTCAGACTAAGAAGTTTGAGGGTGCAGTAAACAAGTTCAAAGGATAGTCTCACAGTTCAAAGTGGATGTTTAATGATTACACGGGAACAGAGATAAAGGTACAGAAAAATCATATTACCCAAACAGATGATTTGCACCGTTGTTAAGAAGTCCAAAAACCCTACAGGACTGAGAAAACGAATTCAAGTAGAATAAGGCAAGCAATCGTTATGACATATGTACAAAACCTGATGTCATATTTATCAATTGTTCACTCAGCGCAATGCAGAAATCCCCCTTGCTGTGCTGCATGAAAGGGAATGGGTAGGAATGCATTGTATGTAACATTGTGAAGCACATTCCTGTCCTTTCCTTGCATTGGGGCACTTTGGCTGTGTAGCATCAATGTAGGCACTTTTGCATTATGGTGCAATGGTGCCTACATTGTGAGCACCTTCCTGCACAAAAATAATCCTGAGAGGGGAAGCACACATAGATAGAGGCAAAAACAAGGAGAAATACAGATTTTTCTCTTCGTTATGCCTTCCTCGGGAAACGTAGCATTTTGATGCAGTCCCATTTCTACCACTAATGGTAAATCTGGTAATGCGCACACATTCATGTGTGGATGCATGGGAACACCCATGCTCCACCCAAATCAAATCAAATCAAATCATTAACATTTATAAAGCACGCTACTCACCCGTGCGGGTCTCAAGGTGCTAGGGGAAAGGGGGGGGGGTTACTGCTGCTCGAAAAGCCAGGTTTTTAGGAGTCTCCGGAATGCAGAGTGGTCCTGGGTGGTCCTGAGGCTGGTGGGGAGGGAGTTCCAGGTCTTGGCTGCCAGGAAGGAGAAAGACCTCCCACCCGCCGTGGAGCGGCGGATGCGAGGGACGGCAGCGAGCACGAGGCCAGAGGAACGGAGGAGGTGGGTGGGGACGTAGAAGCTGAGGTGTCGGTTGAGGTATTCCGGTCCCTTGTTGTGGAGGGCTTTGTGTGCGTGGGTGAGAAGTCGAAAGGTGATCCTTTTGCTGACTGGGAGCCAATGCAGGTATCTCAGGTGTGCGGAGATGTGGCTGTTGCGGGGTACGTCGAGGATGAGGCGGGCCGAGGCGTTTTGAATGCGTTGCAGGCGATTTTGGAGTTTGGCGGTGGTCCCAGCGTAGAGGGTGTTGCCGTAGTCCAGGCGGCTCGTGACGAGGGCGTGGGTCACGGTTTTTCTAGTGTCGGCGGGGATCCAGCGGAAGATCTTGTGGAGCATGCAGACGGTGAGGAAGCAGGCGGAGGACACGGCGTTGACTTGCTTGGTCATGGTGAGAAGGGGGTCCAAGATGAAGCTGAGGTTGCGGGCGTGGTCTGAGGGGGTCGGTGCGGTGCCGAGGGCCGTGGGCCACCAGGAGTCGTCCCAGGCGGACGGGCTGTTGCCGAGGATGAGGACTTCCGTTTCGTCAGAGTTCAGCTTTATGCGGCTGAGCCTCATCCAATCTGCGACGTCCTTCATCCCCTCTTGTAGGTTGGTCTTGGCGCTGGCGGGGTCCTTGGTGAGGGAGAGTATAAGTTGGGTGTCGTCGGCGTAGGAGGTGATGATGATGTCGTGCTTGCGTACGATGTTGGCGAGGGGGCTCATGTAGACATTGAAGAGTGTCGGGCTGAGCGATGAGCCTTGCGGTACGCCACAGATGATCTCAGTGGGGTCTGAGCGAAACGGTGGGAGGTAAACTCTTTGGGAACGGTTTGAGAGGAATGAGGCGATCCAGTCCAGGGCCTGGCCTTGGATCCCGGTGGAGCGGAGGCGGGTGATTAGGGTGCGGTGACAGACGGTGTCGAAGGCAGCCGAGAGGTCGAGGAGGATGAGGGCGACTGTTTCACCGTTGTCCATCAGGGTTCTGATGTCGTCTGTGACTGAGATGAGAGCGGTTTCCGTGCTGTGGTTGGTTCGGAATCCGGTTTGTGAAGGGTCGAGTAGGTTGTTGTTTTCCAGGAAGGTGGTCAGCTGTTTGTTGACGGTCTTCTCTATTACCTTGGCTGGGAAAGGCAGGAGAGAGATGGGGCGGAAGTTTTTCAGGTCGCTCAGGTCAGCCGTAGGTTTCTTTAGAAGGGCGTTGACTTCGGCGTGTTTCCAGCATTCGGGGAAGGTAGCAGAAGAAAAAGAAGAGTTGATGATGGCCTGGAGGTGCGGGGCGATGATGTCGTCGGCTTTATTAAAGATGAAGTGAGGGCAGGGGTCCGAAGGGGCGCCGGAGTGGATAGAGTTCATGATGGATTTGGTTTCTTCAGTGTTGATGTGGGTCCAGTTGTAGAGGGTGAAGGCCGGGGGTGTGGGTTCGGTGATGTTTGGTTGGGTCTGGTGTCTGAAGCTGTCGTGGAGGTCGCTGATCTTGCGATGGAAGAAGGTGGCGAGGGATTCGCACAAATCCTGTGAGGGCGTGACGGCGTTGGCGTTGGAGAACTCCTTGACGATGCTGAAAAGTTCTCTGCTGTTGTGGCTGTTTTTGTCCAGTCTGTCGGTGAAAAAGTTCCTTTTGGCAGCGCGGATCAGGTGGTGGTGTTCGCGGGTAGCGTTCTTGAGGGCGGTCATGTTGTCAGCGGTGTGGTCCTTGCGCCAGGCCTTCTCGAGGGTGCGACAAGTTTTCTTTGATTCTTTGAGGGTGTCAGAGAACCAGAGAGGTTTTTTGGTGTTGGTCTGTCGATGCGTGCGTTTGAGGGGAGCAAGGTTGTCTGCGCAGTTGGAGATCCAGTTTGTGAGGCTGAGGGCTGCGTCGGGGTCGGTGGTGAGGGTGGGTTGGTTGGCGGCGAGTGCGGAGAAGAGTTGCTCTTCGGGGATCTTGTTCCACTGTCGACGAGGGATGGGTTGAGTGCGGAGGTGGCGGGTCTCGCGTCGGGATGTTAAGTGGACACAGCTGTGGTCGGTCCAGTGTAGAGCGGAGGTGTGGCTGAAGAAGATGTGTTTGCTGGCGGAGAAGATAGAGTCGAGCGTGTGTCCGGCGATGTGGGTGGCGGTGTTCACCAGTTGCTTGAGGCCGAGGTTGGCGAGGTTGTCGAGCAGGGCGGTGGTGTTGGGGTCGTTGTTCTGTTCCAGATGGAAGTTGAGGTCGCCTAGGAGGATGTAGTCCGGCGAGGTGAGGGCGTGCGGGGAGATGAAGTCGGCGATGGCGTCGCTGAAAGGGGCACGCGGTCCGGGGGGACGGTAGACGAGGGATCCTCTGAGGGTGGTCCTGGGGTCGGTGCGAATTTGAAAATGCAGATGTTCAGCGGCGAGAGGGGTGTCTTCGGTGGAGGTGGTGACGCTGATGGAGTCTTTGAAGACGATGGCGATACCTCCTCCTACTTGGTTGGTGCGGTCTTTTCTGGAGATCTTGTAGCCTTCGGGGATGGCAGTGGCGATGTCTGGAGCTGATGAGGCGTTCATCCAGGTTTTCGTTATGAAGGCGACGTCCGGAGCTGTGGAGTCCAGGAGGTCCCAGAGTTCAACGGCGTGCTTGTGGACAGAGCGAGCGTTGACCAGGATGCACTTGAGGTGGTTGATGGCGCGTGGGCTGGTGGTCGTGGTAGTTGCGTGGTGGAAGATGCGTTTGTAGGAGTTACAGGCGAAGGGTCCATGGGTGCGCTTGGGGTGGGCTTGGAAGCAGGTGTTGGAGCACCCGGGGTTGAGGGCGTGGAGGGTGGTGGGGTCGTAGCGGGTCAGCGGGGTAGGGGAGGGCTGGGGACCAGGGGTCGTGTCGCTGGGCGCGGGCCAGGCGTGGACGGGCGCAGACGGGCTTGCCTCTGGCGCGCCAGCGGCGCGCCAGCGGCCGCCATAAGAGGGAGGAGGGGGGGGAGGGGTCTGCTGGGGGCGAATGGGAGCTGGGGGGCGGGGGCATGCAGGAGGTCGCGGCGGGAAAGCGCGAGGGAGGGGGGGACAGGTAGAGTGAGAAGAGCTGGGGGAGGGGGCTTTAAGGGTGGAGGGGGGGTTAGTGTTAGAGTTTTAGGAGAATAGGGAGATAGATAGGAGTAGGGTTGAAAAGATAGGGGAGGGGGGGTGGTAGAGGTGGGTGAGGGTGAGAGGTAGAGTGAGAGGATAGGGAGATAGGTAACAGAGAGGTGTCGGGACGGGGGGAGAGATAGGGAAATAGATAGATGGAGAGATAGGTGGAGAGATAGAAAAATAGGTAGATAGGAGGAGGGGGTGAGTGAGGGAGTTAGGTGGAGAGATAGGTAGAGGAGTGAGGGAGGCAGGTAGCGAAAGGGTAGATGTGGGTGATAGTGAGAGATAGGTGGAGAGATAGAGGGGGGTGAGGCAGGAGCAGGAGGGCAGAGACAGGGGCGGGAAGAGACAGGAGTCGGAGAGGACCGAAGAACAGAAGAAGCGAAGAACACAGAAGACCGGAAGAATACAGAAGAACCTAAGAACACAGAAGAACAGAAGAGAAGAACACAGAAGACCGGAAGAACACCGAAGAACAGAAGAGAAGAACACAGAAGACCGGAAGAACACAGAAGAACCGAAGAACACAGAAGAACAGAAGAGAAGAACACAGAAGACCGGAAGAACACAGGAGAACAGAAGAACACAGAGGAAGATGCAGGGGACGAAGAAGCAGAAGAGCACACGAACAGAAGATCAACAAAGAAGATACAGAAGACGAAGAGCAGAAGGCAGAAGACCACAGAGCAAGATGAGGAAGAAGAGAGGCGACAGGAGAGGCTGAGGAGCACACAGAAGAAGAGAGAAGACGGGGAGGAGAAGAGTACAGAAGAAGATTGCAGAGGAGGAGCGAGGAGGAAGAGACAGAGAGGAGGAAAAGAAGCAGGAGCAGGAGAGAGGGTGAGTAGCGCGGGGCAGGGCGAGGGGCTGGGAGGTGGGGGGTACTTACTGTGAGGTGGGTCTCAGGAACTCAGGAACCTGGAGGAGCTGGAGGAGCTGCAGCGGCAGGGGGAGCGACCTACCCTTGGGTCAAGGGTCGCTACCACTGTCGCGCAGCGGCCGCCATAAGAGGGAGGAGGGGGGAGGGGTCAGCTGGGGGCGAATGGGAGCTGGGGGGCGGGGGCGTGCAGGAGGTCGCGGCGGGAAAGCGCGAGGGGGGACAGGTAGAGTGAGAAGAGCTCGGGGAGGGGGGTTTAAGGGTGGAGGGGGGGTGAGTGTTAGAGTTTTAGGAGAATAGGGAGATAGATAGGAGTAGGGTTGAAAAGATAGGGGAGGGGGGTGGTAGAGGTGGGTGAGGGTGAGAGGTAGAGTGAGAGGATAGGGAGATAGGTAACAGAGGGGGTGTCGGGACGGGGGGAGAGATAGGGAAATAGATAGATGGAGAGATAGGTGGAGAGATAGAAAAATAGGTAGATAGGAGGAGGGGGTGAGTGAGGGAGTTAGGTGGAGAGATAGGTAGAGGAGTGAGGGAGGCAGGTAGTGAAAGGGTAGATGTGGGTGATAGTGAGAGATAGGTGGAGAGATAGAGGGGGGTGAGGCAGGAGCAGGAGTGCAGAGACAGGGGCGGGAAGAGACAGGAGTCGGAGAGGACCGAAGAACAGAAGAAGCGAAGAACACAGAAGACCGGAAGAACACAAAAGAACCGAAGAACACAGAAGAACAGAAGACAAGAACACAGAAGACCGGAAGAACACAGAAGAACCGAAGAACACAGAAGAACAGAAGAGAAGAACACAGAAGACCGGAAGAACACAGAAGAACCGAAGAACACAGAAGAACAGAAGAGAAGAACACAGAAGACCGGAAGAACACAGGAGAACAGAAGAGCACAGAGGGAGATGCAGGGGACGAAGACGCAGAAGAGCAGACGAACAGAAGATCAACAAAGAAGATACAGAAGACGAAGAGCAGAAGGCAGAAGACCACAGAGCAAGATGAGGAAGAAGAGAGGGGACAGGAGAGGCTGAGGAGCACACAGAAGAAGAGAGAAGACGGGGAGGAGAAGAGTACAGAAGAAGATTGCAGAGGAGGAGCGAGGAGGAAGAGACAGAGAGGAGGAAAAGAAGCAGGAGCAGGAGAGAGGGTGACTAGCGCGGGGCAGGGCGAGGGGCTGGGAGGTACTTACTGTGAGGTGGGTCTCAGGAACTCAGGAACCTGGAGGAGCTGGAGGAGCTGCAGCGGCAGGGGGAGCGACCTACCCTTGGGTCAAGGGTCGCTAGCACTGTCGCGCAGCGGCCGCCATAAGAGGGAGGAGGGGGGGAGGGGTCAGCTGGGGGCGAATGGGAGCTGGGGGGTGGGGGCGTGCAGGAGGTCGCGGCGGGAAAGCGCGAGGGAGGGGGGGACAGGTAGAGTGAGAAGAGCTGGGGGAGGGGGCTTTAAGGGTGGAGGGGGGGTTAGTGTTAGAGTTTTAGGAGAATAGGGAGATAGATAGGAGTAGGGTTGAAAAGATAGGGGAGGGGGGGTGGTAGAGGTGGGTGAGGGTGAGAGGTAGAGTGAGAGGATAGGGAGATAGGTAACAGAGGGGGTGTCGGGACGGGGGGAGAGATAGGGAAATAGATAGATGGAGAGATAGGTGGAGAGATAGAAAAATAGGTAGATAGGAGGAGGGGGTGAGTGAGGGAGTTAGGTGGAGAGATAGGTAGAGGAGTGAGGGAGGCAGGTAGCGAAAGGGTAGATGTGGGTGATAGTGAGAGATAGGTGGAGAGATAGAGGGGGGTGAGGCAGGAGCAGGAGGGCAGAGACAGGGGCGGGAAGAGACAGGAGTCGGAGAGGACCGAAGAACAGAAGAAGCAAAGAACACAGAAGACCGGAAGAATACAGAAGAACCTAAGAACACAGAAGAACAGAAGAGAAGAACACAGAAGACCGGAAGAACACCGAAGAACAGAAGAGAAGAACACAGAAGACCGGAAGAACACAGAAGAACCGAAGAACACAGAAGAACAGAAGAGAAGAACACAGAAGACCGGAAGAACACAGGAGAACAGAAGAACACAGAGGAAGATGCAGGGGACGAAGAAGCAGAAGAGCACACGAACAGAAGATCAACAAAGAAGATACAGAAGACGAAGAGCAGAAGGCAGAAGACCACAGAGCAAGATGAGGAAGAAGAGAGGCGACAGGAGAGGCTGAGGAGCACACAGAAGAAGAGAGAAGACGGGGAGGAGAAGAGTACAGAAGAAGATTGCAGAGGAGGAGCGAGGAGGAAGAGACAGAGAGGAGGAAAAGAAGCAGGAGCAGGAGAGAGGGTGAGTAGCGCGGGGCAGGGCGAGGGGCTGGGAGGTGGGGGGTACTTACTGTGAGGTGGGTCTCAGGAACTCAGGAACCTGGAGGAGCTGGAGGAGCTGCAGCGGCAGGGGGAGCGACCTACCCTTGGGTCAAGGGTCGCTACCACTGTCGCGCAGCGGCCGCCATAAGAGGGAGGAGGGGGGAGGGGTCAGCTGGGGGCGAATGGGAGCTGGGGGGCGGGGGCGTGCAGGAGGTCGCGGCGGGAAAGCGCGAGGGGGGACAGGTAGAGTGAGAAGAGCTCGGGGAGGGGGGTTTAAGGGTGGAGGGGGGGTGAGTGTTAGAGTTTTAGGAGAATAGGGAGATAGATAGGAGTAGGGTTGAAAAGATAGGGGAGGGGGGTGGTAGAGGTGGGTGAGGGTGAGAGGTAGAGTGAGAGGATAGGGAGATAGGTAACAGAGGGGGTGTCGGGACGGGGGGAGAGATAGGGAAATAGATAGATGGAGAGATAGGTGGAGAGATAGAAAAATAGGTAGATAGGAGGAGGGGGTGAGTGAGGGAGTTAGGTGGAGAGATAGGTAGAGGAGTGAGGGAGGCAGGTAGCGAAAGGGTAGATGTGGGTGATAGTGAGAGATAGGTGGAGAGATAGAGGGGGGTGAGGCAGGAGCAGGAGTGCAGAGACAGGGGCGGGAAGAGACAGGAGTCGGAGAGGACCGAAGAACAGAAGAAGCGAAGAACACAGAAGACCGGAAGGACACAAAAGAACCGAAGAACACAGAAGAACAGAAGACAAGAACACAGAAGACCGGAAGAACACAGAAGAACCGAAGAACACAGAAGAACAGAAGAGAAGAACACAGAAGACCGGAAGAACACAGAAGAACCGAAGAACACAGAAGAACAGAAGAGAAGAACACAGAAGACCGGAAGAACACAGGAGAACAGAAGAGCACAGAGGGAGATGCAGGGGACGAAGACGCAGAAGAGCAGACGAACAGAAGATCAACAAAGAAGATACAGAAGACGAAGAGCAGAAGGCAGAAGACCACAGAGCAAGATGAGGAAGAAGAGAGGGGACAGGAGAGGCTGAGGAGCACACAGAAGAAGAGAGAAGACGGGGAGGAGAAGAGTACAGAAGAAGATTGCAGAGGAGGAGCGAGGAGGAAGAGACAGAGAGGAGGAAAAGAAGCAGGAGCAGGAGAGAGGGTGACTAGCGCGGGGCAGGGCGAGGGGCTGGGAGGTGGGGGGTACTTACTGTGAGGTGGGTCTCAGGAACTCAGGAACCTGGAGGAGCTGGAGGAGCTGCAGCGGCAGGGGGAGCGACCTACCCTTGGGTCAAGGGTCGCTACCACTGTCGCGCAGCGGCCGCCATAAGAGGGAGGAGGGGGGGAGGGGTCAGCTGGGGGCGAATGGGAGCTGGGGGGTGGGGGCGTGCAGGAGGTCACGGCGGGAAAGCGCGAGGGAGGGGGGGACAGGTAGAGTGAGAAGAGCTGGGGAGGAGGGTTAAAGGGTGGAGGGGGGGTGAGTGTTAGAGTTTTAGGAGAATAGGGAGATAGATAGGAGTAGGGTTGAAAAGATAGGAGAGGGGGGGTGGTAGAGGTGGGTGAGGGTGAGAGGTAGAGTTAGAGGATAGGGAGATAGGTAACAGAGGGGGTGTCGGGACGGGGGGAGAGATAGGGAAATAGATAGATGGAGAGATAGGTGGAGAGATAGAAAAATAGGTAGATAGTAGGAGGGGGTGAGTGAGGGAGTTAGGTGGAGAGATAGGTAGAGGAGTGAGGGAGGCAGGTAGCGAAAGGGTAGATTTGGGTGATAGTGAGAGATAGGTGGAGAGATAGAGGGGGGTGAGGCAGGAGCAGGAGGGCAGAGACAGGGGCGGGAAGAGACAGGAGTCGGAGAGGACCGAAGAACAGAAGAAGCGAAGAACACAGAAGACCGGAAGAACACAGAAGAACCGAAGAACACAGAAGAACAGAAGAGAAGAACACAGAAGACGGAAGAACACAGAAGAACCGAAGAACACAGAAGAGAAGAACACAGAAGACCGGAAGAACACAGAAGAACCGAAGAACACAGAAGAACAGAAGAGAAGAACACAGAAGACCGGAAGAACACAGGAGAACAGAAGAACACAGAGGAAGATGCAGGGGACGAAGAAGCAGAAAAGCAGACGAACAGAAGATCAACAAAGAAGATGCAGAAGACGAAGAGCAGAAGGCAGAAGGGGCGAGGGAGGGGGGGACAGGTAGAGTGAGAAGAGGTGGGGGAGGGGGGTTTAAGGGTGGAGGGGGGGTGAGTGTTAGAGTTTTAGGAGAATAGGGAGATAGATAGGAGTAGGGTTGAAAAGATAGGGGAGGGGGGGTGGTAGAGGAGGGTGAGAGGTAGAGTGAGAGGATAGGGAGATAGGTCTTCTTCTCTGGGGCAGAGTAACGCAAGCCAGTGATTTGCACTTCCTTGTGTAACTTGAAATTTACCAAGTCATGCAGGACGATGAAAGGTGGCCTTGTGCACCTTTACAGATATTACTTTAGTGTTGTGTTACTTTTGCATTCCCTTACATGGTTCAAGGGCAATGCAACACTGTGATGAATATGCCCAAGATATTCTGATATTTAAATTCCACCTGGTAGTTTGCCTTTTGACCATGGTAAAAACATCTAATAAGCTAATCATGAGTCATTAGTGGGTCTCATTAATAGTTGAAAAATTTGCCCTGTGTCTGCTGGTACCAATTACCACCAAATACTCTATCAGATATTGACTTGCGCTCCTGATTTCTGGATACCTGGAGAAGGATATGATATGTCCCTGTAATACATAACTGGATGTATTTCCATAGATACAGCCCAGTTGCAGAATGCTAGAGGCTTGCACTTTTACAAATACCTGGCTGAAGAATTCTTGGCAACTTAGCAACTTCAGGAGGGCTGAAAATTGTACCTTTGCTGTCAATAAACGAGAACCGAACTCCAGTTCTGAAGTGGAAATGTAAACATTCCGAGAACCAGATCTGGTGAATCTAGGATACAACCCAGGATACATGATCATCAAGGCTACCCGTAAGTGGTTTTTGCCACTCAGGATAGATGTAGTCAAGAGGAATGCTTAGAGATATCTCTTGTACTAGTTAGAATTTTGTCTTCACACACGCATTATGAGTGGCCTGGTTTGTGATCCGGAACTCCCCACATAGGAATTGGAAATTCAGGGGAGGGAGGGTTATTCCTGATTATGGGAAAATTGTAAGAAACATGCAGAAAGCAGTATTCCAACAGTGATGCCCAAATGTTTTCTCTCATTTTCCTGCAGACATTTACTTGGAGACTTTGCCTGCCTCCAACAGGTGACATCTCTGGGTAAAAAACTCCTGAGCTGCAGTGTTCCCACACTTGTTTCTAATCTCCTTTGACATTTTACCCCTGTGACCAACCAATAAAAAAATGAGAGGGCTGGACTCCACATGACTGGTGTGCTTCTTTACCCCAAAGAGGATCACTTTGTCTTATTGAAATTCTGTTCTTGGCAATTGCATTCTAAGCCTACGGAGATGCAAAGATTCTTGGAGCCTAGACTTAGCTTAATTATGTTTTTGGAAGGTACGTCTGTGTATGGCTGCTACTTAAACTGCATTCATTTGGATTGAGATGTCGAGCAGGAGGGTTCCATTCCTTTTACTCTTAGCCATCGGCAATACTCGAGCTTCATGCCAGACCTTCATTTATTTATCCACCATGCCACCTCAGACTAGATCCAGCTATACGCAAATTTGCCTTGCTCCTGTTTCACTAGGAACAGTCCATGCCAAACTGACAAGCCAGGTACCCTCTGAATGGGAACCCATGCAACACCCAGACAGTCTAGTTGGGCCTCGCCAGAGAGGTGAAACATGTTGGGGCACAGGGCATCGTATCCACATCTGAGCATACGCTTGTTTTAACTATTAACACCTCAATTTAAAAGTTATTGGTCTCCACAAACCATCTCTTTGTAAATTTGATTTGTCGATTACATTCTGTAATGTGTACTGATAAATGTGCCTATACAAATAATACTCCAAACTCCTACTTTAAGGTTTCTTTCTTGCACAATTTATTGTTTCAGATGAAGAAGATCAGGAGAAACTATGGGACAGTTCAAACACATGTGAATGTAGTCATTCCATGCGTATCAAGCTCCCCCTCCCAAGATTACAAGAGGAAGAAGCACCCTTAGAATCGCAGATGATAGTTACCGTGAAGAGAAATGTGCTATTTATTTATGGCCAAATCAGAGTGAGCCATACCCAAACTGCAGCGTACCTACACTCTTCATCTCTATACCAAAGCATTTCATGGGCGATCACTTTACAGCTATTAAAATATACATTTTGTGTAAGATATAGTTATTTAATCCCTTTTTAGCAATTACAACTTTAGTGTGTGCTCTTGGTCAGCAATATTGATATGATAATTCAAATCCATCCTAAAAATTACTATTTCAGAAGTGACAAGGAAGCATATATTTTTGATAACGACCATTTGGTATACCTAGGACTTCCTAATTTTATTTTAAATGTATAAACACCAGTCAGTCACGCCCTAAGGTAAATAACCTATATCAATGTTTGAGGAAAACAGTGCTGAATACAGAATTCCCTCTACTCCCACCGATAGTAAACTGCGATCAAATGAAAAGGAGGCGAAAAAGAAGTGCATTTTTTGATTTGTTATTGAGGGGCCAAAAAGGTTGCTTGGTTATAGAAATCAGCAACAAGGAAGAATGGTTTCATATTTGTCTGTTAGCAATTTAGTTTTCCAGGATGTCACTAAAATACGTTGTTTATTTTTCCTATTATTCTTTTCACATTTGGTCCAATTACTGTCTGTACATTGCACAGCATTTGGGGATAATTAAAACAACATATGACCTCATGTCAGTGATTTTTCTCGGTTACTGTTTGCAAAAGTGGCTAATTCACGAGTGTCCTATACCAACAGTGTCCATAAGCGCTCACTTGTCAAACATCCTTTGCATTAATGATTCTTTAATGGTGAAGTGCAAGTACCCCTTGAAAATGTATTGTCAAAAGGTGCTTCGGAAAGGGAGGAAAGCCGTACCCAACACTGTCCTCACAACAAGAGCACAATAATATCATGCTTAGCTGCAAGATGGCTAAATGATATGTGTGACAGCCAGTCCTGATATTTTAACCAAAAGCCTTTTGTGAGATGGGATTGTTCAGTCCATACATACAAAATTACGTGCCCTATTGCGAGGAGGCTTGGTTTAGTTAATCTTGTAATGGCATTATTCTATTTGGTATATCTGGATCTAAATCCTTCCATCACAAAACTTGTCAGAGGATTGGGAAACTCATGCTCACCCAGTAATAGAATCCTTTTCTTCACGGCTGCAGGGCCGGCTCTAGGGCGGTGCGACCGGTACCACCACACCGGGTGCTTACTTCAGTGGGGGCACTGTGTTTAAAGGTACATTATGGCTTTAAAAGCACCTGCTGCTGCGTTCTTTCCCTCCAGTGATTTTCAGTCAGCAATAAAATATGTCAAGATGACTCTAGTGATTAATGTTCTGCCTGGAGAGAGATGGCGTTTTCTCTAGTGTAGTTTTGAGGTAGTGCAAAGGATTAATATGCCTGCTGCAAAACTTGTAGCATGAAGATCATAAAGTGCAAATAATGCAAATAGGTCAGTGGGTTGCTACTTTTGTCAGAGAGGTCCTTTTGTTACTTGCAGTTTATAAGTTAAAATCCTAATAAGGAACAGTAAGATATTAAGCGCCGAATTTAAGAAACGTGACGTTTAATCCAAAGTAGCGCCACTTTTCTGGCGCCCCCCCAGCACCACCCTAAGCCACCATGTGTGCACCGTATTTAAGATACCCTGCACCACGGCAGTAGTTAGAACAATAACGTCAACATTTTTTATGCTATAGCGGCGCTTTGCTACACTAGCGACAACAATTTTTACACTAGTGTAGCAAAGTGCAAGGAAGCCCATTGATTTAAATGGGTTTGTCATTTTAATGCCTGCTCTGAGGAGACATTAAAAATGACAGAAAAAATGATGCAGTGAAATTTTTAAATTTCACTGCACTATTTTGTCGGGCCCCATAAGGGGGTAACGCACCCCCTTGCACACATTATGCTTGGTGCAGGGATAATGTGGCACACGGGGTGACATTGCACCACTTTGTAACTATGTCTTGGGGAAAAGGCCATGTTAGCGCCACCTTAGCGTAAAAAAAAAAGACACAAAGGTGGTGCTAAAGTGGCGCAAGGGACTCTTAAATCTGCCCCTCATTGTCACCAAACCACTGCGTGCATACTACAAGGTACAGATTAGAGCATTATGATGTTTTCCCCAGTCTTTCACTGCCCTAATTTTGCAAAAAAGGGTTCATTTGGGTAGAATTCAGTTCATACTATTAAAGAGAACCCCCAACAATAGTATTGCACTGTAAATTCTGAGATTGTGCTTTTCTAGACCAAGCACGTTTAAGCCATACAGCCTAGCAGTATGGATGACATGAGACCCCTACACTTTGCAGTCCTCTGTCCTATGTAACATTTCTTATACACTGATTTACACACATTTGATTGATTGTCTCTGTGCAATGTATGTGCAATGTAAAGAGCTCTGACACTATGGGCTAATTCACTTAAATGCCAGGGGTAGTGGAAGTGACATCATACACCCTTTGACCTTAATGATGTCACAGGAAGTGATGTCACATGACCGTAACCCTTATGACATCACAATACATGCACCCACCCTGACTCACTCATATGCACTCTCTTGCTCACTCTTACTCTAAATCACCTGTACTTTCGAACTCACTCACTTTCACACACACACTATCCCACATACTAACATACATGCTTACACATTTCACACTTTGACATCCAAATCATCTTTCATACACATGCACTCACATAAGATACACTAAAAAGTATTTACATTTATTTACCTAAGATGCCAGGGAAGGTTCAATTCTAGATCCTGCTGTTCCACTTTCATTGTAATGAAAAAGAGCAGGAAAAGAGACTGGAGCTGATCCTGGCACCACTGTGTTATTGGCACTAATTGTTCCACCCCATAGACCAGGGGTTGCAAAGACAGTGCCAGAGATCACAAAGAGCAAGTCAGGGGTCACAAATGACTTTCATGTCTGACATCCTACACTGGCATGAGTAGCACTATAAAACTAATCAAATGCATGTGAGGGAGAGTGGTTATGGAGATTTGAAAGACACTGTTAAATGGTGGTAGTGAGGGAAACCGTAGCGGAGGTGGTCGGTTGAGGGCACCAACAAACATTGTCTCACAGGGTGCCACTAGTGCAAAGTCAGGCCCTACATGGCTGTCCTAAGAAAAACTGAGGGATTGATTCACAAAGGTAAATTTACACCTTTGTGTAACCTTCTGATTATTTGCTAATCACAAAGGTATGTACGAGTAGTATCTTTCTGAGTGCACAGTCTCTGCACATAAAACGTCCTATCGGCCTCCTCTAAAAATAGAGCATTAAATATTATTTTTCTAATAATCTAAAAATCCAATTCATATGAATTAAACTTTCATAACTGTTTTTAAAAATATACAATATTTTTAAAAGTTCTTTAACTTACAATCAAACAAGTACTATATTTGTAGTTTTTAATAAAATAGAAAAATGTATATGTTTCATATTTTAGAAAATAAATGTAAACAATACATTTAATTTTAAAAGTGTATTTATATTTAGTACACGCATCTCCTTTTACATTGTAAATGACATTATTTTAAAAAATAATATACATAAACTATAAAGCTAAAAAGTTGCTTTAAATTAATTCATTTTAAATAATCTCCAACAAGCATTTACTTGCTTATAAATGCAACATTTCAAAATTAACAAATAGATCTAAAATTCATACTCTACATTAACTCAATCATTGTAAATAATTTATATATTGCATTACTAAGATAGATAAATATATATATATATATTAAATGAACAACAAACGTATCCAAAGAAAAGTCAAAGAAAAACAAAACACAAAAACCAATCAAACATAATACAACTAAATCAAACTTTATTATTTACAATTCTAAAAACTATATTGTAATTTGATGGGAGGTGAGGTAGTCTATTCAAAATCAAGTCAGCAAACAGTAAGGAAAATGCGTATCTGAACAAACCGGGGTTACCTATTTTAATTCCAATTCAAAGAAAATCATACAGTGAATGAGATGGGATGTTCCAAACTCAGTTCCATAAACTTTAAAAAACAAACATGTTTTTTGGGGTGTGGATCTGCTTCCAAGTTTAACTCCAATTCAAAATAAGTTATTGGAAGTGTATATATTGGGGGGAGGGGCTGAAGGCTCAAGTTTATTATTCTAACTGAATCCAGGATACATTGTGGAAAGTGCATATAATTGGTAGGAAGGCAGATGTACACTTCTAACTCAGAGTGCACAAACAGTGGAGAAACTGCTCATATCCGGGGGCTCTAATTGACTGTAGCAAATCTGTTGCGCACAGATTGGGGGTAGAGCATATAGGGGGTCATTACAACCCTGGCGGACGGTGTAAAAGGTGGGGTAATACCGCAAACAGGCTGGCGAAAAAAAAGGGAATTACGACCCTGGCGGTAACCGCCAACAAAGACAGCCACTTTAACACTTCGCCCACCACGGCGGTACAGACAAACAGCGTGGCGGTCACCACCAACAGACAGGCGGGAGACAAAGTACGGTCCACACTATTACAACACACCAATCCGCCACCTTTTCCGGAGCGGATTCACAGTGGATAAAAACACGGCAGAAACAGCCTTTGCTATGGGAAAACGCTCACCTCAACACACTCCACGAGGAACGACGACTCCATGGACCCGGAACTCCAAATACTACCTGCCCTTGTCTTTCTGCTCCTGTACGAACAACAGCGACGTAGGCGCAGAACATACCGGTGAGTACTGCATCTATGACACGGGGGAGGGGTGAGGCAAAAGTTAGGGGGACACCCACCAAACACCCCCACCCCCACCCTCGCATATTACAACATACACACCATTGCAGTCAAAAATAGCACATTAACAACCCACAATCCCCCCGGAAGAATGCAAAGACAAAGCGAGATCCGTTCAAATAGTGTAATGTGCCAATATACATGTCATATAAAAATATACTGAATCATATCTCGAAATCTGTCATATTTATATATACAATACAAGAAGTAGTGCAGATATGTACACAACAATGTCCGTGCACCAACAGTCCAAAAATGCATGGGCGAGGCCCACAATAGATACCTGACCAAAATCTGAGAGAACACTGCTGGGGCAACAGATTGAAACACTACAGGCACCTCAGGGGGAAGGGAAGGGGGGGCACCTCAGCCACATGACTGCAAAGCCAGATCCACGACGGGGCTCCATGCCCATTGATGTATCCTGGGGAGTGCAAAGCTACAGTCTCCCAAGTCTCTACAGTGGGTGGCTTGCCCACTGTGCCATCCTTGGGAGTGCAAAGCCACAGTCTCTCAAGTCTCTACAGTGGGTGGCTTGCCCACTGTTCAATCCTGGGGAGTGCAAAGCCACAGTCTCTCAAGTCTCTACAGTGGGTAGTTTTCCCACTGTTCAATCCTGGGGAGTGCAAAGCCACAGTCTCTCAAGTCTCTACAGTGGGTGGTTTGCCCACTGAACAATCCTGGGGAGTGCAAAGCCACAGTCTCTCAAGTCTCTACAGTGGGTGGGTTGACCACTGTTCAATCCTGGGGAGTGCAAAGCCACAGTCTCTCAAGTATTTACAGTGGGTGGGTTGCCCACTGGACCATCCTGGGGAGTGCAAAGCCACATTGACGCAAGTAGATGCAGTTCTCAACTGGTACTGGGTGGGACTGGTGGCCAGACTGGATGAGTCTCCCCGTGAAAGTTCCTGTCCTGTCACTGTCCCAGCTGCACATGGGAGAAGGATGCCTGATGTGGCGGCATATTCATACCCACACGGTGTTTGCCCTGATCAGCGGTCTTCACCATGGCGGTCTTGGCCTTGTTCAGCGGTGCTTTGCCATGGCTGGCTATGGACTGTTCAGCGGTCTTCACCATGGCGGTCTTGGCCTTGTTCAGCGGTGCTTTGCCATGGCTGGCTATGGACTGTTCAGCGGTCTTCACCATGGCTGGCTATGGACTGTTCAGCAGTCTTCACCATGGCGGTCTTGGCCTTGTTCAGCGGTGCTTTGCCATGGCTGGCTATGGACTGTTCAGCGGTGCTTTGCCATGGCGGTCTTGGCCTTGTTTAGCGGTGCTTTGCCATTGCTGGCTATGGACTGTTCAGCGGTCTTCACCATGGCTGGCTATGGAATGTTCAGCGGTCTTCACCATGGCGGTCTTGGCCTTGTTCAGCGGTGCTTTGCCATGGCGGTCTTGGCCTTGTTCAGCGGTGCTTTGCAATGGCGGTCGTGGCCTTGTTCAGCGGTGCTTTGCCATGGCTGGCTATGGACTGTTCAGCGGTAGCCTGAGATGGCGGTTCAGATACTGACATTGGTGTGTGGCATGACGAACTCCACACTGGACATTGGGGTGTGGCATGACGTTCCATCATCGCCCAGCAGGGCTGTGGGATCCTGGTCCCTCCTGGGCACTGACTCCGGCGGTGGTCTCCTGACCAGTGACGATACTCGGGCCCTCCTGGGCACTGACTCTGGCGGTGGTCTCCTGACCAGTAACGATACTCGGGCCCTCCTGGGCACTGACTCTGGCGGTGGTCTCCTGACCAGTAACGATACTCGGGCCCTTCTAGGCACTGACTCTGGCGGTGGTCTCCTGACCAGTAACGATACTCGGGCCCTCCTGGGCACGGACTCTGGCGGTGGTCTCCTGACCAGTAACGATACTCGGGCCCTCCTGGGCACTGACTCTGCTGGTGGTCTCCTGACCAGTAACGATACTTGGGCCCTCCTGGGCAATGACTCTGGCGGTGGTCTCCTGACCAGTAACGACGGTGCTGGCGGTTGTGTCTGGCCCGCCGGAAATGATGGCGCACTTCTCTGCCGTGACACTCACAACAGGCTGGGCAGACTTCCTCGGAACCTTCCCCACCTTCTTTGGAGTTACAGCTGACTCACCAATCGCCTTGGATCCCACTTCACTTGTTGTCCCACCAGGAGTCTTGACACGGTCCCGTCATCCACTCTCCAATTTCGGTGCCTTTACAGGGGGTGGGCTGACAGTGCCTTGGCTCTGGGTCCTACAGCCTGCCCTGGTGGACGGTGCACTCCAAAAACCTGGAACACGCACCACTGGTACTGGAGGCTTTTTGGCTGAGGTGCTAAGACGGGACTGATGAACTGGAGAGGGGGTGGGGGCAAACAGGTCAATTTGACAGAGGGACAGTTTCTGACGGACACTGGGATGGGTAGTTGGAGGGGGTGGTTGTAGGAGGTGTCACTTTAGGTGTATTGGGTGCAGGTGCAGGTACTGGAGGCTGTCGTGAGGTGGATGGATGTTGGGTGAGTGATTGCCGGCGTTTGTGTACTTTGGGAGGGGGCGTCACAGACACACTGGGAGAGGACACAGGGGACGTGTAAATGGCAGTGGAGGTGGTGAGTGCAGGTGAGCGGCTTGTGGTGCTGGGTGTCCTGGTGCGAGTCCTAGTGCCTGTAGATGTGGTGCATGCAGGTGTGTGTGTAGACGAGACTGGGAGGGAGGAGGGAGAAGAGGAGGAGGGGGACACAGTGGAGACAGTGGATGTTGCTGTGTCTGTATGGGTGTGATGCTTGTGTGAGTGCCTGTGGTGTGTGTGGTGCCTATGTTTGCTTGAGCTACTTCTGTGTGTTGACTTGTGTGCCTGCTGGTCTGTAGGTGTGCTTGGGATGGGCTGGGGTACAGGGGATTGGGTCTGGGTGGAGGAGGTTGGAGGGGGGAGGCTGTACACAGGGACAATGGCTGCCATCAGTGCTGAAGCCAGAGATTGCAGGGTTCGCTGAAGGACAGCCTGACCAGAATGAATGCCTTCCAGGAATGCCTTACCATGTTTCAACTCTCGTTCTACACCCTGGATGGCATTCACAATGGTAGACTGCCCAACAGTGAGTGACCTGAGGAGGTCAATGGCCTCCTCACTGAGGGCAGCAGGGGGGACTGGGGCAGGGCCTGAGGAGCCTGGGGCGAAGGTGATGCCCACCCTACTGGGTGACCGGGCACGGGACACACGCTGAGGGGCTGCTGGGAGGGTGGTGCTGGTAGGGGAGGTGGCAGCTGTACCTGTAGAAGTGGGGCGCACAGATGGTGCCGCCACCACAGGGGAGCTCCCATCGGCGGACGAGTCCGTGTCGCTGGATGGTGATCTGGTGGCCGACGTGAAGCTCCCCTCGCCCTCCGTCCCACTGGTGAATTCAGAGTCTGTGGTGTGGCCCTCCATGGCCATGTGGGATGCAGCTCCCTCGTGCTCCGGTGCCACTGTACCTTCGCCTGTTGATGCTGATGTACAAAAGGACAGGGAGAGCAGGAAAAGGGGGGAGACAGAAGAAAGAGAGTTTTAGTGCATGGCATACTGCTACCGTTGGCGGACAAGACAGACGCAGCAGCCCCATGCATTACGCTGTGCTCCTGACCTCTGCACATGCTATTTCTGGGAAATGGCCTACATGGCAATGGTAGTAATCTGCCCACATGGATGGCAAAGGGGCAACTATACATCAACTTCCCTCTGTTTTGAGCTGGGGTAGAGATGCCACATGGCCTACATAACGGAGGGGCCTTGCCTACCTAACTCACCCTGGGCTAGGGACACCCACAACCCACCACCCCCACCCAGACACCTCCACTGCACGCAAAGTCCATATGATGAGGTAGTACTCACCCCCTTGTGTCTGCTGTGATGTCCTTAAGCGCCCATCCAACTCCGGGTAGGCCACCGCCAAGATCCGGAACATCAGGGGGGTCATGGTGCGACGGGCACCCCTCCCACGTTGGGAGGCCATCCCCAGCTAGGCCTCCACCGTCTTTTCGCTGCAGCGGCGAATGTCCTCCCATCTCTTACGGCAGTGGGTGCCCCGTCTCTGGTGGGCCCCCAGGGTCCGGACTTCCTTGGCGATGGCACGCCAAATGTCCCTCTTCTGGTGGGCGCTGACCTACATGACATGCACAAGGAAAGAGGACAGTCATTACCTACTGCACCGTCGTTGTGATTGGCCCCCTCCCAACTCTATCCCTGTGGCCCATTCATCCCCATGCATACCTGTTCTATGTACTCAGCCCCCTTCCCTCATCCACCCAGCCCTCTCCACCCAAGCCTAGCCCATCCAATGTGCTCCCTGTGTACTAACCTGTTGGTCTGGAGGACCGTAGAGTAGTGTGTACTGGGGGAGGACCCCATCCACAAGTTTCTCCAACTCCTGTGCAGTGAAGGCAGGGGCCCTTTCCCCAGACGCAGCAGCCATCGTCGCTTCCAGACCGAGGTCACAGCAGCACTAGCAGTGTAGGTCCTCTCCTGTCGAAGGTCAGGTATCTAGTGATTGAAGAGATAGAAAATGGTGGTGACGTCCGCGGCGGTGACATCCGCGGCAGTGCGCATCATCACCGGCGGCGCACCTGTTCATTGGCTCCTGGGACCCATAGGGTCCAATGTTAACCAATGCAGCATTGCTCCGCGCTCTACGACCGCCTACCGCAACGGTGTCCAACGCCAGCGCAGTTACCCCACAATCCCATTGTCCCAGTTTAGAGGTCAGGCAGCCGCCATTTCAGGGGCCCACATGGCTTCAATTACTACTGCGTCACACATACCGAGGCCTACACTCAAAACCTTTCCCGGATGGGTTAATTGTCTGTTGTAGTCTTGTGTGTGACTGTGGGTACATACCTGGAGGAATGGTGACAGTTTCTTTGCTGTTGTCCTTCTTAGGCACCGTCAGTTGGGACATATTGGAAGATGGCGGAAGATGGCGGAATCCGCCGGTGTACCGACCGCTGGTGGACCTGTTGACAATGGAAGAGCAACATGTCATCGTGACCTACCGGTTTGACCGTGCCACAATCCAGGAACTATGTACCCAGTTGGAGCCAGACCTGATGTCACCAATCCGCCATCCGACTGGAATCCCCCCTGACGTGCAGGTGCTGTCAGTGCTGCATTTCCTTGCAAGTGGGTCTTTTCAGACAACAGTGGCCATGGCATCAGGGATGTCCCAGCCTATGTTTTCCAACGTCTTGTCCAGAGTGTTGTCTGCCCTGCTGAAACACGTAAGGAGATACATCATTTTCCCTGAGGTGGAGGATTTGCCTACAGTGAAAGGTGATTTCTATGCCCTTGGACATATCCCCAACGTCATAGGTGCAATTGATGGGACCCATGTAGCTCTGGTCCCCCCCTCAGGAACGAACAGGTGTACAGGAACAGGAAGAGTTATCATTCTATGAATGTACAGATGGTCTGTTTGGCAGACCAGTACATCTCGCAGGTAAATGCTATGTTCCCTGGCTCTGTGCATGACGCCTACATCCTGCGGAATAGCAGCATCCCTGATATGATGGGTCAACTCCAAAGGCACCGTGTATGGCTATTGGGGGACTCTGGTTACCCCAACCTGTTCTGGCTATTGACCCCAGTGAGGAATCCCAGGACCAGGGCAGAGGAACGGTACAATGATGCCCATGGGCGGACTAGGAGGGTAATCGAACGCACTTTCGGCCTTCTTAAGGCCAGGTTCAGGTGCCTCCATATGACTGGTGGATCCCTATTCTACTCACCGAAGAAGGTGTGCGACATCATCATCGCCTGCTCTATGTTCCATAACTTGGCATTGCGACGCCAGGTGCCTTTTCTGCAGGAGGATGATCCAGATGACGGTGTTGTTGCAGCGGGAGAGCCTGTGGAGCCTGTGGACAGTGATGAGGAGGAAGCTGATGAAGATGAAAACGACAACAGGGAGTCAGTCATACAGCAATATTTTCAGTGAGACATAGGTGAGTACATTTTCATGTTTCACATATTATTAACTTTCACACGTCTACCTCTATCCTGTACCTACATTTCACTCCCTATTTGTTAACTGAGTTGTCCCCTTCCATTTCAGTTTCACTATTGTGGTAACCTACGTGTCAACAGCTTGCACCATTGAAAGACTTGTGATGTGTGACATTGGTATGTTGGCCTTCCAATGGGTAACCTTTTTTAACACTGTAATTGACAATATAAATTTCACAATCATTGACTGACTCCAGTTTTATTAGTGTTTCAAGGGTGTTTATTGAAGTGCTAAATATTGGAGGGGGTGGTAAAATGGTGATGGGTGATGGTGGAGGAATGTCCATGGCAGAGTCCAGTCTATTAGTCTCACAGGTACATTGCACATCTGCCCATTGGAAGTGGAGCTGGGGCAGTTCCGATTTGGACAGGGTAACAAAGTGGGACAGTGGGAGGACGATCAGGGTGGTCTTATTTCCTGGTGGGGGTCTTGCCATCTTGCTCTGTCCTGTTCCTGGATCTCAGGGCCCGCTTGCGTGGTGGTGGTCCGTCTGCAGGGGATGGGGTGCTGGTGTGTTGGTCCTGTGGCAGTGCCTCCTGTCCACAAGCGCCGGCGGAGGTGGTGGGCATTTCATCGTCGTGGCTAGTGTCAGGGGCCCCTGGGAGTGCCACGGTGTCCCTCAAGGTCTTTTGAATGTCCATCAGCACCCCTACAATGGTGCCCAGGGCGGAGCCGATGGTCCTGAGCTCCTCCCTGAACCCCAAATACTGTTCCTCCTGCAGACACAGGGTCTCTTGCAACTTGGCCAGTACCGTTGCCATCGTCTCCTGGGAGTGGTGGTATGCTCCCATGATGGAGGAGAGGGCCTCGTTGAGAGTAGATTCCCTTGGCCTGTCCTCCCTCTGTCGCACAGCAGCCCTCCCAGTTCCCCTGTGTTCCTGTGCCTCCGTCCCCTGGACCGTGTACCCACTACCACTGCCCCCAGGTCCCTGTTGTTGTTGGGGTGGTGGGTTAGCCTGGGTGCCCTGTAGTGGTGGACACACCGCTGATTGACCTGTCCTGGGTAGGGAGGTTTGGGCCCGCTGGGTGGGTGCTGTGCTGGTGTTACCAGAGGGTGGCAGTTCGGTGTTGGGCTGTGGCTGGGTAAGGGGAACCGACTGTCCTGAGGCCCACGATGGTCCGGGCTGGTCATCAAGATCCAGTGGGGCAGAGCTGCTGTCGTCACTGTGGGCCTCTTCTGGGGGTGGAGTGGTGTTGTCTGGACCCTCTGGTGTGGTGACGTTCCTTCGGGTTCCTGCGGGGGTATGAGTACATGATTATTGCATGTGTGTGTTTCATGATGTGCAATGTTTGGGTGTGCGTGTACCCCAGTGCAGGCATTCCTGTGTGGGGGCTTGTGTGGTGATAGTTGGGGGGTGTTGTGGGTCTGTGCAGTGGACATGCTTTAGTGATGGGTATCCATGCTTAGTTAGGTCATGCAGGTTTTGGGGTTGGGATGGGTGGTTGGTGTCATGGGTAGATAGGTGAGGATTTGGAGTGATAGGGGAGGGTGTGAGGGTGGGGGTGTGTGATAGCATGCAGGTAGGGTGGGGGATATGATAGTTGAAATTTGACTTACCAGTGTCCGTTCCTCCAACGACTCCTGTGAGGCCCTCAGGATGCAAGATGGACAAGACTTGCTCCTCCCATGTTGTTAGTTGTGGGGGAGGAGGTGGGGGTCCGCCGCCAGTCCGCTGTACCACGATGTGGTGTCTGGATACCGTTGAACGCACCTTCCCCCGTAGGTCGTTCCACCTCTTCCTGATGTCCTCCCTATTTCTTGGGTGCTGTCCCCAGCGTTGACCCTGTCGACTATTCTTTGCCATAGCTCCATCTTCCTGGCTATTGATGTGTGCTGTACCTGTGAGCCAAATAGCTGTGGCTCTACCCGGATGATTTCCTCGACCATGACCCTGAGCTCCTCCTCAGAGAAGCAGGGGTGTCTTTGGCGTGCCATGGGGTGGTGTGTGTGATGTGTGGGGTGGTGTATGTGTTGTTGAGTGTGGTGAGTGTAGTGGTATGTGGTGTTTTGTGCGTGGGTGTTGTGTGGGTGATGGTGTAGTGTGCCTCTGTGTGATGGGGTTCTCTATTCCGTGCTGTCTCTCTCTGGCCTTCTCTCAGAAATTGTGGTTGTAAGGGTTTGTGTGTGATGTGGGTGGGTGTTTTATATTGTATTGGGTGTGTGGGAGTGGTGTTTGTATGTGTATCAGGTGTGTGTATTTGGAATTGTCCAATGTGGAGGTGTTTTGGAGATGTGTGTGTATTTTGAGCGCGGCGGTGTGTACCGCCAATGGAATACCGAGGTTGAAAGACCGCCGCGTGGATTCGTGGGTCGTAATAGCATGGGCGTGTTTCTGTTGGCGTGGAGGTGGAGGATTTGTTTCCGCATGTTTATCGCTGACCTTTGGTGTGGCGGTGTTGTGTGGGTGTCTGAATTTCGGCGGATTCCGAGATATGTGACATAATAGCTGTGGCGGTGTACTGCGGCCACGGTGGTGTATTGGCGGTCTTCTGCACTATTCTAACTCCAGTCCTGCACACATTGGGAACACATGTGTCAGATGTAATTTACTATTCTATCTCCAGTCTTATTAACACTGAGAAGGTGCATGGAAGTTTATATATCTGAAGTAAGGTCTGTGGTAAGAACCCTCATTACATAGTCCTGAACCTATGCCCAAATAGCACAATTGATCAGAGAATATGCATCAATATTTCAATCTTATGCAATCAAGATAGGACCAAAGACCTTAAAACTGATGCCACGACTGGCAGATGCTCTGAAGGCAGTGACATTACCACCATGCGGACACGGATCTCATAATATAAATGAACCTGCTACTCCTTTGCAGCAGGAGAATGACCAGTTTAATGTGTATTTTCTTAGGAACAGCAACAGGGTTTTACTCATCTGAGCATTTCTTCTTCAAGAAGAGAATAACATTGACATAATTTACATGAATGAAATGTGCACACAATTCATTACATTTATAAGATTTCATTTGGAACGTTGAATCCTCAAAGTATGTTCTTCATTTCTTCATTTCTTTTTTGACACAGTTTCCAGCCTTGGGTTTTCATTTATCAAATCAGTTGCATTCTGGGAGTTAACATCTTGATTTATAAATGAGAACAACTGGACTGGACTACCAAATTATAATTGATTGTGAAATTAAAGCATATGAATAACAAAGGATGGCTAGAACATCTTTTTAGGTTTAGCTCGTCAGCACAGTTGTCTGCACATAAAATTGTTTTCTATTTTTTACAATGTACATAAAGTGGGCTTCACCATCATCCAGAGGAGTACTTCTCCCTCATCTCATGCGATTGGCTATCTGGTGTATCATTTCATCTCCCAGGAAATCCCTTCTTTAAAATGCATGAGGGATATTTACATCTGAAATGTACATTAAATCATCACATTGTTTGACACATTTATCTCCTTATTCTCTATATGCATTCCAAACAGAAAGGAATTCAATTTTACTACTTTTTGTCCCCAGCTTTGATAAAGGCAGTAGGCCAGGTTTTAATGTTATGACGATCACATAAGTAACATTTGCACATGGAAAAAGTATCTGTGAATACATGTATTTACATGTGTTGGCACATTAAAGCTAGACCTCTTGGCTTTGCCGATGCCTATTTAATAGGACAGATACTTTATTTTTCACCTTCCAAGGGTGACTAAAGCAGTAGTGAAGAAAGTTTTTTTCTTATGTATCTATTCCCATCCAATTGTTTATGGAAATGATGTAGAGACTATCAAGGGAAGATTTCCCCAAGAGTGAACTGTACAAGATTACTTGTGTGTCTTAACTGTCATATCCAGAACAGGACATGAATTAATGGCTCTGCATTCACTAAAAAAATCCATGTGGGTCCGCAAAGTACCTCATAGCAGCTGACCATTGTAAACTGGATAAGCTCTACATTTTAGGCTTCTGTCCTCCATCATACTGTTAAGGGTTTTTACCCAAAACAGGTTAACAGCATCATTCTGGACACTCACACACAATAACAAAACTCCTCTTACATAGCTCCTTTCCCATTGCAAGTAGATCCCCTTCAACATGAGCCCTTCCTCAAGGTATAGCATGTTACTATCTGACAGTATGCTTAGGCAACTGGCCCAGGGTCTGAACAGTGACACCTCCTGTGAATTTTAAAAGGGGCAAACATGGCTGAAAACAAGTACTGGGATCACCAATAAATGGTATATATATGTGTATATATATATATATATATATATATATATGTTCACTGAAAAAAACAAATGTTACATGGACATTATGGTTAGACTAACATTTCAAACGTACAAAACCATAGAAATTCACCTGTTATAGTTAGTTATCTCAAGTAACTATAACTCGTGCCGTAAGGTAACTATAACTTTCACCCTCGGCATGCAGTGCTAATTAACACACAAATAACAGATCTCACAACATCTTTGATAACACCATTGATAATGTCACTGTTAGAAATGGGGTCTTTGGTTGACAGTCAGGTTACCCCCTGTTCAAGCAAGGACCCTCACTCTAGTCAGGGTAAAAGAGAATCACCCTCAGCTAACCCCTGCTTACCCTCTTGGTAGTTTGGTAGAGCAGTAGGCTTAACTTCAGAGTGCTACCTGTAAAGTATTTGTACCAAACACACAGTAACTTAATGAAATCACTACAAAATGACACGAAAGAGATTTAGAAATATAGGAAATATTTATCTAAACAAAACAAGACCAAAACAACAAAATTCCACAATACACAAGTCAAGTTATGAATTTTTAAAGATTAAATTAAAAAATAGCGCTTAGAAACACAAAATGCTTCTATGAGGTGTTAACACGGCGTTGTGACGGAGTCATTCCCAACAATCTGACAGCAACGGCGCCGGACACGGAATCACATAAGCCCCCAGGTGCAGTACCTTGGTGAAGAATGAAAACAAGCTGATACGCGAAGTCCGGGATCGTGGCGTCTGTGCGAAACGTTGAATGTGCGCACTTTGAGCGGCGTCGATCACGACATGGTAGGGCGACTTCCACAGAGTCGCGGACTTCGGCAGGGCTGCAGCCGTGTTGGGCCTGTGAAGGTCGTCACGTTCCAGCGAAGTACACAGAGTTGGTTGCAGGCAGCGTCACCGGATTCAGCAGCGGCGTCGGTCCGGAGTTGTCCGAAGCCGATTTCCTTTAATTTTCACCAGCTTTTCCTTTCAAGGGCCCAGGGACTGGATAGGGCATCACTTGTCAGGGCATGATTCTCAGCAGAGAGTCCAGGAGCTGGTAAGGGAGAAGTCTTTGCTGTCCCTGAGACTTCAAACAACAGGAGGCGAGCTCTAAATCAAGCCCTTGGAGATTTCTTCTCAAAATGGAAGGCACACAAGGTCCAGTCTTTGCCCTCTTACTCTGGCAGAAGCAGCAACTGTAGGATAGCTCCACAAAGCACAGTCACAGGCAGGGCAGCTCTTCTTCCTCAGCTCTTCAGCTCTTCTCCAGGCAGAGGTTCCTCTTGTTCCCAGAAGTGTTCTAAACTCTGTGGTTTTGGGTGCCCTTCTTATACACAATTTCTCCTTTGAAGTAGGCCCACTTCAAAGTAAAGTCTCTTTTGAATGTGAAATCCTGCCTTGCCCAGGCCAGGCCACAAACACTCACCAGGGTGTTGGAGACTGTAGTGTATGAGGGCAGGCACAGCCCTTTCAGGTGTGAGTGATCACCCATCCCATCCCTCCTAGCACAGATTGCTCATCAGGAAATGCAGACTACACCCCAGCTCCCTTTGTGTCACTGTCTAGTGTAAGGTGCAACTAGCCCAACTGTCAAAATGACCCAGACAGGGACTTCACAAACAAGCAGAGTCATAGAAATGGTATAAGCAACAAAATGCTCACTTCGTAAAAGTGGCATTTTTAAACACACAATCTTAAAATCAGCTTTACTAAAAGATGTATTTTTAAATTGTGAGTTCAGATACCCCAAACTCCCCTTGTCCATCCGCTCCCGAAGAGAATCTACACTTTAATCAGATTTATTGATAGCCCCCATTTTAACCTATGAGAGGGACGGGCCTTGCAACAGTTTAAAACAATTTTAGCAATATTTCGCTGTCAGGACATATAAAAAGCATTACTACATGTCCTACCTTAACCATACACTGCATCCTGCCCTAGGGGCTACCTAGGGCCTACCTTAGGGGTGTCTGACATGTTAGAAAAGGGAAGGTTTAGGCCTGGCAAGTGGGTACACTTGCCAAGTCGAATTTACAGTTATCACTGCACACACAGACACCAAAATGGCAGGTCTAAGACATGATTACAGAACTACTTATGTGGGTGGCACAACCAGTGCTGCAGGCCCACTAGTAGCATTTGGTTTACAGGCCCTGGCACCTCCAGTGCACTTTACTAGGGACTTACTAATAAATCAAATATGCCAATCATGGATAAGCCAATTACATACACATTTTGTAAAGGAGCACTTGCACTTTAGCACTGGTTAGCAGTGGTGAAGTGCCCAGAGTAACAAAAACAGCAAAATCAGAATCCAGCACACATCAACAACCTGGGGAACAGAGGCAAAAAGTTAAGGGAGACCACGCCAAGGATAACAAGTCTAATAGTCACTATAACATCTGCAGTAAAATTATTGATCAGATAACTGTGCATGGCATGAGTTGTAGTTACCTTAGGACATGAGTTTTAATTGCTTGAGATAACGCTAACTCTAACAGATTAATTTCTATGGTTTCGTAGGTTTAAAATGTGAGCCTAACTATCACGTCCCTGTAACCGTTGGTCTTTTTAAGTGTATGTATGTATATATATATATACACAAAACTTAGTAGTGGTCACCACTAGGTAGTTATAATTAGGACCCTGTTTCCATAGAAAAATTGTTTTTTGACTTGCCTATATGTTTGGCACCGTTTGACGAATCTTAACAAAATGTTCCCAAAAAAACTGCCCCAGTGATTTTTGTTGTGCACAGAAGGTCTCTGGGTGATCTGTCAAGCGGAGGCCGAAAAAAGGGTGGGCCAAAACATTTTGTGTTAATGGGACATTTGAACAAGGCTACAGCCCGAACCACTGGACAGAATTACACCAAATTTGGCAGAAAGCTAGCTTTCGGTACAGAGATTGTGCTTTCACTTCTTTGGTGTAAATCCGTTCAGTAGTTTTTTCCAATTGCCTTTGTGATTCAGGGCAGAAACTGGACAAAATACTTAAAAAAACAAGTGCAGGCTTCGGAGCTTGTTTTCTATGGAGTCACTGGGTGGGCCAGGTCCCGGGGGCATTGATTTATATATGAAGGAGGCAACCCCACAGCCCTGGGGAGCACCACCTCCCCGGGGTACAAACACTAAAGTAATGAGGGTGGGCCGCCTGCCTCCCCCACAGACTACCACCTCCCCAGGGCACAAACAATAAAGTAATGAGCATCTCATCCCACTCCCAAGGGACCATCGCCTCACAAACACTAAAGCAATGTGGGGAGCACGTGACCCAACCCACAGCCCCTGGGACTACCACCTCCCTGGGGCACTTTCAAAACTGAGTGCAGGGTGCTGCATGGCCCCTCGCAGCCCTGGGGACCAGCACCTCCTCAGGGCACTTTTACAATTGACTGCAGGGAAGCTGCATGGCCCCCTGTAGCACTGGGGACCACAACCTACTCAGGGTACTTTCCAAATTGATTGCGGAGGAAGCACAGCCCCTCGAGCCCTAGGGACCACCACTTTCCTGGGGCTATATATTGAAGGGTGGCCGTGCGCCTCCCCTCAAGGAGCCAATGATGGCCCTGGGGACCACCACCCCCCAGGGCCAGCTCCTGCTATGTCCCAGGATGCCCACCCCCAGCATAAACACTCTGCTTGCAGAGCTGTCAAAATGCAGAGGTTTCTTCTGTCTCCCTGCCTGCAAAGATGCAGGCAGGGAGACAGAGGAAAGAATTGCTTGCACAGAAAGGGAGCTACTCTGGGACCATGGGGGCATTCAGGCTCCCCCCCACTGTTTCCAACATTGTGACTGGGTGCCCTAAGGTAACTATAACTCACACCCTCACCATGCACTGTTAATTACTGCAGATATTACAGCAATCATGACAACATCATAATGTCTTTAAAACTATAAATGTGCATGGTGGGGGCACGAGTTATAGTTACCTTAGGGCAACACTTAAAGGGCCAGATGTACAAAAGCATTTTTCTAGTTGCAAACAGGCCGATTCGCAGAATCGGACCGTTTGCAACTAGAAAAATACTTTTTGGGATGTACAATGCCCAAACTGCAATTCAGTAACTTGTTACCAAATCGCAGTACTGGGTTTTGCGATTCGGTATTAGGAAGGGGCATGTCAATGCATTCCTTCCTAATACTGAATCTTAATGGTATGTATGATTATTTTGTGACCGTGCTTGACATCGCAAAACAATTGCAGTTAGCACCAGTTTCAAATTGGTGCTAACCCATTCACAAAGGGGAAGGGGTCCCTAAGGGAACCCTTCCCCTTTGTCAATCAATCAATCAATCAATCATAGCATTTATAAAGCGCGCTATGTACCCGTCAGGGTTTCGAGGCGCTGAGGGGGGGGGGGGGGAGCGCTGCTGATTTAGCGGTCGAAGAGCCAGGTCTTGAGGAGCCTTCTGAATGCGAGGAGGTCCTGGGTCTGGCGAAGAGATGTGGGGAGAGAGTTCCAGGTCTTGGCGGCGAGGAAGGAGAAGGATCTCCGCCGGATGTCGTGCGCTGGATTCGGGGTACGATGGCGAGGGCGAGGTTGGCGGATCGGAGTTGACGTGTTGGAGTGTAGAAGTTAACTCTGGTGTTGAGGTAGGAGGGTCCGGTGTTGTGAAGTGCCTTGTGAGCGTGGGTCAGGAGTTTAAAGGTGATCCTCTTGTTTACCGGGAGCCAGTGGAGTTCCTTTAGGTGAGGGGAGATGTGACTTCGGCGGGGTATGTCGAGGATCAGTCGGGCGGAGGCATTTTGGATACGTTGGAGTCGTTTGATGTCTTTGGTTGGGATGCCTGTGTAGAGTGCGTTGCCGTAGTCAAGTCTGCTGCTGACGAGGGCTTGGGTCACCGTCTTTCTGGTTTCTGTTGGAATCCACTTGAAGATTTTGCGGAGCATTCGAAGGGTGTTGAAACAGGAGGAGGAGACGGCGCTGACCTGTTTGGACATTGTGAGGTCGGAGTCCAGGATGAAGCCGAGGTTTCTTGCGTGGCTGGCAGGGGTGGGCGGGGGTCCGAGGACGGAGGGCCACCATGAGTCGTTCCAGGCCGAGGGAGTGCGCCCGAGGATGAGGACTTCCGTCTTGTCGGAGTTGAGTTTCAGGCTACTGTTGTTCATCCAATCGGCGATGGATTTTAGTCCCTCGTGGAGGTTTGTTTTGGCGGTGAGCGGGTCTTTGGTCAGGGAGAGGACGAGCTGGGTGTCGTCGGCGTAGGAGATGATGCTGAGATGATGTTGGAGGGCCAGTTGAGCGAGGGGGGCCATGTAGACGTTGAACAACGTAGGGCTGAGGGAGGAACCTTGGGGGACGCCGCAGATGAGGTTGGTGGCTTTGGAGCGGAAAGGGGAGAGACGGACTCTCTGCGTTCTGTCGGAGAGGAAGGATGAGATCCAGTGGAGGGCTTTATCTTGGATGCCGGCTTCCTGGAGGCGGGTCAGTAGGGTGCGGTGGCAGACGGTGTCAAAGGTGGCTGATAGGTCGAGGAGGATGAGGGCTGAGGTTTCGCCGTTGTCCATTTGATGTCTGATGTCATCTGTGGCGGCGAGGAGAGCAGTCTCAGTGCTGTGGTTTCGTCTGAATCCGGATTGTGAGGGGTCCAGGATGGAATTGTCTTCGAGGAAGTGGGTGAGCTGAGTGTTGACGATCTTCTCGATGACTTTCGCTGGAAAAGGGAGGAGAGAGATCGGACGGAAGTTTTTGAGATCGTTGGGGTCGGCCTTGGGTTTTTTGAGGAGGGGTTGGATTTCAGCGTGTTTCCAGCTGTCCGGGAAGGTGGCAGAAGTGAAGGAGAGGTTGATGATCTTGCGGAGTTCGGGGGCGATGGTGGCGTTGGCTGAGTTGAAAACATGATGTGGGCAGGGGTCCGTGGGGGAGCCTGAGTGGATGGTGTTCATGGTTGTTATGGTTTCTGCCTCGTCCACGTGGGTCCAGGCGGTGAGGCGGCAGTCGCGGGAGGAGACGTCGGGGGTGGGGTCTGGCGGTGGACCGGTGTTGAAGCTGTCGTGGATGGTAGCGATTTTCTGGTGGAAGAAGGTGGAGAGGTCGTCGCAGAGTTTCTGGGAGGGCGGGATGTCGTTGGAGTTGGCTTTTGGATTGGAGAGTTCCTTCACGATGCCGAAGAGTTCTTTGCAGTCGTGGGCGTTGTTGTTGATGCGTTCGGTGAAGTGGGCGCGCTTGGCGATGCGGATCCGTTGGTGGTGTTCGCGGTTGGCGTTTTTGAGGGCGGCGAGGTTGTCGTTTGTGCGTTCTTGGATCCATTTCTTTTTGAGCTTCTGGCAGATGCTTTTGGAGGTGGTTAGATCGTCTGTGAACCAGGCTGTTTTTTTCTTTCCTTGGATGGCGGTGGGTTTCTTGAGAGGGGCAAGGGTGTTGGCGCAGTCGAGGATCCATTGATGGAGGTTGATGGCGGCTGTGCTCGGGTCGGTTGCGTCGGGTGGAAGGTTGTTGATGAGGGTGCTGGTCAGTTGGTCTTGGGTGACTTTGCCCCAGCGGCGGTGGGGAGGTAGCTGGATGCGGTGTTGCTCTGTGGTTTTCTTATAGGTGAAATGGACGCAGTGATGGTCGGTCCAGTGGAGTTCGGAGGTGTGGCTGAAGGAGATGTGGTTGCTTGAGGTGAAGAGGGGGTCAAGGGTGTGTCCGGCGATGTGGGTGGGCGTGTTGACTAGCTGGCGGAGTCCGAGGTTGAGGATGTTGGAGGTCAGTGATGCGGTGTTGACGTTGTTGGCATTTTCCAGATGGTAGTTCAGATCTCCCAGGAGGATGTAATCCGGGGAAGCGAGGGCGTGGGTGCTTGCAAGGTCGGCGATGGTGTCGCTGAAGGGGGCTCTTGGTCCTGGAGGGCGGTAAATGAGGGTTCCTCTGAGGGTCGTGTTGGAGTCCGTGTGGATCTGGAAGTGGAGGTGTTCGGCTGTCCTGAGGGTGTCGTCCGAGTGGGTGTGGATTTTGAGGGTAGCTTTGTGAGCGATGGCTATTCCGCCGCCGATTCCGTTGGTTCGATCTCTTCTGGTGATTTTGTAGCCGTCCGGTATGGCGATGGCGATGTCCGGAGACGAGGAGTCGTTCCACCAGGTTTCGGTCAGGAAAGCCACGTCAGGAGCAGTGGTGTCGAGCAAATCCCAGAGCTCGATGGCGTGTTTTCGTGCGGAGCGGGTGTTGATGAGGATGCAGTTCAGGTGGTTGGGGTTGAATGTTTCAGTAGTTGGATTGGTCGTTCTGATGCAGGAGAAGTTGCAGGTACGGCAGGAAAAAGGTCCTTTAGTGTGCTTCGGGGATGCCCGGCAGCATTCAGTGGAGGGGCCGGGGTTGAAGGCGCGGAGTTCGTCGATTGAGTAGCGGATGCGGGGGGCGCGAGGGCCAGGGGGTGTGGCGCTGGGCGCGGTCCAGGCGCGGACGGGCGCAGACGGGCTTGCCTCTGGCGTGCCAGCGGCGCGGACGCGCAGCGCCAGCCATTAAGAAGGGAGGGGGGAGGGAGGAGCAGCGGGGAGGCGGGAGGCGGGAGGGAGCGGCAAATGGGGGCGCGAGGGGGGCGGGCCGCAGGGAGGCAGCGGCAGGGAACGGGGAGCGCACAAGGGGCAAAAAACACTGAAAACGAGCAAAACTACAAGCAGTTACAAAGAGAAAAATACAATCAGAGATACAATCAGAAATACAATAATGGCACAATACACGATCGGGGAGACAGCAATGAGGGGGGCACAAAGGGGGCAGAAGCGCCGGTGGCGAGGCGCGGAAAAAACGAAAAAGCCAAAAAAACACTTACAGGACGCCGGAAGCGGCACACGGGTCAAGTGAGCCCACTAGCCACCAGGGATGAGGCGCAGGAGGATGCCTGCGGGTGGAGGAGGGCCTCGAACACGCAAACGGCAGCGTGCTCGTGGGACAGAGGCAGAGGGCAGCAGGTTGGTGCTGCGGTCGTGGGGGGCGAGCTCAGGACCTGAAACAGGTCAGAGTTCGCTCACTCGCGACGCGCAGCGCCAGCCATTAAGAAGGGAGGGGGGAGGGAGGAGCAGCTGGGAGGTGGGAGGCGGGAGGGAGCGGCAAATGGGGGCGCGAGAGGGGCGGGGCCGCAGGGAGGCAGCGGCAGGGAACGGGGAGCACACAAGGGGCAAAAAACACTGAAAACGAGCAAAACTACAAGCAGTTACAAAGAGAAAAATACAATCAGAGATACAATCAGAAATACAATAATGGCACAATACACGATCGGGGAGACAGCAATCAGGGGGGCACAAAGGGGGCTGAAGCGCCGGCGGCAAGGCGCGGAAAAAACGAAAAAGCCAAAAAAACACTTACAGGACGGCGGAAGCGGCACACGGGTCAAGTGAGCCCACTAGCCACCAGGGATGAGGCGCAGGAGGATGCCTGCGGGTGGAGGAGGGCCTCGAACACGCAAACGGCAGCGTGCTCGTGGGACAGAGGCAGAGGGCAGCAGGTTGGTGCTGCGGTCGTGGGGGGCAAGCTCAGGACCTGAAACAGGTCAGAGTTCGCTCCCGATGCATGCGTGCAATGCAAGCGAAAACGTTTTTTAAGCCTACTCTTAAAAAATGAAACTGAAACTTTTTTTTTTAAATGTAGCCTGTTTTCTTTTAAGGAAAACAGGCTGCGTTTAAAAAAACCCGATTGCTTTATTTAAAAGCAATCACATACATGGTGACCTGCTGACACCAGCAGGCCACCATCCCTGTGATTTTTGCGATTCCCGGTGGGTCGCAAATTGCGACCTACCTATTAATACTAATGAGGCAGGTCTATTTGCAACCCAACGGGAATCACAAAAGAAACTCAGTGGAGTTTCTTACATTTGGAATTGCGCTTCCCTAATTCTCGTCCGTGTAACCTTTGTTTTTTTCAGTGAATTTCTAAGGTTTTTAAATTCTATATCCTAACTGTAACGTCCTTGTAACTTTTGGTTTTTTTCAGTGAATTTCTATGTCTTTTTTAGTAAAGTAATTTTCATGACTATATGTTAATCCAACCAACACTGTGCACGGCTTTTAGACGTGTGGGGTGGAGGTTGGCCGCAGGGCCTGGCCTGTGGCTGGCTCCCGTTGCCAACCCCCTAAACCACCCAACCCTGTGCTGTGCACGGCCATTCGGCCATGCACTGCAGGGGCTGGCTGCAGGACATGCAGCCAACACCCCTAACCACCCTGCCCCACACTGCACTTGGCCTTTGGCCAAGTGTGGCAGGAGTTGGCCACAGGACCTATCTCTCTGGGTAGGAGAATAGGTGTGAGAGGGCTTCTCTAGGTGTGAGAGTGGGTGTGAGAGTATCTGTCTGGGTGTGAGAGTGGGTGTTAGACTTGGCATCCTTGGCTTGGTCTCCCATAGCTTCTTACCGCTGCTTCCAGGTTGTTGATGTATGCTGGACTCTGTTTTTGCTGTGTTTTGATACTCTCTGCACTTTACCACTGCTAATCAGTACTAAAGTGCAAGTGCTCCTATGTAAAATGTATGTGTAATTAACTTATCCATGATTAGCATATTTGATTACTAGTAAGTCCCTAGTAAAGTGCACTAGAGGTGCCCAGGGCCTGTAAATCAAATGCTACTAGTATGCCTGCAGCACTGGTTTTGCCACCCACACTAGTAGCCCTGTAATCATGGCTGAGACCTGCCACAGCAGTGGCTGTGAGTGCACCTTTCAACTGCCAGTTCGATATGGCAAGTGTACCCACTTGCCAGGCCTAAACCTTCCCTTTCTGTACATGTAAGGTAACACCATGGGGAGGGTGCAGTGTATGTGAAAGGTGGGATATGTACTGCTGTCTGTTACATTTCCTAACAGTGAAATACTGCTAAATTCAGTCTTCTCTGTCACAAGACCTATCTCTCTCTCTCTGAGGTTAACATAGGGGCTTCCTTTAAATAACTTCAAAGAACAGTTTCTCTTTGAGAGGAAATAGAAATATGGAGTTTAGGGTCTCTGAACTCACAATTTAAAAACAAATCGTTTAGTAAAGTTGGTTTTAATTGTTTGTTTGAAAATGCCACTTTTAGAAAGTAAGCATTTTCTTGCTTAAACCATTCTGTGACTCTACCTGTTTGTGGATTGCCTGTCTGGGTCAGTTTGACAGGTGGGCTGTTGTGAATCCCCTCTAGACAGTGGGAGAAAGGAAACTGGGGTGTAGTCTGCATATCCTGAAGAGCCATCTGTGCCAGAGTGGAGGGAGGAGTGGTCACTTGCACCTGAATGGGCTGTGCCTGCCATCTCACAATGTAGTCTTCAACCCCCTGGTGTGTGTCTGGCCTGGGCAAGGCAGGATCTGGTGAACAACAGAGACTTTCATTTGAAGTAGGCCTACTTTAAAGGCAGAAAGGGGTATAAGTATTGGATCCAAAACCCCTCAAACCAAGAGGAACATCTGCCAAGAAGAAGACCTGAGGAGGAGTGCTGCCCCTGCCTGTGACTGTGCTTTGTGAAGCTATCCTGCAGTTGCTGCTTCTGCCTGTCTAAGGGGACAAAGACTTGTCTTTGTGGTATATTTCTCTTTGTGAAGAATCTCCAAGGGCTTGAGTTGAGCTTGCCTCCTGTTCTGAAGTCTCAGGGCCATCAAAGATGTCCTCTGCTAACATCTGGACTGTCTGCTGAGACTCCTGCCCTGCCAAGTGGGGTCCTGTCCAGTCCCTGGGCCCTTGAAATGTAAAGTTGACAGACAAGAGCTGAAAATCTACGCACAGAACGCTGTGCAGAGAAATTTACGATGCACCATCTGCAACGTGGCTGATAAACTAAGCGCCACCGGCTTCCTTGTTAAAATCGACAACCCCACATGCATCGTGGCTGGAGATCGATGCATCGCAGCTGGAGCAATTACATGCATCACCAACTTGCTACTGCTGATAATAACGCAAACCCCACGCAGCACAGTTTTCTAACACTGTGCAATAGTATTTTCCACGCATTGTCCCTGGGTGTCAAAGTCAACCCGACTCTGCGCAGACCCGAGGTGTCCCATCCAGAAATCGACACATCACTTTTTTGCAAGGGAGACAAATGAAGCATCGCCGACCCGAACCGAGAAGAAATTACTCACGGCCTCCCTTACAATGAAGGAATCAACGCATTGGTGCCTTTTCTGATGCACGCTCGCCTGTGCGGCTTTATTTTTGACACTAGCCAGGTTCTTTGTGCAAAATCGTTTCCAGTGTTTTCTATGGAGTAAGCCGCTTATTCTTTTAAAAATTCATATTTTAACTTGTGTATGTTGGATTTTTGTTGTTTTGGTCTTGTTTGATTTAGATTAATATTACATTTTTCTAAACTGGTGTGTTGTACATTTTGTAGTGTTTTCACTGTATTACTGTGTGTGTTGTTACAAATACACATTGCTTCTGAGATAAGCCTGACTACTTGTGCTAAGCTACCAAGGAGATAAGCAGGGGTTACCTAAGTGTGTTTCTCCATTACCCTGACTAGAGTGAGTGTCCTTGCATGGACAGCGGGTAACCCAACTGCTAAGACCCTATTTCTAACATTGGGTGTGAGAGGGTCTATGTTGATATGAGAGTGGGTGTGAGAGTGTCTATCTGGGTGGGAAAGTAGGTGTAATAGGGTGTCTCTGGGTGTCACAGTGGGTGTGGGAATGTGTGTGAGTATATGTGAGTGTCTGTGTGGATCAGAATGTATGTATGAGAGTCTGAGTGGGTCTGTGTTTGGGTGTGTGAGTGTCTAAGTGGGCCTTTGAGTGTGTGCATGATTCTGCATGGGTCTGTCAGTGGGTGTGTGAGTGTCTGAGCGGGCCTGTGAATGGATGCATGAGTCTCTGAATGGGTCTCCGAGTGGGTGTGTGAATCTCTATGTGTTCTGTGACTAAGTGCGTGAGCGTGTAAGTGGATCTTTGAGTCAGTGTGTGAACATCTGAATGGCTCTGTGAGTGGGTGCATGAGTGTCTGAGTGAGTCTGTGAGTGGGTGAATGAGTGTCCCAGTGCATCTGTGAGTGGTTGTGTGAGTGTCTGTGTGGGTATGTCAGTAGTTGTGTGAGTGAGACTGCCACAAAGGAACCTTACCTGCCCTTTTATCCAACAAGAGTCCACGTCTTTACATGAAATATCTACTGAAGTGGAGTTCTTTCTGCCTCCTTGGGTAAATGTACAGTACAGCTGTGTAATGGGGCACAAGGAAATGTCACCAGTGACCTTGTGTGTGTTTGGCAATTTGATTGTTCCTCGTGCATATGTCCACAGAATTTTGTGATAAGATAAATCCTCCTATAGAGAGGCCAACAAGACTACAAAGAGGTAAATCTCCACCAAACCAGGGTCCTTCCTCTTAGCTATATAAAGTAAGTGCTTCTTTGTTTTGTGGTGATGTCCTCATATTCCTTGGTATCAAGGAAACTCCAAATAAATTGGCAATAAACAAACTTGAGCACCCTTTGGAATGCTGTCCATCCTCCTGGCAAAAGTGGGGAGGACATATGCATAGTAGTGTGATAGATGGTGCAGAACCAAGCAAGTGTAGCTTCCAGATGATTTGAACATTTGCATACTCTTAGGAATTTAGAGGGAGAACCATTGGGGAGGGGGGCAGTGTGCCCCACCCTCCCTGGGCCACTTCTGGCCTGGGGACACAATCCTACAAGGCCCAGCCTTAAAATATCTTAATTTGTATTGGAGAGGGGGGCCTGGCAATCTGTCCTGGGTGCCATGCAGGTCACCCAGTGTGTAATGGGACCACGGGGTGGAGCCTGATGGCTCCCGCAGTCCTAGCCAGCTCTCTGCCTCGTTCGTGAGCCAGCATTGCTGTCACTAACAGGGAACTGCTAAACAAGCAGCTCCATGTCTGCGGGCAGAGAAACAGAGGAAACCTCTGCTTCCAGCATTTGACAGCTCTTGCACGCTGGGAGCGGAGTTGTGTTTGCTCTGGCTGGCTGGTGCTCTGTCAAAGCTCCTGTCAAGTCAGAGGAAACAGCTATGTCCTGGGAGTGGGCACCCCAGGACATAGCAGGAACTGGCCCTTGGGGATGGCAGTCCCCAGGGCTATAACTGTCTGCACAAGGGGGCCGTGAGGTCCACCTCAATTCTTTCATTTAGCGCAGGGAGATGGTGATCCAACGGACCCCCTTGATAATTTTATATCAGCCCCGGGGAGGTGGCGGTCCACAGGGCTGCGGTGGAGGGTATGTGGGCCCTTGCATACATTTCAGAATTAGCTCCGGGAGGTGGTGGTTCGCAGAGATAATAGAAGCCCTAGGAGGAGGCCCTGGGCCACCATTATTTTTTAAATCCTCAAATGCCCCTGGGATCTGGCCCACCAAGAGGCAAAATATAAAAGGGTGGTAGACTGCCCTTTTTAAATAAAATAAACATTTTATTCTTAGAATTAAATATTTCTGAACAATTTGAAAAGAAAAACAGTAAGATCAGTTTTCTGTATGAGCCTTAAACATATGCACTTAAAAAAAATAAGGAAGGGAAACAACTTCGGCTGGTCTCAAACCCTCAGTGTGAAGGTTTGTGACCTTCAAACTTGAGAAATTCATTTTTTTGTTAAATATATATTTTCTAGCCCTTTATGGGCTATTTGGGACCATGGGAGAGCCCTCAAAGGCCCCTACAGATTTTTTTTAAATTGTATAATGTGTCCTTTATGGGCAATTTGGGACCGCGAAGGAAGCCTCAAGATCCCCCGCAGGCCCTGACTATTCTTTATTTTTGCTTTATTCCATGCCCTTTAAGGGCTATCTGGGACCTCAGGGGAGCATCAAGGCCTCCCCTGCAGTCCCTGACAATTTTCTTTTTTAAACTATCATGCACCTTTTATGGGCTATCTGGGAGCCTCAAGATCTCCTCCATGATCCCATTGCTCCAGCAGCCAAGGAGCTGCATTAAGTAGAAGCTCCCTGGTTGCTGAAGCAAAGCTTTCATCTCTGTTCTGTGTGCATCGAACAGAGATGAAAATTCCACTTTTTGACAACGGAACCCCTTTGACAGGTCCCTTTGTCAAAAAGCAGAGTGTTTGCTGTGACTTGACTGCAGCTTTGCCAGCAACAGCTATTTCCCGGGGTTGAGCACCCTAGGACATAGCAGGAGTTGGCCCTGGTGGGGTGAGATTCCCAGAGCCATGTGTGGCTCCTCAAGTGGGGCATGCGGCCCCCCTCCATTGTGGCATAGCTCCAGGGAGGTAGTGCTTTCGGGGCTGCGGGGTGGGGCACATGGCCCCCTGCATAATATTTGTACACAGCCCCGGGGATGTGGTGGTCCCTGGGGCAGTGGCGGTGTGTGGGCCCCCCCAAGACCATATATAGTAAAAGCCCTAGGAAGGTCCCCAGAGCAGCGGGGAGGTGCCAGACCCCCTTGCATCATATATCATCAAAGACCAAGGGAGGGGGTGGTCCCCGGGCAGTGGGAGTGTGGTCCCCCACACCATATATAATCAAAGCCTCTGGGGGGGTGGTGGTCCCTGGGGCTGTGGGGGGGGCACATGCCTCCCACAGCATATAGAAGAAAAGCCCGGGGGAGGTGTTGGTTCCCGGGGCATTGGGGAGGGCTTGCAGTCACCCTGCATATTAGTTATAAGCCCCGGGGAGGTGGCTGTCCCTGGGGCAGCGGGAGGGGGCCAGGTGCCGCCCCGCATTGGGATCTGAATGCCTCCGGGACTTGGCCCACCCAGGGGCTTATAAAAGATGAAGCGCAGGAGCCCACACATTGTTTTTGTTTTATTTACAGCGGGTCTATGGATCCACCACGACTCCCACCGTAAATTGAAAAAAATGCTTCTTAGCCCTGGGTTGGGTCAGAGCTAAGGTGTAAGGGTGACTCTACCTTAGCCAATTTTATTTTTAACATCTATTTGTGGGACTTGGCTGAAGCAGAGTCCCAAAATGGCTTGTTGAACTATTGTCAGCCAATCAGATCCCTGCACGAAATCGTGAGGGGTCACAAATCCTTCACGTCCCTATATATACAAATTTAAAGTTCCTTTAATTTCTCTAAAACCAATGAATGGATTTACACCAAATAACAAAAAGGTATTTTTCTGGACCAAGGGCTACCTTTCTGCCAAATTTGGTGTAATTTGGTACAGTGGTTTTGGCGCTTTTGCAGTTCAAAATCCCTATGGAGAAATGAATGGGGAAAACGTGTTTTAGGACCCCCCTTTTTATTTGGCCCACGCTTGATGGATTACCCCAAACCTTTCCAGACAGCAACTGAAGTGACATCTGTTGTTTGTTGGAAAGTTTTGTGAAGATTCTTCTAATGGAGCCAAAGTTATTAGCAAGACAAAAAAAAACCTTTTCTATAGAAACTAAGTCCTAACTATAACGACCTAGTGGCGAGAGCCACTAGGTGATATAAATATATATATATATATATATATATAATATGTATATATATATATACACCTCTTGTTTTTTCGTGATAATATTGATGGATTAAGACTAGAAATCAATTATAAAGATAAAGCAAGGAAGAAAGTATATGAAAAACCAAACTGAATATAATGCCCACTTGGGCAATATCAATGAGCATTAATTAATAGGTTTGTGAATATAGACGGCAAAGTTATATGACTGAGAAATTTGATGAATAAATCTGTGATTCAGATGTTGAGATGAAATGATATAATAATGATACAATACAATGTGAATTGGGGGAGTAAGCCGTCGATTTAATTGAGAAAAAATTAGAAAAAACATGGAGAGAAAATAATGGGAAATATTTTGGAACTGTTTTTTCCTCTTTCTGAAATTGAAATGAATTAACATTAGATAATTATAAATGTGTTATGATAGTGGTTAAGTTGATTGTTAAATGGGGATATGTGGATTCTCAAAGAATAATTGTATTACATAATGAATGATAAATAGGTAATAGATAATGCATTTTAAGATGGCCGTGAAAACGGATAATATGGTTATAGTCCGTTATCTGTGTTTGATATATGATGTGGGGAGAGAAAACATATTCAAAGATGGCCGCTGTATTTGGTGTGAGGTTTTTTGACCGTCATTTATGTCTGTGATTATGGTGAAGGGATTTATAGTAATGGAGAGAGGGACTAAAATTGCTCGTGATCAAGGGAGATTGGACTCCCGAAATGCGTTGGGCTATTTGTTTTGCCAGAATAAAATGATCTTTGGATGAAGACATCGTGTGACAGAGACATTTTTTCTACAAAAAAAACAAGAGGAGGCATATTTAAGGGATTCGCGATCCCGTCTCTGTCTGCCGTATGGGCACAGACCGACGCGAATGATAAAGGAAGTTTGTTTAAACAATATATATATATATCTATCAAAACCACACTATTTCAGCCTTGGAGTAAACATGAATAATGCAAAAGAAAAGAGAGAACTCTTGGTAGTATCCAAATTTCAGTGAAGAGCAGCTCCGGTATAGAGCACCCTGCAACGCCAGTGACACTCTAAATTTCCACACCTCCTCAAATGCCTGCTTTTCTAGCAAAGTTTTTAAGCTGAGGATTAGCACAGTGCCATCCACAGCGAGCCAGAAAGGGACAGAGGGGCATATTAAAGAAAAGTGGTGCTGCACCCAGTGCAGTGCCACTTTTCTTGCACCCCTTAGCGCACCCCATTCGTCACCATGTGTGCACCATATTTAAAATATGGCGCACCATGGCGCAGGGTAGGGGGCAATAGCATCAACATATTTAACGCTAATGATATACTGTTCAGGGTTACCGCCAAAATGTTGTCATTAACCCTAAATAGCACATAGGGGCCCATTGTAACCAACGGTGTGCCCCATTTTAATGCTTGCTCTAAGCAGGTGTTAAAAATGACACAAAAATTGCATAAAGAAATCTTTTAGATTTCTTTGCACCATTTTTTTAGTGTCCCTAATGGAGGAACACCCCCCTTGTATACATTTTGCCTGGCGCTGGCATAATGTGGCGCAAGGGGTTACAAAGTGGAGCAGTACATGCATTGCGTCACTTTGTTAATGTGGTGCGGCGTTTTTGCCATAATATCTCAACATTAGCGTAAAAAAATGATGCTTGGGTGTCGATATATGGTGCAAGGGGCTATGAAATCTGCCCCAAAGTCTTTGGACATTTATTAGGAACTACTTACCATTTTTGTTTTGCTAATAACTTTGGTGCAGTTTGATGAATCGTCCCAAAATTTTCAAAGCTAGTGTCCTTGTCACTTCATCTGCTCTCTGGAAAATTTTGGAGTGATCTATCTAGCGGGGGCCGAGAAAAAGAGGTGGCCCCAAAACATGTTTTCCAGATGCAATTTCCCATAGGGATTTTAGACATGACTACAGCACGAACCGCTGAATGAAATTACACCAAATTTGGATTGCTGATCCTGGGATAAAGCAAAGCCCTGATTGGCTGGCTGTAACCTGAGAGGAAAGCTGAGGCTGGCATTTCATTTTTTGCATCGGGTTGGGGAAGAAACAAAAAAAACAATAAAAGCAGAAACAGGTATCCTGACCCTCGTGGACAGAAATTGCACATATTTCTTTTTTTCTTGGTGGAAATGCAGATCCACCATGGCACTCAGTGCAGCCCCAGTGTAAAATTGCTAAGAATCTGCAGAACCAAAAAATATTGAATAAAAAAACATCCACTGACACACTGAAATCTACTGTGCATGTCCAAAGGCCCTTTGTGGCTTGGGATTGGGTGCATGCGGGTGGTTGGCCGCAGCACCTGACCATAGGTTACAGAGACATTGTAGTTAGGATGATGTTTTAACCATATAAACCCATAGAAATTCAGCAGTTATACTTATAGTCATACTTATCAGAAGAAACTATAGCTTGTGCTGTTAAGTAACTCTAGGAAGTATAACTGCTGCGTTTCTATGGTTTTGTAAGAGTACAATGTCAACCTAACTATAAAGTCCCTGTAACCTTTGTTTTTTCAGTGAACCTAGAGAGATAGATAGATAGATAGATAGATAGATAGATAGATAGATAGATAGATAGATAGATAGATAGATAGATAGATAGATAGATCTTGTGACAAGTTAATGTGTGTGACATGTACAGTTCCTGTTTTTCTGTGCCAACTCCTAGCACATTCAACCGCTCTGGTGGTGGGGCCCAAGGGGGAGATAGGACAAATAGATTTGGAGTACAAGGCCCACCTGGCTCCCGCTAGAGAAGCCAGTGAGCATGAACTGCAGAACAAAATGCTGTTGCAATCAGAATAGGTGATACCAAGAGTCAGAAATAGTTTCAGGTGTAGGTGCCAGAATTGAGGCAGTTTTTCTGTGTTGGCATAGGGACATTCGCTTCTGCAGAATAATTGAGAACAATAAACAATGAATGCATCTGCATTGGTAGCAAGAGTCCCTCTGGCTACAGCCAGACACCACACAATTTGTTTCAGCTGCATTCGATTTGTCTTCTTAGAGTTATAACCCAAGGAAATGGAATTGTTAACAAATTATGTCGGGCTTTGTGTTTGAATTTGTGAACCCAATAAGATGAAGAAATACATTGTTTTGTAGGGTTCAGGAAGGTGCTGGGCTGAGCTTTTTCAGGTTAGAACAGCTGAAGTGTAAGACAACTATAATAGAATATTCCTGCACAAATGCCACCAGATAAATGATTAATATTGATACACACCGCCAATAATTTGTTTCATGCGCCAGCCTGCTCTGATGAAACACTCTCACAAAACGATGGTCCTGAAGCATGACAACCATTATATTCACTAACATATCCTTTATCTTTGAGTAGATAACAAGCTGTTTAGGCAGAGAGCACCTCTTTTTGATAAGACATGTAAAGAAACGAAAATATTATGACCCTGGTGGCACATAATTTTGGTTGGATCATCATGCCTTGTGAGTGATATAATAATGTAATCATACATATATTGTGTGCCTTAACTTTACTAGTGTGAAGCAGAGCATCTAAATCGTATTATTAAATGTGCTTTCACAGTAGAGGATTAGTAGTTCACGAAAATGTGTGTTCTAATGTTTGACTTTAACATGTTGAATTGTAGTACTCATGTAAATTTATATCCATGTATTTTGATTTATATGGCTATGTTGAATTGCATACAATCGAGTTTCATTTATAATTCCTGCTTTCATTTATAATTACAAGATGCACTTATATTCATGCATTTCGAATGTGCATTGGATGTTTTATTAAATTAGCATAACTAAAGGCCTGAATCATTTGGGGCTCATTAAAGAAAAGTGTTGCTGCACCCAATGCAGCGTCACTTTTCTTGCACCCCTTAGTGCCCCCCTACCTCCACCCTGTGTGCATCATATTTAAAATATGGTGCACCACAGCAACATTTTGGCGCTACTCCTGCAGAGTACAATGGGCCCATTGAATTCAATGGCACGTTCCCTTTTAACACCTGGTGTTAAAAGTGCAGAGAAAAATGAGGCAAGGAAATCTGTTAGGTTGCCTTGTGACATTTTTCGGCCCCTCTAGCAGGGAAATGTCCCCTTTGCCTACATTATGCCTGGTACAGCCATAATGTAGTGCAAAGGGTTAGAAAGCGGCGCAATGCATGCATTGCACCATTTTGTAAATATGGTGTGACGTTTTTGGCCATCTAACGCCAAATTAGCGTTAACAAAATAAATTATGCTAATGTGTCGTTAGGATGGCGCTAGGGGCTCTTAAATCTCTTGTGTTTAACCTTCAATGTGGAGTTTTGCTCGCTCTACGATACCCTTTCTTTGCAGGTGCATTTGAGCGTGTCTACAGATAATGAAAGGTATATTGTGTTTTGAAGATCGTGGGGTACAGGAGGATACCATGGCAAGGACAAGGAGTGATAACAGAGTCAGCAAAAAATGTTGCTGTTTGTGTGCCAGACAACAGGAAACATTCTAGATCATCCTCATTTTCTGTTTGTGGGATGAGAAATTGAGGGGAGTCACCAAATTCAACTGTGAAAGGAAGATCGAAAACCACTGGTGTAGATGATGTGGTTTTCTTGAAAGATCTGTAGGTTTAATTGGTATTCACCCAGTTAGACAAGGGCAGATTCTTTAGAGACTTTCAGAACTTACACTGAAATTTCTTTCATGCTGACACTTTCCTATACTCCCTGAGTCTTAATTAGGATTTTCCTTTAGTTTAGTTTAGGATATTTGGGGCCCGATTTAAGGTTTGTCGGAGGGGAGTATTCCGTCACAAACATGACGGATATCCTGTCCGGTGTATTATGATCCCACAATAGCCTATGGAGATCATAATACAACAGATGGGATATCTGTCACATTTGTGATGGAGTAACCCATCCTCCAAACTCTAAATCAGGCCCTTAGAATTATTTAGTTTCTCCAAGGATTAGGCAAGAAGACCACAATTTATGTACAGACCATCAGATTCTGTTTCTGATCTTTTGTGTTGCCTCAACTGAAATTCTCATGTGTCTTATGCTTATACAATTTAACTTCCTTCAATGCTTTACAACACCTCAGGTAATTTTGTACTAATATAGCATGTTTTTGAGATTCATTTACATCACTTTGTCTCATAATTTGTTATAAGCATTTGAACCTTATCTACCACCTCCTGGATTTCAATGTATAGCCAATTAGGTTACACTGTCAATTGAACCAGAAGGTTCACTTTAACTCTCATTTACCTCTCAAGAATCCTAGAAAGGTCCATAGGAAGAAGAAAAATAAGAATATGGGCCCAGAACATTATCAACCCCAAATCATTTCAAATCAGAAAAAGACTCTGTGGATAATATCTAATTTAAATGCAACACAAATGTACTGTATAAACAAAAATCACACTAGTGCAAATACGCAAAGCATCCTAGATAATACAAGATGTAATGTGGTACTTGCAAAATCAACAGGTAATCTCAAATTGTGAATAGTAATTCCCATGTGGAAGCTAGAAGGCTATTATAACGTAGACATTCATACATCATAAAGTAAGGAAATCTGGCTAAATGTACTATACAATATTTGCAAAGTTCTGATGATTGTAAATTACCAATGTTGGCAAAGCTCAAAACAACCTAGAGTAGAAAGGGCATAGTCCCAAAGCAGTGCAGTACAGAAATGAAAACACAGTCATTGAGCATCACAACCAACTTATGCCTGTAAAGTTTTATAGACACTGTATTTGTATTGTTGACTTGATGAGTCCCTCTTTTCGGTATTTGATTAGGGTTCTCAAACTGCTATGTTACAAGCACATAAACAACTAAAATAAAAAACAAATACAAATACCAAAAAAATAAACAATCAATATTACCTGCAAATAAAGGGCACAGTGTTTTATTGTTTGCGTGTCAGCTTTATTCACATCCGGGAGGCACGCCAAAGTCTAGATTTGTTGGGGAAGTGGGTTCCAGCCCAGGAGGACACAAAGGGGGTCATTCTGACCCTGGCAGCCGGTGTCCGCCAGGGTCACCGACCACGGGAGCACCGCCAACAGGCTGGCGGTGCTCCCGAGGGCATTCTGACCGCGGCGGTTCAGCCGCGGCCAGAAAGGGTAAACCGGCGGTCTCCCGCCGGTTTACCACTGCCCTTGTGAATCCTCCATGGCTGCGGAGCGCGCTCCGCAGCCATGGGGATTCTGACACCCCCTACCGCCATCCTGTTCCTGGCGGGTCTCCTGCCAGGAACAGGATGGCAGTAGGGGGTGCCGTGGGGCCCCTGGGGGCCCCTGCAGTGCCCATGCCCATGGCATGGGCACTGCAGGGGCCCCCGTAAGAGGGCCCCGCAAAGTATTTCAGTGTCTGCTAAGCAGACACTGAAATACGCGACGGGTGCAACTGCACCCGTCGCACCCCTGCAACTACGCCGGCTCAATTCTGAGCCGGCGTCCTCGTTGCAGGGGCATTTCCTCTGGGCCGGCGGGCGCTCTTTTGGAGAGCGCCCGCCGGCCCAGAGGAAATGTCTGAATGGCCGCCGCGGTCTTTTGACCGCGGTGCGGTCATTCAGCGGCGGTACCTTGGCGGACGGCCTCCGCCGTCCGCCAAGGTCAAAATGACCCCCAAAGTGTCAGATGTACGACTGTTTCATTTTGCGAGTCTCTAATAGTGATTCATTGTGAATCGCAAATAGAGACTACCAAATGAAAAGTACAAAAGTGTCTGAGATGCAATTAGCAATTCCCAATGGGGTCGCAAATGACCTTCCACATTAATATTCATAAGGTAGGTCACAATTTGCGAACCCTTTGCGAATGGCCACACTCACAGGGATGGTGGCCTGCTGGGGACAGCAGACCACCATGTCTGTGACTGCTTTTTTCCTTTAAAAAAATGGGATGCATTTCAAACAAAAAAGTTAAAGTTTTCTTTTCATTTTTTCAGAGTAGGCAGTGGTCTTTGAGACCACTACCTGCTCTGAAAAAAATATTTTTAGTTACATTAACAAAGGGGAAGGGGACCCGTGGGGACCCCTTCCTAATTGCAAATGGGTTACCACCAACTTGAAGTTGATGTTAACTATGATTGTTTTGCCATCGCATTCACGGTGACAAAACAATCTTACATCCCCCCGCGACTCACTATGAGGAAGGGATGCCGTTGACACGCCCCTTCCTAATAGCGACTTGCTAAAACATTTTGCGATTTGCTAATAGATTACCGAATTGCAAAATGCTGTCTGTACATTCAGAAATGTTTTTTCTCTGGTCACAAACAGCCTGATTTTGCACCAGGAGAAAGCATTGTACATTTGGCCCAAAGCTCTGATCAGACCATGAAGGGTTTCTGGGTCTGACTAGTCAGTTAGCCATCTGAATAAAGGATCACCACACTCAGCAAGGCCAAGAGAGCAATAAGGAAAAATTGATAAAATAACAAAAAAAAATTCTTGCAGGGGCGTGCTGGCTAGTCAGGCTCACCAAATCCAAGCTGTATTTTGTAACAGTTAAACTCTGAGGAGCTACTACCATTGTTGGTGGGGAGGCCATGGGGTTCAGTAGAAGTTTTCAAACATTTCAGCCATCAAGGTTGAATCTTCAGCAGCCTATGTCCACTTGTGGTGGGTGGGGAGTAGATTAAGTTCTGGCTCTTTACAGCAAAACAAGACCCTTTGAACTGGTTTAGTATTCTTCACAGAGAAAAGGTCAGCAGCAACACAGTAAGCTGAGATTCAACAATGTCAATTACAATACATCAGCTCCCCAATCTGGTACGTGCCTTCAGTGATAGGGTCTACAAAGGTCCTAAGATCAGCAGCTCCAAGTTACATTTACAAATCTTTATCGCTGGACATTTGCCTACAGTGAAGCAGTATCCAGTGCATCTCACTCTGAGTCAGGGGATAGTAAAAATCAGGGAGCAATAATAATATATAGGGGATTATTCCAACTTTGGAGGAGGTGGTAATCCGTCCCAAATGTGACGGATTTACCACCAGCCGTATTACGAGTTCCATAGGATATAATGGACTCGTAATACGGCTGGTGGTATATCCGTCACTTTACCGTCACTTTTGGGACGGATTACCACTTCCTCCAAAGTTGGAATAACCCCCATAGTCTCATGTAGCCACATCTAATGACATTAGCAGGAATTTGGAAACTTAAGTCTCTCCTCCTTTCCCATAGATGGCAGAGGGCACATGAATGAGCTACCAGCTGGGATAGTAAAGGAATAAGATAAGCTGAGAGAACCCTTTTGGCCACACTAGCATATCTGTGTCTATTTGGTGTCCTAGTAGTCCCTGATCATGTATCTCGTGGAGATTTGGAAAAAAAAGTATCTTTGAAAAATGATCCCAGACAGGAGTGTAGAACAATAGAGCGATCTCAATGAACATGTGTGAACACAGCGAGAGGCCCATGGACGATTAAAGGATACTGCATAGGGTGTATGTCTTTTTTCTGATCTCTTGTACAGTAGGCTGACAGGGAAAGAAGCCTGCCTCCATCCAAGCACCTATTGCAAATGCCAGCATTGGCATTCTTTTAGCTTCACATGCCTAGGTGCTCAATTACCCCTTTGACTGTTTACACAGGTCGCCATGACCATGCAGCCACAATAAGGATAAAGCACTGCATGTTTTATGCCCCAAATACTCTGAAAGCATGATCCAGCACCTCCAACTCCTTCCATTTGAATTATATAATGAGATCTATATTTTATTGAATTACCCCATTGTTTTGCTTTGGACTTCTGCTATTTGACCTCTGCTGTTGCAGTGACCTCCTAACTGGACTTCATAACATGATCTTGTCCTAATGAGTAGTTGTTGGGATGGAAAAGTCCTCTACATAGTAATTGACATGAACCCCTGCCCTGAGCACACAGCTGTATTGTTGTCTAAATCCTAATGCAGATTTTTGTTGTCATAAGCAAACACAGATCACATGTGTGTGTCATGACATAGACTGCATCACAGACTGAAGTCTTGTTGGACAGGGAGGAGTGCCCAAAGTGCTACCCTAATAGTGGTGAAAGGCTACTGCCTTCACCAAGAGATAAGCACAACACCAGTAGTGGTAGCATACCATGTAATGATCAGTAAGAGTGAACAAGTCCCTGTTATCCTTTGTCATTGGAGTGAGGCTTACAGGCTCCCTCATTGTTTTAATGTTCAACTATTGTGTGCTTATTTCACCATTGGCCTCCATCAGTTGGATATAAAGTGCTGCACAGCGCAGGAGTGCTGACTCTGCACTGGATGTATGTGTGCCTGGGAAGTGTATAGTACAGGGATAGAGCATTGCTGTGCAGTGCATGCATGGTTAGTGTCTGTACTGTGTGTAGCATAGCAGAAAGTAATTCAGTCCATAAGAAATGTAGTGTGTGCAATGAAACATGTGCTGAGTGTATTTGTGCTTGCAAAAAGAACAATACATCAATCAATCAATCAATCAATCACGATATTTATAAAGCGCGCTATGTACCCGTCAGGGTTTCGAGGCGCTGGGGGGAAGGGGGGGTGGAGGTGTGCTGCAGTTAGCGGTCGAACAGCCAGGTTTTGAGGAGTCTCCTGAAGGTGAGGAGGTCATGGGTCGGGCGTAGAGATGTGGGGAGAGAGTTCCAGGACTTGGCGGCGAGGAAGGAGAAGGATCTGCCGCCGCAGGTCTTGCGCTGGATTCGGGGGACGACGGCGAGGGCGAGGTTGGCGGATCGAAGTTGACATGTAGGAGCGTAGAAATTGAGTCTGGAGTTGAGGTAGGAGGGTCCGGCGTTGTGAAGTGCCTTGTGAGCGTGGGTGAGGAGTTTAAAGGTGATCCTCTTCTCCACCGGGAGCCAGTGGAGTTCCCTCCGGTGAGGGGAGATGTGACATCGGCGGGGTATGTCGAGGATCAGTCGGGCGGAGGCATTTTGGATACGCTGGAGTCGTTTGATGTCTTTGGTTGGGATGCCTGTGTAGAGTGCGTTGCCGTAGTCAAGTCTGCTGCTGACAAGGGCTTGGGTCACCATCTTTCTGGTCTCTGTTGGAATCCACTTGAAGATTCTGCGGAGCATGCGGGGGGTGTTGAAACAGGAGGAGGAGACGGTGCTGACCTGTTTGGACATGGTGAGTGCAGAGTCCAGGATGAAGCCGAGGTTTCTTGCGTGGCTGGCAGGGGTGGGTGGGGGTCCGAGGTCGGCGGGCCACCATGAGTCGTTCCAGGCCGAAGGAGAGCCCCCAAGGATGAGGATTTCCGTCTTGTCGGAGTTGAGTTTCAGGCGACTGTTGTTCATCCATTCGGCGATGGATTTTAGTCCTTCGTGGAGGTTTGTTTTGGCGGTGAGTGGGTCTTTGGTCAGGGAGAGGACGAGCTGGGTGTCGTCGGCGTAGGAGATGATGCTGAGGTGATGCTGGCGGGCCAGTTTTGCAAGGGGGGCCATGTAGACGTTGAACAAAGTAGGGCTGAGGGAGGATCCTTGGGGGACGCCGCAGATGAGGTTGGTGGCTTTGGAGCGAAAGGGGGAGAGTCGGACTCTCTGAGTTCTGTCGGAGAGAAAGGATGAGATCCAGTGGAGGGCTTTGTCTTGGATGCCGGCTTCCTGGAGGCGGGTCAGTAGGGTGCGGTGGCAGACTGTGTCAAAAGCGGCTGATAGGTCGAGAAGGATGAGGGCCGAGGTTTCGCCGTTGTCCATTTGATGTCTGATGTCATCTGTGGCGGCGAGGAGAGCAGTCTCCGTGCTGTGGTTTCGTCTGAATCCGGATTGTGAGGGGTCCAGGATGGAGTTGTCTTCGAGGAAGTGGGTGAGTTGTGTGTTGACAATCTTCTCGATGACTTTTGCTGGAAAAGGGAGGAGAGAGATTGGGCGGAAGTTTTTGAGATCGTTGGGGTCGGCCTTGGGTTTCTTGAGGAGGGGTTGGATTTCAGCGTGTTTCCAGCTGTCCGGGAAGGTGGCGGAAGTGAAGGAGAGGTTGATGATCTTGCGGAGTTTGGGGGCGATGGTGGCGTTGGCTTGTTGAAAACATGATGAGGGCATGGGTCCGTGGGGGAGCCTGAGTGGATGGTGTTCATGGTTGCCATGGTTTCTGCGTCGTCCACGTGGGTCCAGGCGGTGAGGCGGCAGTCGCGGTTGGAGACATCGGGGGGGGATCTGGCGGTGGGCCGGTGTTGAAGCTGTTGTGGATGGTAGCGATTTTCTGGTGGAACAAGGTGGAGAGGTCGTCGCAGAGTTTCTGGGAGGGCGGGATGTCGTTGGCGTTGGCTTTTGGATTTGAGAGTTCTTTCACGATGCCGAAGAGTTCTTTGCAGTCGTGGGCGTTGTTGTTGATGCGTTCGGTGAAGTGGGCACGCTTGGCGACGCGGATCCGTTGGTGGTGTTCACGGTTTGCGTCTTTGAGGGAGGCGAGGTTGTCGGGCGTGCGTTCTAGGATCCATTTCTTTTTGAGCTTCTGACAACGGCTTTTGGAGGTGGTTAGTTCGTCTGTGAACCAGGCTGGTTTTTTCTTTCCTTGGTTGGCGGTGGGCGGTGGGCGGTGGCCACATGAAGGGTGAACTGTTACGAAGTGCACTTATAGTGAATGTGTCAGCTGGCAGTGAGAGTGTTTGCATGTAGCACACCATGATACACTACAGCACAGCAGAATTGAGCAGTGTGAGTAGATCAAATGTGTTTGCTGACTGTGTGTGTGTCTGGGGTGGTACAATACATTAAGGTAACAGTACTAGACAGTATGGGCCTGATTATGACTTCGGCGGAGGGGATTACTTTGTCCCAAATGTGATGGATATCCCGCCCGCCGAATTTCGAGTCCATTATATCCTATGGAACTCGTAATACAGCGGGCGGGATACCCGTCACATTTGGGACGGAGTAATCCCCTCCGCCGAAGTCATAATCAGGCACTATGTGTGCTATGCACACACACTGAGTGCAAGTATACCTGCAATGTTACATTACATGGAGGACACTAGGTTTCATTTCGGAAAACCCAGGCCGGACCTGGAATAGTCTTTACTTGTGGTTTCCAGCTTGTCAGTCCTGAAGGCGGGTCTGCTTTAAAATGTAATACAGACCTCTCTAGCCAGATCTGAAACATAAACTTGATCAAACAGTAGTTAAAAGAGAAACTACATCTTCTTGAGTTGGATCACTGACTAATGATGGAAGTTCTAGTCATCTTGTTGTCCTCTTTCCACTATGTTCCTTTGAACCCAGTGATCAGCTGTGTCTAATTGGAATATTTGATCTTGATCCATCTGGGACAGTTTGTCTGATAGTTATCAGTCGTTGAAATGCTGTCCCTTGTCCATATGGATACACATATAAAGCTGTTTTCATGTGTTTCCTAACCCATAGCAGGTTGTGTTTAGCGCATAAGGATAGATTTAGAGCATTCCAAAAATGGTGAACTGTAAGTTATCTGCCTCCAGATTTCTTCTGTTTGATTCTAGGTTGGATGATGCTGTTGGAGTTAGTTGATCTTATTGCTTCCATTGCAGTGCAGCGTGTTGTTAATTACTATCAATACCTTGGGCTCTTTGTCCAATAAGCTTTGAGTATGGGACACAAGATTTTGAATTTCATCCTAGTCTCTAGAAAGGGTTTAAACAAGTCATGCCCTTCAAAAATGAGACTCAGACTACAGACTAAAGGGCTCATTGTGAACATGGCAGGTTACCCTGCCGACAGCTGTGCTGACGGTCGACAGAAGACCGCCAGCGCGGCAAAGCCCCCTCCGGCTCTATAATGATTGAAACAGTCTTTCCGCCCGCCAGCCCAACGGGAAACTGGGCCTTTACATTGACGCCATCTCCCAATGTAGCCGGCACCAATGTGGCTCCCATGCCCCCAGGGACACCCGCTGCCACCCTTGCCCACCCCAGGAGGACGCCCAAGGATGGAGGGACCCATCCCAGGGAACTTAAGGTAAGTTCAGGTAAGTAATTTTTTTTTTTTTTTTTGTGGCATAGGGGGACCTGATTTGTGCCCCCCTACATGCTACTATGCCCAATGACCATGCCCAGGGGACATAAGTCCCCTGGGCATGGCCATTGGGCAAGGGGGCATGACTCCTGTCTGTGCTAAGACAGGAGTCATTTCAATGGGGGTTGGGAGTAAAAAAAAATGGCGCAAATCGGGTTGAGGCCAATATTTTGCCTCAGACCTGACTTGCCCCATTTTTTGACGCCCAAGCTCCATTTTCCCCTACGCCGGCGCTGCCTGGTGTGGGTAATTTTTTTTTACGCACACCAGTCAGCTGCGCCGGCTAACGTCATTCAATAAATAAGGCACCCGCATGGTGCTTTGGAATGGCGTTAGCCGGCGTTAAAATTTTTGACGCACAACTGCGTTGGCGCAGTTGTGCGTCAAAAAGTATAAATATGGCCCTGTGTCTTTAGCCTGCCTTAGGTCACATGACTGGATGTAACTGACAGTTGACATTTTGTGCATTCACCCCTGACAGTCACATAACAGGGAGAATAGCAGGGCCTGAATGGGCCATTAACTGACTTGATGGGGGGTGGAGCTAAGAACAGCCCCACTTGCATCTGAATAGGCTGTGCTCTGCCACCATTCAGTAGGCATGCACTTGGTGTTGGATTTTGGTGTTTGATTTCTGATCAAGAGGTGGGTGCACTTTTGTCTTATGAATTCATTCAGTGATTTCTTGCACATTTTTCTATATGTATTTTTTAAGTTCTGTTTTCTCCCAGGCGTTCCTTCATTAATTCATGTCCTGATGAGACCTCTTATTTACTAGAGGGTCGAAACATCGCCGACTATGCCTTAACTCACTCAATGATGTTGCCAGAGTGAATTGTGTCATGTACATTATTTTATCTGGGTCGTGGATGGCGGTGGTTTGGAAACCTGCCTTGATATATATGTTGTATATGTTTACTATATGCGACAGGTTCCTGTTGCTTGGGGCATTGTGCAATGTGTGATGGATACCTTACATGTAGGAATGTGGGTCTTGGGCATTGTATAGCAATTCATCTTACACAAATAGATTCAATTGAAACATATCTTTATTTGTGTGCCTTATTATTCTCTGTACACTAGTGGGTAAGCTTTACTTCTGTGTGTATACTCTGCTGCCTGACTATTTATTACCATTGGGCTAGAGTTAATGAGAGATCCATATATATTTCAGGATAAGAACCACTGTTTTTCTAAATACATTGCTAGCCCAGGTTCTTACATGTCACGACTGCCCTCGTTGGACTGGGGTATCTTGTAGATACAGTGCATTTCTGCCCTTTCCCTGTGGTGCTGGGTGGCACAGCAAAGCACTTGCTGCGCCACCCTGCACCAGCGGCCTGGTATACAATGCCCCAAATGTGTAAGTGAACGAGAGTGGAAACCTCATCTTGACTTGGATTTTCTGTTAAATAAGGTTGTGGAATACACAAGAAAGGCTTTGCGAGGGAAGGCAGTCTTTCTGTTGAACTTCAGTCATATAGCAAGGTGCAAGCAGAACTTTCATTGGAGGATGGATTGCTATTCAGAAAAAACAAATTAATTCCTCATGGTTTTGTTAGGGAGAAGCTGATGAACATAAGTCACGAGGTTCATCTGGGTATGACAATTACTGAAAAGAGATTGAGGGAATTCTTATAGTGGCCCAGAAAGGACAGGGATGTGGAAGATTGGATTGGAAAATGCATTGTCTGTCAAATGACAAGGGATTCACTTGCGTAACCTTACCGATGGTCATTCCTGAAACTTCTCAGATAGATTTTTTTGAGTCTTTTCTATGCAGATATTTGCCATTGTTTTGATTGACCACTTATCTATGTAGCTTGAAGTTAAATTCATTAGAGAACCTAAGACCAAAAGTGTCACAACTTTGTTTACTGATGTCTGTGCAAGAGAAGGTTTCCCTTCAGAACTGTTATCAGACAACAGAGTGCACTTTGTTTCATTGGAGAGGGAGGAATTTTTATGGGGAGCAAGGATCACACACAAGAGGTGTAGCCTTTACCACCCCCAAGGAAATGGTCATGTTGAAAGGGCCAATAGGATGGTCTCTGACTGTGTCAGAGGAACTGCACTAGAAGGTGTCAATGTGGGGGAGGCTATCCGTGCTATGCTTTAGTCGTATCGAAACACTCCACACAGTGTGACTGGTGTCACACTGTCTGCAAATTTCAGAGGCAGAGGTACTCAAGACTTGTTCAGGCGGGGTTAGTTGAGCAATTTGCCGAAATACAATTCCAGCAATGTCATTACATATGATGCTGAGATAGCAAAGAATTTGAGGCTGACCCCAAAAATTGCATGGGCTCTGCTGTGTTGTGAAATTCTGCCAAGAAACTGCCTAACAAATTCAAATAGCCCTTCTGCACCAAGTGACAAGACCAAGGGCATGATTTAAATGTTGGCGGTAATGGTCCCACTGTTGACATTTCGACTAAAAGCCAGTCCGCTGCTGTGATGTTCCGCCCGCCGTATTTAGACGTTGGCAATCGCATAGCCAAAATCCTCCATTTCCACCAAGAAACACCACCCACATTGACGGTACGAGAGGGTAAAGTGGATGCCAGCACGACCCCAGCCATCCTTCCTGCCGTGAAAATTTAGATGTGCCTTTCAGCCAAGCAAAAAGTGGTGGTCCGACCTTCACTTCTGAGTTGGCTGATTGGAGGCAAAGGCGGTGAAAACTCACCTTTTTTTCCAAGTCTACTCCCGTCTACGACTGGATATGACTAGACAACACCTCTCACCCTCCAATGGGGAAAACACAGCCCGTCGCCAAACTCGCAGGTAGGGTTGCAGAATTGCCAGGGTACATTGGATGGGCACTGTACAGGAGGTTCGGACCACTGCAGGCATATACATCTGACAATAATTTTTAAAATCACTGTGACATGTATATGTTGGGGCCACAAGTGGGTCAGACGCAAAAGGGGACACACAGGTACACAACACATATCGCACACTTACACATGTCATTGTGGTATCAGTATTAATTGCCAAATGAATGCTGGCAACACAATGACGGTACACTCACACATGACAACAGTGATCTAATGCGCATTGCAAGGGGACCTGTACTGGTAGATTTGTGCCATCTGTTATGTGTGTGGGCCAGTATGGAGTGGATGGAGTTCATGATTTTGCGTGTTGCGTCGTCGTCGACGTTGGACCAGGCGGTGATGGGGTTGGTGATGCTAGGGTACGAGGTGGTGACGGGGATGGGTGAGGTAGGGGTGTTGAAGCTGCTGTGGATGTCGGCGATCTTGCTGTGGAAAAAGGCGGCGAGGGAGTCGCAAAGTTCCTGAGATGGCGGGATGTCGTTGACGTTGGTGCTGGGGGTGGATAGTTCCTTCACGATGCGGAAAAGCTCTTTGCTGTCATCTGCGTTGTTGTCTAGGCGGTCTTGCTTTTCCAAGAGTTAGAGCTATTGACACTGTAAATGACAATGGGCCTGATTACAACTTTGGAGGAGGTGTTAATCCGTCCCAAAAGTGACGGTAAAGTGACGGATATACCACCAGCCGTATTACGAGTCCATTATATCCTATGGAACTCGTAATACGGCTGGTGGTATATTCGTCACTTTTGGGATGGATTAACACCTCCTCCAAAGTTGTAATCAGGCCCAATGTCTTTTACCCAAGTGTTTTGGTTCGGAGTGGATGTATGTGGTGTGGAGTGGAAATATGTGGGTTGGATTTGAATTGTTAGTTGTGGAATTGTGTGGCGTGGATTTCTTTTTAGTTTGTAGCATTTCCTTGAATGAATACTTCCTAAATCTTCAACAAAGTCACTCCAACCAATAATGCCCAGTGGTATAATCAGAGGCTGTAGGAGCACTTGTGATGCAACCAAACTAGTTCATAATAAAAAAAAAAGACATTTTCTTCTGTTAAAACCACATCTTGATATATTCACAGACAATCACAAAAATAGTATATCCTTATACAGACAACTGCATGTGTACCTTAACCAATGAGGAGACCACAGAGGTGCTCCAAAAGTCTCAACCACTGGCAGTCACTTGGACAGCAGTAAATGCCATCACTTTTTCAATGAAAAACCATGGCAGTACAAAAAAGGGACTTCCGTAAGCAAATTAGGCATGTTCGTGCTCCAAGAGGAACAGTCCAACTCAAAACGGCAAGTGAGATCACTTGAGGATGGGAACACAAGGAACCACAACTGATTTGAGCAATAATGGGTCTCATCAGTGAGCTGTGGATGAGTCCTGTTGCACAGCAAGCATGAGACCCCACATCTGGCAATATCTGTCACACTTAAAACATTGGACTAAGGAATCACAAAGGTGATATTGGAATGCCTGCACCAATCTCAGCCATTAGCAATTGTGTGGGCCACATTCCAGATAAGTTGTTTTTTGCCCTCACTGCCACAACAGACAGATGCCTGAGATATGCATATCAGACTGATCTTGCTCTGATAGGAACAGACTGTACCAAAATCCTGTACCACCCACCCCTAAAGCAAGGCTGGTCAGAGATACTCTGGCCCTTATTTATACTTTTTGGTGCAAAACTGCACTAAAGCAGTTTTGCACCAAAAGGTTTAGCACCGGCTTGCACCATTTCCCTGCACCAGCCGGGCACCATATTTATGGAATAGTGAAAGCCGGTGCAACGGGTAGGCTAGAGTAAAAAAAAAATGACTTTAGTGGGGTGGGGCTGGCGTTATAAAAGAAGGGGGTTTAGCACCAAAAAATGACTTTAGACAGGTTAGAGTCAAAAAAATGAATCTAACCAGATTAGCGTCATTTTATTGTGCTAAACCTACCATGCCACATGACTCCTGCCTTAGGAAAGGCAGGAGTCATGCCCACCACCCCAATGGCCAGCACATGGGACAAGGGTCCCCTGAGCATGGCCATTGTACCCTGTGCCATGTATGGGGGCCCATTACAGGGCCCCCTATGGCACTTTAAAAAATCAAATGCAACACTTACTTGTACTTATCTGTACTTACGTGGGATGGGTGCACCATCCTCCGCAGTTCCTCTGGTGTGGGTGGGGGTGCCCTGGGGCCTGGGGAGGACACCTGCGGGCTTATTCTATGGTGTTCCACCATGGAAGTAGGCCCACTGGCCCCCAAAGCCTGCCCTGACCAGGAGTTTAAAAAAACCGGGGCAAAGCAAGCTTTGCATCATTTTTTGACCCCTCCTCCCTCTCGTGCACCATTTTTTCATGGGAGTATAAATATGGCGTTAAGGCCATAGAGTCATTTTTTGCACGGGAACGCCTACCTTGCATCTCATTAAGGCAAGGTAGGTTTCCACTTCCAAAAAATGACTTTAACTCCATAAGTTTGGTACTAGACGCGTCTAGCACCAAAGTATAAATATGGAGTTAGTTTTGCACCGAATTAGAGTTAAAAAAATGACGCTAATTTAGTGCAAACAGAGTATAGATATGTCCCTCTGTCTCTAAGTTCTGCAGGGAGGTCCAGGAGCTGTCTAGTCACTAAATCTACCAAACAGCAGTACAGGTCCGTCCAAACATTACACCCTTCTGATACGTGCCCTACAGAGGCAGAAAGTGCACAATTCCAGGAAATAAATACTGCTTAAGCCTAAACTTTACACGGTATGACTTAACTTACAGACCTAGTGCTGAGACACAGAAGGATGAAGTGCTTTACTAATTCATAAAATAAATTAATTTAGGGTGAACAACACACAAAGCAGACCATCATTTCCTTGACTTGTATTTATTATTAACTACAAATATATCCATTCTCAGGTCCAAGCACACATCTACAGATGGTCTTTCATCTGGATAGAAAGTACAGTCACCCCCTAAACAGTTCTTCAAGCACACTTGCTTTGTGATTTAGGAGGGTACCATCGGACCTGTATGAGGAGTGGCACATATGACTCAAATGTGTGCAGTGAATGTGCACACAGACCACGGTGCACCAGCAGTGAGCACGGCTGAGGAGCCAAGTTGCAAACTCTTCCAAGTGTGTCAGTGGAACTGCCAAGCAGCTGAAGATCACTGATGTGTGCTCAAACCAAACCTGCAGCACGGTGATACATGTCTGGAAACGAACCACACCAGGTACAAAAGAATACATAATTAACATTTATTGTGCACACTTGTACAGCACACGCCACAGAGTAAATGGCATCTCAGTGCTTGGTTAATACTCTATGTTAGGGCTACCCCTCCATGCCATCATACATAAAACCCTCTGATGCCCTTAAGCTTCGACTGCCATCATGTTGGCTAGATCATCACTTACTCCTGCCTGAATTGGCACCATGCCAAGAGGCAAACCTATAAAAGTAGCTGTGAGAGATTATATAAACACTCAGAAACAAATAATGCTACTATTTTCAACTGAATGGAACTCCACCCTTAGATCTGAGAAGGATAAAAGTCTGAGCCTGTCCCGTTAATGTGTGACATAATTAAGCTTGCATACAACATTTACCACAAACTCAATAAAGTGGGTCATCAGCCTCTTTTCCGAAGAACACTTGTATATGCCCTTTATAGAATTAACATTTCAGTATTTTTACTTTTTCTTTTTGCGACCTTTTATCCCATATGGAAGTGTATGTTTTAATGAGCAATCTAATAAAGCGTTCATTCATAAACTGGATTTCCTTTTAGCATGCGGCTAAGCTACATTCTGTGAAAAATTAAAAGATAGTTCCCTCTGCCATGGTTTTAACAGAATGCACAGTTCTTTGGTATATGTGCATTAATCAGCTGTAACCGCGCACTCAAGACAAAATAAGACCTTGGTTCACAAAAATGCGTGGCACATCTGTTGAGACTGTAAATTTATAATAAAACAACAAACACACCCCGCGTTTAGGAAAATGGTTCTTCCCACCCGAAGCTCACCTTTTCCTGGCTGCCTGCTTATCATCACACAAAGCAACTCGAGAGTCAGTTACTCCTCTTAGCAGGCCATGAATGACCTTGTTTCAAATGTATGTGGCCAGGAGAAGGAAATCCTGTTATATCCTGCCAGCCAATTAAACCACTCAAAGAATGCAGCTTCAGTCACCTAGCAAGGGCCGGTTGTGTGTGTGGGAACAAATGAAGATTCATATTGAAGGGGACAAGAGGGAAGGGAGGGCTGAAAGTATGGAAGCACATATATATTGCAATCTCTGCTCTCGGCTCACCAGGTTTGACTCCTGTGCGAGGTAGATTCAATCAGCAGTAGCGCAAGATGCGCCAGCGCAAACAAGGGAAATGGCCTGGCGCTGGGGAAGTAAGATTCAGCAGTTGCCAGGGTTGGATGGACCCAGTGCCACTGCACCTGCATTCAGACAGGTATAGTACATATTCAGATTTAAAGGGGGATGCCCAGCACCTTGGCAGCAATGTACTTGCCTTGCTGTCCAAGATCACTCAAAAAGCTGGAGGGACCGAAGTGATTTGATTAGCCCCAAGGCATTTACGTCCCTTGGCCACTGTCCATTGGATAATATCAGAAGAATCAGAGTTGGCAAACACTCAAAAAAATATGGAAAGATGACAGTGAATGCCAGAAAAGGTGTGTTTCCACAGCAACGAGGCAAAAAATACTGTACCATTTTTCTCTCCAGAAGTTATTCCCCATCTTGATCACAAAATAACATTATTGTCAGGTCCCCTGGAAAAGTCTGTGTGGGGTGGTGGGATCGGACCAGTTTTGTACAGTTAGGAAACATGTTACTGTTTAAAGTTTCTGGTTTCAAATATAGTTTTGCTTCTGCTTGGTGAACTTACATACTAGCTCATGTACTCAAAGAGAGCAGGGTCTCCCTGAGCGGTTTAATTTCTTATTGTGGAATCTCGTTCAGAACACTTTCTCTTCTCAAATAGTGCTGTGACTTGGTCGAAGAGCAACCGTGGGTGCTATAGAAAACATTAATTTAACTTAAACAAGCAGGCGTTCCTCTACAGGCTGGTGGAAGGATCGGTGCAGCTGCACACTATACACCATCGGGGTCTTCATCAACTTGGCAAACTCCATCCTGAGTCCCTAAGCCATCGAGCACTGGCCCTGTCCTTACTCAGGTCTGTGCAGAAAAGCAGAATCCTCCAGACAAGCAGAGCCCAAACCCACAGCGGTAGAATCAGCTGCAGCATCAAGTAGACACAGAAGACAGACATGCTCCTTAGCAGTCTTCCGATCCAGGAATACATGGATGGATTTTGTGCAGGTCATTGAATGAAGTACTCAATATATTTTCGAACCCCAAAATATACCACATATTTTCTATTCTTGAACTTAAATGCATATTTGAAAATGTATTATTTCAGTCTCATATATCCTTTATGCAATTATGTCGATAATACTTTTTTAAAATCAACCACACACTGGTTCAGTGAGCAATTTATTTGTAAGGGTCTACATGTCCCATGGTGCCCAGCACTGACTCGCTCCCCGGCTGACGTCACCTGCTGGCTGTGCTGGTGTTTGTTTTATTCAAAGAAGACGGACTACCCCTTGCTCTTTGGGCGTTGTTTCTGCGTGTAAGCATGATGTTGACCTAAAGCGCCGCACCCCTACCAGGAGTGCATCTCAGCAACAACGAACAACACTTTGAGCAAAACAAACACTATCGCAGCCACCTGCTGATGACAGTAGGGAAATGACTCAATGTAAGACCTACAGCGCTGGTGTCACAAAAGAAATGTGTTGAAACCACAAGAGGAGCTGCATGTCCGTCAGGTAGTGCGCACGGCACTTAACAAGGCAGCCGGGCAGCTCGAGTGCTTGAAAGCGACGACAGGGAGGGCTAAACAAGCATCCTGGAATAAAAGCCTCTAACGTTTGACCTATGCTTTTAAATGCATGCAAATGTATTGAAATAAGAACATGATTTACAGTCCTATTTACAGAAACGGACGTCGGAGCACTGAAAACACCGAGCACTCTGGTCAAATGCTCTTAGAGGAAGAAGAAAGTAGTCCCTAAAGTGAGACAAGTGGAAGGGTACAAGTAATGAGACGGTGCTCCGAAAAGCAAGGACAAATAGGAAAGATTGACCAGTAGCAAGCAGGAATTTTTAAAGGACACTGAAACAAACCAATGAAAAGCAGTTAGCCCAGAAAGAAGTATGTACTAAGGTGTAAAAAGAGGTCTTGAAAGTTCGACCTAAAAAGGCAATTTAAGTGGGGAGACACTCTGAGGGGTAAATGCACACTTGTCTACATTTTCATTTTAGAGTCCCTAAAATCCAAGTGGTTGTTGTTAAGTCATTCAAATGTAGGCTGCAAGCAGAATGGCTCAGTGAGCTGAATGCTCCTAAGTAATAAAATCTGGCTATCTGTAGGTTATAGATTTGAGTCTTCCAAGGTAGACACAGCCTTCCATTCTTCTGATGTCAGTAAATTGATCACAGTAAATTGGTTAATCGTAAGATCAGTTATTTACTGCATTTAGGAACAGCAGAAGTAGACAAGGTAGCACTAAACTACAAACAAGTTATTAAGGGCCAGACGTAGGTAGGTTGCGATTTGCAACTTGCAAATTGCGAGTCTGGTGTCCCTGACACCATCTGCGACTCGTAAGGGGGTCGAGAGACACCATCTGCGACTCGCAAGGGGGTCGCAAAGGCCCACCTCATGTATATTCATGAGGTGGGTCGAAATTTGCGACCCCCTTGAGACTCGCAGCACTCACAGGGATGGTGGCCTGCTGGAGTCAGCAGACCACCGTGTCTGTGACTGCGTTTAAATAAAGCAGTTTTTTTGTTGTTGTAATGCAGCCCCTTTTCCTTAAAGGAAAACGAGATGCATTACAAAACTAAAAAATGAAACGTTTTCATTTCATTTTTTCAGAGCAGGCAGTGGTCCATAGGAGAAATGTTTTTAATGCCATTCACAAAGGGGAAGGGGCCCTATGTGAATGGGTGCTAACTGCTATTGTTTTGCGACCACGTTCAAGGTCACAAAACAAGACATCGCGCTGCAACTCGCATTTAGGAAGGGAACACCCCTTCCTAATTGCGACTCGTAATCCCGTTTTGCAATTCAGTAACCAGGTTACCAAATCGCAAAACAGGGTTTGGGCATCGCAATGTGCTTTTTGCACGTCGCAAACAGCAAAATTAGCTGTTTGCGACATGCAAAAAGTTTAGTACATCTGGCCCTAAGTTATTATTATCTTCCCCAAGCTCACTGTCCCTTTTTTTTTTAACTGTTTTTGTCTATGACTGCTTTCGGTGCAAATAATGCAAAACATAACCATAGTCATAATAAACTTTATTTGTTTATAACAAAAATAATCATAAAAGTCACACAAACAGCACTTACAAAAGTAATATGTGTAAAAAAGCATCGATTGACGATGTACATTAGATTATAGAAACAGTCCTTCAGCTCGAGATACATCCTGATCGGGTAACATCTGAAGGAAATTAAGCGCAGGTCAGCATCTTCTAAAATTATGCCTTCTAGGCAAAAAGATTTAAAATCTTCTGTATACTGAAGGTAGGATTCACAAAAGAACATAAAATGCAATAAGGTCTGCTCAGATGACGCATTGCATGGACAAAGAATGACTGACTTGCTACTGTACTGGCCCATTGGAAAACAAAGAAGATGGCTTCTAGCACTAATTCTAAACCTAGAGAGAAGGGGCCTCTCCCACTGGCTAACAATGTTCAATAAGGCTCAATTCCATTGCAATTTGAAGGGTAGCATATTGCCTTAATTAAGGTATAACTAAGTCAAGAGTCTTGATTTCAAGGCATCTATGTTTCAGGAATACGTTTTTGCTCCAGCCTTTAATCTGTTTTATCCTAATATTGAAAGGCTCAGGATAAAGTTGCAGCCTGTTCAGTTACTCTAGAACTGATTTCATACAGGAGAGCCAGGGGATCCGCGAGCTATCACATCTCAGACAGAATAAAATGACAGTGCCATTTAAAGCTCCCATAGGGTTATTCCGAATTGATACCCACCACAAGAGAGGGGCAAGCTTTATATAATCCCTTATGTAGTTCAAGCCCAGCTCTTCATAGCAGAAAAAGTGAGGACTGCTTATAGGAGGAGAAAACAAACATCTGCAAAAGTGGTTCTCCTCAAGCTGCAATGGCTTGGCTTTGTCATAGCCCCAGAACCCAGCATCGTACAGAGTAATTGGAATACACCATAAATCTATGGAAGAGGTGCTATTGGTTTATTGACAATATTAGAGGCAAAATCAAAAACTGTGCCAATAGAATGATGAAATTTTTGACACCTAAAACTAAAGAATGGAAGCCATGTATTTTTGCAATTGAACCCACCCGAGGCTATGAAAATTCAGGAATTTTCTTAAGTGCTTTATTTTTCAGCGAGGTGGTAGACTTTATGAAGCTGTTACAGCCACAAGACGTAATATACAACTTAGCTAAATTGGTCTGCAGATCGAACATAAACATATCAAACGTATCAACTAAAATGTTAAGGTTTTGGGTGTGGGGGCCATTAGGACAGCTACACAGGCGTATATAAGCCCTGAAATGACCTTACGATATATTCTTAGCATGTGCAGAAGACTTTTAACTCAAAAAGACGTAACACTGTTAATATCAAGAATACATTACAATGGGGCTCAGGCACAGCTGTGCCATACTCCTAGTTCAAGATTTAAAGAATGGGTATAAATTCCGTTGTTACCATACCTAACTTTAGTGCAGATATCAGAAATTAGCACAGAAAAAGAAAATCTACCAGAGGAGGGTCGAGACCAGTTTGGATAAGGTGTAATCAAAGCTTAGAACTGCTAAGTAGGTTAATCAAAGCAAAGAACTGCTAACTAGGTCAATGGTGGTGGAGGAGCTCATGCCACCAGGGTTTTTTTTTTGTGTTTTTTTTTGTTGTATAAGGGGAGAGAACCCTTAGGTAATGGTCGCTCCCCAGGGGGGCAATAATTTTATTAGGCCTTTTCTGCCCCCCTCCCCCGGGGGCAGATCAGCCTATATTGATTTGGCTGATCTGCCCGAGGGGGCAGAAGCCACTAGACACCGAGGATTTTTTTCCATAGGAAATTGGCATGAGGGAAGCGACCCCTTTGGCATGGGTCATTACCCAGAGAGCAATAGTTTTATTAGGCCTTTTCTGCCCCCCCAGTGGCAGATCGGCCTATATTGTTTAGGCCGATCTGCCCCCGTGGAGGGAGAAGCCATTAGACACCAGCTTTTTTTTCGTGTTTGTTTTATAAGGGGAGTGGCCCCTTAGTCAAGGGTCGCTCCCCAGGGGGCAATGATTTTATTAGGCCTTTTCTGCACCCCTGATTAGGCCGATCTGCCCCCAGGAGGGGCAGAAGCCACTAGACACCAGGGATGTTTTGTTGTTGTTTACATTGATAAGAGGAGCGACCCCTTAGGCAAAGGTCACTCCCCGGGGTGTTTTTTTTTTTTAGGCCATTTATGCCCCAAGGGAAGGCAGAAACCACTAGACACCGGGGATTTTTTTTTTTAGGTCAGTTTCAGGTAAGGGGAGCGACCCCTTAGGCAACGGTTACTCCCATGGGAGGGCAAATTTATTTTAGGCTATTTCTGCCTCCCTTGGGGGCAGATCAATTACTTTAATTAGGCCTGTTAGAAATGGGGTCTTTGGTTGACAGTCAGGTTACCCCCTGTTCAGGCAAGGACCCTCACTCTAGTCAGGGTAAAAGAGAATCACCCTCAGCTAACCCCTGCTTAGCCACTTGGTAGCTTGGCAAAGCAGTAGGCTTACCTTCAGAGTGCTAGGTGTAAAGTATTTGTGCCAACACACACAGTAACTTAATGAAAACACTACAAAATGACACAACACCAGTTAGAAAAATAGGAAATATTTATCTAAACAAAGCAAGACCAAAACGACAAAAATCCAACATGCACAAGTCAAGTTATGTACTTTTAAAGATTAAACTAAAAAATAGCGCTTAGAAACAAAAATGCTTCGATGAGGTGTTAACACGGTGTCGTGACGGAGTCGTTCCCAACAAGCCGACACCAGCGGCGCCGGACACGGAGTCGTGTAGGCCCCCAAGTACAGTACCTTTGGTGAAGAGTGAAAACAAGCCGATGCGCGAAGTCGGGGATCGCAGCGTCTGTGCAAAACGTTGAATCCGCGCACTTCGAGTGGCGTCGGTCACGATGTGGTGCGGTGACTTCCACGGAGTCGCAGACTTCGGCGAGACTGCAGCGGCATCGGGTCTGTGAAGAGCGTCGCGTTCCAGCAAAGGTCACGGTGTCGGGTGCAGGCGGTGTCACCGGATTCAGCAGCGGCGTCGGTCCGAATTCGTCCGAAGTCGATTTCCTTGGATTTCCACCAGCTTTCCTTGCAAGGGCCCAGGGACTGGATAGGGCACCACTTGTCAGAGCAGGCGTCTCTCCAGAGACTCCAGGTGCTGGCAGAGAGAAGTCTTTGCTTTCCCTGAGACTTCAAACAACAGGAGGCAAGCTCTAAATGAAGCCCTTGGAGATGTCTTCACAAGATGGAAGGCACACAAAGTCCAGTCTTTGCCCTCTTACTCTGGCAGAAGCAGCACTGCAGGAAAGCTCCACAAAGCACAGTCACAAGCAGGGCAGCACTTCTTCCTCAGCTATTCAGCTCTTCTCCAGGCAGAGGTTCCTCTTGGTTCCAGAAGTGTTTCTAAAGTCTGTGGTTTTGGGTGCCCTTCTTATACCCAGTTTCTCCTTTGAAGTAGGCCTACTTCAAAGTAAAGTCTCTTTGGAATGTGAAATCCTGACTTGCCCAGGCCAGGCCCCAGACACTCACCAGGGGGTTGGAGACTGCATTGTGTGAGGGCAGGCACAGCCCTTTCAGGTGCGAGTGACCACTCCTCCCCTCACTCCTAGCACAGATGGCTCATCAGGATATGCAGGCTACAACCCAGCTCCCTTTGTGTCACTGTCTAGTGTGAGGTGCAACCAGCCCAACTGCCAAACTGACCCAGAAGGGAATCCACAAACAGGCAGAGTCACAGAAATGGTATAAGCAAGAAAATGCTCACTTTCTAAAATAGGCATTTTCAAGCGCACAATCTTAAAATCAACTTTACTAAAAGATGTATTTTTAAATTGTGAGCTTAGAGACCCCAAACTCCACATGTCCATCCGCTCCCAAAGGGAATCTACACTTTAATCAGATTTAAAGGTAGCCCCCATGTTAACCTATGAGAGGGACAGGCCTTGCATCAGTGAAAAACGAATTTAGCAATATTTCACTGTCAGGACATATAAAACACATTACTATGGGGGTCATTCCGACCCCGGCGGTCAAGGACCGCCGGGGCCGGGGTCGGCGGGGGCACCGCCAGCCTGTTTGCGGTTTTCAGCGGCATTCTGACCGCGGCGGTTTGGCCGCGGTCAGAACAGGAAAACCGGCGGTCTCCCGCCGGTTTTCCGCTGCCCTCTGGAATCCTCCACGCCGCCATGGGGATTCCGACACCCCATACCGCCATCCTGTTCCTGGCGGTTCGATGTCAAGTTCCCTAAAATCTAATTGGCTAAGGGGTTGCACCCCACTATCTCTCTCCAATAGAGTTTCATTTATCTCATCAAATTTGTCACCCCATAACAGTTCTCACGTAGTTTATTGGTCCTTATGATTGACGTCTTCAGGGGGTAGAATGTCCGGTATGATTTCATCCTCGCGTGGTCCTTTGCACATCTTTAGTCAGTGGCTCCGTTATCTGTACCGGTTCAGGCGACCTTGTACCTGCCAGTAGCCTACACTGTTGCATTCAGCTAAAATGTTTCTTCAAGCAAGTCGAATTTCATGAGAACGGATCTACTACAGTTACATTCAGCTCCTAGCTTTGGAAAAACAAGAGTTCATGTCCTTCAGCAAGTCAGCACACTGCACGTTAGAAAAATACATTTAATATGAGAATCAGGCAGCTAGGCCTCAACTCATGCTAACTAAGGCCTAATGATTTATTAGCAGAACTTTGGCATATAACCTTTAATAACTAGTATAAAACTATGGGGGTCATTCTGACCCTGGCGGTCGGTGACCGCCAGGGTCACCGACCACGGGAGCACCGCCAACAGGCTGGCGGTGCTCCCTCGAGCATTCTGACCGCGGCGGTTCAGCCGCGGTCAGAAACGGAAAGTCGGCGGTCTCCCGCCGACTTTCCGCTGCTCGGGAGAATCCTCCATGGCGGCGGAGCGCGCTCCGCCGCCATGGGGATTCTGACACCCCCTACCGCCATCCTGTTCCTGGCGGGTCTCCAGCCAGGAACAGGATGACGGTAGGGGGTGCCGCGGGGCCCCTGGGGGCCCCTGCAGTGCCCATGCCAATGGCATGGGCACTGCAGGGGCCCCCGTAAGAGGGCCCCACGTAGTATTTCAGTGTCTGCAAAGCAGACACTGAAATACGCGACGGGTGCAACAGCACCCGTCGCACCTTCCCACTACGCCGGCTCAATTCTGAGCCGGCGTCCTCGTGGGAAGGTAGATTTGCCCTGGGCTGGCAGGCAGCCTTTTGGCGGCCGCCCGCCAGCCCAGGGCAAATCTCAAAATACCCTCAGCGGTCTTGCGACCGCGGAGCGGTATTTTGTCGGGGGAAGACTGGCGGGCGGCCTCTGCCACCCGCCAGTCTCAGAATCACCCCCTATATTCTAATACAACATTTTATCATTATTAGTCATTTTCATTAGTCCCCGTATATATTGACGGCCACTCCCCATGAGCACATTGCAAAATTACATTAGTACATTTTCTATGCGGCATTATTATACATTAGTTCATAAACATTTCATGTTAATATGGAGTAGATAAGCTACGCTCTCTCGCATCGAATTTCCGGTCGCAAGGCAGGCGCTGCGTCGATTCTTCACTCTGGAAGTCGGGCTGTGTCCTTCCTGTTCCGCTGTGCAGCAATTTCTCGGTCGCAGTACGGCTGTGTGTTTTTTCCGGCAGGCTGTGCGTCAATTTTCGTCGCACAAAGAGTTTCCTGAAGAGATTAATTCTTTTTGCCCTGAGACTTCAGAAAACAGCAGGCAAGCTCAATCCAAGCCCTTGTAGAGCACTCTTCATCAAAGTCAGAGGGCAGCAGTCCTTCCCAGCAAAGCAGTCCAGATGAGTTCTTTGGGCAGCCAGGCAGTTCCAGGTTAAGGTCCAGAAGTGTCTGCTTTGGTGGGGTCAGGGACCCGGTTTATATACCCAAAAATGCCTTTGAAGTGAGGGAGTCTTCAAAGAGTGGTTTTAAAATGCACAAGGTCCCTTTTCAGTACAGGTGTGTCTGCCAGGGTCCCAGAAGGGGGCTTGCAATCCATTGTGTGAGGGCAGGCCACTAGCCTTTGACATGTAAGTATGAGGCCCTCCATCCTTCCAGCCGAGTAAGACCCATTCAGCATGCAGATAAGTGCAGGTGTGACTGAATATCCTATGTTTGTGGTTGTGTGGGTGGAATGCACAAGAAAGCTGTCAACCAGCCCAGCGCAGATGCTGACTGGAAACAGTTTGTGGGACACAGATGGATTTTAAGTGCAGGGAAATGCCCACTTTCTAAAAGTGGCATTTCTAAAATAGTAATATAAAACCCAACCTCACCAATAGGCAGGATTTTTCTATTAGCATTCTGGCCATACAAAATATGACCTGGTTACCCCTTTCTGATCATAATCTACCACTCAAATAGCATATGAGGGTAACCCTAATGCTATCCTATGAAAGGAGCAGGCCTCACAGTAATGGAAAATGAATTTAGGAGTTTTCCACTACCAGGACATATAAAACACACATGTACAGGTCCTGTCTTTTACCTACATAGCACCCTGCCCTATGGGTTACCTAGGGCCTATCTTAGGGTAGAAAAAGGGGAGTTTGAGGCTTAGCAAGTACTTTTAAATGCCAAGCCGAAGTGGCAGTGAAACTGCACACACAGCCCCTGCAATGGTAGGTCTGAGACATGGTTAAGGGGCTACGTATGTGGGTGGCACAACCATTGCTGCAGGCCCACTAGTAGCATTCAATTTACAGGCCCTGGGCACATGTAGTGCACTTTAGTAGGGACTTACAAGTACATCAAATTTGCAAATTTGGGATGAACCAATGATTCCATGTTTAAAGGGAAGAGCATATGCACTTTAGCATGGGTTAGCAGTGGTAAAGTGCGCAGAGTCCTAAATCCAGCAAAAATTGTGTCAGGGAAGTGGAGGGAGACAGGCAAAAAGTTGGGGGATGACCACCCTAAGGCTGTCAGGTCTAACACTACCGATTTGGTCATCCAGTAGTCTCCCTTCCAGAGTAGAATCCTCTTGATTTTCATCATCTTTAGATATGCATCTCTGGAGCGCATGCCTTAGCTGTCCGTACCTCAGCCACTGTGCTGCTGGTATTTTATATTCTTATCAAATGGAACAACACCATTTGCATCATAGACATCAGCTAGTGTGGAGAGAGCAATGGTGTCCCAGCCACTAAAGTCCTGCAGAGTAGTCACTGGTCATAGTCTGATCCCATCCCATAATGGTGTTTTGGGGGTCAGCCTCGTGTCCCACCTCATCTCCCTGTGCAGTCTGCCCCAAATATCTGTCGCTATTTTTGTTGCTGGTCCCGCGGGGGAGTCTAACTTCCATCCATAGAGTGTGTGAAGGTAACTCCTGTCACCATTCCCTGCCTGTCTGGGCAGAACTGTGCAAGTCTGTATAGGCCCAATCATTGATTATGCGAAACTGCACGGCCTCATAATATTTCCTAATATTTAGAAGAGCTATGTCCCCATTATACTTGGGTTGCTGGAGAACCCTCATTCTGAGAAAGGGTTGAACCCCCTGCCCACAGCAGTGTTCTGACCAGCACCTCCACCCTAATAAAAAGAGCATCAGGGCCCTGCGTGGGCAATTTTAGAGGCCAGGGCATCGCAATCATCTTAAAGCTAGCTGTTCTACATGTAATAGAAAGGATGCCTCACATCCCCCTCCAGTCGCTTCACCATGGGTAACAAGTGTGCCTCATAGTGAGAGGTGGCATCTCTAGTGATTCCCAAGTATTTGAACCTTTGGGGCTGTACCCATAGTGGAAGAGGCAGAGCCCCCACCAGCTCCCATCTCCCCCACAGGGTACAATAGGGACTTTTCCCAGTTGATAAGCCAGAGATTCTACCTAAGACACAGAAAATATTGTGTAGTCTGGAGAGCAACTGCTCCAAATTTGTAAGATACCGCAGAATGTCATCTGCGTATAATGAAATTCGCTCCTCCCATCGTGTCTCTCCTAGATACCCACATACCTGGGCATCTATATGCACCCTCGCTAGGTTGAGAAGCATCGGCGACAGTGCACACCCCTGTTTGGTGCCACTCTCCACCTGAAAGCCCTGAGAAATGCTGCTGTTAAGTCTGCTCTGCCCCGTTATCATACCTAAAAGAAAGCTTTGTGGCTTTGCCCAGTCTCCAAACCTCCTGCTTATTTGTGAGACACCAGTTTTCTAGCCTCTAGTCCCGGGGTGCCCTCAGTCTATCAGTGGTGCATGTGACTTGCACAGGGGAGTGGTCACTTATCCAACACACTAGGTATTTGGCCTCTATAAATCTGTGTAATGCATCCCCTGTAGTGAGGAAGTAGTCAGGCCTAGACTGTATATCATGTGCTAGTGAGGGCTGGGAGTAACCCCTTTGTTGCCTGTTTAGAGCCCTCTCCTAGCCCCAATGTCTGTGTAAACCCCTCCAATTTCCCCAGTGTCACCTACCCTTGAAGTATCATTCTCATTCTGTCCAGATGTGTGCCCCTAGCTAAGTTGAAGTTCCCACCGAGGATCCTAAGTGCCTGTGGTGCTTCTGTTAGGAGGCTCCCTTACTTTTTTAGCATTGCTAACTGAAGTTCCGGTGGGGCATACAGATTAAGCAACAAGATGGTCTCTCCATCCCATTCACCCAAAAGAACAGAGTAGGTATTCAACCATGTGTGAGACACGTGAAACAGTAGCAATTTCTTAAAGAGAATCTCTACTTCCCTAGATTCAGAAGTGTAGTGTGTATAGAATGCCATACAATATTGCTGTATCCCTAAGCTGCGGTGCTGGCCACACAGCAGGTGGAGTTTCCTGCAGAAACACTATGTCAGCTTTGTATCTGTTGAGTGCCCTATTAATTAGGCATCTTTTCACCCTGTGGCCATGTTGGTCAACATTCCACATGAGCAACGTCGAATTCTGTTTCTGTGTTATGATGAGCTCAAATATCCTGCCTTCCATCCAACCCTGTGCCCTGGTGTACCTGTCTAGCTGCTACCCTGGTGTCATAATGCCCTGATATGTTGTGAACGTCTTGTCCAATGACCCGCCACTCTACCTTGAGGTGCCATGATCCTGCAACTGTCCAGCCCCCCAATTCATGGTATGTATAAACCCCTAATAATGACATTACAACTTCTGAGCACCCTTGGCGGAGGCACAGCCATTAGGCTGTGTGGGAGTCACAGATACTGTCTCTGCCTCCTTACCACTTCAGTCTTTTGGTTCTGCAACTACTTCTTTATTCTCCATGCCATCGGCAAGCCAGGGTGCATTCTGAGTCTTACCATCATTTTTGGGGGCCCACTCTCTTGCAGGTTAACTCTTAAGCAACATGCCCAGTTTAACAGTACGTAGGGGGAGCATTCTGCTACTCTCAGGAGTCCCCTTACTTAAGGGCCTCTGCAGTCATCAGAGTGATCCTCAGTAGTCTCTCTTTCTCCTTCTCTGGCTATGTGCATCCAGATCTGCTGCTCTCTCTCTCAGAGACCATTGCACTCTCCATTTGTTGTTGTTCAGCTGTCATGTGCTCCTTTATCAGTGAAGCATTGGTTCTCTTGTCCTTCAGATGTCTGGCAGGTGCAGGTTGCCATCCTGTGTCTCCTGGTGTGCGAGGCAAGGGGTCTGACCACAAGCCTTGTTTTTCAAAACAGTTCCAAGCCTCTTGCACTGTTAGCAGGACATATGCATTATCCCCCAAAACAATCCTCGGTTTTTCTGGGTAGATGAGCACATATTTCAAGTTTAGCTGGTGTAGTACTTTTTTGCTAGGCACGAATGCCCCTCTTTGCCTCTGGACCAGGGTGATATAATCTGGATACAGGTTGATTTCACGACACCCTAGCACCCATGGGCCATGCTTCCGTGATGCATGCAATATAACCTCTCTGTCTCTAAAGTTCATTAGCTGGGCTATGATGAGCCGCAGGCTCAGCACTGGTGTACTCTGTGGGCTCTCTTGACTGCGAAGAACTGCAAGAGTTGTCTCTGTACTACAGTCTCTGCCAGGCAGTTATCCACAAACAGTTCTACATTGGGGCCTTCCAACCCTTCTGGGACCCCCATCAGCTGTCATCGGGACGTGCCTTCCGCATATCCGAAGAGGCCTGCCACCACTACCCAGAGACCTCTACTGGCTCTCCATACAGAAGTGTTGCCAGTTCAAACTTCTTACACACATATTCAAGTCACTACACAACACAGGACCCACACACCTCAATCACCAATTTAATTTCCACCAACCCACCAGACAACTTGACTCAGCATCAGTCTCACTCACACACACACACCCCACATTCACAGAACAGGAGATTGATAATTCTCATCTGAAGCAGACATATCTGGGTCTCTTCCTCCTCCCTTCTTGAATTGCCCAAGAAGCTGAAGACCTGACTTTTCAATGTCTGTTTTGTGACCATCAAGATTGCCTGAACTCAGGTGCCTCACCACATGCCTACTCTCACTTCCTCAGTGCCAGGATACCCTCATGGGTAACAAGCAGCAGTATACAAATCTACCTTACATGTATATTTTGTTCACTACTGCAATGCCTACTTTTCCGATAGGAAAACATTGGGTTACCTTCTTACATTTAATAAGTGTGAACTTTCTATTGGAAGCAGGTAAAAATGTTGAGTTTGGTATAAATAATTATAATTTAAAACTCTAACTCTCTTTAGAGGTAAAGTTGAATTTCAAGTCACAGCTCAGAAAATCTCACTTTTAGAAAGTTGGCATTTTATTGTCCTAACCATTTGGTGTATGCACCCTGTATCCTGTGCCACATGACTAGTTGTAAATGGCAGTTGGTCTTTCTGGACTGCATCCAAACTGGGTGACAAAGAGGGAACAGGTGTTAGAAGACTGTGTCACCTCTGACTTGATGAGGGTGAGCTGTAACATACCACACTTCCACATCACAAAGACCCTGCCTCAGCACACTCTCAAACCATTTCACACCAGTCTATTGGGCCTCATTATGACCCTGGCGGTCTTTTCGCAAGACCGCCGAGTTACCGCCGCGGTGAAGACCGCCGACCGCGGCGGTATGCCGCTGTGCGCATTCTGACCGCTGGGAGCGTTCCGCCGGAAAACCGCCAGCAGCCACACTGGCGGTCGGCGGGAAAGTGGAGACTGGTCAACCTCCACCGCCACGCCAGCAGAACACCGCCCACAGAATTACGACCCACATTTCTGTGTGGCGGTCTTCTGTTGGCGGTCTTCTGTTGGCGGTCACCTCCCCATGGCTCCCGTCGCCTCCCGGAGGACCAACGCACAAGGTAAGTTGATCGTCCGTGAGGGGAGGGGGTGGGGGGGTGTTGTGTGATGTGGGCGTGCATGGGGGTGTGCGTGTGAGTGTGTAGAGGGGGTGTGTGAGTGCGTGTATGCGGGCGGGGGGTGCTGCTGTGTCTATGGGTAATGTGTGCTGTTCGGCAGGTGCGCATGTCTGCATGTATGTGTGCGGGTATGTGTCCCCGTTGTGTATGTGTGTGTAGGGGGTGTGTATATGTGCATGTTGGGGATGTGTGCATGTCGGGGTGCATGTATGTGCATGTCGGGCTGGGGGTGGGGAGGGGGTTCGTACCACCTCTGGGGGATGGCAGGGGGGTGGAGGGTGTGGGGGGAGGACTCGGGTGGGTAGTGGGGGGTGGGGGAGAACCCTATCAGTGCCAGGGAAGGAATTCCCTGGCCCCGATAGTGCTTACCGCCATGGTTCGCACGGCGGTTCTCGCCCGCAAGAAACCGCGGCGGTAGGCAGGGTCATAATACCCTTGGCGGTCTTGGGACGACCGCCGGGCCGGAGTGCGCAAACTCCAGCCCGGCGGTCATGACCGCCGTGGCGGTCGGAGTGGAGAAGTGGCGGTCGGTCGCGGCGGGGACCGCCGCGGTCAGAATGCCATTTTTAATACCGCCGGTCTGTTCGCGGTCCGACCGCCGTCTCTCCGCCGACCGCCAGGGTCAGAATGAGGGCCTATTGTGTCCCCAGAGAAGCTTATACTACGACAGGAAGGCAGGAAATTTCCAAACACTTCTAGGTTGAAAACCTCCAAAACCTTCTCCTACTTGCACGAAGTATAAATATTGGACCCTCTGACCCAACTCTTCAGTATACCTCTGGAACTGTGGAAGACTCAGAAGGACTGCTGTGCTTCTGTGCAACAAGGAATGCTACTCTACTGCCCTGCTTTCTGCTGCCCTGCTGCCTGAGTGAAAGGGACTGGACCTGCATCTTGAACCCTGGACCACCACATTGACTCCAAGGCCTAGTTGCCTATCCTCTTGATCAGAGAGTCAGGGCCATATAAGGCTCCAACCACCTTGAACCCAGCACCTGGACTATGTGGAGAGCCTTGCCCTCCAAAAGGTCCTACTCCAGTTATGGACCCTTGAGAGAAGAGGGCCTGAAGGTGCTCTGCCAGTTCAGCTGTGGTATCTTGGCAGAACTGAAGCAGCGTTACGCATCTCCACTCATCTCCAGGCATCTTCTCATTGGACCCACCGTTGCCAACTGCATCCGTGATGAAAGACCTCACAAGGCAGCCTGCTGCTCATTGAAAACCACTGCTGCGCAACATTTTCCCGATGCAGGACTTCACATTGGAAGCCTCTGTTAACAGCACCCTTGACAACAATGCTGGACCTCACTTCGCAAGCCTCGTTGAGTGCTCCACTGACACTGCGTGCAAAATGCATCCTGGACACAGTACCTTCGTTCACCACCCGCAGCTCATTGGAGCCACTGCTGTGTGACGCATCCACAATGAAGTATGTTGCAGTGCTCCACCAACAGGATTTAAGTTCCTTAGTTCTGCAGGCTATCTTGGTCCCTGTACCTGGCCCAAGCTCCATCACGGTCATCCTGAAATTGTGACTTTGTCCAAGTCTGGCACAGCTAGATAACAGTTGCCGCTTTGTGATTCTAAGCACTTTTTTCACTTAAACCTTTAAAATTGCATATATTCATTCTACTGATTGGGTTTTTAATGTTTTGGTCTCAAATAATTTATTAAAATATTATCTATTTTTCTCAATTTCTCTGGGAATTTTCTTGTGCTGCATTTTTACTTATTACTGTTTGAAGTGCTGCATAAATACTTTACTCATTGCCTCTAATTTAAGCCTGACTGCTTTTGTGCCAAGCTACCAGAGGGTTAAGCACAGGTTAAATTGGGAGTTTGCTTTCTTTCATCCTGACAAGAAATTGTGGTTGTTGCTTGATTACAGTTTCAACACCCCCAACCAGTTACCCAATTTCTTATAATAATATTATGCTTAGCTATACTCTAAAATGTTTCCTATGTTATATATCTGCTTTACTGTGCAGAACACAATCAGTGTGTGAAAAGGTAGGAGAAACAAAAACATTCCTCCAGTGCCCCTTCCATCTTAACACACAAGAGAATAATGAATAGAACACAGTGCCTTAGATATATGTTTATATTGCAAAGATACAAGGGCAAAATGTTGTCTGTGCTTTTGTTTTCAGCAGGCCAGATTACAGGCTGTCATAGCTTCAACATAAATGAACATGTTCACTTTAACAAATTTTTGCTAATTTCCATTGCCTAAATAAATATGCTAATCCTGGATTGTGATGATAATAGTCATTACCATGGCTCCAAAGGCCTTCTTTATGTGGAAACATTCACCCTAACGTTCTTAACTTATGCTAGGCATTTGAAATAGAAATTAACAAACTTTTAAATTCTTTCTAGCAATTAGAATTATAGAATATAGAATTGTTTCCAAATAGAATAATGATGATTAGTTCATAACTACTGTTAGACTGTTCATCCTTGGTGTGGTCTCCCTTAACCTTTTGCCTCTGTTTCCCAGGCTGTTGATGTGTGCTGGACTTTGCTGTTTCTGTTACTCTGGGCACTTTTCCACTGCCAACCAGTGCTAAAGTGCAAGTGCTCCTTTACAAAATTTGTATGTAATTGGGTTATTCATGATTGGCATATTTGATTTATTAGTAAGTCCCTAGTACAGTGCACTAGAGGTACCTAGGGCCTGTAAATTAAATGCTACTAGTGAGCCTGCAGCACTGGTTGTGCCACCCAAATAAATAGCTCTGTAATCATGTCTCAGACCTGCCATTGCAGTGTCTGTGTGTGCAGTTGTAAACTGTAAATTCGACTTGGCAAGTGTACCCACTTGCCAGGCCTAAACCTTCCCTTTTCTTACATGTAAGGCACCCCTAAGGTAGGCCCTAGGCAGCCCCTCGGGCAGGGTGCAGTGTATGGTTAAGGTAGGACATATAGTAATGTGTTTTATATGTCCTGACAGTGAAATATTGCTAAATTAGTTTTTCACTGTTTCAAGGCCTGTCCCTCTTATAGGTTAACATGGGGGCTACCTTTAAATCCAGGTAAAGCGTAGATTCCCTTTGGGAGTGGATGGGCATGTGGAGTTTGGGGTCTCTGAGCTTATAATTTTAAAATACATCTTTTAGTTAAGTTGATTTTAAGATTGTGTATTTGAAAATGCCACTTTTAGAAAGTGAGCACTTTCTTGCTTATACCATTTCTGTGACTCTGCCTATTTGTGGATTCCCTGTCTGGGTCAGTTTGACAGTTGGGCTGATTGCACCTCACACTAGACAGTGATACAAAGGGAGCTGGGGTGTAGTCTGCATTTCCTGATGAGCCATCTGTGCTAGGAGAGAGGAGAGGAGTAGTCACTTACACCTGAAAGGGCTCTGCCTGCCCTCACACAATGCCGTCTCCAACCCCCCTGGTGAGTGTCTGGGGCCTGGCCTGGGCAAGGCAGGATTTCACAATCAAGAGAGACTTACTTCAAAGGAGAAATTGGGTATAAGAAGAAACCACAGACTTTAGAACACTTCTGGAAACCAAGAGGAACCTCTGCCTGGAGAAGAGCTGACGAAGAAGAGCTGCCCTGCCTGTGACTGTTCTTTGTGGAGCTATCCTGCAGTTGCTGCTTCTGCCACAGTAAGAGGGCAAAGACTGGACTTTGTGCTGCCTTCCTTCTTGTGAAGATCTTCAAGGGCTCGATTTAGACCTTGCCTCCTGTTATTTGAAGTCTCAGGGACAGCAAAGACTTCTCTCTGCCAGCACCTGGAGTCTCTGGAGAGACTTCTACTCTGCCAAGTGGTGCCCATCCAGTTCCTGGGACCCTGAAAGGAGAAGCTAGTAGCCTAAGAGGAAGAAATCCATGCACCTGATGCCGTGCGGGGAATAGATCGACGTGACTCCGATCTGCAGCTGGAAAAGTGACGTGCTGCCGTCTTAGCGGCTGAAAATCGATGTTCGCCTACAACGTGACCCAAGAATCGACGCATGGAGCTGGGGAAATGACACGCAGCATCACTGACCGAGGCTGGTGAGATCGCAACCTACACTGCGTAGTTTTCGGATCATCGTGCGGCAGTATTTACGACACGATTACCACTGGGCGTGTAAAAACAACGCAAGGTCTGCCCGGACCCGAGAGTGCTGACCGGATCGATGCATCGCTCTCCTGCGGAGAGAAGAAACTACGCCCGATGACACACACTTGCCCGTGCAGGGTTATGTTTGATGCACCCAAGGTACATTTTCACGCTAACAGTCTTAGTGTGTGTCTAAAACTACATTAAGACTCTTTTTGCTTTTTAATTAATAACTTGACTTGTGTATTGTAGATTTTTGTCATTTTGGTCTTATTTTGTTTAGATAAATACTTTCTATTTTTCTAAACCTGTGTTGTGTCATTTTGTAGTGTTGGTACAAATACTTTACACCTAAGAACTCTGAAGTTAAGCATACCGCTCGTGCCAAGCTACCAAGGGGATAAGCAGGGGGTAGCTGAGGCTGATTCTTTTTTACCCCAACTAGAGTGAGGGTCCTTGCTTGGACAGAGGGGTAACCTGACTGCCAACCAAAGACCCCATTTCTAACAACTACGAATTAACATCTGAACAGGAAAATTAGTTCAGAAGTGGAAAGGTACAACATATCCCATCAAAATATTGTGAGAGAGAAAAGATCCTGGGTAGGACAGACACCATAGTAGGCAGAAAATCATCAACTCACCAGCATGTCTTGAAATTGACAAGGCAATTCAATCAAGATCAAGGGGCTCACCCAAAGCCCACTGTAAGTATATATTAAAGTATTGAAACCAGTAGGTCTGCAACTGACAACAACTGCTGCCAAGCTAGACCTAACAAAAAGAGAAACAGAACAGAGGACCCAAGTGATCCCAAATAAAAGTAGACTTAAAGAAACCTTTTCAAAATGAAAATCATCTGTCATGTTAGGTTCCTGAAACTGTTTAATGGTATTCATTATAAAGCATTTGAGGAAAAGTATTAATCAGAATAAGTATACCAAAAACAGGTTTCATTAAATTTGTTTTTATTTGAGATCCAATCCATCAGTCATATGGTGTGTATGAAAAATCTATGCCTGTTTCAGAAGCACATCCTGCTTTGGATTACAGTAGATAGTGGATTCTGGTTTGATATGGCCTCATAAACTAATGAGATGCCCTACTTCATCACACTAGTAAAATGCACACAACTGATTTAATTAAAGTGTTGTAATATATTGTCAGCCCACAGTGAAAATTTAGGGGCAGGGGGTATAAGGAATAACCTCTCTCTTTCAGCATAAAAACAATTCTGCCGTAAGGCTGGACCCATCGGACTATGGTGCAAGGGTTTCTGTGTTGGGTCTATGGAGCATATAAGCCCATATATATAAAAAATGGCGTACAACTGCACTTATGAGCCCAAAAATTTAGTGAGAGCCAACACCATTCGTTAGAGTCATCTGTGCACCATATTTGAAAAATGATGCACGATGGCACTAAGGAATGGCTATCGTCATGAAAAATGACGCTAGCTGCGCTGTACGATGGTAGACAAAATAGAGCTAGGCAGATTAGCGGCCAAATATCTGCCGCTAGTCAGCCTAGCATAATTTTGTCATGCACAAGCAGCCAAAAAATGTCTCCTGTCTAACTATAGACAGGAGTCATTACCACAACCCCAATACCCACCACTGGGGACCAGTGTCCTCAGGACAACTCCAACATACCCAGTGCCAGCCAGGGGAACACTTGTAAGGGGACCCCATTGGCACATAATATTAAAACAAATATACTTACCTTAACTTACCTGGGATGGGCTCCCTCCACCTGTAGTGTCCCTGCGGTGTTGGTGGGGGTGATGCTGGGCGTTGGGGTGGGTATCTATGTGCCCAAAATAGGGACACCATGGTCTGACCAGGCGTTAAATTTTGATGCTAATCAGCTTTAGCGTCATGTTTTGGGTCCCCTTTCTAGGTGTGTGTGATTTTAGTGTAGGGATTTAAATATGGCACTAGCGGGCTAGCGAAATTTTTCAGAAGGGATCACCTACCTTGCATCTCATTGTCACAATAACATGCAAGGTGGATTGGCTCTCCCAAAAATTTCACTAACTGCGATATTTTGATGCTAGATGGGTCTAGCTTCAAAATGTAAATATAGAGTTAGGTGTGCACCACTTTAGAGTAAACAAAAATGACGCTAAGTGGCACATACATTTCATAAATATGGGCTATAGTGCGCTTCTGCAGAGAGTGAGCAGAAATACTTCACATCTTTGTAAATATGGAGCATTTCTGCTCTCTCCCTTGCACACACAGTGCTAGAAATGTCCTTGCTGCACCACGTTGCGTGAAGTAATAGTAAATGTGCCCCGGATGTATTTTAAGCTTTCCGTACTGTTATTTCTGCTTCTGGCTTACTGTTTTTCTTCACTTCTTCACGTCACCTGACACTTTTATCACTGGGAAGGGTAACTGGTTTCAAGATTAGCAGGGCAGATGATGCTCCCAGTCTGTCATATCTTCTCACAGTCCAGGGAACGTTCTTCAGATGTAAGTGTTTCCTTATCATTAACAAGTCATGTTTATCTTCTGTTTGTGCTGCTTTCAGGCTGAATTCCACAGACACCGTCTTATCATTACAAGGTTTCAGAATTGTGTTAGGATGGAAAATGGAACAGCTGAACTGATTGCAGATGCTGTAATCCTTTCCTCCACCCCAAGCATAGAGTAAAGCGTGTCTAACATTTATAGCAGCACTACTCTGGTTCATGAGTTATTGGTATTTCACTGTTTATTATTTATTTTTCATTGTGAAGCACATTTTCTATGCCCCTCTTATTGAACTGAAATCCTGCTTCAATAAATCAAATAAACCACAACTAAATAAGTTGAGCATTATATTTTCTGATTCTTGCCCAAGACATGTTTATATACTTTTATCAATAAAAATACATTGGTGCACAATAAAATATGCTTCTCACGTTTTAGTAAGGCATTACAGTGAGAAATGGTGTCTTGTCATTGTTCAGAGTAACTTACAGACTTGTACAGTGTTGGGATTGCTTCACATCTGTTTCCCATATTTTTATCAGGCACTAAATAAACAAACATTGACAATTGTTCTAGCTTCTACATGGTGAAAAGGTTAGTCCATGCTAGGCCTCAATGGATGGTACTTCCAATATTTTGTAAAAACGACCTCTAAAGATCTATTGGCCAGATGTACGAAGCATTTTTCTAGTCGCAAACGGGCGATTCTCAAAATCGGCCCCTTTGCGACTAGAAAAATGCTTTTTGGGATGTTCAAAGCCCAAACTGCGATTCCGTAACTTGTTACCGAATAGCAGTTTGGGTTTTGCGATTTAGTATGAGGAAGGGGCATGTCAAGGGCGTCCCTTCCTAATACCGAATCTAAATGGTATGTATGAATGTGGTCACAAAACAATCGCAGTTAGCACCAATTTCAAATTGGTGCTAACCCATTCGCAAAAGGGAAGGGGTCCTCATAGGACCCCTTCCCCTTTGTGAATGCATGTGAAAACATTTTTTCAGAGCAGGCAGTGGTTCCAGGGACCACTGCCTGCTCTGAAAAAATGAAAAGAAAACTTCTCATTTTTGTTTTCGAAATGCATTCCGTTCTCCTTTAAGGAAAAGGGGCTGCATTTAAAAAAAGAAATACTGCTTTATTTAAAAGCAGTCACAGACACGGTGGTCTGCTGACGCCAGCAGGCCACCATCCCTGTGAGTGCCGCCATTACCAATGGGGTCACAAATTGCGACCTACCTCATGAATATTCATGAAGTAAGTCATTTGCGACCCCATTGCGAATCGCAGACAGTGTCATTGACACTGTTGTATATCTGGTTTTGCGAGTCACAAATTGCGAGTCGCTAAGACTCGCAGTTTGCGAGTCGCAAAACTGGATTTTTGTACATGTGGCCTATGTCCTTTAATTGGATGATAAAGCAAACATAAAGTGCCACGATTGTTATAATCCCTTACAATGCATTATATTTCTTATTCTGTGAAAAACACAACAAAAACAAATATCAAGGTCTCCCTTTCTCCACGCACATCAAAATCATGCACCTTAAAGATTTATCACCAATTCTTCCCATGATCCCAAACCAAAAAGGACAACGTAAAACTGTTGGAAGGTCCATCAGGGAGACAGCAGTCAGGTGTATACAATTAAAGGCTTATTTTATTAATAGCTGCACATTTCTAGGTTTAACCGTCCTTGTCTTCCAGCTTCTTACAATTTTGCCTCCTCATCTCCAGTGTTTTACATTCCACTATACAAGCTCTTCTTGACATCACTGCGTACAAACACCAAGGTGCCACACATCTCCCTTCCACCAGCATACACCGGACTCCAAGATGCACATATATTCCTTCTATCACCATAACCAACAACTTTAACCAGCTGCACATACATGGTCTCCACCTAATACTATTCAAACAGCCATATGTTTATATGTATGCGTCCTGGCCTACTAATATTACACATAGGGGCTGATTCACAAAGGTAAATTACACTTTTGAGTAAGTTTATACTTTGTAGTAAGTTTACTTCTTTCAGTTTTCACATACTCTGTGAGTTACTTCAAAAGTGTAAGTTACATGCCCATACCCCCACACTAATGCAACTGGCTTACTCTTGTGTGGGTAGGTGACTTCCTTCCCCACATGCCTTCATGAACCTCCTTAAACCCTGCTTGCTCCTCACTAATTCCATCCCCTTTTGCATTAAGTCTACCCCTTTTCCCACCCACTTCCTATGCCCCTCCCGCATTTACTACTAAAATCTATACTTACATGTGTAGAGACTCCTCAGTCATGTGAAAAAATCCACACACACGAGTGCAGGCAAAACTTATATTTTGTAGTACGTTTTGTAGTACATTTTGTAGCACTATGAAATGAACTACAAAGTGCAGTTTGAGAATCAGGCCAATAGTCTTTACAAAGCCCCGGGATGCTTCTCCTTTTTTCACCTGTCTAGGGTTCACCAATATTGTGTTTCCTACTCATGCTTCATTTGCACTCTCTCTTCCACTAGCTCTTTCTTGCTCACCCCACAGCTGATCAACTTTGAACACTCCTATATTTCTTCAATAATTATTTCAATGGGGTTCTTGATGAACTTATTCATTTTTGCGTTCCCAGTGGTGACTTAATTTTTACTGCATCTCTGTTGTGGATTTTACTGGCCTCCTTGTGTCAAACAATTACTTCTTGGCATGCATTCTCCCTTGCTCCTTTTTTCACATGTATTCACTGGCACTTGTCCATGTTTGACTAGCAACTGTGTGAACTGTCACCCTATAGGTTTAAATCTTGATTTTTAGCTTACTCAACCAATCTCACATGGTATTTCTCGCCACCTAAATACTTATATTTTGAGAGCCTTATTAATTCTTTTGACCTTCCCATTAGCATTTCAATGACAAAATGCACTTTTTATGTTTCAGAATAGTCTCTTTTTCCCTAAACATGAGCGAATCCCCATAGTCTGTCTGTAAAGTTTTTAGGAACCCTTCTCTTACACGTACCTCATCCAAATATTTTACCACAGTTTTGGTGTCCACATAATTTACAGTCTCTTCCTCCTGCCACCTAGTCTATACATCAATTAATACTATTACATATTACCCATTCCTCACTCCTTATAATGGCCTTATAATATCTAATGCAATATCTTCCAATAGTTGAGTAAATCACTTTCTACTGTGAATTGGGCTTAGTCTTAAAAACTGTAAGACAGTCTGCACATTCTCTCACTGATCGCTCCTCTTTCACGTTCATCCCTGGCCATCAGTAATCGCCTCTATGAATTTCTGTATACTTGCTCTATCAGTATGAACTTCATGACTTAACTTCATCAATGTACGACATAATGGAGCAAGAAGAATCAACCTCCTTTCCCTGAGTACCAAGCCTCTATCTGCAGACATCCTAACTGCCACTGATCAAAGCATTTGGGCCCATATTTATACTTTTTGACGCAAAACTGCGCCAACGCAGTTTTGCGTCAAAAAAATTAGCGCCGGCTAACGCCATTCTGAAGCGCCATGCGGGCGCCGTATTTATTGAATGACGTTAGCCGGTGTTAGCCGCAGGCGCCGTCTGGTGTGCGTTAAAAAAAACGACGTACACCAGGCAGCGCCGGCGTAGGGGGATATGGAGCTTGGGCGTCAAAAAATGGGGCAAGTCAGGTTGAGGCAATTTTTTCACCTCAACCCGATTTGCGCCACTTTTTTTCACTCCCAACCCCCATAGAAATGACTCCTGTCTTAGCAAAGACAGGAGTCATGCCCCCTTGCCCAATGGCCATGCCCAGGGGACTTCTGTCCCCTGGGCATGGTCATTGGGCATAGTGGCATGTAGGGGGGCACAAATCAGGCCCCCCTATGCCACAAAACAAAAAACAAAAAAACACTTACCTGAACTTACCTTAATGTCCCTGGGATGGGTCCCTCCAGCCTTGGGTGTCCTCCTGGGGTGGGCATGGGTGACAGGGGGTGTCCCTGGGGGCATGGGGGGCACCTCTGGGCTCCTTCAGAGCCCACAGGTCCCTTAACGCCTGCCTTTTGCAGGCGCTAAAAAACGGCGCAAAAGCGGCCATGCGCCATTTTTTTTGACCCGCCCACTCCCGGGCGTGATTTTTGCCCGGGAGTATAAATCCCACGCACATGCCTCGGAGTCGATTTTTTAGACGGGAACGCCTACCTTGCATATAATTAACGCAAAGTAGGTGTCCACGCTAAAAAATGACGCTAACTCCATGGACTTTGGCGCTAGACGCGTCTAACGGCAAAGTATAAATATGGAGTTAGTTTTGCGTCGAAATTGCGTCAAAAAAAACGACGCAATTTCGGCGCAAACGGAGTATAAATATGCCCCTTGGTACTTTTTACTCCCATTACTTTCCAGCCTTCTTTCACTCACCTGCATGCTTCCTGTAAAACTCCATCCACTTCTTATCACCCCCTTCCTTTGATGTTATGCCTGCTGTACTTGTGCACATCTTCCAATCTTTTTCTTCACTCTTACTCTCATCAGGCTTCATTACTTTAGCCCCAAAATTGACATACTCTAAAATTCATCTAGAAAATCAGTTTGCTGCAAGATTCTTAACTATTGGAATGTACTATATCACAAAGCCATATTCTTGTAATCCTACTACACACCTGTGATTTCTCCTTGAAATGGCTTTGATTCCCTTCTTGGAGTAGACTCCGCTGAATGGTTTGTGACCTGTAATTATTTTAAATTTATTCCCCCTTACAAGATACATTCCTTTTCCTATTACCCAAAATACATATATGATCACATTTTCAATTACATAATAGCTGTGTCCTGCCCCTTCAAGCTTCTTGAAATGAACATTATTGTCCTCAACTTTCAACCATCACTTTACAATAGTACTTGTACCAGTTCACTTGTGCTGGTATCTGTCACAATGACTCTTCTTCAGGATCAAAATGGTGTAAATTGGGAGCTTTGTCCAAGTGTTTTTTTACCTTTTTCAAACTCTATATCACAACTTTACTCCCTTACAAAATAAGTCATTCATTTAGCATCTCTCTGATGTTCATGGTTGTACCTGCAAAATGTGAAATAAATTGATTGGAAAAATCCACCCTAAAAATGTTGTCAACATTTCCTAACTACTACAGTTTGTGCCATAAGTAATCTACTTTCTGCATGTTACGTGCATTTTCCACTTTGTTAAAATGAAGTCATGCTTCTTCAATATAGTTAACACACTCTATATCACAACTTTACTCCCTTACAAAGTAAGTCATTCATTTATCTCACCACCCTGTCATGCTATTCTTTGTTGCTTCTAAATATAATATAACGTTTTGCTAGATTTCTACCTTTTTTATACTTTCAGTTCTACTTTCCATTATCCTCTGAAAATCTGATGGCCAGAGCTTAAGCCAAATAGCAATCTTAAAAATGTGTATGTCCCAAGGTGAGTCACACAAGCCATACAATCTTTTTAAGTCCTCATGCAGTGTTGATTCTAGATCAGTAGATGAAAATATCTTTGCTCCTTTCAGAAACAACAATATCTCCAATTGAGTAGGAAACATGGTTTACTAAACTTGCTTGTTCAATTTGCATACATTGATACCCACCTTGATGTCTCCCATGTTTTTGAGCTACAACCACTGGGTTCAATTTAATATGGAGCTGAGAGAGAAACACAGTGGGGCACCTTCCACCCAAACAATGTATCACACAGACATACAGATACATATTTCTCCAACAGTAAAGATAGCTGTGGTGATAAACTGTAACTACATTGTCAACTGCCTCTTTTTATATATGTGAAATAATGTCTCTGCTTTCAAGCTTGGATAATAAGTAACGTGTCCCGGGTTTTTAGTAATTGGTGTGCTCCTCATGTTTAAAACAAAACTGGAAGAAAGGATGGGAGCAGTACTTGTCACAAGTATGGTGGTTATCTATCTTTGTCAATATTTTGCGACTGTCTGGAATAACTAACCCCTCTCTCTCAAAGTCCAGCATGCCACTGATTACTTTTTGTCTATGCCCATTCACTGGCTAATGGGTGCACATCTTTCTGCAATATCTTGTCCTCTAATTTTACATGTATATGTGTAGGATCTTAATTGTTGAATTGAGGTACCTTGGCCAAATTAATGTCTTAAAGCAAGAGGTGTGCAATCCCCCCTCTAGCCCAATAAGAACTGGGGCTAATTGTTTTGTTTGGGGAAGAGGGCATGCAGCCCCCCTACCCTCAAAGAGGCCCCAGGGATATCATTCCCGGGGACAGCTGTGTTCCCTGCCCAGGACAGTTGGCACAGAGAATATAAACTGTATTTTCTGCCTACACTCTCCAAGGCAGGGAACACAACTTTGCTACCACCTGGGCCTGAGCAGAAAAAAAGTTGCTCCCGCCTGGGCTGGTGAAAGGAACCGAGCCAGCTTCTTCCAGTACCCTTGATAGATGATGGCTGGGGAGCTGGCAGGAGCCATGGGAGCCTTGAGATGGCTCCCATAGCCCAAATGATTTGCAGTGTGGGTGCCCCCAGTAGGTAGTGGGACATCCACTTTAAAAAAATAGCCAACTCCCCTGCCACACTTTATGTGTGCCAGCTGAGGAGCCAGCAAGGGCAAAGAGACTCTTAAGGCTACCCCTGCTGCCCCCAAAACACTTTGTCAGTCGTTGGTGCCCCAGGTGGGCACTGGGGCTCTCACTTTTAAAAAATAGAAAGCTACCGCCATCACTCATAATGGGTGCTGGGTATGGAGTCAGTCAGGACAATGGGGGCCTTGGGGCTTCCCCCGCAGTACCAAATTATTTTAATTTGGTGTTCCGTTTGAGACTGGGACTCCCATAAAACAAGATAAAAATTATTAAAATTAAAAAGAAATGAGTGGCCAGGCCCTGCAGCTAACCACCTCTGACATCCAACCGTCCACAATGCACAGCATTCGGGCACGTGCGGTATGGGGTTGGCTGCATGACTTAGCCTCTGGTGGGGGGTTGGGGCTGGCTGGGGTATAAGTGCAAAGCCTGGCATGCAGCCCCCACAGGGTGCACATGGCTGACTAAGTGACGTTACAATACAAAGGGTGTCATTTTAAATAAGGCAGATCTACTGTCTTTGCCAACAGTTCTGAACACCAAGATATAAAAAGTGGGCCTATTAGCTTTGTGAAAGGGCGAGTATATCAACATATACAAGGTACACCTATTGTCGTTGTCACAAAATCACCAATAATTAAAATCAAATGTACATTTCATTATTTCACATAAAGTGATTATCTTATTAAAAATTTGAATAAAGCTTTATTTTAAAAAATCAACATGTCTTTGAATCTTTTTACTAACTGTTTTCGGGCTACACAATACAGACATAAAACCAACCGCAAGAAGTGCTCCAACTGAAGAGCATAGAGCTCCAGCCAAGATTTCCTCAAATAATATGATATCATCTCCCTGAGGTCCTGGATTTAATGACCCCAGGTGAACTTATTCTATTGTTTAAACCCACTCTTAGCTCGAGCTCTGTGTTTTTCAGCTAGAGGGCAAGGAGGCCCTCTTGTGATTTTTTATTTGCATTTTGTAGGCTGAAAAATGTAAAAAGAAAACCTCAGACACATGTTTTTTTTTATTGTTTTTAAACCAACATGTCTTTGAGTCTTTTTTTAACAGGTTTCAGCCCATAAAATGCAATCATAAAACTATGTTAAAAGAAAGACCCAGAGGCATGTTGATTTTTTAATTTAAACTTTATGAAATATTTTATCATATCCAGTTTTATTAAACATTACATAGTGTGAATTACTGGAAAATAAGTTTGAATAAAAATATTAGTGACTCTTTGACCAAGTTAGTATGTCTACCTGAGTGTGTCCAGGCCCTGCGAGACATATTGCATACTTCTCATCCCAGAAGGCAGATTGCTGCAGGTGATAGAGCACCTTAGGAGGTTGGGCACAGGGCCTGACCACATATCAGACCCCATGCTGATTCCCACACAGCCAAAGGCCGAAGACTGTTCGCTGCATGGGGTTGCCTGCCCATGAGCGGCTGAATGAAGGACATAGCCACAGTTGAGGATGGCATTATGCATGGTGATAAAATATTAGTTTACATTAAAAGACACCTAGAAATTCACTGAAAAACCAAACATTATAGTGACGTTATAGTTAGGTATGGTAATAATATCGTACTTCACATTAAAAAACCTTAAACTTCACTGGAAAATAGACAAAGGTGAAAAGGACGTTATAATTAGGTGAACATTCCAGTTAGAAAATACCATTCTGGATTACAAAACCATTGATATAAACCAGTTATAATTATCTCAAGTAAGTATAGCTCATGCCCTAAAATAATTATAACTCATGCCCTCACCGTACCATATCACATTAATCTCATGACATGTTCTATCACATCATTGATAAAATCACTGCAACACCTGAAATTACATCATTGATGACAAAACTGTGAAAAGAGGGGGTGTGACTTAGGGTATTAATTATGGTTGCTGCAAGGGGTTACCATTAACCCTGTGTCCTACATTGATTCTTGTAGGGCGCACACCTGGCAAGCACTTACCAAGTGAGATTTGACTCTATCACCAAGATAAGACAATTCTCACTTTCTATTGATTTGCACAACACTTTTGAAGCACCTTCCATTTGACTTAGATTCCTCTAAGAAGGGTTGTCATCATTAAGGGCCAGGCGTACATAGGGAATGGTTTGTGATAATCCAATAGCGAAATTTTGCAATTCGCTAGTTGGCAATCGCAAACACCCATGTTCAAATGTGTAATACACATTTTGCAATTCCCAGTGGGTCGCAAATAGATCTACCTTATGAGTATTAATGAGCTAGGTCTCGGTTTGGGACCCTTTGGTAATCGCTAAAATCACACTCCTCGGGTCAGCAGACCATCATGTCTGCGAATGCTTTTCTATAAAGCAATTTTTTTTAATACAGCCTGTTTTCCTTGATGGAAAATGGGATGCATTGCAAAAAGAAAAAAATGGAACGTTTTCTATTCATTTTTTAAGAGTAGGCAGTGGTACCTGGGATCACAGCCTGCTCTCAAAATTAGTTTTTACAAACATTGACACAGGGTAAGGAGTACACCCTTAACACACCCCTTCCTAATACCAAATTTCAAACCCAAATTGCGATTCAGCTGGGCCTTTGTACATTAAAAAAATCATTTTTACGTTCGCAAATGGCCCGATTCTGCAAATTGGGAAATTTGTGTAAGTAAAAAAACTTTGTACAACTGGACCTACGTCACTACTGCCAGTGTAAGATTGATAAAAAGTCCACCAAAGAGACAGAAGTAAAAAAAAAAAGTTATGTCTTCCCTTGATGAGCAAATCTTGCAAATCAGAAGAGTTCATTCTTTATACAGTTGAGGGCTTCCTCTGTGGCATGGAATATGAACTGCTGAATGCATTATTGTGAATCTAAGCAGCGAGGCTATGGAATATGATGATGTTGCCCAAGCTCTTTACCCAGGCTTTAACAAACTCATGTCTAAATGTAAAACCTGTGGGTTGGTTGGACGAAACAGCACAACAGTTCAATGATTGTAGAAATAACAGGATTTTTTTAACATTTAGAAGGGGCTTTTAGTCTTTTAATGCATTGAGTGCATCAAGCAAGGAACTAGATTGGAATGTTGTCTGTAGTTTTGTCGAATTATAACTGTACTCAGTCACCTCTATGTGTTCTTTGCTTTGAAAAGGCTTTTTACAAAAAGGGAGGAGGTTCAAAAAGTTCAGGATACTTTAGACGTACGTTGTCTAGCATCTAAGATAATGTATCTATTCACTCTTGGCTTCTGATTGTTTGTGGAAAATATAACAGTCACTCAAAGAAGAACAGATCAGGGTAGATTATTCTTCAAAATAAACTCGTAGCTGAAAAAGAGTGTTTAATATTCGTGGAAATCTGCTTCACATGACATTCTGCCTCCTTTACTGTATAGAAGGGCAAAATAGGCAGAAGCAAGCAGCCACCACCTGGATGTGCTCAACATTTCGGTCATTAGTCTTAGTAATTTACTGAACATTTCTTCCCTGTAGACTTAGTTAAAGCCATCTAAACAGATTATAAACTTTAAAACATATACTATACACAAAGAAAAAAGTCAATAACTCGTAAGATAATGCAGCAGTCTAAGTGAAACAAAAATAGATAATGCTTTAATTTAAAACTTTGGAAAGTAAGTAGGATTTCAGGTAATTACTGGAATATAGTCAGGCATATGTCTTATACTGGAATTAATGGACTCTAAAAGTAGGTGCAAATACTAGGAACAACTGAAAAAGTGTTCTGTACCTTTAACCATTGGTGCCTCTAGCCTTAGAATGTCGTTATTTCAGGACATACTGAAAGAAATAAAAATTACACTTGCAGATGCAAAATATTACAGACAACGCAATTGGATGAATTGGTTGCCTAAACACCCATTCTTTGAATTCATACTGATCCTCAATGGAAGTCAATGGAGTGTGAACTAAATGAGCATCACGGTAGAATTTGAATGCTGCAAACACCAGTCCGAAATGCAAATCGATGTAGTATTGCTAGTAGACAAACAGCATTGGTACTTTATACCATACCTATTCAGTCATGATCGATTCAAACAAGGGTATTTGGAAAACTGGGCTTAAGCTATCTGTAGAGTTTTACCATTTTGATCTATCACAGCAGATAAAGTTGGAATTATGCATATTGGTCAGAAAAAAGTGGAAAAACAGGTTACATAAAGAACAATATTCCTTATAATGTAGATCGGAAGTGGGGTATGGTCTTATTGGCTGAAGTGATACACTGAACTTCACCAGCAGAATACTGTTCTAAGACATCCGTGCCTAAGACAGTTGTGGCATCACATCCCTTGGAAACAATGATATGGTTGACTCACATGAGAGTATGCCGGTGCCACTGAAGAAGATCCAGAAGTTAAATAGGACTTGTAACCTTGCACAGTATTAAAGATTTCCAGAGGGATCTGTAAAAGACAAAGAAATCCATCTCATCAATTGATATGCAGCAGAACACTCAAGTCGATACAAACTACTGTATCGCATAGGTTAGTTGGAATGTCTCATCATCTAAACATTTGACTGCCAGGGATTGTGCAGCTTAACACATAAGAAAGACGGGTGATTATCAAATGTGTTCCACAGTAGCAGCTGTGTATCCTCTTCCCCCTCTGACTTTGCCACCTGCACACAATGTGCGTACATCTAAAGTGTGCTTCTCACCCACTCTATGTTACTTCACTAACTATGTTCCTCTTTTCACCGTAATCTTAAACTAATGTGTGTTCTTCAACCTTTCTGTGCTACCTCATACACTTTTGGACATATTTATCATTATTTCACGTAATATAATGCAGCAAGACACCTTGCTGCTCTGCACTGTGTGAAAGGGAGAGGGCAGGAATGCACCATATCTATCAAGTCTAGTCACACACAGCTGTGCCACTATGCACGCTTTACCATTACACTCCTTTCCTCCCCACCCATACCATAGCTCTCAACGACTAAGAGCTGTAATGATGGTCTACTACATTGACATACTGGCCCAACCTGGCCTTCTACGGAAATCCAATGGATGAGATCAACACTTTGAAGAGTTACAGCAGATATGAGAGAAAACCTCACATTTTGTAGACTAGATATGCAATAACATGAGTGTGGTTTATAGTCCTGCAAATAAGAATATCATTAGAGCAATGCACTCTGTAATCCCTTTCCCTCTTCTACCAATACCCTTTTGAAGTGAACTGATTTAGGCATAGTTATTAAAATGCACTCATCCTGATTGTCTGGCCTTTTTTAGGTCTGTGTTAGCAAAGACCTATTCATTTTACTAAAAGTATGTATCACTTAGCTAATTTTGGGGGTTTTCTGGCAGACTTCATCTGTTAGTCTGTGACTGCGTCATTCACATATTTCTTATACCTACTCCAGCATTTATCAAGGAGCAACTTCAGCCACTGACTGACTTCACTATGAGTTACAGCATGCTGCCTTTTCTCAAGGAGCACATACGCACACAAGGTAGTTATCCTTCAATGCCTGGTGTACTATGGTAATGTGTATTTGTTTGAGACCAAAAAAACACTTCTGCCTTCAAGCACTGTTTTTTTAGATTTACTGAGAGCCAAGCAGCTCCCTGAGTATGCGGATCATTAGTTATTTGTGCTTCAAATACAAACTCCCACTTTGAAAGTTTGGTGGACAACCATCAAACCAACCACCAAACTTCTGGTACCTTCAGCAGAACTGATGTGACTGTATAGTGATCACTACTGTAATGGCAATGACCTCTAACTATGATGGTCTTCTCTCCATCATTGTGTCAAACATAATATTGTTTGCCACCCTGATGGACAGAGTAGAGGCCGCCATAATTAAATTCAGGCCCTTCATCTAAAACTGTATCTGGTTTGATTTAGTTTTCTTTGGTTCTTACTGAATAATTAAACTTTTATGAAATGAAGTAGAAGTTCTGCCGGTTTGCATGGATTATTCTTGTGTGCCCCTGCATTGCTAATCAGAGTTAGAAGGATCATGTTTTAACAACATTGTAAACCTGGGAATATGGATACCAGAATAATCTTTTAGTTACTTTAAAATTCCATAATTCCATACTACATTATTGTCCTTTAATGAGGTATTTGTTTCTGGACTCAGGAAATGCTCCCAATCTTTCAAAGTACCAAGTAAGCTGTAGCTCCCCCCCAGCAGATAGACTGAAACTGGCTAGTTTTCAATCAATGCCATCTATGCCTACTGCTGGCAGGAAACAACTGCTCATAGAAAAGTCCTCAGATGGGCTGGAAAATAGTTCCTTTTAACGTGATATAGGTGTTTAATTGTCCGTCACTTTTATTTCTTAATCTGGAAAGGGGTGTATCCGTTTACCTTTTCTGTGTGGTTTCTTCTGATTGTTTACCTTTTATGCACACTTTCTGCTAGTTTCATGACTGTGCACTGTGGCTCAGCCTGTAAGTACCATAGTGCAAGTGCACTGCTGCTAAAAATGAAGTGTAAAATTGGTTGCCCCAAGTGTTCTTATTTAATTCACCAGTAATGCCATTGTGAATACACAAGTGGCGTGAAAGTTAAATGTCATATGTCAGCTACAGTATATAATTTCACCATCCACATATATGAATAAAGTGTGTGCCCCGAGAGAGCACCAATGTGCACTGCTGCTGCACCACGAAATCCTAGCTATTGCTTAAACTGAATAGTTGATTCTGCACAAGAGGTCAATGGATTGACGCGACATAGGATTCAGTGGATGTCATCAATTGGGAATGTAATAATCAACAATAATCAATAAAATCAGGGATCTTAAACATCAAACAATAACCACACCAGTTTAGTAAGAAGAATTATACAATTTATTTTCCTAAATTAACAATGCTAATGTCACAAAGGTTACTCTCAAGCACAGGTGATAAACATATAAAATTAATAGTGGTTGATTAGAACGTGTTATATATCTGAGTTTAATTAAAACAATCAAGCAAATAATCTCCAAAATAATAACACTGAGTAGCAATACTAGAATCGGTAATAATGGCAACGTATACATTAGTACAAACAATAAAAAGTGTCAATATAAATCTTGAGCATTCAAAGATAATACCCTCACTAACACCGAATTAGCATCAATATGTTGGGCTTCATGTAAAAGAATTTAGGAACACAAATTTAGAAAAATCACTCTAACTTGGGTGATTATAAAAAAACATTATTAGTATGCAGCAGTCAAATTATAAGTTGCAGCTGGTACCTGCAAATCAAAAGAGAGACAAATAACATGTTACTTCTATACATTACCCAAGCAACAACAAAATGCAGTCTACTTCAGCAAGGTGACTCCATCAGGTAAGTCTTCAGAGAATCAGACCTCCTAATTAAACCCAAACTGCTCGTGTGGCTCGGACCATCAGGAACTCTGTTATCTACATCTTGAGTCTCTTTCCAGTCATCTAAAAATCTCTCAATCTCTCTCTCTCAATCTGACTAAAGAAAAATCCTACTCAAGTTGTTATACTAATCTTCAAAAAGCTTATGATTGGCCAGTACATGGAGTGGTTATAATTCAGCCAATAAATATTCTAACTGATAACCTAAAATGCAACGACATCACATTAACCAGGACACATTCTCAACAGTAACTATTCCTCTTCCGTCTCGTCTGTAGCTCCATTGTTCCATCCCATCTAAGCTTCTCTTCTCAGGAAGAAACTTTCTCACTTGCTACATCCACTTCCATCCTCGAGGAAGAAACCAATTATTAGTAACATTTTCAGACAATAGAACATTCAACTTAAGCAAGAAATTGGTTAAACATGGCCTTGTAAGACATACCACAGCAACCCACTAGGGGTAGCTGTGTACACACCGGTTAAATCATCTAACACACTTTTATATAAGCATTGAACTATGGAAAATAACCACAACGTTTGGTTAAAATGTTCTCAGATAAGAACAGAGATGAACGTGGCAACCATTTTCAAAAGTCACCCGTTTTTTGCATAATAATTCACTAAGGCCCTTATTACAACCCTGGCGATCGGTGTTAAAGCAGCGGTAATACCGCCAACAGGCCGGCGAAAAAAAATCAGGATTTGGACCATGGCAGTTACCGCCATCCAAAACCGTGTTTTAACACACCGACCGCCAGGGTGGTAACGGCCGCTGGGCTGGAGACATCGGTCTCCAGCCTGGCAGCTATCACATTCCCACCCTCAGGATTACGACCCGGCCTACCGCCATGGGTTCTGTGGTTTCTGTACCGCCATGAAAACCATGGCGGTAGGCACTATCAGAGCCAGGGTATCCATTCCCTGGCACTGATAGGGGTCTCCCCCGCACCCCATCCCCTCCCCAGAGTCCTCCCCCACCCTCCCCAACCCGCTCCTGCCCCCCACAGATGTACACATCGACACGCGCACCCATATACACACATGCAGACATGCATACCCACCACCACCCACGCATGCAGACATACATACCAACACCCCACAACATACACCAACAGACCTTGACACACACATGCATCAACAACACACAACACTCACATTCACTCATTCACTTATGCATCCACTGCTACTCACACCCACATGCACGCATCCCAAAACATACACCCCCCTACACACAACACCCCCCACCCCCATCTCTGGTCGGAGAACCCCACTTACCTGCTTGCAGGGGGTCCTCCGGCTGGAGAGGGTCCGCGGCGCTGCTGGCAGCAGCAGCGTCTGCCAGCAGAACACCGCCAAGCCGTATCATTGCTCATGATACGGTCGGCGGTGTTTTCCTGCCACCTGACCGCCGACCGCCACCATGGCAGTCGGCACTGTTCCGCCGGATTTCTGGCGGTATACCGCTGGTGGTCATAATAAGCGTTGCTGGCTGGTAGCCACGGTGGTGGTATGTTGGCGGCCTTCACTGTGGCGGTAGGCGGTCATTACCGCCAATCTTGTAATCTGGGCCTAAATAATTAATATACCAAAATCATTATTAAAACATGTCAGAAAATTCACACTCTCACAGTACTCAGAGGTTAAAGTTTAATACCACTGCAGTAAAGTATGAAAAAAAAGTATCTTACTACATATAAGTCTACTTTTATATAATAGCTAAGTCATCCATAAATGTGCCATTGTACACCCACATAGCTGTGTACTTAGGGCCAGATGTAGGAAAGTCACAAATTGCGACTTGCAATTTGCGAGTCCCTGCGACTCGCAAATTGTAAGTCGCAATTTGGGATGCAGAAAGGTGTCTCAGACACCTTCTGCGAGTCGCTATGGGGTCGCAAAGACCCACCTCATTAATATTAATGAGGTGGGTCGCAATTTGCGACCCCATAGCGACTCAGGGCACTCACGGGGATGGAGGCCTGCTGGGAACAGCAGACCTCCATGTCCGTGACTGCTTTTAAATAAAGCAGTTTTTTTTTTCAAAGTGCAACCCGTTTTCCTTAAAGGAAAACGAGCTGCAGTTTGAAAAATAAACCGAAACCTTTTGTTTCAGTATTTTTCAGGGCAGGTAGTGGTCCATTGGACCACTGCCTGCTCTGAAAAATTATTTTTTGGTCCAGTCACAAAGGGGAAGGGGTCCCATGGGGACCCCTTCCCGTTTTCGACTGGGTTACCATCCACTTCAAGTGGATGGTAACTGCGAGTCCATTGGAATTGCATACCATTGTGACTCGCAAATAGGAAGGGAACACCCCTTCCTATTTGCGACTCGGAAATGCATTTTGCGAGTCGGTGCTGACTCGCAAAATGCATTTCTACATAGCAAAGACGCATTTGCGACCCGCAAACGGCAATTTTCGCCGTTTGCGAGTCACAAAGTCTTTGCTACATCTGGCCCTTAGTGTATTTAAATTTGACATACTAAACAGTAGGGATCTCTCCTCTAAAGAAGAATCTAGGGCCACATTTGCAAAGCAATTTCTAGTTGCAAATGGGCCAATTTGCAGAATTGGCCCATGTGCAACTACAAAAATGTCTTTTGGGATGCTCAAATCTGAAATTGTGAGTCGGTAACTTGTTAATGAATTTCAATTTGGGTTTTGCCTTTCAGTATTAGGAAGGGGCATGTTGAGGGCGTCCCTTCCTAATACCAAATGGGAAAGGTATGTCCAAATGCTTTGTGACTGGCATATTATTGCAAAACATTTGCATTTCCCGACCACTAGAAAGTTGGTGGTAACTCATCTGCAAATGGAAACGGGTCCCTAGGGGACCACTTCCCTTTTGAGAATGGTGAGGAAAATATTTTTTAAGAGCTGTGGGATCAGTGGCTACTCTTAAAAAATGAAACTTGAACATTTCATTGTTTTCTTTTTAAACACAGCCCTTTTTCTTCTAAGAAAAACGGGCTGTGTTAAAAAAAAAAGATTGCTTTATTTAAGAGCAATCACAGACATTGTGGTCTGCTGAGCCCAGCAGGCCACCATCCCCATAAAGGCTGCGATTCCTAATGGGTCGCAAATTGCAACCTACCTCATTAATATTCATGAAGTGGGTCCTTTTGTGACCCACTGGGAATCGCAAAAAAAACTCAAAAGTTTCATACATTTGAAATTGCTCTTTACTATTTGCGATCCACATTGAATCGCAATTAGGAACTAGCAGTTTCAAACTTTAGTATATGTGACCCCTAGTAATCTCTTTGGACTGGATGCTGAAAGAGCCCTTGCTGGTGAGACACCTGGTACCTAAAAGCTTGTGCTGAGGACACATGGGTTGTTGGGGATAGTAGGGGACACCGAGGAGTGAGGTTCCCAACTTCAAGAACCTTTTGGAATCTAGTAATTTATTTTTACTATGAAGGATGGACAGAAGGTGCTGCGGTTACCCCATGGACAGTGCTTTCTTGAAGTGCAAGATTTCCAGGTTCATTCTGCTTATAGCTTTTTTCCTGCGAAGAAAAAGGCGTCCGCCATGAAGGTATCTGACCTTGTGAAGCACTGCCTGGCTACAGTGTTTCTCCTTGCCAGGCTAGCTGAATTGAAAACAATAAAAAAAGAAAATGACTTTGAAGGCAAAACCTGAAATGAGGGCTAGGCAGCAAAGTTACCCTTGTATAAGAGTGACCTTGGCAGCCCTGAAATCTGACTTTTTCCTGATTGGACATTTGAAGGTTTTGGTGTTAAATTTGAAGACATCAGTGGGAGCTTGGCAACAGCATGTAGGAATTCAAGGGAAGATTGTTGGTTTCCGTAACATGCCTTGTCCCACTGGAAGAATCTGAGAGCCAGAAAACGAACAAAGCCTCTAAGTGACATCTTTGAGGGGTGTGACAAGACTTATCCAACCCCGATCCATTTTGATCCGACAGACACCGTGCCTACTTGCTAGTTTACTGCAAACATTGACTCAGAAATTTGTTTTGCTTTTCTTTGTGCATTTTACCTTAAAACATTAAAATATATATATATCTTGTTCTTCTTGTTTAGTTTTAGCCGTGTTTGTAACTGTTTGCTTATTACATTTTTCTTGTATTTTTGTATGTAGGTTTGGCAATATTATGATTTGAATTCTTGACTTTAAAGTTGTTTGGCAACTGCTTGAAATTAGTGCACACCCAACTACTGAAGTGGTAACCGGATTACATTTATTAAGATGGTAGAGATACACCCCTCTCAGATTAGCCCAGCTTAACCCTTGCTTTAAATTGCACATATAACAAGCATTTGCAATGCAATGGGCCTCGTGTTTGCTTGAGATAGAGTTAGTAGCGTTGTAAATACCTAACTGGACTTTTCTTGCCAAACAAACTGAAAAAAAAAAGTAAAACAGTTGACATAAGTGAGCTGATTCAAAGCACTGCCATGAGCGGGAAAATAGAGACAAAAGGAAAAAGAAGTTCACTCAAGGTTAAAGTTATCGGCAAAAGTGCAATTATCGATGTAACAGGGTCGATGGCCAAGGCGGTAACAAAACCGCCCTAAGGAGGGACAAAGCAGTTACTAATGAAAACAAAGGATTTCTGAAAGGCAAGTGCAATGAATGAGTGATAGTGATGGTTAAAAGCCCAGATACATACCGACACGTCTGAAAGGCAGCGCTTGCGCACTGCTATGCTCAACCTAATACCGCTCAGGTTCATTTAAAAAAAATTAATAATAATCAAACACTGGCAAAGCTGGTAGTATTGGCTTTGTCAATGTTGTCCTGGCCATATCGTGCAGCAAAGAAGCTGCAGCTTTGGCTTTTTTTTTATTGCTGGCAGGACGGCGGTGTGTGAGGTAACACAGAGGAAGGGGTCAAGGCTATTGTTAGAAATGGGGTTTCTGGTTGGCTAGGGTATGCACCTCAGCCAGGCAGAACTTACCCACTCTAGTCAGGGCAAGGGAGTTACACGTCCAAGATAACCCCTGCTCACCCCCTTGGTAGCTTGGCATGAGCAGTCAGGCTTAACCCGGAGGCAATGTGTAAAGCGTTTGCACAACACACACACACACACATGTGACGCAATATCCCCACCACAAAGGAAACACAACACTAGATTATATGAAAATATACTGTATTGTACACAACGTAATTATTAGACCAACATCACATAACAGTACTATCCTGCTACCTTAGCAGTTGTCAGAACATTACACATTAGTTACTCTGCAAACTAGCAGTAGTCACACATGACACACAGGTTACTCAGTATTCTGCAACATAAGCAGTAGTCAGGAAACACGTTATCACATTAGAACACTTGTCATAAGAATATCATAAAACGCCCATAGTAGGAACATTAGAAAACCTATGGCAAGTTAGGGAAACATATTAGCAAGTCACGCCCATAAAAGGAACATGTGCACACATATGTCAAAGCATCATAGAACAGGCAATATATCATAATAGCAAAGTCTGTAGAAAGAACTTTAGATTAGGAACATATTGGTCCATTTAAAAGTACCTGTCTTGATGGGGAGGCACTTCCAGTGCCTAAAACAACTAATGGGGCCCCCGGCGCTCTTCTGCGCAAAACGGGGGCCTCCCTAAACCTGGCAGATAGAGAGGGGCGGCACGCACCCTCTCTGACTCCTTGACGGGCCCCTTCTGGGACCCGTGATCACTGGGGGGGCCCCCGGGCCTCCACCGGCCCTCTCCAGGGGGGGGCCCCAGTCAGGGAAATCCTGTGGGTAAGGAGGGGGGCGCCACGCACCCCCTCCAATCTGCACATGGGCCCCTCTGGGGGCCCGCAAACTCCTGGGGTCTCCCGGGGCCTCCGTCTGCCCGTTCAGAGGGGGAGACCCCCTTATGATGGCCTTGGGCCCACGAGGGGGCCCACCAGAGAGCTGGCGGCGGGGGAGAGCCTCCGATGAGGCTGCCTCCCTGCCCGCACACGTCGGGGAGAGCCCTCCGGGGCTGGAGCAGGTGAGGGAGAGGCGTCCTCCTCTCCCTCCTGCTCGAACAACAAACGCCGGCACCAGGTCGGGCCGGCCGGTGCCCCGGGGGCGCTCCTCGGAGCGATCCCTACCCCGGGGGCACCGCTAGGAGCAGGCTTGCTCCTCGTTATTTCGGAAATGGTTTCCCCGTGCCCCGGGGCACGGAGCTGAGCGCGATCCTCGCGCTTCACAGAATTTACTTCCCCGGGCTGCAGTGGTGATTTTCATCAATGAAGCGCTTTTCACAGTGCTTAGGAAAATTATGCAACCTGGGCTGCGGCGGGGATTTTCTTTTAGCAGAGACGCGCTCCAGGAAGCGCGAGGGCATAATTTAAAGCCCGGGCTGCGGCAGTGATTTCCTTTAGAAAAAGAAAAGCGCTTTCAAAGCGCTATGGCACATCAACAGCCCAGCAATTGAAGAAATGCCTGGTTCTTGGTTACAGCACTCTGCGCCAAGGTTTAAAAGAGCGTTGCAGGGGTCAGGGGCCACAGCACCCTGCCCCTGGGAACAACTAAACAAGAAGGAGCACAGGGCTGGTGGGCCCAGCTACAGGCCAGCACAAGGGGTGCAGATGGTGGCAGTTCCTCCTAGTGACCAGGCAGGTCACAGGTCAGCACAGCAGCAGCAGTCCATGCCGGTTTACTGGCGAGTCCATTCATCAGCGTTCTGTGTCCAGTTCCAAGTTCCAAGAATGTTCAAATTGTGGGGAAAATTCCCCTGTACTTATAGTCCATTTTTACAGTGTTTTACAATGATAGGGAGAGGAGGTTCCAGCCAGTTACAACTGGTTCTGGGAGTGCCCCCTCTCTCCTTTCAGCACAGGCTCCAAACATCAGTGGGGGGTTAACGACCCTATTGTGTGAGGCCAGGGCACAGCCTTTACAAATGTAGGTGTGCCCCGCCTCTCCCTTCTCTCAGCCCAGGAAGACTATTCAGCATGTAGATGCACCTCGGTGACACCTCCACCCTCCCTGTGTACAGGCTGTCTGAAAAGTATGCACAAAGCCCCAACTGTCACTATGCCCAGACGTGGATTGGAGTCAAGCTGCAGAACACCAGAGTCATAAGCACAGATAAATGCGCACTTTCTAGAAGTGGCATTTCTGTGATAGTAATAAAAAATACACCCACACCAGTAAGCAGTATTTACTATCACCATCACAACCATACCAAACACACCTACGCTGCCCCTCATAAATCAGACAAGACCCCTTACACATAAGGCAGGGCATTTCTAATGCAATCCTATGAGAAGGCAGCACTCACAGCAGTGAGACACCAAGTTAGGCTGTTTGTCACTACCAGGACAGGCCATGCAATATGGCACATGTCCTGCCTTTCTACATACATGGCACCCTGCCCATAGGGCTAGCTAGGGCGTACTTTAGGGGTGACTTACATGTAGTAAAAGGGGAGTTCTGGGCCTGGCAAGTAAATTTAGATGCCAGGTCCCTGTGGCAGAAAACTGCGCACACAGGCCCTGCACTAGCAGGCCTGAGACAGGTTTGAAAGTCTACTTCAGTGGGTGGCGCAAGCATCGCTGCAGGCCCACTAGTAGTATTTAATTTACAGGCCCTGGGTATAGAGATACCACTGTACAAGGGACTTATAGGTAAATTAAATATGCCAATTGGGTATAAGCCAAGCATACCAACTTTAGATGGGAGAGCACCTGCACTTTAGCACTGGTCAGCAGTGAAAAAGTGCTCAGAGTCCTAGAGCCAACAGCGAGGTCAGAAAAACCAGGAGGAAGGAGGCAAAAAGACTAGGGATGACCATGCGTATGGCCAAAAGTCCAACAGCTATGATGTACCCAGTGGTGTCCGGGTCATTGCTCCTTTTAGTTATGGCGAGTGGGAGGGGAGACACAGACAATGGAATCGCAAAGCGCTATGAAAAGCTCACATGACCCCTGAAAACAGAGCTGCCAGTTTAAGGTGTAAGGAGCCAGTTCCCGTTAACGTCTGGATTTGCATATCCATCTCCAAGTTAGGGATGGGAATGTGTATCAGTACTTCACTGCTCATGACCCCTTCTCTTGCTTCTGCTTCAATTGTGCCTACTATTGTGGCACTTCACCAGGCCATGTCAGGGGTGAAAGGAATGTATGGATGGTGGACCAAGTACTCATTTCAGCGCATCTCTCTGTGATTTAGGAAGGGTCTAGATCAGAGGTCTTCAAACTGGGGGGCGGGCCCCCCTTGTGGGGCCTCAAGTGATCCCAGGGGGGGCGCCAAACTCTGGCCAAAAGAAATATTATACAGATAACATGCCTTTGTTTTAAGCAAAAGCATGTTATTGCAGTTTAAAAAAGGTAACAATACTTAACTGCAATGTTTAAATAGATTTAGACCTATTTAAACATTGCCATCTTTCTAAAATAATTGTGAAAAATTCTGAGGGGGGCCCAATGATTTTTATTTTTCAATTGGGGGGGCGCGGCTTAAAAAAGTTTGAAGACCACTGGTCTAGATGCTTCCCCTGCCACAGGGCACATCCCATAAAAATACAATGTTTGTGGGAACAAGATGAGTGCGTGCAAAGCAATTTGCGCACACACAACACATTCTGCACATGCAAATTTAGTTGATGAATGCATGCATGTGCAAGTTGCACCATATTACTTATCGAAGTTAGCACAGGCCAGGAAAGTAATTTGCGAAACTGGATCTATGTCACTTAAGAAAATGCTGAACATGCCAGGAGGGATAGTTTTCTTAGTAAAAAAAAACACAAGATAAGTTTCCAGTAACTGTAGTAAAATATCATTCGAATGCTATGAAATTGCGATATTATTGTTTAACAGACTTATATGAATGTATCTGGTATGTTATCCAGCGCGGCAAGCAACTAGTAGTGCGTGGCTAATTACCCACCGTTACTTAGGGTAAAAAGAAACACACTAGTTTAGCGAGCCATCAGCATGCAAAGGGATCTCAGAAGAGCGACCCAGGTGTACGCACTTAAAACCGGTCGCTGCAACTTATGTACCTGCCACTCAATGCTATATTTAAATTGAACACGAAGGATAGAGGACATTTTGTACTCAGACACTGTGGTGGCCTGACGTGCGGGGTATAACCAATAGGCAAATGTACAAAAAACACTCGCAAAGTCAAAAGTTTAAACCGTGGTGTACAGTTTGTAGGCAAATGTATTGCTGTAGAAGCAGAGAAAGCTATATTGCTATTCAACTTCATAAACGTACGAGTCTCAATTTGTGAAAAATATCGTCTAACCTATTTTCTTTTTTTTTCTAGTCACGCAGTTTATTTGAAGTCCAAATATACAAAGAATTAGGACGCTTTTTATGAAAGCCCTCCACACCACAGAAGCTCATCTGATTAGTACTGAAATAAAAGGAGCATCAAGGCTACAGTTATTCTACATCACATTATGGCTCTGCATACCTGAAGACATACAGGCCCATATTTATACTTTTTCATGCAAAACTGCGTTAACGGAGTTTTGCGTGAAAAAGTACAGCGCTGGCTAGCGCCATTCCAAGATGCCAGCCTGGCGTCATATTTATGGAATGCGCTAGCTGGAGCTAATGCCCTGTTAGCGTCCTTGAAAAGGATGCTAACAGGGTGGGGGAGGTGTAGGGGAAACCGGAGCTTCTGCGCCGAAATATGGCGCTACACTGTTTAGAGGTAAAAAAATACCTCTAAGCAGTGTAGGCCCATTTTCTGGCGCAAAGCCCCCATGGACATGGCTCCTGATGCCCACCACCCCAATGGCCAGTCGCCTGGCCATGGCCATTGGGGCCAGTGCCATGCAGGGGGCCCCAGTCAGGCCCCCCGAGCATAAAGAAAAGAAAATACTTACTAGGACTTTCCGGGACTTCCCTGGGATGGGTCCCCCATCCTGTGGTGTCCCTTTGGTGTGGGTGGGTGGGTGTGTCCCTGGGGCCAGTGAAGGGCACCTGTGGGCTCTTTCCATCGTCTCTGACCATGGAAATATGCCCACAGGACCCTCAACACCTGCCCATACACAGGCGTTAAATAATGGGGCTAAGCAAGCTTAGCGCCATTATTTAAGGCACTCATCCCCCGTGCTGGATTTTAGCATGGGGATAAATATGGCACTAAGGCCATATCCTCTTTTTCTAGACGGGAACGCCTACCTTGCATCTCATTGGAGCAAGGTAGGTTTTCACGTCAAGAAAATGACTTTAACTCCATAGACGTGTCTAGCGCCAAAGCATAAATATGGAATTAAGTTTGCGAAAAAGAAATGACGCTAATTCAGCGTAAACCGAGTATAAACATGGGCCACAAAGTCTTCATTTATAATGGATAAGGCCTTAAACCCATTTCCAGTTTTTCTTCCAAATTAAACACATGAGCCCACAAAATGGTTTCACATTTTCCCACGTGGAAAACAAACAAAAAAATCACCACTTGTATGTTCAATTTTATTTACTGAAAAACATCACAAATTCTGCACCGGATGAACGAAGAGGTTTCAGAAATATGGTAGCAATAAAAAAATGAAAAGTAAAACAGTTTCACATACGTGAGCCGACCGCTGCCATGAGCACGAAGCAGACACACAAAGGGAAACAGAAGTTCACCTGCAGTGAAATGTATGAGCAAAATTGCAATTATTCATGCAACCTGCAAAAGTGCGATTATCCATGTAACCAGCAAAAATGCAACTATCCATGTAACAGGGTTGATATCATGCAAAGCGCTGGAATACTGCCCAGAAAGATTGCGCTGCCTAAGAATAAAAAGACAAAGTAGTCCAGAAACCATACAGAAAACATGGAGCCTCGTATGTTTTCAGTAGTTTACCGGTGCTGTCGAGGAGGGCTAAACACCGGAAAAGGCATGACATCTGCATGCCTTCATCTAATGAAATCAAGTGCATTTTAAAAGATAAGCCCACAAACCAACCAAACCCATGGGCGTGATGTGGGCATGGTTAAAAGCCCACAGAGAAATTACAACATGGGCCAGAGCACTTGCGCGCCCTCAACACCTAAAAAGGACTGTTTTTCAGTTTTATTTCCAGTATTCTTTTTTTTTTCAACTAGGTAGAAAACGGGTGACATACAAATGTAACTGTACTTGCTCCAATTTTATGTCATTAAATATAATTATGGGTGTGTCAGTGTGTCAACTAGCAGCGTGGGTGCGGCTTACATGTGAATATGCCTTTTTGTGTTACAACATAAGCAAGCGGGATCACAGCATACATTCTTGGAATATGTTTGGATCTTTGTTTAGTTGTTCTAGGAAAATGTGACAGGACAGCCATGGTGCACCGACTCAAGTATTTTTAAGTGAAGATGGGTCAATACTATTGCTCTGGTCTAAATCAACGTTTATCTCCATGTCAATCTGTCACTTACAATTGCCAAAATATAGCCTTTATCTGCACTTAAAACACACTCAGATGAAGGATGTTGCACTGTCCTCACTCCACTACGGAGAGTATCACAGTGACCTTCTTGTAACAGAAACAAACGAAATACAAGAAAAGCAAATATATATACTTAGGCTAAAGCTGGGAGGACACAAGGAAAAGTTTTGCGGAATCCAAAAATAGAATTAATAAATTTTATGCACTTCTAAGTAGCCCACAAAACCTTCCATGATAATGGACTAAAAAGCCCACAGCCACAATTAATGTATATACTCAGGACCAGACTAAGAGATGCCAACTGCGGCGGCTGGCGCAAATCTGAAGTGGGCGGACAGAGGCAGAGGGGGAAAATAAAAAAAAATAAAACTACCTTACCGCTCTCTCCTGTAGTCTCCTGCCGTCTTGCTCCTGTTCCCTCGATATGGTGTCCCAGCATTCACTGGGACACCAGCACAGGCTCCCCAGGAATCCTGGTACTGCTTTCATGCTACACCTAGCTTGAAATCAGTGCCAGGAATGGCCTGAGCGGCTCGGACTGCTGCTCTGACACAACCCTGGGATCTGTGCAGTTTCTCCAGCCCAGCTGTGTAATACAGCTGGGCTGGAGAAACCTAAGTGCGCATGTGTGTTTGGCCAGCCTGAGACTGCCGGCTAAACGCACATGAGCACTTAGGTGCACTCTCTCCTCAACGCTCTTTAGGCCGATGAATCTTTTGGCTAAGTGAGACTCTCTTCACCCGAGATCAATCAATTTAATGTAACCAATAATCAATAACGAACATAAGCAATACCCTGATCAACATAACACTTAACAATTAATCCAGAATACATTTCGGCGAACCCTGACCTTTCAGTCAGGAATAACCACACCAGTTTATTCAAAGTTAGTGAATTTATTTCCCTATATTAGCAAAGCTAGCACAATATAGATGTGTCTCAACACCAAATGATAAACGTAAATGAACATTAATAGCTGTCCATAACGGCAAAACAGGTGCAATCTATGCAGCATTTGAATAACAAGGCATTCGATAATAGCAATGCAAATCACTAATACTATAATCTGTAATGAGCTAATTGCATACATTTAGTCAGCATAACAAGGTCTCAAATTGCATCGTGCAACAAAAGGAATCCTCATCTAACCTCAAATTAGCATCGGCATGTGGGACTTCATGCAAAAACAATTTAGCAACATTAATTTAGAAAAACTCCTAACTAGGGCTCTTATCAAAAATCAGCAGTTGGTTACCTAAAAGAAACACAATGCAATTGTACAATTTCCTTTCATATTTACCAATTACAATCAGCATTCAAGGAAGTCTTCGTCTCACAGGTACCGTTTCTCGATCAGCATGGGACGGGGCAAAAGGGGCAGGGGTGGACGGGGCAGTTGCCTCACGGCGGCAAGATAAACTATTACTTCATGCAAAGGGACAAATCAAAGTTAAAAGTCTCTAGGGCAAGAATCATTTAAAGTCTCTTTCTCTCGATTAGAGAAAGCATCAGAGTCTCTTTCAAAATGGCGTCGCAGCAAGGTGGGCCATAATAGCTGCAATGTCCTGCAAAATGGCGGGATGTCCAATAATGGCCGCAATGGCTGTAATGGCTACTTCCTTCTCGTGCACCTGGTTTAAATAGACAACAGTTCAAATCCAGTAGGGTCTTCCATTGGAGGGTTCATAGGTTGGCTTCAAATTGTCCAATCAAAAACAACAGTTCTCAAGCTTTTACTTAAGCATACATTATCCTTGGAGACGGGTACGCAAGTTGCAACATTTTATACCACTTAACTCACTTTCAGAGCTTCCATTGTCCGCACCTGCAGATTGACCTTGGAGCAAAGAGAAAAATGCCAGGCTGGCACGAAACCTTAAGATAAGCATGTGAATGATCTCAGTGGAAAAGTACAGCTTCAAGCAAAAATACACGTTTATTAGCACATTGGAAAAATACGAGCATCTAAACCGTGAGACCAGGCAACTAGGCCGAAGCCTGCACTAAAGTTATGCTAAGCTAAAACATTTTAAACAAGCAAATCATAGCACACGTTTACGATTATGTCGGATTAGTGCACTTCTAATACATCACGTTATATAAAGCACGCTTATAAATGTTGGCAAACTACTCTGAGGGCACATTTTGTCCCTGTACAATCTTTATTAGTTCGATTAAAGTCACACTTGATTAATGCAGCACTACGTTTATGCGCTAATAAATGTAAAACCTTAATTTCAGCGTCATCAATCCCTCCTCTGATGACTACTTGTCATCACACAAACTATTCCCACAAATTTTATTCCATTAAAATTCTGTCAGTTCTCTTTTCCTTTTAGTTCCCCTAGTTTTCGCTTTGTATTCTTCTGCCATTCTTTTCATCATTTTCTCTTCCTTCCTTCTTTTAATTCTTTCCATAATCATTATTATTCCCCTTTTTATTCCCCAAATTCCAAATATACAAATCAGTACTATTAATATTCCCTGTATTATTTTTAGTAATATTCCATTCCAAATTCCACCAATCCAATTTCCCACTGAAGCAAGTCCTTTTCCAACCTTCTCCCACACTCCTGGTTCTTTCAATTCCTTCAAATCTGCACTCTCTTTTGTTAGATTAGCAAGCATAGTTTTAATTTTCACACTGTTGTCGGGAATATACGTGCAACAGTGGCGCGCACCAAGCATTTTGCAAACGCCGCCATCCTTTGCTAAAAGAATGTCTAAGGCAAGCCTATTTTGAAGAGTCATAGCTCTTTCCGCTGCAAGTTCAGCATCTATCAGGATTATAGCATCTGAAAACTTTGTCAACATGTTATCCACTATAGTAGACAACTTTCTTATTTTGATGGAATTCAACACAACTCCCAATGAAGGAATCATGGCTCCAAATATATCTCCTACCACAGCAGCTGCGGTCTCTCTTTTCTGGATACGATGGGATCCAGACGTCTTTTGAATCATCGATAGGTCATCCAGCTGATAAACCTTTGGGAACACTATACCCAAATAACATCTTCCCCACCATCCCTTTGGAAGACGATAATAGGCATTATACCCACAAATGTAATATACACCTGGTATGACAGGGTCAAGTCCGTTCATCATGAATGTCCATTTGGCCTTAAAGATAAACGTAAGTTTACACTCACTTGCTCCTACGAAAATGTTATCATAATAGGATTCACCTCGATATATACAAAATTTCCCTACATGCCAAGCATCTAAAGCTATTCTCCCCTGTGTTTTTATTGCGGCAAAATCATAATGATCTACTGAAGTCCTCTTACTTAGCTCTTTTTCTAATTTCGCATTCATTTGTGCCCTTCTATCATCTGTGCGATCTAAAAAGCTTATTTCTACTGCAGAGAGCGAGCAGGTAAGATTTTCCCTATGAGCGTGAGCCGTTTCAAAAGGTTGCATTGGCTCGAAAAATTCCCTCATTATTTTAGCATCCCAATCTTTAGCAATCTGGCTTAGCTGCGCTATTATAGGAACATATGCAAAGGTAACATCATAATTTGAGTAAAAATACTGTATGTTAGTTTGACCATAAAATCTAGAAGTTACTATACTACATGTAATCCCGTATGTAAGAGGCATGTGGTGATAAGTCACCCCTTCCTTTACTGATGTCGGTATCTGTGTACACACATAACAATCTTTCGCATCCATAGTCTCAACATATTCTGTTAGCAAGCGATAGAAAACATTATACGAAAGCTCCTTCTTATCATGCAAGTGTCTCTCATCTAATTCTAGTCTTTTCAATGCGGTTAGTTCAGTGACAGTAACAGGAGCAAAAGTAGAAGCATCAATTTTCTCATTCTCACCCTTTCCATGCATTGCAAGCACTATTGCCATTATTATTAGTACACATGCAATTATCAAGCCTATACACGCATATTTACAATATTTCACTCTACTGTTTTGTGTAGCCATGATCTGTATAGAATCAGAGAGCTAGAAGCACCTATAAAGAAACTATTTAGCAATTCAGTTACAAAGCTGAACGAGCGCAATGTTCACACAGTTTTCTTCAAGAGGCCAGTCACTTATCGGTTAGCAGCATTTGTCTCAATTCGGCAATAACTCAGTCCTCTTTTTTTTTTTTTTTTTTCAAAGTTCAATCAATAACTCAGTCTTTTATCGGTTCAGCAAATGTCTCATCCGGTTTAGCAATGTCTCAGCTGGTTGTATCACGTTAAATTGTAGCAAGCAATGTCATTTATCACCCTTTCAATCAAAAACTTCCATAAGTCCATAAAACTTTTCTTTTCTATTGGTATCTCTTCTTCTTCGTTCTCGAGGCTTAGAGATACAAATTCGTCAGTCCAATCGTCATTGACTGCATATGCCCATTCTGGACCGGAATATCTCCTGTTTGGTATCCTTTTTCTTTTCAATTTTGCTTCTCTTTTCGATTCTGCCTCACTGGTACTTTCCTCTTTGGCCAAGTCTTTTCCTTCACTTGAGGTTGGTACCACGACAGTCACTTCTTTCTTTTCTCTTTCACTTTTGGCCTTTCTCCGTCGTTCAAATTTTCTCTAGTTCTTTGTTTTACTGGTGATATACTTAGTCTCCTCTTTGCACCGTGTCCATTTGATGGACTTGCAACCTTTTCTGAAGAAGTTGGAACAGTTTCTTTCTGTTCTGCCTTTTCCCCTCCTTCTGGGGAATCAATCACATTCTCTTTTTCTTTTTCTGTACCGTCTGTTTCTGGAAAAGCCCTCCTCTGATCAGGCTCTCCTGCTCTTTCACCTCTTTCGAGCCCTTCGTCACCGTTACTTTCTTCAGACTCTTTATCACTTTCAGCTGCTTCAGGCTCTTTGTCACCTTCAGCTGCTTCAGGCTCTTTGCTACCCTCAGCTGCTTCAGGTTCTTTGTCACCTTCAGCTGCTTCGTCGCTGTCTGAGGTTTCTCCTTGGTCTTCCCCAAGTGAGTCGGTTGCTTCGTCCCCAGAGAATATTTCTCTCTCTCCTGTTTCTGCCTGTTCGCTTTCAGTTCGGTTTTGCTCTGTCTCAGCGCTCAGCACTGTTTTATCAGGCACTGGCAGTTTCAGCGCTTCAACTTCCTCATCTGTGGGACACAACACTTTCTTTGTGTGACTGGCGTGAATCCAGTTGGGAACTCCCGCGCACTTCACAGCGGTAGTTGTCGTCAGGATCACTTGGAAAGGGCCTTTCCAACGGGGTTCCAGACACGACTTCCTCACGTGCTTCTTTACCACGACCCAGTCACCTGCTTTCAGTGTGTGTCCTGGACCTTGGATCGGTGGCAAGGTGGTTGCTTCCACCTGGTGAGAGAAAGAGCGGACCACGTCAGCCAGACCTTTGCAGTAGTCTAACACCATATCATCTGTAATATTCAAAAGCGTGTTTGCGGGAACTGCAGGAAGTCTCATGGCCCTGCCCATGAGAATTTCGTGCGAGGACAATCCAGTCTTTCTGTCAGGGGTGTTTCTCATTGACATTAACACCAAAGGCAATGCGTCAGGCCATTTCAAATTTGTCGATGCACATATTTTCGCCATTCTTGATTTCAGTGTACCGTTCATCTGCTCCACCAGTCCTGAGGCTTCAGGGCGATAGCTACAATGCAGTTTTTGCTCAATGTTCAGCGCTGCGCAAAGTAACTTTATCACCTCGTTATTGAAGTGACTTCCTCTATCTGATTCTAAAGAGATCGGGAATCCGAAACGTGGTATTAACTCCCTCAACAATAGCTTTGCAACTGTAAGGCTGTCATTTCTACGTGTGGGGTATGCTTCAATCCAGTGACTAAAAATGCACACAATCACCAACACATACTTCAGACCTCCATGCACAGGCATCTCAATGAAGTCCATCTGCATCCTACTAAACGGGCCGCTCGCCCTACCAATGTGGCTCGCGTTCACAACCGTTCCCTTCCCTGGGTTCATCTGCTGACAAGTGACACATCGATGGCAAACTGCTTCTGCAGCTTGGCGGAATCTGGGGTTAAACCAATCAGTTTTGAACAATCTTATCATGGCATCTCTCCCTAGGTGAGCCTGCCCATGATAGAACCGCGCAAGCTGTGATAAGAGACTATTTGGCAAAACAAATTTTCCCTCATTTGAAACCCATAACTCATCTGGTCTCTTTATACATTGTGATTTAATCCAGGAATCTCTTTCATCCTCCCTGACGTTATTCTGTAATGCTTTTAGTTCATCTATTGTATCTACGACCTTCAAGGCAAATGCTTCAGCTGGTTCGAGTTCTGGTTCACTTATCGAATTCCATTCATCCCTGAGTAATATACAGTTCAAGGCACAAAATCTTGCGACTTGATCCGCATATGCATTCCCCAGGGAAACATAGTCCTGTCCTTTTGTATGAGCACTACACTTTACCACTGCAACTTCGGCTGGCATTTGAATGGCGTGTAACAATTCCCTTATTCTCTCCCCGTTTTTCACTGGGGATCCTGAAGAAGTCAGGAAACCTCTCTGTGACCATAGTTGTCCAAAGTCGTGCACGATTCCAAACCCGTACTGACTATCAGTGTAAATGGTGACTTTCATCAATGCAGGAGTTGACATGCTCTTGTAAGGGCTACAAGTTCTGCTACTTGTGCGGAATAGACTCCTTGAAGCCAGGACGCTTCCAAGACACCTGTTACAGTACATACAGCATATCCTGCTTTCAAAATTCCCATCCCATCTCTTAGACATGAACCATCAACGAAAACAATTTGGTCATTTTCATCAAGCTTAGTATCCTTAATGTCAGGTCGAGGTTTTGTGCAAAATTCAGTCACCTGAAGGCAGTCATGCTCGACGTCTTCAGCGTTCTCAATTTCAGCATTTTCACCGGGAAGCAAGGTTGCTGGATTCAACGTAGTGCACCTTTTCAGCTGCACATTCGGTGAGCCCAGAATTATCGTTTCATACCTTGTGAGTCTTGCTCCAGTCATGTGTTGCGTTCGGGAGCGGGTCAAAAGTATCTCAACTGAGTGAGGGACCATGACTGTTACTGGGTGTCCCATCACTATTCCTTCACTCTGAGTGAGACTGATACCAACTGCTGCTACGGCGCGCAAACACCCTGGAAGTGCTGCTGCGACCGGATCCAAAGTAGCTGAAAAATACGCTACTGGTCTGTTTATGCCACCATGGGCTTGAGTCAAGACAGACAAAGAACATGCATCACGTTCATGACAAAACAATGTGAAAGGCTTTGTGTAGTCAGGCATACCTAAAGCTGGAGCCCTGCACATGCATTCTTTCAATTCAATAAAAGCATCCATCTCATCTCCTTTCAGCTCAATTTGATCCAAGGCATCCTTCTGGGTCAGTTTCAGTAAAGGCTTTGCTAGAGTCGAGAAGTTGGGAATCCACTGGCGACAGTAGCTCACCATCCCCAAAAACTTCCTCACCTCCCTCCTTGTCTTTGGTGGACTCATTTGAAGTACACTTGTTATTCTTTCCTTCATTATTCTCCTTGACCCTTTCTCTATTTGGTGACCCAAGTATTTCACTTTCTTCTGACAGAACTGCAATTTGGAAGGAGACACCTTGTGTCCATTCCTTCCCAAATGGTTCAGTAGGGCAATGGAATCGGCTGTGCAGCCACTTTCTGTCTTTGATGCAATCAGTAAGTCATCGATGTACTGTACTAGGGTTGACTCGAACGGCAATTCTAACGCTTCCAAGTCTTTCTTTAGAATCTGATTGAATATTGACGGTGACTCAGAAAACCCTTGAGGAATTCGACACCAACTGTACACTCTGTCTAAGAATTTGAAACAAAAGAGAAATTGGCTGTCCTCATGAAGAGGCACCGAAAAGAATGCTTGTGACAAGTCGATGACTGAGAACCACTCGGCATCGCAAGGGATTTGAAACATTATCACAGCTGGATTTGGTACTACAGGGCAGCATTTAATTATGATGTCATTTATTTTCCTCAAGTCCTGTACAATTCGGACCTTTCCACTCGGCTTTATTAGTCCCATGATTGGTGAATTACATGGACTGCTTAACACTTCATTCAGTACTCCCTGCTTTACAAATTCATCAATGAGTTGGGCAACTTTCATGAGGGTGTCTTGTGCCATGTGGTATTGTGGGGTCTGGGGAAAGACTGCATTGGGCTTTACGGTCACTTTCACTGGTTCCACTCCTTTCATCAATCCCACCTCTTTCCCTGTCATATCCCACACTTCCTTCCCAACTGTTTCCCGTAATTTAGCTGGAATATCTTCTTCAGTTATCATCGGGAAAAGACAAATCAGAGGATACTCTTCATCGACAGTTTCCATCTCATCCCCCTCTACACTGTCCTCTTCTTCCCCATCACTGCTCGTCTGAATTTTGATTCCATCGTTCGAACACATAATCGAACATCCCAATTTGCACAATAGGTCTCTCCCTAACAGTGCTATCGGGCTTGAGTCACATACCACAAATTTGTGTAACCCTTGATAGTTACCAATGCTGACTGGTACCGGATCTGTGATTGGGTTTGTCAGGTGCCTGTTTGCTACTCCCACCACTTGAACTGTTCTCCCTGAGAGTGGCAAGTTCGGTACTTCAATGCTCTTAACAGTTGAACGTGTGGCTCCTGTGTCAACCAAGAATGAAACACGATGACCCATTACTCTTCCCTCCATGTACGGACCCTTTTGATCAACTTCCAAGGATGCCTCAAGCACACAATCTCCTTCCTCTCCTGAACTTTCACTCTCCCATACGTTGTTTATTCCACTCTCACTGTGTAATGGGAACTGTTGTACGGTGCCATTTGTATTCATTACCTGACCCGAGACCTGTGGAGGAACCATCACTTGCTGCTGACTCATTGGTGCCAAAGGTATTTGCATTTGCTGATTAGGTACCATGGGAAACTGCTGTTGCATTGGCTGCATTTGCGTCATCTGCATACGGGGCATCTGCATCTGCTGCGGCTGCATAGGTTGTAATCCCTGCAACTGATTTATGGTCTGAAAATTTGGGTTTGGACCTCTCATTTTCGGTCCCCTCATTGTCTGAAATGCATTGACATAATTGTTTTGCTGACCAACACCTGCACCTTCCTGCACCACCATCGGGCACTCGCGTTTCCAATGACCGACAATTCCGCTCACGTGACACGGCATCACCTTTTTCAATGCCTGCACACCATTCGAAGTCACAACAGTGTTCAAATCCGGACCATTATTTCCAAAACCTCCTCTGCCTCTGCCTCTCGCCTGTGGCTGAAACATCATATTTCCCTGCAACTGCGGCTGCGGTTGCGGTACCTGCTGTTGGAACCCTTGCATCCCTTGCAAACCTTGCAGACCTGTCTGAGCTGCTTTAAGTTGCATCATCATCACTTTCTCCTTCAACCTTTTCTGTTTCACTTCAATTTCGTCGCTACAGTATTTCGCATAATTCAACACCTCATCAATCGGTTTCGATTGCCAGCAAATCAATTGCAACTTTATCATCTGACTTATCTCTGGTCTCAGCCCTTCCACAAATCTAAACACAAAATGAAGCATGTCCTTCGCCTCTATTGTTTCCGTGCCACTGTAGTTCTTGAACGCCTTCAACAACCTCTCATAGTAACTATGAATCGACTCTTTAGCCTCTTGGGCAGTTCGATCGATCTTCTGCCAATCCACATTTTTCGCGGCAACCTTCGTCTTCAAATGCTCAATCCCCTTATAATACAAGCTCATCACCATAGGTGATGGTGCACCCGTATCCCTGTCTCTCTCTGGTTCACTTGTCGGCCAACCTACAGCTCTTTTACAATCCTCCCACAAATCTGCCGGAACCACAATCTCAAAGAGAGTGTTCAGGTCTTCCCAGAGACATTTTGCAAGCTTCACAAACCTATCAGTCTGTTGATACCATTCAATCGGTTTCTCTCTCAGTTTGGGAAAATCATCCGTAAAAGACTGAATGTCGCTTCTGTGCCATGGTACATGTATTAATTTTCCCCCTGCTGTCTCCCTCATTGGTAACATGGTTACTGCATCACTACTCTGCGGTCTTTTCTCGTTGAGCTCTGGGGCACTGTCCCTCCTCTTTTCCTTTCTCTTTACCCATCTGCTTTCCCATTTGTCTAAGCACCTCCACACTTGTGCACTCTGCAGCAATTCTCTAAGGTGCGCCTTCATGCCTGCTGACCTCATGTGTTCAAAATCTGTGGTCCCAAAATCCAATCTATAGCTCCTGCCCAAGTGTTTTGTCTTGTCTATATCCACCCCGTTTTTGTCAGCTATTTCTTGCAAGCTTTTATGTACCTTGTTCACTTCTCTCGTAATCCTGGGACATAGATACCTCAGCTCTTCTTCCGAGTAGGACTCTAACCTATTCACACCCATAGTCCCTTCCACCAATTCTTGTGCTTCCATGTTCAACCTGACCCTATTCAGATAGTCTTCTCCCTTCCCACTGGCTGAGCTTTGTGTGGAATTCAGACTGTTAGACCACTGTGTCAGCTGTTGTGCATTCAACCCCATCAGTGTAGCATTCACATCGACTGCCATTGATGGTTGCGGCAACTTTTCAGTATTCGATGATAGCGGTATCATCAGTGGGGGGCTCGACCTCACCAGTGTTGACTGAGCACATGTGGGACTAAACTCCATCAAGGACCCAGATCCAGTTGGCAGAGCCGCTATCGGAGTTGTCTCTGGAGTGTTTTGTATGCACCTCCTTTCCATCCCACTCTGCACCATTGATCCTTGACTGCTCATACCTGAATTAGGCTGAATGTATAAAGGTACCGGTGGACCTACAGTAATGGGTAGGGATATCGCATCTGCGTTCTGTCCATTCCCCATGTTCTGAGACATGTTCATTCCCACACTATGGGTCATCATTGCCGGCATGCCCATCTGACTCCCCGTCATCTGAGCATGTGCGTTTCCCCCCTGCATCTGCTTTTGAGGCATCAGAAACTGGGTTGATTCAGCTTGTGCCAATGTTGGGTTGTGACCATTCTGTACTCCCATTACGGTTGGATCTAGAATCATTCCCGTACTGTTGTCACTGCTGTAATACCTTGGGACCTGCGGCTGATAATTTTCTGCTGGTTTCAATATGGGCACATCTGGATATATTCTCCTAACCTGCGGTATCTGCGGGGTGAACAGTAAACTCGGTCCTTAGATCCCGATGATGCTCCTGAACTCTGAGTTTCATTATTCTGTACCGGTGCCGGAGGGGCAGAACTGGTACTTGGACCTTGTCCACTCTCTGCATAAGGTGGTGGACGGTCGTTCAGCAACTGCATGATTAATTCCTCATCCTCTAACTCCTCTTCTCTTCTCAACTTTTCCTCGTCCTCTCTATCCTTGGAACACCTCCTGTTTGTCTTACAGGTAGCCTTCTTACCTGTCTCCTCCTCTTCCTTAGTAATTGCGGGAAACAATTTTATCCCCTGCAACACATCTGACCTTCTGTGCATTGTCCCACCTAGCGTCCGCTAGTGTCTTCTCTACCTTTCTTATCCTGGTCTCGAACTTATTTTGCTGTTGCTGTCTAGCCATTAGTTCCCAAATCGCTAGAGCCTCAAACTGTGCTGGCCTTGGAGGCACCTTCATGTCGTACATCGCGAATCTCAAATTCTCTAGGATCCTTATATTGAATGTCCCATGGACCGGGAACGCTACGCTCCCATGTTTCTCTGTCAGCTTGTGCCATTGCTTTAGCCAAAGGCACGGAGCTACCCCTTTTTCCTCCATTACAATGTAAGCTGGTGTACCTTCGGGTGGCGTCTCCTCTCCTACGCTCGCTTTAATGTAAGACTCCCCCTTCATCGCACTCCTTAATGCTTTAAAAAATTTCATTTTCTCGTCTTTTATTTCACAAAGTTTGTAATCAATAGGTGACTTTAATTCCCGGAATATTCTTCGTTTGCCTTTCCCCTTCCAATCGAGTCCCACGGACTGCGTCCAATCCGTGCGCGACCCTTCTCTGCAACCAACCTATCCCAGCGCGGCTCCTAGTGACGTCACACTCACACACACTGCGGCTGACAGAGCCTCGCGGCTAATCCTCCTTCACTCAGCTCCTCTCGTAACAACTTCTGGCATGTATCGCGAGCTACCAAAAAATTAATAATAAAACAGATCTGTCGGTTTACTACAGGAAGGGTAACACAATCGCTTCAGGACCTTAGGGATTTTTCACTAGCCTCGGCAGTTATTCCATCTTTCTCGGTCCCCACTTTCGCAAGCAAATCTGACCTGCAGACTCTGCTCTCAACTTGTCAATGATCTATTCTAGTGCACTTAGAATTTTGTCAAAGCCCGAAGTCGAAGTTTCTTTCACTCCCTTAACACACGTACCGACTCGTTGACCACGCCTGATCAACCTATTAAACCGACCAGACCACAACATAAAACAAGTGTCTCATACACTTTTCAACATACTCCGGAGTCTCTTGACCTCGCAGGGCCCGTCTCAACAACAACAACCACGTGGACCTTTTTATGCACGAAGCGCCACATGCACATGAAGTTCGACGACTTCCCTACTCTCACACTCGGAGTCGCACCTCCGCTATTTCTATGAAGTTCGACGACTTCCCTACTCCTACACTCGGAGTCGCACCTCCGCTATTCTCTAAAATCCTCGCAACCTTTTCACACAATCTGCGGCAATAAGCTGTGCAAGCGCAAAACCCTAACTTCACTCATACCATCACTAGTACCGCCAACGCTGATCTCACACCTCCATTCTCTTCATTCGCAAGCTCCGAGATCCCGGGAAAGTCGCGGTGGACCTAGCCCATCATCATTTTCTCAATCTGTTTTACCCAAGAAAATCTAATTCAACTTCTCGAGTGGGATCTCAAAAGTCGAAACCGTTAATTCAACACCATGTATGTCTCGAGTAGGGTCCCAAAAGCCTAAACCGTCCTCTGCTACCATCTACTGATAGAGCGTTCCGTACTAATAATTTACCTGTGTTTGGACGCTCTTTAGGCCGATGAATCTTTTGGCTAAGTGAGACTCTCTTCACCCGAGATCAATCAATTTAATGTAACCAATAATCAATAACGAACATAAGCAATACCCTGATCAACATAACACTTAACAATTAATCCAGAATACATTTCGGCGAACCCTGACCTTTCAGTCAGGAATAACCACACCAGTTTATTCAAAGTTAGTGAATTTATTTCCCTATATTAGCAAAGCTAGCACAATATAGATGTGTCTCAACACCAAATGATAAACGTAAATGAACATTAATAGCTGTCCATAACGGCGAAACAGGTGCAATCTATGCAGCATTTGAATAACAAGGCATTCGATAATAGCAATGCAAATCACTAATACTATAATCTGTAATGAGCTAATTGCATACATTTAGTCAGCATAACAAGGTCTCAAATTGCATCGTGCAACAAAAGGAATCCTCATCTAACCTCAAATTAGCATCGGCATGTGGGACTTCATGCAAAAACAATTTAGCAACATTAATTTAGAAAAACTCCTAACTAGGGCTCTTATAAAAAATCAGCAGTTGGTTACCTAAAAGAAACACAATGCAATTGTACAATTTCCTTTCATATTTACCAATTACAATCAGCATTCAAGGAAGTCTTCGTCTCACAGGTACCGTTTCTCGATCAGCATGGGACGGGGCAAAAGGGGCAGGGGTGGACGGGGCAGTTGCCTCACGGCGGCAAGATAAACTATTACTTCATGCAAAGGGACAAATCAAAGTTAAAAGTCTCTAGGGCAAGAATCATTTAAAGTCTCTTTCTCTCGATTAGAGAAAGCATCAGAGTCTCTTTCAAAATGGAGTCGCAGCAAGGTGGGCCATAATAGCTGCAATGTCCTGCAAAATGGCGGGATGTCCAATAATGGCCGCAATGGCTGTAATGGCTACTTCCTTCTCGTGCACCTGGTTTAAATAGACAACAGTTCTAATCCAGTAGGGTCTTCCATTGGAGGGTTCATAGGTTGGCTTCAAATTGTCCAATCAAAAACAACAGTTCTCAAGCTTTTACTTAAGCATACATTATCCTTGGAGACGGGTACGCAAGTTGCAACATTTTATACCAATTAACTCACTTTCAGAGCTTCCATTGTCCGCACCTGCAGATTGACCTTGGAGCAAAGAGAAAAATGCCAGGCTGGCACGAAACCTTAAGATAAGCATGTGAACGATCTCAGTGGAAAAGTACAGCTTCAAGCAAAAATACACGTTTATTAGCACATTGGAAAAATACGAGCATCTAAACCGTGAGACCAGGCAACTAGGCCGAAGCCTGCACTAAAGTTATGCTAAGCTAAAACATTTTAAACAAGCAAATCATAGCACACGTTTACGATTATGTCGGATTAGTGCACTTCTAATACATCACGTTATATAAAGCACGCTTATAAATGTTGGCAAACTACTCTGAGGGCACATTTTGTCCCCGTACAATCTTTATTAGTTCGATTAATGTCACACTCGATTAATGCAGCACTACGTTTATGCGCTAATAAATGTAAAACCTTCATTTCAGCGTCATCACCCCCACCACCTGTGGCCCAGCCCTGCCATTCCCTGCCTTGCTGGCTGAGCCAGCAGCAGAAAAATAGAACAGCTGTAGTTTTATTATTCTGCTGCTGGCTCAGCCGGGGGGCGGGGGCGATGCTCCTTTGCCATAGTGAAGGAGCCGCCCCTGGATGCCATGTAGAGATTAAATGAGGTAAATGCTAGAATGGTGCCTCGAAGAACCCTACAACACGTTGTTAGTGGGAGAAGAGTGGTCACCTGTGTTCACCAGTTGAGATCCATCAGTTAAGAAATATTCAAACCAGTTTAGAGCTTTGCCTCAGAATCGCATGTGGTATTTGAGAACTTAAATAAATCTTTTGTGTTTAACAGTGTCAAAAGCAGATGAGAGGTCTGAAAAAACAATTAAAAATGAATCACCCTGTCAAGTATCTAGTGCATGCCATCTAGAACTTTCAAAATTAGTGTTTTAATTCTGTGATGTGGGTTGAAATCAGAGTTGGATTTAGCCAGGAGATGAGTGTCAGAGTTTGAAGTAGTAAGTTGGTTTGCAACAATTTGGTATATAGTCTTTCTGAGACCTGGTAGATTAGAAACTGGATAGTGGTTTTCAGTTAGGGAGTAGTTGAGATTGGATGTTTTATTTATGGGGTATTCTGGCCAGTATTTGTTGATAAAGGGAAAATGCTTTAACAAGGGCAATTATTTTCCAGCTCAAGCTGAGGACCAAACCCATGAAAGGTTTTGTGTCACCCTGCTTCATACAAGAGTACGTAGAGTGCAGCAAAACCTAAAATAAGATTTCTAAGCCACGCAAGGCCACCGTGATTGGCCCTGCGTGGCTTGATAAACCTAGAGTAACGAAAAGCAGGGCAAATCGCAGTCTTGCATTAATCAGCCACAGGTAGGCATTCCCCAGGTGGAGCGTGGGTGTTCCCACACATCCATCCTTGTATTCTGACACAATCCCAGATTTATCAACACTGGTAGACCTGGGAATGTGTCAGAATTGTGTGCCTCTCCACCAGAGGCGCAACATTGAGAAATATCTTTATTTCTTCTGTATGGGTTCTCTTTTTAAGTGTGCTGCACTCTGAAGCACACTTAGAAAGAGGAAAATGCCTTTGAAGATTGTTTTTGAGCAGAATGGTGCCCTTTCATGCACAAAAACAATCCTGCTTGCAATGCAGGCACCCTTGCAACATGATGCAAAGTTACCTATGTTGGCGTTAGGCAGCCAAAAGTGTGCCAACGCTAGGAAAGGACAAGAATGCTCCGTATAATGATAAATACTGCATACCCATGCCCTTTCTCTTTCACCCAGCACAGCAAGATGGCTTGCTATGTTGCATTACATATATTTTTTTATAAATATGGCCACAAATGCCTTTGGATGTGGAAAAAAATGGCTTTGATTATTTTGGGGTTTTTAGACGTAATTTGTGATTTCCAGATTATTGAAGGATTCAGATAGTTCTTCAGAAGCTATAGGGTGAAGGATTTCCATATATGTGAAGACTTAGGGGGAGGATGTAGAGGTAGGAGAGTAAGACTAAAATTTATCTTTATCAATTGGATGTTCTCAGTAAAGTGGTTTATGAATTCATAGCATTTTCCTGTGGTGGAAACTAGTAAATGTTGTCGGCAGCAGCTGAACATTTTCTGAGTTGCCAGCTAGGGATTCCTTTAAAATCTTGAAGGTTGGAGGGTTTAGCTGACATGATGAGGCCTTTTTATTGCTTTCTCAAATTTCTCAGTTTCAAATCGAAATTGGGGCTGTTATGTTTTCTCCATTTTGTGTCTGTTATCCAGAGGAAGCCTCTTTTCTGGGAAATTAGTTTTGAGAACCATGTTTTTTGGTTTAGGTCCAAGATTTAGTAAGTTGTAGAGGAGCAATTGGATTAGCTTTTTTGATATAATGGAGTCATATTCCACAAACATTCATTCAATATCTTCAGAGGGAGGAGGCATTGTGCATTGTGCATGGTTCATGAAGAATGTGGTCTAGTGTAGCTTGATGGGTCATAGTGTTTTCTAATCTTGTTGTTTTCAGTGTAGCATTGCATGGTCAGCAAGGATCTCAGACAATTAATGGAAAAGTTAGTGACTGCAATCTAGCTAAATAAGACAAATTTATTTTCGATTCATTGTCACAGAATGTGGCCATTGACAGCTTAATTAAGGATAGGCTTCAGTGGCATCATTTTGGCCTTATAAGCATATTGGATATATAACTATGTCAACTATGAATATGCATGATGGTCTAAGTTTCAAAACCTCGTTAATTTAACTTACAAGGGGACTCGTTTTAGCCCAATGAATCTTTTGACCACGTTTGGGGGCTTCCCAGAACGAGATATCTATCTAACATGTCAATCAATAGATCAAAAACCTAATCAATATTCACCATAACTAATCAATTTAACTAATCAATGACGTAATAAGAATCAAACGCACCATGACCTTTCAGCCATGAATAACCACACAAATCTAGTAAGAGTTAGGATATTTATTCCCTATTAGTTACACTGTAGTATCATATTTATTAGTCACAACATCAATAAGCACATTAATACTACTATTATCTGGCAACTCGAATAAGACTTTATCAAAGCATAGGTCATGAACATTAGAACAAAGCACAACGTCAACATGAATCAACTTTAGCAGAGTATCATTAGTACATTATTCAACAAAGCAAAGATTCAGTCATTTGTCTATTTGCACCCGATATTAATGAACTCCTTAACTAACCTCTACTCAGCATCAGCATGTTGGGTTTCATGCAAAACAATTTAGCAACATAAATTTGGAAAACATCTAACTATGGCCTCTATCAAAAGAGCAGTTGGTACCTAGAAGGAAAAGGCAAACAGACAATTACAATTTATCATCAGATAGTTACCCCTCCGAATGAGTCAGCATGCAGGATCAGTCTGCGTCCTCAGGACATCAGTTGATTCGCCATCAGCCAGGATAGAACAGGTAAAGCTCAGTAGGGCATAGCAAGAAAACTCTTCCCTCATAAGGAGCAGAAGTGCGCATCTGGTAAGGGGTGGGATGAGGATGGTTTAAAGTATAAGACAGCTTAGGACATAGGTGGTCATTACAACCCTGGCGGACGGTGTTAAAAGCGGCGGTAAGACCGCCAACAGGCCAGCAGTAAAAAAAATGCAATTACGACCGTGGCGGAAACAGCCAACAAAGACAGCCAGCTTAACAGTCCGACCGCAACGGCGGTACAAACAAACAGCACGGCGGTCACCGCCACCAGACAGGCGGGAGACAATGTACCGCCCACACTATTATGACAGGCCAATCCGCCACCTTTTGCGGGGAGGATTTACTGCGGATAAAAACATGGCGGAAACAGGAATCCCGAAGGGAAAACGCTCACCTCTACACACCCCACGAGGAACCAGGACACCATGGAACCGGAACTCCAAATTCTACCTGCGATAGTCTTTCTGCTCCTCTACCAGGAGCACGAACGCCGGTGGCGAAGACCACGGTGAGTACTACACCTACGACACAGGGGAGGGTGGAGGCAAAAACCAGGGACACACACACGCAACACCCCCACCCTCACCCACTACAACACACACACTAATACATGTTGATACATTACAGTTACACCCCCCAAACCCCCCGGAAGAATGCAAAGACAAAAGGAAATGAGTGTAACCATTGTAATATATTAAAATCCAGTACTCAAAAATATATATACACTATAAACAAATATATACACCAATAATACAAGTCCAGGTATTGCACCATTTATAGTCCGTAGACCACTGGGCCCAAAATGCATGGGCGAGGCCCACACTCGGTACCCGATCAAAACAGAGAGAACACTGCAGGGGCATCAGATAGAAATACAACAGGCACCTCAGGGGGAAGGGAAGGGGGGGCACCTTAGCCGGATGAGTGCACGATGCCAGATCCATGAGGGGGCTCAATGCCCACTGTTCAATCCTGGGGAGTGGAAAGCCACAGTCTCTCAAGTCTCTACAGTGGGTGGTTTGCCCACTGCATTATCCTGGGGAGTGCAAAGCCACAGTCTCTCAAGTCTCTCCAGTGGGTGGTTTGCCCACTGCATTATCCAGGGGAGTGCAAAGCCACAGTCTCTCAAGTCTCTCCAGTGGGTGGTTTGCCCACTGCATTATCCTGGGGAGTGCAAAGCCGCAGTCTCACAAGTCTCTACAGTGGGTGGGTTGCCCACTGCCATATCCTGGTGAGTGCAAAGCCACAGTCTCTCAATTGGATAACAGTCTCCACTGGTTCTGGAGGGGGACTGGTGCCCAGAGTGCTTCATCCTGTGAAGGACAGAGGTAGTGGATGGATCTCTCCACTGGTTCTGGAGGGGGACTGGTGCCCAGAGTGCTTCATCCTGTGAAGGACAGAGGTAGTGGATGGCTCTCTCCACTGGTTCTGGAGGGGGACTGGTGCCCAGAGTGCATCACTCACCCCATGACGGACCCAGTTGCGTCAGTGCCTCTGCCGCTCATGGGCTAGCGGTGCTTGAGTGGGCGGTGCCCTGTGCAGCGGTGCTTGATTTGGCGGTGCCCTGTTCAGCGGTGCTTGTTTGGCGGTGCCCTGTTCAGCGGTGCTTGAGTTGGCGGTGCCCTGTTCAGAGGTGCCCTGTTCAGTGGTGCTTGACTTGGCGGTGCCCTGTTTAGCGGTGCTTGATTTGGCGGTGCCCTGTGCAGCAGTGCTTGATTTGGAGGTGCCCCGCCCAGCTGTGCTTGAGTTGGCGGTGCCCTGTTCAGCGGTGCTTGATTTGGCGGTGCCCGTTTCAGCGGTGCTTGAGTTGGCGGTGCCCTGTTCAGCGGTGCTTGATTTGGCGGTGCCCGGCCCAGCGGTGCTTGAGTTGGCGGTGCCCTGTTCAGCAGTGCTTGAGTTTGTGGTGCCCTGTTCAGCGGTGCTTGATTTGGCGGTGCCCTGTTCAGCGGTGCTTGATTTGGCGGTGCCCGGCCCAGCGGTGCCTGTGCTGGCGGTCCTTCATGGCCCAGTGGGGCTTGTGCTGGCGGTCCTTAATGGCCCAGCGGGGCTTGTGCTGGCGGTCCTTCATGGCCCAGCGGAGCTTGTTCTGGCGGTCCTTCATGGCCCAGCGGGGCTTGTGCTGGTGGTCCTTCATGGCCCAGCGGGGCTTGTGCTGGTGGTCCTTCATGGCCCAGCGGGGCTTGTGCTGGCGGTGGCCTCCTGGGCAGCTGGGCTGGGGCTGGCGTTGGCCTCCTGGGCAGCTGGGCTGGGGCTGGCGGTGGCCTCCTGGGCAGCTGGGATGGGGCTGGTGGGGCCCTCCTGGGCAGCTGGGATGGGGCTGGCGGTGGTCTCCTGGGCAGCGGGGATGATGGCGGTCTTCTCCGCCGTGCAGCTCTTCCCAGACTTGCCGGGTTTCTTGTGGCCCTTCCCCACCTTGGGAGGTGTAACAGCTGACTCCACACTCCCACCCGGACCCCTGGGAGCGGCTTTGGTGGCTGGAGTCTTACCCCTCCCCCGCCGGGCACTGGCCAACTTCTGATGCTTCACAGGGGGGGGGACTGGCTGTGCTGTGGCTCCGTGCCACACTGGCTGTCCTGGTGGCAGGTGCACTCCACATACCTGTGACAACAGGCACCACTGGTCCTGTAGATGTTGTGGCTGAGGTGCTACTTCGGGACCTATGAGATGGACGGGGTGGGGGAGGTGTGGGAAAAAGGTCAAGGCTGGACAGGAAAATTCTTTTGGACACACTGGGACGGGTAGCTGGAGGGGGTTTGGGAGTGGAGGAAGAGGTGGTGGTAGTAGGAGGTGTACGTTTGGTGACTTTGGGTGCAGGTGCATGCGCTGGAGGCTGTTGTGAGGTGGATGGCTGTTGGGTGGGTGTGTGCCTGAGTTTGTGTATCTTCGGAGGGGGCGTCACAGACACACTGGGAGAGGACACAGGGGACGTGTGAATGGTAGTGGGGGTGGTGACTGCATGTGAGCAGGGTGTGCTGGTGGGTGTGCTGGTGAGGGACGTAGTGGCTGTAGAGGTAGTGTATGCAGGTGTGAGTGGAGACGAGACTGGGAGGGAGGAGGGAGACGACGAGGAGGGGGACACAGTGGAGGCAGTGGATGTTGGTGTGTCTGCATGTGTGTGTTGCTTGCGTGAGTGCCTGTGGGATGTGTGGTGCTTATGTTTGCCTGAGCTTCCCTTGTGTGTTGAGGTGTGTGCAGGCTGGTCTGATGGTGTGCTTGGGATAGGCAGAGGTACAGGGGATTGGGTCTGGGTGGAGGAAGTTGGAGGGGGGAGGCTAGAGACAGGGACAATGGCTGCCATCAGTGCTGAGGCCAGAGTTTGAAAAGCTCGGTGAAGGGCCACCTGACCAGAATGAATGCCCTCCAGGAATGCATTAGTTTGGTTGCAACTGCCTTTCTACACCCTGGATGGCATTCAAAATGGTAGACTGCCCAACAGTGAGGGACCTGAGGAGGTCAATGGCCTCCTCAATGAGGGCAGCAGGGGTGACTGGGCAGGGCCTGAGGTGCCTGGGGCGAAGGTGATGCCCACCCTCCTGGGTGAGCAGGCACGGGGCGAAGGCTGAGGGGCTGCTGGGAGAGCGGTGCTGGTGGGGGAGCGGCGGCTGTAGGGAGCTCCCATCAGAGGACAAGTCCGTGTCGCTGGTGTCAGCTCCTGTCCCCGCCGTGGAGCTCCCCTTGCCCTCCGTCCCACTGGTGAATTCCGAGTCCGTAGTCTCGCCCTCCAGGGCCATGTGGGATGCAGCTCCCTCGTGCTCTGGTACCACTGCTCCTCCGCCTGATGATGCTAATGCACACAAGAAAAGGAAGACCAAAAAAAGAGGGGGGAGACAGAAGAAAGACATGTTGAGTGCATGGATTACCGCTACCGGTGGCGGACAAGACAGACACACAGGCCCCCTGCACTACGCTGCGCTCTTGGGCTCCACAGTGCAATTCCTGGGAAATGGCCTACAAGGCTATGGATGACATCTGCACACATAGATGACACAGGGGCATGAATAGCTGTACTTGGCACTCTACAGAGGTGGGGTGGGGGGCCACAGGGCCATGCCTTACAGAGGGGCCTAGCCTACGGAACTCGCCCTGGCCTAGGGAAACCCACAGCCCTCCTCCCCCACCCAGACAACTCCACTGCGCGCAAAGTTAGCTGAATGAGAGTGTACTCACCCCTTTGTGTCTGCTGTGATGCCCTCAAGCGCCCATCCAACTCCGGGTAGGCCACCACCAGGATCCTGAACATCAGGGGGGTCATGGTTTGACGGGCACCCCTCCCACGTTGGGAGGCCATCCCCAGCTGAGCCTCCGCCGTCTTCTTGCTCCAGAGGCGAATGTCCTCCCATCTTTTACGGCAGTGGGTGCTCTGTCTGTGGTAGACCCCCAGGGTCCGGACGTCCTTGGCGATGGCACGCCAAATATCTTTCTTCCGGTGGGCGCTGACCTACATGAAATGTACAGGGGAAGAAGAGAAGTCATTACCAACTGCACCGTCAAAGTGAGTGGCCCCATCCCTACCCTTGCCATGTGGCACATGCACTCACCGTCTTACATGCACACAGAACTCTGCCCCCTTCCTTCTTACATCCAGCCCTCTCCACACAGGCATAGCCCATACAACATGCTCCCTGTGTACTTACCTGTTTGTCTGGAGGACCGTAGAGTAGCGTGTACTGGGGGAGGACCCCATCAACGAGCTTCTCCAACTCCTCCGATGTGAAGGCAGGGGCCCATTCCCCAGACACACAAGCCATTGTCTCTTCCAGACTGAGGTCACAGCAGCACTTGCAGTGTAGGTCCTCTCCTGTCGAAGATCAGGTATCGAGTGATTGAAGTGATAGAAAATGGCGGTCACGTCCGCGGCGGTGCGTACCATGACCGCCGGCGTACATCGTCATTGGCTCCTGGGACCCATAGGGTCCAATGTTAACCAATGCAGCATTGCGCTGCGGTCTCCGACCGCCTTCCGCGACTGTGTACAACGCCAGCGCAGTTAGCTCACATCCCATTGTCCCACTTTAGAGGTCAGGCAGCCACCATTTCAGGGGCCCACATGGCCTCATTTTCAACTGCGTCACACATACTTAGGCCTAGTCTCAACACACATACAGGCCACCTTTTGTGTATGATTGGTGTTCTGTGTAAACTGTGGGTACGTACCTCTGAGTTGTTTGACTCTGTGCTCGCTGTTGTCCTTCATAGGCACCGTCCGCTGGACAAGTGAGGAGATGGCGGCATCCTCCGGTGTACCGACTGTTGGTGGACCTGTCGACAATGGAGGAGCGACATTTGATAATCACCTACAGGTTTGACCGTGCCACAATCCAGGAACTGTGTACCCAGTTGGAGCCAGACCTGATGTCAGCAATCCGCCATCCCACAGGAATCCCCCCTCAAGTGCAGGTGCTGTCAGTGCTCCATTTCCTTGCAAGTGGGTCATTTCAAACAACTGTGGCCATTGCACCAGGGATGTCCCAGCCTATGTTTTCCATCGTATTGTCCAGAGTGTTGTCTGCCCTTCTGAAACACATGCGGAGCTACATCGTTTTCCCTCAGGTGAAGGATTTGCCTACAGTGAAAGGTGTATTTCTATGCCCTGGGAAATATCCCCAACATCATAGGTGCCATTGATGGGACCCATGTGGCTTTGGTCCCCCCCCACAGGAGTGAACAGGTGTACAGAAACCGGAAGAGTTATCATTCTATGAATGTACAGATGGTATGTTTGGCAGACCAGTACATCTCCCATGTGAATGCCATGTTCCCTGGCTCAGTGCATGACGCCTACATCCTGCGGAATAGCAGCATCCCTTATGTGATGGGTCAACTCCAGAGGCACTGTGTGTGGCTATTAGGTGAGCCCCTGGAAGCAAGACAGTGGGAATGGTTGTCTGGGGTTATCCCTCCAGGTTAGTGTGTGTCTAACAGTTGTCCCTCGCCATTTGCAGGTGACTCTGGGTACCCCAACCTATCATGGCTACTGGCTCCAGTGAGGAATCCCAGGACCAGGGCAGAGGAACGCTACAATGAGGCCCACGGGTGAACTAGGAGGGTGATCGAGCGGACCTTCGGCCTCCTGAAGGCCAGGTTCAGGTGCCTCCACATGACAGGTGGATCCCTATTCTACTCACCAAAGAAGGTGTGCCAGATCATCATGGCCTGCTGTATGCTTCACAACTTGGCTTTGTCGACGACAGGTGCCTTTTCTGCAGGAGGATGGTCCAGATGGCGGTGGTGTGGCAGCTGTGGAGCCTGTGGACAGTGATGAGGATGAAGCAGAGGAAGAAGACATGCAGAACAGGGACTCAGTGATCCAGCAATATTTCCAGTGAAACACAGGTGAGAATACAATCCTGCCTACTACATGTACTTTTACACTACTACCTCTATCCTGTCTGTCGTTTTCACCCAGTGTATGGTCACTGAGTGTCACTTTCCCTTACGGTTTCACAGATGTGGGTCCCACTGTGTGTCATCTGCTTAAATTCCTCATGGACTAGAGCTGTGTGACATAGGTATGTTGACATTGCTATTTCAAAAAGATTTTGTCACTGTAATTGCAAATACACTATTTCGAAATCACAGACAGACCCCAGATCATTTTGCGCTTTAGGTGTGTTTATTTAAATGCAAAATACTGGAGGGGGAAGTTGAATGGTGAGGGGTGATGGCGGAGGAGTGTCCATGGCAGAGTCAAGTCTATTAGTCTCACAGGTGCATTGCCCATATGGGCATAGGAAGTGGAGCTGGGGCAGTTTAATTATGAACAGGGTGACAAAGTGGGAAAGTAGGATGAGAATCAGGGTGGTCTCATTTCTTGGCAGGGGTTTTGGCATCGTTCTCTATCTTGTTCCTGGATCTCAGGGACCGTTTGCGGGGTGGTTCTCCATCTGCAGAGGGTGGAGTGCTGGTGTGGTGGTCCTGTGGCGGGGTGTCCTGTCCACTAGCGCCGGCGGAGGTGGTGGGCAGTTCATCGTCCATGCTAGTGTCAGGGGCCCCTTGTAGTGCCACAGTGTCCCTCCTGGTGTTGAGTACTTCCTTCAGCACCCCTACGATGGTGCCCAGGGCGGAGCTGATGGTTCTGAGTTCCTCCCTGAACCCCAAATACTATTCCTCCTGCATGCGCTGGGTCTCCTGAAACTTGGCCAGTACCGTTGCCAATGTCTCCTGGGAGTGGTGGTATGCTCCCATGATGGAGGAGAGGGCCTCGTGGAGAGTGGGTTCCCTTGGCCTGTCCACCCCCTGTTGCACGGCAGCCCTCCCAGTTCCCCTGTGTTCCTGGGCCTCTGTCCCCTGGACCGTGTGCCCACTGCCACTGCCCCCAGGTCCCTGTTGTTGTTGGGGTGGTGGGTTATCCTGGGTTCCCTGTAGTGGTGGACACACAGCTGATTGACGTGTCCTGGGGACGGAGGTATGGCCTGCTGGGTGGGTGCTGTGCTGGTGTTTCCAGAGGGGGGAAGGTCTGTGGTGGCTTGTGCCTGTGTGAGGGGAACCGACTGTCCAGAGGTCCCCAATGGTCTGGGCTGGTCATCTAGATCCAGTTGGACAGAGCTGCTGTCATCACTGTGGGCCTCTTCTGTGGGTGGAGTGGACATGTCTGGACCCTCCTGTCTGGTGATGTTGGGTAGGGGTCCTGCAGGGGTGGAAAGGCATGATTATTGCATCTGTGTGTGCCATGGTGTGCAATGGGTGGGTGACCGTGTACACCAGTGCTGGCATTCCTGTGTGGGAGCTTGTGTGATTATGGTTTAGGGGGGTGTATGGCTATGTACAGTGTGCATGCTTTAGTGATGGGTGTCCATGCTTTGTTGTTGCATGCAGGGCTTTGTGTTGGGATGGGTGGTTTGTGATATTAGTACATTTGTGAGGAGTTGGTGTGATGGGGGTGAGGGAGAGAGTGGAGGTATGTGATAGCATGCAGGTAGGGTGGGGGATGTAATAGTAAAGCTTTGACTTACCAGAGTCCATTCCTCCAGCTACTCCTGCGAGGCCCTCAGGATGCAGAATCGCCAAGACCTGCATCTCCCATGTTGTTAGTTGTGGGGGAGGAGGTGTGGGTCTGCCGCCAGTCCGCTGAACCGCCAGGTGGTGTCTTGAGACCACAGAACGCACCTTCCCCCATAGGTCGTTCCACCTCTTCCTGATGTCCTCCCGATTTCTTGGGTGTTGTCCCACTGCGTTGACCCTGTCCACTATTCTTCACCATAGCTCCATCTTCCTTGCAATTGAGGTGTGCTGCACCTGTGATCCGAATAGCTGTGGCTCTACCCGTACGATTTCCTCCACCATGAGCCTGAGCTCCTCCTCCGAGAACCTGGGGTGTCTTTGCCGTGCCATGGGGTGGTGTAGGTGATGTGTGGGGTGGAGTGTGTGGTGATAAGTGTGGTGATATGTAGTGGTGTGTTGTGTGAGGTGCGTGGAAGTTGTGTGGGTGATGGTGTTATGTGCCTGTGGATGCTGTTGTACTTGCTGGTGGTGTCTCTCTCTGGCCTTCTTTCTGTATTTTTTGTTGTGGGGGTTTGTGGGTGATGTGGGTGTGTGTTTTATATTGTAATGGGTGTGTGGGAGTGGTGTGTGTATGTGTCTCAGGTGTGTGTATTTTGAATCGTCCAATGTGGGGATGTTTTGTAGAGGTGTGTGTATTTTGAGCGCGGCGGTGTGTACTGCCAATGGAATACCGCAGTTGAAAGACCGCCACGTGGATTCGTGTGTCGTGATAGTGTGGGCGTATTTCTGTTGGCGTGATGGTGGAGGTTTTGTTATCGCCAGTTTATCACTGACCTTTGCTGTGGCAGACTTGTGTGGGTGTCTGAATTTTGGCGGATTCCGAGATGTGGGTCATAATAGCTGTGGCGGAATTCCGCGGCCGTGGCGGTGTGTTGGCGGTCTTCTGCACGGCAGTAAGCGGCTTTTACCGCCAATGTTATAATGAGGGCCATAGTCTCTCAGAATGGCAAAGGGACGGCAAATAATGACTTCAGAAAGAATGGCTTTGTAATGGCTGATTTCTCCATTGTGTCACGCCGTTATATTGAAGTTGTCGAACAAGTCTCTGATTTCTCACTGGGCAATATTTGGTGCATCGTTATCTTTGTCCAATATTCTGTCACACACCTTACTAGAATCTTCACCTAAGACAGTTCTCATACAGTTTATTGGCTCCTGTGATTGACGTCTTCTGCAGGTAGAATGTCAGGTAAGAAAAGTTACACTTGTCGCTCCAGTCAGTAGTTCCATTGTCTTCTCCTAGTTTAGGCGACCTTGCACCTGTTGCGAATTACACTGTTGCATTTGGCAAGAATGTCTCCTTGAGCAAGTCGAGTCCCATGAGAAAGAATTTACTACAGTTACACACATATCTCTAGCTCCTGGAAAAGTACATCATCGTGTCCTTCAGGGAAGCAGCACATTGCACGTTAGAAAACACAGTTAATATGAGACCAGGCAGCTAGGCCCAAACCCTTGCTAACTAAGGCCTAGTGATTAATTTAGCTGAACCTCAATACGCAACTCTTAATTAGGATACGTAGATACAAAACCATACATGAGTACATTATTTATTCATTATAAGTCAGTTTCATTAATCATCGTATACATTGTTGGCCACTCCCCGTGAGCACATTTCAAACATGTGCATTAGTATTACATTAACATATTTTATGTGTTTTCATTAGACATCACATTGCAAGCTTTTCATGTTAATATTGTTTATAAAAGTCACACTCCAACAATCCCTTCTCTGATGACTCTTGTCATCACACAAACCTTCACAATTTATTCATCTTCTGAATTCCCTCATCTCAATTTCTTCCCCCGCTCTTGCCCCGTCTAATTTTGCTCTGAACAATTTCTCCCTTTTCTTTTCTTCCCTCCACTGATTATTTTTCATCCTTTTCAATTTTATTATTTTGCTAATTTTGCATGACAACCATAACCCGAATAAGCAAGCCAAAATAATCAATATTTCCTGTATTATTTATGCTAATATCCCATGCCAAATGTTACTAAACCAGCTTCCCACTTTAGCAAGTCCCTTTCCAAACTTTTCCCAAACACCAGGTTCTTTCAGTTCCTTCAAATCTGCACTATCTCTTGGTTAGTAAGCATACTTCTAATCTCATTCCTATTATCAAGAACATAGGCACAACAATGTCGCTCATTAAGCATCTTACAGACCCCGCCATTTTTCGCTAAACAAATGTCTAAAGCAAGCCTGTTTTGAAGAGTCATAGCCCTCTCCGCAGCAAGTTCAGCATCCATCAGGAGTATAGCTCCTGTAAACTTTGTCAGCATGTTATCCACAATAGTAGACAACTTTCGAATCTTTATCGAATTCAAGACATCCACTGAGGGAATTATCGCCCCAAATATGTTTCCTACTACACCAGCAGCAGTCTCTCTCCTTTGTCTAGTACGATGTAATTCAGACAATTTCTGAAACTTTTTCAAATCCTCCAACTGATATATCTTTGGGAAAACTATCCCCAAATAACATGTACCATACCATCACTTTGGAAGACGGTAATAAGCATTATGTCCACATACATAATAGATCCCAGGGATCGCTGGATCCTGTCCATTTAACCTGAACGTCCACTTACTCTGAAACAAAAAACAAAAACACATGCTCACATTCACTCGTTCCCACAAACACATTATCATAATATGACTTCGGTCACATTATGCAAAGCTTGCCTACGTGTAGTGCATCTAAAGCTAATTTCCCTTGTTCCCTAGTTGCACTATAGCTCTCACTATTTACAAAAGCTTGCTGCTGCAATCCTTTCTCCAACTTCCCCTTCAATGCCCTTCTTCTATCTTTTGTGTGGTCTAAAAAGCTTTTCTCTACAGATGTAAGCAAACATGTCAGAATATTGCGGTGTGCATAAGATGTACTAATTGCTAATGTTGCTTCAAAGAACCTTTTAACTAATTTTATGTTATAGTATTTTGCTACACTATTCAAATCCTCTATGATGGGCACATAAGAAAACACAAGATCATTGTTAGAATAAAAGTACTGAATCTCTTCCTGATTATAGAATCATGTTAGTAACAAACTACAGCTTAAGTTAGAGGCAAGCTATGGTAGGTAACTCCCTCTTGCACTGAAACAGGAATTTGAGTACACACATAACAATCTTTTGCATCCATAGTGTCAACATACTCACTCAGCAAGCAATAGAAAACATTTGTAGATAGTTCCCCTTTTGTGTTAGTTCCCTCATGCAAATATCTTGTGTCCTGCTCAAACCTCTCCCAAGCTGTTAGTGAAGCAGTGGTCTCAGGAATTGTAGCGTTGTTAGTTTCACTCTTATCCACCAAAGGCATTCCCACAATCAGAACTATAATGAATATCACACAAACGACACCCAAAGCAACACCCGAACATTTACAATGCCTACTTCCCTTATCATCTCTAGTGTTAGCCATGATCTGTAAAGAATCAGAAAGTAAAGTGCTATAAGTGTAAACAACAACCAACTGAGGATGGTTAAAGCTTTTTTTTCCTGTTCTTTTTTTTTTTTCAGCAAGGTAAAGCAAGTGAAAGTCTTTCTTCAGCAATTATTTACAGCTTTCACATTCACTCCAAGGATCCTTGTCAATTTCGGTTAGCAGCTTGTCAAAATCAGTTCTCAAAAGTCAATTCAGGATAACAGTTTAACATCCGGTAGTTTCTCAGTTTCTTTTCTCAGTTTTCTTTACTCAATTTTTCACATTAGCACAGTCTCTTTTCTCTGGCCGGACTCAGGTACCATAGTATTGACCTGGAACTTCTCGATCAAAACAGAATGGCAAGAACTCTTGTTGCCACTCAGCTGACGTTGCGTATGCCCATTCAGGACCTGCGTACCTTCTGTTTGCTATTCTCTTTCTTTTCAACTTGCAATCACCTTGTAGCTCTCCTTCACTCAGATCTTCTTTCCTTGTTGTATCAACTTCTTCTTCTATTGTATCATCGACAACCACTTTTCCTTTTGTCACTTGCGATTCTGGCCCTTTATCTCCTTTCAGCCTCTCTCTGGTCCTTAATCTTCCTTGTGGAAGCTCATCACCCTCCTCTGACTCTATGGTGTTTTCTCTTGATGGACCTGCAATTTGTTCAGGAGGAATCCGGACACTTTGACTCTCTTCCGCCTCAACTCCTTTGCCTTCTGGGTCTGTCTGGGGCTCTACTTCAATTTCCACAACCATCTGCTTCTGGGAGAACCTCTCTCTGGGTCGGTCCTCCTGGTGCCTCAGTTGAGATAGCCCACCGTCACCCCTCTGGGTCTCGTCTCTTATTTGAGTGACCAAGCCATCCTCAACGGGCTCTCCTTCTGTCTCAGTTCCCCTTTGATTACTCTCCGGCCCTGAGACTTCCTTTTCTGTAGCTGTTATTTTCGACAATTCAATTTCCTCATCAGTTGGACACGTCACCTTTTTCGTGTGACTGGCATAAATCCAGTTTGGAATTCCCACACATTTCACAGCAGTAGTTGTTGTTAGTATTACTTGATATGGCCCCTTCCAATGTGGCTCCAAACACGACTTCCTCACATGTTTCTTGATGACAACCCAGTCACCAGTTTTCAGATTGTGACCTGGATCATTTATCGGTGGCAGTGTGGTAGCTTCCACCTGGTGAGAGAAAGAGCGGACCACGTGAAAAAAGCCGCATGAGGCCCTGTCAGGGGGCCCCGTGACTCCCCGTACCGCCAGTCTTTTCCTGGTTCAAACCGCCAGGAAAAGGCTGGCAGTAGGGGGACTCATAATGCCCTGGGCAGCGCTGCTAGCAGCACTGCCCTGGCGGATTACTACCGCCGGGGCCATTGTGGCGGGAAACCGCCGGCCCCGGCGGTGCGACCGCAGTGCTTCCGCCGCGGTCGTAATAACCCTGGAAGCACCGCCAGCCTGTTGGCGGTGCTTCTGTCATTTCAGCCCTGGCGGTCCTGTACCGCCAGGGTTGAAATGACCCCCTATATGTCCTACCTTAACCATACACTGCACCCTGCCCTTGGGGCTACATAGGGCCTACCTTAGGGGTGTCTGCCATGTAAGAAAAGGGAAGGTTTGGGCCTGTCAAGTGGGTACACTTGCCAAGTCGAATTTACAGTTAAAACTGCACACACAGACACTGCAGTGGCAGGTCTGAGACATGATTACAGAGCTACACATGTGGGTGACACAACCAGTGCTGCAGGCCCACTAGTAGCATTTGATTTACAGGCCCTGGCACCTCTAGTGCACTTTACTAGGGACTTACTAGTAAATCAAATATGCCAATTATGGATAAACCAATTACATACAATTTACACAGAGATCATATGCACTTTGGCACTGGTTAGCAGTGGTAAAGTGCTCAGAGTTCAAAAGCCAACAGCAACAGGTCAGAAAAGATAGGAGGCAGGAGGCAAAAAGATTGGGGATGACCCTGCATAAGCAAAAAAGTCCAACACACTCTATGCCACTCCACTCTGCATCACTCCACTTTAGGCCACTGCACTCTACAGCACTATATGCTACTCTGCACTTCACCACTCTACACTACTCCACTCTGAAACACTATATGGCACTGCACTCTCTTCCACGCGGGTCTACTCTGCACTCTGTTCCACTGCACCACTCTACTCTTCTGCACTCTCTGCCACTCTTTTGTATGCCATTCTACTCCACTGCACTCTATGCCACTCTACTCTTCCCCCACACCACTCCATGCCACTGCACTCTAAACCACTGCACTCTAAACAACTGCACTGTAACCCACTGCACTCTACTCTGCACCACTATGCTCTGCGCCACTGCTCTTATGCCACTTTACTCCACTCTACACCACTATGCCACTAACTTTTAGCCATGATGAACAGCAGCCACCTTGTGTATAACATGGCTTAAACACATTGGCAAAGCCAATAACTCTTGCGTAGACAAGACCTATTGGCTTTGCCAATGTTTGTTAGTACTATGAGGTACCGAGGCTGTTGAAAGAACTGTGAATGTGTAAGTCCTCATTTCAAACGTGCATTACACACATCATAATATAGGCTGCTACAAAATGTGCAAATACATTTTGGGTAAATATAATAAAGCCCTTCTAAAATATAGATTCAAATAATATGCAGTTTATACCTAGTAGTAAAACTTTTTATTAACAGTCCAATAAAAACGCACACTCCACAGCTCACCTTGGAACCAGTAACTCTCTAAAAGAAAATATCTTTGTCATCAGAAAGCTTCAAGTGACTCATTTGATTAAAGTCAATGCAGGTTTCCAAGCCCTTTTACATTTGCAGATTTACCAGTTGGGCACATTTGCATTTCTTTAGGGAAGGAGAGACCCTGGCAAGAAGGCTTTTTCTTATCTGTCTGCCCCCTCTCCCTGAGAGCACACCAGACTCCCTGCCTTTCAACCTAGCTGGGAAAACTGATCTGCCTTAATTACATTTTGTCCTATAAAGGTGAAAGGCTAAAATTACAGACAAATGCTGTCCCTTAAGCCTTTCATCATGGCAGGGCGAAATTATGGGCAGTTTGTGAAAATTAGGGACGGGTGGTCACTCTACTATGAACTGGAGTCTGGAAACAGCAAAAATGGGCCTGATTCCAATGGGGTCGGTTAATTGTGACCCATGTGTAAACCTCTGTTTATACATGGGTCAGAGTTACGAGTTTGGTTTTAGTTAACACAATGGGATGCATTTAAATAACTCAAACTTGTTTACATTCTGGCCAGTCAAAGCTGTCAAAATGTAATGGCGGAAAAGCGTGCGGTATTTACCATATCATGCGGATTTTGGTGAGCTAAACACCAAAACCTGCATGTTAATCCTCACAAACTTGTAATAGGTGTTACTCATAACACTCAGTAAATAACACACTCTGGGGTATCCTTATCAAGTGAGTTAAATAACACCTGAACTGGTTAGTAATCAGGCCCATAGCCAACCACAGCAAGGTTTAACCCGTATAAGGGCTACTAACCAGGTACGCACACGAGTCAAAAACCATAATCTGATCAGCTTTGTGATTTGCAGCTATTCACCATTTAAGCTACAATCACATTAACACCTATATAACGTATTAAATGTAGCCCTATAGAAAGCGGCAATAAAAATATATAATGTAAAACGAAAACAGAACTACAAATTAAAATTCTATTTGATGTTAACAAAAGGAATACAGGAGGAGATCTGTCCAGGAGAAATGGCTCTGAAAGGGCTCTCGAACACGGCAGTCTGGAGGGAATACTGCGAGGAACGGTTCTCATTTGACTCTCCTTGAGATATGTCCCCTAGAGTAACATTCCCCATAAAGAAAAGAGAAAGCTAATGGGCAGAAACAGACTGATAAGGGCTGATTGCATTAGGAGCTGAGGGAAGGAGAGCATTAAAGACTGCGATTCGCCATTTAAACTATAAATTCGAGCTAAGGCCGTAATCATGTGCTCTCTAATGGTGACTAATCTGAAATTGCTTGGAATGTAATACCCTGTGAATGAGGTACTGACATTTTCAGTGAAGAACGTCACACACCATAATTCCATACGGAAACTCCAAGCCACCGGAAGAAGGTGAGAGCAAAATGTCACATAAGACATTTGAGACTCACTGGGTCCTTTGGGAAACAGGTTGAGCTTGAGGCCAATGTAATATCAGGAAAAATGTAACGAGACGCGACCCCATTTTCTATCATACGATCTCCTCCAAGCCGTGATTTAATACAACCTTTATCCAGCGGAATATGGATTCTAATTATTGCAAGTAGGGCATTTGTGCGCTTGTTCATTATTGTGAGCCCAGAATAACAAGCATTGGAAATGATGATATGTCTAATAGAAAGCGCCTCTTCAGTTACTGATTTTAGGTACTCAGTACCTCATCACACCCTGTCACGTATCCCTGCAATACATGCAGTCATTCATCCACCACTCGTGCAATTTTTCAGAGTGGGCTCCAAGAACGCAGTAGGTGTTCTATGTGGAAAGTATGAGAGCTGAGCTCCACTGTCACTCCTCTCTCCTGGGACAGCACCGCAATAAAAGTAACAAAAGCACAATTTGTGCCTTTACTGGTGTGCTTTTAGTCTTAAAGAAAGGTAGAGGTAGTAGTACCCCTCTTCAGTACACCTAATTTGTAGTTCTTTGTGTACATTTACGTGCCTGTGCACTTATATCAATAATGAAAATGTAAATAAAAAACAATAAAAATGTACTCAATGGAACAGTTACTAGCCAAGCATGCACCCATGAAATAGGCTAAAATAAATCATGCGTCTAGCATGAGAAAATGTGTGCTTGTGGGAGCAAGGGCTTGCCTGGTCTCCCCCTGGGTGTAACGGTCATCAGTGGTGCAATCCACCACGTGGGGTGCATTGATTGGTTAAGGCGTGAGGACAGAAGGGTCACGGGGATGCTATATATAGTCAGGGTGGGGTGTGGGTGGCCTCTTTTGGTCGCTGTCACACCCTAAGGAGTCAGTGCATGGTTTTCTGAGCCTTTATAGTGAGGTAGGCCTGAATAGTTTTGGGTTGTGAGTTTCACTTTTGGTGTAGAGTTTCTCTTAACAATGGCTCAGTGTAATAAAGTTGTTGAGGCATTAAAGGTTATTTTTGAGGAAGATAGGGAGGATTTGTTGCAAGCTGGGTCTCTGGGTCTTTGTTACAGGCTTGGGTAGGCCTGAAATGGCCTAAGAAGGCTTCCTCGGATGGTGTTGTGGCTGCGATGATGGTGTGTGCGTCACCTGCATACAGCTGTAAAAAATATAAGCAAAAAAGTGCGTCCAGTCGTCATGTGATTTTCTCACCTGAGCGTTGCCTTTATGATGATTGTGTTTTTGATGATGGAATTCTCGCTGCGTGCAAGCGCGTAGTTCTGCATGGGAGGCTGCGTTTGCCGCACTGCACAGGAATGTCAAGTAGGCAGAGGGTAGGCAGCAGAGGTAGGGGTGTGCTGGGGAAAAGTGCGGTGAGGAGAGTGAGCTACTTGGGGGCTCGCTTTTTAGATGCACATGCATGTTACGATGCGGGCATGGAGGTAGAGGAAGGTCTTGGGGATGAGTCACGGCAGGCAGTTGGAATACCTGACTCGCTAGAAGAAAGACCCTTGGGAAGGGCATCCAAGATGGCCACCCCCATCAAATTTGTAGAGCCGATCGTTATATCGGACTCGGACGAAGACATGAGTGCTTAGAGAGTGAATGAGAAGGCTGTAGGTTTTGGGCCACAGCAGCAACATCATGGTAATGTGGTTTCTCACCTTTATTTAAGGATTTGCATTAAAGGGTGAGTACAGTGATCAGTAAGGTGCAGACGTGGCATGTCGATAATGAAAGTATGGTGCCAACAGAGTTTGTTTTTAGTTCAGAACAACATGTGGTTCATCATTTTGACACAGGTGAGAACAGTCTGATTGGGTGCAGCAAGTGCAGGTGGACGGTCATAGTTTGTTTAGTGAAGAGTTGCATATGAAGTCACAGCCTGGGGCGGCTGATAGTTTTCTTGGGTGTGATAGCGCCTCCGGGCTTCATGGCTCCAGGGGAACGGCCATGCAAAAGGAGGCCATAGAAAGGAATGCAAGAGCAGAGATGCCTGTAAAGGTCTGGGCACCTTTGAGATGCCGGGCAGAAGAGAAGGTGGTATCTGCAGCGAGCGACTGGACTACGAGGGAGTGGCCTGGTGAATCTGTGGATTCAGGACACAGGCATAGCGACGCAATACCATCGACCAGCTGGAGAGATGTTTTATAGGATTTAGGGCCCACTCTACATGGCGTTCTGTTAGATTATGATGATAACCAAGATATGGAGGAAGGGGAAATTTGTGATGTTAGGGAAGGGATGGTGGGGAAGGAGGTGCAGCAAGCAAAGGGGGGAAGGTACATTAACAGAGAAAGGAGTTTTGGTGTGTTTCAGGATTCGTCCCCCTTGGCGGTCCAGCGTGATAGGAAAGGTGAGAAGGATAGCCAGGTACCTGCTGGCGGAGCCATTCGAAAAGGTGAGAAGCAAGTGGGGCTGGAGAGGGGCAGGTAGGTTTAAGCGCAAATGTAGCACGTTTGGTCTCTGTAGCAGTGGGTCATAGCCCCGATGCACCAGCATTCAAATTGGGGATTTCTAAGTGATAAGGATGATGCCAATGATGAAGGGGTGAAGGAAAAAGTTGATGACAATTTGGCTGCGGGCAAAAATGTCAGATGGAGTGAGGGTAAATTAGAGGTGTGTGGTGTGGAGACTTCCAAAGGCAGAACAAGGTAAGGATGGGGAAGTCTTAGGTGGGGGTAGTATGAAAAATAAAAAGTTGCCGTATGGGGGGGGGGGGGGGGGGGGGTTATTGAAGCCTTTGGAGTGCATCTCACCCAGGCTATGAAGGAAAACATTTGTAAACATGAGTTTGTGGATGCTTTTAAATTATTACATAGAGAATTGCAGTCTATGGAGGGGTTAAAGGAGGAGGAATGGGATCTAACTAGGAGGGGCGAAAGTTCCCACTACTATTGAAAATTGGACATCGGCATTTTTATTTTTGCTAGCCTTTATTGTGAGAAGCATCTGGAGCGATGGGTTTCTCTCTTCAAATACATGGATATGGTCAGGAGGGCTCAATGGATTATGGTGTTTTTTATGGTTTGGATTTGATGAAGAATTTAGAGCTCAGATGACACTGTTTCCAGATGAGGAGAGGGGAGATGTTGATAATGAGCTCTGTATTCAATGGTTGCATACTTTCAAGAATGCCCCAGTGTTACACACAACTAGTGGACTTCCGGTTCCTTAAAAGCCCTTTCAGGGGCGTCCCACCCAATCTGGGGTGGCTAGTTTCACTAGAGGTCAATTCCCACAGAATCGATCTTGTTGGTCCTCCAACAGATGATCATGTACGCAACTCCAGTGCAAGGTCAGGCATGATTGCTCCAATTGTGGGGACAAACATCCCTTGGTCCAGTATTTCAGAGGGATGCAGTGTGGTTGGCAGGCAAATGAGGTAGAGGTGGAGAAAGGGGAAAATGTCAGATGCAGCAAGTGGTAGGAAAAGGGCCTACTCCTATAAAGTTGGATATATTGTTTTATTGGTTACAGTTTTATCCGAAGCGTGAGGAGGCTAAGCTATTGTACTGGGGTTTTCTTGAGGATTTCAAGTTATGTTATCGAGGTCCAAGAGTGCGTAGATGGCAAAGAATTTAAAATCTGCAGTTGAGAAGCCCGAAGTGGTAAGGAAGAAATTGGTGAAGGAACTGAAAGCAGGTAGAATAGTGGGTCCATTTGATTTCTGGATGAATCATAATTTGACTTTTCCTTCACTGGGAGTTGTGCCTAAAATGCAACAAGGTGAGTTTAGATTGATTCATCATCTATTGTGGCCAGCGGGTGAGTCGGTTAACGATTTCATTGCTCAGGAAGACTCTATAGTTCATTACACGTCCGTGGATGAGACAATCAAGTTGGTAAGGGCTTATGAAAGGAATGCTTTAAGTGGCAAAGCTAGACATTGAATCTGCTTTTAGACTGTTGCCAGTACATCCTGAGTATTTTTCATTGTTGGGGTTTCAATTCGAAGATCGGATATTTGTGGATTGAATGTTGCCAATGGACTGTTCTTTTTCGTGTTCTTTGTTTGAAACTTTTAGTTGTTTCTTGCAGTGTTTTTTTTCAACAGAAGACCGGGTTCAGGGATGTCACACACTACTTAGATGACTTTTTCATGGTAGGTGCGCCAGGATCCAATGTATGTATTAGGGGTTTAAGGGAGTTTCAGGAGTGTATGAAGGAGATGCAAGTGCCATTGACTCTGGATAAGACTGAAGGCCCTGCTACATGTATTACCCTTCTGGGTATTACATTGGATTAAGAGAATTTGGAGGTTCGATTGCAAAGGGAGAAGGTGCAGAAGTTGATTTCTCTGTTGGAGGAGGTGGTTTCAAAGGATAAGCTTGAGTTACAGCAGATGGAAGTCTTATTGCAGCGTTTGAACTTTGCATGCTGTGTGGTGAGATTTGGGAGAGCTTTATGTAGGCCTCTTGGTTTTACAGTTAAAGGTGCTGTTTTACTACACCACAGAATTTGGCTTCAGGCAGGTATCAAGGCTGACTTGAGAATGTGGATTTCTTTCCTGAGAAGTTTAAATGGTGTGTCCCTGTTGACGGCTGATGACGAATGGTTTTGGCAAGTTAAAAAAAATTCCGATGTTGCGGGTGCTCATGGTTTTGGTGTATTTTGGGATGGTCATTGGACAGCTAGCACTGGCCGGATGCTTGAAAAAAAGGACACCACAGCATTGGATTTCTGGAGTTTTTTCCTTTGGTGGTTGAAATGGTTTTTTGGGGTAACTTTCGGCAAACAGGCGAGTGATTTTTAATTCGGATAACCAAACAGTGGTAAATTTGGTCATTTCCCAGAAGGCTTGTGATGAGAAAGTTTTGAAGTCTTTGTATTTATGTTTGTTTCATAGTTTGAAATTCAATATTTTGTTTAAGGCTCGTTATGTTCCGGGTGTGAATAATGTTGCGCTATCTCGTTCGCCGTGGCGGATATTCGGTGGACTGGCGCCGGGTGCAGATTTACTGAAGACGCCTTTGCCGGTGGAGCTTTGGGAGCTGGGAATGTGAGGATGTTAAAATTGATTCATCCATCCATTGCTCTGTCTAGTTTGAGGGCATATTGCAAGGCTTGGGAGGATTTTATAGAGTCTTGTGCTTTGAAGAGAGATGAGGGGCCTTACATGCCAACGCATAGGAGGGAGGATGCGACTCGTTTCACTATGGGACAAATTGCCATGGGATTGGCGACGGTGACTATTTCAGGGAACATGGCAGGTATTTCATTTTTGGTAGGTCCTATTGGGGTTATGATCCCATGGAAGGTGAAATATGTAGAAGAATTGTGGCTGGTTCCGCAAGGGAAGGGGGGCATGGTTTGATCATAGGTGCCCCATGTCAGTGGCAATGTTGGGGGACATTTTGGGGGTTTTGAACTTGGTTTGCCTCTCTCGATGGGAGGTGGCTTTGTTTATGTTTTGGCTTTATCATGAAGCTTTTAGAGTTTCTGAGTTATTAGGTATGCGAGGATTCTACAGTCGGCAGCAATCTCAGGTAAGTCATGTGGAAAGAGAGGTTAAGTAGTGGTTGGGATTGTCCAACACTGAAAATGTTTTTTAGAGGTCAGGAGGTTTTGTTAAAAGCAACTGCTTCTCCGGATTGCCCACTTCACTGCTGGTTGGTATTTCCATCCTCTTTTTTACCAATGGGGAGTGAATATGTGTTTATTCATGAAGATGGTTCATTTTTAACTTAATTTCAGTTGATAGCAGTTTTGAGGACTGCCTTAGGTAAGTTGGGGATATCACCAAAAGTTTATGGTACACATTCTTTTTGTACTTTAGCTATCACAGATGCTAGAAGAGAGGGGAAGAGTGATAAGTGGATCCTGGGTTTTGGTCTCTAGAAGCCTTAATGCTTTAAAAAATACATCAGTTTGGGTTATTCTAATGTTTAGTAGGATGTTTTATGGTTTTTCATTTTGCAATGTCTTCAAGTAACTTTGTTTCATTTTTCAGGTTGTGTGGTTGGCCTCACGTGAAAGGTTCATTAGTACGGATCATTGGTCACTTGTTCGTGCACTGGGTGGCTAAGCAAGTAGATTCGAGGCCTTTTGGTCGGCTGCTGGGACTGGATAGGTCTAGGGTGAAGGTCTCTTGAGTGGGAAAGAGTAGTATGAGATGGGGAGCTGTTGGGTCTTCTTTCTAAGAAATTGGCAGGTGGGTTTTGCCTGGATTTATTAGTTTTACACCTAGGACGAAACGACTTGGTCCAGTTATCAGGTATAGGTTTACCCAAAGCCATAAAGTTAGATTTGATTAGTTGGGTACCCATATTTTATGGACAGAGTTAGACCCCTAGAGATTTTAGAGGTGTGCACATAGTTTTGCAGCTATCCAAAAACAACAGAGAAAGGTGAATAGGGAAATTAATTTTTTTGTAGGCAGCAGGGCATTTCTGTTTTACAGCATAGAGAGAGTGTGGATAGTGATGTATCATTGTTCAGACAGAATGGGGTGCATCTATCTTTTTTGGGTAACGAGTTTTACATTTGAGAGTTAAGGCTCAAAATTGTGGAATTGTTGGGTGAACGTCTATGGGATGTTTCATTTTTTGAGGAGATTATATTTAGGGTGGAGCAGGAAAACACCTTTGGGTTTTTCTGGGTGGCGGCGATGAGAGACATTTCAGTGTTTGGGAGGGGACACAGAAACACCAGAGGGAGAGAGCAAGGATATGGAGAAGGACCAAAGGGATGGAGGGGCAAGGGGAACAACAGGAACTTGGGCACATGGGTACTGGATTTTGGACAAGGTTGATCTGGGAAAGGGCAATGGATTTTATTTGAGGGTGGGGGTGGGGTTAGGTGGAGTTTTATGTGCTAGTGAGGACATTATTTAGTATTGTTAGGCTTTATGCCAAGGTTGTTTTATGGTTACCAGACCTGGTCTACTAGTTTAGCCTGTTACCCCTTAGTTATGTCTTAGCATGTTGTTACTGGGCTGTTTTTACCTGATTGGGGCTTGGATGGAGCAAGGGCTTGCCCGGTGTCCCCCTGGGTATATTGGGCGTCCTTGGTGCAATCTACCACACTAGTGCATTGATTGGTTAAGGCGTGGGTAGGGAGGGGCCATGGGGAGGCTATATATAGTAAGGGTGTGTGTGGGTGGCCTTTTTTGGTCATTGTCACACCCCAAGGAGTCAGGGCGTGATTATTTGAGCCCTACCTGCCCTCCCTTAATTGATGTGGTTTATGTTTTTTTTAATTAGAATGAATTTCTGGTTATCTGGTTGGTCATTATGGGCTAATGTTTTAATCATAGTTTTAATTCCCAGTTTTTGTTTGGGGGAGATTCAATTGTTTTTATTGAGTTTTAAAAGGTGACGTTGGTGTTTATAAGTTTGTCATTGCTGTTGGTAGAATGGTCTGGTATAGGCGGAGATAAGAGACATTTCAATGGCTAGGAGAGGGTATGAAAACACCATAAGGAGAGAGCAAGGATATTGAGAAGGACCAAAGGGATGGAGGGGTGTTAGAAATTGGGTTTTTGGTTGGCAGTCAGGTTACCCTCTGTCCAAGCAAGAACCCTCACTCTAGTCAGGGTAAGTCACACACAATCCAAATTATCCTGTGCCCACCCTCTGGTAGCTTGGCACAAGCAGTCAGGCTTAACTTAGAAGGCAATGTGTAAAGTATTTGTGCAATAAATCATACAATAACACAATATAGCACCACAAAAGTACACCACACAGTGTTTAGAAAAATATAGAATATTTATCTGGATATTTGCAGGTCAAAACGAATAAAGATGCAATGTGAAATTGTAGAGATATCACTGAAAAGTGATATAAAGTGTCTTAAGTCTTTAAAAAGCAAACAAAGTCTCTTTCAAGCACAAAGTACCTTGTTTAAAGTGGAAAATCTCCGCAAAGGGCCGCAGAGGAAGAGATACGTGGAAAAATGGTGTGTGCGTCGATTTCTCCCCTGCACACACGGACTTGCGTCGTTATTTTTCATGTGGGGAAGTCGTGCGTCGTTTTCCGGTGCGCGGACAGTCTCCTTCTGTGGTTCACGGGATTACCAGATGTCCCGGGGTCTGTGAGTGGAATCCTAAGCTTGTTTTCCGGCTGCGCGTCGTTTCGGTGGGCTGTGCGTGGAATCTTCTCCCTCACGGCAGGCGTTGCGTCGATTTCTTTTCTGAAGTCGGGTGGCGTTGTCCAGGCGAGGCCGTGCGTCGAAGTTCCGGTCTCACCGCAGGCGTCGCGTCGAGCGGCGTCTTTCCGGATCAGCATGCTGTGAATTTTTCACCGCAGAGCAAGCTGTACGTCTAATGTTTGGCGCACAAGGCGTCCAAATGAAAAAGAGAAGTCTTTTTGGTCCTGAGACTTCAGGGAACAGGAGGCAAGCTCTATCCAAGCCCTTGGAGAGCACTTCAGCAGCAAGGCAAGAGTTTAGCAAGGCAGCAGGGCAACAGCAAGGCAGCAGTCCTTTGTAGAAAGCAGACAGGTGAGTCCTTTAGGCAGCCAGGCAGTTCTTCTTGGCAGGATGCAGGTTCTGGTTCAGGTTTCTTCTCCAGCAAGTGTCTGATGAGGTAGGGCAGAGGCCCTGTTTTATACCCAAATGTGCCTTTGAAGTGGGGGAGACTTCAAAGAGTGGCTAAGAAGTGCACCAGGTCCCTTTTCAGTTCAAACCTGTCTGCCAGGGTCCCAGTAGGGGGTATGGCATTCCTTTGTGTGGGAGCAGGCCCTCCACCCTCCCAGCCCAGGAAGACCCATTCAAAATGCAGATGTATGCAAGTGAGGCTGAGTACCCTGTGTTTGGGGTGTGTCTGAGTGAATACACAAGGAGCTGTCAACTAAACCCAGGCAGACGTGGATTGTAAGGCACCGAAGGATTTAAGTGCAAAGAAATGCTCACTTTCTAAAAGTGGCATTTCTAGAATAGTAATATTAAATCCAACTTCACCAGTCAGCAGGATTTTGTATTACCATTCTGGCCATACTAAATATGACCTTCCTACTCCTTTCAGATCAGCAGCTACCACTTCAATAATGCATGAGGGCAGCCCCAATGATAGCCTGTGAAGAGAGCAGGCCTCACAGTAGTGTAAAAACGAATTTAGGAGTTGTACACTACCAGGACATGTAAACTACACAGGTACATGTCCTGCCTTTCACCCACACACACAGCACCCTGCTCTAGGGGTTACATAGGGCACACATTAGAGGTGACCTATATGTGGAGAAAGGGGAGATTTAGGCTTGGCAAGTACTTTTAAATGCCAAGTCGAGGTGACAGTGAAACTGCACACACAGGCCTTGCAATGGCAGGCCTGAGACAAGGTAAAGGGGCTACTTAAGTGGGTGGCACAACCATTGCTGCAGGCCCACTAGTAGCATTTAATCTACAGGCCCTAGGCACATATAGCGCACATTACTAGGGAGTTATAAGTAAATTAAATAGTCCAATCAGGTATGATCCAAGGTTACCATGTTTAAAGGGAGAGAGCATATGCACTTTAGCACTGGTTAGCAGTGATAAAGTGCGCAGAGTCTAAAAGCCAGCAAAAACAGTGTCCAAAAAGTGGAGGGAGGCAGGCAAAAAGTTAGGGGTGACCACCCTAAGGCTGTCAGGTCTAACAAGGGGCAAGGGGAACAACAGGAAGGAGACACAAGGGTACAGGGATACTGGACTTTGGACAAGGTTGATCTGGGAAAGGGCAATGTATAGTATTAGAGGGTGAGGGTGTGGTTTGGTGGAGTTTTATGTATTAATGAGGACATGATTTAGTTGTGTTAGGCTTTATGTCAAGGTTGTTTTATGGTTCCCTGACCTGTTCTATTAAAGCAGACTTTTACCCCTTAATTATGTCTTAGCGTCTTGTTATTGTAACTTTTTCGCCCAAAAGTGGGGCCGGAACACAGCAAAATGTGGCTGCTGCTTTTCCTTGTTGGTAATTAGGGTAGTGCTTGTGCAAGTACTTTAATGACCGCATTATGGAAGCAGACTTTTGGAGTTGGTAATGTGTGACAAGAATGCATGTATTTATTTGTTGTTTAACATTTTGTTGTTATGGTGACGTGGCCTGTTTTTTCTTAGAGGGGTGCCTTTGTTGTCTGTTAATTCATTGTTTTATTGTGTTTTACGTTGAGTGTTGTGTTGTGTTCTGTTTTGTTGTTACTTTCCAGGTGTGTTGCTATGTGCTATGTTATTGTGTTTAGTTGTTTGTGTATTTTAGATATGTCAACACATTGTACTAATCCATCCAAAACAAACTTGTTCCTTAAGAGTTCCAGTGATAAACAACTATTTAACCCTCTCAAAGATCGTACAAACGCAGCTTCAAGTATTTAAGACACCAGTTGGCCCAAAGCGTGTCAGTACTCCAGTGTCTGGTGCTCAATTTATGTGCATGCATTCAATGGTGCTATTAGATTAAGAAAGATGCAGATAAAGTGATTTACAGCCCAAAGTGATGCATGTGTTTGTGCTACTAACATATTTTCAAGAAATGTGTTGCTACTCTTCTTTGATATTTATGAGAGCTGTTTGCTGGAGGTTATTCTATTGTATTTTATTCTACTCTAGCCTGTCCAGATTTATAAAGTGCAAGGCTACGCCAGCCGAGTTTCCCTGTGCAAGTGTAAAGAAGAACATAGCGCAACAGCATGTGGGTGGAGAAAACAGACAGGTTATTTTTCGGAGACATAATTTACTGGCCTGTTTTAACAGTGTGACAGAGTTGCAATCTCTGTAAAGTTACTTAGCGTGTATTAGGTACTCATTAAGCACTATAGCCAGCTGATAAGGGTTGACACGGTTATTAAATGTCTCAAATCCAAATTATGGGTCCAAGCTGAAGAACATTCTATGAACTAATTGTAGAACGCTCTAAAATATACAATTTTGTATCATATATGTTTAATGATCAGAATGTATATCTATTTGACAGCTTGAAAAAGTTTTAAATGGTACAATAGTGTTATTATGTTTCTATTTTAGCTAAAAAATTGGCAAGGCTCAATAAAATATTCAATGCAATGCTTTTAGACACGTTATATTTTATATGTTTTTTATATTTATCAACTGATCATATTTTTATTAAGGCACTTTCATCCTATTTTATAGTTTATGCAATTAGATATAATTTATAGACCGATCGGGGTTTATGTCAATACTCACACCTAAGCCAATCAATCAGTCAATCAATCAAATTAATCAACTCATCAATCTAAGACATACAAGCAGGGGATATCATGCAGAACCGATGTTCGTACTTTATTTTGCCCAAATCAGGATTTCATTTTGTTTTAAGCCCTTTGAAAAATGGCAAACTTTTGCTTCCCAGATTTACAACATGGTGGTCTTTAACTTCCTGGGCAAAATATATGTGCCATATCCCTTTGATCCGTAAATGTGTTACAATCTTCTAACCCTAATGTCTAAAAATATTATATCCCCTGGTAGAAACACCCAAAACATGTCATATTCTCACAGTAATGACATATGAATGTTTTCATCTGAGTTTCTTCAGAAATGCGCAACTTTGCAACCTTCTGATACACCGAAGAAGATGTAATCCATACTGGGGTTTATTTACTTTGGACAGACTTTTTTGTCTAGGGTGGCACTGGTCCAGCTCTTCAACTGTTTAAGATAACAAGACAGCACAAAATTGTGGCAGAGACCATTTTAGTTTAGCATTCCCAGTGCTCATTTTATCTGACAAATATAAAGTATTTGCGCAACATATACACACAGTAACACAATGAAAACACCACAAAAAGACTGCATACAGGTTTAGGAAAATAGACGAACATTTTATTAATAAATCAAGAGCAAAATTACAAAAATCAAATAAGTAGAAATTGAGTTATGAATTTTTTAAGAATTAGGGTCCTAGCACTTAGAAGCAAATAGCGCTTTAGGGGTTACTTGAGGTCGCATTGGACCGGTACAAAGTTCAGACTGCTCACGATGGAGTGCAGGCCCGCTACAAGACCCACTCAGGGTCTGCTGAGCAAAGCACCTTAATCCTGGTTGAAGTCACAAGATGAGTTGATTTTTCTCAAGCAGTGCTGACAGTACATCGGTTTCGTAGGTGAATCACCGGTGCTGCGATGCCTTGGTTCCGAAGCCGATGCTCCAGGTTTCTCCATGCAGTTAAGGGATGGGTCAATCTTCCTTCAGGAGTGGCAGCAGTGATGTGGTTCTGATGCCACGATGATGCAGTGGCAATGGCAAAGTGCTAGTTCTGAATATGGTGCACCAGTTCTACTCCCACAACAGGGTTGGTGCGTCAGTTGGCGCTTACAGCAGGCAGGAGATACACCATTTCACTGGTGCAAGTATCTGGGTCCACTTCCAGTAAACCAGGCACTGGAGCAGGGGTAGAGCCTTTGATATCCCTGAATCTCTGGCAACATGATGCAAGCCAACAAGCCCTTGGAGATCACTTTGTGTTGCAAGGCAGATCACAGCTCTCCCTCAGCAAGGTCAGAGAGCAGCAGGCAGCAGTGCAGCACAACAGAAAAGCAGTCCTGCCTGGTCACCAGTCTAGCAGATTGACAGAGTCCAGTTGTTGGTCCAGAAGTGCCTGATGTGGTGGGGTCGGAGACACCAATATACAAATGTGTCTTTGAAGTGGGTGGGGACTTCAAAGAAGGGTCTTTGAAGTGCACAAGTATCCTTTCTTCTTCATCCGGGTCAGCCCTTTGTGTGGGGACATACACTGTCTATTCAGGTGTGTCATTCCCTCCTGCCCTTTCTGCCCATAAAGATCCATCAGAGTGCAGTTGAATGCATATGAGCACTCAGATACCTTACCTTCCTGTATTTGTGGTTTTCTAGAGGGAATGCACAAAGTGAAGCTGTCACCCTCCCCGGACATGTTTTGGAGACAGGCTGCTGGCACATAGAACTGTAAGAGGAGAGCAATGCCCACTTTCTAAAAGTGGCATTTCTAAAATAGTAATATTAAATCCGACTCTACCAGTAAAAAGGATTTATCATTACCATTTCAAAGTTATGAAACATGACACAGCTATTCCTTTCTAACTCGGAATTACAACTTAAAAGTGTATTATGAAATTACCAGTACTGGCCTATGAGAGGAGTAGGCCCCACAGTAGTGAAAAACGACTATGGAAGTTTTTCACTACCAGGACATGTAAAATTTAAAGGTACATGTCCTACCTTTTAGTTACATAGCACCCAGCCCCATGGGCTTCCTAGGGCCTACTTCAGTGGTGACTTATGTGTAATAAAAAGGGAGTTTCATGCTTGGCAATGGGTTTGGAATACCAAGTTGAAGTGGCAGTCAAACTGCACACACGGGCTTTGTAGGGTTACTTCAGTGGGTGCACGTTGCGTACACGGTGTGGTTAAAAGGATTTGTTGTGGTAGTTTTGGATTGTTTGACAAGTTAGAACGTATGAAAGAAGAAGCCCATAAGGCAAGCTTTATGCACGCCATAGGGCTTACCCAACTAACCTCATCGCTTATAATCATACAAGTCTTTAGGCAGAGTTAACTGCTGTCACAATATTGGTTTCTTTGTTTCTACCTTTTAGTCACGCCAGGGACTTATTAAGGTCCAAGGTAATGGATATCTCATTTATGAATTTGCAAACTACTACAGTTCCGGAATACTTCACTAGCTCCATAATGCCTCACCATCATAGCAAGTTGACCACTTAGCAATACACTAGCAGTCAAGGGACATATAGGAGCTAGAATGTGTGGTACTGATAAAGGTATTACGATGTACCATTGCACCATGTTTTCATTTATGTTTGGTTTCTTTATTGACTTTAGATACCTATCAGACTTATCAAGGTCCATAGTAATAATTTCTTTTAATTTTGAACGCATTACTTTTGGTGAGAAAAAAATGAGTTTGTGGAAGGGTCTTACACTCCTTACAAATTGTGGATATGACATAAAGAACGTGTTTTTTCACATGTCTTGAATGACATTTTGGAGTGTCATATAATGCTCAATTGGACCTTAGAGTTGGATATGGAGTTTGCGAAATTCACAAATTTTGCATGCTTTACACTTCTCTATTAGGTAACTATCATCATGCAAACATCTCATCTGCTCTATAAGATTTGGGATGTTGGCTTTCTCCTCTTTAGTGGGGACCATTGACCTTAAGTTGCTTTTTTAAGCATCTCATTCTACGTACTCTTCAAGATAATTGGTGGTGGGCACACCATTGGTAATATGATTTCATCCCTATATCTTCTATTGCTTCACAACCACATCACTATCACAGGTCGAACCTCACCATGGAATGATAGCATCATTTAGCATCTTTATAATTGTAGGGAGAAGAATTATTCTTCTATATGAAACTTGGCTTTTTCAGTTTCGATATACATTATGGAACTTTTCCTACAAGAAAATATCTTAAGAACACTCGGTGCACATATGAGGGTATAAGGGTGCACCTGAGGAACACAATGTGAAGCAATACCTTTTCAATGATGCAAGTTCTGTTTTTTTCTTTACCATTTTTTGGATTGTCCTTTCTTATTTCTTAACTTTATTTCATTATCATTATGTAAACATTCGCGTTTGAAAAGTCCAATGTTGTACGAAACATGTGTCAGCTGAATTACATGTGCTTTACATTGCTGAATCATCTGCATTCAATCTGATGGTGTACAACCATTTAGTAACTACTCACCATGATGCTTTGAGTTTGGGATTTTGTGTCTGAAGAGGAGAATATAAGGACTTCTTTTGGACTGTAGGCATACAAACCACATATGTGAACAAACTTTAATATTAAATATTAGTACATAAATGAGTGCTCCAATACTCAATTTGGATACTGTTGTGTGACCCAGCCTTGAGAAACCTTAACATTAGTAAAATCACCTTCTTGAGCATGTGTAAGTGGCACACCAATCTGTGCCGATCATCATAACAGGATATTCATTACTTCCGTTTCAGCAGACTTCCTTCTGCTGCTTTTGCCTTTCTTTCAGCATTTTGCATAGTCATATTACTGCAGTCAAAATATCAACCTGTAGGTATACTGCAACCATAATATTGAATGCCAAAATGTTGTGCCAGTGGACTTTTAAGTGTTCCACTGAAGACAACAGAATTGCTCAGGCCCACAATGGTTGGTATGGGCCTTCTGCTCCAAAATTCCATAACTCATGTTTCTGGTCTTTTGGGACATTAATACTGTAATAATAATATCAGGTTGGTTGTGCCAATATTTTGGCTTTGTTAATATTGTCACAATATATCCACAGGTCAATATTTCAACTGCATTTTTATGACTGAACTCCTTTTGGCACACCTCTGGAAATATGCCTCTCTAATGAAAGAAGGCCTGATATGCTTGCTTATATTTGCATTGCTAGATGACGAGATGCCACCATGTGCATCTGAAGGCCAACCTATGTACTGCCATCCTGATTTTCATTTTGTCTCTGTAAATATAAATTAATTCAACCACTCTGCACTTCTGGAGTTCACTTGCATGCATGCATCACAGAGACAAGGGATGTGCTCCTGAGTGCAGTCGTGTTTGGGACTCATATTCAAGAAAATCAAAAGCTACTCAAATGTTTTTTCCTTCATTAGTTGTCTTATCTTATGCCATTCCCCCAATACCATTGATCTAAAAGACCTATAGTGCTGCCTCACATGAGTGACCGAAGAGCACCGCCGGTAGAGTTATCATTTATGTAACGTCTGTTGTCTGACACCTGCTATGATGGAAGACATAATTCCCTGAGGTTCATCTTTTGCTTTTTGTGAAAAAATAACACAGAGAAATGTATTGTACTGCTTTTATACAGTAATCACAGTAGCCAGAAGCAGTGTGAGAAAGACATCTGCCAACATGAAAATATTACAGTGAGAGAGCATAACTTGGCTTTGCCATTGTGCATTCCAGAAGGAGAAAAACCTGTATTCAACAACATATATAATGTGTGTTTAAATGTATTCATGCAAATGAAGAAGCTGAAAGTCATGAACTGCAATGCATTTATAAGTAGAGACTTGGAATGATCATATGCAAATCACATGTATGTCATATTATTCTGTAAATGAATATTATGAACGTTTTAGTTAATCAACATTTTTATAGTTATTCCTCATTTATATTGGTTAAGTGAAATTCACGCATAATCATGTTTTTGAATGTATATTTAGAGTCAGGCCAATATAACAATGGGTGAAGAGGTCTGAAAACGTTTCCCTTGTGTTTAATCCTCAATGTGAAAATCTGCTTTGCTGTATATATTTTGGATTTGGAGGTGCATCAACAATCCATCTTTTAATGAAAAGCTTATTTTTAGTTGTAGATAAGGTGCTGTGAGAAGACAGGTTGCCAAGGACAGGAGTGGCAATAAGGAGCTCTGCAGGAGAACTCCCCTCCAGGTTCCTGAAGATGAAAACACATTCAATGTCATCCCGATGACTAAACCAAGAGATAAATTCATTAATATTAATATGAATTAAAGGATACCATTCACAACTGTGCATGGAGTATAGTAAGTTGCTGGTGATGATTTCAACTATCTGAAGCTTGGTGGATAAAAGTGTTGTAACTATCTAGAGATTCAGACCCTTCTTGTCCCTTGACATGAGCGGACCTTTAGAAACTTAGGGCCAGATGTGCGAAGCATTTTCCTAGTCCACTAGAAAAATGCTTTTTGGGATGTACAAAGCCCTAACTGCGATTCGGTATCTTGTTACCGAATTGCAGTTTGGGTGTTGTGATTCGGTATTAGGAAGTGGCGTGTCAAGGGCGTCCCTTCCTAATATCGAATCTAAATGGTATGTGTGGTATCGCAGTTAGCACCAATTTCAAATTGGTGTTAACCCATTCGCAAAAGGAAAGGGATCCCTTTTGTGAATGCTTGCAGAAAAAAACATTCAGAGCATGCAGTGGTCCCATGGTCCACTGCCTGCTCTGAAAAAATTAAAAGAAAACATTTCATTTTTGTTTTCGAAATGAATTCTGTTTTCCTTTAAGGAAAAAAGACTGCATTTAAAAAGAAAATTTACTGTTTTATTTAAAAGCAGTCACAGACATGGTGATCTGCTGACACCAGCAGGCCACCATCCCTGTGAGTTCCGCCATTACCAATGGGGTCGCAAATTGCGACCTACCTCATGAATACTCATGAGGTAGGTCATTTGTAACCCAATTGCGAATCGCAGACAGTGTCTTTGACACTGTTGTACATCCGGTTTTGCAAGTCGCAAACTGGGTCTTCATACATGTGGCCCTTAGAGAGGTACAGACCTCTGTTTATTTGCTTGGCTGAAGTGGCTTCATGCTACACACATCTCTCTTGCTGAAGCTTCTACTGAGGTTTTTGCAGTGCTGAGATTTTATTTTATTTCATATATTGCAATTCACATAACTTAAGGCTTTCTGGTATTTCATTAGAGTTTTTGGCTATATGTAGGTTTAATGGTTAGTCAGGAGAACCAAAGCTGGAACTTGGCGGTCCAAGGGGCATATTTATATTTTTTTATGCAAAACTACACTAATGCAGTTTTGCATCAAAATGTTTAGCACCAGCTTGCGCCATTCCTGAGCGCCAGTTTGATGCCATATTTATGAAATGGAGAAAGCCGGTGCCAAGGGTGGGCTAGTGTTAATAAAAATGATGTTAGCTGGGCGGGGGTGGGAGTGGCGGTATGGGAGAAGGGGGTTTTGCACCAAAAAATGGCATTAGGCCGGCTAGAGGCAAAAACAATGCCTCTAACCAGCCTAGTGTCATTTTCTGATGCAAAGCCATCCATACCACATGACTCCTGTCTTTTAAAAGACTGGAGTCATGCCCACCACCCCAATGGCCAGCACGGGGACCAGTATCCCCTGGTCAGGGCCATGGCACTCTGTGCCATGCAGGGGCCCCCAAGTTGGGCCCCCTATGGAACTTTAATTAAAAAAGAAATACTTACATATACTAACTGGGATGGGGTCCCTCATCCTCCGGTGTCCCTCTGGTGTGGGTGGGGGTGTTCCTGGGGCTTGAGGAGGGCACCTGTGGACCCATTCCATGGTGTTTAACCATGGAAATGGAACCACAGATCCCCTAACGCCTGGTCTGACCCAGGCGTTAAATAATGATGCAAAGCAAGCTTTGCGCGATTATTTAGCGCCTCCTCCCACCCGTGCGTCAATTTAGCATGGGGGATAAATATGGGCTATGGGGTTAGCACCATTTTTAGATGGGAACGCCTACCTTACATCTCATTCACACACCTGAAAAATGGTGGAAAATCCAATATTTTGACGTTAGACATGTCTAACATCAAAATATAAATATGGAATTAGTTTTTTGCCGAATTTGCGTAAAAGAAAATGACGCAATTTCAGCGCAAATGGTGTATAGATATGCCCCCAGGTGTTATTTCTTATTTTCTGTATTGTTGCTGTAAAGTGTGTTTTGGAGACTCATTTATATAAGTCTGGCTTTGAATTTGTAAAGAATCTTTGAAACTTTGAATTTGCTTCTGAGATTTAATGTGTGACCAAATGGTTTACGCTGTAATTGTATGTTGAATGGTTTAATGTGCTTCTTTCCACACATTGGAATTTAGAAAAGATTAATCGGGCCCAAGAAATTAGTAATAGTGCCATACGCTGGATGAACATTAAAGGACTGCCTTAGTGCTTAGTAAGCAATCCGTCAGGATTAGATCTGCATCATCTAAAACCCAGGGAGTAGGCCGGTATTTTGCCTTTATTCCTTGTCACATAAACAGTTGAAAACAATTTGCATTTTGTTTTTCAACAATGCAAATTCTATGCAATAAGTCTCATCACAACCTCTGCAAAATGTACTGTTGTTTAGACATGTCACTTCCGTGTCAAAACCATATACTGAGAATCTGAGCCCAAATGTGGTGGTGTTTAGATTTAATCACCAGAATGAATTAATGGCTACCTAGGAAAAAAGGTATTGTAAGCTGCTGCTCCATGGTACAGCACTTACCTGTAAAAAGTCACAACTTTGAGGAGGAGCCAAAGATTGCACCAAAAGCACAGCTCTAGCGTGTCTACATGGTATGTAAGAACAACTGCCAATAGTGGAGTTTCAAAGACTTGTAACTTATTATACTGCTCTTGCATCATTAGGTTTGTCAGTTGTTTGACTAGATTGACATTTTTCATCTTGCTATTATTTTAATAGCAACAAATGTTGGATTCAACAAATCTAGTTTTCCATTATTCTGTCTGCACTGATTAACTGGATTCACGAAAAAAAAATTAGTATGTGAAGTAGATCTCCAGTGGTATTTACTTGACATACTCACAAATGCTATTCACAAACCTCTGGCTGGAAATCTTTGTGTATGCCGCCCCTATGTCTCATGTGCCAAGTTCACATTACATTCTCACAAATGCAATTCACAAATCTCTGGCTGGAATTCTCCGTGTATGCTCCTCATATGTTTTAAATGCCAAGTCCACCACCAAGAGTGTGGGGATCTCCTTATGTAGAGGTTGAGATTCAAATATGGAAATTACAAGGGGGGTAGTAAAATTGGTCATAACTAAATGGGTGCACTTAAGGAAAACTTAAATAGGGTTTTACAAATGCACATGCAAATACTAAAAAACACTTACAATTGAGCAAACGACAAAACAGGCACTACTCTGGCCAAGCCTAGGGATTAGTCACACACCAAACTTGGCCAGTCACTGGTACTGCAAGGCTCTCTCATAGAAATCAGTGGCTATTGAGAATAATAACATCCACATTAGGAAAACAAGTAAAATAGAATGATTTTGCATGGCACATAAGTATATTTGAAACTCTCCTAAAGAAAATCCTGGGAAATTTTGGGGTGATTTTTCTAGTGGGAGCTGAGAAAAAGGCGGTGGGGTCCCACAATGCATTTTCTTAATTCATTTACCCATAGGAACTTTAGACACTACTACAGCCTAAACGGCTGAACCGCTATACACCAAATTTGGCAGCAAGCTAGATCATGGTCCAGAAAGAGTGTGTTTTGTGATTTGATCTACATCCATTCAGTAGTTTTTGAGCAATTAATGTATTATGTTGGATCTCAGGGGATCAGCAGGGCCCACAGATCTCATGTTAAGATCTGATTGGCTGCCATAACATCAACAAGGTTGAGGTAGCAACCATCTTTAGCATCGGAACTCAGTCTGAGTCTTGGGAAAAAAACAAAAAAAAAACATAAGTGGGCATAGAGTTTAAAAAATGTTCCCTCTGTGTGGCAGCAGATTCTTGTTACCATGCCTGCAATCCTGGGGGAAGGGAAAACAAAAAACAGCGGCTCCTGCTGGGCAGGAGTAATGCTGGCTTCCACAGCATGCAGAGAACTGGCTGGGGCAGTGAGGGCCCTGTGGCTTCCCCTCACAGCCTCCAACTTACTCTTTGGTGGTTGCCCCGGGTGGGCACCAGAGCACCCACTTAAAAGAAATACAGGCCCTGGGGGGTAGACAGGGGGGCACAGTATCCACTCTTCTAAGTTATGGCAAGCTGCCTGAGGGATGGGGTCCCTGAGGTCTTTGAAGTCATCTGGGGTCTTGTGGCCCCCTTCCATTTTTTATGGCATTCAGCCACAGGGGATTGGTTTTCTGGGACCTATTAAGATTCAGATGGCCATGAGGACCCAGGATAGGGTCCCCAGAGCCACTATTGGCTTTTGAAGGGGGGCTGTGGACTCCTCCCCCTAAAGAAAGGCTCCACGTAATGGGTTCCCCAGAGTACCTTGTGACTCAGGGAAGGAGGGAAGGGGGTCATGTGCCACTTTGAAAATATCTTTTGACCCTGGGGGATGTGGCCCCTGGGGCCTGAAGTTGCTCAGAGACAGGGCCTATGCACCCCTCTTTGAAAAAGAAGATATTGGAGGATGGGGTCTCCAGAGTCTGCATTGGCAAGTAGAGGGAGGGTGTGGCCAAACCCATGACTTCAGCCATAAGCAGCTTGGGCATGACTGCCTGCAGGGCGTTGTACGCAGGGCGTGGCTGAAGGCCAGGCCATGCAGTCAACCACAATCCATGCACAGCCTAAGTCCGTGAGCAGCCTGGGGTTTTCTGCCTGGGGGGTTTGGCCAGAGGGACTGTTTGTGTGTGGCAAGGGGTTGGCTTTACATATGGTAATAAAATATTAAGTTATGTGAAAAAAAAAACAGAAATGCACTTAAAAATGAAGGTTAAAATACCTCTATAGTTACATGAGAGTTTAATTGACAACGTAACATTTAAAACATACAAAACCAATGACATTTTTCAGTTATAATAATCTTAAGGAACTATGGGGGTTATTCCAATTTTGGAGTAGGTGGTAATCCGTCCCAAATGTGACGGATTTACCACCAGCCGTATTACGAGTTCCATAGGATATAATGGACTCGTAATACGGCTGGTGGTATATCCGTCACTTTACCGTCACTTTTGGGACGGATTACCACTTCCTCCAAAGTTGGAATAACCCCCTATGTCTCATGCCCTAAATTAACTATAACTCTCGTCATCGCCATGCACTGTTAATTACCGGACATATCACATCATTCATGACATTATCTTCTCTGTGCTTTGGGCCATGGGATCCTTTTCAAAATGTGTTGGTCCCCAGGGAGAAGGAGGCCCTTATGAGCATGATACATTTTTGGGGGGGAGGCACATACATACCCTCTCCAAATAAAAAAAAAGATTCAAAATTATCCCAACTTCCCAGGCCCTGCCCCACCCTGGGGCACTTTAAGAAAATCTGCAGTACCTTAAAAATTAATGTAATCCCTTCTCTGGGACCTCCCACAAGGCCTACTTTTATCTTTCTATAGCAGTTGCCTAGTGCTAAAATGGCTATCAAATATCTTTGTTGACGGCAGACAATCAGACCTTACCATTTGTGGTTCCCCCTATATAGCCTCTTTTCTAGGTAGCTATACATTTTGAACCTTAATTTTTCAAAAACTACTGAATGGATTTATGCCAAATCTTAAAAAGAACAATTTCTGGGTAAAGATCCAGCTTTCTGCCAAATTTGGTTTAATTGTTTTCAGCCGCTTTTGCTGTAGCTTTGTCCAAAGTTCCTGAGGGAAATTGCATGGGAGACTATTTTTTGCCCTCCCCTTTTTTTGTGGGCCCCTTTTGATGGTTCATCCAGAAACTTCCCAGGAAGGAGCCGAGGTAGATTAACTATTTATTTTGTTAAACAATTGTTTGATGAGATGGTGCAAAGTTATAACGTTGGCGCTTTTTGAGAAATCTTCACAAGAGTTTCCAGCAGAGTTATCTATTTTATTTATAAAAATTCAAAACATTCACAGCCAACATCTGTTTCACGCTTTATGCTGCTTTCTCAGGCCAATAGATTCCTGACAATTGCAATTCACCACATCAATGTGAGTTGCACTTCTGAATCTTGTCTCTCTCTTATGTTTTGGTTTCTCAGTGTTTGTAGATTATCTCACTCCATATATCTGCATGTCAAGCCTAAAATGACCACCTCACCATTCAAATTCTCCAATATCTGTCGAAGTTGTCAGTTCCAGCTTTTTCTGCTGTACCTCAAACTCCCTTGCTTCTAACATATACCGCTCTCATCAGTCCTTCAAACCCCATGATACAGGCATTATCTATTCCTTATTTTCCCATCTCAATATCGCTGTGGTGAAAACGTTAAAGATAGCCCATCTTCTGAAGCGAAAGAAGCAAATGTGCATTGGATAGTACCTGGTGCACACAGTCTTCTATGTAATGTAGAGATAGTCATGCTTTGACGATTCTGTCTAATAATTCAAGGATGCATACAATTCTTCTGTGAAACATGCTGAACACAAGTTATCACCTGTCAACTGCACAACAAGTTAATCCCTTCTCTGGGATGCAAAGATTTATAACATGTTCAATACCTCTGAACAGCTATGATGCATGAATGAATGGATAGATGGGCTTATAAAGCAAATTACCACTCCCAAGGGAGCATCTTGGAACTATGGAGAAGGATCTGACCCAATTTAGAGAATAGGGAAAACAGATATGGGTTCTAGCTCAGAGAATTTAAAAATAGCGAAGTGCGTCCGAGGCTAAGAAGAGCCATGTCTTCAATTGCTTTTTAAACAATGATTCAGATTCAATAAATCTTAATTAATGGGAGAGCTGGTTCCATGCCTTGGTTCCAAGGACTGGGAAGGAATTTCCACCTTGAGCTTTGAGTCTACAAGATGGTGACTTTTAGGAATTCTGAGGCTCAGGAGCATCTGGGGATTTGTAAGACAAGTCTGACCACTCCATGCTGTACAACCTGAAGTTTCTGGATGGTTTGTTTTGAATACGCTGCATAAAGACTGTGGGGGTGATTCTCACCCTGGCGAGTTCCCCCCTCCAGAATACCGCACCGCGGTCATTAGACCGCTGCGGGTATTCTGGGTTTTACACTGGGCTGGCGGGCGACCGCCAAAAGGCCGCCCGCCAGCCCAGTGTAAAACAACCTTCCCACGAGGACGCCGGCTCCGAATGGAGCCGGCGGAGTGGGAAGGTGCGACGGGTGCAGTGGCACCCGTCGCGAATTTCACTGTCTGCAATGCAGACAGTGAAATTCATTGTGGGGCCCCCATGACACCCCATACCGCCATCCTGTTCCTGGCGGGCGAACCGCCAGGAACAGGATGGCGGTATGGGGTGTCTGAATCCCCATGGCAGCGCAGCGAGCTGCGCCGCCATGGAGGATTCAGAAGGGCAGCGGAAAACCGGCGGGAGACCGCCGGTTTTCCACTTCTGACCGTGGCAGAACCGCCGCGGTCAGAATGCCCTGCGGGACACCGCCAGCCTGTTGGCGGTGCCCCCGTCATTTTAGCCCTGGCGGTCGACGACCGCCAGGGTTAGAATGACCCCCTGTATCTTTACCAGACCGTAATCTGGTCTAGAAGTGATTAGGGTGAAGGCAACTGTCTTTCTAGAAGCCAATGGACGCAGGTCAAATAATTTTCTCAACAACTTTATTAATTGAAAGCATGTGCCGGCAACTGCCAATGCCTGAGGTCGGAAAGATAAAGAAGCATCAAGTTTCACCTCAAGATTGTTTTACCACATCTGTAGTGGTGGAGGGGGTGTCACTGAAGAAGGCCACCATTTGGTTGGCACAAAAATATTTGATTTTCTGAGCAGCATGATCTCAGTTTTTTCAGTGTTGCATTTGAGATGATTATGTTGCATCTACTTAACAACTTCACAAAGGCAGTTTTTAAAATTGGTTTCCAATGATAGGATCAGCTGCATATCGTCTGCCTAAGAGGTGGTCTCAATACCAAAGCCTCAGATTGGCATGATCAGTGGAGCCATGTAGATATTAAATAATGCAGGGCTAAGCGATAAGCCCTGTAGAACCCCTGATGACACATTCCTATCTGGGGATAAACCGGGACCCAAAGAGACAAACTGTCTAGGGTTTTCCAGTAAAGATTTTTTCCAAGCCAGGGCCTGATGAGAAATCCTGCAGTCATTGATACTTTGAAGCAGGATGTCAGAAGAGATAGTATTGAAAGCAGCGGATAAGACCAGTAAGATCACTACTGCATTATTTCCCACATCCAAAGTTAATTTCAAAGTGTCAGCAACTGCCAATAGAGCAGACTCCATGGAGTGTCCCAGGCAGGAACCAGCCTGCCATGGATAAAGACTGTTTGTATCTCCAAGGAAGGTTACTAGTTGAATGTTGACCAATTTTTCAAGGATCTTGCTTGGAAAGGGGAGAAAACAAATGCGGCGGAAATTGGACAATGTTGTGGGACTACGTAAGGGTTATTTTGCAAAGGTTCAACAACTGGCAAGTTCCAAATGGGAGGAACTTATGTGTTGTTTAGTGAGATGTTCATCATTTTAATAATGACTGGATTGACGATGTCAACAACTTTGTGCAAAATGGGTGGGGGGCAGGGATCCTTGGGGGGGGGATTCTGATTTACAGGACAATATGGCCTGCCGAGATTGCTCCAGGGTGCTTTCTTTAAATGCTATGACAGTTTTGGATCCTACTTTAGAAGATGGAATTATTGCTGTGTCATCAGCCAAGGATGCGGTTATTATAAAGTCCTGTTGGATGGTACATATTTTTTTTATCAACAAAACTGGAAATTTAATTACACAGCATTTGGGAAAGTGGAATCTCCCTATTCAATGCCTCGGGTCATAAAAAAAGAATTTGTGATATTAAAAATAATTTTTGGTTGTCTTTCGCTTCCTCAATCTGAGTGGTAAAATACAGTTTTTGTGCAGCTTTTATTTGACTATGGTACGATTTCAATGCTGCTCCAAAGTGGAGCAGATCCTCGATCAGGTATGCCTTCTGGCATTTCCGTTCGAGCTGCTTACAAAGGGGTGGAGGGCCGAGATCTATGCTTTTCCTGCAGGACAGTTTCTGGGGCTAATTTATTCACTGCGTGAATGATTCAATTATTCAAAGAGTAAAGAGCTGCCTCATATTTCCCATCAAAGTGGGTGTAGTATTGGATAGGCCTGAAGTAGGTATGGGGTCAGGCAGCAGCCTACCTAATTTACATATAGTCAAAATGTATGTGCATTAGGCGCACATGCGTTTTGTATATACTTATACATTAGCTGGACACAGGCTGTATAAAAGTAGGTAGAAAAGAAATATGGTAGCTACCAGACTCTATTTAATGTCATCAGTGATGTCATCAATGATGTGATTTGATATGTCATCAGTGATATCATAAATGATGTCATAGAATATGTCATAAGTGATGTAATATGCGAGGGCATAAGCAGTGCATTGCAGGGGTGTCACTTACATATTCAACCAACTGTAACATTATTTTAACCTTTGTTTTTTTCCAGTGAATTTCTAAAGTTTTTTTTAAACAAAAACAGATATTTTATCATACTTATCGCACTTACTGATTATGTTACTTTCATCTTTTTTTAGTGAATTTCTAGGTTTTTTATCGTAAAATAATTTTTTATTACAATAAGTAAAGCCAACCTCCTGCCATGCACAGCCTTCGGCCTTCTCCTGAGCATGATGGGGGATTGGATTGTTCTCAGGGTACTATGTTTTTCAAATGGGAGGAAGGCAAATTGGTCACTTCCCTGAGTCTTATCTCTCAGGGAATTTTTTTTGAAGGGGAGGGAGGGCAAATGGCACCTTCCTCAAGTCTTATTAAGTCCTGGGGACCCCATCATCTAAGATCCTTTTTTTATAAGGGAAGGAGGCTGCACGCCCCCCCCCCCGCCCCAAGCCTTTAAAAGTCCCTTGTGACTCCATATATACAAGGCTATGTAAAGCAATGCAAAGTGGCTTTGTGCGGCCTTGCGGATATGGGCCTGCAGCCTGCACTGCCGGTGCATCAAAGAAAGTGATGCACCTGAGGGGCACTTGTAAATATTTCCCACAGTTTTTGAGGAAAGTATCTTAAATTTGATTTGCTGCAAATGTAGTGAATAACTAACTGGACCATTTATCTGCCCACTATGTTGGATCATCAGGCCCAGATTCCATCAAGTAGATGTAGACATTGGTTATAGATGGTGAAGTATCACCATAGATCCATTTGAAAATGATATGTTGGATAGGTGGCGTTGTCTAAGTAATATCTGATTTGGTGATAAAGTGTCCAATATGCAGGTATGTGAAGAATTCATTGCAATATAATTTGAATTCTTTTAGCAACATGGAAAAGGACTTGAGGGCTCATCACTCAAATAAATCTCCAAATGTCATACTTGAAACCATGTCTGAATGTTATGGTCCTTGAAGATGTTCAGAAGTTCTGAGAAATATCTTAGGGATGTTTTTGATGAAACATTCAGAATTTTTAGTTTTTGCTTTGCTTGTGCCAATTCTTCCAGAGAGCATGTATGATCCTTAGCCTCAACTTTTTAAAGAATGTCTTCATAATAGGATATCCATCACATTTAAACATCTTCCGAGTAATATCATATCCAGTCTTGAAGTGACCAGCCACTGATGAAAAGGGGTAACTTAAAAGATTTAAGAAATCTACTGGACACTGTGCCACATCGTATAAATTTGGATATGACATAGTACACATTCTTGAAGTATTTATTAGTTAAGTATAGTGGAAGAGCACAAAAAAGACACACAAAGGGAGACAATCCATTTTATTAAGTAGATCCTGCCAATTACTGATATTGGAACATTATTTTACCTTTCAAGTAGTTATTCATTAGATCATTGTGAACTTGTGTAGCTGTATTTAAAACATAACTTAGTTTTAGAGGTGACCATGATTCTGAGGTAAAGTGCTTTTTGAGTGATTCTCGTATCTTTCTTTTTTGCTCCTCCTGCAAGATCAATTTAAGTTTTATGGATACTTAGGCCCCCATTACGAGTTTGGCGAGCGGCGTAGGCTAGCCGCCAAACTCGTATCGCCATCAGGCCGCCTGTGAGGCCTGAACACCGCCAGCCATTTTAGGAGTTCACCGCAGGGCCGGTGGGCGGAAACAGCGTTTCCTGCTGGCCCTGCAGTGAACAGGGCATTAACAATGATGCCAGCTCGTAATCGAGTCAGCACCAATGTGGCGGTGCGGCGGGTGAAGCAGCATCCATCGTGCTTTCCACTGCCCGTAATTTGGGCAGTTGAAAGCCCGACGGGGCTGCCAAAGGGGGCCCCTGCACAGCCCATGCCTAGTACATGAGCAGTGTAGGGGCCCCATGGGGCCCCCAGCCCCCCCTTTCTGCCAGCAGGCAAAGACTGGCAGAAATGGGATTCGTAATCCCTGATACCACCAGGCTGTTGCCTGGCGGCAACCTGGCGGTGCCAGCGGTCATAATGTCGCGGTTAGACTGCCACTTTGGTGGCTGTCCGACCGTGACCCTGCCGGTCTGGTGACTGCCAGGGTCATAATGAGGTCCCTAATCTCTATACTGACAGTAGACCAAACTCTTCAGCTATAGGTTCTACTACACTTAATGTGGGGGTTAGTGAGGACAAGAATATGACAACATAATCCACACATCCTTTTGAAGGAGAAATAGTGTTAATATTAGAAAAAGGAATGGACAAAAACTTCTCTATTAGATGTCTGTTGTATAGTTCCATAGAGAGTGCATGTAGCATAGGGAAAATGGGGCAGCGTTGCCTTATGCCGCTGAAGATGGGAAAAGTAGCTGATAGATTACCATTGGTGCATGGTACAGATGTGGTGCATTTGGGTGCCTTGTATTGAATTTGGACCCATTTGATAGAGATAGATGGTATTCTGGAAGATTCAAGAACATCACAAAGATATTCAAATGATACTTTATCAATTACCTTTTCTTCACCCAACATGATAAAGAGAGGGTTTTAAAAAGTTTCAAATTGATCAATTAATGCAATGCCCAGATTTGTGTGACTAGTCATACCTTAAGGAGGTGCAAAACCATGCTGAGTGTCAACAGTTATGAATGATAGGACCCTGTTCATCCCTCTATGTAACATCTTGGAGAATCTCTTTGGATCAACATGTGAGGAATGATGTTGTTCTATAGGATTTATGGTCTAAACGGTCTTTATCCTTCTTAAGGACTACAATGATGGTCAACTGGGCAATGTTTTAGGCCCTCATTTCAACCCTGGCAGTTGGTGATAAAGCGGCGGTAACACAGGCCGGTGGTAAAAAAAATGGAATCATGACCACGACGGAAACCGCCAACACAGACAGCCACTTTAACACTCCGACCGCCACGGCGGTAGCAACAAACACCGCGGTGGTAACTGCCAACAGCCAGGCAGAAGGCAATGTACCGCCCACTAATTTACAACCCGCCCATCCGCCAGCTTTTCTGGGGCGGCACCAACGCCATCAAAAGCACGACGGAAACAGAACACAGAAGGGAAACCACTCACATCTTGACACTCAAGGAAGAACCAGGACACCATGGAGCCTGAGCTGCAGGTGTTCCCCATGCTGGTGTATCTTATCATATACCAGGAACATGAATGCCGGCGACGACGAGTACTGTACGGTGAGTACTGCACCTAACACACAAGGGAGGAGGGGAGGCAAAAGAGAGTGACACACATACGCAACACCCCCACCCCCACCCCAACTCCCCACACCATACACACAAACACATGCAACAACATTACATATACACCCCGTAACCCTCTGGAATAACGCAAGGAAAAAAGGAATGGAGTAAAATGAGTGTAATATTAGTAATATGTAGAAATACGTTTATAAAAATAAAACAGTATGTACAATATATACAATATATACAAAAGGCGGGACAATACCCACTCAATAATTGTCCGTGGCCCAATGGGCCAAACCACATAGTCCAAGGCCACACTTGACTCCTTCCTCAATATGGAGAGAACATTGCAGAGGCATCAGGTCGAAAACACACAGGCACCTCAGAGGGACACGGAATGGGGGGGCATCTCAGCCAGAAGAAGGGACAACGGCACTGCTCCTGGAGGGGGCTCCATGCCTACTGCTTGGTCCTGGGGAATGCAAAGCCACAGTCTCCAAAGTCTCTAAAGTGGGTGGTTTGCCCACTGCTTGGTCCTGGGGAGTGCAAAGCCACAGTCTCTCAAGTGGGTGGTTTGCCCACTGCTTGGTCCTGGAGAATGTAAAGCCACAGTCTCTCTAGTCTCTCAAGTGGGTGGTTTGTCCACTGCTTGGTCCTGGGAAGTGCAAGGCCACAGTCTCTCAAGTGAATGGTTCCTCCACTGGTTCTGGAGGGGATCTTGTGCCCAGTGTGCTTCATCCTGGCAAGAAGGAGCTGAGTGGATGGCTTTTTCCACTGGTTCTGGAGGGGACCTTGTGCCCAGTGTGCTTCACCCTGCCAAGGGGGGGCTGAGTGCGTGGCTTCTTCCACTAGTTCTGGAGGGGGCCATGTGCCCAGTGTTGTTCATCCTGGCAAGGAGGGGCTGAGTGGATGCATTCTTCCACTGGGTCTGGAGGGAGCGTTGTGCCCTGTGATGCAGATGTTCTGGAGTGCAAGGTCAGTCTCTCACCTGGGTGTCACAACAACAGCTTCTGCGGGGAGCAGGACGCACTGCAGCCCATGTAGTCACCACTACACACTGCTCTCTGGCGGTGACGGCTACTCAGTGTATGCCAGTTGCGCTGCAGATGGCGGTGCTGGCAGTTGTGGTGGTAGCCTCCAATCCTTCACCTGCAGCCTCCGACGGCTGCCCACTTGGGCTGCTGCTGCTGGCAGCTGTGCTGCTTGCGGCGGTGCAGGTGGCGGTGCTAGGCGCGGTGCAGGTGGTGGTTCTGGGCGCGGTACAGCTGGCGGTGCTGGCCGCGGTGAAGATAGCGGTGCTGGCAGTTGTGGAGGTAAACTCCAGGCCTTCACCTGCAGCCTCGGATGTCTGCCCACTGGGGCTGCTGCTGCTGGCAGTGGTGCTGCTTGCAGCAGTGGCAGGTGGCGGTGCTGGGCGCAGTGCAGGTGGCGGTGCTGGCCGCGGTGCAGGTGGCGGTGCTAGCCGCGGTACAGATGGTAGTGCTGGCAGTTTTGGTGGTAGCCTCCAGGCCTTCACCTGCAGCCTTGGATGGCTGAAGTGCCATGGCTGGTGTTCTGTGCCCCTTCCTGCCCTTGGCAGATGGTGGTGCCTCCTTGCTTCTGCCAGCTGGAGTCTTTGACTCGGTCTTGCTGGCTGGTTCTGCCTCTTCCCCCTTTCTGGCTGCTGTCCCCTTCTTTCCCTTGCCAGGTGGCAGACCCTTCTTGGTCTTGGCAGGTGTTGGTGGCACACTGGCTGGGCTGACGGGTGCCTCCTCGGAGCCTCTCACAGCTGCAGAAACCACAGTGCCCATGGACTGGGTGGCTGAGGTGCTGGGCTGGGTTCTGGCCACCCTGGCCAAAGGTCAAGGATGGGGGAGGGGTAGGGAAGAGGTCAATGTTGGCGAGGAAAAGCTTCTTAGGGACACTGGGGTGGGAAGAGGGTGAAGGTTTGGGAGTGGAGGAAGATGGAGTGGTTGTAGGAGGTGTCAGTCTGCTGTGTTTGGGTGCAGGTGCATGGGAAGGATGCTGTTGTGAGGTGGATGCCTGTTGGGTGGGTGTGTGCTTGCGTTTGTGTACTTTGGGAGGAGGGGGTCACAGACACAGTGGGAGAGGACACAGGGGACGAATGCATGGATGTGGGGGCGGTGACTGCCAGTGAGGGGTGTGTAGTGATAGGTGTGCTGGTGGTAGTGGATGAGGATGTAGTGCATGCCGGTGTGAGTGGAGACACTACTGGGAGGGAGGTGGACAATGAGGAGGAGGGGGAAACAGTGGAGGCTGTGGATGTTGGTGTGTCTGCATGGGGATGGTGTTTGTGTGAGTGCCTGTGAGATGAAGTGTGGTGCTTGTGTTTGCCTGAACCACTTCTGTGTGTTGATTTGGGTGATTGCTGGTCTGAAGGTGTGCTTGGGATAGGCTGGGGTTGAGGGGATTGGGAATGGGTAGAGGAAGTTGGAGGGGGGAGGCTGGAGACAGGGACAATGTCTGCCATCAGTGTGGAGGGCAGAGCCTGGAATGCACTCTGTTGGGCAGCCACGCCAGAGTGAATGCCCTCCAGATATGCATTTGTTTGTTGCAAATGCCTTGCTACACCCTGGACGGCATTCAGTATGGTTGACTGCCCAACAGTGAGGCATCTCAGGAGGTAAATAGCCTCCTCACTGAGGGCAGCATAGCTGACTGGGGCAGAGCCTGAGGTGCCTGGGGCAAAGGAGATACCCACCCTCCTGGGAGGATGGTGCTGGTACCGGGTGTGGCGGCTGTACCTGTTGTTAGGGTGGGCACAGAGGTGTCTGCCACCACTAGGGAGCTTCCATCGGAGGAGGAGTCGCTGTTGGTAGTGTCCCCTCCTGTCTCCATCGTGGTGCTCCCTTTGCCCTCCGCCCCACTGGTGCCCTCACCGTCGGTGGATTCAGCCTTCAGGCCCATGTGGGATGCAGCTCCCTCCATCACCAGTGTCTCTGCTCCTCCACCAGATGATGCTAATGCACACAAGGACAGGGTGACAAAACAGGAAGGGGGGAGAGACAAAGGATACACTTGGTCAATGCCAGCAACAACACTACCATTGGCGTACACAACACCCCAGGAACAGCCCTATGCACTAGGCCATGCACTACCAGTAATAATGCTAGTCACCAGTCCATGGGGTACAATGCCTAACGCCATTAGCTGCACACCTGAAACCCACAGGACCCTGCCCAGTAGTAGATGCCCACTAACACTATTGATGTTGGAGTGCTTCAGAGCCTGCCCAACATAGGACCTACCCTGCCATGTTCACCCTGGCCTAGGGGCACACACATCCCCCACCCAGGTAAAACCTTAACGTGCGCAAAGTCATGATTCAGAATCTGTAATCACCCCCTTGTGGCTGCTGTGATGCCTTCAAGCACCCATCCAGCTCCAGATAGGCCACCGCCAGGATGCGCAACATCAGTGGGGGTTGGGGTACGACAGGCACCCCTTACTCGTTGGGAGGCCAACCCCAGCTGGGCCTCTGCCGTCTTCCTTGCCCAGCGGCACAGGTCATTGCGGCAGTGGTTGCGGCAGTGGGTGCTTCGCCGGTCAAAGACCCCCAGTGTCCGCACCTACTTGGCGATGGCATGCCATATACCCTTTTTCTGATGGGCGCTGACCTGCAGGAAAATATGCATAGAAAAAGGTATGAGTCATACCGTCCGGCCTGTTACACTCATGTCCCACCATATACCACCCATCCCCTTACGCACAGACATTGACCACCAGACATGCAGTTCTCTGCCCAGGACCCCTCAGCCACCCCCCCCTACATGAGGCTTACACACACAGCAATCCTTACATTTGTGGGCCACGCATCATGCTCACAGTGTACTCACCTGTTTGTCTGGAGGACCATAGAGTAAAGTGTACTGGGGTAGGACCCCATCCACCAGTCTCTCCAACTCCTCGGAAGTGAAGGTGGGGGCCCTTTCCCCAGACACTCAAGCCATTGTTGCTTCCAGGCACAGGTCACAGTAGCACTTGCAGTGTAGGTCCTCTCCTGTTGAAGGTCAGGTAGCAAGTGAGTGAACAGATAGCGTACCGTCACCTCCAGTGTACATCGCCATTGGCTCCTGGAACCCATAGGGCCCAAAGTGAAGTTGCGCGGGGATCATCAAGCTCCGACCGCAATGGCGAACAACGCCAGCAGAATTACCTCATTTCCACTTGTCTCAGGCCATGGCACCTAACTGTGTCACAACAGACATTGGCAGATCAACTGACTCTCGAGTTCACATACTGTTTTTGTAAAGGAAGAAATGCATATATATTTTAAAATATGTGTGAATTTGACCCTCTGCTCACCAATTTTCACCCTAGAGTTCAACCGCTGAGGATGAATAGGAGATGGAGACATCCCCCCCGTGTACATACCCATAGTGGACCTGGCGACAATGGAGGACAGGCACATTATCCTGACCTACAGACTTGAAGGGGCCACAATCAAAGAGCTGTGTGCCCAACTGAAGCCAGACCTGATTTCAGCTATCCGCCAGCCCACAGGTATCCCCCCTCTAGTACAGGTCCTGCCTTTGCTCCATTTCCTGGCAAGTGGTTCCTTCCAAGCGACAGTGGCCATGGCATCAGAGATGTCTCAGCCAATGTTCTCAAACGTGCTAACCAGAGTGTTGTCTGCCCTGCCGAAACACATGCGCAGCTACATTGTGTTCCCCCAGGTGGAGGATTTGGCCACAGTGAAGGCTGACTTTTATGCCCTGGGACATATCCCCAACATCATTGGTTCCATTGATGGTACACATATTGCATTTGTCCCCCCCCCCAGAAAAATGAACAAGTGTTCAGGAATAGAAAAAGCTTTTACTCTCTGAATGTGCAGATGGTGTGTTTGGCGGACCAGTACATCTCCCATGTCAATGCCAAATATCCTGGCTCTGTGCATGATGCCTTTATCTCGAGGAATAGCAGCTTTCCATATGTGATGTCTCAACTCCAGAGGCACCGGGTGTGGCTAGTAGGTGAGCCCATGGTCCCCACCCAGTTGATGTAGGTATATGGGTGTGGGTTTGGCTCTAAGGCTGAGTGTGTGACTAACAGGTATCCCTCGATATTTACTGGTGACTCTAGTTACCCCAACCTCTCATGGCTACTGACCTCAGTGAGGAATGGTAGGACAATGGCAGAGGAACGTTACAAATAGGCACACGGGCAAACAAGGAGGGACATTGAGAGAATGTTTGGCCTCCTGAAGGCCAGATTCCGGTGCTTCCATCTAACAGGTGGATCCCTGTACTACTCATCCAAGAAGGTGTGCCAGATCATTGTTGCATGTTGCACAACCTGGCCTTGAGACGCCAGGTGCCTTTTCTGCAGGAGGTTGAGCCTGGAGATGGTCGCGTGACAGCGGTGGAGCCTGTGGACAGTGGCGAAGAGGAGGCAGAGAAAGAAGATGTGGACAACAGAAGTACACTCATTCAACAGTACTTCCAGTGACACACAGGTAAGGCACTGTAACTTCATCTTCCATTGAAGTATTGTGTTTGACATTGAACATGGCAGCCTGATTTCCCTATTTCTATGGCCACTTACTGTACCCTTTGGCATCTCTATTTTCACATCTCTGTGCCCCACTCTGGCTCCTGGTGTGTTTACTGCTGCCCACTACAGGTCATACCTATGTTAATATTACAGTTGAATAGAATTGCAATGTTTACAGTTTGTGAAACTAATACATTTGTACTATGATCCACAGACTCCATACTTGAATTTGTTCAAAGGGTGTTTATTTAGGTGCTAATAAGTGTAGGGGGTATTGCAATGGGCTGGGTTGCTGATGGAGGAAAGTGCAGGTTAGAGTCCAGTCTATTTGTATCACAGATGCATTGTCCAAGGGGGCATAGGAAGGGGAGGAATGGCAGTTCAAGGTGGACAGGGTTACAGAGTGGGACACAAGGGTGACATTCAGGAGAGTCTTATTTCCTGGCGGAGGTCTTGGCAATGTTCTCTGGCTTTTGCCTGGATCGCAGGGACCGTTTGCAGGGTGGTTCTCCTTCTGCAGGGGGTGGGGTGCTGGTGGCCTGTTGGTCCTGTGGCAGGGCCTCCTGTCCACTAGCGCTGGCAGAGGTAGAGGGCTGTTCATCAGTGTGGCTAGTGTCAGGGGCCTGTTGGTGTGCCACTGCCTCCCTCATGGTGTTGGCCATGTCTGCCAGCACCCCTGCAATGGTGACCAGGGTGGTGTGGATGTCTTTCAGGTCCTCCCTGATCCCCAGGTACTGTCCCTCCTGCAGCCGCTGGGTCTCTTGCAACTTGTACAGTATCTGTCCCATGGTCTCCTGGGAATGGTGGTCTGCTCCCAGGATCCCCGCAAGAGTGGGTTCCCTGTCGCACAGCAGTCATCTCAGCTTCCCTATTGTCCTATGCCTCTGTCCCCTGAACCGTATGCCCACTGCCAGTGACCCCAGGTCCCTGGCCGTCCTGTGTTTGTGGGGTTGCCTGGGGTCCCTGTAGTGGTGGACACACTGCTGATTGACGTATCCTGGGGACAGAGGTATGGGCCCGCTGGGTGGATGCTGTTTCCTGAGGGGGGAGGCTCTGTGGTGTGTTGGGACTGTGGCTGGGTAACCGACTGTCCAGAGGTCCCTGATGGGCCAGGTGGTCATTGTGATCCAGGCATGCAGAGCTGCTGTCATCACTGTGGGCCTCTTCTGGTTTGGTTTGGCTAAGTGATTGTCACTAGTGTGAATGCTGTGGTGATGGGTGTTCATGCAGGTCTGTGATGGGTGTCCATGCATTGGTGTTACATGCAGGGCTTGGTATTGGGATGGGTAGGTTGTGATGGTGGGGTATATGTGAGGTGGTAGAGTGATGGGGTGAGGGTAGGGGTAGGAGTTTGTGATGGCATGCAGGTGGGGGAGAAGTAGTAAAGATTTGACTTACAAGAGTCCAGTCCTCCTGCTACTCCTGCGATGCCCTCAGGATGCATGATCTCCAAGACTTGCTCCTCCCATGTTGTTAGTTGTGGGGGAGGAGGTGGGGGTCCACCACCAGTCCTCTGTACAGCTACCTGGTGTCTTGCTACCACCGAACGCATCTTCCCCCGTAGGTCGTTCCATCTCTTCCTGATGTCATCCCTTGTACTTGGGTGCTGTCCAACGGTGTTAACCCTGTCCACAAATCTCCGACATAGCTCCATCTTCCTAACAATGGACGTCTGCTGCACCTGTGATCCGAATAGCTGTGGCTCTACCCAGATGATTTCCTCCGCCATGACCCTTAACTCCTCCTCTGAGAACCTGGGGTGTCCTTGTGGTGCCATGGGTGTAGTGTGAGTGATATGTGTGAGGGTGTGTGGGGTGATGTGTTGGGGTGTGTGCTGTGAGGTGCGTGGATGGTGTATGGATGATGGTGTTATGTAGCTCAGAGTCAGTGGGTGCTCCTGGCTTGTCTCTCTGTCAATTGTCAATAATTATTTTCGTTGTAAGGGGTTGTGGGTATTGGGGGTGTGTGTTTTATATTGGATTGGGTGTGTGGGTGTGGTGTGTGTATGTGTGTCAGGTGTGTGTAGTTTGAATTGTCCTATGTAGTGTAGTTTTGTTAGTGTGTGTGTATTTTGAGCGCGGCGGTGTGTACCGCCAATGGTTTACCACGGTTGAATGACCGCAGCGGTGATTAGTGGGTCATGATGCTGGGGGCGTATTTCTGTTGGCGTAACAGTGTGGGTTTTGGTACCGCCAATTTACCACTGATATTTGATCTGGTGGACTTGTGTGGGTGTCTGTATAGTGGCAGATTTCTGTGTGGGTCATAATACTTGTAGCGGTATACCGCCACAGTCACGGTATGTTGGGGGCCGTCAGCGCGGCGGTAAGCGACATTTACCGCCAATGTTGTAATGAGGGCCTTAGTCTTTAATTCCTCTGAATACTTCTAGAAAGAACAGTGAGAATAATTCTATAATAATTTGATATTTTAACCTGGATGTCATCTGGACTGGGCTTTACCAGGTGCCATTTGCATGATGTAGTCTTGATTTCTTCAATTGAAAACTGATAAATTAGCATGTTTTGGATGTGGCACTCTCAGCTGGATCAACCCAAAACCTTTTGCTTTCACTGCTCCTATTGTTTCTGACTTCCTTTTTGTTTGCCTTAGATTTCTGTGCACTTTGCCACTTCTAAGCAGTGCTGAAGTGCTGGTGCTCTCTCCCTAAAATATGGTAAAATTGGCCCACACCTAATTGTTTTAATTTACTTATAAGTCCCTAGAAGAATATCATATACCCAGGACTGGTAAATTATGTGTTACTGGTAGACCAGCAGCACTTATTGTGCCTCCCACTTAAGTAGCCCCTTAAAACTTGATTCATGTCTGACATTGAGGCCTGTATACAGTTTTAAACTACCAATTATGACGTGGCAAATGTAAAAGTCCCATTCGATTAAATATGTCACCCCTATTGTGGGCCCTAGACACCCCAGAGTGTAGGGTGCATTGTAATTAAAAAGTTAGACAAGTACTTTTATCTTTTATGTGTCCTGATAGTGAAAAACTCAAAAATGTTTTTTTCACTACTGTGAGACCTACCTTTCCATAGGATAACATTGGGTCACCTCGTTACATTTCATAAGTGCTAACGTTTGCCTGGGAATAGGTAGGAAAGTCATGTTTGGTATCTGGGGAAGTGTAATTTAAAATCCTCTTTAATGGTAAAGTCACAGTTCTGAAAATGGCACTTTGGGAAGTTGGCATTTTTGTGTCCTAGCCATTTGGTGCATGTAGCCTTCTCATAGTTTACATGACAAGTTGTGAGTGGCAGTTTGCCTTTGTATATTTTTGCCGGATAGCCACCCAAAAGAGAGACTAGGTATGCCTGAATGTGCCATCCCAGAAAGAATCAGGAGCAGATCTGTGCACTGCCTCACTCACACATCAATAGACTGAGCCCTGTTCTCGCACAAAGAACTTCACACTAGCCTTTAGTGCCTGTAGCCAGGCTTAAGCTATGGTAGGAAGGCAAAAGATTCCAAAGATATCTGTTGGGGAAGCCTTCAGAAATTTCTCCCACTTCAAGGAGGTACCAGGTATAAAAATTGGACTCTGAGACCCACTCTTCAGTTCTATTTCTATTTCAAAGTACTTTATTCAGTTTTTATAACCAACAAAGTATACAAGACTAGAAAACATATATATCATACTTGAGAATAATAGCAAAGTAGTTAAAATGTAAAAGTTAATTACAAGTTAAAAACATCTTCAGTTAACTCCAGGGAAAAGACTCTCAGAGGACCACCGGCTGCTCTGGCCTGCTGTGTACTTTATAAGGACTGTTTTACTAAACCAAGATCGGCTGCTCTGCTGCATGGATCCTGCTCTGAGACCCCAGAGGTCTGCCCTACTGCCTAAGCCCAGCTCTTCTACTTGAATCCAGGATGTCAAGAGTGACTTCCAGGGCTGACCTCGTGATGAGAGGTTCAGGGACAGAAAAGGCTCTAACTATCTTGAACCCACACCTCAACCCTACCTGAGTGAGTCCTGACCCGCCATGTGGGGCCTCTCCAGCCCTGTATCCTTTGAGAGGTGCTAAAGATGCCCAGATAGCGCAAATCCAAAATGTGGGACTCAAAAATGTTTAGACCAAAAAGTGCTTTGACAACCAAGAGAACAGTGGGAACTACCTGTTTGTCGATCTGCCCAAAGTGCATTTCTGGTCAGCCTGACTTCACGGCAGATCCTGCTACATTTGTCTCCAAAGCAGCACATTCTGTACAACTTTGACCCACTGGTGATTTTCAAATTCCAAAAAAGAGACAAATGGCCTGAATTAGAATTTGGTGGAAAGGATACTCCGTCACAAACATGATGGCTGTCCCGTATGCTGTATTACTATTTCCATAGTAAAAAAACATTTGTGATGGACTAGCCCCATCTGCCAAATTCTAATTCAGAATACAGGTATTTAGTCCACATATACCAACAGTACATTCTGACACATTTCCTAGATAGCTCACAGTGCCCCATCTGAACCCCTAACCTTACCAGGGTACCAGACAATAGCAGCAACCTTGAACATGACCACTTGGACACCTAAGGAAGTCATGGACACTGATCTACCCTGTTGCTGTCACTTACCATGCCCAAGGTAGACTCAAGAAAAATACGAATATGACTTTTGACACATTTATTGAAGCAATTGTATTCTTGTGTAGAAAGCATGAGCAGTGATTATTAGGCAGATGGAACAAAGCATGGTAACCAGCATTATGAGGATGGTAAAAATGATAAACAATTCAACCATGGTAATGTTACTATATTGTTACACTCCTACTTAACAGAACCTACTTTATCAAGAGAAAAGTGGGAGTACCTTCGGCCAGATCCAATGGGATAGACCAACCCTCTTCCTGGGGAAGATGTGCTAGCAAGCCGGTCTCATGTAGTGTAGGCTATCATCCTTTGCAGGGTGGAGGTCAGAAACAGCAGGGCTGCATCTCGATTACAGTTCACGCATTCCAGGATAATCTCAGTAGAAGTGTTCCTCTGCCAAATGTAGCAGAGGAGCAGTTTATATAATGAAAGCACTGTTCATATCTCACTGTGTCAGAGGTGCAATGGTGATGCAATAATTTGTCTGTAACTTTAGAGTTGTCTCCAATAAACAATTATGATACAAAGGCATCACGTTCTGTATACCCAGCCTCGGACAGTGTACAGATTATATGGCAGCAGAGTTTACTAGAATTTAAGCTGCAGATATAGGGGGTCATTACAACATTGGCGGTAAAAGGCGCTTACCGCCGTGCAGAAGACCGCCAATACACCGACGCGGTGGCGGAATTCCGCCACAGCTATTATGACACACATCTCGGAAACCGCCGAAATTCAGACACCCACACAAGTCTGCCACACCAAAGGTCAGTGATAAACTGGCAAAAACAAAACCTCCACCTCCACGCCAACAGAAACACGCCCATGCTATTACGACCCACGAATCCATGTGGCGGTCTTTCAAACGCAGTATTCCATTGGCGGTACACACCACCGCGCTCAAAATACACACACATCTCCAAAACACCGCCACATTGGACAATTCCAAATACACACACCTGATACACATACACACACCACTCCCACACACCCAACACAATATAAAACACACACCCACATCACCCACAAACCCCTACGACCACAATTCACGGACGAAGGCCAGAGAGACAGCACAGCCAAGCCAACCCCACCATACAGAGGCACACAACACCATCACCCACACAACATCCACGCACTAAACACCACACACCACTACACATCACCACACACATCAACACTCACACCGCCCCACACATCACACACACCACCCCATGGCACGTCAAAGACACCCCCGCTTTTCCGAGGAGGAGCTCCGGGTCATGGTGGAGGAAATTGTCCATGTAGAGCCACAGCTATTTGGCTCACAGGTGCAGCACACATCCATAGCCAGGAAGATGGAGCTATGGCGAAGAATAGTGGACAGGGTCAATGCTGTGGGACAGCACCCAAGAAATAGGGAGGAGATCAGGAAGAGGTGGAACGACCTACGGGGGAAGGTGCGTTCAACGGTCTCCAGGCACAACATCGGGGTTCAGCGGACTGGCGGCGGACCCCCACCTCCTCGCCCACAACTAACAACATGGGAGGAGCAAGTCTTGACCATCATGCATCCAGAGGGCCTCGGAGGAGTCGGTGGAGGATGGGACACTGGTAAGTCAAATCTTAACTATTATATCCCCCACCCTACCTGCATGCTATCACACACCCCCACCCTCACACCCTCCCCTATCACCCCAAATCCTCACTAATGTATTCATAACACAAACTACACATCCCAACACCAGGCCCTGCATGACACAACTAAGCATGGACACCTATCACCAAAGCATGCCCACTGCACATAGCCAGAACAACCCCCTAACCATCATCACACAAGCCCCCACACAGGAATGCTTGCACTGGGGTACACAGACACCCACCCATTGCACACCATCACACACACAAATGCTATAATCATGCTCTCATGCCCCTGCAGGAACACGAAGGACAGTCACCACACCAGAGGGTCCAGACAACACCACTCCACCCCCAGAAGAGGCCCACAGTGACGATAGCAGCTTTGCCCTACTGGAGCCTGATGACCAGCCCGGACCATCATGGGCCTCGGGACAGTAGGTTACCCTTGCACAGGCACAGCCCAACACTGACCTTCCACCCTCTGGTAACACCAGCACAGCACCCAGCCAGCGGGCCCAAACCTCCATACCCAGGACAGGTCAATCAGCAGTGTGTCCACCACTACAGGGAACCCAGGATAACCCACCACCCCAACAACAACAGGGACCTGGGGGCAGTGGTAGTGGGCACACAGTCCAGGGGACGGAGGCACAGGAACACAGGGGAACTGGGAGGGCTGCTGTGCGACAGGGGGCGGACAGGCCAAGGGAACCCACTCTCCACAAGACCCTCACCTCCATCATGGGAGCATACCACCACTCCCAGGAGACGATGGCGACTGTCCTGGTCAAGTTTCAGGAGACCCAGCGCCTGCAGGAGGACCAGTATTTGGGGTTCAGGGAGGAGCTCAGGACCATCAGCTCCGCCCTGGGCTCCATCGTAGGGGTGCTGAAGGACATACTGCAGACCCTGAGGGACACCGTGGCACTCCAAGGGGCCCCTGACACTAGCCAGGACGATGAACTGCCCACCACCTCCGCCGGCGCTAGTGGACAGGACACCCCGCCACAGGACCACCACACCAGCACCCCACCCCCTGCAGACGGACAACCACCACGCAAGTGGTCCCTGAGAGCCAGGAACAGGACAGAGCAAGATGGCAAGACCCCGCCAGGAAATGAGACCACCCTGATTGTCCCCCCACTGTCCCACTTTGTTACCCTGTCCATACTTGAACTGCCCCAGCTCCACTTCCTATGCCCATTTGGGCAGTGCACCTGTGAGACTAATAGACTGGACTCTGCCATGGACATTCCTCCACCATCGCCCATCCTCATTTTACAACCCCCTCCCATTTCTGAGCACTTCAATAAACACCCTTGAACCACAAAGCAATCTGGAGTCAGTCTATGATATGTTAAAATGTAATATCTATGACAGTGTCAAGATGAGTTGTGAGATGTAAAGGCAACATACCAATGTCACACATCAAAAGTCCTTGAAGGATGCAAGTAGATGACACACGTTGGTAACCACACCTGTGAAACCGTAATGGAAAGAAACAACTCAATTACCAAATAATCCCAATAAATTACATACAGGATAAAGGAAGACGTGCGACAGTGAATGTAATGTTAAAACTGAAAATGGTCTCACCTGTGTGTCACTGGAAATAGAGCTGTATGACTGACTCCCTGTTGTCGTTGTCTTCTTCCTCAGCTTCCTCCTCATCACTGTCCACAGGCTCCACAGCTGCCACAACACCGTCATCTGGACCATCCTCCTGCAGAAAAGGCACCTGGCGTCGCAAAGCCAAATTATGAAGCTTTGAGCAGGCGATGATGATCTGGCACACCTTCTTCGGTGAGTAGAATAGGGAACCACCTGTCATATGGAGGCACCTGAACCTGGCCTTAAGGAGGCCGAAGGTGCGTTCGATCACCCTCCTAGTCCGCCCATGGGCCTCATTGTACCGTTCCTCTGCCCTGGCCCTGGGATTCCTCACTGGGGTCAATAGCCAGGAAAGGTTGGGGTAACCAGAGTCCCCTAATAGCCATACACAGTGCCTCTGGAGTTGACCCATCATATCAGGGATGCTGCTATTCCGCAGGATGTAGGCGTCATGCACTGAGCCAGGGAACATAGCATTAACCTGGGAGATGTACTGGTCTGCCTAACAGACCATCTGTACATTCATGGAATGATAACTCTTCCTGTTCCTGTACACCTGTTCACTCCTGTGGGGTGGCCCAGAGCTACATGGGTCCCATCAATGGCACCTATGACGTTGGGGATATGTCCAAGGGCATAGAAGTCACCTTTAACTGTAGGCAAATCTTCCACCTCAGGGAAAATGATGTATCTCCTTACGTGTTTCAGCAGGGCAGACAACACTCTGGAAAGGCGTTGGAAAACATAGGCTGGGACTTCCCTGATGCCATGGCCACAGTTGTTTGAAAAGACCCACTTGCAAGAGAATGGAGCACTGACAGCACCTGCGCGTCAGGGGGGATTCCAGTGGGATGGCGGATTGGTGACATCAGGTCTGGCTCCAACTGGGTACATAGTTCCTGGATTGTGGCACGGTCAAACCTGTAGGTGACGATTACATGTCGCTCTTCCATTGTCAGCAGGTCCACCAGCGGTCGGTACACTGGAGGATTCCACCATCTTCTCACATGTCCCAGCTTACGGCGCCTACGAAGGACAACAGCGACGATAAAGTCAATTTTCCTCCAGGTATGTACCCACAGTTACACAGAAGACTACACCAATCACAAAACCCTTCCTGTATGTGTGTTGAGTGTAGGCCTAGCTATGTGTGACGCAGAAGTAAATGAAGCCATGTGGGCCCCTGAAATGGCGGCTGCCTGACCTCTAAACTGGGACAATGGGATTGTGGGGTAACTGCGCTCGCGTTGCACACCGTTGCGGTAGGCGGTCGTAGACCGCGGCGCAATGCTGCATTGGTTAACATAGGATCCTATGGGTCCCAGGAGCCAATGAACAGGTGCGCCGGCGGTGATGATACGCACCGCCGCGGACGTCACCGCCATTTTCTATCTGTTCAATCACTACATACCTGACCTTCGACAGGAGAGGACCTACACTGCAAGTGCTGCTGTGACCTCGGTCTGGAAGCGACGATGGCTGCTGCGTCTGGGGAAAGGGCCCCTGCCTTCACTGCTCAGGAGTTGGAGAAACTGGTAGGTGGGGTCCTCCCCCAGTACACACCACTCTACGGTCCTCCAGACCAACAGGTTAGTACACAGGGAGCACGTTGTATGGGCTAGGCCTGGGTGGAGAGGGCTGGTTGGAAGAGGGAAGGGGGCAGAGTTCAGGGTACATTAATGCATGTGAATGAATGGGCCACATGGCTAGAGTAGGGAGGGGACAACTCACATCGATGGTGCAGTTGGTAATGACTTTTCGTCTTCCCTTGTGCATGTCATGTAGGTCAGCGCCCACCAGAAGAGGGACATTTGGTGTGCCATCGCCAAGGACGTCCGGAGCCTGGGGGCCCACCAGAGACGGGGCACCCACTGCCGGAAGAGATGGGAGGACATTCGCCGCTGCAGCAAGAAGACGGCAGAGGCTCAGCTGGTGATGGCCTCCCAACGTGGGAGGGGTGCCCGTCGCACCATGACCCCCCTGATGTTCCGGATCCTGGCGGTGGCCTACCCGGAGTTGGATGGGCGCTTGAGGGCATCACAGCAGACACAAGGGGGTGAGTACAACCTCATTCTGCGGACTTTGCGCGCAGTAGAGGGGTCTGGGTGGGGGAGGAGGCCTGTGGGTGTACCTAGGCCAGCCAGAAATATGTAGACTAGGCCCCTCTGTCATGCAGACCATGTGGCGCTCCACACCACCGCAGTAGATTGCCAAGTACAGGTATATATGCCCCTGTGGCATCCATGTGTGCAGATGTCCACCATAGCAATGTAGCCCATATCCCAGGAATTGCATAAGCAGAGGCTAGGAGCACGGCGTAGTGCAGGGGGCTGCTGTGTCTGTCTTGTCCGCCAACGGTAGCGGTATGCCATGCACTCAACCTGTTCTTCTTCTGTCTCCCCCCCCCTTTTTGTGCTCTCCCTGTTCTTTTGTGCATCAGCATCATCAGGCGGCGATACAGTGGCACCGGAGCACGAGGGAGCTGCATCCCACATGGCCATGGAGGGCCACACCACGGACTCTGAATGCACCAGTGGGACGGAGGGCGAGGGGAGCTTCACGTCGGCCACCGGATAACCAACCAGCGACACGGACTCGTCCGCCGATGGGAGCTCCCTTGTGGTGGCGGCACCATCTGTGCCCCCCACTTCTACAGGTACAGCCGCCACCTCCCCTACCAGCACCGCCCTCCCAGCAGCCCTTCAGCGTTCGCCCCGTGCCAGCTCACCCAGGAGGGTGGGCATCACCTTCGCCCCAGGCACCTCAGGCCCTGCCCCAGTCACCCCTGCTGCCCTCAGTGAGGAGGCCATTGACTTCCTAAGGTCACTCACTGTTGGGCAGTCTACCATTGTGAATGCCACCCAGGGTGTAGAAAGGGAGTTGCAACACGGTAATGTATTCCTGGAGGGCATTCATTCTGGTTAGGCTGTCTTTCAGCGAACCCTGCAATCTCTGGCCTCAGCACTGATGGCAGCCATTGTCCCTGTGTCTAGCCCCCCCCTCCAACCTCCTCCACCCAGACCCAATCCCCTGTACCCCAGCCCATCCCAAGCACACCTACAGACCAGCATGCACAGAAGTCAACACTAACAAGTGGCTCAAGCAAACATAGGCACCACAAAACCCACAGGCACTCACGCAAGCCTCACCCACATACAGACACAGCAACATCCACTGCCTCCACTGTGTCCCCCTCCTCCTCTTCTCCCTCCTCCCTCCCAGTCTCGTCTACACACACACCTGCATGCACTACATCTACAGGCACCAGGAGTCGCTACAGAACACCCAGCACCACTTCCCGCTCACCTGCACTCACCACCTCCACTGCCATTTACACTTCCCCTATGTCCTCTCCCAGTGTGTCTGTGACGCACCCTTCCAAAGTACACAAACGCGGCCACCCACACACCCAACATCCATCCACCTCACAACAGCCTCCAGTACCTGCACCTGCACACAAAACACCTAAAGTGACACCTCCTACAACCACCTCCTCTTCCTCCACTGCCAGGCCCCCGCCAGCTATCCATCCCAGTGTTTGTCAGAAACTGTCCCTCTGTAAAGTTGACCTATTTGCCCCCCCCTCCAATTCATCAGTCCCGTCGTAGCGCCTCAGCCAAAAAGCCTCCAATACCAGTGGTGCCTGTTCAAGGTGTGTGGAGTGCACCGGCCACCAGGGCAGGCAGTATGACCCGGAGCCAAGGCACTGGCAGCCCACCCCCTGTAAAGGCTCTGAAATTGGAAAGTGGACGACGGGACCGTGTGAAGACTCCTGGAGGGAAAACAACTCACAGGGGTCCCAAGGGGATTGGAGAGTCAGCTGTGACTCCACCAAAGGTTGGGAAGGGCCAGAGGAAGTCTGCCCAGCCTGTTGTGAGTATCACGGCGGAAAAGGGCGGCATCCTTCCCGGCGGTCGAGACGCCTCCGCCAGCACCGTCGTCACTGATCCGGAGACCACCGCCAGAGTCAGTGCCCAGGAGGGCCCAAGTATCGTCACTGGTCAGGAGACCACCGCCGGAGTCAGTGCCCAGGAGGGCCCAAGTATCGTCACTGGTCAGGAGACCACCGCTGGAGTCAGTGCCCAGGAGGGCCCAAGTATCGTCACTGGTCAGGAGACCACCGCCGGAGTCAGTGCCCAGGAGGGCCCAAGTATCGTCACTGGTCAGGAGACCACCGCCACCGCCGGAGTCAGTGCCCAGGAGGGCCATGGCTGCCACACCCTAGGTGGGCTATGAGGGAACGTCATGCCACACACCAATGCCCAGTCCAGGGAACGTCATGCCACACACCAATGCCCAGTCCAGGGAACGTCATGCCACACACCAATGCCCGTTCCAGAGACAGCCATGGCAAAGCACCGCTGAACAGTCCAGAGACCGCCATGGCAAAGCACCGCTGAACAGTCCAGAGACCGCCATGGCAAAGAGACCGCCATGGCAAAGCACAGCTGAACAGTCCAGAGACCGCCATGGCAAAGCACCGCTGAACAGTCCAGAGACCGCCATGGCAAAGCACTGCTGAACAGTCCAGAGACCGCCGTGGCAAAGCACCCCTGAACAGTCCAGAGACCGCCATGGCAAAGCACCGCTGAACAGGGCATGCACCGGGTAAGAATGAAATGACCGCCACATCAAGCATTGTTATCCCATGTGCAGCTGGGACAGTGACGGGACAGGAACTTTCACGGGGAGGCTGATCCATTCTGGGCACCAGTCCCCCTCCAGAAACAGTGGCGGCTGTTATCTACTTGTGAAATTGTGGCTTTGCACTCCCCAGGATGGAACAGTGGGCAAGCCACCCACTTGTGAGACTTGAGAGACTGTGGCTTTGCACTCCCCAGGATGGAACAGTGGGCAAGCCACCCACTGTAGAGACTTGAGAGACTGTGGCATTGCACTCCCCAGGATGGTCCAATGGGCAACCCACCCACTGTATAGACTTGTGAGACTGTGGCTTTGCACTCCCCAGGATGGAACAGTGGGCAAGCCACCCACTTGTGAGACATGAGAGACTGTGTCTTTGCACTCCCCAGGATACATCAATGGGCTTGGAGCCCTGTCGTGGATCTGTCGTGGTGCTGTAATCCGGCTGAGGTGCCCCCCCTTTCCTTCCCCCTGAGGTGCCTGTAGTATTTCTATCTGATGCCCCGACAGTGTTCTCTCCGATTGTGGACAGGTATCTACTGTGGGCCTCGCCCATGCATTTTTGGACTAGTGCTGCACGGACATTGCTATGTGCATATCTGCACTACTTCTCGTAATGTATATATTTCTGGCTGATTTTCTTATATATCTGTATATTTTTGACAGACATGTATATTGCTACATTACAATGTTTGAACTGATTTTGCTTTGTCTTTGCATTCTTCCGGGGCGATTGTGGGCTGTTACTGTTATTTTTGTGGATGCATTGGTGTGTATGTTGTAATATACGAGGGTGGGGGTGGGGGTGTTTTGTGTGTGTGTCCCTAACTTTTGCCTCCCCCATGTCGTAGGTGCAGTACTCACCGTTGTCTTCGGCCGCGCCGCTGTTGGTCCTCGTAGATGAGTAAGAATACAAGGGCCGGTAGAATGTGTAATTCGGGCTCCATGGAGTCCTCGTTCCTCGTGGGATGTGTTAAGGTGAGCGTTTTCCCATTGCAGTAACTGTTTCCGCCGTGTTTTTATCCACGGTGAATCTGCCCCGGAAAAGGTGGCGGATTGGCCTGTTGTAATACTGTGGGCAGTACATTGTCTTCCGCCTGTCTGTTGGCGGTCACCGCCGCGCTGCTTGACTGTACCGCCGTGGCAGGCGGTGTGTAAAAGTGGCTGTCTTTGTTGGCGGTTTCCGCCAGGGTCATAATTCCCTTTTTTTGTATGCCGGCCTGTTCGCGGTATTGCCGCACCTTTAACACCGTCCGCCAGGGTTGTAATGACCCCCATAGTGTCTTCTCAGCACATTGTTGCATAAGTGTAAAACATTTAAAAGGTCACCATTAGAAGAGGATGCCAAGCTAAAATGTGCAATCTAAAATGGACATCCTGTATGGGGTCCTAACATGCTTCGATCCCTGCCCCCTTGGCCATGGGTGATTTTGCTCCAAACTAACATACAGGTATGAAATCTGGCCTTAAATATGAATTTTAAACTAATGGAAATGTACAATTCCTCCCTGGTGTGTCTGATGGCCATTGGCTATCCCCAGGGAGAGCTTAAAATAATTCTCTGGTGCAAAACACCAGATATTTTTTTTTCTTCAGAAAGATGTGGAATTGCTTCCTTGTCTCTCCCTGCCCCCTCCCGCCCATCTATGATGTCAGCATGACATGAGGCATGCTGACATCACAGTTTCCCCACCGGACCATGAAAGAGCAGATGCACATTCTCTTCTCCACTCTGGTGGGGCAAAAAAGGCTGCCCCTGATTCCAGGGAGGCACTGACTGAAAAGGGAGAGTTTCCCTTTTCCTCACATCCTTTTCTGCCATGGATCATGTCCGTGGGATTGCCACGGCCATGACCCACAGCAAGGAAACGGCAAGATGCCAGGAATGTTGTTTGCTGGGTTGACCGTCATGTAAGTCGGCTGCCCCCTTCCAGAGGGTGAAAAAAAATATGTTGAAACTGACAGGGTCGGCCCTCCTGACACAGGCGGACCCCTTGTGCCATGACCACATCTTCACCTATTGATTCAAACCCATTGGTGCTGCACTCGCCCGAGCCTGAATTACTATGGCACGTATGGTTCAATGCTTGACCTACTTGCCATGTTCATCCTCCGTCAGAACTTGGTAGATGTTCAGTTTGCTGTTATGATAAGTACATTACAGTCACAGCACTGCACATAATGGGGGATGTGACATATGCTGCATTCTCATGGGCTACCCTGTGTATCAAAAACTACAATTTTCCCTGATCATGATGTTCTCTTTAGGGAACTTCAGAAATGTTTCCAGCATATTGATCTTAGTTTTTACAGGTTGATATGCTCACTCAGATCAAGAAATGAGCCTTGGAGGGGCATATTCAGACACCCCCCACTTGCATCCACAAACTGGAGGGAGTTGAATTTAGAACAGTAAGGGGCATATTTATACTCTGTTTGCGCCGGAATTGCGTCGTTTTTTTTGACGCAATTCCGACGCAAAACTAACTCCATATTTATACTTTGGCGTTAGACGCGTCTAGCGCCAAAGTCCATGGAGTATGCGTCATTTTTTAGCGTGGACACCTACTTTGCGTTAATGATATGCAAGGTAGGCGTTCCCGTCTAAAAAATTTACTCCGAGGCATGTGCGCCGTATTTACACTCCCGGGCAAAATTCACGCCCGGGAGTGGGCGGGTCAAAAAAAATGACGTACGGCCGCTTTTGCGCCGTTTTTTAGCGCCTGGTCAGGGCAGGCGTTAAGGGACCTGTGGGCTCGGAAGGAGCCCAGAGGTGCCCTCCCATGCCCCCAGGGACCCCCCCTGTCACCCTTGCCCACACCAGGAGGACGCCTAAGGATGGAGGGACCCATCCCAGGGACATTAAGGTAAGTTCAGGTAAGTGTATTTTTTTGTGGCATAGGGAGGCCTGATTTGTGCCCCCCTACATGCCACTATGCCTAATGACCATGCCCAGGGGACAGAAGTCCCCTGGGCATGGCCATTGGGCAAGGGGGCATGTCTCCTGTCTTTGCTAAGACAGGAGTCATTTCTATGGGGGTTGGGAGTCGAAAAAAATGGCGCAAATCGGGTTGAGGCGAAAAATTTGCCTCAGCCTGACTTGCCCCATTTTTTGGCGCCCAAGCTCCATATCCCCCTACGCCGGCGCTGCCTGGTGTATGTCGTTTTTTTTCACGCACACCAGGCAGTGCCGACGGCTAACGCCGGCTAACGTCATTGAATAAATACAGCGCCCACATGGCGCTTCAGAATGGCGTTAGCCGGCGCTAATTTTTTTTACGCAAAACTGTGTTAGCGCAGTTTTGCGTCAAAAAGTATAAATATGGCCCTGAGTGTGCAAAAGGTGCATGAAAGATATGTCTTCCTGAGCCTCATGTGGCTGTCATTGGACCCATTAGTAAAGATTCACCAGGCATGTGTTTGGTAATGTTCAGGAAGGACGCAGTTACTTGACAGGTGGTAAAATGTAGTCAGATCTATTCTGTCTTCTGGCGTATGAATGTGATGGAGGACCTACAAACCCTATATACCCCCGCAAGCAGAAGGGTCTATCAAACGTAATATTATGTATTGCTTTTGTCAATATGCCATCATGACCAAAAGTTACAAATGACTCATTTTCGATATTTATTTATTTCAACAGTTATTTTCTTTGGCAAAACCTTGACGGATCTACACATATGATCCATTGGTGAATTAAGAATTTTGTCTGCTTTTCAGAAATCTATAGTTTTTCTGCATCACCCATGGGTTTCACACTGATTTCAACCACAAACTAGAAGTAAATTATTAACACAAAAATAGTGAAAATGGGCTATCTCTTAGAAAAATGTAAAAACTGTGGTACAAAATTAGGTTTTTGGATTTAGCTCTGCATGTTCCTGAAAGTTGAGGAGATGGTGACTTTAGTACAGCAAACCATTTGTGGATGCCATTTTTAGGAGAAAAAAACCCAGACACTTTTATCTATAGCACCTTTCCCTATTTTTCTTTTAAAAACGTAACATTTTGCTATATGGGACAGATCTAAAAGCCCCTTGTGCCACTTTAGCGCCACCTTAACATAATTGTTTTGATGCTCAGGGGGCGCTAAGTTGGCCTCTTCTCCACCTCATGTTTACAAAGTGACACAATGCATGCATTGCGCTACTTTGTAACCCTTTGTGCCAGATTATGCATGCGCCATGCATAATGTTTTTTATTGTTCCTAAAACCACCATGGTGTCCTGTATCATACATAGAGCGCACCCATGCGGCATAAGGGGGGTGCAGGGGGACGCAAGAAAAGTGGCGCTGCACTGGTTGCAGCACCACTTCTCTTAAATTCGGCCCACAGAGTGTATTTTGTTTGTCCCCTCCAGGGGAATCCACAAACCCTAGGTACCTTTAGAATCCCCAAGATATTAGATTGAACAATACAAATTTGGTGTGGATACCTTGTATAAAAAAATTGTTACGGAGTCCTAAGTGTGGACTATCCCGACTTGCCAAAAAATGGCTCAGCACTGAGGGGCAGAGGAAAGGCCCAGCAACTAAGGGGTTAATTGAATATGCACTTTAATAATAAAAGCAGATAAAGCCATATTAAAAATGTAACAATTAGAAAACATGCAACCAGTAAAATCTAATAAAAGCTATTTTTTTTAAACAAGGGCCCAAGTCAAAAGTCTAGGAGGCTTCCGTAATGTTTTCATGTCCATTGTCAGTGGGTTCCAAGGAGGAACCTACATCTGCAGACAACAGATCCAGAGTGTTCTGTAAAGAAAATTCCAGTGAACAAACATGGCCAAATTCAGCCCAGCCAGCAGATACTGAAGGCACGACAGACACAAGTGTAACTGCAATGTAAGAGCCGGATCCTAGGAATCCAAGAGCCGAAGCATCCATATTGACCAGGATTAATGGCTCATAGGACGCATCCAGCAGCAATGGCAGCCTCACAGGACAGCACTGAAGGTAGGCCCACAATGGACGCACATGCAAATCCATAATGATAGATTGAACCCATTGCACATCCAGATACAAGACCAGTGCATTCTCAAAAGAGCACAACAGACAGCAGAACATAGGCTATACACATTGTAACTGCACACGTCCAAAGGACAAAGACAAGTTAATGTACAATTCCTGGTGCAAAGGCACTCCAAAGTTCTATATCATGCATTTAGACACAGCAGAACATGGGAAGGTTCATCCCAATTTGGCCTTGAAGTGAAACATCCATTGCAAAGCAACAAAACTGGGACCAAAATAGCAACGACTAGGAATAACACAACTGGTATGCCTCTGAAAAAAGAATGCAGGAAGGATGATATTACTCTGAATACAGCCTGGAACATGCTAACAAAGCCAGATCTGTTCTCTTTAAAAAAAAAGTGTAGCAGTCCTGTGGTATTTGAAGCATTAAATATTTGATGAAGAATTTCACTAAAAGGCTGAGGCAAGTTTGTGTGCAATAGCGATTCAACTTCAGATGAAGACTTTGGATCTTGAAGATCAAACGTTCCTTAAGTGGATGTTAATGCAGTGTCCTTCTGAAACAATAAAACTTTCATTCAGTTCAGCTTATTAAAGTTAATATTAGCAATAGGGACGGAAGGCAACAAGGCAGTTTCAGTAACCATGTGTGTTGGTGGAAGTACCATGGTATTACAGCAGGTCACTGACCTGGAAACCATCACCATATATGGGACACATGGTTTCATTCCACAACAGCATTGGCCATTCAGGACCTAATAACTCCCATTTGAGAATATAAGGAACACTGTCTGAATCTAGGAGACTGGGGTGCCTTTCAGATAACACACCAAATTGGCATTGGACACAATGCATGTGCAATGTAGTGTCACCTCTTTACAAACTAATCAATGGCTGAAGTTTCAAATTCATATCCACTAAGGAAGACTTCAGTTTCCCCCTCATACATTTGCAATTTAAAGGCAAAACCCAGGATTCATGAACAAAAAGGACTATGTCAATGCCTTTTATTTGGTGATTGCAAAATCTCTACTAAAACAGCTTCAGACCATACAGAATGTGGGAGCAAGGCTTCTTCTTCCACAATCTAGATTTAAATCCTCAGCCACTCTGCTTCACACTCTTCACTGGCTGCCTGTTGAACGTCAGGTTCAATTCAAAGCTCTTTGGTTTATACATAAATGCCTTTTCAACTCAGGGCACATGTATTTGCAACCCTTGGTTTCCTAGTATACTCCTAGTTGCTTGCTGCGCTCCAGTTTCCAGGACCTGGCTAAGGTCCCCAGAATCAAGAGACCCCACCGAGTGGGCAGCCATTTGCATTTTTGGGACCAAAAATGAGGAATACTTTATCTCACTCTTTGAATACCTGTAAATCAATCACAGTCTTCCGTGAAGTACTCAAAACCTGGCTGTTTCCAGTTCTTCCTCCACAATAGCTCCTATGCTTGGGATTCTGGTGGGTGTAGTAAGGAGATCAGAGCTGGGAAACCTTCCAGGATAGCCATGTGCTTTATAAACCTTGCAAATACATAAAATAGATAAAACTTCGCCCCATAGCTTCATATGGGTCTACTTTGAAATGTTTCAGAAAAGATGTAAACTTAAATATAGAGATTGGTAACAATATAAAATTGTGGACCTACCACACAGCAGCTGGTGTCACAACTACCGAAAAGAAATTTTTTTCAAAAAGCTCAATCATATTCAACATTGTGTAAGTTTAATCTTTTTTGCCACCGGTCTTTGTGTGCATGTAAAATTTTATGGCAAAACCAACTCGGTTGCATTCAGATATTTCCAGGGCACAGGACTTGATTTTAAAACCTGCAGACGTCCACCTCAGCTGCATAATAGGTCTTAACTGACTTTGTCGATGTTGTGAAAGAGACAAATCATTCTGTATTATTTTGAATCCAGATGACACAATGTTATATCAAAGAAAATATGCAACTTTACAATGTAGTCATACCATTATCCACAATAGCCAATGCTTTTTGTAAATTTTCCCTGTCAATTTGTCCTAAGCGTTCAGTGGCTTCTTGCTCAGACATTTTCCAAATCTCAATGTTAGTGGCATATAGAGAGTGGTGATCTACGATTCAACAAGACATTGTATAAATCCATGTCATCAGAGAGGAGAGATAAGTGTTCCTGAACTGCAGCTAATGTGCAATGTTGTAACCATTGCTGGCATAACTTCCCTATGCTATAGGTGGTAACTACCCCAGAATGTTGAGACTTCAAACACCAGGGGCTTGGTCTGCTTGCTTACGGGAACGCTATCAGGAGGGTAGGTGCAATGACCTACGGACGTCTGACATAAATTGTCAGTTCTGGTTCCTGATTTATGATTCCCAGAAGCTCTATCCACACACCGGGGATGGGCGACTTTGTTTGACATAACGAATAATTGTACAGTAAGTGACTGTCGTTCAATATTTCTGCTCCTAATTGGGTCTGTTTTTATCTATTTGGAGAAGTTATTATTTTTCTTTGGTCCTGATGAAGCGTCAAGGGATCCGGATGGACCACCAGACGCGAAACATGTAGACCCTTTACACAGAGGAGCCACAATTGGTTTAATCCTCCAGTATATATTTTATTTTGAGAGTAGTTGAGCATCACCACTCACTTTTTACTCTCACTCTGTTTTTAACTTTGGTCTCCATCACATCATCACTGATTAAAATTATGATTGTTTAGTGTTGATGGATAACCAATTTTATTCAGTTTTGTTTTCTCTCCATTATTGCTCAGGTACCTTACAGTCAGGTACCCTATCAGAAATGATTAGTTTCCTCTAACAATCAGTAGAGCAAAAACAGTTAAGAGCCTCCTCAGGGGAGCCCGTTAGGTATTGCAGCGCCGACCTAACGAGGAGCTTTCCCAATGATGAAACCAGTCATCCAATGTGATGCTTGAGGGTCCTCGCTCCTGTAGAATTAGGTCCTATTTTCTTTTTGTTTGGAACAGTGTACCTTTCTTTTCTTATCACTGCTTGCTTTAAAACCATTAGAGGAGTTTAAAAAGCGAGAATGGAAACCATTAGTGTTGACTGGCCACACTAGCCACCCACATTGACCTGAAGTTGAAGAATTATATGCACCATTCTGAATCATGGTGTTCAGTTGTTTGTAAATTTTGCATAATGTTGCCAATTGTAAAACTGAGCAATGGAGGGACTGCTAGATGTATTAATTTCTTAAAGGTTAGCTAGACCCATGCAAGTTGCTTGTTGCACTGTTTTGTTTATTTGGTTAGGGATTAGACAGGCTCTAAATGAGGCATTGATGCCTTGGATTTGTAAGTGAAGTGCTTCACAAACTGATTAAAAAATAATGTTTTCTTTCCAATACTTAAAGCCCAGGAGGGGCAATTGGGAAATAAATGAATATGAATAATTTAATTTTGCTTGGGTCTGCATATTTGTTGTCACTGGGGAAGAGGTAAGCTTATAATAATAGTGAACTGGATCTAAGGCATTGTGACCAAAACAATATGCAAACTTTCTCAAATATGCTTTTGAACTACTCACCGGTGGTGTTAGGCAATGTTCCCATTATGTGTAATGGTAAACTGCACTTGGAGAACTAGCTCTATGTATATAATGATGAGCATAGTGATGATAACAAACCACTTTACCGTAACTAGCTGAATTTAAATACAAATCATCAGTTTCAAATACAGTACAACTTTCTAACTCAGAAAGCCTGTTTCTTATGGTCTCTGTATCCCACTCATCAGAGATGGCACCAGGGGATATTATATCATCCATAGCAATTTTGAACACATAAGTAATTTGTAATGTTTCTGTACAACCCGAAATATCAGATGGGATCTTATTGCAAACAATTTAATCAGAGACAGGAAATGCAGAAATGTTCATAAGGGATAGGTCTCTGATTAAGAATTAGCTTTAGTACCTCAGCTATCAGTTTAGGAGCAAAGCGTTCTGGAAGGTAATGTCCAGTCAGAATCAAGAAGAATACTGTAACAAACCCAATCCAAATGAAAAGTAAAAACAGTGAAATGGCAATCAAAATATAGGACCAGGGAGGAATTAGATAAGTCTGTTTCATACAAAGAAGAAGAAGTGCACATAATATTTGCAGTGAAGTGTCTGAAAAATTTGAAGAGAAATCATCAATATCAGCAATGTAACGAGAGAGAGTCTGTGCAAAACCAGACACCTCATTAGTTAAAGAAGAATTAGTAAAAACCTCCGGGGGTGGTTGGTAATAAACAATTTTATTGTTAGAAGTAGCATTTGGAAACTGTAGACTCACACCTGATGTGTGTCTGGTGTTATCTGTGGCAACAGGAACAAGTGAAAGTTCAGCATCTGAAGTCCCTAGCCGGGGAGAAGCAATACTTGGATTACTTTATGCTTAAAGAGGGATTTACTGAAGGGTAGTGAGAGGACTCAGGGAGCTACTGTGTAAGACTGGCCACATGCCATTGCTTAATCAGTTCAACTGAAACAAATCTTTTGTTTTTACAACTAGCAAGTGGACGCAAAATCACAGTTCTGGTACATTGGATGCCAAGGACTGGGACAAGTGCTTGGTATGACGAACCAAACTCCTTCTTGTCCACAATATTTTCTCCAACTAGATCCCTAACTTTAGGACTCCAGCAAGAAGTTGCTGGTTGCTCTTTCACTTCGCGAGTGTCAGAACGTTTGGAAATTTCATTTTAGTGCTCATCTTGGAAATCTCGTAATATCTGTAAGACAGCAAAACATTTATTGATCTAAAAAGGCATACCTGCCACCCCTGAGCAAGGGCTACTGAGGCCTGGAATGTACTTATGGACCTCAAACAGACCCTCATAGGGTGTGTGGCCTCCCAAAAATCTTCAAAAATCTTCTAGGCAGAGTAAAGCTTTCTGGACTTCAATCAAGTGATGGATGCAACTATGACCTGAACCTAATACTCTAGCTGTTATGGACTGCTATAAGTCACATTTCTTCCTTTACAGTATTGAATTTCCCTCAGGATGATAAGGAGAGGAAAAATGCACAGCAACACCCAGGGTGCCAATGGTATCTCTGTAGGCCTTAGAGGCAAACACTGGTCCCTAGTCCTAATGCAATGCTGCCACTGCATAAGACTGTAAAATCTTTAACAACAGTTCGAGCATCAGCCAATTGCAGTGGCTACACCCATAGAAATCTAGAACATTATTCTATGACCAGTAGAATAAATCTGAAAGCACCATCTGAATTCAGAAGTCTGCAATGGTCCAAATACCCATATTGGACAGGTCTGTTGGAAACTTAGAGAGATGTCTGTGTTGGGTGAGCTGTGGTAGACTTTTTAATTTGTTGACAAATGTCACAACTGAGGACATATTGTTTTTGTCTGTTTTACAGACTATGGGGGTCATTACGACCTCGGCGGTCTTGGAAAAAGACAGCCGAGGCTGCGGGAGACAGAATACCGCCATTGCCGGCAGTATTCCTGTCTCCCTATTATGACATTTCCGCTGGGCCAGCGGACGGTAACAGTGTTACCGTCCGCTGGCCCAGCGGAAATGTCACATCAACATTGCAGCCAGCTCGCAATAGAGCCGGCGGCAATGCTGATGTGCAGTGGGTGCAGTAGCACCCGTCGCGCATTTCACTGCCCGAAATTCGGGCAGTGGAATGCGCGACGGGGCTATGCCTGGGGGCCCCTGCACTGCCCATGCCAAGTGCATGGGCAGTGCAGGGGCCCCCAGGGGCACCCCAGTTCCCCTTACCGCCAGCCTTTCAATGGCGGTGTTTACCGCCACGGACAGGCTGGCGGTCGGGGACTCATAATCCCCAGGGCAGCGGTGCTGGCGAGAAAGTGGAGGGGCCGGCGGTATGGCCGTGGCTTTTCCGCCACGGTCATAATTGCTGGCGGAACACCGCCAGCCTGTTGGCGGTGTTACCGCCAACTTACCGCCGGCCGCCAGGGTCGTAATGACCCCCTAAGTCACCAATAGCATTTTTGTATTAAAGAAACAGTAGCTGCCACACCTGCATGAGCAGCACTAATTAATCCTAGCCTGCTGTCCTGGTTGCGTATCACTCAATCACCCACCCCAGGAATGGGAGCAAAAGAAATGTTTTGGGAATTCAACAGATAGGTGTATTGTGCTGGATATTTTTTAGGTAATGGAATGTTACTGTGCAAAGCAGTGTAGGAGGCTGCCCTGGTTTGTAGTGGGTACTAACACCTTATACCAGGTTCAGTTATCCCTTATTAGTGCAATTTAGGCAGTGTCTAGCAGCTTAGGCTGTCTAGGGGTAGCTGTAGCAGAGCAGCCAAGGCTGAACTAGGAGACATGCAAAGCTCTTGCAATACCACTACAGTCTCACAGTACTTATACACAATAAAAGACATTACTCAGTGTTACCAAAAATAAAGGTACTTTATTTTAGAGACACAAGGCAAAAATATCTTAAAGGCAATACTCCTTCTGGAGGTAAGTATTATACACAATATATACACTAGTAACCAAATCAGGTAAGTAAACAGTCATAGAATCTAAGCAAAGCTGCCGAAGACTTGAAAGAAAGTGGCACTAAGAACAGACTCTGGACAACCACACAGCCTTAAAAAACGCCATCCGCAGACACCACCAACTCATCCGAGCCACCAAAAGAACCACCTTCAAAGACCGAATCAACAACGCACACAGCCACAAAGAGCTCTTCAATGTCGTGAAGGAACTCTCCAACCCCAGCTCCAACGTCAACCCCATCCCAAGACCTCTGTGACTCCCTAACCTCCTACTTCCACCTCAAGATTGCAGACATCCACGACAGCTTCAGCACCCAGACCCCCCGGCAACCACCAACACCACAGATTCACCTCAGACTAAACTCCTGCTCTCCTGGACCCCCGTCAACAACAACGACACCATCAAAATCATGAACACCATCCACTCCGGTTCTCCATCTGACCCCTGCCCTCACCACATCCTCAAGAAAGCAAGCTCCATCATCGCACCCCAACTACGGAAGATCATCAACAACTCCTTGGAATCCACCACCTTCCGGGAGAGCTGGAAACACGCCGAGATCAACGCCCTCCTCAAAAAACCCAAGGCGGACCCAAAGGACCTCAAGAACTTCCGGCCTATCTACCTGCTCCCCTTCCCGGCAAAAGTCATCAATAAGGCTGTCAACAGACAACTAACCCGCTTCCTAGAGGAGAACCGCACCCTGGACCCTTCCCAATCTTGATTCCACAGCAACAAACGCATCGAAACCGCCCTCATTGCTGCCACCGACGACATCAGAACCATACTGGACAGTGGTGAAACCACGGCCCTCATCCTCCTGGACCTCTCGGCCACGCTCAACACCATCTGCCACCACACCCTACACTCACGTCTCAGCAATGCTGGAATCCTCAACAGAGCCCTGGACTGGGTCACCTCCTTTCTCACTGGAGGAACCCAGAGAGTCTGCCTCCCCCTATTCTGCTCAGAGGCCACCGAAATCATCTGCGGCGCACCCTAGGGTTCTTCCCTCAGCCTGACCCTCTTCAACGTCAACATGGTCCTGCTCGCTAGTATCGCCCGATCCTACAACCTCAACATCATCTTATACGCTGATGACACCCAGCTGATCCTCTCCCTCACCAAGGACTCCGCCAAGACCTACCTCCATGAAGGAATGAAGGCCATCGTTGAATGGATGAAGAGCAGCTGCCTCAAACTCAATTCCGACAAGACAGAAGTCCTCATCTTCGGCTCCAACCCCTCCACATGGGATGACTCCTGGTGGCTTGCTACTCTCGGAACCGCTCCGACTCCTACCGACCACGCACGCAACCTAGGATTCATCTTGGACCCCACACTATCCATGACCCAGCAAGTCAACTCCATCTTCTCCGCCTGCTTCAACACCCTCCGCATGCTCCGAAAGATCTACAAATGGATACCCACCGAAACCAGAAGAACAGTCACACAAGCCCTCGTAAGCATCAAACTGGACTACAGCAAAGCCCTCTACGCAGGAACCACGGGCAAACTCCAGAAGAGGCTGCATAGCATCCAGAACGCCTCCGCACACCTCAACCTGGAGATCCCCTGCCACTGCCACATCACAGACCACCTGAAAAACCTGCACTGACTCCCAGTTAACAAGAGAATCACCTTCAAACTCCTCACCCTCTCTCACAAAGCACTGCACAACACTGGACCAGAATACCTCAACAGACGACTCTCCTTCTACACCTCGACCCGCATCTCTGCTCCGCGACCTAGCCCTCGCAACCGTCACACGCATCCGCAGAACTACAACCAGCGGTAGATCATTCTTGCATCTCGCGCTAAAACGTGGAACACTCTTCCCACCCACCTGCGCCAGACCAAATACCTCCTTTCCTTCAAGAAACTTCTCAAGACCTGGCTGTTCGAGCAGTAGCAGCACCTCCTGTCCCACCTTCTCCCCCTTCCCATCCTCAGCACCTTGAGAACCTCACAGGTGAGTAGTGCACTGATTGTTGATAGAACAGTGAAAAATACAATAGATTGCGATGGGCCTAGGGGCAACACAAACCATATACTAAAATAGTGGAATGCGAAAGTTGGATTTTCCCCTAGGCAAGTGTAGTGTGTAGAGAGGTGCTGGGAGTGTAAGAAAACATCAAAGGTAGGTAATGTACCCCACCCCAGAGCCCAGGAAAGCAGGAGTAAAGTACAGCAAGTTCACTCAGAACACACTAGAAGTCCTGATGAAGGATTATGCAAGACCCAAGCAAGACTGCAAGCAACCAACAATGGATTCCTGGACCTGTAGACCTGTGGAGAGAGGAGACCAAATCCAGAAGTCGATGAAGAGTCCAGGAAGAACAGGAGCCCCTGCCCACCTGGAAGAAGGTGCAAAAGTGGATTCTCCGGTTGGAAGAAAAGTACAGAAATGCACCAAAGAAGATAGCTGCAGGTTGCTGGTTGGTGCAAGAGATGTCCCATGTCGAGTCGTTGGATGCAGGCTGTTTGTATCGCTGGATTCCACCAACAAGCCTTGGTTCACAAAAGTATGCGTTTTGCGTCAAAGTGGAGCTGTCCAGACCCAGGAGGGACTTGGAGTCTCAACTCAGACTGAGGAGACAGAGGCGGCTATCAGCACTTCAGAGAGCCTTCAGAAGACCAGGCGGCAACCATGGGAGTCCCAGGACACGGGGACAAAGGAGTTGCAAAGTGCAGTAATCACTGCACAGAAGGATCACACACCACCAGAAAACAACTCAGGGAGCTGAGCATCGCAGGATAGGAGCTCTGGGCACCACCCCTGTGGAAGCGATGGACAGGGGAGTGGTCACTCTCCTTTTCTTTGTCCAGCTTTGTGCCAGAGCAGGGACTGGGGGTCCCTGAACCAGTGTAGACTGAATTATGCAAGGAAGGCATCTATTTCCAATGGGAGAGGGTGTAACACCCCTCTTTTAAAGGAAATGTATTGTTCTGCCTTCCTGGGATTGAGCTTCTCAATCCACAGGAGGGCAGAAACCTGTCTGTGAGGTGGCAGCAGCTGGGACTGCAGTGGAAACCTCCGAGAGCTGGTTTGGCAGTACTGTGGGTCCATTGTGGAGACCCCAGGGAGCATGGAATTGGCCCCCAATACCAATTTGGATTGGGGGTTCAATTTCACCATCTTAGACACCTCACGTGACCATATTCGGAGTTACTATTGTGAAGCTACATATATGTTTTGACATATATGTAGTGCACGCTTATAATGCTATCCCCGTGGAAGTTGGTCCTGGACAATGTGGGGGCACCTTTGCTAGTGCAAGAGTGCCCTCACACACAGTAACTTTGCACCTAGCCTTCAGTAGCTGAAGGTTAGACATATAGGTGACTCATATGTAACCTAGAAGAGTGAAAATGGCTCTGAAATAGTGTGTGCACTATTTCACTCAGGCTGCAATGGCAGTCCTGAAGGAGTGTTTGTATGAGCTCATTATGGGTGGCAAAAGAAATGCTGCAGTCCATAAGCATCTCCTGGAACCCCAGTACCCTGGGTACCTAGGTACCATATACTAGGGACTTATAAGGGGGAACCAGTGTGCCAATTAGCATTGGTATATGGAGTCACTAAACTATAGTGACAAATTTGGTACACAGAGAGAGCATAAGCACTGGAGGTCTGGTTAGCAGAACTCCAGTGACACAGTCAATCATACTGATAACACATATAGGCCACAAATTATGAGCACTGGGGTCCTGGCTAGCAGGATCCCAGTGAGACAGTAAAAACACACTGACAAAAGGGCTCAAACTATGAGCACTGGGGTCCTGCCTAGCAGGATCCCAGTGAGACACTAAAAACACACTGACAAACAAGGCATAAATGGGGATAACCATGTTAGAAAGAGGCTACTTTCTCACAAGCAGTGACAGCGTCCAAGATATCATCATCCACCTTTGTGTGGGACCATGTAATTGTAGCTACAGTAGCAGTCTGAACTGCTACTTTTGAGGGTTTATCAGCCAATTAACTCCTTGATTACTCAATGTATGAATTACATTAGCCAGTGGCAAGAAAACCTTAAAATTGACCACTTTTCTGCAGAGCACATTATGCATGATTGTTAGAAAGGGGGTCTTTGGTTGGCAGTCAGGTTAACCTCTGTCCAAGCAAGGACCCTCACTCTAGTCAGGGTAAAGAAGAATTACCGCCAGTTAACCCCTGCTCACCCCAGGGTGGCTTGGCAGGCAGGCTTAACTTCAAAGGCAATGCGTAAAGTATTTGTACAAACACACACAGTAACTCAGTGAAAACACTACAAAATGATACAACACAGGTTTAGAAGAAAGGATAATATTTATCCAAACAAAACAAGACCAAAACAACAAAATTCCAACATACACTAGTCAAGCTATGAATTTTAGAAAGAATAAAAGTCTTAGGGGGTTATTACAACTTTGGAGGAGCTGTTAAACCGTCCCAAAAGTGACGGTAAAGTGATGGATATACCACCAGCCGTATTACGAGTTCCATAGGATATAATGGACTCGTAATACGGCTGGTGGTATATCCGTCACTTTACCGTCACTTTTGGGATGGATTAACACCTCCTCCAAAGTTGTAATAACCCCCTTAATCCCTAGAAAACAGTGATAATGCGATTAGGCCACAAAAGTACCTGGGTAGCGTCAAAATAAAGCAGCACTGGCGAGTGTGTTGGTCAAAAAAGGCCAGCAATGTGCCATTTTCTCACTCGCAAGTGAGAATGTACATCGTTCCTCCTCCAATCGGGTCGGTGTGTGTTGTTTCCTCTCTCCCGTAAGAGAGCGATGCGCTCAATCCGGACGGGCACCTCGGATCCAGGCAAGCTTTTTGTTGGTTTTTTGCACCCAGCAATGTTGCACTGAAATCCGGTTGCAAGGAGTCAAGAATCCACGCTGCTTGGTGGCTTGCATTGTTAACAGCAGGTGTTGCACGTCGTTTCTCCAGCCGCTTTGTGTCGATCTCCCACCCGCAATGCAGGCGGAGCGCCGACTTTAGCTGCGAGGCCAGTAGTGCGCCATGCAAGGCGGGTGGTGCATCAAAAGTTTCCCCGCACAGAGGTCTTTGCATGGATTTCTGTCCTTTTCCACCAGCTTCACCTTTCAAGGGCCCAGAGACAGGTTAGGGCACCATTTGGGAGACAGGACTCCCAGGAAAAAAGCCCAGGTGCTGGCAGAGAGAAGTCTTTTATGTCCCTGACACTTCTACAACAGGAGGAAAGCTCAGTTCAAGCCCTTGGAGATTCTTCAGAGGTGCGATGTCACACAAAAGTCTGTCTTTGTCCTCTCTCAGGCAGAAGCAGCTACTGCAAGCCAACCCAACAAAGCACAGTCAGAAGCAAAGAGAGAGTACTCCTCCTCCAGCTTCCTGCTCTTCTCCTTGACAGAGATTCCTCTTGGTTCCAGAAGTAAGCTGATTTTCAGGGGTTTTGGGTGCTCGTTTTATACCCCTTTCTGCCTTTGAAGTAGGCATACTTTAAAGAAAAGTCTCTGTTGTTTTCAAGATCCTGCCTTGACCAGGCCAGGCCACAGACACACACCAGGGGGTTGGAGACTGCATTGTGTGTGGGCAGGTGCAGCCCTTTCAGATGTAAGTGACCACTCTTCCCCTCAGCGTAGATGGCCCATCAGGATATGCAAGCTACACCCCAGCTCTCTTTGTGTCACTGTCTAAGGTGAGGGACAAACAGCTCAACTGTCAAACTGACCCAGCCAGGGAATCCACAAACAAGCAGGGTCTCAGACAATCTAAAAACCAACTTCACTAAAATATGTATTTTTAAATTGTGAGTTCAGAGACCCCAAACTCCACATGTCTATCTAATCCCAAAGGGAATCTGAGCTTTCATAATATTTAAAGGCAGCCCCCAGGTTAACCTATGATAGAGATGCACCTAGCAATGGTGAAAAACAAATTTGGCAGTCTTTCACTGTCAGGACAGGTACAAAACATAAGTACATGTCCTACCTTTAACATACACTGCACCCTGCCCGGGGCTACCCTGAGCCTACTTAGGGGTGCCTCACATGTATAAAAAGGGAAGGTTAAGTCTGGCAAATGGGTACACTTGCCAAGTCAAATTGGCAGTTTAAAACTACACACACAGACACAGCGGTGGCAGGTCGGAGCCATGTTTACAGGGCTACTAATGTGGGTGGCACAACCAGTGCTGTAGGCCCACTAGTAGTATTTGATTTAAAGGCCCTGGGCACCTCTAGTGCACTGTACTAGGAACTTACTAGTAAATCAAATAGGCCAATCATAGATAAACCAATATACATATGTTATTATTTATACAGGGTACACATACACTTTATCACTGGTCAGCAGTGGTCAAGTGTCCAGAGTCCAGCACACAGAAACAACCTGGGAAGTAGATGCAAAAGGTTAGTGGAGACCATGCCAATGATGCCAAGTCTAACAGTGATAGTGTTTTGTTTAGAGTTTGTGAATCCATTTAGGCTCCAATAATGTAGATTTTCATGGTAGGACTGGACACAGTAATCTGAATTGCACACCATTAGCGTGGGAAATTCAGGATCCATATTTTCCAGAGCCAAAATCAAGGCTTTCAATTCAGGCAACTGAGCAGTACAATCCCCTAAGGATTGTGTGAATGCTTTTATTGTCTGGAATTCACCATTGCTCATGACACCACGTACTGCTGCACAAGTGGCTGATTATTGTTGTTTGGTACCCAACGCAGGCTTAGCTGAACCATCAGTATATATTATCTAAACATAATGATCAAAGACAAAATGTCACTGGGTATTCTTATCCAGACTGGAGGAATTCTTGAGTTGGCAAAGAGGGGTCAAAGATATAGGCCCTCATTATGAACATGGCAGGTTATCCGCCATGCCAGCATTAGCGGCTGAAATCGCCAGCCAGCATGGCGGGACAACCCGCCGCATAATTAACCTGTTGAGGGCTGCCATCGGCAGTCCTCATTCACCGCCAGGCTTCCGCCGTCAGGCAGCCTGGCTGTGAGTGGAAACACTCTCTGACAGGGTAGCTGCGCTACCCTTCGGATAATGTTTCCATATCCACCAGCCTTTCCCTGGCAGGTTCACCTGCCAGAGAAAGGCTGGTGGAGGGGGTGCCCCGGGGCACCCCTGGGGCCCCTGCACTTCCCATGCACTATGCATGGGCAGTGCAGGGGCCCGTGCATTGCCCCGTCGCGCAGGTCACTGCCTGATCTGCACAACGGGTACAGCTGAACCCGCCGCACAGAGGCATTGGCGGCAGCTCCATGTGGAGCCACCGTCAATGTCCTGGCCTGGCCTTTCTGTGAGCCAGCAGGCGGAAACAATGTTTCCGTCTGCCGGCCCACAGAAAGGTTCTTTATTTGGCCGGTGGGGTTCCAGGGTCGCTGACGATCAGTGTTTTGACCGCCAGCATGAACACGGCGGTCGTTACTGCCGTGTTCATAATGACCACCATAATCTACATCGGTAGCTGTTAAGGAGGAAGTCCACTGTATTCATCTTGGATGTAAGGCTTTAGCTTTGGGAATGGTTGCCTTGGTGACAGCCCCTAAGGCTGTAATGGAAGTTACAAAAATTATACACTTCCCCTGAGCCAAAAGTCTTTCCCTTATAGCAGCCATCTGAATTCCAGTCACTACTTTTTCTGTTTACGCTAAACAGATTTCAGCATTACAATATAAATGCTATTTAGAAGCAATTGACAAAGTGTCATCCTTATTAAAGATGACATGTATATCCAGTGGACCTCACAAGTATGTGGATCACTAGGTAAGTTTTGTTGACACAAGTGTGTAAGTGTCTGAATGCAAGCATGTAAGTTTGCAGTGTTCGAAGAATCTGTGTGCGTGCTGATATCCAATGTGTACTGGAGAAATCAGGGTGAATTAAATCGGACATAGGCCCTCATTCCTACTTTGGCGGGCGGCGGTCGCCGCCCGCCAAGCGGGAACCACCAGAAGACCGTACTGCGGTCAAAAGACCGCGGCGGTCATTCTGACTTTCCCGCTGGGCTGGCGGGCGACTGCCAAAAGGCCGCCCGCCCGCCCAGCGGGAAAGCACCAGCAACGAGGAAGCCGGCTCCGAATGGAGCCGGCGGAGTTGCTGGTGTGCGACGGGTGCAGTTGCACCCGTCGCGATTTTCAGTGTCTGCCAAGCAGACACTGAAAATCAATGTGGAGCCCTGTTAGGGGGCCCCTGCAGTGCCCATGCCAGTGGCATGGGCACAGCAGGGGCCCCCAGGGGCCCCACGACACCCGTTCCCGCCAGCCTGGTTCTGGCGGTGAAAACCGCCAGAACCAGGCTGGCGGGAAGGGGGTCGGAATCCTCATGGCGGCGCTGCTTGCAGCGCCGCCGTGGAGGATTCACAGGGGCAGCGGGAAACCGCCGGCTTCCCTTTTCTGACCGCGGCTTTACCGCCGCGGTCAGAATAGCCCCAGAAGCACCTCCAGCCTGTTGGCGGTGCTTCCTCCGTCCCCTACCCTGGCGGTCTCGGACCGCCAGGGTAGGAATGACCCCCATAATCTGGAATGTATGTCCTACCAATTTCAGAAAGCAAAGAAGTGATTGTAGATTTTTTATAGTGTTTGGTGGTGGCAAGATAACACATTTCTCTAAGAAATCTGGAATAAGGCTTTTGCCTTCATTGAACAGTTCGTATCCCAAAACTAGGACACTAAGGGGGTCATTACAACATTGGCGGTAAAAGCCGCTTACCGCCGTACAGAAGACCGCCAACACACCGCCGCGGTCGCGGAATTCTGCCACAGCTATTATGACCCACATCTCGAAATCCGACAAAATTCAGACACCCACACAAGTCCGCCACACCAAAGGTCGTTGATAAACTGGCGAAAACAAAACCTCCACTGTCACGGCAACAGAAATACGCCCACGCTATCACGACCCACGAATCCACGCGGCGGTCTTTCAACCGCGGTATTCCATAGGCGGTACACACCGCCCCGCTCAAAATACACACACTTCTACAAAACACCGCCACATTGGACAATTCGAAATACACACACCTGATACACATACACACACCACTCCCACACATCCATTACAATATAAAACACACACCCACATCACCCACAAACCCCTACGACCACTATTACAGAGAGAAGGCCAGAGAGAGACACCACCATCCACAAACTAGCATCCACAGGCACTCAACACCCTCACCCACACAACTTCCATGCACAAAACACCACACACCACTACATATCACCACACTTATCACCACACACACCACCCCACACATCACCCACACCACCCCATGGCACGGCAAAGACACCCCAGGTTCTCGGAGGAGGAGCTCAGGGTCATGGTGGAGGAAATCATCCGGGTAGAGCCACAGCTATTCGGAGCACAGGTGCAGCACACCTCCATTGCAAGGAAGATGGAGCTATGGCGAAGAATAGTCGACAGGGTCAACGCAGTGGGACAACACCCAAGAAATCGGGATGACATCAGGAAGAGGTGGAACGACCTACGGGGGAAAGTGCATTCCGTGGTCTCAAGACACCACCAGGCGGTTCAGCAGACTGGCGGCGGACCCCCACCTCCTCACCCACAACTAACAACATGGGAGGAGCAGGTCTTAGCGATTCTGCATCCTGAGGGCCTCGCAGGAGTCGGTGGAGGAATGGACTCTGGTAAGACAAATCTTACTATTACATCCCCCACCCTACCTGCATGCCATCACATACCCCCACCCTCACACTCACCCCCATCACTCCAACTCCTCACAAATGTCCCAATATCACAAACCACCCATCCCAACACCAAGCCCTGCATGCAACACCAAAGCATGGACACCCATCACTAAAGCATGCCCACTGCACATACCCATACACCACTAAAGCATCATCACACAAGCCCCCACACAGGAATGCCAGCACTGGGGTACACGGTCACCCACTAATTGCACACCATGACACACACAGATGCAATAATCATGCTTTTCCACCCCTGCAGGACCACTACCCAATGTCACCAGACAGGAGGGTCCAGACATCTCCACCCCACCCACAGAAGTGGCCCACAGTGATGATAGCAGCTCTGTCCAACTGGATCTAGATGACCAGCCCGCACCAACGTGGGCCTCGGGACAGTCGGTTCCCCTCATGCAGGCACAGGCCACCACCGACCTTCCACCCTCTGGTAACACCAGCACAGCACCCACCCAGCGGGCCCATACCTCCGTCCCCAGGACACGTCAATCAGCTGTGTGTCCACCACTATAGGGAACCCAGGATAACCCACCACCCCAACAACAACAGGGACCTGGGGGCAGTGGCAGTGGTCACATCATCCAGGGGACGGAGGCCCAGGAACACAGGGGAACTGGGAGGGCTGCTGTGCGACAGGGGGCGGACAGGCCAAGGGAACCCACTCTCCACGAGGCCCTCTCCTCCATAATGGGATCATCCCACCACTCCCAGGAGATGATGGCAACGGTCCTGGCCAAGTTTCAGGAGACCCAGCGCATGCAGGAGGAACAGTATTTGGGGTTCAGGGAGGAACTCAGAACCATCAGCTCCACCCTGGGCACCATCGTAGGGGTGCTGAAGGAAATACTCAACACCAGGAGGGACACTGTGGCACTCCAAGGGGCCCCTGACACTAGCATGGACGATGAACTGCCCACCACCTCCGCCGGCGCTAGTGGACAGGAGGCACCGCCACAGGACCACCACAACAGCACCCTACCCCCTGTAGATGGAGAACCACCCTGCAAGCGGTCCCTGAGATCTAGGAACAAGACAGAGCACAATGCCAAGACCCCCGCCAAGAAATAAGACCACCCTGATTGTCAACCCACTGTCCCACTTTGTCACCCTGTCCATATTGGAACTGCTCCAGCTCCACTTCCTATGCCCATATGGGCAATGCACCTATGAGACAAATAGACTGGACTCTGCCATTGACACTCCTTCGCCATCACCCCTCACCATTTAACTTCCTCCTCCAATATTTTGTATGTAAATAAACACACCTAAACCACCCAAGGATCTGGAGTCTGTCAGTGATTTTGAAATAGTGTATTTGCAATTGCAGTGACAAAATTTCCAGGAAATAGTAATGTCAACATATCTATGTCACACAGCTCTAGTCCATGAGGAATCTAAGCAGATGACACACGTTGGGACCCACATCTGTGAAACCGTAAGGGAAAGTGACAACTCAATGACCATACACTGGGTGAAATCGACAGACAGGAGAGAGGTAGAAGTGTAAAAGTACTTGTAGTAGGCAGGAATGTATTCTCACCTGTGTTTCACTGGAAATATTGCTGGATGACTGAGTCCCTGTTGTCAATGTCTTCTTCCTCTGCTTCCTCCTCATCACTGTCCACAGGCTCCACAGCTGCCACAACACCACCATCTGGACCATCCTCCTGCAGAAAAGGCACCTGTCGTCGCAAAGCCAAGTTATGAAGCATACAGCAGGCCACGATGATCTGGCACACCTTCTTTGGTGAGTAGAATAGGGATCCACCTGTCATATGGAGGCACCTAAACCTGGCCTTCAGGAGGCCGAAGGTGCGTTTGATCACCCTCCTAGTCCGCCCATGGGTCTCATTGTAGTGTTCCTCTGCCCTGGTCCTGGGATTCCTCACTGGGGTCAGTAGCCATGACAGGTTGGGGTAACCAGAGTCACCTAATAGCCACATCCGGTGCCTCTGTAGTTGACCCATCACATAAGGGATGCTGCTATTCCGCATGATGTAGGCGCCATGCACTGAGTCAGGGAACATGGCATTCACGTGGAAGATGTACTGGTCTGCCAAACATACCATCTGTACATTCATGGAATGATAACTCTTCGGGTTCCTGTACACCTATTCACTCCTGTGGGGGGGACCAAAGCCACATGGGTCCCATCAATGGCACCTATGATGTTGTGGATATGTCCAAGGGCATAGAAGTCACTTTTCACTGTAGGCAAGTCCTCCACCTGAGGGAAAACGATGTAGCTCCGCATGTGTTTCAGCAGGGCAGACAACACTCTGGACAATACGTTGGAAAACATAGGCTGGGGCATCCCTGTTGCCATGGCCACTGTTATCTGAAAAGACCCCCTTGCAAGGAAATGGAGCACTGATAGCACCTGCACTTGAGGGGGGATTCCTGTGGGATGGCGTATTGCTGACATCAGGTCTCGCTCCAACTGGGTACACAGTTCCTGGATTGTGGCACGGTCAAACCTGTAGGTGATGGTAAAATTTCTTTCCTCCATTGTCGACAGGTCCACCAGCGGTCGGTACACCGGAGGATTCCGCCATCTCCTCACATGTCCCAGCGGACGGTGCCTATGAAGGACAACAGCGACCACAGAGTCAAACAACTCAGAGGTATGTACCCACAGTCTAGACAGAACACGATTCATACACAAAATCTGGCCTGTATGTGTGTTGAGAGTAGGCCTAGGTATGTGTGACGCAGTTGGTAATTAGGCCATGTGGGCCCCTGAAATGGCGGCTGCCTGACTTCTAAAGCGGGACAATGGGATGTGAGGTAACTGCGCTGGTGTTGTACACCGTCGCGGTAGGCGGTCGAAGACCGCGGCGCGATGCTGCATTGGTTAACATTGGACCCTATGGGTCCCAGGAGCCAATGACGATGTACGCCGGCGGTGATGGTGCGCACCGCCGCAGATGTGACTGCCATTTTCTAGCTGTTGAAACACTCGATACCTGATCTTCGACAGGAGAGGACCTACACTGCAAGTGCTGCTGTGACCTCGGTCTGGAAGAGACAATAGCCCGTGCGTCTGGGGAAAGGGCCCCTGCCTTCACATCGGAGGAGTTGGAGAAGCTCGTCGACGGGGTCCTCCCCCAGTACACGCTACTCTACCGTCCTCCAGACCAACAGGTAAGTACACAGGGAGCATGCTGTATGGGCTATGCCTGTGTGGAGAGGGCAGAGTTCTGCATGCATGAAAGACGGTGGGTGCATGTGCCACATGGCAAGGGTAGGGATGGGGGCCACTCACTTTGATGGTGCAGTTGGTAATGACTTCTCCTTTTCCCCTGTACATTTCATGTAGGTCAGCGCCCACCAGAAGAAGGATATTTGGCGTGCCATTGCCAAGGACGTCCGGACCCTGGGGGTCCACCACAGACGGAGCACCCACTGCCGTAAGAGATGGGAGGACATTCGCCGCTGAAGCAAGAAGACGGCGGAGGCTCAGCTGGGGATGGCCTCTCAACGTGGGAGGGGTGCCCGTCGAACCATGACCCCCCTGATGTTCCGGATACTGGCGGTGGCCTACCCTGAGTTGGATGGGCGCTTGAGGGCATCACAGCAGACACAAGGGGGTGAGTACACTCTCATGCTGCTGACTTTGCACGCAGTGGAGGGGTCTGGGTGGGGGAGGAGGGCTGTGGGTTTCCCTAGGCCAGGGCGAGTTCCGTAGGCTAGGCGTAAGGCATGGCCCTGTGGCCCCCCACCCCACCTCTGTAGAGTACCAAGTACAGCTATTCATGCACCTGTGTCATCTATGTATGCAGATGTCGCCCATAGCGTTGTAGGCCATTTCCCAGGAATTGCACTGTAGAGCCCAACAGCGCGACATAGTGCAGGGGGCTGCTGTGTCTGTCTTGTCCGCCAACGGTAGCAGTAATGCATGCACTCAACATATCTTTCTTCTGTTTCCCCCCCTTTTCTTGCGGTCTCCCTGTTCTTGTGTGCATTAGCATCATCAGGCGGAGGTGCAGTGGCACCGGAGCACGAGGGAGCAGCATCCCACATGGGCATGGAGGCCCACACTACGGACTCTGAATACACCAGTGGGACGGAGGGCGAGGGGAGCACCATGGCGGTCACAGGATCTGCAACCAGCGACACGGACTCGTCCTCCGATGGGAGCTCCCTTATGGTGGCGGCAACATCTGTGCCCCCCACTTCAACAGGTACAGCCGCAACCCCCCCTACCAGCACCGCCCTCCCAGCAGCCCCTCAGCCTTCACCCCCTGCCCGCTCACCCAGGAGGGTGGGCATCACCTTCGCCCCAGGCACTTCAGCCCCTGCCCCTGTCACCTCTGCTGCCCTCAGTGAGGAGGCCATTGACCTCCTCAGGTCCCTCACTGTTGGGCAGTCTACCACTTTGAATGCCATCCAGGGTGTAGAAAGGGAGTTGCAACACACAAATGTATTCCTGGAGGGCATTCATTCTGGTCAGGCTGCCCTTCATCGAACCGTTCAAACTCTGGCCTCAGCACTGATGGCAGCCATTGTCCCTGTGTCTAGCCTCCTCCTTCCAACTTCTTCCACCCAGACCCAATCCCCTGTACCTCTGCCTATCCCAAGCACACCATCAGACCAGCCTGCACACACCTCAACACACAAGGGAAGCTCAGGCAAACATAAGCACCACACATCCCATAGGCACTCACGCAAGCATCACACACATACAGACACAGCAACATCCACTGCCTCCACTGTGTCCCCCTCCTCGTCGTCTCCCTCCTCCCTCCCACTCTCGTCTACACTCACACCTGCATGCACTGTCTCTACAGCCACTACGTCCCTCTCCAGAAAAACCCACCACCACACCCCACTCACGTGCACTCACCACCCCCACTACCATTCACACATCCCCTGTGTCCTCTCCCAGTGTGTCTGTGCCGCCCCCTCCGAAGATACACAAACGCAGGCACACACCCACCCAACAGCCATCCACCTCACGACAGCCTCCAGCGCATGCACCTGCACCCAAATCCACAAAAGTTACACCTCCTACAACCCCCATCTCTTCCTCCACTCCCACACCCCCTCCAGCTACCCGTCCCAGTGTCTCCCAAAAACTTTTCATGTCCACCCTTAACCTATTTCCCACCACCCCCCCCTGTCCAACTCATAGGTCCCGTACTAGCACCTCAGCCACAAAATCACCGGGATCAGTGGTGCCTGTTGTCACAGATATGTGGAGTGCACCGGCCACCAGGCCAGCCAGTGTATCACGGAGCCAGAGCACAACCATTCCCTCCTCCTGTGAAGCACCAGAAGTTGGCCAGTGCCTGGCGGGAGAGGGGGAAGACTCCAGCCACCAAAGCCGCTCCCAGGGGTCCCGGTGGGAGTGTGGAGTCAGCTGTGACACCTCCCAAGGTGGGGAAGGGGCAGAAGAAACCCGCAAAGTCTGGGAGGACCAGCACGGCGGAGAAGACCGCCATCGTCCCCGCTGGCCAGGAGGCCACCACCAGCCCCATCGTCGCTGTCCAGGAGGACCCCGCCAGCCACAGCCCAGCTGCCCAGGAGGGCCCCGCCAGCCACAGCCCAGCTGCCCAGGAGGACCCCGCCAGCCACAGCCCAGCTGCCTAGGAGGGCCCCGCCAGCCACAGCCCAGCTGCCCAGGAGGGCCCCGCCAGCCACAGCCCAGCTGCCCAGGAGGGCCCGCCAGCCACAGCCCAGCTGCCCAGGAGGGCCCCGCCAGCCACAGTCCAGCTGGGCAATGAAGGACCGCCAGCCCCAGACCAGCTGGGCAATGAAGGACCGCCAAGTCAAGCACCGCTGAACAGGACAAGCACCGCTGAACAGGGCAAGGACCGCCAACTCAAGCACCGCTGAACAGGGCAAGCACCGCCAAGTCAAGCACCGCTGAACAGGGCAAGGACCGCTGGACAGGGCAAGCACCGCTGGACAGGGCAAGGACCGCCAAGTCAAGCACTGCTGAACAGGGCAAGCACCGCTAAACAGGGCAAGGACCGCCAACTCAAGCACCGCTGAACAGGGCAAGCACTGCCAAGTCAAGCACCGCTGAACAGGGCAAGCACCGCTGAACAGGGCAAGGACCGCTGAACAGGGCAAGGCCTGCCAACTCAAGCACCGCTGAACAGGGCAAGCACCGCTGAACAGGGCATGGACCGCTGAACAGGGCAAGCAACGCTGAACAGGGCAAGGACCGCCAACTCAAGCACCGCTGAACAGGGCAAGCACCGCCAAGTCAAGCACCGCTGAACAGGGCAAGCACCGCTGAACAGGGCAAGGACCGCTGAACAGGGCAAGCACTGCTGAACAGGGCAAGGACCTCCAACTCAAGCACCGCTGAACAGGGCAAGGAACGCCAACTCAAGCACCGCTGAACAGGGCAAGCACCGCTGAACAGGGCAAGGACCGCCAACTCAAGCACCGCTGAACAGGGCAAGGACCGCCAACTCAAGCACCGCTGAACATGGCAAGGGCCGCCAACTCAAGCACCGCTGGACAGGGCAAGCACCGCCAAGTCAAGCACCGCTGAACAGGGCAAGGACCGCTGGACAGGGCAAGCACCGCTGAACAGGACAAGGACCGCTGAACAGGGCAAGCACCGCTGAACAGGGCAAGCACCACCAAGTCAAGCACCGCTAGCCCATGAGCAGCAGGGGCAGTGACGCACAGGGACCGTCACGGGGTGAGTGATGCACTCTGGGCACTAGTCCCCCTCCAGAACCAGTGGAGACATGCATCCACTCCATCTGTCCTGCACAGGATGAAGCACTCTGGGCACCAGTCCCCCTCCAGAACCAGTGGAGACATGCATCCACTCTGTCTGTCCTGCACAGGATGAAGCACTCTGGGCACCAGTCCCCCTCCAGAACCAGTGGAGACATGCATCCACTCCATCTGTCCTGCACAGGATCAAGCACTCTGGGCACCAGTCCCCCTCCAGAACCAGTGGAGACATGCATCCACTCCGTCTGTCCTGCACAGGATGAAGCACTCTGGGCACTAGTCCCCCTCCAGAACCAGTAGAGACTGTTATCCACTTGAGTGACTGTGGCTTTGCACTCCCCAGGATAAAGAAGTGGGCAACCCACCCACTGGAGAGACTTGGGAGACTGTGGCTTTGCACTCCCCAGGATAAAGCAGTGGGCAACCCACCCACTGGAGAGACTTGAGAGACTGTGGCTTTGCACTCCCCAGGATAAAGCAGTGGGCAGCCCACCCACTGGAGAGACTTGAGAGACTGTGGCTTTGCACTCCCCAGGATAAAGCAGTGGGCAGCCCACCCACTGGAGAGACTTGAGAGACTGTGGCTTTGCACTCCCCAGGATAAAGCAGTGGGCAGCCCACCCACTGGAGAGACTTGAGAGACTGTGGCTTTGCACTCCCCAGGATAAAGCAGTGGGCAACCCACCCACTGGAGATACTTGAGAGACTGTGGCTTTGCACTCCCCAAGATAAAGCAGTGGGCAACCCACCCACTGTAGAGACTTGAGAGACTGTGGCTTTGCACTCCCCAGGATGGTACAGTGGGCAAACCACCCACTGGAGAAACTTGTGAGACTTTGGCTTTGCACTCCCCAGGATAAAGCAGTGGGCAACCCACCCACTGTAGAGACTTGAGAGACTGTGGCTTTGCACTTCCCAGGATGGTACAGTGGGCAGCCCACCCACTAAAGAGACTTGTGAGACTGTGGCTTTGCACTCCCCAGGATACAGCAGTGGGCAAACCACCCACTGGAGAGACTTGAGAGACTGTGGCTTTGCACTCCCCAGGATATATCAATGGGCATGGAGCCCCCTCGTGGATCTGGCGTCGTGCACTCATCCGGCTGAGGTGCCCCCCCTTCCCATCCCCCTGAGGTGCCTGTTGTATTTCTATCTTATGCCCCTGCAGTGTTCTCTCCATCATGTTCGGGTATCTTGTGTGGGCCTCGCCCATGCATTTTGTGCCCAGTGGTCCACGGACTACGAATGGTGCATTACCTGGACTACTATTCGTGGTGTATATTTTGTTAATAGTGTATATATGTATATTTTTGCTTACTCTATCTTTGATATATTACAATGGTTACACTCATTTCCTTTTGTCTTTGCATTCTTCCGGGGGGTTTGGGGGTTTTACTGTAATGTTTGGATATGCATTGGTGTGTGTGTTGTAGTGGGTGAGGGTGGGGGTGGGGGTTGGGGTGTTGCGTGTGTGTGTCCCTGTTTTTTGCCTCCCCCCTCCCCTATGTCGTAGGTGCAGTACTCACCGTGGTCTTCACCGCCGGCGTTGGTGCTCCTGGTACAGGAGCAGCAAGACTAGCGCAGGAAGAATATGGAGTTCCGGCTCCATGGTATCGTCGTTCCTCGTGGAGTGTGTAGAGGTGAGCGTTTTTCCTTCGAAATGCCTGTTTCCGCCGTGTTTTTATCCGCAGTGAATCCGCCCCGGAAAAGGTGGCGGATTGGCCTGTCATAATAGTGTGGGCGGTACATTGGGGCTCATTCTGACTTCGGCGGGCGCCGCCTGCCGGTCGTAAACCGCCGAAAGACCGCACCGCGGTCAATAGACCGCGGGGTCAATTTGACTTTCCCGCTGGGCCGGCGGGCGATCGCCAGAAGATCGCCCGCCGGCCCAGTGGGAAAGCCCCTGCAACGAGGAAGCCGGCTCCGAATGGAGCCGGCGGAGTTGCAGGGGTGCGACGGGTGCAGTGGCACCCGTCGCGATTTTCACTGTCTGCAAAGCAGACAGTGAAAATCTGTATGGGGCCCTGTTAGGGGGCCCCTGCACTGCCCATGCCAGTGGCATGGGCAGTGCAGGGGCCCCCAGGGGCCCCACGACACCCGTTCCCGCCATCCTGGTTCTGGCGGTGCTTTACCGCCGCAGTCAGAATAGCCCAGGAAGCACCACCAGCCTGTTGGAGGTGCTTCCACTGCCCTCCGCCCTGGCGGTCAGGGACCGCCAGGGTTGGAATGAGGGCCATTGTCTCCCGCCTGTTAAAGTGGCTGTCTTTGTTTCCGCCACGGTCGTAATTCCAATATTTTTACCGCCAGCCTGTTGGCGGTCTTACCGCCGCTTTAACACCGTCCGCCAGGGTTGTAATGACCACCTAAGAAAGGAATTTTTGATTTTGAAAATTACATTTGTAGCCATATTCAGCAAATCCCAAAACTATGCTATCTATTCTGGCTAAGTGTGCGGTTAAGTCATCATCAGTTAGATTTATGGCTATATGTCATCAATGTAAGACAATGCTTCTGAGCAAATTTCTAGTAAAATTGATCTTACTCAGGCAGAAAACAATCCTGGACTGTTCTTATACCCTTGTGGGAGTCAAAAGCATTTTCCTTGAAATCCTAGGGCGCTGAATGAGGGTAGATCTCTGCTTCCAGGTGCTATGTTTTGACAGAAAAACAATTGGAAATGTCCATTGTTGATTTATACTTTTTGCGGACTATATTGTTCATTAAAGCCATACTGTGTGAAATATGAATTGCAAAAGTGCATGTATGAATATTTAAATGTTTATAGACTATGACTATGTAATAGGAATGACCTAGCATCATTACATGAAAAAAGAGGATTATTCATGGTGGATACACAGGGCTCAATTATGCTCCTTGGTACTCTAGTTGGAGCTTTGGCTTCATGTAGAATTTGGTAGGGTGGTGGCACTTGTTGGCTAGGACGTATAGGGGAATGTCAGGGCTTGTGAAAGAGCCCAATCTTCGGCAAGTGCTTTTTTAACTGATTAAGGGCCAAGAACAGAAAAGTACAACATTATTACAACTTTTCCTTGTTGGACTTTTCTAACAAACTCAGACTGCCAATCTATCTCGGCCAAAAGAATGTCACAAGTTCTTACACTTTCCCAGAAAATTACTTTAATAGTGCGCTATATGTCCCCCTCGCTTTAAATGTCCAATTCATAAAGTCTGTTGGGAGGGCTAATCCGTTGATCTGGTGTTTTAACTTTTACAAATTTGTTGCTCTCAAAACCAGAAACTCTTGAACATCCTGGCAAACTACTGAGACCGCCACTGTGCTGTCTAGTGGTGTCAAAGCCCAATTATTGTTCTGAAGGCATGTTATTAATATGTATGGCATATTTAGCTTAAATACCTGCCACTTTCTTCTTTTAAAACTGGGGTTTTTGTGGGGAAATTTCTCCTCCTAGTATATCAGGCTGTTTCAGTGTGTCACAGGTCCATAAATTATAACATTTTTCAGAGGACTGTTTGCAGAGTTCCACCCTGTGTTTTCTGTTTCTCTATTTTATTATTTTTATCCAAGTGCATTTTAGAAGACTCAGGTGTCTGCTTGGTATTATCTGTATCAGATTTGCTTTTAAGTTGCAGCTTATTAGGTCTGGCTCCCAACTTATCTCACCCTCTGGATGTATAGGTGTCAGCAATAATTTTTGGTATTTCATGATCCCAGTACACAACTGGAACCCATGTGAGGCTTTGGCTTACTGCCTACTCTGCTGCCTCGCTTTTGATATTACTTAAGATAATTGAGTACATATTAGCAAAATGGACAAGTAAGTAACATACCCAAATACAGGGCTGGGCAGCCCGGTATTCATTTTGGGTCTGCTTTAGGCAAAACGGCAATACACTGTGTACCGTTTGTTGTGGTATATACCACAGCAAACACTGTGCACCAAGTTGCACAGTCTTTTATAGGGGGAACCATACCAAGTAGGAGACTGTTAGACCTGACAGCCTTAGGGTGGTCACTAACTTTTTGCCTGCCTCCCTCCACTTTTTAGACACTGTTTTTGCTGTTTTTTTAGACTCTGCACACTTTACCACTGCTAACCAGTGCTAAAGTGCATATGCTCTCTCCCTTTAAACATGGTAACCCTGGATCACACCAAATTGGACTATTTAATTTACTTTTAAGTCCCTAGTAGAGTGCACTATGGGGGTCATTACAACATTGGCGGTATAAGGCGCTTACCGCCGTGCAGAAGACCGCCAATACACCGCGCCGGCAGCAGTAGACCGCCACAGCTATTATGACACACATTACGGAACCGCCGAAATTCAGACACCCACACAACACCGCCACACCAAAGGTCAGCGATAAACTGGCGGAAACAAATCCTCCACCTCCACGCCAAGAGAAACACGCCCATGCCATTACAACCCACGAATCCACACGGCGGTCTTTCAACCGCGGTATTCCATCGGAGGTTCACACCGCCACGCTCAAAATACACACACATCTCCAAAAAACCGCCACATTGGACAATTCAAAATACACACACCTGATACACATACAAACACCCCTCCCACACACCCAACACAATATAAAACACACACCCACATCACCCTCAAACCCCTACGACCAGAAATTCAGAAAGAAGGCCAGAGAGAGAGCACAGAATAGACAACCCCATCACACAGAGGCACACAACACCATCACCCACATAACATCCAAGCACAAAACAGCACGTACCACTACACTCACCACACTCATCACCACATACACCACCCCACACATCACACACACCACCCCATGTCACGCCAAAGACACCCCCGCTTCTCCGAGGAGGAACTCAGGGTCATGGTGGAGGAAATAATCCGGGTAGAGCCACAGCTATTTGGCTCACAGGTACAGCACACATCAATAGCCAGGAAGATGGAGCTATGGCAAAGAATAGTGGACAGGGTCAACGCAGTGGGACAGCACCCAAGAAATAGGGAGGACATCAGGAAGCGGTGGAATGACCTACGGGGGAAGGTGCGTTCCACGGTCTCCAGGCACCGCATCGCGGTACAACGGACTGGCGAGGGGACCCCCACCTCCTCCCCCACAACTAACAACATGGGAGGAGCAGGTCTTGACCATCTTGCATCCTGAGGGCCTCGGAAGAGTCGTTGGAGGAACGGACACTGGTAAGTCAAATCTTAAATATCACATCCCCCACCCTACCTGCATGCTATCACACACCCCCACCCTCACACCCTCCCCTATCACTCCAACTCCTCACTAATGTACTAAGAACACATACTACACATCCCAAACCCAAGACCTGCATGACACAACTAAGCATGGACAGCCCTCACTAAAGCATGCCCACTGCACATACCCAGAACAACCCCCAACCATCAGCACACAAGCCCCCACACAGGAATGCCTGCACTGGGGTTCACGCACACCCAACCATTGCACACCATGACACACACACATGCAATAATTATGCTCTTATACCCCTGCAGGAACACGAAGGAACGTCACCACACCAGAGGGTCCAGACAACACCACTCCACCCCCAGAAGAGGCCCACAGTGACGACAACAGCTCTGCCCTACTGGATCTTGATGACCAGCCCGGACCATTGTGGGCCTCAGGACAGTCGGTTCCCCTTGCCCAGCCACAGCCCAACACCGAGCTGCCACCCACTGGTAACACCAGCACAGCACCCACCCAGCGGTCCCAAACCTCCCTACCCAAGACAGGTCAATCAGCAGTGTGTCCACCACTACAGGGCACCCAGGGTAACCCACCCCCCCCAACAACAACAGGGACCTGGGGGCAGTGGTAGTGGGCACACGATCCAGGGGACGGAGGCACAGGAACATAGGGGAACTGGGAGGGCTGCTGTGTGACAGAGGGAGGACAGGCCAAGGGAACCAACTCTCCACGAGGCCCTCTCCTCCATCATGGGAGCATGCCACCACTCCCAGGAGACGATGGCCACGGTCCTGGACAAGTTGCAGGAGACCCTGCGCCTGCGGGAGGAACACTATTTGGGGTTCAGGGAGGAGCTCAGGACCATCGGCTCCACCCTGGGCACCATCGTAGGGGTGCTGACGGACATTCAAAAGACCTTGAGGGACACCGTGGCACTCCAAGGGGCCCCTGACACTAGCCAGGATGATGAAATGCCCACCACCTCTGCCGGCGCTAGTGGACAGGACACCCCGCCACAGGACCACCACCCCAGCACCCCACCCCCTGCAGACGGACAACCACCACGCAAGTGGGCCCTGAGATCCAGGAACAGGACAGAGCAAGATGGCAAGACCACCGCCAGGAAATAAGACCACCCTGATTGTCCCCCCACTGCCCCACTTTGTTACCCTGTCCATATCAGAACTGCCCCAGCTCCACTTCCAATGGGCAGATGTGCAATGTACCTGTGAGACTAATAGACTGGACTCTGCCATGGACATTCCTCCACCATCACCCATCACCATTTTACAACCCCCCTTCATTTTTTGAGCACTTAAATAAACACCCTTGAAAAACTAAAAAAATTGGAGTCAGTCTATGATTTGTAATTGTGTTTTATCAATGACAGTGTCATAATGGGTTACCGATAGGAAGGCTAACATACCTATGTCACACATCACAAGGCCTTCAAGGATGCAAGCAGTTGACACGTAGGTTACCACATTTGTGAAACTGAAATGGAAGGGGACAACTCAGTTAACAAATAGTGAGTGAAATGGAGCTACAGGATAGAGGTAGACGTGTGAAAGTTACTGTAATGTTAAACCTGAAAATGTACTCACCTGTGTTTCACTGGAAATATTGCTGGATGACTGGCTCCCTGTTGTCGTTTTCTTCTTCCTCAGCTTCATCCTCATCACTGTCCACAGGCTCCACAGGCTCCACAGCTGCTACAACACCGTCATCTGGATCATCCTCCTGCAGAAAAGGCACCTGGCGTCGCAATGCCAAATTATGGAGCATGGAGCAGGCGATGATGATGTCGCACACCTTCTTCGGTGAGTAGAAGAGGGATCCACCTGTCATATGGAGGCACCTGAACCTGGCCTTAAGGAGGCCAAAGGTGCGTTCGATAACCCTCCTAGTACGCCCATGGGCATCATTGTACCGTTCCTCTGCCCTGGTCCTGGGAATCCTCACTGGGGTCAATAGCCAGGAAAGGTTGGGGTAACCAGAGTCCCCCAATAGCCATACACGGTGCCTCTGGAGTTGACCCATCATATCAGGGACGCTACTATTCAGCAGGATGTAGGCGTCATGCACTGAGCCAGGGAACATAGCATTTACCTGCGAGATGTACTGGTCTGCCAAACATACCATTTGTACATTCATGGAATGATAACTCTTCCTGTTCCTGTATACCTGTTCACTCCTGCGGGGGGGACCAGAGCTACATGGGTCCCATCAATGGCACCTATGACGTTGGGGATATGTCCAAGGGCATAGAAGTCACCTTTCACTGTAGGCAAACCCTCCACCTGAGGGAAAATGATGTATCTCCTTACGTGTTTCAGCAGGGCAGACAACACTCTGGATAAGACGTTGGAAAACATAGGCTGGGACATCCCTGATGCCATGGCCACTGTTGTCTGAAATGACCCACTTGCAAGGAAATGGAGCACTGACAGCACCTGCACGTCAGGGGGGATTCCAGTCGGATGGCGGATTGGTGACATCACGTCTGGCTCCAACTGGGTCCATAGTTCCTGGATAGTGGCACGGTCAAACCTGTAGGTCACGATTAAATGTCTTTCTTCCATTGTCAACAGGTCCACCAGCGGTCGGTACACCGGAGGATTCCGCCATCTTCTCATATGTCCCAGCTGACGGTGCCTAAGAAGGACAACAGCGAAGAACCAGTCACTATTCCTCCTGGTATGTACCCACAGTTACACACAAGACTACACCAGACAAAACCCCTTCCTCTATGTGTGTTGAGTATAGGCCTAGCTATGTGTGACGCAGTAGTAAATGAAGCAATGTGGGCCCCTGAAATGGCGGCTGCCTGACCTCTAAACTGGGACAATGGGATTGTGGGGTAACTGCGCTGGCGTTGCACACCATCGCGGTAGGCGGTCGTAGACCGCGGCGTAATGCTGCATTGGTTAACATTGGACCCTATGGGTCCCAGGAGCCAATGAACAGGTGCGCTGGCGGTGATGATGCGCACCGCCACGGACGTCACCGCCATTTTCTATCTGTTCACTCACTAGATACCTGACCTTCGACAGGAGAGGACCTACACTGCTAGTGCTGCTGTGACCTCGGTCTGGAAGCGACGATGGCTGCAGCGTCTGTGGAAAGGGCCCCTGCCTTCACTGCACAGGAGTTGGAAAAAGTTGTGGATGGGGACCTCCCCAGTACACGCTACTCTACGGTCCTCCAGACCAACAGGTGAGTACACAGGGAGCACGTTGTATTGGCTAGGCCTGGGTGGAGAGGGCTGGGTGGAAGAAGGAAGGGGGCAGACTTCATAGGACATAAATGCATGGGAATGAATGGGCCACATGGCCAGAGTAGGGAGGGGGCCACTCACATTGACGGTGCAGTTGGTAATGACTGTTCCTCTTTCCTTGTGCATGTCATGTAGGTCAGCTCCCACCAGAAGAAGGATATTTGGCGTGCCATCGCCAAGGAGGTCCGGACCCTGGGGGCCCACCAGAGACGGGGCACCCACTGCCGTAAGAGATGGGAGGACATTCGCCGCTGCAGCAAGAAGACGGCGGAGGCTCAGCTGGGGATGGCCTCCCAACGTGGGAGGGGTGCCCGTCGCACCATGACCCCCCTGATGTTCCGGATCCTGGCGGTGGCCTACCCGGAGTTGGATGGGCGCTTAAGGACATCACAGCAGACACAAGTGGGTGAGTACAACCTCATTCTGCGGACTTTGTGTGCAGTGGAGGGGTCTGGGTGGGGAAGGTGGGCTGTGGGTGTCCCTAGGCCAGGGCGAGTTAGGTAGGCAAAGCCCATCCGTAATGTAGGCCATGTGGCACTCTACCCCACCTCAGAAGAGTGCCAAGTTGGGGTATAGTTGCGCAGATTTCCACCATTGCCATGTAGGCCATATCCCAGAAATTGCATGTGCAGAGGCCAGGAGCACGGCATTATGCAGGGGCTGCTGCGTCTGTCTTGTCCGCCAACGGTAGCGGTGTGCCATGCACTAAAACTCTCTGTCTGTCTCCCCCCCTTTTCCTGCTCTCCCTGTACTTTTGTACATCAGCATCATCAGGCGGAGGTACAGTGGCACCGGAGCACGAGGGAGCTGCATCCCACATGGCCATGGAGGGCCACACCACAGACTCTGAATGCAGCACCGTCGTCACTGGTCCGGAGACCACCGCCGGAGTCACAGCCCAGGAGGGCCCAGGTATCGTTTCTGGTCAGGAGACCACCGCCGGAGTCAGTGCCCAGGAGGGCCCAAGTATCGTCACTGGTCAGGAGACCTCCGCCGGAGTCAGTGCCCAGGAGGGCCCAAGTATCGTCACTGGTCAGGAGACCACCGCCGGAGTCATTGCCCAGGAGGGCCCAAGTATCGTCACTGGTCAGGAGCCCACCGCCGGAGTCATTGCCCAGGAGGGCCCAAGTATCGTCACTGGTCAGAAGACCACTGTCGGAGTCATTGCCCAGGAGGGCCCAAGTATTGTCGCTGGTCAGGAGACCACCGCCGGAGTCAGTGCCCGGGAGGGCCCAAGGATCGTCACTGGTCAGGAAACCACCGCCGGAGTCAGTGCCCAGGAGGGCCCAAGTATCGTCACTGGTCAGGAGACCACCGCCGGAGTCAGTCCCCAGGAGGGGCCAGGATGCCACATCCCCGCTGCCCAATGATGGAACGTCATGCCACACACCAATGTCCAGTATGGAGATCGTCATGCCACACACCAATGTACAGTGTGGAGATCATCATGCCACAAACCAATGTCCAGTATGGAGATCATCATGCCACACACCAATGTCCAGTGTGGAGATCGTCATGCCACACACCAATGTCCAGTATGGAGATCGTCATGCCACACACCAATGTCCAGTGTGGAGATCGTCATGCCACACACCAATGTCCAGTATGGGGATCGTCATGCCACACACCAATGTCAGTATCAGACCCGCCATGTCAAAGCACCGCTGAACAGTCCTGAACCACCATGTCAAAGCACCGCTGAACAGGGCAAAGACCGCCATGTCAAAGCACCGCTGAACAGGGCAAAGACCGCCATGTCAAAGCACCGCTGAACAGTCCTGAACCGCCATGGCAAAGCACTGCTGAACAGTCCTGAACCGCCATGGCAAAGCACCGCTGAACAGGGCAAAGACCGCCATGTCAAAGCACCGCTGAACAGGGCATGCACCGTGTAGGAATAAATGGACCGCCACATCAGGCATCCTTATCCCATGTGCAGCTGGGACAGTGACAGGACAGGGACTTTCACGGGGAGACTCATCCAGTCTGGGCACCAGTCCCCCTCCAGAACCAGTGGAGACCTGCATCTACTTGTGAGACTGTGGCTTTGCACTCCCCAGGATGGCACAGTGGGCAAGCCACCCACTGTGGAGACTTGAGAGACTGTGGCTTTGCACTCCCCAGGATGGCACAGTGGGCAAGCCACCTCCTGTAGACACTTGAGAGACTGTGGCTTTGCACTCCCCAGGATACATCAATGGGCATGTAGCCCCGTCGAGGATCTGGCTCCGCATTCATGTGGCTGAGGTGCCCCCCCTTTCCTTCCCCCTGAGGTGCCTGTAGTGTTTCTATCTGATGCCCCGGCAGTGTTCTCTCGGATTTTGGTCAGGTATCTATTGTGGGCCTCGCCCATGCATTTCTGGACTGTTGGTGCACGGACATTGTTGTGTACATATCTGCACTACTTCTTGTATTGTATATATTATTATGTGTGATTTAGAGATCTATATCTGTATATTTTTTAATGACATGTATATTGGCACATTACAATGTTTGACCGAAATTTGCTTTGTCTGCATTCTTCCGGGGGGGATTGTGGGTTGTTAATGTGATTTTTTTTACTGCATTGGTGTGTATGTTGTAATATGAGAGGGTGGGGTTGTTTGGTGGGTGTCCCCCTAACTTTTGCCTCCCCCGTGTCGTAGATGCAGTACTGACCGGTATCTTCTGAGCCTACGTCGCTGTTGGTCGTAAATGAGCAGAAAGACAAGGGCAGGGAGTATTTGTAATTCCGGGTCCATGGAGTCGTCGTTCCTCGTGGGATATGTTGAGGTGAGCGTTTTCCCATAGCAAAAGCTGTTTCTGCCGTGTTTTTATCCACGGTGAATCCGCCCCGGAAAAGGTGCGGATTGGTCTGTTGTAATAGTGTGGGCGGTACATTGTCTCCCGCCTGTCTGTTGGCGGTGACCGCCGCGCTGCTTGTCTGTACCGCTGTGGCGGGCGGTGTGTTAAAGTGGCTGTCTTTGTTGGCGGTTTCCGCCAGGGTCATAATTCCCTTTTTTTGTCTGTCGGCCTGTTTGCGGTATTACCCCACCTTTTACACTATCCGCCAGGGTTGTAATGACCCCCTATATGTGCCCAGGGCCTGTAGATTAAATGCTACTAGTGGGCCTGCAGCACTGGTTGTGCCACCCACTTAAGTAGCCCCTCAACCTTGTCTCAGGCCTGCCATTGCAAGGCCTGTGGGTGCAGTTTCACTGTTACTTCAACTTAGCATTTAAAAGTACTTGCCAAGCCTAAAACTCCACTTTTTCTACATATAATTCACCCCTAAGGTGTGCCCTAGGTATCCCCTAGAGCAAGGTGCTGTGTTGGTAAAAGGCAGGACATGTACCTGTGTAGTTTACATGTCCTGGTAGTGTAAAAACTCCTAAATTCGTTTTTATACTACTGTGAAGCCTGCTGCCTTCATACGCTAGCATTGGGGCTGCCCTCATACATTGTTGAAGTGGTAGCTGCTAATCTGAAAGGAGTAGGAAGGTCATATTTAGTATGGCCAGAATGGTAATACAAAATCCTGCTGACTGGTGAAGTTGGATTTAATATTACTATTTTAGAAATGCCACTTTTAGAAAGTGAGCATTTCTCTGCACTTAAATTTTTCTGTGCCTTTCAATCCACGTCTGGCTGGGTTTAGTTGACAGCTCCTTGTGCATTCACTCAGACACACCCCAAACACAGGGTACTCAACCTCACTTGCATACATCTGCATTTTGAATGGGTCTTCCTGGGCTGGGAGGGTGGAGGGCCTGCTCTGACACAAATGACTGCCACCCCCCTACTGGGACCCTGGCAGACAGGATTGAACTGAAAGGAGACATGGTGCACTTCTAAGGCACTCTTTGAAGTCTCCCCCACTTCAAAGGCACATTTGGGTATAAAACAGGGCCTCTGCCCTACCACCTCAGACACTTCCTGGAGAAGAAACCTGAACCAGAGCCTGCACCCTGACAAGAAGAACTGCCTGGCTGCTCAAAGGACTCACCTGACTGCTTTCTACAGAGGACTGCTGCCTTGCTGTTGCCCTGCTGTCTTGCTGCTCTCTTGCTTTGCTGCAGAAGTGCTCTCCAAGGGCTTGGATAGAGCTTGCCTTCTGTTCCCTGAAGTCTCAGGACCAAAAAAAGTTCTCTCTTGCAACTGGACTCCTTGTGCGGCGAAAAATTCAACGCACAGCTTGTTCCGCCGTGAAAAATTCACCGCCTGCCGAACCGGAACGGTGAAGCTTGGCCTCGCGAGGAAAAGATCGACGCGGCGCCTGCGGTGTGACCGGAACTTCGACGCACGGGCCACCTGGACAATGCTGCCCGACTTCCAGAGGGGAAATCGACGCAGCGCCTCCTGTGAGGGAGAACTTTGCCGGCATCGCCCACTGGAACGATGCAGAACTGGTCAACAAGTCTAGGATTCCACGCACAGACCCCGGGGCATCTGAAAACCCCGCAACTCAAAGAGGAGACCCGTCCGCGCACTGGAAATCGACGCAACGTCTTCCCCGCGTGGAAAATAACGACGCAAGTCCATGTGTGAAGGGGCGTAACCGATGCACACACCATTTTCCATGTATTTCCTCCTCTGCGGCCCTTTGCAGAGATTTTTCACTCAAACCAGGTACTTTGTGCTTGAAAGAGACTTTGTTTGCTTTTAAAAGACTTAAGACACTTTGGGGGTCATTCTGACCCCCGCGGGCGGCGGTCGCCACCCGCCTGGAGGGAGCCGCCATGTGGCCGCTCCGCGGTCGAAAGACCGCGGAGGCCATTCTGGCTTTCCCGCTGGGCTGGCGGGCGACCGCCAGAAGGCCGCCCGCCAGCCCAGCGGGAAACCCCTCCCCACGAGGAAGCCGGCTCCGAATGGAGCCGGCGGAGTGGGTATGTGCGACGGGTGCAGTGGCACCCGTCGCGTATTTCAGTGTCTGCAAAGCAGACACTGAAATACAAAGTGGGGCCCTCTTACGGGGGCCCCTGCAGTCCCCATGCCATTGGCATGGGCACTGCAGGGGCCCCCAGGGGCCCCACAACACCCCATACCGCCACAACACCCCATACCTGGCGACCCGCCAGGAACAGGATGGCGGTATGGGGTGTCAGAATCCCCATGGCGGCGCAGCAAGCTGCGCCGCCATGGAGGATTCTGCAGGACAGCGGAAAACCGGCGGGAGACCGCCGGTTTTCCTGTTCTGACCGCGGCTGAACCGCCGCGGTCAGAATGTCCTGAGGAGCACCGCCAGCCTGTTGGCGGTGCTCCCGCATCCCCGGCCCCGGCTGTCCTTGACCGCCGGGGTCGGAATGACCCCCTTTATATCACTTTTCAGTGATACCTTTACATTTTCTTATTGCATCTTTTATCGTTTTGACATGCAATTATCCAGATAAATATTATATATTTTTCTAAACACTGTGGGGGTCATTACGACCCTGGCGGCCGGCGGTATGTTGGCGGTAACACCGCCAACAGGCTGGCGGTGTTCCGCCAGCAATTATGACCGTGGCGGAATGGCCACGGCCATACCGCCGGCCCCTCCACTTTCCCGCTAGGATTCCACCTGGCGGTCATAATCCCCAGGCGCTGCCCTGGGGAATATGAGTCCCCGACCACCGGCCTGTCCATGGCGGTACACACAACCATGGAAAGGCCAGCGGTAAGGGGACTGGGGGTGCCCCTGGGGGCCCCTGCACTGCCCATGCACTTGGAATGGGCAGTGCAGGGGCCCCCAGGCATAGCCCTGTCGCGCATTTCACTGCCCGAATTTCGGGCAGTGAAGTGCGTGACGGGTGCTACTGCACCCGCTGCACATCAGCATTGCCGCCGGCTCTATTACGAGCCGGCTGCAATGTTGATGTGACATTTCCGCTGGGCCAGCGGACGGTAACACTGTTACCGTCCGCTGGCCCAGCGGAAATGTCATAATAGGGAGACAGAAATACCGCCGGCAATGGCGGTATTCTCTCTCCAGCGGCCTTTGTGGTGTATTTTTGTGGTGCTATATTGTGTCATTGTTTGATTTATTGCACAAATACTTTACACATTGCCTTCTAAGTTAAGCCTGACTGCTCAGTGCCAAGCTACCAGAGGGTGGGCACAGGATAATTTGGATTGTGTGCGACTTACCCTTACTAGAGTGAGGGTCCTTGCTTGGACAGGGGATAACATGACTGCCAACAAAAGACCCCATTTCTAAAAGAGACACATTGTGAGACTTCCATGTTTGTCTTTGTATCCCTTATGGGGAAACATTGTTTGAAGCTGCTTTGTTTTTTGTGCAATCCAATATAGAATTTAAACCCGCCAAAAGGCCCTTACCAATAATTGTATTACTAGTGACAGGATGAATTGCATGCACAGATAACTGCCGCTGCACAGCTTGAACATCCGTCGCTGGGGAAGTTGTTGCTTTATGCATAATAAACTGCACTAAACGCCTATATAGTCTTACCAGCCATGTATACAGGATATGGTGCTCACCAACATTTAATGGTGTTAAATTTGGATATGGTCTATTTCCAGTTAAAATCTGGCCAGGTTGCCCCATCATTGCTGAGGCGACCTAATTTTATATTTTGCAGTGGGTGTGGGAGAGCACTTTGGAACCAGTTTTGATGTTCCTAGAATGTTAATTCTATTTCTAATTGATGACAAGGCCTGTGTCAATTAGGTAGTGCATTCTCAATGTATGTGTGATATGTCTTTGTTTTAACATCTGCAAAATTGATCCAACAATAACAAACTTCACATTTATAAGCTATGTGTGCCTCAACCATAAAGGTAGTAGCTACCCCTGTCAGAGGACGTCCCTGTGGCAATAAATGTTCTGTAACAGCAGGTCTACAGCTAACAGGAATGTTAATTACATTCCCCATTTTAATGAATGGGATTCAGAGAGGAAACATGATAGTGGGGTAATCCTTTGAAAGGTTCGAATTTGAACAACCTAGAGACATTGATAGGTCCCATTAAGCTGAGGAGGATAAATATGAAAATGTGCTTTTCAAACATTTATCCAAACAATCATATTCTCGAATAGAAAGCATGAGCTGCAATTTTTAGGCAGATGGAACAAAGCATGGTAACCAACATAATGAGAATGGTAAAAAAGACAAACAATTTAACTACGGTAATGTTACTATGTTGTTACACTACTATCTAACACTATCTTCACTATCGAAAACGTAGTGGGATTAGCCTTTCCTTTGGGATAGCCTAACCCACTTATACCTAAATAAGCTGTGCAAGGTAGGTGGTTTAATGTAGTTAAGGGTATGGTCCTCTGAAGGATAGAGGTCAGAGTCAGGAGAGCTGCATCCCGGTGACATTTCACCATGTTCCAGGATAATCTCAGCAGAAGTGCTCCTCTGCCAAATGTAGCACAGGTGCAGGTTATATAATGAAAGCACTGTACATATCCCACTGTGTCAGAGGTGCAGAACTGATGAGATGATTTGTCTTTAAGTTCGGAGCTGCCTCTGAAGGACAATCATGATACAAGGGTATTATGTTATGTATACTCAGACTTGAACAGAGTGTACATATTAGATGGCAGCAGGATCTACTAGGATTTAAGCTCATTTACAGTGTCTTCTCAGCATATTGTTGTGTAAATGTAAAACATGTAAAAGGTCACAATCAGAAAAAGATGGCAAGCTAAATTGAGAACCCTGCATGTGCACTTACAAGCTTCACGACATCGTCCCCTGGGGGGAAGGCGTAGCATTTTGAATAATTTCCAGATTTACCACTAATGGTAATCTGGGAATGTGCCAAAATTCATGGAGGGATGCATGGGAACACCCATACTCCCCCCAAGGAAAGTCTCCCTGGGGCAGAGTAGCGGAAGGCAGAATTTTGCGCTGTCTTGCGTTACTCCACATATATCAAGCCATGCAGGGCCACGTGAGGCAGATTTGCATGGATTGAGAAGTCTGACTTTAGTGTTAGGTCACTCTTGAGCACCCTTGCATGGTGCATGGGCAACACAACACTATGATAAATCCGGCCCTAAGTCTGAACATAGGAATCTTCACAACAACTTCATCCAGCAGCTCTCTGATGTCTACATCTTCTTCTCATTCACCACCATTTGCCTTGCCATGCTGAACATTACCTTCTGAGACATTTTCTTTCAAAATTTCTTCCAAGTCCGAAGATAAGCTGAGACTGGGCCCAATCCACTTTCTGTATCCAAAATGGGTTCCAACACGTTCAGACATAACTTTCGACTTTGGCCCAAGCATGCGTGACTAGATGTCTGTGGTTGGCACTTTAATCTTTTATGTGCTATTTTCTACTTACATTTTTTAATTTCATAACTATGGTTCTACTAATTGGATTTTTGTCATTTAGGTCTCAAATAATTAATTAATATTTACTCAATTTTCCTAAATTGGTATGGTTTTTTTTCTTGTGTTGTGTTTTCGCTGTATTGCTGGTTGTGTTCTGCATAAATATTTAACACATTGGCCCTCATTATGACAGTGGCGGTAAAAACAGCCTACCGCCGCAGCAACAGCTGCCAAAAGACCATCGCTGCGGTTACCAGCTGTCCACCGTATTATGACCACAGCCGGATTTCGCCAGAAGGATGGCGGAAATCCGTCTGTGGCCATGCTTGCGGATGGCGGTAAGGTGGTGCTGCTGCCAGCAGCAGTGCCACACCAGTAAACTGCCGCCAGCTGTATTATGACCAATTATACGGCCTGGCAGTGTTCTGCTGGTGGACACTGCTGCTTGCAGCGGCGCCCTGTCCTGTCTCCTGCCAGAGGACCCCCTAAACACAGGTAGGTGGGTGCTCCAACAGGGAAGGGGGGTGTTGTGTGTTTGTGTGTGTGTGTTTGTGGGTGTGTGCATGCAGGTGTATGTTGCATGTTGGATGTGTGTGCATGTATTGAGGTGTGAGTGCACGTATGTTGTGTTCTGTGAATGCGTGTCTGCTTGTATGTATGAAAGTGTGTGCGGATGTGTGTGTGAATGGATGTATGCATGTGTGGATGAATGTGGGATTGGGTGTGTGTACGCGTGTGTGAAGGGGGCGTGAATGTAGGGGGGGTTTGGAGAGGAAGAGGGGGTGGGGGACTCTGAGGAGGGAGGTGGGGTGGAGAAGACCCATATCAGTGACAGGGAAGGGATTCCCTGTCACTGATAGTGCCTACCACCATGGTTTTCGTTGCATAAGGGAGCCACGAAAACCATGGCAGTAGGCGGGGTCATAATCCCGCAGGTTGTACAGTGGCAACCGCCGGGCTAGAGATTGATATCTCCAGCCTGGCGGCCTTAACAGCCATGGCGGTTGGTGTGGTACATTGGCGGTTTGGCTTCAGCCAAATCGCCAATGTCATAATATGGTGGAAAGTACCGCCAGCCTGTTGGAAGTACTTTCCACAATATTACCGCTGACCGCCAGGGTTGTAATGATGGCCTTTGTCTCTAAGTTAAGACTGACTGTTTTTCTGCCAAGCTGCCAGCACAGGTTAACTTAGTAACTGTTGGGGTTCATTCTCAATCAATCAATCAGGTATTTGTAAATCGCAGCTACTCACCCGTGAGGGTCTCAAGGTGCTGAGGGAGGTAGGGGGGTGCTGAGGATCAGTCAAAAAGCCAGGTCTTGAGGTCCTTCCTGAACTGGGACAGGGTGGGAGAATGCCTGAGGTGGATGAGGAGGGTGTTCCAGGTCTTCGCTGCGATGTGGGAGAAGGATCTTTCTCCAGCTGTGGTTTTCCAGATGCAGGGGACATTGGCGAGGGTCTGGTTGGCGGAGCGGAGTTGTCTGGCAAAAGTGTAGAAGGAGAGTCTGTGTTTGAGGTAGGCTGGTCTACTTGTGTAGGGCCTTGTAGGCATAGGTTAGGAGCTTGAAGGTTATTCTCTTGTAGATAGGCAGCCAGTGTAGGTCTCTTAGAAGGGCGGAGGTGTGTCTGTGTCATGGGGCGTTCTTGATGAGATGGGCGGAGGCATTCTGGATGCGTAGTAGTCTTTTCTGGGTCTTGGCGGTGGTTCCAGCGTAGAGTGCTTTGCAGTAGTCAAGGCGGCTGCTGACAAGGGCCTGTGTGACTGTCCTTCTGGCTTGGGTAGGGATCCACTTGTAGAATTTCGAACCATAAGCAAGCTGTGGAAGCAACCTGATGAGACTGGGCTCAACTGTCGGTCCATTGAGAGTGATGAGTCTAAGATGGCACTGAGGTTTCCGGCGTGGTCGGTGGGTGTGGGGGCATTTCTGAGGGCGGTGGGCCACCAGGACTCTTCCCAGGCTGAGGGTGTGGAGCCGAGGATGAGGACTTCTGTTTTGTCCGAGTTCAGTTTGAGGTAACTATCTTTCATCCAGACAGCTACTGCTTTCATTCCTTTGTGAAAATTGTTCCTGGTGGTGGTCAGGTTGTTGGTGAGGGAGACTATCAGTTGGGTGTCGTCGGCATAGGATACGACGTTGAGTGCATGGGTTCTGACGATGGTGGCCAGTGGGGCCATGTAGAGGTTGAAGAGGGTGGGACTCAGTGAGGATTCTTGGGGTACGAACCAGCTGATCTTGATGGCTTCCGAGAGAAAGGGGGGGAGTTGGACTTTCTGTGTTCTGCCAGTGAGGAATGAGGAGAGCCATTGCAGAGCTGAGTCTTGGATGCCGGTGTCGTGGAGATGGGTGTGTAGCGTGTCGTGTGAGACTGTGTCAAAAACAACAGAAAGGTTCAGAAGGATGAGGGTGACAGCCTTACCTCAGTCAAGGAGGGTGTGGATGTCATCTGTGGCGGTGACGAGGGTGGTCTCGGTGCTATGGTTGCTTCTGAATCCTGACTGAGAGGGGTCCAGGATGTTGTTGGCTTCCAGGAAGGCCGTGAGTTGTTTGTTGACTTCTTTCTCAATTACTTTGGCCGGAAAGGGGAGCAGGGAGATGGGCCGGTAGTTCTTGAGGTCTTTCGGGTCAGCAGTGGGTTTCTTCATTAAAGGTTTGATCTCGGCGTGTTTACAACTTTTTGGGAAGGTGGCAGTTTCGAAGGAGCGGTTGATGGTATGCCAGAGTTTGGATGCAATGATGTTGCTGGCTTTTTTGAAGATGTGGTGAGGGCAGTGGTCGGTGGGTGCTCCTGAGTGGATGGTTGCCATGATGTTGCAGGTCTGATTGTCGGTGATGTTGTTCCAGGGGAGGAGGGTGGGGGGCAAGGTGACACTTCGATCGACGGACTGGTGGTGAGAGTCGTGGGGGGTCCCTGGGTGGTGAAGCTGTTGTAAATGTCTGCGATCTTGCAATAGAGGTAGTTGGCAAGGTTTTCGCAGAGTTCTTGCGACGGGGGATGTTGGTGAAGTTGGCTTTGGTGAACTCTTTGATGATGGTGGAAAATTCCTTGCTGTTGTGGATGTTTATTGATGCGTTGTTTCAGGGCGAGTTTTTTGGTGGTCCTAATGAGCTGGTTGTGGTGTTTGATGGCGTTTTTGAAGGTTTCGTGATTTGTGGGGGTCTTGTTGGCACGCCATTTCTTCTCTAGACATCTGCAGACCTGCTTCAATTCTTTGAGTGTGGGGGTGAACCAGTTTGCTTTCCTGGCTGTGCTTCTGTGGTGGGGTGTCTTGAGGTGGGCGAAGGTGTTGATCCATTCGTAGAGGTTGTGTGCTTCAGTGCTGATGTCGTTGTCAGCATGGGGGGGAGGTGTTGCATTGAGGCTGGCGGTGAGCTGGGCTTCAGTGACCTTGTTCCAATTTCTGTAGGGAAATTGGGGAGCGTGATGGTGACCGATAGGTTTGTTGAAGGTGAAGTGAATGCAGTGGTTGTCTGTCCATTGGAGTTCGGTGGTGTGGCTGATGGAGATGTGGTTGCACGGGGAGAAAACGGGGTCCAGTGTGTGATCGGCCGAGTGAATGGGTGCGGTGACGAGTTGCTTGAGTCCAAGGTTGGTGAGGTTTTCGATCAGGGTGGTGGAGTTGTTGTTGGTTGGGTTTTTCAGGTGGAAAACAGAGTTCTAACAGAGATTGCGGCTGTTGCTTGAGAAGGACTCCCACCCTCCTTAACTAACAACTATATTCCTCACAACACAGCATTCTGAGATTCATCCAAAGTGGGTCATTTTACCTTTTTAAGATAGGTGTGGATACATATTGTTCCATACAGAATGCCTTTGTGACAGAAAGGTACATACAATTTCTCAAATGTGGATGAGATATCAGAAAGGTTTGTGAACAATCTTTTATAAGCGAGTGGTTTTCCTGACTTTTCCAGGTTTTAAAATTATTGCTTTTATAGGCAAAGCCTTTTTAAAACAAATTGTGCTACTTCAAGTAATTTAATGAATAGAAAAAAGTTATATGGTCCCTTGATATAGGCTTTGAGGCAGTCCCATGTGACACCAGCCAGGGAGGTACCTTTATTAAATGTGAAATATTTTGACACCTCTATTATCAGATGGCAAATAAAATCTCCCCTTTTTAGTAGATATTGTGGCACAGATCAATTGTTTTTTGACATACCAATATCACTCTGAGATTCATTCAATATCTATTTTGGAGGTGTCAGAGTGCATTAGATGACAAATTTTGACAGTGCGGTAGGTTTCACATTTCAAGTTTATTTAGAATACACAGCTAATTAAAGCCATCACATGTATATTTAAAATACTTTAAAAGACTACCCATAACAGTACAGTAATTCAATTAACACACCTTAAAAGTACAAAAGTGCATATAATTGAATAGGGTTGTGTCCCACTGGAAAGGAAATAATATAGGTTTAGCGTCCACTAAATTGGGCCATTAACTCAAGTGAAATATTAGCTTAGTAAAACCAGTCAAAATATTACTCTCAAATTATAAAAAATCAACCAAAAGCCTACGTCAGAAGGATCCCCTAAAACTTTGCCCCCTAAATGACATGTAGCTTTCATCAAGTAAAGAGACTAATCATATTGTGAAAAACAATTGCTAGAAGGTACTTTTGTGTTGCAATTGTGATATGCTGTTTTCTTGAGAGATTGATCTAGTGGCCTAAGGAGCATAATATTTGTAGTTTGTTATACAGTCATCTGATCAGATAATGATAAAAACAAATAAAATAATTGCAAGTCCAAGACTATAAAGTGCTATGTGCCTGCTACTTCCTAAAGGTCACCAGTGTTTAGCCCTTAACTAGGTGCATAAATTGGTGAACAGATCAGTCAAGAGTTAGCATTTTTCCAGCTCCTTCGTGGCGAGGTAGAAGGTCTCTTCGCCTTGCATGACAATTGCACCATGCTCATCCCAGTAAGGTGATTACAACTAGTCAGCATGATTTGATTTGCAAGTTTCTTAAATATGGCCATAAAAATATTTGCCTGTGCATTAACAAGGCCCAACGAGTGCACAGTAGAGGCAGCAGCATTTAGTTGATGTATCCACAAAGCCAGCATTCTGTGGTGGACCAGGGCTGCTTCCGGAAGGGCTCAAAGTCTTAAGAGTAAAACATGCCCAGGTGTATTAGCATTAGGTCATGTTTCATGGCATTGGAGAACTGAGAAGATAGATCTGGCTGGGCACCAAAGCTGCATATGATGGCATGACCACCAGCACATGGCATTTGCTCACTAATGTGATCTAGTCTATGACCAATGGTGAAAGTTTGGCTGCTTTGTTGGTAAGCCATTTGAAGACAGAAAGTTCCATGGAGGTATGTCAGACTTCTTCTAGTTGTAGTGCTGCGATTGAGTGTTGTAATGCTGGGAGCACAGAGTTCTTATAGTGGGCCTGTCTTTCCATTCCCAGCCAGCACAAATGTGCAAGCAAGTCAACTTCAGCTGCCTTTGTCCTCCACAATTTCACTAGGGCCCCTGCCTGGATGGGCCCTCATGATTCAGGCTAAACTCGAGCCTGATTTGGGCTTCTGAGACATACTGTTAAATCACAAACAGTTTTTTTTTAAAGAGGCTCGATTGTAAGGTGTTTAAGAATGCAGCATCTTTTCCTTTGAGCAATTCAGGGCCGTAAGGTATCAATAGGATGATTTTGGCTCCCACGACTTGGAGGAGATGATGAGTCGAGGTGTTTCAAGTGCTAGTTTTCAAGGTTTTGAATGCAAACATCAGATTGTTGGCTATGACTTGTCTTGATTGTAGATGCAGTTTGTAGGTTAAGTGGGAGTCTAGATGGACTTCTAGGTATTTATAGGTTTTAACCATCATCATCATTTTCCTTTGTTTCTATTCAGTGTAATCATAAAAGATACAAATGTGACAAGTAAAAGGAGCATCCCTATAGTTAAAAAATTAAAATAAGCAAAAGTGAAAATGCTTAAAATTAATTATATATTTATTCAAACTGCATTTAAAATATAAAAACACATAAACTCATATTTTTACATCAATACCTTCATCGTTAAAATATTCTCTTTGGCACTTAGGCCCTCATTACGACCTTGGCGGGCGGCTGAAGCCGCCAATGCGGCCGCACCCAGCCGTGGCCATTTGTTTCCGCCGGCCTAGCGGGGATCTCGGCCGCAACACAGGAGCCGGCTCCAAATGGAGCTGGCGGTGTTGCGGCCGTGCGACGGGTGCAGTTGCACCCGTCGCGCTTTTCACTGTCTGCATAGCAGACAGTGAAAAGCTGCACGGGGCCCTGTCAGGGGGCCCTTGCACTGCCCATGCCAGTGGCATGGGCAGTGCAGGGGCCCCCAGGGGCCCCGCGACTCCCCGTACCGCCAGCTTTTTCCTGGCGGTTCAAACCGCCAGGAAAAGGCTGGCGGTAGGGGGACTCGTAATCCCCTAGGCAGCGCTGCCCTAACGGATTACTACCGCCGGGGCCATTGTGGCGGGAAACCGCCGGTCCCGGCGGTGCGACCACGGTGCTTCCGCTGCGGTTGTAATGACCTGGGAAGCACTGCCAGTCTGTTGGCGGTGCTTCTGTCATAATGACCCCCTTAATTTCTTCATTCTTATGTGCCAAAAAGTAGTTAAAAACCTGACCACAGCAAACACAATGGGACACTGGGTGTGAGTTCTACATACCCGCAAAGTGGAATGACAATCATTAAATCCCAGCAGTTTTACAAAGGAGTTTAATCCAATGTGCTTTCTGTTTCTTTTAAGCTATGCAGAAAAACAGGACATGGTCAATGTTTTCTTGGGTGGCACATCCCATGGGGCAAAAATCCAATGCTCTTAAGTTCACTCTCTAACTCCTCATGAAGGCATACACTAGTAAAGACCCTATTCTGAATCTGACATAAAGGGCCTCATTCTGACCCTGGCGGTTGAAAACCGCCAGGGCAGAGTGCCGCGGAAGCACCGCCAACAGGCTGGCGATGCTTCATGGGCAATTCTGACCGCGGCGGTAAAGCCGCGGTCAGAAAAGGGCAAACGGTTTACCCCTGCCCCAAAGAATCCTCCATGTCGGCGCTGCTCGCAGCACCGCCATGGGGATTCCGACTCCCTTCCAGCCATCCTGGTCCTGGCGGTAAAAACCGCCAGGAACAGGATGGCGGGAATGGGTGTCGTGGGGCCCCTGGGGGCCCCTGCAGTGCCCATGCCACTGGCATGGGCACTGCAGGGGCCCCCTAACAGGGCCCCATTCAGATTTTCAGTGTCTGCAATGCAGACACTGAAAATCGCGACGGGTGCCACTGCACCCGTCGCACACCAGCAACTCCGCCGGCTCCATTCGGAGCCGGCTTCATCGTTGCTGGGGCTTTCCCGCTGGGCGGGCGGGCGGCCTTTTGGCGGTCGCCCGCCCGCCCAGCGGGAAAGTCAGAATGACCGCCGCGGTCATTTGACCGCGGTGCGGTCTTCTGGCGGTCTCCGCCCGGCGGGCGGTGGGCGGTGCCTGCCGGGGTCGGAATGACCCCCAAAGTGCTTGTGCACAAGGCAGCAGAATAATTTAAAACAACTGTTCAAAATCCTATAGACATTTGTTAGACAGAAAACTGTCTGTCAAACTGCCCGAGGACACAGATGCTAATTCCTCACCATGACAGTTGCCCAATCGGTATCCTTGAGTTTCTGGAATGCATCATTGGGAAGATTTAAAAGATCTGACCAGTAAGCACCCAAGCCTATCTTCTTCACATAAAGGCTCCAAGGAATTTTATCCCTTAATCCCCTAAGCCATATTCTATAGGGCTCAAATTCGCCTGGAGACCACATCCTTATCCAATACTGCAATGGCTGAAGGGCAGCAATATCCACAAGTGATATTATGTTTAAATCCGAGCAAAAAGGAAAAGCCAGTGAACTCTGGGGAATCTTTATTAACATTTTTATAAAAAGATTCTCAACCTTTTCCACACCATCCAGTTTGCAAAGCCCCCAGAGTTTAGCACCATAAAGAGCTGCCCCACAGGCGTGGCTTTTCTAAATCTTCAAATTGGAAGAAATAGGAAAAGTGGTTGTTCTACTAGCAAGCCTTAAAATCCCCCCTGCTCGCTGTTTTAGGGACATAGTACACTTCTCTAATTGGCCTATCCACCTTTGTGAGTCTTCTAATCGGATACCCAACTAATCAAACTCAGGGACTTTTTCTAACGCCTCTCCATCCAAGAATATAGTTTTTTTCACTTTATGGTTAGTGTCTACAAACACCATGTATTTGGTTTTTGAACTATTTATTTGGAGGCCGTACGTTTTACAAAAAACAAACATTTTCCCAAAAGCTTCGATAAACCAGGTGTCATCGCCAAATAACATGGGGGCAGATTTTTAAAAAGTGGGCTGTAAAAAGTGCAGCGACACGTTTCCTGCGCCCTTTAGCACCCACCTACAGCCATCATGAGTGCGCCGTATTTAAAATATGGCACAGCATGGCACAGGGTAGGGAGCAATAGTGTCAAAATCTTTTATGCTTTTGATGTACTGTTCAGGGTGCGCACCAAAATGTTTGCGTTAATCCTGAACAGTACAGAGGGGCCCGTTGTAACCAATGGTGTGCCCCCTATTAATGCCTGCCCTGAGCAGGCGTTCAAAATAGTCACAAAAAATGATGCAGTGGAATCTCTGAGATTCCATTCTGCCATTTTGCAGTCCCCCTAACGGGGGAACTCCCCTTTGCATACATTATTATTCGTGGCGCATGCATAATGTTCCGCAAATGGTTACAAAGTGTCGCAATGCATGCATTGCGCCACTTTGTAAATATGGTTCAGCGAGTTTTGAAGCCTGACACCACATTAGGGTCAAAAGAAATTACGCTGATTTGACGCTGGTGCTTCTTAAATCTGGGCCATGGTGTTTTGGATTCACCAATTTTTGAGGAATCGTTTTCACAATCATACAGATAGGGTAGTGCGCCGAATTATGGCACTACATTGCTTAAAGGCAGAAAAATGCCTCTAAGCAGTGTAGCGCCATTTCCGGCACACAACCCCCATGGACATGGCTGCTGTCTTAGTAAAGACAGGAGTCATGCCCACCACCCTAATGGCCACTGGGGCCTGCGCTGTGCAGGGGCCCCAAGTCAGGGACCCAAGTGGAAAATAATATATATATACTTACCAGGACTTACCTGGGATGGGTCCCCCATCCTGTGGTGTCCCTCTGGTGTGGGTGGGGGTGGGTTTGGGTGTCCCTGGGGCCAGGGAAGGGCTCCTGTGGACACTTTCCATGGTCTCTGACCATGGAAATATGCTTACAGGTCCCCTTATGCCTGCCCATACCCAGGCATTATTTAAAGCCCCTAGCCCCCATGCTGGATTTTAGCACAGGGGATAAATATGGCGCAAACTCCATATCGTCCTTAACTCCATAACTTTGGTGCTAGACATGTCTAGCACCAAAGTATAAATATGGAGTTAGGTTTGCACTGAATTAGTGTTGGATACCAGGAGCCAAAAGTGCTTACTGTCTTTTTCTTTCTAAACTATTAATAACTCATTCCATGTGATCTCTTACTATTTTCCTTGCTCACTTTAATAGCATCTGCATAAGCTCACCAAGCTTGAACTATGCTGGATCTATTCTTGTGCTTTATCACCTCTGAAAGACTAATCTTAGCATGCCTACAGCTATTGTTGAACCACTCGCTAACTCCCATAGGCTCAGCTGTTTTCTTCCTCTAGTGTCCTAGACAAATAACAACTTCTAACAGTGAACAAACTCTTCATGCTTAGACACTATCTGATCAGGGGAATAACATCTGGACATAAATTCTGCACGTTGGCTGATGGGCAAACAATGAGTTTTTGCCACTAGGGCCCTATACTTCATAAAATTATCCTATTTAATAGTGTGCTGGTTACTGGACACCACTACTGCCACCCCCATTTAAAGGGTGACATATCTCAGTTCACCAAATTGAGAAAGTGGTCTCTATCCTGGTGATTACCTATCCTCAGGTCAATGATCTCATGCCATATCCTTAAATCAATGAGCCGATAAAATTACTATAACTTCCCAGAGTGAAGGTGGGTTTGGCAGGATTATCCGAAGGGAAATGTCCATTCCCTGGTTGCAGGACATAGATGACCATTAGAGCTATAATCTGAAATGTGGTATCACTAATTTCTAATGACTTGCTAGTTCTGGAGACGGGCGAAATTTGCCACCATCGATCTTTCTCCTGTATAAGGTCTAAATATGGAGGCTATGGTTCGAGTGGCATATTGAAATCTCCTGCAATAATAATATGATGCGTGAAAGACAATTCTGCCAAAAATGTATTTAAGAGACTAAGGGGGTCATTCCGACCCTGGCGGTCCATGACCGCCAGGGCGGAGGGCAGCGGAAGCACCACCAACAGGCTGGCGGTGCTTCCTGGGCTATTCTGACCGCGGCAGTAAAGCCGCGGTCAGAAAAGGGGAACCGGCGGTTTCCCGCCGGTTTTCCCCTGGCCCAGGGAATCCTCCATAGCGGCGCTGCTTGCAGCACCGCCACGGGGATTCCGACCCCCTTCCCGCCAGCCTGTTTCTGGCGGTTGTCACCGCCAGAACCAGGATGGCAGGAACGGGTGTTGTGGGGCCCCTGGGGGCCCCTGCACTGCCCATGCCACTGGCATGGGCAGTGCAGGGGCCCCCCTCACAGGGCCCCATAGAGATTTTCACTGTCTGCTTAGCAGACAGTGAAAATCGCGACGGGTGCCACTGCACCCGTCGCACCCCTGCAACTCCGCCGGCTCCATTCGGAGCCGGGTTCCTCGTTACAGGGGCTTTCCCGCTGGGCCGGCGGGCAGCCTTTTAGCGGTCGCCTGCCGGCCCAGCGTGAAAGTTGGAATGGCCGCCGCGGTCTTTTGACCGCGGGGCGGTCATTCGGTGGTAACCGCATCAGAATGACCGCCTAAAAGTTTTGGAAATTTGGCAGAAGGGATCAGGTCTATTATAAAGATTGACAAGCAAAAGTGAGGGACCTGTTTTGGGCTAATGCTAAGTACTAAAATGTCTGGTGAATCAATATATACTTCCTTTATAGTACAGCCTAAAGACATTCTTGTAGATACAATAAGACCCCCCGCTGCCCTCCTTACAATAGGAATTTAAGCCCTGTCTAAACACATTTGTGGTGGCCCAAGTCTCCTCAAATAAACATGCATCAAAGTTATTGATATACAAGTCCCAATCCACATCATCTACCTTACTCCTTATGCTTGCCATGTTCCATGAGATTAGAGAGGAGGAAACATGACACTTTTCTGTAGACAATAAAGAAGGTCCACAATCCCTGGGAGTTGCATGATTGAGCCCAATGCCTGGCCTCCTTAAGTCAGCTTTTTATTATATGGTTTACAACAATGAAGTAATAGGGCTCATTTTTGCATATGATTGATGGAATCCTAGTCATTCAGGCTCAAACATTCACACTTGGAGATGTTATGTTTGCATCCTCATATGAAATGGGCACTTTAAGTAGTCAATCTACATCTGGTAGCCTACCATTGTTTGGATTTGTAATTTGTCTCATTTTCTCGCACCATCCCTGTTTTAGTTACAGATTGGTCCCTCTGAGCTAAAGACCAACATTCGGCCTTTGTCTTTTCAAAATAAGATTTGAACCATGTGGGGGCAAGGAACAGGCATCCATAGATAACAAACCTTCCACCAAGTCCAGGCCAGCTAACTTAATTTCAATCATGTCCTATTGTTCTGCTTTCTCTGAGTGACGCTTCACAAATAGTATATCTGAAAGAATAATCAATCAACATTGTCTTACATAACTTCTCCAGTGAGTAACCTTGTTCTTTAGCGACATACTGCTTTCAGAGGCGTTTATTGGTAATTTGGGCACTTTGCACATATACACTAAGGCTCTGATTTTTATTTTCTGATGCAAACCTGCGTTAGCCCAGGTTTGCGTCAAAACGTATACCACTGGCTAGCACCACTCCTGGACGCCAGCCAGGCGTTATATTTAAGCTATGATACTAGCCGGCGGTAATGCCCAGTTAGCGTCAAAATTATTGATGCTAACCGGGTGGGGGAGGCGTAGGGGAAACTGGAGGCTGTGCGAGAAAGAATCACGCTAGTCATGTTAGAGTAAAAAAAAATGATTCTAACCTGATTAGCGTCATTATTTCCACGCACAACCCCCATGGACATTACATCTGTGTAAGTAAAGACAGAAGTCATGCCCCCCAACACAATGACCATGCCCAGGGGACTTGAATTCCCTGGGCATGGCCATTGGTCACAGTGCCATGTAGGGGGGCCCAGGTTAGACTTACCTGGACTTACCTGGGATGGGTCCCCCATCCTTAGGTGTACTCCAGCTGTGGGTGCGGGTGGGTGTGGGTGTCCCTGGGAACAGGAAAGGGCACCTGTGGGCTGTTTCCATGGTCTCTGACCATGGAAAAAGGCCCACAGGTCCCCTAATGCCTGCCCTTACCTAGGTGTTAAATAATGGTGCTAAGCAGGCTTATCTGCATTATTTAAGGCCCTCCTCCTCCAGTGTGTGATATTTGCATGGTAGGATAAATAAGGCGCTAGGGCGTCTGAGTCATTTTTTGCCCGGGAACGCCTACCTTGCAACTCATTGACGCTAGGTCGTTTTTTGCAGACAAAAAATGACTTTAACTCCAATATTTTGGCTCTAACGTCAAAATATAAATATGGAGTTAAGTTTGTGGCAGATTTGCATCAACAAAATAACACGAATCTGGTGCAAACAGAGTATAAGTATGCCCCTAAATGACCTTGACTATGGCCCAGAACAATTTGCCATCTTTCCATATGATTTAGAACACTGGAGTGCGATTATGGACACTATGGCTGCTATAAACACCAGGCCTATCTTCCTTTTCCCGTTCTTAAATTTTCTGAGGTCACACTTTTAACATTGGCAGATTGTTGAGCACTAGCACCCTGATGACACATTGAATTCAAAGGGGTACACAAAACATAGCTAATACCCTTGGCAGAAGGTTTTCTTTTGATTTCTGTCTCCACACACAGGAACTCAGCCGATGTCAGCAGTAAAGATACCACCTCTTATAGCATATTTTTCAACACAGTAACCACATTTCTTAACTCAACTTCAGAGAAAAGGTATTAATATCCAGAAGTTGTGAGGTTAGCTGATGTGGCAACGTTAGTTACTGAAAGATTGATGCTTTAGAATATTGCAAAAGGGTTAGAAGAGGGCATCTCTTGCACAACTACATTTCTATCAAGAGGAGAGCTGGTATCCACATCCTGGGCAGGACTCGAATCACTCACCACTGCACAGGCATTTCCTTGGGCCCCAGAGGGCAAGGCAGAATTAATAACATTGTCTGGCACCCCTTTATGCGGTGGCTTTTATTTAAAGAAGGAGGACATAATACCACTCTTGGGTCCTTTCCCCAAGCCTGTGTCCTTCCTTTTTAGTATAGTTTCCACCTCCTCTATTAAAGTAATATTTCAATTTGATGTCCTAGGAATAGATTTATGCAAGACTTTTGGGACCTTAGCTTGAGCAGCCTCCCCAACAGGGCTGCCTTGGGCTTTAGGATTTTTCCTCCTTGGGTTATAAATGTCTGAGGTCTATCCCCACTTCCACCCAATCAGAGCTACAAATAGGCCAATAACAATACAGGCAGCACAGTAGGAAAAGAAAATAAGTTATACCTCAAGCCGAGAGAGGTGGCCCAGCCCGGCCTCTTCCGGTCACTAATGGACATGGACGGCCCCTCCCTTGGCCCAGCCTTTACCCGGGCACCTGCCACGCCATGGGGATGAGCAGCGCACTAAATAGTGCTCCCCAGGTGATGGTGGGGCCGCCTCCTTGCTCGAATCCTAGGATGTTACCATTGGGCCACCAAGAAAATTTAGGCTGTCTGCTGTTACCTGGACTTGTAAAGCAAAGAACCTTGGTTTTGCTGTGGTTCAGGTTCGGTCGCAAATTGTTAGTAAACCCCAGAGATTGGTCTATCGACCACTGCAGCCCAATTGGAATTTTTCTGAGGAAGATAATGTCATCAATGTGTTGCAGGCTTCTAATTTGTTCCTTGCCCAGTTTGGGAGGATTGCCCGGTACTTGGGCCAGATATCTGTCAAGGTCGCCGTATATATGTTGAATAGACAGTTTGCAAGAACGTACCCTTGTTTTAGGCCAATGTTGGGTTGTGGATTTTTTTGGGTGGTTTGTCGGCCATCCCCTAGCTTTATTTAAACTCATGTGTTGGAATAAAGGTGGATGATTGCCTCTAACAGTTTCACCAGCACCCCCCCCCCTTGCCATCTTTTCCCAGAACTGAGCTCCCAGACCTTTATCAAGGTGACTTTTAGTTAGATGAAACAAGCTTAGAGCTTGCTGGACTTGGCAATTGCTTGCTCAGCTACAAGGGTAACTGCCAACAGGTTGGTTAGAGTGCTCTTTCCTGCTCTGAAGCCTGTCTGGGTTTTAGGAACTATGTTAGAGCAATAGGCCCAGTCCTCTAAATCAAGGAGTAGGTTTGAGCCATAGATCTTGGCTTTACATGTGCTAGGGCAATTAATCAGTAGTTGGCAGGGTTTGAGCCTTTGCCTGATTTAAAAATCTGGCAAGCGCTTGCCTGATTTATATATTGGCAGGAAAAAGCTGCCTTGCCAGGATTGCGGGATGGTGTTAGTTGTCATGATAAAGTTGAATTTGGGGGTTGGGCATGAAGACTTAAGACTTGTCACTAATCAGGGAATAGTCTGCCTCTGGTGATGACTAGGCCTCTTCAGGGATGCCGGTGTTGTGGTGCAGATTCTGGCCATTATCCAATTTGTTTATTTCAGCCCAGAAAGATGTGGAATTGTTTTGCTTTCTTTCCAGAGGCCCATGCTGTGGTTGCATTTTGAAGCCTAGATCGCTTTTTTGTAAGTTTGTTTCCTTGTAATGATTTTGCAAATTAAGTCCTAACTTGGCTGGCCACCCTGCAAGCAGGTGCGTCTGAGCTCTCTGTTGAGTTGCTTTTTCATGGTTTGTAGTTGTGGGGTGAACCATACTGCCCTGATCATGCTAAAGCCTTGGTTGCTTGGAGGTTTAGTGGGGAATTTTGTAATGAAGGTCTCGTCTCCCATGCCTGAATGGGCGACCTTCTATGATTAGTCTCGCCGTTTACCATGTGAGGCAGGTTGTGATAAAGTTAGTGTATTTAAGATGCCCCAAGTTGTACAACTGGGGGGGTTGTGCTTCTGGAGCCTGAGGTGGAGTGAGCTCCAGGATGAATGTTTAAGCAAAGTGATTGCTATCTGGTCTTGCTAATAGAGAGAATTGGGTAATTCCTGTGAATAAGTTAGGGTCGGGCAAGAGGTAAACTAAGGTGGAGCCCGATCTATCTGTCACTCTGGTAAAGGCTGCTGAGTTAGTCGATGGGCTTTGCCTTTTGAGCTTGTAAATCCCTGAGGCTTGAAGGGCTGGCAAGGCTTGCCTTGAAGGTCTCATCTTGTTTCATTTCCAATTACTTTTGGGATGTGATTGGGGAGTTGGACGTCTGTGCCATATAGTAGATTCATATTTAAATCACCCAACAATAATATTAAAGCTTGAGTTGAGTATGCATGAAGATCAAGGCTTTAAGTAGGCCAATCCCAGTCTGAATCTTGGCTGGTTCATGCTTTTGGGCTGGGTGGATATAAATTGTTATGATAATTAAAGTGGAATGAGGAACCACTGCCAGCTTGATACACTGGATACTTGGGAGGCCCAGATCGATCTGCTCCTGAATCCACAAAATGACGGTTGAGATCTAGAGTGACAGACCCCCTTTAGCCTTGTCTGTCTTTGCTTCTTTTTTTGCTGCATTAAAATATTCCTTAAATCCCACGATGGGTGTTGACGACTGCTGCCAGGTTTCTTGCAGCATTGAGATCTCATGTTCGCGTAGGGTAAGAAGTTGTCCTCCCCCTCCTTAGGGCCCAGATTGCGCACATTACAGGCACACATTTTGCAAGAGTTTCTCATAAGTTTGGGAGGCCATCACATTGGTGGTGCAGGTATTTTACCATGCACAATTAATGCAACATGTTTTTCGCCCATGTTTTCACTCTTTGTGCTCTTTCTCACCAAAGGCAGGGACATAACTCAGAGGAGAGAGGGAAAGATAAGGATGTACCAGAAGAATGTATATGGTACAGCAGGGAACAGTTCGGTTTAGGGAGAGCACCTTGGGAAGTGCTCTTTCAACACAGACTGGTACATCCAGCATTTGAACAACAATATGGGAGAGGGGAGTTTCTAGAATTCTCCTCTCTAGCTTGTTTAAGGTACTTAAGAGGGAGACTTGACAACTGGGGAGAGAGAGAACTCATTCCGGGAAAGGGATGCCTTTTCCATTGAAGGTCGTCCTCTCTTTTTCGGCAGTCGTCTGGGTTCTCGACTTGAAGTTGGCAAAGAGATGATGTCCCTACCTCGCCCCATGGTGATTAATTTTTAATTCTTATTTTTAGCTTTCCGTTGTGAATGAATATATAATCACTGTATATGCAGATATATTATCCATGATTGAAGTAGTGTATTTCCCTTGTTTGTTTCTATGATCATTATTATTTTACTGCTGTGATTATTTTTGAAGGTGCACTTGTGTGCTGCATTCGACATTTGACATTTATGCCTTCCCTGTACGAACCTTAAGAAGTTCCTTAATAAATTAATTACTCACACTAAGAGCTCTACATTGTTGGAATTCCTTTTATTCATGTTTCCCCTCAGTGTGATATACAAACAAAACAGATGCTCACATCTAATGCCATTCCCATGTGATAGTGGTTGCAGCTGATTTTGCAGGTGGCCATGCCAAAATGTGGGAGGCATAGGTGGCGGGTGTTCAGGTCTGGGGGACTCTTTGAAGTCCTATATGGGGGGTCAATCATGGTGACCCATCTTAGAGCATTGTAACCCCTTGTAAAAGAGGACTAATTTGTGGCTCTGGCATGCCCATAAGGAGCGGCCTTTTGTGATTGGAATGATCACAGCTGCTCAGCTCAGTGACCAGGGGTGGTCTGGCTGGGGTGCCTTCGGAGCTCCAAGATTATGATGATGGACATACTGGCCCTCATTCTGACCCTGGCGGTTCTCTACCGCCAGGGCCAACGGGGGCGGGAGCACCGCCGACAGGCAGGCGGTGCTCCCTTGGTCATTCTGACCGCGGCGCTTTGGCCGCGGTCAGAACGGGAAAACCGGCGGTCTCCCGCCGGTTTTCCACTGCCCCTTAGAATCCTCCAAGGCGGCGCAGCTCGCTGCGCCGCCGAGGGGATTCTGAACCCCCCTACCGCCATCCTGTTCATGGCGGGAAAGCCGCCATGAACAGGATGGCGGTAGGGGGGGTCGCGGGGCCCGTGGGGGCCCCTGCCGTGCCCATGCCCATGGCATGGGCACGGCAGGGGCCCCCTAACAGGGCCCAACTAGGCTTTTCAGTGTCTGCGATGCAGACACTGAAAAGCGCGACGGGTGCTGCTGCACCCGTCGCACGCCTTCCACTCCGCCGGCTCGATTCCGATCCGGCTTCCTTGTGGAAGGCGCTTTCCCGCTGGGCCGGCGGGCGATCTGAATCAGATCGCCCGCCGGCCCAGCGGGAAAGTCAGAATACCCCTCGCGGTCTATTGACCGCGGGGCGGTATTCAGGCGGCTTCCGACGGGCGGGCGGCAACCGCCGCCCGCCTAGGTCGGAATGACCACCACTGTGTCAGCAGAAGACTCCTCATTGTGTATTTGGAGAACAGGCATTATTGGGGCTTGGGGCCCAGAGTGTAGGCTTGTCTCTGTAGACATGACTGGTTACACGGCTTCTAAGCGCTCCCCCCGGGCCACTGAAATATCAGCTACGGAGTGATGATTGGATTTGTTTTTTAGGCCTGCTCTGTGGCATCCAAATGGGAGCATTGTACTGTGTGCAAAGTGGAACAATAGCGCAGTTGATCACTTTTCGTCTTTGTTTTTTCTGGCTTTACTCACTAGCTTACGTTTGCTCTTTGACAGTGAAAGTGGTGGTCTAGTTGGTGGCAAGACCTCTGCCAGGTTCTATTGTTCAGCTAGTTGTTTGATGAAAGGATAATAACTGATATATCTGTTTGTGACAGCACTGTGTGCTGGGCTGAATTTCTTTCTGGCTCCTCCTGCACAGGGGGGTTGGAGTGTTGTTCCTGTTACTGGACACTCAAGCCAGCACTATTCAACAGTAATCCGCTGGTTGCCAGAGATGCATCTAGATTGGGATGCCTTTGGTTCTTCCATTAGTTCTGGTTGTGGCTGGATCATGCTGTACTTTTCTTATTATAATGTTTAAGTCCTGCAGCTTGTGGTTGATTCCCTGGTTTGCACAGTGAGTGTGCTGAGAACGTCGACTTGTTTGTCCAATTTGTCAGCATGTAATGTTAGTGCTGATGAGATCACCTCCATGGTGCTCAATAACTAAGGACAAAGTCTGGGCCTGACAGTTGGTTTATGGAGTCTAGGGGTGAACATTGTGTGTGACCCAATGGAATGGTAGCTATGTCATGCTGTGCTCCTTTTACTCCATATGAGGGTGCAGACAGGTTACAACATCTTGTGTCTGCCCCTCAATGTGTGTCCAGTTGTGGTAGCCTTCCTCCCCGGAGAAGTCAAACCCTAGAGGTACTTTGATCAGAGAGAGCAAAGTGTCATAATTATATTTTAAAATTAAGGAGGGAGGGGAGCAGAGCAGGTCAATGGAGCAGTTGTGCAACTGTTCAAATAGGCTTACGATCATCTCCCCCCAAACTGAAGAGTTGTCTAGGGCCTCCCCCAGTACGACTTTGTTCATCCTGTTGTTTGACTGGTTTGTGCAGAGCAGCTGGTACATGAGCTGGGGGCTGGTCTGGGCAAGATCCCCATCCTGTTGGGTTCTGTGGTTCTCTGTGTGCAGAGGAGTTGTGCAGGCCATTGTGGGGCTTTGTTTGAGAGGCCACTGATTTATCTTATGTACTAAGACCTCCACCAGAAGCTGGGCTCTGGACTGGGTGTCTGAATGTGGTGTAATGGAATGGTCATTGTGAGTCGGAGGAAGAGACTCTGTAACCTTGACCTGAGTCCCTGAAGCCCCTGTCAAGGGTGGCTCTGGCTGTGGTTGCTGATTGACCTTGCCTGTGGGACTCAATATTTCCTTTATTGAATGTGATTCTCTATCACAGTCTGGCCCTGCATCTGCAAGTTCTGCTTTGTCTGTATGGGTGGTAGAGCTGAGCACTTTATGGTTGGCTGTTAGAATGTGGGTTATTTTGGCTTTTTTGAGCCTGGTGGCTTGGAGCCATATGTTGATGGTGTAGGGTTGCTGTCCTTCCTACAGGACTCCACAGAGTTGAGGGCTGGGACTCAGGCTGGTGAGTCGAGTTTGATCATGAGCTTCTCCTTTACACCGTCGCCATGTTGTTTTAGTAGCCTAGGAGCCCCAAGCATTTTTCCAGATCTCATACTGTCCAACTGTTTGACTTTGAGTTGGACCAGTTAGACGAAGGTTGGCGGGGCAAGGCAACCAGGCTGGGTGCGGGAGGTGAGCAAATGCTTTTGGGGCAGGGGAGCTTCTCAGGAGGCGAAAGCCGCACCTGAACCTAGCCGGGCCGCTTCCAAACCAATGGCAGCTCAACTCTTAACTGCCACCTCTAACAGCAGCATCATGCCCTCTTAGACCTGTCTGAGTGGTGGGGTCAGCCACCCTCACTTGCCTCTCTGCACTTTCCTCTGTGCTACTCTGAGCTTCTTGGCCCCCTGCTGGCTCATGGAGGGTGGGCTGGGGTGGGGCCTGAGGGCTGAGGCTGGGCCTTAAGGCCCAGATGCAGAGTGGCTGATGGCCTGGAGTGGGCGATGTTAGGCTGTGGGGATAAATGCAAGAACCCAGCCCTGACCACTCCCAAGTGTCTCACCTGAAGCATGGTCTTGGCTGTCTTTCATGGCCCTCCTCGCCTCCCTGCTGCCTTCCTCATGCTTCTCCTGCTTTCTGTTGTGCCGAGCACTGGGCTTCCGATTTCCGGTTGCAGCTCTGAGACTGATGGAGCTGATGGGGCTGTAGCGGTTTGAGTGCTCTCCTTGGTGCTCCTTGACTGACTTGTGGTGTGGTGTGAGCCGGGAGGACAAGGATGGTGCTCATGAGGCCCAGGCACCTGTGCCTCCAGTTGGGACTAAACGTTGTGTCAGTGCCAAGCTCCAGTCCTTTGCTGGAACTTCCTGGGAGGCCTGAAGTGCCAAGTACCATCTAGGAGTTGCTGGCAGCAGGGGAGCTATGGAGCTTAGCGGCAACTGTGCCGAGGTGAGAACAATGCAGCCACCATCTTTCAGTTTGATCTGCCTCTCCACATCGCCACAGCAGTACAGTAATAAGTAAGTGTTTCTAATGAGAATAAAATCAGTTCATGAATATTGTTGAAGAGGTGAAGAAAGAAGGTGAATTCTTTCTTCTCAGACATGAGGCATCTCCATGCATCAAACAAACTCACAGTGTACATCATATGGTGTAGTGTGTTTCTGGATTATGTTATATACATAGTGTAATTTCAGTGATTGATGAATAAGTTCTTACGAAAAAATACAATTGAAGTCTGTGGTTATATTAGGATAGCAACAGTTGGATAGTTCTACAGTAAATTCAAGAACAAATGTAGGGTACTCAAAGTTGGGAGAAAAAATTGAACAAACATGAACTTAGTCTCACATTGCACAGTCTGCATTTAATCAAGAGCTGATCCGCCACTGTTGTCGATCTTAGAATTTTATTGATCCTATTAAGCATTAAGACGCTGACTCCTTTTTAAAAGCTTTGAGATTTCTTAGCTCCACAAGTCATAGATCAGAGATGTAGTAAAACCTTTGACGTCTTTGTTCAAGGTGGTTGTGGTAATTTAGGATTTGGCTGGATATTTCTCTTGAAAGCTAAGAACATCAGCTCTGAGATTATATGATTCTGAAAATATTTTGACTGTTTTACTTCTTTTCCCAGCAGTGCTTAATTTGAGCTGGTGGTTTCCAGTGCGGGACACCAGCACTTATTTTTGAGGGCCAGCACTTATTTTCCTGCATAAGGCATTTACTGTGCACAAAAGACACATATGAGAAAGTGAGAGGAAGAGAAAAACGAGAAAGCGTCACAAAGGGAGAAAGCAGAAAGCTGTGGCATGGAGTGGCTGTAAATGGATTAAAGAGGCCTGAGATGTTTTTAGAATTATGTTGCCTCAATATTCTGTGCTCACACATTTAATTGAACCAGCAGTGAGATTGAAAGTAGAACTTTGGGTCCCGGGATGTTTTTATTCACAAATTAAGCACTGTTTCCCAGTGCTGTTTATGTTCAGCACATAATCTTTACTGTGAATGATTAATGTGAATTGTGAAGAGTAATCTCCCTCCTTGCACTTTCCCGGCTGCTTCATCCTCCTCCTGATTGCATAGGGAACATATGAAGGATTTAGATGTATAATAATACATCCAGGCAATACATGGAGTTGGCGCCTGATCTCCCACCCTCAATCGTACACTAAAATGAGACTAAAGAATGAGGAGAACACTGTTTTACATTTGTCCTAAATAATAATGTCAACATTAATTTCTGAGATAAGTTATTGTGCCATAATTTTTACTTGTTACTCAGTTATCAATGGTTAGTTAGTTATCTGTGTCTGTCAGAAATTGTTTGGCTTGTACTAGATTAGTGAATATCCTAAAGGCCCCTTGCCAACAAAATTTCATTAAGCCCCAGATATATTCTTCAACATAAAGCTTGAAAATCAGGAATTAAGACTCTCATTTCTCATCGCCTGTTAGCTCTTTTCCACACTTGGGGCCAGATGTATGAAGAAATGGCATTGCGAATCGCAAATAGCAATTTTTAAGAAATCGCTACTTCCGAGTCACAGTAGGCCATGTACCATAATTGCTATTCGGAATATTTGTGGTTTGCGGGCCCAATTACCGAATCGCAATTTGCATTTTCGCAAATTGCGATTCAGTAATTGAAAATCGCGAATTGCGAGGAATTGCGAGAAATTGCGAGAAAGCACACCTGGAGGAGCCTGATGACATCACAAGCAGGAAGTGAGTCATCCCAGGCAGTTTCAGGTGCCACACCCAAACCAGCATCCAGAGAGAGTCAGCCCAGCAACACTGAGCAACACTCTGAAGGAGGCAGCACACCTGAATAACCATGGACACCTCAGCCCAAGGAAAGGAGAAGGGAGAAAGAAAGCGGAAGCTCAAATTTAGCGAGCAAGAGCTGGAGGTGCTGACAAAGGAGGTGGTCAGGAGCCATGACCGGCTTTTTGGCAAAAGCTCACTCCAGGTGCCGGAGAGTGAGAAAAGGAGACTCTGGGCAGACATACAAACTAAGATCTGCGCTATTGGAGTGGCACAGCGCTCGGTCGAAGAAATTAAGAAGAGGTGGTATGACCTGCGGTCTGTGCCAAGGAGAGGGTGGCAAGAAGACTGCAGGAGGCCAGGAGCACAGGAGGCGGTCCACCCACAGAGTCACCATCCACCCCGCTAGAGGACCTAGTGGAGTCCACATTCCTCCCTGAAGCAGTGAGTGGGGTCACAGAGATAGACACCTCCGGCACACCAAGTACCAGCAAAGGTAAGTGCAATATTGAATTGTGACCACATATGTGTATGCACAAAATCCCCTTAGGAATTCACAACTAATGTAAAACATTGTTAGAAGTAGTCCATTCCACATCTTAGAAGCAGCACAACAATGCATTATGGGAGTGGCAGTCCACAACCCAAAGCTTAAAGTAGCACATACAATGTAATTAAGTAGAGCGACACCTAAAAGAACACAACACCCACAACACAGTGAAGAGAAGTACCTATACCCTTATTACCATTGTGTGACCGTAATTGTAACAAACATAACAGACATGTTGCATATTGTCGTTGCAGGTGGGCCAGGCCTAGCAGCCACAGCATGTGCCAGCTTAGGGGAGACTGACACCCATCCAGCCTCAGACACAAACACGAGTGGATCTCTGACCATAGCGCCACTCCGACACAGGCCCAGGGCACTACCACTGCCAGAGCTCAGTCAGGACTCCGATAAGCAGCATGAAGGGCCACATACACCATCCCCAACTGGCATATGCACCCAGATGCAAGAGGGCAGTTTGCAGCAGAGCATAGGACAACGCAGGATTGCTGCTAATGCAGGTGCACAGGCGTATGAGGCAGGTGAAGGAACCTCCTTCTTCGGTGGCCTGGAGGCGGCTATGTTGAAGCAGCAGCGCCTGCAGAACAAAAAGATCACTGCTTTACAAAAACAGATGCTGCGACATAATGCCAACATGGCGGGCCTGCATTCCCAGCTGAAGTGCCTGAATGCAAATATAGAACAGCTGCATGAGGGACAGGTGCAGGCATCGCAGGACACAAGGGAGCTCACTTCTACTGTGTGTGAACTATGCCAGGAGCTGCGCCATGACAGGGTGAGCGACCGCAGGCAGGAGCGACGCTTCATGAACATGTTCAGGGGATTTTGTAACTCTGTCACTAGGCTGGCCAATTCAACCTCACAGATTTCACGTTGTGCAGTGGCTGCACAGGTGGAGGCAGCACGCAGCAGCAGGGATGGGGCTCACGGACTAGTCCAAATCACAAATGTGATTGACAACATCATGGGACAGAGGTCAGCCACACCTAGCGAGCTTGGACTGGGGGACACAACGAGGACACTTCCAGCCTCAGCAGCCTAGCTATGCCCGCAATGGACACCAGACAGCACAGTGCCAGGCACAGCACTGCCACTGAGGCAGACAATCGAGGTGCCAGTGAAGCAACTGGGTCCCCAAGTGGTGTGCGTGGCCACAAGAAGTAACTGTAGCGGCTAGAGGGGTAATGAGTACACTATGAAGTAATAGTGCTTTACTCTGAACTTCTATTGTTTCTATTTTTTTACTCACTTTGGTTGGTATTCGTTGGACTAACATTACCTGACATTAAGGTAATACATTTACTTCACTACAGGTACATTTGTCAGCGCATTTGTCTTATTCATACTTACATCTGAAATGGTTGTGTGTGATGTCAGCACGCCTTTGCCTTCCCTCTGCTGCAGTGGTCCTGTCTGCTGGCTGTAGAGGTGGTATGGGATCATCATCCTCATCAGATTCAGTATCACATATTTCTACAGGTATGCCCCTGGTGGTAGCCAGATTGTGCAAGATTGCACAAGTAGCCACTATTCTACATGTCGTCTCTGGGCTATACTGTAGTGCCCCTCCACTTTTGTGGAGGCACCGGAAGCGATTCTTCAGCAGTCCAAAGGTGCGCTCCACCACTTTGCTGGTCGCCCTGTGTGCTGCATTGTATCTCCGTTCTGCTGGTGTAGCAGGATTTAGATAGGGCGGCATCATGTAGGTGCGCACTGCGTAGGCACTGTCTCCTGGAAGGGACAGAGGGTATGATGAGTAAGTGAGCCATCTGACATCAGCACGCCATCAATGCGCCACTGTACAGAGGTACAATACCTAGTAGATGTCCTTCTCCAAACTCCCCAGCTAGCAGTCTTGTGTGAATGCCGCTATGGCGAAAGATGTACGAATCACGTGTGCTCCCTGGGCATCTGGCCACAATATCAGTAATGATGTATGACCCATTGCATATCACCTGTATATTCATGGAATGTTGGTATTTACGGTTGCGGTACACAGACTCTGTGGCTGATGGTGGACAGATTGCTACATGTGTCCCATCTATGGCACCTAGGACTTGGGGGAACTGTGCTATCTGGTAAAAATCTATTTTTGTCTGCTGTATTTCCTGTGGGGTGTGGAGGAATCCGATGTACTGGTGTATCCTGCTCAGCATGGCGTTAATAAATGCATTGAAAAATCTAGAGAGGGTACTCTGTGATACCCCTCCAGCTGCTGCTATGACCCCTTGATAGCTCCCTTAGGCAAGTAGGTGGAGGGAGCATAATACCTGCACATGGGTGTGGATACTATGAGTCCTATCTGTTCTGCGCTGCAGTATGGGTTGTAGCTCAGCTATCAGATCAAGTATCATGGCTGAGTTCAAACTATACCTCTCAAATATTTCCTCCTCAGTCTGGTCAAAAAGTGCAATGCGCACTCTGAAAATGCGCTCCTGTCTCCTCCTCCCTCTCCTCAAACCTGCCAAGATCCTCATCCTCCTTGCCATGACGTAGAGTGCAGCCATTGTGGAAAAGAGTCTGAGGCATTCTGGGCCTCTTTATATAGGTTGCACCTGGTTACCACCTGGTTTCACTTGGTGGTATTTTGCATGTGCAAAATGCCATTCTGCGAAAAATCGCAATTTGCAATTTTTTGATGCACTGATTTGCGACTTGGATTTTGCGAATCACATTTTGCGCCTTGCAATTTCCTACTGGAAATACCAAATCGCAAAATGCGACTCTCAAAACCAGGTCGCAACACTAAAAGTCACAATTTTTGCGATTTCTTATTTTTGGTCTGCGAATGCCTTTCAAGCATCGCAGACCACGTTTTTGCATTCGCAAACGGCCGAATTTTGCGATTCGCACCGTTTGAGAATGCAAAAAGGTTTCATACATCTGGCCCTTGGTCTTGAAAAATGGAGAAGAAATATCCTTCTTGAGTGTGGATCCTTTCACTCTTCCTGCTAATTACATGATTTGTTATTTGAAGTCTGGAGATAAAATAATGATAGAGGTTTACTTTTAGGTTTTGGGTGTCTTATGGATTTCTATGGCTCTTGCATATGAAAAATGTGAAAATGGAGTGGTTAAAGTGGTGAAAACATCTGAAGTTCCATTGAGTACGTACCAGAGAAGAGTATTAGAAATCCAGGGGATGACATTAGAGTCAGTTCCTTTGGCTCTTTCTGGAATTCCAGTTAGGAGAAGGATAGAATGCCTGGATTGATTGTTGAGGTCTTTGTATTTTTGTGCATGAAGGGATACTTGTTTGGCAATTATTAATGAATACTCCTTAGTCTCTGTTTCCAAATGTGAAATAGTTTTTTTGATTTCTTCATTTGTTACATTGAAGGAGATTGTTGATCTGCTATTGAATGTACCTTGTGGGTCATGATTTCAACACTGAAAGCTTGTTCAACTTGACCCTTCTTGATTGAACAAATATCGTTTATGATTGTTTTGAGCATGGATATCGTTGATCTGGGCTATGAGGATTGTGTGGAGCAATCTCTGTACATGATAAATGAGGGGTAGAAGCCATGACATCAGAAAAAGGCAAATCGAAAGTGTTCAATTGTTTAGTGGAACTTACCTTGTTGCCCAGATGCAGCCAAGAGCAGTAAGTGATTATCGTTAGGATCCTTGGACCTAGAAGAGGCATTGTGTAAAACATGAAGCATATTCAGTCTGCTTGTCTAAGCCCATCCAAGATCGCTCCTTGATTGTCTTTGTTTGAGCAGCATTTTGAACTTTTATCTGGGCTTCCGACAACCCTGGGTTTTAATAGACAAACTGTCAATGCTTATTTCTTTAGGATGATTTGATGCTGTCAGACTTGTCCTCTGTAGAAAACTGGAGCATGCACCAGGACTGTGAAAGCTGGTGACTTGTGGACGATATGTTATTATGTCCTTTGGGGAATTCTTGAGTTTGTTTTGAGGCAACTCGTTTAGTCTAGGAGCTTTCTTAGTCTGTGCAAAATCAGTGGTTTTTAGACAGTTTCTTCCATCCAGTGCATTTGCAGACACCATCTTTGGTGGTCTTTCTAGCAAATGGGGTATTGACTCATAACCCAGGGGTCTGGGTATATATATTGTCAGACACAATTGGTCCCGGGGGTAGTGTAGCCCTTAACTTCCACGGCATTTTATTGTATATAGAGCAAGTGTTTTAGAAGGAAATAGTGATGGAAATTATATGGTTTTATTTGAGGTTGAAAAAACCCAACTATAATGACATAAAATATGTAAGGTGCTCCAGTGTGTTTGCGGCGCAGTGTGCAAGGTGACAAGGTGAAAAAAGTGTGCAAATACTATATACATATATACATATGTGACTGGAAGAAATGATTGTGTTGTCCTGTGATGTCTATCTTTTTAGATATCTGTAGGAGGCTGGCCTGGCTTATAGTGGGTACCTGATGGTACTTACACCTTGTGCCAGATCCAGTTATCCCTTATTAGTAGATTAGTAGTGTTCCAGCAGCTTAGGCTGATAGCAGTAGCTATAGCAGAGCAGCTTAGGCTGCACTAGGAGACATGCAAAGCTCCTACTATACTACTTATATCATATAGCACTATATCATAAGAATCACAATACTCAGAGTTACTAAAAATAAAGGTACTTTATTTTAGTGACAATGTGTCAGAAATATCTCAGAGGATATACTCCCTTAGGAGGTAAGTAAAATACACAAAATACACACACGAAGCAAAATCAGGTAAGTAAACAGTTAGAAAAGTAGTGCAAACACTGTAGAATGCAATAGGATGCAATAGTCCTATGGGCAACACAAACCATATACTAAGAAAGTGGCATGCGAACCAGTTAGGGACCCCAGGCCTAGTGTAGTGTGTAGAGGGTTGTTGGGAGTGTAAGAAAACACTAAGGGTGTCCAAGATACCCCACCTCAAGACTCTGAAAAGTAGGAGTAACGTTACCCTACTTCCCCAGAAACACACTAAAGTCTTGATAGGAGATTCTGCAAAGACAACAACTGACTGCAAAGCACTGAAGATGGATTCCTGGACCTGAGGACCTGCAAAGGAAGGGGACCAAGTCCAAGAGTCACAAAAGTGTCAGGGGGGCAGGAGCCCACTAAACCCTGGATGAAGGATCAAAATGGCTGCCTCTGGGTGGAAGAAGCTGAAGATTCTGCAACAACTGAAGTTTCCAGGAACTTTTCCTTTGCACAGAAGATGTCCTACGGCATGCTGGAGGATGCAGAGTTGTTTCCATGCAGAAAGACCACAGCCATGCCTTGCTAGTTGCAAAGGTTGCAGTTGAAGAAAATGGGTGCTGCCTGGGCCCAGGAAGGACCAGGAGGTCGTCTCTTGGAGGAAGACACAGAGGGGGCGCTCAGAAATACAGAGAGCCCATGCAAAAGCAGGCAGCACCCGCAGAAGCTCTTGAACAGGGGTTCAAGAAGTCTGAGCACGGCAGTCATCTCAACACTACAAAGGAGGGTCCCATGAAGCCGGTGGTCAACTCAGCGAGTTGAGCAATGCAGGTCAGAGTGCTGGGGACCTGGGCTATGCTGTGCATGAAGGATTCCTTGCAAAAGTGCACAGAAGCCCTAGCAGCTGCAGATCACGCAGTACAAAGGATTACTGTCTTCCGTGGGGAGGCAAGGACTTAACTCCACCAAATTTGGACAGATGGACCACTGGACTGTCGGAGTCACTTGGATTCAGCTCCTGTGTTCCAGGGACCATGCTCATCAAGATGAGAGGGGACCCAGAGGACCAGTGATGCAGAAGTTTGGTGCCTGCGTTAGCAGTGGGAAGATTCCGTCGACCCACGGGAGATTTCTTCTTGGCTTCCAGTGCAGGGTGAAGGAAGACAGCCCTAGGAGCATGCACCACCAGGAAACAGTTGAGAAAGCCGGCAGGATTAGGCGGTACAATGTTGCTGGTAGTCGTCTTGCTACTTTGTTGCGGTTTTGCAGGCATCCTGGAGCAGTCAGCGGTCGATCCTTGGCAGAAGACGAAGAGGGAGATGCAGAGGAACTCTGGTGAGCTCTTGCATTTGTTATCTGACCAGAAACCCACAGGAGAGACCCTAAATAGCCCTCAGAGGAGGATTGGCCACCTAACCAGGTAGGCACCTATGAGGAGGAGTCTCTGACGTCACCTGCTGGCACTGGCCACTCAGAGTCCTCCATTGTGCCCTCACACCTCTGCATTCAAGATGGCAGAGATCTGGGACACACTGGAGGAGCTCTGGGCACCACCCCGGGGGTTGTGATCGACAGGGGAGTGGTCACTCCCCTTTCCTTTGTCCAGTTTCGCGTCAGAGCAGGGGCTGGGGGATCCCTGAACCTGTGCAGACTGGCTTATGCAAGGAGGGCACCATCTGTGTCCTTCAAAGCATTTCCTGAGGCTGGGGGAGGCTACTCCTCCCCAGCCCTTAACACCTATTTCCAAAGGGAGAGGGTGTAACACCCTCTCTAAGAGGAAATCCTTTGTTCTGCCTTCCTGGGACTGGGCTGCCCAGACCCCAAGAGGGCAGAAGCCTGTCTGTGGGTTGGCAGCAGCGGTAGCTGCAGTGAAAACCCCAGAAAGCTAGTTTGGCAGTACCCGGGGTCCATGCTGGAGCCCCGGGGAGGCATGGGATTAGCACCACAATATCAGATTTGGCAAGGGGGAACAATTCCATGATCTTAGACATGTTACATTGTCATATTTGGAGGTACCATTGTGAAGCTACATATAGGTATTGACCTATATGTAGTGCACGTGTGTAATGGTGTCCCTGCACTCACAAAGTCTGGGAAAAGTGCCCTGAACAATGTGGAGGCACCTTGGCTAGTGTCAGGGTGCCCTCACACTTAGTATCTTTGCACCTAACCTTCACTAAGTGAGGGTTAGACATATAGGTAACTTATAAGTTACTTAAGTGTAGTGTAAAATGGCTGTGAAATAACATGTACGTTATTTCACTCAGGCTGCAGTGGCAGTCCTGCGTAAGAATTGTCTGAGCTCCCTATAGGTGGCAAAGGAAATGCTGCAGCCCATAGGGATCTCCTGGAACTCCAATACCCTGGGTACCTATACTATGGAATTATAAGGGAATTATAAGGGTGTTACAGTGTGCCAACACAATTGGTAAAAATGGTCACTAGCCTGCAGTGACAATTTTAAAAGCAGAGAGAGCATAAGCACTGAGGTTCTGGTTTGCAGAGCCTTAGTGACACAGTTAGACACCACACAGGGAACACATTCAGGCCACAAACTATGAGCACTGGGGTCCTGGCTAGCAGGATCCCAGTGAGACAGGCAAAAACAAACTGACACACAAGTACAAATGGGGGTAACATGCCAGGCAAGATGGTACTTTCCTACAATATCCACATCCACATTTGACCAAGTTGAATACCAGTCCACAATTCTATGTTTTGTCAATGTTTCAACTGTATTGTAGGATTAATCAAAGCAGGGTCATCATCAGGATGAAGATAATCTATGTGGAGACACCAGGAATAGGCGTAGTTGATCACCCTCTGTGGTCCACAAGAGACCCAGAGAAACTGACTTTCCTGCTGTTTTTACAAGTGAGCTGGCATTCCAATACAATAAAAGTAAGAAATCCAGGCAATCGGGTGAACAGATCTCGCTATGTGTTGCCAGAGCGCGCCAAAGTTTGCGCTATGAGGACCAGGGGGACGCAACACCATGCCGGGATTGAAACAGCCGAGTTGTGAAGTTTGTGAGGAGTTTGGTTGGGTATAAAAGGATACTTTGATGAATGTATCATGTTGATTCTCCTGATTGATCTCATGTACGTAAGTGAGACCTCATATGGTTGTGTTGCTGGTAGTGCTTAATAGCACTCCTTCATTCTTTGAATGATTTGTTTCTAATTGACTTGGGGTGGAATATCACATGCCAGCATATATTGTTCCTTTTCTCTAGTAGTGTTGTCCAATTTCTTTGTTGGTTTATTAATAATACTGTTGTCATCATAATTATTCATCATTTCAGATAATCCAGCCGTTGGAATTTTCTATGTTTCAAGGCGAACTGTGCCTTTGCCCCCGTTGAGCTGGTGGTAATCTGTGGATGTTAGTTTACTAATAATGTTAGGTCTTGAGGCAGATAGGTCACATTTTATGTCTGGCTCCAACCATTGGCCTTTGGAAGCTCTGAAGTCACTTGTTCTTTATTTGACTATGACTGTTGGCTGTATGTGCCACCTTTCAATGGGAGGGTTTCACTGCCAACTGTCTTTCAGGTGACTGCTAGAGTTTCTCTAATTTTCTTTTTAGTATCATTCATTGCCAGCCTCCTATTTTCTTCAGGAGCACAGGTGCATGAAAAGTCAAGTTATACAGTCCTTCATGTCTTACTCACCATCATCCATACTGGAGTCTGTCTGATGTCCATGGAACTAAGCATGAAGCAGACAGCATTCTGCAGTGGTACAGGTGAGGCACAGTTTCTGTGGTAGAAACGTTGCGGTAAGAACATAATTAAGCACCTATATTAGCGAATCATTCTTAGCTAAAGCTCTGAGAGCTGGTCATGGGACCAGCGCTATATAGCCTTTCATCCTCGAACCTCAATGTATTTATTAACAGAAAATTGCCGATCAAAATACCAGACAGAATCACCAAAACGTGTCAAAGCATCTTATCTTAACAAATGTCAACAAAACGTAACAGGTGTGGACAAAATGTCTGCATACAAAATTACATCATTAATTCCCCCCTCCCCTTGCTTCTGCCCACGGAGCTGCAACTGAACAAGTTAGCCTCACCTCAACTGGAAAACGTAACAATATACGCAAGACTCTATCAGCCTCAGAAACAGTTTTTATTACCCACCTGCTTAAACTGTCGATCAATGGCTTTTTACCCTCAAACCCAAAAGTAACACACACTGCTTAACATGTTTTAAATAACATTATTTTTTGAATATAAATTAACAGTGCTCTATACAAATATAGTGAATATGAAACAACTTCTTCTGGAGTTTGGGGATAATGGAATAAAATGCTGAACCTTTGCTGTGCTCCAAATGCTCCAAAGAAAGTTGTGAAATAACTTTGGAATAGAATGTTGTGTCTGATCTGAAAACAACCTGATCCGGAAAAAAACATAAAAATGGTGAACTAGACATGAGAGCTCAAATCTCTGGGCTGACAGGGTCACCACCAGGAACAAACTTTAAATGTAAGAAATGACGTCTAAATTGAATCCAAAATCTAAAATAGACCCTTTTGAGGGCAGGCAGTCCTAACTGCAGGTTCCATGAAGTTAACAATTGCTCAAATTCTTCAGTGAGTGAGTTACATATGATTTAAGATGCTCATGTTTCTCTTAAAGCCATAATAGGCACCCAATGGACCCGTCAAAGATGAGGTAGACAAATGTAATATAATCTATCTGTCGAGGAAACTGAAATATGAAATGGATTGCACAATTTTGCACTTCTGTGTCCAGTAATGCTGTCCTTTACCCCCACGTAGCCGGCATATGTTGCCATTGCTTCTAGGGAGAAAGTAACTAATGAAAACCTTTTAAAAGGTGAAAGAGATCTATCTACCAAGTCAACTGCTGTTTTATGTTGCCAGAAACTAGCATCATCCACTCCTGTGTTTCCGGAAACCGATAAATCACTATGTGGTACATTAAGGGCATCAGATGAAGTCCGGCCCACATTACCACTGCTGTGGCTCAGAAAACAAAGCCATTGTCGAGCTGGCACCTGACTTGCTTTCAACATCTGCCCCAATAACAGCTGGAGTTTAAGAGACCAATGGGTTTAAGAGGTCGATCTAAGTACATCGCACCATCTACCATATTCAGGGACTGGAGTTTAATGTGCATTTCTTCTCTGTGGGACTACCAGGAAAGTCTGGCGCTCCTGAACAGAAATAAATAAATAAAAATGACTCCCACTACCTGGGTGGAAACGTAGATGCTGTCAGGCTAGTTTATTTGTTTTTTTTTTAAAAACTTTAGGGACTCACTGAGAGTTGTGGAGGCAGCCGCTTGCAACATAGTAGCGGCTCAACTTACAATAGCTCCAGAGAACCAGCTGCTGGGGTGGCTCCTCTGATGTAATAAACATCTCGGTCAGGCAGTCGGAGATCTCTAAATATGGTTCACAGCAGTTCACCAAGTTGATGTAGGCAATGACCTCCGACCCCCTGGTAGTTGGCACTCTGAATGAGATTCTAAGCTTTTTGCCAAATCTATGTCCATTTCAAAAGCAGTTTCACTCACTTGTATCAGAAAATGTTCTTTAAAAAGAATCATATGGAAAATGGTTTCCAAATATTCAGAATTCTTTTCTTAGCCATCAGTCTCCACTTTCCAGTTACAGGGGGCTTGCAAACGCTGTATTTTAGGTCCATATAATCATTTTCAGTTACAAATGGTTCCTGGAATTTATCTGCAGTAACTCCAACTTCCCTATTTTGTGGGCCCTTCTTCGCTCCCTAGACACAGGGTAGAAGCTTCACACTGAAAGGCTGAATAGTTTTTTTACTTGCAACAGGTCTAATCGTCCTCTTTAAAGAAGAGAAAACACAATTTCTTAGTCATCAGGCCATCTTGCATCTCAAGCTTCAGGAGAGTCTCTCCAGGCAAGCAGGCTCCATTTGACAATACATGGGCCCCTTTATTATGGCACAACAAGAAGGCATCTTTCTTAACCTGGTGTTTAGCCTTTGAGACAATTCTTTCTGACATCATGTATAAGGGATATTGGAATTCTTCAGACTGAAGCAGGCTAATGTTCTTTTCTTCTCTAGCAACCAGTTCTCTATTTGAGAGCAATCATGCATAGATTTTAAAAGAATAAAGTCTGTGATTGGTAATAGTTTCTGAGCAAATGCACCTAGAGTTCTTGCAGTATCTTAACTTGATATTTTCAGCAGACTGACTCAGTACAGTCTTCTGAGATGCGATTGTCTAGAGTTTTTTAATGTCAAAAACCACGTTTCTTGCATTTTCTTTCCCACGTTCTCCTTTCAAAGTCTCTCAGTACCGGATCAGTTCTACTTCTTAGTAGAAGCTTTTCACTGCACCCATAAAGAGCCCGATTATGTCCCTGCACAAAAACAGATCAAGGCCTAGGTGTGATAAGTAATACACGTGGAAAGCGATGTGAAAAAAATGCAGTGTTGCATTGTCAGGACAGAAAACTGCACCACACCAGATTCCTAGTGACCGATCGATCATTTCATTGGCAACCTTTAAAATCTTCAAGCAAGAGGTCTATCTTTGCAGAGATGTCAGACATAAACATAAATACAGAAAGGTTCATAAATTAATAAACTATTTGCATAAAAATAGGACCAAAATCATTTCAAAATTAATTGATGAACAAACACATAAATAATTATGTAAATAAGTAAATATAATAACATTAACTAAAAGAAAAAAACACATATTTGTTTGCACAGAGAGACATTTACAAAGCATCTTCTTTAGTTCAATAGCTCTGTATTTAATTAGCACTTTTGAGAGAGCTTCGCAGAACATCAACCCATATCTTTTTTATTTATAAGTCCTCTGTTATGTTTCGTTTAACATCATTCTGAATTACAGCAAGTAAGAAATACTAATTCATAAACAGAGTAACAGGAAATATTATTTCCATTATCATCCAGCAGCACTGCCAGTGACTAAATCAAAATCAATAGCTTTCTCAGCATGCACCATAATTAAAGAAAAAGGTTGATTAATGCTAGGACATATTCCATTAAATTCGATGTTTCGGGTATTGCAATCCAGAAAATATGCGCATAACAAAAATATAGTACTGCGGTAGAAAAATACTTTAAAATATGTTCTGCCAAGTACAATAATAATCAACATTGTTTCGAAAATATAATAAGATATTATGTGGAAATAGTTGTCAAAGTGGTCCATAGAGGAGGTATACTGGGTTGAAACTCTTTAGCTTACTTCTCACGTTTGTCTCGCAATAATTGTAAAATGCCTTTAAAACACCATAATCACAACCAGTGGTACGAAACATGCACTGACAGGTGATTCTAAACCTGGAGAAAATATGATGAAAAAATGTGTGCACAAGGTTGGAAGTTATTGCTCCTCAAAACAAAAGGAAAGGGGGCTATGGTCTTCAGGCTTCGAAGCGTGAGGTGAAAGATTGAAGAACATCCCCCCCCACGCAATCCTATTTGACTGTGAAATATTGGGCCCGATGTACGACGCCTTTGTGCAGTTGCAAACGGCGAAAATCGCCGTTTGTGACAGCAAAATGAGCAGCTACGATGTACCATTCCTATTTTGTGAGTTGGTATGCAATTACCACTCGCAAAATAGGGATTGCGCATCACAATTAGGAAGGGGCGCCCTGATGACATCCCTGCTAACAAGCGACTCGCAGGAGGATGTATGATTGTTTCGTGACTGTGAATGCAGTTGTAAAACACTCACAGTTAACAGCAATTTCAAATTGGTGTTAACCCATTCGCAAAAGGAAAGGGGTCCCCACGGGACCCCTTCCCCTTTGTGAATGGAAGCGAAAATATTTTTTTCGTTCGAAGCAGGCAGTGGTCCTACAGACTACTGCTTACTCTGAAAAAATTAAAAGAAAACTTTTTGTTAGTCTTTTGTTAAATACATCCTGTTATTCTTTAAGGAAAATGGGCTGCATTTAAAAAAGAAAAGCTTTGATGTAAAAGCAGTCACAGACATGGTGGTCTGCTCTCCTCAGCCGGCCACCATCCATGTGAGTCTGACCTTTACTAATGGGGTCGTAAATCGTGACCTACCTCAGGAATATTGATGAGGTTGGTCATTTGCGACCCCACTGGAAATCGCAGTGTTATTGACACTGTTGTGCGTTTGGTTTTGCTACTCGCAAATGAATCACAAATTGCGAGTCGCAAAACATATGGTTATACATCTGACCCATTGTTTTCAGTACACAAGCATGTCCCTGGAGATAAGTGTGCTGCCAAGGAATGGATGAGAGTTTGGACAGATGTTGTGCAAGTTTACACAGTGGATAGTGACACTCGGATACAGTGGCACAATCACAAAACTTTCATGCAATGCAGGGCAGCAATCAAGTTGCTGCACTGTGTTACGTGAAAGGGAGGTGTTTGACCTGACAGCCTTAGGGTGGTCCTCCCCCAACTTTTTGCCTGTCTCTTTCCATTTTTCTGACCCTGTTTTTGCTAGTTTTAGGACTCTGAGCACTATACCACGGCTGACCAGTGCTAAAGTGCATGTGCTCTCTCCCCTAAACATGGTAACGTTGGTTCCTTCCCAGTTGGCATATTTAATTTACTTGTAAGTCCCTAGTAAAGTGCACTAGAGGTGCCCAAGGCCTGTGAATAAAATGCTGCTAGTGGGCCTGCAGCACTGGTTGTGCCAGCCACAAAAGTAGCCCCTTGCCATTGCAAGGCCTGTGTGTATAGTTTCACTGCCACTTTGACTTGGCATTTAAAATTACTTGCTAAGCCATAAACTCCCCCTTTTCTCCATACAAGTCACCTCTAAGATAGGCCCTAGGTAACTCATACGGCAGGGTGCTATGTAAGTAAAAAGTAGGTCATTTACTTATGTGTTTTACCTGTCCTGGTAGGGGAAAACTCACACATTTTTCTTCCACTACTGTTAGGCCTGCTCCTGTCATAGGCCAGCATTAGAACTGCTCTTATATATTTTTAAGTGGTAGATTCTGATCTGAAAGGAGTAGCCCTATCATGTTCAGAATGACAAAATGGTAATATAAAATCCTGCTTACTGGTGAGGTTGAATTTAGTATTACTATTTTAGAAATACCACTTTTAGGAAGTGGGCATTTCTCTGCACTTAAGGACATCTGTGCCTTACAGCCGGTCTCCAATCCATGTCTGGTCAGTGCTGGTTAACAGCTCCCCTTGTGCATTCCACCCAGACAGCCATAAACACAGGACATTCAGTCACGTCTGCACTCATCTGCATACTGAATGGGTCTCCCTGGGCAAAAATGGTGGGGGGGAGGGCTCTCTCTTACACTTCAAAGACCAGTGTGTGAGACAAAGGACTGATAACCCTGCCAGATAGGACTGGGCTGAAAGGGGAACATGTTCACTTCAAAACTACTCTTTGAAGTTTCCCCCACTTCCCTTTTGAGTACATATACTGGGTCTCTTGCCCACCAAATCAGACACTACTGGACTTACACTTGGACTCTGTTAGAGCGGCTGCCTGGCTCTCAAAACACTCATCTTTAGTGCTTTGCTGAGAAGGACTGCTACCCGGCTCAATGCCCTGCTGCTTGCTGACCTCTGACTCTGCTCGAATGACTCTGCCTTCCCCACTAGTGCTCTCCAAGGGCTTGGATTGAGCTTGCCTCCTGTTCCTAAGTCTCAGGGCCAACACAGACTTCATCTACTAGCTTCTAGCTAGTTCACTGACTCCAACACCAATGCCACTGCCCTTCACAGCACAGCTGCCTGTTCAGGCTCTATGGTCCTGACCTCACACAGCGACAGCAGCCTGAAACGCAAGTCCGACATAGCTGCAGCACCGCTGACGTACCACAGTGTGATCGCGGCACTGCAAGCTCGACTCATGACACCTTGACTGAACTGATTCATCGACCCTGCCAGGTCACAACGAATTGACGCCTTGCCACTGACGCCACACCAGTTCCCCAGCAACTGGATGGAACCGATGGGTTACCTCCCTTGCCTTTCAGTACAGAAAAGATGCCTCACCTCCACGGACGCTGCAAGGGACTGACACCTCACTGGCTTCATCGATGCCTCTTCTCCATGACTCCATGCAGCGTCTTTGCTTCTTTGTTTTCAAAGGTACTGTGCCTGGGGGTCTCTGACCAGCACCAGTGGCGTCAGACTATTGGGAACGACTCCATCAATAACGTTGTGATAGCCCCAGTTGGAGCTATTGTGTTTCTAAGCACTTCATTGGCATTTAATCTTAAAAAATGATATCTTGGCTTGCACATAGAGGTTTTTTGACATTTTCCCTTAATTTTATTCACATAAATATTATCTATTTTCCTAACCTGGTGTAGAGTGCTTTTGTGGTGTTTTCACTGTGTTACTGTATTAGTTATTGCACAAATACTTTAAGCATTGCCTTCTAAGTTAAGCCTCCCTTCTCTGTGCCAAGCTACCAGAGGGTGAGCACAGGATATTTTGGGTTGTGGTGTGACTTACCCTGACTAGGATTATGGTCCCTACATGGACAGGGTGCATACCTCTGCCAACTAGAGACCTCAGTTTCTAGGGAGCAGTAACGCTCTAGATTTACAAAGATATGAAGTATTTCTCCTCTCCCATTGTGCGGGTACACTCGGTGGAGTCTAGCACTAATGCTGGCACCCTAGTTCAAGGGTGCATGCATTACAGGCAGGGTTGTTTTTGTGCAGAAAAGGACACCTTCCTGTAGAAAAACAATCTTTGTAGGGTCCTTAGAGGCATTATTCTCTTTCTATGTGTGCCTGCGGAATGCAACAGAACTGGCAAGAGGAAATAACGATGAGGAGATATTTTTCCTCATTTCACCTTACGTGGGTAGGCGTACATTTTGATGCATTCCTAGATTTACACCCATGCTCCAATCATGATACTACTTCCAATCTGAAATGTAACATAAAAAGCAGCTACCTTCCATTACATTTCTTTACAAAACCACACAAGGCCACACAAATTAGGCCTTCTATGGCTTTGTAAAAAATGCAGGAGCCTTTGCGTTGTGCTTGCTTCACCTTGTATGACAAAAGGATAAGGCAAAGGCTTAATAAATTTAGGCCACAGACTGTATCTATATAGCCTATTTCCAATGTATGTACTCTTCCTGGGTGTGTGTTTGTTTACCCTGTTTGTTTCTCCTCATGGTGAGAAAGAGGCAACGAAGGAGCAACACCTATGGGGAGATGAAGGAGGGTAAATGGTGGAAGGGCCAGAAACAGTGATGCAGAATGTGAACGGCAAGTGTGGAAAAATACCAGGAGATGAAGAATGAAGCCAGTCCTCCCTCATGTAGAAGCAAATAAGGAGAGGCAAGTACAGGGGAAAGCACTGACAAACCACAGTTGTGAATTTTTTGAAGTTAAGAATTGGCAACATAGGGCCTCTAGACTGCAACAGGAAAATACATGGTGACCATATTTGAAGGAGAATAAGAAGGAAACTGCTCTTCAGAAAGTAACATAGGATGTGTGAGTCTAGCATTGAGAGAGCCTCACTTTGACTTTAGAGCATGAAGGAATGCCATACACGTTAAAGCTCAGGAAGGCGTTCATGGGTCTAGAAGGTACACTGACCTCTAACAGATGAAGTGAAGCAAAGAACAGTCAATAGCTGTGAAAAAAAGAAATAAAACATTAGATCCAGGAAAATTCTGTATATTAACTCTTTCTTTTCAAGTTAAGAATGTGAGAATTAAATTATATAGTATAAAAGTGGGTAGGTAAAAGTAAACATGTTAAGTTGAACAACCTATGTTGTTCATTTCATGTGGGGGGGATATATAGACGGTGCTGATATTTTTCAATGGATATACTGTATAGTAGTTATATTGTATGAACTGATAAGAGATTTTGAGATGTGTCAGCTAAGAACTCAGGTATACGTTCTTTTCTGAAGGCAAATGTGAAATTATTAATGCGGTATTCTGGCTATTTCAGTCAAGTTATAAAGATTGAGTTACCTTGTCAACTGGATGGTGTGCAATATTTTTGCCAAAAACCTGGAACCAGAATTATTATTTGACCCTATTAGCAAACATCACAAATAGAGCTTTTATTATGAAGATTTGTAAGGGGTAGAAACAGAGGCTTGTGTTCTGTAGCTTGGTGAAATAAAACATGAAAAATGCAGTATCTTATCTGAACGTTTATTACTCCAATATCCCAAAGGAGAAAGATGAAGCTGTCTGAAATTTCTGATAGACATTGACCAAAGAACTGAAATTGAATCTTGATGGAGATCACATTTTACTAATACATTAGTGACATAGAAGTTAGCAAATGGTGACTTACAAACCTTTATTTAAAAACCTAACCGAGAAAATTAATGTGGAAATGTAACATGCGTGTTTGAATTATGGTGGACAGTGTGGCCTCCATTTGTATTTGACATCACGTTTTAAGCATGATTTTTTATTTGAGTGAATTACTGACATGAATTAATGCTCAAAGTATTATCTTTAAGAAGTAACAGAAAAAATGAAATATATTGTGAGAATTAAATGATCATGAATTGAGGGTACTTATATTGAATTAAATGTTTTTTTATTAGCATGAGTTACATGCATACAGAAAAATAAATGCACATTTAAAACTGTTTTAGTATGTCATAAATGATGTTTGCAATAAAATAATTTGCTTTGCATATTTAATTCAATTGTAAGGTGCAGAGTAGGATTTATGTCTTTTAATTGTATTAATGTGCATTTAGGATTTCTTAGCTGGACTAGGCGAAAGGCCACAGTCAAAAGTTCCATAAAGCTTTCCAAGCATTTGAGTCCTATTTGTAGTGAGCAGACAGGTTTGGTTTTGGTGCTTGCAATATTTGCATTGAGGTGTTGAGTGAGAGATGTATAAGAAGGCTCTGAAGTGATTAGCAGCTACAGAGTGAAGTGGGTGTGACATTTGGTCCGAGCTGGAATAAGTCAGTTGGTGAGAAAAGCTACGCACGGATTGATGGACAAGTCTGCGCTGCTATAGGTTGGGAACAGCGTGTGGAAAGGATTGTGGGATTGAGTATTTACTTCCTGGTTTCATAGAATTTGTGATTGTGAATTAATTCTGTGTAAAAATGAGGTTCTTTAAAGCTTTAAGGAGTGTGTTGAGAGGAGATGTTTTTATTTCAGTTAGAGAGGGTGAACCTACTCGACCTGAGGGTACACCAGCGTTTGAGGTCATGGAGGTGAGAGGAGTTTCAGCATGTATTTTGGTAAATCAATGGTGCAAAATAACTGAAAAGGAGGGTTCCTTAGCTTTTCCTTACTACAGAACATTTAATTTAAGAGTATTAGAGAATCTGAGAAGGGTGTTGTATGAATCAAAAACCCTTCCTAGACTTGCACAATTTGAAGTACTTGCTATTTGGGAATTAGTTGTGAGGCAGAAAGAGGCTCAGAAATTTAAAAGGAGAATGAGGAAAGCAGAAAAGATGTTGGCAGAAGCTAGATGGGATGAGGAACAGAGAATGTGGAGAGCAGATACATCACATGCAGTGAAGTTGTTACCAGCAACTATACAAGAAGGTGATGGAAGTATTAAATCTAAGGTTAAAAGAAATCTGAGGAAGATTCAGAAGAGAAGTTAGGGGAAAATAAAAAGATAGCAGACACTGATAATTAATTTGTTACAAAATCATCCCCTGCTGTATAATGCAGTCTAATCAGTAATTCAGAATGTAGTCCCAAGTATAGCCACAGTTCCAGTTGCTCAAAGTCAGGTTCATGTTATACCAAATGTACCTAAGTCTAATGTTGCACAGCTACCAGCGGTTTATCCAACAATTTCAGTTGTTAACACAGCCCAGAATACCACAGTTCCACTTATGCTACAGCCAACTCAAAACACAAGGATGACTAAATTTGAGTCAATGCCTAATGTACAGACACCTTCACAAGTTGTGAACCAGAGACAGACAAAGCCTTTGTATTCCCCATTGACTACACCTTGGAATGTTGCCCCGAATCAGTCAAATCAGCCTCTTGGTACAGTATTAACTGGTCATGTAAAGGATTAATGTTCCTGCCAAATCAAACAAATTTGTTAGGACCAGATGCATTGACAGTTCCTGTAACAACAGGTCCAGTTGTCCCATTGTATGCTCCAGGTAAGAATAAGAGTGGTTCCCAGACTTCCAAATCCAGTATCAGTTATGAATTCTCCTTTTGGAACTAATACAGAAATGGAGAGACTGAGCACTATTCTGCCAGCCATGACTCCTATGAATTCCTTTGGTCTTAACCAAACATGTGATATATTAGGTCTGCTAATTGATGTGGCATATCCTCCATGCTCTACAGGCTCATCAGTATTAGATCAGGAGCGGGCTATGAGAACATCCTGTATTTATCCACAGCCCCCATCTCGAGGAAATAACATTAGTTTACATGGATTATCAGCACAACAGTTAACTGAATGTTTAGACAGTTTAAATGAAAGACCAGTGTAAGGAAATGCCTCCTTGGCATGGTTACCCCCTGACTTTTTGCCTTTGCTGATGCCAAGTTATGATTTGAAAGTGTGCTGAGGCCTGCTAACCAGGCCCCAGCACCAGTGTTCTTTCCCTAACCTGTACCTTTGTTTCCACAATTGGCACACCGTGGCATCCAGGTAAGTCCCTTGTAACTGGTACCCCTGGTACCAAGAGCCCTGATGCCAGGGAAGGTCTCTAAGGGCTGCAGCATGTCTTATGCCACCCTGGAGACCCCTCACTCAACACAGACACACTGCTTGCTAGCTTGTGTGTGCTGATGGGGAGAAAATGACTAAGTCGACATGGCACTCCCCTCAGGGCGCCATGCCAACCTCACACTGCCTATGGCATAGATAAATCACCCCTCTAGCAGGCCTTACAGCCCTAAGGCAGGGTGCACTATACCATAGGTGAGGGCATAGGTGCATGAGTACTATGCCCCTACAGTGTCTAACCAAAACCTTAGACATTGTAAGTAGAGGGTAGCCATAAGAGTATATGGTCTGGGAGTCTGTCATACACAAACTCCACAGCACCATAATGGCTACACTGAAAACTGGGAAGTTTGGTATCAAACTTCTCAGCACAATAAATACACACTGATGCCAGTGTACATTTTATTGTGAAATACACCCCAGAGGGCATCTTAGAGATGCCCCTTGAAAACATACCCGACTTCCAGTGTGGGCTGACTAGTTTTACCAGCCTGCCACACACCAGGCATGTTGCTGGCCACATGGGGAGAGTGCCTTTGTCACTCTGTGGCTAGTAACAAAGCCTGTACTGGGTGGAGGTGCTTCTCAACTTCCCCTGCAGGAACTGTAACACCTGGCGGTGAGCCTCAAAGGTTCACCCCCTTTGTTACAGCGCCCCAGGGCACTCCAGCTAGTGGAGATGCCCGCCCTCTCCGGCCACGGCCCCACTTTTGGCTGCAAGGCCGCAGGAGATCATGAGAAAAACAAGGAGAAGCCACTGGCCAGTCAGGACAGCCCCTAAGGTGTCCTGAGCTGAGGTGACTCTGACTTTTAGAAATCCTCCATCTTGCAGATGGAGGATTCCTCCAATAGGATTAGGGATGTGCCACCCTCCCCTCAGGGAGGAGGCACAAAGAGGGTGTAGCCACCCTCAAGGCTAGTAGCCATTGGCTACTAACCCCCCAGACCTAAAACACACCCCTAAATTGAGTATTTAGGGGCTCCCAGAACCTAGCAAGATAGATTCCTGCAACTTAAGACGAAGACGAACTGCTGACTTGAAAGCCCTGCAGAGAAGACGGAGACACCAACTGCTTTGGCCCCAGCTCTACCGGCCTGTCTCCCCACTTCAAGAAAAACTGCACCACCCAGTTCCTCAGGGTCCAGCGACCTCTGAAGCCTCAGAGGACTACCCTGCATCTAAAAGGACCAAGAACTCCAGAGGACAGCGGCTCTGCTCCAAAGAAGAAACATCTTTGCAACAAAGAAGCAACTTTTAAAGACCACACGTTTCCCGCTGGAAGCGTGAGACTTTGCACTCTGCACCCGACGCCCCCGGCTCGACCTGCGGAGAAACAACACTACAGGGAGGACTCCCCGGTGACTGCGACCCTGTGAGTAGCCACAGTTGACCACCCTGAGCCCTCCCAGCGACACCTGCAGAGGGAATCCAGAGGCTTCCCCTGACCGCGACTGCCTGCTTCTAAGAACCCAACGCCTGGTAAAGACACTGCACCCGCAGCCCCCAGGACCTGAAGGATCCGACCTCCAGTGCAGAAGCGACCCCAAGGTGGCCCTCTCCCTTGCCCAGGTGGTGGCTACCTTGAGGAGCCCCCCTTGCCTGCCTGTTTCACTGAAGAGACCCCTGGGTCTCCCATTGAACTCCATTGCAAACCCGACGCCTGTTTGCACTCTGCACCCGGCCGCCCCCGTGCCGCTGAGGGTGTACTTTTTGCACTGACTTGTGTCCCCCCGGTGCCCTACAAAACTCCCCTGGTCTGCCCTCCGAAGTCGCGGGTACCTACCTGCTAGCAGACTGGAACCAGGGCACCCCCTTCTCCATTGAAGCCTATGCGTTTTGGGCACCACTTTGACCTCTGCACCTGACTGGCCCTGAGCTGCTGGTGTGGTAACTTTGGGGTTGCCCTGAACCCCCAACGGTGGGCTACCTTGGACCCAACTTTGAACCCTGTAGGTGGTTTACTCACCTTCAAAACTAACAAACACTTACCTCCCCCAGGAACTGTTGAAAATTGCACTGTCTAGTTTTAAAATAGTTTATTGCCATTTTTGTGAAAACTGTACATGCTATTTTGCTGATTCAAAGTTCCTAAATTACCTAAGTGAAAATACCTTTCATTTGAAGTATTACTTGTAAATCTTGAACCTGTGGTTCTTAAAATAAACTAAGAAAATATATTTTTCTATACAAAGACCTATTGGCCTGGAATTGTCTTTGAGTGTGTGTTCCTCATTTATTGCCTGTGTGTGTACAACAAATGCTTAACACTACCCTCTGATAAGTCTATTGCTTGACCACACTACCACAAAATAGAGCATTAGAATTATCTCTTTTTGCCACTATCTTACCTCTAAGGGGAACCCTTGGACTCTGTGCATGCTATTTCTTACTTTGAAATAGTACATACAGAGCCAACTTCCTACAATCAGGTTTGAAAAACATTCATAGGAAGAAAAGACAATGAACATGGGTAGGCTAATGTTGGAATTAAATTAAATGATTGAGGGAACACTTGAATTGGACAGATTGGATTCTTACAATGAAAATTGGTTGCGTTTTATGTGCAAGGACGTTACTCTTCGAGCAGGACAGTTTTATGAGAAATTATCTGATTTAGGGCCAAGAAATATGAAATTGAGATTAATAGATCCAAACAGTTAAAGAGAAGTTGTAGACTAGCATTTGATTCGAGAGACATTGCAAACATGAGATCACTTGGAATGAAAATTCATATTGAAGAATTGATTCAAACATGAGGAATATTAGATACATTAGAAGACAGATGGGAAAAGAAAAGAGAACAGAAGAAAAAGCTGACTGCATCTTCAAATGATATGCAGCAGGTTGAGAAAGCTGTAAAAATGATGCCAATAATAGCAATTCCAGGAGAGAATGTTGTCCATGTCCCATGGAGCAGAAATAACATACTGTTATTTACAAAAGATTACCCAAAGTTGAGAGAGAAGCCAGTGGAGCGGTACCAGCAAACGGAGAGGTTTGTTAGGCTTGCAAAGTGATTATGGGGAGATTTGAACACTTTCTTTGAGACTGTGGTTCCAGCAGATTTGTGGGTTGTTTGTAAGCAGAGTGTGGTTGGCCAACGTGTGAGCAGCCAAGGGATGGAGTAACAAGTGCACCCTCTGAAGAGGAGATGAAAAGCTATTACAAGGTGGGTGAACTTTTGAAAACTAGAGTGTCCTCCAAAGATGTTGATTGGCAAAGGATTGACAGGACAGTTCAGGAGACAAATGAGTCTGTTCATGCCTATTATGAGTGATTGTTACAAGCATTCAATCAATACAGTGGCACTGAGATTATTGAACCAAGAGACATGATTCATTTTGTGTTCAGATTTGTTCAAGGATTGATGTCTGAAATTAGCAACATAATTTGAAATTAGTTGATTTGCTGGCAGGGAAAACCGATTGATGAAGTACTGCATTATGCAAAAAACTGTAGTGATGAAATTGAGTTGAAGCAGAAAAGACTAAGGGAGATGGCAAAGGTGATGCAAATCAAATCTGCCCAAGCAGCAGGTATGCAAGGATTGCAAGGAATGGTGAACACAGGAGAAATGCAGAGAACACAACAGCAGGGCAATATGGTGCCTCAGTACAGAGGTAGTGGAATTTGAGTAGATCTGAATGTTAATGTGGCTAAAGTTCAACACATGAAGGCAATGCTTCCTTATCATGCGTGCTGCAACGACGGACATTGAAAACGGGGTGTCCTTATAAGAATGTACATAATTTGGTGCAAGGTGGTGGTGTTGTGCAGGTGGTTGACAACAGTCAATTTCAAAATCAAACAGTTCAAAGGCCCCAAAATCAAAACATGAATGCTCCTACTGTAGCAATACAAATGCACGTTCCCCAACAACAAGTACAATTTCCCCAACAACACGTTCAAGCCCAACAGCAAATGCAGATTCCACAAGCTGCGATGTCACAGTGTTAGACTTGGCATCCTTGGCGTGGCCTCCCCTAACATTTTGTCTCTGTTTCCCAGGTTGTTGATGTATGCTGGACTCTGTTTTTGCTGTTTTTGTTACTCTGGGCACTTTACCACTGCTATCCAGTGCTAAGGTGCAAGTGATCCTATGTAAAATGTATGTGTAACTGGCTTATACATGATTGGCCTATTTGATTTACTAGTAAGCCTCTAGTACAGTGCACTAGAGGTGCCCAGGGCCTGTAAATCAAATGCTACTAGTGGGCCTGCAGTACTGGTTGTGCCACCCACATTAGTAGCCCTGTAAACATGGCTCAGACCTGCCACTGCAGTGTCTGTGTGTGCAGTTTTAAACTGCCAAATCGACTTGGCAAGCGTACCCACTTGCCAGGCCTAAACCTTCCCTTTTTTATACATGTAAGGCACCCCTAAGGTAGGCCCTAGATAGCCCCATGGGAAGGGTGCAGTGTTTGTTAAAGACGGGACCTGTACTTATGTGTTTTACATGTCCTGACAGTGAAATACTGCCAAGTTTGTTTTTCACTGTTGTAAGGCCTATCTCTCTCATAGGTTAACATGGGGGCTGCCTTTAAACATGGTTAAAGCGTAGATTCCCTTTCGGAGCAGATAGACACATGGAGTTTGGGGTCTCTGAACTCACAATTTAAAAATACATCTTTTAGTGAAGTTGATTTTTAGATTGTGTGTTTTAAAATGGCACTTTTAGAAAGTAGGCATTTTCTTGCTTAAACCATTTTGTGACTCTGCTTGTTTGTGGATTTCCTGTCTGGGTCAGTTTGGAGGTTGGGCTGTTTGCACCTCTCCTCTAGACAGTGACACAAAGAGAGCTGGGGTGTAGCCTACATATCCCGATGAGCCATCTGGGCTGAGGGCAGGGGAGGAGTGGTCACTTACACATGAAAGGGCTGTGCCTGCCCTCACACAATACAGTCCCCAATCCCCTGGTATGTGTCTGGGGCCTGGTCTGGGCAAGGCAGAATCTTACAAACAAGAGAGACTTTCCTTTGAAATAGGCCTACTTCAAAGGCAGAAAGGGGTATTAGAAGAGCCCCCAAAACCCCTGAAAATCTGGAATAAAGATGAACCTCTGCCAAGGAGAAGAACTGAGGAGAAGTGCTGCCCCTCCCTGTGACTGTGCTTTGATGGGCTATCCTGCAGTTGCAGCTTTTGCCTGTTAAAGGGGACAAAGACTGTACTTTGTTGTGCATTCCTGCTTGAGGAGAATCTCCAAGGTCTTGAACTGAGCTTGCTTCCTGTTGTTGAAGTCTCAGGGCCATCAAAGACTTCCCCTGCCTGCACCTGGACTCTCTGCTGAGACTCCTGCTCTGCCAAGTGGTGCCCTATCCAGTTCCTGGGCCCTTGAAAGGTGAAGCTGGAAGACAAAGTCTGAAAATCCACGCATAGACCGCCATCCAGGAAAATTATGGATGCAACCCGGCTGGAGAAACAACACGCAACAACCGCTAACGGAGGCTGATAATGATGCAAAACCCACACAGCGGGGTTTTGTGTTACCGTGCAACCGGATTTTCAAAGCAACATTGCTTTGCGTGGAAAAACAAGGCAAAGCCTGCCCAGACCCGAGGTGCCATCTGGCTCGACGCATCGCTCTCTTGCGGGAAAGAAGAAATGACGCACGCCGACCAGACCGGAGGAGGAACGAAGCAGGGCCTCGCTAGCGTGTGAGAACTCAACGCATCGCTGGCCTTTTCTGATGCACACTCCCCCGTGTGGTGTTATTTTGACACTTCCCACGTACTTTTGTACACTAACAATTTTCTCACTGTTTTCTAAAGAATTTAAGACTCTTATTACTTGAAAATTGATAACTTGACTTGTATATGTTGGATTTTTGCCATTTTGGTCTTGTTTTGTTTAGATAGATATTATCTATTTTTCTAAACCTGTGTTGTGTCATTTTGTAGTCTTTTCACTGAGTTACTCTGTGTGTAGTTATAAATACTTTACACATTGCTTCTGAAGTTAAGCCTGCCTGCTCATGCCAAACTACCAAGGGGGAGAGCGGGGGTTAACTGAGGGTGATTCTCCTTCACCCTGAATAAAGTGAGGGTTCTTGCTTGGAGAGGGGGCAACCTGACTGCCACCCAAAGATCCTATTTCTAACACACAGAAAGGAAATGCAAATGTAAATCAGTTAATCACACAATACTCATTGACAGATTTCAGTGATGATGAAATGCATGAAGAATGTTTGAGTGAGATTTCAGAAGAGCAAGAATGTGTGCTGGCTTCCTCACTAGAGGTAGATCAGCATGGTCCTTATGTGAATGTGAGTTTCATGAGTGTTATTGGCGCAACCCCTTCCACTGTCAAATCTGCAGAAGCCCCAAATGTGCCCCCCCCTGAAAGGACAGTTCAGTCTGTAGGAGTAGCAAATCAGTGTTTGGTAAACCCCATTACAGTTAAAATAGGAACCTTTGAGGATTTGCACCAATTCGTAGTTTGTGATTCCAGTCCTGAGAGTCTGTTAGGAAGAGACTTACTGTACAAATGAAAATGCTCCATCACTTGTACTCATGAAGGGATAGCAATGCAAACAAACAGTGATTATGAAACTTCCAGTCAAATTGATGATATGCATCCTTTCATTACATTATTTCCTGCCATGATAGTTAAAGACCTACCTGATGAATTACAAGACACTGTTATGTTGAGAGTTTGGGATCTCTCCGGTAAAGATATTCGAGTCTTGGGAGGTGTTGAACCAGTTAAAGTGACTGTAAATCCAAATGCATTTTTCCCAGAAAGCCACAATATAACATGATCCCAGAAGGGATTGAAGGAATTGCCCCAAAATTAAAGACTTTGTTGAGCAGAGAGTTCTAAAAGTTGTGATGGGCAGCCCATGTAATTCTCCAATTATGGGATTCTGAAAGTCAAGTGGGAAATATTGCATAGTTCAGGATTTGAGAAAGGTGAACGAAATTGTGGAATCCTGTTGTCCCATGGTGCCAAATCCAGCAGTAATTTTATTCCAGATTCTGTGTGAAGCAGAATGTTTTTCTGTTCTTGACTTGTCACAGGCTTTCTTCTCGGTGTCTTTACACAAAGATAGTCAATTTATTTTTTCATTCAGATTCGGCAACCGTGTGTATTCATGGTGCAATACTCCACAGGGGTTTTCAGAATCGCCATCCATTTTTTATCAGATTTTGAAAAATAACTTAGGCCAATATTTATACTTTTTGATGCCACACTGCACAAACACAGTTTTGCGTCAGAAAGTATAGCGCCGGCTTGAATCATTCCAGAGCACCAGCCGGGCACCAAATTTATGGAATGCTGCAAGCCGGCACAAAGGGTGGGCTAGCATAAAAAAAAATACGTTAGCCGGGTGGGGGTGGCAGTGGCAGTATGGGAGAAGGGGATTTCGCACCAAAAAATGACGTTAGGCTGGTTAGAGGCAAAAGAAATGCCTCTAACCAGCCTAGCATAATTTTCTGCCACAAAACCAACCATACCAAGTGACTCCTGTCTTAGAAAAGACAGGAGTCATGCCCACCACCCCAATGGCCAGCACAGGGGACCAGTGTCCCCTGGGCTTGGACATGTCACACTGTGCCATACAGGGGGGCCCAATTTGGACCCTTGATGGCACTTTAATTAATAAAAAAAATACTTCCCTATACTTACCCTACTTACCTGGGTTGGGGGTCCTCCATACTCCGGTGTTCCTCTGGTGTGGGTTGGGGTGTTCCTGGGGCTTGAGTAGAGCACCTGTGGACCCATTCCATAGTGTTAAACCATAGCAATGTGTCCACTGATCCCCTAACGCCTGGTCTGACCCACGTGTTAAATAATGGTGCAAAGCAAGCTTTGTACCATTTTTTAGCAACTCCTCCCACCCGTGCGTCATTTTACCACGGGGGATAAATATGACACTATCAGGTTAGCACAATTTTTAGATGGGAACGCCTACTTTGCATTGGTGGAAGTGATGCCGGTGTGACAAATCAACGTTTCTTGATGTCAGTTGTTGATACCTTGGATTAAATTAAAAGAGTGCAGGAGGAAGCAACAGAGGAAGAACACAGAGGTTGGAGCAGTGCTTAATTTGTGCTTGTTGTTTCTGGTGCTGAGCACCGGCACTTATTTGTGAGGGCCGGGGCTTATTCTTATGCCTCAAGCATTTGCTGTGAGCAAAAGACACATATGAGAAAGACAGAGGAAGGAAAACCTAAAACTTGTCATAAGGGGAGAAAGTAGAAAGTTGCAGGATGAGCTGAAAGGGCAGGGGTGGCCGTAAATGGATTAAAGAGGGCCGAGATGGCTTCAGGATTACGCTGCCTCAGTATTCAGTGCTGGCAGATTTAATTACAGCAGTCTCATGTTTAAGAGAAGGGCTTTGAGCACCGGCACCTCTTTATTTACAAATTAAGCACTGGGTTGGAGTCAAGCAGGTTGTGTATATAGAGAGGAAGATGATTTCTGGATTTCAAGTGAAGGGAAAGTTGTGTTGCCAGATTGTTTGTTGAACTCGATGGCAAGATAGTACCATGGTCAGGGTCATCTCGCTAGAGATGCAATAATTTGCACATTCAGACAGACATGGTACAACCCCAAATTTATGTTGATTGCAGAAGCGGGATGTCACAGTTATGTTCCATGTCAACAAATGAATGTAGTGAAACACACAGTGGTTAATTTGAGCCACATAGGCAGATCAGTAGGCCTATTTAACAGAATGCAGCTTGACGTAATTGAGATGCCTGCTTGTAATGTATTCAAGCGTGTGTTGGTTGTTGTGAGTGTGCTTTTCTATTGGATCCGGGCCTATCCAACACAAAGGAATGACAGTCTTACTGCAGCTAAGGTGCTGCTCTGGGAACTTATACTAAGATGTGGCTTCCTGACTTCTTTGGAATCAGATCAAGGAACTCATTTTAATAATGAAATCATAAAACTGTTGTGTGCAGCACTGAACATAGAGCAAAGATTGCACTGCAGTTACAGACCAGATGCATCTCGAGTGGTGGAACAATTTAATGGAACACTGAAGGCATGATTGGCAAAGGTCTGTGCTTCTACGATGTTGAAATGGCCTGATGTATTGCCGCTTGTCCTGATGATCATGCGTAGCACCCCTGACAAGAAGACAGGACTGTCACGCAATGAGATCCTTATGCGGTGTGCAATGAGATTACCAGCAGTACCTGCAAATGCCCTTGTGAACATAACAGATGACTTAGCAACAAAAGTTTGAATGGCTCAAGAGCAGAGTCACAGCTTCAAAGCTGGAAATAAAAATAAAAAACAACACATAAAGAAAACTTGTCTAGAGCCAAAGTGGAATGTACCATATCAAGTTATCTTAGTGACAACAACAGCTGTGAAGTGTGCTGGTCTTCTGAATGGGATTCATGGAAGCCACACACACAAAGTTCTGTGTCCTCTAGAAAACACAGTCTGATTCTCTGAGAGTGAATACAGAATAATAAGGGGTTCAGATTAATCAAGCGGTGAGGACGGAACAAGTGGCTGAAACAGAACTCGTGCAAAATGGTGAAAACACAAGCATTTCAAATGCCGACAGAGATGCAGGAGATCAAAGCCAACTGACTCCAGCCAAAGCAGCAAACATTGTGAATACAGTTGCACCTGAAAAGAGAACTTTAAAAGGAGATCAATGGCCTGCAGCCACACATGAACTAGTTGCTGACAAACTCCCAGCTATAACAGAAACAGTAGAAGAGTCAAATCAAAGTAAAGACAAAGATGGTGCTGTAAGAGGAACGAAAAGAAAAAAGTGCCAAGCTGCAAATATTCTTTACCTGAATGGATATATTTTGTCACAAATGAATGGGAGAACGAGTATATGGCATTTTGTTTTGACAGTGTGAATTCAGTTAAACATTCAAGAACTTGAAATCACATTCCAACTGAGCTTTGAAATAACCTTGCCAATTGATAAACAAAGACATTATACTCTGGAAGTGACAATAAGTAATTATCAAACTATGTTTTATTAAAGACGAACATTTGAACTCTTTTTAAGAAACTTTTAGTTGAAACTTGATGATCTTTCTTGAAGATAGAACATTTTTATAAACAGTGCAAAAAGGATTTGAAAAGCTGCTTTGGATGTGATTTTGCCCGCTTTTGCTTCTGATATTTTTTTCTTTTTTTTCCTTTTCCTCTTTGGTTCTACAGAAGCCATCCATGAACCCAGGACACGGTAAACACAGTAAATGTAAGTATGTGTGCATTGATTTAGTGATAGTATGTATGATTGTGTGCATTTTAATGATTGTGGGAATGAGTGTTTCAGTAAAAGGAGAACTGCAAAGCACAGCAACTTCAGTATAGAAAAGGGCAACATCTAAGCAGGACAAGTATATAAGGAAGCGGGATTGCTTCATTTAGATGACACAAAAGGAGATTTGTCTTCCAATGTTTATTATAGCTTGCTCTATGAATACATTGACACAATTAATGTGCATGATTGTCATGTGTGTGCACAAATTCCTTCGTCAGTACAAGAGGCAATCACCTACCACAGCTTACCACTAACTTGTGGCATTAGATGCAGCTTATTATTAACACATTTGTATAATCAAGAATACATTCAATATTTGTATTTAAATTTTGATTTAGTTTTCTCTTTTGATCCCGTTAATCAGCATTTGAGCAGCATTGCAAAGGCAAAGAACAGAGGTATAGTAGGTGGGTTCTTTGAGCCAACATTAACCTTTGGCACAGTATATACACATGGGAATAATTTAGCATGTCTTCTCACACAGGTAAAAATAAAGTTAATTAATCAAGTTGACGACATAAGAAAAGCAATGAAAGACAGGATAGAGAAGGGTATAGTTTCTAGAATGAAATCAGTTCATAACACACCTGGTACACAAGGACGCTTAGCTTTAGATTGGCAACATGTAGGGAAGCTTTGTATATAGAGGCCGCAATCGAAAACTATCAAAAAGTTTTTATGACCAAATGAATGCAGGGGTGTTTTTGTATAAGAATGTATAGGATTTTATACTAAATGCACAAGACACCGTTGTGCCTGGTGTATAATACATCTCTAGAAAGCATGCCTATTACAAATTACCAAAAGGTTGGTTTAGCACATGCTATTAGGAGTGGTGTTTTCCGAAATGCTACCAAGTAGACAACATTGACAATACAGCAGGGATTGAGAGACTTAAAATGAGATTTAAAAGAGGAGCGAGTAGTTCAGAAATTACTAGGGATATTTTTGGAGCTATTATTCCTTCCGTGGGTGTGATCTTGAATGAAATAGAAATAAGGAAGTTATCAACGATTGTAGATAAAATGTCAACTGATGTTTCAGGTGCAATGCTACTAATGGATACAGAAATGGTTGCGGTAACATCAATGCTTTTGCAGAATCGCCTTGCATTTAACATCCTTTCAGCAAAGGAAGGTGGAGTCTGTTGAGTTTTAAGGACACAACACTGGTGTACTACATACCAAATAACAGTAAGGAGATAAAGAGATACCTTTCCAATCTGACACATTTGAAAAATGACTTGAACGAGTTGAAGCAGACAAATGATTGGGAAACAATAGGTGAAAAATTCTATAAGGTCGGATCTTGGGTTGGAAACTTGAGAAATGGATTTGTGAGAATGATCCTGAAACTTTTATTGATTGTGACAGTGTGCATAATTTGTGCACTTGGATTTTACAAGGCTAACAATTTTTGGAAAGGATAAAGAGTACAGAATAGATAGAGGAGAGATGAACTGGAAATAGAAACCATGAGAAACAGATATTACCAGACATGAAGAGAATTGACAATTATGGGAGACCTATATCTATGCTTTATTAGGCTACAGGATTTTGAGTTGTCTCATTGTAAATGAGAAATGTTCTTTGTGACGGCATACATTGCAGTCACAGGAGGGACTGATAAAGATCAAATTTTACTAATACATTAGTGGCATAGATGTTAACATATGGTGACTTACAAAGCTTTATTTCAAAGCCTAACAGAGAAAATTAACGTGAAAACGAAACGTGCACTTTTGAATTATGGTGGACAAAGTGGCCTCCATTCGTATTTAACATCACCCTTTAAACATGATTTACATTTGATTCAATTACTGACAAGAATTAATGTTCAAAGTATTATCTTTAAGAAGAAACAGCAGAAATGGAATATATTATGAGTATTAAATGATCATGAATTAATCACAGTTATATTGAATTAAATGGATTTTTATTAACGTGAGTTACATGTATGCAGAAATATAAATGCAAGTTTATAATAGTTTTAATATTTCGGAAATGATGTTTGCAATAAAATATTTCACTTTAAATATTTAATTCAACCGTAAGGTGTGCAATAGGATTTATGCCTATTATTTGAAAAAAATGTGCATTTTAGGCTTTCTTAGCTAGACTAGGCCTGAAGATCCATTCCTCCAGCAGTAGAGAAAAATTACTTGCTTATTCTGTTCCTTACATCGTATAGTACTTAAGACAAAAATGTGTTTCAGCGTTAATTATGTAACAATATTTGTTCCAGCTGTGAACAAGTCAGGAAGCTTTAATAAATTTCATGTCACAATTGTTCAGCTCATCCTGTGTATCATGAGAAAGAATATTGATTTAACAAACAACTAGAAAATGTAATATTTTGTCAGAACTGTATGAAATCATTGAAATGATTAAATACTTTCTCTGTGAAAATCTTTATAATAGTTGCAAACTGGATGGTGTCAGCGGCTATCATTAGATGCTGAATCTTGTGCTTAAGATTAGCCCACCTGAAGGACCAATCAAAAGGCCCATTGACATTCCTAATTAGTGAGAGACTTTGAAACTTGGATTCAGTCCATCAAGTTAGTCTGTCTAGTAGTTTGCCAGAGTCAGTGCCGTCTACTTCTATCTTGAATATGCTGCTGTCACCTCTTGTCCCTCTCCAAGTCTCCTGATGTGTTTCCTGTTTGTCCTAATTGGCACATTTGCTTATGCTGTTCAGTACTAATATGTCCAATCAATTCTGAACTACTGACCTGTCCTATGTGCAGCCTGTGTTCTGCATGGTCTTTATGTTGCTCTCAACTGATGTTGTGAGGAGGTGATCGGTCTACTCGGTGAAACTTCCTGTCTGTTGTCCCGAGAGGAGAGGTAGAACTAAATGTGGTTTCTTGTTTCCTTATCAGCTTAGATAATTACACCTGCATATTTTTATAGAGAGTTGCCATAGTTAGATGATTTTTTCCTAATTATTTTTGTCTTTCTCTTTTTGCTTTTTCCCGCATGTGTTACCGTGTACCCACACATGCAAGTCCAAATTGGTGTTAGAGATAAGGACGGCCCACTCTGAAGTTGATTGCTAAAATTGGATTTTGATGATTTTGCTGATGTAACCATCATCTGCTTTGAAATGTGCATATTGTGATTTTGCTAATTTATGTAATTCTTTTGGCTCATTTAACAGCATTGATGTTTAGTAAACTTAGGGGGTCATTCCGACCCTGGCAGTCCATGACCGCCAGGGCCGGGGACCGCGGAAGCACCGCCAACAGGCTGGCGGTGCCTCCAGGGCTATTCTGACCGCGGCGGTAAAGCCGCGGTCAGAAAAGGGGAACCGGCGGTTTCCCGCCGGTTTTCCCCTGGCCCAGGGAATCCTCCATGGCGGCGCTGCTTGCAGCGCCGCCATGGGGATTCCGACCCCCTTCCCGCCAGCCTGTTTCTGGCGGTGCCAGGATGGCGGGAACGGGTGTCGTGGGGCCCCTGGGGGCCCCTGCACTGCCCATGCCACTGGCATGGGCAGTGCAGGGGCCCCCTAACAGGGCCCCATACAGATTTTCACTGTCTGCTTGGCAGACAGTGAAAATCGCGACGGTGCCACTGCACCCGTCGCACCCCTGCAACTCCGCCGGCTCCATTCGGAGCCGGCATCCTTGTTGCAGGGGCTTTCCCGCTGGGCCGGTGGGCGGCCTTTTGGCGGTCGCCCGCCAGCCCAGCGGGAAAGCCAGAATGGCCGCCGCGGTCATTCGGCGGGAAACGCATGGCGGGCAGCGACCGCCACCCGCCGCGGTCAGAATGACCGCCTTAATCTTTTTAGACCTTTTGGTCAATCTATGGTTTTCATGTATGTTTATAATTTAGTTTTGCGCACCATATATGTTACATTGATTTTGGGATTGTAATAAAGCTTTGACACTTTATTCGGTTTGGAGTTTTAGTGTTTACATTGTTCATGGTGTCTAGAAATGTTTATGGTTCTTATGATATTGGTCTGTGTTGAAATAGTCAGACTACTACACTCCTCACTGAGTCGGAAGATCCAATCAACTTCTAGTGGTGGAATAAGGTATGATGTCTCAGCAGAGCGGTTGTGGTTTCGGAATCGGCAGAGGGAAGAAGACCTCCGCCAGCGTGCTAGCAATCTCTATAAAGTGTTGAAAGAAAACAGAAAAAATACATTGTGCACATATATATGTGTTGGGTACTTGATTGAATGAATATTGGAAGAGAACACACTTCATGTATGGGAAGATAAATAGAGGTACGCAGTTTAAGATGAGCAGGCCTGCAGATAGGAGGACAACAGTTACTTCATCTGCCACATTGAAGATGCTTTAGATCTACATAATTAATGTAAATGGGACTTGCAAAGAACTCCATTTACATAAAGCCTCCTCTGTATTGGATTTGCTCTTGTAAGTTACATTTACATTTGTAGGAACTAGAGAATTCTCTCCAAGACGGAAAAAACAAGCATTCTTAATGAGCTTTTAGTGATTGAGAAAGGAGTAACATTGGCCTGTTCTTAGGGATAGAATTTGATAGGATAGAAACAAAAATGAAACAGGATCCAGAGCGGCTGTTAATCCTCTTCAGAAGTATTGTATTGCTGTTGTATTTGTATAGCACCTTGTACCATGATGAGTCATACAGTGCTTCTTGGTGGGCACGTAGCATACTACTCCCTTGTTCTTCCTTGTTAAAACTGGTTAGATTGATAATGCTATCTATGCACAAGTGGTGTTGTGTTGTGTGTTAGAACCAGGGGTGCATTCCTTTCATGATGTATCTCACTTATTTGCTGCACTTCAGTGTCATATATATATATATATATATATATATATATATATATATATATTTATATATATATATATATATATAGCTGCATTTAATTGTGAAGAGAATGAAGAGCTTTGACATTTTGCAACCTGGCTGACTAAAAAGGAGCCTGCCATTTAGCATCTGAAGACCTCCGGAAACATCCCTAATTTGGGCCTCCCACAAAATCTTTTGGTTTTATACACACCTTACCACTAGAGGATACAATTTCATCCAAACCCAAACTGCACCCTACGTACAATAATGAAGGCCTATTCTGAGGTTTACATGCAGTAAGGGGGAGATAAAGAGCTGAATGCCACCTATGCCAGGATCAGGGCCTCTCACAAGGAATGGATTAAGTGCATGGACTCGCTGAGATGTGATTACAGTGCTACCTTAACTAAATGTAGGTACTTATGTGAACAATGAGCATTTTGAAGCTCCTGAGAAAAGCATCTGAAATATCTTGGACAGGAGCATCATGTCAGGCTAGTGATGAACGAAGCCAGAATATTTGGGCCCAGACTCCTGACAGGCCACTCTAATGGGTTTGTCCAGTTTAGAGTTGGACCTCCTACACACTACAAACAGGATTCAGAATCTAGCCTAACCTCTGATGTCATTCAGCACCTCCATGCTGCAGCCTGCCATGGCCTTTTCCTGAGTTGTTTTCCTTTGGGTAATGGCATTTATGCTTCCACTCCTGATTGAGTCTTTCGTCTGTACCCTGATTCCTGCCTGTTCCACCCAGTAAGTGTCAGTGCCTTCTCCAAGCGCAATGGAACCTTGTGCATTCGAATGGACCCAGCCGTCAACACGCAGGGAAATCTTTCTGTGCTTTGTAGATGCCACTAGCGTTTCTCACCCTGTTACTGGGAACGTGGGTACACACCTACATTCAGGGTCAGACTGATATATAGGCCAATCTGTCAGTGCCCAAATGACCGGTCTCACAGACCAGTTTGGGGCAGTTTTTATTTTGAGTATTTGTGAGCCTTTTTATGGTTTGGCATGGCAGTTTTCATTGTTGGTTTTCCTGATATTACCACAAACATTCCCTGCAGCAAGCACAAATACATGCTGTCTCCATGACCATGCACTCAATTAAACAGCTTGTCCTTAAAAGTTGCACTAAATTTGAAAATGTCGCCCATATTTGTATTTCTCATATTTTCTAATGGATGGCACTTTTAATTTGATTTCTGGGCCTATGTTCTGTCACAGACTGACCCTACCTACTGTGAGAGTGTGAATTTTGTAATATGATTATTAATGATTTTAACTAACTAAACATATAATATAATGCATTAATGTGTAAAACGAGTGGCTTTTGAAAATGGTCACTATAGTTCATTTTTCTGCTCCTAACTGAGTAAAGTTCTAACTAAATGCTGTGTTATTTTCCATGATTCAATGCTTATATAAAAAATGTATTTGAAGTTTGAGTAGATGTCTCCAAAGCTACCACTAGTGGGTTGCTGCATTATGTCTTACAAGGTCATGTTTTAACCGAGCATTTCAGAAGCTGAATGTTCTATTGTTTAAGAATGTTACTAATATTTTGTTTTTCCTTGAGGTTGGAAGTGGAGAATGTAACTGTAAAGGTTTATTCCTGAGAAGAAGGATTTGAGAGGCGATGAGACAATGGAGTCACAGACGAGTCGGAAGAGGAAAAGATTGTGTCGAAGAAAATGTTTTAGTCAATGTAGAATTGTCGTATTTTAGGTTATCAGTTTAGTTGTTGATTGGCTAGAGTGTAGCCACCCCATAGACCGACCAATCATAAGCTTTTTAGAGTTTAATATAACAACCTAGAGAGGAGTTAGAGGAGTTAGAGTGATTGAGGACGAGAGTCAGATGAAGCAGGAGGCTAACAAGTGTGTCTATAGCAGAGGGTTTAGCTGTTGTTAGGCCCAAATCTTCCGAAGACATAACTGATGATGTCCCCTGGCTGAAGTAGACTGCGTGTTGCTGTCACAGTTGTTCTTAGTAATGTATGTTGTTGAAATGTTACATGTTCTCTTTTGCTTTTCAGGTACCAGCTGCAACTTATGATTTGAAATGCTGCATAATATTATTGTTTTATTACCCGAGTTAAGAGTTTTTTCTAAATGTATGTTACTAAATTCTTTTCACATGAAGCCCAACATGTTAATGCTAATTTGTGGTTAGTGAGGGACTTATCTTAAAATGCTCATGACTTATATTGACATCTTTTAAATGTTGTACTAATGCATACTTTACCATTATTATCTGTTCTGGTATTATTGATGAATGTGATTCTCTTGGATATAACTTGTTTGGTTGTATTAATCAAATTGAGATACATGAGACGTTATTAATCCTTTATGCTTATCACTTGTGTTTGAGAGTTATTTTCGTGGCATTAGCATTGTTAATATAGGGAAATAAATGTATGACTCTTCTTAATGATCTGGTGTGGTTATTATCTGAGGTTTATTATTCAATGTGTTGGTTATTGTTATTTTCACGTGCCTCATTGATGACATCCCCTCAAACCTATTTCGCTTCAGTCCATCGTCCTCTAGCGCAGAATCCACTATCCAGTGTAAGATATACCTAGGATTCCGTGGCGCGTTAGCACTACATTTTGACTCTAATGATCAACCCCACTCGCATCTGAAGCTCCACACCTGCTTGCTGTGTCTCAGCTGAGGACATTCTGCTTTGATCCCCCATCAGCCCAGTGCAGCCTGTAAGATTCAAGTAAGCCCTAAAATGACATGGACCGCTGGATGCCTTAAAGCCTGCAGCACTAAAATGCTAACTTAACCAAACCCATTAAGGAAGATGACATCTACTGAAGCTTTAGAAGGAAGTTACATCTGTGTAGCATCCACTCTAGAGATCCAGATTCCGCCCTTTTCTCTCCCCCAGGAATAAGCAATCATTCTTCTCTCATCAGTTCGTATAAACAAACAAGACCTCACTCCTCCAAATTGATTAGAATATTGTCATACCATAATTTTTTGTATGCAGCCGAGAATTATAGACAGGACTTGCAATCCTCTCCTTAAAACGGACCCATGTGGCAATACCATAGTTCATATTCTATACTATCTGAGAGACACTTAGGAAGTCGAGGTAGTATTCCACCTTATTAAGGCTCAAACGTTTTGTGGAAAATCGCGCTCAATGCTTAGTACCCTTTGAACCAAAAGTAGGATACTAGTAATCCGAGTCTAAACCCTTAGACCTGGACCCCACTTACCAGATTGAGACTCTGGCAAACCCGATCAATGTTATTCCATTTAACCCAAATTCCACAGAGAAACTCCGACTATTTTGCATCCTAGCAACAAGCTCACATTTGCTTCAAAATATACTTTTAATCACTTCCCACCATCCACATTATTCCCATATTCCGAAGCAAAAACATACACCGTGCCCTTGAAAAGCGCCAACCTCACTCACATGAGATCCACACAACCAGCAAATGCGAACACAGATACAACCAACAATTATCTCTCCTGCAGTCTTTTAAACTCCAGATTGATAAATGCCCATTACAGTCACATCACAGACTAAACACTTGATGAAATCTTCATCACTGAATCATGGCTGAATAAACATTCCGATGCCGTTCCAGACCTCCTTGTGCTATAGGATTACATAGTCCATGAAGCAAATAGACAACACAAAATAGGAGGGAGGATAGCTGTCACCACTAAGAATTTCACTAGTTGCAAAGTTTCCCCTTCACAAATATATGATACATTTAAATGGAGGAACCTATCCATTAACTCACCCATCACTACTTTAAACATATACACAATCTAATACCCATAACAATGGCTTTCTGGTTTAGAACAAGAGTAGGGGACCTCGAATCCTATTAGAGAAGTAGAGTACTGCTGCCTAGTCATTTCAGAAACAAGGTTGACGAAAAAGTGACAAACTGACAACCTGCAGGTAAGGGTAAGCAGAAAAGGAAAACTGATTAGCAGGTACAACGCTCACGATCGGAAACCACCTGGTGACACAGCTGCCATCGAGGTGCAGGAGGAATATAAATGGATATATTTTAGGTGTATATTGTGAGTGACCCGATGTACACCAGCCTAACTTCTTAATGCTGGAGTATTATGTACTTTTCACATTGTGAAAGACTGTACGACCACAAGGAACATAGAGCACACTGCATTCAAACACGAGGGAGAAATTATACCAGTGCAATATTTACTGTAGTTCTATTATGTATGAACATGTGCCATCATATGGGAAGAAACTCATTGTGGTGAGGTATAATCTGATCTAACCGCATGATGTAAATATTAACACAGCCATACTTTTGAGAAGTGAAATATTTATTTATTTACTTAATGTTTGCTCGGTGTAAATCTACCTGAAAGAAGACATTTGATTGGCAGAGATCTCGCTGTTTTTTCTTTAGGCGCCAAAGGGAGACACATCAGGGGCGGCTCCTACATTAGGGCAGAGGAGCGTCGCCCCCCCTGCCAGCAGTGGCAGCTACAAACCTTTTACCAAAAAATGATAATAAACTGTTTCATTATTGTTTTTCTGTAAAAGGGGCGGGCCACAGGCTGTGACGAGCACTGAGGGGGAGTGCACAGCACTCCCCTAAGTGCGCATGCATGTTTGGATGGCAGTCTCGGGCCAGCCAAACACACATGCACTGTAGGCTCTCTCCAGCCCAGCAACAGAGAGTTGCTGGGCTGGAGAGAGCATGCACAGGCTCTCAGCCTGCCTCAGAACGCCCTGGCTGGGCGCTCCCAACCAATCCAGATGCTGCTCTGAGCAGGGCAGGCTGTGTGCCTGTGCCTGCAGCCAGCAAAGGGGCAGATGGAGCTGTGCGGCGGCGATTGGGGTAAGTGTTTTTTGTAATTAATTTAGTTTTTATTTTCCACCATCCCCCTCCGCATGCGCCGCCCGCCCCTTCTGAGCCCCACATGCTGTGACGGAGACACACTTGTATTTGCATAGGTTGTCATTTATTTTAAATAAAAGAAAAAATAGTCTCGAGCTGTGTCGGGTTGCACTTCTGATTTCAGCTGTTGCTCACTAGAACTCTACATTTGCATTGTCTTATTTTTGATGGCTCCTGTCCTTAGCTGTTTGGAATATTACACCTATCACGAAGCACCAGTCGAGCGTCAAACGAGTTTCTAACTAGAGATTAAAAGGGTGCAAACCAAAAAAACAGATCAGTGAAGTGAGCAACCTTTTTTTTCATGTAACCACAATAGTATATATTGTTATATTTGCCTTAACCTTATTCGTGTACCTATTCACTTTTAATCTTTATAATATTCCCTTCATCATAATCCTTCATCCTTAGGCCATGTGGTATTTCCATGCCTGTTGCTCCGTTCCCATGCACTGGTTGTACCCTCGGAATTTTCTCTCCTGAAGATTCCAAATGACGGTTGAGAGAATCATTGAGGGGATGATAATGCTGTGAGATGTTTGCTTGGATTCTCTTACATTAAATCGCTTCTTTCGAACTCTGCTGGTGCAGTGTGATTGATGACAATGGCTGAAACAAGGAAAGGCTTTGGAGAGGAGTTCTGAGTGTGGTAATGAAAATGCTGCTGTCTTCAATTAAACACACTTTTCTTTTGGCTGTTTCAACTGTGGAAACAAAGGGGTTTATTTAAGAAGCCCCCAGCGCCACCTTGGGACCATGTCCTGTGAAATAAAATGGTGGCTTCAACTTTCTAGTCAGGTTTCAGTCAGCCAATTGCAACACTTCTTTTTGCATGCATATTTGTGAAAATTCACAAATGCTTGCAAATTACTTATGAAATAGTCACAAAGTCATCTTGGCCAGAGATATACAATGTTATTTCCCTTTATTATCTCAAAAACTACTGAACAGATTTACTCCAAATAGGCAAAAGGGTGACCTACAAACTGAAAGCTAGCTTTCTCCAAAATTTGCTGTAATTCTGTCAGGCGGTTCAGGCTGCAGATTAATCTAAAGCTCCTATGGGAATTAACATGTGAAATGCAACTTTTTTCACCCTCCCCCTTTTTCTCAGCCCCAGCTTGACGAATCACCCCAGAGCTTTCGGTGCGCAACAAGAACCACTGCAACACTTTCTTTTGGAACATTTTGTGAAGATTCATCAAACTGTGTCAAAGATATAGGCAAGTTAAAAACACTTTTTCTATGGAAACATGGTCATGACTATGACTACCTAGTGGCGACCCCCACGTGGTAGTCACCATCAATCCTTTGTTCGCTATTCAACAAAGGAGCCGATAACCGATTGTATTCAGTTGCACAGAGGTTTTTTTTTTAATCCAATGCTGCCAACGCCATCAAACCTGTTTCTGCCACCTCTGTAGCCTTGTTCACTGACAAAAAGTTCTTGACCATGTTGGAACAGAGAGCTATTAAATACAAAGGTAGGCCGAGGTTTGACCTGGCTTCACTTTTAAGAGACACAAACCATGTTCCTCCCTTAAATGAAGTATCACCAATGAGTCTTATGTACAGTCTTTTTACTTACGGCCTGATAACGAGTACGCTGTAATGGTCCGACCGCCGCATTCTTGGTACTCTCATCGCCAAATTAGGGTTTTGGTGGTCAGACCACCACAACACTGCCAACACTGCCAGAATCATAGATCTTGCGGTGCCGGCAGTGCAGAAAGAAGGCACCGGTGTGCTGATCATGACATTCATTTCTGCCAGTCTTTTCATAGCTGTGACACTGCCACGAAAAGGCTGGCGTAAAGGCAGAGTTGGGGCCATGGGTGGGGCCCTGCACTGCCCACGACTATGTTGCAGGCAGTGCAGGGGCTCCCCTGTCAGCACACTTGGAATACGCACTGTCAGCCATGGCAGACAGTATGCATTCCGACTGTGCTGTTTGCAGTGGCATTGGCCCGCTCTTAGAATGGAAGCCAATACTGTTGCACTGTTTCTGCCGGCCAGTCCAGTGGAAACATCATACTATGGCCTCCCCACTGCCATATTGGTGGTCCAGGGGTTGAACTGACCGCTATTATAATCAGGCCCTTAATGTTTTTAATGACAGAGTTGAGAGGGAGTGAAATCTTTCTACTGCATATACAAGTCCATAAGCAAGTTTAAGTATTTGTTTGATTTTCCAAATTAAGCCATACAAACTTTACTTAAATTAGTAATATATGTGTATGCATATGAGACATAACATTTCATAAAGAAATACAGTTTTTCATCATATTGTCAAATATTTTTAAAAACATCCCCAATCTAAAATGGAGTCTAATATCACCATACTTCATTATATTGGATACAGCTTCTGTATCCTGCAAGTTTGTAGTTTTCCTAGACAGAAAACAAATATAATTTTATGCTGCATCATCAGAACATTTCTGAAAATATAATATGGCTCAGTTATTGGCGATGACGACAGACTGTACATATTAGTGCGGAATTTAACAACAGTTTCCTTCAGAGTTCCCTTATTTCCACTTGCGACAGATGATTTTGCCTTAACTTTTCTGATTTGATATCCAATTGATTTTGCTTTTTATTGTTAGAAGGTTCAGGACACCATGACTTTCATCTAGATTTAACATCTTTTTTTAAAACATTAATTTCAAGTTAGAATACCATCACCCTGTTAAACAAATTCTGTGAATGTAAGTTAATGCTCTTGCAGTTTTGTTGTACCTAGCTCTAACCAGAAAGGAAACCAAGCATGCTTTAAATTAATTTTTTCTCCCAGATAAACATTCCTGCAGACTGAATTTAATGCAGATTTTACAAGCTAAAAATGTAGTCCTGTAAAGTAGCGGAGTCACTTTTTTTAGCTTGTACATTGCCTTCAGCATTTCAATTAATGAATGGCCCATTTTTTTTATCTATTTCCTTTCATGTCCTGTCTACAACTCTGGCATGACCTATAGACAAACTAATATGAGTGAATGTCAAATTGTTTGAGAAATGTACTCCTAAATAAAAAATACTTTGATATTGTTTCTAGGATAGATCTTCCCAAACTCCAAACTAACTTCTGTTTTTCTTACCATTTTCAAAACACAGCATTAAATTGGTGCTTCTTTTTTAGATTTTTAAATAGTTTACTTTACTGCACTAGCTGGATTTATCCAATATATGCTGTAGAACCAATGGGCATCAGGTCATACAAGATCATATTGTCTGCATAATATGCACTTTCAATATTCTCCTGGTGTAACTTGGGTGGACAGCGGCTTCTTGCTTTAAGGCTTAAGGTGCATCAGAAATGTAGACGGGGTGCCAAAATCCAACCCTGCCACAGTCTATAGGATGTCAATATATTTTGTGACAGTGACCCATTCCCCCCAAGCTGCATGCATGCTCTAGAATCATTATGGGGTTCAAATATTGGTCACAGTAGATATCTGAATTCCACAAGGAGACACCTTGCTCCTCATAATTTTATGGTCATTTTATGTAAATGTTGTTGTTAAGTCGGTATAAGTCACCTCTAATGGAACTTACTTTTACACAAAAATATTTTTGTACCCGCCATTTGAAAATTAAACAGCCATCAATACTTAAATATTGCTTTTTAACTTTCTTTTTTCACAATTCCCTTTCTCAATGTTTTTTGCTAATTCCTACCACCTTACTGTTGTTTAATAAAGATTTTTTCTTACATCTGCAATGAAGATACTATACGGGGAGTACATGCTTTTGCGGACCAATCTATCTTGTTTGACTTATTTTAAGCACTATTCTCCATTAGTCGTATCACAGGTTCTCCATGTCAATGTCATTGATGTGGTGCTTGAATCAGCCTGTGGCCACTTCCAGTGAAGCGTCCCATACTCGGGTGTATCACCAAAGACAGACATTGTCAAAGATCACTATATAATCAATGAGGAGCCGGAATGGCCATTCCTAAAAGATCAATGTGTTGACTGGTCACTGGGACAACTTCCAATAATAACAGTAAGGTTATATCCTTTGAAAATAATGTCCAGATTGCTTCTTCCTCTTTTTGGCATTCCAATAGTCAGTATATGTTTCCACATACCTGCTGCGTTCTCATAAAACTTGAACAGAAAATCTTCAGCATTTACCAGAAGTATTCTTTCATTAAAATAGACTAATGTTACTTTTAGAAAGAAGGGTAGCTAATCTCAATGCCTCCTATTGGAATGACTAATGCCTTCGAATAATCATCTGCTTCTTTCTCTGATGGGATATATACATTCAATAAACCATCACAAACTGTGTTTGATTAAACATCTATAATCCAATCATTCTTTATTCAGTTAAATAGTAGCAACCATAAATCACATAAATATGCAACACATAATAATCAAACCAAGCTAAAGATTTACACAAATAAAAACGTTTAAATACTACCAATTTTATTTTACAACCAAAATTCAATAAGTAAATCCTGTAAATATTTTAAAATGTGTGCTATTTTGCGTGATATGGCTCCCTTTAAAAAAGACCCCACCCCTCGGCATACCAACACATCAGGAACTATTTGCAGCCACACAAAAGCCGGGCGATACTGCAGAAAGCCCTTTTTCCTCAGCAAGGGGGCTAAAAATTGTTGCCTAAAAGGTGCATAAAAATCACAGAACAAGATAAAATGGAGCAACGACTGTGCGGACACCCCATCACAGGGGCAAACTTGTATACATTTCGGGTCATATTGTCCAAGTGGGAAACACAAATTACATCTAATTACTCCTAAGCGGAAGCACGAAATGAGTGTCCTTTCCCGTACATTCTGTATCGTCAAGAGATACAGCTCTGGCCCCATCAACATCTTTAATATTAGGAAATCCCTTTATATAAGACAGCCAGGGAATGTCTAATGTGTGATCACAAGCCACACTGTAAAGCAGATTTTCCCTTTTAGGGAGGCACACTTATTTGACCAAATTGAGATCCATAGCAGAAAGGGCGCCATCTTAATAGCATCGTCTATGAACTCCAAATTCAGTTCCTCATGTATACAGAAGCAGGAGGTATTTTGTTCCACATACAACAGCCTTCTGCAGAAGCAGTTTTCCTCTATCAGGGGAGCCTTACTTCCTGAATAGCCCCAGAATGCTGCCCCATATGTTAAAACTGGAAGGCATTTTTGTCTATACACCTCAAGCAGGGGCTGTATGGTTTATTCCCCACTCTTGAGGCAAACTCAAAGGTAGCTCCTACAGCAGCGTTAAAACACACAGACCTTCTTGAGATGCAGGGCTTCCATGTACCCTTATCATCAAATGTTACCCTAGATAGGGAAATTCCTGTACACGGCTAATACATTTGCCAATGATCTTTACCGCACCCATGAAATGTGACTTACTGCTATTTGCCTCCAAGTTCAAGTCAGACATAAAATTATTATACGCCCTAACCACCTCGCATAGACCATTCATGGTCCGGGCCATAAGTACCGCATCATCCACATATATCAGGACCGGGATACTCTTTCCACATATTTTGGGAACATCCTTACATTTTTCTACCAGACAGTTGTGTAGCCCGTTTGTATATAAAAGAAAAAGGGTGGGGGCCAGAACACACCCCTGTCTCACACCCCTTCTAAACCCAAAAGATTCAGTGCATCCTCCCTCCATCGCAAACCTCACAGTTGTATTTGTTCCTGAATGTAAATAATGGACCAGTTCCACAATTTGGGGCTCCAAGCTCATCAAGGTTAGCCTTTCCCATAACTTACTTTGGTTCACCTTGTCAAATGCGCAGTTAAGATCCATAAGGGAAAGATACAGGGTCTTTGCCTGAGTATATTTACCAATCAGCATAAGTAGATTTAAACACTGCTCTGGGTTCCAAGCTCTTTCCTAAAGCCATACTGAACCTTACTCAGCTCAGCACATCATTCCTACTCATCCAATCCTCAATGTGTCTTGAAGATATTCACCCCAAGAATTTCACAGAGGAGTCTAGGAGTGAGATTGGGCGGTAGGATTTGGGATCACTCCGGTTTCCCTTTTTATAAATGGGGACAATGTACGCTGATTTCCAAGAAGAGGGGATCCTTACACTGACTGCTGCATTTAAGACATTGAGCAATATGGGTGCCCACAACTGAGGGCAGCATCTATATAGGTCCATAGGAATGGCATCAGGCCTGGTGCTTTATGGCTAGAGCTGTCCTGTTTAGCCTCCCACACCTCATCAAGAGTAAATCTGATCCCCGGGTTAGGGATATGTCCATGTAGCTCATCCATTTCCTCCCCTAGGGCACCTCCCACGAAAACCCTGCAGAAATGGCTCACCCACACATCAGGTAGAATATTGCAGCCTAATTCTACAGTCATTTCTGTCCCAAAGGTACCCCTATTTACAATCTTCCAGAACATGCCTGAATTCTTGGTGCACAACACACGTTCCAGATCCTCCCAGGCCTGCTTCTTGAGCTGCTGTTTTCTTTCATGTAGGACAGCCTTATACTGTGCTTGTGCACTGCTCATGTAAACTTTATATCTTGGTTGTACCTTTAAAGCCTTCTTCAGGGATTTCCTCGCCTCATTACAGGGCTTACTGAACCAACCTCCGTGAGGCTTGAGAGTGGGCTTTTCAGTTTTAAGCATACTTTCTTTAATGGCTTCATTGATTCTGGTCACCGGCACCGTAACATCCCCCGGTGGGGGGGGACTCAGCCAGGAGGATCCCTGTTATTACAGTTACATTTTGGCTCACTACTCTCTCCACTATCTGTGGGATGTTTGCCTGTTTCCATCCAATTCTCCTTCCCTGATCCTTTATTCTCACAGCCACCGGTCCTCTGAACACAGGTTTACACGTGTTATATGGGAAGTTTATAGAAATCGTAAGAGGGTTATGGTCACTAAGATATTGCATTATTACCTTACTGTGCTGGACCAGATTTCTCAGTGCAGGAGATACAAAAATATAGTCAGTGGTCGTCCCAGTCCCTCTCACCACAAAGGTTGGAGCCTGAGATTCACCTACAGACTCCAGGTCCCAAATATTCAACGATCCTAGACTTTGTATCCCCTTGATGAGGGACCTTCCCCTTACATCCTGTGTTCCCTCAGTAACATACACACTGTTATCCAGCTCAAAGGGATTCACCACTTTACAGTACCACCCTATCTTTGCATTGAAGTCCCCAAAAATGATGGCCCAAAATTCCATACCCTACACCTCCACTCTTCCCCTCAATATCTGCAAAACTGAAAAAAGGGCCCCTATTTGGCATCCAGAGTCCCATACTGCGCTGTAAAAGTTTACCTGAAAAGCATTATACTTGTTTGGAAAGACTACCCATGTAATGAGGAGAACCTGATGGTTACAGTTTATACGTATGCTTCCTCTATCTTGGAGGACCGAACAAAGTAACCTAACCCATCCCCACCCAATCCTTCTAACAAACAAAATATCCCTCAAATCCTTACAATTAAAGTCACAATTCTTGCCCAACCAGTGTCCTGTCTTGTTTTTTTAGTTGATCCAGGGATTCACTTACACCCCGCATGAAAGGTAGAACATTTGTAAGTACGACCACAAAGGGGGCACAATCAGGAGGAAGCTCCAAATGGACACGTGGGATGCCGTTGTCAGGGTGGAAATTTTGCCTCTGTTATTGGGATGCCACAGCTTTCTCTCCAGGCCACTTCCATCACCAAGTCTGCCTGTATCCCTTGCATCTGTCCATACATTTGCACATGCCATCTTAATGCCCTTAGCCGTGATCCCTAGCTTAGAGCAATACAGGGGCTGTAAAGTACCTCTCTCTTGAGCTCCCGGATTATCCTCCAACAGGATCTTCTCCTTGTCCTTGGGACCATGACACATGGGATCCAAAGGCCCAAAGTTTGTTGGTACCATATCTGGCCCTCCAATTCCACTCTGATGGGATACTGCAGTTTCCAAGGCCTGCAGTTTTTCTTTTATCGGGACCAAGCTTGTCTCAATCAGCACCTTAATTGTTAGCAAAAGGATCTCAAAACCGGGAGCTAGGCACAGTTCTACATTAGGGCCCTCCTGGGTATCAGAACAGCACAAAAGTTCTGATAATGCCACTTTGGATTTTTACCTGTATTTCCTCTGAGGTTGTTTTTCTCTTGAGTGGGGGAATACTGCCATCAGCCGGAGAATCAGACAAAATCCTCTTACTGTTCCTTGGTAAGTCCTCCAACCCGTTTCTCCCCACTACTGGGGGAGATGTGAATAGAGCACCCTGCCCTACAGGTGGTGGCCAGCCTTCAATTACAGAAGACTCCAGGACCTCAGCATTGGGTGGCAGTCATTGCCAGTTAGTCTTTTCCAGTGAAAGCCATCACTCAGCCACGTCTATCTCCTTGGCAACTACCTCAACCGCTCGGGCAAGAAAGGAATCTAGCATTGAAGTTGATGATCCATTCCTCCCACACCCTGTTCCCCATTCTGAGGGTCCTCTTCCTGTCCATCCAGTTGATTTGACCAGCTATCTCAAAAGAACTGTTCACCAAAGAGAGTATTTTGCTACTATGGGAAGGAGAGACAAAGCACCCTCTCTGGCATAGGGTTGGGGGGATAGTGGTAGTAATATGTTTTTAGCCCTCACTCGCCCAGCTTTGCCGAGTATCAGATGGGTGGGCCAGCCCAGCCTCCTCCGACCACTGACGGGCAACGACAGGCATGCCTTTGCCCATGCACGTCCCGCGCCGCAGGGCTCCCTCGTGCTTTTATGAGAACAGCGTCACGGTGTTGGTGCTGTTGGTGCTCCGCTCTCTCCCGAGGGCCTGCTAGGGCTGCTGGGACTTCAAGGCCCCTCCTTCACAGCTGGATTAAACATCTAGTTTGATGCCCAGCTTCAGACCATATAGTACCACAATGGAGAATTTACTGCAATTCAAATGTACTCTTTCTCCCTTGATATCTGAAGATATTGAACTAAGAGTTATCAAGCCTCCTGATGGATGACCATACTTCCCTTTCACTGTGTTTTAGTTCATGCGTTATATAATTATTAACACCCCTTGGTGTTGCGTCCCAAGCCTCCTGCACGGCTGCTATGGCTACACTATCCCACGCAAGTTCTTGCTCCAGCTCATACCACAGTTGCCTATCCTTGCTGTTTTCCAAGTGATTATATCGAAAGGATCTTCAAAAGTAACTGTGCAGCCTCTACACTTGAAGTTTGGGTAAAACAATGTTGGAAAATGGGTTATTGGTAGGGCAGGTAGGTACCTACACCTAGCAACAAGCCACAAACCTCCACAAAAGTACAGTTAGGTCTCAGTAAATTAATCCCAGCTCTACCCTTGGTAGCTTAGCATCGAGCGTCAAGGCTTAACTTAGGAGACAAAGTGTAAAGCATTCAAATATCACAAAACAGTAATTAAATAAAACACAGGAAACAGTTTAAAAATCCAAAACCAATTTATAAAAATAGCTTATATTTTTATCTTTAAAATGACACAAAAACGATTAAAATCGGTTCAGGGGAACCGGAGATATGAATTTTTAAAGTATTATTATTTTCTAGCGCATAGAAACAAAAAGCGCCAATCGGGTCATCTGGTTGCACCAGGACCGGGACAAAGTCAAACTTTCAGGCCGACCGCGATGGAGCCCTGCTCGGCTACAGGTCGCGGGAGGCCTCGGTTAAAAAGTTACCTTCTGACTTAGTCTTTATTTTGAAGTTTTTCTTCACCGGGACGAACCTGCCAGTTGGATCCGACCTCCTGGAGCCCTTGTCCGGATACGCGAAGTCGGTTTCCTCGGTGGTGATTTCTACCTTCGGACTTAGTCGTTTTTTCGAGATGAAAATCCTCCGACCGGGGTAAACCTGGATCTTGATCCGACGTCCGTGGAGCCCTTCTCGGATACGATGGCTGGAAGGTCCCGGTCAACTTTTTACGTTCGGACTTAGTCTCTTTTTCGGATGTTTTTCTTGACCGGGACGAACCACGAAGTCAGGCCGGGTCGCGGTTGAGGCAAGCCGGCTAGAATTTCCGCGTCGAGTCGGTCACTTTATGGAGCTTTTTTCTAAAATTTCTCCAATCTTTTCCAAACTTCTGGGGCTTCACCCAGATGTTCTTTTAAGGTTCTTTTGGGGTCCACAGCTCACCCCAAAGGTCCAGAAGTTCTGTGATGGTCCTTGGGAAGTGCGGACTTCAACTCCCAGAGTGCACCTGGCGCAAACTCCTTTTTGGCCACTGGGCAGTGGTCAGCTGGTCACTTTTTCAGGAGTTGGTGCAGGGGACTCTGGTTAGCAATTTTTCACCTGTAGCAAACAGGGAGTCCCTCCTTGAACCAGTTGAAGCCAGGCAAAGTCCTTCTTGTGGTGAAGCCCAAGTGTGCAGCTGGTGCAGTCTTTCTGAGTGCAGGGTCCAGGTGCAGGCCAGGGGTCCAGCAGGGCAGTCCTTCTTCTTCCTTAGTTCCTTTCTTGTTGAATTCTGGAGGGGATCTGAGGCGTGGGTGCAGGTCTGCCAGTTTTATCCTTGCTCCTGGGTGAAAAGCAGGGGGGCCCTGGTCCTCCAATCAGGGACAGGGTCGTCCCCCTGTGATGACCACTTCCTGGGAAGTGTGGCAAAAATCCATCCCAGAAGGCAACAGTCTCTAAAAATCCAAAATGGATGAATCTGATTTTTAGAGGAGAGATCTGGCTGAGCCCACCCACTGGTGTGGCTAAAAATCATAAACACACCCCTCTCCTGCCCTCTCCTAATCTAATCAAGGGGGCACCTAGCTGTCTGGGGTTGCAGGATGTGGGGGTGTTGCTGGGTGCTCCAGATGTCCTTCTCTGCCTTTGAAGACCAGTTTGGCAGCCCTCCCCCTTCCTGCTTCCCCATCTGCTGAGGGGAGATTCTCTCCCCCAAGCACATTCCTTTGTGTGAAGTCAGGCCACTTCACACCTCATTAAAGTAGCCTGGCAGAAGCTGCTGCAGGCTGGCCAATCAGAGCACAGCAGCAAAAACAATGCAGAGCTGAAATTGGCAACTTTTTAGGTAAAGTCTAAACTTTTTACCTGCACTAGTTATATTAAATCCTACAACTGGAAGTTGTGGGATTTATTATAACAATCAATTTGATACCAAATTCTTGGTATGTAACATTTAAGGAGACTTTAAAATTTAAAATAAAGTCTGCCCATTCTAGCCTATGAAGGCCATTTACTTCAATGAGGGAAAAACGAATTTGGCTGTTTTTACCTCACCAGGGCTTATAAATCTATTTTTATAAAGTCCCTGCTTATAGTTACATGGCACCCAGCCCTAGGGGCACATAGGGCACACCTTAGGGGTGACTTATATGTAAAAATAAGGTAGTTTAAGACTTTGGAAGTACCTTTAATTCCAAAGTCGAATTTGCATATAACTTTAATTTAAAAGCAGCCAGCAAGGCAGGCTTGCTTTTAAAATGACACTGGGCACCTCAGCAATGCACCTAGGTGTGCACCACCTATGCTGTGGTCCCTAAACCTACATGCCCTACCATATACTAGGGACTTATAGGTAGGTTAACTTAGCCAATTATAATTAGCCTAATTTGCATATCCATTTTACACAGAGCACAGGCCCTGGGACTGGTTAGCAGTACCCAGGGCACCATCAGAGTCAGGAAAACACCAGCATAAAGTGGAAAATGGGGGCAAAAAGTTATGGGGCCTCTGCAATCAGCCCCAGTTTCTCACAAACAACAACAGCTATCCAAGTCTAGTCATGATTATTCTCACTGTTAATATTCATAACATTCTCCTAGGCTTATATTATTCTGTCCCTACTTGTTTATTCCTCAGTTCTCTGATGGACTGTGTTCTTTATAGAATCACCAGATCCATTCACTTGAAATGATTCTTGATTAGGAACAAAACTAGGTAACATACTATCTAATCCTGTTTCCTTCCTACCTTTGAAGGATACAGTTGACTTCTTCAGCCACACCCCACAAACCGAAATACCATAATTTAATCTATTGATCTTAAAATTTCAGCCATTGTATTACTTATATACATTTCACACTAGCCCTATTTCATATCCTCACAATCCTTTCATCCTTTAGGAAAGATCTTTATCTTTAGTTGAAATACCAATAGGGTTGAAGACTGAGTAGAGTAAATTCAGTGTTATCGAATGATTCATACAAATTAATGGTTTCATTCAAACACATTTCCAAAATTGTAAAGCTTTAGTAGCTGGATGAATTGGGGTTTCACTAGTAGTAAGTTCTTACCTACTGTTGACTTCTACAGTCCTTATTTTCATAATTTTCTCCAATTGCTCTGATGTTTGTACGTCCCGCTGTATACCTTCTACAGTGAACTGTTGTCCCCTAGTCCCCAGGTTACGTTTATGTACCTTTATCAAGCAGTACTTTCCTATCTGCTAGTTTTTCATTGGTCTTTGCTTAGGAGACCCCAGGCTCATTCCTATTCTTCTTAAGTGATAGTATATATAATTCAGAATGGATAACCAGTCTTATTTTCATTATCATTTCTTGTAGAAGAGAATGTTGCTGTCAGGGTTTTAAATGGCTTCTGAATATGGTCATCTGTGTCAGCTTACAATTCTGAGAATTGTTCACTTTTCAGAACTCGTGACCTTTTCATTTACATTTTTGTTTATTATTTTTTGTATGTATATTTATCCTTGAATGCTTTATTTATTATTAAAGGTATCAGTGAGGACAGGATGAACCCTCTTCTATTTTATTGTTTCTTTTTAAAGAAAAATAATTTTCTGTCTCTTCCTTATAAACATCACTAATCTTCTCTGCCTTCACCATAATCCCTCAATTATTTCCACTGTACTGTCTTTTTCTTTATTGCTTTTTCTCAAGTGCAATCAGGTTCTGTGTCATCAGGCATATTTTTGAAGCTAACATTCTGCAACTAATTTTTCTAGCTTTTCTCTTTATATTCTACTGTTTTCTTTATCTCTGATTTTGGAATTGACTTTCTAATACAATTTGGCTCATTTATTGAGACTAGGACCTGCAAAATGTGAGTTACCCTACCACCATTATGATCACATTTGAAAATCAGTCTCTCCAACAGAGGCAGCATTGTGTCTAACATCTTTTGATTGGCTTGTGACATTGAATACCCTAATACCGAGCTTCATCTTTGTCCTTTTTTACCTGATTATTGTTGAGTGAAGGCTAGAGAGTATCATTTAAGTTATTTAATTAAGAATACATATGAAATTGAAATTAGTATCAATAATGAGAGTATTTACTATTTTGAATATTCAGTGGTGAATAGCAGTATTTTTCTGAAATGTTTTCTGAAATGTTCCTAGATTTGCAGGTAAAATAGAACAAAGGGCCATATCAGGTGTGTACTTCCACCCAATCACAGTTAAGACAAATGGAAATGACTTCTCCGGGATGGTTTTTCACTTACTAGGTTTATGGCCGGTAAGTTAGCCTGCCCCTTAGCCCCTTCCTTAACTGCAGAGATGGATTAAATAAAGTCTGACCATTATTTCCTTGCTGAAGTGAAGATCTGTCTATTGTTTCAAAATCCTGCATTTGATCATTCCTGAAATTTGTATAGCCCACCACTGACATAATTCTCCTTTAGGATCCACTTTTTCATTAACATGCTTTTTATGATGGATGCTGTTAATAATGAGAATTAAGGGCCTCATTAAGAGTTTGGGGGTCCTAATGTCGCACTGTCAAACTCGCAGGGAGGACACCACTGCCATGGAGGTGGCACCCCCCACGCTATTACAAGGTTTCCAAATATTCCAAAGAATATCTGGATTACTGCAAGAAAAGATTAGAATGACAAGTGCAATATATATCATATTCTATTTGTTGGCAGGGGACCTGGATATATTAGCATAGTACTTAAACAGAAATATCTACACATTCTTAAATGTGCCATATGGCTTAATACACACATCAGTTACCATGGCGACATTCAGCAGCAAGTGCGGTGTTATGCAGTCTTGCTCACAGAGATGTAAGAATTCATACCGTTACAGAATGAAAGTTGCTACGGTTTGGAATTGCACTTTGTTTTGACTGTAACTTTTTAATTGTAACACTTAATACCAGATAAATATTAGAATGGTTGATACATTTTGTGCAGCATATTATTGTCTTAAACGTGATGCAATGGAAACCTTAGCGCTTCACCTGTTGTACATCTTGCTCAAAAGTTGCATAAATAAAGGCCTTGGCAGCAGTTGCGATAATCCAACGATAACGGTAAAGGTCCTCAGGGAAGCTTCATAATACCCACTGGCACTATGTTGTTCTTTATCAAGCTACTGGGCATGAGGTTCTCTTCAGATTCTGTATGCAGAAGTCTGCCTAGAGTATCTGTGGTTACAGCAGTCCCCCAAACCCAGTAGTACTGGGGAAATGTATATGAAGAGGACAGAAGCTAAAGTCTGAAAGTCATTCACTGGACACTATCAAAGTATATTAACTCCCTCACCTGCTCAGCGGGTGATGCTCTGTCCCAGGGCCAGCTTTAGGGTGGTGCGACCGGTGCGACTGCATCTGGCGCTAAGTTTGTGGGCCTGAGTTCGGGTACGGGGCACTATGATATGAAATAACTTTGCAGAAGGTGCTTTTACATTGATGCATTCCTTGTGTGTCCAGCAGGTTTCAGGCAACAATAAAAATGTCAAGATGGTGCTACTGATTAACGTTCCTGCTGGAGAGAGATCAGTTTTTTTGTCTAGTGGCAGTTTTGACTCATCATAAAGCTGCGTGGAGTGTTTTTATGCTTCCTGCAAAAAAATGTGTACACTGCAAATCACTGAAGTGTATTTATGTGGATAGCTCAGTGGGTAACTGTTTTTGTCACAGAGATTCTTTTGTTACAGTTCATAAGTTACGATCCTTATAGAGCACAAAAACCTATGAACTATCAAACAGCAGCATGGAAACTATGGGGGTCATTATGACCCTGGCGGTATTTGACCTGTCAGGGCCAAAACGATGGGAGCACCGCCAACAGGCTGACGGTGCCTCCCTGCATATTTGGACCGCGGCGGTAGAGCCGTGGTCGCACCGCCGGGGCCGGCGGTATACCGCCATTTTAGCCCCAGCGGTGCTAATCTGCCAGGGCAGCGCTGCAAGCAGCGCTGCCCTGGGGATTATGACTTCCCTACCGCCAGCCTGTTTCTGGCGGTTTGCACCGCCAGGAAGAGGCTGGCGGTAAGGGGACTCAGGGGGCCCCTGGGGGCCCCTTTACTACCCTGGCACTTGGCATGGGCAGTGAGGGCCCCCAGGCAGAGCCCCGTCGTGCATTTTATTGCCCGAATTTCGGGCAGTGAAATGCGCGACGGTGCTACTGCACCCGCTGCACATCAGCATTGCCGCAGGCTCAATTACGAGCCGGCGGCAATGTTGATGTGACATTTCCGCTGGGCCAGCGGATGGTAACTCTGTTACCGTCCGCTGGCCCAGCAGAAATGTCAAAATAGGGAGCCAGCCATACCGCCAGCAATGGCGGTATTCTGGAGCCCGCAACCTCGGCGGTCTGCCATGCAGACCGCCGAGGTTGTAATGGCCCCTATATGTTATAGGATGGAACTTTATGTTTTTTCCGTGTCTTTCATTACCTTGTTGTGAAAAAGGGTTTGGTTTGGATAGAAATACATTCCCATTTGTAAAGCCAACTGTAATCATTGTAGTATGTTCTAAATCCTAAATTTGTGCTACTTCAGACTAAACACTCTTAAAATGTACTGCCTACTTTTATGGATTACATGATTCCTACAACTTGTAACCCTTGTTGTCTTGATTCATTGTCTCTGAATAGTTTATGTGTGATGTAAGGTGCTCTAACACCCTACATTGGTATGAATAACAGTGTAAAACAAATTAAATGCATTTGCAAGAGAGGCTATGGGGAACTGTTGGATGGTGGTAGTGAGGGAATCCATGAAGAAAGAGGTCATAGGGAGGGCGAAGAAGATTGTTGCACCAGGCATAACAGGTACTATAGCCATCTCTGTTCTGTCCTTTTCCCATTATCTGACCAAATGGATATGCAGGTGGAAACTTGTTATACTTATCTTGCTATGCTTGGTCCATATGGGAGCATGGCTCGCGAGTACAACAACTCAAAATCCCAGAGGACCTCAACATGGTCCTTGCCAGGCTGATTAATGGGTCATTTTAGCTACTGGCCTTAAGTGAGCCAAAACTTCTTCTTGGAAAATGTCTTTCATAATGGCCACAATATTGGTCAGGCACACTAGTGAGACTGAAACATTTATCTCTGAATCTTTTTGTATAACAAAAAACATTGGTTCCCTGTGAAAGTGATACCTGAATATGTACCATTTTCAAAGCTCCAGAAAATGTTGTGATATTCCACAGGGATAAGTTGACCCTGAAAACTCATCCTGGTGTTGTTCCAAAAGTACAGTTTGATTGTTATCTAAACCAAGACATTTTTCTTCCAACATATTTTACTTGTCTGCATACCTGGATGACAGAGACATAAACACCATTCGAATGTCAGGAACACATTGTTTTATTATGTTCATAGAACCAGAGATGTGTATTCTTGTGTGTACCTATTCCATATTTTAGGGTGCAATGCAGCTCACCAGTGGCTTCTCAAGACAGCATTGCAATATGGATAACATCATGTATCATTCATTGCTTACATCTGCATAGAGCTCAAACTCCATGCAGTGTCCAATGCTGCTGTAAATTTTCCTTTTGCAAATAAAAATGCACTCGATTAGAAAAGGTCAAACATCTATGTCAAATAGCACATAAAATGAGAAAAGTAAATTGTAGTAGGCAATCATACTTAAACAATATAAGCACACACAAAAAACAATAATGTACTGATTTAAGTTAGCTAAACTCTTGGTGCCATATTAATTGCACATAATACACTAGCATTAAAAGGCCTGTTTTGCATGTTGAGCTATTGTTTTGTACAAGATGTTTTTCTCTTTTGCTGCAGCTGCTGTAACTTTCCAGAAGCCTTCTGTTAGTGGGTAGGGATTTGCTTTGTATTAGACAACAGACAGTGAGGTTTCTCTCAGGGAGGAGAGGAGGCAACAGGAAGGATGACTCATAGGAAGAACTGTCTGAACTGCAAAATGTGGGCAAAGTATCTTCTCAAGCACTTGTGTCTGTGGTCCACTTTGAACCTGTGAGAAACTGGACAGTTTACCTTCTCTCAAGAGTTTACTGAAATCCTATTGGATGTTGTGAACAAAGAATGTAATATATGTTTACAATTGCAATATTGTGTGTTGATATGTGTGCGTGTTTGTAGAGTAAAAGGGGGCATATCTCACTTGCATGTGCTGGAGATACATATGTTTTTTGAGACCATATCACTCTTCATGGGAGATTGCTTTTGAGCCTCTTTCCTATTTTTTGATGTTTGCTGATTTATAGCTGAAAATACTTTCCAACTTCATCCTTTTTTCAATTGATCTACAAAGGCTTTATGCTTGTGCATTTATTCTCTCATCAGAACTCTTTATTAGTTTTCCGAACTGAGACCTAATTCTATTCCATTCTAATTTAATTTAGATTAGGGAAATTCCTTTATGGAACACGCTTGCTGTATTATTACAATATCAACTATTATTCTTAACAACATTGTATTTTTCCTTATATTGAAATATCGATTACTGAATTATATTAATTTCTGATGCTGATTCTCAAAAAAACTAATACTTATTGAATAGTGAAACCTTAAGAAATTGGTAAATAAGACCCTTTAACTCACACAAATTTTTAGTCTTTTTATTGCCTATATGGTTTGATGTTGATGTTTGCTCCTTTAAAATTATTTTTGTCAATGAACAAAGGTCCATATGACTAATGGTGAGGGTTATTTAATTATTACATCCAAAGATTAAGGTATAGGAAACCCTGCCCCCCTCACCAGGCAAATCTCAAAAGGGCTAAAGGGGTATCCTTCAGATTCTTCCGGTATATGCTTGTCTCAGATATAAACCAGCTGACTATGTGGCATACCGCACAGGCATCCTGTTGTCTCAATGCTCCTGAAGCTTCATGCCAAGCTGATGCTAGATGAGGCCATAAATACCACATACACTATTTGTCTAGGTCTATGATGTCAACACATCTTCCCTTTCTCACACTGAATTGTGGTGTAATCTATCAACAACACCCAGAGTGGGAACACGCTAAGTAACTATAACCTGTGCCCTAAAGTAATTATAGCTTGTGTCCTCACAATGTACCACTAATTATCTCACATATTACATCATGTGTGATATGTATTCTGACATCATGGTTAACATCACTACATCCATACATGTCCTATCCTCAGCTAAAGATTGATGGAATACAATTTATGGGCCCAGATTGTACATTAGGTTTACATAAATTATCCTTCTTGCATAATACTATTATATTTCTTATTGAATTATATGTAGGCACATGTTAAAAATGACTTCTACTACTGGGTAGTTTCTGAATTGAGAAAATGTGTATATTAATCCACTTAACACTACAATACAATGTTTTAAAGTGACATTATGTTTTTTACTGCTCTTCACATTGGGCTGCAGGTATGTATAAACACACAAATAGAACTGTACATTGTGTTGTAAATATTATGGCATATATTTGTGATTTATTTAAATTAATGTCCTGATTTGTAAATTTCAAGTCCATAAGAACTTATGCTAAATCTGGAATTGTTGTCCATTACTGATATATCACTCTGCTCAAACATTTTATTGTAATTTGGAAATACTACCTGTCATTTTATTTTCCTGTTTGTATGAATGAACTATTAGTTCTGATGAAAAGTAACTTTAAATGTGCTTGGATATGTTTTTGTAGATTTGGCATTAAATTTTAATTATGCAATACAGAAATGTCCCTAATTAAACTGGTCTGCCTTTTGAAATGACAGACCACAGGCTTTCAAGAGCATGGATATGTGAAATTATACTTGTGGGCTGTCACTTGCCATCAATATTCCTTAAATCGAATTCCACTGCCTAATGATCCTTTAAGACTTCCTTTTATCCCATTTTCAGTTCGGCTCACAGCATTATGCCATGTCCCTGACTCAATTATCTTTTTGTTCAGTTTTTGTTGCATTCAATAGTAAAAAAGGCTTTCAAAATAGACATATATTGCCATAGATTCAGCTTATTCACTGACAAATATCACTTGCAGTACTGCAATCAAACATGAGGGAAGACCAAAGATGCCTTGTTATTCATTAGTTTGTGCTCCAAACATCCTTCCTCAGCTGCTAGATATTATTGACCTCTGAATATGTACTGTCTTTCCTGCTTCTTTCCTATTTCATATATATATATATATATTCCGATTCTCAAAATACATGACAACATGTATACCCAACTACGGTCTTTTTTTTATAAAACAAGGCGGTCAAAGACACATGAAGGGAAAGGGGCAAGCAAGGGATGGTTTGATGAGAGGTGCTCAAAGGCTAAGTCTGGGTTAAGAGTTGCAGTAATGTCTGGTTCCCAGGGGGAAATTAAACAAGCCAGGTCCCTATACAAAGCAACTTTGTCTTATGCTAAAAAGCAGTGGGAGGATTCCCTGTGGCAGGAATTATTAGATGCTTCCAGAGAGAAGAACAATAAGCGTTTCTGGGAGCTTCTGTCTAAAAGGGAAAATGGAGGTAGGAGTTGTCCAGCAACCATATCCAACCAGAAAGCTGGGTAGAGCATTTTACTACTCTCTATGCCCTACCAGAGGGCCCAATGGACACCAATGTGGTCCACTCTCCAACAGAATTGTTGGAACCAAATTCCCGTATGGCCCCCCAAGTGGAGTCTCAGTGTGTCCCTGAGCGTTGCCTCATTTTTAAAATAGAAGAGACCCTTGAGGCTATAAATAGCCTAAAACCTGGCAAAGCACCTGGACCAGATAAGCTTCCTGGAGATCTTTATAGATCAGAACCACATATCTGGTCCTGGTATATAAATGCCATCTCAAATAGTATAGCGTCAGGGGGGCAAATTCCAGGTACATGGAAGGGGGCAGAGATCATACCCATTTATAAAAAAGGGAATGCTAATCTCCCAGCCAACTACAGGCCAATTAGCCTTATAGACAACCTACAAAAGATCTTTGCAAAACAAATTTTACAGAGGTTAATCAATTGGGTTGAGGAGTACCAAATCCTTTCCCATCTACAGGCAGGGTTTCGTGCAAAAACAAGCACGATAGACCAGGTTTTTCGATTGGCCATATTGCATTGGAAATATGTACTTGTGGCCAAACAATGCCTGTATGTGGTATTTATAGACCTGCGATCGGCTTTTGATTTGGTCCCAAGAGCCAAACTGTGGGAAGTGCTGGGTAGATTGGGAATCCCAGAGGATCTATTACTCCTGTTAAAACGACTGCATGAGAACACTTATGCCCAAGTGAGGTGGGGTGAACAAGGCGAACTGACAGAACGGATTCCAATCAGAAGAGGAGTTCGCCAAGGTTGCGTGTTAGCCCCCCTACTGTTTACTATATTTATCAACGAAGTAGTAAAGGCTGTGTCCACAGGCCAGAATGATGCCCCTTCCCTGAATACACAAAAAATCCCTATCCTGCTCTTTGCCGATGATTCACTCCTCATTTCTAAGACACCAATGGGGTTGCAGACCCTTGTTGACCGGTTTAACCAATTCTGTAGCGATTATGGGCTGGAGGTTAACATTAACAAAACAAAATTGATGGTCTTATCCAAGGGACCTAGGAAAAGATGTTCCATCCACATTGAGGGAGTACCGCTGAAGGAAGTAAGCTCTATAGATTTCTTGGGAGTTAGGTTAACCAGTAAACTACTATGGGAAGAGCAGATTACGAAAAGTGCAGGGCTCCTTCAACATAGAGCCTCATCCATATTGCGTTTTTATCAAAGCTCCTTTACAAAGGTTGTTTCCCCAGCAATAAAAATTTACACGGCTAAGGCTCAAAGTGCAGCCCTGTACGGAGCGGAGGTATGGGGTTACGCTAACTGCAATAAGATCAGTGTGGGGGAAAACAACTTTGCAAGGGCTTTAATTGCATGTCCACGCACTACACCCTTGCTTCCATTATTTCTAGATCTGGGGTTAAGCCGAGTAGCAGATCTAGCTACTCTAAGACCTCTCCTTTATTGGATTAGATTATGGACAACCCCCGAACTAGATATATATAAGACCGCATTACTCGATTTACTGAAATGCCAAAATGCTAATACTCTTCCATGGATTCGCCATGTGGCCCATTGGCTTAGGCTTTTGGGCTTGGGCGACTATTGGGAAAATCCCCACAAATTAGAGAGACGGCACAAAAATGTTTTAAAGTTAACCTATTGGTCTTATGTTAAGGACAACTACATAATCCATAAATCCCATGGTCGCTTAACTAATTCCTTTACTGATATTAAATGGTCCCCAAAGTTTGAATCCTATTTGGATGTGATACCGGACTTGCAAGGCAAGAGCTTATACGCAAGGTTTCGTTTTGGCTCACTGCCCCTGATGTCATTGATTCATAGGTGGGGGTCGATTAATCTTCCCGATACATGCCCTGCCTGTGGCAGTATTTTTGAAACCATTGAGCATTTTATGTTCTTCTGCCCAGCCTATGCGATTCCGCGAACAAAATGGATCTGCAAGATCTGCAGGGACATGGGATTCAAGAATTGCTCCTTGGCTCTACGGGTTCTAAAAAGCCATAATTCAGCTGACGTAATTCTTTCTGTAAGTAAGTATTTAGCAACAGCTTGGCGCATACGTTGCCATCTTCAAAAAGTTATTTAAGGTCTTATCTCTATATAGGTAAGATTTAGAGCCATATGTGCAAATCAAGTTATTGTTTTAATATTTTACACCTATTTACAGACATGTATTTATTTATTTACTTAAGAATTATTATATTCTGTTTTATGTGCTTTTATGGTCATTGATGAACTAAGTTGATGATGAAGGTGATCTGGATGAAGTGGGTTGGATAGGGCTTGGAATAGATTTTTCAGACATTATGTAGGTAATCATTATGTGTTTCTGCCATTTTAACACTAGTTTTAGCCATAAAGAGCTATTTTTTATGCATCTGTCTGGTACTCGTGCCATTTTAACATGAATCCGATAACCATTTTAAGTTAATATATAAGCTTTTTATCACACTGTGCTTGTGTCTTAACGACTTGACAGTGCTTAAATTTGCCAAATGATTGTGCCGGTAGTAGGCTCTTTTTGTTAAAGTATGCCATCTAAATTATTAAGGAATTATATTATTATGTAACATCAAATCAGCACTTGAAATTTTTACATCTTGGGTCGGATAGTTTGTATTTATCTTGATGATGATACCATCTGGGAAATATGTATTTTGAAATCACCCCATATTGTTTTAAGAGTTTTAAATATTTGTACTATTTTAACGTTATGAAGCAATTGTCTCAGAAACCCTGGTATCTAAATGTTAAGTTATGTATCGGGATCAATGGTGGATTATAGTAGGCCATTGCCTACAGAAGCTTTTCCTATTCTAAACCTTACTATTTTCAGCCAGTTTAAAAGTATAATGAAGAAAACGTACCTTTTTGTACAATTTAATATGTAACTTTTATGACCTATGGTCGAATAAAGTATATGATGATGATATATATATATATATATATATATATATATATATATATATATATATATATTTTAACCTGGAGTTATGTTATGGTGATTTGTTTGGGGCACTATCTGCCCTTGAGTGTATTCAGGCACTTGAGCAGGTGTGTAGGTGTGTAGTCTATGAGGAGCTATTCAAAGAGCCAGGTCTGCGGCTTCTTGTGGAACTCAAGTTGTGAGGAGAAGGCTCTGAAAGGCTCTGATTTATTGTGGGAGGCCGTTCCATGTTTTGGGTGCAATGTAGGAGAATGAACAACCTCCTGCTCTGCTTTTATGCATGCAGGGGATGTGTGCCAGTGAGTGTAAGGCAGAAAGCAGGTGTCTGACAGGGGGTGAAAGTGTATCTGGCTGTTCAAACATGATGGTCCAGTGTTGTGTAAGGCTTTGTATGTTTGTGTGAGAAGTTTCAATTGGCAGTGTTTATGAATGTGAAGCAGTGAAGCTCCTTGAGGTGAACTTCAATGTGTGTATGGCATGGAAGGTGGAGAACGAGTCTTGAGGTGATGTTTTGGATAGTCTGGAGTCGGTGTAGGAATTGCTTCGAGATTCCACCATAGATTTCATTGCTGTAGTTTAGCCTGCATATGATGAGTAGTTGTGTGACTTGCTTCTGGTGTTCTGTGGCACCCACTTGAAGATGTTCGGCAGCATGCATGGGATGTGAAAGCATGTCATGCTCCCTGTGTTGATTTGTGCTGTAATGTGGAGCTTATTGTCTAGAATGATCTTCAGATTTTTTTCATGGTCAGTGGGTGTTGGTCCTAGCTCTGGTGGAGGCCAATGGGAGGTCTTACTTCCATCAATACTTTTGTCTTGTTGGCGTTGAGCTCCAAGCAGTTGATCCTCATCCACTCTGCTGCCATGGTCATGCAGTTGGTGATGTTGGTTCTGTGGTGGTTGTCTTGTCCGTAAATGAGAGGATGAGTTAGGTGTCATCATATGTAGGAGATCAAGGTGATGTTTTGGGATCGCATGATATTGGCTGTCATGTAGATGTTGAAATGGGTGGCGTTGGGGGATGGTCCCTGGAGGACTCTGCAGATCAGGGTCTTGGTCTCTGAAAGGAAGGGTGGCAGTCTTAACTTTTGGGTTTTTCCTGTGAGGAAGGAATAGATCAGCTGATGTCAGATTATTGAATGCCAACTTCATGGAGTCTTCTGATGAGTATGGGAGACTGTGTTAAAAGTCACAGAGAGGTGGAGTAGCATATAGGCCACCGCTTCTCCTCGGTCTAGGATGGTCCAGATGTGGTCAGTGGCTTGTGATGAGTGCGGCTTCAATGCTGTGGTTCTTTTTGAATCCTAATTGGGTGTAGTTCAGCCATGGTGAGTCTTGAGTTGGGTGGAGAGTTGATTGTTCAAAAACTTCTCAATCACTTTGGTTGGGTTGGACAGCAAGGACGTGGGACAGAAGCTGCTCAGTTAGTTTGGGTCTTCTGATGGTTTCCTGTGGAGGATGTTGACTTCTGCATTTTTCCATTCATCTAGTGAAATGGCAGGTGTGATGAGGGTGTTGATGATATGGGTAAGAACAGTGCTGATTAGAGGTACTCCAAGGTTGTAGATGTGGTGGGGCATGGATCCACTGGAGTTACTGAACTGGTTACTCTTTTGTGTTTTTGGTTTCATGTTCACATTTACCAGCTAATTATAATTTTAATGTACCTATTTATCACTCATTGCTTTTGGCTTCTAACTTTACTCTTTCATATTTTTAACAAACCGTTGTGGTCTGTGTCCTCCCTATTTCTATTTGTTCTGGAGTTTAGTTTTGGAGAGTTTCCCATCTCTAGTTTTTTTGGTTTTATTCTTTTTACTTTTTTTTTAAAGATCCCTTCCCCTCATGTGAATTTTTCTTTTCTACACTCACTTATGTATGGGATTTATTTCCCAAGAATCACAGGTGTCCTTTAAGCACCCTTGGCATTGTGTCAGTTTTGGGGAATTGTTCTGTAAACTATCATACAGGACCATATCCCCTGTGTCTTGGAAATTGCAATATATTTATCAGAGAATAGTTCTAGGAATTAACTAAGGTTTGTCAAATAGAAAATGTGATCCAAGTTGTTTATGGAAGGGAGTTTTAAGGAACATGCTGAAAGCACATTGTTGGCTGTTGCTTTCAAAATTTACTTCTGGGGAAGGTTCAGAGAAGTCTGTTTTAACTTTTTTGAGTTGATAGAAAAAAAGCCAGTGAAATGCTTGAAGAAAGCTATTTAAAAAAACATGCAGTGTAAATGTAATGAAGGTGTGGTTATTTAATGCTTTCAGTGAGGACAGCTTACCTTCACATTGGTGTTGCTCCTGTATAACTACAGATACTTGTTTCTATGATGATATCTGTGAAACTATTATGCACTTTCTATTATTCTTTGGCTATATTGTATTTCCAAGGAAAAGATGGTTAGTTACTTAATTTAGGTAGTATAATACTCCTTCTAAGCACTTATATTCTGTTTTTCAACTGATGGTCTATCCATTCCTTTTTCTTTCACTAATTTTTTTAATCAAAAACTTTAGCAGAATGTTCTTAGCGTCCTTTAGCATCTATAATTGAGTGTTTATTAATATTATTAATGTGTCCTAACTTGAGTTCATGTTTTTGATTCTCGATCCTTATTAGGACATATATTTTATTACAATTGTTAATTTAATTGGTTTTAATCAATTGCTTATACTCTGATTTTATGTAATGAATGTGTGCATGCTTATATGGATATTGTAAATTCGAAATATGTAATTAGTGTCTGCGATGTAGATACTTAACCTGGATACATGTTTTCCTATGTGCGATGTTGGTGATTTTGTGCATTTGTTGTGCTGCTACTTCAAATAATTATCATTTTTATGGTTCAGTGTCCAAACTGTAGGTCTATGAAATGAATCTCCTCGTTGCAATCATTGAAGATACATGTGGAAATAATAAACTCTGAAGGTAGGTGGAGGAAGAGCAGATAAACACAGTGAATTGTATTCTATTCAATTCTTCCGGATTTGTACAGCGCAGAGCTAGCCAGAGTGCTTCACAGAGCTAAAACAAGCACAGTATAATGCTATATTCTAGAGTTAGAATAAAACCGATTTTAACACCTTTCTAAATTTGAGTTTCGGTTCAGTGTTCCTTACTGACTCAGGTAAAGCACTCCACAAAATCGGGACTAAGAATGCAAAAGAGCGACCTCCATTTCTGGATCTCCTGATCCTGAGGACGTTAAACAATAGCTGGCGAGCCAACCACAATGATCTCGTAGGATTATAATGAGTGAGAAATGTCTGCATAAGTCTGGCACTTTTTTTTTTTACATCACTCGGTGGTCCACACGCAATACTTTAAAATATATCCTCTTTGTCACTGGTAACCAGGGTAAACTGGCCAGTGCTGTAGATACCAATTGGGGTTTGGGCATTAATAACTGTGCCGCAGCATTTTCGATCAATTGTAGTCTTTTTATGACAGATTTAGGGCTGCCAAGGTACAGGGAATTACCATAACCTAGTCGAGGTATGACTGGTCCCTTCACTACCATTCCTTCTGTAGGTTCTGGCAGCTATTTTAAAGCCTTCTTCAAAATCCTTAATATTCCATAGCAGTTGGAGGATAGGTTTTTTTTGCTTGATTTGCCAAGGTTAGCTTATTATCCATCCACATCCCCTGACTTTTAACCTCTGATTTCGCAGTGGGCTACTCTCCCATAAATTCCAGCCAATTCAGATCACACCATCTCTCTGGGTTGTTTCCTACTACCATCACCTGTCTTTTCTCCATTTAACTACAAACTACTTACAGCCATCCAAACTACCACTTTTTTAAACATTCATTGAGGCAGCTGGAAGTAGTATTGGTACGACTGGACAGAGAAGTAATGATCTGAGTATCATCAGCATATGATATAGACATAAAGCCATGTTCTCTTATGATTTCCGTCAGTGATAGAACATATATATTGAACAAGGGGGCTCAAAGATGATCACCACGGGGCTCCACACTTTAAAGTATGGCTTTCCGATCTTAACCCTTCCTTACATACCTGGAAAGTTCTCTTTTGAAGGAAGGAAGGTAGCCATTTTAGCATTGTACTAGATATGCCTGCCTTCTTCAATCTTCTAACCAATACTGAGATGGAAACCGTATCAAATCAGGGCTAAGATCCAAAAGGATCAAAGCTGCTGGACACCCTTCGCCCAAGATGGCCTTCAGATCCTCTGTTGCTGCAACCAGTGCAGTTTCCATGCTGGTTCCTTGTCTGAAACTTGTCTGAGAATGATGCAATATCTCCTTTGTCTCTAGATAAATTGTGAGATTGTTATTGAATAATTTCTCCAATGTTTTGCTTTGTCAGGGAGGAGGGAAATTGGTCTGTAGTTCTCACATTTATTGGGGTCTACTGAGAGTTTCTTCAGGGCTTTCCTACAATAGAGGGTGGTTAGAATTGGATTGATAAAGAGTTGATGCTAAATTCAGGATTTAAAGGAGGAAAACAGATATTGTCACACTAGCAGAAGTTCAGATTATCACACTTATTACCACCGGACAAAGGTTGTGTAATTTGCTTTGTGTCAAATACACAAAATGCCCAATAATTACACAAATTCTGTGTATTAATGTAAATTACCTGAAATGCAAGCCTGACATTTTGCACAATAGTTTAATGCAAAACGCCCTCACATCCATTTTCATGCTGAAAAAATGAGTGTGGCACGCAAACAGTAGCTTGCGTTTAATATGTTTGCGGTTTTGCCATGCTCCCACAATAGGATTTTTACTCAAAAGAAGCTAATTTTTGCGCCATAGCATGATGGTGAAATTTCAGGCATTTCATATGACCGATGTAAAGTGAAATCCTAGAAATTAAGCGAGAATAATTCAGAGAAACAACATTTTGTCCGGGCTTTATAGATATTATATCTGGCCTACCATACAAAATGATGACAGTGACAAGAGCCACTGCTGCTTTGCTGCATCATCGATTTGATTCACAAAAAAAATCTGTATTTCTCATTATTCAACATACACCACTGAGCAGACATTGACTTTTTGATATTCTCAAAATCCCAAACAGTGTGTTCGGAAATGTATGAAAATGGTAGATTTCCAGGTTTTCTCCTATATCGCTTTGTTGTACTGATGCAGATCGTCTGCAGGAGGAGAGTCTATGGGTTTAGTGGCAAGTTAACTGTGCATTCACATATTTCCCGCATTTTTTCACAACCTGTATAACACTGAATCTGTTACAAATATTATTTCCAAAGTATGTCCTCCTTTCGGTACACCTTGTAAGTGGATGTCCCCTACAACACACCTTGAAAGTGAGGCACTAGACTGGCTCTCGGTGCCATTTTTGAAAGATAGCTATTGCAAGCTGGGCCATAAGGCTACTGCTCTTTTTCAGCTTATAGCAAATGTCTTCAGTGGCCTACTGACCGGTGACATCTCACAATGGCACTATGGGAGACCGCAGAATGATTAGCAATGCAGCAAATACTGTCATAGGCCAAAAGACCTTCCATAGCAATGAGATTCCCCCGAGGCAAACCTCTGCGGTGATGACAGTAATCAGCTTCAACGGGATAACGTGAATCGCCATGCTGCGAATAAGGTGACCATTTATCAGCATTTGCAACGCATCAGTGCGCCTATTAGCATGTTGTCTACCATTGTGTAAAAAACACAGACAAGGTGATTACATTGCCTCACAGCTGGTAAGTGTGCAGTAAATCCGTTCTAGTTTCCCTGCCTTCATTGACAGCTGCACGGTGTAGGGAAGTTTTACTTTAAAAGATCTCAAGGCGTTACTCCACTTAAACAAAGGTGTACAGATTTAATGGAAATAGACTGGAAGGTGGGGTAACTGACGTGCACATTTTCTTATAAATGGTGGAATGTTGTGGATACCTTCGCAATCTAGTCTTGTGGAACAAATCACAAAATCTGGACACCATGGGGCCTATTCACAAAGTTATTTTAGAGTACATACTCTAATAGACTAGTAGTACTCTTTTAGGTGCAGTTACATGCCTTTGTGAGTCAGCCCCAAAACATCTAGGGCCATATTTATACTTTTTGAGGCAAAACTGCGCTAACGCAGTTTTGCGCCAAAAAAAATAGCGCCGGCTAACGCCATTCTGAAGCGCCATGCGGGCGCCGTATTTAATCAATGACGTTAGCCGGCGTTAGCCGCCGGCGCTGCCTGGTGTGCGTGGAAAAAAATGACGTACACCAGGCAGCGCCGGCGTAGGGGGATATGGGGCTTGGGCGTCAAGAAATGGGGCAAGTCAGGTTGAGGCAATTTTTTCGCCTCAACCCGATTTGCGCCATTTTTTTTCACTCCCAACCCCCATAGAAATGACTCCTGTCTTATCAAAGACAGGAGTCATGCCCCCTTGCCCAATGGCCATGCCCAGGGAACTTATGTCCCCTGGGCATGGTCATTGGGCATAGTGGCATGTAGGGGGGCACAAATCAGGCCCCCCTATGCCACAAAAAAATAAATAAATAAACACTTACCTGAATTTACCTTAATGTCCCTGGGATGGGTCCCTCCAGCCTTGAGTGTCCTCCTGGGGTGGGCAAGGGTGACAGGGGGTGTCCCTGGGGGCATGGGAGGGCACCTCTGGGCTCCTTCAGAGCCCACAGGTCCCTTAACGCCTGGCTTTTGCAGGCGCTAAAAAACAGCGCAAAAGCGGCCGGACGTCATTTTTTTTGACCCGCCCACTCCCGGGCGTGAATTTTGCCCGGGAGTATAAATCCGACGCACAAGCCTCGGAGTCGATTTTTTAGACGTGAACGCCTACCTTGCATCTCATTAACGCAAAGTAGGTGTCCACGCTAAAAAATGACTCTAACTCCATGGACTTTGGCGCTAGACGCGTCTAACGCCAAAGTATAAATATGGAGTTAGTTTTGCGTCGAAATTGCGTAAAAAAAAACGACGCAATTCCGGCACAAACTGAGTATAAATATGCCCCCTAAACTAGGAACAAAACAGGATTTCTCAGGGAACATTTACAGATAATTAGTACAATACGAAGGGCATTGCCCTCGCTGGACTTTCACCACTAGGAAGGTAGATTTTCGGGGCCTATTCGCAAGGTGTGTAAGGGTATGTAAAATAGTGCTCCTGTACCAAGCATACATTTATCTCGCCAAGTGATGACCCTGATAATGGCAGAATTTAATGTTCATACCTGCATTCCGGGTTTGATGTCATCCGTCCGCGACCAGGATACCAGAAAATCAGAGGAATCGCCCATGAGACATCCTATTAGGGCACAAAGAAATGACGCTTCAGTTAATGAAACTAGAAGAAGTACGATTATACAGGCATTGTTTCTAGTATTTAGAACTCTCAGGGCAGATTTAAGAGCTCCTAGCGTCTCCTTGCGCCACTTTAGCGTCATTTTTTAAATTATAATGTGGCCCAATGAAGCCAAAAGTGCAGTGCCAAATTTACAAAGTGGCGCAGTGCATGCATTGTGCCACTTTGTAACCCCTTGCGCTACATTATGCCTGCACCAGGCATAATGTATACAAAGGGGTTGTTCCCCCGTTAAGGGGGGCAAAAAAATTGAGCAAAGCAATCTAAGATTTTTCTTTGCAACATTTCTATGGCGCTTTTAACGCCTGCTCAGAGCAGAATTAAAAGGAGGCACACCAGTGTTTACAATGGGCCTCAATGGGGTTTGCAGGATTAGCTTAAAAAAATGTTACGCTAATCCTGCAAAGCTCTGAATTAGCGTCAAAAATTCTGACGTCAGTTTCCTAACTAATGCCATGGTGCACACAAGGTGGCGTTAGGGGGTGATAAGGAGTGCAAGAAGTGGTGCTGAACTGGGTGCAGCGCCACTTTTCTTAAATCAGGCCCTCAGTCTACATAATCAACAGGGTTTACATGTGGGCAGTCATGAAATAAAACGGCCTTCTCATATGCGACTCTATTAGTTGATATCATGTGTTGGGGCCGTGATATTTTCTTAATTAAGGGGCCATAAAGCTTTGTGATCGTGGATACTCACAAATAAACCTGAAATTAAGGCACAAAACAAAACATTTTGTACCAGACAATCAGTTATCACTTTGTAGATTATAATGAATGTATTAATTTTAAAGTGATGAAAACCTGATGTCGGGGCATGCCCTTTTCTAAAACCTCGTGGGTGCACGACAAAGGCGTAGAGACAGTTTTTCTTGTTTGCAGCTTTTAAAGGTATGGGAGCGCTTTAAATGAGCACCAGTTACATTAAACAAGAACACATTCATTTTTGTTTGTTTTACGCACAGGGAAATTAAACAATTTGCCTAGAATCACAGGATGTTGTGACGTGGAGATTCGGGCCTGGTTCCCCATTTCCAAAGTCTGCACCTCTGGGCACTCGAGCCATTTTACCCTTGGGATTTCCAGTGATATGATGGTGGCATTTTTGGTATCTAGGTGTAGAGACAGTTTTTAGGGTCGAGACGCTTTTGTATTTAGAAAAGGGCTCGGAGCCCTGTCAACTTCACGTCAGTGTTTTTTATTGGTTCGTGGGCTTGCCTAATAAAATCTGCTTGCTTTCATTAGTCGAAGTCAAGCATACGTCATGCCTTTTCCCGTGGCTAGCCCTCCTCGAGTGCAGCGACCAAGATACAGAAAACATGCGAGGCTCGCTGTTTTCCATCGGGCTCGTGGACTTCTTTTTCTCTAATTTAGGAACGCAATCTCGCTTGGCAGAAGTCGAGCGCTTTACATAGTTAATTTCATTTTTTCGGGTTGTGTACACAAATGCACTTTTGCCCGATAGGTGAAAAGTCGGGTTAGGAGTTTACAACGCGATCAGCTCTAACATGAGCAAACGCGAGATCCGTTGCATTGTAAATGATTGTTCTTGTTTGCAGCTATTATGGAGCATGAACCTGAAGGTATTGGAGCGCTTTAAATGAGCACAAGTTACATTAAACAAGAACACATTCATTTTTGTTTGTTTTACGCACAGGGAAATTAAAGGATTTGCCTAGAATCACAGGATGTTGTGACGTGGAGATTCAGGCCTGGTTCCCCATTTCCAATGTCTGCACCTCTGGGCACTCGAGCCATTGTACCCTTGGGATTTCCAGTGATATGATGGTGGTATTTTTGGTATCTAGGTGTAGATGCCCATTTCGCTCCCAGAGATAGAAGAAAAGATTTACTGATGTGAGCAAATAAAGTAATAAGGAAAGCACAAAAACGAGAAGTGCAGAATAAATAAATTTGAAATTGCAGATATTCACTATTAACGTGATAACATGACACAGAATGCACAGGGACCCCAGCATTATATTGACACGTACACTTTGCTAGCTACTCCCCAAACTGGAAGGTGATACATGCACAGTCTGTTTCATGCTCCAACTTCGGGTATATGGGCCTCATTTACAACGTTTTGATGCAGGGCCGCACTGCAAGCCTTCTTGTTATGCTGCACTGTTCTGCATCAAATCAGAACGACAGAAGTGCACCGTATCTATAAGATACCATGTTTTCCTGTCCCCTGTGCTGGCGCACAAACTGCTGCCTAGCGCCAACAAAGGCACCCTTGAACCATGGTGCAAGGGAGCCTGTATTGCTGGGGTGACTATTTACGTGCAGGAAGGGACACCTTCCTGCACTTAAACAATCATTAATGGTGTTTTCCTCTATATGTGCTGTAGAATGCAGCACACATAGAAAGAGGAAAAATCAGGGGGAAATTATGTTATTCCTCCCCATTGAGCCACCCTTACACCACCCCTAGGGTGGCATAGGAAACGGATGCATTCCCAGGTTTACGAAACCTTGTAAATCTAGGAATGCATCGGATTCCATGGCTGTTGCGTGGGAGCACCCACAGCAACACCCATGGAATACCTCTTTCAAGCAGAGTGATGCGTAAAAGAAGGCCATATCTACAAGGCCATGCAAAGCCATTCAAAGTGGCTTTGGGTGGCCTTGTAGAGATGGGGCTGCAACCTGCGCTGAGAGTCACAAAAAGTGATGCAACCAGGCCACATGTAAATAAGCCCCCATGTTTTGCTACGAACTGGGAGAAAATGCTCAGTTAAACGTGATTTACATGTGCTGTCTTACAGAGTTTGGTACTTTGTACCTAATGTTCGTAATGTTCTATTTGTCTAGACACGGTAGTACCGTAGCTCTGAAGATCACAAACCTCTTTCTTCAGAGGGGATCCAAATATGAAGAGAAGCTACCAAAACTACAATTTCAAGGCCAGATTCGGACATTACTGAAATTTTACCAACAGCCCAAATCAGATTCTTTTACCATCATCTATCATCTATACTGTAACTTACTTATTACAAATAGGCAAGAATAGCCGGAAAGCAGTACTCCTCCTGGTACTTGTTTACCAACACCAGACATATTGATAGTACCGTGGGAGCACAAGTATATAGCCCCTATTTAATGGAGCACATCATTTGGCACTCGGCGCCACCACAGTGATTTCAGCATGTGCACTTTTAATGCGGGCATTTTACGCCTTGTAAAGTCCTTCAGGTATGACTGGGGGGATCTGTGGGAAAAATGTGATATTGCCACCCATAGAAATACCGGATGAGGGAACATCCCACCGCTTGTAATTCACTTTCAGGAGAAAACTTTCACTTGTGGCTAAAACAAGCTGCTCATAAAGAGGACCTAGGCAGTGGTGTGTGTAGGACACAAGACCACTTCTGAAGATTTGAACTGAGGTTCTAGAACTAATTGAAGAAGGGTTTCAGTAATATGCCTGCCTCTGGTAGCATTTCTCTAAAATCATAATATGACATAAATTGCCATTGCATACTTGTTGACCCGTTTGAAGACACATGCCATTGACACCTGAAAACTAATAGCATCACAAGACGTTTAACCATAGCTTGTAGCCCAGATGAAAACACAAGACGGTGCGTCACAGCCTCCAAAGTTGAAAAAATTGAGTAACCTTGAATGGCCTCTGTGATGGCTACTCAGTGACATCTTAAGGACTTTTGGTGCCCTGGCAAAACGTATTTTAGGGGGCTGTGTCCAGAACAACTTTACATTATTTAGACATTTTCAGCCAACCCATGCCCCTGGGATTTCAAAGAATATTCAATTATATGCTAAACTTTCAAGGACGGGGGCTGCAAAAAAAAAAAAGGCATTAAAATCCTCAAGCTGCTTGGTGTCCTCAAGCCAGATAGCACCGGAAAAAAATGTAACAAATATTGATAACTTCATTTTGTTTGCACTTAGATAAAATGTAATTGTGTCTTACAGTTAAAACTTTTCCTTTTTCTGTATTGTTAATTTCCCCTTTTTGTCACTTCTCTGACTAGACAGTGAACTCCGACTGTGCTGAATAACAGAAATAGGATGTGGGCAGAAAATCGAAGGACTGAGCGGTAGAAACATGGAATTAGGAGCATTAGAAAAAGCTGGGAGATAGAGATAGAAATGAGGTACATAAACTGACATAAGATAAAGAGGGAAATGAAAAGTAGCCAGAAAGAAGGATACAGAAAGGTAAAAAGAGAAAGAGGTCGGTAAAGAGAGTTAGAGATGTAGATTAGGTTTTATGATGAGAAGGAGAAAATTGGAGGTAGATGAGAAGGAATTGAATAGAGACTGGATCAGTGAGCTAGAGAGAGGTGTAAGGTAGTAAGAGAGGTGAATTGTAGGTAGACGCAGAGAGAGAAAGTGAGGCAGGCAAGGAGGTTAGTCAGTGAGAAGTTTAGAGACATGAAGGCAGAGTTAGTGGTGGGGTATAGGTAGGGCGAAATGAGACAATGTGTGAAAAGGCAGCTCAGGCAAAGAAAGTAATGACGCAGAGAGTAAGGTATAATGAAAGAGGTGAAGGGAAGTGTTAGAAATTGGGTCTTTAGTTGCCAGTCAGGTTACCCCCTGTCCAAGCAATGACCCTCACTCTAGTCAGAGTAAAAGAGAATCACCCTCAGCTAACCCCTGCTTACCCCCTTGGAAGCTTGGAACGAGCAGTAGGCTGAACTTCAGAGTGCTAGGTGTAAAGTATTTGTACCAACACACACAGTAATTTAATTAAAACACTACAAAATGACACAATACAGGTTTAGAAAAATAGAAAATATTTATCTAAACAAGACAAGACCAAAATGACACAAATCCACAATACACAAGTCAAGTTATCAATTAAAAACCAAAAGGAGTCCTCATGTAGTTTTAAACACAACGATAATGCTGTTAGCATGAAGCATTGGGTGCATCAAAAATAACCCTACACAGGCGAGTGTGCGTCAAAAAGGGCTTGCTATGCGTCGATTTCACTCACGAGCGAGCCCTTGCATTGTTTCTCCTTCAGTCGGGTCAGAGTGCGTTGTTTCCTCTCTCCGCAGGAGAGCGATGTGTCAATCTGGTCAGTACTCTCGGGTCCAGACAGGCCTTGCGTCAGTTTGACACGCCCAGCGGTGTTTGCGTCAGAAATTCAGCCGCATGATGGTCCGAAAACCAAGCAGCGCAGGTTGCGATCTCACCAGCCTCCGTCAGCGATGCTGCGTGTCGTTTCTCCAGCAGCGGGCATCGATCTTCCGGTCCCGTTGCAGGTGAGCGTCAATTTTCAGCCACAAAGACAGCAGCGCGCCGATTTTTTTGCCGCAGATCGGAGTTGTGTCAATCTTTTCCCCGCACGGCGGTATGTGCATGAATTTCTCACTCTTGGGCTGCCAGCTTCTCTTCTCAGGGTCACAGGAGCGGGATGGGCACCACTTGGCAGAGTAGGAGTCTTTCCAGAAAGTCCAGGTGCTGCCAGAGAGAAGTCTTTGCTGTCCCTGAGACTTCAAACAATAGGAGGCAAGCTTTAAATCAAGCCCTTGGAGAGTTCTTCACAAGAAGGAAGGCAACACAAAGTCCAGTCTTTGTCCTCTAGCACAGGCAGAAGCAGCAACTGCAGGATAGCTCCACAAAGCACAGACACAGGCAGGGCAGCCCTTCTTCCTCAGCTATTCAGCTCTTCTCCAGGCAGAGGTTCCTATTGGTTTCCAGAAGTGTTCTAAAATCTGTGGTTTTAGGTGCCCTTCTTGTACCCATTTTTCCCTTTGAAGTAGGCTTACTTTAAAGCAAAGTCTCTCTTGCTTGTGAAATCCTGGCTTGCCCAGGCCAGGCCCCAGACATACCAGGGGGTTGGAGACTGCATTGTGTTAGGGCAGGCATACCCCTTTCAGGTGTGAGTGACCACTCCCCCCCCCCTAGCACAGATGGCTCATCAGGAAATGCAGACTACACCCTAGCTCCCTTTGTGTCACTGTCTAGTGAGAGGTGCAACCAACCCAACTGTCAAACTGACCCAAACAGGTAATCCACAAACAAGCAGAGTTACAGAAATGGTTTAAGCTCATTTTCTAAAACTGGCATTTTTAACCACACAATTTTAAAATCAACTTTACTAAAAGATGCATTTTTAAATTGTGAGCTCAGAGACCCCAAACTCCACATGTCCATCCGCTCCAAAGGGAATCTACACTTTAATCAGATTTAAAGGTAGCCACAATGTTAACCTATGAGAGGGACAGGCCTTGCAACAGTGAAAAACGAATTTAGCAATATTTCACTGTCAGTACATATAAAACACAGTACTACATTTCCTACCTTAACCATACACTGCACCCTGCCCTTGGGGCTACCTAGGGCCTACCTTAGGGGTGTCTTACATGTAGGAAAAGGGAAGGGTTAGACCTGGCAAGTCGAATTTACTGTTAAAAACTGCACAAACAGACACTGCAGTGGCAGGTCTGAGCCATGTGTACAGAGCTACTAATGTGGGTGGCACAACCAGTGCAGCAGGCCCACTAGTAGCATTTGATTTACAGGCCCTGGCACCTCTAGGGCACTTTACTAGGGACTTACTAGTAAATCAAATATGCCAATCATTGATGAACCAATTACATACAATTTACACAGAGAGCATATGCACTTTAGCACTGGTTAGCAGGAAAAAATAGGAGGCAGGAGGCAAAAAGATTGGAGATGGCCCTGCATAAGGGAAAAAGTCCAACAGGAAGAGAGAGATGATGTAAAATAGAACAACAGAGGAGACGTTAAGCAAGGTAGGTGAGCTTGTCAGAGAGATAGAGAGGCAGGTGTAGAAAGAGGGAGCTGTGGTATAGAGGAGCCAAGCTGAAATCCAGGAGATGGAGAAAGAGAAGTGAGAGAGAGAAGGCAATGAAAGAGAAGTAGTAAGAATGCACTACAGTAATGCTAGTGGTGAGGTAGAGGGAACAGAGGTAGCAAGGACCGGAAGAGAAGCGAGGTAGTGAACAAGTGGGAAGATGCACTAAGAAGTTCAATAGTGAGTGAGAGGGATGTTGGGTAGAGAGGTATTAGGTACAGAGCGGTGAGGTACAGTGGTGAGATGAAGAGATGGCTGAGAGAGCTGTAGAGAGGTATCTTGAGAGACAAGTGATGCAGGTGGAGGTGAGATACATTGCTGTGAAATGGAAACAGAGTCGTGAGTTAGAAAGGTAGGTGTGAAGTAGAGGGAGAGTTGAAGTAGAGCTGTAGAGGAAGACTTGGTGGTGTCAGGAAGAGGTCATGTTGTGAGAGACGTGGAGAGGTGGGGTAGAGAGAGGTGCTTTGAGAGCAAGGTTGCCACCAGGCCAGTCTTCTACCGACATGACCAGTATTTTAATGTCCCAGCGAGTACAAATTAGGAAAATCACCTAAAGCTGTTATTTTTTCACCTCATTGGTACATAACTAAATTAAACATTAGTGCTTTCTTGACTGATAATTGCCATAAACAAAGACAGAAAGGCCATGTTTAAAATGAACTTGCCAACAACAGCCTGAAAGCACGCAAATTAGGCAGAACAGAAACAGAATCTGTTTTTTCCTACACATCTTCATCACTTTTACGGGGTGGGGGTTTGGAAGCAGGGGGCCCAGGGCAATTGCCCACCCTATTTATGCCTTACAATGGCTGTGTAGCCTTCTTTCAAAAGGTGATCAAAAAACAATCCTGCTTGGGAATGCGTGAAGTTTAGACTGCCGAAGGATTCACCATCAGGTCAGTTCCTTCTGACTATTGTAATTTGATACTTAACACGGAGAGGCGTTTTGTAATTTATTCATTCATCCGGAGCCCCCTGTTGTGGCACAATGCTTAGGCTGAGACAAACAGTAATGAAAAACCACTGCAATTATGTCCTTTCTCTCTCCCTGAAACTCGTGCAACTGTGTAATGCACATTTTATGGCACAATTGTGTTTTGAAACCTTTTAGAAGAGCTCCTTAATCCTATTAAGAAAAAAGTGACACCGGGGAGCATCTTCGGCCCTGGTGTCAGCAACACATTAACTTCCAGCAACTTGCTGTGTTTCGCCCATATATTACAGTCTAAAGTGCCTGCTCAAGCTATGCAGAGGAGCCCAGAGTCATTTTTCCCATTAGTTTATGAGATGATTGCAAAAAAACTTGGCGTTGTAATGTTTGGGGCACCCACTGGGGATGGTGACAGCAGATAAATTAAAATGGAAGGAAAACAACCAATGCAAATGAAAAGGCAATTTGCATGAATTTGTGTTCAGCACAAAGGGAGCTAATGGAGGTGGTGGTTTAAGTTAATCCACTTGCCTTGTAAACTGTAGATCTCCCCAACGCTGTGCTGGCGCGTGATGTGATGCCAGTACGCACTCCGGGGAAGCGAAATAGACTTCGATAACGTCATCGGATCTGCTAAATTTGTCTGAATCTGAAACATAATAATGGAAAACACAATGATTATTGCCCATTCGCAAAGGCTTTACACTCATCTCAACAACATCAAAAGAAGAAGAATGTTTCTCGCCCGTATTTGGAAGAATTTTCTAATTTCAAGATGCAGGAATAAATGTGAACTGCTAGCAGTGACTCGAGTACACGTATACAATATGGTACCTTTTGCATTCTAATTGATATTGAAAACCCCTTGCATGATATTGATGGCTTCGTGATGTGTCATGGCAGTGAGTATACAACTAATTTTCAAATAAACCGATGCCCCGGGGTCAACTGGTAAAAGTTTGAAACATATATTGGGAAGGTAACAGTTACAAACATTGCACAGTTAGGAAGGTTTTTGTGAATGATGGCTAACCCTTCACTTATTGTACTACCCTCATCCTTCAGGATTATTGAGTAGCCTTCAAGGGCCAAGAGGATGAAACACGAGAAATAGAATGGTGACAGCCTGATTTTCTTGATGTAAAGACGAAGCAATTGTTAGTGACTTTTAAAGCTGCAATTTCAGTTGCATGAACTTGAGAAGATTGGGTGCTCGATACCATGCAAAACACAGTCATTAAGGGAAATATGTAAGAGCTAGGAAAGATTAAAATTATGGGTGTGCAAATTACATATCTGAGATGTGCCCTTATATTGGTTAATACTGAAGTTGATTCGGTTCTTCATGTGGTCTGAGGAGATAGAACACAATTAAAAACTAGGGTGGAACATCTATCAGGGCAATTGGGAGATGAGATTTTCCTTCAAAAGCATAGATGTGTGCAGCCTACAGCTCCAGTCCCTTGAGAAATAGAGAAAAATATAAAATATCAAAATGCCTTCTTGGGATGGTCGATCCAACAAATATATACAGAAAAATCATGAAACACAGAAGAACAAGTTAGGTTCATGCATTGCGCTGCATGAACTTGAGAGAGGAACAACACCATATTTACTAATATGTGCTGCTGCTCTACTCTCTCCCTGTGCTGGTGCATTTTTGGCTGCCATGAGCCAACATAGACTCCCATCCACCATGGCTGTGTGAGCATATTTTTGTATGGGAAGGAGTCCCATCGATTACAAGAATCCTTTGAGGCTTTTCCCACTTTGTATGTGTGCTGTAGAATACAGCACATATGCAAAGAGGAAAAAACTAGGAGAAATAAAAACATTTTCCCCCATTATGTCTACTTCAAGGAGGCACAGGATATTGGCACAAATCCCTGTCTAGAATTCTTTGTAGATAGGGATTTGCATCAAAACCCATGGGTGATTGCATGGGAACATCAATGCACCAAGCATGGAACATCATCTCGACACAAATTAACATAAGGCAGTGCATTGCCCAACTTTGTGTTACTTTTGGTTACAATCCAGCGACTGTAAATATCACCACAGTTTTCATCGGGCTTGCAATAAAAACACAATACAAATCCAACATAAAGTATTTGTACATGTGGCTTACAGTTCATATTACAGATGTACAGTGCTTTGTACAGTGCTTTGATAGGGAGACTTGCCTAAATTCAAGGCCCACATGTCTCTAGCTCAGCACTGCTCACCAGTGTTCACAATTCAACGGCAAACCCTGTGTTACCAATCAAACTGTGCATGTAATGTAAAGTCCACCATAACATGAAGTGTGTAGCCAAAAGAAGAGTGTGAGGGAGAGATGAAATTATAAGCAGGAGTTGGGCTGGAATTGAGCGGGGAATACTACTTTGCAAAATAATTTAATAATTATTGTCTCAAATGTTCCTGTTGTGTGCAGAAGTGAAAGTGAGTATGTAAGTGGGTTTGTGCAGAGGTGTATATAAGTGTATGAGCATGTGGTACCCACCCTGATTTCCTTGCAAACAACTTTTTGTGAAATAATAGGAGGCATTTTGGCATACTTTGGGCATCCATTGCATGCTGACGATGGAAAAATGGTGGCCATTCTTTGCGTATTAGGGGAATGATGGTGCCTAAAAGCTTATCTTATTTGGCATTGACATAAATGTGATATTTCTGTGCATATTGTGGCTACTTGTTAGCACAATCATCCTTTAAAAAAGCTGGCACTTTCTATGCAGTGACAATACTTCAGATACTGTGGGCCTTCAAGGTTTGCTAGTGCCCACTCTTTATGCCGTTGACCCTGAAATAACTTTGGGAATTTTTGTCATATGGTGGAACTCTATGCCAGGATAATGTCCAATGCTAGTATCAGACTGTCCCAGGTACAACAATGTAGGTTGTAGCATGTTGTCTGCATACATGACAAGATTGTGCCCACATCTGTCACAAAGGTGGCCTTGCATACTCCTTTAATTTACTGGCTTATTCTAAACATCAATGTCCAGGTGATGTCCATCCCCATGTATAGCTGGCCCACGATACAAGATGTAAGTATTGGCATATTGCAGGCATCCACGGTACAGGAAGAAAATTCATCAGCAAGCAATGGTGAATCAATTCATGCATTGCAGTACGAAATGTAATATTTGACAACAAATAGAAAAATTACGACCCCGGCGGTCGGCGATAATGTGGGGGTAAGTACAGCCAACAGGCTGGCAGTACTTACCGCCACATTATGACATTGGCGGGTTGGCTGAAGCCAACCCGCCAAAGTATCACTCTGTCCGCCACGGCGGTAACAGCTGCCGGGCTGGAGATATCCATCTCCAGCCCGGCGGCCACCATTGATCCCGCCTACCGCCATGGTTTTTGTGGCATTTGTAATGCCAAGAAAACCATGGAGGTAGGCCATATCAGTGATGGAGAATTCCTTCACTGTCACTGATAGGGGTCTCCCCCCTCCATTTCCAGTTACCCCCCTACCGCTCAAGTTGCCCCCCACCCCTACATCCACATCCCCTACACACACATGCATACACACACTCATTCACACATACATACACACACATGCAAACATCTAATCACACACACAACCGCACACACTTCCAAACATACAGACACGCATTCACATTTCACAAAATACATGCACTCACACGTCCGTACATGCACACACACATTCAACACTCAACACACACCCACATTCACGCACACACATACATTCACACTCCCCACCCAATCCCCTGTTGGAGACCCGACTTACCTGGATCCGGGGGTCCTCTGGCAGGAAACGGGGCGTGGCTCTGCTGGTGGTAGCAGCGCCACCTTACCCCCATCTGCCGCATGGCCACAGCCAGATTCCTGCCATTCTTGTGGCACAAATCCGGCTGTGGTCATAATAAGGTGGACAGCTGGTAGCCGCAGCTACGGTCTTTTGGTGGCCGTCGCCGCGGGGGTAGGTGTTTTTTACCACCAAAGTTATAATGAGGGCCTATGTTTGTGTACCAAATATGTATTTAAAACATCTAATTACTAAACATGAAAAAGGTATTTTCAGGCAGAAAGTCTTTTTAAAGTATTTGTTCGTGGGAATTTAGTTTATTTTTCCAAAATGAAAAACGTATTTTTTATGTCTAAAGGTGTGAGAGCTGTTGTTTCTGGACAAAGTTATTGTATTTCTAGGTACATATTTGCAAGTTGATATTTTAGTGGTAATCTTTACTGATGACACCTGAATTTGTATCTCTTCTGTTGGTGAAACTTGTACCATCTCCATACCTTGAATTATAGCACTGCTGTGTGAGCCTGCATATCCGGATTACCTCTGCTGTGAATTGCGCAAGATTGCAACATTTGTGTATTTTTTTTTTTTCTACCCAACCCCTCTCGAGAGTTCCATAACAACTGATTAGGAATCTACTAGAAAGGAATAGGACTGAAAAATAAAAGAAAGTGAAACGCAAATGGTTGCTATATAATTGATAGGTCATGCATAGCTACGTGGTCTGAGCTACCTCTAGCTCCTGTAGCTTTGTTGTAGGGGAACTATCAGGCATCTTCAACCCAACATTAAAATCTTGACATGTTTTATAGGTGTCCATTCGGTACCTATGACTTTTTAGCAAATTTACACAACCACACTTCTATAAAATATGCTGTTTCTCCTCATTATTTCGACAGTTTGTTGGGGAAAGAACTATCTTTCTGAACTTCACAGGAGGAAGACAGGGGTTCTCTAATGCGAGGCAGGTATTTTCACCCATGCAAAGAGCACTGTTGGCCATCGATGAAACTTGTTATTAGAGAGGCACCCATGCAAAGAGCACTGTTGGCCATCGATGAACCGTGTTATTAGAGAGGCACATGCTAAAACATTGAACTCAGCGAGCAATTAGGATGTTGAATGATATCCAGTTCAAGAACATTACTGGTGGTTGATCGAGGGGATGTTGATGAGAGATTTTTGGAGGCTATTACATTGGAGCATGAATTACATTATATGGTATTATAGCTGATCTGTACAAATACAGCAGCCATAGTGAGATTTCTAATGCAAGAGATGGCGACAGGCACATTAAAGGCTATCTACTATCTAAGTAAGATTACATTGATCGACCACAGATACGTACCATGGTGACCCAGTATCAGTTTAAGAGTGCACCACAGAAAGCTGTGTTGAAGCCATGTAGTTGTGTTATAAGTACCAGTCAATATGCTATGGTGTGAATGTCAGAAAATGAGCAATCTAGATTCTTGGAGAGGGGAGACAGCAAGTTGGCTGTGAGTCAAAATGCCAACAGGTACCTCTGATATCCTGAGACAAGAGCTCTGTGAACTCAGGCAAATCAGTAAGGATGAAAGAGTTCAGGGAAGAGAAACTTGTTATAATCTCAAAACTTTGATTGAGATTTTAGAAGGGAGGGCCGCAAATGCTAGGTAAATTGTTCTAATCTGGAGGTTCCTGAGTAGTAAAATAGCAGTTGGCCCTCAGTTATTTATTCTGGTAGGGTGACAATGTCTCTATGCCTACAAAGTCAGGCAGGTCATTCATTCAGCTGTAGCAGACAAGGCCAAAAAGTGATCTGAGAAAAAAACTGTGAGCAAATACGGTGATGCCAAGATTGCTGCTGAGGCAACTGGACATTGCAAAAGGTGAGCAAGAATCACTCAGGCTGAGCATAAAAGTGAAGTGAAATTCAGCCTGTCTGAATAACTCAGGAGAACGTCATAAGAGTGTGAACAAGCACCAAAGACAGACTCACTATCGGAGAGAAGAAAGAATACTTGCTCAGCAATTTGTGGAGTCCACGATCACCACAAGCATCTACGTCATACTACAGAAAATGTGTTGTCAACCAAACATTTGGAGGCTGGTTTTTAATCCAAGGATAAACAGCATTCAGATGGGGTTTTCTAATGGTGGCAGGAATCAGCACTTCCAGGTCATGATTTCAGGGGGATATTTTAATCATGGAATCCAATTTCAGAAACATTTTCAGTATAGGTGCATGTGCTAAGTAATAAGTAATGGATGAAAGAAAGAAGACAGAGCTGGAATGTGGCACTGGAAGAAAAGTAGCGTTCAGAGAAATCAAGGCTATAGTGTCTGCCTTTCTGCATGTCTTAGTGTCCCAAATCTAGCATTAATACAATATGGTAACAAATTCCTCTATTAGCTTTTTCAGGCAATCAACTCAATTCAATTCAATTCAATTCAAACTTGTTTTATATAGTACATAGCTACCAAACCAGGCTTCCAAGCACCTATTGACAACCACTTCAAACTACCTACATGATTCAAGCCAGCTCAGGCTTCAAAAAGGTGAGTTTTGAGAAGTTTTTAAAAAAATGGATTCGGACTGCTGACTTCTGATGGGGGCGGGAAGAGCATTCCAAAGTCTAGGAACCAAAAATACAAATGAATGACTGCCACTTTTTGCTGTCTTGACCTTGGACACTGACAAGAGCCACTGATTGCTTGAGCGGAGAGACACTGAGACGTAAGAGGCCAAACGTTTCCAGATAATGATTGAGCCTTTCCAAAAAGTGGTCCGATGAGCAGTACACAAGGCCTTGAAGAGAATTCTCTTTTCCTCAGGGAGTCAGTGAAGGGCAATTAGGGCAGGTCTGGTATGTTGGCACTCCAGGATTTTATAAAGGGTTCTGGCTGCTGCATTCTAAACAACTTGGAGACATTGTATCACATATTTATTAATATTTTATATTTATTAGGCCCTGTACCACTATCCGTCTTGTGGAGTGCAGTAGCATATGTAAAAAAACTTCCTGAGGGAGCTAAAGATACCGAAAGAGGACCCTGCAATTTTTTTTATTGAGTTTCCATAGTAAGTTTCTCATCTGTCTAGAAGCCAAAGCTCTTAACTGCTGTGGCCAGCTTCAATAAATCTCCAAGTTGTTCTGGCCATCCCAATTCCAACCAACTAGATTTATTGTTCCTGGCCACGAGTAGCTGTCTTGTTGCTACTTAGTTTAAGATAGCTTGCAGACATCCATTCTGTGATCTCTTGAGGCAATAATTCAGTTGCATGTAGGTCCAACTAACCTCAGGGGTTATGGTCATGATAATTTGATTGTTATCTGCATTTGACATTACAGCCAGGCCATAGTATCATACGATCTCTGCTAGAGGGGACGTACCTACAAATAAAAAAGTGTGGGGCTCAACAATGAGCCCCTGGGGTCTCCCCAATGTAGTGGGTGGATGGTAGAAAAGAATGATCCCGCACACAACTGGAAGCTCTTATTTCCTAGAAAGGCTTTCGGCTGCTTGATTGAATCCCCTGAAATTCCCAACTCAAGCATTCTCTGGATGAGAATAGGAATCACAGGTACATCTTGGGACTCTTTTGTACAGTGGCCAAAGTAAGCCCATTCCCCTAACACTTTAAGAGTTGTTTGTCATGAAGCTAGCATGGTTATTCATTATTTGAACTCTAATGGGACCATAGCTGTTCTATTTCTCAGCTACCTCCTACTCTCAGCCTTGGAGCATACTCCACGTTCTGAGGTACATCACATCCTAATTTCCATTTTCCACTGTTTTTAACTCTACCAGTATGTTCTTCTACATGACGTATTTTGTGCAGAGTTTTATTTCATAGGCCAGGCTACCAATTAAGCATGACTACTCCTTGAGGATTTTCCTACCTGCAGCACTAGTACCTAACGTTTACCATTTCTAAATTACATGTTCAATATTTACCATTTCTAAATTACATGTTCAATATTTCTATGCCATTGCTGGATGATTTTTATCCATAAAGCTAGGAGTTTCTCTGTGGATGATGTGTCTGTGCATGCAGTGCATTATGTCTTGCAGTTTGTCCAGGTTTACATCTTGCAGGTTATGGAGATTTGTGATGTTGGGCAGACAGGTGCTGTAAGTCTAGAGTTCAGCTTGATTATTATCTAGTGCAAACGTTAAAGGTTATGTAGCATGATGGATTACCTGAAACGCCTGTTCAGGGCCTGGGAGGGTACAATTTGTAGAATTCAATATATAAAAAAAAACCAGTTCAGACAGATTCAAACAAATCTATAGAGTTGCTTGTAAATATTCTCCACCCTAAATCAGTTGAGGGGTTGACATTGCATATATTTTTGAGAAAATATGGTAGTGGATATATGGTACCTGCTGGAGGAGAAAAGTCAGAGGTTTTGTGTTCTTGATCTAGCCCTGGAATTCATATAGTTGTGATAACTACCCTGCATTGGGCACCATATCTGGTTTTGCTACTTACGTGTACAGAGGAACATCCCTGTAATGATCCAGCATAAGATACATATTTCAGGGCATGCCTCCATCCTAATCAATACAGTCAAATAGTTAGTCTACTTACGTACTGGCAAGATGAAAAGAAATATATATTAGGTTCGGTATCATACTCTGGATGAATATTTACACAATACCCAGGCACAGCAGGAAATGAGAAACAAAACGAGTTTCTTTAGATGCAGTTGAGCATAGACACACTCATGTGGCTAAAACATGATCACTCAGCACCTTGCATATGCCTTTTCAAGTCACACTTGCACAAGTGAGGTAATGGTATTAACTTCTTTTGCAATGGGCAGCAGTACTTACTCCCTCTCTGTTCGTATTAACAGACAAGTGTACTACACTTATTCTAGGGTGGTAGTACAATAAAACATTGAGCCAACAACAAGTACACTCATGAACCATCTGTCAGTGGTTATGGGTCACGATCATTCGGCTCCCCTTAGAGAGTGAACCAGGTTCCCATTTACTGCTACATTTGCCCACCCGGTCCGAGAGTTATTTAGTGGTGACTCTTGTGTTATGCATGTATTGTCTCCATAGATTCCAGTGGTTCCTATTCATTCTTTACACTTGATATGATGAAGGTGGACTCCAGAACAGTTAGTCGAAGGAGTATGCCAACCACTCGCTCAGACACCATCTAGTACCAGACCTTCCATCGCTTGTTCAACAAGGGTCCATGCAGCCTCCAAGAATAGTTTCTCTCTTTCTAGGGACCTCCCTTAATGGGCTCAGTGAGGTAAACGCTCTGCCGGGCTGCCCCATAAGCAGCCCACTGTGAAAACCTCATCTCTGTTTCTATTGGGACTGTGACTAAAATCTGAACCTCTTGAAACTTACATACCTTACCCACCTATTCACACCTGTCAGTCTCCTGCAGGAAAACACCACTCATAATGCTGTGGGTACTGTCAAACATATGGGCTTCAGCTTCAGACACATCTGCTTAGGGTATTCTTACTTTTTGAACAAAGACATACTGCAGTGCTTCCTCCTATGCCTCCAAAATACTGCTCACCCTGGGATCATCAGAAGGTTGGCATGTTGCAATCAGTATCAACAGTATACACTCACACTTAATATTCATAATCGAGTTGACATCTCTAATTGAGTTTTTTGTTGTTTTGATAAAAAGACATGAAAGAAAACCAAAAGAAATATACCACCTAAAATGCCCCACAACATTAAACTTTTGAGCAACATTGAAAATGAATAAAAAAACAACACCTACAGTTACCTGTTAAAATAAACAACAGGACGTTTTTCTTTGCATTTGTTTGTTGGAATAATTTCATTTCGTCGTACATGATTGAGCTGGAATGTCTGATGCACTACATTGCAACATCCATTTAATTTTTCTAAACGTGAATTAAATGTAATTACCTTTTTACAGAAAATTGTTGTTAACACAAATGTCTAAATTAAAAATTATTAATGAATACTTATGTGTTCTGAATAATGAATTTGATAGAAAATGATTAACGTAGAAAAATAATGTGCACATTTGAAACTGTGACCTCGGAGAATGGCCTCAGAATTCACGAATTGTACTAAATGAGTGATTAATATACATGAAATAGTGACAACGTATTAGATTTATGTAGTAATATGTCATATTGAGAGTTATAACCTATGTATTGCAATAATTATATGCCTTAACTTAGACAGTGTCTTGGCCTAGTCTTGCCAGGCCTCATGCAGAAAGCTGAATTTCTCAACGTTTAATGGAAAAATGCCGACAAAATGAACTGACCGCGAACTGCTCAATGTTTTAATAAAATGCTTAACTAGAGCTTCTGTGAGAACCGATGGACAGGAGATGATGTTTCTAGTTATGTAACTAATAATGAGATGTACTTTCCCAGTACTCGAACAATGAAGACACTGACTAGAGAAGAAGATGCAACATTCTCGATACCTGACGAGCCAGATGATGAGAACATCGTAAAGCGGACCAATCAATGACATGTGAACTGTGAAATATTAGAATACATAGATTTTGAATGGTACAACTATTGGGTAGAGTCATAACTTGAGATTAATTGACCAATTGGAAATTGGGGGATAGTCTGGGTATTTCGATAGAACAACGTGACAGAGAGAAGAGAGTTTAGACGATGCTAGGAGAGCGAGACTGCGAGATCGTTGAGGGGATTCGAGATTCTGTCATTGGGTTTATGCTCTCTGAGAGCCCGATGTGATGCAGATCGACTGATGACCCATACCGAGGATAAGTAGATATGACAATGTGATTGAATTATATTTTTGTGCCTTTTCTTTCTAGGAACCATCTGAGCTGTCTAAATAGTACTCTTAGCTAGATGTTTTCCTAAATTCCTGTTTCTAAATTGTTTTTGCATGAAGTCCCACATGCTGATGCTAATCTGGTTTAGATGAGGTTTCCTTACATGACATTGATAGATTACAGAGATAAATGGTTGAAGGACTAAATTGCCTTTGATTCATTTGTTGACTTATGCTAATGCTTTAGAATGTACTCTGATTCAAGTTTTGTTTAGGTTATGTTTTGTCACCTTCTAATAAATTAATGCCGGATTTTGATTGACTTGAATTGCGTTTTAATTAATGTTGTGACTTAGTATTGTAACTAACAGGGAAATAAAATTACTAAAACGTATATCAAGTTTGGGTTATTCATGCCTGAACAGCCATGGTGTGATTTTTATTGATTATTAATTAATGATGACTAATTAAATTGAATTTTATGTATTGATTATTGGGAAACATCGGCCATGCCCTAGCTAGGATACTCCATGCGAATCAAAAGGTTCATCAACCTGTGCGGGTCCCTTGCAGCATCCATTTCACTTTTGTACACGTGAAATAAATGTAATTACCTTTTTACAGAAAATTGGTAATATGGGACTAACTCCACTTCAGAAACTGTGACTTAAATATCTTACATTTGAAAAATCAAATGTTAAAAATTGTTGTTTAAATTCTCCTTTTCATACTTTTCATTGTGTTGCAATGTTGATGATCTTGTTACTAAATAGAAGTTAGAAACACTGGTGATGGCCGTTGCCCTTACTGCCTACTTATGGTCCAGGAAGCAAATTGGTTTGTACCTGTATATCTATATTGAGGGATGAAATGAAAATGTATGTTTTTATGTGTAACCAAACAACGATCAGAAACTCAATTGTTTAATGTAGTAGTCGCGTTGCTTATCCAATAAAGTATCAATAACTACATTTGTAAATAAAAAAACACATTAGGCTTATTGTTTATTTTAATATGATATCTGTTCGAAGTAGAGTATGGTAGGCGGTCAGCTCGGTTGCCAGGTTGCCATAGACAAGGCAAGGACACTGCATTCCACATGTAGAAATGTAACATATCTGCCTTCAGTGAAACACTGCTGCAGCAGCGTAAATGAAGGCTGAGTAAACTTGTTAAGCAAGATTCGTCAGATCAAAAAATGTTTCTGCTTTTCCTGAAAAAGGAATTTGCTGTTGAAATAAAAAAAAAATCAATGATTCCGACAAACAGGGAGATTTTCCTTGCACTTGGGGCCCATTTAGTGACTTCCCGCAACAGGACCTCCATGCCTCTCATGGCGGTCCAAGCAGGACAATCTAGTGGTACTCACCCTGTCCTAAATATGGCTGGGGCTAGAGTGACTGTGAACTGGCGGCTCTGTGGCAGACGGCCCGCCAAGTTAGAGTTTTCTGACCTCAGAGCCAGTAAAGGCTTCTCTGAGCACGAGTTTGGTAGACGAGCGCACCGCTGATTTAAGAAGGCCCTCCTGCTCCGCCAAACATTAAATGACGCCCTAAGAAATAATGATAATAACAATGAACTGCAAAAGATTACCCTCGGACAGGAAATGTAAGTGCTGTATGTAGGAATACCATCTGCCTATATTTCCATCACTTGTGGGTCTGTACCAGGATCCTTAATCAGTCTATAATGTGTCATCACTGCTTTAAAGTATCTCCGCATTCTTTCACGACCTGACAATGGTGAAAATAGAACAAGATTACTTTAATTTTGTGGTGGAAAATTAATCCCAAATGAACACAGACTAGTATAAAAAAGGGATTTACATGGCCTTACTTACAGACGGCATGGGAAACAGGGACCTGTGGGGGAAGAAATTGACGAAAAAACAAAAACATAAAGCAGGGGCAAACTAACCCACATAATCAACTACTTTCAGGACATGGAGTACAACTATCAGCATTGACTGTATTGGCCACTGCTTCCATCTTCCTTAAATACACTGATTTAAGACACGCTGTTCTCTAAATAATACTTACCTAAACGAGTTGTGGCCAAACCACTAGGGCTAGAACAACATGGCGACAAACAATCTCCTGTTCATTACTCCAATCTCTGTAATTTTAAAGACGTCAATTAAAAGAGCACATAGCCTTACTAAAAGGTTGTCATTTAGAAGTATCGAAATCCAGGAAGAGCAACTATTTTTTTAACCAATAAGGTGCAAGAAATAAGCAAATTGGCATTTTCATTTCTCAACTCCGGACTATCAAAAGTCACGTTTGCTTCATTCCCCAAAGCAGTTCATCACTATCAAATCTTGCGCGTATTCAATCAGCAATGAAATGATACCTTTGATTTTTGTTGTGCCCTCACCTTTATCCATAATTCATATTTGCTGTACAAACTACAGCATTTACCCACACAGTTCATCACTAAAGAGGCTAGCTCTTACTCCTTCAGATACAAAATCATATCTTTGATTTCCATTTGTGCCTCTCACCTTTATGCCCGGAAGGCATTGGCCGTGCTGGGCAAATAACAGCTGACAATGTCTACTCTGCTTTTTCAATACCTTGGTGGCAGAGGAGCAATAGTGATGACGTTTCAAGGGGGACCAGTCACTGACTGACATCCTCTGCATCAGGCCAAAAGCCCTACAGCTTTTGGGTAGCGTGGTTCAGCTTAGGGTTTTAAGGGTTTACTATCAGTTGTTGTGTTTTGCATTTTGAGGATTTTAACTACCTAAGAAAGTAGTTCACACACAAAGCTGTTAATTTCCTTTTTTAATTGTTTTTATAGTTTTATGGAAGAGTGTGATGTACTAAAATATATGGAATGTTTGGAAGGATTTAGAATGTGGGGACTCAAGCAGAAATTGGCAGTTGGTAGGGGCTTCAAGGATGGGATGATGAATAAAGTGCATCTTGATTTGAACCCAACACCCCGATGTTGGTGACAAGCAATGGGTGAGCACAAAAAGGCTCCTCAACATTCGTTAGCAGAAAGTAGGTATTTGACGTGAAGCTGCAAGTGTTAGCACATCTGACCTTAATAAGAACTTACAAGGGGACGTGAATAGGTCGATGAACCTTTTGATTCGCATTTAAGATGTTTCCATAACTCCAGTACATGTAGATCAATAATCAATATTCAATTAATAACAATAATAATCAATAATAATCAATAGCACTAGCAATCAAGTGGAGTCAGTAATTGTAACACACCATGACCTTCCAGTCGTAAATAACCACACCTTTTAGTAAAAGTTAAAATATTTATTTCCCTAATTTAACAATGCTAGTGTCATGTAAAATAAATTGAAAATCAAATGATAAACAAAGAGAAACAACACTGGCTGTCCAAAACGGCAAAATAAATGTAATCTAATCAAAGCTTGAGCCACTACACATTCTAAACTCACAGTGCAAATTAATAACAAGAACAATCATGCAAACAATATCACATACATTTAGATTCAGCAAAGAAAATACATCAAACGTTATTCCCTAGAGCAGACTTTCATTAGTAATTAACACCAGATTAGCATCAGCATGTTGGACTTCATGCAAAACAATTTAGTAAACACAAATGTGGAAAACATCTAACTATTGTTCTATCAAAATATTGTGGTTGGTACCTAGAAAGAAAAAGCAAACTGACTTAAGTAACACATCAATATAATATACCTCTCCTCAAGTGGATCGGCAAGCTATAATAATCTTCGTCATCAGGACATCAGTTGAGTCAGCAAGGCATCAGGATTCTGCAACACAGTTCAGAAAATGCGAAGTCTTTAAGCAGTAAAGTTAAGCACGTCTCTTGTGAAGAAGCTCAAGAAAGTAATAGCTGTGGCAAAAGGCAAAAACGCAATGGGGACTTCTTCTCAGTGCAGTCTGTCTAGGTTAGATTTCCGAAAATTACTTCCCAAGTCCCTATTGGTCAAGGGATCACATGTTCACACTTTGTCCAATAAAACTAAAACCTCAAATCTATAATTTCTACTAATACTCAGCTCACATGTCGCTGATTGGCTTCTCTTGTAATGTCCTCATCATCCAGCTACTCAGGTAACAATATTGTTCCAGCTTATACTCCAGTCAGTGTCTCCATTGTTCTCCTCCTGAGAAAGTCAGTCTTACACATGTTAGCGCTCCTGGTCCTTAATAAGTAAACTTAAAAGAGGACGCGCATAGGTCGATTAACCTTTTGATTTGCATGGAGTATCCTAGCTAGGCTAATGCCTGGTACCCTAATAATTTATACACAACTCAATAAACATCAGTCATCATCAACAATGAATCAAAAGAACACCACACCTCATGACCCTCCAGTCATGAATAACCACAACTTGTTAAACGTGTTAGTGCTTTTATTTCCCTATTTGTTACAATACCAAGTCATAAGATTAATTCAATGCAAATCAAATCAATTCAAAAGAATTTCATATTAGTTTGTTATAAGGTGCCAAAAACATAATCTAACCAAAACTTGCATCAAAGTTTTTACTGTTCATAGAGTTCATCAAAACAGTCCGTCATTCATTTATCTCTTAAATCAGTCAAGTTGTCAATGAAGGGGAAACCTCATCTAGTCCAGATTAGCATCAGCATGTGGGACTTCATGCAAACAATTTAGATACATGAATTTTGGAAAAACTATGTAGCTAGGAAGACTAATTAGACAGTCCAGTTGGTACCTAGAAAGGAAAGGCATAAAGTTATATTCAGTCACATTATCATATCTACCTATCCTCTGTATGGATCAGCAACAGAGTCAGTCTTCGTCTTCAAGTCATCAATTGGTCAGCATCACATCAGACTCACAAAAGTATGAGCCCAATGAAAGAATCTCAAATCGCCTTAACAACATCTAGCATCTGCATCTGGCATTTGATCTCTTTCTCCATCCGTCTAATCTCCTGTCCTTTTCCCTCTGTCAGGTTGGTACATCAAATTTACCCAGATTATCCCCCAATTTCCAATTGGTCAAATAATCACCAGTTATGACTCTACCCAATAGTTGTTTTATTCCAAATCTATGAATTCTAATATTCCACTGTTCTCATGTTGTTGATTGGTCCACTTTACGATGTCCACTTCATCCGGCGAGTCAGGTATCGAAAATGTTGCATCTTCTTCTCCAGTCAGTGCCTTCATTGGTCAAGTCCTGGGAAAGTACACTCAGCACGCTTTACACTCTCAATTGCTAGAACTCTAGTTTTATCATCTCCTGCCCGTTGGTTCATGTAGAGGTTTCAGCTAAGCAAATTTCATTACACAATGAGAAGTACACAGTTAGGGCCAGATGTAGGTAGGTGGCAAATTGCGAGTTGCAATGCAGAACGGTGTCTCAGACACCGTCTGTGACTCGCTATGGGGTCGCAAAGACCCACCTCATTAATATTAATGAGGTGGGTCGCAATTTGCGACCCCATAGAGAGTCAGGGCACTCACAGGGATGGTGGCCTGCTGGGAACAGCAGACCACCATGTCCGTGACTGCTTTTAAATAAAGCAGTCTTTTTTTTTCAAAGTGCAACCCGTTTTCCTTAAAGGAAAACGAGCTGCACTTTGAAAAAAAAAACGAAACCTTTAGTTTCGGTATTTTTCATGGCAGATAGTGGTCCATTGGACCACTGCCTGCCCTGAATTGTTTTTTTTTTGGGCCAGACACAAAGGGGAAGGGGTCCCATGGGGACCCCTTCCCGTTTGCGCCTGGGTTACCATCCACTTCAAGTACCATTGTGAGTCGCAAATAGGAAGGGAACACCCCTTCCTATTTGCGAGTCCGAAATGCATTTCTACATAGCAAATTGGCTTTAGAGACTCGCAAACGGCGATTTTCGCCGTTTGTGACTCGCTAACACTTTGCTACATCTGGCCCTTAGTTCAGCTTGTCAGCATTTTCCATGAAACACGCAGAAATACAGCTTCTGCATGAGGCCTGGCAAAACTAGGCCAAGACATTAGCTAAGTTTAGGTCTATTATCATTGCAAAACATAGGTTATATCTCTCAATATGACACATTACTACCTTATTTTTATAGGGTTTTCTATATTTCATGTATGCTAGTCATTTTATTAGTACATTTGTGAATCGTGGTGGACAATTTCTGAGGTCACAATTTCAAACGTGCACATTCATTTCCTGCGTTAATCATTTTCTAACACATTCATTAATTGAACACATAAACACTCATTAATCATTTTAAATTAAGTCATTTTGCATAAACAATCCCTCCTCTAATGACTAAATATGTCATCACACTACCGTTACCCATCGACATTTTCATAATTCAGTTTCCTCAGAATTTGTCTTCTTCTCAAATCTTCCCTATAGATTCTTTCTCTGTTTCGTTCTTCCCTCCTCTGATTATTTTTAGACCTTTTCAATGTAATTCTTTGGCACAATTTACATAATCCCCATATTCCTAATATACATGCAATTTCAATCAGTATTCCCTGAATGATTTTTAGTAATACCCCATTCCAAATGTTATTAAGCCAATTCCTCACTGAAGCAAATCCTTTCCCTACCTTTTCCCACACACCTGGTTCTTTCAATTCCTTCAAGTCACTACTTGAGTTAATCAGGTTAGTAAGTAAATCTCTTATCTCCTTATTATTGTTAGGAATGTATGAGCGGCAATGCCTAGAGTTAATCATTTTACAGACACCGCCGTCCTTCACTAGCAGGATGTCTAAAGCAAGAACATTTTGAAGAGTCATAGCTCTGTCCGCAGCCAATTCAGTATCTATCAGGAGTATTGCCCCTGTAAAATGTGTCAGCATGTTATCCACAATAGTAGACAATTTTTGAATCTTGATCAAATTCAGGATGACTCCCAATTAAGGAATTACTGCACAAAATATGTCTCCCACTATCACAGAGGAGGATTCCCTCCTCTGTCTTTTATAATGTAATTCAGTCAATTTCAGAAACTTTTTCAAGTCCTCTATTTGGTAAATCTTTGGGAACCCTACTCCCAAATAACATGTTGCATACCATCCTCTTGGAAGATGGTAATAAGCATTAAGCCCACAAATATAGTAGATACCTGGAATTGCAGGGTCCTGACCGTTCAGCATAAAAGTCCATCTACTCTAAAACAAAAACACATGCCTACATTCACTCGTCCCCACAAATAAAGTGTCACTGTGAGACTTTGGCCTTTATATACAAAGCTTTCCAACATGTAATGCATCTGAAGCTAATTTTCCTCATGTCTTAATTGCAGTGTAAGCATAATCATTTTTGTAAGTACTGTTCTCTAAGCCTTTTTTAATTTCTCCTTTAATGCTTTTCTCCAATCGTCAGTATGCCCTAAAAAGCTTTTCTCTAAAGGTGTAAGCAAGCATGCCAAATTGTTTTTATGAGCATAAGCAGTCCTAAAGGTTAGTGTAGGCTCAAAGAATCCTCTAACCAATACTATGTCATGATCCTTAGCTACTCTACTCAAATACCTAATGATGGGAACAAACAAAAATACTACAATACTACATCATAATTGGAATAAAAATACTGAATATACTTCTGATCATAAACCTTGTTAGTAGCAGACTACAACTTATCCTGTAGGTTAGTGGAAGACTATGATACATAACTCCTTCCTCTACTGACGAAGGATTTGCATACACACGAGACAATCCCTTGCATTCATCGTCTCAACATACTCACTCAACAACCAATAGAAGACGTTAGAAGAAAGTTCTCCTTGAGCATTAGTTTAATCATGCAAATATCTCTCATCTGACTTAAACTTCTCCAAATACATTAGTGTAGTAGTTTCAAAAAAAGTAGTATGGATGGCTCCTTTCGCATCAAGGACAGACATACCCACAAACACTACAAGAAACAAAATCCCACACATAATTGCCAATCCAATGCTCATATATCTATAGCGCTTAGCATCCCTAAACTGATTATTGAACTCAGCCATGATCTGAAAAGAATCAGAAAGCAGAAGTAAAATGTGGCAAAAAAAACATTTTAAAAAATGTTCTTCTTTTAACAGTTCAGTTTTGCATCCAGGAACCCTCATCCTTGTCAATATCAATTAGCAGTTTGTCACATCCAGTTTTTAATGTCGAATCAGGTTATCAATGTCTTTTCCGGTTGGCTTTCAATAGTCTCTTTTTCTCAAAGTAATTCTCAGATGATTTTTAACAACTCATTTCCTTTTGATTATCGTCAGGTTACATCAAAATATTGACTCAGAACTTTCCCATCAAAACAAAAGCACATAAACTTGTGCTGCCATTCATTTGTAGCTGGGTATGGCCATTCAGGATTTGCGTATCTTCGACTTGCTATTCTCTTTCTTTTCAACTTTCGGTCACCACTCAATTCTCCTTCACCTAATTCTTCTTTTCTCGTACTACTTCTTCCACTATTGTTTGATTAATGACAACTTCCTTTCTTTTCTCTACTTGTGATTCAGGCCAATTATCTCCTTTCCTTGAACCTTCTGTCAATATTTTTCTCAGGATTGTACTTTTCTCCTTTTCTTTTTCTACGCTGTTTTCTCTTGATAGACCTGCAACAGGCTCAGGAGGAGTTAAATCACCTTGACTTTGATCCAACTCTACTCTCTCCCCTTCTTGGGCTGGCACTTGCTCTGTTTGTCTCTCAGAACCGTCTACTTCTGGGAGAACCCCTGCTGTGCCAGGATCCCCTGCTGCAACCGTCGAGATTGATTCTCCAGCACCCTCCTGTAATTCTTCACTTTCGTCTCTTACAGGGGTAATAGTACCATCTTCCACAAGCTCTTGTTCGATTTCAGACTCTCCTTGCTCCTTTTCTAGTTCAGGTGCTGCAACTTGTTTCGTGATTGTTGTTGCTTTCAACAATGCTCCTTCATGATCCAGTAGACATGCCACTTTCTTCGTATGACTTGCGTGAATACAGTTTGGAAGTCCTGCATACTTTACAGCTGTCGTGGTTGTCAGAATCATCTTGGAAGGTCCTGCGAACGCGGCTCCAAACACGTCTTGTGCACGTGCTTGCGGACAACAACCCAGTCGCCAGCTCTCAGGTTGTGCCCAGGAATGCGAATTGGTGGCAGTGTGGCGGCCTCCACCTGCTGAGAGAAAGTGCGTACCAAATCAGCCAGACCCTTGCAGTAGTCCAACACCATATCATCTGTAATATTGACAAGTGCATTGGCTGGAACTGCTGTTAATCTCATTGCCATTCCCATAAGGATCTCGTAGGGTGACAGTCCTGTCTTCCTGTCGGTGTATTTCTCATTGACATCTACACCAAAGGCAATGTATCTGCCCATTTCAAATTCCTAGCTGCACACATCTTGGCAATTCTTGATTTCAGAGTACCATTCATCAGTTCCACTAGTCCTGATGCTTCAGGGGGATAGCTACAATGCAATTTCTGTTCAATGTTTAGTGCTGCGCACAAACGTTTAATCACCTCGTTATTGAAGTGCATTCCAATACCTGATTCTAAAGAGATCGGAAATCCGAAATGTGGTATCAACTCTCTAAGCAACAGCTTCGCTACTGTGAGGCTATCATTCCTTCTTGTAGGGTATGCTTCAATCCAATGACTAAAGATGCACACAATCACCAACACATATTTCAAACCTCCACATTCAGGCATCTCAATGAAATCCAATTGCATTTTGCTGAATGGACCTCCTGCTCTTCCAATGTGGCTCAAGTTTACCAAAGTCCCTTTCCCCGCATTCATCTGCTGACAAATAACACAGAGATGACATACTGCTTCTGCAGCTTGTCTAAACGAAGGGTTAAACCAATCGATTTTGCACCAACGAACCATGGCATCCCTTTCAATGTGTGCCTGTCTATGGTAATATCTTGCCATTTGTGATAACAAACTATTTGGCAGAACTATTTGACCCTCATCTGATACCCACAGCTCGTCCTGTCTCTGCATGCATTTCATTTGTAAACACCCTCTTTTCTCCTCCATGTCAACATTACTCTGCAAGCTTTTCAATTGTTCCACTGTTTCAATCACTTTTAATGCATAACTTGAACATGTGGTCTCTTCTTCAGACATCAGTTCCAATTTGTCTTTAAACAATACACAGTTCAAGGCGCAAAACCTTGTGACTTGGTTCACATATCCATTTCCCAGTGACACGTAGTCCTGCGATTTTAGATGTGCACTGCATATATTGCACTCAACAATTCTTTAATTCTTTCGCCATTTCTCACTGGTGATCCAGTAGAGGTCAGGAAACCTATTTGTGACCACAATTGACCAAAATAATGAACAATTCCAAATCCAGATTGGCTACCTGTATAGATAGTGACTCTTAATCTTGCAGACACATGGCACGCTCTAGTAATAGCACCCAGTTCTGCTACTTGTGCAGAATATACCCCTCCAAGCCAAGAAGCTTCTCTGAGACATGAACCATCAACAAAAACAATTTGATCATTTTCTTCCTATTGAGTATCTCTGATGTCAGGTCTTGGTTTTGTGCACAACTCAGTTACCTCAAGACAATCATGCTCAATGTCTTCTTCTTTTTCAATTTCAACAGTATCACTTGGAAGTAAGGTTTCCAGATTCAACACTGTACATCTTTTCAATGTTACATTTGGAGCACCTAAAATACTCGTCTCGTGCCTTGTCAGTCTGGCACCGGTCAAATACTGTGATTTCATCCTTGTCAGTAAAATCTCAACCGAGTAAGGGACCATTACCGTCAGGGGATAGCCCATCACTACTCCCTCACATTGTGAAAGGCTTTGACCAACTGCCACAACTGCACGCAAACAACCTGGTAAGGCTGCTTCAACCGGGTCCAAGGTAGCTGAAAAATAGGCTACTGGGCGATAAGCACCTCCATGGACCTGTGTCAAGACAGACAAGGAACAAGCATCACGTTCATGACAAAACAATGCGAATGGCTTTGTGTAGGCAGACATACCCATCGCTGGAGCTGTGCACAAACTCTCTCTCAGTTCAGTGAATGCTTTCATCGGTTCATGGTCTAATGTTATGGGATCAGTTACATCCTTATGCATCAGTTGTTGCAAAAGCTTTGAAATCTAAGCAAAATTTGGGATCCATTGACGACAATAACCTACCATTCCCAGAAAATTCCTGACATCTCTCTGTGAAGTCGAGGGACTTCTCTGCAATATCATTGTAATCCTTTCTCTGGAAGTCCTCCTTGACCGTTTCTCAATTTGGTGACCCAGATATTTCACCAACTTCTGACAGTACTGTAATTTAAATGGTGACACTTTATAACCACATTTTCCCAGATGATTCAATAGGGCAATCGAGTCGTACTTACACTCGTCCTTTGTTTTGGAGGCAATAACTAAGTCATCAATGTATTATACCAGAGTCGATTGATATGGCAGGTTCTTTTTCAGGATCTGGTTAAACAGGGATGGTGACTCTGTGTACCCTTGAGGAAGCCTGCACCAATTATAGACTCTGTCTAAGAATTTGAAACTAAAGAGAAACTGACTATCCTCATGAAGAGGCACAGAAAAGAAGGCTTGTGACAAGTCAACCACTGTGAACCATTCTGCATCGCATGGAATCTGGAACATTATTACTGCTGGATTTGGCACCATGGTACAACATGTGACCACTATATCATTTACCCTTCTCAGATCCTGCACAATTCATACCTTTCCACACGGCTTTTTCAAACCCATTATCGGTGAATTACATGGGCTGCTTAGCACGTCTTTCAAAGCTCCATGCTTCACAAAATCTCCCATGGTCTGTGCTACTTTCATCAAGACATCTTGTGGCATGTTGTACTGTGGAAGCTGCGGAAACACTACATTTGGCTTCAAGGTAACCTTAATCTGTTCCACTCCCTTGATCAAATCCACCTCCTTGCCTGTTAGATCCCATACATTTTCCTGTACTGTTCCCTGCAAATCGGAATGAAGCTCTTTTACTGTAAACATTGAAAAAAAATCAATCAATGGGTACTCTTCAGTGGTATTGTCATTTTTATTTGCTGTAGTTAGTTCTTCTTCATCATCACTATTTGTCTGAATCTCTATTCCAGCAGTTGAGCAAGACTACAAACCTATGCTGTCCCTGGAACTCGCCAATCTCAACTTGTACTGGATCTGTGATCAAATTTGTCTAATGCTTATTCGCCACCCGACAACCTGAACTGTTCTTCCTGAAAGAGGTAAATTCGGAGCTTCTACACTCCTCACTGTGGAGCGTGGAGCTCCTGTGTCAACCAGAAATGATACCTTATGACCCATGACTCTTTCCTTCATGAAAGGTCCTCTCTGATCTACTTCTAGGGATGCAGCAAGCATGCATGGCTCCTCATCCGAACTATCACTCATCCAATCACTGTTTATTTCATTCTCACTGTGTAATGGAAATTGGTGCACGGTGTTATTACTTCTGTCTTGTCTTTGACCAGTGACCTGTTGAGTAAGCATCACCTGTTGCTGCTCATCGGGGCTTGAGGTATTTGCATTTGCTGTCTAGGTACCATAGGAACCTGCTGCTGCACTGGTTGTAACTGTGTCGACTGTGCACAAGACATTTGCACCTGCTGCATACGTTGAAAATTCTGCTTCTGATTCGGCTTATTCTGAGAATTTGGATTAAGACCCCTCATTTGTGGCATTCGGACATTTTGAAATGTTTGCCATCATCATTTTGCTGAACAACACCTTCCTGCACCATCTTCGGGCACTCCAGCTTCCAGTGTCCCACGGCTCCGCAAATGTGACCAAGTAACATCTTCTTCATCCCTTGCACATCATTTTGAACCACTACGGTGCTCACATCTGGACCACAATTTATATTGACTCCACAACCCTTACCTCTCATCTGAGGCTGGAACATGACAGTTCTCTGCTGCTGTGGTATCTGCTGAACAAAAGTCCCTTGCACTCCTGTTTGTGCTGCCTTAATCTGCATCACTATTGCCTTCTCCTTCAGCGTTTTCTGCTCCAACTCAATCTCATCACTACAGTATTTTGCATTCTGCAACACCTCATCAATCGGCTTCGCTTGCCAGCAAATCAAGTGACTCTTAAACATCTGACCTATTTCAGGTCTCAATCCCACCGCAAACCTGAACACAAAATGCAACATGTCTTTTGGCTCGATCGCTTCCTTGCCACTGTACTCTTTGAATGCCTTTAACAATCTCTCATAGTACAGATGTATTGACTCCTTTACCTCCTGTACTGTCCTGTCAATCCTTTGCCACTCAATATTTTTAGGCAAAATTCTCATTTTCAGGAATTCAATCACCTTATAATAATGCTTCATTACTTCAGGAGATGGTGCACCTGTAGTCCTATCCCTTTCTGGTTCACTCGTCATCCAATCTACAGCTCTTTTGCATTCCAGCAACAAATCAGCTGGAACCACTTTTTCTAGTAAAATATTCAGGTCTTCCCACAAACATTTCGAAAGCTTCACAAATCTATCTGTTTGCTGGTACCATTCGACCGGTTTCTCCCTCAATTTTGGATATTTGTTTATGAATGACAAAATATCACTCCTGTGCAAAGGAACATGAACAATCTGCCCTCCTGGAATCTCCCTCATTGGTAAACTTTTCACTGGATCCTTATCTTTCTGTAAACTTTCAGACCCTTCTTGTGAAACTTGTTTCTGTTTGTCCTTCTTATTTGCCTATCTGCCTTCCCACTTTTCTAAGGCTCCCAATATCTGAGCACTCTGCAATAGTTCTTTAAGATGCACTTTCATTCCAGCTGACCGCATGTGTTCAAAATCTTTTGCCTCAAAATCTAACCTGTAACTTCTTTTCAAATGCTTTATCTTTCCAATTTCAATACTGTGCTTTTCTGCTAAGTCTGGCAATCTCTGATGTATCCTGCCCACCTCTCTCATTATTCTCGGGCATAAGTATCTCAGCTCTTCTTCTGTATAGGATTCAAAACTATTCACCCTCATTGGCCCTTCGACTAGTTCTGTTACTTCTGTACTCAACCTAACACGATCAATCTGCTCTTCACTCTTAGACACATTATGTGGAGTGTTATAACCACTCATTTACCTCCTGTGCTGTCAATCCCTGTAATATAATGTTGGCCGCATTTGGTGAAGGCACCTGCTGCGCCACTGCACCTGGTGGTTGCGATGTCAGGAGCTTCAAGCTCTGACTTGCACTCAGACCATTTACCGTATTGGGAAGCGCGACTAGTGGACTGAGACCCATCAGTGGCCTGGATCCATCAAAAGTCTGACCCATGGAAGAAACTACCTGCAAATGTTCTCTCACCCCCTCCTCACGAAGGTCTGTGACATTTCACCCTGTTCTCCAGTGTTTGATTTCTGCTGCGCAAACAATGGTACCACTGGACCAACAGTAATCAGCAGTGATATTGCATCTGGGGCTGCTCTAGCTCCAGCAATCTGTGGAAGAGTTACTACCATACTCTGATTCATTACCGGAGTCAAATCTGACTGTGTCCCTGTTAATGGTGTAAACCTCAGCATACCCTGTGGCTGTGCCTGGGGCATCAATATCGGAGTTGGTTCAGTCTGGACCAGTAATGGTCTTGGAACCACTTGTTTCGTAGGTACCACTAAGTTTGAAGTTGTCTCAAGACTTGGTACTTCAGGATACATTCTCTGTATCGGTGGCAGATGCATCTGTGCTTGGACTACCAAAGCTGATAATGCATTGTGAGAACACTGCACTACCCCTTGTACCTGTCCATTATCTGCCTGCACTGGTCCCGCTGTCCCTGAAACTTGTGCTGCAGTAGTTGGAGCAGAACTAGTACTCGGACCCCCCTCATGCACCACAAATGGTGGAGGTCGGTCCCTCAGCATTTGTGTAATAAGATCGTCGACATCTGAGTTTTCTTCTGCTATGTAAGCCTTTTTCTTCTTTTTACTCTCAGACAAACTCTTATCACTTTTGCTAGACTCCTCTTTCCCTTCCGCCTCATCTTCCTCTGTGATAGCAGGAATCAACTTAACATCCTGCAATGTCACTGTCCTCCACTTATTCTGTTCCCAATCCCATCTTGCTTCGGCTAGAGACTTCTCTACTTTTCTTATTCTCCTCTGAAACTTTATTTCTTGCTGCTGTCTTGCTATTAGCTCCCAAACTGCTAATGCCTCAAACTGTGCTGGTCTCGGAAAGGGCCTTGTCTCATACAGCGTCATCCGCAACTGATCCAAAATTCTCAAATTGAACGATCCATGTTCAGGGAATACTAAAACTCCCTGTTTCTCTGTCAGTTTGCATCACTGCTTTAACCAAAAACATGGCGCGGCACCTCGCTCCTCCATCACAATATAAGCCAGAGAATTTTCTGGTGGGGTAGGCTCCCCCAAAGTCGCCTTAATTTATGTATCTCCCTTCAGGGCACTCTTGATCGCTTTGAAAAACTTAATCTTTTCTACTTTTTGGATTTTCTAATCAAATCAGGAAATTACTTTTACTCCCAAGATTCCCTTCACCCACGTTCTCAACCAATTGCCTCTCATGGACGGCTTCCAATCCGTGCGCGACCCTTCTCACTAACCAACCTTTCCCAGCGCGGCTCCAATGACGACACACTCACACACACTGTGACTGACAAAGACTTGCGGCTCGTCCTCCTAAACTTCAATTCACAAAGAATTAATGCAAATTATTGTGAGCAACTAACCAAACCAATAACCAAACAAATTCTGCTAGTTTACTACTGGAAGGTAACACTATCGCTTAAGATACCTTACGGATTTTCACTGATGGCCCTTTCGCTCATGCAGCTATTCCTCTTTCTCAGTCTCCCACATTTGCAAGTAAAATTCGACCTGCAAGTTTTACTCTCAACTGATCAATGGGTCTGTCCTGGTGAACATGGAACTCACTAGATCTCAGTCGAAAATTTCTCCTGTCCACATTAACTCTCACACCGACTTGTTGATCATGCCCGATCAACCTACTAAACCAGCCAAATTACAACATATAGCCAAGTGTCTCCTACACTTGTTAATATACTCCGTAGTCTTAGACCACACAGGGTCCGTACATCAACAACCATGTGGACAATTTTTTAGCACAAAGCTCCACACACATATGAAGTTTGACGACTTCCCTACTCTCATACTGCGGAGTACGCACACTCCTACTAAAACCTCATCGGGAGTATGCAGACTCCCTAATTTCCCTCACATACATCACAATTCACCTGCATTTTGCATAAGCTGTGCAAGTGCAATTTTATCCCTTTTACTCTATCACTAGAATGCCAAGAACATACCCAACTCTACTTTCAAAGCTCCATGCTTCACAAAATCTCCCATGGTCTGTGCTACTTTCATCAAGACATCTTGTGGCATGTTGTACTGTGGAAGCTGCGGAAACACTACATTTGGCTTCAAGGTAACCTTAATCTGTTCCACTCCCTTGATCAAACCCACCTCCTTGCCTGTTAGATCCCATACATTTTCCTGTACTGTTCCCTGCAAATCTGAATGAAGCTCTTTTACTGTAAACATTGAAAAAAAATCAATCAATGGGTACTCTTCAGTGGTATTGTCATTTTCATTTGCTGTAGTTAGTTCTTCTTCATCATCACTATTTGTCTGAATCTCTATTCCAGCAGTTGAGCAAGACTACAAACCTATGCTGTCCCTGGAACTCGCCAATCTCAACTTGTACTGGATCTGTGATCAAATTTGTCTAATGCTTATTCGCCACCCGACAACCTGAACTGTTCTTCCTGAAAGAGGTAAATTCGGAGCTTCTACACTCCTCACTGTGGAGCGTGGAGCTCCTGTGTCAACCAGAAATGATACCTTATGACCCATGACTCTTTCCTTCATGAAAGGTCCTCTCTGATCTATTTCTAGGGATGCAGCAAGCATGCATGGCTCCTCATCCGAACTATCACTCATCCAATCACTGTTTATTTCATTCTCACTGTGTAATGGAAATTGGTGCACAGTGTTATTACTTCTGTCTTGTCTTTGACCAGTGACCTGTTGAGTAAGCATCACCTGTTGCTGCTCATCGGGGCTTGAGGTATTTGCATTTGCTGTCTAGGTACCATAGGAACCTGCTGCTGCACTGGTTGTAACTGTGTCGACTGTGCACAAGACATTTGCACCTGCTGCATACGTTGAAAATTCTGCTTCTGATTCGGCTTATTCTGAGAATTTGGATTAAGACCCCTCATTTGTGGCATTCGAACATTTTGAAATGTTTGCCGTCATCATTTTGCTGAACAACACCTTCCTGCACCATCTTCGGGCACTCCAGCTTCCAGTGTCCCACGGCTCCGCAAATGTGACCAAGTAACATCTTCTTCATCCCTTGCACATCATTTTGAACCACTACGGTGCTCACATCTGGACCACAATTTATATTGACTCCACAACCCTTACCTCTCATCTGAGGCTGGAACATGACAGTTCTCTGCTGCTGTGGTATCTGCTGAACAAAAGTCCCTTGCACTCCTGTTTGTGCTGCCTTAATCTGCATCACTATTGCCTTCTCCTTCAGCGTTTTCTGCTCCAACTCAATCTCATCACTACAGTATTTTGCATACTGCAACACCTCATCAATCGGCTTCGCTTGCCAGCAAATCAAGTGACTCTTAAACATCTGACCTATTTCAGGTCTCAATCCCACCGCAAACCTGAACACAAAATGCAACATGTCTTTTGGCTCAATCGCTTCCTTGCCACTGTACTCTTTGAATGCCTTTAACAATCTCTCATAGTACAGATGTATTGACTCCTTTACCTCCTGTACTGTCCTGTCAATCCTTTGCCACTCAATATTTTTAGGCAAAATTCTCATTTTCAGGAATTCAATCACCTTATAATAATGCTTCATTACTTCAGGAGATGGTGCACCTGTAGTCCTATCCCTTTCTGGTTCACTCGTCATCCAATCTACAGCTCTTTTGCATTCCAGCAACAAATCAGCTGGAACCACTTTTTCTAGTAAAATATTCAGGTCTTCCCACAAACATTTCGAAAGCTTCACAAATCTATCTGTTTGCTGGTACCATTCGACCGGTTTCTCCCTCAATTTTGGATAATTGTTTATGAATGACAAAATATCACTCCTGTGCAAAGGAACATGAACAATCTGCCCTCCTGGAATCTCCCTCATTGGTAAACTTTTCACTGGATCCTTATCTTTCTGTAAACTTTCAGACCCTTCTTGTGAATCTTGTTTCTGTTTGTCCTTCTTATTTGCCTATCTGCCTTCCCACTTTTCTAAGGCTCCCAATATCTGAGCACTCTGCAATAGTTCTTTAAGATGCGCTTTCATTCCAGCTGACCGCATGTGTTCAAAATCTTTTGCCTCAAAATCTAACCTGTAACTTCTTTTCAAATGCTTTATCTTTCCAATTTCAATACTGTGCTTTTCTGCTAAGTCTGGCAATCTCTGATGTATCCTGCCCACCTCTCTCATTATTCTCGGGCATAAGTATCTCAGCTCTTCTTCTGTATAGGATTCAAAACTATTCACCCTCATTGGCCCTTCGACTAGTTCTGTTACTTCTGTACTCAACCTAACACGATCAATCTGCTCTTCACTCTTAGACACATTGGTGGTCATTCTGACCCTGGCGGTCTTTGACCGCCAGGGCGGAGGACCGCGGGAGCACCGCCGACAGGCCGGCGGTGCTCCAATGGGGATTCCGACCGCGGCGGTAAAGCCGCGGTCGGACCGGCACCACTGGCGGGGTCCCGCCAGTGTACCGCGGCCCCATTGAATCCTCCGCGGCGGCGCAGCTTGCTGCACCGCCGCGGGGATTCCGACCCCCCCTACCGCCATCCAGATCCCGGCGGTCGGACCGCCGAGATCCGGATGGCGGTAGGGGGGGTCGCGGGGCCCCTGGGGGCCCCTGCAGTGCCCATGCCACTGGCATGGGCATTGCAGGGGCCCCCGTAAGAGGGCCCCTACATGTATTTCACTGTCTGCTGCGCAGACAGTGAAATACGCGACGGGTGCAACTGCACCCGTCGCACAGCTTCCACTCCGCCGGCTCGATTCCGAGCCGGCTTCATCGTGGAAGCCTCTTTCCCGCTGGGCTGGCTGGCGGTCTGAAGGCGACCGCCCGCCAGCCCAGCGGGAAAGTCAGAATTACCGCCGCGGTCTTTCGACCGCGGAACGGTAACCTGACGGTGGGACTTTGGCGGGCGGCCTCCGCCGCCCGCCAAGGTCAGAATGTGGGCCATTATGTGGAGTGTTATAACCACTCATTTACCTCCTGTGCTGTCAATCCCTGTAATATAATGTTGGCCGCATTTGGTGAAGGCACCTGCTGCGCCACTGCACCTGGTGGTTGCGATGTCAGGAGCTTCAAGCTCTGACTTGCACTCACACCATTTACCGTATTGGGAAGCGCGACTAGTGGACTGAGACCCATCAGTGGCCTGGATCCATCAAAAGTCTGACCCATGGAAGAAACTACCTGCAAATGTTCTCTCACCCCCTCCTCACGAAGGTCTGTGACATTTCACCCTGTTCTCCAGTGTTTGATTTCTGCTGCGCAAACAATGGTACCACTGGACCAACAGTAATCAGCAGTGATATTGCATCTGGGGCTGCTCTAGCTCCAGCAATCTGTGGAAGAGTTACTACCATACTCTGATTCATTACCGGAGTCAAATCTGACTGTGTCCCTGTTAATGGTGTAAACCTCAGCATACCCTGTGGCTGTGCCTGGGGCATCAATATCGGAGTTGGTTCAGTCTGGACCAGTAATGGTCTTGGAACCACTTGTTTCATAGGTACCACTAAGTTTGAAGTTGTCTCAAGACTTGGTACTTCAGGATACATTCTCTGTATCGGTGGCAGATGCATCTGTGCTTGGACTACCAAAGCTGATAATGCATTGTGAGAACACTGCACTACCCCTTGTACCTGTCCATTATCTGCCTGCACTGGTCCCGCTGTCCCTGAAACTTGTGCTGCAGTAGTTGGAGCAGAACTAGTACTCGGACCCCCCTCATGCACCACAAATGGTGGAGGTCAGTCCCTCAGCATTTGTGTAATAAGATCGTCGACATCTGAGTTTTCTTCTGCTATGTAAGCCTTTTTCTTCTTTTTACTCTCAGACAAACTCTTATCACTTTTGCTAGACTCCTCTTTCCCTTCCGCCTCATCTTCCTCTGTGATAGCAGGAATCAACTTAACATCCTGCAATGTCACTGTCCTCCACTTATTCTGTTCCCAATCCCATCTTGCTTCGGCTAGAGACTTCTCTACTTTTCTTATTCTCCTCTGAAACTTTATTTCTTGCTGCTGTCTTGCTATTAGCTCCCAAACTGCTAATGCCTCAAACTGTGCTGGTCTCGGAAAGGGCCTTGTCTCATACAGCGTCATCCGCAACTGATCCAAAATTCTCAAATTGAACGATCCATGTTCAGGGAATACTAAAACTCCCTGTTTCTCTGTCAGTTTGCATCACTGCTTTAACCAAAAACATGGCGCGGCACCTCGCTCCTCCATCACAATATAAGCCAGAGAATTTTCTGGTGGGGTAGGCTCCCCCAAAGTCGCCTTAATTTATGTATCTCCCTTCAGGGCACTCTTGATCGCTTTGAAAAACTTAATCTTTTCTACTTTTTGGATTTTCTAATCAAATCAGGAAATTACTTTTACTCCCAAGATTCCCTTCACCCACGTTCTCAACCAATTGCCTCTCATGGACGGCTTCCAATCCGTGCGCGACCCTTCTCACTAACCAACCTTTCCCAGCGCGGCTCCAATGACGACACACTCACACACACTGTGACTGACAAAGACTTGCGGCTCGTCCTCCTAAACTTCAATTCACAAAGAATTAATGCAAATTATTGTGAGCAACTAACCAAACCAATAACCAAACAAATTCTGCTAGTTTACTACTGGAAGGTAACACTATCGCTTAAGATACCTTACGGATTTTCACTGATGGCCCTTTCGCTCATGCAGCTATTCCTCTTTCTCAGTCTCCCACATTTGCAAGTAAAATTCGACCTGCAAGTTTTACTCTCAACTGATCAATGGGTCTGTTCTGGTGAACATGGAACTCACTAGATCTCAGTCGAAAATTTCTCCTGTCCACATTAACTCTCACACCGACTTGTTGATCATGCCCGATCAACCTACTAAACCAGCCAAATTACAACATATAACCAAGTGTCTCCTACACTTGTCAATATACTCCGTAGTCTTAGACCACACAGGGTCCGTACATCAACAACCATGTGGACAATTTTTTAGCACAAAGCTCCACACACATATGAAGTTTGACGACTTCCCTACTCTCATACTGCGGAGTACGCACACTCCTACTAAAACCTCATCGGGAGTATGCAGACTCCCTAATTTCCCTCACATACATCACAATTCACCTGCATTTTGCATAAGCTGTGCAAGTGCAATTTTATCCCTTTTACTCTATCACTAGAATGCCAAGAACATACCCAACTCTACTTGCAGGATCCAGGATCTGGAAAAGTCATTTCTGGGCTTAAGGGGACATCATCTTTGCTATAATTGCCATTTCAGAAAACAAAATACAAATCTAAATATTGAATAACTAACCAACCTTAAACTACCACCATAACCACCTTACTAGTCTCCAAGGAAATTAACCATCAAACTGCTACCAAAAACTGTTAGCATGCCTGTTCCTTAATAAGTAAACTTACAAGGGGACGTGCATAGGTCAATTAATCTTTTGATTCACATGGAGAATCCTAGTTAGGCTAATAGATGGTACACTAATGATTTATTCACAACTCAATAAACATTAGTCATCATCAACAATGAATCAAAAGAACACCACACCTCATGAACCTCCAGTTATGAATAACCACAACTTGTTAAACGTTTTAGTGCTTTTATTTCCCTATTTGTTACAATACTAAGTCATATGATTAATTCAACGCAAATCAAATCAATTCATATTAGTTTGTTATAAGGTGCCAAAAACATAATCTAACCAAAACTTGCATCAAAACATATTCTAATGCATAAGAAAGATCAAAGGTAACACGTTTTCACTGTTCATAGAGTTCAGCAAAACAATCCGTCAATCATTTATCTCTTAAGTCAGTCAGGTTGTCAAGTTAGGGGAAACCTCATCTAGTCCATATTAGCATCAACATGTGGGACTTCATGCAAACAATTTAGAAACAAGAATTTTGGAAAAACCATCTAGCTAGGAAGACTAATTAGACAGCACAGTTGGTACCTAGAAAGGAAAGGCATAAAGTTATATTCAGTCACATTATCATATCTACCTATCCTCGGTATGGATCAGCAACAGAGTCAGTCTCCGTCTTCAGGTCATCAATCAGTCAACATCACATCAGACTCACAAAAGTATGAGCCCAATGACCGAATCTCGAATTGCCTTAACAACATCTAACATCTGCATCTGGCATTTGGCATCTCTCTCCATCCATCTAATCTCCTATCTTTTTCCCTCTGTTTGGTTGTTATATCGAAGTTACCCAGACTATCCCTCAATTTCCAATTGGTCAATTAATCACCAGTTATGACTCTACCCAATAGTTGTTTTATTCCAAATCTATGAATTCTAATATTCCACAGTTCTCATGTTGTTGATTGGTCCGCTTTACGATGTTCTCATCATCTGGCTCGTCAGGTATCAAAAATGTTGCATCTTCGTCTCCAGTCAGTGCCTTCATTGTTCAAATCCTGGGAAAGTACACTCAGCGCGCTTTACACTCTCAATTGCTACAATTCTAGTTTTATCATCTCCTGTCCGTTGGTTCATATAGAGGTTTCCGCTAAGCAAATTTCATTAAACAATGAGTAGTTCACGGTTAGTTCAGCTTGTCAGCATTTTCCACTAAACGTGAAGAAATACAGCTTCTGCATGAGGCCTGGCAAAACTAGGCCAAGACATTAGCTAAGTTAAGGTCTACCATCATTCCAAAACATAGGTTATATCTCTCAATTCAACACACTACTACATTATTTTATAGGTTTTCTATATTTCATGTATGCTAGTCATTTTATTAGTACATTCGTGAATCTTGGTGGACAATCTCCGAGGTCACAATTTCAAACGTGCACGTTAATTTTCTACGTTAACTATTTTCTAACAAATTCATTAATTGAACACAAACACTCATTAATAATTTAAAAATAAGTCATTTTGTGTTAACACATACAATACACTCATATTGTTACATTTAGGAAAAACAGCATCTTCTAGAAAGCGGTTCTCATGAGAAAGACTTTTAGCTACGAGCACATTTGGTCAGCACATTGGAAAATTACAATTTAATTCTCTAAGCAGACATTTTGTTAATCGGTTTAGAAATACAGCTTGACGTGAGGCCGTGCAACTAGGCCAGACCTCCGCTAAGTTAAGGCCTACAATTAATAAAGCTAGTACGTAATGCATAACCCTTAATATGATGTCTTACTACATTAATCAAACATAAGCTCCACATCTCATGTTAATAAGCCATTAATGGGTACCCTTCGTGAACATTAGCGGCCACTCCTGTGGACACATTTTCAAATGTGTGCATTATTTTGCTCTGGGTTAATACATTTTCTACGCATCTCCATTACTCAAATTACATGAATATTCATTAATATTTTTATTAAAACACCTGCTTCAGCTCAAGATGCCAGTTGGAGAGGACAGTAGGAGAAAAGAGGAGACTCACCTTGTGGGGACTTACAGTGAGTTTATTTTGCTTGAATTTGAATAGGACATTAATTTAGCGAAAAGTATCTTTGGAGACTAGGGGCACCCATGATCTGTGAAACACAAATGTCTTTCAAGAGCAACTCCACATGCCTAAACCACCATGGAAAGAATGCACTACAACACGCAACACAAAATTTGCCCATCCAAGGAAGCACTGTGACATACGAGCAGCTATATTGAATTGGGCTGTAAAACAATCCTGAGTGCCTCCAAAAATTATGTTGGGTGATGTTGCGGCAACCATTTTGAAACGTTAGCTTGTCATGACTATTAAAAACAAGCCCAACTGCCAGTAGAAAATTATGTGGATATTTACAAGCCTTGTGGTGCAGGGCACCACAGGAAGTGACCTTTCTGTTCTGCCCTGAGCCACAGGGAAAGGGCCGTGGTGCAAGGATGCCTGTGCCACAGGCAGGATTTGTCTGTGCAGAAAGGGACACCTTTCTGCACAAAAGGATTCCATGGAGGCTTTTTCCTCTTTCTATGTGTGCTAATATAGTAATTGGACAAATCCATTCAGCTCACATCATAAAAAACATAACAGAACCTCAGTTTTTCTTTTCCTATCCAGGAGAGCCTACTCTTAGGTGAAATAAGTGAAAAAAGATTTTGAAGAACTGTGCAGGGGTTGTGGAACTAATTTAAGTTCAGAAAGGAAGTATGTGTTATTGTTGTATTCTTTAGAGGCTAAAGGTAAAGAGGTCCTAGAAAATTTAGCAGCACCAAGGGCCAGATGTAGCAAACGATTGCGACTCGCAAACGGGCCGAATCGCAATTTGCGACAGTGCAAAATCGGAAATGGGATGCAAAAAGCCCATTTCCGACTCGCAAAAAGCGATGGGACCTGTTTGCGAGTCGCATCCGGTGCGACCCCATTTTGCGACCCGCAAATTGCAAGTCTCAATTTGCGAGTCACAACCCATATGCAATTGCAACTCGCAAATTGCGACTAGTCGCAAAAAGCCCAGTTTGCATGTCCCATTTACCACTAACTCAGAGCAGGTGGTAACCATTACCAAAGTATAAAAGGGGACCCAGAAGGCATCTGGCTTACTCAAGATGGCAGAGATATACCTGATAGCAGTGAGGAGGAGAGTCTACGCAGCCCAGCAGAGGAGGAGGAGGGGCCACAGACAGGAGAAGATATATAGAACCAGGCAGACTCTTTTTCTGCAAACTGAAGAGGAGATCTATGACAAATACCGCCTTAGCAGCGCAGCCATTCTAGAATTAATAGATTTACTGAAATCACAGCTAGAACACAAGACTCTGCGTGGCTGCGCCATCCCTACGCATGTGCAAGTACTATGCGCACTGCACCTCTTGGCCTCAGGGAGCTATCAGGGGGTCATTGCCGTGGCAGGTGGGGTATCCCAAAGTGCAGTGTCAAGGTTCCTCAGGGCATTCCTAGATGCCTTAGTCACGCACATGTCTCACTTCATATACTTACCAAGGAATGAGGCAGAAATTAACAGCACCAAGCTGGACTTTTACCGCATTGCCCACTTTCCCCATGTCATAGGGTGTGTAGATGGGACACACATTCAAATATGCCCCCCTGCTAATCTGGAACACATTTTCCGCAACAGGAAGTGTACCCACTCACTCAACATACAGGTTGTTTGTGATGCCCATTATGTCATCACGGACATCGTAGCTAAGTTTCCTGGCAGTACCCATGACTCATACATTTTTAGGCATAGTGGGATACATCAACGCCTGGAACGTGGGGAATTTGGAGACGGTTACCTCCTAGGTAGAGCCACAGACACTTGCAGACATACACACAGGTCACTGTGCACGACTATCTGGACTTCCTAACAGTGTATTTTTGGGCCCAACAGGTGAAAGTGCATATGCTCTCAGGGCTTGGATCATGACTCTGTTTTTAACACCCAGAACTGAATCAGAGAGGCAATACAACAGTGCGCATAAGAGGACCAGGAACCTGATCGAGCGCACCTTCGGACTGCTGAAGGCAAGATCCAGATGCCTCCACCGCAGTGGAGGCGCCCTCCAATACACCCCCATGTCATCATCATGTGCCAGAAAGTGTTTCCAGAGTGTTCTGGTATGCTTTCTGGAGTGTTCTGCTGCACCTGCAAGCAATTTTGAAGGTAATCGCAATTTGCGACACCCACTCGCTAATTGCGAGTTCGTTTTTTGCACACTCGCAAACAGCGACCTCGCAAACTGCGGACTCGCACACAGCGTTGCGAGTCCGGCTGCGAGTCGCAAAATCGGATCGCTTTTTTTTCTGACATTCAAATTTGCGACTCGCATTTTGCGAGTCGCATCAACTCGCAAAATGTGAGTCGCAATTTTTATTTTTGCTACATCTGGCCCCAAGTTCCAAGGAAATGAGGATCTTGAATGAATATAAAATATTTGATTTTCAATATTTACCAAGGGTTCATACCATTATGGTACATTAACATTTTGGACTAAGAGCACAAGACTGTGATGAATCAGTAGAAGGTTTCATGACAAGTTTACAATAGTTAGCCTCTAAATGCAAATTGGGAAACACCACCTTAGAAATAATTTGTGATCAGTTTTTCCTGAATTGTAATAGTGAGAGGGCGAGGGAAAAGCTTTGAATGAAAGACAAACTGGCCTTTGAAGAAATTATTGCTTTAGCAAAAGAGTGGAGCACATTATTAAATGTGTCAATGAGTTTAGAAAAACTAAGCACAAATGTAGTTGGGATAAATCTGTGAATGTTGTGTATCATGAGCCAAAGAAAGGAGGAGCTGAGCAATAGAACATATTGTAAAGGAGATTGGTATATATGTGGGTCTTGTGGCCACAGGACAAATGCAAAAGTGTATCCTGCATTACAAGCTCAATGTCATGGTTGTGGGGGGAAATTATTTTTTTAAGTGTTGTAGAAGTATAGAGAAGAAGGGAGATCAAGGAGGTAGCATATGAATCAATTTATTAGGTTTGTCAGGATGTATGGGTGGAAAAAGAAAATAAGAGCAATGAAGCAAAGTATCTTTGTGACACAGTAGTAATCGTAGGTGTAGAAGTGGTTAGGAAATTTGATTTATACCCACATTTGGCCATTATTATTTTGAAAACAAAAACTAGTCTGTGAAAGGAATTAAGTGGTTATTGTGAATTGTGTTTGCAAAGAAGCCTTGCAGGGATATGTGCCTGTTAGAAATTAGGTCTTTGGTTGGCAGTCAGATTACCTCTTGTCCAAGCAAGGGCCCTCACTTTAGTCAGGGTAAAGGAAAATCACACTCAGTTAATCTCTGCTAACCCCCTTGGTACCTTGGCATAAGCAGGCAGTCTTAACTTCAGAAGCAATGTGTATAGTATTTGTATCAACACACACAGTAATACAGTGAAAACGCTACAAAATGGACACCACACCAGTTTAGGAAATAGGTAATATTTATCTAAATCAAACAAGACCAAAATGAGACGAATCCAACATATACAAGTTAAAATATGAATTTTCAAAGAATAAGAGTCTTACTCCAGAGAAAACAATGGCAACAATGATTTTGCACAAAGTACCTGGTTAGTGTAAAAAATAAAGCAACATGGACGGTGGGCATCGGAAAAGGCAGCGATGCGTCTATTCCTTCCTCGCAAGGGAGGCTGTGTGCCGTTTCTTCTCCGATCGGGTCGGCGATGCATCTTTTTTCTCCCTCACAAGAGAGCAATGCATCGATTTCCGGACAGGGTACCTCGGATCCGCGGAGAGTCTGATTGACTTTGACGTCCAGGGACATTGCATGGAAAATCCTGTTGCATGATGTTAGAAAACTGCGCTGTGTGGGGTTTGCGTCGTTATCGGCAGCCGCAAGCGAGTGTTGTGTATTGTTTCTCTAGCTGCAATGCATTAATCTCCCAGGTGAAGCATCGATGTTAGCCACGAAGCCGGCGGCGCATCATTATCACCGGCATTTGCCGATGGTGCATCAAGAATTTCCCTGCACAGCGTTCTGTATGTGGATTTTCAGCACTTGCTTGCAAACTTCACCTTTCAAAGGCCCAGGGACTGGATAAGGCACCAGTTGGCAGGGCAGGAGTCTCAGCAGAGAGTCCAGGTGCTGGCAGAGGGAGTCTTTGATGGCACTGGTCTTCAAATAGGAGGCAAGCTCAGTTCAACAACTTGGAGATTCTTCATAAGCAGGAATGCACAACAAAGTACAGTCTTTGTCCCCTTGCACAGGAGGAAGCAGCAACTGCAGGATAGCCCAACAAAGCACAGTCCCAGGCAAAGGCAGAGGCAGCACTTCCGCTCAGCTCTTCAGCTCTTCTCCTTGGCAGAGGTTCAGTTTTAGTTCCAGAAGTGATCTTGAAGTAATCTAAAGTCTGGGGATTTGGGTGTACTACATATACCCCTTTCTGCCTTTGAAGTTGCAAAACTTCAAAGGGAAGTCTTGTGCCTAGGCCTGGCCCCAGACACACACCAGGGGGTTGGAGACTGCATTGTGAGAGGGCAGGCACAGACCATTCAGGTGTTAGTGACCACTCCTCCCACCACTCTAGCTCAAATGGCTCATCAGGATATGCAGGCTACCTCCCAGCTCCCTTTGTCTAACTGTCTAGAGGGGATTCAAAAGAGCCCAACTGTCAAACTGACCCTGACAGGGAATACACAAACAGGCAGAGTCACAGAATGGTTTAAGAAAGAAAATGCCTACTTTCTAAAATTGGCATTTTCAAACTAACAATCTAACAACCAACTTCACAAAAAATGTGTTTTAAATTGTGAGTTCAGAGACCTCAAACACCCTGTTTCCATCTGCTCCCAAAGGGAAACTGTAATTTAATAATATTTAAAGGCAGCCCCATGTTAACCAATGAGAGAGATAGGCCTTGGAACAGTGAAGACTGAATTTCAGCAGTATTTCACCGTTGGGACATGTAACACACATCAGTACATGCCCCACCTTTAACCTACACTGCACCCTGTGGATGGGGCTACCTAGGGCCTACCTAAGGGGTGCCTTACATGTATAAAAAGGGAAGGCTTCAGCCTGGCAAGCTAGTACACTTGCCAAGTCAAACTGGCAGTGCAAGACTGCCTACACAGACACTGCAGTGGCAGGTCTGAACCATGTTTACAGGGCTACTCATGTGGGTGGCACAATCAGTGATGCAGGTCCATTAGTGCAAAAAGTGATGGACGGAATGCTGAACAATGTCAAACATTCACCCCCAGTACAGAGATCAGAGCCTAAATCCATAGTTTTTTTGTTACCCATGGTGTTCCAGTTTGGACCTAGCCACATGCAAATCAGCCTTGACCCTGTTCACCATGGGAACAGTCCAGCCCGAACTGCCAACTCAGGTCCTCCCTGTACTGGAAACAAGCATCCTAGGACCGGTTTCATGTTATCACCCTTCATTAGCCAGGCTAGCTTGACTCCACTGCCATGGGCAGCATGTTACCCACGTCTGGGCATACCCTTCCCACTTGGGGTGACAAATGCAAAAAGAACAAGAGATGTCCGAAATGCTGAACAATGTCAAACATTCACCTCCAGTACAGAGATCTGGGCATAAATCCATAATTTGTTTGCTACCCATGCCATTCCAGTTTGGACCCAGCCGTACGTAAATTAGTTTTGACCCTGTTCACAATGGGAAGAGTCCAGCCCAAACTGCCAATCCAGGTCATCCCTGGACTGGAAACAAACATCCTAGGACCAGTTTCAGGGTATCATCCTTTATCAGCCAGGCTAGCTTGACTCCAGTGGCATGGGGAGCATGGGACCCACATCTGGGCATACCCATATCTGTGACGGGGTGAATGTTTAATTGGTTCCGCATTGCGTCCATCATTTGTCTTTCTTTGCTTTTGTTGCCATAAGTGCGCTGGGTATGCTCAGACGTGGGTCACTTTGCCACTGGGTTCAAGGTAGTCTGGCTGATGAAGGGTGATACCCTGAAACCGTTCCCAGGATGCTTGTTTCCGGTCCTGGGAGGACCTGGCCTGGCAGTTGGGGCTGGACTGTTCCCATGCGAAACAGGGTCAAGACTGATTTGCGTATGGCTTGGTCCAAACTGGTGTGGCATGGTGAGCAAAATAATTGATGGATTAAACCCAGAACTGTTACTGGGGGTGAATGTTTGATTGGTTCCGTATTCCGTCTATCATTTGTGTTTCTTTGCTTTTGTCACCTTAAGTGCGCTGGGTATGCCCAGGCGTGGGTCCCAGGCTCACTGTGCCACTGGATTCAAGCTAGCCTGGCTGATGAAGGGTGATACCCTGAAACTGGTCCCAGGATGCTTGTTTCTGGTCCAGGGAGGACCCGGCCTAGCGGTTTGGGCTGGCCTCTTCACAAGGGGACCAGGGTCAAGTCTGATTTGTATATGGCTGGGTACAAACTGGGGTGCATGGGGAGCAAAAGAATTGATGGATTAAACCCAGATCTGTGACTGGGGGTGAGTGTTTGATTGGTTCCTCATTCCGTCCATCATTTGTGTTTCTTTGCAGGCTCACTAGTAGCATTTGATTTACAGGCCCTGGGCACCACTAGTGCACTTTAGTAGGGACTTACTAGTAAATCGGATATGCCAATCAGGGATAAGCCAATCAGCAATACAATTTACACAGAGAGGATATGCACTTTAGCACTGTTTAGATGTTGTAAAGTGCCAAGAGTCTAAAAGCCAACAAAAACAGGTCAGAAAAATAGGATGAAAGTGGTAAAAGGATTGGGGAGGACCCTGCAAAAAGGGTCAAGTCCAACAGTGCCAGTGGATAGATTTGAGGGGGTTTGAACAAGGAGGAGGTACTGGATAGATTTCTGCAACCAAATTGTTTACTTAGTTACTACTCTGAAAGGAGCAAGGTTCTCCACAACCCTGGATTTTGTTGTCACCATATCATCAAACAGAATTGGATAAGAGTTCACCATGTTTTTTAATTTTAATTTTAAAATGAAAATAAATACTGAGTAGTGGTGCATAGTATATAGTGGTACAATAGGAAAATGTGGCAAGACCTGCATGTATGTCAATATATCATGTACAATACCGGGCACAATACACAGACTAGCATAGCAAGTGCATACAGTATTTATTAGGCAGCAGAAGCCTGCTTTTCAGGTGGCTGTGAGCCTCCAAGTGGGGGAGTGTAGTGATGACAATGGGAGCAAGAAGGGACATTGCTCTCAATAGTAGGTACATATCAGGGAGTTTGTCCTTCCTCAAACAATGTAGCCTCCCTCTTTAGGGACAGGTAATAAAAAATGACACTAGATATTTTTAGGTTGAGACCCTGCTGTCTTTAATTCCCATTGTGCCTCTAAGTGCTCCTGACAGAAGGTCACGTTCTACAGCCAGGATTTACTTTGGGGGTGGGGGGGGGTGGAACACTAGCCCCAGGGCACCATATGGGTAGTCAGAAGAAGGAGCATAGCAGTCAGCCGGCGAACAATGGACCACCTTCATGTATCCCAGAAGAGCAACCAGGGGGGATCTCTGTAGGTAATAGTCATCAATTTGTTCAATAATGTGGAAAATCTCAGTCCAGAACTGTGCCACTATTTGGCACCCCCAAGCAAGATGGAGGAAAATGGCCTCAACAGATGAACATTTGAAGCAATGTGTATGCTCTAAGAGACTCGTCCTGCAAAGTTCAACAGGTGTGCCCTATAGTCTATGTATAAACTTTATATGCAGCCTGGAGTTTAGTAAAAGTGCACTAGACTCTTGAAGTCCAAGGTTGGCCTATGCCTTTCGGGCGCATATAGAGCCTCTCTGCTGCATAAGGGTATATAGGTGAGTGATGAGTTTGTGAGAGGACAGGTGCATTATAAGAGTGTCCAGTGCATGCAATATTAGGGGACCTCCGGAATAGTGGGATGTATTGCTCTGAACACCAACCTGAGTCTGTGATATTCGAATGCATCAAGAGTGGAGTGTGGTGGATCATCTCAGAATTGTTGGAATGTTATAAATTGCCCCTCTGGGTATGGGCCTCTGATTGTGCAGAGATATAATAAGTTCAACTGAAAATACACACCATGCTCACTGCTGACTGGAAGCATAGCATTCCTAGCGAATCAAATACCTGCCACATAGATATAGTCAAGCTGAGAACGTGGACGCAGACGATTCCAGGCCTACACAGTACATGCCACTGTAGCAATGCCAATACACAATTGTATGGCAGGCATAGTGCAGTGTAAGGGGGCAAGAGCCTGCACTTTCAGTATCAATGGCCACCTGCAGCTAGAATAGTGGTGGATGTAGCTAGAAATGTGCATACTGTGCGTGGGTACATATAGTGCAGTTCCATATTAAGCACTCACCATCTGCCCTGTTCAGAGGAGAGGATCAGCATTTCCCATTCAGCTCTGAGCTGCTTACCAGCCCAAGCCAGGACTGTAACATTGGCACAGAGCTGCTTGAAGAATTGCGTTGACCAGATATGGAACTTAGACAGAATGATCGTTTTAGCAATCTTGCCCACTATTGACAGCAGTGGCCATTACCAAGCTGGGATTCACCCCTCCAGGCAGTGCATCAGGGTGCCAAAGTTTACCCTTAAAAGTTAATTAACATTGCTGTTAAGCAACATTTCTAGGTACCGAACAGGCTCAGTTGCCCTCTGTAGTGGGTTCTCAAAAGCGAAAGGTTCTGCAGCTTGAACCAGGGAAAAATTATCAACTTAGGCCAGTTAATGGAAATCCTGGAATAACAGCCAAACGTAATAAATTATTGCATTATGAGGGGGGATATCGGTGTGTGGGTCATGCTCATACAGGGTGACATTGTCAGTGTACATAGAAACAAATATTAATCTGGAAGTGTGAGTGAGGCCTCTTTGAGAACTGTGCAGTCTGAGCCAGGCAGAGCTTCCATCGTAATGGCAAACAAGATGGGCAACAGTGGACACCCTTTCCTGGTGGCATGAGGTATGGAGAAACAGAGGTGACCATTTATGCGGAGCCGTATAGTGGGATATGTATAGAGTAGTTTAATCCTTTGGATGAAGTGTGAGCTTGTGTGGAGATGCTGCAGTACCTGGAGACGATAGGCCCACTCCAAGGAGTCAAAGGTTTTAGTAGCTTCCAGGAGGATCATCGATGAACTGAGTTGGGTGCTATCCCAATGAAGGAGCAAGAACATACTGCATAGGTCAGTAGAGATGCCCGGAACAACACCCAATTGGTTCAGGCACACCACAAAGGGCAATTGGGGAAGCAGTCTGCAAAAGATTAATTTGATGAGCATTTTATTGTCAACATTGATCATTGAGAGAAATTGATTAGAGTCACATCTGTTGGGAGGTTTCCCAATGTTTTAACCTCTCAGAAACAGGAGGCTGTATACCTGTCTGAACAGCCTCCTGATAGACTGCTAGCAGATGGAAGATTCAAGCATAATCTTTGTAAAAAGATGTAGTAAGTCCATGCAGACCTGGTGTTATATTGCCAAATAGGCTTCAAATTACCTGTATTATTTCCTCAATAAAGAAGGCTACATCAAGATACTGTCTGTGCATATCCCCTAGCCAAAAAGAGCTATACTGATTTACGAAGTTTGGCAGGCTCACACTTGATTTATAAACATCTGTTTACTTCTGGGCATGATAGATGTGCCATCAATGCTATTGTGCGCCTTCTGCTAGTCATCCAACAGTTCCACAATGTAGTCACTTAGAGCAGGGATTACAGGGCATTGTAGGGGAGTCTTGTCACCTCTATCTCATTCCTTCTACCGTCTTACAAGGGCTTAAGGGTGGCCAGGATACCCACACCCCCAGTCCCACAATAATCGAGGCTTTAATGCACTCATCGCTACTTCAAGAGCTGCTAATTGAGCCTTCAGAGTCCTCAGGACTTTGAGTTGGCAGGATATTCAAGCTCCATGCATAACTACTTTGAAAGCCTTCCATAGCATGGATGAGGACTTCACAGACTAAGCATTAAAGGAGAAGTGTTCAAGGATATCTGACTTGATTTTGTCTCTCAACACAGGGTCTCTAAGAGCATGCGGGGGAGTCTCCATGAAAATGTTCTATTAAGTGCTTGGGGGGGGCTTCAAGAGGACAGGGGCATGCTCGAACAGTGCCCCAGGAAGGGGATTTATCCTAGCTGCCCAGGAAATACGACCTCTAGTTATCAGCCAAAAGTCAATTCTGGACTAAGAGTTTTGTATGGAGGTGATACATGTGCCCTCTGTGCACTGTGCATTTTTTACTCTCCATTTGTCGATAAGATTGTTGTCTTTGATGATAGTTTGTATCTGGGTGGCCAGACTGGAGCATGGGTGTCTGGCTGGACCTGTCTTCCCTCTGGTCTAAGGTCACATTGGTGTGAACCCCCCCCCACCCGAAACAGAGTGCTAGGTTCAAAGCCTAGGCTCTTATGAGATATCTCAGTAAACAAATCAGTGTTTGAACCATAGATGGTAGACAAGGTGAATGGCTGGCCAAGAAGGATACCATGCAGGATTACGAATTGGCCTTCCCTGTTCGGCCTTCCCTGTCAAGGATAGATGCTAGTGGGCACCATATAGTGCCCTTGCAGAAGAGTATTGCTATGCCACTTGCATAACTGGAGTGCTCAAGAACATGTGATTCCCCAATCCAGCCAGCTTGCAGCTGGTGATGCCATGGCCTCAGTCGGTTTAAGCTCCTGTAGAAAGCTGATGCCAATTGCAAGTCAGTTCAAAGAAGATATTACCTGTCTGCATTTCTCATACAGACCCCCGACATTCCAGGTCAGACATTGAACCATGAGAAGTAATAGAGGGGTGATATTGCATCAGTGACCTGTGTTCTTATGCGTTCTGCACTGTAAGATTAGTGTACCAGCTAAAAAATAACAATCAAGTCTTGCTGTGGACAAGCATAACTAGGAAACAACCCCAATACCCCCCCCCCCCACTGCAACACCTCAAACATTTCAACTCTAAACATCCCAGAAAAACGATATTACAGTTCAATAGATCTGGATGTCTGAGAGGCTACAGTTTACTGTAACAAGAGGTATAACCAAGGAGTAATAGTTCCAATGAGGGAGAACGCCTGATGCTGCAGGTAGACAGGGGATCTCAGCAATTCTGAGATGTCAGCAGCACACCAGCGGCAACCCAGACCATCAGAGGAGCAGGCTGTATACTTCACCACGAGCTCACCAGACACGTCATTGAGAAACAAAGTGAGGAGGTTAAATCTACTGCAGATATTAGGCAGTCTCATCAAGATGTTCTTCAGGATTGTCTCTCAGCGGGATCACCCTATTCGGCCAGAAAAGAAAGCATGAGGGAGAACACTTAGCAGCCTTTGGGTTACTGGAGTAGTGAATTTTACAGTTCAGGTTAAAGAGCAATTTAGCTGGGTAGATAAGTGAGTATGTGGCATATGCTTTTAGGAGGAGTCACTTGTCAAGCAGGAACACACGGCAAGTGTGAAGTTCAGACAGAAGGCAAGCGTGTTGCCCTGTTATTGTAGGTCCTTATTTGTCTGGCAATTTGGAAGACGACATCTTTGTCCTTGTAATTGAGCAAGCAAGCTATTACTTCCCTCGCATAGTGCACCTTGTGGTAGGCGTGGCCCCAGGGATTGTTGCGGCCTCTCTAACACAATGGACAGAGCATCCCCAAAAAGGGAACAAGGCATAGTCTTTACATAGATTTCCATTTTGTCCATGGCAGTAGTTTCCAAGACACCAGGAATGCAAATATTGGTCTTATTGGATCTAGCTTTGAGGTTCTCACTCTTGTTTTTGATGACCTCTAGGGCTTTCTCCATACGGAGGAGCTATTCATTAGTGGTAGTTTGGCCATACTCCACAGGTGAGACCTGGCTTTGCAGGTGGTCCAAGTGACTATCATGTTTATCCACGATATGGATGAAAGTGTTGCTTTTAGAGTAAATAATGTGTAAGCTGTTCTTCATTTCAGTGAGTAGGCCTCTCATGCTGTGGTGTTTGGTGGAGTCTCCAAGACCCCCCCACAGTATCAGAATTAGTGGATCAGTGTGATCATCTGCATTCAAATGTTAATTTAGGCTACTTATGATTTTGTTTGCCCACTGCAGCAGTGGGAGAGGATCACAGGTGCAAGTATGCCAGATTCTGATATTACCAAGTACTCAATCTGTACTAGGTCTACACAGGGCTAGTGGGGGGTACCACCAATCCTGGTCACTTCCAAACACAGGTGGAGGGGCACAAAAAGGCCCACAGTAGCGACCTCTCAGTCATATCTACTACAGGGCAGTGGTGACATTCTTTGCCGATATGCAGGATCCTCTTTGACAGACATCTCTTGCCCGCTGACATCACCACAGATGAGGATGAAGCGCTTTTTGTTCCTGCAGCATCAGTCCCAGTCATCAATCACAGGATAGATAGGGACCTGCAGCAGAGGCCTGCCTCAACCTTTCCAACAGCAATCTTCTCTGCTGATAGGGGGCCGAGCATACATTTGCAGCGCCATTCAGCTTATAGATGTTGGGAAGTGGCTGCAGGAAACTCCAATACAACACGCTCTACTTCTCCTCCTGGGCCTGGCTCAATCCTGTAAGCATGCTCCCAGTTTATTAAGACCCTTGTCACACTCCACCCAGGCCAGGTTGATGGGTACAGACCTCAGACAAGGGAGACGTGCCCCCCGCAGCCTAAGGACTGAGCTGCTAGTGTCGCATCCGTTCCCGGTGGCTGAGCCGATGAACAGCCTAAGGCCCTGTGGCTGTTTTGAGCCCCACTGTGGACCAGGCAGCCAGGACAGCCATGCAGCCTGACCCCCCAAGGCTGGACTAGGCTGACTCACTCGACAAGCAGCCAAGGACTCAGGATTTCCACATGTGGGAGGGTCTTGGTCGAATATTCACAGCAGCACAATTTGAGAATAAGATTAAGCAATCAGTGTAGGATTAATAATGGATTGATTTCTCAGCCAGCATAACCTCGCAGGGAAGTGGCCATGTTGCATCCACCTCTCTACTTCTCCTCCAAGAGTTCCTTGGAGATTTAACAGTGTTCACTATGCCTTTTGGCACTTGTAATTTCAAAAGGATGCCGTTTGGTCTTGTCTCAGCCACTTCGGTTTTCCAGACAGTCATGGCAAATTTATTGAAGGGTGTGGGTAGGGCATGATGTTACCAAGATGGCTTGTTAAATGTTGGTGATACTATTGAACAGCATGATATATGTGAATATGACGTTCTGAAAATGTTGATGGATGCTAGTCTGACACTGATGTTAGAGAAGTGCATGTTTGTAGTTTGTCAGGTGAATAATGTAGGTCATGCAACATCTGGTGCAGGCATTACCCCAAAGAAAGACATGATTTATACCATACTGAGAATTAAAGAATGAAATGAAATAATAAGAAAAAGGTTTATTAAGTCTTTTGTGGATAAGTCTGTAAATGTAAGAGTTTTTTTAACTAGCAAATGTGAATTGCACTGGAACAATGTTTGTCAGAAGTGAGTTTGGGAATTTAAAACATGAACTGTTGTAAATGTCCACTCTACTGGCTTTTGTGTCATAAGATGAGACCATGACTTTAACCAATGTAAGTGAAAAAGGCAAAAGCGCAGTACTTTTTTTAGAAGACAAATGGGGAAGAACAATTTATCACATATGCTTTAAGACATCTGAGGAGCTTGAAAATGAACTATACTGTGATAAAAAGAAGGCGTTAACCATTGTATGTGCCTTCAACAAGTTTGATAAATTAGGTATGGGAAACCTTCTCCAAGATGCGTACTGTTCATAAACCTTTGAAAGATGTTTTAATGAGGAAAGGTTTGGGTAGGATCTCTTATAGAATTAGGGGTTGGGTAATATTGATACAGAAGTGCAATTTAGTGAAGAGTATAATCCAGCAATAAGAAATCACTCAGCAGACTGTCTGTCTAGGTAAGTTGAAGTAGAAGATAAATCTGAATTGCAAGATGAATCTGTGAAGGAGGAAATAAATATATGTGAGGTAACACATGGGACAAGAAGTGTATTAAGGGAGAGTTACTCTGAAAATATTTTATCAGATAATGGGCCTCAATTGCATTCATGTGCCATTTAGAAGTATTCTAAAAATGTGGTTTAAAACACAAAAGAAGTTTGGTTTATCATCCTGAGACACATGGAACTGTTGAAAGTGTGAAGAAAACTTTGAAAGAGTGCATTTAATTAGTGAAAGCAAATCCTTTGAATTAGAAAGAGATGTTATAAGAGTGCATGTCTACGTATCATTTAGCCCCATTTTCCACATCAGGAAAGTCTCTATTTGAACTTTTCAGAGGAAAGGTACAATGTAAAATAATGTGTTAAGGATCGATGAGATGGAATAAGGGGTTAAAAGAGAGCAGTGATGATGAGTGGATGGAAAATGAGCAGAAACAAACAATAGAAGGAAAAAATGTTTTGATGACAAGAAGAGAGTGACAAATGTGAAGGTACATTTGGGGGACTGGGTTAAGATCAGGGCACCTGTTGAATGTCAAGATTGGTCAAGGTTTCCTAGAGCAATGAGAGGAAAGATCTTCAAAATGCCATAAAACAGGTGATGAGCAAGTTTGCAACAAAAACTTGGTAGTGGGGGACATTCAACTTCTTTGGTCAACCACTATATTGATGAATGTTGAACTTAGCCCTTTCTGTAGGGTCATTCCCAGACTTTTTACCTTCCTCCTCCCATTATTTGATGAATTCATTTTTGTTGCTAAAGTGTTTGTGTCCTGTTCTTAAAACACATCCACTGACCACATACGGAACCTTGGCATCATCCTCCACTCCTCGCTGTCAATGAACCTCCAAAACAATGCCGTCTCATCCTCATGCTCCCTTGCCTGCTCCAGAAGACTTTCAAATGGATGTCAATCGAGTCCAGGAGTACAGTCACCCAGGTGCTCGTCAGCAGCACACTATGCTGGCACCACCCAAACAGTACACTCCAAAAGAAATTGCAGAGAATCCAGAATGCTTTGGCCAGACTTATGCTGGTGATCTTGGGCCTCAGCCATTTCTCCGGTCACCTGAGAGACCTTCACTGACTCCCCATCAACAAAAGGATCACCTTCAAGCTCTTCTTGCATGCATACAAGGCGCTCCACAACATCAAACCCACAATCCTCAACCACCGATTGACCTTCCACATGCCCACCCGACACGTTTGCTCAGCCCAACTGGCCCTTGTCCCACCCCTAATGATATGCAAGAACTCAGCTGGAGGAAGATCCTTCTCATACCACACTGCAAAGACCTGGAACGCTCTCCCACTACACCTCAGGCAATCACCCTCACTACCTCAATTCAAGAAGGACATCGAGAAGTGGCTTTTTGACCGAACTCCTACTAGGTCCCAGTGACTTGAGACCCTCAATGGTGATTAGTCACGCTCTCCAAGAACCAATTGATTGATTGAAAACATGGTAGAATTGGCTTATTCCCAGTTGGCATATTTAATGAATTTATAAGCCCCTTGTAAAGTGGTACTACCTGTGCTTAGGTCCTGTAAATTAAATGCTAGTAGTAGTGCTGCAGCACTGATTGTGCCAACCACTTAAGTAGCCCTTTAAACATGTCTCAGGCCTTCCATTGCAGAGCCTTTGTGTGCAGTTTTAAACTTCCATGTCAACCTGGCAAAATATACCTTTGGCCAGGTCCAAATCTTCCTTTCTAATACATAAAACTCACCCTTAGGGTAGGACTTGAACAGCCTAGAGGACAGGGTGCAATGTACTTAAAAAGTAGTACTGTGAAGTTGTACGTGACCTGGTAGAGAAAAACTCTTAAATATATTTTTTACCACTGCAAGACCTATCTCTCCTGCAAGCTAACATTAGAGTGGCCATAATAATCTTTATAAGTGTAATTTCCAAATAAGAAGAGATGAGCAGTTCATGTTTAGTGTCCTTGGAATCGCAAATTAAATTCCTAACTTATTGCAAAGTCAGATTCTAAATTGCAATTCTGAAATGCCACTTCCATTTGGTGCCTGCAGCCTGCCTCTGTCACATGACTGGGTGTAGTGGCCAGTTGTGCTTTCTGTATTCCTCCTAGTCAGCCACACAAAATGGGAGCTCTGGTGAGACTGGATGGACCATCACTGGTATCATGGGAGGAGATATGCACAGTCTCACTGACATCTGAAAAATCTGTGCCCTGTCTCCACACAAAGGGCTGCATACTCCCTGTAGTTAGTCTGGAGCCAGGGCAGGGAAAGCAGGACACCTGTGTACTTCAAAGTCATGCCTCTAAAAGTTTATCCCCCACTTTAAAGGCACAGCCTGAAATAAATACCAGACCTCGGGCACCAACTCTTCAGTACACTTCTGTACCTGAGGATATTCTGCCAGGAAGAAGGACTGTGGGCTGCTGAATTGCACTATGCTGGACTCCTGCTTTGCTGTGCTGACTTGTGCCTACTGTCATTTTGCCTGGGTGAGAAGAACTAGAGCTGCATCTCTTAAACCCAGAGTGACTACACATGCTTGTTAAAGTAAAGTAACAGCCGTCCTGAGGGGGAAGTAAGACGCTTGTCTTCCTGGAAAAATATTTTAAATAATTTTCAATAATTTATAATAAACTTCTCCTCTGAATATAGTTATTTCCACAATTCATACCTTTTATTTAGTAAATCCATCTCCATTGCAAATTCAAACAGTCAACTCAGTATATTCAGGTGCCCCTATGGTGATGGCGCAGTGAAAGTGAATTGTGTGAAAAAGTGGCAAGGTGCTTTAAACAATATATACACAAGGTGTGGTTAAAAGTCAAGGTTTTGCGATCTCCTATTAGACCTTTTTTAGTTTTTGGTGTCTAGAAATCACTGTTTATCTCAACAATAATTCATCTCAGTTATGGTGAGCTTAAGGTGCTTTGCCAGCCACTATGGATTCTGCACAACTGACACATCACCTCTGCTGTGCGGCACAACCCCCAGTAGAACTAACGCATCTCCATTGCTGCGTAGATTGGACCCATCTCAAAGACTCACATTGCTGCTGCAGCCGGCATCGCTGTTGGAACCACCACTGTGCAATGCATCCTCAGCACAGCCCCTCACATCTCTTCTTAATGGCAACCCTGATGATGACACCAGATTCGACATTGCAACCCATTGGAACTGAGCCATCGCCCCAACTGCAAGCCTCACCCCTGAAACCAGCCTTCACATCCCAAGCCGTGTCGATGGATCCTTGATGTCAACGGAACAGGACCTCGCACTGCAGCCTCACTGCATTTTCACAACAGATGTCCCACCTTAGCTGCGCGATGCATCTTCAACACGGATCCACCCAATGCTCCACAACCCTGGATTTAAGGTGCTCTGTTCAGCAGACCTAACTGGGTCCCTGTAGCCAGTTCACATTCCATCACGACCAACCTGAACTTGTGACTTTGTCCCAGTCAGGTGTGGCCAGATATTCACAGTTGGCTTGTTATGCATTTTGGTGCTACTTTCTCTAAAAACTTTAAAATTCAGTATCTCCACTTCTAATAATTAGATTTTTGCCATTTTGGTCTTATTTTATTTATTACATGTTGATCCATTTTCCTAACATGGTGTGGGGTCCTTTTTTGTAGTGCTTTCACAGTTTTACTGTTTAAAGTTTTGCACAAATACTTTATACACTGCCTCTAAATTAAGCCTGATTGCTCTGTGCCAAGCTAGCAAGGAGTTGAGCACAGGTTAAGTTGAGGCTTGCTTGTGCCTAACCCTGACATGCACTGTGGTTGCTTCTTGACCAGGGCTCATACCCCAGTCAACCAACAACCCAATTTATTACAATGAAAAGAGGGTGGAAATGCATTCTATGGTTGATAAGATTTCAGCTGGTCATTGTGCAGTTTGTCTGTTCTGGGTGAAAGGAGGAAAAGTGAAAGAGTGGGACGGCATCCTGTGTATCTAGATTATTTTGTTGATCAGTATGTTTTATATTGTTTAAAATATGGAATTAACTTCTGTTTAGAAAACATGGTTTCAACAGTTGTTGGTTCTGTTTCTTTTATACTGTTTCTTTTCTATATATATATATATATATATGTTTTTCTCTCTATAATCATCAAATACATCTATTTTGCTTGTTTTTATGAAGAAGAAGTGTGATGTGTGACATGACTTTAAATTATAACATATCTTTGGAATGTTCTGAAGAATTTGGAATTTGGTGACTGAAGTGTCAATTGGTAGTAGTGTCTGCATGGATGGCTTTTTGAATAAAGTTTATGTTCAGAACAGCATGCTCTTGGTGAGTCTTGATTTGAACCCAACACCACAGACGGCATCCACCATGTGGTCTCTAGAACCTTAACTTCCATCCCCACCACCTCTCCCACTCTACCCCACTTCAACATCTGCACATACATTGTTTCCACCACCCCCTGGCACCAGCTCAGTCATGACAGGATTTGCCAATGTATGTTTAATTGCTTCACATGCATGGAAACCAGACCTTTCCAGACCTTTGCAAAATGGTAGCTTGACATGCATGTGCAAATAAGGTGGTCATCTTGTAATGTAGTCTTATTTCTTTGTTCAGATAAAGCTGATTTGAATGTATTACATCATGTCCCAGTGTTGCATTTCCAAACAAATGTGACCTATTGGCCCACTACAATTTTGGTCTCTATATATAAATTTGCACAGTATACACATTGATATTAATGTGGTTGTTTACAACAAGACACATAGAACAGTTTACAACTTTAACTGATTTTCATTTTCATCTCTGCGGCCAATCAACTATATGTGTGGCATATTACTAACACCTTGGTGCATGCTCAACATCCTGATCTGCCTTAAGTTTTTCAAGAATTTGCTTATTAATAGCTTTAAAAACATTTCACCAGTGAGCCACAGAGTGACCATTTATTCTTTTATTGACAGTCTCTCTATGTTAAATCAGAGTTTCAAGTGTGCCACACAGACAGCTATAGGTGTGCTGGCACAGACAGCTATAGGTGTGCTAAGAGTACTGCCCCTTTGCGGTGTGTGCTTTGCTGGGTTCATCTTGTTAGCTCGCCTAGTCCTTAGTAAGTAAACTTGCAAGGGGAAGTGTATAGGTCGATAAACCTTTTGATTCACATGAAGTATCCTAGCCAGGCTAATGGTAGTCACACTAGTAATTAATACGTGACTCAATGAACATTAGTCATCAACATGAATGAATTAGAAACAACAACACCTCATGACCCTCCAGTCATGAGTTACCACACCTCACTATAGGTTTTAGTAGTTTTATTCCCTATTATTTACAATACTAATTCATGAACATTAATGTAACTTTATTCACTTACATCAATCCGTATTAATTCATTAGAAGGCGCCAAAAACATAGTCTAATCAAAACTTGCATCAGAGAACATTCTAAAGCAGTATCATAAGTCAATAATTGAATCAGGAATGAATCAGTCAGCATGAGTAGCAGAGTTCAGCAAATCAGTTTGTCAATCATTTGTCTCTGTGTTTGTCAAAGTCATATGGTAGGAACCTCACCTATCCCAGATTAGCATCAGCATGTGGGACTTCATGCAAAAACAGTTTGGAACATTAATTAAAACATCTAGCTATGCGAAAAACTATTAAAACAGTGCAGTTGCTACCTAGAAAGGAAAGGCTCAAAAGTTAATTCAGTCACATTGTCATATCTACCTAGCCTCCAAGTGGATCAGCAACAAATCATTCTTCGTCCTCAGGTCATCAATTGATCAGCATCACATCAGGCTCTCAAGAACTTGATCCCAATGACAGAATCTCGAATCGCCTTGCCATCTCTCTCTCTCCGTATCATCATCTGTTCTGAAGTTTCCCCCCTTTGTCACGGCATTATATCAAAGTCACCCAGACTATCCCCCAGTTCCTAATTAGTCAATTAATCACCAGTTATGACTCTGTCCAATTGCATATTTACTCCAAATCTATAAATTTTAATATTGTACAGTTCTCAGATTGTTGATTGGTTTACTTTGTGATGTCCTCATCGTCTGGCTCGTCAGGTATCGAAAATGTTGCATCTTCTCCTCCAGTCAGTGTCTCTATTGTTCGAGTCCTGGGAAAGAACCCTCTGACTGCTTTACACAGCAGTCGATACATTCTGGTTTCCATCGTCTCCTGTCTGTCAGTTCATGCAGAGGTTTCAGCTAAACAATTTTTATTAAACAATGAGCAGTTCATGGTTAATCTGATTTGTCAGCATCTTTAGTTTTAACCTTAATATTCAGGTTCTGCACGAGGCCTGGCAAAACTAGGCCATGACTTAGGCTAAGTTAAGCTCTATAATGTAATGCAAAATCAGGGTCACTGGAATTATGCAGGTTAAGAGGGTCAAATTATGTGACTGTGTTTAGTAAATTATGCGGCAGGAAAAGGCAATTTATGCGGCATAATGCACACTTTGTAAAAATATTACTTCATTATTTCAACATTTTTAAACTTCATAACACTGCGTGGGCATTTGTACACCTTGTTAGTACCATTTCAATACACAAACGTAGCAATAAGCAATAAAAAGGAGACAAGTCCAGTTTTGCAAAGGGCCTCGCACGGCGCAGCAAAAGATGTCACTGCACTTTTAATAACTTTTAAACTGCTCGAGCAAGAAACAATTTTTTTTTTTAAATCTGCAGATTATGCAGCAGATGATGGATTGTGTGGCAAATGCAGTAAATCTGTAATTATGCGAAAATTGCCGCTGCTGCACTATCGCATGATTCCAGTGGCCTTCGGTATAATAGGAGAGAATATGGCTCTACAGCCAGAACAACCCACGTTTGACCTGCAGAACTAGGTTGGAGTCCCGGTGTCCCGGTGTCAGCTCAACATCTTTTGGTTCTGGCTAAATCACTTAGGCCCTCATTACAACCTCGGTGGTCTTTCCTAAAGACCGCCGAGGCTGCGGGCACCAGAATTGCTGGCGGTATGTCTGGCTCCCTATTTCGACGTTTCCGCTGGGCCAGCGGAAAAGTCACATCAACATTCCTGCTGGCTCATAATAGAGCCGGTGGCAATGCTGATGTGCAGTAGCAACCGTCGTGCATTTCACTGCCCAAAATTCGGGCAGTGAAATGCGCAATGGGGCTATGCCTGGGGGCCACTGCACTGCCCATGCTAAGTGCATGGGCAGTGCAGGGGCCCCCAGGGGCACCCCGAGTCCCCTTACTGCCAGCCTTTCCATGGCAGTGTCTACCGCCATGGACAGGCTGGCGGTAAGGGGAGTCGAAATCCCCAGCAGATTATGACCGTCGGGACCGCCAGCCGGTATACCGCCGGTCCCGGCGGTGTTACCATGGCAGAACCGCTTCGGTCAATATAAGGTGACTAGTACTGCCAACCTGTTGGCGGTACTATCTCCACTATAGCCCTAATGAGGGCCTTAATCTTTCCCTGCTCCCCCCCCAAAACCATGAATCTGACCTTGTGTATTGTAACCGGTGAGAATGTAAAGCGCTCCAATGCCCTTGGGCTGAGCTCCTTCAACATCTGCAAAATAATATCCAACCCACCCGTCCTAACCCAGACGAGTTTCAGTAAAACCCACCCAAGTATTGTACAGAAATCCTGCCGCCACTGTTAAGAGAAACTGACGCACTGATTTTTAAGACAGCTGTCAGACATGGATTTGAGGTGCATGTTACACTTTTTACTTTTTCAAAACGGTAAAGGTAGGGCAGTTTTTAGAATTCAAATTACTGTTTTTGTACAGACCAGGAATCACTGATACTGATGATCAATATGAATATAATATTAGAAACTGGACCCAGTATGTCATATAAATGTTTTTCTGCATCTTTTGGACAGCTATTGAGAAAATGCTAGTTGCATGTTTGGACTTGTCATCTCTATGGTAAACTAACATGGTTGTTTAACGGCGAACAGAAAATCCTATATTTTCATGCAACAAGTAGAAGTGCCATTTTTTAACCCTGGGAGATAGGTAGATCAGTGTCCAAAATCCCTCATGCCATAACATTTAACCATTTACGGCCGGCACAATCAAATTTCACCGGGAGCAAAATATTTATCGCTGTATTGACCGTGGCTCTAATTCTCCACGCATTCTTGCTTTTTTATTAAAGGAAGAGGGGTAAGTAGCTCAATCGGCCGATGGCCTGGTTTGAATATGGACCGCACATACACCCAAGGAATTTGCACACAACAAAAAAAAATAGTGAATAGGTTTGCTTCTCATTAATTCTAAATCCAAAATATTAAACGTGTGCACATAAACTATGTATGACATTAGAATCTGACAGCTCAACATATGCACTCAGATCCAAAGATTATATAGTGGGAGCCAAAACGCTGAAAAACATAGGCCAGATAAAACCGATCTGGCATTTTTTTAAGAGAAACTGCATCCAAAAATGTAAACAGCACTCTTGGGGTGCAACTCACCTACCCGTGGACTAATACAAATGTACCAGAAAAGTTCCACTAGGGCTGGTTACGTAACATACAAACTACATAAAGGCCTAAATTGTGGAGTTGTGTAGTGAGATAATGTGAGGTGAAGGTGACAAAAAGGTGACGTATACGGGAGATCGAGAAACTTGATGGAGAAAACTGTCCTCTCCCATTTCGCAATATTAAGAAAAATCTCAGGAAAGGATGTTTAAGCTTGTGCAAAGGACTTTGAGGGGCAATTACTAAACAATACTAATAGTTCTGCTTATGATTTGGTTTACACTGTACATTTATACAAGACTCTTTCCCAGAACGGTGGTAATGTTTGTATTGTTTTAGGTAATTAATGAAGCATGAACTCAATTCAAAGGCACAGCGCAGCCTTTTACAGAAAACATATTGTTAGAAATGGTGTTTTTTGTTGGCAGTCAGGTTGCCCTCTGTCCAACCAAGAACCCTCACTCTAGTCAGGGTAAGTCACGCACAATCCAAATTATCCTGTGCCCACCCTCTGGTAGCTTGGCACGAGCAGTCAGGCTTAACTTAGAAGGCAATGTGTAAAGTATTTGTGCAATAACTCAAACAATAACACCATATAGCACCACAAAAATACACCACACAGTGTTTAGAAAAATATAGAATATTTATCTGGATATTTGTAGATCAACACAATACAAGATGCAATAAGAATTTGTAGGAATATCACTGAAAAGTGATATAAAGGGCCTCATTCTGACCCGGACGGGCGGCGGACGCCGCCCGCCGGGCGGAAACCGCCCAAACACCGCCCCGCGGTCAGAAGACCGCGGGGGGCATTTCAACTTTCCCGCTGGGCCGGCGGGCGATCTGCAAAAGATCGCCCACCGGCCCAGCGGGAAAGCGCCTTCCACGAGGATGCCGGCTCCGAATGGAGCCGGCGGAGTGGAAGGTGTGCGACGGGTGCTGTGGCACCCGTCGCGCTTTTCAGTGTCTGCTAAGCAGACACTGAAAAGCAATGTGGGGCCCTGTTAGGGGGCCCCTGCAGTGCCCATGCCATTGGCATGGGCACTGCAGGGGCCCCCAGGGGCCCCACGACACCCGTTCCCGCCAGCCAGGTTCTGGCGGTGTAAACCGCCAGAACCAGGCTGGCGGGAAGGGGGTCGGAATCCCCATGGCGGCGCAGCTTGCTGCGCCGCCATGGAGGATTCCCATGGGCAGCGGGAAACCGGCGGAAGACCGCTGGTTTCCCGTTTCTGACCGCGGCGTTACCGCCGCGGTCAGAATGCCCATGAATGCACCGCCAGCCTGTTGGCGGTGCATTCGCTGCCCTCGTCCCTGGCGGATTCAATCCGCCAGGGTCAGAATGAGGGCCAAAGTGTCTTAAGTCTTTAAAAAGCAAACAAAGTCTCTTGTAAGCACAAAGTACCTGGTTTTGGAGTGGAAAATCTCCGCAGAGGGCCGCAGAGGAGGAGATGCGTGGAAAAATGGTGTGTGCGTCGGTTTCGCCCCTTCACACACGGACTTGCATCATTATTTTTCACGCAGGGAGATGTGCATCGTTCTGCGGGAAGAAAAATGGTGTGTGCGTCTGTTTCGCCCCTTCACACACGGACTTGTGTTGTTATTTTTTACTCAGGCAAGACGTGCATCGTTTTCCGGCACGCGGGCCGACTCCTTCTATGGTTCGTGGGATTACCAGATGTCCCAGGGTCTGTGCGGGGATTCCTCGGCTTGTTATCCGGCTACGCGTCGTTCAGGGAGGCTGTGCGTGGAATTTTCTTTCTAACGGCCAGCGTTGCGTCAATTTCCTCTCTGGAAGCCGGGCGGCCTTGTCCATGCGAGGCCGTGCGTCGAAGTTCCGGTCGCTCCGTAGGCGTCGCGTCGGGCAGCGTCAGCTTGCAGCAATTTTCTCTCCTCAGAGCAAGCTGTGCGTCAAATTTTTTGGCGCACGAGGAGTCCAAATGAAAAAGAGAAGTCTTTTTGGTCCTAAGACTTCAGGGAACAGGAGGCAAGCTCTATCCAAGCCCTTGGAGATCACTTTGGCAGCCAGGCAAGAGTTCAGCAAGGCCTCAGGCCAACAGCAAGGCAGGAGTTCTTTGTAGAAAGCAGACAGGTGAGTCCTTTGAGCAGCCAGGCAGTTCTTCTTGGCAGGATGCAGATTCTGGTTCAGGTTTCTTCTCCAGCAAGTGTCTGAGGTGGTAGGGCAGAGGCCCTGTTTTATACCCAAATGTGCCTTTGAAGTGGGGGAGACTTCAAAGAGTGGCTTAGAAGTGCACCAGGTCCCCTTTCAGTTCAATCCTGTCTGCCAGGGTCCCAGTAGGGGGTGTGGCAGTCCTTTGTGTCAGAGCCCTCAACCCTCCCAGCCCAGGAAGACCCATTCAAAATGCAGATGTATGCAAGTGAGGCTGAGTACCCTGTGTTTGAGGTGTGTCTGATTGAATGCACAAGGAGCTGTCAACTAAACCTAGTCAGACGTGGATTGTAAGGCACAGAAAGATTTAAGTGCAGAGAAATGCTCACTTTCTAAAAGTGGCATTTCTAAAAAAGTAATATTAAATCCAACTTCACCAGTCAGCAGGATTTTGTATTACCATTCTGGCCATACTAAATATGACCTTCCTACTCCCTTCAGATCAGCAGCTGCCACTTCAACAATGTGCGAGGGCAGCCCCAGTGTTAGCCTATGAAGGGAGCAGGCCTCAAAGTAGTGTAAAAACGAATTTAGGAGTTTTACACTACCAGGACATGTAAACTACACAGGTACATGTCCTGCCTTTTACCCACACAGCACCCTGGTCTAGGGGTTACCTAGGGCACACATTAAATGGGAGCTTGAGGCTTGGCAAGTACTTTTAAATGCCAAGTCGAAGTGGTAGTGAAACTGCACACACAGGCCTTGCAATGGCAGGCCTGGGACAAGGTAAAGGGGATACTTGAGTGGGTGGCACAACCAGTGCTGCAGGCCCACTAGTAGCATTTAATCTACAGGCCCTAGGCACATACAGTGCATATTATTAGGAACTTATAAGTATATTAAATAGCGCAATTGGGTATGATCCAAAGTTACCATGTTTAAAGGGAGAGAGCATATGCACTTCAGCACTGGTTTGCAGTGGTAAAGTGCGCAGAGTCTAAGAGCCAGCAAAAACAGAGTCCAAAAAGTGGAGGGAGGCAGGCAAAAAGTTAGGGGTGACCACCCTAAGCCATGTCAGGTCTAACACATATTTATTGGAGCAAAAGCAGCTAAGCGTGAGGTACAGTCAGGAAGACTGGGTTATGCAGAAATGGAGGACCAATTAGTCCGATAGAGTTGTATGGTTCACGCTGGAAGAAAATATAAATTATGGGGCATAATGTGGCACATTATGTGACTGTTATTGTGTTAATTTCTCATTTTATTACACACTAACTCTGTCAAGGCAAAGGCTTCACCTTAGTAGTTCTACTTGTAAATAAAAATATATCAAACAGCATTTGAGTAATTATTGATCTGTTTTCTATAGAAAAACATTTTCAGGTCTTGCCTACAGAGAGTTTAACTGTCTTTTGGCAAACACCTATTGTGAACAATGCACTACCTACAGTGGGCTTTGGGTCAAGCATTTACTCATTACTGGGTGTTTTTCTTGCATATCTCAATTCCCTGCTGCTGATTCCTCTTTACTCTGGTGTTTGTCCCACCCAGGAACATTTTGATATAATTGTGTGGCATGTATCATTCCACTGTCAATATCAGACCTTGCATTGCAGTGCATCTGAGGGACGTTTTCTCCCCTTCACTTTCTCTCCCTGCTGCCTTCCACCAGGCTCTTTATTCAAAAACACCTGCTACCCCAGCACCTGCTTGTTCCCCCAGGTCTCTTGCACTTCAAGGCCAATATTTATACTTTTTAGCGCCGCATTTGTGCTGCTTTTTGACACAAAAACGGTGGAAACGTACAAAATACAATTGTATTTTGTACGTTTGCAGCATTTTTGCATCAAAATGCTGCGCTAAGTAAGTGTAAATATGGGCCTAAGTGCCAGAGCACCAGCACTGATTTTCGGTGATCGACACTTATTTTCTGTGTCAAGTATTTACCGAGTGCAAGAGAGGGAAAGACACACAGATCGAGAAGACGGAGTAGGAAATAGAAGGCAAAACCATCCCAAACAGAAAGCAACAACCTCCAAGTGTGAATGAAAAGGACAGGGAGTGTCTGGTAGTGGATTAAAGCCTTCTGGCCTTGGTATTCAGCATGCCAACGTTTAGTTGCACCAGCCACAGGCTTCTAAGCACAGCTTCAGGCCCTAACACTCTCTTGTTCGCAAATTAAGAGCTTGTGTCTTCAAAGTCCTTGGGCACACTCGGAGTGCCCGCCCTTAGCTTGCACAAGAAATGTGGTTAGCAAGGTGCTATGCAATTACTGGGACTCAAACTCAAATAAAACTAAAGACATTTAGATAAATCTCAGAATAAAATAAGCTGGAGACTATACACTTATTAAGACATTCAGGGTTTTGTTCTCTCAGATTTCTTGGAGGACATCTACACAGGTGGTAGGCATAAATATGAAATTCAAAAATGCACTTTTATATTGTAATCTGGTCCGCTGGGGAGAATTTGAAAATACCCTCCCTCCTGAAATGTCACCCACATTAGTCAGCTTGTGTGGCTTTTTCCGGGTTTTGGGCATCATGGTAGCAAGGCTGAATATCTGGATTACTATAAAACAATAGATATCTCATGTTTGAAATCTTCAATGCTCTTCGGTGATTTATAGTAATGCTAATGTGTATGCCAGGTCTGTTAATTTGTTCCCTGCTCTTGTGTTGGTGTTATAGATGAACAGCATTGTTTTTCAGCAAATGATATATTACCGGCATCACAAGAGAAGACGTTATTTTCATAAATAGACCTAATTATTCTGTTTACTCACCCCTGGTCCTCCCTTTCAGCATTGATGAGGCATCATTTCGTTTGCTCACGTGTGTTTAAAGCCCCATGACATATTGGGTGCATGCCTTCCTTTTAAGTGACACGATGGATGAACATTAATCTCAGTGGACAATAACGGGCATTCATGAATAATCCGCGGGGCATCGGCTCAAGGCCAGCTCAGTGTTTCCCTTTGAGATTTTCTACCGTGAGTGTAATACAAATGCTGCTGCGGAAGGACACCACTGTAGTGAGGAAATCTAACGTTTTTTCAAGTAGTTTTCCAGCCAGCGGAGGAATTCATTGAAAGAGACAGACATTCAAAATTCTAATTCTCCAATTGGGCCCTCAAAGCAGGTGCACACCCAAAATAGCAACCCAGAATATAGATGGGACACAATATCCAGGACAAAATATGGAAAAAAATACTGACAGGTAAGTGTAGATTTTCTAGCCCTATCTCCACGTTTATTTATCTACGTTGTACTTAGTGCATTCAAGGTTCGTAGAGGTGGAGTTAAGAATAGTAAGTCTATACTCTCCTATATGCTCTAACCTATTAATATTTTGTTCCTTGATATTCTGTCCTTGATATTCTTGTACCACAACATTCTAGGAGTACAACCCACAAAGCAGAATTCACGTTTCACAGCAGAGAGATTTCTTCATCACAACTAAAATGTGATTCTTGCCATATCTGATCTGACGTTTTCGACTGATATAAATGTATACCCACCATAATAAAAAGACAGCATTTCACTAACAACTTCTCTCACAGGGAAAATCACATTTTTCAACCAAATTTTTGCATTTTACTGGGATATACCCCATGTTTCCTATTTTTGTGCTTTCAACCTCCTTCCAGTTAGTGACAGAAATGGGTGTGAAACCAATGGTGGATCCCAAAAGCTATACATTTCTGGAAAGTAGACACAACTCTGAATTTCGCAAAGGGTAATTTGTGTAGATCCTCAAGGTTTTCTATAGAAAGTAAAATAAAAAAATATTGAAATTGGGTTGAAAAACAGCCATTTCTGTCTCAGTTTTCATCTGTAACTTTTTCCAGCTATGCAAATTATCAAAAGCAATAGATTGTTAAATCTCCTGGACCCCTTTGGTTGCAAGGATATATAGGGCTTGTAGGTTCACCAAGAACACAAGTTACCCAGAGCAAATAAATGAGCTGAACCTTACAATGTGTTTTCATTGTGTACCGGGTATACTGCAGTTCATTTTGTAAAATATAAAGAGTGAAAAGAAGGTATCAAGAAAACCTATATGTTTCCGAAATGGGCACAAGATGTGGAGTTTAGAAGCAGTGGTTATTTGCACATCTCTGAATTGGGGGTACCCATACCGACATGTGAATTACAGGGCATTTCTCAAAATTACTTCTTTCTTACACACTGTCTCACATTTGGAAGGCACAACTTCAAAGATAGACAATTGGTAATAACACTTGTTTTGCTATTTTGTATTCTCCTAAATCTCCTGATAGAAATGGTGCCTCACTTTTGTGGGTAGGCCTAGAGCTCACGACAGGAAATGCCCCAGAATGCAATGTAGAAACATTACATGTTTCCACTGAAAACTGAAGTGTTTTTGCCCTTGGTCATGGACCGCCAGGGCCAACGACCGCGGGAGCAAGCCAACAGGCTGGCGGTGCTCCCATGGGCATTCTGACCGCGGCGGTACAGCCGCAGTCAGAAACGGGAAACCGGCGGTGTCCCGCCGGTTTCCCGCTGCCCAAAGGAATCCTCCATGGCGGCGCTGCAAGCAGCGCCGCCATGGGGATTCCGACTCCCTTACCGCCAGCCTGGTTCTGGCGGTTTTGACTGCCAGAACCTGGCTGGCGGTAACGGGTGTCGTGGGGCCCCTAGGGGCCCCTGCAGTGCCCATGCCAACGGCATGGGCACTGCAGGGGCCCCCTAACAGGGCCCCACCAAGATTTTCAGTGTCTGCCAAGCAGACACTGAAAATCGCGACGGGTGCAACTGCACCCGTCGCACCCCTTCCACTCCGCCGGCTCCATTCGGAGCCGGCATCCTCATGGAAGGGGGTTTCGCGCTGGGCTGGCGGCCTTCTGGCGGTCGCCCGCCAGCCCAGCGGGAAACTCAGAATTACTGCGCCGGTCTTTTGACCGTGCAGCGGTATTCTGCCGGCGGGACTTTGGCGAGCGGCCTCCGCCGCCTGTCAAAGTCAGAATGACCCCCAAAGTGTCTTGCTGTGGATTTTGGGCCCTAATTCAGCCGGCACTTAGGGAAACCTACCAAACCTGTACATTTTGTAAAACTAGACACGTAGAGGAATCCAGGGTGGGGTGACTTGTGGGGCCCTCACCAGGTTCTGCCACCCAGAATCCTTTGCAAACCTTAACATTTGTATAAGAACACATTTTCCTCACAATTCTGTGATGCAAAGTTCTGGAATCTGTGGGGAGCCACACACTTCCTTCCATCCCACATTTTCACAAGTTTCCTAATAAAAATGTACCTCCCTTGTGTGGGTAGGCCTAGTGCTCACAACAGGAAATGCCCAAAAACACAACATGGACACATTACATTTTTCCTCTGAAAACTGACTCATTTTTTGCAAAGTGCCTAGCTGTGGATTTTGGGTTCTAGCTCAGCTGACACCTAGGGAATCCGGTATATTTTTGAAAACTAGACACCTAGGGGAATGCAGGATGAGGTGATGTGTGGGCCCTCACCCGGTTCTGTCACCCAGAATTCTTTGCAAAGCTCAAATTTTGTCTAAAAATGCACATTTCCCTTATATTTCGGTGATGCAAAATACTGGAATCTGAGGGGAGCCACAAATATCCTTCCCCCCCAGCATTCCCCCAAGTCTCCCAATACAAAAGGTACCTCACTTGTGTGGGTACGCCTAGTATATGTGACAGGCCCAAACCATATCCTGAGACATCAAAATTATCTGAGGAATCATTTGTACCTGGAGGTTGAAGGGAACACTGGGTGGTAGAAAATTTGTGCTGGTGTAGTGATCCCACACAGAAATGTGAGCTAAATTTGAGGTTTGCAGGAGATTCTGGGTAAGAAAACTTTAGGGGATCCACACAAACCATACTTCCCTGGACTCCCCTAGGTGTCTAATGTTCAGATATGTCTATGTTTAGTAAGTTTCTCCAGATGGCTGCAAGCCTGGGACCAAAAACACAGGTACCCACTTGCAAAAATAGGTCATTTTGTTATAGATAAGGGGCCACTTGCGTTTTTGGTGCCAGGATGTGTGGCCATCTAGGAAAACCTACCAAACTCAGACATTTCTGAAAACTAGACACCTGAGAATGTCGAGGAACACGTGGCTTGCTTTGATACCCCAACATTTTCTCACCCAGAATCCCCTACGAACCTCAAATGTAGCTCAAAAGTCACACTTTCCTGAAAATTGTGATGCACAAGAACAAGATCTAATGTATGAAAATAAGGCTAACTGGAGAAATGCAACTTGTAGTGGTGGGGGGTTATGTGAGTACTGTTCACTGCAGCCTCCTGTTACCTGTAATGTTGAACCTGGTTTGTCGTTATGCACATGGATGGAAAAATCAAGGGAAGTCAGTGGTGCTATAACAATTTTCGGAGTCAGAATGCTGCCATCAATGTTACATTACTGAATTCATAGTGACTGAGAAAAATCCAAATATCACACAAAGAACAAGTATGGCAAACGAGACCCATTCAGCAGGGGAGTAGTACGCTGGTGGTATGTAGACGATGGTACATTTTGGAGCACACTGTCACATATATAGTACTACATCATGGTGTGGTAACACACTATTATTTACAGACAGCATATTTTCCAGTGAAATGGCAACACAATTTGCACTTACATGCATTTTTAATGGTAAAACTATATAGCAATACAATAATGTGTGGAAATCAGGTTTTAGCTAATAGTTATTATTAACATATCACTAAGGAAAGTGTCTTGAACGGTTTTGATCCTTTTAAAATATTTGTTTCCATCACACTTTAGAACTACATAAGAGAAATGTGGTTCATTCGTGCTTCAACAGTTTGTGATAGAAAAAAACTGAGATCTTACAGCCTTCTCTTTCACAGTCCCCAACAAGATTGTCAGATAGTTCACATTATATCACAGCAAAAGTGTCAAAATGAAAACAAAATGTACTGGAGCTGTTATGGTTCAGTCACCTTCTGAACGCCAGAATGTTTTTTGGGAGTGCTGCAGCATCCACCCCGCCCCCTCCCATTTACTCCCCCCTCCGCCCTCCTACTTCCAGCACCTATAAGGGGAGTGAATAAATCTCACTTCCCCAAACATAACTAACGAGGACCCTATTATAAGTAAAAATGCACTCTGGATGTCTTTGAACTATATGGAGCCCGGTTGGACTGTTTGGCGCAAACAAACTTATGTACCATTAAGGTAATAAGCCCTTCAATTTCCCAAACAAAATTATGTGACAGTTTCTAAAAGTGCCCTAACATTTATTTCCAGAAGTTCCTTTATTAATTAAAACAAAAATGCTTCAAAGTGCAGAATATTCATCTTTAAAGCAAACGTGAATCTGCCAGGCGAGTCAACCCACCAACAGACAGAAGGAACAAGCCCATTAAAATACATAGCATCATTTCTTCTTTCTTTCAGCTTATCATTAGGTCTGAATTGAAGAACCTAGAAAGAACCCTGTTTTCGCAAACAACACGTTCTTGTAGCAAGAGTTTTTTTAAAGCACATAATTATTGCAGTTTACAACAATGATAAAACAACCCCTCCTGGCACATCCTCATTGCAGTTCAACACGATTCCAAGGTAAAACGTCGTTGTACCGCTACCTACAGACATAATACCAAAGGGTAGGAGAACGGCGCTTGTTGTATATCGGTGGAACAAAAAACTCGTGCCTAGCAAATTCTGATATGACCCCATAAAAAGCTCACAGAGTCCAATGTCCCTGGGAAGCTAAGAGCAATGGTTCCCACCCCAGTTCCCACCCTTTCCCCCAGTGCATGCCTCACGAGTACCCTCCTATGTCGGGAGTGAAAATGTGCACACTACTACAGGGAAGTCTGCCTGATTTCCCTGGATTGTGCAAATAGTGAATTGTTTCATGTCCGGGAGTGTCCGTATGTGTAAACCAGTACGGGAGTTACCCATCTAGCATGTCTAGGAAATCAAGGGGGGATATTTTATGGCTCTTCAGGCATCAGCAACTAGGGTATCCCACGTCCAAGTGCCTCAAGGGAGCCCTGACCACCCTTTGCCTCTTGGTGTCTCACGTTATTTTCATATCCAGCCCACTTAATCATCTGTCCTTGCATACTTCTGATTGGGGTCCCATATAAGTTTTCTCTCTCTTGGTGAGGGTGAAGGCCAAATCCTGAAATTTGCTAGTTGTTGTAGTCTTTGCCGTGTGCGGGAACCCACTCAACAGACCGTGGGCCGGTGTGCATGGGACTGCCCTCTCAGTGACTTCCGCTAGTGTCCCCGCTATGCGCTCTCAATAGCAGGACAGGTCCGGCAGCTTCAGAACATATGGTAGAATTCAGCTCCTCCTTCCCTGCAGTGGGGTTATTTTGCGCTAGTCAATGCACAGTATCTGTTAATCATCTCTGGCGTAAGATACGCCCTGTGCAACACATAAAAGTTATAAGTTTAAACCTAGCATTCCTAGTGGCCTTGGGGACACATTCTAGGATGTATTTTTTCCCAATCCTGGACTGGAATAGCTATACCCAGGTCACCCTCCGATCGAGTCCTCAGAGCAGTCAAGGTGAGCAACATGTCTCCTTGCAACCTTTTGTATAAGGCGGTTACAGCTTTGAATGTTCCAGAGGAGGTACTATGTATTGGCAGCATGCTTCCTGTGGCAGCTCTGCCATGCCTGCCCTCCAATACGTTTGAACAGTGGCTGTTACTGCTCTATGTAGGAGAAAGTGACCTAGAGGTAAGTTATGCCTCAGATGGAATTCTTCTAATAGGAGTCTGCCTCAAAGAGGGCCCCAACTGTTGTCACACCCCGCCTCAGTCCACTCCATCAGTCCCCGCCAGTCGCTGCATTGCAGGAGTACCTGAAGAATTTCATCGGGATGTCAGGAGAGTATGGTACTTATGTCCACCTCTTCTATAGGTACCCAGTCCAGCAACGGCTCCAGACTTGGAACACCGTGGTGTAATCTGCTTAGAGGCCTGGAGGTCTGTAGCTAGTCTGCACCAGTCCGGTATCAGTTGGGATTCCTCCCTTCCCATTGAGAGCCAATATGCCACCCACTGTGTCAGCCATTGCAACTGCGCCACTAAGTATTAAGCCTCATAGCCAGTCACAGTGAGGCCACCCCTAAGCTTCCATCATCGAAGCGTGGACAATGCCACCCACCTGCTGCCCGAGCCCCAAAGGAAGGTCATAACAATCTTATCGAAGTAGCAGTAAAAGGAGGTGGGGATCCAGATCTAGAGCGCCCCAAAGAAGTACAAGAGGCGGGAGCGAGCAACCATTTTCAGCATCACCCCCCTTCAGATAGCAGCAAGGCACTCCAGAAATTAACACTGGCCCGGAGGGCGCATGTGGCCTTTCCTATATTTTCCTCCATTATGTCTGCAGGGCTATGGTGTACATGTCTCCCTGGATAGGGGAGGCAGTTCCTCCAGAGGAGCTTTGGATTGCAGGATTTCAAGGCTAGGATGGTATCTCGGTCCCTGTAGAAGAGGAGTCTAGCCACCATTGGGCGAGCAGGAGCACCCTTGGAGGCATGCAAGCCGGGAATCTGTGTGCTTGTTACAAAGCATAAAAGGAGGAGAGGCTCTCTGGGCCTACTCCTCTTACAGCCAGCATTCCAAGAATCATAAGATGTTGTTCCCCTTGGTGCGCTCTGGGAGGCCAATAGTTTGAATGTTATTCCTCCTCGAACAGTTTTCATTGTTTTGCAGTGAGACGCGATGTGGACTTATGGCGTTTCAAATGTTACTATACAGGCAGAGGAATAGTCATTAGTGATCATGGGATATATGTAAACACTTACTGCTGTTGGGACCATTGGAGAGTTTGGTAGTTGACATAATATTTATAATGAGGAGGAAAGCGTTCAGTTTGGGACCCATCGTAACAAATGGGCATAAGTGATATTCCTTTCAAGTCTGAGATATCGTTTTGGGATTTAGGAACCTGTGGAGAAAATAAGCCTTGAAGAAGTCCAGTCTTGGACGAAACACTTGTCGGCTGATTCTACATATGGGCTCAACATATATCTGTTAGGCCCACTAACTTCAAGTCTCCATTTGTATGTGGAGAATTCATTATGTTTGTAATCGTCAATTGTTAGAGTGTGTTTAATGTATTAGTTTGTTATGGGCTATAAATAAGCATTATATGTTAGGTGTTTTTTTGTTAATAAATCATAGGTTTTTTCATATGTGCTAAGGAGTTGGTAATTTCATGTGAATAAGAGAACTTACACCAGGGTTGCTAATGTGTGTGAGAATATATCTGTTTTCTCGTTTCAAATTCAGGAGTCACTATTGACCCTTTACATCTGTATATTAAGAACATTTGTGTGTGCTCCGCTATATTTTTCTTTTTTTGTTCATTGTCCTCTGCCCTGGTCTCCAGGGTACTTTGGTCTCCATGACTGTAAGTCTCTCACTCATAACTGAGGAATCTGGGTGCATGTCTGTCACTGTCCTCTCTGCCATGGCAACCCTCTCAACCAACTGCCTATTATTGTTTTTTCAGGATGCTCAAATATGCACCGAGCGTGTCAATCTTGATTTCTAGTACTACCCTAGAGGCTGTTATTGCCTGCAGTATATCCTGTAGAGTGGGTCCCCCCTGTCTCCCAATTGAGCCAGCAATAGGTTGTTTGTAGGATCATCAGTTTGGGTTGAGCCTTCAGTCAGTGTCCAATTTGTGCCTGCAGGTTGCCTTGCCCATTGTCACAGTGCAGGGCCATTTGATCTCAGAATTTATACTCAACAGCTTTTTGCTTGCGCCGGGGTCATTCTATTTTGTAGACAATCAGCCTCAGGGTGCTCCCCCTTTTCATGCACTTGGGTAATAAATAGGCAGCCCCACCTGCAACAAGCAGCACCTGTTTGCCCCAAAGGAGAGAGGGACGTCTGATCTCCTCCACCAGCGCATTTCCATGGTACTGCAGGGACCAAGTTCAGTCACACTGGTATGGTGCAGTTCTGCTAATGCACTCTGACACTGTTCATGGGCTCCGCAGGGTCCCAGGGCAGGTACCTGTGCAAACTAGAGGACAGTGAATGAGATTCCAGCTGGCTCGATGTCAGTATGATCCCCTCCAAGAGGATGAAGTGCAAGGGGGGTGGAGCAACCTCCACTTAATCAGTCCAGACCTCTTACCGGTGTAATAAATCCACTGTGCCTGGCAAGGACCACAGCGCAGGCCCGACAGAAGCACTCTGCAGCAGGGGATCTCAACCTCCTTCCATGTGTCAGTTTTGTGGCCCCAGCAGTCATTAGATGCATGAATAGCACCACTCGGAGGGGGGGGTGGCCCTCTCAGAAAACCTCTGTCACAATAGGCACCTCGCCCATTGAAACACCAGATCCTCACTTGTCTAGGCAGTTCCAGTTGGGCATGCTGACAACTCGCAGTTCCACACCCACCAAGCTCCTCACTCCCCTCAGTGGCAAAGATTTAGCAGGAGAGCATGTTAGGCACTGTCCATGACGCGCTCACTGTCAGTTTCTAGGGTGTAAGGCCTCCCCCATGGGCACAGACATTCATCCTCAGGTTGTCAGAGGTGAAGGGGGTGTCCAACGAAGTGGCTGTAGATGGGTTACCAGGGCAGCGCACGGAGATCTTCCAGGTCTCAGGCTCTTCGGGCTCTCGCTCCGCAATGCCAGTAGTCACAGTCGTCGTGGTCCTCCCCACGTAGCATTTCCCACAGGCCTCAGGAGTTCGACACTGTGAGAAAGTAGCCTCTTTCTAGCATGGTTACCCCCATTTTTGGCTTGTTTGTGAGTCAATGTGTTTTTTTACTGTCTCACTGGGATCCTGCTAGCCAGGACGCCAGTGCTCATAGTTAAAACCCTATTTTGTCAGTGTGTTTTGCCTGTCTCACTGGGATCCTGCTACCCAGGACCTCAGTGCTCATAGTTTGTGACCCATGTGTGTTGTCAGTATGCTTAACTGTGTCACTGACGTTCTGCTAACCAGAACTCCAGTGCTTATGCTCTCTCTACTTACCAAATTTGTCACTACACTTTAGTGACTCCATATTACAATTCTGATTGGCACACCGGGCCCCCCCCTTATAAGTCTGTAGCATATGGTACCTAGGTACCCAGGGCATTGGGGTTTCAAGAGATCCTTATGGGCTTCAGCTTTTCTTTTGCCACCCATAAGGAGCACATACAAATCTTTCATCAGGACTGCCACTGCAGCCTGAGTGAAATAGTGCACACACTATTTCACAGCCATTTTCACTGCACTAAGGTAACTTATAAGTCACCTATATGTCTAACCTTCATTTACTGAAGGCTAGGTGCAAAGTTACTGTGTGTGAGGGCACCCTTGCACTAGCAAAGGTGCCCCCACGTTGTCCAGGGCCAACTCCCCGGACTTCATGAGTGCAAGGATACCATAATAAGCATGCACTGCATATATGTCGATACATATATGTAGCTTCACAATGGTAACTCCGAATATGGCCATGTGAGGTGTCTAACATCATGGAATTGTCCCCCTATTCCAAATATGGTATTGGAGGGCCATTCCTAGGCACCCTGGGGGCTCCATCATGGACCCCTAGTACCTTCAAACCAGCTCTCTGAGGTTTCTACTGCAGCCCCAGCTGCTGCCACCTCACAGACAGGTTTCTGCCCTCCTAAGGACTGAGCAGCTCAATCCTAGGAAGGCAGAACAATGCATCTCCTTTGGGAGGAGGGTGTTACACCCTCTCCCATTGGAAATAGGTGCTACAGGCTTGGGAGGGGTAGCCTCCCAGAGCCTCTTGAAATGCTTTGAAGGGCACAAACGGTGTCCTCCTTGCATAATCCAGTCTACATTGGTTCAGGGACCACCAGTCCCTGCTCTGGAGCAAAACTGGACAAAGGAAAGGAAAGTGACCACTCCCCTGTCCATCACCACCCCAGGGGTGGTGTCCAGAGCCCCTCCAAAGTGTCCCTGGTGTTAGCCATCATGGATACCAAGGTGTGTTGACCCTCTGGAGACCTCTGAGTGGCCAGTGCCAGCAGGTGACGTCAGAGACCTCTCCTGATAGGTGCATACCTGGGTACGTAGCCAATCCCCCTCTCAGGGCTATTTAGGGTCTCTCCTCTGGGTGTTTCCTCAGATTCGGTTTGCATGATTCCTCCAGGACTCCTCTGCATCCTCTGCTTCAGCGTCTTCCTGTCTGATCAACCGCAGACTGCTCCAGGAACTGCAGTAACTGCAACAAAGTATCCAGGATGACTCCTGTGACCTGAAACTTCAGCTCCAGCCAGCTTTTGCAACTGTTTCCAAGGTGTGCACGTTCTGAGGACTGCCTGTCTTCACCCTGCACCAGAAGATGCCAAAGGAATCTCCCGTTAAGTGACGGAGTCACTTCCCTGCTTCTGCAGACACCCTTCTGAGATGACGACTGGTACTCTGGGACTCCTCTCCTGATGACAAGCTTGCTCCCTGGAACACAGGTGGTGGACCAAAGTGACCCAGACTGTCCAAAGGTCTATCTGTCCAAATTTGGTGGAGGTAAGAGCTTGCTCCCTGTGCTACGACAGTACCCCTCTGCACCATTTCTTCTGCAGCTCCTTGGGCTTCTGTGCACTTCTTCCACAAATCCTTCAGGCACAGCCTGGCCCAGGTCCCCAGCACTCCAACCTGTGATGCACAGCTCCCTGAGTTGTTCTCCGGCGGCGTGGGACCTTCTAGTGTAGTGCTGCAAGGACAGTACTTTGCATCTTCTTTGTCCCGGTGTTCTGGGACTCCTGTGGGTGCTGCCTGGTCTTTTGTGGGCTCTCAAAAGTGCTGAGAGCCCCCTCTGTCTCCTCAGTCCGAGTTGACACCCTCAGGTCCCTCCTTTTTCATGCAAACCAAGTACTTGCTTGAATCAGGGCTTGTTGGCGGAATCCAATGATGCAAACAGCCTGCATTCAACAACTCGACATGAGACATCTCCTGCACCAAGCAGAACCCACAGCCAACTTCTTTGGTGCTCTCCTGTACTTTTCTTCTGACCGGAGAATCCACTTTTGCACCTTCCTCTTGGTTGGTAGGGGCTCCTGTCCTTCCTGGACTCCTCTTCGACTTCTGGACTTGGTCTCCTCTCTCCGCGGATCTTCAGGTCTAGGAATCCATTGTTTGCTGCTTGCAGTCTTGCTTGGTTCTTGCAAAATCTCTTATCACAACTTGTACTATGTCCTGAGGAAACTTGCTGTACTTTAATCCTGCTTTCCTGGGTTCTGGGATGGGGTACTTTACTTACCTTTGGTGTTTTCTTACACTCCCAGCACCCTTCTACACACTACACTTGCCTAGGGGGGAATTCGACATTCGCATTCCACTATTTTAGTATATGGTTTGTGCTGCCCCTAAACCCATTGCAATCTATTGTATTTTTTACTGTTTGCACTATTCTATGACTGTTTACTTACCTGATTTTGGTTGTTAGTGTATATATTGTGTATAATACTTACCTCCAGAAAGAGTATTGCCTCTAAGGAATTTTTGGCCTTGTGTAACTAAAATAAAGTACCTTTATTTTTGGTAACACTGAGTATTACATTTTATTGTGTATAAGTACTGGGTAACTATAGTGGTATTGCAGGAGCTTTGCGTGTCTCCTAGTTCAGCTTTGGCTGCTCTGATACAGCTACCTCTAGACAGCATAAGCTGCTAGAACACTGACTACATTTCACTAATAAGGGATAACTGGACCTGGTATAAGGTGTAAGTACCTTAGGTACCCACTACAAACCAGGCCAGCCTCCTACAGGCGCACTCAGCATGTAGGCCTTCGTCAGAATCCCTGTGCCTTGCCGCATTGCAGGGGTCTCCAGCTGCAAGGGTCAGGCACACAGCGCTCCAGGGACTCTCCTCCTAAGCTTGTCTTACTGCATCCACTCACAGGGCAGAGCTCAGGATGGTATAAGTCTCACCTGCCATTATGCCATCATCTTGTCAGCGCCTTAGTAGCCCGCCAGACAGTCCAACAGGTCCCCTCTCAGTGTTCATGTTGGCTCAAATTGATGCAGGAGTGGATCCCCTAGTCGCAGGAGAGTTCGCGGAGGGGTGTAGGGCTACATTTGGGACATTATTTTGGCAGGATTATACTGGATGGGGTGTCACCAGGCGAGATCTTGTGTCCAACAGCATCGGCGTCAGGCCACACCCCCTTGTAGCTAGAGTTCATGTTCAAAACTCTGCTTGATGAGGTTTGTTAAATCCGAATGTGGTGTCATTGACTAATTCTGGAAGTCATTTTACAAATCGAACTCCATTTAATAGTGATTAATAATATTACATATTCGAACTGTTTTAACGAATGCAAATGAAGAGTAACAACAGTTTTCCAATTTAAATACTCTCTCTGCCATGTGCTTTGTTCTATCATTCTTCAGGTTTGCTCACGTTTCTTTGACATTTTTATGGTAAACTGGAAAATGTGGTGTTGCATATTGCTTCGGTTGAACAGGTCACTTGAACAAGATCAAATTTACTTCTATGTAAATTTAGTTATCACAATGTAAACAGTGGTTAAGGCAGTCAAATGTAATGAAAATGTTTTCAGCGGTCGGAGAACTTAGGGAGATAAAGGGGGTCATTCCAAGTCTGGCGGGCGGCGGAGGCCGCCCGCCAGACTTCCCCCCTCCGAAATACCGCTCCGCGGTCGAAAGACCGCGGAGGGTATTCTAAGTTTTTCCCTGGGCTGGCGGGCGGTCGCCAAAAGACCGCCCACCAGCCCAGGGAAAAACTCCCTTCCCACGAGGATGCCGGCTCGTAATCGAGCCGGCGGAGTGGGAAGGTGCGACGGGTGCTGTTGCACCCGTCACGTATTTCACTGTCTGCCAAGCAGACAGTGAAATACTTGTAGTGGCCCTCTTACGGGGGCCCCTGCAGTGCCCATGCCAGTGGCATGGGCACTGCAGGGGCCCCCAGGGGCCCCACGACCCCCCCTACCGCCATCCGGTTCCCGGCGGGCGGACCGCCGGGAAATGGATGGCGGTAGGGGGGGTCGGAATCCCCTCGGCCGCGCAGTTAGCTGCGCCGCCTTGGAGGATTCCAAAGGGCGGCGGTACACTGGCGGGAGACCGCCAGTGTTGCCGGTCCGACCGCGGCTTTACCGCCGCGGTCGGAATGCCCTTGGGAGCACCGCCGGCCTGTCGGCGGTGCTCCAGCGGTCCTCCAACCCGGCGGTCATTGACCGCCAGGGTTGGAATGACCCCCAAAGTCTACTAATATACGCAAAACCTCAAATAAGATTGCTCACTTTACTTTAAGCGTTTCCTGTAGCACTTGTTTTTTCATCCTTTGTAACAGAAGAAGTGGTCAGAGGCTGATCAATTCCTCAATTCCTTCTAATAGACCTCTAGCGCCTTGAGACCCGCACGGGTGAGTAGCGCGCTTTATAAATGTTAATGATTTGATGATTTGATTTGATTTGATTTGATTTGATCCTCATGAGCGTCCACTTCCTCTTGATAATTATCCGTATCCTGTGAATAAATTTACTATGTTTGCAGATAATTACCAAAATGTGGGATGCTCCTCGATAACTGTGAATATTCCACCACAATACCTTGATAAATGAAGAACAGGAGCCATGCTGGCAGAATGGCTTGAAGAAAAGACCTTCTGTCACAAAAATGCTGGAACAAACATCTTACCTAACCTTTGGCACAAGATTTAAATCTCCATTCGAGAGTACTTACCCGTGATTTCTTCTCCATCTCCAGCATAAACCTCTCATGTTGCTCTGCTATTGCCAATGTGGCAGAATGTACCTTCTGGTAGATCATCTCGCCCTCACGTGTTTGGAAGGTGAACAGGCCCTCGCCGGTGTCACACATCCTAGGAGAGATAATGAGCATAAAAGATTATGGTTACATTTGATTTAATTTAAAACCCCCAGCACCTGTACACTGTTCTGCTCAGCACTGCATAAAATCATTTTTTGGGAGTCGCCATAATGACATGTTATATACATGTAAATTGGTGACAGAGATAGGGTATGTAGTTTGGAGTTAAGTGAAATTTCCACAAAAGCCGTCATTTTATTTCCTCACGTTACCATATTTTTTATTTCACATATTGTGTTCACCTTCAGTTTACCCTTTAAAAGTCACATGTTGACAATATATTTAAAACGTTTTAAGTTTCAAAGACACCTGCGAAGTACCTGAAGAATCTTCAGTCTCAATTTTTGCCACAGATTTTCACCCCTCTCAACATCCCTCCACACCCCCAATCAGAGTCCGCACTACAGCATGAACACTCCCAGTCTAAGGGCCTGATTACGAGTACGGCAGTCCTAAGACCACCTTACTCGTGGTGTCGGTCCGACTGCCGCAACCTTGACCGTCTGACTGCCAGGTTACGATGTTGGCAGTTGGACCACCACAAGACCAGTGCCACTGCCAGGATTGTGGTTCCCGGCAAATTGGCGGCAATGAAAGCCGAGTTCAAGCACAGTGGTTTCAATGTAAGCACTGCCGTGCTGATCACGACTTACCTTTCTGCTGGCCTTTTCATGGCGGGGATGCTGCCATGAAAAGGTTGGCAGAAAGGCAGAGACGGGAACAGGGGTGCCCCTGCACTTCCCATGCCCATGTCATGGGCAGTGCAGAGGACCCCCTGTAAGCACCGTCAGAATGCGCACTGCCTGCAAGGCAGACAGTGCCATAGCAGACAGTCCGCATTTTGACTGTGCTGCCAGCACAGTCAGAGTAGCTGGCATTGGCGTCAGCTCTCTTTGAGAGCTGAAGCCAATGCTACTGCACTGATTGTCCCGCCAGCCCATTGGGAAAATCATAATACAGTGGTCCGGAGGCACCAGCTTGGCGGTGTCCTCCAGACCGTCATCTTGGCGGGCCTACGGCCAGACTGCCAAATTTGGAATACGGCCCTAATCTCACTGCTGTCTCATGCAATGTTCAAATTGCTCCTTGGCCAAAAATCCACTTGACCATGAGCAAAATATTTGTACATGAGCATCGGATGCACATGGAGGTTTGAATACTTGACACCACTGGATCGATTTGCACAGAAAGCTGTTAACGTTGAATGTGTAGTATATGTCTGTTTCTTGTGACGATAATGAGTGGTTCCTGGCAGATGCAAGTGAAACATATGTTTTGCGAAAGTTACACATGCGATTACGTAATCCACATACATTTCTGTTGAAAGTGCAGTGTATTCATATTGCCAACGTTTCACAAGTATGGAACTAGGAAATTTGTGAAATTGTGGACACATATTTAATTTAATTTCTTATTGTCATGGAAAATGTTTTAATAAAATCTTTTTTGACACTTTTACTTCCCACTTCACCCTCATTAGCAAGGAGAAATGAAAAAGTAGAATAAATTCTGCACGTGTAGATGCCATCCTCTTCTATGTATTTTAGATGTTCCTAACACCGTTAATCGCTAAAAAAGAAATCAGCATTCTTACATTGGTTAAACAAACAAGTTAACCCGTTAGACATAAATAACAGTTTTAAGGATGCTACTGAAACAGATGGAAACTTCTTCATGGTGTTCACAATCTCTAGAAGGGCAAAGGCTACAATGAGACCTGTTCAAACCATAGGTAACGTGTAAGCTTGGGTTTGCACCATGACTTGTAGGCGAAAGATAGTATTGAGCTTACATAATGTAAATATGCACCTGTGACTGATGCACAAAGTTCTATAGCGCACACAATTCACTGCAAAGGAGCACAACGATAAGGCTGAACACCCACTGCCAAGGTCAACAAACAACTCCCCGTCTGTATGTCTCGTGAGCACTGTCCAACCGTGTATATTAGAAGTGTGAGTGAACGGCATCACTGTCGTAATTATTGTTCTATTGGCATTTAACAACCAATATATATATATATACTCAAAATAAAATTTCAGAATAAGGGCCCCTGAGCACCATTTTCAAGGGCAATAAAATACAACATTTATGAGGAAACAGCTGGTGCTAGGCGTGAATTTACTGGCAGGATTTTATTGATGAACAGCGGAAATTGTAATCTTTTATAAACCAGATCTGGCAGAAAAAATATTCCAGCGTGCATGTCTCACATGAGGAAAAAGTGTTAGCAGGGGAGGGATTATCAGCAGCTCTGACACAGGCAAGAAATAACAGAATAGAGATTTTTATCGTATTCAACTGTGGACTGGGGTCTCATTCCACGTCCCTAACAGATTTCACACGCTCAACTATTAAATCTCCGGAACGGTGTCTTAGAGGAAGGGAGCATCTCCGGGGGAACGAGACATTAAACGAGCGCGTGCAGCAGCGTCCGTAGGGCGTCATAGAGCCAGCACTTAGGGTCTCAGAGAGGGGAGCCTAATAAAATCCAAGCAGCGTGAAATGGCAAGTCTGTAAAAAATTGGCGAGTTAAACAAACGGAATCGAAAGCAGGATCACCTTGTTGGTTCTGAGGGAGAGAAAAACAAAATAGTCAGGAAAGCAAGCCTTCTTAGGAGCGGCCCAGTTATTTCAGAAGTAACACCTCGCCTGGTAAATATTGATGCTGCAAGATGAATACTGACTTGAGCAAATGTGGGGAAATGTAGAGCATTTTTGCTTTGCTTGTAATCTAGATTTGGGTTCCAGCTCTTCTTTGCATTATAAATCTGGATGACCACAGCCCATAGAAAGCGGGCGAAAATCATCAACAAGTACTGACAAAGCCAAAAGATCTTGGGCCCGGTTTACAAAGGTATACTTACACCAAAGGTCTAACTTTACTAGGAGTAAAGTTGGACTTTAGATCTAAAGTTAGACTTTGGGTCCAAATTTAGACTTTTGGTCTAAGTTTACCTTTGTGAATCTGGCATCTGGACTTTTTGCTTTGTCAATACTTTCTGAAGATGCTGTTTATCATCTGCAAAAGAAAAAGCTATTCTTTAAAAGGTGAAAAAGGTCGGCAACTACCCCCCCCCCAAAAAAAATATACGTGCACGCCCACACACACACACATGCAAACACCTTCCTCCCCCAATGTTTCATTTGTCCACATTGTTCGATGGACCCCTCAGCATGATGATACAGGTGCAAAATCATCACAATTCTTATGTGAATACCTTATTATGAAACAGTCATTTTTGTTTTTAATTTACTGTTTCAGCATGGCAGATGCCCACCTTGGAGTGGTAAATTAAAAAAAACAAATGCATGAAAGTGCACGTAGGGAAAGAGCAGCTTGGTAGCAAATTGCAGTTGCTGGTCACTCCTAAAAATAATTAAAAAAATGGTTACAAATAAAAGAGTCATGTTTTGTGAACAACTGAGGATCAAAGAGGCAGGTGGGGAGAGGAAATGAATGCTGGCACTGATGGCACTGAGTGGAAAAACATGTTGGAACATGCGAACAGAGGACCTCGGGTGTGGAGGCACAACAGAGAGAGACAGTTGGGGAGAGAAAAGTAGCATGCATAGTAGAAAGGGACAAAAGCAAGCAAACACATGCACTCCTCTGCAATGCTGGAAGTAAAAGAAAAAAAGTTCCCTGAATGTAAGGAGCTGAAGAATACAAGTCATCCCATCAAATGGATGGTAAAGAAGCTACGCTCCGGGGGAGGATTAAAAAAGGGAAATAAGAAGTAAGTACATAAAATTGATAGGAAAGCCAACCAATGATAAGCAATGGACTAACCCAAAACACACTATCTGCACTGGTATTGTACACAATTGGTCTTTGTCTGTAGGCAATATGTAACAAAAATTTGCAATGCAATAGGTATTGTTTTTGTGAGAGTTATAGCTACTGGTGTTGTAAATGACGATGGCCCTCATTATGACATTGGCAGTAACTCCTGCTTACAGCCACGCTGATGGCTGCCAAATTACCCTGGCGGCAGATATCCGATCACCGTATTATGACACACACACACACCAATCCGACAGAATTCAGCCACATACACAAATCCACCAGTCCAAAGGTCAGTGATAAAAGTGGCGGTATCAAAACCCACACCGTTACTCCAACAGAACAGCGCCCACCCCATTATGACCCACGAATCACCATGGCAGACATTCAATGGCGGTAACCCATTGGCAGTACATACCGCCGCGCTCACAATGGACACCCACAGACAAAACAACACCACATTGGACAATTCAAACAACACACACCTGACACCCATACACACACCACACCAACATCACTATAAAACACACACCCACATTATTCACAACCCTTTACGATTACAATTCATTGGCACAAGACTGACACCAAGGCCACTGACACAACTACATACATACACCACATACACCCATACATCCCTCAGGCACCCCACTTCACATACCCGAAGACATTACTCAACACACCCTCACTAGCACACATCACATAACACCCATGCCACCACAAAGTCACCCCCGTTTCACAGAGATGGAGTGAAGGTTCATGGTGGAGGAAATTTTCAGGGTAGAGCCACAGCTATTTGGAGAACAGGTGCAGCAGATATCCATTGCAAGGAAGATGGAGCTATGGCAGAGAATCGTGGACAGGGTCAACGCCATGGGACAGCACCCCAGAACAAGGGACGACATCAGGAAGAGGTGTAACGACCTACAGGGGAAGGTTTGTTCCATAGCAGCAAGACACCAGCTCGATATCCAGAGGACTGGCAGTGGGCCCCCACCCCCTCCCCCACAACTCACAGCATGGGAGGAGCAAGTCTTGGCAATACTGCATCCTAAGGGCCTATCCGGAGTAGGAGGAGGACTGGACTCTGGTAAGTCAACTTTCAACAATTATCACCCCCATATTGCATGCCATCACACACCCAACCCTCACTCACATCACTCCACTCCATACCACACACTTCACCAACGCATCTCACTAATGCCAATGCCAAGCCCTGCATGCTGTACCAATGCATGGACACCCCTCACAGCCCTGCATGGACACTCATCACTAAAGCATGCATAGCAGAGAAAACTAACAATATCACCATACACCAACATACACAAGTAAAAGCTGGCAGGGCAAAACCAACCGTAGAGGGGAAGCCAGGGATACACAATATGTCATACACATAAACCATAACACATCATTTACATCCCCACAGGTACCCCAGCCAATGTTACCGGAGAGGAGGTGCCAGCACTATCCAGTCCCCCAACAGAAGAGGCCCACAGTGATGAAAATGAATCTGGACTTCAGGATCTGGACAATCTACCTGGCCCATCAGGGACCACTGGACAGCCGGTTACCCAAGCCCAGTCACAGACCACCACAGAGCCTTCCCCATCAGTATCCATCACCACAGCACCCACCCAGAGTTCCCAAACCTCTGTCCCCAGGACACGTCAATCAGCAGTGTGTCCACCTGTACAGGGACCCCAGGCTACACCTCACACCCAAGACAATCAGGGACCTGGGGTCAGTGGCAGTTGGGCACATGGGTCAGGGACAGAGGCACAGGCCACCAGGGACAGTGGAAGGACTGCTGTGCACCAGGGGGAGGACAGGCCCAGGGAACCGACTCTCAAGGAGGCACTGTCTGAGATCCATGAGTCTATCAACATTCCCAGGACATGAGGGGCCAGATCCTGAACAACGTGCAGGAGAACAGGCGGCTGCAGGAGGGACAGTACCAGGGGATCATGGAGGACTTGCTGGTCATCAACAACGCACTGATTTTCATAGCTGGGGTGCTGGCAGACATGGGCAATATTATGAGGGAGGCAGTCTCACACCAGCAGGTCCCTGCCACTAGCCAGTCATCTGAACAGCCTTCCACTTCTGTTGCTGCTAGTGGCCAGGAGGCCGCGCCACAGGACTCACAGGCCACTAGCACCCCTCACCCTGCAGAAGGTGAACCACCCCGCGAACATTCCCTGTGATCAAGACAGAAGCCAGAGACACTTACAAAGACCCCTGCCAGGAAATGAGACTCCCCTGATTGTCCCCCTTGTATCCCGCACAGTCACCCTGTCCACCTTGAACTGCCATTGCTCCCCTTCCTATGTCCCCTTGGACAATTCACCTGTGCTACAAACAGACTGGAACAATACCCTGAAATTTCCTCCATCATCACCCCAACCCATTGCACTTTTCCCCTATATGTTAGCTCTTCAATAAACAACCTTTGATAAAAATAGATTTTGAGTATGTCATGTATTTCAAATATGTATTGATTGAAACAGGTACAACCAGTGCAAAAGAACTGTACATAGAATGAGCATAGAACTAATGACCTGTAGCTGGCTGTTGTGATCACACCAGGAGTATTTGTCAAATCACCAACATCTGGAATATGAATAGCCAGAAGCAACAGTAAATGGGCATAGAAGTGGGAAATACAAGCATGCCAATGCCACACAGTATACAACCAAAGCTATTGAAATGTAAACTTACACTGTCTCACCTGTGTGTCATTGGAAATACTGACGGATTACAGTTGTTCTGTTGTCCTCATCCTCATCCTCTGCCTCCTCATCCTCACTGTCCACAGGGTCAAATGCTGCCACAGGGGCATCTCCAGTCTACTCCTCCTGCAGAAAAGGGACATGGCTTCTGAGGGCCAGGTTGTGTAACATGCAGCATGCCACTACTATCTGGCAGACCTTCGGTGAGTATCACAGTTATCTACCTGTTAGATGGAGGCACTAGAACCTGGCCTTCAGGAGGCCAAAGGTTCTCTCAATTATCCTTCTGGTTCGCCAATGTGTCTCATTATAATGCTGTCCTGCCCTTGTCCTGGCGTTCCTCACAGGGATCAGCAGCCATGATATGTTTGGGTAACCAGAGTCACCAGCAAATACTGAGGGACAACATTTAGCCACACACTATCCTATGTGACCAACACCATAGGCATACACCAACATATACTGGGTGGGAACCAGGGCTCACCTATTAGCTATACCCTGTGCCTCTGTAGTTGGCCCATCATGCACCGTCCTAGGGTACTTAGCACTAACGTGGGAGATGTACTGGTCCTCCAAGCGCACCATCTGCACAATCATAGAGTGGAAACTCTCATGATTCCTGAACACCTGTTCATTCTGGTGGAGGGGACAAGTGCAATATGTGTTCCGTCAATTGCCCCTATTATATTAGGGATATGTCCTATTGAATAAAACTTGGCCTTCACAGTGGCCAAATCCTCAACCTGGAGGAATGCAATGTATCTGCGCATGTGTTGATCAGGTCAGACAATACTCTTGTCAGCACTATTGAGAACATTGGCTGTGACATTCCTGCTGCCAAGCCCACTGTCACTTGGAAAGAACCAGTTGCCAGGAAATGGAGCACTGATAGAACTTGCACAAGAGGGGGGATACCAGTGGGTTGACAGATATCAGATATCGGATCAGGCTCTAATTGGGCACACAGCTCTGTGATTGTGGCCATGTCCAGTCTATAGGTGAGTATTATGTGCCTGTCCTCCAGTGTAGCCAAGTTCACCAGGGGTCTGTACACGGGGGTATGTCTCCATCTCCTATTCATCCACACTGGTAGGAATCTAAGGGACAATATAGTGTGGAGCCTGTCATAAACTGAACGATGGAACCACAACAGTAGTTTGCAATCTGTATACATGAAATGGGTCAGTGTGATCTGTCCAGTATGTTCCTATTTCTCCTGTGACGCAGCATTATTCCATTGGCCTGCCCCCCATCAAACGGCATCCGCCTGTCCTATGTGGAGGGACAGGTGGAAGTGAGGTAATGCCGCTGATGATGTGCGGTGTGGCGGGAGGCGGTCGGGAACTGCCGTGAAATTCCTCATTGGTTTATATTGGGCTCTATAGGGTACAGAGGCCAATGGTGATCTACTCCGGCGGTGACAGTATGCACCGCCGCGGACGTGACTACCATTTTCAATCTAATTCCTCACTTGTTTCCTGACCTTCCATAGGAGAGGACCTACATTGCATGTGCTGCTGTGACCTGTGTCTGGAACCTACCATGGCCCCCGTGACTGGGAAAGAGCCCCAGCCTTCACTTCTGAGGAGTTGGAGAGACTAGTGGATGGGGTTCTACCCAAGTAGGGACTGCTGTCTGGGCCTCCAGACAGGTGAGTACACTGTGGGCACGATGCATGTGGCATGCATGTATGGAGGTGTGGGTGAAGGCATTGTGTAAGTGGGGAGGTATCTCCTCCTGGCTGGGTATACATTGAGTGCTGGGCTGTGTGTGTGCCAATAGTGCTGTAAACGGGTATGGTGGGCCATTGTGCAACTGGCTGGACTGTTTGTCTAATGGTGTTCTCTTGTCTGTATTGCCTCTGCAGGTCAGCGCCCATCAAAAGAAGGGTATATGATGTGCCATCGCCAAGGAGGTGTGGACCCTGGGGGTCTATGGCAGGCGGAGTACCCACTGTAACAAATGGTGGGAGGACCTGAGACACTGGGCACGGAAGACTGCAGACGCCCAGCTGGGGATGGCCTCCCAACGAGGAAGGGGTGCCCCTCGAACCCTGACCCCCCCATATGGCCCGCATTCTGCCAGTGGCCTATCCAGAGCTGGTAGGGTGCTTGAGGGCAACACAGCAGCCACAAGAGGGTGAGTACAGTGGCTATAATTACAACTTACGGCTGGTGGGGTGGTATCCGGGTGGCGGTTGTGTGTCAGTAGGTGCCCCAAGGCTAGGCCAGACATAGCAGCGTAGGTCCTCTGGTGGCTAATGGTCTGAAGGGAAAATAATGCTCACCTAGCTTGTTAGCATCCACTACTGGTCAGGGCTGCATGGGTCCCAGGTGCGCTGCGGTTGGTGGCTAGCAATATCACTGGTAGTGCAATGCATAGTGGGTAGGTCAGTTCCCTGTGTGTGAGGGTGCTGTGTACGCCAACAGTGGTATTGGTGCAGTCATTGACCCAGTGTATCCTTGGTCTTGCTCCCCCCTTTCTTGTTTTGTCATCCTGTCCATATGTGCATTAGTATCATCTGGCAGAGCAGCAGATGCACTGGCAATGGACGGAGCTGCATCCCATAGGACCCAGGAGGCAGAGTCCACCAACGCTGAGGGCACCAGTGGGACGGAAGGCGAGGGGAGCACCACGGCGGAGACTGAAGGGGACAATACAGACTCAGGAACCTCCTCCAATGGGATCTCCCTGGTGGTGGCGGAAACCTCTGTGACCACCCCAGCTTCAGGTATGACCACCACCTCCGTACCAGCACCGCCCTCCCAGCAGCCCCTCAGCGAGTTGCCCATACCCGCTCACCCAGGAGGGTGGGCATCTCCTTCGGCCCAGGCACCTCAGCCCCTGTCCCAGTGAGCCCTGCTGCTCTGAGTGAGGAGGCTATTGACCTCCTGAGATCCATCTCTGTAGGGCAATCAACCAGGGGCTGGCAGCCCAGATGCAACAATGTTATGCATTCCTGGAGGGCATTCACAGTGGATTGGCAGCCCAACAGAGATCAATCCAGGCTCTGGCTCTCTCTGATGGCAGTCATTGTCCCTGTTTCAACCGTCCCCCCTCCAACTACCACTTCCCAGTCCCATTCTCCTCAACCCATCCCTAGCACACAGCCAGACAAGCATGCACACAGGACAACACACAAAAGTGTCATAGGCAAACACAAGCACCATAATTCACCCCACAGGCACTCACACAAACACCACTCAGTTGCAGACACAACAACTCTCACTATTTCCACTGTCTCCCCCTCCTCCTCCTCCTCCTCCTCCCTCCCAGTTATGTCCATACTCACACCGGCATGCACTACATCATCATCCTCTACCTACATCATCTCCACACCAAGCAGAAAACACACCTCACTGGTAGACACCTCCACAACATCCATGCACACGTCCCCTGTGTCCTCTCCCACTGTGTCTGTCCCCCGTCCTAAAGTACACAAATGCAAGCACTCAGACACCCAACAGCCGTCTACCACACAACAGCATACAACCCATGCAACTGCACCCAAATCCAGCAGACAAACACCTCCAACACCCACTTCCTCATCCTTCACTCCCATTTTTTCTCCCTCTTCCCGCCCCAATGTCCCTAAAAAGCTTTTCTTTTCCATCATTGACCTCTTCCCTACCTCCTCCCATCCTGCATGTATGGCCAGAGTATCAAGAACCCAGCCAAGCACTTCAGCCAAACAGTCCACGGGCCCAATTCCATCAGCACCTACTCGTGGTGGAAAGGATTCCAGGCCACAAATACTGAAGGGGAAGGAGCCTGCACCAGCCATCAAAAAGGGGAAGGAGCTTGCACCAGCCAGCAGAAAGGGGAAGGAGCTTGCACCAGCCAGCAAAAAGGGGAAGGAGCCTGCATCAGCCAGCAGAAAGGGGAAGGAGCCTGCCCCAGCCAGCAGAAAGGGGAAGGAGCCTGCACCAGCAGCTGTCACAGAGCCCCCACTGCCAGCTGTGGTTGTGCAGCCATCAGTGAGTGAAGGGCTGAGCAGGGCCCTACCACTACCACCACAGTGCAGCCATCACAGGGTGCAGGGGCTGAGCAGGAGCCTCCCACTACCACCACGACCATAGTGCAGCCAGCGGAGGGTGCACAGTCTGAGCAGGTGCCTCCCACTACCACCACCACCACCGCAGTGCAGCCGTCACTGCCATCAGATCCCATATTATCCAGCCTCCATGGGCTGCTGTGCGGCCTGTCCCCTCCAGAACCAGTGGGCAAGTCACCCACTTGAGAGACTGTGGCCTTGCACTCCCCAGGACCAAGCACAGGGCATGTTGCCCCCTCCAGAACCAGTGGGCAAGTAACCCACGTGAGAGACTGTGGCCTTGCACTCCCCAGGACCAAGCAATGGGCATGTTACCCCTCTCCAGAACCAGTAGTCTTGTTTCTGCATCCTGCTGAGGTGCCCCCATCCCTCTGAGGTGCCTGCCTATTTGCCAACTGATGCCCCTGCAGTGTTCTCTTCGTATTGGTGAAGGCAACGAGTGGAGCTTTGGACTTTGGCCTGTGGCCATGTGGCCACTGTGAACTGAGGACTGGGCAATGTCCCTTTTTTGTACATTTGTACATATCTGTTGCATTGCCAAATTAAATTATTATTTTTGTGTTGATCTTATTACAATCACTTTAGTCAATTCCTTTTGTCCTTGCATTATTCAGCTGATTTACAGGGATACATTGTTTTATTGTGCAGCTGGTTGTGTGTATGGTGTGTGTGTATGGTGTGTGTGTGATGCTTTTGTGTGACACTCTTGTTTTCCTCCCCCCATCCCTTGTGTGCTAGGCGGCTGTACTCACCGTCGTCGTCTTCGCCGGCATAGGTGTTCGTGATGGAGCATAACGTAGAAGATCATCGGGAATACTTGCAGTTCTGGTTCCATGGCAGCGGGGTTCTTCCCTGTGTCTCCAATGGTGAGTCCTTTCACTTCTGTGATTTGTTTCCGCCAGGCTTTTGATGGTGTTGGCACCGCCTCGCAAAAGGTGGCAGATTGTGTTGTCATAATATGGTGGGCGGAACTTTGTCTTCCGCCTGGCTGTAGGCAGCTACTGCCGTGGTGACTGTTGTCGGTGTGGTACATTGGCTGTCTTTTGGAGATCTAACCGCCAGGGTCATAATTTGGTGGCACTTACCCCCAGCCTGTTGGCGGTATAACTGCCACTTTTTCACTGACCGCCAGGGTCGTAATTAGGGCCAATGTCTTTTACCCATGTGTTTTAGTTTGGAGTGGAGAGGATGTATGTGGTGTGGAGTGCAATTATATGGGCTGGATTGGAATTGTTAGTTCTTGAATTGTGTGGTGTGGAGTGGATGTGTGTGGTGGAATTGGGTAGCATGGTGTGCCGTGGAATTAAGTGGATACTAATTATGTGGTATTCAGTGTACTGAGATTATGTGGAGTGCGATTGTGTGTCATGGGTTGTAATTATGTGAAACGTTATTTTGTGTTGTAGGGAGGTATGTAGTGGAGTTTAATTGTATGAATTTTGTGGCATGATATGGAATCATGTGGTGTGGATTAGATGTATGTGATGTGTTGTGTTATTGTGTTCTTGAGTTGAATTATGTGGTTTGTTCTTGAATTATGTGGTGTTGAAGGGAAATGTGTAGAGTTGAATTGTGTGGCATGGAAGTGTGTGGCATTGAGTGAAAATATGCTGATTGGAATTATGTGGCATGGTGTGGAGTGGATTTGTGTAGATCATGTTACCAAGTTTAAAAATGATGAAACATAATTACAAAGAAAGGCTCCCTTTCATTGCGCACAAGTTCACAAACAAAACACACTTCTACCAAAAAATGTCAGAAATGCACATATGCCTCTTCAATTTCAGACCCAAGCAAGAAGGAGCTGCAGACAAAACCTACACGTTTAACATGAGCAGTGTTAGAAATTGGGTTTTTGGTTGGCAGGCAGGTTACCCTCTGTCCAAGCAAAAGCCCTCACTCTAGTCAGGGTAAGTCACACACTATCCAAGATTATCCTGTGCCCACCCTCTGGTAGCTTGGCACGAGCAGTCAGGCTTAACTCAGAAGGCAATGTGTAAAGTATTTGTGCAATAAATCATACAATACCACCATATAGCACCACAAAAATACACCACACAGTGTTTAGAAAAATATATAATATTTATCAGGATAATTGTAGGTCAAAAAGAATAAAGTTGCATTGGAAAATTGTAGAAATATCACAGGAAGGTGATATAAAGTGTCTTAAGTCTTTAGAATATAAACAAAGTCTCTTTCAAGCACAAGTACCTGGTTGGGAGTGGAAAAATCTCCTCAGAGGGCCACAAGAGAAGAGGTGCGTGGAAAAAGGATGTGTGCGTCGATTTCTCCCCAGCACACACGGACTTGCGTCGTTATTTTCCACGCGGGGAAGTCGGTGTCGTTTTCCGGCGCTCGGACAGTCTCTTTCTGTGGATCGCGGGGATTACCAGATGTCCCGGGTCTGTGCGTGGATTTTCCTGCTTGTTCTCCGGCTGCGCGTCGGTCTGCGGGGCGGTGCGTCGAGATTACGATCTCACAGCAGGCATCGCGTCGATTTCTCCTCTGGATGTCGATCTGCGGGGCTGCGCGTCGAAATTACGATCTCACGGCAGGCGTCGCGTCGATTTCTCCTCCAGAGGTCGGGCGGCGTTGTCCTTGCGGGGCCGTGCGTCGGATCTTCGATCGTCCCAAGAGCGTCGCGTCGATCAGCGTCGGAGTGCAGCGTTTTTCTCGCCACGAAACAAGCTGTGCGTCGAAATTTTCGGCGCACGGAGCGTCCAAGTAAAAGAGGGAAGTCTTTTTGGTCCTGAGACTTCAAGGAACAGGAGGCAAGCTCTATCCAAGCCCTTGGAGAGCACTTTCACAGCCAGACAAGAGTTCAGCAAGGCAGCAGGGCAACAGCAAGGCAGCAGCCCTTTGTAGAAAGCAGGCAGGTGAGTCCTTTGAGCAGCCAGGCAGTTCTTCTTGGCAGGATGTAGGTTCTGGTTCAGGTTTCTTCTCCAGCAAGTGTCTGATGAGGTAGGGCAGAGGCCCTGTTTTATACCCAAATGTGCCTTTGAAGTGGGGGAGACTTCAAAGAGTGGCTAAGAAGTGCACCAGGTCCCCTTTCAGTTCAATCCTGTCTGCCAGGGTCCCAGTAGGGGGTGTGGCAGTCCTTTGTGTGAGAGCAGGCCCTCCACCCTCCCAGCCCAGGAAGACCCATTCAAAATGCAGATGTATGCAAGTGAGGCTGAGTACCCTGTGTTTGGGGTGTGTCTGAGTGAATGCACAAGGAGCTGTCAACCAAGCCCAGCCAGACGTGGATTGTAAGGCACAGAAAGATTTAAGTGCAAAGAAATGCTCACTTTCTAAAAGTGGCATTTCTAGAATAGTAATATTAAATCCGACTTCACCAGTCAGTAGGACTCTGTATTACCATTCTGGCCATACTAAATATGACCTTCCTGCTCCTTTCAGATCAGCAGCTGCCACTTCAACAGTGTATGAGGGCAGCCCCAATGTTAGCCTATGAAGGGAGCAGGCCTCACAGTAGTGTGAAAACGAATTTAGGAGTTTTACACTACCAGGACATATAACTACACAGGTACATGTCCTGCCTTTTACCTACACAGCACCCTGCCCTAGGGGTTACCTAGGGCACACATTAAGTGTGACCTATATGTAGAAAAAGGGGAGTTCTAGGCTTGGCAAGAACTTTTAAATGCCAAGTCGATGTGGCAGTGAAACTGCACACACAGGCCTTGCAATGGCAAGCCTGAGACAAGGAGAAGGGGCTAATTAAGTGGGTGGCACAGCCAGTGCTGCTGGCCCACTAGTAGCAGTTAATTAGTTAATTTACCAGCCCTATGCACATAGAGTGCACCTTACTAGGGACTTATAGGTAAATTAATAGTCCAATCAGGTATGATTCCAGGTTACCATGTTTTAGGGGAGAGAGGATATGCACTTTAGCCCTGGTTAGCAGAGGTAAAGTGCGCAGAGTCTATAAACCAGCAAAAACAGTGTCCAAAAAGCGGAGGGAGGCAGGCAAAAAGTTAGGGGTGACTACCCTAAGGCTGTCAGGTCTAACATGTGTCCCCCCCAGCTGAAAGTGGGGAGAGCTACCCGACCTCCTGGGAGCTCTCATCGCTAAGGCGGAAGTACCTGGAGAGACCATCAGCATTGGCGTGGTCAACCCCTGGGCGATGTTCCACCGTAAAGTCCATCCCCTGTAGGGAAATGGACCACCTCCAGAGTTTTGGATTCTCACCCCTCATCTGCATGAGCCATCTGAGGGGCCTGTGGTCTGTCTGAACCCGGAAGTGAGTCCCAAACAGGTAGGGTCTTAGCTTCTTCAGTGCCCAGACCACAGCAAAAGCTTCTCTCTCAATAGCACTCCACCTCTGTTCCTGTGGTAATAGCCTTCTGCTAATAAAGACTACCGGTTGATCTCTGCCCTCCTCATTCAGCTGTGCTAGGACTGCCCCTATGCCATGCTCTGAAGCGTCTGTCTGCACGATAAATTCCTGGGAGTAGTCAGGGGCCATGAGTACGGGGGCCGTGCACATGGCTTCCTTCAGGGCGTCAAAGGCTTTCTGACAAGCCTCTGTCCAATTCACCAACCTAGGTTGTTTCTTGGAAGTGAGTTCTGTCAAGGGTGTTACAATGGTACCATAGCCCTTGACAAATCTGCGGTAGTATCCTGTGAGGCCTAGAAAGGCTCTCCCCTCAGTCTGCGTTCGCGGTGGTTGCCAGGCCTTGATAGTTTCAATCTTGGCCTGGAGTGGCTGCACCTTGCCACCACCCACTAGGTGTCCCAAGTACACCACGGAACCCTGCCCAATCTGGCACTTACTGGCCTTGATGGTCAGGCCTGCCTGTTGCAGGGCCTGAAGCACCTCCTTGAGGTGAAGCAGGTGTTCCTCCCAGCTGGAACTGTAGACAGCTATGTCATCCAGGTAGGCTGCACAGAAGGCATCCTTGCCAGCTAGGACCCCGTTAACCAACCGTTGGAAGGTAGGGGGGGCGTTTTTCAACCCAAATGGCATAACCCGGAACTGGTAATGGCCATCAGGGGTTGAGAAGGCGGATCTTTCCTTGGCCCCCTCAGTCAGGGCGATCTGCCAGTACCCTGAAGTAAGATCAAACGTACTCAGGAACTTGGCAGCGCCTAGCCTGTCCACGAGCTCATCAGCTCGGGGGATGGGGTGAGCATCAGTCCGTGTGACTGAGTTGAGACCCCGGTAGTCCACACAGAACCGGAGTTCTGGCTTCGCACCTGGGGAAGTAGCCTTAGGGACCAACACCACTGGGCTGGCCCAGGGACTACTGGATTTCTCGATAACCCCTAGAGTCAACATCTTGGAGACCTCCTCCTTGATGCTGACCTTCACCTTATCCGACAACCTGTAAATTTTGTTCTTCACAGGGAGACTGTCACCAGTGTCAATATCATGAACACAGAGGTGGGTCAGTCCAGGAGTAAGGGAGAACAGGGGGGAGAACTGCTCCAACAGCTCATAGCAGTCTCCTTTCTGGTTTAGGGTCAGGGAGTCAGACAGAATGACCCCGCTTACTGACCCATCACCTTCTTGGGCAGAGAGGAGGTCGGGGAGAGGCTCACTCTCCTCTTCCGTTCCTTCATCTGTGACCAGAAGCATGTTGATCTCCGACCTCTCAAAATGAGCTTTTAGTCGGTTCACATGGAGCACCCTTAGGGGATTACTAGGGGTTTGGAGGTCCACTAGGTAAGTGGCCTCCCCTTTCCGCTCCTTTATTTCAAATGGGCCAGTCCAGCGGTCCTGGAGAGCTCTGGGCTCTACTGGCTCCATTACCCACACTTTGTCTCCAGGTTGAAACTCTACCAGGGTGGCCTTCTGGTCATACCATTGTTTCATCACCTCTTGACTGGCCTCAAGGTTACTTTGGGCCTCTTTCCAGAAGCGGGTCATCTGGTTGCGGAGGGCCAACATATAGCTGACCACATCCTGAGGGGGTGTCTTTGGAGCTTTCTCCAATCCCTCCTGGACAATGCTTAAGGGTCCCCTGACAGGGTACCCGTAAAGAAGCTCAAAGCTACTGAACCCTACCCCCCTCTGGGGGACCTCTCTGTAAGCAAAGAGAAGGCATGGTAAGAGGACGTCCCACTTACGCCTCATGGCCTCAGGGAGGCCACCAATCATGCCTTTCAGGGTCTTGTTGAATCTCTCCACAAGACCATTAGACTGGGGGTGATAGGGTGTGGTGAACTTGTAAGTTACACCACACGCATCCCACAGAGACTTCATGTATGCAGACATGAAGTTAGTGCCTCTGTCAGACACTATTTCCTTGGGGAATCCCACACGGGTAAATATCCCCATCAGGGTTCTGGCCACCACCTGTGCAGTTACGGTCCTCAGAGGGATTGCCTCTGGGTAACGGGTGGCATGGTCCACCAAAACCAGGATGAACCTGTTGCCTAAGGCAGTTTTGGGGTCCAAGGGACCAACATTGTCGATGCCCACCCTTTCAAAGGGGGTGCCAACGACAGGAAGGGGAATCAGGGGGGTTTTAACCCTTGTCCCTGCTTTACCACTGGCCTGGCAGGTAGGACAAGATCTGCAGAACTTATCTGAGTGTGTCCTCATTTTGGGCCAATAAAAGTGGGTGACAAGCCTGTTAAAGGTCTTGCCCTGCCCCAAATGTCCTGCCAGGGGAATGTCGTGAGCCAGACCCAGTAGGAAGGTTCGGTAACATTGGGGGACCACTAGCGTACGTGCTGCCCCAAAGGCCGGAACCTTAGGCTCACTGTAGAGGAGATCATTCTCCCTATATAGGTGGTGATTGCCAGAGGCGTCACCTGCTGCCTGGTTTGAGGCTTGCTTCCTCAAACCTTCCAGAGTGGGACATTCTTTCTGCGCCTTGCAGAATTCCTCCCTGGTGGGTCCACCCTCAACTTGCCAGCCAGCAAGCTCAGGTAAGTCACCTAGGGCGGCAATGTCTTCCCCAGTTGGCTCGGGAGCCTCCTCCTCAGGAGCCCCGTCAGCCACTGTGGGAACTTCTGGGGCCGGTTTCCCGCACCCCTGGTCCCTCCTCCTGGCAGCTCTCTGGGCCATCGTTCCAGGCTCCAGATGCCCTTGACTTCCCTCTCGGTCAGCCATGGACCGTGTGGTCATGCAGACCCACTCAGGTAACCCTAACATCTCCAGGTGAGACCTGAGCTCCACTTCTTTCCAAGCAGTGTGCTCAAGATAATTGCCTAACAGACAATCTACAGGCATGGCAGGACTCACAGCTACTCTCAGAGCACCAGAGACCCCCCCCCCACTCAAAGGGAACCAGAGCCACCGGTAGGTGACTCTCGCGATTGTCAGCGACTCTGACCTGGTGGAATGTATTAGGTACTATCTGCTCTGTTGACACCAGCTGACTCTTGATAGTAGTCATACTGGCTCCTGTGTCACGCAGAGCCTCCACCTTCTGCCCATCAATGGTGACCCACTGCCGGTACTTGGAAGTGTTTCTGGGCATGTGGGCCTTGGGCACCATTTCTCCTTCTCCCAGGGACACTAGGGAAATCTCTACCTGCTCCCCAAAGCTATTTGGGTCCATCTCCCTCCCGAGCGCTACACTAGTCAACCCAGGTGCCTGTCCGGTAGTGGACGGTGCCCTCTTGGGGCACTGTGGATCGCCTTTGTAGTGACCATACTGGTAACACTCCATGCATTTGGGGCTAGATTTCCCTGACTTGTCAAATGTCCCTGGCTTTTTCCCAAATTTGGAAAAGGAAGGGTTGCCACCCCCTCCCTGGGAATTCTTTTGGGGGCCTTTAGAGAGTTCCTTATCTGCAAGTTTATCTCCCCCCTCTTTCTTCTGTTGGGAACCCTGACCACCTTTGTGGGAGTCCCCCCCAGGTACCTTCTTGGACACTCTGGTGCTAACCCAGAGGTCCGCCTCCTCAGCAAGCTTCCTGGGATCAGTCAGCTTACTATCCACTAGGTGCTGGCGCAAATCTGTATAAGTAACATTAAGCATATGCTCTCTCAGAATCAAGTCATATAAACCTTTATAATCTGCTACTTTGTTGCCCCGCACCCATCCATTCAGTGCCTTACTGGAGAAATCAAAGAAATCTACCCATGTTTGTGTGGTTTGTTTGGTGCTGTCCCTGAACCTCTGACGGTATCCCTCAGGGGTCAGCCCAAACTTGGCAAGTAAAATGGCTTTCTGAAGTGGGTATGTGTTTTGATCAGGTTGATCCAATGTGAGAAGTGTGTCCCTCCCCAATGGCGGCACATAACCCCACATAGCTACCCCCCATTGCCCTTCAGGAACCTCATGAGCCCTTAGTGCAACTTCATAAGCAGCTAACCATTTATCTATGTCATCTCCCACAACAAAACTGGGCACCACATTTTTGGGTATACGAACCTTCCTTTCTCCAGCAGGTCCTGTCTGTATGCTGCCACCATTATTGCTGGATTCAGACTGTCTCGCCTTGATCTCCAGCTCCTTGAGACTCAGTTCATGAGCCAACAATAATTTCTTTTCAGCCAAAGCTCTTTCAGCTTCCACTTGTTTGGCTGCTCTTTCAGCTTCCGCTTGTTTGGCTGCCCTTTCAGCTTCAATCTGTTTGGCTGCTCTTTCAGCCTCAGCTTGTTTGGCTTCTCTCTCTGCCCTCTTCTCCTCCTGTTGAGCCTCAATTTTCAGTTTTGCCATTTGCAATTGGAACTCCCTTTCCTCTCTCCTTTCCTCTGCGGTCAGGCTTTGCATAGAGACACTGCTCCCTGGTCTGGAAGGGGGCACAATTGCAGTGGTAACACCATCCACAGATAGTGAAAATTCCTCTGAGGGGCCATGTTCTGGCTCCTCTTCCGCATCATCCTCTAAATGGGCTTCTGCCCAGGCCCTCAGCGCCACTTGAAAGTCCTCCTTTCTGGAGGCCCCTTGGGTGGGTACCCTCAATGCCCTGCAGAATCCTCTTAGTTGTTTGACCGTATATGCATCCAACTGGACTAGGTCAAAGTCTCCTGTCTGAGACCCAGTCAGAGACATGTTGAGTGAGGATTTAGTTTTTGAAAATTGTCAGGAAAAAAATCAGGTTTTCAAAAAGAGATAAAAACCAAGTTGACCTTCAACTGTGGGTAGGTAGTGAAATACTTAGCTACTGTATGTCACTGCACAAATACAAGTCCTATCCCACCGCTGCCACCAATGTTAGAAATGGGGTTTTCGGTTGGCAGGCAGGTTACCCTCTGTCCAAGTAAAAGCCCTCACTCTAGTCAGGGTAAATCACACACTATCCAAGATTATCCTGTGCCCACCCTCTGGTAGCTTGGCACGAGCAGTCAGGCTTAACTCAGAAGGCAATGTGTAAAGTATTTGTGCAATAAATCATACAATACCACCATATAGCACCACAAAAATACACCACACAGTGTTTAGAAAAATATATAATATTTATCAGGATAATTGTAGGTCAAAAAGAATAAAGTTGCAATGGAAAATTGTAGAAATATCACAGGAAGGTGATATAAAGTGTCTTAAGTCTTTAGAATATAAACAAAGTCTCTTTTAAGCACAAGTACCTGGTTGGGAGTGGAAAAATCTCCTCAGAGGGCCACAAGAGAAGAGGTGCGTGGAAAAAGGATGTGTGCGTCGATTTCTCCCCAGCACACACAGACTTGCGTCGTTATTTTCCACGCGGGGAAGTCGGCGTCGTTTTCCGGCGCTCGGACAGTCTCTTTCTGTGGATCGCGGGGATTACCAGATGTCCCGCGTCTGTGCGTGGATTTTCCTGCTTGTTCTCTGGCTGCGCATCGGTCTGCGGGGCGGTGCGTCGAGATTACGATCTCACGGCAGGCGTCGCGTCGATTTCTCCTCTGGATGTCGATCTGCGGGGCTGCGCGTCGAAATTACGATCTCACGGCAGGCGTCGCGTCGATTTCTCCTCCAGAGGTCGGGCGGCGTTGTCCTTGCGGGGCCGTGCGTCAGATCTTCGATCGTCCCAAGAGCGTCGCGTCGATCAGCGGCGTTTTTCTCGCCGCGAAACAAGCTGTGCGTCGAAATTTTCGGCGCATGGAGCGTCCAAGTAAAAGAGGGAAGTCTTTTTGGTCCTGAGACTTCAAGGAACAGGAGGCAAGCTCTATCCAAGCCCTTGGAGAGCACTTTCACAGCCAGACAAGAGTTCAGCAAGGCAGCAGGGCAACAGCAAGGCAGCAGTCCTTTGTAGAAAGCAGGCAGGTGAGTCCTTTGAGCAGCCAGGCAGTTCTTCTTGGCAGGATGTAGGTTCTGGTTCAGGTTTCTTCTCCAGCAAGTGTCTGATGAGGTAGGGCAGAGGCCCTGTTTTATACCCAAATGTGCCTTTGAAGTGGGGGAGACTTCAAAGAGTGGTTAAGAAGTGCACCAGATCCCCTTTCAGTTCAATCCTGTCTGCCAGGGTCCCAGTAGGGGGTGTGGCAGTCCTTTGTGTGAGAGCAGGCCCTCCACCCTCCCAGCCCAGGAAGTCCCATTCAAAATGCAGATGTATGCAAGTGAGGCTGAGTACCCTGTGTTTGGGGTGTGTCTGAGTGAATGCACAAGGAGCTGTCAACCAAGCCCTGCCAGACGTGGATTGTAAGGCACAGAAGGATTTAAGTGCAAAGAAATGCTCACTTTCTAAAAGTGGCATTTCTAGAATAGTAATATTAAATCCGACTTCACCAGTCAGTAGGACTCTGTATTACCATTCTGGCCATACTAAATATGACCTTCCTGCTCCTTTCAGATCAGGAGCTGCCACTTCAACAGTGTATGAGGGCAGCCCCAATGTTAGCCTATGAAGGGAGCAGGCCTCACAGTAGTGTGAAAACGAATTTAGGAGTTTTACACTACCAGGACATATAACTACACAGGTACATGTCCTGCCTTTTACCTACACAGCACCCTGCCCTAGGGGTTACCTAGGGCACACATTAAGGGTGACCTATATGTAGAAAAAGGGGAGTTCTAGGCTTGGCCAGAACTTTTAAATGCCAAGTCGATGTGGCAGTGAAACTGCACACACAGGCCTTGCAATGGCAAGCCTGAGACAAGGAGAAGGGGCTACTTAAGTGGGTGGCACAACCAGTGCTGCTGGCCCACTAGTAGCAGTTAATTTACCAGCCCTATGCACATAGAGTGCACCTTACTAGGGACTTATAGGTAAACTAATAGTCCAATCAGGTATGATTCCAGGTTACCATGTTTTAGGGGAGAGAGCATATGCACTTTAGCCCTGGTTAGCAGAGGTAAAGTGCGCAGAGTCTATAAACCAGCAAAAACAGTGTCCAAAAAGCGGAGGGAGGCAGGCAAAAAGTTAGGGGTGACTACCCTAAGGCTGTCAGGTCTAACAAGCAGGAAAAAAACAAAATAGTTCCAAGATCAAAGGCTTCAACACACTGGTGAAAACGTACCAGAAATGTGAAATGTAGTGGCTTTGAAGGTATGAAATTAGTAAATTTTTCAAAGCTTGCATGAGTAAGTCAGCAAGAAGAACCAATAGAGGAGATGTTTTTTGAGAAAGAAAGAAGGATATACAATAAAAGCAAGGCAATGGAATGAGGTAGAGTGAGATAGAGATGGTAGTAAGAAATATACAGATGAAGGAGGGGAACCAGCATGTACAGAACAAGAGCAAAGGCAATCTTATTTTCAGAGGTGTAAAGCTGGAAAGAGTGGGCAGACATTCAGTTCTATTTTGATGACAAATGAAGACAAGCTACAGAAAGAGGCCAAATGAAAAAGAACAAGCTGAAAATGATCACCACATAAATGACAAGAAAGAGCAAGCAAAATATAAAGTTAGATTAGGAAAAGAAGTGGACCAACAAGAGAGTGCTTCGGGACACCATGATGGCATAGGAGGAAATTAGAAGTGGTCTCTGACCAACATACTGCATACAAACAATTTGTCAAGTGGGAAGTTGGACTGATGTACTAGGAATACCCAGAGTTCACAGGATAGAACAAAGTGATTATTAAATCCACTGTGGGGACCTGTGTTTGACCTCATAGTCACATGTTCAGATTCTGCTAGGTCTTCTTAGCCATTCATTTCATTAGGGTCAATTAAATTAGTGCCCTCGAGTTGGGGAACAATAAACATCTGGTTTTTAGTGTCAAGCAACCCCTCACATCGAACATGCTCTTTACAAACATGAATAGAATTTTATGTTATGAAGCAGCACAGTAAGTGAAGCTATAACAATGAAAGTACCAGAGTGCAGTGCTTCACTGCCATGAGGGTATGTAAAGTAAATGCTAAAGCAGGTTTGACAGATATACTGTTTGGAATGGAGTGATAAACATAATTTAAGATAGAGGATAAAATGCCACTTAGCAACTTTAAAATGTTATTGGTGAGGAGGGTGGAGGAGTGTTTTGTCTATAAAAAGAAAGATATTAGTAATTACAAAGGGGCAAAACAAAGGTTATATCAAAACATTTAGTTTAATTGAATTATGCGCTTCTGTGGCTGCAGCGTTTTTCACATCATTATAAATTTGCTGCATTTCCCCTCATATGACACATAGGCCCTCATCACAACCGTGGCGGTAAATGCCACCTACCGCTGTGCTGACGGCCGCCAACATACTGTGCCTGCGGCGGTAACAAACAAATGCATGCCTGGAGGGCAGCCCTCTGGCATGGCGGCCCAACAGAAAGCATTTCAGGCTCCGGCCTCAGCACTGATGGCAGCCCTTGTACTTGTGTCTAGCCTCCCCACTCCAACATCCTCTACCCAGGCCCTATCCCGTCAACCCCAGCTTATCCCAAGCACACCTTCAGACCAGCATTCACCCAAATCACCAAACAAAAGTGGCTCAGGCAAACATAAGCACCACACTTCATCTCACAGGCACTCACACAAGCACCATACCCATGCAAACACACCAACATACACTGCCTCCTCTGTGTCCCCCTCCTCTTAGTCCACCTCCCTCCCAGTAGTGTTTCCACTCACACCTGCATGCACTACATCTTTATCCACTACCTCCATCACAGCACGCTCATCACAACACACCCCTCATGAGCTGTCACCACCCACACAACCATGCACACGTCCCTTGTGTCCTCTCCCAGTGCGTCTGTGACCCCTCCTCCCAAAGTACACAAACTCAAGCACCCACCCACCCAACAGTCATCCGCCTCACAACAGCATCCAGCCCATGCACCTTCACCCAAACTCAGCAAACAGACACCTCCTACAACCGCTCCCTCTTCCTCCACTCCCAAACCCTCTCCATCTTCCCATCAGTGTGTCTAAAAAACTTTTCCTGGCAAACATTGGCCTGTTCCCTACCCCTACCCCTCCCCCTCGTCCTCCCCTCGGGCCAGGGTGTCCAGAACTCAGGCCAGCACCTCACCCACCATGTCAGCATCCGCTGTGGTACAGGCAACTCCCAGAGGATCAAAGAGGGCACCCGTCAGGCCAGTCAAGTGTGCCACCGACCCCTGCAAAGGACCAAATCATTGCGCCTCCTGCCAAGGTGAAGAAGGGGACAGCATGCAGCAAGGGCAAGGAGCACGACCCACCCTGCAAGGCCTCCTCCAAAACTCCAGCTGCCAGAGCCAAGATCCCAGCAGCATCTGCCAAGGTGAGGTAGGGGCAGAAAAGCCAAGCCAAGGCACTTCAGGAGTCGAAGGCTCCCGGTGAGGGCCTGGTGGCCACCATCAGAACCGACAGCCCTGCCACCTATACAGCGGTCAGCACCGCCAGCATAATTGCCATAAGCACTCTCACCTGCACTGCCACCTGCACCACCGCTGCCACCACCACTGTCAGCAGCAGCGTCCCCAGTGGGCAGCCGTCTGAGGCTGCAGGAGACGGGCTGGTGCCTTCCTCCACCACTGGCAGCACCGGCACCTGCACCACAGGCAGCACCGCCAGCATCCCCACCGCAAGCTCTGCCGCAAGCACTGACACCTGCACCACTGACAGTAAGACCACTACCAGCAGCAGCATCCCTAGTGTGCGTCCGTCCGAGGCTGCAGGAGATGGGCTGGAGCCTCCCACCACCACTGGCAGCATCCCCACCAGAACCAGCACTACCACCAGTTTGAAGTCTTAGTTGCCGCAGGATGTAGTCTGGCCCTGCCTCCATGGATTATCATGCTACCTCGTCCCTGCTAATCTCGTGCCTCAGACACCCAGGTGAGGGAATGTGAACTGCCACACCCCAAGTGCTGCATCACTGGGTACAAGGCCCCCTCCAAAACCAGTGGAAGAAGCCATCCACTCACCCTAACCTTGGCAGGATGAAGCACACTGACACAAAGCCTCCTCCAGAACCAGTGGAAGAAGCCATCCACTCACCCTATACTTGGCAGGATGAAGCACACATGGCACAAAGCTCCGTCCAGAACCAGTGGAAGAAACCCTATCTTTGGCAGGATGAAGCACACTGGGCACAAAGCCCCCTCCAGAACCAGTGGAGATATGCATCCACTCACCCTATCCTTGGCAGGATGAAGCACACTGGACACAAAGGCCCATCCAGAACCAGCGGAGATATGCATCCACTCACCCTATCCTTGGCAGGATGAAGCAAACTGGGCACAAAGCCCCCTCCAGAATCAGTGGAGAAGCCATCCACTTGAGAGACTGTGGCCGTGCACTCCCCAGGACCAAGCAGTGCGCAAACCACCCACTCAAGAGACTGTCGCTTTGCACTCCCCAGGACCAAGCAGAGGGCAAACCACCCACTTGAGTGACTGTGGCTTTGCACTCCTCAGGACCAAGCAGTGGGCAAACCACCCACTTGAGAGACTGTGGCTTTGCACTCCCTGGGACCAAGCAGTGGGCAAAGCACCCACTTGAGAGACTGTGGCTTTGCACTCCCCAGGATCAAGCAGTGGGCAAACCACCCACTTGAGAGACTTGAGAGACTGTGGCTTTGCACTCCCCAGGACAAAGCAGTGGGCACGCCACCCACTTGAGAGACTTGAGAGACTGTGGCTTTGCACTCCCCAGGACATCGCTGTGGGCATGGAGACCCCCCCAGGAGAAGTGGCGTTATTCCATCTTCGGATGAGGTGCCCCCCCTTCCAATCTCCCTGAGGTGCCTGTCTTTCCGACCTGATGCCCCTGCAGTGTTCTCTCCGTATTGAGGCAGGAGTCAAGTGTGGGATTGGCCCGTGATTTTTTGCCCAGTAGCCCACAGACATTTGCAAAGGACAATTTACGGCCTTCTGTACATATTGTAAATATTTGTAAATACTGTTTTTATGTATGTTACGTATGTCTGCCTATTTCTAATATATCACTGATTGAACTCTATTCCTTTTGTCCTTGCGTTCTTCCAGGGGGTTACGGGGTGTAAATGTACTGTTGCTGCATGTGTTTGTGTGTATGGTGTTGTGGGTGAGGGTGGGGGTGTTGTGTGTTGCATGTGTGTGTCACTCTCTTTTTCCTTCCCCCCTCCCCTGTGTGCTAGGTACAGTACTCACTGTGGTCGTCGCCGCTGCCTTTGATATTCCTCATATATGAGGAGGTAGACCATCATAGGCAGGACCTGTAACTCGGGCTCCATGGAGTCCTGGTTCTTTGTTGAGTGTCGAGAGGTGAGTGCTTTCCCTTCCAAACACTGTTTCTGCTGTGCTTTTGATGGCGTTGGTACCGCCCCGGAAAGGCTGAAGAATTGGCGGGTTGTAATGGGGTGGGCAGTACATTGTCTTCCGCCTCTCTGTTGACGGTGACCGCTACGGTGTTTGTTGCTATCGCCGTGGCGGTCGGTGTGTTAAAGTGGCTGTCTGTATTGGCGGTTTCCACCGTGGTCGTGATCCCATTTTTTTTACCCCCCAGCCTGTTGGCGGTATTACCGCCACTTTATCACCTACCGCCATGGTTGTATTGAGGGCCATGATTTGCAGATTTTAACAAAAAAATGCTACTATCTCAAATGGATAAAAAATTAATCAGATCCCATTGACACATGTTGCCGAGCAGTAAACTGCTCTATTGAATGGTCGTCTGGTCATCTTCAATTTGAATATTGCTGTAGTTTGACATTAAACTCTTATTAATTAACTGAAAGTTTTGGCCTGACAGTGTTAACACGTGAACATATGGCATAATTAAGAAGTAATACCATCACAAAGTGTGTCGCATTGTGTTACAAAATTTTCCTTTCCTTGCTGCACAATTTAGTCAACCCTGCTCCATAATCTGGACCTCCCCTCCAGCATAATTACAGTGGTCCTGCCGAAAGTTATTAGCAACAATATTTGCAGTATTCTTATCGCTGCCTGAAATGAATGAATGGTGCACATTATGAGTGCTTGCAAAACAGAATTTAATAAAGAAGTCCAAATCTTTATAAAATAGGATAAAAAAGCACGTACATATCCGATCACAAAAAAGGAAGTTTGCATTGAGCAGATGGCATGTTTGACCTCATGATCAGAGGTTCAAAGTCGGCAAGGTCCACTCAGCCTTTCGTCTTTTCTGCGGTCAATAAATTGAGTACCTTTGAGTTAGGTAACAATCAACACCTGGTATTCATCTCCGAGACACGTTCACTTCACAAATACATATGTGTTGTGATGTTCTAAAGCAGCGCGGTAAGATAAGTTGTATCACTGAAAGTAGTGAAGAAAGCAGACCACTTCCAAAGGAGGAAAAACCCACGCCTGCCAATACATTGTAAAATGTCTGTGTCCTGTGATTAATATTCATCTGTGACCTCTTCGGTTGGCATCTCTATCAAGCGTGCCAATGACTAACATTTCTAGCAGCAATACGGTGGTACGGAATGAGCATATATGCCAACCTAAATGAAAAGTGACACTTTTTTAAGTAGACTCAATTTCAAACATGTTCGTCCACACCAGCTATATAAACACTCTTGAAGAGGAGAGATGTAAGCGCAGCACCATGAAACTCACCAAACCAAAACTGAGACGAGAAACATCGCATATTGTTAATAAGATGTTGAGCATTAAAAGGCATGCAAAACAACGTTGAAAAGAACACTTCCCTTCATTGTGCGGCAGTCATCTCAATAAAACGGATTAAGAGTAGATGAAAATGAAACTACCAAATAAGTGTAAGGCCTTTGCTCGATAAAAGTATGTGGAAGAAATGTTAAAGTGAGTTTGACAGCTGCACAGTTTAGAATGGAGCAAGTGTAAAGTGGCATTTAGGACCAAAAAACATGTACACTGACAGAGGATGGAGAGCCTAAGCTCCGAAAGTAGAGTTGTAAAGGTTGAAAGAGCGCTAAACATTGGTGAAAAGAAACACTTCACTAGCCTGGAGATTTGCAGACAGATGGCTGAAATGAAACAACCCAGAAATATGAGTTAAAGGAATAAAATGTATCAAAAGGCTTCAGTGCATGAAGAAATGTTGAATAAATGCTTTTTTGATTATAAACTAATGTTGTTTTAAGGAGCTCTGGTACTGCACACTGCAGGGGCACGGGATACAGGAGCCAAAAGTGTGTCTTGGGTCCAAGTATTGTCTGACAGGTTGTGTTATAAAGGATGGGTGCAAATCAGGTCTGCACAGGGACAGCTGAGAAATGCCCTGTTGTCTGGTGGACAGGTTTCTCCAATATAAATCACTAGACCGCCCTTCTCCCAGCACTTCACACTTGCCCCCCATGGTGGACCCTTGCTACTGCACCCTGTCTCTACTACGTAGGCCCTCTTTCCCCATCTTGTGCCCGCCACCTACCCATAGTCTTACTGCCTGTGCCGCCTGCCCTTGACCCTCTCACGTACAATCATGCCTCTTGTCTTGGCGCACTGTCCTCTTGCAGATCCGCTGTCATAGCCGGACCTGAGTGTCTGCCTCTCTCCCAGCTCCTGCCTCCACCCCCTCCACACATAGCTGCTGCTGCGCCGTCGGGAGACTGGTCACTAAAAAGTAGCATTGGCAGCCGCCCAATACTAGCACCTGGACTAGGGAATGGTGACACAGACAGAGAACTTGAAGTGTAGACACAGAAGAAAGTCTGTCAAGCACCAAGCCCTGACACTAAAGAAGGACAAAGAGCTCCTGGGTACCAAATGGTTGTAACTCAATAGAATCTTCATATAAAAGCCTGTAGTATAAAGGCTATAAATATTGTCTACTGACCATTTTATTACCTCTGAATTACAAAATGTTTAAAGAACTTTACCTTGCATTTAAGCTTATTACATTTTTCAGTGCCAGTTAAATTGGACTTCTGATGAGACTTTATCTAAGCTCTCGGCCCTGCTGGTTGTTGGGACGGAGAACACATCTGCAGACAAGACTTTCGGTACGCTCTTCCCGAGCCTCATTCCAAGTGTTGATGAGCCTTATTGTGCAGTCACTGGATGGTGTGGGTGGGGTCTCGCCATCAGCTCTCCCTGTGTATTTATTTTTCATTTAAAAAACGTGAATGCCATGTGTGTTTGATGAAGGATCATGCCGTCAGCATTTCTGAGCCACGGCAATCAAAGTAACCAGTGTGGTTCTGAACTAAAAAAATGCGAGGTTGAAAACATCAGCTGTGCACGTTTGTCTCCATAAGCCAACAAACACAACATTTCAAACACACAAGGTAATGCAATAAATAAAAATAGTGTGCCGTACCTAACTTAAATGGGAAGAAGCAAAATAAGACTTATAACAGGGCCAGAAGACCTGGGAGGCAACAACACACCAAAATGAGGGACAAATGGCCACGATTTACCACTGAAAAGTAAGGAATTCAAAAAGGCACACAAAACAGAGAATGAAAAGCAAGGGTGTGGCTTAAAGCCCACAGAGTAAATTCAGTATGTCTTAAAGAGACAGTGCAGTATGTCTTAAAGAGACAGCACATGCACTGCCAAGCCAAGACATTAAAATGACAGAAAAGCCCAGTCTACATCAGGGATTCAGAAAGTTCCATTCACCTCTTACTTAAAGTACAAAGGCACAACAAGAATATTTATTAATTGATTATACAAAATATTAGATCAATCAATAATATGTTTAATTGCATACTTCCCAATGCAGCAGAGAAGCAAACACTTTTAAATCAGGTGACTTATAGTATCCCCATGAGAGAAGTAAGAAATTACCTCTATCTTTTGCTACAACAACATTTTTGTTTGAGGATTTTCTTTGGCCTCATTAGATCACCAGCAGGAAAAAGCAAATATTCTGGCATAAAGAACAAAGATAAACAAATTAAGCAAAGTGGACCTCTGTTTTTCATAGCAGTCTAAGGGGCAGAAGTAAAAAGATTGTTTTCAGTTGCAAATGGCCTGATTCGCTGAATTAGGCTGTTTGCGACCAGAAAAATGCTTTTTCAAATGTTCAAAAAGTGATTTGGTCACCTTTTGTCCAATTGCATGTTGCATTTGCGATTCAGAATTTGGAAAGGGGCATGTGTAGGGCGTCCCTTCCAAATACCAGATCGGTATGACTGAATTCCAGTTGCAAAACAGTAAATACTTTACCTTCAGCTTTAAACTAGTGGTAGCCCATTCAAAAAGGAGAAGGAGTCCCCAACGGACCCCTGTCCCTTTGAGAATGCAAATAAAATATTTTTAAGAGTAGTCAGTGGTCCCACAGACCGCTGCCTACTCTTAAAAAATGAAACTTCAAGGTTTAATTTTTTTCTTTTCTGAACACATCCAATTTTTCTTTAAGGAAAATGGACTGCATTTAAAGAAAAAAGATTGCTTTATTGAAAAGAAATCACAGACATAGTGATGGCTGTGATTCCTCATGGGTCGCAAACTGTGACCCAACTCACTAATATTAATGAGGTAGGTCGATTTGTGACACACAAGGAGTCCCTAAATGAAACTCAATGAGTTTCCTACATTAGGAATGCTGATTTCCCAATTGTGATTGGAGAGAATCACAATTAGGAAACCGGTATTCCTAGAGTTTGGATATCTGACCGGCCCTAAGTCACAGCACACCCTATAAAAGATGTAAACGGTATTTGTGACTCTTTAACATTTGAAACATTTTGCATTTATATTGTTACAGATTTTTCATGCACAAAATCTCAAATTACAGAAAAAACAACACAAAACAATCATCAATTATTAAATTATTTACATTGTGTTAGAGTCACAGGGGACACGGCCAGGCCAGGCCAACCAAGATGGAGAATGTGCCTTGGTAGAGCTCCGGACATCAACCTGCACATTGGTCTCCATCTATGTCAGAGCCTCAGCATCACTGGTGCCTGGAGGCCCCCACACCTTTCTCAATGGCAGCCCTGACCTCTCTGTTGTCACCTCTGGCCTCTGTCTGCCCCCTTAGGCCTTGTGGCCTCAGGCTTCTGGGTGATCAGTTGCAGGTCATGAGTTCTCCCTGCTGCCTCACAAGTGAGGCTTTGCTACCCCCTCGGAGCTTGGAGATGGATTTCAACCCCCCTGTCCTACATTTGAGACCTGCCAGCTCCCACAGAAGACTAGAGTAGAGGATCTTCACAGCCTTTCTATGCAGCGAACCACCACACATCAGTAGAGGGGTCTGCACTGAACTGCCGGTCCATTGCTGAGGGAGACGCTCCCTGAGGACACTCATCAGAACTCACCCAAGTACCAAGCAACACACTTGTGACAACATTGACTGCTCCCACACCAACGCCAGACTCGAGGCATGTGGGGCAGAGATGGATGTGAACAGCTAGTATGTGGCCTGGAGGCCTGGTGCCCACCCTTGCTGTACTGCTTTGACAGCTATACAAGGCTGGAGGCCCAGCGGTGAATCCTGTCTAAACCCCTGGTCCCCTTCTGCATACCTGGACTCTGCTTACCTCATCAGGGCTGGAAGTGAGTAGCATCACAGTATGCACAATCGGGGCTGGGCCCTCAAAAGCACAGAGGGAGGTCTACAGTACATTGCTCTTGTGCCCCCATTGAGAGCACCCACACCGGCACCAAACTGAGGTGTACAGGGACGAAGACAGATGCATCACTGCTCGGCAGTCGCCCAGATACCTGATGTCCACCCCTGTTGCACCACTGTACCAGAGATATATGGTTGGAGGACTCTAATGCCCCTGTGGTGAGGCCTGTCTAAACTCTCCTGCACACCTTGACTCCTCTTTGCTCCCTCTGGGGCTGGAGATATGTGACATTGTGGCCCACCGTGTCAGGGCCAGGACCCTGTGAGGTACTGAGCGGGGGACCCATGATATATCACTGCCTGGTGTTGGGGGAGTTTGCCCAGAGGGACCCCCAGCAGGCCCTATTTGAGTACCTGGGGACATCCCTGCCCTCTCACCCTTGAGGCCCCCACATCACCCCCCCGGATCAGAGTGTGCAGGGGGGAAGCATTGCAGGGCACAGTCAGGTGCCAGCCCTTTTGACTTGACAAAAAAAGACATGCTCCCCCGGGGGTAGGACCTTTACTGCTCCTGCACCAGGCCCAGGTCAGGCCTCCATCTCCCTAATGACTTGCTGAGTCTTGACCGTCCCTCTCTGTGCTGGCCACAGATGGTCAAATTGGGCCCCTTTTCATGACAGGTCCACAGGGGAGGCTGAGGTGACCTGCAACATATTGCCTGGCTTGGTTGGTAGAGGCCAGCCCTAGGTGACATTTTACATCATCTGCATGAACTCCTGTGTGAATATTGGCACCTTTGCTCTCAGCCCCCCACTTCATTGCCCAAACTGAGGAGCACAAGGAAACAGTTATTTGTGGGTTGATCTAGCGGCTCCCCTGGGGCCGGGGACCTACTGTCACCATCAGTTTTGGACGACCTAGTGTTTGGCCCCTCTGGACCCTGCATCCACTTGACTTGGCACTTGCATTGAGTTTTCCCCCTCTTTCCGCCGCTTCATGAGGACTACATTGTGGGGCCAATGTTTCAAACTGCTCCAGCTGAGTGTATTGTATCATACCACACATAGTTTGGGATACAGGGTGAGTGGCGGTCTATGCTGAGACCGACATGACTCAGCCTTAGTTATACATGCCCAATTGTACACCACATTATGCTTCCAAGCCAAGACACACCCTCCGGGTTATACTAGAGCTCTTTTTTTACTATGTTCAATTTGGGTGTACTACCGTTGTGGTAGGCTCCATATGTTGTTTTCCCCATTTTTTGTGTGCAATTTATTCAATATGGCAACCCCCTTACTCATGGCTGACAATTGCTGGCAAGCCTTAAATATCTTGCAAGTCTCAGGTTGTGTGGTTCTGATGGGTGGGGGTTAATCCAGATGGTTTCCTCCATGTGCGCTGTACTCTGCTCTCTCCATAAGTTATAGCGCCCGCATCAGCAATCCGACTCTTCACCTTGAATGTGCATGGAATGCACACAGGTAGGAAAAGATATACAATATACTCAGATACCAAACACTAACAGGAGTACATAGTCCTTTAACAGGAGTTACATACGATGAGGGAGGCATTGGGAAACCTGTGTAACCATTGGAGGGGCATTGTACGCACCTCTACCTTCTCGGCATATGCACAGGTGCCATGAGCTGGAATAGGCTTGGAGTCCCCTTTCAAGAAACAGACACCATTACAGATAAGGACGGTAGGTATGTTCTCCTCGAGGGCCACCTGGGTGGTTGACCCATACTCAAATGGAGCATTATGCCTTTTGGGATACTCTCTCTGCTGAAATAACACATAAGATGCTGATGCCATGACTATTAGGGAACTACCACAACTGCCTACTGGACTCAGACTTGGACAGGTCCGACTCTCCTTTGCTACACTCTTGCTCTTTTGTGCAGGCCGGACACCTTTGTAGCTGGACACATCATTGGTCCCTCTCGGATGTCTGGAAATGTCTCCATCCTAGGGATTAACTTTACTCCTTTCACTCAGTAACCCCAGCCCTATGTACGCCTTGATCGCTTCCTCTGCTCCACTTCCTGGGTGCCCCTTGTTTGTCACTCAGAATAATTTAGACTCGTTGTCTCAGACCATGATGCCTGGACCTCTGGTGGTTGCCACTGCACCATACAGTGCTGACCTGGCAGCTCCCACAACACTACTTGGAATACCTTGTCTTACAAGAGATGCAGGAGGGTCATATCTGGCAATACTTTGCTGAAAATCATAATATGGCCCCTACCAGGTCCCTTGAATGGGATCCCAGGAGATTGTAGATGTCCATAGGACTTTAGTTAAAGAAATAGAGGTCACAGAAAGTCTTCTTGTTTTAATTTTACAACCCACGCAGCAAAGGTACAAAGTGAAGAGGACAAATCGGGCCACCTTCTGACCTGGCTGATTAGATAGGTGACCTCTGTCAGTCCCACTATGGAAATAGCCACATGCTCAGGCACCACGGTGAACATACAGAGATTCTGCAGGCATTCCGCACCTACTATTTTGCCATTTACCAGGCACCATCGAACATCTCAATGGAAGCGTGTCACGTGTTTTTGGCAGATATTTCCCTTCCTTGCATTGCTGACACACCTAGAATTTCCATAGATGCTAAAATTACAATAGCTGAGGCAATGTGAAAACTGCCCGCAACAAAACTCCCGGTCTGGATGGGTTAGCGCTGGAGTACTATGCTACCTTTTTCATCCTCCTAGCTCCCTGCATTGTGGAGATGTTTGAAGCGGTCCTCTACACTGGTGAGCTTCGACAGTCATTTTGGGAGTCCCTCTTATTTCCATTCCCAAATCCGAAAGGGACCAAGCTCGCTTAAGGTCCTACTGAACCATTGCCATCCTCAGTGCGTATTATAACATTTTGAGAAAGATTCTTGCCAGCTGGTATACAAAGGTACTCCCTGAGCACATACACTCTGACCAGAACAGGTTAGCTCCAGGTCGAAGCACTTGCTAGGACCTATGGCGCCTTTTTCATGTACAAGAAGACTAGGTACGGGGAAAAGTCCCACATGCCGCCTGCCTTAAATTAGACCTGGAGAAGGCGTTTGATACATTAAATTGGAATTATCTTTTCCTGGTCTTGGCCTGCATGGTCATCAGGCAAAGGCTACTTGCTTACTCCCAACTGCTCTACACCAGATCATCTCTCAGATTTGCTTGGGTTGTCTCATCTCAGCCCCCTTTCTGCTATGCTGAGACACCAGGCATGGGTGTCTGCTTTCTTCCTAGCTCTTCGCAATGGTAATGAACCCCTGGCCATTTGGTTCCTTAGGGATGGACGGGACCGGCAAATACCCCTCGAGGACTGGACACATGCTGTATCTCTGTATACAGACAAGCTACTTTTATACATAGAAGATGTGGCATCTGACCTCTCCCCACTCCAGCAGTTCCCTGACCACATTTTCTGGAGTTGCAGGACTCCAGGTTAAGTGGGAAAAGTCAGTGATTAATCCTCTTTGCCCCAGCCAGTTGCCACAAGTTCTATAACTTGGCGAGACACAGCTTTGCTGGTGCAGGGAGGCAATCCGCCACCTGTGAGTCTGTCTTTACCATACCCCATTTGACCTTTACATAGTTCCTAGCTGGTATTAGGTCACAAGTGTACTTTTGGCAGACCCTACATCTATCCCCGATTGGCAAAATTGGCAAAAATTGTCATTTTATCTCCCCTCTTCTATTATTTTGCAAGCCTACCCGCCCTCCCTCTAAAGTTTTTCTTTAAAGAATTAGCTCAATTTATGTACTGCTGCAGAGTACATCAATAGCATCTCTTTGAATGACTCTACTGCCCCCTACCCTGCACCATGGTATGCCATATTGTAATTATGGCGCACACATGGTGGAAGTAGGGGGGCACTAAAGGGTGCAGGAAAAGTGGCACTACTCTTTGTCAATAATAGGCAACACCTGAAAGCAACAAGCAAATCACCAAAGAACTGTACTTTGCAAGAATACTCTGCATACAGCTTGAATGTTTATGACGCAAAACAGAATTTCTGATGATGCAGTGCCTGTAAAGTTCAATGGTGTGGTCTAAGAAAGGAGACATTTGGAACTGAAAAACTGTGCTGTTTCTGAAAAAGAAAAAAAGGCAGAAAAAAATGAAGCTGAATTTTATTTCTGTTGATGTAGAGTGTGGGAGGTTTTATGGCCCTAATTTCTAACATGGCAGGCTGAATGATAAATCTAATGAGTTAGATGTGTAGGTACACAAAATTGTTCTAGTTATTTATACTTTGGTTAACAGTGTGTGTGAGGCTAAAGAGCCCCCCTGGTTGAGCACAGCCTAGGTGTCAGGAACTGAAAATGCACTTATGGCAGTTACAATGTGTGGTGTGTAATCTATACCCAGTGTGCAATGCTTGGCTCATCACTGTCATTCATACTCACACATTACATTACATTACCCAAGATGCTTGGCTATGACTGTGACATATTCCATCCCATTCCTGTATTCTAGACAGATGTTGTGAGATCCCTTTTTCCCTTATAGGAAGATATGACTCACAGTCCAATGCTGGAAATTTTATATTTCAATTTAATATTTTGTCAGGAGTCAGGTTTGTGCAATCCTGCTGCTCCACCACATCGGTTATATGTTTAGAGTTTGTTTGCATCCTTTCCCACCTACTTTGTATATAATTTATCTTCTATTCAGTGAATGTGGTCCTGTGAGCCCAATCCCATTGCAGTAGGTGCAGTTAGGGATAGTTCAATTTAGGTTGGCATTTGTTTATGTTTGGTATGAGAACTGCACCCTCTACTAGTATTAAAGTTTGGATGTTGCCAAGAATGATATTAGGCACCTTTATCCAAGAAAATATTTGTTCTTTTGTGCAATATTTGCTTTATCACTGTTTAGAGAACCCAGTGGAAGGAGATCTGAACTTTATGAGATAACACTCTTCTGAGGCATGATGTCAATAACTCTTTATTGCATATATAGGTTGCCATCTACTAACACAAGTTGTATAAGATTTATTGCCACACTTTTGAACACTATCCAATGACTGTGTGCCAATCAAACCTATTTAGAACAGTGTGGCAGGAAAACCAGGGACTGCAATAAGGGTGAGATTAATTGATTTAAGTCATTTGTAGGGTGGCAAACCAAAGACATATCTGATTGCTGTATATTTTATAGTTGAAATACATTATTTGGAGGTTTACTACAACACTACTAACCCTCAAATTGTGATGTCAGAACACTTCACAGGAAAGATAGATAGCTTTGAGTGCAGTAAAGATCAACAGTATCTCAAGGGATTTATTCCAAAATGTCTTTCAGTAATTGTTCTCCGGGTAAATTTAAGGTATATTTTACAAGCCCCTTGCTCCACCGTAGTGTAATTTTTTTATGCGAAAGCAGTGCAAAGCAGTCCCCTGACCCCACGCCATATTTACAAACTGACGCAATGTCACCATTGCGCCAGTTTGTAAACCTTGTGCCATATTAGGTAAAATGTATGCAAGGTTGGTGTTCTCCGGTTAAAAGCCCTGCGGAAGTAGCACAGTGAAATGTACAATATTTCACTACACTATGCTATGCCCGTATAGCGCCATTTTTTCAATGCTTGTTCAGGGCAGGAGTTAAACGTGAGAGCTGATGCGCCAGTTTATTTGAAATGAGCCCCTTAGTTTGATGCTCTGCAAATTGTCTGTAACAATTCTACAGGATTTGACAGATGAGAGAGCTGGTGTAATTCCAAATTGTTTTTTTAAATAGGGTTTGGAGAAAGAAGAATTCAGCCTTCTTGAGATCCACTTCAAAGGAGAGTTTTGTTCTCTGCCACAGTGAGTGTGTGTTGAGGGTTTGGCACAGGGGATGGCAGCAAAAGTTATTTTGCTACCACCCACAACCCCCTTATTGGCATCTGATGACATCGACAAGCGCACAGCACACCAACATAATAAAATGAAGCTGTGATGCAATTGAAGCCATTTGCTTCCAGTGAGTCTTCAGGAGAGGATGTATATCAGGTGAGTCCTTCTCTTGGGGGGGCTTGGTGCAGGGATAACAGACACAGGGGCACAAAAGAGTGTTTCTTTTCCCCCTTGTGCCTGTTTGGAGTGGATTTCTGCACCCGTGAGGGCCATGATCATGGAGCAGAAATCCACCCATTTGTGCCACCAGTGATTTTTTTTCGTTGGGGGGAACAACCCCTTAGGTTGCTCCCCTCGGGGGCCATTAATAATATCCATGTTTTGGCCTGCCTGTGGGGCAGATTAGCTGTTGTTTTCAGCTGATCTGCTCCCCAGAGGGGCCAAAACCCACTGGACCACCAGGAATTGTTTTATGTATTATTTTTTAGGAGCTTCTTTGTAGGAAATAATTTACTCGTGTTTTGGCCACCCCTGTGGGTAGATCGGCCTTTTTTGCCTCCGATCTGCCACCCTGGGTGTGGGGGGGGCAAATCCAATTAGATGGCAGAGATTTCATTTGATAAATTTGTGCAGAGCGCGCCCTTGGGCAAGCCCACTAGACACCTGGGATTTTCTTATTGATATGTCAGGGGGTGGCTCCTTGGGGCTCTTTAATCAGGAATTGGTATGCTTTTGGCTGTTTTCTGCCACCCTAAAGGCAGATTAGCCATACATTTAGGCCAATATGCTGCAAGGGGGGCAGAAAGTCACTAGACACCAGGGAAAGTTTCTGTGTGTTTTATAATGTTAACTGTTTTGTTTCTTGTCATCATTTGAATTTGTAATTGTAATGTTTTATTTCGCCTTTTCATACTAGCGCAAAGCTTTTGATCTCCTTTGCTATGACTCCTGCTTGTGGTTGATTTGCAGTTTGAGTACATGCATGTATTTGGTAGGAAAACATTATTTGTACTGAGTACTCTAAATGAGTATCATTCCGCAGCAAGAAGTGTATTTTTTAAATGGTATAATAATAGCAGCATGTTTAGCTTCTGTTTTATTTTATGTGAAATTATGCTTGCATTTATACACGATGTGTATTGTGTTGTCTTGTGAGTATTTTTAGTTGTTGTCCCTTTCTAGTGGGATATTGTTGGTGCTTGCTGTGTCTGTGCAGAGTAGGTGCTGGTGAGTCTAGCTGTCTCTGGCAAGTGAGTGGCATTGTTTTTGAGTAGTTGGAGGCCAGATGTACGACCATTTTTAGCAGTCGCGAACCGAGATTTGGTCCATATGTGACCAGCCTCTGGTGTGTACAAACCCTATTTTGCGAGTTGTAACTTATTACCAACTTGGAAAATAGGGTTTGCGGGTCGCTATTAGGAAGGGGTGTGCCAGGAGCGTCCCTTCCTAATAGTGAGTCACAGGGGGATGTATGATTGTTTTTCAACAGGAAAGCAGTCATGGTCGCATAACAATCACAGTTTACAGCCTACTTCAAGTAGCTGGTAAGACAGTCACAAACAGAAAGGGTTTCCCAGGGGACCTCTACCCCTTTGTGAATGGTATTGGAAAACAATTTAAGAGCAGGCAATGGTCCCAATGCCTGCATTTACTGGTGTCACAGGGTCTATAGTGATTACTGAAAACCTTTTGCCTGTAGATTCCTTTCAGTTGTTTATGTACAATGTATTTTTGGATAAGGTTGTTGAGCAGACTGACTTGTTTGCTAAATAGTGTTTGAGGGACAACAGTGCCAGACTTAAGCCCCACTCTAGTGCTAGTTGGTGGACTCCCCCAAATCTGGATGAGTTCAAGAATTTCTTGGGATTAACTTTTTTGATAGGCTTGATAAGGAAGCCGTTGCTATCTTCCTATTGGTCTACTAGTCCCTTGATGGCAATGGCTATATTTCCATGAACCACGAGTCAGGATCAGTATTTGCTTCGGATGTTGCGTTTTCTTGATAATGCTTTAACCTTGCACCAAAATCACCCTGATTGTGACCATTCTGTTTAAGATTCGGCCTGTCCTTGATCACTTTGTGGATGGGTTTTCAGAGATCTATGTTCCAGGTAAAGAAATAGCTGTGGAAGAGTCTCTGCTCCTATTCAAGGACCTTTTGGTTTTTAGGCAGTACATTCGTAACAAAACAGGCACGTTATGGAATTAAGATGTATATGCCATCTGAGAGTACAACTGGATATGTCTATAATTTCATTGGGGTACAATGGTAGGGATTACACTATTGACCCCCACTTTCGGAGGTAGTGAGAAAATTGTCTGGGAACTTGGTAGAGAACATTTTAAATAAGACCACCATTTATTCGTAGATAACTTCTCCACAGGTGTGCAGTTGTTCAGGGAATTGGTCAAAGTTGACACTTTTGCTTGTGGTACAATCTGCAATAACCATCAACTTTAACCAAAAGAGCTTGTTTGTAAAAAACTTGAGAGGGGACAGTGCAGTGCCTTGCGTAGTGATGAACTGCTAGCTGTCAAATTTGCACACAGGAGCGATGTCTACATGCTGACTAACATTCATGATGAAAGTACTTCACCTGTGACTGTTTGGGGTCAGGTTGCTAAAGTTCACAGACCTGTGTGCATTTTAGACTGTAATAAACACATGGGTAGTGTTACTAGAGTAGATCAGAGGTTGGAACCCTACACTGCTGTTCATAAGGTTTATACTTGGTTTAAGAAGTTGGCTGTCCAATTGTTCCACTTAGCAATCTTTAATGCTTTTGCTTTATTCAAGGATTGTTATCCAGAGTCAAATATGACATTTGTTCAGTTTCAGGAGTCTGTGATAGGCAGCCTTGTTGTAGTGGAACAGGCAAGTGTTCCTAGAGTTGGAGTGGTGGAGGATGTGGCTAGATTGAACGATCACAACTTTGCAGATCACATTACTCCCATGCCCAAAAAGACTTTCCTATTAGGAGATGTACAGTCTGTATGCAAGAGGTGTGCAATAGGAGAGTTATACATACTGTCCCCACTGTCCTTCTAAACCTGGGCTCTGTGTTCCCGCATGTTTCAGATTGTACCACATGGAAAAGCGTTTTTGGTAGCAACAATGAGCATAAAAGTGAACTTTCCGGTCTGTATTGTTCTATATTTTTTGTTCAGTTTCATGGTTGGCACTAGTGTGATGTATTTAGTTAGAGCTATTGTGTCTGTAGTGTATTTACTTACAAATGGTTTGTGTTTTCTTTTTTGTTAAAAATAATGTGATGGTGATGTGTGTGGACTGGCCGTTGGCTGGCTGTGTGTGGGGAATGGGGCTTGGCTGTTGGTGTGTGTGGACTGGTGCTTGGCCGGCTTGTGCATGGACTGGCGCTTGGCTGGCAGTGTGTGTGAGCTGGTGCTTGGATGGTGATGTGTGTGAGTAGTGGCTTGCTGCTGATCACTGAACACACACTGGATGCCAAATGCCAGTCCACACACTCCATCAGCCGGTGTGACTGCTGTGTCAGGAATCTGAGTGTATGAAAGCGAAGGGCCCTTGAATGGCACTGCCTGTTAATGTGAAGTGTTGTAATGTGCTGGGCCTGTGGTTGGTGGCATGAATGGTCTTCTCTGTGTCATACATGAAAGGTGCATCAGTGGACTATAAAGCGGTTGGTGCCTTGACGCAGCTTTACAGGTCACAACCAATGAGCCATTTTCAATTATTAACAGTGCATTTAATTTCTATGAAATCTCTTGTTAGTAAAATTGTATATATTGAACCATCATTCACCCTCATGCCAAATCCAACCAGTATGTGTGTGTACCAATAAAGAGAGTAAGAAGAGAGAGCTTACTCACCTTCCCAAATTACTATCAACATGCACAAGAAGCAAGCACACTACCAGGTCTCTTACTTGTATGATGTCCTAAACACTCAAACTATGAAAGTTTATGACAATTAAAAACACACCATATTGGTGGGTAATCACAATACAATTTTATTGCACTTCTCCTCTCATTTGGGAATTTAACTCATGAAAAAAACCTGACTATGCCGTAATGAGGAATCAAAGCACACTCCAGACTTGCTAGGTGTCTCGGTTCGGACCTCAATGATGAAGCATGCCACCAACTACATTGGTGGTTGAGGCACCTTTTTAACAAAACCTAAGGTTTTTTTTTTCACACTTTGAGTGTTTGGGACATCACAAAAGTAAGAGACTTGGTGCCATGCATGCTTCTTGTCTGGGGGAAATCTACCAAGGCTAGATAAGTTTCAAAACTAGACACCCAGAGGAGTACAGGGTAGTATGCCTCTCATGGATCCCAACAAGTTTTCTTACCCGCAATGTCCTACAAACCTCAAAATGTGTCTAAAATCACAGATTTTCCTTGACATTTCTGTGCCGTATTCTTCCAGAAACAGAAATTAACCTCAAATTTCCTACCACCCAGCGTTCCCCTCTGTCTCCCAATAAAAATTATACCTCACTTGTGCAGACGCTCAAAGCAGAGTCAGACAAAAAACGTATTTAAAAAACTGTTCTTTTAGCCCCGCTTTGGTTCCCCCTCAAACTCTACATGTTTTTGGTCCTTCCCTGTCGCAGGCACTTCGCACAACCACACAAGTGAGGTATCATTTTTATTGGGACACTGAGGGGAACACTGAGTGGTAGTAAATTCGTAGCTCCCCTCAGATTCCAGAACTTTCCACCACATAAGTGTGAGGAAAATGTATTTTAGAAAATGTTGAGGTTTACAAAGGATTCTGGATGACAGAACCTGATGAAATCCACACAGGTCACCCCATCATGGATCCCCTATGTGTCTAGTTTCCAAAAATGTATAGGTTTGCTAGGTTTCCCTTGGTGGTGGCTGAGCAAGGGTCCAAACTCCACAATTAGACATATTGCAAAAATAGTCAGTTTTCAGTGGAGAAAAGTGCTATCACCATATTGCATTTTGGACTGTTTGCTGTCGTGGCCCTAGGCCTACCCAAACCGGTGAAGTACCATTTTTATTGGGTGACGTGGGGGAATGCTGAGTGAAAGGAATTTTTTGCTCCAGTGAGACTCCAGAACTTTCCACCTAAGAAATGTGAGAAAAAGGTGTTTTTTTAGACACATTTTGAGGTTTGCAAAGGATTCTAGGTGACAGAACCTGGTAAGAGCCATACAAGTCACCCCATTCTGGATTTCCATAGGTGTCTAGTTTAAAAAAATGTACAGGTTTGCTAGGTTTCCTTAGGTGGAAGGCTGGGCTAGGCGCCAAAATCTACAAGGGACAAAAAGGGACAGTTTTTGGGGAGAAATATAATGTGTCCACATTGTGTTGGGTAATTTCCTGTTGCAGCTACTAGGCCTACCCACACAAGTGAGGGACCATATCTATTAGGAGAATTGGGGGAACACAGAATAGTAGAACTCTGCATTTGCACCTTCCCAATGTAAGAACGTGTGTAAAAAAGAAGTCAGTGTGAGAAATGCCCTCTAATTCACATGCTAGTATAGATACCCACAAATTCAAAGACGTGCAACTAACCACTGCTTCTAAACTCATATCTTATGCTCATTTTGGGAATGCATTGGTTCCTTGATACCTATTTTTCACTCTTTGGGGCATATTGAAGAAAAACTCTTCTTTCACCCCTTAATGCCCTCCTAATGCCACCACGTGTACACCATGTACAAAGTAGTTAGGGGACTAGCATCAGAATTCTTGACACTAGTCCGGGGTTTTGCAGGATTAGCATAACAAATTCTGACGCTAATCCTGCAAAGCACCCAGAGGCGCATTGTAACCAACGGAAGCCTCATTTTAACACCTACTAAATAAATGGTGCGAGGAAATCTCTTAGTTTTCCTTGCACAACATTTTTGCCCCCCCCCCCAGGTGAATGCCCCCTTTGCATACTTTATGCCTGGTGCAGGCATAATGTAGGGCACAGAGTTACAAAGTGGTGCAATAAATGCATTGCACCACTTTGTAAATATGGCGTGGTGTTTTTGGCCTTTGAACACCACACTACCATAAAAAATGACTCTAATGTGGCATTGGAATGGCGATAGGGGCTCTTGAATATACCCCTATAAATGTTACCAAACCAATTGCTGTATACGCGATACACAATGAAAATCCTTCGTAGGGGGCAGCTCAGTTATTGTTTCTGGTACCTTGGATTTCTGGTGAACCTGCAAGCACTATATATCCTCTCAACAAGAAGGGTCCAGCAGGTGTAACAGTATCATTCTTTTGAAAATCTGCCATAGTTAGAAAAAGTTACAGATGAAAACACAAATTACTGTTTATTTCATTTCAATTTCAATATTTTGTTTAATTTCCACTGTTACTTTCTATTCTGAGGATCTACAAAAATGACACCTTGTTGAATTCAGAATTGTATTTATGTTTCAGAAATATATAGCCTTCTGAGAGTAACCATTGGTTTCACACCCATTTCTACCACTAACTGGAAGGAGGCTGAAAGCACAAAAATAGGAAAATGGGCTCTGTCCCAGTTAAATGCCAAAACTGCGTTGAACAATTTGGGACCTGATTTATGAAAAGTTAGCGCCGCCTTTACATAATTTTTTTATGCAAAAGCGGCTCAAACATGCAAAATATATATATTTTGTAAGTTTGCGCCACTTTTGCGTCAAAAAAACTTTTCATAAATGAGGCCCTTGGTTTTCTAATTCATGTCTGTCTGTTCCTGAAAGCTGGGAAGATTATGATTTTAGCATCACAAACCCTTCATTGATGCCATTTGCTGGGAAAAACAGACGCTTTCTTCTGCCACACTTCTCGCCCCCCACCGTTTTCCCACCAAAATAAAAAAAAACTGCAGTATTTTGGCTATTTTCTCAGTCCTCCCACTGCAATCTACAAATCCTGTGTACCTTTAGAATCCCAAGGATGTTGGAAAAAGGGATGCAAATTTGGAGTGGATACCTTATGTAGACTTATCTGGCTTCTTCTGCATGCTCGCATTATCTTTTTACAGTAAATCACCTTTTATTGTATATAATGATTTAGAGCTATCCACTTCAGAAACCCAAGACCTTCAATTCGTATTTGATCATCAGCTTTATTCCTTACAGCAACACATCATGTCTGTGCAACTTAAAATATATTTATAATTTATAATAGGAACATATTTTCACAGTATAAATAACTCAAGTCAGGCCCTACTATCTTCTGTCGCCAAATTAGATGTAAATGACTACTTAGCTAGATCTATTACACTATGAAAGTTGTACGTCGTTCTCTTTTAATAAAGGATCAACAGTAGAATGCTCGGAAGAAAGGCTGAAAATGGGCCTTGTGCAGTGGAAGTTTTCTGTTCAAGACCACTAATCAGTCAATTAGCCGTTGTTTGCTTGAGGGCGAGCTGGGTACACCCATTCCTCAATGCAGAAGCCTCCTGGTGGACTTCTGGTAGTATCGAACAGGAAGTAGATGTTGAATAGCAGTTGCTATTGTTTTCCCTGCTGCCACTCAGGCTTTGAGCAGCCCTGCGTGACAGTGGTAACAATAATTACCTGCAACCTGTCCTTCTAAGATCACAGAGAAATAAGGTGGGGTAAAGTTAAATTATGTCCCCGGCCACTTTATGTTCATAGATTTTTTTTACCCACCCAAAGTAGCAATACAGGCATAACCTTTCCACCTAGTTAAATACAACGGGCCTCATTTACTAGAAACTGGCACACCAACATTGATGCACCCTTTTCCATACACAGACCCCTTGATGACACAATGGTATTTATGATACAGTGCTCCATGGCGTATGAAATCCTGGCACAACCGTTGGCACAAAAGTGGCGCATTGCTTGAGCAGCATTGTTAATCTGATGCTAGTCCAGCAATATAAGGAGTGTCCCATGTTAATAAGCCCAGCATCACTTTAATGTGTGCTCTGAACAGGTGTTAAAAAAGTGATGCTGTGAAGGGACAGAATGGTGCAGTGAAATGTAGTAAATTTCACTACACCAGCTCTGTGTTGTTTTTAACCTTGGGATGCCCACCATGCATACATTACACCTAGCGCAGGTATAATGTGGCACAGGGCTTTAAAAACTGATGCAATGGTCCCATTGTGCCAGTTTGTAAATGTGGCACAGTTTAGGGGACTGCTTGCACCACCTCAGCATTGCAAAAGAAATGACGCTACAGTGGCGCAATGGGCTTGTAAATTAGCCCAAATGTCTTTGCTCAGTGAAAGAGAAGCAAAAAAAGGATGCTAAAAGGCAAAAAACAATCTTCTTGTGGTAATAGTGAAGCGACATAATAGAGTTTTCAAAATTTTACATGGGCCCTGAAAAAGAGGATGTTATACCCCATTTTGGCATTCTCACAGCATTGATAGAGCCAGGATGTGATAAGCTGTAATAAGCTAAGAAATGGGGTCACTGGTTGGCAGTCAGTTTGCACTCTGTCCAAGCAGGGACTCTCACTATAGTCAGGGTAAGGAAGTGACACTCCTAAGACAACCCCTGCCCACCCCCCTGATAGCTTGACACAAGCAGTGAGGCTTATCTTAAAGGCAATGTGTAAAGTGTTTGTACCAACACACAATAAAACATTAAAAACACTACAAAAGGGACACAACACCAGGTCAGATAAATAGCCAATACGTATTTAAATCAAACAAAACCAAAATGACAAAAATCCAGCATATGGAAGCAAAGGTATGAATTTTTAAAGTTAAAAGAGTCTTAATCCATTGAAATAAATGGATGTGTTGTTTGTACACACAATACTTGGTATGCGTCAAGTACGAAGCCACACGGGCCAGCGTGCATCTGAAGAGTCAGCAATGTGTTGATTCCTGACTTGCAAGTGAGGCCATGCGTTGTTCCTTCTCTCCCACAGAAGAGCGATGCATCAATATCCGGACGGGCAACCTCGGGTCCGCACAGGTTCACTGTGGTTTTGACACCCAGTTACAATGCATGCAAAATGCTGGCACATGGGTATGAAGAGCCATGCTGCATGTGTGGTGCGTCCATTTTGGCAGCTGCAAGTGGGTATTGCATCAATTTCCCATCTGCGATGCAGATGGTGTGTCAATTTTTTAGCCGGGAAGCAGGTCCGCTGTGTCCCAATCAGCTTCTGTGCATGGATTTCAGTCTTGGTTCTACCATTTTCTTCTTTCAAGGGCTCAGGGAATGGATTGGGAACCACTTGGCAGTGTAGGAGTCACAGCAAGAGGGTCCAGGTGCTGGCAGAGGAAGTCTTTGAAGACCGTGAGATTTCAGAAAATGGGGGAAGCTTCATAAGCAGGAAAACACAGCAAAGTCCAGTCTTTGTCCTCTCTCAGGTGGAAGCAGCAACTGAAGGCCAACCCAGAAAAACACACTCCTTCAGCTCTTCAGCTCTTCTCCTTGGCAGAGGTTCCTCTTGATCTAGAAGTAATCTAAAAGTCTGGGGTTTTGGGTCTACTACTTATACCCATTTCTTCCTTTGAAGTGGGCAAACTTCAAAGGAAAGTCTCTGTTGTTCACAAGATCATGCCGTGCCCATGCCTGACCCCAGACACACACCAGGGGGTTGGAGACTGCATTGTGTGATGAACATGCACAGGCATTTCAGGTGTATGTGTCCACTCCTCCCTCCCTACTCTCGCCCAGGAGACTCATCATGATGTGCAGACTACACCCTGTGTCCCTTTGTGTCACTGTCTAGAGGGGATTCACAAACAGCACAACTGTCAGTCTGACTCAGACATGGATTCCACAAGCAGGCAGCAGACGGAGGCACAGAATTGTTAAGCAAGAAAATGGCAACTTTCTAAAAGTGGCATTTTCAAACTGACATTCTAAAAAACTTTACCAAAAAATGTATTGTTTAAATTATGAGTTCAGAGACCCCAAACGCCACATCTCTATCCATCTTTACTGGACTTAAAAGATATTAAAAGGCAGCTCACATGTTAGCCTATAAGAGAGATAGGCTTTGCAACTGTGAAAAACGAATTTGTCATTATGTCACTGTCAGGACATGTAAAACACAAGAGTACATGTCCTACATTTAAGATACACTGCACCCTGCCCAAGGGGCTACCTAGGGCCTAACTTAGGGGCACTTTCCATGTACAAAAAGGGAAGGTTTGTGCCTTACAAGTGGGTACACTGGCCAGGTTGAACTAGTAGTTTAAAACTGCAAACACAGACACTGCAGTGACAGGTCCGAGACACGTTTACATGGCTACACATGTGGGTGGCACAATCAGTGGTGCACTAGTAGCGTTTGATTTACAGGATCGGGCACCTCTAGTGCACTTTACTATGGACTTACTAGTAAATCAGACATGCAAATCATGGAAAAGCCAATTACACCTACAGTTTACACAGAGAACACTTGCACTTTAGCACTGGTCAGCAGTGGTAAAGTGTCCGGAGTACCAAAACCAGCAAAAATGAAGTCTAGCACACAGTCAGAAATACAGGAAGCAGAAGTAAAAAGACAGGGAAAACCACGCCAAGCATGCCAGGTCTAACAGCTGTATATTAGCTCAGACCACGTTAGCATCCTTGAATCCGCATGATCTCAATTAGCAGGCAAGTAAGAATAGTATCTCATTCAGTGCATATGTATGAACATATCTTCTGGTATACCCATCTTTATAAAGACCTCAAAGTCTACCAAAGTCTATGAGAGAATGTGTCTTAACACCTTACAGCCATGCTTTGTCAAAATTAGGAGGTGGAATCAACTGAAGGACAAGGAGGCCCCATAGTAAAGAAATCCTTATGGTGGGCAGTTTCCCCACCTCTCCACTCCGACACTGGGCTTTTTACCAAAAGAAGGGGTTATAAATGGCAAACTGTATGCTAATATATAGAGAGGATGAAAGGATGGACAGCGGAGGCAACCGAGGTCTAAACTGTACATGATCAGTGCGTTTTTCCTTCTTTATGGAAAAACACTATCATGAAACAAGAGAAGTTAACAGCACAGATCAAAGAAACAAGAGAGGGATCTTCAAGAAAGTGCTACAGAAAAATATATTTTTATCAGGGCAGGATCAGACTTTCTACTTCTCTGGCATTTTCACCAGATGTGAATCTGGACACAGGGTGAATAACAGCACTATTTCTATGGTACTTAGAGTTGTATTTCATTGGCAATTTTCTACAGACTCTTGGAGTAATTACCACCTGTGGCTTGCCTTAGCTACCGTACATCACAGGGATGTTCTTTTCTATATTCATTTTTATTATATAACTTCCCCTTATCTGCTTGGTACATATAGAAATGTGAAGGGTCGTTTCTCAACATATTTCATGAGAGAGGCACTCAAATGTGGGTGTCGCTGCAGGAACACAGAGGAAGAGTGCAGGCATGTAAGTGGACTTGTAAAGGAGCATACCCAGCTGGTACAAGGGAGATGCATTAAATAGCAATAGCCACGTTAGAACTCTCCCCATTTTATGTGTTTATTTTCTACAGCTTGAGCAAGCAACAATTATCTAAAGACTCCCAAGTTTCCATTTTTAGCAATAAGCAGAGGCAGGAACACAATGATTTCCATCCTGTATATATTTGCTCACCCTGAAGGGCCATAAGGACAGTAGTGTTCAAGATACAGCCCATTCTACTAATTAAATATGTAAATATACTGGGCAAGACAGGCCTTTTATTCCACCGCACATTCATTCAGTTGGCTGGGGCTTTTGAAGGCTGGGTTTGAAATTCCTGGTCCACCTTTGGTGGCTCACTCACTTTTCTCAGTTCCCTAAGATTAATTACAGTAGGGATAGGGAGGCTTCAAGAAAGAGGGAACAAGAGGAATGGAGGAGGAAGGTAGAGAGAAATGATCAGAGAGTGAGACAAAACTGGAAAAGGAGAGAGAATGGATGGATGGAAAGAGAGTGATTTCACAGGGAGACGAAGGGTGCAGGGTTGGTTTGAGCATTTTAGACAGGGCTATTCTGGATTCTTCAAAACTTCCCTGGTCACACTATAGAAGCTGGTATCAAGAAAGGCAGGACATGTCCAGCTGATCTTTCAAGATGGGTTTATTCAGAGGAAAGGTGATCCCATCAACTGCTCCAACATCCCTCAGCTTTCCCCAAATTAATTCGAATTCCCCACATTCCAAATACCTCATCACATTCCAAAGACACAGAAACATAGAGAAGGTGCAGCTAATCATGTGAGTGTTGTCTTTTTCACTTATACAATTACCACATACCTCTCCCCACAAAATGAAAGACTATTTATACTTTATATTAACATAACTTGCTGATTATATTGCAAAAATAACAAAACAAAGTCGCCCAATTTCATGTTATATGTTACAATGTGCCACCATTCCATGAATGATCTCATGAACTTTAGATCATAATCTTGAGATCACATAGCATATTCTCCCAAGTACTCAGGAACTCATATTGCTCTCTGCAATGTTTTCATTATGATTCCCTTTTTAGTTTCATTACTTTCTGTAATTCTACCGTCAACACTATTGGAACCAAATGTCGTCCCCCTATACATAATTACCCTATTCAAGTTCCATACACGATGATCATCTGCCCTGACAACATTGGTGAAGATCTTAATAACCTTAAGAGTTTTTGAGAACTTGCCACTCAAACCTTTGCCCACAGGTCTCTTGATCAGTGTCCAATCACAAACAGAAATTTTAGTTTCTTTCACTGAATTCCTCTTATCGCAGTGTCTTTTTTTTTCTCTAATTTTTGTGTCCTCCCTCCCTCAAACACCAGTAATCTTGAGTTGCATTCTTTTCCTAACGCAGACTCATATTGAGTCACCCATGTTGGTTCTACAACTGTGTTCTGATACCCTCCCTAGAACAACATATCTCTCGGCCACCTGGAAAATATGGCCCTCATTACGAACATGGCGGTCCGTTCCTCTCCACAGGCGGGGGCGGTAGAAACCGCCAACAGAGGAGCGGTCCAGACCGCCAAATAATGGTCCAAACGAAATACAAGCAACCCGCAAACCACCCACCACCAGGAGAGGAGTCCCGCCGACGACGGCAGAGTCCACCCACAGGCCATCGGAAAGGCCCAACCTGCCTATCAAATAATGAACCACCATTCCAGCGCCAGTTCCGGGGCAGGAACCACCGCCACACAAAGCCAGGTGGAAATGAACCAAATATAAGGAACCACGTACCGGAGTCCCACAGAATGTCCTGCGGCAGCCATGGATAGAGAGCTGCAGGTCATGCCAGCCCTGCTCCTTGCCTTATACCTACATTGCTGAGACCTCCGACGAAGAGGACGATGGTAAGTACTGCAACCTACGACACAAGGGAGGAAAGGGCACAGTTACATACCCACCCACTCCACCCATGCGGCAATGCCCCCCAACCTTTCGCAGCAGCACAAGTCATACACCCCACATCAAGAGGTACTTACCCAACCCAAGGCTAATGCAACTTGACCATAGTATATACAAAAGCCCCACACCCATAAAAAAGTTAAACAAATCACCAGGGTGTAACGGCGTGCAACCCAAACACAGGCCACACAGAAACTTTAATAAAAATCTCACTGAGCCAAACAGTGCAAACAGGTCCAATGGCCAGTCCGTAATGTCCCAATTGTCATGGGCCACAACGGGCCCCACCTGACTCCCACAAGTGCTGCGTACTCCACATCACGGGACACCATATGGGGATCCAGGCACCTCATGGAAGGGGGGCAGCGGGTGGTGGGTGTGGGGATTTTCGACAGGTGTGGGCCTTTGACTTTGTGTAGGGTGGAGGGGGTGAGCTTCTCCTTTGAATGGGGTGGGGGCTGTTTGGCTCGGGTTGAGCTGGATGGCCTAGGCTCTGTCCGGACCTTCTTCTTCTCTGGGGAAGGGGCACGGGAATGTGAAGGGTGGACCGGGGTGGGCTGTGATGTGGAAGGAGCGGAAAGGGCAAGGAGGTGGGCACGTTTGGGGAAAGACAGGGTGGGCCAGTGGGTTGGAAGAGGTCAGCACGGGATAGGAAAAGTTTTTGGGGAACAATTGGGGTGGGCGTGGGAGTGGAGGCAGAGGGAGTGGATGTATGGGGCGTAGGGGTGCAGGTGACTGCTCAGTATGCTGTGGTGTGGTGGATGTATGATGGGTGGGTGTGTTGGTACGTTTGTGTGTCTAGGGAGGTGGGGGGTGGACACAGTGGGAGAAGACAGACAGCTAGTGTGGATGTATGTTTTGTGGATGTCTGCAAGTCTGGTGAGTGTGCTGCATGTGTCAACTACAGTAGAGATGGTGAGTGCAGGTGTGGTGTATGGGGAGAATGTATGGCTGTCTGCAATTGTGGTAAGTGCAGTAAGAGGAGCAGTAACAGTGAGTGAAGGTGCAGTGCATGAGGGTGTGGATGTAGAGGGGACAGACAGGGAGGCGGGAGAGGTGGGCACACTGGGGGAAGTGGACGTTGTTGTTTGTGCAGGTGTCTGTTGGCTGTGTGAATGCTTGTGGTGGGAGGTGTGGTGCTTGTGTTTTGAAATGTGCTTCTTGTGTGCTAATGTACCTGTCAGCATGTCTGATTGTGTGCTTTGGACGGGTGAAGGGAGTGGGGTGGTAGAAGGGGTAGAGGAGGTTGGAGGGGAGACGGAATGGCCAGGAAAACTGGCTGCCGTCCGAGAGGAGGCCAGAGCCTGAAAAGATCTCTGTAGGGCAGACACAGCACCATGAATGCCATCCAGATAGGCATTTGTCTGCTGCACCTCTGATGCTAGCCCCTGGATGGCATTGACGATGGTTGTCTGCTCTACAGAGATGGTTCTCAGGAGGTAAATAGCCTCCTCTGTAAGGGCAGAAGGGCTGACTGGGGCAGGGGAGGAGGTGCCTGGGGCGAAGGAGATGCCCACCTTCCTGGGTGGGTGGGCATGGGCAACTCGGTGGGAGCAGAAGGGAGGGCGGTGATGGTATGAGGGGTGGCAGAAGATCTCACGGTAGTGGTGTGTACACTAGGGTCCGCAAGCTCCCTCGCCTGATGTTGATCCTGTACCAAACCAACACAAGAGAACAGGGATGGGGAGTCAAAACAGGAGAGACACTTGTAAATAGCTGAATACAGATACAGAATGGCCAGACATACACCCACCCAGCAAACACACCCAACAGGCAGCACCGTACACTATGCCCATGGCCATGCCCCTGACCATAATACTGCTCAACACCCATCCCCTGAAATACTTTAGGAGCAGAAGTAGGTAAAACCTGACAGGGACACCCCTACACCCTTTGGGGAACATACAGTAGATGGATACCAGTCAAATTCCCTGCCTCTAAGCAGAATGAGCTCTATTGCACACCCAGACATCCTTCCAGACTGAAGTATGGTCAATGAGTACTCACCCCCTTGTGACTGCTGTGCAGCCTTCAAGCGCACATCCAGGTCTGGGTACACCATCGCCAGGATCCCTTACATGAGGTGGGTCAGTGCCCGACGGGCACCCCTTCTATGCTGGGAGGACTTCCCCTGCTGGGCCTCACTGATCTTTCGCACCCAGCGCTCCAGGTCCTCCCACCTCTTTCGACAGTGGGTGCTCTGCGGGTTGTATACCGCCAGGGTCCGCACCTCCTTGGCGATGCCAATGTGCCCTCTTCTGGTGGGCGCTGACCTAGAAGGGCGACACAGAAATGGAACACAGAGGTCAGGCACTTGCACACTAGGAACAGCTGGCTAATTGTCCACTATGGGACGGACAGTACTCGCAGACATACAGGACAGTCGCACGCAGCATGCCATGCACCATGGCTCATGCAGGCTCAGAGGAGCACACATATGTCCAATCAACACCATCCATTACACACACAGTGCCCTCCAAACCCAGACTTACCTGTACCTCTGGCAGTCCATACAGTTTTGTGTAGAGGGGCAGGACCCCGTTCACTAGCTTCTCCAGTTCTTCCTGGTTGAAGGCCAGGGCCCTTTCCCCTGTACCACATGGCACATCCGTAGCCAGAGGCAGGTCACAGCAGTACACAGAGTGGAGTACCTGTCCGCACGAGATCAGGGAGTCAAGTGAACAAACGATGACGAATGTGGGTATGTTCCACGGAGGTATGCACCGTCACCGGCGGCGGCGATCATGATATGCCAGGATTCACCATTGGCATCCATGTTAGCCAATGACGGTGCGAACAGCGGTCAACACTGCCTTAGGCTGTGACGTTACCCGCTAGCGGTATGAGGTCACTTCCACAACGAAGGGGCAGATCTACAGTGGGAAGACATTTTGCCATCACCTACGGATCTAGAATTTCCTACTACTCACAATGCAGGGCCTACTAGCCACATGAAGCACCTAGGCCTCTCTGTCCATTCCGTATAGTAGCACACATGAATTACTCTGTTCCCTCCTAGTGATGTACATGTACATCTGTCGGGTAGCAGTTAATGTCGAGACACTACAATGAACAATGCAGTGCAGAAATGATGAGAAGTGTGCCTATGTATGTGTCTTCATCACTCCTTTTTGTAACCCCTATTAGGTACAGACCCTTCTGGCGAGGAAGGGCACCATCGGTGTACAGACCACTTGTGGATATGGGGACCATGGTGGAGCGTCAGATCATAATCACTTACAGACTCACAAATGCAACTATTCAGGACCTTTGTGCATTACTGGATCCTGCACTAACTCGTGGAAATCATAATCAGTATGCCATTCCAACTGAGGTGCAGGTGCTCTCCGCACTCCATTTCCTGGCCACAGGCTCATTTCAAGTGACAGTGGGCATGGGTTCTGGTTTCTCACAGCCAATGTTCAGCCAGGTACTGACAAGATTTCTGAATGCATTTGTACAACATCTGCAATCCTATGTGCGGTTTCCCCAAAGTACTGACCTACCTGCCATCAAGTCTGACTTCTATGCCTTTGCCAACATTCCCCATGTGATAGGTGCCATCAATGGCACCCACATAGCTATCATCCCCCCAAGAGTGAGTGAACAGGTGTATAGAAACAGGAAGAACTTTCACTCCATGAACATCCAATTAGTATGTACTGCAGACCAGTACATTTCACATGTGAATGCCATGTTTCCAGGTTCAGTCCATGATTCCTTTGCGTTGAGGAACAGTAGTGCGCCACAGAAGATGTAACAACTACAAGAGTACAGCAAGAGGACAAAGGGTGGATCATAGGTAAGTTTGCCTGTCACTAACTGACACATTGCAGAAAACCAGCCTGTCTGACTAAAGGACATAACAATGATGAGTCTGTATTGCACCATTTTGTAGGTGATTCTGGCTATCCAAACTTTCGTTGGCTCCTTACACCAGTGAGGAATCCCAGGATGGATTCAGAGAGGAAGTACAATGAGGCCCATGGACGTACTAGCAGGGTAATAGAGCGTACTATAGGTACTATAGGTCTCCTGAAGGTTAGGTTACGGTGTCTACATATCTCTGTGGGTTCCGTGGCCAATGGGCCTGATAAGGTGTGTAGAATAGTGGTGGTCTGCTGCATGCTGCACAATGTGGCTGTGAGATATTCTATACCCCCTCTTTGAGGTGGAGGGTGCTATAGCTCCTGATCAGCTACCTCAGAGAGGTGAGGAGAGTGATGGTGAGGATGAGGAAGGGGAAGATGTCAATTCCGGGAACCAACTGACACAACTCTACTTCCAATAACTGTATGGGACTTAAGCCTGCCATTGGGGTTAGTGACTAAAACTGTCAGTGTGCTCTGTCATATATGGGGGTTGGTCACTTCTGCATGGTACTGACTGAAAATATATGCATTCCCTCCTTGCCACCATTTGGGCACACAGTACTACCATCATGCACAAATTGACTATAAAGTTGTTCTCTGCCAGTTGCATCCATACTCCACTTTGTTCACAATTTAAGACATGGGACAGTGTTACAGGTGTGAAATGTGTTTTATTGGTAGAATTGAGTGAATTGTGCTATATACAGTGATGGGAGTCATAAGGGTTGGGGGTTCTCAAAACCAACTTGGTGGCAGCCTCGTTGGATGGTATTTGTGGGTCAATTTTGTCAAACAGTACTTCAAATTGCCCTCAGCTAAGTGTTGTTGGTGAATGGGTGAGATGGTTGCTTTGCATTAGTAGCAGAGTCAGTTGTTGGAGAGCTCCTTGTTTTTAGCTGGGTTTCCAGTGCCATACCTTGGCCTAAGAGTACGTTTGGGCACCTGCTGTGGAGCTTCTTGGGGGGCCATGGTTGGCCCTTGGGTTTCCTGGGAGGGTATTTCCTGGGATGTTTCTGCTGCTTGGGTCATCAGATGTTGGTTGTCCTGGGCTGTTGTGGGGGCCTCTTGTCCAGTGTGGGTGTCAGACTGTTTTTTTACCAACTGCAGTAGTGCTCCAGCAATGCTGGCCATTGTGGCATTGTGCTCTTTCCACTGCTCCATGGCCTGTTGGTGTTGTTCCTGCTGCATCCTCGAAGCATGGATTTTTTTGGGGGGACATGGTGACTGTGGTGGATGGCGTCAGGACTGGGGACGAGGGTGCTCCTCTGTTGTTCGATGTGCGTCTCCTGTATGCTGGCCTTCGCTGTCTGGCCTGGTTTTGTTGCAAGGGATTGTGGGGTGTGTCTGGGGGTGTTTTATGGGGTTCTGGACGTGTGTCAGGTGTGTGGGTGATACACCTGTCCAATGTGTGCACTTCTTGCTGTTGAGTCCACTTGCCGCCCGTGGCGTTCGGCACCACCAATGGTGGTCCGGCCTCCACTGTCTGCCGAGGTGATTTGTGCATCATTATCTGGAGGGTGGGATGTGGGTGTGCTTGGCAGTGGCGGGGTGGGGTGGGCCAGGATTCCCGCCGACAGAGTCATGGCGGGGAGTGGTGGACAGGGAATTTTTGGCAGGGTTAGGTTTTTCGTTCATTATATGGCGGGTTTCCCTTCACCGCCAACGGCGGGATTCTGTTCACCTCCGACACGGCGGTCGGCAGTCTTTTCCGGCATGTTCATAATGACCGCCTATGTCTTTGACTACTATGACATACGTTTCCTGGCTTTTGCCATGAACTGGTCCCAAAATGTCCAGAGCAACCTCTTTCCAAGGCCCTTTTGGATCACCAAGGGCTGCACACTAGGTTTCATCACCTTCTCCTTCATCACACACAATCTCTCACCAACCTCTCAATTTACAGAGCCATGCCTGGCCACCATCTTTGAGGATCATAACTTCTCTTTAGTCTTGAATGTTCCTTGATGACAAGTATGAAGCAGGCCAAACAACACCTTCCTGAGACTGGTGGAACTACTCTGGTCCCTCTGAATATCAGACCATTACTAGATGATAATACATCCTTTGCCCACCAATATTGTTCACACCTCTCAATGCCTTGTTTCCTGGGGACCCAACCTTCACACACCAGACTCATGACATCTTTGAGAATCTCATCTGACTCCACATCCAGTTGCCATCTCTTTTCTGAGCTAATTTTATCTCTCACCTCATAAACACATTTTATTTCATCACCACAATCTGTGGTTTAATTTAGATCAGTCTCTTCTTTGTGTAACACTCTGGATAAAACATCCACCATTTTTCCCCACACCTGGAATATATTTTATGTCAAGCTTGTATTCTTGCAAAGCCACCACCCATTTGATAATCCTGCTTGACACCACATCCACACCCTTCTTTTTAAATATCTTTCACAGGGGTTTGTGATCTGTTCTTGCCTCAACAGTTCCCTCTCTCCAAAACATTTTTGCCCAGCACACAACAAGTGCCTTTCTCTCTATATAACTGAGTATATGGTCTCAGCTCCCTTAAAACTGCACCAAATTAACATAATAGTGTTCTCCACCCTTTACCCATTGCTCCCTTCATGCTGGCACCCTTTGTTATAATGTTTTTTCTTTTGGGATCAAAGTTTTTCAACTTGACTTAGTCTGCTTTTTAATTCCAAAAATTCCCTATCACACACAATCAATTCATTTTTTCAACAGGTTCTTCATGTTCATGCTCAAATCAGCAAAATTCTGAATGAGTTCATTACAATACTCTACCATACTCAAAACTCTGAATAGTATTGACCAAACCTGCTTTTGAGACATTAACATTACCAGTGATGGTATGCCCCTAATAGTCTATGGAAATTGTCTCACATTTACATTTTGATGGTGAGATTGGAGTCACACAGTTATTTTCAAACCCACTCAACACAATCATTATGTTCGTCAACATTATTGCCAAAAACTAAGATGTCATCTTGGTAGATACATACTCCTTTAGCACTTGCCAAGACCCTTTCCATGGTCCTCTGGAATACTGGCACTGCAGGTATTTGACCAACCGGCAATCTGAGATACCTAAAAGTACCAAATAGTGTGAAGAATGCTGTCAACTCTTAGATGCATCCTCCAAGTCAATCTGGAAATATGCAGATGTTAAATCTAAAGTACTGAATACTTTTGCACCTCCTAGCAACAGCTGCAACTCAGGGATGCTGAGTAGCGAGTATCTATCAACAATCACGTTTTTATTAAGATGCCTCAAATCTACACATAACTTCAGAGTTCCATTTGACTTTCTAGCTGCAACAACAAGTGCCAACCACTCTGTTCCCTCTACCTCCTCAACTATTCCATCAGCCTTCAATTTCTCAAATTCAACATACATTTCTTCCTTAATGGCTATGGGAACATTCCTCACCTTGGCACAAAAGGGTTTCACACCCGAAACCAGTTTTATTTTGTGCCTTTAATTTTTCATGCAACCAAGACCATTCCTGAAAATCAGGGGAAACAATTTCTTCATATCTTCTAAAACATGACATTTGACTGTGTCTAGATTCCTACTTCATTTACACGTTGATTTCATTCTTTTAGCAAAAGAGGTGGATTGCTATTTGGATCCTACATTACTTCAAGATCGCACTGATGCAACCATCTATTTATGCTGCCACCCTTCATGGAAATATATACTTTGCCTGATACAAAGCATTGCTTATACTCGATTAACCCAACAAAGTATCCACAAAGCTTAATTGGCTGTCACCAAATGCATAGGGCTTGGTGTCAGGCTGACATAATGTTACGTTCTCCTTAAATTTTCATCATAAAACATGTTGGAGATTATAATAGTTTTTTCACCCAAATCAAAGAGAACCTTGTTTTTTTCTCCCTCAATTACTGTATCAATTGGGCTTGACCTCACTCTAGGCCTGATTGAGATCTCTGCTGTATTACAATCTCCATAGGATATGATGGGATCGTAATATGGAGGATGGGATGTCCATCACATTTGTGATGGACTATTCCCTTCAGCCAAGATCTAATTCAGGCAACTGTCTTCAACCTGTAACACTATTTACCCACATTCAAAATAAGTACTGTCATCTCCATCACTATTGCATGCTTTCAACTCTCTGATTCACTGTTTGGTTTTTCTCAGCTTGCACAATTGCACAGTGACCCTTCTTTTTTCATTACATACATGTGGCCATTAAGTGCAAGACAGGTTTTATCTTTGGCTAAGTGACCAGTTTTGTCACACCTGTACCACTTCTTAATCTTATCAGTTTTCTTATTATACTAATCTTCATTTTTCATTTCTTGTTTTTTAAATTCCTCATATTAGTGGGTATGCTTTGCTCCCTAGCAACATCTCTCTTAATTGCTTCAACACACTAAATTGAATGTTCAATCTTCCTCACCACTAATAACTTCCTCTAAGGTGGGATCGTCTTTCCTCCATAACTCCTCCCGTATCTCTCAATGGGCAGTGCAGGTGCCCCACCTGTGGCTCCCGGCCCTGGCTTTCCACCAGCCTTTTCATGACTGGGTCACCGCCATGAAAAGGCTTGCAGAAAGTGGTGTTGTAATCAGCCAGGCTGCGCTGACTTCACTGCCACCCTGGCTGGTCACAACTCCGACCACCATCACCCCATCGGGAACAATGTTCCTGGTGGGAACTGTGGTCTCTTGGTGGGTCCACCTGTCAGGGTTGCAATGTGGCAGTCAGAAGAACTAAAGTGGTGGTGGTCTGACTGCAACCGCAAGGCTGGTGGTCCTAAGGCCCTCTGTCTTTATTGCTGGAATAAATGCTCTCTTTTTATTGATGGATACCAGTTCTTCAATTGAGGCCACCTATTCTCTCTACTAGAATTTGTTTACTACAATTATGTTGCTCCCTCTTATCAAGATAATGATACTAACTTACTTTCTAGTCTCCAGTTTCAAATGCCTTCACATTTGAAGAGCTCATTACATTTTTACCTTCAGCTTTTTTATGTATGTATAATATATTCTTGTGCTAAATCTATTTAAAAAACAGTCGCACACGCCCTGAGTAGGAGTGGCAGAACCCTAGGGGTCCACGGACCACGGGTTAAGGAATACTGATTATTGGATTTTTTTAATTTTTTTTTAGTCAGTTACCTTTTTTTCAAATAAATGGTGTTTGGGCAATGTAGTTACAAGAATATTGTGATAAAGAAAACATAACCGACAGGAATATTGCAGATGATAATATTGTGTTTTAAAGCTGTCTTTAACATTGCTGCTAAAAATAGAGTGTGTAAAAATATTGTTATAAGTCATATTGTTTTTTCCAATATTTTCATAACATTACAAATAGTATTCATTGTTTAATGGTTTTTATGTTAGAATGCATTACATCTGTAGTTATGTTTTGTTTTTTTCATAGGAGAGTTTAAATAAATGTATAATTTCACAGCTTCGAAAAAGTTGTAAATATTGTTTTATTTTTAAATACTTTTTTTTTAACAGCAGAATATTGAGATTATGGGGGAAAAGGGTGGGGAGATGATATAATTTTAGGAAAAAATGCGCAGGTCTCTGTTCATGTCTTCTGCCTACTGGGGTGGAAATTCATCCCCCAGCAGGCTTTGCAGTGAAGGGAGGATAAGGCACCCAGTTGCTATAAAAGCACTTTGTCCCACAGCATGGGGTACGCAGGACTCTGTTCATGGCTTGTGCCTGCTGGGGTGGGACTTCATCCGCCAGCAGACTTTACAGTAAAGGAAGGAGGAGGCACGCAGGCACTACAAATTCACTTTGTTTAACCCCCAGCATGTGACGGGCAGGACTCTGTTTGTGCCTTGTGCCTGCCTGGGGGTCTTCATTCCCTATCAGGCTTTGCATTGAAGGGAGGAGGAGGCATCCAGGCACTACAAAGGCCGTTTGTTTCACCCACAGCTCAGGACGCTCATGGGGTACACTCGGGGCATGCCTCAGCATGTGCGTGGACAAAGACCAGGCCAACACTGGGCCCGTCAACGCCCATCAAAAGCTGAAGAAGGCCGTGGGACCAAGCCCTTTTCATTCTCTTGCACGTACTGATTTTAGCTCAATGGGTGGTTGTGGTGGGAGATTAAAAGTACTTTGGGCTGAAAATGGATAAAAGAAAGGTAACCTTACCAGCTTCGATGTCACCTGTGGGTCCTATTAGCTCCAATCCCCGCACTACCATGGATGAATTCCTCCAGCGGGTGGTAGGAGTATTAAATAAAGAAATCAAAACTGTAGGAAGGAAGGCTATCCCTGTCCTCACCCACAGCTGTGGAGGGATCACAATCCCCTAATGAGGAGTATCGAGGAACACCAGCATTGACATATATGCTGGATGATGCATCTTTCAAAACATTGCCTGAAGGTCATGTAAGCCCCCCACCTGTCCCCGCAGTTAGAGAGGTTTGCTCAGAAGCTGCCAAATCAAGACGTGGCAAAAGAAAAGGGACGGAGGGTTGCTCGTGAGCAAGAAAATACCATTTGCCAATTCAAAATCACTTGCAGGCCCCTGATCAAAATAGGCCACAAAATGCAGCATGTTGGGAACTGGATGCTACCAGTGATATTTTGAGATCACAGCCAATGTGCTCTGGCTTTTGTACTTTTTTAAATGAAGCCCAAGCTCTGATTATATCACTTCTGACTAAGATCGAAGAGCATCTTTCTGCCTTGCATAAGGACTTAAACAAGCATGCTCAGTTTCTGGTGTTTGTAGTCACTTATCAACAGTTACAGGAAGTAACCCAGCCCGGAACCAGAGCAAACCGATGTTCTGGTCCTTATATATGATAACAGACACCCTGACAGACATGAAAATGATGAACAACCTGGGGGGAGAAAGAGGAAGGCTATAAACCCCTCAAACCAACAGGATTGTGCAGGGGGCATCTCAGTACATCAGCCTAGACATAGCAAACCTGAAAGGCCTGTAGAGGCTGGGACATCAGAGCCTCTAGAGCCCTTGTGAAGAACAATGTCAAGGATAGATACCTAGCAGCTGCTGCCTCAGGCCTCCCCTTATGTTATTATATTGAAAGATATTCCACCCCTCAATAGTGGACAAATTGAAAACCATGATCAATTAAAAACAAGGTGATTCATTGGTTGAATAAGAACCTGGCCAATCAGCAAGTAAGTCACAACTACTTAAATAATGTTCAGAGGGTGGATTGGGTGGGCACTATCCTGAAAGGAGATACTGCTGACTGTGTTGTGGTCAACTTTAGGGGTATAGAGATGGCAAGTCAGATTTTATTTGATTTAGAATATTCCGGGCATCTAACAACCTGCATTGAATCAATCTCAAATAGATTTGATGCCTTTGCCAACTTGGACAAAATTTATTGACTCACACCAGCTCCAAATGAAGCCCAAACTGACTCCCAGAGCAAAGCCCCTCCTCATCATAACACAAGGACAAATGATTGTGCCGCACTACAAACTGTTATTGGAGCAGGGTGCCCATTGATCTCAAGGAACATAGCTGGGTTGGCAATACTGGTTTCAATTTTGATGCCTGCAAAAAAAGTATCCAGGGTGTGGTCATCTCCCTATTTCCATCTCCCTATTTTTAGTGATTTTACTGTCTTGATGGGGTTAACTTAATATCTTGGTGATAAAATTCTATATTAATAAATTTAAGGACACCTATGTGGAGCCTGTTGATCATTTTGAAAATGTTGTGTTGTCCTTCTTAACAAATTTGAAACGTTAAACAATGTTGCTTTGGGTTGGGTATTTTAATTAAAAAATTGTGTGAGTTAAATGTTAAACGGGTGTGTGGTATAGTGGGCATTGAAGAACAAAATTGTACTCATGTTTCATATTCATCGTACTGGGGTGCTTCATACGGTCTTATCTTAAGACTTGTTTTAGTTCCAGAAAAATTTGATACCTTCTGAGAGGGAAGGAACCTTACCTCCCACATATACAGGATGTAACCCGGGCAGTACTATTGATTTATTTTTATGTCCCATGATTTGTTCCCCCTCTTCCAGGACTTAAAGGTTCAAACACACTCCATGAGTGACAATTACCCATCAGTTTTATCTCTCTGCCTTGAGGTAAAGGCGGCTTATGTGGACAAGTATGATAGTAAGATGGTCACAAGTAAAACAGACCAAAAAAAAAATGGGACAAGATAAATCCTGAATAATTTTTAAATCAGCTGTTCATCGACAATACCCATCTTATTTTTGCATGCATTACTGAGGATCCCCCAGGCCAGGTTCTACAACTGGGCTATGCCCTGCCATATCACAAAAGCTTTCTATAAAAAAGTGAAAAACACTTATAGAGGTGGTTCACCGCCGATTGTTCAGTAGCCCATAAGAAGTTGAAACCCTTTCTGCAAATTTCACCCCGCCCAGTAGAACGAGTTAGGCTGGCTAAACATTTATACAAATGGTGACCCATAAAAAGGGAAAAGGAGATCAGGGCATATGCATGAGATGACTTAGAAAAGGCTTTTCTATGAAGAGGCAATATGCTTTTCTGGAGCATAATAAATAGGCCTCACTTTTCTGATGCTAGCGCCCCAAAAATAGAATCATTGATCTCTGCTGAGAAATGGGTGTTCCATTTTGCTGCCATCTTTCACAGTGAGACCACTGCCCTAATTCCTACATCTCCATACACTGAAATAACAAAGGATGGATCTGAAATTTTGTCTGGACCTTTAAGGTTTGATGTCAAGGAAGTGGAGACCACTATTAAAAAAAGTACTCAGGGAAAGCTCCAGGTCTGGAGGTGGTTCCAGTCGATGTCTATAAGTCAAATAAAGGACTGTGGGCCACAATGTTAATGAATGTTTTCAGGGATGTGCCTGTGGGATATATTCCTGGTTCATGGAAACATGCAATAATCGTCCCAATTTATAAAAAAGGTGATAGATTTCCCTAATGTGCTTTAGACCAATCTCCTTGGTTGACTCGAGCATCAAGATCCAGGGTAGAGTGTTACTGTAACGCCTGGAAAACTGTGTATCAGAAAATAACTTACTGTCAAGTGTTCTATTTGGCTTCAGACTGGGGTTTGCACATTCGACCAGTGCCACAATTTTGTCGTTGGTATTGAGCAAGTATGTTTTATCAAAAAGGGGTCACTCCAGATGGCCTTTATTGACTCATCATCTGTGTTTTATCTAGGTAATCATCAAAAACTCTGGTCCTTGTTGTATGGGATGGGAGTAGAGCCAAACCTCTTGGCATTACTTAAGGGACTACATTAGGATCTGTTGATGAAAGTGCAATTTGGGCCTCAGGATGAATTTACCCCTTTTGTAAAGGTTATGTGGGGTGTGAGGCAGGGATGTATGCTCACCCCTTTTTTATTTCTATTGTATACAAACAGAACTTTTCAGCACTTTTTCAACAACTTAGTAAAGATATTCTCTACATGGGGGCCCACCAGATTATGGTTCTACTGTCTGCAGACAATGCTGAGCTTGTTGCTGCAGAGCAAATGGTCTGCAAATCCTCTCAGATGGATTCTCAAAATAAATGTCCAAATTGGATCTTAAAATAAACCGTGGTAAACTTTTTGTTAGGATATTTGGGCCCAGTAATACAAAGTCCAAAACATAAATGATAGGGGCACGGTACTTGTGAAGGTGCAAATTTTTTATTATTTGGGGATTCTGTTTAGCTCTGCCCTGGCTTGGAAGCAACTTTAACTGTAAGGACAATTTGCTTCAAAAATAATATTGAAACACTTTTTAGATTTGCCCAGAAACTAGGCCCAAAAACTATTAACAGGTTCTGTGCCGCGGACGTAATGGTTACGTCCTTGGCACACAGCCCAGAGGGAGTGCTCTCGCTACCTCTGTGTGCTTCCCCCCAAAGGCAGGGATGGAAGGGGAAGCCCTTCCCCTTCCACCCCCATCCCCCCACCCCCCATAATGACGTCAGCGCGCGATCGTGCGCTGACTTCATTACAGGGTGCCGGTCGCACAGGAAGTCATTTGCTTCCTGTGCGGCGACAGAGGAAGAGGTGAGTTTCTCTTCCAGGTGGGTGGGTGGTTTGCAAAAAGAGGCACCGAGGGAAAGGAAAGGGTTTTCCTTTCCCCCGGTGTCTCTTTGAGCATTCCTGCTGCCCGAACGCATTGCGATCGGGCAGCAGAAATGCCGACTAGACGCCAGGGATTTTTTTTTTGGTTATGATGTGTGTTTTGAGTGTCGGGGAGCGGCCCCTTGGGCAAGGGTCGCTCCTCTTTTGGGGGCAAATTATTAATAGCCATTTCTGCCCCCCTTGGGGGCAGATTGGCCTACTATTTTAGGCTGATCTGCCCCCAAGGGGGGCAGAAACCACTGGAACGCTAGGGATGTTTTTATTTTTGTTTATTTATGTGGGGGGTGCCCCCTTGGGCAAGGGGCGCCCCCCCAAGGGGGCATAGAACTGTTGGCCTTTTCTGCCCCCTTGGGGGCAGATCGGCCTATTTTTTTTAGGTCCATCTGCCCCCAAGGGGGGCAGAAGCCACTTAGGCACCAGGGATTGTGTGTTTAGTGGATGGGGGGGTAGCCCCTTGGGCTAGGGTTGCTCCCCTATGGGTGGCATGTCTTTTATCAGCCTATTATTTTTAGGCAGATCTGCCCCCAAGGGGGGCAGAAACCACTAGAACGCCAGGGATTTTTTTTATATGTTTATTTTTGTGGGGGGGCGTCCCCTTGGGCAAGGGGCTCCCCCCCCAAGGGGGGCATTGATCTGTTGGCCATTTCTGCCCCCCTTGTGGACAGGTGGGCCTAATTTTTTTAGGCCCATCTGTCTCCAAGGGGGGCAGAAGCCACTTAGACAACAGGGATAGTATGTGTGTGTTTTAGTGGATGGGGGGGCCCTTGGGCAAGGGTCGCCCCCCCTTTCTGGGACCCATGTACCACAGCCATTTCTGCACCCCTTGGAGACAGATCGACCTATTATTTTTAGGCTGATCTGCCCCCAAGGGGGGCAGAAACCACTAGAACGCCAGTTTTTTTTTTTATATGTTTATTTTTGTGTCCCCTCGGGCAAGGGGCGCCCCCCCAAGGGGGGCATTGACCTGTTGGCCATTTCTGCCCCCCTTGGGGGCAGATGGGCCCATTCTTTTAGGCCCATCAGCCCCCAAGGGGGGCAGAAGCCACTTAGATACCAGGGATACTGTGTGTGTGTGTTAGTGGATGAGGGTGTCCTTGGGCAAGGGTCGCCCCCCCTTTTGGGGGCACATTACCAAGGCCATTTCTGCACCCCTTGGGGACAGATCGGCCTATTTTTTTCAGGCCCATCTGCCCCCAGAAGCCACTTAGGCACCAGGGATAGTGTGTGTGTGTGTGTGTTTTTTTTTTTTTTGTTTGGGGGCTGTACCTTTGGGCAAGGGTCGCTCCCAATGGGGACACACTACTAAAGGTATTTTCTGCCCTCCTTGGGGCAGATAGGCCTATTTTTTTAGTAGGCCCATCTGCCCCTATGGCAGAATCCACTTAGGCACCAATTTCTAAACGTTTGATGGTGGGGTGTTTGTCAACTGATGTAGTATTTGCATTTGTGATAAAAAATGTTTTCCTCCTTTTTGTTCTAGTTCAAAGCTTTTGCTTTATTTGCTGTGGCTCCTTGCGGTTTTGGCGGTGGTTGACCTGAAGTTTGCATAGTTGCATGTTTTAGGTAAGTAAAAACAATTTGTTGTTGCCATGCATGAATGACATGTTTGTAGGGGGTGTACTAAATGCAGGATTGTGTGTGAAATTGTCCTTAGATTTGTGCACAATGATATTTGTTTTGTCTTATTTCTAATTTGCTTTTCTTTCTTTCTTTTTAGTGGGATATCATTGGTGATTGCTGTGTCTGTGCAGAGTAGTTGCTGGTGATTCAAGCTTTTTCCGGCAAGTGAGCGGTATAGTTTTTGAGTTTATAACTCTTACTAATAAAGCTACACTTTGTTACTTATCTTACACAGTGCTGGTTGTTGGTGGTGAATTTGTCCAGTTAATTTTAGTAGGTAAGATCATGGCTAGCCGCAGGATGACCGCTCAGCAGGTGGTTGGTATGCTTTTTGAGTCATTGTCTGATCATGATTATGAGACGGACTCTGCATCTGAGGCAGAGGAGGAAGTGAGAGATTCTGGCAGTGATGTTTCTGTTGGAGAGGAATCTTCTGATGAGGAAGCCACACTCAGTGCAGATGAAGGGCCTGTTTTAGAGGAGGACACTGATGTGCCATTAGTGCAGCAACCTGGGGCTGAAAGGTTTCCCGTTACAACACCTGATCTCTGGGTTGCCCCAAACATGGAACAGCCAGAGTTGCTTGCCTTTACTGGTCTCCCGGGGTGTAGCGCCAATACAGAGAACTTTTTGCCTGTCAATTTCTTTGAGTTATTCATGGATGACGTGTTTTTGGAAGAGATTGTTGAGCAGACGAATTTGTATGCGGAGCAGCATTTGAGGGACAACGCTGCTAGACTTAGGCCACACTTTAGAGCTGCCCAGTGGATTCCCACAAATTTGGAGGAGATACAATAGTTTTTGGGTTTGAGTTTTTTGATGGGGTTGATGAGGAAGCTGTCACTGGCTTCTTATTGGTCTTCTAGTCCCTTGATGGCAACAGCTATATTTCCTGCGACCATGAGTCGTAATCAGTATTTGCTTCTTCTTTGGATGCTGCATTTTGTTGACAATGCATTAGCCTTGCCACAAGATTACCCAGATTCTGACCGTCTTTTTAAGATTAGGCCTGTCCTTGATCATTTTGTAGATCGGTTTTCAGAGGTCTATGTTCCAGGCAAAGAGATAAGTGTGGACGAGTCTTTGGTCCTCTTCAAGGGTCGTTTGGTTTTTAGGCAGTACATTCCTAGCAAAAGGGCACGATATGGAATTAAATTGTATATGCTGTCTGAAAGTAGTACAGGATATGTGTATAGTTTCCGTGTCTACACTGGTAGGAATTCCAATATTGACCCCCCTGGTTGTCCTCCCACTTTTGTAGCCACTGAGAAAATTGTGTGGGATCTTGGTAGACGACTGTTCAACAAAGGTCACCATTTGTACGTAGATAACTTCTACACTGGAGTGCAGTTGTTCAAGGAATTGTTTAAAGTGGACACTGTTGCTTGTGGCACAATTTGTTGTAACCGGAAAGGCTATCCAAGGGAGCTTGTTTGTAAACAACTTGAGATGGGACAGTGCTGTGCCTTGCGGAATGATGAGCTGCTAGCTTTGAAATTTTCAGACAAGAGGGATGTCTTAATGCTAAGTACGATCCATGATGAGAGTACTTCCCCAGTGACTGTTTGGGGCCAGGTTGCTGAAGTGTGCAAACCTGTGTGCATTTTAATTTATAATAAGCACATGGGAGGTGTAGATAGAGTTGATCAGAGGTTGGAACCTTATATGCTATTCGTAAGTCTTACTTTTGGTATAAAAAGTTAGCAATTCACCTCTTCCACTTAGCAACCTTTAATGCCTTTATTGTGTTTAGGGATAGGTCTCCAGAGTAAAAGATGACATTTGTGAAATTTCAGAAGTCAGTGATAGAGAGCCTTATTGTGGTGGAACAGGCCAGAGTTCCTAGAGAAGCAGTGGTGGAGGATGTGGCTAGATTGAAAGATCACCATTTTTGCTGAGCACATTCCTCCCACACCCAAAAAAGACTTTTCAGCTAAGAAATGTAGAGTGTTTTCGAAGAGGTATCCGGAGGGAGACTCGAATGTACTGCCCAGAATGTCCTTCAAAGCCTGGGCTGTGTGTGGGTGGTTGTTTTAAGAATTACCACACCCAGAAGAATTACTGGGAACAACCATGAGTGTAAACTCATGTCTGTTTTGTATTTTCATGTGTTCAGTTTCATGGTTAGCATTTCTGTCATGTACTTAGTTAGAGCTTTTGTGTTTGTAGTTTTGTAATTATTTCTACTTAGTTAGGGGTTTCTCTGTTTAAAAAAAAAAAAAAAAAAAATTATGCCATTGTGTGTGGAGTGGGGCTTGGCTGAGGGTGTACATAGTGTATATATTGACTTGCTGTTGGCTACTGCAACACACTGCCAGCCAAACACCAGTCCACACACTCCCATCAGCTGGTGTGATTGTTGTATCAGGCATGTCGGCGTATGTAAGTGATGGGCCCTTGAGTGGCGCTGTCTGTCGATGTGAGTGTTGTAATGTGCTGGGCCCGTGGCTGGCGGTGTGAATGGTCTTGTGCGTGTCATGTATGAAAGGTGTATGAATGGACTGTAAAGTGATTGGTGCCTTGTTGCGGCTTTACAGCTCACAAGCTGTGAGTCATTGGTTCAGTTTTTTGCCTTTCAGTTATTAGCAGTTCATTTCATTTTTGTGAAATCTCTTGTTAATAATATTTGATCCACTGAACCATCACTCACCCTCGTGCCAAATCCAACCAGTGTGTGTGGTAAAAATGACAAAACCTTCTCTTCTGTAATCAGGCGTCGCAGCACACCTGTGACAAGCTAGGTGCCTCGGGTGGGACCCCGATGATGAAGCATGCCACCAACTTGGTTGGTGGGTGAGGGGTCTTTTTCACATAACCTAAGTGTGTTTCTTTTCACAATTTTAGTGTTTGGCACATCACAGGCATATGTGGACACATCAAAATGATATATTACAAAACCACCTGTGTTTGGGGGGGAGGGGGCACCTATGTTTTTGGTCCTGGGTGCGGCCTTCATCTAGGGAAACCTACCAAACCCAGACATTTTCTAAAACTAGACACCCCAAGGAGTCCAGGGAGGTGTGGCTTGTGTGGATCCCCCAACATTTTCTTACCTAGACTCCTCTGTAAACCACAAAATTTGCTTAAAAAAGCATATTTTCCTGACTTTTCTTAGTAGGATAACCGCTCCAGCACAAAATTCATACTCCCCAGTGTTCCCCTCAGTCTCCCAAGTAAAATGACACGTCACTTATGTGGGTCCCCAAAGCAGAGTCAGCCTAAAGATGTATAAAAGAAGAATATGTCCTTATAAACTTGCTGTACTATCCCCTCTATCTCTACAAGTTTTGGGCCTTATTCTGTTGCAGGCACCTGGCCCACTCACACATGTGAGGTATCATTTTTACTGGGACACTTGGGGGAACGCTGGGTGGAAGGAAATTTGTGGCTCCTCTCAGATTCCAGAACTTTCTGTCACCGAAATAAGAGGAAAATGTGTTTTGTTAGCCAAATTTTGAGGTTTGCAAAGGATTCTGGGTAACGGAAACTGATCAGAGCCCCACAAGTCACCCCATCCTGGATTCCGCTAGGTCTCTAGTTTTCAAAAATGCACAGGTTTGGTAGGTTTCCCTAGGTGCCGGCTGAGTTAGAGGCCAAAATCTACAGGTAGGCACTTTGCAAAAAACAGCTCTGTTTTCTGTCAAAAAATGGGATGTGTCCACATTGTGCTTTGGGGCATTTCCTGTCGCGGGCGCTAGGCCTACCCACACAAGTGAGGTATCATTTTTATCAGGAGACTTGAGGAAACGCTGGGTGGAAGGAAATTTGTGCCTCCTCTCAGATTCCAGAACTTTCTGTCACCGAAATGTGAGGAAAATGTGTTTTTTTAGCCAAATTTTGAGGTTTGCAAAGGATTCTGGGTAACAGAACCTGATCAGAGCCCCACAAGTCACACCATCTTGGATTCCCCTAGATCTCTAGTTTTCAAAAATGCACAGGTTTGGTAGGTTTCCCTAGCTGCCGGCTGAGCTAGAGGCCAAAATCTACAGGTAGGCACTTTGCAAAACACAGCTCTGTTTTCTGTCAAAAAATGGGATGTGTCCACGTTGTGGTTTGGGGCATTTCCTGTCACGGGCGCTAGGCCTACTCACACAAGTGAGGTATCATTTTTATCGGGAGACTTGGGGGAACGCTGGGTGGAAGGAAATTTGTGCCTCCACTCAGATTCCAGAACTTTCTGTCACCGAAATGTGAGGAAAATGTGTTTTTTTAGCCAAATTTTGAGGTTTGCAAAGGATTCTGGGTAACAGAACCTGGTTAGAGCCCCACAAGTCACCCCATCTTGGATTCCCCTAGGTCTCTAGTTTTCAAAAATGCACAGGTTTGGTAGGTTTCCCTAGGTGCTGGCTGAGCTAGAGGCAAAGATCTACAGGTAGGCACTTTGCAAAAAACAGCTCTGTTTTCTGTCAAAAAATGGGATGTGTCCACGTTGTGCTTTGGGGCATTTCCTGTCGCCGGTGCTAGGCCTACCCACACAAGTGAGGTATAATTTGTATTGGGAGACTTGGGGGAACGCTGGGTGGAAGGAAATTTGGCCTCTTCTCAGATTCCAGAACTTTCTGTCACCGAAATGTGAGGAAAATGTGTTTTTTTAGCCACATTTTGAGGTTTGCAAAGGATTCTGGGTTACAAAACCTGGTCAGAGCCCCACAAGGCACCCCATCTTGGATTCCCCTAGGTCTCTAGTTTTAAAAAATGCACAGGTTTTGTAGGTTTCCCTAGGTGCCGGCTGAGCTAGAGGCCAAAATCTACAGGTAGGCACTTTGCAAAAAACAGCTCTGTTTTCTGTCAAAAAATGGGATGTGCCCACGTTGTGTTTTGGGACATTTCCTGTCACGGGCGCTAGGCCTACCCACACAAGTGAGGTATCATTTTTATCGGCAGACTTGGGGGAACGCTGGGTGGAAGGAACTTTGTGCCTCCTCTCAGATTCCAGACCTTTCTGTCACCAAAATGTGAGGAAAATGTGTTTTTTAAGCCACATTTTGAGGTTTGCAAAGGATTCTGGGTTACAAAACCTGGTCAGAGCCCCACAAGGCACCCCATCTTGGATTCCCCTAGGTCTCTAGTTTTAAACAATGCACAGGTTTGGTAGGTTTCCCTAGGTGCCGGCTGAGTTAGAGGCCAAAATCTACAGGTAGGCACTTTGCAAAAAACAGCTCTGTTTTCTGTCAAAAAATGGGATGTGTCCACATTGTGCTTTGGGGCATTTCCTGTCGCGGGCGCTAGGCCTACCCACACAAGTGAGGTATCATTTTTATCGGGAGACTTGGGGAAACGCTGGGTGGAAGGAAATTTGTGCCTCCTCTCAGATTCCAGAACTTTCTGTCACCGAAATGTGAGGAAAATGTGTTTCTTTAGCCAAATTTTGAGGTTTGCAAAGGATTCTGAGTAACAGAACCTGATCAGAGCCCCACAAGTCACACCATCTTGGATTCCCCTAGATCTCTAGTTTTCAAAAATGCACAGGTTTGGTAGGTTTCCCTAGGTGCCGGCTGAGCTAGAGGCAAAGATCTACAGGTAGGCACTTTGCAAAAAACAGCTCTGTTTTCTGTCAAAAAATGGGATGTGTCCACGTTGTGCTTTGGGGCATTTCCTGTCGCCGGTGCTAGAACTACCCACACAAGTGAGGTATAATTTGTATTGGGAGACTTGGGGGAACACTGGGTGGAAGGAAATTTTTGCCTCCTCTCAGATTCCAGAACTTTCTGTCACCGAAATGTGAGGAAAATGTGTCTTTTTAGCCACATTTTGAGGTTTGCAAAGGATTCTGGGTAACAAAACCTGGTCAGAGCCCCACAAGGCACCCCATCTTGGATTCCCCTAGGTCTCTAGTTTTAAAAATGCACAGGTTTTGTAGGTTTCCCAGGTGCCGGCTGAGCTAGAGGCCAAAATCTACAGGTAGGCACTTTGCAAAAAACAGCTATGTTTTCTGTCAAAAAATGGGATGTGCCCACGTTGTGTTTGGGTATCATTTTTATCGGCAGACTTGGGGGAACGCTGGGTGGAAGGAACTTTGTGCCTCCTCTCAGATTCCAGAACTTTCTGTCACCAAAATGTGAGGAAAATGTGTTTTTTAAGCCACATTTTGAGGTTTGCAAAGGATTCTGGGTAACAGAACCTGGTCAGAGCCGCACAAGTCACCCCATCATGGATTCCCCTACGTCTCTAGTTTAAAAAAATGCACAGGTTTGGTAGGTTTCCCTAGGTGCTGAGCTAGAGGCCAAAATCTACAGGTAGGCACTTTGCAAAAAACAGCTCTGTTTTCTGTGAAAAAATGGGATGTGTCCACGTTGTGTTTTGGGGCATATCCTGCGCGGGCGCTAGGCCTACCCACACAAGTGAGGTACCATTTTTATCGGGAGACTTGGGGGAATGCTGGGTGGAAGGAAATTTGTGGCTCCTCTCAGATTCCAGAACTTTCTGTCACCGAAATGACAGGAAAAAGTGTTTTTTTAGCCAAATTTTGAGGTTTGCAAAGGATTCTGGGTAACAGAACCTGGTCAGAGCCCCACAAGTCACCCCATCTTAGATTCCCCTGGGTCTCTAGTTTTCAAAAATGCACAGGTTTGGTAGGTTTCCCTAGGTGCTGGCTGAGCTAGAGGCCAAAATCTACAGGTAGGCACTTTGCAAAAAACAGCTCTGTTTTCTGTGAAAAAATGGGATGTGTCCACGTTGTGTTTTGGGGCATTTCCTGTCACGGGCGCTAGGCTTACCCACACAAGTGAGGTACCATTTTTATTGGGAGACTTGGGGGAACGCTGGGTGGAAGGAAATTTGTGCCTCCTCTCAGATTCCAGAACTTTCTGTCACCGAAATGTGAGGAAAATGTGTTTTTTTAGCCAAATTTTGAGGTTTGCAAAGGATTCTGGGTAACAGAAACTGGTCAGAGCCCCACAAGTCACCCCATCTTAGATTCCCCTAGGTGTCTAGTTTTCAAAAATGTGCGTGTTTGCTAGGTTTCTTCAGATGCCGGCTGAGCTAGAGGCCAAAATCCACAGCTAGGCACTTTGTAAAAAAACAGCTCTTTTTTCTTTCTGAAAATGTGATGTGTCCACGTTGTGTTTTGGGGCATATCCTGTCACGGGCGCTAGGCCTAACCACACGAGTGAGGTATTATTTTTATCGGGAGACTTGGGGGAACATAGAATAGCAAAACAAGTGTTATTACCCCTTGTCTTTCTCTACATTTTTTCCTTCCAAATGTAAGACAGTGTGTAAAAAAGACATCTATTTGAGAAATGCCCTGTAATTCACATGCTAGTATGGGCACCCCGGAATTCAGAGATGTGCAAATAACCACTGCTCCTCAACACCTTATCTTGTGCCCATTTTGGAAATACAAAGGTTTTCTTGACAGCTATTTTTTACTCTTTATATTTCAGCAAATTAATTGCTGTATACCCGGTAGAGAATGAAAACCCACTGCAGGGTGCAGCTCATTTATTGGCTCTGGGTACCTAGAGTTCTTGATGAACCTACAAGCCCTATATATCCCCGCAACCAGAAGAGTCCAGCAGACGTAACGGTATATTGCTTTCCAAAACTTGACATTGCAGGAAAAAGTTACAGAGTAAAACATAGAGAAAAATTGCAGATCTTTTCACCTCAATTTCAATAAAAAAAAATTCACTTGTTATTTTCTGTAGGAAACCCTTGTAGGATCTACACAAATTACCCCTTGCTGAATTCAGAATTTTGTCTACTTTTCAGAAATGTATCGGTTTCTGGGATCCAGCATTGGTTTCATGCCCATTTCTGTCACTGACTGGAAGGAGGCTGAAAGCACAAAAATCGTAAAAACGGGGTATGTCCCAATAAAATGCCAAAACTGTGTTGAAAAATTGGTTTTCTGATTCAAGTCTGCCTGTTCCTGAAAGCTGGGAAGCTGGTGATTTTAGTACCGTAAACCCTTTGTTGATGCCATTTTAGGGAAAAAACCACAAGCCTTCTTCTGCAGCCCCTTTTTCCCATTTTTTTGAAAAAAAACGAACTTTTCACTGTAGTTTGGCTAATTTCTTGGCATCCTTCTGGGGAACCCACAAAGTCTGGGTACCTCTAGAATCCCTAGGATGTTGGAAAAAAAGGACGCAAATTTGGCGTGGGTAGCTTATGCGAGCAAAAAGTTATGAGGGCCTAAGCGCGAACTGCCCCCAATAGCCAAAAAAAGGCTCGGCACAGGAGGGGTAAAAGGCCTTGCTGCGAAGGGGTTAAAGAGCTGCCATTCCTGTATAAAACTAAATACATTTTAGCTGGCTCCTATAGGGCAGACATATGGGGCTATGCAAATGTGGAACATTTACAAAAGGTTGAAAATGTGTTTTTTAGGAGATTATTGCGGGTTCTTCAGGGCTTGGCAAACTTGATTTGCCATGAAGAACTGAGGCTTCCCTATCTAGTGAACCTACTAAGACTTGCTCCTCTACCTTAATGGGTCAAGGTATGGCTAAACCCAGAGTCCTCATTGATGTGTGCTTGTATCTCTGATTGTTTAAGTCTAGCAAGGTAGATTTATATTGCCTGGCTGTCCTACCTCAGGAGGACCATTGAAGCTATAGGTCCAAAAGATCTGTATAACAATCCGTTCACCATGTCTTCAAAGACAAAAGCTATAGTAAAAGATAAATTCTTATGTTATTATTCCAACATCAGATTAAGGAAAGCCTAAAGCATGCCTGCACTGATAAGATACGTCTCTCTGTCAACAACAGATGTCATGGAACCATACCTGTCCTGAGTGACTAAACCTTTTTATCATCAATACCGCTCACTTTTTTGAATAATTATGACCTATGTGGTTGTGGCTTTCCCCACTCAATATTGTTGGTTGCACGACCTACCCCTGTGAAGGTGTGTCTATTTTTCAGTACAAAATACACAATTTGTTTTGCTATTCTGCTCCTCATATGAGGCCCCAAGGTATGGATTCCTGTTACCTATATTGCGGTGAGGAAATATAAGAACCCACTAGGATGGTTTATGTTATTTACAGAGGTTGGGAATGAAGTTGTATGTTGGGCTGTTTTGTACTTTTTTGCAGAACATTGGTGGCATTGAGAAAGAGATATGAACATGTTATCCTGGACTAGCAGATAAAGTCCACACCTTTTATACATCTTGATATACTAGTGATACTCCTTCTGATCCTGTATGTTTTTAATTATTTACACCTATGTCTGTGGGCCTTGAAAGTCATGGCTAATGATAGGGTATCTTAAACAACCTGATATGTAAATTATTTTGTAAGTGTCCATTGTTTTGTATGTTTTTACTCATTTATTATATTTATTTATTTGTTATATGTATGTTGCTTTACTGCTGAAATGTGATTTTGTTTTTTAATTGCATTCTTTTATGGATTCTTGTAAATCCAAATAAAGACATTACGAAGAACAAACAAAGGATACAATATTTGTACATTTAATTGTTGTTAAACTTAATTTTTTTAAATGTAATGTTATATTTTAGATTAGTTAACATGATATATTTGAAATTTCTGGAAGTACTGGACTCTCCATGAAAATATGTGCACATTTCAAAGGATGTGCATAGAAGGAACTTCGCCACATAATGGTGCTTGTCTGTCTACAGTCTATTTTTTTATCTAAGCACATATATTTATGTAATTTATGCTTTACATGATTCTGTGTCACATGCTACTTATTTACATATTTCGAAGGTTGTCCCTGTTTGTACAATAAATGGAACAACACAGTGATGTCATCAATGATGTAATTTGAGATGTCATGACTGATATTATCAATGATGTCAATAAACATGTCATGGGTGATGTAATATGTGACGTCATAAGAAGTGCGTGGCAGGGCACATGTTGTGGTTAGCTCAAATAACAATGACTAGTGAATTTCAGGAGTTTTTTTTATTTAAAATGGTATGTTTTAAGTGGCATTTTCACCTAACTACAATATCTCTGTAACCTTTTTTTCACTGAATATATATATGTAAATTATTTGTTTATTTTAAAAATCAATCAAATATATCAATTGTAAATATGCTGATTTAACTTATCATGCTTGATTTAAATATTTATTGTTTATTTATTTATTTAAATATTGTTAATATTTAATCATGTATAAAGTCTTTAGTGTTTGTTACACAAAATCAATGTAGTATAGTTTACAGTACTAGTACTATATTTTACACTTTTATTGCTCTACATGTTCTTCAATGTTCCTTACTTCGGAGTTTAAACAGTAAATCTGACCCCCTCAATGACCAACACTTTCCCTAGTGTAGTTTAGTTTGAGGTCAGATTGGTAAATTGTACCTCTTTAGTCTCCAATACCTTCCCTAAAATGGCTTTGATTGAAGTAAGAATCATAAATCTGACCCCTTGAATATCCAGCAACTTCCCCAAAATGGCTTAGGTTGGAGTGGTAATAATAGACTAAATACCACATCTTCAACATTCAACATGTCTACTAGTGTACTTTAGTTTGGGATTTTTACAATTAATTGTACCCATTCAATATCCAAAACCTTCCCCAAAATGCCTTAAATACAAGTGGGTATAATATATGTCGTCCTTTTAATTTGCAGCTTACTGAAAAAAGTATTGTGGAGAGTACTAGGAAAAATAAATAGTATTTCTTAAAATACTGTATATTTTGTAGTGTGGGCGGCCAATGATGGAGATACCACTGAACAGACTTATATATGAGCTGAATTCCAATCCTTTTGCTCGACTTGCAGCAAAACCTGGCTTTCCCATCTAATACAAAAAACTGATGGCTAAATATTCTGTCACTTTGATAGCAAGTATGTTCAGAGAAATGGGGTAAGAGGAAGACTGAGAAAGCCCACACCATGCAACTTTCAAAGCCCGGAAAGAACCAGCTGCCATTGTGATAGATATCACTCTGGTTGTCTGATTGATGACATCAAGATCCTGGCCAAAGTATTGTCCACCAGGCTAAAGAAAGTAATTCCTCTCCTTGTTCACAAAAAAGTCAGGATTATTTTCCAGGTCACTCTTCTGATAACAACATATGCATATTCTTTATTTGTTATGGGGGGTGAGATAGGATGTGCACTAAAAATTGTCTCTCTCTCCATCAGCACTAAAAAGGCATTTGATCTCTTAGAGTGGGGCTATTTTTTTGTAAAATGACCAAAACAGGATTGGGACGGTAATTTCTCAACATAAAAAAAACTATTATATCACTACCACACAGCTGTGGTGAACTGTAATTGTTCAAAGATGGTCCAAACTGGTATCAAAAAAGGCACTAGGAATTGATTCAGCCTGTCCCCAATGACCTTCATTCTAGCATTCAAAAGTCTTCAGACATCAAAGGTATTGATACTCCGGCAGGGGCACTAAAAATAATATCATATGCTGATGATGTCATGCTGACACTGGCCTCTCCAGAGCCCTCCCTTCCTGCCTGTATATCATTTTAGAGTTTGCCTCCTTTTCAGGTTTTAAAATTAATTTTGTAAACACTAGGACAATACCAATTACTTCTTGCACAACTGTTCATTCTCTTCATGATCATCCTTTTGCAGTAGATCAAAATAAAGATGAGATATCTGGGAATTCTGGTCAATAATGGCATTCATGTGATGATCAGGGACAATATGATGATCCTCATAACTCAAATGTTAGAAAACTTTGCAAATTTTAGCAAACGTCGACTCTCTCTCTTGGTCGAGTACAGCCAGTAAGGATGGTGGAAGACCAATTCTTCAATTATGTTCTTAAATGTTACTGGTTCCTATTCCACATACCAAGCACCAACAAATAAAAATGCAGAATAACCAGCTGATTCCAGCAATGTTAAACGTGCATGCAACAACTGTGCCAGGAGGCCCTATCCATTCTGGAAAAGAACTATAAGATGTAGGCCAACATCTGTCGCAATTAGCAATTTAATTTACTTCTGATGTTGAAACTCCAGATGGAATGATAATAGGACAGAACTTGCAGGATTGTATTACAGCTCACAGATCTTGTATGTTCACCAGTTGCCTACAAGCAGAAACCTCATTATGCAAGGGTCCCTATTGGGTGGTCTGGACATCAGTCTATAAAACCCTCAAAATTGCTTCCTGAATTTACAGGACCACACTTAGAGCAACGCTGCTTCATGCATTACTAGTAAAATAATAATCGGGCCAACTAAATCTAAAGAGCAGTGGCCTCCACTAATAAGTGATCCTTGAAATCTTTTGAAGACTTCCCAATGGATGCTTTACAGTTTGCGAATCATTTATAACTCAAACATTGCCTAACTAGAGTGGCTGGCAATGATCTGTCCACTCTGATCAACTCAACACTGCAGTCCTATTTACAGCATCTTGGTAGTTACACAGAAACTGATTTCTGGCACCTATAGAATACTAATTGAAGAGCTACACTTGACACCCACAGTCTTCCAACTTCAAAATAAATGGCAACCATATTTTCAGAAAACCAACACTGAAGCTGGCTGGTCTGATCTTTTAGCTAATCACTATAACAGTCTCTGTAAAGAACACCTGAAATTTAGCTACTTTAAAATTGTCCATGACTGACATTGGTCACCATACAAATTACACAGAAAAAAGTTGCTGTTCAGTTCGAACTGCAGGAGATGCAACCAGGCAGGTGCAGAGAGGGTGCACATGCTCTAGACCTGCCAAATCTACACACTTTCTGGAGTTCTGTATTGAGCTGGTTAAAAAGTTCCAGAGCTTCAGATATTGCACCGTTGAGGGAGATGGCATTACTTTATGATACACAACATATTATGGTCTAAATAATCATAAGAAACTACGGATGAAGTGGTCGGTATACAGTGTCTACTATCTGTATTTTGAGGTGCTGGAAACTAAGGGGGTTATTCTAACTTTGGAGGAGTGTTAATCCGTCCCAAAAGTGACGGTAAAGTGACGGATATACCACCAGCCGTATTACGAGTTCCATAGGATATAATGGACTCGTAATACGGCTGGTGGTAAATCCGTCACTTTTCCGTCACTTTTGGGACGGATTAACACCTCCTCCAAAGTTAGAATAACCCCCTAAGTGTCACCGACAAGCCCTTAAACCTAGTGAGTAATAATAGAAGTGGTATGGAGAATGCATTTGACACAAGCTAACATATCATTATGGCTAGATGCTTAACTGTAGGTTACATGAGTTTCCAGTTTTAACAAGTTATGCTTGATCAGCCAACATGTATTTTGCCGGAATGCAATTGGGGTTACATGACTGCCAATTCACGGGACTGACTGTTTCCTCAACAAACTTTGATTTGCCTCAACTCAACATTCAGGGCCAATTCTGGACGTTGCATACAAAGGGATTTCCCATTTGCTTCAAATCTGACCTACCACTGCAGCACTTTAAATACTTGTTGGATTATTTCCTGTTCATAGACACAACCTATCATTGAAAAAGTCCTAGGGCTGCAAGGCACTTCATGGGGTAACAATTGTGTTGGCTGATCAAAAATAACTTATTAAACTATGATGTTACTTTGAATTAAAACAACATGCCTACTGGCAATCAAATCCAGGAACTTTTTTGTTTCATGGAAGCTAATATATGTTATAGTGTATTAAGTAACAAGAATATAATGATATGTTAGCTTGTGTCAAATGCATCCTCCATGCCATTAAAATACTTTACGTTTTGTAATGTCTGTGTCTGCATTTATTGGTTAGAATGTTTCCAAAAGTGACACTGCACACAGTTAGACTGATTATTTGCTAAACATTTTGAGAGATATTATTTCTTATTAGTTGCTTTTCATCATGGTGGTATGCTATGGCTATGTTCTTACTATGTTTTGTATATCTTGTCTTCTAGTAATACTGGATGTTATCCTTTTCTCTCTGAGGAAACTAATAGAAAGTTTGAAATACAAAATTCATGCAAGGCAGAGGAGTACTGGGGGAGCCATACATAACATGGCCTCCACTCCCAAAGACAATAAAAATGCTTGAGCGTCTTTCCCCAATCATCACCGCCGTATAAGTTTACCTTTCTCCGTCCAATTTAAAAAAGGGAACAACGTTGTGTCCTGCTGCCTACCCACACCATACTCGCTTCATCTATTCCCAGACCCTCCACCAAACTCAAATGAAAAAATACTTCACCTCCTGGAACCCATCTCAATCACCTACTGTGTAACCCTCCCCCAAATAATTTGAAATATAAATGTCGTCTCAGGGTATCCACCCCTTCCACCCTCTGCATCTTCTCTTACCATCCCTGCCAAAGGTGTGGTCTCTGTGAGAACAGCTAGTCAGAGTGGCTTGCTTTCTTTTATCAATGTGGGTCTGCAAAGAACTGCACTGACAGGGAAATATGACAGTGGCACAAATTACACCCATATTCTTTGCCTCCTTTACGTCTATCAAGACCCATGAGAGGTGGAAGAATGAGAGTGAGATCGCTACTGACATTCTGTCACCTTGTTAGAGTCCCATACAGACAAATTAAAGCCAGAGAAAAACATGGGAAGTGAGAGCTTTCCCTGGTGATGTAACAGCAGTGAGAAACAACCTTTTTGTTTTCCACTGTTATAACATCATAGCAGTAGATATTCAGATATCAGGATTCATCTGTCTCTCAAAATGAGGGTCATTATGTTTAGAGCACAGCTCGGGATTAACTGGTCCACCGTTACATATATACTGATAGTATTCATTGTATCTTAATTATGCAACGTCCTTGGTTCTTAATCTATGCAAACACCCTATATAACTTGGCAACATATACACACTACTTGTTAGATTGTTAGTAATGAAGATGAAAGCACTTGTACCCAAATAAATAGGCCCAGATCTAATCAGATATGAACATGTGGTGGTCAGGAATCACATCAACTAGTAAATTATTAGAAACATCCATAACGTAATTCATAGTACCAGTCAACAAATTAAATAGGATAGATCATACCACAAATTAAATGGCATAACTAAGCTCTCACCAGGCAGAGTTTAAAAGCAATAGGATGGAGAACTCTTTAATAGTAAATTTGCTTTTCTATCATGTTCAGTGCATTATTTCAATATTTGCCTCGAATATTGGAAGAACTTCCACACACTTCAGAATGAACTGTCTGACTTGCTTATAAAGATTCATAAATTGGTCAGTCTGCAATATGCCTTGAGGGCCATGGATCAGTATCAAAGTATAAGGTAAGCCATACATCTCTCTTTCTTGGAATGTTACTAGCTCTGTAATACCTCCGGGTCATTGCACAGAACATTAACTGTACTGATTTATGTATTTGTTTGTGTACAAAAGATGAACATTATTAATGTGGGGTTCAGAGTGCTGTGTATGATTAAATGGATACTAAATTGAATCTGTCATTTTTAGGACATATGCCCAATCAAATGCTGCCCCTGATGAGCACTAAAGTAGTGACCAATGCTGCTCCTATATAGGGGGGCAAAAGATTACTCATGAGATGTTCTTTCTTTCATTTGTCTTCACCAACCTTTCAGTATTCCATTATCCACTTCTGTCTTTTTTAATGAGGAGTAAGCTCAACTAGGGTTCTTTGGGAAGGAGCACTATTAGCAGAGGATGCATAGGAGAATTTATCAGATGACTATGCTAAATGCACACACCTAAGTCTAGCCATAAGAGTGCAGTGCACACACACACACACACACACACACACAATGGGTAATGTGTAATGTGACACCAAGCTTATATGCATATTGTTAGTGTGTCTGTTTGCAGACAGTTCCTGCCATGAGCAATTTTAGTACTGGAGCTCACAAGAGAATATGCCTTGTCCTGAGCTCTGATAGGAAAGGACTGTATACAAAGTGAAGCGGGATATGGCGAATTGATCAGCACAGAGAGAAACATGCAGTCATTGCTGCCTATGGCAGTCCATGCCTCACCCCAGCCCCTGCTAGGTTCTTACTTTAGCACATAAAGCACTTCTTCCATGTGATGAATGGGAGCACTTCATAGCCACCATCACTGCTGCTGATATGCAGGTACATTGTAGGGAATGATGGGCTGGGAAATATTGTATGTGAATGCTTGAGTGTTGTGTGTGTGTGTGTGTACAGTCTTCAGTATAAGAGCTTGTGTATGTGTGTGAGTGTGGCCTTGTATGTATTAAATGTATCACTGTGTTAAAACACTTGTCTGGAGTGTTCTGTTGGCAGAAATACACATGGAATTTAGGAGAAGTAATATTTGCCAGTTCTGGCATAATGGTGCTCATAGCACATTATTGATATTGTCTCATTGTGCCTGCTTAGTTCTGTTGTTACCTCCCTTTGTTGGAGTCTTTGGCATATTGTACCTCCTTGGCATTGCAGTGGAAATTTATTACCATAATGTTGGCCCCTATCACCCCTGACATTATGGAAGACACATGGAGCATAACAATAGGGTTTGGATATTTTGGTCATACTCAAAATATGATGTTCCTACTTGGCATTATGGTCACCACTGCTGATATAAAGGTGCATTTATAGTGCCTTCCTCTCACTGTGGTGGCCATAGAATAGAATATTGAGAGCTCCCAAGACAATCATTTTACAATCCCTCACATATTATAACCACTCAAAAGCCTCATTGTGGTTACACTAGGCTCAATACTGGCCCTAGCATACCATGGGTATCTTTTCATAATATGTTCATCTTTTGCTTTATTTTGGTTATCCTTGTAATAATAAAGACAGTCTCAGGTATATTAATGAAATTCTTGACATAACTGAAACCATCTTTAGTTCAGTTTGCTTTCTGGTAAATTATGTCCTTTCTTGGCATGGAGTGTGGCATTGATGAAATGATGACTCTGGCATTATGATAAGAATTTGCGTAATATGAATAGTGGCCCCCACCGGCTTCTGAATTGACAGATGAGGCAGAATGTGTCCTTGGAAGGTTGTGGTAGATGAGTTGAAAATGAAAACCTTATAACCAAACTCATACTTAATACAAATGTCCCTAAAAGTTAGGAGACAAAACGATACTTGCTAACAATAAAAAGCCTTTATATGTGAGAGTTGGCTTATTTACCAAAATGAAAATCTGGAATATGGGGAAAAAAAATTATTTTAACTAATTGTCAAGCTTGTGTTTTAAGAAAAATAGTTTATTCTTAAGGGCTAAATGGTAAAATGAAAAGACTCAGGAGTAGAAGATAAGAAGGGTGGCATATGTGTCTTAAAACATGATGGAATACTGTATGAAACTGCATTCTCAGATTATTGAAAAGGCTTGTAAATTCAATATATACTGACCTTATTGGATAAACTATTGTTGAACATTGTGGATCCCCTCTTTGTGAACATACCTCAACGTGAATATTTAAAGGATGTTCACTGTAATCTGACTAATAACTACAGTCTTATCATGAACAATCAGAAACTAATACTGCCTGTGCAGATCTTACACTCACAAAATGTTTTTAGATCTGTTTTCTTGGAAATTTAAAAGCACTCTATGGGGGTGGAGAGGGTGGGCAACATTTGTCCCTCATTTTGGTATTCTTTGCATGCTGCCTTATAGGAGACATTAATCTTAAATCTCTTTTAACACAAAGGCCCACATTACAATCCTGGTGGTAAACCCTGCTTACCGCCGTGCTGGAGACCGCTAACATACCGTTGCAGCAGCGGAATTCCGTTACAGGTATTACGACCCACATCTCGGAATCCGCCACAATACAGACACCCACACAAGTCCGCCACACCAAAGGTCAATGATAAACTAGCGATACCAAAACCGACACTGTCACACCAACAAAAATACGCCCACACTATCACGACCCAAAAATCAACACGGCGGTCATTCAACCGCGGTAATCCATTGGCGGTACACACCGCCGCGCTCAAAATGCACACACATTTACAAAACGCAACCACATTGGACAATTCAAACTACACACACCTGATACACATACACACACCACACCCATAACACTATAAAACACACATTACCCACAAACCCTTGCAACGAAAATTTAGGAAGAAGCACACAGAGAGAGATAAGCAAACACAACGCCAGCATCCACAGACACACAACACCATCATCCATACAACAGCCACGCACCTCAAACAACACACATAAACACATCCCCCCACACATCACAACAGACAGCACCTCACACATCACCCACACCACATCATTGCACCTCAAAGACACCCCAGGTTTTCAGGGGAGGAGCTCAGGGTCATGGTGGAGGAATTTATCCGGGTAGAGCCACAGCTTTTCGGGTCACTGGTGCAGCACACCTCCATTGCGAGGAAGATGGAGCTATGGCAGAGAATCGTCGACAGGGTCAATGCAGTGGGACAGCATCCAAGAACAAAGGATGACATCAGGAAGAGGTGGAATGACCTACTGGGGAAGGTGCATTCTGTGGTTTCAAGACACCAGATTGCTGTATAGAGGACTGACGGTGGACCCCCATCTCCTCCCCCACAACTAACAACATGGGAGGAGCAAGTCTTGGCAATACTGCATCCTGAGGGCCTTGCAGGAGTAGCAGGAGGACTGGTCTCTTGTAAGTCAAATCTTTACTACCAGATCCCCCACACCCCACCTGCATGACATCATATACGCCCACCCTTACCCTCACTCCCATCACTCCATCATCTCACACATGTCCCACTATCACAACCCACACATCTCAATACCAAGGCCCTGCATTCAACACCTATGCATGGACCACCATCACCAAAGCATGTCCAGTACAGATACCCACACAGACCCCAAACCAACTACCACAAAAGGGCTAACACAGTGATGCAAGCAAAGGAGTAGAGGGTACCTCACCCAATGCACAAGATGGCACACCCAGATACTAACACTATGCATTTACACCCCAACAGGACCCCTACCCAACGTCACCAGACAGGAGGTCCCAGAAATATCCAGTCCCCCCACAAAAGAGGCCCACAGTGATGACAGCAGCTCTGCACGCCTGGATCAAGATGACCAGACCGGCCCATCAGGGACCTTGGGACAGTCGGTTCCCCTGCCACTGTCACTAGCCACCACAGAGCCTGCCCCTTCAGGAAACACCAGCACAGCACCCACCCAGTGGGCCCATCCCTCTGTCCCCAGAACACGTCAATCAGCAGTGCGTCCACCACTACAGGGACCCCAGGCAAACCCACCAACCCAAGAAAATCAGGGACCTGGGGTCAGTGGCAGTGGGCACACGGTTCAGGGGACGGAGGCACAGGATAACAGGGCAGCTGGGAGGACTGCTCTGCAACAGGGGGAGGACAGGCCGAGGGAACCAACACTCCACGAGGCACTCTCCAACATCATGGGAGCTTACCACCATTTCCAGGAGACCATGGGCACAGTACTGGCCAAGTTTCAGGAGACCCAGCGGCTGCAGGAGGGACACTACCTGGGGATCAGGGAGGACTTGAAGTCCATTAACACCACCCTGGTTACCATTGCAGGGGTGCTGGCAGACCTTGTCAACACCATGAAGGACACAGTGGGACACAAATAGGCCCCTGACACTAGCCTGGACGATGAACAGCCCTCCACCACCGCCGGCGCTAATGGACAGGAGGCACTGCCACAGGACCAACAGGCCACCAGCACACCACCCCCTGCAGAAGGAGAACCACCATGCAAACAGTCCCTGAGATCCAGGAACAAGACTGAGAACATTGCCAAGACCTCCCCCCAGGAAATAAGACCCTCTTGAATGTCACCCTTCTGTCCCACTTTGCTACCCTGTCCACCTTAAACTGCCATTGCTCCACTTCCTATGCCCTATTGGACAAATCACCTGTGAGACCAAGAGACTGGACTCTGCCATGGACATTCCCCCACCATCACCCCAGCCCGTTGCACACCCCCCTCCACATATTAGCACACAAATAAACTCCCTTGAATCACAAATCAATCTGGAGTCAGCCTCCACTTTCACAAACGTGTAATTGCAGTCTCTCTGAAGTATAGCAATGTCAATGTTCATGTTCACATACCAATGTTACACAGTTGTTGGGCAGCAGTAAACATAGCAGAGGGCACAAATTGGGACCCAGATCTGTGAAATGGAAAGCCAAAGTGACAAGTCAGGGTTCTTACACAGAGTTAAAAAGACAGACTTATGCTAGGTCCTACAATAGTATGAGGTGTGGGAAGCAGTTCCTTCCTCTTACCTGTGTCTCACTGGAAGTATTGCATGATGATGTTGTTTCGGTTGTCTACATCTTCTTCTTCTGTCTCCTCTTCTTCACTGTCCACAGACTCCACAGCTGCCACAAGACCAACATCAGGCCCATCCTCCTGCAGAAAAGGCACCTGGCGTCGCAAAGCCAGGTTGTGCAACATACAGCAGGCCACGATGATCTGGCACACCTTCTTCAGTGAGTAGTATAGGGATCCACCTGTCAGATGGAGGCACCGGAATCTGGCCTTCAGGAGGCCGAAACGATGTAGCTGCGCATGTGTTTCAGCAGGGCAGACAACACTCTGGACAACACGTTAGGGAACATTGGCTGGGACATCCCTGATGCCATGGCAACTGTTGTTTGAAAAGACCCACTGGCCAGAAAATGGAGTACAAACAGGACCTGCAATAGAAGGGGGATTCCTGTGGGATGGCGGATAGCTGACATCAGGTCAGGCTCCAACTGGGCACACAGTTCATGGATTGTTGCACGATCAAGTCTGTAAGGGATAATGATGTGTCTTCTATTGTCGACAGGTCCACCAGGGGTCTGTACACCGGAGGATGCCACCATCTCTTCACCTGCCCCAGCGGACATGCCCTATGGAGGAGAACGGTGAGCAGAGGGTCATACAACACTTAGGTTTCACAAGGTTGTGTAGCACAAACGTTAAATTGTCTCTATGTGCCTTTGGCTGTCCATATTCCTGGCCTAAATAGGTGTGACACAGTTATTTGGCCTGCCATGTGGCCCCCTGAAATGGCGGCTGCCTGACCTGTAAGGTGGAACAAGGGGAAATGAGGCAACTGCACTGGCATTGTACACCGTCGAGGTAGGCGGTCTAAGTCCGGGGCACAATTCAGCATTGGTTATCATTGGGCCCTATGGGTTCCAGGAGCCAATGACGATGTACGCCGGCGGTGACGGTACACACCGTCGCAGACGTGACTGCCATTTTCTATCAGTTCCCTCACTTGATACCTGACCTTCTACAGGAGAGGACCTACACTGCAAGTGCTGCTGTGACCTGTGTCTGGAAGCGACAATGGCAACAGTGAAAGGGCCTCGGCCTTCACTGTGGAGGAGTTGGAGAAACTGGTGGAATGGGTCCTCCCTCAGTACACGCAACTGTACTGTCCTCCAGACAAACAGGTGAGTCAACTGTGTGCATGGTGGATGGCACATGATTGTATGGAGTGTTGTGGATGGAAGAGAGATGGGGGGACAGGCCAGCATGTGAGGATGGTGTGTGTATGTATGTCTGGGCCAGGGTGGGAGGTTTGTGGGCAATGTGTGAGAAGAACTGTACGGCAGAGTAACATCCATTATAACTTCACTTTTCCTCTAGGTCAGCGTGCCATCACCAAGGGAGTGCGGATCCTGGGGGTCTACCATAGATGGAGCACCCACTTCCGCAAAAGATGGGAGGACCTGCACCACTGGAGCAAGAAGATGGCGGAGGCCCAGCTGGGGGTGGCCTCCTAATGTAGAAGGTGGCATATCCTGAGTTGGATGGTCACTTGAGGGCGTCACAGCAGCCACAATGGCGTGAGTATACTCTCATTCAGCTGACTCTGCGCGCTTGACAAGATGTCTGGGTGGGGGAGGTGGGCTGTGGGTTCCCCTAGGCCAGGGCAGATGCTCAAAGGGAGATCCATTGGTTTGCAGGCTCATTCCCACTCCAATCTCAAAGGTGGTATTTGCCCTCTATACCTATTCAGGCTCCCATTGGTTCTTGCTGTGCATGAAATGGGTCTAGACAGAGTCCCCCTTGGGCATGTGCTTTTCCCCTTCCCTGTCAGTGCATGGCTTAGTGAACAGGGATGCTCCCTGTGTGTTGTGTCTGCCAACGGTAGTGGTGTTGCATGCATTGACCATGTGTCCCCTCTGTCCTGCCCCCCTTTTGTTTTGTCACCCTGTCATTGCGTGCATTAGCATCATCTGGCGGAGGAGTACCGGCACCGGAGCAGGAGGGAGCTGTATCCCACATGGCCCTGCAGGGTGCAGTAATGGAGTCAGTAGGCACCAGTGGGACGGAGGGCGAGGGGAGCTCCACGACAGGGACAGGAGCAGACACCAGCGACAGCGACTCCTCCTCTGCTGGGTGGTCCCTTGTGGTGGCGGGCACCTCTGTGCCCACCGCATCAACAGGTACAGCCGCCACCCCCTTACCAGCACTGCCCTCCCAGCAGCCCCTCATCGAGTTTCCCGTGTCCGCTAACCCAGGAGGGTGGGCATCTCCTTTGCCCCAGGCACATCAGGCCCTGCCCCAGTCAGCCCTGCTGCCCTCAGTGAGGGGGCTATTGACCTCCTGAGATCCCTCACTGTTGGGCAATCTACCATTTTGAATGCCATCCAGGGTTGAGAGGCTTTTGCAGCAAACAAATGCATACCTGGAGGGCATTCATTCTGGCCAGGCAGCCCAACAGAGTGCATTTCAGGCTCTGGCCTCAGCACTGATGGCAGCCATTGTCCCTGTGTCCGTCCTCTAACTTCCTCCACCCAGACCCAATTCCCTGTACCTCAGCCTATCCCAAGCACACCATCGGACCAGCATGCACACTCATCAACACATAAGAGTGGACATGGCAAACATAAGCACCACACATCCCACCTGCACTCACACAAGCACCATCCCCATGCAGACACACCAACATCCACTGCCTTCACTGTGTCCCCCTCCTCCACCTCCTCCCTCCCTGTCTTGTCTCCACTCACACCTGCATGCACTACATCCTCAGTCACTACCTCCATCACCAGCACGCCCGTCACCTCACTCCGCTCACGTGCAATCACCAACCCCACTACCATTCACACATCCCGTGTCCTCTCCCAGTGTGTCTGTGAGCCCTCCACCCAAACTACACAAACGCAGGCACACGCTCACCCAACAGCCATCCACCTCACAACAGCCTCCGGCCCATGCACCTTCACCCAAATTCTGCAAACGTACACCTCCTACAACCACTACCTCTTCCTCCACTCCCAAACCCCTTCCATCTTCCCATCCCAGTGTGTCTAAGAAACTCTTCCTCGCAAACTTTGACCTCTTCCCTACACCTCCCCCCCGTTCTTCCCCTAGGGTCAGACTTTCCAGGTCAGAGCCCAGCACCTCAGCCACCATATCCTCCAGCACAGTGGTCCCAGCAACTCCTGTCTCATCGTGGGCGCCACTCATTAGGGCTGCCAGTGCGCCACCTAGCGAGGCCAAGGAGCAGGCCATTCCGCCACCTGCTAGGGTGAAGAAGGTGCCCACATGCCGGAGGGAGTAGCCGCACCTACCAGCAAGCAGAGGCTCCTCCAAGCCAAAAGGGGACAGTGGCAAGGCACCTGCAGCAACATCAAAGGTAGGGAAGGGACACAAGCTGAAGAGCAGGTCAGGGCAGGGCACAGTGGCTCCGGATGAGGGACCAGAGTCATCCCTTCTGTCAACCACAACATCAACCTGTACGGCGGTGGTCAACGCCACCTGCACCGTCACCTGCACCGCCACCAGCACCGCCACCTGCACGTCTGCTGCCTCAGCAACAGTCCCCAGCATCATCCCCAGTGGGCAGCCGTCCGAAGCTGCAGGAGACGTCCTGCTGTGTCCCTCAACAGGTGCAGACACATGCACCACCGCCAGCACCTCTGCCACAGACACCGCCGCAAGCCCCACCACCAGCCCTGCAACGTGCTCAGACAGTGCCAACACAGCTGACATGGCAATCATCCCCAGTGGGCAGCCGTCCTAGGCTGCAGGAGATGTCCTGGACCCTGCCCAGCGTATATGAGGCATGACTCCCAGCACTGTTTGTACCTGCAGGTGGCAGGCGAAGTCGCAGCAGGGTGGAGTGTGTCTCTGCCTCCATGGATTATCATGCTACCTGTTACCATGTACCCAGGCAATCTCGTGTCACACAAACACCCAGGTGAGGGAATGGGACTTGCCACACTGCATGTGAAGCACTCTGGGCACAAAGCCCCCTCCAGAACCAGTGGAGATTCACATCCACTACCTCAGTCCTTGGCAGGATGAAGCACTCTGGGCAAAAGCCCCCTCCAAATGCAGGGGAGAAAGGCATCCACTACCTTAGTCCTTGGCAGGATGAAGCACTATTGGCAGGTTGAAGCACTCTGGGCACAAAGCCCCCTCCAGAACCAGTGGAGAAAGGCATCCACTACCTCAGTCCTTGACAGGATGAAGCACTCTGGGCACAAAGCCCCCTCCAGAACCAGTGGAGAAAGGCATCCACTACCTCAGTCCTTGGCAGGATGAAGCACTCTGGGCACAATGTCCCCTCCAGAACCAGTGGAGACTGTTATCCACTTGAGAGACTGTGGCTTTGCACTCCCAAGGATGAAGCAGTGGGCAAACAACCCACTGGAAAGACTTAAGAGACTATGGAGGTCATTCTGACACGGGCGGGCGGCAGACGTCGCCCGCCTGGCGGGAACCGCCAAATGGCCGCTCCGCGGTCAGAATACCGCGGAGGCCATTCTGACTTTCCCGTTGGGCCGGCGGGCGCCCGCCAAGGGAGCGCCCGCCGGCCCAGCGGGAAAGGCCCTGCAACACAGAGGCCGGCTCCGAATGGAGCCGGCGGAGTTGCAGGGGTGCGACGGGTGCAGTTGCACCCGTCGTGATTTTCACTGTCTGCTATGCAGACAGTGAAAATCATGCTGGGGCCCTGTTAGGGGGCCCCTGCACTGCCCATGCCAGTGGCATGGGCCATGTAGGGGCCCCCAGGGGCCCCACAACACCCGTTCCCGCCATCCTGTTCCTGGCGGTCAAAACCGCCAGAAACAGGCTGGCGGGAAGGGGGTCGGAATCCCCATGGCGGCGCTGCTTGCAGCGCCGCCATGGAGGTTCAGCCCAGCCAGGGGAAATCCGGCGGGAAACCGTCGGATCCCCTTTTCTGACCGCGGCTTTACCGCCGCGGTCAGAATGGGCACTGAAGCACCGCCAGCCTGTTGGCGGTGCTTCCGTTGCCCGCGGCCCTGGCGGTCTTAGACCGCCAGGGTCGGAATGAGGGCCTATGGCTTTGCACTCCCCATTATAAAGCAGTGGGCAAACCACCCACTGTAAAGACTTGAGAGACTGTGGCTTTGCACTCCCCAGGATAAAGCAGTGGGCAAACCACCCACTGGAAAGACTTGTGAGAGTGTAGCTTTGCACTCCCCAGGATAAAGCAGTGGGCAAACCACCCACTGGAAAGACTTGAGAGACTGTGGCTTTGCACTCCCCAGGATAAAGCAGTGGGCAAACCACCCACTGGAAAGACTTGTGAGACTGTGGCTCTGCACTCCTCACATGGAGCCCCTCGTGGAGCAGTGGCGTTGTCCGTTCATCCTGCTGAGGTGCCCCCTCTCCCTCTGAGGTGCCTGTTTATATTCCATCTGATACCCCTGCAGTGTTCTCTCTGTTTCGAGTCAGGTATCTTGTGTGGGCTTTGCCCATGCATTTTGGGACACTGATCCATGGACAATGATTTAATTTATATCCGGACTTGTGCGGTTGGTATACATATTTGTATATACAAATTTTTGAATTTGGTCTATCTGATATTTAATAGATTACACTTGTTACAATCATTTCCTTTTGTCATTGTGTTCTTCCAGGGGGTGACTGGGATATGTAATGTTGCTGCATGTATTTGTGTGTATGGTGTTGTGTGTGAGGGTGGGGGATGGGAGTGTTGCGAGTTGCGTGTGTGTGTGTCACTCTCTTTTCCCTCCCCCCTCCCCTGTGTGCTAGGTGCAGTACTCACTGTGGTTGTCGCCGGTGTCTTTCCTGCTCCTGATACAAGAGGAGGTAGACCAGCATAGGCAGTACCTGTAGTTCAGGCTCCATGGCATCCTGGTTGTTCCTTGAGTGTGGAAAGGTGAGTGGTTTCCGTTCCAAGTCCTGTTTCCGCCGTGCTTTTGATAGTGTTGGTACCGCTCCGGAAAAGGTGGTGGATAGGCGTGTTGTAATACAGTGGGCGGAACCTTGTATTCCACCTGTCTGTTGGCGGTTACCGCTGCGGTGTTTGTTTCTACTGCCGTGGCGGTCGGAGTGTTAAAGTGGCTGTCTATGTTGGCTGTTTCCGCCATGGTGGTGATTCCATTTTGTTTTCCGCAGGCCTGTTTGCGATATTACCTCTGCTTTAACACCGACCGCCAGGGTTGTAATAAGGGCAAAAGTCACCTCTCTATTTTGTACCATCTGTCATTTCATTGCTGCTCTGGAGTATTTTGTCTTCATTGACACCCACAGCAACACCCATTGCACACCCCTTCCACACAAAGGGCCTGATTACGACTTCGGCGGAGGGGATTACTCCGTCCCACATGTGACGGATATCCCATCCGCCGTATTACGAGTTCCATAGGATATAATGGACTCGTAATTTGGCAGGCGGAATATCCGTCACATTTGGGACGGAGTAATCCCCTCCACCGAAGTCGTAATCAGGCCCAAAGTGCTGCATGTGCAGAGGCCGTATTTACAAGGTGGCGTTAAGCCACAAAAAGTGGCTCAACACCACCTTATAAATATGGCACAGGGCATAGCGTCACGAAAAGTGATGCTTCTGTGGCGCTAGGGGCTCTTAAATATGCCCCAATATTCTATCCAAAATGACTTTTTATGGCTTTGTATAAAAGATTTATGTGGACAATCGTCTTTAGTTCACCACACTTGTTTCGACATTCTTGTTATTAGAACAAGTTGCTATTAACTTTGTCACCATGCTATAGAACTACGGATATCAATTATGCATGAACCTTTCACTGGGTTCCTCATAAACATATCTTCCTGCATAGAATCATTTCAAATGTGGGTACTCGCTGCATAGTTACTAATGCTTTGCCGTGCTTGATTTCTTGATATTAACACTTGTTTACCATTTTGGCATAATTTCTGCTTTTACTGTTATGGCTCTCTAAATGGACTCATTTCCACAGCTTTTAACCTCTACTTTATTAGTTTATGAGTTTTTTCAACATATTTTCTCTTACAGTTTTTTTGAGTATTCAGTGACATTTGCCCCATACCAGCAAGTTATACTGCTTATCATCCTTGATAATATCTTTAGTGGATACAGTAAGTAGCTCCGCACTGCTCTTGCAGCGACGATAAGAAATACAACAAGCATAAGGCCCAGACCAGATACACTGCTAATGTGCAGGTGTAGTTTTGCACTAAAATTTGTAGAAACATTTGGGGGCATATTTATACTCCGTTTGCGCCGAATGTGCGTCAAAAATTTTGACGCACTTTCAGCGCAAACGTTGCCCCATATTTAAACCCTGACGCCCGATCCGGCGCACCAGGAAAATGGCGCTATGTGCGCCAGTTTTTGGAAGCGGCACCCCGCCCTGCGTTAATGACATGCAGGGTAGGCGTTCCCGTCCAAAAACAGACGCACATAGCGGTGCGTGGTATTTATGCTTCAGGGCAAAAATCACTCCCGCGCGGCGCAAAAAAATGGCGCAAAGCACGAATAGCTTGAAATTTTAACGCCTGGGTCAGGGCAGGCGTTAAAATGGGGCCAACACACCTGTACTTAATCAGAACAAACAACAGAGCAGCAGAGCAGCAACAGGGAGACATGGAGGTGATTTTTCTTCAACGTGCACGTAGACGCAGAGCCCTGCAGCAACAACAGCAGCCACAACAACAACAGCAGGGACCCCAAAGACAGCGCAGAAGGCAGGAGAGGATATTCCGCCCAAGAACAACCCTGCATGGCCTCAGGGAACGAGACATCATACAGAGGTACCGGTTGAACTGGCAGGCCATTCAGCAGCTGCTGACAAATATTGAACAGCAATTGGCCCCCACTTTAGTGACTCCACGCACTATCCCAACAGAAACAAAGCTGCTTGCCGTACTTCACATGCTGGCAAGTGGCTCCTTTCAGACAACTGGTGCCCTGGTTGGTGGAATCTCACAACCATCTTTCTCCGCATTCCTGCCTAAAGTACTGGATGCCATCATTGGACTGACACCCCGCCACATCTGCTTCCCTAACACAGTGCAGAAGCAGCAGGAAACTAAACAGGGGTTCTACGCCATCAGTGGCTTTCCGCACGTCCTTGGTGCAATCGACTGCACACACGTACGCCTTGTGCCACCTGCTGCGAGCGAACACCTCTACCGCAACAGGAAGCATACACATTCCATCAACGTGCAGGCCATAGTCGATCACCAAGGACTGATCAGCAACATTGTGGCTAAATATCCTGAGAGTGTACATAACGCATTTATCTTCCGTCACTGCACCATCAACCAACACTTCCAGGATGGACGGTATGGCAATGGACTACTTGTTGGTAAGGACAAAAATCTACTTATATACTCACTGCACAGAAACCCTCTAGGATAAACAACCCATACACCACAATAGCAACACCTAGACAGGAACACACTGAGGTACTCACATCACTAGCCATGTTTCACAAGTCACCATTGAACCTCTCACACATTGGAATTTACTCCACAGCTTAGTGTGAAGACATTCATGACTGTGGTTGCCTAAATGTCACCTTGCAAATTGGAAGTCTCACAATAACCTGTACACTAATACAATGCATAACTTTTAAGGGATGGGATGGCCTGGGCATGTTCAATTGAACGTTTCTAATACCCTTTCATGTTTCAACTCTGCATGGAACTATCATCACACCCCCAGTGAGGACACACGGACACCTGTGTCACAAGTCACAATGCAAGGGAGGGCACACTGTACTTGAGAAACCGATACATCCTGCTGACAAACAGTTAGCCAACAAACACTTGCTCAGCCAAGGAAAAAAAACAATGCCAAAGTTTCCACCAACAACCATAGGTTGTCACATTAGTACACAAAATAGTCACAGACAACACAACACAACTACTTCCATCAAAGATACGTACAACAGTGCCTCCTACATCTAATTGATACCATTCTGTGTTTCTCTTTCAGCTGATCAGGGGTATGGCATCCAGCCTTGGCTAATGACACCATATGGGAACCCAAATACTGCTGCTGAGCGGGCATACAATGACGCCCACAAGAGGACACGCAGCATTGTGGAGCGGACCTTTGGGATCCTAAAGTCAAGGTTCCGCTGCCTTGACATCACTGGCGGAAGCCTACTATACTCCCCAGAGATGGTCTGCAAGATCATACTCACTTGTGCCATATTACACAATATTTGTGTAAAAAGGAACATTCCCCTCCTTGAACCGGACCCAGACATGCCTGAGGATGATGATGAGGAGGATGCTGGCCTGCAACAGGAGGGGGAACAACCTAACACCGCAGCAGGAGTGCGTAGGCGCCAACAGCTTGTGAACAATTTTTTTACTTAAGTCATTATAATCACTTGTATTCCACACTTGTAAATAAACACAGATAACAAACACCACATCATGCTTTGGCCTATTCATTTCTGACCACCTTTAGTTTGAAATAGCTGAGGATGAATGTCGTCTCATTGATCAAGAATGCCATTAAAATTCATCACACCAAAAATAAACATCACAACTGTATGCACAGAGGGTAGGATGTGACATGATACATTACCATACACAGAGCCCAACAAGAGTACAAATGTGACAATTACACATGCCGGATCCAAACAACTGAAACAGTCTCTCATCCAGCCCAAAATTGGAGATCATTTGAAAGTCACATTACACGTGTTCAGAGACTGGGTGGGACCATCCATGTGTACGTGACCATGTCATCAATGGCTACTCTCAAGTGTGTGATATGAGCAATACACAATAGCTACAACATCAGCTGCCACTAACTCAGGAGGAGACCTTGAAGTTACAGTGACAACATACACCCAGACAGGTGATAGTGGATCCACATTCCAACACACATGTACACATATGTCATACAATCAATCTAATATTTGAAAGTAGACCATCACAGTTGTGTCCCAGTCTGAACCTAGCAGGAAGATTGTAACATGACACAAAACCAGTTTATGCAGAAAGGGACACAGACAACCAAAATATTCTTCTCATTATCACATCGGGAACGCTGAGAGTCTTGCAAACATAGTCATAGTAAAATGGTATGCAAGTTTGCTCCAATTCATCATTACTGCAAACGTCAAATGGGCTAATGAGATGAATGAATGGTCAACAGTCATTCATACCATATGGCCTTACATTAGCCCGCTGCTGCAGGTTTGCCATGATATAATAAATATACTCCATGGATACAGTAGCTATTCTGGATGGTCAAATCCTAGGGTGCTGGTGGCCTAAGTCCACCTCTACCGCCCCCAAAACATACAAGAATCATGTACTTGTGAACCACACACATGCATAAGGCACATGTGTGGCCTCCATGTCACAAGTACAACACAAATCTGAAACACAAAATCATAATGGGACATGCTCAGCCCCATAAAAACTGAAAGTGACTCTCCCACTCCCTGTTAGGACTACAGATAAAAGCATCACCATCATAAATGTGGACACATTTTGGAGACGGAATACATAATGGTATCCCATCCATCATTTCAAAATAGCCATCAGCAATTACACCAAATATGTCGTCAAATATGGTCAATACATTAGTTAACGTATCCCAAACATTACAGTGTGAATGCCTTCTATACATAAAACAACGGACATGTGTCATATACAAACACATATGTGCATCACATCGCACCGTTTGACCATGACAAATCCCCTTTCCAAAGCTAAAAACATGAAGACATAAGGAAACATTTGCTCCATATTCGACGCATACAGCATGGCCGTCATAATTTGTTCACGTACATGTGTGCACACAATGCAGAGTCAAATACAAATGTATCCAAAAGTGTCTTAATATTTTGCCTTCCAAGTATAATTTACATCCACAATATTTTTGACTCTGCATCATGTGCACTACTGTACGTGTAAAAAAAATGACGCCCATGCTGTATGCGTGGTAAAATTGACGCTACATGGACAATATGTTGGTCATCTCATGTACATTATAAAATATTAATATTCATATCATATTTTTTTACTCCGCATCATGTGCACTACTGTACGTGTAAAAAAAATGACGCCCATGCTGTATGCGTGGTAAAATTGACGCTACATGGACAATATGTTGGTCATCTCATGTACATTATAAAATATTAATATTCATATCATATTTTTTCACTCCGCATCATGTGCACTACTGTACGTGTAAAAAAAATGACGCCCATGCTGTATGCGTGGTAAAATTGACGCTACATGGACAATATGTTGGTCATCTCATGTACATTATAAAATATTAATCTTCATATCATATTTTTTCACTCCGCATCATGTGCACTGTAATGCGTCAAAAAAAAATGACGCACAACTGTGTATGCGTGAAAATATGATGCAAAACGGGAAAATAAAAACGGCGGCCATTTTCTGCAGGAAGTGATGTAATAGGATATCCTGTTTACAAAATCTGTACTGGGAGTTAACTTTCACTTTCACTTTGCAGTCTCAGATTTATCTAGACTGTGTGGTTGTGTGAAAGGTGTTGTCCTGTGTTTTACTGCTTTTGTGTCCTGTGTGCCTTGTATTTTGTCTTAGTGTCAATCTATTATTGTTGTCTAACATTGTCTCAGTCTGTTTAGTGTTATTTTGTCTATACCTGTGATAGTTTGTATTGTCAGTGGGAGTCTGTTGTGGGTAGCATAGTTTGGGGGGTTATTTGGGCTATTTTTCTCCTTCTTCTTTTTCTTTCACACCTCTACCTTTCCCCATTTCCCACTTTTACTTTCATATTTATTTTGTCCAGCATTAGTCCTCTCAATATGTCAGGTAGGCCTCGCCTGTCCAGGATGGGTGAAGACGAATTGGGGGGGTTCCTATGGCTAGTAAGCCATTTCCTGCCACTAATGCTGGAAGCTGGGGGCCGTGTGATACAGGGGTATCACACGGAGGCGAGGAAAATCCGGTGGGAGAAGGTGCGCCATCACCTGGTCCGGGTCTACGGGAGTCTGAGAAATGTACACCAACTCAAGCACCGCTGGGCAGATCTGGTCACCAGGGAACAGGACCTGCTGGACCACCTGGGACTCCGGATTGGTGGCCATGTTGGTGAGTAAAAATCTATTAAATGGGAATGATAGATATCTGTGTGTGAACATGTGATGATTGTTAGCCAATCTGCAAAATAAGTAGCTGACAGTGTGTAATGCTAGGGAAACCTAGGCCCATGGTTATACACATAAATCCCCATATTTTGCAACACATGTACACGCAATAACAGCATTAAAATCCAACATCTATTTGTATTTTGCTAAGTCGCCCCCTCTCTGCGTCACAAAATGTTGCAAATGCTGCGCTACCAAGGTATACATATGTGTCCTAATGTGTATTTGTTGCAGAATGTGTATGAAGACCTATGCTACCAGTCCGATGGCTCATTTTTGCAACACATACCAGATGCCTGTAGCTGCATGTAATGTAGTGTTGCATTTGGGTCAGAAAAGCAACACGTGAACTGCTCTATTTGTACTCCACTGGTCATAATGGCCAGTGAGTACGTCATGTAGAAACAACATACCTACATATGCAGACGCCATAGCTAGACAGAAAATTGGAAACACATGATGATGCTCTACATGTGTGTTGCCTTCACGTCACATGAAGTTAGTCATGTTGTTCACACATATGTCACATGTGTGTCTGGTTGCTGTGTGTTGAACCTGTCCACATAGCCTGTTTGATTGTGAGTGGTCATGCAGTCCTCATGGAACCAGTTTTGGAATGTCTCTCTGGGATGCACATGCTGAGATGTATGGTTAACATTATTGTTGGGGCATACTAATGGAGGATTAACTTGGACGACACATGACTGTCCTGGCCACTGCATGAGTGTAGTAGGGTGTGACACTGGAGCAGGAGACTCATCCAATGATAATGTTGAATACAAAGTTATCCATGCAGGATGAGCATGTGTGAAAGTCTATCATTACCATGTCATATTCACACAGTGTCATTGTAACAGAAATCATTTGTCCGTTCACCCAGTCTGAGTATAATCTTTGTTTCATGCTTTACAGGTGGACCAGCCCCGTACACCATGGGAGAGGTGGCCCATTTTGACGACCCCGATACCTACAGTGAGTGTCGCCTGAGTGCTATTTACATTGTTTGGTAATGACGCATGATGGATTACTGTGTGTTAAAGAGAATTCATGATTTGATGTGCTGGCCGTTGATTGGCTTTGTTCTTTTAGTGTGATATCAAATTTGAATTATGTTTCTGCAAAGCAATACGTAGTCATCTCTCAGATTGAGGGGCTGTAGCCCATTCAATTAGGCCGGCAATTGGGAATGGTATGACTCATTTTTAATACACTGGTCAATGTTAGACTTGGTCAGGGACTTGCCATCAACTGAGTCTGCATATCAGACTGACAGTCTCCCAGATAGCTTAGGTACATGGCTTTGATGACAAATGCTTCTTCCTAGTTGAGGATGGACTGTTTACACTGTAGGTTGGATCTTCCGGGGGCATGTACTTCCACAAGGTGAACTCGAAGTGTGTGTGACTTGAGTGCAATGCCCTAGGTGTTCAGTAGAATCATGTGAATGGGTGTACTACCTCCTCTGTGTGTGTTGTTAAACATGCCTCACTAATAGTATGTTATGTTGGGCTAAGTCATACCAGTTTGACATGTGTGGACCTGGGATGTGACAAGGTTGGGCTGACTACAACGTGTTGCTAGCCCTTCATAGGTGTTGTGTGTGAAGGCACATACTTGTTGAACTTTCTGTACACTTCTGGGTGTGCATTGAACATGGGATTGTTGGTTGTTCTTCCCACACCACCCACAAAGACTGGGATCTTACTGTGAAACAGGGTACCTAGGACTGTAGCAACCAGTATGTTACATGTCCTTAACACCTTTTGTGACTTGAGTTAGTACCTTGGGCCAGAGTGAGAAAAATGTCTACACGTTGCAAATGGCATAAATATATGTGTGGGATTTGCAAACGTCTGTTTCCTATTCCAAAATGTATTTGGTGGTCATGTACATATTAGCAAAATGCTTTTCAAAATTGAAATATTAAAGGGTTTTACCAGACCTACTTGCAAATCACAGTGGTAGGCAATCCCATTTGCAACCGAGTACGTGGTTGCAAAGTGAGTAGCTGTTATCATCCACTTGAAGTGGATGGTAACCAACTTGCTGACTGGAAGGGGTCCTCATTGTAAAGCTTCACCTTTGTGAGTGGACTAAAATAATCCTGCGCAAAACAGCCAGTGATCTAAGGGACCAATAATTACCGTGAAAATTTCCAAGTTGAATTGTTGTGATTTAAAACTAATTGCAGCTCATTTTCCTTTACGGTAAACGGCCATACACTTGGGGAAAAATAACTTGCTTAATTTAAAAGCAGTCACGTCTATGGAGTTCTGCTGGTCCCAGCAGGCCTCCATCCCCGTGAGTGCCCATGTTGCCAAGGTGGGGCAACTTGGAACCCACATCATTGATGTTCATGAGGTGGGTTTTAGGGACCCCATGGCGACTCGCAGACGGTGTCAGAGACACCGTTCTGCTTTGCAAATTGCTAGTTGATTTTTCAAAATTCCTACATCTGACCCCTAGTGTGGACATATGATTCTGGGCCAGGGGTTCAATCTTAGCACACAACTAATTCCAAATGCCATTGAGTGAGGAGTGTGAGTGTTATCACATAGAATGACATATGTACTGAAGTCAGTATGCGGAAGAGCTGGTGCCATTATGTCAAATGCCTTAGGTATGATTTGGATGAGTAGTTTAGGGTGATGTCATCCATCATGTAGAGACATGGATATGCTATGTGTGATATGACCTTAGGTATGCATGATTCACATGTACTTCCTCTGAGCCTTTCCGTGAACTATGTTGTAACAATTGCTGCAAACATTACATTTCTAGTAATGGACAAATGACCCATTGTGGTATTCAACCCACTGTAAATTCAATGCTCAATATTTCCCTTTTCTCTTCACAGCTGCAAAACTGAGTGCCGCAGAGCGCAACAATTTTGAGCGCCGTGCAGTGAGGTACAGGCACATCCTGCAGGTGCAGTGTGGGTATCGGAGGATGGCCCGCAGATATAATTCGGATCGGGCCTCCGGGGCGTGGTATGCCACACCACAGGCTCCCCCAACGGTGCCACCTACAACCACCGCCACTACAACCACCAGGTCTGCCCAAGGGGACCCAGCGACGGACCAGGCATCTTCATCAAGACCTGGACCCAGCCGTGTGTTGGGAGCAGGGCTGTCCCGTGGCCACTCCACTCCAGCACCAACATCCACCTCCACCGGCACGCAGACCAGCACTGACCCTCCTATTGACCCTGCAGCCTTCCAGGCATTGTCTAGAAAATTGGACAGGTTAATTCGCAAGGTGGACAACCTGACGGAGGACATGGCTGAGGTGAAGAAGAAGGTGCGCTCCATCCGGCGCACACTTCAGAGGGCAAATCTTTAGTCATTTTGCCCTCCTGAACTTTTACCCCTCCCCTCTCACCTCTTTCCTTTTTCATACTGTTAGTTGGGTTTGGGGGGTTAGTTATAGGATAAGTATAGGAAATTAGCTTAGTTAGTGTTAGGTAAGAGGGTGGGGGGTCCTTATTCTTTCTACCTAATATTTTTGTGTGGGTGGGTGGGTGGGGGGCAATGTTGGGATTCCTGTTTAATAAAAAAAAAAAATATATATATATATAATAATATATGTTTGTTTAGGATAGTATAGTATGTGTGTAGGTTAGTAAGTGTTGTCCTGCATGTGTCTTGTCTCTTAATGGTGGGTGGGGGGTTGATGTTTAGATCGTTTCATTACATGTGTAGAGTAAGTTTAGCTTAGGTTAGTTAGGTACAGTTGTGGGTTAGTAGTAGTCAGGTTAGATTAGTGTAGGTTTACCTTTCCCTTAGTTGCCTGTTTTATTACTACTTTTAAATAAAAAATTTGTTAACCCTTTACCTGATGCGTTAGGTGCTACCTTTTCGTGGCCTTGACATCAGTGTAGCAGAAAGTTTAAGTATGACATTTGTGTTCCATGCTCGCTATCCCCAGGCTTATGAGGTTTAACATGCCAGCTACCCGTGTGCTAACTTGGTAAGTATCCACCATGTTGGAGAGCCACCATTGGTAGTGTGCATTGATCATCAAGGTTTGGGGTTGGTATGTATCCTACTTCACAAAGAGTGCTTCCAGACTTGTTATTGTAGGTAAATAGATAGGTCGGACAGCATTGTGAAGTTCAGGGAGAGCTTTATAGATAATGATTTGTTCACACTCTTGTCTTGTTGCTGTCATTGCTGACCTACATCATGTGTGTACTGATTCAGCATTAATTTCCTTCATGGAAGTATACGCCGTAAGGGTGATTGATGCTGTGTAATTTGTTTATCATTCCTTTCATTCTACAGCATAATTTCAAATTTTAGTATTGCATGGTGCCTACATTTCTCAGCCACCATTAGTTGTGTAGAATAGGTATAGATGGTGCATCATTCTGTCCAACACAGCATGATTGTGTGTGCTTAGTCCCTTCATCAGTTATTTTCCTCAGTATAGTAAAGCTATGATGCAATCCTGGCCACTGCACAGATGTTTCAGTATACATGAAATCAGGACAGTAGTATAGAGAATCGACATGGTTGCCACACAGCCACTTTGGAGTTATCTACTGCACAGTTGAATTTTGAAATGACACAGAGACACAATAGGTGTGCAAGTAATATTTATTTATAGGTGGTGTAGTGCAAAATGTCCATTCACCATGTTTGCTGACTCCTTTCTGGTGCATTGTTACATGGTGATCCTACAGAAGGGGTGTGGATGATGCTCCTGACATGCTGGGGTGATGTCACAGACAGTGCAGAGGAACATGAAATGCCAATTGGTAGGAGAGAAACATTCACTGGCAAGGTGGACAAGTCATACAGTGGATTGCCGAACAGTCATTGAGGTTAGTTGTAGTGAGACTGGCATGTGTCAAAACGTAGGACCTTGGTCAGAGTAGGGCATGGTGCAGGGACTAGGGCTTCCGGGTACTCTTGCGTGTGAATGTTATCTGTTCCATGTCTTCTTCTTCTGATGTGTGTGTTGCCTGGTGTGTCCTTGTTGTTGTTGGTTGTGAAGGGGCAACACACACCTCAGTGTTAGAAGACATGGAGGCAGACATCCCGGGGGCTGATCCCTGTTGAGTAAGGAAGGGCAGTACTGCAGCAAGGAGGGCCTGCTGGTTTTTCAGAATGGCAGCCACATCCCGATGGTAGGCAGCCAGGTCGGCCCTGAGGGGTTCTATGTTGCATTCGTGCACACGTTGAGTGGCTTGCAGTTGGAGTTGTTGTGTCAACTGGATGACAGCTGTGCCAATTTCCTTCAGTGTTTTTTAAATGTCCTCCAAGAGCAAAGTTCTGGCTTGCATTGCAGCTGCCTGATCAGTAGTTGACAACATGCACGAACGCACCCCCTCAAGGCTGGCTGCCATATTTTGCATCCCCACCCGCACCTCCTTTGCCAGCTCCCGCTGGACCCCAACGACAGTTCTTTCGAAGCTGGTGCCAGTGTCGTCAGAGTCCTCAGCTGTGTTGGAGCTGGCAGGTCTTACAATTGGGGTGGCGGGTGGTTCTACTGTGGTGGCTGCTTCTTCTGTGCTCCTCCTTGTGACTGAAGGTGGGGTTTGGAGGCTTTCAAGGACCATGTCAAGGGTCTCTTGTGGGAGGTTGATGGTCTCGTCATCCATGTCATCAGGGAACTCATGGACAGGCAGATCAGCAGGAGATCCGTGTTCCTCTGCAATGAAACAGGGTACAATTAGTGTGTCTGTGTTGTGACAATTTTGCAGTAAGATACAAGCCTTTGGATGCCTTAACATTGTACTCTGTGTTTGTCTAGGTAGCTGCTGTCCGTCATAGGGCATTGTTGTAGGCCTATGGCCCACCTGTGTGTCACATGTTTGATATGGAGCTATCAGACATGTCTGCCTGATCGCCTCTAGCTGTTGCTTTGTAATTATTTAGGAATAGGCGTTTTTTTCTCCTACTCCTCACTCGGTGTTTCACTATTGTTATGGAGGGACATTTTGTAGGGTGGGCTCTCATTATCCAACATGTGAGTCTTGGCTTTCTAGGCAGCAGGATAGCTAATGGTGTGGGGGACTAAGTTTGACCCACTTGTAAATAACTCTGTCACCCAGATATTCAATTTAGCTAAGACTAACTCGCAGTGCCTCTGGTCTCCCACATCAAAGGAATGTTTACACATCCGAGCGCATGACATCTTTGGAACTTCTCAGGGAAGTGGTGGTCACTCAGGTCCTACACATTTCTATCTTTTCCGGTATGTTCCCATACACAAATGACAAAGACAGTATTAGTTTGATATGAAGTTTCATTGTACAACTGACTTGTAGGAATTTATGTGTGAGCCCCAATTACACAAACAATACACACTGTTAGAATTGAAATAGTCCGCAGGAGAGTAATACATTAGTACACAGCTTTCATGGTGCCTAACAGTTTCTACTCTCCCTCTGCATGTTCTATGTATAGCACAGCATGTTAAGTTTGGAGGTTGCCTGTCAGAATCACAGGGGAGACATCATCCCTCATATCAGAGGAATGGGCTGGGATCTGGTTGTGCATCAGCAGCAAGGCAGGCAGCATCTAGTTGTGATTTTCTGTTTGGAAACTCCCCCATGCGTGTCTTGGGACAAGGAAGTGAATGTAAAAGACATATGTCATGGTGATGACAAAGTTTCCCTATGCAGGAATGCCAAACCTTAACCCCTACCACATCTATCAGCAACGTACCAGACGGTATCCTTGACTGGGGCACAGAGTGAATATGTTCTGGCAAACTCCAGTGCAGAAGTAGGCAAAACAGTGTGATTTGACTAATTAAAAACACCCTAGGACTGACTATTTACTACATTAACTGATAGGAAGGGCAATGAGAATCATTTAGTGCAAATTGCTCTGAGGCACTTAGATGTGAGCAAATGAGTATAAGTACAATCAGGGTAAGATGCACAAAGGCCTAAAGCCTGAAGCTAATGCGCAAAGTATATGTTACACTTACAACACTACACTTTGACTGACTGTGGGTGTTGTGACTGCCCTGGCAGCACACTTGCCTCTCAGGCCCTGCCCCATACACTTTTTATTCACATTGCATGATCTGTACATGTCACGTGGCATTACCTATGCATGTCAATGTTAAGATGTGGTATGGATGTAAACATTCTTGATGTTTTGAGATGATGTTGGGTGATGTGTATTTAATTGGATTGGCCTGTTTATCGTATGAATGTCCTATTTGTTTGTCCGACTTTGCAGGTGTGTTTCAGTGAGCAGTTGCCTGTGTCCCCTCCTCAATGTTGTTGTCTGAGCAGTATGACATTAGTGATGTAGCCTTGTTAGGCAGGCACGTGAGGGACCCTGACGTATGCAGCATGTGTGTATCGTTAGTGCTGTGTGGTTCCTATTGCTGTTTACTTAGGCTTATGTATGTGTCAGTTATGGACATTCGGCATTTGAGTGTACTGGTACCTTTGTCTTATTTCTAGGAGTAATTGCAGATGTCATCCTCACCCCCTAATTTAGGTATGTATGTTCCAGGGTGGGGTTCCTGCCATTTGGTACTATAACTGCACAGAGATGAGAGGTGTTATTGTCAACTGTGGTTGCAGTTAAGTTACAGTTGTTGTATTTGCTACTGCATTACAGGTAGGGACCTAGTTGATGGGGAATAGATTTTGCAAGACAAGTGCCTGGATGTGGATTTGAGGTAGTGTCCTTCCAACCTGTCACTGCTTTCCCTTGGCTCTCTTGTTGTAATTACAGGATGACCCCGTGGGACTGTTGTTGTTGCTGTATTTTGTCGTGCCCCAGCTTCGGTCAGTACTGGGCATGCCCCCCTGCCGTGCCCCTTTCCCCATGCCACTTCATATATGTGCTGACTTACATGCATTGTGTAGTAGGTATCCCCCCCCTTCTTACAGTCCCCATTATTGTATTATGATTCCCCATGCGACTTACCCTGCATGTGCGTAGTGTCGTGGTAGTCTGCGCTGTCCAGTCCTTGAATCCCTGTAACGATCTCCTCCGGGATGATGGCTGCGACCATCTCCTCCATGTGGTCCAGGGCCTCCTGTTGTGCTGGACTCCCCCCTCCAGTCTGCATTGCTGCCTTCCTGTTCCTGGCCATTTTCTCTTTGGTCCTACGTTTGCAGTCATGTCAGCGTTTCTTACACTCGGTGACTGTCCGGCGTTCTTCAGCCACACTGTTAATCTTGTCCAAAATTTGTTTCCAGATGGCCTCTCTCCTACTGAGTGGCAATTTAGAGGTGATGAAAAGTTGGTGCTGGTGTTCCGTCACCTCTTTCACCAGGATTTCCTGCTCCTCTGCACTGAAGCGACACTTTCTTTTTTTTTTTTAAATGTCCTGGTTCCTGTATGCTTCCTCCTGGCTGGTTCCTGGTCTGCTCTCATCCTCCTGGGGTCTGTTGGGGCATCTAGGATCCATTTTGGGTCTCCTCTCCTGAAAGGGCAGTTTTCACGCAAAAATGTGACGCAATAGCGTGCAAAAAAACGGCGTTTTCACGATTGCGCTGTCGGAAATCGACCCACAGTGATGTGCGTCGCATTTGCGTTGGTTTCCTTTACGACAGACCGACGCTGTCTGCGTCACGAAATAATGACTCCCACCTGTTGGTTGCGCCGCCGTACGTCAAAGTATAAATTTGACGCCCGCATGGCGCATCCAAATGGCGTTAGACGGCACAATTTTTTTTGACGCAAAACTGCGTTAGCGCAGTTTTGCGTCAAAAAGTATAAATATGGCCCTTGGTTTGAAGTACCTGTGAAAAATTTCATTTTTGTGCTTGTGGCAAATATACATTTTGCACTTGTCTAGCAGTGCAAATGTTGGTGGAAAATGGCATGGCACTGATGTATTCTGTGTCATCTGGAAATGTAGGTGCTCATTTGCATCAGAACTATCTATGTAATCCAGCCCTTGTTGTTTTGAGTTCTTGCAGCTCCACTCTTCAGATCAAGCTAACCCTAAGAAGAAGCTCTGTTTCATTTACTTAGTAGGCAGCAATTGTTTAACAGAAAGTCTTAGGATTACGTTAAAGTGATTGTTTTATAACGCTGATCTAATCTTGCATAGTTCCTGATTTTTGTGTTAACCGAAATGTGCACATTTTTTACTATTTCACAGTCTTTAATATGTGCCTGCAGTGGACTGGATTGAATAGAAATGTGCCAGGTGGCATGTTCTACTTCCAGTCTCCTGTTGCCTGATTTTTTTGTGTGAGGTATACTCTCGCAAACACAAATTACTCTAATTGCAAGCAACGTGTATTTTTCGTAATACCTGCAATTTCACAAAACTTCTGTGTTCTGCAAAAAAAAAAAAAAAAAAAAAATTCTCATACCTTTTGGTAATACGTGATTTTGAATAGGCATAGCAGCTAAAATATGTAAGTTGAAAAAATAGAATTTGAGGACTGTGAAGAATTTGATATGCAACACAGGATCAGCAAGTATTACAGGAGTCCATCCTGCTATGCATAATTCTACCAAAGGTTTGTTTTTCCTTATTATGGATGCCAAATAAAGCTCAATTGGCTCTTACTCAACACCCACAAGATAGAGCGGTGCACCCAGTGGGTCCCAAAAACACTACAAAATTGTTCTGGTGTTCCAGTGTCCTCGTCTATCTTCACAGCACAAAAAGGGCCTTACCAAACACTAAATGAACCCAAACTCCGGATCCTCCGGTCATTCTCAGCCAGAAAATGTGTGATCATATCAAGCCCTGTCAAATTTATAGATTCTTACGGTAAAAATAAGGTCACTTTTCAAAACACTGTCTTTGGTCCACTATTTATTACATGCCTGCAAATCCTAGATATCTTTCCAAGATCTTGACAGATTACCTGCTCTCCGTGAGCCTGATGTAATTTACCTGCACCTCTCTTGTTTTCTCGCCTTACGGATAAACATGATTCAGAGGTAGGTTCCTCAATGAACAAGGAGCCTATTTGTGGATCAGCCTGGATGCAAAGCAACGATTCAAAAAAGATTTGTTGACATTTCAGATCCATTTTAAACTTAACTAAAATTCTATCTTATGATCAGCCAAATCTTGGTGCAATGTGACACCATGTTTGATTATTAAGTTCATACTCTCCTTCAAGCTAACACATTTAAATGCGTGACCCCTCTGTTTTTATCAAGCTGTTTTCCATTGTACTTACTGTGCTGGTCCTGTGTTTCACAATGACATAGAAGTAAAACTGTTGCCTGCTCTGCCCTCAAGAACTACACATGTGACTGGAATCTTCACGATGTCCCACCTAAAGTGCTCTGTGGCAGCGTCAAGCTGAATGACACACCTTAGAAATTCAATATATAAAATATTATTATATTTAGACTCCTCTCAGGAGGAATCCTTAGTTACTAGTGTTGCTTTCAATTGTTTTGAGTTATTGACAACCAATAAACTACTCGACCGTGTAAGAGGCTGTTATTGGTAAGGATGAGTGGGGAATGCATTAAAGAACTGTTTATTAGGTACGTATGTGTCAAATAAAACTTGAAGCTATGTATACGACATCCTGTCAGAGTTCCTGATGCAGCATCCACAAAATGAAAGGTGAAGAAGAAGAAGCTCTAGTGGTGCCTGAAGATTGTCTGACAAGTCCTATTGTGGTTACAGCCTTTGAGCATGAGAGCTCATTAGCTGAAACGACATGGAGAAATTGTTCTGCCCGATGCCAGGAAGGCATTCAGTAGGTTCTGCAGCCTCGATCTGACGTGGTGCTGACTTATGAGCATCACCTGGCACATGAAGCGTAAAACCCCATGCTCCACTCTCCAGCTATCTGTCAGAGATACCACTCTCAAACCATGGTCGACAGCCTATGTCACTCATTATTGTCAAACTATGTTGATATTAATTCTTTTTCACAGGTAGACCTATGTTGTAACTACATATGCTATTTCAGCTCTCCAGGGGATTTTGAATAATTCGTGGGGCACCATAATGTGAAAAGCTCCCTGCCCATTTGCACGATGGTACTTTAAGAAAGTGCATTGAACACAAACAGAGGCAGGGCACCCTGTAACAAGAAAATTAGTTGCTCCAGGGCTGATGTAAACTCGTGGCTGCCATGAGGAGTGGCTGTGTGAAACAGATGCTATGTTTTTTACAGCGCAGATGGTACCCAGTCTGCAATTCAGAGGGAAGACAGAAATCCCCTTGTAGACAAGTGCAGGCATTGCTATCCTTTTGTCTGACTGCCTTGCTTTTGAATTTTTTACTTTATTTGTTCCTGCTATTGTTACATTCTGTTAGACCTGACATGCCTTAGGGTGGTCACCCCTAACTTTTTGCCTGCCTCCCTCCACTTTTTGGATCCTGTTTTGCTGGCTTTTAGACTCTGCACACTTTACCACTGCTAACCAGTGCTAAAGTGCATATGCTCTCTCCCTTTTTAAACATGATAACTTTGGATCATACCTGATTGGACTATTTAATTTACTTATAAGTCCCTAGTAATGTGCACTATTTGTGCCTAGGGCCTGTAGATTAAATGCTAATAGTAGACCTGCAGCACTGGTTGTGCCACCCACTTAAGTAGCCCCCTTAACCTTGTCTCAGGCTTGCCATTGCAAGGCCTGTGTGTGCAGTTTCACTGCCACTTCGACTTGGCATTTAAAAGTACTTGCCAAGCCTAGAACTCCTCTTTTTCTACATATAAGTCACCCCTAATGTGTGCCCTAGGTAACCCCTAGAGCAGGGTGCTGTGTAGGTAAAAGGCAGGACATGTACCTGTGTAGTTATATGTCCTGGTAGTGTAAAACTCCTAAATTCGTTTTTACACTACTGTGAGGCCTGCTCCCTTCATAGGCTAACATTGGGGCTGCCCTCATACATTGTTGAAGTGGCAGCTGCTGATCTGAAAGGAACAGGAAGGTCATATTTAATATGGCCAGAATGGTAATACAAAATCCTGCTGACTCGTGAAGTCGGATTTAATATTACTATTCTAGAAATGCCACTTTTAGAAAGTGAGCATTTATTTGCACTTAAATCTTTCTGTGCCTTACAATCCACGTCTGGCTGGGCTTGGTTGACAGCTCCTTGTGCATTCACTCAGACACACCCCAAACACAGGGTACTCAGCCTCACTTGCATACATCTGCATTTTGAATGGGTCTTCCTGGGCTGGGAGGGTGGAGGGCCTGCTCTCACACAAAGGACTGCCACACCCTCTACTGGGAGCCTGGTAGACAGGATTGAACTGAAAGGGGACCTGGTGCACTTCTTAGCCACCCTTTGAAGTCTCCCCCACTTCAAAGGCACATTTGGGTATAAAACAGGGCCTCTGCCCTACCTCATCAGACACTTGCTGGAGAAGAAACCTGAACCAGAAACTACATCCTGCCAAGAAGAACTGCCTGGCTGCTCAAAGGACTCACCTGTCTGCTTTCTACAAAGGACTGCTGCCTTGCTGTTGGCCTGCTGCCTTGCTGAACCCTTGTCTGGCTGTGAAAGTGCTCTCCAAGGGCTTGGATAGAGCTTGCCTCCTGTTCCCTGAAGTCTCAGGACCAAAAAGACTTCTCTTTTTCACTTGGACGCTTCGTGCGCCGAAATTTTCGACGCACAGCTTGTTCCGCGGCAAGAAAAACGCCGCACACCGACGGTGATCGACGCACGCCTTCCAGACGACCAGAACTTCGATGCACGGCCTCGCAAGGACAACGCCACCCGACCTCCAGAGGAGAAATCGACGCGATGCCTGCCGTGAGGGCGAAACTTCGACACGCAGCCCCGTAGAACGACGTGCAGCCGGTAAACAAGCAGGAGAATCCACGCACAGACCCGGGACATCTGGTAATCCCAGCGATCCAAAGAAAGAGACTGTCTGCGCGCTGGAAAACGATGCACGACTTCTCCGCGTGAAAAATAACGAAGCAAGTCCGTGTGTGCTGGGGAGAAATCGACGCACACACCATTTTTCCAAGTATCTCTTCTTCTGTGGCCCTCTGAGGAGATTTTCCACTCCAAACCAGGTACTTTGTTCTTGAAAGAGACTTTGTTTGCTTTTTAAAGACTTAAGACACTTTGGGGGTCATTTTGACCTTGGCGGACGGCGGAGGCCGTCCGCCAAGGTACCGCAGCTGAATGACCGCACCGCGGTCAAAAGACCGCAGCGGCCATTCAGACATTTCCTCTGGGCCGGCGGGCGCTCTCCAAAAGAGCGCCCGCCGGCCCAGAGGAAATGCCCCTGCAACGAGGACGCCGGCTCAGAATTGAGCCGGCGTAGTTGCAGGGGTGCGACGGGTGCAGTTGCACCCGTCGCGTATTTCAGTGTCTGCTTAGCAGACACTGAAATACTTTGCGGGCCCTCTTACGGGGGCCCCTGCAGTGCCCATGCCATGGGTATGGGCACTGCAGGGGCCCCCTGGGGCCCCGTGGCACCCCCTACCGCCATCCTGTTCCTGGCGGGAGACCCGCCAGGAACAGGATGGCGGTAGGGGGTGTCAGAATCCCCATGGCTGCGGAGCGCGCTGGAGGATTCACAAGGGCAGTGGTAAACCGGCGGGAGACCGCCGGTTTACCCTTTCTGGCCGCGGCTGAACTGCCGCGGTCAGAATGCCCTCGGGAGCACCGCCAGCCTGTTGGCGGTGCTCCCGTGGTCGGTGACCCTGGCGGTCACCGGCCGCCAGGGTCAGAATGACCCCCTTTATATCACTTTTCAGTGATATCTCTACAAATTCACATTGCAACTTTATTCGTTTTGACCTACAGTTAACCTGATAAATATTATATATTTTTCTAAACAATGTGTGGTGTATTTTTGTGGTGCTATATGGTGATATTGTATGATTTATTGCACAAATACTTTACACATTGCCTTCTAAGTTAAGCCTGACTGCTCGTGCCAAGCTACCAGAGGGTGGGCACAGGCTAATTTTGGATTGTGTGTAACTTACCCTGACTAGAATGAGGGTTCTTGCTTGGACAGAGGGTAACCTGACTGCCAAAAAAAAAACCAATTTCTAACATTGGTGATCAGCGGTGAGGATAGGACTTGTATTTGTGCAGTGACATACAGTAGCTAAGTATTTCACTACCTACCCACAGTTGAAGGTCAACTTGATTTTTATCTCTTTTTGCAAATTTGTTTTTCCTGACAATTTTCAAAAACTAAATCCTCACTCAACATGTCTCTGACTGGGTCTCAAATAGAAGACTTTGACCTAGTCCTGTTGGATACATATACGGTCAAACAGCTAAGAGGGTTCTGCAGGGCAATGAGGGTACCCACCCAAGGGGCCTCCAAAAAGGAGAACTTTCAAGTGGTGCTGAGGGCCTGGGCAGAAGCCCATTTAGAAGAGGATGATGAGGAAGAGGAGCCAGAAAATGGCCTCTCAGAGGATTTGTTGCTATCTGTGGATGATGTTACCACTGCAATTGTGCCCACTTCCAGACCAGGGAGCAGTGTCTCTGTGCAAAGCCTGACCGCAGAGGAAAGGAGAGAGGAAAGGGAGTTCCAATTGCAAATGGCAAAACTGAAAATTGAGGCTCAACAAGAGGAAAGAAGGGCAGAGAGAGAATCCAAGCAAGCTGAGGCTGAAAGAGCAGCCAAACAGATTCAAGATGAAGCTGAAAGGGCAGCCAAACAGGTGGAAGCTGAAAGAGCTTTGGCTGAAAAGAAACTATTATTGGCTCATGAACAGAGTCTCAAGGAGCTGGAGATCAAGGCAAGACAGTCTGAATCCAGCAATAATGGTGGCAGCATACAGACAGGACCTGCTGGAGAAAAGAAGGTTTGTATACCCAAAAATGTGGTGCCCAGTTTTGTGGTGGGAAATGACATAGATAAATGGTTAGCTGCTTATGAAGTTGCACTAAGGGCTCATGAGGTTCCTGAAGGGCAATGGGGGGTAGCTATGTGGGGTTATGTGCCACCATTGGGGAGGGACACACTTCTCACATTGGATCAACCTGATCAAAACACATACCCACTTCAGAAAGCCACTTTACTTGCCAAGTTTGGGCTGACCCCTGAGGGATACCGTCAGAGGTTCAGGGACAGCACCAAACAAACCACACAAACATGGGTAGATTTCTTTGACTTTTCCAGTAAGGCACTGAATGGATGGGTGCGGGGCAACAAAGTAGATAATTATAAAGGGCTATATGACTTGATTCTGAGAGAGCATATACTCAATGTTACCTATATAGAGTTGCACCAGAACTTGGTAGATAGTAAGCTGACTGATCCCAGGAAGCATGCTGAGGAGGCGGACCTCTGGGTTAGCACCAGAGTGTCCAAAAAGGTACCTGAGGCGGACTCCCACAAAGGTGGTCAGGGTTCCCAACAGAAGAAAGAGGGGGGAGATAAACTTACAGATAAGGAACTCTCAAAAGGCCCCCAAAAGAATTCCCAGGGAGGGGGTGGCAACCATTCCTTCTCCAGATTTGGGAAAAATCCAGGGACATATGATAGGTCAGGGAAATCCAACCCCAAATGTATGGAGTGTTACCAGTATGGTCACTATAAAGGCGACCCCCAGTGCTCCAAAAGGGCCCTGTCCACTACCGGACAGACACCTGGGTTGACTAGTGTAGCGCTTGGGGGGGAGATGGACCCCAATAGTTTTGGGGAGCAGGTAGAGATTTCCCTAGTGTCCCTGGGAGAAAGAGAAATGGTTCCCAAAGCCCACATGCCCCGAAATACTTCAAATTACAGGCAGTGGGTCACCATTAATGGGCAGAAGGTGGAGGCTTTGCATGAAACAGGAGCCAGTATGACTACTATCCAGAGTCAGCTGGTGTCAACAGAGCAGATAGTCCCGAATACATTCCACCAGGTCATAGTCGCTGACAATCGTGAGAGTCACCTACCAGTGGCTATGGTTCCCTTTGAGTGGGGGGGGGTCTCTAGTACTCTGAAAGTAGCTGTGAGTCCTGCCATGCCTGTAGATTGTCTGTTAGACAATGATCTTAAGCATACTGCTTGGAAAGAAGTAGAGCTCAGATCTCACCTGGAGATGTTAGGGTTACCTGAGTGGGACTGCATGACCACACGGTCCATGGCTGCCCGGGAAGGGAGTCAAGGGCGTCTGGAGCCTGAAAAGATGGCCCAGACAACTGCCAAAGAGGGGGGCCAGGGGCGCGGGAAACCCGCCTCCAATGTTCCCACGGTGGTAGACGAGGCCCCTGAGGAAGAGGAGGCCCCTGAGCCAACCGGGGAGGACATATCTGCCCTGGGTAACCTACCTGAACTTGCTGGCTAGCAAGTAGAGGGGGGGCCAACCAGGGAAGCATTCTGCAAGACGCAGAAAGAATGCCCCACCCTTGAGGGTCTGAGGAAGCAGACCACGCAGCAGGTGACGCCTCTGGCGCTCACCATATTTACTGGGAGAATGATCTCCTTTACAGTGAGCGTAGGATTCCAGGTCCTGGGGCACACCGTGTGCTGGTTGTCCCCCAGTGTTACCGGAAATTCCTACTAGGCATGGCTCACGACATTCCCCTGGCAGGACACCTTGGCCAAGACAAGACCTTTGACAGGCTTAACACCTACTTTCATTGGCCCAGAATGCGGAAAGTCTCAGATAACTTCTGCAGAGCTTGCCCCACCTGCCAGGCTAGTGGGAAGGCAGAGAAACAGCTTAAAGCTCCCCTGCTCCCACTCCCAGTCGTTGGCACCCCCTTTGAAAGGGTGGGCATCGACATTGTTGGTCCCTTCGACCCCAAAACTGCCTTGGGCAACAGGTTTATCCTGGTTTTGGTGGACCATGCCACCCGCTATCCAGAGGCAATCCCTCTGAGAACAGTGACTGCAAAGGTGGTGACCAGAGCCCTGTTGGGAATATTGACCCGTTTGGGATTCCCTAAGGAGGTCGTGTCTGACAGGGGCACAAACTTCATGTCTGCATACATGAAGACCCTGTGGGATGAGTGTGGGGTGACCTACCGGTTTACCACCGCTTATCATCCTCAAACCAATGGGCTTGTTGAGAGATTCAACCAGACCCTGAAAGGCATGATTGGTGGCCTGACTGAGGTCATGGGGCGTAAGTGGGACGTCCTCTTACCCTGCCTGTTGTTTGCATATAGAGAGGTGCCCCAGAAAGGGGTGGGGTTCAGCCCCTTTGAGCTTCTCTATGGTCACCCTGTCAGGGGACCCCTAAGCATCATTAAGGAGGGCTGGGAGAGAGCTCCCCAGGGCCCTCCCCAGGATGTGGTCAGCTACATGCTGGCCCTCCGCAAACAAACCCAACGCTTCTGGAAGCAGGCCCAGAGTAACCTCGAGGCCAGTCAAGAGGTGATGAAGGAGTGGTACGACCAGAAGGCCACCCTAGTTGAGTTCTCACCTGGAGACAAAGTTTGGGTGATGGAGCCAGTAGAGCCCATGACTCTCCAGGACCGCTGGACTGGCCCCTTTGAGATCAAGGAGCGTAAAGGGGAGGCCACTCACCTAGTGGACCTCAAGACCCCTAGGCAACCCCTAAGGGTCCTCCATCACAACCGGCTCAAACCTCACTTTGAGAGGTCTGAGATCAGTATGCTCCTAGTCACCGATGAGGGCATGGAAGAGGAGAGTGAACCTCTCCCCGACCTCCTCGCTGTCAAAGAAGGGGATGGGTCAGTAGGTGGTGTCATTCTCTCTGACTCACTGACTCCAACCCAGAGAGGCAACTGCTATGAGCTGTTAGAGCAGTTCTCCCCCCTGTTCTCCCTTACTCCTGGACTAACCCACCTCTGTGTGCATGACATTGACACAGGTGACAGTGCCCCTGTAAAGAACAAAATTTACAGGTTGTCAGATAAGGTGAAGGCCGGCATCAAGGAGGAGGTGTCCAAGTTGTTGACTTTGGGTGTTATTGAGAAATCCAGTAGTCCCTGGGCCAGCCCCGTGGTATTGGTTCCCAAGGCTACTGCCCCAGGTGCGAAGCCAGAACTCCGGTTCTGTGTGGACTACCGGGGTCTCAATTCAGTCACCCGGACTGATGCTCACCCCATCCCCCGAGCTGATGAGCTCGTTGACAGGCTAGGCGCTGCCAAGTTCCTGAGTACGTTCGATCTTACTTCCGGGTACTGGCAGATTGGCCTGACTGAGGGGGCTAAAGAAAGATCCGCTTTTTCTACCCCTGATGGCCATTACCAATTCCGGGTGATGCCATTTGGGCTGAAAAATGCCCCGCTACCTTCCAACGGTTGATTTACGGGGTCCTAGCAGGTAAAGATGCCTTCTGTGCAGCTTACCTAGACGACATAGCTGTCTACAGTTCCAGCTGGGAGGAACACCTGCTCCACCTCAAGGAGGTGTTTCAGGCCCTGCAACAGGCAGGCTTGACTATCAAGGCTAGTAAGTGCGGATTGGGCAGGGTTCCGTGGTGTACTTGGGACACCTAGTAGGTGGTGGCAGGGTGCAGCCGCTCCAGGCCAAGATTGAAACTGTCAAGGCCTGGCAACCACCTAGAACACAGACTGAGGTGAGAGCCTTTTTGGGCCTCACTGGATACTACCGCAGGTTCGTCAAGGGCTATGGTACCATTGTGTCCCCCTTGACAGAACTCACTTCCAAGAAACAACCTAGGTTGGTGAATTGGACAGAGGCCTGTCAGAAAGCCTTTGATTCTCTGAAGGAAGCCATGTGCACGGCCCCCGTGCTCAAGGCCCCTGACTACTCCCAGGAATCTATTGTTCAGACAGATGCTTCAGAGCATGGCATAGGGGCTGTTCTAGCACAGCTGAATGAGGAGGGCTCAGACCAACCAGTAGTCTTTATTAGCAGAAGACTATTACCCCGGGAACAAAGGTGGAGTGCCATTGAGAGAGAAGCATTTGCTGTGGTCTGGGCACTGAAGAAGCTAAGACCCTACCTGTTTGGGACTCACTTCCGGGTTCAGACAGACCACAGGCCCCTTAGATGGCTCATGCAGATGAGGGGTGAGAATCCAAAACTCTTGAGATGGTCCATTTTCCTACAGGGGATGGACTTTACGGTGGAGCATCGCCCAGGGGTTGACCACACCAATGCTGATGGTCTCTCCAGATACTTCCGCCTTAGCGATGACAGCTCCCAGGAGGTCGGGTAGCTCTCCCCACTTTCAGCTGGGGGGGACACATGTTAGACCTGACATGCCTTAGGGTGGTCACCCCTAACTTTTTGCCTGCCTCCCTCCACTTTTTGGACCCTGTTTTGCTGTCTTTTAGACTCTGCGCACTTTACCACTGCTAACCAGTGCTAAAGTGCATATGCTCTCTCCCTTTTTAAACATGGTAACTTTGGATCATACCTGATTGGACTATTTAATTTACTTATAAGTCCCTAGTAATGTGCACTATATGTGCCTAGGGCCTGTAGATTAAATGCTACTAGTGGACCTGCAGCACTGGTTGTGCCACCCACTTAAGACGCCCCCTTAACCTTGTCTCAGGCTTGCCATTGCAAGGCCTGTGTGTGCAGTTTCACTGCCACTTCGACTTGGCATTTAAAAGTACTTGCCAAGCCTAGAACTCCCCTTTTTCTACATATAAGTCACCCCTAAGGTGTGCCCTAGGTAACCCCTAGAGCAGGGTGCTGTATAGGTAAAAGGCAGGACATGTACCTGTGTAGTTATATGTCCTGGTAGTGTAAAACTCCTAAATTTGTTTTTACACTACTGTGAGGCCTGCTCCCTTCATAGGCTAACATTGGGGCTGCCCTCATACATTGTTGAAGTGGCAGCTGCTGATCTGAAAGGAGCAGGAAGGTCATATTTAGTATGGCCAGAATGGTAATACAAAATCCTGCTGACTGGTGAAGTCAGATTTAATATTACTATTCTAGAAATGCCACTTTTAGAAAGTGAGCATTTATATGCACTTAAATCTTTCTGTGCCTTACAATCCACGTCTGGCTGGGCTTGGTTGACAGCTCCTTGTGCATTCACTCAGACACACCCCAAACACAGGGTACTCAGCCTCACTTGCATACATCTGCATTTTGAATGGGTCTTCCTGGGCTGGGAGGGTGGAGGGCCTTCTCTCACACAAAGGACTGCCACACCCTCTACTGGGACCCTGGCAGACAGGATTGAACTGAAAGGGGATCTGGTGCACTTCTTAGCCACTCTTTGAAGTCTCCCCACTTCAAAGGCACATTTGGGTATAAAACAGGGCCTCTGCCCTACCTCATCAGACACTTGCTGGAGAAGAAACCTGAACCAGAAACTACATCCTGCAAAGACGAACTGCCTGGCTGCTCAAAGGACTCACCTGTCTGCTTTCTACAAAGGACTGCTGCCTTGCTGTTGGCCTGCTGCCTTGCTGAACTCTTGTCTGGCTGAGAAAGTGCTCTCCAAGGGCTTGGATAGAGCTTGCCTCCTGTTCCCTGAAGTCTCAGGACCAAAAAGACTTCTCTTTTTCACTTGGACGCTTTGTGCGCCGAAATTTTCGACGCACAGCTTGTTCCGCGGCAAGAAAAATGCCGCACACCAACGCTGATCGACGCGAAGCCTTCGGGTCGAACGGAACTTCGACGCAAGGCCTCGCAAGGACAATGCCGCCCGACCTCCAGAGGAGAAATCGACGCGACGCCTGCCGCGAGAGCGAAACTTCGATGCGCAGCCCTGTAGAACGACGCACAGCCGGAAAACAAGCAGTAGAATCCAAGCACAGACCCGGGACATCTGGTAATCCCCGCAATCCACAGAAAGAGACTGTCCGCGCGCCGGAAAATGACGCACGACTTCCCCACGTGAAAAATAACGACGCAAGTCAGTGTGTGCTGGGGAGAAAGCGACGCACACACCATTTTTCCCCGTATCTCTTCTTCTGTGGCCCTCTGAGGAGATTTTCCACTCCAATCCAGGTACTTTGTGCTTGAAAGAGACTTTGTTTGCTTTTTAAAGACTTAAGACACTTTATATCACTTTTCAGTGATATCTCTACAAATTCCCATTGCAACTTTATTCGTTTTGACCTACAGTTATCCTGATAAATATTATGTATTTTTCTAAACACTGTGTGGTGTATTTTTGTGGTGCTATATGGTGGTATTGTATGATTTATTGCACAAATACTTTACACATTGCCTTCTAAGTTAAGCCTGACTGCTCGTGCCAAGCTACCAGAGGGTGGGCACAGGCTAATTTTGGATTGTGTGTGACTTACCCTGACTAGAGTGAGGGTTCTTGCTTGGACAGAGGGTAACCTGACTGCCAACCAAAAACACAATTTCTAACACATTCAAAAAAGAGATTCAGTGCCTGCATCTGCTGCTGAGTCTGTCTGCTTTTTATGGCAGGTGAATAATTTTTTTGTGTGGTATGTTTTATGACTGTGCTACTGATGCCATTCTGTAAATGTATTTTATTTATGTGTATGGGTTTCAGGCTGGGAATCTCATGTTAATTTGTGATGGTGTGGGTAATAGTTATTAGCACCAGTATTAATTTCGCAGTCTGTTGTTTTACGGTGGGTTTGGTAATTTTCTGTTGTCATCTGTACCAACTGAAAGAGAAAATGTTTGGGTGTTTCCATTTCTTCTATGTTGTACCACTGTGTATACTGGTTCCTTGAGGCTAGGTTCTCACATCATTTTCTGGTTTGTTTACAGGGCCTCAGAGCTCAAATTATAATGTGCTTGTTTTTCTCCATTCACTTTTTTACTTGTATCTCCAATACAGGTAACTCTGAGGGGCTAGGGTTGTACCCCCATAACAAGAGTGTTTATATAATGATGCCCATAAAAGTAGCACACACAACACTCTTTTCGAATTGGTAAATATTATATCTGTGACCATTCCTCCTGGGAGTGTAATTAACCCTTTATGTGGTGCTAATGTGTGTTTAGTGTGAGGATTGAGTCAAAGCTGGTCAAGGACAAGAGGCAAAGCTGCTTGGTGAGCTCATCTAGTTGACATTAGTACAGGCCCTTCATGCCACCTGTTCACATGTATGCATACTGCTGATTATGTTGCACTCCATTTGGTGGATACCCTCTTTCTTTATAGTTTATCACATATATTTGATCATTTGTTGGGAAGAGGTAAATACTTAGGGGGTCATTTTGACCCTGGTGGTCCGAAACCGCCAGGGCTAAAATGACGGAAGCACAGCCAACAGGCTGGCGGTGCTTCCTGGCCTATTATGACTGCGGCGGAAGCGCCGCGGTCGCACTTCCGGGGCCGGCGGTATTCCACCATTTTTGCCCCGGCGGTGATAATCCGCCTGGGCAGCACTGCTTGCAGCACTGCCCATGGGGATTACGAGTCCCCGACCGCCAGCCTTTTTCTGGCGGTATGAACTGCCAGGAAAAGGCTGGCGGTATGGGGAGTCGTGGGGCCCCTGGGGGCCCCTGCACTGCCCATGCCTGAGGCATGGGCAGTGCAGGGGCCCCCTGACAGGGCCCCGTGCAGCTTTTCACTGTCTGCATAGCCATGTCTGAAAAGCGCGACGGGTGCAACTGCACCCGTTGCACGGCTGCAACACCGCCGGCTCCATTTGGAGCCGGCTTCCATGTTGCGGCCCACATCCCCGCTGGGCCGGCGGGCGGAAACTTGCGGGGATGTCCAAATGGGCACCGCGGGAGTGCGGCCGCATTGGCACCCGCCCGGCGGTTACAGCTTGGCGGGCGGCTACTGACCCCCTTAGTAATGTATTTTGAAATGTCAAGATCTTATAACTTTTGTTTTTCTTTTTCTAAACACATTGGCTGAAATTTATGATATGTTGCTTAGTTCATAAAATAATAAGTGCTGTGTTCCGAAGTTTAACTAAGAGGCTGCACCCCATGCTTCATAAGGTCAGAGTGCTAGGTACCAAGGATGCATAGTTTTGCTTCCACTTTTCTGCATTTTTTAATCCATCCCCAGACACTCCCTGCCACTTTATCTTACGCCACATTATTTTCATTCCTTCTCTCTCCATGTGTAACTTTTTCTGTCTTTCTCTTCTTCCTAAAACCCTTTGCTGTTCTTATCTCTTTTTTTCTGGGTCACAGTCTGACAAGCAAAAATAAGTGGCTGTGCTAATAAATGAGTGCCTATGGGCCCCACCTCCAACCACCAGCTCAATTAAGCGATTTGTTTTTTTCATTTTTTCATTCTTGTGTATTGTTGTAGTTTTTATTGAATTGTTGTCGTTAGAAATTGGGTTGACTGAGGTATGCACCCTGTCCAAGCAGGAATCACAATCCTAGTCAGCATAAGCCAGATACACACCATAAATTAACCTGTGCTTACCCTCTGGTAGCTTGGCACATAGCAGGCAGGCTTAATTTAGGGGGCAATGTGCAAGTATTTGTGCAACACTTAACTCAGTAAAACAGTGAAAACACCACACAAAAATAATCCACACCAGGTTAAAGGAATACAGCATAATTTAATCAACGACACAAGACCAAAACAACCAAAATCCAATAAGTAGAACTCAAGATATTAATTTTTACATAATATTCACAAATATAGTGCTTAGAAGCTAAAAGAGCCGACTGGGCCTATATGGTCGCTCTGGCATTTGCTGGTTCAGCACAGGGAAACCCACTTCCAAGTGTCCATGACAGACTGAATGAGTACCACCTGGCAGAGTAGGACTCACAGATGGCAGGTCCAGGTGTTGTTGCAGGGTTGCTTGAAGTCTTTGATGTCCCTGAGACTTCAGGACAGAAGGCAAGCAGACAAGCCCTTGGAGACACTCTGGGTTAAAGTGTTGTAGGTCCAGTCCCAGTCCTTCTCACCCAGGCAGAGAAGGAAGCAGGCAGGTCAGCACAACAGATATGTAGTTCTTCCAGACCAGCAGTCCAGCAGTGTAGCAGTCCTTCAGCAGCACAGCAGTCCTTCTTCCTGGCAGAGTATGTACAAGTCCAGGAGTGTACTAGTTTGGTAGGGTAAAATGTACAGTTCTTATACCCAGTGGTACCTTTCAAGTGGGGGTGACTTCACAGTTGGGTCTTTGAAGTGCAAAGGGGCCTTTCATCCTGCCCTGGCTTCAGACTCACTACGGGGGTTAAGCAGTCCTTTGTGTGGAGCAGGACACTGTCTATTCAGGTGTTGATGGGCCACCCCGCCCAAGATGACCCATCAACATGCAGATAGCCACTCAGTCACACATAGCCTTCCTTTGAGTGAGACTGTCTAGAGGGAATGCAGGAAACCAGTTGTCACCCCAGCCCAGACGTGTATTGGAGACAGGCTGGAGGCACAGGGCTAAGAGCAGGAAAATGCCAACTTTCCAAAAGTGGCATTTTCAAAATTGTAATAGTGAATACGACCTTACAATTAAAGAGGATTTATCATTACAATTCCATAGATAATAAACATGACAAGTCTACCCCTTCTCGATCAGGAATTACAGTGTATTAAATGTAATAAGGAATCCCTAAGGTTAATCTAAGAGAGGGGTAAGCCTCACAATAGTGAAAAACAAATTCATTTGTGAATGAATTTTTCACTACTTGGACATGTAAAGCTTCAAAGTATATGTCCTGCATTTTAATTACATTGCCCCCTGCCATGTGTGCTACGTAGGCCCTACCTTAGGGGTGACGTATATGTAATAAAATGTGACTTTAAGGCTTGGCAAAGGGGTTTGAAATGCCAAGTCGAAATGCAGTCAAACTGTACAGACAGTCTGAGATATGTTTAAAGGGCTACATATGTGGGTGGAGCAATGAGTGCTGAAAGCCCACTAGTAGCATTTAATTTACAGGCCCTGGGCACATGTAGTGCACTTTAATAGGGACTTTTAAGTAAATTAAATATGCAAATTGTGGCTAAACCAATGTTACCATGTTTTAGGGGAGTAAGCACATGCACTTTAGCTCTGGTTAGCAGTGGTAAAGCGGCCAGAGTCTAAGGCCTACAAAAATAGATCAGCAAACGTAAGGCAAAGCAGGCAAAAGGTTTGGGGAAAGACAAACCTCAGGCTGACAGGTCTAACAATTATTCATTTTATTTTTTGTTTCTTTAGATTGAATATTTTGTGTTAACACAGTTTGTTATGATGATCAGTTTTTTTCCCTCACGTTTGCTCATTTTTTAGTGAATTCTTTTTTATGGGTTTCTGCCACTTTATGACAGTGGCTTAGGTGGCTAGCATGCTGATTGATTCTACCTCTGGTTCTAAGTCCATGACAAAGACGCATCAGAGTAGATGATCTTGCAGAAGATTCAGACTCTGACTATCCTGTACATGCAGAACCTTCTGATGATAAATCTAGAGAGTAATGTCCAACAGAAAAACGAGAATAGGTAATCCTGGTGTCGTAATGAGTTGGGAGAAGTATGAAGTTGAAGCGAGTCTCAAATCCTGTTTGCAGATGGTATCTTTATTTGTAAGTGTTCGAAATCATTGAGTCATCATGGAGATACAGCCAACACGTGTTTCGTCACACAGGTGACTTCATCAAGGCTGTAATACAGTAAAGACAGCAAACATTGGATATATATGTGTGTTTTGTGTGTACGTTGTGGAACCCACAAACCGGAGACCAGTGGTAAAATCTAGTGAAAGAGAGCAATTAGTGAGCATGGCTACAGAGGTGAGTGGTGTTTGGGACCAAAACTTAAAAGGCATGGAAATACACAGTCAATTACCGTGGTCATGTGAATAACGTCGACAAAAAACAGTATTGGAAAGCTTAAATCTAAAGAACTATGTAGAGAGAAACAGTGTTATCTAACAATTGGTATGCAAGTGGTAAAGTAGTGCAGGACTAAGAGATATCTGGAAGAGAAGGTGAGTGAAAAACAACAAAAAGAGAGGGGAGATACGTTAAGCGTAAAAATGAGAGAGCGGAGAAATTGCGCGGGTGAGGGGCCCCGGAGGGCAGACATGCGTCACTCATACCTGGGGCAGTTAGCCAATATGGGTGATGGTAGTACTTGGTAGAGAAGTTGCTCAATGGTTCAATTGGGCTGTAGAAAAAGTGAGTAACATGAGACAAGTAAAGAAAAGAGCATAGATTTGGGGGAGGGGATGGGTAATAATGTGTAGGAGGACAATTAGAAAGTAAGCGTAGAAAAATAGAGAGAAGGTAGTATGAAGGTAAAAAGTAAAGTGCATGAGAAAGAAGAAATGGGTCAGTAAACACATACCTTAGTATAGTCATAAAGCTGTAATTAGTATGGCTGCGCCAAGCAGCTGTAGGTGCGTAGGTGTGGAGCTTGTATGATACTGCAGACAGAGGAGGCCCTGATAAGCCTGTCACCATAACCTATGATAATGCCACGAATAAATGAAATAAGAACGGGTTTAAGCCTGATGCGGGGAGTGAAAAAAAAAAACCCATGATTGAGATAGATTGTGAGCCAGTCATGGGTTAAGAAATAAGAGACAGGACTAATGGTGAGTCTTATTTGGACAAGGCATTGAGGGGGTCCTGACAGGGTGAAAAAATGTAAAAAGTGAGTATAAAAACAGGCAGAGTAGTCGGCACCGTAAAAAATGGAGATGGTAAACAACGGAAGATGAGATGAAAGCGAAAAGCTATCATGGGTGCAGTTCAAGAGGAATGTAGACATAAGGGTACCAATCGTGGACATATAGCAAGAGTAAGGTGCCCGTGCGGTCGAGTATTAAAAATTAAAGCAGGCAAAGTAGTCGGCACCGGAATATTAAAAAATGGAGATGGTAAAAAACGGAAGATGAGATCAAAGCGAAAAGCTATCATGGGTGCGGTTCAAGAGGACTGTAGACATAAGGGAACCATCGTGGACATATGACAACAGTAAAAATGCCCGTGCGGTCGGGTATTGAAAATCAAGCAATGAGCTAGTGTGCTTATAGTGACGTTCACACCCGTTATTAAAAGCAGAAGTGAAGCATATGATAATGTTTGGTTAGGTACGTAGCTCGAGACTGTACCGTGTATGTAAACTAGAAACAGCCCGTGTGGCTGTTTATTAAAAGTTGGAGAGCGTTTAGCCAGAATACATCGTAGTTAAATAATAAACCGCAGGGACGTGGTCAGAGGATCCAACAACGGAAATGGCAGAAAATGGAACGAAGTGAAAAAGAGAGGTACGCGCTTACGCGGTGTATGTCAGCGCGAGGCTCAATGTGTGGACATTCGAGAAGTCGTGCAAAGAAAAGAAACGGCGAAGTAAAAGCTGCCGGGTCAGTTGAAAAAGACCCGAGTTAGTAACTTACCGGGAAGCCGAGTAGCGGTGAGCTCAGAGTGAACGCGAGGTCATGTAATGATCCGCGAGATAAAACGCTTGCTAATTAAGTAGGGAGTAGCAGTGCAGCAGAACTATAAGAGGGACTTGGCTGAAATGGCAAAGGCGGCGGCCATCTTGGGTGTGAATACGAGAAATAGCAATGTAATAGAGAAGATAGTAAGAACAGAAATTAAAGCCATGTATTAGGGGATGCGGTAACGCCTCTATTAGTAATGGATACCAGATGGGAGCCTAAAACGAAGGTAAGGAAGAAGAAGTAAAAGCCATAGAAGGTAGAAAGGGATGTGAAGGAAGGGCAAGATGGAGATGAGGAGAGAAAGTAACATGAATACATATAGTAAGAACAATAAAATTGTTAGACACTAGAGAGTATGTATGTGACCTGTATCAAAGCTGATTGAAGATGGGGAAGAGTGACAATGTAAGGCCGTGCTCCGCATCCTCAAAAAACACTGGCATTTGTTGATGTTGGACACATGCCTCAAGGACTCAGTTGGCGGGTCACCTACCATCATACACAGCAGAGGTCGGACCCTTAGGAATATTCTGTGCCCTAGCTTTCTCTGTTCCTCCCCCCAGACATCCTCTTTTGGGTGGATTCCTGAGAAACCAAATGGTTTTTACAAATGTGGCTGTTGCATATCCTGCCAATTAGCCCTTAACAAAACCATTTCCTTTTCCTACAACACCGCGACCACGCACCACATTAAGACTTTCATGAATTGCAACACAAAGTTCACTGTCTACTGTCTGATATGTGTATGTGGTCTGATCTACGTTGGTAGTTCTATACGCCCCCTAAAGGAACGCATTCAGGAACATGTCAGAGCCATCAGAAATGTTAACACTAACTATCCCCTGGCTGTTCATTTCAACACCCTACACGGGGAACAAGATCTCCTGAACATCAGGTTCCATGGCATTACTCAGGTTCCCAACTCACCGAGATGGGGTGACAGAACCAGAGACCTACGCAGATGCGAGTCCAAATGGATCATTAAACTTCGCGCAGTTGATCTAGGACTGAACACGGATCGTGAACTACATTTTTTTCTCACATGAATGGTCTTTTCCTTTGTGTATAACTATATACCCGTTTCAATTTGTTCCTGACTCTCACAGTGTTATGTTCTACTATATATCCCACTATGTACTTATGTCTATACAAAACTTTCTAACTATTGCACCTAATTATTGTACTTCATGGTCGCTGCTCTTACACGTTTCTTTTACCGTCGTGATTGTACATTACACCTATACACGTCATTGTGATTGTTGTACCTTATCCCTGTACTACATGGCATCGGTTCTTATATGTTTTTTCGATCATCCAGGGATTTATTATTACTTTCTTCTTACTTTATTGGATACCATTGTGATTGTGATTGACATTATTGTAATTGTTGTACCTATATATCCCACTATGTACGTATGTCTATACAAAACTTTCTAACTATTGCACCTAAATATTGTACTACATGGTCGCTGCTCTTACACGTTTCATTTACCGTCGCGATTGTACATTACATCTATACACATCGTTGTGATTGTTGCACCTTATCCCTGCACTACATGGCATCGGTTCTTACATGTTTTTTCGATCATCCAGGGATTTATTATCACTTTCTCCTTACTTTATTGGACACCATTGTGAGTGCGATTGACATCATTGTGATTGTTGTACCTTATTCCTGCACTACATGGCATCGGTTCTTATATGATTTATCGATCATCCAGGGATTTATTACTACTTTCTCCTCATTTTATTGGACACCTCTACATTGTCACTCTTCCCCATCTTCAATCAGCTTTGATACAGGTCACATACATACTCTCTAGTGTCTAACAATTTTATTGTTCTTACTATATGTATTCATGTTACTTTCTCTCCTCATCTCCATCTTGCCCTTCCTTCACATCCCTTTCTACCTTCTATGGCTTTTACTTCTTCTTCCTTACCTTCGTTTTAGGCTCCCATCTGGTATCCATTACTAATAGAGGCGTTACCGCATCCCCTAATACATGGCTTTAATTTCTGTTCTTACTATCTTCTCTATTACATTACTATTTCTCGTATTCACACCCAAGATGGCCGCCGCCTTTGCCATTTCAGCCAAGTCCCTCTTATAGTTCTGCTGCACTGCTACTCCCTACTTAATTAGCAAGCGTTTTATCTCGCGGATCATTACATGACCTCGCGTTCACTCTGAGCTCACCGCTACTCGGCTTCCCGGTAAGTTACTAACTCGGGTCTTTTTCAACTGACCCGGCAGCTTTTACTTCGCCGTTTCTTTTCTTTGCACGACTTCTCGAATGTCCACACATTGAGCCTCGCGCTGACATACACCGCGTAAGCGCGTACCTCTCTTTTTCACTTCGTTCCATTTTCTGCCATTTCCGTTGTTGGATCCTCTGACCACGTCCCTGCGGTTTATTATTTAACTACGATGTATTCTGGCTAAACGCTCTCCAACTTTTAATAAACAGCCACACGGGCTGTTTCTAGTTTACATACACGGTACAGTCTCGAGCTACGTACCTAACCAAACATTATCATATGCTTCACTTCTGCTTTTAATAACGGGTGTGAACGTCACTATAAGCACACTAGCTCATTGCTTGATTTTCAATACCCGACCGCACGGGCATTTTTACTGTTGTCATATGTCCACGATGGTTCCCTTATGTCTACAGTCCTCTTGAACCGCACCCATGATAGCTTTTCGCTTTGATCTCATCTTCCGTTTTTTACCATCTCCATTTTTTAATATTCCGGTGCCGACTACTTTGCCTGCTTTAATTTTTAATACTCGACCGCACGGGCACCTTACTCTTGCTATATGTCCACGATTGGTACCCTTATGTCTACATTCCTCTTGAACTGCACCCATGATAGCTTTTCGCTTTCATCTCATCTTCCGTTGTTTACCATCTCCATTTTTTCCGGTGCCGACTACTCTGCCTGTTTTTATACTCACTTTTTAAATTTTTTCACCCTGTCAGGACCCCCTCAATGCCTTGTCCAAATAAGACTCACCATTAGTCCTGTCTCTTATTTCTTAACCCCTGACTGGCTCACAATCTATCTCAATCATGGGTTTTTTTTTTTCACTCCCCGCATCAGGCTTAAACCCGTTCTTATTTCATTTATTCGTGGCATTATCATAGGTTATGGTGACAGGCTTATCAGGGCCTCCTCTGTCTGCAGTATCATACAAGCTCCACACCTACGCACCTACAGCTGCTTGGCGCAGCCATACTAATTACAGCTTTATGACTATACTAAGGTATGTGTTTACTGACCCATTGCTTCTTTCTCATGCACTTTACTTTTTACCTTCATACTACCTTCTCTCTATTTTTCTACGCTTACTTTCTAATTGTCCTCCTACACATTATTACCCATCCCCTCCCCCAAATCTATGCTCTTTTCTTTACTTGTCTCATGTTACTCACTTTTTCTACAGCCCAATTGAACCATTGAGCAACTTCTCTACCAAGTACTACCATCACCCATATTGGCTAACTGCCCCAGGTATGAGTGACGCATGTCTGCCCTCCGGGGCCCCTCACCCGCGCAATTTCTCCGCTCTCTCATTTTTACGCTTAACGTATCTCCCCTCTCTTTTTGTTGTTTTTCACTCACCTTCTCTTCCAGATATCTCTTAGTCCTGCACTACTTTACCACTTGCATACCAATTGTTAGATAACACTGTTTCTCTCTACATAGTTCTTTAGATTTAAGCTTTCCAATACTGTTTTTTGTCGATGTTATTCACATGACCACGGTAATTGACTGTGTATTTCCATGCCTTTTAAGTTTTGGTCCCAAACACCACTCACCTCTGTAGCCATGCTCACTAATTGCTCTCTTTCACTAGATTTTACCACTGGTCTCCGGTTTGTGGGTTCCACAACGTACACACAAAACACACATATATATCCAATGTTTGCTGTCTTTACTGTATTACAGCCTTGATGAAGTCACCTGTGTGACGAAACACGTGTTGGCTGTATCTCCATGATGACTCAATGATTTCGAACACTTACAAATAAAGATACCATCTGCAAACAGGATTTGAGACTCGCTTCAACTTCATACTTCTCCCAACTCATTACGACACCAGGATTACCTATTCTCGTTTTACTGTTGGACATTACTCTCTGTGTGCTGTGGCCATCTTGTCCCACTTTGTTCTAGGGTACTTCTAGCACCCGTTTGGTGCCTACCGGGTAGTAAGGCACCGGGCCGCTTTGCACCAAACTTCGCTTATACTTCTGTATTCCGTAAAACTTTTTGTTTACTACCTAGAGGTGCGGCGCCTCTCACCCTTACTACCCTCTTTTCTCTTTCATGTTATGTTCTATCTGATGATAAATCTACTTCAAGTGCAGATGACATGGTTCACCTGAGGCACATGTCTCCAATTAGTGTTCGGCTTGAAGAAGGTGCTATGATGTAGAAAAGTAAGGGAGTAGATCTGCAGGCCTGGTCCTCTGGTTCTACTACTCAAAGAGGCATATGAAGGCTGGTTTGCCCTGAATATGTTCCAGGCTGCCCTGCCACACTTTACAAATCATTTTTACCGGTTCAATTTTAAAGCCATACTGGAATGATCCTTTTCGAGAGGAAACATTTCAGTGTACCTATTTTTGTTCTGAACAATTTTTGAGATAACTCAGTGCATTGCCCCATTCCTGGGCTACTTGATGGACTCCAAACATTCTATGGAAAGGATAATAAAGAAACATGCTAGGGTCACAAAAATGTAGCATTGCCATAGAGCTAGCAGATACCCTCGACAACACCCCACCCAGAGAGTACCCATGCACAGTTTATCAGAGCGCATGTGCACACACACACACTCCCTCTCTCTCTCTCTCTCTCTCTCTCACTCGCTCAAGGTGACTGATATTTACTTTCCAGTCCCTCATCTCCTGCCTTTTTCCTTACTTACTTGTGGACATGATATTTGGTGTTGGCTCTGCAGATCTTCCATCTGGCTCCTATTGCCTTCTTTAACACTGGAGAGAGATGTGACCAAGCAGCTGTAGCTTACGATACATGCTACTAGACTTTAAGGGAGCTGAGGAAATAGAGAACAGCTCAGTTGTCCCTGTGCCTTGAGAAGAACTACTTGTCTGGAGCTTGCTGGGGGGTTGAGGGGAGATGGCCATGTTCTGTCTTTAATGGTATGAGGGCAGGGAAGGAAGTGCTAGAGAAGATTTTCAGAGAGTCTTTGATAAAAGTTTCATCTAAAGAAGACTGGGACTAGGTACCCAACCTGCTTAAAAAACACAACCCCTGTGGTTTCATCTTAACATTTTATCCTGTTCAGAGTTGTGTTGTGTGATGCTTTAGTGGGACTGTTTAACTGACATGTAAGACATCAGAGACGTAGTCCCTCTTTCCACATTGGTCAGACTTTGGTGCAGAGATACCGGGGTGGGGGGTGGGGTGTAGGAAGAGAAGGGTCAGAAACCATTTTTTGGTAAGCATAACTGCACCAAAGTCTGGTGATTACAAGTTTTTTCCACAAAATGGGAAATAACTGCTGAGACCCAGAGTTAGTTGGACCTTTAAAGCTCCAGCTGACCCTAAGGTGGAAGCCCTCGGCCCTAGGCTCTCTTCTCTGACCTGCTGTTCCACGAAGTGCCTGGGGCTTTACTATGAGTAGCATGCTACCCAGGAACCCAAAGTTAGTGTTCAGTCTATTGGTTATCGGGATTAGTTTTGCATCCTGAAAGAAACCATTCCATGTCAGTGGCCAAATTTAATTTAAGCAATCCATTCATTAACTTGTTGTTGTTGTGGTTATTGCCCTAAGTGTGACAGGTATGTCCCGACATGGGTCCCCTGACCAATGTGTCACTAGAATCAAGCTGGTGCTAGCTGATGAGCCCATAATAAGGGGCAAAACCAGGCCTGGGTTTCTTGTATTCTGGTTCAGGGACAACCTGGCTTGGTTTTTGGACTGGACTACTCCCACTGGAACAGGGTCATGACTGATTTGCATATGGCCAGGTCCAAACTGAGGTCACATGGTGGGCAGAAAACAATAGATTTTCGCCCACCGTGGGCGAGCGATTGCCAGTGGTTAAAATTAATTCAAGTATTTCAACCATCACGTTCTTCTTGTTGTATTTAGGTGTGATTAAGCCCTCCAACAGTCTCTGGTGCAGTCCTATGGTGCCAGTACCCAAGGATGCCCCACTGGGTGCAACTCCAGAACTTAGGTTCTGCGTGGATTATAGGGGTCTCACTTCCATCATGAAGACTGACACACACACACCATACCCTGAGCTGATGAGCTCATAGACAGGTGGGTGCTGCCAAATTTCTCTGTACTTTTGATTTAACATCAGGGTACTGGAAAATCGCTCTGACTGAGGGGCCAAGGGAGAGGTCTGAATTTTCAACCCTAGAGAGCCATTTCCAGTTTAGGGTGATTCCCTTTGGTTTGAAGAATGCCCTTGCCACCTTTAAGAGTTTGGTCAACTGGGTCCTGGCTGGGAAGGAGACATTTTGTGCTGCCTACCTGGACAATATAGCTGTCTACAGCTCTATCTGGGAGGATAATCAGTTACACCTCCAGGAGGTGCTTCAGGTGCTGCAGCAGGTGGACCTGACTATCAAGGACTGAAAGTGCCAGACAGGGCAATGTTCCATGGTTAATTTGGGCCACATCATGGGCGGGGGCAAGGTGCTTCCTCTCCTTGCCAAGACTGAGACTATCCTGGCCTTGCAACCCCCTAATACACACACTGAGGTGAGTGCCAACCTGGCCTTACAGGTTACTATAGGAGGTTTGTTAAGAGATATGACACCATTGTTTCCCTATTAACAGAGCTGACTTCAAAGAAGTAGCCCTGAGAGGTGATCTGGACAGAGGCCTTCCAGAAAGCCTTTGATACCCTCAAATAGTCAATGTGTACAGCATCCGTACTCAAGGCTCCTGACTTCTCTAAGGAGTTCAAAGTGCAGAGAGAAGCTTTAGAGAATGGTACATTGACAGGCCTAGCACAGTTAAATGAGGGATGAGACCAATCAGTAGCTTTTACTAGCAGGAGGATACTTCCACAGAGGTGGAGTGTGATTGAAAGGGAAGCTTTTCCTGTGGTCTGGGCACTGAAGAAGTTGGGACTATACCTGTATGGGACTCACTTCTGGGTTTAGACAGACTACAGACCCCCTCAGATGGCTCATGCAGATATGGCTGAAAATCCCAAACTGTTGAGGAGGAGCACCGTCCTAGGTCATACCAAGCCAGTGCTGCTGGTCTGTCCAGGTTCTTCTGCCTTATTGATGAGAACTCCCAAGGGGTTGGGTAGTTCTCCCCATTCTCAGCAGGGGAGGACATATGTTGGACAACTCAAGTGGTCTTTCCCCTAACCTTTTTCCTTCAGCCTCCCTTTTTTCAGATCCCGTTTTTGCTGGCATTAGGACTCTGCACACTTTACTACTGCTAACCAGTACTAAAGTGCATGTGCTCACACCTTAACAGATATTAATATTGTCTTATTCCCTATTGGCATATTTAATATACTCATAGGTCCCTAGTAAAGAGGTACTACATGCACCCAGGGCATGTAAATGAAATGCTACTAGAGAGCTTGCATCATTGATTGTGCCACCCACTTAAGTAGCATTTAAGTATGTTTCAGGCCTGCCATTCTAGAGCCTGCCTGTGCATTTTTAAACTGCCATTTGGACCTGGTAAAATAAACCTTTGCCAAGCCCAACCCTTCCTTTTTAATACACATAAGTCACCCCCTAAGTAGGCCCTGGACAGCCCAGAGGGCAGGTTGCAGTGTATTTAAAAAGTAGGACATATACTTTCACGTTTTACATGTCTTGATAGTTAAAAACTCTTAAATTAATTTTTCACTACTGCAAAGCCTATCCCTCGCATAGAATAGCATGGGAGTTACCTTATTACATTTTATAGGTACAATTTTCAAATAGGAAGCTATGACCAGTTCTTGTTTGATGTCTCTTGAATCACAATTTTAAATCATAAGTCATGTTGAAGTCAGATTTTAAATTGCAATTCAGAAAATGCCGCTTTTAGACAGTTGGCATTTTCTTGCCTTACTCATTTAATGCCTGTAGTCTGTCTGGTCACATGGCTGGATGTGGATGACAGATGGGCTATGTATATTCTTCCTAGACAACCACTCACAATGGGGAGTTCAGGTGTGCCTGGATGGGCCACCACTGGCAGGATGAAAGGGAGGAGCTGGGTACTTCCCACTTACACCTGAATAGGCTGTGTCCTGCCTCCACACAAAGGGCTGCATACACCATTTAGTTAGGCCAGAGCCAGGGCAGGCAGGATGCCTGTGAACCTCAAAGGCAAATCTCTAGAAGCTTCCCCCCACTTCAAAGGCACAATTGGATATAACTACTGGTCCTCAACACCAACTCTACAGTACACTTCTGGACCTGTGAATACTCTGTCACAAAGAAGGGCTGTTGTGCTACTGAAAGACTGCCACTCTGCTGGACACACTCTGCTGGACTCCAGCTTTACTGTGCTGACCAGCCTCCTGCTGTCTCCATCTGGGTGAGGACTGAACCTACATTTCTTGAACCCATAACCCAGAGTGACTCCAATGACTAGTTGGCTATCCTCCTGATCTAAAGACTTAGGGACACAAAAGGCTATCAAAAACCTTGCACCTGGACTCTGCCATCTGTGAGTCTACCCTGCCAAGTGGCTCCACCCCAGCCTTGGACCCTTGGAAGTGGGCTTTGGGTGGTTGCCAGCCTCTGTGGATCTAGCAGAACCAATGCATCTTCTCTGCTACACAGCACAAACATGAGCAGAACCAACACATATCTGCTGCTGAAGGGATTGGACCCATTGCAAAGACCCTCATTGTATCACATCTCTTTGGAACCACTGTATCACTCCGACAGTGCACTGCTTCTTTGACGCAGGCTCTAACATCCCTCACTGATGGGAGCCTCAATGACAATGTCAGCCTCGCAGGTCTTCGGAACCCAGGCATCTCCCTGACTGCATGCTGCATCCTCCACGTCGAACTTCGCATCACAAGCTCCGTCTGCGTGATCATCTATAACAATGCAGGCCCTCTCATCACAGATTCGCGGCATCTCAGAACTGACGCACCACTTCGTCTGTGAGACGTCTCTTCAATGAGGATCCTGGCAACACTCTGCAAATCAGGATTTAAGTACTTTGTTCAGTAAGCCTGACTAAGTCCCTATAGCCGACCTGCGCTCCATCGCGGTCAGCCTAAACTTCAAACTTTGACCTGGTCCGGTGCAACCAGATATTCACCGTTGGTGCTTTGTGCTTTTTGATGCTACTTTTACTGAAATCTTTAAAATTATTTGCTACTTTCCTTGGAGCTCTAAGTATGCATACTTCATAAACTTTCAAATGCCTCAGTAAGCACACTATGCAGTGTTTAGCTGATTCTGGATCCAGGCTCATTGGGTTAAGGTTTCCAAGTGGGCTTTTACAATAAAAAACAGAATAGGATGCAGTACTACAATGAGCTCTTTTAAAGAAGTAGGCATCTTTAAAGATGACAGACATGCACAGCGCAACAAGGTACACAACACACAAAGACATTTTGAAGAATGGACTTCGAGCGCAGCATTCGACACTGTTGACCATGATCTTCTCTGTTTGAGATTATCGGATATAGGAGTAGGAGGTTCTGCCCTTTCTTGGCTCTCCTCCTTCTTTAAAGATAGATCTTTTCAAGTTTTGGACCGTACCTTTTTTTCTGGTCTTTTCCCGCTGCCATGTGGAGTTCCCCAGGGCTCGTCCCTCAGCCCTACTCTTTTTAACGTCTATTTGTCACCTTTAGCTAGAGTAATTGCCCCTCACAATCTGTCTCTGGTAACCTATGGAGACGACACCCAGCTAGTGGTGTCTCTCTCCAGTTCCGGAGACTCTCCAGTGACTAATCTCTCTCGCTGCATGAGTGATATTGCCAATTGGATGACCAAGTCCAAACTCAAGTTTAACGATGGGAAATCGGAAGTCCTGGTCCTTGGTAACGGTCCCCCCGCTCATCCTCTTCCCTCTCTCTCAGACGCCTTTAGGTCTCTTCCTCCCCCTAAATCCCAGGTTAAAACTCTAGGTGTGATACTTGACCCCCGGCTTACCATGGACTCCCAAGCCCGTAAAACCTCCTCTACCTGTTTTGGCCTCTTGCGTATGTTTAGAAAGATTCTTACCCTTCTCCCTCCTACAGCTAGAAGAATCCTCATTCAAGCCCTAATTCTTTCCCGCTTGGACTACGGAAACTCTTTGTTCCTTAGTTCCCCTCTTTATGTTATAAAGAAGCTGCAAAGAGTACAAAAGGCAGCTGCCAGACTTCTTACCCACTCCTCAAAATACGCTTCCGCTAAACTGGCTATCTCCACCCTCCACTGGCTCCCTGTTAAAGAAAGGATTCAGTTTAAATCTCTCTGTATTGTTCATAGGGCCCTACATGGCAAAGGCCCCATCTCCCTGAGGAAACGTATTTTCCTGCACACTCCCTCCAGGAGCCTCCGCTTCTCCTCTCTTAGGTATGCACACGTCTCTCGCTTTAAGAGAGCCTGGGGTAACAACTCCTTTTCCAGTAAGGCCTCTCACCTTTGGAACACCCTTCCTACGGAGCTCCGGTTTGAATCCTCCGAGCGCCTCTTTAGGAAAAAGCTTAAAACTTTTTTATTCTGTAACTAATATCGACTCTCTCTCCTACTTGTGTTTCGTTACTTTTAGCGCTGGGATGCCTTCGGGTCGCCATGCGCTCTATAAATTCTATAAACTAAACTAAACTTTAACAACCATTTTAAACGGTACAGAAGTAAATAGTGTTTGGAGCCCAGATGTGCTGCCTGGTGTTCTCAACTGAGCACCAATTTATGTTATTGAACTCTTACACAGCGCAACACTGAGACAGGTTCAACTTGTGCAGTGAAAATTGAACCAGCACTATGTTCCATAATATTGAAATGACAACTGGAAATGACAAAATTTTTATGGAACACGTTGCAAGAGCTATTAATAAACAGGTTTTTATCATAAGGCGGATTTCAAACTCTAGTTAAAAAATCAGAAAGAATGTCTTTGGTGATCTAATCATAGACTTTTAAATGGCTAAAATCGTTAATGAGAAATGTTCCTAATTGTGAGAGATCAAGTTTTATTAATAAATTAGTGGGATAGGAGTCATCACATGGTGATTCAGTAACCTATATTTGAATGCCTAACAGCAAATAACATGAGTTGTGAAAAGTGCATGTTTGAATTATGGTGAACCATGTGGCCACCATTTGTATTGTGCACCACGTTTAACATGAGAGTTTTGTATTTTATTATTATTAGCACTATAATGAGCTAATGTTAAAGAATGTTTATTAAAAGGTAGACTAGGAATTGGAGCATTAAATGAATATGCATAAATCATACTTAAATTGAATTAATTGACAACTTACATGTGTACAGAAAAACAAATGCATGTTTAAATTAATTTTAACATGTCATGGATAACGTTAGCAATTAAATAATATGCTTTACATATATGAATTGTAAGGTGGACAATAGGTTTGTTAATGTATTAATGTATTAAGGCTTCTTAGCTTGACTAAGCCTGAAAAGATTTATTTTGCAACAGTAATGGAAAATTACTTGTTTATTTTGTCTCCTCTGAGCTGAAATCTTTCCTTAAGTTGTTAATGTGAATGTTGAATGTCCTATTGTATAGAAACATGTTTCAGAAGCAACAATGTTACACTATTTGCTCTACCTGTTGAACAGGACAGGACACTTGTAATTCTCATGTGAAAAATATTGGTTTAGTTTATTGTGTGCCGTGAGAAAGGATCTCAAGTAACAAATAACTAGAGAATGTAATATGCTGTTAAAAACGTGTGGAATTATTCAATGACAATGCACTTTTTGCTGAGAAATTTTTTAAAAGTCACAGAATTGATGGTGCCATCTGCATTGATTGGATGCTGAAACGGACGACCGAAGTGAGCCCACCTCAAGGACCAATTACAAGAATTGAGTATATTTTAATTAGTAAGGAACTTGGAAATTCAGAGCCAGTCCTATGCTTGTATTGAAGTTCTCCAGAAGCCGCTGTCACACTATGGCCCTCATTATGACCTCTGCGGTCTTCTATGAAGACCACACAAGTCCCTTCCAGACTGAAGACTGCCAGTGTTGGCGGTCTTCCGATCACCATATTATGACTGCTGACGACCCTCCGCCATAATTTGGGTGGAGAGCCGCCAGCAGCCATACTGATGGTCGGTAGTGCAGTGGAGGTTGCTCCTCTGCCCCCCCACGTCATTAGATCACCGCCCACCGAATTACGTTGCAGTATTCGGCGTGGCGGTGTTGTGGTGACGGGGTGCTGGCGGCAGAGCAGGCTCCATGGAACCCGTTCCCTCCCCGACGACCACCGAGACAGGTAAGGTGATCGTCCGACAGGGGAGGGGGTGGAGGGGGTGTTGTGTGGTGTGTGCATGAATGCGTGTGTGACTGTGAGTGTATGGGGGTGTGTGTGAGTTCGTGTATGAATGTGAGGGGGTGATGTGTGTCGGGAGGATGTATTGTGTATGTGTGTGTGCATGTGTGTGCGCGTGTATGTGTGTGAGTGGCGTGTGCGTTTGTGAGTGGGCGGGTTTTGGTGTACGTGTGGGGGTGGGGGTATGTATGGGGGGCCATGGAGTTCAGGAGTGTGGGGGAGGGGAGGGGGCCTTATCAGCTTTGGGTGTGGGGGGGCCGTGGCTGTTGGGGGAGGACTGTGGGGAGGGGAAGGGGGCGGGGAGACCCCCATCAGTGCCAGGGAAGGAATTCCCTGGCACTGATAGTGCCTACCGCCATGGTTTTTGTGGCGGTACAGATGCCACGAAAACCATGCCGGTATGCGGGGTCATTATCCCGCTGGAAGACTAGTGGCAGCCGCTGGGCTGGAGACCGTTGTCTCCAGCCTGGCGGTCGTTACCGCTGTGGCGGACGGTGTGGTATATTGGTGGTTTGGCAGAAGCCAAACCACCAATGTCATAATTTGGCAGTAATTACCGCCAGCCTGTTGGCGGTGCTACCGCCAAGTTAACACAGTCTGCCAGGGTTTTAATGAGGGCCTATGTCTTCTTTAAGTCCACTGATGAGTTTCCTCATCATAGTCTTAACAGCCCTATTCTGTTATGTTGCTTAGGCCAAATATTTCTGAACTGCTGATGTTTCCTATGTGCAGCCTGAGTTCTGCACTGCCCTGATGCTGCTGTCAACTGTCGCCAGAAGAAGGTGACCATCCTGCCTGATGAACTGCTCTATCTGCTTTCCCATGAGGAGAGGTATAATTAAATGTGGTTTCTTGTTTTCCCTTTCAGTTAGTTACTTACATCACCATATTTTTATAGTGAGTTATCTTAGCAGTTTTTTCTAATTGTTTTTGTCTTTCCTTTTATTTTTGCTTTTGCCTGCATGTGTTAGCCTGTCCCCACACATGCAAGTTATAATTTGCGGTCCGGCTCTGAAACCTGAAATCTGAAATCGATTATTAAATTGTATTTTGATGATTTACTGATGTCACCATCATCTGCTTTAAATTTTAAAAATAATGTGCACATCATGTTAATATACATTATTCTTTTGGCATGTCTAACAGTATGTGATGTTTAGTAGGCTAAATCTTTTCAGACGTTTCGGTCAGCCAATGGTTTCATGTGTGTTTACAATGTAGTTCTGTGTACCATATATGTGACATTGATTTTAGGATTGTAATAAAGCTTTGAAACTTTATTGATTTTGGAGATTGATTCAGTGTTAATTGTTCTTGGTGTCTAGTTTTGTTTATGGTAAAATGGTATTGATTAGTGTTTGAATGATTCTGACTGCTACACTCTTTGCCAAGTCCAAAGGTTCAGTCGACCTCCAGAGATTATGATAGTAATGGTGTCTCACCTGAGCGCTGGTGGTTGTTAAACCCGGAACCGTGGAGAAGGAAGTTCTTCCGGTCCCCAATTGTGTACAGCATACCCATCTCAAATCTACATACTCTCTGTTATTTAAAAATATGAACATTTTGGTAGGTGTTAGAAATGGGGACTTTGGTTGACAGTCAGGTTACCCCCTGTTCAAGCAAGGACCCTCACTCTAGTCAGGGTAAAAGAGAATCACCCTCAGCTAACCCCTGCTTACCCCCTTGGTAGCTTGGCAGAGCAGTAGGCTTAACTTCAGAGTGCTAGGTGTAAAGTATTTGTACCAACACACACAGTAACTTAATGAAAACACTACAAAATGACACAACACCAGTTTAGAAAAATAGGAAATATTTATCTAAACAAAACAAGACCAAAACGACAACAATCCACCACACACAAGTCAAGTTATCAATAAAAATGCAAAAAGAGTCTTTAAGTAGTTCTAAACACACACTAGCGCCGCTAGAGTGAAAATGTACATGGTGCGCGTCAAAAATAACCCCGCACGGGTGGGTGTGCGTCAAAAATAACTCTGCACAGCGGTACGTGAGTTGAAAATCCAGCCGCACGATGATCCGAAAATCCCGCAGCGCACGTTGTGATCTCCCAGCCTCCGTCAGCAATGCTGCGTGTCGTTTCTCCTGCTCCGTGCGTCGATTCTTCGGTTGCGTTTCCTGCGAGTGTCATTTCTCAGCTGCGGAGCCGGCGACGCGTAATTTTTTTCAGCTGCAGATCGGATTTGCGTCAATCTTTTCCCCGCACAGCGCTCTGTGCGTGGATTTTCTTGTCTTTAGGCTGCCAGCTTCTCCTTTCAGGGTCCCAGGAACTGGATGGGCACCACAGAGCAGAGTAGGAGTCTCTCCAGAGACTCCAGGTGCTGGCAGAGAGAAGTCTTTGCTGTCCCTGAGACTTCAAACAACAGGAGGCAAGCTCCAGATCAAGCCCTAGGAGATTTCTTCTCAAAATGGAAGGCACACAAAGTCCAGTCTTTGCCCTCTTACTCTGGCAGAAGCAGAAACTGCAGGATAGCTCCACAAAGCACAGTCACAGGCAGGGCAGCTCTTCTTCCTCAGTTATTCAGCTCTTCTCCAGGCAGAGGTTCCTCATGCTTCCAGAAGTGTTTCTAAAGTCTGTGGTTTTGGGTGCCCTTTTTATACCCAATTTCTCCTTTGAAGTAGGCCTACTTCAAAGTAAAGTCTCTTTGGAATGTGAAATCCTGCCTTGCCCAGGCCAGGCCCCAGACACTCATCAGGGGGTTGGAGACTGCATTGTGTGAGGGCAGGCACAGCCATTTCAGGTGTGAGTGACCACTCCTCCCCTCCCTCCTAGCACAGATGGCTCATCAGGATATGCAGGCAACACCCCAGCTCCTTTTGTGTCACTGTCTAGTGTGAGGTGCAACCAGCCCAACTGTCAAACTGACCCAGACAGGGAATCCACAAACAGGCAGAGCCACAGAAATGGTATAAGCAAGAAAATGCCCACTTTCTAAAAGTGGCATTTTCAAACACACAATCTTAAAATCAACTTTACTAAAAGATGTATTTTTAAATTGTGAGCTCAGAGATCCCAAACTCCACATGTCCATCCACTCCCAAAGGGAATCTACACTTTAATCAGATTTAAAGGTAGCTCCCATGTTAACCTATGAGAGGGTCAGGCCTTGCAACAGTGAAAAACGAATTTAGCAATATTTCACTGTCAGGACATATAAAACACATTACTATATGTCCTACCTTAACCATACACTGCACCCTGCCCTAGGGGCTACCTAGGGCCTACCTTAGGGGTGCCTTACATGTAAGAAAAGGGAAGGTTTAGGCCTGGCAAGTGGGTACACTTGCCAAGTCGAATTTACAGTTAAAACTGCACACACAGACACTGCAATGGCAGGTCTGAGACATGATTACAGAGCTACTTATGTGGGTGGCACAACCAGTGGTGCAGGCCCACTAGTAGCATTTGATTTACAGGCCCTGGCACCTCTAGTGCACCTTACTAGGGACTTACTAGTAAATCAAATATGCCAATTATGGATAAACCAAACAAAATTACAATTTACACAGAGAACATATGCACTTTAGCACTAGTTAGCAGTGGTAAAGGGCTCAGAGTTCAAAAGCCAACGTCAACAGGTCAGAAAAAATAGGAGGCAGGAGGCAAAAAGACTGGGGATGACCCTGCATAAGCAAAAAAGTCCAACACGACCCCCTACCAGCCTAAAGCCAGGGGAGAACAATCAATACATTGATGTACTTCCCTGATTGGGGCGATAGAACAAGAACCCAGGCCCACAACAGCAGGGGCATGTTCCAGTTCTACGCCTTCCTGACTCCAGTTGGATCCCTCTCTCCATACTCTCAGGGCCCACTAAGCTAACCCATGGGGAACCCTTCTCCACATCTGCAGACACCATCTGTGCAGCACCTAACTTTACTTTGCTCACAGATGTATCCCAATGGGCAGATAGTACCGCCAGGGCCAACACAGTGGTGTTGCCCACTCCACCCCCAGGGTGTGACTCTCGCCCCCCCAGGGGCAATTCTGTCCACCAGGACAGCAAGCCACAGTGACTCCTGACAACTGTCAGGGATGAGAGCCCGACTTCAGGCCTCTCCAACCACTGTGACTGTGGAGAATGGGGGGCGGTGGCCCCAGGTGCGTGGCACCCTTCGACCACTCTCCATTCCACCAGGTCAGGGTTGAAAACCTGACCCTGGTCCTCCCCTCTGGGGCTCGGTACCCTCCCTCCAGGAGCGGCACCCCCTGAGACAAAAATTGTCAGGGTGCTTGTAGAAGCAGTCCTGCACAATTCTTCCACCAGTGCAGGGCTGTTAACCTGCAACTGGTCCTACAACCTGGGCTCTGTACCTTCAGGTTGGACCAGGGCCAGTAGTGAGGCTTCCCTCCATCTGCCCTCTCTTCTGGGGTCCTGCACCCCCCAACTAGGAGTGCCCCCCCCAGAAGACAACATGGTAGGAGCACTGTTAGCAGTAGCCCCTTCCTCCAGGTCAGGGGGGGCACCCTGAACCTGGCCTTCCAATCCAGGGTCTGTACCCTTAGATTGCACTGGAGCTAGGGGTGAGTCTCTCTCTCCCCTGCCCCTACTCTCAGGGATCTGCACCCCTCCCTCAGGGAGAGTACCCCTTAAAATCACACCGGGGGGGTGATTGGGCAAACCGCCCACCCCTTCAGGTCAGGGTTTACCCCCTGCACCTGATCCTCCAGTCCAGGGTCTTTACCCACAAACTGGACCACTGCCTGGCAACCCAGGACTTCCTGGGGGGCATACCTACCCCCCACCAGGTCAGAGTTTACCCTCTGAACCTGGTCATCCAACCCAAAGTCACCACCCTGCGGTTGAACCACTGCCTGGCACACCAGGACTTCCTTGGGAGCACACTTACCCCCCATCAGGTAAGAGTTTACCCCCTGAACCTGATCATTCAACCCAGAGTCACCACCCTGCGGATGAACCATTGCCTGTCACACCAGGGCTTACGGGGGCACACTTACCCCCCTCAAGGGACACTCTGTCCCCAAGGGCCACACAAGAGTCTGGCTGGCGCAGATCCCCTGACCTCTGCCCATCTGACAGAGTCTGGATTCCTCCCAACCAAGAAATGGTCTCACCAAGGTCATTCCTGGGGGGCTCTGCTCTCAGAGCTGACCCCTGACCCTCCAGGTTCTCCACTGGGATCCGCAACCCCCTCTCAACCCTCTGTCTGGACTTCTGCACCCTCTCACTAGGAGTGGTACTGCCCGACACCAGAACTGGTGGGACGCTGGCTACATCCGCCCCCCCAAGTTCTCCTGACATTGTGGGGTCTCCCTCAACAGATGGCCCTAAGGTACAGGCTAGGCTTCCCTCCTGGAGTTCCCTCATGGAACCCTCCAGGACCTGGGACCGGATTTTGGGCACCTTGGGCCTCAGCCGTCCCCATTCCCTCTCCTCTGAGACTGGACATGGGGTCCCTCACCCATCCCACTACACTGGGACCTACCTGGGACACTACAGTCCTTCCCTACCGCACCTGGTTGGGAACTACCTAGACCACTCCTCTCAGGAGCACCCCCAAATGCCTCTTCAGACTCTCTGGTACTCACCCAGAAGTCTGCCTCCATTGTAAGCTCCCTAGGGTCAGAGAACTCACACTCCACCTGGTGTTGGCATTGCTCTGGAAAATAAGGACTAGACATATGCTCTCCAGAAATTACATCACTCAGCCCCTCACATGAATTAACCAAAGTATCCTTCACTCAACCATCCAGTGACTCTGCTTTGAAAAAGCACCCCACATCACCCTCCTGAGACTGGTGAAACAGTACCTGACTGTCCCTGACACTGAACCCACACTCTTCTGGGATGTCTTCACACTCCATAACCAGGACTTCTACCTGGGGGGAACCACTCTCCCTGTCACTCTCACCTAGAGTCAGTAGAGTGTCCCTCCCACCAGTAGGAATATGACTCCCCATGCCAGTTCCCCAATCCACCACAGGGACCCTGTGCATCACTGGAGCTACCTCATACCCCTGAAACTCCTGGCGTGTATTAACTCCCTCCTTCAAGTAGGGCACCACATCTCTGGGCATGTGCACTTCTTCAGCAGTACTGGATAACAGATTTTTGCTGCCACCATCTGAACTTGACTCAGCCCTCATGGCTTCCAGCTTTAGCTTTTCAAAGCTCAGCTCTTGAGCTGCAATCCTTTCTTTTTTCAGGACTAAGGCTCTCTTCTCCTCAGCCCTCTCAAGCTCTTCTTCTAGCTCTTCCAGACTCCGGATTCGAGCTAGAAGCCAATCATCTCTTTCTGTTCCCTCCTCAGGGCCACTGCCCTCCTCCTCAGAGTAGTCCTCCTCCTCAGAGTAGTTCTCCTCCTCAGACTCATTTGGTGGTGTTGCCTGACAACGTTTCAACTCATACTGAAACAGGGCTGACTCAAGATCCTCCCTCCTGTATTTCTTGTTCACAGCCAGTCCCCTTTCCATGCAGAATGCTTTAAGCTGCCACTTTTCATACATAAATAGGTGCCAGAAATTGACTTCCATTCTGCAAAGGCTTCACAACCAAAAACCAAATCCAAAAAATATTTGCAATATTTCCAGGAGGACATCAGAGAACAAAAAGCCGAATCACAAGACAAGTAGTATGTGGTCACGTAGTGGTCTGAACTCAAAACAGTAGTGTACACTTAATCACTGTATGTCAAGTACAAATACAAGTACAAATCCCAACCGCTGATCACCAATGTTAGAAATGGGGTCTTTGGTTGACAGTCAGGTTACCCCCTGTTCAAGCAAGGACCCTCACTCTAGTCAGGGTAAAAGAGAATCACCCTCAGCTAACCCCTGCTTACCCCCTTGGTAGAGCAGTAGGCTTAACTTCAGAGTGCTAGGTATAATTACTTGTACCAACACACACAGTAACTTAATGAAAATACTACAAAATGACACAACACCAGTTTAGAAAAATAGGAAAAAATGATCTAAACAAAACAAGACCAAAACGACAAAAATCCACCACACACAAGTCAAGTTATCAATAAAAATGCAAAAAGAGTCTTTAAGTAGTTTTAAACACACACTAGCGCTGCTGGAGTGAAAATGTACCTGGTGCGCGTCAAAAATAACCCCGCACGGGCGGGTGGGCACCAAAAATAACTCTGCACAGCGGTACATGAGTCGAAAATCCAGCCGCACGATGATCCGAAAATCCCGCAGCGCAGGTTGTGATCTCCCAGCCTCCGTCAGCGATGCTGCGCGTCGTTTCTCCTGCTCCGTGCTTCGATTCTTCGGTCATGTTTCCTGCGAGCGTCGTTTCTCAGCTGTGGAGCCGGCGACGTGTCGTTTTTTTCCGCTGCAGATCGGATTCGCTGCAATCTTTTCCCCGCACGGCGCTCTGTGCATGGATTTTCTTGTCTTTAGGCTGCCAGCTTCTCCTTTCAGGGTCCCAGGAACTGGATGGGCACCACAGGGCAGAGTAAGAGTCTCTCCAGAGACTCCAGGTGCTGGCAGAGAGAAGTCTTTGCTGTCCCTGAGACTTCAAACAACAGGAGGCAAGCTCTAGATCAAGCCCTTGGAAATTTCTTCTCAAGATGGAAGGCACACAAAGTCCAGTCTTTGCTCTCTTACTCTGGCAGAAGCAGCAACTGCAGGATAGCTCCACAAAGCACAGTCACAGGCAGGGCAGCTCTTCTTCCTCAGTTATTCAGCTCTTCTCCAGGCAGAGATTACTCTTGCTTCCAGAAGTGTTTCTACAGTCTGTGGTTTTGGGTGCCCTTTTTATACCCAATTTCTCCTTTGAAGTAGGCCTACTTTAAAGTAAAGTCTCTTTGGAATGTGAAATCCTGCCTTGCCCAAGCCAGGCCCCAGACACTCACCAGGGGGTTGGAGACTGCATTGTGTGAGGGCAGGCACAGCCCTTTCCGGTGTCAGTGACCACTCCTCCCCTCCCTCATAGCCCAGATGGCTCATCAGGATATGCAGGCAACACCCCAGCTCCCTTTGTGTCACTGTCTAGTGTGAGGTGCAACCAGCCCAACTGTCAAACTGACCCAGACAGGGAATCCACAAACAGGCAGAGTCACAGAAATGGCATAAGCAAGAAAATGCCCACTTTCTAAAAGTGGCATTTTCAAACACACAATCTTAAAATCAACTTTACTAAAAGATGTATTTTTAAATTGTGAGCTCAGAGACCCCAAACTCCACATGTCCATCCGCTCCCAAAGGGAATCTACACTTTAATCAGATTTAAAGGTAGCCCCCATGTTAACCTATGAGAGGGTCAGGCCTTGCAACAGTGAAAAACGAATTTAGCAATATTTCACTGTCAGGACATATAAAACACATTACTATATGTCCTACCTTAACGATACACTGCACCCTGCCCTTGGGGCTACCTAGGGCCTACCTTAGGGGTGCCTTACATGTAAGAAAAGGGAAGGTTTAGGCCTGGCAAGTGGGCACACTTGCCAAGTCAAATTTACAGTTAAAACTGCACACACAGACACTGCAATGGCAGGTCTGAGACATGATTACAGAGCTACTTATGTGGGTGGCACAACCAGTGCTGCAGGCCCACTAGTAGCATTTGATTTACAGGCCCTAGCACCTCTAGTGCACCTTACTAGAGACTTACAAGTAAATCAAATATGTAAATCATGGATAAACCAATCAACATTACAATTTACACAGAGGGCATATGCACTTTAGCACTGGTTGGCAGTGGTAAAGGGCTCAGAGTACAAAAGCCAACAGCAACAGGTCAGAAAAAATAGGAGACAGGAGGCAAAAAGACTGGGGATGACCCTGCATAAGCAAAAAAGTCCAACAGTAGACAACAGCTTTTGCATCTTTTAGTTATTGTTGAAATAGACATAAGCACTATTGGCAGATAGGCGGAAGCATGCCATCATTTTTTTCCTATTCATGAAGTACATTTCCCCTATTGATATTAGGTTCCTTTTGCATTGCTTGGTGATTTACTGTTGCGATCACATACACAACTGCATACCTACAAATATTGACTAATTACATTTAATTTTCTCTTGTTCATACCTAGCCTGTTTCTGGTTTGGTAATGTCTTAAATGCATGCTTTTCAGTTCACTTACACACATTTCTGAAGGTCAGACAAGCAAAGACGTATACTGCTCAATAAAACAATAAATATTTTATTAAAACAGAACCTCTTCCTGTATGTGATAATCTGAACAAGGATTTCTTTAATAGTTATCTCCAACTCATGCAAAGATAATAACATTTCTGGAGTCCTCCCATCTCACCATATCTTGGTGCTGCACAGATGAGAACTATATTGAACAAAATGTTCAGCCCACTACATAAAAAAGTGAAGGATTCTGAAGCTGTTTTGTCTAGCAGGGTGGCTTCCCGTGGTGCCACATTCTGTGTGGCAGGTTTTCTAATTAGAAATCTATAATCTTCACACATGTGAGTTTTAATGCAAACAAGGCGTGGTAATATAATGTTGTGCCTGTGGCGAGATGTCTCTCAGCTTCTATAAAAGATTCTCCCAGTTAGAAATTGCCTTGCTGGGGAAGAATCAAAATACAGCATTTGTCATTGTTCAGATAATTGATTTAGATATATCCTCAGGAAATGTCTTACCAAGTGCAACACAATGATGATGTTAGGATGAGTATACTTATGACACGATAGCAGCTGCAAATAAATATCTGGCTGCTATGGCTGGTTAAAAAAAGGTTAGCCACTGAAAACATCATATGAACTAGGGACCATTGTAAATAAAAGAAAGTCTATCTTTCGTTGGCATACTTATGTGATGAATTCCCTTGATTTTGTGTCAAGCCCATCCTCTGCCCTCATGCTTTTACCAGTAGCACAGTAAAATATGACCCATAGATTTCTCATGTGCTAATCTGTCAGATCATTATTGAATCGTGATCGACTTTGTGAGTTATCTCCTATGCCACACAAAAGGGCCAAAACTCATAAGGCGAAATCTTAAAATTGTGTTGCCTCTGTCTAGGTTATGCAATAAAACTCAAAAATATTGTGCATTATCAACATTATCCAGCACCTTAATGGTCACTTGTAAAATGCTTAACTGCATATGTTCGTCCTAGAAACCCCAGACAACTTGTATGCATCTCTTACTACCCTAATGACTGTCAATTGTATGCCCACATCCCTCTCTGTGTAAACCTGATTGCATCATGAGGGTGGGCACCTTCCCAAAACTATCGCCCTGGCATTCTGTGATTGCATGTGCTCTACAGAAACAGATGTTGGGCTTCCCTAACGAACTAATGTAATCTAGCCATTACAGGAACACATCTTGGGCTTTCCTAACCAACTCTGTGACATTAAAATACTTCAAATATCTCCTACGTTGAGAGCTCTATGAATTCCAAAATTCATTGCAATAATCATGGAACCACTACCAGAGTTGTGGATGACAATAAACCTATATTTCGTGCATATGTTTGGAGAGACTTTATTCAACGTAAACACATTTACAGCTCCCTGGGAATATTGTTAATCTTCTCTCCAGTTTCAACAGACATCTGTGTGTTTCTTTTAGGAATCCTTCAGAAACTTTCTGATTATAACACAAGGACACTGAATGTCACCATATTGACCACAAACCTAAAACCCCAATCATTGTATTCCTCTTATGTTGGCTCAAACTTTTCTCCCCTTGCGCACATCCAAAATACTTTGGAGAGCAACAGATTCGTAAACCACAAAATGCCAATGACAACCTGAATGGGAAGCACAAAAAACTCTACTTCTCTTCTCTCCAGTGAAACAGTAAGTACACTACTTTACCTAGAGATATGAGAATGGTCAAAGGAGCATTCTCCACCTCCAGCCTTGCTAAACTATTCCCTTTGTGGAGCATACATCTGTGGATATACATTTCCTCTGTTCTGAAGTGCCTATACTCCACCAAAACATTCAACTCCCTTATATCTTTCAACAGTTCTCATCTCTTGTTCCTTCAACTCTACCAGAAATTTGTTGCTCACATAGCCTGGCACATTGCCATCTTTCTACACTATTTCACGTTTCCTGGATCATTCCTGTACCTTTAAATTGATCACTGTTTCTTTTTTTGCTCTAAAGAATATTCTCCTTGGAAGACACCTCTGGCACACGTCTCTCCTATTTCTTCCACTTCACTTTTGCCTTAGTTGAAGAAACTTGACATCTGCTGTGAAAATGAGGCATATGTCAAGACCTATGTCGGGGAATGAACTCATTTTAATTTCATTCCATCCAAAGACTGTTGACAATGCCTACAGATGCTTTACCTTTTGCATCCATCTCAAGTGTTACTACCACTTTATTTGGTACAAAGGATCTGAGAAACTAAAATAGCTTCCATAACATCATCTGTTCTGGAATGTAATGCCCTACTAAACGCTCTGTATAATCTGCCTCAGACTGAGCTGGATTAGGTGCAGGTGGTAGTAAATACTGAATCAACTAAGGATCTAAAATATAACGTCCAAAAGGATTCAGTAACTGATACTAACCAGATCTTTTAGCCATATTAGATGATATCTCGTACCTTACATTCTTCTGCTCAGCACCATCTCCCAACTCTGAGTCATAATCAGATGAGTACATAATTCACGTTTTTTCCACTTACTGATGAGTCATCACGAGTTAACAGACCAACTACGATTTGCTGTTCCCAAATTTCATTTGAGAAGATGGGGTGGCCAATCCCTAAAAATGCAAGCCGCTCAGAAATAAACTTAAAATCCATTACACATCATCTGAAATTTTATAAACTTCTGGAAAATACACCTGTTTTACATCTGAAGTATTTTGCACAACTTTTTTAGAACCTGTGTTTTCTTTTTCTTTGACAACACCAAAACACCTATTCTACGGTGTATGAAATGCTTTGGAAAATTCCCAAATAACATAACACGAAATAAATGAATGTTCTTTTTCATTTCACAAAACCCCTCTGTAATTTGTTGGATAAGTGCCATCTGGCCATACATTGTGCCCACAAAACTGTATTTTTTTAGAATAATGAGCATCACATGACTTCTCATTCTTCTTGTGCCTCACAAACTCTCTTTCAAAATGCTTGTATTTTGGGTGGTTTTAAACACTTCCTTTATTTATTCAGAGGCCTTCAGCATATGCTTATCACCTTCTGGCCAGTATTTGTGCTGATGTGGCTGTCCGCTATACCTCATAGTCGAGGTGTGATTTAAAAAAAACTCTATTTAGCAGTTGTCTATCAAAGGTTGACATTCTCAACTACGTTAATGGCATTGTATAACTTCCTTAGAATGTAATGGGGAGGAAAATTGACAACACAAGGCTATGGAGGAGTAATAAACCACAGGCACTTTACATCATAGGAGATCATCACTTACCCCAATGGCCAACCTTTATCACAGATTTAGGTCCTCTTTAAGGTACGCAGCACAGGCATCAGCTGCTCAGTAAATGATCTACCATGTCGTACCTCCCAGTATTACTACCAGTGCCAGTGTGCACCTATTTTACATTGATAGACTATTGAAGTCTGAATCCAGGCCCACCACTGGCCGAATTCGTGGGTGAGGACTGATACCAAGCCAGGGAGGTTGTTTTTTATGGTATGCTAGATAGGGGGCCAATGTCAGTTGAAAACATTCAGGGACATATTTATACTCCGTTTGCGCCGGAATTGCGTCGTTTTTTTTTACGCAATTCCGACGCAAAACTAACTCCATATTTATACTTTGGTGTTAGACGCGTCTAGCGCCAAAGTCCATGGAGTTTGCGTAATTTTTTTGCGTGGACACCTACTTTGCGTTAATGAGATGCAAGGTAGGCGTTCCCGTCTAAAAAATCGACTCCGAGGCATGTGCGTCGTATTTATACTCCCGGGCAAAATTCACACCCGGGAGTGGGCGGGTAAAAAAAAATGACGTACGGCCGCTTTTGCGCCGTTTTTTAGCGCCTGCAAAAGGCAGGCATTTAGTGACCTCTGGGCTCTGAAGGAGCCCAGAGGTGCCCTCCCATGCCCCCAGGGACACCCCCTGTCACCCTTACCCACCCCAGGAGGACACCCAAGGCTGGAGGGACCCATCCCAGGGACATTAAGGTAAGTTCAGGTAAGTGTTTTTTTTTTCTTTTTTTTTGTGGCATAGGGGGGCCTGATTTTTGCCCCCCTACATGCCACTATGCCCAATGACCATGCCCAGGGGACAGAAGTCCCCTGGGCATGGCCATTGGGCAAGGGGGCATGACTCCTGTCTTTGCTAAGACAGGAGTCATTTCTATGGGGGTTGGGAGTCGAAAAAAATGGCGCAAATCGGGTTGAGGCGAAAAAATTGCCTCAACCTAACTTGCCCCATTTCTTGACGCCCAAGCCCCATCTCCCCCTACGCCGGCGCTGCCTGGTGTACGTCGTTTTTTTCCACGCTCACCAGGCAGCACCGGCAGCTAACGCCGGCTAACGTCATTGATTAAATACGGCGCCCGCATGGTGCTTCAGAATGGCGTTAGCCGGTGCTAATTTTTTTGACGCAAAACTGCGTTAGCGCAGTTTTGCGTCAAAAAGTATAAATATGGCCCTCAATCCTATTACACAGTACAGCTGTCAACATCCCGATGGAATCTACACCACACGTTTTGCACCACCATAGTTCTAACATTTGTAGTTCTGGGCTCTTCTTTCTAAATACCATGGTCAATCTACTTACTAGGGAACAAATAGGATATTAGTCTCCCTGCTGCTGAAGCCAGCAGGTAGGTGCCATTGTCATCCCCACCAGCAACACCATCAGAAAATCAAGTGGGAGTTGTATACTGCTGATCTCTTCAATTTTTTTTGTAAGACTTGGGGCCACCAAGACATAAGACCACCACATGTGTCTGTATGAACCCTCCTAATCACATCCCCGCAAGCACATTTCTGTACCCCCAAACATTGCTCTTGGTCGTGTAGAGGTGATGTATCATCATAGCATAATTTTGTATGCCATCTCTTTATAAGGGTGACATACTGAGGGTTTTGTGCCCATCAGAAAATCAATATACATCTCTGGGAGCTCCAAGTCTATGTCCCCCATCCATTTGTGTACATAAGACAGCTACTGAAGAGGGTGTGTCTTTTTTAATTCATTATACTATCTTGCGATAGCTTTACTAGTGTCTCTCTGATGAAAGAATTCTTCCATTTGGTCAAATCCCTTGCACCTCGCTGTCATACCTCTGGAGTCCACGTCCAGTGTAGTAGCTGCATGATCTATAAAAATCACAGTTTCCTAGAAGGAATTTAATAGCACATTGATCACTATTCATCACATCTTTGCCCTCAACAACATGTCTAAGCAAACTCCTTGACCCTGGCCCACCATGAGTAACCTGCACCAGTCATATTGGGTTTAAAATCTGTATTCCCTGTTATTTAGGTAGTAACTGTATGTGACCACATTTGTCTGTGCCAACAAATCAGTGAGAGCCTCGTGGAGTGCAACAGGTCTCCACATTGTTTCAGTGGCTTAACAGCCACAATCATTTCCCAAGAGGAACCCTATAGTGTTCCTGCTCCACACAGCACCAAGGCTTCCCCCTACTCCCATAGTACGATGTCCGGGCCGAAACAACTGAGCTACAATTATGCATCTGTGTAAATCTAGACCCTCCAAGGCTGTCTCGGACAGTGATCTATACAGAAAGACCATTATAACTCTAGGAGGCTTGTTGTCCCAAATGAAGGCTAACACCTTCTTCTGAATCCGCTATACTTTAGATTTGAGAAACCGTATTGGTAGTGAATAGTCCAATGTTTATGAGTTTTGGGAGGAAGGTCATATTTTAACGCTGTTATTGCAGCCTATCCAGGAAATCCCCATGAATTCCCATCTGTATAAATAATTGAATAAAGTGTCCAAGAGAGGAGGAATATTAGCATGTTATGGTTGATTTCCTTGAGGGAGAGAAAGATTAGTTGAGTTTGATCTCAGGCGGTTTTAGCAATGAGATTTAGGGTCAACCGAAAGTTGTCTATTGTCTAACGATCTCAGGTAAGATGATATAAATTGTGGCCACATGTTTTGAATCCTGGTTATAAAGATTCTTGCATAATGTTTACGTAGCTGCTGAACAATGCGAAAGGTCAGTACGAGCTACATAATGCAGGTTCTTTGACTTGCAAAATAGCACAATGGTGGATTCCATCATAATGGGTGTAACCCTATCAGTCTCACCAAACTATGCAAATAATTTGCATACAGGAGCAACTAAAAGATTGCTAAATGATTTGTAAAAAGAGTTAATAAATCCATTCTGGTCCAGAGATTTATTGCTTGGAAGATTTTTACCAACATCCGTTATTTTCTCTTCTGTGATACCTTCTTACAGCTCTTTTCTGCTCTCCGGGGAGATTGGAGGGAAATGTACATCACAAAGATAATCTTCTTGCAGCAACCCCTCTACTAGTTCCTCACAGTATAAACTTGAATGCAAAATTGGGAAAGCACTATCAATTTCTTAGTCCGAAGTCTGTAAGAATCTGTTTGCTTCAGACACTGTCTGAAGATAGTCCTGGAGGCTTTTTGCCATTGCTTGTAGTCCAAGAGCATATCCTCTTCATTTTTTTTTTCATGGTATATTTGTTGTACACTCAAAGCATCTTTACTGCATCTTTTGTCAGAAGAGCTTCAAATTCTCTGTGTTCATTTGTTAGTTCTCTGTATATGTGTCTTGAGCCTGTACATTTATGTTTGGCCTCTAATTGTGCCATCTCTGAATCTAATTCTAGCTGTCAAGATTTGACTAGTCTATAGTAGATAATTGTATGTTTAATTAATTTCCCTCTCATAACGGCTTGGCTGCATCACAGATAATCGCCCATGGCATGCCTAAGTCTTGTTTTCCTGCAAATAATGCCCTATTGTCTCTCTCACACTGCTCCTGAAGCCTGGATCCCTCACAGTTAGTTTGTTAAGTCTCCACTGACACGCAATCACAGGGAAGTTCTGGGGCTTCTGCATAGTCAATGTTAGCGGGGTATGTCCCGATACGACTTCCTCTACCACCCATTGTATTGGGGTTTGGTTTTTCAAAACATTTTTTCCATTCTCATCTCAAATTTACCCCAACACTCCATCACCATATTTTAAGCTAGTTCCTTCACTATTTTGTCCATTAAGTAGGAATACATTTGGTAATAGTTACTGGTTTATTTGTTTAATGTACCAGACTTAAAGGAAGTTGACTGCTTCAGTTTAAGGAGTAAGTGAATTAAAATGGGATCAATCAAATTTATGTTATGCAATAATTTTTTTTAAATCTGCCACCACAACAACTTAACTGAAGATGGATATTTGTCACAATATCGAATGACAAAATATCAGTCCACAATATTCAGTTTCAAGAACAGCAACTACCACAATATTGTGAATGTATGATTTTTTTCTTAACAGTTATGTACCTTGTCGATATACATGTAGTGCCAAGGTACATATAGGAGAAATTAAGAAGAGTAAACCTATACTTGACTGTATATATTTATCTTTGCAAGATTGCAGAGGTCGATATTTTGGATACATATTTTTGGTAGGATGATGTTCAAAGCTTGATATTGTACTTAAATACTTCTGAAGACACTACTGCAATATGATGCCCAGCCATGTTGTTTAAGAGCGTTAGTGGCATATTTACAAGCCCTTTGCACCCCTTAGCACCCCGGTAGCATTATTTTTGTTTTTACACTACAGTTGGAATAAACAGGCCCTCACCCTGCGGCATATTTACAAAGTGGCACAATGCTAGCATTGTGCTGGTTTGTAAACCTGTGCACCGTATTATACCTGCGCCAGACATAGGGGGTCATTCTAACCCTGGCGGTCGACGACCGCCAGGGCTAAAATGACAGGAGCACCGCCAACAGGCTGGCGGTGCTCCTATGGGCATTCTGACCGCGGCGGTACAGCCGCGGTCAGAAACGGGAAACCGGCGGTGTCCCGCCGGTTTCCCGCTGCCCTAGGGAATCCTCCACGGCGGCGCTGCAAGCAGCGGCGCCATGGGGATTCCGACACCCTTACCCCCATCCTGTTCCTGGCGGTTTTCACCGCCAGGAACAGGATGGCGGTAACGGGTGTCGTGGGCCCCCTAACAGGGCCCCACTAAGATTTTCAGTGTCTGCATAGCAGACACTGAAAATCGCGACGGGTGCAACTGCACTCGTCGCACCCTTCCCACTCCGCCGGCTCCATTCGGAGCCGGCATCCTCGTGGGAAGGGGTTTCCCGCTGGGCGGGCGGGCGGCCTTCTGGTGGTCGCCCGCCCGCCCAGTGGGAAACTCAGAATAACCGCGGCGGTCTTTTGACCGCGCAGCGGTATTCTGACGGTTCCCGCTTGGCGGGCGGCTCCCGCCGCCCGCCAAGCTCAGAATGAACCCCATAATGTATGCAAGGGGACGTATCCCTGCAGGGAGGCCTAAAACAATGGTGAGGAGAAATTGACAAGATTTCACTGCACGATTCTAGCGCAATTTTGTAATGCCTGTTCAGGGCAGACGTTAAAATGAAGCTAGGCTATTTCAGATGGGCCTCCCCGAGTTTTGCTGGTCTAGCATCAAAAATGTTGGTGCTAGTCCAGCAAAGCCCCACAATAGCGTTAAAAATGTTGACGCTATTGTGCTAATGTGCGCCATGGTGAGCTGCATTGTAACATATAGCGCTACCATGGTGTCTTAGGTGGGCGCAGGGTGGCGCAAAGAAACTGGTGATGAGGGTTAATTGGCTTTGACATTATATTTCAATTCCAAAACTCAGCTTGTTGAAGAAAGACAGAGAAATAAAGGATATCTGTCAGATGCATGGCTTGCGGCGAAAACTACTCTTCAGCTTCAAATAACCCCTGCAGCTGTTCACAAAATTAATACATCAACCTCCGATCATGGAAAAACAGAAGCATTTCAAGCAGCATGACTTGGCGCACATTGCCAAGTCAGCAGTACCTATGGTTCTGTAACCAGCAAACGTAAAGCTCCCTAAGCCTTGGGAATGGATTTCAAGTCTGGAAATTGTTTCACGGTAACATTTTTAATTACAGTTCTTCCACTGAGAAAAAGACATGTTCTTTTGTTCAAATCACGGCTTTTTGTTGAGCGACATGAAAGTCGTTTGATATTTGTTGAACATCCGTCGAAGGTGTACATCTGTCAGTCAGTCAGTGTTTGTCAGAAAACTGCATGACTTGACTGTTAAAAAGCAATGCCATTTGCTACTTAAGGGTTCGCACCACCATGGATGCACCTAAAAGGATGCAGCAACAAAAAACAAAAATCAACAATGCACAGAAGAGGAAAACACATACTAACAGTTTAAATGATATATTTTGATTCAATCCTCTGCCACGATGTGTTTTGCAATATTTTTGATTCCAAATGGCTGAAGAAGGGAGCTAATGACATGGCATACTTGCCCTTCCACGACTCTCTTCTGCTGCTGAAATAAGGGGCACATTTATGGCCTCAGTTGTGTTGCACTTGCACCTACGCAACATAGTGCATGCACAAAGCAACTTGTAAGGCAGTTTTATGAAGCCACTCAAGGCCACCTTAAAGTGACTTTGAGTGGTTTTATAATTCTGGAGTAACGCAACTCACCACAAATTGCTGTGTAGCTCTACCCTGCCTTGGGAAGGTGTTCCATGGGCATTGCTTGGGTGTTCCCATGCAACTCCCATGGATTTTGATGCATTTCCAGATTAACCAGATCTGGTTGACCTGGGAATGCCCCAGAATGCGGCATCTTCCCAGGTGTGGCGTAACGAGGAGAAATACCTTTATTTCTCCTCGTAACTTCCTCTTTTTATGTGTGCTGCAATTTGCAGCACACGTATTTAGAGGTATTTGCCTCAGGGGATTGTTTTGTGTAGGAAGGTGCCTTTTCCTGCACAAAAACGACCCAGTATAAAACAGAGGCACCTTTGCACCATGGTGCATGGGTGCCTACGTTATCGCTAGACAGCCAAAAGGGCGCTAGCGCAGGGGAAAAGGCAGGAATACGCTGTATTCTTTTAAATAGGGTGCCTTCCTGTCCACGCTCTGTCACACAGTGCAGCGCAGCAAGGTGACTTGCTGCGCTGCACTGCATTACTTGGACATAAATATGGCCCTAAGTGGTCACCAAACAACCGATAAATAGCTGATGCCCACACAAGTCACTGAAAATAAAGCAAGAGCTGTTCTGATTGGTTTCGGAATGTTCATAACAAAGGGTTATATTGTAATTTTCTAAAAGCCTATCTTCTTGGATGAATAAACCAATATATTGGTGTAGCAATACCAGTTGCTCAAGCCTTCAAACAATTACAGTTAATTCCCGCTATTACAATCATTTTGATTGGCTCCAGCAGAACAACGGTGGGCAGTTTCCTCTTCCATGTTTTACATTCCTAGGATGCGTATGCAGCCCAAACACAGGGGCAGATTTTTCAATCTTTCACACAGTGCTATGCAGCAAGCCACCTTGCTGCGCTGATCTGCGTAAAAGGGAATGGGCAGGAATGCGCCATATTTAACATTATATGGCGCATTCCAATCCTTTCCTATTGCTGGCACACAGGCAGCATTGTGTCATTTTAAAGTTGCCTACATTGTAGACATGATTGTTTTTGTGCAGGAAGGGCTCTCTGAAGGCAGACAAAAAGGGCGTATTTTGCCCTCTTTTCCTATCAGCAAACATTTTCATTCATCCATATTTGTGAGGAAGGAATTATTAAAAATTAAAACCGCTTAGCTTAGTTGGTATCTGTGTGCTAAAAGCAGTAAATGCTAAGCAACCATTTATCCTATTACTCTTGCTTTTACCTCACTGGTCGTTCCAATTGGCTTTCTTTTGCAGGTCTGATTGCATAGGATACTCATTTGCTTTTGGCATGTGACACCTGCATGAATGTTTAAAGACCATTTCAGCTGCCAGCCTGCTGGTTTCAGCCATCCGTTAGATGAATTAAAAACACAACAGCTGCATTTCAGAGCCTCTATTATTGAGCAATGGTGATACAGCTCTGACCAGCTACCTGACCACAGACCAGTGTTAGCGCAGGAGACGAGATCATTGCACAAAAAGACAAGCTGCAGGTTTCCAGTAAATTCACGGTTTTCAGACAACTCTTCTATGCTCAATAGCATAACATAACATGAGGGGACCCCCCCCCCCCCCGCCTGCAAACTACATGGAGCGGCTCCCACATCTGACTCAATAAGCAGCTCTCAGGCCAGGGTATTGTGCTGAGGAGGTCCCCTGGAGCTCAGCCGCCCCTGCATCGCTGGGACTGCGGGGGCCTATGTTACACCACTGGCTATGCTATTGCCAAACATTACTGAAATACGTCTAAAACCTTCAGAAATGGGAGTATTCAAAAACAACTGAAAGTTCTGGTTACCCAGAGGCCCCAGCCAAATGCAACTTAAATAGAGCTTGAACATGCATTAATATAGCCAACATTTACAATTGGATTTAGCAATTTTGATATTGCAATAGCAATGTTTTCTGTGGAATTTAAGGGTGACAGTCTGTTCCTCACAGTGAGGGTGACTTGGCGGATATATAGTGGACTAGTACATAACAGTAAATGAAAATATGTGCACACTATGCTGAATTTCTAGCTGTAATTGCTGATTATCTATATTCACAAATAACCACCCTTCTAAAATGGAATGCTTGTTGCAAGAAAGAAAATCAGGTCACTGTTTCAAAGACTTTCACCATTCCATCAAGTAAACGGTCTCCTCATTTCTCTCCCTCATCCCCTGCCTTGTTTTTTTATCACCTCTTTGAATGTGTGTACTTTTCTGGCTAAACAGTGACCTTTCGGTTCTGTTGAGTAAGAATAATGAGGGGAAGCAGAAAATAGTGAAGGACACTAGAACAGAGAAGTAAAGTAACAGAAGTACAGACAGAAATGGGGCAAGAGATAAGGAGAAATATAAGGTAAAAGGAGAAAGTCAAGGTAGCCACAAAGGTACAGAGAGGTAAAAGGGGGAAAAGGTAGGTTGATTCATTTATACATCTTAGAAAATGCATCAGGTCAATGTAGAATTATGTGTTTGAAATGTAGAATTGACAACACGTAGTAATTTAAATGTGCACACATTTAAACAAATGTTAGAAAACACAGTGATATTTGAATTTTATTTCATATTAACCGAACTAAAGTGATATAAGCATGTATTTTAGAATTGACCCTAACAGAATATATGAAAATGAAAATTAAATTGGAATGATTTATATTTTAAAATATGTAAGTCAATTTACAAAAATTTAGTAGTGGATCCAACATATTGAAATCTGCAAGCAACAACAATACCTTTTGGATTAATGTAAAATGAACACTAATGAATCACATTTATGATTAAAATTATAATTTGCATAATGAAATGCATGTTTTATTCGAATATAAATGTGTTATTTCATTTCTGGTGTTTGGTTAAGTGAGGCCTAATTCAGTTTTGTGACTGTGCAGAAAGTGCAATGTCATTCTGCTTAACATGAACTTTCATTCAGATTTCTTTAACCATGAGAAGTAATAATGCATTGTTTGGGCATAGAGACATGTGTTGTATGCCCGTGAATTGAGAAACATCCAGGACTACAGACTAAAAGTTTAAACATTTGTTGCAAACTTGCATGGAACCAAATGGAGAGATAGTGTTCTCATGAAATACATGGTAAAAGATGGCGGTATAACTTTTGGAGTTGGGTGAACAATTTCTAGCAGATGGTAACCCTTTCATCGTAACATGGACTGACCGCTTTGATGAATCAGATTAATCGATTTTGGATTTGAGAGAGGAGAGACTCCCTTCTAATCTTGACTGCTGATGAAATACCCTGTATGCTGAGCCCATTGGAGAGATATTCTCCTCTCTGCCTTTGCCCATTGAGATGTCCTGCTAGTGCTTAGATATTTCCTATTATGCCCTATCAGAAGGCTCTTTACTGAGCTTCTGACATGCTGATGCTTTCACTTTTTACCTTTCATTTGCCAACCTTAGTTAGTTATCCGATGACAGAGCTTACCTTTTTCCAAAGTATTGCTAGTCCCAACACATGTATCGTGCTAATTTGGTTAGCTGTAGGGTTTACCCTTTAATGCTTAGTTCTTTAATTTTGTAACTTGAAATTGAATTAATGGTATTTAGAAATGAGCAACATTTACTTTCTAATTCTCAGGTTTTGCTGCTTATGTTTTGTATGATCTTAATTGAGAGTCTTGTAATTCTGATGTTATATTTTCTGCATTTATTTTGCTGCCTTGGTTAACAGATAGTGATTCTTTATTTATGCAATCCTGTCCTTAGAATTGCCAACATGATTTTGAGCTTTAGCGTGTAATGGATTCCTTAACCTGATTTTTGAATGGTGCTTTCTTTGTATGGCCATATTTGTCATACTTTACAATGTATTTGGTTTGGATTTGAAATTATGTAATGGTTCTACTACACCCCTTTACTGCTTCCAAAGATCATAGACCTCAGTAAACATTTGAATCCTGCAAAGGATGGAAAGTGCTATAGCATTAGGTAAGATATAGAGAGGTAGAGCGAGATTATGATAATTGTCTCTTTAATACAATCCCTCTTCCTTTCATGTGTGCATTTCTCTGGCTAGACCGCGACCTTTGGCTCTGCTGGGAAAGAAAAATGGGATTGAGGCACCAGAGATAGAAAAACACCAGGATAAGCATAATGAGGTAGACACTGTGATATAGCAAGATAGATGAACCAAAGAAAGAATGGAGGTGCAGATATAAATAGGGTAGAGCAATAGATAAGATAGGGAACAATGTAAGGTGAGGAGAGGAATGGAGGTAGCAAGATACCATCAGACAGGTAGAGGAAGCAAGGGGTAGATTGAATAAAAGATAATAAGTAAAATAGAGCAAGTTAGAGATAGGTAGGAGGGAATACAGAGAGATGGAGAGTAGCAGGGCACACTAAGGGATGATGTATATAGAGAGGTAAGGAATGAAGAGTTGAGAGCTTACAGGCAGAATAAGGTATAGGTAGACAGAGAGGTAAAACGGCAATGCATGTATAGACAGCTTGAAGGCAACTACACACTCAAGGGGTAGAGAGAAATGCAAGGTTTAGGAAAAGTGGTGTACAGAAAGATAGTTCAGGGAAAGACAGTTATGAGGCACTGAAGAAGGTAGAGAGAAATAGGTGATGGGTAGAGAGATTAAAGCTAGAGGAAAAATGGGTGATGTAGAGAGACATAGATGAGATTGAAAAAAAAGAAAAGTGACTGGGCATGGTAGATGGAGTAGTGAGGAAGAGGTGGTGAGGTGAAAGAGAAAAGGAGGTACGAAGAAAGATCAGAAAAAGAACAAGAGAGGTGATAATGATGGATGGATATAAAGAGGTACAAGAAAGGAGATACAGTCAGAGATGCCACTAGGCATTATGGGCTGGGGAACAGGCACCTCACTTAAAGGATACTTAATTATTATCGGCCTTTTCTGTCTAAAGGTTTGCAGAAAAAAATCCTCATAAAAACACTTTTAGAGAGTAGCAGGAAGGAGGGCTATGGGCCATGGGTAAGCATGCACGGTGAAGGAAAAAGAGGAATAGAACTAATTTTAAAAGAGAAAACGGAGAAACACAAATAGAAAGTCATTAAGCATGAGAATGAAAGGTAAGAAAGAAAATGTATGGGATGAGGGAAAAAGATGGGTAGATGGAATTGGGAAAAGAGGACAGGAGAAAGAAGGATGGGTGACAGAATGCGTGCATTGCGCCACCCTGTAAATAAGGAGTGGGGATTTTGGCATCGTTGGGCCACATTAACGTAAAAAATGTTAATGTGGCGCAAGGTGGCGCTAGGGCACTATAAATATGCCCCTAAGACCTATAATTGATTTGCAATCTTTTCTATTTAGCCCTGCCTCAAATGCAAATTTGTGTGGAAAAATCTGTTCCACTGTTTACTGTGAGAATGATGATGTGTATGTGAATATGCCTAGGAATAATGAGAATGAAGTTTGAGCAGTTTTATGTGAATTTGATAACCAGAATGTAGTTGTAAAAAGAGATGTTCAAATACTGCCACAATACAGGCACCCACACAATCCCGCTAGACCAAAGGTCAGTGATAAACTGGCGATAGCAAAACCCACACCGTCACACCAACAGCAATAAACCCACAGTATTATGACCCATAAATCAATGTAGCAGTCTTTCAACTGCGGTAAACCATTGGCGGTACACACCACTGCATTCAAAATAAACACACAGTTACAAAACTACACCACATTGGACAATTCAAAATACACACACCTGACACACATACACATACCACACTCACACCACTATAAAACACACACCCACACTACCCACAACCCCTTTCAACAAAAAAAAAGAGACCAAGCACAGAGAGACAAGCAAAGAGCACACACTCAATCAGAGGCACAGAACACCATCACTCATACACCATCAAAGCACATCACAGTACACACCCCAACACATCACCCCACATATCACCTCACACATATCACTCACACCACATCCGTGGCACCCCAAAGACACCCCAGGTTTTCTGAGGAGGAGCTAGGGCCATGGTGGAAGAAATCATTCGGGTAGAGCCACAGCTATTCGGATCACAGGTGCAGCAGACACCCTTTGCAAGGAAGATGGAGCTATGGTAGAGAATCGTTGACAGGGTCAACACCGTGGGACAGCATCCAAGAACCAGGGATGACATCAGCAAGTTAAGCCCTGGAGGTAGCAGCAGTAAACAGTAGAAGGGAGACACCTGATTGGTGTATAGAGGACTGGCGGTGGACCTCCACCTCCTCCCCCACAACTAACAACATGGGGGAGCAAGTCTTGGTGATGATGCATCCTGAGGGCCTCGCAGGAGTAGCAGGAGGACTGGACTCTGGTAAGGCAAATCTTTACCATTAAATCCCCCACCCTACCTGCATGCTATCACATACCCCCACCCGTACCCTCACTCCAATCACTCCATTACCTCACTGTTAGAAATAGGGTCTTTGGTTGACAGTCAGGTTACCCCCTGTTCAAGCAAGGACCCTCACTCTAGTCAGGGTAAAAGAGAATCACCCTCAGCTAACCCCTGCTTACCAACTTGGTAGCTTGGCAGAGCAGTAGGCTTAACTTCGGAGCGATAGGTGTAAAGTATTTGTACCAACACACACAGTAACTTAATGAAAACACTACAAAATGACACAACACTGGTTTAGAAAAATAGGAAATATTTATCTAAACAAAACAAGACCAAAACGACAAAAATCCGACATACACAAGTCAAGTTATGAATTTTTAAAGATTAAACTCAAAAATAGCGCTTAGAAACAAAAAATGCTTAGATGAGATGTTAACTCGGCGTCATGACAAAGTCGTTCCCAACAAGCCGACACCAGCGGCGCCGGACACGGAGTCGCGTAGACCAGTACGTTTGGTGAAGAGTGAAAACAAGCCAATGCGCGAAGTCAGGGATCGCGGCGTCTGTGCGAAACGTTGAATCCACGCACTTCGAGTGGCGTCAGTCACGACGTGGTGCGGCGACTTCCACGGAGTCGCAGACTTCAGCGGGGCTGCAGCGGCGTCGGGCCTGCGAAGAGCGTCGCGTTCCAGCGAAGGTCACGGCGTCAGGTGCAGGCGGCGTTACCGGATTCAGCAGCGGCGTCGGTCCGGAGTCGTCCGAAGTCGATTTCCTTGGATTTCCACCAGCTTTCCTTCCAAGGGCCCAGGGACTGGATAGGGCACCACTTGTCAGAGCAGGAGTCTCTCCAGAGACTCCAGGTGCTGGCAGAGAAAAGTCTTTGCTGTCCATGAGACTTCAAACAACAGGAGGCAAGTTCTAAATCAAGCCCTTGGAGATTTCTTCACAAGATGGAAGGCACACAAAGTCTAGTCTTTGCCCTCTTACTCTGGTAGAAGCAGCGCTCCAGGAAAGCTCCACAAAGCACAGTCACAGGCAGGGCAGCACTTCTTCCTCAGTTATCAGCTCTTCTCCAGGCAGAGGTTCCTCTTGGTTCCAGAAGTGTTTCTAAAGTCTGTAGATTTGGGTGCCCTTCTTATACCCATTTTAGTCTTTGAAGTCACCTTTCTTCATAGGGGACTCACACCTACTTGTGAAATCCTGCTTTGCCCAGGCAAGGCCTCAGACACACACCAGGGGGTTGGAGCCGGCATTGTCAGAGGCAGGCACAGTCCTTTCAGATGAGAGTGACCACTCCACCCCTCCCTCCTAGCAGAGATGGCTAATCAGGAAATGCAGGTTACACCCCAGCCACCTTTGTGTCACTGTCTAGTGTGAGGTGAAAAACAACCCAACTGTCAAACTGACCCAGACAGGGAATTCACAAACAAGGCAGAGTCACAGAATGGTTTAAGCAAGAAAATACTCACTTTCTAAAAGTGGCATTTTCAAACGCACAATCTTAAAATCAACTTGACTAAAAGATGTATTTTTAAATTGTGAGTTCAGGGACCCCAAACTCCACATGTCCATCTACTCTCCAGGGGAATCTACACTTTAATCATATTTAAAGGTAGCCACCATATTATCCTATGAGAGAGACAGGCCTTGCAACAGTGAAAAACTAAATTGGCAGTATTTCACTGCCAGGACATATAAACCACATTACTATGTGTCCTACCTTATCCATACACTGCACCCTGCCCTTGGGGCTACCTAGGGCCTACCTTAGGGGTGCCTTACATGTAAGAAAAGGGAAGGATTAGGCCTTGCATGTGGGTACACTTGCCAAGTCGCATTTACAGTGTAAAAATACACACACAGACACTGCAGTGGCAGGTCTGAGACATGATTACAGGGTTACTTGTGTGGGTGGCACAACCAGTGCTGTAGGCCCACTAGTAACATTTGATTTACAGGCCCTGGGCACCTCTAGTGCACTTTACTAGGGACTTACTAGTAAATCAAATATGCCAATCACGGATAAACCAATCACATACACATTTTACAGAGAGAGCATATGCACTTTAGCACTGGTTAGCAGTGGTAAAGTGCTCAGAGTTCAAAAGCCAACAGCAACAGGTCAGAAAAAATAGGAGGCAGGAGGCAAAAAGATTGAGGATGACCCTGCATAAGCAAAAAAGTCCAACACTCACATATACCCCACCATCACAACCAACACATCCCAATACTAAGCCCTGCATGCAACAACAATGCATGGACACCCATCACAGCCCTGAAAGGACAGCCATCACCACAGCATGCCCAGTAGAGAGACTCACCCAGCCCACACAATCAGCAATCACACAAGGCCAACGCAACAGACAAAGCACAATTATACAGTGAAACACACCCATAGCACAAGATGGCACACACAGGTATAATAACAATGCATTTGCATCCCAACAGGACCCCTACCCAACGTCACCGGGGAGGAGGTGCCACCAACATCCAGTCCCCTACAGAAGAGGTCCACAGTGATGACAGCAGTTCTGCATGCCTGGATCACAATGACCAACCTGGCTCATCAGGGACCTCTGGACAGTGGGTTCCCCTGCCACAGTCCCAACCCACCACAGAGCCTCCCCCTCAGGAAACATCAGCACAGCACCCACCTAGCGGGCCCATACCTTTGTCCCCAGGACACGTCAATCAGCAGTGTGTCCACCACTGCAGGGACCCCAGGCAACCCCACTAACACGGGACGATAAGGGACCTGGGGGCAGTGGCAGTGGGCACACGGTTCAGGGGACAGAGGCACAGGACAACAGGAAAGTTGGGAGGACTGCTGTGCAACAGGGGGGAGGACAGGCCCAGGGAACCGACCCTCCACGAGGCACTCTCCAACATCATGGGAGCATACCACCATTCCCAGGAGACCATGGGCATGGTACTGGCCAAGTTACAGGAGACCCAGCGGCTGCAGGAGGGACAGTACCTTAGGATCAGGGAGGACCTCACAAAAATCTACACCATCCCGGTCACCATAGCAGGGGTGCTGGCTGACATGGGCAAGATCATGAGAGAGGCAGTGGCACAACAAAGGGCCCCTGATACTAGCCAAACCGAGGAAGAGCCTTCCACCTCTGCCGGCGCTAGTGGACAGGAGTCTCCGCCACAGGACCAACAGGCCACTAGCACCCCACCCCCTGCAGAAGGAGAACCACCCCACAAACGGTCCCTGCGATCCAGGCAGAAGACAGAGAACATTGCCAAGACCCCGCCAGAAAATAGGACTCTCCTGATTGTCACCCTTCTGTCCCACTATTTCACCCTGTCCATCTTGAACTGCCATTACTCCCCTTCCTATGCCCCATTGGATAATGCACCTGTGATACTAAGAGACTGACCTCCACCATCACCCCAGCCCCTTGCACGTACCCCCATACTATTTAGCACACAAAATAAACACCATTGAAATATAAACCATACTGGAGTCGGTGTAATGATTGGAAAGATGTATTCCTACAACATTCTCAAAGCATTGCAACGTCTATGTTCATTGAATTATACCAATGTATGACAGTTGGTGGGCAGCAGTACACATAGCAGGAGCCAGAATGGGGTACACAGATCTGAAAAAAGGGAATCCAAAGGGGACAGTCAGTGGCCAAAGACAGAGGGTAAGAGGCTGCCATATACAATGTCCAAACGTATACTGAAATGTGAAGAGGAGTAACAGTCCCTTACCTGTGTGTCACTGGAAGAACTGATGTATAATGTTTGTTCTGTTGTGCACATCTTCTTCATCTGCCTCCTCTTCCTCAATGTCCATAGGCTCGACCGCTGCCACAAGACCATCACCAGGCTCATCCTCCAGCAGAAAAAGCACCTGGGGTCTCAAGGCCAGGTTGTGCAACATAAAGCATGCCACGATGATCTGGCACACCTTCTTCAGTGAGTAGTGCAGGGATCCACCTGTCAGATGCAGGCACCGGAACCTGGCCTTCCGGAGGCCGAAGGTCCTCTCAATAATCCTCCTTGTTCACTAATGTGCCTCATTGTATTGTTCCTCTGCCCTTGTCCTGGGATTCCTCACTGGGGTCAGTAGCCATGAGAGGTTGGGGTAACCAGAGTCACCTGCAAATATCGAGGGACAACTGTTAGACACACAGTAACCCTTAGGGACAACCCCATACCCAAACACCTACCTATACTGTGTGGGGACCTTGGCCTCACCTATTAGCCACACCCGGTGCCTCTGGAGTTGGCCCATCACATAAGGGATGCTGCTATTCCTCAAGATATAGGCATCATGCACTGAGCCAGGATATTTGGCATTCATATGGGAGATGTACTGGGCCGCCAAACACACCATTTGCACATTCATCGAATGATAGATTTTTCTATTCCTGTACACCTGTTCATTTCCGCGGTGGGGGGACAAATGCCACATGTGTACCATCAATGGCACCAATGATGTTGGGGATGTGTCCCAGGGCATAGAAGTCAGCTTTCACTGTGGCCAAATCCTCCACCTGGGGGAAGACGATGTAGCTGTGCATGTGTTTCAGCAGGGCAGACAACACTCTGGTCAACACGTTTGAGAACATTGGCTGAGACATCCCGGATGCCATGGCCACTGCTGTTTGAAAGGAGCCACTTGCCAGGAAATGGAGCACAGACAGGACCTTCACTAGAGGGGGTATTCCTGTGGGCTTGCTGGTAGCTGACATCAGATCTGGCTCCAATTGGGCACACAGTTCTTGGATTGTAGCATGATCAAGTCTGTATGTGATGATAATGTGTCTGTTCTCCATTGTCGACAGGTACACCAGGGGTCTGTACACCGGAGGATGCCACCATCTCATCATCTGCCTCAGCGGTTGTAGCCTATGGAGGAGAACGGTGAGCAGAAGGTAATTTACCACATAGATAGCACAACTGTGTTTGAATTAATGTCACAGAAGCAGTGTGTGAATTCGAGAGTCAGTATATGTGCCAAAATGTCCTGTGACGCAGTTAGGTGCCATGCCATGTGCCCCCCTTAAATGGCAGCTGCCTGACCTGTGAGGAGGGACAAGGGGAAATGGGAACTGGTGGGCAATGATTATGACAGTCCGGACGGGTGAGTAATTACATTTTCCGCTGTCTTTTCCCTCTAGGTCAGCGCCCACCAGAAAAAGGGTATTTGGCTGTTATAGCCAAGGAGGTGCGGACCCTGAGGGTCTATCACAGGCGGAGCACCCACTGCCGCAAGAGATGGGAGGATCTGCGCCGCTGGACCAAGAAGATGGCGGAGGCCCAGCTGGGGCTGGCCTCCCAATGTTGAAGGGGTGCCCGTCGCACCATGACCCCCCTGATGTTCCGCATCCTGGCGGTGGCTTATCTGGAGTTGGATGGGCACTTGAGGGCATCACAGCAGCCACAAGGGGGTGAGTACAGTTTCAGAAAGCTGACTTTGCGCCCTTTAGGAACTAGCTAGGTGGGGGATGTTGGCTGTGGGTGCCCCTAGGCCAGGGCGATCATGGCAGGGTAGGTCCGTTGTTTGCAGGCTCTGAAGCACCCCTACCCCAATGATACAAGTGGCCAACTACTACTGGGCAATGTCCTGTGGGTGTCATGTGTGCAGATGCTGGCGTTAGGCATTGGACGCCATGGGCTGGTGACTACCTTAGTGAGTGGTTGGGCACGGCCCAGTAGTGCATAGGGCAGCTCAGCGTGTGTTATGTACACCAACGGTAGTGGTGTTGCTGGCATTGACCATTTGTATCCTCTGTCTATTCCACCCCTTCTTGTTTTGTCACCCTGTCCTTATGTACATTAGCATCACCTGGCGGAGGAGCAGAGGTACCGGCAACGGAGGTAGCTGCATACCACATGGGCCATGAGGGCGAATCCACTGAGGGTGATGGCGCCTGTGGGACGGAGGGCAAGGGGACCTCCACGATGGTGACACGAGGGGATACCAATGACAGCGACTCCTCCTCCGATGGAACATCCCTGGTAGAGGCGGACATCTCTATGCCCACCCCAACAACAGGTACAGCAGCCACACCCACTACCAGCACCGCCCTCCCAGCAGCCCCTCAGCGTGATTCCCGTGCCCGCTTACCCAGGAGGGTGGACATCTCCTTCGCCCCAGGCACCTCAGGCCCTGCCCCAGTCAGATCTGCTGCCCTCAGTGAGGAGGCTAATGACATCCTGAGATCCCTCATTGTTGGGCAGTCAACCATTCTGAATGCCATCCAGGATGTCGAGAGGCATTTACAACAAACAAATGCATTCCTGGAGGGCATTCATTCTGGTGTGGCAGCCCAACAGAGAGCATTTCAGACTCTGGCCTCAGCACTGATGGGAGCCATTGTCCCTCTGTCCAGCCTCCCCTCCAACTTCCACTACCCAGACCCAATCCCCTCTACCTCACCCTATCCCAAGCACACCATCAGGCCAGCATGCACACACATCAACACACAAAAGTGGCTCAGGAAAACATAGGCACCACACATCATCACACAGGTACTCACACAAGCACCATACCCATGCACACATACCAACATCTACTTCCTCCACTGTGTCCCCTCCTCCTCTTCGTCCACCTCCCTCCGAGTAGCGTCTCCACTCACACCTGCACGCACTACATCTTTATCCACTGCCTCCTTCACCAGCACACCCATCACAACACACCCCTCATGGTAAGTCACCACCCCCACAACCATGCACACATCCCCTGTGTCCTCTCCCAGTGTGTCTGTGAGCCCTCCTCCCAAAGTACACAAATGCAGGCACACACCCACTCAACAGCCATCCACCTCACAACAGCCTCCAGCCCATGCACCTTCACCCAAACTCAGCAGACCTACACCTCCTACAACCACTACCTCTTCCTCCACTCCCACACCCCCTCCATCTTCCCTTCCCAGTGTGTCAAAAAAACTCATTGACCTCTTCCCTATGACTCCACCGTCCTTCCCCTAGAGCCAGGATGTCTAGATCCCAGGCCAGCACCTCAGCCACCAAGTTGGTGTCCGCTGTGGTCCCTGCAAGTCTGAGAGGATCGAAGGGGGCACCTGTCACAGCTGGCAGTGTGCCACCTACCGATGCTAAAGACCACCCGATTCTGCCACCTGCCAAGGTTAAGAAGGGGCCGGCATGCACCACGGACAAGACGCACCACCCACCCAGCAAGGCCTCATCTAAAAGAGGACAGTGCCAAGGTCCCAGCAGCATCTACCAAGGTGGGGAAGGGACACAAAAGCAAGGACAAGTCACTTCAGGGTTAGGATCCTCTGGTGAGGGACTGGTGACCACCATTTGTCCTGACAGGCCAGCAACCTGTACCACGGTAAGCACCGCCGCAATGACCGCCACCTGCACCGCCACCTGCCCTGCCATCTGCACCGCCACTGCCACAACGACAGTCACCAGCATCAACCCCAGTGAGCAGCCATCTGAGGCTGCTGGAGACGGCCTGGTGTCTCCCTCCACTACTACAAGCACCTGCACCACGGGCAGCTCCGGCAGCATGTCTGCCGCAGACACCGCCGCAGGCACCGCCACCTGCACTGCCAAATGCATCGCCACATGCCCAGCCGGTGCCACTACATCAGACATCAGCAGCATCCCAAGTGGGAAGCCGTCCGAGGCTGCAGGAGACGTCCTGGACTCTGCACACACCACTTGAGGCACCACCACCAGCAGTTTGCAGCCTAATTCGCCACAGGATGGAGTATCATGCTACCTGTTCCCTGCACATCTTGTGCCTCAGACACCCAGGTGAGGGAATAGAAACTGCCACACCACAGGTGCAGCATCGCTGGGCACAATGCCCCCTCCAGAACCAGTGGAGAAATGCATCCACTCACCCAATCCTTGGCAGGATGAAGCAGACTGGGCACAATGCCCCCTCCAGAACCAGTGGAGGGATGCATCCACTCACCCAATCTATGGCAGGATGAAGCAGACTGGGCACAATGCCCCCTCCAGAACCAGTGGAGAGATGCATCCACTCACCCAATCCTTGGCAGGATGAAGCAGACTGGTCACAATGCCCCCCTCCAGAACCAGTGGAGAAAGGCATCCGCTTGAGAGACTGTGGCTTTGCACTCCCCAGGACCAAGCAGTGGGCAAGCGACCCACTTGAGAGACTGTGGCTTTGCATTCCCCAGGACATCGCTTTGGGCAAACCACCCACTAGAGAGACCGTGGCTTTGCACTCCCCAGGACAAAGAAGTGGGCACACAACCCACTTGAGAGACTGTGGATTTGCACTCCCCAGGACCAAGCAGTGGGCAAACCACCCACTTGAGAGACTGTGGCTTTGCACTCCCCAGGACATCGCTGTGGGCATGTTGCCCCCTCGAGGAGCAGTGGCGTAGTACCATCTTCCAGGTGAGGTGCCCCCTCCCCTTCCCCCTGAGGTGCCTGTGTTTTTTCGACCTGATGCCCCTGCAGTGTTCTCTCTGTTTTGAGGCAGGAGTCAAGTGTGGGCATCGCCCATGATTTTTTAGGCCACTGGTCCACGGACATTTACAACGGACAGTGTACGGCCTTCTGTACCTATTGTAAATATTTGTATATACTATTTTTTTATATTCGTTAGATATATCTGCATGTTCCAAAATATCACTGATTTAACTCAATTCCTTTTGTCCTTGCCTTCTTCCAGGGGGTAATGGGGTGTATCTGTAATGTTGTTGGATGTGTTAGTATGTATGGTGTTGTGGGTGAGGGTGGGGAGTGGGGGTGTTGCATGTGTGTGTCACTCTCTTTCCCCCTCCCCTATGTGGCAAGGTGGAGTACTCACCATCATCATCGCCGCCGCCTTCTTTCAAATTCCTGGTGTATTAGTAGATACAACAGCATGGGGAGGTCCTGCAGTTCGGGCTTCATGGCGTCGTGGTTCTTCGTTGAGTGTTGAAAGGTGAGTGGTTCCCCTTCATTGTACTGTTTCCGCTGTGCTTTTGATGTCGTTGGTACCACCGCCGTGGTTGTGATCCCATTTTTTTGTCCGCCAGCCTGTTGGCGGTATTACCGCTGCTTTATCTCCGACCGCCAGGGTTGTAATGAGGGCCTTAATAATCTAAAATACCCTACCTTCTGATTAAAAAGAAGGGTAAGAATGTATACTGCTTTTATAAGACCTTTTTGATTAACAGCGTGGTTGTTCCACATTTGCCAGTAGTACTCAGCCCGCCACTATACTTTCCCCTTAAACCGGCTACTGCCAAGCAGTTCATAGTTATAGACCTATCCTTCACCTTCTTTTTTATTCCCAAGAAAGGCAGTTACTTTTCACATTCCAGTCTGGTAAAGGACAGTTAACCTGGCAGAGACTCAGGTTTTTTTGGAACTTCCCACTATCTTTTCCCAAGATTTAAAGAGAGATCTTGATACCCTACGTTTCCATGAAGTTTTTTTCTATTAGCACTACTTTTACCCAATGTTTTTCCATTAGTCCAATGAGTAAATGATTTGATACTGCTGTCTGCCACTCAGGACCACTGCCAGGTTTAATTGAATCATTTTGCTTACTGGATTGGCTAAAAAAAGCATTAGACTTCAAAGGAGAAACTACAATTGTATTTCTCCTGTGCTTGATGTTTAGGTCATGACATCTCAGGTGAAGAACAACATCTGTCTGTTGATCGAATTAGAGCCATACATGAATGAGTTCACCCAGTCACATTCTTATCGGAACACATCTTCTTGAGGAATGTGGACAGTGAAAAATGGGTTTTGCTTTAAGGTAAGACCTCTTCAAGATTATTGTTGGACTTGGCCCATTCTGAAGGGTCATCCCCAAAACTTTTGCCTTCATTCCTCCTGTTTGATGAATTCATTTTTTGCTGGCTTTAGGCCTTTGTGCACTTTTGCTTTGCTAATCAGTGCTAGTGCTCTTTCCCTAAAGCATAGTAGAATTGGCTTATACCCAATTGTTATTTAATTCACTTGTAAGTCCCTAATAAGGTTGTAATGCATGTACCCAGGGCCAGTAATTTAAATGCTACAAATGGGCCTGCTGCATTGGTTGTGCCACCCACTTTTTAAACGTGTTCCAGCCTGCCACTCAGTCTCTGTGTATGCAGTTTTCAACTGCCATTTTGACCTGGCAAAATAAACCTTTGCCTGAACCAAAGTTTTTTTTCAGGACCTATGGGTCACCTCTAGGGTAGGCCCTGGATATTCCAGAGGGTAGGGTGTAATGTTTTTGAAAGTGGGACATATGCCTCTATGTTTTACTTGTCCTGGTGCTGAACAACTCTTAAACTCAGTTTTGAGTACAGTAAGGCCTATATCTCCCATTGGATATCATTTGAGTAGCTTTATTACATTTTATATATCATTCCTGATGGGAAAAGATAACCAGTTCATGTTTTGTGTCTCTGGAATCACAATTTTAAATCCTAACCTATGGTGAAGTTGGAATTTAAATTGCTGAAACTGGCACTTTTATAAAGTTGATATTTTCTTGCCTTAGCCATTTAGTGACTATAGCCTGTCTCTGCTCACCTGACTGTGTGTAGCTGAAAGTTGAGCTTTGTGCATTCCTCCTAGACAGCCATCCATATTGGGGAGCTTATGCATGCCTGGATCGGCCATCTCTGGCAGGGTGGGTGAGAGAAGCTGTGGAGAGCCCCCTTGTACTTTAATAGGCTGTGGCTCTGATTCTAACCGCCAGAAGACCGTACCGCGGTCAAAAGACCGCGGCGGTCATTCTGGGTTTCCCACTGGGCTGGCGGGCGACCGCCGAAAGTCCGCCCGCCAGCCCAGCGGGAAACACCCTTCCCACGAGGAAGCCGGCTCAGAATGGAGCCGGCGGAGTGGGAAGGTGCGACGGGTGCAGTTGCACCCGTCGCAAATTTCAGTGTCTGCAAAGCAGACACTGAAATTCTTTGTGGGGCCCTCTTACGGGGGCCCCTGCAGTGCCCATGCCATTCGCATGGGCACTGCAGGGGCCCCCAGGGGCCCCACGACACCCCATACCGCCATCCTGCTCCTGGCGGGCGAACCGCCAGGAACAGGATGGCGGTATGGGGTGTCAGAATCCCCATGGCGGGTTCCCATGGGCAGCGGAAAGTTGGCGGTACACCGCCGGCTTTCCGCTTCTGGCCGCGGCTGTACCGCCGCGGTCAGAATGCCCGGCGGAGCACCGCCAGCCTGTTGGCGGTGCTACCGCCAACCTCCGCCATGGCGGTATTTACCGCCAGGGTCAGAATGACCCCCTGTGTCCTGGCTCCATACAAAGGACTGCATACCCTCTGTAGTTAGTCTTGAACCAAGAGAGGGAAGGCAGGATGCTTGGGTACTTGAAAGGGAAATCCCTAGAAGCTTCTCTCTCACTTCAAAGGCACAATTAAGTATACATACTGGACCACAGACAACTACTAATAAGTACACCTTTGGACCTGTGGATACTCTGCCAGGAAGAAGGACTGATGTGCTGCTACAAGAACTGCCACTCTGACTGCTGCCCTGAAGGAACTGCTATCCTGCAGTGTTGGCCTGCTGCCCTCTTGCCTGGGGAGGAAGAACTGGACCAGCAACTTCATCTTGAACTTAGGACCCTAGAGTGACTCCAACGGCGAGTATGCTGGCCTCCTGATCTGGGCCTCAGGGAGATGAAAGGTTCCCCAAACAGCTCCTGGACCCAGCTGCAGTGTGTTCCTGACCCCCAAGTGGTGCCTCCCAGCTACTGGACCCTTGGTGTGGCTCACAGGCTCTCAAAATCAAGCCTTTGGGCTGTTTGTGACTAAGACAGGCTCATTTGCACTGAGACCACACCACTCACACTCAACACCATTGCAAGCTGCCTCCAGTTAGTCTGTTCACACAGCAGCATCGACAACCAACAAAGGACCACCAATGTGAAGCACTAGCCTGCCCGTCTGCAATGCCTGGCTTGCTCTTTTTGTCACACTGACAGCGTTCGGTAACACTTTTCTTGTTCTTGCTTGCACTCTTCAATGTGAATGGAACTCTTGGCACAAAACTTAAAAAGGTAAAACTTCTGCAGGACTAATCTGAGACTGTATCCGACCCAAGCTCTATCACAGACGGCCTGGACTTTTGACTTTGATTTGGTCCAGCACCACAAAATAGCCATGGTTGGTGCTTTCTGATTTTTGGCCCTATTTTTCAGTTTATTCTTTAAAAATTAATAACTCCGGTTCTACTGATTTTGTCGTTTTGGTCTTGTTTCATTTAATACATTCACCTCTATTTTATCAACCTAGTGTGGGATCCTTTTTGAGCGGTGTTGTCACTGATTTATTGTTTGAAATATTGGACAAATATTTTATGCATTTTGTCTACGTTACGCCTGACTGCTCTGTGCCAAGCTAATAAGGGGTTGAGCACAGGTTAATGTAGGGTTTGCTTGTGCTTCACCCTGACAAGTATTGTGGTTGCAATTTAACCAGGGCTCAACCCCCAGTCAACCAGTAATCAAGTTTCCCACAATTATGATAAAAATGACACCCCAGTAATTTTGAAGTGGACTCAAGAGGCAGACAAACCCATATTTATACTTTTTTAGCGTCGCATTTGCATTGTTTTTTTACGCAAAATCGGCATAAACTCACAAAATACAATTGTATTTTGCAACTTTGCGCCGTTTCTGCATCAAAAAATGAAGCAAAAAAGGCGCTAAAAAAGTATAAATATGGGTCTGAATTTTTATTAGTGTGCAATACCATAATAATCAAAATAAGCCAATTGCATATTTTTGCTCTGCTCTCACTCCTGTGGCAGCATGATGTCTGCTCTGTTTGTACTCAGTACCCACAGGAGTTCATCTTGTAGTAGCCTCTGGGCATATTGTTTTAGACTCCAAACCACTGTAGCATTTCCTTCTTCTGTTGCTGCCGTTATGGACCACAAAATCATCTTTTCCTGCTACAGTGTTCAACTGTGAAATCTTGCTACTATCTACATCTCTCAGGAGTGTGACCCATGATTGTTTGTTTGTCACAAGACATTGACCAAAACCAGAACTGAGTTCCTATGTACACCGATCCCTAAAAGCAACCTTGTTTATTGCGTGGATGGGTCATACTTGAAAAATAATGGTGGAGATTTTGTAGCAGGATATTCTGTCCTCAAATTATTATATGAAATCACTGAAAGCCACATGTACTCTAAATCTGTCCTTCTCAGTAAGAGGATACAGGGTTCCGAGAATTTCTGCTCCCCCACCTCACATGTCTGCATCATGGTCTTGCCCAATTTGAAAGGGACGGTATGATTCATGCCACCCAGATGGATTGATATGCACCCTTCTTTCCTTCTGATGCCCACAAGTACTAACACTCCTGTGTCAAATGCAGAGCTCTCAACATTGGAAAAGGGATTAAAGTCTATTTACCTACTTTGTCAGGGCCTCTTTGTCCATTATCAGATGCATTTTATTCATTTGTACTTGCAATTGTCTGTATGTTTTTGGGGTGGGTGGATGCACACTCGTGTACATGCATGTACTATCACTGTAGCCAAAAGGTTGTTCAGGGATTTCAGTCCACGGTTTAGGTTGCCACTGAGGCTGACTAGGGCTAGGAAAACTCAATTTGCTTCTTCGAAAGTGCAAGAAGTGGTTATGCCGCCAGGTATTAAACAGCATTTTCACTGTGATAATCACCCTGCGTCATTTAGTAAGGTAAAACATTACACCTTCTCTCAGAAAAATAAATTAGCTAGAATCACCACCGAGACTGACCTTATGTGACCCTACCCTTCGTACACTGGTTAATCCAAATTATACTGTCTAAAAAAACATTTAAAGGTCCAAAAGAGTGAGGTTGAGAATTCAAATGAACTTGCCTTAAAAATATTGTGATAGCTAATGCTGTGTTGCTCTAACCGCTGCTTTTGCGTATTCCTATATGACACCTAGCTGCCCAGGCTTTTTCGCCTCTGACACATTTAACCTCACTCATACTTGGCAGATCAGACGAGGATTTCACATTTCGTAACTAAGCATCTAAAGTTATTGTGCCTGTATCTCTTTTCAAGATCTTCTATCATCTTCACACAAAGATTCTGTGCACCGCAGCTACTAAGTTTTGGTTTCCGACACATGTATTTCCTTTTCGTGTTTTAGTGAGAAATGTCTAAGAAACAGGTGAAATGTCTATAAAAGCCCATTTGCCGGATAAAAGTCAGTATTAGGTGTTTAAATGATGTGAAATGCAGTCTTTGATGCTTTGCTTAACAATTATATTTGCTTAATAAATATGCTCAGACTTCAAGAAGGCTTGAGAGTGGTCTTCTTCAACAGAAATATATTCCTATTGATAAAGTGCATTATTCTGACTTCAGCTAAAGTTGGAATTTTAGTGATTCAAAATAAAATAGGCTCCAGTGCTTCACAACCCCAAACACATCCCTTCTAACAAGGTCCTTAGTTACACTTTCAGGGTTGGTTGGTATTAAATGGATTTTTTATTTGAAATTACTTAATTGTATGTAGAGTTTATAATCCAGGACTTCCCTTAAACCTACTTCCTATAGCACTAGAAATAGCCAGGTTATGAGTTTCTAAAAGATAGGCCTCCGCTCCAGGATGGCAGAGTACATTAAAAAGGCTAACAAAAACCGTGAGGCTAGCCAACAACTCCAGAAGTTGTGGTATGACCAAAAAGGCTGCAATGGTTGAGTTTCAGCCAGGGCACAAAGTTTGGGTTCTGGAGCATGTGGATCCCAGGGCACTTCAGGACAGATGGAGTCGCCCTTACCTAGTGCTAGAAAAAATAGTCAGTTCACTTTCTTAGTGGACCGGGGCACTAGCAGGACACCAAAGAGGGTGATCCATGTTAAATGCCTCAAACTCTACAATGACAGGGCATATTCAACCATGCTGATGGCTACTGATGAGGATCAGGAACAAGAGAGTGAACCTCTTCCTGACCTCCTCTCAACTGCCCCTAAAGATGGCTCAGTAGATGGAGTTGTCTACTCAGACACCCTTTCTGGCCAACAGCAAGCTGACTGCAGGCAAGTCCTCCAGCAGTTTGCTGAGCTCTTTTTCTTTAGCCCCCTCGTCAGACACACCTGTGTACCCATGATGTGGACCCAGGAGACAGTTTACCTGTCATGAATAAAACATTCAGACAGTCTGACCAAGTCAAGGAAAGCATCAACGTGGAAGTCCACAATATGATGGAATTGGGAGTGATAGGGCACTCTGACAGTCCTTGGGCTAGCCCAGTGGTCTTTGCCCCCAAACCTCACACCAAGGATGGAAAGAGAGGGATAAGGTTTTGTGTGGACTACAGAGGTCAACTCTGTCACCAAGACAGATGCTTACCCCATACCAAGGGCAGATGAGTTGATTGATAAATTAGGTGCAGCCAAATTCTTAATAACATTTGATTTGACAGCAGGGTACTGAAAAATCAAAATGGCACCTGGAGTAAAAGAAAACACAGCATTCTATACACCTGATGGGCATTATCTGTTTACTGTTATGCCCTTTGGCTTGAAGAATGCCTCTGCCACCTTCCAAAGGTTGGTGAATCAAGTCCTTGCTAGCTTGGAGTTCTTTAGTGCAGCATTTCTAGAAGATATTGCTGTCTTTAGCTCCAACTGGCAGGATCATCTGGTCCACCTGAGGAAGATTTTGCAGGCCCTGCAAGCAGCAGGCCTCTCTATCAAGGCATCCAAATGTCAGATAGGGCAGGGCACAGTGGTTTACCTGGGACACCTTGTAGGTGGAGGCCAAGTTTAGCCATTACAACTCACGATCCAGACTATTCCGGACTGGGAAGCTCCAAAAACCCAGACTCAAGTCAGGGCATCCCTTGGCTTGACTGGCTACTATAGGAGATTTGTGAAGGGATATGGATCCAAGAAAATGCCAAGGAAAGTTAACTGGACCTTGGACTGTCAAAACGCCTTTGACACCCTGAAAGAGGCTATGTGCCCAGCATCAGTTTTGAAATCTCTGGATTATTCTAAGCAGTTCATTGTGCAGACTTATGCCTCTGAGCATGGGACAGGAGCTGCTCTGTCCCAAACCAATGATTATGGCCTTGACCAGCCTGCTGCTTTTATAAGCAGGAGGTTACCCCCCAGGGAGCAGTGTTGCAGTGCCATTGAGAGGGAGGCCTTTGCTGTGGTTTGGTCCCTGAAGAAGTTGAGACCATACCTGTTTGGTACTCAATTCACAGTTCAAACTGTCTACAGACCTCTCAGATGGCTCATGCAAATAAACGGAGAGAGCCCTAAACTGTTGAGGTGTCCATTACCCTACAGGGAATGAACTTTGTAGTGGAACACAGACCTGGGACTGCCCATGCCAATGCAGATGGCCTTTCCAGGTTCTTCCACTTAGAAAATGAAGAGTCTTTTGGGAAAGGTTAGTCGCATCCTCTTTCGTTTGGGGTGGGGATTGTGTAGGAAAATGCCTCTGTTGGCATGGTTAGCCCCTAACATTTTGCCTTTTGTTAATGTTAGTTATGATTGAAAGTGTTCTGGGACCCTGCTAACCAGGCCCCAGCACCAGCGCTTTTTCCCTAAACTGTACCTTTGTCTCCACAATTGGAACAGCCCTGGCACACAGATAAGTCCCTTGTAAATGGTACCCTTGATACCAAGGGCTCTGTGGCCAGGGAAGGTCTCTAAGGGCTGCAGCATGTATTATGCCACCCTGGGCAGCCCTCACTCAGCACATGCACACTGCCTCACAGCTTGTGTGCGCTAGTGGGGAGAAAAAGACTAAGTCAACATGGCACTCCCGTCAAAGTGCCATGCCCACAACCCACTGCCTGTGGCATAGGTAAGTCAACCCTCTAGCAGGCCTCGCAGCCCTAAGCAGGGTGCACTATACCACAAGTGAGGGCATAGCTGTATGAGCACTATGCCCCTGCAATGTCTAAGCCAATTCTTAGACATTGTAAGTGCAGGGTAGCCATAAAGAGTATATGGTCTGGGAGTTTGTCAAACACAAACTCCATAGTTCAGTAATGTCTACACAGAATATTGGGAAGTTTGGTATTAAACATTTCAGCACAATAAATCCACACTGATGCCAGTGTGAGATTTATTGAGAAATGCACACAGAGGGCATCTTAGATATGCCCCCTGCATATCAGCCCAACTATGAGTGCTAGGTGGCCCAGTTTCTGCCAGTCTGCCACATCCAGAGAGGTTTATGGCCAAGAACAAAGCCTGTACTGGGTGGAGGTGCTTCACACCTCCCCCTGCAGGAACTGTAACACCTGGCGGTGAGCCTCAAAGGCTCCAGCCTGATTTTACAGCGCCCCAGGGAACTCCAGCTAGTGGAGATGCCCGCCCCCAGACACAGCCCCCACTTTTGGTGGCAAGTCCGGAGGGGATACTGAGAAAAACAAGGAGGGGTCACCGTCCACCCAGGACAGCCCCTAAGGTGTCCTGAGCTGAGGTGACCCCTGCCTTAGGAAATCTTCAATCTTGCTTTGGAGGAGTCCACCTAATAGGATTAGGGATATGCCCCCCTCCCCGCAGGGAGGAGGCACAAAGAGGGTGTAGCCACCCTCAAGAACAGTAGCCATTGGCTACTGCCCCCAAGACCTAAACACACCCCTAAATTGAGTATTTAGGGGCGACCCTGAACCCAGGAAACCAGAGTCCTGACGACCTACAAAGAAGAAGGACTGCTGACCTGAAAGCCCCGCAGAGACGAAGGAGACAACAACTGACTTGGCCCAGCCCTACCGGCCTGTCTCCAGACTCAAAGAACCTGCACAGAAATGCATTAAGTGGGACCAGCCACCTCTGAGGACTCAGAAGACTGCCCTGCAACCAAAGGACCAAGAAACTACCCTGGACAGCGGCTCTGTCCAAACAGCAACAAAAAAAACATCTTTAATGAGACTCCAGCCTCACTCCGGAAGCGTGAGTCCCCAACACTCTGCACCCAACGCCCCCCGCTCGTGTCCAGAAGAACTAACACTGCAGAGAGGACCCCCAGGCGACTCCAATGATGTGGACACCTTGAGATGACATCCCTGCACCCCTGCAGCGAAGCCTGAAGAGAGAATCCAGAGGCTCCACCTGACCGCGACTGCCTGGTAACAAAGAAACCGATGCCTGGAAGAAGCAATGCACCCGCAGCCCCCAGGTCTGAGAGAAACCAACTACCGGTGCAGGAGTGATGATCAGGTGGACCTCCTCCTTGCCCAGTCAATGGCTGGCCCAAGAAGCCCCCCTGTGCCCTGCCTGCATCGCCAGAGTGACCTCCGGTTCAAAGCAAAACCCGACACCCTGTGCCGCTGAGGATGTATTTTGTGTGCCTGTTTGTGACCCCCACCCAGTGCTCTACAAAATCCCCCTGTTCTGCTCCCCGAGAACACAGGAACTTACCTGCTAGCAGACTGGAACCGGAGCACCCCTGCTTTCCATAGGCGTCTAAATTATTTGGGCCCTAATCTGACCTCTGCATCTGACCGGCCCTTTGTTGCTGGTGCTGGGGGTTTGGGGTTGACTTGAACCCCCAGTGGTGGGCAACCTATGCCCTGCAGACTGAACTTGTAAGTGCTTTACTTACCTGAAAAACTAACTATTACTTAGCTCCCCCAGGAACTGTTGATTTTTGCAGTGTCTACTTTTTAAATAGCTTATTGCCATTTTTGCAAAAAATGTGTACATTACTGTTTTAATTCAAAGTTCCATATTTACCTATGCCAAGTGCCTTACAATTTATGTACTTCTTTGAATTCTGAATCTTGTGGTTCTAAAATAAATTAAGAAAAGAAAATGTTTCTATATAAAAACCCATTGACCTGGAGTTAAGTTTTTAAGTGTGTGTTCTCCTTTATTGCCTGTGTGTGTACAACAAATGCTTAACACTACCCCCTGATAAGCCTACTGCTTGACTACAGTACCACAAAATAGAGCATTAGTATTATCTAGTTTTGCCACTATCAACCTCTAAGGGGAGCCCCTGGACTCTGCACACTATCTCTCACTTTGAGATGGTATATACAGAGCCAACTTCCTACAGCATCTCTCAGAGGTCATGCATCAGAGCTCCAAAAGCACCATCACCAAGCTACCATATGAAACATCTCAACTTAGTCAGGAAGTTTACATTCAGCATTTTGTACAAAAATGAAAGCAACCCAAATTTGAATGACCCTACCAAGTAATCTTCCACATGCCCACTGCCCTCAGTGTGGAGAGATAAATGGGTCCACCTTTCTGACGTACGGCTGAAACCTCCTATAGAACACCCCCAATGAACTGCACCACAACTGTTTTTCAACTGTTGACACCGTCAAACTCCAACCACCTATGGGCTTCTCCCCCACGCAACCCAAGATGTTCATAAGTTATATATTGTAGCATATGTTTGTATTCTTTTCTTTGTTATGGGTACTGCAGCATCCAGCCCATTCCAAAGAACAGTCTAGTCCAATAGAGTTGATTCCAAAAATGCCACTGTGCTTGCGCTGAGACTACTCTCACATCACCTTCAATTACACTGAACCCAACACTAGCATCACACGCACCACACAGTGCTCCCTTACACAAAACATGCTATTAGCACACGACCTCCGTGGGCTCCAAGACATCAGCTGGTTCATGTTACATCTGTTTGCTGACCTATATAGAATTAGTGCCCACTTTGTGTCTAAACCAGGTTGAGGCCCACCTGCATTCTCCAACTTGTATTGTATTCATGACTCTGTGACAACTGTTCGCAAGTTTTACTAGTAAAAGACTGTCCTTTATGGTTTTATGACACCCAGAGAAGCGTATAAAAACCTGCTTCAATTGGATGCAAAACAAGAGACAGTCCTCAGACCCTGGTTCTGTAACTGCTCTCCTGGTCATAATGTTTAATTAAATGAACCGTTTCTGTTTTGCCAGACACCTCTTGTCTTTTGTTTTTTTAGGTAAATTCTCCTTCGAGCAACAGTGATGATATCAATGATGTCATAGACCATGACATGAGTGATGTAATATGGGAGGCAATTAGCAGTGCATAGTGAGAGTTATAGTTACTTTGGGCTTGAGTTACAGTTACTTGGAACTGAAATCCACCTGTTTTAGTTATCTCCAGTAACTATAGCTTGTGCCTGCCCTAAAGTAACTATCACTCACACACTTGTCATGCACAGTATTGTTGTTAAAGTTCTCAGATCAGTTGGCAATAGAGATGTTACCAACATGTCATGAGTGATGTTATACGCAAGGGTAGAAGCAGTGCATAATGAGGGTGCCCCTTCCCTGCCCGCTTATATAATATTTTGTTATATTTCTTGGGATTCAACAACCGAGTCCTAAAATGGCAGCTGCAACTTTTCCTTCAGGTTGCATCTAGCCAAGGTTGCAGTATACATTTTGAGCCAGAACTTCTAAAGAAGTACTCAATGGATTTTCACCAAATTCAGTTCATCTGTTTTGGTGCAGCTGTGTCTAAAATTCTTATAGCAAATTGCATAGAGAAAATGTTTTCTAGGCCCCTCCTTGATGGATCAGTGCAAGACTTTCCAGGAAGAAGCTGAGATGGAATTAACCTTTCTTTGTAAAGTTTCATGAAGATTTTTCAAACTGCACTGAAGTTATTAACAAACCAATAAAACAATTTCTTATGGAAACATGTTCCTAACTATAACTACTTAGTGCCGCTCACCAATGGGTAAATGGTTAGGGGACCTCTGACAAATATTTTTCTTTAAAATCAAAATGCATTGGGCAATACTTTCCTTCGTGCCCAGAGGGAAACTCTGGAGTGTTCTGCCTGAGATGGGGGTCCCCCCAGACATCCTGATAATTTTAAAGAGATTGCACCATAATAACTATGCCCGGGTCAGGTGCGGGAAACACGGGGAATTAACGGACAGATTCCCCGTTGACAGGGGGGTTAGACAGGGCTGTGTATTGGCACCGACCCTGTTCTGCCTCTTCGTCAACGGGGTAATCGCCCATCTCAATGGAACTGAATACACTGATGCCCCAAAATTGAATGGCAGCAGGGTGCCTGCAATCATGTTTGCAGATGACACCCTGCTGCTGTCCAAAACCCCCATGTGGATACAGAGGATCCTTGATTCTTTTGTGGCTTTTTGCACAGATAGGGGGTTAGAAATCAATGCTAACAAAACCAAGTTTATGGTTATGAACCCAACCCCAAGATCACGCCCGAACCCCTTACTGGGAGCTTCACGTTTAGAGAGAGTCTCCACCTTTGAATATCTAGGTGTAACGTTGAATGAAACCATGTCCTGGGGAACTCACCAGACTAGGGTTAATCTTAAATTAGTGCAGACCACTGGCGGCATTGCTCGGTTGATGAGAAGCTCCACATATCGACCGCTGGGGCAGCTTATCCAGATATACAAGGCACAGGCTAGAGGAGCTCTGATGTACGGGTCGGAACTGTGGGGTCACACAGCTTCCTGCAGTTTGTCTATAACTGAGAACAACTTCATTAGACAGATAGTAGCACTTCCGTCCAGTACTCCGCTCCTCCCCCTGAGGATGGATCTGGGTCTGAGACCAATAGCAGATGAATTAGGTCTCAGACCCATAGTCTTCTGGCGAAGGCTATGGAGCACCGAAGAACTCTCTTCTTATAGGGCGGAACTGAGGGAGTTTTTAACCCACCCTAAAGCTCTACAGATCCCGTGGATAAAATATATAAAAAAGTCCTGTATGGGATTGGGCCTCCCTGACCTGTGGTCGGATCCAGCTAACGCCTCACTAAGGATCCCACGAAGAGCTTTGGTCAGTGCTTACCACGAGCAGAAATTAGCTATGGCCCTAGACTGCAAGAATGAGGGGTCATTAACATCTGTATTCGCGCAAAGCAAGGACTCATACCGCTTGGAGAGGGTTCTGGATGCTATGTCTCCTGTGCTGGCCAGGAAGCTTTTTCTCCAATGGAGATATGGCACATTGCCTCTGCGATCTTACACCTGCTCCTGGTCAACACTGCCATTTACCAAGCTATGTCCGACATGTGTGGGAGCAGAGGAAAGCGATCTGCATGTGGTCTTGTTTTGTCCAACTTACAAGGCCGCCAGGAAATATTGGCTCCTACCACTTATTAGAAACCTTGGTTTTAGGGAGTACCTCCCGGTGTACAGAATTTTAAAAACTGATGTTTCAGGTCCAATTGTGTTTGCACTAGCCAAATTCCTTACCAATGTCTGGCATATTCGTACCCGTATTTTAAAGTTGCAGGCTCCTATCTAACTTTAAGTTTTTATTTTAATTGTATGGTCTTTTATCTGATGTGTTTCCTGTTTACTTTCCCTTGATGGTTTTACATGTTCATATGTGTGTTTTTTGTGTACATCTTTTATGGCCAAATTGGCCGAAATAAAGATTAATTAATAAATACTTTCCTTAATTATAAAAATGTGCTCATTTTTCAAAACAATATGTAGTTGGCAAAGTTTTAAGGAAAGGAGGAGGGACATCAATGCAAATGCATGAGGTGACAATGGAAGCTGTAATTGATGAACATTAGCGAATCACAGGGTTCTGTGTTTAAAACATACTGACATGGCTCTCAACCATTAAGCTACTTCAAATGGTTGAGGTGTCCGATTGGTCAGAGTATGAACATGTTTTGTGAAAAGAACAAATGTTAGAGTTGAATCCTACACATGGCACAGCATTTAGGCCCATATTTATACTTTTTGACGCTAAACTGCGCTAACGCAGTTTAGCGTCAAAAAGTTTTGCGCCGTCTAACGCCATTCTGAAGCGCCATGCGGGCGCCGTATTTATGGAATGGCGTTAGACGGCGCAATCAGACCGGCGCTGCCTGGTTTGCGTGGGAAAAAACCACGTAGACCAGACAGCGCCGGCGTAGGGGGAAAATGGCGCATGGGCGTCTTAAAATGGGGCAAGTCAGGTTACGTCGAAAAAATCGTCTTAACCCGACTTGCGCCATTTTTTAACGACGCCCATCCCCCATCAACATGACTCCTATCATTGTAAAGATAGGAGTCATGCCCCCTTGCCCAATGGCCATGCCCAGGGGACTTCTGTCCCCTGGGCATGGTCATTGGGCATAGTGGCATGTAGGGGGGCACAAATAAGGCCCCCCTATGCCACCAAAACAAAATATAAAAAAAAAAAAATTATACTTACCTGAACTTACCTGAATGTCCCTGGGGTGGGTCCCTCCATCCTTGGGGGTCCTCCTGGGGTGGGCAAGGGTGGCAGGGGGGGTCCCTGGGGGCATGGGAGGGCACCTGTGGGCTCATTTTGAGCCCACAGGCCCCTTAACGCCTGCCCTGAGCAGGCGTTAAAAAGTGGCGCAAATGCGCCGTTTTTAGCCACGCCAACTCCCGGGCGTCTCTTTTGCCCGGGAGTATAAATACCACGTAAAGGCCTGGGAGTCATTTTTTAGACGGGAACGCCTCCCTTGCATATCATTAACGCAAGGAAGGGGTTCACGCTAAAAAATGACGCACATTCCGGGAACTTTGGCGCTATTCGCCTCTAACGCCATAGTATAAATATGGCGTTAGTTGGCGTTAGTTTTGCGTCGAAATTGCGTCAAAAAAAACGACGCAATTTCGGCGCAAACGGAGTATAAATATGGCCCTTAGGCCCATATTTATACTTTTTGACGCTAAACTGCGCTAACGCAGTTTAGCGTCAAAAAGTTTTGCGCCGTCTAACGCCATTCTGAAGCGCCATGCGGGCGCCGTATTTATGGAATGGCGTTAGACGGCGCAATCAGACCGGCGCTGCCTGGTTTGCGTGGGAAAAAACCACGTAGACCAGACAGCGCCGGCGTAGGGGGAAAATGGCGCATGGGCGTCTTAAAATGGGGCAAGTCAGGTTACGTCGAAAAAATCGTCTTAACCCGACTTGCGCCATTTTTTAACGACGCCCATCCCCCATCAACATGACTCCTATCATTGTAAAGATAGGAGTCATGCCCCCTTGCCCAATGGCCATGCCCAGGGGACTTCTGTCCCCTGGGCATGGTCATTGGGCATAGTGGCATGTAGGGGGGCACAAATAAGGCCCCCCTATGCCACCAAAACAAAATATTAAAAAAAAAAATTTATACTTACCTGAACTTACCTGAATGTCCCTGGGGTGGGTCCCTCCATCCTTGGGGGTCCTCCTGGGGTGGGCAAGGGTGGCAGGGGGGGTCCCTGGGTGCATGGGAGGGCACCTGTGGGCTCATTTTGAGCCCACAGGCCCCTTAACGCCTGCCCTGAGCAGGCGTTAAAAAGTGGCGCAAAAGCGCCGTTTTTAGCCACGCCAACTCCCGGGCGTCTCTTTTGCCCGGGAGTATAAATACCACGTAAAGTCCTGGGAGTCATTTTTTAGACGGGAACGCCTCCCTTGCATATCATTAACGCAAGGAAGGGGTTCACGCTAAAAAATGACGCACATTCCGGGAACTTTGGCGCTATTCGCCTCTAACGCCATAGTATAAATATGGCGTTAGTTGGCGTTAGTTTTGCGTCGAAATTGCGTCAAAAAAAACGACGCAATTTCGGCGCAAACGGAGTATAAATATGGCCCTTAGTCGTGACTATATGCTTACTCGTTTATCACCAAAGCCATATGGTGTTTATAAGGTGTCAGTCGAAAATGTGATCGGAAATTCCCAAATCCATGAAATGCTTGATATGAGTGTGTCTGAGGTAATTTAACATGTGCCATTATGTAGGACATCTTCGTCACACCTGCCCATTAGTACAAATGGTCCCATTGTGATCCCTTCATCAAAGATAGAAGAGCTTTCTGCCAAAATCCTTCAAATGGGAGATATATGAAAAAGAAATGCTACACTTAATTGGGGGACCATCTGCTAATGCAGGAAAATAAAAAGTAGGCAACTAATGTGAAATCGGTAGTTCGAGATACTATAAAAAGCATATCAGTTTCAGTTTAAGACTTTACCATAATGGCACATGTTTTATAAATACCAATCAGGGCAACAGCAAGCACTACCTTAATCTCTGGTTGATTAATTTTGAAGTGATATCCTTTTTCAAGGTGAAAAGATTTAAGTTTACTGGTATTAGCAATTTATTCTTATACTAAAGATGGGGCAATGCAACCATTTCTTTATGAAAAAATGGTAGATGAACCACGTTATAGACATTTATTATCCCACTGTGTAGTGTGAGAAGTGACCTACAAGAGAAGGCACTCCAGCCCATTACAAAAAGGTGAATCCATGTTACTGGAAGTTACTTGGTCCACCTATGCTAGGTAGGTGAGTAAAGCAAATCAGTTACTAGAGAAAACTGTGAGGTTTTATATGTAACCGCACAGCAAACCAATATAATTAAGAAATAAGTTAAAGGCTCACTCCACACCAGAGTTGACAGAAGAATCAACATTTAATCAAACAGATATAAGGGAGAAAGAAAAATAGTTAGGGGATTCCAATAATGCAATACAAACATGCAGATTTTCCAACAACCGTTTATCACTAGGGCAAGTTAGAAACTCACCAGCCTTATTACCTTCCTAAATGTAAGCATTTTGGGGAATATGAGAAGGGCATAAAACCTCACTTACACTGTTTTTCATTTTAAATCAATATTCGGTATGTCAAGAAAGCAAATAATGAAAAACTTAAGGGTAGCAGAGACTCCTGTTTAAAGACGTTCAACCTTCACCTTCAAGAAGTTGAGACATCCAACATGCCTGACTTTCTAGTGGGAAGAACCACTATAAGGCTCAAGTGGCTCAAGTCACCATCCAGTAGGCACCTCTAGCTGGTTCCAGAGTGCCATTAGACCAAGTCAAGGTTTTTCAAGTGAATTAAGCATTTTATTCGTTGGTGATTCCTGTCAAATACATGGAGTGTTTCCATCTTCTACTTCTGCTGCACTATGAAACAATCATCCAGCAGCACCACAATCCCCCATAGTTCTTCATGATATACCATTAAAAAAAACTAGGGACGTGTTTGTGGCTCTGCATTTCCCCCTTCTACTCAAACCTCATCTAATATCAGCCAATATTGCCTAAGTCCCTACAAAGGTAATTCAGCGCCTTCTGCTGGCACTGTCTGAAGATGCCCTGCAGGCCACTGGAGACACAGTCTGCCAGAGACCCTTCCTAAAAAGAGGCCTTATGTTAGCAGGTCTAATTCACTAAAAGGACAGGTATTGAGTTCAGAGACACACTCTGCTCACTTTTCAAGGTAGTGTTCAGGTTCCCCTTGAAGCTTGAACAACAACACGACCATTACGTTATATTATTAGGTATTATGAATAGTCCAGAAGCCACACTCATGAAGTTAGATCGCATGAGGCCAAAAATTAGGGTTCTGGCACTTATTATCTGGGGCTGCTGGAAAAATATATATATTTTAGGTTATTTCACATAAGTACGAATTTGCTCCACTTGAATCAAAATCCATCATCTGCTTCATAATTTCTAGATTTTAAGAAAAATTGTGTTTTAGCTCAAGCAGATCAGATGCTACAAAAGGTCCTGCTATCACGTTACAAAAGTTAATTGAATATGCCTTAACGGCCGATTGGCAAACCAATGCAATTACAGGTGTGGCACTCTTGTTAAGGGAGTAAAACTAGCACCACTAACCACTTTTCAAAATCATTTCAAGACTGCACTTTGACCTTAGAAGAACTTAGCAAGTAACCCACACTGTCGGCCCTAAATAGAGCTAGCTTTCCCACCACCCCACTTCATTGCCTTTGGAAAAAGGTCCCATTACTATTAAACAGTTGTCATTGATGTTCCTATTTATATTTTTTTTACCTCCTCATATATATTTTTGACTTTTTTTTGAAAGTTTACAATATTTCACCTAAACTTTCAATTGAAAATAATTAAATTGTTGGATCCTGGCATATTTTCTGCTAAGATGTCTGGATTCTACTTCCTAATCCAGTCCAGAGAAGCACATGTTTTTGTTATGGGCTCTAAAATTCTTCGTAGTAGCTTTTGTGAACTTGATTGCTTCAAGTGTACAATTATTTTTATAAATAGGCATTTTGTTTTCTCCCTTGTTTTTTAAGTCTCGTTGCACTTTAAGACCTTCTTACCATCATACCGGTCTAACTAGGGATTTGTTTAATTACCTCAAATTCCACTTTCTTCTTCTACATTTTCAAGTACTTAGGTCTCTCCATGAAACAGCTCTCAGTAATGTGCTAAGCAACTTCTTTGCTGCCAGCATAAGAGTACGACTCTGTGCTTGCGATTCCAAGAAAGTAAAAGGCAACCAGCTAATTTACTAAATGTTTCTCACTCTTAACATTCATATTCCTGCACTACACATGTTACAATTTTCTTGTATCTCCACAACACTTCACAATCAGCTACAATGCCAATTAATCATTAACAGTGCAAATCTAGATAATCATCATTTTTTGTGAGTTGTCAGCTCCCTTTATCGCTAAATTGATAGTTCAAACCTGATTAAAGTCCTGCAGAGCGAACAAACAACATTATCTGTTGGATTTGTATTACACATGTGGTTAAGTTTGTGGTTGCAACTCAGATCTAGGTTGTTGGTGTGCAGGTTGGATCTTCAATAAAAACACAGAGGAAACCTGCTGGTCGTCTCAGCTTAGAGACACATGACTTATTCAAGGTGGAGTCTACACTGAGCTCGATCCTTCATGTAGGATCATAGTCCATGGTTAGGTAGCATGGTGAGAATAACATTTCCTCCCACAAAGCAACTCCCGTTAAAATGTTCTTTACTTTATTGCTACTAGTCTCGTAGCCTGATCCTCTGTCTAGGAGGTTAGTAGGCAACATCTCGCAACATCGTGCGCACTGCTCATATCAAGCATGTTATTCCTTCTGCAATAAACATTATAAGGAGCCACAGCAATACCCTAATTGTGGGTAATCAGAAGCTTGGCTAATAGATGTGGTACATTTTTAAAGGGCTATAAACCCTCACCTACACCATTTGCCTGGTTTGGCAGTGGGTTTGTTCCTGTGTCGAAATCTTTTACTGGAATTGGATGATCTTGGATTCCACCCCTATGTGTAACAGCGGTTCTTGCCTGCCACATTTCAGTATAATCACAGTGATGAGTTAATATTTAATGTTAACAAAACTTTAATCTTATTATAAGGAAAAATGCCACTTTTCATGATAAATGGGTAAATCGTAAATGGGTGCCACAATAATTGAACAGGTCGATACTTACAACTATATAGGAGTGTGGCAAGATAAACGCGCAGAATCAAAAGTGTACTTCAAAGCCTTGAAAAACAAAATTACCTTTTGTCAGAGCTTGTGAAGAATGTGTGGCCTTGTTGTTGCAGGCTTTTCGAAGTAAACTAATTCCTAAGTTTGACATATGGAGTTAGAACCAAATTGGCAACATGGATGGACATACCAGGGGGAGGATGCCTGAAATGTGTGATGAATGTGCCCCAGTACCGTTCCCTGGTGCTTTAGCAACTAAAGTCTAACAAGGATGGGCCCTATAATAGACGCACAATTCATTTACTATTGTTATTGTTTAAAGATGACCGAGACTGGTTATTCCAACGTTTATAAAAATGGATAGCCTAGAAAGAACCGTGAGTATCATTACTGAGAGGTTAGAGGTAAATGCATTTTCGGACCCGGTTCCCTCTCTTAATACATGTAAGCAGTGGCAAAGAGAGAAATGCTTTGGAGGTTTAATTTGTATGGGGTTGCTCTAAGGTAGACATTCCTAAAAAGTTCAGTTACTTCATTGACACATATACAAACCTCGATCTACAACAATATTTGGGGTGTGCTTTTTTACTAATAATCAGATTGAAGTTTATGAGATTGTTGCTGCTGTTATTCCCCATGGCAGAATTAGGAGGTTAGATTGTTGGTTTTCCTGGTGTTCCGGTCTTTGTTTAGCTGGAGAGGACTGAATCAGACATCCGATGTGTATTTCCCCAAGTTATTACAAGACTTTGTTAAAATAGTTTTCAGGAGGTAGGGAATTACAAAATCAAAACTGGCAATTCAGCAATTCTATGTTGGCACAGATTGGATGCTCACAGGTTTTTTTAGGAAGATTTCGGACTGAATCTGGGTCTAAGTAGAGTTGTAAACTCTTCCTTTATTTGTGTGTCAGCATATTTCTGTTTATAGGATAGGCCCACATGGGATCAAACGCAACCCCATGCTCTGAAAGGGCCAGATTTACTAAAGTTTCATGTAATGCAATGCAGCTAGGGATTGTGTTTCACTGTGTTGCATGAAGCGTAGAGAGCAGAAATACACCATCTTTACTAAGATACAGCACACTTCTGCTCCTTCCTTGCGCTAGCACACTGTGTGCTGCCTGGTGCCAATGCAGGCACCCATGTGCCACGGTGTAGGTGACCTGCACCTTCATTACAGGCAGGATTGATTGTGTGCAGGTAGGGACACCTTCCTTGGTTCATTAGTCCATTCTAGCCATGCTGGCTGCTAACCAGTATGATTCATTTGTAAATATAACAAAACACAATGAATTGTTGTGTTCCCCCAGCCTCTTTCACACAATGAGAATTATGGAAATGTATCAAGTTCCTGGATTCTGAAAGGATATAGTGTAAATGTGCTGTACAAGGGCACATGGCATAGCAAAAGATATCATGGCATGACACAGCATATCATATTCCATCTCATTGTATGGCCTAATGGCTTAAATCCAGGAGTATATCAATGCATAACCATAACATGTGTAAATGTGTATACTCTTGTGCATGATTCTTTCTGAATAAAAGTGCTTCAAGAGGCCTTAGAGCGCAAACACAGGGTGAATTCGAAACTGAAGACAACATTTAGAATACAACTTGAGTATGCCAAAAAAGTAACCTTTTATTACAAGAAGTGTATTTTACTAGGGTAAATTTCTGCTGAGTGCAACATTGTATATTTTTTGCACATTGTATTGCACTTTGGGGCATAGATCTTAGATACAAGACAACCTTAGGGATAGTTAGTGGTAACATGTTAAACAGAATCAATTGAATGTGTATTTTTAAAATGATTACATATATTCAGACATCCAACTAAATCAAATGACACAAGAACATCAAGTACACCCACTTCATAATATCCATAAAGCATAAGGAAACCTTAAAATTTCACGATGTCACTTTTTTTTCGCACTGGGGTCCATTTAGTAACTATATAGACAGCTTCTTGCAATCATTTGTCAAAAACCTCCCCTCATATTTGCAAGATACACAGGATGTTCTGATGAAATTAGAAGACATCATATGGTCTCCCGAAATGACTTGGGTAACCTTAGACGTCAGCTCCCTATATACTTGTATACCTAAGAACAGAGGCCTAGAAGCCATTCGACATTTTCTCGCAAACAGATCGGCCTCACATTTGGAACATACAATTATGTTATTGGACATGATTGGGTTCATACTTGAAAACAATGTATTCATTCACGAGGGGAGATGGTATAAACAGGCACAAGGAGTTGCAATGGGCTCACGCTTTTCGCCCTCATATGCAAATCTATATATGGGTCTCTTTGAAAAAGTACATGTGTGGCTAAATGGTCCCTCCAATCCGACAGACCATATTTTCTTTTGGGGAAGATACATTGACAATGTACTTATGATCTGGACTGGTGATGAGCAACAGTTGGGGGAATTCATAGATTATATCAATAACAATGATTTCAAGATGACACATGAATAGAACACGGATCGGATCAACTTTTTAGATCTGGAAATATTTGTAGAAAACAATTGTGTACATTCAAACTTATATCGTAAATCCACTGCCTGTAATGCATTATTGCATGCCGAAAGCTCTCATCCCACTACACAAATAAATGCTATCCCGTTTGGGGAAATGATTCGGGTAAAAAGAAACTGTAGCAACAATAAACTCTGTGAATTAGAACTAAATAAGTTAGAGAACAGATTCATCCAGAGAGGCTATTCTAGACAAACTATAAGTAGTGCTAGAAAAAAACTTAATAAGTTGCCGAGATCATCCCTCCTAAGAAATTGTGGAAAAAAGAATCGTACATCAAAAAAATCGGTGTCATTCTGTACCTCTTATAGTCAAAATAGCCAGGACATTTACAAAATTCTTTTCAAACATTGGGATGTCCTACACACTGACAATACTTTGAAACATGTACTATCTGCCAAACCTACCATGATCCATAAAAAAGGCACCACCATTAGAGATCTAATATGCAAAAGCTTCCTACCATCACTTAAGGAAAAATCGTTAAACTGGTTACCTGACAAACCTAGTGGCTTCTTCAATTGTAGCAGATGCAATATATGTAATTTGGCTTTACACAAGACCTTTACCTTCAATTTCAATGGTAGCAAAACAAACAAGATTCAAGATTTCATCAATTGCAATACCAGATATGTAATGTATATACTGATGTGTGAGTGTGGTAAGATCTATGTAGGGAGCACCATCAGACCCCTAAAGGAGAGGATCCAAGAACATGTACGTGCTTTGAGAAACAAATATTTATTGTCACCTATAGAACGTCATGTCAGCAGGGAACATTCCACAACAGAGATCCCTAGGTTCAAATACATGGGCATCAGCCAGACACGGGCACATTCCAGAGAAGGGAACCGTGAACTAGAACTTAGAAGAAACAAGGCAAAATGGATACTTAGGCTGAAGAGCATACAATTAGGCATGAACTTAGATCACAAAATGCATTATTTTTTATGACCTTACATGATTTCAAAAACTTGTCTCTTTAGGAAGATTGTGCCATTGCAACACAATGTACGTTGACAATATGTGCCAAAGCAACTAACAAAGCTGCCATGTATACATCTAAGCATGTTTCACAATCTGTTGCATGACATACCACCCTTTAACTCTATTCTCCCTACATAAAATACACTAGTAATATCTAATGGGTGTGACACATACACTAAAAAACATACTACTGAATATCTATGCACCAGAGAAACTTTTTGACTTACTAGTGTTCTCTTTGTATCAAGCTCTCTTACTGACAAACCTACTATAGTTGTACTGGATAGGTACTTAAGATATAATTTGACAATATTATCAACAATGGATATTGAGATATCTTCAGTTATTCACTATGTTACAGTGCCATCTTCATGCACTAGTGCCTTGTTTGGATAATCCTTGTTTAAAAAGGGCTGTATCATATTAAGGGGGATATCCCAATAGATTCTAAGACAGTCTTGTATGACCTTTATGGGCTGTAAATATTCTTTCCCAAACTTTCCCAAATTGATTTGGAAAGCTCTAGTACCTATAATCACGAACACGACCGATCCAAGATGGCGCCTAAAGTCGATGTGCGATCTTGTAAGTAGACTCATCTTCTTTTTCCTATATGGCTTTATAATGTGGCTGTTATTAGACGAATAGTGTGTCGTGATTTGGTAGAGGATTCCTGTGGTACAGACATTGACACCCCTAGGGTTTTAGAACTTCTTTGCAGTTATAAGCGTAATGTGGGTCCTTACAAGATGGCGCCCGCAATCGCTATGACGCACTATGTGCGCGTTTTGTGATATAGCATTTTGCATTGTTAGCATTTCAGTACTTTGTGTGTGATAACATGACACTTATATTTATCCTGGCCCCGATGAGGGCTAAGTGTTTTTTCTTCTCTCTCATCTCTGTTCCAGTCGGCACGCTTATTAGGTGCCGAATTGAAATTCCAAGATGGCGGACGTATGTAAAACGCTGCTACAGACTTGTATCGAATGAAAAAAGGGTGTGTCCTTCTTTTATTTCTACTTTCTATAAAAAGACGAACTTTCAAACCACTCGGCTGTTTGATGCCGGTACCGAAGGACAAACCACTCGGTGGGACTGTGGTGAACAAGATATGAAGGTAATTTGCAAAGTTAGGCAGAGAGTGACATATAGAATATATATGTCTACTTACTATTAGGTACTCTTTTAAATTTATTTTTCTTGATACCCCAAATAATATGGGGAGGGTCTATTAGACTCACCTTCTTACTTGAACCATATACTAAAAATCTCTCTTCACTCATTTGATTTGTTACAGATACCATACACTTTGGACGTATGACCAACTCTTAGTAAATATAGGTTGTTCTGTGATTTCAAATACCTATCCAAGTTCTAACTATTTCATTGGAGATTATTAAGCACAGGTTGGTGAATTTTTGGATTGACCAATATGTATCAATTTGATTTTATTTATTGGATTAGGGACACTTATGGTTTTATCTTACAGACTTGTCGTGGTTTTGCAAGAAATTGGGGAATCATAGCTTGAATAGAACATAATAAACATAAAAAGAAAAGGTATATAATTTAACATATTTTTCTGTTAATGTGCTAACTAGGGTCTTTGAATACACATGGTAATTACTGACTACTTCTGACCTCTGGACTCTTGTGGCATTATTCACATTTCCCTCTTATGAAATTGATTACTACTAACTTACATGAGGACATTGTGTCCATCGGTTCTTTCTTTTGTCACCTTCATTTCCTCACTTGGTTTACCATATTGCTGACACCGATCGGAGATACTTAGAAGGATGGCTTCTGTTTGCTTTTAACCCATATGTAATTTGATGATTGGTGTGGTATCAGGGTGTATTTTATTATTCATACACTTTTAATCTTTGGAATGACAGTTATATTGTCACTACTGTGCCGATGTATTGTGTGATTTTTTAGTGTTGTGGTTGGTATTAAGTCGGATATTAGTGGGAAAACAGGTTGTAACAAGTGATTGTATCATTTGTCTTGTCAGCCTTGATAAAGTCCTTTGTAGGATGAAAAACGAGTCGGCTGAATCTAGTTGAACCTTACAATCAATTCTCTCATTGGATGAAAATAAACTTTTCCTCTTCAAGTCATCAGAGTGGATAAATTCCACCTATATTATTGATTGATTAAATCTGTTTCTATTGACTATGAGTGCTTTAGAGATGAATTGTTTTGTTTTTGATCTAATTATGCAATTTGTGTAAAAATATTGTTAACACTTTTTGTAACATTAGTTTTGTTTTGTACTACTTTAGCTTTGTTACAACTTCTGTACTTTTCTTCATGAAATTACGCTATATTTGTATTATGTGTATTAAGTTTGTTAACTGAACAATGCATTCTCTGGAATTATCACATATTATTGATACCACATCTGATCACATCATGCTTGTTGTTTCAGTTCTCTAATATATTTTCAGGATCCATGAACACAACCGATAATGCATGAATACATTTTGTGTGTGCTCCATTCTCACCTTAGGTAGAAATATCCATTTAGTAACAATTAGTAATAAAATGTCAACATGCCATTTCCGCATCATTTTTTCCATACTGCACTATTTTGTCATTACTGCCACATAATTAGTTTCTGCTTTGCCGTATTATTCCAGTGGCTCTAACGTGGTTCCATCTCCATAATAAAATTAAACTAGGTAACTAAAATCTGATTACAGATTTGAGCTTTTCAGTCGAAATTACATTTAGGCTATAATTTTAATTACCAGGCACAAGTTAATAAATTCAATACAAATTGTTAGATATATTACATTACCGGTCTGAGTGATGGTTCTCCGTCCCTGGTGTCAGAATTCAGTCCCATTCATAACTGACCCAAAGCAATCAAATGGGTGGCCTGGTTCTATTTGCACTGCTTACAAAGGGCTAGATTTCAACATATATGTCAGTACTCAATGAAAGCATATTGAGCTGAAATTGAGTTGAAGCAGGCTTAAAGAACAGCAGACAACACTCAGGAAAATGTGTTCACAGCCCACATGGAACTGAGCCTAGTTTAGCTGGGCTCAAACCAGAGAAGTGACATGAAATTCTAAAGTAAATCTTGGTAGGTAAGTTTATAAGGAGAGTGATAATCTTTCATTTCTGTCTCAGGCTGCATTTTACTATCTTTAATTGAGCAAACGCACTGAGTCAGCACACATGCTAAGATGTTGTCTAATAGTACATTTCCGTAGTATTTCTCTAGTTAGGGTAAGTCAGATACATATTAAAAGATAACCTGTGCTCTCCCTCTGGTAGTTTGGCACCGAGCAGTCAGGCTCTTCTAAAGAGGCAATGTGTGAAGCATTTGTACAACACACACACAGACACACAGACACAGACACAGACACACACACACACACACACACACACACAGTAACACAATGAAAACACCACAGAAAGACTTCACACCGCGTTATAACAATAGATTATGATTTTATAAATGATTCAAGAGACATCGACAAAAATTCCCATGAGTAGAAGTCAAGTTATGAATTTTAAAGAATAAAAAGAGCTATAGTGCTTAGAAGCAAATAGTGCTGTAGCAGTTACGTGAGGTCGCGCTGACCTGGAGCAAAGTCAACAATTCAAGCCAACCGTGATGATGCGCAGGCTGGGGACAGGAGCCACGTAGGCCTGGGGAACAAAGTACCTTGATCATGGTCTCAAACACGAGATGAGGGGTCGATGCGTCGCTGGATGCATTGATGTCACTCCAACTATGAAAGGATGCGTTGATTTTTCACATGCATTGATGGCGATGCATTGGTTTCCAAAGAGGAGCACCAGAGCTTAATTTCGAAGCTGATACACCGGGTTTGTCCATGCTGTCAAGGGGATGTTTTGACCGCCCTTTCAGTTGTGTGTCGATGCGGATGCTCCAGTTGGTGCTTCCATAAGGCAGGGTATGCGTCAGTCCGGATGTGCTGCTCAGGCCCCAAATTCAATGAACCAGTTTTACTCCAGCAACAGGGTTAATGTATTGGTTACCGCTTCCAGCATGCAGGAGATGCATCAATTTTAGTGGTGCAAGTATCTGGATTCACTTCCAATGAACCAAGCACAGAGGCAGGGGTACAGACTTTAATATCCCTAAGTTTCTAGAAACAGGAGGCAAGCCAACATGCCCTTGGGGATCACTTTGGGGTGCAAGGCAGAGTCCAGCTCTCGCCAGAGCAAGGACAGAGAGCAGCAGAAAGCAGGACAGCACAGCAGAAAAGCAGTCCTCCCAGGTTTGCAGTCCAGCAGGGTAACAATCCTTGATGCAGCACAGCAGTTCTTCTGACAGAGTTCAATAGTAGGTCCAGAAGTTTCTGATTTGAGGGGGTCAGAGATTCAGGCCCATATTTATACTTTTTTTAGCGCCGCATTTGCGCCGCTTTTTGACGCAAAAGCAGCTCAAACTTACAAAATACAATCGTATTTTGTAAGTTTGTGCTGCTTTTACATCAAAAAGATTACGCAAATGCGGCGTTAAAAAAGTATAAATTTGGGCCTCAGTATTTATACACAAATGTGCTCCTGAAGTGGGGATGACTTCAAAGAAGTTCACAAGTAGAATTTCTTCCTCAGCTCTGGATCCTGACTATCCGTAGAGGATAATCAGCACCTTTGTATGGGGACAGACACTACCTAATCAGGTGCAAGTGTCATCAACTACTGGCCTTCCAGCCCAGGAAGAGCCATCAGAATGCAGATGAATGCAGATGAGCACTCAGACACACCTAACCTTCCTGTGTTTGTGGCTTTCTAGAGGGAATGCACAAAGTTTAGCTGTCACTCAACCCAGGTGTTTATTGGAGACAGGCTGCAGGCACACAGAGCACTGAGAGCTAAGAAATGCCAATTTTCTAAAAGTGGCATTTCTAAAATAGTAATGTTGACTCTGACTTTACCAGTAAAGAGGATTTATCATTACCATTCCAAAAATATGAACAATGACACAACTACTCCTTTCTAATCAGGAATTACAGCTTACAAGTATATAAAGGAATTCCCAGTGCTGGCCTATGAGAGGAGTAGGCCTCACAGTAGTGAAAAGCAAATGTAGGTGTTTTTCACTACCAGCTCATGAAATACTTAAAAGTACATGTCCTACCTTTTACTTACATAGAACCCTGCCATATGGGCTACCTGAGGCTTACATTAGGGATGACTTATCTATAATAAAAGGAGAGTTTAATGCTTGGAAAGGGGGTTTAAATGCCAAGTTAAGATGGCAGTAAAACTGCACACACCAGGTCTGCAGTGGCAAGCCTGAGACATGTTTAAAGGGCTACTTAATTGAGTGGGACAATCAGTGCTGCAGGCCCACCAGTAGTATGTTATTTACAGGCCCTGGGTATATGGTGTACCATTTACAAGGGACATACATGTAAATTAAATATTCCAATTGTGTATATACCAATGTTACCATGTTTAGGGGAGAAGCACATGCACTTTAGCACTGGTCAGCAGTGGTAAAGTGCTCAGAGTCCTAAAACAAAAAAAAAAAGAATCAGCAAAAATAGGAGACAAGGAGGCAAAAAATTTGGGGGAAGCACAAACCTAGGGCTGATAGGTCTAACAGGAAGTTGATACCAAAAAAGAGGGCGAGCGAGAGATTTTTGCCAGATTGTCACACATCTTTCCAAACCTATAACTATCAATCAAAAAGAGGTGACATTCTGGAATAGGTGCTCACAGGAGAATCTTCTTTTGTGTCACTAAGTTCCAGGTCCAAGGGATATCCTCTTTAAAATCCATGGACCCTCACCCAACAGACTCCATGTGAAAAACCTTTCATAGATCTTTTGATTAGAAAGATCAAGGGACCATCAGATGCAGGTACTTGAATAACTTTTTTCAGACAGGGTAAATGTGAGTGGCTTTAACATTACCAGTGGTTACAAATGTAGGTACTGTATTATTTGCAATTTCTCACTACCCACATTAAGTTTAAAAAGAGTAGGGACTTAAAGGAAATAATCATCCCAAAAGTTCAGAGTTTGCAGTATAGGTGGACATTTTTCTGTTTACCTACACATGTAGGTCAATGGCATTCCTCAGGGCCTATATTCATGTTATAACCTAATCTAAAAAAATTGGTCCTCTATTATCTTTGTATAGCATATAGATGGTAGGCCCCATATTCATACAGGTCTATTCCTTGTCACATCTATGTAAATAAAGAATATCCCTTGGACTTGCAATCCAGTTACTCGAAATTGAGCTTTCCTCTTTGCACCAATTTTGAAAGTCACATATTTTTCGATTGATAGATATGTGTGGAGTGCCATTCTGAAAGATACGTGGGGAGTGCCCATGGGGAACAGTGTGGCATTGAAATCAAGACCCTTTTTGGGAGGCCTAAAAGTTATGAATGGAGTTCAAGTGGTACAGAATGATTCCTGTTTGCAGGAATCTACTGAGCAGCTAGTTTGCTGAAGGACCTATCCTTTAGTAACTGAGGTACTAGAAAAAAACAAATCCTCCAAAGTAGTCTATGGTGTGCAAAGATTAAAACACTAGAAAGGAATAGGAAAAACTCACTACATTCGCCAGCCCCATTCATCAGTGCATAACATAATGTTTTAGATACTTTCAGTACAAAATTGCAAACTCTTCTCTATTTAGGTACCTGCAAGTGTAAGGTCCACCATATTATGTACTGTGAGAAAGTATGGTTTCTAGCATGGTTACCCCCCACTTTTGGTCTGTTTGTGAGTGTGTGTCAGTGTGTTTTTACTGTCTCACTGGGACCCTGCTAGCCAGGACCCCAGTGCTCATAGTTTGTGGCCTAATGTGTATGCCTGTGTAGTGCCTAACTGTATCACTGAGGCTCTGCTAACCAGAACCTCCGTGCTTATGCTCTCTATGCTTTTAAATTTACCACTGTAGGCCAGTGACTTCATTTACAAATTTCAGTTGGCATACTAGACTCCCTTATAGGTTCCTAGTAAATGGTACCTAGGTACCCAGGGCATTGGGGTTCCAGGAGATCCATATGGCTGCAGCATTTCTTTTGCCACCCATAGGGAGCTCAGTCACACCCTTACACAGGACTGCCATTGCAGCCTGCGGGAAATAATGCAGATGTTATTTCACAGCCATTTTCACTGCACTTAAGTAACTTATAAGTCACCTATATGTCTAATCTTCACTTGCTGAAGGTTAGGTGCAAAGTTACTAAGTGTGAGAGCACCCTTGCACTAGCAAAAGTGCCCCCACATAGTTCAGAGCCATTTCCCCGGACTTTGTGAGTGCCGGGATACCATTACACGTGTGCACTACATGTAGGTCAATACCTATATATATATAGCCTCACAATGGTAACTCCGAATATGGCCATGTAACATGTCTAAGATCATGAAATTGTCCCCCAATTCCAAATATGGTATTGGGGAGCCAATCCCATGCATCCTGGGGGCTCCACCATAGACCCCCAGTACTGCCAAACTAGCTCTCTGAGGCTTGCACTGCAGCTACAGCTGCTGCCACCTCACAGACAGGATTCTGCCCTCCTGGGGTCTGGGCAGCCCAGTCCCAGGAAGGCAGAACAAAGCATTTCCTCTGAGAGCAGGGTGTCACACCCTGTCCCTGTGGAAATAGGTGTTACAGGCTGGGGAGGGGTAGCCTCCCCCAGCCTCTGGAAATGCTTTGAAGGGCACAGATGGTGCCCTCCTCGCATAAACCAGTCTACACCGGTTCAGGGACCCTTCCTCCCCTGCTCTGGTGGGAAACTGGGCAAAGGAAAGGGGAGTGACCACTCCCCTGTCCATCACCACCCCAGGGATGGTGCCCAGAGCTCCTCCAGTGTCCCAGACTTCTGCCATCTTGCTTTGCAAGGTGTGGGTGCACTCTGGAGGGCTCTGAGTGGCCAGTGGCAGCAGGTGACGTCAGAGACCCCTCCTGATAGGTCCATACCTGATAGGATTTCCAATCCCCCTCTCAGGGCTATTTAGGGTCTCTCCTGTGTGGTTCTAAAAATTCTGGACCCATGTAATTTACTTTGCCACAACAGTACGATTTTAGTATCAAAAGACCGATAATGACTAGTACACTAAGCATGAGCATTTTCGCTCAATTCCAGCAGCGTTTTCACCTCGAAATCACCATTTTTGTCCTGCACTCGTGAATCCCATTTTTTAAAGTTGCCCTCACATAGGCTTATAATACAGTTGGATTTGATTCCAAGGACACGTACACCTTGATTGACTTTGTCTGACCTGGGCAAGCTGGAACCATTGCCTCAGGCCAAACCTGTTTGGTCAGTCCCTCTCCCAGTGGCCGAATCAGATAGCATCAAGGCACACCATGCCATAAAACCCTTATTATCGCTCACACACCCTGCCTAATCTTACTCCCACCTGCACCTGCTCTTTGCTTCTTCTTACTTTACGAGGGGGAGGTGCCCGTTTTTATAGGGGGTCCACACTTATCTGATGTGAAATTCTAGGCCTTGCCGGGTAATTTATTATGGGTTGGATGAGATGAAATATGAGGTTTCATCATGACACTGTTTTTTTCCTTTGTAGTGAAGACATGTGAATGACCAACCAAAATGTCAAGAATGTTTGCCTGAAGCTTAAAAAACTGTATATAAGGAAACCTGATTTTGCATTGACACACAGTCTCCTGGGAACATACAAGTCGTGCTGTTGTACTTCTAGGACGCCTGTCAATTGGTTGCAGCCAATAAATTCGATCTTTGACTTCACCTAGAAGACTCTGAGTTTCTGTAGTCTGAATCAGGAAAGTACCCGAGGTCTTTGGGTGTACCCTGGCACCGCTGGGTTACCGGATCAGTACCGGTTCTGAAAAACCCAGTACCTCAGTTGGCGCCCAATGTGGGGCGATACCAGCGGTACCGGTCCAAGCCTGAGGTCCGTGAGGAGCTTCGTGTGAAAATTCTGGAGGAAGGCCGCCACTTCATCGACCCCTGCATGTCGACGTGGTCCGAAAGTCTTTGCTGCGAGGTTCCCCGCTTCCCGACGGCTACGAAGGACTGCTGCCCTGGCTATCGCCCTGATTTGGACCCTTGATTTTTGGTAGAGCGAAACGATAAGACGAGTCTTCTGGTGACGTCATTGATATTTTCAGTTAAGTATAAGTGGAGCGTCTCCCAGTCCTTAGTTGGACACTTGGTTTGGTCCTTAGTTGGACACTTGGTTTGGTCCTTAGTTGGACACTTGGTTTGGTCCTTAAGTTGGACATTTGGTTTGGTATCCCTTCGGGATCACTTTGATTTGGAACTTGCAAGTACCAAAGCCGAAGGACTCGTGTATTCACAAGACTATCGTAAACGATAATCCTTTGAAGTTTGAAGCTAGACTAGTGAGCGAAGATGCCTGGTCTTAGCAGACTTGGAAATTTGTTTTGTCTTGGTTATAAAAGGGACTCCCGGTTGGAGGACTCATGTCCGGTTCCTCCGATTGGAACTCCAACTTATGAACTATATGTGAAGCACGGAGTAGGCCCCATCACATATAATGAAGTATGGATCCGTTACACCAGAAAAGATGGTGTTTTAAAATGGCCCCAAAATGGTAGCTTTGACACAGAAATCTTAGATAACCTCGAAGTTAGACTTTTTAAGAAGAAAGCCCGGCCGGCAATGTTTGATTCTTTCCGCTTATGGCGTAAAGAAGCCAAGCAAAAGGAAATTAAATTAGCTAAGAAAAATAAGAGAGAAAAAGGTATTTCGATTATGCAAGCTGCTATACAGTTTAAAGATAACGAAGCAGAACAGTTGAATGAGCAGTTGCATAGGCGACATAAAATGACAGTAGATAAATGCTATTCAGTTTTGTCGCCTCTTCAGCAAGATGCAGCAAAAGACTCTGAAAAAGATCCCCTAATGTCGCATTTGCTAAGTTCGCCACCACCCTATGCGCAGAATGCAATGGCACCTCCGCAACCTCTAGTTGCACAACCAGTGGTTGCATTGCCTCCTGCTCCTCCCCAGCACCCACCAGCTATTCTTCAGTTGGTTCCTATTCCTCCGGTGCAGCCTTCTCAAGGGCCACCGGCTTTGACATCTGCTCTGCCTTTACTTCCTACAACTTTGACTACTATAGCGACTACCACTCCTGGTATTGTTTCTGACACTGCTTCTGTCTCTGCCTTGTCTCATTCTGTTTTTCCTCCTGTTCATTTGTCAACCTCTCCCTCTATCCGTCAGAGAATGACAAACACTGTGACTAGTCTTTTATCCCCTCTCTTTGGGTCATTAGCTACGACCCCAGTTACAGAGCGTAAGCAATTGCGTAGCCAATTGCCTGATGGTATGGAGAAAGAGACACTGAATTATTTGGCGCATAAATGGGTTACTGAACCAGCGAGATATGAACTAGAGTCTGTTATCGATGTCTTCCATCAGTGGGAAGAACCGAAACAGAGATACGTTTTTGAGAAAATGTGTACTTTTCTTTCTGAGGATTTAGAGGAAAATGGTTTGGAGCCCAATCCGCCTAAGTTGTGTCGTGTACGGTTTGATTTTTCGACAGGTTTGATTGTGGGTTCAGATGTCGAGAAAGCAGTTGCGACGTTATTGTCGTTTAGGACTGAAGGTGTTTCCAGGTTATTGTTTAAATATGATTCTTCTGCTAAAAAGAAAGGGAAACAGTACCCCATGAGAGAAGTTCCCCCACAGTGGAGGGAAGGGGACCCAAATGCTAATCCACCTGTCCTGCCTCACTTCCAGCGTGTATGGGTACACGTTCCATGGAAGCGAGCTGAAGTTTTAGCCCTTAAGCAGACATTGCCTGATCCCCGTAAGAATCCTACAGGGTATTACAAGGAATTGTCACAGACTGCGGGGTCTTGCATTATGAATTTAGCGGACATAGACATGTTGTTTGGGAATGTTGTTCCACAGCCTTTATGGGGAAAGATTCGCCATGCAGACCATGCTCAAGAATTAGGTGACACATGGGCTAATGTTGCTGCTGCAGATGCCCGACAAATTGGTGGTGCTAAACCTGAGCCTTTAGTGACAGAACTTCCTGGTAGAATTATTGATTACATGAAAACTATAATGCCCGCGATGCGTGTAAACTGGGATAAATTGTCTGCATGTAAGCAAAAGAAAGAAGAAACGGTATCAGATTTCTTCACCAGGTTTGAAGAAACGTTTGTGGACCACAGTGGTCAAGATATGAGCACGGAAGGTGGTCAACGTTTGTTCGTCGATAAATTTGTGCATAATCTGCTTCCTGAGTTGTGTAAAAAGTTAAAAGATTCAGGAAGTTCTTGGGCAGTTTCCTCTTCAGCGCAGATATTGGCTACTGCACAATACTACGAAAATAGAGATAAAGATGAGAGAGATAGAGTAGAGAAGAAAACAAAAGATTTGAAAACGAAGGTTCTGTTACAACAAGCGTACCCGCCACATGGTGGTCAGAATAGTGGTGCACAGAACAACTATCAGAATAACTATCAGCCCCAACCGTTTCAGAGAAACTCGCAAAGAGCAGAGTATGCTCAACCACGTATCCCAGTAGGTCCCAATCAGTGTTCATATTGCAAGGAAGAGGGTCATTTCAAGTATAGTTGCCCTGCTTTGCTGCAGCGCGCAAATGGTACTTCCGGTTTAAGAGGTCGAGGTGTTCCACAAGCACCTAGAGGAAGAGGACGTGGATATGTTCCCCAGAACGCGCGCCCATTCCTCCCTCAAAACTCAATGAACAGATTTGATCAACAGGTTAATGCATCCGGTAGGACGGCTCAGTACTATACTGATGATTACTATACAGAGGGTGAGCATTTGGACAGTAATGATTGCTAGGACAGCCATAGACAAAGAGAGGGAGTTGTTTCAGTTCCAGTAGATCAGAGTGGGCCTTATGTTGAGGTGATTGCATCAGGTGTGTCAGAACCTTTTCTGTTGGATACTGGTGCTACCAAGAGTTCTATTATGCACTCAAAACTCCCTGGCGCACCTTTGTCTGGCGAAACAAATGTATCAGTAGGTTTTTCCGGCGCCCCAGTTAGAAATCCGATTTCTAACCCTATATCTCTTTCTGTTGGACCTTGTAAATTTGAAACACCCCTTATTTTGACGACAGGTTGTGGCGAGAACTTGTTAGGATTAGATTTGTTAAAAAGATTGTATGCGACATTGTATTGCTCTCCTTCTGGAGTGCAACTCACATTGGGTAAGAAAGTGGTTTCACCAATGTATTTGTCAAAGGACAGATTTCCACCAGAATTTTCGTCTCTTCCTAATACTCTTTGGGCTACTGGACCTAATGATGTAGGTCTTTTGGAAATTCAGCCATATGTGATAACATTAAAAGCCAATGTTAAAATGCCACATATTCCCCAATACAAGATCTCTAGTGAGGGGGAAAAAGCGTTGATGGCAATTATTCATGATCTGATTGAGAAGGATGTAATTGAAGAGACAAGAGGCAACGTTTGCAATAGTCCTGTTTTGCCTGTCTTGAAGCATACTGACCCTACTCAGCCACCTGTTTATAGGTTTGTAATTGATCTTAGACAGGTGAACAAAATAGTTGTGCCACAGTTTCCAGTCGTCCCCGATATCACTGCATTGTTGACAATGATTCCGGCTTCAGCCACTTGGTTCTCAGTAATAGACCTGAAGAATGCTTTCTTCAGCATCCCTATTGCAGAAGAGAGCAGGGACATTTTTGGCTTCAATTTGGGAGGACGAAGCTTCAGATTTAAGAGAGCTCCTCAAGGCTATTGTGAAAGTCCATCCATCTATAGTCAGGCTTTGAAAGCACAACTTGACACTCTTATGTTACCTGATGGCGCCACTCTCATTCAATATGTCGATGATTTGCTAGTTGCCGCAGATACTAAGGAGATCTGCTAAGAAGCAACATTGTCATTATTGCGTCATTTGTCTGATTTACACCACAAAGTGTCCCTTTCAAAGTTACAGTATTGTCAAAAAGAAGTGACCTATTTAGGTCATCTCTTTTCGAAGGAGGGAAGGCAACTGACCCCAGAGAGAATCAGAGCTGTTGCAGCAATGAGTGTGCCAAGAACACAAAGAGAAGTGCGTGCTTTCTTGGGTATTACATCATATTGCAGACAATGGATACCTAATTTTTCGTTAATAGCCAAACCCTTGGTGGCATTAACTTGTAAAGATATACCGAATCCCGTCCCATGGTCTGAAGATTGTCAGATAAGTTTTGTCGAATTACGTGATGCATTATGTTCAGCTCCTGTGTTGGGTACCCCCAACTACAGCAAGCCTTTTACATTGTATGTCCATGAGAAAGAAGGTTGTGCGTTAGCAGTTTTGACACAACAGTTTGGAGATAGGGAGCGTCCATGCGCCTATTTCTCTTCAACCTTAGACCCAGTAGCTAAGGCACTACCGAGCTGCTTAAGAGCGGCAGCGGCAGCTGCTGTTTCTATCCGACAGTCTGCTGGTTTAGTGATGAATAACACATTAGTCGTAATGGTTCCACATGCAGTGGACACGTTGTTAAACAGAACCAAGACACAGCATTTAACTAGTGCTCGATTGTCAGGTTACGAGTTGACATTGTTAGCAAGCCATGTACATATAAAAAGAAGCACTACACTTAACCCAGCTACGTTATTGCCAATTGTGACGGAGTTAGATACTTCTGAACAACATGATTGTCTCCGTAGAACAGAAGAGGAAACGAAAGGGAGAATAGACCTTCTGGACACTCCCATTGCAAAGAGTGATGGTACTTTGTGGGTGGATGGTTCATGCTTTAAGCTCCCGAATGGTGACACGACTGCGGCGTATGCTGTGACAACTTTGTGTACGATTGTTGAAGCTGCACGTATCCCACATAATTCAGCCCAAGCAGCTGAGTTAATAGCCCTAACAAGAGCATGTACAGTATCAAAAGGAATGAAAGTGACTATCTATACCGATAGCCAATATGCGTTTGGTGTGGCCCATAGTTTTGGGCGTTTGTGGAAGGAACGTGGGTTCCTGACCTCGCATGGAACTAAAATACAGCATGGTCAGTTGGTAAATGAGCTCCTTGATTCACTTACTTTACCGTTGCAAGTTGCGATTGTGAAGTGTAGCGCACATAAAAAGGTGACTGATGATGTTGGTCGTGGGAATGCATTTGCTGACGAGGTCGCAAAAGAAACGGCAAGGAATGTGATGAGCCGAATGTATGTCGCGAGCCCTGCAAGATGGATTGGTGATGTTGGAATGTGTGAAGACACGATAGAAAGCGTGAAATCGATTCAAGCTGAAGCCACAGAGAGAGAATTGAGTGTGTGGAGAGAAAGTACGGGTAAATTGGATGCAAATGGTTGTTGGGTCGAGTTGTCAGAACATCAGAGATGGTTGCTACCCGATTCGTATGTGCTTGCAGTAGTTACAATGGCTCATGGAATGGCTCACATCAGTGTGAAAGGAATTTGTAAGTTGTTGGCCCCAGTTTGGCAAAATGCAGGAATTCCCAAGTGCGCAGAAAATGTAGTCAAAAATTGCATGGTATGCCTGAAACACAACCCTGGTAGAGGAACCCCAACTCCAGCTGGTCATTTTGCACCTCCTACGTATCCGTTTGAGGTTTTGCAGCTAGATTTCATCCACATGGAGAGGTGCAACAACTTAAAATATGTACTCGTTGTTGTTTGTGCCTTTTCAAGATGGGTGTAAGCCTATCCCCTAAAAGACAATACTGCGCTATCCACAGCCAAAGCCCTTGTGAAAGAGTTCTTCCCTAGGTTTGGAATGCCGAGAATGATCTGGAGTGACAATGGAAGTGAATTTGTGGGTCAAGTGATGAAGAAAGTATGCGAAGGGCTAGGCATCAACCAAAAGTTTCACGCTGCAAATCACCCCCAATCAGCTGGATTAGTGGAGTGCTATAACAGCACTCTAAAGCTAAAATTGGCCAAGATACAAGCGAGCTCTGGTCTCAAATGGTCTGACGCTCTACCCTTAGCACTCCTATCAACCAGAATGACTGTGCATTCACGAGTGAAACTTAGTCCTTACGAAATAGTCTTTGGCCGCCCGGCCAATATATGGAGAGTGCCTAGGCCCAAGAAATTCAGCGAGATAGAGCATCCTGTCTTGCTTGACTATCTGTATGAATTGACGGCTAAATTGCGTGTTTTACATCAACAGGTCCACGACACCTTGCCTCCGGTCTCTGAATCTCCAGGTCATCCCATTGAGCCTGGATCCTGGGTTTTAATAAAGAACTTTCAGCGAACCAAAAACGAGCAGCCCAGGTGGACCGGACCGCACCTCGTTCTTCTCTCCACAAGATCAGCTGTTCGAGTAGAAGGGAAGAAACACTGGATCCATGGGACCCATTGCGAAAGGGTACCCCTACCTCTGACATGTGACCGGTGGGTCCAGGAAGGTATCGCCGACTCAGAGACTGAAACCGTGCCACGTTTTTTGCCTTTCAGCGATGCACGAATAAAAGGAACACTCACTGAGAAAGAAAGTGATGACATTTTACAATCAGCAGTATCACCGTCAGTCCGATTGGACACTACAGAACCTGAACTCCTTTTTCAGGACCACACGATACCTGGGACTAACCGTTATAATCTACGACCAAGAATAAAGGACAAATAAAACAGTTTACCTTTCTTCTCTTTAGCAAAGTTCTCCAAAATGGAAAATTATTTTTGAATGACTTTTTGCTTTTTGTATTTTTTGAACCTCCATCCGGGTTCAGCTGTAGGATCGTGGCTGAAAAGACTTAGGGGGGTAGCCTGTGGACACAAGGTCTACAGGTCTGGTTTGTTCTAGGGCGGCCTGGAACATTCAGAACACTCCTAAGTGAAGTAAACCAACCGCCACGAACGGCAACGGTTAGAGGATGGAATCTTTCCAAAATGGAGAACATGTTGAAAGACTGAGTTTCAAGAAGAGAATATGTGAAACGATAACCAGGAAACGGTTTTTGCTGCTGTGCATTTTTATGTTATTTAGTATACTTATGTTTTTTATAGGATATATTTTATTCTGTTTTAACGTGATATTGGCACCCACTACCTCGTCTGCATCTCCTCCTTCCACTGTTTCCCCACATTCTTTTCAGCTCCTCCCTAAACATGAATCTGCTAGGAGACTAGAATTCATTAATAACTCCTTCATCCAGCTTTTGCACCAACACCAACTAGTGATAAATACAACTAACTGTTGGGTGTGTGGCCTTATGCCTCACACAGCAGATAAAGGTATCCCTTTTCTGATCCTGCCTTTCAGCCACAATGGTTCCGTGTGGGCATTCAGAACGATATTCATCTATGCACACTACCCCCTACGTTTTGCGGAAGACAACCCTAAGAAAAATGCTTTAGTTAAAGGTATCATAGACATGATGAAGGACAATATCTCCTACGAGACTATCCCCAGAGATGAGACGATGGCATATATAGGATGGAACATGACCGGATATGAAGCCACAATGAATGAGAAACAGCAAGCTAAGATATCTTCCCTGATTTGGGTTGTACCCCATCAGGGTCACCTGTGTCTGCAAGGTACTGGCAAGAATCCCAGAGCTCAGCTAGGGGAAAGCGTCTGCACTGAGACATATGTCTTCGCATCTCAGACCTCCCCTCCGCTCTTGGCAGCTAAGGGCACCTATTTCATCTGCCATGATAGAGCCTTTACATGGTTGCCCCCTGACTTTTCGGGCACATGCTTCGTTTCGTTCCTGTTGCCCCCTACATACACAGCAGCGGCAGATTACCACAAGACAAGGATAGTTAGAGGCGTCTTCAGTGAAGAAGACACTGCAGGACAAGAATTTGGGGACTTCGTAAAGGGTTTTCTGCCGTTCTGGGGACAAATAAGCAACAGCAGGAGCATAAGGCAATTGATAAGAGTGGTTGAATCCGCCGTGGCTGAAACCGCTGGTGCCCTTGGTAACTTAACTGCTGAGCTCCAGTCGGATCGTCTTATGACCCTTCAGAACAGGGTCGCATTAGATGTCATCCTTGCAGACCGGGGTGGAGTATGTACATTGATCCAGTCGAGTTGCTGTGTTTTTGTCCCAGATAACGCTCCAACAGTATACCAGGCCATCTCCAAACTGCATAGAATTTCCGAATCTATTCATTTAGATAAAGGAGATTGGTCATTAATGGGATGGCTCTGGGAACTGATATCAGCATGGGGATGGAAGATTCTGATGGTCATTGGGATGATCTTGGCCATTCTTTTTCTGTTCTGTCTATGCGTGCAGTGTGCTCCTGCGATATGTGGCCTCTGTGTTACATCATGCATAAGGAAACCTGCACCAAGAGACGAGTTAAATACTAGGATGATGTTACAGCAACATCTCAACGACTTTAGAAACATAGACCTGGACTCAGATTAGCATGAGAATAGGTTTATTGCCTATCTAAGGGCAAAAGGAGGGTTTGTGGTTCTAAAAATTCTGGACCCATGTAATTTACTTTGCCACAACAGTACGATTTTAGTATCAAAAGACCGATAATGACTAGTACACTAAGCATGAGCATTTTCGCTCAATTCCAGCAGCGTTTTCACCACGAAATCGCCATTTTCGTCCTGCACTCGTGAATCCCATTTTTTAAAGTTGCCCTCACATAGGCTTATAATACAGTCGGATTTGATTCCAAGGACACGTACACCTTGATTGACTTTTCTCTGACCTGGGCAAGCTGGAACCATTGCCTCAGGCCAAACCTGTTTGGTCAGTCCCTCTCTCAGTGGCCGAATCAGATAGCATCAAGGCACACCATGCCATAAAACCCTTATTATCGCTCACACACCCTGCCTAATCTTACTCCCACCTGCACCTGCTCTTTTCTTCTTCTTACTTTACGAGGGGGAGGTGCCCGTTTTTATAGGGGGTCCACACTTATCTGATGTGAAATTCTAGGCCTTGCCGGGTAATTTATTATGGGTTGGATGACATGAAATATGAGGTTTCATCATGACACTGTTTTTTTCCTTTGTAGTGAAGACATGTGAATGACCAACCAAAATGTCAAGAATGTTTGCCTGAAGCTTAAAAAACTGTATATGAGGAAACCTGATTTTGCATTGACACACAGTCTCCTGAGAACATACAAGTCGTGCTGTTGTACTTCTAGGAAGCCTGTCAATTGGTTGCAGCCAATAAATTCGATCTTTGACTTCACCTAGAAGACTCTAAGTTTCTGTAGTCTGAATCAGTAAAGTACCCGAGGTCTTTGGGTGTACCCTGGCACCGCTGGGTTACCGGATCAGTACCGGTTCTGAAAAACCCAGTACCTCACCTGTGGGTTCTCTTCAGATTCTGCTTGCAAGCTTCCTTCAGGAATTCTCTGCAACAACTTCAGCATCCTCTGACCTCGGATCAACCGCAGCTCCAAGAAATGCTGTAACTGCAACAGTGTCTACAAGATACACTTTTCTTCAGCAACCTCAGCTCCAAGTCAGCAACTGCAACAGCTTCCACTGTGTGCATGCTCTGGGGACTCCCTGTCTTCATCCTGCACCAGAAGGACTGAAGAAATCTCCTGTGGAGTGACGGAGTCCCTCCCCTGCTCCAAGCAGGCACCTTCCAAGGCAATGGGACTCCTCTCACGGCAACGAGCATGCTCCTAAGGACACATAGGGTGACATCATTGACATAGTTTTTTATGAGGTCCTGCTGACGCAATTTGGAGGAAGAAAGACCTTGCTTTCCCCGAGAACAATGGTACCCCTGTGTTTTGTGTCTTCTTCCCCTCCTGAGGCCTCTGTGCACTCTTTGCAAAATTCCTTCATGCACAGCCTGGCCCAGGTCCCCAGCACTCCACCCTGTGATGCTCAACTCACTGAGTTGTTCTCCGGCGGCGTGGGACCTTCTTTTGTTGTGCTGCATCAACTGCATTTTGCACCTCCTTTGAACCTGGATCCTGCGGCTTCTGGGGGTGTTGGCTGGCATCCTAAGGGCTCTCTCAAGTGCTAAGAGCCCCCCTTCCTCCTCACACAGAGTTGAGGCCCCCAGGTCCCACCTGGGTCCATCCAGTGCCATTCTGATGAAAAACACACTTTGCTGTAGCCAAGGCTTGTTGGTGTCTTCCAACACAAAATCTCATCTGCAACAATCTTCATGCCATGGGACATCTTTTGCATCATACAGGAACCCACTGGCATCTTCTTATGGTGCATTTCTGCAGTCTTCAACTAACTGGGGACTCGTCTTTTGCACCCTCTTCTGGGTTGGCAGGGGCTCCTGTCCTTCCTGGAAATTCTTTCGACTTCTGGACTTGGTCCCCTTCCTTTGCAGGTCTTCAGGCCCAATAATGCAGCAGTTGTTCTTTGGAGACTTGGCTGCTGCAAAATCCCAAAAATGAGGTGTAGTGTGTCCTAAGGAAACTTGCAGGACTTTACTTCTGCTTTTTCTGGGCTCTGGGGTGGGGTAATTTACTTACCTTTACTGTGTTCTTACTCTCCCAGCGATTCTGCACAGACTACACTTGTCTAGGGGGGGATTAGTGATTCTCACTCCACTTTTTTAGTATATGGTTTGTGTTGCCCCTAGACCTATTTTCTCCCTTAGCATTCTATAGGATTTTCTACTCTTTTCATTGTTCTATGACTATTTACTTGTCTAATTTTGGTGTCTAGTGTATATATTGTGTATAATACTTACCTCCCGAAGGAGTATTGTCTCTAAGATATTTTTGGTACTGTGTCACCCAAATAAATACCTTTATTTTTGGTAACACTGAGTATTGTCTTTACTTGTGTATAAGTACAGTGTAACTATAAGTGGTATTGCACAAGCTTTGCATGTCTCCTTGTTCAGCCTAAGCGGCTCTGCTAAAGCGACCTCTATCAGCCTAAGCTGCTAGAACACTACTAAATTCACTAACAAGGGATAACTGGACCTGGTGTAAGGTGTAAGTACCCAGGGTACCCAATACAAACCAGGCCAGCCTCCTACATGTACCTTCAGAATCAAATGGGCCCCCCCAATTCATCTCAGAAAGATCCCATCTAAAAGACTGACTTAAACATATAAGGTCTGGCTCACTCTTGTAATTAAGTAAAATCACCCCAATCATTTCATGTTGTGTTCCTTTGACACAGGCCTCTTAGACTGCCTCTGATACTCATCTTTCTTGAGTATGCTAGATGTTGAGTGAGGTGTCTACAAAAAATAAAACTGGATTACAAGATTAAACAAAAGTTTACTATAAGCAATGTTTCCAACTCCTGTCAAAGTTTTTTACATATACCCCTCAAAAAACAAGTTACTGGTACAGCCTTTAAACCTCATCTCAGCATTCAGTCCTGTCTATACTCTAAGTATACACTAGTTTCCTAATTGTAATGCCCTCTAAACCTAATTAAAAGCAGGATTTATTACTTTTGGAATAGTCTTCGTGGCTTCCCAAATAGTTTAATTTAAAATACTTTTGAATATGAACAGCCATCACTTGTGGAATGCAGCCAAATTCCTCTTACATTTCCATACAATGCATAACTGAAAAAGTCAAAGGAGGGTGGCGGGAAGGTGGTAGTGATTGAGGGATGAGGGGCAATGGATAGGAAAGAAACGCCTACAAAGAGAGGACTATAGAGAGGTGTGAAGACAATGTCAGGGTGAGTGGGAGTATTTGTACAGAGATAGAGAGAGGGTACAGGCAGGAGTGTAAAATAGAATGACAGCAGCACATAGAAACACCCCTGAAGCAAAGAGAGAGAGAGTTGTGTAACATCACATGAAAGTGATATGGAAAGCTGGCAAGATAGCTGAAGAAGGAGGCTTAGACCGGCACAGAATGAGTGTAATCAAAAGCCAAAAAAGGAGACGGAGAAAAAAAAACCTGGTTAATATAATTTAAGAACTTTTTTAATTGGAATTCCAATAGTAAGGCAATAGGAGTTCAATACCCTACAGTGGCTTTGGTGCACCACGTTGAATTAGTTAACAAAATGGATGATGAGTCATTATACCCCACTGAGCAAGCAGGTGTGATAAAGCAAGGCACTACCTGGTTGTCATAGATATACACATAAGACTTACACTTTTCAGTCTTGATGCAAGAACAAGACACAAAATGGTGAGAAATTCATGTTCCCAAGTGTGTTCCCTTTCGTGCTTCTTAACAGCAATAACAGAAACAAGAACATGTTTATGCATTTCCAATTATGCTCTCTGTACTATGTGGATCAGCAAATTAAAAGTCACATATTGGCCACAGAAAACATCTGGCTTTCTTCCTATGTTGGCTCTTAGTACGTATATTTGCAAGTTGCCTTAGTTTCATCTAAAATGATTGCTCCCATGCGAGCAGTCTGAGCTTCAAAACTTCGAGCACAATAATTTTGTCTGCTTAGTGAATCAATTTAGCAAAGCATATTTTTTACTTTCATCACACAGTTGATTGAATGCCAATCCAAGTTACATATTTTAGTTTATTGATTTCCCTGTAGTTTTGAACAACATTTGCAGTGGTTTACACGCTGTCACAACACCACCATAGTGGGTATTGGAAGCCATTCATGTCAAAATTACAGACTTCCCGATAGGAAACCCACTGAAATGCACAGCATGCTTCAAAATGAATATGACACATGTAGGAAGGAATGTAATATGTGTCAAAATAAATATGATACCTGGCAGAATGAATCTGACTTGTACAAGAACAAATATGAGACATGGCAGAGCAAAACTGCTACTTAGTGATTAATATGAATAACACACACTCTGAATTGAATAAGGGATACACTGAAATGTATATCAGCTACACAGAAATGGTCAGAAATGGGGTCTTTGGTTGGCAGTCAGGTAACCCCCGTCCAAGCAAGGACTCTCACTCTAGTCAGGGTAAGTCACACACAATCTAAATTATCCGGTGCCCAACCTCTGATAGCTTGGCACTGAGCAGTCAGGCTTAACTTAGAAGGCAATATGTAAAGTATTTGTGTAATACATCATGCAATAACACAGTAGAACACCACAAAAATACACCACAGTATTTAGAAAAATATATAATATTTATCTGGTAAGATGCAGGTCCAAACGATTAAGTATAAATTGAAATATCACTGTAAAAAACAAAATGATATAAAGTGTCTTTAGTCTCTTAAAAGCAACAATTGTCTCTTGCAAGCAGAAAGTACTGGTTTGCGTTAAAAATCTCCGCAAGGATTCGCAGAGGAGGAGAGGTGTGGAAAACAGTGAGGTGCGCGTAGATTTCTCGGGCTGCACACGGCGATGCGTCATTTGTTTTTCATGCAGGGAAGGCTTCGCGTCGATTTCCGGCGCTCGATCTTGGATCCTCTTTGGGTAAGACGCCCCGGGGACGATGCGCTGAAATCCACCAATGGCAGGACGAAATCACAGGGGCTGCGCCAATCCGGTGGGCATTGCATGGAAATTTCTACCGCATGGCAGGCGCTGTGTCGATTCCGCTCAGGAAGTCGGGCTGTGTCGTTCCAGCTCGGCTTTGTGACGATCCAGTGGGCCGTGCATCAAATTTCCAGTCACTACACTGGCGCTGCGTCGATCTTCTCCTTGCGATGTTGGGCTGCGTCATTCTGGTTCACCATGCAGTGATTTTCACACCACGATGCAGGCTGTGCGCCCTTTTTTTGGTCTGAGACTTCAGGGAACAGGAGGCAAGCTCTATCCAAACCCTTGGAGAGCACTTCTCAACACAGCCAAAGAGCAACAAGGCAACAGGGCAACAGAAAGGCAGCAGTCCTTCTCAGAAAGCAGTCAGGTGAGTCCTTTGGGGGGCCAGGCAGTTCTTCTTGGCAGGTTGCAGGTTCTTTGTTCAGGGTCCTTCTCCAGGAAGTGTCTGAGTTGGTAGGGGAAGAGGCCCTGTTTAAATACCCAAATGTACCTTTGAAGTGGGGGAGACTTCAAAGAGTGGCTTAGAAGTGCACAATGTCCCCTTTCAGTTCCATCCTGTCTGCCAGGATCCCAGTAGGGTGTGTGGCAGTCCTTTGTGTGAGGGCAGGCCACTGTCCTTTGACATGTAAGTGTCAGGCCCTCCACCCTCCCAGCCCAGTAAGTATGCAAGTGTGACTGAGCATCCTGTGTTTGAGGTTTGTCTGAGTGAATGTACAAGGGAGCTGTCAACTAAACCTAGCCAGACGTGAATTGAAAGGCACAAAAGGATTTAAGTGCAGAGAAATGCCTACTTTCTATAAGTGGCATTTCTAAAATAGTAATATTAAATCCAACTTCACCAGTCAGCAGGATTTTGTATTACCATTCTGGTCATACTAAAAATGACCTTGTTACCCCTTTCAGATCAGAAGCTACCACTCAAACGGTATATGAGGGTAGCCCTAATGTTAGCCTATGAAAGGAGTAGGCCTCACATCAGTGTAAAACGAATTTAGGAGTTTTACACTACCAGGACATGTAAACTGCACAGGTACATGTCCTGCCTTTTGTCTACCCAGCACCCTGCCCTGTGGGTTACCTAGGGCCTACCCTAGGGGTGACTTATATGTAGAAAAAGGGGAGTTTTAGGCTTGGCAAGTACTTTTAAATGCCAAGTCGAATTGGCAGTGAAACTGAACACACAGGCCTTGCAATGACAGGTCTGAGACATGGTTAAAAGTGGGTGGCACAATCAGTGCTGCGGGCCCACTAGTAGCATTTAATCTAGAGGGCCTGGACACATATAGGCCCATATTTAACTTTTTTTGTGCCACATTTGCGTCATTTTTTTATGCAAAAGCGGCACAAACATACAAAATACAATAAGATTTTGCATGTTTGCGCAGCTTTTGCATCAACAAAATGGTGCAAATGTGACGCAAAAAATGTATAAATATGGGCCATAGGGCACTTTACTAGGGACTTATAAGTACATTAAATAAGCCAATTAGGTATTGTTGGACCTGGCTTTTTGACAGGGACATCCCCAAACTTTTTGCCTCCTTCCTCCTATTTTTTCTGACCTGTTGTTGTTGGCTTTTGACCTCTGGGCACTTTACCACTGCTAACCAGTGCTAAAGTGCATATGCTCTCTGGGTAAATTGTACTACTGATTGGTTTATCCATGATTGACTATTTAATTTACTTGTAAGTCCCTGGTAGAGTGCACTACATGTGCCTAGGGCAGGTAGATTAAATGCTACTAGTGGGCCTGCAGCACTGGTTGTGCCACCCACCTCAGTAGCCCCTTAACCCTGTCTCAGGCCTGCCATTGCAAGGCCTGTGTGTGCAGTTTCACTGCCACTTCGACTTGGCATTTAAAAGTACTTGCCAAGCCTAGAACTCCCCTTTTACTACACATAAGTCATCCCTAATGTGTGCCCTAGGTAACCCCTAGAGCAGGGTGCTGTGTAGGTAAAAGGCAGGACATGTACCTGTGTAGTTATATGTCCTGGTAGTGTGAAACTCCTAAATTCGTTTTTACACTACTGTGAGGCCTGCTCCTTTCATAGGCTAACATTGGGGCTGCCCTCATACACTGTTGAAGTGGCAGCTGCTGATCTGAAAGGAGCAGGAAGGTCATATTTAGTATGGCCAGAATGGTAATACAAAATCCTGCTGACTGGTGAAGTCGGATTTAATATTACTATTCTAGAAATGCCACTTTTAGAAAGTGAGCATTTCTTTGCACTAAAATCTTGTTGTGCCCTTCAATCCACGTCTGGCTAGGTTTAGTTGACAGCTCCTTGTGCATTCACTCAGACACACCCCAAACACAGGGTACTCAGCCTCACTTGCATACATCTGCATTTTGAATGGGTCTTCCTGGGCTGGGAGGGTGGAGGGCCTGCCCTCACACAAAGGACTGCCACACCCCCTACTGGGACTCTGGCAGACAGGATTGAGCTGAAAGGGAACTTGGTGCATTTCTTAGAGACTCTTTGAAGTCACCCCCACTTCAAAGGCACAACTTAGTATAAAACAGGGCCTCTGCCCTACCTCATCAGACACTTGCTGGAGAAGAAACCTTAACCAGAAACTACATCCTGCCAAGAAGAACTGCCTGGCTGCTCAAAGGACTCACCTGTCTGCTTTTCTACAAAGGACTGCTGCCTTGCTGTTGGCCTGCTGCCTTGCTGAACTCTTGCCTGGCTGTAAAAGTGCTCTCCAAGGGCTTGGATAGAGCTTACCTCCTGTTCCCTGAAGTCTCAGGACCAAAAAGACTTCACTCTTCCTCTTGGACGCTCCGTGCGCCGAACTTTTCGACGCACAGCTTGTTCCGCGGCAAGAAAAACGCCGCACACCGACGCTGATCAACGCGACGCCTTCGGGACGACCGAAACTTTGATGCACGGCCTCGCAAGGACAACGCCGCCCGACTTCCCGGGAGAAATCGACGCGACGCCTGCCGTGAGATCAAAACTTTGACGCACGGCCTCGCAAGGACAACGCCGCCCGACTCCGCAGGAGAAATCAACGCGACGCCTGCCGTGAGATCAAAACTTTGACGCGCAGCCCCGCAGAACGACGCGCAGCCGGAAAACAAGCAGGAAAATCCACGCACAGACCCGGGACATCTGGTAATCCCCGCGACCCACAGAAAGAGACTGTCCGCGCGCCGGAAAACGACGCCCGACTTCCCCGCGTGGAAAATAACGACGCGAGTCCGTGTGTGCTGGGGAGAAATCGACGCACACACCCTTTTTCCACGCACCTCTTCCTTTATGGCCCTCTGAGGAGATTTTCCACCAGAAACCAGGTACATTGTGTTTGAAAGAGACTCTGTTTACTTTCTAAAGACTTAAGACACTTTATATCACTTTTCAGTGATATCTTTACAAATTCATATTGCATCTTTGATCGTTTTGACCTGAAGATACCCAGATAAATATTATATATTTTTCTAAATACTGTGTGGTGTATTTTTGTGGTGTTATGCTATGGTGTTGTATGATTTATTGCACAAATGCTTTACACATTGCCTTCTAAGTTAAGCCTGACTGCTCGTGCCAAGCTACCGGAGGGTGAGCACAGGCTGATTTTGGATTGTGTGTGACTTACCCTGACTAGAGTGAGGGTTCTTGCTTGGACAGAGGGCAACCTAACTGCCAACCAAAAACCCAATTTCTAACAGGTATGATCCAATGTCACCATGTTTTAAGGGAGAAAGCATATGCACTTTAGCACTGGTTAGCAGCGGTAAAGTGTAGAGAGTCCTAAAACCAGCAAAAACTGTTTCTAAAAAGTGGAGGGAGGCAGGGAAAAAGTTAGGGGTGAGCACCCTAAGGCTGTCGGTCTAACATATATGCATAAAAAAGAAAAGCACCTACTGTCTATATGTAGATGACTATAAAAATTAGGAGCTTCTTTTGATTGAAAGAGTAGCAGCACTTCCCAATTGAGGTGCCTTTCATGCTAAAAAGGAGGTGGTCTTGGATGAGTATATGACCTTACACATTTTTATTTCAAGCTCACTACATGTGGAATAAAGTGCACTTTAATGTGCATTATAAGGATTTTTTTGATTTTGCAAATCACCTAGGAGTTTCACAACAATATAATGGAAAAACGCAGAGGTGAATTCCTTTATAAAGTAATTAAACTCCAATGTGACTTGCTACATCCTTTTAAAGTACGATAGAGGTATTTTATTCCTTATAATACAGGGAGACACACCATTGCTCTTCCCACAAAATCTCTTACATCCATGCTGTCTTGCACTTTCTAGTTCATTGAAGACAAGAAGAATAAAAGCAGGATTGGTACTGCAAGATTAATCACGCTAAAAAGAAGTTAGTAATTTTTTGCAAAATTTTTTTTAGATTTAGCTTAATTTATGTGAGGTTAAAAATGCTGTGGATGACATTGTATAGAAATATGAAGATATTCTATTTTTCCTGCTATGACCTATAGCATGGAAACAACTCACTTTTTTAACATTAACATGGCTTTCTGCAGATTACATTTTTCTTTTTAGAAATAGGTATCAGGAAAAGGAAAAGACAGCTCCTGGTTTCCTTATTTAAACTGCAGCTTTAATTATGTTCTGTGGCCTGCCTTTCTCCACTTCTGCTGGCTCTGGCGGCAGATATTGTGAAATGAACAGGAATAACTTTTTACTGTTGACCATCTACACCATTGTTTGTTATACATAACTAGATATGCCACAAGTCATGGGTAATAAGGAATTTAAAACAAGACTTTTACACGGATGGCAGGCTATCATATATTATATAAGAGATAAAGTAGCTCTTGCTGTACATTATAAGGATATTGCAAGTTATAAAGGAGTTCAATAACTATATAGACAAACAAGGACAAAGGCTGAGTTCCTTTATAGGTTTATGGAACTCCAAGTTGATTTGAAATTTCATTATCATATATGTGAGGGGTACCTTATCCCATATAATACTTATCCCGGAAGTTGAGTTCTGACCACTCTGCACCCGACGCCCATGGCCTGTGTCTAGGTGGTCCACCCAGCCAGAGAGGGTCCCCAGGCGATTCCAGGCAAGTGCTCACCCTGGGTTAACCCCTACGTGAGCCTGTAGAGGGAATTCTGAGGACCTCCCTGACTGCGAAAGCTCTGGACGGAGCTATCCAACACCAAAGGACCCTCTACACCCACAGCCCCCAGGCCTTGGAGAAATCGACATCCAGTGTAGCAATGATCAACAGGCGGCTCTCTTCCCTGTCTGACCGGTAAGGTGCCCGAGATGCCCCCTGCTTAACACTACCCTCTGATAAGCCTAACTGCTCGCCCACACTACCACAAAAGAGAACATTAGTATTATCTACTTTGGCCTCTGTTAAGCCTCTGGGAAACCCCTGGACTTTGTGCACACTATATCTCATTTTGATATAGTATATACAGAGCCAGCTTCCTACAGCACCCTTGGCATGCCACTTCCTAATTGCATTTCACAGTTCCTATTTTGTGAGTCAGTAATAGGTTACCCACTCAGAAAATAGGTATAGTACATCCAACAAGGCCATTTTGCGGTTGCTAAAGGCAATTTTCACAGTTTGAGACTGCAAAGTCATGTTGTACATCTGGTCCCAGGTGATTGCATCCTTTAATCTGTTGAACTACTACAGCTACTTTTCTTCCTGAAATTAAAAAACAAAAACTGTGTCCCATTAAATTGTGCCCCAGGAACATTATTTATAATGTGTACATAATGTAATGTGTGGCATTTAAAAACAAAGGGATGTGGATATCCCTAGTTGGGCTCTACTCTATTCAACCAAAGCTGCAGAAGGATGTACTCCACTGAGATGTTGAACTGTGTTCCACCATATTTGGAAATCCTTTCCTGTCTGATGGAGATCTCTGTGACTTCAGAGAAGCCATACCACAACAACTCATCTAAAATGACTGAAAGGTTGCTGTGTCAGGGGCATGTGTAGCCCAAAGCAAAAAAAATTTCAAGAAAAAAATAAATATTTTTGCATGCTCGGAGGGGAAGTTAGTCAAAGGTTACAAACTGGAAATAACTTACATCAGAAAATCCGCCCAAAATATGGCAGATGATCTGACCGTAAGCTAGTGTCAGTCCACCACTGTCCAAAGTTTCTCACCACTGGCATGGCCCACTTACGTCACTAGAGTGCCCTATTACCACGACTGGCACCGCACAACACACAAGAGCACCTCCCATTGTCTTGTGCGCTAACACCAGCCATTTTCTTTCTTTATTTTATTTATTTTTAGGAGCGATTGAGGAGGTTCTCTCCCTGAGAGAATTGTGAAAAAGCAGTGCCAAATGGTAATTCGTACAGCACATTCTTTTACATAAATGTACTGAAAATCCAAGGCTTCTAAACAATGTACTATGTACTCCTTACCTATGAGGGATATTGCAGCTACCCTCCCAATGGTATGGACATTGTAGTCATGGCTTTTAGTACCCAAAGAAGGTGTTAGCATGTCAGACCTTATTAAGTAAACTTACAAGGGAGACACAAATAGACGGATGGAACTTTTGACTGCGCTTTGAGTTTTTCCCACCATGCAACCCCATATCAATACAAATCAATAACCATAACAATCAATGACATTAATAATCAATAGGAGTCAGTAATTTACACTCACCATGACCTTACCGTTATGAATAACCACACCTTTATGTAAATGTTAGAATGTTTATTTCCCTATATTAACAATGCTAATATCATGTAACTTAGTCCCAGAATCAAATGGTAAAATACAGAAACAATACTGGCTGACCAAAGCGGCAAAAGAAGCACAATCTAATCAAAGCTTGGGCTACTACATATTCTAAGGTTACAGTACATATTAATGGCAAGAATAACTGTGCAAACGATATAACTTACATTTAGATTCAGCAAGGAAAAGACATCAACTGTTATAGCAGGTAGGACACTTCATCAGTGAGAATCCTAACTAACACCAGATTAGAATAGCATCTTTGGATATCAATTTAGTCCCGGAAATTTTGAAAAACATCTAACTATGGCACTATCAAAATAGCGGTTGGTACCTAGAAACACAAGCAAATAAACATAATAATCAGTAACATTGTCAGTATACCTGTCCTCAATGTGGTTCAGCAAGCTGTGACAGTCTTCATCAACAGGACATCAGTTCGGACAGCAATACATCAGGATTCAGCATCAAAGTTCAGAAAAGCAAAGTCTCCTTAAGCAGTAAAGTTAAGCACCTCTCTTCACGGGACGGTCAAGAAAAATATTAGCCTATCTTCTCTCTGTGCAGTCTGGCTAAGTTAGATTTCCTACAACTACTTCCCACATCCTAACTGGTCAGCAAATCGCATGTTTACATCTAGTCCAATGAAACTAAAATCTCAAATCTACAAATTTACTACTACATGGTTCACATGTCAATGATTGACTCCTCTTCTCCCGCTCCCATCATTCGGCTCATCAGGTACAAATCTTGTTGCAGCTTATACTCCAGTTGTCTTCTCCGGGGAAGGTCAGTCTTACACATACTACATTAAAGATTGTTTCACTAGCAAGCACAGCATCTTCTAGCAAACAGTTTCTTATGAGAACTAATTTCGGCTACGAGCAAATGGTCAGTACAATGGAAATTCACAGTTTAATTCTCTAAGCATCCATTTTATAAAATGCTTAAGAAATGTAGCTTGACATGAGGCCTTGCAAGTATGTCAATACCTCGCTAAGCTAAGGCCTACAGTTGATAAAGCTAATACATAATGCTTAACTCCTAATATGACATATTACTACATTAATCAAACATAAGCTCAACATTTCATATTAATAAGCCATTAATAAGTACACTTTGTAAACACTGACAGCCACTCTGGTGAGCGCACCTTCAAATGCGTGCATTATTTTTCTCAAAGTTAATGCATTTTCTACGCAAATCCAACACTCAAAATACATGAATATTTATTATTAAAACTCAGTGTTAACAAAGGAATGCGCAAATGCTGACCATTTAGGTCTTGCACAGTCTGAGATTGCAATGAAATTCTGTGTCTCTAACGTGCAAATTCTATTGCCTGCCTGGAAGGCTGCACATACATTTCAACTTCTGATTTTTATGGCACACTACATGTAACACTTTTATCGATTTAAACTTTGTGCAATTCAAGCCAGCAAAATGTAAGGCTTCTGGGGGCAGACACACATCATAGAAACAGGGGTTCAAAATCGATCCTTGACCAAGAGTCCTTTGCCTAGTGCCAAGTTCAGCTCCTTATCTTCTTCACATCACAGGTAGTCACATAGGGACTGGCTTAAGAGCCCAGAAATCCTCCTTGTGCCACATTAGCATAATTTTTTTTTATGCTGAGTGGCCCAATGAAGCCAAAATAGCGATGCGAGATTTACAAAGTGGCACAATCTATGCATTGTGCCACTTTGTAACCCTTTGTAACCCTTTGTGCCACATTATGCCTGCCCAAATGTCCAGCTGCAAAGATTAAAACTGCTCTGTTTCAACTGCACATGGTCCACCAAGCATCAAAGCATGTTCGTGGGAGTAGAGAATATGTTTACACAGGCAGATTGAATATTGTGATGTGTCTCATGGTGACTGTCGACATCATAAGAAGTACAAATTAGAGTACTGGTGGGAATAAGTATATGCTGGGGGATATCATGTGCTCAGATTCACCCCTGATATCAGGTGCAGGCTAACTCAGGGAATTAGGTGACTTTGAATTGTAGAATATGCAGTGAGTGCCAAGAAAAACATACAAGAAACAGTGCAACTCAATCCTTTTTTATGGGAATTTTGTCATACAGTACCGACAGTTGATTTAGTGCTCATGTATCATTTACCAAATGCAATTCTTTTCGTCTAGGTTTAAAGCTTTACTGATCACTATTTCTGTCGGCATAACATTTACCAGTTCTTTGGACAAGAATATAAGTATCCAAATTGTAATTTATTTATATAGCGCTTATTACACCTGATGAGGTGTTGAAGCGATTTTTGGTGAGTAGCACGCTACTCCTGAACCCAAAAAGGATCAGTGGTGAATTAGTATGGGGAAATAGATTTTAATTTGAGTGGTGGACATGTAAGTCTGTTAGCTGGATTCAATAGGATAATGGAGGGCTAGAAGAGGGGATACTCTGGAAAGTGTTATTTGAGAGATCATAGTAGTAAGATGAAGCTTGGCATGAGTAAAAGGAGAGGTGGAAGAGGGAAGAGTCTCTAGAAAGGGATTAGCTGAAGACACAGCTCTTTAAAGAACACTGTGGCCCACGGGCCAGACTCACAAAGAGCTTAAGACACCTCTCTTTAAAGAACACTATGGCCCACGTGCCAGACTCACAAAGGTAAACTTAGATGTTTATGATTTTTGGGAACTCACAAAGGTCATTTATGATTAGTATCTTTACATCTGCCCTAGAGGCGGATCTGCGCTCCGAGTGCTGATGTAAAGATACTATTTGTAAATGCCCTTTGGAAATTCCCAAAAATCGTAAACTTAGACTTTTGGTCTAAGTTTACACCAAACGTCCAAGTTTACCTTTCTGAATCAGGCCCCTAATTTGAAAGAAAATGACACAGTGTTGCACCACAAGCCTGCTTTCTGCGCCGTGCTGCATCGATAGGAAAGTGCAGGGATGCGTTGTATTTACAGCAATATGATGCATCCTTGTACTTTGCTCTACATTGGCGCACAATTGCCTGAATGCGCCAATGCAGGCAACCTTGCACCATGGTGCAAAGGCTGCCTGCATTGCAGGGGTGATTGTTTATGTGTAGGAAAGGACACCTTTCTGCACATAAACAATCATTAATGGCATTTTCCTCCTTCTATGTGCACAATGCAGCACACATAGAAAGGTTAAAAAACTATGAGAAATAAAGGTATTTCTCCTTGTTGTGCCACTTTTACGCCACCCCTGGGGTGGCATAGGAATCTGATGCATTCTCAGGTTTACAAAACTGGATAAATCTGGTAATGCATCAGACTCCGTGGGTGTTATGTGGGAACACCGACAGCAACACCCATGGAACGCCCCTTTCACAAAGTGCTTTGCATGAAAAGGGGTCATATTTACAAGGCCATGAAAAGCCATGCGGGATGGCTTTATATGCACTTGTAAATATGTACGGGAACACTGCATCGCTGGAGGGTTAGAAATGTGATGCTCTGTGGCGTAATTGTGCCGCAGAGGGGTTGTAAATATGCCCCTACATCTCCAATGTATTGACACTCCACAAAGCAGATACCTCTCCTATCACTGCTTGTCTTTGACCCTATAAAGCACTTTTAGGTAGGTCCACGGTATAGAAATACCACATTCTTGCATACATACATACACACATGCATACATATATTCAGTACAGGTCGCCCTGTAACTTTATTCAGTCTTGTATTTTAGCCAAAAAAATTACAATTTGGAGTATGTAACTATGTGTTCCATAACAAGTTGGTGCTAAAAATATATTTTTTTTAAAGTGTTAGTCGCAAAAACAATTTGCAAAAATAACACACGTTAATGATGTCAAAAGTATCCGGGTATTTTTCTCTTGATTGAAATGCGGGTACGTTGTATTACATAAAAATGTATTGCTCTGTGGTCATGGGGGTGAGGATCAGAGGCAGTAGCAGATGGTGATGTCATGTCTCTGTTGCCATGCAGCTGCTACGCCTGGAAAATAAACAATAATTTGACAATGCGTTGCTTCCTTTAAGAGAACGCTGTGGTCTCTGAGGCTCCGAGCTTTATGCTGGCTCTGCTCAGGGCTGGGGTTGCCACCTTAGTTGACAAAACATACAACGAAATGCGTCAGCTGGCAGACATTGCAGTCATTTTAAGAAGGAATTAAGCATCATGTTTCAGAAATTGACCCTATAAAACTGTTGCATCGATGACACCCATCCAACTTGTACCCCTTCATTCTCGACGCTTGATGGTTCAATGCATTTGGTGTATTTTCTATTTAATCCTGTCTAATCCAAGACCGTCTTGTATTTACATTTCTACTCACTTTCATACCAGTCCTCTGCTTTTTTCTACATCTAGCCTCTTTTCTCTTATTATTTGCTCTCTTGTGTCGTTCTTACAGATTTTCTACTTTCTTTCACTTTAACTCATCGTGCTCTCTTACATCCTCATTCCCCTGCTGTGTATTTTGTTTCATTTCGCTCCCTCAGTCACTCCTATACACACATTTTGTCCTGGCCATCTATACATATGCCAAAGTCACTCTTTACTAATTAAACCAGTTTGCTGCTCCAAACCGAACAACCTGTCTTCTGAGTTAGGGGGTGTTAGTGCTGGAGCAGTATTATTTTTACCATTTCTACACCTCTTACACTCACCAAGTTGTTGCACTTGTGCCCGCTGTCACCTCGGTTCTGACTAATGAAGCTGTGTTACATAACAGCAAAGGAGCTCCCTCTGGCTCGTGCCGGATTCCCAACACAAGCTTTTGCCTGCTGCTGCTCTAAATCTCCCTGCGCGCGGCAGTATGTGCAGGAAGCTGCTTTGGTCGGAATCGAAAATTGTGAAATTGAGCTAATAAACTGCAAACCGTCATCCATTCAAAATGTTGGACCGCACTCGCTCTCTTTTCTTGTCAAACGAATAAGCATGGAATGCTCGTCGATGCTTAGAATTGCTTTTCAGCGTACGAGCTCTGTTTCGGCCATCACAATGCAGCGATCAGACAGAGAGGCGTATTTACTATAACGTCCTGCAACGCAGTCAAAGTTGCAGTGCTGAGTTGTGTGAACGGGAGATAGTTGAAGAGAGCCATATCTGCTAAGATATAGCTCTTCAGCTCTCAACCTGCGCTGACGCACTTGAGGTAGCTTAGCACCAATCAGGCACACTAGCGCAGGGGTGCCTGCGTTACGGCCAGGATAGTTTTTGCGCTGAAAGGGATTTATTCCTGCACAAAACAGAGGGAATTTCTTCTTTCTAGATGGGATGTATAATGCATTGCTCGCAAAAAGAGGAAATACATATATTTCTTCTTGTTACACCATAGTCAGGGTGGCAAACCATTTTTCGTTTCGAGCCATCTCAGGTTTGCTGAGTTCAGTAAATTTTGCATTGTGTCATATTTTGTGGGTGGATGCATGAGAGCACCCATTCTCCCCCATGAAATCCCTATCACTATGCAATGTAACGCAATTCAACGCAGGCCATTGCATTACATTTCTGTACAGTGTCATGCAAGTTAGGCCAATCACCCTTTGTGTGTCTTTGTAAATCTTACCGAAGCGTTTGCATTGTCATTGTGTCACCTTGCACAATGGAAGGCCAACAAAAAGGCTTAGAAAATGTAAGCCTCAGTGATCAGCAGTGCCATGTGTTGGGCTCTGGCAAGTGTACCACATGTGGTACACTTGTAAATCAGAGTCCCAGGTATGTAGTTCAGGATGAACAGAAGCACAAGAAATGTTCCTACTGTGACCACCAATCACAAAAAAGGAAGATACGATGGAACAACGCATGCTGGAACCATGCATGCCTGAACAACGCGGTCGGAACAACTACCGCGTTGTTACGACTAATGCCCTTACCACAGATGCCTTAACAATGATTTTTTATTGTAAAGGCATGCCTGGTAAAGGCATGCGTGGAACAGCATGCATGGTTTCTGCATGCGACCCCTCTCACCCCCCACCCCTGCCCTTAAAACAAACCTATCCCTACCCCACCCCACCCCACCCCAGCCCATAACCCTTAAACTACCTGACCCCCTACCCGCCCCTAAAATTACCCCGACCGACCCGCCCCTAAAACTACCCTGACACCCCACCCACACCCCTAAAACTTAAACTACATTGACCCCCACCCCACCCCTAAAACTGCCCGACCCCCTACCCTGCCCTTAAAACCTAAAAATACCCCGACCCCCCACCCCGCCCCTAAAAACTAAAATTACCATGCCCCCCACCCCTGCCCTTAAAACTACTGTGACCCCACCCCTAAAACTACCCTGACCCCCACCCGGCCCCTAAAACCTAAAACTACCCCAACCCCCTATCCCCACCCCTAAAAAGTAAAATCACCCCAACCCTCCACCTCTGTCCTAAAAACTACCCTGAGCCCCCATCCCTGCCCCTGAAACTATAATTACCCTGACCCCCCACCCCTTCCCCTAAAACCACTATGACCCCTGCCCCAAAACCTAAAATTACACTGACCCCCCCACCCACCCCTAAAACTTAAGCTACCCCGACCCCACCCCGCCCCTAAAACTACCCCGACACCTCATCCCGCCCCTAAAACCTAAAAGTCCAACTGCCCCTACAAACTAAAATTACTCCGACACCCCACCCCGCACCTAAAAAACTAAAACTACCCTGACCCCCATCCCTGCCCTTAAAAACTAAAACTACCCCCACCCTGCCCCTAAAACTACCCCCCAGCCCTACCCCAGACCTACTTACCTGTCCGCATCCTGAGTCCGTTTTCCTCTGCCTTATCCATGCATGTTCATTGTTCAGGACATGTGTGGATAAAGCAGAGAAAAACAGAGTAGTTGTTCATGAAAGCATTGTTCCGTTTTCGTGGACAACGCACCTCGTTGTTCTGGAGTCGTGGTTTAGGCTGTTTTCCCCAAAAAAGAGTTCCTGTCAACAAAAATAAGTACCAGTGGTGTCCAAAGTCTATCACCGGCACAAATTAATCACTGAAGCTACTACAAAGGTGTATGAACTGATGTGGAGGCAAATGAGTGAATGTACATCAGGGGTTAGGGAGTTGGCAGACAGAGGATTCTTTTTGTGTGGGTCTCTTCAGGTAATTATTGAAGTCATCTTAAGTCAAACGCTTCTTTATATTGCTCAGTTGCTAATAGACTGGAATGTTGCTTACAAAAGGTGTTCATGACTGTGTGAACGTTGAGGGCAGTCAGGAAGACTGTTTGTACTGAACAGACTGAAAATGAAAATATCTCCTTCAGCGACAATGTTAGCGAGAGAAGCTAATTCAGTAGAATCATAAAGTATGAGCACATTTCCATAGGAGATAGAGTGAGGATTTTAATACATTTTCACCTAAACTATCGAACAACCGGGGAGTTCCTTTCCTACACCATGGACGCATGAGAAGGAGGAGCTTATGAGCTTATGAGGCTGCAAGACCGCATGAACAGGCAGCTGGCGAGATACGGAGTTACGGTGCCGCGGAGCTTCACAAGCTGATTCAACTTGCTTCAAGACACCTTGACTGTACCAGCCCCGCACCAGCCCAGTACCCTAAGGCCCGTATTTATACTTTTTGACGCTAAACTGCGCTAACGCAGTTTAGCGTCAAAAAGTTTTGCGCCGGCTAACGCCATTCTGAAGCGCCATGCGGCCGCCGTATTTATTGAATGGCGTTAGCCGGCGCTAGCAGACCGGCGCTGCCTGGTGTGCGTGGAAAAAAACCACGTACACCAGGCAGCGCCGGCGTAGGGAAAAATGGCGTTAGGGCGTCTTAAAAATGGTGCAAGTCAGGTTGACGCAAAAAAATCGCCTCCACACGATTTGCGCCATTTTTAACGACGCCCAGACGCCATTTACATGACTCCTGTCTTAGTAAAGACAGGAGTCATGCCCCCTTGCCCAATGGCCATGCCCAGGGGACTTATGTCCCCTGGGCATGGTCATTGGGCATTGAGGCATGTAGGGGGGCACAAATCAGGCCCCCCTATGCCAAAAAAAATATATAAAAAAAAAAAACAATTATACTTACCTGAACTTACCTGAATGTCCCTGGGGTGGGTCCCTCCATCCTTGGGTGTCCTCCTGGGGTGGGCAAGGGTGGCAGGGGGGGTCCCTGGGGGCATGGGAGGGCAGCTCTGGGCTCATTTTGAGCCCACAGGTCCCTTAACGCCTGCCCTGACCCAGGCGTTAAAAAGAGGCGCAAATGCGGGGTTTTTTGGCCCGCCCACTCCCGGGCGTGATTTTTGCCCGGGAGTATAAATACGACGCATTTGCGTCGCAGTCATTTTTTGGGACGGGAACGCCTACCTTGCATCTCATTAACGCAAGGAAGGCGTTCACGCAAAAAAATGACGCTCTTTACTCATACTTTGGCGCTAGACGCGTCTAACGCCAAAGTATAAATATGGCGTTAGTTTTGCGCCGAATTTGCGCCGAAAAAAACGACGCAAATTTGGCGCAAACGGAGTATGAATATGCCCCTAAGTGTCCTGGCATCTCAGCACCTCAGTTCTCCTGTGTGCCCATCCCAGCCCCAGCGTCTCCTAGGAATTCAGGAGCTGCGGGGGGTTAGGGGCTTGAAGCATGCACACTGTTTCTGCTGAACTTGCGCCGGTTTGGCAGACCAGTTTGGCAGACACGTTCAGCAGACACATCACCACAATACAGATTCAGGAAAGCAGTGATCACGGGCCAGGGTCAGGGGGCAGGGGGAGTCTGGTTTGGAAACGATGGAGAGAGCAGAGCAAAGTGCATCAAGGTGCGGTCAAGACGCAGAGAGGTGGCAGTAGTTTACCTCTGCCTTCATCAGTAAACATTTGGGGCCATATTTATACTTTTTGACGCAAAACTGCGCTATCGCAGTTTTGCGCCAAAAAGATTAGCGCCGGCTAACGCCATTCTGAAGCGCCATGCGGTCGCCGTATTTATTGAATGGCGTTAGCCGGCGCTAGCAGACCGGCGCTGCCTGGTGTGCGTGGAAAAAAACCACGTACACCAGGCAGCGCCGGCGTAGGGAAAAATGGCGTTAGGGCGTCTTAAAATGGGGCAAGTCAGGTTGAGGCAAATAAATCGCCTCCACCCGATTTGCGCCATTTTTAACGACGCCCAGACGCCATTTACATGACTCCTGTCTTAGTAAAGACAGGAGTCATGCCCACTTGCCCAATGGCCATGCCCAGGGGACTTATGTCCCCTGGGCATGGTCATTGGGCATTATGGCATGTAGGGGGGCACAAATCAGGCCCCCCTATGCCAAAACAAAATATTTAAAAAAAAAATAATTATACTTACCTGAACTTACCTGAATGTCCCTGGGATGGGTCCCTCCATCCTTGGGTGTCCTCCTGGGGTGGGCAAGGGTGGCAGGGGGGGTCCCTGGGGGCATGGGAGGGCAGCTGTGGGCTCATTTTGAGCCCATAGGTCCCTTAACGCCTGCCCTGACCCAGGCGTTAAAAAGAGGCGCAAATGTGGGTTTTTTTGCCCCGCCCACTCCCGGGAGTGATTTTTGCCCGGGAGTATAAATACGACGCATTTGCGTTGCAGTCATTTTTTTAGACGGGAACGCCTACCTTGCATCTCATTAACGCAAGGAAGGCGTTCACGCAAAAAAATGACGGTCATTCCTCATACTTTGGCGCTAGACGCGTCTAATGCCAAAGTATAAATATGGCGTTAGTTTTGCGCCGAATTTGCGTCGAAAAAAACGACGCAAATTTGGCGCAAACGGAGTATAAATATGCCCCATAATACGCCAGCACAAATAGGAACTGTGGAATGTTGATCTAATTGTGAAGAGAAGCGGTCCCATTTTGTGGACGTATGGGGCTGCATTTGAGAAACAGGCCACATAGTAGTCAAGAAGCAGACTCTGTAAGGTGCTTAAGGCAGCCTAGAGAGGCATATGAAGAAGATTAAGACAAGAATTGGTGGAGAAGTTAAGGAGTAGTTTAGGTGGAGGAGTAGAAGACAACGGATTTTTGCAGATTTTGCGGCTCCAAGAGAGTGGCTGCTTAGCTCGAGAATGAGGTTGGGATGTGTAAGACAAGCACATACAAGAATAAATAAGAGGACAGGGTTGCAGTTGGGGCAAACAGTGAACACCCGGTATAACAAATAGTTTTCAAAATCAAGAAGAGAAAAAAAGGATGAGAAGGAAGATAGTGTGATGGCAGGGTGGCGGCCAGTCAGTGATATGGATCTCCTATAAGTAATGCCTGAGTCTCCTCCCCAACAAAACACTAAACTTGAGCACACAGTCCCTCTATTGAAGAATGGTTATTCAATACCAGCAGAACTGTGGAGGTTGATAATAAAATAGGGACAGTAAAGACTCCTTTGGTTACAACAGATTCAACAGATATAATTGAAAGAGAAATGGATGGTGCTGAAAAAACATCAATAACCTCAGAAGTGCCCCAAAATACTACACCAATAAAACAAAGTTGACAGGAGAAGTAGGCCTTACAGGACACTCAGAACAAGATGATTGGTCAAAAAAAGGAGATATCGCCAAAAGTTGATATGGCTACTGTGTGGAAAGTTATGTTTAGAACATCACAACTGACTCCTGAAGCTTTAACATACCAATCAAATAAAATGGATGCCCAAAAAGACTTATTGAATATAACGGCAACTTCAATATCTGGTATTGATCGAACGCTTGCTGATCTAAATAGTCTGATTACACGTGCACAAACAATTGCAGCATCATCAAATATTGAGTGCATGTGTGCCCCCTGTAGTTAACAAATTGAAATCAATACCGGAGGTCCTAACTTCTATATTAGATTAGTTAAAAGTGAACTATGATGTGGCAAATTTAAAATCACAGGGGGAAGCAGATCAATGTAGTATTCCCAAGCAGGAGTGTCAATAAGACCACAGATGTAATAAATATAAAAAATATAAAAAAGAAGATGAATTCAACAACTTTAATGGAGAAACAAAATGCAACAATATGAAAATCAGTGTGAACATCAAAAGTGAATTGTTGGAAAATGGGTTATTGGTAATGGCAGGTAAGTACCTACACTTGGCAATAGTCCACTAACCTCCACTTAGGTGCAGTTAGGCCTCAGTAAATTAAACCTAGCTCAACCCTTGGTAGCTTGGCAACGAGCGACAAGGCTTAACTTAGGAGACAAAGCGTAAAGCATTCAAATATCACAAAACAGTAATTGAATAAAACACAGGAAAATCCAAAATCAATTTATAAAAATAGATTATATTTTTATCTTTAAAATGACACCAAAACAAATAAAATCGGATAAGGTAACCGGAGATATGAATTTTTGAAGAATTAATGCTTTCTAGCACATAGAAGCAACTAGCGCTCAAAGGGTTAAAAAAGGTCACTCTGGAAAGGAACAAAGTCCAGAGTTCAGGCCACCCACGAGGTAACACTGTCACACTTACTTTCAGAAGTGTTTGATTCAGGAAAGTGGTCCACAGCACCAGCCAAAGGTTCAGAGGCTCTGGTGTGCCTCCTGGGTTCTGGGACTAAAACTCCCACAATGCACCTCTTCAACTTATGTAGTTACTCCAAACGTGTCCAAACTTCTGGATCTTCTTCCAGAGGTCCTTTTTGTGTCCTTGAAGTGTCCACAACTTGATCCAAGGTTCCAGAAGCTCTGAGTTGCTCCTTGGGAGTTGGGACTACAATTTCCAGAATGCACATGGTCAGAATCATCAAATGGCAACTGGACGCTGGTCAGCTCCTTTGTACCTGTAGCAAACAGGGAGTCCCTTCTTAAAGCAGTAGAAGACAGGTAAAGTCCTTTTAGTGGTGAAGCCCAAGTGTGCAGCTGGTGCAGTCCTCCAGGTGCAGGTCAGGGGTTCAGCAGGGCAGCCCTTCTTCTCCTGTAGTTCTTCCTTGTTGGAATCTGATAGGGATCTGAGGTGTGGGTGCAGGTCTACCAGGGGGGTCCTGATTCTCCAATCAGGTGCAAGGTCCTTCCCCCTGTGATGACCACTTCCTGGGAAGTGTGGCAAAAATCAATCCCAGGGAGCAACATTCCTCGAAAATCCATCATGGAGGTTACATGTGGCTGAGCCCACCCACTGGTGTGGCTAAAAATCATAAACACACCCCTCTCCTGCCCTCTCCTAATCTAATCAAGGGGACACTTAATTGTCTGGATTTGCAGGATGTGAGGGTGTTGCTGGGTTGCTCCAAATGTCCTTCCCTGCCTTTGAAGACCAGTTTGGCAGCCTCCCCCCTTCATGCTTCACCATCTGCTGAGGGGAGATATTAAATCCAACAATTGGAAGTTGTGGGATTTATTATAATAATTATTTGTTACCAAACTTCTGGTATCTGTTACTTAAGGGGACTTTTATAATTAAAATAACATCTCCCCATTCTACCCTATGGAGGTCATTCACTACAATGAGGGAAAAACGAATTTGGCTGTTTCACTTCACCAGGGCTTATAAAACTATTTTTATAAGGTCCCTGCTTATAGTTACATGGCACCCAGCCCTAGGGGCACATAGGGCACACCTTAGGGGTGACTTAGATGTAAAAATAAGGTAGTTTAAGGCTTTCGAACTACTTTTAATTCCAAAGTCGAATTTGCATGTAACTTTAATTTAAAAGCAGCCAGCAAGGCAGGCCTGCCTTTACAATGACACTGGGCACCTCAGCAGTGCACCTATGGGGGCACTACCTATGCTGGGGTCCCTAAACCTCCATGCCCTAGTAGGTTAACTTTGCCAATTATAACTAGCCTAATTTGCATATCCACTTTACACAGAGCACTGGCCCTGGGACTGGTAAGCAGTACCCAGGGCACAGCCAAGAGTCAGTAACCACCAGTACCTGTCCAAAAAGTTTGGGGGTGACCAGGGCAAAAAAGAGGACTTTCCTACATGAATCTATAGTGGATGTTCAGGAAAAAGCTCATGTCTATTAAATACAATCACCAAATCATTCATTAGGGCAGTGATTGACAAAAAACAGAGAAAAACAAACTGTGAAAGGCCAGAAACAAGCAACAAATATGTCTAGGAAGGTTGAAGGTTCTCAATGTGTGGCAGGAGAAAAAAAGTTGTGAGATGCCGCTGGTAGCAGAGCAACCCAAGATTGAATGTACATAACTCTTTCCAATTTTTCAAAAGCATTAAGATGATCATGCTAAAAAGACTTTGAATGTGAAATTAATAGAAGGTGACAATCTTCCAATAGGTGCAATGGAAGTAGATAAGCCTTCAATAACAGTATTTCTGAATGATAGGAAGAACACACTTTTTCAACAAAATACTTGTGATCAAGAAAATAAAGGACAGAAATGACAGCAACCGGAAAGAATATGCCAGGTTAAAACACAAGTAGAAAAGGAGGATAGGAATTTTGTTTTTCAACCGCTGACTTCATCAAGCAAAATAATTCTTACCCCAAAATATAAGTCGAGAGGCTCACATGACATTTTGAACTGGGGGACTATATTGAACATACTACATTCAATACCATTGCTGTCAAGATTGACCTCAATTAGATTGTGCCCAGTTGAGGGGAGATTGCAGCAAGTTACCTTGGTTTCTTAGCAAAATAATCTATTGGTAAAATGAATAATGCAAGAAAAGGATAATATGGCAGCCCGGGGAATGGAGTTAACCCTACCCCCAAAAGATGTGTATCCTATACCATTTGTACTGGCAGAAGGAAATTCAACTGTGACCTTGTATGACCGGGGGTTAGGTACACTTAGGGGCATATTTATACTCTGTCTGCACCGAATTAGCATCAAAACGTTTGAGGAAAATTCGGCGTAAACCTAACACCATATTTATACTTTGACGGCCGAGCCCGTGAACTCCAACATTCCGCCGTGTGCGTCATTTTCTGGATGCGTGAAACCACCTTGCGTTAATGACATGCAAAAAATGACTTAAACAACCGTGCACCATATTTATCCTACCGTGCACAAATGCAGCACGGCTGGGAGGCGGAGTCAGACAATGACGCACAGCCCGATTTGCATCAAAAAATAACGCCTGGGCAGGCATTAAAATGGGGCAAACACACCCCTTCTTAAGGAAAACTCACAGAAGCAACATCAGAGCTCAAAAAGGAAGACATGGAGGTGCTATTTATCCAGCATGCACGAAGACACAGAACACAGGCCCAACAGCAGCAGCAGCTTCCACCACACCAGCAGGGACTCCAAAGGCAACGCAGAAGGCAGGAGAGGATATTCAGGACCAGGAAAACCCTTCTGGGCCTCAGTGAACATGACATCATCCAGAGTTACAGACTAAACTGGCAAGCCATTCAGCAGCTGCTGCACCATATTGAGTCACAGTTGGCACCCAGCTTGCAGACACCCCACATCATTCCACCAGAGACCAAGCTGCTAGCTGTCCTCCACATGTTGGCAAGTGGTGCCCTGGTTGCCGGGATCTCACAGCCCTCATTCTCTGCCTTCCTATCCAAGGTATTGAATGCCATCATCTCCCTCACACCCCACCACATCAGCTTTCCCAACACACAGCAGAAGCAGAAGGAGACCAACCAGGGCTTCTACCAAATCAACGGCTTCCCACACGTGCTTGGTGCCATTAACTGCACACATATACGGATTGTGCCACCTGCTGCAACTGAGCATCTATACCGCAACAGGAAGCACACACACTCCATCAATGTGAAGGCCATTGTGGATCACCGGGGTTGGATCACCAACATCGTGGCAAAGTATCCTGGGAGTGTACATGATCCATTCATCTTCCGCCACAGCACCATCAATCAACACTTCCAGGATGGACGATATGGAAATTGCCTATTGTTGGTAAGTACAGAAACCCAGTTATAGACACACAGCACAGCAACCCTGTAGGACACACAACACAAACACCACTACATTGACACGTGGCCAGGAAGACACTGAGGTTGTGACACTGCTAGTCATGTTTGATATCCTGACCCAATTGGATACCCACCTATGGACAAATGACAGATGCAAATAACAACATATGCCAGGCCCCAGACACAAGGGAACAATTTAAAACCACACAGTGACAATGACATGGCCTTAACTGCCAGTACAACTTGAAAGATGAGTCTTCCAGTATCACATCAATAACACTCAATCACACACCCTTCCAAACAATATGTACTGTGTAAGGGGTATGCAATGTGTTTTGCTGAAGGTCTAACACCATGACACACATAGCATGATGATGATGATGACGCCAATGAATGGTATATGGAATCATTGAGGCTGTACCAACATCTCACATCACTCCTGGTCTGACATTGCCCACTACCAATAAGCAAGTAGACTGTGCTAAAAACACATATTGATGTGACAATATTGCAAAGTGCACATTGCTACGCATACGGATTGTGGCAATTACACATATACACAACAGATGTACAGGCATATGGACCTTCTGACACTTAAACCTTCACCCCCACAACCAAGTTAGCCAGCTTACCTGGACCAGGTTCAGTAGTGTAGGTACACGTTTGAACATGAGCCAACTCTGTGAGGGCAGATAAATAGGTTTGCATAGAACTTGTCACACATGAGATACTTGTGCATTATCAATTGTCAGCACGTCAATGCTGCCAACTTATGGAGATGTGTTTACATTGTCAGCTAGCGAAATCAAAGGGCCTCACGGATGTTGAGCAAATTCTTTTGCATATGTTAAATTGGATGGGATGTCCAGGCCATATAGATGCAACCGTGTTACCACCACTGTGGAATTGATTCTGTGTATGGAAGTATCATGTCACCCCCAGTTAAGACATATGGACACCTCTTTCACATGACATAATGCATGGGAGTACACAAAGAACACCAGTTCAGATAATGAAACATCCCAATGCTGATGGTACATCCTAGAAACCTAGGATTCCACACTGTTAGAAATGGTTTTTTTGGTTGGCAGTCAGGTTGCCCTCTGTCCAAGCAAGAACCCTCACTCTAGTCAGGGTAAGTCACACACAATCCAAAATCAGCCTGTGCCCACCCTCTGGTAGCTTGGCACAAGCAGTCAGGCTTAACTTAGAAGGCAATGTGTAAAGCATTTGTGCAATAAATCACACAATACCATAATATAACACAACAAAAATACACCACACAGTGTTTAGAAAATATATAATATTTATCTGGGTATTTGCAGGTCAAAACGTTTAAAGATCCAATACGAATTTGTAAAGATATCACTGAAAAGTGATGTAAAGTGTCTTAAGTCTTTAAAAAGCAAACAAAGTCTCTTTCAAGCACAAAGTACCTGGTTTCTGGTGGAAAATCTCCGCAGAGGGCTGCAGAAGAGGAGATGCGTGGAAAAATGGTGTGTGCGTCGGTTACGCCTCTTCACACACGGGCTTACGTCGTTATTTTTCACGCGGGAGACGTGCGTCGTTATTTTTCACTCGGGGAAGACGTGCGTCGTTTTCCGGCACGCGGACCGTCTCCTTCTATGGGTCGCGGGGATTACCAGATGTCCCTGCTCTGTGCGTGGATTCTCCTGCTTGTTTTCCTGCTGCGCGTCGTTCCGCGGGGCTGTTCGTCGAAATTTCACTCTCACAGCAGGCGTCGCGTTGATTTCTCCTTGGAAGTCGGGTGGCGTTGTCCTTGCGAGGCCGCGCGTCAAAGTTTTGGTCGTCCCGAAGGCGTTGCGTCGATCAGTGTCGGTGTGCGGTGTTTTTCTCGCCGCGGAACAAGCTGTGCGTCGAAAATTTCGGCGCACGAAGCGTCCAAGTGAAAGAGAGAAGTCTTTTTGGTTCTGAGACTTCAGGGAACAGGAGGCAAGCTCTATCCAAGCCCTTGGAGAGCACTCTTACAGCCAGACAAGAGTTCAGCAAGGCAGCAGGCCAACAGCAAGGCAGCAGTCCTTTGTAGAAAAGCAGACAGGTGAGTCCTTTGAGCAGCCAGGCAGTTCTTCTTGGCAGGATGTAGTTTCTGGTTCAGGTTTCTTCTCCAGCAAGTGTCTGATGAGGTAGGGCAGAGGCCCTGTTTTATACTAAGTTGTGCCTTTGAAGTGGGGGTGACTTCAAAGAGTGTCTAAGAAATGCACCAAGCCCCCTTTCAGTTCAGTCCTGTCTGCCAGAGTCCCAGTAGGGGGTGTGGCAGTCCTTTGTGTGAGGGCAGGCCCTCCACCCTCCCAGCCCAGGAAGACCCATTCAAAATGCAGATGTATGCAAGTGAGGCTGAGAACCCTGTGATTGGGGTGTGTCTGAATGAATGCAGAAGGAGCTGTCAACTAAACCTAGCCAGACGTGGATTGAAGGGCACAACAAGATTTTAGTGCAAAGAAATGCTCACTTTCTAAAAGTGGCATTTCTAGAATAGTAATATTAAATCCGACTCCACCAGTCAGCAGGATTTTATATTACCATTCTGGCCATACTAAATATGACCTTCCTGCTCCTTTCAGATCAGCAGCTGCCACTTCAACAGTGTATGAGGGCAGCCCCAATGTTAGCCTATGAAGGGAGCAGGCCTCACAGTAGTGTAATAACGAATTTAGGAGTTTTACACTACCAGAACATGTAAACTACACAGGTACATGTCCTGCCTTTTACCCACACAGCACCCTGCTCTAGGGGTTACCTAGGGCGCACATTAGGGGTGACTTATATGTAGAAAAAGGGGAGTTCTAAGCTTGGCAAGTACTTTTAAATGCCAAGTCGAAGTGGCAGTGAAACTGCACACACAGGCCTTGCGATGGCAGGCCTGAGACAAGGTTAAGGGGCTACTGAAGTGGGTGGCACAACCAGTGCTACAGGCCCACTAGTAGTATTTAATCTACAGGCCCTAGGCACATACAGTGCACTCTACTAAGGACTTATAAGTAAATTAAATAGCCAATCATGGATAAACCAATCAATAGTACAATTTACACAGAGAGCATACGCACTTTAGTGCTGGTTAGCAGTGGTAAAGTGCCCAGAGGTAAAAGCCAACAACAACAGGTCAGAAAAAATAGGAGGAAGGAGGCAAAAAGTTTGGGGATGACCCTGTCAAAAAGCCAGGTACAACACACACAATACCATAAACACAGATGAGTCACAGACAACACAAGATAACAACTGCCAGGCAAAGTGATAATCATGGTGCAAGCTCCATCAACATTTTTCACTCATTTTCTCTTTCAGCTGATCAGGGGTATGCGATCCAGCCATGGATCATGACCCCATTTGCAAACCCAAGCACTGCAGCCGAGTGTGCCTATAATGAGGCACATAGGAGGACACGCACCATAGTAGAGAGGACCTTTGGCATCCTGAAGTCAAGATCCAGGTGCCTCGACATCACCGAAGGCAGCCTCCTATACTCACCTGAAATGGTGTGCAAGATCATTTTGACCTGTGCCATCCTGCACAACATTTGTGTAAGGAGGAACTTTCCCTCTATGAACCAGACCCACAAATGCTTGAAGAGGATGATGAGGAGGATGTTGTGCATCAACATGAGGAAGACCATCCAAACACTGCAACAAGATTGCTTCGGAGACAACACATTGTACAAAACTTCTTTCAACTCTAGTCACCATCACCACTGTCTTACCATATGTCATTAAACACCTCACTTCATCACTAAATCATGGTCTGGGTAATTAGTTATGCATCACATGATCCCTAGGAATCATAATCAGAGTTTAGCCTCATAGAGCATTGCAGATATACAGATTAGGATACTGAAAAGCCACATCAAATTTGATGGGTATGAATGTTCAATCCAACTTCACACACAGTGTAAATGACATATATCCTGTCCATTTTACATTTGAAGGGTAATAGCAGAGTAGCACAGCTAAGGCACACATCCATGTTGGCAACATGGTTCATTGCAGCATATGGCACACAACTAAGACACCATCAATCATAAGGTAAAAAAACTGCTTCATATGTGAGGCAGTGGATGTGCTATTGCATTGGTAACAGGATTGTATGACCAGACCACTGACAGCAGTAAGTGTGACATCAGCTATCTCTGCAAGGAGTATGTGTGACAATAAGTCCATGTAAGCTGCAAATGGATAGCACGAGTGCCTCAGGTATGACAAGCATTGCTCACAATACATGCCCGGCGCATGCCATCCCAGGTTATAACTCCTGCCACAGGCATGTTTTCAGTCTCTCCCCACCCTTCTTTAGGGGGCCCTGTAACTGGACTATTTGTACCCTGATAATCCTTCATCTGCACACACCCAGACTCACATTCTGACTCCAGTGTGCTTCCCTTTTTAGTATGACATGCCATAGTCCTAGTTCATCTGTCTGCATGGACTTCAGGTCTGATAATGCACTGCCTGGTAGTCTGTAGGACCTGTAATCACCTGTCCATTGCTTCCCATGTGAAAGGTACTGTTGGCCCTTTGAACTTGAGTCTCACCTACAGGACTTGTGGGAGACTGAAGCTGCACACACCTGTGAGCACTTCCATGCAGACCAGCCATTTGAACCTGCACTGCCTTTGCTGCTTCCTGGAACAGCTTAAAAGCTGCCATTTTATGTATATCCTTGTGGTGCATTGCTGTATAAATCACTTGTGTCACACAGGCCTTGGGTTATTGTGTAATGTTGCAGCCCACAGCACAAATACAGTTTTCATTTTCCACAGTGTTGTTCCAGATTTTCCCAGTCAAAGTCTGCTCACTGTGTATTTACCATGTTCATGTTACTTCCTGACAGATCCTCCATCCTGTTAGCCTGATTGGTTCCCGTCTTTGTGTTACCATAAAGGTTCCCTGTGGCTACATTTGTCTCATAATTGCTTTCCATGCCCTCACTTTCCTCCTGAGGTATTGTGTCTGGTAGGTCTACGATGAATCCTCAAAAAGATTGTATAGTGTAATCAGTTTACTTATCGTATCATGGTCTGAGACATGTATTCAAATAGCCTAATCCTGGTCCTATCCCTTGTCTGGGTTTCATGTATGCATGAGTGACAAACAGTGACAGTGTACCATGGCTGTATGCATGGACTGGGTAGTGTGCCTCCAGCACAACAAACAAAGTTTGCTAATGTGCATGAAAGGACAAAACATGTTTGTGCCCTGACGGTCCACACACAGATTCACATTGGCTGCAACCCAATGATGGTGCTTGCGTGGTGACTAGCTGTGAGATTAATCAGCACAGAGGCACTGATGTTCCCGGTTGCAGTGAAAAGTTTAGAGGCCACCCTGTGTACAAATGTTGTGATGAAACCTGCCGTTTTTAAATTACTGATCCATTAACTTTGTGAGAACACCAAGGTTGCCCTGTTGTCAGTCTCATAAAACTTCTGCAGTGCCATAGCTAGACTATTCCCATGTGTGTTGTCAATTCCTCTTTGGCTTTTGGTCAATTCTGCTTTGACGGATACTCGGTTAATGGAGGGAATGGCTCCACAGACTCATGACTAGAGCTGCACGTAACTGTGACAACATGGAGGCCAATAATGACACATGGTACACATGGCCACACACTTGAACTGGACACCTTTGTGCAATTAACCACTGGAAATATGTGAACACATGCAGCTTGGTCTGCTGGTCCTCCACTGCCACAAGAGAAACATAGGTCACTTATATGACTCAAACTGTGGAGTGACATTACATTTTTGGATTAGTTTTGGGACTCTGTGTCACAAACACTGTACCCATATAGCATTTTCAAATGCCTGACTCATGGGTAGTATCCAAATAAGTGACCAGGAAGTGGTATCCAACATTCCAGTACATGCGATGGCTTACTCTTGTAATATTACCATTATCAACCGTCCGCCTGTGCATAGTTTGTCATGGGAGATGTTTTGTCCCAAAAGTCAGAGAAGTTCACACAGCATTGGTTGCTAAGTGTATGGCAAAAACATATCCTGACTCATTTCCACACTGAATAGCATCTGATGGTTATCCACATTTACAACACATGCATACAAGCACATTAATGAAAGCACGTCTTGTGACGTTCACTCAGAGACCCAACTAAAATTGAAATAGCCATTTCACAGACATTGACACACATGCAATGAGTTAATGTATTAAGTTGCGTAGCCATGCTATCCTCTATTGACGCACAACCTGCTTAAACTGGATAATACTAATTTGTATTAAAAAAGTTTGGGTATCTATCGCGTCAGTGAAGAGTGCTCATCCGGTACAACAACTGGAGTATCATGGTCCGCAGTAGTGTGATCTGCCACATGTGCCCAAACACTGGAATATACAATGCAGGTGCAAACAGCGTATCTCTGTACAGTAACAGCTGTCATTTACTTAAAAAATGTGAGAAATGACACAAACCCAGTAAAAGACATTAATTTTGACGCAAATGTGTCAAAAAAGATGCATATGCGTAAAACATTACCACAAACGCATAGAAAAATTACGCTCACAGCCATGATACATCCATTGGCCCCGAGCGGTAATTCCTACACCGTACCCCATGAAATTGGTTACCAATGCTAAATATTTGTAACTATGGATGCAGGGAAATTTGTGAGCATTTGCGTAAAAGAAAATTGACGCACAGACTGTAAGCGTCGTAAACTTTTGATTCATCATAATAAAAACGCACCGCATTTGAGGCAGGAAGTGTTGTAATAGGATATCCTGCTTACAGAGTTGGTACAGTGGGTGTACTTTCACTTTCACTTTGCAGTCTGTGATTTTTCTAGACTGCGTGGATGTGATTAGAGCTTTGTCAGTCCCAATTGTTCTTTTGTCTCCTGTGTGCCATCCTATTTGTCATCTGTTTTATTTGTAATTGTCTCAGTTGTCCATTGTAAGTGTTTATTTGTCATATCTGGTGTCTAAGTTTGCCTTTGTACTGTTGGGAGTCTGTTGTGGGTATTGTTAGTTTGGGGATAGTTGGGCTGGTTGAGGGTTACTTTTCTTTCATTTTCCTCCCTCCTTTCCCTTTATTTTCTACTGTACCCTTTATTTTTCCTATTATTTCTGTCATGTTGGGTAGGCCACGTCTGGGGAGAATGGGTGAGGAGGAGATGGGGGAATTCATTTGGCTGGTGTGCCACTTCCTCCCCTTGATGATTGAAGCAGGTGGCACAGTGATACAGTGTTATCACACAGAGGCGAGTAGGCTCCGGTAGTCCAAGGTGTTGGACCATCTGCGTCACATCTTCAACATACCGCGCAACGACCACCAACTGAAGCACCGCTGGGCTGACCTTGTTGCCAGAGAGCAAGACCTGCTGGACCACCTGGGTATTGTGATTGGTGGCCCTGTTGGTGAGTACAATTCAGAGTAATGTTCACATATAAATGCTCTGTAGTGACAGTAGCAGATTTGTTGATATGCTGCAGGCAATGTTTTTGAACATGTGGAATGCAAGTTAAACATACAGTGGCCCTGAGTTATACAATAATTGCTACACATTACCATCATTTGTTGACGCAACAGCTGCACTAACTTACAAAACACAACTTGATCTTGTAAATTAGTGCCGCCTTCACGTCAATAACTGATGGTAATGCGGCTCAAACCTATATTTTATCCATGGTCTGTGAGTACCAACAAGGAGATGTTTTTCACAAGCTAAAGCAAAGATTGAATGTGTTCCCCAATTATTTTGAATACATGTCTGAACTGTATTCTGGCCCATAGGTACCAATTTCTTTCAAACCTCCAGTAATATCTTTGGCTGATAGTTTGACTTGGTTGTGCCGCATTTAAATTAGGAATGGATGCCAAAGTAATGCACACGGGTTCATATCTAAATGTTTGGTGCTACTTTCCATAGCTGTAGCGTAAAACATGAAGCAAATGATACAAATTGAGGGATAACAACTATCCCTGGCCCTCTGTTCATTGTACCTGTGTGTTTTAAATTGGTCTTGGGCACAATAGCTAATATGTGTCATATGCTTGCGGATCAGGGCCTTGGCATGGGTGAACAGTGTCAATTTAGTATTTGCATTTGTGTTCCATCCTGCATCCAAGTCCCAATTGAGCTGTCACATTGGCAGCTACACCAAAGCTACTTCACTAGGAATCTGCCATCCATTGCACCCACCACTCACGTTTTCTATTGTTCCCAATGTGTTATTAAGTTTGGATGTATGTTTTCAATCTGACATACTTTGAGACCAGATTTGGTATTGAGGACACTGTGTTACGTCTGCCTGCAGCCTGATGTTCATGTGAACCCTGATAAGGTGAGTGATGGTATAATCTCATGTAGTATAGTATACACAACTCACACCTATCATTTGTTACATTGTACAGCCAGGATATTATTTGTACGTACACTCATACACATCCATTCCTGCAGTATGGTGTGTGTGATGAAAAATTTGAGTCAAATGTCACATACGTAAAGATTATCTGGAAGGAAAATTTGAAAACAATGATTTTCTGCTTGGACATCCCTTGAAGAAGGCTTATTCTGTCCAACACATCATTATACTGTAATGTTTCTATTTACCTCAGAATTAACCCTCAGGAAGGGCAGATGATGGTACAATCCAGACCCCAGTGCATAGTTATCAGCCCACAATCTTTAAGGCCAGTTGCATTGACATTCTATGGGCATTGACATGAGGCAAACATCACTAATCTCCCTCACGGTTGATGTGTCACATTACACAGAGACAAAGTGGTTTTGTAAGAGCTATTTATTTTAAAGTGCTGTAGTGCTATATTTACATAGTCCAGGATTGTGAGTCCATTAGTGTGACACCTTCCACTGAGATCCTACACAAGTGCAAAAGGACATGACATTGGACATGCTGGGGTGAAGTGTCATACAGTGCAGAGGGACATGAATTGCCAATGAGGTAGTGAGCAACAATCACAGGGCATAGTGACAAGGTAAACGGTGGGCTGGAGAACAGTGCTTGTGAGCAGCTGTTGCAAGACTGGCATGTTACAAAGCACAGGACCTTGGTAATAAGTGCCCATGTGGCAGGGACAAGTGCTACCGGGTACTCTTACGGGTGAAAGTGATCTGTTCCACGTCTTCATCTTCTGATGTGTGTGTTGTCTCCTCTGCCCTTGGTGGTGGTGGGTTTGAAGGGGCAACACACACTTCAGTGTTTGAAGACGTGGAGTCAGAAATCCCGGTAGCTGCCAACTGTGGGACTATTAAGGGCAGTACTGCAGCAAGGAGGAGCAGCTGGTTCTTAAGGATAGCAGCTACATCACTATGGTAGGCAGCCAGGTCGGCCCTGAGGGGGTCAATATTGCATTTGTGCACATGTTAAAAGGTTTGTTGTTGGAGGTGTTGTGTCAACTCTCTTACTGCTGTGCTGATTTCCTTCACACTTTGTTGAAGTTCTTGCAAGATTGATGTTTGCCCTTGCATGGCTGCTGCCTGTTCTGCAGTTGACATCATGCACGAATGCACCCCCTCTTGGCTGGCTGCATATTTTGCATCCCCATCCGCACCTCATTGGCTAGCTCCCGCTGTACTCCAACTACAGTCCTCTCAAAGCTGGTGCCAGTGTCGTCAGAGTCCTCAGTTGGGTTGGAGCTGGCAGGTCGTACAATTGGGGTGGTGGGTGGGTCCCCTTGATGGCTGCTGTATCTGTGCTCCTCCTTGCAACTGAAGGTGGGGTCTGAAGGGTTCCAAGAACATCTTGGAGGGTCTGCTGGCTGATGTTTGTCAGCTCGTCATCCATGTCATCAGGGAAGTCTAGGACAGGCATATCCACAGGAGAGCCATTGCCCTCTGCAATGAGATATAGTACAATTAGTGTGTCTGTGTTGTGGCATTTGTAATGTGACGTGCCTGACTTCATATTAGTTGCACTTTGTGATATTGGTTCCTGTTCATTGTTCCTGTCTTTAATATTAGCATTCTCCCTGGTCTATGCCCCACCTGCATGTCACATGTAGTGTGGGCAGTTTGGGGAATTGTCTGTGTCACATCCTCTAGGTGTAGGTTCTGCCCAAATTGTATGTTGCCACCTTCTTGTCCTACTCAACCCTCCATCTACTTCCATTCCCATGTTGTGCCCTTGCACTGGCTGTGGGAGTTCTGATGGCACTTGCACCACACTTAAGAATGTGGAACTGCCCCAGTCTTTGATATTTCACATCTAGCTATATGTTGCTGGGACCTAGCATATACTATGTATAGCATTGGCATGGCAGACTACAGATGTCAGCATTGGTAGTGTATAATGTTGATGTTGGGGAATATGTGCTACACTGGATTGCACTGATGGTCCTAACAGTGTTCAATTTCCTCATCTGCCTGTGCAGGTGTATTTCGATAGCCGGTAACATATGTCCTCCCCCTCAATGCTGTTGTCTGAGCAGTATAACAATTGGGATGTTGCATGGTGTCATTGCAGCTATTGTGACCCAGGCTCAAGGTGGACCCTGGCATATGCAGCATGGGTATGACATTACTGCTGTGTACCTCATAATGTTTATGACAATGGCTTATGTTTGTAGCGAATATGGACATTCACATTTGACAGTTTTAGCAAATTTTTATTGATTACAGGGTATTGATAACATTGTCATCCTGAACCCTCTAATTTGGGTGGGTTTGTCCATGGGCACGTAACTGCCATTAGCTACTTGACCTGCACACACAGCAGAGGTGGTAGTGGCAACTGTTGTCAATGTTAAATTCCACTTTGGGATTTGGCCTGAGACTGTTAATTGAGCCCTAGTTCATGTAGGAAGAATACCAGCTGTTGTGTAACAGCCGGCCAGTTTTATGTTGTACCCTACCCTCCTGGACTGGCTTTAACCTTTCCATCATCCTTGGCATGGCAGCATACCCCAATGCAAAGGTTGTTGGTGTAGTGTAGTACTGTGCCCCAGGTTTGCCCCGCACACCCCATGCCCCCGTGCTGTGCCCCTTTGCCCATTCCACTCCCTGAATATCATGACTCCCATGCATTGTGTAGTAGGTATGTCCCCCCTGCTTGCAGTTTACAAATAGGCATTTTAGTTCCCCATGCCACCTACCCTGCATCTGAGATGTCTCCTGGTAGTCTGCGCTGTCCTGTCCTTGAATCCCTGTGACAATCTCCTCAGGGATGATGGCTGCCACCATCTCATCCATGTGGTCCAGGGCCTCTTGCGGAACTGGACTCCCACCTCCAGTCTGCAGTGCTGCCTTCCTGTTCCTGGCCATCTTTTCCTTGGTCCTGCACTTGCAGTCATGCCAACGTTTCTTGCAGTCGATGACTGTTCTCCGTACTTCTGCCACACCATGTTTAACTTGTCAACAATTTGTTGCCAAATTGCCTCTCTCCTACTAATTGGCAATTTAGAGGTAACAAAAAGTTGTTGGTGGTGTTCTGTCACCTCTTTCACCAGTATTTCCTGCTCCTCTGCACTGAACCGACACTTCCTTTTCTTCTTCTCCCTCTCCTGGGTCTTGTGTGGGTCCTCCTGGCTGGTTCCTGGTCGGTTGTCATCTTCCTGGGGTCTCTCAAATCTTCTGGGATCCATTTTGGCTCTCCTTTGCACATTTTTCTGTGTTTGCGCCGCTTTTTGATGCAATTACGCCAAAAAATGGCACCCATCGGGGTTACAACATCGTAAACTGGATCAAAGTCATTTGACTCACACCAGTGGTTTGTGCCGCCGTGCGTCAAAGTATAAATTTGACGCCTGAGCAGCGCAAAGAAATGGCGTCAGCCAGCGTTAACATTTTTGGCGCAAAACTGGGTCGGCACAGTTTTGCGTCAAAAAGTATAAATATGGGCCTTAGTTCTTAGATCTGCAAGTGATAGGGTGGAGAAATCCGCCGAGCTGCACCATCCATTATGTTTACAGTAAAAGAAAAGGGGTACACAAGTAAAAGTAAGGCTGGCTCACTGAAGCAATACATGGCAAGCATAAGACATGACTTAATGGGAGCAAGGTTAACAATGTACTGCATAATTTGCTATCTATTAGGTCATGGAATATTAATGGAGTAGAAACACAATCACAGAAGAAAGATATAGCTCATTTGCTAGAAGGAAGTCAGATAATATTCCTCCAAGAGACATGGGCTCTTGAAGACTTTGATGTAACAGGGTATGTGGGCTATTTTAGACCAGCAGTTAAAATGAAAAATCAGGCGCATACAAGAGGAGGGTTAGCAATTTTCTTTGAAATAGCATTGACAATTTAAGTGTTTGAGGTGGAGTTAGAAAATAATAATATCCTAGTGAAGTTGCAGAATTGGATAAAGGATTTTAACACACCACTATTTATATTACATTTCTATACATCTGCAATCACAAAAATAAATTGCTTAATAGTTTCTGAACTTCTTAATGTGATCATGGCGCTATTTCAGGAACCTCGTCTACCAGATATATTAATAACATGGGATTTTAATATGGAGTTGATGTATTATTTTGAGCGCAAAGAACTAATTATTCAGCAAGATTATCCATGGACAGTGCTCCCACAAGCAAAAAGGGTCCCCACCAGAAGAACATGGGTAAAAAGGGCAAACATTTTAGTAAAAGACCAGGAGTCCTTATGTATGCAAATGTTAAATGGTAGGTACCAATCTGATATCCCACCTAGGAGGACTTATTACTCGACTACAGCAAATTCCATTATAGATTATACGGTAGCTACGCTTACACTCCTTGGCCAGGTAATATCTTTTAATATTGGAAAAACTAACAATAGTGATCATGGGCAGCAAAGGATCATGCTTTCAGTGTGAGTACAGCATCACCAATTAGGTCCACTCTTGTTTGGGGAAAATAGCTAGCACAATAAATTACCAAAGACTTACATGGTCTGGCAATTTGAATGCCTAAATTAAGGACTTAGCTGAAAATTTTGTAAAATGAAGTTTTGCTGTCAGACATAGTAACCAAGTCAAGCAGTGGGTGATATTTCTGAGAAATATAATGTCAAAAGAAGTAGTAATTAGGTCCCAAAAGATCCCTCGAGGAAGGGCAGTTCATGCGAACAGATGCAGAATAAAATTGACCATCTCTTCTCTTGCGTTCCGAAAGGAGCAAAAGCGACTGCAAAAGAGGATTAGGAAAGATCCATTGAATAGAGACCTATTTTGTGGCCATGTTAAAGTGAATAGGTGTCTCCAAAGATTGGTATGGGAAGAAAAAAGGAAAGTAAATGATAAGTTTTGGGCTAAGGTGCTGTATTTATCATAACAAAAGAATTCAAGGCAGTTTTGGAAGGTTATAAATAAACTAAACCACGCCCCTGATCCTACAGTCAGCTCCAACATAACAGAAAATATTGTCAATTGGAATGGAAGAAAGAAATGTATATATTGCAACAGCAGAAAGGGGGGATTACGTATTGAAGATTCTGTTCAAGACATTTGTTCTGAGAACCAGAGAAAGAAAATAATGCAAAGTGTCTGGCAAGATTGTGCCCCTGGTCCAAATGGGTTACCCCAAGCCTTGTTCAAATCCAACACAGCATTGTGGGCACCAGCCTTAACTTTGGTGTACAGCAGTGTGTTACAGCAGCAGATAGTGCCGGATTCATGGTGGGGGTCAATAATAAAACCTATTTTTATGAAAGGTAAAAGGCACCAACCGGAAAATTGTCAGCTGATTACGCTTCAAAATGTTGAAGCAAAATATTCTGCATGTTTATTACCATGTGAATTACACAGGTGGGCAGAGGAAAATAAAATTGTACCATTAAATTAAACAGGGTTCGTACAAGGAGTTGGAACCATGACTAATATATTGACCTTGTCTTTGTTAATGGATAAGCAATCTCTCAAGAAGCAAGCAATGTGTCTTTGTTTTATCAACTTTAAATCGGCTTTTGATTCTGTGAATCATAATTTGCTGTGGAAAAAACCTATATTATTGGGCATTCCACCCGGTCTTCTCAAAGCAACACAGCTTCTTTACACAAATACTTGGGTAAGGATACAAGTTGGGGATGGAGTTGTGTTGTCAAGGAAAATTTACAATCATCAGGGTTTAAAACAAGGCTGTGTTCTGACACCCTACCTATCAACCCAACTTAATGCAATCAATACACATGCACCCAGGCTAGGACCCATGTGCATTTCCAATCTGCTTTCTGCAGATGATGTTATTCTCATTAGTTGGGTTACAAGACTCATGGGAATGTTTTTAGATCATTTGCAATAAACTGGGCGGATAGTTCACTTAAATAAGACAAAGCTAATGGAGTGCAGCCTCAGGACTAATAAAAATCACAGATGGTATTTAAATATAGAGCAGGTGGAGCAAGTTTGAGTTTAGAGATTTTTGGGACTATGGTTTGATGAACATGGATGTTTTATTCAACTTAAGGAAGAGCTTAGAAGAAAAGGAATGCCACTGGGCTTAGTTTTTTCTTCCTTAAAAAGATCTTTGACTGCCCTAGCATTTCTCCATTATTAAAAGTGAAATCAGCTAAATTGGCACCCAGCTTAAATTATGGTAGTGAAGCGTTGCGTGGACGAGATGCAGTATGTTTAAATTCAATAATAATAAAAGTGTACAGACAACTATTCTGCCTTCCGCAAAATGCATCTCCAGCACAATTATGATTGGAGTTTGGGAAAGTCAATAAGATAATAGCCAGGAAAGGGATCTATGTGAAGACTTGGTAAATAATAAGAATGAGTAGGAAGAATGAACTGTGCCAAGCGCTGTGGCAAGAACTTTGAAGAAGCAGCGGGACCCCTGATCCCTTTACCTGGAGCTGGCAATAAATGATTTGGGTTTGCATGACATTTGGGAAAGTGCTCTATATATAGCATGATTTAAGAGAGTAGTAAACAGTAATATGAAGAGGCTGTCTTTGTTGAAAGATAAAGAATTGCTATTGAAAAGATCGCATGCATGGAGGATGTTGAATGATTAAAAGTTCCTTTAATATCAACTGTAATTTGAAACTAGATGGTCTTTTGTCTTAAAGATAGGCTTCGGACTGGGAAAGCTACCTGGGGAAAGAAGTAAGACCTTAAGAGAAAGGGAGACCTTGATGGAGAGTTGTACATTATGTAAGGATGGGAAAAGAAATCTTATACACTTCCTATGTATCTGCCCTGTCCTAGCACAAGAAAGAATATTCTTATTAAAATCTCTTTTTAACTAAGAGGCATACGAACATGTAGACAAGCAGTATTAACATGTCTAAAACCAAATGATACAATGCTGAATTTTTGCATGATTAAATTCCTAAAAGTAGCAGAGAAGAAGATGTGAGTGATTCAGAGTAAAGGCTCTCTGACATAGCAGGTCAGTGAATAATAGCAACATTTATCTAGCAAATTAATTGCTTTACGAGATCTGCATAAATGTTAACTCCATGTTGGATTTGGACAACCGCAGGTCATAGGCATTGTCAACTGTAAAGATAAATGGTATACTTTTACTTAAAATTGTGCAAATCCCAGATGTCAATAACCCAACGTGTGTTAGATCACGAATAACCTTCTGCTTAGTTGTTTAAATCGATAAAAGTGCAACAAAATAGAATGGGTTGTTTGGTTAAAATTACAATATTTGTATATTCAAAAAAAGGGGGAAAAAATATAGGGATGGGGCTCACAGAGAAATCACCATAAATTGCTGATGAAACACTTTCTGATATCACGGTGCTCCTGGAGGAGGGTCCTCCCAAATCCTCCAAAATTTCTCAGAGAAACCAACAAGATAAAAAAAAATCCAAGGCACTTGTGCAAGTACAAACGAGAACATTATTGTCCATGTCTTATGTTATATAGCATCTTCTTCTTGTTATTAGGATTGACGCAAGAAACGTGTGATCAATAGTCAGCAGCTTCAATCCAATTTTCTGTTTATTTTTCTGAAAATGTTCCCCTTGACAGTAGTCAAAGCCAACAGCCAACACGTGTTTTGTCATGCAAGAGGATATTCACACTGACTTCCTCAGGGCTTATAAGTAATTTCTTGGAACGATAACGAACCAAACTAATAAGAAAATGCTCAAATCGAGCTCAGCACAAGATCCATTAACATACACGCCGCCAAATGGAGTGAAAGTTAAAACTCCTGTTTCGTAATTTTTGTCCTTTCATACTTTATGATGATCATTAATGGATCTTGTGTGGATCACAGGCAGGCATCTACATTTCCGACAGTCAGACGGGCTGCTGAGTGCTGCAGAAGCCGGTGGGCAGGGAAGAAAGCCGCATTGGAGTCTCCCTCGCCCCACCAGGCCCCTTTTGAATACTTCTGTCGGGCAGGGGGAAGGGAAGTGTCACAGAGGCTCCCCCTGCTCCCCTGACATGCCGGACTTTCTTGTGGAGGCCACGGGCGGGGCGGGAACCCCGCTGGAGGTCCTCCAGCGCCACCAGCTTCTTCGTATGGCTCCCTGTGGGCCAGTGTCTGTATTGGTGGTCTCCCCCACAACGGAGGGCCTGTACATGCCCGAGGGTGACCCCAGGAGATCGCGGACCCCGTTACAAAGTCAGAGGGGTTGCGTGGTGCCCCCCTCCTCTTACATTATCCCAAGGACATTGCCCCCCCTCGTGAGAGCAGGTTGAGGCCCCTAGTGATCACAGGTCCCCGAAGGGACCCATCCACAGTAGACAGGAGGTGCGTGCCACCCTCCTCTGGCCAAAGGATAAGGGAGGCCCCCATTTTGTGCAGAGGAACACAGGGGGGGCCATTTTTCATCTTATAGGCACTAGAGGTGCCTCATCCGACAAACAGGTATTTCCACAAGGAATAATATGTATATATATTAACAGTTCTTTCTACAGACTTGAAGTTATATATTGCCTACCTATGTTTGATGTATTGCTATATGTATGACCATGTTCCTATTATGGGCATAACATACTAATATGTTTTGATGACTTGCCATATGTTTTCTAATGTTCTTACTATGGGCGTTTATGATATTCTTATGACAAGTGTTGTGGTGTAGTAACGTGTTTCCTGACTACTGCTTATGTTGCAGAATACTGAGTAACCTATGTGTTATATGTGACTACTGCTAGTTCTGCAGAGTAACTAATGTGTAATGTTCTGACAACTGCTAAGGTAGCAGGATAGTACTTATATGTGATGTTTGGTCTAATAATTGCATTGTGTACAAAACAGTATACTTTCATATAATCTGGTGTTGTTTTTCCTTTGTGGTGGGGATATTGAGTCATGTGTTGTGTGTGTTGTGCAAACGCTTTACACATTGCCTCTGGGATAGGCCTGACTGATCGTGCCAAGCTAACAATGGGGTGAGCAGGGGTTATCTTGGACGTGTAACTCCCTTGACCTGACTAGAGTGGGTAGGTTCTGCCTGGCTGAGGTGCATACCCTAGCCTACCAGAAACCCCATTTCTAACAATATGTATTTATTATTCAGAAACATTACTAAATTGATCAACTTAACAACTTTTGTTATATTGAATTTAGACTAGCTAAAACCAATAACGACCTACTGTGCATAAAGGGCATATGTCAAGAGCATGTTTTAAATCTTGTGTACCTCCCTGGCACAAGTCATAGAGGTTGTTTTAAAACATTCATTAGTCCCTTCCATAAACACGTTGCACCATCTAAAGGAGTATAAGACTATAATCGGTCTTACTACATTTGCAGGAGTACCCAGCAAGCACTATTTCCTCCAAAGGGTCAGTCTGTCCACTTTATCAAATGCTGTTGAAAAGTGTATAAAAGCAGTGTACAGAAATGTATTACAATGTATTTACCAATCAAAGTTTGAACAATTGAGATGTTATCTGTAGTGTTTGGGTCTAAAACTGGCTTGTTCATGGGTATTTATGCTTCTAACTGACTTCTTAATGGGGGTAGTAATCTTTCAGAAGTATTCACTGTACACTTCATAGATGCCAACCACACATCTTTAATCTCTATGTTTTTATTTTCCATGTACAATTTAGAGATATGTTCTACCCATACTCCTCCCAGGATTGAAACAGGAGGCAAAGCTGTTTTGGTTCCAATGTGCAATGCAATCAAGTTCCAGAACAGTTGGGAATTTTTGTTAAGTGCTCCCTCCTGAAAGATGAGCCAGTTCCGATGTACTACTTTCCATTTTAAGGCTTGACCAATATTTTTCTTTTTTCTATAGGTCTGAATTTCTTTATTTCTAAAAACTGAAAATTCAATAAACTGATGACGTATAAGTATATTTAATTCTTCCAAGATTTCCTATCAAGGAAGCATTTTGAGATTTCTGACTTCTTATTCAATAACATACTATTTTCATATAATCTATAGTGAGTTCCATCAATGCACCCTTATCCATCATATTCAGCAATTAGATGTACTTGCTTAATCCTATGAAGGTTCCAGAGACCAGAAATTGACTCATTCATATGGTCAGTTGACTGCAAGTTTTAAAATATTTTACCCGGTTTTGGTCCTAACGTAGCTGGGCCATTCCCAACCTCCAGAGACCAAATCAGGATCTGTTGAAGTTGTAAATCTAACACCATATCAACACTCATGTGATCACTACCTCGTTTAAATTGAACATCAGCCTTTTCAAAACAATGAAACAAACCATTACTAGTAATTATATAATCTGTAACTGAAGCTCCTTCACTGCCTCTTCTAGTTGGTGATTCTGTGATGTCTAGATCCACTCTTCCACGCACCCTTAATAGCACTAAGAGACTCTATAAGCAGTCTTCCCCTCTTTCTTGCTTTGTGATTAGAAGAGACAGTAAATTCTGGGATAGTCTGTGCTTTTTCTAGCTCTTTGGTCCTATTTGAACTAAAGCAGCATTGGAAATTTGGATATTGGAGTACCCCATCAGGAGTATACTAAAGTTACTTCCATGCTCTAAGATCTATTCCATTGATTCAAATATCTGGTTCAAAATTAAGTTATTTTGCTGGCCAGGTGGAACATAAACATTAAATAGAAGAAGTGAGGTTCATTGTTGCTTTTCTGCTTTTGGAAAAATATACTGAATGCCTTGTATATTTTTGTGGGAAACTGAGGATATTAAAGTCCCAATTATAATTTGTGGAGAGCAAAATAACAAGACCTCCTTTAGCGTGACATTTATTAACTGTCTGAGCTATGGCATCAATTACAAACAAGCATTTGCAATGCAATGGGTATTGCGTTTGCTCGAGCTAGAGCTGTTAACATAGTAAATTCCTAACTGGACTTTTCTTGCCACTAAAATTGAAAATGAAAAGTAAAACAGTTGACATACGTGAGATGATTCAATGTGCCTTGGCTGCCATGACCGTGAAGGAGAGACACAAAAAGAAAAATAAGTTATCAGTCTCTGCGATGAGTATCAGCAGCCGATATCTAGTCCCTCTGTAGTGTAGTCTGAAGCGCCAACGTTTTAGTCACACACTGTTCTTATTTGGCACCTCTTGCTTACTTGAAGAATGAGCATAACTGTACGGCTCCTATGCTTAGGAAAAAAAAAAAACATTAACATCTGTGAGCTATTCCAAGTAACTCACACATTAGATTAATGTTTGATAAGATTAAGGGCCAGATGTATGACCATTTCATTTTGGGAGTCTCTAATTGCGACCTGCAATTAGAGACTCGCCACCTGAAATGTACAAATGTGTCCCAGACACATTTAGCGATTCCCAGTGGGGTCACAAGGACCTACGTCATCAATATTCATAAGGTAGGTTGCAATTTGCAAACCCATTTGGAGTGGCTGCAACACAAGGATGGTGACCTCCTGGAGACAGCAGGCACACCACCATGTCTGTTACTGCTTTTGAAAAGTTTATTTTCTTTTTTTCAGAGTAGGCAGTGGTCCGTGGACCACTACTTGCTCTGAAAAAATATTTTTACTTCAATTCACAAAGGGAAAGGGGTCCTGTGCGGCCCGTTCCCATTTGCGAATGGGTCATCACCAACTTGAAGTTGGTGGTAACTGCAACTGTTTTACAACCGCATTCACAGTCGCAAAACAGTATTACATGGTCCTCCGACTCGCTATTAGGAAGGGATGCGCTTGGCATGGCCCTTCCTCATAGTGACTCACAAAAACATTTTGCGATTCGGTAATGGATTACCAAATCGCAAAATGGGATCTGTACATCCAGAAATGTTTTTGTCTGGTTGCAAATGGCCTAATTCTGCGAATTAGGTCGTGTGCGACCAGCAAAAAGCATTGTACATCTGGCCCCCTATGTAGTGTGATGGCAGTAACATGCATTGAGTAGTATTTGGACAAAAAACAAGCAATGTATTTGAGATACTGTGCCCAGCTTGTATTGTACTTGGACACTCTGGCCCATATTTCTACTTTTACACGCAAAACTGCGTTAGCACAGTTTTGCGTGTAAAAGTATAGCGCCAACTAGCACCATTCCTGGAAGCCGGCCGGGTGCCATATTTAAGGAATGCCGCTAGCCAGCGGTAATGCCTGGTTAGCGTCACTGTAAATGACACTAACCGGGTGGGGGAGGTATGGGGGAACCGGAGGTTGTGCGCTGAATATTGGAGCTACACTGTTTAGAGGCAAAAAAAATGCCTCTAAGCAGAGTACCGACATTTCCTGGCTCACAACCCCCATGGACATGGCACCTGTCTTAGTAAAGGCAGGAGCCATGCCCACCACCCCAATGGCCATACGCAGGGGAAAATGTCCCCTGGGCATAGCCATTAGGACCAGCACCATGCAGGGGGCTCCAAGTCAGGGTAAAAACAAAAAACAAAAATACTTATTGGGACTTACCTGGGATGGGGTCCCTCATCCAGTGGTCTCCCTTTGGCGTGGGTGACCCTGGAGTCAGGGAAGGGAACCTGTGTGCTCTTTCCATGGTCTCTGACAATGGAAAAAAGAGCCACAGGTCCCCTAACGCGGGCCCTGACCCAGGCGTTAAATAATGGTGCTAAGCAAGCTTAGCGCCATTATTTAAGGCCCCCATCCCCGTGCTAGATTTTAGCATGGGGAATAAACATGGCGCTAAGGCCAGATCATCATTTTCTGGTCGTTAACACCTAACTTGCATCTCATTGACGCAAGGTAGGTTTTCACGTCCAGAAAATGACGTAAACTCTAATACTTTAGCGCTAGACGGGTCTAGTGCCAAAGTGTAACTATGGAGTTAGGTTTGCCCTGAATTAGCGTAAAACAAAATGAGGCTAATTTGGTGCAAAACGGGTATTAATATGGGCCTCAGTGTGGTGTTTAATAAACCAAAATACTTGGCTCCCATAACAAACCTAGGGCTAGGACTACACCAGGGAGTCCAAGATTCCTGATAAAACATGGGTCAGTGTTAGCAAATACAGCTGAGGCCTAGGAATATGAAAAGACATGGAAACCCGATTTAGGAAAGCCCAATAGGGATGGTGCCAATAAGGGGTCTCCAATGGGTAGCTCGAGAGCTACTAGTGGCTTACCAGCAAGCTGCAAGTAGCTCTTTAATATGGAGAACAGTTTAACATATAATTCAGTGAATCTGAAACTTGCCTCACTGCCTTCTGTACTGTGCAGGAGTCCGCACCGCCAAGTCTCACTCAGACACACTTACAATGTGAGCGACAGTATGAAGCCTGCAACAAAACCAATCACCATGCAGCAAAGGCCTTGCTGAAATGGGAGCCGGCACTGTGAGTCATACTCTTTGTAATATCTGGGATGAGAAGAAAGAGCAGAATACCTCAAGTGTGGGACTGGAAGATCTGAAGCTGAAGTGTGCAAACTTAAAACACATAGGCCCTCATTACAACCCTGGCGGTCGGTGTTAAAGCGGCGGTAATACCGCCAACAGGCCGGCGGAAAAAACAATGGGATTATGACCGTGGTGGAAACCGCCAATATAGACAGCCACTTTAACACTCCAACCGCCACAGCGGTACAAACAAACAGCACGGCGGACACCGCCAACAGACAGGCGGGAGACAATGTACCGCCCACCCTATCACAACACGCCTATCCGCCACCTTTTCAGGGGCGGAACCAATGCAAATAAAAACACGGCAGAAACAGTACACAGAAGAGAAATCACTCACCTCCCCACACCCCACGAGGAACCAGGACGCCATGGAGCCCAAATTGCAGATACTGCTGGCGATAGTCTTCTTGCTCCTTTATCAGGAGCTCCAACGACGGCGGTGACGACCACGGTGAGTACTGCACCTAAAACACAGGGGATGGGGAGGGAAAAGAGAGTGACAACCACACGCAACACCCCCACCCCCACCCCCACTCATAACACCATACACACAAATACATGCTGCAACATTACATATATACCCTCCCACCCCCCTGGAAGAAAGCAAGGACAAAAGGAAATGATTTGAACAAATGTAATCATGTGAAATATAATTATCAAAATGCAAAATCCAGTATATACAATTATGTACACCAACTACACAAGTCCAGATAGTGCACCAATCATTGTCAGTGGACTACTGGGCCCAAAATACATGGGCGATTCCTACACATGATACCTGACTCCAAACGGAGAGGACACTGGAGGGGCATCACATAGAAAATATACAGGTACCTCAGGGGAAGGGGAGAGGGGCAGCTCAGCCTGATGAACGCACAACACCACTGCTCCAAGAGGGGATTCCATGCCCACTACTTTATCCTGGGGGAGTGCAAAGCCACTGTCTCTCAAGTCTTTTCAGTGGGTGGTTTGCCCACTGCTTTATCCTGGGGAGTGCAAAGCCACAGTCTCTCAAGTCTTTTCAGTGGGTGGTTTGCCCACTGCTTTATCCTGGGGAGGGGAGTGCAAAGCCACAGTCTCTCAAGTCTCTCCAGTGGGTGGTTTGCCCACTGCTTTATCCTGGGGAGCGCAAAGTCACAGTCTCTCAAGTCTCTCCAGTTGGTGGTTTGCCCACTGCTTTATCCTGGGGAGTGCTAAGCCACAGTCTCTTAAGTCTCTCCAGTGGGTGGTTTGCCCACTGCTTTATCCAGGGGAGTGCAAAGCCACAGTCTCTCAAGTCTCTCCAGTGGGTGGTTTGCCCACTGTTTTATCCTGAGGAGTGCAAAGCCACAGTCTCTCCAGTGGATAACAGTCTCCACTGGTTCTGGAGGGGGCTTTGTGCCCAGAGTGCTTCATCCTGCCAAGGACTGAGGTAATGGATGTGAGTCTACCACTGGTTCTGGAGGGGGCTTGGTGCCCAGAGTGCTTCATCCTGCCAAGGACTGAGGTAGTGGATGTGATACTCCACTGGTTCTGGATTGGGCTTTGTGCCCAGAGTGCTTCATCCTGCCAAGGACTGAGGTAGTGGATGAGGTACTCCACTGGTTCTGGAGGGGGCTTTGTGCCCAGAGTGCTTCATCCTGCCAAGGACTGAGGTAGTAGATGAGATACTCCTCTGATTCTGGAGGGGCTTGGTGCCCAGAGTGCTTCATCCTGCCAAGGACTGAGGTAGTGGATGCCTTTCTCCACTGGTTCTGGAGGGGGCTTTGTGCCCAGAGTTCTTCATCCTGCCAAGGACTGAGGTAGTGGATGAGATACTCCACTGGCTTTGTGCCCAGAGTGCTTCATCCTGCCAAGGACTGAGGTAGTGGATGTGATACTCCACTGGTTCTGGAGGGGGCTTTGTGCCCAGAGTGCTTCATCCTGCCAAGGACTGAGGTAGTGGATGTGATACTCCACTGGTTCTGGAGGGGGCTTTGTGCCCGGAGTGCTTCATCCTGCCAAGGACTGAGGTAGTGGATGTGATACTCCACTGGTTCTGGAGGGGGCTTTGTACCCGGAGTGCTTCATCCTGCCAAGGACTGAGGTAGTGGATGTGATACTCCACTGGTTCTGGAGGGGGCTTGGTGCCCAGAGTGCTTCATACTGCCAAGGACTGAGGTAATGGATGCCTTTCTCTACTGGTTCTGGAGGGGGCTTTGTGCCCAGAGTGCTTCACCCTGCCAAGGACTGAGGAAGTAGATGTGATACTCCACTGGTTCTGGAGGGGGCTTGGTGCCCAGAGTGATTCATCCTACCAAGGACTGAGGTAGTGGATGCCTTTCTCCACGTGCAGTGTGGCCGGAACAATACACTCACCTGGGTGTGTGTGCCACGAGATTGCCAAGGCACAGGTAGCATGATACGGCATGTAGGCAGAGACACACCCCACACTGCTGCGGCTTCACATTCCATATGCAGGTGACAACTGTGATGAAAGTGATGCTTCATGGAAGCTGCCCAGGGTCCTGGAACTCACCACCAGCCTTGGACGACTGACCACTGGGGATGGTAGCCATATCTGCGGTGGTGCCACTGTCTGAGGATGTCGCGGGGCCGCTGGCGGTGCTTGCGGCGGTGTCAGTCGCGGCGGTGCTTGCGGCGGTGTCAGTCGCGGCAGTGCTGCCTGCGGGGTCTGTGGCGGCAGTGCTGGCTGCGGGGTCTGTGGCGGCGGTGCTGGCTGCGGGGTCTGTGTCGGCGGTGCTGGCTGCGGGGTCTGTGGTGGCAGTGCTGGTGGCAGGGTCTGTGGCGGCGGTGCTGGCTGCGGGGTCTGTGGCGGCGGTGCTGGCGGCGGGGTCTGTGGCGGTGCAGATGGTGGTGCAGGTGGCGGTGTTCTCTGCCGTACAGGTTGGCATTGATGTGGACAGAAGGTGTGACACTGGTCCCTCAGTCGGTGCCACCATGTCCTCTCCTGACCTGCCCTTCAGTTTTTGGCCCTTCCCCACATTTGATGGTGGCGCAGCTATCTTGCCACTATCCTCTTTCGTTTGCCCTGACCCCTTGGTGGCAGGTGTTTTCGGCTTCTCCCTTCAGGATGTGGGTACCTTTTTCACCTTGGCAGGTGGCGGAATGTCCTTGCCCTCGCTCCGTGGCACACTGGCAGCCCTGAAGGTTGGCGCACTCCATGACCCCGCAGTTGCTGGCACCACTGTGCCTGGGGTGTGGTGGCTGAGGTGCTGGGCTGGGACCTGGAAAGCCCTAGGGGAAGGACGGGGGGTAGGTGTAGGGAAGAGGTCAATGTAAGCCAGGAAAAGTTTTTTAGACACACTGGGACGGGTAGATGAGGGGGTTTGGGAGTGGAGGTAGAGGTAGTGGTTGTAGAAGGCGTACGTCTGCTGAATTTGGGTGAAGGTGCATGGGCTGGAGGCTGTTGTGAGGTGGATGGCTGTTGGGTGGGTGTGTGCCTGTGTTTGTGTACTTTGGGAGGAGGGCTCACAGACACACTGGTAGAGGACACTGGGGATGTGCGAATGATAGTGGGGGGGGTGAGTGCACGTGAGCGGTGTGTGGTGATGAGCGTGCTGGTGATGGACGTAGTGGCTGAGGATGTAGTGCATGCAGGTGTGAGTGGAGACGAGACTGGGAGGAAGGAGGGAGATGTGGAGGAGGGGGACACAGTGTAGGCTGTGGATGTTGGTATTTGTGCATGGGTATGATGCTTGTGTGAGTGCCTGTGGGATGTGTTATGGTCATGTTTGCCTGAGCCACTCTTGTGTGTTGATGTGTGTGCATGCTGGTCTGATGGTGTGCTTGGGATAGGCTGAGGTACAGGGGATTGGGTCTGGGTGGAGGAAGTTGGAGGGGGGAGGCTGGACACAGGGACAATGGCTGACATCAGTGCTGAGGGCAGAGCCTGAAATGCTCTCTGTTGGGCTGCCTGGCCAGTATGAATGCCCTCCAGGTATGCATTTGTTTGTTGCAAATGCCTCCAACACCCTGGATGGCATTCAGAATGGTAGACTACCCAACAGTAAGGGATCTCAGGAGGTCAATAGCCTCCTCACTGAGGGCAGCAGGGCTGACTGGGGAAGGGCCTGAGGTGCCCAGGGCGAAGGAGATGCCCACCCTCCTGGGTGAGCAGGCACAGGACACACGCTGAGGGGCTGCTGGGAGGGCGGTGCTGGTAGGGGGGGTGGCGGCTGTACCTATTGATGCAGGAGGCACAGAAGGGCCCACCATGGCAAGGGAGCTCCCATCAGGTGAGGAGTCGCTGTCACTTGTCTCTGCTCCTGTCCCCGCAGAGGAGCTCCCCTCGCACTCCGTCCCACTGGTGGCTTCAGACTCCGTTGTTTCACCCTCCAGGGCCAAGTGGGATGCAGCTCCCTCCTGCTCCGGTGCTAATGCTCCTCGGCCTGATGATGCTATTGCACACAAGAACAGGGAGACCATAAAAAGGGGGGGGGGGGAGACAGGAGAAAGACATGTTCAGTGCATGCAACACCACTACCGCTGGCAGACACAACAGACACAGCAGCCCTCTGCACTACGCCATGCACTTATAGTTCCTAGATTAATCACATGCCCATGGGGTACAAGGCCTAAGCCCGATTGCTGCACACCTGGAAGTCACAGGAGCCTGACTAGGTGTAGATGGCACTAACTACTATTTGGGTTGGGGAGCCACTGAGCCTGCCTCACAAGGGACCTTGCCTCCCAAGCTCGCCCTGGCCTAGGGGAACCCACTGCCCACCTGCCCCACCCAGACACAGAGTCAGCTGAATGAGACTGTACTCAACCCTTGTGGCTGCTGTGATGCGCCCATCCAACTCCGGATATGCCACCACCAGGATCTGGAACATCAGGGGGGTCATGGTGCGACGGGCCCCCTCCCACGTTGGGAGGCCATCCCCAGCTGGGCCTCCGCCGTCTTCTTGCTCCAGCGGCTCAGGTCCTCCAATCTTTTACAGCAGTGGGTGCTCTGTCTGTGGTGGACCCCCAGGGTCTGGACATCCTTGGCGATTGCATGCCAAATAGCCTTCTTCTGGTGGGTGCTGACCTAGAGGAATAGTACCGGGGGAAAGGAAAATCTTTGCACGTCCGGACCATCATACTCATATGCCCACGTTCCCACCCTTGCCCTGATGCACATACACTCACCGACCCCACATGCAGGCCTCAGTCCCTCCCTATTTATCTTCCATCCACACCACTCCAAACAGGCATTGCCCATGCAGCATGCTCACAGTGTACTCACCTGTTTGTCTGGAGAACCGTACAGTTGTGTTTACTGGGGGAGGACCCCATCCACTAGTTTTTCCAACTCCTCTGAAGTGAAGGCAGGGACCCTTTCCCCAGGCACATGAGCCATCGTCGCTTCCAGACTGAGGTCACAGCAGCACTTGCAGTGTAGGTCCTCTCCTGTTGAAGGTCAGGTATCAAGTGAGTGAGCAGACAGAAAATGGCGGTCATGTCCGCGGCGGTGCGTACCATCAGCGCCGGCATACATCGTCATTGGTTCTTCGGACCCATAGGGTCCAATGTTAACCAATGCTGTATTGCGTCGTGCTCTTCGACCGTCCACCGCGACGGTGTACAACACCAGTGCAGTTACCTCATATCCCCTTGTCCCACCTTACAGGTCACACAGCCGCCATTTCAGGGTCAACATGGCATTAATATTAACTGCGTCACATCAATGTAGGCCTCTCATCCATAGGGCACGTCAGCTGGGGCAGGTGATGAGATGGCGGCATCCTCCGGTGTACAGACCACTGGTGGACCTGTCGACAATGGAAGAGAGACACATAATAGTCACCTACAGACTTGATCGTGCAACAATTCATGAACCTTGTGCCCAGTTGGAGCCAGACCAGATGTCAGCTATCCACCATCCCACAGGAATCCCCCCTCTACTGCAGGTCCTGTCAGTACTCCATTTCCTGGCAAGTGGTTCCTTTCAAACAACAGTGGTCATTACATCAGGGATGTCCCAGCCAATGTTCTCTAACGTGTTGTCCAGAGTGTTGTCTGCCCTGCTGAAACACATGCGCAGCTACATCGTATTCCTTCAGGTGGAGGATTTGCCCACAGTGAAAGGTGACTTCTATGCCCTGGGACATATCCCCAACATCATAGGTGCCAATGATAGGACCCATGTGGCATTGGCACCCCCCGCAGGAGTGAACAGGTGTACAGAAACCGGAAGAGCTGCCATTCTATGAATGTGCAGATGGTGTGTTTGGCAGACCAGTACATCTCCCATGTGAATGCCACATTTCCTGGCTCAGTGCATGATGCTTACATTTTGAGGAATAGCAGCATCCCTTATGTTATGGGGCAACTCCAGAGGCACCGTGTGTGGCTAATAGGTGAGGACAAGGACCCTGTACAGTGTGAATAGGTGTATGGGTCTGGGGTTGTCCCTAAGGGTTAGTGTGTGTCTAACAGTTGTCCCTCCATATTTGCAGGTGACTCTGGTTACCCCAACCTGTCATGGCTACTGACCCCAGTGAGAAATCCCGGGACAAAGGCAGAGGTACGCTACAATGAGGCACATGGGTGAACTAGGAGGGTGATAAAATGCACCTTCGGCCTTCCTGAAGGCCAGATTCTGGTGCCTCCATATGACAGGCTGGCCTACTGTATGCTTCACAACTTGGCTTTGCGACGCCAAGTGCCTTTTCTGCAGGAGGATGGGCCAACTAGTGGTCTTGAGGCAGCTGAGGAGCCTGTGGACAATGAAGAAGAGGAGGCAGAAGAAGAGGATATCGACAACAGATATAACATAATCATGCAATACTTCCAGTGAGACACATGTAAGAAGATGTCACTGCCTCCCACATCTCATACTACTGTTGGAGCTAGCATCAGTCTGTCATTTTCACTCAGTGTATGGACCCTGACTTGTCACTTTGCCTTTCCATTTCACAGATGTGGGTCCCACTTTGTGCCCTCTGCAATGTTTCCTCCAGCCCTACAGCTGTGTTACATCGGTATGTGCACAAGTAAATTGACATTGCTATATTCCATGGTTATTGCAATTACACGTTTGTGAAAGCACAGACTGACTTCAGATTGTTTGGTGATTGAAGTGTGTTTATTTCTGTGCAAATAAGTGGAGGGGGTTGTAAAATGGGCAGCGGTGATGGTGGAGGAATGTCCATGGCAGAGTCCAGTCTATTTGTTTCACAGGTGCATTGTCCAAAGGGGCATAGGTAGTGGAGCAATTGCAGTTTAAGGATGGTCAGGGTGACAAAGTGGGACAGAAGGGTGACATTTAGGGGGGTCTCATTTCCTGGCGTGGGTCTTGGCAATGTGATCCTGCATCTCAGGGACTGTTTGTGGGGTGGTTCTCCATCTGCAGGGGTGGGGTGGGGTGCTGGTGTCATGTTCCTGTTGTGGTGTGTCCACTAGCGCCGGCGGAGGTGGAAGGCTGTTCATCGTCCAGGCTAGTGTCAGGGGCCCCTTGTTGTGCCACAGTGTCCCTCCTGGTGTTGACAAGGTCTTACAGCACCCCTGCAATGGTGACCAGGGTGTTGTTTATGGACTTCAGGTCCTCCCTGACCCCCAGATAGTGTTCCTCCTGCAGCCGCTGGGTCTCCTGAAACTTGGCCAGTACCATTGCCATCGTCTCCTGGGAATGATGGTAAGCTCCCATGATGTTGTAGAGTGCCTCGTGGAGAGTGGATTCCCTGGGCCTGTCCTCCCCCTGTCGCACAGCAGTCCTCCCAGTTTCCCTGTTTTCCTTAGCCTCTGTCCCCTGAACCGTGTGCCCACTGCCCCCAGGTACCTGATTTTCTTGGGTTGGTGGGTTTGCCTGGGTTCCCTGTAGTAGTGGACACACTGCTGATTGACGTGTCCTGGGGACAGAGAGATGGGCCTGCTGGGTGGGTACTGTGCTGGTGTTTCCTGAGGGGGGAGGGTCTGTGGTGGCTTGTGACAGTGTCAGGGGAACCAACTGTCCCGAGGTCTCTGATGGGCCGGGCTGGTAATCTTGATCCAGTTATACAGAGCTGCTGTCATCACTATTGGTCTCTTCTGTGGGGGGACTGGATATGTCTGGTACCTCCTGTCTGGTGATGTTGGGTTGGGGTCCTGCACAAAAGATTCACTTTTGCTGGGTACTAGTGAGGGATTCAGAGGAGGAGGTAAGGGGAGTGGGAGAACCAATAATGATTTTTGGACTGGGTGCTAGAGGCGCTAAAGACTGTGATGATTGGTATGTGACAAAGTGATGTAATAGTGTTTTTTTTTTTTTTTTGTGTCTTGAGAGAACATGCTGATTGAGGGAAGAAGCGAAGGGAAGGTGACCTCTACTGTTGCAGGTATCACACACACACCCACCAGCAATTTTGTGACTGTCTACATAGGCCAGTGTTGCAGAGAGACAGTTTAGCCAGTAGCAGAGATGGCATCTCGTTGGATGACTGCTGCTCAAACCCTAACTCAGGTTATAGAGGACAGTTCTGACATAGGATCAAAGACTAAGGGGGTCATTCTGACCCTGGCGGTCATGGACCGCCAGGGCCAGCGACCGCGGGAGCACCGCCAACAGGCTGGCGGTGCTCCCATGGGCATTCTGACCGCGGCGGTACAGCCGCGGTCAGAAACGGGAAACCGGCGGTGTCCCGCCGTTTTCCCGCTGCCCAAGGGAATCCTCCATGGTGGCGCTGCAAGCAGCGCCACCATGGGGATTCCGACCCCCTTACCGCCAGCCTGGCTCTGGCGGTTTTGACCACCAGAACCTGGCTGGCGGTAACGGGTGTCGTGGGCCCCCTAACAGGGCCCCACCAAGATTTTCAGTGTCTGCCAAGCAGACACTGAAAATCGCGACGGGTGCAATGGCACCCGTCGCACCCCTTCCACTCCGCCGGCTCCATTCGGAGCCGGCATCCTCATGGAAGGGGGTTTCCCGCTGGGCTGGCGGACGGCCTTCTGGCGGTCGCCCGCCAGCCCAGCGGGAAACTCAGAATGGCCGCCGCGGTCATATGACCGCGGTGCGGTCATTCGGCGGCTCCCGCCGGCCCTGCGGTTACCCCCTAAGACAGCAAATACTGAGACAGCATCTGAGGGATGGGGCAATGGCACAGACTCTGGGAGTGATTTTTCAGTTGGAGGAGTCCCATTTGATAACTCCTTTTCCAGCGATTATGAGGGAGGTGATGAGGACAGTCCTGCCGTCCCTTTGCGAGCACAGTCTGTGCAGCAGGACATTTGTGGGTTAGCCCAACCCAGAGAGCAGGTGCATGCGGTGGCAAGCACAGAGAGTGGTCTCTTGGGAGCTCCCCAATTTAGTTCAGCCCAAAATTCCTACCGCCCAAATCGTATTGTGGAGACATCAAAATTATCTATCACAAAACAAACTAGTTTTGTAAGACAGGCACCTGTGTTTTTGGTCCTGGGCTCGGCGGCCACACAGGGAAACATGCCAAACCCAGACATTACTGGAAGGTGTAACTTGTGTGGAATCCACACAGTTTTCTTACCCAGAATTCCTTGCAAAGCTGAAATGTTGAATAAAAACTATTTTTTTTCTTGCATTTCTGTCACACAAACTACAGGAATATGCTGGTATCAACAAAGTTCCTACCAGACAGTGTTTCTCCACCTGTTTTGAATAAAACGCTACCCCACGTGAGTGCCTGTACCTAGTGCCTGGGTCAGGGATGGATTACCGCATGATCAACAGTTGCCCTCATGTAAGGACCAACATTGACCGTTGTGTGATCTATTCCTGTTGCGGGCACTAGGCCTACCCACACAAGTGAGGTAACATTTTTATCGGGAGACCTGCAGGAATCCTGGGTGGAAGGAAATTTGTGGCTCCTCTCAGATTCTAGAACTATCTATCACCGAAATGTGAGCAGAAAGTGTTTTTTTGCCAAATATTGAGGTTTGCAAAGGATTCTGGGTAACATAACCTAGTGAGAGTGCCACAAGTTATTCCATCCTGGGCTTCCCTAGGTGTCTAGTTTAAAAAAATGCACAGGTTTGGTAGGTTTTGTCCTAGGTGCCGGCTGAGCTAGAGGCCAAAATCCACAGCTAGGCACTTTGCAAAAAACAGCTCTGTTTTGATGTGTCCACGTTGTGTTTTGGGGCATTTCCTGTCGCAGGCACTAGGCCTACCTATACAAGTGAGGTACCATTTTTATCAAGAGACTTAGGGGAACGCTGGGTGGAAGGAAATTTGTGGCTCCTCTCAAATTCCAGAACTTTCTGTCACCGAAATATGAGGAAAAAGTGTTTTTTTGGCCAAACTCTGAGGTTTGCAAAGGATTCTGGGTAACAGCACCTAATGAGAGCCCCACAAGTCACCCCATCTTGGATTGTCCTAGGAGTCTAGTTTTCAAAGGTGCACAGGTTTGGTAGGTTTTCTTAGGTGCTGGCTGAGCTAGAGGCCAAAATTCACAGCTAGGGACTTTCCCAAAAACACGTCAGTGTTCAATGTAAAAATGTGATGCGGCCATTTTGCGTTTCCTGTCACAGGCAATAGGCCTACCCACGCAAGTGAGGTACCATTTTTATCAAGAGACTTGGGGGAACACAGAATAGCAGATCAAGTGTTATTGCCCCTTGTCTTTCTCTACATGTGTAAAAAAGACGTCTATTTGAGAAATGCCCTGTAATTCACATGCTAGTATGGGCACCCTGGAATTCAGAGATGTGCAAATAATCACTGCTTCTCAACACCTTATCTTGTGCCCATTTTGGAAATACAAAGGTTTTCTTGATACCTGTTTTTCACTCTTTATATTTCAGCAAATGAATTGCTGTATACCGGTATAGAATATAAACCCATTGTAAGGTGCAGCTCATTTATTGGCTCTGGGTACCTAGGGTTCTTGATGAACCTACAAGCCCTAAATATGCCCACAACCAGAAGAGTCCAGCAGATGTAACGGTATATTGCTTTAAAAAATCTGACATCGCAGGAAAAAGTTACGGAGTAAAACATGGAGAAAAATGGCTGGTTTTTACCACAATTTCATTTTTTTTTTTATTTCAGCTGTTATTTTCTGTAGGAAAACCTTGTAGGATCTACACAAATGACCCCTTGCTGAATTCACAGTTTTGTCTACCTTTCAGAAATGTTTAGCTTTCTGGGATCCAGCATTGGTTTCACACCCATTTCTGTCATTAACTGGAAAGAGGCAGAAAGCACAAAAAATAGTAAAAATGGGGTATGTCCCAGTAAAATGCCAAAATTGTATTGAAAAATATGTTTTTCCGACATGAGTTTGCCTGTTCCTGAAAGTTGGGAAGATGGTGATTTTAGCCACGCAAACCCTTTGTTGGTGCCATTTTCAGGGAAAGCACCACAAGCCTTCTTCTGCAGACCTTTCTTCCCATTTTTTGAAAAAATGAAATTTTCGCTTTCTTTGTTTCCTCCATGGGAACCGACAAACTCTGGGTATCTTTAGAATTCCTAGGATGTGGGAAAAAAAGGAACACACATTTGGCGTGGATAACTTATGAGGACAAAACGTTATGAAGGGCTATGTGAGAACTACCCAAATAGCCAAAAAAGGACTCATTACTTGGTGGGGGGAGGAGGGAAAGCCCAGCAACTAAGGTGTTAAACAGAGCCAGTGTGTTACCTTACAGTCATCTCAACGTCTTCCAACATACAGGTATTTTGTGAGTATGTTTGAAAGACATTGTAAAGATTTTAAAAACTACAACAAGAGCGTTCTGGTTAAGGTGATAAGGCCACTCTAGTGGGGCTTACCTCGCAAGCTCCCAGTGCTTTGCTAGTTAATAGCACCTGAAGGATACAAAATTATATGATTAACAACTGCCACAAAATGTGGCCAAATCCTTGGAAGAAAACATATTTTAGCTCTGGTTAGGTGACTGTGGGCAACTGCAGTATCCAGAGCTCATCAAAATATAAGTGATACACTGTTCCAACCATGAAGAACGGAAACTAGTGACACGGGTCCTAAATTTTTTGAGTATATGAGCACAGCAGCGTAGCTGTGGGATTATTACTATCTTTCAAAACACCCTTAATATGGATAATTTTCAGGGGCTGAGTTTTGACGACGAAATAGTATCTGCTATTTTACAGACCCCTTCTATTTTGGGAAACGACGGCGCTGGACCCTCGGGTCCATCCAAAGAAGAGTGGGACAAGTTGTCTGCACTCAAAAGAGACCTTATTAAAACCGTCTTACACGGCACGATTATGACCGAATATCTGAGGGCAAATATAGCCCCCAATGGTCTTCTCGTTTCAAATATGCCCAGGATTTTCTTGCAAGATTTAGCCTTCAGAAAAGACTGGGCTCAGGTAGCATGGAAATGCACCAGAGATTGGCTGGTGCTCATTATCAATACTTCCAAACGTTTGGCTGATTCCATCACGGTACAAATTACACTCATGGAAGGCGCTCTTAAAACTACAGTTTCACTGGCTGCTTTTAAGAGTCGATTAGCAGAAATCAACTCTGAACTTAATGACAACAGGGAGTTCTTAACTCAACAGAAAATCACGAAGTTACAAAAAGACATTGCGAGGTTCAGCCGTGAAAAAGTCTACCCTTACATCACAGATGATTTTACTACTGAGACACATTCCTTTTCTTCTGATGAATCCTCTGCATCAAGAAAGAAACCACGGAAATACAGCAATAGCTCCTCATCCGATGGTTGGAGTACGGATGATGACGGGACTCATCCATTTTACCACTACCCCAGTACCCTCCTGGACAACCCTTAGCATGGCAACAACCATTTCCATTTTATCAACCTCGCCCCATGCTCCCATACCTGCCTTTTTTAGGCCGCGGCCGGGGCAGGGGAAGAGGCAGAAGGGTACACTGGGCCCAGGACGAACCACAAATGATAACCCGCAGTCAAGGGAAGAATCCACCGAATCGGATCTAGTGGTAAACCTATCATCACGATCACTTTCCCCTATTGAACTACAGGTCCTGAATAAAGGGTTAGGTTTTGTCCCGACACCGAGAGAGGACCCTTTCCGCCTCCACTGTGAAATGTCCCATCTCTTCCGGAAGATTAGACTGCAATTTTTCTTTGATGATAGATCTCATTCTGACCAGCCCATAGACACGGGCCTCCGCAAACCATCTACTTTCATGCCCCCTACCTCCTCCATGCCCTGCGAGGTACTAGCATTTGAAAAAGCAGTATCAAGTGACTTGGCTTCTTTACAACCAAAACTGAGTTTTTCCAACATCTCCAATGTAGAAAGAGATGCCCTGAAAGCACTATCCACAGACACGAGTATTGTCATTAAACCTGCGGATAAAGGGGGAGCCACTGTCATAATCAATTCCTCCGACTACAGACAGGAATGCCTGCGTTTACTGGGGGACTCTACTTATTACACGCAGATCAATACCGACCCAACTAAGAGATTACAAACCGAAATACGAGGCATGATTGAGGAAGCCCTAGGAAATACATGGATCTCACGCAAGGAGGCCGCATTTCTGGATACTACTAGCCCGCGTAGCCCCTATTTCTACTGCCTCCCCAAGATTCACAAGGGCAAGATACCTCCCCCGGGGCGTCCTATAGTCTCCGGTATAGGGTCCGTCCTGGAACCCCTTTCCACCTTTTGTGAGAAATTCTTACAACCGATTGTCCAGACATCTTTCACGTATCTGAAGGACACCAAAGACGTCCTCAACTTGATTGCAATCATCAACTCAACTACTGAAGTTCACGCCCTTATCACTCTGGATGTTGAAGCCCTATACACGAATATCCCACAGGAGGCTACTCTAGAAGTTGTGGAAACTGCCCTTCATTCGGTTGATCAGACACTTACTTCTCCTGTACATTTTATCATGCACTGTGCATCTCTCGCCTTGAAAGAAAATTTCTTCCAGTTCGAGGATCTCCTTTTTCATCAAACTCGCAGCACATCAATGGGTAGCACCTTTGCCCCGAGTCTTGCGTGTCTGTATATGTTTGACTTTGAATCACGGTTCATACTTCCTGACACCAACCCCTTTCATACCAACATAAAACTCGGGCGCAGGTATATTGATGACATTTTGATCGTGTGGCAAGGTGCCCTTTCGGAGGTACAAGCATTCACTACCTGGATTAATACATTGAACCCCTTTTCGAAATTCACATCCTCTGTCTCTGACACAGAGATACCCTTTCTGGACCTCATGATTTGCATAGAGGATGGGAAACTATATACTCATACTTACCATAAAACTACAGACCGCAATAGTCTCCTCATGTATGAGAGTCACCACCCCAAGGCACTGAGAGACAACCTACCCTATGGCCAGTTCCTCCGACTGCGACGGAACTGTAGTACTACACGCATGTTCAATTCCCAAGCTAATGACCTGACCAACAAACTTGGTAATTGCCATTATCCAGATAAGGTGGTGAGGGCAGCCTACAAACGGGCCAAGTCCTGCGACAGAGACAATTTACTATCTACCACTTCACAGGACCTAGACACTAAACTGACTTGTGTATCGACTTTCACTCCTCTCTCCAACTCCATTAAAAAAGTTGTGAATAAGAGATGGTCCATTCTATGTAGTGGTGGTGCACAGATTCCAAAACATCTGTTTGCTTTTAAACGCACCACAAATGTTAAGGATTTACTCGTCCATACCAGACCCCGTCCTACCCATGCACTCCCATATTCACAAACGCTATGGGGTATCCCACCTGTGGCCGGTCACTTCCCGTGTGGTACCTGTAATGCATGCGCCCTCACCAAACGGTTAAAATCCATCGAATTTGATTCAATAGGCCTATGGCAACTAGTCAAACACACGAATTGCAACACAAAGAATTGTGTTTATATGATTACTTGCCCCTGTAATTTACAATATATAGGGATGACCACAAGAGCAGTGAAACTTAGAATTAATGAACACCGCAGCAACATCAGATGTGGTCGCGCCACTACTAAACTGGCCCTACACTTTCTTGACAGGAGACATAGCCCTGATGATATGTGGTGGGTTGTCCTGCAAATTGACTCACGTAACACATCAAACTCTCTTTTTTAGTTAGAACAACGATGGGTGTTTAAGCTACGCACTCATGTTAAAGGGTTGAATGATGACATTCCCTGGAATTGTCTAACCAAGTAATTCACCCATGTACCTCTAGACTAGTGTAGTCATAATTCCTGATTTTTACTAGTTCACCTTTTTGACATTAGATCTTTATTATCCCCCACTCCATATTCTGGCCTCTTGACCTTAGATTGGCTTGGAGTGTTAATTTGGCCTTTTTTCTTAATGAAGATGTGATTTACTCTTGGTCTTTTTGACAAATGATCTGCTTTTCTGGCCCCCATGTTACCACCTGCCTACGTGGGTGTCACTATTTATCTTACGAGTCCTTGTCTATTTCTTTCTTTTCCCAGGGACTCCATTTGGAGTCCTTTCTCACTGTTTAGCATTGTCAGACTAACGCACAGGCGTTGCCTGACTGCCTGACCTTGCCTTGCACCGGAAACACTAATCCTTTGTTTCCTATACGCTGTGCTTATTAACGTCCCGATCCGGGTTCCTTTACACTTCAGGAACTACGGACTGGGGTAGGTTGCCGCCTGGCCAGAGCAGCTCCAACAAGTAAGTGCTGCGCCGCATTCTCCTTTGAAGTTCTGAGTCCCGCTTTCCCGGGACTCGGCTTGAAACGCGTACCTGTTTATTGTTGTTCTCCCATTCAGAGGCAATGCATATACAATCCTCTCTCCCGCCAGCACCCTACGATTTTCTATCTTTTGCCTGGCTATCAATGGATATTACGAGGAACTGTATTTACCCAAGAGACACGTTAGGACCCCCATTTTAATTTTTAATTTCTGCAGGGATCTGCGCTTAGCACTTGACCGATTGTATACCCTTGTGGTTGCGCAGATTTTTGCTGCTTTTTGCTCTCCCGATTGTTCAGCCATATCGCAAGTACAGAGCTTTTTGCTGTAATAATTTTCCTGCTATTTACATTGGTCTTTAGGGACTCTTTGTCCCTTATTACTGATTACCAGCTAGTCTACTGTGACACAGAATTCATTGTTGTACTGGTCACGTTTGGATCATCTTGGTCTCTGTGACATTTCCAAATAGGAACCTGTTACCATTACACAATAGACCTCCATGTTACTATGCACGCGAGGTACCTGGATACCTAATTTGGTACTTTACCTTTTATTTTTCACTTTTCCATATCTCCCTTTTAGAAGTCATTTAGCGCTGGACCATTGATCTTTGTGTTCCTAGGAAGCTCGTCTTCTAATTTAGGACGGTAAGCTTGCACTACGAGCATATGCATGTGTGTTGTTCACGAGTTAACACTTTCACTGTACAGCACGGTCGCCTTCTTTCCCACGATACACATAAGTCATGATTCGCCCTTACCTTTGTTTAACCCGTGTACTTCTTTTTGCAGGGCGACAGTTAGGAATTATCGGTTCCGTATTTATGTAAGTGATTGTTACTTCTCCCAGGTATTTTCTGGCCTTCAGTAACTTGTACACTTTGTATGGAAACATATGTGGCCCTTATCATTTAGGAGATACACATAGTCATTTAAGGTCCTGATGAAGCATCACTGGATCCGTTTGGACCACCAGGATGCGAAACCTGTTGACCCATGAGAGGGTAGGCTTTGGAGAATCCCCAGACTCCTCCCTTTGATATATTTTTCTCTATAGAGTGATTGATCTTAATTTCTTTATTCACTCTTCTGACTGTACTTTTTAACCTTGGCCCTGACCGTCCATCTGGTCTAATAAAACTATTGTCTCAGTGGCGGTTTTGAGAGTCAATTTTAAACCACGTTCTCTTTTGATCTCCGTTGACACTTCTTTCACCTTTGGGGTCACGGCACCACCATACAAAAAGATCTCCGGCAAAGAGCCCCCCCACCAGGGGTGGTGCCCGGCAGACATTGCAGTGCCGGTCTGACGAGGAGCAGTGCCAATGATGAAGCATGACATCCTATGGATGTGTGAGGCATCTTGCTCCTAGAATTTAGGACCTGTGTCACTAGTTTCCGTTCTTCATGGTTGGAACAGTGTATCACTTATATTTTGATGTATCCACTAGGAAGATATACACTGGACCATAATTCCTCCTGATCCCTCTTTTTTTTGAGTATCCAGAGCTCACACACGTTCCCTTTCCTTGCATGAAAGCAACCTCTCTAAAAGGACATTACTGGGAGCAACCCGTCAAGACCACTGAAACATTTCGACAGGATAATTTAATTTAGATCTTTTTCCTCAATCTCGGGAAGGGCTAGCGTAGATCCACGGGGGTTAACCTCAAAACGAGTCCCTCTCTTCAGAAAAATAATTAGTCCTAAATCAGGCTTGAGTGCATTTTAATAGCCTTGACTCCTCTTTCCTTCCTGTAAATAAAGTACCATCACTCCACAGGGATAAGAATACAAGGCAGAGCAAAGGATAAGGATACGTTCTGTTCTAGAAGCTGTAGAATTCTACAGCAGGAACACAGCCCGAGGGTCAGCAACAAGAGGGCACTATATTTGGGGGCATTATGAAAAACAGAACTGACCAGAAACACAAAAACTAAAAGAAAACAAATGCAGCGCATTCGCGCTATGTAAAATGCAGCGCAATCATGCTGAAATTGAAAACGGAATAACTGAGCGCGATCGCGTTATGTAAACCCCAGCACGATCTCTCAGTGTGGAAAATTAACAGACAAAGTAGTCCAGAAACCATGCTGAAAACATGGAGCCTTATATGTTTTCAGTAGTTGGCTGGTGTGCTCACAGAGGGCTAAACACCAGAAAAGGCATGACACATGCATGCCTTTCACAATGAAAGCAAGTGGATTTCAAAAGACAAGCCCACGAACAAATGAAAGTGACTGATGTGACATGGGTGTGGTTAGAAGCCCAAAGAGAGATTACAACAAGGGACGGAGTGCTTTGCGCTTGCCCCTGAAAATGAGCATAGGGTCATTTTATGGGTGAAACAAGTTTCCTTTGAAGCAAATTATTGATGGTTTAAACTAGCTATAAATTCAATTTCTCTTCACAAACGCCAGCTAAATTCTAGGAAGCAACTGACAAATGATTGCCAAAAAGGTAATTTGGAGAGATTGTTGGATTTGTTTTCATTAATCATTCCAGCATGCCATGACCAAGATTTTTCCACTTCTGGATTCGCAGGAAATTGTTATTCTCGGTTTCTAATTAGTCTGCTATTTGAATTAGCTCGTATATTCAGAGAATTAGAAGGACCCTCATTACTAGTGCAGTCGGCTGTATCTGCTTGCTGAGCCCTACTGAATGGATCCTTAACAGACAGAGAGAAGATAAGTGTACTTTTGGAAGATTTGAATGAAGAATTCAGCAAACATCAATGCCATTTTTAAGAAGAGTGTCACATTCTTTTATAATTATTGTTGGTATCACATTTGACCAACATTTAACCCGCACACTGGTCTGATCTTGTTTTACTGGAAAAGAGACTCATTTTATTTCTCCTGAAGAAAGTGTTTGAAGTTTTAAGTAAATCTGCAGAAGCTTAGAATTATTTGTCTATTTATTACACCACAGCTCTTCTACCTCACCATCTCTCTTTACCCCTCTTTCATCACATATTAACGTCTCTCTACCCCTATTTCTTCTCTCAATTGCTACTTTCTCTTTCTCTTCTCTCTCTAGCTCACCTCTTTCATTACACTTTTATGGCCCTCTACCAATCATCCTTTCATCCTGACATGTAGCCATCATTTCACCCTTCCATACATTCATTCTTTCACCATTTCATCCTACCTCTTACCCTTTTTCGTTCTTGCCTTCCACATTTCATTCCTTCATGTACCACTTCCTTCCTACTCCTTTACTTTATTCCCTCTTTTGATCTACCTGACATTTTACTCTCATACTTAGTTTTGCTTTCTTTTCTTTCTTTTTCATGCTCACTAGTTTTCAATTTGTGTCCCTCTCTCTGTTTTCTCTTGGTGTGGCATCAGTTGTGCTCCAACTCATAGAAAGGATGAAATCCTGTAGTTTGGGCTTGTTGCTACCACAACGTGTTAGTTCAAGCCAAGATCTTGCTGCCAGTGCCTACCACCAATGCGGAGCCCCAGTCAACTGGATTCTTTATGCTATAGCGACCACCAGCAATGACCGGCAACACAAGATATGGACTTCGTGCTACAGCATCGATAACCCGCAGTGACTGCCAACAGGAATTTCTAGCAGCAACAGTCCACGATGCCCAGTGGGATCTTTCTGCTACAGCGACAACCATCTGTGACACCTGGCCTGCTCCTCACACTACAGTGAGGACCATCTGGATGTTCTCCCTGCTGCTTGTGGCCTCCTCTACCATGCACAGAACTCTTCGCGCTGGACTTTAGAGTTAACTTTTTCAGCAGGACTAACCTGGTCCCTGTATCTGGCCCGTGCTCCATCACAATCTGTCTGAAGTTATGACTTTCTCCCGTCTCGCATGACCAGATACTGTAAGTGGCTCATGGTGTTCACTTTAAATATTTAAAATTGCACATCTCCGATTCTACTGATTGGAATGCTCTAATTTTGGTGTCAAATAATGTATTACTGTTTGAGTGCTGCATACATACTTTACATATGTGCCTCTAAGTTAGCCCTGACTGCTTTTGTACCAACCTACCACGGGGCTAAGTACACGTTAACTTAGTGACTTTGTTGTTCACCTGGACAAGGATAGTGGCAGTTGCTTGAGTAGGGGTTCACCCTCCCCCAATCAACAAACCAATTTCTCATAGGCACGAAAAAACATATATTTCAAAAACGCCATACTATATAGTGTATTAATTTGTGGAGGGTATGGAGGTTACAATTTCTCAGTACATCATAGTTTCAGTTTCCCATCACCCTGTACTGCAAGCAAAGGTTTAGTTCCTGACACGTTTGTTGGCTGCCTCGCCCTCAGCACTTAGCCTGTACTCAGCGTCCTTCCATTAATGGGAATGACGAAGCAAATGTTCAGTTTGGAAATTGGTAATTTAACAGCATGCTCTGTTCACCAAGTGATATGAGCATAATATATTTTTGTACGCAGTGCTCAGCTCATCCTCGTCCCAGCTGCAGACGCGGTGCATTTGCAAAGTCAGGAAATAAGAATAAAAAGAAAACACGTGTTTCAATTGATGCAATGCATGCAAATGGTAAAAAATAAAAGCGAAAGATAAAAATGAGATAAGCTCGAAATAAAAACGTGTCTGACTGACGTTTGGGGTTTCTCTATTAATAAAGGTACTGGGGACTGTCAATTGTTTTTAACAGCCGTGTCTTACGCCGCCAAGCATTTTCGAACACTGTTTATGCAGACTAAAAAAAACACAGATACGTGTATCAAGAACAATACCCAAAAGGTAAAATCTCCAAAACAACAGGCCGTGAGGGATGACCTGAAAAATGTGATGGCTAATAAGCTCGAATTATTTATAACCGATGGTATTACTCGGAAAAACATTCCACTCCATCGTTTTTGATCACCGTGCCGCTACACAGTAGGGCACACAACACTGATCCAGCCCACATAACTAGGCCACTTTCCCTCTGCATAGAACCACACTCAGACTCCATGTGTACAGCAGAGGAAAGATGCTCAAATGATGGTTGAGCCAGCATAAGTCTCTGGCTAAAGCAATGTGATCAAGCAAATCCATCTATCAACAGTGTGCGTTGTATTAGCAAAAACATGTTCAGCTTAAGCTTGAAGTAATTTACTGCCAGTGTAAGGAGTGTAAATTAAGAGAGCTTGTAAAAAACAGGAGAAGTCATTTACAGAGATCCTTTTAAAGGATGTGAGTTGCAGCAGGCTGCAAAGTAAACTCACTGGGAAGAATATCTAGAGACAATGACATGAACATCAATGGTCGATAACATTCGCACTGTGCACTCCAGAGATTAACATTGGTCTCACGGAACCTAATTCAGTTGGACTGAAATGTTACAAGATACAATGACAACACAGTTGACAGTAAGATCATGTTGTAAATCCAGGAGATGGGTCCACTGAAAATTAGGGGCATATTTACAAGGAAATTGCACAGCATGGTGCCTCAAGCAATCTTGCTGAGCTGAGCTGTTCCATTTTCAGAACGCAGGGATGTGCCTTATTTAGAAGAATACGGCACATCCCTGTGTTTTTCCCTGCGACAGAGCTAAATTAGCTGCCTAGCGCCAACGCAGGCACCCTTGCGCCAGGGTGCAATGGTGCATGCACTGCGGGAGTGGTTGCTTTTGTGCAGTAAGGGAAAACGTCCTGCACTTCCTGCACAAAAAACAATCTGTAATGGCAATTTACTCCTTCTATATGTGCTACAGAATGTAGCACACATAGAAAAAGCAAAAACTGAGGTGAGATAAAAGTATCTCTCCTCGTTGTGCCACTCTAACGCCACCCCTGGGGTGGGGTTAGTTTTTCGCACTGCCTCAGATTTACATTTCCTTGTAAATCTGGGGCAGTGTAAAAAATCAATGGATGGGTGTGCTCACAGCAACGCCCATTGAACGCGTCTTTGCTGCAGAAAACTGTGTTGAGGCGGCCCATAATTACAAGGTGGCATTAAGTCACAGGGCATTGCACCACGAGAGTTGCAAAAAGTGACAGACCTGTGGCACAAGGGCTTGTAAACATGCCCCTTTGATCTATGCAGGGTTGGGCTGGCCCATATGGTAGTCAGGCAGTACTAAATTTGCTGGTCTCACAGGTGAGTGTGTGGGCCAGTTTTTAAGCAGTTTTTGGGCCTGATGTATGACCAGGACGGCTGGCTTTTACTGTTTATTTATCTGACATTAAAACAAACATCTTATTGGACAACTGCAAGTATAGGGAAGCAAAAGGCTTTGATGCACCAGGATACCTCTCCCAATGCTTGTCTACAGAGCAGTCTACCAACAGAAAGAACTTCATTGGTTTCCAAAGATGTTTTATTCAACGTAGTCTTTATATGCAGTAAACTAATAAAGTTTGCTGCTCTGCACATTCAAATATATAGGTATAAAACATTGAGGAAGCTAACTGTGGCTTGGCGTATGTGGGGTCTTATAAACTCGAGCAGGGCTAATAGTGGTTGTAAATTGCACTTTACAAAGGATAATGGTGTCGGAACTCAAATTTACACAGCAATTTTATTCTCCTCCTCTCTGTTTTAATGGAATATTTAGTTTTAAATGTTTTTGAAACATGTATTGTAACAACTCTAAATTGTTGCACAATAACCTTTATTCTGATTCTTATTCACTGGGGTCCAGCTCTTGGAGTTTCTTCTCTATTTTTAAGCAGTGAGGCGGGTCTAGGAACATAGGAACAGTGATCGATTTCCCAATGCGTAAAAGAGTCACAACTCTTGGCAAGAGGGCCCCTTGGTCCTCAGTATCTATCCTGAAAAAAGTGATAAAAAGAGGTCAAACACATGACCAGTAGAAGTGATTGCAATGAGGAAGAAATTGTTTAGTCTCAGAAGATGCAATGAGAAGCTGTGGATCAACTCAAAGAAGGTACACATAAGAAATGTCAAGACCAGATTAAGGTTCCACTGTGGCATCACAAACAGTTCGGGAGGGATCAAGGGGCTTATTTTCAAGAGTCTGACACATTGCCATTGATGCAGCAATTTTCTTGCACTGCCCTGCACCTCCATAACAATGCCACGGTAGTGCTGTATTTACTATACAGCGCTCCATGGTGCACAATGTCCACAGTTGTGACTGAAATTCTGACACATCTGTGGCACAAAAATTATGCATTGCTGGACTAGCGTAAAAAAAAATGATGCTGCTCCAGCAATGCCAGAGGACCCCATTCAAAAACGCCCTGTGTTAGTTTAATGTCTGCTCTGAGCAGGCATTAAAAAAGTGATGATGTAAAGGCACACTGCCCTGTTTTGTGTGGCTTCTAACGAGGGAATGCCTACCTTGTGTACATTATACCTGGCACAGGTACAATGTAGCACAAGGCTTTTTAGTCTGTTAAACATTAAATAAACTGCATCACAACAGCTGATTTAAACAAGGGTGATTGGTCATGTAGACACAGAAAAGGGCCAATAAATAACCTCTAAGAGTTCTCACCTTGCAAAGAATATGTCCTACAGACTACACCACAAGGTCACATATCTATCCCAGAGCCCAGTGTAAAAAGACTTAATGGAAGGGAGCTTGGCAGACAGGATGTCATCTACAATTTAAAATTAAATGCTGGCAACTGCTGCCACCCAATATCTATGCATGGATGTGTAGATAATGCAGGCATTTAGGGCACTGTGCAGTTCAGTGCCTTTCCTCCATTGCAAACATTCCAGGACATTCAGGCTATGATGCCCAGGATTCAACCTCAGTCCTGAATAACCGTGAAAGCAATTCTGAGGCTTCTTGGCCTGTTAGCCACATGCATCATGCTGGTTCATTTCACTTGGTGACCTAAGCAGACTTTGCATTTGGATTTTATCTCTCAGTGGGTCCAGCACCAAGGAAACCTATCTGTTGTCATGAAGGTTTCAGAAGGGACTGCAGAAGATCTGCTGTGATCGCTCCTTGACTGCAAAAAGACTAGTACCAGACTCTTCTTCCTTTCCCAACCAGAGATGACAGTGGGGGCCGGCTCATCACTGCTGGATTGCATGAATTCGGAAGGAATTAGGATTCACCTTGCTGGTGGAAACTTGCAGCACCAAACGTTCAGGAGTAGGATACTGCATAAGAAAACCACAGTCACCATGGAAACGTCTGTGGCTTCTGGCCACCTACCTGTTCACTGGCAGACAAGAGCAGTGCTTAGACCAAGTGCACATAAGTGTGTCAGTTAGGACTTTGTTGAATGAGAGTAAGGGCTCAGAGGTAGCAGGACCATGTTTTAAGACTTCAGTAAAGACATTTGTCTTAACTTCAACTACATCTAACTACCATAGCAAAGGAATTACTCTCCTCACATTGGAGGCCAAGGGGGAAAGCAACCCTATATCATGGGAAGTATCAAGTCCACTAGCCCCCTGTAAATCCATCTATGAACTGTCATTTTCATAATGCTGGAGTAATTCATCCCCATCATCACTGTTATACAGTGAAACTCTAATCAGATTCTGAACTAAAAACCTGATGGATCATCTGAGGATGGCTTTGTGGTAGTGTGAGGTTATTGTTTGAAACAGGCTGTACGGGGACCAGGCGTGCTGGAGAAGAGTCAATGTGTGATCTCAGTAGAGGTGGGATAGATTCAGCTCAGCTTTGGATATTGGAGGCAGCAGCAGATCCCACTCCGGTGCTGTCAACTTTAGGACTGGCATAGATGAAATTGGAATCAGCACAGGTCTTGGAGCTGGTGTAGAAGTCAACACCGGAGAAGGGGTAGAACCTGAGATGGCTTCTAGGGGCTAAGACAGCTCCAAGGACAGATCCACCTTTGTTAACTTGACAGGAGGTTCATGTGGATCCTTGGGCCAAAAGGCATGGCAGAGAGAGCTGGGAGTGCAAAAAAAAAAACCTTTGAATGGCCTTCTTAACGGCTTCAACCTACTGCCTTGTTGTAGATGGTGCAGGGAACTTGGGATTAACTGCAGGATCTTCTTCTCAAATAGGGGCTGGGAATGAGATCGAGTGACACCTTGACCTGTTGCTAAATCAGCTTTGAGAGTGAGAGTGGTTCTGTGCGCTTGACTTGGAGTGGAAACAGACTCACACAAGCTGTATGAATTATTTTGATGTTCATTAATGTACAATTTCACTTCTTGGTCTCAGATCACCTTTGGATGCATGATGCCACACTCACTGTATGACTTTGAGTCGTACCCCCAAATATCAAAGACACAACTTGTGTGTCTCTGTTACAGACATCTGTTTTCGACAGTCCTGGCACAGTCTTGACCCATGTAGCTCTAGGTGGGGGCATTATTTACTTGCTGTGAGAGACTGGCTCCTTGTTGCAGTACCCCCCACTTTTTGCCTGGTTTCTAAATGAAACTTGGACTGGAGTGCACTGGGATCCTGCTAACTAGGTTCCCAGTGCCAGTATTCTTTCACTAAAACATGGTAAAATCAATTGGGTACAGATTTAGCTACCACTATAAGTCCCTTATAAAAGGTACTTAAGTACCCAGGGCATGGGGTACTATGGGTAAGCATGTGAGGGCAGCAGCACTGCTTGTGCCACCCTCAGGAGCTCTGCATCCAGGTACACCCAGCACTGCCATAGCAGGCTGAGTGTCCTGGTGCGAACCTAAAATATAAACTCGACCTGGCACACTCTCTGTGTGCCCTGTCCATCCCACACTGCATATTTTATGGGTAAGTCACCCCTCTAGCAGGCCTTCCAGCCCTAAGGTAGGGTACACCATACTATGGCCCGTATTTATACTTTTTGACGCTAAACTGCGCTAACGCAGTTTAGCGTCAAAAGGTTTTGCGCCGGCTAACGCCATTCTGAAGAGCCATGCGGGCGCCGTATTTATTGAATGGCGTTAGCCGGCGCTAGCAGACCGGCGCTGCCTGGTGTGCGTGGAAAAAAACCACGTACACCAGGCAGCCCGGGCGTAGGGAAAAATGGCGTTAGGGCGTCTTAAAATGGTGCAAGTCAGGTTGACGCAAAAAAATCGCCTCCACCCGATTTGCGCCATTTTTAACGACGCCCAGACGCCATTTACATGACTCCTGTCTTAGTAAAGACAGGAGTCATGCCCCCTTGCCCAATGGCCATGCCCAGGGGACTTCTGTCCCCTGGGCCTGGTCATTGGGCATTGTGGCATGTAGGGGGGCACAAATCAGGCCCCCCTATGCCAAAAAAAAATATTTAAAAAAAAATATATATACTTACCTGAACTTACCTGAATGTCCCTGGGATGGGTCCCTCATCCTTGGGTGTCCTCCTGGGGTAGGCAAGGGTGGCAGGGGGGGTCCCTGGGGGCCTGGGAGGGCAGCTGTGGGCTCATTTTGAGCCCACAGGTCCCTTAACGCCTGCCCTGACCCAGGCGTTAAAAAGAGGTGCAAATGCGGGGTTTTTTGCCCCGCCCACTCCCGGGCGTGATTTTTGCCCGGGAGTATAAATACGACGCATTTGCGTCGCAGTCATTTTTTTAGACGGGAACGCCTACCTTGCATCTCATTAACGCAAGGAAGGCGTTCACGCAAAAAAATGACGCTCTTTCCTCCTACTTTGGCGCTAGACGCGTCTAACGCCAAAGTATAAATATGGCGTTAGATTTGCGCCGAATTTGCGTCGAAAAAAACAACGCAAATTTGGCGCAAACGGAGTATAAATATGCCCCTATATGTGAGGACATAATTGCATGAACAATATGCCCCCACTGTGTCCTTGCCAAAACTGGGACACAGTGAGTGAACAGAGCAGCTATTTTAATAAATGTGCTGGACACTGGTCAATACAAGTTTCCCAGCTACATAATGGCTACTCTGAACCCTGGGTTGTTTGGTATCAAACAACTCAGAATAATAAATCCAAACCGGTACCTGTACTGGACTTATTATAAAAAATACCCAGGGGTCACTTTAGAGGTGCCCCTTTAGAAATCTAACTATCCTGGCATTGTTGCTGACTGGTTACATCCAGCCTGCTGCTTCCAGGAAGCCAATCCACAAACCTTGGGGGAGAGGCCTGCCTCTCAGGTTTGTGAAACAAAGCCCTTCCTGGGTGCAGGAGGTAACTCCCCCTCCCTCAGGAATAGGCACTGCCCTGGCATGGAGCTTCAAAGGGCTGCCGCCCTTGAAACTCGACCCCCAGGCCTGCTGCTATCAGCAGATGGCCTCCCCCTTTTCAAACTCCCACTCTTGGAGGGAGCAAAGGTGGGAAACCACACAAAGGGTAGGAGGAGTGGCCTCACCTAGCCTGCACCACCCCTAAGGGGCCATCATGCGAAGTGGACCCTCTGATTCAGTTTTCTCCATCTTGGAATGGAGGAAAATAGCCAATGAGGTTTAGGGAAGTGACCCTTCCCACAGGAAGTGGCCACTATAGTGGGTGTAGCCACCCAAAGGTAAGTGTACCATTGGACACTACCAGGTTCCCCATAAAATGCCCACTAAATTCAGTATTTAGTGGGCTCCCCTAGAACAAGATTTAGATTTGAAAAGGATTCCAAGAAGAAAGCAAGACCAGCACCAAAAGAAGACCACAGCAAGAGAACTGAGGGCCTGCTGCACAAGAAAAGGTGCCAAACCCTGCCTGCTGCACCCAGGACCCGAAACCGCTGTTGTGGAGGAGCTGGACACTGGACTGACCCAAAGAAACCCAGAGGACCTCCAGGCTTCAAGGATCACCGCAGTTCTCCCTCCTCAGTGGATGCTCACTAAAGAAAAACAAGAAAACTGCAAAGGACCAAGAAACCAGTGATTGTCAGTTCACTAAATCACCGATATCTCTGCAACCAGAAGTCACAGCCAGACCCAACGGCACGTGGTGGTGCTGCGTCCTCTAGTGGCCGAGATACAGCAATACCCTGGGTACTGGTCAGCTGATATTGAAAACCCAGAAAACCAGCTCCCCCCGAACTGAAAATGGATCAGGAGGAAACCCCATTCAAGGGACTTCAGGAACACCATGGACTTCAAACCAGAGTGCCACAGTTGTCCTGTAAGCAGCCCTCAACGTGACTCACCTCCAGCTCCAAAGGACTCCGTTGCACACAGCTCCTGGACCTCCAACTCACCCTGCACCTGGCCGCCCTGGGCCTTGCATCGCAAGATCTGCTGTGTGCCCCGGGTCTCCAACCCCTTGTGACCTCATAAGCCCAAGGGAACCCCCCAGGCACCAACTTTTAATCTGCAACCAGCTCCTTTTCCAAGTGGCCCATCCAGGTGGCCCTGTACTTGTGCCAAAAACATCTCCAATGCTGCTCCCGCCAGAACTGGGAGCTGCCCGAGGCTCTCCAGCTGGCACGAGGTGCACAATGCCCACTGCAACCACCCTGCAAAAGAAGAGACTGGTAACTCAACGTGCAATTTTTAATGCATTTTTAAAGGTGACTGCCTATTGATCCCTTTGGTTCGTAATTAGGCATAGAAAGACTAACTTTATTAAAACTTTTAAAAGTTATAACTCAAAAAGTAGTTAACGTATTGTGAAGATTTTGGTCTTACAAGTTATATAAAAGTCTGAAGTATTTTTTATAAATTCTGGTCTCAAATTATTCATTGAGTGTGTGTGGTGGATGACTCGATTTGTGAGTACAGCAAATACTTAGCACTTCTCCCAGATTAGCCTAACTGCTCAACCATCTACCTTAAAAATTAGAGCATTAGGTGGTCTGATTTTTACCCCTGAACTAACATGTGGTTGTCCGGACCCTCTGCATAGTGTACCTGGTTTTGTACACTACATAGAGGGCCAGCCTCCAACACTTGCACATTGAATTTCGATTTGGAAAATCATCAATACAGACAAAAGAGAGAGCTGGGCTTTGGATAGGCATGCAAAGTCATGGAAAGAAAGAAACTGACTTTGACATGCAGGGGTGACACTATCCGACTGTCACTTCTGGGGAAGAATGAAGCAGCGGTGACATGAAGTAGCACTGCTATGAAAAGCCTCTAGGTCCAATATGGCACCTGGGGAATGTTCCACTGATGAGGAGTCTGCAGTTAAAAGTATCCATCAGATACAAACATTAAATAATAGATTGTTAACGTCAATGGGATGAGTGTTTTAGAACCTAATGATATATGTAATTTGACCACTCAAGTGGTTGATTTATTATCATATTTTCTTACTAGGGCAACTGGAGTTAACACGTACAAAGTCACACAACTATTACCAAACACTCCCCTCAACAAAAAGATGAGACCTATTACATTTGCTATTGGATGCTTAAGTAAAGTGAAACATTGAATTCGCCAATGCTTGTTGTATCTTCTCTTGCTTTAAAATTGCTAGCAGAAGCAGATGACTTTTCAGTTGACTTGTATTTACTTTCTTTAGAACAAATGCCTGAGAAAACACCAGGACCACACAGCTCCACTTAGCTCTTAAATACACAATCATTAATTCACAGTCTAGAACCTGGTTGAAACGATTGTACGACGAAACAACGACTTCAAAAACAACTACTGCCTTAACAACGAGGTCGGACCACTGACCTCGTTGCTACTACTAATGATTTTACCACGAATGCCTTAACAACGATATTTCGTTGTAAAGGCATTCCTGATAAAAGCATTAGCAATAGGCACCATTCACCCTACATCCCCCACCCCCCCAACCCCACCCCAAAACCTAAAAGCCCCTGACCCCCCACCCCCTCCCCAAAACCAAAAATGCCCCACCCCCCTAGCCCCACCCCAAAACCTAAAACCCCCTGACCCCCCACCCACTCCCCAAAACCAAAAACGCCCAACCCCCCAACCCCACCCCAAAACCTAAAACCCCCCACCCCCTCCCCAAAACCAAAAACGCCCCACCCCCCCAACCCCACCCCTAAACCTAAAACCCCCTGACCCCCCACCCACTCCCCAAAACCAAAAACGCCCCACCCCCCCAAAACCTAAAACCCCCTAATCCCCCACCCACTCCCCAAAACCAAAAACGCCCCACCCCCCCACCCCACCCCAAAACCTAAAACCCCCTGACCCCCCATCCCCTCCCCAAAACCTAAACCCTCCACTTACCTTCGCCAACTCCCTTCTTTGTACCTTAACCACACATATTCGTTGTTCAGAACATACGTAGTTAAGGCACAAAAAACCGGAGTCGTGGTTAAAAAAAGCGTTGTTGCGCTTTCGTTAACCACGACTTTCGGAAAAAAAAAGCCGTAAAAAAGGATGTTTCCCGGTTGAAACACATTGCATAAACCGAGTGCACAAAGTGACAACATTATTTCCGGTAGACAGGCTTTGAAAAAATACATTATTGAACAGTGTGTACGAAATACTGCTGAGACAGGCATTATGCTTTCAAGCAGATTGTGATCAGCGAAGGAGAAGCGGACTTAAATCCTTGCAAGTCTGTTGAACAAAATATGCTGATGAAAACATGAAACGAAAAAATAAATTGGAGCTAAAATGTAGTCGCGGTCTCCGGGGTTTTGTTGACTCTGTAATATACATATAATGCATTTAGAGTTGGGAAGGCCTTATGGGAAACTGTCTTTGCCCAATAAACCACCTTGAAAGGACCACTGTGTGGGCTGTTTTTTTTAATTCCCTCATGACCCACGGGGCTACAAAAAACAACCCTCACGCTGGCCCTTTTAAGCCTGTTCATCTGCAGTGACAGATTGCCCATTAGGCTGGTCCAACCCTCTTTATTACACATATAAAGGAAAAACAACCTATCACCCACTAGAAGCATGAGCAAATCTGCGGTAACAAAAGGATCTTCTAAAAGAAATAATTCCCATACAATGTCTTATTGTCAATTAATTTAAAGTTATCCATGAAATCAAATCAAGAGAAAAAGCAAAGAGGGACAAAAAACGGACCTTTTCACAAACATTAGAAAGAAAAATTACAATTAAAAACGTCAGTTAGGGCAGAGAAGCAAATAGACACACTTACAACACCATCAGTGAAAGTGTATTATGTTAGGTATTAAATATACAAACTACAGTAGTACAGGATCAATCACATCAGTTAAATACTTGTGGATGATGTTGCTGTGAATCAGGACCATTACCCCCACATCCAAATATGTCTTGCATCTCCCTTGTGCACCCTACCATAGACTGATATCCATGCTGAAGCTAATATAAGCAAACAACTGAAAGTGCTGGGTGGATGTTGGAAGGTGGTTTATTAGTAGGTGCAGGTAGGTATCTACAACTGGTAATAACATCACAATGACAAATAAGGTCCAATCAAGCCTCACTAAATTAATCCTTGCTCAAACCTTGGTAGTGTGGCTGATGAGCAATCAGGCTTAATTTAGGAGACAGATGTGTAAAGCATTTAATAACACCAAAACAGTAAATAATAAGACACAACACACAATAAAAGTACAACACTAATTTAGAAGAATAGAGGATATTTTTATCTTTAAAATGACATCAAAATGACATCCATAGTTGGAACTGGAGATATGAATTTTTAAAGATTAAATGTAAAAATTTGCTTTCTAATGCTAAAAAGTGAAAAGAGCTGACCGCTGCTATCTGGTTCCACTGGATTTGGACCAAGTCAAAGTTTTAGGCTGACCTCAATAGAAGGCAGGTTGGATACAATGAGTGGGGCAGGTCAAGGTTTTACCTTCACACTTTTTGGTTCTTATTCGCTTGATGTAGAGCAGTCGTCCTCAGCAATACAGCTTTCGGTTCGACAGGGGCAGCTTGCTTGAGCACAGTGCCTCGAAGAGTCCTGCAGGTCCTTGTCTTCTTTGTCAAAGTGCTCTGGAACTTTCAACGGGGCAAACCTAAAAGTCAGGCTGTGTCGTGGTTTGATGCCGCCGGCTTGACTCTCTTCATCAAGGTTGGTGAACTTATGGAGTTTTTGACAAAAGTAGTCCAAATGTTCTCAAACTTCTGGATTTTCTTCCTTTGGGTCTCTGAGGGTCCACAACACTGGTGAATGGTGCAGAAGCTCTGAGGTGCCTCTTGGACGTTAGTGACTTCAATTTCCACAATGCACCTGGTCAAATCATTTAAAGTCCAAGTGAGCTGGTCAGCTGGGCTTGTCCTTGCAGGAGCTGATGTAGGGGATTTCATGTATCTTTTGTCTACCTGTTGCTTTCAGGGAGTCCACTCCCTAGCCTTGGTAGCAAGGCAAAGTCCTCTTTTGTGAATCCCAGAGTGTGCAGAAGGTGCAATCCTTGTGCGTGCAGTCCTCTCTTGGCGCAGAGCAGGGGTTCAGCAGGGCAGTCATCTTTCTTCCGATTTCTTTAATCAGGGATCTCTTCCAGCACCTTTCTACCTGTTGCTGATCAGGGAGTCTACTTCTGTATCCTTTAAGGCAGACAATGCCCTTTTGTTGTGAAGCCTTGTGTGTGCAGCAGGTGCAGTCTCTATGAGTGCAGTTCATCTAATGTGCAGTCCAAGGGTTCAGTAGTGCAGTCCCTCTTCTCCAGAAGTTTCCAGACAGGGATTTGAGGAGCTGTGAGCTCTCCCACATTTATTCTGGGCTGGGAAGAGGGGGCATCCCTGACCATTGGGTTTCAAGTTGATACTCTCTGTGATAACCACTTTCTTGGAAGTGTGGCATATTGTTGCCCCAGAATGGACATCTCAATACAAATCAAAATGGAGAAAATCTCTCCTGGGAGTCCAGGGCTGGTTAACCCAACCCACAGGTGTAGCTAACTATTCCCTACACTACCCTTCCAGCCCTTATCCTAATTTAATTAGAGGAGCTTTAGTGTGGCTGGGGGTGCAGGAAATGGCGTGGCCCTGGTTCCTGTACTATCTGTTTTAACCCCTTTGAAGACCAGATGGCTACTCATCCCACTTCCTGTCCTGGCATCTGCAACAGCAGATCTGTTCTCACCAGATGGTCTCCTTGTTTCAGCCAAGGCCACTTCACACCTCATTAGAGCAGCTTGACTCAGCCTGTCAAATCAGAAGAGGCTGCTACAGGGCTGTTTTAGGTAACTTTAGGAAAACAAGTTCTAATACTACCATCCTGCAATAGTTATAATAAATCCAACCATAGCAAGTTGTTGGATTTATTGTAACTATTATTTTGGCACTTTGAATTATGTTGCTAGTTCATTTCTGTCAAATCTTATTCTTCATTAAAGTTTAATAAAGTCTTCCCATGTTAGCCGATATAGCTAGCACACTACAATGGGTAAACCAGATTGGCAGCTTTTCCCTTACCATGGCATATAAAACATATTTTATTATGTCCCTGCTTTTGATGACAAAACACCCTATCACTGGGGCTCCTACGGCAGACCTTAGGGGTGACTTATATACAATAAAAAGGTAGTTTAAGACTATGGGAGTAATTTTAATTCCAAAGTCGAATTTAGACTGAGTTTTTTTTAAAAGCAGTTTGCAAAGCAGGGCTGGCATTAAAGGGACAGCAGACACCAAAACAATGCACACTGAAGTTCAATAAGTCCACTGGGGGGACTCCAAAGCTACAGGCCTTACCATATACTAGGGACTTACAGGTATGTTGTCAGAACCAATTGCAATTACACCTAATTAACATATACACTTGAAACAGAGCACTGGCCCTGGGCGTGGTTAGCAGAACCCGGTGCACAATCAGAGTCAGAAAACCAGAATCTCTTAGTCCAAATGGGACAAAAACTGAGGATAGTGGAAATTGAGTCTCTAGGTGGCAGAGGTATGCACCCTGTCCAATTAGGGACCACAATCATACTCAGAGTAAGTCACAACACAATCTAAATTATTTTCTTCTCACCCTCTGGTAGCTTGGCACAGAGCAGGCAGGCTTAACTTAGAAGGTGATGTTTAAAGTATTTGCCCCATAACTCATACAGTAACACAGTGAAAACACCACAAAAAGACCTCACACTAGGTTAGAAATATAGGGAATATTTATCTGACTGAAAGAAGAACAAAACAACCAAAATCCATCCAGTGGAAGTCGCAATATGAATTTTGAAATATTTAGCGCCTCATCACGAGTTTGGCAGTCTGACAGTAAGACCCCTTCAGTGGCGGCCGCTAAAAGACTGCCAAGTTGGCAGCAATACAACCACTGCATTATGAGTCACACTATAAAGTCTGCCAAAAAACAGCTAAATTTCAGAAAATGCTAGGACACTAGAGGACGGAAAAGAGGAGGATCCACCACGAGCACCGCTAGCTCGACAAAAATCCTCCCATCATATTATGATCCACAAATCACAACAGTGGTTCTTCCATGGTGGAAAACCATTGGCGGTGCAAACCACGGCTGTCTCAACTCACTTCAGTCAGAACACAACACCACATTGGATAGTTTGAATACCCCACACTTGACACACATCCACACAGCAAACACACACCTACACAGCCCACAATCCTTTGCATCCAGAATGTTATTTACATATAAGGAGAAGTGCACATTTCACTCAGCACCAACCCCACATCAGCACAACATTCACAATACACATATCACTAGCACACACAATCCGCTACAACTGTCACCCACTCAAAACACCTCATCTATGACTCACCATTTACCAAACACTGCACCCTTTCACTTACAATACCCCCACACACCATCTCCACAATCACTACCTTGTCCCCACAAAAACACCCATGTTTCACTGATGAAAAGTTGAGGGTCATAGTGGATGAAATTGTAAGGATAGAGCCACACCTGTTTGGAGCACAGGTCCAACAAACATCTATTGCAAGGAAAATGGAGTTGTGGCAAATAATAGTCAACATGGTCATTTCTGTAGACAGTCATCCACGCACAAGGGAGGACATACATATATATATATATATATATATATATATATATATATATACATATATATATATATATACATATATATACATATATATACATACATATATATATATATATATATATATATATATATATATATATATATATATATATATATAGATATAGATATAGATATATAGATATATATATATATCTTACCTGCTGTGTCATCCTTCCCACCTAACCTAGTGTCCCCAAGGACATTCATCCAAATGGTGAGTCATGTAGCTCTAAGGTGTCTGACTACTCCTATTTAACAGGATCTGCTCTATGTGGAACATTGGGTCTGACAGATGAGCCAAGTCATACTGTGTCCTGAAATAAGTGTACACTTCATGTGAGGCTGTAATCCAAATCTGGCTTTTGTTATGGCCAACTTAGTACTGTCCCTAAGAGGTTTGAGGAGGTGTCCCCATTTTCAGGTCATGTTCATTCAATGGGAAATGCGAAGTTTGATAAGGGTGGACATCCTACAATGTGGAACTCATGTAGTCTATTAGAGCTTCATGTTTCATGGTATTATAGTGACATGGGTGTAAAAAACTTGTATTCCAATATGTTTGTTGTAGAGAAGGCAAGCGGCTAGGCTGCTTAACCCTTAGCCCATTTGCATTGTCCATGCTAGATAGGCCAATGCCATACCTATATGAGTGCTACATATGCTATTTGCTGCCTACATCATATGTCAATTGATACTTCGGGACATATTTATACTTGTTTTGTACCGAATTTGCATCATTTTGTTTACGCAAATTGGGTGCAAAACTAACTCCATATTTATACTTTGGTGCTAGACCTGTCTTGCGCCAAATTTATGGAGTTAAAGTCATTTTTGGACACTTACTTTGCATCAATGAGATTCAAAGTAGGCGTTCTCGTGCAAAAAATGACTCTATGGCCTTAACGCCATATTTATCCCCCCTTGCTAAAATCACGCACGGGAGGGAGGTGGGGTCAAAAAATGGCATAAAGCTTGCTTTGCAGCATTTTTTAATGCCTGGGTCAGGGCAGGCCTTAGGAGACCTTTAGGACGATTTCCATGGTGGAACACCATGGAAAAAGCCCACAGGTGCCCTCCCCAGCCCCCAGGGACACCCCCCCCCACACCAGAGGGACAGCAGAGGATGGGGGACCCCATTCCAGGTAAGTATAGGTAAGTACCGGTAAGTATTTTTTTTTATAAGTGCCATTGGGGGCCCTGAAATGGGTCCCGATATATGGCACTGGGTGCAATGGCCAGGGGACGCTGGTCCCCTGTGCTGGCCATTGGGGTGGTGGACATGACTCCTGTCTTTTCTAAGACAGGAGTCATGTGGTATGGATGGTTTTGCATCAGAAAATGACGCTATGCTGGTTAGAGTCATTTTTTTTTACTCTAACCTGCCTAACATCATTTTTTGGTGCAAAACCCCCTTCTTCCATACCGCAAGCCCCACCCGGCTAGCGTCTTTTTTTTTTTTTACGCTAGCCTACCCTTTGCACCGGCTTGCACCATTCCATAAATATGGTGCCCAGCTGGTGCACAGAAATGGTGCAAGCCAGTGCTAAACTTTTTTGTGCAAAACTGTGATAGTGCAGTTTTGCACCAAAAAGTATAAATCAGGGCCTTCATGTCGGATTATATGTTGTTTCCTAATTTTTCCCAGACTTACCTTAGCTGATCTGAGGCTGGTTAGACAATTATGGTTATGGTTCTGATCATTTCTGCCTGACGTAATGGTGTAGCAGATGTTCCATATCACATACACATGTTGGTGTTGTGGGATATGTAAATTTGCTTTCTTCTAGGTGCATGTATCATTAATGGGTACACTGATAAACAGTTGTGTAAGTGTTAAGTCTGGACTTAGGTAGTGAGGATCACAATTCAGGACGGTTGTTAGTGATGTAGGTGTTTTAATGTTGTCATGCAGAGGCTTCTATTCAGATTGTCTGTTGGAATGTTATAAGCACAATATATGGTGTCCGTAGTTTTGTTGGTGAAACTATGCTCCATGTCATTGTCTGTGGACGAATCCTGTGTGTAAGGTAGCCCCCAATAGCAGTACATAAAGTTGCTGTCTATGGGACAATGTATCTGATTTGTGGGTGCAGTAACTCCTGATGTATATATCACTAGTTTTTAGATTGATGTTTCCCAAACATGCACCGTGAATTAGTGATGCCCAATGTATGGGAACGACACATGTGGTGTATCTATCAGAGATTGTTTGCCATTGTGTAAGTAATGTACAGAATGGTCAGTTAGGCATGTAATTGAAAGGCAAGATGCTGTGTCATATGTGAAGTATCACATTTACCTTTCATGGGACATGACTTTTCAGGATGGACTGAGCAGGTTTGGAGTCGGAGTAGGCATGATATTGTGTTATCAGTCACATGCATTTCCTTAGACTGATGTTATGATGGACAGTGATGACCTGTATGGGGTAAAATGTTTTGGTTTAGCCAATCCAACTGGTGCATGATGCTTTTGAGTAACAGGTGATGTGATGGGATTTTCAAGTAGTGGTCAGATGATTGGCTTATTTTGTTGGTGAAACTGTTGTCAAATGTGAAAGTTGGATGTATCTTCTTGTGAAATGATGTAGGCTATGAAGGGTATTTGAGTGGGCCTTTCCTAGCAGGAGATGTATTGCTACTGTTGTGCATATTGTAATGTTTGTGTGTGGGAAGAATGTGATGACCCTCTCTATCTTCCTCTCTCTCTCTGTGCCTCAGCATTAGAAGGTGAAGGAGATGGGGCACAGGTGAGTGGGGTAGCTGCCGGCCAATGGACCTAGAGTGCTGAGCCCACCGACAGCTAGGGCCTCAGTGGCCCTGAGGGTGAAGGGAGTGCCATGGGAGAGACAGGATCCATGTCATCATCCTCAGAATCCTCCTCCAGTGAACACACCCTGGCAGTTGCAGACCCATCTGGGACCAGCCCCGTACCATCTTTGCCCACCACCCTCCCTTTCTACCACCACCCTCCCAGTAGCTCCCCACCCAGTTGGCTGTGCCCTCTCACCCGAGGGTTGGCATTTCCTTTGCTGCAGGCACCTCTACCCCCGCCCCTGTCAGCCCTTCTGCTCTCAGTGAGGAGGCTATTGACCTCCTGAGTTTGATCTCTGTGGGTCAACTGACCATCCTGAAAGCCATCCAGGGACAAACAACTCAAGGCCAATAGAATAACACGTTCCTGGAGGGCATTCACAGTGCACTGACTGGCCTTCAGAGTTCCTTTCAGGCTCTGGCCTCCACACTGATTCCAGCCAGTCACCCTTTGTCTTCCGTCCCCCTCCGCCTTCCTCTTCCCAATTCCAAACCCCTCTTCCTCGACCTACCCAAAGCACACAGACAGACAAGCATGCATCCACCTTAACATCCAATGGGTAGCTGTGACAAACTCAAGCACCGTGAGATAAAGCACTGGCATGCACACAAACAACATAGACCTGCAGACAAGCAACAGTCACAACCTGCCCTGACACCCCCACCACCCCTAAATCACAGACAGTATACCAGACAAACCTAAAGACACCACAGCAACATTCACAGATCCAGCCACTACACCAATCTTACCCACAGACAGCACAACAGCAGACCCTCAGACATCCACCCCAGTTACTACATCCTCAGACACCACAACCACAGAAATGCCTACATGCAGCACACCCACCATACCTGCAGTAACCACCCCAACAGACACTCACCGACCCACCACAGCATCTCCCAGCACCTCCACCTCAGACATAAACGCCCACACTCACCCACCCAACAGACACCCACCACCCACAAGCATGCCTCTCACAAACATACACCCAAGACACCCACATCAACACCTGACAATCACTCCCTCTGCCTCCACACCCAAAGCCTTTTGCCATGACCATCTCCATGGGTCTAAAAAAGCATTCCTTTTGGTGTTTGCCCTTTTCCCTACTCCTCTCCCACCCCATGATACCCTCAATGTTCTGTAGCTCTACCTAAATGCAACCCTTTCACCTCCAAAACCTCCCCTGACGTCCCACAAATACCCATGCCCCTCCTCCGCTAAGACATCTACCCCTCCCAAGAGTACCCAATCCTTCCCTAAGCCTAGACCTAAACCCCCCTCTCAATCCCAAACCCCAAGGTCCCCTTCTCAATCCAAACCCCAATTCCCCCCTCCTGTCCCCCTAATCCCTGAGGTGCCTGCCTGCCACCTTGATGCCCCTCCCTGTGGAGGTTACATGGCAGTCAGGAGTCAAGTTGGGGGCACACACATGTGCATTGTATGCATGTTGCACATTGGTACTTTGGACTGGCTTCTGGCCATGGACATTTGAAAAATATTTATTCCTTCATTACATATTTGAGCAAACCAGTTATTGGTTTTGAAGTTACATCTTTGTCCTGCATTTCTTTTGTTAGGGCAGATCTGTTCCTGGCTGACATTGTTTGTGTGTGAGTAATTGTGTGTAAGTGGTGGGTGTGCTACCTATTTTATCTGGGGAGCATGTGAGGTTGTGTGCAGTGCAATTGTCTCCCATTGATGGATGTGTGTTGTGTGAAGGGCATGTGTATGTTGCAGAAATGTTGTTGTGATAGCATTTAGTGGTGCTTGTGTTGACATGTGTTTGTTGCAGTGTTGTGCGCCTTTGTGTGCCTGGACTGTGTTCATGAGCGTGTGTGGTGAATGGTATGTCAGATATGTGGTGATGTGTGTTTGTTTGTGCTTGTTATGGTCCCCTCCTTTCCGCAGGTGGCCATCATTGTCCATGGTGGCCTGACCGCAGAGGCGGTGCCATCCGTGGTTTGGCTGTATTCTTTTGTGAATACCGCCATGGTCGTAATTTGGCAATCTTCTCTGCCAGCCTGTTGACGGTACAACCGCCACTGCCAACATGGCAGTCCTAAGACCGCCAAACTCATAATCAGGCCCTAAAAGTGAAAACAGTGCTTAGAAATCATCAACGGTCAAAAGGTTACTTGATGTTGCGAAGGACCGGTGCAAATCCAAAATCCAGGCCAACTGCGATGGAGAGTAGGCCAACTACAAAACCCATGCAGGGCCCACTGAAACAGTACTTTTGGTGGAGTGATGTGAAAATGTTGAGGGCACAATGCATCAGTATTTTCCACGCAGTCGGATCACTGCATCGTCGGTGGGCTCAGTTGGGGCAAACATGATGTGTCTCCGGACATCCGCAGCATCGTCCTTGGAGATGAGATTTCTCTGCCACACATGGGTGATTCATCAATTGTCTGCTGTCCTTGTGGTGATGCGTCAACTTTTCTGCTGTGCTCAAGGGGATGCATCGGTTTTGGCAGATTTCAGCTGCAGAATCCACTTCTGAGACCCAGAGGTTGGAGGGGGCACCTCGGGCAAGGGTGAGACTCTCAGTAGCACCAGGAGAGTTTGGGGCAGTCTTTGAGACTGCAGGAGAACAGGGCAACATGTTAAAATGTAGAATTCAAATAACAGGGAAACCATGTAGATGCTGGATGGATGTGGAGCCATTTAAGAACTGGCAGAGCAGGATTTCTTTGTAAACTGTGAGGGCTGCTGCCTCACTAAATCCAGTTTTGCCCCACCCCACATATTTGAGTCTGTATTAAGAATAAAGCCACAATATATAAACTAGCACACCCAGCCTGGGCCAAACACAAACCTTTCTCCAACCGACTTGACAGCCTGTTTCTTATTTTATCTCAATAATTTGGGAGAAACTTGTTTGGGGACTAATTATGGCAATTCAATTGTGGGGAGCAGTGAAATGACAACTTACTCCTCTAATACATGCCTTCCTCTCATTTATCCCCGCCCCCCTTTCTGCTATCTGGCGTCATCATTATCCTCACCTTTCTCCTTCCTCCTTCAAGCCAAGCAGATATCTAAACGTTTTTTTTCCATAATGCAGTATTGCACATCCAATGAAGTACAAGCATTTTAATGACAATCATTCTATTCACAAGGTCCTTAGTCAACCCTTTCACGTCACTCTCCTTGATATTGCTTCTAGAATGCCTCAAGTATGAGTTCTAGTTCAAACTATTTTTAAAATCTATATGAAAATGTTAAGAACTATAAAGGGTTCCTCTAGCAACCCACCTGAATTCTGAGGAACCTATTTCAGACCTCACCAAATCAGCACATTACTAATAGCACCTTCACAACAAAATGAAGCCCTTGACTTTGTGTGAAAGCCTCAAACAAGTGGTTGAGACCATGTGCTTGTCTCAGAGAGTGCCATTCTCATGGTCCTGCATACATAAAACACTGCCCCATTAAACAGAGTTGTTCATGTAGATTCAACTTTAGAAACATGCCAAAAACAGTGATTACACTAATAATTAATACTCTCATTAAAGTTAGATGGAAGCAAAAAGCATTCTCGAACTATGATGCTCTGCATTGAAAGTTCTTTTTTTAAATACATTTATTTATTGGTATTTTTTGGTTTGGACAATAGAACAACATATAAGTATAACAACCATTGCATATTGATAGGTCAATGGAGGAATGATTTCACCGTTAAATTCAATGCAGCATATTCACAAAAGAAAGAAAGGGTAGTACTACCATCCAGGGTCACATTTTCGACTAAGCAGGGCCCCAGACAGTTCAAGGCACTAAGAAGCTTAGTGAACCTGTCAGCTTACAAAGGAAGGAACCACGCAATAACACAGTTGGCCATCCGAGCCACAGTGCTGAAATACAGTGGGGCCCCTCATCAGTCCCCCTCACTAGAGCCTTCAGTTGATTTGTGTTCATCCTCCTTTGTAAAGTTATGAAGAAGAGACTCCCAGAACATGATCACCTCTGAGGCCTGCCTGCCCTTGCGAGCAATATGCCTATGTACCTCTTCTGCCACACCCCATTCAAAGAGATCCCTCTGCTATGAAGACCCTACTGTTCCTCAGGTGCTCATCCAAAAAATGGCCACTCGTCTTTTGCCCAGCAGTAGAGCCAGTTGGGTCATCCTGTGATGAATTTATCGTCCCCTGGGCCTTGACACCACTCCCAGAAGGCAAGCCAATCAATCAATCAAGGCATTTATAAAGGGCGCTACTCACCCTCTGAGGGTCTCAAGACGCTAGGGGGGGGATTTACTGCAGCTCAAAAAGCCAGGTCTTTAGGCGTCTCCTGAAGGCGAGGTGGTCCTGGGTGGTTCTAAGGTGAACGGGGAGGGAGTTCCATGTCTTGGCCGCCAGGTAGGAGAAGGATTTGCCTCCAGCGGTGGTTCTGCAGATGCGAGGGGCGGTGGCGAGAGCGAGGCTGTCGGAGCGGAGCTGGCGGGTGGGCGTGTAGAACGAGAGGCGTCTGTTGAGGTATTCGGGCCCTTATTGTGGAGGGCTTTGTGTGCGTGGGTGAGGAGCCGGAAGGTGATCCTCTTGTTGACGGGCAGCCAGTGCAGGTGCTTCAGGTGGGCGGATATGTGGCTGTGGCGCGGTATGTCAAGGATGAGGCGTGCAGAGGCGTTCTGTATTCGCTGGAGACGATTCTGTAGCTTGGTGGTGGTTCCTGCGTATAGGGTGTTTCCGTAATCCAGTCGGCTTGTGACGAGGGCGTGGGTAACAGTTTTCCTTGTGTCGGTGGGTATCCAGCAGAAGATCTTTCGGAGCATGCGGAGGGTGTAGAAGCAGGCGGACGAGACGGCTATGATTTGCTTGGTCATTGAGAGGAGGGGGTCCAGGATGAATCCGAGGTCGCGAGCGTGGTCAGAGGGGGTTGGTGCGGTGCCCAGAGCCGTGGGCCACCATGAGTCATTCCAGGCGGACGGGGAGTGCCCGAGGATGAGGACCTCCGTCTTGTCAGAGTTCAGCTTCAGTCGGCTGAGCTTCATCCATTCTGCGACGTCTTTCATTCCATCATGGAGGTTGGCTTTAGCGGTGGCTGGGTCTTTGGTGAGGGAGAGTATCAGCTGTGTGTCGTCGGCGTAGGAGATGATGTTGATGTTGTGTTTGCGAGCGATGTTCGCGAGGGGGCTCATGTAGATATTGAAGAGTGTAGGGCTGAGCGAAGATCCTTGTAGAACGCCGCAGATGATCTCGGTGGGTTCTGAGCGGAAGGGCGGGAGGTAGACTCTTTGGGTTCGGTCAGAAAGGACCGAGATGATCCAGCTTAGGGCCTGACCTTGGATTCCAGTGGAGCGGAAGCAGGTTATTAGGGTGCGATGGCATACGGTGTCGAATGCAGCCAAGAGGTCCAGGAAGATGAGGGCGGTAGTTTCGCCGTTGTCCATCAGGGTTCTGATGTCGTCGGTGACTGCGATGAGGGCTGTTTCCGTGCTGTGGTTGGTGCGAAAACCCGATTGGGAGGGGTCGAGCAGGTTGTTGTCTTCAAGGAAGTTGGTCAGTTGCTTGTTGACGGCCTTCTCGATGACCTTGGCCGGGAAGAGGAGAAGAGAGATGGGGCGGAAGTTCTTCAGGTCGTTGGGGTCAGATGTGGGTTTTTTCAGGAGAGCGTTGACTTCGGCGTGTTTCCAGCTCTCGGGGAAGGTGGCAGATGCGAACGAGATGTTGATGATGCTTTGGAGATAGGGGGCACTGATGGCGTCGGCTTTGTTGAAGATGTGATAGGGGCATGGGTCCGATGGGGAGCCGGAGTGGATAGTGTTCATGGTGATTCTGGTCTCTTCGGTGCTGACGGGGGTCCAGGCGTTGAGGGTAGTGGCTGGAGCTGTTGGTTCAGTGGTGGGTGGCGGGGTTTGGGGTCCGAAGCTGTTGTGTAGGTCGGTGATCTTTTGATGGGAGAAAGTGGCGAGGGAGTTGCAGAGTTCTTGTGAGGGCGTGATGGTGTTGGAGCTGGCGTTGGGGTTGGAGAGCTCTTTGACAATGTTGAAGAGTTCCTTGCTGTTGTGGGTGTTGTTGTCAAGTCTCTCTTTGAAAGATGCCCTTTTGGTGGAGCGGATCAGCTGGTGGTGTTCGCGGGTGGCGGACTTGAGGGCTGACATGTTTTCAGCGGTGTGTTCTTTGCGTCAGTTTTTTTCGTGGGTGCGGCAGGATTTCTTGGATTCCTTGAGGGCTTCAGTGAACCACGGGGGTTTCCTGATGTTGGTCTCTCTTGGGTGGTTCCTGAGAAGGCGAGGTCGTCGGCACAGTTAGTGATCCACTGTGTGAGGCTGAGGGCTGCATTGTTGGCGTCGGTGGTGATGGCTGGTTGGTTGTGGTTTAGAGTTGCGAGTAGCTGTTCTGTGGAGATTTTGTTACAGGGTCTGCGGGGGATTTGTTGTGTGCAGAGGTGGTAGGTCTCACGTTTGAAGGTGAAGTGGACGCATCTGTGGTCGGTCCAGAGTAGTTCAGAGGAGTGGCTGAAGGATATGTGGTTGCTGGCGGAGAAGATGGGGTCGAGCGTGTGGCCAGCAGAGTGGGTGGGGGTGTTCACCAGTTGCTTGAGTCCGATGTTGGCGAGGTTGTCGAGCAGGGTGGCGGTATTGGTGTTGTTGTTCTTATCCAGGTGGAAGTTTATGTCCCCGAGGAGGATGTAGTCTGGTGAGGTTAGGGCGTGCGGGGTGATGAAGTCGGTGATGGATTCGCTAAAAAGGGCGCGTGGAGCAGGGGGCCTGTAGACGAGAGTACCTCTGAGGGTGGTCCTGGGGTCGGTGTGGATCTGGAAGTGCATGTGTTCGGCGACGAGGGGGGTGTCTTCGGTGGTGGTCGTGATGTTGATGGAGTTTTTGTAGATGATGGCGATTCCTCCCCCGTTTTGGTTGGCGCGGTCTTTCCGGGCGATCTTGTAGCCGTCGGGGATGGCAATGGCGATGTCGGGAGCTGAGGAGGCGTTCATCCAGGTTTCTGTGACGAAGGCGACGTCATGAGCCGTAGTGTCCAGGAGGTCCAATAGCTCGATGGCGTGCCTGTGGATGGAGCGTGTGTTGAGGAGGATGCACTTGAGGTGGTTGTTGGTGCGCGGGCTGGTGGAGGGATTGCAGGCTTGGTGGAAGGTGTACTTGCAGGCTTGACAAGCGAAGGGTCCATGAGTGCGTTTGGGGCTGGCCTGGTAGCAGTTGGCGGTTTGCCCGGGGTTGAATGCATGGAGGGAGACGGCGTTGTATCTGAGATGGGGGGTTTGGGTGCGGTGGGGGCCAGGGGTTCTGGTGCAGGGCGCGGTCCAGGCGTGGACGGGCTTGCCTTTGGCGCGCCCGCTGCGTGCGGCCGCCATGAGAGGGAAGGGGGGGAGGAGGGGTCAGCTGGGGGGCGGGAGGCGGGAGGGAGGGCAGCAAATGGGCACGGGGCGGGGCGGCACGGGGCAGCGGCGGGAAAGTGGGGGAACGGGAGGCGGTAGAGCGGAAAGGCAACTAGAGGGAAAAACGGAAAAGAATTTAAGAAGAAAGGCAAGAGGGGCAAAAAAGATGGAGATGGAGCAAGGCATCAAGAGAGAGAAGAGAGAAAAGAGAAAAGAGAGAAAAACGAAATGGAAGAGGGAATCACGAGAGTAAAGGCAACAAGGTGAAGAAGGAGTCAGGAGAGAAAGAGAAACGATATGGAAGGCAGAATCACGAGAGTAAATCAAGGTGAAGAGGGAGTCAGGAGAGAAAGAGAAACGATATGAAGGCAAAGTCACGAGAGTAAAGGCAACAAGGTGAAGAAGGAGTCAGGAGAGAAAGGAAACAGGATGAGAAAGGCAGCTAGATGGAGAGCAGCGACAGGAGAGAGAACGGCAGACTGGAAGCAGGTGCAGAGGACCTACACACAGGTGGCAGGGCAGGTGGAGCTGCAGTGGCGGGGGAGTGACCTACCCAATGGAGTCAAGGGAATCTCAATGCCAGTTGCTTCTACTATTTTTGGCAGTAGGGCCTCCCAGTATCCTTGCACCCCCGCACAGGACGAGGCCAGACGCAAAAACTAGCATCCAGCTCCCCACATCTCACACCCCTTGCCGAGAGTTAGTCTATTCAGGCGTCCGGGGGTCACATAGGTACGATGTAAAAAACTGAAATGGAGCAATTTAAACCTCTGATTACAGGACACATTTTTCACCAACATACATATTTGTGCCCATTTGGCGTCTGTTATTTTCTCCCCCAATTCCCTCGCTCAGGCATCTCGTGCAGCACACTGGGGCAACACCTTATCACCTCTGATGGCCTTATAGAATAATTAAATTAGGGACCACCATCTCCCAGTTGAAGCAGGCCACCCAACACTCGAGTGGGCTGTTGGGCGGTTGGAAACCCAACCAAGACTTCCTGTGTTACACTTTTCAGTTCGGCATATGGCAGGAATTGGCCCGGTCAAATAGAAAGATACATATAACCAGCAATAGGAATACACACACAAAAAGCAAGACACAGACCATTCTATAGATGCTGAAAGTAATGAAAGATATAATATTAAACTATTTTCCTAACTAAGAGATGAATTGTAATGATAGGTTCTTCAGAGGAAGTGCTAAATTCACTAATGAAATTTCCTTTAACACACTATCCCTACGGTGGGGAAAATGCCAGGAAAGAATTGCCCTCAGGGCTCAGCACTTTTAAAAATCAAATGATTTTCCATTAACACTCAACTCTAAATCAGGGTTCATACCTTCTAGTTGAAGGTGTACCAGTCTCAGAAATATGTTCATGGAGAAGATAGGGTTGGCCAATTTTCTACTCACTTCAGAAAATCCCTAAATTCACATCTATTCAAGAACATTCTGAGTTAAAATACCAAGCCTCTCTTTTGTTCAATGATTCCTCAGAGTGTATTCACTCAGTCTATACTTTTCCAGTGAATATAGTTTTGTTAAAAATATTTGACGTATGTGTATGGGGTCTGTGCTTAACAAATTCAGAACCGCATCTAAAAAATAGGTAACAGAATAGTACACAAATGTCACTTTGAATATCTGAATGCCGAACCCAATTGAACAGGAAAAAAAGGATTGGATATCTTACCTTCCGGATTCAAATGTAAACCAGGTAGAATCTCGGCCATATCTCCTCAAAGAACTAAGTGGCCACATAACCAGCTTCACTTTAGCATTGTGAATGTCCCAGAGATAGATGTTCTCGTGTGTAATCTGCATGGTGCATTCCCCATAGATGTCTAAATTTGGTGTAGGCATAAGATATACATTAAATCTCTCTGAAAAGAAGTAAAGGGAGGAGATAAAATAAATCAACGTTAAAATAAAATGAAATACTGTAATTCTCACGGCATTTCATGTTTTCTCATCATGACATGTTGATACACAGTAATTCAATTGTTGTCTTTACAAATGTCAAAAAAAATAATCTTGAACTTCATTATGGGCTTAGTCATTTTGATCCAAACACACGCTATTACACACAAGAGAAACTGACCATGGCTTGTTGGTAGTTTGCAATCGAAACGTACACAGATTTGTGGATTCAATAGAACAATTTAAAGATTACCTGTTCTGAGAGCCCAAACTGGGCCCCATTGTATGTGATTTATGTGGGCTTTCAACTTCCGACTCCTGCGGACTGAAGACACAATTCAGATCACTTGTAAAGGGTTGTAGGTGGGGATGAGCATAATATTTCATAGAAGTGAAAAATGAGTGGATAAACTAGGTGGAATCTGCCTTTTTTTTATTTCATCCACGCAGTGGACTGGGACACAAAAATGTATTCCTTTCTGTGGGAGAACTACAGGAAAAGGCTGAGTCCTACCATGAAACTTGAGAAAACACTTACAATTGTGTGTCCTGAGCCTCCCCGAATAGCATAACAACAAAGTGAGGCATCGCCTACCCATTGTTTTGAAGACTGGGCTGCTATCATCCAATAAGAGGGGTCTAACCAGAGAGTCCTATTTTATTTCAAGAGTTCTGATTAGCTACAGTCAGCTAATGAGTATTTGGATTATACCTTCCTCATAGCCTGAAGATAGCCCATTCAGGAATTAAACGGCCTCTCCATCTAATAATGAAATATTTCATGTCCCATAGATGTGTTGGCCTATGAAAATCACAGTAATTTATGATTTACTGTGATAATACTGCTGCCTTCCACCGTTTTTCTATGGAATGTGGATGACAATCCTGGCCTTATGAGTAGGTGATTTAGAAGCCTTGGAAAATGACTGTTGCAATCGTTCAGCCATGAGTCACTGTCTTTCTCCATGCCCCTTTCCTGTGATGTCTTTCTCAGCATTTCTGCTGCCCGATCAAGATGCGATCGGGCAGCAGAAATGCCACTAGACACCAATTCTTTTTTTTTTTTTATCATTGAACAAGGGGAGCAGCCCCTTCGGCAAGGGCTGCTCCCTTGGGGGCAAAATTAATTTAAGGTTATTTCTGCCCCCCTTGGGGGCAGATTGGCCTATTTTTATTAGGCCAATCGGATCTGCCACAAGGGGGGCAGAAATCACTAGATACCAGGGAATGTATTATTTATTTATTTTTATACATTAGGGGAGTTGCCCCTTGGGCAAGGGCTTTTCCCCAGGGGAGAAATTTATTTGTATGCCATTTCTGCACCCCCTGGGGGCAGATCAGCCTATTATAATTATGCCGATCTGCCCCCAGGGGGGTCAGAAACTACTACACACCAGGGATAAACAAAATTTTGGTTTACTTTATTTTTTTACACATGGGGAGCAACCCTTAAGGCAAGGGTCACTCCCCTGGGGGCAAAATTCATTTTAGGCCACTTCTGCCCCCCTTGGGGGCTGATCGGCCTATTTTTATTAGGCCAATCTGCCCCCAAGGGAGGCAGAAACCACTAGACACAGGGGATTTTTTTTATTTATTTATATTTATTCATAAGGGGAGCAGCCAATTGGGCAAGGGCCGCTCCCCAGGGAGGAAATTTATTTTAGGCCATTTCTGCCCCCCCTGGGCGTAGATCAGCCTATTAAAATTAGGCTGATCTGCTCCCGGGGGGGGGGGGGTGGGAGAAACCGCTAGACACCAGTACTAAAAAATGCTTTTGTTCACTTTAGATTTTTTTTATATGTGGGGAGCGACCCCTTAGGCAAGGGTCACCACCCTGGGGGCAAAATTATTTTTAGGCCATTTCTGCCCCCCTTGGGGGCAGATCGGCCTATTTTTATTGTGCCAATCTGCCCCCACGGGGGGCAAAAACCTCTAGACACCAGAGATTTTTATTGTTTTGCGTCACTTTCACACAAGGGGAGCGACGCCTTAGGCAAGGGTCGCTCCCCTAAGGGGGACAATTTATTTTAGGCCCCTGGGGGCAGATCGGCCTATTATAATTATGCCGATCTGCCCCAGGGTGGGCAGAAACTGCTAGACACCAGGGATAAAAAAAAAATTTGTTTAATTTATTTATTTTTATACGTCGGGAGCAACCGTTTAGGCAAGGGTTGCTCCACTGGGGGCAAAATTCATATTAGGCCACTATTTCTATTAGGCCAATCTGCCCCCAGGGGGGCAGAAACCAATTAGGCACCAGGGATTGGCATGTGTGCCTTTTGTTTGGAGGGGGCAGCCCCTTGGGCAAGGGTCGCTCCCCTTGGGGGCACATTACTGTTTGCCATATCTGCCCCCCTTGGGGGGAAAATAGCCTATTTTTGGAAGGACCATCTGCCCCCAAGGCGGCAGAAAGCCCACCAGAGACCAGGGAAGTTTTTTTTTTCAAAATAAGGAGATGGGGTATGGCCATACCCCCACCCCAAAGAAATGGGGCCAAAGTTGTTCTGTCCGCCAGTGGGCAGATGGGGCAATTACCCCGAGCCACACCCCTGGGGGGGCAGAAAGTCTACTAGATGCCAGGGAATTAAAAAAAAAAATAGTGAAGTGGTGGCTACCAACCACTATGGGCATGGCTATGCCCCCACCCCAACTGAAGGGGGTAACAGCTCTCCCCCCCACACACTAAAACATCTTATCCCATGGCAAGCAAGAGCACATTTGATTATTTTGGATTTTGGTTTTACATTTGGGCCATGAGAGCTTGGCTAACTCTCAAAATCGTCCCACTTGGAATGGTGAGCGCTGCACTTTTTGGACTTTGGGAATCTGCCATGTAGAGAAATCCACAAGACCTAGACACATATCAAAACTAAACATCAGGGTGAGTCCAGGGTGGTGTGCTTCACATGCACCCCACACCATTTTCTTACCCACAATGCCCTGCACACCTTCAACTTTGCTGGAAATCACACATTTTTTCCTCATTTTTGTGATGGAACCTTCCGGAATGTGCAGGAATCCACAAAATTCCTATCACCCAGCATTGTTGCATCAATATCAATAAAAATTCTGCCCTACTTGTCAGCCTAGAAATGTTTTTTTTTAACTGCCCTTTTGGACCCGCTTCGGTTCCCCTTCAATTTCAACATGTTTTTGGCTCTTCCCTGTCACAGACACTTGGCCCACCTACACAAGTGAGGTATCATTTTTACCAGGAGACTGAGGGGAACGTTAGATGGTAGGAAATTCGTCCTGGTACACTGATCCCACTCAGAAATGTGGGAAATGTTTGATTTTTTAGCTAAATTTGAGGTTTGCTGAGGACACTGGGTGACCCACGTAAGTCACACCCCCCTGTACTCCCTCGGGTGTCTAGTTTTCAGAAATGTCCGGGTTTGCTTGGTTTCCCTGTATGGCTGCTGAGCCCCAGGACCAAAAACACAGGTGCCCCCTGCAAAAACAGGTAGTTTTGTATTTGATAATTTAGATGTGTCCAGATAGTGTTTTGGGGCATTTCCCTTTGCGGGCACTAGGCCTACCCACACAAGTGAGGTACCATTTTATCAGGAGACTTTGGGGAATGCTGGGTGGAAGGACATGTGTGGCTCCTCTCAGATTCCAGAACTTTCTGTCACCGAAATGTGAGGAAAAAGTCCCTTTTTGTGGCTTTCCCACTGGGCCGGCGGGCGACCGCCGAACGTCCGCCCGCCAGCCCAGCGGGAAACACCCTTCCCACGAGGACGCCGGCTCAGAATGGAGCCGGCGGAGTGGGAAGGTGCGACGGGTGCAGTTGCACCTGTCGCGAATTTCAGTGCCTGCAAAGCAGACACTGAAATTCTTCGTGGGGCCCTCTTACGGGGGCCCCTGCAGTGCCCATGCCATTGGCATGGGCAATGCAGGGGCCACCAGGGGCCCCGCGGCACCCCCTACCGCCATCCTGTTCCTGGCAGGAGAACCGCCAGGAACCGGATGGCGGTAGGGGGTGTCAGAATCCCCGCGCTCCGCCGCCATGGAGGATTCTCAAGGGCAGCGGGAAGTCGGCAGTACACCGCCGACTTTCCGTTTCTGGCCGCGGCTGAACCGCCGCGGTCAGAATGCCCAGCGGTGCACCGCCAGCCTGTTGGCGGTGCTACCGCCGACCTCCGCCATGGCGGTAATTACCGCCAGGGTCAGAATGACCCCCATAGTGTGTTAAAAAGACGTCTATTTGAGAAATGCCCTGTAATTCACATGCTAGTATGGGGACCCCAGAATTCAGAGATGTGCAAATAACCACTGTTTCTCAGCACCTCTTCTTGTGCCCATTTTGAAAATACAAAGGTTTTCTTTATTCCTATTTTTCACTCTTTATATTTCACCAAATGAATTGCTGTATACCTGGTATAGAATGAAAACCCATTGCACGGTGCATCTCATTTATTGGCTCTGGGTATCAAGGGTTCTTGATAAACCTACAAGCCCTATATATCCCTGCAACTAGAAGAGGCCAGTAGACACAACGGTATATTGCTTTCACAAATCTAACATCGCAGGAAAAAGTAAACCGTGGAGGAAAATGGCAGCTTTTTCAGCTCAGTTTCAATATTTTTTAGTTTCAGCTGTTATTTTCTGTAGGAAAACCTTGTAGGGTCTACACAAATGACCCCTTGCCGAATTCAGAATTGTGTGTACTTTTTAGAAATGTGGTTTTCTGATTCAAGTCTGCCTGTTCCTGAATGCTAAGAAGATATGTGATGTTAGCACTGCAAACGCTTTGTTGATGCTATTTTCAGGGAAGCAATCACAAGCCTTCTTCTGCAGCCCTTTTTCCCATTTTTTTTTTTAAACACATTTTTCACTGTATTTTGGCTAAATCAGTATGGCCAATGACAAGGTGAAACAACGTGAATGTCTAGGACCATGAAAGAGCAGCAGACTTGTGTTGCTCCTCAAGTTATTTCATGTATTCAGGAATACTATTGTAATATATTATTAAAGTGCCACTTCTCTGCTTAGGGGGAAGTAGTCATTAACTCCCTCTACCGAGGTCACTAACTGCTGTTCATTTCTGAGTCTGTTGGTACGAACCCACCAAAAAGGCGAAAGTGCACAATGGCGAAAAGGGCCCTGTTTGCCTAAAGCCATATAGTATGGGCAAAGAAACAAGTAATCTTTCATTCTACGATTTTTAACTGGCTAAGTTCATACCAACATTAATTACATTTTCCTCATTGTAATCTTGTAAACCCTAATGTTTGAACAAGTCATTGACTGCAACCTAACCTTTTTTTTAACAATGACTACAGAGCTATGTACACACTTTATATTACAAACAAATGAAGGATGCAATATTTGAAAGACTTTCTGCCTCTGGTAATTACTCTTGGCTGCACTCTATTCATGTTTTTTTGCGTGTTTCAGCCATTACAGTGAGTGACCAACCATGTGCAAATCAGTCCTGGCCCCACCTTCAACAAGAATAAAATGAGACCTGGAGTATTTACTACTGGCCGTGATTATTTCAAGCATTCCGACCATCAATTATTATGCTGTTGGTATTGTATATGTCAAGATTGTGGAAGGGAACAACCATTTACCTAAAAAACTAACTGCTATTGTAGAGGTTAACATTAGTAGTAAATAAGTATGCTAGTAGCATGGTAGTTTATATACTATTTTAGCAATAGGTTAAAAAACATTATGCTGTCTTAATATCTCTTTAAGCATGTGTACAATTAATGAACAACACATTTCTGCAGAATCCTTCCAGAACATGGCAGCATCATTTGGGACAAGGTTCTCAAGCAAATCAAAAGGTTTGTCAACTGACACTTCAATTTGTGTCATCTTTACTACCTGATAAAGAATTGTATTATCTCGAAATTTGTTTTATAATTCAACATCTTTGGGTATTTTTGTGTAGAGGTCATGGCCCAAATGAATCACATGGTTGGTGCTAGTAGGCTTTTTTCACTTCCTTAAACATGTAATGTAGAAAAATAACTCCAGAGTCAATGATCACTCATCTACAATCATAAGTTTAAGCTTATTCGTTATGCATTAACGATCAAATCACTATAATAAAATTGGACGCTTAACAAATCCTTAATCATAATTTTGGAGTCATGCCCACTCTTTGTACGAAAATGCAAGTTAACAAAAATAATTATTATTTTGGCAGTGACTAGCAGGGATCATTAAATTAAATAACACTTTATGCAAATGAATTTCGGAAATGGATACATTCTTAAAGAAACAATAAGCAAGTAATTTAATTTCAATATAGAACTAAATTATTAGTGATGAAACAGTCGACAGGGAGCAATTAAAAAAAATAAATTCTGTCATTCTTTATCCATGAATGTATTATTGCAAATGTACTTCATATGAATTATGCAATACATATTGCAACTTAGGTCATGTCACTTTATAAATACATTAACTCACAGGTCAAATTAAAGTCAAAAATATATATTTAGTTAATGAAGAAATGTATTTACAATGATCCAATTGAGACATTCTAGCATGAGCCACTAGTAAATGAATGCATACCGATTGACATCCTGTGATCATAAGTATCATTATATCTTTGGGATTTAGAAAGTATCAGACGGGATATCCGTCGTCATTGTGACAGAATAACTCATCCGCAAATATCAAAATCAGGCCCTTAGTCTCAAATTACGGGATAAACAGTAAATTCTTATCTGTGTATAACAGGGGGTTGAGCGAAGATTAGAAATCCACTTTGAGTCACAATTGTCACACCACATAACCTTTCCCTAACAGATTTCTTCAAAAAATGTGTGGGGAAATTTATTAAGTTAAAACAGGCAGAAATAAACAGATTTCTTGCGAATAGATACAAAATACACATTTTAACTCTTACTTCGAGGAGGGCAAGTCAGAATAGTAGCTATTAAGAACATCTGGAAAAAATACACCACCCTGGGCAATCAATTTTTACCGTTTGGAGTGTTATTAAAACACACATGCCTTGATTACAGTAAGTGCATAACTCTGATCTGTGCAAAAATTGACCTTTGCACCTGGACTGAAATTCCATGATTTGCATAAAAAACACAATACTAAAATTTCTCCCGGAAAGGTTTTGGAAGGCCAACTATGTCAACATTTATCAATGTAAAATGTGCTTGGAGCAAATCTGATTGATGCAGAAACTGTTGTGCGTACATGGGTTTTCACATCATTTCCCATTTACTCTGCAGAAACTACAAACAGGATTAACTATCCCTTTACCGACCCACTTGTGTTTGAGGCCTACTGTCGCAGAAAAAAGTTTTAATGGCCTGTTACTTCACAGTTAGTTTGAAACCTGTAGGTAAGCCACCCTTTATTACACCACGGTAAGGGATACCCACGTGTATTTGCAACATTTATATTTTACTGTGAAAGAGCCTTCAAATTGTATCTTAACTTTCACGCATATTAGTAATTCCAAGACTGTTCTTTGGATTAGTCATCAGAATTCAGGAACATTAAGGCAAATGATTCGAAACAAATGGAAATTAGGTCTGAACGTTTCTCTATGGTTCCATTCTTAAGATGAAAAGAATATCAGCATGATTTGCATAAGTGGGTTGTAAATTATCCAAATGCATTTCATAATTTGAATTGAATATGTTTGGGCTCATCATTTAAACCTTGCCTGGAGGGCGTTAAAATGATACAAAAGACCAGAACACATAGAACTGCTATAAAAGTCAAAAATATTCAAACAAGACCTCTTGAAAAACAAAGTGCACATTACTCTTCAAGGAAAGTGTTTTTTTCGTTTAGAACTTGAAGTATTTTTCTATGTTATGGATTGGTTTATGAACGCAAAAAAAAGCAGGACCGAGCTCACATCTTTGTTATCGCCCTCTGTTTGTAATCCCAACAGATCAAACGCCGGTTGTAGTTCCTGGAAAGCATTACCGCTAACCAAACACCAGCAGAAAAAAGTAATTTCATTCTGCAAACAAGGAAATTGGATTGGACGTTTCTAATTTTTACCATTGTCACTATTTTGAATCTGAAAACATGACGATAACGTCAAATAAATCAACAAGGAGATACTCAGCAATGTATCTAGGAAATTACATTCCTTGTTCAGATTAAACCAAGTTCTGTGAAATTAAAGTATTGGGCTGTGGAGCATGGAAGTAAAAGTACGTAATAGGAAAGCTGTCGTTTTGTAATGATTTGCTTGGCCAGCGAATCAATCTATTTTTGTGTTCTTCTGTTTCCAGGACTTTGTGCAAATGAAGTCACGTGTACTATTCAATAAAATAGACGTTTGTTGAATGTGTGTATTAAAAAAGCAATTGTAACAATTCTTGCATCTTGTAATTTACATTTTAGGTCAAGACTCCAGCTTATGTAACAGCAAAACTGCTATCTCTAAACATGATTGTTTTACACGGTAACCATTTTTTCCGGTTTAGCAGAAGACAACTATGTCTCTCAGGCACAGCAACAGAAGGGTTCTTATCTGCCACACTGCTCTGCGCCAGGAGTACTAACCAACTACTATGCACTGTTCCTTGGGACAGGAACCCACCACGATGAAGTGCGCACAAGAGATGTAATCCAACCACAATGCGACATTAACCTGCAACACTGCATAGCATCCTAGGGAAGCTAACCCACCACACATGGCACTGCATCATAGGGGTAATCAGTCGTCATATTTCATTCTACGGACATTTCACTGCATCCCTCAGAGAATGCAATGCATCCTATGGACACTAACATAGCACACTAATATATAGAGATCTTAACACACGTACTGGAGTACATCATCGGGGACTCATCCACTATACTGCATAAAAAAGTAAGCTGCTCTATCATTTTGCACTACTCCTTCTAGATACATATCTACATCAATTGAATTCTTCCTAAGAACGTCTAAGGTTTTGCAACCAAGAAACAAGAAATCACCACAGTGCACTGATTGCTGCCTGCAGGCACTACCTCTGCTGTCTGAATCCTGGGAATGACAACACATTGCACTGCACTGGGCTAAAATGACACACTAGCGGATGGCACACTAACAGATAGTACCTAAAGGCAATTTTCATAGCATTCAGAAGTCATTGACCTCTGGTCAATCAATTGAAGATGGTGGCAAACCAGGGTCATTCTAAAATAAGTCTACCTGTGGAGTGTTGCATGGGCTGGAGGCTAGTCAGAGTTGTTTCAGGGCCACCAAGGTACAACATGTTGACATGTTGGAACCAAGGATGGATAATCCACGAAGTTCAAGAGAAAAGGGAGAGATAACAATATAATCGGTCTCCAACAGCAAATGTCATGCAGAAATGATGTGGTACATGGTGGAGTCTTCCATAGAATAATGTTAAATGGAAAAAATAAGTTTGGGAACCTGCTAGCAGGCATTAGTGGCTCTCCCAAGGACCGTAGCATGCCAAGGTGAGCACCAGACAGTCAGGAGTCTCGAAGAACCAATACACCTCAGTTTTCTCTGATCTCAATTTTGGAGGTGGCAATAGAAAGCATAGAGGCATGAATGCAGGTGACAAAAGGAGCTGTTGCATATACAACTAGATAATCTCCAGGTTATTTGTGTAGCTGATGAAAATCAGATCTGATGCACCAGACGTGTCAAATTGATGTTAAATAATTTATGACTAAGGGCCTGATTTTGATCCTTCACAAACGCAACAGATATTCCGTCTGTCACATTACAATCCTATTATGTCTTATAGATACCATAATATGGCTATTTTCTTTCCAAGATTTCATCAATGTATGGTGATAAATGTCTACTTATTTCCACCAGTTGTTTGAAAATTAAGCTTCAAAATCAGAGTTGCAATGGATTTTAATCAGTGTGGAACATTCCAATATTAGGTACCACATTCAGCAGTGATGCAATATTTTTCTACAGAGGAAAGACACTTTCGATTATGCACTGCAGCCAGGAAATCTCTAGGGTAAAGGATCTCAAACAATTGACCATTGGAAGCTGTATCCTGAACTGCTGTACTAGCTCAGATCAGAACTGTGAGCTGGTCTACAGACAGCTATAAACATTTTGCAAACCAAATGCTAAAAAGTACATTATATATGTATATATGTGTCTATACATGTGTGTGTATATATATATATATATATATATATATATATATATATATATATGTGTGTGCGTGTATATATATATATATATATAATATGTGTGTGTGTGTGTGTGTGTGTGTGTGTATATATATATATATATATATGTGTATATATATATATATATATATATATATATATATATATATATATATATATATATATACATAGACACATACATTACCCAGTGGTGGTTGCCACTGGGGATTTATATTCCTGGGATCGTATTTCCCTAGGAACATTATGTTTTGGTTTGGATATAACTTTGGTGCTGTTTGACAAACTTTCACAAAACTTTCCAAAACAAAATAGTCCCAGCCACCTCAGCTCCCAGATTTCAAAGTGGGTTTTCACAAATAATTTTTCAATAGGAAAACTGAAAAACGATACAGCAAAAACTGCTGAATGGAAATACACCAAATATAACAGAGAGCTAGTTCTAGTTCCAAAAAGTGTAATTTTGGGGGATTTGGTGTAAATCCATTAATTAGTTTTTGAGAAATTAAGCCTAAAAAATGTGCATATTTAATGATGCAGAGGATTCACAGAGCTGACAGATATTAAGATGAGATCTGATTGGATAAGTCCTGAGTCCTACAAAAAAGATAAACAAATGATATAAGGGGTCAGTGTAATGATACCCTGACCCGCTACTCCAAGTAGAGGGGTCCCACAGTGACCCCCAGGACATAATCATTTGTTTCTTTTAATTTAGAAGCAAATTATTGGAGGATCTGCGAATCCACAGCCAAATTATAAAAAAAGTGCAGGCTCCTGTGTTTTCAAAAAAATATCCCCTCCGCCCTCGCGGTGGGCCAGGACACGGGGAAGGGCATTAATATATTTTTGGGAGGGGTTGCATGGCCCTCTTCACCAAACCTCTAAGAGGCCCCTGGGGACTCCAATCCCTAGGGCTGAAGTAATAATAAGGGGAAAGAGAGCATGAAGCCCACCTCTCTATGCCTCACTAAGGAATCAGGGACCCTGGCCATGAATATAAAATAAAAGGGTGGAGGACATATGCTCCCTCTCCTTCCAGAGCCACTCTAGGGCCCCAGGGCCCCCATTCCCTGTGGATGATTTAAAAAAAAAGAGAGATGGTGCATGGTCCCACTCCCGAGAGTTTTTAGGCCCAAGGGACCTCATCACCCTGGACCATATTTTTTTAAAAAGGGGACTTGGGCCTTGGGCACCCTCCCACAAGACATTATTTTATCCCCAGCCCAATACTTTACAGTGTCCTTGTGAGCTCACTCCTGGAAAGCTTTGGTTCCCTTTCGAGGGACTGTGTGTATACCATGTCCACACTCTCCCGGACAGGGAATAGAAGTTTACTCCCTCCCAGTGGGAGCCAGCTGGTGCTGCGGGTATCTTGGTGCTTTCCCCACATCCTTCAACATACCTGAACTGTGGGTGCCGTGAGTGGCCATATGCGCACCCACCTATGATTCAAAAATGAATGTTTCCTGCCATGGGAGCCATCCAAAGACGGAGTTTGAATTTGCATTTTTAAACCATGAAGGTAAGGGATACAAGCTACCAAAATGTTTCAACCAAACAGTCTTGTTCACAGCAGTTTGATGTTTGTTTGAACCATAAATTTAAACTTCAGTCTTTGGAGTACCGGGATCCTTATTCAATAATAATTATTTTACCCTTTTGAAAGCACTAGCTGATTAGAGTGGAGAGTGCCATGCTACAGACCGGATTGAAAAAAAATAAATATGTAACAAATAGCTCTCTAGTAGGTCTGTCAGGCATTTCAGTGCCAGCTTGATGAGGAGCATGGCCGCGATGATGAAGCATGTCATCCAATGGTGAGTGAGGGCTACGTTTACTGTAAGAGTAATGCATGTGGTGACTACAAAGACCCCCTACCCTAATTAGTGGAATGGAGTATTTTCTTTTGGAACAGTGCATCTTATTTCAGGTATAGGTTTGTGTAGGGAGATTGACGCACTGGACCACGTAATTCTCCCTAGTTATGCATCTCTAATTTTTATTTATTTATGTGTGCTTATCATTTGATATATGTTAAATTAAAAGAAAGTAGTACACACAAATCTATTGATGTCACTAACTATATTGTTATCATAGTGTATGAATGTCAATAGTCTCTTATTAGAGTCCTCCGTTACTTTGAATATGTAGGATTGTGACAAGTTGTCTTCTCTAAAGAAAGAACTGATCAAGACTATCTTACATGGTACCATTATGATGGAATATTTACGGGCTAATATAGCACCGAATGGGCTTCTTGTGACAAATATGCTTCATATTTTTCTCCAGGATTTACAATTTAGAAAGGATTGGTCACAGATAGCTTGGATGTTCATCAGGGACTGGCTGGTGCTGATTATCAGCACTTCCAAGTGACTGGCAGATGCAATCACCTTGGCTGAGACCACCATCAAAACCACAATACAGGCCACCCAATTCAAGATAAGGCTGGCCAAACTTAACTCAGAATTGGATGAGACCAAGGAATACCTAACACTCTAGAAGATCACAAAGTTGCAAAAGGAAATTAAGAAAGTTAGCAGGAAGAAGGGATTTCCCTTATACAAAAGACGATTATCAACATGAGATGGCACAGGAGTCCTCGGACGAGTCTATGGGCCCACCACGAAAACCGCACAATTACAACTACAGCTCTAGCTTTGATGGCTGGAGCACTGATGAAGTGTGGAGGAAGAACCCAAATTAGCTCCATTCACTTACCCTCAACTGCCGATGTGGCAACCAACTACCAGTCCTTATTATGAGCCCATACCCTGATGCCCTACAATCTTTTTTTAGGAGGAGGCTAGGGCAGAGGAAGAGGCAGAAACAGAGGAAGAGGCAAACATGCAATGGGAACCAGAGGAACCACAGATGGTGACAGGGAGCCGAGGGAGGGCATCACAAAAGAAGATCTAAAAGTGAATTTTTCTAAGAGACCTTTAAGCCCCACTGAACAAAAGTTGCTAAATATAGGATTGGGTTTTGTCCCTACTCCTAAAGAGGGCCTTTTCAAGCTGAATTGTGACGTGGCAGCTCTATTTAGGAAGGTCCGATTACACTACTTTTTCAGGGGAGACAGGGCTACGGAATCCCTCAACTTTTACACCAGCTTAAAGCATGATACCTACTGGGGCCCTCACATTTGAGAAGGCAGTCAGAATGACATCCAGAATTTCCAAACGAAACACCCAATCCAGAATCTATCCAATGCAGGGAGGAGGGCACTGACCTCATTGGCAGATGATAACGCCATTATTATCATCAAGCAGACAAAGGGGGAGCCATAGTGAACACAGGGACATACAGACAAGAATGTCTAAGACTTTTGAGTGATACATCTTTCTATGAACCGATCCAAAAGGATTCTACCTGGCATCTCCAACGGGCTATTCGGACGTTGACAAAGGAAGCAGAATTGGCAGGGTGAATTTCACATCAAGAGGCAGAATTCTCTGAGTATTAAGGAACCTCGAGCACCCTATTTCTACTGCTTACCTAAGATCCATAAAGGGAAGATACCTCTACCGTGCCGGCCTATAGTGTCAGAGATTGGATCTGTCTTGGAACCTCTATCTAAATTTTGCAATCACGTTCTGTAACCAATTGTACTACACACTCCAACTTTCTTGAAAGACACCAAGGATGTGTCTTAATCTCTTGGACCAGATTAATTCACAGGGATTGATGGATGTTTTGATTTGTCTAGATGTTCTATACACCAGTGTACCCCAGGATGCTATGCTGTCTGTGGTGGAAGATATGCTTCTCCTAGACACATGGAATTATAATACCCCATGCATTTTGTGGTGGACTGTGCGACACTAGCCCTTAAAGAGAACTTCTTTGAACTTGAAAATCAATTATACCACCAAATCCTAGGGACATTGATGGGCAGTTCTTTTGGCCCAAGTTTGGCCTGTTTGTACATGTATGCCTTTGAGAAACACCACATTCTAGACCTTGGAAGTCCATTCGCCACTACATCAAGTTGTGGCACAGATATATTTACAATATATTGATAATCTGGAGAGGCAATGAAGAGAACGTACCTGATTTCATTGCTTGGATTAATGGTCTAGATGAACATGTTCACTTTACTGCCAGGGTGTCCAACAGAGAGGTCTCCTTTTTGGACCTTCGGATCACCTTAAGAGAGGGAACTCTCTATTCATCTGTCTTTCAGAAGACTATGGACAGGAATAGTTTACTCCTGTTTGATAGTCACCATCCTCGTGCCCTCCAGATGAATCTACGTTATGGGCCATTTTTTTAGGCTTGGACGCAATTGCAGTGAGACCACTGATTTTGACAGACATGCAGGCAACGAGTCTGAAGCTGTGGAACCAACATTATCCATCACGTGTTATCAATTCAGCCAGAAAAGGAGCAAGAAATGTCCAGAGAGAATGATTACTGATGATCTTCCCTTAACCTGAACAAACCAGATTAACATGTGTTTCTACTTACACACCCCTCTCAAACCAAGTAAAGAGATCATAAACAAGAGGTGGCCTATTTTGATGAGTACGGCCGAGACCCTAGACCGGCCTTTATTTGCTTTAAAAAAAAAACAAGAAGACTTATTGGTCCACACATATCCAAGAAATACAACATCTAACAATAACCCTACAAACGTAGAAAGCAGGAATCTACCTCCTGTGCGAGTCCACCATGCTTGTGGGCTTTGCAATATATGCCCCTTATCCTTGAAAACAACATCAGTGGAATCAGTGGAATTAGGAGAAATAGGGTCCGGTCCTCTCATCTCTATAAACACACAAACTGCTGCACAAAAGATTGTGTATATTTGAGTAAGTGTCTGTGCAATCTCCTGTATGTAGGAATGACCACAAGAATGATTAAAACATGCATCAATGAGCATCGCAGCACAATCAGATGTCACTGCAGTACCACCAAACTCTGTGCCCACTTTGCAGAACAGCAGTGCTCTTCTAATGATCTTATATGGGTGATCCCAGAAACGATGAAGGTTTCAAAACTGTTTGAGAAAGATAAGAGGTGGGTCTTTATGTTACGAACCCATATCCATGGGTTAAATGATGAGATAGTGTGGTCAGAATTCTAGAACACAGAGTAGGAACAATGACCTCCTTCCCTGACGTTTAGGACAGTATAGAGGACAAACTGAATTACCTTAACTAGATACGATGATCATAAATGCATCCTACAAACTGATAAGGAAGTATAAGATCGAGTTCACTGCACCTGAGTTATTATTTATATTTTAAGTTTCATTTTCCTTGTGTGTGTTAACGCATGATTTAAAACAATTATATCACATGATTTGTAGGTGCATTCACCTAGCCTAGATACATAGATAGATGCCTGTTAGAAATGGGGTCTCTGGTTGGCAGTCAGTTTACACTCTGTCCAAGCAAGGACCCTCACTTTAGTCAGGGCAATGGAGATACACACTCACGATAACCCCTGCTCACCCCCTTAGTAGCTTGGCAAAGCAGTCAGGCTTTTCTCAAAGGCAATGTGTAAAGTATTTGTACCAACACACATAGTAATACAATGAAAACAATACAAAATGGACCCCACACCAGTTTAGAACAATAGGCAATATTTATCTAAATCAAACAAGACCAAAATGACAAAAATCTGACATACACAAGTCAAGATATATATTTTCAAAAGAATAGGGGCCAGATGTAGCAAAATAGCAAATTGCGACTTGCAATTTGCGAGTCCGTGCGACTCGCAAATTGCAAGTCGCAATTTGCTACGCAGAAAGGTGTCTCAGACACCTTCTGCAACTCGCAATGGGGTCGCAAAGACCCACCTCATTAATATTAATGAGGTGGGTCGCAGTTTGCGACCCCATTGCGAGTATGGGCACTCACGGGGATGGTGGCCTGCTGGAGTCAGCAGACCACCATGTCCGTGACTGCCTTTTAATAAAGCAGTTTTTTTTTTTCCATCTGCAGCCCGTTTTCCTTAAAGGAAAACAAGCTGCACTTGGAAAAAAAAAACGAAACCTTTAGTTTCGGGTTTTTTCAGGGCAGGCAGTGGTCCATTGAACCACTACCTGCTCTGAAAAAATATTTATTTTTCCATTCACAAAGGGGAAGGGGTCCCATAGGGACCCCTTCCCGTTTGCAACTGGGTTATCATCCACTTCAAGTGGATGGTAACTGCGATTTCATTTGCGACCGCGAATGCGAGTCTCAAATAGGAAGGGAACACCCCTTCCTATTTGCGAGTCGGAAATGCATTTTGCAAGTCGGATCTGAATCGCAAAATGCATTTCTGCATAGCAGAGAGGCTTTTGCGCCTCACAAACGGCATTTTTTGCCGTTTGCGAGGCGCAAACCCTTTGCTACATCTGGCCCTAAGAATCTCACTCTATAGAAAACAATGGAAACATTGAATATGCACAAAGGACCTGGTTTGCGTCAAAAATAAAGCCGCACGGATGAGCGTGCATCAGAAAAGTCAGCGATGCGGCGATTCCTTAATTGCAAGTGAGGTCATGCTTCGTTTCTTCTTCGGTCTGGTCGGCCAGGCGTAATTTTTCTCTCCCGCAAGGGAGTAAAGTATTTGTATCAACACACATAGTAATACAGTGGAAACACTACAAAATGGACCCCACACCAGTTTAGAAAAATAGTCAATATTTATCTAAATCAAACAAGACCAAAAGTGAAAAAAAATCCGACATACACGTCAAGATATATATTTTCAAAAGAATAAGACCTCATTACAACCCTGGTGGTCGGTGATAAAGCGGCGGTAATATCGCCAACAGGCTGGCGGTAAAAAAAATTGAATCATGACCATGGCGGAAACTGCTAACACAGACAGCCACTTTAACACTCCGACCGCCATGGCGGTAGCAAGAAGCACCGGGGCGGTAACCGCCAACAGCCAGGCGGAAGACAATGTACCACCCACTGTATCACAACAGGACAATTCGTCAGCTTTTCCGGGGTGGTACCAACGCCATCAAAAGCACGGCGGGAAGAGTACACTGAAGGGAAACAACTCACCTCTCAACACTCAAGGAAGAACCACGACGCCATGGAGCCAGAGCTGCACATTTTTCCAATGCTGGTGTACCTCCTCATACCCCAGGAACACGAACACCGGCAAAGATGACCACAGTGAGTACTGCACCTAGCGCACAAGGGAAGGGGGGAGGAAAAAGAGAGTGACACACACATGCAACACCCCCACCCACACCCCCACCCTCACCCCCAACACCATACACACAAACAGATGCAACAACATTACATATACACCCCGTAACCCTCAGGAATAACGCAAGGACAAAAGGAATGGATCAAAATTAGTGTAATAGTACAATTTTAAAGAAATATGTCCTTAAATCAATAAACAGTATGTACAATATATACAAAAGGAGGGACAATGCCTACTTCAAAATGTCAGTGGCCCACAGGGCCATAACACATAGACCAAGGCCACACTTGACTCCTGCCTCAATAAGGAGAGAACACTGCAGGGGCATCAGGTCGAAAACACAGGGCACCTCAGGGGGACGGGGAATGGGGGGGCACCTCAGCCGGAAGATGGTACAACGCCATTGCTCCTGGAGGGGGCTATATGCCCACTGCTTGGTCCTGGGGAGTGCAAAGTCACAGTTTCTCAAGTGGGAGGGTTGCCCACTGCTTGGTCCTGGGGAGTGCAAGGCCACAGTCTCTCTAGGGGGTAGGTTGCCCACTGCTTGATCCTGGGGAGTGCAAGGCCACAGTCTCTGGAGTGGATGCCTTCTTCCACTGGTTCTGGAGGGGGCTTTGTGCCCAGTGTGCTTCATCCTGCCAAGGAGGGGGTGAGTGGAGGCCTTCTTCCACTGGTTTTGGAGGGGGCTTTGTGCCCAGTGTGCATCATCCTGGATGGTGCAAGGTCACAGTCTCTCACCTGGGTGCCACACCTACAGGTGTTGCAGGGGCCAGGACACACTGCAGCCCATGTAGTCATGACTACACCCTGCTCCCCGGTGGTAAAGGCTGCTCAATGGATGGCAGTAGCGGTGCAGGTGGTGGTGCTGTTAGTGGGGGGGGGAGGCTCCAGTCCTTCCCCTGCAGCCTCGGACGGCTGCCCACTGGGACTGCTGCTGCTGGCAGTGGTGCTGCTGGCGGTGCTGGCTGCAATGCAGGTGGCGGTGCTGGCTGCGATGGAGGTGGCGGTGCTGGCCACGGTGCAGGAGGCGGTGTTGTCAGTGGTGGGGGGTGGCTCCAGCCCTTCCCCTGCAGACTCGGACAGCTGCCCACTGGGGCTGCTGCTGCTGGCAGTGGTGCTGCTGGTGGTGCAGGTAGTGGTGCTGGCCGTAGTGCAGGTGGCAGTGCTGTCAGTGGTGGGGGGAGGCTCCAGCACTTCCTCTGCAGCCTCAGACGGCTGCAGTGCCATGGCTGGTGTTGTGTGCACCTTCCTGCCCTTGGCAGATGGTGGTGCCTCCTTGCTTCTGCCAGCTGGTGTTCCTTTCCTGCCCTTGTTGGCTGGTGGTGCCTCTTTCCCTTTGCTGGCTGGTGGTGCCTCCTTCCCCTTGCTGGTTGGTGGTGCCTCCTTCCCCTTGCTGGCTGGTGTCCCCTTCTTGCCCTTGCTAGGTGGCGGCCCCTTCTTGCCCTTGCTAGGTGGTGCAGGCACACTAGCTGTGCTGACGGGTGCCTCCTTGGAGCCTCTCACACCTGCAGTAGCTGAAGAAACAACAGTGGCCGTAGACTGGGTGTCTGAGGTGATGGGCTGGGTTCTGGCCACCCTGGCCTGAAGTGAAGGATGGGGGTAGGGGTAGGGAAGAGGTCAAGGGTGGCGAAGAAAAGCTTCTTAGGGACACTGGGGCGGGAAGTCTCTGGTTACCCCAACCTCCCATGGCTACTGACCCCAGTGAGGAATGCCAGGACAAGGGCAGAGGAATGTTACAATGAGGCACATGGGCGTACAAGGAGGATCATTGAGCGCACCTTTGACCTCCTGAAGGCCAGATTCTGGTGCCTCCATCTGACAGGTGGATCCCTGTACTACTCACCCAAAAAGGTGTGCCAGATCATCATTGCATGTTGCACAACCTGGCCTTGAGATGCCAGGTGCCTTTTCTGCAGGAGGATGAGGCTGGAGATGGTTGTGTGGCAGCGGTGGAGCCTGTGGACAGTGATGAAGAGGAGGCAGAGGAAGAAGATGTGGACAACAGAAATACTATAATTCAACAGTACTTCCAGTGACACACAGGTAAGACAATGTAACTTCACCTTCCATTGCAGTTTTGTGTTGGACATTGTACATGGCAGCCTGATGTCCCTATTTCTATGGCCACTTACTGTACCCTTTGGCATCTCTATTTTCAGATATCTGTTCCCCACTCTGGCTCCTGGTGTGTTTACTGCTGTCCACTACAGGTCATACCTATGTAAATATAACTGTAAATTTGAATTGCAATGTTTACAGCTTGTTAAACTAATACATATTTCAAACAATTGACAGACTCCATACTTGTATTAGTTCCAAGGGTGTTTATTTCTGTGATGATAAGTGTAGGGGGTATTGTAATGGGCTGGGGTGATGGTGGAGAAATGTCCAGGATAGAGTCCAGTCTATTGGTATCACCGATGCATTGTCCAAGGGGGCATAGGACGTGTAGCAGCGTCAGTTCAAGGTGGACAGGGAGAAAGAGTGGGACACAAGGGTGACTTTCAGGGGAATCGTATTTCCTGGCGGGGGTCTTGGCAATGTTCTCTGGCTTCTGCCTAGATCGCAGGGACCTTTTTTCTGGTGGTTCTCCTTCTAAAGGGGGAGGGGTGCTGGTGGCCTGTTGGTCCTGTCCACTAGTGTCGGCGGAGGTGGAGGGCTGTTCTTCGGTGTGGCTAGTGTCAGGGGCCCGTTGGTGTGCCACTGCCTCCCTCATGGTGTTGGCCATGTCCGCCAGCACCCCTGCAATAGTGACCAGGGTGGTGTGGATGTCTCTCAGGTCCTTCCTGATCCCCAGGTACTGTCCCTCCTGCAGCCGCTGGGTCTCCTGCAGCTTGGCCAGTATCTGGCCCATGGTCTCCTGGGAATGGAGGTATGCTCCCAGGATGTTGGTGAGTGCCTCATGGAGAGTCGGTTCCCTGGGCCTGTCATCCCCCTGTTGCACAGCAGTCCTCCCAGCTTACCTGTTGTCCTGTGTCTCTGTCCCCTGAACCATGTGCCCACTGACCCCAGGTCCCTGCTTGTCCTGTATTTGTGGGGTTGCCTGGGGTCCCTATAGTAGTGGACACACTGCCGATTGACATGTCCTGGGGACAGAGAGATGGGCCAGCTGGGTGGGTGCTGTGGTGGTGTTTCCTGAGGGGGAGGCTCTGTGGTGGTTTGGGAATGTGGCTGGGTCACCGACTGTCCAGAGGTGCCTGATGGGCCAGGTTGATCATCCTGATCCAGGCGTTCAGAGCTGCTGTCAACAGTGTAGGCCTCTTCTAGGGGGGACTGGATGTGGCTGGCACCTCCTCTCCGGTGATGTTGTGTGGGTTCCTGTGGGGTTGTAAAAGCAGTGTTATTGTTTCTGCGTGTGACATCTTGTGCATGGGTATGTTTACCTCTATGGTTGTTATTAGCAAGGCAGTTTGGGCTTTTTGTGGGATTTGTGATTTGGTTGGCTAAGTGATTGTCGTTTGTGTGCATGCTGTGGTGATGGGTGTCCATGCAGGTCTGTGATGGGGGTCCATGCAGTGGTGTAGCATGCAGGGCTTGGTATTGGGATGGGTGGGTTGTGATGGTGGGGTATATGTGAGGTGGTGGAGTGATGAGGGTGAGGGTAGGGGTAGGAGTTTGTGATGGCATGCAGGTAGGGGGGGATAAAGTAGTAAAGATTTGACTTACCAGAGTCCAGTCCTCCTGCGAGGCCCTCAGGAGGCATGATCGCCAAGACTTGCTCCTCCCATGTTGTCAGTTGTGGGGAAGGAGGTCGGGGTCCACTGCCAGTCCTCTGTACAGCTATCTGGTGTCTTGCAAATATGGAATGCACCTTCCACCTCTTCCTGATGTCATACCTTGTTCTTGGGTGCTATCCCACGGCGTGACACTGTCCACGACTCTTCACCATAGCTCCATCTTCCTAGCAATGGATGTCTGCTGCACCTGTGATCCGAATAGCTGGGGCTCTACCCGGATGATTTCCTCCACCATGACCCTTAGCTCCTCTGAGAACCTGGGGTGTCTTTGTGGTGCCATGGGTGTAGTGTGAGTGGTGTATGTGAGGGTATGTGGGGTGATGTGTTGGGTGTGTGCTGTGAGGTGCGTGGATGGTGTATGGGTGATGGTGTTTTGTGTCTCTAATTCAGTAGGTGCTCCTGGCTTGTCTCTCTCTCAATTGTCAATTTCTTTGGGTCGTAAAGGGTTGTGGGTAGTGTGGTGTGTGTTTTATAGTGGTGTGGGTGCGGTGTGTGTATGTATGTCAGGCGTGTGTAGTTTGAATAGTCCAATGTGGTGGTGTTTTGTTAGTGTGTGTGTATTATGAGCGCGGTGGTCTGTACCGCCTATGGTTTGCCGCGGTTAAATGTCTGCAGCAGTGATTCATGGGTCATGAAGCTATGGGCGTATTTCTGTTGGCGTAATGGTGTGGGTTTTGGTACCACCATTTCATCACTGACCTTTGGGCTGGCGGACTTGGGTGTGTCTGTATAGTGGCAGATTTCTATGTGTGGGTCATAACAGCGCAGCGGTCGTGGTATGTTGGCGGCAGTTAGCATGGCGGTAAGCGGCACTTACTGCCAATGTCATAATGAGGGCCTCAGAGTCTTACTCTATAGAAAACAATGGAAACATTGAATATACACAAAGTACCCGGTTTGCATCAAAAATAAAGCTGCACAGATGAGCGTGTATCAGAAAAGTCAGCGATGTGTCAATTCCTTACTCGCAAGTGAGGCCATTCTTCGTTTCTTCTCCGGTCTGGTCGGCGAGACGTCATTTTTCTCTCCCGCAAGGGAGCGATGCATCAATTACTAGACATGCACCTCAGATTTGCGCAGGCTTGCGTTGATTTTTGACGCCCAGGAATGATGCTTGAGAAATCCAGTCGCATTGTGTCAGAAAACCACGCTGCATGGGGTTTGTGTTGTTATCAGCAGCCACAAGTGGGTGTTGCATAATTTCTCCAGTCGCGATGTGTCGATCTTCCAGCCGCGATGCGGGAGGAGCGTCGATTTTAGCCACAAAGCAAATGGTGTGTCGTTTTTCAGTGATTGGAGATTCTTGGCAAGCAGGACTATACCACAAAGTCCAGTCTTTGTCCTCTTTCAGGCAGAAGCAGCAACTGCAGACCAACCCAGCAATGCCCCTTTCTGCCTTTGAAGTAGGCAAATTTCAAAGGAAAGACTCTATTGTTCACAAGATCCTGCCTTGCCCGGGCGTGGACACAGATACACACCAGGGGGTTGGAGACTGCACCTCCACCGAAGACACCCCCCTCGCCGATGAACACCTGCATTTTCAGATTCGCACCGACCCGAGGACCACCCTCAGAGGATCCCTCGTCTCCCGTCCTCCCGGACCGCGCGCCCCCTTCAGCGACGCCATCGCCGACTTCATCTCCCCGCACGCCCTCGCCTCACCGGACTACATCCTCCTAGGCGACCTCAACTTCCATCTGGAACAAAACAACGACCCCAACACCGCCACCCTGCTCGACAACCTCGCCAACCTCGGCCTCAAACAACTGGTGAACACCGCCACCCACAACGCCGGACACACGCTTGACCCTATCTTCTCCGCCAGCAAACACGTCTTCTTCAGCCACACCTCCGCTCTACACTGGACCGACCACAGCTGTGTCCACTTCACATTCCGACGCGAGACCCGCCACCTCCGCACTCAACCCATCCCTCGTCGACAGTGGAACAAGATCCCCGAAGAGCAACTCTTCTCAGCACTCGCCGCCAACCAACCCACCCTCACCACCGACCCCAACGACGCAGCCCTCAGCCTCACAAACTGGATCTCCAACTGCGCAGACAACCTTGCTCCCCTCAAACGCACGCATCGACAGACCAACACCAAAAAACCTCTCTGGTTCTCTGACACCCTCAAAGAATCAAAGAAAACTTGTTGCGCCCTCGAGAAGGCCTGGCGCAAGGACCACACCGCTGACAACATGACCGCCCTCAAGAACGCTACCCGCGAACACCACCGCCTGATCCGCGCTGCTAAAAAGACCTTTTTCACCGACAGACTGGACAAAAACAGCCACAACAGCAAAGAACTCTTCAGCATCGTCAAGGAGTTCTCCAACCCCAATGCCGACGCCAACGCCATCACGCCCTCACAGGATTTGTGCGAATCCCTCGCCACTTTCTTCCATCGCAAGATCAGCGACCTCCACAACAGCTTCGGACACCAGACCCAACATAACACCACCGAACCCGCACCCCCGGCCATTACCCTCAACAACTGGACCCACATCAACACTGAAGAAACCAAATCCATCATGAACTCTATCCACTCCGGCGCCCCTTCGGACCCCTGCCCTCACTTCATCTTTAACAAAGCCGACGACATCATCGCCCCGCACCTCCAGACCATCATCAACTCTTCTTTTTCTTCTGCTACCTTCCCCGAATGCTGGAAACACGCCGAAGTCAACGCCCTACTAAAGAAACCTACGGCTGACCCGAGCGACCTGAAAAACTTCCGCCCCATCTCTCTTCTGCCTTTCCCAGCCAAGGTAATAGAGAAGACCGTCAACAAACAGCTGACCACCTTCCTGGAAAACAACAACCTGCTCGACCCTTCACAAACCGGATTCCGAACCAACCACAGCACAGAAACCGCCCTCATCTCATTCACTGACGACATCAGAACCCTGATGGACAACGGTGAAACAGTCGCCCTCATTCTCCTCGACCTCTCGGCTGCCTTCGACACCGTCTGTCACCGCACCCTAATCACCTGCCTCCGCTCCACCGGGATCCAAGGCCAGGCCCTGGACTGGATCGCCTCCTTCCTCTCAAACCGTTCCCAAAGAGTTTACCTCCCTCCGTTTCGCTCAGAACCCACCGAGATCATCTGCGGCGTACCTCAAGGCTCATCGCTCAGCCCGACACTCTTCAATGTCTACATGAGCCCCCTCGCCAACATCGTTCGCAAGCACGACATCATCATCACCTCCTACGCCGACGACACCCAACTCATACTCTCCCTCACCAAGGACCCCGCCAGCGCCAAGACCAACCTACAAGAGGGTATGAAGGACGTCGCAGATTGGATGAGGCTCAGCCGCCTAAAGCTGAACTCTGAAAAAACGGAAGTCCTCATCCTCGGCAACACCCTGTCCGCCTGGGACGATTCCTGGTGTCCTACGGCCCTCGGCACCGCACCGACCCCCACAGACCACGCCCGCAACCTCGGCTTCATCTTGGACCCTCTTCTCACCATGACCAAGCAAGTCAACGCCGTGTCCTCCACCTGCTTCCTCACCCTCCGCATGCTCTGCAGGATCTTCTGCTGGATCCCCGCCGACACTAGAAAAACCGTGACCCACGCCCTCGTCATGAGCCGCCTGGACTACGGCAACACCCTCTACGCCGGGACCACAGCCAAACTCCAAAATCGCCTGCAACGCATTCAAAACGCATCGGCACGCCTCATCCTCGACGTACCCCGCAACAGCCACATCTCCGCACACCTGAGACACCTGCATTGGCTCCCAGTCAGCAAAAGGATCACCTTTCGACTTCTCACCCACGCACACAAAGCCCTCCACAACAAGGGACCGGTATACCTCAACCGACGCCTCAGCTTCTAAGTCCCCACCCGCCTCCTCCGTTCCTCTGGTATCGCACTCGCTGCCGTCCCTCGCATTCCGCCGCTCCACGGCGGGTGGGAGATCTTTCTCCTTCCTGGCGGCCAAGACCTGGAACTCCCTCCCCACCAGCCTCAGGACCACCCAGGACCACTCCGCTTTCCGGAGACTCCTAAAAACCTGGCTATTCGAGCAGCAGTAACCCCCCCTTTCCCCTAGCACATTGAGACCCGCACGGGTGAGTAGCGCGCTTTATAAATGTTAATGATTTGATTTGATTTGTAAGGGCAGGCACAGCCCATTCAGGTAAAAGTGATCACTCCTCCCTCCACTCTATCCCAGACGGCCCATCAGGATATGCAGGCTACCCCCAACCCCCATTGTGTTACTGTCTAGAGGGGATTCACAAACAGCCCAGCTGTCAGTCTGGCCCAGACGGGGAATACACAAGCAGGCAGAGTCACAGAATTGTTTCAGCAAGAAAATGCCCACTTTCTAAAAGTGGTATTTTCAAACTGACAATTTAAAAAACAACTTTACCAAAAGATGTATTTTTAAATTGTGTGTTTAAATACACCAATCCCCATATTTCTATCTGCTCCCAAAGGGGAACTGTACTTAAACGATATTTAAAGGCAGCCCCCATGTTAACCTATGAGAGAGATAGGCCTAGCAACAGTGAAAACTGAATGTGGCAGTATTTCACTGTTAGGAGATGTAAAACACATCAGTACATGTCCTACCTTTAACATACACTGCACCCTCCCCATGGGGCTACCTAGGGCCTAACGTAGGAGTGCCTTACATGTATAAAAAGGGAAGGTTTAGGACTGGAAAGTAGGTGCACTTATTAGTTCAAATTGGCAGTTTAAAGCTGCACAGACAAACACGGCAGTGGAAGGTCTGAGACAGGTTTACAGGGTTACTCATGTCGGAGGCACAATCAGTGCTGCAGGCCCACTGGTTGTTTTTTAATTTACAGGCCCTGTGCATCTCTAGTGCGCTTTACTAGGGTTATACTAGTAAATCAAATATTCCAACCATGGAAAAGCCATTACTCATACAATTTACACAAGGAGCACTTGCACTTTAGCACTGGTCAGCAGTGGTAAGGTGCCCAGAGTACCAAAAACAGAGTCCAGCACACAGTCACAACAAGGGAGGCAGAGGCAAAAGAGACAGGGAAGACCACTGCAAGGATGCCAGGTCTAATATGTGTCCCCTACAGCTTAAAGTGTGGACAACTACTCAACCTCATGGGAGTTTTCTTCACTAAGGTGGAGGAATTTGGATGGACCATCAGCACTGTTGTGTTCTGTTCCAGGGTGGTATTCCACCATAAAGTCCATTCCCTGTAGTGAGATAGACTACCTCAACAGTTTTGGGGTCTCACCCCTCATCTGCATTAACCATCTGAGGGGCCTGTGGTCTGTCTGAACCCAGAAGTGAGCCCCAAACAAGTAGGGTCTTAGCTTCTTCAGCACCCAGACCACAGCAAATGCTTCACGCTCAATTGTACTCCACCTATGTTCTCATGGGAATTAACATCCTACTAATGAAGGCTGCAGGCTGGCCTAGGCCCTCTTCATTTTGCTGGGACAACACTGCTCCCACTCCAAGCATCATTCTGCACGACAAATTCTTTAGAGTAGTCAGGTGCCCTCAGCGCAGGTGCTATGCACATGGCTGCCTACAGGGCATCAAAAGCTGTCTAGCAAGCCTCAGTCCAGACCACTTTCTTTGGTTGCTTCTTGGAAGTTAACTCTGTTAAGGGAGCAACAATGGTGCCATACCCCTTAACAAACCTCCTGTAATAGTCTGTGAGACCTAGAAAGGCTCTCACCTCAGTCTGGGTCTTGGGGGTTCCCAATGCAGAATGGTATCAATATTTGGCTGTAGCGGTGCCACTTGGCCACTCCCCACTTGGTGTCCCAAGTACACCACAGAACCCTGCCCTATTTGGCACTTACTTGTCCTAATAGCGAGGCCTGCCTTCTGAACAGCCTCCAACACTTTGCAAAAGTGTTGTAAGTGTTCCTACCAGCTGGAGCTGAAGACAGCAATGTCATCCAGGTAGGCTGCACTGAAGTCCTTCAGTCCAGCCAACAACTGTTTAATCAACCTCTGAAAGGTGGCAGGGGCATTTTGCACCCCAAAAGGCATCACTCTAAACTGGTAGTGCCCATGTGGGTTAGAAATGCAGACCTCTCCTTGGCCCCCTCAGTCAGATCAATCTGGCAATATCCAGATGTTAAGTCAAATGTGCTGAAATATTTGGTAACGAGCTCATCGGCTTGGGGCATGGTGTGTGCACCAGTCTTCGTGACCACATTGAGTCCTTAGTAATCCACACAGAGCCTGAGTTCTAGGGTGGCACCAGGAGCAGCAGCCTCTGGGATAAGGAGTACTGCAAAGCTTAGGGGGTCATTACGACCTCGGTGGTCTTTTTGCAAGACCGCCGAGAGACCGCCGTGCGGAAGACCGCCTGTGCAGGCGGTTTGCCGCTCGGCGTATTATGACTGTTGGCTGCTCTCCGTCGTTATTCTGATGGAGAGCCGCCAACAGCCATACTTGCGGGCGGCGAGGAAGTGGAGGTTGCTCCACCTCCACCTCCACACCAACAGAACACCGCCCAGCGAATCACGTCCTGTGATTCACCGTGGCGGTGTTCTGTTGGCGGTGTGGTGTCGGCGGAGCTGCCCCCATGGCTCCCGTCCCCTACCGGAGGATCGACGGACCAGGTAAGTCGATCGTCCATTAGGGGAGGGGGATGGGGGGTGTTGTGTGTTGTATGCGTGCATGGGGGTGTGCGTCTGTGTATGTAGAGGGGGTGTGTGAGTGTGTGTATGCTTGCGGGGGTGTTGTGTGTATGGAATGAGTGTGTGTATGGCTGTGAGTATGTCTGTATGGATGTGTGTGTGTATGTTTGAATGTGGGTGTGCGTGTCTGACTGTGTGTGGATATAGGCATGTATGTCGGGGTGTATGTGTGTTGGTGGTGCCTGCATGCGTGTCAGGTGTGTGTGAGTAATGTTATGTTGGTGGTCGGGGTGGGGAGGGGGGCCCTGCCACCTTTGGGGGGTGGCAGGGGTGGTGGGGGGTGTAGGGGAGGGAGTCGGGTGGGGGTGGGGGGGTGGACGTGACCCCTATCAGTGCCAGGGAAGGAATTCCCTGGCACTGATAGTGCTTCCCGCCATGGATTTGAAACCGCATGAAATCCACGGCGGTAAGCCGGGTCCAAATACCGCTGGTGGTATACTGATGGCCGCCGGGCTGGAGACCCAGGTCTCCAGCACGGCGGTTGTCTCCGCCCTGGCGGGCGGGACGGAGAACCGGCAGATGACCTTGGCGGTAACCGCCATGGTCATAATACACCAAGGTAAGACCGCCAGCCTGTTGGCGGTCTTACCGCCGGTTCTCTGCCATTCGCCAGGGTTGTAATGACCCCCATAATAACCCCTAATGCTAACATCTTGGACACCTTATCCTTGATGTTAGCCCTGACCTTGTCAGTCACCCTGTAAATCTTGTGTTTCACAGGTGGACTGTCCCCAGTGTCCACATAAGCGAGTGAGCCCTGGGACCAAGGAAAACAGTGAGACAAACTGTCCCAACACCTGGCGACAGTCCCTCTGTTGCTCTGGGGTCAGGGAGGATGAGAAGTTCACGCCCTCCACAGACCGATCTTTCTCCTTCGCAAGACAGGAGGTCAGGAAAAGGCTCACTCTCTTCCTCCACCCCATCATCTGTTGCTAGGAGCATTGTCAACTCCGACCTCTCAAAGTGAGGTTTGAGACGGTTCACATGCAGGACCCTCAAAGGGTTCCTGGGATCCCGCAGGTTCACCAGGTTGGTGATATCATTCTCTTGCTCCACCACCTCAAAAGGCCAAGTCCACTTCTCCTGGAGAGCCCTAGGTTCAACTGGGGCCATCCCCCACACTTTCTGGCCAGGCTTAAACTCAACCAGAGTAGCATTTTGGTAATACCAGCATTTCATGTCTTCCTGGCTTGCTTCCATGCTCTCCTGAGCAAGCTTCCTAAAGTGAGCTGTCTGGTTCCTAAAAGCAAGCATGTAGCTAAATACATCCTGGGGGCCTTCCTGGAGGCCTTCTCCAAGCCTTCTCTAACCAGACTCAGAGGTCCTCTCACAGGGTGTCCATACAACAATTCAAAGGGGATACAACCAAGTCCCTTTGTGGTACCTCCCTGTAAGCAAACAGAAGGCATGGCAATAGGACATCCCACTTACAGCTCAAGGGCTCTGACAGGCCCATGATCATGACTTTCAGGGTGCGGTTGAATCTATCAACCAGACCATTTCCTTTGGGATAGTAAGGAGTGGTGAACTAGTATGTCACCCCACACTCCTTCCACAGAGACTTCATATTTGTAGATATGAAGTTGGTACCCCTACCAGATACCACTTCCTTGGTGAACCCCATGTGGATAAAAACCCCCATCAAGGCCCGTCCCCCCACAGGGGCTGAGATGGACCTCAGCGGTATAGCCTCTGGGTACCAGGTGGCATGGTCCACAAAGACCAGGATAAACCTGTTGCCCATGGCTGTCTTGGGATCCAGAGGCCCCACAGCGTCAATACTAACCCTTTCAAAGGGGGTGCTGACAACAGGGAAAGGTTGGAGGGGAGCCTTACATTTCCCTCCACTCTTGCCACTTGCCTGACAAGTTTGGCAAGACCTACAATATGCATCAGAGTACCTGCGCATTTGGGGCCAGTAAAAGTGGAAGGCAAGCCTCTCAAAGGTCTTGTCCTGCCCCAAATGTCCAGCCAAAGGCACATCTTAAGCCAGACCCAGCAGGAAGGCTCTAAAGCACTGGGGTACCAGCAGCAAATGGGCTTCCCCAGGCTCAGCAGCCTTCGGCTCACTATAGAGAAGGCCATCCTCCCAATAAATCAGATGTGAACCAGACTCATTGCCATACACCTGGTCTACAGCCTGCTGCTGCAAACCCTTCAGAGTAAGGCATGTCTTCTGTGCCTCACAGAATGCTTCCATGGTAGGTACCCCTTTCTACTGCCACTGAGTCAGCTCAGGGACCTCCCCCAGTTCAGCCACCTGTTCCCTGGTAGGCTCAGGGGTGTCTCCCTCAGGTTCCGACTCCTTCTGGACCCTAGGAACCTCTGGGGAGAGTTTCCCATGCCCCTTGCCCTTTCTCCTCCTGGCAGAAACCTAGGCCACTCTTTCAGGCTCCAGGGTCTCCTGATCACCTGACAGGCTGCCACTGACCAGGTGGACATGCACACCCACCCAGGCACACCCAACATCTCCAAGTAGGACCTGTGTTCCACCTCCTTCCAGGGGGAATCCTCCAGGTCATTGCCAACCAGACAATCTACAGGCATGGTTGGACTCAGCTATCCTCAAGGAACCTGAGACCCCCCTCCCCCCACTCAAGAGGAACCTGCGCCACTCGGCAAATGCACTCTGAGTTGTCTACCGCAACTACTTGGTGAAGTGCATGGGGAACTACCTGCTCTTCAGACACCAGGTGACTTCTCACTGTAGTTACACTAGCTTCTGTGTCTCTCAGAGCCTCCACCCTCTGCCCATTGATGGTTACCCATTGCCTATTCTTTTTAGTATTCTCAGGTGCAAGGAGGCCATCTCAGTGTCCCCTAGTGACACAAGGGTCATCTCAGCTGGCTCCCACCCACCTGGACTCAACTCCTCCCCAAGAGATACACTGGCCAAACCCTGTGACTGAGCACCAGTGGGTGCCTGTGTCCCCTTGGGACATTTGGGCTCCCCCCTCATGTGACCCTCCTGTTCACATGCAAAGCATGTAGAGGCCCATGGTTTCCTTTCTACTTTGGGCTGGGCATCCTTACCCTGAGAACTAGGTTGGGGCCTTTTAGAGAACTCCCCCTGTTTACCCTTACCCACCCACTTCTTCTGATGAGGACCCTGCCCACCCTTGGCATGGTCTCCCCCATCCCTCCTCTGGACCCTGGTGCTCTCCCACTGGTCCACGTCCTGCGCAAACTTCCTGGGGTCAGTCAGCTTGCTGCCAATTAGGTGCTGGTGCAGCTATGGAAAAGAGAGACTATGCAAATGTTCCCAAGCAATCAAATTGTACGTCCCCTCAAATGTTGTCATCTTCCTGCCCTTCATGCAAACATCCAGTGACCATCAGAAAAAAGTAAATATAGAGCCTTGATCAGAGCATGTAAACAGGATATTTTCACTGAGAAAATTGCTAATGCTCCCAACTCTTCTAGGGAGGTATTTAAAATAAAAAATGCTTTGGCCTTTTTTAATACTCTAAATCATTCAAAAGGAACACAGACTTTCTGTGATGGGATGGCTCTCTTCTTTCAGTTACAAATCCTTACTATCCATAAAGAATTAAAGAATTTATGGAAAACAAAAAGCAGAAGCAGTCTTATGACCTCAGTAGAGCCAATATCCATGAGATGTATAAAGCTGGAAAAACTCTAGAGGAAATCCACCCTCATCCTCTACTAAACTCCAAATCAGGATCTCCGTTTGTGCCCTGTCTGCCAAAGATTTTTCATAGGGCCGCTCAAACCATTGCTGGGCCACTAACATTTATTATCAATCCATCCATTGCATCCAGATGTTTCCCTAAACTATGGAAAGAGGCAGTAGTTAGACCGCTCCTAAGGAAACATAGTCTAGACGCGAAAGAGCTGAAAATTACAGGCTCATATCCCTCCTCATGTTGGCAACATTTATCGAGGGCAATGAGCTATCAGACCCCTCTCAGTTTGGGTTTTGTGGTAGTCATTGTACAGAAACTACCTTGGTTTCAGTGGCTGATAACATCAGAATGGTGGTGGGTGCAGGTCAGGCTGTGGCACTGATCCTGCTGGATCATTCCACAGCTTTTGACATGGTCTCCCCAGTGTTCTTCTCATCTCGCCTAGCTCAGGTGGGTTGTAAGGGTATGGCCCTAAATATCCTGAGATCCTTCCTAACGGACAGGACTCAGATAGTGAATATTGGTCAGCTCAGCTCTAAACCCTTCCCTCTTCCTTGTGGGGTTCCTCAGGGCTCCTCACTAAGTCTCCGATTCAATCTTTGTGTCCCTCCATTAACCAAATGTATTTGATCATTTGGTCTCTAGCTCTTCTACTGTGATGACGATACAGAGATTATTGTGTCTGTGTCAGAGGATGGTGTGACTAGGGACATCAATTTTAACAGCTGTATGAAAGCAGTTGTCACTTGGATGAGAGAAAATTGTCTTATGTTGAGTGCTGAAAAGACAGAGGTGATCATTTTTGGAAATCAGTTGTCTATTTGGAATCAGAATTGGTGGCCTGAATCATTTGGGAATCTGCCTGTACCAGTAAACGCTGCAATAAATCATGGGGTCATAGTAGATGATTGTCTTTCGATTGACTCAAAGGTAAACAGATCAGTATCCTCCTGTTTATACTTGATTAGAATGTTTTAAACAGTCTTTCCCTATATTCCACAGTCTGAACACAAAACAGTTGTTGTGGCGCTAATTTTGTCTGGAGTCAATTACTGCAATGCCTTGTACCTGAATATCATTAGGTTTTCCCTTAAGAAATTACAAACTGCACAGGATGCAGCAGCAAGACTAATTTTAGGCCTCCCCAGTTGTGGCTGCTGAATTGGTCAAGCTCCACTGGCTGCTCATTGACAAGCGAGTAACCTTTAAAGCCTTCTGCATTGCTCACAAGGCATTGCATACATTAGGACCTTGTGCTAACCAGTAATACCTCTACGCTCTACTAAGAAGAAACTGGTGGTCATTCCAAAATTTTGGCAAGCGAGATAGGGAGGAAATTCTTCTCTACACCACGACCAAACTGTGGAATACTCTTCCTCACTATTTGAGTACTATGGAAAATCATTTCGCTTTTAGAAAGGCGTTAAAATGTGTGTATTCTCTCTCTAGTCTGATCTTACTTATTTCTGATCTGTTTCTATTTTGTGCCTCAAGAATGTGTACATGTACTGTAGCGCCTTGATGCCAATTGGTATTTGAGCAATTTATACATTTATTTTCATTTTATATTAGCTCATCTACTACAGAAAGGGGATGAGTCACATTTCAAGACCTGGTTGATCTTACAAAAATCAATACAAAACCTAATATTCCAGGGTGGTTTGGTGACTAGCATAATGGAGAAGCACCAATTACTGATAGAATGCTAAATGGAACTTAATTCCAGTGTTATAGCTACTTCAATGTGAATAGCCCTATACCTCACCTCGAGGAATATGTAAGGCTTCTGTTTGATGACTTTCCTGGGTTTGCAGTGTTATGTTGTACCAAATGAGTATGCCATAGGCATTTCAAAAACAAAAAAGACTAGTGAAAGAATCTTCAAAGCTCCTGCCTCTCCACTTCTACCTGACCAAGTATCACCAGGGTGCTTCCTGATATTGATATTTTCGAGGCTACTATACCCTCCAACCTTTTCAGATGATTGACTTGTACTCTGCCTTTCTTTTCCCTTTAAATAACCTGGTGTACTCTTCATAGAATCTTATATTTGCTCTGTTAGACTTTTCATCCTTGGCGTGATCTCACTTAACTTTTTGCCTCTGTTTTGCAGGTTGTTGATGTGTGCTGGACTCTGTTTTTGCTGCTTTTGTTACTCCTGGCACTTTACCACTGCTAACCAATGCTAAAGTGCACGTGCTCCTTTACAAAATGTGTATGTAAATTGGCTTATTCATGATTGCCATATTTGATTTACTAATAGGTCCCTCATAAAGTGCACTAGAGGTGCCCAGGGCCAGTACACCAAATGCTACTAGTGGGCCTGCAGCACTGGTTGTGCCACCCACATAAGTAGCTCTGTAATCATGTCTCAGACCTGCCACTGCAGTGGCTGTGTGTGCAGTTTTAACTGTAAATTCGACCTGGCAAGTGTACCAACTTGCCAGGCCTAAACCTTCCCCTTTCTTACATGTAAGGCACCCGTAAGGTAGGCCCTAGGTAGCCCCATGGGCAGGGTGCAGTGTATGGTAAAGGTAGGACATATAGTAATGTGTTTTATTTGTCCTGACAGTGAAATATTGCTAAATTAGTTTTTCACTGTTGCAAGGCCTGTCCCTCTCATAGGTTAACATGGGGGCTACCTTTAAATCTGATTAAAGTGTAGATTCCCTTTGGGATTGGATGGACATGTGGAGTTTGGGGTCTCTGAGCTCACAACTTAAAAATACATCTTTTAGTAAAGTTAATTTTAAGATTGTGTGTTTGAAAATGCCACTTTTAGAAAGTGAGCATTTTCTTGCTTATTCCATTTCTGTGACTCTGCCTGTTTGTGGATTCCCTGTCTGGGTCAGTTTGACAGTTTGGCTGGTTGCACCTCACACTAGACAGTGACACAAAGGGAGCTGGGGTGTAGTCTGCATTTCCTGATAAGCCATCTGTGTTAGGAGGGAGGGGAGAAGAGGTCACTCACACCTGAAAGGGCTGTGCCTGCCCTCACACAATCCAGTCTCTCACCCCCTGGTGAGTGCCTGGGGCCTGGCCTAAGTGTGGTAGATGGCAGAATGGAAGGGATACTAGGCCTGGGGCTGATGTCATACCTGACATCAGATTAGAGTGTTGAGGGGTGAAGTTCTCCTGTTGGATTCTGGTGGAGAGCGGTTAGACAGTGGGTGTGTTTCTGGTGTTGTGGATAAGATACTCCTAATAAAGAACCCACTCATCAGTATCCGGACTCATCCCTTTATAAGATTTAGCAACGAGGAGAAGTTGTCAGGAGTATCTTAACACTAGGACAAAGAAGAAGTTTCTACTGGAAGTATTTGAACGGAGCATTGGCTAAAGGATTACTGTTTACCCTGCTATGAACTGTCTGCTTATACTGGTGAGCCTTAAAGTTTGACCTTAAAGCCTCTCTTTCTTCGTCATTAGTGAAAACGTTCAATTTTTTTTCTGCCGCGTGCGTCCTCGCGCGCTTTCATCAATCGTGTTTGCTTTTGAAAGGAGCCTCCGGTGAAAAGGAATGCGTGCCGTCGCGTGTGCGACCGTCCAAAAGATTGGAGGATCGCACGACCATCTTAAGGATTGTGTAATTGAACGCGCGTCAATCGCGTGTTCATCAGCTTAATTCTACACGCGCATCCGTTAATCTTACCTGACCTCCGCCCTGAGGTTGATTTTTTTCGCAGCGTCTTCTCCTTTTCTAAAGCTGTTCTCGAAGTGGAAATTGAGGAGGACTCAAGGATCGCATAAATAAAAAATGAAAAAACGAAGACAAACAAGGGATATTTTCCATCGAAAACAGACTGAAGGTTTTCTTTATACATAATAATAAAGAGAGAGTACAAAAGACAAATCTTTTTTTTTTCTATAACTCTGAAAACCACATTTTGTAAAGTACTTGTTTAAGACTTTACCGGATACAGGAGATGAAGGAATAGATTTAAATTAATTTGAAATGTGTTTAAAGAAGCTAGATCTGCATTTTTTACCAAAAGTCAGTACCATTTTGGAGTGGTACCATTTTGGAATGAGAGAACAAAAGCCAGGGGAAAGTATTGAAGAATATATAATGGCTTTAAGGAAGTTAGCATCTACGTGCAAATTTGGAACCACAATTGATGAGCGCATTAGAGACCAGTTTATGTTGAGATGTTCTAGTGATAAAATAAGACAGGAATTATGGAGCAAGGATGACCCACCGTTGCATGAAGTTATCATTCTAGCATTTAGCTTGTGTTGAAGAATTGGAAAGAGGCAGAAATCTGGCAATAAATGAAATTACTGCAAGAAAAGAAAACTTAAAGAAAGAAGGAGACTGTGATAAGGGAGAGGAGAAAGTTACTCAGGAGCAATGGTCCAAATTCAAGGACACAAAGGGCCTGATTCTAAGCTTGGCGGGCGGCGGGAGCCGCCCGCCAAGCGGGAACCGCCAGAAGACCGTTCCGCGGTCAAAAGACCGCAGCGGTCATTCTGGGTTTCCCACTGGGCTGGCGGGCGACCGCCAAAAGTCCGCCCGCCAGCCCAGTGGGAAACACCCTTCCCACGAGGAAGCCGGCTCCGAATGGAGCTGGCGGAGTGGGAAGGTGCGACGGGTGCAGTTGCACCCGTCGCGAATTTCAGTGTCTGCAAAGCAGACACTGAAATTCTTTGTGGGGCCCTCTTACGGGGGCCCCTGCAGTGCCCATGCCATTGGCATGGGCACTGCAGGGGCCCCCAGGGGCCCCACGACACCCCATACCGCCATACTGTTCCTGGCAGGCGAACCGCCAGGAACAGGATGGCGGTATGGGGTGTCAGAATCCCCATGGCGGCGCAGCAAGCTGCGCCGCCATGGTGGATTCCCATGGGCAGCGGGAAGTTGGCGGTACACCGCCGGCTTTCCGCTTCTGGCCGCGGCTGTACCACCGCGGTCAGAATGCCCGGCGGAGCACCGCCAGCCTGTTGGCAGTGCTACCGCCGACCCCGGCCCTGGCGGTATTTACCGCCAGGGTCAGAATGACCCCCAAAGTGTTTTCGGTGTGGCAACAATGGGCATGATGCATCCTATAAGAAATGTCCTGCCATAAATATGACGCGTAGACTGTGCAATAAAAAGGGTCATTTTGCCAAGTGTTGTAAGTCAACAAAATTCAAACATTAGTGAAGGTCGTTGAGGATTGTAAACTATCAGTGTCTACCAACGCTCAGAAAAAGAGTTATCCAAAGGATATAGTTACCATTTTTGGTGTGAGCAGTGAAGTACTGTTTGATTCAGGAGCGTGGCTAACTTTAGTATCAAGTGACTTCTTTGACGAACATTTTAGCCACAAAGTCAAATTAAAGGAGCCAGATGTTACTCTGGGTGCCTACGGTGGTCAAAGTATTGATTTGAGAGGGTATTTTGGGTCAGAGATTACATTTAAAACGCACACAATTTTTGGGAAAGTTTATGTTCCTGTCAAAGGAGATAGAGGGTTGAGCTGGTCACACCAAAGGGATCTAAATATCATCTTAGATCCCAATTCTTCCACACCAGTTATGATCAAAGAATAGTTCATTGGAAAGCTTAAAAATGTTTGTGCAGATTCTATAGATCGTGGAAAGGTAGAGGATCCACCTGGGTTTGTTAAAGGGTACCACAATGTGCTCAGTGACAACTTGGATTGTCTGAAAACGTTTGTTCATCGTATAAGGGTTAAAGAAGGATCAGAACCAGTGGTGGCTAAAGTACGCCCCATCCCCATCTCGATGAAGGATGGTGTTGAAAAAGAAATACGGAGGTTGTGTGACGAGGGAATAATTGAGCCAGTGAAATCATCCGAATGGGTTTCTCTTATTGTTGTGGTGCGCAAACAAAGAGGAGAGATCAGGTTGTGTGTGGATTTGAGAAATTTGAATAAGTGCGTGGTCAGTGATCAATTTCCTCTGCCGAACATAACTGAGATGGTCACGTTATTGCATGGGTCAAAGTTTTTCAGCAAGTTAGACTTGACCTAGGTTTACCATCAGGTCATGCTACAAGATGACTCTGGAGACTATACAACATTTATCACACCTTTTGGAACCTTCAGATTTAAAAGGATGCCGTTTGGACTGGTGTCTGCAGCAGCAGTATTTCAACGCATAATGTATAATTTGTTTGTTCAGAACCGGGGGTAAAGTGTTTCCAGGATGACATTCTTATACATGGACAAACGGAAGCAGAACACGAGATGAGAATCAGGAGGGTTCTTACCATTTTGAAGGAGCATGGTTTGACTCTCAAGCTTAAGAAATGTTCCTTATATAGAACCAAAATTGATTATTTGGGTCACAAAATAACCTCAAAAGGTGTGTGTCCGAAAGAAATACTGGTAACGAACATTTTAAAATTACGCAATCCAGAAAAGAAAGAGGAACTGTTGTCTTTTCTTGGAATGGTAGAATTCCATGCCAAGTTTTTACCAAATTTAGGCCCATATTTATACTTTTTTAGCGCCGCATTTGTGCTGCTTTTTGACACAAAAACGGTGCAAACTTACAGAATACAATTGTATTTTGCAAGTTTGCGCCACTTTTGCGTCAAAACATGACGCAAATGCGTCCCTAAAAAAGTATAAATATGGGCCTTAGCATCTAAAACGGTGCACATGCGTAGACTGCTGAAGAAGGGTTGTGAATTTGTGTGGAGTGAAGAATCTATTTAATGTTTGTGTTTTGCTTTGATGTAATAATTTTTTTTTATTTTAAAGGGGGAAGGCGTGTGGTAGATGGCAGAATGGAATGGATTCTATGCCTGGGGCTGATGTCACACCTGACATCAGGTTAGAGTGTTGGGTGGTGAAGTTCTCTTGTTAGATTCTGGTGGAGAGCGGTTAGACAAAGGGTGTCTTTCTGTGGTCGTGGATGAGATACTCCTAATAAAGAACCCACTCATCAGTATCCTGACTCATCCCTTTATTACACTGAGCAAGGCAGGATTTCACAATCAAGAGAGACTTTGCCTTGAAGTGGGCCTACTTCAAAGGAGAAAATGGGTATAATAAGGGCACCCAAAACCACAGACTTTAGAACACTTCTGGAAACCAAGAGGAACCTCTGCCTGAAGAAGAGCTGAAGAGCTGGGGAAGATGAGCTGCCCTTCCTGTGACTGTGCTTTGTGGAGCTATCCTGCAGTTGCTGCTTCTGCCAGAGTAAGAGGGCAAAGACTGGACTTTGTGTGCCTTCCATCTTGTGAAGAACGCTCCAAGGGCTTGATTTTGAGTTTGCCTCGTGTTTTTTGAAGTCTCAGGAACAGCAAAGACTTCTGTCTGCCAGCAGCTGGAGTCTCTGGAGAGACTCCTTCTCTGCCAAGTGGTGCCCATCCAGTTCCTGGGACCCTGAAAGGAGAAGCTGGCAACCTAAGAGGAGGAACTCCACGCACTGACCGCCGTGTGGGGAAAAGATCGTCGCAACTCCGATCTGCGGCTGAAAAATCGACAAGCCGCTGGCTTCACAGCTGGGAAATCGACACTCGCCTGCAACGCGACCTGAAGAACGACGCCTGGGGCTGGAGAAACGACGCACAGCATCGTGGATAGAGGCTGGTGAGATCGCAAACCGGGCTGCGTGGTTTTCGGATCATCGTGCGGCTGGATTTCTGACACAAACACCGCTAGGCGTGTAAAAACAACGCAAGACCTGTCCGGACCCGAGAGTGCTGACCGGATCGACGCATCGCTCTCCTACAGAGAGAAGAAACGACGCCCGCTGACTGGACAAAAGGAGAAACAACGCAAGGTCCTGCTCATGATTGAAACCGATGCATCGCAAGCCCTTTTTGACACACACTCGCCCATGCAGGTATATTTTTGACGTGCCCAAGGTACATTTTCACGCTAACAGTGTTAGTGTGTGTTAAAAATTACATGAGAACTCATTTTGCATTTCTGTGATAACTTGACTTGTGTATTGTGGAGTTTTGTTGTTTTGGTCTTGTTTTGTTTAGATAAATATTTCCTATTTTTCTAAATCTGGGTGCTGTCATTTTGTAGTGTTTTCATTATGTTACTGTGTGTGTTGGTACAAATACTTTACACCTAGCACTCTGAAGTTAAACTTACTGCTCGTGCCAAATTACCAAGGGGGTAAGCTGAGGGTTATTCTCCATTACCCTGACTAGAGTGAGGGTCCTTGTTTGGACAGGGGGTAACCTGACTGCCAACCAAAGACCCCATTTCTAACAGTCTCCCTCTGGCTGACACTTTATGTTCACTGCTAGGTAATAGGAGCAGTACAAAGTATCCGGGTTGAAACTCCTGATGCTGAATTCCTATGTCATAATAATCTTATTTCTTTACCTAAACTTTTTCTAGGTTTTCTCTTTCCAGATCTAGCAATTTTCCAAACCACTGCATTAACTGGGTTTCATACTCTAATAAAGGTTCCCCTCATTTAGGTTGGGCCTCCTAGAGTTCCCTGATCATTTAAAAAACTATTCTTGGTTTCCTTCCAAACAATACCTCAAAGGAAGAGAAGCCAAGCTTTGCCTGGACCTTCACCTGATGCCAAAAAGAGCAAAAGCAAGCACCTAACAGTTTTTTCCCTTCAAGGTCTCCCAGCTTCTTCATGGTTAGTTTAAAGGTGGCATTATAACATTCCATTAGCCGATTGATCTGCAGATGGTATCAGAAAGTAAGGCTATTTGGGCCATCAACGGAGAAACAAATGGGGTACCCCAATCCATTAAGCTATCTTTTGGAAACCCAATACGGGAGAAATCTCAGCCATGGCTGGAGCTATTTGAGGGGGTGTGAGCTTCCGTAGCGATTTGGAGTCCAGGTATTGAGTAGCATAACTTGCGAAATCAACATCATAGTTATGGACTTTACTGGTAGGCACATGGGATCCCAACAGATCCATACTGATACATAACAAGGGAACCACTATGATTAATATGTCCTGCATCAACATTTTTTGAGGTTTATATGAACTAGTTGGCAGGTAGCCCATTCCTTATTATATGTGTTTATTTGTGAGAACATCTCTGGCCAATAGATGTGCTTGATAATACCCCTCTCCTATTTTTCCAGCCCACCATTAACTCCATCAGGTATTTGTTGTCAAGTAACAATATCTGCTATCTGAGTGGAGAGGGGACCAACTCTGATTCTTGTTGTGTTTTACTAAAAAGCACTTTCTTTATAAAGAAATACAGACCTACCTCTGAATTGTCCTCGCTAGTCTTTGCTTGTTCCCAGGAATGGTGGACCTGAATATCAATTAGTTCTGAATATTAATAGGTCCCCAGGGATGTCATACCTAAATATGAATATGTTTTCCATTGAGAAATTACAAACTGCACAGGATGAAGCAGCAAGGCTCATTTTAGGCCTCACCAGTCATCAGGTGGTGGCTGGTGAATTGGTCAACCTCCATTGGCTGCCCATTGAACCTCCTGTTGGGCTGCTCGGAAAGTATAGATCTCCTTGCAAGATTTCTTGTGTTAGCAAAGCTGGCTGAAGTTTGCATCTCTTTTGCTTTTGTTTTCTGTGCTGACTCCTAAATAATATGTGCATTGTAGGGGTTTAGTAGGTGACACTGCCTCATTCGGGAAAAGAGCTTCATTAGATTAACACCTAACTAGGCCTGTGTCTTACATTCTGGTTTTCGGGATATTTCAAGAATTATATTGAGTGCAAGATAGTCAAGGGTGTTCAGACTGCACTTTTCAAACCTCCAAAATAAATAAATAAAATAAATACATGCAGCCATGGATTGGGTTTTGCTAGATTATCTCTCAACAGGGCATCATAATGAAAATTATCTGTTCCTTTCAGTGTTAAAATGCATAAAGGTTAAATGGATTATGCTTGAAATTCAACTGTTATATTGACTTCATGACAAAACCAGTAGGTCTACATTTATCAATGTCCCTTTGTGTCTGGGACATTGTGGGAGATTGGGAGATTGTTGCAGTTGTAAGGATTAAGGGTTGCTAGTGTCTCCAGCACATTGGACACAGAGCGAGTTTAGGGGTTACTTGAACCGGGTGATTACATTTCTTTGTTGTGCAGTCTCTGTAAGTTATAAGACCCTTTATGGTGTATCATCATTGGTGTCTCCACCTGCCTGCTGCATCCGTTTAATGTGTGCTCAGTTTTTAATGCTGTATGTATTACAGCGCTCTTTCAATTACAGAGAAAAAAGCATTGAATGAACAATGCTTTATTAAGCGTTGCTTGCAACTTTGCTGAATTGAGAGCATCAAGCATAGCACCTTCCCTTAGCGAGGCATGTGCTACTCTGCCTCGTTACCCTGAAGGTCAAGTGCTAAAAAGGGGCACTCGGTTCTCAGTTTGAGGGTCCGCAATACAGGGACCATAGGACAGCAGTGATGAAGGACAACCGTTGTTGCAACTGGGGTCCAGTACCCTAAGACTGCTCTGGGGACCTTCTGAACCAGATTGCGAACTTTAACTGCCAGCACCGGGATTCAGTTCCAGGGCATACAAATACCATTTAAAAAAGCATTTTTTCCATGCTACTTCGTGCATAAAATGGCATATATCAAAGCAAAAAGCTCTGAGGGGCTGTTCAAACCTTTTATATTGGACAACCAGAGAGGGAGGTTTTGGAACATCCCAAAACGTATTCCTCAAAAGAGGCCTTAGCTTCACAAGTTTACATTTTGTAATAGGTTCACATGGTGGGATGATGCAAATGTGGGGAAGCTACTCTTTGAATTATTTCAATTAAAAGGATCACATGCTGTAAAGTCCTTTGATCTCCAACACTGTCGTAAAAATGTAAGTGTAGAGTAGTTTGCATCCCACCATAGTCAAATATACCTTGGAACACTGGTCATTCCACAAACAGGAGACCAGAAGAGAAACAAAGGACATTCTTCCACTCACTTGCAACTACATAAAGGACAGCATCCAGAAATCCTATTAATGTGGAACTCATTTACAAGGAGGCACTTTTAGACTGTGCTGGTCGGAAACTCAATAAGGATTAAGTATCCGCACTGCAAAATAAAGAGATTCTAGAATGATACAATTCATAAAGTTTTCACCATCCAGAACACACTAACATCCAATCTAGGATGCAGTGATATATGAACCATATATAATTAAATACAACGAATAAATAAATACAACAAATAAAAGTAAATAAATAAATACATTGGGCCAGATTTAACAGAAAATGATGGTGTGCGGCGCTGTGCCAAATCAGGCAGCGTCATGCACAGTTATTTTCAAAACACAGGGATGCGCAGTATATAGTAGAAAACTGTGCACCCCGGTGTTTCCCCCTAAATTTGCTGCAGTGCACCAACGCAGCAACCCTTGCACCATGGCTGCGTTGAGGGGGAGATTGTTTTTGTGCAGGAAGGAGTACCTTCCTGCACAAAAACAATCTTAAATGGCGGTTTGCTCTTTCTATGTGTGCTGCAGAAGAGCAAAAAACGATGAGAAATAAAAGCATTTTGTCCTAGTTGCATCATGCTAATGCCACCTCTGGGGTGATCTGACACAGCGTAAAAATGCAGTGGCTGTTTCTGTGGCACACCCACGGAAACACTCATTGCACGCTCCTTACACACAAATAAGGGCCTGATTCTAACTTTGGAGGACGGTGTTAAACCGTCCCAAAAGTGGCGGATATACCACCTACCGTATTACGAGTCCATTATATCCTATGGAACTCGTAATACGGTAGGTGGTATATCCGCCACTTTTGGGACGGTTTAACACCGTCCTCCAAAGTTAGAATCAGGCCCTTAGTGCTGCATGTGAAGGGGCCGTATTTACAAGGTGGTGTTAAGCCACAAAAAGTGGCTTAGTGCCACCTTGTAAATACGGCGAAGGGCATTGCGCCACCAGACCGCCACAAAGAATTATGCTTCAGTGGCGCAAGGGACTCTTAAATATGCTCCATTGTCCAATTTCTTACCAAACCCGGTAAAGAGTCAGCAAATAAGCACTTGATACGGTCCGTCCCACACTCAAAGAATGGGGCAAATGTCTTATTGTGAGGAGTACATGCCAAAATAGAGAGTAGACAGATGTATAACATCTTCCTGCCTCCAGCATTTCCTTTGCCTCTCTTGATTTAGTTAGGCTCCTCTTTTGGATACAGTACTTCCTCAATGTATTAAGAAAAAGCCAGCAATCTCAGAAGATACATTTTTCTTAATATCAAGCCCCACGTATTTTCACCCATCTCTTCCAAGTATAACTGACTTCTGTTAGTGTATCCCTGGTAGTACATACATTGCTTTAATCAAGATGTACGTTAGTCTGAAGTCATTCATGTTTGTGGGCACTTGTATGTTTCTACTACAATGTTTATAGCACTCCTGCATTAAGAGAATGCATTAATGGATGCGTACCTTGCTAGACAATTCATAACCACTGATTGACACATTTTTATAGCGTACCTGTTTTGAATATTTAAGGGCTGATTTAGGAGGCCTTAGAGCAACCTTACCATCAACATAGCGTCATTTGTTTTACCCTAAGGCGGCGCTAAGTGAAGAAATGCATGTATTGTGCCACTTTGTAAAACCTTGCGCAACATTATGCCTCCGCCAGGCATAATGTATGCAAGGGGGGGCGAAAAATGGCACAAGGAAATCTAAGAGATTTCCTTGCACCATTTTTTCAGCACTTTTAATGCCTGCTCAGAGCAGGCGGTAAAAGAGGGCATGGCATTCAATACAATGGGACTCTATGTACTCTCCTGGAGTAGCACCAACATTTTTGCGCTACTCCTACAGAGTACATCAATAGCATCAAAATGTTGCTGCTATTGCCCCCTACCCTACGCCATGGTGCACCGTAGCTTAGATACGGCGCACACATGGTGGCGGCAGGGGAGTTAAGGGGCGCAAGGAAATTGGTGCTGCTCTGGGTGCAGCGCCACTTCCTTTAAATCTGACCCTTACTTTTTCCCTGTCTCCCTTAAATACTTCTAAACTATGCCAGACCAAACACTCAACTCAGTAGCTTAAGCCCTTGTTCACTATTCATGTGATTCATCTACATTTATCGTTATCTGTGTATTTATTGGAAATAAATGATCTTCTATTAAAAAAAGACATTCCTGAATATTCAGCCTATGTCAGCCGAATTTCCTCAGTGTAACCTGACCCCAAGTACCATGATTGTGTGTGGCTGGGATTGAATGACAGCTCATTAAAACCTAACAATGTTGCTTAATGAGGACATCTTTTCAAATGATGAAACAAAACGGATATGTCCTAATTATGCCATCGCTTTCTGTTTCCTCCACAGCACTTACCTTTAATATAGCATGATCTCAGTTCTTAGAGCGCTTTACATGAGCACCAGTTATATTACATAATGTCCCATTCATTTCTTTACAAACATGTAGGTTAAGTGAAATATGCTAAATCACACGATGCTGAGCCAACGCCTGGATTTGAAAGTGGTTCCCCAGTGCCAAAGTTCACAGCTCTGCCCATAGCGCAACATACTCTGGGGAATATTTAAGAGCCCCCAGTGCCACCTTAGTGCTGCCATAGCATAATCTTTTTATGCTAAGGCACCTCTAGAGTGGCCTTTTCCACGTGCCATATTTGCAAAGTGCCGCAATGCATGCATTGTGCCAATTTGTAAACTCTTGTGCCACCTAATGCCTGCGCCAATGTGTGCAAGGGGGTGCGTTCCTGTGCTAGGAGGCCCGCAAAAATGGTGCAGTGAAATTTAACAGATTTCACTGTGCCAGTTTGGGCACCATTTTAATGCCTGCTCAGAGAAGGCGCTAGCATGACACTCCCATAGAAACCTATGGGCTTCCTTGCACTTTGCTACACTAGCGTCAACATTTTTGATGCTAATGTAGCAAAGCACCACAATAGAGTCAAAAATGTTGATGCTATTGTGCTAACGACAGCCATGGTGTGCTGTATGATAAATACAGCGCAACCATGGTGTCGTTAAGTGCTGGTAGGGGAGCGCAGAAAAAGTGGTGCATCAGCTCTGATGTGCCATTTTTTCTTAAATATGGGCCTCTCTTTTTACACTCATCGGTATGTGCACATGTATTTGGTCACATCACTCTGACTTTCTTCTATTTGCACTGTCTATCCTTATTAAAATATGTTTACACTTATGTCACCTCTTTGGTGCTGTGACTTACTGTAGCCCATCTCTGAACAAGTGTTTCTAGAAAGAAAATAGTTCTAGGACAAACCAGTGTTGGGACCTATATTTGAATATCCTGTGGTTTTGAAAAACATAATTTTTTCATGCTGGAATTTCAGTGTCTGAGTCCAAACTATAGATTTCTTTGACAGCAAAGATATTAGCTCCCATTTTGTTCTTTTTTCACTAAGCAAAGAACTGGCAAACATCTCTTCATATTGTTACTTGCATTGTTCACCCTTTCTGGAGTTAATGTGACCATCAATTATACAATTTCTGCTGTGTGATTGATTTCTGATTTTGTTCTCACTTCTTTCATGTTATTTTGCTTTGACTGTTATGTTTTTATTCTTGTCTAGCCTGGGCCCAATATACATAATATTGCGATTGTGTGAGTTTATGATTTGTATCACTTTATTGTTCCCATTCTTCCTCCGCTCAGTACCACCCTGACCCACCACCCCCTGGGACAAGAGATGCATTTTAAACATTTTAGAATTAAAAAAATAATGAAAGGGAAAATAACTAGCACAATGTTCAAGAGATGATGAATTGAAACTAAACTTGAGACACTAGCTGATATAAAATAGTGAAGCTTTATTATAATTGCACAATTCTATAGTCAGAGGTGGTAGGAGGAGAAATTGAGAGTAACATGATTTTAAACAATCAACAGACCCTTTGTAAAAGTCTGGTATATTGACTCCTTAAAAGCAGTAGAATTTGCAGTGGAAACATACCCTACTAGCAAAATTTAACTTTTTAAAAAACACAGTTCAATCATTTGGAAATAGGTTCCAATTGAGGTGAAAGTTTGTAAAAATGTCTATTATCTGTGCTATAGGATCCAACAGTACGTAGTACTGAAGTGTTTAAAAGTCTCCAGGAAAGAAACTGCACTGTGGGGGCCAAAACAGGATCATTTAAGAAGGATTCTCTCAGTCATTTCTTTCACAGATGGAAACCTGAAGCAAAGTTCTCTATAGTATGAGCAGGTCATAGAATGTCTCTAAAAAGAGTACCAAGCCCAGAGGCAAGTACAGTAGGCTCTTACAGTAAAAAGACCCTGAAACTAGCGTAAAGGCTCTTAAGGACAGAACACAATCCCAGACGTCAAAAGAAGATTCGTAGTCATCTGGTTGACTTTAAGTTGCATTCTGCACAGTACTCGTCCTAGCATCAATCTGTTAGGTAGAAACTAACAGAGACCAATATGATCCAGGTATACCTCATAGAGGCAATAGCTCAAGTTATTAGGATGCTCTTATTTTGGTACATCTTTACTGTTAGACCTGACAGCCTTAGGGTAGTCACCCCTAACTTTTTGCCTGCCTCCCTCCACTTTCTGGATACTGTTTTTGCTGGTTTTTAGACTCTGCGCACTTTACCACTGCTAACCAGTGCTAAAGTGCATATGCTCTCTCTCTGTAAACATGGTAACTTTGGATCATACCTGATTGAACTATTTAATCTACTTATAAGTCCCCAGTAATGTGCACTCCAGGTGCCTAGGGCCTATAGATTAAATGCTACTAGTGGACCTGCAGCACGGATTGTGCCACCCACTTAAGTAGCCCCTTTTCCTTGTCTCTGGCCTACCATTGCTAGGCCTGTGTGGGCAGTTTCACTGCCACCTCGACTTGGCATTTAAAAGTACCTGCCAAGCATAGAGCTCCCCTTTTTCTACATATAAGTCACCCTTAATGTATGCCCTGGGTATCCCCTAGAGCAGGGTGCTGTGTAGGTAAAAGGCAGGACATGTACCTGTGTAGTTATATGTCCTGGTAGTGTAAAAAACCCTCAATTCGTTTTTGCACTGCTGTGAGACCTGCTCCCTTCATAGGCTAACATTGGGGCTGCCCTCATACACTGTTGAAGTGGCAGCTGCTGATCTGAAAGGAGCAGGGAGGTCATATTTAGTATGGCCAGAATGGTAATCCAAAATCCTACTGACTGGTGAAGTCGGATTTAATATTACTATTCTAGAAATGCCACTTTTAGAAAGTGAGCATTTCTTTGCACTTAAATCCTTCTGTGCCTTACAATCCACGTCTGGCTAGGTTTAGTTGACAGCTCCTTGTGCATTCACTCAGACACACCCCAAACACAGGGTACTCAGCCTCACTTGCATACATCTGCATTTTGAATGGGTCTTCCTGGGCTGGGAGGGTGGAGGGCCTACCCTCACACAAAGGACTGCCACACCCCCTACTGGGACCCTGGCAGACAGGATTGAACTGAAAGGGGGCCTGGTGCACTTCTTAGCCACTCTTTGAAGTCTCCCCCACTTCAAAGGCACATTTGGGTATAAAACAGGGCCTCTGCCCTACCTCATCAGACACTTGCTGGAGAAGAAACCTGAACCAGAAACTACATCCTGCCAAGAAGAACTGCCTGGCTGCTCAAAGGACTCACCTGTCTGCTTTCTACAAAGGACTGCTGTCTTGCTGTTGCCCTGCTGCCTTGCTGAACTCTTGTCTGGCTGTGAAAGTGCTCTCCAAGGGCTTGGATAGAGCTTGCCTCCTGTTCCTTGAAGTCTCAGGACCAAAAAGACTTCTTCCTTTCACTTGGACGCTCCGTGCGCCGAAAATTTCGACACACAGCTTGTTTCGCGGCGAGAAAAACGCCGCACACCGACGCTGATCGACGCGACGCCCTCGGGACGATCGAGACTTCGACGCACAACTTCGCAAGGACAAAGCCGCCCGACTTTCCAGGAGAAATCGACGCGACGCCTACCGTGAGTGTGAAACTTTGACGCACGGCCTCGCAAGGACAACGCCGCCCGACTTCCAAGGAGAAATCGACGCGACGCCTGCCGTGAGACCAAACTTTCGACGCACGGCCTCGCAAGGACAACGCCGCCCGACTTCCAAGGAGAAATCGACGCAACGCCTACCGTGAGATCGAAACTTCGACGCGCAGCCCCGCAGAACGACGCGCAGCCGGAAAACAAGCAGGAGAATCCACGCACAGACCCGGGACATCTGGTAATCCCCGCGATCCACAAAAAGAGACTGTCTGCGCGCCGGAAAACGACGCCCGACTTCCCCGCGTGGAAAAGAACGACGCAAGTCTGTGTGTGCTGAGGGGAAATCGACGCACACACCCCTTTTTCCACGCATCTCTTCACCTGTGGCCCTCTGAGGAGATTTTCCACCAGAAACCAGGTACTTTGTGCTTGAAAGACGCTTTATTACATTCTAAAGACTTAAGACCCTTTATATCACTTTCCTGTGATAGTTCTACAATTTTCCATTGCATCTTTATTCTTTTTGACCTACAATTATCCTGATAAATATTATATATTTTTCTAAACACTGTGTGGTGTATTTTTGTGGTGCTATATGGTGGTATTGTATGACTTATTGCACAAATACTTTACACATTGCCTTCTAAGTTAAGCCTGACTGCTCGTGCCAAGCTACCAGAGGGTGGGCACAGGATAATCTTGGATAGTGTGTGACTTACCCTGACTAGAGTGAGGGCTTTTGCTTGGACAGAGGGTAACCTGACTGCCAACCAAAAACCCCATTTCTAACATTGGTGATCAGCGGTGAGGATAGGACTTGTATTTGTGCAGTGACATACAGTAGCTAAGTATTTCACTACCTACCCACAGTTGAAGGTCAACTTGGTTTTTATCTCTTTTTGAAAATCCGTTTTTTCCTGACAATTTTCAAAAACTAAATCCTCACTCAACATGTCTCTGACTGGGTCTCAGACAGGGGACTTTGACCTAGTCCAGTTGGATACATACACGGTCAAACAACTAAGAGGATTCTGCAGGGCATTAAGGGTACCCACCCAAGGGGCCTCCAGAAAGGAGGACTTTCAAGTGGCGCTGAGGGCCTGGGCAGAAGCCCATTTAGAGGATGATGAGGAAGAGGAGCCAGAAAATGGCCCCTCAGAAGGATTTTCACTATCTATGGATGGTGTTACCACTGCAATTGTGCACCCTTCCAGACCAGGGAGCAGTGTCTCCATGCAAAGCCTGACCGCAGAGGAAAGGAGAGAGGAAAGGGAGTTCCAATTGCAAATGGCAAAACTGAAAATTGAGGCACAACAGGAGGAGAGGAGGGCAGAAAGAGAAGCCAAACAAGCTGAGGCTGAAAGAGCAGCCAAACAGATTGAAGCTGAAAGAACAGCCAAACAAGCAGAAGCTGAAAGAACAGCCAAACAAGTGGAAGCTGAAAGAGCTTTGGCTGAAAAGAAACTATTGTTGGCTCATGAACTGAGTCTCAAGGAGCTGGAGATCAAGGCAAGACAGTCTGAATCCAGCAATAATGGTGGCAGCATACAGACAGGACCTGCTGGAGAAAAAAAGGTTCGTATACCCAAAAATGTGGTGCCCAGTTTTGTGGTGGGAGATGACATAGATAAATGGTTAGCTGCTTATGAAGTTGCACTAAGGGCTCATGAGGTTCCTGAAGGGCAATGGGGGGTAGCTATGTGGGGTTATGTGCCGCCATTGGGGAGGGACACACTTCTCACATTGGATCCACCGGATCAAAACACATACCCACTCCAGAAAGCCACTTTACTTGCCAAGTTTGGGCTGACCCCTGAGGGATACCGTCAGAGGTTCAGGGACAGCACCAAACAAACCACACAAACATGGGTAGATTTCTTTGATTTCTCTAGTAAGGCACTGAATGGATGGGTGCGGGGCAACAAAGTAGCAGATTATAAAGGTTTATATGACTTGATCCTGAGAGAGCATATGCTTAATGTTACTTATACCGATTTGCGCCAGCACCTAGTGGATAGTAAGCTGACTGATCCCAGGAAGCTTGCTGAGGAGGCGGACCTCTGGGTTAGCACCAGAGTGTCCAAAAAGGTACCTGGGGGGGACTCCCACAAAGGTGGTCAGGGTTCCCAACAGAAGAAAGAGGGGGGAGATAAACTTACAGATAAGGAACTCTCTAAAGGCCCCCAAAAGAATTCCCAGGGAGGGGGTGGCAACCCTTCCTTTTCCAAATTTGGGAAAAAGCCAGGGACATTTGACAGGTCAGGAAAATCTAGCCCCAAATGCATGGAGTGTTACCAGTATGGTCACTATAAAGGCGATCCCCAGTGCCCCAAGAGGGCACCGTCCACTACTGGACAGGTCCCTGGGTTGACTAGTGTAGCGCTCGGGGGGGAGATGGACCCAGATAGCTGTGGGGGACAGGTAGAGATTTCCCTAGTGTCCCTGGGAGAAGGAGAAATGATGTCCAAGGTCCACATGCCTAAAAATACTTCCAAGTACCGGCAGTGGGTCCTCATTGATGGGCAGAAGGTGGAGGCTCTGCGTGACACAGGAGCCAGTATGACTACTATCAAGAGTCAGCTGGTGTCCACAGAGCAGATAATCCCTAATACATTCCACCAGGTCATAGTCGCTGACAATCGCGAGAGTCACCTACCGGTGGCTCGGGTTCCCTTTGAGTGGGGGGGGTCTCTGGTATTCTGAAAGTAGCTGTGAGTCCTGCCATGCCTGTAGATTGTCTGTTAGGCAATGATCTAGAGCATACTGCTTGGAAAGAAGTAGAGCTCAGATCTCACCTGGAGATGTTAGGGTTACCTGAGTGGGTCTGCATGACCACCCGGTCCATGGCTGACCGAGAGGGAAGTCAAGGGCATCTGGAGCCTGGAACGATGGCCCAGAGAGCTGCCAAGAGGAGGGACGAGGGGCGCGGGAAACCGGCCCCAGAAGTTCCCACAGTGGCTGACGGGGCTCCTGAGGAGGAGACTCCCGAGCCAACTGGGGAAGACATTGCCACCCTAGGTGACTTACCTGAGCTTGCTGGCTGGCAAGTTGAGGGTGGACCCACCAGGGAGGAATTCTGCAAGGCGCAGAAAGAGTGTCCCACTCTAGAAGGGTTGAGGAAACAAGCCTTAAACCAGGCAGCAGGTGACGCCTCTGGCAATCACCACCTATATTGGGAGAATGATCTCCTCTACAGTGAGCCTAGGGTTCCGGTCTTTGGGGCAGCACGTGTGCTGGTGGTCCCCCAATGTTACCGAGCCTTCCTACTGGGTCTGGCTCACGACATTCCCCTGGCAGGACATTTGGGACAAGACAAGACCTTCAACAGGCTTGTCACCCACTTTCACTGGCCCAAAATGAGGACACACTCAGACAAATTCTGCAGGGCTTGTCCTACCTGCCAGGCTAGTGGTAAAGCAGGGAAGAGGGTTAAAACCCCCCTGATTCCACTTCCTGTCGTTGGCACCCCCTTTGAAAGGGTGGGCGTCGACATTGTTGGCCCCTTGGACCCCAAAACTGCCTTAGGCAACAGGTTTATCCTGGTTTTGGTGGACCATGCCACCCGGTACCCAGAGGCAATCCCTCTGAGGACCGTAACTGCATCGGTGGTAGCCAGAACCCTGATGGGGATATTTACCCGTGTGGGATTCCCCAAGGAGATAGTGTCTGACAGAGGCACTAACTTCATGTCCGCGTACATGAAGCATCTGTGGGATGCGTGTGGTGTAACCTACAAGTTCACCACACCCTATCACCCCCAGTCTAATGGGCTTGTGGAGAGATTCAACAAGACCCTGAAAGGCATGATTGGTGGCCTCCCTGAGGCCATGAGGCGTAAATGGGACGTCCTCTTACCATGCCTTCTCTTTGCTTACAGAGAGGTCCCCCAGAGGGGGGTAGGGTTCAGTCCCTTTGAGCTTCTCTATGGGTACCCCGTCAGGGGACCCTTAAGCATTGTCAAGGAGGGATTGGAGAACGCTCCAAAGACACCCCCTCAGGACGTGGTCAGCTACATGTTGGCCCTCCGCAATCAGATGACCCGCTTCTGGAAAGAGGCCCAAAGTAACCTGGAGGCCAGTCAAGAGGTGATGAAACAATGGTATGACCAGAAGGCCACTCTGGTAGAGTTTCAACCTGGAGACAAAGTGTGGGTAATGGAGCCAGTAGAGCCCAGAGCTCTCCAGGACCGCTGGTCTGGCCCATTTGAAATAAAGGAGCGGAAAGGGGAGGCCACTTACCTAGTGGACCTCCAAACCCCTAGGAACCCCCTAAGGGTGCTCCACGTGAACCGACTAAAAGCTCATTTTGAGAGGTCGGAGATCAACATGCTTCTGGTCACAGATGAAGGAATGGAAGAGGAGAGTGAACCTCTCCCTGACCTCCTCTCTGCCCAAGAAGGTGATGGGTCCGTAAGCGGGGTCATTCTGTCTGACTCCCTGACTCTAAACCAGAAAGGAGACTGCTATGAGCTGTTGGAGCAGTTCTCCCCCCTCTTCTCCCTTACTCCTGGACTGACCCACCTCTGTGTTCATGATATTGACACCGGTGACAGTCTCCCTGTGAAGAACAAAATTTACAGGTTGTCAGATAAGGTGAAGGCCAGCATCAAGGAGGAGGTCTCCAAGATGTTGACGCTAGGGGTTATTGAGAAGTCCAGTAGTCCCTGGGCCAGCCCAGTGGTGTTGGTCCCTAAGGCTACTGCCCCAGGCGCGAAGCCAGAACTCCGGTTCTGCGTGGACTACCGGGGTCTCAACTCAGTCACACGGACTGATGCTCACCCCATCCCCCGAGCTGATGAGCTCGTGGACAGGCTAGGCGCTGCCAAGTTCCTGAGTACGTTTGATCTTACTTCAGGGTACTGGCAGATCGCCCTGACTGAGGGGGCTAAGGAAAGGTCCGCCTTTTCCACCCCTGACGGCCATTACCAGTTCCGGGTGATGCCGTTTGGATTGAAAAATGCCCCCGCTACCTTCCAACGGTTGGTTAACGGGGTCCTGGCTGGCAAGGATGCCTTCTGTGCAGCCTACCTGGATGACATAGCTGTCTACAGTTCCAGCTGGGAGGAACACCTGCTCCACCTCAAGGAGGTGCTTCAGGCCCTGCAACAGGCAGGCCTGACCATCAAGGCTAGTAAGTGCCAGATTGGGCAGGGTTCCGTGGTGTACTTGGGACACCTAGTAGGTGGTGGCAAGGTGCAGCCACTCCAGGCCAAGATCGAAACTATCAAGGCCTGGCAACCACCTCGAACCCAGACTGAGGTGAGAGCCTTTTTAGGCCTCACCGGATACTACCGCAGGTTTGTCAAGGGCTATGGTACCATTGTGTCCCCCTTGACAGAACTCACGTCCAAGAAGCAACCTAGGTTGGTGAATTGGACAGAGGCTTGTCAGAAAGCCTTTGACGCCCTGAAGGAAGCCATGTGCACGGCCCCCGTGCTCAAGGCCCCTGACTACTCCCAGGAATTTATCGTGCAGACAGACGCTTCAGAGCATGGCATAGGGGCAGTTCTAGCACAGCTAAATGAGGAGGGCAGAGATCAACCGGTAGTCTTTATTAGCTGAAGACTATTACCACGGGAACAGAGGTGGAGTGCTATTGAAAGAGAAGCTTTTGCTGTGGTCTGGGCACTGAAGAAGCTGAGACCCTACCTGTTTGGGACTCACTTCCTAGTTCAGACAGACCACAGGCCCCTCAGATGGCTCATGCAGATGAGGGGTGAGAATCCAAAACTCTTGAGGTGGTCCATTTCCCTACAGGGGATGGACTTTACGGTGGAACATCGCCCAGGGGTTGACCACGCCAATGCTGATGGTCTCTCCAGGTACTTCCGCCTTAGCGATGAGAGCTCCCAAGAGGTCGGGTAGCTCTCCCCACTTTCAGCTTGGGGGGACACATGTTAGACCTGACAGCCTTAGGGTAGTCACCCCTAACTTTTTGCCTGCCTCCCTCCACTTTGTGGATACTGTTTTTGCTGGTTTTTAGACTCTGCGCACTTTACCACTGCTAACCAGTGCTAAAGTGCATATGCTCTCTCTCTGTAAACATGGTAACTTTGGATCATACCTGATTGAACTATTTAATCTACTTATAAGTCCCCAGTAATGTGCACTCCAGGTGCCTAGGGCCTATAGATTAAATGCTACTAGTGGACCTGCAGCACGGATTGTGCCACCCACTTAAGTAGCCCCTTTTCCTTGTCTCTGGCCTACCATTGCTAGGCCTGTGTGGGCAGTTTCACTGCCACCTCGACTTGGCATTTAAAAGTACCTGCCAAGCATAGAGCTCCCCTTTTTCTACATATAAGTCACCCTTAATGTGTGCCCTGGGTATCCCCTAGAGCAGGGTGCTGTGTAGGTAAAAGGCATGACATGTACCTGTGTAGTTATATGTCCTGGTAGTGTAAAAAACCCTCAATTCGTTTTTGCACTGCTGTGAGACCTGCTCCCTTCATAGGCTAACATTGGGGCTGCCCTCATACACTGTTGAAGTGGCAGCTGCTGATCTGAAAGGAGCAGGGAGGTCATATTTAGTATGGCCAGAATGGTAATCCAAAATCCTACTGACTGGTGAAGTCGGATTTAATATTACTATTCTAGAAATGCCACTTTTAGAAAGTGAGCATTTCTTTGCACTTAAATCCTTCTGTGCCTTACAATCCACGTCTGGCTAGGTTTAGTTGACAGCTCCTTGTGCATTCACTCAGACACACCCCAAACACAGGGTACTCAGCCTCACTTGCATACATCTGCATTTTGAATGGGTCTTCCTGGGCTGGGAGGGTGGAGGGCCTACCCTCACACAAAGGACTGCCACACCCCCTACTGGGACCCTGGCAGACAGGATTGAACTGAAAGGGGGCCTGGTGCACTTCTTAGCCACTCTTTGAAGTCTCCCCCACTTCAAAGGCACATTTGGGTATAAAACAGGGCCTCTGCCCTACCTCATCAGACACTTGCTGGAGAAGAAACCTGAACCAGAAACTACATCCTGCCAAGAAGAACTGCCTGGCTGCTCAAAGGACTCACCTGTCTGCTTTCTACAAAGGACTGCTGTCTTGCTGTTGCCCTGCTGCCTTGCTGAACTCTTGTCTGGCTGTGAAAGTGCTCTCCAAGGGCTTGGATAGAGCTTGCCTCCTGTTCCTTGAAGTCTCAGGACCAAAAAGACTTCTTCCTTTCACTTGGACGCTCCGTGCGCCGAAAATTTCGACGCACAGCTTGTTTCGCGGCGAGAAAAACGCCGCACACCGACGCTGATCGACGCGACGCCCTCGGGACGATCGAGACTTCGACGCACAACCTCGCAAGGACAAAGCCGCCCGACTTTCCAGGAGAAATCGACGCGACGCCTACCGTGAGTGTGAAACTTTGACGCACGGCCTCGCAAGGACAACGCCGCCCGACTTCCAAGGAGAAATCGACGCGACGCCTGCCGTGAGACCAAACTTTCGACGCACGGCCTCGCAAGGACAACGCCGCCCGACTTCCAAGGAGAAATCGACGCGACGCCTACCGTGAGATCGAAACTTCGACGCGCAGCCCCGCAGAACGACGCGCAGCCGGAAAACAAGCAGGAGAATCCACGCACAGACCCGGGACATCTGGTAATCCCCGCGATCCACAAAAAGAGACTGTCTGCGCGCCGGAAAACGACGCCCGACTTCCCCGCGTGGAAAAGAACGACGCAAGTCTGTGTGTGCTGAGAGGAAATCGACGCACACACCCCTTTTTCCACGCATCTCTTCACCTGTGGCCCTCTGAGGAGATTTTCCACCAGAAACCAGGTACTTTGTGCTTGAAAGACGCTTTATTACATTCTAAAGACTTAAGACCCTTTATATCACTTTCCTGTGATAGTTCTACAATTTTCCATTGCATCTTTATTCTTTTTGACCTACAATTATCCTGATAAATATTATATATTTTTCTAAACACTGTGTGGTGTATTTTTGTGGTGCTATATGGTGGTATTGTATGACTTATTGCACAAATACTTTACACATTGCCTTCTAAGTTAAGCCTGACTGCTCGTGCCAAGCTACCAGAGGGTGGGCACAGGATAATCTTGGATAGTGTGTGACTTACCCTGACTAGAGTGAGGGCTTTTGCTTGGACAGAGGGTAACCTGACTGCCAACCAAAAACCCCATTTCTAACATTTACTGTCTCTCACACTGAGCTAGCAAACCTTTCTTCTCACATCCCTGTAGGAGCTGGGACAGGAGATTTACTAAGATTTGGAAGTAATCTTCAATCCTGGCAAACAAATGGCACAGCAATTGTCTTAAAAACCATAACAACACCCCTGCTAGCTAAATTAAAGCAAGACACCCCAGTGCTCTAACCAAACTTGTTTAAAGAACGCTTTGATCCTGGGACAGGTGTACTTCCTGCAAACAAACTATTTCTGGCTAAAGAGTGCACAGCTCCTCTCTTATCAGTTTACATTTATTGATGGCTTTCATACCATTATTATTTCAGGTGAGAATATGAAATGACTGGCCCTTACCGGTCTCTGTCTCTTTCTCAACCATCATCCTTACCTGAACCATAACTGATGCCTCAAACACCCCCACCATCAGTGAGATATACCTCTTCTTGTCTATGCCTTTTATACTCTTTATTGATGCTCCTTTTCCCTCCCATTTCTAAACGTCTCCATGGCCTTGCTAGTAGTCCCACCCCATTACCTTGACCCCACCACCCCATCACCCACTGCCCACCTATCCCCACATGTCCCCCCTTCCTAACCATCATTTGCCCAAACCCTGAGCCATAACCAACAAACACCACACCAACCAGAGGCCAGCCACCAGGTTGGACACCAACACCCCCCCAAAGCCTCAATCAGAATGATCATTGCGAAACCATGGAGTGTTTAGTGAAAATATAAGGAACCAAAAAGAAAAGAAAAAGCCCTGCAGTGACATAGTAAATCATATCACCACCCACTGTAATCTTTTCAAGAATCTCCACTTAACAATACCACATATTCAGCAGCTCTTTAGCTTTAACATTATCCTGACAAAAATATGCTCATCCTTCGAATATAATCCAAATTTTGGTGAGTTCCAGCAGTGACACCATAGCCCCCACTTTCTGAAAGACGGAGATAAGTTCATGCAAGTTCCAGCGGCAAACAATGACCTCATCACATAGGTCTGACCAAACGAAACATTCAGACCCGCAAGCTTTAATGGAAGAGTGTGGGCGTGTCACCTCATAAATCACTTGCAGCAAAATAAAGTTTCCAGCATAGATTAAGATAGTCGGAGGTCCCTCACTTCCAGGATTGCTGAAAAGGGAAGCAGGTTGCCCTTTGAATCATTAGGTCCACATCCCAGTCACTTAGAGACGGAAAAACATCTCTAAAAAGATGAACAATCCAGCTTCTTGGGTTGTCCCCTTCACTGCCCTCTAGAATGCCTAGGACTCTGACATTGTTTCCCTGTGATCAATTTTGAAGATCCTCCAATTTTGTGATAAGACTACCCAATTTTGGCTCATGTTTCCTGCTGACTGCTGTGTTCTCTTCCACGGTCTCCTTAGGGTAACCTGCTGTTCCTCGAGGTCACCAAGCCATATGTGAAGAATGTCCATATTTTAGATAGCTTTCTAAAGACCACTTGTGTCTTTAAGTGTGCTGTCTTTAATAAGGAGTCCTTTATGTATTCCTTTCTATAAAGTTTCATAAGATCATAAATAGCAGCCTGAGTAGAGAAGTTCAACTAATTTGGGTCTCTTCTCCTCCATTGTCCCTTCTAACAATATATTAGGTCCTCTGGATACAATCTGCACAGGCTTGAGAATTGGGGGTTGAGGAGATAAAGGGGTCTCCTGTGAGAGCTCCCTGGGCAAATATGTTGGTGACCAGATCCTCTGTTGAGTTGTTAATGCCTTAGACTTGCCGGACACTGCACCCCCAGCCCTTTCAGCTTCTTGTAACATCCCCGGAATACTCTCTTAGTCCAAGATCTGGTTCTGGCAACATCCCCCTTCTAGTATCCCCTAGCTCTCCTCTGATAGTCTCTACTTCTCTCATCCAATCAACATCCAGCTCTTCCATCTCTAAATCAGACAGACTGCCAGAGTCGGAAAGAGAGAAGTAGGACTCAGTTCACTCCTGCGGATTAATGTCAAGGTTTTGCATGGTAAGGGAGTTAAGTCTTCAGACTGGGCCTGCTGTGAATTGTGCGGCTTTAGCCTAGCCATTGGAAGTACATTACATCACTTGCTCAAGCCACACTGCTTTGCATGCATGCTAGGTTTCATCTTATCCATCCTCTCCGGAGCACCTGGAAGCAGGCCGGAAAAGAGGAAGCAGAAGTAGAAGTAGGGGATAGAGGTATACCTTTCAAGACCCTAGGAGAGGCTATAATTTCATATAGCCCCTGGTAGTTATTATTGTTAACATGTCAGATTTTTCAATATAGCCACTAATCTCGATCAGCTCCCCCAGTACAGATGTCATTGATCTGTCAGGGTGGACACTCTGGTCTATTGTCCTCTGGGATGTGCCTAACAGAGGACCAGTAGAAGTGTCTAGGAGGTGATTGGACAGTTCAATATGATCTGTTCCTCCAATCACTCTGCCCTGCCTGCCTCATTCTAAGTATGCATTCACTCTGATCACTCCTGTGACAACTGACCGGGGGTGTTAGGTTTTCCACCCTTTAATGTCCTCAGCACACTCTCCACTCTCTCACATGTTTTCTCGATTATTATCTTAGATGAGGATTAATTACTTTTCCCAGGTGACAGATGCTTGCCAGTTGTGTAGTGTAGACTAGAGGAGTGACTCATGGAGACTTTTCCACCCCCTCCTTTAGTGGCCAATACCCTCAATCTGTCAGAAAATGTAAAATACCAGTTTGCCCAGCAGCACTGATGGGCCAAGTTGGCAGAAGGAATTACTGCCAATATGATTCCAGGTTCTTTCAGAGTTGCAGACAATACTTTTCTCCCATCCAGAAAGAGAGAAGTTGATGCCAAAGCTGCCTCAGTGCTCCCACTGGGCAAACCCTTGTGGAGGCACACCAAAGCCATGCACCTTGCTCATGTTTGTAAATCTCTCATTGTGGAGAAAATCAGGGGACATGTGATGCCTCCCCTTCATGCATCTGGGCCAGGCTGCTCCCTCCAGCCACTCCACCCTCACACAGGCAGAAACCAGAAGGAGAAGAAGAAAGATGCCATGCTCCTTGCAGTAATCACTGTGGCCTCCCATCGACGGTGCTGCCTCCAATCGTGTCCAGCCTCAGGTAGCAGGGAGCACCCTACTCCACATCTCACAGCCACTGCCATCACAGCTGGATTTCAAGTATGCCTTGGGCTGGCTGAGGGAGGTCTCCACATCCTCTCCCCTAGCAAAGCACCTCTATCTTGCTTTCCAACCTGCCTCTGTCTCTGATTATGTTTTCTTTATTGTATTGTAAAATGCTATATAGAATATTTGTGTTATTCATTATCTGTATGTTGTTAGACTTTTCATCCTTGGCGTGGTCTCCCTTAACTTTTTGCCTTTGTTCCCCAGGTTGTTGATGTGTGCTTGTTAGAAATGGGGTCTTTGGTTGACAGTCAGGTTACCCCCTGTTCAAGCAAGGACCCTCACTCTAGTCAGGGTAAAAGAGAATCACCCTCAGCTAACCCCTGCTTACCCCCTTGGTAGTTTGGCACGAGCAGCAGGCTTAACCTCAGAGTGCTAGGTATAAAGTATTTGTACCAACACACACAGTAACTTAGTGAAAACACTACAAAATAACATCACACAGGTTTAGAAAAATAGGAAATATTTATCTAAACAAAACAAGACCAAAACGACAAAAATACACAATACACAAGTCAAGTTCTGATTTTTTGAAGATTGAATTAAAAAATAGCAATTTAAAACACAAAATGCTTCGATGAGGTGTTACCACGGCATCGTGACGGAGTCGTTCCCAACAATCTGACACCAACTGCGCCGGCCAAGAAGTCATACGTGCCGCCAGGTGTAGTACCTTGGTGAAGAATGAAAACAAGCTGATGCGTGAAGTCGAGGATCGTTGCTTCTGTGCGAAATGTTGAATCCGCGCACTTCAAGCGGCGTCGGTCACGACGTGGTACGGCGACTTCCACGGAGTCATGGTCTTCGGCCGGGCTGCAGTGGTGTCGGGCCTGCGAAGGTCGTCACGTTCCAGCAAAGATCACGGAGTCAGTTGCAGGCGGCGTCACCGGATTCAGCAGCGGCAGCGGTCCGGAGTCGTCCGAAGTCAATTTCCTTGAATTTTCACCAGCTTTTCCTTTCAAGGGCCCAGGGACTGGATAGAGCACCACTTGTCAGGCAGGAGTCTCAGCAGAGAGTCCAGGTGCTGGTAAGGGAGAAGTCTTTCCTGTCCCTGAGACTTCAAACAACAGGAGGCAAGCTCTAAATCAAGCCCTTGGAGATTTCTTCTCAAGATAGAAGGCACACAAAGTCCAGTCTTTGCCCTCTTACTCTGGCAGAAGCAGCAACTGCAGGATAGCTCCACAAAGCACAGTCACAGGCAGGGTAGCTCCTCTTCCTCAGCTCTTCAGCTCTTCTCCAGGCAAAGGTTCCTCTTGTTTCCAGAAGTGTTCTTCAAGTCTGTGGTTTTGGGTGCCCTTCTCATACCCAATTTCTCCTTTGAAGTAGGCCTACTTCGAAGTAAAGTCTCTTGTGAATGTAAAATCCTTCCTTTCCCAGGCCAGGCCCCAGACACTCACCAGGGGGTTGGAGACTGCATTGTGTGAGGGCAGGCACAGCCCTTTCACGTGAGAGTGACCACTCCCCCCCTCCCTCCTAACACAGATGGCTCATCAGGATATGCAGGCTACACCCCAGCTCCCTTTGTGCCACTGTCTAGTGTGAGGTGCAACCAGCCCAACGTTCAAACTGACCCAGATAGGGAATCCACAAACAGGCAGAGTCACAGAAATGGTATCAGCAAGAAAATGCTCACTTTCTAAAAGTGGCATTTTCAAACACACAATCTTAAAATCAAATTTACTAAAAGATGTATTTTTAAATTGTGAGCTCAGAGACCTCAAACTCCACATGTCCATCCGCTCCCAAAGGGAATCTATACTTTAATCAGATTTAAAGGTAGACCCAATGTTAACCTATGAGAGGGACAGGCCTTGCAACAGTGAAAAATGAATTTTGCAATATTTCACTGTCAGGACATATAAAACACATTACTATATGTCCTACCTTAACCATACACTGCATCCTGCCCTTGGGGCTACCTAAGGCCTACCTTAGGGGTGTCTGACATGTAAGAAAAGGAACGGTTTAGGCCTGGCAAGTGGGTACACTTGCAAAGTTAAATTTACAGTTAAAACTGCACACACAGACACTGCAGTGGCAGGTCTGAGACATAATTACAGAGCTACTTATGTGGAGGGCACAGCCACTGCTGCATGCCCACTAGTAGCATTTGTTTTACAGGCCCTGGCACCTCTAGTGCACCTTACTAAGGGCCAGATGTAGGTAGGTTTCCGTTTGCGAGTTGCAAATTGCGAGTCCCAGCGACTCGCAATTTGCAACTCGTAAAAGGAAATGCAGAAAGCTGTCTCAGACACCTTCTGTGACTCGCTATGGGGTCGCAAAGACCCACGTCATGAATATTTATGAGGTGGGTCGCAGTTTGCGACCCCATAGCGAGTCTAGGCACTCACGGGGATGGTGGCCTGCTGGGGACAGCAGACCACCATGTCCGTGACTGCTTTCTTAATAAAGCAGTTTATTTTTTGTATTTTTGCAGCCCGTTTTCCTTAAAGGAAAACGAGCTGCAAACAGAAAAAATACCGAAACCATTAGTTTCGTTTTTTTTCAGAGTAGGCAGTGGTCCAAAGGACCACTGCCTGCTCTGAAAAAATATTTTTTGGGGCATTCACAAACGGGAAGGGGTCCATGGGACCCCTTCCAGTTTGCGAATAAGTTACCATCCACTTCAAGTGGATGGTAACTGCGAGTTGATTTTCAACCGCTTTCGCGGTCACAAATCAACTCTACATCGCGATGCAGTCGCAAATAGGAAGGTAACACCCCTTCCTATTTGCAAGTCGGAATTACATTTTGCGAGTCAATACCGACTCGCAAAATGTGATTCTGCATCGCGTTAGGCCTTTTGCGCCTCGCAAACAGCGTTTTTCGACGTTTGCGAGGCGCAAAAGGCTACCTACATCTGGCCCTAAGGACTTACTAGTGAATCAAATATGCCAGTCATGGATAAGCCAATTACATACACATTTTGTAAAGGAGCACTTGCACTTTAGCACTGGTTAGCAGTGGTAAAGTGCCCAGAGTAACAAAAACAGCAAAATCAGAGTCCAGCACACATCAACAACCTGGGGAAAAGAGGCAAAAAGTTAAGGGAGACCACACCAAGGATGAAAAGTCTAACACGTGTCCCCCCCAGCTGAAAGTGGGGAGCAACTACCCAACCCCATGGGAGTTCTCATCACTAAGGTGGAAGAACCTGGACAGATCATCAGCATTGGCGTGCTCTGTACTAGGACGGTATTTCACCATAAAGTCCATCCCCTGTAGGTAAATGGACCACCTCATCAGTTTTGGATTCTCACCCCTCATCTGCATTAACCATCTGAGGGGCCTGTGGTCGGTCTGAACTCAGAAGTGAATCACAAACAAGTAGGGTCTTAGCTTCTTCAATGCCCAGACTACAGCAAACGCTTCACGTTCCACTAAAGCCTAATCCTGTCCTTATCTTGATTGAAAGACAATGATTCTTATTATCTTCCTTTAAAAGGATTGAAATTGTACACATTCATTCTTGGCTTCCACCTTATGAAAATGTAGCATTCTTGGTGTGCATAAGAAGATTGACTCTGAAATATTAATGCACTATACTATACTCCAGCAAACAATTCCAGGGCTAGAAACGTACTAGGAAAAGATCAGCTTGTCTCATGTGTAGTTAATTTCTCTTTTTAACCCAATGTAGTTCACTTGGTGTCCTGACCTTAGTATGTTTAGCAGGTGTGAACATTAGCAGGCTTCGTCTACAGGCAAACAATTCCCTGACTTTGAATCAAGACATTGTGTATCATTCCACGAATCACTCACAACATTTGACTGGATTATCACTAACACAATTCCTGAAGTGGATAGAGTTAGGACTCTGTTGTGAGCGCATTGCAAAGGTTTGAGATCCAGAATCCTGTTAAAGAGATACTTTTAAGTACTACATATAGGTGGCCAATACTAACATATAACTTTGACTCTGATTTTAAAAGCAAAACTTGAGCTGGTTAGGGACCAGTGTGTCAGCAGCGGGCGCCCCAAATCTCAAGAGGAAGAGCAGATGGGGGAGGGATGGGGCATGGAGGGGGAAAAAATGGAATAAAAAAAACCTTACCACTTTGTGTCGCCACCATCTCCTGCCACCTCGCTTGTCGCTCCTCTTCTTCTGGTGTCCCAGCATCAACTGGGACACCAGCACAGGCTCCCAAGCAATCCTGGTGCTGTTTTCATCCTAAAGCTAGCATGAAAGCAGCATCAGGATTGTTCAGAGTGGCTTGAATTGCTGCTCAGACAAAACCCTGGGCCTGAGATAGCTGGCCAAACACACATGCGCACTTAGGTGCACTCTCTCCTCAACACCCCTCCCACCTTCCATGGCCCAGCCCATCCGCTCTGAACAAGCTGCTAGTTGAGCAAGCAGCTGAAAGATAAAACAATAATTATTTATCATTTTATCTTTCAGCTCCTGTCTTACCCAGGGAGTCTTCAATCCTTCGCCATTGCGAAGGAGCTGCCCCTGCACTGTGGCATGTCTGAAATTCAAAGTCTTCCCCTGATAAGACTTCTCCAAAGGCAGTTAGTAATTTTTCTAGATGTTTTTTTCCATGACCCACCAGTGTCGTCTGGTAATTTTAGCTGGGAGGGAATGGGGGACCCATGTATTTGCACACACATGCCCACACACACCCCCACACCTACACACACACACACACACACAAAAACTCACACATACAGCCTTTCACAATACTCACTCACAAATACACATGCATACATAGATACATTTATTTATACATACATGCACGCATGCACCAAATATCATAAAGCATAAATTTACCTTCCCAGCAGCTCTCTGCTAAGTAAGTCCTAGAGGTCCCACGAGGGTTAGGCCTGCTGCCTTCCCTGATTGGCTGACCTTAGATCAGACAATCAGGGAATGCAGCAGTCCCTCACCCATCACAGAGACTGCTGTCCCCACCCCACTCTTTGACATATGGGCCAGGGCACATATTGATTTAAAACTGAAGTGCCAAGGTCCTAGGCAATCAGACTGAAGAGGTCACACCCACAGAACTGTGAAATCCTCAGCCTGGCAAAGCTCAGGCAGCCAGAAGCCTACACCTTTAGTGTATGTCTAGCTCCTAGCTGCCTGATCTGAACAAGAAAAGCTCTGTCAGGCTGCCCTTTGTTGAATCTGACAATCTCCTTGTTGGGAAAAGTTTGGGGGCATGACCCCTCATCCCATATGGGCAGCCCACAGCTGAGACTCACTGACTTTAATGGCCAGAAAAACAAATGTAGCTTTAATCTTCAATATCTACATTTCTTTACGCAATTGTTTGGCATTTGATTCTGCTTGTACATTCTTGTTTTATTTTGCCAAGAGTAATGTTGAGTAATACACTTGATTTTGTTTTCCTGTGGCAGCCCTTAGCTTTATTTATTTACATTTTAATTATTTGTATTTGCATTAAAGTGGTGCTTGCACTGGGACTTCATTCTTTGCAATCCAAGCACTGACCTCAGTCACGGTACCACAATGGCAAACAAAGGGCCTCTTAGGAAAACTAGCTTCATCACTGACATCTAATATAATGCTCAGTTTAGAACACTAATTCTGAGTGGCCCAGTTCTCTTACACCCAAATTTACTAGGTGCAGGAATACCATGGCCACATTAACCAGGTGCATTACCACAACAAGTAAAACCACATGCAGGCCAGCTGACATTTCCCACCTGCGTAGAGCGATGAAAACTATCAGTGTAAAAAAAAAAAAAAACTCGATTTGGAAATTTGCATGAGATAAAGGACACAGTTTTACTGGTCAATTATGAGATCATATACATTTTCGGTTTGTCTTATTTTGAGTAGATATTATTCAGTGTTATCTGAGTAAATGCATTCCTGTTAATCACGTTATATAAATTAAAAAAACATAAAAACAAAAGGGCACTTCTTTTTCATGCTTAAAATTAAAAAAAAATCCAGCGGGTTACAATAGCAACTATTTCTCTCATTTCCCTCACATGAAGAGCGTGGGTTCCACATTCGGGCCACAATCGTATTCAAATTGCTCATTTACTAATTCCGTTTCAAAGAGGCCCATCAAATGGCAAATGTGCATTTTCACCTAGTTTGAACGTGAGACACCGACATAGGGAAATACTTTAAATTGCACCAAAAGGCGTGTGTTCTAGGGTGCACACTTTTTTCCTAGATTTTGGATAGATTTTACCCTGCAAAAATTGGGAGGGTGAAAGTCCTCACCAATTCTAATTTGCACATCACTTGTTGCTCAATGAACTTGCGCTGGAAAGGGGATCTGCTACCCAATCACAGTCATGACCTCAATAGGTCTAATATAAAATTAGATAAAGATAAAACTATATCGCCTCTCATGTATCATTGGTACCCTACAATAATACATACACAATTGTAAATTGTGCAAAGTGTTTCATTCCCTCCCCCTTTTTTATTTACCTTTCATACATTTTCTTTCTGGGCTGCAATATTTTTGTCCAAAAAGCTGGCCATTGTGAGGAGGTAGAAAGCCTGACAGAGGTGATAGAAAAGCATAATTCTAACTACACGTGGACTTTTATTCAGAGAGATGAGCCAGGTCTCCCTAAGCACCCAAAAGTAACCTGTTATTAGCTCTGTCAGACTTAAGGATTAAGCGTTGCAGGATGTGATGTGGGATGCAAGAAACTTCAAACAAAATTCCCTTCAGCAATTAATGCAGTTAAAGTGATTAGTGCCCACCAGGAATTTCCCTGAAAAGCATCAGAATAACTGGGGACAATGTGCCAAGTAAGGTAACTGGGAGCTTGTGGGTGTGTCTAGCCTGCCTCAACTTCAGTACACCCACATTGATTGGCTTTTCGCAAGCATTGTTGAACTAATGACTTTTAAAAGTCACTGGGGATCCCTTTCTGGCTCCCTGCCGGCTTCAGCTGTTGTAGAGCCATGGATGTGTTTACAGAAAGAACAAGAAACTGCACAGACAATTCAGACAGACTGGAGTGTCATGACTGCAATGTCAACCAATAGACATTCCAAAATTAACAATGACCTATCAGTAGGACTGCAAAATAAACCAGATAAATGACTTTTCACGCATCCACAATGTAATGTTGGTGCCTTATATTGAAGGTTTATTGTGCGTGCCTATTAAAGTCTGTGGCATTTCTAAAATGCTATGAAAAAGATCTAACTATGGGTTGAAGTCTTTAGCTACATTGAATCCTAGGCAGCTAATGAAGAGGTGGCTCCCACCAGTTTACCTCAACTTCAGGCATACCAATTGGAACTGGGAAAATGAAGTGCCCATTGTGGTGTCAGTGTTCTACAAGGGTTTGTGGGCCTACGATGACTGACTAAGCTGTTGCTGATCTCTGTTCCCTGCCAAACTATTCATCAAGGCATTAAGGAACTTGCAGAAAGTTCCTCAAAATACAAATGAGGTATAAAGTTGGTGCATCGTTTACATCTTGACCTGATCAAAGGTGCTGAAGAAAATGGAAACCAAGGGGAATTGAGTGCACAAACTGGATCCAGAGTTCTAGTGCTCGAGGTCAAAGTATCCAAATCGACTGGCTCTGGACTTAAGCAAGAGTTATCCTGGATCTATTCCTACATCTAGTAAACTCTTTCTGGCCATGTCAGGAAAATCCCAATAATATTTGATATGTTTATCCCTTGGCATCCGAAATAGGGATTTCTGATTGATGCAGCTTTCTTTTCTTATATGAAAAAGAATATCCTTGAAATGGACCGATAGATATAGCTTACAATGGGGGACAAATTATTTGTTTTTGAAAGGAACATCCCAACATATTAAACATTTGTATGTACTTGCAAAGCGTCAGTGATTTCTGATCCTCCCTCTTCCCCAAGTAAAATACAAAAAAGTTCTTGCTTTGCTAGAACAAAATAAGATAATTTTTTAATCTTTTCCTATTCGAAAAAGGATTCCTTGTAAACGTCCCAGTGATTGGTACATAGTGATTTCCCTATACGATCAAAGGTTGTGTCTAGCTTGTTCAACTTAACCCCACAATTCCCTTGTCCTATTTCCATTAAATTAAATACATACATAAATAGCTGATTCGAAATTACCCTATATTTTGCATCAACGTACAATTTGAGTTATGAACAGAATTACATTTAAAACAAATTTAAGGTAAAACCTAATCTCTACACAAACCTTACCCGTTAATTATTCGGTTCTGTAGTGGTAAAAGTCAGACGGAAAGGTCAGACTTTCAAAACTTTTACTAAAGCTAAAAAGAGGCTAGAAATATTTGTGTTGTCTGCTTTCTGAGGTAATAGCTAGGGTTTTGCCGGCCTAAACCTCGAGTACAAATAAATGAAACGCTGGTGGTGCAGCAGAGATGCTTTGTGCTCTTTGCAAAAGTACATAACACTATATAAACTTCAATGCAAGCAAGTAGTGCCCTATATGCGTTTTGTGTATGGGCGCCCATGATTCCCTGGCAAAACCAGAAAATGAATTATGTTCAGTTTACAGTTGTATCTGAAGTTGAGGGTTAATGATTTTGGAAAAATGAAACTGCTATCTATTTAGTTTGTAATCGAAATACTGTCATTTTTATACTCAGGCAGAGAAAATTGAGGTTGCTAACCTAAGAGTACAAGTTCAATTATGTTTAGCTTGCAATAGCATTGGAGTCATTTTACAGGAAATAATAATTACAATGCACATTATTCAATCGATACACATGCTTTAGGTTTTAGGGTGATTTATTACTTAAGTTAAACTTTTCATGAGTATACTTGTATACAAAGTATAACTTTATAATCATAACATTGAGTTATTGGAAAATGTTTGATGTTTCACCACTGCATTAGTACTGTAGTTTTCCCTATTACCCTTGACTTCTGTCATGCATATAAGGTGCAATGAACCCTGATTGCAGACAGACTGATCCAGTTCAGGTTTTAGTTCAAAAATACACAACCAGAATAGTACAAAGCATGGCAGTAAACACAGACGTCTATGTAGGGGCGCCTGTGGTATTGTATTTATATCTTTATCAACATTGTAGGTATTGTTTTGTAGTATATTAGGATATGTTTGTATGTTATGTTTTAAGGTTATTTGTTTAGTGTTGTTCTCATTTGGTATCTTCTGGTCCCTCCTTCAGCATTTAGTTTCTTCCTCAGCTGGACAGTATTCCGTGCTGGACAGTTGATGGAGCTGGAGGTTTTACTGTAGGCTGGAGTTCCTGTTATTTTACCTATGAAGTTTCCTGGAATAAATGGTTCTATAATCATCACCTGCGTGGACTTGGACTCTTACTCAACTTTGATACCACATTTTGGCGACGAGCTGGCGAACTTAATTCCTGCAACAGGAACTCTAGTCGAAATTTTGGCCCTGGTATTGTTGATCACCTCATCTTACTCTTATTTGTTCTTTATTTTATATTCCTTGTGTGTTATTTAATATCTATTTCTTTCTTTCTTTTCTTTTCTATCCTCATTTGTTTTGTAGTGTTCTGTTTTTTACTTTTACTTTTGCCGTTAATCTTTAGGGGAATCTCTTTCCTTTCCCCTTCGTAATGTTTTTTATTCCACGTTGTGTCTTTCAGGGTGCCTTTTCATTTTGTTTCTCTTCAAAAATTGAGAAACAAATTCTCTTTGCGGCCCGAGTTAATTTTGATTAGGAACGAGGCTGGCGTTTATATTCACACGCGCCGTCTTTCTCCGTTTATCGGCCGCGTGTGTGCCTCGTTGCCAGGCAACCGCACGCGTTGCATTTTACAATATCAAGCTTTAGCAGAGCGTGCGGTTGCCAAGCAACTAAGTATTGTGTTCTAATACGCGTGCGATTGCAAAGCAACTAGGCACGCGGCAACGAGGCACGCGTTGTGTTTAATTGCACAGTGCAGCAGTACAGTGTACTGCAGATAGGTGAAGCAGATAGGCAAACTCGCCTAATCTGGTGGATGTACGAAGGAATCACAGGCCTACAAACAGAGATAATTGCTATACTGTTCTAACGTACAGCTGGTTTCTTTTTCATATTAATTTGTGCGTTTCCAGTTTCTTTTCTTTTCTATTTCCACCTGCATTATAAAGCTTCTAACTTTTGGCTTATCTTACATTTTATGTATTGTGGGTGCACATTAATATTTAAATTGTGTGAATTTTTAAATCATCATTTACCTGTTGTTCTTGCTATATTCTTCCGTTTCATATTGCAATCGGAAATTTCATTGTTACTTGTTTATTTTTTTTAATTTTATTAATATGAACACTGTATTTCTTTGAATTTGAGTTTGATACTGATCCTTTACTTTTACTTAATCTTTTACTCTGTTACTCTGTTTCTCTTTCACCTTAACATTCTTTTTGCTTCTTGTCATAATGCAGAATATTTCTCCTCCTTCTTTTTTCTTATCCTCTCCTGGTGATCCAACAATTCCTTGGCCAAAATGGAAAAAAGTTTTTTAAACTTATTTAAAGGTCTGTGGAACCAATTTATCTATTGAAAGGAAATCTTCTCTGCTTCAACATTGTTTAGGTGCGGAGGGGCAAGAAATTTTGGAGCCCTTACCTGCAGTGTCTATTGTGGATGGAGCTGTTGGTGATGCTCCTTTAAATGACTTTGAAGAAACTCTGCTTCGCCTTGACACTCATTTTTTACCAAGGGTATCTGTTCTTTTACAAAGGTTCTATTTTGCAAAAGTAAACAGATGGATGAAGAATCTATAGAAGATTATATAACGAAGCTTCGCAAACTCGCTTCTCTTTGCAAATTTGGCTCTTCTATAGATGAACGCATACGGGACCAATTCATGTTGGAATGCAAAAGTGATAAAGTTAGGGAGGCTCTATGGTCCAAGAGTGATCCTTCTCTTGATGAAGTGTTGAAGGTTGCAAAGCAAATTGAACATTCACAATCTTGTATTGAAACTTTGAAGAATTCTAAAGCCTCTTCTTCCATAAACAAAATTGATTCAAAGTCTAAAAGTTTCATCAACCCAAGGAACAAAACCAAAACTTTCTGTTTTAGATGTGGCTCACCTTCTCATCTTGCGAATTCTAAAGACTGTCCTGCTATTCATGTTGTCTGCAACAAATGCAACAAAACGGGTCATTTTGCTAAGTGTTGTAAGTCCACTAGCAAAAGCAATGTGAAAATTAATGAAGTGTCTGATGATAATGAAAATCAACCTTTCATCTTACAAGTGGTAAATGATGTTAACTGTATTTCCACTGTCCTGTGTGAGTATCCAAGAGATCTTGTAATGATAAATGAAATCCCGATCACTATGATGATGGATTCGGGTGCTAAGCTCTCTCTCGTATCTGTGGAAGATTATATGATGTTGACCTATTATCTCCTGATGTTTTGCCTTTTTCGTATGGGGGTAAACCCATTGAATTAAAAGGATACTTTAATGCAATGATAAATTTTAAAGGCAATGAAATATCTGGTAAAATTTACGTTCCTGTAGTTGGTGACACCATTTTGAGTTGGCCACATCAGAAAGAATTGGGAATAGTTTTAAACCCTAATGCTGTGCCTCAAGTTATGGTTCAAGAGGTGACAGATATTGAACATCAATTATGGAATGAATATCCGGATGTGTTTAGTGCTAAAGTAGGATGCATAAAAGGCTACAAACATCAGATTGATTTGAAGAAAGATGCACAACCCATAGTTTCAAAATTGAGAAACATTCCTATAAGTATAAGAGGTAAGGTGAAGCAAGAACTTGAAAGACTTAAAGGCAGTGGAATTATCCAGGAAGTAGAAGCAGCACAATGGATAGCTCCGGTTGTTGTTGCCACAAAACATTCTGGAGACATTAGGCTATGTATTGATCTTCGCAACCTGAATAAGGAAGTGGTTGAAGACAGATTTCCTTTACCGAACATTAAGGAAATTATAAGTTCTTTAGGAAATGCAAAAGTTTTTTCTACTCTTGACCTAACTTCTGCATACCATCAAGTGCAACTGACTGAAGATTCGAAACTTCTCACGTCTTTCATTACTCCCTTTGGTGTCTTCAAATTCAATCGTATGCCTTTTGGTCTGTGTTCTGCAGCAGCTGTATTCCAAAGGCTTATGCAAGATATATTAGGGAAGTTAGAAGGTGTATGTTTTTTCCAAGACGATGTTCTGGTATTCACCAATACTCATGAAGAACATCTTAGGAAATTAAGATGTGTACTTTCATTGTTCAGAGCCAAGGGTATCACGCTGAAAAATGAAAAATGTAAATTTGTTCAGTCTCAGATAACGTATTTAGGACATGTCATTTCATGTGATGGGGTCAAACCGAAAGATGATCTAGTACGTACCATTACAGGTTTGTCTACTCCTATGTGTAAAAAAGACATTCAAATCTTTTTAGGCATGGCAGAATTCTATGCCAGGTACATTTCCGACTTTGCTAAAAGATCATGCTCTATTAGATCTTTGCTCAAGAAGGGAAGTGAGTTTGTTTGGTCCTCAGATTGTGAGAGAGAATTTCAAGATCTCAAGGAAGCTCTTTCTTCTGCTCATTCTCTTTGTGGCTTTCAACCTGGTCTTCCTTGTCATCTTATTACAGATGCATCTGATAAAGGTCTGGGTTGTGTGTTAAAGCAACTAAGGGGAAAAAATGAATCTACGGTTGCTTTTGCTTCTCGCACTCTACGTGGTGCAGAATTTAATTATTCTACCATAGAGAAAGAAGCTCTGGCAATTTATTGGGCTATTAAGAAATTTAGACAGTTTCTTTGGGGAATTTCTTTTGAAGTTCACTCCGATCATAAACCATTACAAGAGATTTTTGGGAAGAAAGGTTTGGATAATATTTCTTCCTGCATTTGTAAATGGATTGTTGGGCTCCAAGATTATCGTTTTACAGTAAAATATGTTCCAGGATGTGACAACAAGACAGCAGATTGCTTGTCTAGGTTAGGGTCTGGTGATAGTTTGTCGTGGTGGACGGATGAAGAAGTTAAAGTTTGCACTATAACGGATGGGTGTGTTTTAGAAGGTGAATGGCGTGATGAATTAAGTAAAGATCAAGATCTTTCTGAGGTTATAAAATTGGTGGAATCTGGGAAACTGAAGGAGTACCATGGCACCTCATTATCTCCTTTCAAGAAGGTGTGGGATGAGTTGTGGTCACATGAAGGTATGTTGCTAAGGGGTAACAAGCTTGTTCCTCCAACATCTTTACGTGATCGGCTTCTTTCTCTCTCTCATTCGGGTCATCCTGGCATAAGCAAAACTAAAGAAACAATGAGGGCTTCTTATTGGTGGCCAGGAATGGATATTGCTTTAGAAAGGAGAGTACGAGATTGTGTTGAATGCCGTTTAGCAGACAAGACACTTAAGGTGAGGACTCAACCGTTAGTACTTAAAGAGATTCCAAATGAAGTGTGGGAAGAAGTTGCTATTGACATTTTGGGTCCTGTGTCCTCCGGGTCTAGCTCTAAGTATATCATAGTGCTGATGGACATGCTTTCCCGTTGGCCTGAGGTGTGTATAGCTTCTGAGATCACTTCAAAGATAGTGGTGGACTTTTTGTCCAAAGTTTTCAGCAGGGAGGGGAATCCTGGTGCGATATTGTCAGACAATGGGGTTCAGTTCACCTCGAAGTTTATGAGAGATTTTCTTTTGTCAAGGGGAATTGTTCACAAAAAATGTGCTCTTTATCATCCAGAAACCAATGGTATGGTGGAACGTTTTAATAGAACTTTGAAAGAAACCATACAATTAGCTAAATTAAATGGAGTTGCATGGGAGAGTTGGGTGGAAGGAAAAGTTGAAGAGTACAGGTTTACTCCACATTCCAGCACTGGACAGACTCCGTTCTTATTGTTTAGGAAATGAGTGCCACATACCAAAATCAATCCTCCCTGGCTTAGGAAACATCTTTCTTGTGCTGTGGATAGAGAATCTATTGAAAGAAATGCTAAAGATAAAGATGAATATCACTGTCTGAAAAGGAAAGAAATCTATGATGTTCGTAAATCTGTCAAAGAAAGCGTTGTACGTGTTGGAGACAAAGTTAGAGTCAAATTACCTAGAATTTGCAGGTCTAGTACTTCCAAGTTCAGTCCTGTACATGAAGTTGTCAAAGTGTTTAGAGGGGCTGTCAAACTTGATGATGGGAGGATCTGGAATATGAATAGAATTGTTGTGATTTAACTTATATAGAGAGGGGGGTGGTGTGGTATTGTATTTATATCTTTATCAACATTGTAGGTATTGTTTTGTAGTATATTAGGATATGTTTGTATGTTATGTTTTAAGGTTATTTGTTTAGTGTTGTTCTCATTTGGTATCTTCTGGTCCCTCCTTCAGCATTTAGTTTCTTCCTCAGCTGGACAGCATTCCGTGCTGGACAGTTGATGGAGCTGGAGGTTTTACTGTAGGCTGGAGTTCCTGTTATTTTACCTATGACGTTTCCTGGAATAAATGGTTCTATAATCATCACCTGCGTGGACTTGGACTCTTACTCAACTTTGATACTACAGCGCCTCATACCGGAGCAATATTTTATGCAATAGAACATCACACACATCAGCGCGTGAGGTAATATGGGACGCGGGATATTCTAGAATGTGGGAGCGAAGAGGAGCCAAGTGCAAGGAGACCGGTTGTTCTGCCATTCCTCACGGAGTGTGTTGGGAACCACAACTTACATGAAATAAAGAAGAGTTATCTCAGATATGTGAATGGAGCGTCTTTACAGAAGTGGTAATGATTCCCGACAGATGCGAACCTAAGAGTGTAGCAGCTTGCTACAAAACTAGTAAGTGGCGACCTACAGACTAGGACATATTGGAGACACTGGGGGCCAGATTTACTGAAAAATGGCGCAGCGTCAAAATTGGCAGCGCCACGCTGCTTCACTTTAGAAATGCAGGAATCCACTGTATTTATTAGAATAAGGCGCACCCCTGCATTTCCCCCTGAGCTGGCGCTAAACTGTGCTGCCTGGCGCCAGCTCAGGCATCCTTGCTCCTTGGTGCAAGGATGCTTGCGTTGAGGGGGTTTGATTGTTTATGTGCAAGAAGGTGTCCCTTTCTGTACATAAACAATCACGATGGAGATCTGGTGCTGGCTCAGGTTTATAAAAACACGTAAATCTGGGGCAGCGTCAAAATACAATGGTTGTTGCTGTAGGACTCCCACAGAAACACCCATTGCACGCTCCTTCTATGCAAAGTGCTGCATGTGAAGGGGCAGTATTTAAAAGGAGGCGTTAAACCACAAAAAGTGGCTTAATGCCACCTTGTAAATACAGCAAAGGGCATAGCTCCGCTGGAGCGTCACGTAAAGTGATGCTCCTATGGTCCTAGGGTCTCATAAGTATGCCCCTGAATGTCCATCATCAAAACTAGTATGCAGACCAAGTATTTAGACTTTTTAATCACAAAAGAAAAAATAATGCTCTCTTAAAGTATACTTCAAAACTTATTGGGACAACTGTTAACGGCCATTGTCAAACAGCTGTTCTACCGTTATAGGAACATAACACCAGTTGCATTATGCTTAGTTGTGGAATGTGACATGTGTTATGACATACGCAGCACCTTGCATGCCACCATCTTGGAAGTAGGAAAAGACTGCGCTCGGAGCATATCGGCCGGTCTGAAGGGCACAATGAGAAGTGGATGAAGGATGAGGAATCACAGTATCTTGCATTAACAATCAATGCTTTAAGAGCACAACAGAAAATCTCTGTTGAAAACAGTGAGTTCTGTAGTTTAACACGTCCTGGTTCTTCAATCCTTATCTTTACGGCATGTTATGACTAGTATGCCTGAACTTAAATAGTAACTATCTACTATATTCTGCTGTGGTCTTAATCTTCTGTGTAAAAATGTAAGACGTCACCTGCAAACAGTAAATACTACATTGGCAAGTGAACTCTTAGCATTAATAATATATAGAGATCATTATTAAATTGATGGAATGTAGAATACAGCAAAGGATAATTTCACCATATCAAAATGGCAACAGGAAATATTTGGAATTTAACACCACCACAGCTGTTTATGCCTGCCTCAGGGGAGCCTGTATTGAAATGAGAAGAATGGCACACATACTTCATCACCTATTTTTGAAGATTTGATGAGGATTTCACAGCAGAGAAAAATAAAAAAATCCTACTGCACTGCTTGGGCATGGGACGTCTTAAGGTATACAATTGCATCAATAAAAAATAAATAGCGGAGGGGCAAGGAGACTATATACTAACTCTTTGGAAGACTTGGATAATTATTTTAAACCACTTTTATAATTCCGTTTGAATGTTACCAATTTAAACCATACCATGTGGACTACCTTCTAGTGCAACAATGTTTCAAAGAATCATGCATATGATCTTTAAGACAGTCAGCACTTTGATTTTCCCAGCTGACATATTTGTGATGGGAAAAACCAGGAATAGAGCACTATCAGAAATCAGAGCAAGTACTGAGCATACTTGAGAGGAAAGGATTACCAGCTGAGTATAGCTAGTGGGATATTGTTGAAAGGCAGGTCACCTATCTAGGACTTGAGGTCACCAAAGATGGAATTAAACCTATGAAGGAACTATTGGAGGCAATTTGAGAAGCACCAAAACCCAAGAGTAAAAATGAAGTAAGGGCTTTCCAAGGTCTTGTGGAATTTTATTCATATTTTGTCACAGATTTCCCAAACAAAACAAATGTAATTAGGCAGTTGCAAAAGGCAAGAAACACATCTGAATGGTGTAGTCAGTGCTAGGATGCATTTACATCTTTGAAAAATGAAGTATCTTAGGGATTTTCCACAAAAGTCATCAAGGAATTGGCAAAACCAAAAGCAGCGTAAAAAATTGTTATTGGTGGCCAGGATTAGATCTGGAGATAGAAATGATAATAAGGAATTGCGTAGCTTGTGAGGACACTGACAAAACTCATACAACCCTCAGTCCAACTTTGCATCCCATTCAAAGCCAATAAATGCCTTGGGAAAGGTTGGGTATATATATTGCAGGAAAATGGGGAGCAAGAATATGTAATTGTGATGGATGATCATTTTACTAAATGTCCAGACGTGGAGGTAGTACAGAAAGTGGATGCTGTTAACGTGATCAAATTCATGGATAAGGTATTCTTGAAAGAAGGGTTGCCTAAGTGCATTCTAGGTGGCAACTGCACCAATTTACTTAGGTTGTTTAGGTGCCTATTTACATAGAAAATGCATTGAACACAAAAAAGTCAGCGTATCATCCTGCAGGGAATGGTGCCATAGAAAGGTTCAACTGAGTGATAAAGGGAATTGTGCAACTAGCTAATGACAACAGTCTCATGTGGAGAAAAGAGTTACTCAGAACGATGTAGGCATATAGGATTACTCTCAGTGAAAGTACAGGGTCTTATCCATTTGAACTGATAAGGAAAATAATATCCATAGCAAAAGATAATGTGGGTTGGATGGTGACATCCAGAATAGTAAACTGATCGCCGGAAGAAGTAAAGAAAAGATTGTCACAAAAACAAGAAGTCTACCAAAGACATTATGATTTGAAACACAAAACAAAACATGTACACCTGGAAATAGGTGACATAGCTATGGTAAAAGGTGGAATGGTAGGAAAAGGCCACAGTCGCTTTTCACAACCTTTGAGAATGGAAAGGATTTTTTTGTAATTCTGCATTGTTGAATGACGGCAAGGTCTGAGATTTTTCTTCTTTTTTCTTGAGTAAGGGAAAGGGCAGTGAGAATGGTACATGTCAGCAGTTTGAAGTAAAAAATGGATCTCTGTTATAGTAAGGTACCCTTCGAATCTTCTAGGCAAGGTTTTGATTGGTTGAATGACAGTGAGGTTGGACAGCTGCACACATAAGCTAGGGTAGCAAATGTGGGAAATCTTGAGAGTTGTGACGGGGTACCACCAAAAGTACAACTGCAAGTAATAACATCACTAGAGCGGGTCGTTTCCATAGTCATACCTATAAAGCTGAGGTACTATATATGTGAGTGAGCATTGTTACATATATTTCTTTGCATTCCTCAGTGTCACTGTAAACTGTATATAGCTATGTGGCCATTACAGTCTTAAGAAAATGATTTGTATTTCTCCTTTAGATATTGCCAAGAGTATTAGATTCACAAATTGTTTTATGTGTTATAAGGGGGGAGGTGTGTAGTGGTGTCTCATACCTGAGAGATGTTCTATGCCTTAGACCATCACACAAGGATCAGCGCGCAAGGTAATATGTTATGCGGGGAGATTCTAGAATGTGGGGAGGTCGGTTGTCCTGCCGTTCCTCCCTGTGTGTGTTGGAAACTACAACTTATATGAAAATAAGAAGAGTAGCATACATGTATGGAGCGTCTGTACAGCCTCCATTGCAGGGTATCTATATCTATATCTATATAGCTCATAGAAGAATTAGTATTACCATTCAAAGTGACTCTGACCTCAAAGTGATGATCCTGACCAGGAAAAATGAATGTTTATCAGCTGGGCATTTTCTAGGCTCCAGAGCATTACATTTTTCCAGTGGTTATCAGGTGCTGCAGCGATAATGGTATCAAAAGAGGTAAATCTTACAAGGCTAGAAGTAAAAAGCACTGGATAAAAACAACCTGTTATTATTGTTACTAAAATTTGTGTAATTAGAGTTGCAGCAGATATGCTAATATGAGAATATTCTAATGATTTGCGTTTATGTACTAATGAGAAAAATGACATTTTGAAACTAATAATTGAAAATAACGTGTAATGTGCAAAGTGTGCCCACGGGGAGTGGTCACCATCTGTGTTAACGATACTAAAAGAATGCAGAATTTGTATGAAATATGTAATAATGCGCCATAACTGATGATATAACCTATGTTTTATGATGCTTCGTTTTCTTAACTTAGCAGAACTAGAGGCCTGGTCGGCACTGGGCCTTGCTTGCTTAAACGTGGACACGCGATGAGCCACAGAGGACTGGAACTCGAGAAAAGGACCTTGAACTGTACAGAGTTCAGAGATGAACTCTGCTAGAAAATTCAGCAAATTCATCAGCGGACAGAAGACAATGAGAACAAATTGATACAATTATGTGTAGAGTAGGATAAATGTACTTTCCCAGGATCCGAACAATAGAGGCACTGACTAAGAGACTGTGGGCTACAATTTCGTTACCTGAAGAACTGGATGTTGTTCTCATCAATGGAGGGACCAATCATGTTAATGGAACTTGATGCTCATACTAACGTAGACAAGTGGTAAACAAAAACTATAGGTTAGAGTCATAACCCCTGATAAGGTTGACCAATTAGCAATTTGGGGGACAGACTGAGAGACCCTAATAAAAAGTCATGACATGAGAAGAGAAATCAGAGTGGAGAGCCAAAAGTTGATGACGTCAGGAGACGCTGTCCGAAGTGCCGAAAATCCTGGGCTTGCCCCTTGTGAGCCTGAGCCTTGCTGATGACTGATGACCTGGAGACGAAGACTGACTCGTTGCTGATCTATCTTGGATAGTTAGCTATAAATGATTAACTGACTAATGTGCTTTTTCTTCTAGGTACCAACTGAGCTGTTTAAATTGTTTTTCCTCTTAGTTGGACGTTTTTCAAATTAATGATTTTGACTAAATTGTTTTTCACATGAAGTCCCACATGCTGATGCTAATCGCAGTTAGGCAGGCTGACAAGGGTGACTTAAGGGTGACTTTGACTAAGACTGACTGATTTACATTGCTGAATTAATCAATGTTATAAGATTAACAGCTTAGATTGATGTTATATTTTGCTCATTAATAAAATTAAGATGGATTTGGCTCATTGATGCTAATAAAGTTTTATTAACCATGAATTCATTGAATAAAGGTTTTCATTAGACTTGCAACTAATAGGTAATAAACCGAACTAATCCTCTTGAGAGTGTTGGCATTTTCTTATTAGTCTAGGTTTTTGGTTTTATATGCGCAATTGGTATTATTGATGAATTTATCCCTATTCACCACTTGGCTCGGGTACTCTATGTGATCCAAAAGATTCATCGACCTATACGCGTCCCCTTGTAAGTTTTTCTTACTAAGGACAAGGCGCGCTAGCATTAGCGTGCATATTGGTGGATGTGGATTTGTAGAAGGGCATTGACAACATGACTTGTTTCACACATTTAAAAAAAATTGCATTTTTCAAACATAATTTTAGACATACAATTAAATAGATAATAATACATATCCTACCATCCTGAGTTCTCACCGTTTTCTAAATTAAAAAAAACAACATCCCATAAGTGTGGGTGTGCCTATTGCACTGGCCAGGAAAGGCCTTGGAATGAGATTCCATGAAGAGGTGAAATGATGCTTGAATATGAGGAGGCAGGTCCTACTAGCTACATTATCCAAACTTCCCTCAGTAATTATGGTGGCACATTTTAGTGGGTGGGCCTATCTCACAAGGCTGAAATACCTCAAATGCAAGATGTTGCTAGTTGTGTTATTTGGGCCAGGCATTAGCTTGCATTCAATGAAGAATATTGTTGAAAAATTGCTATTTCCTCAGGGTCACCCCAGATCTTTGCCTGATGCTGCTGAACTCGTTTTGGATGGCCATTGGACTCTGTGCAACTTTATCCTTGCTAAGTAAAGCTAAAGTGTGTGTGCTCTTCCCTTTAAACATGGTAAAATTGGTATATACATGATTTCCGTATTTAATATACTTATAGGTACCTAGTATGTGGTACTACCTGTACCAATGACCTGTAAATTAAATTCTATTGTTGAGCTGCAACATTCATTGTGTCACCCAGTAAAGTGGCTCCTAAATCATGGCTCGAGCCATTGCAGCCTGTGTGGCAGCTTGAAACTGCCATATTGACTTGGCAAAATAAACCTAGTGCCAGGTCTAAACCTCTTTTGTAATACTTCTAAGTCATTCCTAAAGTAGACCCTAACTGATTATGGGGCAGGGTGCATGGTATTTAAAAAGCAGCATATGTTTTTTTAATGTCTTACCTGTCTTGACAGTGAGAAACCTTCAAAATCATTTTCACTGTTGCATGGCTGACCCCCCAGAGACTAACACTGGTTTAGCTTATTACATTTAATAAAATATAAATTCTTATCCTGTTTGAGAGCAGCTAGAGAAACATTTCTTTGACTCGTTTTAATTGTAATTTATAATCCTCTTTAATGGTAAATGTGTACCTTAAATTATTATTTTGGAATGCCACTTTTAGAAAGTTAAAAGAACAAATAATGGACAGAATGCTAAGCAATCTCAAACATACATCACCATCATGGATCTGGGCCTAAATCAATCTTTTTTTTGCCCACCATGCCACCTCAGTTTGGACCTAGCCATATGCAATTCAGTCTTGACCCTGCTCTCCATGAAAACAGTCCAGCCCAAACTGCCAGGCTAGGTTCTCCCTGGACTAGAAAACAAGTATCCTGTGACCAGTTTTGGGGTATCACTCCTCATCAGCCAGAGTTGATAAGATTAGTTCAACCGCAATAGAGCGTGAGCTGGATAGAGGGACCATGTTAGTTCAGCTAAGAGAGTTACCTTCAAAGCCCAGGGCAAAGAGTTCCATTCGCAGTGGAAGAGGCAGCCAGGAGCAGGGAGAATATTGCTGATGGTCATTGATGTACCACGAAGAGCAGGCCGAGTTTTGCAGATGGTCATTGCTGTAGCGTGAAGATCCTGTAAGGCATTGAAGCCGCTGAATGCTGAAGATTCTTGTTGACAGTCACTGTGAGCTGTTGATTTTGTAGCCTGAAATGCAGATTTCATGTTAAAGGGCGTCACTGGCAATTGCTGTGGTGCCAGCAATAGGATTCACCTGGACTTCACATTGGTGGCCAGCGCAGGCAGCAAAGATCTTGGTGTGCACGCCCCATTTGTGAAGAGCCCAAAAGTTCACCATTTCTCCTTTTTTTGAGGAGAGAGCTCACATGATGTCACAGCAAGGGTGCAGGACCTGAAGTGCACCACTAGGGGGTTAGGAACTCACTTCAGCAGAGGCTACCAAGGCTCAGGCAGGTCCAGTTGCAAGACAGTTGGGTAGTTGCAGGGAGCCTCTGGAGCTTGTTATGTCTCTGTAGCTCAAATTAGGAGGTTGGCTGGCTGACCCTTGTAGTCAATTTTAGCCTGGGATGAATGATACAGAGCCAGTCTTCCTTTTCATAAAGCAGGGCAACAGGGAGCTGAGCAGCAGAGTAGAAGGGTAGCAGAGTGGCCGCATGTCTGACAGAAAAGTAGCACATCAGTCCTTCTTCTATTGCATCCACAGGTCCAGGAGTGTACTACAAGAATTGGGTATCAGGGTCCAAAGTGTATACCTGGTGCCCACTTTGAAGTAGGAGAAGTTTCTAGAGAATTCCCTTTGAAGTCCTTGGAGTTTTCTGCCTGTTCTGTCCTGGCTCCAAGCTGATTGTATTAACAATGCAGGGGTGATATGTTCTTTGCTTAAAGGCAGGGCACAGCCTGTTCAGTTTTGGGAGAGGCTGTACACAGCTCTTCCCTCCCATTCTGCCAGTGGGTGGCTCATCCAGGCACACCTAATTCTTCAATTGTGTGGCTGTCTGAGAAGAATAAACAAAGTCTGAATATCAACTTCGACCCAGGAACAGACTGCAGGCACCAAATGGTTAGAGCAGGAAAATGCAAATTTTTATAAAATGCTTTTTTTTTTAAAGAGCAACTTAAAATCCTATTTTACCAATAAAGAGGATTTTTAATTACAATTTATCAAATACTAAACACAAAATGTTAATCTGTTCCTAAGCAAACATTAGCACTTATTAAAAGTAATAAGGCAACCCAATGTTTTCCTATTGTAGAGGTAGGGCTTGCAGTAGTGAAAAATACAGTTCTTCACTACCATGACAAGTAAAAGTAAAAATTCCATGTTCAACTTTTTAAATACACTGCACCCTTCTGTATGGACTGTTTAGGTCCTACCCTAGGGGTGACTTATATGTTTTAAAAAGGAAGGTTTAGGGCTGGCAAAAGGTTTATTTTGCCAGGTTGAGATGGCAGTTCATAACTGCACACACAGGCTGCTGTGGCAGGCCTGATATATGTTCTAAAGGCTACTTTAGTAGGTGGCACAATCAGTGCTGCAGGCCCACTAGTAGCATTTTAATTTATAGGCATTGGCTATATTTAATACCACCTTACTAGGATTGTGCAGGTAAATTAAATGTGTCAATTGGGGATAAGCCAATTTCACCATGTTTAAAGGAGGAGCGTGAAGGCAAAAGGTTTTTGGTTGATCAGGCCAAATGGGCCAAGTCCAACAGTGGACAAAGGAACTGGTTCTGGGAGGTGTGGGTATTCCTGACCGGATGGCTGTGCAAGAGCTGTGCCTGTGCCCTGATTTCACTTCAAAGGGTAGCTCCGGAAAGGTACCCAGCCCCCCCTTTACTTGAAAAGAAGCTTACACTAACAGGTGTAGCTCATATTTAGACTTTCCTGCCCTTTGTTTCACTAGCCAGACTGAAGACAAAATCAGGGGAGTTAGAGAAACTGACCAAGACCAATTTTAGAGTTAGACAAAGGTATGGCTTCTAGACACAAGCTGGCATTGGGCATAAATGTGACATTGTTAAAACCTGAAATCAAAACACTCCTTGGCCTGACAAAATTCAGAAGAAGCACTGCCCTGCTATCTGAAGAAGGAAGACTAGACCTGCTTGCCTTCAACCCAAAATCCCAGAAGTAACTTCAAGGCTCAGTTGACTGACCTTCTGTTTGAGCTACTAGTACACAACAAGCTTCCTGAGGTCCTTTTAGGTTTCCAGCTGACTTGACTCAATTGGATCTGACCTGGCCCCCTGCTGTCCTCAGTGAGAGTGAGTCCTGACCTAAAAGTGCTTTACTCCCTCTGAAGAATGGAACCTGCTTACCTGAAGGCTTCACCAGAATTGACATAGACTGATGCAAAGCCTCACTTCACAGCACCGTGCAGCTCCTGATCGGTGGCTTCAACAGTCCCAACACAGAGCGCCATGAAGTCCCTGCACCAAGGACAGAAGGTACAACTCTTAGCGGGCCAAACCTCGTCCTGTACATTGCTTGAACTCTGTTGCCATAAGCCTGAATTTTTGACTTTGTCCCGGTGTAGCACGACCAGTACCTGCAGTTGGCACTTTTCGCATCTGGTGCTATTTTCACCTTAAACTTTAATGACACATAACTTCGGTTCTACTGATTGGATCTTTGTTTTTTCGGTGGCATTTTATTTATTAAAATATTCTCTATGTTTCTAAATTGGTTTGTGATCTCCCTTGTTTTGTGTTTTCACTTTATTACTATTTGAGTGTGGAATAAATACTTTACACATTGCCTCTAATTTAAGTCTCACTGCTTTGTGGAAGCTACCAAAAGCCTAAGAATAGGTTAATTATAGACATTTGTGGTTTGCCCTGACAAGGATTGCGATTAGCCTTTGAAGTGGGTTCTCACCTGTTTAATCAATAATCCAATTTCTCACAGTTTGTAACCCCAGATATTTTTGAACATCAAACACATGGTGAAGTCAGGGGTGAAGTGGCTAGCATGAATTCCAGTGTTGTTTTCTTACATAAAATGTCCTGCAAATGTCAGGCCTTTGGTGAAATCACATAATTGCTTGATATTTTTATAAGAAAAATGTCAGAAATCTATGTGAAATGACACTGGTCCTACAACCTAGCGTAACCACAGGCTCCGCACTACAAATTGTATCCACTTGTTTTGGTGGCCTTACTGTCCATTAAAGGACAGCCTGAAAATGCACCATTGTAGCATCAAGATTCTACTATGAATTAGATTAGGTTTTGTAATGTGATGTTCTGTGTTGGTTGGGGCATCAATGAGATGCCACCATGGGAAAACATACAACCCCAGAACATTCTTATAACTAGACCCCGGTTGGAGTCCAGGGCAATGAGGTATTTGTGGCATGTACAGAATGCCCTGCAAATATCAAACTTTGTGAAAAAAACACATTGACGCTCCTCACATTTACATGAAGGACAATGCTGGAGTGTGTACAGTACAAAAAAAAACCCTACCACACAGGGTTCCATCACTTTTCCCCGCTAATAATGGTACCACAGTTGAGTGATTGGATCTATCACATGGGACATGAAAGACTCATATGCACATCTTTGTTTCAGGTTACATCAAAGCTTTGGCTATCTACAGTATTTGGCCTTGGAGTTGGAGTGCAGAGATTAAGTAACCAACCTTATACATTTCAGAAAACTGGGAGGCCAAGTGAGTCCATGTTTATGAGGGTTGCATGGATCTCAGAACTTTTTTTTTAACCTAGATTGTCGAAGTCAAATGTCACATCATGGCTAAAAATCAATTTCAACATATTTATGTGAGAGAAAACCTCACAACTCACACCCATGAGCACGGTTCTAACTAACCGGCATTCCCACACTTCTTTCAGTGAAAACAAGGACCAGGTAACAACTGTGACACTGTGGAGCCAATGTAGTGTTAATGTAGTCTTTGCATGATCACAGCTTTTTTTTATGTTTCAGTCATGTGTGATAGGTCTACAAATACCTGTGAGTTAACAGTTTTACTGGGAGAAAAGTGGGAATGCAGGATGGTGATACTTCTTGCATTAGCTGGGATTTCCAGAGTTTTCTGTCACAAAGAAATATATTTTTACCCATATTTTTTATATTTGTGGGGAAGCCAGGGTTAGAAAATGTGGTAGGATCTATGCAAGCAAGACACCCTGAACTCCACTGGGCCTCTAGATTTCAGAAAATGTAAAAGTGGTAGAGTTACCTGATTGAAGGCTGACAAAGAGTCTTAATACAAAAGCTATCCATCATGAAATGTGAGAGGAAATTGAGTATTTTAGGCCTAGCTTTGATGTTCACAGGGCAGTCTGGGTAAAAAATGTATATGATTAACTTACAATAACCCATATCTGATTTCCCTGGGTCTTTAATTTTCAGAAATGCAAATTTTATTTTTAACCATGAACACAGAAGAGTATAGCAACCTAAACTTAGCATGGAGGATGGGACACACATACATGCATACACACTCAGGGGGTCAATACAACATTGGCGGTATAAGGCGCTTACCGCCGTGCAGAAGACCGCAAACACACCGCGGCGGCGGCGGGAGCCCGCCACAGCTATTATGACACACATCACGGAATCCTTCGAAATTCAGACACCCACACAATCCCGCCACACCAAAGGACAGCGATAAACATGCGGAAACAAATCCTCCACCTCCACGCCACCAGAAACACGCCCATGCCATTACGACCCACGAATCCACTCGGCGGTCTTTCAACCGCGGTATTCCATTGGCGGTACACACTGCTGCGCTCAAAATACACACACAGCTCCAAAACACCGCCACATTGGACAATTCGAAATACACATACAAACAACACTCCCACACACCCAACACAATATAAAACACACACCCACATCACCCACAAACCCCTACGACCAATATTACAGAGAGAAGGCCAGAGAGAGACAGCACAGAATAGAGAACCCCATCACACAGAGGCACACTACACCATCACCCACACAACATCCACGCACAAAACACCACATACCACTACACTCACCACATTCATCACCTCATACACCACCTCACACATCACACACACCACCCCATGGCACGCCAAAGACACCCCTGCTTTTCCGAAGAGGAGCTCAGGGTCATGGTGGAGGAAATCCTCCAGGTAGAGCCACAGCTATTTGGCTCACAGGTACAGCACACATCCATAGCCAGGAAGATGGAGCTATGGCAAAGAATAGTCGACAGGGTCAACGCTGTGGGACAGTATCCAAGAAATAGGGAGGACATCAGGAAGAGGTGGAACGACCTATGGGGAAAGGTGCGTTCCACGGTATCCAGGCACCACATCGCGGTACAGAGGACTGGCGGCGGACCCCCACCTCCTCCCCCACAACTAACAACATGGGAGGAGCAAGTCTTGTCCATCTTGCATCCTGAGGGCCTCGCAGGAGTCGTTGGAGGAACGGACACTGGCAAGTCAAATCTTAACTATCATATCCCCCACCTTACCTGCATGCTATTACACACCCCGACCCTCACACCCTCCCGTATCATCCTAACTCCTCACTAATGTACCCATAACACCAACCACCCATCCCAACCCCAAGACCTGCATGACACAACTAAGCACGGATACCCATCACTAAAGCATGCCCACTGCACATACCCAGAACACCCCCCAACCATCAGCACACAAGCCCCCACACAGGAATGCCTGCACTGGTGAACACGCACACCCAACCATTGCACACCGTGAAACACACACATGCAATAATCATGTACTCATACCCCCGCAGGAACCAGAAGGAACGTCACCACACCAGAGGGTCCAGACAACACCACTCCACCCCCAGAAGAGGTCCACAGTGACGACAGCAGCTCTGCACTACTGGATCTTGATGACCAGCCCGGACCATCGTGGGCCTCAGGACAGTCGGTTCCCCTTGCCCAGCCACAGCCCAACACCGAGCTGACACCCTCTGGTAACACCAGCACAGCACCCACCCAGCGGGCCCATACCTCCCTACCCAGGACAGGTCAATCAGCGGTGTGTCCACCACTACAGGGCACCCAGGCTAACCCAACACCCCAACAACAACAGGGACCTGGGGGCAGTGGTAGTGGGCACACGGTCCAGGGGACGGAGGCCCATGAACACAGGGGAACTGGGAGGGCTGCTGTGCGACAGAGGGAGGACAGGCCAAGGGAACCTACTCTCAACTAGGCCCTCTCCTCCATAATGGGAGCATACCACCACTCCCAGGAGACGATGGCAACGGTCCTGGACAAGTTGCAGGAGACCCTGCGTCTGCAGGAGGAGCAGTATTTGGGGTTCAGGGAGGAGCTCAGGACCATCGGCTCCGCCCTGGGCACCATTGTAGGGGTGCTGACGGACATTCAAAAGACCTTGAGCGACACCGTGGCACTCCAAGGTGCCCCTGACACTAGCCAGGACGATGAAATGCCCACCACCTCCGCCGGCGCTAGTGACAGGACGCCCCGCCACAGGACCACCACACCAGCACCCCACCCCCTGCAGACAGACAACCACCACGAAAGCGGTCCCTGAGATCTAGGAACAGGACAGAGCAAGATGGCAAGACCCCCGCCAGGAAATAAGACCACCCTGATTGTCCCCCCACTATCCCACTTTGTTACCCTGTCCAGATTGGAACTGCCCCAGCTCCTTCCAATGGCCAGATGTGCAATGTATCTGTGAGACTAATAGACTGGACTCTGCCATGGACATTCTTCCACCATAACCCATCCCCATTTCACAACCCCCCTTCATTGTTATGCACTTAAATAAACACCCTTGAAACACTAATAAAACTGGAGTCAGTCTATGAATTTGAACTTTGTATTGTCAATTACAGTGTCAAAAATGGTTACCCATTGGAAGGCAAACATACCAATGTCACACATCACAAGCCTTTCAAGGGTGCAAGCTGTTGACACCTAGGTTACCACATTTGTGAAACTGAAATGGAAGGGGACAACTCAGTTAACAAATAGTGAGTGAAATGTAGGGACAGGATAGAAGTAGACATGTGAAAGTTAATGTTATGTTAAACCTGAAAATGTACTCACCTGTGTCTCACTGGAAATATTGCTGTATGACTGACTCCCTGTTGTCGTTTTCTTCTTCATCAGCTTCATCCTCATCACTGTCCACAGGCTCCACAGGCTCCACTGCTGCTACAACACCGTCATCTGGATCATCCTCCTGCAGAAAAGGCACCTGGCGTCGCAATGCCAAATTGTGGAGCATGAAGCAGGCGATGATGATGTCGCACACCTTCTTCGGTGAGTAGAATAGGGACCCACCTGTCATATGGAGGCACCTGAACCTGGCCTTCAGGAGGCCGAAGGTGCGTTCGATCACCCTCCTAGTCCGCCCATGGGCCTCATTGTACCGTTCCTCTGCCCTGGTCCTGGGATTCCTCACTGGGGTCAATAGCCAGGACAGGTTGGGGTAACCAGAGTCCCCCAATAGCCATACACGGTGCCTCTGGAGTTGACCCATCATATCAAGGATGCTGCTATTCCGCAGGATGTAGGAGTCATGCACAGAGCCAGGGAACATAGCATTTACCTGCAAGATGTACTGGTCTGCCAAACAGACCATCTGGACATTCATCGAATGATAACTCTTCCTGTTCCTGTACACCTGTTCACTCCTGCGGGGGGGACCAGAGCTACATGGGTCCCATCAATGGCACCTATGACGTTGGGGATATGTCCAAGGGCATAGAAGTCACCTTTCACTGTAGGCAAATCCTCCACCTCAGGGAAAATGATGTATCTCCTTACGTGTTTCAGCAGGGCAGACAACACTCTTGACAAAACGCTGGAAAACATAGGCTGGGACATCCCTGATTCCATGTCCACAGTAGTCTGAAATGACCCACTTGCTAGGAAATGGAGCACTGACAGCACCTGAACGTCAGGGGGGATTCCAGTTGGATGGCGGATTGGTGACATCAGGTCTGGCTCCAACTGGGTACATAGTTCCTGGATTGTGGCACGGTCAAACCGTTAGGTCACGATCAAATGTCTCTCTTCCATTGTCAACAGGTCCACCAGCGGTCGGTACACCGGAGGATTCCGCCATCTTCCCATATGTCCCAACTGACGGTGCCTAAGAAGGACAACAGCGAAGAAACAGTCACCATTCCTCCAGGTATGTACCCACAGTCACACACAAGACTACAACAGACAATTAACCCTTCCGGGATATGTTTTGAGTGTAGGCCTCGGTATGTGTGACGCAGTGGTAAATGAAGCCATGTGGGCCCCTGAAATGGCGGCTGCCTGACCTCTAAACTGGGACAATGGAATTGTGGGGTAACTGCGCTGGCGTTGGACACCGTCGGGGTAGGCGGTTGTAGAGCGCGGCGCGATGCTGCATTGGTTAACATTGGACCCTATGGGTCCCAGGAGCCAATGAACAGGTGCGCCAGCGGTGATGATGCCCCCGCCGCGGACGTCACCACCATTTTCTATCTCTTCAATCACTAGATACCTGACCTTCGACAGGAGAGGACCTACACTGCTAGTGCTGCTGTGACCTCAGTCTGGAAGCGACGATGGCTGCTGCGTCTGGGGAAAGGGCCCCTGCCTTCACTGCACAGGAGTTGGAGAAATTTGTGGATGGGGTCCTCCCCAGTATATGCTACTCTACGGTCCTCCAGACCAACAGGTCAGTACACAGGGAGCACGTTGGATGGGCTAGGCCTGGGTGGACAGGGCTGGGTGGGAGAGGGAAGGGGGCAGAGTTCTAAGAACAGAAATGCATGGGGATGAATGGGCCACATGGCCAGAGTTGGGAGGGGGCCACTCACATTGACGGTGCAGTAGGTAATGACTGTTCCTCTTTCCTTGTGAATGTCATGTAGGTCAGCGCCCACCAGAAGAGGGACATTTGGCGTGCCATCGCCAAGGAAGTCCGGACCCTGGGGGCCCACCAGTGACGGGGCACCCACTGCCGTAAGAGATGGGAGGACATTCACCGCTGCAGCTAGAAGACGGCGGAGGCTCAGCTGGGGATGGCCTCCCAACGTGGGAGGGGTGCCCGTCGCACCATGACCCCCCTGATGTTCCGGATCCTGGCGGTGGCCTACCCGGAGTTGGATGGGCGCTTAAGGACATCACAGCAGACACAAGCGGGTGAGTACAACCTCATTCTGTGGACTTTGCGTGCAGTGGAGGTGTCTGGGTGGGGAGGTGGGCTGTGGGTGTCCCTAGTCCAGGGCGAATTAGGTAGGCAAGGCCCCTCCGTAATGTAGGCCATGTGGCACTCAACCCCACCTCAGCAGAGTGCCAAGTCGAGGTATAGTTGCCCCTTTGCCATCCATGTGCGCAGATTTCTACCATTGCCATGTAGGCCATATCCCAGAAATTGCATGTGCAGAGGGCAGGAGCACGGCGTAATGCATGGGGCTGCTGCGTCTGTCTTGTCCGCCAACAGTAGCGGTATGCCATGCACTAAAACTCTCTTTATTCTGTCTCCCCCCCTTTTCCTGCTCTCCTTGTCCTTTTGTACATCAGCATCATCAGGCCGAGGTACAGTGGCACCGGAGCATGAGGGAGCTGCATCCCACATGAACATGGAGGGCCACACCACTCTGAATGCACCAGTGGGACGGAGGGCGAGGGGAGCTTCACGTCGGCCACAGGATCACCAACCAGCGACACTGACTCGTCCGCCGATGTGAGCTCCCCTGTGGTGGCGGCACCATCTGTGCACCCCACTTCTACAGGTACAGCCGCCACCTCCCCTACCAGCCCCACCCTCCCAGCAGCCCCTCAGAGTTCGCCCCGTGCCCACTCACCCAGGAGGGTGGGCATCACCTTCGCCCCAGGCACCTCAGGCCCTGCCCCAGTCACCCCTGCTGCCCTCAGTGAGGAGGCCATTGACCTCCTCAGGTCACTCACTGTTGGGCAGTCTACCATTGTGAATGCCATCCAGGGTGTAGAACGAGACTTGCAACACGGTAATGCATTCCTGGAGGGCATTCATTCTGGTCAGGCTGTCCTTCAGCGAACCCTGCAATCTCTGGACTCAGCACTGATGGCAGCCATTGTCCCTGTGTCCAGCCTCCCCCCTCCAACTTCCTCCACCCAGACCCAATCCCCTGTACCCCAGCCCATCCCAAGCACACCTACAGACTAGCAGGCACACAAGTCAACACCCAAAAGTAGCTCAAGCAAACATAGGCACCACACACACCACAGGCACTCACACAAGCATCACACCCATACAGACACAGCAACATCCACTGTATCCACTGTGTCCCCCTCCTCCTCTTCTTCCTCCTCCCTCCCAGTGTTGTCTACACACACACCTGCATGCACCACATCTACAGGCACTAGGACTCGCACCAGGACACCCAGCACCACAAGCCGCTCACCTGCACTCACCACCTCCACTGCCATTTACACGTCCCCTGTGTCCTCTCCTAGTGTGTCTGTGATGCCCCCTCCCAAAGTACCCAAACGCCGGCAATCACTCACCCAACATCCATCCACCTCACGACAGCCTCCAGTACCTGCACCTGCACCCAAAACACCTAAAGTGACACCTCCTACAACCACCTCCTCTACCTCCACTCCCAGACCCCCTCCAGCTACCCGTCCCAGTGTCCGTTAGAAACTGTCCCTATGTCAAATTGACCTTTTTGCCCCCCCTCCAGTTCATCAGTCCCGTCGTAGCGCCTCAGCCAAAAAGCCTCCAGTACCAGTGGTGCGTGTTCCAGGTTTTTGGAGTGCACCGTCCACCAGGGCAGGCAGTAGGACCCGGAGCCAAGGCACTGGCAGCCCACCCCCTGTAAAGGCTCTGAAATTGGAGAGTGGACAACGGGACCGTGTCAAGACTCCTGGTGGGACAACAACTGAAATGGGATCGAAGGCGATTGGTGAGTCAGCTGTAACTCCAAAGAAGGTGGGGAAGGTCCCGAGGAAGTCTGCCCAGCCTGTTGTGAGTGTCACGGCGGAGAAGTGCGCCATCATTTCCGGCGGTCCAGACACAACCGCCAGCACTGTCTTTACTGGTCAGGAGACCACCGCCGGAGTCACAGCCCAGGAGGGCCCAAGTATCGTTACTGGTCAGGAGACCACCGCCAGAGTCACAGCCCAGGAGGGCCTAAGTATCGTTACTGGTCAGGAGACCGCCGCCAGAGTCACAGCCCAGGAGGGCCCAAGTATCGTTACTGGTCAGGAGACCACCGCCGGAGTCACAGCCCAGGAGGGACCAGGATCCCACAGCCCCGCTGGGCAATGATGGAACGTCAAGCCACACACCAATGTCCAGTGTGGAGAACGTCAAGCCACACACCAATGTCCAGTGTGGAGATCGTCATGCCGCACACCAATGTCAGTATCTGAACCGCCATGTCAGAGCACTGCTGAACAGTCCATAGACCGGCATGGCTAAGCACTGCTGAACAGGGCAAAGACCGCCATGGTGAAGACCGCTGAACAGGGCAAAGACTGCCATGGCTAAGCACCGCTGAACAGGGCAAAGACCGCCATGGTGAAGACCGCTGAACAAGGCAAAGACCGCCATGGAGAAGACCGCTGAACAGGGCAAAGACCGCCATGGTGAAGACCGCTGAACAAGGCAAAGACTGCCATGGCTAAGCACCGCTGAACAGGGCAATGACCGCCATGTCAGAGCACCGCTGAACAGTCCATAGACCGGCATGGCTAAGCACCGCTGAACAGGGCAAAGACCGCAATGGTGAAGACCGCTGAACAAGGCAAAGACTGCCATGGCTAAGCACCGCTGAACAGGGCAAAGACCGCCATGGTGAAAACCGCTGAACAAGGCAAACACCGTGTGGGTATGAATAGGCCGCCACATGAGGCATCCTTATCCCATGTGCAGCTGGGACAGTGACAGGACATGAACTTTCACGGGGAGACTCATCCAGTCTGGGAACCAGTCCCACCCAGTACCAGTAGAGAACTGCATAACTTGCGAAAATGTGGCTTTGCATTCCCAGGATGGTCTAGTGGGCAAGCCACTCACTGTAAAAACTTGTGAGACTGTGGCTTTGCACTCCCCAGGACGGCACAGTGGGCAACCCACCCAGTGTAGAGACCCACTGTAGAGACTTGAGAGACTGTGGCTTTGCACTCCCCAGGATTGAACAGTGGGCAAACCACCCATTGTAGAGACTTGTGAGACTGTGGCTTTGCACTCTCCAGGATGGCACAGTGGGCAACCCACCCACTGTAAAGACTTGTGAGACTGTGACTTTGCACTCCCCAGGATGGCACAGTGGGCAACCCACCCACTGTAGAGACTTGAGAGACTGTGGCTTTGCACTCCCCAGGATACATCAATGGGCATGGAGCCCCGTTGTGGATCTGGCTTCGCATTCATGTGGCTGAGGTGCCCCCCCCTTCCCTTCCCCCTGAGGTGCCTGTAGTGTTTCTATCTGATGCCCCGGCAGTGTTCTCTCCGATTTTGGTCAGGTATCTATTGTGGGCCTCGCCCATGTATTTTTGGACTGTTGGTGCACGGACATTGTTGTGTACATATCTGCACTACTTCTTGTATTGTATATATAATTATGACAGATTTCGAGATATATATCAGTATTTTTTTGTATGACATGTATATTGCCACATTACAATGTTTGACCGCAATTCGCTTTGTCTTTGCATTCTTCCGGGGGGATTGTGGGTTGTTCATGTGATATTTTTGACTGCATTGGTATGTATGTTGTGATATGCGAGGGTGGGGGTGGGGGTGTTTGGTGGGTGTCCCCCTAACTTTTGCCTCACCCCTCCCCCGTGTCGTAGATGCAGTACTCACCGGTATCTTCTGCGCCTACGTCGCTGTTGATCGTAGAGGAGCAGAAAGACAAAGGCAGGTAGGATTTGGAGTTCCGGCTCCATGGAGTCGTCGTTCCTCGTGGAGTGTGTTCAGGTGAGCATTTTCCCATAGCAAAAGCTGTTTCCGCCGTGTTTTTATCCACGGAGAATCCGCCCCGGAAAAGGTGGCGGATTGGTGTGTTGTGATACTGTGGGCGGTACATTGTCTCCTGCCTGTCTGTTGGCGGTGACCGCCGCGCTGTTTGTCTGTACCGCCGTGGCGGGCGGTGTGTTAAAGTGGCTGTCTTTGTTGGCGGTTTCCGCCAGGGTCGTAATTCCCTTTTTTTGTCCGCCGGCCTGTTTGCGGTATTTCCGCAGCTTTAACACCGTCCGCCAGGGTTGTAATGACCACCTCAATTACATTCATGCATTCACACACATGCACACACACCCATTCACAACACTCAATCACAAAATCATCCATTCATATATACACGCATGCACCCACCAAACATTCATAAACATGAAATTAACCTTCCCTGCAGCTTGGGAAGGAAACCTTGGAGGTCCCAGGAGGGATGAGACTACTGCCACCTCTCAAAGGCTGACCTTAGGTCAGCCAATGACAAGAGGTAGCAGTCCCTCACTCATCACAGAGTGAGACTGCTGACCCCATCCCACTCTGTGAGGAGGTGTTACTGATTGACAGTGGGCCCTGTGCAATTCAGGAATTAACACAGAGGCATCCGGTTCTCAGGCAATCAATGACACTCCCCCTTGTTATGAGGGGGAGGGACTCAAGGTGCTTTTGATAGGCTGAGGATGTCGCGCCCAGAGGCCTGTGAAATCCTCATCCTTGCAAAGTTCAGCTCATGCAGCCAGGCGTCTGCACATTTAGCACATGTACAACTCCTGGCTGCCTGACGTGAACTAGAAGAGTATCGGTCAAGCCGACATTTGCTCAGCCTGGCAAACACTGTTCTTGTTGGAGAAAAAGGTAGGGGGCATGGCCCTTTTGCCCATAGGGATGGGCCATGGCTGTGATGATCAACATCAATGCTTGCAGTCAAATTCAATTATGACGGTAGACATTGGTGTGATACAGTGTGCAATAAACACAAATAATTCTAAAGACAGTACTTATTTGTATCATTTAATGTTCAGTGGAGCAAAAGATCTGCAATGAAATGCGGGGGCTCTCTCCTCACCAAACTCAGAGTTCCCATACCTGATTAGTAAGTGGTCAAACTGCCACCTTTCTGAGAAAAGGAGCTAGAGCTAGCTATGCTGTTGGAAACATTGGGCCTGGCTGCGTGTCAACCTCACAGTTATCAGGTCATAGTGGCGGTATCACTGCCCTGTCTAGGGTGGAACAACATCCATAGACTTTCCCTGCAGTGGTTCCAAAATGTGATGTACGATAGACTCAGACATGGAAATCAAACATTGCCTTCCAAAAGTAGGGAGAAATGTCTATTGAAGTGCGACCAAAAAAACATGGCACTCTTTGACATTCAGGTGTGTGTACAGTGTGGCCACTCCACTAGTGGATGCAATGCTGCCACAACGAATCCCTTTGTGTGGAATATAGGAGGTCGTCCTCCACTAGAGTGAAGGCCTTTGCTGGCCCAATGAGCCTTTAGGCCAACTCCAAAACTCGAGATCAGCTCTTTATTCCACTTCAGAGGTTGTTCAATGAGGGAAAACGACATTAGTTTAGCACCATTAGTTTGACTAGGAACCAGTTTCAGACCCTAATTAATTTGTTACACTATCCATCAGCAGCATGTAGCATTGACACAAGGAGACATCTTGCCGTAAGAGTACAGCTGCTTGATCCCAAATATGAGTGACAAATGGGCAGTTCCTTATCATTTAACAGAACTGATGGCACACCTCATTTATGTCATTTCATTGAATGATTATACTTCATATGAGGTTAATTTAATTTAGTGTGTGTTTGGGTATTTTGTGCTTGTGACTTTTGTGTTCGTCTTTTTGAGCATTTATTTGGACTATATTATCTGAATTTATTTAAATAGTGTTCTCTTTTGATCCCAGAAACCCCCACCACCCCCGTAGGCTATGCTATGACTGCTCCCCTCTGATTGTCAAGATCCAAGTAACAGGCTACTTTACATTCCTTGAGGGTGATTAAGTGCCCGATTATCAGGTCCACTGTTTGAAAGGGAGGGCTGTTCAGATGGCTCTGGACCTCTTCCTCGATAGTTGTTCCCTCCTCCTCTGACCTTGGAGGAGTAAGTGCATCTTTGGAAAATTACATTGACAATAAACAAATAAACTCCCTAAAAGACAAAATTAGGCAGACCACCTTGCACACAACCAAAACAGCAGGATAAACTATGTAGTGTTTATCACTTACCCAAATGACATGTCCTGACAAAAACCCAGCAGTGCTTCTCTAACAGAAGGCTTAGCACATATCTAATAGAGCCCAGATACATCATTTTGGGTACCATGGTACATAGTACATAGTAATATTCACAACCTTAACCTCAGCGGCCGGCAGAGGCTGGGCTGGGCCACCCCCCTGAGAATATAAAGTACAAGAGGCACTCATTATAACATGAAAAATAATAGTACTCATAAGTCAGTATACATAGGTAATGTTTTGTCATATATTTCTGAAAATTAATAGGATTATTTCCAACATAATCCCCAATTACAGTATCACTGTCCAAATCCAAATAGTAGAATCAATTGATCTGTTGTTCCAAGATTGCTATGATCCAAAGTCCAAGTCCAGATTTCTCTAATCAAAGTTCAATCATATTCTTCAAAAGATGATATAGCTTATTATTTAAACTTTAGCAGCCGCATTCAAATTGATAGCCAGTCCAGATTTTCTCAAATCAAGGTTCAATCATATTCTTCAAAGGATGATATAGCTTATTATTTAAATTTTAGCAGCCGCATCCAAATTGATAGCCAACACGTGTTTCGTCCGGGAGTTTCCCAATGACTTCATCAGGGCTAAACATATATGTAGATGCGTCCTATATTATAAGTATTCCTTACAAGCGAATCCCAGAATAATTCCGTTAAGCAACTTATCTGCTGATATCAGTTATATCAATCCACCTTCCAATGAGTCAAAACGTGAAGCGCGAGTACGCGGGTGTATCGATGAAGTATCGAAAAACGTATCAAAAGTTTTTGATACTTCATCGATACACACGCGTACTTCATTGGAAGGTGGATTGATATAACTGATATCAGCAGATAAATTGCTTAACGGAATTATTCTGGGATTCGCTTGTAAGGAATACTTATGATATAGCACGCATCTACATATATGTTTAGCCCTGATGAAGCCATTGGGAAACTCCCTGACAAAACACGTGTTGGCTATCAATTTGGATGCGGCTGCTAAAATTTAAATAATAAGCTATATCATCCTTTGAAGAATATGATTGAACCTTGATTTGAGAAAATCTGGACTGGCTATCAATTTGGATGCGGCTGCTAAAGTTTAAATAATAAGCTATATCATCTTTTGAAGAATATGATTGAACTTTGATTAGAGAAATCTGGACTTGGACTTTGGATCATAGCAATCTTGGAACAACAGATCAATTGATTCTACTATTTGGATTTAGACAGTGATACTGTAATTGGGGATTATGTTGGAAATAATCCTATTCATTTTCAGAAATATATGACAAAACATTACCTATGTATCCTGACTTATGAGTACTATTATTTTTCATGTTATAATGAGTTGCTCTTGTACTTTATATTTGCAATAGTGCTTTTAGCATCTATCAAGACCTTTTGGGTGTGGTCTTTAAAGAGTGCACCATTTCGAGATTCTACATTCTTCGTTGATATTCACCTCGCTACCCAGAGCGCCTAGCTTTCTCCCAGTACAATACACCCACACGTAGTTAGAGCACCCCCCTGAGAACTTCTTCTTGATCTCAGGATTAGGTTCCTAGGACTTCTAACAGGTACCGTATTTTTCTTTCGTTAATCCTTGTGACTGTTTCTCCATAGCCCCCCTCTGGGTTTCACGGCTCAGGAGGTCCCAAGTAATCGGCATCCAAGTAAGATTTGCTAACTGAGCAGTTTTATTCATTTATTTATTTACTTCATACTGCCATAGTTCCCCTGTGCATTACTCATACTGGTTTGGATTGGTGTTTTGCCCCATTATCATTTGTAAGGCGATGGGTAAAAGGAAGAATACCACACTTGGGGCTGAAGGAGTACATGCTGTGCCTGTTCAATCATCAATAACTAGCTATTTATCTTCAGTTATTGGGGCCATTGAAACTGAAATTGTCCAAGTAGAAGAAAGGATTGGGGTGGCTAATAATTTGACTCAAAGAACCTCTTTAGAACCTACGACTTACATACAGTCTGTAGACTCTTCAATTGCCCCCCATAATTCCGATCCACCTCTGCCTGAAGACGACGTTAATGCTTTGCACTCCTTACAGCCCTCTAACGCAGCTAACACTGAACATTTAGTTGACACTCCCTCTCCTTCAAAAAAAAGGAAAGCTGGAGGACATCGCAAGTGTATTAAGCTAATTAAACAACCGACGAAGGCCAAGGAATTTATTTCTACACCATTGGATGCCCCGGCCGATCCTTTTCCTAAGACAAGTCTATCATTTGGCGAACTAGGCTCAGATTGCAGGATTTTAAGAGACAATCATTTGACTAATTTGGACTCGATCCTCAAACCCCTTTTTTCGGCCTTAGAGGAGAAACTAACACTACTAATTAACTCTAAATTTGAGCAGCTACAAGAAACTATTTTTAAATATTTGCCTCAGCAGTCCACTATAAAAACTAGTACAAATTCCACTTCTTCTATTCAGAAATTGGTGTCTGATCCCAAAGCCTCTCAGCAGGCTAATTGTTTAACGAATTATAATCAACTCTCGTCCCATTGCATACCCACTCGCTATTCCTATGATGATTCATTAATCGATTCTCTGCCCACTTTGGCTGGTGTTGCGACTGCCTTATTGAAGCCTGAAACTGCTCTTAAACTTAGATCCTCTATTAGAACAAAGGAGGTTTTACATCTTCCACTGGATAGTCTGCCATATGTTTTAGTTTTAGCAAACGTACCCCCTCTTGATTGTACTCAGAAGGAAGATACTCACGCACTAATAAGGAAATGTGCAAATTGGATGAGCCGAAAACTTAGATACCAAGATGATCTAAATAATAGAATAATTATGGCAAGAAGGGTGAAGTGGGTAGTTTTGTCTAAAACAGTATACGAAGGTGATTGTATAGTGATCAACTTTGCAAATTCTCATTTTGTTAATTACTTGTTGGCGTCTCTACCATCGTGTGCAAAATGGGATGGTGGGATCAAAGTCTATTCATTAAGCTTTTTCTACGGGCCGCCCACTTTATCACTTCCTTCTATGAAGGCTTCCCATAGACAAAATATTGTTTCAACAAAGGCACTTTTACGGAACCCCACCCTTGACCTTAAGGGCATCCAAAATCACTCCTCCCTTGATGCAATTGATTGACAATTGGAGGGTTTGGGGCTCCCAAATGATTGTTTACAGGAAATCGAGTTGATGGGAGGGCATACACCTTTGGAATCACCCACAGGGTCTAATGAGCCAGTTAGCTTCTCATACAATATAACAGATACGGCCATAATTAAGGAGTCTGGGATAACGCCCCAGCAAAGTAATGCATTTTTATCTTTAATTAGTTGGAATATTGCTGGCCTTCGTTCTAAAGCTGAAAACTTAGAATGGTTGGAGTTCATATCTACATTTGATATCATTTGTTTTCAAGAAACTTGGCATATGGCACCCTTTTATTTAGATGGCTACTATTCCGTGTCTCAGCCAGCTATTTTCATCCAGAGCAGGCAGAGCAAGTGGTGATCTCCTGGTACTTGTGTCATTATTACTTCCAAAAATTGAGGTTTCATTGATTTGGTCTTCTGCTTTCTTCTTGGTAGTTTTATTATCAATAACCGGACGGAAAGATATCCTACTCTTAAATTTTTATAATAACATTCCAAGTGCCGCCCTGCCAGAAAGCCTCAAAGAGCTCACAGACTTGCTAGACTCTGCTGGGAAACTCCAGGACAGGGAATTTGATATGATCTGGGTTGGAGATTTTAATGTTCAGTTATGTAAGTATGAATTACCTCACTTATGTGGTGCTGCTACAGAAGGCAGAGAGTCACTTACTCATTTTATCCACTCTAACTTAGGAAATGCCTTGAATACCCTTATTTATAAATTTGATCTTGCCTTTGCAAGGGATATGGCAAACAGTTGGATAAGGGAAATACCCACCTATACAGGGAGTACGAATGGTAGCATTATTGACTTTATTCTTATCAGTTCTTCACTTTCACGTTCAATAGTGGACTTTAAAATTAAATCTCACTGTGCCAGTGACCATAATCCCTTGAGCATAAAATTATCTTTCAAAACTAGGGTAATCTTACCTAGGATTGTACATAAAGGGAAAGAGGTTTCTAAAATAAATTCTGGCCCCCGCATGAGATGGGAGAGAGTAAACCCTAACACTTTTCATGAGGACCTTATAACTCAAAATAAGGTCCACATCAATACTTGTTTGTCCCTGCAATCCACTTGCGTCCACCTTATAACTGCTTTTGAGTCTTTAAGCTGTGCTATTTCTGAGGCACTGACGTGTGCCCAATATCCCAAAGGCGTAAAACCTCAACGGTGGTTTAATTCGGCCTGTACGGCTGCCCACAGAGATTTAAAGACAGCCATTAAAACTATTCCATTCAGTCATGATTTGGTTAAACAGGCCAGGGGCTGATACAAGTCAGTCCTTGAAGAAAGAAAGAATGAAATACGCACTAGCGCATGGGAAGATCTCATGGCAGCCACAGAATTACGGGATCCCTCTCAATTTTGGAAGGTGGTTAATCACCCATATTTCTCAGGAAAGGTAAATAGGGACGATGACTGTCTGATACCAGAGGGGGTTTGGGTAGACCATTTTTCATCTGTATTTCAGTCCGCAAATAATCCCAATTATGGAGGGGAGGCACGTGGCCTCCTTCGTTCGGCTACTCTTATTCCAATCAAGAGCGGTATTTCACTTGAGGCATACAAGATCAGTGCATCAATAACTAAAATGAAACTAAGGAAAGCCCCTGGCCCCGATGGGGTACCGGTTGACTTATTCAAATCTTTACCTGATTTGTGGGTTCCACTAATCACAAATGTTCTGAACAGTGCTATTCAAAGTGCTATCCCCTCTTCATGGTTAATGGCAACAATCGTCCCGATATTCAAAAAGGGTAATAGGCTTGACCCCCTTTGCTATAGACCCATCTCTCTCATTGACTCCATGGCAAAGATTCTGGGGAGTGTCATTTTGACCCAGCTCGAGGATTGGGTTGTAAGGACAAACATTCTATCGCCAATTCAATATGGGTTTAGGCCTGGATTAGGCACAGTGGATCAGGCCCTAAATTTACATCTTATTCTTAGCAAATATGTTATTGCAAACAGGGAACCTATCCACTTAGCCTTCATAGATCTGTCCAGTGCATTTGATATGGTGAATAGAGCAAAATTGTGGGATATAATGGATACAATGGGGATTGCGCAAGATTTGTTGGATTTGATTAAACGCTTATACTCTGACCTTTCTATTATAATTCAGTTTGGACCACATGGCGAAAGGTCTCATCCGCTTGCATCCAATTGTGGTGTTAGACAGGGCTGCACTCTGGCACCTTTTTAATTTTGAAATTTCGAAACTTGGACTTGGAGTTTATGTATTTCAAACCAGAGCTTTTGCCTGCCAATGCGAAAGAAATTGTTAAACTCCGACACAAAGAGCATGTTATGAACCTTAGATATTAAGTTGCAGAGAAATTGAATTCTTTTAATTCATATGTACAAATTCCATCATCGGACCTGTTAGAACCTTATTTTGTTTGGTTCCCGATCTCTTCTCTATATTCTTTACTCGTACTTTTTAGATTTAACATGATCCACTTTAGAGTGGCGTTTCCGACAAAATGCGTGTGGGAAAAAACATTACCTCCATGCCCTTGTGATAACTTTTCAAAACAAAGTACTTACCACTTTATTTTATTTTGTACACTTTACTCAGCTCCTAGGAAAACCTTTCTATTACCTATTTTGCGTAATTTGCACACGTTTTCTTATAAAGAAGGATTGATTGGCATTCAAAGCCTTTCATCCAAACAAATGTGCAGTTCTATTCTTAGTTTTATTAAATCCGCTATCACCATTAGAAACCGATATGAATTGGTAATGTGACTATTTATTAAGAGAAACTAGATATCATCTTATTGTTATATACGATTTTATAAGTATTTATTATTTTAAACCAATTTAGTAAGCTTAGGCGGTAAGCTTAGATCTTATAGATTTGCCTTAAAATTATGTAATAAGTACTGTATTTTATGATGATTTTTATGTATGCAAGTGTACTTTTATGGCAACACGCCGAATAAAGTTATTTTGACTGACTGACTGACACAACCTTAACTCAGAAATACCCACTGTACAAAATGTATTCCAAATACATGTAGAATTTGTCTTTCTCACACAAAACATGCTCCTCACATCCCATCACATAACATAATATAAAAGAGAACACATGGTTGGTTTAGTGAATTGCTCCCTGCAAATTTAGGGCAGTACTGGGTGAATGTAATGCTATAATTACCCACCTCCACACACAAACACACCCACCCACACATACACACAGCAAATGGCCCCACACCATTCAGCAAGAATGTTTAGGTCTTACAAGGCAATATTGACAATTGACTAGATGGTTTTGGAGCAGATAAATGAAAAAGATAAATGCCCTTTAGCCGATGAATAATTCAAGTTGCAGAGCTGCTGTTGCCGAGATCTCTGATAAATGAGCTGAGACAGTTAAGCCAAACTGGTTTGACTACAGAATACATGGAGAGGAAGGTATGGCTCTTAAATCTGCTGCCTTTGTGACATAAGCTATCATCACTATTAGTATGTCAGTAGCAAGGTCTAAAAATCCTTGTCACCACAGATATTTCAGACACATTATGAGTCATGAAAGGAGTTCTAAAGGCAGCACAGTGGGTGATAATGCCACACGCTTTGGAAATTATTGCATTGCTTTCTGTTTGACTTTTTAATGTTGGATAATAGCAGTGCGAGATTGTCACTGTTGCTAAACATACAAAAACAGCAAATAATTGTCTATTCTCGTGTGAGATAGAGAAACAGCAGCACAGTACTTGGCCAGCGTCATCTCGGATTGGTAAGGCAATGGAAACTTTCCCCTTGGCATATAAATAGCATTTGATATTTATTTTTGCAGTATTATATAGCGCGAATTAAACGCATCAGAGTAGCGGTTTATACGTTAGACCAGTTCAGATATTTTTTTTTTTGCTTTTTAGAGACGGCTGAGATTAAGAGATTTGCACAGAATCACAAGAAGTCGAGGTGATGCTGGAGCTCTAACCTTGTTCCCTAGTTCCAAAGTCTCCTGCTCAGGCTGTTGAAGCGCATCTTCTCCTTCGACATACGACAAGAATTATTTTTCGTGCATTTTACACTTGAATCCGCGATTTTTACCAGTAAAGTGATACTCACCTAATCATCCTAATAATGATGAAGGTCTGAGGGAACCCTGTTGAGTAGTAGTTCTTCGGTACATATGAAATATTCCTCGCATTGTTTTGTTGCACCTGGTATATTCCTGTAATGTCTTTAATATGTGTGCAGGAGTTGGTTATTAGTACAGCCGATGAGTATGGCATCAAACATTCTCTCGCTCTTCTTAAAAATGCTCTCTGTATGCACTGGCAGTCAGAATATCTTCCCCTCTGTAAAGCAGATTTGTCCAGCCAGCTGAAAAAGTTTTCTTCTCACTCAGATTCTTCCCGCCACAAAAAAACCCTCAACTTTATTGTTTCTCCAATATTTTTGCAGTAAGGTAAAATAATTGCTGCTTTTAAAATGTTTAAGTCTGCCCGAAGGCCACATTTCTTTCTTGAATTCTGATTCAAGAATGTTAGGACTTTGTGTTGTTCCTTTCTATCTTCCTTTCAGCTAAAACCTCACAGTCTGTGGTCCAATTAACTCTAAATAGACCCGCGCTATATACACGGGACATTCACGTGATACAAAAGTAAGTCATACTTTGCACTCACGATTTCATTTGCAGCAAGGCTGATTGCCCAATTGTTTATGGTTCTATTGATGCGTACTGTATTTGCTGACTTTTTTCCTGCGGCAGGGATCACAATATAATTTATCTGTTAATGTTTTATTTGATTAGCAGTGGTTTGCATTATTTACAATTGTCTACTTTTAACACTATAGAAGCATGTAGGAGTATAATACAATGCATATAGCTGAACCTTCTTTGTAAAAAGCATCCATCGGTTAAACGCGTGTTAGAAAATGTTACTTATTTGGGAGGTCGGTACCCCGACCAACTTAATAAACACAACCTGCCAACTCTAAAAAACAGTACTTATAAGTCAAATGCACAGTTCTTAGAATCTCGGCCAACCCCCTTAGAGAACATCCATCGACCTTAATATTGAAGGCAAAATATGAAGAACCAAAATATTGATAGGTAAGTTTATATGGGGAAGTATGGATTTATTATTCTTAACTCAACATCTACATACGTCGAAGATATGTATGTTGTTAAGGTACATATATTTAGAGTTTGGGACAGTAAATCAATACATTCTTACCTTTCGATATTTCTGCCCTCCTAATTTTGGCCACAATATTAAGGTATAGCACAATTAGCTACTCACCACTGATACTCTGAACTCACACTATAAAAATGTAATAAGCATAAAGACAGTAAAATAATTAACATAATATTAGGGAATTGGAAACATGACCTTTTAAACTTAAGGTAAAAAAGCATGCAAAACTGCAATGGAAATACTAGTTTGGGGTTGACAGGGAATGAGGTATGATACAAGGCTGCCCACAATGGAGCAGATGTCGGATACACTAAGCAAGTCTCCACTGTAAAGCATTTCAATATATTATCTTCAAACATTGAAATTGTTGATTTTGCTGCCAAAAGCTCAGAGTGGGAAAATGCTGAATTTCTGAGCTGCTGTCACTCTACTACTGGCATAAAGTTGCCACCTCAGACTCAGTCACATTTTTGCTTCTCAAAATCCACCTTGTGGGCAAAACAGAAAGCTACAGCTAGACAGGGCTCCTTGAGGCAAGATAACTTTACTACAAAGTCCTGTTAAACCAGTTTTCAGAATAGCAAAACACTCTAAGTGCAACAACCCTTGTTTGCATGCCCACCTAGGTTATGTCCTTCCCGGGAAAGCCTGAGCATTTTATCCCAGTTCTCCAGAAGTTGAAAAAAATGACATAAAACCTAATTACGAGTTTGGCCATCCACAGATGGTTGGACAGCAGCAATCCTGGCAGGCTGACCGCCGGATAAAGATCCAGTCACGCCATGCTTATCACAACTTTGCTTTCTGCCAGCCTCATCACAGCAGGGTCCTCACCATGAAAAGGGTGGCTGAAAGGCAGTGCTGGGTGCACCCTGCAACACCAGCGACACTGGACTCTACTTTGTCCTTATTTAGCGTGGCATGGATAGCACTGTGCTGATCCAATGCTTAAAAACTTTGCTCGATAAACAGACATTTGAGGTAAGCAAACCTAGAGTGTCACTGGTGTTGCAGAGTGCTTCTTACTAGAGTTGCTCTCCACCTAAACTTGGGAACTACCCAGAGTTCTTTCTACTTTTTTTGCATAATTTATGCGTCACTCTAACTCTGAAAGAGCTTTGTTTTGACTTATACTGGGTGCTCCCTTCGGTCTAGACAAAGCTAAACCCATCTGAAGAACTCTAATGAGAACAAAACACATGTCAGGGGTTGCTTTTACTCATTGCAGGATGGCTTGCGTTGTATTTTACCAGTCCAAAGCTGCAATACTATGCCTGGAGTGGTGAATAGCTTTTGTCATTTTACAGCTCAATGAGGATAACACTGTTTCAATCCTATGCTTAAAGTTTTTGCTGTACAAACGGCAAAATACTTTGTCCCCATCTAGCTTTGTGTGGATAACACTGTGGTGATCCAATGCTTAAAAACTTTGCTACGTAAACAGACATTTGAGGTGAGCAAATCTAGAGTGTCGCTGGTGTTGCAGGGTACTTCTTACTAGAGCTGCTCTGCACCTAAACTTGGGAACTACCCAGAGTTCTCTCTTTTTTTTGCATAATCTATGCATCACTCTAACCCTGAAAGGGCTTTGTTTTGACTTATACTTGGTGCTTTCTTGTGTCTGGACAAGACTAAACCTCTGTAAAGAGCTGTAATGAGAGCAAAACACACATCAGGGGGTGCTTTTACTCGTTCAAGGATGGCTTGTATGGTATTTTACCACTCCAAAGCTGTAATACCGTGCCTGGAGTGGTGAAAAGCTTTTGTCATTTTACAGCTCAATGAGAATAACACTGTATTAATCCTATTCTTAAGGATTTTGCTGTACAAATGGCAAAATACTTTGTTCCTATCTAGCTTTGTTTGGATAACACTGTGGTGCTCCAATGCTTAAAAACTTTGCTAAGAAAACAGATATTTGAGGTGAGCAAATCTAGAGTGTCGTTGGTGTTGCAGGGTAATTCTAACTAGAGCTGCTCTGCACCTAAACATGGGAACTACCCAGAGTTCTCTCTTTTTTTTTGTATAATATATACGTCACTCTAACCCTAAACTGGCTTTGTTTTGAAATATACTGGGTGCTCCCTTATGTCTGGACAAAGCTAAACCTCTCTGAAGAGCTCTAATGAGAGTGAAACACGCTATTCAACAAGGAAGTGTTGGTATCCATGTTGGGAAGAGGCTTCAGCCAAGTCCCAGAAAAAAGTTTTTAAAAAAAACAGAAAAGGGGAAAGGGTAAAGTCACCCTGATCCTTTAGCTCTGTTGTTGATATCCCAGAGAGACCCCACCAGACATAAATGCATGTTTTTAATTTTCTTTGGCTGGAGTCGGAACAAATCAGTCGAAATAAAAAATAAATAAAAAAACAAGTGCAGGCTACTGTGCTTGTTTTTATGAAGCCCCTGGGTGGGCCAGGTCCAGGGGCATTTCTATTTTGAATGCGGTGGGCCCTCCGGTTCCCCTGCAGCCCTGAGGACCTCCACCTCTCCGGGGCTATTGTTTTTGAAAATTAAGGGGGATTCCTGCCCCCCCTGCAGCTCTGGGGACCACCACCTCCACAGGGCACTTATCATAAATGAAATGGGGGGGCATTCCGGGGAAATTAAAATCAGGGGGCTGCCCAACAGCCTTGCAGCCCCGGGGCCACCACCTCCCTGGAGCACACATTCAAAACAAATATGGGGGGCCGCTCACCCCTGCGTAGCCCTGGGGACCACCATCTCCCTGGGACACACATTGTATTTCAATGCAGGGGGCCCCACAGCCCCCCATGGCCCCAGGGACTGCCACCTCCTGTGGCAAACTTGAAAAAAATAAGGAAGGGGGTCAGTTTTGGAGCCCTGGGAAACTCCACCTCCCCGGGGCTAAATGCAGAGTTGGATGGGTGCTGCACGACCCCCCTCGAGAAGCCACTGATGTCCCTTGGGACCACTACCCTGCAACACCGGCTCCTGCTATGTCCCGGGGGTGCCCAGTCGCAGGACATAGCTGTTTCCTTTTGCTTGGTGGGAGTTGATAGCTACCACCAAGCAAAATCAAACAAAGTCTGCTTTCTGCAAGAGAGAGCTGTCAAGCAGCTCTTCCTTGCAGAAAGCAGAGTTTTCATCCAACTTCGCTGCAAGCAATCATGTGTGCAGAGAACATTGCTTCCACATGCTTGTGGGAGCAATGCCGGCTACCAAGGGACGTGGGGAGCCGGCTAGGACAGAGGGGCCTTGAGGCTTCCCCTTGCAGTTCTGTCACTCTCGTTCTCCCTCTTCCATCCCATAATTGGATGGAAGAGAGAGAGAGAGAGAGAGAGAGATAGTCATTCCAATGGTCTCTCCATGCAATAACTGTTCACCACAAGTCACCTGTGGCATAATGGTTAAGGTCGCAGGCCCTCATACTGAAAGTTGAGGGTTTTAGTCCAGGTGTGTCTGAGAGTCATTTCCTAATTTAAATGTTTTTCAACATCAAAAGTTGTAAAAGGTAATTTCCCTCTTTTGAATTGACAAATACATTTTTCTTTTCAATTTGTACATAAATATCTCATTCTAAGTATATCATCCATCAACGCCTAGAAAACTCTTTATCTTACTCCCTCTCTCTCTCTTTTTCTCTCTCTCTTAATTTATCTTTTTCAGTCTCTTTTAACCACTCACACACCCACTCAGACCCGTACACAACTACTCACATCTCCACTCACACTCATGCGCCCACTTAAAGCCCCCTTCACACTCATGCACCCACTCACAGACCCACTCAATCCCTTGTGCACCCACTGGCAGACCCTCACGCACCACTCACAGACCAAATTAGACACTTACACACCCACTCACAGATCCACTTAGACCATCGTGCACCCACTCACAGACCCACTGAAACCCTCACGCACCCACTCACAGACCCACACAGAAACTGACGTAACTACTAAGACACTGGTGCAACCACTCTCGCACCCAGACACACCCACACCTACTTTCACGCCTAGATACACCCTCTCACACCTATTCTAACACCGAGAAAGACAGGCTGCATCCAACTTCTGCCACGCATGGCCAAAGGGCTGTGTGTAGTGTGGGGTTGGGTGGCTAGGGGGGGTTGGCTGCAGGGTCAAGCCACAGGCCAGGCCCTGTGGCCAAGGACTACTGCCCACAGCTGAAGGCCGTGCATGGCGTGATTGAATTAATGGATTGTAATGAAAATTAGTTTACGTTAAAAAAATCATAGAAATTCACTGAAAAAAACCCCAAAGGTAACAGGGAAGTTATAGTTAGGAAACAGAATTAAAAAAACATAGGCATTCACTTAAAAAAATAAAGGTTACAGGGCAGGGCCACAAGTTACAGTTACCTTAGGCACAAGTTATAGTTACTTTAGATAATTCTAACTATAACAGGTGAAATTCTATGGTTTGGTACATTTAAAATGTGAGCCTGACTATAATGTCCTGTAACCTTTGTTTTTTTTAAAAGTGAATTATATATATATTTATTTACAAGGAACTCTGGGTAGAAGCCAGAGTTTAGGTGGAGAGCAGTTCCTATACAGAGCACTCTACAATGCCAGTGACACTCTGAATTTGCTTACCTTAAATGTCTGTTTTTCTAGCGAAGGTATTAGGCATAACATTAGCACAGTGCCTTCCACACCGAGCTAGAAAGTGACAAAGGCCCTCATTATGACCCTGGCGGTGTTGCACCGCCATGGCCAACGGGGGCGGGAGCACCGCCGACAGGCCGGCGGTGCTCCCTTGGGCATTCTGACCGCGGCGGTTTGGCCGCGGTCAGAAATGGAAAACCGGCGGTCTCCTGCCGGTTTTCCGTTGCCCATTTGAATCCCCCATGGCGGCGCAGCGAGCTGCGCCGCCATGGGGTATTCTGACACCCCCTACCGCCATCCTGTTCCTGGCGGTTCGCCCGCCAGGAACAGGATGGCGGTAGGGGGTGTCGCGGGGCCCCTGGGGGCCCCTGCAGTGCCCATGCCAATGGCATGGGCACTGCAGGGGCCCCCGTAAGAGGGCCCCGCTAGTATTTCACTGTCTGCATAGCAGACAGTGAAATACGCGACGGGTGCAGTAGCACCCGTCGCACCTTCCCACTCCGCCGGCTCGATTACGAGCCGGCTTCATGGTGGGAAGGTCGTTTTCCCCTGGGCTGGCGGGTGGCCTTTCGGCGGCCGCCCGCCAGCCCAGGGGAAAAGTCAAAATACCCGCCGCGGTCTTGCGACCGCGGTACGGTATTTTGACGGCGGGACCTTGGCGGGCGGGTCCGAATGAGGGCCAAAGTCTTTTGACATTTTTAAAGCAAAGTTTTTAAGCATAGGATCAGCCAGTGTCATCCATGCCAAGCTAAGAAAAGGACAAAAGCCTTTCATCACTCTCACCCAGTATTAGAGCTTTGGATTGGTACCATCCAAGCCAACCTGGAATGGACAAAAGCAACCCCAAACATGTTTTTTGCTTTCTTGTCATTTTTCAGCATGGATGGCAATAGTTGATAGCATGATTAAAGATCTCGGACTATGTTTCACCATGATCCACTGTGCCAGTATATGCTGCTGCCTCCTTTGGAGACAGTCTTCCTTTCCTTGCAGGACATTTTCCCCATAAGGAGTTATTGCTAATAAGTCTTAAGCCATGATCCATTTCCACAATCCAGGGGGACAGTTAAACAGCTGTGTTTTAAGTAGGAGAATCTAAGGACATGTTTGACACTGTCACTTCTTAGTGACCTTTGTTCAAGAGCTGGCAACCTGGGACTAACGGTTTGTTCATTGGTCTAAGGATTTGACTGTGAGCACTAGACCCTTGGTTGCCAGTTTCTTGTTAATAGGTTTGCAATAGAACATTCTGAAACAATTCTCCCAGAGTCAGACACTTTGCCCTTGTTTCACAAAAGCAACCACTGCCTGTATTCTATGTGGACCCTAAGTGGAATAGTTTTGCCCTCATATGGGCCTTGTGAAACTTACTCTGCCATTGTATTTAAGATGCACCTCATAGTTGATGCCAAGTAGGTCAAACTGGGTCTTGAGTTTCCTTTATTATGGTTTAGAGTGGCCTAGTCTGGCAGTTAAGGATGGACAGCTCATGTCGGAGCAAGACCAATTCTTATTTGCTTAACTTCTAGTCTCTCTCTCGAGTCCATAGTGGACAAAAAACTTTATTTTTCTAAGTGAGCCACCATCACTGACCAACTCATGAAACTACTGCAGTATCCCCAGGTATAGTACATAGTCCAGAGTAGGCAGCGCTAACTCCTCCTCTGGAGAAGTAGTCTCTCAGACTGTGACATTGGCCCTTCTGAAGTTCCTACACTTGCTTCACACAATGCTCTTTTTACAGTGTGAAACATGTTTTTCCTGATAGTGGGAGCTCTGATGGATCTGGAGAATTCCTAGATCTGCTAGTCTGCTAGCAATGACCAATCACTCAACTGGTCAATTACCAGGAGCTTAATGGAGTTCCTCTTTCAGCCCAGTAAAGTACATAGGCAGGAAACTGAAAATTATAAACCTGCTTTCTCTTATGTTTCCTCAAGATAAAAAGAAGTCAGGCACCCTCTGGAGGTTGGCGAGTTTCAGTCAAAACAACATTTAAAGAATGAAGATTATCACATTCCACAATATCAAGATTGAAGAATTACTGTCAAATTATTATTTTACTAGACATGGCACTGCAGTTTAAAGCAACTGTGAACTCAGTGTGACTTTATGAGCCAGAGAGTCATATTTCAGGGTTTCAAGGCTAATACTCTCACTTTCGCATTTCCATAACCTATAACATTCTATTTATTAATATAATGCACATCTCTTTCTCTAGCCTCATGCTCTGCCTCACTGTCCCTGCCGGTCCCATTGCTATAGTGTTACACTGAAGATTGAAACACCAAGGCCCATATTTATGGGAAAATGACAGAGCGCGACCCTGCGCCAAACTTGGCAGCGCTGCGCTTCGTCATTTTCACAACCCAGGGATGTGCCATGTTTAAGTGAATACAGTGCACCCCTGTGTTGTCCCCTGTGCTGGCTCTAAATTTAGCTGCAAGCACCAATGCAGGCAACCTTGCACCATCATGCACGGATGTCTGCATTGAGGGGTGTGATTGTTTATGTGCGGGGAGGTGTCCCTTCCCGCAAACATAAACAATTACTAATGGCGCTTTGGCACTTCTGTGTGTGCTGGAGAATGCAGCACACACAGAAGTGCCAAAGCGTCATTTTCATATGATTGTTTGTGTGCGGGAAGGGACACCTTTCCGCACATAAACGGTAATTTCTGGCATTTTGGTCTTTCTATAAATGCTGCAGAATGCAGCACACATAGGAAAAGCAAAAAACGAGGAGGAATAAAAGTTTTCCTCCTCATTGTGCCTTGCTAACGCCACCCCCAGGTGCCTCTGGTTTACAAAATCTTGTAAATCTGAGGCAGCGTCAACATGCAATGTGTGTTGCTGTGGCATGCCCACAACAAACACCCATTGCATCCCCCTCTGATGCAGATAACTACATTGGAGGGGCCCATAGTTACAAGGAGGTGTAACCCCACAAAAAGTGGCGTTACACCTCCTTGTAAATATGGAGCAGAGGTTAGCGCCACTGGAGCGTCACATAAAGTGAGGCTCAAGTGGCGCTAGTGGCTCATAAATATGCCCCCAAATTCAGATGTTTCGCTTTTTACGAATCAGTTACCATACTAGTTAGCTAAAATTGAAGATGGGTTTTGAAGGTTACTTGGGAAACCAGCAGTTTACATGGAAATGACATATTCAAATTAGATTAAAACAATCACATGTAGCAACTATTGTTGGGGCTGGGGAGCTGTGGAACCAGTCCCAGGAGTGAGTGGATGTGTGCAATAACACAATGGCTGAGTGACCACAATTTACTATCAATTTGTCTTCTTTTTGCCAACTCTTGAAGTAAATGGGTAAAACAAATCTTTATTCACATAAAAGAAAGGACTTTTACAGATGTTAATTTTGAGGGAATTTTGAGGACCGAATGGCTTTAAATAATAATACGTTTTATACATCTAATACAATGAGAAAACACTCAACATTCAGAAGGGGACTCAAGACCTGGCTCTTGGAATGATACACCTAGCAACCGGACCAATCGCCTGGATACCGTCACTGGTGATTATCGCATGCTACAAATCTTGTTTTATTGATTGAAAGCTGCCACCAAAAACACAGCAACATTAGCACTGTGTGGAAGCAGATGTAATGAAAGTAACCATCAACGTCATTTAGGGACCCCTGTCAGGTTGTGACCCCTGGCAGTGCACTTGTAACCCCTGGCTTCAAATCAACACTGCAAGGATAAGAGTAATTGGCTTAATAATGTTAGTTTTCTGAAAGAAAACATGTAGTTCAGCTTGTCTGTTTTATTTCTGTTTTGGAAGTGTTACAACAGTAACCAACCAAGCATTTATCACTTTGGTACCGGGGCTGTAATCGTTACCGCTCAGGTGCCGAGGATGTAACTGTTACGTCCTGCAACGTGGCTATGGGGGGGAGCTAGTGCTTCCAACCCCACCCCTGCCTCCACCCCCCAGTGACGTCTGATGATGTCAGTGCGTGATTGAGCACTGACCTCATTAGAGGCCGCCCCGTTGCGCTGGAAAAATGAAAGCATTTCTCTTCCGATCGGGGGTGGGGGCGGGCAGAGACGCATGAAAGGAAAGAGGTTTTCTTTCTTTTCATGTCTCTGAGCATTTCTGCAGCCCGATCGTAAAGCTTAGGCAAGGACCGCTCCCCAACGGGGGCATTTTTTTATTAGGCCTTTTCTTCCCCTCCGGGGGCACATCAGCCTATTATATTTAGGCCGATCTGCCCCCGGGGAGCAGAACCCACTAGACACCAGGGATAGTTTTCTAAAACGTTTTTTTATATGTGGGGTGCATCCCTTAGGCAAGGGTCTCTCCCCTGGGGGCAAATTGTTTTTAGGCCATTTCTGACCCCTTTGGGAGCAGATCGGCCTATTTTAATTAGGTTATCTGCCCCCAAGGGGGCAGAAACCATTAGGCACCAGGAATAGTTTTCTTTTTTTTTTGTACAGATGGGGAGCGACCCTTTAGTCAAGGGTCACCCCTTGGGAGGAAAATGTATTTTAGGCCATTTCTGCCCTACTTGGGGGCAGATCAGCCTATTTTAATTAGGCTGATCTGCCCCCAAGGGGGGCAGAAACCACTAGACACCAGGTATTTTTATTTTATTTTTTACAGATGGGGAGCGAACCTTTAGGGAAGGGTCATTCCCCTGGGGGGCAAATGTATTTTAGGCCATTTCTGCCCTCCTTGGGGGCAGATCGGCCTATTTCTATTAGGCCGATCTGCCTCCGGGGAGGCAGAAACCACTTAGGTACCAGGGATTGGTGTGTGTTTTGTTTGGGGGGGCAGCCCCTTGGGCAAGGGTCGCTCCCCATAGGGGCACATTATTGTTGGCTATTTCTGCCCCCCATGGGTGCAGATCCGTCCATTTTTGCAATGTCGATCTGCCCCCAAGTGGGGCAGAAAGCCCACCATACACCAGGAAAGTTTTTCAAAAAGAGGGTGGGGGTATGGCCATACCCCCAACCTACATAAATGGGGACATTGTTGTGCTGTCCACCGGTGGGCAGATCTGGCAATTACCCCCCGATCCACTCCCCGGGGGTGCAGAAATCCTACAAGATACCAGGGAATTTAATAAAAAAGAGTGGGGTGGTGGCTATAGACCAGTATGGCATGGTTATGCCTCCACCCAACTGAAGGGGGTAACAGTCTTTCAGCCTTTCCCTCGCACACTAAAACATCTTATCCCAATGGCAAGCTAGAGGCATTTGTTTATTTTGGGTTTTGATTTTACGTTTAGTCTATGAGAGCTTGGCTAACTCTCAAAATTGCCCCACTTGGAATGGTGATGGCTGCACTTTTTGGACTTTGTAATGCTGCTATGTTGAAAAATCTAAGTGACCTAGGCGCATCTGAAAACTACACATCTGAGTGAGTCCAGTGTGGCGTGCTACACATGCACCCCTCACCATTCTCTTACCCACAATGCCCTGCAAACCTCCAACTTTGCTGGAAATCACACATTTTTTCCAAATTTTTGTGATGGAACCTTCCTCGAATCTGCAAGAATCCACAAAATTCCTACCACCCACCATTGTCACATCTATACCGATAAAAATTCTGCCCCACTTGTCAGCCTAAAACTGCCCTTTTAAACCCACTTTGTTTCCCCCTCAATTTCATTTTTATCGGGAGACTGAAAGGAATGTTGGGTGGTAGGTAATTTGTGCGGGTGCGGTGAGCCCACACAGAAAAGTGGGAAAAATTTGATTTTGTAGCTAAATATGAGGTTTGCTGAGGATTCTGGGTAAGAAAACACTGGGGATCCATGCAAGTAACACCACAGTGAACTCCCTCAAGTTTTTTCTTGTTTTTAGAAATGTCTGGGTTTTCTAGGTTTCCCTAGATGGCTGCTGAATCCAGGACCAAAAACGTAGGTGCCCCCCCCCCCAGCAATAACAGGCAGTTTTGTATTTGATAATTTTGATGTGTCCACATAGTGTTTTTGGATTATTTCCTGTCACGGGCACTAGGCCTACCCAGACAAGTGAGGTACCATTTTTATCGGGAGACCTATGGGAATGCTGGGTAGAAGAAGGTTTGTGGCTCCCCTCAGATTCCAGAACTTGGCAGCATCAAAATGTGAGGAAAAAGTGTTTTTTTGCCAAATCTTGAGGTTTGCGCAGGATTCTGGGTAAGAACCTGGTGAAAGCACCACAAGTTACTTCATCCTGGTTTCCCCTAGGTGTCTAGTTTTGAGATATGTCCAGGTTTGCTAGGTTTTTCCAGGTGCTGGATGAGCTAGAGGGCAAAATCCACAGCTAGGCACTTTGCAAAAAAGTTTTCATGGGGAAAATGTGATGTGTCCATGTTGTGTTTTGGGGCATTTCCTGTTGCGGGCAACAGGCCTACCCACACAAGTGAGGTACAAATTTAATTGGGAGACTTGGGGGAATGCTGGGTAAAAAGACATATGTGGTTCCTCTCAGATTCCAGAAGTTTCAATCACCAAACTATGAATAAAAAGTGTTTTTTCCCAAATTGTAAGTTTTGCGAAAAATTCTGGGTAACAGAACCTGATGAGAGCCCCACAAGTCATCCCATTCTAGATTCTCTTAGGTGTCTAGTTTTGAAAAATGCACAGGCTTGGTAGGTTTCCCTAAGTGCCGGCTGAGCTAGAGGCCAAAATCCACAGCTAGACATTTTCCAAAAAACACATCTGATTTCAATGTGAAAATGTGATGTGTCCATGTTGCGTTTCCTGTAGCGGGCATTAGGCCTACCATCACAAGTGAGGTACCATTTGTATCAGGACACTTGGGGGAACACAGAATAGGAGAACAAGTGTTATTGCCCCTTGTCTTTCTCTAATTTTTTTCCTTTCAAACGTAAGACGGAGTGTAAAAAAGACATCTACTTGAGAAATGCGCTGTAATTCACATGCTAGTATGGGGACCCTGGAATTCAGAGATATGCAAATAACCACTGCCTCTTAACACCTTATCTTGTGCCCATTTTGGAAATACAAAGGTTTCCTTGATACCTATTTTTCACTCTTTATATTTCATCAAAATGAATTGTTGTATACCCCGTATAAAATGAAAACCCATTGCAATGTGCAACTCATTTATTAGCTCTGGGTACCTAGGGTTCTTGATGAACCTACAAGCCCTATATATCCCCGCAACCAGATGGGTCTAGCAGACGTAATGGTATATTGCTTTAAAAAATCTGCCATAGCTGGAAAAAGCTATAGAAGAAAACGTGGACAGAAATTGCTTTATTTTTTCACCCCAAGTTCAATATTTTTTATTTTAGCTATTACTTTCTGTAGGAAAACCTTGAAGGATCTACACCAATTACCCCTTGCTGAATTTAGAATTTTGTCTACTTTTTTTAAATGTTTAGCTGTCCGGGATCCAGCATTGGTCTCACACCCATTTCTGGCACTAACTGGAAGGAGGCTGTAAGCACAAAAAATAGTACAAATGGGATATGTCCCAGTAAAATGCCAAAATTGTGTTGAAAAATGTGTTTTGCTGATTCAAGTCTGCCTATTCATGATTGCTGGAAAGATGGTAATTTTAGCATCACAAACCATTTGTTGATGACATTTTCAGGGTAACAACCACAATCTTTCTTCTGCAGCCCTTTTTTCCTATTTTTCTTTTAAAAAAACATTTTTTTTGCTGTATTTTGGCTAATTTCTTGGTTTCTCCAGAGGAACCCACACACTCTGGGTACCTCCATAATCCCTAAGATGTTGGTCTGTGTGTGTGTTTTTTAAATGAATATTTGGTGCATGCGTGTATGTTTGAATGTTGATGAATTTTGTGAATGGATGTGCATGCGTGCATGTGTGAATGAATAAGTGTGTGTGAGTGTGCTTCCCACCGACCCCTCTCCATACCTAAAATTACCGTCTGCCACTGGAACTCAGGTTTCTTTCATTGGCTTCCCAGCTGCAAGCTCCACTAACTCTATCCTCCTGTCAGTTGTTTGTCATTTCCTTCTCCCTTCTCTACCCTTCGCCTCTTTAGAAGTTTTCCTTCTAGCTACTTTTAACCATGTGAGTTGTACTGTGAAGTAAACATTATGAAAGTCACTGCCTAAACTGCACCCAACTGGAAATTTCTGGTTGATTCTTAACCACTTTGGAGCATGTCAACCATGAAGAACTGTTAGTCATGCCACTGTAAACACTGAATACATCATTCTGAATGGTGGCCCTCATGTCACTTTTTGGGTAAAATGGTAAATCATATCTGAGCCTTATACAAAGCCAGTTGAGGCCTGGTTAAGTAAATCTTAACAAAAACCTCTTCTTCCTCTTGGGAACTTCAGATGTGAATGCAGTCATATCAATCTGTCTGTCTGTCTACACTGAATGAGCAACTGGTCTTCAGACTCATAGGCCATCCTCATTTCTGCTACTGGCATTGTGATTCCAGTCATCTCAGACGTTTTTGCCGAACCTGGGTCAAAAACAAAAAGCTAGGGCCATCATGCCACAATATACTGGTTTTAAGTTAAAAGCAATATTGTGAAGGGAATTGAAAACATGGCAATTCGAGTAACAGAGCCATCTAGTCATTTTAGCTTTTCCTGGTGCCATGAGTAAACAGGACAGACTTTCCTTCAGATCTAAAACTAGATTTTGCAGAAAAAGAACAATCGCCTAGCTAGAAGTAAGGGTGGGGACAATGCTATTTGAGGCAGTGGCGAAATTACCTTCCCTTCTGCCTCGGCTATGAAAGCTCTTAGTCCTGTAGGACCTATTCCCAATAGGGTGCCTTGTTAACGTAGAAGCAAGGGTTGGAGAGAGTGTGCGTCAGTTGACCCCACAATGAGTTCAGTTGATACTGTCACAGTTCCAGTTACTGTTGGCGCAGTGGTTCCAATGTAGAAGTCAGAAGACTCCAGGAGAAGTATGTACAATTTGGTGGTACCCAATAGTGATGGGGGACCAGCTAATGCTTCCAACAATTTAGGTACTAGGGAATTAGTTCCTTTAATTCCAACACACACAAGCATTCCATGTGGAGAAAGTGTAGATACGACTTTGAATATGTCAGGATGTACTTCAATAGGCACATATCAGAAGATGCCCACCCATATTACTCCTGAATGGGAACCATCTTTGAATTTGGGTAACGGAGCTCAGGGAACTGATTCCATACCTAAAGTTCCTATTGTGACTCGATCACTTAGTGCAATGGAAATGGGTGCAATTATTTAATGAAAACACTCCATCTGCAGAGAGTATGAGTACAGAAGTGAGTCAGGGAATTATTCCATCAACACTGAAAGAGAGAAATTTGAATGTAGTCAAGTTGACAATAGAATGCAATGATTATTGACAATCTTGGACTGGAACAGCTAGAGACTTGTCAAGAAGATGAGCTTGCATTTACTAAGCAAGCGGGTCAAGTTCATGAAAAATTGGCAGAATTGGCTCAGAAATATGAAGTAGACCTAAATAAAACTAAGGGCCAGACTAATGAAAAGTGGTGCTACGCTTACTGCAGCACCACATTTCTTGCGCCCCTTAGTGCCCCCCTAACGCAATCATATGTGGGCCGTATTTAAAATACAGTGCCCACGGTGGTAGTCTGGGGTACTAGTGTCATATGCTTTATACTAGTCCAGTGCTTTGTAGGATTAGCATAATATTTTTTGACCCTAGTCCTGCAAAGCGCCTAGAGGCCCATTGAAAACAATGGGAGCCTCCCTTTAACACCTGCTCTTAACAAGTGTTAAAAATATAGATAAAAATTATGCAAAGAAATCTCTTAAATTTCTTTGCGCTATTTTTTGGGCACCCCTAGCGCCGGAATTTCCCCCCTTGCATACATTATGCCTGGTGCAGGCATAACGTGGGGCAATGTAAGCATTGCACCACTTTGTAAATATGGTGTTGCATTTTCAGCCTTCCAACGCCACATTAGTGGCAAAAAGATTATGCTAATGTGGCATTGGAAGGGGCTAGGCCCTCTTAAATCTGGGTCTAAGGCTCTGCAAATGAAGTACTGAATGTGCTTTAGTGAAAATGATATTGCTGATATGAGAAGTCCAGTGTTGAAAACTCAGATTAAAGAATTAATACAGAATAGCAGGAAATGGAATGAATTAGATAAGTGGAAGTAAGTGGGTGAGCAAGAAGGAGGTAAAGAAACCTTCAGGTGAACCACCTTCGGTTGGAGCACAGGAAGGTGTCACACCACCCCCTTTTGAGAGAAGTGCCTGGTAGAGATTATGGGGGTCATTCTGAGTCTGGCGGGCGGCAAAGGCCGCCTGCCAGACTTCCCCCTCCAAAATACCGCTCCGCGGTCACAAGACCGCTGAGGGTATTTTGGCTTTTGCACTGGGCTGGCGGGCGACCGCCAAAAGGCCGCCCGCCAGCCCAGTGCAAAAAACCCTTCCCACGAGGACGCCGGCTCAGAATTGAGCCGGCGGAGTGGGAAGGTGCGACGGGTGCAGTTGAATTCTTTTTGGGGCCCTCTTACGGGGGCCCCGTGACACCCCATACCACCATCCTGTTCCTGGCGGGAGAACCGCCAGGAACAGGATGGCGGTATGGGGTGTCAGAATCCCCATGGCGGCGCAGCAAGCTGCGCCGCCATGGAGGATTCAATAGGGCAGCGGAAAACCGTCGGGAGACCGCCGGTTTTCCCTTTCTGACCGCGGCAAAACCGCCACGGTCAGAATGCCCTGCGGGGCACCGCCAGCCTGTTGGCGGTGCTCCCGCCGACCCGGGGGTCAGAATCACCCCCTATGTACATGTGACATGGAGCGGGAGTGATCTTGCATCATTTACCAATTATTTTCCAAATTTATGAGAGAAGCCAGTGGAATGGTATCCATAGGTTGAAAGATTTATGAAGATTTCACAGGTATTGTGGAGCAATTTCAATCCATTATTTGACGTTGTTGTTCTGAGTTACCTGTGGAGTGAATTTACAATAGCTGTTCGATGGCAAGAGGTGGAATTGACTAGAAATGCTTTAACAAAGTGTCCTACACTGTTGGTAGTGAAGACATATCAGGAGGTCATGGCATTCCTGAAAGGGAAAGTGCCTCCCAAGGAGTTAGAGGTCGAGGAGTCACTATAAATCCGGGTACAGGGATGGATCTAAAGAGTCTAAAAAGATCAACTCTGCGTGACATCTGCAATGGAGTGGGACACTGGAAGAAGGACTGTCTCTTAAATCTAGGTATTCAGGTCCGAAATGCCAAATTTGTACATTCTCAGAATAATAATCACAGTCAGATGCAGTGTGTGCAAAGACCCAGATGTCAAAACATGAACATGCCTCACGCTCCAATGATGCAAGTCCCTCAACCTCCAATGCCACAGCACACGCTGTTGGGTTATGTCAGAATATAAATCAGGGTTTGAGAATGAAAATGAATCTGGCGCAGGAGAATCTCTTTTAAATTTAAATGAGGGAAACGTCTCCAAACAGTCAGCCTGATGGTACTTGAGAGAGGAGGAAGACTGCATACTGTCCACAGCCTAATAGGTGGACCAGAGTCGACCATTTATAGACAGTGACGTGAATAGCTGCCTTGTGTTGTTCCTGGTTGATACTTGTGCTACCCCTTCTACTTTGAGAACAGTAGAAGTTCCAAACCTACCTCTCTTAGGAAAAACAATCCAAATTGTGGGTGTAGAAAATAAATAAATAACTAGCCAAGAAACTGCCCCCGTCAAAGTGAAAATAGGATCTTTTGAGGCTAAACACAAGTTTATCATGGGTCATTGTAGTCCAGTGGATCTCTTGGGAAGAGATTTACTTTCAAAATTGTATTGTGTTATCTTTTGCACTCCAGTAGGAATAGAAGTGCAAACTCATGATGAGGACACTGTCTTCAAGCTAATGAAAAATGTACTATGTTGCATGTTGATGACATTGCTAACACTTGATGATCTGCCTCCAGGTTTGAGGCAGACTGCTAGACATGAGGTGTGTCCTTTTTCAGGAAAGGATATTGGACTGATTAAAGGTGTAGAACCTGTCTGGATTTCTGTTAAGCCTAACATTGAATTCCCAAGAACCCCACAATATAATTTGACACCGGAAATGATTGCTGTGATAACTCCTGTGATTGAATCCATGATTAGGGGTTGGTGATAAATTCTGCTTCGGCGGTGGAATTCACAGAATTTTGCTCACTCTGTGCTTTGTATGGAGCGCAGAGTTCCAAAAACTCTGTGGAGTAGAGATGTTCCTCTTCCTTTCTTGCTGCTCTCGAAAGTTAGGTTGGTGAGTGAAAAAAACCACACGCTAGAGCACCTCCCAATGTGGTCCCGGCAGGTCGCTACTGCTCGCGTTAAGAAACCTGCCACTTACGTCGAGGAAGCTGCTGTTTGAGTAGAAAATCTACTGGAGCAGCAGAAAGAAGCAGTGCCCTTTTGAGCTGCAAAGTTGTGCAGTTCACATTGCTTTTACAGTGCAGGACAATCTCAAGGCACTAAAAATCAGTGCTAGCATCACAGCTTACCACACTCCGCCACTTATGGAACTTCGTGGAGCATAGCAGAATTTTGTTTGGCCCTTTGTCGAGTTCCACGTAGCAGAACTTCTCAAACTCTGCTCAGACCTAACCATGATACAGCAGGGAATTCCAAAGGAGATAACGGGAAATCCTTGTAACTCTCCAAGTATGGGTCTTCAGAAACCAAGTGGCAAATAAAGGATTATACAGAACCTTAGAAAAATAAATACCATTGTTGTTCCTTGTTGCCCCGTGGTACCAAATCCAACTGTAATACTGTTCCAGATTCCATGTGAGGCTGAATGGTTCACTGCCATTGATTTGTGTCAGACTTTCTTTTCAATACAGTTGAAGAGGACAGTCAGTTCCTATTGCATTCAAGCTTGGGAACAGAGTTTTAATGTGAGGTCATGTCTCACAGGGGTATACTGAATCTCCATCTATTTTTAATTAGATTTTAAATAACATTTTGAACCCTTGGCCATGTCTTGCAGCTCAGTCTTGATTCAATACATCCACAACCTAATGATGGTGTTAAATACCCAAGAAGCTGGTAAACAAGACACTATTGTAATGCTGAACCACCTGGTTGAAAATGGACGTAAGTTATCACCAGGAAAGTTACAACATTGCCACATTGAAAAGGGAGTGAGAAAAGTGGTACGAGAGAGAATGTCAGCCATACTGAAAATGAGTTCACTAACTATACAGAGGGAAGTCAGAATGTTTCTGGGAATGGTGGACTGCTGTATACAGTGGATACATAACTTTTCCCTGATGGCCAAGCCTTTACAGAGGCTGACACTGAAGGACATGTCCAATCCGGTACCATGGAATAATGACTGTCTTTTCACGTTTCTAGAGCTAAGAGAATGTCCCTGTCATGCCCCAGCTCTAGGGATTCCTGATTATAACAAATATTTTGCACTCTTTTCTGCAGTGAGAGGGAGGACTGTGCTCACTAGGTGCTAAGTCAAACACATGGAAATGCTAAGCGACCAGTGGCATCTTTTTCAGCCACCTAAGATCCTGTTGCTTCTGCATTGCCTGGCTGCCTTTAATTAGTGGCTGCAGTCAGCACTAGTGTTGAGGGGTGTGAAGATATTGTTATAAGCCACCAATTAACTGTGTATGTTCCACACTCTGTTAAATGTTTGTTGACTAGAACCAGAACACAGTATCAAGCAAATAGTTGACTTAGTAAATATAAGCAGGTGTTATTGGTTGCAGAGAATATGACTAATTAACGCTGTAGGGTTTTGAATTCTGCCACTCTGTTGCCAATATCAAATCAGGAAATTGCTAGAGATTGTGAAGGGCTCCATAATTGTTTTGATGTTACTGAACTGTGTACCAAGCTGAGACCAGAAATACAAGATGAACCATTATCCGAATCTGATTATGTCCTCTGTGTTGATGGTTCATGCTTGAGAGATAGTGGAGGAAGTGTGAGAGCAGATTATGCTGGCTGTACACTTTCTGGAGTTGTGGAAGCTTCCTAGCTTCAAGGAATATTCTCTGCCCAAATAGCTGAATTGATTGCTCTTATTAGGGAGTGTTGTGCTTCTGATCAATTGAAAGTGGCAATCTTTACAGATAGTACAGCTTAGGTGTAGTCCATGAATTCTGACAACTGTGGTCCCAGAGAGGCTTTATGAGGTCCACAACGGCGAACAAGCAGGAAGCCTACTCGTTGCACTACAACTGCCTGGGAAGATTGCAGTGGTTAAGCGCCCTGCACATCATTCTGGAGATGATTATGTGACTTTTGCCAATTTTTACGCCAACAAGTTTGCAAAATATTGTACACACTCAATGGTGAATTTACAAATGAAGAGGAACTTTAACCTCTTGTTGACAAAAGTTGATACCTGGGATGAAGTGAAGAGGGTTCAGGAGAAAGTGTCTGACGACAAACAAAAAAGTTGTGTCAGAGGAGGTTGTATCAAGAGGGATGACATTTGGGTTTTGATGGATGGATGACTGGTGTTGCCCAGCAGTCTGTTAACCCCTGTGGCTAGACATCTCCATGGTCCAGCTCATATTGGTAGGGACGCTATGGTGAGATTGTTTTAGACAGACTTGGTTCAACCCTAACTTCAGGTTGATGAATGAAGCAACAGAACAATGTTGGGAAAAGAAATGCATGTACACTGAGTCACACACAAAGGTCAACAGGACCTTTTAACAAGATACAAACAGATTTTATTGAGACACCTATGTGCAATAGTTTGAGATATGTTTTAGTTGTAGTGTGTGTCTTTTCCAGTTGGGCTGAGGCTTACCCAACTATGCAGAGCAATAGTCTCACTGTAGCTAAAGTTTTATGGAGTTATTGAGGGCTAGATTTGGTATCCCAACCTCTTTGCAATTAGATCGAGAAACTCATTTTAACAATGAGGTCCTGAAATTGTTGCGTGCAGCTTTGCAAATGGAGATGCAATTATATTGCAGTTATAAACCTGAGGCTTCGTTCTTATGGAGCAGGTGAACGGTACCCTGAAATCCAGACTGGCAAAAGTGTGTGCTTCAACATCATTGAAATGGCCTCATGTTCTGCCTCTTGTGTTAATGAGTCTGCGGAGTATACCTGAACGAAAGACTGGATTGCCCCCCCATGAGATCATAACAGGAAGGGTGATAAGACTGGCAGCGATTCCTGCAAATGCGCTGATGATATGGTCTTAGACTACTGCAAAGGACTAGCTAATGTGGTGCATTCTGTGTCTCATTAGATTGGAGCAGCCACAACCCATCCGTGTCAAGAACAAAGTAATTTGGTCTTGATGAAGAAACATGTTAGAAAGACATGCTTAGAACCTCGTTGGAGTGGCCTTTACCGTGTGATCCTGATTACAATGAATACTGTAAAGTGTGGCGGTCTACCCAACTGGTTACATGCTTTCCACACTCGCAGAGTTGAATGTCCCCTCAACATGACAGTGCCTGTTCCAGAAGAACCAGTGGTGTGAGAGAGACCACAGGAGCAGAACAGACAGGCTGTCAGGGACCAAACTGAGCCTGAAACAGCACTTGATCATGCTTAAAGGGGCTTGAGAAAGTCACAACTGAGACTCAAACAGAGACAATCAAACCCTGTCCTGTGGTGAGTGAGTCGGACTCAGAATCAGACCCTGAAGAAGAACCCAGTACTGGAAGAAAGTGAGTGGAAGCTGGAGACCGTTGGCCCAGAATGAAAGGAAAGAGGGAAAGTGAGTCTGCTTAAGGAACTTGTGCTACTAACGATTGCCGAAGAAACTGAAAGCTCTGACCAGAGTGAGGGTGAAGACAAAGGAGTGCCTCTAAGAAGGTCGAAGAGGAAAAGAGTGCCTCGTCATAGGTATTCGTGACCAGAGTGGACTGAAACAATGAACAATGTGGTTGAGTTGTATCTTGAATTTTTGTTGCCATCAATTATTTGGTTTTTGTAGATATTAGAGACATTTATATTGACTGCGATAGACAATTTGAATGATTTCCTAGGCCCTAGTAGAAGAAGAAAGAGGGTTGTCATTTAGAAGAACACAGAGTAGGGCTAGGGAAGTTTCACGAAGATTTGCATGTTGTTGCTTAGTGAACTTTGAACTTCGTACTCTGTTTGCTGTTTGCATTGGTGAAACCACTGAGGAAATACTTTGCTGCTGCTCTGTTTATCTGATAATAGATCTGATTTTAAAGACTAAATTGAATACAATCATAAAACTAGAAATAGATTTTTAGTAGAAGTCCTTTTGTCTATTTGCCTTATAGCATTCGTAGTGTTGCTAATAGGAGCATATTCCTCTACACATTCTGTAGAGAGAGCGATATCCTCTAGTTTTTATCTGCAAAATATTAGTCCTGAGAAATGCAATAAGTTAGATGAGAAATCATTACTCTTAAATGCATCTAGGGGAGATTATTCTGTAGATCTGTAATTATAATCTATATTTCTGCTTATTATATGAATATGTTGATACCATGAAGGCAAAAGATTCCTACGTCTGCACTCAAGTGCCTGCTTCTGTTTTAGAAGTTATTATCTATCATCATATTCCTGTGACCTTTGGGATTTCATTTAGCCTTTCATTGAGTTTGTTTTATGGGACAGGACATTATCAGTATTATTCTTTTAAATCATGTTGGACCTGTCCCTTTTTGCAGGGTCATCCCCAAACTTTTTGCCTTCTTCCTCCTATTTTTTCTGACCAGTTTTGGTTGGCTTTAGGACACTGGGAACGTTCCCTTGCTAACCAGTGCGAAAGAGCATATGCGCTCTGTCTAACTTGTATTAGTGATTGGTTTATCCATGATTGGCTTATTTGATTTACTAGTAAGTCCATAGGAAAGTACTGTAGAGGTGCCCAGGGCCTGTAACTCAAATGCTACTAGTGGGCCTGCAGCACTGATTCTGCCACCCACATCAGTAGCCCTGTAAGCATGTCTCAGACCTGCCACTGCAGTGTCTGTGTGTGCAGGTTTGCACTGCCAATTCCACCTGGCAGGTGAACCCACTTGCCAGGCCCAAACCTTTCCTTTTACTACATGTAGGTCAACCCTAAGGTAGGACCTATGTAGTCCTATGGGCAGAGTGCAGTGTATTTAAAAGCTAGGTTATGTACTGGTGTGTTTTACATGTTCTGATAGTGAAATACGCCAAATTCTTTTTTCACTATTGCAAGGTCCATCTTTCTCATAGGTTAACATGGGGACTGCCTTTAAATACCTTTTATGTGCAGTTTCCAATTGGGAAAAGATAGAGATATGGAGTTTAAGGGTCTATGAACTCACAATTTAAAAATACATATTTGGCTTCTAGATTGCCTATTTGAAAATGCCACTTTTAGAAAGTGGGCATATTCTTGCTAAACCATTTTCTGCCTCTGCCTGCCTCTGGAATCCACATCTGAATCAGACTGACAGTTAGGCTGTTTGTGAATTCCCTCTAGACAGTAACACAAAAGAAAGGTGAGGTATGCCCTGCATATCCTGATAAGTCTCCTGGGCTACAGTTGGGAGGGACGAGCTGACACCTGCAATTGAAAGGGCTGTGACTGTCCTCACACAATGCAGTTTCCTAACTCCTGGAGTGTGTCTGGGGTCAGGCCTGGGCAAGACTTTCCTTAGAAGTTTGCCTACTTCAAATGCAGAAATGAGCATAAATAGTGGACCCAAAACCCCAGATTTTTAGAGTACCTCTGTATCAAGAGGAACCTCTGCCATAGAGAAGAGCTGGAGGAGGAGTAGTCCCCCTTTGTTGTGTGTGCTTTGCTGGGTAGGCCTGCAGTTGCAGCGTTCTGAAGTCTCAGGGCTCCTCAAAGACTTCATTTGCCAGCACCTGGGGTCTCTTGCTGAGACCCCTACCCTGCCAAGTGGTGCCACATCCAGTCCCTGGGCCCTTGAAAGAAGAAGCTGGTGAACCCAAGGTGAAAATCCACACACTGGAGTCAAGTAGCAAAAAAATCGGTGCAGTGCCTACACCGTGGCTGAAAAATCGACACAGCACTGGTGAAACTGATGCATCACCAGCTCAGCGCAGATTCATCACTGCCGTGCATCTGGATTTTCAATGCATCATCCCTGGGTGTCAAAACCTGCAACATCACCACTCCAACCTGAGGCTGCTTGTCTGGAAATAGACACATCTCTTCCCTGCAAGGAAAGAATCAAAGCATGGCTTGCCCGACGTAGAACGAATCGACACACTGCCTCACTTGCCAGTAAGGAATTGATGCTTTGCTTGCTTTTCTGACACACGCTTGCCCGTGCAGCTTTATTTTTTAAGCATACCAGGTACTTTGTGCTAAAACAACACGTCCATTGATTTCTATGGATTAAGACTCTTTTTACTTTAAGAATTCATATCTTTGCTTGTGTATGTTGTATTTGAGTTGTTTTGCTCTTGTGTAATTTAGATGAATATTGGCTATTTTTCTAAATTGCTGTGAAGGTCTTCTGTTGTATTTTCGCTGTGTTACTGTGTGTGTTGGTATAAATACTTTCCACATTGCCACTGAGATAAGCCTGACTGATTTGACCAAGTTACCAAGGGGGTGAGCAGTGGTTATCTGAGCTATGTATCTCCCTTACCCTAATTAGAGTGAGGGTCCGTACTTGGACAGTGTGTAAATTGACTGCCAACTAGAGACCCCATTTCTAACATTTCAGAAATCCCTATCATTGATAATTTGAAGTCATTCAGCTTCTTTGTAAATAAAGATAATGGCAAGGCTTTTAAAACCTGTTATCACTTTAGACACAGTTTATGCACCTAGACACAATTTAACCTGTATATTGTCAGAAGTTGAAAATACATTCTTAAACTTAGTTGAGGACAGAAAAAGGGATTTGGAAGAAACTAGATGGGCATTTTCACAGTCAAAATAAGTGGACCAAAGAAGAAGTAGAACATCAATTAGCTGGAAATCTAACTGCTTTAGCTCTAGATTGGGAACCTAATGAAGAGTGTGCATTTGGGTGAGTCGATCCGATACTGACAATGTGTTTGTGGGAAAGAATGAATGTGAACATACTTTTGATGTGCAAAGAAACATATACCTAGCATATCTAGATGGAGAGGATGCTGTTATTAGTGGTGTTTATTCTATTTTATTTGTGGAGAGGGTACGTATATCAAACTGCCAAAAGGATGGTACCATGCATGTTATTTATGGATTGTTTTTCGCAAGATTTACCAAGTAGAACATCTTAACCATCCTTTTTGGACTTGAGGTTTTAGATCTAAGTAAGGTGTGAGTACAGGGGAAGTGGTAGGTGACATTGTTGGTGTATTGATTCCACCTCTGGGAGTGATATTAAAAAATTTAGGCCTATATTTATACTTTTTTAGCGCCGCATTTGGGCTGCTTTTTGACGCAAAAGTGGCACAAATTTACAAAATCCAATTGTATTTTGTAAGTTTGCGCCGCTTTTGCATCAAAAAGCGTTGCAAATGCGGCGCTAAAAAGTATAAATATGGGCCCTAGCGATTGGAAGGTTGTCTACATTAGTAGATAAATTAGTCACTAGCAATTCTGGAGCTTACTTGGTTGTGGATACTGAAATGATAACGATCAGATCAATGGCTTTACAAAATTGGCTCGTGCTAGATTTCCTGCTCTCTATAGAGGGCGGAGGATGTTGGATGCTGAAGGTTCAACAAAGTTGTACCTTTATTCTGGATAAGAACAAGAATTTGGGAAGTACACCGCGAACATTGCAGGGTTGATGAAGGATTTGGAAGGGACTGGTGCATGGCAAAAATCGAAAATTGATTTTCTGCTATTGGTTGATGGTTTGGGAATTTAGAAAGTGGAATTGTAGATTTTGTGTTGAGGTCATCAGAGGAAGGGTTGAGAAAGCATAACGTGACTGTGTTATTGCATCTCTTGAAACATAAAATGATGGGGTGGTTGCAAAAAACGTTTTCATTTAAATATGGTGCACTGTAAGATATACGAGTAAAGTGCACAGGTGAATGCAATGTTTACTGTATGCCATAGCTTATCATCATTTTGAAAGAATGTTAATGTGGTAGTATTTTAGAAATGATAACCTTTATAATCATTAAAGATTTCTACAGAAGAGACATAGAGAATTTATTTAACCTGAAAAGTGTACTCATGCTTAATCAGTTTGGCCAGAGTGAAGCCCATATATTTTTTTCCTGTGTTCCAAACTTCAATGTGAAGTTTGCTTTTTGAGTGTTTTTCTAAAGCTGCAGGTGTCAGGAATTAAGACCGAGTCAATAGGGAGCTCATTGTGCAGGAAGGTAACAGAAGCCCAGAGGAAGGCTTGTCAAGGATGGGAGGAGTATCCTGGGTTGGCAGCTGTGTCATTTATGCAATTCCAAAGCCTGAGGGAATACCAAGGTCAACGCTGAAGACTTCAGAAGGCTAAAGTCCCATTTAGCAACTTGTGATTTAAGATTATGGGGGTCATTCCGACCGTGGCAGTCGGCGGTGAAGCGGCGGTAAGACCGCCAACAGGCTGGCGGTCTATTTTCATGTATTCTGACCATGGCGGTTACCGCCATGGTCAGCCGGCGCTTCACCGTTCCGACAGCCACGGCGGTAACGACTGCCGGGCTGGAGACCTGGGTCTCCAGCCCGGCGGTCATCACATACTGCCGGCGGTATTCCAACCCGCCTGACCCCGGCTTACCGCCATGGATTTCATGCGGTTGGGGACCGCCATGCAATCCATGGCGGTAAGCACTATCAGTGCCAGGGAATCCCTTCCCTGTCACTGATAGGTGTCTCCCCCAGCCCCCACCCGACTCCCTCCCCTACACCCCCACCACCCCGGCCACCCCCAAAAGGTTGCAGGACCCCAGTCCCCCACCCCGATCCCCAACATATACACACACATACACACATACAGGCACGCATTCATGCACATACACACACCCCCCGCATTCATGCATGCATTCATGCACATACACACACCCCCCGCATTCATGCACGCATTCACACGCCCCCTCAATATACACACACGCACACCCCCATGCACGCACACAACTCACAACCCCCCCACCCCCCTTCCCTAGCGGACGATCACCTTACCTGTTCCTGGTGATCCTCCGGGAGGGAACGGGCAGCTCCGCCGACACCGCCACGCCAACAGAACACCGCCACAGCGAATCACAGGTCGTGATTCGCTGGGCGGTGTTCTGTTGGCGTGGCGGTGGAGGTGGAGCTACCTCCACTTCCCCGCCTGCCGCCAGTATGGCTGTTGGCGGCTCTTCGTCCGGAAACGGGCGGAGCGCTGCCAACAGTCAGAATGGCCCATGCAGAAGACCGCCAGCACTGGCGGTCTTCCGTATGGCGGTCCCTCAGCGGTCTATTGAAAAGACCGCCGAGGTCGGAATGACCCCCTATGTTTTTGAACTGGGGAAGGTATTTGCCTATGAGATCACCCTTGGAATAATCAAGACTTAAGTGTGGTTTATTTAGGGGTAAGATTCAGATTCTCTCTGAGATACATTCCTTGAACTTTAATTTCTATGTGGCATCACGCCGTCATACCTCTCTTTTTGGAAATTTCTCCAAAGGTTCTGTTGTGCAGACTACTTTTCTTTCTGAAACCATAGATATTAGCATAGTTAGGATTTTAGATTAAATACTTAGGCAGGAAAAAGTGGATTCAAATTAAATGCATAAATTGTTTTTTTCTTATTTTCTACATTATCACTATTGAATTGGTGGTATTTTATACACTAATCAAATTACATATTGTGCAACATTTCTATTTTCCTTTGGTTACTCTATACATTTATACTAAGATTTTGTGACTAATATATATAAGTTTAACTTTGATTCTGAAATAAGCCTTTTGAACTTTAAGTTGGTCTCTGAAATTGAATGTGTGACAATTGAGTTCCACTGTAATTAATTTTAATAATTTTATGCATTATATCCTTGTTCTTTGGAACAGAGAAGAAAAGATTCCCTAGGACACAGTTTGAGAGATAGAGCCCAGTGCTAGATCACTGGGCAATATATGCGAACGGATACTATTATTAACCATTGGGGTTTCAGGGCTTAAGGTTGTTTAATTCCACTTAGAAAGCTACTTATTTAGCTATTTCTTTTGTAAATGCATCAGTCAAAAGTGGACATAGATAGCAGTCAGTCTGAATATCTGGCTGAGTTATGGCATTTAAAATAACCTGGTTTAGATGAGGGGTTTATTTAATGAACCCAAAATAATACTGTGAGAAACTGGGTTGTTGGTTGACTGGGTTGTAAGCCCTAGTCAAGAAGCAACCACAATTGTTGTCAGGGTGAGCACAAGCAAACCCCAAACTAACCTGCGCTCACTCTCCTGTAGCTTGTTACACAGCAGTCAGGCTTAACATGCAGGCAGTGTATAAAGTAATTGTGCAACACTTCAAACAGTAAAACAATGAAAACACAAAGAGGATTCCACACAAGATCAGAAAAATAGAGCAAAATGTAATAAATAAAACAAGACTAAAATGACAAAAATCCAATAGGTAGAGCTGAAGGTATACATTTTTAAAGAATGAACTGTAAAACAGTGTTTAGAAGTAGGAAGCACCAACCAGGGATATTTGGTTGCGCTGGACCGGGACAAAGTGAAATATACAAGCCAACCACAATGGCATGTAGGCTGGCTTCAGGGACCCAGTTAAGCCCACATAACCAGAGTAGCTTAAATCCTGGCTGCGGACCTTTGCCTGAATTCAAAACAGCAATGCATTGCACAGTCGAGGTGATGTATTGGTTCTAAGATTTTGCGAGCCTGCGATGAGAGATCCTGATGTGTTCTCATCGAGGTTCATGTTGACAAGGCTTGTGATGCAAAGGCTGGTGTTGACGGTGCATGGCACAGTCAAGGTGATGCGCTGGTTCTGATGAGGAGGTTCAGCGGTGTCGTTGAGGCTGGTGTTGATGGGAGGTGCAAGGACCTGGCACCGGAAAAGGCAATGCATCTGTCCCAAGAAGTGGAGTGCATTGCCATGAGAGTCTGTTCCACCAGTTCCGACCCACGCACTACAGGTAATGCATGGTTCTGACCCACACCTTCAGCCCACTTTCAAGGGTCCAAAGCTAGGGTAACACCTAGACAAGGCAGACTCAAATATGGCAGATTCCACATGCAGAGGTAGAGTGATTGGAAGTCTTTTATGTCCCTGAGACTTCAGGTCAAGAGGCCAGTCAGCTAGCCCTTGGGTTGGAACGAAGCAGGTCCAGTTCTTCTCACTATGAAGCAAGAGGGCAACAGGCACAGGGCAGCATAGCAAAACTGGAGTCCAGCAAAACAGCAGTCCTGCAGAGTGGCAGTCCTTCAGCAGCACAATAGTCCTTCTTCCTGGCAGAGTTTCCAAAGGGCCACAAGTGTACTGAAGTGGTGGTGTCTGGGGTCCAGTTCTTATACCCATTGGTACCTTTGATGTGGAGGAGACTTCAAAGACATGCCTTTGAAGTGCACATATGACTGGCCCTTCCTGCCCTGGCTCCATACTCACTACAGTGGGGTATGCAGCCCTTTGTGTGTGGACAGGACACAGCCTATTCAGGTGTAAGGGTAACTGTGTCCAGCTCCTTCCTCCCATTCTGCTCTGAATGGCCCATCAAGCCACTCCTAAGCTACCATTCGGTGCAACTGTCTAGGAGGAATACACAGAGCCCAGCTGTCACCCAACCAGACAAGTGATCAGAGACAGGTTGCAGGCACCAAATAGCTAAGGCAAGAACATGCCAACTTTCTAAAAGTGATATTTTTAGAATTACAATTCAAAATTGAACTTCAGCATAAGTTTGGATTTTAGATTGTGATTCCAGAGACACCAAACGTGGAGGGGGTGATTGCATCCCATTCAGGAATTACAGTAATAGGAGGTAAAGAGGCAATTCCAATGTTAACATATGGGAGATATATTCCTTGCATTGGTGAAAAACGAATTTAAGAGTTGTTTACCACCAGGATATGTAAAATTAAGAAGTACCTGTCCTACTCTTGCGCCCTACCCTGTGGGCTATCCGGGGCCCACCACAGGGATCACATATGTCTTAAAAAGGAAGATTTGGGCCTGGCAAAAAGGTTTATTTTTCCTGGTCGAAATGGCAGTGTATACTGCACACATAGGCTCTGCAATCGCAGTGTTGAGACATGTTTAAAGGGCTACGTAAGTGGGTGACACAATCAGTGCTGCATGACCATTAGTAGCATTTCATTTACAGGCCAAGGGCACATGTAGTACACTTTACTAGGGGTGTATAAGTCAATTAAATATGCTAATTGGGTACAAAGTAATTTTACAATTTTTTAGGGAGGAAGACAAGCGTGTTAGCAGTGGTTAGTAGTGGTATAGAGTGGAGAATCCTAAGGCCAGCAAAAACTAAGGCAGCAAAAACAGTAGGTCAGAGGGACAAAGGTTAGGGGGAAACCACTCCAAGGACACCAGGTTTAATAAACACACTTTGTGCCTCGTAGTCATCCCACTCCCTAATGAAAGTCTCCTGATGTCTGTGTGTGCAAAAGTGTCCCCATGCATGCAAAGTGTCCTGCAAAGTGACAATAAAAAGTTGGACACTCAACATGGGGAAGGGATAGTGTGGTGTGTCCCATTTATCATCCTGGGATGTGACTTAATAAGGCCTCCACTGCTAGGGTGGGAGAACTACTCGAGTACTTGCTCTGAGGACTCTGGAAGACCCAGCATTTTACCTGCTCTTGTAATTAGTGATGATTCCATATCCAGGCTCAGCATTGTAAAATAAACGTTATTACACCACCAGAGGACCTTTACAGCAGCAGGAGCAACTGCACAAGGTACTGTTGTTCTTTCTGTAATAGCCGCTGCTACGACTAACTGACAGCAGGATTACTGCCCAACAGCATGTTGTTACCGTTTCCATAAGGAAATTCTTGATTATAGCTGAGTCCTAAACAAATGAATGGTCCTTCTTTTACAATAGCTATAATTGTAGATTCAAATTGTGATTTCACTCTTTCAGAATGGGGCAAAGCTCCTTTTATTAAGAATGGCACGGATCACAGTTTGTTCATATGTACCTATGAAGAGGTAGACACTCCTAAAAAAGAAGCATGTTTTTAATCTATAGTAATTTACCCGAACAGACTGACAATGAGAAGGAATAGTTTTGATGTTTTGGGCGCAGCTTTGGATCTTGTTTAAAAAGTGAGTCTGTTTAGTTTCCTAATAGGATGCGCCCACCTTGTCAGAACTGTAGTCTGCAACCCTCTGCGAAGACTGACCTTTCCTGCAAACGATTGCTCATCCCTAAGCGGTTTCATATAACACCTGACCTTTAGCTTCATCCCCCTAAAAGCTCTCACACCTCTATTGAGAGACTTACAGGGCCAAAGTTTAAAATCTGAGGCTAAATTGTTTTCAGATAAAAGAGTACAGACTTTACAAAATCACAGCAGACACTTCCTAACAAAGCTGAAGAGCACCTGCAGCTATGGAAGTGCCTCACAAACACATCTGATGAAATGTTCTGCTGGTAACAAATGACTGGGATACAGCCTAAGCTAAAACAACATTGGAGATATTCTAGATCACTGGTAAAATGTCAGCAAAACAAATATTGTCTGGACGGAATATTGTGTCAATGTTGTGTCAAAAATATCGAGGACCAAAATAGCGAGAAGGTTACAGTAAATAGGTAAGTATTGATTCGCTATTCTTAACTCCACATCTAAGCAAGGCCAGACTGGCTGTAGTGTGCATCCGGCGTTTTCACAGGAGGCTGGGGGCGTGGGGCTGGTTTTGTCACTGGGGGCTGGTTTTGCAGAAGTACTGTAATATCAAATTCCAGTTACAAAGAATGTAGTAATGACAAGTACTGTATAATCACTCGCTTCTCATTTGTCCTACATCCAGCAGTTTTATGAAAACAATTAGTGTTAAGGTGAATATTTCTGGTGATTAATCTTCCTGCTGGAGAGAGACTGGAGTTTTAATTATTAGCAGTTTTGACGAATCTCATGTAAAGCAGTGGGTTAATATGCCTGCTGCAAAGAAAGTGCACCATACGGATGACACAACTGTATTTAGTGTGCATAGCTCAGTGGGTTAATGCTTTTGTCACAGAGAGCATTTTGTAACTTACATTTATAGCTTACAATCGTAATATAGTACAGTGAGCTATGAACTGCCTGCCTGCAAGCTAGTCCATAGTCCATATATGTGAAGCTTTATATAGTAAAACTTTACTTACCTATAAAAACTTGTCTTCACAATATTTTTGTGCTCAACATTTTCAACATAATCTTCTGTCCATTGACATGTGTGTTGCCGATATTCTGTTTAATACCAATATTCCTCTTTGTAAATACATTTCTTCCCACCTTATTGCCAGGCACTTATATGTAATTTATATTCCATCACAAAATACTTCAGTCTGGAAACACTTATCAAAAATTAATAACATGCCCTGATTATAGTCCAAATGCTAAATTGCTTCACCTTTTGGGCTTGGGTAGGATGCCACTTTGAAAAACTAGACGCTGACAATTCTGAAAACTAGACATTCGGGCGAGTCCAGGGAGGAGTGCTTCATAAGTATACCACACCATTTTCTTACCCACAATGCACCGTAAACCTCAAACTTTGACTACAAGCACGCATTTGCCTCACATTTCTGTGATGATGACAGGAATGGATCAAACCTGGGTCAATGGGAGTCCTCTCACAAGTGCTCCCATTGACCTTGGTTTGATCCATTCCTGTTGCAGATACTAGGCCCACCCCCCCAAGTGGTGCAGTGTTTTTATCAGGAGAAGTGGGGCAATGCTGAGTGGTAATAATTTGGTTGGATTCCTGTGGATTTCAAAAGTTTCAATCACACAAATATAAGGAAAATTTGTGATTTCAGGCAAATGTTTGAGGTGTGCAGTGCACTGTAGGTAAAGCAAATCTCACTAGATCCACACAAGACACACCACCCTGGAATTTCCTGGTTGTCTAGTTTTCAAAAATGTCTGGTTCACTGGTTTGCATCAGTGGTGCCATAGCACTGCACCAAATACCACAGCTACCCATATTGCTTATCTGTTAACGTAGCTCTGTAGGGCCTTTTGTGTAGTGGTCTTGTGGGTCACCCACACAAGTGGAGTACCACTTTTATGGGGACATTTTGGAACTCATGCTGGTAGGAAATGTGTGGCCCCTCACAGATTCCAGAACTTTCTGTCACAGAAATATGAGACATTTTTTTTTTTACCAAAGTTCAATGTTTGCCAGGGTTTCTTGGTAAACTTATATAGTGAAAGGCCATGTAATTCACACACCTCTCAACTCCCCTACTTTTAAGAAATGTGCAGGTTTGCTAGATTTCCCTAGGTGCTGGCTGAGCTGGGGCCCAAAATTCAGAACTACTCTCTGTCATAAATGGGGTCTCTGGTAGGGAGTCAGGTTACCCCCTGTCCAAGCAAGGACCCTCATTCTAGTCAGGGTAAATCACACACAATCCAAATTATCATATGCCCACCCTCTGCTAGCTTGGCACTGACCAGTCAGGCTTAACTTAGAAGGCAATGTGTGAAGTATGTGTGCAATAAATCATACAATACCACCATATAGCACCACAGAAATACACCACACAATGTTTAGAAAAATATGTAATATTTATCTGATAAGATGCAGGTCGAAACGATTAAAATGCAATAAGTATATGTTGAGGTATCACTTAAAAGTGATATAAAGGCCCTAATTACAACCCTGGTGGTAAATGCCACCTACCGCCGTGCTGGCGGCTGCCAACATACTGTGACCACGGTGGTATTCCGCTACGGATATTATGACCCACAATGAGAAAACTGGCACTATACTGACACCCACACAAGTCCGCCACACCAAAGGTCAGCGATAAACTGGTGATAGCAAAACCCACACCGTTACGCCAACAGGAATACGCCCACAGTATCATGACCCACATATCACTGTGGCGGTCTTTCAACTGCGGTAAACCATTGGCTGTACACACCGCTGCGCTCAAAATACACACACATTTACAAAACACCACCACATTGGACAATTCAAACTACACACACCTGACACACATACACACACCACACCCACACACTCACACCACTATAAAACACACACCCACATTACCCACAACCCTTTCAATGAATAAAAAGATTGCCGACAGAGAGATACACAAGGTAGGAGTACTCAATCTGAGCCACAGAACACCATCACCCATACACCATCCATGCACCTCACAGCACCTACCCCAACACATCACCCCACACACTCTCACACATACCACTCTCACTACACCCATGGCACCACAAAGACACCCCAGGTTTTCAGAGGAGGAGCTAAGGGTCATGGTGGAGGAAATCATCCGGGTAGAGCCACAGCTATTCAGATCACAGGTGCAGCAGACGTCCATTGCAAGGAAGTTGGAGCTATGGCGGAGGATCATGGGCAAGGTCAATGCCGTGGGACAGCATCCAAGAACAAGGGATGACATCAGAACGAGGTGGAATGACCTACGGGGGAAGGTGTGTTCAGTGGTTGCAGGACACCAGGTAGGAGTACAGAGGACTGGCGGTGGATCCCCACCTCCTCCCCCACAACTAACAACATGGGAGGAGTAAGTCTTGGCAATAATGCATCATGAGGGCCTTGCAGGAGTAGCAGGAGGTCTAGACTCTGGTAAGTCAAATCTTTACTACTTTATCCCCCCACCCTACCTGCATGCCATCACAAACTCCTACCCCTACCCTCACCCCCATCATTCCACAACCTCACACATACCCCACCATCACAACCCACCCATCCCAATACTAAGCCCTGCATGTAACACCAATGCATGGACCCCCAACACAGACCTGCATGGACACCCATCACCACAGCATGCCCAGTAGAGAGGCTCACCCAGCCCACAAAATCACCACTCACGCAGAGCCAAGTTGACAGGGAAATCACAATCATACAGGAAAACACACCCAAGCACAAGATGGCACATGCAGATACACTAACACTGCATTTGCATCCCCACAGGACCCATACTCAATGTCACCAGAGAGGAGGTGCCAGCTACATCCAGTCCCCCCCCGAAGAGGCCCACAGTGACAACAGCAGCTCTGCACGCCTGGATCAGGATGACGAACCTGGCCCATCCGGGACCTCTGGAAAGTCAGTTCCCCCGCCACAGTCCCAAACCACCACAGAAGAGCCTCCCCCTCAAGAAACACTAGTACAGCACCCACCCACCGGGCCCATGCCACTGTCCCAGGACATGTCAATCAGCAGTGTGTCCACCACTACAGGGACCCCAGGCAACCCCACAGACACAGGACGATCAGGGATCTCGGGTCAGTGGCAGTGGGCACACGGTTCAGGGGACAGAGGCACAGGACAACAGGGAAGCTGGGAGGACTGCTGTACGACAGGGGGAGGACAGGCCCAGGGAGCCCACTCTCCAGGAGGCACTCGCCAACATCCTGGGAGCATACCACCATTCCCAGGAGACCATGGGCCAGATACTGGCCCAGTTGCAGGAGACCCAGTGGCTGGAGGAGGGACAGTACCTGGGGATCAGGAAGGACCTCAATCACATCTACACCATCCTGGTCACCATTGCAGGGGTGCTGGCTGACATGGGCAAGACCATGAGTGAGGCAGTGGCACAACAACGGGCCCCTGACACTAGCCAAACCGATGAATAGCCTTCCACCTCCACTGGTGCTAGTGGACAGGAGACCCCGCCACAGGAACCACAGGCCACCAGCACCCCACCCCCTGCAGAATAAGAACAACCCCGCAAACTGTCTCTGCGATCCAGGCAGAAGCCAGAAAACATCGCCAAGATCCCGCCAGGAAATAAGACTCTCCTGATTGTCACCCTACTGTCCCACTCTGTCACCCTGTCCACCTTGAACTGCCCTTACTCCCCTTCCCATTCCCCATTGGACAATGCACCTGTGAAACCAAGAGACTGGACTCTACCCTGGACTTTCCTTCACCGTCAGCCCAGCCCATTGCACATCCCCCTCCACTTATGAGCACGTAAATAAACACCCTTGGAACAAATACTAATGTGGATTCTGTCAAATGATTAAACTATGTATTAGTTCAACATTATCAAAGCATTACAAGTCAAATGTCCAGTTAAATATACTTTGGAATGACCTTTGATGGGCAGCAGTACACATAGCAGGAGCAAGAGTGGGGCACACAGATCTGGAAATAGAGATGCCAAAAGGTACAGTCAGTGGCCATAGACATAGGGAAACAGGCTGCCATGTACAATGTCCAACAGAAAATGTAAAAGTAAAGTGAATTTACAGTGTCTTACCTGTGTGTCACTGGAAGTACTGCTAAATTATATTACTTCTGTTGTCAACATCTTCTTCCTCTGCCTCCTCTTCCTCACTGTCGACAGGCTCCACCACTGCCACAGGAACATCTCCAGGCACATCCTCCTACAGAAAAGGCACCTGGCATCTTAAGGCCAGGTTGTGCAACATGCAACATACAACGATGATCTGGCACACCTTCTTGGGTGAGTAGTACAGGGATCCACCTGTCAGATGAAGGCTCCTGAACCTGGCCTTTAGGAGGCAGAAGGTCCTTTTAATAATCCTCCTTGTATGACTATGTGCCTCATTGTAATGGTCCTCTGCCCTTGTCCTGGCATTCCTCACTGGGGTCAGTAGCCATGAGAGGTTGGGGTAACCAAAGTCACCTGAAGATATCGAGGAAAAACTGTTAGACACACACTAACCCTTAGGGTCAACCCCATACCCAGGCACCTACTTATATTGTGTGGGGACCTTGGGCTCACCTATTAGCCACACCTGATGCCTCTGGAGTTGGCCCATCACATATGGGATACTGCTATTCCTCAAGATAAAGGCGTCATGCACAGAGCCAGGATATTTGGCATTCACATGGGTGATGTACTGGTCCGCCAAACACACCATCTTCACATTCATAGAGTGATAGCTTTTTCTATTCCTGTAAACTTGTTCATTTCTCCGGGGGGGGACAAATGCCACATGTGTACCATCAATAGCACCAATGATGTTGGGGATATGTCCCATGGCATAAAAGTCAGCTTTCACTGTGGTCAGAATCTCCACCTGGGGGAATACGACGTAGCTGCGCATGTGCTTCATCAGGGCTGACAACACTCTGGTCAAAACGTTGGAAAACATTGGCTGAGACATCCCTGATGCCATGGCCACTGTTGTCTGGTAGGAATCACTTGCCAGGAAATGCAGCACTGACAGGACCTGCACGAGAGAGGGGATACCTGTGGGCTGGCGGATAGCTGACATCAGGTCTGGCTCCAATTGGGCACACAGTTCTTGGATTGTAGCACAATCAAGTCTGTAGGTTATGATAATGTGTCTGTCCTCCATTGTTGCAAGGTCCAACACGGGTCTGTACACCAGAGGATGCCGCCATCTCATATTCAGCTTCAGCAGTTGAAGCCTATGGAAGACAACAGTGAGCAGAGGGTCATATTCACACACTATTGCACTAATGATGATTATTTTGCTGTAAAGAACCAGTATGTGAATCCGACAGTCTTTTGCTGTGCCAATGTCTGCTGTGACACAGTTAGGTGCCATGCCCTGTGCCCCCCTGAAATGGCAGCTGCCTGACCTGTGAGGCGGGACAAGTGGAAATGAGGTAATTCCGCCCAACTTCGCATTGGTTATCATTGGGCCCTATAGGTTCCAGGAGACAATGACGATGTACGCCGGTGGTGACGGTATGCACCACCGCGGACTTGACCGCCATTTCCTATCTGTTTACTCACTTGCTACCTGACCTTCAACAGGAGAGGACCTATACTGCAAGTGCTGTTGTGACCTGTGTCTGGAAGAGACAATGGTTCATGTTTTTCCGGGAGAGGGCCTCTGCCTTCACTGCGGAGGAGGTGGAGAAACTGGTGGATGGGGTCCTACCCCAGTACATGTTACTCTACGGTCCTCTAGACAAACAGGTGAGTACACTGTGAGCGTGATGCATGGGCCATGAATGTATGGAGTGCTGTGTGTGTAAGCCACATGTAGGGGGAGCAGAAGCATCCTGGCCAGAGTGCTGCATCTAAGGTGGTCAGTGTATGTGCGTCAGAGGATGGGATGGATCTGGTGGGCCATGAGTATGACGGTCCGGACGGTTGACTAATTCACTTTTCTGCTGTCTTTTCCATGCAGGTCAGAGCCCACCAGAAAAAGGGTATTTGGCGTGCCATCACCAAGGAGGTGCGGACCCTGGGGGTCTTTGACAGGTGGAGCACCCACTGCAGCAAAAGGTGGGAGGATCTGCGCCGCTGGGCAAAGAAGACGGCGGAGGGCGAGCTAGGGCTTGCCTCCCAACGAGGAAGGGGTGGCCGTCGCACCATGACCCCACTGATATTCCACCATAGCCGTGGCCTATCCGGAGTTGGATGGGTACTTGAAGGCATCACAGCAGCCACAAGGGGGTGAGTACAGATTCAGAATCCTGACTTTGCGCGTGTTAAAAGTTACCTGGGCAGCGGATGTGGGTTATGGGTGCCCCTAGGCCAGGGCGAAGATGGCAGGGTAGGTCCCTTGTTGGGCAGGCTCTGAAGCACTCCTACCCCAATAGTGTTAGTGGGCATCTACTACTGGACAGGGTGCTCTGGGTTTTAGGTGTGCAGCTAATGGCGGTAGGCATTGTACCCCCAGGGCTGGTGACTATCTTAGTAAATGGTTGGGCATGGCCTAGTGCATAGGGCTGCTCCCAGTGTGTTGGGTACGCCAACGGTAGTGTTGTTGCTGCCATTGACCAAGTGTATCCTCTGTCTCTCCCCGCCCTTTTGTTTTGTTATCCTGTCCTTGTGTGCATTAGCATCATATGGCGGAGGTGCAGAGACACCAGCAACAAGAGGGAGCAGCATCCCACTGACGGTGAGGGCACCAGTGGAAAGAAGGGTGAGGGGAGCACCACGATGGTGACAGGAGGGGAGACCACAGACAGCGACTCCTCCTCCGATGGAAGCTCCTTGGCAGTGGCGGACACCACTGTGCCCACCCCAACAACAGGTACAGCCGCCACCCCCCCTACCAGCACCACCCTCCCGGCAGCCCCTCAGCGTGTTTCCCGTGCCCGCTTACCTAGGAGGGTGGGCATCTCCTTCAACCCATGCACCTCAGGCCCTGCCCAAGTCAGTCCTGCTGCCCTCAGTGAGGTGGCTATTGACCTCCTGAGATCCCTCACTGTTGGGCAATCAACCATACTGAATGTGTCGAGAGGCATTTGCAACAAACAAATGCATCCCTGGAAGGCATTCACTATAGCGTGGCGGCCCAACAGAGAGCATTTCAGGCTCTGGCCTCAACACTGATGGCAGCTCTTGTCCCTGCCCCCCCCTCCCCCTCCAACTTCCTCTACCCACACCCAATCCCCTCAACCCTAGCCTATCCCAAGCACACCTTCAGACCAGCATTCACCCAAATCAACAACCAAAAGTGGCTCAGGCAAACACAAGCACTACACTTCATCTCACCGGCACTCTGACAAGTACCATCCCCATGCAGACACACCAACATCCACTGACTCCACTGTGTACCCCTCCTCCTCATCGTCCACATCCCTCCCAGTAGCGTCTCCACTCACACCTGCATGCACTACATTCTCATTCACTACCTCCATTACCAGCACGCCCATCACAACATGCCCCTCATGAGCAGTCACCACCTCCACATCCATTCACACGTCCCCTGTGTCCTCTCCCAATGTGTCAGTGACCCCTCCTCCCAAAGTACACAAATGCAAGCACCCACCCACCCAACAGCCATCCACCTCACAACAGCATCCAGCTCATGCACCTGCACCCAAAGTCAGCAGACAGACACCTCCTACAACTACTCCCTCTTCCTCCACTCCCAAGCCCTCTTCCCATCCCAGTGTGTCTAAGAAGCTTTTCTTGGCAAACATTGACCTGTTCCCTACCCCTCCCCCCTGTCCTTCCCCTCGGGCCAGGGTGTTCAGAACCCAGGCCAGCACCTCAGCCACCAAGTCGACGTCCGCTGTGTTACCTGCAACTCACAGAGGCTCAAAGGGGGCAGTCGTCAGGCCAGCCAGTGTGCCAGCAACCCCTGCAAAGGAAAAAAACATTCCGCCACCTGCCAAGGTGAAGAAGGGGACAGCATGCAGCAAGGCCAAGGAGCACGAACCACCCAGCAAGGCCTCCTCAAAAACTCCAGCAGCCAGACCCAAGGTCACACCACCATCAGCCAAGGTCAGGGAGGGGCAGAAAATACCAGGCAAGGCACTTCAGCCGTCGGTGGCTGCAGGTAAAGGCCTGGTGGCTACCAGCACAACCGGCAGCACCGCCACCTGCACCGTGGCCAGCACCGGCAGCAGCCCCGCCACAGGCACCGACGCAAGCACCCCCATCAGCACCACTACTGTCAGCAGCAGCAGCCCCAGTGGGCAGCCATCCGAGGATGCAGGAGAAGGGCTGGAGGCTCCGTCCACCACAGGCAGCACCGGCACCTGCACCACGGCCAGTACTGCCACATGCAACGCCGCTAGCACCACCGCAGGCCCCGCTGCAACCACTGCCACCTACACCGCTGACATTAGGACCACTACCAGCAGCAGCAGCCCCAGTGGGTGGCCGTCCAAGGCTGCAGGAGGAGGGCTGGAGCCTCCCACCACCACCACTGGCAGCACCCCCACCAGCACCGGCACTAGCCCCAGTTTGCAGCCTTAGCCGCCGCAAGATGGAGTCTAGCCCTGCCTCCATGGACTATCATGCAACCTGTCCCCTGCAAATCTCGTGCCTCAGACACCCAGGTGAGGGAATGTGAACTGCCACACCCTAAGTGTTGCTTCACTGGGCACAAGGCCACCTCCAAAACCAGTGGAGAAAGGCTTCCACTCACCCTATCCTTGGCAAGATGAAGCAGACTTGGCACAAAGCCTCCTCCAGAACCGGTGGAGAAAGGCATCCACTCACCCTATCCTTGGCAGGATGAAGCACACTGGGCACAAAGCCCCCTCCAGAATCAGTGGAGAAAGGCATCCACTCACCCTATCCTTGGCAGGATGAAGCATACTGGGCACACAGACCCCTCCAGAACCAGAGGAGAAAGGCATCCACTCACCCTATCCTTTGCAGGATGAAGCAGACTGGGTACAAAGCCCCTCCAGAACCAGTAGAAGAGAACATCAACTTGAGAGACTGTGGCTTTGCACTCCCCAGGACCAAATTGTGGGCAAACCACCCATTTGAGGGACTGTAGCTTTGCACTCCCCAGGATAAAGCAGTGGGCAAACCACCCACTTGAGAGACTGTGGCTTTCCACTCCCCAAGACCAGGCAGTGGGCAAACCACCCACTTGAGAGACTGTGGCCTTGAACTTCCCTGGACCAAGCAGTGGGCATGGAGCCCCCTCGAGGAGCAGTGGCGTTATTCCATCTTCCAACTGAGGTGCCCCACCCTTCCCCGTCCCCCTGAGGTGCCTGTGTGTTTTTGACCTGATGCCCCTGCAGTGTTCTCTCCATATTGAGGAAGGAGTCAAGTATGGGCTTGGTCCATGCTTTTTGGCCCAGTGGCCCACGGACATTTGGAAGGGACAATGTATGGCCTTATGTACATATTGTATATTTTTGTAAATACTTTTTTTCTATTCATTACGTATATCTGCCTATTTCTAATATATCACTGAATTAACTCAATTTCTTTTGTTCTTGTGTTCTTCCAGGGGGTTATGGGGAGTAACTGTAATGTTGTTACATGTGTTTGTGTGTATGGTGTTGTGGGTGAGGGTGGGGGTGGGGGTATTGCGTCTTGCGTGTGTGTGTCACTCTCTTTTTCCTCCCCGCTCCCCTGTGTACTAGGTGCAGTACTCACTGTGGTCATCGCTGCCGCCTTCCGTATTCCTGGTAAATGAGGAGGTAGACCAGCATGGGCAGGACCTGTAACTCGGGCTCCATGGCGTCCTGGTTCTTTGTTGAGTGTCGAGAGGTGAGTGGTTTCCCTTCTGTGTACTGTTTCCGCCATGCTTTTGATGGTGTTGGTACCGCCCCGGAAAAGTTGTGATGGGGTGGGCGGTACATTGTCTTCCGCCTGTCTGTTGGTGGTTACCGCCGCAGTGTTTGTTGCTCCCGCCGTGGCGGTCGGAGTGTTAAAGTGGCTGTCTGTGTTGGCAGTTTCCGCCGTGGTCGTGATCCCATTTTTTCTACCGCCGGCCTGTTGGCGGTATTACCGCTGCTTTAACACCAACCGCCACGGTTGTAATGAGGGCCTAAGTCTCTTTCAAGCACAAAGTACCTGGTTCGCGTGGAAAACCTCTGCAAAGAACCGCAAAGGAGGAGATGCTTGGAAACAAAGGGATGTACGTTGATTTCTCAGGGCGGCGGCACATGTAGATGTGTTGTTAAGTTTTCACGCAGGGACGGCTGTGCGTCAAATTCTGGCACTTGGTCATGGATCCTCTTCAGGTTGCGGGGTTTTCAGACGCCCCGGGGATGATGCGTGGATTTCCGGTGCTGGCAGGACGAAGTCACAGGAGCTGTGTCGAACTGGAAGGCATTGCGTCTAATTTTAACCCGCACGGCAGGTGCTTCGTCAATTCCTCTCTGGAAGTCGGGCTGTGTCATTCTGGCTCGGCTGTGCGTCGATCCGGTGAGGCCATGTGTCGAATCTCCAGTTGCTACACTGGCACTGCGTTGATCTTCTCGAGGCGAAGTCAGGCTGCATTGTTCTGGTTCAGCGTGCGGTAACATTTTCACTGCGGTGCAGGCTGTGCGTCGTTTCTGGCAGGCTGTTTATCGAATTTCGCTACACAAGGAGTCCTTCTTGTAGAGATGAATACTTTTTGGTCCTGAGACTTCAGGGAACAGGAGGTAAGCTCTCTCCAAGACTTTGGAGAGCACTTCTTCACCACAGCCAGAGAGTAGCAAGGTAGCAGGGCAACAGCAAAGCAGCAGTCCTTCACAGAAAGCAGACAGGTGAGTCCTTTGAGTAGCCAGCCAGATCTTCTTGGCAGGATGCAGGTTCTGGTTCAGGTTCTCTTCTTCAGGAAGTGTCTGAGTGAATGCACAAGGGAGCTGTCAACTAAGCCCAGCCAGAGGTGGATTGTAAGGCACAGAAGGATCTAAGTGCAGAGAAATGCTTACTTTCTAAAAGTGGCATTTCTAAAATAATAATATTACATCCAACTTCACCAGTCAGCAGGATTTTGTATCACCATTCTGGCCATACTAAATATGACCTTCTTACTCCTTTCAGATCAGCAGCTACCACTCAAACAATTAGGAGGGCAACCCCAATGTTAGCCTATGAAGGGAGCAGGCCTCACAACAGTGTAAAAATGAATTTAGGAGGTTTACACTACCAGGACATGTAAACTACACAGGTACATGTCCTGCTTTTTGTGTACACAGCACCCTGCCCTATGGGTTACCTACGGAATACCTTAGGGGTGACTTATATGTAGCAAAAGGGGAGTTTAAGGCTTGGCAAGTACTTTTACATGCCAAGTTAAAGTGGCAGTGAAACTGCACACACAGGCCGTGCAATGGCAGGCCTAAGGCATGGTTAACCCCTTCAGTGCCCAGGACGTAATGGTTATGTCCTGAGGCACATTGCTCGTGTGCCCAGGACGTAACCATTACGTCGTGGGCACAGAGCCCAGAGGAGCGCTAGCGCTCCCTCTGTGGGGTTCCCCCCCACCCCGCCCAAGGCAGGTATGGAAGGGGAAGCCTAGGGGGCAACTTATATTTAGGTCATTTCTTCCCCCCTTGGGGGCAGATTGGTCTATTTTTATGAGGCCAATCTGCCCCCAAAGGGGACAGAAACCATTAGACACCAGGGAGGTTTTTTTTTCTTCATGAATTTCACGCAAGGGGAGCAACCCCTTAGGCAAGGGTTGTTCCCCTGGGGGGCAAATTAATTTTAGGCCATTTCTGCCCCCCGGGGGGCAGATCAGCCTATTTTAATTAGGCCGATCTGCCCCCGAGGGGGGCAGAAACCACTAGGCACTGGGGAATTTTGTTGTTGTTGTTGTTTTACAGATGGTGAGCGACCCCTTAGGCAAGGGTCGCTCCTCTGGAAGGGCAAATTGTATTTAGGCCATTTCTGCCCCCTTTGGGGGCAGATCGGCCGATTTAAGGTCAATCTGCCCCCAAGGGGGGCAGAAACCACTAAGCACCGGGGATCGTTTTTTTGCGCCAATGTCACACAAGGGGAGCCACCTCATAGGCAAGGGTCGCTCTCCGGGGGGGTCGGGGGGCAGGTTGGCAAATTTATTTGAGGCCATTTCTGTCCCCCTGGGGGCAGATCGCCCTATTGTTATAAACCTCTAGGCACCAGGGCAAATTTTTTTGTGTGTTTTTTTTTTTTTTTTAGAGATGGGAAGTGACCCATTAGGCAAGGGTCGCTCCCCTTGGGGGAAAATTGTATTTAGACCCCCAAGGGGGGCAGAAACAACTAGGCACCGGGGATTTTTTTTTTGCGCCAATGTCACACAAGGGGAGCGACCCCGTAGGCAAGGGTCGCTCCCCGAGTGGGTTTGGGGGGATGGGAGGAGCAAATTTATTTTAGGCCATTTCTGCCCCTCACGGGGGCAGATCGGCCTATTGTTATTAGGCTGATCTGCCCCCAGGGGGGGCAGAGACCTCTGGGTACCAGGGATAATTTCTGTTGTGTTTTTTTTTGTTTGTTTTTTTAGAGATGGGGAGCGACCCATTAGGCAAGGTTTGCTCCCCTGGGGGCCAAATTGTATTTAGACCATTTCTGCCCTCCGTGGGGGCAGATCGGCCAATTTTTGTTAGGCCAATCTGCACCCATGGGGGCAGAAATCCCTTAGGCACCAGGGATTGGTGTGTGTGTATACGTGTATTTTCTTTAGGGAGGCAGCCCCTTGGGTAAGGGTCGCTCCCCATGGGGGCACATTACTGTTGGCCATATCTGCCCCCCATTGGGGGCAGATGGGCCTATTTTTGGAAGGCCCATCTGCCCCAAGGGGGAACAGAAAGCCCACCAGAGGCCAGGGAAGTTTTTATTCCAAAAATAAGAAGGTGGGGGTATGGCCATACCCCCACCCCAAATAAATGGGGCCAAAGTTGTTCTGCCCCCTAGTGGGCAGATGGGGCAATTACCCCTGATCCACACCCCAGGGGGCAGAAAGTCTACTGGATGCCAGGGAATTAAAAAATATATATATATATTGGGGTGGTGGCTACCAACCAGTATGGGCCTGGTTACGCCCCCACCTCAACTGAAGGGGGTAACAGTCTTTCAGCTCTCCCTCGCACTCTAAAACATCTTATCCCACAGCAAGCAAGAAGACATTTGATTATTTTGGGTTTTAGTTTTACATTTGGGCCATGAGAACTTGGCTTACTCTCAAAATCGTCCCACTTGGAATGGTGAGGGCTGCACTTTATGGACTTTGGGACGCTGGCATGTAGAAAAATCCACAAGACCTAGAGACATCTGAAAACTAAACATCTGGGTGATTCCAGGGTGGTGTGTTTCACATGCACCCGCACCATTTTTGTACCCAGAATCCCCTGCACATTTTTCTGGAAATCACACATTTTTCCCATGTTTTTGTGATGGAACCTTCCGGAATCTGCAGTAATCCACAAAATTCCTACCACCCAGCATTGTCTCATCTATACCGATAAAAATTCTGCTGCACTTGTCAGCCTAAACATTTTTTTTTTGCAAACTGCGCTTTTGGACCCCCTTTGTTCCCCCTCAATATTAACATGTTTTTGTCTCTTCCCTTTCACAAGCACTTGGCCCACCTACACAAATGAGGTATAATTTTTACTGGGAGACTGAGGGGAACATTTGGTGGTATGAAATGTGTCCCAGTGCAGTGATCCCAAAAATTTGATTTTTTAGCTAAATTTGAGGTTTGCAGAGGATTCTGGGTAAGAAAACATTGGGGGATCCACGTAAGTCACACCTCACTGGACTCCCTCGGGTGTCTAGTTTTCAGAAATGTCTGCGTTTGGTAGGTTTCCCTAGAAGGCTGCTGAGCCCAGGACCAAAAACGCAGGTGCCCCCCTGCAAAAACAGGTCGTTTTGTATTTGATAATTTTGATGTGTCCAGATAATTTTGGGGCATTTCCTTTCGTGGGCGCTAGACCTACCCACACAAGTGAGGTACCATTTTTATCAGGAGATTTGGGGGAATGCTGGGTGGAAGGAAATGTGTGGCTCCTCTCTGATTCCAGAACTTTCTGTCACCAAAATGAGAGAAAAAAGAGTTTTTGGGTAAAATTTTGAGGTTTGCAAAGGATTCTGGGTAACAGAACCTGATCAGAGCCCCACAAGTCACACCATCTTGGATTCCCCTAGGTGTCTAGTTTTAAAAAATGTGCTGGTTTGCTTGGTTTCCCCAGGTGCCGGCTGAGCTAGAGGCCAAAATCCACAGATAGGCACTTTGTAAAAAACACCTTTGTTTTCTGTGAAAAAATGTGATGTGTTCACGTTGTGTTTTGGGCCATTTGATTTCGTGGACGCTAGGCCTACCCACACAAGTGAGGTACCATTTGTATTGGGAGACTTGGGAGAACACCAAATAGCAAAACAAGTGTTATTGCCCCTTGTCTTTCTCTACATTTTTTCCTTTCAAATGTAAGGCAGTGTGTAAAAAAGACGTCTATTTGAGAAATGTCCTGTAATTCACATGCTAGTATGGGCACCCCAGGATTCAGAGATGTGCAAATAACCACTGCTTCTCAACATCTTATCTTGTGGCCATTTGGGAAATACAAAGGTTTTCTTGATACCTATTTTTCACTTTTTATGTTTCAGCAAATGAATTGCTTTATACCCGGTAGAGAATAAAAACCCATTGCATGGGGCAGCTCATTCATTGTCTCTAGGTAGCTAAGGTTCTTGATGAACCTACAAGCCCTATATATCCCCGCAACCAGAAGAGTCCACCTGATGCAACGGTATATTGCTTTAAAAAATCTGACATTGCAGGAAAAAGTTACAGAGTAAAACGTGTAGAAAAATGGCTGTTTTTTTCACCTCAATTTAAATATTTTTTTTTTCAGCTGTTATTTTCTATAGGAAGCACTTGTAGGATCTACACAAATGACCCCTTGCTGAATTCAGAATTTTGACTACTTTTCAGAAATGTTTAGCTTTCTGGGATCCAGCATTGGTTTTACACCCATTTTGGTCACTAACTGAAAGGAGGCTGAAAGCACAAAAAATAGTAAAAATGGGGTATGTCCCAGTAAAATGTCAAAATTGTATTGAAAAATTGGGTTTTCCAATTCAAGTCTGCCACCCTTTGTTGATGCCATTTTCAGGGAAAAAATCACAAGCTGCCTTCTGCAGCCCTTTTTCCCCATTTTGTTGAAAAAAAAACTAAGTTTTCACTGTATTTTGGCTAATTTCTTGGTCTCCTTCAGGAGAACCCACAAAGTCTGGGTACTTCTAGAATCCCTAGGATGTTGGAAAGAAAGAATGAAAATTTGGTGTGGGTAGCTTATGTGAACAAAAGGTTATGAGGGCCTAAGCGCGAACTTCCCCAAATAGCCAACAAAAGGCTCGGCACAGGAGGGGGAAAAGGCCTGGCAGCGAAGGGGTTAAGGAACTACTTGTGTGTGTGGCACAATTAGTGCTGCAGGCCCACTAGTAGCATTTAATCTACAGGACCAGGGCACACATAGTGCACTTTACTAGGGACTTATGAGTAAATTAAATAATCCAATTGGGTATGATCCAATGTTACCATGTTTGAATGGAGAGAGCATATGCACTTTAGCACCGGGTAGCAGTGGTAAACTGAGCAGAGTCCTAAAACCAGCAACAACAGGGTCGAAAAAGTGGAGGGAGGCAGGCAAAAAGTTAGGGGTGACCACCCTGAGGCTGTCAGGTCAAAGACCCACTTTAAAAAAAAAAGGTCAGCTTTGAGTTGAAAAATGTGATGTATCCATGTTGTATTTTGAGATGTTTCCTGTCACGACACTAGACCTACCCACACAAGTGAGGTACCATTTTATCAAGATACTTGGGAGGATGCTGGCTGGAAGAAAGACTGTGGCTCCCTGCATATTCTAGAACTTTTCATCACAGAAATGTGAGGGAAATGTGTTTTTTTAGTCAGGGTTTGAGGTATGCAAGGTATGCTGTTTAAAAACAACCTGGTGACAAGCATACAAGTCACCCTACCTTGGCTTTACTACACACATATCTAGTTTTTAAAAGTGTACAGGTTTTCTGGGTTTCCCAAGGTGCAGATGAGTTAGGGCCCCAAATCCACAACTACCCACTTTGCAAAATAAGATTTAATTTTGAGTGCAAAAATGTGATGTATCGATGTTGCATTTTGGGCCATTTCCTGTGGTGGGCACTACGCCTTCCCACACAAGTGAGGTACCATCTATAATGGGAGACAGCAGACTACTGGGTGGAAGAAGGCTTGTGGCTCCCTGCATATTCCAGAACTTTCCATCACAGAAATGTGAGAAAAATGTGTTTTGCTAGTCAATGTTTATGGTTTGAAAGGGATTCTGGTGAAAAAGAACCTGGTGACAGCTACAGAGATCACCCACCTTGTATTCATCCAGAGGTGTAGTTGTTTGCTAGGTTTTCCTAGGTGCCGGCCGAGCTAGGGCCCAAAATCCACAGCTAACCACATTGGAAAAAAGGGTCAGTTTCTAGAGGAAAAATGTGATGCATGCATGTTAAGTTTGGGATATTTCCTTTTAAGGGCACTAGGACTACCCTCACAAATCAAGTACCATTTTTATCAGATGACATATGGGAGCACAGAATAGCAGAACATTTGTCATTACCATTTGGATTTAGCTGCATTTGTGCATCCCAAATGTAAGCCAGTGTGTAGGAAAGCAGACACTCTGAAACATACCCTCTAAATTATATGTTAGTCCAGGTACATGCAAAATTCATAAATGTACAAAGAAGCACTGCTCCCAAACTCCTTATCCTTTTCCCATTTCGGGAACAAATATGTTTCAATTGATACACATTGTTCATTCTACATATTTGACCATATGAATTGGTCTATATTCAATACACAATGAAAAAGCATTGCACATGTAGCCCAGTTGTTGGTTCTGGGTACCTGGGGTTGTAAGAGAATCTGTAAATCCTTTATATCCCTGCAACTAAAATGGTTTAGAGACAAAATGGTACATTGGTTTTGTAAATCGGCCATCATGACAAAAAGTTACTCATGAAAATGTTGTCACAAATAGCCATTTTTGTCCTACTCATTTTTAATATTTCCAGTATTTCAACCTTCAAACCCTGAGAAATCTACATATGTGACGACATGCAAAATTTAAAATTTTGCCTACTTTACAGAAACGTATGGCTTTCCTGGATCACCCATCTGTTTCACATAGATTTTCAACATAAACTGGAAGTAGGTTGAGAGGAGCACAAAAATTGAAAAAATGGGCAACCTCTTTGAAAAATGCCAAAACTGTGGTAAAAATTAGGCTTTCTTTTTCAGCTCTGAATGTCTCTGAAAGCTAGGAGGATGGTTAGTTTAGTAGGTATATTTAGACTATTTTTTAGTTTCCTCCAGTAAAATCCACAAACCCTCAGTACCTTTAGAATCCACAGGATGTTAGAAAAAAAGGGCTCTGCAGTTGAGAGGGGGTGGTAGGAGGCCTAGCAGCTAAGTTAATATTGTAATTTGTATACAACTCTCAAATAGAGAGGTAGTTTCCGCATTACGCTTATCTGCTTAGTATGTTTCTCGCTGTGTTGTGTTGTCTTCTTGATCTTGCTGTGTTTGTATTCATTCAGATCTACTCTAACACATATACATTATAACAACTCCTGTAATCAATTTAACACATATATTTTCCTTTGTCCCCAAAGAAGAAGTTCTTCTTCAATTCTGTTTGAAATGATAGTAGCTGATCTAAATAAGTAGAAAACCTTTCAGAAAGACATCACATGCATATACTACAAATGGCATCAGAGGTTGGGTCATATAAGATGCACCTGATAAGTTGTTTTCCATATGCAAGTTTCAGTTTTAACTTAGGTGTTGTTTGACCTATTAGGTGTTGAGGCTATTTCACATGCTGAGCCCTTTTTTTGATTTTTGGAACAGATTAAATTTAAGCCTACTGCATTTTTTCACCTAAAATCACACATTTTTCTGACACTTCTGAGAGGTAAGGTTGCAAAATCAGTGGAAACCAATAAAATCCTACCACCTAGAGCCCCCACAGTGCTGCCAATAAAAGCAGTACTCCACATTTATGACTGATTTTAACACCTACAACAGCAACAACTGGTCTTCACAGAGTCCCTAGTTTGGCCTGTTTTTGCCTCAGGTTCTAGGCCCATCCTCATAAGTGGGACCTGTTTTTCTTGAGAAAAGTATTCATCTGTGACTGTGCCAACCAGACAGTGTAAGAGTAGAGAAACAAGTAAATAGTTTTTTCCACCTGAATAGATTATGAATTTTTTTAACACCACACACTAACGCTGCACAAAAGAGCAGTGGTAGTAATGGTCTGTATTTAACTCATATCCACATTTATTTATATTTCTGATCAATATAAATGTAACTGAGTAGATTACTTGGACATAGTTAATTGGTCAAAGAGCTAATTAAACAATGGAAAACGAACACTGAAGATTTGAACAAAATGTAAAATGTTTAAACATTGCAATATGCAAAGGACCTTGCTGAATAGGTTGTTCCCTGAACTGTGACAAGAAGTTTCTGATGAGTTTTATCTTAAGTCGAATTCTAAATTATTTAAGGAAGTTTACACATCGAAGCATGAGGGGCATCAAATTGCAAGAAAGTCACCCTCACTAAAATCTTGGAGCTCATCCACTGCCTGCAATAGAGTACTGGCCTGATTTAGATGTTGGTGGACCGATTACTCTGTCACTATGGTGATGGATATCCCATCCACCAAAATCTAAATCCCATTATTTCCTATAGGATTTAAGGGGCGATTACGACTTTGGCGGACACACCGACAGCCCACAGAGGCGGCAGTTGGTAGAATGCCGTCAATCCGGCCAGCATCGACTGCTCAATTACGAAATTTCCCATGGGGCTGCCGGTGTGTGCCAATACAGTCAAGGCGGCAGCATGCTTGGGCTCTAGTAGAGAGCCTAAAGCCAATGTGGGCTACACTGCTGCCCCTCCAGCAAGTCAGGAGCACTGCAACCATGCACCACGTCGTATATGGCAATATGGCAATATTGCAGGCATAGGGGGGAACAACATGGGCCCCGGCCACAATCCACATGGGCTTATTCACCCTGAGCCCTTTCATGTGGCCCTTTAACTGCCTTTCTGGTGACCATTTCATGACAGTGTCGCCGCCATGAAAATGTCAGCGAAAAGGCAGATCATAACACAACAGGGCCAATGCCGGCACCGCCACTATTGACCGCCGCTGTCCCTACCGCTGCTGCAGCAGTAACCCAAATGTCAGCAGTGGCAGCAGTCTTGTGGGGGTCCTACTGCACAGATAACAATTGGGCGGTCAGACAATAGAGGAGGCGGCGGTCAGAACGTCAAAGACAGTACGACGGTCCAAAGACAACCGAAGTCGTAATCGTACTATAGAACATACATATATTAGTTGACTCTCTTTACACAAATAAAACATATTTAACCTAAAAATTACAAGACATTTATAGTGCACATAAACATTTACTAATTGTAACTTATATTGAAAAATAAAAAAAACTATAAATATTAAAATATTAGCACACATTTTAAAAACTAAACAAATAAAAAGAACACAAAAGCAATAGTTTAAATAACATCCTACAAAGACTGGTCAAAATGAATTTGCTGGGGACTTAAAATGTAGCAGTCTAACTCCAGTCTAACAAACATCTGGGAAAATAAGAGTACAATAGTGGGTCGGATTTACCATTCTAACTGCAGCCAAATACACATAACTCCACAGAACACATAACTCCAATCTAATGAACATTGAGGAAAGTGCATACATTGATTGGGGGGGAGTGGGTGTTCCGAATCACTGATCTACATCTAGTCTAACAAACATTAGGCAAAGGGCATACATTGGGGGTGCCATATTTACTTTTCTTAGTCTAGTCTAACACGTATGGAGAAACTGCATACATTGGATGTAGTGGGTGTGGGAGGGGTGTTTACAATTCTAACTCCAGCCTAACAAGCACTGGGCAAAGAGCATACATCTGTACAGTCCTATTTACTATTCTAATGCCAATCTAACAAATCCTGAGGAAAGTATAAATATCATGGAGTGTCAGGTTTACTACGCTAACTACAGTCTTACAAACATTGGAGCAAGTGCATACATTTAGGAGGGTCAAAAACTATTCTAACTCCAGTCTAGCAAATATTGGGGAAAGAGCATACATTCAGGGGGTGAATCACATTTACTATTCAAGCTCCAGTCCAACACATTTCTGAGAAAATTGCATACATGTCTTAGGGGATAGGAGCTGGAGCAGTGTAATTTTGGCTGCACCCCATGCATTATGAAATAAACTTGGCAATGTAATCAAATTCATATATTCTGTGTGCCTTAACATTACTAATGCAAAGTGAAGCATAAAACTATTGGGCATTCACTGTAGAAATTAGAGGGTTCATTTATGCGTGTGAGATCTAATGTTTAGCTTTAATACAAAATTTGTAGTTCCCATTCATATTTACATTTACATAGTGATGTTGCATTTATTGAAAAGCATGTTGCATATGTAACTATGTCTTGATTGCTTGTGTTTTACATTTATTCTGATATTATGCCTACAGTTATGATCAAATTTTTAACCATGCTTTTTATGTTGCTATGCTAAATTAGAACAAGTAGGCCTTTGTTTTAACATGTGAAATGCTTTTTCTCTGCTTCACATATTTTACCTTTGCAGGTGCATATTGTTGGTTGTTTAGCTAGTGAAAGGAGTATTGTGTATTAAAGATAGAAAGGCTGAGCAAGAAGACCTTAGCACGGACTGTATAATTTGGTGTGTCTTCTATTCATTCAATATCAGAGAAGAAGAAATTCAAGGCTTACCTGTTTGTTAGTGTTTTGTGGGATGGGAGAATATCTCCATGTTGCAAGTGTGCTTCGTAAGAAGGAGAATTTTTGTTTTTTCGGATGACGTGTTCAGAAGATAACAGTCCCCACTGTCAGAATTGCAGCACATCTCTTTCAGAATCTGAAAGATGCAGACCTCTAGACCCCGTGTCCTGACAGTGTCTAGCTTCATGCCAAAACTGGATTCTTTATTTTCTGGCAACTCTTCCTGGAGCCTTTATGATGCTGAAACTCACCTTTCTTTGCCCAGAGACCCTTGAATTGAGCTCTGTTTAGGAATGAAACTAACTAGATGTGCTTATTTAAATTTGTGCTGCATAGGAGAAACTTGAATTCTTTAATAGAATGTCAGATTTTATTTCTTAATTTTTGCATTTCTGTGACTGTAATCTTCATGTGCCTTATTTTGAAAAGACTAAGGTCCTCATTACGACTTTGGCGTTCAATTCAATTGACCACCAAAGCTGAACCTGCCAATCGACCGCGACATTATGCGATATTATGCCATATTACGAGTGGTGGCTGCTAACCGCCATTTTTGAGGCAGAGAGCAGCCATCATTTGTTCTGGTGGTCGGCGGTGCAGAGGCTGATCCCTCGCCGGCACTGCCATGCCAGCAGAACTCTGCTGGCTTTATTACGAGCTATAGTACGGCTCTGCAGTGTCTTGCTGGCGTGGTGGTGGCAGAGAGGGAAGACTGCCAGGACCCATCCCCTCTAGGACGTCCTCCTCGATGGAAGAGGTGAGTGGGCATCCAAAATGGGGTGAGGGGGTCTGAGGTGTGTTTGGGTGTGTGTGTGTGTGTGTGTGTTTACGGAGGGAGTGCTGAATGAGTGCGTGTCTGCGAGTGTATGTGTATGTGTGTGTGCATGTATGTGCGCATGTATGGGGGTGTCTGTATGGATTAATGTGAATGAGTGGGTATGTCTGAGTGCATGTATGCGTACGGTGAATGGGTGTGTATGTGAACCCATGCGTGCATGATGGGGAGGGGGGTGCCTGTGAGTGTATGGATCGGTGGGGGGATGTGTGCATATGTGGTGATGTGTGTGCTGGTGACAGGAATGAAGATACCTGTTGCCTAGTGCATGACCGCCAGGCTTTCATGCCGGGGTGACCGCCACAGAAAGCCTGGCGGCGTGCAACCTCGTAATCCGGATGGCGGCCTGAGGCTCACTCTTCCCTCCGGAAGCGTGAGACTTCACCCTCTGCACCCGATGCCCCCGGTTCGAGCTCCAGAGAACCAACACCACAGGGAGGACTCCCCGGAGACTGTGACCTCGTGAGAAGCCCGAGACAACCCCCCTGGACCCCCAAAGCAACGCATGCAGAGAGAATCCAGAGGCTCCCCCTGACCATGACTGCCTGTAACAAGGAACCCGACACCTGGACGAAGCACTGCACCCGCAGCCCCCAAGACCAGAAGGAACCGAACCTCAGTGCAGGAGTGACCCCCAGGCGACCCTCTGCCTAGCCCAGTTGGTGGCTAGCCCGAGAAGCCCCCCTGTGCCCTGACTGCACTACTAGAGTGACTCCTGGGTCCCTCATTGAATCCTATACAAAACCTGACGCCTTTTTGCACAATGCACCCGGCTGCCCATGGGTCGCTGAGGGTGTGTTTTGTGTGCCTACTTGTGTCTCCCCCAATGCTCTACAAAACCCCCTTGGTCTGCCCTCCGAAGATGCAGGTACTAACCTGTAGGCAGACCGGACCCGGAACACTCCTGTTCTTCCTAGGCGCCTATGTGTTTTGGGCACCTCTTTGATCCCTGCACCTCACCGGCCCTGAGCTGCTGGTATGGTAACTTTGGGGTTGCCTTGAACACCGAACGGTGGGCTGTCTATGCCCAGGAACTTAGACTTGTAAGTGTCTTACTTACCTGACAAACTAACCATTACTTTCCTCCCCCAGGAACTGTTGATTCTTTTCACAGTGTCCACTTTTAAAATACCTTATTGCCATTTTTACTAAAACTGTGTATGTTATTGCTCTAATTCAAAGTTCCTAACTTACCTGTGTGGAGTACCTTGCATTTTATGTATTTACTTCAAATTTTGAATCTTGTGGTTCTAAAATAAATTAAGAAACAATATTTTTCTATAGAAAAACAATTGGCCTGGAGTTAGGTCTTTGAGTGTGTGTTCCTCATTTATTGCCTGTGTGTGTACAACAAATGCTTAACACTACCATCTAATAAGCCTACTGCTCGACCACACTACCACAAAATAGAGCATTCGAATTATCTAATTTTGCCACTATCTTACCTCTAAGGGGAACCCTTGGACTCTGTGCACACTATCCCTTACTTTGAGATAGTATATACAGAACCAACTTCCTACACACTTATTTAAGGCAATATGGCACATTCTTGTCCTTTACCCTGTGCTGACTCACAATGGGCTGCCTAGCACCAATGCAGGCAGAATTGCTTTTGTGCAGGATGGGACACCTTCCTGCATAAATACAATCCTTGGATCCACATTTCTCTTTTTATGTGTACGTCAGAATGCAGCACATATACAAAGAGGAAATAATGAGGAGAAATAAAGATATTTCTCCTTGTTACACCTCCCAGAGAAGATGTATCTTTTTGGTGCATTCCCAGGTCTACCTGTTCTGGTAAATCTGGGAATGCATCAAAAACATAGTAGTTGCGTGGGAACATCCACACAGTGCCAATGGAGCACCTTCTTAGGCCAGAGTAAGGCAATGCAGAGATTTGTGGTGCGTTGCCTTACTTTAGATTTATGGAGCCACGCAAAGTGGCCTTGTGTGGCTTCATAAATCTCATTTGAGGTTTGTCCCATGTTAGATATACATTGTGAGGTGTACATGCAAAGCAAACCATTTCATAAGTATGACCCTAAGGGCCATATTTATACTTTTTGACGCAAAACTGCGCTAACGCAGTTTAGCGTCAAAAAATTTAGCGCCGTCTAACGCCATTCTGAAGCGCCATGCGGGCGCCGTATTTATTGAATGGCGTTAGCCGGCGCTACCAGACCGGCGCTGCCTGGTGTGCGTGGAAAAAAACCACGTACACCAGACAGCGCCGGCGTAGGGGGAAAATGGCGTATGGGCGTCTTAAAATGGGGCAAGTCAGGTTGCGTCGAAAAAATCGTCTTAACCCGACTTGCGCCATTTTTTAACGACGCCCATCCCCCATCAACATGACTCCTATCATTGTAAAGATAGGAGTCATGCCCCCTTGCCCAATGGCCATGCCCAGGGGACTTCTGTCCCCTGGGCATGGTCATTGGGCATAGTGGCATGTAGGGGGGCACAAATCAGGCCCCCCTATGCCACAAAAAAAAAAAAAAATACTTACCTGAACTTACCTTAATGTCCATGGGATGGGTCCCTCCGTCCTTGGGTGTTCTCCTGGGGTGGGCAAGGGTGGCAGGGGGGGTCCCTGGGGGCAGGGGAGGGCACTCTGGGCTCATTTTGAGCCCACTTGTCCCTTAACGCCATGCCTGACCCAGGCGTTAAAAAGCGGCGCAAATGCGCCGTTTTTGGCCACGCCCACTCCCGGGCGTCATTTTTGCCCGGGAGTATAAATACCACGTAAAGGCCTGGGAGTCATTTTTTAAGACGGGAACGCCTCCCTTGCATATCATTAACGCAAGGAAGGGGTTCACGCTAAAAAATGACGCACACTCCGGGCACTTTGGCGCCCGAAGCGTCTAACGCCATAGTATAAATATGGCGTTAGTTGGCGTTAGTTTAGCGTCGAATTTGGGTCGAAAAAAACGACGCAAATTCGGCGCAACCAGAGTATAAATACGGCCCTAAGTCCGAACATAGGAATCTTCACTGTGACCTTGACCAGCAGTTCCTTAATGAGAATACTTCTACCTCAAACACCACCAGCTGCATTGCCCTGATGAACAGTTTTTCTTGATTTTTTTTAAGTCCAAAGGTAAGCAGAGACCAGGCCAAATCCACGTTGTGCTTCTGAACCACACTGCATTGTGGTCAGACACAATGTTCGACTTTGCCCCAGCCTTGCCTGACTAGATGTCCATGGTTGCCGCTTTGAGCTTTTGGGTGCTAGCTTTTGCCTTAAATTTGACAAATTCTTAACACTGGTTCGACTGATTGGATCTTTTTTCATTTTGTTGTAAAAAAATGAATTAAAATGTACTCCATGTTTCTATAATGGTGTGGGATTTTTCTTGCGTTGTGTTTTCACTTTATTACCTTCTGAGGTGCTACATAAATACTTTACACATTGCTTTTAAGTTGAGCCTTACTGCGTTTGTGCCAAACTACCATAGGTTTAGCACAGGTTAATTTATTGACGTTTCATGTATCAGTCTGACAGGTTGAATCAAAAGTGCTAAACAGAACCAGAACCAACAACCCAATTTCTCGTGAAGTCTGTCAATCTTGCCTTGCAAATCTTCAGTAATCACTATATTTGGTATTTAATTTTCCTTAATCATGTCATAATGGACCTTCCCCATCTAAGCCAAGCGGTCAGGTGAGGCTCTCCGTGACCACCTTATGGCTCCTTACATTGTTTTCCACAATGCAAGGACCAATCCATGTCCTGTAATGACAGCAGCAACTTATTTTTCTCAGTTGCTGCCTGCCAATCGAGCAGGTGGATGAAAGCTGATAGAAATCCTGCATCCAGGTAATGGCCACAGCAACTGATTTTTCTCTGTTGCTGCCTGCCCATCAAGCAGGTGGATGAAAGGTGATAAAATCCCTTCATACAGTAGATTTGGATGTTTAAACGTACTTTAGGGAAGGTCTATAAATCCATATTCATGGACCTGTTGCAGCCTAATAGTCAAGCTGTTTTAAACATTTTAACTCCTTCCAGCCCACCCTCAGCATTTCTTAATGGATAATTACTCAAAGAATACTAAACCAATTTATGATAGCTTTCAGGTCAAGTTTGGTGTAATTCCATTCAGCATAATTGCCCCTAGTGGAGACCCCTAACGAGAAATACGTGGCAAAGTTACCTTTTTGAAAGCCCCTTTTTAATATATAACTACTTAATATTTTATCTCTACTTACCTGAGGGAATGTAAAGGTGGATGAGGTACTGTCAGAAAATGTAATGGCTAGGATGATTTAATGCAGGCAATACAGTGAGAAGGCAATGGTGGGCTAGCAATACATTGGGGTGCACCACAAAGACTAAAGTGCTCACATGTATGCCTCACCCAACCATATGAATCAGCAGGTACTCGAAGGCGGGGCGACTAGGCCAGGGCTGCAGCAGTCACTCTCCCATTTGGCCCCTGTAGCTCCAAGTCTGAAACCTGAAAACAAGCCTCTGCCAGACTAACTTACAGTCACTGAAACGCCTATTTTCCTTTGATAATGAGAAAGATTAACAGTTGCCTCCCATCTCAGGACCTAGTGTTTGCCTTCAGAAGTCCCAAATCCCAAAAATATATGCCAGTGCCATCATGCCAATTGCTGGCAGCCACCTGCTCAAGATAAGCACTGCTTGTACGGTGCATTACCATCTCAAAGATTAATAAAATCACATCCCACCCTCTTTTTTCTCCTCCGTCTTCTCTACCTATGCAGATGTCACTGGAACCCCTCGTCTTCTCAGCTGTGCCCATGACTTTTGTGAAAAAACAAAATACATGGGTTCCACCAGGGCGAAAGGGCCATGCCTTACATGCCTATTAAAACATAACCAAATGGCCCAATTCAAGCTCGACATCCTCAAACCATAAAATAGTTCAACCTGCATAAGATTTTAAATTAGTAGTTCATGATACTGACCCCAAGTAAAATGTTGCTGCAGATAATCACCCAATATATTGGGTAGGTATCAGGTGTGACCTGTGTAAGAATGGGCATACTTCACATACAATTTGTATGCTAAATCTCAAATAATGTGCGCAATGCACATAATTATCATGAAAATTACACATTCTGCATGCAGTAAATATTTGCATTTCTGCCCACTCCCACTCTTGACATAGACTCTGCTGCCTACGTGATTGCTATGATTGTTTCCACTCCCTGAAACCTTTCGCTAAAAGTTGCAGTTTATTATTTAGGACGATGCTTCAATGTTCCTCACTATATCTGTTCGATGTCCAATACAATTACAACCGCGTGAAACCTTTCTGTAAAAACTTTTCTTTATTAACAGACTGTGATAATATTCTATAATTTAGTTGTTTAAAACAGCCTCCCATTTTACAATGAAAACATTAAAAAATATTTTAATTTGTTTTGGCTAAATTCGAAAATCATTGACACTTATTTGTATTTATTTTCTTATTTTTTACCAGCAGAATGCACGGGATATTGTTGAAGAATAACATGAGCTGTCCACGCTGATGTGAATTACGCCACAAGAAAACGTACAAAGAAAAAGATAAATGAAAAGAGTAGCACTATAGAAACAGCTAGTTTAGACTTTACAATATCGTATGGAGGAATGATCCTGTTCATCGTCAGGGAAGCAGAATTCTATGAAAACAGGGAACAGGGTCGAAGAAATGCCAATCAAGAAATCTGAAATATTCCTCTTTCCCAGTTCGCGCTGAAAGTGTCTACATTGTGCATGGAACTGTGGAAACAACTGCAGGTGGGGAATTGGGAAGCCGTAGTAGGTAGGGGGCAAGATCGGGGGGAGCAGCTGACGTATAGTGGTGAGGGATTACATTGGAGGAAAATAGCGGGAAGAAGCATGGCACCCACTCTTTGTGACCTTGACTGCAGCAATCGTCCTCACACAAAACGAGGAGTGGGGGCGCTGATTACGTCTAACAGGGGAGCCTGTCAATATACTCAGCGAAATTTGACCTTCACTGTTCAGGGGATAAGGTATCATCCCTGGGTTTCTCCCCTAGGGCAGGCCACAACTCATCTCAGACTTCTGCTATCAGATGCTTGCGAATTCCTAAGGTTTCTTCCTAATAGAGGACGTTACTTTACCTCGTGGGGCAAGCCAAATGCTGAACACCAGGGCGTAAAAAGGGGAAGACATGTGACTCCTATTTGCATGTAATCGCTCCCTTCTGCACGAAGAGGCCGTGATCTAAGAATCGTACAGCTGCTCTGCGCGTTTTCCAGTCCCGGAAAAGTCCTAGTGCAGAATCTTCCCATTTGAGTTGTAAGGCTAACAGTACAAGTGGATAATCTAAGAAACACATAGGGCCATATTTATACTTTTTGACGCAAAACTGCGCTAACGCAGTTTTGCGTCAAAAAAATTAGCGCCGGCTAACGCCATTCTGAAGCGCCATGCGGGCGCCGTATTTAATCAATGACGTTAGCCGGCGTTAGCCGCCGGCGCTGCCTGGTGTGCGTGGAAAAAAACGACGTACACCAGGCAGGTCCGGGGTAGGGGGATATGGAGCTTGGGCGCCAAAAAATGGGGCAAGTCAGGCTGAGGCAAATTTTTCGCCTCAACCCGATTTGTGCTATTTTTTCCGACTCCCAACCCCCATAGAAATGACTCCTGTCTTAGCAAAGACAGGAGTCATGCCCCCTTGCCCAATGGCCATGCCCAGGGGACTTCTGTCCCCTGGGCATGGTCATTGGGCATAGTGGCATGTAGGGGGGCACAAATCAGGCCCCCCTATGCCACAAAAATAAAAAATAAAAAATACCTACCTGAACTTACCTTAATGTCCCTGGGATGGGTCCCTCCAGCCTTGGGTGTCCTCCTGGGGTGGGCAAGGGTGACAGGGGGTGTCCCTGGGGGCATGGGAGGGCACCTCTGGGCTCTTTCAGAGCCAACAGGTCCCTTAACGCCTGCCTTTTCCAGGCGCTAAAAAACAGCCGTACGTCATATTTTTTGACCCGCCCACTCCCGGGCGTGAATTTTGCCCGGGAGTGTAAATACGGCGCACATGCCTCGGAGTCAATTTTTTAGATGGGAACGCCTACCTTGCATATCATTAACGCAAAGTAGGTGTCCACGCAAAAAAATGACGCAAACTCCATGGACTTTGGAGCTAGACGCGTCTAATGCCAAAGTGTAAATATGGAGTTAGTTTTGCGTAGGAATTGCGTAAAAAAAAACAACGCAATTCCGGCGCAAACAGAGTATAAATATGCCCCATAGTCCCAATAAGAAGAGATTTATGGGCAGGTTCAGAGCATAGATGGAAGTCAGCATCCTCAAGAGAACAGTGGGGACAAGTGGCAGTAACTCACAGGAAAACGTAATGACACTGGTGGATGTGAGATAAGCGCGAAATTAAGTGAAGTACTGGATCAGTCTTCGCATTTTGAGAAATGGTATAAGGATAGTGCAGGCCTCTTTCCCACTCTTCCTTATGAAAGGCCCTTCCAAAACACCATCACAGATATAGCAGAGATGTTGATGGGAGGGGAGGAGAGCTGGACTGTGATTTATATAACCAAGTGATGTGATGTCATGATGTATCCACCATGTAAGGCGTTTGAGTTAGCTGATGTACAACCGGTTCTGCATATCTAGTCGCCCTACTGGTGTGCAGAATGTGGGAAAAGTCTCGAAAGGACCAAAGAAGCACAAGCCTGGAACAAATCCCCCAGTGTGTCAGGTCCTGCTGCTCCCCAGCATGTGAGACTTCTGATCAAGAATGGAATGTTGTGCATAATGAGACAGGCTTCCTGTGACCAGCCGAAGCCAAACCAGCACCAAAGCGGCAATCAAAGTAGTCCGGACGAAGCCCACTCAATTAGAAGAGTATTAATTCCTACGAAATGACTGCATGGAAGCAACTTAAAGATAGGGGCGAACAATATGTTTCTATGAACATGCCTCAAGTTATCTTTCATTTACTTCCTACTGTCTAAAAGGGCAGAATAGGGACTGCATGAAAAATATTTAATTGAATAGGTGTAGCCTGGTGAAACATGACAATATTTGATAAATATCTATAAAAGCATATTTAAGATTTCGATAAAGCATGTTGTTGATCATTTGATAATAACAAAAATGTGCGTGCGGACTGAGGGGTATGAAAGCAACATCTTGCACATTACATATAGAACTCTAACTTCTGAGTAAAGTGACTGCTTCATCGCCTTTGGTCCTCTTCTCTCAGTGGGATCTGCTCCTGTGACAGGGAAGTACTTGTGGTGGGTCTGTTGACTGATTCTGTTCTCATGGTCTGTTACAGTGACAGAGCAAAGGAAACTGGATTGTGCTACTCTACGAAAGGGGATCTAGATGCAACTGATGAATTTCTTGTTTGGAAAGATAAGTGAATACATGCTTGGACTGCAATTTCTAAGTTGGTAAGTGCTTTAAGGGCCAGGCCACTTATATATTTAACTGAAATATCAGATTGCACCATGAACATATGCCTTTTAATGGCTTTATATGTAGCTGAAAATTGGATTTTATTTGGTTAGCTATGTAGCCTACAGTATGTCATGTTGCTATGGTAAGCTAATATTGAAAAATGTAACACAGTGTCTGTGATATTGTCCCGCAGCAGCAATTTAAGGTTAGAATATAGAATATAGATTCATAGCTAGGTTAGGAATGTTTGTGTTAGGAAGTTAAGCACTTGTAGCTAAGGCTGTGGTTAGGTGACAGCATATAAAAAAGGCTTTTGAAATTAGTGAATATTTAAAAGATACTACAAGACTGCACCTGATTTATTTTTACCACCTCATCTTACAATTTTGTCAACGAGTAGGCAGGACTATTTTAATTTAAGAAACACCAGTGTGAAGAAGTGAGTTCCCCAGTCCCAAAGCAAGCCTTCCGATGCAAGGGTTTGTCCCTGGGGCTTTGGTAATGAAGAAGCCAGAAGATAACCCTGAAGAATAATTGAGGGATGTAATTCAATCTTGAAAAATAATTGAGGGATGTAACTTAGTAGAATTCAGAAAAAAATTGCTGGACAGAAATATGACCTGCCAACTATACTAAAGTTTCCTTGAGAGAAGCAAGAGCAAAGGCTCATACTGTGAAAATGGAAAATGGAAGTTCAAAAACAATGAAGTAGGTGCGACAAATGTGGTCTACAGTTCCTGCATACAGGAAAGTGTCTGGCCATGGGACAAGCATGTTCAGAATGTGGAAAAAGTAATAATTCCGCAAGTGTCTGTAGATTCAGAACAGAAATTCTGAAAAAGAAAGATACAAAAGTATGGAGGAAACATGATAAAAAATAATGATAAGTACATAGGAAAAAATGCAGATTGTGATGAGAAGTCAGCATAAGACTTTTCAGACAAAGATAGTTATTTAGAAAGACTATTTATGATGCAGGATAACAGTGTGCATTTTGGGAAAAAATATGTTTAATACAAAGATATCATACAAAGAAAATGACCATAGTTGATATTCTAATAAGTGATCGCAAAGCACCCTTTGCTATGGATAGTGGAGCAATATGTAATATATTATGTGCTTCTGAGTATGAGAAAATGCCAAAAAACCTGTACAGACCCCATCCTCTGTGAACAGTTTCAGTAGGGAGCCTATCGCCCTGTTGATAATAAAGTACAAGTTACAGAAACACTAAGAAGTTCTGTGGTCCTTGTTTATTGGGCTATGTAACTGTACAACTCATGGGTTTGATTGCAATATCAGTTTTACAATAGAATGAAAAAGCTAATTTTAGCAAAATTTCGAAATTTATTTCAGAATATACATAAAGTGAAAGGTAAGCTTGTTACTTTACATAATGATGAGTCAGATAAAACAGTAGCACAGATACATTTACATGTTAAAGTAGAAGGGGAAATAATTTCTTTACTAAAGCAAAATATTATCGAGCCAATGGTTGGCCGCACTCCCTGGTTTTCAACAATAGTTGTGGTTCCAAAGAAGAATACAGACAAAATCAGGATGTCTGTTGACATGAGAGTTCCTAACACAGATGTCGAGAAGGAAAGACATTTGGATAATATAAGTAATCTGAATGGTGCTGCAGTGTTTTCAATGTTAGATTTATTGCAAGGGTCACCATCAGTTGGAACTTGAAGAACAATCACAATACATAAGATTTTCTACTCGCTTAAGGTTATTTTGACATAAAAAGTTGAATTTTGGAATTTGTTCGGCTGCCAAAATATTCTTGGAAATAATAAAGAATATTATCAGACCAGTTCAAAATTGCATGAGCTACACTGATGATATTTAGATTTTTGGAAAAATTCAAGACAAACATGAGTGTTAAGTGAGGCTAGTCTCCCTTTAAATGCAGAAAAATGTGCAGCAGTTGAGGCAGAATTTACATGTTATGGTCATATTTTTAAAAAAGAAGGAATGTGTGCAGAACTGAACACTCAACATCCAAAGGAACCATCAGAGTTACATACATTTCTGGGTATAGCCAATTATTGTTCAAGGTATGTTAAGATTATTCCCACTATAAGTGTGCTGCTCTGCTACATGAGGTAACAAATACACAAAATACATTTGAGTGGAATGAAGAATGTGAGATGTCATTTTCAAAAATTAAAAAATACATTTCTTCTGCAATTTACTTATCATACTTTGATCATACACTTTCTGCAAAACTGCTGGTGGATGCAGGTTCTGTAAGGATAAGGGCAATACTGGTGAGAAATAAACCCAAAAGAAAAAATTCAAATATGTAATATCTAAAGTTAGCAGACATCTTTCTGAAATTGAAAGGAAATATTCTAAGCCAGAGAAAGAAATCTTGGCAGTTGTTTGGGCTTGTGAAAATGACTGTAGGTTTTAATATGGAAAACCTCTTGTAAAAGTTACTGATTATCAAGCACTGTTGACAATATTTGGTAATCGGAAAGGGAAAGTGCCACCACGTGTTGAGAGCAGGAGTATGAAATTATTGGACTATGATTTTAAAATTGTACATACACCAGGAAAAGACTTCAATCCTCTAGACTTCTTATTGAGACATCCTATTTCAATTTGTGAAAAACCGAAATCATTAGCAGAAGAATATATTGGTTTCCTAATAAATACTTTAACTCCTGAAACAATTTCAGAGAGAAAAGCTAATAGAAGCTTCATTGGTGGATCCAACATTAAAGAAGTTAAAAATATATTTTCTATGAACAGATGGAGATATGACACACACACCTTCAGAAATCAACAAGAAAAGCTTATTAGTTTTTAAAAAATGTAGATAATAAACTTGCAGTTGCTTCATCTGGCATTTTGTTGCAAGGGACAAGAATTCTAGTACCCATTCCATTACAAAAAAGCATAATTGACATTGTGAATGAAAGTCACAGATGAATAACTGCTACAAATAATTTCCTGAAGGACAAAGTGTGGTTTCCTGGATGTGATGCTCATGTTGAAGAAATCATTTAAACCTGTCATCTTGTCAATACATGACAAAGAAAACATGTAGTGCAGAACTTAGAATGTTGAAACCGCCAAAGGCAGTTTGGATGACTTTAGCAGCAGATCTTTATGGGCTGATGGATTCTGGGCATTATTTATTTGATGTTATGGATGAATATTCTAGATTCCTGTTAGTGAAACAGGTTGTGTGAACTTCTGGTTCTTTTATACTTCTGATTATAGATGAGATATAGTCAACTTGGGACATACCAGCTGTGCTTAAGACTGATAATTGTCCACTATTTAATAGTAAGGAGTTTAAGGAGTTTAAAAGGTTCTTGAATTAAATGGGTGTAGTTCATAAGAAATGACTCCACACTGGTCACAAGCAAGAGGTATAATCGAATAGTTTATGGGTGTTATGAAAAACAGTGCAGAGAGTAGAACTGACACATGAAATTGAATCAAGCTTCATGCCAAGTATTAGAGATTATACACACACTATCCATGGCTCCAACAGGAAATGTCCATCAGAACTAATATTTGGACAAAGAAGACAAAGTTGGCAACCACAGTTGTCTGCTAGGGCTCCAGATTGTTATGAAGAAGTTGTAAAACAAGATGCATTAGCAAAGAAATGGATAAAACCATATGATGATAGAGGAAGACAAGCTGGACAACAAATTTATCACATAGGGGATGTGGTCTTAGCCAAGCAGTTACAAACAAATAAATCGGAGAGTTTTATTATCCAAATCCTTTGCCTGTAATAAAAACTAAAAGGATCAGTGATTTCTGCACAAAGTAAAGAAAGAATTCTAACTAGAACTCTTCATATTTTAGAAACTTTAAACAGCCAAAGAAAGGGCCAAATGTGTTGATCCCAATGTTATTGAAGAAAGAGTGAATGAAAACGGTTATAACTTAAATTACATAAGTGTGGAAACTGACACACAAGTAACATAAAAAGTGCCCATCTTTTCAGACTGAACTACTTTTGCAACCACATGGTTGAGAAATAAGTGATAGTAATGGTTTTAGCAGGAACTCAGTCAAGAACACCAAGAAACCTCAAAGAGTAATTGAACAGTGCTATATATTTGATGACGTTTCTTTGTTATTTATATATTTATTTATCTAATTCTTTTTATTTTTTACATGTATTCTTTTATGTGTAAAAGAGGGGGGGGAAATGTGATTTTGTTGCTTAGGTGGTACTTTAAGGTAGAACATAGACTATAGAATGGTCCTGAGGTTAGTGATGTTTGCGGTAGAAAGACAGTTATAGTCAAGGCTGTGATAAGGTGACAGTATATAAAAGAGGCTGTTGAAATAAACATATATTCAAAGGATACTACAAGATTGCACCTCATTTCTACTTATCGCCTAATTTTACTGTGTCAAAGATGGCATGCTGTAAAAATTTAAATTTGTCTACCCGATAACTGTATTCAGAATGATTATATTTATCAGTCTAACAGATGTTTGTAAACAAATGTGCAGGAAAAACGATATGCACCTCAAAAGCCTAGTCATCATTTGTTGGTCTGCAGTTGATTAGGGAAGTGACGACATAGCAAAATTCAAACTACGTAAGGTATTCAATCATTACCATCCCATAATTCCTAAATCAAATGCTTTGTGAGAAATAACTAACACTTCAGAGTTAGTGACAAATAATTACATAGGATGTAAATGATAATGTACCCCCAAATGCACATTGTAAGGATATTGCATCTCAGCAAGGAGTTTTGTGAACATAAATCTTTTATGACATCACAGGACTCTGATGTAACTTTCAATACCCTTTGTGATCCACACCTGGGGATGCATTGCTCTATGTAATAGGTAGAGCCAGAGCTGAGCGGTGAAAATGTTTGCTATGTTAATTACAACAATCCAAGTAAAATATGATAAAGTAGCTTCAAAATGTAAAAAGTGATTTTCTTTAATATGTGAAGCTTTGACATTTATACGTCACATTTTAGCACTGCACTGAAAAGTAAAATTATAGTTTTTAGACATAAGCCATTGGTGCACTGAGAAGCAGGAAAATTGTCATGTAAACCCTCTATATGACCCATTTTATTATAAACCAACATTATAGTCTATTAAATCAACCACAATCAATGTATGTACAACTGGTATTCTGAACTCTCATATTTGAAAGTGCGTTCATATTTCGTAGAGAAGAAAAAAGAGTTTGTTCAATTAAAATATTTGCCTAATATTATAAAATGTAATCAGGGGAGTGTTAACTGAACCTGAAGGCATCAGTGTGCTTTATTTGAGCACCAGTTACAATACATAAGGTCACATGCACTGTTTATAGGCACGAGGATTAAGTGATTTGCCCAGAATCACAGGATGTTGATCCGACACTGAGACTCAAACCTGCTTCCGCAGTTCCAAAGTGGGCAGGACTGTCCGTAATGCCACATCCTGGTTGGTGGGAGGGTGGACCACAGAAGCCACACAAAAGCTCAACTAACATTCAAATTGTGGTTCGAATACAACCTCAAACTGAGCCAGGCTTCAAGCTTGAGTTTGCCCCAGGCTTTCAGTCGCTCGCCCACCTCTGATAATAGGTGGATCTTCCTACTTGAAGAACCTCTTTAGAGATCCCATTAGTTATCCTAATGTTGCAGTAGTTCATCTAGTTCTTTTTTTATTAGTATTCAGAGACTTGCAGTTAGGATGTTGATGTTTAAAAAACAAGACTACATCTGTAGCAGGAAAAGTGGGGAAAACAAGGAGGAATGACCACATCAACTAGGACCATTCCTAAGGTGTCCAGAGCTGAAGTGACCCCCTCCTTTCAAAATCCTCCCTCTTGGTTTGGAGGACAGGGACTAATAGTGTTAGGTCTGTACCCCCCCCCCCCAAGGGAGTGGACACCGGAAGGGTGTAGTCACCTTCAGGGACAGTAGCCATTGGCTACTGCCCTTTGACCCCTGTCACACCCATGAATCCAGGATTTAAGGGCTCCCCTGAACCTAGCTCAGATTCCTGGTGACCTCAAGAAGAATACAAGAAGAAAGAAGAAGGACTGAGAAGCTGACACCCGGCAAAGAAGACTAAGGACACCAACTGACTTGGCCCCAGTCCTACAGGCCTGTCTCCAGCTTCTGAAACCCTGCAACAAGAAGGCAACTCATTCTGCAGGACCAGCGACATCTTAAAAGCCTCAAGAGGACTGCCTGCACCCGCAGAGGACCAAGATCTCCTGTGGACAGTGGCCCTGTCCAAAGAGAAACACCAGTAAAGGATACCAGAACCATCTCAGATCCATGAGTCCTACCCACTCTGGACCCGACGCCTACGGCCCGTGTCCATGTAGCTCAACCAACTGAAGTTGGTCCCCAGGTAATTCTGACCTAGTGTCCACCCTGGGTTGACCCCTGCTGTCCAACACGATGACGCCTGCAGCCTAAACCCGGAGAACCCCCCTGACTGCAAGAGAACCAAATGAATATACCCGATGCCCAAAGGTACCTCTGCACCTGCAGCCCCCTGGCCTTAGGAAGTCAGACCACCAGTCCAGCAACATCCAGCAGGTGATCCTCCTCCTTGTCCAGCCTTTGACTTTCCAGAACTGACCCCATGGACTTAGCCTGCAGCATCTTTGTTACCCCCGGACCCCACTATTGGAAAGCATTGGGATTCCGATGCTGTGTTGCACCCTGCACACGACCGCCCCTGCGCCACTGAGGGTGTGTGTTGGGTACTGACCTATGGTCCCTCCAGTGCTCCTCTAAACCCCACAGGTCTGCCCATAAAAGACTTGGGTACTTACCTGCAAGCAGGCCTCATTCCAAGTACCCCCAGTAGGAGCCCATGTTAAAACTACATCAACTTTGACCTCTGCACCGGCCGGACCCGTATTGCTGGTGGTGGGCTTAACTTGATCCCCACCCTGTGGACATCCTAACCCCTGGAGACTGGAACTGTAAGTCTTGTACTTATCTTGAAACTGTGCTAACTTTTCTCACTCCCAGACGTATGTTTGAAAATTGCAGTGTCAACTTTTCAAACAGATATTTGCTATTTATTTTCGAAAACCGATTAGTTTGCCAAATGGAAACAAATTGGTGTTGATACATATGTCTGATACTTACTTACAAATGCATTTACCTGCAAACTGAATCTTATGGATCCTGAAATAACGTAACAAAATATATTTTTGCTATATAAAAACCATTGGCCTGCAGTTAGTCATTGAGTGTGTGCTTCCTTTATTGCATGTGTGTACAACAGATGCTTTGCACTAGCCTCTGATAAGCCTAACTGCTCGACCACACTACCACAAACGAGAGTATTAGTGTTATCTACTTTATCCTCTGCTAAGCCTCTGGGGAACTCATGGACTCTATGCACACTATGGCCCTCATTACAACCCTGGCGGTCGGTGATAAAGCAGTGGTAATACGGCCAACAGGCCGGCGATAAAAAAAACTGGAATTTTGACCACAGTGGAAACCACCAACACAGACAGACACTTTAACACCCCGACCGCCACGGCGGTAGCAACAAGCACCGTGGCGGTAACTGCCAACAGCCAGACGGAAGACAATGTACCGCCCACTGCATTACAAGACACCAATCCGCCACCTTTTCCAGGGCGATACCAACGCCATCAAAAGCACAGCGGAAACAATACAACGAAGGGAAACAACTCACCTCTCGACACTCAAGAAAGAACCACAACACCATGGAGCCCGAACTGCAGATCTTCCCCATGCTGGTGTACGTCCTCCTACACCAGGAACATGAACAGCGGCGAAGACGACCACAGTGAGTTCCGCACCTAGCACACAAGGGAGGGGGGAGGAAAAAGAGAGTGACACACACGCGACACGCAACACCCCCACCCCCAACCCCAACACCATACACACAAACAGATGCAACAACATTACATATCCATCCCGTAACACTCAGGAATAACGCAAGGATAAAAGGATGTCAGTAAGGCCAGTGTGATAATATAAATTTAGATAAATACGGCCTTAAAGCACAAAACAGTATCTACAATATATACAAATGGAGGGACAATGCCCAGTCCAAAATGTCCGTGGCCCACAGGGCCATAACACATAGGCAAAGGCCACACTTGACTCCTGCCTCAATACGGAGAGAACACTTCTGGGGCATCAGGTTGAAAATACACAGACACCTCAGGGGGAAGGGGAGCGGGGGGCACCTCAGCCGGAAGATGGTACAACACCACTGCTCCTGGAGGGGGCTACATGCCCTCTGCTTGGCCCTGGGGAGTGAAAAGCCACAGTCTCTCTAGTGGGTGGTTTGCCCACTGCTTGGTCCTGGGAGTGCAAGCCACAGTCTCTCAAGTGGGTGGTTTGCCCACTGCTTGGTCCTGGGGAGTGCAAAGCCACAGTCTCTCTAGTTGGTGGTTTGCCCACTGCTTGGTCCTGCAGAGTGCAAAGCCACAGTCTCTCAAGTGGGTGGTTTGCCCACTGCTTGGTCCTGGGGAGTGCAAGGCCAAAGTCTCTCTAGTGGGTGGTTTGCTAACTGCTTGGTCCTGGGGAGTGCAAAGCCATAGTCTCTCTAGTGGGTGGTTTGCCCACTGCTTGGTCCTGGGAGTGCAAAACCACTGTCTCTCTATTGGGTAGCTTCTCCACTGGTTCTGGAGGGGGCTTTGTGCCCAGTGTGCCTCATCCTGGCAAGGATGCAGTGAGTGGATGCCTTCTTCCACTGGTTCTGGAGGGGGCCTTGTGCCCAGCGATGCAGATCCTGAATGGTGTACGGTCACAGTCTCTCACCTGGGTGTCACACCTACAGTTGTTGCATGGGCCAGGATGCACTACAGCCCATGTAGGCACGACCGCACACTGCTCGCCGGTGGTGGTGCTGTCAGTGGTGGGGAGAGGCTCCAGCCCTTCCCCTGCAGCCTCGGACAGCTGCCCACTGGGGCTGTTGCTGCTGGCACTGGTGCAGGTGGCGGTGCAGTGCTGACGGCAGTGCAGGTGGCGGTGTTGTCAGTGGTAGGAGGAGGCTCCAGCCTTTCCCCTGCAGCCTCGGATGGCTGCCCACTGGGGCTGCTGCTGCTGGCAGTGGTGCAGGTGGCCGTGCAGGTAGCGGTTCTGACAGTGGCACAGGTGGCGATGCTGTCAGTGGTGGGAGAGGCTCCTGCCTTTCCCCTGCAGCCTCGGATGGCTGAAGTGCCATGGCTGGTGTTGTTTGCCTAGATGCAGCTCCAGCCCCAGGCACCAGATCCATCCTGCCTGTGGCGTCTGTCTCGTTTATATTGTCCTTGGCAGCTGGTGGTGCCTCCTTGCTTCTGCCAGCTGGTGTTCCCTTTCTGCCCTTGGCAGCTGGTGATGCCTCCTTGCTTCTGTCAGCTGGTGTTCCCTTCCTGGCCTCGCTAGCTGGTGGTGCCTCCTTGCTTATGCCAGCTGGTGTTCCCTTCCTGGCCTTGCTAGCTGGTGGTGCCTCCTTGCCCTTGGTAGCTGCTGGTGTTTCCTTGCCCTTGCTAGCCGGTGGTGCCTTCTTGCCCTTGCTAGCTGGTGGGCCCTTCTTGCTCTTGGCAGGTGATGCAAGCACCCTGGAAGTGCTGACGGGTGGCTCCTTGGAGCCTCTCACACCTGCAGTAGCTGAAGAAACTACAGTGGCCGTGGACTGGGTGGCTGAGGTGCTTGCCTGGGTTCTGCCCACCCTGGCCTGAGGTGAAGGACGGGGGAGGAGGGGCAGGGAATAGGTCAAGGGTGGAGAGGAAAAGCCTTTTAGGGACACTAGGGCTGGAAGTGGGTGAAGGTTTGGGAGTGGAAAAAGAGGGAGTGGTTGTTGGAGGTGTCTGTCTGCTGTGTTTAAGTGCAGGTGCAGGTGTATGTGCTGGATGCTGTCATGAGGTGGATGGCTGTTGAGTGTCTGAGTGCTTGCGTTTGTGTATTTGGGAGGAGGGGGCACAGACGCAGTGGGCTAGAACACAGGCGATGTGTGCATGGATGTGGGGGTGGTGACTGTCAGTGAGGGGCATGTAGTGTAGACGCTACTGGGAGGGAGGTGGACGAGGAGGAGGAGGGAGACACAGTGGAGGCAGTGGATGTTGGTGTGTCTGCATCTGGATGGTGCTTGTGTGAATGCCTGTGGGATGAAGTGTGGTGCTTTTGTTTGCCTGCGCCAATTCTGTGTGTTGATTTGGGTGCATGCTGGTCTGAAGGTGTGCTTGGGATAGGCAGGGCTTGAGGGGATTGGGACCGGGTAGAGGAAGTTGGAGGTGGGAGGCTAGAGACAGGGACAATGGCTGCCATCAGTGAGTTGTCCAGAGCCTGAAATGCTCTCTGTTGGGCCATCACACCAGAGTGAATTCCCTCCAGAGATGCATTTGTTTGTTGCAAATGCCCTATCAGACCCTGGATGGCATTCAGTATTGTTGAGTGCCAAACAGAGAGGGATCTCAGGAGGTCAATAGCCTCCTTACTGAGGGCAGCAGGGCTGACTGGGGCAGGGCCTGAGGTGCCTGGGGTGAAGGAGATGCCCACCCTCCTGGGTGAGCGGGCACGGGAAACACGCTGAGGGGCTGCTGGGAGGGCAGTGCTGGTACGGGGTGGCGGCTGTACCTGTAGTTGGGGTGGGAAAAGAGGTGTTCGCCACCGCCAGGGAGCTTCCATCGGAGGAGGTGTTGCTGTCAGAACTGTCCCCTCCAGTCTCCACCGTGGTGCTCCCCTTGCCCTTAGTCCCACTGGTGCCCTCACTGTTGGTGGATTTGGCCTCATGGGCCATGTGGGATGCAACTCCCTCTGTCGCCGGTGCCTCTGGTCCTCCGCCAGATGATGCACACAAGGACAGGGTGACAAAACAAAAAGGGGGGGAAGAGACAGAGGATACACTGGGTCAATGCCAGCAACAACACCACCGTTGGTATACACAACTCACAGGGTACACAACTCACAGGGAACAGCCCTATTCACTAGGCCATGCATTACCAGTTACAATGCTAGTCACCAGGTCATGGGGGACAATGCCTAATGCCAATAGCAGCACACTTGAAACCCACAGGACTCTGCCCAGTAGTAGATACACACTAGCATTATTGGTGTTGGAGTGTAACTGAGCCTGCCCATCATGGAACCTACCCTGCAATGTTCGTCCCACATCCCCCACCCAGATAACACCTCAATGTGCACAATTTCATGATTATGAAACTGTACTCACCCCCTTGTGGCTGCTGTGATGCCCTAAGCACCCATCCAACTCTGGATAGGCCATTGCCAGGATGCGGAACATCAGGGGGGTCAGGGTAAGATGGGCACCCCTTCCTCGCTGGAAGGCCATCCCCAGCTGGGCCTCCGCCGTCTTCCTTTCCCAGCGGTGCAGGTCCTCCCACCGTTTGCGACAGTGGGTGCTCCGTCTGTCAAAGACCACCAGGGTCTGCACCTCCTTGGTGATGGCACTCCAAATACTCTTTTCATGATGGGTGCTGACCTGCAGAAAAAGATACATAAGAAAAGGTATTAGTCATGCCGTTCGGCCTGTTACACTCATGGTCCACCATATCCCTCCCATCCACTTATGCACAGACATTGCCCACCAAACATGCAGCACTCTGCCCAGGACCCCTCAGCTCCCCCCTACATGAGGCTTACAAACACAGCACTCCATAAATCCATGCTCCACGCATCGTGCTCACAGTGTACTCACCTGTTGGTCTGCAGGACCATAAAGTAAAGGGTACTGGGGTAGGACCCATCCACCAGTCTCTTCAACTCCTCCAAAGTGAAGGCAGGGGCCTTTTCCCCAGACACTCGAGCCATGGTTGCTTCCAGACACAGGTCACAGCAGCACTTGCAGTATAGGTCCTCTCCTGTTGAAGGTCAGGTAGTAAGTGAGCGAACAGATAGAAAATGGCGGACACATCTGTGGCCGTGCGTACCGTCACTGCCGACATACATCACCATTTGCTCCTGGAACCCCTCGGCCCCAATGATAACCAATGAGGTGTTGCACGGCAGTCATCGACCACCTACCGCAACGGCGCACAACGTCAGGGGAATTACCTCATTTCCACTTGTCCCTCCAAACAGGTCAGGCGGCCACCCTTTCAGGAGGGAAGAGGCAATGGCACCTAACTGTGTCACAGCAGACATAGGCACATCAACGGACCTACACGTTCACATACTGTTTCTGTAAAAACATGCAAGGCATTTAAATCTGAGGATATCTATGAATATGCACATCTTCTCACTGTTTTTCACCCTAGGGTTCAACCGCTGAGGATGAATAGGAGATGGAGACATCCCCCCACTGTACAGACCCCTTGTGGACCTGGCGACAATGGAGGACAGGCACATTATCCTAACCTTACAAAAGCAATTAGGGGGTGCACCACTCCAAAACATCCAATGAGACACAGTAAGTACAGAAAGTCCAATACTATTGAGCAAATAATGATGCAGAGCTTGTATTAGTTTCTTCTCGAAGACTTTAATTGGTGTAAGAAGCTTGTTGCAACATAAGGTTCATGAAGAGGAGCAGCCAACGTGTTTCGCCCTATACAAATGGGCTTCTTCAGGGCTACAAAGTAGCATATAGCCATAAAAAAGTAAGGTAATATAATGGCATACATGAAATAACACGAACAGAAAATATTGACAAACAAGATATTACTTGACATACATGTAGCAAAAACACAACAGACAACAAAGTTACTTTATGAGAGTACAACAATATTACAAAAAGAAAAAATATATATAGACAATGTCTTAATCCAGACCAATATCAAGTCATGTACAGTTGACAGAACAAGCAAGGAGAAACGATCAAAAACGAGGGATCAGAGATGAAGTTCAAGAAGCACATCGTGAAAGAGTGTGCACGGGAACGTAGTGGAGTGAGTTCCTTATAAAGAACCAGTGCGCATAGCGTTATAGAGACTCGAAAGAGAGCATGCCTCAGCCAGTAAATCTGAAATCCCATTGGTGACCAAGAAATAACATAGAATAACAAAAGTTTATTCAGGTCAAAAAAACAACACACATACCAATGGTAGTACTCCAATTGAAGCAAAATTGTTGTTCACAATATGCAAATGGACAAAAGCATATGGAGATTCTAATAAAAAAAGAGAGAAAAGAAAAGGGAAGAAGGAACCCATGACAATGTATATGGTCGGGGGCAAGGGTCACTAATTTCAGAACAGATGAGCCGGGAATATTACGTTTATGTTGAATAAAGTATAAACAAAGAAAAGAGAAGAGAATAAAACATATATATAAAATATATAGATCAAGCAGAAAGTCAGCGACAACCTCGAGAGTAGATTTGAAAGGCGCTCGTAAGAAAAGGCTATCTCAGACTTACCTGGAAACAAGTATAGCAATTGGTTGCTGCGCGGCGAACCAGAAAGTCACAGAGGCAGGTGAACGGAAAAAGAGAGAGAGAGAGAGAGAGAGACGGGCCCGGCCGTATGCCGCCCGTCCAGCTGATTGTGTGAGTGCTCACTGTCCGAGTGTCCAAGATTTTAGAGAGGAGGACGCCGGATATTTAAAATCCCGCCGTAGACGGGAAAGCAAGTATAAACATAGACGACGGACTGTGTTCAGCAGTGGTCGTTCTAGAGTTGCTAGTTGTCATGTGCAGCGGCCATTTTGAAATGGGGAAAACGTGTGAAAAAAGGGAAGTACAAACCCGGTATTTTATAGCGAACTAGAGCAAAGGTTCAAATGATAAAAATTAAAATAAAAAATGTATCAAAAATATTGAAAGCATATAATGAGGTGCTAGAGGGAAAAGAGAAGGGATAAAGAGGAAGAGAGAAAAACAATGAAAAGCGGTGACAAACCCAAATATGGAAAGATACCGAGTGATAAACAAATAATAAGTAGAAGATCATGTACCAGGCCACAAGGGGTGAAAAAGTGATTGCAAAGTGTCATATGAAACAATAAGGAAGTATGCGGTACAAATGAGAGTACAGTCTTAAGTTATCATTGAAAAAACCTATTTGGATGATTGATTGAACAAATGATTGTGAAAAAACTCCAACCCAAATAGGCATAAAGAATACATTTGACATTTTTAAGTTAAAGCCCTAAGCAGGTAAGTAGAGAGAGACCTTACAAGATATATCATGAATCAAGTCAATACATTAAAAGTGACTCCAGCATGCAATAGTCACATAGACTGACTATAAAAAGGATCACTATGAAGAGACAATTTTGAATAAAAGACCCATACAGAGATCTCAAAGACCATGTCATTCAATAGTCAAATAGAAGTAATTGTGAAAAAAATGTTGTACACCGGAAGTATTATAAATAATAGTGAAATTCGTGGTCTGTATTGTGTCCCAACTCGACTGCTCGTCAACGGCATATCCAAGCTGCCTCCCTTTTACGTAATTGCAGCTCTCTATTTCCCCCTCTGGGATTTGGTGGGATATGGTCAATCCCTAGAAACCAAATCGAATCATCATGAGGGTGAGCCAGTGTCATATGTGATGACACTGGGTACCTGTTATCGTTATTCTTGATTGCACGTACATGCTCCTGTATTCTATGTTTAAGAGGTCTTATGGTGCTACCCACATATATTTTGTTACATGCGCACCTTAAAATATAAATCACAAATTTGGTGTTACAATTGATAAAACTCTTGATGGTATGAGTCCCTGTGTTATTATAGCAAAAGTTACTGGTTTTGTCCAGACCAAAGGCACACACACTACATTCACGACATGTATAAAAACCCGAGGGCTTTATGGAGAGCCATGTAGTTGTGTTAGGTACAGAAATATAACTAGGACAGAGATAGTCCCTCAATGTCCATCCTCTTCAGTAAGTGACCTTAGGTACCCTGGGGAGGAACCCTTTAAGTCCAGGCAGGTCGGTAAGCAAATGCCAATGGCGTTTAAGTATTTCAAAAATACCCTGACTGTGGACCGTGTATCTAGTCACAAAGGACAAATGTTCAATGTGTTTTTTGCTGTTTTTTCCCTTAGGTTCCCTTAGGTTCCCTTAGGTTTACAATCAGAGTATCCTTTCTTGTGATTGTGTGCAGCTGGGGGGGTGAAAGTAGTGAAGAGTTGACTTACCAGAGTCCAGTCCTCCTGCTACTCCTGCCAGGCCCTCAGGATACATGATTGCCAAGATTTGCTCCTCCCATGTTGTTAGTTGTGGGGGAGGAGGTGGGGGTCCACCGCCAGCCCTCTGTACAGCTATCTGGTGTCTTGCAACCACAGAACGCACCTTCCCTCGTAGGTCGTTCCACCTCTTCCTGATGTCATCCCTTGTTCTGGGGTGCGGTCCCACAGCGTTGACCCTGTCCACGACTCTCCGCCATAGCTCCATCTTCCTAGCAATGGACATCTGCTGCACTGTGCTCCAAATAGCTGTGGCTCTACCCGGATGATTTCCTCCACCATGACCCTTAGCTCCTCCTCTGAAAACCTGGGGTGGTATTGTGGTGCCATGGGAGTAGTGTGATTGGTGTGTGTGAGGGTGTGTGGGGTAATGTGTTGGGGTGTGTGCTGTGACGTGCGTGGATGGTGTATGGGTCATGTTGTTCTGTGGCTCCCTGCTCTGTGGGTGCTCCTGGCATGTCTCTCTCTCAGTTGTAAATTGGTTATAATAGTAAAGTGTTGTGGGCAATGTGGGTGTGTGTTTTATAGTGGTGTGGGTGTGGTGTGTGTATGTGTATGTGTGTCAGGTGTGTGTAGTTTGAATTGTCCAATGTGGTGTTGTTTTGTAGGTGTGTGTGTATTTTGAGCGCGGCGGTATGTACCGCCAATAATTTACTGCGGTTGAATGTCCGCTGCAGTGATTCGTGGGTCATAATGCTGTGGGTGTTTTTCTATTGGCGTGTGGGTTTTGGTACCGCCAGTTTATCACTGACCTTTGGGCTGGCGGACTTGTGTGTGTGTCTGTATAGTGGCAGATTTCTATGTGTGGGTCATAACACGTGTAGCGGTGTACCGCCGTGGTCGCGGTATGTTGGCGGCAGTCAGCATGGCGGTAAGCAGCACTTATCACTCATGTCATAATGAGGGCCTATATCTCATTTTGATATAGTATATATAGAGCCAGCTTCCTACAATGTAGTATAGTTGAATGTAAAATGGACAGTAGGATATTATGCGCTACAAACACTTAAAATCAGTGTGAGAGCTGTACCCCAATCTAAAGCGATTTTTGTAAGCCTACCTGCAGTATTGTGTTGCTGCTGCATTGTGAAATAAGAATGTACAGAGAGGCTTCTTGAATGCTTCAGGCAATGCCAGATAGACAGCCTGACCTGAAAATAATTTGGATATTGGGCACAGCAGATACCAGGCCACATCATCAAAAGAAATTCAGAAAGTGCCCACTCTTCGCACCTGCTGGTGTGTGTCAGCAGATGTAGAGAGGTAACAGAGGGAGGAAAAAGCAGTGGGAGGCCGAGTGCGCAAGCAGGTAACAAGAGACAAGAGTAAAAGGGAAAGGCGTTGAGAGGTAGAGCTCTTCTAAGCAGGATGCCACAAGGACATGCTTTGCTTGTTTTGCTGCTAGCAAATATGAAAGGATGTCCCCTTTCCACGTGTGAAGTTGTGGTCAGGAGTGTAGTGGAGCCATGAAACCCAACCACCAAAAGAGACTTAACAGGCGCAATTAGTTCACCAGTCCAATAATTACTTGTTATAAGTACCTACAGACATAATTGTATTGCACGTTCTAATGTCAGAATGGGCCTGGAATAAGAAAACTAAAGTGCAAGTGTTTATACACTTATTGCTGTCTCTCTACTTCTATACGTATAATTGTCCATAATGAGGGAAAACAAGATCACACGGAGAATGAATACAAACATTAACAAAAAGCAATAGGAAGATATGTTGACACAGAGCCGAAGAAAAACATTGTCCATTTATCGGTCTATATCAGTTTCAATCAGTTATGCTTCCATTAAACTGGTTTCCAATTATTTAGCTGTTTCGGGGTCCAGGGGATATGCCAGAGCCAGACCTATAGTCTGCAGTAGATGCAACATTACAATACATAAATGGTTCACATTTTTGCAAGACACATTCAAAATTCAACCATTAGGTCCTTTTCATGAGTAGAATTTGATGCATATATGGAGCAGAGCATTGTTTTTCGATTATAAGCACTAATACCTGAAGTATATTTGTATTAAGAATGTAGGATCTTATTTGGAGTTTGGCAGACAGGATACTTCAAAACCGGGGCTCTCCTATTTACTATAAGTGCCATAGGCTACAATGTGCTTGAAATAAGGCAGGTGGGATGTCTTCCATGTTTCTGACGCCATATCATGTCCTTCAAATTCTAAATAAGGCCAAAAGTTAGCTGTTTACCATATGTTATATCTGCAGCACTAGTTGTGCCACCCACACAAGTAACCCTGTAATCATGTCTCAGACCTGCCACTGCAGTGTCATTGTGTGTATTTTTACACTGTAAATTCGACTTGGCAAGTGTACCCACTTGCCAGGCCTAAACCTTCCCTTTTCTTACATGTAAGGCACCCCTAAGGTAGGCCCTAGGTAGCCCCAAGGGCAGGGTGCAGTGTATGGATAAGGTAGGACATATAGTAATGTGGTTTATATGTCCTGACAGTAAAATACTGCCAATTTCGTTTTTCACTGTTGCAAGGCCTGTCTCTCTCATAGGATAATATGGGGGCTACCTTTAAATATGATTAAAGTGTAGATTCCCCTAGAGAGTAGGTGGACATGTGGAGTTTGGGATCCCTGAACTCACAATTTAAAAATACATCTTTTAGTAAAGATGATTTTAAGATTGTGCGTTTGAAAATGCCACTTTTAGAAAGTCAGCATTTTCTTGCTTAAACCATTCTGTGACTCTGCCTTGTTTGTGGATTCCCTGTCTGGGTCAGTTTGACAGTTGGGTTGTTTTTCACCTCGCACTAGACAGTGACACAAAGGGAGCTGGGGTGTAACCTGCATTTCCTAATTAGCCATCTCTGCTAGGAGGGAGGGGTGGAGTGGTCACTCTCATCTGAAAGGACTGTGCCTGCCTCTGACAATGCAGACTCCAACCCCCTGGTGTGTGTCTGAGGCCTTGCTGGGCAAGGCAGGATTTCACAAGTAGGTGTGAGTCCCCTTTGAAGAAAGGTGACTTCAAAGACTAAAATGGGTATAAGAAGGGCACCCAAATCTACAGACTTTAGAAACACTTCTGGAACCAAGAGGAACCTCTGCCTGGAGAAGAGCTGATAGCTGAGGAAGAAGTGCTGGCCTGTCTGTGACTGTGCTTTGTGGAGCTTTCCTGCAGTGCTGCTTCTGCCAGAGTAAGAGGGCAAAGACTGGACTTTGTGTGCCTTCCATCTTGTGAAGAAATCTCCAAGGGCTTGAATTAGAGCTTCCCTCCTGTTGTTTGAAGTCTCAGGGACAGCAAAGACTTCTCTCTGCCAGCCCCTGGAGTCTCTGGAGAGACTCCTGCTCTGACAAGTGGTGCCCTATCCAGTCCCTGGGCCCTTGAAAGGAAAGCTGGTGGAAATCCAAGGAAATCGACTTCGGACGACTCCGGACCGCCGCCGCTGCTGAATCCGGTAACGCCGCCTGCACCCGACGCCGTGACCTTCGCTGGAGCGCGACGCTCTTCGCAGGCCCGACGCCGCTGCAGCCCCGCTGAAGTCCATGACTCTTTGGAAGTCACCACACCACGTCGTGACCGACGCCGCTCGAAGTGCACGGATTCAACGTTTCGCACAGACGCCGCGATCCCCGACTTCGCGCATCGGCTTGTTTTCACTCTTCACCAAAGGTACTGTACTTGGGGGTCTACACGACTCCGTGTCCGTCACCGCTGGTGTCGGCTTGTTGGGAACGACTCCGTCACGACGCCGTGTTAACATCTCATCAAAGCATTTTTGTTTCTAAGCGCTATTTTTGAGTTTAATCTTTAAAAATTCATAACTTGACTTGTGTATGTTGGATTTTTGTCGTTTTGGTCTTGTTTTGTTTAGATAAATATTTCCTATTTTTCTAAACTGGTGTTGTGTCATTTTATAGTGTTTTCATTGAGTTACTGTATGTGTTGGTACAAATACTTTACACCTAGCGCTCTGAAGTTAAGCTTACTGCTCTGCCAAGCTACCAAATGGGTAAGCAGGGGTTAGCTGAGGGTGATTCTCTTTTACCCTGACTAGAGTGAGGGTCCTTGCTTGAACAGGGGGTAACCTGACTGTCAACCAAAGACCCCATTTCTAACACTAAATCACTGGAGAGTGAGGCTCATGGCCATTCATTTCAACAGCTTTTTAGAGATGCAATTGTTTGTAAAATATTGAATTCCACATTAAATATTTGTTTGCTCAGATGCGCTCAGAAATGTACAGTAATTTGTTTGTGCTGGTGTTTGCCGATGGTGGGCACCACCACTCATTTTTGGGGACTTTTATTTCATCATCAGACTTTGACCAAGAGCAAAGGGAAAGAAAGTCAGAAAATTGAGACAGATAGTAAGAAAACTGTGACAAAGGGTGAACGTGACGAAAAACTTCGATCTGAGAGTGAGATAAAGATGTAGGAAGTGTTGGATGTTGGAAAACAGGGGCATGAAGTGGAATTAAACCAAAGCACCCTTGGCATTCAGAAACCCTGGCATTCAGCAGCACTGGTGTCATCCTTCAAAGAAATAAATTGAGCCCCTGCACTTAGTTTACAAATTAAGCAGATTAATTGGTATTTCATCTTGCAGTAGGCTCAATCAGATCACTTGACCCATGCTCCCGCCGTCGGATATTATTTCCTGTGGAGAGAAGGAACAGGACGTGCAGTGGCTTTGAGAAGGCACATTGCAGGCAGTTCAGCACAATGGCAGCATGGTGGGGAACACGTTCTGAAGAAGTAGAAGCACCAATACGAGTTTAACATAGCAGTAACAGCACCAACCTGTTATTATTGGTGGGACACAGTGATCTGATATTGTGCTATACTAAATGACACAAAATCATGTCACTGGCATGAAACAACATAAACTGAAATCCTACAGAGGGGACCGACACATTGTTTCTACGGAAGAACATACCGTTTTGCTCCCTCTGAACCCCAGCAGCAAGCAGATCTGGTTCCCCGAGGCTGATGTCGTTAAGTCTGGTGCCAAGACACTCCACACAAAGAATTTTGCACCACTCTTCTGCTTCCAGCTCTGAAAACATAAAAAGCAAATCAGCAGCACGCCATTGTGGCTTTACTTTACATCAGTGATTCCTAGGACCCCTGAGGGTCTGTGAGGCCTACTCAGGGGATCCACAACTTTTACAAAAATACTTAATATTAAAATTATCGTCAAAATTATTAAAGTATATACAAATTAGTAAACAATATTGAACATTTCATTTTTTCCATATTTGAATGTGAATTACGCAAAACTTCCAATAATTGAGCATTTGTTTAGTGTATACTTGTTTTTGTATGTCTCCGTAATGCTTTCAGGTTCAAAACCCAGAAATTGCTTAGGCTGGTCATCCTCAGCTTTCAATAATGATTTATCAGGGTCCCCGGATTCAAGTAATAATGCAGTGGGGGTCAACAGAAGTCAACAGGTTAAGAATCATTGCTTTCCATAATAGCACTGCAGGTTAAAGTGTTCAAGAGAACAGCAAAATGACTTAGCTCAGTTACGCTGAAGTATCAACTTGATATTGGGTTGTGTTTTTTTAAGTAATTCTAGGCATTGGAGGTTCTGGTTTAAATACAATAGTTACTATTACCTGCTTGAGCAAGCATGTATCTACATTTACAAGAGATCGGTTACGAAGCAAAGACATCATTTCAAAGATCACAGTTTCACCAGTTTCAGCATGAACGGCCTGAATAATTAAATAAATGTCAGAGCATGGCATATTACGGATTACTCTAAAGTAAATGCAAAATCCACCAAACACATTTTGTATTTATAATGTATGCATTTTAAATGCTTGCTGACAGGAACAGCAGACCCCTCTTCAGATCGCCATATGCTATATATTATTCATTTGTATTTTTTCACAAATACGCTTTGCTTCTTTGAGCTTGGGGTCATCCATTGTAGTAAAACGCACCAGTATCCCAGAGGCCATCTTGTCGTCGATCTAGCGAAGACTTCTAGATTCTCTGATGGGAGGGACACTGAGGTTGAGCAGTGCATGCATAATATACACAAACCACAGTGATCCTTCATCAAATACTGCCTGTCTTTTTAAAATTATACTGGGCCTTTTTTCTGATTAATTTTTCCTGTTTCTCTTGTTTTTTCAATTTGAAGATGGGTATGTCAATAAATACTACTTGAAATCTTTGAAGTACACTTTCCCAGCTCAGGGTCTCAAAGGCAAACTTACACTTTTGTGTAAATGTACATTTCTTTTGTTATTCACAAACTATGAGCTAATAATAAGTTTCCAACTGTGACTCAACAGTGGTGCAAACTCCCAAAGACGTCATATAGGGTTCCTGGGGGTCACAGCTGCGACCCCTGGCTTGCCCTTTCAATCAATTAATCAATCAGTAGGTCTTGCCTGGGGGGGTCTCTAGACACTGGTGGTGTCTGCAGTTTCTGGTCAGCAGGTGATGGCAGTCAAAGAGCTAGGTCTTTAGCTGCCTCCTGTAGTTTGTTAACGATGGGGAGGTGCACAGGTGGAGGTGGTTCCAGGACTTGGCAGTGATGTAAGAGAAGGAGCACCCTCCATAGTGGTTGTGGCAGATGCGGGGGACGTGGGCCAGGGCGAGGGTAAAGGAGCAGTGCTCTATGGTTAGCTTGTGGAATGTCAGGCAGGTGTTGATTAGGCGGGTCCAGAATTGTGCAGTGCTTTGAAGGCATGATTTGAGGAACTTGATGAGGCATCTTTCCTGGATGAGGAGCCAGTGGAGGTCCCTGAGCTGGGGGCTGATGCTGGCTCTTCTGTGGAGGTCAAGGATGAGTCTTGCTGCCGAGTTCTGGATGCTCTGGAGTCGGTTCAGTGTTTGGTGGTTTTGGTGTAGAGTGCATTGCCATAGTCAAAACGTCTGGAGATGAGGGCCTGAGTGACTTTCTTCCTTATTGAGATGGGGATCCATCGGAAGATTTTGTAGAGCATGCAGAGAGTGTGGAAGCATGCTGAGGAGATGGTACTGATCTGTTGTTTCATGGTCAGTTGGGAGTCCAGGATGATTCTGAGGTTGCGTGCATGGGTGGTGGGACTGGGAAAGGGGCCAAGTAAAGAGGGCCCTAAGTGTCGTTCCAGGGGAAGGGCCTGTTACCGAAGATGAGGACCTCTGTTTTGTCCGAGTTGAGTTTAAGGCAGTTGGTCTTCATCCAGGCGGCAATGTTGGTCCTGGTGTTTTGAAAGTTGGCCTTGTGGTGACAGCATTCTTCTGTGAGGTAGAGAACGAGTTGGGTGTCATAGGTGTAGGAGATGATGTTGAGTCTGTGGGTGATGTCTGCATCAGTAGGTGTAGGTAGGTGTAGGTGTTGAAGAGGATGGGACTGAGGGAGGAGGACTGGGGGGATGCCACAAATGATGTCCTTGGGTGCAGAGGTGAAGGGTGGAAAGTACACTCTTTGTGTTCAACCGAAGAGGAAGGAGGATATCCAGTTGAGTGCGTCGCCTTGGATGCTGATGTGGTGGAGTCTGGTGACGAGCGTGTGGATCGGGAGCATGTTGAAGGCGGCCGATAGATCGAGGTTGATGAGGACAGCTGTACTCCCTTGGTTGAGGAGGCATCCTATGTCGCCCATTGCTTCAATCAGGGTGGTGTCAGTGCTGTGATTTGGTCAGACTAGGAAGGGTTGAGCAGGTGGTATTCTTCGAGGTATTTTGTGAGCTGGCCAGGATGTGAGGGCTTCTTTCCTGGTCTTCCTGAGACGGTGGTAGTAACTGCTGAGGGGGGATCTGTAGGAGTTGAGGTTGACAGGTGTTTTGTTGGAGAGCCAGTGCTTCTCAAGTTTCTTGCACTGGCGTTTGACAGTCAGAAGCTCTGTGGTGAACCATCTGGCCTGCTTAGTGGGTTTGCTGGTGGTGTTCTTCTGAGGGGGACGATGATGTCGGCCGCTGAGGAGATTCAGCTGGTGACATTTTGGCTGCTGTTTTCAAAGGTGTCTGATGTGATGCAGTAGATTCTTTGAGGGTGGTGATTCAGGTGGGTTCCGTGACTTTGCTCCAGTTATGGTGATTATTGGCTGGACTTCTGGTTGGCCATTGATTGTGAAGTGGACGATGCAGTGGTGTGTCCAGGTCAACTTGGTGGTGGTCGAGGAAATGGGGTCTAGTGTATGTCCTGAGCTGTGTGTGGAGGTGATGACTACTTATGGGAGGCCGATGATGCTCATGTTTTCAAGAAGAGTTGTGGAGTTGGTGTCATTAGGGTCTTCTAGTTGGAACTTTAGATCTCCCAGGAAAATGTAGTGGTTGGAGTTGATTGCCAGGGGGGCGATGAAGTCTGGGATTGAGTTGCAAGAATTGTGGTGAGGGCCCATGGGTCTGTAGGTGAGGGTCCCTCTGATAGTGGTTTTTGCATCCGGTTTGATCTGTACTTTGAGGTGTTCCAGAGCTGGTGTGGTGTCGTCGTCTGAGCAGCTGAGGGTGTCATTGTGGATGATAGTGATGCTTCCACTGTGTCTGTTGGGGCGGTCACAATGGATTATCTTGTATCCAGGGGGTGTTGCGGTGGTGATGTTGGGTGCTGATGTGGGGGTGAGCCAAGTTTCAGTGATGAACATTATGTCGGGGTGGTTATGGTGTCCCAGATTTCCATGGTGTGCCTGCAGGGGGCTCGAACATTGAGAAGCATGCAGTGGAGCTGTGCACAGTGGAGCTGTGGTCTCTGGCAGGGTGTCTGCTGGGTGGTGTTCATGGGGGGTCTTACATCACAGGAGAAGAGCAGTGGTGGCAAATGAAGGGTGCTTCTGTGAAACACAGTGAGGCGGTGCTGCAGTTGATGTCTTGTGTCTTGGATTTGGGGTTTCCGAGCTCATTGGAGAAGTACCAGTGGCAGGCTGAAGATTCAGGGATCCTAGCACTGGGCACAGACAGGCACAGATGGGCTTGCCTTTAGCATGTCTGCTGCACATGCCTGCCTTTAAGTAGGTTAGGGTGGGTGGGAAGTGAGGAGTGGGAAACAGTGGCAAAGAGATGGGGCCGAGCTAGAGATCAGGAGCAGCAAGGTCAGGTAATCCAAGTGAGGGCAGGCTGAACACCGGGCAGAGGAACCCTGAGGAATGCGTAGGGTGGGAGCTGGTGGGAGCTGGTCAGGACCTTTGCTACCCCTGGCACTACCTTTGAGACCCCAGGCTTCAAAGGTGGCAGGTTCAGCACCAGAGACACAGTGTCAGCTCATCCATATGGATATCATTTGGGGCGCCAAGCTCTTTGTTTTCAATTTGTATCACTCTGATAATGAATAATAGTATATTATTCACTATTAGTGTGTTAAAATTGGTGTACAGTTAGGTGGAATATGCCCTTCCGTGGTAGATTAAATAAGAAAAAAGGGTGAATGTATGTGTATATGTAAGTATGTGCTTGTGAGTGAAGGTGGAGGTGAAAGGGTGTATGATGCCACTTTCGCTACCCCTGGCATTTTGGTGAATTGATGACCATGCCAATTCCTCCCATAATAAGATACAGCTGTCTTATCTTTTCATGTGCAGAGTTCTTGCCCTGACAGAGGAGTCGCCATACTTGTATTAACTCAAAGTGTGTGAATACCAACAAATATGTAAAGTTAAATCAAGGTGTAAGTTTACCTTGGTGAATCAGGCCCTATATATTATGTCAATACAGAGAATTTTAAAACACCTATTTTTAAGTGATGTTAGCTACCTCACACCACATTAGAATGCTCAATAGCTATCACAAAATCAACTCCTGATAGAACACAGAGACACAAAGCTACTTTGTGCTTTAAAGGAGTGGAATATGCTGTTAGAACTAACCAAAATATATTACTTTAAAGCCAATATACGTTCAAGGAAGGGGGTTTGATAGCACTTCTGTCACCAGGGGCGGGCTAGGCGAACATTTTTATATAGGCTTTACAATTTTTCAAGGCCCTGTTGCAAAATCAATTTATAGACTTTGAAGCAAGCATACTTATTAATAATGAGGCAGCTAACAGTGAAAATCACTAATTGACACCAGAGAGTGCAGGTGCCATGTTTTCTTCTTCCTTGAGAGTTTATCATCAAAACAGATTTTTGTGACACTTGGAGCCCATCAAACCTTCTAACATGGGCCGCAAAAAGCTATGACATTCCTGTTTGGTAGCATGATTTGTAATAATTTTTGTTCCCCGGGAGCACAAAGCTCACTACTGTCCTAGCTGCAATTCAATGATAATGTGCCCCTTTTTTGAAGGAGAAAGAGGTAACAGAGTAAACGTAATTCCTTTATTGAGGCCCTTTTGCTCTGCTGTGGTAGAGAATGCATTGGTGTGATCCTGATCAGCTAAACACATTGGCTGTGCTTATAGGCCCTCTAAAACCAAACCCCCTCTACTTTCTAACAGATTACAAAACTGGAATAAGTAGTGGTACTCAACCACATTTAAGATACGTGATAATGATAAATGTGGTATGGTCCTTGAAGCTCACCAAGGTGCACATAATTCCCGGTGTGTGTATTATTATGAGGTCTACCTGGACCTCTGCTGTTTTCAATTGTGGGGTTACTGAGAAAGATCATGGCAGAAGGTTTTGCAGATGCCCACCACTAGCACATTAGTGGCAGAGTGCAGGTACCATTGTTTTAATGAAGGCTAAATGGTTCACTTTTAATGAGTGATCACTTTGTGCAATCCTTTATTACAAGCATTGCTACCTTGATAGAGCAATATACCTCAGCAGTGAAAAATAAATATTTTTAAAATGGAGTTTTGTTGATTACAAGGGCATGATATGATCCTAGGCTTGTAGCCCTTCTGTCAAACACTACGTGGAATGAACATAATACTGTTTGAGAGGTGGTTGTATGCAGGAATCTATATTATGCAATTGAATGCACAGGAAGATATTCTCAAAAGTAGCGCAGTTCGCGCAGTTTAGCATCAAAAAGTATAAATCAAGGCCTAAGCACCTACACGGGCATTACAATTAATTTCTACCTCTTAAAATATTTGAAATGCACTGCTAGTCTAAGAGACTTGAAGATAGTAGCTTAACCAATGTAGTAATCTCGAAATATTTGTCAGTAATGCCACATTGTTAACCTAAAGGTACAGGTTCCATGCTTCATGATAATACTCAATCCCTATTACCCTGCAGGAGAACATGGGATAGAAGTATCAATATTTTCCACTGGTGCAAAGTCACAAAAGGTGACTGTAAGGAAATGCGTCCTTGGCATGGTTACCCTCTGACTTTTTGCCTTTGCTGATGCTAAATTTTGATTTGAAAGTGTGCTGAGGCCTGCTAACCAGGCCCCAGCACCAGTGTTCTTTCCCTAACCTGTACTTTTGTTTCCACAATTGGCACACCCTGGCATCCAGGTAAGTCCCTTGTAACTGGTACCCCTCGGTACCAAGGGCCCTGATGCCAGGGAAGATCTCTAAGGGCTGCAGCATATCTTATGCCACCCTTGGGACCCCTCACTCAGCACAGACACACTGCTTGCCAGCTTGTGTGTGCTAGTGGGGATAAAACAACTAAGTCGACATGGCACTCCCCTCAGGGTGCCATGCTAACCTCACACTGCCTATGAAGTATAGATAAGTCACCCCTCTAGCAGGCCTTACAGCCCTAAGGCAGGGTGCACTATACCATAGGTGAGGGCATAAGTGCATGAGCACTATGCCCCTACAGTGTCTAAGCAAAACCTTAGACATTGTAAGTGCAGGGTAGCCATAAGAGTATATGGTCTGGGAGTCTGTCATGCACGAACTCCACAGCACCATAATGGCTACACTGAAAACTGTGAAGTTTGGTATCAAACTTCTCAGCAAAATAAATGCACACTGATGCCAGTGTACATTTTATTGTAACATACACCCCAGAGGGCACCTTAGAGGTACCCCCTGAAATCTTAACTGACTACCCGTGTAGGCTGACTGGTTTTAGCAGCCAGCCACACACCAGACATGTTGCTGGCCACATGGGGAGAGTGCCTTTGTCACTCTGTGGCTAGTAACAAAGCCTGTACTGGGTGGAGGTGCTTCACACCTCCCCCTGCAGGAACTGTAACACCTGGCGATGAGCCTCAAAGGCTCACCCCTTTGTTACAGCACCCCAGGGCACTCCAGCTAGTGGAGTTGCCCGCCCGCTCCGGCCACAGCCCCACTTTTGGCGGAAAGGCCGGAGGAGATAATGAGAAAAAGAAGGAGGAGTCACTGGCCAGTCAGGACAGTCCCTAAGGCATCCTGAGCTGAGGTGACTCTGACTTTTAGAAATCCTCCATCTTTCAGATGGAGGACTCCCCCAATAGGGATAGGAATGTGCCCCCCTCCCCTCAGGGAGGAGGCACAAAGATGGTGTAGCCACCCTCAGGGCTAGTAGCCATTGGCTACTAATCCGTCAGACCTAAACACACCCCTAAATTCAGTATTTAGGGGCTCCCCAGAACCTAGGAACTCAGATTCTTGCAACCTAAGAAGAAGAGGACTGCTAAGCTGAAAAACCCTGCAGAGAAGACGGAGACACCAACTGCTTTGGCCCCAGCTCCACTGGCCTGTCTCCCCACTTCTAAAGACACTGCTCCAGCGACACTATCCCCAGGGACCAGCGACCTCTGAAGCCTCAGAGGACTGCCCTGCATCTAGAAGGACCAAGAACTCCCGAGGACAGCGGCTCTGTTCACCAAAGACTGCAACTTTGCAACAAAGAAGCAACTTTGAAACAACACGCGTTTCCCGCCGGAAGCGTGAGACTTGGCACTCTGCACCCGACGCCCCCGGCTCGACTTGTGGAGAACAATCACTTCAGGGAGGACTCCCCGGCGAGTGCGAGACTGTGAGTAGCCAGAGTTGACCCCCCTGTGCCCCCACAGCGACGCCTGCAGAGGGAATCCCGAGGCTTCCCCTGACCGCGACTGCCTGCTTCAAAGACCCGACACCTGGTGAAGGCACTGCATCCGCAGCCCCCAGGAACTGAAGGATTCGACCTCCAGTGCAGGAGCGACCCCCAGGTGCCCTCTCCCTTGCCCAGGTGGTGGCTACCCCGAGGAGCCCACACCTTGCCTGCCTGCATCGCTGAAGAGACCCCTTCGTCTCCCATTGCTTTCTATTGAAAACCTGACGCTTGTTTGCACACTGCACCCAGCCGCCCCCGTGCTGCTGAGGGTGTACTTTCTGTGTGGACTGGTGTGTCCCCCGGTGCCCTACAAAACCCCCCTGGTCTGCCCTCCGAAGACCCGGATACTTACCTGCTGGCAGACTGGAACCAGGGCACCCCCTTCTCCATTATACCTATGCATTTTGGGCACCACTTTGACCTCTGCACCTGACCGGCCCTGAGCTGCTGGTGTGGTAACTTTGGGGTTGCTCTGAACCCCCAACGGTGGGCTACCTTGGGCCCAAACTTGAACCCCGTAGGTGGTTTACTTACCTGCAAAAACTAACAAACACTTACCTCCCCCAGGAACTGTTGAAAATTGCACTGTCTACTTTTAAAATAGCTATATCTCATTTATGTGAAAACTGTATATGCTATTTTGCTAATTCAAAGTTCCTAAAGTACCTACCTGCTATACCTTTCATTTGAAGTATTGCATGTAAATCTTGAACCTGTGGTTCTTAAAATAAATATATTTTTCTATACACAAACCTATTGGCCTGGAATTGTCTCTGAGTGTGTGTTCCTCATTTATTGCCTGTCTGTGTACAACAAATGCTTAACACTACTCCTTTGATAAGCCTACTGCTCGACCACACTTCCACAAAATAGAGCATTAGAATTATCTCTTTTTTCCACTATCTTACCTCTAAGGGGAACCCTTGGACTCTGTGCATACTATTCCTTACTTTGAAATGGTGCATACAGAGCCAACTTCCTACAGTGACAGCAACTGGAAGAAAGTATTGGTTTGGTATTTACTTTCCAGTGCAGAACTTGGAAGCATTACTTTGCATTTAGAGGGCATCTCTTGGCTGGCACTTAGGTGTTCCCATGCTATCGCCTATATTTTTTTTATACAAAGCCCTATCTATTAATAGTGGAAGACTTGGTTTCACTCCAAAAAGTTATTCTTCTTTGATGGACAGGCAAAGGAGAAGGAACATTTTTATTTCGCTAAACTTTTCGGACTTTGTATGCATGCTACACAGTACAGAACAAATACAAAGCGGTAACAGTTTGAAAGTTAGAATAGGCAAAGTGGTTTTTACTGTAAGAATACCCTTCTACAACTAAACCGATGCAGTACTAATGTACACACCTATGCACCCTAGTCCAAAGGTGTGTGTGTGGCCTATGGCAGCCTCACTGTTCTTCAGCATTTGAAAAGCAAGCAGCCCGACCATATCTTTGTAGATATGGTGCTTTCCTGCACTCTTGCTTAAATGAAACTCAGCACTGCGCTGAGTGAAATAATAGAAAATTTGCCCCATATTTATATTTTCTAATAATGTTTGCACCAACAAAAAAACCTCAAGAGACAATGGATACCCCTCTCCAGAACACTCTTTCATCAATATATGATGTGGCACGTAATTTCCCATTTGTATTCTGGCTTTCCACACTGTGTACATCACATTCAACCATCACATTAATTCGTTTTGGAGCCCAAATCCTGTCAGATATAATTCTCATACACTCCTATTTCACCTTGACAAACACCTTCTACATATTTAAATAACCCACGGGTTGGAATCAGGATGGTGTGGCTAGATCTTTCATTAAATTAATGGTGGAGGTTGTGTTCTCTGAATAGTATATGTACCATTGGAAGTAATCTGCACAAAATGAAGTTTAATAACATTATTTAGTAAATAATGGTAATACTTCTGCCCTAGGTGTTCAGGATCACATGTGGGATCTGGATAGACATATTTTGGTGCTGCAGTCATTTGATTAAATACTGGCAAGAAATTATTCGCTTTCCCTATGAATTTAAATCTCAGGGGTATTGACACCATCTTCAAAAATGTCTTTATTGGTCCTTACCGGAATCACATTGTCTTCACAGCAGTCTAGCACTCAAGAATTTAGGTTTGCCGTATTAAACTTGCTAAAATACTTAGAGCCTCATTTACAATAAAATGATGCTGCATTGAACTGCAATCCAACTTTGTGCTGAGTAATTTTGAAAGTGCAGGGATGCATCATATTTACAGAAATAGGATGCATCCCTGTAATTTCCTCATCACACAGAATGCAGCACACTTAGAAAGAGGAAACAATGGGGAGAAATAATGTTATTTCTTCCCGTTGCACCACTTTAACGCCACCACTGAGGCGGCATAGGAATCTGACACATTACCAGCCTTACAAATCTGGGAATGCATCAGATTCAGTCAGGTTCCTGGGTGCTGCATGGGAACACCCACAGCAACACCCAGGGAGCACCCCTTTCACGCAGAGTTGCTCGTTCAAGGGGGCCATATTTACAAGCCCATGAAAATCCACACAAGGCTTCTCCAGGCCTTGTAAATATGGGCGCTGCACACTTCGCCACCGGAGTGTAAAAAAAATGATGCTCCAGTGGTGCAATGTACCAATAAGGAAGGCCCTGTAAATGAGGCCCTCAATCTGGAACATTTTTTTCTCTCTTACAATCTAACATTAAACACTTTAAAAAAAAATCTAATGTGTATAAAACATCACATGCGAAAGGCCTTAGTGAATACCTTAATCAGTTAGTTTAATTTGGTAAAATAATTAAAATAATAAAATGACATAACTGTTATTTAATCAATTTATGTCATTCATGTTATCAGTTAGATAAACGTCTTGATTAATTTTTTGCTATTTTGGAAATATTTACAAATTATTATTATGGTCTGCTGCTTGCAATACATCATAAAAGGAAAATAAAAACAGAATAAACAAGAAAAGATAGAATGAAAACTATGTTACTAATACGTAGTCAATTTTTAAAAAAGCATTAGCTCGAGCCAACGTCTCAAATGAGCCCTGATGCAACATCAGAGAGGCCACAAGTCCAGTTTGTGTTAACAAGCAGTTCACTGCTACATGTACGTACTCTGGAACAACTTGTCTCTAATAACACTGCCACACTCCCTCATCTAAGTTCAGGGAGGCCTTGAGGTTGTGCTTTTCCAAAAATACTTGGCTGGTCTTCATATGTCTCCCCTGACTAACTGCTTCTACACACTGCTCTCAAGCAAATTTGCAGAACAATTCATTATAGCTACAAATGCAATCATTGTCCACATATTACTTTGAAAGTAGTTCTGCATATCTTGTGCAAGTTCTGCTTCCTACTTGCAGTATTCTATTATCCCCTTCAGCAAGGGCCGCACTTAATAAGACACCTTAATCAATAAATCAATAAATAACTACATAAGTAAATAAACAACTGTTTGCCCCGTAGAGTTTCCAACTCTTCACCCGCTGCTGCTTCTGAAAATGTGTTATTTGTTCTGCAGTTCAGTTTCTGCACATGGAAAGTTTGGTGCACTTAGGTTGAGATTTTTAGGAGTTACATGGGGGGAAAACATAGCTGTTTAAGTTGAAAAAACATTGAATAGACAAATGTGGTACAAATGTCCCTGCTTTGCAAATGTGATGTGTCCATTGTCAATACACAAATTGTACAAAGCAATTTTAGTTGTGAATTTTAGTTCATGCATTGTGAATGGTTGTGAGGCAGAAGGGTGAGCCCAGCATTAGGGCAAACAATGCTTTACACCTAAGAAGGAAATGCACCCATATTGTTAGCACTTATGTGATGCCAAAGCACTGATACCCACATTTATACTTTTTTTGCGCCGCATTTGAACCAAGAAATGACGCAAATGTGGTGCAAAATGTATAAATAAGGCCCTGAATGTTTACTACCTGCTCTGAACAATTTGAAGTCCGTTGCAATGAAGTCAAAGTTTTTTCTTGGCAGACAGATCCCAGTGATCATGGGGCAAGCCCTGGTATCAAGGTAGGGTGCATGCAGCTCCCATCTCAAAGCCTCTTCAGGCTTCAGGGACCCCATCTCTTGGGGATAAATGTATTTAATAAGGGGAGAGGGGCCACACACCCTGTCTCAGAGCTGATATTAGCTACAGGGAGCTGATGATTAACAGTATCTCTGTAACCCTACCGGGATACTGTGGTTTAATGCATGGGACAGTGCAGGAGTACCCTGCCAGCTCTCACCTGGGCAAAGGATATGGAACTTTGTTCTGCTTGGTGGGAGCAGTAAAAAATTGCTGCTCCCGCCTAGGCAGGCACAAAGGAAAGGTGCCCTCTTCTGTCAGCACCCAGGATGCTGCTGGTCGGGGAGGCAGCTGGGGCCACAGGGGCCTTGGAGCCTTCTTCATTACTTCCAACAAAGGAAGAACTGTGGGTGGCCCAGGTGGACACCAAGGCTCCCACCAGACATGGCCGACTTCCACAAGGGGAATGGGCAGGGGGCCTTGGGGCTCCCCTCACAGCCTCGGGTGGATACTGCGACACCTGCCATAAAATAACAAAGTGGCCTGCTCCCGCCACAATAGTGGCTGGAGAGCCAGCTAGAGCTGGAAAGGCCCTGAGACACCTCGGAGGCCCCAATGTACAAAAAGGTGTGAGTGCTTCTGGTGACAAGAAAAAATTATAAAAAAAAAAAAATAGAATATTAAATGAGAGGTCATTTATTATTCACTGCTTTGCTAAGAAGAGCTCCATAGTGCCCTTCAAGGTCTCTTTGTTTATATTTTCTGGAGCTTGGTGGTGCCCCTAGAACAGGAAGGGGAACCATGAAGCCTGTTTGTAAGGTTGTGGGGGGGCTGCAGCAGTCCCCAGCAACATCGAAAAAGACAGTAAGTCTGCTGGGTCATTATATCCATGACCTCAGGAGAGTTTACCAATTTTTTAAAGCACTACTATCTGGAGATCTATGTTCTTCAATTAGATTGTAAGGCCTTTTTGTGATACTGTTTATGATTGCATTTTAAGGGCTGAAAAAGCACTCAGAGACATGTTGATTTTGGGGAGCCTACAGGGGATAGGGTGCGGGCCTGGCCACAACCCTTCACCCAACTCCATACTGTGCATGTCCAAATGCTGCACGCAAAGATGTTTAGGGAGCAAAGCCCCAAGAGGTGCATGGCGATGGATATGTTACTTTATGTTACATAAACCCTAGACATTCACAAAAAAAAAAAAAAAGTTAAAACGATGTTGAAATTGTCAATTAAAACTTATTGTTGTAAACAATAAAAACACTGAAATTCACCAATAACTATAACTTGTGCAGAAAAGTAACTATAACTCGGGCCCTAGCTATTCACTGCTAATTCCTTCCTGTATTACATCACATATGATATGTTCAATTACATCATTGATAACATCACTGCAACATTTGAAATGACATCAATCATGGTAGAGGCGCGAGTTATAGTAACTTTCCTTTATAAGTTATAGTTACTTGAGATAACTATAACTGGTGAATGTTTATTAATGTTTTGTAATTTAAAACAGTTTTTTTGGTTGGCCTATAATGGCCTGAGGAGGGGGCCATACACCTCCCTCCCATTATGAAATATGGACCTGGGGGTGGGCTCCGCAGGGCCTATAATGGATCAGGGAGAGGGGCTGTACAACTTCTTCCCCTTAATTAAACAGTCCGGTCACAGGCCATCATTTTTATTTTTGTTTCTTTTTTTTTTGCTTCGGTCCCGCTGAAGTCCCGTGGGATCATGGCAAAAATTGCCATTTTGTTTTACAATTTTGGCCCAGGGGGTTCACTCTTGGTCCCCCATGGGGCCTAGGGTACCAGTGTATCTACCCTACCCCTCACATGTTTTTTTAAAAGTTAAGGACAAGGGAGTAAGTCCTTGAGTACTATAAAGGCACCAGCAAAATATTTCTCATGGTGCTGTAAGCCAATCAGTGCGCTTGCTCTCACAAGAGTCTGCTTTCCACAGGAGAGAGATGGCCCAAGGAAAACCAATCTCTTTGGGCCAATAAGGACACCTTGTTTGTTAAATTTGGGTTTAAGTGACTCTCGCGAGAGTCCCTCGACCTCAACCGTCCAGATATACAAATATTTTTTAAACCTTAATATCTCAAAACCTACTGAATGGATTTACACCATAAATTTGGTGTAATTCTGTTCAGAAATTATTGCAGTAGCGCTTCTTATAGAAGTTGTTGTACTTTTTGTCTTACGCAGGGTCATCTCCAATCTTTTTGCCTCCTGCCTCCTATGTTTTCTGACCTGTTGCTGTTGGCTTTTGAACTCTGAGCACTTTACCACTGCCAACCAGTGCTAAAGTGCATATGCTCTCTGTGTAAAATGGTATGTAATTGGTTTATCCATGATTGGCATATTTGATTTACTAGTAAGTCCCTAGTAAAGTGCACTAGAGGTGCCAGGTCCTGTAAATCAAATGCTACTAGTTGGCCTGCAGCACTGGTTGTGCCACCCACATAAGTAGCTCTGTAATCATGTCTCAGATCTGCCATTGCAGTGTCTGTCTGTGCACTTTTAACTGTAAATTCGACTTGGCAAGTGTGCCCACTTGCCAGGCCTAAACCTTCCCTTTTCTTACATGTAAGGCACCCCTAAGGTAGGCCCCAGGTAGCCACAAGGGCAGGGTGCAGTGTATGGTTAAGGTGGGACATATAGTAATGGGTTTTATATGTCCTGACAGAGAAATATTGCTAAATTCATTTTTCACTGTTGCAAGGCCTGTCCCTCTCATAGGTTAACATGCATGGGGACTACCTTTAAATCCGATTAAATTGTAGATTCCCTGAGCTCACACCATTTCTGTGACTCTGCCTGTTTGTGGATTCCCTGGGTCAGTTTGACAGTTGGGCTGGTTGCACCTCACACTAGACAATGACACAAAGGGAGCTGGGGTGTAGTCTGCATTTCCTGATGAGCCATTTGTGCTAGGAGGGAGGGGAGGAGTGGTCACTTACACCTGAAAGGGCTGTGCCTGTCCTCACACAATGCAGTCTCCGACCCGCTGGTGAGTGTTTGGGGCCTGGCCTGGGCAAGGCAGGATTTCACATTCAACAGAGATATTACTTTGAAGTAGGCCTACTTCAAAGGAGAAATTGGATATAAGAAGGGCACCCAAAACCACAGACTTTAGAACACTTCTGGAAACAAGAGGAACCTCTGCCTGGAGAATAGCTGAAGAGCTGAGGAGAAGTGCTGCCCTGCCTGTGACTGTGCTTTGTGGAGCTATCCTGCAGTTGCTGCTTCTGCCAGAGTAAGAGGGCAAAGACTGGACTTTGTGTGACTTCTATCTTGTGAAGAAATCTCCAAGGGCTTGATTTAGAGCTTGCCTCCTGTTGTTTGAAGTCTCAGGGACACCAAAGACTTCTCTCTGCCAGCACCTGGAGTCTCTGGAGAGACTCCTGCTCTGACAAGTGGTGCCCTATCCAGTTCCTGGGCCCTTGAAAGGAAAGCTGGTGGAAATCCAAGGAAATCGACTTCGGACGACTTCGGACCAACGCCGCTGCTGAATCCAGTGATGCCGTCTGCAACCGACTCTGTGATCTTTGCTGGAACGCGACGGCCTTCGCAGGCCCGATGCCGCCACAGCCCAGCTGAAGTCCAAGACTCCGTGGAAGTCGCCGCACCACATTGTGACCGACGCCGCTCGAAGTGCGCAGATTCAATAATTCACACAGAAGCCGCGATCCCCGACTTCGCGCATCAACTTGTTTTCACTCTTCACCAAAGGTACTGTACTTGGGGGTCCACGCGATTCTGTGTACTGTGCCGCTGGTGTCAGCTTGTTGGGAACGACTCCGTCACGACACCGTGTTAACACCTCATCGAAGCATTTTTTGTTTCTAAGAGCTATTTTTGAGTTAAATCTTAAAAAATTAATAACTTGACTTGTGTATATCGGATGTTTGTCATTTTGGTCTTTGTTTGTTTAGATAAATATTTCCTATTTTTCTAAACTGGTGTTGTATCCTTTTGTAGTGTTTCCATTAAGTTACTGTGTATGTTGGTACAAATACTTTACACCTAGCACTCTGAAGTTAAGCCTACTGCTCTGCCAAACTACGAAGGGGGTAAGCAGGGGTTAGCTGAGGGTGATTCTCTTTTACCCTGACTAGAGTGAGGGTCCTTGCTTGAACAGGGGGTAACCTGACTGTCAAACAAAGACCCCATTTCTAACAGAAGTCTACGGAAACTGCATTGGGAGTTTGTGTTTTGGGACCCCCCTTTTTTCATGGCTCCTACTTGACAGATCACTCTGAAACTTTTTATGCACAAACTAATCAAAAGGTAATACGTATTTGGAAAGTTTCATGGAGATTTGTCAAATGGGGCCAAAGTTATTAACAACACAAAAAACACATATCCTCTGGAAATGTTGAAATGTTGACCTACCACTGGGTTATATGGTGGTTGCCAGTAGGTAGTTATAGTTAGGACCTAATTTCCATAGAAAAAGCAGGTTTTGACTTGGCTATGTCTTTGGCGCCATTTGACGAATCTTCATGACATTTTTGAAAAAAGTGTCAAGTTCGGTCTTGTTGTGCATGCAATGTTTTGAGATGATCTGTCAAGGGGGGTTGAGAAAAAGGGGGGGGTCAATAAAAGTACATTTCCCATGTTAATTACCATAGAGTCTTTAGACACACCTTCAGCTCGAACATCACTCATGACATCTTCCATGACATCACCAATAATATCACTGTAACGTTACCTTAGTGCCCGAGGTATAGATATTTGAAATACCTCTAACTATAACAGCTGAATTTCTTTGGTTTTGTGCGTGTAAAATTTGAAACTAACTATAAGTCCCTGTAACCTTTGGGTTTTTAGTAGAAAAAACCTATGGATAGCTATGTTAAAATTTCTGTAGCAACGTAACATTTCAAAGGTTTAAAACCACTTAAATTCGCCAGTTATGGTTAGCTCAAGTAACTATAATTCATGCCCTGAAGCAACTATAATTTGCACCCTCGACACGTCGTCATGCACACTTTTCTTATCAAAATTTCATTGCAAATGTTGCAGTGATATTTCAATGATGTCCTAGATCATGTCATGAGTGATGTAATATCTGACGTATTTAGCAGTGCCTAGCAAGGGCTTGAGCTGTAGTTACCTTAGGGCACAAGTTATTGTTACTTGAGAAAAATATAACTATAATTGGTGAAACGTGGTATATCTTCACCCTGGGCCTTTTTTTAGGTAATAGTGGCCCTGAGGACGCCATCCTGGGGCCTTTGTTTTTTTATTAAGGGGAGGGTGGTATGCTGCCCTACTCCTTGGACCACTAAGGGCCCTAAGTCCCCATTGCATGGAGGCGATTTCTATTCAGGAGTGAGCCAGGCAGTCACCCTCCTCAAGTCCTAATAGGCCTCAGGTACCGAACTCTCAGGGGTGGATTCCATTGATATGAGGAAACGGCGCACAGCTCCTCCTCTCCAAGCCTTAATAGACACCGCAGCACCCATCCCCCGGCGTCAAATGCATTAAATAAAGAGTCTTTTTTGTGACATTATTGAGGAAAAGGAGGAGTAACATGACTCTATCAATGCATCTTTTCCATAAGCATGGTTCTTGCCACAAATTCTGTGAACAAATAAAGTTAATAAATGCAGTATTTCAACCTACAGAATCACACAGGCTGACAAAATGAATACATGAAGGGAGAGGGAGCAGAAATTAAGGGAAAGATTGAAGGAATTTCTTTCAGAAACCGCTGGCGTCTGTTCTCAATGTGAAGGGAACAAAAAATGCTTGCAAACATAAAGCCTATTTATGCACGTCATGCCTTGCTGTTTCAGAAACATAATACATAAATACATTTCACAATATGTTTACACTGCAATTTTAACCTCATAGAGAGAAACTAGAATAATGCTCTGTCTCCGAGTGCCACTCAAATGCTTTCTGAAACTAAGAGAAATTCACTGGTGGGACACTAAGTGCTGTGCTTATGCAAAACACCACTAATTACAGCCCGAAGCCAACAAATCAAGACTGTTGTTGAGCCTATTCATTCTTCACTTATAAACATCAGTTAATTATCCTTGCACTCAGCTTCATACGCTAACAATTACTGAATTTATTATACCGGTATTCAGCTCTGGAACTTTTCTCAAACCATGAACATGTCCGTCAATAAACATAGTAGTCAGTATTGCTTATTGTATAGATCTTAGTGTCATAGTACATGCTGCTACGATCTATATTTCTGGTGTCAGCTAAGATGAAAAAGAACATAGTGCAACATCCATGTAATACGGCCCTTTTTTCTGATATTTTAATTGGAGGAAAGTGTTAACAAAAGTACAAAATGTTTCATGATAAAGCATTCCAACATGTGCTTATGTTAAGATACCAGAGAGAGTAGTAAACACTGCAGCCCAGTTGACCATAATTGGGGGGCAGTACCAGGCCAGGTGCATGAAGTCCAATCTACTCCCATGGCATCGGGCACATTAATCAGTAGCTCATAATTTGTATAAGTAGAAATGATCAGAATTGTAGTATGGTTGGTGAAGGTATCAAAAATGTATAAGACGGAGCCTACTGTAAATAGGTTTGGCCAAGGCAAACTCCCCACGAACCATGGCTTGTTGAGGGCCCAGTAGCATCTCAGACTGCCAGGGGTACATAGAGGTGAGATAGAAGGTGCCAAGAAGATGGCATTATCAAAAGAAGTATATGGAGTGCTGTGAAATTCAGTTAGCATTTTCGGAGCTTCAATCTGGTGCAACAGAAGGTGAAAAGATTAAGTCAGTCCAATGGTTTCTCTGTACTTGGAGCCACACTTTCACAAAACTGCACATCAGGGAAAAGGTCACCCATCTCTGGAACACCACAGTGCCTAAACCTCTGTTGAGATACCCTTTCTTGGAGATTAACGTGCAATGGGGACCGGACAGTCAACTGTTTCATTGGTTATAGGATCTGATGGCCCAGCTTAGCTTGTAAACGAGCCCAGGCCTGCTGCGTACTGTATCAATTTCTTTTCAGGACTGTAAAGGGGTAGGATGCAGTTGGTCATGGTCAGGTGCAAGGTATGTCAGATAGGGCGAAGGTCGGTGCCAATAGTGAGCAAAGGAAGCCTGAGCACAAAAATAAGAAAGCTCAAAATAGGGGCCAGCAAGGCCGCCCCACTCAAAAGGTAGAGTAAGAGTTTCCCAGCTAAAGCAAGATTGGCCACCCATTCAGGCAAAGCTCACTATTAGAGCTTACAAGGTGTGGGAAAACTGATGGGTTCGATGTATGCGTATGTTAAGGATAAAGGTAAGAAAAGTTTAGGGAAAACATCTATTTACTTCATTAGGGAGACATATCCCATTAATAAAAGGGGCAATATAATCATCCTCAGATCCCGTCTTCCAGCTTGGATAATGCAACACCGTATTATACAAAGATAACTTCGGTTAACCAGCACTGACATTAATTCACAAATATTTTAAGGATTCAGTGACCCAGTGTAGAGAGAATGGGAGTAGATGAGTGATGGTGGCTGGGATAAGGGGGAAGGACCTGTTGATCGCTATATCTGACACCACTCTAAGGGCCAGATGTAGCAAGAAAGGATTTTGAAAATCAGAAATCGCAATTTCCGATTCGCAAAATCATATGCAGAATGGTGTCTCAGACACCTTCTGGGAATCGCAAGGGGGTCGCAAATACCCACCTCATTAACATTAATGAGGTGGGTCGCAATTTGCGACCCCCTTGCAATTCCCTGCACTCACAGGGATGGTGGCCTGCTGGAGACCAATAAAGCAGTTTTTTTGTTTTTGTATTGCAGCCCGTTTTCCTTAAAGGAAAACGAGTTGCAATACAAAATAAAAAAATGATACCATTTGGTTTTGTTTTTTCAGAGCAGGCAGTGGTCCATAGGATCACTGCCTGCTCTGAAAAAACATTTTTTGCGACATTCACAAAGGGGAAGGGGTCCCATGGGGACACCTTCCCTTTTGCGAATGATTTAGCACCCACTTCATGTGGAGGCTAACTGCGAATTGCTTTGCGACCGCTTTCGCGGTCACAAAGTAATTCTGCACCGCGGTGCGAGTCGCAAATAGGAAGGGAACACCCCTTCCTATTTGCGAGTCGCATTCCCATTTTGTGAGTCAGAACCGACTCGCAAAATGGGATTGTGCATCGCGATGTGCATTTTGCATGGCGCAAACTGCGATTTTCATGGTTTGCGCCATGCAAAATGCTTCTTACATCTGGCCCTAAATTTCTAAATAATTAGAATTTGTGGATCACCAGGTCCAGATTTACTTTCAGGTTGCTCTGCTAAAGAGTGATATCAGTTGCATAGAGCAATAGGAAAATGTCACACAGGGAGAAAGCCAGACCCCTGTTACCATGGAGCTGGGAAACAGACAATGGCAGTGGCTCATTCGTCAATGCATATAACAACGGTGACAGTGAGAAATATTGGCAGGTGCCATTGCCAATGGCAATAGAAACCAATAACAATCCTATTAATCTGGATCTGCAACAAAGTGTTTGGGTGGATGTGCTATCAAACTGACCTAAGAAGACAATGGTATGATATAGTGTGAGGTCCATGTTGAATATTTTATTCAACGTCTCTTCAGTATGTGACTCTAAAGGTTTGCTATGTTGAAAGAAAAAGATTAGATGATCTAAAACACCTGGCAAAACACAAAAATGCCAACAAAAATCAGACTCAGCCAGTCCCAATTTATGAAGTCTCGTAGGACCCAGAAGGTCTGATCCAATTTTTACACTTATATAAAGGGACAAGTTTTGGGGCAGATTTACAAGACTGTGGTGCATCAGTACTGCTGCACCACTTTTTATACGTCGCCATTGCCCCACCTAATGATACCATGTGTGCACTGTATTTATAATACAGCGCACTATGGCGGGCATTGAAACAATAGCGTCAAAGCTTTTGTTTCTGCTGGGGCACTTTGCTACACTAGAGTAAAAAATGTTGACACTAATGTAGCAAAGTGCAAGGAGGCCCATTGATTTCAATGAGCGCATCACTTTAACGTCTGCTCTGAGCAGGCATTAAAAATGATGCCAAAAGGGGTACAGCCTATTTTTGGGGCCTCCTCGTGCCGTAAAGCCCCTTTTATATATATGCATGCATTGCACCACGTTGTTAATATGGTGTGGCAAAAATTGCCTCCTTGAGCCACATTTGCATTAAAAAAATGACGCAGATGTGGCACAAGGAGGCACTAAGGCCTTGTGAATCTCTGATTTCATACAATGTCAGGTGTGAGGGGGAAGATATGATTGCAGGAGTCCCTCCAAACGCCTGTATTCTGTTTGATAATGATGATCATTTCATTAGATTTTCTTCTCTTTCCTCTTTGGGATGTTATTGTAAACAAGTTAATACTAGTTCACTAGTTTGTAATGACTTTACATTAAGGGCCAGATTTGCAAAAGGGATATTATAACTTGCAGACAGAGAATGCTTTCGCACTTTCACACTGAAATTTGTTTTCACACATAGCCTTAATAAGGATGGAAACTTAAATGTATACACATTTTATTTTTAAATACACAAACATTGCACAATATAGGGTGGGCAGCGATTGTAGTGGATGTAAACGCAGTTGCAATCCAGGCACTCACAAATGGTTGACCTGTGTTTAACCTGCATGTTCCTCCACCACAACAAGTCTGGACCTGATGCTAGCAAAGACACAATGACTAAAGGGCACACTATGCCCAAGTGTGGTTTGCACTCTCTTATTCACTAAGGAAGAGCATAAACTCCTGAGTACACAATTTCTGTTCTAACTCTTTATAAGGGTTTGGAACAATTGTTTAATAGTCTGATTAAGGCATATAAGGAATGAGTAGGGATGAGAACTCCACTGTTCAGTTTGAAGGAGGTCCATGGACCTCCTTTTGTCAGCAGAGCTATGTCCCTCAGATCAAATGGCTCATGTAAAGCAATGCATAAGCAAATGTCAATAGTGTGCCTTTCTTATGCACAGAACTCCAGGCTGGCTGTACTGGCTGTACTGCAATTGTGCTGCCAGTTCAGACCTGTGTCAATACCAGACCCAAATATACATCAGTTGCACTGTCTTGATTCTGAAGCAGGGTACACCTTTAACTCAGTGTATCTGGTACAGACTAGGATAGTGCACCTAAAAACAATTGCATTGTCCTCAGCACAGGCATAAACTCTGAAACTATGCACTAAGAAGAGTGCATCAGTGAAAAACAGAGCCATGGTTTTAACTATATCTCCTGACTCTCACTGGAGGCAGACTGGGCTTAGTTTGCAGAAGGGGTAGGATCACCCACAGGCAGGTTTTCCAAAGTGCACCTTAGGAAGCACCTTGATCGTGCCGTATCTTGTATGTGGCAATCAATCAGTGAGCCTCCTGACAGCTTCCTTGCCATTGCTCCCACATATCTACTCTGATACCGGTGGTATGGCAAAGAGTTTCCTCATTTGCAAGTGGCCATTCCCCATACAAATGAGGAAACACCCAATTATGATCAATCTTCAGCAAATTTTGCACCGGTGAGATTCATCTTAATGCCTGTCGGCCTTTCTATATAAGAGACACATATATAATATGGCTTCAGATTCAATCTTGAATCCATGGCTGGTGTATCCTTGATAAGTAAAGTGCTTCTGCATATGTGAATCTGTGCAGATGACTCTTACTTCTTCATCAATTAACTGGCCTCCTTGTATTTGATGCTTTCTGAGCCCTCTTACTTCTTGTGTGTGGTCCCAAGTAGGCACTTCCACTCTAGTCAAGGTAAGTCACTAAAAAAGTCACTAAAAAAAACCTGTGCTTACCCTCTGGTAGCTTGGCACCAAGCAAACAGGCTTTTTTAAAGAGACAATGTGTAAAGTATTTGTGCAACACACACACATTAATACAATGAAAACACCACTAAAAGAAAACACTCTAGAACTAAATTGAGAACAAAACAACAAAAATTCACTGAGTAGAACTCAAGATATGAATTTTAGAAGAATAAAAGAGTTCTAGCACTGAGAAGCAAATAGTGCTTTAGGAGTTACTTGAGGTTGCACTGGACCAGGACAGTTCAAGCCAGCCACAATGGAGTGAGGGCAAGCTAGAGGAAACACTCAGGCCCGGAGAACAGGGTACCCTGATCCTTGTCACCAGCTGGAGATGCGGGGACAACATGTCAGTAGATGTGTGGATGTCACTCCCTCAATTGAGGAATGCATTAACTTTTTCTATGCATTGTTGAAGATGCACTGGTTTCCGAAGACAAAGATTGAAGTCGCAATGCATTGATTCCAAAGCCGAAGCACTGAGTTTCTCCAAGCTGTCAAAAAGATGCATCAATCATCCTTCAGCGATGGGAGAATGACAGGGGATGCGTCAATCAATGCAGACTTTCCAAATATGCTGCTCAGGCCTCAAGTGCTATGTACCGATTTTACTCCTGCAACAGGGTCAATGCATTGGTTGCTGCATCCAGTAGGCAGGAGATGCATTGATTTCGCTGGGCAAGTATCTGGGTCCACTTCCAGTGAACAGAGCACAGGATCAGTGGTAGAGACTTTGATATCCCTGAGTCTCTAGTAACAGAAGGTAATCCAACAAGCCCTTGGAGATCACTTTGGGGAGCAATGCAGAGTACAGCTCTCCCTCAGCAAAGTCAGAGAGCAGCAGGCAGAAAGGCAGCACATAAGAAAAGCAGTCTTTCCAGGTCAGCAGTTCAGCAGAGTGATAGTCCTTAATGCAGCACAGCAGTTCTTCTAACAGAGTCCAGTTGTAGGTCCAGAAGTGTCTGATTAGGTGTGGTCAGAGAACCAGTACTTATAACCAAATGTGTCTTTGAAGCGGGGATGACTTCTAAGAAGTCCTTTCTTCCTTAGCCATGGCTCCAGACTATCTGTCTGTGTGTGTGTGGGATTAATGTATTTATGTTGTGATGATGTGATGTGTAACCTCTTAATGATTTTGTTAGTTACATGGTGTTGTGCTTGTGTAAAGTGATTTCATTAATTGTTTTTGGGAAGAAATATACCAAATTTACCACTGATGAATTTAAGTTCTCACCGTGTGATTGTTCTGTTCAACAAATTCCTTCCCACATTACATCCTTTTTTCACCTCATTATTGCCTAGGTAGTGTGGAGTAATTCGGGCAACCCCCATTAGTAGGGTAATAGGGAATGTTTGTCAGGCATGGATGGCAGCCATCTTTGTATGATATGCCTGAAAAAAACAAGAAAATATTTCTAAGTTGTACATAGTAGTGGCCATCTCTGAAGGGTTTTTTTCTAAAAAAAATAAAGAAAAGGCAGTCAAAGATTACCACCATGTATGAACATCTTGGCAGCTATTTTGGAACAGTTTAAAATCAAATTAAAGGTGAATGCTTCCCAATACAGTAGTGGGTGTTTGCACAAACATGAGGAAAGTGGGGTGGGGGGGCAAGCAGGTGTTGGAGACTAATAACTTCTAAGGAGCAGGGAGCCCAATGGAAAATGTAGGAGCAAGGAAAGATAAACAGATGGAGAGAATATAATTCCCCATGCACTGCAAATGAAAGGTCTGACATTATCAGTGGAAGGAAACACCTGATACAACCAAAACAAGGTGAGACTAAAATAATCTTTGTAGCGCTCAAAAGCAAATATGGGGAGGAAAACCATCAAATCAGGTGCAGGAAAATGAAACAGACAAGAAAGGCATCAAATCACAAGTAAAGGGTGAATACAAAGCCCACCCTAAATCTGTGTTGGATACTATATGTGTGGTTACGAACAAACAGACAAAGCTATCTGTAAGAAAGACCTAAAAAAGATTCCTTTATGAAAAAATGTGGATAATGTAAACCTGTGGTGCAGTGCATGTTAGAATCCTGGAGCACAGCCGCTCCTGTTCTGCACAGTAATACTCATATATTTCGGAGAGAAAAATGAAGCTCACTTAATTAATAGAAAAAATCTTGACACATCAGCTAATATTATTTAAGATAGTAATAGAAAAACATCAAAAAGCAGGCAATTCTCAGTCTCTCAACAATAGTATCCTCCTATGAGTTGCATGTTAATCCTGATGTGGCAGGTAACAGGAGTTACTTGCCTCAACAATTTTATAAGTTCTGTGGAAACAGGGTCAAAAGTGTTTCACTGAGACCCTGATTGTGTATATCTCCACACATGTATGCACATGTTTTAGTAGAAAATGTGTTATGGATGGGGGAGTGGCTGGAAAATGGGCAATACGTATTACTAATTTGGAGGGTTTAAGGAAGGAGTAATCAGGGTTTAAAGGGGAGTTAGGGAGTGATGTAGGGAAGGGCACACACACACAAACATTAGTAAGCACATTGCTATTCACAATCTGCCCTTCTATAGTAAATATTGCCAAAAATGCCCCAAAAGAGGTGGGGTAAGCCAAGCACCACCCAAAACCACCACTGGTTCTGCAACACCCTCCTGTAGAAAGAAATAAAGAAAGGAACTTAGAACCCCATAGAAAATTAAAATGTTCAAACTATTTTAAAATACAACACATTCTATTCAACTTTTTAAAAATTGTCAATAAATAAAACATTATATTATTATTATGTAATATGTAAGTAAACGTATTCTACTTTAAATATTATGTATTCAAAATATTTAAAAATGTTTTATTACTTTTATACAGCACTTAGAAATACTCATAAAAATAACTATTCTTCACTTTGGTGGGAATATTGTTAAATTAAATACTTTAAAAACAATTTTTTTGTTAATTAATAATGAGGTATTAATACTGCAACTTGTATATATTGTAGCAGGCATCCTTGCTTCATGGTATAAGGGTGCCTGCAGTGCAAGCAGGATTCTTTTTGTACAGAAAGGCACATCTTACAGAATGCAGCACGTTCGAAAGAGAAAACAAGGAGAAAGAAACATAGCTCTCCTCATCACAATTCTATCGGGAAGGCATAGCATTTTGATGCACTTCCAGATATTCCAGTATAGGTAACTCTGAGAATGTGCCAAAGTCCAGTGGTGGATGCACGGGATCACCCATGTTTCATCCATGAAACACCTTCTCAGTGCAGAGTAACACAAGGCAGTGACTTGCGCTGCCTTGAGTTATTCAAAATTTACCGCGCAAAGCAGGATCACACAAGATGAGTTTGCCATGCTTGGTAAATCTGACTTTAGTATTGCATTGCCCTTGAGACAGCATGAATGACAGAAGGGCAACACAATCCAATGATAAATCTGGCCTTTGTGGTAACTCTATCAGTTAACTCAGTTAGAGAATGTTTCAACACACAGAGCTGGCCACATCCTTGATTTACTCCCAGACTTCCCAAAACGCATTACCTTAAGTGCTGTTTCTGATCAATTGTGATATGATCATTCTCTGATAAAATGTAATATCTCCAATAACTATGAAAATCTGAATTTAGCACAGGATACATTTTTATTACATATTTCAATTGGAAATAAATCATGCCTGATGATTTTACACCATCATTAAAATGACTAAAAATATTCCTGGGCTGAATATTCTCAAGTTGTCAACAATAACTTCCAAGTCTTTGACTCTGTTTTAAAGGAATCTCTAATCTCCCCTGCCCCTTCTGAGACTAAAATGATAAAAGCAAATTACCTTGACACTCCTTGGTTTATGAATGTACTGAGAAAGGAAAAAGTAATTTAAGAAATACCTAGAAAGAAAGTGGTGAAAATCTTTTAACCCACAAAAGAAAATTATCCATAACAACCAAATGTGTAAACATAACTATAAATCTATTTATGATAATACGATTCTCGGTGCATGTGGGATCCGAAAACCTATAATTATCTGTACCCCAATATATGAAAACACTAATTTAAAGTATGTCAAATGGACATAGAAAAATATAGGCTCCAGTAACAGCAGTCTAAATGACAGCTTTAAAATCCAACAGATCCCTAAAAGAAAATAGCCTTATGGAGTTAAGACTAAAACTTGAACAGTTAACATTTACAGTGCAGCCAACGCCCACACTACCTCCCTGGTGCGGGTCACGACCAGTGGCCGACCCGAGGGAGGGGGTTAAAAAAATCCTCTGATGCGTTGCATTATTTTTATGAAAAAAACCTTGGGAGACATGGAAGATCTTCTGTATTTCCCCTCGATTCCCCCACCAACCCCTTTGTGACATCAGTGCACTGCGAGGCACGCTGACATCACTGTTTGTTTTCTCCATTAGAGCAGGAAGCGGCCGCTTTCTGCTCCGGTGGGGAAAACAGCCTCAAACGGTCTTCCCAACATTCAGAAAGGCCTTGTTTAAAAAGGGAGACTCTCCCCTTTCAAACAAAGCCTTCCTGAACTGGTTTCCTGTGAGTGAGGGCCAGGAAACCCCACTAGGCACCAGGGATTCCACTTGGGGGCGGCAGACCCTCAGAAAAAGGCCCACCCTCTCTCCCCCCCCCCCCACCACCCACGGCATATATATTTTTTAAAGGTAGGTTTATCCCTGGGGAGGTGCCCATTGTGCCCCCATGGGTGTAAATATATTTTTTTTTATTGAAAAAAAATGAAATGGACAGGGATCATCCGTGAGCAGGGAGACCCCTTTTTGAAGCAATAGTTTTTTTAACAGCTGTATGGTTTCCCTGGAGACCACTATGGCCCCCAAGGAAACCATACAGCTGTTAAAAAAAAATAGATCTATGTATAGATAAATCTATGTATTTATATCTATCTATCTATCTATATATATATATATATATAGAGAGAGAGATATTTCTATCTATATAGACTGATATATCTATATATAGATATGTCTGTAGGTAGTTCTATCTATCCATCTATCTATATATATACATATATATATAGTGATCACTCTTGTCAACGTGTGTGTTTTCATGGGGGCTGTGACCGGCCCCCAGGAAATCACACCCAACTATAAAAGTGATCTCTTTACAAATATATATATATATATATATATATTTGTATATATTCGCCACCAGTTGCAGCTTGCGTCTCCAAAGCAAGTCACACACTTTAACTGATGCGTTTGAACTATAACTCTTAGGCAGCAATAAAAAAGTCAAGTAACTTGTGATTATGGTTCTGCTAGAAAAGGATCTGACTTTTGTCTAGTGACAGTTTTGATGCCATAAAGTAGCATAGAAGGTTTATATGCCTACTGAAAGGATCAAAACTGTATTATATGTGACTAGCTGAGTTGATTTGTGAAGCCAGCCATTACCTGCGCTATAATGCAAATGAAATGTATGAGCGAGGGGTGCTATGGAGAGATTCACTTTTGCTGGGTGGTAGTGAGGGAATCGGAGGAGAAGGTAAGGGGAATGGGAGAACCAATAATGATTGTTGGACTGGGCGCTAGAGGAACTAAAGACTGTAACGATTGGTATGTGACAATGTGATGTAATAGTGTGTTTTGTTTATTTTTTTGAGTGTCTTGAGAGAACATGCTGATTGAGGGAAGAAGCGAAGGTAAGGAGACCTCTATTGTTGCAGGTATCACACACACACACCAGCAATTTTGTGACTGTCTACATAGGCTAGTGTTTTAGAGCGACAGTTTAGCCGGTAGCAGAGATGGCATTTCATTGGATGACTGCTGCTCAAGCCCTGACTCAGGTTATAGAGGACAGCTCTGACGTAGGATAAGAGAGTGAGACAGCAGATACTGAGACAGCATCTGAAGGATGGGGCAATGGCCCAGACTCTGGGAGTGATTTTTCAGTTGGAGGAGTCCCTTTCGATAACTCCTCTTCCAGTAATTATGAGGGAGAAGATGAGGACAGTCCTGCTGTCCCTTCGCAAGCACAGTCTGTGCAGCAGGACAATAGTGGGTTAGCCCAACCCAGAGAGCGTGGGCATTCAGCGTCATGCACAGAGAGTGTGCTCTCTTGAGAGCTTCCCAATTTAGTTCAGCCCCACATTCCACCGCCCAAATCCTATTGTGGAGACATCAAAATTATATCTCACAAAACAACCTGGTTTTGTAAGGCAGGGACCTGCGTTTTTGGTCCTGGGCTCAGCGGCCATATAGGGAAACCTACCAAACCCAGACATTTCTGGAAACTAGACATCCGGGGGAGTCAACAGAGGTGTGACTTGTGTGGATTTCTCAAAGGGTTCTTACCCAGAATACCCTGCAAAGCAGAAATGTTGAATAAAAACGTTATTTTTTTCTTGCATGTCTGTCACATAAACTACAGGAATATGCTGGGATCCACAAAATTCATACCACCCAGTGTTTTCCCAATTGTCCTGATAAAAATGCTACCCACTTGAGTGCCTATACCTAGTGCCTGCATCAGGAATCGATCACCCCAGGGTCAACAGTTGTCCTTATGTAAGGACCAACATTGATGGTTGTGTGATCCATTCCTGACACAGGCACTAGGGCTAACCACACAAGTGAGGTACCATTTTTATTGGGAGACTTGGGGGAGTGCTGGGTGGAAGGAAATTTGTGGCTCCTCTCAGATTCCAGAACTTTCTATCACCGAAATGTGAGGAAAAAGTGTTTTTTTGCCAAATATTGAGGTTTGCAATGGATTTTGGGTAACAGAATCTGGTGAGAGCCCCACAGGTCACCACATCTTGGATTCCCCTAGGTGTCTAGTTTTTAAAAATGCACAGGTTTGGTAGGTTTCCTTAGGCGCCGTCTGAGCTAGAGGCCAAAATCCACAGTGAGGCACTTTCCCAAAAACACGTTGGTTTTCAATGTAAAAATGTGATGTGTCCATGTTGTGTTTTGGGGCAATTCCAGTTGCAGGACTAGACCTACCCACACAAGTGAGGTACCTTTTTTATCAGGAGACTAGGGAGAATGCTGGGTGGAAGGAAATGTGTGGCTCCTCTCAGATTCCAGAACTTTGTGTCACCGAAATGTGAGGAAAAGGTGTTTTTTTGGCCAAATTCTGAGGTTTGCAAAGGATTCTGGGTAACAGAACCTGGTGAGAGCCCCACAAGTCACCCTATCTTGGATTCCCCTCGGAGTCTAGTTTATAAAAACTACAGGTTTGCTAGGTTATCCTAGGTGCTGGCTGAGCTAGAGGTCAAAATCCACAGTGAGGCACTTTCCAAAAAACACGTCAGTTTTCAATGTAAAAATGTGATGTGTCCACATTTTGTTTCCTGTTGCGGGCATTAGGCCTACCAACGCAAGTGAGGTACCATTTTTAACGGGAGACTTGGGGGAACACCGAATAGCAGAACAAGTGTGATTGTCCCTTGTCGTTCTCTACATTTCTTCCTTGCAAATGTAAGACATTGTGTAAAAAAGACGTCTATTTGAGAAATGCCCTGTAATTCACATGCTAGTACGGGCCCCCCAGAATTCAGAGATGTGCAAACAACCACTGCTTCTCACCACCTCATCTTATGCCCATTTTGGAAATATGAAGGTTTTCTTGATACCTATTCTTCACTCTTTATATTTCAGCAAATGAATTGCTGTATACCCGGTATAGAATGAAAACCCATTGCAAGGTGCAGCTCATTTATTGGCTCTGGGTACCTAGGGTTTTTGATGAACCTACAAGCCCTATATATCCCCGCAACCAAAAGAGTCCAGCAGACGTAACAGTATATTTTTTTTAATAATCTGACATCGCAGAAAAAAGTTACAGAGTAAAACATGGAGAAAAATGGCTGGGTTTTTTTACCCCAATTTCAGTATTTTTTTTATTTCAGCTATTATTTTCTGTAGGAAAACCTTGTTGGATCTACACAAATGACCCCTTGCCGAATTCAGAATATTGTCTACTTTTTAGAAATGTTTAGCTTTCTGGGATCCAACATTGGTTTCACACCCATTTGTGTCACTAACTGGAAGGAGGGTGAAAGCACAAAAAATAGTAAAAATGGGGAATGTCCCAGTAAAATGCCAAAATTGTGTTGAAAAATGTGGTCTTCTGATTCATGTCTGTTCCTGAAAGCTGGGAAGACGGTGATTTTAGTACCACAAACCCTTTGTTGTTGCCATTTTCAGGGACAAAACCACAAGCCTTTTTCTGCAGCCCTTTTTTACTATTTTTTTTAGAAAAACATTTTTTCGCTGTATTTTGGCAAATTTATTAGTCTCCTCCAGGGTAACCTGCAAAGTCTGGGTACCTTTAGAATCTCTAGGTTGATGGAAAAATAGGACCCAAATTTGACGTGGATAGCTTATATGGACAAAAAGCTATGAAGGCCTAAGTGCGAACTACCCCAAATAGCCAAAAAAGGGCTCAGCACGGGGGGAGTGTGGGAGGCCCAGCAGCTAAGGGGTTAAGGTTGACAAATGTTTGTACACAAATCACACTTTATAAAAATAGATTCGGCAAATTCAGCATAGAACAATCATGGTTAGGGCTGCTTTGGAAAATTAGAAACATCCACACAATTTCTAAAAGTATTAACACTAATCCATTTCTTGAGGTAAGATAAATCCTCCATCTTCTCCCTCAGCAATCACCCTCCAAAGATGATCACCACATAATGAAACATCCCTCTAATGATGCATGATAAATCTGCACATCCACACTAACACTGGAAGCCCTTCAAAATTATACTTTGGGTACATGGTGGAAGCTTCATTCACAGTACAGGTTTTCTAACAATGCTGCAGAACACTATCATATTAAAGTTATTCAGGGGAAGATGACTTTGCAGCAGGACACTGATTGGAAGGGGGAATGAGCAGGAACAGTTTGAATAGAACATCAGAAAGTATACCTATATTAGAAATAATGGTGTCTTACATGAAAAATGTGACATAAATATTAATCTCCTTATCAAATGTTCTAAGTGGCTTATATAGCTCATTTCAGGGCAAGCATTATCAGTTAGGACTCTATGCATCATAAAAAACATCAATTATGAGAACTCATGGAATTTGCAAATTTCCCATATTTTTTAAAACACTACGATACCCCCTCTAATTGCAAACTTGTGGCCAGTGATAGCGTACAAACCAAAAAGTTACTTGCAAAGCATTTCTTGGATAAAATAAAGAGAATTAAAAATGATGAAATAATTATTCACTTAACAAATGCTCCTATATGGAACTTCTTTCTTCCTCAAGGATATATGATAAGGTACTCAGCCGATGTAGGCCTATATATCAAGAAGACTCCTAATCCCTCAGCAATACTAATGAGCTATAAAATTCCATACTCGCTAGCTGTGCATCTCCCCAACTAATAAACATTGGCAAAACTACTGCCCCTAAGATCAGTCAAATAATCAACTCTTCCTTGGCTGAAAGCTGTGTACTATCTTCTCTAAATAATGAAAAACCATAATAAAAGCTATTTAAAAAAAAAAAACAGTGTGAGTCCTTCTAATCTTGCAAACTACATGTCTATCTTCCTTTCACCCCATATGGCCAAACTCATGGGAAAAGCTGTGACTAAACAATTATACGATTTTGTGTATCAGAAATCCTCTAGAGACCACCAAACCTGCTTCACTGCTGGATTCAGTCCAAAACATGTGATTACATAAGCAATTGAGGAGATGATCTAAGATAAATAGTTGACAGCAAAAATTCAGAAGTGATAATCCTGGACTTATCTTCCACTTTCAACACAATAAAGCACCACTTTTTTCTAAACTGCTTCACATCACAGAATATTGATGACGACACCTTTGCCTGGCTAGGATACTTTATTTCGGATAGATAAGAGCAAATAAAAGTGCTCTCTTTTAAAAATGTAAACTGAGGCGGCAGGGCTTTCAGAATGCAAGAGTATAATCTAAGGAACAAGCCCCCCTTGAAAATCAGAACCCAGTTGACTACCTTAAATTCAGAAATACCCTAAAAAGTTGGATTTTCATATAAGAGCTTCAAGACCTGTAGAGACCTGTAGAGTGAGTTATGGATTGCCAAGAGACTCTTTTCCGGAGCAACAGCCATGGTGTATAAGCATCCATTAACACATAAAATAAATAAAAACAAATAAATAAATCAATAAATCAATACATAGCACAGGGACTGGGAACAAATCAGACCATTTTAAAACCAATGCTTTATAGGCCCAGTAATTGTCCCCACATGTGACAGACATCCTATTAGTAATGATCAAAAGCTAATAAGGTACAATATCATACATTTGTAATTAAAATAAAAAACATGGATAAAGTTGATGTTTGCGTGTGGTGTTGTCATTATATATATTCACTGAAAAAACACAAAGGTTACAGGAATGTAATAATTAGGTTCAGCTTTTACCCACACAGAACCATGGAAATTCAACAGTTATGCTTATGTTAAAAAACTATGTTGTCGCATACAGTTACTTAACAGCACAATTTATATTGTCTTGAGATAACTATAACAATAACTATAAAAGCTACATTTCTATGGTTTTGTGTGGGTAAAGCATGAACCTAACTATAACGTCCATGTAACCTTTTTTTTCCACTGTATTTCCATCCAGCGGTTCAGGCTGTAGTTGTGCCCAAAATCCCTGTGGGAAATTGAATGGGAAAAACACGTTTTGGGACACCGCCTTCTTCTCAGCCCCCGCTTGACGAATCACCCCAAAACTTTCCACATGGCAGCTGAAGTTAGTAACAAACTATTTTTTTAACTTTTGTGAAGATTCATTAAATGGCGCCAAAGTTATAGGCAAAACAAAAAATACTTTTCTATGGAATCTAGGTCCTAACTATAACTACCTACTTACGATTGCCAGTAGGTAATATTAGTTTGCATTAGTATGAATAGTATGCCAGCTAAGGGAGTATGATCTTCGCCGAAACTCTAGATTTAATTACAATAGATCATCAGGCCACGAATGCAGAAATGTGAATGCACTTGGTTCGGTGCTGCCATAAAACGTGTATTGGTCTCTCAAAGAGGTCTGTTGATATAAAAAAAAAATGCATGATTGTGAAGAGCTCAGCAGCAATTCCAATGTTTATGTAGAGTAGTAGACTGTTTTACCTTGCTACCCTCAGCCACACTATATTCAAAGTAATCATTCAAAATTAAGAAGAAAAGCAAGTGTACTTGTCTGAAGCAGGGGTGTGACGAGTAAATGAGATTTACTGATGCATATGCTTTAATTAGGTATTTAGCTCTTTGAGCTATTTCTACTAATTTATGTATCAGATAACTGGGATGTCATAGTGTGAAGCAGCAGCCTAGGAATGGTTCACAAAACATTTTTGACAGGCACCAATTTATGTCCTTTGTGGTTATGTTAAGGCAGTTTTTGCTTTAAAGCACCTTTTACCTCTGTATTTTGAAAACAAGATTCTGAAGGTGGTAATTTGTGACAGGTAAGATTGTGCATATTTCTCAAATGGTAGTGATGGGTTCTTTTGCTTTTTGTGCTGCTGTGTGCTTTATTATTGAAACATTATTTTTTTGTGCTGTACTGTTGTTGCTGTGTTGCGTTTTTTGACAGCTTTGTTGTGATGTGTCCTGTAATATTGTTGCATTAATATATGACTTTTAATATGTAATGATCTGTTGTTTACTTGTCATCAAATATTCCTGCATTGCCAGCCAAAAAGTGCACACACCTTGGACGCTCTTATGACAAGCAATCATTAAACACTGTCTAAGGTATTAGACTACTTTGACTACTTAAGACACCAGTCAGCCAAAACTATGACAGAGACCATCTTAACTTAGTGCTCCTAATGCTCACTTTGAGTCATAGGTACAGAATTTAGGGAATGTGATTTCCCAACTGCGATTCTAACTGAATATACTAAAACACATGCCTCTTAAATAGCGATTCCTAGTGGGTCACAAATTGGCCTACTCATGAATATTAATGAGCTAGGTCACAGTATGTGACTCATTAGTAGTTGGATCCATCATAGGTATGGTGGCCTGTTGGGGTCAGCATGCCACCATGTCAGTGACTACTTTTTATTAAAGCAATCTTTTTTTAAATGCAGTCTGTTTTCCTTAAAGAAAAACTGAATGTTTTTAAAAAACTAACACAACATTTTTAAGTTTAATTTTTCAAGAGTAGGCAGTGGCCTGTGGGACCACCGCTTGCTCTTAAAATATATTTGTTTCAACATTCATAAAGGGGATGAGGTCCCCTTGAGGCTTCTTCCCATTTGTGAATTGTTACCAATTCCTTTGAGATGTTAGTAAGATATTAATGTTTTGCAACCCTAAAATGGTTGCAAAAACTTAATATGGTTGCAAAACTTTCATACATACCACTGCGCATTCAGTATTTGTAAGGGACGCACCAAACACACCACTTCCAAATAACGAATCACTAAACCAAATCGCTATTCAGTAACAATTGTATAAATCCTTTGCTTTATTGTGATTTCAAACTGGCTGATTCTGCAAATTGGCCTGTTTGCAACTGCAAAAATGGTTTGTACATATGGCCCTTTATGTCATGCAGCCCCTGGATTCATCAGGCAATTTCACAAAAATTGTGACAGCAAAATGTCTGATACCAAGCTGAGAAAAGATTCTTACACAGTGCATTATGAGAAAGAGGGTCTCAAAGCCCTACCTCTAATTCCACATGTGCTGGCAGAGATTCACTACCTATGCGTTCACTCCAAGGGTCCATAGTTTTCAGCATTGCTCCCTTGCAAACACTGGAAATCTCTGCGCTCTCTGTCACAAGCCCTGATTCCGAAAACATGATGGGACAGCAGCAATTTGCATGTCACCAGCATAAAACCTCTCTCAGGAAACCTTGTCTCTCAGGTTCACATGAATTCCACTGACCCACAGGGTGGTGAGCCATCACACACTTGGGGCATCCCTGAAACAGAGAATGTACATTTCTTTTGTTCTAATTACACTCACAACTCCTAATAGCAGGTATGAGCAGTTCAATACTTATTTCACAGGGACAAAGTTACTTTGGGGTCAGTGAATAGAGATTGGCATCAAAAGCAACAACATTCTGACAAAGCTCTTGCTAGGAAGGCAGCAATAAAAATAGGAAGAGGCGTTGGTTAGTAAAGCAAATCACAGGGTATTTAATACTGTATGCAACTTTTGATGAGTTATTAGTCATTTTCCAACAGAGGGATGCTGTCATGTTGTGCAACTATTTTCATTTATTTGGGCAAACAAATGATTTGGCACTTAACTAAAGGTTAACACTAGTGAACTTCAACTCTTATCCTGGACATTCATGATCTTGCTCCATCAGGCAGGCATGAGCTGAGTCTATTCATTGACCTGTTTCAGATTACTTCTTTATTGCTAAAACGGTCCCAGAAGTAAAATAATTCATTGCTTCCTGTTCAGTCATTATCTATATATTCCTCAGCAACCGGCAGTATTTTAGCATGCTGTACCACCAGTAATTGCCTAGAAAAGGCAAACCCCTCAATAAATATTAATTGGCTGATGACAACTGTGGAAAGCCAAGGTGGAGCTGGCATGCTGAAAATAGTCACAACACTTTCAGACTTTGCCAACTGAAAGTGCATTGAGCAAAAAGTAAACAACGCAGGAGCTGCTATTTGCACAGATTCACAACATGCAACCGGAGAACAAGTTAGACATTTGTTGTTTGGGGAATGTGAAGCATCCTCTAAAAAACAACAGCTGTCATGTCCGCCTAACTCACATTTTCCCAACCTCATCTAGAGGTTATGGAAATTTCAGATTTGTTTTTGGGTGGTGGCGCCTCAGCTGCTCTACCTTAATAATCCTTTCACTTGACAGCTTGTCCACTGTGATGATCACCATGACCTATTTATGGTAGGACAACCATCACTAGATTTATTTTCCTGTGACCTCCATGCAAAATAAGCCAGTTTGAGGCTTGAAAATCAGTGGAATTCAATTAGTGGCCCCCACACTCAAGGAGGAATATTCCTGCATTGCAGGACCACTGAATAAATACATCCTTGGAGTGTTTGGAAATAAATACAATGCGGTCAAAAGAAACCAGCATCCATTTAGAAAAAATCTCTGTCTTCACTGCAACTGGTACACCACTGACTGCACTGAAGGCTTTAGAAATCACTGTCTGGCACATAGGGATACTTAAATAGGGCAGGTGGTCCTCCACTCGGGGAAAAGAGAACAGGTCCACTGACCTTCTGAGCCAACAGTTCACCCATCTTACTATAAATGAGCCCCAAAGTCCACCAATTACCATCTCATTTTCATGACTAGCCTATGAAAAGCCCCAGGTGAACCAAAATGCATAACCACACAAATCACCAAGACAAGCAAAATATAATGTGCAAAAAAACACAATGCATGCCTACTCATCAAAGACACATTCTCCATGTAATATCTACATGAACCCAAACAGGTACATAGTGTAAAAGGTGATTTACTCTGAATAATCCTACTTACAAGCTTGACACATGGTACAAATAAATGAAGCAAACCAAACCAATCCCTAATTAAAGGAAGGACCTAGCATACACATGGGGGCCCCTGCACAGCAAACCATGCACCGAAACATTTTCTCAGGTGAAATCAGGAGACACCGGTATTCTCCTCTCATCTGCACAAAGGTTGAAGTTTGCTAAGTGAAGATGAAGACTTCACCCATACTCAGTCTAGAGACAACGCTCCCTACCTAAAAATGATTGTACCTTAATCAATGCTTTTGCAGAAGTTAAGCTGAGCCATGAAAAGCAATTAACCTCCTTCAGAAATGCTGTATGCCACACAATATGGCTCAACAGTTTATTCTCAGTCCTGGAAATCAAAGGCAACTCCAGCAAGGTTCACCTTCATATTATGCACGAAGGCAGCCACTATGTGAGAAATCCAGGTGTTGGTTGACTTCGGATCCCAGAAGTGGTTTAGTCCCGGTTATCGCTTACCTTCAGACTTCGAAGAAATTTTGAGGAAAATTTTCTGAGAAGGGAAAGTTCAGTGGGGCAGGCTACCTGCATTGTCAGAGGAGGTGCATTGTCATTGGGGAGCCTTGGGTTTAAAATACTAAGGGCCTGATTTAGATATTGGCAAATGGGTCACTCTGTCACAACCGTGACGGATCTCCCATCAGCCGAAACTAAAATCCTATATGACATAATGGGATTTAGATTTCGGCAGATGAGATATCTGTCACCGTTGGGACAGATATACATGTCCGCCAATATCAAAAGCAGACCCTTAGTCTAGTTTTTTAGAAGCCAAAAATCTCCAGTGAGACAAGGCAGAGGCTGTACACTAATATGTCACAGGGGTTTGAATACCTGTTTGATGAAGGACTTGTGAACAGGATTTAATGCTGCAGAGAAGTACGTAGCAGGAGAAGCTACAAAGTCAATCCAACCAGCGATGCATCTCGGGTAGATAGGTGAGCAGGGTGGTCCTGGTCTCCTGTTGGTTCTCAGAACAATTTTTGGTCAAAAATGTTCTAAGTCCTGGGTTTTGTGTTTTGACCATCTAGGCACCTTTAACACCACCACCAGGGGTCCAAGACTGGTGGGGCACTACTTGGGGTTTCAGGATTCACTAAGGGTGGGATGAGGTGTATGTTTAAGATGGTAGTAGCCTTTTGTGCTCCTGTAGCAATGAACAGAAGGCCAGAAAACTAGCTCTTGGATTTACTCTGGTAGTCTTGGGTTCATGTGGCGATGTAGGGCTCAACAGTAGGGCTTGCCCCTGAGGTTTCAAGGCAGGCTCCAGGCAGAATAGAAGTCCTTCCAGGTTCAGCCAAGCAGTCTTGCAGAGTGCACAGCAGGTCACAGCAGCAGGTAGTCCTCTAAGAGTCCTTCCACAGGTTCAGGAGTAAACCGAAGAGTGGGTCTGAGCATCCTATTTTTATACCTGTTTCCCTTTCTCTGGAAGGTGGGAGAAGCTTCTAGATAATCTCTTTGAAGTGCATTGAATTTTCTGACTTACCTAGCCTGGCTGCAAGCTTACCTCAAAGACAATGTGGAGGTGATAAGACCTTTGGGTGAAAGCAGATCACAGTCTATTCAGTTTTAAGTGGGGCTGTCATGGCTAACTCCTTTACTGTGTGACTGCCTGGGCAGAAGTCACAAAATCTTTAAATTACACCCAGTCTTGTGATGTAAGACAGGCTGCAGGCACAAATGGCTAAGGACAGGAAAATGACAACTTCCTACGGAATAAACCCAGATCTGTGACTTGGGATGAGTGTTTGATTGGTTCTGCATTCCGTCCATCATTTGAGTTTGTTTGCTATTGTCGCCATAAGTGCGCCGGGTATGCCCAGATGTGGGTCCCGGGCTCACTGTGTCACTGGATTGAAGCTAGCCTGGTTGATGAAGGGTGATACTGTGAAACTGGTCCCAGGATGCTTGTTTCCGGTCCAGGGAGGACCTGGCTTGGCAATTCGGGCTGGACTGTTCCCATGGGAAACAGGGTCAAGACTTATTTGCATATGGTTAGCTCTAAACTGGGGTGTCATGGTGAGCAAAATAATTGATGGATTAAACCCAGTTCTGTGACTGGGGGTGAGTGTTTGATTGGTTCTGTATTCTGTCTATCGTTTGTGTTTGTTTGCTTTTGTCACCATGAGTGTGCCTGTTATGCTCAGACGTGGGTCCTGTGCTCACTGTGTCACTGGATTCAAATTAGCCTGGTTGATGAAGGGTGATATCCTGAAACTGATCCCAGGATGCTTGTTTCTGGTCCAATGAGAACCTGGCCTGGCAGTTTGGGCTGGACTGTTCCCATGGGGAACATGGTCAAGACTGATTTGTGAATGGTTAGGTCTAAAGTGGGGTTGCATGTTGCGCAAAAGAATTGGTGGATTAAACCCAGATCTCTGACTGGGGCTGAGTGTTTGATTGGCTTTGCATTGCATCCATCATTTTTGTTTGTTTACTGTTGTTGCCATAAGTGCTCTGGGTATACCCAGACATGGGTCCCGGGCTCACTGTGCACATGGATTTAAGCTAGCCTGGGTGATAAAGGTTGATATATTGAAACCAGTTCCAGGATGCTTGTTTCCGGTCCAGGGAGAATCAGCCCTGGCTGTGTGGGCTGGACTGTTCCCATGGGGAACAGGGTCAAGTCTGTTTTGCATATGGCTAGGTCTAAACTGGGGTGGCATGGTGGGCAAAAGAATTGATGGATTAAACCCAGATCTGTGACTGGGGGTGAGTGTTTGATTGGTTCTGCATTTTGTATATCATTTGTGTTTGTTTACTTTTGTTGCCATAAGTGCACCGGGTATGCCAAGACTTAGGTCCTGTGCTCACTGTGCCACTGGATTTAAGCTAGGTTGGCTGATAAAGGGTGATATCCTGAAACCAGTGCCAGGATGCTTGTTTCTGTTCAAGGGAGAACCTGGCATTGTAGTTCAGGCTGGACTTTTCCCATGGGGAAGAAGGTCAAGAATGATTTGCACATGGCTAGGTCTAAATTTGGGTGGCATGTTGAGAAAAAGAATTGATGGATTAAACTCAGATCTGTGACTAGGGGGCAGAGTTTGATTGGTTCTGCATTCTGTCCATCATTTGTGTTTGTTTGCTTTTTATTGCCATAAGTGTGCCGGGTATGACCAGATGTGGCTTCTGGACTCACTGTTCCACTGGATTCAAGCCAGGCTGGTTGATGAAAGGTGATATCCTGAAACCGGTCCCAGAATCAGAAATAGGAGTTGATCCCCAGCTACTTGTTAAGGACATCAGCGGTGGACTCCCAAAATGGAATCGAGCGTATAAACCTTTGCCCAATAAATCTGGTATTATATCTAAGTATGGTTCATACTGTGGGACCAATATTCGGCTTTCAAAATAATTTTATGGGATTTCTCCAACTTATGTGGGTTCTCCCAGAAGCTTCCCAGGCCCAGATTTCAAAACAAATTAGACACATATCTAACCCAAGGAATGGTAGCCGCATTCGGCCTCTTTAATAAGTCAAGAAGTGAAACCCTGTATATATCAATTTCAGGGACAGTCCAAATCCTTATCCAATTTAACAAGGGTCTAAAGGCTACCAAATCTGCTACTCGATTAAACCCCAAATCCAGAAACATTGGCATCAAGGGAGTACTACGAGGACACGCAACTAAAGCCCTAGCAAAATTATTTTCACTCACAGTTAATCTTTTGCTATTGGAGAATCCCCATATCTCTGCACCATTGGCGGCCGCTCCCTGCACCTTTGCCAAATAAATCTTAATAGTGGAGATACTTTTATAAAAACGCTGGATTGCAGCTGCTCTGTGCTTAAGAAGGCCCACACTTTTACTGATCTATTCCTCCCAGTGGAATTTGCTTGTTAACCTCACAACCAAATAGTCTATGGAATTAACCTTGCTTAGAGAAACACCATCCAATTTAATGGTGCATCTCCTGCAGAGCCCAGCATTAAACACCATCAGTTTAGTTTTACTAATGTTCAACTCCAACCCATAATCTGTGCAGAATAATTTAAATCTATCAACAAGTGTTTGAAGCCCCTTAGGTGTCTTCGAAATGAGGAGCGAATCATTGGCAAAAAGAAGAATAGGAATTTTCTGATCATTCAGTGAAGGGGCATCATTCTGGCAAGAAGTCAGAACTTGAACCACCTCATTGATAAATAAGGTGAATAAAACTGGGGCTAACACACAGCCCTGCTGGACTCCCCTCTTGATAGGAATTTTTTCGGTCAATTCACCTTGGTTACCCCATCGCACATGCGCATAAGTATTTTCCGGTAACGGCTGTAGCAGATAAATTATATTGGGTGGGGTTCCTAATCTATGTAGTACTTCCCACAACTTTTCTTTTGGGACCTAATCAAAGGCGGATCATAGATCCACAAAAACAACAAATAAGTGTTGCTTGGCGACGACTAAGTATTTCTGATGTAAAATGGCCAACCTAAAAACCTGGTCTACTCTGCTAGTTTTGGGGTGAAAGCCTGCCTGTAGTGAGGAAAGGACCTGATAATCTTGAACCCAGCTTGTTAGGCTCCCAACTAGTATTTTAGCAAAGATATTTTGTAAATTATCAATGAGCCTAATGGGTCTATAATTAAGTGGAAGATTTGTGTTACCCTTTTTATAAACAGGAATAATTTAAGCTCCTTTCCACGTGCTCGGGATTGTACCTCCTGCAGCAATTTTGTTCGAGATCAGATTTATGTACCAAGACCATACGATTGGCTCTGATTTATACAGATCTCCCGGGAGCTTATCCGGACCAGGGGCTTTAGCAGATTTTATTGATTTGATTGCATCAATAGTTTCCTCTATAGAGAAAAAGATGCAATCCTCTGAGATATAAATACCCTCTCCTGAAAAATCCAGACTAGTATTCAAATGGGGGGACAAAATCACTAGATTTGGAATTACATGGCAAGGGGTTATAGGGTGTAGCATAAAGTTGGGTGAAATAATCCAACAGTGCGCCGAATTATGGTGCTGCACTGTTTAGAGGCAAAAAAATCCCTCTAAGCAGTGTGGCCCCATTTTCTGGCGCACAACCCCCATGGACATGGCTCCTGTCTTAATAAAGACATGAGCCATGAGCACCACCCCAGTGGCCATGCCCAGGGGACAGATGTCCCCTGGGCATGGCCACTGGGGCCAGTGCCATGCAGGGGACACAAGTCAGGGCCCCCAGGCATGAAAAAAAATATATATATATACTTACCTGGGATGGGTTCCCCATCCTGGGGTGTCCCTCTGGTGTGGGTGGGGGTAGGTGGGGGTGTCCCTAGTGCCAGGGAAGGGCACCTATTGGCTTGTTCCATGGTCTCAGACCATGGAAATAGGCCTACAGGTCCCCTAACGCCTGCCTGTACCCAGGCGTTAAATAATGACACTAAGCAAGCTTAGCACCATTATTTAAGGCCTTCATCCCCGAGCTGGATTTTAGCATGGGACGATAAATATGGCGCTAAGGCATATCGTTCTTTTCTGGACCGGAACATCTGCCTTGCATCTCATTGATGCAAGGTAGGTTTCCATGTCCAGAAAACGATGTTCACTCCATTACTTTGGTGCTAGACGTATCTAGTGTCAAAGTATAAATATGGAGTTAGGTTTGCGCTGAATTAGCGGAAAAAAAAATGACGCTAATTCAGCACAAACCAAGTATAAATATGGGCCTTAGAGTATGGCAGAGTGAGAACTCCATCACAAGTTTGTGAAGCTCCCATCCCACCAAACCTGCACTTCCCCTGCCTCCTTTACAGTCTTGGGAACCACTGGGTTTTTGACACATGACCTCAGCTAGCTCCACAGCCAGAACCCATTGACCAGGCGGTCCATTCATGACTGAACCACCAGTACACAGTAGCTGCCCCACCATACTTTGTGTTAATTGATTATTAATGATTTCCCTTTTGTGGGTCGTCTATATGACAATTGGGCAGTGAAAACAAACAATAGCACCATGGACAGGGAGAACTCCTACTGTGCATCAGAGCCATTGCTTTTTTTTCCTGGAATAAACTTCTGAAAGTTTCTTTCCGGAACAACAAAGGTTGAATGGCAAGCCTGTTAAACAAATATAGTACCCACTCAGTATTCATCCGCTTCTTCAATGCATCTGCTGCATTGGCAAACAGATTGCTGCCAGGTTGGTGATGATCCATTTAATTGGTAGACAGCCTCTGCCAAAACATGGAGGACAAAGCCTTTGCTGACCTTCCTGACTGGCTTGCAGCCAGCCAGAAAAAAATCCCCCCTTCAAATTTAGTCTAACATAAGTCTACATGTTTACACTTAAAATGTACTATTAGCTATCCTGTATAGCGGACAAGGGCATGAAATATGTATTGGATGGTGGTTATGCCTGTTTCCTTGTGCTTTAACGTTTATACACCTACCACAGTTTTTTATGAACAACTTCTGAGCAAATTTAAGGTTATAGCAAATATTCCATGGGACAGCTAGCTGAATCGCTCTCTCCACTCACCCCTGATAAGAATTTTTCTCCAGAGAATTACCTTAGTGTGAAGATAGCTTTGCCCTGAATATCATTGTCTGGCTATGACCCATTTCAGCCAGGCTGAACCCCCGAGTCTAGACCCAATAAAGACTTCAAAGGACAGTTTTTATACCTTTTTTCTATTGCCCAGTTACTTCAATGGCAATCAATAGTACACCTTAATTAAAAAGTGGGTAAGATCTAGGCCCATATTTATACTCGGTTCACGCTGAAATAGCGTCATATTTTTTTACGCTAATTCAGCGCAAACCTAACTCCATATTCTTACTTTGGAAGGTTATGGCTTTAACCTCGTTTCCTGGATGTGAAAACCTACCTTGCGTCAATGAGATGCAAGGTAGGTGTTCCCGTCCAGAGAAGGACGATATGGCCTTTGCGCCATATTTATCCCCCCATGCTAAAATCCAGCACAGGGTGATGGGGGCCACAAAAAAATAATAATAAAGCTTGCTTAGCACCATTATATATAAATATGGCGCCCGTCCGACACCTTGGATTGGCGCTAGTCGGCGCTATACTTTTTCACGCAAAACTGCGCTAACGCAGTTTTGTGTGAAAAAGTATAAATCTGGCCACTAATGTCTTATCACCCATTTGTATGTATTTTATTTGGCGTGGTGTATTTACCAAGAGTTGTGTACGTTCATAGATATGTATTATGTATTCAGGTATTTTATCTTGGCTTTATATTCTATAGCTCTTTGGATTTTTTAAATTATAAGACTGAATCCTGCATCCCTCCTCACCTGTAGCTGGTCTTTAGCCCTTACCATGGCTAGACATCCAAAGTGAGATAGGGTTAGCTTAGGGAGTCGCAAGTCATCTCCTCTCTTGAATAAGTGTGCCCAGGGACAGTGAAAACACGATAATAGTAAACCTCGATCCTCTCTCTCCCAATCCCAGGCCAGTAAAGTACAATTGGCTATTAAAATCTGGGTCGGTGCTGTAGTTTTTAGAAATCTGGGTAGGAAAGCATTAACACTTCTACTGTGTCTCCTTTCACAAAAAAATACTATGAAGTCAAGGTGCGAAATGTAAACAAATACAACATTTATGATAAATAGCATGTAGAGTTGAAGTATCTTTCGACTACTATTTCAGATATGCAAACTATATTACTCTCAGTCTGAAACTTTAAGTGTGTCTCTAATTATATATCTAAAATGCATATTCCCTAACACTTTTCAACGAGGCAACCGCATCATGTCCTAAGGCAGGAGCTGACATTTTCGGGAGCTAGTATAGCCTTAGAACCCGCCGTAGCGGGCTCTACCAGCTATTAAAGGTCCGCTCCCCGCGTTAAATGCCCGAGCCGAAGGTGAGGGCATTTAACAAGGGAGAGGGACTTTAATAGCTGGTAGAGCCCGCTACGGCGGGTTCTAAGGCTATTAGAACATTCTGTACACAGGGCAGAATGTTCTATTAAAAAAAAAAATGTTCACGGAGCCCGAGGGGATTAAAATCCCCTTGGGCTCCGTGAGGCTTTGTTCACAGCTCTTGCTGTGAACAAAGCGAACATTGGAATGTTGGCGCTGCGGGCTTTTACCGGCTTGTAAAAGCCCGCAGCACTCCATTGTTTTCAATGGAGCCCCCAGCATTCCAATGTTCTAATAAATGTTAGACAGCATGGAAATAAATACCCATTCCACGTAATGTAACAGGTTTTTAATTCTAATTTAGTAACCCTAAATGTGGCAAATTCCAAACAAACGAGATATACTCGTTATTAATACCAGTCAAGAGACATCCAGGGGCATATTTATACTCCGTTTGCGCAGGAATTGCGTTGTTTTTTTTGACGCAATTTCGACGCACAACTAACTCCATATTTATACTTTGGCATTAGACGCGTCTAGCGCCAAAGTCCATGGAGTTTGCGTCATTTTTTAGCGTGGACACCTACTTTGCGTTAATGAGATGCAAGGTAGGCGTTCACGTCTAAAAAATCGACTCCGAGGCATGTGCGTCGGATTTATACTCCCGGGCAAAATTCACGCCCGGGAGTGGGCAGGTCAAAAAAAATGACGTACGCCCGCTTTTGCGGCGTTTTTTAGCGCCTGCAAAAGGCAGGCGTTAAGGGACCTGTGGGCTCTGAAGGAGCCCAGAGTTGCCCTCCCATGCCCCCAGGGACACCCCCTGTCACCCTTGCCCACCCCAGGAGGACACCCAAGGCTGGAGGGACCCATCCCAGGGACATTAAGGTAAGTTCAGGTAAGCGTTGTTTTTTTTTTTTTTTGTGGCATAGGGGGGCCTGATTTGTGCCCCCCTATATGCCACTATGCCCAATGACCATGCCCAGGGGACAGAAGTCCCCTGGGCATGGCCATTGGACAAGGGGGCATGACTCCTGTCTTTGCTAAGACAGGAGTCATTTCTATGGGGGTTGGGAGTGAAAAAAAATGGCGCAAATCGGGTTGAGGCGAAAAAATTGCCTCAACCTGACTTGCCCCATTTCTTGACGCCCAAGCCCCATATCCCCCTACGCTGGCGCTGCCTGGTGTACGTCGTTTTTTTCCACGCACACCAGGCAGCGCCGGCGGCTAACGCCGGCTAACGTCATTGATTAAATACGGCGCCCGCATGGCGCTTCAGAATGACGTTAGCCGGCGCTAATTTTTTTGACGCAAAACTGCGTTAGCGCAGTTTTGCGTCAAAAAGTATAAATATGGCCCCCAATGTATTATTCTGTACATTTTTTGTAAAGCCAATTCATCGAGGAGGAGAGAAATAGAGAGACATTATTATTTGACAAATAAAACAAAATGTTCATACCTATTCACGTGGTGTACAACCTCATTAAACACATCAGCAACCATCTAAACATTTCACACATCCATCTTGGTAACAATGTGTTTTGCGGTGGCTGTCAAAACTGCCTTAATCATACATAGAGTACACTGCAATCTATTCATTACTATCAATTCAATGTTCACTCAGCTTGGCCGGGTCATTAGTGAATGAGGTAAACTCCAAATAAGGATACATTTGCTGTGCAACGAGTTTCCTCCGATTAGGCTAATTTACCTCGGAAATCATTTTTCACAGACATAAAATAATTGCTTTTAAATTGCAATTTGCATCTACCATGCTAAAATGATTTCCACATCTCTAAGCTGAAGAACGGCTGCAGTATCTGGGAATTTCGGCAGAAATTCTCAGAAGAAGGCTTAAGCATTTACATTTCAAATGTTAGTTTCATGTTCAAAATCCACAACTTGGAAATATTGCTTAAGACCGAAATAGTTTGACTCTAATTATATTAAATGTTATAATAAGTATAATTTGTGCACACTAAGCACATCATCCAAAGAACAGGGTTCACTCAGAATTTTGCTTAGAAACAGCAGGGGCATACATTTGCGTGAAATAGGGTGGTAGATGCTGAGCATTTTGATTTTATTCTGCATGTCTTCACCTTAAGAAAAAAATTACCTAGTTGTGATTTCCATAAAATGCCCTACCAAGTAAGTCAGCTGTACTAATAAATCGTGTAACTGTGTGAGGGGTGCGATACAAATAACCCTAATCCTTTTTCTTCTCAGTGTTTGCCTCTCTTATACTCAGTTGTAAGTGTTTCAACAACATTGAAGTTTGAGCTGTATAGTTTATAATATTATATTAATTCGCAATTTAAAAGTTACCTGTCATGTTATTGGATTGCAACATCATAATGGTAATTAAAACGTGGAGTCTGTGGTAATTTCACGCACCCCGTATAACTGTACAAAATGCCCCTTTCTTTAATCTGTGAAGTTGTGAAATGTTATCTGTTTTCGGTTTGTTACACCTAAGTCAAACTATTGTTACCACATTTGTTACTATGATTGTAAAATCTTTCACCAGCGTATTTGCATCCAAAAGTGATCAAACAATGAGCAGGAGATGATGTTTTTTCTGTACAAAAACTTAAGATACTCTTTAACCCACAAAATATCTAACTGTCACGAGTTTGTGGAAGCAAAATCTCGAAATGGTGCATACACCAAATTCAAAATTGCCATGCTATATTTCTATACTTCTACCCGATTTGGGCTCAAGAATAAAACATTTTTATTGTATTTATGCAACCTAAAAGAAGAAATAGATTGAGGTGGTTTTCTTTTTTTTAATTTGATATAATTTGTTTACGTAAAGAGCACCTGGACACCTGTACACTAAAAACTTCAAAATCTATTTAACAACGTACTATAGGTTTCTCACTATGCCTTTTGGATCCACAGCTGAATTATCTTAAAATTTTCTGTTACGTCGGGTTTAGGACTGTATCAGCTGTCTGGTTGACCTCAAGACATCATTTTTTTTCAAAAGGTAAATTAGGAGGAAGTACAGAGAGAGAGAGTGGGTTTTGAGTCAGACCCTTCTGCCCTCAACATTCACGTGCTTTCATGGTTGATCGTTGATTGGCAGGCCTGTTCATCAGTGCTATGACATTTCATGAATTATTACACTGTCTTTTTGTTTCCATTACTGTTGGACCTGATAGCCTTAGGGTTGTCTTCCACCAAGTTTTTGCCTACCTACCTCTATTTTTCTGATCTTGTTTTTTTGCTGGTATTCGGATCTGTGCACTTTACCACTGCTGACCAGTGCTAAAGTGCTTGTGCTCTTTCTTCTAAACATGGTAACATTGGCTCCACACAAATGGCATATTTAATGTACCTATACGTCCCTAATAAAAAGCACTAGATGTGCCCAGGGCCTGTAAATTAAATACTACTAGTGGGCCTCCATCACTGATTGTGCCAACCACATAGGTAGCCCCTGAACCATGTCTCAGGCTTCCATTGCAAGGCATGTGTGTGTGTAGTTTCACCTCCACTTCGACTTGGCATTTAACACTACTTGCCAAGCCTTAAACACTCCTTTTATTACATACAAGTCACCCCTAAAGTAGGCCCTAGGTAGCCCATAGGGCAGGGTGCTATGTAAGCATATGGCAGGACATGTACTTGTACGTTTTACATGTCCTGGTAGTGAAAAACCTCCAAAGTCATTTTTAGGGTCGAGCCTGCGCCGCATGTGCTTGCGCATGCGTTTCACTTGCGAGACGCTTTATGAGTTAGAACAGGGCTCGGAGCCCCGCCCACGTCATGTCAGTGTCTTTCATTGGTTCATGGGCTTATCTGTTAAAATCTGCTTGCTTTCATTAGTGGAAGGCATGCATACGTCATGCCTTTTCTGGTTGTTAGCCCTCCTCGAGCGCAGTGACCAAGTACTGAAAACATGCGAGGTTCGCTGTTTCCCATCAGGTTTGTGGACTACTTTTTATCCTTTGTTCGCAGCGAGATCTTGCTTGGCAGAAGTCGAGCGCTTTGCATAACATCAACCCTGTTACATAGTTAATTGCACTTTTGCCGGTTAAGTAGGTAATTGCACTTTTGCCGATAGGTTTCACTACGAGTGAACTGTAGCAGCGCGATTGCGCTGTTTTTTTCCATTAATTTGTTTTATGGTTAAAAATACTTTAGCTTAAAACCATGGAATCTCAGGGCATGTCCATGCAAGATGCAGGAAGGCTACTTCATGGACTTTACATCTAGGATTGGCATTGCATCTGCTTTCGGGCTCTCTTCTTTCAAAGAAAAATTGTATCAAATTCCTTCACTCTCTTATCACAGAATTGTCTAAAGCAGGTGTAGTGATCAGGTTGTTATTGTATACATACCGAAAAAGAATACAATTGTTTCATAAAAAAAAAAAAGCATGTGCAAGAGAGAGACTTTGGTGCTTAAACAGTGCAAGGTTGTCTGAACTCTAGCTGTTACTAGGTTTATTGTCGGTGTAACGGTTCAGGTTCGGTTAAGGTACACAGCATAACAGTGTTATAATACACCTGTGAATGTTACAAGTTTGGAGCTGAGCCACATATGGCTCTACAAATAACGTGAAATATCCTGCTACATTTTTTAACCCCAACAGTTAAACACCGGAATTTTACCTAGGCATGGTCCTGACCACACACTAAACCAAGTCCTTTATGGCTTCGGTCTATTCACATCATTTTTTCCAACACCTAATAGTCAAACCTCTAGTGACCAGATGTAGAGTTGCGTGCTGGGTGTGAGTTTTTTCCCGGGCAGATTTACGGACACTCCACTTGACGTTTATGAATGCCATATGCAGATTTCTAAGCCCCGTCTGGTGCTGCGGTGTGCTACTGTGAATCCCAGTAGTGTGGGTTCCCTTAGTGCAACATCTGTACTATTAATGCGAGTAATTCCTGTGTAGCAGTAGGGTGCCATCTTTTTAAGAGGGAAATGTCAATTAATTTTGTAGAATGTGTGAAGAGCGAGGTGAATGTATTTTGGTGTATTATAACTTAGCATGGACTACTTCATTAATTGTGGTTTAATAAAGGTTGGAGGTTCTTTATACAATTCTAAAAATAAATTTGCAACATTTTAGGCTCTTAGTCCTCATAGTTTGAATTTTTTTTTTATATTTTAAGATGTTTTTTCTACATTAAGTTGTTTAACTGATTTTCATTTGCATAGTACTCACCAGTAAAATATTGGTGGGTTAAAAACCCATGAGACCAGGAAAGTGAGAATAAAATACAGAAAATAGATGATTCTGGAATAAGTGAGAAACACTGGTCCGAAACTAATGAACTCCAGAAATGTACTATAAATTGCATGGTTTGGGGGAAAACGTTTCAAAGAAGCCTATAGTGATTTTTTTGTGATAGATTAGTTTGAGTTTCCTTTATCGTTAGTTAATATTGTGCCTTATTAGTACCTGTTTTACTAAATGGTGATGACAGGCTAATTGAATTATTTGATGATTTACTTTTTTACAGAGAAAGACAAGGACAGTGGAACAGAATGCACAGATTTAAGATGAAAACTAACAGAAATGAATGATCAACGTTCAGCTTGGTCACAAAGTAAACAACTTCATGGGGTAAGATATGCTCATTTTGCTTTGTTTGCTTTCTAAATCTTTAGGGTTGAGCGCACAAGTGCTCCGTCCCTGTTGTAATCTCTCTTTGGGCTTTTAACTGCGCCCATGTCACGCCTGTCACTTTCATTGGTTCGTGGGCTTGCCTTTTAAAAACCACATTTGTTTATATTAGTGGAAGGCATGCATACGTCATTCCTTTTCTGGTGTTTAGAACGCTTCGAGCACACCGGCCAACTACTGAAAATGTACTTGCAGCCTGGTTTCTGCACTACTTTATCTTTTTATTTTCCACTCAGCGGATCGCGCTGGGTTTTACGTAGCACAATCACACTCGTTTTTTTTTCTTTCAATCTATGTGGCAAGAAAAGTCCAGTTAGGAGTTTAAAATGCTAATAGCTCTAACTCGAGCAAATGCGAGACCCGTTGCAATGCAAATGCTTGCTCACTATTGTGAAGCCTACTTCTCTCATAGGCCAGCATTAGAAATTCCTTTATATGCTTTAAGTGGTAATTTCTGATCTGAAAGGAGTGGCATTTTCATGCTTGGTATGGCTGGAATGGTAGTGAGAAATCTTGCTTACTGGTGAAGTTGGATTTAACATTACTATCTTAGAAATGCCACTTTCAGAAAGTAGGCAAAGTAGGCATTTCTCTGCATTTACTGCTCACTGTGCCCTACAGCCTGTCTCCAATCCACGTGTGGTCTGTGCTTTTTGACAGCTCTCCTTGTGCATTCCACCCAGACAGCCATAAACACAGGACACTCAGCTGCATCTGCATTCATCTGCATACTGATAGGTCTTCCTGGGCATGAACTGTGGAGGGGCTCTCACACTTTAAAGGCTGTTCGCCTGACCCCACAGAAAGGACTGATAACATCCCACAGATCTTGTGGCAGACAGTACGGGGCTGAAAGGGGAACTAGTGCACTTCAAAACTGCTCTGAGAAGTTTCCCCCACTTCAAAGGCACATTTGGGTATATACACTGGGTCTGTGATCACCTAAAATCAGACACTTCTGGACCTACAATTGGACTATGTCAAAATGACTTCTGGACTGCTTTTCTGGAAGGACTACTCTCCTTCTTGTTGCCCTGCTGCTCCCTGACTCTGCTGGAAAGACGTTGCCTTTCCCCCACAAGTGATCTCCAAGGGCTTGTCAGCTTGCCTCCTGTAAAGAAGTCTCAGGACCAATAAAGACTTTACCTAAGGGAGAAAATACACTGTGCAGTAAAAATCAAAGCAACGCCTGCAGAATCAACACAGCACCTGTCTCATGGCTGACAAAATGCTACAGCACCTGCAGAATCGATGCAGTGCCTGTTTCATCATCACAGAGCATTTGGATTTTCCACCCATCGTCCATGGCCATCAAATTGTCCCCGCAATAAGGAACCAAGGCTGTGTGCCTGGAAATCAACGCACCACCTTGCCTGCTAGGAAAGAATTGATGCATCACCTCTGATGTGATGCAAAAAGCAATGCATGGCTTTACTTTCCAATGCCTACCTGCGGCCTTGCATCATTATTTTGGATGCATCCCAGGTACTTTGTGCTAAAGAGATACCTCCATTGATTCCTATGGATTAAGACTTACTTAAACCTCTAAAAAGTGATATCTTGGCTTGTGCATAATGGACTTTTGTCATTTTGGTCATTTTTTTTCAGATATAAAATATCTATTTTTCTAAACTAGTATGGAGTACTTTTTACAGTGTTTTCACTGTGGTATTGTATGAGCTATTGCATAAATACTTTACACATTGCCTTCTAAGTTAAGCGTGCCTGCTTTGTGCCAAGCTACCAGAGTGTGAGCACAGGATAATTTGGATTGTGTGTGATTTACCCTGACTAGGATTGTAGTCCTTATTTGGACAAAGGACAAAGGTGATTGGGGTCCCTACTTGGACAACTAAAGACCTAATTTCTAACAATTACATTTTGTGATGGTGCAGCAAATAGTTATTTTACTGCTGCAACATGCAATATAGCCCATCTTAAAAAGTAAGTATTTAGTCTTTGGTGTAGTTTATACAGTGACACAATTACATTTTAATTGCTGACTTATGGCTTACCATATGTAACATACAATACCTGCCATACCTTCCTATGCACCATACCATACAATACCTATTACAATAAACTACCACGACCAAATACTGTAGCTACCATACCTCCATACCATACAAACCTACCACATGAACCTACCATACCTACCCTTACAAACCTGGCTGACCATACCTGCCTGGCTATCATATTTATTTACCACATTTTGTACCATGCCTAATCTATCTTACCTACATATCTATTTACATTACCTATGGTACTAACCTACCTCATCTACCATACATACCTTTCTACAATATTTACTAGATCTAACTTAGCACACCACCACCTACACTTACCTACCATATCTATCAGTCACACATATACCATACCACAATTAATCTTCTATACCTAACCTACCATACCTGCCTTCCATACCTGCCTATCATGCATTCTAAACCTGACTGTCATATCTACCATATGCAGCATACCTCTTCCATACCTACCTAACAGACTTACCTGCCATTTGTACTATTCCAACCTCAAACACCTGCAATAATTACTGTTGCAATTGGGTTCTGTTCCTTCAGTATGTACAGTTGTTTTGCTTTTTGGTCATCCAGTTTTAGACTTTATACTGTGGGTGAGTCTTGCTATTGGTGTTTCACCCATGGTAATTATATGGCAAATTGACAGCGTGTTTACTTCCAGTGTCCACCTTTCAAAATAAGGCCAGTGTAATGCAGCAAGGGTAAGGAGTACTTGGCTGGTTACACCTGAACACATGCGTACACACACATGCACACATTTGCAGGCTGCACATGGGAACATTATTTGTAGCAAGGTAGCAGTATTATATGGTATGACTGCGGGGCATTACCAAGTAATGCTAGCACATTACCTACTAATGGACCCCAGGTTCACACTAGTAAAGCTTAGGACAGTCCAGGTAGTGGGGCAATGAGCAGTCAGGCTACTTAGAGGAACATGTGTAAAGTGTTTCATGATACAAACATGAACGATAAGTAAACGACAAAAAATCCAACTCCAATTTAGAATAATAAAGCTTATTTTCATATAAATTTAGACCCAAACAAACTTTTTATGTTACATATAACCAGAGTTATGAATTTTAGAAGCTTTGGAAAGTACTGTATCTCTTTCAGTCAAACGGTTATCATTATAGTCAATGGAGAAAATCAAAGTGTGCCCTCGGGCATTTGTAGGGTGAGCTCGGGGGAACCCACCTGGACTTAAGGTTTTGTGGGGCCCTATACTAAGAGTCAACAGTCATTTTCTTATTATCTTGCCCAGGGAGCTGGATGGAGAGGTTCTTTGGCTGTCCTTGGTGCTGACAGGTCCGCAACCATTGGCAATTTTGCACCTCTTAACAAATGGATAATTGGAGGTGGACACACACTCTATCCTTTGGACTTAAAGGTCTTTGGGGGGGGGTCAGGATCAGGAATCAACAGTTGGAACTTCGCCACTGTGTCTGGTAGCTCCAGGTGCAGAGGTGGCTTCCTGCTGTCAATCCCGGGAGTTGGTCGCGCCAAAGCTGCTTTGCTGCTCCTCTCGAGGTCACTCTCAGGATGCAAAATCACAGGGAAGTGGTGGCTGCTGACATCGGTCTCTATGCTGGGGGTCTCCTCTGGAGTTGTTGATGTCGGAGTGGCTGTCAGTTTCTGGATTGGCGACAGACAAGCCTCTGTAGCTGCAAAGGTAGTCCAGTGGCACTTCAAAGTCTGGATGTTGTCAGGCAGGGAGTAGAGACCTGAAACTTGGCAGACCTCACTCCCACTTTTCGGATGTTGGACGTCGAGTTTATTTAGGCTTACTCACTGGAAGCCTTTTGGGTCACACTTCTTCTACTTCAGCATGGCGTTTCCTGCTGCAATTTGCAGAAGACTGGTACCACCAGTCAGAGGAGTCTTTTTTTGGCTCCTGGGGCCCCTTTTGCTGGAACTAATAAGCTTTCACCAGTGGCACATGTCAGTCACTAAGTTCCAGTGGTGGTCTCCCTAGGTCACTTCTGTGTCCTCCCTTCATGTTGAATCTGGAGTTCAGGGCCTGTTGTTGGTGACAATGTCTTCTTTGTGCCTCTTCTTCTTTGCAAATAGGTACTGAGGGTCTGGTGTTAGGGGAGCCCCTTAAGTCCTAGTTTCAGGGGCGTTAAAGGTGTGGGGAACAGTGGCCAATGGGATACTGGTCCCCGTGGCTAGTCTGCCCTTGCTATGACAACCTCCTGTGGGATGATGTCACTTTCTACCCAGAACCCACTACTCCTCAGGGTTTCCAAGATGGGAGAACCATTCCTTGGCTGTACAGTCCTCCTAGCCCACCCTAAATGTGAGGCTAGCCTTTTGGAGATGTAACCCTCCTGCATAGCTAATTTTCCCACCTGTTGGGCTGGACAGGGCGGTAAGGGCTCTGTTCTCCTCTGGAGGGGTGAATAATCACATATCAAGAGCGGGGAAGCCCTTGAGGGTCACCGCCTTGATTACCCTTCACACTAGCCATCCTGGAGGGGAGGAGGTGTGTCCTCCTGTCTGCACAGGCCTTTTTGTCTCCATCCTGGGGAAGTGCTAGCACAACCAGCAGGAGGACAGACTCTTGTCTGTGGTGGCAAAGGCTTGAGAAAGCATGCCACAACAGCAGAGAGCTGGGTAACTTGGTGGACACCAGGGCACATAATAGCTAATCCTGAGCATGTGCATTGTGCCTGTCTTAGGGCTGACTGACCTGTCTATGAGCAGTACAGGGCCTCTGCCTGCACTGGTGCGGGCAGAGTCAGACTCAAGCAGCAGGCTGCTCATTCAGGCTGACATGGCAGCTCTGCAGTCTCACGTTTGCTTAGGTCACACAGGGTGGCACAATCAGTGCTGCAGCCCAGGTGGCCCCTTTATCACCTTGGCCCCCCCAGGTAGTACTTGTACCAATTACTAGGGACTTACAGGGGTGAGAAAGTCCTTGCCAATTGGCCTATGTAATTGAATATACAGTTTAAGGGAAAGAGCATAAGTACTGAGGGCTGGTTAGCAGGCTTCAGTACAATAACAGGTCAAAACCAACAGCATCAAGCAGCAAACAGTGGGGGGTGACCATCCAAAAAGGGGCATTTTTCAACTCTACGGTTGTGCACAGCCTGGTAACCATACCCATTGAACAAAGGAGAGTGCTCAGACAACTGAAGCCAACCCACTGGGGGCCTCCCTTTGAAACTCTAGTGTACAAGGCTCTGACAGTGAGGTTAGTGAGGGGTGGAGCTGAGACCCTAGGAACAGATGTGACCAGTGGCTTCTGAATGATGCCATTTGCAACTCTCACAGCACGCTGTGTGGGAGGGTTCGTACAAGGGTGGAGAGGTGATGTGGCACCCTAGGAATGGCCAGGTGTGCTTGACTCCTGGGACCTTCTTCTCCCCTTTAAAAAATCTTTCACAAGGAAGACACTCTCTCTTGCCTGTGGATTTCTCTATGCTTCACTGCTGGTTCATGGGATCATCATAGAGAACTCGAAGCAGGACCCCCTGACCACCACTAAAGACTAAGGACTCTGCCCAGTTGACCCCAGGACCAGTGAGTCTCCCCAAGGGACAGTGAGGCTGGCCCTCTTACATCCCTTGAGGGCCAGTTGGGGGAAAGTCCTGGAATTTTCTGCACCCAGAAACCAAGACTAAGAGGTGAGCTGGCACTGGGAACCAGGAGTATCAGCTCTTTAGTCGACTGCACCTCTTTGGAGGAGAGAATGGGTAGTGCACATGGTAGCTGGAGTTCACCACCAGAAGTAAAAATAGCCTAGGACTGTCCAGATTGTCTCAAAGGGGCCTGAGTTAAGGCGTTTTAAACGTTGGTGACCTTTGACCTTTTCTGTCATTGAGCACATGGGCCTCCGACACAAGTCTAGTAAATTCCCACAGAGGGGCAGGGCCTGATGAATTGCACATATGAAAAACAATGTACATTGTTGGGAGGGGGGTGTGCATGGGGCCCCTCATCCATATCTATTCCTCACCCAGGGACACCAACCCCCGGGGGACTCTCAATGTGAGGGAGCTTCAATGAACCCCCCTGCGCTGTCAGGAATGGGCACAGGACCCCATCTCTGGGCACTGAGGATTGGGGAGGACAGGGAGGAGTGCTGCTGCACTCCCCCACAGAACCACACAGCAGCAAGCCCTGTCCACTGGAGTGTGAAGGGAAGAAAGAATTACTGCCACCCGTGGCCACATGTGGTAGTGTGGTCTACGCAGAGAAAGCTTGGGGTAGTCGTATGGTATAAAATGTATAAGAAATACACAAGCACAGGGTTCATTCAGCCCAAATGCTTTATTGGTTCACCATAAGTATTTTAGATACTTTATTGGTAACTGCAATAATGACAATGATTACTTAAAATTGTGTTTAATTTCAGTATGAAATGATGATACTCACTTGATATGTTTGGGTGACCCTTTTAGGGGATCACCAGTGGTTACACAATGCCCTATATGGTATTTTCCATCTGCCAATGTACATATTTGTAAATTATTGCACACTGTTTAATAGTGTGTGTGCAATAAATGTACTTCTCCTTTTTCTAAAGAAAATGTACTGACTGATCAATCATTTATTGAATGTTATTATGGTGTGCTACTGAATAGTGATTACCATCCCACACCACCGCCCTTGAGTAGGACTTGGACTGCCCTGCCTCGCTACCATGTGAGAGTGAAGCGCTACAATGGGGTGTTTGGTTCCTACTAAGGCCAGTTGTGGACCTATAACTTGTGCAGGCCACACAACTAGTAACCCAGTTTCCTACACTTACTCACGATATCTACCATACCCAACCCACCATTCCTAACCTAATTGGCAAACCTACCATACCAAATATAACCTTCCTGTGCAATCATATCTACACTCATATCTTCTTACCATAGCTACCATGCATAACTTATTATACCTAAGCTACCCTACCTAACATACCTACAATATCTATATGGCATACCAACCTATCCTACCCAACTACCACACCTAAATACTATACCTACATTTCGTACTACCTTTCATACTCATCTACCATGCATACTTACCCTAATAAGCATAAGATAACTACCTATTTTCCACACATATATACTTGCCATAACTGCCTACAATGCCTACTTATTATAACTTACTAACACACCTAATATTGTTACATGCCAACTTACCATACTTACCTACCATAACTAATCTACTATACCACCCTAACATACCTAACCTATTTTAGCTAATCTACCCCATTATACCCAACCTACTTCTGCAGTGTTCTGTTATAGAGAATTAGTGAAAAGGGGCAAGTTATGTTGATGACCTGCTTGACAATGTTGAGGAGAAAATCAAAATTACATTTGAAAACGTTTTTCACAATGGTCGTATTCTAGGAATGCATAAACCCTGTAATTAAACTAACAAAACCCATGCATTCAAAGTACTTCGTTATCATACACTAACCTTATGCACTATAACAAGAGCTAGTACAATTCATGTAACATTTTATGAAGGAACAGAAAGCAAGCATTAAACCTTGCAAGCATACAAAATGTACATTGAGAAAAAAACTTAAAACATATCAACACTCGCAACAACCACACTTTCCCTGAAAAAATGAACTAAACGTATTCATCTACAGTTCTATTTTCTTCAGTACTTACTAACACTACAAAAGTAATTGAAAATAAAAAAAGATACAAACATTTCTATCAACACTAACACTTATCCAGTACTCTCTTTCTACTTTGTTAATTATATACTACTGAACAATTTCAGGTTTTGCATTATTAAATTAACAAATGCATGCCCAAGTAGTACTTCATTTTAAATAATACAACACAATTTGCATCACATTCCCTTTAAAACATCTCCCTGTTGCATTTTGCTATTTTAATTCTAATATTGTACATAATGACAATTGATACTTGTATCAATTGCATTCAAATATGTTACAAAATCTAAGAAAAAAATAACTCAAGATCCTTGTCTTCCAAATTTTTTTCACTAAAACTAACAATGACTACTTACAACCAAAGCAAACCAGACATGTTGATATTACCGCTGCTTGAGTAAAGAATGCTCCTATGCTTACAGCTACGTCACAGTGAATTACTTTTTATATAGTATACATTCTGTATGCCATAAAACCGCCCTTTTACATGCATACAATCAAAGTTGTACTGAACTAACGAGAATCAGAAAATACTAAGGGCCAGATTTAAGGAAAGTGGCAAGGCACCCAGTGCAGCGCCACTTTTCTTGCACCACTTAGAGCCCCCCTAACACCACCATGTGTGCGCCGTATCTAAGATATGCGTACCATGGCATTAATTAGGGAACTAGCATCAACATTTTTGATGCTAGGTTTGAGCTTTGGAGGTTTAGCGTACAAAATTCTGACACTAATCCTGCAAGGCCCATTGACGCCCATTGTAAACAATGGTATGCCTCCTTTTAACGCCTGCTCTGAGCAGGCGTTAAAAGTGCCAAAAAATGACACAAAGAAATCTCTTAGATTTCTTTGCACCATTTTTATAGCCCCCCCAACAGTGGAGCCCCCCCAGCACACATTATGCCTGGCGCAGGCATAATGTAGCGCAAAGGGTTACAAAGTGGTGCAATGCATGCATTGCACCACTTTGTAAATTTGGTGCAGCTATTTTGACCTCATTGGACCACATTATCATTAAAACATGACACTAATGTGGCACAAGGAGGTGTTAGGGGCTCCTAAATCTGTCCCTAAATTTCAAATATGTAAAATATCCATGAAACCAAACAAACATCAATATTACGTTTCATACTATGCAGAAAACCAGGCTAAAAATTACTGTGTTAACTTTGCCACAAATTCCTTAACTACTGATTTCATAATTTTGGTTAATTACGTATGTTTGGTGTTTTAAGGATGCACATCAACTCTCATCTAACTAGGAGAGGTTTGCTACTGGAAAAACCAGAAGGCCACTTGTTAGTTCTCCATCGGTTGACTACCCCAGTATTGCAGCAGAATCAATCCTTTCTTAGGCAAAGCATTAAATAACTAAATTCAGACCCAGATATATGCTGTTTTTCAGTGGTTGACACTGAATGAAAAGTGATACTATTACAAAGTTTTATTTGCATGCAAACTGACCTAAATACCATGAAAAATATATATTTTATTACATTTTATCTTTGCTTACAACCATATAATTTTACACTTCTTGTTCACTATCTTTCTTGCTTTTGATACATGGGAGTATGGTGTCTACCTAAGGGCATGATTTAGAGTTCCACTGATGGTTTACTCCATTTCAATCATGACAGATGACCCGTCTGCCTTATTACAAGTACATTATATCCAATGGCATTTGTAATATAGCAGTTAGGATAACCATCACTTTGTGGTGGAATAACCATCCATTAAACTCTAAATTAGGCCCTTAGATACAAACAAAGCAATGTCCACATGGTCCCCACATGCTTTATGAACAGAGTTTCAGTGCCATGCTCTGTTGTACCATGTAGGGTATCTTTAGAAGGACTTGTATTTGTGGCAAATTCCCCTTTTCTGATATTTCAATTTTTTCTAACTGCTATGTTTGCTGGTATTAGGACTCTCTGGCCTGCGGCACTGTGAGTCTGTGCCACAGTGCATGTGCTCATCCCCAAAAATGTTACTGTTAATATTCATTTCAACCAATTGACTTATTTAGCTTTCCTGTAAGGCTATGGTAGATGGCGCAGAAAATACACCTGTGGCTAGGAAGCAAAAGTTAATAGTTGGACTCCATTATCTAATTACACCACTAACAAACGAGACAGTATAGGGTGCAGGAACACTGCTGTGCTCAGATTGAGCCAAATTTGAAAAGCTCTGCAGCGATACAAGACAGGAAAGAGTGCATTTGCCATATTTTTATCTATCAGTTAATCCTCCACTGACGTATCCCACAGGGATGGGTGCTTAATGTTTCAAAATGTGAAGTACTAAGGGGCATATTTACACTTGTTTTGTGCCAAATTTGGGTCATTTTCTTTACGCAAATTCAGTGCAAAACTAACTCCATATTTATACTTTGCCGCTAGACCCATCTAGTGCCAAATGTATGGAGTTAAAGTCATTTTGTGGTCGTGGAAACTTACTTTGCGTCAATGAGATGCAAAGTAGGCATTCTGGTGCAAAAAAGGGCTCTATGGTCTTAGTGCCATATTTATCCCCCTGTGCTTAAATCACGCACTGGGGGGAGGAGGGGTAAAATAATGGTGCACAGCTTGGTTTGCACCATTATTTAATGCCTGGGTCAGGGCAGGTGTTACGGGACCTGTGGGCCTATTCGATGGTGGAACACCATGGAATAGGCCCATAGGTGCCCGCCCCGGGGACACCTCCACCCACACCAGAGGGATAGGGGAGGATGGGGGAGCCCATCCCAGGTAAGTATAGGTAAGTAAAGGTAAGTATTTTTTTTTTAAGTGCCCTTGGGGGCCCAGACCTGCCCCCCCCCCACATGGTGCTGAGTGCAACGACAATGCCCAGGGGACACTGGTCCCCTGTGCTAGCCACTGGGGTGGTGGGCATGGCTCCTGTCTTTTTTAAGGCAGGAGTCATGTGGTATGGATAGTTTTGTGTCAGAAAATGACGCTAGGCTGGTTAGAGTCATTTTTCTTTACTCTAACCTGCCTACTGTCATTTTTTGGTGCAAAACCCCCTTCTTCCATACCCCCAGCCCCACCCGGCTAACGTCATTTTTTGTTAGCGCTAGCCTACCGTTTGCACTGGCTTGTACCATTTCATAAATATGGTGCCCAGCTGGTGCTCAGAAATGGTGCAAGCCAGTGCTAAACATTTTGGTGGACAACTGCGTTAGTGCAGTTTTGCACCAAAAAGTATAAATCAGGGCCTAAATATTAAAAATAGTATGGTGCATCATTGGAAAGTACCCAAAAGCTGTTTTCGATCTTTTGGTGAGGCTAGTTTCCCTTTGAGCAGCCCTAGGCACCAATACATCCTTTATTTAATATTTTTATTTTAAGAAAATGCTAGTAAAGTGAATCAAAGTTAGCTTTCACTTAATTCCAAAAACATAATTTGATGACGAAATTAGATTTTTGATAATTTACCAGAAAAGTTACATTTAAAATGAGTAATTTTGCTGACTGGAGAACAGGTTCAGAATTAACTATTGTCACTCAGCCACACTCAAATCACAATCCTGGCTGGGAGTTAACAATTCTGCTCCCAAAAAACAACTGGTTGGCCTTTGTGCTCATGAAGTTAGGGGTATTGTCAAACACTGTCAAATTAACAAGGATTAGAAATAACAGAAGGGAACAGTAGCAACTGTCAGAACAAAGGACAGCCTTCACATTTTTTATTTTGAATTGATGATGCCATATGATCTGGCAAAACATGCTCCCATTAGATCCCAGAGCCATCCTAGCTTTTCTAGCTCCAAACCCAAGAGGAGGGAAAGTCAGTTTGCACCCTGACGGATGGGAGTGTGTTTTCTTCATCTAAGTAGCTGAGTGTCCAGGGGACAACTTAGAAATCCTCTAGATGGAAGAAGGTGTTAGCCATCTTGGATTTTGGCTGTATGGGAATGATTGCACTAAAGCAAAGAAGACATGCTGCAAAGGACATGTGGAGGCAAGAAAAGGGCTAAAATTGAGAGGAGGAAGTTCTCTGATCACTGGCTAATGCACACATACCACTGACCTCTCACCACCAGCTCCCCAGAATTCACTTGTACCTGGCAAGATAAGGTATAAAGAAAGAAGACCCTGATGGAAGAAAAGGTCTGAAGTGCTCCTGGCTGTTTGCTGTACCCAAGGATTAGAACTGCTCTCCAAGTACCAAAGGCTGGCCTCCTGTTTGCCTGCTCTGGGGACACAAATCATAACAGTTCCTTACTCCAACAAGGCCCGGTTGACCACTGAGGACTGGGTATTTCTATTCCACAACCTTCACAACAAACAAACAAAATGTTATTATGTCATAACAATTGCTGGAATTCTAAGCATAAAAACACATAAACTCAATACATACACCAAAATACATTCCATTAACCTAAAACTATTTAACAAAGCAGAATATTCCTAAGAAAGAATAATTAATATGTTTCACTGTATAGGTTTCTATCTGACTTTGTTCGGTATGGCAGATCTTACAGATAACAAGACTTTCCGTGTGTTCCAGCACTCTTGTATCAAATACATTACAAAGTGCTAGTACTCTTATAAAGATAAAAACGTGTTACATATACAAACGGTGTAATAGTAAAGATATACACACACTTGTTCTTAAAAAATGAAAAAAGATACAACAAAGGGGCATATTTACAAAATAATGATGCAGCCGGGCAACGCAAGCCATCTTACATAACTGAGCTCCACGATTGGGAAAGTGCAGGGATGTGCCATATTTACATCAATTTGATGCATCCCTGTACTTTCCTCATCGCTGGTGCACAATTGACAACCTATCGCCAATGCAGGCACACTTGCACAATGGTGCAAGGGGGCCTGCATTACAGGGATGATTGTTTATGTGCAGGAATGGACACCTAGAGGCTTGTACGTATGCCCCAAAGCTTTTAGGCAATGTACAATGAAGGGTATAGATAGCACCTGCACTGTTTCAAAGCAATGACCCTTAACAAGAAGAACAGTCTAATTGTATAGAAATTCTCCCGAGCCGTTTAAATTCTAGGTCTATAGGTATCATGTCATGTCTTCTCTTGAAGTACTAAGGCCCATATTTATACTTTTTTTTGCACCTGATTTGCGTAATTTTTTTACGCAAATGCGGCACAAACTTACAAAATATAATTGTATTTTGTAAGTTTGCGCTGCTTTTGCATCTTAAAATGATGCAAATGAGGCGCAAAAAAAGTATAAATATGGGCCTAAGTGTGAGCAAGTTAGTCATGGCTAAGCTATTCTTAGTGGGGTGGTTAGTAAAGGAAAATTGCTTTTTCAATAAGGAGCTAATATAATAGTTGGAATGGTTAAAAGAAAAGCTTGATAGAATGTGCAAAGACACTCTGAAATAGTACAAAACATTGATGTGAGATGTAAAGCATAAATAGGTGGGGCAGAATAATATGATGTAACTAGCAATACCTCTGATATTTGCTCTAAGCTTTTCACCTAGTCCCCATAAAGGTAAATCATTTTTAAGGATGGAATGGCCTCACCCACCTAATAGTGGCATGCTTCATCATTGACTCTGCGGTCTCAACCGTAGCCCCAGAGGAGAACTAGCTCCTACTGGGACAGGGAGATCAAAATAAAGTCTATTCTGGTAAGTAGAGAACCAGTGCTAATGGAAACCTAGTTAAAACTGCCTCCTTGCATTTCCAAAGATATCACTTTATTCGGGAATGGTACGAGGTACGACTAAAATGATTCAATAGTGATAAAATGATCTTAAATGGATCAATATACCTTTACAGCTGCCAACATGTTTGAGCCTTTACCCAGGTTTGCTTTGCACCACTGTTTAACGTCTGGGTCAGGGCAGGCGTTAGGGGACCTATGGGCCTATTTCCATGGTGGAACACCATGAAATGAGCCCACTGCTGCCCTCCCCAGGCCCCAGGGACACCCCCACCCACAGCAGAGGGACAGCGGAGGATGGGGGACCCCATCCCAGGTAAGTACAGGTAAACACAGGTAAGTATTTTTTATTTTTTTAAAGTGCCATTGGGGTCCCCGAAGTGGGCCCCCCTACATGGCACTGGGTGCAATGGCCATGCCCGGGGACCCTGGCCCCCTCTGCTGGCCATTGGGCAGGAGTCATGTGGTATAGATGGTTTTGCCTCAGAAAATGATGCTAGGCTGGTTAGAGTAATTTTTACTCTAACCTGCCTAACGTCATTTTTTGGTGCAAACCCCCCTTCTTCCATACCGCCAGCCCCACCCGGCTTTTTTTTTACGCTAGCCTACCCTTTGCACTGGCTTGCACCATTCCATAAATATGGTGCCAGCTGGTGCTCAGAAATGGTGCAAGCTGGTGCTAAACTTTTTAGTGCAAAACTGTGTTGGTGTAGTTTTGCACCCAAAAATATAAATCATGGCCTTAGTATCATCCTAACTCAGCGGGTTGGACTGAACAATGATGAATCATGCCACTATTAGGTGGGTGAAGCCTTTCCATCCATAAAAAGGAATTACCGGTATGGGGACTAGGTAAAAAGCTTGGAGCAAATATCAGTGGTATTGCTAGCTATGGAACATGAGCCTGCTCGACAATGTCATAATGAGGCCCTAACTCTGTCTTATCATATCACATGTGCCAAAAGAAAGTTAAATGCATTTTCTGTTTGTATCCTTTGTAATTTTTTAAAGAAGAGGATGCCCTAAAAGATTTGTTTAAATACCCTTTACATTCCTTAATCTTAAAGGTGAAAATGAAAGCTCAAGTAGGCTACCAGTACTGATCTTGCATACAGGTAAGTATCCTAACCCTTTTCTAACTCTGACATCATAGGGTTCCTTGCCAGGATGAATATTGAAGAATGTGAGAAGTCCAGGAGCTGTTTAGTTGGTGGGAGAGGGATTTCGGTATGCATTGAATACCATGCTACTTTCTCCCTGGGTAGCTACTGGTGATGACCTGCTGAGGTGATGTAGGTGATGATTACTGGCCTAGGGTACAAGAGAAAGTTGCACAGGCTACATTCAGTGCCTCATGGTATCCCCACTAGCTGCCTTTGTTTTTTCTCTACCTCAATGGGTCTTCTTCTCACCATGCATCTCCTTGCCCTGTTCATTGGTTTGCCTCTGGTGTCACTTTCCACAGATAGAATTTGATGAACGGGAGTGAATGGGTGGTGCAAGCTGTACTCATGCTTTCTGCTTGATTCTTTGCATTGACTCCTTCAAATTAATTTTGATAAGCTTAAGAAATACAGTTCAAATAAAAGTGAAGAACTGGGATTTACTTTGTTTTGTGTTGTAAAGTAGCCCTAAGGTAACTCACTAAAAGAAATAAAGTAATTCACTGAAAAAGTATGCCTCTTCGGGGCAGGTTTAACTTTGGAGAAAAGTTTTCTTTTCTCAAACTTTTCTAACTTTGCATTTGTGCTATAATGTATAGCACTCTCATTTTCATTAAGAATTGTCTATAATACTCACTGAGAAAGATGAGGCGTTGTCGACGTTGACTGCTATCCAAGGCTTTCATCAATGCATTAAATACAAGATTAGCAGTCGCCTCTGTTGGTTAAATATGGCGTTAGTCACTATTGGCTGTTTCAATTGGAAACCGCGGAAGAAGCTCAGTGAAAATCCATTCATAGTCACTTCAATTTGCAATAAATATTTTTTTTTCCATTGAATCAACTGACCTGTGACACAGTTGCATGCAGTATGTATCTTGTAGTTACCTTTTGACCTCTGTTTTTATTTCACAACCCTAATTAGTATCATTGATTCTTCTTTATGAATGCGTTTAATGGTGATGGTTCCATGAGTTCACATTGTCTTTTAGTGGCCAGATTTGTCTTTCTGATGCGTTCCCTTAGAGTTAGAATATTTAATGTAAGTGTTTTATGTTTTATTTTTCTGTTACAGCCTGTGATTCTAATAACAATTCATATGGGAACACAACAGTTGCTTTTAGATGAGGATTGTATGCGATTAAAAGTTAAATACAAATAATTGGCTTAAAAAGAGCTCCCGCATTAAAGGGGTAGGGCGAGCTCCAGGGGCCCCCTAGGCACTGTGTAGGGGCCCCTGGCCTAAAGCTCCTGCCTGGGTCTGGAGCGTAGGTGCAGGGCAGACTTTAGGGCAGTACGACTGGTGCACTGACTTTGGTGCGGGTGTAGTGTTTAACAAGCAATGGCATAGCCAATAGGTCTCACCTTTGGGACCTTAAGAGTGTTTAGTCATGCAGTACATCACATCGGCAGATGGTACATACTATAGCTGACATTGTGCAACCACTGGTGAGCTCTGCAGAGTACCTGTTTGCTCCTGAGATGTGCAGGTACTCTCCCATAAATGTTAGACAGCAGTACTAAGAAGTGCCAGTACACTTCCTTTCAAAATAAAGAAGTGTAGGCACTCAGTGCCAGACAGAACCTCCCTTTCAAAACAATTCCTGTTTCTGACGGACAAATTTCATCTTCAGAGTTTTTTAATGTTAAGAGTTGTATGGGACAACACCCAGTGGGCCAGCCTAGATCTAGCTCCAGCTGAAAACATGACTTAAATCTTAAAATGCAAAAGAATATTGGATAAGGCTTTCCAGAAGACTTGGCAAAAGACATTGTGAAACCGAAAGCCTGGGTTCTGCTTTCTGTTTTGCCAAATCAAAGCAAACAGTAATCCTGTGTGACGCTTGAGGGGCACGATTTACCATGAAACTCTAAACGAGGTGCTCGAAGGTTAGAACTAGTGGCGGCCGGCTGCTATGGGAGGTAGGGGGGTGGGCGGGAAGCACAGACACACACTCATTCTTTCACACACAGACACGCACACGTGCATGCACATCCATTAACAACACTTCTACCATTCAAACATGCATGCACGCACCAAACATTCATTTTAAAACATCACACACACACTCATTCTTTCACAAACACACGCACATCCAACCATTAACACTCATAACATTCAAACATGCACGCATGCACCAAACATTCATTTCAAAAGATCACACACACTCATTCTTGCATACACACAAGCACGCACGCACATCCATTAACAACACTCAAACATGCACGCGCGAACCAAACATTCAATTTCAAACATCACACATATGCACACACACACACTTACCTTCAGCCTCCGGGTCCCAGGAGGGTTGGGACTGCTGCCTCAGCCAATGAGGGAAGACAGCAGTCCCAGCCTCGTCACAGAGTGGGATGGGGTCAGTGAGACTGCTGACCCCACCCCACTCTGTGACAAATGGTCACTGATTGACACTCGCCCTCGGTGCTTCAGGGCTTAAACCTGAAGCGCCCAGGGCGAGTGTCAATGGGTGACGCTCTCCTCGTCACCAAGGGGAGAGCCTCGAGACACCTTTGCTGAGTCTAGGAGGTCACGCCCATAGAAGCTGTGACCTCCTCAGCCCAGCAAAGTTCAGCTCAGGCAGCTAGGAGTCTGCGCAAATCGCGCATGGCTCACTCCTGGCTGTCTGAGCTGAAAATGAAGAGCGTCTGTCAGGCTGGCCTTTGTTCAGCCTGACAGACACTCCATGGGGGGCAACATGTGGGGGGGCGTGGCCCCTCCGCCCTAAAGGACGGGCCGCCACTGGTTAGAACTGAAAACAGTCTGTTAAGCGAAAAACTTCTTACTGCCGCCACCTCTTCTCATCATTTCCAAAAAAGCCAATGGTCCCTGTTTCCTCCAAAGAACCTCTGGCTCCGCTCCACCACATATGATTCACAGTAAACAAGTCATCCATCACTTGGAACAGAGCTGTGAGCCAGGCTCGCCCCATCCCTCAGACTGGCTCCTTCCTCCCTCCAAAGGCAAAATGCGTTTTTGAAGATTTGGAAAAGTATTTTTGCATTTAGGCCAGTCCTGTCACTATCCATCTAATTAGGCAAGGTGCCTCTGTGCTGTTCGCTATATGTGACAGCTCCCACTGGATGCTGTGAGACGATGACAGATGTAAGGAGCGGCTTGAAGGAGGCCAAAGTTGTACAGAGGTGGTTCACAATGTACAGCCTGCCTCAGGAGCACAATGAGGCCTGAAGAACAAGTGTAGTTCATGATGTAAACAATGTATGTGAAGAGGTCTGCAGACAGAAGTGATGCATTCTGGATGACGTCAGTGAAGCACTGTGTGGCCTGAGGATGGAAAGTGCTGAAGAGCCTACAGTCTGGTCTGGGACGCACAGGTTTCTAGCACATTATACTGAATATGAGCTGAATCTTGTAGTCTCTCTGCACAATGGTGCAGTGTATATATACACGCACACTGTGTACATCCAATATCTTTGTACATGACTCAAGTCCCCCTCCACCCACAGGTTATGCTCTGTGATCACTTTTGACAAACTCACCAGTTCCATTCCAAGGCTCATCGGTGAGAAGCAGAAGGATCTTCCGGCCTCGACGAGAACAAACAAGAGAACTTTCCAGACTGCCCTCACCACCAACGCTCCCCAGACAGAGAACCCAAGGGGAGAGAATGTGGTGTACCGGCCAGAACTGCCGACTGTGGAGCTGGGGAACGCAGTTTGATTCTCAGTGCCAGCTCAACACACTGTGATTCTGGGCATATTACTTAATCTCCCCTTGCTACCAAAAATGAAGGTGTCCTTGTGTAATATAACCTGGTGCTCATGTAAAGTGGTCTAATACCTTTGTGTCGAGTTTGCACTGTATAAAACTGACAAATAAATAAATAAAGCGCACCAATACCTTTGTGTCGAGTTCGCACAACATAAAACAGCAACAAAAAAAATAGAAAAGAACCCACAGACATCACAAAGAAATAGCAAGATGCCTAAAAACAAGGAAGAGGAAGAAACAACATACCACCATTAGCACAAGGCAAAATAAAAGATTAGTGTGCCTACCCTAAGGTATACGACCCATTGTGAGATAATCCATGTAACAGGGCCTTTCTCCAATCCGGTAACATAACAGCCTCAAGACAGGACAAACCTAAAGCATTTACCTAACAAAGCAAAGGTATTTGGAGTGTCAGACCAAAGAACGAATGAAAGTGATGGGCGTGTCATGGGTGTGGTGAAAGCCCACAGAAGTAGATTACATTTCGAGAGACAGTGCATGTGCACTGTCTAGGCTTGACCTAAAAATGACTTAAGGGAATAAAAACACTGAATTTACTTGTGCATCCAGCATTTTTTTGACAACAATAAAAGTGTCAAGATAACTCGATAAAACCAATTTTGTCTAGTGGCAGATTTTGCTCAGAAAGTAGCACAGAGGGTTAATGTGCCTGCTGCTAAGGACGCTTACCATGCAGATCAGAAAACTGAGTGAACTATGATTAGCAAAAGAAAAAGATATGTCAGGGAGGGGCTATAGCGAGATGAGGGCACTGCTGGAGAGTGGTAGTGGGGAAATTCGTGGAGCAGGAGATCATGGGGAGGTCCAAAAAAGACTGTCGCACCAGGAGCCGCCAGTGCTTTAGCGCCAGCTAATGTGGTCCTGCGTTGGGGCCCCCTTCATGCATTTTGTACAGGGGCCCCTTCAAGTTTTGTTACGTCACTGATACAAATTTGAATCGGAGGTATAAAAAACATCAGCAGAATATTTCGCTCATCAGTGGTACTAACGTGAGGAGGTTATAGGTTACAAAAAGAGATTGTGCATTGATGCTTATTCCAAAGTGCCTCTCGCAGTTGTTTAAGTATTTGATACTCTTGGATTTTTTTGAACATAGTTCAGCGATATTTTCTTTTTTATTATGTACAGGAGAAAGGCACCTTTAAGAAAGCAAAAAAAAAGACTTCCACCTCCACCCACAGCCCCTGAATCACCACCCTCCAGGACACAGAGCATCTCCATTTTAGCTTTAAAGGATGATCAGGACTTTAGCGATAGGCCATAGCCTGGTTCCAAATGCCCAGTAAGTGAATGCTGGACTTGAACTTTTTTCTTTTAATAACAACCTTGAGTTGCCCTCGATGTGCATGCACTGTTGTAATTTTGACATAATATTGAAATTACAGTGCATGCAATGATTGGATCGTGTGAATAGAATGTTTCTAGTGATTACTCACCTACCACAAGTATGTTAGAATAAAGATTTCATCAAGTTAATCGTATACTCAATGTAGAGGGGCCTATGAGTTACATCCATCAATGAGCACTCTTAGCATCTGTTAGTAACCACTATCTCAGCTCACTCACATCTAGTCCCGGCATATAACCATGATAGTTTTATATTGAGAGAACAAAACGATTTCAGTGACCGTATATTGATTGTTAAACATCTAACACAACTAATAGATTTTGTGATGAAGACATTTAAATCCATTTCACCCCATGCCTGCTAACATACAAGGGAAACATTGATTGTGAGATGTCAGGTTATCTTCTGAAGAAAGCTCCCTAAAAGGAATGTAAGTCTGATTTGACAGTTTTAGTCATGTGCCTGTTGGGTTCCTTCGTTTTGCCATGTTAAGCATGACGTACTACTCAAGGCGATGGTTTGTGCCTGATTCTTGTATAACTTGTATACGACCAGGTAGTGGGCAGTGGGCTTTTTGCTGCTTTTACGAAGGGCATTTGTGATGTAACTTCGCCAGACCTTCATATATGGAAGTGGAACCTCCATGGGGATTTGGGACTCTCATGCCATCTGTGTTTAGAATCTTTGCTTCACTGTGGTGCTTTCTGCCTGGACATCAAGGCCAGGCAGCAGTACTCGGGAATGTCAAAGTCTGGATGGGGTTACGTTAGTAACAGGAACATCTTCAATTCCCTTCCTGCAGTTACTCTTTTCTGAACGCTTCTCCTTTGGTGCCACTGCTATGAACCTGTTTTGGAGTCTCCCCCCTCCCCCCATCATATTTTTCCTGGTATCTGGTGGCATGTGTCCCCTGTTGGAGCAGGGCAGGGGATTATTTGGATGCCTTGCTCCAGCAAATGTTCGGAATATCCTGATTTGGAATCGGTAAATGAGTCTCAACCTCCGTCTGGGTCTTTTTCTACTTCAGCATCCTAGAGTCATGGCGACCGAAAATATCCCGGGCCAGGAACTGCGCTATTAGTGTTATGACTGGGGGTTTCTGTTGCATTCAGCTGCTACTATCTCTTTGTATGTCGCTCAAGTGAAGCTTCAGTGCCTGTGCCATCAAATACATTACAGTCGTTAGGGAGGACACGAATGGGGGCCTAGCGATGTGTTTCAAGAGGAATCAATGGCCACCGTAGCAGATGTTTGCCAATGACTATCTACAGCCACTCACTTTTGTGAGGAGGTGCTGCAACATATTTGATGGCAATCTTTAATCTCCTCAGTGCTACTGATTTCACTTGTGTCACTGCTGATCTCTATTTGCCACGATCAGACTATTCATGGATAATAGAAGAACACGCAGTCATAACCAAACAACTGAATTTGCTCTTTTTCTCTGAAACTTCGATCTATTAGGAAGTGACAAACACACTTTCGGCATGTTGTATATTACTGATCAGCTGCAGTGTTTGACTGGGTGCAGAGTAAACGTGGTCTACGCCAGATTGCATACTCTGAATCCTCCAGGAGAAGAGAGATGAACTCTTCCTCTCCTGTGTCTGTTACACTTATATTATGTCGCCCCACCAGCACATCAGCATTTGTGGAATGCCCTCATGGAAGGAGGGACTCTCCTTAGAACTGTGCTAGTACAGAATTTCGAGTATTCAGAAGGGCCAAAGCCCTATCTGCAAGCTCACTGTGCACTGATGCAGTAAATGTTGACAAATCTATCGCAGTTTACATTTTCCTCTACATTGTCCGACACAGCAAACTCTGCAATATGGCTTTTGTAATGAATTAAGGAATGTATGAAAAATGTTTTTAGTCCACATGCGATGCAAGGCGGCCTTTCACAAAATACATTTTATATATTATATATAGATTAAAGCTAAATTGAAGAATTTCAGAAACACTAAAGGTTAAAAAGATTAATAAAAATATAAAATGCATAAAACTCCCTCCTTCCTATGACCACGGAGCCCCAGTGTTCATCGAGATATAAATAGTCGTGAGCCTGGATGGCTTTTGTAGTGAGTCTGATACAGATTGTTGGGTCGCTGCTGTCACTAGCACAGCTGTACAACATTTTGCAATGCCTTTATGTGTCACAGCATGACAGACAAACATATGCATGGACGTCAAGAGCATCAATATGTTCTCATATCAACATTAATCTCCGTTACACTCAAAACATCAGGTACATCCAGTTTACATACACCATCACCTGCACTGTGCCACTTTTCCACTGTGTCCATCACCAGCTTGTCATTCAAACATTGCTGTTAGTGGTTTTAAAACCGATCCAGACACCTTTCTATGTGTGTGTTTATCTGCCCTCCATTTTAACCCTAACTTCCACCTATTTGGTAAATATTTATGGAGAAGGTCTCCAAGGGCTGTAATCAAAAATCTCCCTCTGGCAGGAATAACATGTTCCACATCTTTCTGTGGAAAACCCACACTAATAAGTCCTTCTCTGGGTTATTAACATTATAACTGGTGAGCTTCTGCAATGTAGCATCTGTGTACCCTCCTTCAGCGTTGCCAGGACAGTATAATGCATATTCATGGCGATTCCCTGACTGTCAGCATGGACCCTACCATTGACTGTCATTTCCATCCTTACTGGAGTTTAGGACATCTGCCTTTATCAAGTATCTGCCCCCAAATGTACACGAGTTATTATCATAGAAACCACGAGTTTAGGCCCGATTCAAAGCTGAGTGGGAATGAAGTGTCCTGAGGTTTGTGCAGGTAGCAGTAAATTTAGGAGATAACCAACAGGCAGAATTTTCCCATCACTGGGCTAATATAGTAAGGATCATCCCAGCAGATTCTCCACCGGTTGTCTGCTTCCAAGGACTTCTGTTACCATAAATTTCTAAATCAGACCCTCTTCATGAAACTTTTGTGTTTAAATCAAATAGGCACTCTAGGGCTTTGATTACACATTGGTCTTCTTCTGGGTGGCAATACTGGAGCAGGAATAACTGATACCATCTTGAGCTATTCCCCCATGTTATGAGGGCCAATCATATGGATATTGGCCTTATCACTGAGACTTTCGTTTGTTTTCCAGATTGCCAAGCCATTTTCCAGCTCCATAACCACATGCTTAAAGTGGTTGGACAGGTGCCTGAATGAAAACAAAATGGGTAAATCCCACTTTAAAAACAGATGTTTTTGCACAGAATTTGGGTTCCAGACAGCTTGTGATGAGTGTTAGGAATTTTCGTGGAGTGTCTTCTAATTGTGTTGTATTGTAATTGTAATAATATTTATATAGCGCTTACTACCCCTGACAAGGCGTTGAAGCGCTTTTCGGCAAGTAGCACGCTACTCCGGAACCCAAGAGGAATTAGTGGTGGATTAGTATAGGGAAATATGAGTTCAGTTTTAGTATTTTTATGAGTCAATTTGAGCAGAGGATATTTGCGATTATTAGTTCGATTGACTAGAGTAATGGAGGGATAGAGGAGGGAAGAATCCTGAAGTGTTAATTGGGAGTTTCTAGTAATAGGATGAGGCTTGAGATGAGTAAAGGAGAGATGGAGGAGGGAAGAGTATGTGGAAAAGGTGAGGGGGATCATTTTAGCAGGAAGGGTTTTGGATGAGTCAATGGTGAGATACATGAGGGAGAATTTAGTAGGGTTGTTTGGGAGATCATGGTAGTAAAGTGAGGTGTGGGTGAGCTAGATGTGGAAGAGGAGGGAAGAGCTTAGGCAGGGTTATTTTTGGAGATGAAAGTAGTAGAATGGGCTTGGGATGAGTCAGAGTGGGGATGGAGGATAGATTGATAGTGACATGTCATATGGTGATGGGTAAAAGTAAAGCTTCCAAGAGAGTAAATGTATATTATTTTCATGTATTTATAATGTTATATATATATATATATATGTATATATAAAAATATATATATATTTATATATATATACTTTAATCATTATTTTATTTTTCTTTGGTTTATTTATTCATTTTTTTTATTTTTTTAACTTTAATTTACTTATTTAAAATTTGAATTTAATTTTATTTATTTTTATTTACACACACACACACATATATATTAATATACATATATATTTAATCTTGAGTAAATATACATTTGTTAAACAGGCTTAAAGAGTATGTGTGTCATTTATTGTTGTGACACAGTATCAATACATATTTCCTAAAGAACTATACACATCTAGAATATACAAATATTCAGATTAAAAACATTTATCAACAAAGGCATATGCAGTCAATTGCTGTTTGAGTATGATGGTTATGAAGGAAAGAGTCAACTCTTGATTAGTCTTCTGAAGACAAGATCGTTATCCATGGATCTTATATTTGTGGGTAATGAACTCCATTGTTTAGGTGCTGGAACGGAGAAGGATGTACCACATATAGAGAGTCATAGGGGGTCATTATGAACACAGCGGAAATCCCCGCCATGTTCATGCTGGCGGTCTTATCACAGACCGCCAGCCCCCTTGAGACCTCACCGGCCAAATAATAAACATTCTGAAGGGCCGGGACATTGCCGATGGCTCCACATGGAGCCGTTGTCAATACCGATGTGCGGTGGGTGCAGCAGCACCCGTCGCGCAGATCACTGCCCGTAAATCAAGCAGGGACCTGCACGACAGGGCACTGCACGGGGCCCCTGCACTGCCCACTCCAAGTACATGGGGAGTTCAGGGACCCCCAGGGAATGGCTGGCAGAACAACGGTTCTTTATCCGCAGGATTAAGAGTTCCGCCATTGTCAGGCTGCCTGTCAGCGGTAGGCTGGCGGTGGTGGAAGTCCACCTGTGGCGGTCCCCACTGCCTTCATTATGTGGCAGTCGAGACTGCCATGCTGGTGGCGGTAAATTCCGCCACCACCGCCATGGCTGTCTCGATCGCCAAGTTCCTAATGAGGGCCATAGTCTTTTTCTTGTATGGTGGTGTTCTAAGGCGAGGTACCAATCTTGAGCAGAGGTTTCTTTGTTGAATGTATTTGGTTATTTTGTTTCTGATAAAAAGTGCTCCTGTTCCATGTATAGCTTTGTGGGAGATACAAAGCAGCTTGAAGGTGGATCCTCTGGCAGTGGGTAACCAGTGTAGTGCTCTCAAGCTAGGGGAGATGTGGGCTTGTGGCTCTACATGTAATGGTAATCTGGCAGCGGAGTTTTGAATACGTTGTAGTTTTTTCATAATAGATAGAGATGAACCATGGTAGAGGCCATTGGCCTAATCTAGTTTGGATAGTACAAGAGAGATAGTAGCCTGCACCATGTGTGGAAATCCAAGGTGGGGGAAGATGCATCACAGAGTCTTCAAGGTGATGAAGCTTGTTCAAGCTAATTTGTCCACTTGGGAATTCATTGTTAACTTGGAGTCCATGGTAATTCCAAGGGTTTTACCTTCCTCAGATAATTGAGGAGGTGGTCCAAGATCGTCAGGCCAGGAGCACAGTGGGTCATAGTTTTTCCAGTCACCACATATGAGTATTTCCATTTTGGAGTCATTTAGTTTGAGATGGCTACAAGTCATCCACTGATCAACAGCTCTGAGGCAACTAAAGATTCGTGAGTATTCAATGTCTTTGGGGCATTCCAATTTAAGTAGTATTTGTGTGTCATCTGCATAGTTGTAGCACATGAGTTGAAAATCATTGATCAGTTCTGGTAATGATATCATGTAGATGTTGAAAAGCAAAGGTGAGATGATTGATTCTTGGGGGACCCCTGCTTTTGTGAGATAGGGTTTGGAGGAGAAGCGGGGAGAATAGATAATATTAATTTTGTCTTGAAGGTAGGATGTAATCCAGTCGAGAGCAATCCCTTCTATGCCGGCTTCGTGGAGTCTTTGAATTAGGGTGTCATGGTCAACTGTATCAAAGGCAGACGAGAGGTCCAAGAGAAGTAGTGCAGCAACTCTATTGTGTTTTTAAGATCATCCCAGATTGCTATGAGTGCTGATTCAGTCACTCTTCCTGGGCGGAATCCAGTTTGGTATTCTGAAAGTATAGCATTGTCTTCAATGAATTGTGGCATCTGGGAGAGTGCTGCTCTTTCTATCAGTTTGCACAGGAAAGGCCCATTTGTGATTAGTCAGTAGTTGTTGGGGTCCTGTAGGTCTAGGTTTGTTTTCTTTAAATGTTTCTTTGTATGTATGCCTTGTTCAGGTCTTCAGGAAAAGTTCCTGTAGTTAAAGAGTTGTTGATTATTCTTCTTACAGTTGTGGCAACAGAGTAGGCACGATTGATGAGGGAAATTAGTGTATAGAGGAGAAATACACATGCTTATAACAAGTATTACAACAGTGAAGAGAAATGACCAATGAGAGCACAAACAACACATATACTGCTAGGACAATGTGACATGCTTTGAGACTGAAAGAAACCAAAATTAAATGAAAATTGTCTGCATGTATTTATGAAGATGCCAACATCAACAGAAAGAAATGAAAATTATTTTTAGCAACAATAAGACATTCACTGCTGCAATACAATTGAATTCTGTTGATCTATTTTGACAGTAGAAATACCACATTCACCAAGCTTAGAATGTGGAAGTGGAAAACATACAGCATACGACAATCACTGCCTTCCTGCTTGGGTAGAATTTGCCATGGCAAGAGCACATTTCATTTACTGAAGGAGTCAGAAAGATGACAGGGAATGTAAGAATGTTCAGAGGGAACAAATTCATAACATAGCGCCAGCGTGAACAATCAACATGTGCAGGTTGATGTCAGAAGTGATATCACACATCTTTCTGGGAATTAAAGGACATGCTTTGTACGCAGACAAGCTTTGTCAACGAACACATTGCAGCTCGGGCCCATTATAGCTCATAATCTCGATATTATAAACTGTGACAAAATTAATGGAAAATTCCTATCTCAAAAACAGATTTTAATATAAGGATAAATAAAACCAATAACAGGCAATTTTCAGAACTCATCAACAACCTCAATGGACTAGGCGTCAACCAATTAATTTATTCTCCCACCTAATATTCTGGCCACATTGAACTCCTATTATTCGTCCATGACATTGGGATCTCAAGAGATGCACTAAAACTGAAAACGTGGCCTGACCATGCTCTAATTACACTATCTAATATTTGTTTTAGCACTCATCATGGACCAAAGGTCAAGACCCTAAGTTTCAGATACATTGAGATTCTACTGTAGACACTGTACAACATCAGCAGCACCCCAAACAAGCTACCAGAAAGGCAGCTAAAGAAACCCAAACACACTGACAAAGTGGACAATGAACCGTTCAGTCAAGAAACAGCTCAGGATGATGGGTCATATGCTCAAACACAAACAGAAAAAGCCCAGTAACAAACTGAACATTTTCAATACAAACCCCATATTTATAGTTACCAAGAAGGCTTACAATTCAAAGTGCATCTTGTAGGAATCCAATAAAACTGGTGAGCTTTTAAAAAATGTTCCGCAAGGTTACCAGGCCAGGCATCAGCAAAAGTGCACTAATGGCCCCACTTGAGTTTGGCTTAGGACTCCTTCACTTCTTCAAGACCCAGTTCAGTGATCCTTTTAAACTCCCAAATCACCCCACTAAAAATACTTGCCTCACCGTATGTCACTCAACCAAGTCTGCATTAAGTCATCCAAGCTTTAGAGATCATCAAAGCAACCATATCTCCAGTGGTCTGTTGCCAAGCAGCATGCATAAGAGAATGGATTAGTAGATAAACCCCACTATCTCCACACTACTGAACATTTAAATTACTCCTGAAGTAGTATGAAAAGGCTTAAAGCGTACTTACATAACCCCATTACTTAAAATGTTACTACCAGTCACAAATATGCTGCTAACTACTGACCCAATTCCAATCTGCCACTTCCTAACATCATCCTGAAAGTCACAACAATACTACAACTCCACAATTTTGTCAAAGAAAATATTATCCTTGACTGCCATCAATCAGAGTGTTGACTTTTTCGGGGCACATGATCTACCATAGGCATTTTTATTGGGAAATGTCTTCTATCTCTAACACAAATCAAACAGAGGGCCTGATTTAGAGATTGGGAGAGGGAATTACTCTGTCACAAACATGATGACTATCCTGTCAGCCATTTTACAATTCAATTTTAGTCTATGGAACGTGTAATACAGTGGACGCGATATTTGTCATGTTTGAGATGGAGTAAACCCACCACCAAACTCTAAATCTTACCCGTAATCTTAATTCTCATGGCACTGTTGGCTGAATAAGAAACAGTGATACTTCAGCAATGACTAGAACAATGGGTCAGTATTACTGCACTGCAGCTTGTCCAATCCTTCTTGTGGAACTCCAATAACTAAAGCCTTGACATGCAGAATACCTGACTACTCTTGCCCTCCTGCTACTGCTATTCAACATATACATGTTTCCTTTGGAGGAGTTGATCATTCAGCATAAGCTAGAAGTATAACTATAAACTTATGATAAAAAAATCCAAACTTTCCTTGGGAATAACCTACACCAATGTACTAAGACCTTAAATGGTCTTAGGCAATTCTACTACATGATTATGTGAAACATCCTCTTACTTAAATCACACTACAAAAATAAGTTTCTCCTTTTCACTAGTAGCTCGGACCAGTGTTCCAAATCTGGCTATCCCAAATACATATAGATGACTTAATTCCTCGGCTGACAGACAATACAAAATCACTGACTCACCTTTGACACAGACCTCACCTTCCAAGATGGAATATCAGTTTTCCCTCCTAAAAGAAAGTGAAACTTGTCCTTATGGAAACAGATTTCAAAACAACAGTGCAAGCACTCATACTCTTGCACTTGGATGTAGGTGACAACTTGCTCGAGGACCTACGAAGTACCACTTTGACATTCCTCAAAGAGACCCTGAACATTGCGTCATGTCTCACCAACAGCTTGAGTAAACTATATCACCTTGAAGTCGAAAAAATTATGCTGGCAGGACCTTATCTTCTAGACCAGCTGAATCACAGGGAAGGCTATCAGAAACATTTGGGGGCATATTTATACTCTGTTTGCACCAGATTAGCATCAGTTTTTTTAACTCTAATTTGGAACAAAACGTAACGCCATATTTTTACTTTGGTGCTAGACCAGTCTAGCACCAAATTTATGAAGTTAAAGTTATTTCTTAGATGTGGAAACCTACCTTGCCTTAATGAGATGCAAGGTAAATGTAACCGTGCAAAAAATGACTCTATGGCCTTAACGCTATATTTATACTCCCGTGCAAACATTGTGCACAGGAGGGTAGACGGGTCAAAAAATGGTGCAAAGCTTGCTTTGCCCCATTTTATACGCCTAGGTCAGGGCAGGCGTTAGAGGACCTGTGGGCCTATTTCCATGGTGGAATACCATGGAATGAGCCCACGTGTACCCTCTCCAGGCCCCAGGGACCACCAACACCAGAGGGACAGTGGAGGATGGGGACCCCATCCCAGGTAAGTACAGGTAAGTATTTTATTTTACTTTTTAAAGTGCCATAGCGGGCTCTGAAATGGGCCCCCATACAAGGCACATGGTGTAATGGCCATACCCAGGGGACCCTGGTCCCCATGCAGGCCATTGGGAAGGTGGGCATGACTCCTGTCTTTTCTAAGACAGGAGTCATATGGTATGGATGGTTTTGCGTCTGAAAATGACTCTAGACAGGTTGGAGTTATTTTTTTTAACTCTAAACTGCCTAATGTCATTTTTCAGTGCAAAACACCTTCTTCCATACTGCCAGCCCCACCCGACTAAAGTCATTTCTTTTTACACTAACCTACCCTTTGCACCAGCTTGCACCATTCCATAAATATGGTGCCCAGCTGGTGCACAGAAATGGTGCAAGCCGGTGCTAAACGTTTTGGTGCAAAACTGCGTTAGTGCAGTTTTGCACCAAAAAGTATAAATCAGGGCCTTAGTCTATATCTGACCAAAACAGCTAAACACTTCAGGTGGATAACAACATACCTGGAGTCAGAACATGAATATATTGGAAACAAAAATGTGCACAAAAGCAAAAACACAGAAGCCAAACATGACAATGATTATGAACCTATGGTAGTTTACCTGGCCCTGAGAAGTGTCCGTTGGAGACCTGCTCTTATAACACATATTAAAGTAAATAGCTAACCTAATTAACTAACAATAATAATAAATAATTGTGTGTTAAGGCTAATGCTGCAGTTATTGCTATTTTTAGGCACTGTAAATAATGGGAATCACTTTTATCCCAATTAGCGGTGCTTAGTTTATACATTTTGAAAGAAGTAAGGTTGAGTTAGTATTGCCAGGTTTCAAAGTGATTACACTATAGGTTATCAATGAACAATTAAAACAATGAGCCATCTTGCAATGGTATTACAACTAAATATAATGTTGCAAACTACAATACCACAGTAAGCATATTGTAACTGTGAAATATATTTGGACAAATTGTTAAAGGACTGATTCACAAGGACAAATAAGGGTACCTGAAAGAGTACACCTGCAATAAATGTTTTCGTAAATTTGCCCTTGAAGTTGTAATTTTATTTATTAATTGGAAATAGTGTTTGTTGGAAACAGCCCTTTCTGCAGGGTCATCCCCAGACTTTTTGCCTCTCTCCTCCTCATGTTCTGACCTCGTTTTCATTGACTTTTGGACTCTGGGCACTTTACCACTGCTAACCAGTGCTAAAGTGCATGCACTCTCTGCTTACAGCACAGTAACATAGGTGTATCCACAATTGGCATATTTAATTTACTTGTAAGTCCTTAGGAAAGTGCACCATATATGCCCAGGGTCTGTAAATAAATTGCTACTATTGTGTCTCCAGCACTGCTAGTGCTACACACTGCAGTAGCTCCGTAAAGATGTCTCAGGCCTGCCACTGCAGAGTTGTGTGTGCAGTTTTAAACTGCTCTTTTGGCCTGACAAGTGTACCCACTTGCCAGGTCAAACCATCCATTTTATTACATATAAGTCACCCCTAAGGTAGGTCCTAGTTAGCCTCAAGAGCAGAGCGCAGTGTATTTAAAAAGTTGAACATGTACTTTCAAGTTTAACATGTCCTGATAGTGAAAAACTATTACATTTATTTGTCACTACTGCAAGGCCTATCTCTCCCATTGATTGAAATTAAGGTTACCGTAAAGAGGCCTTTAACTGTACCTTCCAATTGGGAAAAGATAGAAATATGGAGTTTTGTGTCTCTGGATTCACAATTTAAAATACTGCTTATGGTGAAGTCGGATTATAAATTGTAAGTCAGAAAAAGCCACTTGTTTTCTTGCTTTAACCATTCTGTGCCTCTGCCTGTCTCTGAATACATGTCTGGGGTTGGTGACAGCACTCCTACTTTGCTCCTTGCCTTGCTGTGTTGGCCTGCTGCTTCTTGCCTGGAGTGAGAAGAACTGGACCTGTTTTCTACATCCTTAAACCCAAGTCTCTCCAAGGGCTTGTTGGCTTGCCTCATGTTCTCTGCAGTCTCAGGGACATCAAAGACATCCTGCGATTTCCCATGGTGCTGTTGGACTCTGCCATCTGTGAGTTTTACCCTTACCTGAAGGTCCCCTCCAGTCCTGGCCCTCAGAAGTGGGTCCTGCAGGAGATTTCATCAAAAAAATGATGCATTGTGCCCTTGATATCAATGCTTTGCTTCATCAAAGGACCTGTTTCAGCAGACCCTACGTTGGTCTCATAGCTTGCCTACCCTCCATTGAGGCCAGCCTGAACATTGGATTTGCACTGGTCCTTCACGACCTCAAGTAACCTTTTGACCGCTAGTGACTTTTGAGCACTATTTTCAAATTTAATCTTTAAAAATTCATATCTCGATTTTTCTAAACTGATGTGGAGTGTTTTTTCTGTTCTCTTTCCCTGTGTTACTTTAATTAAGTGTTGCACAAATACTTTACATGTTGCCTCTTAAGTTAAGCCTGACTGCTCTATGCACAGCTACTAGAGGGTGAGCGCAGGTTAATTTAGGGTGTATTTCTGACTTGCCCTGACTAGGATTATGGTCTCTTCTTAGATATTGTGCATACCTCTGCCAGCCAGAAACCCAATGTCTAACAATGCTTTACTGTTAATATTTTGCTTTATTTATTTTTTATTTATAATGGGTTGTGGATGATTCTGGTAATTTGTGTGTCTAGTATTTTTCTTTTTACATTTGATTTTTGTTTTTGGGGTGTGCATAGTAAATTAATTTTATAAGCTACAGGTTATAAGGTTAGTTAGTACGTTGGATTGGTAGTTTCTTTTAAATATCAGTTTAACTTCCTTTCTTTGGAGCAGGTTTTTAGTTCTTTAGTATTGAATTTTTTAGCTAGCATTTTTAATGCTCTTTTTGTTGTTTTATCTTTTAAGAGGCTGTGGCTTATTTTAGGGGGTCGATGCAGTGTTTTATTGTTAAAAATAAATGTTTACACAATATTTTGTTTTTTCAAACATTTATTTTTTTAAATAAACATTTAACTTTTGTGTTCATGTAGATCAGGGTATAACATTAAAAAATACTTATCATGGGTTATGGTATTTAGCAGGGAATTCAGTGTCTATTAAAGTAAACTTAATGTTAGCTTACTTTCAATAATTTATTTTTTGGATTTCCAATTTTAATTATTGTCACTGTTTATTATCTTTGCTAAAATATTTTTGAGGGCATATTTCATTAAGGTTCAATTAGTTTATATGTAATTATTAGACTTTTTAAATTCCTTATGTGTCACATTGCTTCCTATCGTATTGTGATCCTAAATACTTTATGTTACTTCCATTAATTTAAAGCATTTTTTGGGTTTCAGGTTTTGTAGAAACGTGTAGTACATCTAAAGATAGTCTAACCACTAGTGCTCTACTATATTTTTAGATATATTTAACTGTTCTGCCTCTTCTGTTCATGCAACACATTTTAGCAACTTTGCTTCCAACCCTGCATGAACGTTTAATAAATATGCCTCCATATACTTGTAGTTGATATGTTTTGTTGTTGATATTATGGTATTTTACTTAGGATTGTTAGAAACCCAAGTTTGTTGCACTTGATATCTAGGCAACAATTTTTTGTTATACCACATTTGTGTAGTCAAAATCAACCCCTTGCACTGTCCACTGAAGTCGGGGTCATTTATAAGGTATGCCCCCATGTTGCTTTGCACAATTGAACTATGCTCCTTCCCTCTTTTAGAGCCTTTGCAATCAATGGGTCCTCCTCCACTGTCTTTGTATTATCATAATTATTATTGTAGTAGAAAAATCACCATAAATCTCTACTATATTCTCTACAGTGCTTATAATATCTCCACTGTTTCCTTTGTTTCTCTGTTGTGTTTTTCTCAAAATTCTTTAATGTTATTTTTATCAGAGAAACAGTTAATCTTTAATTCAAGTTTTTGGAAGCTATTTGTTAACCACCTTTTTAATATACTTGTGATTTGTACTTGAGTTAGTAAAGAGAAACAAATCAATGTTGCTGCCTAAACAGTAGAGGAGTTCTTCACAGTTTCACTCTGCTATTTAATGTGATATAATTATGTTCACTATAGCATAACTAATTTGAAAATTATCACATATTTAATTAAATAATAGATGATTTCAACAGAAATTGTGTCATGAAATAAGCATGTGATCCTAATAGCAATTGTATGAAATTGAGGTATTAGGCATGTCGCCTGCACACGTAGTAGCTCCACAGTTTCACATTTCTGTGAACCAAGCACCCCAATAAAGTGCCTGGTAGCAATGCAGAGAAGTCCAAAGCGTATTCAGGGGATATGGGGTGTGCTAGTAATCATCATTCACTGGCACATAATAATAACACTCAATAAATGATTGTCCTGTCAGTGCTTTTTCTTGAGAAAAAGGAAAAGTACATTTATTACACACTCACTTCTCAAAGTTATGCATTAATTTACAAATATATACACTGGACCTCCTAAAGGGTCATACAAACATATAAGGTAAGTCTGTTGGCTTGGTCAAGGGTTCAAGATCAACAAGCCACATGGTTAAAATACCATAATTGTGTAGTAAATGCAAAAACAGTAATAACCATGTGTAAATACATCATAATTATTGTCTTTCCAGGGCATCACTTTCTAATCACATAAAATACAGTCATAGATTCATCCCCTATAGGGTGCTGTAGAACAGATACCTTCTTAAAACACTTTCAGACCACATAAAATACAACCACACACCCAACCCCTAGAGGCCATTGCACTCCCAGCTCTAGAGCAGAAGGGTAGGGTCAATTCCTTAAAGAATCTTTAGGGGGCTGCTGTCCTGCTGCAGCTCCCACCCCTTCTTGTCAACGTTGGTGGTTCCTGAACCATTATGGGTCCACTAAAAGGCAAGATAAATATGAACTATAAAGCTCCATAAAACAATATTGGATAGTCCTGCTAGGAGCACTGAATATTTAATGAGTGTCTCTCCCGATGTGCCAGGAAGAGTGGCTGTTTGTTGTCCTGGCATGTGGCCTCCTGTAGCACTCCTCGGCTCCTTTTTTTTTTGCTGTGCTTTTATCCTGGGGTGCCTGTTCCCATCCCAGCACCCTTGCACTTGCCTAAAATACAGTATGGGGGTAGCCCAGGAAGCCCACTGCTAGCTGTCCTTTTGACGCCTTTCTCCTGCTGCTATGGGAGCCAGGAGGTTTTTTCTTCTCTGCTCGCTTCATGCGAGCAGGATGTGTGCTTATGGTGGTGGCCGCCTGTTCTCATCAGACTCAGGCATGGGGAGTAGAGGCAGGCCCATCACCAGTGAGGGGAGTGTAATGGCACTCCCATCTTCTATGTTGTAACACCTGAGGAGATGGTGGCCCCTGGGGGTGTTCCATGCATGCATTCTCTCATGGGGCAAAGACCTCCATAATCCTGCACTGACCCCTAGGCCATGGCCAACCCTGGGGTTATTGTTAGGAAATGCAGCATAACCCCATGCATTTTGTCGTCAGTCAGAATGTCAAAGGTCATCAATCTTGAAAATGCCATAACTTGGTCTCGTTGCGCCAATTTGGACGATTATGGGCTCATTTTACTCTTGGTAGTGAGCTCAAGTCATCAGGAGCAGTTTTACCAGACCTTCTCACCTCCAATCAGTGTATTTTGCAGGGAGCTAATTCTAGTGTCTCCAGCTTCCCTCCTGTTCTTTGCCTCTGGGTGCAAGCATCCAGAGCTTCTCCCCAACTGGTCCTCAGACGGTGTAAGGGGGCAGGCTCACTGGCCCTTGGGGAGACCCACTTGTCCCGGGATTAACAGAGGGAGAGTCCTTTTTTGGCATCTGGGGGTTGGGGGGTTCCTCGTTCCAATTGTTCATGGCTGTGGCAGTCCCAGCATCCAGCAGCAAGAAGCACAAGCAACACCAACCAAGAGAGTGCCTCGTCCCTGTTGAAGACTTTTTATATGGGGTTAGAAGGTTCTGGAAGCTAGGCACCCCTGGCCAATCCTGGAGTCCTGCATCACGACTGTTGCAACCTTCCTGCACAGCATGCTGGAACAGTTCAAGATGGCGTCAAATAAGAGTCACTGGTTATATCTGCTCCTAGGTTCTCATCTATGCACCTCACTGACATTGCTGCAAGGGCCATTCACCACACAAGTTCAAAGAAGAGCCCCCCTCCTGTGTTGGCTACAGTTGTCTTGGCTTCCTCCTTTCTCAGTGTCAGTGGGCTTGTGCTTTACCCAGCCCTGGTGCGACAGGGAACTAACAGATGCAAATGTATTTATCCTCACACTTCTGTCCTCAGGAGCGGAGGGGAGTACTGTTAATTACTCCTTTTTGTGTGAGGTGGTGCTGCTGGAGAAAAATTTACTTAACTTGGCAGGGGAGGGAGACAAAAAGTCTGGGCTCATATTCTGAGGTGAGCCAGTAGAAATATAATACTCATGTTCAGATATATTCTAGGAAGTCTCAGATATGGTTTTCTCACACATGTTTATCCCCATTTTCATATGTTAGTAGTCTATAGGCCAAAGGGAAGCAAAACTGCACCCTTAAGCAGTTTTCCCTGTTTAATAAAATGTCACTGCAGACAAAACAATAAATCACACTGACTGTCCCTATGAGTGTACACAAAAATTATAGGGCATACACCAGATCAATATCTAGTCCTGCAGAGTCCCCTCTGCACCAGGCTACCTGAGCTCAGGGCTACGCACAACCGTAGTCTCACACATGTGCACACGTGTTCAAGTGTAACCATCAAAGTGCTCCCTACCCTAGCTGCGTCGCAGCAGCCTTATCATAAAGGGTGGGTACTGGTGGTAAACATGTGCAGTCCATTTGTCATGTGATTACAGTGTGAGGCACATGTAGTGAGAATCACCCACAGCTAAAAGCCCAAAACTGGGTGAACAGCAATGTAATAAAAACACACAGAAGAATGATACATTCCTACTTCCTAGATGACCGTGTAATATTCCTATTCTAGGAATCGCACCTACTATATTCTTAACTTCATGAAGAATGATGGGGAGCTCGGGTCTCAGAACACTTCAAATGCTTTGCACCACCCTGAGAAAGGCAAATAATGGCACCCACCAACAGAAACTACATTGTTTGTTCACAGATCCAATGTACACCAAACAAGCAGTATAATTACAAGTGGCCCCTTTGGAATCCCTCCACAAACATCAGTTTAAGTCTGTGGCAGCTCCAAAATGTAATACCACCCCAGGGGTGGCATTAGCATGGGGCAACAAGGAGGAATACTTGTATTCCTCCCCCTTTTTGCTTTTTCCATGTGTGCTGCATTGTGCAGCACACATAGAAAGAGTAAAAGGCCATGAATGATTCCCTTTGTGCCATGAGGTGTCCCTTCCTGCACATAAACAATCAATCCCCTCAGCACAGACACCATTGCACTATGGTGCAAGGATGTCTGTGTTGGCACTGGCAGCTTATTTTAGCACCGGCACACTGGGGTACGCCATATTTTAGTAAATACTGCACATCCCTGCATTTCGAAAGTGATGCAGCGCTGTGCTGCAAAGTTTGGCGCACCACGCTATGCCACTTTTTAGTAAATCTGGCACTGTGTTTGGTTCAGTAAGCACCAAAATCTGTAGGTTATTCACCTAAACTTCAGAATGGGTGATAATTATTGCATCTGGTAAATTCTGATCACCTTTGTTTTTATTTTTTTAACACATGCAATAACTATCACATCCAACAGGGGCTTATAGACATTTTTCACGCTGCCATGTGTAACATTATTACTCAATTTCATTACTGTGTGCCATACTCTTGCAAGTTACTGTAGCATAAATACAAAGAGACTTTCAAAACAACAATTCTAAAGACAGATTAATACTGTCAAATATGTCGAGCCACTGCTAATCTATTGATAGCAACACAAATTGCACGTTGCAATAGTAGCCAGATGGAATGGAGATGATATAGGGATAGAAAATGAAAAATAGCTGTGATGTTCTTGGTTAGATGCAATACATTAGCATGCTATTCATTGAGGGCCTGCTAGAACCAACCAGTAATCCATCATCTGTCAATAGCCAGAATTCAACCTATACACTAGTGTTGAGACGTTACGTGCTGTTTCTTGGTGTACAGTGCTCTCAAATGCCCACATTTCGCAAATGCCAAGTAGTTATTAAGGGCCAGATGTAGCAAGCAGTTTTGCCCATTCTGTGTCTATGGGAAAATGTGTTCGTACATATGGCCCTAAGTCAGTACGGATCTCATTACTAAATCTCAATTGATGAATTCTTTTTTTGAGCAGCATCTATAGAATATGTTTTAGGGCTTCATATAATTTCTATTTTTTAAGGTTGCTCAAGAGACACTGCAGGGCACAGTTTTGGAATTGTACTGGGATATAGCCATTTTTACTATTTTTTTGCCTTCAACCTCCTTCCAGTTAGTGTTAGGAATGGGTGGGAATCCTAGAAAGCTACACATTGTGAAAAAGTAGAAGAAATTCAAAATTCAACAAGGGGTGATTTGTTCAGATCCTTCTACGTTTCCAGCTGTAACTTCTCCTAACAATGGCAAATTTTCAAAAGCAATAAACCGTTATGTCTGCTGGATTCTTCTGGTTGTGCACATATATAAGGCTTGTAGGTTCACCAAGGAACCTAGGTACCCTAAGTCAATAAAGGAGCTGCACCTTACAATGTTTTTTTCATTGTGTATCGGGTATATAGCAATTCATTTGGTAAAATAAAGAGAGTGAAAAATAAATATTAAGGAAACCCAAGTATTTCCAAAATGGGCACAAAATATGTAGTTTAGAAGCAGTGGTTATTTGCATATCTCTGAATGTGTGGGTACCCATCCTAGCATGTGAATTTGAGGGCATTTCTCAAAATTAATTATTTCTTACATGCTGTCTTGCATTTGCAAGGCACAAACCCAGAGAAAGACAATTGTTATTAACACTTGTTCTACAGTCTGTATTTCCCTAAGTCTACTGATAAAAACGATACCTCACTTTTGTGGGTAAGCCTAGTGCCCGTGACAGGAAACAGCCAAATACACAACATAGACATAGCACATTTTTCCACTAAAAACAAACTCTTTTATTGCAATGTGCCTAGCTGTGGACTTTGGGCTCTAGCTCAGCCGGCACCAAAGGAAACCTAGCAAACCTGTATATTTTTTTAAAGTAGACACCTAGGGGAATCCAGGATGGAGTGACTTGTGTGGCTGCCAGCAGGTTATGTTCCCGAGAATACCTTGCAAACCTCAACATGTGTCTAAAAAACACATTTTCCTCATATTTCTGTGACTGAAATTTCTGAAATCTGACAGGAGCCAAACACTTTCTACCACCCAGCGCTCCCCTTGATGGTCCCTTCCCTAATCACTGCCCTATTCAGATGAGATGCCCTCTTCTCGGTCTGTCAGGGTCCAAACTGTTTTTTTCTCCTGCTTGGGTTGAAGACAGAAAGTGTAACATGGCCTTTGGAATACACAGAAGTCCCTTCAAGTCTATTTAGCATGACAAAGTCAAAATTTTGGGGATGTTCTTTGTTCTACCGATGACTCTTATGCTCTTCCTGATAGCTAATCCCTGCTAACTGTCCAGTTGTTGACAGCACCTCTGCCTTTCTGTGCCAAGCCATTGACCTCTGGTAGCAGGGTTGCCAACTCCCAGCCAGGAATATGTATTGAACTTCAGGCATCAATCAAATGTCTATAGGAAACTTTCTTATAAATGGTTACCATGGTTGACTTTGAGCTCTCACTCTCATTATGGACATCCTGGAAATATTGAGCTGCCTCCACCTCTTGTTTATCACCATGGATTAGTTAAATGTTTGACAGCATCAACAGAGATGCTCTTGTGGTCTACTATGTCAAGGCCTTGTGAAGTGCTAGTAGTTTTGTCTCTTGTATTGGGAAAAAGTACTGAAATCAGGATACAGCAGTATACAGTTCCTGTCTGTATTCAGGGAATGCTTCAGAGCAACCCCTTTTAACAGTGCAGGTTCTTGGAAACCAGAATCTCCAACCATTGCTATCACTTTAACCCTCCCTTCATCTTGAGCATCTCTCCAGGCAAAGGGGAGCTGGAAGTCCAAGGTGGGGAAGGGAGCAAGAGGCAACACGTTTACAGGCCAAAAGGGGAAGTATCCAGGGGAGATAAATGATTGAGTCTGAGAACAAAAGAAATCTAGGAGAAGAGATCTCCAGTGTAAAATAAAAATGATCACCCCCTGATCCTAGTAATTTCCATGCCTTTAATTATGTCCCATGTATCAACAACATGCTTGTAAAGTAGTTATTTCAATTATCTACTGAATCCTCAATCAACCTGAATTTCCAACTCTCCTTACTCCCTAATCATTGTCAGCCATGGGCTGCCCAGGAAACCCAAGCAATGAGATATAAAGAACTTTGATTCTGCTGTGCTAGCTTTAGATGTTTCACACACATAGAATACATATCTTCAGACGTGTTGCCTGCTATAATAAAAAGCATTACAGCTAATAGTCAAATTTACCTCAATTACACTAAAAGGTCAGTCAGCTGTTTATCAAAAAAAATGAAAGGGGGTAGGAAATCTCTCAGATTATTCAAACTAATATAATTCCCTCCTTGAACATCTAAACCAGCCTATTTTAAATAAGCATTAGCAAAGTCAATAGGTGTCACCTTTATAATGTGTGTGCTACGCTGTTGCTAATGTTTGTCTGTAAAGCATTGTTTTAAAAAAATATATAAAAACATTCAGAAATATTGGAGGAAAAGCAAATATATATCTTATGGTATCTAAAAACTCTCAAAATTGTTCACTGAATTCACTGTTTTCAATCTTTATTGATGGTGTGGTTTATTATTCAAATACTTTTGACAATGGAAACTCTGAACAGAATTTATAAAAGAATATGGAAGTGTCAGACCAGAAATTGAAAAATTTAAGAATGCATCATTTATGTTCCACTGGATTTAGCCATTTAGCTCACTATAGTGTAAGAAGCAGATTTATGGGCCTCCAGGAGAAGTGTCAGGCTAAGTACACCTTCTGCCTCATATGCCTACTTCATGAGTGCAGCAGATGGCCCTTGCTGCAGCACCATAAAGCCTTTTTGTGCTAAAGCGTGTGCCTTCATGCAGTATCTTGAATGTATCAGAGATAATAAACAAGGCAAATTGGATCTTCAGCCATACCCCAGCAATAATAACCACAGTGTTGTGCTTTTACAGACATTGGTAGGAGAAAAGGTTGGGATGTGGAGCAACAAAGTGAGGGGTGGGTATTTGGGAGGGGACAGCACACAAGAGAGAGAGCTAGAAAACACATGCAATCTTATAGAGTGATGCTTGAAAAAGAAAAGAGGAGTTCCTTAAATTTGAGCACTGTAAGGATACATGTCTGCCAATCAAAAAAATTGTAAATAAGATGTGCTCCAGATGAGGGACAAGCACAAAAGGAAGAAGACTATCCATTAAATAAGAAGCAAGCAAAGGAGAATGACAATTGTATTGTATTGTATTGGTTCATTTATAGAGCGCATTCCGGCAAAACGCATCGAAGCTCTAATCAAACCGAGGACAAAGGGTAAGAACACAAGCTACCCAAAGGAATGCCTAATGTGCAAAAAGCCAGGTTTTAAGGCTTTTCCTAAAAGTAAAATGAGTCGCCATTTGTTGGAGCGTGAAAGGCAGGGCATTCCAGAGCCTAGCCGCTTCCACCGTAAAAGCACGGTCTCCCCACCTAGCCTTATTGCAACTAGGCACCATGATCACATATTTGAAAGAAGATCTCAAATATCTAGTCGGTTGATAAAATTGCGGAGCGGACTTCAAATAATCACAGCCCTCCGACTGTAATGCTTTGTGCGTAAGTCAGAGGTGGTCATTACAACCCTGGCGGACGGTGTCAAAGCTGCGGTAATACCGCAAACAGGGCGGCGAAAAAAAAAAGGGAATTATGACCCTGGCGGAAACCGCCACCTAAGACAGCCACTTTAACACACCGCCTGCCACGGCGGTACAGACAAGCAGCGCAGCGGTCACCGCCAACAGACAGGCAGGAGACAATGTACCGCCCATAGTATCACAACCCGCCAATCCGCCACCTTTTCCGGGGCGGATTCACTGTGGATAAAAACACAGCGGAAACAGCTTTTGCAATGGGAAAACGCTCGCCTGAACACATCCCACGAGGAACGAGGACTCCATGGAGCCCGAACTCCAAACACTCCCTGCGCTTGTCTTTCTGCTCCTCCATGACGACCATCTACGTAGGCGCCGAAGACAACAGTGAGTACTGCACCTACGACATAGGGTAGGGGGGAGGCAAAAGTTAGGGGGACACCCACGAAACACCCCCACCCACACCTATTACAACGTACACACCAATGCATCCACAAAAATCACAGTAACAACCCACAATCCCCCCGGAAGAATGAAAAGACAAAGCGAAATCCGTTTAAACATTGTAATGTTGCAATATACATGTCTAGCAAAAATATACAGATATATACGAAATTCAGGCCGAAATATATACATTACGAGAAGTAGTGCAGATATGTACATAACAATGTCCGTGCACCAACAGTCCAAAAATGCATGGGTGAGGCCCACCAAATATACCTGACCACAATCGGAGAGAACACTGCCGGGGCATCAGATAGAAATACTGCAGGCACCTCATGGGGAAGGGAAGGGGGGGCACCTCAGCCACGACGGGGCTCCATGCCCACTGTGCCATCCTGGGGAGTGCAAAGCCACAGTCACTCAAGTCTCTACAGTGGTTAGCTTGCCCACTGTGCCATCCTGGGGGGTGCAAAGCCACAGTCTCTCAAGTCTCTACAGTGGGTGGGTTGCCCACTGTGCCATCCTGGGGAGTGCAAAGCCACAGTCTCTCAAGTCTCTACAGTGGTTGGCTTGCCCACTGTGCCATCCTGGGGAGTGCAAAGCCGCAGTCTCTCAAGTCTCTACAGTGGGTGGGTTGCCCACTGTGCCATCCTGGGGAGTGCAAAGCCACAGTCTCTCAAGTCTCTACAGTGGTTGGCTTGCCCACTGTGCCATCCGGGGAGTGCAAAGCCACAGTCTCTCAAGTCGATAACATTCTCCACTGGTTCTGGAGGGGGACAGGTGCCCAGAGTGCTTCATCCTGTGCAGGACTGAGGTAGTGGATGCATGTCTCCACTGGTTCTGGAGGGGGCTGGTGCCCAGACTGGATTAGTCTCCCCGTGAAGGTCCCTGTCCTGTCACTGTCCCAGCTGCACATGGGATAAGGATGCTTGATGTGGCGGTCTATTCATTCTTACCTGGGGCATGCCCTGTTCATCGGTGCTCTGACATGGCGGTTCTGGGCTGTTCAGCGGTGTTTTGCCATGGGGTTCTGGACTGTTCAGCGGTGCTTTGCCATGGTGGTCTTTGCTCTGTTCAGCGGTGCTTTGCCATGGCGGTGCTTGCCCAGTTCAGCGGTCTTCACCATGGCCGTCTTTGCCCTGTTCAGCGGTCTTCACCATGGCGGTCTTTGCCCTGTTCAGCGGGGCTTTGCCATGGCGGTTATGGGCTGTTCAGTGGTGCTTTGCCTTGGCGGTCTTTGCTCTGTTCAGCGGTGCTTTGCCATGGTGGTGCTTGCCCTTTCAGCGGTCTTCACCATGGCGGTCTTTGCCCTGTTCAGTGGGGCTTTGCCATGGCGGGCTTTGCTCTGTTCAACGGTCTTCACCATGGCGGTCTTTGCCCTGTTCAGCGGTCTTCACCATGGTGGTCTTTGCCCTGTTCAGCGGTGCTCTGCCATGGCGGTTCTGGTACGGACATTGGTGTGTGGCATGACGTTCCCTACACTGGGCATTGGTGTGTGGCATGACGTTCCCTCATAGCCCACCTGGGCTGTGGCAGCAGGGGCCCTCCTGGGCTATGACTCTGGCGGTGGCAGTGGTCTCCTGACCAGCGATGATACTTGGGCCCTCCTGGACTGTGACTCTGGCGGTGGTCTCCTGACCAGTGACGACACTTGGGCCCTCCTGGGCTGTGACTCTGGCATTGGTCTCCTGACCAGTGACAATACTTGGGCCCTCCTGGGCTGTGACTCCAGCAGTGGTCTCCTGACCAGTGACGATACTTGGGCCCTCCTGGGCTATGACTCCGGCGGTGGCGGTGGTCTCCTGACCAGTGACGATACTTGGGCCCTCCTGGGCTGTGACTCCGGCGGTGGTCTCCAGACCAGTGACAATACTTGGGCCCTCCTGGGCTATGACTCCGGCGGTGGCGGTGGTCTCCTGACAAGTGACGATATTTGGGCCCTCCTGGGCTGTGACTCCGGCGGTGGTCTCCTGACCAGTGACGATACTTGGGCCCTCCTGGGCTGTGACTCTGGCGGTGGTCTCCTGACCAGTGACGATACTTGGGCCCTCCTGGGCTGTGACTCCGGCAGTGGTCTCCTGACCAGTTACGATACTTGGGCCCTCCTGGGCTATGACTCCGGCGGTGGTCTCCTGACCAGTGATGATGGTGCTGGTGGTTGTGTCTCGACCACCGGGAATGATGCCGCCCTTCTCCGCCGTGACACTCACAACAGGCTGGGCAGACTTCCTCTCGCCCTTCCCCACCTTTGGTGGAGTCACAGCTGACTCTCCAATCCCCTTGGAACCCATGTCACTTGTTTTCCCACCAGGAGTCCTCACACGGTTCCGTCGTCCACTCTCCAATTTCAGAGCCTTGACAGGGGGTGGGCTGCCAGTGCCTTGGCTCCGGGTCACTCTGCCTGCCCTGGTGGCCGGTGCACTCCACAAACCTTGAACAGGCACCACTGGTATTGGAGGCTTTTTGGCTGAGGCGCTACGACGGGACTGATAAATTGGAGGGGGGGGTAAAAAGGTCAACATAACAGAGGGACAGTTTCTGACGAACACTGGGATGGGTAGTTGGAGGGGGTCTGGGAGTGGAGGAAGAGGAGGTGGTTGTAGGAGGTGTCACTTTAGGTGTTTTGGGTGCAGGTACTGGAGGATGTCGTGAGGTGGATGGATGTTGGGTGAGTGATTGCCGGCGTTTGTGTACTTTGGGAGGGGGCATCACAGACACACTGGGAGAGGACACAGGGACGTGTAAATGGCAGTGGAGGTGGTGAGTGCAGGTGAGCAGCTTGGGGTGCTGGGTGTCCTTGTGCGATTCATGGTGCCTGTAGATGTGGTGCATGCAGGGGTGTGTGTAGATGGGACTGGGAGGGAGGAGGGAGAAGAGGAGGAGGGGGACACGGTGGAGGCAGTGGATGTTGCTGTGTCTGTACGTGGGTGAGGCTTGCGTGAGTGCCTGTGGGTTGTGTGGTGCCTATGTTTGCTTGAGCTACTTGTGTGTGCTGACTTGTGTGCATGCTGGTCTGTAGGTGTGCTTGGGATGGGCCGGGGTACAGGGGATTGGGTCTGGGTGGATGAGGTTGGAGGGGGGGAGGCTAGACACAGGGACAATGGCTGCCATCAGTGCTGAGGCCAGAGATTGCAGGGTTCGCTGAAGGACAGCCTGACCAGAATGAATGCCCTCCAGGAATGCATTACCGTGTTGCAACTCTCGTTCTACACCCTGGATGGCATTCACAATGGTAGACTGCCCAACAGTGAGTGACCTGAGGAAGTCAATGGCCTCCTCACTGAGGGCAGCAGGGGTGACTGGGGCAGGGCCTGAGGTGCCTGGGGCGAAGGTGATGCCCACCCTCCTGGGTGAGCGGGCACGGGGCAAAGGCTGAGGGGCTGCTTGGAGGGCGATGCTGGTAGGGGTGGTGGCGGCTGTACCTGTAGAAGTGGGGGGCACAGATTTTGCCACCACCACAAGGGAGCTCCCATCGGAGGACGATTCTGTGTCGCTGGTTGCTGATCCTGTCCCCGCTGTGAAGCTCCCCTCGCCCTCCGTACCACTGGTGTATTCTGAGTCTGTGGTGTGGCCCTCCATGGTCATGTGGGATGCAGCTCCCTCGTGCTACGGTGCCACTGTACCTCCGCCTGATGATGCAGAACAGGGAGAGCAAAAAAAAGGGGGGGACAGAAGAAAGATAGTTTGAGTGCATGGCATACCGCTACCGTTGGCGGACAAGACAGACACAGCAGCCCCCTGCATTACGCCGTGCTCCTGCCCTCTGCATATGCAATTTCTGGGATATGGGCTACATGGCAATGGTGGACATCTGCACACATGGATGCCACAGGGGCAACTATACCTGTACTTGGAACTCTACTGAGGTGGGGTAGAGTGCCACATGGGCGGCATTACAGAGGGGCCAAGTCTTTGTGTTTCTGGCTGGCCTAGGTACACCCACAGGCCTCCTCCCCCACCCAGACCCCTCTACTGCGCGCAAAGTCAGCAGAATGAGGTTGTACTCACCCCCTTGTGTCTGCTGTGATGCCCTCAAGCGCCCATCCAACTCCGGGTAGGCCACTACCAGGGTCCGGAACATCAGAGGGGTCATGGTGCGACGGGCACCCCTCTCACGTTGGGAGGCCATCCCCTGCTGAGCCTCCGCCGTCTTCTTGCTGCAGCGGCGAATGTCCTCCCATCTTTTCCGGCAGTGGGTGCCCCGTCTCTGGTGGGCTCCCAGGGTCCGGACCTCCTTGGCGATGGCACGCCAGATGTCCCTCTTCTGGTGGGCGCTGACCTACATGACATGCACAAGGGAAGAGGAACAGTCATTACTAACTGCACTGTTGATGTGAGTGGCCCCCTCCCTACTCTGGCCATGTGGCCCATTCATTCACATGCATTAATGTTCTATGAACTCTACCCCCTTCCCTCTTCCAACCAGCCCTCTCCACCCAGGCCTAGCCCATACAACGTGCTCCCTGTATACTAACCTGTTGGTCTGGAGGACCGTAGAGTAGCGTGTACTGGGGGAGGACCCCGTCTACCAGTTTCTCCAACTCCTGAGCAGTGAAGGCAGGGGCCCTTTCCCCAGACGCAGCAGCCATCGTCGCTTCCAGACCGAGGTCACAGCAGCACTTGCAGTGTAGGTCCTCTCCTGTCGAAGGTCAGGTATCTAGTGATGGAACAGATATAAAATGGCGGTGACGTCCGCGGCAGTGACGTGCGCGGCGGTGCGCATCATCACCGCTGGCGCACCTGTTCATTGGCTCCTGGGACCCATAGGGTCCTATGTTAACCAACGCAGCATTGCTCTGCGGTCTACGACCTCCTACCGCAACTGTGTGAAAATGCCAGCGCAGTTACCCCACAATCCCATTGTCCCAGTTTAGAGGTCAGGCGGCCGCCATTTCATGGGTCCACATGGCTATATTTACCTCTGCGTCACACATAGCTAGGCCTACACTCAACACACATACAGGAAGGGTTTTGTGAGTTATGTAGTATTGTGTGTAAGTGTGGGTACATACCTGGATGAAAAATGACTGATTTGTCGCTGTTGTCCTTCGTAGGCACCGTCAGCTGGGACATGTGAGAAGATGGCGGAATCCTCCGGTGTACCGTCCGCTGGTGGACCTGTTGACAATGGAAGAGCGACATGTCATTGTCACCTACCGGTTTGACCGTGCCACAATCCAGGAACTATGTACCCAGTTGGAGCCAGACCTGATGTCACCAATCCGCCATCCGACTGGAATCCCCCCTGTCGTGCAGGTGCTGTCAGTGCTCCATTTCCTTGCTAGTGGGTCTTTTCAGACAACAGTGGCCATGGCATCAGGGATGTCCCAGCCTATGTTTTCCAACGTTTTGTCCAGAGTGTTGTCTGCCCTGCTGAAACACGTACAGAGATACATCATTTTCCCTGAGGTGGAAGATTTGACTACAGTTAAAGGTGACTTCTATGCCCTTGGACATATCCCCAACGTCATAGGTGCCATTGATGGGACCCATGTAGCTCTGGTCCCCCCCCCCACAGGAGTGAACAGGTGTACAGGAACAGGAATAGTTATCATTCTATGAATGTTCAGATGGTCTGTTTGGCAGACCAGTACATCTCCCAGGTAAATGCTATGTTCCCTGGCTCAGTGCATGACTCCTACATCCTGCGGAATAGCAGCATCCCTGATATGATGGGTCAACTCCAGAGGTACAGTGTATGGCTATTGGGGGACTCTGGTTACCCCAACCTGTCTTGGCTACTGACCCCAGTGAGGAATCCCAGGACCAGGGCAGAGGAACGGTACAATGAGGCCCATGGGCGGACTAGGAGGGTGATCGAACGCACCTTCGGCCTCCTGAAGGCCAGGTTCAGGTGCCTCCATATGACAGGTGGTTCCCTATTCTACTCACCGAAGAAGGTGTGCAAGATCATCATAGCCTGCTCGATGCTTCATAATTTGGCTTTGCAACGCCAGGTGCCTTTTCTGCAGGAGGATGGTCCAGATGACGGTGTTGTAGCAGCTGTGGAGCCTGTGGACAGTGATGAGGAGGAAGCTGAGGAAGAAGACAACGACAACAGGGAGTCAGTCATGCAGCAATATTTACAGTGAGTCACAGGTGAGAACATTTTCATTTTTACCATTACATTAACTTTCAAATGTCTACTTCTATCCTGTCCGTCGATTTCAACCAGTATTTGGTAACTGAGTTGTACCTTTCCATTACGGTTTCACAGGTGTGGTTACCAACGTGTCATCTGCTTGCATCCTTCAAGGACTTGTGATGTGTGACATAGGTATGTTGGCTTTACAATAGGAACCGCATTATGACACTGTCATTGATAATACATATTTACTAAATCACAGACTGACTCCAGATTGTTTTGTGTTTCAAGGGTGTTTATTGAAGTGCTCAGAAATGGGAGGGGTTTGTAAAATGAGGATGGGTGATGGCGGAGGAATGTCCATGGCAGAGTCCAGTCTATTAGTCTCACAGGTGCACTGCCCATCTGGGCATAGGAAGTGGAGCTAGGGCAGTTTAAGTATGGACAGGGTAACAAAGTGGGACAGTGGGAGGACAATCAGGGTGGTTTCATTTCCTGGCGGGGTCTTGCCATCTTGCTCTGTCCTGTTCCTGGATCTCAGGGACCGCTTGCGTGGTGGTTGTCCGTCTGCAGGGGGTGGGGTGCTGGTGTGGTGGTCCTGTGGCGGGGCGTCCTGTCCACTAGCGCCAGAGGAGGTGGTGGGCATTTCATCGTCCTGGCTAGTGACAGGGGCCCCTTGGAGTGCCACGGTGTCCCTCAAGGTCTGCTGTATGTCCTGATGGTCCTAAGCTCCTCCCTGAACACCAAATACTGTTCCTCCTGCAGGCGCAGGGTCTCCTGCAACTTGTCCAGGACCGTCGCCATCGTCTCCTGGGAGTGGTGGTATGCTCCCATGATGGAGGATAGGGCCTCGTGGAGAGTGAGTTCCCTGGGCCTGTCCGCCCCCTGTCACACAGCAGCCCTCCCAGTTCCCCTGTGTTCCTGTGCCTCCGTCCCCTGGACCGTGTGCCCACTACCACTGCCCCCAGGTCCCTGTTGTTGTTGGGGTGGTGGGTTACCCTGGGTTCCCTGTAGTGGTGGACACACCGCTGATTGACCTTTCCTGGGTACGGAGGTTTGGGCCCGCTGGGTGGGTGCTGTGCTGGTGTTACCAGAGGGTAGAAGGTCAGTGTTGGGCTGTGCCTGTGCAAGGGGAACCGACTGTCCCGAGGCCCACGATGGTCCGGGCTGGTCATCAGGATCCAGTAGGGCAGAGCTGCTATCGTCACTGTGGGCCTCTTCTGGGGGTGGAGTGGTGTTGCCTGGACCCTCTGGTGTGGTGACGGTCCTTCGGGTTCCTGCAGGGCCATAATAGCATGATTAATGCATTTGTGTGTGTGACGGTGTGCAATGGGTGGGTGTCTGTGTACCCCAGTGCAGGCATTCCTGTGTGGGGGCTTGTGTGATGATGGTTGGGGGGTGTTATGGTTATGTGCAGTGGGCATGCAGTGGGCATGCTTTAGTGCTGGGTGTCCATGCTTAGTTGTGTCATGCAGGGCTTGGTGTTGGGATGGGTGGTTTGCGTTATTAGTACATTAGTGAGGATTTGGAGTGATAGGGTGGAGTGAGGGTGGGGGTGTGTGATTGCATGCAGGTAGGGTGGGGGATATGTTAGTTAAGATTTGACTTACCAGTGTCCCATCCTCCACCGACTCCTCCGAGGCCCTCTAGATGCATGATGGTCAAGACTTGCTCCTCCCATGTTGTTAGTTGTGGGGGAGGAGGTGGAAGTCCGCCGCCAGTCCGCTGAACCGCAATGTTGTGCCTGGAGACCGTTGAACGCACCTTCCCCCGTAGGTCGTTCCACCTCTTCCTGATGTCCTCCCTATTTCTTGGGTGCTGTCCCACGGCGTTGACCCTGTCCACGATTCTGCGCCATAGCTCCATCTTCCTGGCTATGGAGGTGTGCTGTACCTGTGAGCCAAATAGCTGTGGCTCCACCCGGATGATTTCCTCCACCATGACCCTGAGCTCCTCCTCGGAGAAGCGGGGGTGTCTTTGGCGTGACATGGGGTGGTGTGGGTGATGTGTGGGGCGGTGTGAGTGTTGATGTATGTGGTGATGTGTAGTGGTGTGTGGTGTATTGTCCGTGGATGTGGTGTGGGTGATGGTGTTGTGTGCCTCTGTGTGGTGGGATTGTCTAATCTATGCTATCTCTCTGGCCTTTGTCTCGGATTTTTGGTCGTAGGGGTTTGTGGGTGATGTGGGTGTGTGTTTTATATTGTGTTGGGTGTGTGGGAGTGGTGTTTGTATGTGTCTCAGGTGTGTGTATTTTGAATTGTCCAATGCGGCAGTGTTTTGGAGATGTGCGTGTATTTTGAGCACGGCAGTGTGCACCGCCAATGAAATACCGTGGGTCGTAATAGCATGGGCGTGTTTCTGTTGCCGTGGAGGTGGAGGTTTTGTTTCCGCCAGTTTAACACTGACCTTTGGTGTGGCGGAGTTGTGTGGGTGTCTGAATTTCGTCGGATTCCGAGATGTGTGTCATAATAGCTGTGGCGGATTACCGCCGCAGCCACAGTGTATTGGCGGTCTTCTGCACGGCAGTAAGCGCCTTTTACCGCCAATGTTGTAATGACCCCCAGAGTGTCTTGAAAATAATTCTCTTTTTAATTGGTAACCAATGAAGATATGTCAAACAGTTGCTAGCTGATGTGGACTGGGGGAGATTCAAAGTAAGGCGTGCTGCCATGTTCTGAATAGACTGTAGTTTGTCTAGGGATGTTTTATTCGCATTAAGCAGCAGCGCATTACAGTAGTCGAGTCTTGAGGTGACTAACGCCAGCACAACCGGCCGCCTTAAGTCATCCTCTAAAAGATGTAAAACATTTTTGAGTGTTTTTAATATCCAAAAACAGACCTTGACTGTATGATTAATCTGTAACTTAAAAGAGAGGGTGTCATCAAAACTGATGCCTAAGTTTTTAGCAGAGGGCACCAGTGAAGGGCAGCCCCCACAAACCGTGGGCCACCAACTGTTGTTCCAAGGGGAATTATTACGCCCAAAACACATAATCATCATCTTGTTCCCATTAAGTTTAAGCCAATTGTTGGCCATCCAATTGTTAATTGCTGTCATGCTGCATTGGAATTTCTCCTTTGTGTCCTCCCAATTACGAGAAACGGGCACAATCACCTGCTTGTCATCTGCATAACAGACAATCTGGAAGCCAAAAGAGCGTACCAGATTTGCCAGAGGCGCCATATATAAATTAAAAAGCGTCGGACTGAGGGAGGACCCCTGCGGAACTCCACACGGAAGATGAAAAGGGGAGGCACGATGGTCACCACAGGCCACTGTGATCGTTCTGTCTGTGAAAAAGGAGCTGAGTAACTTCCAAGACTTCCCTCTCACTCCAGCCTGGGACAAACGATTAAGCAAAATGGAGGGAGAGTTAGTGTCAAATGCTGCTGACAAGTCCAACAGGACTAAAATCGTACCTTCTCCCAAATCGCCTCTTCAGCAAATAATATCAGAAGTAGAAATTAATCATGTTTCCTTGCCGTGAGCACCACGAAAGCCGTACTGTGACGGGTCCAGTTTGCCATTCCCTTGAAGGAATTCGGACAGCTCATGATTAAGATGTTTTTCAAAAATTTTGGCCAAACACGGCAGAAATTAGATCGGGCGAAGATTTTTGAGGTCAGCAGCATCTTTTCCCGTTGTTTTAATGAGAGGAATCATTGTATACTGTTTCCAGACAGCCGGGAAATTCCCTTCCTGAAGAATTTCTGCAAACACAGGCTCCAAAGCCGCGGCCCCCGGCAAAGGGGCTAACTTTAAGATGCGAGGCGGACAGAGATCCGTAGATGAGCCTGATTTCACTGCAATGAGAAAGTCAAAAAATTTGTCAGCAGAAAAGGGTCAAAAACAGTCTAGCAAGTTCACTGGCTCTTCACAGCAAGAAGGCGCTTCACCCTCTAAGTCAAGAGGGGGGGGACTGAAGTCCATCAGCAAATTGATAATTTTATTATTAAAAAAATCTGCCACCTATTGACAGTATTGTGGAGAATTTTCTAACGGAAAGAATACTGGGCTCGTCGTAGAAGTCAGGGCACGAACTGTATTAAACAGTTCTTTAGAGGAGTTCAGAGCCCCTCTAATCGCTTTGGAAAAATACGAGGTTTTCGCTAGCTTAATGGTCACTTTATATTTTCCAAGGACTTCCCTGAGTTTTCCTCTTTCTAATTGGGTTTTATTTAGTAGCTATTTCCACTCAAGCCTGCGATAGGTTCTTTGTAAATCTTTCAGCTCCTCCGAATACCAAGGTGCCGACTGAACACGTCAGGCTTTAGAAATTACTGCCGACAAGGGTACAAGCACATCAAAGGCCCTTTTCAGGCCCTGGTCAAAAATCTCAAGGTGTGAGCCTCCTACTGACTTCGCCTGGTCCCAGCCGGCTTTCAGGGCCTGCGGCAAATTGGTCATATTAATTTTATGCCATGGCCTTTTTTGGACGGTGCTTGGAGGCAATTTAGGTACAAGGGGCGGCCAAGATATCTTAAAAGATAGTAAAAAGTGACCTGACCAGTGTACCTCCCTGTTACCATTTCTAGAGATCAATCCTGATCTTGTAAAGATGGCATCCAGCGTATGGCCAGCCGTGTGCAAAGGAGAGATGTCTCCCAATCCAAGCTCTGCATATAGCTGGTAAAATCCACCAAGTCTGGGTCGGATAAATCATCTAAGTGTAGGTGAAAGTCACCTAATACCAATGTAGCCAATCAACACTAAGCAATTGATAGGCCCACTGTAAGTACACAATAAGCATTTTGTAACCAGAAAGCTTGTGCTGGCAAGTAGGTAAGACATAAAAATAAGTTAATGCTGACCTATTTTAATGAACCAGTTTTCCACTGAGGAAGTACACAAAAACAAACATGTTTGCAGATTTAAAGAAAAAAGCTAAATGATATCAAAAGATTAAGACCCCAGAATGAAGGCCATTAAAATGTTTCTAAGAAGTAAAGACTTTAAAATAGCAAAATTTCATGAGCAAAGTTTGTACAAAAGAAACCGATGTAGTTCCTATATATAAAGTATGTACAGATGCCTGACAAGAGTAGATGTAAAATCACAAGGCCTTGCAAAAACGCAACCATGTATATAAATTGTATTGCATGTATTGTCCAACAGGTGAACTCATGATATTTCCTGCACTGTCTTCATTTTAGAAGCTTACAAGAAAAAAAAAAAAAAAACACTAATTTGTAAATAGAAATATATGCCTCTTACAGCACTCAACCTGTTAGTATAAACGCATGGGTTGAAAATGTTAAAGTGAAAAAACCTTTACTTATAAGGAGCATGAGAAAAATTACCTTCATACATCCATCAAGACAAGACTCAAGGTAAAGGCAGCATTCTTGTTCAAGCACTGCTGATGTTCCCATAAGTAAAATCACACCTGTCAAAATAAACCTTTTGCCAGGCCCAAACCTTTCTTTTTAATATATGTCACCCCTGGAGTAGGTCCTGAAAGCCCCAAGGGAGGGTGCAGTGTACTTAAAATGTTGGATATGTTTTTTTAAGTTTTACATTTCTTGGTATTGAAAATTTTGTTCTTCACTGCTGCAAGACCTATCTCTCCCATAGGGTTAACACTGGAGATGCCTTATTCATTTCTTGTATCATGCTTGGTGTCTCCGGAATCCTGATTTAGAATCTTAATTTATGGTGAAGTCGGATTATAAATTACAATTCTGAAAATGCCACTTTCAGTAAATTGGTCTTTTCTTGCCTTAGTAATTTGGTGCCTGCATCCTGTCTCTGGTCACATAACTGGGTGTAGTTGGCAGTTGGGATTTGTGTATTCCTCCTTGTCAACCACACACAATGGGAGCATATATTTAACTGGATGGGCCATCACTGGTAGCATACAAAGGAGGAGTTGGACCCAGCCTAAATAGAATGAGTTCTGTCTCCACACAAAGGGCTGCAAACCCCATGTAGTTAGTATGGAGCCAGAGAAGGAAGGGCATCTATGCATGTCAAAGGCATGCCTGTACAAGGTTCTTCTCACTTCAAAGGCACAACTGTGTGTAAAAGAAGGACCTCAGACACCACCATTAAAGTACACTTCTGGACCTGTGGATACTCTGCCAGAAAGAAGGACTGTTGTTCTGCTACAAGGACTGCACTCTGCTGGACTACTGCTCTACAATGAGCTGCTGCCCTTCTGGGCTTACTTGTTACCTGCTGCTCCCTTGCTTGGGAAGAAGAACTGGATCTGCAACTCCATCTTGAACCTAGAGTGATTCAAAGGGTTACTCTGCTGGCCTCCTGATCTGAGCCTCAAGGACATATCAGCCTCCCCAACAATTCCTGAAACCATCTTCAATGAGATCCTAACCCACCAAGGGGTAGCTCTTGAGCTCTTAAATTCAAATTTTATGCTGTTCATGAACCACGCCACTTGCACTGAAAATCAGTGCAAGAGGCCACAAGCTTGTCTCTTTGCACAGCAGCATCGCCAGCCCATGAGGGACCGCCAATGTGAAGCTCCAGCCCACCCGTTTGTGATGCTTGGCCTACTCTTCGTGCCATGCCGACTGCCACCCGTGACACTCTTTTTGCTCCTGGCGATGCTCTCCAATGTAAACAGGACTCTTGACACAAAACTTGGAAAAGTAAACCTTCAGAGGGATAAATTTGGGACTGTATCCGACCCACACTCTGTTGCAGCTGGCCTGAACATTTGACTTTAACCGCATCCATTGCAGCCAGATAGCTGTGGTTGGCACTTTATGGTTCTAGGTGCCATTTGTCAGTTTATTTGTAAAAATGTATAACTCCAGTTTGACTGATTGGACTTTTGTTCTTTTGTTCTTGGTATTTTTTTATTAAATTAAGCTTTGTCTTCCTATTTGGGCGTGGGACAATTTTTTCTGGTGTTTTCCCGTCTTACTGTTTGAAGTGTTTCACAAATACTTTACACAATTTCTCTAAGTTGGGTGTGACTGCTCTGTGCCAAGCTACGTAGGGGTAAGCATAGGTTCTTTTGGTCTTGGTATTTTTATTAAATTAAACTTTGTCTTCCTATTTAGGTGTGGGACCATTTTGAGTGGTGTTTTCGCTGTTTTACTCTTTGAAGTGTTGCACAAATACTTTAGACATTTTCTCAAAGTTGTCTGTGACTGCTCTGTGCCAAGCTACTAAGGGATAAGCATAGGTTCATTTGAGGTTTGCTTGTGGCTTACCATGACTAGGAGTATGGTTTCTGCTTGACAACGGCTCACATCCCAGTCAGCCAGTATACCAATTTTGGAAATCTCACACATGTAGGACATTCTCACAGAACACAAACTGCCTCAGGGTACAGTCTCTGAAATAAAGTGAAAGTACAAACGTGGCAGTTTCAGGCAATGGCCTCATCAAACACTTAGCAGAATACTTTCAGTTTTCTATTGCATAATCTTTGGCAGCAAAAACTCAATACCAGATACATATGAGCATATCAGATTAGTCAAGAAGAGGACAAGGAAACTGGAGTAACATCTATCTGCTGAACACACTATTAAGAACATTTTTCAGTCATGCTTGCACAGAGGATATGAGAAACAAGGAAGTCTGCAGCTGTGTGCTTCAGTCAGTGCACAGTGCTTGTAAACAGGATCCCAGTGCACCATCCTAGCTGACGTCAAGTGAATGTCTATGTTTGCAATGCAGAAGTAACTTAAACAGTTTAGGAGGCAACTGCCAATTGGTAAATAAAAAACAAAAGGAGCGTGAAACCATGAGTTTAAAATGGACAGTGATAGCACATAAAAAAACATAAGAACTAAAATTAAGAAAGGATGTTTGGGTTGCAGGTGTGGGTGCTGGAGAGAGAAGCCACACAGTAGGTGAGGGGGAGAAGCAACAAGAGTGAAAAGGGGTGACATGGAGTGAAGGAAAACGCACACACAGGTGAGAGAAGACAACACGTGCAAGTGGGGAGAGAGAAGTAACTACGGGGGAGAAAGTAATGATGGGGGAGAAAATCACACAAAGAGATGGTTAGATAACACATGTACTCTCATGGAGTGCTTACACAAAAACAGCAGCTTCCTAAAATCAAGCAGCGGAAGTACAGAGGACAGCCAGTCAAAGCAATGGTAAAAGAGGCTAAGGTTCATTGAAGGGACAAACACAAGATTGCCAAGCTTGGATGCAAATAAGAAGCAGACAAATGAGAGTGACAGAAATGGTTAGACCTGGCAGACTTAGGGCGGTTATACCCCAACTTTTTGCCTGCCTCCCTCCACTTTTCTGACACTTTTTGTGCGGGTTTTAGGACTCTGCGCACTTTACCAATGCTAACCAGTGCTAAAGTGCAAAAACTCTCTCCCTTAAACGTGGTAACATTGGTTCATACCCAATTGGCATATTTGATTTACTTGTAAGTGCCTAGTAGAGTGTACTACATGTGCCCAGGGCCTGTAGATTGAATGCTACTAGTGGGCCTGCAGCACTGGTTGTGCCACCCACATAAGTAGCCCCTTAACCATGTCTCAGGCCTGCCATTGCAAGGCCTGTGTATGGAGTTTCACTACCACTTCGATTTGGCATTTAAAAGTACTTGCCAAGCCTTAAACTCCACTTTTTCTGCATATGTCACCCCTGAGGTACGCCCTGGGTAACCCATAGGGCAGTGTGCTATGTAGGTAAAAGGCAGGACATGTACATGTGTGTTTTGTATGTCCTGGTAGTGGAACACTCCTAAATTTGTTTTCCATTACTGTGAGGCCTGCTTATTTCATAGGATAACATTAGGGCTACCCTCATATACTGTTTGAGTGGTAGATTCTGATCAGAAAGGGGTCACCAGGTCATATTTCGTATGGCCAGAATGGTAATACAAAATCCTGCTTATTGGTGATGTTGGATTTTATATTACTATTTTAGAAATGCCACTTTTAGAGAATGAGCATTTCTCTGCACTTAAAATCCATCTGTGCCTTACAGCCTGTCTCCAATCCACATCTGGGCTGGTTGACAGTTCCCTTGTGCATTTCATCTAGACAACCACAAACACAGGATATTCAGTCACACCTGCCTTATCTGCATGCTTAATGGGTCTTCCTGGGCTGGGAGGGTGGAGGGCCTGACACTTACATTTCAAAAGCTAGTGGCCTGCCCTCACACAATGGACTGCCAAGCCCCCTACTGGGACCCTGGCAGACAGACCTGTACTGAAAGGGGACTATGTGCATTTCAAAACCACTCTTTGAAGTCTCCCCCACTTCAAAGGCATTTTTGAGTATATAAACTGGGTCTCTGACCCCACCAACTCAGACACTTCTGGACCTGAACCTGCAACCAGTCAAAAGGAATAGCCTGGCTGCCCAAAGGACTCATCTGGACTGCTTTGCTGTGAAGGACTGCTGCCCTGCTGCTGCCCTGCTGCCCTGCTGCCCTCTGACTTTGCTGAGAAGTGCTCTCCAAGGGCTTGGAATGAGCTTGCCTCCTGCTTTCTGAAGTCTCACGGCCAAAAAGACGAACTGGAACGACTCAGCCCGACTTCCTGAACGAAGATCGATGCAGCGCCTGCGTTGCGAAAGGAAATTCGACACACAGCCCTACCGGATCGATGCACAGCTGAGCCAGAACAATGCAGCCCTACTTCCTGAGTGAAGAATCGACGCAGCGCCAGCTGTGGACAGAAAATTAGGCGCATCACCTACCGTATCTATGCAAAGTCTGTGACTTCTTCCCGCACACTCAGGTTTTTCCCCACATAGTCCCTGGGTGTCAAAAGATCCCTGCATCGCAGTAAGGAAGCAAGCCTTTGCGTCGGAAATAGACGCAAAGCCCCTTGTAGTGTGGAAAGAAATGACGCACTGTCTGTGCCGCGCCAGAAAGTTTGGACGCACACCCTATTTTTCCATGCATCTCCTCCTCTGCAGTCTCCGTGCATGTTGTTTTGATGCAAACTAAGTACTTTGCGCTTAAAAGAAACAACTGTTGATTTCTAAGATTTAAGACTCTTCTTAATCCTTCAAAAGTGATATTTTAACTTGTGCTTATTGAATCTTTATCGTTTTGACCTTACTCCAGCTGAGAAGGGAGCTTGATTGCCCAAACAGTTAAGGCTAATGACACTGATAATCCTGCACAGGTGTGGCCCACACAGGACCCCCTATGGGACAAACAAGCAACAGACAGTGCCCAGTTAGGTACTTCAAGCAATATCAGGAGGGCCCTCATACAGGCAATGAAAGTGGTGGGAAAGTCACAAGTAAATTGGACTAGAGTTGAATCATGCATGCAGAGGGTAAATGAACATCCAGCAGATTTCACTTCTAGAGTACTGAATAGCCTTAGAGCACACCGGGGAGTAAATCCAGACTCCATGGACTCTGCCCCTCATCGTGGATGGAGTCTATGTCAGAAATGCACTTCCCTACTTTAGAGGGTACATTGAGGAACATAGTGTGGGGTGGCAGGGTATGGGTATTTCGCAGCTGATTGCCACAGCACCTCATATGTGGCAGAGAAAGCAGAGGGATACGTTGAAGGAGGAGGATAAGAAGGGTCAGCTGAAAAACCTCCAAGCCACAGTACAGGGATGGAGCACAGACAGTGGGGATCAGCTCAGCTGATAGAGGAAGACTCAGTGGTCCAGGACAGTGGGGACCCACCCAGATGATGACTGTAGGTATTGTCATGGGAAGGGACATTGGGTGTGGTCCTGCCCCAAGAAAAGAATGATGCCTTTTTTAAAACAAGTGCTAAAACATGAAGAATAAAACATGTGATAATATTTAAATTAATCCTTTTAATACATATTCATATTCATTTTTCAGTACATCTCATTATGGACAATTAAAAATGCATTTTCATTAGACAGTTATTTATTGATGTTACAAACTACATTATGGCTGCCACTAAGGTGATCATATTTCCAGAACACAGGTTTTCATTTAATCGTTTTAATACGTTATTTCATTACATTCTAGTGTCACAATTTTATTAATGTTTACACTCCAACAATCCCTCCTCTGACGACTTTATGTGTTGTCACAAAATATAAGTATTAATACTTGTAATAATACTTGTGAGTCAGCTCAAAGTTTAGTTTGTCTACAATATCTTTTGTTTCTCGGTTTTCCATAGTTTTCATTTTTTCTGAAATCAGGAAAGTATCTTCTTCTCATGTTTTCTAGTTTAATTTCTTCCCTCCTTGGTTCATTTTTCATCTTTTCTCTTTCAATCAGCATTTATAGCAAGTAGAATCCAACTATACAGATGACACATACAACCATAATTAATAATGCTTCAATATTTTTCCCACCATACCCTTACTAAGATTACCCAGCCTATTTTTCATTTTAGTAACACTTTTGCCAATATTTTCCCATACCCTTGGCTCTTTCAGATCTTTTAAGTCTGAATTTGAATCTGTCAGGTTCTTGATACAAGTTCTAATTCCCTTGCTATTGTCAGGTATATAAGTAGAACAATGTTTCACTTTCAGCATCCGACAGACTCCGCATCCTTTGCGAAAAGAATATCCAACGCAAGTCTTTTCTGAAGAACCATAGAATGGACCACAGCCATTTCAGTGTCCATTAGGATCACATCTCCAGAAAAATCAGTTAGCATGTTATCTATAATAATAGACAACTTCCTAATTTTTCAAAGCACTCTGAAAAACTCCTATAGAAGGAATAATTGCTCCAAATATATCCCCAATTATATCAGAATAAGTTTCTCCTTTTAATCTTTGTCTTTGCAAACTATTTGTGTCATGTGTGTCATCTATATTTTCAATTTGGTAAATCTTCGGGAAACTACTCCCAAATAGCAAGTCCCATACAATCCCCTTGGGAGACAATAATAAACATTCTTTCCACAGATGTACTATGTCCCAGGAATTGCAGGGTCATGTCCATTTAACATAAAGTCCCATGTACTCTTAAAAAGAAATATATGTCCGCACTCACTCATTCCCATAAAGTTCTGGTTTGAGGACTATAAACACAAAGGCACTCATTACAACTCTGGAGGTCGGTGATAAAGTGGCGGTAATAGAGCCAACAGGCCGGCGGTAATTACTGCCAAATTATGACCATGGCAGAAACAGCGCAGACAGACAGCCACTTTAACACACCGACTGCCAGGGAGGAAACAACAGGCACCACGACGGTAACCAAAGATAAAGCGGGTGTAAGTTGAGGAAAATTGGCGCTCAGGGTGCCTAATCTACCCAAATAAACAATGGGGAACCCCACTAGGGAAATACCCAACCCTAAAGGTCAGAAAACCTTATAACTCAGACAAAACACAACGAGGTGCCCCTAACACATACAGTAAACAAAATAATTTTTGAAGCATCTACATATTCTTGTGACAATCAGTCCATAATGCCATCAATAAGTCTTGACGTAGATCAGTACAAGTAATCGATCAGTCCAAAATTTATTAAGAACATGATTTCATATTGAACAGTCCACAATCCAAAGGAATATGTATTTCCAACTTCCAGCCAACACGTGTTTCGTCTTTGGGAAAAATTAACATCCCTTACGACTTCTTCAGGGCTTGCACATCCAATGACACCATTGGTAAAGCTTAGTAATGTCAGGTAATCCGTAATTGATATCTCGCAATGTCGAAATCCACCATATATAAGTTTCAATACACCCAATATTCTCAAACTTGAAGATTCACAGATGCAAAAATTGGCGGCTCCGTGTCAGAACGCCAAATGAATCTATCAATGACTCCGAAATCAAGTGCGCACTCATTGGGCGTCCTGAATTGGAGGCGCCGGCATTTGATTTCGGAGTCATTGATAGATTCATTTGGCGTTCTGACACGGAGCCGCCAATTTTTGCATCTGTGAATCCAGGATCCTTTCCAGCCTGGATTTGCTATGGACACTACTGTGCCCGTGGACTGAGTGGCTGAGGTGCTTGCCTGGGTTTTGACCACCCTGGCCTGATGTGAGGGACATGGGGGGCGGGCTAGGGAAGAGGTCAAAGGTGGAGAGGAAAAGCTTCTTAGGGACATTGGGGCAGGAAGAGGGCAATGGTTTGGGAGTGGAGGAAGAGGGAGTGGTATTAGGAGGTGTCAGTCTGCTGTGTTTGGGTGCAGGTGCATGGGCTGGATGCTGCTGTGAGGTGGAAGGCTGTTGGGTGTCTGAGTGCTTGCGTTTGTGTACTTTGGGAGGAGGGGGCACAGACACAGTGATAGAGGACACAGGGGACGTGTGCATGAATGTGGGGGTTGTGACTGCCAGTGAGGGGTGTGTACTGAGGTGTGTACTGATAGGTGTGCTGGTGATGGTGGTAATGGATGAGGATGTAGTGCATGCAGGTGTAAGTGGAGACGCTACTGGGAGGGAGGTGGACGAGGAGGAGGAGGGGGCCACAGTGGAGGCAGTGGATGGTGGTATGTCTGCATCTGGATGGTGTTTGTGTGAGTGCCTGTGGGATGAAGTGTGGTGCTTGTGTTTGCCGTGTCCACTCTTGTGTATTGTCCTGGGTGCCTGCTCATCTGCCTGTGTGCTTAGGATAGGTTGGGGTTGAGGGGAATGGGATTGGGTGGAGGAAGTTGGAGGTGGGAGGCTGTTAACAGGGACAATGGCTGCCATCAGAGAGGAGTCCAGAGCCTGGATTGATCTCTCTTGAGCCGCCAAGCCAGTGTGAATGCCCTCCAGAAATGCATTGGTCTGTTGCATTTGGGCTCCCAGCCCCTGGATGGTGTTCACAATGGTTGACTGACCAACGGAGACGGATTGCAGGAGGTCAATAGCCTCCTCACTCAGGGCAGCAGCGCTGACTGGTGCAGGGCCTGAGGTGCCTGGGGTGAAGGAGATGCCCACCCTCCTGGGTGAGCGGGCACAGGCAACTTGCTGAGGGGTTGCTGGGAAGGTGATGCTGGTACAGGGTGGTGGCTGTACCTGCAGCTGGGGTGGGCATAGAGGTGTTCACCACTAACACTGAGCTTTCATCAGACGAGGTATCCGTGTCCGAACTGTCCCCTCCAGTCTCTGCCGTGGTGCTCACCTCGCCTTCCATCCCACTGGTGCCCTCACCGTCTATGGATTCGGCCTCCTGAGTCCTGTGGGATGCAGCTCTCTCCATCGCCGGTGACTCTGCTCCACCACCAGATGATGGTAATGCACATAAAGACAGGGTTACAAAACAAAAAGGGGGGGGGACAAAGGACACACTTGGTCAATGGCGGCACCAACACCACTGTTGGCGTACACAACACACTCACAAAAAGGGAACAGCCCTACGCACTAGGCAATGCACTACCAGTCACAATGCTAGTCACCAAACCATGGATAGGGACACCTAATGCCAATTGCAGCATACCTGAGACCAACAGACCCCTGCCCAGTAGTGGATGCCTACTAGCTTGGTTGGAGGACCTTCACATCAGAGCCCTGCCCAACATGGGACCTACTCTGCAATGTCAGACCTGGCCTAGGGGCACCAACAAGGCCCACCCCCCCAACTGGATACCACCCCACCAGGCATAAGTTAAAATGAAGGGCACTGTATTCACCCCCTTGTTGCTGCTGTGATGCCCCAAGCGCCCATGTAGCTCTGAATAGGCCACTGCCAGTATGTGGGCCATTGGGGGGTCAGGATTCCACAGGCACCCCTTCCTTATTGAGAAGCCATCCCTAGCTGGACCTCCACCGTCTTTTCCATGCCCAACATCTCAGGTCCTCCCACTGTTTCCAACAGTGGGTGCTCCGCCTGCCGTAGACCCCCAAGGTCTGCACGTCCTTGACGATGGCACACAATATGCCATTCTTTTGATGGGCGCTGACCTGCAGGGAAATACACACAGGGAAAGGTATTAGTCCGACCGTCCCGGCTGTTACACTTATGGCCCACCATGCCCCTGCCCATCCCCATTAGCACAGGCATAGCCCAGCATACATGCCACACGCTGCCCATGGCCCATCGACCAAACCCCCCCTACACGAGGCTTTCACGGCCTTTGCATCATACTCACAGTATACTCACCTGTTGGTCTGGAGGTCCAAACAGCAGTCGGTACTGGGGTAGGACCCCATCCACCAGTCTCTACAACTCCCTCGAGGTGAAGGCAGGGGCCCTTTCCCCAGTCACACGAGCCATGGTCAGTTCCAGACACAGGTCACAGCTTTACATGCAGTGTAGGTCCTCTCCTGTTGAAGGTCAGATAGTAAGTGAGTGAACAGATAGATAATGGCAGTCACGTCTGTGGCGGTGCGTACCATCACCGCTGGCATACATCACCATTGGCCACTGTACCCCGTAGGGCCCAATGACAACCAATGAGGAGTTGCACAGCTGTTCTCGACTGCCTCCTGCAAAGGGCACAACTTCAGTGGAATTACCTCACTTCCACCTGTCCCTTCATACTGGACAGGCGGATGCCATTTCAGGGGGTGGGGTGCAGGCCATGGATCCTAACTGCGTCACAGTACACAAATTCACATTTTGGACCTATCACACCTAAATAATGTAATATGCATAGAACTGTAGTGGTTGCAATGTACAGGTAATGACCAGCTGCTCACTCTTTTGCCACATAGATTGCAACTGCTGTGGATAAACAGGAGATGGAGACATCCCCTCTTGCACAGACACCTGGTGGACTTGGCAATAATGGAGGATAGGCACATTATCCACATCTATGGTCTTGATAGGGCCACAATCAGGAAACTGTGTGCCCAATTGGAGCCTGGCCTAATATTTGCTGTCCAGGACCCCACTGGGATCCCCCCTCTTGTGCAAGTGCTATCTGTGCTCCATTTCCTGGCAACTGGTTTGTTCCAAGTGACAATGGGCTTGGCAGCAGGAATGTCACAGCCAATGTTCTCAATAGTGCTGACCATAGTGATATCTGCCCTGATTAAACACATGTGCAGCTACATCGTTTTCCCCCAGGTTGAGGATTTGGCCACAGTGAAAGCTGACTTCTATGCAATGGGATATATCCCCAACATCATTGGGGCAAATGATGGAACACATATTGCATTTGTACCCCCCCGGCAGAATGAACAGGTGTTCAGAAATCAAAAGAGTTTTCACTCCATGAATGTACAGATGGTGTGCCTGGCGGACCAGTACATCTCCCACATCAATGCACAGTATCCTGGGTCTGTGCATAATGCCCTTATCCTGAGGAATAGCAGCTTCTCAAATGTGATGGCCCAACTACATTTGTGGCTAATAGGTGAGCCTTGGTTCCCACCCAGTGGATGTTGGTGTATGGGTATGATGTGGGCCATAAGGGATAGTGTATGGCTAAATGTTGTTCCTCGATATTTGCAGGTGACTCTGGTCACCGCAACCTATCATGGCTACTGACCCCTGTGAGGAATCCCAGGACTAGGGCAGAGGAAGGTTACAATTAGGCACATGGGCGAACAAGAAGGATAATAGAAAGGACATTCAGCCTCCTGAAGGCCAGGTTTCGTGTCCTCCTTCCAACTGGCAGATCCCTGTGCTACTCACCCAAGAAGGTCTGCCAGATCATCGTGGCATGCTGTATGTTGCACAACCTTGCCTTCACCACCATGTGCCTTTTCTGCAGGAGGAGGAGGCTGGAGGTGGCTGTGTGGCAGCAGTGGATCCTGTGGACAGTGAAGATGAAGAGGCAGAGGATGAGGATGAGGACAACAGAAGTGCAGTTATTTGTCAATACTTCCAGTGACACACATGTAAGACAGTGTTATTTCACATTTCATTTACAGTTTGATGTGTGAGATTGTCACTGACAGGCTGTGAATTCCTACTTCTATGCCCACTCACTGTACCCTTTGGCATCTCTTTTTGCAGATGTTGGTGCCACACTATTGCTCCTGGTGTGATCAATGCAGCCAACTACAGGTCTTTCCTAAGTAAACATTACTGTACAGTTGAATTGCAATGTTTGAACCTTGTTAAACGAATACATTTTGACTCATTTGACATGCACCATACTTGTATTTTTTCTAAGTGTGTTTATTGCAGTGTTCTGAAAAAGAGGGGGTAATGCAATGGGCTGGGTTGATGATGGAGGAAAGTCCAGGGTAGAGTCCAGTCTATTTGTAGCACAGGTGCAATGTTCAAGGGGCATAGGAAAGGGAGCAATGGCAGTTCAAGGTGGACAGGGTGACAGAGTGGAACACAAGTGTGTCAATCAGGAGAGTCTTATTTCCTAGCAGGGTTCTTGGCAATAGTCTCTGGCTTCTGCCTGGATCGCAGGGAATGTTTGCGGGTGGTTCACCTTCTGCAGGGGGAAGGGTGCTGGCGGCCTGTTGGTCCTGTGGAGGGGGCTCCTGTCCACTAGCGGCAGTGGAGGTGGAGGGCTGTTCAGCAGTCAGGCTAGTGTGAGGGGCCTGGTGGTGTGCCACTGCCTCCCTCATACTGTTAGGCCATGTCTGCCAGCAACCCTGCAATGGAGACCAGGGTAGTGTTAAAGGACTTCAAGTCCTCCCTGATCCCCAGGTACTGTCCCTTCTGCAGCCACATGTTCTCCTGCATCTTGTCCAGAATCTGGCCCAGCGTATCCTTGGAATGTTGGTAGGCTCCCATGATCACGGTGAGTGCCTCCTTGAGGGTTGGTTTCCTGGGCTTGTTCTCCCCCTGTCACACAGCAGTCCTCCCAGCTTCCCTGTTGTCCTGTGCCTCTGGCCCCTGAACCGTGTGCCCATTGCCACTGACCCCAGGTCCATGATTGTCCTGGGTTTGTGGTGTGCCCTGTGGTCCCTGTAGTGGTGGACACACTGCTGATTGATGTGTCCTGGGAACAGAGGTATGGGCCCGCTGAGTGGGTGCTGTGGTGGTGTTTCCTGAGGGGGGAGGCTCTGTGGTGGTGTGAGACTGTGCCTGGGTAACCGACTGTCCGGAGGTCCATGATGGGCCAGGTTGGTCATCCAGATCCAGTCGAGCACAGCTGCTGTTGTCACTGTGGACCTCTTATGTGGGGGGACTGGATGTTGCTGGCACCTCTTCTCCGGTGACTTTGGCTGGGATACATGTGGGGATGTAAATAGAGTGTTATTGTTTCTGTGTGTGACATCTTGTGCATGGATGGGTTGCCCTCTATGGTTGTTATTGGCCTGACAGTTTTTGCCTTGTGTGAGTTGTTATTTAGTGGGCTAGCTGATTCTCTCTAGTGTGTATGGTGTAGTGTTAGTGGTCCATGCATTGGTATTGCATGCAGGGCTTGGTATTAGGATGAGTGATATGTGATGGCGGGGTGTGTGGGAGGTGGTGGAGTGATGGGAGTGAGGGTGGGGTGGGGGTATGTGATGGCATGCAGGTAGGAGGGAGATGGTAGTATAGAGTTAACTTACCAGAGTCCAGTCCTCCTGCTACTCCTGCCAGGCCCTCAGGATGCATGATTGCCAAGAGTTGCTCCTCCCATGTTGTTAGTTGTGGGGGAGGAGGTGGGTGTCTTGCTGCAATGGAACATACTTTCCCCAGTAGGTTGTTCCACCTCTTCCTGATATCATCCCTTGTTCTGGGGTGCTGTCCCACGGCGTTGACCCTGTCCATGATTCTCTGCCATAGCTCCATCTTCCTAGTAATAGATATCTGCTGCACCTGTGATACAAATAGCTGTGGCTCTACCCAGATGATTTCCTCCACCAGGACCCTTAGCTCCTCATCAGAGAATCTGGGGTGTCGTTGTGGTGCCATGAGTGTAGTGTGAGTGGTGTGTGTGAGGGTGTGTAGGGTGATGTGTTGGGGTGTGTGTTGTAAGGTGCGTGTATAGGGTGATGGTGGTGTGTGGGTCTGGTCTTGTCTGTAGTCGTGATGTCAGTCTGTTGGCAATGGTTTGTAGTCGTAAAGGGTTGTGGGTAATGCGGGTGAGTGTTTTATAGTGGTGTGGGTGTAATATGTGTATGGGTGTCAGGTGTGCGTAGTTTGATTTGTCCAATGTGGTGCTCCTTTGTTTGTGTGTGTATTTTGAGCGCTGCAGTGTGTACTGCCAATGGTTTACCACCATTGAATGTCCACTGTGGTGATTTGTGGGTCATAATGTGATGGGCGTTGTTCTGTTGACGTAACGGTGTGGGTTTTGCTACTGCCGCTTTATCACTGACCTTTGGGCTGGCGGGCTTGTGTGTGTGTCTGAATAGTGACGGATTGGTGCGTGTGTGTCATAATATGGTTAGTGGATATCCGCCGCCACCGCTGTATGTTAGCGGCAGTCAGCATGGCGGCAAGTGGAATTTACCACCAATGTCATAATGAAGGCCAAAGTTTTCCTACAGGTTGAAAATCTAAAACAAGCTTCCCTTCTGTTTTAATCTCACTAAATGCATAGTCATTTTTAAATGTCCTCTTCACTAACCCTTTCTCTAGTTTCTCCTTCAATGCCTTTCTCCTGTCATCAGTTTGATCTAAAAAAGATTTTTCTACTGGCGAAAGCAAACATTTCAAATTGTTCTGTGCACGAAAGCAGTACCAAATGTTAGTGTAGGCTCAAAGAAACCTCCTACAATATCAATTTTCTCTTTTTAGCTATGTTACTCAATTGTTGATTAATCGAAACAAATGAAAACACTAAATCTAAATTAAAGTAGAAATATTGTATCTACTGTTTGTTATAATGCCTTGTTATTAAAAGACTACAACTAATTCCATATGTCAGTGGCAAGCTATGATAAGTAATTCCTTCCTGCACTGGTGAAGGAATCTGCGTGCAAACATAACATTCTCTCACATTCATCATCTCAACATATTCATACAGAAAGCAATAGAAAACTTTAGAAGAAAGATCTCTTTATGAGTTGTCTAAATGCAAATATGTCTCATCCTTCTTAAACCTTTCTAACTTTGAAAGTGTAGTAGTCTCTAAAGAACTAATATAACTATTTTCAGGTGTATTATGAATGCTGATACTCACAATCAATATGAAACTTACTATCACACATACAACTCCTAAACAAATACACATACATTTGCAACACCTATTGTTTTTCACACAATTGTGATTGTTATCCATGACCTGTAAGGAGTCAGAAAGTAGAAGAAAAATAAAAATATTTTACTATTCAGCCAAAGATGAAAAACAAGAATAATCTCCAATCTTCTTTGCAGTTATTTACAGCAGCTTTCAGACTTTTCGCCAGAACTTTGTCAAAAATCGGTTTAGCAACTTGTTCAAAGTCTCTTTTAGTAGATCATATTCTATTTGATAGTGATTATCACTTGTAGCATGTAATGTCTCTATTGTTCATTTGGCAATGTAGTTTCAAATTTCAGTTCAAAGCAAATTCAAGTTCCAAAATATTGACCTGAAAATTCACGATTAAAACAAAAAGACAAAAATGTATGTTGCCTTTCATCTATTGCCAGAGAAGCCTATTCAGGACCTGAATATCTTCGACTTGCAACTCATTTTCCATTTTATCTTCAAATTGCACTTATTTCTTCTTCACTCAGATCTTCAGCTGTATCTACTCTTGTTGTTGTGTCTGGCTATTCATTTTTAGTTGTTAGTACATCTGAAACCTTTTCATTAGTCTGCAGTTTGGGCCACTTGTCTTCTTTCACAGCTCTCTTTGACAGTGTCTTTTGCCAAACCGGACTAAAAACTCTTCTCAATTCAGCTGTATTTTGACTTTGTCTTGCTGTTCCTGCAACATTTGCTAATTCAGGAGGAGTCAAATCTGCATGACTTTGATTCAACTCAACTCTATCCTTAGCTGTTTCAAGAAACATAATTTGTTTCAACTGATCTTCCCAATGGTCTGCTTCTGGGAGAGTCCTCCTCTGACTTGACTCCCCTGTTATATTTGCTGATGTTTGAGTAACTTCAGAGACCTCTGTTTCATCTCTTAGAGGTGTACCTGGATCTTCACCAGTTTGCACTGTCTCTGCTTCTGTCTCCACAGTCTCTCTTTTTTTGTTCCTTGAGATTGTACAGTAGTTGTTGGTGCTCTCAACAATTCTTCTTCATCTTTGAGAGGATAGGGCACTTTTTGAGGTGGGCTGGCATGTATCCAGTTCAGAACTCCAGCACACTTCACAACAGTCATTGCAATAAGTACAACCTGGTAAGGTCCCTTCCACCTGTGTTCCAGACAGGTTTTCCTCACATGCTTCTTGACTACCACCCAATCACCAGTATGCAGACTGTGACACTGGTCTTGGGATGGCAGCACAACTGTACTTCCACCTGGTGAGAAAAAGAGCGAACCACATCAGTCAGACTCTTTCAGTAATCCAGCACCCTATAATCTGTTATATTCACAAGAGCATTCGCAGGAACAGCTGGCAACCTCATTGTTATGCCCATGAGGCTTTCATGAGGAAAAATTCCAGTCTTTCTGTCAGGTGTGTTTCTCATGCTCATCAGAACCAAAGGCAACACATCTGGCCACTTCAGATTTCTAGATGCACAAATTTTTGCAAGTCGTGCCTTCAGAGTACCATTCATTTGCTCTACTAAACCAGAAGTTTCAGGGTGATAGCTACAATGCAACTTCTGCTCAATGTTTAAGGCTGAACATAGTAGTTTATTCACCTCTGATTCTAAAGAGGCTGGAAACCCACATCTGGGAGCTAACTCCCTAAGCAAAAGCTTTGCTACTGTGAGATTATCATTTCTACCTGTGGAATAAGCTTCAATCCAGTGACTAAAAATACATACAATGACCAACACATCTCGGACCACCACACACAGGCATCTCAATAAAATCCATTTGCATTCTGTTGAATGGACCTCCTGCTCTTCCAATGTGACTCAAATTGACAATTGTTGTTTCCCCCACATTCATTTGTTGGTATGTAACACATCTAAAAATTTCTTCAGTAACCTGTCTAAACTTTGGATTGAACAATGATTGCTTAAATGTATGAATCATTGCATCTCTGTCAAGGTGGCTTGACCAGGATAGTATCTTGTCACTTGCATCAGTAAACAGTTTGGCAAAACCACCTGCCCTTCATTTGAAACCTAAATTTCATTATTGTCCCTTTGAAAACATTTCAATTTTATGCAACCCTTCTTTTCATCTCCAGAAATATTTTGTTGCAGACTTTTGATTTCTTCCCATGTATCAATCACTGTTAATGTATAACTTGTGGTTACTTCATCATCTTTTAGTTCTTTCCATTCTTCATTAAAAGAGATGCAGTTCAACGCGCAAAACCCTGTGACTCCATCTGTATAGGTATTTCCCATTGAAAAAAAAACCATTTGATTTCTGGTATGTACTGCATTTAATCACAGCAATTCTCTCAGGTAATTGTGGGTATTGTAAGAAATCATGAATTGTATTCCCATTTCTAAATGGTGAGCCAAAAGAGGTCATGAAACCTCTCTGCGACCGCAACTGACCAAAGTCATGAACTACTCCAAATCCATACGGCTTTGTAAAAACTGTAACTTTAAGCTGTGCTGAAATACAGCATGGCCTAATAAGAGCCATTAATTCAGCAATTTGTGCAGAAAATACTCTTTGAAGCCATGAAGCTTCGAGATTATGCACACAGCATATTCAGATTTCAATGTTCCCATGTTATCTCTTAGATAGGAACCATCAAGAAAGACAATTTGATCAGTTTCCTTTAACAGGGTATAGTGTATTTCAGGTCTGGGTTTTGTGCACAATTCAGTAACCTCCAGACAGTCATGTTCAACTTCTTTCAGTTTCTCAATTTCAGAATTGTCTTCTGGGAGTAAGGATGCTGGGTTAAGCACTATGCACATCTTCATGGTAACATTCAGACAGCCTAACATCAACATTTCATATTTTGTAAGGTGTGCATTTGTCAGGTAATGTGTCTTTGTTCGTGTGAGCAAAATGTCTACAGAGTGAGGAACCAGGACAGTTAAAGAATGTCCCATCACAATTCTCTCACACTGAATGAGTGACAAACCAACCACATTCACAGTCCGTAAACAGCCAGGTAAAGCTGCTGCAACTGGCTCCAAAGTAGCAGAAAAGTATGCTACAGGGCGATTTATACCACAAAGTACCTGGGTAAGGACAAAAAGAACACAAAAATCATGTTCATGACAAAACAACATAAATGGTTTTGTGTAGTCAGGTATTCCCAAAGCTGGTGCTTTGCACAAACTCTGTCTCAGCTCAGTAAAAGCTTTCATACAAGCTTCATCAAAGGGCACTGGGTCAGAAATATCTTTATGGGTCAGTCTCTGCAATGGCTTTGGAATAACAGAAAAATTCGGAATCCATTGCCGACAGTAGCTCACCATTCCCAGAAACATCCTGACATCTATTTGTGTAACTGGAGGATTCATTTGCAATATAGCTGTAACTCTTTGTCTGGAAACATTTCTTGCACCTTTTTCTATTTAATGTCCCAAATATTTAACTTCTTTTTGACAATACAGTAATTTAGTTGGAGACACTTTATGACAATTTTCACCCTAATGATTCAATAAGGCAATAGTATCTTGCCTGCTTACTTCCCTCTTCTTTGCAGCAACCAAAAGATTATGAATCTACTGAATGGTAAGGTATTTCCAATGATTCCAACACCTGATTAAATATGGAGGGAGACTCTGAAAAGCCTTGTGCGATTCTATACCAGGAATGTACACAATTGTAGAATTTAAAACAGAAAAGACACTGACTATCCTCATCAGGAGGCACTGAGAAAAATGCTTTTGATAGGTCCACCACCATAAACCATTCTGCATCAGATGGGATCTGAAACAAAATCACTGCTGGAATTGGTACCACTGGACAACATTTGACGCTATGTCATTAATTTTCCCTTAAATCTTGAACAATTCAAAATTTCCCACTTGGTTTTCACAAACCCATAATAGGAGAATTACATGGACTGCTCAGCTCTTCACTTAAAACTCCCTGCTTCACAAAATCTGCAATTACAGGAATTACTCCTTCAATTATATCTGGTGCTATATGATACTGCAAAGTTTGCTGAAAAACTGCATTAGGCTTGACTATGACTTTAAGTGGATCGACTTGTAAGTCAGTTGGCAAGTCTTGTACTGTAAATGTAGGAAATAAATGAATCAATGGAAATTATTCATTAACTGCATCACATTCAATTTGCATAGACAAATCATCATCATCACTATTCATCTGAATAGCAATTCCATCATTTGTACAGGTAATCAAACAATTTCTTTTGCACAATAGGTCTCTTCCCAATAAGGAAACTGGACTTGAGTCACAGACTACAATTTTGTGCAATCCTTCAAAATTGCCAATTTTAACAGGTATCGGTTCAGTAATTGGATTTGTCAAGAATTGATTTGCAACTCCAAAAATGTGCACTGTTTTCCCAGAAACATTTGCAGTTCTTACTGTAGAGCGTGTAGCCCCTGTATCAACCAGAAATGAGACATCATGATACATTACTTTTCCATTTACATAAGGACCCTTCTGATCCAACTCTAATGAAGCTGCTAACACGCATTTCTTCTTCATCTGAACCCTCACTCATCAACTCATCATTCAATTCACCCTCACTATGTAATGTGAACCGCTGCACCATGTGATTACTTTGTGACCTGTGATGCCATAGAAGCTTGAGGTACTTGCATTTGCTGCAACTGAGGCTGTTGTATTTATTACGGTACCTGAAAATGAGACACAAGCATTTGCTGAGAAATCTGCATCTGGTTGTTCATATTTTGGACCTTCAAAGTTTGACCTCCTTTTCTTGTACCTTACAAATTTGGGAACAAATTATTATCATTTATTTGTGTGACAACACCTTCTTATACCAATATTGGACACTCCAGTTTCCAATGCCCGAGACCCCCGCAGGCATGACAAGGTAACATCTTTTTCAACACCTTAATTTCACCTGGATTCACAATAGTATTCCTATCAACAACAGCACCTCTACCATTACCACCACATTTGCCTTTTGCCTGGTTCTGAAACATCTGCATTTTTCCCTGCTGTTGTGGAATAATTCCCTGCATTCCTGATTGTGCTGCTTTATTCTGCATTACTGATGCCTTCTCTTTCAACTTCTTCAGTTTCATCTGTATTTCATCACTACAGTATTTAGCAAACTGTAACACTTCATAAACCAGTTTTGCTTGCCAGCAAATCAAAAGACTCAACCCCTCAACAAATCTGAACAGAAATAAATCATGTCTTTATGTTCAATTGTTTCTGTATCACTGTAATGTTTGACTGCTTACAGCAATCTCTCATAATACTCATGTATTGATTCCTTTGCTTCCTGTGGTGTCCTATTGATTCTCTGCCAATCATTGGAAGAAATTCTTGTTTTCAAAACTTCAAGTACCTTTGTGATATTATTTCATTACATCAGGAGATGGTGCACCTGTTACTGGATCTCATGGAGGCTCTCTTTTTGGGCAGTCAACACTTCTTTTGTACTTGACCCATAAATCAGCTGGGACTACTATTTCGAACAAAGTATTAAAATATTGCCACTGGCATTTGCAAGCTTCACAAATCTATCTGTTTGCTGGTACCATTCCATTTTTTTTTTTCAATCTCATGTAACCATTTGTAAATGACAAAATAACACTCCTGCTCTAAGGGACATGTACAAACTTCACTCCAGGAATTTCTCTCAAAGGTAATATCTTTACTGAATTATCAGCCTGATGTGCATCATTATTTACCTTTGCATACCCCTTTTTCTTCTACTCTCTTTTCTTTACCCATTTGCCTTTCCATTTATCTATAGCTCCCCATGTTTGAATAGTTAGAAATAATTCCTTAATGTGAATTTTCATTACTGGCGTTCTCATATTCTCAATATCCTTTGAATCAAAGTCTAATCTGTAACTTTTCCTCAGCTGTTTTGATTTCTCAATCTCAATGTTACATTTGTCTGCCAGTTCTGACAATTTCTCATGTGCAATTCCTGTTTGGGACAACTTCATACATACATCTTAATTTGTCTTCATTACATGAAACAATTCTATTTAACCCCAATATTCCCTCAATCATTTCACTTAATTCTATTGTAAATCATCAACATTTGTTTTCGCTCCACCTCTTCTTTTCTCTAGCCAGTCTGTTAACTGTTGGGCTGATAGACCTTACAGTGAAACATTATTAGGTGCATTTGACATCTGGTTAATATTTGGTGTCTCAGCTGTCATTAGGAAAGAATTTGAATTTCCATTTGAATTTCTCTGTGAAGCCCTAAGATTTGTTAAATCAATCTATGGACCTGTCCTGTCAAAAGTCTGATTCTGGCTCATTGGAGACATGATTACAGCAGATGCCTTTAATCTCTCCAATTCTGCATTTGTATTACAAATATTCTATACAATATTCCCATTGTGGTTTCCCTGACCATACAATGGTACAACAGGACCAATTATAATAGAAACTGACAATGATTCTGTACTTGCAGTAACATTCTGATTTCTCGAGTAAAATACTCCAGCACCCTGATCTGCAAGTGCTGTCTGGTTTGGATTTGATTGCATTACTATTACTGGTGTATATCCTTGAATTGAAACTGGAATCATCAAATTTGGTGCAGACTTTCTCTGAACCATCACCTAACCATTCTGTGGAATCTGTGGTGTTACTTGTGGAGCCACTGGTATTATAATATGTGGGATGCAGATCATGCAGCTGGAACAGTAGGATAAATAGGCTGGGGCACAGTTTGATCTATAGGTGTCTGAGTTACAGCAATAGTTGGAACGTTAGTTGTAAACTGCACTTGGCTTTGTGTTGCCACAACTGGAGACTATGCAACTTGCACTGGTTGTGCTGGTTGTGACACATTTGAACTAGTACTGCTAGAAGTTGTATTAGAACAAGAGCGTGTGTCCTGTACTACATATGGAGGAGGACGATTTCTCAATAACTGAATTATAAATTAATCATCGTCTAACTCATCATCATAAGTCAATCATTTTCTGGCTTCCTTTGATTTTGATTTCTCATCCAAAAAAAGTTGTTCTTTCTTGTTTGATTTCTTGTTTGATAGTAATCTCTTTCTCATGTGCAACTGCAGGAAACAGTCTAATTGCCTTCAGAGTTTCTGTTCTCTAAAATTACTAATCCTCAAATGGCGAAGGCTTCAAATTTTGCTGGTCAGGCAAGAGGTTTTAATTCATACATATTCTCCACAAATTCTCTCAAATTCTCATGTTAAATGTTCTGTGTACAGGAAATGCTAACCTCCCTTTTTCCTCTGTAGTTTTGCACTATTGTTTTAACAAAATGCATGCTGAGGCACCTCTTTCTCTTCAATTACAATATATTTTACCTTTAATCAGGTCTAAACTAAAATTTAAATTCAAAACAGGGTGTGAATCAATCCCCAAATCCTTTTCATTTACTACTCTTAACTAATAACCTTTCACAATTGTCCAACAATCTGTTCGCAGCTCCTTCACACCAACCGACCAATCCCAGCGCGGTCCCAATGACTCAATTCACGCAACTAAATGCAAATATTGCGAGCACTAATACAAATTCACACCAATTCATCTGCTTACTACAGGTAATGGTAATACAGTTACTTTCGGAAGCTTCACGAATTTGCGATTGCCACTTTTAGCTCTGACAACTACTCGTTCATTTTTAGCTTTCTCTGACTCGCAAGTAAAATTGGACCATCAAATTCTACCATTGACAAATATCGATGCCCATTGCGTGCTCAGAAATCACCAATACTGTCAAACTAACACTCTTTTTAACACACACTTTGAGAATACTATTTGTAAACCACACCCGACTGATCACACAAAGCAGACAAACTTCACAACAAACCCAAGTGTTTTCTACATTTGTACAACACTCCAGAGTCTTAGAACACGTAGGGTCCGTATATCAACAACCACATGGGCAATTTGTGAACACAAAGAGCAACACACAATTGAAGTACGACGACTTCCCTACATACACCCTCAAAGTGCGACAACTCTCCAACAAACTACATTGAAGTACGCAAGCTCCCTAATTCTCTCAAACATCACAATTCACCTGCATTTTGCTTAAGCAGTGCAAGCGCAATCCCTAACTTAATCGTAAGTCACACTGGGTATGCTGAAAACATCCAAATAAGCATTGACAAAACCCATTTTTTTCCATCAAGCACCTGTAAAACCAAATGTCCTGATTCTTTCTGGATAACATATAACTAATAAAAACAGGATGTTTCCCTCCTAATGAGACAAATCCATTCTCTGCTACCAGATTTATCGGCATGTCCAGCCTTATATTTCTTTTGATAATTTATTTATAAGGTGACATGTATAGGGTAACCATTAATTACTCTTAGAGGTTGACACGAGTCTTTGTACTCAGATAGAAGTGTGATAGCTTCCCTAAACCACATTAAACACATTAAACAACAATCTAATCAAAAGTTTAAAACAATTCTCATAAGGACACATTAATTAGTCAAACACCATGACCCATTTGGTCATAAATAACCACACCAGTTTAATAAAGTTTAAACATTAATCTCTTTATATTAACAATGCTAATGTCACGTATATCATACGAAACACCAAATGATAGAAGTAACGAAACAAAACTAACCACCCAAAGCAAATGGAAGAATCCATGCAACCGAACAATTGAATTTTCATTCAAGTGGAACCATACAGGAAATTAACAAGATAATGTGGAATAACGAGATTGAATACATTTAGTCAGCACAGATGAATTAACAATACATTTTTAATGTTCTATTGTTTTATCTTCTATGGTTTGTTTCTATAAACTGAATAAAGATTATAATTCACTTATACTTTAATAGTGTGTTGTTAGGTTTGTAGAAGAATACAGTGGCAAGGTAATGACATCGTATTTTTCATAATTAAGTGTTAATTTAATAAAAATTTTGGTTGAAAATTAACTGTATATTTTAATTGTTTATTTAGTATGAAATTTGTTTGTTTTGTTTGACATATTTATTGCTATACAATTAAATTTTATTTATAAACTGTAAATTATTTTTTTTTTAATATATTTGTTTTCTTTAAGTAATATTGTTGTTGTTTATTTATGTATTATTTTTGTTTACTTTTTTAATGTATTATTTCGTCTAGGTGTTTGTGTTTTTTCTGGGTTACAATTATTCCCACTCTCTTTTGTAGCTCACACTTCAGAAATCTAATTTTGTCCACTCTCATCTGGTAATTGTCTTGTGTTGCTAATGCCCCTGAGATAATTCGCTCAAATAATTGACTATGCCAGCTTCTTCACTCTTTCCCCTCTCTTTATGAAGAGCTACCTATGCTGCAGTTTTCATCTAAGTGATCATTACTTGATTAAAATCTCTGTTAACCTTTCTGATGCACAAAAGGCAAAAAATATATCTATCAAATGATTTATTTTCATTGTTTGCCTTGCGCATAAAGATTGCATTATCAAGAAGCACAGAGCTGATTGATCTTCCCATCCTGCTGAACATTCTGCCTCTTCACTAGCCCTAATTAAGACAGAGAACCAAAATAACTCTAATACGTCAAGCTCATTACAATTCAGAAAGCAGAAGTTGTAAACATTTCATTTTCTGAGGCTTGCAATGTAAATATTATAAATCATGGGCTTGCCGATCATGTGACCACTTATAACTAGGATTATTTATGCATAACTGACCTGTAGAGCCTCAAACATTGCACTGACACTCCTAAACAGGAAATAATACAAATCATAGGACACGGGTCAATAACAGACTCATGTAAAATACAAAGCTATATCTCCAAAAAACAATTAGATAGCCTAGTCAACTATTTTCACTCAGCCTGCTGTCCTTAGTGAGATATGGACCACTATTTTAAATATTATAGGAGATCTCTGAAATACTTAAGGTGGAGAGCATGAATTAGCCCTCATTTCATACAGTTGTCAGCAGCCTTCAACGCCATTAAAAATCTCATGACTGGCAGTGTCATCAAGAAACGAAAAAAACATCCCTGTTGTGGTTCACCATGTTCCCAACCAAAAAGTCAGAGTAGTGCCTGTCTGGAGTAAAATTACCTGGGGCAATAAGATTAGGACAGCAGACAAACTGATTACTAGAATTTACAAAACTGCTCTTCATCTTCCAAAGAGACAATCACCAGCGGAAGTGAGACTTGAGTACAGCATTATAAAACAGCACTGGGCTAGAGGTAGTTATTTCCTTAACTTCTGCCACAGGTCAAATCTGCACCACAAGATCCCATGCCTGGTCTAATCCGGAGCAAATTAGAGGACGAGGGACTAACATCATAGTACAAGCATCATCTTGATAATACACTGTTTGAATTCTCACAGACTGAGGCTTGGAGTGAACATCTTTCTCACCAGGTTTACAAGAAACTAACTACATCCATAGCACAAAAAATGTCAAAACTGAAGGATTTGGCAGTACTGTGGTCAGCTATTAACTCCTATTCCTTCACAAGCAGCAGAACTATATCACCAGTACTGAAGCTTTGTGGATTAGGGCTAGGCTTATGGCATTAAGACTGGGAGAGTGGCACCTGCTTGCTCACCTCCTGGCATGGCATCCTTCAGAATCCCACGACACAAGATGCTGTCTTTGTGGCCATGAAAAAGAAACTTTATCTTATGTACCTGCCCCTCATTGCTGCAGGAAGCGAGAGTCCTTCTCCCTGCTGACTTTATTCGTCTTGGAGTTTGCACCTGCCAGCAGGCAGTAATTGCTAGCCTAAATCCTAATAAAACTTTAATAAATGTCAAAACTGTCAAGTTTCTCCAGATAATTGAGACCAAACTGGAAAAAGTCAATTCTACCAGAGCTGTGGTAGCTGTTAAAGGCTGTACGCTATTTTTACTGTTTACTTGCTTTGTACTGTGCACCCTTCATCTTCTAACATCTGTTCTATTTAACATTTCTATTTCTACGAATAATTTCTTCACTGTTTGCAAACGGTTTGGGTCTAGTCATGCTTCCAGCACATTTTGCACATTGCACTTTAGTGACTATATATGTTGGTTATTGCTTGTTCTCCCATTGCCATAATTGCGTATTGCACACTACTTTTCAATAACCAAATCTGATGTTCCATTTTGGGCACCGGGTGCTGTTTAGTGGTTTTACAATATGCCACTGTTCAAAACCACTCTTTGCACAGATACCCTTTGAATTGCATTGTTTGCTCCTGCATTTGGATAGTCTGGGACCAAGATAATCCTGTAACATGTCTCTTTATTGTGCCGATCTGTTTACCTTACAATGGGACTTGGCCTTGCATATTTTGCACATTGTTTTTCCAATTGAGTCAAACATTTTTTCTTGTTTTATCTTTTAAATGTTGGCACAGATGAATCTTTCAGGTCTCAGTTTAGTTTTGTTTGTTTTTATAACATGGTGTTTTTAACGTTGTGTGTTGAATTCCCTCAATCGCTTTGCTTGTTTGTAAAGGTGTTAAATAATCATACAATAAATTGACTTGATTTGAGTAGTGTCTGTCCAGGAGCATAATCTGTGGAATGCTACATGTAATCTTCTCTTGCTGAATTGCTTCTCTTACAGTTTTCAATGAAACACAGTACATCAACTTTCACATAAAGGCAGTTGATGCAAATCTACATGGCCATGTTGTAGCTTGTCTAAAACACACCCAGAGCAGCTTGTCTCAAAACTGCCTGTGCCATACTCGTTGGAAGATCACAGTTAGCCCATTCAACCCATAAAAACTTCCTTTAACATAAGGAACAAATAGATACCGTCTAAACCTTAACAAATGGCATTGAAATGAGTTGCTTTGTTTGATGGTTACCTATTTTTTACACCCAAAGTAAATCAAGTAACCAAAAGCATCTCATTATGAGCTCAAATACAAAACGGCATCACATTGTCCAAATGGATTCTTATGTGCCTATATATCAATAACGCATTCATAATCACTGAAAGAGATTGATAAAAAATGGTATAATACAGACAAGATTAGTCTATAATGAGATGTTTTCAAAATAAGTGCAATGGCTAATATGAGCTTTAGTTGTTCTTTTAAAATTGTGGCATTCTGTACGAAACCATCACTTTTATTAATAGAAAAATTGTATTTAAACATAGGCTAATCATTATCTGGGAAAGCTTTCTTATATTTGTAATCAATGTGCAAGAGAGATAGAGAAAAAAATGATGTACTGCATTTATAGATATATGTTTTGTGTTATATGTATGTGTGTGCATAGTTGTGTTATTTTCTTAGTTGTTTTAAACCTTCTATAGAAATTATCACAATTTACACTTTGCAGCATGTTTTGCAGCACCACAAAACATTATACGAAGTACATGTGGATTTTTCCATCTCCGGATTACCTGTACTTATGTGTACAGAGTTCTATGCCCTGACTGTTGAGTCTCCATACAATTAAGGCCCATATTTATCCTTTTTTTGCGCCGCATTTGCGCCGCTTTATGATGCAAAAAACGGCGCAAAGTTATGAAATACAATTGTATTTGGAAGTTTGCGCCATTTTTGCGTCATAAAGCGGCACAAATGCGGCGCTAAAAAAGTATAAATATGGGCCTAAGTGTACAGTTTAGTAGTAAATGTGGGTGGGAAAAGAGACACACTTATTAAAAAGGGGATAGGATTAGGGTGGAGTAAGAGGCATGCAAGGAGGATCAGGGAGAGGTTTAGGAAGGGACGTCATAGTGAGTGAAAAGAGATCACTCTGTGGTAAAAGAAAAGGAGCCCTAATATGACATGAAAATAAAAAAATGAAAACACAGGGAGAGGAATGGGATGCAGGGTGGGGATTATTGGGGAGGAGGAGAGTGGGAGACATCGGGGGATGGGAAAGAAGAGATAAAATGGGGAGAAAGCTAGGAAACACGCACATCTATTTGTTGCTGAAGAGAAAATAAACAAAAAGAGGCCCCTAAAATATCAAGTGTAATGACACAATTGATCGAATCAGAACACTGTGTGGCCGAAATACTCCTGAACAGGACAAACACAAAATGGGAATGAAAGCCACCGAATTAAAATTTAGCAAACAGCTAAGATAGGCAACAATGCTGTCCATTCAAGTGCACGGGTCCGACCCAAATCCAAAAATAAGTATGTTACACAGTGAAAATAATAGGTCTACACACAGCAAGGCAAAAAAGTAATTACTACAACAAAGGCATGGGGAAAAACGGTGCTGCTCAAGGAATTATACTACACTGTCAAAATTTCATTGGGCACAACAAAAAATTGTGACGGGTATCCAGGTTTTATATGGGGGCTAGTCTACTTCTTGCCTGTATTTGTATTGTTATCACAAGCACTCTAAGAAACGCTATTTTAAGCTAAGTGTTTCAGTGAAGCCAAATTCAAATTTATAGTTGCACGTCATATTGTGAAAACATTTACACCTACATTTAAAAAGGGTATATCACAAAGAAACAGCTCCACATAATGACCCTTTCATGACATTTTATTTTCTGTAGACAATAACCATGCACTCACAGAAAAGAGAAACAATTGCATCATCTGTACAAAACGATGTAGCACTCATTTGTCCGTGGCTCGCTTTATTAATAAACACCTCTGTCTCTTTTGTTTACATATTCAGGTAAAATATGCTATATCCTCTTTAATTCGGAACTAAGGCCCATCATACCACCTTCCCATAATTCGCATCTGTTTGGTGGAATTCTGTCAAATGCTTACTTTATTATGCACAGGTGAAGCATCCACAATGATAAGATACATGAATAGCATGTGCACAGGAAATAGCTCTGTCAATCAAGTTGCATTTACAAAATGCATGTGTGTATTAAAGAGGAACAAAATCATGTTCATGTAAAAGCTTCACATTATTCCATTTTAAACATTATCTAATATTCTTTGTTTAGAACGCATAGGCACATTTTAGTAAGCACAAGCTACATATATATACATATATATATATATATATATATATATATAGAGAGAGAGACAGAGAGAGAGAGTTAGAAATGGCCCTTTTTTTGCAGGATCATCCCTAATCATTTTGCCTCCTTCCTCCTAGTTTTTCAGACCTGTTTTTGTTTTCTGGGCACTTTACCACTGCATATGGCCTCTGTGTAAAATGTATTGTTGATTGGTTTATCCATGATTGGCATATTTGATTTACTAGTACGTCCCTAGTAAAATGCACTAGAGGTGCCCTGGGCCTGTAAATCAAATGCTACTAGTGGGAGCTTCCTGCCAGCACCCCCAACCGAAGGAGAAGCTCATCCAAAGGCCCAACTCAGGGTATCCACTTAGTAGTGGATGGTCTGGGGCCTGGCTCCTGACACTGACAGCTGTCAGTGGCATCTTTTGGTTACTGTCATTGTGGACATCGTTTTCCCAGGGTTGGAGACAGAAGTCAGACCCAAGGGGTTAAAAGAGCCACATCACTTTGTTGGTCATAGTGGTACTGTCTGCACCTGGGAGCAAATTAAAGTTAGGAGCTTCACAGATGGGGTCCTCAGATGAGGAAAAGGGTTCCCTGTGGGTCAGTTCAGTGGCCCCAGAGAGTGTAGACAGAGGAGCCTCACTGAGTTCAGATAGGCGTAGAACTGGAAAGTACCCCTGCAGTAGTGGGCCATTGTCCATGTTCTAATGTCTTAAGCAGGGAAGTCCATCAGAGTGTTGATTAGCCTACCTTGGCTTTAGGTTGGAAGGGGTATATGTTGGCAATGGCCACCCCCAAACTTTTTGCTTTTATCCTTCTCTTTTTCTGACCTCATTTTTGCTGGTTTTAGGACTCTGCACTCTTTACCACTGCTAATCAGTGCTATGGTGCATATGCTCTCTCCTTAAACATGATGACTTTGGCTGATACCCAATTGGCTTATTTAATTTACTTGTAAGTGCCTAGTCAAGTGCACTACATGTGCCCAGGACCTGTGAATTAAATGCTACTAGTGGGCTGCAGCACTGGTTGTGACACCCACATAAGCAGCCCTTTAGCCATGTCTCAGGCCTGCCTCTGCAATGCCTGTGTGTGCGGTTTCACTGCCACTTCGACTTGGCATTTAAAAGTACTTCCAAAGCCTTAAACTCTCACTTTTCTACATATAAGTCACCCCTAAGGTAGGCCCAAGGTAGCCCATAGGGCAGGGTGCTATGTAGATAAAAGGCAGGACATGAACATGTGTGAAAATGTGTGTTCTATATGTCCTGTAGTGTAAAACTCCTAAATTCATTTTACACTGCTGTGAGGCCTGCTCCTTTCACAGGATAGCATTAGGGCTACCCTCATATAATGTTTGAGTGGTGGATCCTGATCTGAAAGGAGTAGCCAGGTCATATTTAGTATGGCCAGAATGGTAATACAAAATTCTGTTTAATGGTGAAGTTGGATTTTATATTACTATTCTAGAAATGCTACTTTTAGAAAGTGAGCATTTCTCTACACTTAAATCCTTCTGTGCCTTCCAATCCATGTCTGGCTAGGTTTAGTTCACAGCTCCCTTGTCCATTCACTCAGACAACCCCAAACACAGGATGCTCAATCACACTTGCAGACATCTGCATATTGAATGGATTTTCCTGGGCTGGGAGGAGGGAGGGCCTGACACTTACATGTCAAAGGACAGTAGTCTGCCCTCACACAAAGGACTGCCACACCCCCTACTGGGACCCTGGCAGACAGGATGGAACTGAAAGGGGACCTTGTGCACTTCTAAGCCAATATTTGAAGTCTCCCCACTTCAAAGGCACATTTGGGTATTTAAGGAGGGTCTCTGACCCTACCAATTTAGCCACTTCTGAGGTAGAAACTTCTATCTCACAGAAACTTCCTGGAGAAGAAACCCTGAACCAGAACCTGCATCCTGCCAAGAAGAACTTCCTGGCTGCCCAAAGGACTCACCTGGACTGCTTTTCTGAGAAAGACTGCTGCCTTGCTATTGCCCTGCTGCCTTGCTGCTCTCTGGCTGTGCTGAGAAGTGCTCTCCAAGGGCTCAGGACCAAAAAGACTTCATCTCTGCAAAGAACTCCTTGTACTGTGAAAATCTATGCACAGATTGCGAGAAACGACGCACAGCATGCATCGCGGTGAACACTGAACCTGAATGATGCAGCCCTACTTCCAGAGGAGGAGATCAATGCAGTACCAGCGTTGCGACCGGAACTTCGATGCACGGCCCGCTGGATCAACACAAAGCCGGCCCGGAATGACGCAGCCCGACCTCCTAAGAGGAATGGACGCAGCGCCTGCCGTGCAACAGAAATTTCCACATATCGCCCACTGGATTGACACAGCTCCTGTCACTCTGTCCTGCAAGCACTGGATTTCAACGCTTTGACCCTGGGGCCTCCAACAGCCCTGCAACCCAAACTGGATCCAAGTCTGTGCCCTGGAAATCATCACAAAGCCTTCTCTGCGTGGAAAATAAATGACACATCGTCTGTTTGTGGCCAGAGAAATTGACACACACCTCCCTGTTTTCCACGCATCTCTTCCTCTGCGGTCCCCTCGTGGAGAATTTGAACGCAAACTAGGTACTTTGTGCTTGCACAACACACTTGTTGGTTTTTAAAAGACTAAAGACACTTTATATCATTTTTACAGTGATATTTCAACGTATACTTGATAGTTTTGACCTGCATCTTACCAGATAAATATTACATATTTCTCTAAACACTGTGTGGTGTATTTTTGCGGTGTTCTACTGTGTTATTGCATTATTTATTGCACAAGTACTTCACACATTGCCTTCTAAGTTAAGCCTGACTGCTCAGTGCCAAGCTACCAGAGGGTGGGCACAGGATAATTTGGATTGTGTGTGACTTACCCTGACTAGAGTGAGGGTCCTTGCTTTGACAGGGGGTAACCTGACTGCGAACCAAATACCCCATTTCTAATAGTAGCCCTGTAACCATAGCTCAGACCTGCCATTGCACTGTCTCTGTGTGCAGTTTTAAACTGCCAATTCGACTTGGTAAGTATACCCACTTTCCAGGCCTTACCCTTCCCTTTTTATAGATGTAAGGCCCTAGGCAGCTTCTGGGCAGGGTGCAGTGTATGTTAAAGGTGGGACATGTACTGATGTGTGTTACATGTCCTAACAGTGAAATACTGCTAAATTTAGTCATCACTGTTGCAAGGCCTATCTCTCTCTTAGGTTAACATGGTTGGCTGCCTTTAAATATTATTAAAGTGCAGATTCCCTTTGAGAGCGGATAGAATTGAAGAGTTTGGGGTCTCTGAACTTACAATTTAAAAAGACATATTTTAGTGAAGTTGGTTTTTAGATTGTTAGTTTGAAAATGCCACTTTTACAAAGTAGGCATTTTCTTGCTTAAACCATTCTGTGAATCTGCTTGTTTGTGGATTCCCTGTCTGGGTCAATTTGACAGTTGGGCTGTTTGTGAATTCCCTGTAGACAGTGAGACAAAGGGAGCTGGGGTGTAGCCTGCATATCCTGATGAGTCACCTGTGCTAGAGTAGAGGGAGGAGTGGTCACTTACACCTGAATGGGCTGTGCCTGCCCTCTCACAGTGCAGTCTCCAACCCCCTGGTGTGTGTCTCTGGCCTGGGCAAGGCAGGATCTGGTGAACAACAGAGACTTTCTTTTGAAGTTTGCCTACTTCAAAGGCAGAGAGGGGTATACGTATTGGCCCAAAACCCCTGAAAATGAGAATACAAATTAAAAAGGAACCACTGCCAATGAGAAGAGCTGAAGAACTGAGGAGAAGTGCTGCCCCTGCCTGTGACTGTGCTTTGTTGGGCTATCCTGCAGTTGCTGCTTCTGCCTTTGAAAGGGGACAAAGACAGGACTTTGTGGTATATTCCTGCTTGTGAAGAATCTCCAAGGGCTTGAACTGAGCTTGCTTCCTGTTTTGAAGTCTCAGGGCCTTCAAAGCCTTTCTCTGCCAGCACCTGGACTCTCTGCTAAAACTCCTGCCCTGTTATGTGGTGTCCTAACCAGTCCCTGGGCCCTTGAAAGGTAAAGTTGGCAGACAAGAGCTGAAAATCCACGCACTGAAAGCCGTGCGGGTTAAGTTTCTGCAACGTGGCTGATAAACAAAGTGCTGCAGGATTGGCGGACAAAATCAACCCTCCACCTGCATCGTGGCTGGGAGATCGACGCATTGTGGCTGGAGAAACAAAGCACAACACCCGCTTGCGGCTTCTGATAATGAAGGAAACCCCACACAGTGCGGTTTTCTAACACTGTGCAACCGGATTTTCCACGCATTGTCCCTGGGCATCAAAGTCAACCTGACTCTACGCAGATCCGAGGTGCCCCGTCCGGAAATCGATGCTTCACTCTCTTGTGAGGCAGAAAAGCCACGCATTACCAATCTAATCAGAGGAGAAACAACACATGGGCTCCCTTGCGAGGAAGGAATTGGCTCATCGCTGCCTTTTCCAATGCATGCTCGCCTGTGCGGCTTTATTTTTAACGAAAACCCGGTACTTTGTACAAAATCATTGTTTCCATTGTTTTTTACTGAGTAAGACTCTTATTCTTTTTGAAAATTCATATTCTAACTTGTGTATGTGAGATTTTTGTCATTTTGGTCATGTTTGATTTTGATAAATATTGCCCATTTTTCTAAACTGGTGTGGTGTCCATTTTGTAGTGTTTTCACTGTATTTAAGCCTGCCTGCTTATGCCAAGCTACCGAGGGGGTAAGTGGGGATTAACCAGGTGTGTTTCACCTTAGCCCCGAGTAGAGTAAGGGTCCTTGCTTGGACAGGGGGTAACCTGACTGCCAACCAAAAACCCCATTTCTAACACATGTATATATATAATTATTGATGGGTAACAGTGGATAATCGAGATGAGTTTCACTTCAGAATGGCATACAATAGATATAGATAGAATAGACAGACAGAAGAGCAAAGCTATTTCAAAGACAAAAATTTACCCATTCTCCATTGTTACGCAGCTTACCCAGCTACTATATATGTGTGACCTACCCAAATCCAACGTTCCCTTGTCTTCAACATCTATGCACAGGTAGAGTATGAAGTAGCCATACATAAAAAGCCTAACATGCCTCAGCCCCCTGTCGCACCTTACATTTGGTTTCATGCCAACCACCCCAACCACCCTCTGACCACCCGGCCCCTTCCACCCTCGGAATAAAACAAAATGCCTGTCATTATGTCATCCTTCCACATTACCCTTAGCATTACCTCCCCCACACATATTAAAAGAAAACATACCTGGTGTTCTGACACCCACCCTCACATTTAATTGCATTTACAACCACTACTCACTCAAACGTGAAAAAAGACTGGTGTATTGTCATCTTGCATACCACCTTCCCTTTAAACTGCCCCTGCACAGAACAAATTTATTAAAAAAATACCTAGTCACCTGCTACTGGCCCCTACCAGCTTCTTTGCCTTTTCTCCTCTCTCTGCCCCAAAGTTGTGCTCTCACCTTTCCATCGGAGTAGAGCCAGCACTGCACTAACAGGCTCTCTGAGAACAATGACAATGAGAGCAGTTTGGAATTCCATTATGACTTAATATCAATGGCCACAAACTTTTGTTTGCCACTGTTGCTCACTGTAGCGGTAAATACCAAGGGCTTGATTTAAGAAAAGTGGCGCAGCACCCATTGTAGCGCCGTTTTATTTGCACCCCTTATTGCCCCCCTATCGCCACCATGTGTGCGCCATATCTAAAATATGGTGCACCATGGTGATAGTTACAGAACTAGATTCAAAACGTTTGGCGCTAGTTCAGAGCATAGCAGGCTTTGAGTCAAAAATGTTAATGCTAATCCCGCAAAGCCCATTGAAGGCCCATTGCAAATAATGGTGTACCTCCTTTTAACGCCTGATCTGAGCAGGCATTAAAAGTGCAGAAAAAAAATTATGCAAAGAAATGTCCTAGATTTCCGGCGGGAGAACAACCCCTTTGCATACATTATGCCTGTAGTGGGCATAATGTAGCGCAAAGGGTTATAAAGTGACGCAATGTATCCATTGCTCCATTTTGGAAATTTGTCATGGTGATTTTGGCCTAGTTGGGTCACATTAGCATTAAAAAAAACATGGAACATTGCTCATATGTTGTGTTAGAATGTTTTGACAACTGTGCACTAGACTTTGCCCTGATTGGCATTTTAGAACCATGAATCGGTGGGCTAAGTGTGCAAAATTTAATACTTGGAGGACTTTAGTACTTCAGAAATATCCCACTGCAAAGACGGGTCTTGGCCAAACCAGAGCCTAAAAATGTTTTAAGAGACACTGGGTTGAAAATGACTGAAACTTTGATCAAGTGTTTCTCTACTCCTGATTACAGCATTTTTGGGACATTTGGTCAGGCTTGATTTTCTTCAAGTGCCGCAAGGAGATTCTAGAAAGAACTCAATGTCATGGACAACATGTGTGTGAGTCCCGGGATGAGGGAGAACAGAGACATGAACTGCCCTGGCAGCTGGTAGCAGTCACTCTGATGTTCTGGTGTCATGCTTGAGAGAGGTTAACGCCCTCTGCTGACCCATTGTGTTCCTAGGCAGACAGGAGATCAGGGAGAGGGTCGCTCTTCTCTTATACTGTCTCATCTGTTACCAGAAGCATGCTCATGTCAGAGCACTCGAAGTGTGGTTTCAGTCAGTTTTCATGAAGGACCCATAAGGGGATCCTAGGGATCTGGAGAGCCATATTGGACTCCACATGCTTCTTAACGCACACCTTCCTGTTAACACTCTAATAGAGTGGCCTTTTGGTCATATCATAGCTTCAAAAACTCTTGACTGGCGTCAAGATTGCTTTTTGCCTTTTTCTGGAAGCAGTGAATTTGGTTGTGGAGGGACAGAATGTAACTGACCACATCCTGAGGAAGTTTCCTGGGAGCTTGCTTCCACCCCTCTCTCACAAGGCTAGGATATCCCCTAACCAGGTGACAACAGAGGAGTTCAAGGAGGCACAGAGAAGGCATAGAAGGAGGACATCAGACTTAGGGGCATATTTATACTCTGTTTGCGCCGGAATTGCGTCGTTTTTTTTTACGCAAATCCGACGCAAAGCTAACTCCATATTTATACTTTGCCGTTAGACCCGTCTAGCGCCAAGGATCTTGGAGTTTGCGTCATTTTTTAACATGGACACCTACCTTGCGTTAATGATATGCAAGGTAGGCGTTCCCGTCTAAAAAATTACTCCAAGGCATGTGTGCCTTATTTAAACTCCCGTGCAAAAATAGCGCACGGGAGTGGGCAGGTAAAAAAAAATGACGTCCAGCCGCTTTTGCGTAATTTCTTAACGCCTGGTCAGGGCAGGCGTTAAGGGACCTGTGGGCTCGGAAGGAGCCCAGAGGTGCCCTCCAATGCCCCCAGGGACACCCCCTGCCACCCTTGCCCACCCCAGGAGGATGCCCAAGGATGGAGGGACCCATCCCAGGGAATTTAAGGTAAGTTCAGGTAAGTATTTTTTTAAAATTTTTATTGTGGCATAGGGGGGCCTGATTTGTGCCCCCCTACATGCCACTATGCCAAATGACCATGTCCAGGGGACAGAAGTCCCCTGGGCATGGCCATTGGGCAAGGGGGCATGACTCCTGTCTTTGCTAAGACAGGAGTCATGTCAATGGAGGGTGGGAGTAAAAAAAAATGGCGCTAATCGGGTTGAGGCAGATTTTTTGCCTCAGACCGACTTGCCCCATTTTTTGACGCCCAAGCTCCATTTTCCCCTACGCCGGCGCTGCCTGGTGTGGGTCCTTTTTTTGACGCACACCAGTCAACTCCGCCGGCTAACGTCATTCCATAAATAAGGCGCCCGCATGGCGCTTTGGAATGGCGTTAGCCGGCGTTAACATTTTTGACGCACAACTGCGTTGGCGCAGTTGTGCGTCAAAAAGTATAAATATGGCCCTTAGGGGGTCATTCTGACCCTGGCGGTCATGGACCGCCAGGGCCAACGACCGCAGGAGCACCGCCAACAGGCTGGCAGTGCTCCCATGGGCATTCTGACCGCCGCGGTACAGCCGCGGTCAGAAACGGGAAACCGGCGGTGTCCCGCCGGTTTCCCGCTGCCCAAGGGAATCCTCCATGGCGGCACTGCAGGCAGCGCCGCCATGGGGATTCCGACCCCCTTACCGCCAGCCTGGCTCTGGCATTTTTGACCTCCAGAACCTGGCTGGCGGTAACGGGTGTCATGGGGCCCCGGGAGGCCCCTGCTGTGCCCATGCCAATGGCATGGGCACTGCAGGGGCCCCCTAACAGGGCCCATCAAGATTTTCAGTGTCTGCCAAGCAGACACTGAAAATCGCGACGGGTGCAACTGCACCCGTCGCACCCCTTCCACTCGGCCGGCTCCATTCGGAGCCGGCATCCTCATGGAAGGGGGTTTCCCACTGGGCTGGCGGGCAGCCTTCTGGCAGTCGTCCGCCAGCCCAGCGGGAAACTCAGAATTACTGCGGCGGTCTTTTGACCGCGCAGCGGTATTCTGACAGCGGGACTTTGGCGGGCGGCCTCCGCCGCCCGCCAAAGTCAGAATGACCGCCTTAGTCTCATGGGTTTAGGTAGGCTCATTATCATGCTTTCAAGCTATTGTTGAATCTCTCCATAAGGCTGTTGGTTTGGGGGTGATAGGGTGTAGAGAACTTATAAGTTACTCCACACTCATCCCACATGAATCTTATGTACCGTGACAAGAAATGACTGCCTCTGTCAGATACTACCTGTTAAAAATTGGATTTCTGCTTGGTAGAGGTATGCACCCTGTCGAAGCAGGAACCACAGTACGGTAAGTCACAAAAACACCCACAATTCACCTGTGCTCACCCCGGAAGCTTGGCACAGAGCAGTCAGGATTAACTTAAGAGGAAATGTTTAAAGTATGTGTGCAACACCTCAAACAGTAAAACAGGAAAAACACCATGCAAAAACATACCACAGTGTGTTAGAACAATAGAAAATAATCAAATGAACAAACCAAGACCAAAACAACTGACTAGCAGAACAACTGACTAGCAGAACAAGTTTAATTTTATTGACACGGTTAATTAAAACCATCGCAATTCCAAAATGCATAATAATATAAATACTTTGCCTACTCATTATGTTAATAGAGACCCATAATAAAAACATAAAAGATTATTTGAAACTAAAACATATCATGGTAAAAAGTTGTGCATAGCTCAAATATTCTCCACTAATTCCAACCTTGGTCTTGCACTTAACTTTAGGACTTTCTTGCTCCCTTACGAACACTATAATAGTAGATGAGTAAAGCTGAGTGAGAATCCTAAGTAGTACCTAGGGCTGTTACCTGGTTGGAGCTAAACTTTCGGAGCTTTACTAATCATAAAATGATGGCCCTTGCACACTCTGCTTCAACTTTATTCACTAATTCTTTCTAAGCCTGTACCATGAATTTGGTCCCTCGACAAGAAAACGGGATTGAAAGTCCGCTAAGCCAGCTTATAATGGCCGGTCTGCATGAGCGCATGTTCAGTGTCTTAATTTTTTTTTTCAGTTATAATGTCCTGAGGCCTAGCAAAGCCGGGCACACACAAAAAATGTGTTCTAATGACTCGTGTCTGTACCCACACAGTCGACAGAAATGTGTCAGATCCTGCTGTCTCCATGAAGGGACCATATCCTTTGTTTCCATCAACCCAAAGCAGAAAAGCATAAACCGATGTTTCAGCGACTGGTTGAAGTTTGCTGCTAGGTATTCCTGTGCCCGTAAAGTTTTGTATGATGTTATTATAGTCCAGGCGTTCTGTCGGTTTGCCAGTTTTTATCAGAGTTTAAAGATTTCTTCTTAGTGACAGAGTTTGCCTTCCGAAAAAACTCCTTTTTGTTCAGGTTCTGGTCCCAGGCTTCTAGCAAACCTAGTGCTTTAATGCAGTTATTTAAGTGATGACCCCAGGTGCTTTTATCATTGTGTCACTGTTGCTCCTCAATTTCCATCAAACATAGGTTGTTTAGAGTACCAGTCTCAGCTGCACGCATCCTCCAGCATAGTTTAATGAAGGCACATCTACTCTGAAATTCATAGTTTTTCAGACCCAATTCTAAACGAACCTGAGCTGGAGATGCTGGTCATGGTATCCGAAAAACTGTTTTGTAGGCCTTAGTCTGGACTTGATTGAAAAAAACGGCCTCCTTCCCCAGCATAATTTCAGCGCCATAAGTGATGGTGGGTATTAGTCGCGCTGCCATGACAGAAAGCAGGTGAGTGTATGAAGGGCAGCTCAGTTTTTGTTTTAGAACTTTAAAACCATAGGTCAGTGAGAGGGCTTTTGCTTGAGCGACATCAAGCTGCGGCTTGAAAGTCAGGAGGCAGTCCATGGTGAATCCCAAGTACTTATATGTGGGTGCAACCTCCACCCGGGATCCGTTTATGAACCATGAAGCAGATTTAAACTTCCTGTCAACTAGGCGGACAACCTTAGTTTTACTCAAATTCAATTCTAGGCCATGCATTGTTATGTATGTATAAAATGCATTGATGCTATGCTGTAGCCCAACAGGTGTTTGGCTGGGTAGAACTATGTCGTCTGCGTACTGTAGCCATGCAATTCCTTTCTTGGCCAATACTGGTGGGTGGCTATTTACAGGAGCTAGAGCATCGGCTAGGTCTGCAAGATATAAGTTGAACAGCATGGGAGCCAATACACACCCTTGTTTAAGTCCTTTTGCTGTTAATATTCTCTTGGTGAGGTAGCTGCCCTTTCCAATTTTTACTTGCGCCCAAGTACCTGTGTACAAGTCCATCATTGCGCTAAGAAGGCTGCATGGTAAGCCCCACCCTTTCAGTTTCTCCCATAGGCGGGTTCTTGGTATGCAATCAAAAGCTGCCTTTAGATCAATAAAGCATGCAAGTAACCTTTTTTTCTTAAGCCTGGCTTTGTTTCCCAGCAGGGCCAGGGTTGCCAGGTTGGTGGAAGCAACCATACCAGCTCTGAAACCTGTCTGGCATTGTGGAATTAACTGTCTGTCGTGAATCCATTGTGCTAGTTGTTGCAGTAGGCAGGATGCGTAGAGTTTTGCTTCTACGTCTATCAATGCCATTAGCCTGTAGTTTGAAGGATTTGCGGGGTTACCTGCTTTGCAGATAGGGTGAATAATGCTGCCTTTCCATGCATCTGGGAGACCCGTAGTGCCTAGGAGCTCGTTAAAAAGCGGCGCCAAATAATACACCCAGAATGAAGGGTCTCCTCTAAACAAGGCGTTCGGAATACCGTTCTGGCCAGCTGCACCTTCCATTTTTAGTTTCTTGATAAGGCTTGTCAACATTTCTATGTCAATGGTCATTAGTGCATGCTTTCCTTCATTTTCGTTTAGAGTTAAGTCTGTTTGCGTTGTCACTCTGAAGCCAAAATTAATCTTGCTTAAGTCATTGGCTATCTGTGAGGCCTCCTCCTTTGCATGGTGCTCTGGGAGTGAGAACATTGTCTGTACAGTTGCTTCCCATGTGGCTGCATCGAAACCTGCATTTGTGTGTTGATTTTGTCCCTCAGTTAGTCCGTTTATTAGTTCCCAGAACTTTTTGTTATTTTTCTGTTTGTTGGACATAAGCAGCTTGGTCCACAGATCCTCGTGATAACTCTGTTTTGCCATCCAGCAGTTTTTCTTATATTTGGCTCTTAATTCAGAAAGCCTTGTGTCATCAGATTTCCTCCCGCAGTGTAAGTCCTTTAGGACTTTTTTTGATTCTCTAGAGACTTGATTTTTCAGATTGCACAATGTCCTGTTGAACCATTGACTTTCTTCTTTGTGACTCTTGACTTTGTTTTTTGACTCTATGACCAAAATTGGGAGACTTTTTTGATCGAAAATGTATTTATTAAAGAATCACACAAGTGCATCCAAGCGATCACTCGTTCTCCTTGGGGGTGGTCTTTTAGTTCCTGCGCTCTTAGTGATTCTTTGAGCTGTTTAGTTGTGCCTGCACTGCGGTACACTTCTTCCATTACTTTATCAAGGCCCGGCCCCTTCCATTTCAGTTTTTTTGTATCATCAGTCACTGGGGCTGAAAATATGATATTGGCAGTGGGGAGCCGATTCCATTCATTCCGGATCTTAATAAGTTGTGGAAAGTGATCGCTCTCTGTGCGTTGTTGGATCCTATATGCTGAAACCAGTGGCAATGCAGTATTGTTTATTAATGTAAAGTCAATGTTGGATTTTTTTGTGCCACTTGAAAAGGTTACTTGTGCGGATATGGCGTCATCAGGGAGAGGCGTCAGGCAGCACAAACCCAGGGTTTCAAACTTTGTATATGTGCATGTTCCGTTAGGATGCTTTGTGCTGCCTTTTCTCAAATCAAGGTTGAAATCGCCAGACAAAATGAGGATTGCGTCCTTATTTTGTTTCTGCAGCATTTTTAGAATACTGGTCAATGTTTCAATGTTTCCACTGTTTTGGATTTTCTTAGGGTGTATGCATACGTAGATCAATAGTAAAGTTCTGTTGTTGCCTGATGGTGCCCGTTGTTCCAATTTTATTGGAAGCAGCCAGTCAATTCCCAGGTCGCTCTGTTTGATCACCCAGTTGATTTTTGTGGAACAATACGTTGTGAGGCCCCCCTTTGGGTGTCCATGTTTTTTAGGTTGTTTTGCAGAGACGTCTATCCCAGAATAACCGGGAAACAACAAACATCCAATAAGTAGAAGTCAAGATATGTTTTTTTAAGAATAAACTAAGTTGTGGTGCTTGGAAGTATAAAGTGCCAAGCAGGGTTATCTGGTTGCACTAGATGTGGTCAGGTATAGCACAGTTACCAGCCTTGACCCACTGAAACAATACCTTGATTCAGAGTTACACTGATGTTGAGAACACAATGCGAGGATGACATATATATATATATATATGTGTATATATATATAGAGAGAGAGAGAGAGAGAGAGAGAGGGGAGAGAGAGAAAGAAAGATATTCATGCAAAAAAGAAGAGAGAACGCTGGGTAGTTCCCAAGTTTAGGTGAAGAGCAGCTCCAGAAAGGAGCACTCTGCAACACCGGTGACACTCTAGATTTGCTCACCTCAAATGCCTGTTTATCTAGCAAAATTGTTAAGCATAGGATTAGCACAGTTCTATCCATGCCGAGCAAGGCAAGGACAAAGTATTTTGCCTTTTCTGTACAGCAAAAACTTTAAGCATAGGATTGACACAGTGCCATCGTCGCTGAGCTGTAAAATGACAAAAGCCATTTACCACTCCAGACACAGTGTTACAGCTTTGGACTGGTAAAATACCATCCGGGCCAACCTGGAATGAGTAAAAGCAACCCCTGACGTGTTTTGCTATCATTATAGCTCTTCAGAGGGTTTTAGCTTAGTCCAGACACAGGGAAGCACCCAGTATAAGTCAAAACAAAACCCTTTCAGGGTTACTGTGATGCATAAATTATGCAAAAAAGAAGAAAGAACTCTGGGTAGTTCCCAAGTTTAGGTATAGAGCAGCTCCAGCAAGGAGCACTCTGCAACACAAGCAAAACTCAAGATTTGCTCACCTCAAATGTGTGTGTGTATATATATATATATATATATATATATATATATATATATATATATATATATATATATATCTTACCTAGTGGCAGTCACCACTAGGTAGTGATAGTTTGGACACAGTTTGTATAGAAAAAGTGTTTGTTGTTTTGATAGTAACTTTGGCCCATGTAAATAATCTTCACACAATTGTCCAAGAAAATACAATGCTCACTTCAGTGTCTGTCTGGAAAGGTTTGGGCTGATAAGTCAAGCAGAGGCTGAGAAAAAGGGGATCCCAAAATACTTTTTTCCCATTCATTTTTCCAAGGGATTTTAAACATTGATAGCGCAGAAACCACTGGATGGAATTACCTCAAATTTGGCAGAAAGCTAGGGCCTGGTCTAGAAAGTGAGCATTTTATAATTTGGTGTAAATATGTTTGGTAGTTTTAGAGAAATTAAATCAAATCCCCTGGTGCCCAGGGCAGCGGTGAGCCATGCAGCCCCCATCATATTTGTTTATTGCCCCTGGGAAGTGGCGATCCCCAGGGGCTGAGGGGGGGGGGTACATGCCCCGCATCATATTTGTTATAAGCCCCAGGAGGTGGTGGTCCCTGGGGCAGTGGGGGGCAGGTGTCCCCCTGAATTCAAATAACAATTGCCCGGGACCTGGCCCACCCGGGGGCTTATTGAAAAACAAGGATGGGAACCTGTGCTTTGTTTTGTTTTGGAATTTTCGGCAGATTGGGGATCTGCCATGAAATCCACCAAAAATTCAAAATAGTCCCTACCCTTGCCTCTTTTCTTATTTTCTATTTTTTTTCTGGGACTCATATGAAGCTGAGTTCCAACATGTCTGCCAACCCTTCCTTGTTGAAATGTTAGCTGCCAATCAGATCTCAGTACGGGATCGGGAGGGTTCATGGAGCCTTCGTGTCCCTATATGTACAAATTTGTATTTTCATTCATTTCTCTAAAACTACTGAACAGATTTAAACCAAATCCCAAAAAGGTTTCTTTCTTGACCAGGCCCTAGCTTTCTGCCAAATTTTGTGTAATTCCGTCCAGTGTTTTTTGCAAGCTAAAGTGATTAGCAAAACAAAAACACTTTTTCTATAGAAACTAGGTTCTAACTGGAACAACCTAGTGGCGACCACCGCTAGGTAATATATATATATATATATACATATATATATATATATATATATATATATATATATATATATATATATATATATGTATATATATATATATATATATATATATATATATATATATATATATATATATATATATATATATATACATATATACTCAGCCTCTCACCCACATGTAGCACTTGTCAACAGAGCAAAGCAAAAACACCCCAGTTCCTTTTGGCTGGAGAGTTGTAGCCCACACCAGGTACTAACTAACTGGTTCTGGTATGAGGAAATGTGAGGAGGGAGCCCATGGTGAAGCATGCCACCCTTGGGTGGGTGAGGATTCTCGTACTAAAGAAAGAAAGCATTCTCCCATAAACAACTATAAAATAATTCCACCTTCCCCTTGTTTACTAGACATACTTTTGCATGTGCTTAATTTAACAACAGTGAACATCAGTGGTGCCTGCTGACAACAGAGAGTGGTACGGTGGGTGGGAAACAGTTATTAAGATAAAACCACTTACCTGCCACTGTCGCTCATGGTGCTGCTGCTGGACACCTCGATGCTCAGCCACACAGCACAGGCTCATGGACTCCCCACTCAATCCAGATGCTGGTCTCATGCTATTACCAAGCATGAGAACTGCACCAGGATTGGCCTGAGTGGGCTGGTTTAATGCTCACTCAGGGACAGGAAGCCTGTGCCTTTTCTACACCTGGGTGTACAACACAGCTCAGTTGGAGAAATGTAAATGTGCATGTTGGTTTGGCTGTCCTAAGACAGCTAACCAAACCCGAGATGCACACGTACAGTGCCCACCACTCCCCCTCCCTGCCATGACCTGGACCTGCCCCTCCCTACAATTGCCTGGCTCAGTCAGGGAATGAAAAATAAAATGATAATAAAATTGTTTTCTTATCATTTTATTCTTCATTTGCTGGAGCTGAGCAGTGAGGTGATGCTCCTCTGCCTTTATGGAGGAGCCGCCGCTGGTGAACAGTCCTAAACTGTTCCATGAGGCTTGTGACCTCATTTGTATTCATGCAGAGCTACCCTTGACACACTGACCAATTCCAGCATCATCCTCTTGGCCATTCTTACGACGTGATCACCACATGTCATGCTCTGCCACTACAAAGTGTCCAATAGATGGAAACCTCATAGATGCACACTCTTGAGTAACCTAGAAAGTCTATGCAGGTATGCCGACTTTACAGTGTGAAATGCTCAATCAAACCAGACACACAGAACCTGGACCACATAAGGTTCAGTCTGCATATCACTGCTCCTGTGCCCCCTCCTGGACATGCTTCGGATTTGAGACAATGGATGAGAGAAAATAGTGTGCAAATGTTTTTGGTAGTCATATTTAGTGGTGGAGCTCTGTCAAGTTTTAATTTTGCGTGCATATGACATTTACATCTTGTTAGTGTGCTGATGTGTGACACTTCAGTGCCACATGTATGAAACATTGAGACACACAGACATAAGAAGTTGCAATCATGTAATTAAGCAGGTTTTGAAAATTAGCCCCTTCGTATATACCTTAAAACAACTGGAAAGTACACAGTTGTGATGCACATGCAGGTCACTGCCTGCTTTGCAATATGTAATAGGGTTGCTCTGTATATATTTATGATAGTATAATAAATGTGTCCCCATTGTTTTCTGGTGCAGAAGTTTTATTGCACAACAAGAAGTGCTTGGGGGCATATTTATGAAAAGTGCTGCATCATGTCTTGATGTGCCACTTTTCTTGCGCCCCATTGCACCCCCCTAACGCCACCATGTGTGCACCATATTTATGATACGGCGTACCATGGCACACGCTAGGGAGCTAGTGTCAAAATTTTTGATGCTAGTTGGCACTTGGCAGGATTAGCTCAAAAAATGTTTATGCTAATCCTGAATAGTGAGAGGAGGCCCATTGCAAACAATATGAGCATCATTTTAACACCTGCCTTAGAAAGGCATAAAGAATTACACTAAATAATGTGCAGTGGAATTTTTCTGGGCCTTCTACCATCAGAACGCCCCCTTGCATACATAATGCCTAGTGCAAGGGTTTACAAAGTGGCGCAATTCATGCATTGTGCCACTTTGTAAATATGGAGCAGTGTTCTTGCCCACCCAATGCCACATTAGTGTAAACAAGTTGGCGCTAATGTGGCCCAAGGTGGCACAAGAGGCTTGCCCTTTGGTATCCTGCATAACGGCCAAGTGGCCCCATTAGCAGACATTTTTCATAAATTACCACTCAGAGCATTTTGTGACAGCTTCTCAGCCAGGGTACCCACTGCAAAAGAGAAAGGGCATTTCTATGTAGCGTAAACACATTTATTTCTACAGGTTTTTGTCTTCTACTTCGGTCACTGTTACTGAGCATGAAATGACCGATCGGATGGAGGCTGGCAGGCAGGGAGTACTCTGTGCTTTGTGCTGCCTGTGAGTCAATCCCCCCGTCCACTGAGACCCTAAAGACCCCAGCATACTACATTAACCTGTTGCTTACCAGTGCTGCATCACTGTGGGGTGCTCGTTCTGCAAAGACACACAAGCTGAATCTTATCTTATAATAATTAGCTGAACTTAGCTGACTGGTAAAAGAACGGACACACAACAACGGTGCGCTTGCTCTGTGTCATGATGAATTGCGCAAGGAGACGCTAGGGGCTCTTAAATCTGCCCCTAAAATGGGTAGTTAACAATTGCGCACAATCTCTCAAGTGCATCTCATCATAAGACACGAACCTGGGTTGTGATACTTGTATAAAAGCCAAAGGCCAAATAATAACCCCAATACACATACAACACCACAAAGATCTTCCTCGATCAAACTCACTTTATGTTAAAGCTATATCATCCAAGCAGTTTCACGTTTTAACATTGCACAAGTTCTTTATTATCCACAAACAACCAAACATCAACAGAACAGCACTGGTAACCAAATAATGTCTCAACCGGTCCAGTGATGATCTTTCCAGATCCACGAGTGGTCATCAAATAAAGCATGCATTGCTGTTCCATAGCAATGGGGGTCTGTGGTGTATAAATGTAACCTAACGTAACACAACATACAATCGGACAACGGGCACAACTTCCCGTATGCACGTGGTGCAGTTACTAATAAGAAATGTAGTGCAGTTACTAATAAATAATTAGTGCATGTAGTGCAGTTACTACTAAGAAACGTAATGTGAACATCAGTGTTGATCACACCAGAAGATATCAAATCAAGTCATAAACATTTATAAAGCGCGCTACTCACCCGTGCGGGTCTCAAGGCGCTAGGGGGAAGTGGTTACTGCTGCTCGAAAAGCCAAGTCTTGAGTAGTCTCCGGAATGCGGAGTGGTCCTGGGGGGTCCTGAGGATGGTGGGGAGGGTGTTCCAAGTCTTGGCCGCCAGGTAGGAGAAGGACCTCCCACCGCCGTGGAGAGGCGGATTCGAGGGACGGCGGCGAGAGCGAGGCTGGTGGAGCGGAGAAGACGGGTGGGAGCGTAGAAGCTGAGGCGGCGGTTGAGGTATTCTGGTCCCTTGTTGTGGAGGGCTTTGTGTGCGTGGGTGAGGAGTCGGAAGGTGATCCTTTTGTTGACGGGAAGCCAGTGCAGGTGTCTCAGGTGTGCGGAGATGTGGCTGTTGTGGGGTATGTTGAGGATGAGGCGGGCGGAGGCGTTTTGAATTTGTTGCAGACGTTTCTGGAGTTTAGCGGTGGTTCCTGCGTATAGGGTGTTGCCGTAGTCCAGGCGGCTTGTGACGAGGGCGTGGGTCACGGTCTTTCTGGTGTCGGCGGGGATCCAACAGAAGATCTTCCAGAGCATGCGGAGGGTGAGGAAAAAGGAGGATGATACAGCGTTGACTTGTTTGGTCATGGTGAGAAGTGGGTCCAGGATGAAACCAAGGTTGCGTGCGTGGTCTGAGGGGGTCGGTGCGGTGCCAAGGGCCGTGGGCCACCAGGAGTCATCCCAGGAGGTCGGGGTGTTTCCGAGGATGAGGACTTCCGTTTTGTCTGAGTTCAGTTTCAGACGGCTTAGTTTCATCCAGTCTGCGACGTCTTTCATTCCGTCTTGCAGGTTGGTCTTGGCGCTGGTGGGGTCCTTGGTGAGGGAAAGTATCAGCTGGGTGTCGTCGGCGTAGGAGGTGATGATGATGCTGTGTTTGCGTACGATGTTGGCGAGGGGGCTCATGTAGACATTGAAGAGAGTCGGGCTGAGCGAGGAGCCTTGTGGGACGCTGCAGATGATCTCGGTGGGGTTTGAGCGGAAAGGTGGGAGGTAGACCCTTTGGGAGCGGTTGGAAAGGAAGGAGGTGATCCAGTCTAGGGCCTGACCTTGGATCCCGGTGGAGCGGAGGCGGGTTATTAGGGTGCGGTGGCAGACACTGTTGAAGGCAGCCGAGAGGTCGAGGAGGATGAGGGTGACTGTTTCTCCGTTGTCCATCAGGGTTCTGATGTCGTCTGTGACTGAGATGAGGGCGGTTTCTGTGCTGTGGTTGGCTCGGAATCCAGACTGAGAGGGCTCGAGAAGGTTGTTGTCTTCAAGGAAGTTGGTAAGCTGCTTGTTGACGGTCTTCTCTATGACTTTGGCAGGGAAGGGGAGGAGCGAGATGGGGCGGAAGTTCTTCAGGTCGCTTGGGTCAGCCGTAGGTTTCTTCAGTAGGGCGTTGACTTCAGCATGTTTCCAGCTCTCGGGGAAGATAGCAGATGAAAAGGAGCTGTTGATGATGGTCTGGAGGTGCGGGGCGATGATGTCGTCGGCTTTGTTGAAGATAAAGTGTGGGCAGGGGTCCGAGGGGGCACCGGAGTGGATGGAGTTCATGGTGGCTTTGGTCTCTTCTGTGTTGATGTGGGTCCAGGCGTTGAGGGTGATGGCTGGGGTTGTGGGTTCTGTGGTGGTCGGCTGGGTCTGGTGTCCGAAGCTGTCGTGTAGGTTGGTGATCTTACGATGGAAGAAGGTGGCGAGGGAGTTGCAAAGGTCTTGTGAGGGTGTGATGGCGTTGGCGTTGGCGTTGGGGTTGGAGAGCTCTTTTATGATGTTGAAGAGTTCTCTGCTGTTGTGGCTGTTTTTTTCCAGTCTGTCTGTGAAGAAATTCCTTTTGGCGGCGCGGATCAGGTGGTGGTGTTCGTGGGTAGCGTTCTTGAGGGCAGTCATGTTATCTGCGGTGTGGTCCTTACGCCAAGCTTTCTCGAGAGTGCGGCAGGTTTTCTTTGATTCCTTAAGGGTGTCAGTGAACCAGAGAGGTATTTTGGTGTTGGTCTGTCTTGGGAGGCATCTGAGGGGAGCGAGATTGTCTGCGCAGTTGGTGATCCAGTTCGTGAGGCTGAGGGCTGCGTCGTTGGGGTCAGAGGAGAAGGTGGGTTGGTTGTCGATGAGAGTGGAGAGAAGCTGTTCTTCTGGGATTTTGTTCCACTGTCGATCTGGGATGGGTTGTGTGCGGAGGTGGCGAGTCTCACATCGGAAGGTGAAGTGGACACATCTGTGGTCGGTCCAGTGTAGAGCGGAGGAGTGGCTGAAGGATACGTGGTTGCTGGCAGAGAAGATGGGGTCGAGCGTGTGTCCGGCGATATGGGTGGGGGTGTTCACCAGTTGCTTGAGACCGAGGTTGGCGAGATTGTCGAGCAGGGCGGTGGTGTTGGGGTCGTTGTTCTGTTCCAGATGGAAGTTGAGGTCGCCGAGGAGGATGTAGTCCGGCGAGGCAAGGGCGTGCGGGGAGATGAAGTCCGTGATGGAGTCACTGAAGAGGGCGCGCGGTCCGGGGGGACGGTAGATGGGAGATCCTATGAGGGTGGTCCTGGGGTCTGTGCGGATCTGGAAGTGCAGGTGTTCGGCGGCGAGGGGGGTGTCTTCGGTGGAGGTGGTGACGTTGATGGAGTCCTTGAAGACGATGGCGATTCCTCCTCCTACTTGGTTGGTGCGGTCTTTCCTGGAAATCTTGTAGCCTTCGGGGATGGCTATGGCGATGTCGGGGGCCGAGGAGGCGTTCATCCAGGTCTCACTGATGAAGGCGACGTCTGGTGCGGTGGAGTCCAGGAGGTCCCAGAGTTCAACGGCGTGCTTGTGGACAGAGCGTGCGTTGATCAGGATGCATTTGAGGTGGTTGATGGCGCGTGGGCTGGCAGACGTGGTGGTTTCGTGGTGGAAGGTAAGTTTGCAGGTGTGACATACAAAGGGTCCATGGGTACGTTTCGGGTTGGCTTGGAAGCAGGTGCTGGAGCGCCCCGGGTTGAGGGAATGGAGGGTGATGGGGTCGTAGCGGTGCAGCGGGGTTTGGGAGTGCTGGGGGCCAGGGGTCGTGGCGCTGGGTGCAGGTCAGGCGTGGACGGGCGCAGACGGGCTTGCCTTTGGCGCGCCAGCGGCGCGGCCACGCAGCAGCCGCCATAAGAGGGAGGAGGGGGGGAGGGGTCAGCTGGGGGCGGGGGACGGGAGTGGGGCGACGAATGGGAGCTGGGGGGGCGGGGGCGTGCAGGAGGTGGCGGCGGGAAAGTGGAGGGAGGGGGGTCAGGTAGAGGGGAGAAAAGATAGGGGATGGGGGTTAAGGGTGGCGGGGAGTTAGGAAGAAAGTTAGGAAGAAAGATAGGAAGATAGGGGACGGGGGTTACAGAGGTGGAGGCGAGTGAGGGAGAGAGATAGAAGGATAGAAAGATAGGAAGATAGGGGGTTACAGAGGAGGTGGCGAGTGAGGGAGAAAGATAGAAAGATAGGAAGATAGGGGGGTTACAGAGGGGGTGGCGAGTGAGGGAGGTCAGAGAGAAGAGTCAGGAGCGGGAGGGTAGACGAGAGAAGATCCAAGAAGAAGGTAAAGAAGAAGAGGAGCGACGAGCAGCAGAGAGAAGAGCCAAGAAGACGGTGAAGAAGAAGAGGAGAAGAGGAGAGAAGAGCCTAGAAGAAGGGCACAGAAGAAGAAAGCACACGCAGGTCGCGGTGCAGAAGAGAGAGAAAGAAGCACAGATGAAGTACACAGAAGAAGAACACAGATGAAGACAGAAGAAAGAACACGCAGGACGGGGCGCAGGGAAGAAAGAAGAACACAGATGAAGCGTACAGATGAAGAGCACAGAGGAAGATCAAAGATGAAGAAAAGAAGCAGGAGAGGAGGTGAGGAGCGCGGGGCAGGGCGAGGGGCTGGGCGGTGGGGGGGGTACTTACTGTGATTTTGCTGGGCTTGCTAGGAGGTCTCAGGAGCCTGGGCTGGTGGAGCTGCAGAGGCAGGGGGAGCGACCTACCCTTGGGTCAAGGGTCGCTAACTCTGTCGCGCAGCGGCCGCCATAAGAGGGAGGAGGGGGGAGGGGTCAGCTGGGGGCAGGGGACGGGAGTGGGGCGACGAATGGGAGCTGGGGGGCGGGGGCGTGCAGGAGGTAGACGCGGGAAAGCGGAGGGAGGGGGGTCAGCTAGAGGGGAGAAAAGATAGGGGAGGGGGTTAAGGGTGGCGGGGAGTTAGGAAGAAAGTTAGGAAGAAAGATAGGAAGATAGGGGAGGGGGGGTTACAGAGGTGGAGGCGAGTGAGGGAGAGAGATAGAAGGATAGAAAGATAGGAAGATAGGGAGGTTACAGAGGAGGTGGCGAGTGAGGGAGAAGGATAGAAAGATAGGAAGATAGGGGGGTTACAGAGGGGGTGGCGAGTGAGGGAGGTCAGAGGGAAGAGTCAGGAGCGGGAGGGCAGACGAGAGAAGATCCAAGAAGAAGAGAAAGAAGAAGAGGAGCAGAAGAGCAGAAGAAAGAAGATCCAAGAAGAAGGTAAAGAAGAAGAGGAGCGACGAGCAGCAGAGAGAAGAGCCAAGAAGACGGTGAAGAAGAAGAGGAGCAGAAGAGCAGAAGAGAGAAGATCCAAGAAGAAGGTAAAGAAGAAGAGGAGCGACGAGCAGCAGAGAGAAGAGCCAAGAAGACGGTGAAGAAGAAGAGGAGCAGAGGAGAGAAGAGCCTAGAAGAAGGACACAGAAGAAGAAAGCACACGCAGGTCGCGGTGCAGAAGAGAGAGAAAGAAGCACAGATGAAGTACACAGAAGAAGAACACAGATGAAGACAGAAGAAAGAACACGCAGGACGGGGCGCAGGGAAGAAAGAAGAACACAGATGAAGAGTACAGATGAAGAGCACAGAGGAAGATCAAAGATGAAGAAAAGAAGCAGGAGAGGAGGTGAGGAGCGCGGGGCAGGGCGAGGGGCTGGGCGGTGGGGGGGGTACTTACTGTGATTTCGCTGTGCTTGCTAGGAGGTCTCAGGAGCCTGGGCTGGTGGAGCTGCAGAGGCAGGGGGAGCGACCTACCCTTGGGTCAAGGGTCGCTCTATGTAAACAAACGGATCATTGGGTATATAAATCAGAGAAATGTGGGGTCATGTAAGTATGCAAACGATCGTAAAAACGTGGGTGCAAACAATGTTTGCACTTGTGCAAGTTAGTTATGTTGCAGTCGCTGGCTTTCATATTAAAAGAATGAGCTCAATTATGCAAGAAAGTATACTACAGACACAGAGTCAGAGTGGCCTATAGGGCAATCAGGAATTGCCCAATGGGCTAGTCTGACAGGTCAATCTGTAGGCTGTTTTATGGCTATTTGTTGGCCTGTTTTATGGTCTGTTGGGACGTTTTTACTGTTGATTTCTCTGTCTTTACAAATCCAAATACTTTCATAATTTGCAACCATGGACCACGTGTTTAGCTATTTAATTCAGTCCACTTTTATGTTGTTGCCGCGGCCTATCCTGCCCCAGACAGAGGTTGCAGCTCACAGCTCTTAGCTGCAATGCTGGTTATCAAGGAACTCTGATAAAAGTAATGTGTGCTTGGCTTTAACCTATACTCCGAGTGCTCTCAGGACGAAATCACGAAACCAGACAATTTCCTTTGGCAACAATAAAACCATTATCCATGATATCTATTAAACATTGCAATTAAGGTGACTCGTGCGGCAAACGAGATTACATCATTTAAAACGTCAGTGTAGTCTGCAACAGAATGCACGAAATGTGGATTTTGCTTTAGAAAGCAACAAAAGGAACAAGTGGAATATGTGGTATTTTAGCAGCAGCTTACTTGCTGATAAAAACTGCTTATTGTGGCACTGTACCAGTGGTGATCACTACTATTAATCACTTGAGTACTTCCTGGCTTTCAGAGCAGTCGGTGTCAGACTACGAATTTGGCAAAGAGAGCCTGGTACGCGGAGAACTGCTGCTGAGAGCATATTTGGAATACAGACTGCATTTCTGCAAGATCACTAAATTACATGGACTGCGCTGGAGAACACTGCGATCATTTAAAAACAACGACTGAGTAACTTCAGCGTGGAAGTTAGAGCTGGTCAATGTGAAATGCTTTATAGAATAATATGCCATCGATGTAAACAAAAAACTCCTGCATGTTAGTCGTTCTATGTTAGTGTTACAAATAGCACAACGGCCATTGTGAGGAAATCTGAAAAGCTTAGAAGGGCCAGTGAAGCTCTCCAGTTCGCTCAACAATGCAGCAATCCACAGATGGCTTCGTTCTGGGCACGTGGTAGACAAAACGTAATGGAACTCATAGGTAAGCAGCAGAGCTTTGCCCTGACGCCTGGTACATCAAGGTAAGGTTGAAACAGGTTTGCCAAGGCATCACGTTATTCCTTTTCGAATAAGTGAAGGTGTGTCCTCTAATCCCTAAGGTGGAGGGGCAGTGAGGCCATTACTAATCTTACATTGTAGGGTTAGATCACAAAAATACTGCTATGATATAAAAGGCAGACCATCACAAAACATGCATATTCCTGACCTTGCATTCTTACCCCTTCATTGCACAGGAGAATGAGATCTACTGCTGCTATATTCCCACCCATTACCTAAGAGATTGCACTGTGAAGTCACAACCCTGAGCCTAGGATTTTTATTAAAACCCCAGCCGTTGACTTTGTACATACACTCACATCACCAATCACTTTTTCACACAGTGTTTTCTCACTGTTTAATCACCGCGGGAATCGAACACCATACTTGCTGCCTTTTTAAATATGTTTTCCATTGTGGTTGATGAAAATATTTTTACTGGCTAGTTTTTGTTCCTGCATTTATTGCGTTGTCAATTATGTTATTAAAAACTGTATATGGTTGTTCTAGAACGGGTCCTTAGAGAACCATCGATTTTAAGTCCAAATGGCGTTATAAATGTTCCTGAATATGAATCTAAATAGGATCATGCCAACTCTCCCATTAAACTCTATCAAAGTGCCCCAGTTGGATAAGACAAGCAATTTAAATAGCCTTTAATTGCAGTTAGGCTATCTTCTGTTTCAAGTGCCTCGCCATGGGCTTGTAGGCATTAGGACTACTTTAAAAGAAACAATGCAGATCGTCCTTTAGTACATGACTGGTAACAAGACCTCACTTTTAATAGTCCAGTCAAACCATCTATACTCAGATCCACCTTGGTTCCCTACTTGAGAAGACCTTTAATATTCCAATATATATCAGATATTATTGAACAGTATGTTCTGCGTACAAATAGCTTAATTCTATTTAAGGGTAACTCATATTGACTATAATATTATGTGCCCCTATGTGTATGCAGAAGTCTGTCCCTTAGGATTGTATATATCGAGACACTTGGATCTATGAATGTGTAACACGTGACTCAATAGTCATATATCTGTATTGTTAGAAATGGGGTTAGAGTTGGCAGTGGTTTACACCCTGTCGAAGTAGGGCCCTTACTCTAATCAGGGTAAGGGAGTCACACAGCTAAAATAACCCCTGCTCACCCCTTTGGTGTCATTTAGGTTTGTCACAGAGGCAATGTACAAACTATTTGTGCACACAGCGAAAACACCACAAAAGTACTCCATGCCAGTTTAGAAAGATAGCCAATATTTAGCTGAGTAAAACAAGGCTAAAACTAAAAAATCCAACATACACAAGTAAAGATACAAATTTTCAAAGATTAAATATAGTATAACGCTTCGAAACACAATAGCTCGAACTGGGGCTATCAGAACGTCTTTACGGAGTCGCCTCCAACACTCACAACCTGCGAGGGTGTGCGGCCGGAGAGATAGTTGTGTAGTCCCAGAGAGAGTACCTTGGAAAACGATGAGGAAACAAAGACATCCACTGAGGCGGGGAGGTGTGGCGTTGGTTCCCTACTGCCACCGAGGAGGTGAGGCATCAGTTCCTTAAAACTGCTAGGCAGGGGAGGTGAGGTGTCAGTTCCTTGTGGTTGCTGAGAAGGTGATGGGGTGTTAGTGGTGAGGTGGCCTTTCCTTATGATCAGACGGGGTCGATAAATCCAGCAGGTCAAGACGTGACGCGTTAACTTCACAGGAGTCGGGTTCCGCGGACGTCTGTGAGACAGCACTCTGGACTCACGTTGTGTCAGGATTTCCAAGGTGCTGCAGCGCCATTGGGTCTGTGTAGTAGGTCACTGTTGTTGCACTTAGTAGGGGCCACTGCTCAGGTGCAGGGAGCGGCACAGGGTTAGAGAGCGGCGCTGGTTCCAAAGTCATTCTCGATGTCAATGCACTGGTTTCTTCCTTGTAGCTCCAGAACACATTCCCAAGGGCCCAGGAACTGGATTTGTTACCACTTGGCAAGTCAGGACTCTCAGCAAGAGAACCCATATACTGGCAGGTTAGGTCTTTGATGTCCTTGAGACTTCTTAACGGAAGGCAAACTCAGTTAAAACCCTTGAGGAAACTTTCAAAGGAGGATGTAGAGGGCAAAGTACCGTAGTTTTACTCCTAGTACAGAAGCGGCAAGCAGCAGGCCAGCACAACAAAGCAACAACAAAGCAACAGGCAGAGTGGCAACCCCTCCTAGAGCATCCAGCTCTTCTTCCTGGTAGACTTTCCACAGTTCAGAAGGATAGGACTCTAACTATGTGGTGTCAGAGGTCCATTATTTGTTCCCATTTCTGTCCTTGAAGTAGGCACATTTCAAAGAGAAGTCTTTGTGGTGCACAGAACCCTGCCTTTCCCCTGTCCTGGCCCCAGACACACTCCAGGGGATTGGAGACTGCTTTGTGTGAGGACAGGCACAGTCCTGTTAAGTTGTAAGTATCAGCGCCTCACACCACTGTAGGTCAGGAAGACCCGTAAGCCTGGTAATGGACCTTCACGTTATGCAGGGCACACTTCGGCTCCCTTTGGGTGACTGTCTGGAGTGAGTGCACAAACTCCCAACTATTGTCCTGACACAGGCATGTATTCAGTAGACAGGCAGAGGCCCAGAATGGTTAAGCAAGAAAATGCCCACTTTCAAAAAGAAAAGTGGCATTTTCAAACTCAGAATTCAAAAACCAACTTCATCAAACTATGCATTTTTAAATTGTGAGTTCAGAGAACCCAAACTTTGCCTCTTTAGCTGCTCTCATTGGGAAATTACACATAAAAGATATTTCAAAACAATCCCCATGTTACCCTATGGGAGAGATAGGCCTTGCAAGAGCGAAAAACGACTTTAGCAGTATTTCACGCGCTACAACCTTGCTGCTGCTACTCTCAAAGGGGACTCTCGGTCCCATAATCTTCTGTGCCAGGAGATGTGGACTTGAGGACCCAAACCCCACACTACACAGTGCTGCCTTTACCACCGTGGTGTGGGACGCGCCTGGGACGTGCCCGGGCCTGCGCCCATCAGCGTCAGGAAGAGGCAGGGCTGGGCCCTTCCTCTTGGTTTTTCCATTTGCGGGCCCTCCACATTGGTGAGTCGTTGTTAGTTAAATAATTAACTCCCATGCTCCCTTTTTGTCCATTGCCCCCGCCCCTCCACGTTGATCATTAGGAGTATCACAGGGTGTCTGGGAAAAGTACTGATTGAGGCTTTATTGGGCCTGCTTCTAATCTTTGGTGCCCAGCAATGTTACCTTCTCTATAGCAGCTTGTGGCACCCCAAGAATGTCAAATGGAAGCTGTTAGAAATGGGGTCTTTGGTTGACAGTCAGGTTACCCCCTGTTCAAGCAAGGACCCTCATTCTAGTCAGGGTAAAAGAGAATCACCCTCAGCTAAGCCCTGATTACCCCCTTGGTAGCTTGGCAGAGCAGTAGGCTTAACTTCACAGTGCTAAGTGTAAAGTATGTGTACCAACACACACAGTAACTTAATAAAAACACTGCAAAATGACACAACACCAGTTTAGAAAAATAGGTAATATTTATCTAAACAAAACAAGACCAAAACGACAAAAATCCACAATACACAAGTCAAGTTGTCAATTAAAAAGCAAAAAAAGTCTTTATGTAGTTTAAAACACATACTAACACTGTTAGCGTGAAAATGTACCTTGGGTGCATCAAAAATAACCCAGCACGGGTGAGTGTGTGTCAAAAAGGGCTTGCGATGCATCGATTTCACTCATGAGTGAGACCTTGCGTCATTTCTCATTTAGATGGGTCGGGGCACATCGGTTCTTCTCTCTGCAGGAGAGTGTTGTGTTGATCCGGTCAGCACTCTCGGGTCCGTGCAGGCCTTGCGTTGTGTTTACATGCCCAATAGTGTTTGCGTCGGAAATCCAGCCGCACGATCATCCGAAAACCACACAGTGCGGGTTGCAATCTCCAGGCCTCCGTCAGCGATGATGTGCGTCGTTTCTCCAGCTCTGCGCGTTGTTTCTTCAGCCGCAGATTAGAGTTGCGTCGATCTTTTCTCCGCACGGCGCTCTGTGCGTGGATTTCCTCCTCTTAGGCTGCCAGCTTCTCCTTTCAGGGTCCCAAGAACTGGATGGGCACCACAGGGCAGAGTAGGAGTCTCTCCAGAGACTCCAGGTGCTGGCAGAGAGAAGTCTTTGCTGTCCCTGAGACTTCAAACAACAGGAGGCAAGCCTAAATCAAGCCCTTGGAGATTTCTTCTCAAGATGGAAGGCACACAAAGTCCAGTCTTTGCCCTCTTACTCTGGCAGAAGCAGCAACTGCAGGATAACTCCACAAAGCACAGTCACAGGCAGGAGAGCTCTTCTTCTACAGCTCTTCAGCTCTTCTCCAGGCAGAGGTTCCTCTTGTTTCCAGAAGTGTTCTAAAGTCTGTGGGTTTGGGTGCCCTTCTTATACCCAATTTCTCCTTTGAAGTAGGCCTACTTCAAAGTAAAGTTGGAGACTGCATTGTGTGAGGTCAGGCACAGCCCTTTCAGGTGTAAGTGACCACTCCTCCCCTCCCTCCTAGCACAGATGGCTCATCAGGAAATGCAGGAAATGCAGACTACACCCCAGCTCCCTTTGTGTCACTGTCTAGTGTGAGGTGCAACCAGCCCACCTGTCAAACTGACCCAGACAGGGAATCCACAAACAGACAGAGTCACAGAAATGGTATAAGCAAGAAAATGCTCATTTTCTAAAAATGGCATTTTCAAGCACACAATCTTAAAATCAACTTTAGTAAAAGATGTATTTTTGAATTGTGAGCTCAGAGACCCCAAACTCCACATGTCCATCTGCTCCCAAAGGGAATCTACACTTTAATCAGATTTAGAGGTAGCCCCCATGTTAACCTATGAGAGGGACAGGCCTTGCAACAGTGAAAAACAAATTTAGCAATATTTCACTGTCAGGACATTTAAAACACATTCTTATGTCCCTCATTACAACCCTGGCGGTCAGTGTAGAAGTGGCGGCATTACCGCCAACAGACCGGTGGAAAAAACAAATGGAATTACAAGCATGGTGGTTATCGGCATGCAAAACCGCCACTTCTACACTTTGACTGCCAAGGTGGTAATGACCGTTGGGCTGGAGACTTTGGCCTCCAGCCCTGCGGCCGTCTCTAGACCACCGGCGGTAACAGGACCCTGCATACCACCATGGACTTTGTGGGGGTTTGTAACACCACAAAATCCATGGTGGTAGGCACTATCAGTACCAGGGAATACGTTCCCTGGTACTGATAGGGGTCTCCCCCTCCCCCCTTCACCTCTCCCAAACCCACGACCCCCCTACCACCCCAAAAAGGTGGCAGGACCCCCTTCCCACCTCTGCCCTCCCATAGAAACATCCACACACACCCCCAACCCCCCTACACGCACGCTCACACAACTCATACACATACACACAGACATACACGCACACATACACACACACAGGCACACAGACATATACGCACACATTTCCCATATACACATATACACACACATTTCCCATATACACAACACACCCCAGCATGCATACACGCACTCACACAACCACTCTACACACTCACACGCACACCCCCATGCATGCACACAACACCCTCCACCCCCTCCCCTAACGGACGATCACCTTACCTTGTCCGGTGATCCTCCGGGAGGGAACGGGATCCATGGGGGCTGCTCTGCCACCAGCACCCCGTCACCAGAACACCACCACGCCGAATCCTGGGACTTGCCTGCTGGCGGCTCTCCATCCGAAAAAGGGCGGAGGGCTGCCAGCAGTCATAATACGCTGGGCGGGAGACCACCTGCACTGGCAGACTTCGGCCAGGCAGAACCTCGGCGGTCTTGAAAAAAGACCGCTGAGGTCCAAATGAGGGCCTATATGTCCTACCTTAAGCATACACTGCACTCTAACTTGGGGGTTCCTAGGGCCTACTTTAGGGGTGTCTGACATGTAAGAAAAGTAAAGGTTTAGGCCTGGCAAGTGGGTACACTTGCCAAGTCGAATTTACAGTTAAAACTGCACACACAGACACTGCGGTGGCAGGTCTGGGACATGATTACAAAGCTACTTATGTGGGTGGCACAACCAATGCTGCAGGGCCACTAGTAGCATTTGATTTACAGGCCCTGGCACCTCTAGTGCACTTTACTAGGGACTTACTAGTAAATCAAATATGCCAATCATAGATAAACCAATCAACCATACAATTTAGACAGACAGCATATGCCCTTTATCACTGGTTAGCAGTGGTAAAGCGCTCAGAGTTCAAAAGCCAACAGCAACAGATCAGAAAAAATAGGAGACAGGAGGCAAAAAGAGTGGGGATGACCCTGCATAAGCAAAACAGTTCAAGAGCCCCAAAGGCTAAAGCACCTGGGAAGGGGGGTGGGGGGCTGAAGTATTAACAAAGGACATCTAGTCCTTCTTGAAAAAATCGAGCAGACAGTACCAGGTCCCCAAGGTCAATAAGGAGAACCAGTCAGGGGGTGGTAGGGAGGAGGGTTCTTCCCCTGTAATTTCCCTATCCCCCCCTGAACATGCTCAGGAGAGGCTATCAGTGCAAATGTAATCCATCTTTGAGTGTCCTAATAGTTTTGCACTGCTTGAGGATTCTTGGAATAGTAATGGTGATTGCAAAACTACCCAAATGGGTGAGGCTAACAACCATGGAGGCAATATGGGGGAAGCCTCTACTAGGGATCAGCTAGCTCACCTGAGTGGAGAAATGGCAAATCTACGAGACTGCATGAACACTCTGGGCAAGATGTTGCACACGAAATTGGACTATACAGCAATTATAACTGAGAAGCTGGGAAGGTCGTCCCCTGTGCTAGACCCTGCAGAGCTACCTGAACCTCAAATCCAACTTACCAACACTCACGACCTTGCAGGGAGTAGGAAGGTGCGCCCAAACATGGTGCCTAGTGGAGCATTTGGGGAACACCACCTGAAGAGGTGACCAGCCTGAGCCGTATTAAGACCAAGTGGCCTCAAGTCAACGGGGAAGGATGGGCAGGCACCAGAGACAACATAGGTTGGCGGGCCCGTGGGAACCAAGAAACAGCAGGAAGATCTTTGCAGCCCAATAACGACGGAAGACAGTATGATCTATACCTGACAAATGTCCCAAAGTTAACCCAGGGTAATACTGAATCTTGAGATTCCCTCATAAATAAAGTATCCCACTGGATCAGGGAAACAAGGGAATGCAGATCGATAATAAACGAAGACAAAAGGCACGCTAAGAGAATTTCAGGAGTAGGGTATAGGACTGAAGCTATCCAATCAAGAACTAGTAGATGGCTTATTATCCCTTGAGGAAAGACCCAGACTTCAAACATTGTCACAAAGAAGGGTGAGATTAAACATCTCTTCAACACAAGGAAACTGCAGAACTAGGGACAACTGTAGAAATCTGCCTCTCCAACATCTACACTGCGCCAACTTAGAAATTATCGGTGACACGTCTGATGTTGACTGACTAAAGGAACAGAAGCCAGCCGCAGCAGACAAGTGTTCCACCAATAATAGCACCCTCACGAGCCATAAACTCACCTGGCCTACAATAAATAGCAAGGAAGGGAAGGAACCAACCTGTCAAGAGCCCTTTGATGTTCACTGGGACCTTACAGGGAGGGAAAATACTACCAACTCACACAAGGAGCTGAAGCAAGGGTTGGGGTTGGGAGGGCATGATGGTGACCTAATAACGTTTTTATCATGGAATGTGGCGGGTCTAAGATCAAAATTAAGTGGTCCAGAATGGTGCAATTTTATAGACCAGCACCATGTCGTTCTGATGCACGAAACCTGGACAACAAAGGTAGTACAGAGAATGGGGTACTGGACCTTCCAGGGGCTGGCTTTTCCCTCTTCATCTTGCCATGCTTCAGGAGGATTGGTAATCTGGTTAAAACAGGACTTATTCTCAAAGATAAAAGAGATCCCTTGTACTAATAGAGATATTCTGGCCGTAGAATTCAACATTAAGAACCAAACAGGTTTACCCATATAGCTATTGTAAATATTTATATCTGACCAGCACCATTAAGTACTCAAACCTCCATGATGAACTATCTTTCGGACTTGCTGATCCAGTTGCCCGGGGGAATGGGCCTAATTTTAGCAGGGGACTGCAACACTCAAATGAGCTGCAATAAAGACCACCCATGACTAAGAAGTCAGCATGCAGAATTCATAGGGAGATCAGGTCCAGTGCAGATAGTGAAACGGAACACTGCAGGAGTGGCAGCCCAGTTAGAGAATTTAATAACTAACGCAGGGCTAAGGCAGGTCAATGGGAATACAAAGTCAGAAACCCTGGGTGTACCTACGTTTAACAATGGTACCTTTGCGAGCCATCTCGATTACATCTTTGTAGACCACTCGCTTTGTTTATCTCTTACTGACAAGGTAGTGATCCTAAGGGCTGATAGTGACCAAACTTTGTGCAGTTTTTACAGCTCCCTTGTTTAGAAGTAACAATGTGGCCATGAGTGATGGGCAATAATACAAAGATGATTAATAATAATAAGAACGTCAGGTGTGCAGCAGTGGCAAATGACGTGAAGGTCCAGGCAGCAATTTATTACAATATTAAAGAGAGCCTGTCTCCCTTGATGTCCACTCACCCTTTATTAGTAAACTTCATGAAGTTGCACTGCTGTTTGATGAACCGATTGAGGCCCCTCTTCATGGTAGCAAGAAGAAGGGGGGCCAGAAGAAGACCACTCAGGTGGTTTACTAGCTCTTGTCGCCAGGTAAAATCTCAGCTGTTGGGAGCACTGCAGACAGGTAATATTTCTGAGATAAGGGCAGTGAGGAACGTCTATAAATAGACACTAAACAAAGCTAAAAAGAGTGGGAGAGTGCCCAATGGGACACCTTATCCAACGCCCTTCGAGAGGGAGATATCAAACTATTCTGGACGATGGTGGCAGATAGGAAGGATCTCCAAAAAGAGCGACCCATCAATACAGCCTGAAAGACGGGTGTCTCACTTTGAAAACCTATATAGAGAAAGGGCTAATAATAAAGCACCTCCATCAACACTATTGGGAAATAGTTCCGCCTTTAGCCCATCTGTCACTAAACCAGGCCTGTTAGACTTTGATTTGGGTACTTTTACCCTGTAGGAAACCACCCTGGCCCTTCAAACACTATGCAGAGGAAAGGCCCCGGGCCCAAATGGCATTCCAGGCAACCTGCATTTGTCGCACCCTGAAGTCTGAGTGGAGGAGGTCTCCCTCTCACATGTCGAGGAGCAACAATAGTCCCAATCTATAAAAAGGGGACAGAGACTCCAAGGTAACTTTAGACCGATAAGTCTAATTGGCAGTAGCCAAAAGGTATTTTGTAAACAGATCTTAGCCAGGTTGCACTCTTGGATTGCTAATCATCAGATTCTTTCAGACTTTCAGGCTGGCTTCAGGAAGGGGGGTCAGTACAGTAGACTAAGTCTCAGATTTAAACTACTATGTTGGAAGTACCTAACGTTAAAAAAAGGGACCATTTGTATGTTGCCTTTATTTGCTCCAAGGGTGGCATTTGACTAGTTCCACAAGAGCTCCAATGGAGCGCTCTGGAATCTTACAGCCTAGATAGTGAACTTCTAAGGGTGATAAAATACCTACATGAGGAAACTTATGCAAAGGTCAGGGAGTTGCAGATGATACTCTATTGATATCAAGAACTCCGATGGGCCTCCAAAGTGAACTAGACTCATTTGCAATATTCTGTGAAAATAGGGGGCTGGAAATCAACCCAGAGAAAACAAAGTTTATGGCCATAAACCCACATAAGGCATTTAGGAGAAAATAACCATTTGGGGTGCACCCATTGAACAGGTTAGCCAATTTGACTATATGGAGATAAGACTGACAGACAACCTCTCATGGTCTGCACAAATTGAGAAGCATTTTGTTTCCCTCCAGCAGTGGACAGTGGTGATCAGAAGGAAAATCAAAAATTGAATGGGAGGGCAAATTTCACCATCTCTTATGGTGTACAAGGGTGCTGCAATCACAGCAACAACCTATGGCGCAGAACTTTGGGGGCATTGTAATTCACAGAGACTGACGCTGGTAGAAAACAGATTCTTACATTCTTTGCTATATTTACCATCTAGCATGCCTCTTATTCCTCTTAGATTTGACTTGGCCGTAAACCAGATCCACAGTGTAATTGCCTTGAGACCACTTATATATTGGGTGCATCCTTGGTCCTCAGAGCATCTGGTCCCTTATCGAGCAGCCGTGTCTGAGTTATTAACACTTGACAGCGTGGTATTAATCCCCTGGTTCCGGCACATTAGAGATCTGCGTTATTGGATTAAACTGGAGGAGATATGGAGGGCTCCCTAGACTATAATAAGAGATGTGATCCCGTGTATAAAGCAATTTTATTGGGAGGTGGTATTAACTCAGAGATTGCGTAGCCAGTCATCAAGTAGCAGAACGGACCAATTTTTAAACCACAAGTGTTCGCCAAAGTTCGGACATTACATGGACAATATACAATCGCCCCAGTCCAAAAATGGTTTTATCAAATTTAGACTGGGAACCTTACCATTGAATTCATTCACCATGGGTTGGAACAAAGGCAGTTGTGTGTCTAGTTTTTGTTACTACTGCCCGACGCAAGTTGAGACTTAGGCCCACTTTGTATTCTTTTCCCCAAGATACTTCATACCAAGGAGAAGGTGGATCATTCCCCTATGAAGGCTCCTTGGTGTAAGGAACGACAGGGAGTCACTTTGCATACTGATAAGTGAACCCAAGTAAAAAGGTTGTGTTTGCAGTAATTAGATATCTCCAATGTGCATGGATTGAGAGATCTACAGGAATTCTGGATTTGGTGGACTGTAATTCTTTTGCTGTGATTCCTGGCCGGAAATTGTGACTACAATAGTGTTTTTGGATAACATCAGCCAGTGACAGACCCACCAGAGAGACTACTTGTGAGGCCCTACCAAGCCATTTAGTGACTTTATGAATTCTGGTTTTAACCATGTTTTTATGTATTGTAAATATGTTTTTAGGAATTACATGTATTTATTTCTGTCTATGCTCATTACTTTTATGGCTTTCCGCTGAAATAAAGCTAAGTTACTATTTCACTATCAGGATGTGTAAAACACACCAGTACATGTTCTACCTTTCAAATACACTGCACCCTGCCCATGGGGCTGCCTTGGGCCTACCTTAGGGGTGACCTAAATGTAGTGAAAGGGAAGGTTCAGGTCTGGCAAGTGGGTGCACTTGCTATGTGCAAATAGCAGTTTAAAACTGCATACATGGACACTGCAGTGGCAGGTCTGAGACATGCTTGCTGAACTACTCATGTGAGTGGCACCATCAGTGCTGAAGGCCTACTAGTTGCATTTGATTTACAGGCCCTGGGCACAAATATGGAACACATTATTAGGGACTTGATAATAAATCAAATATGCCACTCATTGATAAACCCATCACAAATACAATTTAGACAGAGAGCACTTGCACTTTAGCATTGGTTAGCAGTTGTAAGGTGCCCAGAGCCCTGAAGCCAACCAAAATAAATCAGATAAACTATGAGGAAAAAGGCAAAAAGTTCAGGGACACCCTGGAAAAATGGCCAGGCCCAAAAGTAATTATTGACAGTATTTTATAAAGGTGGTCTATTATCATTGCAGATTTAAGTTCGTCCTGCTTAGTGGACCAGCTAGGTAGAACAATTGGTTAGCTTTGTTGTTTATGTTGTACAGTTATATTCTGCATTTCTGCTTTTGCCTATTTAATTAGTTCCCGTTCCCAGTTCTCAAAAAGCAGAGGGGAACTTGATTTCCAGTTTTCAGCAATCAGTCTCTAGAATGTAAGTAACTGGTCTGTCTAGCTAGGTGTTAGACCTGACAGCCTTAGGGTAGTCACCCCTAACTTTTTGCCTGCCTCCCTCCACTTTGTGGACACTGTTTTTGCTGGTTTTTAGACTCTGCGCACTTTACCACTGCTAACCAGTGCTAAAGTGCATATGCTCTCTCCCTTAAAACACGGTAACCTTGAATCATACCTGATTGGACTATTAATTTACTTATAAGTCCCTAGTAAGGTGCACTTTATGTGCATAGGGCTGGTCAATTAAATGCTACTAGTGGGCCATCAGCACTGGTTGTGCCACCCACTTAAGTAGCCCCTTTTCATTGTCTCAGGCCTGCCATTGCAAGGCCTGTGTGTGCAGTTTCACTGCCACCTCGACTTGGCATTTAAAAGTACTTGCAAAGCCTAGAACTCCCCTTTTTCTACATATAAGTCACCCTTAATGTGTGCCCTAGGTAACCCCTAGAGCAGGGTGCTGTGTAGGTAAAAGGCAGGACATGTACCTGTGTAGTTATATGTCCTGGTAGTGTAAAACTCCTCAATTCGTTTTTACACTACTGTGAGGCCTGCTCCCTTCATAGGCTAACATTGGGGCTGCCCTCATACACTGTTGAAGTGGCAGCTGCTGATCTGAAAGGAGCAGGAAGGTCATATTTAGTATGGCCAGAATGGTAATACAAAATCCTGCTGACTGGTGAAGTCGGATTTAATATTACTATTCTAGAAATGCCACTTTTAGAAAGTGAGCATTTCTTTGCACTTAAATCCTTCTGTGCCTTACAATCCACGTCTGGCTGGGCTTGGTTGACAGCTCCTTGTGCATTCTCAGCCTCACTTGCATACATCTGCATTTTGAATGGGTCTTCCTGGGCTGGGAGGGTGGAGGGCCTGCTCTCACACAAAGGACTGCCACACCCCCTACTGGGACCCTGGCAGACAGGATTGAACTGAAAGGGGACCTGGTGCACTTCTTAGCCACTCTTTGAAGTCTCCCCCACTTCAAAGGCACATTTGGGTATAAAACAGGGCCTCTGCCCTACCTCAAGAGACACTTGCTGGAGAAGAAACCTGAACCAGAGACTACATCCTGCCAAGAAGAACTGCCTGGCTGCTCAAAGGACTCACCTGTCTGCTTTCTACAAAGGACTGCTGCCTTGCTGTTGGCCTGCTGCCTTGCTGAACTCTTGTCTGGCTGTGAAAGTGCTCTCCAAGGGCTTGGATTGAGCTTGCCTCCTGTTCCCTGAAGTCTCAGGACCAAAAAGACTTCTCTCTTTCAATTGGACGCTCCGTGCGCCGAAAATTTCGACGCACAGCTTGTTCCGCGGCGAGAAAAACGCCGCACACCGACGCTGATCGACGCAACGCTCTTGGGACGACGGAAAATCCGACGCACGGCTTCGCAAGGACAACGCCGCCCGACCTCTAGAGGAGAAATCGACGCGACGCCTGCCGTGAGATCGGAATTTCGACGCAAAGCCCCGCAGAACGACGAGAAGCCGGAAAACAAGCAGGAAAATCCACGCACAGACCCGGGACATCTGGTAATCCCCGCGATCCACGAAAAGAGACTCTCCGCGCGCCGGAAAACGACGCACGACTTCCCCGCGTGGAAAATAACGACGCAAGTCCGTGTGTGCTGGGGAGAAATCGACGCACACACCCTTTTTCCACGCACCTCTTCTTTTGTGGCCCTCTGAGGAGAATTTTCCACTCCAAACCAGGTACTTGTGCTTGAAAGAGACTTTGTTTATATTCTAAAGACTTAAGTCACTGTATATCACTTTTCAGTGATATCCCTACAATTTCCCATTGCAAACTTTATTCTTTTTGACCTACAATTATCCAGATAAATATTATATATTTTTCTAAACACTGTGTGGTGTATTTTTGTGGTGCTATATGATGGTATTGTATGATTTATTGCACAAATACTTTACACATTGCCTTCTAAGTTAAGCCTGACTGCTCGTGCCAAGCTACCAGAGGGTGGGCACAGGATAATCTTGGATTGTGTGTAACTTACCCTGACTAGAGTGAGGGCTTTTGCTTGGACAGGGGGTAACCTGACTGCCAACCAAAAACCCCATTTCTAACACTAGGGTATTGTTGTTATGCAGTTCTGAGCTATCAAATATATCTACAAAAATTATGAAACCAGCCCTAGTCCAAGTCTGCATTTTGTGTGCTACTTGCCTAAATTCTAGCACACAGCACAAAGTGAGAGACTGAGTATATGCAAGTGTCTATTTAGTTTTTCTCATCACCTTAAGTCAGCACTGCTATTAATCATGGATTTTGGACACTCTTGGCCAATGAAGACATTATCCTAAAGAGCAGGCGTATACCTACCAACATTTCTGGGAGATGACAGGCTTTTATTGAGGGTGTTGTGGCCAACCTTTGAGCAACTCACTGTAACTGGGTAGAAAAAAGTTTTCTACAAAGTGTGCAGCTGTCAGCCATCCTTCTATCCATGGACTTTGAAGTGTGGTTATGACTAATTTATGACTTTGCCTACCCATATCAATTCTTTCCGCATTGTGAGGTAATGAAAGGCAGCGTAGTATATAATTATAAAAGCTTGGGTGTAACATGATCAGAACTGCAGTTGATATTCTCACCATTACAGCAAGAGGAAGCCTGTTCCGGATAGTCACCTATGACCAAATTACCTTTTCCTGATTACTTAACCAGATTATTTTAGATCAGATCCACTCCTTGACAATATAGCTTGATACCTAAGTACCTGACTATGATTTATTCGCATTAAACTTGGAGGGGAGGCAGGACAGTGACAGTAAAATCATGCCTTAATTGGAAGAAGCAAGATTTTCTTTTCAGATATAACTGAACATTAGCAAGGTGTCTAGAGCTTTATTTAACTTCTGCTGAAAATGATGAAAATAAAGTAAAATGTGATCTGCAAATAGGGATGTTGTAGGGTCTGTGGTCCCTAAATGAATACCCAGAGGCATTCCCACTGACCTAACAAATATGCTACTGTTTTCATCACTATACTGAAAAGAAGGAGAGCTAGTAGGCACCATTGGTGTCAGCCCCTTTCTATCATAAAGGGTGCTGAAATTGTTTTCCCAATTTTTCCTTCGGCAATGTGGTTTGTATTTTACAATGTTATCCATTGTTACATTTTTGGGCCAAAGCCCATGACTGATAAAACTTTGAATAGATGTTGCCAATGGAAAGAATCAAAAGCTTTCTCCTTGTCGATCGCGGCAGCAGAGGAAATATTTTCTGTGCCACAAGTTTCCATTACTTGCAACAGGCACCTTATGTTCAGTGCATTCAGTGCATTCTTCCTGTGCAGCATAAACCCAGATGAATGGGGGTAAATTAGGTTGCTATGGAATGCTTACTCCTATTTGCTAAAACCTTTCCCAATACTTTAGAGTCAGAATTTAAAATCAAGTAAGTCTTGGTGTGGTGTAGGAGGATACAGACTTGTTCCTTCTCTACAAGATTGCAGTAAAGACCCTATCTGCTTCCCATCTGAATAATACTGGAGTAACCTAGAGTACTAAGTACCAGTGTATGCCAGGGATAATTGAGATAAGAAGCCATCTCTGCCTGTAGATGTGCCTGTTTTGTCATTGATTGCAAATGTGAGTTTAGCTTAGTTTAGAGTTTTGTCTAGTTCTGGAGTTTGTTTTGGTAGCAATTTCCATAATCTTAGTCTCACATCAGTTGAATTGAAATTCGTATGTAGGGCTGTGTGTATCATATATTACTCTTTTTGAAATTCTGTATTGATCCCTACTTGGGTAATAGTTATCTCTCCCGTTGGTAAGTGCACTGGTGTAATGGGGTGGTGAGGGGGTTCTTTCTCCCAAGCCAAGCTAGAAGCCTCTCCATTTTTTTTGCCTCCCCATGTTGCCTAGCCAGATATTCTCTGCAGAGTTGTTTGTTCTCTATACCAATTCCTTAAGTGTGACCGTTGTGTGTTTGAGATGTTCTCTCATTGCTATTTTGTGTTGTGCCATTATTTCCTCTTTCAGTCTATTTATACCTTTGCTAAGGGTAGTTCTCGCTCAGATACCTGCATACACATAACCCTTAGAAATACTTTAAATGCATCTCTACCTATAGTAACATTATTTGCTACCCCTGTGTTGTTGTGGAAGCACTGTTCTATATGGGCTCTAATTGCTTACATGTGAGTGCCAATAGTGCCTGCAGTAGTAATCTCCAGGTAAGTACATCGGTGTGTCATCTGACCCATTGTAGGCAAATTAATACCATATTCTGATCTGAAAGTGTACACCCCAGATTTTCAACACAGAACACATCATCACACAAATGGCCATCTAGACTATCAAGTCTATTATTGTGTGTAGAACATGTATATGTGAATAATAAATATATACCTGATGCTTTGGATGTAATGCCCAACAGGTGCTAGTAGGTTTCCAGCTTCTAAGCCACATAGTGAGTCATTTAGTATTCCTTGCTACTTGAGTGCCTATTTATTTTGTCCTATCACAAATGAGGTCCTGGACATATTTGAGGTCACCCCGCAGTATAACCAGTGAGTGGGCAAGATCTGCCAGTCGTGGTGTCCAGAAGTCTTCCTGATGTGCACTAGTAGGAGCACAGATGCTGATTATCGCTCTTGGTTGCACACTGGACAGTCATATGTCTACCCTCCAGCTCAAATTGAGAACCTTTTAGTACAAATGGGACCCCTCACATGATCCAAACTAATACCCCTCTTGCATATAATGAATATATTGTCAAACATAATTGTCCACTCCAAAACTTTTGCAATCATAAACCCTCTGTTTTATATGGGTTTCTTACAACAGTCGAAAACATCCTATGACTTTTAATGACATTTCCCACACCCCTGATCATTTCAAGTTAGCATCTTATATTTGGATGGTGTCAGGACTATTAGCTACCCTATGTGTTTCCTACCTATCTGGTGTCCTTAGAATCATCTCCGGTGGATGTGATTGTCCTAAATGGTGTGTTGCATAGTAACTGAGCCTGACCAATTTAATATCATGAGCTTGAATCTCCAAACTAATTAACCAACACTGACCCACACCCCGGACATGGATCCAAAATGTCCAAATTCACCCTAACAAAATTATAACCTTCATATCCTCCTTGCAGGTGTATAGTGATCTATCGTGCAAACTGGAAAGGGCAGTGGGGAGTTGATCATAGGTTGAAAGGACAGCAGGTACCCACGAGTAAACCTACTCATTTTTTGTTTTAACAATATCCATTTGTAAGCATTATTCAACTAGCATTTACCTCTGTGTCTTATAAAACTAGTAGTGTAGGTGCATTATGTTCTCAGGGCAATTCAATCTTCAATCCCCTCTGGTATGACAAGTACAAACTTGTCATGTCATATTGAGGTCACTCACTTACTTAAGTTTTGCTTAATGTTTACAGTAGAACAAAGGCAGTTCTCAGAGTAACCACTGACAGGGAGAGCTCATCTTTTTTCAGAGATTCACTGTATTCCAACAAGGGTCGTGATTGTTCTTCTGAATTAGAAGTTCCTGTGTTAGTTTTTTGTGTTGGACTTGCTAAGTGAACACCTTAGCAATTACTCTATTTGCTTCTCTGTAGCTTGGTCTGCTGTAGGTTAAGTCATGCAATAGTTCCATTATGATGTGTTTGGTTACATCTGGATCTGTGGTGAATTGCTGCCTATTTTTCTGCCCCGTCAAGGGCCTCCAAAGGGTTAGTGAAAAAATGAGCCTTAATACTGTCCAGTATCTTCAGTTTTGTTAGGCACATTAATGTTTAATATAAATCTGGTGCCTTGAGAGTGCATTTGAACTCAAGGATTTTGTTTCTTTACTGTTAAACTGCTGCTGTGAAGTCTGGAAACATTGTTTTTTCGTTTCCAATTCCTCTGTTGATGGCAGATTTTTATTGGAAATTTGCAATTAGGGGTCTCTTTCCCTAAAGCGAAATAAGCATGTCACAACTGCTCTTTGTGGATTCCTTGGTATAGGTGGTCCTGTCTGAATCCAGTGGGCCCTTTCATCAAAGAACTTTGACAAACGTGCCAGTGCTACTTTTGTGATGAACCAGTGTTCAAGGAAGAATTGCATACTTGGGCTCTCTGGGCTCCCCATGGCTTCATGCCACCCACCTCATTGTGATTTGGTCCTCTGTGGTCTCAAGTACCATCAACTGCGTAGCCCTGATGTCCAACACAGCCACTGCTGGAGCCTGCACCGCCAACCTCCCAATTTCCGGTGTCTCAGTCAATGACAAGGTCCAACCAGATTTTCCCAGGGTGAGCCATTCAAAATGTTCAGGGGGGTCACTGCACTGCAGCTCAGGCATTCTCTGGTACTTTGTGGGTCACACAGACGCAGGAGGAGCCTGCACATATTAAACCCACTTTGTCTTCAGCCCTGCAGTTTTAGTTTGTCTGCAGCATCCCTTTAGAAGGAACCAACCTCAGACAAGAAATGTCATTTTAAAAGTGGCAAGATGCTGCACTGCTACTACAGCCCCTCAGTCACTGTCACCAAGCTGGCCCACAACCGCTCATCAGTGATGGTCATTGGGGCTGCTCCTTCAGTAAAATGTTTCAAGGAGCATGTTCCAGATTCAGCTGCCAAACTACAGTTTCACGAGCCATGTATTCCTCTTTTGTTTTGAGCTCATAAATGGGCTTCCCAAGGCCATAGTGGCACCATGGTTTCTCCAGAGCCAGCAGTCTTTCTCTCCACTACGGGTCAGGTCGACCACTACATCAGCTTAACAGTGACACAGTTCACAAAAAGAGTCAGTGTGTCTAGTGGATTATGCAGCATTATGTTGGGTTTACTAAGAAATTAATATAGATATCAGCCCCACTTATGGGTAAACTATTTGCTCAGGAAGGATCATTTGTTCCTGGAGGTCTCGGTAGTTTGGTGATCTTTATTGGCTGGAGGCTAGGCCCCAGTAATGGCAGTTTTGTTGACTTTAACACTGCCAGAAAATTTCTGCTGATCACCACATAGCAGACAAATATCAGTCACCATTGTACCAATGTTATTCTCAAGGATCTCTTGAGTGCCATTGATTAAGTTTAGGATGATGTCTTACTTATTTTGATGTATGCTGATGTTTTTAGTTTAGTTTTGTAGTAGGGCAGTTGGAGATTTGGGCTGGGTGTATGAGTGCAGCTGCACATCTTAATTTTGTGATTTGAATCTACCCTTTTTTAAGTTTGGGACTGTCTCATTAGCAGCTGCCTCACTAGAGACCAGCTATGAGATATTCACAGGAAGACAGTATCATATATGACAGCCAATTCCCCTGGCATTAAGGGAGAATTCACTGTCCCTCTCCATCACTTAGTGGCAAACCTGTGAATCTTTGTCAAAGTCCTCTTAAGTTAGTGGTGACCTCCAAATGTGTCATTTTTGTCTCAAGGCAGTTGGTAATGTTAAGGAGAGTGCAAATTATTAGTGTGTCCCCTGCAGTGCAGCCCAATGGGACAGCACCCCCAGTTCCCCCTGGCTTCATGCCACCCACCTCATTGCATTTAGATCCTCTGTGGTCGCAAGTATTACCAACTGGGTAGCCCGATGTCCAGCACAGCCACTACTGGAGCCTGCACTGCCAACATTAGGTGTCTCAGTCACTGAGAAGGTCCAGCCAGATTTTCCCAGGGTGAGCCACCCAGGATTGTCCAGGGGTCCCTGCACTGCAGCTCATCCATATTCCGGTACTTTGAGGGCTACACAGTTGCAGGGGTAGACTGCACATATTAGACCCACTTAATCTTCAGCCCTGCAGTTTCGGTTGATCTGCAGCATCCCTCTAGAGAGAACTAACCTTTGGCAACTTACTTCACTTCAAAAGCAGCAAGATGCTGCACTGCCATTACAGCCCCTCAGTCACTGATTTCCGGGGACACCATCTAGGTCACCAAGGTGGCCCACAACCGGTCATCTGCGATGATCATTGGAGTTGCTTGTTGAGTAGAGTGTTTTAGAGGGCATGCTCCAGGGTCAGCTGCACCACTGTAGTTTCATGAGCTATGTATTCCTCTTTTGTTGGGAGCTTATAAATGGGCTGTCGAAAGGCCACAGTGCCACCATTGGCTTCAGGTCGGGTCAGGTCGACCACCACAGTGGCTTAACAGTGACACAGGTTACAAAATGAGGCAGTGCATCTAGTGCATTATGCATGGTTATGTTGAGTTTACTGCGGAGTCAATACAGATATTAACCCCACTTATGGGATGGGACGGTAAATGATTTGCAAAGTAATTCTTGAAGCATTCAAAGTGGATCACCCTATGTTATATTTTAAACTAATGACATTGGGAATGCATGAAGGCCTAATGAAAATTTGCATATTAATTATTTTGTCAGGGTTGCAATTGGTTTAAAACTTGTATTTAGCACCAAGGTACCATCCTACCATGGTTTACAATAGAGGTGCATCCTTACCCCCTTTTTTCTGTGGCTGATTTGCCTTCTTAGTAATGTAAGACACAATTATTTTACCCCACGCTGTGTGGTTATCCCCTGACACTAATCATTGATACCAATGATAAGCTTAAACTCTCCTGTTAGACTTGACAGCCTTAGGGTGGTCACCCCTAACTTTTTTTTGCCTACCTCCCTCCACTTTTTGAACAGTGTTTTTGCTGGTTTTAGGACTAACCAGTGCTAAAGTGCATATGCTCTCTCCCTTAAACCATGATGACATTGGATCATGCCCAATTGGCTTATTTAATTTACTTATAGGTCCCTAGTAAAGTGCACTATATGTGCCCAGGGCCTGCAGATTAAATGCTACTAGTGGGCCTGCAGCACTGATTGTGCCACCCACTTAAGTAGCCCCTTAACCATATCTCAGGCCTTCCATTGCAGGGCCTGTGTGTGCAGTTTCACTGCCAAATTCGACTTGGCATTTAAAAGTACTTGCCAAGCCTAAAACCCCTCATTTGCTACATATAGGTCACCCCAAAGGTGGGCCCCAGGTAACCCATAGGTGCAGGGTTGTGTGCAGGCAAAAGGCAGGCCATGTACCTGTGTAGTTTACATGTCCTGGTAGTGTAAAACTCCTAAATTCGTTTTACACTGCTTTGAGGCCTGCTCCTTTCATAGGCTAACATTAGGGGTACCCCCATCTACTGTTTGAGTGGTAGCTCCTGATCTGAAATGAGTAACAAGGTCATATTTAGTAAGCCACAATGTTAATACAAAATCCTACTGACTGGTGAAGTTGGGTTTAACATTACTATTTTGGAAATGGCACTTTTAGAAAGTTTGCATTTCTCTGCACTTAAATCATTCTGTGCCTTACAATCCACGTCTGGCTAGGTTCAGGGACAGCTCCCTTGTGCATTCACTCAGACAACCCCAAACACAGGATGCTCAGCCACACTTGCATACATCTGCATATTGAAAGGGTCTTCCTAGGCTGGGAGGGTGGAGGGCCGGCCTGACACTTACATGTCAAAGGACAGTAGCCTGCCCTCACACAAAGGATTGCCAAACCTCCTACTGGGACCCTGACAGACAGGAGAGAACTGAAAGGGGACCTTGTGCACTTCTAAGCCACTCTATGAAGTCTCCCCCACTTCAAAGGCACATTTGGGTATTTAAACAGGGTCTCTGCCCCTACCAACTCAGACACTTCCGGGAGAAGAACCTGAAACAGAACCTGCCAAGAAGAACTGCCTGGCTGCCAAAAGGACTCATGTGACTGCTTTTCTAAGAAGGACTGCTGTCTTGTCGTTGCTCTGCTGCCTTGCTGCTCTCTGGCTGTGCTGAGAAGTGTTCCCAAGGGCTTGTTCCCTGAAGTCTCAGGACCAAAAAGACTTCATTCCTGCAAGAAGAACTCCCTGTGTGGCAGAAATCAATGCACAGCCTACGGAAAACGACGCACGGCCTGCATCACTGTTAAAAATTCACTGCACGCTGAACTGGAAGGATGCAGCCCAACTTTGCAAGGAGAAGATTGACGCAGCACCAGCTTAGCGACTGGAAATTCGACGCATGGCCCACTGGATCGACGCGGTGCCTGCTGTACGGTAGAAATTTCCACGCAACACCCAACGGATCGATGCAGCCCCCGTGACCTCATCTTGCAAGCGCCAGATTTCAAAGCATCATCCCCGGGGCATCCGAAAACCCCGCAACTCAAAGAGGATCCAAGTTCGCATGCCAGAAATCAAACCAAAGCCTTTCCTGCGTGGAAAATAAACGACGCATCATGGGGTGCGGCCCGAGAAATCGATGCACACATCCCTGTTTTCCACTCATCTCCTCCTCTGTGGTTCCTTGCGGAGATTTTGAATGCAAACCATGTACTTTGTGACTGCAAGAGACATTTGTTGCTTTTAAGAGACTAAAAGACACTTAATACAATTTTTACAGTGATATTTCAAAATATACTTATGGCATCTTAATCGTTTTGGCCTGCATCTTATCAGATACAATATTATATATTTTTCTAAACCCTGTGTGGTGTATTTTTGTGGTTTACTGTGTTATTGCATGATTTATTGCACAAATGCTTTACGCATTGCCTTCTAGGTTAAGCCTGACTGCTCAGTGCCAATTTACCAGAGGGTGGGCACAGGATAGTTTGGATTGTGTGTGACTTACCCTGACTAGAGTCAGGGTCCTGGCTTGGACATGGGGTAACCTGACTGCCAGCCAAAGACCCCATTTCTAACATCTCCTATATGGATTGCTTTCTGTATTTCACCAATGTGGCTGTAAACCACATACTGACTAAAAATGTGCTGCTCCACTTAGTATGAATTTTGCTTGGTTTCTGCTGAATACTGAGTAAGGGTGCACACTCCAATGTTCCTCCTATTTCTACACCACATCTTATTGAGGGTGGCTTGTAGGAAAAATGGCCTACTTATTAATTGCTGATTCACACACTGCACTGTTCACGGAGTTTACACTTTTGAGTAAGCCTATTATTTTTCGGTATTACAAACAGCACGTTTGTAGTAACTTACAGTTTTGTAGTAATGTACACATTTGTAGTGAGTCCAGCACTACAATGTAAATGTTTTTTTAATCCTAAATAGTGTTACATTTTTTATACTTAAATAACAAATCAGTACTTTTTTTTAATATATGTGTTAACTTGTTTTTTGATATTCTTAACTATTATACATATTTTAGATTACCTACCACCATTATTTTCTATGGGAGAATGTTGGATTGCTAGTGGTTGGTCATGCAATTTGAGAATACTGGCAGGTAGTAAACTTACTCAAATGTGTAAACTTTCTCAAAAGATAAGTTACCTTTGTGATTTAGGCCCAACATGTTCATCCTAATAAATGCCTTTGCTAGGACTGCTGTTTTCTTACCATCTCCTGGAATGCAATATATGTTAACGTTTCTGATGCTTCTAATGAAAGCATTGTGTCTGTCAAATGTTGCTACTAGTGAGTCATTCAGCATTGGGTTCTGGGTTCTGCCACCACTGAAAACAGGTGGTATGCAACATGCTGACAATATTGTAATGTTTCACCTCACTGCTGTTTGACTTCTGAGGCAATTTGATGGTTCCAACAATCATATACTTGTGCACAAAATAAATGAAAATTAATAATACTCAGACACAGGAAAGACTTGTAAATATATAGAGGCACTGACAAAATAAACAATAGGTACTGTAAGACAATATTTATATTTAGGTATCTTGATTGCGTGGAACTTTTTGTATACTTAAGTGTGTGTCAGACTTGGCATCCTTGGCGTGGTCTCCCCTAATGTTTTGCCTCTGCTTCCCAGGTTGTTTCTGTGTGCTGGACTCTGTTTTTGCTGTTTTGTTTGCTTTCAGCACTTTACCACTACTGAAAAGTGCTAAAGTGTAAGAATTCCCTGTATAAATTACAAGTGTAAATTGGCTTATCCATGATTGGCATTTTTGATTTACTAGCAAGTCCTTAGTAAAGTGCACTAGAGGTGCCCAGGACCTGTAAATCGAATGCTACTAGTGGGTCTGCAGCACTGCTTGTGCCACCCACACTATCAGCCTGTAAACATGGCTCAGACCTGCTACAGCAGTGTTTGAGTGCAGTTCTAAACTTCCAATTAGACTTGGCAAGTGTACCCACTTCCCAGGCCTAAACCGTTCCTTTTTTACACATGTAAGGCAACCCTAAGGTAAGCCCTAGGCCAGGTTGCAGTGTATGCTGAAGGTGGGACATGTACTGATGTTTGTTACATGTTCTAACAGTGAAATATTGCCAAATTCGTTTTTCAAAGTTGCAAGGCCTATCTATCTCATAGGTTAACAGGGGCGCTGCCTTTAAATATTATTAAAGTGCAGGTTCCCTTTTGGAGCAGATGGAAATATGGAGTTTAAGGTTTCTGAACTCACAATATAAAAATACACCGTTTGGTAAAGGTTGTTTTTAGATTGTGTGTTTGAAAATGCCACTTGTAGAAAGGAGGCATTTTCTTGATTAAACCATTCTGTGACTCTGCCTGTTTGTGGATTCCATGTCTGGGTCAGTTTGACAGTTGAGCTGGTTGCACCTTTTCCCTAGACAGTGACACAAAGGGAGCTGGGGTGTAGTCTACATATCCTAATGAGCCATCTGGGCTGGAGGGGAGGAGTGGTCACTTACAACTGAAAGGGCTGTGCCTGCTCTCACACAATGCAGTCTCCAAACCCCTGGTGTGTGTCTGGGGCCTGGCCTGGGCAAGGCAGGATCTTGTGATCAACAGAGACTTCCCTTTGAAGTAGGCCTACTTCAAAGTCAGAAAGGGGTATAAGTCGTGGACCCAAAAACCCTTGAAAATAAAATTACTTCTGGAACCAAGAGGAACCCCTGGCAAGGAGAAGAGCTGGAGAGCTAGAGGAGGAGCTCTTTGCTCTTTGCCTGTGTCTGTGCTTTGCTAGGTTGGCCTGCAGTAGCTGCTTCTGCCTGAGAGAGGACAAAGACTGACTTTTGTGTGAATTCCCACCGGTGAAGAATCTCCAAGGACTTTAACTGACCTTGCCTCCTATTGTCAGGGACCTCAATGACTTCTCTCTGCCAGCACCTGAACTCTCTGCTGAGAGTACTGCCCTGCCAAGTGGTGCCCTAACCTGTCTCTGAGCCCTTGAAAGGTGAAGCTGGTGGAAAAGAAAAGAAATCCATGCAAACACCGCTGTGCGGGAAAATGTTCGACGCACCACCTGCAAAGCAGCTGATGAATGATGCGCCACCAGCCTTGCGGCTGGGAGTCTGACACATCACGGCTGGACAAATGATGCGCAACCCCCGCTAGGGGCTGCTGTTAATGATGTAAGCCCCACGCAGTGCGGTTTCCTGACCCCGTGTGACCGGATTTCAACATAACATCGCTGGGTAGGAAAAATCAACACAGACCCTGCCCAGACATGAGATGCCCATCTGGGAATCAATGCATTGCTCTCTTGCGGGAGAGAAGAAACGATGCATGCCGACCCAACCGGAGAAGGAACGATGCATGTTCTCACTTGGGAGTGGGAAATTGACACATCACTGACCTTTTTCGACGCACGCTTGCCTGTGCAGCTTTATTTTTTACGCTAACCAGATACTTTGTGTAACAACAGCATTCACAATGTTTTCTAAGGATTAAGACTCTTATTATTTTTCAAATTCATATCTTGACTTATGTATGTTGGATTTTTGTTGTTCTGGTCCTGTTTAATATAGGTAAATATTAACTATTTTTCTGAACTGCTATGGTGTCCATTTTGTAGTGTTTCACTGTATTACTGTGTGTGTTGGTACAAATACTTTCTACATTGTTTCTAAAGTTAAGCCTGCCTGCTCGTGCCAAGCTGCCAAGGGGGTGAGTGGGGGTTCACTGAAGGTGATTCTCCTTTACCCTGACTAGAGTGAGGGTCCTTGCTTGAACAGGGGGTAACCTGACTGTCAACCAAAGACCCCATTTTTAACAGCTTCCATTTTACTTCCTTGAGGTGCCACAAGCTGCTATAGAGAAGGTAACATTACTGGGCACCAAAGATTAGAAGCAGGCCCAGTAAAGCCTCAATCAGTACTTTTCCCAGGCACCCTGTGATACTCCTAATGATCAACCTAATGTTGCACCTTCTGGACAGAGTACTCTTGTACTAGCAATAACTAAAAAAACTAATTTTTAATAGTGGAAAAACTTTCTCACTGTCACATTCAGTGATCATGTAGCAAACTATCGGAAATTAAGGTGCTCTCCTTGACACTATTATTATGCAATACTTCTAAAAAGTGCCTGCTTTCTTAAACAGTGATGTATTGGTTATTTCGCTATAGAACACTATTTTGACATTTGTAGCCACATACAATGAAAGACAATGGAAGACGATCTGACCTCAGTTTGCACTTTAAACTTATTTTTTGTGTCTTCTTTTCTCATACAGCCAAAACACCAGTCTAAAGGCCCTCCTCTGACCTCTTTATTGCTGGCCAGACCTTACTGTGGCTTTGCACTGCACGTTTAACAGATTAGAGCTGAGGCTGAGATTACCTGCACAGTTTAAAAAGCATGTTTCAGTATTTTAAGGAATGTTCTTCATGTGCATAGTGATATTCTACTCACATTAATTAATATAATAACCAATAGTGCCAATCACCCAGTGTAGAACATAATTACTCTTATCCTGGAGCTTGCATATTACACACATCTTCACTAGAATCTTATCTTACAGAGTACCCTCTATCTATAAGCAATTTCAAACCATCCCTCAGCAGAAGTAAATATCTGTGGCTCCATCAGAAAAAAAAAACAATGACAAGTCTCCATAGTCCCAGCTCTACTAGAACTTCTCTCCAGCATGCAGTCTGTACAGGCACTTCAAATGTACACGTATATATTGTGCGTGGTGTGTGTCTGCCAACTGAGTGTATCCACTATATATGATGTATATATCTAGTGGTCAAAGTGCATTAAAAAAAGTATAGGAACTGTGATGTAGCAAGCAAATAGGTGGGGTCAATGAGCATGGAGGTGGGGTCAAAGGTGTGGCTAAAAAATTAAATATACTGTAAGTATTTTTTCGTCTTTCACCATCAAAAAGCTACGTGTAAAATACCATTCAGCTTAATAGAAAAATTAAAGTTAAAAAGTTGCTACTCCTCTATTTGTTAATACGCTGCAGAAGTCTGAGTGTAACCGGAGTGTAACCGGAGGACCACAGTATCTTGGTTGGTGCAGTGGAGGATAGTGATATGTAAGTCATTCTTTTAAACTTGCATTACACATAGTATAATATACACTGCTACAAAATGGACAAAAAGGGTTAAGATTAAATGGTACTGCCAAAATATAGACGTTGGAAGTACCCAGACTGAACACAATGTAATTTTTTGGACATTGTAGTCCTTAGAACACCTCGTCTGGTCTTATGGGGTAGTAAACTCTATGTAAATACAATTTCAATTAAAAGCATGCACTTTACACAGCTCAGTCGTTAATTATTTTCACTACCACTGAAAAATAAATATTTTGTCATCCACAAAGCTTTGAGTGATTTGATCAATTAAAGCCAGTACCAGCTCCCAAGTGTCCTTTACATTTTCAGATTACCCTATACATGTTCAGATTAACTCATTGCACACACTTGCATTTCTTTTAGGGATGCAGGCACCCCAGCCGAAGGGTTTGTTTAGCTGTCTGTCAGCTTCGGTTTCACAGCCCAGGAGCTTCATTGCATGACGTTTCAGTGGAAGCATTCAAAATATAGGAATTTTTAAAAGAAGTAAGGGAAAAGCTTCTTAAAAATCAGAATAGTAGGGGCACATCGTGGCCCTTCCATCCTACCCACTTCGACCACTGTATATAGTAGTGTATATGTATGTGATTGTGTAGCACTCATACACTGTGGGGCTCGGGAAAAGTAGAGGTGCACTGTGGTAGGCAGGTACAGAGCGGTCTCAGTAGTGCAAGAACAGTGTGGACTGCAAATTGCAGGTGTAGTGTTTGAGTACTTCAAACCACATGCTAAGTTATGTGGACACAAAATGGTCTGTGTTGTACAGTAGGTGCTGTGTGGTTGCTGCAATATAGAAACAGCATGGTGTGGGTGGTACAGGCACGGTGCTCTATGTGGTGGATATGCACTGAACCCTGTGAAGCACAGGCAGAGGGTGATCTATGGTCTTTTAGGGGGATAGCCCTATAGGGCAATGTAGGCCTGGTGTGATCTATGCTGTCTTGTAGCCAGAGTATGGTTTGAGTGGTGTTGGCACAGTCTGTTGTGATTAGTATATGTGCAGTGTGGTTATAGCTGTGTAGATGCAGCTTGAAGTTGGGTAGTGTAATATCTGTTTTGTAGATGCTGTGGTATCTGTGTTACGGGTACAGTAAGGTCTGGGTAAGCCTACAGGTGCCCTGGATTGTGTAAAGCAGTGTGATGAGGATGATGTTGGTGAACTATTGTGATGTAGGTGCTGGCTGTTCTATGTGTTGTGTGAACAGTGGATCTAGGAGGAGTACAAAGAGTGTGTTCCAGGTGGTTTGTAGTGTGGTGACGCAAGGTGGGGTAAGTAGAGTGCTGTTTGGGTGAAGTTGGCGAAGGTTGCACTAGGTAGTTTAGTTATAATGTGTATACTATATTGCATACCTTTGAGCATTTTTGGGTGATCTGTGTTGTTGTTTGGTATTAGGGTCATGATGGATTTGGTACACAGTCATCAGTGCAGTAAGGTGTAGGCAGGGCTACTTGAATGACATGATGCTGCAGCTTTTACCCCATGTATATTTTTGAATATGTCCCACATGCCACATAATCCACCAGATCCTGCCTCATCTACAATGTGTTTCTAGCACAAACAGATCCAATGATATTTAATAAACTGTGCTTAGGATGCAACACTGTGCTTGGCCACTAGAAACATTAACTGGGAACGTTTAAGCTGTTGATAACTGTATTTATGCATTTAAAGGGAGGGCAATTTTCCAAGATTGTATTGGCTTCCTCAAATGTTGGAATGGGGCATAGGCTTTTGTGTGCCACAAGAAAAAACTTAGAATCTCAAATGCAATTCAAACACAGTGGAAAGAATGATACCCTTTTGCTATGAAATTATCTTGTTTCACTATTCACACAAATATATGGTTATATCACATTGTTCCCAAAACAGAAATCTTTAAATAAGGCACTCGGATATCAGAAGAATGCTAATCATGTTGCAGCGTTAATGGTTAAAGGACTTGAATTCTAAAACGCTTTTCTTAGCCTACAAAATAAATATGAAATGTAATACACTGTTTTGTGGGGCATACTCTCAACCTTTGACTGTTTGGGTGGCTATGCACTTCTGTGCTCCGCAAGATCTTCCGCTGGATCCCCGCCAACACTAGAAAAACCGTGACCCACGCCCTCGTCACGCGCCGCCTGGACTACGGCAACACCCTCTATGCCGGGACCACAGCCAAACTCCAAAATCGCCTGCAACGCATTCAAAACGCACCGGCACGCCTCATCCTCGACATACCCCACAACAGCCACATCTCCGCACACCTGAGACACCTGCATTGGCTCCCAGTCAGCAAAAGGATCACCTTTCGACTTCTCACCCACGCACACAAAGCCCTCCACAACAAGGGACTGGAATACCTCAACCAACGCCTCAGCTTCTACGTCCCCACCCGCCTCCTCCGTTCCTCTGGTCTCGCACTCGCTGCCGTCCCTCGCATCCGCCACTCCACGGCGGGTGGGAGATCTTTCTCCTTCCTGGCGGCCAAGACCTGGAACTCCCTCCCCACCAGCCTCAGGACCACCCAGGACCACTCCGCTTTCCGGAGACTCCTAAAAACCTGGCTATTCGAGCAGCAGTAACCCCCCCCTTCCCCTAGCGCCTTGAGACCTGCACGGGTGAGCAGCGCGCTTTTAAATGTTAATGATGATGATGATGATGTGCTAGACGTTTTAATGGTTGCAGAGACCTTTTACAAACACTGGAGGGACACTTTTGCCTCATGCCCATGACCTGACCTGTATATATACACACAAGATTAATTATGGTGTAGGGGAGTGGCTCCCATAATTGCTAGAACCAGAACTCACTTTTTAGAACAACAAACTTTTGCAACCCACCTTCCTTTAATGGACCTGATGAGGGGCTATTTTTGAATGTAACTAAAGCATCATGTGATAGCGCACTGTCATTTATGGACAGCACATTTTCCACTGAAATTGGCACTAATTTTGCAAATATATACAATTTAACTGATAAAAATACAGCACATAAATGTCAGCAAATCAGATTTCTGTGAATATTTATCATTTGTGCATAACCAAGTATAGTGTCTTGTTTTGTTTTGATCCTATTAAAATCTCTATTTCCAACATACTTTAGAATTACAAAAACCTGTGATCTAGTTTTCCTTTAATTTCCGAATCTAGTGTAATTACAGGTATTTACATCTTGTGTGTTGCAAAAAAAATGAATTCCTACCTTTCATACTCCCTATGTTGCAGCATGATTGTTGCATAATTCACTTTAAATAACTCTTGTCACTTTGCAGGAAGAGAAAGAAAAGTAAAAATCAAACCCATGTGAAAACACTAAGCAAAATGTGTCCGAACACATAGCCTGACATTAGACTTCTGTCATTAAAGCAGGCAAATGTGACATGAAGAGGACGGAATTTAAGGCATCTTTATTTGTTGCTTGGGCTTTCCCGAACCACCAAAATATGGTTTGCGACCCACCGTTGGTGAGCCACACACAGTGTGAGAAACAATAATTCAGGGAATTCAAACACGAAACCCTCTGAAAATCGTCATCCAGGGCCTGCAATGCACACTATAATTCATGACACCCACACTCTGTGCTCTTGATAGCCTTTTTTCCTATACCACTAGCAAAATGGTGTATTGAGCATGACAGGCGGTGTGAGTATTGGCGTGCATTGTGTTCACTGCAAACCTTAGCTTGCAAACCTCAGGGTATTTTCATGTGTGCATTCTCTGAGCCTTAACTAACCTTCAATTGTATTTCTTTAATTGAATGTATTTTCTTTTTTTTTTAAGGAGACGCTGCACTCAAATTGCTGGTGCGGCCAGCCCCAGCTGCTTATTGCCTTTGGCCGTGCCCAACAGGAGTTGAGCACTGAGCTTAGGACAGGATCTACACCCACACCACTGGGGTTCTTGACCCATATATTTTTGCATTAAATATTTTCCCAGATCTTTGATTATATATTTTGTAAAATAATGGAATACAGGACCTTAGATGACCATGCTAAGCGGTGCAATGCTATCCATGGGTACCTACGTTTTAAGCAAATCAAAGATTGCGTTTTCAATGGAAAGCGTGGCTTAACTATAGCTGCATAACCTTTTACTTTAAGTTAGCTTTTTTACTTCTGGGTGCAACGCTGCATAGGCTACGTACAAATGATTTCACTCTATGAAGTAGAATGAGAAATAACATGGTGTTTTTGTGCTTCTGAGCAAGACATGGGCCTTGTAGTGAGCAGAAACACGAGCAACTGCCTGGGAAATAGGAATTGTTCTTTTAAACCACACTCTTGTTTGCTTTCCTTCATGCACACTGAACATACCGAACTATGCACAAGAAAAAAGCCCTAGGATGGGTCCCAAGCACGAACGGATTAATGCACAAACATTAGTTCACACTAGTATTCACCACTGGAGGGTCAAAATGTGCACTCTGGTGAGAATAACGCCCTAGGGAAATACTCATCCTCGCAGTATCAGTTCCTTCCGGGGGTGGAAGAAGTTGAATTCTGACCTGGTTTTCCTGGCACATTAATAATGAGAGCCAGAACCATTAGCTGTGAATAACATTTTGAAAAGATTCTTCGGATTAAGGACAGTTTATTTCTTAAGAAACGTGTATTTTATAGCATTGCAGTGCCTTTTTTTTATCAAAGTGTGTTAAAATGCAAATAAAATGACCAGATTATAATGCCCCAGAATGTGCTGCATAATTTGTCTTCAATCACATTAAACAAACTGCACAATTTGACTTTCCTTGCTGCATTATTTGTTTTTTTCTTGCCAGTCAACCCTGCAGCAAGTTTTGGTCCTGGGCTGCCACATATATCCTTCAACCCTGGATGTAGGCGCAATATGGTCCCTGTGGTGTAAGTATAAAGTGTAATTTCTGTAAATAAACAAATACATTCTCTGCAAAATCAGTTTTCTATCTTAAACACATGGACATACTGTATATTGTTATAGTAACTTCTTTCATTCAGTACTGATGTGTTGACTGCTAGTTTGTTTTCAAGTATTAAGCAAGAACATACTTCCATTGTTCGAGAGTGAAATTAGATATGAGTACCAAGGGTATTTTCCAACAACATCCTGAAGGTTATCACCTGCACTCCCCTGAAAACGTGGCTAAGCATCTCGAGAGCCACACATTCTTCTTCAGGCAAAATCCAGACTGTGATGAAAAATAAAGAAGCCCTGAAAACATGTACAAATCAATACACCCAGCTCCACTTCTTTTAAAATTCTTGGGCCTGTTTCCTCTGAAACCAGGCTTTCCTTTGTTGGTTTTTCTCAATCCTCTTGGGCTATTGTATCAGAAACAGTTTGGTTTCTGCAAGCAAGAGCAGTGCTGGTAATTGCTTACCTGACTCACAGGCAAATGTCTTTGACGTCTCGTCATGAAAGATAATTGCCACTGCATGCTTCTTTGTCTCTCGAGGCAGTCTGGTTATGTTTTTGATGTTGTGCAGTTCAGTTACCTTGGAAAGAAAAAATACAGTTGTTCTATTTTTATTGTGCATAAAATATTACTTGACCGCTTACACATATGAATGCCAGACACATATCGGCTGAGCGTGAGCGCAGTTCTGGTTTCCTTTCAGATAACATTTAAATCCAGGATTCATATACCGGACACTTTTGACTGCAATTAACTAGAGGATTGTGAAGCTGATGTAAAGTGCTGTGTATTTCGTTTACTCTTCCCATTTCTAACTTCACATTAACTCATGGAACTCTGCAGTCATCAAGACCGGGCAGGCCTTTTTCTTAAATCACAAGGTATTTCTCCTGTGGGCTAGGTTCCTTATAGACCGGTTTGAAAGCCCAGGGCAACTCCTGGTGTCTCTGTCACTTTTCCCAGCTCTAGGAGCTTTATTGCAGGAGGGACAAATGGCTTCAAGAGAGGGAGAAGGAGAGGGAGGAGAACGTGGAGAGAAAAGGATCAGACAGGGAGAAGAGAGAGGAGAGAACAGAGAATGGATAGATGGAAAGAGAGAGACTGTGCAAGAAGGCAAAGGGAACGGGACTGGGTTGGAAATTTTTTCAAGGGGTGCTTTTTGTTCTCTAGTCCAGTCCTGGCAATATTTTCAACAACAGTTGTCATTTCAGCTGTAATTCTCCTTCAAAAGCTTGTACGAATTATCGTCATGAGCATTCCTGGCATTACCCATGACGAAGCTCACATCGCGCAGCCTCGTGAGAAACACATTATCATTTTCATGTCATTTTTGCACATTCCAACGTGTCTTGCCAAATTTGCTTCTGCTATGGATTTTCTTCCATTAAGTGAATGATTGAGAACACCTCCTCTGGGAGACTGTGCCCTAAAAATAATAATTGTTCGTTCTGTTGTGTGTACCCTGACACTCCTGTTCTTTGGCTCATTGGCCATTCAGACTCTAAAACGTGTGGAACTAACTGCTGCTATCTCTCCGTTTCCATTTGAATTTCTTGTTTTCTCACATTCAGCCTCACTATGTCATTCCGTGCGTCAAGATGCACATGGTAGTACCTCAACAAAAATTGCTCTGAAATAGCCTGCAGCAACACTGAACCTGGAGGCTCCCAAGTTAAAGAAAGAAATGGATGCGTGGCCTCTATTTGTGCTGCAATTGTACTTGTAATTGTATTTATATAGCGCTTATTACCCCTGACTAGGTGTCAAAACGCTTTTTGGCGAGTAGCACTCTACTCCGGAACCCAAAAGGATTAGTCTTGGATTAGTATAGGGAAATATGAGTACAGTATTAATATTAGTATGCGTAGTAGGTTAGAATAGAATAATGGAGAGGCAGAGGAGGGAAGGATCTAGAAGTGGTAATTGGGGGTTTAGAGTTATAGATGAGGCTTGAGATGAGTAAAGGGGGGATGGAGGAGGGAGGAGTCTGTGGTAAGGGGCTAAGGACATCATAGTAGCAGAAGGGGTTTTGGATGAGTCAAAAGTGAGATAAGTGAGGGAGAATTTAGTAGGGTTGTTTGGGAGATCTTAGTAGTAAACTGAGGATCGGGGTGAGCAAGGAGTGGTAGAGAAGGGAAGAGCTCAGGCAGGGTGATTTTGGAGATCATAGTAGTAGAATGGGTTTGGGATGAGTCAGAGAGTGTGGATGGAGGGTAGATTGATAGAGGTATAGGGCGATGGGGATACAGAGTAAAGCGCATGAGAGAGAGTTTTTTTTCCTATTGTATAGTAGGACTAAAATAATAAATAAATAGATACGTAAATACATAGTAAGGGAATATATGAGTAAGGAATGCAATAATGGATATTGTGAGAAATGGGGTCTTTGGTTGACAGTCAGGTTACGCCCTGCTCAAGCAAGGACCCTCACTCTAGTCAGGGTAAAAGAGAATCACCCTCAGCTAACCCCTGCTTACCCCCTTGGTAGCTTGGCAGAGCAGTAGGCTTAATTTCAGAGTGCTAGGTGTAAAGTATTTGTACCAACACACACAGTAACTTAATGAAAACACTAAAAAATGACACAACACCAGTTTAGAAAAATAGGAAATATTTATCTAAACAAAACAAGACCAAAATGACAAAAATCCAACATACACAAGTCAAGTTATGATTTTTTAAAGATTAAACTAAAAAATAGCGCTTAGAAACAAAAATGCTTCGATGAGATGTTAACACAGCATCGTGACGGAGTCGTTCCCAACAAGTCGACACCATCGGCGCCGGACACGGAGTCACGTAGACCCCCAAGTACAGTTCCTTTGGTGAAGAGTGAAAACAAGCCGATGCGCGAAGTCGGGGATCGCGTCGTCTGTACCAAACGTTGAATCCGCGCACTTCGAGCGGGATCGGTCACGACGTGGTGCGGCGACTTCCACGGAGTCGTGAACTTCAGCGAGGCTGCAGCAGCGTCGGGCCTGCGAAGAGCGTTGCGTTCCAGTGAAGGTCACGGCGTCAGGTGCAGGCGGTGTCACCCGATTCAGCAGCGGCGTCGGTCCGAAGTCGTCCAAAGTCGATTTCCTTGGATTTCTACCAGCTTTCCTTTCAAGGCCCCAGGGACTGGATAGGGCACCACTTGTCAGAGCAGGAGTCTCTCCAGAGACTCCAGGTGCTGGCAGAGAGAAGTCTTTGCTGTCCCTGAGACTTCAAACAACAGGAGGCAAGCTCTAGATCAAGCCCTTGGAAATTTCTTCTCAAGATGGAAGGCACACAAAGTCCAGTCTTTGCCCTCTTACTCTGGCAGAAGCAGCACTGCAGGAAAGCTCCACAAAGCACAGTCACAGGCAGGGCAGCACTTCTTCCTCAGCTATTCAGCTCTTCTCCAGGCAGAGGTTCCTCTTGGTTCCAGAACTGTTTCTAAAGTCTGTGGTTTTGGGTGCCCTTCTTATACCCAATTTCTCCTTTGAAGTAGGCCTACTTCAAAGTAAAGTCTCTTCTGAATGTGAAATCCTGCCTTGCCCAGGCCAGGCCCCAGACACTCACCAGGGGGTCGGAGACTGCTTTGTGTGAGGACAGGCAAAGCCCTTTCAGGTGTAAGTGACCACTCCTCCCCTCCCTCCTAGCACAGATGGCTCGTCAGGAAATGCAGACTACACCCCAGCTCCCTTTGTGTCACTGTCTAGTGTGAGGTGCAACCAGCACAACTGTCAAACTGACCCAGACAGGGAATCCACAAACAGGCAGAGTCACAGAAATGGTATAAGCAAGAAAATGCTCACTTTTTAAAAGTGGCATTTTCAAATGCACAATCTTAAAATCAACTTTACTAAAAGATGTATTTTTAAATTGTGAGCTCAGAGACCCCAAACTCCACATGTCCATCCGCTCCCAAAGGGAATCTACACTTTAATCAGATTTATAGGTAGCCCCCACATTAACCTATGAGAGGGACAGGCCTTGCAACAGTGAAAAACAAATTTAGCAATATTTCACTGTCAGGACATATAAAAAACATTAATATATGTCCTACCTTAACCATACACTGCACCCTGCCCTTGGGGCTACCTATGGCCTACCTTAGGGGTGCCTTACATGTAAGAAAAGGGAAGGTTTAGGCCTGGCAAGTGGGTACACTTGCCAAGTTGAATTTACAGTGCACATTTACACACACAGACACTGCAGTGGCAGGTCTGAGACATGATTTCAGGGTTACTTGTGTGGGTGGCACAACCAGTGCTGCAGGCCCACTAGTAACATTTGATTTACAGGCCCTGGGCACCTCTAGTGCACTTTTCTAGGGACTTAACAGTAAAACAAATATGCCAATCATGGAGAACCAATTACATACACATTTTAAACAGGAGCTCTTGCCCTTTAGCACTGGTTAGCAGTGGTAAAGTGCCCAGAGTAATAAAAACAGCAAAATCAGAGTCCAACACACATCAATAACCTGGGGAACAGAGGCAAAAAGTTAAGGAAGACCACGCCAAGGATGAAAAGTCTAACAGATATAATAGTTTGAGATATAAAGTTGTTTGTATAAACACAGACTTTAACCCCTTGGGTGTCTTGGATCTAATGGTTACTTCCTCAGTAGCACCGCTTGAGTGCCGAAGATGTAACCGTTATGTCCTGCACCCAGCCCATGCAGGAGCGCTAGTGCTCCCCCTGTGGGCCTCCCACCCCCTCCCCTGGGCAGGGATGGAAGGGGAATTTCTTCTCCTTACACCTCCACCCTCTCACCCCGCCAGTAATGTCTGATGACCTCATGGGCGGCCGCCCCCTGAGCTTCCAGTGTGATCGGAGGAGAAATACAAAGAATTTCTCTTCCGTTTGGGAGGTGGGGGCAGGCAGAGGACATGAAAGGAAAGGAAAGTCCTTTCATGTCTGTCAGAGCATTTCTGCAGCCCGATCGTAAAGCGATCAGGTTGCAGAAATGCCCACTAGACAACAGGGATCTTTATTTACATTTGAAATTGGCATGGGGGGAGCAACCCCTTGGGCATCCCTAGATGGCTGCTGAACCCAGGACCAAAAACGCAGGTGCCCCCCCACCAGAAAAACAGGAAGCTTTGTGTCCACGTAGTGTTTTGGGGCATTTCCTGTCACAGGCACTAGGCCTAGCCAAACAAGTGAGGTACCATTTTTATCGGGAGACCTGGGGGAATGCTGGGTGGAAGGAAGTTTGTGGCTCCCCGCAGATTTCAGAACTTTTCAGCACTGAAATATGAGGAAAATTAGTTTTTTTTGTCACATTTTGAGGTTTGCTATTGATTCTGGGTAACAGAACCTGGTGAGAGCATCACAAGTTACCCCCATCCTGAGTTCCCCTAGGTGTCTAGTTTTAAAAAATGGACATGTGTGGTAGGTTTTCCGAGGTGCCAGCTGAGCTAGAGACCAAAATCCACTGCTAGGCATTTTCCAAAAAACACGTCAAATGTCAATGTAAAAATGTTATGTGTTTATGTTGCGTTTTGGGCGTTTCCTGTCACAGGCACTAGGCCCACCAACACACGTGAGGTACCATTTTTATCAGGAGATATGGGAGAACACTGGGTTGAAGGAAAATTGTGGCTCCTCTCAAATTCCAGAACTTTCTATCACCGAAATGTGAGGTAAAAGTATTTGTTTTGCCAAATTTTGAGGTTTGCAGAGGAATCTAGGTAACAGAACCTGGTGAGAGCCCCACAAGTCACCCCATTCTAGATTCCCCTAGGTTTTTAGTTTTAAGAAATGTATAGGTTTGCTAGGTTTCCCTAGGTGGCGGCTAAGCTACAGGCCAAAATCCACAGCTAGGCACTTTGCAAAAAACAGGTCAGTTTTCTTTGGGAAAATGTGATGTGACCACTTTGTGTTCTTGGGAATTTCCCCGTCGCAGGCATTAGGCATACCCACACCAGTGAGGTACCATTTGTATCTGGAGACTTGGGGGGATGCTGGGTGGAAGGAAATTTGTGGGTCCTCTCAAATTCCAGAACTTTCTATCACCGAAATGTGAGGATAAAGGGGCATATTTATACTCTGTTTGCGCCGAATGTGCATCAAAAATTTTGACGCACAATCGGCACAAACCCTGCCCCATATTTATACTTTGATGCCCGACCCCACGGGCGTCAAAATTCCACCATATGCGTCATTTTTTAGAAGGGGAAACCAGCCTTGCGTTAATTATATGCAAGGTAGGCGTTCCCTTCCAAAAAATGACCTTAAGGCCTGCGCCCCTTATTTATACTCTGGCGTCATTTTGACGCACAGGAGGGGGTGGGCCTTAAAAAACAGCGCACAGCCTGATGTGCACAGTTTTTTAACGCCTGGGTCAGGGCAGGCGTTAAGGGACCTGTGGGCTCGGAAGGAGCCCAGAGGTGCCCTCCCCTGCCCCCAGGGACACCCCCTGCCACCCTTGCCCACACCAGGAGGACACCCAAGGATGGAGGGACCCATCCCAGGGAAGCAAAGGTAAGTCCGGGTAAGTATTTTTTTCTGATTTTTTTTTGTGGCATGAGGGGGGCCTGATTTGGGCCCCCCTACATGCCACTATGCCCAATGACCATGCCCAGGGGACATAAGTCCCCTGGACATTGCCATTGGGCAAGGGGGCATGACTCCTGTCTTTGCTAAGACAGGAGTCATGTCAATGGAGGTTGGGCGTCAAAACAAATTGCGCAAAGCCGGGTAGAGGCCTGAATTTTGCCTCAGACCTGACTTGCACCATTTTTTGACGCACAACCCCCATTTTCCCATACGCCGGCGCTGCCTGGTGTGAGTAATTTTTTTTTACGCACACCAGTCCGCAGCGCCGGCTAACGTCATTCCATTAAGGTGCCCGCATGGCACATTGGAATGGCGTTAGCCGGCGGTAAAATGTTTTACGCACAACTGCGTTGGCGCAGTTGTGCGTCAAAAAGTATAAATATGGGCCAAAGTGTTTTTCTTGCCAAATGTTGAGGTTCGCAAAGGATTCTGATAACAGAATCTGGGGAAAGCCCCACAAGTCACCCCATCCTAGATTCCCCTAGATGTCTAGTTTTGAGAAATGCACAGGTTTGGTAGGTTTCCATAGGTGCTGGCTGAGCTGGAGGTCAAAATTCACAGCTAGGGACTTTCCAAAAAACACTTCAGATTTCAATGTAAAAATGTGATGTGTCCATGTTGCATTTCCTGTTGCGGGCATTAGGCCTACCCACACAAGTGAGGTACCATTTTTATCGGAAGACTTGGGGGAACACAGAAAAGAAGAACAAGTGTTATTGCCCCTTGTCTTTCTCTACATTTTTTCCTTCCAAATGTAAGACAGTGTTTAAAAAAGACAACTGTTTGAGAAATGCCCTGAAATTCACATGCTAGTATGGGTACCCCGGAATTCAGATATGTGCAAATAACTACTGCTTCTCAACACCTTATCTTGTGCCCATTTCAGAATTACAAAGGTTTCCTTGATACCTATGTTTCACTCTTTATATTTCACCAAATGAATTGCTGTATACCCGGTATACAATGGAAACTCATTGCAAGGTGCAGCACTTTATTGGCTCTGGGTACCTAGGGTTCTTGATGAACCTACTGGCCCTATAGATGCCCGCAAACAGAAGAGTACAGCAGACATAACAGTATATTGCTTTCGAGAATCTGTCATAAATGGAAAAAGTAATCAAAGAAAACGTGGACAGAAATGGCTCTTTTTTTCACCCCAATTTCAATATATTTTAATTTTAGCTGTTACTTTATGTAGGAAAACCTTAAAGGATCTACATAAATGACCCCTTGATGAATTCAAACTTTTGTCTACTTGTTAGAAATGTTTAGGTGTCCACGATCCAGCATTGGTTTCACACCCATTTCTGTCACTGACTAGAAGGAGGCTAAAAGTAAAAAAAATAGTCAAAATGGAGTATGTCTCAGTAAAATGCCAAAATTGTGTTGAAAAATGTGGTTTTCTGATTCAAGTCTGCCTGTTCCTGCAAGCTGGAAAGATGGTGATTTTAGCACCACAAATCCTTTGTTGATGCCATTTTTAGGGAAAAAACACAAACTTTCTTCTGCAGCACTTTTTCCAATTTTTGTGAAAAAAAAGACATTTTAGCTGTATTTTTGCAAATGTTTTGGCCTCCTATAGGGGAACCCACAAATTCTGGGTAACCTTAAAATCCCTAGGATGTTGGAAAAAAAGGACACACATGTGGTGTGGATAGCTTATGTGGAAAAAAAGTTATGAGGGGATAGGCGCAAACTGACCCAAAAAGCCAAAAAAAGGCCTGCCACCTGAGGGAGAAAAGGCCTGGCAGCAAAGGGGTTATTTGTCTTTCCTCAATTTTGAATAGCGAAATGCTTACTGATAAAATAGTTCAGATAACGTTTGCTCATTGTGATATCTAAAATAAAAGCAGGGATTCATACATATTTAATCTAACAACTTATCTAAGAACTATGCAATGACCTGTGAACATGTTAAGCATAGGATAATATACATATATGTTTATACATATACATACACTGTATACATACTTGTATATACATATATGCTCACATATATATGCACACACACACATATATATATATTTATATATATATATATATATATACATTTAACCAAGAGTGAATATACATTTGTTAAACAGGCTAAAGAGAATGTACATATTTTATTATTATGAAATAGTAATTATACATAATTCTTAAAGAAATGCACATATCTAGGTATACACATGTAATCAGATTATAAATGAGTGAGAATTGTGCATATGCAAGCAGGGGGCTGCTAAACATTTGACTGCACCCCTTATTAATGATAGGCAAATTAGTGCAAAGATATGTGCAACACAAGTGCCTCTGCACAACTTTAGAAAACTGAGAATGGCAACATTCATTACAGGGGTGACACTGCACTCCTGCAGAGTTCTGTCCAGAAATTCAAAGTGATTGGAGGATAAACAGTAGGCGTCATTTGATCAAAATACTTTACCATGGTACCCATCGAAGTTGAGGCCCTGGGTGGTTATACCCTTTCTCTATGCCTCAAAATGACAGGAATCGTGTACTAAAACAGGAAGCTGGCCTTAGTACTCTGTGTATAACACTGCTCCAAGACACAGAGGATTGTTGCCTTGTCACAATGATTACAATCAGGAAATAGTCAAACCTGAATCATTAGTTCGCAGATAAAATCACCTGAAGGAGGATTGTGTCTGCAGAGAGAGGAAAGAGATTGAAAACTGATTACACATGCTGCTACCCTCAGGGTGTGAGTGGAATTGGACAGAGCTGGCGAGTGGGATCATGTAGAGAGAGCACAGGGCTGAGCGAGGAGCCCTGAGGGATGCCTCAGATAAGTTTGGAGGCAGTAGAATAGTACATTTAGGGACGAGACAGGGTGGGCCAGTGGGTTCAAACAGGTCAATACGGGAGACAAAAAGCTTCTTAGGGGCAGTTGTTGGGGATTTGCAGGAAGGTCTGGGAGTGGAGGAGGACTGCTTGTACCGGGTGTAAGTGTGCCAGATGTGGATGCAGGTGCCTGTAAACTATGCTAATGTGTGGTGGATGTGTGTTGTGTGGATGTCTGTGAATGTTTGAGTGTTTAGGGAGGGGGAGTGGACACAGCGGTACAAGACAGGATGCCAGTGTACATGGATTTTGTCTGGGTGTCTGCAGGTCTGGTGAGTGTACTGCAAGTGTCTGTCAATGTAGGTATGGTGAGTGCAGGTATCGTGTCTGTGGTGCATGTCTAGATGTCAGATGTTGTGGTGACTGCAAGAATGGGGCCAGCAGCAGTGACTGAGGGTGCCATGCGTGTGGGTGTGCATGGTGAGGTGACAGATAGGGTGGCAGGGGAGGTTGACACACTGGGGAAGTGGATGTTGTTGTCTCTGCTTTGGTATGTTGGGTGGGTGCATGCCTGTGGTGGGAAGTGTGGTGCTTGTGTTTCTCTGTGTGCTTCTTGTGTGTTGATCTGTGTGCATGGCTGTCTGGACGTGTGCTTGGGATGGTGAAGGGAGTGGGGTGCTGGAAGGGGTAGAGGTGGTGGGAGGGGGGACGGAAAGACCAGGGACACTGGCTGCCATCAAAGAGAAGGCCAGAGCCTGAAACGATCTCTGTAGACCAGACATGGCACTGTGAATGCCTTCCAGGTATGGATTACATTGCTGCATCTGTGATACTAGCCCCTGGATGGCATTCACTATGGTTGTCTACTCTACAGAGATGGTCTTTAGGAGGTCATTAGCCCCCTCTGTGAGGGCAGCAGGGCTGACTGGGGCAGGAGATGAGGTGCCTGGGGCGAAGGAGGCGGCAATCTTCCTGAGTGAGCGGGCACGGGCAACTGGGTGGGGAAAAACTGGGAAAGCGGAGATGGCATGGAGGGTGGTGGAAGATGACATAGAATGGGAGTGCCCAGTAGGGTCCGCCACCACCAGGCAGCTGCCATCGGAGGAGGTATCAGAGTCACTACTGCCAGTAGTAGTTGCTTCCCCCATGGTACTCCCCTTGCCCTCCAACCTATTGGTCCCCTTGGTGTTCGCCGACTCTGCCTCCTTGGAACCGAGGGCCGCTGCATTCCCACTCGCCGGTGCCACTGCTCCCTCACCAGATGATGCTGATGTACGCAAAGGACACAAGAGCACAGGGGTGGAGAGACAAAACATGGGAGAACTCTGTCAATACCTGAATGAATGTACATCCCTGGCTCACACACACTCCCATCCAGGACACACACCTACACGCAGCACCTACAACAATATTCATGACTGTGCCCCTGACTAGTGGCCACTACCACAGAATACACCACATTAACCACAGGAAACATGGAGCAGATAAACTCTGTGGAGTACACACATGGGAGACCATGCCCAGCTAATGCACTCACCAGTCAATGAGCCCACAAACCATCCAAGATTACAGAAAGGGGACCTCCCATGAGCTTATTGGGACCACCTAAACATGCCCTCATACCATCCCTGGGTCTTTGAGGGGGCAGGACTGCAGGAACACACCTGTCTGAGTGCCTGGCACTAGGCAGCATACATACCACAACACCCAAACACATCCATCAAAGAAGTAATACAACATTGTTGGTACTCACCTGCTTGAGGCTGCTATCCTGTCTTCAAGCACCCATCCAAGTCCAGATAGGCTACTGCCAGAATGTGGGCCATTAGGGGGGTCAGGGGTTCGATGGGCACCCCTTCCTCACTGGGAGGCCTTCCACAGCTGGGCCTCTCCGGTCTTCCTGGCCCAGCGCTCCAGGTCCTCCCAACCGCTTCCTGCAGTGGGTGCTTCGCTGGTTGTAGACCCCCAGGATCTGCACTTCCTTGGCAATGGCTTGCCACAGTCCCCTCTTCCGATGGGCGCTGACCTGCATGGGACACACACAGCAGAAAAACAGACGTCAGTATGTGTGCTCCTAATACAGATGACATGTCATCCCCTATGGAACGGACATTTTAGAAAGCCATGTTATCAACACACATACAGTACATGCCAGACAGTCTACGGCTGGGCAGTCACAAATCAAACACACATGCTTACACACATCCAAGGATGACAGCCGCCAACTCACCTGCTCCTCTGGTCACCCATACAACTTGGCATACAGAGGTAGGACCCACTCCACCAGCTTCTCCAGTTCCTCCGTGGTGAAGGCCAGGGCCAGTTCCCCTGTGACTTGCGCCATCTCAGGGACCAGAGTCAGGACACAGCAGCACACGCAGTGGAGTACTGCCCTGCACAGGAATCAGGAGTCAAGTGGCAAGGGTCTGATGATGTGTTGAATCCTAGTTTGTTTTAATAGGGTTACAGGAGTTAGCTTAGCCGTTGGCTTGCAGACTCGTGCCCTTCACCTAGTGACTTTTACCCTACTTAGCCTGCTCTGTTTTAGGGCATTTATTTATTTTTTTCTTTTAAGATGGCTGCCTTGTTTTGAAAAGAGAGCTAGGTATGTTAAACCTCAATCTGCCAATACCATGTCCCCAACTCTTGTTATTTTGGAATGAGGTCTCTAACTTGAACTCCGAAGGAACACGAAGACTGGCTCAGTGTCAAGGCGACGTGCTGCAGTGATAGCAGCATTGGCAGCAGTGGCATCTGGTCTGAATCCCTCTGCCTATCTGATAAAGTGAGAAGTTTAAATACAGATCTGCCTAGAACCCTGACGTGGGTTAGTTCCCAAACAATAGATAACAAGCCGTGCACGGGAGTATACACATGGTGTTAAGACCATAGAGTTATTTTTTGCATGGGAACGCCTACCTTGCATCTCATTAAGGCAAGGTAGGTTTCCATATCCCAAAAATGACTTTAACTCCATATATTTGGCGCTAGACGGGTCTAGTGCCACAGTATAAATATGGAGTTAATTTTGGACCGAATTAGAGTTACAAAACAAAATGACGCTAATTCGGTGCAAACAGCCTATAAATATGCCCCTTACTTCCAGGGCTCTCAATCGTGCCCGTCATAAACTCCCACCTTAAATCTGAACACACCCAGAACTGGAGGTGACTCTGTTCACAATTTGTACTATATTAAAGTAATATGCTGCATAAAAATAAAACTTCAGAAGTACAACATGTGGAATGTCAGGAACTGCTTTGCTGACATGTATTAGTTTATGTTTTTTACATTTCATCATTGAGGAAGCAATCAATGCTGTTGCCAAAGAAAATGAACATGAATACTTAAAGTCCTGGGTGCGAAGTAGGTGTAAAAGAGCTGCCCAGCCTCATGTGACTGTCCAGGTCAGCGGTGGAGTGAGAGAGGGTCAGAGAAAATGAGGAAGGGGAATTGAGTGGGATGAGACAAGAATAGTGATGACAGTATAAGTAGAGCTGAGGGAGCTTTGGTGCTGAGATGTTGGGAGGAGGGTGTCACTGTAGTTCTGGGCAAAATAGGTATTTCTCCTTTCTGCTACAACTGTCTTGCATTCATTTGGACCCCAAACAAATGCATGTTTGTTTTGCCAAGACTGGGAGCTATAGTGGAGTCTTTTGTGCAACATAAAAGCCATGTCATAGGCTTTAGTAACAGAATTAGTGGTCATGGTGAAAGACTTTAGAGTGAAGAGAAGAGAATTAGTCAGAGTAAGTGTCTGTAGGCCTGATTTAGTGTTTGTTGGAGATGGAGTAAGCTCTGCGTCAAACTGCAGTTCTGTCTACCTTATTTAGAGTTGGGCGGAACTTAAGTTTGTCAGCAATGCAAACTACTCAGCCTCTGCCACTCACATATATCCTTCCGGCAACCCCACAGAGTAAGTGACATCAGAGTTTTGGCCTTTGTCCATCCGCCCTATTTAGAGTGAGCGGACAAATAACCAGTTATTACTTTCACACACTACCCCACAAAACAAGGCAGTAAATGAAAGTAAAAACATTTTAAAGAAGCCCACATCTTTGGAGAAATCTCCCATGGCAAGAGGTCAATACCATTGATACTATTTTTTTTTCAAAAAGAAAATCTTGCTTAGAATTTTGTTTTTCAAAATAAAAAAGTTATTGAAAGTGTGCTATATGGCACTGTCACAGTGACAGAACCGCACTGCACACTTTCCATGTATTGACAGGAACCGCTCTGACGGCAGTTCCTGCCAGTAAAAGAGATGCCTGCTTGGTTGGAGGACATCTCTAAATTCAGAATATGGTTATTGAAAAAGGACAACAAAAATGTTTCTCTGTGTCCCTGATTGAGTACCTATTGTATTCCAAAGTCTACATCAGCCCCTGTCTCTGTTCTGGCCTCTTCAATATACTTTACCTGAATAGGTGCTAGTCTCTCATTTTCCTGTGGCAACTCTCACAGCTCTCATACAGAACCCTTCTCCTTCTAGTCTTTTAAGTTTTCACACTGTTGCTTCACATTCATATATACTTGTTTTGCATGAAAAGGGGTTTTTAATTGTCAACCTCAATGTTTATTTTTACTGTTGTCTCACACTATCACTGTAAAAGTGTGCTTTTTTGTTTTAATATCTTCAGGCAAGTAGATAGGTTGCAAGCCTGCGAATCAAGTCATGTTGGAATGAATTTAGAACTAGGGTCATTTCTTAATACTTTTATCACTGTGTGGTGTTATTTCTGCAAGATCTGTTCAATGTTCTTTATTTGTAGTCACTGCTGAAATGGCATTGGCATCCATATTCATAGAATTCTTTCAGGTGGATTATAATTTGATCTTGTAGAGTTAAATTATGAATGCCGGGTGCAAGTTAAAAGGTCACAGTCGGGATTGGCCTAAAAAATGAGCAGTTAGCCAATAGAATTTGGGCACGATTGCAGAGGTGCATCGGTGCACAATTAACTTCCTTTCTCTTTATGCACATTGTGTAAAATGTATTTTTGCATAATTTGAGAACTGCAACACTGGGCTGATATTAGTCTGAAATGGGCAGAATATAAGCTTGTACTTGGACTGGCTTGGGAGGGTCTCAAAATTTGCCAACATTGCTGCAGTAGAAAACTGGAGAATCAACTGACAAGCTGCTGCTGTGGGAAGAGCATGTTTTACTCAAAACATCAGACTTTATTCTCAGGTGGCTGAGATAATAGTCGGAGTTTACAGAAATATACTCCCATTTTAGCTTGTCTAGGAAATCACAACAGAAAATACTTTTCTCTCAAAAATAGTTCATCAATTCCCTGCTCAGAGTCAGCATTTGTCACATAGTAAAAGCACCTGAGTCCTCATCAGAATTCCTAAAATTAGTATAACCCCAACAACAGATGTTAGTCACTATATTCTGCTATCAGTTCAGTTCATATGTGTTCCTTTTTGTGGCCCCTCAAAAACAGGATTTCACTACAATACATTTCAAAGGGGATCCTTACCTGAACCCAGCAATGGCTGCCACAACATGCTGCTATGTTGTGGCAAGTTAATTAGGGGTGGTTTCCTTGCGCCCCCCCCCCCATGCACCTGGTGGTTTGGGTGTGCTCACCCAGGCCCTTTATGTATTTTTCTTTGATTCATTTTCAGGATGCAGGGACCATGTCCCTGAGTCCTATATTGGCTGCCACAACATATTACTCATGTTATAGATATCTAATCAAGCTTGACTAGTTCCCTTTACATTGACCAATCAGAATATAGCTAGGCAAAGTCCACAATACACCTATGTTTTAAGCCCTTCATGACCACCTCCACCCTGCACATTTCTTTGAGTGCCAATTTCTGAATAATGGCAAACTGATTCACATCAAATCACACAAAGTATGTTTACTTAGTAAAATTCTAATATTTTGCCCGATTTGGTGTAGTGTGTTCAGGCATTTTATCACTAGCTACAACGGACCTTTCCTATAGGAATTAAATTGAAAAATAAGAATTTTGGGATGACCCTGTTTTTTGGCCTCAGCTTGAAAAACAGTGCAAAACTTTCCAGAAAGGAGCTGAGGTGGATCAATGTTTTCTTTGGAAATGTTTGTGAAGATTTGTCAAACAGAGGAAACTTATTAGAGAAACAAAAAAGGTCTTTGAATGGACACTCTGAATACTAACAGAACATCGGCCACTACTGAGTTTGTATTCAAGTATATAAATATAAATAAATATATGAATATGTGCATTGAAGTACTATGGAGTTCGATGTACTCATAAAATGATCAATGAGTAGGCAATTGTGAATTTAAATTGAGGAGGGTTGAATCTAAATTGATCATATTATTGGGAGCCAAAATCCATCCGGGACATAATTTGGATTCTAAACTGCATGTCCATTTGTAGGGGTTTTGAATGTATTTACCTTGCTGTTGAGATTTTAAGAAAAAAATCCCCATTAAGAAAGCTGTTGGAATCTAATACTCTTTTTGTATATGTAACTGTATTGTGAGTGTGATTCATCAAACGTTTATGATGATGGAGGGATAGTTGAAAGATGAATGTACCTAATTGTTATATGTTTTTTGGATACTGATCTTCTAATTAAATGTTTTTTGCATAATGTAGAAGGATTATACCAAAGCAGTTTGAGAACATGCAATTTAGGCCTACAGAATTGGTGGATCTGAGATAAAGTACTTTACTTTAAGTCCAGGTATTTGAGGAGAGTGGAAAAGTATTTTAGGATCAGTTGTCTTAGGGGAAGGTAGCCCAAAAATAAATACTTCATGTTAAGGTAGCCAAAAAACAGTTGCTTTAAGAGTATGCACCTCATTAGGAGGTAAACCAGGAAATCATTGTAATACTTTTGAGAGTGGTGCTAAATATATAGCAAGATTACATCTTCATTATGTTGATACAAGCACTTTAGTGATGGCATTATCATGAGAAACAAGAGGGTTGCCTGTACTATTTATTTTTGATTAATTGATCTAGCATTAGCACCTTAGTACAAACAATTTTATTGGCAAGTTGAGCTACCTATTATTGAACTGAGCCATAATACCCAGGCAAATGTTTATTGCATGTTTTTACAGAGTGGAATATTGCATTTTATGGGTTGCTTTAATTTTTTTTGTTGATAGTTTGAACTTTTTGGGTATAATATAATATTTCTGAAAGACCTGCCTATTAATATGGCATCCTCCCTGTGAAGTCAGGAGTGGATTAACCTGCCAATGTATTAATTACTTTAGAATTCAATTAAGATTACTTTTAGCCTCCATCTACACAATTTTAGAGGTGGCTTTGATATACCCGTATTTTCCACACCATAATGCGCACCGGAATATAAGGCGCAGTCTCAATTACGGGATCTATTTCTGTAATTAACCCATACAAAAGGCGCACCGTATTATAAGGCGCATGCTAAAACATACGGTCTACAAAAAAAGGTAACAGTGTTAATAGTGTTGTAAAAAGGTAACGGAAGCAAAACAGTGAGTTTAGTTGAACTTTATTCTTCTATTTAACAATACACTCACATTATTTTTTAAACAATCTTCTCCCACAAATTCATCAAAGTCCTCATCTTCTGTATCTGAATCGAACAGCTGGGCAATTTCGCCATCAAACATGCCGGATTCTCTCTCATCATTGTTGGAGTCAGCCAGGTGGCTGTTCAGCAATGATGCCGGCTTTCGCGAATGCTCGGACAACAATTAAAGCAGATACCTTAGCCCAAGCATCCACAATCCATTCACATATGGTGGCGTAACTCGCCCGGCGCTGCCTCCCACTCTTAGTAAAGGTGTGTTCGCCGTCTGTCATCCATCGCTCCCACGTCGCTCGCAACTTCACTTTGAACACCCTGTTTACACCAATGTCCAGTGGTTGGAGTTCTTTTGTTAATCCTCCCGGAATGATGGCAAGCTCCTAATTTAGTTGCTTAACTTGGTTTTTCACAGTAGCGGTAAGATGGGAACGCATGGAGTCGCAGATCAACAGGGACGGTTATGCGTGGAAAAAAACATCCAGTCTCTTTACATAAACCTCTCTCAACCACTCTTTCATTTTCTCATCGTCCATCCAGCCCTTTTGATTGGCCTTAACGATGATTCCAGCTGGAAACTTTTCTTTTGGCAGCGTCTTCCTCTTAAAATGACCATTGGTGGTAGTTTCTGTCCATTACCATGGCAACCAGGAACAACAGTGAAAGCCGACTTCTCATGCCCCGTGGTGCATATCGATACCATGCTGGTCCCCTTTTTCTCCACAGTATGGTTCACAGGGATGTCCAAAGTGAGGGGAACCTTGTCCATGTTGGTGATGTGGTTGGGCTGGATCTTTTTGTCGGTAATCTTGTTACTGCAGTAGGTGCGGAAGATGGCCAGCTTTTCTTTGTAATCCGCCAGCAGTTGCTGCACCACAGTAGTTCTTGCACGGATGGAGAGATGACGCCTTTTCATAAAACGAAAGCACCTAGACGGACCTCCTTGAAAGTGTTCGATCTTCATGTCTTGTGCTATCATTGTTGCCTTCAGTCAGATGGTGTCTGTAGAGACGCTTCTCCCGGCTGTTCTTTGTTCAATAATCCATTGTTCAAGTTGGTCTTCTAACTTTGGCCACCTCGATTTGTTGCCGCAGAAACTCTGTTTCGTCTTCTTAACTTGGCGCAGTTCATTTTCTTGCTTCCTCCACTTCCGAACCATAGATTCAGTGATGTTGAATTCTTTCATAGGTACTCTATTCCCATTTACAACCGCATAACTGATAGCCTGTCATTTGAATTGTGCCTCGTAAACATGTCTCTTCACTGGTGCCATTTTCGGGGGTCCTTAGACAAACAAATGTTGTTTTGCAGCATACCTGTAGTATACCTACCGGAGGAGTGGAGAAGGTAAACGTACGTACTGTACATATTACGTAATGTTCTCTGATTGGTTTATCACTGCCAGCTTACATAGTGTATATATTACGTCCCTGTGTCAGCGAAAAATGGTCCGACAGTCAATCAAGCAAAGCGCTTACCAAAGTCGCACAAAAACATTTTTAGAGATTTTGGAACTCAGAGAACTTGAGAAAATGTAAGGCTCTTAGGTGCGCCTTATAGAGCGGAAAATATGGTACTTATAATTCATGAACTTTTATTTTATGTTATGTCTTTTTACCCTCCCTACACCATTAAATGTGAGAGCATTATCTTTGCATTTGAACATATGGAGTCTTGAGTGGGTGTCTTATTATGAACTATAGATTGTCACTGTGGGTCACGAGAGTAATGATAATGTACTTCACAGAAATTGTTTCTCATAGTGACTAAGTGTGCAAATATGCCACCCATTCTGTTCTTGAATATGACCAGAGAAGTGAACATGTAAAAACCATCATAGGGTGACATTTGTTTTGTTATAAATCACTTTAATAAGATGGTCAATATGGAAAAAGGAAAGAAACATGCAAAAAATGTAAAAAATGAAAATGGCGGATAAAATGGACTATGGCCCTCATTCCAACCCTGGCGGTCTCTGACCGCCAGGGCGGAGGGCAGCGGAAGCACCGCCAACAGGCTGGCGGTGCTTCCTGGGCTATTCTGACCACGGCGGTAAAGCCGTGGTCAGAAAAGGGGAACCAGCGGTTTCCCGCCGGTTTTCCCCTGGCCCAGGGAATCCTCCATGGCGGCGCTGCTTGCAGCACCGCCATGGGGATTCCGACCCCCTTCCCGCCAGCCTGTTTCTGGCTGTTCTCACCGCCAGAACCAGGATGGCGGGAACGGGTGTCGTGGGGCCCCTGGGGGCCCCTGCACTGCCCATGCCACTGGCATGGGCAGTGCAGGGGCCCCCTAACAGGGCCCCATACAGATTTTCACTGTCTGCTTTGCAGACAGTGAAAATCGCGACGGGTGCCACTGCACCCGTCGCACCCCTGCAACTCCGCTGGCTCCATTCGGAGCCAGCTTCCTCGTTGCAGGGGCTTTCCCGCTGGGCCGGTGGGTGGCCTTTTGGCGGTCCCCTGCCGGCCCAGCGGGAAAGCCAGAATGGCCGCCGCGGTCTCCTGACCGCCTATGTAACTTATTTATAACACTCTAGTTTATTTTGTAAACGGTGGAAGGGTTGTTTGCACATGTCATTTTCAAGTGCGTGGTTTAAGAAGTAGACTCCAGGCGAAGGCAAATCGAAAGAATGTGTCAGCCATTATTCCTGCACACTGCACTTTACTCGTGGTTGTAAAAATAAACTGCTAACCTGTGGCTTGATCGGTTGTTTGTGCCGCCTTTTCCTTGTGCCTTGTTTATCTGCCCCGAATCTAAAGCTAGCATTTTATTAAACTGAATACGGTAACCCAGTGTTAGTCAATAAGCGAGATAGGTCTTACAAGAGTGAAAAACATCTTTAGTTTTTCACTGGCAGGGCATGTAAAAAACCTAAGCCTATATGGCCTACCTTTTAAAGACCATATAACATGTCCTATGAGCTTTTTGGGTCTACACTAGGTGTGCCTTATAAGTATTAAAAAGGAAGGGTTGGACCTAGCAAAAGGTTTATTTTGCCTGATCAAAATGTCAGTTTAAAACTGCCTGACAGGCTGCTTTGACAGGCCTGAGACATGTTCAAAGGTGATACTTTAGCAGGTGGCAAATGAGTGCTGCAAGCCCACTAGTAGGATTTAATGTACAGGTTCTGGGTACATGCAGTACCATTTAAATCAAGGGTCTGATAAGTATAGGCTCGTAACATCCATTTGAAACATGTCTCGTAATATTGGAATAATATGTTACTTGTAATTTTGATAATATGTTATATGTACATCTACTATGGATGTGTATATTTTGATACTTACATTTTTCGTAAGGAACTATGCTAAATAAACTGTCCATTTTAGATATTTTGATTTCATCATTCTAGCGGAATGTATTCTAAGAATATGTCTGTGAATGCCTCCTTGAAATTAATTTATTGCAATGTTTAAAGTGTGGTCAGTGGGGCTTTCTCGTTTGTTTTCAGAGAGAGATTTGCAGGTCCATTTATACTGCCAATAAATCCCACTTTTACTTTGATTTAGGTATTGGCCAACTTTACCATGCTTTCAGGAGGGAGCATAAGCACTTTATTGCTGACTAGCAGGGAAAAGTGCAAATGATCCTGAAAGCCAACAAAAACTTCAGCAAAGGAAGGCATAGGAAGGGAAAATGGGGTGGCCCTGCAGAAATTGGAGACAAGAGGCACACTTGTCCGGTACACCTACATATGTACCACTGTGCAGAGATCACAGATCATATACACACTTTATTAACGTGGCTAGCACATACAAGCCCAACTTGTTTTATGAGTTCTGGACCCACACCCATCCTCTTGAGCAACTTCTAAGTGATAGAGACACACCATAGTGTCTAAGACTTTTTCTATGTTCAGCAAAATTATTATCGGTACAAGGCCCTCTCTCTCTCTGAATTCTGTCCATCAAAGGGCACAGCCTCAGATTTTAAATGTATTTTAGCCAGGCATGAAGCCATTTTGGTGAGTGGATTTTTCCCGGTAAAATCTACAGCAATCTGTTGGCTATCACTTTACCTAGGATTTTATAATCTTTGTTTAGCAGGGATAAATAAAGGTAAGAACTAACATCATGAGATCTCTACCTTGTTCCTTCTGACGTGGTTAATGCTACAAGTATGCTTCATCAAGTCGATGTTTCTAATCATACATGTTAATGCTTCTATGTTTTCAATGTTTTAATGCCACTGCTATGAAAATTGTAATGTCACGATGCAATCCCCAAAACGTGGCATTTGCTTTTATACAACTTGCTCATTCTGTGCGCATTATTACAGCAGACATACAATATATATTTTTTTTTAAAACAGGAGGTGCTTTGAAAAGTATCATATTTAGGGGGGGGACATACGTATTAGGGGTGGTTTGGCATCCTCCTCGTGCTTCCTGGTCTGAATACACCAACAAAAAGATGTAGGTAGAACACACGAAAAAGGCTACATTGTGGTAATATTGTTATAGAATTGAAAACAACACAATTTGATGTAGCAAATATTGAGATCCTATGAACAGATAAACAGCTCCAGTTTCTCTCACTGGATTGCAGCAGAGCACATGGTTTAGCTTTGTCAAAACTGAAACCAAATGGCCCTCATAGTCAGTTATATGATGGATGTTACATACTGCACGAATCTGTATTTGACATCCGCCGACTCACTTCAGTGGAAAACTCCATTTTGGCAATCCTACCATGAAAATGTGGACTTGTGGTCTTCCACACATACACAGTGGGAAAGAACTCCTAAATCAGAGGTTAATTGTCAGCACCTATATGTCACAGGTCCCTTAAATGCTGAGTTTTTCCCCCATCGTGTGATACACACTGATATCGGATGTTCTGAAAGGGTACCATGATTTGCTAGGCAGATTTTCAAAGTGCTGACACTGATGGAAATTGTGGATGGCTCACCTGCATTAAGCAACCACCTACTGTAGTTGCTGGTGACATTAAGAACACCTGAAGACGAACACTATGACGGGACCAGAGGATGCTTTGACAGGACATCCGCCTTCCCCTCCTCTTATAACGGGTTGGTGGGATTAGACAGGGCTAGGAGACATGATTTCTGCCTTTTTTTAAAAATAATACCTTTATTACTGCTCACCTGTAAAATAGGCCTTACGTTTTGAAAAACATGATTTAACACCTCAAAAATCGTTTATGTATTTTTTAGATTCTGAAAAAGAAACATAACTAACTGAATAGGCTTTTGAAGTTATTAGATATGTAAAAACCTTATTGAAATGCATTCATGTCTAACCATTGCATTAATTTGTAGAAACACATGGAAGGGATAATTTCTTTCAATTTCACCTCTTTTAAAATTCGTATCTTTTCAGTAGAAGGAATGTGAAGATGGAAGATTAGCTGATAATCGTGTTATGGTACATGAAGTCAAGGTAATCTGGGTACTCATGAGCAGCGAGTGCAGCTAGATCGCATGCTAAAATGGTTTGGAGAGTGAATAAGGACAAGCAAAGGGAGTGCGTCATTGGAACTTTATTCTATTATTGTTCACCTTTGAAAAATCTCATCCATTGTCTGCCTTTGAATTACCAATTCTGACGACCCAGTTGACGAGAACATTCAGTTATGAATAACCATCCTTTAAGATGCCCAGTGGCTCTTAAGCTACTTCTATTTTGATTCCAGGCAGCAATCGAAAATGATAATTCGAAAAATATACTGATTTTGACTGTTGTGTAGACTGACGATTTCAGGTCCGTTACTCAGGAGATTGATGTAAAAATGGAGCTACTGGTAGAATGTCATGCGGGGCCCATGAAACTCTCCGAGCTTGTAGAAATGCAGACCTTAGGTTGAATGGGGGTCCTGAGGGCTGTAAGGGCATGTATTATACACCTGCCAGTTCTCTATCATGTCCCAGAAGGCTTTTATAGGACTGTTATTGCAAGCAATTGGATTATACACTTCAAATAATAATCTATCTTGGTCAGGGTGAACTACAAAAGTCGTTCAATATACCTATATGTAACCCTCTGGCCCAAAATGACAAAAATCCACTCAGCAGAACAGAAGTATTGTGTTTTTAAAGCTTAAGGTAAACAATAGTGCCAAATGGCACAAAGCATTAACTGCAAGTATCTGGTCACGCCAGACTGGGACAACGCGACAAGTTGAGGTCAACCACAATGGCGTGCCGATTCAGTATAGGACCAGGTGCAGCCCACTGGGAGTTGTATCTTTTGTTCTTGTTGTGGAGGAAGGACTGCGATTCAAGGATTTAGGTCATGCTGCATTGGGTCTGTCAAGTCACCGGTCAGGGATTGTGTAGTTCTGTGATGCAGGACCCTGCATCATCCTGAATTGTTTGGATATGGATCCAGTGAAGATACTTATCCGGATCTGCACGGTGCTGTAATGCATGGTCCTGCCTCATCCTGCACCACTCTTCTTCATTTTAGGTGAAACCTTCAGATGAGCAAGAAGGAATACACTGTGACTATAGCCAGGAGTCCAGGACCTTGGAGACAGCACTTGCGTGGTCAGGACTCACTTCCTGCAGAAGGGACCAAGTGAAGTACAATTGGACCTAGTCAGCTGGAAATCTGGAGAGGCTGTCCCTGTGCCTCAAACAAGAGATCAGCCAATTTGCCCTTGGTGTCACATCTGGGGTCCTAAGTTCAAGGCAAGCCGTTTCATTTGCCTTCTAAAGATAGAACACCAGTCCTTATTATTAATTTTTGAGGGTCCACAAATACTCTGAGGAATGATTTTGGGCTTGTCACTTTTATGTCCAGGGTTACTGGTGACTGTGGGACACCCTTTTTTGTTTAACCCTAAACTGGTTCTAGACAGTTTTTCCTCTTCCCATGGGTCTGGCTCCAGCCTGGCTAGTGAAACAAAGGGGGCAGGCGGGCCAAGGTGTGAGCTACATTGGCCAGTGACAGGGTAGGTATTTTCAGAAGTTAAGAACCAGCTGGATACAGCCCTCAGGCTATCCTTTGAAGCTCAAGAAGGGGTGGGTTGAAGCCCCCAGGCCATCCTGCCAAGGAAAGGAACACCCTTTGCCACACCCATGGCATTTTTGTCCCCTGTCTTGGAGTAATACACATCACACCACAGGAAAGCCATTAACAGAGACAGTGGACACTGGCTCAGAGGTGCATTTGGTTTAGGTATGAAAATGCCAACTTTCTGAAAGTATTATTTTCAAAAGAGTAAGTTTAGATCTGATTTTACCATTAAAGAGGATTTTAAATCACAATTCAAATGAGTGGAAGAAGTATTTCTCTTGTGGTTCCCAAACTGAAGTTATCACTTATTAAATGTAATGAGGGAACCACAGTTTAGTCTACAGGAGAGCTAACGTTGCTACAGTGAAGAACCACTTTAGGGGGGTTTCACTGTCAGGACATGTAACACACAATATATACATTTGCTACTTTTAAATACCATACTTTATAAATACCATGCACTCAGCCTTAAGAGCTCTTAGGGGCTACCTTGGAAGGGGTGACTTATAACTGTGTAAGAGGATGGTGCAGGCCTGGCAAAAGGTTTTGTTTTGCAAGTCAAAATTACAGTTTTAAAACTGCACTTCATTCTGCAGTGGGAGGCCTGAGACATGTTTTACAGTGCAACTTTGTGGGGTGGCAAAATGAGTGTTGCAAACCGCTCGTAGCATTTTTTACAGACCCTGGGCATACATAGTACCAATTTTACGATGTGTAGAAGGGCGAGCATAATCACCTTACAACTGGTTCACAGGAGTAAAGTGTGCAGAGTCCTGAAGCCAAAAAAACAGGATTCAGCAAAAAAAGGGCAAAGGAGGCAAAATCCTGGGGAAATACCACACGAAAAATGCTCATTCGTTTTCAAAGTCAAACTTGAGCTGGTGTAAATAATGTAATTCACAATTACAGCATTACTGGAATTAGGGGCATATTTATACTCTGTTTGCCCCGAATTTGCGTCAACATTTTTGACTCAAATTCGGCGCAAACCAAACACCATATTTATACTTTGATGCCCGACCCTGCGAACGTCAAAATTCAGCAGTGTGCGTCATTTTTTGGATGCGTGAAACCACCTTGCATTAATGACATGCAACGTAGGCGTTCCCGTCCAAAAAATGACTTTAAGGCATGTGCGCCTTATTTATACTCCTGTGTCATTTTGACGCATATCAGGGGGCCAGCATTAAAAAATGGAGCACAGCCTGATTTTTTTAAGCCTGGGTGAGGGCAGGTGTTAAGGGACCTGTGGGCTCATTTTCATGGTCTCTGACCATGGAAGCAGCCACAGGTGCCATTCCCTGCCCCCAGGGACACCCCCTGCCACCCTCGCCCACCCCTGGTGGACCCATCCCAGGTAAGTACAGGTAAGTAGAGGTAAGTAATTCTTATTATTGTTTTTTAAGTGGCATAGGGGGGCCTAACTTGGGCCCCCCTACATGCCACTGTGCCCAATGACCATGCCCAGGGGACAGAAGTCCCCTGGGCTTGGCCATTGGGCAGGGGGGAATGACTCCTGTCTTTCCTAAGACAGGAGTCATTTCAATGGGGGTTGTTCGTCAAAAAATGGCGCAAGTCTGGTTTGAGTCATGATTTTTTACTCTAGCCTGACTTGCACAATTTTTTGACGCACACGCCCCATTCTTCCCTACGCCTGCGTTGCCCGATAAGAGTCATTTTTTTTACCCTAACCAGGCCGCAGCGCCGGCTAACTTAATTCCATAAATAGGGGCACCCACCTGGCACGTTGGAATGGCGTTAAATGTTTTGACGCAAACCAGCGCCGGTGCTGGTTTGCCTCAAAAAGTATAAATATGGGGCCTAACACCATATTTATACTTTGACACCCGACCCTGCAAACGGCAAAATTCAGCAGTGTGCGTTATTTTTGGATGCGTGAAATCACCTTGCGTTAATGACATGCAAGGTAGGCGTTCAGGTTCAAAAAATGACTTTAAGGTATGTGCGCCTTATTTATACTCCTGCGTCATTTTGACACACAGGAGGGGGCAGGACTTAAATCATGGCGCACAGCCTGATTTGCACTGTTTTTTAACACTTGGGTGAGGGCAGGTGTTGAAGGACCTGTGGGCTCATTTCCATGGTTTCTGACCATGGAAGCAGTCCACAGGTCCCCTTCCCTGCCCCCAGGGACACCACCTGCCACCCATTGATGGGGGGACCCATCCCTGGTAAGTACAGGTAAGCATGTTTCTTTTTTTTAAGTGGCATGGGGGGCCTAACGTGGGCCCCCCTACATGCCACTGTGCCCAATGACCATGCCCAGGGGACAGAAGTCCTGTTTTGACTAAGACAGGATTCATTTCAGTGGGGGTTGTGTGTCAAAAAATGGTGCAAGTCCGGTTCGAGTCATTATTTTTTACTCTAACCTGACTTGCACCATTTTTTGACGCACAACCCCCATTCTTCCCTACGCCTGCGTTGCCTGGTTAGACTAATATTTTTTACTCTAACCAGGCCGCAGCGCCGGCTAACTTCAATCCATAAATAAGGCACCCGCCTGGCGTGTTGGAATGGCGTTAGCCGGCGGTAAATGTTTTGACCCAAACCAGCGCTGGTTTGCGTAAAAATGTATAAATATGGGCCCTATTGTACTACCTTCCGTCTACAATGAATGTGAAGGAAACATGGCAAATAATTTGGTAAAACATCTAGTATTTGTTCCTCAATATACACTACTTAAAGTGCACAGAATAAAATACGGCCCAGTTGTCTCTGATATGTCAATACATTGCTGAGATTTTGGCAGAGCTAAAGTCTCACCTTGCTAACCTGGAAATACCAAACAAATGATGCTAATATTCTACAGTTCTCATTCATTTTCCATGTCAAACTTGAGCTAGTGTACAAAACTTATTTTACTAATTCAAACATTGGCTTACTCTATGGACTAATTTCTGTATACAATGATTGTAAAAGAAACATGGTAAACAAATTAGTAAGTCTTCTATTATTTGATTTTCAATATACACTACATAACAGGCCTGGTATAAAATAAGGCCAAATGGCCTATGATTTATCAATAAATTGCTGTGATTTGTGCAAGGCTAAAATGTCACAATTCCCAGTCTTTACAACAACTTTTGTCAGATGAAATTTCAAATAATGACATGAAACAGAATTATCTCAGAATGAACATAAATTATTTTGTTCATTATTGGGGAATTATGGCAGATAATTCACAAAGATAATCACATCTGGCATCTTCAAGTAGGGATTGGCTTTAAATCCACAGAATACTCAAATCTACTTTGATTTTCCAAATGGCAAAAAACATAATTTTCAAGTGAATTTCAGCATATGAAGATTTATCACAAATATTCATGATAGATATTTCTACCATTTCTATTTGGCAGGTCGATAAGCAGACATATCCTTTTTGTTACAATAACAGAGGGTTTTAAAAAATATATAGCAAATGTTTTAATTTTGTACCCTGAAAATGAGAATATTTTGTGTGTGTATTGTAATGATGTTTTAAAAAACATTAATTTTAAATTGCATTTAAAGCTTAATAGGGCTAAACCATTGCTAATGTTTGCATGTATACCATTAGGCCAGTGATGATTATTGGCAACACCTGTGCTAGGGTCTTCTACATTCAATTATTTCCTTGGTCTTGAGTTTTTAGCTTGACAACCATGCAAACAAAAATACGTATTTGCCTCATACATATCATAAAGTAATGTCAATACATTCATATAAGTTTTAACAAACCCTGAACTTTCCGACACATTTCCTGTTTACAACATGAGCAATTAATTTGGCTTACATTATAGTTTTGAATAGTCCCTACCCACCACCAGAACTGTAAGTGAAACTTACTATAGCCTTAAACATTCCCTTGACCTTTCCAAATATGAAATCTTATTTTTATTCATACTCTTATCTTTAGACCTGCCATTCTTGGTGTGACATTCCCCCAAATGTTTTGCCTTCACTCCCTCAATTTTTTGGACTTGTTTTTGTTAGCACATAGATTATGCACACTTTACCCCTAGGAACCAGTACTAAAGTGCTTGTGCACTCTCCTTAAAGCATGTTAAAAATGGACTACACCTATTTGTCATATTTAATGTGCTTATAATTAAATAGTAAAGAGTGCTTCTAAAAGTTGACTCAGAACCACCACAGCAGTCTATAGTGCAGTTTTAAACTTTAATTTTGAACTGGCAAAATAACCCGCTTTCCTTTTTAATACTTATAAGCCACCACTAAGGTAGGTCATTAAGGCTAATAGGACAGGATGCATGGTATTTAAAAGGTAGGACAAGTTTTTTATGTCCTGGCAGTGAAAGACTTCTAAAGTTGTTTTTCGCTGCTGTAAGCCTATATCTCCCATAGGCTAACATGGGGTTATATTGTTTCAATTAATAAGTGCTAACTTCAGATTGGGGGCAAATTGAGAAATTATATTTACACTCAAATGAATTGTAAGTTCAAATTGTCTATAATGGAAAAGCAAGATTTGAGATTATAATTTTGAAAATGTCACTTTTAGAATGTTGGTATTGTTTCTGCCAAGAGTACTTGTAACTTTGCTAGAGATTTCCTGCTGCCTGAACCTGTTAATGGTTCCCTCACGAAGAATGTGTATTGGGAGCAGTCCGTGATCAATGGCGCCTGGTAGAGCTGGGAGAGGGTTTTCCTGTTAGGATGGCTGGGGAGGCCTGTGACCTGTACGCTGATTACATCTCAAAGCATCTTACCCTCACACTGCCTTTTTCCACCCTAGACAGTTGGGAGCTAAACCCAGGGAAAGGGGAAGAACTGACTAGAAACAATTTTGGGGTTAGGTTAAGGAATTGCCCCATTCAAAGGCAGGCACCAGCTATAAAAAGAGGTCTGTGAAAACCACTCATCAGAACAGTCCCAGACCTCTGCAAGATTCTGAAGAAGGACAGCCCTGCAGCCAGAAGGACTTCAATGCTACTTGAATGACTGCCTTGTTATGTGAGGAAGCAAGGCTGGACATCCTTTTGTTGGTCCCAGGCTACCCAGAGTGACTCCAAGGATCAGTTGGCTGACCTCCAGTGTGACCTACAGCAACACACAAGATTTCAGAACCTCCCTGCAACTACCTGCTGGACCTTCCTGAGCCCTGCTGCTAGTCTCTGTTGGAGAGAGTCCTGGTTTCCAAGAGATATCCCCCTAGGTCCTAAACTCTTACTGGCATCAGTGAGAGCTCCTTCTAAAGAAAAAGTTGAAACTCCCAAACTCCGGGATCTTCTTGACCATGAGTGGCCCCGTTTGTTGCAAAACTCTCCTGTCTGCGTCGATCGCCAATGCAAAGCTCCAGGAAGACCTGCTCTTCGCTCCGACAGTGACTGCCCACATTGGCCTGCAATGCGAACCCTGCAATTCTAACTACGGCTACCACACCCCACAGTGACCACCAGTGCAAAGCTTCAGTGAAAACTGGCTCTTTTTGGTACAGCTACGGCCATCCTTGATGCTCGACCTGCTCTTTGTGCTGAAAACCTACTCCTCACATCCTACTCCAACGCAAATGGAAGTTGTTGAATTAGATTTGAGTACTTCACTCTTGGGCAGGACTAACCTGGTCCCTGTATCCAGTCCACACTCCAACGAGGTTGACCTAAACCCAATCTAGCACAAGCAGACAACCACAAGCGGCACCTTCTGCTTCTTGGTGCTATTTTCACTAAAAACGTAAAAATTCCATATCTCCAGCTGTACTGATTGGATTTTTTTTTATTCCGGTATCATTTTATTCATTAAAATTTACTCTATTTTTCACAATTGGTTCAGAAATGTTCTTGTGTTGCGTTTTCACTTTACTACAGCTTGTGTGCTGCATAACTACTTTAGATATTGCCTGACTGCTTTGTGCAAAGCTACCAGAGGTTTAAGTGCAGGTTAATTAAGTGGCTTTTATGATCCCCCTGACAAGGATCCTGGTTGGTGCCTGAGTGGATCTTCCACCCTACTTAACCAATAACCCGGTTTCCTATATTGGTGTTCAGTGATGGGATCCAGTACATGTGTTTGTGCACTCAGCGATTTGTGCAAAACTAAAAAATTCACATAGATAATCTGACTTCAGATTTTTTTTTTTATTCCCTTTGGCTATGGTTACTTTTTCCTACTGATTCCATTTCCTACCTCACTTGTGCACCTGTGATACTTGCTTGCAAGCATGGAGCAATCCTGAAAGCTACACTGTGGTAGAGCTGAAATGATTTTTCTGGGAGAAATGGCTAGTAGTATGAAGAATCTCAAAGAGACAAGAACTCCAGAAAGCTCTCAGGACGTGGGAGGGGGCCCCCTAACTGCTATCTACAGCACAGGAGCAGGTGGAGGATGAGGATATTGCAGAGCAGGAGGAAGTAATAGAGGAAGAGGAGGATGAAAACCTCCTGAGCATGGCCTCAGAGGAGGGCCCACAGGAGGGAGACCCCCTGCTGGATCCAGAGCAGACAGCAGTGTGTTCTCCCCCAACCTGTCTGCTGAGGAACTGGGGGGCAGAGAGGGAATTCATAGTAAGCCTGGCCAAACTGAAGCTGGCTTCAATAGAAAAGAAAGCAGCTTCTGAGGGGGAAAGGGCTGAGGCTGACGGAGCCCGGGAGGAGAGGAAACTTGCACTAAAACAAAATAAAATTCTATTGGCTCATGAAAAAAGTCAAAATGAGCTGGAACTAACTGCCAAACAGCTCTAGAGTCCAGCATCAATGGTGACATTGACACTGCTGTGTCCTATGGAAACAAAAGGATCCACCTTCCCAAAGACCTGGTGTCTGTTCTTGTTATGGAGTATGGCATAGACAATTAGTAGTTTAAGGCATTGTGTATGCCTGTGTTGATAAATATTTTTAATCTGAATATGTTTATATTCTAGATATGTATAGTTCTTTAGGAAATATGTATCACTACAGTGTAATAACACTAAATTACTCTTTAAACCTGTTTAACAAATTTATATTTACTCACAATTAAATATGTATATGTATGCAAATATATATATATATATATATATATATATATATATATATATATATATATATATGTATATGTGTGTGTATAAATAAAAATAAATAAAATAAAATCTATAAATAAAACTCAAATTATACATACGTCAATTACATTTACAAAAAGAAAAAATTAATAAATAAATAATAATGAATAAATAAATTAAAGAAAAAAAAAAGTATATATATGTATATATAAATGAAAATATAAATGAATAAACATAATATAAATTTACTCTCTTGTAACCTTTATTGTAACTACCCATTACCATCTGTCATGTCTCTATCAATCTATCCTCAATCCCCACTCTGACTCATCCCAAACCCATTCTACTACTTTAATCTCCAAAATAACCCTGCCTATGTTCTTCCCTCCTCTTCTACATCTAGCTCACCCAAACCTCACTTTCTTACCATGATCTCCCAAACAACCCTAATAAATTATCCCTCATTTATCTCACCTTGACTCATCCAAAACCCCTCCTGCTACTATAATCTCCCTAACCCGTTCCACAGACTCTTCCCTCCTCCATCTCTCCTCTACTCATCCCAAGCCTCATCCTATTACTATAAACTCCCAATTAACACTTATGGATTTTTTCCTCCTCTATATCTCCATTACTCTAGTCAATCCACTATTAAACTAACGTATCCTCTGCTCAAATTAACTCATAAAAAAATTAGAACTGAACTCATATTTCCCTAAACGAATCCACCACTAATTCATCTTGAGCTCCGGAGTAGCATGCTACTCGCCTAAAAGCGATTCCAATGCCTCGTCAGGAGTAGTAAGCACTTTATAAATACCATTACAATACAATACAATCTCATCTAAGAGAAAGGGGTTAGTCAGATGTAGGAGTCATTTCTGTTCACCATGAAGGATTATATAAGATGTGTACAGGGGCAGCCCAGTCCTTTAGGAAGGAGGGGCCATGCCCCCCCACCCTTTTCCCCACCATGAAGACAGCCAGTCAGGCTGAACAAAGGTCAACCTGACAGACACTCTTCATGTTTAGCTCAGGCAGCCAGGAGCGAGACATGCGCGATTTGCACAGACTCCTGGCTGCCTGAGTTTAACTTTTCTAGGCTGAAGAGGTCATAGCTCCTGTGGGCATGACTTCCTCGGCTCAGCAAAGGTGCCCGAGGCCCTCCCCTGGGTGACGAAGGAAGCGTCACCCATTGACTTTGACCTGGGTGCTTCAAGTGTAAGCCCTGAAGCGCACAAGGTGAGGGTCAATCAATGACACCTTGTCACAGAGTGGGGTGGGGTCAGAAGTCTCACTGACCCCATCCCACTCTGTGACAAAGTTGGCACTGCTGCCTTCCCTCATTGGCTGACCTAGAGAGGGAAGGCAGCAGTCCCAACCCTCCTAGGACCTCCGAGGCTGAAGGTAAGTGTGTGTGTGTGACATTTTAAGTTAATGTTTGGTGCATGCGTGCATGTTTGAATGTTGATGAGTGTTGTTAATGATGTGCATGCGTACGTGTGTGTGTGAAAGAATGAGTGTGAGTGTGCTTCCTGCCCGCCCCCTCCCTCCTAAAACTGCCGGCCGCCACTGGATGTTTATTAGGGCACCTGCTGTAGACAATAGTGGCTGTGAAGGAGCATCCAGTATTGCTTCGTGTTCACTGATGTAGTAAAAATGAACATCTCTTACATATTGGAATAAATGATGCTTTACAACTGGAGAAGACTAATTTTTGTCCAAGCTCTTCCCTGATCTCAAACGAAATCTTGCTTCAGACCTTCCCCTGTGAGTCCAAGAATAAAAAATGAAGCTACTTTAGTAGGCGCTGGCCAGACCTGTAAGCTAGAAAATAAAATGCTTATTTGTGAAATTTTTGAAGCTGTAACACGATTAATGTGCCCGCTAAAGAGCACAGACAGATTGCGATAAACGGGAGCAGCATGATGCCATAACTGTACGAATAACTGTGTTTTTTTTCATTTTTAAACATTTTCTTTTTCCAGAACATAACCAGCTACTAATTATATATTAAGACATAAAATAATACTTCAATAAAATTAGTCTGTGGTATAATAGAGAGATGGATGTGTCTGAGAGAGCGTAGCTTATATAATCTATATTAACATGAAACGTTTATATATTAATGTGTAATGATGCCACATAGAAACTATAATAATAGCGAACTTGCTTAAACGTGCACTTGAATTATGACCACGATGAGTGGCCACCAATGTATACGCAAACTAATAATAATGAATAAAGTGTTTATATCATGTTCAATAAAGCTTATATTAACATTTGCATTACTGAATCTGTATTGAAAATCCTTGTAGGCCTTAAGTTAGCGTGAGCTGCAGTTTAGCTGCTCGGCTCTCATATTAAATGCATTTTTCTGTTTTTCAGTGTGCTGACTCACAAGGGGCCATGACCCCGCAATGTTCTTTTTCTTCAAGCTTGGAAGATGAATGTAACCATGTTAAATCCGTTCCCAGGCGCATCTTCTGTGCCCTGGAATAAATGTTATAAATTAATTGAAACAAGTGTAGATTAATGTAATGTACAAGGTCATTCAAACCGGGGACGACAAAGAACTGCTGACCAAAGATGTACAAAGAATTACCAAGAGATGAAGTAACGGATGTGCCACCTCTGAAGACGTCAATTACGAAGACCAATCAAAAACTTGTAAAACAATATGGGGTGAAGATTGGGATTGCCTAATGTCAAATTTAATTGGTTAAAGATAGTGGGGTATAGCACATATCCAATAGAATTATGGGGGAATGTACTACGAAAAAGAGATAAAACCCATGTCACAGAGAGGTCATTAGAGCGAGTTAGGGAATGCTATTGATTTTATCCAGAAACTTTGTCACTCTGATGGGTGACTTGAGACTTATTAAACCATCCTCACCCATAGACTGCCCATTTACACTTTTCCTCCTTATGAGGGAAGTGCCCCTTATGCCCTTTTAGTTGAGTCCTGACTGATGGCGTTTTGACTGATGTCCTGAAGACGAAGACTGATCCTGTGCACTGACCAAATCTTTGGAGTGTAATTATGACAATGCATTTGTAATTTGTCTGTTTGCTTTTCCTTTCTAGGTACCAACTGCTTGTTTTGACAGAGACCATAGCTAGATGTTTTCCAAATTGGTGTTCTAAATCTTTTTGAATGAAGCCCAACATGCGAATGCTAATCAGTGGTTAGGACAGGGGTTCACCAAAACTGACGCAAATAGACAAACGACTGACATTATGCTATGTTGAACTGATGCGTATTTGACACTCTGCTATTCTTGATCTATGTTTACGCCGTGCTATGTTCTGATGTTTGTGATTCTCACGTTAATGTAATCTTATCACAGTTGCCACATCGTGACTATGCTATTATGCTTCTTGGTTTTGAGATTAACTCTTTTGCTCGTAGATTGTAACCAATAGGGAATAAAATTCTATTAAACTGATGTGGTTATTCATGACTGAAAGGTCATGGTAGCGTCGTTGAATTGATTGATGACTTTGACTAAAGTGAAATGTATTGTTGTGATAAATATTGATGACATTATTGATATATTGATTGATATATTGATCAGCTATCTCGCCCTACGGTGTCTCTCAACTGGGTTAAAAGATTCATTGGCCTAAAACGAGTCCTAATGTGTAATAAATTAACATAAAGGGACACGTTAGCAGTTCTGGTAGCAGAGCGACGATTTGGCCCTTTGGGGCCCTAGGACGGAAAATCATTGTTTAAATAGTTTTTCTGTGATAATGCAAATTGGAGATATGATGTGTTTCTAAATTCACCATGACTTTCCCGGGATCTCGGAGCCTGCCTAAGTGAGTTGGGAATGTTCTCGGCGTTATAATGTGTGTGGTATAGGGGTTTGCGCTTGCTCAGCTTATGCCTTTTTGCAGGTGATTGTGAAATCTGTGTGTATTTAGGCCAGGTAAATGTTGTTTTAGTAGGAGTGGGCGCACTCTGCAGAATGAGAGTAGGGAAGTCGGCGTACTTCATATGAGTGTGGTGCTTTGTGCTAAAAAAATTAGCCACATGGTTGGTTGTTTTGTACGGACCCGTTGTGGTCTAAGACTCCGGAGTATATTGACAGGTGTAGGAGACACTTGGGTTTACGTTGTAATCTGTGCCGTTTAATAGGTCAATCGGGCGTGGTTGACAAGTCGAGTTTGAGTCAAATTGTATGTGTGAAACCTTCAATGGAGATTTGGCAAGTTCTAAAGTGCACTAGGACGAACCATTGACAAGTCGAGAGTAGGATTTGCGGGTCGAATTTTGCTTGCGTATGCGGGGACTGAGAAAGAGAGAGTAGCGGCTGAGGCTTCAAGTGAAATCTCTGTAAAGTTCTGTAGCGAATGTATTACCCTTCCTGTAGTAAACCGGCAGATTTGTGTTGTTAAAGGTGCTCGCAGTAAATTTTGCATTAGTTTGTGTTAAATCGGTGAGGGGCGGACGAGGCGCAAGACTTTGTCAGCTGCAGTGTGTGAGTGTGACGTCAGTGGTGCCGCGCTGAGATAGGTCAGTTGCCGAGAGGGGTCGCGCACGGATTGGCTGCCATCCGTGAGAGGCAAAAGGTTGAGAAAGGTGGGTGAAGAGTGTCCTGGGAATTAAAGTCACTTTCTGATTAAATTACAAATAAGAAAAAACACAAAGATGAATTTTGTCAAGGCTTTTAAGAGTGCCCTGAAAGGAGATGTATACAATATGGCGACTGAAGGGGAGCCTACACCGCCTGAAGGTACTCCTGCCTACATGGTTATGGAGGAAAAAGGTGTCGCGCCTTGCTTATGGATGAAGCAGTGGCGCAAGTTAACAGAGAAAGAGGGATGTTTAGCGTTCCCAGAACATGGGACGTTCAATCCGAAAGTTCTAGAGAATTTAAGGTGGATGTTAAGTACACAAAAATCGCCTCTGAAGCCAGATCAGTATGAGGCTTTAGCGATTTGGGATGTAATGGCCCTTAAACATAGACAATAAAGATTCCAAAGGAGACAAAAAAAGCAGAAAAGTCTTATGCAGAAGCCAGATGGGATAATGAGACGGGGAATAGTTGATGGATTAAAATTGTTCCCAGCAATAACACAGGGAGAAGAGACGCAGGGAAAGAAAGCCTCCTGTAAACCAGACAAAGACTCTAGTAACCCTAAGGAAACTAAGAGTCCTTGGAAAGAGGAAGACGATTCAGATGACGAGGAATTCATGGACCGAATACTACACGATCGCCCACCACCTTATGCGGTGAGCGACAATATTCAGAGCACTAGTATCGGACCTGGGAACCAGACACAAGAGAAGGGAGCTACTGATACGGTTCTGACTAGTGATACAGCTTCAATACAGAAAGGTGTCAGTGTACCCACTGAGCCAGACATGCAGATACAGTTGCAACCTCCACCGCAGATACAGAGAATCTATCCAGACGTCCCAGTACTTGAGACTACTACAAATCTGATAGTGCCACCAGACCCGATATATACAAAATCGTGGTTAGTACAGATTGAGTCGACTCCAAAATTACTGTCCCAGCCGCAGCCAGGATTGATACCAGGATATAATCCAGTAGCTGCTCCTCCATTAGTACCTGTCCCGGATACTTTAGAACAGACCTATGGAGTTACTGCTCCACGAAGTTTGGGACCAGGTCAGACACCTGCTGCAATATCGTTACCCATTACTGTTGGTCCACCGGTGCCATTGTATGCACAAGGTAAATCTGGCGTATGTGATCAGGGAGTAATGACCCAGGATGCAATAAGAGGAGGGTCCATAAGAACCCCCCAGTTAATGCCCCCCGGAGAACAAGCAGTTGAAAAGCTGAGGTCTTTAATAGATCTTAGCCCAGTGGAAGCACCATTAGAGGCAATGCGTCAGGCAGGGTTAGGGATATTAACCCTGCAGACGGTAAGTACAAATACTTCACAGTCACCAATGATGCATGCAGGGAACATTTCACTGCAAGGTTTTACAGTACAACAGTTGAATGAGTGGCTGGAAAAGACCTATGCTTCACAAAAGACTACAGTGACTGCCGTGGAACAGGAAAAGACAGGGCAAGATGAGCGCCCAAATTTTGTGAGATTGGGAGTGGAAGCTGCAGAATTAGTGGACGGGACAGTGGGGGTAAACAGATTAGAGTCCTTCACAGAAGAAGAACTGAGATACCTGTGTCCTAAAATTACTAAAGAGGTGGACAAGGTGCATCAGAGGTTAGCGAATCTAGCAGACAAATACAACATTGATATTGAGAACACCAAACATTTGAAAAGAAGTTACAGATCAGACTATGATTCAAAAGACTTTGAGCACATGAGATCTGCTGGAATGAAAGCGCATTTAAAAGAAATACTGCAAAGCGCTCAAATCTGGGGTGCGTTAGAAAAATGGGAAGGCAGATGGGAAAAGAAAACAGATAAGGAGAAATGAGACAGTCCAGGGTCGAGTCAGACTAAAGCTTCACCCGATACAGTGTTGGTAAAAATACTACCCATGAGAGAAACAGCTGGTGGTGTTTTAATTCATGTGCCATGGTCCAGAGGAGACATCCTATCTTTTACAAATGATTATCCGAGATTGAGAGAGAAACCTATCGAGTGGTACCAACAAACAGATAGGTTTGTGAAACTAGCAAAGTGTCTCTGGGAAGATTTGAATACTTTATTTGAGATCATTGTTCTGCCTGATTTGTGGCTCGAAGGAGCCGGCAAGGGATAAGGTGACCGGAGCACCCTCTGAGGAGATGATGAACTATTATCATAAGGTGATTGAGTTTTTGAAGCAGAAAGTGTCACCGAAGGTGACCGATTGGCAGAAAATCGACCGGACCTCGCAAAAGGGTAAGGAATCAATACATGCTTACTATGAAAGGTTGTTAAAGGCATTCAAACATTACAGTGGTACTGAGACCATTGAGCTGAAAGATATGAACCATCTTGTATTCAGATTTGTTGAAGGGCTGAGGCCAGAGGTTAGCCAGATGATTAAGGATCATTTGATTTGTTGGCAAGCAGAGCCGATTGATGAGGTGTTGCAGTACGCGAAATACTGTAGCGACGAAATTGAGCTGAAGCAGAAAAAGTTGAAAGAAAAGGTGATGGTGATGCAGAGAAGGGCTGCACAGGCAGGAATACAGGGAAATGGAATCCAACAGATGATACAGCAGCAACCGCAAATGAATGGTGTGTTTCAGGTGCAACCGAGAGGCCGAGGTTTTGTGAATCGCGGTCCAGATTTAAATACTGTTGTGGTCCAAAATGATGCGCAAGGGATGAAAAAGATGTCACCATGTCACGCGTTCGGGGCGTGGGGCATTGGAAAAGGGAGTGCCCGAATGTGGTGCAGGATGGTGTCGTTCAACAAAGCACTAATGTCGGTACATTCCAAAACATAAGAGGACCGAAAATGAGAAACCAAAAGCCGAATTTTCAAACTAACACGGTACAAATGCAAGGGGTACAGCCCTAATGCATCAGGACTAGTTGAGCAAATGAATGGTACCTTGAAATAGAGAATGGCAAAGATGTGCGCAGCTACCAATATGAAATGGCCAGATGCATTACCCTTAGTGCTGATGTCGATGAGAAACACCCCTGATAAGAAGACAGGACTATCACCCCATGAGATACTCATGGGCAGAGCTATGAGGTTACCCGCAGTACCTGCAAATGCTCTAGTGAATATCACGGATGATATGGTGTTGGACTACTGCAAAGGTTTGGCTGATGTGATTCGCTCTTTCTTTCACCAGGTAGAAGCTAACACATTGCCACCGATTGGGGATCCAGGTCACACCCTGCAAGCCGGTGACTGGGTGGTTGTCAAGAAGCACGTAAGAAAGTCATGTTTGGAGCCACGCTGGAAGGGGCCATATCAAGTAACCTTGACAACAACCATTGCTGTGAAATGTGCAGGCGTTCCGAATTGGATACATACCAGTCACACAAAAAAGGTAACGTGTCCAACTGACGAGGAACTTGAAGTTTCCGGCACAACAATTCCAGAAAGGGAAGTCTCAGGGCCAGAAAACAGCCAAGAGAGAACTGAGACTGTAGGAGAGCCCACTGAGAACAGCCTAGTCCCTCAAACAGTGAATGAGTTTGAGAGAGGTGAGAGTGTGCCTATCTCAGTAGAGGCAGCCGGAGAACTAAATCAAGGAGAGGTTCTCCCAGGAGTAGACGGATACGGGTTAGAACTTGAACCCATTACAGATCAAGAAGAAGAAGAAGAAGAAGGGGGAATAGTAGAAAGAGACCAAAGTGTACCGGCATCCCCTGAACCTGTTGCAGGTCCATCAAGCGAAAACACCATATGCCATCATTAGACAAGTCGGAAGAAGAAGTATAAGGGTGATAACTGGCCAGAGAAACCGGTCACAGGGGTAAGAAGCATACCAGGTGAAACAATAACAGAAGAGACTGATACATCCCGAATAGAAGATCTAAGTAAAGGAGAATTGCAAGGTGAACTCAGATTGAAAAGAAAAAGAATCGCAAATAGAAGGTACACAGGTCCTGAGTGGGCGTATGCAACAACATCCGAATGGCAACAAGAATTCTTAGCGTTCTGTTTTGATCGAGAAGTACCAGGCCAATACTACGGTACCTGAAAAGAACTCAGAGAAAAGACTTTGTTAACATTAAAAAAAATTAAATGGGAAAGAAAAGAGACTTATAAACTACCGGATGAGAAACTGATAACCTGATTTGACTTCGAGAAACCTGATTATGACGAGCTGCTAACCTGATTTGACAAAAGGGTCCTGGAGTGAATGAAAACGCTGTAAATATACGCAGAGAGAGAGAAAGAAGAAAAAGTTTTATATCGTCCTCAAGTTGATTGTTATTCTGATATTTGATTCTATACGGACATGGCTTATAATAGAGGTAGTAACAAGAAGGGTAAGGTGTGTGGTTGGTTAAGCCTTAAAATAGGTATCGTGTGTGCAGTAATAATTGTGGGAGTGATTGTGGGAATGTCGTGGTTAGGTAAGAAAGCAACTAACGCTGTTTCGAAGCCTGAGACTACAACATTAACACCGTGGGAGAGATTTGAGCAGGATGCAAGACACTTGCATGAGGGGACTAATTCAAAAGGGGAGCTTTCTACTACTGTCTTCTATCTTTGTGGGAACGAGTGAATGTAGACATGTGTTTTTGTTTCAGAGTAAATGGACGTTTATGTTGAATGGACAGGATCCAGCGATCCCTGGGATCTATTACATCTGTGGGCTTAATGCTTATTACCGTCTCCCTAAGGGATGGTATGGGACATGTTATTTGGGAACAGTTTTCCCAAAGATTTACCAGATTGATGACTTAAAGCAAATACCTAAAACGTCTGAGTTACAACATACTAGACAGAAATGAGAATCAGTGGCGGCTGTCATTGGCGATATATTTGGAGCCATAATCCCTTCAGTAGGGGTTATCTTGAACTCCATGAAAATTCAAAGGTTGTCTACTATTGTGGATAACATGCTGGCAAATTTTACAGGGGCAGTACTCCTGATGGATACGGAACTTGCTGCGGAAAGAGCTATGACTCTTCAAAATCGGCTTGCTTTAGACATTCTTTTGGCAAAGAGTGGAGGGGTCTGCAAGATGCTCAACGAGCGTCATTGTTGCTCATTCATTCCAGATAATAGTAAGAAGATTAGAGGTATGCTTATTAACCTAACTAGAGATAGTACAGATTTGAAGGATTTGAAGGAACCTGGAGTGTGGGAGAAATTTGGAAAGGGAATTGCCAGAGTAGGGAGCTGGTTTACTAACATTTGGAATGGGGTACTTGCAAAAATACTAATGGGTCTATTAATTGTTCTGGGCTGTCTATTAGGATTGTGGGGAGCATGCAAAATTAATGATAACATTAAAAGAAATTGGACAAAAAGAACCAGGAGAAATGAAGAAAGTGAAAGGGAGAAAATGTTCAATGAGATTTGGGAAAGTTCATACAGACAAGATGTTGAAATGCGCATTATGCGTAAGGTGAAAAATTAAAGTGAAAGGTCAAAAGGGAAAGGTTTGTGTGATGACGAGCGTCATCAGAGGAGGGACTGAGAGAGCGTAGTTATATAATCTATATTAACATGAAACGTTTATATATTAATGTGTAATGATGCCACATACAGTAGAAACTATAATAATAGCGATCTTGCTTAAACGTGCACTTGAATTATGACCACGATGAGTGGCCACCAATGTATACGCAAACTAATATTAATTAATAAAGTGTTTATATCATGTTCAAATAAGCTTATATTAACATTTGCATTACTGAATCTGTATTGAAAATCCTTGTTAGCCTTAAGTTAGCGTGAGCTGCAGTTTAGCTGCTCGGCTCTCATATTAAATGCATTTTTCTGTTTTTCAGTCTGCTGACTCACAAGGGGCCATGACCCCGCAATGTTCTTTTTCTTCAAGCTTGGAAGATGAATGTAACCATGTTAAATCTGATCCCAGGCGCATCTTCTGTGCCCTGGAATAAATGTTATAAATTAATTGAAACAAGTGTAGATTAATGTAATGTACAAGGTGATTCAAACCGGGGACGACAAAGAACTGCTGACCAAAGATGTACGAAGAATTACCAAGAGATGAAGTAACGCCGGATGTGCCACCTCTGAAGACGTCAATTACGAAGACCAATCAAAAACTTGTAAAACAATATGGGGTGAAGATTGGGATTACCTAATGTCAAATTTAATAGGTTAAAGATAGTGGGGTATAGCAAATATCCAATAGAATTTTGGGGGAATGTACTACGAAAAAGGGATAAAAACCCAAGTCACAGAGAGGTCATTAGAGCGAGTTAGGGAATGCTATTGATTTTATCCAGAAACTTTGTCACTCTGATTGGTGACTTGAGACTTATTAAACCATCCTCACCCATAGACTGCCCCTTTACACTTTTCCTCCTTATGAGGGAAGTGCCCCTTATGCCCTTTTAGTTGAGTCCTGACTGATGGCGTTTTGACTGATGTCCTGAAGACGAAGATTGATCCTGTGCGCTGACCAAATCTTTGGAGGGTAATTATGACAATGCATTTGCAATTTTGTCTGTTTGCTTTTCCTTTCTAGGTACCAACTGCTTGTTTTGACAGAGACCATAGCTAGATGTTTCCCAAATTGGTGTTCTAAATCTTTTTGCATGAAGCCCAACATGCGAATGCTAATCAGTGGTTAGGACAGGGGTTCACCAAAACTGACGCAAATAGACAAGTGATTGACATTATGCTATGTTGAACTGATGCGTATTTGACACTCTGCTATTCTTGATCTATGTTTACGCCGTGCTATGTTCTGATGTTTGTGATTCTCGCGTTAATGAAATCTTATCACAGTTGCCACATCGGGACTATGCTATTATGCTTCTTGGTTTTGAGATTAACTCTTTTGCTCATAGATTGTAACCAATAGGGAATAAAATTCATAACATTTTATCAAACTGGTGTGGTTATTCATGGCTGAAAGGTCATGGTAGCGTCGTTGAATTGATTAATGACTTTGACTAAAGTGAAATGTATTGTTGTGATAAATATTGATGACATTATTGATATATTGATTGATATATTGATCTGCTATCTCATCCTACTGTGTCTCTCAACTTGGTCAAAAGATTCATTGGCCTAAAACGAGTCCTAATGTGTAATAAATTAACATAAAGGGACCCGTTAGCATGTCTATGAGACGATCACCATAAATATGCGTGTAAGCCTATTTACTACTCGTAGTTTCAAGTAATTTAGCAACATTTGTTTTTCCAATCTTCGGTGAGGTCTACAGCAACTTCACAACGTTTCTAAGGGCCAGATGTATGAAATATTTTTGCACTCACAAATGGTGCAAATCGGTAAATTCGGCTATTTGCGAGTGCAAAAACGTGGTCTGCGATGCATGAAAGGCAATCGCAGACCAAAAATAAGAAATCGCAAAATTTGCGATTTTTTGCATTGTGACCTTGTTTTGCGAGTCGCATTTTGCGATTCAGTATTTCCAGTAGGAAATTGCGAGGTGCAAAATGCGAATCGCAAATTCCCAATCGCAAATAGATGCAAAAAATCACAATTAGCGATTATTCGCAGAATGGCATTTTGCACATGAAAAATACCACTAAGTGAAAGCAGGTGGTAACCAGGTGCAACCTATATAAAGAGTCCCAGAATGCCTCAAACTCTGTTCCACAATGGGTGCACTCTACGCCATGGCGAGGAGGATGAGGATCCTGGCAGGTTTGAGGAGAGGGAGGAGGAGACAGGAGCGCATTTTCAGAGTGCGCATTACACTTTTTGACCTGACTGAGGAGGAAATATATGAGAGGTATAGGTTGAACTCAGCCATGATTCTTGATCTGATAGTTGAGCTACAACCCATACTGCAGCGCAGAACACTAAGGACCCATAGCATACCCACCCATGTGCAGGTATTATGCTCCTTACACCTACTCGCCTCAGGGAGCTATCAAGGGGTCAAAGCAGCGGTGGGGGGGTGTAGCAGAGCACCCTCTCTAGATTGATTTTTCAATGCATTTATCCACGCCATGCTAAGCAAACTCCAACAGTACATCAGATTCCCCCACACCCCACAGGAAATACAGCAGACAAAAATTGACTTTTATCAGATAGCACGGTTCCCCCACGACCTAGGTGCCATAGATGGCACACATGTGGCAATATGTCCACCATCTATCACAGAGTATGTGTACCGCAACCGTAAACACCCACATTTCATGAATATACAGGTGATATGCAATGCCTCCTACATCATAACTGATCTCGTGGCCAGGTCCCCAGGGAGCACACATGATTCATACATCTTTCGTCACAGCGGGATTCACACAAGACTGCTAGCTGGGGAGTTTGGTGAAGGATATCTACTAGGTAATGTCACTCTTTACACTGGCGCATGGATAACAAACCCATGTCAGATGGCTGAGGTACTCATCAAACCTTCTGTCCCTTCCAGGAGACAGTGCCTACGCAGTGCGCCCCTACATGATGACGCCCTACCTCAATCCCACAACACCGGCAGAACGGAGATACAATGCAGCACACAGGGCAACCCGCAACGTGGTGGAGCGCACATTTGGCCTCCTGAAGAGTCGCTTCCGTTGCCTCCACAAGAGTGGAGGGGCACTACAGTACAGTCCAGAAACCACATGTAGAATAGTGGCTACTTGTGCAACGTTGCACAATATAGCTACAACCAGGGGCATACCTATAGAAATCAGTGACACTGAATCAGATGAGGATGACAATCCCATACCACCTCTACAGCCAGCAGACAGGACTAGTGCAGCAGAGGGAAGGAAAAGGCGTGCTGACATCACACACAACCATTTCAGACGTGAGTATGAATGACAAAAATCCACTGACAACTGTACCTGTAGTGATAGAAATTTATTACCTTACGTCAGGTAATGAATTGTGAAAAATTAAGTAAACAGGTGAATAAGAAAAAGGAAAAGAAACAAAAGAACTGAGTCCCACACTATTACATCATAGTGGGAACACCAGTGTCAATGCGACAACAGTCACTTCCTCCTCCTACGCACACCTCTGGGGTGCCCAGTTGACTCACTGGCACCCTGAATGTCACCCTCAGTGGCAGTGCTGCGCCTGGCACTGCACCATCTGGTGTCTGATGCAGGTACTGCCACACTACTAAGGCTCGAACTGTCCTCAGTGTCCCCCAAGGCGACCTCACTGGGTGTGGCAGACCTCTGTCCCATGACTAGTTCAATCACAATAGTGATTTGGACAAGGCCCTGGACCACATCCCTGCTGGTGTGTGCAGCCTCCACTTGGGCCGCCACAGCGTGATGGGCGATGAGTGCGATGGAGTTTGCCATCCTGTTTGAGGTCCTGAAGTAGTTAGCAAACATGGTTCTGAAGCGGTGTCCATGTCTGCGTCGACTCACCCTTTCGTGGCGCAGCTCCTCACACAGATCACGCACTGCACTAGTAAGCTCCCTAGTGTCCTGAGAGGCCTGCACCTGTCCCTCACGCAGCTGGGTGATATTGTTGTTTAGGGTGTCAATTCGCTGATGCAGGCCAATCATATGTCTGTTGTGGACTCTCAGGTTCCTGTCCAGACGCCTGTTTTGCAGGCGCTGTTGCTGCGACATAGCAGCCTCAAGTCCCCCGAACAAGGATGAACCCTCAGCTGCCTCCTGCGGTTGCTGCTGGGACACTGTGGCACTTCTGCGATGTGCTGCATGACCCCTGTCCTCCGGTATCGGGCTGCGCCTATCTGGTGCAGATGGTGTGCTTGGCCCCTCCTGCTGCACATCGGAGTCACCACTGAGGTCTGGAAGTGGCAATGGCCTGGGCCTGCGGCGCACAGTGGAGACGTTGACGGACCCACTGGTGTTGGTGTCAGAGGGCTGCTGTGTGTCCGTCTCCCCTACACACGGAATTTCTGTGGCTGCTAGGCCAGGCCCACCTGCAACAACAATATGCAGCATGTCAGTTCTATATGTTACATTCTCTGTCCAGAAATGGCAATAAAGCTACAGGTTATGCTCTACATGGTGTAGTGTGTGTTGTGTTACCTTGGGTGTCACTATGCTTGCTTACATTGTCATGCTACTGTCTCTACTAGTTTGTGGACCACAACTCCCATAATGCATTGTTGTGATGCTTCTAAGATGTGGAGTGGACTACTTCACAAACTACTTCACATTACATGCTAATTCCTAAGGGGCTTTTATGCATGCACATATTGGGTTCACACGACAACATTGCACTTACCTTGGCTGGTACTCGGTTGAGCGGAGGTGTCTATATCTGTGACCCTGTCACTGCTTCCGGGAGGGCTGTCGATTCCACCAGGTCCTCCAGGGGTGTGGCAGGTGGCTCGGTTGGTGGTCCTTTCTCCTGTGCACCTGGCCTCTGCAAGTCTCCTTGCCACCCTCTCCTTTGCCCGGGACCACAGGTCGTACCAGAGTTTCTTGATCTCCTCAATGGAGCGCTGTGCCACTCCAATAGCGCAGATTTTACCTTGGATCTCAAGCCATAGCATTCTCTTTTCGCTCTCAGGCACCTGGAGTGATGACTTACCAAACAGGCGGTCATGGCTCCTCACAACCTCCTCTGTTCATACCTCCAGCTCCTGTTCACTGAACTTGAGTTTGCGCTTCCTCTCCTGCTTCTCCTGTGATGTACCTTGGGGCTCCATTGTGGCTCAGGTGATGCTGCTCCTTCAGAGTGCTGCTCAGTGTGGCTGGGCTGCTCTCTCTCAGGATGCTGGTTTGGGTGTGGCACCTGAAACTGCCTGGGATGACTCATTTCCTGCTGGTGATGTCATCAGGCTCCTCCAGGTGTGCATTCTCGAACTTTCTCGCATTTTGCGATTTTTTACCGAATCGCAAAAAAATCGCAAATTGCTAGAATGCAAATTGCGATTCGGTATATGGGCCTCGCAAACCACAAATATCGATTTTTAAGAAATCGCTAATTGCGAATAGCAATTTTGTTACATGGCCAATCGCGACTCAAAAATATCGATTTCTTAATAATCGTATTTTGCGATTCGTAGACCCCAGTTTTCATACTGTACATCTGGCCCTAAATTTGCAAACTTTTTCACTTCGAAACATTTATGAGAAAATCATGGCATTACTTTAAGTTTTATCACACATTTACGCGTTGCACACTAAATAATGGCTGTGCAAATAATACACTTTACAGGAAATTATTAAAGGCCTCACTCTGATATTGCCAATAAGAGCAGGGCAAACACCTCAGTACACCCATCTTTGGGGTTCAATATTTGGTGACTTTTTGGCTGTTATCATTACTTTTAGAGTAAACTTTGTGGAATGACGTGTGCCAAATTCTGCGAGCGAAGTGTTACCACTATTATACAGTTTTGAACATGCAATTTTCTCAGGGAGGACATGATAATAATGCAGACATTGGGAGTGACCAGTACTTACGGTCTTATAATGCGCACAAAGCGCCAATGGTTTTTGCACCTGATTTTTGCTCAACTTTATTTGCTATGCTTTTCTTCACAGAGCAGCTCATCAGCATGTAAACATGCCAAGGAAAATTCTTCATGAATTTTCCAGCATTGAACTATTCTTCTAAGTGCTTTTTCCTTTAATCCCTCAAATACATACTCAAGACCATGTTTACAGCATTAATGTGAAAAGCAAGGTTCTGTCCTCCAGCTGAGCCATCTCTTGAGCCTTTTGCACTGGAACAGATTACGGAAGCAAGCGCATGTGCACGCGGGCATGATGAATAAGAAAAAGAATATGATGACATCAGTCTCCAGTAGAAACTGAAAAGGGAACCCAAATCACCTCTCAGCTTGTGAAAAATCCAACGTAGGGCAGAAGCTGTAAAGCTTGAATGCCCTTGTCTTTCAATTACTTCAACAGGAACCAGTTATCCAGAATGGGACAATCAAGTATCCCAACCCTCTGCCGATGGGCAGCCACCACCCACTGACGACTTCAAGACGACAGAAAGCATGTGATCTGTGACATCAACACTATGAATTGAAAGGATCTGTGGTGCTCTCTTCTTACTGGCAAATTGTGGTAGGTATCTTGGAGGCTGATAATCACAACCCCCCCCCATCGAGATAGAAAATAATGGACTTTTAAATCACCATTTCAAGTTTGTATCAGCATATAATTTTGGCAGGAACTGCAAAACAGAATGGAGATTGTATTCCCCTTTCAGCCCTTTTTTATTCTCCAAGAAGTATCTAGTTACACCTTACATCCTCACTGAAAGAGAGTAACCTGTTCCAGGACATGATTTAGAAGCAATGAATGCATGTCTTGCTGAAGACAGATGATATGACCTGGCATTCTTTTGGCTGGTTGTCCACTTTGGGTTTTGAGGAAGCTTATTTACCTAGTTCTCTAGATTTCTCACTGACCACATAGTACTGCTACTTATTCAATTCCTCCTAATAGATTCCTCCAGACCAGTCATACAAATCTCACTGTTTAATATTCAGTTGCATTCCCTGGATTCCTTCATCATTGTATGGTCCAAAAAGAGAAGAACCAGAAAAATGAAGGTTGTCAATATCTAACTGAGCCTAAGGACTCATGGATCCCCAACTGGCCAGATACTCTAAAGTCATCTTGTGCAACTAGGAGCAGTATCAACAGAGAAGGTCTCTCTCTCTAGAGCAACCAGGCCAACTTGCATCCTGACTTATCTCCCTCCACATTGAGCTACTGCCAATACTCCTTTCAAGTGTCTATCCCACAGTTCAGCCACCTTGTGAAGTGTCACTAGGAGGTCCCCAGCCTCCACCTGTGGGTGCAGATCCCGACGTTGGAAGTGAGACAAAAATTGTTCGCTCTCAGTGAGATCCCTATGTAGCCTTCGGCAGATGCCGCCAACCCTCGAGAGGCAGTCACTCTGCACCACCACTTTTAGAGCTCCCCATTTTATACCTCTGCTTGCCGTGGATCCTCAATTGGAATCAAAGTAGTCCGCAAGAACTTCCTCAAGCTCGTCAAGGAAGACTGGATCCTGCAACACCTCAGGCTGGAGTTTCCACAATGGAACCCCCAGGCTCTCAATGCCTCCCCCGCATTCTAGAAGTAGTGGTGCAAAGTCAGATAGAAAAAGGGACTGATACTCGATCTTCGGTCACCAGGAACCTGCCCAACCGGCTATATGCTCTGTGAGCTGGTGAGTAGAAAGAAAAAAACTGTTTGATGCAGCTCACGCCAGGCATCCCTGCGACCCACCCCGTCCATGGACTCTGCTGGTTTAGCTGTCATGTGTGTCTTAGTGCCAAGGTGACGGGGATGTCTGTCTAGTGCACTGTCCAACACACAAAGTCCCCACCCCATATGAGCGGCATCCCCACAAACAGCTTAAGCTTCCCCTTCACAGTTGCAAACAAATCCTCATTATCAGTATTGGGGGCATACACATTGAGGAAATGGATATCCATCCCATCCAGAGTTCCATAGACTAGTAGAAAGCACCCCTCAATATCAGCACCGGAGCTCCATACCCCAAAAGGGACCTATGGTGCTATCCAGATGGAGACCCCCTTGACATAACTCGAGTGAGTGGATGAGAAGAACTGTCCTCTCCCTTTTTTCTGGACCTTCTCGGCCTCTGAATCCAACAGCTGCGTCTCCTGCAACATGGCGACTTGTATTCCCAGCCTGCACAAACCAGTCATAAACTTACAAAAACTATGTATGTTTACCTTTGTTATTCAAACCCCATTGTGAAACAGGCCCCTAGATTTTAGTGTAAGTCTGCATCTAATGATTTCCTTAATTAAACGCAGTGCAACACTTGTTTACTATGTTGGGACTGTCTTACTGTAATATGAAGCCTAGCTCTAACAATAAAAGAAACAGAAGATCATGGGTAGGGTTGCAAAACATTTTTGACTGGTGCTATTACATGCCCTTGATGGCATACAATGCGGCACTTGGTGCAAACAACCTTTACAATTGCAGTAAGAAAGCAGATTTGTTAAGGTGGTAATGTGGTAATGTGCGACAAAATATTTGGAGGAAGGGGCTTTCCTTTTTTAAATATGCATAAAGGACAGTATTTTAAAACCTATATGTGCACATATATAAGTTTAGTTTGTGTAAGAGGCTGGCTAAAGAAGGGTTTAATTTATTACTAACTATAATTAGCCATCCCAGTAGTAGCGCATGGTCAGTAATTACAATATACCACCCCTAGAGCTCTACCACATAATGTGACAACAGTGGAGCTTGTCACATAAAGTAATTACTGTCATAACAAATTGAAGATATAGTTTCTGCACAGTTTCTGGCTGAAGAGCGGCTTATATAACTGAAGGGCAGAGGCAGCAGTATTGTACCACTTTGAAAAGTGATGAGAGGAACTTAAAAGGCCTGTGCTGTTTATAGCAGGAAATTAGCAGCATTTGTTGCCATCGTGAAGTAAAAAAAAAACAGAATTCAATATCATAGATAAAGCAACAGAAGAACACAATTAAAAGTTAGCACGGCACTCAAAGCAGTCAACACAAAACACAACCACTGTGCAACCCAAAAACGTCAGTAATGTTGCATAAAAACATAGCAGCACAAAGAAGAACATAATACATCACCACCAAAATGGCAGTCATCAATCATGCACAAACATTCTTGTCTCATATTACCACCTCCTAAAACCATCTTCATAATCTAGTGGTAAAATGTGTTTGCAACAAGCACTACCAGTCAAAAAAGTCTTGTACTTGAGCTCCATTCAGTCTAAAACTATGGTGTAAACCATGTCCTATATTACTTTCAGTGCTCAGTGCATGTGAAACAGCTCGACTTCAGTTCGACCTCTGAATGGTGGCTGTTGTGAAAGCTGAATTCATTACTAACACATTTGCATTGATTAATAGTTAAGAATTAACATAAATTAGGCTAACATGGTGAAAATAAAGGGCCGTATTTATACTTTTTGACGCAAAACTGCGCTAACGCAGTTTTGCGTCAAAAAAATTAGCGCCGGCTAACGCCATTCTGAAGCGCCATGCGGGCGCCGTATTTATTGAATGGTGTTAGCCGGCGCTAGCAGACCGGCGCTGCCTGGTGTGCGTGGAAAAAAAACACGTACACTAGACAGCGCCGGCGTAGGGGGAAAATGGCGTATGGGTGTCTTAAAATGGGGCAAGTCAGGTTGCGTCGAAAAAATCGTCGTAACCCGACTTGCGCCATTTTTTTTCGACGCCCATCCCCCATCAACATGACTCCTATCATTGTAAAGATAGGAGTCATGCCCCCTTGCCCAATGGCCATGCCCAGGGGACTTATGTCCCCTGGGCATGGTCATTGGGCATAGTGGCATGTAGGGGGGCACAAATCAGGCCCCCCTATGCCACAAAAAAAAAAAAAAAAAATACTTACCTGAACTTACCTTAATGTCCATGGGATGGGTCCCTCCGTCCTTGGGTGTCCTCCTGGGGTGGGCAAGGGTGGCAGGGGGGGTCCCTGGGGGCAGGGGAGGGCACTCTGGGCTCATTTTGAGCCCACTTGTCCCTTAACGCCATCCCTGACCCAGGCGTTAAAAAGCGGCGCAAATGCGCCGTTTTTGGCCACGCCCACTCCCGGGCGTCTCTTTTGCCCGGGAGTATAAATACCACGTAAAGGCCTGGGAGTCATTTTTTAAGACGGGAACGCCTCCCTTGCATATCATTAACGCAAGGAAGGGGTTCACGCTAAAAAATGACGCACACTCCGGGCACTTTGGCGCCCGAAGCGTCTAACGCCAGAGTATAAATATGGCGTTAGTTGGCGTTAGTTCTGCGTCGAATTTGCGTCGAAAAAAACGACGCAAATTCGGCGCAACCAGAGTATAAATATGGCCCAAAGTGTCTTGGAAAATGTGCCCACTTGAGTGGCCAACATGACATGTACGACATTAATAAATAATTGACATTTATAGTTTAAATAATGTGCACATGTAGAAATAAAATGCATTAGTGGGTGACACTAATGTATTAATGTTATGTATTTGCTTACAAATATTAGGCATAGAGTAATTGTGAGATTTTGGGCCTTGTCGACAGAAACTCATGTTAAGTTTCATGGCATAAAATAAATATTCGTAAATGTTTTTTGTGAAAGCAGAGAATTAATACTTACCTATACTTCACTCAGAGCTGACCAAATAGAGTTGTAACCTGGCAATGTTAAACAAGTTGATGTGTTAACCTTTCTTGTGAGAACTGTCTGCTGAAATGTAGAATATTACATATGGTTACAATTGTTACCTTGATGCGTGAGAAGCTGATGTTCCCAGGCCTTAACAAAGACTTCATTGACTTGAGCTATGATTGAAACTAAAAAGTTACTTGACAAAACTGGTGATGGGAATGGGAGAAGTGGAGCCAATCATCGACGTGTGAAATACTGTCTAGTTATATCATAGATTTAGAAATTATTACTATGAACACGCGATATTCTGACCAATGGTGATGTGAGAAAATACTTTGTGGATTTTTAGTTTAACACCGACTGCACTGCAAAAAAAGAGTTCAGTTAGTCTCATTCCAATCCCATGCGAGGATCACAGCAGTTCCTGATGCCCTTTTTCCTTGCTTTAGCCTTACAGCTTAATTGTAAATGCTATTGATGCTGTTTCTAAGTTTGATACTCTTTAAGTTGGTTCAGTTAACCTAGAGCCTAACCATGGCTGAGCCATTCCCTTTCACTTTCCTTTTCTGACGTTGCCCAGATGGATGTCCAACTGACGAAGAAATCACAGCTTGCTGATCCGGTCAGGAGAGGTATAACAAAATGCTCTTCTTCTGTTATCAATTTTTGTTCTTATTTTTATGTACCAACCACTATATTGTTAGAGCCCTAGATAGATGTTTTCCAAATTAGCTTTTGACTAAATTAGTTTTGCATGGAGCCCAAACATGCTATTCTAATTGGAGGGTTAGTTAGTGTACCATGCAATAACAAATGTTATTAACAAGGAATTAATTTTGTTCACCTGTTCAATCTAGATGTATGCCATTCTCTATTGTTCAGTTATTGCTGCTATTAATTTGTACGGTAACTCTTGAATGTTTAATGATAAATGCTTTGGTTAAATTGAGATTCTTCCACCGCTTTGGTCAGCCTGTGTTGTATGTATATGTCTGTCATTTGGTTTTGAGATTAATTTACCTAATATTGGCATTTTTAATCTAGGGAAATAAACTTTCTAACTTACTAAAAGGTGTGTTTATTCAAGGCCACATGGGTCATGGTGCGTGAAGATTTCTGACTCAAAGTTTCTGATGATTGATCTGTCAAACATGTTTTATTGTTGCTAGTTAGATTATGATTAATGATTGTATTGTATACATGGTGGAATCACTCGAAGCGTAGTCAAAAAGGTCCATTGAACCTCTTCTGCGTCCCCTTATAAATAAATTACTATAGACCAAATAAGGCCAGACACGCTCACACTGTCTATTTGAAAGGAACAATATTGCCTTGCCGCCTGAAATGCCCTATCCCTGCTTACATCAATGCCTGAATACCGGAGAGGTCTCTATGAGCTTATGGCATTCTTGTTTAAACATGTCATTTACTGCAAGTAATACTGCTTCCTGGCTTTTGAATGTTGCACAAATCCTCTGCAGTAAACTCTTAGGATTTGATGGATGGTTTTCTTAAAAGATAATGCAACTTAATACTAGCAGAAAGAAGAAAAACAAGCAAAAGCTTTTCACATGATTGATTTTCACTTATAGACACAGATCTCACCTGCTCCTGACCCATAGTATTGAGAAGTCATGCCTACCAGAAAAACAAATATTGAGTATGGGCTGACCTGGGCACAGTGTATCCATGTCATTGGCACAGAATGCCAATTCATAACAAAGCTTTAGGTTTGATGTAGTATAGCAGTGTAAAAAAATGACATGGCACAATAACAGTTGTTTAGATTAACTGCATTAATTAAACTCACTGACACATTTATTACTGCAGTGTAAAGGTCACGTTTCTGTTTATTAACATGTTAGAGAGAAATTGACCTGAGAAAAAAAACAGTTTAGTGCTACACAGATTTCATGTTTGCATGTTACAATTACTTTACGTATGAACCAAAGGGTTAGATGAACTATCATTAGGAATTCGGATTTCCTAAATGTGATTATCTCTGAATCACAATTACGCCATCGGTATTCCTAATGTAGGAAACTCCTTTGAGTTTCATTAGTAATTCCTAGTGGGTCACAAATGGACCTATTTAATGCATATAAATGACGTAGGTCTCAATTTGCAACCCATTAGGAAAAACAGTTATCACAGGCATGGTGGCTTGCTGGGCTCAGAAGACCACCATGTCTGTGATTGATTTTTAATAAAGCAATTTTTTAACAATGCAGCACACTTTCCTTTCTATTGTTCGTAAAGAAAAACAGAATGTATTTAAAAGAAAAAAATAAACTTTGCAGTTTAATTTTTTAAGAGCAGGCAGTGGTCTGTAGGACCACTGCCTGCACTTAAAAATATCATTATTTACATTCTCAAAGAGGAAGAGGTGCATTCGGGTCCCCTTCGCTTTTGTGAATGTGTTGCCCCCAGCTGAAAACTGGTGGTAAAATATTGCTGATTTGCGCCTGGAATTCTGTCGCAAAACAGTAATACATACCTTACAGATTCGGTATTTGGAAGGGACTCCCTAAAGAGGCCCCTTCCAAATCGTAAAAGCAATTTTCTGGTTGCAAATGGCCTGCTTGACCATTTCAATATGCACTGTATATACATGAACACACAGAGTAGAAGTTAAGACAATTAGGCTAATGAAATGAAATATCAGAGGTTTCAAAAACAAAATTATACTTAGAAAACTTTTACCACATAAGAAAAGACACAGAGGGGAAACTGAAATAGTCTAAAAACAGGACCTCATGATCACACTGTAGTTGCAACTCCTCAGTTCACAACAAATTCTGTGCCTCACATTCTGTTGGAAATAGGTGACTTTACACGAATCCATAAAGGTCTACACTTTGAGCTTATTTACTGTCTGGCCCTGATGATTGGTTTGTCATAGGTGACAGAACATTAAACCATTTACTTCTGAGGCTTTTTCACCCTACTCCTGAGCCATTGTTTGGCTATTTGGGTACTTTGCGCTCAATAACGTTTTTTCTACCTAAGGTATCCAAGCTACATTTGTGTCAGTTTTTCTAACATCATGAGGATTCTAGATGTACACAAGGTTTGTGGGTTCTCCTGGAGGGGACTGAGAAAATAGACAAAATATAGCTAAGTAGCTACATTTGTTTTTTGGGGGGAAATAGCAAAAAAAGTGCTCTGCAGAAAAGTATCTGTTTGTTTGCTTAAAAATGGTACAAGCATAAATTTGCTGTGCTAAACTCACCATCTTCCCAGCATTCAGGAATAAGAAGAGCTGATTCAAGAAACCATTTTTCGACATTTTTTGGCATTTTTTAAATGATGTAACCATTTTTTGGACTTTTTGACAAAATTCGGAATTTAGCAAGGTGCCATTTGTGTAGATTCCTCAAGGCTTTTCTAAATAAAAAAAAATATTGAAAATGAGTAGGAAAAAACCATCCATTTGTATTTAGTTTCCATCTGTAACTTCTTGACACAATGGCCGAATAAAGCAATACACCATTAAGCCTGCAAGACTTTCCTGGTTGTGGAGATCTTTATTGGGTGCACCAAGTATAAAGAAATTCATATAGGAAAATATAAAGAGGGAAAAATAGATATGAAGGAAACATGTAGTTCTGAAACGAACACCAGATACTAAGGTTAGAAGCAGTGATTATTTGTACATCTCTGAATTTGTGGATACCCCATACTAGCATGTGATTTAGAGAACATTTTCAAAATGTCTTCTTACTTACACACTGGCTTACATTTGAAAGGTGGTAAATCCAATTGGTAATAATACATGTTTTACTATTCTGTATTCCAACTGGTCTCCTGACACAAATGGCACCTCACCTTGTGGGTCCAAATCGCAACATGGACAAATACAATTTTTCTACTGAAAACTGCCACTTTTTTTGCAAGGTGAGTAGCTGTTGGAACCAGGCCCTAGCTCAGCTAGCACATAGGGAAATCTCGCACACGTTCACACTTTTGAAAACTAGACACTGAGGGAATCCAGGGTGGGGTAACTTGTGTGGCTTGCACAACAATTTCTTACTCAGAAGCTCTTGCAAACCTCAAACTTTGACTACAAACATACATTTTTCTCTTATTTCTGTGAGGAAATTGACTGTAATCTGTGGGGTTTACAAATTTCCTAACACCCATCATTTCCCCAAGTCTCCAGATGAAAATGGTACCTCTTTTGTGTGAATAACCCTAGTGCCCACAACACGAAAGGTTCAATGTGCAACATTGACACATCACATTTTTCCACTGAAAACAAATCCTTTTTTGCATGTGGGTAGCTGTGGATTTTGGGGCCTGAGAGTACTACCATTGACCATGGTTTGATCTGTTTTTGTTGTGGGCACTTGGCGCAACCACATAAGTGGGTTAGCATTTTCATGGGGACTAGTGGAGAAACACTGAGTGGAAGGAAGTTTTTGGATCCCTGTGGATTCTGGATGTTTAAGTCACAGAAATGGAATGAAGATATGTTACTAAAGGAAAAGTTTGAGGTTTGCAGGGCATTGTGGGAAATACAATGTTGTGGGATCCACATGAAGCACACCATCCACAACTCCCCCATGTGTCTAGTTTTTTTAAATCTCTGATCAGATAGGTTTCCTCAGTTGGGCCCTACTCAAGCCCAGAAGCAGCCATTTTACATGTCAAGTGGCCTATATTAGGATTTAGCCCCACTCTCCTGGCCCATATGTAAAAACAGCACCTACAAGAATCATAAGTCTTCTTGCTTTCTATTGGGATGAGGCGTTTTAGTTTGCAAGGCAGCAGATAGACTGTTGAGGCTTTAGGGGTCAGGGCAGGGCCAGATGTCAGGAAGAGTCAGACTTACCCCATTATTTGATAAGGAAAAGAAAATATTCTTGCCATCCAATGGGCTTTCTGAGCAATTTCTGGCAAACCCTTCTCTCCCCTTGTTAGATATGGGGTTTCCAGTTGTCCAGGGTATGCACCTAAGCCAGGTAGATTCCCCCAGGTGGGGACCTACCCAAGTCCAAAAGCAGCTATTTTCCATGGCAAGTGGGCCTATACTGGGATTTAGCCCCACTCTCCAGGCCCATATGTGAAAACAACACCGAAAAGAATCATAAGTCCTCTCACTTTCCATTGGGATGGGATGTTTTAGTTTGCAGGGCAGCAGATAGACTGTTGAGGCTTTAGGGTTAAGGGTGTGGGCAGATGTCAGGATGGGTCAGACCTACCCCATTATTTGATAAATAAAATAAAATATTCTTGGGCTTCCTGGGCAATTGGGGGCAAACCTGTCTCTGCCCTTGTTAGAAAAAGGGTTTCTGGTTGGCTAGCGTATGTACCCACCCACTCTAGTTACGGTAAGGGAGTTACACACCGAAGATAACCCCTGCCCACTACCTTGGTAGCTTGGCACAAGCAGTCAGAGTTATCCCGAAGGCAATGTGTAAAGTGATTACACAACACACACAACACACATGATGCAATAGGTACACCACAAAGGGAACACAACAACAAATTATATAAAAATAAACGATATTGCATAAAAGATCATTAGACCAAACACAATGTGTACCAGTAATACCCTGCTAAACAAGCAGTTGTCAGAACATCGCACCAGTTACTAATACTCTGTAACAATAAGCAGTAGTCAGGTAAACATAAAGGTTACGGGTTATTCTGCAACACAAGCAGTAGCCAGGTTGTCATTATTGCCAAGAATTAACATATAAGGATAAACATATCAACTAAGACTGCTGGGACATTATCGTGCATGTACCTGCACATATAATAATTGAGGGGCGGTAAACACAGGCCTGATCTGTGAAACACCGGAGCTCCTGTGCTCCTACTAGAGAGAATGCGGTAGTGTAATGGACTTGCACTCTGTACCCCAAGGAGCTCACGCACTCCTACTACAAAATATAGTATTTGCTTTGTGAGAAAGAGCTGTGGCCCGCTCCTCCCACAGGGGCCACAACAACCACAAATACCCCTCCAGCTGGAGTTGGCCCCAGTCAGGGTGTAGTGGAGGAACCCTCCTGGGCTTCCTCATAGAAAAGAAAGGGGGAAATAGATGGCAGCCACCAGTGTGCGGACGGCACAGCTGCTGTCTGACGCACAGCGCGCCTTCTGCTTATGTGTCTGGAGCCCTCCAGGGCCTTCTGACCCTTAACCTCCCTTCTTGAGAGGCAGCCCAGCCCATGCAGTGCCTCACAACTGCAGGTCGGCTCCTTCCTTTGTCTTGGCCCTGACCGCAATGGTGAAACCTCTAATGTAGAGGCCAGCTGGTGCCCTGGGAGTACTAGATGGAGCACACTTCATCTGTGCTCAACTGAACCTGTCTGCGGCTGCCACAGTGGGTTCTCTTCCATCCAGGTTTCTCCTCACCAGCAAAGATGACTACTGAGGTGCTCCTATTTTATTAAAGCAGTCCAGACAAATGAAGGGGGCACACCACCCAGCCCCTGGAGACAGCAATTGGGCACAGGGCTGCAGGGCCCAAGCAAGCAGGCCAGCATAGGAGTTTACAGGAGGTAGCAGTTCCTCTCAGTGACCCTTCTCAGTCACAGGTCAGCACAAAAGCAGCAGCCCCAAGGCAGTTCCTGGTGAGTCCTTACAGCAGCATCCAGCGTCCAGTTCAGTAGTCCATTAGTATCTAAAAATGTGGGTGAAATCCCCCTGTACTCATTTTGCACAGCTTCCACAAACTGGGGAGAAGGGTTCCAACCTGGTGTCAGGCGTTTCCCCCTCTCTCCTCCAGCACTAGCTCCAGACATCAGTGGGGGGTAAACAAGCCCTTTGTGTGAAGCCAGGGCACATTCTTTACAAATGCAGGTGTACCCCACCTCTCCCTCTCCCAGCCCTGGAAGACCATTCAATATGCAGATGCACTCTTGTGACACCCCCACCCCCCTGTGTACAGGCTGTCTGAAAGGTATGAGCAAAGCCCAGCTGTCACTGTGTCCCAGTTGTGGATTGGAGTCCTAAGCACAGGGAAATGCCCACTTTCTAAAAGTATATTACAAAACTACAATGGTCCAACCAGTAATTGCTCAAAACTGAAATTTCATCAATGCAGCACAAACCAATATTTCTTATTTCAAATAATGTTAATGCACCAATTCATGTAAACATATACAATTTATTATTTGTCTTTCAATGCAAAACTTATTAAAATGTATATGGTTGCCCCAAAACACCCAGTAAATGTATTGTGTGAAAAATAGTGCTTGTGAAAAATAAAGAAGAAAAATAAAATAAATCTATCTCAACAATTATATTCAAATTATGTGCATGAGAGCCTGTCAATTGACCATTCTACAACGAAATCTATATCACACTTAATTGGATTTTTTTTTCCAAATCACTATTATCCCTTGGCAGTTCAAATAATTATTCCAGGCTCAATCTAGATCATTGACTTTTCGACCAGGCACAATAAACTGGGCCAACCTTTCCCTCAAGAGGAGGTCTTCATCAGGACATAAAACCCAATTTGGAGCAACCTAAAATCTTTTTAAATAGATGACATACTCATTACTTAGTTTGAAATTCTATTTATTCCTGCCAACATTCAGAAGGGGAAACTCCTTTTTCTTATGCAATCCAAGGACTTCTCATCCAAAATTTAATTTATTCTCGTACCAGGAAAAGAGTCACCTTGTCACTGGGCACTTAATTTCAAAATGATATGTCCACTTGAGGGCCACGGAGGTGTAACCATTCCGTTCGTCCAGGTGAATCATTTCCTAGCTTGGGAATTTCTTCTTTCCTTCCCCTAATTCAGGCTGATTTATCTTGGGTTTCTATGGTTGTATTGGCTGCTAGTCCTTCAATGAGAGAGGGACCTGACATTGCACATCCGGGGCAATGCCCTGCTTACACTTTTCTGGTGAGAATCCAGAGTACGCACAAAAAGCAATCCCATGGTGCAAGGTCCAGAAAGCCCTTTTAAACGATAGCTAGCCATGGCCAATGGCTATCAGCCTCACTGGGGAGGGAGTGCAGGCATCAGCCAATGGCTATCATCCACAATTAGGAGTTTAGAGGACCAGCAGTAGTAGTTTGTAGAGTATATGGACCCAATACAGATGGCCCTAGCTCTAATAAGATGTTGTTTAATTCCTGGAAAGATTGCCCTGGCTGAATTTTGATTTTAGGAGGTGGTCTGAACATAGCACCGACTTTAAGAAGGAGAGGTGCACCATATATTTCAGACATGATACTAGACTGTTAATGTGAGCTGGATTGGAATTCATTCTCTGGAATACAATGCATGGCCTTATGTTCTTTCTCCAAAATCCTGTGGAAGATATGTTTGCTTTGACAGATTAGAGTCGGCCAATATCTTGGTTATTTAAAGTGTGGTGTATTATGAGCCAGGGATTTTGCTCATTGTCGCGGAACACATCGCCAGTTTTTATGCCAATTAGATCTTTGCGATGAACCCAGCCATGATATCTGATATCATTAAAGTGTGCATTGGAGATGTATGCCTACAAATGTAAGTTGGTATTTTAAAGTTCATTGGAATGAATCGAAGAAAGATAAAGACAAAGATGTAACCTGGAGTTACAATATGAAGACACAAAAAAGACATAAGTAGAATCTTGAAACTCCTGATAGTTGTGTCAAGATGTATACAACCAGAAGGTTCCAGTATGTGGCGATGATGCTGAGACACGCCAGCTCACCTGATTGTCTCTGACTAAAATGGATGTGGTTGAAACAGCCACAAGAGAACAGCCATTTCCCAAAACGAATTCTTGAATTCTTTAATGTATTTCTAGGATATATTACTATTGAATCTTTTGAAAATGTTAAAAGAGGGACTACAAATAAAGGCATTAAAAGGACAGGACACATAAGCAACAATCATTGACAAAGGCATTAGGTCTTGCTCATATGTCATGCTGCAGTAGCTCTTTAATTTATGAGTTATAATTACTTCAGTGAACCATTACTATAACTGCAAAATTTCTATGGTTTTGTGCGAGTAAGTTGAGAACCTATCTACAACATCCTGCAACCTTCGGTTTTTTAGGTGAATTTCTATGTTTAAAAAAAATTCTATTTCCTAACTATAACGTTACTGTAACCTTTGTTTTTTTCAGTGAATTTCTATGGTTTTTGGTCCTGGGCCAACCTCATATAACCACCCAACCCTGCACCACACATGACCTTTGGCCATATGTGGTGGGGATTGACTTCAAGGACCAAGGACAGTCCTACAGCCAAGCCCTGTGGCCTACCCCCAATAATCACCCAACCACCTACCCCCTCTAATAACCAACCCCATGTATCACACGGCGTTTGGCTGTGCGCAGCAGGGAGTGACTGCATGGCCTGGCTATAGGCCAGTCCTTGTGACCTATTACTGATAACCATCCAATCCCATGTCTGCGTGAGTATGTGAAATCAGTGTGTGAATGTTTGATTGTGTCTGTGAGTGTGTGGTTGAGTGTTTGAGTGGGCCTTTGAGTGAGTGTGTGAATGTCTGAGTTGGTCTGTGAGTGGGTGAGCGTCTGAGTGGGTCAGTAAGTGGGTCCCTGAGTGTCTGAGTGGTCTGTGAGTGGATACATGAGTGCCACAGTGGAACTGTGAGTGGGTGCATGAGTGCTTCATTGGGTCTGTGAGTGACAACAAGAGAGTCTCTGTGAGTATGTAATTCCCTTTTTTGTGTTTTTTTTTCAATATTTGCTATTTCTTCACACTGGGGGGAGCTGTGCTGAGCGTTGCGACAAAGTCACAAATTTCACACCTGGAGTGGAAAAAACCTGTTCTTTGACATTTTCTTCCCATACTGTGTCCCAGAAACACCCCTAAATCCCACCCATCGGGTCAGGTTACATCCAACCTGACCCCTTATACCAGTTTTCTAATTTGTTTTTAGCCCCAGGGACCGTGCACATAATTTAAACTGGTGGCTGCAACTTTCTTCTCAGGTTGCAGCCAGTGAATCACTGCACTTTTGTTTGCAGATGCATTCACGAATTGTCACAAATTTGTTGCAAAGTATTCACGCTTCTAGATATACAAATTTAAATTTCCTTTAATGTCTCCAAAACTACTGAATGGATTTACACCAAATAACAAAAAGTGTGCTTTCGGGACCAAAATATTCCTTTCTGACAAATTTGATGTATTTTCATCTAGCGGTTCGGGCTGTAGTCGTGTTCAAAATCCCTATTGGAATTAAAAGGAAACACCCTTTTTTTGACCCCCCTTTTTCTCAGCCCCAAATTGCCGGATCATCCTGAAACTTTTCATGCAGGACAAGAACCAACCTGGCACTTTTTTGGGGAAATTAATTGAAGATTCGTCAAACAGTGCCAAAGAAATAACCAAGTCAAAAAAAAAAAAATCCATGAAAATTAGGTCCTAACTATAACTAACTACTGGCAACTCTCAGTAGGTTATACATATATGGAGCTCTTTAGAGCAATGTGGTTACCCAGATTTGACACCTCAGAAAGCCACTGAGCGGGTGAAGAATGTCAGTAAAGAGCAAACTCTATTACGCAAAGTCAGTTTACCTGCCAATACTAGCTACCTACCCACTAGCATGATCACCACCTATAATACAAGAGCATAAGAAGTAAAAAACCTCTTACAATCCATGTGGGGAGCACTCACTTGTGACCCTACTCTAGAAAATATTATGGGTGGCAAATGATGTAGGGAGGGTCTCTACCTGAAATATAGGCTTGTTCACAATGATATTGCAACTAAGAGCGATAGTTGCAAGAGCTGAATTGATTTTTCCTGTGTGAGAAGTGTAAAGCCTGTCATTACTGCAAACAAGTTAAGGACTATTATGTTACATATAGTAAGGGCACAAAGACTATCACACATTTTCTGACCTGCAGTATCCAATTTGTGGTATACATCTTGACTTGCCCTTGCAATAAGAGTTACGTGAGAAGTACTATCCATAGTGTCATAAAGTAAAACTGGAGAGTAAGGAAATGCCTCCTTGGCATGGTTACCCCCTAACATTTTGCCTTTGCTGATGCCAAGTTATGATTGAAAGTGTGCTGGGACCCTGCTAACCAGGCCCCAGCACCAGTGTTCTTTCCCTACATTGTACCTTTGTTTTTACAATTGGCACAACCCTGGCACTCAAATAAGTCCCTTGTAAATGGTACCCCTGGTACCAAGGGAACTGATGGCAGGGAAGGTCTCTAAGGGCTGCAGCACGTCTTATGCCACCCTGGGGACCCCTCACTCAGCTCATGCACACTGCCTCACAGCTCACCCCTCAGAGTTCCCTGCCAACCTCACACTGCCTGTGGCATAGGTAAGTCACCCCTCTAGCAGACCTTACAGCCCTAAGGCAGGATGCACTATACCACAGGTGAGGGCATATGTGCACGAGCACTATGCCCCGACAGTGCCTAAGCAAAACCTTAGACATTGTAAGTGCAGCGTAGCCATAAGAGTATATGGTATGGGAGTTTGTCAAACACGAACTCCACAGTTCCATAATAGCTACACTAAAATCTGGGAAGTTTGGTATCAAACTTCTCAGCACAATAAATGCACACTGAAGCCACACATAAACCCAGAGGGCATCTTAGAGATGCCCCCTGAATACCAATCCGACTTCTAGTGTTAGGCTGACCAGTTTCTGCCAGCCTGCTACAACCAGACGAGTTGCTGGCCACATGGGGAGAGTGCCTTTGTCACTCTGTGGCCAGGAACAAAGCCTGTACTGGGTGGAGGTGCTTCTAACCTCCCCCTGCAGGAACTGTAACACCTGGTGGTGAGCCTCAAAGGCTCACCCCTTTTGTTACAGCGCCACAGGGCATCCCAGCTAGTGGAGATGCCTGCCCCTCTGGCCACTGACCCCACTTTTGGCGGCAACACTGGAGGAGATAATGAGAAAAACAAGAAGGAATCACCCACCGGTCAGGACAGCCCCTAAGGTGTCCTGAGATGAGGTGACCCCTGCCTTTAGAAATCCTCCATCTTGAGATTGGAGGATTCCCCCATTAGGATTAGAGATGTGCCCGCTTCTCCTCAGGGAGGAGGCACAAAGAGGGTGTAGCCACCCTCCAGGACAGTAGTCATTGGCTACTGCCCTCCCAGACCTAAACACACCCCTAAATTTACACAAGAAGGACTGCTGACCTACAAGCCTGCAGAGACGACGGATGACGACAACTGCTTTGTCCCCAGCCCTACTGGCCTGTCTACTGACTCGAAAACCTGCAACCAGCAACGCATTTGCCAGGGACTAGTGACCTCTGAAGCCTCAGAGGACTGCCCTGATTCCCAGGACCAAGAAACTTCTGTGAGCAGAGGTTCTTCTTAATAATCTGCAACAAACTTGCAACTTTTGTACAACTTTAAAGATTTAAAGACCTCACTCTTCCCGCCGGAAGCGTGAGACTTCACACTCTGCACCCGACGCCCCCGGCTCGAGATCCAGAGAACCAACACCACAGGGAGGACTCCCTGGCGACTGTGACCCCGTGAGTAGCCCAAGACCACCCCCCCTGGACCCCCACAGTGACACCTCTATAGAGAATCCAGAGGCTCCCCCTGACGCGACTGCCTCTAACAATGGACCGGACACCTGGACCAGCACTGCACCCGCAGCACCCAGGACCAGGAGGAACTGAACTTCAGTGCAGGAGTGACCCCCAGGCGACCCAATGCCTAGCCCAGGTGGTGGCTGGCCCAAGAAGCCCCTGTGGCCTGTCTGCACCGCTAGAGTGACCCCGGGGTCCCTCCTTTGAAACCAATACAAAATCTGCTGCCTGCTTTGCACACTGCACCCGCCCACCCCTGTGCCGCTGAGGGTGTGTTTTGTGTGCCTACCCTGTTCTCCATAGGCGCCTATGTGTTTTGGGCACCTCTTTGACCTCTGCACCTGAACAGCCCTGAGCTGCTGGTGTGGTAACTTTGGGGTAGCCCTGAACGGTGGGCTGCCTCTACCCAGGAACTGAGACTTGTAAGTGTATTACTTACCTCACAATCCAACCAATACTTACCTCCCCCAGGAACTGTTGATTTTTGCACTGTCCACTTTTAAAATAGCTTATTGACATTTTAACAAAAACTGTATATGATATTGCTCTAACTCAAGTTTCTAACTTACCTATGTGGAGTACCTTGCATTTTATGTATTTACTTCAAATCTTAAACTTGTGGTTCTAAAAATAAATTAAGAAAATGTATTTTTCTATATAAAAACTATTGGCCTGGAATTAAGTCTTTGAGTGTGTGTTCTTCATTTATTGCCTGTGTGTGTACAACAAATGCTTAACACTACCCTCTGATAAGCCTACTGCTCGACCACACTACCACAAAATAGAGCATTAGAATTATCTAATTTTCCCACTATCTTATCTCTAAGGGGAACCCTTGGACTCTGTGCACACTATCTCTTACTTTGAGATAGTATATACAGAGCCAACTTCCTACATGGAGCCTATGTGGGCCATTGATAATAGAGATCCACATTATCCTATGGATAGACACTTTGAGGAATCACATTTTAGAGACAGGTCTAATTTAACATATTTTGCTGTAGAACATGTACCTCGCAACATTAGAGAAGGTGACAGAATCACCACTCTTAGGAAAAGTGAGACAAAATACATAATTGATTTGGAAACAAAGTACCCAGGCTGGTGGAACACGGAAGAAGAATTAAGTATACATCTAGGAGAGAATTGATGTTTTTGTAACAATTGAACCTGGTGGAATGTTCTGCATTATCAATTCTGAAATTGTACGTTTGGCACTACATTTTGATTAAGAAGAAATAAATGTTATATTATTACTGTAGATGATACTTATGTGCCTATGACCTTCTCTAAGATGTTTTCAAATATTTTGTTTTATTTGGGTTGTTTGATTGTTTACACAGGAATAGAAGGAAAGGGATCACATACATGACGTGGCGGTGGCAACCTTGGGTCTGGTTTTCCCCTACCCTATCCTTCAGTACTGCAGCACATATTTTGGGTGGATACAGTTCAGATAAGATTTTCATTATTTTTTATCGACTTTTACAATTATGGATTCTGAATATTGTGCCAATGTGTTTGTTTATCAATGTAAAATATGATGTCTGTTTTCTTTTTTTTCTGATCTGTGGGGACAACATGAACATTGATGCTAATCATGTCCAACTTTGGCAAAATTATAGATGATTATGCTCTCATAAAACATAGGAATGCAATTATGTAATTTAGGTCATCACTATTTCTTTTATAGTTTGAATGTATTTGCCGAACTTGAAAGATTGGATATCAGTGCATGTCGGAGTGAGTGGTGATTTCCCTTTTGGTGATCGAATATTTTTCAACTGGCTCCGTCGGTTTGCCCACCCCCACTGGCCATGACTGCAGGAGCAGCATTATATATATATATATATATATATATATGTATATGTGTGTGTGTATGTGTATATATATATATTTATATATATATATATATATATATATATATATACACATACACACACACAGATATATACATACATATATATAAAATGTTCACTGAAAAAACAAAACAACAGTTACAGGGACATTATAGATAGGTTCTTAATTTATTCATACAAAACCATAGAAATTCAGCAATTATAGTTAGAGTTCTTTCAAGTAACTATAACTCACGCCCTGAGGTAACTATAACTCGCACCCTCACCATGCACATTTGTCTCATCAATAAATTTATTGCAAATGTTGCAGTGAGAATATGAAATATGGCATAGAAGATGTCATCAATGATATAATATGTGGAGTGATTAATTTGCATGTCACCCCAACCCCCTAAGGCTACACTTTTTTATTAGTAAGGGTCTGCACAGCTCGACCACCCACTGGGGCAAATTGCAATTTATTTGCAGGGGACTCATGGTACCCCACTGCCCCGGGGACCACCACCCCCTGATCATTCCATACTTTGGAGGGGATCCGTGTGCCCCCCCCTCTTGGAGTTATAGATAGCCCTGAGGAGAGCCACCCCCCAGTTGGGCTCTTGCTATGTCCTAGAGTGGCCACCTCCAGGGCATGGCTGTTTGCTGTGGCTTGGCTACAGCTTGGCAGCTGGAGCAAAGCCACTGGAAACACTTCGGGTTTTGACATCGGACCTGTAAAGCAGGTCCCACTGTCAAAATCCAAAGCTTTCATCTCTGTCCCCTGAACAGAGATGAAATGCCTCAGCAAGCACAGAGCTGCTGTCAAACCAGCTCCCTGTTTGTTGAAGCAAAGGTAGCATGGAGGAGGCTTTAAGGCTTTCCCCACAGTGCCAGAGAGCCCTTAAAGGGCTTTTTATTTGAAAAAAAAATATTTTAAAAATATAAATTATTTAATATATTTATATATGTCTTGAAGGCTCCCTTGCGGCACCAGAGAGCATGTAAAGGGCCTTTCAGTTTAAAAAAAAAAAATAATAATAATAAATTAATATATAAATCGGGACCACTGGGGAGCCCTTTAGGGCTTCCTCGCGGTCCCAGATAGCCCATGAGGGGCTAAAATAAAATGAACAAAAAAACAAATCTATAGCTCAACACAATGAGCTGGACACTTTTTTTTTTTTAAACAATTTTCTTTTAATTACAAATAGATTTTTGATTTTAAATTGCACACAAATATCTCATTCTCAGTATATCAGCCATCAAACCCAAAAAAAGCCCTACCTCTCTCCCTCTTTCTTTCCCTCCTTGGGTCTCTCTTTCAATCAATTTCTCCCACTTGAGACACTTATGCACCCACTCACAGACCCACTAAGACACTCCTGCACCCACTCACAGACCCACTCAGACACCCACGCACCTACTCACAGACCCACTCAGACCTCATGCACTCACTCACAGCCCCAGTCAGACCCCCACGCACCCACCCACCCACAGACACACTCAGACAGTTATGAACCTACTCACACATGAATCAGACTGCCACACACCCACTCAAAGACCCAGCGACACCCTCATGCATCCACTTACAGACCTTTTTACACAATTACACACCCAGTAAAACACTAATGTATGCACTCTCCCACCCAGACAGACAATCTGACAGCCATTCTCACCCTCAGATACACCCTCTCACACCTATTCTCACACCCAGGTACGGCAGGGCAATGTGCAGCATGGGGTTGGGTGGTTGGCCACAGGGTCTGGCTGCAGGCCAGGTCTTGTGGGTAACCTCCGCTACACATGGATGAAGGCCATGATGGTGTAAGGTTGGGTGGCTATAGGGGCTTGTCGACAGGGCGGTGGTGGTTGGATTAATGAATGATGAAAATTACTGTATTTAAAAAAAATGCATAGAAATTCAGTGAAATAAACAAAGGTTACAGGGACATTACATTACAGTTAGGAAATAGAATTAAAAAGAACATAGAACATCCATGTATATATGTATATATATGCATGTATGTATATATTTATGTGTGTGTGTGTGTGTGTGTGTCTGTGTGTGTGTCTGTGTGTATAGTGTTCAGGCCCTAGAAATGAATGGGTGGAGTGAGCTAATAAGACCTAAAATAGTGGCAGAAATAGCATGGGGAGCACAAAAAGAGCAAAAAATTACCTGGATGAGGGTGCATTAATTTCAAAATATGAAACAAAAGGTGCATGATGGGGTTGAATAGGGCAAGCAGGAGACAAGCTTGGGAGCAACTAAGAGCATGGAGCACGAGGTACTAAGTGGAGAAGCAGCATACAATGGAGACAGCAAGAAAACACGTGCACCCTTGTGGATTACTTAAGGAAAAAGGAAAAAAAGCAGTTCCCTGGCTGTAATCCAACCTGAAGACTGGCAAGGGAACTGTGCTTCAAGGGGAGGTAGAAACACAAGGAAAGGAAGGAAAACTATCAAATAAGAAGCAAGCTATTGAGGTTGGTAAGAAAGCCAAACCTACATCCCAAAATAGGAATTGGTACATCCCACAATAGGTCTTCAACAACACAGAGTTAAAAGTTGCCTGTAAGAGAGACTTAAAAATATCAGTGTTTCTTAAGTCAAAAAAAGATTCTAAGCCTGAGGTTCATATCACTCACTTCCACTAATAAATATAGATATTAAAACACTGGCCATAATTTGGCATCCAGGTTGCTCCCAACCATAGGTAGGCTGGTGTAACTAGTTAGAATATGAGAAGGGCCAACGGTTTCTAATCTCAGGGGGCTATGCAGTGTTCTTAGTGGGTGGGCAGGATGACCAACCATTAAGATCTGGAACAGGATGGATAGAGAAATGTATTGAAACCTCTGGTATCAATAGTCATCAGAATCATCTTTGTAAAAAAAGAAAATAGTTTCCAGATTTTATACCCATTTTGCAGTGCACCCTGCAGACTAAATACAATGGTTTTAAAATTAAATGTAAGCCCATGATCACAAAAGTGTTAAGTGGAGGGAGGACTAAAGTGTGGAAGAGCATGTCTACATGAAAATGGACCAGATGAAAGCCTATGTTCCTGGATTTAGCATCATACTTTGTGGTGACTCACCCATAATATTTTGTTTATTTGGCCTACCCATGTAATAAAAACTCTTATCTGGAAACAGAGAGCACATCAGGAAGACTAATCATCACTTTAAATAAGTTCAAAATATTGGACAGTGCACTTATGGAATTCATCAACACAATTTGTAAGAGGCTTAAGAAAATAATTGGAGAAACATATCGACGCTCACAGCAGATCCCCATCTCAAGACCATAACAGGAATCAAGGGTTTATCCAAGAGAATCTAAATATGGGGGATCAGGACAAATAGGGGATCTTTAGGGACTTTAAAATAGAGACACAATTGAACCAGACCCCGGATGGCAGAAATGCTCTGCTACTTCTAACCTCTAGATTTCTCCTTGTATCTGGCAAGGCAAGACAGAAGAGGCTAGATGGGTTGATTTACATGGGGCCCTTGCCGGCACATTTATAGTTGGGCTGTTGCATGGTTAGCTTGGGATTGCATTGGCATTTAATATTCTCTGCCTCATTAACCTATGAAATACTTTAGCAGAAGTGGAAAATAATTGAATAATTGAGTACTTGTTCTTCTAAGAGTATGAGAGCAATGCATCCAGTTGCCTGAAAATGCTGGAGGGCAGGGGACAGAGGGATTGCTGATTTGTATAAAGACGACACTGGAGAAGAACCATCTTTGAGATGGCTATTTTTGCCATTAGTGACAGTGGCAACGTATTCCAATTGTACCAAAGACCATAACAAACCAAACACCCTGCCAATATTGTATCATATTTGATTCTGTTTTGAGTGAGTGACCATGAATCCTAGGTAGCAAAAACAATCCAGCTCCCACAACGTCCCAGATGTGGTATACCACCCTTTGGGAGCCCCACTCATGCTGTCAGAGTGGACAATAATGACTTTTTATGATTCAGTGATTCACGCACAGCCAAGACACTGCCTCAACCTCACCCTAGGCAACTAAAGATAAAATAAGGCACCATCTGCACAAAGCAACAGGAGGTTCCACGTTGCTCCAGATCTATGCCCCAATGGTGCAGCTCTCATTGGCCTCAGATCACCATGGGCTCTCACACCAGCACAAACAACAATGGTGACAAAGGACATCCTTGCCAAGTGCCCCTGCCCAATTCCCAACTACCTGATTGATGTTGTCCCACCCTGATCCTAGCGCTGTAGTGTGTGTAGAGAGCAAGCAGATCCAGGCCTGAATAAACAGCCTGAATCCCATGACTCTCAAGACTTCCACTAGATACCCCTAGTCTACATTATCAAAAGCTTTTTAAATGTCAATGGATATCAGCACCATTTCCCCGTCCACACCATCTACATCATGCAAGATGTGCATGAGTCTCCTCGGATTCATACCTGCATTTAAATCCGGGATAAACCTGCATTGGTTCTCATGCACTAGATCTCTCATGACAAGACTCAGGCGATCAGCTAGTATTTTAAAAATGGACCTTCACATACGCATTTATCATAGTTAGCTGGGGATTTGCTGCTAGATCTTTCCTGTCTGTACCCAGCTAAGGCAACATACAAATATCCTCCTCCTGCATGGTTGGAGGCAGTACATCTGTGTCTCGTACTTCCAGGAAGAAATCGGCATAGCCATTGACTATCCTGATTGAGCGAGAATCTATTCAATGTGTCCTATGTGTCCACAACTCGACTGCGCCCTGCAACTTATTCCCCTAAAAGCCCAAAGTCAGATTAGTCCTGCATCTGTAAGTCAGCCAGCTCTGTCTCGCCTTCCTGGACGTCCCTCTACAGTTCTCTTTACACCCCATCTGTCAGCCCCATAGACTGGCCATGCAACACCACATTCATGGCCTCATATTCAGTGGCTCTACAGGAAGTTGAACCCCAAATAGACTCCATGTACTCAGTCAGTGACCATAACAGCACCTCCATACCTTCCATATCTGTCAAATATGTCAAAGCGTCCACCAGAGATCACCATATCACTCTCAAGAGCCCTGCCCCACCTTAGCTCGCAACAAACAGGGGTATGATCGGACAGAAACCTAGCCAGGTATAACACATTCACCTTATAATCCACAGGAATCCGAGCCACCAACACTTGGTCCAGCCTGTTATATGTATTATAAGTGAGGGTGTGGCATGTGTATGCCCTGAGTAGCAGGTGCTGTTTCCTCCAGACATTGGACAGCCTCAGGTTATACATCACCTCTGGTGAAGCAGATTACATTTGTAGTTTCATGGTCTGGCTATGGGGAAGTTGGTCCAGCTCCGACATCCAACAAACAACTGAAATTGCCCAACCAGAGGCGATGCAGATCCACGTCATGGCTAACTAAAGGCCTGATTCAGACTTTGGCAGAGGGGTATGCTCCATCACAAATGTGACGGATATCCTGTCCGCCATATTACGATCCTATTATAGTCTATGGAGAGCGTAAGACAGCAAACAGGATATCTGTCATGTTTGTGATGGAGTATTTCATATGTTGAGATCTAGATCAGGCCCTAAGTCTTGCATTCCATAGACAAAAAATCAGGGTCATCCTTATTGGGAGCATAGGTTTTAAGAAGGGGTACGTCCTTTCTATCCAGCTGACCCTGTATCAACACATATCTGCCCTCAACATGAGCCTCCGAGTATGTAAGGGAGAATTGTGTCCACAGCTAAACCCGAATCAGCACTCCCCTAGAATACTTAGAGTAAGAGTAAGAGGTGTGATAAATCTGCCCCTTCCATTTCTTAGCCACTTTCTTTGCCTCAGCATCGTTCAAGTGGGTCTCCTGGATAATAATTTTATGACGCTTTAGGAAAAGAGCACCCTGTAGTGCTTGATGTAGGAGCCCATCCCCAGAGATTCTGTACTTATCTCAGATGCATGAACTTCATTAATGCAGGTAGCTCTCCCATGACCTACAGTGCTGTAGCACCTATCACAGCTGCAACAACACATATCAAAACAACTTAAACACAACAAGGAACTTTCCCCGCCCATAGACTAGTACAGTGCAGCAGCACTTTCCTTGCACCCCTTAGCACCCCACTACCGCCACCATGTGCATTGTATTTAAAATGGGAGGTTGTGTGTTCTATCTCTTTTGTCTCCCAGCGGGCCAGCCCCCCCCCCCAAGAGCCATGGGCAGACCCCATGCTGGGTCCCCGGTCCAAGAGAGGATCTGTCCCAAAGTTCCAGCCTGACCCAAATGTCATCAGGTGGTTCAAATCAGTGCGCCTTTCCCAGGAAGAATCAATGCAGGCTCAGAGGTGTGAGTAGAGCTTTGAAGTAGTGAGTATTGGGCTCATTTTGCACAACTGCCGTCTGAAGGTAATACGGTTGTAGGAAACGACTTCTCACCCATAGCAAATTGTTCCCTTTCACAGAGTGTGACTACAAGTCCACCCCACCACCGGAAGATCTAATATCTGATTTATATGTGCCTACACTATTTAAGTGTTACATATTTTTTTGTGATTAAGACAGACATCACTAAGTGTGATGATCTTTGTTTATCTTTTGCATCACACGTGTACTTCATGTTTGATGGTGATTTTTGAAAGGCTTTGCAAAGATCTGAAGAAGATGTGGAAATTCTAAATAAATAGTGGTCTATTGATGATGTTGGTTCTGACTGTGCAATAGCATTATGCACTATGCGATTATTTGGTGGAATAGTTAATTTCTTTGGTTATATTAGTTATTTTAGATCCGGACTGCTAGATTTGTAGAGGTGCAGGGTGGGAAGTTAATTAATTAATAAGTGAATAACAATTATTTATTTTTTGAAAATTATTTTTTGAATAGCCATTATGTAATATGCTGAATTGTTTTTAGTTTTATATATACATATATATACTGTATAGTTTTAAATATACATTAACTATTCCACCACATACATATTTAAAATAAATAACATCATTATTAATTATTACTTACTAATTATAACTTCCTACCCTAAACTACTACAAACACAGCACCCCACAAACAAAATGTAGCTAAAAAAATATCAATAATACAATATACATAATTTTTAATCAATTAAACAATTCATTACAAATGGATTACTTATTATTACGTAACTTCCCACTATATACCCACACAGACCCAGCATCCTGCAACTCAAATGTAACTCAAATGATTAAGTATAACACAATTTACATAATTGATAATGAATTAAATCATTAAATAACAATTAATACTTATTTATCAAATATTACTTATTTAACTTCCTACCCTGTACTCCCATAAAACCAACATCCCATAACTAAACTGTAATTCAAATAAATAGGTATGGCACACGTTACACCATTGATAATCAATTAAATATTTAATTATCAATTGATAATCAATTCATTATTACTTAATTAATGTCCCACTCTATACACTTACAAACCCACACCTAAAACATGACAAAAATATACAATTATTATACAATGTACTTAATTTATATTCAGTTAATGAGCTGTGATTTATTTGTTTTTCCAGTTTTATTTATGCAAGTATAACAACTTATACATGTTTGCACCGTAGGATAATCTCACTTCATGAACCATATATCTTATCTCTCTCTGTCGAATATAACATTCTTCCTTGTCTACTCTGTTATACGCAGTTGTTTCCGGCATATTACAATACAAAACACATGGTCAAGCAATACAGTAGTGATTATACAATGCTGCGTCGCAACTACATAACATTTTCATACAGTAGCAATGTGCAAGCCTGTCCATATGAAGTACACTGCAAAGTATATCAACTTTTAACAATTAAACTGTGATACCATAGTGCATATTACCAGATACAAACATGAAGAGAGAATAGCTGCTGCACACCACAGGACCCGTCAATATTGAGCCAGCTTAGACCTTTAATTGGGTCAGCTGAACCCAATCTGTGGCTATATAAGTGGATCGAACGAGGAGGAGAGGGAGTCGAGGCAAGTAAGTCAGAGCTGACAAGAGAGGGGGCGTATTATCATTCAGACACACACAACTACACATCTGCCGCCGCCACTTTAACCACCCAGAAGGGCATAACAGTACCCGCAGTAGTCCAGATCTGCAATTGAGCAGGCCTGGTAATCGAGATATACATATAGAACCTTCTAGTAATTATTTTTCCCAGTTGGGGGTATCACTGCACCACATGGCTGCATACTGCAGCAAGCCCGCCATGTAGTATAGGTGGAGGTCGGGTAGCCCCAATCCCCAATCAGCTAAATCTAACTTCAATACCTCGAGGCGGACTCTGCATCACTTATCTGCCCAGATTAAGGATCGCAGCAGTTTATCAATCTGTAAAAACAGAGAAGAAGGCAGCTCACAAAATGAGTTTTACATAACATGCAGGCATCGCAGGAGTAAAACCATTTCACTAAGTGCAATTTTGCCCATTACCGTCAGTGGGAGCATAATTCAAAATTGAACAGAGGCTCAGAGGCCATCCATTACTCTACCCATGTTCAATTTGTATTGAAGTTGAGGGGAGTGGGCTATTTGCATGACTAAGTACTGAAAGGACTCATTCTCCCATGTCAACCCTATCTATGACAGCGCCACCGCCTCAGCTTTTGCCAGCCCCGCCACAGGGTACAACACTGTCTTCCGACGATTGACCTGGAGGCCAGATCTCCATCCAAAGTCAGCCATCATCTGTAACAGAAGCGGAATCGATTGTTCAGGGTCAGTAACATACACCAGGGCATCGCCTGCATACAGTGATATGATGTGCGTTCTGGTCCCCACCGTTATGCTCCACCTTTTCAAGCCTACCCTCAATTGTATGGCCAATGCGAACAGCAGCGGGCGACAGTGGGCAGCCCTGGCCTGTGCCCCATTGAATATTAAAAGGGGTCTGAGACTATCATCTGTGTTCCCACCCGCGGCTCCGTATATAGCAGACGCACCCATGACAGGAAGTTTAGTCCAATGCCCCTTCTGCGTAGCACTTCCCACAGTTAGTCCCAGTACAAGGTATCAAATGCCTTTTCTATGTCAAGGGCCACTTGCGTGGCGTGGGTTGCAGAGTCGCGCTTCTCATGTACTACATGCGATAACTTCCGCAAATTCATATGGGTTCCCCTCCCCGGAATGAATCCACATTGATTATCCCGTACTAGATGGGTTACAACTCGCCGTAGGTGGGTTGCCAGCACTTTTGCAAGTATTTTTACCTCAACATTAAGCATAGATAGTGGCCTGTAGGAGTTAGGATCCACAGAGTCCTTCCTTGGTTTCAGTATCATAACTATCAGTGCTTCCCTCATGTGTTTTGACAGTGAGCCCTGTCCATGGGCTTTGCAGAATGTTTCCAGTAAATGGGGGAGAACTGTTGCAGAATATGCACAGTAAAACTCAGTTGGTATACCATCGGCACCTGGCGTTTTACTGTGCGTCATGGTCCCCAAAGTTTCCTCTAGCTCCTCTAGTGTTACTTCCCCCTCTACCTCCTCAGTCTGTGACACGTGTACCCCTGACCACCATCTTCGCTCTTCGATGAAGTGTATATGTGTTTCAGGTGATCCCGTAAAACTAAATTCACACGTACTTGTCCTAAATACCTCTCCCCGGACGGTCCATGTGGTTGACAGGATTATTGGTAGAGTCCGTTTGCGCTTAAGTAGCCAAGCCAGCATGTGCCCGATCGGTCTCTCTCACGGTACAACCGCTTTTTGTAGTCTATGTACATAACTATCCAGCCTATTCCAATTAACCCCTATTTTTGTGCGCGCCACCTGGCAATCTGTCTCAGATATGTCTTCGCTGATCACTTGGCACTGGAGAGCAGCTAGGGCATCCTCTTGCTGTGTAAGCTCCTGCTCCAGTTTTTTCCTCATACCATAGGATTTACCAATGCTCTTGCCTCTAATAACTATCTTAAGGGCCTCCCATTCTATGTTGCGTGTCTGGGTTGTAGGCCAGTTCACACTCAAATATCCATCTAGAGCTGCCCGTATATCTTCCTTATATTCAGGGTCCCAAGTAGCTCAGGCTGCATTGTCCACAGAGGGATCGTCTTCGTACACATAAGGAGGGAACTGCACCCACCTCCATAGTATAGTCCTGTTACACGACCACACATGGGACACATAGCAGATTGGACGGATTTTTTCTGGCAAACATCGGCACACAGGATATTCGTCCTGCTGCCTATAAGGTGAGATTTCTATCAGATCATGCCCCTTTGTTATTGGAATGCAAGACCCATACACCTAGGTGATCTGATAGAAATCTCACCTTATAGGCAGCAGGACGAATATCCTGTGTGCCGATGTTTGCCAGAAAAAATCTGTGCAATCTGCTATGTGTCCCATGTGTGGTCGTGTAACAGGACTATACTATGGAGGAGGGGTGCAGTTCTCTCTTTATGTGTACGAAGTGGAAGCTACTCATGACCTCACAAAGCGTGGCCGTCATATGTGGCTTAGTGACCAGTTTTGGTGGGCTCCTATTTAAAGTGCCATCCAGAACACAATTAAAGTCTCCAGCCCAGACGGGCATTCCAATGTAGGGTACTAAATCTTGTTGCAGTGTTTTAAAGAACTCCGCATCATCCGAGTTGGGGGTGTATATATTCAGGATGCAGAGTTCCTGCAAATCAAATTGTCTGTGTAAGAATATATAGCGGCCTTGTACGTCTGCTGTTAGGCTTTTCAAGTGAAATGGTACCCCAGGGGCAACCCAGACAGAGACCCCCCTAGCATAGGAGGACTATGTCGCTGAGTACAACTGTCCCCGCCACTATTTCTGTAGTTTTTGTGCTTCACTATCCATCAAGTGTATCTCCTGTATGAGGGCTATTTGGGCAACTATTCATCTAAGGTAGGTGTGCACTCTATAACGCTTTACAAAAGAGTTCAGTCCCTTTACATTCCATGTAACAATTCACATTAAGGTACTCATCCTGAGCTAAATCATCCAACAGTCGCAGCTATACTTCCTGACCACCCCGCACCTTCCATGTCAGCCCCAATCGTGTATACCGTTCAATGAGCACTCAGTGGTGCAACTCCATGTCCTCTTTTCCTTGCATTGCATACAGTACCCCATGTGTATAAAACATAACACTAACTCCAACCCAGAACCACATTCAACATCTCCATCCCTTCCGGGGTAAACACCTCCCACAACTAGTGTTTGCCTAATCTGTGTGTGTGCCCTGCTATCTACTCTAGAATCCAGAGGAAAGGGAGAGCAAATCACTACCCCCACTTGATAGCAAGGAACTGTTCCAGATGGTGTGGTCAACATGCAAGTAGTTCTCCAAGGCCCCTCACACAACCATCCAAACCACACATGAACTGTACCCAAATATAGCGACTTATTACTGCAAACAGATTAAAAACAAGATACGGGGCGCGGCCAGCCACGGCAAACAATAGGGGAGTGTGCGCCCCCACCCCATGCATTGTGGCCATACAGAGTCCCCACCTCCCCCTGCAGCGGTAGGTAGCATAGTAGGAAGAAGGGGGGGAGAGCAAGAGAGAGGAAAGCAGTAAGAAGGGGTCAATATCCCCAAGCCTGGTCTGGGTCCAGATACAGCGGTCTAGTTCGGTGTTTTAGTAACATCTCCCAGGTATCTGCAATGTCTGAATCTGGTGTCAGGCCATCCTGGCCACACGGCGAGCCAGAGCACGACAATGCCTCCGAAGTGACTGATTGCACTTATAGTCTGGCCCCTTCACGCTCCTGTCTTTTCCGTGCCAGACTCAGGGTGCCATCAGGGCGCACACTTACTCTGTTTCTTCGGCTGCGGCACCTGTTATTCCTGTGTGCAGTGGCCTGCAAATCACCCCTCCTCGGGTCCCCCCCAAGGCTCCCTCTGCACTGGATTCCCGGGGATTCCTCACCAGTTCTTAGTTCCAACCAGTCCCAGACTGCTTCGGGCATCTGGAAAAAATGCACGGGTCCTGCATGAAGAACCTTGAACTTGGCAGGGTATAGCAGCATATATGTGTAGCTGAATTCTTTCAGTTTTTGTTTAACACCTATGTACGATTGCCTTTGGAGTTGTACCATTCTAGTGTAATAAGGAAAGAAGCACATAGAGTGATTCTCATAGATTGGGTCTCTGTGTTTGCACACTTCCAGTAAGTTAATGTCTTGATCCCTATAGCTCAGAATCTTGGTGATAATCATTCTAGAGGGAGCTCCCGGCGGTGGATGGGGGGGCAAGGGACCTGTGCGCCATTCAACCATGAACACGGATGATAGGGGAGTGTTCTGCCACAACCCTGAAATCTGCCCTGAATACGTTAACGTCTACCGCCATAGCAGCAATTTACGTCTGCACCGCCTGTCTGGACGCCTCGATAGCTGCCAAGATCTGTGCTCCATTGGGCTCACCACCCTTATCTGTGGGCCCAGGCGAGTCTTTCTGTAGGCTCTCTCCTGCACTCTGGGCCGTATATTGGTCCATCCTGGTTTGTTGTGCGCCTTTGTTCGATCTGTCGTTGCCCATATTGCGCAAAGTTCACAACACCGGCCTCTGCCGATTCCACAGGTTACTGGAAGACTTGCTTTGTCATGTGGCAGCATGCAAGAGTACAGTTCCGAAGTATGAGCGCCAAACAGCCAGTGTGTCCAGCACAGCCCACTCCAGGGGTTTAGTCTCTGTCACTGCCCAAGGTAATTTCCTGCTCATGCAACCAGCACAGTGCTCAAATACTCATCTCCTGGCGCTGGGGCAATCGGGGGGGATAGAGGGTGACCACGTCCAAAGCAATTAGCCCAATTAGAGGGAATCGGCCACCTCCAGTGCTCCCCAGCCCTCTCCCCTATCTCAGCATGATATCTCACCAGACTCTGGTATGCTCCATGGGGCCAAATTCGGCACACTACGCTGCCACAACTGCGCCATTCTCAGCACCACTGTCTCTCTGCTGGGCACCCCTTGCCTTTACCACACCGCTCACTGTGGTCCACTAGGTGGCACCAGGTGGTCTTCCAGACCCAGGCCCCCGTAGCCTGCTCTGGTGTCACTGCACAGGGGAAGGTAGGAAGCAACAGACAAAGCGTGTTGCTTCCCGCACATCTGGTTTCCCTCGCCAGGCTTCATCATATTAGCTCACCTAGTCTGGGCCTTAAACATTGACCAACTATCTCGGCCGCCATGTTGAAGTCAGGCACTCATTGCGGGTTCGGCTCTGCGGCTTGTTTTCGGCGTTTTTGCCCTTCACTCTGCCATCACCACAGTCCCCCACCTCTCATGCACCGAACCTCTGGGTCCGCGGAGCCTCTGGATGGCAGGATGGTGCAGGACTTAGATGCCGGGGTTGGGAGCACATGCCTAGTGCGTCCATTCGGCTATCTTGTTGGCCACACCAATCCTCATTTAATAATTAATTGTTAATTATTAATTACTTAATTAACTTCCCACTGTATAGCCCTACAACCTAGAAACAAACACCTACAATATAACTAAAACAAATCAGTATTACATAATTTACATAATTAATACAATCATAATTAATTAAATAATAATAATTAATCAATTATTAGTTTTTTCTTCATTAGCTTCCCACCCTTCCCCCTAAAAACCTAACAACCTACTATGAAACTATAAATTACATTAAAAATGTAATTAGAAATTCAAAATCACTCAAAATTCTAAACTATATTTTGAAAAATTAATAACAATTACACAAACAATACTAGCAAATATAATAAATATATGAGCTAAAACATTTAAAAAAAAATGAAAAACAATAGTTTTATAACCTTATTATTGAAAACAATAGTAAAAACAACAATATGCTTAAAAATGATTTTATCACCTAAACAAATGATATTCTGGACAATAATATTTTAGCATCACACTATTTTTGTCTCATGATATTTTTTTCTGATAACTGTGTCTCCCGATATTTACTATTTGATATTTTGTCTAAACAACTGGCAGTTTGGGGCTCAGGTACAGACTGGCGCCTTGTTGGAGGACGCAGGAACAGATCAGGCTACATCCTTTCTCCAGCACTTACTGCTAGCTCTGTCTAAGGTAACACATGGGCTTCTGGGGCAAGTCAACTCACCAGGCATGTAGGCCTAGATTTATGAAAAGAGGCACAGCACATAGTGAAATGCCACTTTTCTTGCACCCCGTAGCAACCCCCCCCAACGCCACCATGTTTGTGGCGTATTTAAAATACGGCACACCATGGTGGTAGACAGTGAGACCAGCATCATTTTTTATGCTAGTCCATCGCTTTCCAGGACTAGCGTAAAAAACTCTAAACCTCCAAAGCACCATACTTTCCCTTCAGTTTCACCTCTTGACTTCGTTACATCCTGGACCCAAAGGTTGCAGTTGATGACAATACTTCTACCTTCATCAAGAAGCACCAAAAGCTGTTGATCAGAAGAACAGTCACTGACATTTACACTGGTGCAAAAATGTCCCATTGAGGCATAAAAGTGGAGCAAGTCCTTTGTTAACTATCAGACACAGGCCCCGTAATTCAGAACAAAATGGTATCTTATAAAAAAACACGTTCTTACAAATCTAAGAAGCTCAAATGATGTAATGTTAAAAAACTATACAGTATACATAGTATGTGATCTATCCATCGATGCAGGTGACTGTGGCCCCATTCCAGGTATGTTCTTCATATGACTATCTCAAAACAAAAACAAAGACAATACCTTCAAGGATGATAATGTAGCCAAACTAGAAATACTTCTATCTCTAAAAAGGCCATCAGCTGATTGATATGTTTACTGTGCCATTGATTTGGTTGGCGTCAGAAGGGCTTTATATGTGTGGCCTGGATTGTTTTCAAGAATCATGGTTAATTATTAAGAAGAAATACTTTTCAACTCTCAGTTTATTAACCATGTTCCTAATGCATGGGCACTCCTTGCACTGTAGTTCTAGATGAAAACCATGTCCGACTACTTCAGGGGGCACCACCTCACATCACATTCATATATAAACAAGAATTGACAAAACCAATAGGCCTGTTCTTGGTAAGCTGTGCAGTGGCGAGCCTTTTTTCTTTATTTTAAGAAGATGCTACAAAAAGAAAAACAATATGTCACAAACTAAATGTGGCAACACAAGGTGTGGTCCACAGGCTCTAGTACTGAAATGAACTTCATTTTATGTCGATCTGTAACTGTGATGTGTACATGTGATCTGGTGTACAGTGCAAGCAAGCCAAAGTCAAAGAGGGCTGATCCGGTACTATTTGCTGTGTTGGACAGAAGGGAAATGTGAATGACTGGTAAACAGACTAATGGATCATAAGGGCTGAACTTTGTATATATGTATATATATTTGTAGTTTTATTTATGATTTTTTTTAACATTACAGGAGCCTGGTGACGCAGGCAAAGCTATTATGGAAAATAAATATTTTCTTTTCTAAGTACTCTCACTGTCCAAACCCAGAACTGTTATGTAACCTCACGATCATCACTTTATGAATGAGCCTTAACGGACACAAACACTATGCCCCATATTTATACTTTTGTAGCGCCGCATTTGCGCCGTTTTTTGTCGCAAAAACTGTGCAAACGTACAAAATACAATCGTATTTTGCAAGTTTGCACCGTTTTTGCGTCAAAAAATGACGCAAATGCTGTGCTAAAAAAGTATAAATATGGGCCTATGTTTCTGATGACTCATAGTTTGGTGTTCAAGTTTAACAACTTTCTATACCCAACAAAAACTCCAGATACCAATGTTCCAATGTCTCCTACAAATTGCCATTCTTGGACAGAAGACTGTAGAATGAACCCCTTTGCAATGATGTGCCCAGCATTGCACTGAAGCCAGATATCGCTGGAATACCACAGCCAAATCAACAGCACTATCAAGCACAATATCAACATACACTCTAGATCAATGAAGATAAAACTAACATAAACATATCACACCCTCATGCACACAAAATAGCATCAGAAAACAGGGACTTAAGTTGTTGTGCACAGATAAAAAGCACTACCTCCCAAGCAGTGGGCAATTGATCCGTTTTCCTCTTGAAGGGGGTAATGCACTTCAACACATCCATATACATAAAACACCAAAGATTTCCCTGGATCAAAGTAATTCTTCTTTCTCTGTAGATTACAAGAGCTATTTTGAAACCTAACACTGAAAAACTCTCAACCAAACACTAACATAGCAACAGACACCATTCCAATAGATGGCCTATCCAGCTCCACACGAAAAGGCACCCAAATGGAGAATGCACAGCAAGGGCTTGCTTTGGCGCTGGTGGTGCCTGGTGTGACAAATCTTTTGGTACCCCCACAATGACCTCATTCTCCATGGATTGCCTCACTACCACCATCAAACAGTGCCCCACATCTCTCCATAACACTTCTCTCACATGCATTTAATTTGTTTTATACTGCTACTGATACCAGTGTCAGAACACTGTACATCATACATTATACAGAGACAGCGAATCATAAGTGTGTAAATCATTCTAAAGGAAATGTTGCATACAACAATGAAAATTACAAGGTGAAGGAATCACATGACATCCATACTAATAGACAGTATATTTTAAGAGTGTTTGGTCTGGAAAATCACAAACTCTATATTTAAAACATACCACAGTGGTTGGGTTTGGCTTTAGTAATAAGAATGTATTTCTACCCAAATTTACCTTTTTATCACAATTAGGATAATGAAAGACTGGGGAAAAACATAAGGTGTCAATCCTATTCCTTGGAGTTTGCATGCAGCTCCTTGATGACAGTTCACAGGACATTGTGCAACATGGAGGTTGCAACTTATGAAACACAAGTAACAAAAAGATCTCTATGAAAAATGTAGTAGCCCACTCAGCTATCCACATAAAGTACAGTTCTGCGATCTGCATGGTACGCATTCTTTGCAACAGACATATTAACCATCTGTACTACTTTATGACGAGTCAGACTTGCCACTAGAAAAAACTCTGAAATCTCTCCAGCAGGAACATTAACCATCAGAGTTATCTTAACCTGAAAACTGTCTGACACACAAGGAATTTTGCGGTGGCTGCTTTTAAACCCATAATATTGGTAAACAGAGCACCCCACCAAGGTCCGCACCAGGTGCGGATGTGCTGGCTATGTCCACAACATTGGAATACAGATATAAATAAGATAGCAGAACATAATACCGCAGATGTCTCGCACTGTTGATCTGGCTAGCTTGGATTCTCACAAGACTTTTACTGCAATTTTGTCCTTCTAGATAGTGTAGGGATGAGGTGTTGTGAGAGCACAACATTTAGGGTGAATAATTTGTCTTTACATCATTATACTTTTGTAGTAATGTGTGAATTAATTTGATTATTAATTTATGTTTATGAAAATTGTGCTCTACTTAGTGGCTGCCATCAAGTGAAAGGTCTGCATATGTTTTATAATGTTGTATTAATATTGTGACAAGAACAAATATTCTGTCTCTTTAAGAGCATGTTTTCTGCTAAAATAAATGCTGAACTAATTCAAGTATTTCGTGGCCTCTGATGGGTCTGAAGCAGAGCAACTCCACTGTGCAATGTTATCTGTATTAAATGTTTCTAGTGTACTCTGTTAGTATGACTTCATGTCCGTTGCCTAACAAACTTCATTCATTGAACTCGCATATTTGCCTGCAATTATGTTTCTAACTCATGTATTTCTCTCGAGGGAATGGTGCAGAAGAAATGTTTCTGTATACTTTTAACAATTATCTAGTATAAGCAAATCCTGAAGGTGCCAAACAAAAGGGTTCATAGATGCAACCAGAGAAGGAAGTGTGCAAGATACATTTAGTACAAACCTGAGCTACACAAGAAGAGCAGCAGCGGATGAAAATTGACGGAGCTAACATTTTATATAATTGTGATATCTAATAACTATCTCTCCTTACGTTTTAGCCAATGGTAGGAGTTAGCAAAGTTAATTTAATGTTGAGATTCAGAATTTAGGTGTTCATTGCTCATTCTGTTTTGGAGAGAGAGTGATTTCTTTCCTGAGATTTTACTTCATCTTTGCCAGTTAGTCTACTGACAGTCTGGTGTTTTATTATTTTATGCGTTTACTATGTATGTTCAATACTGAACTAAATGCTCTGATGGTTTAGGAATCCTATAGTCCAAATTCAAAACTATCTCCCCTGCCTTGTTCCTGTTCTGATGCTGATGTTGCTGTCCCCCTGATGAAGTCACAATCTGAGTGCTGACCACCTTAAGGATAGGTAAATATATAGCTCTGTATATTGCATGTGTCTTTTGTTTTTCAGGTACCAGCTGCTACTGTTTTAATACTGCTGCCATATTTGATAGCACCATAGTTAGATGTTTTCTAAATTCGTGTTACTAAATCTTTTACATAAAGCCCAACATGTTAATGCTAATTAGTGGTTAGTGAGGTGTTATCCTCATACTCTTGAATGGTCATTGAATCTTTTCGTTTGTTGGTTAAATGTATTCAATTTCTCTTGCTCAGATTCCATTGCTATGGTTTTGTGTATTCTTTATTGAGTTAATAATTCTTACTGCTTTGATTACACTTAGGTTCACTGTCAACTTAATCAGCTTTTATTGTTTCTTTACATGTTTCTTTACATGTATCAATTGAACTTGAGAGTAATATTTGCGACTTTAGCATTGTTAATATAGGGAAATAAATATTTAACTTCTTAATAAACTGGTGTGGCTATTATTAATGGTCGCATTGATCATGGTGCATTTATAATAATGTATAGAGTATTTTTTAGTACTTGATGCCTATGACTTTTTCTTTAAAGTGGATTAGGTTAAGATCATCGATCTATAGTATGAAATCCGCTATCTAGTCTGTTGTGACTAAAATATAGCAGAGATGTCTGCTTTACTTTAAGAACCGCAATGTTGGATACTGCATGAGATGTGTACACCAAGTTCAAGCTCTCCAAAGTTAACAAAAATTGGGGCACTTTTCTCGTTGCTTGTACAATGCATTCAAATGTAATTGGCTTATACAGTTCTTTAGTGTAAAAAATCAGTCAGTGTAAATCGATTAAATATTTATTGCTGGCCCACTTGTATGCCATTTGAAAGATGAGCTGTGGAACGATAAAACCTGCTTCATGAGCTCACATTTGAATTCTGTCTAGTAAAATTGGAAGCCTGAGTTCCATTGCTGGAGAACCCCTGCATTCTAAATAAAAAACAAATAAGGTTTACTGCACAAACTGCTGTGATATCTGTCTAGTTTTTCATAATATACTCGTCGGGTTTCAGAAAAGCTGCCAACGAAGACATTGGTGTGTATGTCCCAGAAGTGAACAGTTTGATTGAGGGTTTGGATGCTGTGTGATACCTAAAGTAAGAAATAGTTGACGGATACAGAGTATGACCCGTTGCTTCATTTGTTGTGCCCTGTCACACTGTTAGCGGGTGTCTTGTGTTGCTGTTTAACAAGGGATGTCCTGGCATTTGTTGGCTACTCGGCCCAGGTAGGTGGCAGCTCCTGCCTGTACAGTGTTAGTGTTTGCATCTGCATTGCCTCTGATTAGGCAATATGATACGCAGTTCTTCTCACACTAAAAGCTTTTGACACACAATGGGATCAAGCAGAAGGTGTTACATTACTAACTGAGGGCTACCCCACAGGACTTTACCTTTCTTCAATGGCCCCTTGCATCCTGGTTTTTTGTCTCTCTTCTTTCATCCAGCTATGTGAACATGCACCTCATGTAGCGGGCTAGAACAGCTGCCCCCACACCCGAAACACTCTTCTATTAAACAGGTGGTTCTGAGTCCCTGATCTGCCCTTTATACTCTCTTTTCTAACACGATCTGGCCCATTAACCCAATGCTCTTGTGTCTTTTCTTTTCAAATCTGCTGTTGTGTCCTATGTTTCAAGTCTTCTTTTCTTGTTATTGGTCACTTCCCATTAGTAATTACAGTCACTAGCCACCTAATTGTTTTGACTTCCTATCATCAGAGATTACCAGAACACATGCTCTTTTGCACAGGTTCCAGATGTTAAGTAAACTATGTCCAGATCGTTTTTGTTTTTAACCCCCTGAATCCCAGTGTCAGTCTAATTCCTCATTCTGGAATAGGAAGAAGACCATTCCGTCTCTCCTCACTTACTGTTAACTGTTGTCATCCATTAAGGTTACCAACTCTGTTACTGTACATAATGCACCAAAACCATCCCAGGTTCACTCACGTCACTTTCAACCTTCATGCCAATGGACAGCTTCCCACTAGTTCCATTTGCTTACTTCCCAGGGAGATCAGCACAATGAAATCTTCCACAACAGCCTAGAGAGTCTGGTATCATTTGTTACTGTTAGTCATCTGTTTGCTTGGGGATGCCATTTCATGAATGATATTGTTATGATTGAAGGGTAGAGCAAAACACACTGGAACTCCAGCTTCTAAAAAGTGCTCATCTCGCTAATAAATCTACCCTATCCAGAGAAAGTAATATATAAACCAGTAACAGACCTGAATCCAACCAGAGTAAAACACAAATATTTATATTATTTGAAAGTGAATATAAATGTAACCTGATGTTGGAGGGGGGGTACTGTTGATGGTTGCATAAAAGACGTGAAGGCCAAAGGAACTAGATTTAGGAATGCATGATGGAGGAAGTAGGTAGTAAGCTGACAAATTGCTTGGTTGATGGTATGGTAAAAAGAGGAAGAGGGGTGATGAAGCAGCAGTGAAGGGGGAAACGATAGGGAGGTAGAGGACATACAGAACAGGGTAGAGAGAAAGTTTCCCTGAGATGAGGGAATATGGAAGGAGGATCATTTAGAGAAAAGAAGAGAGAAATGTTGTGTTAGAATTTAACTGAGTTTTAGTACTGTGGCCTTAGCTGTATGATAATGTATAATATGGAACAATTATGATATGATTTTTTTGTGTCTGTTAGAAATTGGGTCTTTTGTTGGCAGTCTGGTTACCCCCTGTCCAAGCAAGGACCCTCACTCTAGCAGGGAAAGTCACACACAATCCAAATTATCCTGTGCCCACACTCTGGTAGCTTGGCACTGAGCAATCAGGCTTAACTTAAAAGGCAATGTGTAAAGTATTTATGCAATAAATCATCCAATAACACAGTGGAACACCACAAAAATACACCACACAGTGTTTAGAAAAATATATAATATTTATCTGGTAAGATGCAGGTGAAAACGTTTAAGAGTGAGCAAAAAACATGAGGGAAAAAGAGACAGTGAGATAGAAAAATGAAAAGGCATGAAAAAAGGTGACAAGTGAGATAGTAAGAGTGAGAAAGTGTGAAAGACAGTGAGGGGGAGAGAAGAGAGGAACATAGAAAAAAGGAGAGACAAAGAGAGAGATGCGATGAGAGCTAGATATACAGAGGGGTCAGAGAATAGATAGATAGATAGATAGATAGATAGATAGATAGATAGATAGATAGATAGATAGATAGATAGATAGATAGTTAGATAGATAGATAGATAGATAGATAGATAGATAGATAGATAGATAGATAGATAGATAGATAGATAGATAGATAGATAGATAGATAGATAGATAGATAGTGCAAAACAGAGGGACATTTTCAAAAAAGGTTTAGAACATAGTTTAGCAGTGGTGAGTAATAGCTAGTGATGAGTCAGTACAGATGACAGAGGCATATGGCCTTAGTCCCATCACAAATCCCCCTATATCATGTTGTGGACATAAGCTTTTATTACAGAGATTTCATGAGCCCTGTAAAGGAAAAGCAAAGCTACCTTGGCCTGTGCGAATACACGCTTGCAAGAGGCAAATGATCTTTACGTGTAATGTACTGTATGTCTATTAACTGGGGTGTTAGAATGCGTGACCATATAGATTACCTGCACTGACTCAGAATTGCCTCATATAAATAAAATGCTTTTAATTATTAGGCTCTTCCTTTTAGGTTGTCCTCTGCAATTTTTATTATGAGAGTGATCAATACTAAAATGAATCACTGGCGCTGATGGAAAGTGCTCATTATGGTTAGAGCTTCCAGAGTAGTTGAAAGCAGTCTGAGATTTTAGAAAGGATTCCTGTTTCCAGTCTACTGACCGTTAATTGCTGCTGCATCGAGCCACCTTCCTGTAGCACCGAAAGTCACACAACATTTTTATAAAGCTATATACTAATTGTCAACACACACTATGACCTGAAAGTGATTTTCTGCCAGTCTGTAAAGGGTGCTGGACGTTTACCTTTCCCATTGTAAGAAGGGAGATTCTGACTTACAGACAATAAGGCCTGACTCCATGTTGAGCAGGCCCTAACTCAATGTTCTCTATTTTTGCAGACTCGTCAACATGTACCCTCTTGATGCAGATGTTGGGCCAGATGTATGAAAGCTTTTTGCATTCGCAAATGGTGTGAATGCCTGTTTGCGAATGCAAAAAGTCAGTTCAGAGTGTATGAAAGACATTCTGAACGCAATTTTAAGTAATCGCTAAAATAGCGATTCATTAAAATTGCGACCCTGTTTAGCAAGTCGCAAATTGCTACTCTCTAAATAAGAAATTACAAATAAGGATTCCTTATTCGCGATTTCTAAGCACATGTAAGAAGCAATTCCTAAATGCGAATTGAGCATTTAGAAATCGCTATTTACCACCAAGTTGAACTTGGTGGTAACCATGTGCAAATTTAAAAAATGCATTTTTTAAATTTACATGTAAAGCACACATGCCCTTTTGGAATGTGTGCACCCTGGGGTTTTGCATTTCCAAAATGGCGATTTCTTAACCAGAAATCGCAATTTTGGAAATGCAAAAAATTCGCAGATATGGGCCTACAGGCCCATAGGTGCGAATGGGGCCGGTATCGCAATTTGCGATTCGGAAATAGCATTTGCGATTTTTAAGAAATCGCTTTTACCGATTCACAAATGTGATACATTGAATTTCGACTCGCAAAAGGCCTCCTTGATACATCTGGCCCGTTGTCTTTCCTTTTCTTTCCAAGATCTTGTGAAAGTGTCAAGTCACTGAGACAATGACATCAACAAGACACCTAATATAACATCTGTCTGGGAAGGGTGCCTTATTATCTCTATTTTAAGGTTAGACAAGAACAATAGCCAAAATTATGTAGTCTACATTGACATGTTTTAACTTTATTTGTTTATTAGAATGTGTCTAAGACTTTCATCTTTACGCACATAGGTGATGTCAGACATTCCTGAAAGTCATGCCGAAAATTCCCATCTCAGGTAGTTACAGTATGAAAGGCCTGCCCCTAGACCACCTGTGAAGAAACGTAATTTGCCCCAGATTATCGCACAAGATGCTGCCAGAGAAGATCTTTGCTACCAGAGATGCTGCATCATTACACTTTATACTGAAAGCTGATATCGAGCCAAGCCCAAAAGCAGAGGAGATGATGCAACATGTGTTTACCTTTCTCAGGGAACACAGCCTTCCCAACTTTTGACAACTACAGAGCTTTGCTGTAAACAGGTATGCAATGCCCTGATTCTCCCTAGGAGACTCTACATGCAAGTTATACTACTCCATGCTGTCCTAGTGTAGTGCATAAACATAGGTTTTAGGGAGTTAGGGTTTTAGATTACGTTTTACTAATGGAAGAAATGTTAATTTTATTCTCATTGTTGTTAATACTCATTTGTGCTGTTTTAATTATATTTTGTGTGGTTATCTTAGATGTGCAACACAACAGAATAAAACTGTTGAAATTAAATGTTTTTTAGTTAAAGTGTTTACTTAGTGTAGTTTGTGTGAGTGGTATTAAGGAGAATGAAATAGGTATGTTTCTAGTCACTAAAATATTCATGGATCACAGTTTAGGGATTGTCAGTAGCCCAATAGTATTGACACTAATTCTGTGGGGTTACAATAAGCTATCTTTGATATTCAAGCATTGGTACTCAACAAACAGTAGGAATAAAATATAAGTACTCTGCACCTGTGCGGCAGTGAAAGGTGTAAGAAAGATGGTAAATTCTATCCACAGTGCACTCCCACTAAGATCTTAGTAAATAGCACTATGCAACATGCAGAGCCCTGGTGCTTGCATTATAGACAGATAATACATCAGTTTCTGTTAGACCTGGCATCCTTGGTGTGGTCTCCCCTACCTTTTGCCTCTACTTCCAGGTTGTTGCCGTGTGCTAGACTCTGTTTTTGCTGTTTTGGTTAGTTTGGGCATTTTACCACCTCTGTTCAGTGCTAAAGTGCCAGTGCTTCCTATGTGAAATTGTGTATGTGTCATTGGCTTTACCATAATTGGCACATTTGATTTGATTGTAAGTCCCTAGTAAAGTGCACTAGTGGTGCCTAGGGCCTGTAAATCAAATGCTACTAGTGGGTCTGCAGAACCTGAGTAGCCCTGAAATCAAGGCTCGGACCTGCCACTGCATTGCCTGTGTGTGCAGTTTTTTAACTGCCAATTCGACTTGATGAGTGCACCCACTTGCCAGGCCCAAGCCTTCCCTTTTTATACATGTAAGGCACCCCTGAGGTAGGCCATAGGTAGCTCCATGGGCAGGGTGCAGTGTATGTTAAAGGTAGGACATGTATTGATGTGCTTTTATGTTCTGACAGTGAAATACTGACAAATGTGGTTTTCACTGTTTCAAGGCCTATCTCTTTCATTGGTTAACATGGGGGCTGCCTTTAAATATCCTTAAAGTTCAGTTTCTCTTTAAGAGCAGATATAAATCCCGAGTTTGGGATCTCTGAACTCACAATTACATATTTTAGTGAAGGTGTTTTTTAGATTCTTAGTATTAAAATGCCACTTTTAGAAAGTGGGCATTTTCTTGCTTAACCCATTTTGTGACTCTGCTTGTTTGTGGATTCCTTGTCTGGATCAGGCTGACAGTTGGGCTGTTTGTGAATCTCCACTAGACAGTGACACAAAGGATGCTGGGGTGTAACCTGCATATACTGATGAGCCATCTGGGCTAGGCTATGGGGAGGAGTGGTTACTTACACCTGAAAGGGATGTGCCTGCCCTCACACAATGCAGTCTCCAACCCCCTGGAGTGTGTCAGGAGCCAAGCCTGGAAAGAGAGGATCCTGTAAACAAGTTGGGCAACTTGAAAGACAAAAAGGGGTATACGTATTGGACGTAGAACCCCAGACTTTCAGATTACTTCAAGGATTCAAGAGGAACCCCTGCCGGGAGTAGAGCTGAAGAGCCTAGGAGAAGTGCGGACCCTGCCTGTGATTGTGCTTTGTTGGGCTATCCTGCAGTTGCTGCTTCTGCTTGTGAAAGGGGACAAATACTGGACTTGTTATGCATTCCTTCTTGAGAGGTATCTCCAAGGGCTTGGAGTGAGCTTGCCTCCTGTTTTGGAAGCCTCAGAGACAACAAAGGCATCACCAACCAGTCTCTGAATCTGCATGCTGTGTACTCTAGCTTGCCATAGGGTGCCATTCCAGTTCCTGGGCACCTGGAGGTGAATTTCTGGTGAAAATCCTGTGAAACGACGCCGGACGACTCGGTACAACTTCTGCTGCCCGAAGCCTGTGACACTGCCTACACCTGGATCTTTGGACCTTGTTGAGGTGCAACAACCGCACCGTCAATGTAGGCCTAATGTCGCTGCACCCTCTGACGTGTGCACAAACCTGTGAGTTGGAGTGTCGTGAACCTGACGTTCATGACACCCTACTCTGTCGCCGCACTTGTGACCCTGTGATGTGATTGTGACCCCATGAGGTCACCCTGCAGCATCATGACTTCACTGGACTTTGCCAGAGGTACCACGGGACCAACTCCTCGGAATCAACGCCACCTCACCTACACTGCTCCGAAGCCAGGACCCGATGCCTCTTCTTGATGCCTCAGCTCTTTAGTCCCACAGCATCTGAACCGATGCCACATCAGATCCAGCGGTGTCTCGCTCCTCAACTCCATGCACCAGCCTGTTTTCCACACTTGTCGCTAAGTTACTGTACATGGTGGTCCCTGCGACTCCATAAACGGCAGGAGTGGTGTCGCATTGTGGGAAACAACTCCGTCACGATGCCTCTTTAAGATCAGTTGCAGCATTTGTGCCTCTAGGCACTATTTTGGTGTTTTTAATTGCTAAAATCATATTTTTACTTGTGTATGGTGGATTGTTATTCTATTTGGTCTTGTTTTATTTAGTAAATGTTAGAAATGGGGTCTTTGGCTGGCAGTCAGGTTACCCCCTGTCCAAGCATGGACCCTCACTCTAGTCAGGGTAAGTCACACACAATCCAAAATATCCTGTGCCCATCCTCTGCTAGCTTGGCACTGAGCAGTTAGGCTTAACTTAGAAGGCAATGTGTAAAGTATTTGTGCAATAAATTATGCAGTAACACGCTAAGCCCCACAAAAATACACCACACAGTGTTTAGAAAAATATATAATATTTATCTGATAAGATGCAGGCCAAAACGATTAAAATGTAATAAGTAAATGTTGAGATATCACTGTAAAAGTGATATAAAGTGTCTTAAGTCTTTCAAAAACAAATAAATGTCTCTTGAAAATAATAAAGGTCTCTTGCAAGCACAAAGGCCCTCATTATTACATTGGCGGTACATCCAGCTTACCGCCATGTCGACTGCCACCAACATAACGCAGCTGCCGCGGATAACCACCAACTATATTATGACACACATATACCAATACGTCACTATACAGCCACACACACAAGTCCACCAGCCCAAAGGTCAGCGATAAACTGGCGGTAGCAAAACCGACACCGTTATGCCAACAGAACTACGCCCACAGCATTATGACCCACGAGTCACCGCAGCAGACATTCAATGATTGTGATTGTGGCCCTGTACAGTCTATAGGTGAGGATCATGTGCCTGTCCTCCATTGTTGTCAAGTTCACCAAGGGTCTGTACATGGGGGGATGTCTCCATCTCCATTTACCCACAGCGGTTGCAATCTGTGGGGCGAAATAGTGAGCAGCTAGTCAGTATCTCTTATTTCCAACCACTACACTTCAATGCATGTCGTGATTGTAACAGTATTGTTTTGGAAAGGTCCAAATGGTGCATATGTGTACTGTGACGCAGTTAGGAGCCATGGCCTGAACCCACCCCTGAAATGGCATCTGCCTGTCCTGTGTGGAGGGAGAGGTGGAAATGAGGTATTTCCGCTGATGTTGTATGCCGTTGCGGGAGGCGGCCAAAAACAGCTGTGCAACTCCTCATTGGTTAACATTGGGCCCTATGGGGTACAGTGGGCAATGATGATGTACACTGGCGGTGACTATATGCACCGCCGCAGACATCACCGCCATTTTCTATCTGTTCACTCACTTGCTACCTGACCTTCAACAGGAGAGGACCCACACTACAAGTTCTGCTGTGATCTGTGTCTGGAACTGACCATGGCTCGTGTCACTGAGGAAAGGGCCCCTGCCTTCACCTCGGAGGAGTTGGAGCGACTGGTGGATGGGGTCCTACCCCAGTACCGAATGCTGTATTGGCCTCCAGGCCAACAGGTGGGTACACCATGAGTACGATGCATGGGGCGAGAATGCATGGAGTGCTGTTTGTGAAGGCTTTATGTAGGGGGGGTTGGTGGATGGGCCATGGGCAGCGTGCTGCATGTATAGTGGGCCATGTCTGTGCTAATGGGGATGGAAGGGGTATGGTGGGCCATGAGTGTAACAGGTAGAATGGTTGGACTAATACCATTCCCTGTGTCCATTTCCCTACAGGTCAGCACCCATCAGAAAAAGGGCATATGGCACCCCATCGTCAAGGACGTGTGGACCCTGGGGGTCTACGGCACGCGGAGCACCTACTGTCGCAAATGGTGGGAAGACTGGGGACACTAGGCACAGAAGATGGCGGAGGCCCAGCTGGGGATGGCCTCGCAACGAGGAAGGACTGCCCGTCAAACCCTGACCCCCCTGATGGCCTGCATACTGGCGGTGGCCTATCTGGAGCTGGATGGGGGTTTGGGTGCATCACAGCAGCAACAAGGGGGTGAGTACAGTGCCCCAATATACAACTTGCGTCTGGTGGGGTGGTATTCGGGTAGGGGAAGTGGGCCTGTGGGTGCCGCTAGTCCAGGCCTGACATTGCAGAGTAGGTCCTATGTTGGGCAGGGTTCTGATGTAAAATACTTCCAACCAAGTTAGTAGGCATCCACTACTGGGTCTCAGGTATGCTGCAATTGGCATTAGGGGTCCCTATCCATGGCCTGGTGACTAGCATTGTGACTGGTAGTGCATTGCCTTGTACGTAGGGCTGTTCCCTGTGTGTGTGTGTGTGTTGTGTACTCCAACAGTTGTGTTGTTGCCGCCATTGACCAAGTGTATCCTTTGTCCCTTCACCCCCCTTTTGTTTTGTCACCCTGTCTTTATGTGCATTAGCATCATCTGGCAGGGGTGTAGAGGCACCGGCGACGGAGGGAGCTGCATCTCACAGGTCCCAGGAGGCCAAATCCACCGATGGTGAGTGCACCAGTGGGACGGATGGCGAGTGGAGCACCATGACAGAGACCGGAGGGGACAGTTTGGACACGGCTTCCTCCTCCGATTGAAGCTCCCTGGTGGTGGTGGACACCTCTGTGCCCACCCCAGCTACAGGTACAGTAGCCACCCCCATACCAGCATCGCCCTCCCAGCAGCCCCTCAGCATGTTTCCCATGCCCGCTCACCCAGGATGGTGGGCATCTCCTTCGCCATAGGCACCTCAGGCCCTGCCCCAGTGAGCCCCGCTGCCCTGAGTGAGTAGGCTATTGACCTCCTGCGATCCATCTCTGTTGGGCAGTCAACCATTGTGAATGCCAACCAGGGGCTGGCATCCCAAATGCAACAGACAAATGCATTCCTGGAGGGCATTCACATTGGCATGGTGGCCCAACATAGATCAATCCAGGCTCTGGCCTCCTCTCTGACGGCAGCCATTGTTCATGTTTCTAGCCTCCCCTTCCAACTTCCTTTACCTAATCCCATTCCCCTCAACCCCAACCTATCCCAAGCACACAGGCAGACGAGCAGGCACCCAGGACAACACACGAGTGGACATGGCAAACACAAACACCTCTCTTCATCCCACAGACACTCACACAAACATCATTCAGATGCAGACATACTAAGATCGACTGACTCCACTGTGGCCCTCTCCTCCTGCTCATCCACCTCCCTCCCAGTTTCATCTGCACTCACACCTGCATGCACTATATCCTCATCCACTACCCCCACCACCAGCACACCTATCAGCACAGGCCCCTCACTGGCAGTCACCACCCCCACTTCCATGCACACGTACCCTGTGTCCCCTCCCACTGTGTCTGTGCCCCCTCCTCCCAAAGTACACAAACACAAGCACTCAGACACCCAACAGCCATCCATCTCACAACAGCATCCAAACACAGCAGGCAGACACCTCCCACAACCACTCCCTCTACTTCCACTGCCAAACCATCTGCCTCTTCCTGCACCAATGTCCCTAAGAAGCTTTTCCTCTCCACCATTGACCTCTTCCCTAGCCCTCCTGTCCCTCACGTCAGGCCAGGGTGGTTAGAACCCAGCCAATCACCTCAGACACCCAGTCCAGGGGCACAGTAGTGTCCACAGCTACACCAGGTGGGAGAAGATGCTGGGAACCAGGGAGCCACACTGATAGGGTGCCTGCACCAAGGGCAAGGAGGCTCCCCCAGCTGCTGCAAAGAAGGGCATGGAGGCACCCCTAGCTGCTGCAAAGAAGGGCAAGGAGGCACCCCAGCTGGCAAAATGAAGGGCAAGTAGCAATCCCTGGCTGCTGCCAAAAGGAACAGGGAGCCATCCTCAGCTGCTAGCAGGAAGGGCAAGGGGCCTGCAACAGCAGGCAAAAAGGACAGGAGTCCTTGTGCTGAGACTTAGTCAGATCCCCCACCACCAACCATGGTGGTGCAGCCGGCTGAGGCTGCAGGGGATGGGCTGGAGCGTCCCACCACCACTGCCAGCGCCAACACAAGCACTGTCACTGCCAACACTGAGCAGCCGTCACCGCCGGCAGACAGTGTATAGTCCTGCATCTGTGGGCTGTTGTGCGGCCTGGCTCCTGCAAATCATGTGGGTCTGACACCCAGATGAGAGACTGACCTTGCACTCCCCAAGATCAGCATCACAGGGCTCAATGTCCCCTCCAGAACCAGTGGCGAAGCCATCCTCTCACCCCATTTTTCCCAGGATGAAGCTCACTGGGCACAATGCCCCTTCAGAACCAGTTGAAGAAGCCATCCACTCACCCCATCCTCCACAGGACGAAGGTCACTGGCCACAATGCCCCCTCCAGACCCAGTGGAGAAGCCATCCACTCACCCCATCGTTCCCAGGATGAAGCTCACTGGGCACAGTGCCCCCTCCAGAACCAGTGGAAGAAGCCATCCACTCACCCCATCCTTCACAAATGAAGCTCACTGGGCACAATGCCCCCTCCAGAACCAGTGGAAGTAGTCACCCACTAGAGAGAATGTGGCCTTGCACTCCTCAGGACAAGCCAGTGGGCAAATCACCCACTTGAGAGACTGTGGCCTTGCACTTCCCAGGACCAAGCACAGGGCATGTTGCCCGCACCAGAGCATGTGGACAAATCACCCACTAGAGAGAATGTGGCCTTGCACTCCCCAGGACCAAGCACAGGGCATGTTGCTCCCTCCAGAGCATGTGGACAAATCACCCACTTGAGAGACTGTGGCCTTGCACTCCCCAAAACCAAGCACAGGGCATGTTGCCCCCTCCAGGACCAGTGGTGTTCCATCTTCCGGCTGAGGTGCCCCCCCATTCCACATCCACCTGAGGTGCCTGTCTAGTTTCGACCTGATGTCCCTGAAGTGTTCTCTCCGTGTTGTTGCAGGAGTGAGGTTGGACCTTGGACTTTGTGATATGCCCCTGTGGCCCGCAGACATTGAGGACTGGGCAGTGTCCCTTGCATTGTAAATATGTATATACTTTTTGATTTGGATGCACAAAGCTCACCTATATTTATCTGATTACAGCCTTTTTACACTATAGTAGTTGTCCTTGCATTATTCCTGAGGGTTACGGGGTGAATATGTAATGTTACTGCATCTGCTTGTGTGCATGGTTTTGGGGGTGCGGGTGTTGTGTGTTGCATGTGTGAGTCACTCTCTTTTTCCTACCCCTTCCCTGTGTGCTAGGCGGCAGTACTCACCATGGTCGCCTTCGCCGGGGTTGGTGTTCGTAGTGGAGAAAAAGGTAGAAGAGCATGGGGAAGACATGCAACTGGGGCTTTATGGCGGCGTGGTCTTTCCTTGAGTGTCCAGAGGTGAGTCGTTTTCCTTCTGTGCACTGTTTCCACCAAGCTTTTGATGTCGTTGGTACTGCCCCAGAAAATGTGGTGGATTGGACTGTCATTATACCATGGGCGGTACATTGTCATCCGCCTGGCTGTTGGCGGTTACCGCCGCGGTGCCTGTTGGTTTCACCCTCGGGGTCGGTGTGCTAAAGTGGCTGTCTTTCTGAGTGTTTTCCGTCGTGGTCATAATATCATATTTATTACCGCCGGCCTGTTGGCAGTATTACCACCGCTTTATCGCCGACTGCCAGGGTTGTAATGAGGGCCAAAATACCTGGTTTGCGTTCAAAATCTCCCCAAGGGACCGCAGAGGAGGTGATGCGTGGAAAATGGGGAGGTGTGCGTCGGTTTTGCCCCTACGCACACCGACTTGCGTCGATATTTTTCATGCAGGGGAAGACTTTGCGTCAATTTCCAGGACGGGGACTTGGTTCCTCTTCGAGTTGCTGGGTTTTCTGACACCCAGGGGACGGTGCGTGGAATCCTGGGCTAGGGGAGCGAAGTCACAAGCGCTGCTTTGATCTAGTGGGCGTTGCGTGGAAATTTATCCCGCATGGCAGGTGGTGCGTCAATTCTTCTCTGGAAGTCAGGCTGCGTCATCCCAGGTTGGCTGTCCGTGGATCCAGTGGGCTTTGCGTTGAAGTTCCTGTCGCAAAGCATGCGCTGCATCGATCTTCTCCTTGCGAACTCAGGCTGCGTTGTTCCGGTTCGGCGTGCAGTGAATTTCTCACCGCAAGGCAGGCTGTGCGTCGTTTTTAGCAGGCTGTGAGTCGAATTTTCACCACACAAGGAGTGTGTGCCACCATAGCCAGAGAGCAGCAAGGCAGCAGGGCAACAGCAAGGTGGCAGTCCTTCTCAGAAAAGCCCAGGTGTGTCCTTTGGGTAGTCAGGCAATTCCTCTTGGCAGGTCTAGTTCAGGGATTCTTCACCAGCAAGTTTCTTGACCGGAAGTGCCTGTGAGGTAGAGTGTGTACCGCAAGAAGTGTCTGTGAGGTAGAGTGTCTACCCCAAGAAGTGTCTAGAACGTGTGGTTTTGGGTCTTCTTCTTATACCCATTTTAGCCTTTGAAGTAAGCCTACTCCAAAGGAAAGTCTCACTTGTTTGTGAAATCCTGTCTTGCGCAGCCAAGGCCTCAGACACAAACCAGGGGGTTGGAGTCTGCACTGTGTGAGGGCAGGCACAGCCCTTTCAGGTGCAAGTGACCACTCCTCCTCTCCCTCCTAGCACAGATGGCTCATCAGGTTATGCAGATTACACCCCAGCCCCCTTTGTGTCACTGTCTGGAGAGAGGTGCAAACAGCCTAACTGTCAAACTAACCGAGACACCAAATCCACAAACAGGCAGAGTAACAAAAATGGTTTAAGCAAGAAAATGCCCACTTTCTAGAAGTGGCATTTTCAAACACACAATCTCAAAACCAACTTTACTAAAAGATGTATTTTTAAATTGTGAGTTCAGAGGTCCCAAACTCCACATGTCTATCCTCTCCCAAAGGGAATCTATGGTTTAATCAATAAATTAAAGGCAGCCCCCAGGTTAACCTATGAGAGAGATATGCCTTACAACATTTAAAACCGAATTTGGCAGTATTTCAATGTCAGGACATATAAAACATGTTACTATATGTCCTACCTTAACCATACACTGCACCCTGCCCATGTGGCTACCTAGGGCCTACCTTAGGGGTGTCTTACATGTAGGAAAATGAAAGGGTTAGGCCTGCAAGTGGTAACACTTGCCAAGTCGAATTTACAGTTTAAAACTGCACACACAGACACTGCAGTGGCAGTTCTAAGACATGATTACAGGGCTACATATGTGGGTGGCACAACCAGTGCTGCAGCGCCACTAGTAGCATTTGATTTACAGGTCCTGGGCACCTCAAGTGCACTTCACTAGGGACTTACTAGTAATTCTAATATGCCAATCATGGATGAACCAATCAACAGTACAAATGACACACTTAGAGCGTATGCACTTTAGCACTGGTTAGCAGTGGTAAAGTGCTCAGAGTCCTAAAGCCAACAAAACAGGTCAGGAAAAATATGAGGAAGTAGGCAAAAAGTTAGGGGATGACCCTGCAAAAAGGGCCAGGGCCAACATGATCCCCCACCAGCCTAAAGCCAGGGGAGAACAATCAATACCCTGATGTACTTCCCTGATTGAGGTGATAGAAAAAGGACCCAGGCCCACAAAAGCTGGGGCATGTTCCAGTCCTACGCCTTCCTGACTCCAGTTGGATCCCTCTGTCCATACTCTCAGGGCCCACTAAGCTAACCCATGTGCAGCACCTAACCTTACTTTGGTCACAGATGTATCCCAGGTGTGGGATAGTACCACCAGGGCCAACACAGTGGTATTGCCCACCCCACCCCGGGGTGTGACTCTTGTACCCCCCCCCCCCACAGGGGCAACTCTGTCCACCAGGACAGCAAGCCACAGTGGCCACAGACAGCTGTCAGAATGAGAGCCAGGCCTCTCAAGGCTCTCTTACCCCTCTGACTGTGGAGAGTGGGGGCGGTAGCCCTAAGTGCCTGCCATTCTTTGACCACTCTCCCTTCCACCAGGTCAGGGATGACAGCCTTACCCTGGTCCTCCCCTCTGGGGCTCTGTACGTTCCCTCTTGGAGCGGCAACCCCAGAGTCCAAAATTGTCAGGATGCTTATAGAAGCAGTCCTGCACAATTCTACCACCAGTGCAGGGGTGATAACTTGCAACTGGTCTTCCAACCTGGGGTTTGTACCTTCAGGTTGGACTAGGGCCAGGGATGAGGCTTCCCTCCCCCTGCCCTCCCTTCTGGGGTCCTGCACTCCCCAACCAGGAGTACCCCCCCAGAAGACAACATGGTAGGGACAGTGTTAGCAGTAGCACCTTCCTCCAGTCAAGGGGGACACCCTGAACCTGGCCTTCAATCCAGGGTTCTGTACCCCCCCTCGGGGAGCGTACCCCTATAAATCTCCCTGGGGTGATTGAGTAAACCGCCTCCCCTTTGAGGTCAGGGTTTACCCCTGCACCTGATCCTCCAGTCCAGGGTCTGTACCCTCAGACTGGACCACTGCCTGGCAACCCAGGACTTCCTGGGGGGCACACCTACCCCCACCAGGTCAAAGTTTACCCACTGAACCTTCAACCCAGAGTCACCACTTTGGGGTTGAACCCTTGCCTGGCACGCCAGGACTTCCTGGGGGGCAGACTTACCCCCCAATAGGCACCACACATGATTCTGGCTGGCGCAGGTCTCCTGATCCCTGCCTCTCTGGCAAAGTCTGAGTCCCCCCAACCCAGAAATGGTCTCACCTAGGTCATTCTTCGGGGGCTCTATAGGCTGACCCCTGACCCTCCAGGTCCCACATTGGGGTCCACAACCCCCTCTCAACCCCTTGTCTGGACTTCTGCACCCCCTCACTAGGAGTGGTACTGCCAGACATCAGAACTGGTGAGGTGCTGGCTACAACCACCCCCCCAAGTTCTCCTGACACTGTGGGGTCCCCTTCAATAGATGGACCTATGGTATAGGCTGGGGATCCCCTCCTGGAACCCTCCAGGACCTGGGACTAGATCTGGGGCACCCTAGGCCTCAGCCCATACCCATTCCCTCTCCTGTGAGACTGGACATGGGGTCCCTCACCCATCCCACTACACTGGGACCTACCTGGGACACTGCAATCCTTTCCCACCTCACCTGGTTGGGAAACACCTAGATCACCCCCTTCAGGAGCACCCCACATGCCTCTTCAGACTCTCTGGTAATCACACAGATGTCTGCCTTCAGTGTAAGCTGCCTGGGGTCAGAGAACTCACACTCCCCCTGGTGTAGGCGTAGTTCTAGAAAACAAGGACTAGACATATGCTCTCCAGCAATTACATCACTCAACCCCTCACATGAATTAACCAAACTACCCTTCACCAAACCATCCAGCGACTCATCCTGAAAAAGTACCCCCCATCACCCTACTGAGACTGGTGAGACAGTACCTGACTGTCCCAGACACTCAACACATACTCTTCTGGGATGTCTCCACACTCTATAACCAGGACTTCTACCTGGGGGGAACCCTTCTACCTGGGGGGAACCCTTCTCCCTGTCACTCTCACTTAGAGCCAGTAAAGTGTCCCTCCCATAGTAGGAATATGACTCCCTGTGCCAGTTCCCTAATCCACCTCAGGGACCCTGTGCATTACGTGAGTTACCTCATACCCCGGAACCTCCTGGTGTGTGTCAACTCCCTCCTTCAAGTAGGGTACCACATCTTTGGGCATGCACTCGTCAACAGTACTAGATACAAGATTTTTGCAGCCACCATCTGAAATGAACTCAGCCCTCTTGGCTTCCAGTTTCAGCTCTTCACAGCTCAGCTCATGAGCTGCAATTCTTTCCTTTTCCAGGGCTAAGGCTCTGTCTGCCTCAGCCCTCTCAATATCTGCAACTAGCTTTTCCATCTACTTCTCCTGAGCTAGGAGCCATTCATCTTTCTCTGGTTCCCTTTCCTCATCCGAGTAGTCCTCCTCCTAAGACTCATCTGGTAGGGTTGCAAGCCAGAGTTTCAACTCATACTGAAACAGGGCTGACTCAAGATCCTCCCTTCTTGATTTCCTCTTTACAGACAGTCCCCTTTCCATGCAGAATACTTTTAGCTCCTTCTCTTTATAGATGACTAGGTGCCAAAAGTTTACTTCCATTCTGCCAAGGCCTCACAGGTGCAGTCCAAAAGTATCAACAATATGTCCAGGAGGACATCAGAAAACCAAAAGCAAAAATATGAAAAATCACTTTGACCTTCAACTGTGGGTAGTCAGTGAATACTTAGCTACTGTATGTCACTGCACAAATACAAGTCCTATCCTCACCACTGATCACCAATGTTAGAAATGGGGTCCTTGGTTGGCAGTCGGTTACCCCCTGTCCCACCAAGGACCCTCACTCTAGTCAGGGTAAGTCACACACAATCCAAATTATCCTGTGCCCACCCCCTGGTAGCTTGGCACAGAGCAGTCAGGCTTAACTTAGAAGGCAATGTGTAAAGTATTTGTGCAATAAATAATGCAATAACACAGTAAGCCCCACAAAAATACACCACACAGTGTTTAGAAAAATATATAATATTTATCTGATAAGATGCAGGTCAAAACAATTAAAATGCAATGAGTAAATGTTGAGATATCACTGTAGAAGTCATCTAAAGTGTTTTAAGTCTTTGAAAAATAAATAAATGTCTTTTGAAAACAATAAAGGTCTCTTGCACGCACAAAATACCTGGTTTGCATTCAAAATCTCTGCAAGGGACCGCAGAGGAGGCGATGTGTGGAAAACGGGGAGGTGTGCGTTAGTTTTGCCCCTTCGCACACTGACGTACATTGTTATTTTTCATGCAGGGGAAGACTTTGCTTTGATTTCCGGCACACAGACTTGGTTCTTCTTCGAGTTGCGGGGTTTTCAGGCACCCCGGGGATGGTGGGTGAAATCCTTGGCTTGCGGAGCAAAGTCACAAGCGCTACATTGATCTAGTGGGCGTTGTGTGGACATTTCTCCAGCACGGCAGGCGCTGCGTCGATTCCTCTCTGTAAGTCAGGCTGCGTCATCCTGGGTCGGCTGTGCGTCGATCCGGTGGGTCATGCACTGAAGTTCCCTTCACAACGCAGGCGCTGCATCAATCTTCTCCTTGCAAAGTCAGGCTGAGTCGTTCCTGTTCGGCGTTCGGTGAATTTCTCACCACGGGGCAGGCTGTGCATTGTTTTTAGCAGGCTGTGTGTCGAATTTTCACTGCACAAGGAGTCCAGTTGTAGGAGTGAAGTCTTTTTGGTCCTGAGACTTCAAGGGAACAAGAGGCAAGCTCTAGCCAAGCCCTTGGAGAGGACTTCTCAGCACAGCCAGAGAGCAGCATGGCAGCAGGGCAACAGCAAGGCAGCAGTCCTCAGGAAAGCAGTCCAGGTGTGTTCTTTGGGCAGCCAGGCAGTTCCTCTTCGCAGGTCTGGTTCAGGGATTCTTCACCACCAGATTTCTTGTCCAGAAGTGTCTGTGAGGTAGAGTGTCTACCCCAAGAAGTGTCTGTGAGGTAGAGTGTCTACCCCAAGAAGTGTCTACAGTCTGTGGTTTTGGGTCCTCTTCTTATAGCATTTGATTTACAGGCCCTGGGCACCTCTAGTGCACTTTACTAGGGACTTACTAGTAAATCAAATATGTTAGCCATGGATAATCCAATCAACAGTACAATTTACACAGAGAGCATATGCACTTTAGCACTGGTTAGCAGTGGTAAAGTGCTCAGAGTCCTAAAGCCAACAAAAACAGATGGAAAAATAGGAGGAAGGAGGCAAGAAGTATGGGGATGGCTCTGCAAAAAGGGCCGGGCTCAACAATAAATATTTACTATTTTTCTAAACCTGTGTTGTAGTCATTTTGTAGTGTTTCGCTTTATTACTGTATGTGTTGGTACAAATACTTTACACATTGCCTCTGGGTTAAGCCTTTCTGTTCATGCCAAACTAGCAAGGGGAGAGTGGGGGTTAACCAGGTGTGTTTCTCCTTAGCCCTGCCTAGAGTAAGGGTCCTTGATTGGACAGAAGGCAACCTGATTGCCAACCAAAGACCCCATTTCTAACAGTTTCCACACCAATGGTGTCCAATTCATCCTTCTGTGGGCAAGAGTAAAATGTTGACTTGCAGCAGTGGTGCTTGAATGGATTCAAGGATTCAAAGAGAAAGTCTACTAACAATTAACAGCTCTTGGTAATGGCAGCTGTCTTACAAAATATGCTTCCATTGGTCCATGTGTGCTGCACTATGGACCATCAGTGTGATTTCATGCCAAAGGGAACTCTGAGGCTGACTTAATTATCAACGCTACAATTCATACTGTCAGAATAGCAGCCATAACCAGATCTCAGATGAAGAACAACACAGATATTTTAACAACCATGTATACAACCAAATGAGGTAAAAGGCCTCCTTCAGGCTTTTCTTCTAAATATTCCTACAGGCTTGATTCAAACAGCCCTCTTGTAGTTACTCTACCAGGAGAGGGAGAAATCATAATTCCTAAAAAGATGTCCAGATTAGTTTTAATCAAAAAAGCACATGAAAGATTGTCATCTGCCGATGCTAGGGTTAATAAAACCATAGCAATGCTACAGCAAAGCTACTGGTGGCCTTGTTTGTATAAACAGACTACAGACTGTATTTGAAAATGTGGTATGTGTCGACAGAGCAAACCTTCTACTTTTAATAGACCCTTGACAACTCCCCACACAGTCTCCAAAATTCCCTTTCAGGGTAATTTATTTGGACAATATCGGACCAGAATAGCCTGTTAACTGATATAAGTATATATTGGTAGATATTGCGTAATGTTCTCAATTCTTATGGGTGTGGCCACAAAGAAATGCAAGTGCTCCAGAGGTCAGAGCAGCAGGATTTATAGTGTTTAGTAGGGGATGAAGCATTACATACAGTTCACTCAGATAATGATCCTGTGTCTGTCTCTAAAGCTTATAAGTACACAATGCCTTCGCTGCAAATTTCTCTGAAATTCATCAATCCATTTTGGGCTGAGTCCAGGTGATTGAGCCCCGTAACAGCATGATTAAACAAGTCTTGACTGCTAGGGCACTAAAATCAGGTGTTAGTTGGTATCATAATCCGTATAGAGTACAGAGAGCATTAAATAACTTGCCTTTTTGAGTATTGTAGCATTGCATTTCATACAAGGTTCTCATTGTGTACATGCCTGGCTTAGATAATCCTGAGGAAGAGGCGACCCACAAATCAGCACGGTGGTCCTTCCATGGCAGAAAACCATTGGCGGTTTGAACCGCCGCGCTCAGAACATGCTGCTGTCAGAACACATCATCACATTAGACAATTAAAAAAAAAACACACCAGACACATCTACAGACCACATACACACCTACTCACAGAACTATATAATACCCTCACACAACCCACAATCCTTTGCGCAACTAATGAATTACACAGACCCCGAGTAGCCACAATTCAAACATAAAGCACATATGCACAATAGGCACTCATACACTTCACAACCACCACACACAGTACCACAGCACCATCAACACCATACATACATCACAACTAAACACAAACACTACCACCTATCTCCACCCCACCCCACCAAGCACCTTACATGGCCCTCCACACACACACCCCCAACACAACCACCATGACACACCAAAAGCACCCACGTTTCACCGATGAGGAGTTCCAGGTCGTGGTCGATGAAATTCTCATGGTAGAGCCACAACTCTTTGGAGCACAGGTTCAGCAGACCTTCATAGCCATGAAAATTGAGTTATGGCAGATAATAGTCAACAGGGTGTCACCCATCCAAGCACAAGGGAGGACATCAGGAAGAGGTGGAGCGACCTTAGGGAGAAGGTGTGTTCCATGGCATCCAGGCACCAGCTTGCCATAATAAAGACTGGTGGTGGGCCCCCACCTCCTTCCCCAGAGTTCACATTGTGAACGGAGAGGTTCTTGGGCATCCGGCATCCTGAGGGCCTGACTGGAATACCTGGAGGGCTAGATTCTAGTTAGTAACTAACACTCCCCTGCCAGTAAGTCATCCTGTCCAGCATGCTTTCTCATCACCCAATCACTCCCCAAATCACAACATCTCACACTACAACTCCCACCTACTCACCTAATGACCCTCTCCTGCAAGCCACACAACACACCTCCAATGCACATACACTCCCTGCCAAGTGTTCAGATAGCACAGCCAATAACAATCACTATGTCTCCCACAATGGACTGGCCCATCCACCAAAACACCTGCATTGTGGACATCACAGCACAGCTCTTGCAAGTTTGACAGCTGCACTAGCTACAGCAACTGGATGACCTGACTAAGGATGACTATGTGGCAATGAGAGCAATGCAATGGCGCTACATAATGGTAAACTAACCCAGACACAGCACTGTCACCAATCCAAAGGGGCACTAATCCAGACACACTAATCTGAAATGGACCAATCCTGCGCATGGCAGTAAGGAGGTCTACTCCATGCACAGACAGGACAAACTACCTTGCATACACGCATATCCACCTCCCATTTGTACATCGAGCTGCAACGTACAGCCATTCCCACACACATACCTAGCAAGCCAGAATACCCATCAGCTAACAGGGAAAACCTGTCATGTGAACCATCACACAGGAACACCACACGCCCACTGAGCTAAAGTGACGAAGCCTGATGCGAACAAGCCCAAGGAGCATGGTGCACATGTCTCAACCCACCATCCACAAACAGTGTTAGCAGTGCTGCAGCTCTCAATGCCATTGCTGTGAATCAAGCCAACCCACTGTATTCATCAGACTAACTGACATCCATACACACCTACAACATGTAACTCTCTCTCACTCCATCCACAGGTACCCCTGCCACAGCCACAACTGAGAGGCTATCAGAGACTGCCAGCCCTCCTCAGGATGAAGGCCCCTGTGAGGACGACACCACTGGATGTCTGGACAGAGATGACCTACCTGGCCCATCTTCGACTTCTCGTCAGTCTACCACTCCCTGCCTCACCCTGCCCACAACAACTCCCCCACCTTGTGGCAACAACAGCTCAGCCACCCCTTCATCCCCAAACCTGTGCCCCATGGACTGGATCAATGGTGTGCCCCACCTGAGTCGACCCCTCACACCTAAGACAATGAAGGTCCTGGTGAAACTGGGAGCGGGCACACCGTGCCTGGGGCACAGTCACATGGGAGAGGGAGCATGGAGGGGACCTGTGGGGCAGAGGACAGGGCACCCAAGGGAGGCATCTTACTAGGAATCCATCGCCCAAGTCCTGAAAGCATATCAACTAGCCCAGGACAGTATAGGCCAGATCATAACAACAATGGGGAAAAACCAGTGGCTGCAAAGGAAATACCACCAGGAGGCCATGCAGCAGTGGCACACCCACAGTGCCATCCTGGCCTCCATTGCAGAGGTCATGAGGGACCTCATTACCATCATGAGTGCTTCCTCTACCTACCAACAGGTCCTGTTCACTGCTCACATCACACCTGATCCTTCTACATCTGTGGCTGCTAGTGGAATGGAGGCTCTGCCAGAGGAGGCACAGTCCTCAGGCACCCCTCCTTCTGTAGCTGGAGAACACCCTGCAAATGTGGATGTCCATCCAGACATCCGGCTGGAGCAGTTGCTAAGACCAAAACCACTGCCAGGAAGTGACTTTCACCTGATAGCTCTCCCTTGTGTGCCACTGAGATGCTCTGTTGAATGTTCAATGCCTAAACTCAATTTTCCCATGGCTCATGGACACAGGACCTGTGATACCTAGAGCTGTGACACTTACTCTCAGGATTTCTTCTACCTTGATCCCACTCATTACCTGTGTGTCACTGAAGTCACAATAAATATCATTGATCACAGCCACTGCATAGGTGTATTTATTTGTACAGTAATAAAAGTAGGTTTACCTATCTGTCAAAGTGGAATGGGCCACAATCCAACAGGCAGTGCAAAAGACTGCAGAGGAAGGCATCCTCCGCAGCAGACACAGTACAACAGATATGTGCCAGGGCAGATGTAAGGGAGTCACTGGTCTTGCCATACAACACAGTACATACACACCCCCACCCTGCAAAACGAGCAATTCAGAGATAACCATGAGGATAGCAGGCACGGTGACAGCTATAACACATATGTACTCCATAGTGGACATGCCCAGTGTAGCTGACTACTAAACAGGACACAACAGATAACACCTCTACAGCACCAGTCGCTGGAAATAAATGACCAAATACTGTACATGGCACCTCTCATGTGCTAAAATCCACAATGTGCACAGTAACCAAATGATACAGAACATGCATGCGTCAAGCAACAGGCATGAGTGCCAAAGTTAAACATTGCACAGTCAGTAGCTGGAATGATATGAGAACAGAAGTATGCAGGACACATTGCACAATAGTGGCCTCTCCATGAGAGATGCGATGCATACAAACTGCAGAGTACACATGTGAGAGAGAAAACCTTACAACTCTGCACCTTACATGCAGTCAGTCACCTCCCACAACACACACGTGGGGAAATTAACACATTACACCACCTCTGATGTAACAAATCAGGAGGACCAGAGGTGAAAAACCAATGCTGAAATACCATACATGGAAATGCACAGACAACATACCTGTCTGCTACTGGAAATACTGATTGATGAGTTCAGCCCTTGACTCAGCTCCCCTGTCCTCATCTGCCTACTCATTTTTTACCATTTCTGCATCACATGCCACAGATCCAGCTGCCTCCTCCTCATCAGCTAGTAAGGCTATCTGATGTCTCAGGGCTAGACTGTGGAGCCTGCAGCAGGCCACTATGATCTGGCATACAATTTGGAGAGTGGAGAGGAGGGCACATCCAGAGACGTACAGGCACCTGAATCTGGCCTTTAGGAGGCCAAATCTCCTTTTAAATACACGCCTCATCCTGCGGTGGGCCTCATTTAAACGGATTTCACCTTCAATAGCAGAGTACCTCACTGGTGTCAACAGCCAGGGAAGGTTAGGATAGCCAGAGTCACCTGTGTGCACAGAAGTAGAACCTGTTACAGGATGGATACAGCCACAGGGTACATTGCGATGACAAGTGCCATAACAGGGACATACAGCCAAATGCTTACATACCTATATGCGACACCCTCTCCCTCTGTATACATGTGATCATGTGTGGGGCATTGTTGTTCCTCAGAATGTAGGAGTCACGCACAGATCCAGCAAACATAGCTGTCACTTGAGAGATGCCAGACACACCAACTGCACTTTGATGGAGTGGAGATTTTCCTGTTCCTATACACCTGTTTAGTGGCACTAGGAGGGACCAAGGGTATATGGATGCCATTCATAGCATCTATCATATGAGGGATGTTTCCCACATCACAGAAGTCTGCCTTCACATGGGCCAGATTGATGCAGCTGTCCAGGTGTTTAAAAAAAACACACAATACATCATTCAACACAAGACTGAACATGGGCTGTGGCATCACTGCTGCCAAACCCATTGTCATCTGAAAGGAGCCTGTGGCAAGAAAGTGTAGCACTGACAGAACTTCAACTGTGGAGGGATGGCATAGGGATTAAGTATGGCAGGTAAAATATCTGGCTCCACCTGGGTACATAGTTCCATGATGGTCTGATGATTCAGATGATAGGTCTGAATTATGTGCCTCTACTCCAGGGTTGCAAGGTCCACTAGTGGACAGTACACTGGTGCATGTCTCATTCTCCTCAGGACAGGGTATCTAGGAGATAGAGGAGAAATAGCACAATGTGAAATGCACACCACACATGTTGGCACAACACAGCTAACTTGCACACAACACTGTCCACATGGACCACACTGCTGGGACATATCATATTGGGCACATTGAAACGGCATGGACTCCTCGCTTGACACACATTGCTGCCCCTGATCAATAGTGTCTGACATACCTCACATGTGTCAAGTTCATATGTGGTACACTGACATGTCCTGCACTGCACCTGTAAGTAGTCATGCCATATTCCCATACAGTGACATCGCCAATCAGCTGACAAGTATCTGCACATGCCGATCATCAGCCACCCAGCCACATAGGGTCACTGTGTCATGCATCTCACATGTATGTTTCAAAACATGATTGCACCACTTAGGTCAACCCCGCTATCTGTTGTATAAGGTGTATGGCGCACTTATTTTACTGCATAATGGGATGATATGTGCCCAAAATGGCAGCCGTCCCACCTGCAGCACTGGGCAGGTGGTAGTGACCTAATTCTGCCAGCGTATGTTGTCATGGCAGTAGGGGGTCACAACTGCCATGCAACTTCTTATTGGGTAACATTTTTGCCTATGGGAGACTGGGGCCAATGGCGATCACCGTCGGTGGTGACGGTCCTGTACATGCGGCCGTGACCAACATTTTATGCTGACTACCTCACTTGACTCCTGACACTATACCAAGCAAGATCTCCACTACGTGAGCTGCTGTGTACTGTATCTCAGAGCCCTCATGCCACGTCCTGTAGGTGATAGGGCCCTCACCTTCACCCCGGAAGAACTGGAGAGACTGGTGGATGAGGTCCTACCCCTCTATGGACAGCTTTATGGGGCACCAGAGGAGCTGGTGAGAACAGTGCCATAGTCATGTGTGATAAGGGTGTGTGTGATTTTGAATGGCACACATGTGCCGGTCAAGGAGTACATGCATGCAGGGGGAATGGAGTATAGGTGTGTGAACCCGTGAGGATGGGTGTGTGTGGGCATTTTGTGGGTCTGATGTTTATAGTCCATTGCTGTTGGTATGGTGCCAGTCTACATAACTTTCTTCTTCTGTCTGTGTCACCCATGCAGGTCAATGCCCATCATAATAAGGAGTTTTGGTGTGCCATCGTCAAGTAAGTGCGGACTCTGGGGGTCCATGCCCGGAGGAGCACCCATTGTCGCAAGCGGTGGGAGAAGCTGAGACGCTGGGCCCCAAAGACCGGGGAGGCCTAGCTGGGGATGTTCTCCTAACGAGGGAGGGGTGCCCGTTCGACCCTGACCCTCCTAATGGCCCGCATTTTGGCAGTGGCCTACCCTGAGGTGGATGGGCATTTGAGGGCAGCACAGCAGCCACAAGGGGGTGAGTACTGACTGTATCCTGGGACTTTGATGGCCATTATTGGGATTGGGTGCTTAAGTGCTGCCAAAGTGTAATTGAAGTTTATGCTTCATGTGCATCAACATTTGGAAATGGGCCCTAAGCACCCTTGCTGAGTATCTTATGTAGTTGTGTCCCCATGCTCTACTGTCAGTTGACTTTCATCTCCCTGTTCCATACCTCTCAAAGTCTCGAATGTGTAGATGCACAAATGACATGGGCATGTGACTCCATCCTGGCCCTACGATGGATGCGAGTATCAGTAGTACTCTAAGCTTTGTGTTGATTAGCTCCAGCTATCTGCATCAGTGGCTCAGAGGTGTCAGTCAGCTCCCATCTGTGTAGGCAAACTGTACATGCGACTGTGCAACTCTCCTTAGATCCTTGGGACTATGTAGATCATGTACCTTAACTGGTATAGATAGATTGTGGGGCTGGCATTACAGTTTCACCACTGCACTGCCCTCCATGGGACAGGAATACTGGCCTGAGAGCTGACTAGGCATGTATAGGTGATGTGGTGACTGTAGTGTATGCGTAGGTAGTCAACCTGGGATACTGATATATGTAGATTTGATGAGGCATTAATATGAAGTTCTAACATTCCTGGGAGCTATACTTGTGGGGATGTGTCCTTCCTAAGTATGGGTTGGTACTGGTAAGTGCCCTGGGAGATCCCAGATGTGACAACATGGTGTGTATATGGCATGCATATCAAAGCCCTAGCTTGTCCTCTGCTGCATTGCTGAATGACTCCCTACATCATATCAACATGGATAGTTGGGAGCACTTTTGATGGCCTATGACTTTTGCAGCTTGGCAGATTAGGACTTGCAGTGGTTTGGGTATTTCATTACACATCTGATGTGAAGTGTCTATGTGTCTGACTGGTATTGGCCACATCTGAGCTGTCTTCCATGATGGCCTCACTATCCTGATTGGGCAGCCATGTGTAACAACAGTATTGTGTGCTCAGTGTTTGGAGTTGACTACACTGTGAGGGACATTTGGCAGTGGAGATGGACTATTCAGGTGTTGTCACTGTAGGGGACTACAGTGTATTGTTGTGTAATCAATCTGCACATCCAATGGGTGATAGGGGTATGGTAAGATAAGATGTGCAACCATGCATGGTATTGATAGTTCATCCAGGTCATCCTGTGCCAGCTTAAGAGGGCATAGGTTGACATCATGGGGATGAGTCTAGTAGTGCTGTCCTATTTAGGTATTGCTGTTGGTGTGAGGGTTGCCAGGCAGGTGTGGGAAGTAGTCCCATGTCTCATGACATGATGTAGGTAATGTGTCCTTGCAAATTAGATTGCCTAGCCATGATATGTATAGTGGCAGATTACGTGATTAGCTGTGTCAATGTGAGGTGTATATTCACCATTTTACCCCTATCTCTCTCTCTTAGCCCCCTCCCTCTCTCTGTCTCTCTCATTGTGGGCATCAGCATTGTCTGGTGGAGGAGAAGGGACACAGGAGAGTGGGAAAGCAGCAGCCCATGGGACCCAGGAAGGTGGCACCACCGACACTAAGGGACCCTTGTGGGACAGAGAGCAAGGGGAGTGCCGGGGGAGAGCAGATCCGACACATCATCTTCAGAATCCTCGTCCAGTGGACACTCCCTGGCAGTGGCAGACCCATCTGGGGCCTCCCCAGCACCATCTTTGTCCACCACCCCCTTATTATTACTACCCTCCTAGTTTCTCCCCACCAGTTGTTCATGCCTACTCACCCAGGAGGGTGGGTGTCTCCTTTGCCGCAGGCACCTCTGCCCCTGCCCAAATCAGCCCTGCTGCCCTCAGTGAGGAGGCTATTGACCTCCTGAGGTCCATCTCTGTGGGTCAGTTAACCACTGTGAATGCTATCCAGGGACTGGCAGCTCAGGTACAACAGAGCAATGCGTTCCAGGAAGGCTTTCACAATGCCGTGGCTGGCTTCCAGATATCTTTTCAGGCTCTGGTCACCTCATTGACGGCAGCCAGTGTCACACTCCTGCAGCTAGCACATCATATTTTGCAGATCCAGCCACCAGTCCCATCTTACCCACAGTCACCACAATATCAGACCCTCAGACATCCACCCCAGTCACCACATCCACACTCAACACAACCACCAACACGCCCACATGCAGCACATGCATCATACCTGCAGACACCACCCCAACAGACAGTCACCCATCCAGCATGGCCTCCCCCAGCACCTCCCTCTCCTCCCAAAACACCTAAACACCTGCACTCAACTACCCAACAAATACTTAGCACACACTAGCTTTCCACCCACGCACCTGCACCCAAGACACCCACAAAGACACATCTTACAAACATTCCCTCTCCTCCGCTCCCAGAGCCTTTTCCCATGACTGCCCCTGTGTACCTAACAAACATTTCCTATATGGGTTTTCCCTGTTCCCTACCACTCTCCCACCCCGTAAGACCACTGATCCCTTTGTGTCCCTCCCCAAGTCCAGCCCTTCCATCTCAAAGTCCTCCCCTACCACCATTGTTATTGCCCCTGTCCCTCCCCTTGCAAAAAAGTCAACACCCCAAAGGCCAAAGCCTCCACTCCCAAGGTCAGACCCAAGGACCCCCACCCAGATTTGTGTTTGCGATCCTTCGCTTGTGTGTGTGACATGGGTGTGTGTTGGCTGTGCGTGCTGTTGTGCATGGCCTGCATGTGTGTGTGAGGCCCTGGCATCAGTCCCACTGTGATGGGTGTGTATTGTATGTGTGATATGATTGTGTAGTCATATGCATGTGTTTAGCCATATTGTGCATTGTTCGTGGTACAATGAATTCTATTGGTGCTGTGTGCCATTGTGTGGTTGCTGTGTTTGCATTCTTGTGTGTGGTGTTGGCTATGTCCTATGCGTTGTGTGTGGGCATTGTGTGACAACACATTTGTTGCATGGGTGTGTGTTAGTGTTGGTTGGTTGTGTGGTGTTGTTATCTGTTGTTGTGTGTATGTGTTGTGATGTGGACATGTGCAGTGAAAATGGTTGGCGAAGCATCTGTGTAGTTGTGGTTGTGATGTGGGTGTGTGAGTTGGTGGTGTTGTGTATGAATGTCTTTAACAGTGGCTGTGATGTGTGTTTGTGTGGGTTGGTGTGTGTTTGTCACGTGTGTTGCTGTGGTGTGTGTAGTTTGCGTCTGCATGTGTGAAGTATGTGTGTGCGTGTGTGTATGTAGAGGAGTGTGTGTGTGTTCATATGGGGGTTGGATATATGTATGTGTGGCCGTCGCAAGACATCCTGGCTGTGTGTGTTGTATGTGGGTGTGTACAAATGCCTTTCCCTCCAGTGTGTGCTAGGTGTGTACTCAGGTTGTTGTCTTTGTTCCTGCCGCTGGATCTGGCATCGTTGTATGAGCAGGAGCAGTGGGAGGACTTCGAGTTCAGGTTCCATGGCGGCTCCGGTCAGCTCTGTGTTCCTGAAGGTGAGTGTTTCCTTTTACTTCATTTGTTTCTGCCAGGGTTTTGGTGGCAGTTTGACCGTTGTGGAAACCCTGGCACTGTGCAGCCTAGTAATATGTCTGGCAGAAGCATGCTCCCCACCTGTCTGAAGGTGCCTATCACCGTCCGCTGCAGTGGGACCGCACTGGTGGTACAGGCGGTGTATTGGCTGTATTCAGTTGGGACAACCGCCATGGTCGTAAAATGGTCATCTACACTGCCAGGCCATTGGCGGTTCGACTGCCACCGCCAACATGGTGGTCCAGAGACTGCCAAACTCATAATGACCACTTTTGTCTAGCTTAAGGAGAAACAGACAGGTGACCATCAACCACTTGAAAAAAAGCACTTGTTAAATGATTCTCTACAGCAAACCATCAGAGACACCAAGAAGGATTCAGAGTGGAACCTCCCAGCCGCTACATACTCTGAATAAAATATCCATTAATGAGAGCAGTAACTTCACTACATTGAGCTCCCAGCAAGAGATATTTGAGCTTACTGTTCCTCCAACTCTACACAGAGCAATAATTTCACAGACAATGCTACTGTCACTACAGTTTCAAAGGTTACATGCAACTCCATGATTTATTATGAGATGCCACCTGAGTCCACATCAATCAAAATGATGCCTTTTCATGAAGCAACTACATATGAGAATGACTCTGAACTGTATACAGAGACCTTTTCATCATGCTTCAAAGCCACTCCCCACCATGGATTTCTTCCTGCGTATAAATGGTTTGGTGACAGATACGGGATTCCAGCTCGGTCCTATATTTGGATCACTCTAGGAGTGTTTGTTTTTATCATATTGTGATAATCATTGCTGTACTGCTACTAAATGGGAACTACGTTGTTGAAAGAACAAATGCACAACCTACTGTTCATGAACTTCAACTGCATCTTTCACTACACAGAGCTCCAAGAGATGTCTATGCTGCAAACATCACAGCTTTTCCTGTGCCTGAAGGCATAGGTTAGGAAAAGTATGACATACAACCATATTGAGCAAAAAATGCATTAAAGCGCATAAACCAATTAGTTTCATTGTAAGCAAAATGTTCTCCTGTGTTACTAAGAAGCAGGCAGCTTCGGTGGCAATACTCTGCATGAGACAAGACCATTATTGCTTTTTCAGCATCAATTTTGAATAGGGTCATGTAACTGGATTTCCCAGATCTCCTTTAGGCCCAGTGAGTACAGCATTTTTTGATGCGGGAGAGCCAAGTAATTTTATGGATTCTATCAGCATTCATTACATCCTGTAAAGCAGTGGCATAGTGCTTAAGTTCAGGACAGCACCATAACCATAGCAATGGGCGTAGTCTGGCATTGTCACCTACTTCCTTCCTATCCATATCAAGTAAACTGTGGGAAGGTTGGAGTACTCCCTGGGAGGAGAGCTACGTTCCTAATGAACTTGTTCCCTAATTTTACAAGCCCAATATTATCCAAAACCCTCCAGAGTGCAGAGCCATAAAAGGCGGAGTCCACAGACTTAGCTTCATATATCTGTAGAACTGGGGCTATTGGTTTGTCAAAGGTTGCACAATGACCCTTGGAAATGACACCTGTGATTGGTTTGTGCTTTAGTGTCATTTTCTTAACATAAGACTTCCACAACATGGTCGAAGACAGTGTGATACCTAGGTAATTAAATGAATCCACCGTCTCAAGTACTGTGCCCCCAGCATGAAAACTCCATGTGAATTTTTTTTTTTTTTTAAACTTTGTTTTTGCTGCATTGATCTTCAACCCATAGGACTTGCAAAACTCCTCAAAATGGAGGAATAGTTGTTGGAGTCCACTAGGGGTTTTGGAGATCAATATGGTGTCATCAGCAAATAACAAAATATGGCCCTCATTACGACCCTGGCGGTGTAGAACCGCCAGGGCCGCGGCACGCGGGAGCACCGCCGACAGGCCGGTGGTGCCCCGCGGGGCATTCTGACCGCGGCGGCTTAGCCGCGGTCAGAGAAGGGAAACCGGCGGTCTCCCGCCGGTTTCCCGCTGCCCCCAAGGAATCCTCCAAGCCGGCGCAGCTTGCTGCGCCGGCTTGGGGATTCCGACTCCCCCTCCCGCCATCCAGTTCCTGGCGGTTCTCCCGCCGGGAACCGGATGGCGGGAGGGGGAGTCGCGGGGCCCCTGGGGGCCGCTGCAGTGCCCATGCCAACGGCATGGGCACTGCAGGGGCCCCCGTAAGAGGGCCCCAAAATGTATTTCACTGTCTGCATAGCAGACAGTGAAATACGCGACGGGTGCAGTAGCACCCGTCGCACCTTCCCACTCCGCCGGCTCGATTACGAGCCGGCTTCATGGTGGGAAGGTCGTTTTCCCCTGGGCTGGCGGGCGGCCTTTCGGCGGCCGCCCGCCAGCCCAGGGGAACACTTTGAATACCCGCCGCGGTCTTCCGACCGCGGTGCGGTATTCACGACGCGCAACTTTGGCGGGCGGCCTCCGCCGCCCGCCAAAGTTGTAATGAGGGCCTATGTGTTTTCAGTGTGGCTAGAGTGGGGGCATCGGTGGTGTACTGGAAAAGAAAGTGAACTATGTCATTAAGGTAAAGAGAAAACATAGTGGGAGCCAGGACACAGTTTGTCGGACCCCTTCATTGTCAGGAATCCGGTCAGCAAGCTGGCCCTGATTTCCCCAATAGGCAAAAAGGCATAACTACCCTCATGTAAATGAATGATCAGGGCTAAAAGGTCATGACGGGGATCCCCATTTCTTTCAGGACCTGCCATAATATAAAGCCGGGAACTAAGTCAAATGCTGATTTGAGGTCGACAAAGGCAACATATAGGCTGCCTCTACTGATGTAAACCATTGTCCAGTATAGCAAGCAAAAAACAAAATCCAAGCAGCGGGACTGGTTTCCTGGCAAAAAAAACAGCTTTAGAGGGGGACAGTATCTTGGGTTCAGCAGCCCAGTTGTGAATCTTAATCAATACAAGGTGACAGACAATTTTTGGGATTCAGTCAGTAAGACTTACACATCTATAGTTGGTGGGCGAGGATCTATCTTCCTTCTTAAAGACAGGTATGACCTCAGCTCCCTTCCATGAGCCCAGAATAGAAGCTCCCCTCGCTATGTCATTGGCTAGGGCAAGAATGCACCAGGGCCAGTTTTCTCTGTCATAGACAGATACATGAGCTGGAACACCATCTGGTCCAGCCACTCTTCCAGTAGAAACAGAGTCAAGATAGGTGGCAATGTCCTCTAGATCAAACAAGGGAGCTGAATGAGTGGAAGGTTCCACTACAAAAAGCACTCTCACCACAGAAGCTGGTAATCCTACTGAATACAATTTATAGAAGTAATCAAACTAGTCAGATGGGACTACATTATTTGTGGGGGAGAAGGTGAACTGTTACCACCCCAGGTGACAAGCAACCAGAATTGTGTGGCATCTTTTGCATAACAGGATGTTTTAAGGTCTGACAACCTCAGATCATCCCATTCCTTTTTAGCTTTGGTCATGGTAGACTTATACCAGTTTCTCAAAAAAAAAAATTGCGCAGTGTCTCCACATTTTATCGCTGATGCCAGACGACTCCATATTTGATGACAATCCTTGTTAAACCACATATCGGTTCTAATTGCCTGTTTATGAGTATTAGACACTGGGACATGAAAAAAGTCATTATGTGCATGAAAAAATTAAGATGTAGGTCACTGACTGAACTCAATTGCCTGTCCAAGTTTAGGAAGCTGTCCAGCTTATCAAAAGTGGATTGTAAAGTTGAATCGGTGGCTAATAATATTTCTGGGAGCACAGTTATATGGCGTTATTTAAGCCGTCGCATATCACTAGAGAGCACTACGTCCCTTGCGAGGGAAGAGATATGAAAGCCAGTAGTATGCCTTCCACATAGCACGGATAAGCTAAAACGCAGAGGGCCTCATTTACAAGGCCAGTGGCACATGATGGCGCAGCAACTGCCTTGCTGTGGTAGTCTGTGCCACCAGTAAATGGCAGAAATGTACAGTATCTACAACATAAGGCACATTTCTGTCCTCTCTCCCTATGGTGGCATACAAATTGCTGCCATGCCCTAACTCAGGCACCCTTGCACCATGCTTTAAGGGTGATTGTCTTGTGGGGATGATTGTTTTTGTGCAGGAAGGCACACCTTCCTGCACAAAACAAACACGAGAGGTGTTTCTAGGAGTGCAGCAGAATGCAGCACACACAGAAAGAGGAACAATCAGGGAGAAATAAAGATATTTCTCCCCATTGTGTCACTCTTATGCCACCACTGAGGTAGCGTAGGAATCTGACACATTCCCAGACTTGTAAATCTAGGAATGCATCAGAATCCTTTGTGTTCCATGGGTGTTGTGTGGGAACATCCCAAGCAACACCCATGGAATGCCCCTTTCACACAGCGTTATGCGTTAAAGGGGTCCATATTTTCAAGACCATGAAAAGCCATGCAAGGTGGCTTTGTTTGGCCTTGTAAATTCGGGCTGGCACACTGCTTCACTGGAGCATAAAAAAATTGATGATCAGGTGGTCCAGTGTGCTGCTGGGGGCCTTGAAAGTGAGGCCCAGAGGGTCATGATCGCTTCCCAGCCTTTCCCTGCACAAACTGACTAGTATATAGTCAATGCCATTCATTCAAAATGATTTGTTGAATGTGAAAGCACCCTTCAGATCAGATTTAGGGGGTCATTATGATCTTGGCGGGGAAACCAGCTGAGATCGGCGCTGACAGTCAACAGAAGACTGCCAGCCCGCAGAACCCCCCGCCGGCCACATAATATACATCCAGCTAGGCCGGCCGGAGGAAACAGTGTTTCTGCCAGCTGGCCCAGCTGGAAGCAGGACCTGAATATTGACGCCGGTTCCAAATGGAGCCGGCGGCAATGTAGCAGTGCGGTGGGTGCAGCGGGCAGTGACATGCGCGACAGGGCTGTGCATGGGGTCCCCTGCACTGCCCATGCAAAGTGACTGGGCAGTGCAGGGGCCCCCATCGGGGCCTCGAGTCACTCATTCCACCAGCCTTTCCCTGGCGGTGAAACACGCAGGGAAAGGCTGGTGGAATCTGACTCATTATCCGGCGGGCAGCAATGCGGGCAGCAATGCGTGCAGCGCTGCCCAGTCGGATCAGAAACACTGCCAACAGCCAGGCTGCCTGGTGGCGGGAGCCTGGCGGTGGCGGCATTTCAAATGTGGTCCAGATCGCCATGTTCTACATGAGGGCCTTAGTCCGTCCATTTAGAGCCCTCACCCCATATTCTTGCGAGAGCGCCTTTAGCAGGAAAGTGGCTTGGGTCTATCGTTGATTCGGACAGAGATTGCATTGTGGGATGTCCCATAACTCATCCTCCTCATGCGATAAACCAACATTGTCACAATCCAGGGGCTCAAAGGGGGTATTAAAGTCCAATGCCATATTGAGAATGACGCAGGGACCTACCAATGTAGCCTTCCAAGCACTGGATAGTTTGAGAAGCAAAGTCACCCTTAACTCGTCTGGAATGGCCATTATAGATTTCGATGGTGGGATACTTATCATGGAACAGCTGGATTCATAGGATTTCAGGACAGTCAATGTTGAGTTTTTGGAGTTTTCATTCTAAAGTAGCTCTAAACCAAATTGAGAGCCCAGAAGATGGTCTCCCGATCACGCTCAACTTAGCTCGAACATAAACGTTTAGACATAGCCTGGTCTAAAGATGGGATCTGAACACCATGGGGCCAGATTTACAAGACCCTTGCGTCTCTTAGCTCCACAGTAGCATAATTTTGTTTATGCTAATGTGGCCTTAAGGAAGCCATTCTCCTTTGCCATATTTACAAAGCAGTGCAATCCCTGCATTGTGCCACTTTGTAACCCCTTGCTCCACATTATGCCTGCGCCAGGCTTAATGTATGCATGGGGGGGCGTTTCCTACCAGGGAGGTGCCCGTAAAAATGGCACAGTGAAATTTAAAACATTACCCTGTGCTATTTTAAGTGTGATTTTTAATGCCTGCTCACAGCAGGCTTTAAAATGACACACTCATTAATTTCAATGGACCTCCCTTTACTTTGCAGGATGGCGCTAATCCTGCAAAGTACCACAATAGCATTATAACTTCTGATGCTATTGTCCTAATGTGCGTGACGGTGCACCATATTGTAAGTAGGGTGCACACATGGTGCCCTTAGGGGGGAGCAAGAAAAGTGGTGCATCACAGCTGATGTGCACTTTCTTGTAAATCTGGCCCCATGTTTCTTGGAACATGCAGATGTTTTTTGATTCTATAAAAGTATTCCAATCTGTTATGGCAATTTTGGTCTTAAGGCCAGCTACGTTCCATGAAACAAGGGTCACCGCAGGATCATTAGATATGAGAATGGTACCGGTAGGAAGATTTGTGAGGGTCAGATCATCATGGTTAGATCTACTTGAAATGGAACTTGCCGGCATGGCAAGGCATTGAAGGATCAAATAAATCAAATCATTAAGATTTATAAAGCGCGCTACTCACCCGTGCGGGTCTCAAGGCGCTAGGGGAAAGAGGGGGTTACTGCTGCTCGAAAAGCCAGGTCTTAAGGAGTCTCCGGAAAGCGGAGTGGTCCTGGGTGGTCCTGAGGCTGGTGGGGAGGGAGTTCCAGGTCCTGGCCGCCAGGAAGGAGAAAGATCTCCCACCCGCCGTGGAGCGGCGGATGCGAGGGACGGAAGCGAGTGCGAGAACAGAGGAACGGAGGAGGCGGGTGGGGACGTAGAAGCTGAGGCGTCGGTTGAGGTATTCCGGTCCCTTGTCGTGGAGGGCTTTGTGTGCATGGGTGAGAAGTCGAAAGGTGATCCTTTTGCTGACTGGGAGCCAATGGGTGTCTCAGGTGTGCGGAGATGTGGCTGTTGCGGGGTACGTTGAGGATGAGGCGGGCCGAGGCGTTTTGAATGCGTTGCAGGCGATTTTGGAGTTTGGCTGTGGTTCCAGCGTAGAGGGTGTTGCCGTAGTCCAGGCGGCTCGTGACGAGGGCGTGGGTCACGGTTTTTCTAGTGTCGGCTGGGATCCAGCGGAAGATCTTGCGGAGCATGCGGAGGGTGAGGAAGCAGGCGGAGGACACGGCGTTGACTTGCTTGGTCATGGTGAGAAGAGGGTCCAAGATGAAGCCGAAGTTGCGGGCGTGGTCTGCGGGGGCCGGTGCGGTGCCGAGGGCCATGGGCCACCAGGAGTCGTCCCAGGCGGACGGGTGTTGCCGAGGATGAGGACTTCCGTTTTTTCAGAGTTCAGCTTTAGGCGACTGAGCCTCATCCAATCTGCGACGTCCTTCATACCCTCTTGTAGGTTGGTCTTGGCGCTGGCGGGGTCCTTAGTGAGGGAGAGTATAAGTTGGGTGTCGTCGGCGTAGGAGGTGATGATGATGTCGTGCTTGCGTACGATGTTGGCGAGGGGGCTCATGTAGACATTGAAGAGTGTCGGGCTGAGTGATGAGCCTTGGGGTACGCCGCAGATGATCTCGGTGGGTACTGAGCGAAATGGAGGGAGGTAAACTCTTTGGGAACGGTTTGAGAGGAAGGAGGCGATCCAGTCCAGGGCCTGGCCTTGGATCCCGGTGGAGCGGAGGCGGGTGATTAGGGTGCGGTGACAGACGGTGTCGAAGGCAGCCGAAAGGTCGAGGAGAATGAGGGCGACTGTTTCACCGTTGTCCATCAGGGTTCTGATGTCGTCTGTGACTGAGATGAGGGCGGTTTCTGTGCTGTGGTTGGTTCGGAATCCGGTTTGTGAAGGGTCGAGCAGGTTGTTGTTTTCCAGGAAGGTGGTCAGCTGTTTGTTGACGGTCTTCTCTATTACCTTGGCTGGGAAAGGCAGGAGAGAGATGGGGCGGAAGTTTTTCAGGTCTCTCTGGTCAGCCGTAGGTTTCTTTAGTAGGGCGTTGACTTCGGCGTGTTTCAAGCATTCGGGGAAGGTAGCAGAAGAAAAAGAAGAGTTGATGACGGCCTGGAGGTGCGGGGCGATGATGTCGTCGGCTTTGTTAAAGATGAAGTGAGGGCAGGGGTCCGAAGGGGCGCCGGAGTGGATAGAGTTCATGGTGGATTTGGTTTCTTCAGTGTTGATGTGGGTCCAGTTGTTGAGTGTGATGGTCGGGGGTGCGGGTTCGGTGGTGTTTGGTTGGGTCTGGTGTCCGAAGCTGTCGTGGAGGTCGCTGATCTTGCGGTGGAAGAAGGTGGCGAGGGATTCGCACAAATCCAGTGAGGGCGTGACGGCGTTGGCGTTGGCGTTGGGGTTGGAGAACTCCTTGACGATGCTGAAGAGTTCTCTGCTGTTGTGGCTGTTTTTGTCCAGTCTGTCGGTGAAAAAGTTCCTTTTAGCAGCGCGGATCAGGTGGTGGTGTTCGCGGGTAGCGTTCTTGAGGGCGGTCATGTTGTCAGCGGTGTGGTCCTTGCGCCAGGCCTTCTCGAGAGCGCGACAAGTTTTCTTTTATTCTTTGAGGGTGTCAGAGAATCAGAGAGGTTTTTTGGTGTTGGTCTGTCGATGCGTGCGTTTGAGGGGAGCAAGGTTGTCTGCGCAGTTGGAGATCCAGTTTGTGAGGCTGAGGGCTGCGTTGTTGGGGTCGGTGGTGAGGGTGGGTTGGTTGGCGGCGAGTGCAGAGAAGAGTTGCTCTTCGGGGATCTTGTTCCACTGTTGACGAGGGATGGGTTGAGTGCGGAGGTGGCGGGTCTCGCGTCGGAATGTGAAGTGGACACAGCTGTGGTCGGTCCAGTGTAGAGCGGAGGTGTGGCTGAAGAAGATGCGTTTGCTGGCGGAGAAGATAGGGTCGAGCGTGTGTCCGGCGATGTGGGTGGCGGTGTTCACCAGTTGTTTGAGGCCGAGGTTGGCGAGGTTGTCGAGCAGGGTGGTGGTGTTGGGGTCGTTGTTTTGTTCCAGATGAAAGTTGAGGTCACCTAGGAGGATGTAGTCCGGTGAGGCGAGGGCGTGCGGGGAGATGAAGTCGGCGATGGCGTCGCTGAATGGGGCGCGCGGTCCGGGAGGACGGTAGATGAGGGATCCTCTGAGGGTGGTCCTCGGGTCGGTGCGAATCTGAAAATGCAGGTGTTCAGCGGCGAGAGGGGTGTCTTCGGTGGAGGTGGTGATGCTGATGGAGTCTTTGAAGACGATGGCGATACTTCCTCCTACTTGGTTGGTGCGGTCTTTTCTGGAGATCTTGTAGCCTTCGGGGATGGCGGTGGCGATGTCTGGAGCAGAGGAGGAGTTCATCCAGGTCTCCGTGATGAAGGCGACGTCCGGGGCTGTGGAGTCCAGGAGGTCCCAGAGTTCAACGGCGTGCTTGTGGACGGAACGAACGTTGGCCAGGATGCACTTGAGGTGGTTGATGGCGCGTGGGCTTGTGGTCGTGGTAGTTGTGTGGTGGAAGATGCGTTTGCAGGAGTTGCAGGCGAAGGGTCCATGGGTGCGTTTGGGGTGAGCTTGGAAGCAGGTGTTGGAGCGTCCTGGGTTGAGGGCGTGGCGGGTGGTGGGGTCGTAGCAGGTCAGCAGGGCTTGGGAGAGCTGGGGACCAGGGGTCGTGGCGCTGGGAGCGGGCCAGGCACGGACGGGCGCAGACGGGCTTGCCTCTGGCGCGTCTCCGGCGCACCAGCGGCGCGGTCGCGCAGCAGCCGCCATATGAGGTAGGAGGGGGGGGTCAGCTGGGGGCGAATGGGAGCTGGGGGCGTGGGCGGGCAGGAGGTCGCGGCGGGAAAGCGCGAGGGAGGGCGGGGACAGGTAGAGTGAGAAGAGCTGGGGGAGGGGGGTTTAAGGGTGGAGGGGGGTGAGTGTTAGGAGGTTTAGGAGATTGGGGAGAAAGATAGGAGTAGGGTTGTGAAGATAGGGGAGGGGGGGTTGTAGAGGTGGGTGAGGGTGAGAGGTAGAGTGAGAACAGAAGAACACAGAAGAACACAGAAGAACACAGAAGAAGATACAGAAAACGAAGAACAGAAGGCAGAAGACCACAGAAGAAGATGAGGAAGAAGAGAAGAATAGAGAAGACGGGGAAAAGAAGAGTACAGAAGAAGATTACAGACGAGGAGCGAGGAGGAAGAACAGAGAAGAAGAAAAGAAGAAAAGAAGCAGGAGCAGGAGAGAGGGTGAGTAGCGCGGGGCAGAGCGAGGGGCTGGGAGGTGGGGGGTACTTACTGTGAGGTGGGTCTCAGGAACTCAGGAACCTGGAGGAGCTGGAGGAGCTGCAGCGGCAGGGGGAGAGACCTACCCTTGGGTCAAGGGTCGCTACCACTGTCGCGCAGCGGCCGCCATATGAGGTAGGAGGGGGGGAGGGGTCAGCTGGGGGCGAATGGGAGCTGGGGGGCGGGGGCGTGCAGGAGGTCGCGGCGGGAAAGCGCGAGGCAGGGGGGCAGGTAGAGTGAGAAGAGCTGGGGGAGGGGAGTTTAAGGGTGGAGGGGGGTGAGTGTTAGGAGGTTTAAGAGATTAGGGAGAAAGATAGGAGTAGGGTTGTGAAGTTAGGGGAGGGGGGTTGTAGAGGTGGGTGAGGGTGAGAGGTAGAGTGAGAGGATAGGAAGATAGGTAATAGAGGGGGTGGCGGGAAGGGGGGGAGAGATAGAGAAATAGATAGAGAAAATCGATAGATAGAGAAATCGATAGATAGAGAAATAGATAGATAGAAAATAGGTAGATAGGAGGAGGTGGAGAGTGAGGGAGTTAGATAGTGGGATAGAGAGATAGATAGATAGGAGGAGTGAGGGAGGTAGATAGCGAACGGGTTAGATAGGGGTGATAGAGAGGGGGGAGGCGAGTGAGGGAGGGGGATGAGGCAGGAGCAGGAGGGCAGGTGCAGGGAGAAGAAGACGGAGGATGCAGAAGAGCCGAAGGCAGAAGATAGAAGACAGAAGAGCAGAAGAGCAGAAGAACAGAAGAACAGAAGAACAGAAGAACAGAAGAACAGAAGACCAGAAGACCGGAAGACCGGAAGAACAGAAGAAAGGAAGACCGGAAGAACAGGAGACCAGAAGAACACAGAAGAACACAGAAGAACACAAGAGAACACAGAAGAAGATACAGAAAACGAAGAACAGAAGGCAGAAGACCACAGAAGAAGATGAGGAAGAAGAGAAGAAGAGAGAAGATGGGGAAAAGAAGAGTACAGAAGAAGATTACAGATGAGGAGCGAGGAGGAAGAACAGAGAAGAAGAAAAGAAGAAAAGAAGCAGGAGCAGGAGAGAGGGTGAGTAGCGCGGGGCAGAGCGAGGGGCTGGGAGGTGGGGGGTACTTACTGTGAGGTGGGTCTCAGGAACCTGGAGGAGCTGGAGGAGCTGCAGCGGCAGGGGGAGCGACCTACCCTTGGGTCAAGGTTCGCTACCACTGTCGCGCAGCAGCCGCCATATGAGGTGGGGGGGGGAGGGGTCAGCTGGGGGCGAATGGGAGCTGGGGGGTGGGGGCGGGCAGGAGGTCGCGGCGGGAAAGCGCGAGGGAGGGGGGGACAGGTAGAGTGAGAAGAGCTGGGGGAGGGGGGTTTAAGGGTGGAGGGGGGTGAGTGTTAGGAGGTTTAGGAGATTAGGGAGAAAGATAGGAGTAGGGTTGTGAAGATAGGGGAGGGGGCGTTGTAGAGGTGGGTGAGGGTAAGAGGTAGAGTGAGAGGATAGGAAGATAGGTAATAGAGGGGGTGGCGGGAAGGGGGGGAGAGATAGAGAAATAGATAGAGAAAATCGATAGATAGAGAAATCGATAGATAGAGAAATAGATAGATAGAGAAATAGGTAGATAGGAGGAGGTGGAGAGTGAGGGAGTTAGATAGTGGGATAGAGAGATAGAGATAGGTAGATAGGAGGAGTGAGGGAGGTAGATAGCGAACAGGTTAGATAGGGGGGATAGAGAGGGGGGAGGCGAGTGAGGGAGGGGGATGAGGCAGGAGCAGGAGGGCAGGTGCGGGGAGAAGAAGACGGAGGAGGCAGAAGAGCCGAAGGCAGAAGATAGAAGACAGAAGAGCAGAAGAGCAGAAGAAGAGAAGAACAGAAGAACAGAAGACCGGAAGACCGGAAGAACAGAAGAAAGGAAGACCGGAAGAACAGGAGACCAGAAGAACACAGAAGAACACAGAAGAACACAGAAGAAGATACAGAAAACGAAGAACAGAAGGCAGAAGACCACAGAAGAAGATGAGGAAGAAGTGAAGAAGAGAGAAGACGGGGAAAAGAAGAGTACAGAAGAAGATTACAGACGAGGAGCGAGGAGGAAGAACAGAGAAGAAGAAAAGAAGAAAAGAAGCAGGAGCAGGAGAGAGGGTGAGTAGCGCGGGGCAGAGCGAGGGGCTGGGAGGTGGGGGTACTTACTGTGAGGTGGGTCTAAGGAACTCAGGAACCTGGAGGAGCTGGAGGAGCTGCAGCGGCAGGGGGAGCGACCTACCCTTGGGTCAAGGGTCGCTACCACTGTCGCGCAGCAGCCGCCATATGAGGAAGGAGAGGGGGGGAGGGGTCAGCTGGGGGCGAATGGGAGCTGGGGGGCGGACAGGAGGTCGCGGCGGGAAAGCGCGAGGGAGGGGGACAGGTAGAGTGAGAAGAGCTGTGGGGGGGGGTTTAAGGGGGGTGAGTGTTAGGAGGTTTAGGAGATTAGGGAGAAAGATAGGAGTAGGGTTGTGAAGATAGGGGAGGGGGGGTTGTAGAGGTGGGTGAGGGTGAGAGGTAGAGTGAGAGGATAGGAAGATAGGTAATAGAGGGGGTGGCGGGAAGGGGGGGAGAGATAGAGAAATAGATAGAGAAAATCGATAGATAGAGAAATAGATAGAGAAATAGATAGATAGAGAGATAGGTAGATAGGAGGAGGTGGAGAGTGAGGGAGTTAGATAGTGGGATAGAGAGATAGAGAGATAGGTAGATAGGAGGAGTGAGGGAGGTAGATAGCGAACGGGTTAGATAGGGGTGATAGAGAGGGGGGAGGCGAGTGAGGGAGGGGGATGAGGCAGGAGCAGGAGGGCAGGTGCGGGGAGAAGAAGACGGAGGAGGCAGAAGAGCCGAAGGCAGAAGATAGAAGACAGAAGAGCAGAAGAGCAGAAGAGCAGAAGAGCAGAAGAGCAGAAGAGCAGAAGAACAGAAGAACAGAAGAACAGAAGACCAGAAGACCAGAAGACCGGAAGACCGGAAGAACAGAAGAACACAGAAGAACACAGAAGAACACAGAAGAAGATACAGAAAACGAAGAACAGAAGGCAGAAGACCACAGAAGAAGATGAGGAAGAAGAGAAGAAGAGAGAAGACGGGGAAAAGAAGAGTACAGAAGAAGATTACAGACGAGGAGCGAGGAGGAAGAACAGAGAAGAAGAAAAGAAGAAAAGAAGCAGGAGCAGGAGAGAGGGTGAGTAGCGCGGGGCAGAGCGAGGGGCTGGGAGGTGGGGGGTACTTACTGTGAGGTGGGTCTCAGGAACTCATGAACCTGGAGGAGCTGGAGGAGCTGCAGCGGCAGGGGGAGCGACCTACCCTTGGGTCAAGGGTCGCTACCACTGTCGCGCAGCGGCCGCCATATGAGGTAGGAGGGGGGGAGGGGTCAGCTGGGGGCGAATGGGAGCTGGGGGGCGGGGGCGTGCAGGAGGTCGCGGCGGGAAAGCGCGAGGCAGGGGGGCAGGTAGAGTGAGAAGAGCTGGGGGAGGGGAGTTTAAGGGTGGAGGGGGGTGAGTGTTAGGAGGTTTAGGAGATTAGGGAGAAAGATAGGAGTAGGGTTGTGAAGTTAGGGGAGGGGGGTTGTAGAGGTGGGTGAGGGTGAGAGGTAGAGTGAGAGGATAGGAAGATAGGTAATAGAAGGGGTGGCGGGAAGGGGGGAGAGATAGAGAAATAGATAGAGAAAATCGATAGATAGAGAAATCGATAGATAGAGAAATAGATAGATAGAGAATTAGGTAGATAGGAGGAGGTGGAGAGTGAGGGAGTTAGATAGTGGGATAGAGAGATAGATAGATAGGAGGAGTGAGGGAGGTAGATAGCGAACGGGTTAGACAGGGGTGATAGAGAGGGGGGAGGCGAGTGAGGGAGGGGGATGAGGCAGGAGCAGGAGGGCAGGTGCAGGGAGAAGAAGACGGAGGATGCAGAAGAGCCGAAGGCAGAAGATAGAAGACAGAAGAGCAGAAGAGCAGAAGAGCAGAAGAACAGAAGAACAGAAGAACAGAAGAACAGAAGAACAGAAGACCAGAAGACCGGAAGACCGGAAGAACAGAAGAAAGGAAGACCGGAAGAACAGGAGACCATAAGAACACAGAAGAACACAGAAGAACACAAGAGAACACAGAAGAAGATACAGAAAACGAAGAACAGAAGGCAGAAGACCACAGAAGAAGATGAGGAAGAAGAGAAGAAGAGAGAAGATGGGGAAAAGAAGAGTACAGAAGAAGATTACAGATGAGGAGCGAGGAGGAAGAACAGAGAAGAAGAAAAGAAGAAAAGAAGCAGGAGCAGGAGAGAGGGTGAGTAGCGCGGGGCAGAGCGAGGGGCTGGGAGGTGGGGGGTACTTACTGTGAGGTGGGTCTCAGGAACCTGGAGGAGCTGGAGGAGCTGCAGCGGCAGGGGGAGCGACCTACCCTTGGGTCAAGGTTCGCTACCACTGTCGCGCAGCAGCCGCCATATGAGGTGGGGGGGGGAGGGGTCAGCTGGGGGCGAATGGGAGCTGGGGGGTGGGGGCGGGCAGGAGGTCGCGGCGGGAAAGCGCGAGGGAGGGGGGGACAGGTAGAGTGAGAAGAGCTGGGGGAGGGGGGTTTAAGGGTGGAGGGGGGTGAGTGTTAGGAGGTTTAGGAGATTAGGGAGAAAGATAGGAGTAGGGTTGTGAAGATAGGGGAGGGGGCGTTGTAGAGGTGGGTGAGGGTGAGAGGTAGAGTGAGAGGATAGGAAGATAGGTAATAGAGGGGGTGGCGGGAAGGGGGGGAGAGATAGAGAAATAGATAGAGAAAATCGATAGATAGAGAAATCGATAGATAGAGAAATAGATAGATAGAGAAATAGGTAGATAGGAGGAGGTGGAGAGTGAGGGAGTTAGATAGTGGGATAGAGAGATAGAGATAGGTAGATAGGAGGAGTGAGGGAGGTAGATAGCAAACAGGTTAGATAGGGTGGATAGAGAGGGGGGAGGCGAGTGAGGGAGGGGGATGAGGCAGGAGCAGGAGGGCAGGTGCGGGGAGAAGAAGACGGAGGAGGCAGAAGAGCCGAAGGCAGAAGATAGAAGACAGAAGAGCAGAAGAGCAGAAGAACAGAAGAACAGAAGAACAGAAGAACAGAAGACCGGAAGACCGGAAGAACAGAAGAAAGGAAGACCGGAAGAACAGGAGACCAGAAGAACACAGAAGAACACAGAAGAACACAGAAGAAGATACAGAAAACGAAGAACAGAAGGCAGAAGACCACAGAAGAAGATGAGGAAGAAGTGAAGAAGAGAGAAGACGGGGAAAAGAAGAGTACAGAAGAAGATTACAGACGAGGAGCGAGGAGGAAGAACAGAGAAGAAGAAAAGAAGAAAAGAAGCAGGAGCAGGAGAGAGGGTGAGTAGCGCGGGGCAGAGCGAGGGACTGGGAGGTGGGGGTACTTACTGTGAGGTGGGTCTAAGGAACTCAGGAAACTGGAGGAGCTGGAGGAGCTGCAGCAGCAGGGGGAGCGACCTACCCTTGGGTCAAGGGTCGCTACCACTGTCGCGCAGCAGCCACCATATGAGGAAGGAGAGGGGGGGAGGGGTCTGCTGGGGGCGAATGGGAGCTGGGGGGCGGACAGGAGGTCGCGGCGGGAAAGCGCGAGGGAGGGGGGACAGGTAGAGTGAGAAGAGCTGTGGGGGGGGTTTAAGGGTGGAGGGGGGTGAGTGTTAGGAGGTTTAGGAGATTAGGGAGAAAGATAGGAGTAGGGTTGTGAAGATAGGGGAGGGGGGTTGTAGAGGTGGGTGAGGGTGAGAGGTAGAGTGAGAGGATAGGAAGATAGGTAATAGAGGGGGTGGCGGGAAGGGGGGGAGAGATAGAGAAATAGATAGAGAAAATCGATAGATAGAGAAATCGATAGATAGAGAAATAGATAGATAGAGAGATAGGTAGATAGGAGGAGGTGGAGAGTGAGGGAGTTAGATAGTGGGATAGAGAGATAGAGATAGGTAGATAGGAGGAGTGAGGGAGGTAGATAGCGAACAGGTTAGATAGGGGGGATAGAGAGGGGGGAGGTGAGTGAGGGAGGGGGATGAGGCAGGAGCAGGAGGGCAGGTGCGGGGAGAAGAAGACGGAGGAGGCAGAAGAGCCGAAGGCAGAAGATAGAAGACAGAAGAGCAGAAGAGCAGAAGAACAGAAGAACAGAAGAACAGAAGAACAGAAGACCGGAAGACCGGAAGAACAGAAGAAAGGAAGACCGGAAGAACAGGAGACCAGAAGAACACAGAAGAACACAGAAGAACACAGAAGAAGATACAGAAAACGAAGAACAGAAGGCAGAAGACCACAGAAGAAGATGAGGAAGAAGTGAAGAAGAGAGAAGACGGGGAAAAGAAGAGTACAGAAGAAGATTACAGACGAGGAGCGAGGAGGAAGAACAGAGAAGAAGAAAAGAAGAAAAGAAGCAGGAACAGGAGAGAGGGTGAGTAGCGAGGGGCAGAGCGAGGGGCTGGGAGGTGGGGGTACTTACTGTGAGGTGGGTCTAAGGAACTCAGGAACCTGGAGGAGCTGGAGGAGATGCAGCGGCAGGGGGAGCGACCTACCCTTGGGTCAAGGGTCGCTACCACTGTCGCGCAGCAGCCGCCATATGAGGAAGGAGAGGGGGGGAGGGGTCAGCTGGGGGCGAATGGGAGCTGGGGGGCGGACAGGAGGTCGCGGCGGGAAAGCGCGAGGGAGGGGGGGACAGGTAGAGTGAGAAGAGCTGTGGGGGGGGGTTTAAGGGTGGAGGGGGGTGAGTGTTAGGAGGTTTAGGAGATTAGGGAGAAAGATAGGAGTAGGGTTGTGAAGATAGGGGAGGGGGGGTTGTAGAGGTGGGTGAGGGTGAGAGGTAGAGTGAGAGGATAGGAAGATAGGTAATAGAGGGGGTGGCGGGAAGGGGGGGAGAGATAGAGAAATAGATAGAGAAAATCGATAGATAGAGAAATCGATAGATAGAGAAATAGATAGATAGAGAAATAGGTAGATAGGAGGAGGTGGAGAGTGAGGGAGTTAGATAGTGGGATAGAGAGATAGAGAGATAGGTAGATAGGAGGAGTGAGGGAGGTAGATAGCGAACGGGTTAGATAGGGGTGATAGAGAGGGGGGTGGTGAGTGAGGGAGGGGGATGAGGCAGGAGCAGGAGGGCAGGTGCGGGGAGAAGAAGACGGAGGAGGCAGAAGAGCCGAAGGCAGAAGATAGAAGACAGAAGAGCAGAAGAGCAGAAGAGCAGAAGAGCAGAAGAACAGAAGAACAGAAGAACAGAAGACCATAAGACCGGAAGAACAGAAGAAAGGAAGACCGAGAGAACAGGAGACCAGAAGAACACAGAAGAACACGGAAGAAGATACAGAAAACAAAGAACAGAAGGCAGAAGACCACAGAAGAAGATGAGGAAGAAGAGAAGAAGAGAGAAGACGGGGAAAAGAAGAGCACAGAAGAAGATTACAGACGAGGAGCGAGGAGGAAGAACAGAGAAGAAGAAAAGAAGAAAAGAAGCAGGAGCAGGAGAGAGGGTGAGTAGCGCGGGGCAGAGCGAGGGGCTGGGAGGTGGGGGTAGTTACTGTGAGGTGGGTCTCAGGAACTCAGGAACCTGGAGGAGCTGGAGGAGCTGCAGCGGCAGGGGGAGCGACCTACCCTTGGGTCACCTCTTAGGGTAGTGGGCTCACAAATAGTCAAATAGACTCGTATAAACAAAAGGCTTGGGAGGTTTCTTAGCAAGCAACCATCAGCCAAAAGAGTAGCACCTGACAAAGAAAATGAGTTGATATTAAAAAAAGGTAGTCAGTCAACTTCCGGTAATAAAGACCATCCACCATCTTTGGAAGGGAAGATTGTCAGCCCACTGATATTTAAGGCGGATGGTAGTGTTATGGGCAGGAGAGGTTCTGATGTCATAGGCCACCAAATAATCGACCAAATCCCCATCTCCTAGGGATAGTTTGTTGCTGTTGAATGAATGTTTTTTTGATCAATGTCTTCTGGCACTGAGAATATATTCACAAACAACAGAACAACACCCCCTCACCTGGTGAATCCAATGCTTAGCTTAATTTTTTTGTGTGTCCTCCCCTTTATAGTGCTAGTGTAAAGGTAATTAGGAGACATTGACTAAGAAAATAGAGCTATCAGAATGGGTAGGTCTATGACCAACAAGGAGACCAGACAGGTGCATAACACTTTTCCTAGGCCCATTGTTACAGGGGCTACCTCGTAACCCCTTGCCATTACAATTATTAGGCTGTTTGGCATGTTGGAAAGAACCAGAAGGTCTTGTGGGCTGTAGTTTTTATGAGGATCCTGCCTCTTGAAATCTACCAAAATAATCTTTGCCATAAGGCAAACAAGCTGCCCCATATGGTCCTTCAGAAGGGGGATTTCAAATAAACCTGGTTCCAGGGTCAGAAGGCAGTGGTACTTGTAATAAAGTGATCTTTTGTTTTTTAGCACTAACTGAATCCACTACTAGCTGCTTCAGTGTGCTGGATAGGCGTAGAATCAATGGAATTAATAATTTTAGTTCTCTCCTTCTCACCCCTGAGCTCCTTTGTTTGTGGAGTGAGGTGGGAAAAGTCAGCTTGTGGTGAAGACAGAAAGGTTGGTTCATCTTTGGGCTTGTTCGAAAGTTCCAAGGTTTTCTGCTCCCTGACCATTTTGAAATGGGGGAGCAGCAATTAGAGTAGGGTAGAATTTGAGGGTTGTCCTAATGCCACTCCAGTACAAGCTTGAGGGCCAACAGCCTTTGAAGGAGGGTTGGCTTCAGCAGTGGATTTCCTGCTGGGGTTCCTTTTAAAGTAACTTGTCAATGTTTGCCCTTGCATTTTGGGAATAGCCCCTGGTTCATTTTGAGAGAAAGAATCCATACCTATGATTGATTTGACCTCTTCTAGTAAGAGGTTGATTTCTTAGAGAGTGCAATTGTTGGGTTTAGGTGCACCCTTACAATGTTTGGCAGTGCCCTGCAGCAAGTCAGAGGCTTTTTTGTTTTCCCATTTTGTGAGCACTGTGAGAGTGGAAGCTGGGATATTACTCTATCACACACCTTCTAAAAAGAAAATAGTTATTAGCAGAATATAAAACTAGTGACACAGTTTTTATGAATAGAACACTTGTTAAAATGACCCCACCAAATTGTTAAAATATCAGTCCTTCCTAAACAACTATGGTAGGTCAGGAAAAACTAAAGTAAACAAAAAAAATCTGTCACATATGGTATTCACCAAACATCACAGTACATTGGGTAACCCAAAATGCCCAGTTTAGAGGGGTAGCCAAGCCAAGCTTTTTCTGGGCTCTAATGGGCACAGGACAGGCATGCCCTTGGCCTTGGATTTGCCCGGGCACGTCACGAGCAGCAGGCCTGCAGCAAACGCTTTTAATGCATTTCCCAAAGCCATGCCCCCTTCCTGATGACGTGTGCACCAGCGTCTCCAGGCACACAGGATGTTGGGGGATGGAGGCCCCCTTCATTCAGGGCAGTTCACGAGAGCCAGAAACCCCTTTGAAGCATCCAAAGTGCCTCAGACATCGGGACTGCAGTAAGCACTTCCATGCCCCCTTCCAGGCAACGTGTGTGCACCAGCACCTTTGGGATCACAGGTTGTTGGGGACGGAGTCCCCTTTATTCAGGGCAGTTCACTGGGGCCCAAAGTCCCCCTTGTACCATCCAAAGTGCTTCAAGCAGCAGGACTGCAGCACACATTTTTAGCGCATTTCCCTAGGCCATGTCCTCTTCCCGATGACATGTGTGCATCAGCACATCAAGGCACACAGGATGTTGGGGGGTGGAGTCCCCTTCTCTCAAGGCAGTTCATGGGGGCCAGGAAACCCCCTTGTAGCCTCAAAATTGCCTCAAGAAGCAGGTCTGCAGCAAGCAAATTTAGCTCATTTTCTGATGCCATGCCCCTTTAATGATGATTTGTGCACCAGCACCTCCAGGTGCACAGGATGTTGGGGGATCAAATCACCTTTGTTCAGGGCAGTTCACAGGGGCCATAAACCCCCTTGTATTTTCCAAAGAGCCACGGGAGCATTATGAACCTCTGCCTCTCAGTAGTCACCCAAAAGATTTTTCACAAAGCATACAATGGTTTCAAAATATTCTAATCACAACTAACAAGCTAATTTATTCAGATGAATCAAGCCAGAGTATGGCTCTCCAAGGTTACGAGAACTGAAAATAAAATGTTGAAAAGAAAAGTGTTAGAAATGGGGACTTTGGTTGGCAGTCAGGTTACCCCCTGTCCAAGCAAGGACCCTCACTCTAGTCAGGTTAAGTCACACACAATCCATATTATCCTGTGCCCACCCTCTGGTAGCTTGGCACTGAGCAGTCAGGCTTAACTTAGAAGGCAATGTGCAAAGTATCTGTGCAATAAATCATGCAATATCACAGTACAGAACCACAAAAATACACCACATAGTGCTTGGAGAAATATATAATATTTATCTGTTATGATGCAGGTCAAAACTATTAAAATGCAATAAGTATATGATTAGATATCACTGTAAAAGTGCCATAAAGCGCCTTGAGTCTTTTAAAAGCAAACAAAGGCCCTAATTACAACATTGGTGGTATTGACCGCCTACCGCCATGGCGACAGCAGCCGACAGCCCGTTGCTGTGGCTACCAGCCGCCCACTCGCATTATGACCATAGACAGAATTCTGCCAGAAGGCTGGCGGAATACAGTTGACAGTCATAGTGGCGGACAGCGTTAAAGTGGCGCTGCTGTTAGCAGCAGCACCATGCTAGCAAAACACCACCGATCGTATCATGAGCAATGATACGGCCTGGCGGTATTTTGCTGGTGGATGCTCCTGCTGGCAGCAGAGCCGCGATCCGTCTCCTGCTGGAGGACCACCTGCAAGCAGGTAAGTCAGGTTCTCCGACAGGAGAGGGGTGTGGGGGGTGGTGTGTTGCTATGCTGGGAGTGTTGTGTGTGTGGGAGTGGGGGTGGTCTGTGTCGGTTTTTGTATGCTTGCATGAAGGTGTGAGTCATGTTGAATGAGTGCGTGAATGACCGAATGTGAGTGTACGTGTATGATGTGTGTTGTGAATGCGTGTGTGCGACAATGTTTGTTGGTGTGTGTTGCGGTGTGTGGGTATGTATGTGTGCATGCGTGGGTGGATGTGGGTGCTAGTGTTAAGGTAATTAGGAGACATTGACTAAGAAAATAGAGCTATCAGAATGGGTAGGTCTATGACCAACAAGGAGACCAGACAGGTGCATAACACTTTTCCTAGGCCCATTGTTACAGGGGCTACCTCGTAACCCCTTGCCATTACAATTACTAGGCTGTTTGGCATGTTGGAAAGAACCAGAAGGTCTTGTGGGCTGTAGGTTTTTATGAGGATCCTGCCTCTTGAAATCTACCAAAATAATCTTTGCCATAAGGCAAACAAGCTGCCCCATATGGTCCTTCAGAAGGGGGATTTCAAATAAACCTGGTTCCAGGGTCAGAAGGCAGTGGTACTTGTAATAAAGTGATCTTTTGTTTTTTAGCACTAACTGAATCCACTACTAGCTGCTTCAGTGTGCTGGATAGGCGTAGAATCAATGGAATTAATAATTTTAGTTCTCTCCTTCTCACCCCTGAGCTCCTTTATTTGTGGAGTGAGGTGGGAAAAGTCAGCTTGTGGTGAAGACAGAAAGGTTGGTTCATCTTTGAGCTTGTTCGAAAGTTCCAAGGTTTTCTGCTCCCTGACCATTTTGAAATGGGGGAGCAGCAATTAGAGTAGGGTAGAATTTGAGGGTTGTCCTAATGCCACTCCAGTACAAGCTTGAGGGCCAACAGCCTTTGAAGGAGGGTTGGCTTCAGCAGTGGATTTCCTGCTGGGGTTCCTTTTAAAGTAACTTGTCAATGTTTGCCCTTGCATTTTGGGAATAGCCCCTGGTTCATTTTGAGAGAAAGAATCCATACCTATGATTGATTTGACCTCTTCTAGTAAGAGGTTGATTTCTTAGAGAGTGCAATTGTTGGGTTTAGGTGCACCCTTACAATGTTTGGCAGTGCCCTGCAGCAAGTCAGAGGCTTTTTTGTTTTCCCATTTTGTGAGCACTGTGAGAGTGGAAGCTGGGATATTACTCTATCACACACCTTCTAAAAAGAAAATAGTTATTAGCAGAATATAAAACTAGTGACACAGTTTTTATGAATAGAACACTTGTTAAAATGACCCCACCAAATTGTTAAAATATCAGTCCTTCCTAAACAACTATGGTAGGTCAGGAAAAACTAAAGTAAACAAAAAAAATCTGTCACATATGGTATTCACCAAACATCACAGTACATTGGGTAACCCAAAATACCCAGTTTAGAGGGGTAGCCAAGCCAAGCTTTTTCTGGGCTCTAATGGGCACAGGACAGGCATGCCCTTGGCCTTGGATTTGCCCGGGCACGTCACGAGCAGCAGGCCTGCAGCAAACGCTTTTAGTGCATTTCCCAAAGCCATGCCCCCTTCCTGATGACGTGTGCACCAGCGTCTCCAGGCACACAGGATGTTGGGGGATGGAGGCCCCCTTCATTCAGGGCAGTTCACGAGAGCCAGAAACCCCTTTGAAGCATCCAAAGTGCCTCAGACATCGGGACTGCAGTAAGCACTTCCATGCCCCCTTCCAGGCAACGTGTGTGCACCAGCACCTTTGGGATCACAGGTTGTTGGGGACGGAGTCCCCTTTATTCAGGGCAGTTCACTGGGGCCCAAAGTCCCCCTTGTACCATCCAAAGTGCTTCAAGCAGCAGGACTGCAGCACACATTTTTAGCGCATTTCCCAAGGCCATGTCCTCTTCCCGATGACATGTGTGCATCAGCACATCAAGGCACACAGGATGTTGGGGGGTGGAGTCCCCTTCTCTCAAGGCAGTTCATGGGGGCCAGGAAACCCCCTTGTAGCCTCAAAATTGCCTCAAGAAGCAGGTCTGCAGCAAGCAAATTTAGCTCATTTTCTGATGCCATGCCCCTTTAATGATGATTTGTGCACCAGCACCTCCAGGTGCACAGGATGTTGGGGGATCAAATCACCTTTGTTCAGGGCAGTTCACAGGGGCCATAAACCCCCTTGTAGTGTCCAAAGAGCCACGGGAGCATTATGAACCTCTGCCTCTCAGTAGTCACCCAAAAGATTTTTCACAAAGCATACAATGGTTTCAAAATATTCTAATCACAACTAACAAGCTAATTTATTCAGATGAATCAAGCCAGAGTATGGCTCTCCAAGGTTACGAGAACTGAAAATAAAATGTTGAAAAGAAAAGTGTTAGAAATGGGGACTTTGGTTGGCAGTCAGGTTACCCCCTGTCCAAGCAAGGACCCTCACTCTAGTCAGGTTAAGTCACACACAATCCATATTATCCTGTGCCCACCCTCTGGTAGCTTGGCACTGAGCAGTCAGGCTTAACTTAGAAGGCAATGTGCAAAGTATCTGTGCAATAAATCATGCAATATCACAGTACAGAACCACAAAAATACACCACATAGTGCTTGGAGAAATATATAATATTTATCTGTTACGATGCAGGTCAAAACTATTAAAATGCAATAAGTATATGATTAGATATCACTGTAAAAGTGCCATAAAGCGCCTTGAGTCTTTTAAAAGCAAACAAAGGCCCTAATTACAACATTGGTGGTATTGACCGCCTACCGCCATGGCGACAGCAGCCGACAGCCCGTTGCTGTGGCTACCAGCCGCCCACTCGCATTATGACCATAGACAGAATTCTGCCAGAAGGCTGGCGGAATACAGTTGACAGTCATAGTGGCGGACAGCGTTAAAGTGGCGCTTCTGTTAGCAGCAGCACCATGCTAGCAAAACACCACCGATCGTATCATGAGCAATGATACGGCCTGGCGGTGTTTTGCTGGTGGATGCTCCTGCTGGCAGCAGAGCCGCGATCCGTCTCCTGCTGGAGGACCACCTGCAAGCAGGTAAGTCAGGTTCTCCGACAGGAGAGGGGTGTGGGGGGTGGTGTGTTGCTATGCTGGGAGTGTTGTGTGTGTGGGAGTGGGGGTGGTCTGTGTCGGTTTTTGTATGCTTGCATGCAGGTGTGAGTCATGTTGAATGAGTGCGTGAATGACCGAATGTGAGTGTACGTGTATGATGTGTGTTGTGAATGCGTGTGTGCGACAATGTTTGTTGGTGTGTGTTGCGGTGTGTGGGTATGTATGTGTGCATGCGTGGGTGGATGTGGGTGCTAGTGTAAAGGTAATTAGGAGACATTGACTAAGAAAATAGAGCTATCAGAATGGGTAGGTCTATGACCAACAAGGAGACCAGACAGGTGCATAACACTTTTCCTAGGCCCATTGTTACAGGGGCTACCTCGTAACCCCTTGCCATTACAATTACTAGGCTGTTTGGCATGTTGGAAAGAACCAGAAGGTCTTGTGGGCTGTAGGTTTTTATGAGGATCCTGCCTCTTGAAATCTACCAAAATAATCTTTGCCATAAGGCAAACAAGCTGCCCCATATGGTCCTTCAGAAGGGGGATTTCAAATAAACTTGGTTCCAGGGTCAGAAGGCAGTGGTACTTGTAATAAAGTGATCTTTTGTTTTTTAGCACTAACTGAATCCACTACTAGCTGCTTCAGTGTGCTGGATAGGCGTAGAATCAATGGAATTAATAATTTTAGTTCTCTCCTTCTCACCCCTGAGCTCCTTTATTTGTGGAGTGAGGTGGGAAAAGTCAGCTTGTGGTGAAGACAGAAAGGTTGGTTCATCTTTGGGCTTGTTCGAAAGTTCCAAGGTTTTCTGCTCCCTGACCATTTTGAAATGGGGGAGCAGCAATTAGAGTAGGGTAGAATTTGAGGGTTGTCCTAATGCCACTCCAGTACAAGCTTGAGGGCCAACAGCCTTTGAAGGAGGGTTGGCTTCAGCAGTGGATTTCCTGCTGGGGTTCCTTTTAAAGTAACTTGTCAATGTTTGCCCTTGCATTTTGGGAATAGCCTCTGGTTCATTTTGAGAGAAAGAATCCATACCTATGATTGATTTGACCTCTTCTAGTAAGAGGTTGATTTCTTAGAGAGTGCAATTGTTGGGTTTAGGTGCACCCTTACAATGTTTGGCAGTGCCCTGCAGCAAGTCAGAGGCTTTTTTGTTTTCCCATTTTGTGAGCACTGTGAGAGTGGAAGCTGGGATATTACTCTATCACACACCTTCTAAAAAGAAAATAGTTATTAGCAGAATATAAAACTAGTGACACAGTTTTTATGAATAGAACACTTGTTAAAATGACCCCACCAAATTGTTAAAATATCAGTCCTTCCTAAACAACTATGGTAGGTCAGGAAAAACTAAAGTAAACAAAAAAAATCTGTCACATATGGTATTCACCAAACATCACAGTACATTGGGTAACCCAAAATGCCCAGTTTAGAGGGGTAGCCAAGCCAAGCTTTTTCTGGGCTCTAATGGGCACAGGACAGGCATGCCCTTGGCCTTGGATTTGCCCGGGCACGTCACGAGCAGCAGGCCTGCAGCAAACGCTTTTAGTGCATTTCCCAAAGCCATGCCCCCTTCCTGATGACGTGTGCACCAGCGTCTCCAGGCACACAGGATGTTGGGGGATGGAGGCCCCCTTCATTCAGGGCAGTTCACGAGAGCCAGAAACCCCTTTGAAGCATCCAAAGTGCCTCAGACATCGGGACTGCAGTAAGCACTTCCATGCCCCCTTCCAGGCAACGTGTGTGCACCAGCACCTTTGGGATCACAGGTTGTTGGGGACGGAGTCCCCTTTATTCAGGGCAGTTCACTGGGGCCCAAAGTCCCCCTTGTACCATCCAAAGTGCTTCAAGCAGCAGGACTGCAGCACACATTTTTAGCGCATTTCCCAAGGCCATGTCCTCTTCCCGATGACATGTGTGCATCAGCACATCAAGGCACACAGGATGTTGGGGGGTGGAGTCCCCTTCTCTCAAGGCAGTTCATGGGGGCCAGGAAACCCCCTTGTAGCCTCAAAATTGCCTCAAGAAGCAGGTCTGCAGCAAGCAAATTTAGCTCATTTTCTGATGCCATGCCCCTTTAATGATGATTTGTGCACCAGCACCTCCAGGTGCACAGGATGTTGGGGGATCAAATCACCTTTGTTCAGGGCAGTTCACAGGGGCCATAAACCCCCTTGTAGTGTCCAAAGAGCCACGGGAGCATTATGAACCTCTGCCTCTCAGTAGTCACCCAAAAGATTTTTCACAAAGCATACAATGGTTTCAAAATATTCTAATCACAACTAACAAGCTAATTTATTCAGATGAATCAAGCCAGAGTATGGCTCTCCAAGGTTACGAGAACTGAAAATAAAATGTTGAAAAGAAAAGTGTTAGAAATGGGGACTTTGGTTGGCAGTCAGGTTACCCCCTGTCCAAGCAAGGACCCTCACTCTAGTCAGGTTAAGTCACACACAATCCATGTTATCCTGTGCCCACCCTCTGGTAGCTTGGCACTGAGCAGTCAGGCTTAACTTAGAAGGCAATGTGCAAAGTATCTGTGCAATAAATCATGCAATATCACAGTACAGAACCACAAAAATACACCACATAGTGCTTGGAGAAATATATAATATTTATCTGTTACGATGCAGGTCAAAACTATTAAAATGCAATAAGTATATGATTAGATATCACTGTAAAAGTGCCATAAAGCGCCTTGAGTCTTTTAAAAGCAAACAAAGGCCCTAATTACAACATTGGTGGTATTGACCGCCTACCGCCATGGCGACAGCAGCCGACAGCCCGTTGCCGTGGCTACCAGCCTCCCACTCGCATTATGACCATAGACAGAATTCTGCCAGAAGGCTGGCGGAATACAGTTGACAGTCATAGTGGCGGACAGCGTTACAGTGGCGCTGCTGTTAGCAGCAGCACCATGCTAGCAAAACACCACCGATCGTATCATGAGCAATGATACGGCCTGGCGGTGTTTTGCTGGTGGATGCTCCTGCTGGCAGCAGAGCCACGATCCGTCTCCTGCTGGAGGACCACCTGCAAGCAGGTAAGTCAGGTTCTCCGACAGGAGAGGGGTGTGGGGGGTGGTGTGTTGCTATGCTGGGAGTGTTGTGTGTGTGGGAGTGGGGGTGGTCTGTGTCGGTTTTTGTATGCTTGCATGCAGGTGTGAGTCATGTTGAATGAGTGCGTGAATGACCGAATGTGAGTGTACGTGTATGATGTGTGTTGTGAATGCGTGTGTGCGACAATGTTTGTTGGTGTGTGTTGCGGTGTGTGGGTATGTATGTGTGCATGCGTGGGTGGATGTGGGTGTTCGTGTGTGTATGAGTGTGTATGTGTGCGCATGTGGGTGTGTACATGTGGGGGGTTCAGGAGGGGGAGGGTTGGGGAGTGCTCTGGGGAGGAGGAGGGGGCAGGGGAGACCCCTATCAGTGCCAGGGAAGGAATTCCCTGGCTATGATAGTGCCTACCTTTCTCCAAATTACCCCCGACTGCCAGGGTCATATTGAAGGCCAAAGTTTCTTTCAAGCACAAAGTACCTTGTTCGCGTGCAAAATCTCCACAAAGAACCGCAGGGGAGGAGGAGCGTGGAAACAAAGGGGTGTGCGTTGATTCTTCGGGCTAAACATGGCGATGCGTCATTTAGTTTTCACGCAGGGATGGCTGTGTGCTGATTTCCGGTGATCGGTCGTGGATCCTCTTTGGGTTGCAGGGTTTTCAGATGCCCCGGGGACAATACGTGGATTTCCTATGCTGGCAGGCCAAGGTCAAAGGAGCTGCGTCAATTAGGTGGGTGTTGCGTCAAATTTTCTGCCGCACAGCAGGCGCTGCGTTGATTCCTCTCTGGAAGTCAGGCTGCGTTGTTCCGGCTCGGCTGTGCATTGATCCAGTGGGCAGTGCGTCGAATTTCCGGTTGCTATGCTGGCGCTGCATCGATCTTCTCGAAGCAAAGTTAGGCTGCGTTGTTCCGGTTCGGCGTGCAGTGAAATTTCCATTGCGGTGCAGGCTGTGCATCGTTTCTGGCAGGCAGTGTGTTGAATTTTGCTGCACAAGAAGTCCTTCTTGTAGAGATGAAGTCTTTTTGGTCCTGGGACTTCAGGGAACAGGAGGCAAGCTCTATCCAAGCCCTTGGAGAGCACTTCTTCACCACAGCCAGAGAGCAGCAAGGCAGGAGGGATACAGCAAGGCAGCAGTCCTTCACAGAAAGCAGAAAGGTGAGTCCTTTGAGCAGCCAGGCAGGTCTTGCTGGCAGGATGCAGGTTCTGGTTCTGGTTCTCTTTTCCAGGAAGTGTCTGAGTTGGCAGAGGCAGAGGCCCTGTTTAAATACCCAAATTTGCCTTTGAATTGGGGGGAGACTTCAAAGAGTGGCTTAGAAGTGCCGAGGTCTCCTTTTAGTTCAATCCTGTCTGCTAGGATCCCAGTAGGGCGTGTGGCAGTCCTTTGCGTGAGGGCAGGCTACTGTCATTTGACATGCAAGTGTCAGGCCCTCCACCCTCCCAGCCCAGGAAGATCCATTCAAAATGCAGATGTATGCCAGTGAGGCTGAGTATCCTGTGTTTGGGGTGTATCTGAGTGAATTCACAAGGGAGATGTCAATAAGAAGGCACAGAAGGTTGTAAGTGCAGAGAAATGCTCACTTTCTAAAAGTGGCTTATCTTAAATAGTAATATTAAATCCAACTTCACCAGTCAGCATGATTTTGTATCACGATTCTGGCCATACTAAATATGACCTTTGTACTCCAGGCCTCACAGCAGTGTAATAACGAATTTAGGAGTTTTACACTACCAAGACATGTGAACTACACATGTACATGTTCTGCCTTTTGCCTACGCAGCACCCTGCCCTATGGGTTACCTAGGGCATGCCTTATTGGTGACTTATATGTATAAAAAGGTGGTTTTTAGACAAGGTTAATGAGCTACTTAAGTGGGTGGCACAACCAGTGCTGCAGGCCCACTAGTAGCATTTAATCTACAGGCCCTGGGCACATATAATGCACTCTACTAGGGACTTATAAGTACATTAAATAGTCCAATTGTGTATGATCCAATGTTACCATGTTTTAAGGAGAGAGAATATGCACTTTAGCACTGATTAGTAGTGGGAAAGTGCGCAGAGTCCTAAAGCCAGCAAAAATGAAGTCAGAAAAAGAAAAGGAGGAAGGCAAAAAGTCTGGGGATGACCCTGCAGAAAGGCCATTTCCAACAAAAAGCGTTTGGGGGAAAAATGTGGCAAATTCAGGGCAAGAAAGCCTTATTTTGAGCATGGACCATACCTAAATATATATTTTTTTCTTAGCAAAACCATCCAGCAGACTATGGCCCTCATTCTGACCCTGGCGGTCGGCGGAGAGGCGGCGGTCGGACCGCGAACAGACCGGCGGTATTAAAAATGGCATTCTGACCCTGGCGGGAACCGCCAACACAGCCCGCCAACTTAACACTCCTACCGCCACAGCGGTACAAACAAACAGCGCGGCGGTTCCCGCCAACAGCCCGGCGGCAGACAAAGTACCGCCCACCCTATTACGACCCACCAATCTGCCACCTTTTCCGGGGCGGGAGCACCGCCGATAAGAACACGGCGGAAACAGACTACGAACGGGAAAACGCTCACCTCTACGCACTCCACGCAAGATTCCGGCAGTATGGAGCCAGAGTTACAGGTCATCCCCGCACTCCTATTCCTCCTCATATACCAGGAGCACGCCCGGCGGCGCGGAAGACATCGGTGAGTACTGCACCTACGACACAGGGGAGGGAAAAGATTACCGGCACACACCCACCCACCCACACCCACTACAACACACACATCAATGCATTCCCACAGATCACTGTCACAACCCACAAACCACCCCCCTCCGAAATAATGCAAAGACCAAAAGAAGAGATCATAAACGGCCAGATATATTGAAATATGGACACCAGTAATCCAAATAAATAAATAAACTATGTACAAAATATATACAGCTACTAAATGTAGTCCAACCACTGTCCGTGGATCACAGGGGTCCTGTGCAAAGGGGCAAGGCCCAGTCCCACGACAAGAACTCCACGGAGAGAACACTGCAGGGGCATCAGAAAGAAAATAGGACAGGCACCTCAGGGGGAAGGGAAGGGGGGGCACCTCAGCCACTTGAGTACACGACGCCAGATCCACGAGGGGACTCCATGACCACTGGCCCATCCTGGGGAGTGCAAAGCCACAGTCCATACAGTCCATACAGTGGGTGGCCTGCCCACTGGGCCATCCTGGGGAGAGCAAAGCCACAGTCCATACAGTCCATACAGTGGGTGGCCTGCCCACTGGGCCATCCTGGGGAGAGCAAAGCCACAGTCCATACAGTCCATACAGTGGGTGGCCTGCCCACTGGGCCATCCTGGGGAGAGCAAAGCCACAGTCCATACAGTCCATACAGTGGGTGGCCTGCCCACTGGGCCATCCTGGGGAGAGCAAAGCCACAGTCCATACAGTCCATACAGTGGGTGGCCTGCCCACTGGGCCATCCTGGGGAGAGCAAAGCCACAGTCCATACAGTGGGTGGCCTGCCCACTGGGCCATCCTGGGGAGAGCAAAGCCACAGTCCATACAGTCCATAACAGACCCCACTGCCACTGGAGGAGGCAAGTTGGCCAGAGGACATCCTGCAGCCCTGCCCGAGATAGATCCTGCCCTGCCACGTCTGCCAAAGGGCCAGCGGTTCTTGCCCTGAAGGGCCCAGTTCAGCGGTTCTTGAGACGGCGGGGCCCAGTTCAGCGGTTCTTGCCCTGAAGGGCCCAGTTCAGCGGTTCTTGAGACGGCGGGGCCCAGTTCAGCGGTTCTTGAGATGGCGGGGCCCAGTTCAGCGGTTCTTGCCTTGAAGGGCCCAGTTCAGCGGTTCTTGAGACGGCGGGGCCCAGTTCAGCGGTTCTTGAGACGGCGGGGCCCAGTTCAGCGGTTCTTGCCTTGAAGGGCCCAGTTCAGCGGTTCTTGAGACGGCGGGGCCCAGTTCAGCGGTTCTTGAGACGGCGGGGCCCAGTTCAGCGGTTCTTGCCTTGAAGGGCCCAGTTCAGCGGTTCTTGAGACGGCGGGGCCCAGTTCAGCGGTTCTTGAGACGGCGGGGCCCAGTTCAGCGGTTCTTGAGACGGCGGGGCCCAGTTCAGCGGTTCTTGAGACGGCGGGGCCCAGTTCAGCGGTTCTTGAGACGGCGGGGCCCAGTTCAGCGGTTCTTGCCTTGAAGGGCCCAGTTCAGCGGTTCTTGAGACGGCGGGGCCCAGTTCAGCGGTTCTTGAGACGGCGGGGCCCAGTTCAGCGGTTCTTGCCTTGAAGGGCCCAGTTCAGCGGTTCTTGAGACGGCGGGGCCCAGTTCAGCGGTTCTTGAGACGGCGGGGCCCAGTTCAGCGGTTCTTGCCTTGAAGGGCCCAGTTCAGCGGTTCTTGAGACGGCGGGCCCAGTTCAGCGGTTCTTGAGACGGCGGGGCCCAGTTCAGCGGTTCTTGAGACGGCGGGGCCCAGTTCAGCGGTTCTTGAGACGGCGGGGCCCAGTTCAGCGGTTCTTGCCTTGAAGGGCCCAGTTCAGCGGTTCTTGAGACGGCGGGGCCCAGTTCAGCGGTTCTTGAGACGGCGGGGCCCAGTTCAGCGGTTCTTGAGACGGCGGGCCCAGTTCAGCGGTTCTTGAGACGGCGGGGCCCAGTTCAGCGGTTCTTGAGACGGCGGGGCCCAGTTCAGCGGTTCTTGAGACGGCGGGGCCCAGTTCAGCGGTTCTTGCCTTGAAGGGCCCAGTTCAGCGGTTCTTGAGACGGCGGGGCCCAGTTCAGCGGTTCTTGAGACGGCGGGGCCCAGTTCAGCGGTTCTTGAGACGGCGGGGCCCAGTTCAGCGGTTCTTGAGACAGCGGGGCCCAGTTCAGCGGTTCTTGAGACGGCGGGGCCCAGTTCAGCGGTTCTTGCCTTGAAGGGCCCAGTTCAGCGGTTCTTGAGACGGCGGGGCCCAGTTCAGCGGTTCTTGAGACGGCGGGGCCCAGTTCAGCGGTTCTTGAGACGGCGGACGGTCTATGGCCAACTGCTAATTGCCTGGTGGTGCCCTCCTGGGCAGCGGGGATGGTGCTCCTTCACTGCCCACCTGGGCTGTGGGTGGTGGGGCCCTCCTGGCCAGCTGGGCTGGGTCCTCCCTGGGCAGCGGCTATGGGGGTGGTGGGCTCTCCCGGGGCAGCTGTGCCGGTTCCTCCCGGGGCAGCGGCTATGGGGGTTGTGGGCTCCTCCTGGGCAGCAGGCCTGCTGCCTGACCTCTCCAACTTGCTGCCCTTGCCCTCCTTAGTCGTCGGCCTGTGGCCCTTGCCTCCCTTTGGAGCTGTGGCTGGTGACTGTCTCTGGGTGGTGTCCGGGGGGGATGTAGAAGGCGGGCTCCTGCGGCGCCCCTTCCGCCTTCTGCTCCTCTTCCCAGGGGGTGGGCTGGCTGTCCCCTTGCTGCTTGGCGAAGATCCAGACATGCGGGCTGGCGGGCTCCAATACCCCTGCACCCTTGTCAAGGGGGCTGCAGGGCTGGTGGTGGCTGAGGTGCTCTTCTTACCCCGACGAGAAGGAGGGGGGGGCTCAGGGTCAGGAAAGAAGTTAGTAGTGGCGAGGAAGAGCTTCTTGGGACAATGGAGAGTGGTAGGTACAGTGGGAATGGGAGTGGTGGGAGAGGATGTGGTTGTAGGTGAGTCACGTTTGCTGTCTTTGGGTGCAGGTGCAGGAGGGATAGGCTGTCGTGAGGTGGATGGCTGTTGGGTGGGTGGCTGCGTTTGTGTGGTGTGGAAGAGGGGGTGACAGACACAGTGGGAGAGGACACAGGGGACGTGTAAATGGCAGTGGGGATGGTGACTGCACGTGTGCGGACTGGAGTGGAGGGTGTGCTGGTGATGGAAACACTGGCTGATGGTGAGGTGAATGGAGGTGTGAGTGTAGACGTCACAGGGAGGGAGGAGGGAGACGAGGAGGTGGGGGTCACAGAGGTGGTAGTGACTGTTGGCATGTCTGCATCGGAATGTTGCGTGTGTGAATGTCTGGGTGATCTGTGGTGCTTATGTTTGGATGAGCTTCTCTTGGGTGTTGAGGTGTGTGCAGGCTGGTCTGATGGTGTGGGTGGGACAGGCAGAGGAACAGGAGACTGGGAGGAGGGAGTTAGTAGAGGCAGGCAGGAGACAGGGACAATGGCTGCCGTCAGTGCTGAGGCCAGAGCCTGGAACGATCGCTGATGGGCAGCCTGACCCGAATGAATGCCCTCCAGGTACGCATTGCTGCGATGAACCTCCCTCTCCACCCCCTGGATGGCATTCAAAAGGGTAGTCTGCCCAACAATGAGCGTTCGGAGGAGGTCAATGACCTCCTCACTGAGGGCAGCGGGGGTAACAGGGGCAGGGCCTGAGGTGCCTGGGGCGAAGGAGATGCCCGGCTTCCTGGCAGAGCGGGCACGGGGCGAACGCGGAGGGGCTGCTGGGAGGGCGGAGATGGTGCGCTGGGTGGCGGCTGTACCTGTAATGGCGGGGGGCACGGATGGTGCCACCCCCGCAAGGGAGCCCCCTTCCGAGGACGTGTCCGTGTCGCTGCAGGCTCCAGTCGTCCCCGTCGTGGAGCTCCCCTCGCCCTCCGTCTCACTGGTCCAGTCTGACTCTGTGGCATGGCCCTCCTGGGCCATGTGAGATGCAGCTCCCTCCTGCCCCGATGCCACTTCTCCTCCGCCTGATGATGCTGATGCACACAAGCACAGAAAGACAAACAAAAAGGGGGGGGGAGAGAGAAATAAAGGGATATTGAGTACATGGATCTCCGGTACAGTTAGCGGACATGACAGACACAGATGCCCCCTGCACTAAGTTGCGCACTTGGGGTCCGCTACGCATTCCGTGGAACATGCCCTACACGCCTAGAGTTGTCAACTGCACCCATGGATGACACGGCCCAGGGATGGCTGTACTGACACACTACTGAGGGTGGTGGCTGGGGACACAGGGGCTTACGGGGGTGCCCAGCCTACAGATATCGCCCTGGCCTAGGGGGACCCACAGCCCTCCTCCCCCACCCAGACACCTCCACTGCACGACAACAGAGTAGATGATGCTTGTACTCACCCCCTTGTGTCTGCTGTGCTGCCCTCACGCGCCCATCCAAATCAGGGTAGGCCACCGCCAGGATCCGGAACATCAGGGGGCTCAGTTGACGGCAGGCACCCCGCCTACGTTGGGAGGCCATCCCCAGCAGAGACTCGGCGGTCTTCTTGGTCCCGCGGCGGATGTCCTCCCACCTCTTGCGGCAGTGGGTGCCCCGTCGATGGTGGACCCCCAGGCCCCGGACTTCCTTGGCGATGGCACGCCAAATCCCGATCTTCTCATGGGCGCGGACCTATGTGACACGTACAGGGAGGGAGAAATACCACGTTCAAGTTACTCAGCATTTTCCTTTCCAGTGGCCCAACGCCCCCCATCCCCGCCAGGCCCCCCGCCAGGCCCCCCGCCATGCCCAACATGCCCCCCATCCCCGCCAGGCCCCCCGCCAGGCCCCCCCGCCAGGCCCCCCGCCATGCCCAACATGCCCCCCATCCCCGCCAGGCCCCCCGCCAGGCCCCCCGCCATGCCCAACATGCCCCCCATCCCCGCCAGGCCCCCCGCCAGGCCCCCCGCCATGCCCAACATGCACCCCATCCCCGCCAGGCCCCCCGCCAGCCCCAACATGCCCCCCATCCCCGCCAGGCCCCCCGCCAGGCCCCCCGCCATGCCCAACATGCACCCCATCCCCGCCAGGCCCCCCGCCATGCCCAACATGCCCCCCATCCCCGCCAGGCCCCCCGCCAGGCCCCCCGCCATGCCCAACATGCCCCCCATCCCCGCCAGGCCCCCCGCCATGCCCAACATGCCCCCCATCCCCGCCAGGCCCCCCGCCAGGCCCCCCGCCATGCCCAACATGCCCCCCATCCCCGCCAGGCCCCCCGCCAGGCCCCCCGCCATGCCCAACATGCCCCCCATCCCCGCCAGGCCCCCCGCCAGGCCCCCCGCCATGCCCAACATGCACCCCATCCCCGCCAGGCCCCCCGCCAGCCCCAACATGCCCCCCATCCCCGCCAGGCCCCCCGCCAGGCCCCCCGCCATGCCCAACATGCACCCCATCCCTGCCAGGCCCCCGCCAGCCCCAACATGCCCCCCATCCCCGCCAGGCCCCCGCCAGCCCCAACATGCACCCCATCCCCGCCAGGCCCCCGCCAGCCCCAACATGCCCCCCATCCCCGCCAGGCCCCCAAGCCAGCCAGTGGCCCCAAATCCAGATAGAATTAAACTCACTTGTTGGTCTGGAGGACCGTAGAGTAGCGCATACTGGGGGAGGACCCCATCCACAAGTTTCTCCAACTCCTCTCCAGTGAAGGCAGGGGCCCTTTCCCCAGTCGCAGCAGCCATTGTCCCTTCCAGACCGAGGTCACAGCAACACTTGCAGTATAGGTCCTCTCCTGTGAAAGTTCAAGTCGCAAGTGGATAAGTAGATAGAAAATGGCGGTGACGTCCGCGGCGGTGCGTACCGCGGCGGTGTGTCCCGCCACCGCCGGCGCCCTTCGCCATTGGCTCCTGAAACCCATAGGCTTCAATGTTAACCAATGCGGCTTCGCGCCGCGGTCTTGGCCCGCCGCCCGCCGCGGTGTGCCACGCCAGCGCATTGACCTCACATCCCATTGTCACACTTCACAGGTCAGGCAGCCGCCATTTCCAGGGCCCACATGGCTCAATTTCAACTGCGTCACACAGGCCTAGGCCTTGCATAGCCACTCATACACGCCATTCACTGCATAGAGAATCGTATACTGTGCTAGCTGTGAGTACGTACCTGTGGGTTGCCTGACTGTGTGCTCCATGTTGTCCTTCCTAGGCACCGTCCGCTGGGTTGGGCGAGGAGACGGATGAATCCTCCCGTGTACCGACCGCTGGTGGACCTGTCGACAATGGAAGAACGCCACATTATCCTGACCTACCGTCTTAACCGTGCCACTATCCATGAACTGTGTGCCCGGCTGGAGCCCGACCTGATGTCCCCCATCCGCCAACCCACAGGGATTCCCCCTCTGGTGCAGGTCATGTCAGTACTCCATTTCTTGGCAAGTGGGTCATTTCAGACAACCGTGGGAATTGCTTCTGGGATGTCTCAGCCCATGTTTTCAAAGGTGTTATCCAGAGTGTTGTCTGCCCTGATGAAATCCGTGAGGAACTACATCATTTTCCCTGAGGTGGGCGAACTGGCTACAGTGAAGGGTGATTTCTACGCCCTTGGACATATTCCCAACGTAATTGGTGCCATTGATGGGACCCATGTGGCTTTGGTTCCCCCAAGAGACAGGGAGCAGGTGTACAGGAACAGAAAAAGTTACCATTCAATGAACATCCAGGTGGTGTGTTTGGCTGACCAGTACATCTCGCATGTAAATGCCAAATTCCCAGGGTCAGTGCATGACGCCTACATCCTCAGGAATAGCAGCATCCCTTACGTGATGGAACAGCTAGAGAGACACCGTGTATGGCTAGTGGGGGACTCTGGGTACCCCAACCTGTCGTGGCTACTGACCCCAGTAAGGAATCCCCGGACCAGGGCAGAGGAACGGTACAATGAGGCCCATGGGCGTACTAGGAGGGTGATCGATCGCACCTTTGGCCTCCTAAAGGCCAGGTTTCGCTGCCTGCATATGACCGGTGGATCCCTAATGTACTCACCTAAGAAGGTGTGTCACATCATCGTGGCCTGCTGCATGCTTCACAACCTGGCTTTGCGCCGCCAGGTGCCTTTCCTGCAGGAGGATGGTCGAGACGGTGGTGTTGTGGCAGCGGTGGAACCTGAGGAGAGTGACGAGGAGGAAGACGACGGGGCTGAAACAGACAACAGGGACAGAATCATTGAACAGTACTTCCAATAGGACACAGGTAACATTTCAAAGATAATTTAGTAAAAGTTAACTACTCTGCAGCATCTCTGCTGCCTGTCTATTTGCCCCAGTGTATGATGACTGAGTTTTGGCTTTTCCCTCCCTATTTCAGATCTGGGGTCCCCACTACGAGTCCTGTGCTTCGTTTCCCCATGGACTACAGCTTTGTGGCAGCTGTTTGTTGACTTCACCATGTACAAGGACATATTTGCACTGTCATGTCAATTACAATCTATTGAAATCACAGCCAGACTCCTGATATTTTGGTGCAAAATAGGTGTTTATTGAAGTGCTCAAAATGGGATGGGTGGTTTCAAGTGGGTGGGGGCTATGGTGAAGGAAAGTCCATGTCAGAGTCCAGAGTAACAGTCACACAGGTGCATTGTCCAGAGGCCTGTGGAGAGATAGAGCATGGGCAGTTCGAGGATGGACAGGGTGACAATGTGGGACAGTGGGATGACATCAGGTGGTATCCATTGCTGGCGGGGGTCTTGACATCCTACTCTGTCTTGCGAGATCTCAGGGCCCTCTTGCGGGGTGGTTCTTCTCCTGCAGGAGGTGGGGGTCTGGTGGGCTGCTGCTGTGCGGGGGCCTCCTGTCCACTAGCGCCGGCGGAGGTGGATGGCTGTTCTTGGTCCCGGCTAGTGGCAGGGGCCCTTGGGTGTTGTTCAGTGTCCGCCCTGCTGTTTACGAGGTCCTGCAGCAGCCCTACCATGGTAACCAGGGTGGTGTTGATGGCTCGGATGTCCTCCCTGTACCCCCGATAGTGTTCCTCCTGCAGCACCTGGATCTCCTGGAACCGGGCCAGTACCGTCGCCATCGTCTCCTGGGAGCGGTTGTATGCTCCCATGATGGTGGTGAGGACCTCGTGGAGAGTGGGTTCCCTGGGCCTCTCCTCCCCCCCCTGTCGCACAGCTGCCCGCCGAGTTGCCCTGTTTCCCTGGGCCTCTGCCCCCTGGCCGGTGTGCCCACTACCACTGCCCCCAGGTCCCTGTTGTTGTTGGGGTGGTGGGTTATCCTGGGTGCCCTGTAGTGGTAGACACACCGCAGATTGACGCGCCCTGGAGACAGAGGCATGGGCCCGCTGGGTGGGAGCTGTGCTGGTGTTCCCAGAGGGGTTAGGGTCTATAGTGGCCTGTGCCTGTGTGAGGGGAACCGACTGTCCAGAGGTCCCCGATGGTCCGGGCTGGTCATCGGTGTCCAGATCGACAGAGCTGCTGTCATCGCTGACGGCCTCTTGGGTGGGGGGTGTGGAGAATTCTGGCCCCTCCGCCGCGGTGTGTTGACGGTCGGGTCCTGCAGGGGTATAGAGGTATGGTTATAGTTTCAATGTGTGGCATATGGGTGTATCTGTGGGTTCCCGTGTCCCCAAGTGCTGGCATTCGTGTGTGGGGGCTTTGGTGAGGGTGGCTTGTGGGGGGGATGTGTATATGCATTGGGCATGCTTTGGTGATGGGTGTCCATGCTTAGTGGACGCATGCAGGCCTAGGTTTTGGGATGTGTGGGTTGTGATGGTGAGACATTGGCGGGGAATAGGTGTGCTGGGGGTGGGGGTGAGGATGGTGGTGGGGGTGAGGATGGTGGTGGGGGTGAGGGTGGGGGTGAGGGTGGGGGTGAGGATGGGGGTGGGGGTGAGGGTGGGGTTCGAGGATGGGGGTGAGGGTTGGGGTCTGATTTGGCATGCAGGTGGGGGGGAAGCAGTATTGAAGCTTCAACTTACCAGTATCCATTCCTCCGCCGACTCCTGCGAGGCCGTCAGGATGCAGGATGTTCAAGACTTCCTCCTCCCATGATGTGAATTGTGGGGGTTGAGGTGGGGGTCCTCCGCCAGTCTTCTGCACGGCGATGTTGTGCCTGGATACCATGGAACGCACCTTCCCCCGTAGGTCGTTCCATCGCTTCCTGATGTCTTCCCGATTTCTGGGGTGCTGTCCCACTGCGTTCACCCTGTCGACAATCCTCTGCCATAGCTCCGTCCTCCGGGCAATGCTGGTGTATTGGACCTGTGTGCCGAACAGCTGGGGCTCTACACGAACGATTTCCTCCACCATAACCCTGAGTTCTTTGTCTGTGAAGCGGGGTTGTCTTTGGGGTGCCATGGGGTGGTGTGTATGATGTGTGGGGTGGAGTATGTGTATTTAAGTGAGTTGAGTGTGGTGGTGTGTGTTGTTTTGTGTGTGGATAGTGTGTGGGTGATGGTGTTGAGTGGCTGTGGCTGTTATGTTTTGGATGCTGGTGTCTCGCTCTTGCCTTCTTTACGATTTTGTAAGCGTAGGGGTTTGTGGGTGATGTGGGTGGGTGTTTTATATTGTATTGTGTGTGTGGGAGTGGTGTGTGTATGTGTATCAGGTGTGTGGGATTCAAATCGTCCAATGTGGGTGAGTTTTGTTCGTTGGTGGGTATTCTGACCGCGCCGGTGTGTCCCGCCAATGGAATACCGCGTTTGAATGACCGCCGCGTGGATTCGTGGGTCGTAATGGGATGGGCGTATTTCTGTTGGCGTGGCGGTGGAGGTTTGGTCACCTCCACCTTTCCGCCGACCGCTGGTCTGGCGGTCTGTTGTGGCGGTCGGATTTTCGGAGGTTTGCCTTCTGCGGGTCAGAATGACCGTGGCGGGTTTCCGCGACCGCGGCGGGATTATGGAGGATTTCTGACCGGCGGTAGGCGCCTTTTACCGCCGAGGTCAGAATGACCCCCTATGTGTCTGGGATTTGGTAGTATGAAACACCTTAAAAAAATCTTCTACGTTGAATGTTAATTTGACCCTGTTTCATACCTTTTATATCAAAAGTTAATTTGACCCTGTTTAACAATATGCAAAAATAAATAAATATTTCTGATGTGAATGTCATGATCTAGAATAGAACCTTTTCCCTCCTGTGCTTTTCTCACCCTTGTCCTTCCCCTGCCTCTCTATTGTCACCTATTTCCTGCTCACTGCTGCTCAGAGTTCATTCACCATTGTTGGCTTTGCCAATGTGAGATGCTTTTAAAATTACACTGGTTTGGCAAAACCCATTGCAGCAGCTGACGACCAAAGTGAAAGTATATACTCTATAGGATGGCTCTCATGTTGTGTGGTGCAATGTGTTATGACGCAACATGGCCGTCAATTTATTAATACTAAAACATTATTTTCTATTCTTTTAAGATGGCCACTATGTTGCATGAAGCAAAATGTGGAGGCCATCTTGAAAGCATAATAACTTAGGGGCATACTTACATGGAACTGGTGCATCAGGTCCGATGCGCCAGTTTCCTTGCGTCACCCTGCGCCCCCTAACATCACCATGGCAGGGCTGTATTCACTATACAGTTCAACATGGAGCATGTTAGGACAAAAGTGTCAAAATTGTTTACACTTTTGTTGTGCTTTGCTGGACTAGCGGCAACATTTTTGGTGCTAGTCCAGCTAAGCACAGGGATACCCATAGGCTAATGCACTAGGGTCACTTTAATGCTTGCCCTGGGCAGGCATTAAAAAATTACACTAGAACGGCGCAGTGAAATCTTGTAGATTTCACTACGCCAATTTGTTGGGCCTCCCTGCGAGAGAATGCCCTCCTTGCATACATTATTCCTGACGCACGTATAATGTGGCGCTAAGGGTTACAAAGTGGCACAAAGGTACCATTGGCCTATTTGCAAATATGGCACAGGGTGAGGGATTGTTTAGTGCACTTTGTAAATATGGCACACGGTGAGGGACTGATTAGTGCCACCTTAGCATAAACAAAGGATGCTGGGGAAGCACTAAGGGGTGCAAGGGGGTTGTACGTATGCCCCTTAATTTTATATACTTTCAAGATGGCTGTTGCATTGCATCACTCTATGTTGAGTCATGTAACCTTACAGCCATCTTGAATAAAAAGAAAATACACTTTCAAGATGACTGGTTACTTTTTTTGACTTAGTCAATGCCAACATGATTTTAAAAGCACTGGCAAAGCTAACAGCAGGGACCAAAAGACAATTGCAAATTAACACCAATTGACTTTGGCAAGGCTTATTCTGCTTATGAATCGAAAATTGTTATAATTGTAATTGGATTTCTCTAATGCTTACTACACCTAATGAGGCATCAAAGCGCTTTACAGCAATTAACAAGCTACTCTGGAATCTAAGGTTAGTGGTAAATTTACTGGTTATAGTTGGTTGCTGTGATTAATTGTGCTCTCAAACAAATTACATGCATTTACCTGAAGACTAGGTAATTTTAGACTCCAGGGATAGGATTTCAAAGAGAAGAAGTTATGATTTATGATATGAGGTATCAGTCAGTTGCAGTAAGAAGAATTAAGGCAGGCAGGCATGAGACTGAGAGAAGGCTGTCCCTCAGAAACAGAAAGCATGTAAGGGGGCACTTGAGAGCCCATGGCAAGATAGCCGCACTATAGTGCAGCTCTGCCGGCCGTGAGCCATTAATCCATCAGAATCCTGTCCTCTGTGCACATTATACTGGGGACATCTTACTGAGTCTGCGACCTGAAGATCTGGCAGCTTCAAGCACTCCAGAGCTGCTCGGGAGCAGGAACTAGGCTGAAGTATGCCAGTTCTGAGACACTAGGGGCAAGATGTAGGTTGACCTGGTCCTTATGGACTACCGTCAAGGTGTCAGACGAGACTCCCTGTGGGCCACCCCTGCAGTGAGAAGGTAAACACTATGTGTGGGGGGTGCCTGGGGAGCGACTGCCAACTCAGCCCTTGGACAAGAGCCCAGAAAATCCTACCCTATAGGCCAGGGCAGGCAAGACACCCTTACAGTGGACCGCGGGCCTCTGGTGGTCCAAGCTGCAGCACTGCACAGCTCTGCTGGAGGGCTGCGGAGGAGCTAGTGGTCACAAAGGAACAACGCCAAAGACAAGAGAGGTGAAGCAGGCGCAGAGAGGGAGGCGGCGCTGTGGTGCCTGTGGTGGAAGAAAGATCGGGCCTTGTCCAGGCCGGACCAAATCGCGGCTGCCTCTCCCACACTCCCCACGCCTTTGCGCTGGACTGACCGCCCGGGCCAACAACTGCCTGATTGACTGTCACTTGGCAAGGGAGAGATGTGGAAAAGCATCTGCGATGCATTGGGCTCCGGTCAACCTGCAGGAAGCCGAGAGACAGAACTTCTAAGGTTGTGTCCTGCTGCTAGAAGGTTAGGTCTGCAGGACCGACCTGTATTTTTGTGGTAAGCAGAGCAGCGCCTCCCGGAAAAATTGCAGCACAGGCCGAGGTGGAAAGAGGCCTGGATGAGGACAGACATCATCCTGTGGGGTGTGCCGGAGCCCAGGAAGACTGCTGCTTGCGCTGAGTGGGGGGCTGGCTGACATCTAGGCCCTCATCTACTGTTACAGTGTGACATGGATTTTGGACCCCCACCTGGCATGTGACGCATGGGGTGCCCCCAAGCTCCACACAGACATAGATCAATTAGCTGGAGCACTTGCCTATGACGATAGCGCTGAGTGTTGTATTCCGCCACTGTGTGTTGGCCGGTAAGGGCAAAACAGAGAAGTCGCAAACCCAGTTCACTTTAGAGTCGAAAAGAATCGCCCATGACCTGCAAGAGGCTGAGGCGGACAAAGCGGTGGCAAGTCGTGACATGGGCTCCCTGCAGAGCACCCTATTCACCATGCAGCAAAGCATACAAACAATTGACAGCAACATTGACAAACTGAACCTCTGCATGGATATTTCCTCTAAACTGGATCAGCATGCAGAATGACTGAAGCAGAACAGAGACTCTCCAGTATGGAGAACAACGTAGGGTAAAATGCTAAACATGGAGAGAGAAGGTCGTGGCTGGTGGCTATGTGTAGGAAAGTACCATCTTCCTTGGCATGTTACCCCAATTTTTACTTGTATGTCAGCATGTTTTTGCCTGTCTCACTGGGATCCTGCTGGTCAGGACCCCAGTGCTCATAGTATATGGCCTAATGTGTGTGTTTGTGTAGTGCTTAACTGTGTCACTGAGGCTCTGCTAATCAGAACCTCAGTGCTTATGCTCTCTCTGCTTTTAAATTTGTCACTGTAGACTAGTGACTTAATTTACCAATTTCAGTTGGCACACTGGACCCCCTCATAAGTCCCTAGTATATGGTACCTAAGTACCCAGGACATTGGGGTTCCAGGAGATCTATTTGGGCTGCAGCATTCATTTTGCCACCCATAGGGAGCTCAGACAAACCCTTTCACAGGCCTGCCATTGCAGCCTGTGTGAAATAATGCACGTTATTTCACAGCCATTTTCACTGCACTTAAGTAACTTATAAGTCACCTATATGTCTAACCTTCACTTGCTGAAGGTTAGGTGCAAAGTTACTAAGGGCCAGATGTAGGAAAAAAACAAATTGCGACTTGCAATTTGCGAGTCCGTGCGACTCGCAATTTGCAACTCGCAATTTGGTATGCAGAAAGGTGTCTAAGACACCTTCTGCAACTCGCAATGGGGTCGCAAAGACCCACCTCATTAATATTGAGGTGGGTCGCAGTTTGCGACCCCATTGCGAGTATGGGCACTCACGGGGATGGTGGCCTGCTGGAGTCAGCAGACCACCATGTCCGTGACTGCTTTTTAATAAAGCAGTTTTTTTTTTCCATCTGCAGCCCGTTTTCCTTAAAGGAAAACGAGCTGCACTTGGAAAAAAAAAACGAAACCTTTAGTTTCGTTTTTTTTTCAGGGCAGGCAGTGGTCCATTGGACCACTGCCTGCCCTGAAAAAATATTTTTTTTTCCATTCACAAAGGGGAAGGGGTCCCATGGGGACCCCTTTCCGTTTGCGACTGGGTTACCATCCACTTCAAGTGGATGGTAACTGCGATTTCATTTGCGACCGATTTTGCGGTCGCAAATGAAATTGCATTGCATTGTGAGTCGCAAATAGGAAGGGAACACCCCTTCCTATTTGCGAGTCGGAAATGCATTTTGCGTCTCGGATCTGACTCGCAAAATGCATTTATGCATACCGGTGTGGCTTTTGCGCCTCGCAAACTGCATTTTTCGCCTTTTGCGACTCGCAAACGCCTTATTACATCTGGCCCTAAGTGTGAGAGCACCTTGGCACTAGCAAAGGTCCCCCCACATAGTTCAGGGCCATGTCCCGAGACTTTGTGAGTGTGGGGGACGCCATTACACGCGTGCACTAAATATAGGCCAATACCTATATGTAGCTTCACAATGATAACTCCGAATATGGCCATGTAACATATCTAAGATTATGGAAGTGTCCCCCAATTCCAAATCTGGTATTGGGGAGCCAATTCCATGCATCCTGGGAGCACCACCATGGACCCCCAGTACTGCCAAACCAGCTCTCTGAGGCTTGCCCTGCAGCTACAGCTGCTGCCACCTCACAGACAGGGTTCTGCGGTCTGGGCAGCCCAGTCCCAGGAAGGCAGAACAAAGCATTTCCTATGAGACCAAGGTGTTACCCCCTCTCCCTTTGGAAATAGATGTTACAGGCTGGGGAGGGATAGTCTTCCCCGGCCTCTGGAAATGCTTTGAAGGGCACAGATAGTGCCCTTCTTGCATAAGCCAGTCTGCAAAGGTTCAGGGATCCCTTGTCCCCTGCTCTGACATGAAACTGGACAAAGGAAACGGGAGTGACCACTCCCCTGTCCATCACCACCTTACGGGAGACCGCCAGTGTTGCCGGTCCGACCGCGGCTTTACCGCCGCGGTCGGAATGCCCTTGGGAGCACCGCCGGCCTGTCGGCGGTGCTCCCGCGGTCCTCCAACCCGGCGGTCATTGACCGCCAGGGTTGGAATGACCCCCTATGTCCCCAGCTACCAGTAATGACTCAGTGGGGGGTCCCCGGATTCCAATAAAAATTCAGTGGGGGTACCCGGGTTCCGGTATTCATAAAGTGGGGGTCCACAGAAGTCAGAAGGTTGGGAACCACTGCATTAGCACAAATCTCGTGTGAGAATATAAGAACACTTGCTCCTCAACAGAGACAATGTGACCCGTGTATTTCAATTTAGTGCACACATGTGAGGCTGCTGTTAAATTGCCTCCAATTGTAATTAGTCAAACTGAAGTGGTTTGGTACAGATTGAACTCACACAACACTTCAGCAATGTTGAATTGTCAGTATCAATAGAAAACTGTTAAAACACTATGGCAGGTTTCTTTTGTATCCTTAGATAAATCATACCTTATTCTTAAAAACACACTATGTTGGGAAAGACTTCATATCAAAAGCTGACTTTCCAGGAGGAACCCTTAAAATCTAAATAATTGCGTCACCAAAACACACGCTTCACATTGTGATGTTCATATCTAGAATGAATTCTCTACTGCAAACTTAGCATCAAAAATCATAACACAGACAAAAACTGCAATTCTGTAAATGGCATAACCTTCAAACTAAAAGCTGAAAATCTGTTTTTTGAAGGTTTACTTCTAAGTTTAGAGTAGCGTTGTATCTTTCATGAAGTTCACCTACAATCCCTGTAGTAGTCATGGACACTTAGAAAAGACAAACCTCTCCAGGTGTAATCCATATTGCTAAAACTACACATGCGGACCTGAAAATCTCAGGTGTAAATTATGAGGAATCGTTCCTTTGTACAAATAACTTTATTTCTCCAGAAAAAATGTGTTCTGTCTCCAGAGAAACACCTTCCCCAACACACCCACTAAAAAATGGGTGCGTTCCCTACCTTTACTCAGGCCTTTCACAGTATAAATCTGAGCACGCCATGGCAAAACTAACTATAAGAGTTATGTGAATACTCAAAAACGTGCATGTTTGTGGGTGTTCATCTATTTTTGCACCCTTTGCTACCCCCTTATCCTAAATCTACAAATGTAGAAAGGCGGACATACTGGCACATTTTCCACTGTGTTTATATCTGATTCACAAATTATGTAATTTATGATGTCAAACTTTAGCTACCAAAGTGCCAAGTGTATGTAAAAAGCGGTTTGTGAACTGGCCCGTCAATTACTAGCCTTGCCGACCCCTCCCCATTCGTACTTCTTCCACCTAGTCATAGACTGTTCTGTCCCTTTTGTATTGGGGATTGGTTTTATAGAAAATACATTTTAGGTAGCAATTTTTATCTTCACTTCATTCTCAATGGTTACTTTCTAGTTATATGCGTCCAAGTGCCCAACTCAGTTTTTATTGCTACATTTTACTTCCGATATCTCAAATGAAGCTTGTAAACGAATACTATTGTTTCCATTCCACATTTCTGTCTAATATTGTTGCCTCAGTGTAAACCAGAGTGAAACGTGTATTGGCTGCACTGTTAACAATTAAGTAATGTGTTGTGATATTTGAAGTAATACCTTTTCATTTCTAGTGAATAACAATGTGCAAAATCTGGGACATAATGACTATGGGCCTGATTACGACCTTGGCGGATTGGATACTCCCTCACAAACGAGACGGATATCCACCCGCCGTTTTCCAAGTACCATAGTATACAATGGAACTCCTAATAATGAGGCCAGGATATTCGTCATGTTTGTGACGGAGTATTCCATCGCCATGGCTGTAATCAGGCCCTATATGTTACTTTTTGATACCTAAGTAAACAAATGTTGATTATCTGATTATGTTATTTTGACGTGCATTTAGTTACATAGCTGCAGTTATGTAAAGTAAGCAGATGGTCTATGTTCTGTCTAAAGCCAGAGAGATTATACAATTGCCTATTTCCATGTTGTCAGATAGATGCAAAAGCATACCTTGTGAAAATTGCGGAAATATGCTGCTTTTTCATCTGGGAATTTTTCTATCCTTCGTGGTCCTTTGCTAGAAGCTTTTTTGAAAACCAGCCAGCATCTTCTAAATATCTGTGGGAAAACGAAGAAACATCCTGTCACTTATGAGAATTTATCAATCGAAAGTCAGCTCCATTAAGACAAAATTTGACAAATAGAAACAAAGAAAGCAAGAAGAACTTGGCACTTTTTTCAAAGGGTGCAGCACACATGTATAATTACAAGAACCAATATCTGTAATGTAATCTAAAACATAGCATTTTGCAGATCGCCTCAGTGTCATAGGATTACATTAAATTATCAGTCCTGCCAAGTACCATGCATCAGGTTTTAGACTAATGCAATTGTGGCATATTGTCACTATTTTTCACTATTATTTGAATACACATTATTAAATTTCACACATTAGGCCTCATTATGAGTCTGGCTGTCACTATACTGCTAGACCTGAGGAAGGCCAATGCGGTGGTCTGGAAGTAACACCGCCATGAAAATGCTGTCAGAGAACGGGTGCAGTGGTGGCATGGGAAGTGCAGGGGCCTCCCTGGTTAGCATTAGCACAAGGTTTACTGTTGCAGACAGTGAACATTGCGAGAGTGCTGGTGCATCCTGCGCTCTACAGCATTGCCGTGGCTTGATTACGAGCCACAGACAATACTGTAGGCTGTTTCCCGCTAGTCCAGTGGGCAGAAACTCAGGTTTCCGCCTGCTGACCTAGTGGGAAACTCTTAATGGGGCCGGCGGGGAGGTAGCCTGGATGGTGGGCCCATAAACTTTGCTTGCTCACATTGTGATTTTTTATTTAGCCTGATTTTCACATTATTAGTTAATCATAGTTATAGGGTGTCAAGTTAAAGTTAACCATAGTTACACTAGGCCTCGATTTGAAAGCCTCCATTTCAAAGGAAATGTGTTTCAGCTTGCTGTGCATAATCTTTTCTATCTTTCTGGATGCCTAGATCAAGCAGTGTTTTTTTTAACCTTACTGTTATTGTTAGATTGTATGTGAAGGCCACTAGATGTATGTTTTAATGAGCTAAACAGTAAATACTCGCACCTGTGCATGAGAGGGGAAGCTACAGAAGAATCTTCCCTTGGGCAATACTGGGAAGACCATGGCACTTGAAAATCTTCCATTGTTATGATTCCTGAGAAGAGGGTCGCGCAGAGTGTTTTCCAAATATTTGTTTTGAATGGTTCCTTCTCTTTGGGAACTATAGGAGTGACTATAGGAGTGACTTCCCCGTTGAATTTCATGTTTTAAGCACGTATCACTGATTTTAGATAGCTAGACTTGCTCCTGTGCACCTTTGAAGGCGGATGTCCTTTTGACACTTTTGAGACCCCATGTTTCGTTTATTCCATACAGTTAATCTTTTGAGCAATCACAGTTCTTCCTTGATTGGAACCTTTACATCTGCTGCCTTAACCTACCAACTTCACTATTGAAATGTTATTTTAGAATGTTTCGTTTAATGTTAGGAAGTTTCCCTTCTAGGGAACCAATTCTGTTATGATTTGCCAACAATAATTCTTAAATAACTTGACTTTGTATTTGCTGTTCTGACTTGCTTGGATTAATGTAATTTATGCTGCAGCCAGGTGATTCTTATTTTTAGACTACTTTGATTGTTTAGAGTTTGAAATTAGTAACCTGCTAGGAAACCTTGTGGTTTGCACATCTACTAATCTCTGCCATTTTTGTGGGACAATATATGCTTCACTGCTGTTGATATGCCATGTAGTTGTTGATTTTAAGCTTTAGTTTGAGTCAAAGATGCATTTAGTTGGGTACAGATGAGGCTTAAGGTTTGCACCATCCCTTAGCATAGTGCAAACTCCATCCTTGTCTGCTTAATCACATTTTAGTGCTGGTGTCCGCATCAGCCCACTAAAATACTGAATCCTACACAATCAGTGTTGGACTTTTATCCTTACGCAGGGTCATCCCAAGTCTTTTTGCCTCCTTCCTCCTATTTTTTTCTGACCGCTCACTGTTGGCTCTAGGACTCTAAGCACTTTATGAGTGCTGACCAGTGCTAAAGTGCAGGTGCTCTCCCAACTAAAGTTGGTATGATTGGCTTATACCTAATTGTCATATTTAATTTACCTGTAAGTCCCTTGTACAGTGGTATCTCTATACCCAGGGCCTGTAAATTAAATACTACTAGTGGGCCTGCAGTGCTGCTTGCGCCACCCACTGAAGTAGACTTTCAAACCTGTCTCAGGCCTGCTAGCGCAGGGCCTGTTTGAGAAGGTTTCTGCCACAGGGACCTGGCATCTAAATGTACTTTCCAGGCCCAGAACTCCCCTTTTACTACATGTAAGTCACCCCTAAGGTACGCCCTAGCTAGCCCTATGGGCAGGGTGCCATGTATGTAGAAGGCAGGACATGTGCCAGGTTGCGTGGCCTGTCCTGGTAGTGACAAACAACCTAACTTGGTGTCTCACTGCTGTGAGTGCTGCCTTCTCATAGGATTGCATTAGAAATGCCCTGCCTTATGTGTAAAGGGTATTGTCTGATTTAAGACGGGTAGCGTAGGCGTGTTTGGTATGGTTGTGATGGTGATAATAAATGCTGCTTACTGGTGTAGGTGTATTTTTTATTACTATTACAGAAATGCCACTTCTAGAAAGTGCGTGTTTCTCTGTGCTTATGACTCTAGTGTGTTGCAGCTTGACTATAATCCACGTCTGGGCAGAGTGACAGTTGGGGCTTTGTGCATACTTTTCAGACAGCCTGAACACAGGGAGGGTGGAGGTGTCACAGAGGTGCATCTGCATACTGAATAGTCTTCCTGGGCTGAGAGAAAGGAGTGGCGGGGCACACCTACATTTGTAAAGGCTGTACCCTGGCCTCACACAAAAGGGTCATTAACAACCCACTGATGTTTGGAGCCTGTGCTAGAGGAGAGAGGGGACACTCCCAGAACCAGTTGTAACTGGCTGGAACCTCCTCTCCCTACCACTGCAAAACATTGTAAGGACTGAGTATAACTACAAGGGAATTTTCCTCACAATTTGGAGACTCTTTGAATTATCTGGGAACTAGACACAGAAGGCTGGAAGGACTCACCAGGAACCGCCATGGACTGCTGCTGCTGTGCTGACCTGTGACCTGCCTGGTCACTGTAAAGGACTACCATTTGCTTGCATCCTCTTTGCGTTGGCCTGTTGTTGGACCTTGTCCCCCTGTGGACCTTTTCTTTGAAGCTTTGTCCCCCCAGGGGCAGGGTGCTGTGGCCCCTGACCCCTGCAACTACAGGGAGCATGAAGAGTGCTTGATTAGTGCTTCCTAGCGCCTGGAAGGCCCTTCCTTAAAATGGTGCTGTGCACCAGGAGGGGCGCTTGCTGGTGTCTGCTCTGAGACACTTTCCTGTGGTCCTTAGAGCGCTTGGAAGCGCTCTACAACTCGGGGAAATCACCGCCGCAGCCGGGCCGAAGTGGAGAGCTTGAGCGCTTTTCAAAGAGCACCTTGCGCTGCCCAGAAACTTCACCGCCGCAGTCGGGTCTTTTTCTCACTCGAACGCGTTGGAGCGTGCTGTGTATTAACCCCCGGGGCACCCAAGGAGAAGGAGAGGAGCCGGCGTGCTCCTCTCAGTGCCCCTGGGGACCCGAGGATCCAATTAGTGCCCCTGGGGTCCACGCTGGCTCCCTTGTTGCCAAGGGGATCACCGCGACCCGGGAGGCACAAGGACGGCTCCAGAGATGAGCCCAGCACGTGAGGGAGAGGCGCGACCTCTCCCTGCTTTGCACCAGCAGCCACACCGGGGACAAGGGCGGCTGACCCCAACTTCACAGGACTCGGGGAAGGCGCGGGGTGTGCCCCCTTCCCCAGTCTCCACGGTAGGAGCAGGACGCTCCGTGTTCGGTTTACAAATCGGGCATTTTTAACCCAGAAGGGAGACCTCAATGGAGGCTCTCCTTCTGTTCGCTTCTGTTTGTGGTTGGACCTCGCTGGCCCCCACCACGAGGACAGGTGTGGGGAGGCTGAAGCAGGTCCCCATCTAAATTGCGGGTCCCCTGAGGGGCCTGTTTTTGGCAAGGAGAGGGTGCCCACCACCCCTCTCCCCCAGGAGCACTGTGTGGCCCCCGTGGTGAGTGTAGAAGTGCCGGGGGTCCCCCTCATGCTGTCTTAGGCACTAGAGGTACCTGCTTCATCAAACCAGGTACTTTTAACAGGACAATATAGATCATAGGTTCTTTTTAGAGACTTTGCTGATTTATATATTGCCCACCTGTTTGATGATGTTTTTATATAGGTGTGCACATGTTCCTTAAATGGACATAACATGCTAATATGTATTGTTATATGTTTTCTAATGTTCCTACTATGGGCGTTTAGGATATTCTTATGATAAGTGCTTTGGTGTAATAACGTGTTTCCTGACTACTGCTTATGTTGCAGACCTGTGTGTTATATGTGACTACTGCTAGTTTGCAGAGTAGCTAATGTGTAACATGCTAAGGTAGCAGGATTGTACTGATATGTGATGTTTGGTCTAATACTTGCGTTGTGTACAATACAGTATGTTTTCATATAATCTGGTGTTGTGTTTCCTTGGTGGTGGGGATATTGCGTCACATGTGTTGTGCAAACACTTTACACATTGCCTCTGGGATAGGCCTGACTGCTCATGCCAAGCTACTAAGGGGGTTAGCAGGGGTTATCTTGGACATGTAACTCCCTTGCCCTGACAAGAGTGGGTGGGTTCTGCCTCGCTGAGGTTCACACCCTAGCCAACCAGAAACCCCATTTTTAATAATCAGTAGCTGTTTGCAGTGCGATAAGGTGCTTCAAGCAGCTCTGTGGAATGATACAGTGCTCAGGCAGCACACTTGCTGTGTGCTGCTGCCTGAGGCAAAAATAGCCAGGCCCAGGTCATAGAGAGGTGACTTCTTGCTACGGTGATGAAAAGAAGCATACATTGAAATCAAAAATTTGCATAAATTTTCAGAAGTATTGCTTGACATTTATTTAGTCCCCAGAAATAACAGTCTGTGAAAGTCATACACACACAACCTAACTTCATAAAATTATGACTTCTAGGGTCACCTTTGTTATTTTTCATCACTTAATTGCTGCTCATTGCAAAACAATATTTCTTTCTAGATCAAACTGAGAAGTTTTATTAGGCCTCCTTTTGTGGAAAAATTGCAAATCATAATCACAGTGCAGTATATGTTTTTTACAGCGCTTGTTCAACTTTCTTCCTTTTCTGTAACTGTACCAATTAGAAAGTATTACATACCATTATTTCTCTTTCCTCTAGCCTCTTCTTTAATTGCTGATTTGTTGTAGTACATGACATCTATAAACTCATCGAAAATATCCAGAAGCAAAATAGACATTTAATATCCATAACAACATAGAAATATTGCACCTGATTAGATTTGATGTGTGCCTCTGCCATAATAGAGCCTGGAAACCATTGCCAACTGAATTTCTGCCTTGTTACCTACCACAACAGTTGATGGACCTAGAATGATCCAATACACACACCACATCTGTCAATATATGGAGCCTGACTCTTGTGACTCTAGTAATATGGGTCTGATTATTTGAAAACATCATAGATCTGCACCCAAAGGAGTAGGGCTAGACATGTGTCACTGGCACAAGAAATTACCGGGGTTCCTACCATGGCCCCCTTTATCTTTAAATGTAAGGACTATCAGAAAACAGGACATCTTATCACCCAGATGCGGTCCCCTTAAAAATGGCTTCTCCTTTGGGCAGGGGGTGGGGCCGTAAGGCTGAGCTGTGGGAAGTGATACAGTAAAAACTCAGAGGGAGAGAGAGAGGTCAGCATTGGCAATTCCCGAAAGGAACTTCCATGGACACTTTGAGGAGACGACGTGACGACAGAGGAGAGGCATCTAGTTTGGAACACCAGAGTCGTACTCAAACCTGTCGTTGCAGCGGTAGCAGGAGAGCTGAACCAGCGAGGAGAGCCCTGCAGCCGAAGAAGGGAGATGATGCCGGGTGAATGCAAATGCCAGCTATGCTCCATGAGGAGCATGGCTATCCCAGGTGCGTAGCTGCTTGAGGGCCTCGGCAGGGAAAGCACCCACTGGAGGAAAGTCACAATAGACTGGCTGGGTGATAAACAAAGGGAGGGCCGTGCACTTAACTGCACTGTTTCCTTTAGGCATGCCAAGATGAGGTGCCATTCTGGCCCCGAACCGAGTCGGAATCTCTTTTCAGCCTTCTCCTTCTATTTCCTGAGCATGAACTGGGCCATGCATCACCTTTCCCGTCACTCTTATCTGCACACTAAACCACGTGGTGTAATTAGTTACACAAGTAGAGTTGTGTCTCACCTGGCGCTTAATCTTTTCTTGTACCGAGGGGAAGACAGTGGACGTCAGAACAAGACGAAGTGCTCCCCTTAGAGGATCATCTTCAAGGAGGAACACAGATTGTTCAGTCACTCTCTGCCTGTCTAAATCCTCCCTAATAAACACAACTAGGAAATAACCATATTGGCTCTGAGTACTTCCATACACCAGGAGGAACCCCAGCATCACAACATGGTTCTGGATGATTGTAGATTTATAACTTTCGAAAACTTTAAACTTTCCAAAAGATACTTGGGAAGAAGCACCAGCGAGTGGTTTACTAGGTAACTCCTGAAGAAGTTATTGAATCTCTTTTTCTCCTGCACAAATAGGCACATATACTTTCTCATGAACAAAAAGAGACAAGTATAAATAAACTTGCTAAAAAAAAATTTTTCTTCTCCACATAGAATTATTTCCCCTCTCCTACATTTCTACAAATATTGAGCCATGGTAAGGGATTTATTCCTGCTCTTGATCAGAGCAAATCTAGCACTGCTTCCCAGACATCAAGGGCTTGAATAAGAGATTGTGGCTACTCAAATATGTGCATGCTTGTGAATGCTCACATAATTATAGGTCAACCCCCCCACCCATCAAATGTCCATGCCCCATTCCCAGCAGATTTAGTCACATATAAACCTCCCTGTAGGTTAATCAATTTAGAAGTCCAAAATCAATTTTTGTGAAATACAAAAGTTTGTCTGTACTCGGATGTGGGGCTGTTTGTGGAAGTACATCAATCTTACAATAAGAAACAGATTTGTGAATGGGCCCAATAAGTCTAATTTGTGAATCAAAGCCAAAAGAGCTCAAAAAATTACATTTTCAAGCCTCATATTAAGATTATACTTTATTTGTTTATTGTACATTACTTCATAATAGAAAAAATCATGTTTCTTTGATACTCCTCATATTACTTTCTGTTTTAAGTCTGCCAAATTTCATGCTTATTGGTACAGTGTCTTTGTGAATCTCTCTAACCCTATGTATTATAAATAAAGTGTATGTTTTTGGCTATACAAAACATTATAATATGATAAAATCACTAAATAGTTTCAAATAGGGTAGGCATTGTATTTGCACTTGTCTCCTCATTAAAATAATTTAGTGACAAAATGTGAATAGATTACTTGTGTAAATGCACTAGCAAATTATGCCAAATATTAAGGAACCTAAAATTATCAGAACAAACGAAATATGTATAAAAATACACTAAAAATACTTCAAAAGTATTTCTCACCACACAACTACAAAACATAAAATCATAGCTCAAGAAGGAGTACAAAATTAAAACTTGTCAGATTCTTCCCATAATTTCACACAATGGGTAGAAGCCACAGGCGCTGAGGAAGAGAATCCTATTTCTTTGGATTTAAGTCCACAAATTACTAACTTAAACGGTTTAATTGTAGACATAGGCCCTCATTCCAACCCTGGCGGTCTCTGACCGTCAGGGCGGACGGCAGCGGAAGCACCGCCAACAGGCTGGCGGTGCTTCCTGGGCTATTCTGACCGCGGCGGTAAAGCCGCGGTCAGAAAAGGGGAACCGGCGGTTTCCTGACGGTTTTCCCCTGGCCCAGGGAATCCTCCATGGCGGCGCTGCTTGCAGCGCCGCCATGGGGATTCCGACCCCCTTCCCGCCAGCCTGTTTCTGGCAGTTTTCACCGCCAGAACCAGGATGGCGGGAACGGGTGTCGTGGGGCCCCCTGCACTGCCCATGCTGCTGGCATGGGCAGTGCAGGGGCCCCCTAACAGGGCCCCACAAAGATTTTCACTGTCTGCTTAGCAGACAGTGAAAATCGCGACAGGTGCCACTGCACCCGTCGCACCCCTGCAACTCCGCCGGCTCCATTCGGAGCCGGCTTCATTGTTGCAGGGGCTTTCCCGCTGGGCCGGCGGGCGCTCTTTTGGAGGGCGCCCGCCGGCCCAGCGGGAAAGTTGGAATGGCCGCCGCGGTCTTTTGACCACGGGGCGGTCATTCGCCGGTGACCGCATGGCGGGCGGCGACTGCCGCCCGCCGCGGTCAGAATGACCGCCATAGTGTCTTTTATTTGAGAATGATAGATGCACTAAGTCCCACATGACAATCTAGATGGAATTACTAGAATCAGATGCAAGCAATATTTGTGCCCAATCCCTACTTGTGAATTTGCCCTATGGAAATGTATATGAGGGGGTCATTAGCAGGCAAGGGTTAAAGTTGAAGCCATACTGTTATGTTGTTTCTCTTTAGTTAAGAACATTGATAATTTAAATGTTACATGACCATTTGTGTTTATCACATTTGCACAGTATCACATTTATTAGATTCATAAGCAATGTCTAGACATTTCAATTTATGATTTCCCCATGTGTTTATCTCCTTGGACTTTCTAAATTAAGAGATTTCCATGATTATGTCTGAGTGATGTCACATTAAGAAATTAATAGACAGAATATAAAGCCTAAATTCATTTGAAAATTCCAGAAATTGTATGTGTATTTTTGCTAAATTGCAGAACTATATACTAATCCTCAGTGAAACTTTTTTGGCTTATTGATTTTGACTTTAAGACAGGTAAGCAAAAGTGCATCTGACAAAGATCTTTGCCCAATATCTTCTAACATTATATTGATAAGTGCTGATACATTTCAGCTGAATTATAAGTACTTTAAGTTGAATTACAATTATCCATACTCTGCATTTACAAGTTCAAGAGCAGAGGATCTCTAATTTATGTGATTTATGTTTGGAATTTCCACCAATATGTCTCGGTTGGTTAAAAAAAAAAAAATGTCATAAGCAATGTCATTTTTTTATTATTATATTCTGTATTTTTATTTATATGTATTGGTTTCTGTTGTATGAAATAAAAATTGACTAATTAATAATGGACCGACATGATTACCTGGGTGACCAGGTTCCTCCTTTGCAATTTCCTTTGTCTGGGTGGTTGCTGTTAAAAGACTGGCAAAGGTTGTGCTTCATTCATCTCCCACTTCTCAGTTTAAATTACTATTGCGGATAATGGACAAGTGGTGGGCATTCATCAGTGTACAAAACTATTGCTGGTTAAGGCACAGATTTTCTGAAGAGGACCAGGATGCAAATTGTACATGAGGAGCAGAGCAGACATCAAATGGAGTATTATACCAAGAAACTGGGTTTTCTTCCACAAACGTCAATTCCGTTAAAAAAATATATAAAAACATATTGCACATGAAAGGTAATATTACAGATGTAGAGGTTTTCTTATATGAGAAATCTTGGTTGACAAATTATTTTGAATGTTAATAATTTAATTATGAAATTTAGTCGTAAATAGTATTGCACTTAAAAAAATATCACTTAGTCATTTAGAAGTGTGTTTAGGAATATGTTTTAATTATGGCACATTGTCCACCAGGACACCATTTTATTAACATGGATGTTGTTTCTCATAAACTGTTCAAACTGCTCCTGCTAATTTACCCTCACAATCAAAGTTAGCAACATGATTTTTCTCTCTCACTGTTTTTGCAGTCTTCACAGAGCACAGAACGTTGTGAAATAAATAGTTATTTTCCTCAAGCTCATGTACTGTGAATGAAACATGCTTTGTGTTCTGCATGTATTGTTTTTTAAGTCCTTTTCCGCTGTAGCTTCATGATGAACCTAGTTAAAATATTTTCTACTGGCTATTGTTTGGCTAATGTAACATAATGTGTTGTGTATCTCCAGACAGCAATAGTGTAGAAGCTGTTGGAAACTTCTGTAAAGTTAGTTTTAATGTGAATTATATGACGTGTAAACTGTTGATTTATTTGGAATGTGCTTTCATTAGTCACACCACTATGAGTTTGCAACTTTTGCTCATTAATTATGTTGGAGATGTGTAAAAAAACGTTTGTTTTTTGGGTAAGCCCAGAGTCTTATGAGTTCCTCCAAGGACTTTGTCCTACTTCTAGATTTACGTATTTCTCCTAGGAAGCTCTTTTCATGGACCTGATCCTAGCAGATTAGGTTTAAGACACCTACCTCTCTTTAGGTTCGAGATTAGGTTCATCACGCTAGGGTATTATGGCCTATTTCACTTCTTATGTTATTGCAAGATGGTGGGAGCCTTAAAATTCACAACTCTCAGTTTTACCATTCGGCTTCTTGCATTGTTCATTATCCTAATGTTTGAAGCCCATGCATTTTACAGTAGATTGCAGTCTTGTTGATAAAACCCATTGAAAACTTAACTGCATCTCCTTCATTGCCTGTGTGTGACTGAGACTTGTTTCTCATGTGAGGAAAGGGGAACCTTTGTTTAACCATGACTGCCTTGAGTTGTTGCACTCTTCAGTCCATGAGTAAAGGCTGCCACAAATCACCTTTTACTATCTGGGTTTTTGGTGCCATACTGCTTGTAAGCCAGGAGGTTTGGGACAACAGTTGTAGCTTGTTGTAGGATTGGCCTAGTCACCTACAAACAAAAGTGCTATCATTCCTAAACCAGCAATCTTGCCTAGTGCAAGAGTCAAACTACAACACACGTCCATGAAGACGTCACATAGTAGAAAGACATGGTAAGAGTTTCTTTCTTCCAAAGCCTTAAGATATTCATCAAAGGTCTTCGTTAGTCTCATCAAAGTTTGATGACATAAAGTTTCACAGGTGGTCTAAAGCTCGGAAAATCCTCACTGTCTTTTGTCAGATGACCAGCAAGGAAATGTGTCAGAGGGGGTCATTATGATTTTGGCAGTCTGAGGACCGTCAAAACCCACAGTGGTAGTTAGACTGCTGCACTCCTGGTGGTCTGACCAACAGATTACAACATGTGCAGTCAGACTACCAGGGACTGCTGCCACCACTAGGATCACAGATCCTGATGGGTTGGCAGCGGTTGGAGTCATGATCAGCTACAACGGTGCCCATGGAAGCACTGCTGTGGCTGCTCACGACTCCTCTTTCCGCCAGCCTTTCCATGGTGGTTTCACCTCCATGGAAAGGTTGGCGGAAAGCCAGTATTGGGGGCCCCTGCAATATCCATGCCCATGGCATGGGCAGTGCAGGGCTCCCCCTGCCGGCACCTTCAGAATGCTTTGCAGACAGTGCGCATTCTGAGAGTGCTGGTGTGAAATGGCATTGGCCTCGGCTCTATTAAGGGAGACAAGGCTCATTCCGCAACACTGTTTCCACCAGGCTGACCAGTGAAATGTTGTAATACATACCTCACTCATTTCAAACTGAAGCGTGTAACATAAGGGATAAATGTACTCCCTATGTTACATTATATAAAGATATTGCAAGTCACTGAGGAGTTCCATAACCATATAGAGAAATGAGGCCAAAGGCCAAGTTCCTTTTTAAGGTTATATGAACTCTGAGGTGACTTGCAATATCCTCATCATCTACGTCACGGAGTACTTTTTCCCATATCATACATAGTCACATCATCACCTTTGTCACAAACCACTTAAAACCTTGGTGCACAGCTCTTTCACATAAAAGAACAAGCATGTTTGCAAACATAAAGAATGAGAATCATTCCTCTAGAGCAAAATTAAACACATAAAAAACTGGTTAGATATTTGTTGCAAACAGATAACAGAAACTGTTTGATACAAGTCATTTTTTATAAAAACAAAAACTGCATTATCTTGGAACGTGTAGAAACATGCAGAAAAAGTCTAGCTTTTCTCTATCTAAGGAGTGTAAAAAAAAAAAACATTCTCTCTGCTTGTCATTGTAAGCAATTAAAACATAGCACAAGAAAGAAAAGCAAGTTCCATTTGCTGCTTTAAATAGCTGCTTTAATTACGCTCAGTGATCTCACCTGCCTTTCACCCTAGCTGCTGGCAGCAGGCATTGTGATATCATAACTCAACTGTAATATCCTTTCTATAGTAAACTTCTGATGTCTTTCCTTTATAATCAGCAACTTGGTATGCCACAAATCGCTGATTATGAAGAAATTATTGACTGCCATTTATATAGGGACTAGAGTATTCCAAGTATTATAATACTAATTCCTACTTGAGTTCAAGTCTTACTCATAACTTCACCTGGTCAGCACAACAAGGTCCATGTCTAAGAACCCCAAAATCCCATCCTGTACTTAGAAAAAGTCTATTCAGCTTGCCTTTCTAACTAAGATACAGCATCAGAACTTAATAGGAAAGAACCTCAACAACCAACAACAAACTAGTGACTAACACTAAAAGTGACATATTAGGCAGATAAGTGAATTATCATCCTTGGTTTGTTTACTGTGTGTAAACTGGGTCAACAAAAAAACATGCAGAGAACAATAATTCTGAGGATTCAGAAGCTCAGCCCTCGTGGAAAATTAAAATCATGGAAAAGGATTAGAGGGCAGTGATAAAATGATCCTTAGGAAGAGAGGTTTTAAACTGAAACCAGAAACGTTCACAGCATAAGCCAGGAGCTAAAGGAAATCAGGAGAAATTCGAACTTAGCAGAAGGGAGGCCACAGAAAGAAAGACCTAGAACCACCAGCTTAATATGCAGAACTGTTTCTTGTCAGTAGAAAAATGTCCTATAGATAACAGTGTTCAAGCAGTGCTGCAGAGTCTCAAAGAATACAGAGATTGGCACTAATTCAGCTCTCTAGATTTGAAATGGGTACCAGGCTGAAAGCATTGAGTGAAGTGGAAATAAGGAAAGGCTTGCAAAATAGAATGGGAGTGAGGTAATGAATGAATGTCCTATTGTACTGAATGTGCAAAACTGACCAGGTGTAGAGGACTACTGCTACAAACACGAACTGGAATGGCCAGAATGGTGTAAAATTGTACTTTTGGAGGTTATACCTAACTAGACAGACAAGCCCTTGGGGGTAGAGAAATGGAGCTTCTATAAAAAGACCAGAACATGGAAATCAATAGGAGCATTATTATGCCAATGTCAACAGAAAGCCTACATAATGTCCTTCAAACAAATACAAGATATTCAGTTGCCTCTAGAAAAAAGCAACCTAAACAAAGTGCAATAACTGAAGAAGAAATCAGCAGAAACAGTGCAGTATGAGTTGTCCCTTTATGCAAAATGATAACCAGAAAAAACAACTGGACCAAGTAATGTGAAAGCATCAGAGCACTAAAGAGAAAGTAAGCTGTCCAGACACAAATGCCTGAAGTAAAGAAGCTCCAACCAAAGAATACTATTGGAGATTGATGAGATGAGGAAGCTGAAAAAGGATGCACAGTGGTTATGCCTAGAAAGTACACAGATTAATGCTGTTAATATGTACCTAGATACATATTTTGGACTGACATAGCCAACAACCCTGGCCATTTGCCACCCTTCTATAGGCTCAAAACACCACATTCAAATTATGTAAAGAGCTCCGGTGATACATTACTCATTTGTGCCTGTATTTATGTGCCCCAGAGACTTTGCTATTAAGGAAGAGGCCACAGATACATATGCAGCTTCCTATGTAATATAGATCATGCTGGTGCAAAATGTAGTCCAATGCCAAATCAAGGGGACTTCTTTATTTGCCTGGGGGGCATGGCCCTTGCAAATGAGGGAACCTTTAAATGTTGCTCTAATGCTGAATTGCAGATTGTAGGAAAGTGGAGTATTATGTGGTGTGGCGGTCAGACCTCACCATGTAATACTCTCACAAATACCCCAGAGATAGTTCTTGGATTTTCACTAGTTAATCCTTAGCTCAGTACTGGAAGTATGGCAAAGGGCAGTCAGGCTTTACTTAGAGGAACATGTTTTAAGCATTTCACAGCACAAAAATGGACAATAAGCAATTGACGTGACTCAAAAGAAATCCAACATCAATTTATAAAAATAAAGCTTGTTTTTATGTAAATTTAGACACCAAAACAAACAGTATGGATTTGGAAGAACAGGAAATATTAATTTCAACAGCAATATAAAATCAATGTTGCATTGAAGTCAATGGGGAAATGTCATATATAGCAAAAATGCACTTAAAGAACGGGTTGCATGGAACCCTTGGGGAGTTAGGTTAGTGCAGTCCCTGGGACCAGATCACGACAGTCAGAGAAGTTATACCTGGCTCGTGGAGTCCAGGTGCAGAGTGGTTCTAGCTGTCTGTGGTGCTGAATGGGACTTGGTTTGAAGTCAATGGCAGGGTTGCCACTGGTGATGAACTGCCACTTGGAGGTTGAGCAGCAGGAATCCCTTGCTGAGGTAAGGTAGTGCGTTCCCTTGATCAGGCCACACCAGTCAGCTCATGCTGAGCAGGTCCATTGGGTCCGGTTGTGGAGGGTTCCTGGCCATCAGTGGTGCTGACCTGGTTTTCGCTGAAGCTATTTTGACCACTAGCATGACTTTGCTGAGAAGAAGATGCAAAGTCTCACCTGGGGCTGGGTTGCAGATGTCAGATTTAGGTTGCACGCTGTGCTCTGCACCTGCAGCCACATGTAAAGGTGTTAGTTACTGGGCTGGCTACCAACAAGCCTTGTCAGCGGTAAGGGTGCTGAAATCCTTTGGGAAGTAGCTGGGTTTGAGGGAGTGAGGGGGTCCCAGAAGACATTGGACAATCTGGTTTTTGAAGATTCCATGGTGGTCCAGATGGCTGGTGCAATTTAAGATTCAGTGGTTGTTTTAACCTGCAGCTTGCAGGGGACAAGTGGCAGTAGTCCAAGGGAGACTATTGGTGCTTCCACCTTCCACAGGGTCCCTCTGGTCAGGAGTGACAAGTTTTAGCCATGAACGGAGGTTGATCACGCAATTCCCAGTCTGTTGCCTCGTTTGATTTGAGGCAGTAGACAGAGTCCGGTTGTTGGATGCAAACTTTCTTCTCGTCCTTCTTCGAAGTAGATCGATCAAATCTGAAGTTCTGGTGTCAATGGTGTCCCTTAAATCCTGGATTTGAGGGAGTTAGTGGTGTGGAGACTAGTGGCCATTAGGCAACTACTTCCTACAGCTAATCCTCCCCTGAAGTGACCACATCCAGTGGGACAGGTCACCTTAAGTTACCCAGAACCCTATGTTCTACCACTCCTAAGATCTCAGAAACCAAACTGTAGTGCACAGACCGGGCTGCTCACCCTAGAAGTGTGGTCAGCCTGCTGGGAGTGTGCGAAGTCCTGCATACCTAATTTCCCACCTCACCATGAGCAAATGTGCCTGTGGGCAGGGTGAGGGCTAATTCTTTGCTGGAGGACAGCACTGATGGCTATCAGGGGCAGTGCAGCATTTGAAGCTCACCGTTCTGATGGCCCTATTCACTAGCCCAGCTGAGGGGTGGGAGGTGCCTCCTGTTTGCCTCAGCCCTTTCTTATGACCTCTGGGGACACCCAGGCTGCCTGGAAGGAGGTCAGAATTCAGTCTTAATAGCAGCAAGTACAGGAAAAAGGGCAGGCTGCTCAGCCAGAGAACTAAGGAGAGGGGCAAAAAGGTGGGCAAGCACTAGTTTGTCATCTGGGTGCATGCTAGGAATCCCTCAATACGGGAATCATGGTGAGGGAGAGAAGGAAAGTTGTTTGACACCAAACTCAACATATCTAGACAGTACCATAAATGAGCTAGCAGCCCTGGTCAACCGGGGCTTAAGTCCCATGTTATCCTATGGACCGGCCTGCACTTATAGTGTACCTTAATGGAAGGATGCACATAGAAGCTCGTGGTTATATGTCTGCACCTTAACTACAATGCACCCTGCCTCCAAGGTTTCAGTGGCCTACCTTAGGGGAGTCTGGCATATATGTTAAGCAGTGCTTGGGACTGTGCCACTCTTTATGAGGGCACAGTCGAACTCAAGCAGTTTGCACTGCTCAGGCAGTCTGCAATGGCAGGCCTGCCACCAGTACATTGTAAAGGTCAGCCAGGGTGGCACAAGCTTGTGCTGCAGCCCCGGTGATCCCTTTACGACTCTGCCCTGGGTACCATTTACTAGAAAAGAGGGTAAAGTCTTGCCCATCAGGTAATCAACAAGTAGATATAGCCAGTTAGGGAGAGGGCACAAGAAATGGGGCCTGGATAGCAGGCTTCCAGTGCACTAACAGAGACATACACATGGAAAGCTTGAATTAATTTGAGTCATTGGTAATCACTCAGGGCTGTATCTCAGACAATCACTTTTTGCCTACTATCCCACCTCAGATTAGACCCAGTCATGTGCACAGCAGCCTTGGTTCTGCTCCAAAAACAACAGTCCAGCCTGAGCTGTCAAGCCAGGTCCTTTTCGAGCTGAAACACTAGAAACCCAAGACTGGTGTTACCATAAATGGAGCTCTTCTGTCGGGTGTAGCATTTTACCAGATTACACAATGCAGTAGCAAAACAAAATCTTCGCAGTGGTAAAACAAAAGCTGAAATAGAGTCAGGTCACGTATATGCTTCTATACCCAGACGAAGTGAAAGTATTTCACAATGGCAAAGTCCACTTTTTTTTAATGTAGTGGATCTGGGATAGGTTTAGGATCTGGAGCCAGGGGCGGTGTGGCCTCACCAATCTTGTCAACCACGGGGCTGCCTAGAGTGCAGGAAAGACCTGGTCACCCCCTACAAGCAGGGTCACAGAGGTGGCAGCAGTATCGACTTAGGGGTAACAAAAACACATAAATTAAAATTTTTAACTTAATTTTCAACATATAAAAAGTGTTACACTGACATAACTTTTAACCAAGTTTATTACAAATCGGGCAAAAAATTTAAATTAGGCCATTTGTTATTATTATTATCTAAACATTATGATGCATCTATAAACGAAATGTATTTACACACAGTTAATTTAAATAGTTATAGCTTTGTAACTTTTTGTTTTTTTAGTTCCAAGTTAATCATTATTAATAAATTAATATTAATAATATTGTTTTGTTTAATTTAGGGCTTGGGTTTGAGCTAGTGTTACAGTACGAATTGGAAAATATGTGAATGTAAATTAATTCAGGGATATGTTAGGTTTTGTGTTAAGATAATTCCGTTAATAGTTCAATTAGGTTTAATGTAAAAATAAGAGTGTTTAATAAAATATAATGTTACTGATAGCATTGAGAATAGAGTAACTTTATTTTTAATTAATTTAATTTACGAGTCGGACAAAATTAATTGGATACAACACACACTAATTTAATTTCACTCAAATGATTTAAATGTAATTAAGTACAGAAATTAAGTTAGTATAAGGAGTACATTAAAGGTATTACACTTATTGTCATTCGATAGGCTAAAACGGTGTTCAACAGAATTAATTTAAATTTATTCTAACAAAATTATTTCCATTATGATATGTTAATTTAGAGTTATAATTAGTGTGAGTTCAAGGTACACAATTTTTTTAAATATATTTAGAAAACAAATAATTTAAGACAATTCAGGGTTAAAATGTAACAGAGCAAAGGGGAAAAGTATACATAAAGTCAATGATAGGAAGGTGGACAACATAAAAGAAGAACGAATTAAAGGTAGAACTACCTAATTGAAGAACAAATTAAGGGGCATATTTATACTCCGTTTGCGCCGAAATTGCGTGGTTTTTTTTTACGCAATTTCGACGCAAAACTAACTCCATATTTATACTTTGGCGTTAGACGCGTCTAGCGCCAAAGTCCGTGGAGTTAGCATCATTTTTTTGCGTGGACACCTATTTTGCGTTAATTATATGCAAGGTAGGCGTTCCCGTCTAAAAAATCGACTCCGAGGCATGTGCGTGGGATTTATACTCCCGGGCAAAAATCAAGCCCGTGAGTGGGCGGGTAAAAAAAAATGACGTACGGCCGCTTTTGCGCCGTTTTTTAGCGCCTGCAAAAGGCAGGCGTTAAGGGACCTGTGGGCTCTGAAGGAGCCCAGAGGTGCCCCCCCATGCCCCCAGGGACACCCCCTGTCACCCATGCCCACCCCAGGAGGACACCCAAGGCTGGAGGGACCCATCCCAGGGACATTAAGGTAAGTTCAGGTAAGTGTTTATTTTTTATTTTTTTTGTGGCATAGGGGGGCCTGATTTGTGCCGCCCTACATGACACTATGCCCAATGACCATGCCCAGGGGACAGAAGTCCCCTGGGCTTGGCCATTGGGCAAGGGGGCATGACTCCTGTCTTTGCTAAGACAGGAGTCATTTCTATGGGGGTTGGGAGTGAAAAAAAATGGCGCAAATCGGGTTGAGGCGAAAAAATTGCCTCAACCTGACTTGCCCCATTTCTTGACGCCCAAGCCCCATGTCCCCCTACGCCGGCGCTGCCTGGTGTACGTTGTTTTTTTTAACGCACACCAGACGGCGCCGGCGGCTAACGCCGGCTAACGTCATTCAATAAATACGGCGCCCGCATGGCGCTTCAGAATGGCGTTAGCCGGCGCTAATTTTTTTGACGCAAAACTGCGTTGGCGCAGTTTTGCGTCAAAAAGTATAAATATGGGCCTAAATATGGAGATGGAAAAGTAGAAGTAAAGATATAAAATTAGAGTACAGCTACGGCGATATCACAAAAGTGTTCCTCAAAACATGCACAACATACAACTAGAGTGAGGCTGTTGTCAAAAAAGTCAAGATATACAATCTGTAAAAAACAATTTAAAAAAATGAACCTGGAAAGGGATAGCATAGAAAACACAACAACTCAAACTAGGCTCCTTTCAAAGCTGTATCTGTATGTACAATAGTTAGCAATCCTGCACACAGCATTCACTTACTCGATATTCAAGTTTCCGGTAACTTTGTTTAAATATATTTTAGTATAACCAGACTTTATGATGTACATTAATTTACCTTTTGAAAGGCTGGCTGAAATACATCCCATCAGCAACAGTTTCATTCATGTATTTGCCTAACAGCTGGGGGCCAGCCCCGTGCAAGACGAGCTGGGTGATGGCTGTAGAGAGATTTTGGAAGCTTCAGCCAAATCAGTCTCTCTCAAACACCAGTTACAAAAAGGCACAATTTTTGTTCCTCTTCGACCTTCCTGTGGCGATGAGGATAGCCGCTCCCTTCTTCAACATTGTACTTCATGAGATGCCAAAACGCCCATCGTCTCCTCCAACATGCTATCACAGTGCTGTCACTGTGGCAGCTGGCAGACCATGTGGCGGCGGTTGGCGGGGAATTAGGGAATGGGCGATTGCACCTAGAACTGCTATGCAATAACATGAGAATCACAAGACCACAAGCAGCCGCTGAGAAAGGCGGACGGAGCTGAACTCAAGTTAATGTCTGCGTCATTCACATAGAGGTTTAATGAACAGCAGCATATCAAAGCAAAAAACCCACAGAACCCCTGCTTCCCACAAACAGCTGATCAAGCGGTGCCACACAAAAACTAAACAAAACCAAGAAGTGACCGCTTTCTATTGCTTGTAATGCTAGACAAAAACTAAACTGCACCATTAAGCCATGTTATTTGTTTCCTTTTTATCTTTTTAAAGACACATACTCAGGCCCATATTTATACTTTTTGACGCGAAACTGCGCTAATGCAGTTTTGCGCCAAAAAATTAGCGCCGGCTAACGCCATTCTGAAGCGCCATGCGGGCGCCGTATTTATTGAATGGCGTTAGCTGGCGTTAGCCGACCGGCGCTGCCTGGTGTGCGTGAAAAAAAACCACGTACACCAGGCAGCGCCGGCGTAGGGAAAAATGGCGTTTGGGCGTCCAAAAATGGGGCAAGTCAGGCTGAGGCAAAAAAATCGTCTTAACCCGATTTGCACCATTTTTTTGGGGCGCCCAGACGCCATTAACATGACTCCTGTCTTAGCAAAGACAGGAGTCATGCCCCCTTGCCCAATGGCCATGCCCAGGGGACTTCTGTCCCCTGGGCATGGTCATTGGGCATAGTGGCATGTAGGGGGGCACAAATCAGGCCCCCCTATGCCACAAAAAAAAAATTAAAAAAAATACTTACCACAACTTACCTTTTCTTCCCTGGGATGGGTCCCTCCATCCTTGGGTGTCCTCCTGGGGTGGGCAAGGGTGGCAGGGGGTGTCCCTGGGGGCTGGGGAGGGCACCTCTGGGCTCATTCTGAGCCCACAGGTCCCTTAACGCCTGCCCTGACCCAGGCGCTAAAATCCGGCGCAAATGCGGGTTTTTTAGTCCCGCCCACTCCCGGGCGTCATTTTTGCCCGGGAGTATAAATACGACACATATGCATCGCAGTCATTTTTTAAGACGGGAACGCCTACCTTGCATATCATTAACGCAAGGAAGGTGTTCACGCAAAAAAATGACGCTAACTCCATGAACTTTGGCGCTAGACGCGTCTAACGCCAAAGTATAAATATGGAGTTAGTTTTGCGTCGAATTTGCGTTGAAAAAAACAACGCAAATTCGGCGCAAACGGAGTATAAATATACCCCTCAGTGTGCGTAAGTGCTGCAGTATAAAGCCAGGCTTTGGCAATACCAGAATGTGTAATTAAGGCCTCAAGATCATTCCCCTGCTGCCTTCACTGTACCTGCTTTTGTTAAATTAAAGGGCTGCTGCCCACTGTACTATAGCGAGAGAGAGTAAGAGAGAGAGGCATAGAGAGAGAGAGAGAGTGTGCGTGTGTGTGTGTGTGTGTGTTGGAGCGAGAAAGAAGAGTCCACACTTCTTGTCGTTTCAAATGCTGCTTTCATTTCCAACACTGCAAACAGACCTCATCACTTCACTCCTAAAAGGACACAGGACCTTGTCAGAAGTTCTGGTGCTGTTCAATTAGAAGAATAGCAGTCCAACTCGTGCTCCATCAAGAACATATTTCACCAATGTGGAGCAGTCAAACTTGTCACTTTTAAAGCACAGCAGCCATGCTGAGAAGGTTTGATAATGTCCCATTAAACATACAGCATTCCTTCTGAAAAGTGACATTAAATGCCCCTTTTGGATGAGAGCAGCATTGTAGGGAGGATTTGCAGTGCTTACTTAGGTCATGCCAGTCTAGTTGGAATGCTTTTTCTGTCTGTGTATAACATGAGTTTTCTAAAACTTGAGATTCCTCCTCAAAAGAGTTGGAACTGTCCCGGTGAATACTTAAGAGAAATAGGAAGCCCACTTAAAGTATGCTTAGGCCAAAATGTCCCAATTAAAATATCAGAGTCTGGCTAGGATGTCCAGTTACTGGCTTAGAAAACCTCTAGCTGGCTGCTCTGCGTAGAAATGGTAGTTCTGTAGGAAGGTATTTTTTCCCAAAGTGATAACTGAGGGGACAATCTCACCCCGAATTTGCTCAGAGCCACACATGAAGCAGTTCTGCATGCCCTCTCTGCGAAGGCTCAACATTTCTAAAAGGAGGACTGAAAGTGACCACAAAACTGACTTTTCTGTCACTTCAGCCTTGAATCCATCTGTCTCTGTACTCTTGCCTCCCAGACGGGAGGCCGCCCTGGATGACTCTCCTATCTCCTAGCCCAGGGAAGAAGCACTGTTAAGAGGCTATAATATGGACTCTCAGATAGTAGTAGTAGAGAGATACAACCCATTCCTAATCATCCAGCAACTTATGTCCAGGAAGATTGGGGTTGATTTCTGGGTGCCCTTTCTCAATAGCAGGGGCCCTGGGACCCTCTCCATTTCTCTTCCTAACAGAGGATTAAAAATCATCTCCTGGAATGCAGCCAGGGTAAAACTTAACATGGAAAACTATCTTATCTGAACACACTCAAACCGGACCTAATATGCTTACAGGAGACCTGGTCAGACATGGACTTACTGTGGGATAATTAGTCTGTCATTGATTGTAAGGCCTCTTTGTCCAGAAGGGGACATGCTAAAGGGGGGGCAGGAGGGTAGCTTGTCTACTGTCTAATACACTTAAATGGGATTATTCATGCTATAAAGACCCCAGTAACCTCTTCATGGCCCTAACCATTCAACTGCATAATACAGAGCGGGCCCCACATCACTGTTATTAATTAATGTTTATGTGCCCCCTGAGGCAGTTTATGATTCTCTGTTACAAAGGGTTTTTGCCTTTCTTGAGGACGCCCTAGATACTGAGTTTCCTCCATTCATAGCATTAATGGAAGATCTAAACTGTAAAATTTCTAATCATGCCTTATGCCAAACGCGTGAAGCAGAGAGAGAAATAGCGCTTCGTATTCCAGCCTGTGTTTTCCCCCTTTAATTAAAATTAACAAAGGAGGAAAACTTCTCTTCAGCCTTCTGAAAAAAATCGACTGTATTATCGCCAATGGTAGGTCCACTTCGGATTCTCCCGCCTCTTTTACACATATATCCCCAGCGGGAATGGCCATTTTAGATTATTTAGTTCTTGTATATTCTTCCTATTGTTTATTGGAAGACCTTAGGATTATAAGTACCCCCTATAATGACCATAACTTGCTTCTTATTATTCTAGAAACTTCATTATTGTCACTGGATTCTTGGAAGTCTGGTGGGTTTACCCAGAATTTTGTTAATAAGACAGGGAGGACCCAGTGTAACTTTAAGAGGGTTGCAGGGGTCTCCGCGATATTAGCTCCTGTGGTTTCTGATTTGATTAGTTGGGTGGGGATGGAACTGCAATATTTCTCTAATCTCATGAAGCAGTTGGTGGTAACACCTTGTTCGGAGGGCAAAAAGCAGCTCAGAAAATTATCCCCTGCACACTGCTTGATTTAAAAAGAGAAATAAATAACCTAGTTAGGGCCCAGTACTTAGTTTTTTCTGAGGAAAGGAAAGTCAGGGTCGCCCTTTTAAAAAGGAGAAAGAAGCGGTTGAAGGCCCGCCTCGCAAAAGAATCTGGGGATAGGCTTTGGATTTAGCTCTGGGAAGCCGCCACAAAGGGCCAGGCAAGGCGCTTTTGGACATTAGTGGGTGAAGGCTGTGGGTTGAGAATTCGTCCCCCTCCTGTTGCGATCTCTGAAGCCCGTTGGTCTGAATTTATTGCCCTCCTGTATGACTCAAATGGAGTCGTACCATTCCAGCCCCCTGAAATTTCAGGAATACATACTCTTTTTCCCCATCATTAAAAGAGACTGACTGTGCTATTCGCACTATGCGCTCTTCTGCGGCAATGGGACCTGATGAACTTCCGTTATCAGTTATAAAACAGGACAGGAGTTCCTGGTGTAAGATCTTTTATGTGGTCTTTAATAGATGCTACCTTTCTAGATGCATACCTGCCTCATGGGTTAATAGTATCATTGTATGCTTATTTAAAAAGGGCGACCGATCCTGTCCTGGCAATTATCGCCAGATTGCCCTACTTGATGCTGTGGGCAAAATGTTTACTAAATGTCTGCTTTTGAGACTAGCATCTTGGCCATCGGAGAACAACATCATCCCCTTGGAACAATCCAGATTCAGGTGCAAACATAGTACCCTGGATAATATCGCTGTGCTTCAAATTATCTCAGAAAAATATGTAAAACTGAGAGGCGGGGTGGTATATGCTGCCTTCATTGACTTCTCCACTGCTTTTGACAAAGTAGATAGAAATCTACTATGGGCTAAGCTATTCAGCCTGGCGATACCTATACCCCTCCTTGAGTTAGTAATAGCTTTCCACTCCAATACCTGGTGTAGAATCCTTCTGGGGGCGATAGAGGTCTATCCCATAAGATATCTACGTCTAATGCCTGTAATCTGCCACATAATTAGTCTCTGGGAACCTTCTTGAACCAGGTGATGGTGGCTATCTTGCACTCCTGGAGAGTGTTCTGAAGGAGAGGGAGGAATCAGTGATTCAGAAGAAAGTTCCATGAAAATTGGAAACCAAACTTGTCACCTCTGAATCAAAGTGATGGGGGAAGCACATTCGCTCCTTATCTTGAGCTGCACTGCCATTCTGGTGAGCATGGTGAACAGGAGAAAGGCGTAGTTGGTGTCAGTGCCCAATTCCTGAAGAAATGCATCCATCACTACAGCCCCTTGATCCGGTCTCCAGTTGAAGTGCAGCACGAGTTGAAGGTCCTGGTGGGATGCCGAGAGATCCTTGTGACTTTGAGCCTATCTGTTCATATTTGCATGGAAAATCTCTGGAAGTACTCTGTGCACTGGAACCCTAGAAGTGATAGGATTGCCAATCCACATTGAAGTTTTGTTGTCCTGGAAAGTATTCCACTGCAACTGCTGTCTAGTGTTACAGGCAGAAGTTCCAGTTTATCCTCTGACTATTTTTTTGTGGTAGAAAATTCTCTGCACCTGGAAACCCAGCCTGACCTGCTGGCATCTAATTTTATAACCAGATCCAGGGACGATCTGAAGACAACTCCCCCATTCCTTACTTCCCTATATTGCAACCACTAGAGGATCTCTTCCCTAGCCTCCTGAGACAGGTCTGTCTGTTAAGAGTATGTTAGGCCTCGCCATAGGTTCAAAATCTTGGGATATTGCAGGGACTGGTAATGCAGTTGCATCAATGACTAAATGAGTCTAACTAGCCGAGCTAGTCAATGGAGAGATTTTCTGGGATTGTTCAAGGCTCTCCTCAGTTCTTTCTTGATACTGCCTCGAGATTGTCTGGAGTATCTTAGCATTACTGGAAATGCCCTTTGCCCTCTCTAAGGACCTTGGCAAGTGAAGCGGCTGGGCAAGTATCCTCTTCCTCTCTCGGCCTCTCCAGCATCCTTCTGTCGAAAGATCCATTTGTCCAAAGATCTTTTTTATAGATTACTGTGCAAGACACAAAGATGAAGGCATATTTTCCCAGTTCTTTCAAGAAGGGGTCAACTAGAAAGCCTCCTTCGGCAACAAAGCCTGCCTCCGAAGATGCTAAATCCCCCAGTTTGGGATCCACTGAAATTAGCAGGGATATGTGCCTTCCAGTAGAAATTGCATATTTGGTGTTCTTAGGAAAATTATGGCTTTTTGGGCCCATCCTAAAAGAATATCTGGGTGATGAGACAACCAGGTTCCTACGCACCCTCTGTCTTATCTACAATTTTGGCAACGGATATGGAAACATGTTCTAATTTGTCCTGTGATGCTGTCCAAACCTGTTGATCCCTTTCTTGGGATCCTTTACAAATTAGCGCCAAAAAAGGTGGCCCTTCTTTCATCTATTTTGGGAGTAGCTGCAAACTTGCCATCCGGAGTTGGGCTGGGGCATTTCACTCTTAGGCAGTTTCTTACCCCCTTATCAAGAGGTTTGCGAAGGAACCCAGCCATGTATTGCACCATTTTGTGTGTAGGTGGCCACTCTGAGGAGGTGGAATATGTCCTCCAGATGCATGTCAGAAGGGATTTTATCCTGTTGGTCCTGGCTCCCCCAGTTTGCAATGCTTAGGGACTGGAGCGGGTCTCTCAACAACGTAACCATCATCTGAACTGAGAATCATTACCATGACTCTAGGTGGGACGAGCGGTAAGACTGGCTCTGTAGGCTTGGGAATGGAACTCGTCCTGCTTTCTTACCTTCCTGTGTGGCGTTGGACCATGAAAGTAAGGCCTCACTAAGGCTTTCAAAGGCATTCACTCCTGCAGATCGCGCCCTTTCTTTTGTCCCTCTCCTCGGTGGCACTCTGGGCCCCCTGCCTTTGCGATTCTGGGGCTCCCGTAGGGGAACCTAAGTCGTCCCTTCAAGCGACGGGTTCGGGTTGCCCAGCGGCCAGAAGCAGTAGTTGCTTCCCGAGAAGCTCCACAGCCACAGAGGCTCCCCTTACCCTCCCCTCCCCCCTTTTCAAGGTAGTGGAGAATGTTTGGTGCTGCTTGGAGACCATGCTCCAAGTAACCCAGTGCAATAGTAGAGGGAATGTGAGAGACCGTGTTTGCCATGGACACATCACTTTACTTCCACAGTTTGAAACGCTTGCTGTATGTTCTGTACTTTGAATAATACCTCCAAACTCAGTTGCAGTTATATTGACAGCTATCGTAATACCAGCCCCACCTGTGTAACTGTGGAAAAGCCTCTTGTTTCCAGATCTTGGCAAGTCTCCGATAGGCTCTGTTTGTCTCCCAACTCCAACAGCCACGCAGAGAATGGAGCCAATTCTAACACATGGCCCCAATAGCACCCTCAGGGCCCAAGCCTGAAGCTGTGAGCATGGAGATCGGCTGAGAAGCTACTGAAATCTGTATTACTCGCCAAATGGAGCAGGGATATAATGCCCACCATCAATCACAGATTCACCTTCAATAAAAATAAGTACATATCCAGCAATTTACACTAGCAATAGTAAAGCAGAGAGACTAAGAGAGAGCACTTAACTTGCCATTGGGCTAGTGAAGGATGAGGCTTGTTGTTAGGAAAGTGTTATGGATTTCAGAAAGTGTGATTGTTTTTTAGTTTACGGTTGTCCCTGTGCTTCATGGGAAACATAGTTTGAGTTATGTTACTTTATTCAAAGCAGAGTCAAAAAGCATAATATGAGACTCTAATCCTGATTTACAATTAACTGTTTCTCCTGGAACATTGCTAGCCAGTCACATGTTTCTGGTCTGTCTTCTCAGTCATCCATGGGTACATAAGAAACCTAAAAGTTTTCTGTATTGCAGTTAAGATATACTTTGTTTTATAATTTCCAGATCTAAACCATTTTTGAATGCCATTTATATTAATGAAAAGGTTACTGAAGGCAGCTATGGCTAGGGCCATCTGTGGATAGGATCAAGAAAATGACTACTGGAAACTATGCATCAGTGAGTTGTTAGTGTTGAAATTTAAATCTTGATCAGTCAGTGCTTTCAGTTATAGCTCCCTGCTTGCAAAGATGATCTGCTAAAAAATTATACTCTGAGTCAATTTCTTTCTCTCTGCCCCAGAAGTCATATGCAATGCTATCACTGAAGCAGGCTTCTGACTCTCTTGTGGAGAGGAAGCATCAAGACACGGGTAGGCATTAAGCAAACTTAGGGCTGTTTCTTGTAACCACAAAAAAGGTGTCTTGAAAATGTATTTGTTAGTCTTTTGTGAGATGACATGGCCATTTGCATGTGTAGATCATAAAGTGTAATTGCTTTAATTCCGTACTGCCAACCGTCTTGAGCATAGCTCCAACTCCCGGGGCAAGTCCAGTAACTGAGTGCTTACCTGAAAGCTTTCTTAGAACCATACATATTTAACAGTTTGCAGAACAGAACATTTTGGGACTCCAGTCAAGTGGGGAGTGTACTGAAGTGCCAAACACCAACCTCTGCCTCAGTAAAATATTTCTCTTTGCTGACGTTTATGAAAGGAAGCAGGACATTAGAAGACCGGTGGTAGAACAACTATTTCTGAGAGGAACTATTACCTGATTGCATAAGAAAAATTGGTGTACTGGTGAATAGCAGCAAGGGGAGTTGGTACAAAGACGGATGACATATCAGACGATATGTAGGCAGACTTTCGCCATCATTGGGTCAGCAATTGTGGCCTTTGGCTCAAACAGTCCCAATCCCCATCTAACTTTGTCAAGGAAATTCTTAGCTGCTGCCAGCTGTGTGAAAACATAATTTTCTCCTTAACCACTTACAGCTTGACTAGATTCCATATGCTGGATCATTGTGGAGAGGGATTGCTTTTTTATAAATATATATCCGGGAGCATACTTCTCTTTGCTTGCTTTTCTAGGTTTAGGTTAGGGAAAACTAAAATGCTCTTCATTTTATACTTCGGCTAATGCTTGAGAACTGGATATTCAAATATCCCTCCAGATCATTTAGAATTTAGGATTGGACAACGTCCTTGGAGCTGTTTCCTTTTATTTTTTTTCCCTTTAGAGCAGCCTCAACACATAGTTTATTTTGATAATGTTGCCAATTCATGTTGGATTAATTCCTCAGTGAAAAAGTCTAAAACTTTTCATGGTCTAATTCGCTTAGGGAAAATGTGAGTCTCGACTGTAGCTTTGATTGTGGTTTTCCCAGTTCTGCATTGCTCCTTATTCTCCATTTTGGAGGCTCTGGTCTCCATTGTGGTGATTTGAGTTTCTGCTCATGCCATGCAGGATTCAATGCGCTGACACTACCGTCTACAACCACAATAGTCTTTTCTGCTTTAGCCATTTTCTTATGTGGTGCTCATAAGGAAATCTTAATATAACTGTGGCTCTTTGTGAGGCTCTCAATTGCTAGTTGTATGCTGCACTTTACTTCAGAATGATTAGTTTCCTATGTCTCCACCTCCGTCAGTCCAGCTTGTTCTAACTGACACTTCATGTCACTGTCTATCTTTGGGCGTAAAAGCACCACAAAGGTCGACAATTGAAATCCTTTATTAGAAGAGGGGTGGAATAAGCCACCTAACCCCTTAAATCCATTGCGTACATGTAAGGAAAGATGGTTCCAGGAAAGGAATAGTTTTTAGGAAATGGAACACAGACTTTAAACTTTACCTTTATTGGAGTAAATCCATACATATTTAGTTGAAATTGTCAAATGGCCGTTAAAAGGCCTACATGCACATACTCCAAGTGAGAACTTACTTTGATATCTGTTTTATTAACAAAAGTACGTATTACTTTAGATTATTTCATTTGCATTAATCTAGCCAAAAACTCACACAACTTTTTTTTCTTTTTTTTCCAACAAATAAAGTCCTGAAATTTTTATAGAAGGAGTAGCGTAGAAATAGCTTCTGTAATATCCCCATTGGAGGATACATTTTTGGGGTACATCATGTTGTGTGTGTTCTTCCATATTTATTTTTCATATGTTTGCGTTCTTTTGAATAGCTGCATAATATATTTAGTTTTTTTCAAGGGGTTCAACACTTACTGATAAGTTTTAGGTATGATGTTACATAGCTATTTTTCACAGATCCGTGTTTGAAGTCGTGTCTTAATGGTAACAGATTGCTGGTAGATCGCACATCTGATGCTCTTGTTCAGTAGTCAGAAAGAACTGCAGCAATCCAGGCTGGTGATAATTATAATTAATTACTTGAAGGTCCATCGAATGAATCAAACCCTGGAGGGCTAAGATCACATAAGCCATTTAAAAGGCTCTTAACTCCATGCCTACTGAAAACAGACATTGGACATTACTACCACTGAATGTCTGTGTTGTAGCCACTAAAAGGAGGTTTGAAATAATTCAAGAAGAGCTGCTTACTTGAAACCTGGATTCCCTTCTTAATCCTTTCACACCATGTTAGCCTGAACTCTCTACTCTAGGGTGAAGGGAATGTGTGACTGCTCTCTTTTTTGCTAGTGATCACAATCCAGTCCTTCCCACAATGGCTTATTTCCTTGCCCGTAAGCTCATCAGCAGCCCCTGCTTATGGTGTGGAGGACTAATCTTGCAATAGGTTTCAGACAACTGTCATGTTCTCTTTCATTTAAACTGGAGGAAACCACTGCGCACAATAAGATTTGCGTGTTTGCTAATGACTGCGTTCCCACCTCACCTAATTTATCTCTACGTGTCTCTGCATTGTTGCTCCAGTCCACAGGCGAGGCATTGTGACTGGTAAGGCTGCTAAAACACTTTTAACTTTGTTACTTAACATCTTTCTTGGTTTCCAGTTATTTCTGCCTTCCAGGAATCTAATTTACATGCTGCTGCAAGAATAAAATCTATTCACTAGGCTTTGTGGTGATGAGTAATAGTACAGTATCCCTGGAAAAATGGATGGCATGCTGTTTTATGTTAGTGATACCACAATACAAGAAAAAGACTATAGGTGGTACATCCTTCTCCGTCCAAGCAGCCAAACTATGGAATTCATTACCCCCAACTATAAGAGCCACAGATAACTTTCTTGTCTTCAGAGAACTACTCAAGAGTTGGCTCTTTCCTTCATAACCACCTTTTTCAAACAACTATGAACTGCATATGCCTATGTGGATAAATATTTTTTTCAGATTATATGTACATTTCTATTTATTTATAGTTTCTTTGGAAAATATGTATTGCTACTATGTCATAACAAAATACACACACACTCTTTAAACCTGTCTGACTAAGTATTTTTTACCCATGATTCTAATTATGTATTGTATGTGCATATGTGTGTGTGTGTGTATATGTATATATATATATGTATGTGTATGTGTATATGTTGTTTCTGTGCTTGGCATGTTCGTGGATCATTGCATGGCTCCTGTTTTTTTTGGGTTGTTATACTAGATATCTATGAATTCCTGCTCTCATCTTATCACACTTATCTACTCATCACTCTTATGTCATGTCTCTATCAAACTATCCTCCATTCTCACTCTGACTCATCCCAAATCCCTTCTACCACTTTCATCTCCTAAATATCTCTGCCTAAACTCTTCCCTCCACATCTAACTCACCAAACCTCACTCTACCTCTGTGACCTCCCACACAACCCTACTAAATTCTCCTGCATTCATCTCACCCTGCTACTATGCTCTCCCTAACCCTTCCAAATACTCTTCCCCCTCCACTCCCTTTACTCATCCCAAGCCTTTGGGTTGAGTAAATGAAGGATATACTCCCAATTAACACCTCTGGATTTATTTCCTCCTCCACCCCTCCATTACTCCAGTCTAACTAACAAACTCTCATATCCGCGGCTCAAATTAACTCATAATAATACTAAAACTGTACTCATTATTTAACGATACTAATCCATCACTAATCACTAATTCTTGTTGGGTTCCGGAGTAGCGTGCTACTCATCAAAAAGCGCTTCAACGCCTCATCAGGGGTAGTAAGCGCTATATAAATACGATTACAATTACAATTACAATAATGGGTTAAAACAGGCTTGCCTATTGGCTCCCTTGCTTTTTTCCCTCTACATTTCAGATCTCCCCTCCTTTTTGTCCCAGGGCAAGGGTTTTCCCCCTCTTTTGGGTGGGCTCCCAATTCGCTGTCTGCTATATTCTGACAACATAATAGTTTTCGATATAACCCCTAAGGGTCTACAGAATCGCGTTTATCAAAATACTCTGACTCACACTATCTGAAGATTAATGTTTCAAAAAGTAAGGTCTCTCTTTCTGGGGAAAAAAAAGATGAGTTTTCCCGACTACCATTGGACATTGTGTAAGCAAAACCTAGAAATTGTGAAATCCCCTCCCTTTTTAGAGAAAATAGTTAGTGGGAACCTTAGTGATGTTGGCCATATCGCCTCAAATAAATCAAAGGCTGAATGTCAGGCAAGAGGTCTAGGGGCCCTATACACTGCCACAGGGAGAAGGCATCTCGCATATCTTTTATCTGCATATCGAGTTAAAATTCTAGCATCCCTGCTATATGGGGTGGAACTCATAGATATCTCCAAATGGGGGTTCCTGAATCAATCAGAAGGAAAAATTCTGAGAAAACCAATGCCTGTTAATACAGCAGCCTCAGTGGCGGCCTTAAGGTTGGAACTGGGGCTTAGAAGTGCATATGTTCAAGGATTAGCGGGGGTTATTCGGGTGGCCGCATCAATTCTAAAGAGTGAGGATAATACAATAAGATCAATATTAAAGAAAGAAATCTTTTCAGACAACAGCAAGGTCAAATATGCCTTTTATAAGAACTTCTCTAATGCCCTCGAAAGATTGGGGCTAGAGCACAGCCAGGTCCTGGAACTTTCTCCATTACATTTGAAAGTTATATTGAAGAAAGCAACGTGGGCACTAAGCTTTCGCTTAGAACTTGAGAGCTGTAAAAAAAAAGAGTTATTTTGTGAATATAGTAAATACTTTAGTAATAACAAAATCACAACTTTACGTCACATGGAATATACCTCATAGTGTAAGGCGCTTTTGGCTGCTGCTTCGCCAGGGATTGCTCCCTTTGAACGCCTTACTGGCGAAATGGCACGGAACAGCAAACAAGTGTAACTTTTGTCTGGCAGAATCCCAAGACCTAATCCACCTATTATTTGTCTGTCCATCTCTCTCCTCATTTCGGCATAAATGGCTAGAACCAATTTGTCTTCAGGTCTCTTTGTTCTCAATGCCTGAGTTCCTCCGAGCTCTGTATGATCCTCCTAACGAAAGATTTTGTTTTAAAAATTTAACTTTTTCAAATGTTTTTTAAATCAATTTTAAACGTACTCGCTGAAACGCAGGTCGGGTGGCAAGGTCTAATAAACTCGTTTGTAACAATATAATTATAATGGGGTAGAGAAAACAAGGCTCCTTATGAAAACAACTGAAAAGATTTGAGTTTGGTTCATGGAAATTTTGTTTCCTGCAAATGAATTTATCTGCAACATCATGGATATAGAGGGCCTGGTTTATGATAGTCGGAGTTGTCATTTTTGGTATTTCTTTTTTTATATATTGTGCTCTACTTTTACATTGCCACTCTACTCTTTGCAGCTATACATAGCAGGTATTGTTTTTTTAAGTCTTAATACTCCTGTATTTCTGATTTTTATTGCACAGTGGTGAGCATTTGCATTTCTTTCACCTTTTGTACCTTTATATGAGTAATGTAGTATGTATTTACAAGGCTGGAAAACATTGAGGAGCATTTTGAGACAACCTTTTATTGCATACTTCTTTCTTTTTGCTTCCAACTCGATTTTAGGTGTAATTAGTAATAGAGACTAAAGTTTTGTGGAGCATTTTGATACAACCTTCTTTGTATAATTTTTTTTTGGGTTTTTTTGTTCCTCGTTTTCATCTTGATTTTAGGTGTAAATAGTAATAGAGACAGAAGCAGTGTTGCATTGTGGATTTTTATGTGGGCCTCAGTTGAGTTCCAAATCATAAATAAAATACATTGAAATTGCTAGTTCTGTACATTTGACTAAATGACACCCAAGCTGGGAAGAGCCCATATTTTTATATTACATGTATAATAGCACTGCTAAAAGGTTTAGGTACTGTTAGACACAAGGCATGGCCAATGCTGAAAGTCATGACTTTGTCCCATTAAAACTTAACTGCCTCACTAAAAACTACAGCTACTTGCACTTTTTTATCAGTGTACACTATGCCTGCTTTAGTAGGTAAAGTAGATTTCAGACCTAGGTGTTCCATTTCCTGCCCTTGCATTTGAAATGACCAACACATTTAAGAAACATCTTCCTACACAACTGGACAAACCACTGACAAACTACACATCTTACACTACACAATTGACACACTACACCATTGACACAATACACTCCATAATGCAATCTAATTTCAGATTTTTGATTTGATAATGTATGCATCTGTTTGGTCCTGCACATCCAAAGCATACTATTAATGTATTGGTTCAAATCAAACCAGTGAATTATTTAAAACAAAAATAAGAAATAATTTCATGGAAAAAGCATGATGACAAGAGCTACTTTATATAACAAGGAGATGAGTATCCAGCTACCATTCAGAAGGAATAAATAGGTATCGCTCAACACAGGGTACAGGGGAATTTCAGGGGTGAAACGTAGGAAAGGGGTGGAGTGGGCAGAGAGGGCAGAGAGGGACCCCCTGGCACCCAAGGCCAGACCTGATCCATTGTGTAAATGCGTTAGAACATACAGAACGTCATCAAAGACCCCACCCCTCACACCTCAAAGTGCTGCACCAGCTTCTTCTCCATATAAAACCAGGACTATGAATATTTATCATATGCAAGCATTATATCAAACATAACATATACCCCATCCTACAGCCAATCTTGTTAGATATTTTAAATGTTAAAAGTTAACGTCTTGGTGTAGAGAACAATTCTAGTCCTAGTTTTTCTTTTGGCCTCCAAGAGAATCACATCAATTTGAACAACACTGGCAAGTAGGGCCATTTTACTAGTGCAACAGCAACATAAAATAAGCTGAAATCTAAAGCCACCCATCTACTTCTTAGAAGGAGGTGTTTATAGAGCAATCCATGGCCAAGATTATGGGCCTCATTCGGACCCCGGCGGGTGGCGGAAGCCGCCCGCCTGGCGGGAACCGCCAGAAGACCGTACCGCGGTCATTCTGACTTTCCCGCTGGGCCGGCGGGCTACCGCCAGAAGGCCGCCCGCCGGCCCAGCGGGAAAGCCCCTTCAACAATGAAGCCGGCTCCGAATGGAGCCGGCGGAGTTGAAGGGGTGCGACGGGTGCAGTGGCACCCGTCGCGATTTTCAGTGTCTGCTAGGCAGACACTGAAAATCATTATGGGGCCCTGTTAGGGGGCCCCTGCACTGCCCATGACTGTGGCATGGGCAGTGTAGGGGCCCCCAAGGGCCCCACGACACCCGTTCCTGCCATCCTGTTCCTGGCGGTTTTTACCGCCAGGACCAGGATGGCGGGAAGGGGGTCAGAATCCCCATGGCGGCGCTGCTTGCAGCGCCGCCGTGGAGGATTCTCTGGGGCAGGGGAAAACCGGCGGGAAACCGCTGGTTCCCCTTTTCTGACCGCGGCTTTACCGCCGCGGTCAGAATTGCCCCTGAAGCACCGCCAGCCTGTTGGCCGTGCTTCCTCCGTCCCCGGCCCTGGCGGTCCATGACCGCCAGGGTCGGAATGACCCCCTATGTTTTTAACCTCGTCTGTGCCTTGGACGAGATGATCTCGTCCAAGGCTACAGTTCCCCTGTGCCTTGGACGAGATCATCTCGTCCATGGCACAGGGGAACTTGGGGGCGCGCTAGCGCGCCCCCCGTGCACCCCCCTCCCCCCCCCCAAGTCGGGGATGGAAGGGGAAGACCTTCCCCTTCCACCCCCGACCCCCCCCCACCCCCCCTGTGACGTCAGCGCGCGCGCGCGTGCTGATGTGTCACAGGGGCCTCCCTCGTCGCGCTGGAAGCTCTGCTTCCAGCGCGATTGAAAAAGAAATGCAAAAGCATTTCTTTTTCAATCACTTGGGAGGCCCGGAGGGGCTTCAAAGGGAAGGAAAAGTATTTCCTTCCCTTTGAAGTCCCTCCGAGGGTTTCAAAAGCCGGATTGCTTGCAATCCGGTTTTTGAAACCCCACTAGACACCAGGGATTTTTTTTTTTTTCGTAGAAATTGACAAAAGGGAGCGACCCCTTGGGCAAGGGTCGCTCCCAGGGGGGGCATTTTTTTGAAAAGGCCTTTTCTGCCCCCCCTGGGGGCAGATCGGCCTTATTAGGCCGATCTGCCCCCAGGGGGGGCAGAAACCTCTAGGCACCAGGGACCTCTTTTTTTTTTTTTTTTTTTTTTTTTTTCATTTTTTTTTTATTGAGGTGGGGAGCGACCCCTTAGGCAAGGGTCGTTCCCCTTGGGGGAAAATTATATTTTGGCCATTTCTGCCCCCCTTGGGGGAAGATTGGCCTATTTTGATGAGGCCAATCAGCCCCCAAGGGGGGTAGAAACCACTAGACACCAGGGATTTTTTTTTTTTTTTATGGTTATTGACAAAAGGGAGCGACCCCTTGGGCAAGGGTCGCTCCCAGGGGGGCATATTTTCGGGAAGGCCTTTTCTGCCCCCCCTGGGGGCAGATCGGCCTACTATTAGGCCGATCTGCCCCCAGGGGGGGCAGAAACCTCTAGGCACCAGGGACCATTTTTTTTTTTTTTTTTCATTTTTTTTTTTTTGGTGGGGAGTGACCCCTTAGGCAAGGGTCGCTCCCCTTGGGGGAAAATTATATTTTGCCCATTTCTGCCCCCCTTGGGGGCAGATTGGCCTATTTTGATGAGGCCAATCTGCCCCCAAGGGGGGTAGAAACCACTAGACACCAGGGAGTTTTTTCTTTGCGTGAATTTCACGCAAAGGGAGCGACCACTTAGGCAAGGGTCGCTCCCTGGGGGGGAGGGGAATTTATTTTAGGCCATTTCTGCCCCCCCTGGGGGCAGATCGGCCTATTATTAGGCCGATCTGCCCCCAGGGGGGGAAGAAACCTCTAGGCGCCAGGGCAAATTTTTTTTTTGTGTTTTTTTTTTTGGTTCTTTTTTTTTTTTTAGAGATGGGGAGCGACCCATCAGGCAAGGGTCGCTCCCCTGGGGGGGCAAATTATATTTAGACCATTTCTGCCCCCCTGGGGGCAGATTGGCCAATTTTAGGTCAATCTGCCCCCAAGGGGGCAGAAACCACTAGGCACCGGGGATTTGTTTTTTGGCGCCAATGTCACGCAGGGGGAGCGACCCCGTAGGCAAGGGTCGCTCCCGGGGGGGGGGGTGGGGGTTGGGGGGGCAAATTTATTTTAGGCCATTTCTGCCCCCCCGGGGGACAGATCGGCCTATTATTAGGCCGAACTGCCCCCGGGGGGGGGGGGGGGGCAGAACACTCTAGGCGCCAGGGCAATTTTTTTTTTGTGTTTTTTTTTTTTGTTGTTTCTTTTTTTAGAGATGGGGAGCGACCCATCAGGCAAGGGTCGCTCCCCTGGGGGGACAAATTGTATTTAGACCATTTCTGCCCCCCTGGGGGCAGATTGGCCAATTTTAGGTCAATCTGCCCCCAAGGGGGCAGAAATCACTAGGCACCGGGGATTTGTTTTTTGGCGCCAATGTCACGCAGGGGGAGCGACCCCGTAGGCAAGGGTCGCTCCCGGGGGGGGTGGGGGTTGGGGGTTGGGGGGGCAAATTTATTTTAGCCCATTTCTGCCCCCCCGGGGGACAGATCGGCCTATTATTAGGCCGAACTGCCCCGGGGGGGGGGGGGCAGAACACTCTAGGCGCCAGGGCAATTTTTTTTTGTGTTTTTTTTTTTTTTTGTTTCTTTTTTTAGAGATGGGGAGCGACCCATCAGGCAAGGGTCGCTCCCCTGGGGGGGCAAATTGTATTTAGACCATTTCTGCCCCCCTGGGGGCAGATTGGCCAATTTTAGGTCAATCTGCCCCCAAGGGGGCAGAAACCACTAGGCACCGGGGATTTGTTTTTTGGCGCCAATGTCACGCAGGGGGAGCGACCCTGTAGGCAAGGGTCGCTCCCGGGGGGGGGGTGGGGGTTGGGGGGGCAAATTTATTTTAGGCCATTTCTGCCCCCCCGGGGGACAGATCGGCCTATTATTAGGCCGAACTGCCCCCGGGGGGGGGGGGGCAGAACACTCTAGGCACCAGGGCAATTTTTTTTTTGCTTTTTTTTTTTTTGTTGTTTCTTTTTTTAGAGATGGGGAGCGACCCATCAGGCAAGGGTCGCTCCCCTGGGGGGGCAAATTGTATTTAGACCATTTCTGCCCCCCTGGGGGCAGATTGGCCAATTGTAGGTCAATCTGCCCCCAAGGGGGCAGAAACCACTAGGCACCGGGGATTTGTTTTTTGGCGCCAATGTCACGCAGGGGGAGCGACCCCGTAGGCAAGGGTCGCTCCCGGGGGGGGGATGGGGGTTGGGGGGGCAAATTTATTTTAGGCCATTTCTGCCCCCCCGGGGGACAGATCGGCCTATTATTAGGCCGAACTGCCCCCGGGGGGGGGGGGGGGCAGAACACTCTAGGCACCAGGGCAATTTTTTTTTGTGTTTTTTTTTTTTTGTTGTTTCTTTTTTTAGAGATGGGGAGCGACCCATCAGGCAAGGGTCGCTCCCCTGGGGGGGCAAATTGTATTTAGACGATTTCTGCCCCCCTGTGGGCAGATTGGCCAATTTTAGGTCAATCTGCCCCCAAGGGGGCAGAAACCACTAGGCACCGGGGATTTGTTTTTTGGCGCCAATGTCACGCAGGGGCAGTGACCCCGTAGGCAAGGGTCGCTCCCGGGGGGGGGATGGGGGTTGGGGGGGCAAATTTATTTTAGGCCATTTCTGCCCCCCCGGGGGACAGATCGGCCTATTATTAGGCCGAACTGCCCCCGGGGGGGGGGGGGGGCGAACACTCTAGGCACCAGGGCAATTTTTTTTTGTGTTTTTTTTTTTTTTTTGTTTCTTTTTTTAGAGATGGGGAGCGACCCATCAGGCAAGGGTCGCTCCCCTGGGGGGGCAAATTGTATTTAGACCATTTCTGCCCCCCTGGGGGCAGATTGGCCAATTTTAGGTCAATCTGCCCCCAAGGGGGCAGAAACCACTAGGCACCGGGGATTTGTTTTTTGGCGCCAATGTCACGCAGGGGGAGCGACCCTGTAGGCAAGGGTCGCTCCCGGGGAGGGGCGGTGGGGGGGGCAAATTTATTTTAGGCCATTTCTGCCCCCCCGGGGGACAGATCGGCCTATTATTAGGCCGAACTGCCCCCGGGGGGGGGGGGGGGGCAGAACACTCTAGGCGCCAGGGCAATTTTTTTTTTGTGTTTTTTTTTTTTGTTGTTTCTTTTTTTAGAGATGGGGAGCGACCCATCAGGCAAGGGTCGCTCCCCTGGGGGGGCAAATTGTATTTAGACCATTTCTGCCCCCCTGGGGGCAGATTGGCCAATTTTAGGTCAATCTGCCCCCAAGGGGGCAGAAACCACTAGGCACCGGGGATTTGTTTTTTGGCGCCAATGTCACGCAGGGGGAGCGACCCCGTAGGCAAGGGTCGCTCCCGGGGGGGGGGGTGGGTGTTGGGGGGGCAAATTTATTTTAGGCCATTTCTGCCCCCCCGGGGGGCAGATCGGCCTATTATTAGGCCGATCTGCCCCCCGGGGGGGGGGGGGGGGCAGAAACCTCTAGGCGCCAGGGGAATTTTTCATTTTTTTCTTTGTTTTTTTTTTTTAGAGATGGGGAGCGACCCATCAGGCAAAAGTCGCTCCCCTGAGGGACAAATTGTATTTAGGCCATTTCTGCCCCCCTTGGGGGCAGATTGGCTGATTTTAGGTCAACCTGCCCCCAAGGGGGCAGAAACCACTAGGCACCGGGGATTTGTTTTTTGGTGCCAATGTCACGCAGGGGGAGCGACCCCGTAGGCAAGGGTCGCTCCCGACGGGGGAGGGTGGGGGTTGGGGGGGCAAATTTATTTTAGGGCATTTCTGCCCCCCCCCCCCCCCCCCCCTGGGGCCGGCTGAGCTACAGGCCAAACACCACAGGTAGGCACCTTGCAAAAAACACCTCTGTTTTCTGTGAAAAATATGTTGTGTCCACGTTGTGTTTTGGGCCATTTCCTTTTGTGGGCGCTAGGCCTACCCACAGAAGTGATGTACCATTTTTATCGAGAGACTTAGGGGAACGCTGGGTGGAAGGAAATTTGTGGCTCCTCTCAGATTCCAGAACTTTCTGTCACCGAAATGAGAGGAAAAAGTGTTTTTTGGGCCAAATTTTGATGTTTGCAAAGGATTCTGGGTAACATAACCTGGTCAGAGCCCCGCAAGTCACCCCATCTTGGATTCCCCTGGGTTTCTAGTTTTCAAAAATGCACTGGTTTGCTAGGTTTCCTCAGGTGTCGGCTGAGCTACAGGCCAAAATCCACAGGTAGGCACTGCTTTTTATAAAAAAATGTGATGTGTCCACGTTGTGTTTTGGGCCCTTTCCTTTCGTGGGCGCTAGTCCTACCCACACAAGTGAGGTATCATTTTTATCGGGAGACTTGGGGGAACGCTGGGTAGAAGGAAATTTGTGGCTCCTCTCAGATTCCAGAACTTTCTGCCACAGAAATGTGAGTAACATGTGTATTTTTAGCCAAATTTTGAGGTTTGCAAAGGATTCTGGGTAACAGAACCTGGTCCGAGCCCCGCAAGTCACCCCTCCTTGGATTCCCCTAGGTCTCTAGTTTTCAGAAATGCACAGGTTTGGTAGGTTTCCCTAGGTGCCGGCTGAGCTAGAGGCCAAAATCTACAGGTAGGCACTTCGCAAAAAACACCTCTGTTTTTTTCCAAAATTTAGGATGTGTCCACGTTGCGCTTTGGGGTGTTTCCTGTCGCCGGCGCTAGGCCTACCCACGCAAGTGAGGTATCATTTTTATCGGGAGACTTGGGGGAACGCTGGGTGGAAGGAAATTTGTAGCTCCTCTCAGATTCCAGAACTTTCTGCCACAGAAATGTGAGGGACATGTGTTTTTTTAGCCAAATTTTGAGGTTTGCAAAGGATTCTGGGTAACAGAACCTGGTCCGAGCCCCGCAAGTCACCCCTCCTTGGATTCCCCTAGGTCTCTAGTTTTCAGAAATGCACAGGTTTGGTAGGTTTCCCTAGGTGCCGGCTGAGCTAGAGGCCAAAATCTACAGGTAGGCACTTCGCAAAAAACACCTCTGTTTTTTTCCAAAATTTAGGATGTGTCCACGTTGCGCTTTGGGGTGTTTCCTGTCGCCGGCGCTAGGCCTACCCACGCAAGTGAGGTATCATTTTTATCGGGAGACTTTGGGGAACGCTGGGTAGAAGGAAATTTGGGGCTCCTCTCAGATTCCAGAACTTTCTGCCACAGAAATGTGAGGGACATGTGTTTTTTTAGCCAAATTTTGAGGTTTGCAAAGGATTCTGGGTAACAGAACCTGGTCCGAGCCCCGCAAGTCACCCCTCCTTGGATTCCCCTAGGTCTCTAGTTTTCAGAAATGCACAGGTTTGGTAGGTTTCCCTAGGTGCCGGCTGAGCTAGAGGCCAAAATCTACAGGTAGGCACTTCGCAAAAAACACCTCTGTTTTTTTCCAAAATTTAGGATGTGTCCACGTTGCGCTTTGGGGTGTTTCCTGTCGCCGGCGCTAGGCCTACCCACGCAAGTGAGGTATCATTTTTATCGGGAGACTTTGGGGAACGCTGGGTAGAAGGAAATTTGGGGCTCCTCTCAGATTCCAAAACTTTCTGCCACAGAAATGTGAGTAACATGTGTATTTTTAGCCAAATTTTGAGGTTTGCAAAGGATTCTGGGTAACAGAACCTGGTCCGAGCCCCGCAAGTCACCCCTCCTTGGATTCCCCTAGGTCTCTAGTTTTCAGAAATGCACAGGTTTGGTAGGTTTCCCTAGGTGCCGGCTGAGCTAGAGGCCAAAATCTACAGGTAGGCACTTCGCAAAAAACACCTCTGTTTTTTTCCAAAATTTAGGATGTGTCCACGTTGCGCTTTGGGGTGTTTCCTGTCGCCGGCGCTAGGCCTACCCTCGCAAGTGAGGTATCATTTTTATCGGGAGACTTTGGGGAACGCTGGGTAGAAGGAAATTTGGGGCTCCTCTCAGATTCCAAAACTTTCTGCCACAGAAATGTGAGTAACATGTGTATTTTTAGCCAAATTTTGAGGTTTGCAAAGGATTCTGGGTAACAGAACCTGGTCCGAGCCCCGCAAGTCACCCCTCCTTGGATTCCCCTAGGTCTCTAGTTTTCAGAAATGCACAGGTTTGGTAGGTTTCCCTAGGTGCCGGCTGAGCTAGAGGCCAAAATCTACAGGTAGGCACTTCGCAAAAAACACCTCTGTTTTTTTCCAAAATTTAGGATGTGTCCACATTGCGCTTTGGGGTGTTTCCTGTCGCCGGCGCTAGGCCTACCCACGCAAGTGAGGTATCATTTTTATCGGGAGACTTGGGGGAACGCTGGGTGGAAGGAAATTTGTAGCTCCTCTCAGATTCCAGAACTTTCTGCCACAGAAATTTGAGGGACAAGTGTTTTTTTAGCCAAATTTTGAGGTTTGCAAAGGATTCAGGGTAACAGAACCTGGTCCGAGCCACACAAGTCACCCCTCCTTGGATTCCCCTAGGTCTCTAGTTTTCAGAAATGTACAGGTTTGGTAGGTTTCCCTAGGTGGCGGCTGAGCTAGAGGCCAAAATCTCCAGGTAGTCACTTTGCTAAAAACAGCTCTGTTTTCTGTGATGTGTCCACGTTGTGTTTTGGGGCATATCCTGTCGCGGGCGCTAGGCCTACCCACACAAGTGAGGTATCATTTTTATCGGGAGACGTGGGGGAACGCTGGGTGGAAGGAAATTTGTGGCTCCTCTCAGATTCCAGAACTTTCTGCCACAGAAATGTGAGGAACATGTGTTTTTTTAGCCAAATTTTGAGGTTTGCAAAGGATTCTGGGTAACAGAACCTGGTCCGAGCCACACAAGTCACCCCTCCTTGGATTCCCCTAGGTCTCTAGTTTTCAGAAATGCACAGGTTTGGTAGGTTTCCCTAGGTGCCGGCTGAGCTAGAGGCCAAAATCTACAGGTAGTCACTTTGCTAAAAACAGCTCTGTTTTCTGTGATATGTCCACGTTGTGTTTTGGGGCATATCCTGTCGTGGGCGCTAGGCCTACCCACACAAGTGAGGTATCATTTTTATCGGGAGACGTGGGGGAACGCTGGGTGGAAGGAAATTTGTGGCTCCTCTCAGATTCCAGAACTTTCTGCCACAGAAATGTGAGGAACATGTGTTTTTTTAGCCAAATTTTGAGATTTGCAAAGGATTCTGGGTAACAGAACCTGGTCCGAGCCCCGCAAGTCACCCCTCCTTGGATTCCCCTAGGTCTCTAGTTTTCAGAAATGCACAGGTTTGGTAGGTTTCCCTAGGTGGCGGCTGAGCTAGAGGCCAAAATCTACAGGTAGTCACTTTGCTAAAAACAGCTCTGTTTTCTGTGATATGTCCACGTTGTGTTTTGGGGCATATCCTGTCGCGGGCGCTAGGCCTACCCACACAAGTGAGGTATCATTTTATCGGGAGACGTGGGGGAACGCTGGGTGGAAGGAAATTTGTGGCTCCTCTCAGATTCCAGAACTTTCTGCCACAGAAATGTGAGGAACATGTGTTTTTTTAGCCAAATTTTGAGGTTTGCAAAGGATTCTGGGTAACAGAACCTGGTCCGAGCCCCGCAAGTCACCCCTCCTTGGATTCCCCTAGGTCTCTAGTTTTCAGAAATGCACAGGTTTGGTAGGTTTCCCTAGGTGGCGGCTGAGCTAGAGGCCAAAATCTACAGGTAGTCACTTTGCTAAAAACAGCTCTGTTTTCTGTGATATGTCCACGTTGTGTTTTGGGGCATATCCTGTCGCGGGCGCTAGGCCTACCCACACAAGTGAGGTATCATTTTTATCGGGAGACGTGGGGGAACGCTGGGTGGAAGGAAATTTGTGGCTCCTCTCAGATTCCAGAACTTTCTGCCACAGAAATGTGAGGAACATGTGTTTTTTTAGCCAAATTTTGAGATTTGCAAAGGATTCTGGGTAACAGAACCTGGTCCGAGCCCCGCAAGTCACCCCTCCTTGGATTCCCCTAGGTCTCTAGTTTTCAGAAATGCACAGGTTTGGTAGGTTTCCCTAGGTGGCGGCTGAGCTAGAGGCCAAAATCTACAGTTAGTCACTTTGCTAAAAACAGCTCTGTTTTCTGTGATATGTCCACGTTGTGTTTTGGGGCATATCCTGTCGCGGGCGCTAGGCCTACCCACACAAGTGAGGTATCATTTTTATCGGGAGACGTGGGGGAACCCTGGGTGGAAGGAAATTTGTGGCTCCTCTCAGATTCCAGAACTTTCTGCCACAGAAATGTGAGGAACATGTGTTTTTTTAGCCAAATTTTGAGGTTTGCAAAGGATTCTGGGTAACAGAACCTGGTCCGAGCCCCGCAAGTCACCCCTCCTTGGATTCCCCTAGGTCTCTAGTTTTCAGAAATGCACAGGTTTGGTAGGTTTCCCTAGGTGGCGGCTGAGCTAGAGGCCAAAATCTACAGTTAGTCACTTTGCTAAAAACAGCTCTGTTTTCTGTGATATGTCCACGTTGTGTTTTGGGGCATATCCTGTCGCGGGCGCTAGGCCTACCCACACAAGTGAGGTATCATTTTTATCGGGAGACGTGGGGGAACCCTGGGTGGAAGGAAATTTGTGGCTCCTCTCAGATTCCAAAACTTTCTGCCACAGAAATGTGAGTAACATGTGTATTTTTAGCCAAATTTTGAGGTTTGCAAAGGATTCTGGGTAACAGAACCTGGTCCGAGCCCCGCAAGTCACCCCTCCTTGGATTCCCCTAGGTCTCTAGTTTTCAGAAATGCACAGGTTTGGTAGGTTTCCCTAGGTGCCGGCTGAGCTAGAGGCCAAAATCTACAGGTAGGCACTTCGCAAAAAACACCTCTGTTTTTTTCCAAAATTTAGGATGTGTCCACATTGCGCTTTGGGGTGTTTCCTGTCGCCGGCGCTAGGCCTACCCACGCAAGTGAGGTATCATTTTTATCTGGAGACTTGGGGGAACGCTGGGTGGAAGGAAATTTGTAGCTCCTCTCAGATTCCAGAACTTTCTGCCACAGAAATTTGAGGGACAAGTGTTTTTTTAGCCAAATTTTGAGGTTTGCAAAGGATTCAGGGTAACAGAACCTGGTCCGAGCCACACAAGTCACCCCTCCTTGGATTCCCCTAGGTCTCTAGTTTTCAGAAATGTACAGGTTTGGTAGGTTTCCCTAGGTGGCGGCTGAGCTAGAGGCCAAAATCTCCAGGTAGTCACTTTGCTAAAAACAGCTCTGTTTTCTGTGATGTGTCCACGTTGTGTTTTGGGGCATATCCTGTCGCGGGCGCTAGGCCTACCCACACAAGTGAGGTATCATTTTTATCGGGAGACGTGGGGGAACGCTGGGTGGAAGGAAATTTGTGGCTCCTCTCAGATTCCAGAACTTTCTGCCACAGAAATGTGAGGAACATGTGTTTTTTTAGCCAAATTTTGAGGTTTGCAAAGGATTCTGGGTAACAGAACCTGGTCCGAGCCACACAAGTCACCCCTCCTTGGATTCCCCTAGGTCTCTAGTTTTCAGAAATGCACAGGTTTGGTAGGTTTCCCTAGGTGCCGGCTGAGCTAGAGGCCAAAATCTACAGGTAGTCACTTTGCTAAAAACAGCTCTGTTTTCTGTGATATGTCCACGTTGTGTTTTGGGGCATATCCTGTCGTGGGCGCTAGGCCTACCCACACAAGTGAGGTATCATTTTTATCGGGAGACGTGGGGGAACGCTGGGTGGAAGGAAATTTGTGGCTCCTCTCAGATTCCAGAACTTTCTGCCACAGAAATGTGAGGAACATGTGTTTTTTTAGCCAAATTTTGAGATTTGCAAAGGATTCTGGGTAACAGAACCTGGTCCGAGCCCCGCAAGTCACCCCTCCTTGGATTCCCCTAGGTCTCTAGTTTTCAGAAATGCACAGGTTTGGTAGGTTTCCCTAGGTGGCGGCTGAGCTAGAGGCCAAAATCTACAGGTAGTCACTTTGCTAAAAACAGCTCTGTTTTCTGTGATATGTCCACGTTGTGTTTTGGGGCATATCCTGTCGCGGGCGCTAGGCCTACCCACACAAGTGAGGTATCATTTTTATCGGGAGACGTGGGGGAACGCTGGGTGGAAGGAAATTTGTGGCTCCTCTCAGATTCCAGAACTTTCTGCCACAGAAATGTGAGGAACATGTGTTTTTTTAGCCAAATTTTGAGGTTTGCAAAGGATTCTGGGTAACAGAACCTGGTCCGAGCCCCGCAAGTCACCCCTCTTTGGATTCCCCTAGGTCTCTAGTTTTCAGAAATGCACAGGTTTGGTAGGTTTCCCTAGGTGGCGGCTGAGCTAGAGGCCAAAATCTACAGGTAGTCACTTTGCTAAAAACAGCTCTGTTTTCTGTGATATGTCCACGTTGTGTTTTGGGGCATATCCTGTCGCGGGCGCTAGGCCTACCCACACAAGTGAGGTATCATTTTTATCGGGAGACGTGGGGGAACGCTGGGTGGAAGGAAATTTGTGGCTCCTCTCAGATTCCAGAACTTTCTGCCACAGAAATGTGAGGAACATGTGTTTTTTTAGCCAAATTTTGAGATTTGCAAAGGATTCTGGGTAACAGAACCTGGTCCGAGCCCCGCAAGTCACCCCTCCTTGGATTCCCCTAGGTCTCTAGTTTTCAGAAATGCACAGGTTTGGTAGGTTTCCCTAGGTGGCGGCTGAGCTAGAGGCCAAAATCTACAGTTAGTCACTTTGCTAAAAACAGCTCTGTTTTCTGTGATATGTCCACGTTGTGTTTTGGGGCATATCCTGTCGCGGGCGCTAGGCCTACCCACACAAGTGAGGTATCATTTTTATCGGGAGACGTGGGGGAACCCTGGGTGGAAGGAAATTTGTGGCTCCTCTCAGATTCCAGAACTTTCTGCCACAGAAATGTGAGGAACATGTGTTTTTTTAGCCAAATTTTGAGGTTTGCAAAGGATTCTGGGTAACAGAACCTGGTCCGAGCCCCGCAAGTCACCCCTCCTTGGATTCCCCTAGGTCTCTAGTTTTCAGAAATGCACAGGTTTGGTAGGTTTCCCTAGGTGGCGGCTGAGCTAGAGGCCAAAATCTACAGTTAGTCACTTTGCTAAAAACAGCTCTGTTTTCTGTGATGTGTCCACGTTGTGTTTTGGGGCATATCCTGTCGCGGGTGCTAGGCCTACCCACACAAGTGAGGTACCATTTTTATCGGGAGACTTGGGGGAACATAGATTAGCAAAACAAGTACTATTGCCCCTTGTCTTTCTCTACATTTTTTCCTTCCAAATATAGGAGTGTGTGTAAAAAAGACATCTATTTGAGAAATTCCCTGTAATTCACGTGCTACTATGGTCACCCCGGAATTCAGAGATGTGCAAATAACCACTGCTCCTCAACACCTTATCTTGGGCCCTTTTTGGAAATGCAAAGGTTTTCTTGATAGCAATTTTTTACTCCTTATATTTCAGCAAATGAATTGCTGTATACCCGGTATAGAATGAAAACGCACTGCAGGGTGCAGCTCATTTATTGGCTCTGGGTTCCTCGGGTTCTTGATGAACCTACAAACCCTATATATCCCCGCAACCAGAGGAGTCCAGCAGACGTAACGGTATATTGCTTTCGATAATCTGACATTGCAGGGAAAAGTTACAGAGTAAAACGTAGAGAAAAATTGATGGTTTTTTCACCTCAATTTCAATATTTTTCTTTTTCAGCTGTTATTTTCTGTAGGAAACCCTTGTAGGATCTACACAAATGACCCCTTGCTGAATTCAGAATTTTGTCTACTTTTCAGAAATGTTTAGGTTTCTGGGATCCAGCATTGGTTTCATGACCATTCCTGTCACTGACTGGAAGGAGACTGAAAGCACAAAAAATTGCACAAATGGGGTATGCCCCAGTAAAATGCCAAAATTGTGTTGAAAAATTGGGTTTTCGGATTCAAGTCTGCCTGTTCCTGAAAGCTGGGAAGCTGCTGAGTTTAGCACCGCAGACCCTTTGTTGATGCCATTTTCAGGGGAAAAACCACAAGCCTTCTTCTGCAGCCCCTTTTTCAAATTTTTTTGAAAAAAACAAAATTTTCACTGTATTTTGGCCAATTTCTTGGCCTCCTTCAGGGGAACCCACAAAGTCTGGGTACCTTTAGAATCCCTAGGATGTTGGAAAAAAAGGACGCAAATTTGGCTTGGTTAGCTTATGTGGACAAAAAGTTATGAGGGCCTAAGCGCGAACTGCCCCAAATAGGCAAAAAAGGGCCTGGCACAGGAGGGGGAAAAGGCCTGGCAGCGAAGGGGTTAATTCTCTTGGACAGCATTTTCAAAGTTTCACTCTTTGTTTGGGCTGAGCATATGCAGCAGAAGCGCTTTTAGGGATGCCTTTTAAATATTTTTTTTATTTTGTTTTGCTTTGTATTTGTAAATGCTGCAGTCACTTACAATGTTATATTTAGTTCTATTGATTTGTTGTGGATTTTTTGAGGTTTATGTGTGAAAAGCGAGGAAGCAAAAACTCAGAATAAACTATGAGCGTCACAGCAAGTGGCTATCATGGGGGTCAGGAAAAGCAAAGGTTACTGGGGTCCGCACTATGCATCACAGTAAGTGGGTCTGAGCATTCCATGTATAAAGACATCAGTTTTTACTGTCATGGATGGAGCTAAAACTGCATAGCACCAAGTCGTGCACAATGAAACCACAGCATAAGAAATAGGGCCTTGCAGAACGACCATGTATATTTTCAATTTCTGTAGGGGCAAAGTACACCTACTGCAGGAAACTACACACTCATGAGGTTTTCCCGTCGTTCAATTAAAAAGGTGTAGGAAGTAAACAAAACGTTATGTAAAAGGAAACAATGGAATATAGTGTATAGGGGCATATTTAGGAGACCATAGGGCCTCCTTGCGCCACATTAGCTAAATATTTATCACGCTAATGTGACCCAAAAAGGCCAAAATTGACACGCCAATTTACAAAGTGGCGCAATGCATGTATTGACCCTATTGCACCCTACCCTGCGCCATGGTGCACCGTATTTTAAATACGGCCCACACATGGTGGTAATTGGGAGGCACAAGGTGCCGCAAGAAAAGTGGCGCTGTATGTAATGTAATGTAGTGACACTTTTCTTAAATCTGCCCCATAGTGTGTTTCAGCAACAGCAATGACTGAGGTAAATCTGTGGATGAAGACGGTTAGCACAGCAGAATCCTTCAACAGGTACAACAAGAAACACAGGTGTAGTCCATAGTTTGTGAAGTGGGCAAAATAGGGAGTTTGGTCTGTGGAACAAGAAGCAAAAAATAATATGAAAGAACAAGTTAGTCACATTCTTAGCTACTGCAAGTTTCTGTCACACAGAAACAGTCGACAAACGATACAAAAAAGTTACTCAGAAAGGCATGCTAAAACAGCGTGTTTTGCCCACCTTAAGAGATTGGCCGACTTGAAACTCCAGGTCAAGTTGTAAGTGTACTTATACCCAAGTTACGGCTATAATTATTATTTTTTTGAGCACAGAGTCATATAGCTTCTGATATATGAAACAGTACTGTGACGAAGAAAAAGGATGAACAGATGACAATGTATTTCTTAAATAACAAGGATTAATTAGTGAAATTTCACCTGGAACATACAAAAACTATCTGATATATTGTGTTTTTTTTAAATATGTGAATGGTTTACATTGACAAGTAATAAGCTTTCTTGTTATTTCATTTGACACCATTTGCTACGTGTTCACAAATGTATCAAACGACAACTTTGAAAACCACCATTGTGACTGCGGATCATCCTATGCCATAAAACGGACTATCTTTGCCAGAATTCCAATACCCAATGGAGAGTGTCACTGCAGGGAAATCTGCCTTAAGCTCAGACACATTGTTGTACCATGTTTCATTGTCAGACGGATGTAGCCCCTAACTTCAGGCCATGCAGGCTTTGTTGTTTATAAAATGTTGCATGCTCTTGCTTTCTCTTTGAGTGTACAAAATACTAAGGGGGTCATTACAACATTGGTGGTAAAAGCCGCTTACCGCCGTGCAGAAGACCGCCAATACACCGCTGTGGCCGTGGAAATCCGCCACAGCTATTATGACCCACATCTCGGAATCCGCCGAAAGTCAGACACCCACACAAGTCCGCCACACCAAAGGTCAGTGTTAAACTGGTGAAAACAAAACCTCCACCGTCACGCCAACAGAAACATGCCCATGCTATCACGACCCACGAATCCACGCAGCGGTCTTTCAACCGCGGTATTCCATTGGGGGTACACACCGCCGCGCTCAAAATACACATACATCTCCAAAACATCGCCACATTGGACAATTCGAAATACACACACCTGATACACATACAAACACCACTCCCACACACCCAACATAATATAAAACACACACCCACATCACCCACAAACCCCTACGACCAAAAATTATTGACGAAGGCCAGAGAGACTGCACTGCATAGACAGCCCCATCACACAGAGCCACACAACACCATCACCCACACAACATCCACGCACAAAACACCACACACCACTACCCATCACCACACTCATCACCACACACACCACCCCACACATCACCTACACCACCCCATGGCACGGCAAAGACACCCCAGGTTCTCCGAGAAGGAGCTCAGGGTCATGGTGGAGGAAATCATACGGGTAGAGCCACAGCTATTTGGATCACAGGTGCAGCACACCTCCATAGCTAGGAAGATGGAGCTATGGCGAAGAATAGTCGACAGGGTCAACGCAGTGGGACAGCACCCAAGAAATCAGGAGGACATCAGGAAGAGGTGGAACGACCTACGGGGGAAGGTGCGTTCCGTGGTCTCCAGGCACAACATCACAGTACAGCGGACTGGCGGCGGACCCCCACCTCCTCCCCCACAACTAACAACATGGGAGGAGCAGGTCTTGACCATTATGCATCCTGAGGGCCTCGGAGGAGTCGGTGGAGGAATGGACACTGGTTAGTCAAATCTTAACTATCATATCCCCCACCCTACCTGCATGCTATCACAGACCCCCACCCTCACCCCCTCCCCTATCACTCCAACTCCTCACTAATGTACTAATAACACAAACCACCCATGCCAACACCAAGCCCTGCATAACACAACAAAGCATGGACACCCATCACTAAAGCATGCCCACTGCACATACCCATAACACCCCCCAACCATCATCACACAAGCCCCCACACAGGAATGCTAGCACTGGGGTACACGGTCACCCACCCATTGCACACCACGACACACACAGATGCAATAATCATGCTTTTACACCCCTGCAGGACCACTACCCAACGTCACCAGACAGGAGGGTCCAGACATCTCCACCCCACCAACAGAAGAGGCCCACAGTGATGACAGCAGCTCTGGCCAACTGGATCTAGATGACCAGCCCGGACCATCGTGGGCCTCGGGACAGTCGGTTCCCCACACCCAGTCACAGGCCACCACAGACCTTCCACCCTTTGGTAACACCAGCACAGCACCCACCCAGCGGGCCCATACCTCCGTACCCAGGACACGTCAATCAGCTGTGTGTCCACCACTACAGGGAACCCAGGATAACCCACGACCCCAACAACAACAGGGACCTGGGGGCAGTGGTAGTGGGCACACGGTCCAGGGGACGGAGGCCCAGGAACACAGGGGAACTGGGAGGGCTGCTGTGCGACAGGGGGCGGACAGGCCAAGGGAACCAACTCTCCACGAGGCCCTCTCCTCCATCATGGGAGCATACCATCACTCCCAGGAGACGATGGCTACGGTCCTGGCCAAGTTTCAGGAAACCCAGCGCCTGCAGGAGGAACAGTATTTGGGGTTCAGGGAGGAACTCAGAACCATCAGCTCCGCCCTGGGCACCATCGTAGGGGTGCTGAAGGACATACAGAACACCATGAGGGACACTGTGGCACTCCAAGGGGCCTCTGACACTAGCATGGGCGATGAACTGCCCACCACCTCCGCCGGCGATAGTGGACAGTACGCCCCACCACAGGACCACCGCACCAGCACCCAACCCCCTGCAGACGGAGAACCACCCCGCAAGCGGTCCCTGAGATCCAGGAACAGGACAGAGCACAATGGCAAGACCCCCGCCAAGAAATGAGACCACCCTGATTGTCATCCCACTGTCCCACTTTGTAACCCTGTCCATATTGGAACTGCCCCAGCTCCACTTCCTATGCCCATATGGGCAGTGCACCTGTGAGACTAATAGACTGGACTCTGCCATGGACATTCCTCCACCATAACCCCTCACCATTTTACCACCCCCCTCCAATATTTATCACTGCAATAAACACCCTTGAAGCACAAAACAATCTGGATTCAGTCTGTGATTTTGAAAATGTGTATTAGCTATGACAGTGACAAAATCCGTTCTCAAATGTAATGTCAAAATACCTATGTCACACATCACAAGTCCATGAAGAATGCAAGCAGATGACACACGTTGGTAACCACACCTGTGAAACCGTAATGGAAATGTACAACTCAGTTACCAAATACTGCTTGAAATTGACAGACAGGATAGAGGTAGAAGTGTGAAAGTACTTGTAGTAGGCAAGAAAGTGTTCTCACCTGTGTGTCACTGGAAATATTGCTGGATGACTGAGTCCCTGTTGTCAATGTCTTCTTCCTCATCTTCCTCCTCATCACTGTCCACAGGCTCCACAACTGCCACAACACCACCATCCAGACCATCCTCCTACAGAAAAAGCACCTGGCGTCGCAAAGCAAGATTGTGAAGCATACAGCAGGCGATGATGATCTGGCACACCTTCCTTGGTGAGTAGAATAGGGAACCACCTGTCATATGGAGGTACCTGAACCTGGCCTTCAGGAGGCGGAAGGTGCGTTCGATCACCCTCCTAGTCCGCCCATGGGCTTCATTGTAGCGTTCCTCTGTCCTGGGATTCCTCACTGGGGTCAGTAGCCATGACAGGTTGGGGTAACCAGAGTCACCTAATAGCCACACACGGTGCCTCTGGAGTTGACCCATCACATAAGGGAGGCTGCTATTCCGCAGGATGTAGGCGTCATGCACTGAGCCAGGGAACATAGCATTTACCTGGGAGATGTACTGGTCTGCTAAACATACCATCTGTACATTCATGGAATTATAACTCTTCCGGTTCCTCTACACCTGTTCACTCCTGTGGGGGGGGACCAATGCCACATGGGTCCCATCAATGGCACCTATGATGTTGGGGATATGTCCAAGGGCATAGAAGTCACCTTTAACAGTAGCCAAATCCTCCACCTGAGGGAAAACGATGTAGCTCCTCATGTGTTTCAGCAGGGCAGACAACACTCTGGACAACACATTGGAAAACATAGGCTGGGACATCCCTGATGCCATGGCCACTGTTGTTTGAAAATACCCACTTGCAAGGAAATGGAGTACTGATAGCACCTGCACTTGAGGGGGGATCCCTGTGGGATGGCGGATAGCTGACATCAGGTCAGGCTCCAACTGGGTACACAGTTCCTGGATTGTAGGTGATGATTAAATGTCGCTCCTCCATTGTCAACAGGTCCACCAGTGGTCGGTACACCGGAGGACTCTGCCATCTCCTCACATGTCCCAGCTGACGGTGCCTAGGAAGGACAACAGCGACCACAGAGTCAAACAACTCAGAGGTATGTACCCACAGCTACACAGAACACAAAACATAATCCAAAAAGTTGTCTGTATGTGTGTTGAGTCCAGGCCTAGGTAAGTGTGACGCAGTTGAAAATGAAGCCATGTGGGCCCCTGAAATGGTGGCTGCCTGACCTCTAAACTAGGACAATGGGATATGAGGTAACTGCGCTGGCGTTATACACCGTCGTGGTAGGCGGTCGAAGACCGCTACGCAATGCTGCATTGGTTAACATTGGACCCTATGGGTCCCAGGAGCCAATGACGAAGTGCGCCGGCGGTGATGATACGCACCGCCGCGGACGTCACCGCCGCGGACGTCACCGCCATTTTCTATCTGTTCAATCACTCGATACCTGATCTTCCACAGGAGAGGACCTATACAGCAAATGCTGCTGTGACCTCGGTCTGGAAGAGACAATGGTTGTGCATCTGGGGAAAGGGCCCCTGCCTTCACTGCACAGGAGTTGGAGAAGCTCGTGGACGGGGTCCTCCCCCAGTACACGCTACTCTACGGTCCTCCAGACCAACAGGTGAGTACACAGGAAGCACGTGATATGGGCTATGCCTGGGTGGAGAGGTCTGGTTGTAAGAAGGAAGGGAGCAGAGTTCTGCGAGCATGAAGGACTGTGAATGCATGTGCCACATGGCAAGGGTAGGGATGTGGGCCACTCACTTCGACGGTGCAGTTGGTAATGACTTCTCTTCTTCCCCTGTACATTTCATGTAGGTCAGCGCCCACCAGAAGAAGGATATTTGGCGTGCCATCGCCAAAGACGTCAGGACCCTGGGGGTCCACCAGAGACGGAGCACCCACTGCCGTAAAAGATGGGAGGACATTCGCCGCTGGAGCAAGAAGACGGCGGAGGCTCAGCTGGGGATGGCCTCCCAAAGTGGGAGGGGTGCCCGTCGAACCATGACCCCCCTGATGTTCAGGATCCTCGCGGTGGCCTACCCTTAGTTGGATGGGCGCTTGAGGGCATCATAGCAGACACAAGGGGGTGAGTACACTCTCATGCAGCGGACTTTGTGTGCAGTGAAGGTGTCTGGGTGGGGGAGGAGGGCTGTGTGTTTCCCTAGGCCAGGGCAAGTTCCGTAGGCGAGGCCCCTCCGTAATGCAGGCCATGTGGCTCTCCACCCCACCTCTGTAGAGTGCCAAGTACAAGTATACATGTCCCTGTGTCATCTATGTGTGCTGATGTCCACCATAGCCATGTAGGCCATATCCCAGGAACTGCATCAGTAGAGCCCAACAGCGCGGCGTAGTGCAGGGGGCTGCTGTGTCTGTATTGTCCGCCAACGGTAGCGGTAAGCCATGCACTCAACCTGTCTTTCTTCTGTCGTCCCCCCCTTTTTGTGGTCTCCCTGTTCTATTGTGCATCAGCATCATCAGGCGGAGGTGCAGTGGCACCGGAGCACGAGGGAGCTGCATCCCACATGGCCATGGAGGGCCACACCACGGACTCTGAATACACCAGTGGGACGGAGGGCGAGGGGAGCTTCACGGCGGTCACCAGATCAGCAACCAGCAGCACGGACTCGCCCTCCGATGGCAGCTCCGTTGCCCCTGCAGTGTTCTCTCCGTTTTGCTCAGGTATCGTGTGTGGGCCTCGCCCATGCATTTTGGGCCCAGTGGTCCACGGACATAGAATGGTGCATACCTGCACTTCTAATCGTGATGTATATTTTGTTGAATATGAATTTATAGCTGTATATATTTGCTTACTGTATTTTGATACATTACAATGGTTGCATTCATTTCCTTTTGTCTTTGCATTCTTCTGGGGGGTATTGGGGTTGTTACTGTTATGTTTGGATATGCATTGATGTGTATGTTGAAGTGGGTGAGGGTCGGGGTGGGGGTGGGGGTGTTGCGTGTGTGTGTCCCTGACTTTTGCCTCCCCCCAACCCTATGTCGTAGGTGCAGTACTCACCGTTGTCTTTGGCGCCAGCGTTGATGATGATCGTACAGGAGCAGGAAGACTATCGCAGGGAGTATTTGGAGTTCCGGCTCCATGGTGTCCTCCTTCCTCGTGGAGTGTGTAGAGGTGAGCGTTTTCCCATTGAAATGGCTGTTTCCGCCGTGTTTTTATCCACGGTGAATCCACCCCGGAAAAGGTGGCGGATTGGTAGGTTGTGATACTGTAGGCGGTACTTTGTCTCCCGCCTGTCTGTTGGAGGTGACCGCTGCGCTGTTTGTCTGTACCGCCGTGGCGGTCGGAGTGTTAAAGTGGCTGTCTTTGTTGGCGGTTTCCGCCATGGTCATAATTCCCTTTTTTTTCCGCCGGCCTGTTTGCGGTCTTACTGCCGCTTTAACACCGTCCGCCAGGGTTGTAATGACCCCCTAAGTGCCTCAATTACTAGGCCCTAGCAGTACACTGCACCACCGGAACGTCATGTGTTTTTTGATGATCCGGTGGTGCAGTGTGCCAGTTCATATTTACAAAGCCACGCAAAGCCACCCGAGTGGCTTTTCATTGCCTTGTAAATATGGACCCCTTTCATGCATAACACTGCTAGAAAGGGGAGTTACATTGGTATTGCTTAGGGTGTTCCCACGTAACACCCATTGTCGCGGAACTGACCCTGACTGAAACTAGAATCTCACCAAATCTCCCTGGACACATACAGGCAAGATGTATGTTTAACCCCTTCACTGACAGGCCTTTTCCCCCTCAGGTGCCAGGCCTTTTTTTGGCTACTTGGAGCAGTTTGTGCTTAGGCCCTCATAACTTTTTGTCCAAATAAGCGACCCACGCCAAATTTGCGTCCTTTTTTCCAACATCCTAGGAATTCTAGTGGTACCCAGAGTTGGTGGGTTCCCCTGAAGGAGACCAAGAAATTTGCCAAAATACAGCAAAAATTTCGTTTTTATAAAAAAAATGAGACAAAGGGCTGCAGAAGAAGGCTTGTGCTTTTTCCCCTGAAAATGGCATCAAGAAAAGGTTTATGGTGCTAAAATCACCAGCTTCCCAGCTGGCAGGAACAGGTAGACTTGAATCAGAAAACCACATTTTTCAACACAATTTTGGCATTTTACTGGGACATACCCCATTTTTACTATTTTTTGTGCTTTCAGCCTTCTTCCAGTTAGTGACAGAAATGGGTATGAAACCAATACTGGATCATGGAAAGTTAAACATTTCTGAAAAGTAGACACAATTTGGAATTCATCAAGGGGTCATTCGTGTAGATCCTACAAGGTTTTACTACAGAAAATACCTGCTAAAATTAAAAAATATTGAAATTGAGGTTAAAAAAAACAGGCATTTCTCTCCTTATTTTACTCTATTAATTTTTCCTGCAATGTCAGATTTTTGAAAGCAATATACTGTTACGTCTGCTGGGATCTTCTGGTTGTGGGGATATATAGGACTTGTAGGTTCATCAAGAACCCTAGGTACCCAGAGCCAATAAATGAGCTGCACCATGCAATGGGTTTTCATTCTATTCTGGAATACAGCAATTCATTTGGTAAAATATGAAGAGTGGAATATAGGTATCAAGAAAACCTTTGTATTTCCAAAATGGGCACAAGATAAGGTGTTGAGAAGCAGTGATTATCTGCACATCTCTGAAATCTGGCGTCCCCATACTAGCATGTGAATCACAGGGCATTTCTCAAATAGATGTTTTTTTACACACTGTCTTACATTTGGAAGGACATTCTTTTGAGAAAGGCAAGGGATAATAACACTTGTTCTGCTATTCTGTTTTTCCCCAAGTTTCCCAATACAAATGGAACCTGACTTGCATAGGTAGGCCTAATACCCGGGACAGGAAACGCAACATGGACACATCACATTTTTACATTGAAAACTGACTTGTTTTTTGGAAAGTGCATAGCTGTGGATTTTGATCTCTAGCTCAGCCGGCATCCAGGAAAACCTATCAAACCTGTGCATTTTTTAAAACTAGATACCTAAGGGAATCCAGGATGAGGTGACTTGTGGGGCTCTCACTGGGTTCTGTTACCCAGAATCCAATGCAAACCTCAAACTTTGCCCACTTTCTCATCACATTTCTGTGGCAGAAAGTTCTCGAATCTGAGAGGAGCCACAAATTTCCTTCCACTCAGCGTTCCCCCAAGTCTCCCGATACAAATGATACCTGACTTGTGTGGGTAGGCCTATCACCCATGACAGGAAATACCCCAAAACACAACATGGACACATCACATTTTCTCAACGAAAACAGAGCTGTTTTTTGCAAAGTGCCAAACTGTGGATTTTGGCCTCTAGCTCAGCCAGCACCTAGGAAAACCTACCAAACGTGCATTTTTTAAAACTAGACACCTAAGGGAATCCAGGATGGGGTGACTTGTGGGCTCTCACCAGGTTCTGTTACCCAGAAAAATGTGCACACCTCAACATTTGGCCAATAAAACACTTTTCCCTCACACTTCGGTAACAGAAAGTTCTGGAATCTAGGAGGAACCACAAATTTCCTTCCACCCAGCATTCCCCCAAGTCTCCTGATAAAAATGGTACCTTACTTCTGTGGGTAGGACCGGGAAAGGAAATGCCCCAAAACACTATCTGGACACATCAAAATTATCAAACACAAAACTAACTGTTTTTGCGGGTGGGGGCACTTGCGTTTTTGGTCCTGGGCTCAGCAGTCATACGGGGAAACCTACCAAACCCAGACATTTCTGAAAACTAGACACCTTAGGGAGTCCATGGGGATGGATCCCATTGTGTTTTGTTACCCAGAATCCTCAGCAAACCTCAAATTTAGCTAAAAAAATCAAAGGCCTTATCTATACTTTTTGGTCCAAAACTGCACTAACATAGTTTTGCACCAAAAAGTTTTGCACCGGCTTGCACCATTTTTTAGCACCAGCTGGGCACCATATTTATGGAATGGTGCAAGCAGGTGCAAAAGGTAGGCTAGCTTAAAAAAAAAAAATCACGTTAGGCAGGTTTGAGTCAAAATAAATGATTCTGACCAGATTAGCATCATTTTTTGACACTAAGGGGCATATTTATACTCTGTTTGCACTGAATTAGCGTCCTTTTTTTTAAACTCAAATTCAGTACAAAACTAACTCCATATTTATACTTTGGTGCTAGACCCATCTAGCGCCAAATTTATGGAGTTAAAGTCATTTTTTGGAAGTGGAAACCTACCTTGCCTTAATGAGATGCAAGGTAGACGTTCCCGTGCAAAAAATGACTCTATGGCCTTAACGCCATATTTATACTCCCTTGCAAAAATGGTGCAAGGGAGGGAGGAGTGGTCAAAAAATGGGGCAAAGCTTGCTTTGCCCCATTTTTTAAGACCTGGGTCAGGGCAAGCGTTAGGGGACCTGTGGGCCTATTTCCATGGTGGAACACCATGGAATAAGCCCAGAGGTGCCCTCCCTAGGCCCCAGGGGCACCCCCACCCACACTAGAGGGACTGCGAGGATGGGGGATCCCATCCCAGGTAAGTGCATTTTATTTTTGAAAGTGCCATAGGGGGCCCTGAAATGGGCCCCCATACATGGCACAGGGTGCAATGGCCATGCCCAGGGTACCCCTTTCCTCTGTGCTGGCCATTGGGATGGTGGGCATGACTCCTGCCTTCTCTAAGGTAGGAGTCATGTGGCATGGTAGGTTTAGCACCATAAAATTACGCTAATCTGGTTAGTCATTTTTTTTTACTCTAACCTGCCTAAAGCCATTTTTTGGTGCTAAACCCTCTTCTTCTATACTGCCAGCCCCACCCGACTAAAGTCATTTTTTAAAACTCTATCCTACCCTTTGCACCGGCTTGCACCATTCCATAAATATGGTGCCCGGCTGGTGCACAGAAATGGTGCAAGCCGGTGCTAAATTTTGGGTGCAAAACTGAGTTAGTGCAGTTTTGCAGCAAAAAGTATAAATAAGGGCCAATATTTTGTAAGTTTGCGCCACTTTTGCGTAAAAAAATGACATTAATGTGGTGCAAAAAAAGTATAAATCAGGGCCTTGGTGCTAGATAGGTCTAGCACCAAAGTATAAATATGGAGTTAGATTTGCACCGAATTAGAGTAAAAAAATTGCACTAATTCGGTGCAAACAGAGTATAAATATGCCGCAGAGTATAAATATGCCCCTAAATATGGCATTAAGGCCAAAGAGTCATTTTTTGCACGGGAACGCCTAACTTGCATCTCATTAAGGCAAGGTAGGTCTCCACTTTCAAAAAATGACTTTATCTTCATAAATTTGGTGCTAGAGGGGTCTAGCACCAAAGTATAAATATGGAGTTAGTTTTGCACCGAATTAGAGTGAAAAAAAATGTCACTAATTTGGTGCAAACAGAGTATAAATATGCCCCAAATTTTTCACGGATTCCTGTGTGGGATTACCACACCAGGACAAATCTCCCACCATCCAATGTCCCCCTCAGTCTCCTGCTAAAAATGATACCCCACTTGTGTAGGTGGGCCAAGTGTCTGTGACAGGGAAGAGCCAAAAATATGTTGAAACTGAGGGGGAACCAGAGCGGGTCAAAAAGGGCAGTTTGAAAAAAAACATTTTTAGACTGACAACTGGGGCAGAATTTTTATCTGTATAGATGAGACAATGCAGGGTGGTAGGAGTTTTGTGGATTCCTGCAGATTACGGAAGGTTCCATCACAAAAATATGGGAAAAATGTGTAATTTCCAGCTAAGTTGGAGGTTTGCAGGGCATTGTGGGTGAGAAAATGGTGCCGGGTTCATAAGAAGCACATCACCCTGGACTCACCCAGATGTTTCGTTTTCAGATGTGTCTAGGTCTTGTGGATTGTTCTACATGGCAGCATCCCTAAATCCAAAAAGTGCAGCCCTCACCATTCCAAGTGGGACAATTTTGAGAGTTAGCCAAGCTCTCATGGCCCAAATTTAAAACCAAAACCCCAAATAATCAAATTTCCTCTTGCTTGCTGTGGGATAAGATGTTTTAGTTTGTGGGGGGAAGAGCTGAAAGACTGTTACCCCCTTCAGTTGGTGTGGGGGCATAATCATGGCCATAATGGTTGGTAGCCACCACCCCATTATTTTTTTTTATTACCTGGCATCTAGTAGGCTTTCTGCCCCCCTCGGGTGTGGATCGAGGGTAATTGCCCCATTTGCACACCGGTGGGCAGACCAACTTTGGCCCCATTTATTTGGGGTGGGGGTATGACCATACCCCCACCCTCTTATTTTGAAAAAAATAATCTTGCTTGGTGGGTTGCCTTAAAAAAAGGCCTGAGATTGGCATGAAACAAATCCCCGGGGCCTAGTGGCTTCGATCGGCCTAATCAAAATAGGCCGATCTGCCCCCAAGGGGGGGCAGAAATGGCCTAAAATAAATTTGCCCCCCAGACGAACGACCCTTGCCTAAGGGGTTGCTCCCCTTGCGTGAAATTGATGCAAATAAAAAAAAAAATCCCTGGTGTCTAGTGGTTTCTGCCCCTCTTGTGGACAGATTGGCGTAATAAAAATAGGCCAATCTGCCCCCAACGGGGGCAGAAATGGCCTAAAGACAATTTGCCCCCAGGCGAGCTACCCTTGCTTAAGGGTCGCTCCCCTCATACAAAAAAAAAGAAAAATTAACACTGGTGTCTAGGGGTTTCTGCCCCCCAGGAGGCAGATCAGCCTAATTACAATAGGCCGATCTGCCCATAAGAAGGGAAGAAATAGCCTAAAACAAATTTGCCCCCCCCAAGGGAGTGACCCTTACCTAAAGGGTAGCTCCCCTCATGTGAAACTGCCATAAAAAAAATATCCCTGGAGTCTAGTGGTTTCTGTCCCCCTTGGGGGCAGATTGGTCTAATAAAAATAAGCTGATCTGCCCCCAAGGGGGGCAGAAGTGACCTAAAAACAATTCCCCCCCCCCAGGGGAGCGATTCTTTCATAATGTGTCACTCCCCTGCGTAAAACATGAAATAAAATAAAAAATCCCTGGTGTCCAGGGGTTTAGGCAGATTGGGCTAATTATAATAGGCCGATCTGCCCCAGGGGGAGGCAGAAAAGGCCTAAAAATAATTTGCCCCCTGGGGAGCAGCCCTTGCCCAAGGGGCCACTCCCCTTATACATAAACTAAAAGTTATAGTGGGCATTTCTGCTGCCCAATTGCATCTCGAGCGGGCAGCAGAAATGCAGAGAGAGACATGAAAGGAGAGGAAAGGCCTTTCCTCTCCTTTCATATGTGTCTCTCGCCCCCCCATGTGATCGGAGTTTTGCATTTCTCTTCGGAGGCGGCAGCCACCACGGGGGGTTTAAGGGGGTGGAAGGGGAAGTGATTCCCCTTCCATCCCTGCCCAGGGGAGTGCTTCCCCAGAGGGTTAGTAGCTGGATGTAACGGTTACGTCCTCAGCACCCGAGCAGTGCAAACGACGACGTAACCGTTTCGTCCAGGGTACCCGAGGGGTTAAACAACATCATAAGTTTATTACATTGTACAATGAGGTGTGATGCCCCAACATAGAGCCAAGAGTGTGTCACCCCAAGTGCTTCTCTGAGCTCATATTTATACTCTTTTTGCAGGTTACATTAGGAGGGCAGGAATGTGCAAGAAGACAGTTTAGACCCTAAATCAAATATATCTTAGAAACAATAGTAACAGAGAGATGGGCTCTGGCCTTTTTCCCCTGACCCTTAAGAAACCCGGAGCTGCTATTCCTCTTATCTGATGCAAACCACATTCCAAGCAGTTCTACACCTGCCGAACCTATCAGTCTCACAGGGCCCGAGGCAATCAGAGAAAGGTAGAAGCATGTGTATGTTCATCTGCATGTAGTCAAGGGTTCAATAAATCACAGTACCAAACGTTCAGTCAAGAGTTCAACAGTATCACTGTAACAGGGTTCAACAGTTCATTTCACAGGAGTTTGACATTTTGTTAAATTCTTCCCTCTCAATTACCCCTTTCAGTCAAAGGAGCCTGTGCTCCTGATGGCTCACACCTATACATTTACTGACATTAGTCCATTGATTTCTTGTTTTTCATGATATTTGTCCTCCTGCATCATCTGATACATGCAAGCAATCTCGTGCTCCAATGGTGACAATACCATGGCTGATGATGGAGTGAATAGGCCTTGTCGGCAGAGCTGCTCTGTCAAAGAGCAACAAGATTGCAATAGGCACAGTCCAAGGGTGATGGCTATAACAATGCTTATAATTGCTACTACCACATTGTTTATCCATCATGTGGGGAGTCAGGATGACAACTATGAAAAATCTATGCCCTCAAGGTTTCCCTGGCCCCCTTTGTGAATACTTACACGGCTCCATTTATTGATGTTGGTCTACACGTTTCCAGATCTGTTGATATAGTAACAAGAACTTTCATTGTGATGTTAATAAATCAAGCGCCAATCTGTTCCGCACCATCATGTCGGCGACAGAGTTAACGTCCACTTGCAATCCTTAAATAGCATCCCTTGTGGATTTGAAGGCAATGGCCAACTCTGCAGAGATGTTAACAAAAGCTTGATCCAGGTCATGTATCCTAAATCCAGGGACATACACACAAAATGAGAACTCAAGGAGTTTGGACACATTATGTGGAGGGGTAGTGCTTGAACTTGGAGCTTCAATCAAGGGATCATATATGGGGCCCTCAGGGGCCACAGCACAGTATCTCCATCTATAGTCAGCTTCCAATAATGGACTGTGTAGTTTAGGCTTTGTGACCCGGTCATAAGGGTCCAGCTTCTACTCTGTAACTTTTTCCCCTTTACCTCCCAGTTCCTGTGACTACATCAAACTCCAGCAGGTTAAGGCACTCATCCTCCTTTAAGTTACCCAGATGCTGGGCCTCTGGGTTGCATCCCAGTGATTGATGTCAAAAGCACAAAGGGAACCTGTCTTGGGTAGAGGGGGACAAATCATACTTGGGCCTGGACATTAAATTTCAAGGTGCAATGGGGCTGCTACCCCTCTAACCCTGCAGCACACATCCAGGTAATGTCTGGTACATGGCACACATCTTCTTCTTGATAATCTCCCATCTGCACAGGTGTGGCATATAGCCCTATAGGGTCCCCAGGATGCCTGGACAGTTGCAGACAGATCCAATAGTTCTTAAAACTCAAAGTTTTGGCAAGCTGCTCATGAACCTTGATCAAGAGGTGCAATGCTGACTTGTGCAGCAAGGGGGTAGCGCAGCTATCCATTACATCTATCAGAGCAACCCATTCTTGCCATCTCATCTTTGAATATAATTTTGTATGTCATATCAGTAAATGTGAATAGTCAAAAAGTAAAACACATTTTATAAGTCTTGGCATTGCAAGTTGTATTGAATGTTCAGTCTTTACTACTCTGGGAACCAGTGGTGCAGTTTCCGAAGTAATTCGCTGTCATTCACTTTTCATCCTGGTCCGTGTACTTCTCTTCCTGGTCTGTCTACTTATCATCCTTGTCCGTAGTCGTCTGTTTTTGGGGCGGTTTCCCAGCCCTGCCCTGCAGTGTGCCCCTCAGTCTAGTATTCGGCAGGTGCAGACCAACATCCCTCTTCGAGATTTCATTGTCTAGACTTTACTCAGCATCTGCCGGCACTGGACTCATCTTAACATGCATCAGATGAATCCAGGTTGGGCGTGCATCCACTTTGACAGCAGTGTGGGAGGTAAGTAGAACCTGGCAGGGTGCACTCGGCCTTGGCTTGAGGCAGTCTTTCTGTCTGAACTCCCTCACACAGATCAAGTCCCACAGCTGCAGACCATGGGCAAGGGCTTCAAGAGGGAGAGTCTGAGCACTTTTAACAAGATCATGATATTTGGTCAGAGCCCTTTGCATCCTTCTGCAATACTGCACCACGTCCTCCTCCCATGAGAGAAACATATGGAAGTCTAAAGTGCTCCAGGTGTGGAAATGGCCTTCCAAAAAGTATTTCATAGGGAGTTAATCAATGCTTCTTACAGGGGCTGAGTCTAATGTTAATAAGGACCACAGGGAGAGCTTCTGGCAATTTGAGTCCTGTCTCTTGATATATTTTGGCCAGCTTATTCTTGATTTGCTCATTCATCTTCTCAAATGCCACCGAGGGCTGGAAGTTATAAGGGGTGTGCAGACTCTGAGAAATCCCTAGACACTTAAGAATATATTTAAACATTTGAGCTATGATATGGGGTCCATTATGAGAGTCTATAGATTCTGCTACCCCAAAACGGGGAATGACATCTAACATGAGCGAGCTTTTTTGCCGTAGTTACTGCATTAGCTTCCCTGCATGGGAAGGCCTCCAGCCACCCCGACATTTTTAATCCACCATTAATAACATATGTTCGTAGCCTTGTGAGGATAGTAGGTCCATTAATTCAATCTGAAGATGCTGCATTGGCCATTCTGCCCACAGCCTTGCACCCTTCCCTTGCTGCCCGAGTGCTCATCCTCGGTTATTCCCTCGACATGTGATGCAGTTGCGGGTCACTTCCTTCACTATCTGGTGTACCCCAGGGGCATACCAATCTTTCAGTATTTCATTTGCAATTCCCTCCTTGAAAATATGTGACATTAAATAAAACGCATGAACCAGCTGTCGTTTAAATACAGTTGCAATGGCTGGCCTGCGTCATGAGAAACATAGAACTACAAAGCGGAATCTAGGGTGCAGCCCTGAATGTAGTCCAAAATGCTATTATTTCAGTAGTGGCCTTCTGTTGCATTTCAAGCAGGTCAGAGATAGAAGAAGACATGGGTTCATGCAAAGTACCTAAATAGGGGAAAGTGGCAGCAGTCCCCTACAACACATCATGGCATGCAGCCGCATCTGCTCTGGGATTACTAAGGGCTGCATCTGACTGATCTCTAATATGGGAATGACAGTGGACAACTGCAATTTCTGTGGGGAGGGGAATAGCATCAAGCAGAGCTTTAATAAGCACAGCATGAGAAATAGTTCACCCAGAGGACATGAGAAACCCTCACATCTTCCATAGCTGACCAGTAGCATGACAGACATTAAAAGCATACAGTGATTCAGTGTAAATAGTTGCCCGAGTTGCTGCAGACACTTCACATTCTCTAGTGAGAGCAATCAGTTCTGCAACTTGGGAACTGCAGGCTTGCGGGAGGGCAGCAGCCTCTAGTGTAGCGGATTGTGAACACCCTGTGTAGCCAATGCATAGTGCACCAAAATCGTCCTGCAAAACAGAACCAATAGTGTAGAGAATAGAGTCTGCATTGGGCAGTAGTGTGTCAGTAAGGTCTGGAAGCGGAGTGGTAGTGATGGTCATGACTTGGGTGCAGTCATGAGGCTCTCCACCCTTCGCAGTAGGTAGAAGAGTGGCAGGACTGAGAGTGGTGCACCTAACTATGGTGAGGTTTGTTCTCCAAGAAAGGTCTGTTCATTGTGAGTTTGGCGCTGGCTTGAGAGATGCTGGGTATTAGAGCGGAGAAGCAGTGCTGCAACCTCATGTGGTACTGCCACAGTTAATGGATGTCCCAGGACAATATCAGCCATGTGCTCCACAAGTGTGGCTGCTGAAGCGATCACAAGACGGCACAGTGGCATGCCCCAGGCCACAGGGACCATAGGGGCAGAAAAGTAGCCCACTGGTCTTTGTCCGAAAAGGGCTGTGTAAGGACACAAGAGGCCACTTTCTTGCATTCATGCTTGTACAGGGTGAATGTTTTTTTGTAATCAGGGTGACCCGGAGCAGGGGCAGAGGCCAGGTCTTGCTTGAGAGCAGTAAGCACCTCCTTCTCAGAAGGGGTCTATTGTAGTGGGTCTGGGGAGATGTCAGCGTTCAGTGCAAATAGTGGTTTAGCAATCAGAGTGAAATTTGGGATCCACAACCAGCAATATCCAGCAGAACCTAGAAACTGGTGCACTTGCCACTTGCTGAAAGGCTTGGGAATGGAGAGCACTGCTTGCACGCGGTCATGGAGGTGGATGCATAGGAGATGACATGACCTACATATGTGACCTGGGGAAGGAAAAACTGAAGCTTGGAGAGTGACGCTTTATGGCCCCGCTCAGCAAACTCAGTAAGTGAGGCAAGAGTATCAGAATGACAGACTTCCGCAGAGACACTGGACAACAAAAGAACATCCATGTACTGTGTCAAGATGGAGCCCCCTAGGGGCTCAAGATCCTGCAAATCTTATTTCAATATCTGGGAAAAGATTGTTGGACTCTCACAATACCCGATGGGGAGTCTTGTCCAAGATAGCTGACTGCTTTCAAAGCTGAACGCAAATAAGAACTGAGAATCAGGGTGTATTGGGATGGAGAAGAACGCACATCAAAGGTCCACCTCAGTAAAGTGGGTAGCATTTGCAGGAAAACTGGTAAGAATAATAGCTGGATTGGGAACTACTGGAGCGCAGGGGATGACAAATTTGAACACTGCTTGAAGGTCCAGAACAAAACAGTACTGAGGAGTACTGTCTGGTAAGGCTTTTGGCTTCTTTATGAGGAGTATAAGAGTGTTACATGGTGAGCTACAAGGAACCAAAATGCCCTGTTGCAGGAGAGACTCAATAATAGGGAGTATGCCCTTAATGGCTTCTTTGGAGAGAGGGTCCTGTAGTTTGCAAGGGAATGGGTGATCAGTATGGTAGGTAATCTCAACAGGATGGACAGACTTCAGTAATCAAGCTTCATTTGGTTGGGTAGACCATAAATAAACAGGTACACCCTTCAAATTAGAAAGTATGCTGGGGCCATTATCTTCAAATGAGGTGGCCATCAGCATGGCGCAGAGGCTGTGAACCTTTTCACTGGGGAGGGAAAGGTATATTATTATAAATTGTGGTTCTCAATTTACAGAGTAGAAACATCTGTGTGTCTTTGAAGGGGCCAAAGGAGACAGAAAGACTTTTAGATAGTGGGAGACGTATGGGGGCACCAGTGAAGCACTGAACAATGTTGTTAATATATGAAGGTGGTATTTGCCCTTTCCCAAAGAGCTCAATGATGCCCCAGTGTTGACCAGCATTTCATAGGGAAGTCCATCAATAGAGACAGTAACCTGGGCCTCCATGGGGTCCAACACATAACAGGGCATCATGGTGCTAGGCACCTGAGGGGACAGGGAAGACCTTCAGGAGCTATGGGGATACATGGCATTGGAATTTCCAGAATGGTCCCTCTGGGGCTGGTCTAGCTAGGGCTAGTTCAGCTGGGGCTGGAGTGCATCAGATCTATTGTCCCTATTTCTTTTCTTGGGGCAGGACAGCACCCAGTGTCCCTTCCCAAGGCAATACCTACACTCTTCATCTGGGCGGGGTCCCCACTGTCAAGGACCACCTGGTCTTCATCTTCCCATTGGGCCCCACTGTCTGCGCTTCATCCCTAGCCCCTGTACTGTGGCTTTCAGGTTTTTAAGCTGAAGAAGTGCAAGGACCTTACCCTTCCTATCCTCCTCCTTCAACTTATCTCTCTGCTTTCTCTGCCACAGATGAGTTGCTATGGCAATGAGCTGTGGGAGCCCCATACCCTGCCATTCCATGCTATGTTCCTCAATGTACCCTCTAATGTAGGGTAGTGGATTTCTGACATAGACTGCAACCACTAAGGGGGCAAAGTACACAGAGTCTGGATTTACTCCGCTGTGTGCTCAAAGGGTATCCAGTACTCTAGAAGCAAAATCAGCCTGGTGTTCATTTAACCCCTGCATTCATGATTCCACTCTAGTCCAATTTACTTGTGGCTTTCCCACCTCTTACATTGCCTGAATTAGGGCCCGCCTAGCATTTATTAAGATGACCAACTGGTCACTGTCTGTTGCTTGTATGTCCTATGGGGCCCTGTGCATGCCACAACTGTGCAGTATTATCAGTGTGGTGAGTCTTAACTGTTTGGGCAACCACTGCTCTCTTCTCAGCTGGAGTAAAGAAAGTGTGTAACATTATTTCAACAGCTGCCCAATTTAGGTTGTGCGTGTTGCAAATTGTCTGAAATCACCTGATGAAATCACAGGAGTCCTCCCGAAATTTGGGAAACATCTGCTGCCAGTGGATGAGGTCAGAGGTGGTCTAAGGAACATGAAGTAGCATGGTGCCCCCCTCAGAAGCCAGTGGATATGCTCTAAGGGGTGCAAGTTTTACTGACTTGACCCCACTTTCCAATGAGCCTTTCTCTTTTACTGGCAATTTTCTATCCCTCAAAGCCATTCCCTCATCTCCTGTATCCAGGGTATCTTCATCTTCCCTCTCCTCATTTCCCTCATAATATACCTGATCTTCCTCCACTGAGGTGCTGAGGGGGTTGCTGGTGGAACATTCAATTGGCCCCCTATTGCCTGTGCCTGAATTTGGGGAGGATTGGGCTGAATTCTCGTGTTGGAGTTCAGTACGTCCTCATTGTATGGGAGTGGTCTTGTTTCCCTCTCTTTAACAGAGGCCTGCAGGGCAACTGGTGAAGGTGAGCTGCAACTTTGTTTCAAGCTTTTTGTTTGTGTTCTGTAAGCTAGCAATAACAGATTGATCATGTCTGTATTAAGCCTGATTGTACCACAAATAAAAAGTAGTTAATTTGCCCTGGATGCAATACTTCTAGAAATCCCCGCAAATATCTCAACTTATCAAGGTCAAAAGTGCCTTCATCAGGAAAGGTAACCCCAGCTTATCCACATTATAACCATTCCAAACATTACACAAAGATATCCACTTTTTCTGTAACAAAAATTCAGAAAAATGCTCACACACATACGCCACTGGACTGTTGCCAGTGGGACAAGAAAACTTCCGCCCCATGATTTCACCCTCTGTTCTGCCCTTCTTTCACACCACCCACTTTTCACTCCCCAGTGCACAGAAGGCAGTCACTCAGATAGTAGGCACTACGGGTGTCAAATCACAAAAGGGATCGCCATCCTTGCTGCCAAAAAGAAGGGGAAGGGAAAAAATTAGCAAGGAGCCAATGTCACAGACCAGATGCAAAGAAAGGCATTAGCATATAAGTGAAGTCAGACACACGGAGACCCTTGCTTTCAACTACAGCACCTTGACACTGCAATTGGTGCAGCTGTCAACTGTGTACCTAGAGTCAAGAGATCATGCATTCAGGAGAGAACACATGAACACAGAGAGTCACACGCAGCCAGCACTCAGAAGAGGAAAAAGCACTCACATAAGCAATCACATGCAGCACTAGTTTCCCGCCCTTCCCAGGTCCAGACAATCTCGAAAGGGGACAGGCAACAGGGGGCAACCCTGTGCCTTTGACCTGAAAAGGGCTCAAGTGGATCCCTTGTACCAGGGAATGACCCTACTATCTTGGCTCTCTTAATTAAACCCCGGTCCACATACACCTTGCCTGGACACTTCTGGGCTGCTGATTACCGCTGTCCACAGTGGTCGGCGGGCAGGAAGAGATCCCGCACAAACTGCAGACTTGTCAGCTTTTGTCTGTTCCTGTCACGGCAGCCCCGCAGACAGTGCACCAGGCAATCCCAATTTCTGACAACAGAAAATTTACTCCAAACTGACCCTGAGTATAACCACAGTCTCGTCGGTTCTACACAGGCGTGAGCCAATCAACCACAGGCAAAGTGTCTGTTTAAAAGTGTCATAAGTTTATTACATTGTACAATGCGGTGTGAAGCCCCAACATAAAGCTGAGAGATTGTCACCCGAGTACTTCTCTGAGCTCATATTTATACTCTTTTTACAGGTTACATATGGTGAGCAAGAATGTGCAAGAAGACAGTTTAGACCATAAATCAAACATATCTTAGAAACTCCTTTTTCATTTGACCCTTAGGAAACCCCGGAGCTGCTATTCATCTTATCTGATGCAAACCACATTTCAAACAGTATTACACCTGCTGAACTCGTCGGACTCACAGGGCTGGAGGCAGGCAAAGAAAGGCAGAATCAGGTGTGTGTTCATCTGCAGGTAGTCAGGGGTTCAATAGGTCACTGAACCAAAAGGTTTAAATCTTTTTCGTTTTTTAAGCAGAGCTTTGTTAAAAAATTGAACCCCAGTGCTTTATTAAGCAAAATGGCCTGCAAACAGTAATTGATGCTTTTATTTTAAAGAAACATAAAATGACGACAGGAAATACCAGTGGTGTTTATTCACAGCATTCTTATTTCGAACCCATGGCCAAAGGACCCTGAGCTAAGGGTATAAGTCTTAACTATTCATATTAATGAGTTTTGTCAATAAATGTTTGATACAAATGAATCTAATACATATTTAGTGTGTGCACTTTAGTGATTTGAATCCAAAGCCAACTCACTATCCTTTGAAAGTTTATAATTGCAATATCCTTTTACTTTAATTTGGTTAAAATCACAACCATGATCCATGCTTTGACTGTTCCTGTTACATGTGCTAGGCCCATGCACACAAGTGGGGTTCAATTTTTATCAGGGAAGGGTTGGAGATAAGAACTGTGTGTGTCTGTACAGATTATAAAGTCTCAGTCACGAAATGTGAGCATAACACATAAATATAAGCAATGGTTAGACTTTGGAGGGCATTGTGGGTAAAAAGACATTGTGGAATCAACAGAAGGCACCCCACTCCTCCAGGTGTCCAGTTAAAAAAATATCTGAGTTAGCATACTTCCCTAGATAGCAGCTGAGCCCCATTACCAAAAAAGATAAATATTTGATAGAAAATGCTGATGTCTCCATATTGCATTTTTTAGTCGTATATGCTTGAAGTGGTATGTGTCGCAGTCAATCCACACGAATGGGGTAGCGTTTTTATCCACAAAGTATGGGATTGCTGAGTGGTAGGAACTTTGTGGATCCCCACAAATCTCTGAAATTTCTTTCAGAGAAAATTGAGTGAATTACATAATTTAGGAAAAGTATAAGGTTTAAAAGTTATCATGGATGAGACACTGTTGTAGAAGCCACACAGGCCACAACATCCTGGACTTCCCTTTGTGTCTAGTTTCCCAAAAGGTCTGGATTTAGTAGATTTTCTTGTGTAGCAATTGAGCATGGCCCCAAATATTACAGCTACCCCCATTGCCAAAACAGGTAATTTCTTGCTTTTGGGGGACTTTTGTGTTGTGGGTGCCAGGCAAAACCACACAGGTGGAGGTAGGGTTTGTATCTGGAGAATTGTGGGACCAATGGGTTGTCTGATGTTTGTGGATCTCCACAGAATCAAGACATATCTGTGACAGAAATGTGAGGAAAATGCATGATTGTAGACACAATTTGAGGCCTGTTGGACATTCTAGTTAAGAAAATATTGTGGGATATGCAAGTCACACCACCCTGGACTTCTGTTGCTGTCTAATTTTCGGAAATGTCTGTGTTAGTAGGTTTCCCTGGGTAGCACTCAAGCTCGAGCATAAAAAGTGCAGACACCCAGCATGGCAAAAAAAGAGGAAATTTGGATTAACACCTACTCTGTTGGTATTGGCAGGAAGAGCTCTGAGTGGGAAAAATCAAGTTTCACAACCATCCTTTAGTCAGGCAGATATGTTTCACGCTTTTGCCTAGTTATGTCAGCCTACAAGCTCTAATCAACTAAGCCCTCATGAAGGTGGTTGGATACCTTTACTGCAAGGTCTGCTGAAGTCATAACTTTTCAAACTTTATGCAGCAGCTCCTCCTGGCCACTTCCAAGGACCCCAGGGCTTCAAAAACAGCACTCAGGCGACTGAACTCACTCCAGCAGAGGCTACCAGAAGGATGCAGTCCAGGTCAAGTTGCTACTGATTAGATGGGCACTTCAGTTAAAACTCCCTGTGCAGCTTGTTCTGCCCCTGTAGCCACATAGAAAGTCAGCCAAATGCCCCTTAGAGTTTGTTAGAAATGTGGTCTCTAGTTTGCAGTGGTTTGTACCCTGTCCAAGTAGGGCCCCTCACTCGAGCCAGGGTAAGGAAGTCACACAGCTATGATAATCCCTGTTCACCCCCTTGGTGGCTTACCACAAGCAGTCAGGCTTATCTCAGAGGCAATGTGTAAAATATTTGTACACATACACACACACACTAACACAGTGAAAACACTACAAAAGGACTACACACCAGGTTAGAAAAATACCCAATAGTTATCTGAATAAAACCAGACCAAAACAAGTGAACATATCACTTTTTAAAGGTTTCAAAAAGTCTTAATCAATAGGAGTCAATGGTAGTATCTTTTCAGCACAAAGAACCTGTGATGCGTCAAAAAAAGACGACGAGGGCTGCAGGGTAGTTGAGGCAGCAAAAAGATAAGTGATGAATTGGATCCTTACTGCGTGGGGACGTGACGCGTCGATTATTTTCTTGCAGAAGCGGTGATGTGTCAGTTCCTTACTGGCAGGTGACGTGATACGTCAATGCTTTCCTCAAGGAAAGGTGATGTGTCAATTTTCAGGTACACAGCCTCGATCCCTTACTGCAGTGCGATGTTGATGAGAAATTGACACCCCAGAGACGATGTGTGGAAAATGCAGACGTTCTGGGTTCATAAAGTCACAGGGAAACAGGTGCTGTGTCAATTCCCCAGCAGTGATACAGGCGCTGCATCGGTTCTCCAGCTGCTGGACAAGCATGTCCTCGTTTTTTCTGCTGCAACATGTTGGTTCATGGATTTTCTCCTTCAGGTCACCAGCTTACACTTCCTAGGGCCCAGGGTCTGGCGCTGACACACCTTGGCAAGTCAGGACTCTCAGCAGAAGAGGCCAGGCACTGGCAGATGAAGTTTTTGATGTCCCCGAGACTTCTTAACAGGAGGCAAGCTCATTTCAAGCCATTGGTGAAAATTGGAAAGCAGGATGTAAAAAGCAGAGTCCAGTCCTGTGATTCCCAGGACAGAAGTAGCAAGCAGCAAGCCAGCCCAACAAAGTAATAGGCAAAGTGCCAGTCCCTCCCACGTCATCTAGCTCTTCTTCCAGGCCGAATGTCCTCACTCCAGAAGTGTTCTAACTATGTGCAGTCAGAGGTTCAATACTTATATCCATTTCTGTCTTTAAAGTAGGCAAACTTCAAAGAGAAGTATTTTGTAGAGCACAAGACCCTGCCTTTCCTGCTCTGGCCACAGACACACTCCAGGGTAGGAGACTTCTTTGTATAAGGACAGGCATAGTCCTATCCAGGTGCAAGTGTCATCTTCTCCCACCACTCTAGCTCAGGAAGATCTATCAGTATATGCAGGGCACACTTCAGCTCCCTTTGTGTGACTGTCCAGAGTAAATTCACAAACAGCCCAACTGTCATCCTGACCCATACGTGTATTGCACAGACAGGAAGAGGGACAGAATGGTTAAGCAAGAAAATGCCCACTTTCCAAAAGTGGCATTCTCAAAGTTACAATTTAAAAAAAAGAACTTCACCAAAAGATGTATTTTTAAACTGTCCACTAAAACAAATCCAAAATGCAACAGCTTTCTGCTCTTGGAAGCTGCTGCTGTACCAGCCAGAGGTGTGTTTAGGGAAATGAGAGGTCTCCTCCATTTTAATTACAACTAACTGGTTTTGTGTCACATACCTCAAACCAGGGAGTTCCCCTCAAAAGGCTGAAACGATTATCTCTACTCCAGGAGCAGTTTTCACACCCCCTCATGGAGAAGCACTGGCAGGGGCCAGTTCCTGGTAGGGAAATGTTAATTACCTACTGGCAGTCCAGGCAATCAAAATATAACTTTGTAAAAGTCACTTTTAATAAATCATTATTGATAATCCAGGTTCACACATTAATTGAGTCTTTAACAAACATTCAAAACAGTGCTTGAATTATTCTGGTAGCTTATCCTAAACTAAAGAGAGCAGAGATATGATTTTATTCTGAACTCTAGTTTCTCTGATAGGACAGCCACTGCCATTTCACAGTGAACATTTTTTAGGGGGGCTAGTCACTGTAGGAACAGAACAACATTAAATATGTGCATGTGCCACCTTTCAAATAATAAGCATCTTAACTTGCAGCATCTATAGCGTACATTGGGGTGACTTATTTAACATTTAAAAGTTTTCTTCTGTCATAAATTGATATTTTAAAAGGTTCCCTTCAGTGGTGACCGCTGCAAATCTCAAGGGGGGAGAATGGGGATGGGGGAAATAAATAATTTTTAAAAAAGTACCCATTCCAGATGCCGCTGCCGCACTCCTATTCTCTTTTCTTCCGATATCCCAGCGTTCCATGGGTCACCAGCACAGGCTCCCCAGCAATCCTGGTCCTGCCTTCATGCTAAACCTAGCATGAGAGCAGCACCAGGATTGGTCTGAGCTGCTTGGTCTGCCCCTCAGACGGCGCACTGAAGCCTCTGCAGTTTCTCCAACCCAGCTTTATAACACAGCCAGGTTGGAGAAACCTAATTGCACATGTGTGTTTGGCCTGCGATAGCCAGCCAAACCCACATGCACATTTAGTGCACAGACTCCACTTCCCCCCTCCCGTGGCCCAATCCCACTCTTCCCTGCACATGCAGCCGACTGACCCAGCAGCTGTTAAATAAAACGATAATGAAATATCGTTTAGTTTTACATCTGTTGGCTCTTAGCCAGGGAGGCGATGCTCCTCTGTCATTGCGAAGGAGCCGCCCCCTTATTTCCTTGCAGGTTTGAAAGCTGTAGGAGTCAAGCCACACATTTCGGCCTGACAGCATGTTTTTCCTTTTCAAGCAGATGGATGGACAAATATGTGCAGCAGTCCTCATCTGAGATTTAAGTTTCCATGCTTCTGGTTTCTTTCCTGCACCATATATCATGGCCCTACTGAAAAGTTCACATTACCATGTTTTAAGGGTCGGAGCACATATATTATGGACTGGGGAAAAAGTGCAACATTGTGTAGAGGTTAAAAAAACTAGCATTATCAGCATCAATACAAAAAATGGGGATGAGCACAAAAAAGTGTCACTTTCTCACAGTTTCACGCTCAATTTACAAACGAAGTTAACACCAGGAAGGCCACTAACTGTGCAAATATAAATGTGTAAATTCGATGTGAAGGGCACTCACAAACCATCATTACTGAGGTGCAGCGAGTGTTTTTGTTTTCTGGAATAATGCTTTTGCAGACAAAAAAGAAAGACTGAACACGCATGACAGCATTGGATCCTTATTTATCAAACAGAGAAACCTTGTACTGTAGATTTATGTGTAAGTATATGTGTGTATGTTTGTGTGAGTCTGAGAGGGAAAGAAAGAGAAAGAGAAAGAAAAAGAAATAGCAAGAGAAAGTGAAAAAAAGAGATAAAAAACTGCATACATTCTGCAAAATCTTTCTTGTGCTATGAAAGTTTGCTGTTGCTCCTCATCCTGTATCAGTCTTGGATATCAGTGAGGTTTTTTAATACCTTTGCAATATACAAATATTTACACTATTGCCATTAATAATAGTGGAGCAAGGAGTACAAGGGGAGACGTCAGGATGCAACTGGGAGAGTGTAAGACACAATGCAGATTGTAGGGAGATAGGGAGAGTGTAGTGTGTTACAAGAAAGTGTAGGGTGAAAAGTGGAGACAGGGAGCATGGGTCTACAGATGTTTGAAGTAGGTGCACAGGGTGAAAAGTGTTGTTTTGAATGCAAGAGGAATGTGCCAGTTGTGATAAGAGTATGCACTGTGTATTCACAGCATTCATCTGATCGAGGGGCATTTACATCTCTTGAAACCAAGTATGCAAATTCCTCTCTCTTGAGAAACGTTTGCTGAAGAACTTTGGCCCATATTAATACTTTTTTAGCACCGCATTTGCGCCGCTTTGTGACGCAAATGCGGCGCAAACAAACAAAATACAATTGTATTTTGTAAGTTTGCGTCGATTTTGCTTCAAAAGAAGACGCAAATGCGGCGCTAAAAAAACTATAAATATGGGCCTTTATCTTCAAGGAGTTGAAAAGAAACAACTCATCACAATGATCTGAGATGCAAGCATCTTCCAAAAGATGCTTTTCTTCACTTTATTTTATTTTAAAGTGCTATAATCAACCCACTGAAACGAACAGGGAACATGTTTCTTAGCAAGCCAAATATCAATTACACATGGACCAGTCAAAGAACACCCTGAGCTGCCTGTTTTTTTCTGTTCACACTGAAAACAATGAAAGGAATATATAATTAGGAAAATTTTAAACTGCTACAGACTTTGATGATATTTTCTATTAAAATATGATTACAGTGCCCTCATCCCTCAACCTTCTGAATGGTTAAATTACTTGGGCCCTCATTACGAGGCTGGCAGTCATCCGACCGCCATCCTTGCTGTGGCGGTTTTACCGCTGTGGACCCGACGGTAAAGACCACTGTACTACAAGTTGTGGGGTTTGGTAAAAGCCAAACCTCCAACACGCCACTTGGCCCACCGGTGCCATCGCACCGACGCGGCCAGCAGTGAGCACCTCCAGCCTGGCTCCACACCACCAGGCTTTCCGCAGCAGTCACCCCATCACAAAAACCCTGGCGGTAACGCACCCGGCAACAGGAGTCTCCAATCCTGTTGCTGGCACCCACACGTCCACACACATGCACACATTCACCCACACACATTCAAACTCTTACAAACATGCACCCCACTCACCCACACACTCGCTACATGCACCCCCATTCACTCGGAGACACAAACTCAAACATTCACACTGAAACACGCATTCACACACTTACACGCACTCAGGCACAGCCATGCAAATGCACACACGCACACGAACGCCCATATTCACGGGCACACATGCAAACAAACATTCATATTCAATCTCATACACGCACGCATTCACAACCCCCTCCACTCTCTGCATACTCACACTCATGTACTCACACACAGCCACCACACCCACCCCACAGCATTCAGACTACCACACACGCACTCACACACACGGACCCCACTCACATCCCCACCCTTTTTTTTGCAGACAATCCCTTACCTTCTACATCGAGGAGGTCGTCCAGGAGGGGATGGGTCCTGGCAGTTTTGCACCGCCAGAATCACCAAGCCAGCAAGACTCTGCCAAGCTGTATAATGGCTAGTAGTGCGGCATGCAGAGTCTTGCTGTAGTGGTGGTGCTGGCGATGCAACCGCCTCTTCGGAGTCGGACTTCTGCCCATAAATGGGCGGAAGTCCTCCAATGACTCCTAATATTTCAGTCAGCAGACAGGCATCACTGGCGGTTTGTTGGCTGCAGAGGCTTCACCAGTTTTACAAAAAGATGGCCAAAACCACAATAAGGGCTTTGGTGTCCTGATTTCATCTCTTAGCTTTCTGACAGGAGGGTGAAAGGACCAAAAACATTGGGGGAAAAAAAGAACTTGCCTAGTATCGTCTGCCCATTATTACAATGAGGACTTCATAACTATATTTTAGCTGTGAGCATGGAATCCAGAGATTTATACACACATTAGGGAAAGATGGGTGGGCACATATGAGAAAAGAGTAGCTGCAAATGACTAAAGTGTATGATTGTGCAAAGGCTGGGTCAGGGTATGATCAGTAGTGATGAAGGCATTGGGCTGTATTCCTAGGAGTGGAGCTGAAACCCTTTACATAGCATCTATGTATGAGGCTCATCGAATAATGTAGTAGAAATGTTGAAGTTTCAACAGTTATAGTTGTAGGACATCTGGCATGATTGTAGGACGAATTGTCGTCCATTTATCTTCAATGCTATTTTCTGTTTGAATTGCTTGGATTTTTTTATATTTCTCTAGTAAAATTATATAAATTAACCCCATGCCCATTCCCAATTCACCTCTGTGTTCGTTTTGTGTGCAGCGAATTTTTTTACTTGTGCAATATCCTTCTTTCTGTTTGTTTATGTCACAAATTCCAATAACGAAATATTTTCATAAGAGAAAAAAATCTTAATCTGATTGGACAAAGAGAAGAAACAATGAACTAGAACCGACTCCAATGAACAGCTAGAATCAAAGCAGCAAGGCCCTACTCTGAAGAAATCCAGAATCCTGGATAAGAAACTCTCAAGGGTAGAATGTTAACTAGAAAATTGATATGGAGATGCAGCACACCAAGTTGCAGTATACATCTGTCCCCAATTCAAACAACCATCAACAAAGATTCCAAAAGGATGCACTGAAAGGATTAGAAAGAGACACTGCTCTAAGTCACGCAATTTGAAGTTGGAATAATACACTCCGGTAAGAATTTGCAGTCATCATGAACGAAAAATCCAGATGAGCAATAATAGTAGCCTAATATAGCAAAGACAGAGAAGTAGTGTCTATTCTAAAAGGAGCCAAACAGATTCCAGAGAGACAGAGTACAATGCTCACTGGGGCTAGGCACCTTAGAGAAGCATAGTACCAGAAATATGAGTTGAGATTTCATGGAAACGTAAGAGAGACAATGGCTTGCATGTTTGAAGGATCATCATGGAAGATCTGGGGAGGGGTTACCATGAAACTGTGCAGAAGTAAAATAGCTGTCAGGTCAGAGGACCTTATTCAATAAAAAGAGCACATGATCTAAATAAACAAATTAACAGAGGCGTATCACCTCTTGTCCTCTTCCACTGCTAATGTTTAGAATAGTATAGTCAGAAAGCACCGCCCGTAGCAATTTACTGCAATTTGTACCATTGAATATTGAGGATTTAGTCGGACTCTTATTCGGGTATTGTGAAAATAACACGATTACTGCATGCTTTTCTAGGCGGATGGATAATTGAGTTCAGTGATCATCAACCATTATTGGTCTTTTCCAGGCTCTTAATAGGCCGATCCCTTTTCCATTTAGGTTGAATTTGATTGCAAGTGATTCTCACTTCGACATTCTGAAATGGTAAGCTGTCACTTGTATTAAGACTAACACGTATAGCTTGTTCATCTAAACAATTCATAAATTACACAAAGAATTTGTCAATCTAATACAGCAATTCCACCTTTGCAATTACATTTTAGATCGTAAACATTCTATAACTTTCACAGCACCATGATCAAGTACTAAATGCTCTCGTTTGCAAATGATGCAGCATGATTATTTGTGGGGTACTGCAGACATGTTATGATTTCTCTGTTGATTGCCACAACACATTGTTTGGTTCTACGAGGAATTATTGGTAAACAATTCAGGCTTTTCTTCACAGTTCCTAAAAACACAAAATCCCCGTCAGCACCGCTGGTGGATACAAATGTATTCTGTTCAGCATGTACTTCTTGTTAGAGATGAATTGAAAAAGCGAGTCTCTGGCGAATGTCTGCAAGGAGCTGAAAACCAGGATCAATATGTAATTTTGACTGCAGTGGGGTGTGGCGGGAAGGAAAGGTCTAGGTGTCCATAGTGATCACTGCGCTGCTTTCGTGGCAGAGCAGGCAGTCTGTGGAAAGTATTCCCCTACTTTTGAGGCAGTGCAGGTGGTCTTTCGAAAGTATTACGCTGCTTTTGTGGCAGAGCAGGAGGAGTGAAGAAAGGCTCTGAAGACGCCAATTCTATGGCAGGACCAGAGGCACCGATTATGCCTCTCAATCTTTACTACTCAAAACACAGCAGCCAATTTAAAAAACAAAACATACTACATATCCTATGAGGCCTTGAACAATGCCACTTCCTCAACCCACCAATAACGTCAAGGCATAACAAAAAAATAGAGAGGCACCATCTTTCCTGACTTTTTCTTTGGTGCTGCACAGTCAAGATAAGTGCCTCTCCATTTGTATCACTAATTCGGTATTTGCCCTGTATATCTGAGTACTCGTGGTTAGCACATTACTGCTTGTTGACTAACCTGTTTTCCCCTGCCAGGGTACGTCTCCGGCTCCCTGACCCCTTGCGACAGCACGACCGCTCAGCGGTCTGCGTGTCTCTTTTTTTCATTTATGCATGTTGTGCTTTCTCGCCTTGTTGTCTTTTTAATTTTCTTTTGTCTCACTTCAGCCCGTAAGAGTACAACCCCCTCAACTATCTTCCCTTAGTGCGTTCACGCAGCCACAGTACAAGTGCAAAGCCTCCCACCCCCGGGAGCGAGACTGTGTTGTAGAGTCCAGTAAGCGCACATGCTCCTGGGAAGGCTTGCCAGAGCATCTTTATCTCACCCAGCCGCCTTCCAATTTAGACACTGGCCTCTCCTTAGCCTCAAAGAGCAGGGGATCCCTGCAACCTTTAATATCATTTTGGGGCTCATAAAATTGGAATTATTGAAAACAGGTTTATTGTTCCCCTGCTGTAACATTCTTTAATTGCACAATAATTACAATCATTTTTGGGAACTCTAGAGAGAATTTCTAGGACTTCCTGCTGCCAGATTTTTTACTACCGTTGATGTCCTGCCCATTGAGCTGGACAGGGCTGTAATAGTTGGATGCCAGGGTCTTATAACCCCTTCCTCCTCTGTATAACTTAAACACCCTTGCTTCTCTCTGGGGATTTTGATTGAGAGGTTTTTTGACTCTGGTGAACATGTCTGATTATGAGACACATGAGCAGGGCCTTGAGATATATGGCCCAAATGAATATGAGGACTACTATTATGATGATAACATGAGCACGTTATTGGCAAAACTAGTCCAAAAATCCATTGATAAAATTTCCAAAGGTGCTGATGACCTTACAGCTCGCCCACCCGTTCCATCTCCATCTGGAGGTAATTCACTCAGCAAATTCCTCTGTGAGGATTCAACCCCAAACGTAGAGGCTATAGTCAAGACCCAGCCCACGGGGGGCTTCTTCTCCAGCTGATTCAGGGGCTACTGCAGGCATTTTTACAAAGGCATCAATAGGGACTATCGAGCCTCCAACAATCCAACGTCAGTTAACAAATCCTCCTATTTCTCCTCTTCCTCTGGGCGGAAGGTTACGTCATTTTCTGCACAACCAGCCAACAATTTAAACAGATTGTTGAGTGTTAGATATGGGTCTGTCTCACCCCTCTGTTCAAACCTCTCTTCCTCCTCCTCAAATTTTTTCCCAGCAAGCCATCACCCCTTCTTCACCTCACCCACCTGGTGTCTGCAGCAATGTGTTTCTGTTTAAGAAGAAGGGTGGCGGTCAGGGGCTGGTTCTCAACATCAGAGAATTCAACCCTTTTGTTTTTTATCACCATTTCCAGATGGAGGGTATCCATCTTCTAAGGAAGGAGATTGGATGGTTCATCTCGATCTCAAAGATGCATACCTGTCAGTCCCCATATTTCCCCTTCACATCCTGATTTTCACTGGAGAGAGCGGTGGTATGAATACCAGTCCCTTCCATTCGGTCTCTCATAAGCTCCCTGGGTGTTCACCAAACTACTGACACCTGTGGGGAATGGGTGTCTGCATGATTGTCTACCTAGGTGACATGATTATCTTAGTACAAGACTAAATCCTACTGTTAACACATCTGCCGCTTCCCTGCTCCAGGAGTTGGGCTTTGAAATCAATCACAATAAATACTTTATAATTCCATCCCAGCAACTAGAATGTCTTGTTTTTCATATGGATTCTGTCAAAGCCCAATTACTGCTTCCACCGGTGAAAATGAAATCCATAAAATTGGAACTGAGGTCCACTCTCTCCAAACAGATGGTGTCTTTGAGAGCAGTGGCCCAAATTGTGGTTTTGCCAGCTTCTTCGATTCAAGCAGTGTTCCTTGGCCCCCTGCACTACAGTGCTCTTCAATGCCTGAAGAATCACAACCTTTGGGTGACAAATGCAAAAACAACAGTTTATGGACGGAATGTAGACCAAATCAAACATTCACCCCCAGTCACAGACCTGGGTTTAATCCATAATTTTTTTTGCTCACCATGCCATTCCAGTTTGGACCCAGCCATATGCAAATCAGTCTTGACCCTATTCCCCCTGGGAACAGTCTAGCCCGAACTGCCAGGCCAGGTCCTCCCGGGACCAGAAACAAACATCCTGGGACCGGTTTTGGGGTATCATCCCTCTTCAGCCAGGCTAGCTTGAAGCTAGTGGCATAGTGAGCACGGGACCCACGTCTGGGCATACCCTTCCCAATTGGGGTGACAAATGCAAAAACAACAGTTGATGGACGGAATGTAGACCAAATCAAACATTCACCCCCAGTCACAGATCTGGGTTTAATCCATCAGTTTTTTTTGCTCACCATGCCATTCCAGTTTGGACCCAGCCATATGCAAATCAGTCTTGACCCTGTTCCCCATGGGAACAGTCCAGCCCAAACTGCCAGGCCAGGTCCTCCCTGGACCAGAAACAAGCATCCTGGGACCGGTTTCGGGGTATCACCCCTCTTCAGCCAGGCTAGCTTTAATCTGGTGACATAGTGAGCACGGGACCCACGTATGGGCATACCCTTCCCACTTGGGGTGACAAATGCAAAAACAACAGTTGTTGGACGGAATGTAGACCAAATCAAACTTTCTCCCCCAGTCACAGATCTGGGTTTAATCCATCAGTCTTTTTGCTCACCATGCCATTCCAGTTTGGAGCCAGCCATATGCAAATCAGTCTTGACCCTGTTCCCCATGGGAACAGTCCAGCCCGAACTGCCAGGCCAGGTCCTCCCTTGACCAGAAACAAGCATCCTGGGACCGGTTTCGGGGTATCACCCCTCTTCAGCCAGGCTAGCTTGAATCTGGTGTCATAGTGAGCACGGGACCCCCGTCTGGGCATACCCTTCCCACTTGGGGGTGACAAATGCAAAAACAACAGTTGATGGACAGAATGTAGACCAAATCAAACATTCACCCCAAGTCACAGATCTGGGTTTAATCCATCAGTTTTTTTGCTCACCATGCCATTCCAGTTTGGACCCAGCCATATACAAATCAGTCTTGACCCTGTTCCCCATGGGAACAGTCCAGCCCGAACTGCCAGGACAGGTCCTCCCTGGACCAGAAACAAGCATCCTGGGACCTGTTTTGGGGTATCACCCCTCTTCAGCCAGGCTAGCTTGAATCTGGTGGCATAGTGAGCACAGGACCCACGTCTGGGCATACCCTTCCCACTTGGGGTGACAAATACAAAAACAACAGTTGATGGACGGAATGTAGACCAAATCAAACATTCACCCTGAGTCACAGATCTGGGTTTAATCCATCAGTTTTTTTGCTCACTATGCCATTCCAGTTTGGACCCAGCCATATGCAAATCAGTCTTGACCCTGTTCCCCATGGGAACAGTCCAGCCCGAACTGCCAGGCCAGGTCCTCCCTGGACCAGAAACAAGCATCCTGGGACCGGTTTCAGGGTATCACCCCTCTTCAGCCAGGCTAGCTTGAATCTGGTGGCATAGTGAGCACGGACCCACGTCTGGGCATACCCTTCCCACTTGGGGTGACAAATGCAAAAACAACAAAACACAACCTTCAACAGGGTTTCAGTTACGATCACTTGGTTCCATTGTCTTTCTAAACCCAAGGGGAACTTCAGTGGTGGCTTCTTCACAACGACACTTGGAATGGCAAGACCTTTTTTGGAGCAACTCCCAACATTATCATAGAATCAGATGCAGTCTTTGGGGATGGGGAGCAACACAAAGAGATTTTTTCTACCAGTGGGCGACAGTTGTTCGAGGAACTATGACTCCACATAAACTGTTTGGAGCTGCTAGCAGACTCGTTCACCATAAAGTATCTGTCTCCTGTAAAGAGCAATTGCTGCCTCCTCTTGTGGATGGACAATGTGCCCACCACCCGATACATCAATTGATTGGGGGAACACAATCTCGCCTTCTGGTGAACATAGCCAGGGGGTTTGAAATTTTTGCCTTTCTCAGAAGATAACAGTTCTGTTAAAATTCTTTCTGGGGAAGGACAATCCAGTGGTGGACTGTAATTCCAGATTCCTGGTGGATTACAGTGATTGGAATCTCCGTCCCAGTGTCTTCCAGAGGATTATCTCGTCCTTGGTACCATGCCAGGTGGACCTGTTTGCATCGTGCTTAAATGCTTAATTGAACAAATTCTACAGTTGGAGACCTGACCCAACGGCCCTGGCGACGGATGCCTTTCTACAGAATTGAACAGGTCAGGTGAACTATGCGTTCCATCCCCTTGCCATGATTCTGAGGGCCACAGCTCAAGCCAGATGGCAGCTGGCGTCTGGAGGTTCTGATTACTCCGGTGTGGAAGACACAATCGTCGTTCCTGACCATTCTGGAAATGTCTATAGCCCTCCCCATGCTTCTTGAGTCTTCCTGCATCTTCTCTTGGATTCAGTGGGCTCCTCCGATCCTCTTCTTCTCCAAGGCTGGCTAACTGTAATGGCCTGGAAGATTTCAGGAGACATGCTCAAATTAAAGGCATTTTGTCAGCAGCTTCTGCTTTTATACACCAGGCTTGGGCTCCTTCCACCCACAAACAGTATTCTTTAACATGGAAGAAATGAGTGGGTTGGTGTCTTCAATCGTTGGTGGATCCTGCGGGATCTGAATTAAAAGATGTTTTGAATGTCCTTTTGAATCTGGATTATGTTACAGGTCGGTAAATAATTTCAGGTCAGCTTTATCTGCTGGACATGACCTAGTGGATGGTATGCAGTGGGTATTCGTCCTCTGGTGTGTAAACTATTATTGGGTATTAGGGTGGAAAACCCTCCTAGGCCTTATTATTCCCAGTTGTGGGATGTGAATGATGTTCTATCCTTATTGGAAGCATGGCCAGGCAATTCTGTTTTATCTTTGAAACAGCTTTGCATTAAGTTGACTGTGTTTTTATGTTTGGCTTCCTGCCGAAGAGTGTCAGATGTAAGAGCACTGGATCTTGTAGGTAGGTTGTTTTCTCCAGCTGGTGTTTCCTTTATTATCTCAAAGAGGACAAAATCTATGTCCCGATCTTTTGACTAGCCAACCTTTCTGCACAATGCTAAGTTATGTGTAGTTAAATGTTCAGAAGTTCATGAAGTATGCACTGAGGTACATATGACTGGTCCTGTGGGCCCACTTTTGTTTGCTGTTCAGAAACCTTTCCATCTGGCTTCGGCAGCGACCTTGGCATTTGGGTCTGCTGGGCTATGTCAGAAGCTGACATTGATGTCTCTAAGTATAGGGCTCATTCACCTAGGGGGGCCATGCCATCCAAGGCATGTGCACTGGGGTTTAGGCTGGAAGATATTCTTCGTGCTGCGGATTGGCCTTCTGATTCTATGTTTAAGATTTTTTATTACAAATCTATTGTGCAAGCTTCTTCTGTTGTGGTTGGTCAGCCTTGAACCAGCATAACCAGAGCGTCTGGTCATAGAATAGAACATTTTCTAGCGTTTAAGACGAGAGTTTTAGATTCTACTAAGGACACGGAGACGAGGATTATCCCACCATTGGGACAGGTAAACTGTATAATATCAGTGCTTTGATTCGCCAGTTATATAATATTTTGTTAAAGTTTTACCACCCCTTTTGATTCAGTTAGGGTTGAAATCGGAAGCAAAGCAAGTTTGAAGGATCTATTGACTGCCGTTTTCTGAGGGCAGCATTCAAGACTCTGGTTGAAGTGCCATGGAGTTCTTTCTTTCTGGAGTCAAAGATCGTTGGATTTAGTAACTCTCTTTTTCTTTTGTTCCTTGTTATGGACTTAGTTCTTTTATTGATATGGCTGTGTTTTTCCACAAAGAAAGAGGCAGGAAAGATGGTGCCTTTCTCTTTTGTATGCTATGCCTTGACATTATTGGTTGGTTGAGGAAGAGGAAGAGGTGTGGTTCAAAACCTCATGGGATATGTAGTATGTTTTACTGTTTTTTCATTGGCTGCTCTGTTTTGAATAGTAAAGATTGAGAAGAATCACCCTCGCTTTCATGTCCTTAATGGAATCTAAAATTCTTGTTGCAAGAGTTAGACATTTTTCTATCCTTACCTCTTTCATTACATATGCTGGATGGGGTAGAATCACATTTTGTTTAGACAAATGCAAAACTGTATTATGCTTAGTAATGCACATTCAAAGAGAACAGAAAAATAAACTGTACATTATTAGCATGTTTTCTACATCCGCATAAGTTAAAAATTAAGGTATAGTCCTGAATACCAGAAAGAGTGGCATGGGTGTCTTTGAAATGTGACCTTAGAAGGTTATATGGATTTAAAGGCTGATTCTCCCAAGAAATGAGTAACTTTACGAATCACGGACCTTTGGGCTATGATTTTTTATAAAGGTTTTCATGTCATGGAGTTCACTAAAATACTCAGCTCATGCACGGGAATGCTTTAAAGCAGTGGTTCACAACCTGTGGTCCGGGGACCCCTGGGGGTCCACAAAGCCTTCTCAGGGGGTCCGTGAGAGCCTAGAAAATTAAAAAATATGAACAAATATTGACTAATTAGCTCCCCAGATTCCAGTAATGACTCAGACGGGGGTCCCCGGATTCCCATTATGATTCAGTGGGGGTCCCTGGGTTCCATTAATGTTAAAGTGGGGGTCCTTAGAAATCAAAAGGTTGGGAACCACTGCTTTAAAGCAATGCACACTTTATGCTCCATAGTATTTAATCTTATATTAATCTGTGTGCAAATGTGTGGTTACATACATATAAAGATGCAATATTTATAAACTGTAGCATAACTATTAGCTTGTTGTATTCTCGTGTTAACTGAATATGCATTTATAAAGCTTTCTTAACTGTGTCTAGGCTTCAGTTGGGCAAAGTTTTCATTGTTAAGCTCAGTTATTTAAAAAATGTGCTTTCACATTTTCCTTTACCTTGCAGGTGTTGGATGGCTTCAATAGTAAAGGAGTAGCTCATCGTTCTATTTGTAGGAAAGTTATGGTAATTGACAGTCTGCTGTGATAAACACTGTGAATAGGGGATGAAAAGATTCTTCTGTACCAGACAGTCCAAATTATTGATCTTCTCAAGGTCAAGCAGATGAGTGCCTTTAGTGATGGTGGGAAAGAGGGAAGTTTGCCTGCTTCAGGAAGACAGTGCAACCTGATTGTTCTGTGAATTGTTTTATCTGTGCTTCCTAATTAAGTTGGAGAAGATTCTATCCTGACTTCACTAAAGGAAGACCTTTCACTACCTCTGCAACCTGCCATCCCAATTCTCGAGTTAGATTCTTGAACGTTTTTGCCTTTTACTCTGAAGCTTAACGTGGGTCACTTGAGAATGACACCTGCTGCTTAGGATTTCCCTTTTGCCATTTCGGATGGTTAATAATTTTAGGACAGTTCTTTTATGGAACCCACATATCCTCTATTTTCCATTTTGTACTTTATAATGATTTGCATTGTCCTTTATATATCTAGGAGGACTGATTAACAATACTGAATTGTCTGCTTATTTGATTGATTGATTACTGTAGCATTGACTATTTTGCTAATAAACCTTTATTGTATGATTTAACAACATTGGTAGACAGAAATATTGGAAATTAAATATTGTGACACACAGATATTGTGATGCACAAATAGCATTGAGAAGAATATTGTTTTTTGAGAAACATATATATTTTTTAAAGAATATCAGTTTCTAATATTGTTTTCACTAATCTAGTAGTTATAAATATTGTTTTAAATGTTTGAATGTTTTTTAGTACATACATTAATTTTATTTTATTGTTTATATGAATGTTAATAATTCTTTTTAAAATATAGCTTGTAATTTTAAGTGATGTATAATTTATTAATACTTTTTATTAGTAATTTAATGGGTTGTAGTGGGTTGTTGGATGTGTAAGGGGATAAGGTCGGAAGTTAATTAGGTAACAATTAATTAAGATTGTATTAATACATTTTATTAAATCATATGATTTATATGTATTATGTAATTCATGTAATACATATTTATTTTCATTTTATGTTATTCATGAGCTGTCAGGTTTGAAGGGGTGTAGGGTGGGAAATTAATTAAGTAATGATTAATTAACAATTTGTTATAAGCTAATTAATTGTTTACTTGATTGTTCATTATGTAAAATATGGCCTGCTGATTTATTTTACATATATTGTAGTTGCAGATGCTAGGTTTGCAGGGCTATAGGGTGGAAATGTTTACAAAATAATTAATTAGCTATTAATATTTTTTTAAACATCTTTTTATTGATTTTCAATGCAGATCATACAGCAAGGACTCTTCCATTTCTATAACAGGATTTAGTTGATCCGAAATAACATATTACATTCAACATCAACTTAGGTCTGGTTAATTCCATTCAATATAGATATCTTCTTCAGTGTGCAGCTGAGTCGTAAATTATATTGTCTGTACTGTATATAAATTTTAACGTTGTTCTCCTCTTTTACTGCGTTTTGTGTGTGTGGTGGTGAGGTCTCTTGGGGTGTGGCCTATTGTGGTGTACTTTACGGCTGTATTATTATTGATATCTCATGTTGTTCACACATCTTATACTGTTTCCTGTGCTATTTGGTAGATTGTGGGCTTGGGTGTATTCTCCCGTAGCGTGACTCTGATTCGCTTACATCTCCACACATATTTCTGCATTCCTCTCCTGCTGGTCGTAGAGTCAGTGTTGGTAGGCTCGTGCTTGTGTGTTAAGTATGTTTTGTACGTTTATTTCCCCCCGTGTGTTTAGTGGTGATCATGGTCTACCCTATCCCCAGCTCTGTGGTGCTATCCAATTAATGGTGGGCGTTCATAGTTTTTTGGCCTCTAGTTTAGTTACAAATGTTTCCCAGGCTTTGCATCCTGTATGTAATTGGCCCTTTTCTGATAGCTTTCGTAGTACTTGGTGTTCTGTGCGAGTCGAGCGCAATGTCAGGTCTCGCCATGCTTTCAAATCTGGTGTCTTGGGTGCTTTCCAGTTCATAGCAATCAATCTTTTATACATTACGTACGCTAAATCTGCAAGTTTATGCTTTTTTCCCTTGCCCTCACCCCCAACAGGCCGGATTTTGGGTCTACTGCAAATAAATGACCCGTCAGCTCTGAAATTTCTGCCACCACACCACTCCACTCCCCTTTCAGATGGTCATATTCCCACACCATGTGGTAGAAGTGGGCCGATGGGGCACCACATAGAGGACAAACAGGATCAGATCCAGGGAACATGTGTTTAAGCCTAGCTGGTGACAGGTACGTCTGATGCGTGTAATTGAATTGAGTGTAGCGGAATCTAGGGTTTCTCGATACTCCACGCGTGTGGCAGAGTGCTTTTGACCAGTCCCCATGCGATAGTGGGTACGGCAGGACTGTGTTCCATATTTCTTTCACATTCTCCAGTTTAGCTTCGGGAAGTCTATTCAAAATTTTATATAAGTTCGTTACAACTTTAGTTTCTGTGTCGTATTGCAGCATGTGATGTACTGTGGGGGAGATGTCTGGTTCTCGATCGCCCGCCATCCATATCTTTTTAATTAAGTGACATATGGCATAATACGCTATGAATTGCCCTGGCCCCACTGATGTGAGGTCCTTTATGGATTCAAATGACATTAGTACACAGTCTCCTATCATCAGGATTCCCGCCTCTGCCTAAACTGCAGTTGAGTATGTTCCAGCCATGTTGCCCCAGCCAGGGATCTGTCCGAGGAGGATAAGCGGAGAGTAGGGACAACCTCTGCGATCTTTTTGTATGTATCGCTTCCAGCACTCGTGTGCAGCTACCATTAATAGATTATCATGTGCCCTTTTCACTATTTTATTCATTAACCATGTAATCAGCGGTATTCCGTGCAATTGCGCTTTTATCCATGCAGATTCCACCAGTGTGGGTCTATGTATCCAATTTAGTATCCACTGTAATTGTGCTGCAGCAAAGTAAAGTTCAAAATTGGGGGCACCTAGCCCACCTTCATTTATTGGGAGTTGCAGTGTGGTGAGTGCAACTCGTGTCCTGTCCTTTCCCCATATAAGCCTCAGCAGAGCTGTGTTCAATTCCCGGAAGAAGTTTTTAGGAACCTTGACCGGTAGTGCCACAAAGTAATAAAGGGGACGGGGAGCAGCAGCATGTTTGCCACCGCTACTTTACCCAGCGGTGATAATGGTAATGTACACCAGAAATGCAGCGACCCCTTCATAGAGTTCAGTGCGCGCCCCAAGTTTCCATCCCTTAGATCCCCAGTTTTGTGGTAGACATGTATCCCTAGGTATTTAAATGTATCAAAACACCACTTCAGGCATCCTATTGGGGCAGTTTCTCTTTTCTCCAAAGGCCAGACAGACAATGGAAACACATAGGATTTTTCCCAGTTCACCACCAGTCCCGATATTTCCCCATATTCAGTCAGTAGGGAGATCACCAAGGGCATCACCTCACATCCCTTCCTCACGTATATCAAAGCATCATCTGCGTATAGCGAGACAATATGGGTTATTCCATTCCTGAGTACTCCCCAACGTTCTCCCATTGCTTGTAAACGAGTCGCTAGTGGCTCCATCGCAATAACGAATAATAGGGGAGATAGGGGACATCCCTGTCTTGTGCCTCTGCTAATCGGGAAACTGTTGGATATAGTGCCCCCCGTTTTCACCCTAGCTCTGGGTTTAGCATATAGTGTCTGTACCCATCATATGTAGTTGGGGCCAAACCCCATTCCCTGCATTGTGAGAAACAGGAAGTTCCATCCTAATGTATCAAATGCCTTTTCAATATCTAATGACAGTGCGACATTATCATACCCATAACACTCAGCAGCCTAAGGATGTTTTAGAATGTATTATGTTTTGGAATAAATCCATTCTTGTCCTCGTGTATTATGGTACTTATAATGGGAGCCATCCTGTTGGCCAATATTTTACCTAGGATTTTGCAGTCAAGGTTTAGGAGCGAAAGTGGTCTATATGATTTAACATCTGTGGGGTCGCAACCTTGATTAGGGAGAACCACTATCAGTGCCTCCCTCTGCGTTGGTGGAAGTAACCCGCCAGTCCACACCTCCTCGAATACTGACAATAAGTGGGATTTTAAGTATTTTGAGCAAGTGGTATAATATTCTATTGGCAAGCCATCTATTCCTGGAGCCTTGTTCTTGGACAACTGTGTTAAAGCTAACTCCAGTTCTTCCATTTTTATAGGAGCTTCCAGCTTTTCTTTATCTACTTGTGATAGCTGTGTTAAGGGTGCTTCTGCGAGGAAGTACCCCAATTGTTGCGCAGTGCAAACTGTTTGTCCATTATATAAGATTGTGTAATAGTCCTTGAATGCCTTATTAATCTCTTCCTGTGTAGCGACCATATTGCCCTCATCCAACCTTATAGTGCCTATGGGGGTCTGTTGGGGGTCCTCACGAAGAAGCCACGCCAACAGTCTCCCCGATCTGTCCCCTTCTGATTGTAAGCGCATCAAATGATGGTTGTAGTCATGCCGGCGGAGTCTTGAGTCCGCTTCATCCTATTTTATGCGCACGTATTAAATTAAAGCGCTGAGTATGGTGACCCATTTTGTGCCACTGCAATCTCTAGTGCCCGCAGGTCATTCTCCAATTTGCTGACCTCTGCATGAAGAGTGCACCTCACGCCCTAGGTGGTTGAGAGACAGTGCCCCAGAACGACAGCCTTATGTGCATCCCATTCTGTTGCTCGTGTGTCTGTGGAATCCTTATTTATTTCCCAATACTGTCTCACTTTTGTGTTCAGTTCTTCTACAAATGCCTGGTCTTGGAGGGCCTCTACTTGTATACACCAGGTGGGGACTACTGAATGTCTTCTGCCCCACTGTAGGGATAATTTCAGTGGAGAATGGTCTGATAGTGTTTTGGCCAGGTATTCTATATTTTTAATCAGTGAGCATATGTCAAGGTTTCCCCCAGAATGTCTATCCTGGTGTGTACTTTGTGAGGTATTGAGTTGAATGAGTATTCTCTTTTCACTGGGTGTTTTATGCGCCATATATCGTATAATCTCATGTCGCCCGCCCATGTCAGCAGTGGACCAATGACATTTCTATTTGTTAGTCCTCTTGGGGGTATATTTGACCTGTCTAGTGACACATCTAGTGTACTGTTAAAGTCTCCTCCCCATATGGCCGGTGATTCAGGGCTTACTAGTAATGCTGGTGTTAGTGTACCCAGAAACTCAGCTAACGCACTATTAGGGGCATGAATCCATATTATCGTGAGTTGTCTACCATCTAGTTGTCCTTCTATTACCACGAATATTCCCCCTTGATCTATCTTGTGTGCATGTTGGATATAGGGGACCCGTCCTGCTATCCACACCAATACTCCTCTAGCGTAAGTTGAGTATGTTGTGCCTGTTATCTGTCTGCCCCATTTCCCCTTTAGTTCACGTAATTCAGCCTCCATGAGATGCGTCTCTTGTAGAATGGCAATATGTATTCCCTGACGTTTAAGGCCTGCATGAATTCGTTGTCTTTTGCTTGGCGTGCCCATTCCCCTTACATTCCACATGATTATGTTATAGTCATGTGTAGCGTGATTTGCAAATTGGGCCATATGTCATTATGTAATACATTTAAATGCGTCACACCCCTTAGTACAATTTCCAGTCGGGTCCATCCCATATCCTTCCAGTTTATGATTGAGACTAACAGCTGCAGCACTGTACATTGTGTTTCACCATAAGTTCAATGTTATTAATCATTATTATAAGAAAAGAGAGATAGCTGTTTGATTGATGCTTATAAATGATGACCGTGTCCTCTTCCTTGCCCCGTTTGGTCCAGCCGTTCCCCATCATTGCTTCACCGCCGCTTGGCACATTGTTCGGTCAAGCTGACACACCTTTCTAACACATAGCAGTCACAGTGCATCCGCAGATCTAGGAGTGGACTCCGGGCCCTTTAACGCCTCTAAGACCGTAGAATGGGAACTGACTGAGTCAGAGTCTGTGTTATCCGTGGGATTAGACCGTAGCGCCTCAAATGAGTTCTGCGTGTGAAGAGTTGTTTCCTTCAATACTTTTGCTCTTTCGGCTGCTGCCTGTTTTACAGTAGGATGGCCCTTTGACCGTTTCCTGGATCTCCTGCGAGCCGTCGAGGTGAGCCATTCTTCTCCTTCTCCCGTGCCTTCCTGGGATTGTGCCAGCCCTTTAGCATGCATCAACGTCCAGGCGTCTTCCGGGGAAGTGAACACATGAGTACGATCATCTGTTATCACTCTTAATTTAGCAGGGAACATCAGGGCGTATTTGATATTATGCTCATGCAGGCATTGTTTAATTTTCACATAGGAGTTGCGCTGTCTTTGCACGTCTTGCGTGAAGTCTGGGTAGGCATTAATGGAGGAGTCCTCATACCTGAATGGGCCTTTACTGTGAAACTGCTGCAATATTGCATCATGGTCTCTATAATTCAAAAATCTTGCAATCAGTGGTTGTTGGAAAATGGGTTATTGGTAAGGGCAGGTAGGTACCTACACCTAGCAACAAGCCACTAACCTCCACCTAGGTACAGTTAGGTCTCAGTAAATTAATCCCAGCTCAACCCTTGGTAGCTTGGCAACGAGCGTCAAGGCTTAACTTAGGAGACAGGGTGTAAAGCATTCAAATATCACAAAACAGTAATTAAATAAAACACAGGAAACAGTTTAAAAATCCAAAACCAATTTATAAAAATAGTTTATATTTTTATCTTTAAAATGACCCAAAAACGATTAAAATCGGTTCAGGGGAACCGGAGATATGAATTTTTAAAGTATTATTATTTTTCTAGCGCTTAGAAACAAAAAGCGCCAATCGGGTCATCTGGTTGCACCAGGACCGGGACAAAGTCAAAGTTTCAGGCCGACCGCGATGGAGCCCTGCTCGGCTACAAGTCGCGGGAGGCCTCGGTTAAAAAGTTACCTTCTGACTTAGTCTTTATTTTGAAGTTTTTCTTCACCGGGACGAACCTGCCAGTTGAATCCGACCTCCTGGAGCCCTTGTCCGGATACGCGATGTGGGTTTCCTCGATGGTGATTTCTACCTTCGGACTTAGTCGTTTTTTCGAGATGAAAATCCTTCGACCGGGGTAAACCTGGATCTTGATCCGACGTCCGTGGAGCCCTCCTCGGATACGATGGCTGGGAGGTCCCGGTCAACTTTTTACGTTCGGACTTAGTCTCTTTTTCGGATGTTTTTCTTTACCGGGATGAACCACGAAGTCAGGCCGGGTCGTGGTTGAGGCAAGCCGGCTAGAATTTCCGCGGCGGGTCGGTCCCTCTCTGGAGCTTTTTTACAAAATTTGTCAAATCTTCTCCAAACTTCTGGGGCTTCACCCAGATGTTCTTTTAAGGTTCTTTTGGGGTCCACAGCTCACCCCAAGGGTCCAGAAGTTCTGTGATGGTCCTTGGGGGGTGCGGACTTCAACTCCCAGAATGCACCTGGCACAAACTCCTTTTTGGCCACTGGGCAGTGGTCAACTTGTCTCTTTTTTAGGAGTTGGTGCAGGGGACTCTGGATAGCAATTTTTCACCTGTAGCAAACAGGGAGTCCCTCCTTGAACCAGTTGAAGCCAGGCAAAGTCCTTCTTGTGGTGTAGACCAAGTGTGCAGCTGGTGCAGTCCTTCTGAGTGCAGGGTCCAGGTGCAGGCCAGGGGTCCAGCAGGGCAGTCCTTCTTCTCCTTAAGTTCCTTCTTCTTGAAAGTTGGCGGGGATCTGAGGTGTGGGGGCAGGTCTGCCAGTTTTGTTTCTTGCTCCTGGGTGAAAAGCAGGGGGGCCCTGGTTCTCCAATCAGGTACAGGGTCGTCCCCCTGTGATGACCACTTCCTGGGAAGTGTGGCAAAAATCCATCCCAAAAGGCAACAGTCTCTAAAAATCCAACATGGCTGAATCTGATTTTTGGAGGTTACATCTGGCTGAGCCCACCCACTGGTGTGGCTAAAAATCATAAACACACCCCTCTCCTGCCCTCTCCTAATCTAATCAAGGGGGCACCTAGCTGTCTGGGGTTGCAGGATGTGGGGGTGTTGCTGGGTGCTCCAGATGTCCTTCTCTGCCTTTGAAGACCAGTTTGGCAGCCCTCCCCCTTCCTGCCTCACCATCTGCTGAGGGGAGATTCTCTCCCCCAAGCACATTCCTTTGTGTGAAGCCAGGCCACTTCACACCTCATCAAAGTAGCCTGGCAGAAGCTGCTGCAGGCTGGCCAATCAGAGAACCGCAGCAAAAACAATGCAGAGCTGAAATTGGCAACTTTTTAGGTAAAGTCTAAACTTTTTACCTGAACAAGTTATATTAAATCCAACAACTGGAAGTTGTGGGATTTATTACAACAATTAATTTGATACCAAATTCTTGGTATGTAACATTTAAGGAGACTTTAAAATTTAAAATAAAGTCTGCCCATTCTAGCCTATGAAGGCCATTTACTTCAATGAGGGAAAAACTAATTTGGCTGTTTTTACCTCACCAGGGCTTATAAATCTATTTTTATAAAGTCCCTGCTTATAGTTACATGGCACCCAGCCCTAGGGGCACATAGGGCACACCTTAGGGGTGACTTATATGTAAAAATAAGGTAGTTTAAGACTTTGGAAGTACCTTTAATTCCAAAGTCGGATTTGCATATAACTTTAATTTAAAAGCAGCCAGCAAGGCAGGCTTGCTTTTAAAATGACACTGGGCACATCAGCAGTGCACCTAGGTGTGCACCACCTATGCTGTGGTCCCTAAACCTACATGCCCTACCATATACTAGGGACTTATAGGTAGGTTAACTTAGCCAATTATAATTAGCCTAATTTGCATATCCATTTTACACAGAGCACAGGCCCTGGGACTGGTTAGCAGTACCCAGGGCACAGCCAAGAGTCAGTAACCACCAGTACCTATCCAAAAAGAGTGGGGGTGATCAGGCAAAAAAGGAGGACTTTCCTACAGTGGTCTAGGTGGGTGTCCTGGAGTCGGTTGCCCACCCGCTGGGACTCTATGCGCCCTCTCCACGGAGAAGAACTTTGACGGGGCACCGTTTCGTACTTCTTTGATCAGCCACTGCTCTAAAAATATTTCAGTGTTTTGCACTTCCGATTTCTCAAGAAATCCCAGGAAACGAACATTGTTACGTCGGGAACTGCCTTCTGCTTCTTCAGCGCGTGGCTTTAGGGCCTTCCCCTCTGCGTCCAATCGTTGGATTTGTTTCTGATTGTCCGTGGCCAGTGGGTTCATCTCATTTAACGAATCCTCTGTTGTCTTCACTCTCTCCGCAAAATTGCGGTGATCTACCCTTAATAAATTAAGGTCTTGAAATACTGTATCTATTCTATTTTCTAGACAGGATTTAGTATCCATAATTGCCTGTAAGACTTTCTCAAATTGGGTAGAGTGGGCTTGAAGCATGTTTTCCAGGGATTGTAACGTTGGTATGATCTGCTGTTCATTTGGTGATGGCCCGGGTGTAGAACGTTCCTGGCCTTTCGTTGATTTGAATTTCCTGGCCATGGTCCCCTTAAACTGTATCTACACCATGGTTTGGGGCAGTGTTGCAATGCGTTGTTTGAGCCTTGACTCCGCTCCTGTTTTTGCTCCCACTATGCAGTATTCGTTTTCCCACTCCACATTAGTAAATTCAGTTCTCTCTATGTAAAGGCTACGCTGGCCGGTGCTTGAGTCTCGTGTGGCCACTTATTATGTTCCTGCATTTTAATTCTTGAATTGTGTGTCGGTGCGCTGCTCTTGAAATGATCCACGAGGGAGGATGGAATGATGTTCCCCGCCGCCCCTGTGTCTCCTTCTGGCCCCACCTGATGCTGTGTTTCTACCTCTTCTGTAGATGTGGGGAGATGGTGGGGGAGAGATCTGAGGGCAGCCCAGTCCCTCCTTATCCTTTCAACCCCTTTGTACCACATGTATTATTAATGCCCCAGGGGGGGTCTGTTGCAGCCAGGGCAGCGGTTGCTGTCCCACGCCTCTCCGTCCCCCAATCGAGCCCGGTCAGGCCTCTTCCGGTTCGATGCGACACCGGGATGCGCGCACCACACCCCGGCTTCCTAGGCTCAACGATCTTCACCTCATGGGGGGAGGAGGAAGGGGGAGGAGAGAGACGGTGATGCGCATCTCCAAATCCTGCTCCCACGAGAACGCTCCGCAGCAGCTCACGAGGTAAGAGATTGGGAGGAGGGAGGAGGGGAGAGGGGGGAAACGCAATAATCAGGGGGGGCTGTAGAAAACGTTCTGGCCCCCTCCACTAGAGTCCTCTCCACCTCACTCACCGTGACCCGCAGAGTCCTGGTTCAACGAGTCCTGAGATCGGCCTCCGGCACCGCCCTCTGCCTCCCAGCGGTCATCACCTTTACGAGTTTCTTTTTCCCTCCATCGGCTTCCCGGAGGGTTCCGCTGGTCCTCGTAGGCACTCGGAGCGACTCCAGGAGCGCCCAACAGGATTTGCTGGTGGGCCTGAGATGGAGCCTACGATTCAGGCATCCGTCGTGGCTGCCATTTTGGCCACTCCCCCCTTAATTAGCTATTAATAAGTATTTGTGAATTCATTATTTAGTTGAACTTCAAATATGTAAACAGAAGAAGACTTATCTAATTTCATTTTATACTAGTTGCAGGATTGTGGGTTCATAGGGGTATAGGGTGGGAAGTTAATTAAGCAAAAAATAGCAATTAATTATTGTGTTAATTAAGTATTAAATGTATTTTATTTATTTATATGATTGTAGTTATATTTTAGGTGTGGCTGCTAGGTTTGTAGTAGTACCGGGTGGGAGGTTATTTAATTAATAATTGAATAACAATATTTATAAATTGTTATTTGACTAATTGCTTTTAGATTTTTCAATACACATATATTTCTTTTTTTCTATTATTTATTTTTATTTTTATTAAGAGTGTAATAATATTTTTATATTCATGGAGTTACTCATATATGTAATGTGTTAGAAAGGAAGTATTTTCCCTACTCTTTTTTAGATTGAAGTAAGAATAGTAAAATTAACTTCTTTGCAGTTCCTCACTTTCCTCATCATTGCGCTGTTTAAAGTGAGAATAGTAAAATTCACCCAACACTTTTCCAAATGTTTAGGACTCTGAAGTCCAACTATTTCCCTACTGTTGCATAGACTTAAGGAGGAATAGAAAATGTAACTCCTCCAAAGTCCAACACTTTCCCTATAACTGTGGCGATTGGATTATGAATAGTAAATCTCACTCCTCCAAAGTCCAAGACTTTCCCTACTTTCCCTACTGTTGCATAAACTGGGAATATTATATTTATTATTCTTAGACTAATATAAACTACAGCGGGAACAGTATATTTAATATTCTTAACTCCAATAATTTTTTATAATATTGGTTTAACAGATTTTATAGTGTTACTTATTTTATTTTTTATTATTGGTAATATTCGTTTTCATTTTTGAATTTATTTTAATGTTTATAGTTTTGTTAGTGAATGTGTTTTTCAGATTTTTCAATTTGCAATATTTTATTTATTGTCTTTATTAGTTAAAATAGGCTTTCTTTTTCAATTGTTAATAATTTTAGTCTGTATGTATTCCACATATATAATAAACAAATATACATATACAAAGGGCAACATAATATACAAATATATATTTCAGATTATATTAATCTTATTAATGTTTTACATGTATGTGTTTTCCATGTATTACAATATATATATATATATATATATATATATATATATATATATATATATATATATATATATATATATATAAAAAAAATATATATATATATATATATATATATCTAAGATATCAAAATTTGTGTATAAAATTTGTATATAACATAAAATATGTTTATTATGTTACGCTATATATATATATATATATATATATATACCTATTTTTATGAACACAAACATATATATGTGTGTGTGTGTTTAAGTAATATTTATATATAGTATTAAATATTAATGAATATATATTTAATTTACATTATATGAAATATATCCATTGCATTCTTTCCGATTTACTACTTTAAACTCCATCTTAAAAAAACAATATTGTTGTCTATTTTTGGGAGCTATTAGTGTCAACAATATTTCTTTGTGATTTTTTTATTTTTTATTTATCATTATAAGTCTAGGAGCAAGATATTGTGGTAAACAATATTTTTGACACAGTATTTTTATCAATGGTATCTTTTACTACAATATTGTGTCAGTTAACCTCTATGAAACCATCCTCTCTGTCATTCAAGAGGAGACAAATAAATGTCACTGTAATTTCACATTGATTTTCTGATGTTAGCTCCCAGAACACACTTTCAGCTAATGCCCAACGGTCCATACAGCCAGAGACAAAATCTGATTGAAGACTACACTAGAGCCAAAAGGTAAGGAAAATTATGCTGCATCAGTGTTATAGATAAAAATGACCAAAACAGGAGCAGTAGTGGGTGTAAGCCAAAACTGACTGTGCAATTCTCTGGCCTGTACAATGGTCACTGTATGCAGGGTTGTTTATGAGCAAATGTGGATTATCAAAGATAAACAACTAGAGAGAGTCTCTGCTGAAGTGGTAATGTACTTGCCTGGGTTAGAAACGTTTATCATAGTGAGGCTTACAGTTTTTTATGGACTACATTTTTCACATAACCATCAAGCAAAGTTGGGACTCCTTGCACAATATAAGCCTAATGCAGTTTGGCCAACAGAATATCTGGAGGACACAATAGAGGTGTTGCTGGAGCGTTTCTGCTTTATTCTGCCTGAGACCTCCCTTGCCCAGCAGGTAAACTGTTAATTTCCTCTAGGTTGGAAGAGCTGGGATTCCCTGCATTTAGCTCCCAGAATGCAAGATAAGCCTACTTGTACCTATCTGCACGTACTTCCGAACCAATAATGCAGGCATATCACAATATTCTTAACAATAGGTCAGGGTACAGGTTGTTCTCATCTGGAATCAATTTATAGTCCTGCATTGACTTTTGGGAACCACAACATTCTACATTTCAGTATCAAATAACTTTATTTTGGCATCAAATGCCATAAACGTTTTCCACAGAACTGAGAATAAATAATTACAAATATACATAATTAAATCACATCTTAAAAATAGATAAAAAATGTCTCTCATAGCTCCAACAAAAATCCCTTGCACCCCATATATTATACAACAAAAATAAGAAAATCAGAGAAATACTTAAATATATAGTGCTTGTTCAACAGCCATTGGAATAAGACTTTGTTCATAAGGAACGTACACAAGTATCAAATGAAAAAACAATATTAAAATTGTAGCATGACATAGTCTTCAAAAGCTTCCTATTAAGACACAACATACACCCTAAAAACTTGGCAACTAGCTGGCAAAGAGTGGACTGGGATCTGATCTTAAGATTCTCAAACGTAATACATGATCGCGGGTACCCAGCCGTCTGCAGATTAACTCAACCTTTTAGCACAAGGGTGCATATATGTTGGGCAGGCACAAAATACATGTGCTGCTGATTCAATCCCAGCTTTACAACTGGGACATGATGCTATAGGCGTAGCCCTATTTGACTAACTATTGGTCAATGAATTAAGTGTGAGAGAACCAAGCTTAAAGTAAATGTAGAGCTTTTCGGCACTGTCATAAAGTCTAAGTGGCCGATTACGAGTTTGGAGGATGGGAACACCCGTCTACCAAACTCCGGATGGGGTGGTTGCTGCCCTCCTGCGGACGACCTCCCCGCTGGCCACATTATGACATTCCCAGTGGGAAAGTGGTGGCAGAATTGTTGCCAGCTCATAATTGACCCAGCAACAATGCTGCCGCACACAGGGGGCACTGGCACCCTCGAAATGCACATTGTCTGCACAGCAAACTAAGCCTATTTCGAGGGAGCTGGGCAGGGAGACCCCTGCATTGCCCATGCCAGGGGCATGGGCAGTGCAAGGTTCCCCCTGTGGCCCCCTGTGGCCCCCTGCACCTGTTCTTTGCCAGCCTTTTTATAGCAATAGTACTGCCATGAAAAGGATGGTGGAGAACAATGTTGTAATCAGCAGAGCGGTGCTGACTTCAGCTTCGCACTGGCCGATTATAACCTGCACTTGCCGTCAGCCCATCGGGTTTGAAGATCCTGGCGAGGACAGCAGTAGGTTGGCGATTCTGCCTGCCATCCATGTAATGTGCCATTAAATGCCACCGCAGCATTGGGGGTCCTCGGACCGCCAATGTCGTAATACGGCCCTTAGTAAGGTTCCAGTGACCTGGTAAATTTAAAATCCTTAACCTCTCCTATGAGCCGACCATTAGAGAGAAAAGAGGTTTCAGTCAATGCTACCCACTCCCAATAGCGTGACTTCACTGTAATCCCACACCTGTAGCAACCGAATTTCAGACAGTAAGTTCTTCACATTAGTTATACAAGAGATCTTATTGGACTTGCCCAAAGTACAGACTTCCCTAAATGTATTTGGATATGAAGACAATGCAGGTGTTGACATGATTCTCCTCTAAAATGACAAAAGTAGTAACTTAGCTTCAACAGCAATTGATTTACGACCCATGTTTAATTGTGTCTGTGCAGTAATACAAATTGCTCAATAATACAATTTGTTATAAAAATGTATGTTTCTGATCACATTGCAAGTTATACAGATTTCACACTAAACAGCACATGTGTTGCCCAGGAAAGTCAGCCTATCTTTCATGGTGGACTCTAGTTTGATTTCTAGTAGAATATGTCTAATGTAGTCTCATACATTTCCACGGTGCCCCTCTTTTATGTCTGGAGACTATCGACATCAGGAAGAAAATCCAAGCTGTTGACCACCTCATCCTATCATTATGCCAGCTCATTAATTCAGGATCCTGTGCTGAATTCCCAGCCATTACCAATCTGGACTTCACCGAAAGTAATGCCAAATCTGCCAGTCAAAGCTCATGCACTTTTTGATCCTGGGCTACTGAACAGTCAAATAAGCATGGGAGCTACCCACACTGGACAGCCCACAGCTTCTATTGCTGTGAACACCACCCCACTCCAATATTTGAACAGAGTTGCCCAGTCCAAAACCATGTGAAGGTAGTTTCACTCATTCTCTTGGCTGCAAGGTCATCTCTATAAGCAGAAACAACAAATATGGCAAACTTATGTTTCCACAGTAGTATGGGTATTACATAAGCACAACCACTAGCACGCCCAGAAGACTCACTTAAAAAAAAAGCTGGGCCCAAACTATTGATCTAGAGTACGTAATTCATACTTTCCATGTATTTATTTTCCATTTGCTTGCAATCATATCAAAAGTATGATTAATGTAATTTTTAAGAAGTTTCAAATTGCACATGCAACACTGTTTCACAACTTTATTAAATTATATTTATCACGAAGAGAGAACGTAATAAAACAATGTATACAATATAAAAGAAGTTACATATAACAATGCGTACTTATAATCTAATAATAAGAGAAATAATATGGCATTTAATATAACACATAATAGCAAGTACAAAAATATTAAAATCAGTAAAGAGCCAATTCAGGAGCAAATCTAGGTCCACGCATCACAAATGATAACTGTAAACAATGGTCTATGGTTCCTGATGTTTCCCCGTCATCAAGGCAAACTGTTCATGAAGCCATCATCAGGTGGGAAAGCGTGAACTACCAATTACTATTTACCTATCTTCTACAAAATAAGCAACTACAACACTAGAAACAAGGAAACATAGCAGGTAAAACTATTTCTATTTATATCTTATTACATGAATTAGTTCTGATTCATAATCTTATCATCAAGAAAATGGACTTTAGTGTAAATTAGGAACAACTGCCTTAATCAGCAAAACAAAGAGGGTGATAAGACATACCTTTTACGCTGCTTTATGAAAACATATTAATTTGTGAAAAATATTAACTTGCTGCTCACCTTAAAAACAAGAATATTTATCACTTCCAGTTTGCCTGATGTTTTCAATAACTTCCATGCACTAAGGAAGACACCAACACTTAAACCTTGTTACGTGAGTACCCTATTAAAAAAACAATCAGTAAAATTATATTGTGCCATCAAACACACAATAGGAAATATGCACAGAGTCAGAGGAGGCAACATTCTAGGTAGCAACCTTACCTCTTAGTATTAGAAAATATCATAAATTACAGTTGGTCAAAGATGCAAAGTGAAAAATTGCATCAGACTGTCTCACTCTATTTAATGGTAGGCCAATGGATGCCGCCTGTGTATAAGTTGCCAGAACGTAACCTTGGGTCAAAAACATATAATCCTACTCAAGAAGACGTGTAAAGCGATTATAGAGAACTAAGTAAACTCGCCTCCAAACTACATGCAGGATAAGGCACTTACAGAGTGGGCTAAAGCACAATGGTCTCTCACAGTACTCACACCACAATATTCCATAACCAAAATTCAATAATGAAAATTAAATTAAATAATAACAGTAACTGATGCCCTAAATTGATGTACAGATGTGGTTCCTGTCATAATTACAATTTTGCACTTAATATGTACATTGTCTCCAATGCAATTAATACTTCATCATTCCATAATTCTTGAGCAATTGTCATAACAACTGTATGACGAAAGTTAAATGTATGAATCAAACAATCCTTTATACAAATTCAATAGTGTTGATAAAAATACATCTTACTATTACTTCATTGGAGGCAACTAGGGATAAGAATTACTTGCATTTTCTACAAACACTAGGTATAAAAAAACAAATGAAACTAACAGAATGTCTGTAGGGACTTCCTAATGGGGTCTACATATATAGAGAGAACCTCTTTATTGTACCATGTTCACAGTCATCGAACAACTTCAGGACAATTGCAGAAAATCACCTTCAGAAGGAGTATAATGAAAGAATTGCCAATGCCATCTATTCTACTGATAAATTTAGAACTTAACTGTGTCATTCTTTTGGATATTTTTGTTCTCCTTCAAAGTAAAAACTTTATCAACATTGTACTTCTCTGGGATTCTTTTACAATATCAATACCTAAAAATATCAGAGGCACTATGATTATGTGCAACAAAATGATCAACCTTTTTCTGGTCTACTCTAACTATATAAATTACTATCCACTAGAGAGGAACAATTCGACAATGTGTCTGTGTCCAGAATCCTCCTGGCCTTAGAAAATCCAGGACTGATAAATCAGCATTTCACGTGCGTGAAGTGACATACATTTAATTATTTTCATATAGTGCCTCCAACAATGTTGAGTCACTTCCTATAACCTATTGGCTCAGCGAAAATGAGACTGCCTAAATTTAAGGCCCCCCAAAAAGTACCTGGAAATGCCCACTTTAAACATATACAACTTCCTGGTCAGCCATCTAGGCTGCATAATATAGATTTGTAGCTTGATAATATGATTTGTAATCAGTGGTTTCCATCCCACCTTCTGTTGGATTGGGTCACATCTTCCCCATCGCTAGCCCTCGTGTCCCACTTCAGCAAATTAATTCAAGTAAATGTGCATCCAACGCCCCAACAAATGATCCTTCAGGATAACTGGGAGATTTATAAAATGATATAGGAAACATGGGAGCAGCACCATCTTGGTTAGCATTATTCTATATATGACTGACAATTTTAGCTTACACCAGGATTTTAACAAGCTCCTATCTGCCGTAAGTGCACACCTGCATCTTTAAATACTTGACGGTGGTGAGGGTCCACACTAGGGGCAAAGGGGCAATTGTTTCCAGTTTCTCATCTCTTGTTATGGCTGGGGAAATACAATGGAATTTGTCCTATTCACCCAGAGGCAAGGCAGTAGTCCAGTCATCAACCATATTTATGCCTATCTACTGGTGTGATCCTGGGTCTCAGATCTATTGTAAGACCTTGACTTTGTACAGGGATATTATGTGTGATGTGCTGATGTCAGGATTTATTTGACTCTGTGTCAAAATTGTGAGCTCTGAATTACCATGCTAATGGCTTTGTGGCTTTGGTTAACTGAATTTGGAAAGTGGAAATCAAAGCCTGATCCCCAACTCAATTGACAACTAAGTGGAGCGCACACCTGCTATTTTAGTCTGCTATTCTATTAAGTAAGGAACCTTTACCGTTACCCAAATTCACACCCTAATCCCAACCCACAATATAATTTTCAAATTAAATTTTGTACAATATGTTACCATTCTCCAAACCTAATGCCAGTCATGCCCTTTAAATTAGTAATGCTTAATGTTTTATTTTTACATGTTCGTTCTAATTCTACATTTTTATATTTACTTTTAATCTAACTAGTCTTTATAATTGTAGTCAATGTTTTTATCTTAATATAATTATGCTTATTTATTTAAAAATATTCAGAATTACATGTACAATGAACCATTACCCTGTCCCTTAAGCTGTTACTAACCCATGATATTACCAGATCTAATTTAAAATATTTCAGACAGTGAAATAGTGACTTTCTTTTGCCAACTAAAAACTCTGTAAGGAATTCCAGGACATTTATCATTAACGTTTTAGTACAGAACTGTTTTTTCTTTATTCATGAGCGTGTTCCTTGATTGCATTCTATATGTGTCTCTTTGATGGGTTTGCATTGTTTTTATTACTTTTTTTGCATTGTTACTATGACTGATTTTCAAGCAAAGCATTTCCAACTATTATCACCAATATTCAAACAGGGCGTTCACAGATCGGGAATCAATTAAAGGCACCATCAATATATATATATAGTTCTTTTTTCTGCATCCCTTTGAGAAAACTTGGCACTATATTTAAACGATACTACAGTATACTATTGAGTTAGCCCTAGCTAAAATGTTTTTCATTTCTCAGGAAGAGAAAAGGTAACCGCCAAGTTTATTTAAATTATTTCGAATCTCCTTTTATTCCTAATGAGAATATGCTATTCCTTCGAAATATCAGAAGTTGGTATTTCGATCCAAACTGTTATTTCATGACTGCGCATTCACTGGAATTTCTTTGTGTTAACCAATAAAAACTATGAGGCTCAGACCCCTTAAAAGAACATTATAGTAATCCTTAGAGTCGAAATATGGTTCTTTAATCATGATTACTTTACATGGACTCCTACAGATAGTTCAATATTGGTTTTTTTAATGAATTGATACGCCTCAGGACTTTCATATCTTTGTAACTTGGTTTAACAAACGTTACTCGTATCTATAGTCTACATTGCGCTGCTGGACTACAACCTAACCTTCTGATATGATCTGGTTGGAAGGAGAGAGCAGTACCTCTTCATCATTTCCTTTCACGTACTTGGCATAATTTGTCTGCTGAGAGCATGGTTTAGTATTTAGGCAGCGTGCATCCTACTCTCTCTCATTGTACATGGCATTCTCTTTTGCTCGGAGAGCATATGGGGGCAGATTTATGGAGAGTGACTTTCCCTGTGCCCCTTAGCACCCCCCCTACTGCCACCATGTGTGCGCCATATTTAAAATATGGCGCACAATGGCACAGGGTAGGGGGTAATAGCATCATTTCTCATGACGCTATTGATGTACTCTGGAGGAGTAGTGCCAAAATGTTTGCGCTACTCCTGCAGGGTACATAGAGGCCCATTCTAAAGAATGGAAGCCCCCTTTTAACACCTGCTCTTAAGCAGGCGTTAAAAGTGCCACACAAAATGGCGCAAGAAAACCTCATAGATTTCCTTGCACCATTTTTCCATCTCCCCTAACATGGCAAAGCCCCCGTTGTACACATTGTGCCTGGCTCAGGTATAATGTAGCACAAAGGGTTACAGAGTGGCGCAATGCATACATTGCACCACTCTGTAAATATGGCATAGGGATTTTCACCTCGTTGGGCCACATTAACGTAAAAAATAATTAAGTTAATGTGGTGCAAGGTGGCGCTAGAGTATTGTAAAAATGCCCCTTGGTGCTTTTTCCAGCTATCTTTTGGAGGCCCCTGCACTGAGGAGATCAACCAATTCCAAACATCATTTGGATGCTCCTTGGACAGCTCTGAGTGTAAGCCTTGCTCTCAGCACTCCCCCCTATGCATTTGGACCTGATGAAAATGTTTTTCAGAAATGTTCAGCTGGCTGTGGGCCCTTTGAAAATGGGCTTCGGAGATGCCTAGAGCACTTGTGTCCTTAAACAATATCCTCTGCTCTGGGAAATTAACGCCGGTTTTGATATGTGCAGGAACAACTCTGGCAGCTTAACCCTGTATTCTAAAGGCAACAAGAAAGTACTTCTGGTTTACTTCTGGAAAACTCTTAGAATTCAGGAGCAACTAAGGGGGAAGACAAACGTAAGTCAAATTAGAACATTGGAATTTTGGGAGCACCTTTGAAAACAATGGAGTGCTCTGGGCTTCTAATGGCCGGTCGAAACCATGAGCACCAACATTCCAATGTTTTTTATTCACAGCTGTTGCTGTGAACAAAAGCCTCATGGAGCCCCAGGGGATTTCAATCTCCTTGTGCTCTTTGAGGTCGTTGTTTTATTTATTAGAACATTCTGCCATGTATACCCGCATTAAAGTCCTTCGACTCAGGCCTTTAACACTGGAGCAGGCCGTTAATGGTCGGTATAAGGCTATAGTAATGTCTATGTGATTCGGAACCAAAGAGTTTGCCATTCAACTACTGGTCTCTCCTCTAATTAAATAGGCCTTAACAACTTTTTACTGTGCATGCACTATTCTTGTGTATGTGGAACAACGCTGCACTGAATTCAATAAAAAAGATAAACAGAATGAACAATGGACGCAACGGGTTTGAGATTATTAAATTAAAACATTTTTTGTGTTACTGAACATAATTGTGCAGACTTGCAAAGTAAATTATAACAAACATTACTATTCTTCATTAAAATATTACTAACACATCATTAAGAATTGTCTCTTTGCAGTATAAGGATGAAAATATATTGATAAATTTGTGGTTGATCCATATTTTAAAATGCCAAGGGGAGAGGCAAGGTCACAGAGAGAAAAGCCATTATATAAACATAACACTTGCATTTCTTTCCTGAGCAAGGTGTCAGGGGACTATGACCTTTTACAAACCAATAAAGAACAATAAAGAACAATAAAGTGCTTTGGTCTCAAGTGGTTGTGGGTAATAAGAGGGAAGCAAAGGGTGTTCTGTGGGTCATCTACAAAATGCTAGCTTCTTTCTACAAGGAAACAGACAAAGCCAGTCTGTTAGCAGTTAGAGAAATATGAACATGGGACTTCTAATGCATGTGTTGATCGAAATTATATATATATATATATATATTTATACACTGAAAAAACGAAGATTAAAGGGACGTTATATTTAGGTGAAAATTTCAGCTACAACACCCTTTTAGTCTAACAAAACGACTGAAATGCATTAGTTATTGTTGTCTCACGTAATTGTAACTCCTGCTCTGATGTTACTGTAACTCACGCCCCCACATTTAGAGCTCAGCGGAACTCTTAATTCTGCTGTTGGAACTGGAGGAATTTAGTAATTCCATATTACTCTTGTAACACAGAATTACTGATCAATTCTGCCAATCTGCTGGTGGAATTAGTGTGCATAGGTTGTTGTTTTTAAACAGTAACTCTATGTTTAAAAGTCAGTGCAGATTAGAGTTTAATCTGCAATGGTTTTTGAACATAAAGAGACTGCTTCCTCTTGCAGCCCTGTTTATAAACCAAACCAAAGCACTGCATACCCATTGGTGCCCCTACATACTCTACAGATTACTCAAGAGTCTGTAAGGGTGCCGAGAGGTATTCACTGCAGTGGGATATGCAGTGGTTTCAAAAGTTTAGAAACCACTGCATATAACTCAGTGGTAGCACCCTCACTTACTCTGCAGTATAATCACTGCAGATTGTGTGAGGGCACTAAGTTGTGTTTGACTGTGCTATTTTCTTGGCACCCTTACATACTTGGCAGTATAATTACTGCAGAGTATGTAAAGGCACCAGCTGGTGTTTGACTGTGCTATTTCCTTAGCACAAAATGCATCCTTGCATTAGTTTTTGGACGCAGGGGTGTATCTTGTACTAAGGAAATTGTTCTAAATGTCCACTATGCCCCATTGTAAGATTCTGTGGGATCTTGCATAATTTTAATGTAGTTATGTGGAATGCCACATAATCAAACTGCACCAATTCTACCCACCCCTACCCGCCATTCACAGTTTTGTCATCGATGATTTCATCAGTGATGTCATCACTGATATAATGTAACATGTCATTAGCGATGTAATATGTGATGTCATAAGCAGTGCATGGCAGGAGCACAAGTTATAGTTCAGTAAACTAGAAATGGTTTAGTGTGTTTTGTTTTGAAAGAATAGATTTTATGTTATAAAGCCTAACTATAATGTCACTTTAACATTTATTTTTTAGTGAATCTATCTATCTATCTATCTATCTATCTATCTATCTATCTATCTATCTATCTATCTATCTATCTATCTATCTATCTATCTACCTATCTATCTATCTATCATATCTAAGTGTGTGTATTTATATTTTCAATGAAACACCTAAGGGTTGAACCATACATATAAATATATATATATATATATTATTAGTACATATTATATTAGTGGAGAAGTGTGGCACAATGGTTAGAGCGGCAGACCCTGAAGCAGAGATCTGGCTCAAGACCAGGGTTCAAGTCCCGCTTCAGCAGGTCTTGGGCTCAATTCCCTTAGACCAGATAATTCTCACCTCAGTGCCTAATCTAATTAATGGGTCCAACTCTGGGCAATAGCTTGCTTAATCTCCACAAAAGCGCTTGGATGCCTGGCTTCACCCTGGGGGTGCCCATGAATGGGTGCCTCACAGGGAAAAGCCAGGAGGGGTTCCATAGCGGTATGAGTACAGCGCCTTGAGACCCTAACGGGTGAGTAGTGTGCTATACAAGTGAAAAGTTTTTATATATAGAGATAGTTATAGTTAGAACCTATTCACCAAAGGAAAACTGTTTTTTTGTTTTGCTAATAACTGTGGCACCATTTGACGAATATTCACAAAAGTTTTAAAACATTTCAGCTGGTGTCTGTAAAGTTTCACAGTGATTCATCAAGTGAGATCTGAGAAAAAGAGGGGATTCCCAAAACACATTTCCCCCATCCAATTTCCCAGAGGGGTTTTAGACACGTCTACAGCCTGAACCGCTTGACGGAATTGCACCCAATATGGCAGAAAGCTATATCTTGGTCCAGAAGGAGTGATTTGTGTAATTTGGTGTAAATAGTTTTGGAGTTTTTAAAGAAAAAGGATTTATGTATATCTACAGACGGGATGCACACAGATCCACCATGGCAAATCCCCAGATCCAAGTGCCAACAGCTGGCTGCAACCTCAGAGAAAAACTTACGGCCACAATTTTGTTAATTGGGACACTGTGGAGGATAAAGATTAAATATGATATAAGGGATTAGGATAGAAGTATCCTCACCCACTGGGAATGATAGAGGGGTCTGTGAGGGACAACTCATGGGTAATAAATTTCCCCAAAAAGTTTTTTTTCGAACACGAAGATCTGTGGATCCACTGCAGTGCTCAGCACAATCCATGTGTGAATCCATCTTGGATCGGTGGATCCTGACCCCCAATTAAAAAAACATACACCCACTCACAGACCGACTCACTCTCACACCCACCCAGCCACTCACACACCCGCTCACACATCCATACAGCTACTTACACACCCGCTCACACACCCATACAATGAATTAAACATCCACTCAGAGACCTAGAGAACTACTCACACACCCACTCACAGACCTACACAGGCAGTCATGCACCCACACAGCCACATACATACCTATAGAGCCACCTACACACACTCACAGACCCACACAAACCCACAAGACCATTCACACACACACTCATAGACCCACACAGCAACTCACACATGCACTCACATACCCACTCATACACTAACAAACCCACTTACAAATCCCCACAACCACACACAGAGACTCACACACCTATGCAACCTCTCCACACCCAATCACAGACCCACAAAATCACTAACACCCACACCCACAAACCCACATAGACACTCACACATGCACTCACACACCCACTCATACACTCACTCACCCACACAAGCACACACACCCTCTCACACACACATACAGCAAGTCACACAACAACTCACAGACCCACATCATGCAGTTGGCTGAAAGTGGGGGCTTGACTGCAGGTCTTGGCCACGGGCCAGGGCTGTGGCAAACTCCTCACTGTGCACAGCCTTTGGCCATGTGCAGCATGAAGGTTGGCTGCATGCAGCTGAGGTTCTATAAGGCTAAATATTACTTTACGTTAAAATAAACCCTAGCAAGTCACTGAAAAAATTAAAGGTTAAAAGGACATTATAGTTAGGAAACAGCAATAAAAAATGTAGAAATTGACTGAAAAAAACAAAGGTTATAGGGATGTTTTAGTTAGGCTCAGATTTTACACACACAACACCATAGAAATTTAGCATTTATAGTTATAGTTATCCCACGTAACTTTAACTAGTGCCCTAAGGTACTTATAAAGTGTGCCCTTGCCATGCCCCTCTAATTACCTCACACATTACATCAGTTACTTCAGAGAGGTTTATCTTCGTCCGGACACAAGGTAGCACCCAGTCTAAACCAAACCAAAACAAAACTCTTTCAGTGTTAGAGTGATGCATAAATTATGGAAAACAGAAGAGGGAGCTCTGGGTACTTCCCAAGTTTAAGTGGAGAGCAGCTCCAGTAAGGAGCACCCTGCAACTCCAGGGACACCCAAGATTTGCTCACCTCAAATGTCTGTTTTTCTAACAAAGTTTTTAAGCATAGGACTGGCACAGTGCCAACCAAACCGAGCTAGAAAGTGACAAAGTCTGTTGCCATTTGTACATCAAAATCTTTAGGCATAGGATTGGCTCAATGCTATCCTTGCCGAGCTCTAAAATGACAAAGGACTTTCACCACTCCAGGCACATTATTACAGTTTTGGACTGTTACGATACCATCCAAGCCATCCTGGAGCGAGCAAAAGCAACCTCTGACATGTGTTTCATGGTCATCACATTTCTTCAGAGAAGTTTAGCACAAGGGAACACCCAGTGTATTTCAAAACAAAACCCTTTCAGGGTTAGAGTGACACATAGATTATGCATAACAGAAGAGAGAACTCTGGGTAATTCTCAAGTTTAGCCGGAGAGTAGCTAATATACATATCAAAATGTTACTAATATATATCCAAATGTTATTTATTACCTAGGTAGTTATAGTTAGGACCTAGTTTCTATAGAAAGAGCTTTTTTTGTTTTGCTAATAACTTTGGGCCCGTTTGATGATCTTCACAATATTTTCCAAGAAAATACAACACCCACTTCAGCCACTCTCTTGAAAGTTTTGGAAGTTTTGGGGTGATCCATTAAGTGGGGGCTGAGAAAAAAGGGAGTCCTAAAACACATTTTCTCCATTTATTTTTCAATAGGGATTTTGAACAGCGATAGAGCCAAACCACTGGATGGAATTATACCAAAATTGGCAGAAAGGTAGCTCTTGGTCCAGAAAGACCCCTTTTTGTTATTTTGTGTAAATGTTTTTGAGAAATTAAAGGAAACCCAAATTTGTAAATAAAGGGATGCAAAGGACCCCCCCCTTCCCGATCTCTTGTGCTCAGATCTGATGGGCTGCCAACACTACAATAAAGAAGTGTTTGCAGACATGTTGGGCCCCATAACAAAAAAAGTATAAAAAACAAAAGGGACCAGGGTACGGACACCCTGACCCTTAGCTCTGGTGCTCGGGTCCTAAAGGGACCCTCCCAGGTCTAAAAAGCATTTTTTATTTTTTTTTCTCCAGGAGTTGCGGCAGACCTGCTGGTCCAGTTAAAATTATTTAAGAAACGGAGTGCAGGCTTCTGCGCTTCATAATTCTTGAGTCCCTGGGTGGGACAAGTTCCGGGGGCATTGCTTATATAATGCAGGTGTCCACCCTGCCCCCCCCTGGAACTCCAGGGACCACAATCTCACTGGGGCTAAAACAAAAGTAATGTTGGGGGCTGCACGGCCCCCCTGCAGTCCTGGGTACCACCTCCGCCCCAGGGGAAACACAAAAAAATAGAAATGGTTCCATTTCAGACCCCCTACAGCCCCAGTGACTATCACCTCCCTGAGCTATTTTTGCAGGAGAGGGGGCTGCGCTGCCCCCCTTGAGGAGCCAACGATGACCAATTCATAAGAACCACTCTGGTCCAATGAAGGGAAAGCTGTGAAACAGCTTTCTCTTCATCGAAGCAGAGGTTTCTTCTGTCTGCCTGCCCCTGGAGAGGCAGACAGGCATACAGAGGAAGCTGCTTTCACAGAGAGGGAAAAGCAGCTTTTAGATTTTATGAAGATTCGTCAAACGTTGCCAAAGATACAGGCAACTATAACTATCAACTGGTGACTGCTATTAGGTTATATATGAATATATATATTTGTATTACCTACTGGCGGTCTTTGTTGAATCTTCACGAAAATTTCACAACAAAGTGTTGTGGTGCATCATGTTGCACATGGAATGTTTTGGGGTGATCTGTTAAGCGGGGGCCGACAAAAAGAGGGCTAAAACAAATCGTGTTTCCCATGTTAATTTCCATAGGATTTTTTAGTCACGACTACAGGCAGAACCACTGGATGGAATTACACCAAATTGGGCAGAAAGCTAGCTGACAGTATGCAGATTACGTTTTTGCTTATTTGGAGTAAATCTGTTCAGTAGTTTTTGAAAACTTTAGGGAAATATAAATTTATCTGACCGCAATGTACTTGCTAACAAAGATGAGCTTGTGCGGAGAAATGCAAACCTGGAAGTGTTGGCAGCCATCTTGACAGTCCCAGAACAAAAGTACAATAAAATGAAAGGCATCAGGGCAGGGACACCCTGACCCCTTAGAACTGGTGGCAGGTTCCAGAGGGACCCCTTTAGAGCTAAAAAAACATTTTTGTTTAATAATTTTTTTGGCGCGGGATTCACACTTGTTTTTTTTATAGGCCCCCGTGTGGGCCAGGTCCTGTGTGTGCCAGGTCCGGGTAATTAAAAATGTTGTGTGTGGGGCCTTCCACCCCCCCACTGCTATGGGGACCCCCACCACCCTGGAGCTTTCATTTTTTTTATATGTGGGGGGCCCATGGACCCCAGCTGCCCTGGGGACCGCCACCTCACGGGCTCCAATTTTGATATGGGGGATCCACGGGGACCCATGCCCCGTGGACTACCACCGGGGGGGCTTCTATTGTATCATTTGCAGGGGGCCATGTCCCCCCACTGCTCTGGGGACCACCACCTCCCCAGGGCTGCCTTATTCATAATATATATGTGGGCCCAAGGCCCCCCTGTGCCTTAGGATCTACCACTCCCTGGGGAATTGCTGTAAAGTATATACCACTACCCCACGGGGATTCTAATTAATGCATGCTTGGGGACCATAGCTCCCATACCCCAGGGACCACCAGAACCCAGGGCAAAGTGTAAAAAATAAGAAAGAGGGTCCCTATGGGACCCCTGCATTCTGGGGACCACCACGTGGCTAAGTCCTGTTGGAGGGGGGCCACTTATGGCCATGGGGACCGCCACCCTCCAGGGCCAGCTACTGCTATGTCCCGGGGTACCCACCCTCAGACATAGCTGTTTGCTGTGGCTTGGCTGCAGCACTGCAGCCAAGCCACAGCAAACACTTTGGGCTTTGACAGCAGGACCTTTAAAGCAGGTCCCGCTGTCAAAATCGGAAGTTTCGTGTCTGTCCCCGGCACACGTGCAGGGGAGAGAGATACAATGCTTCAGCAAGACCTGAGCTGCTCTCAAAGAAGCTCAATGCTTGCTGAAGCAATAGCACTGCAAAGGAAACCTTAAGGCTTGTCCCGCAGTGCCAGGTAGCCAGAGAAGGGCATTTTATGTTTTAAAAAAAAATCACTTTAAATTTTTGTTTTTTTATTAAAAATGTACATAGAGACCACTGGGAAGCCCTTAAGACTTCCCCCACGGTGCCAGATAGCTATAAAGGGCTTTTTTTATTTTTTATTTTTTTTATATAAATAATGTGAAAGCCATAGAAGGCTATAAAAAACATAAATAAATAAATAAACCTCCATAAACCTTCATACTGAGCTGTAGGGGTTTGCGCCCAGATTGACTCATTTCTATGTGATTTTTATTTTTAAAAAATTATTCTATTTTGTAAAAACAAACACATGTTTTATTTTAAATTGCAGACATCTAACTCATTCTAGGTATATCAGACATCAAAGCCTAAAAAACTCAGGCCCATATTTATACTTTTTGCTGCAAAACTGCGCATAAACAGTTTCACGGCAAAAAGTTTAGCTCCAGCTTGCATCATTCCAAAGCGCCAGCGGGGCGCCAAATTTATGGAATGATGCAAGCCGGTGCTCAGGTTGGGCTGGCATCAGAAAAAAATGACATTTGCAGTGGCAGTATGGATGAAGGGGATTTTGCCTAAAAAAATAATGCTAGGCTGGTTAGAGGCCAAAAAAATGCCGTTAACCAGCCTAACGTCATTTCCTTACGCAAAGTCATCCATACCACATGACTCCTGTCTTATAAAAGACAGGAGTCATGCCCACCACCCCTATGTCCAGCACAGGGGACCAGTGTTCCCTGGGTATAGTCATTGCACCATATGCCACGCATGGGGGCCATGTCAGGGCCCCCAATGGCACATAAAATGTCATTTTAAAATACCTACCTATACTTATCCTACTTACCCAGGATGGGGTCCACCATCCTCTGGTGTCCCTCGGGTGTGGGTGGGGGGTTCCTAGGGCTTGGGGTGGGCACCTGTAGGTCCATTCCATGGTGTTTGACCATGAAAATGGGTCTACAGGTCCCCTAACACCTGGTCTAACCCAGGTGTTAAATAATGGCACTAAGCAGGCTTAGCGCCATTATTTAGGCCCACCTCCCACCCGTGCACCTTTTTTGCACGGGAGGATAATTAAGGCTCTACAGGCTTAGAGTCATTTTTTGGGACGGGAAACCCTACCTTGCATCTCATTGACGCACTGTTGTTTCATGCCTTCCAGAAAATGACATTAATTCCTATATTTTGACGCTAGACAGGTCTAGCACCAAAATATAAATACTGAGTTTAGTTTGTGCCAAATTTGCGTAAACAAAATGATGAAAATTCATTGCACTCTATATACATCTCTTTCTTCTCACTTTCTTTCTCTCTGTCTGTCTCTTTTTCAATCAATTCTCCCAATCACACACCCGCTCAGACACTTATGCACTCACTGAAAGACCCACTCAGTCATTCAAGCACCCTCTCACAGTCCTACTCAGGCACTCACGTAGCCACTCACTCACCCTCTCAGACCGTCAATCACTCACTCACAGCTTCAGTCAGACCCTCATGCACTCTCTCAGACCCACTCAGACAGTTACAGACTCACTCACACACCTACTTGAACCGTCACACACCCACTCACACAACCACTGACACCCTGATGCACCCTCTCACAGACCCACGCACACACCGATGAACCCACTAAAACAATGATGTACGCACTCTCACACCCAGACAGACACTCTGACAGCCACTCTTACCATCAGATACAGCCTCTCACACATATTTCCACACCCAGAGAGGCTGCGGCTAACTTCTGCTGTGCATGCAGAAAGGGCTGTGCACAACACTGGGTTGGGTGGTTAGGGGTTTGGCTTCAGGGACTGGCTGCAGGCCAGCCCTTGCAGGCAAACCCTGCTACGCACGGGAGAAGACAGTGCACGGTGCAAGGTTGGGTGCTTATAGGGGGTTGGCCTCAGGACCGTGCCACAGGCCAGGCCCTGTAGCTAACTGCCACTATAACGCGAGTTTTAGTTAATTGAAAAATCTCTAATTATAACTGCTGAATTTTTTATGGTTTTGTAGAAGTAAATTCAGAACCTAATTATAACATTCCTGTAACCTTTATTTTTTCATTGAATATATATATATATATATATATATATATATATATATATATATATCATTTTATTTTCTGGCAGTCTCTAGTACATAGTTATAGTTAGGACCTTTTTTCTATATGAAAAATATTTTTCGTTTTGCTAATAAGTTTGGTGCCATTTCATGACTCTTCATGACTCTTCATGAAATTTTCAATAATAGAGATAACAGTCACTTCAGATTCTGTCTGTAATGCTTTGGGGTGATCTGCCACATGGGGGGGGTCCCAAAATGTGTTTTTCCTACGCCATTTCCCATAGGGATTCCACAGATGACTACAGCTCAAACTGCCGAACGGAATTAAACCACATTTGTCAGAAAGCTAGATTTTGGTCCAGAACGATCTCTCTTTGTATATTTTGTGTATATCTGTAAAGTAGTTTCGGAGTTATTAAAGTAAAAAGGTTTATGTATAGCTAGAGATGCAAATCCATCATTTATCCTTCATAGATCCGGGTGGATTGGTGGATCAATGCACCAGCGGCAATGCTGTGATTGGCTGGCTGCATCCTGAGAGGAAAGTTGCAGCCACCATTTTGTTCATCGGGACCCAAGTTCCCAGTGGGGAACATAAAAATTAAAAAATAATAGAAGGGGTCAGGGCAGAGATACCCTGACCCTATGGGACTGATGAAGGGGTCTGTGAGGGGCCCCTCTTGGACAAGAAATTGTCCAAAAATGTTTTTTTAATGAATGGGGATCTGAGGATCCCCCTGGAATATTCTGGATACTCACAAAGTTAGGTAGATTTGGTTGGATCCATCAATCCTCATGGATTTGAGTGGATGCAGGTGGATCTATGGACCCTGATCCCAATTTTGAAAAAAGCACATACACCCACTCACAGATCCAAACACCTACTTGTACCTTGACTCATACACTCACACACCCACACAACCACTCATACATCCATATAGCCAATCACACACCCACTCACAGACCCACAAACCATTCACACACCCACTCACAAACCCACACAGCACTCACACAACCACTTACATACCCACACACCACTAACACACTCATACATCAACTCACACACCCTCTTAGACACACAAAACCACTCACAGACCCACTCACAGACCCACAGACCCACTTATGTACCCACTCACAAACCCACAAAACCAGTTACAGACTGGTGCAGACACTCACACACCTACTCACACAGCCACTCCTACAACCACTAACAGACCTGCACAGCTAGTCACACATCAACTCACACCCCCACTGCACACTCACATACCCATCTACACATGCATACAACCACTCACCTACATACACAACCATTCACACACACAAACTCCCACTCCCACTTAAACACTTATACAACCACTCACACACCCATACAGCCACACACACACCCATTCACAGACCGACAAAATCACTCATATACAGCCACTCACACACCCACTCACAAACCCAAAAAAATGGTCACAGCCCCACAGAGGCACTCACACACTTACTCACACAGCCACACCCACTAAGAGGCCCACACAGCTAGTCACACACACACTCACACACCCACCACACACACCCATACCCACTTAGATATGCACACAACTGCTCACATACCCACTAATACACCCAAGTTACAGGGAAGGTATAGTTAGGACATAACATGAAGAAAAATATAAATTCACTCAGAAAACCAAAGGTTAAAGGTATGTTATAGTTTAGAAATAAAATTTAAAAAACCTTAGAAATTCACTGAAAAAAACAAAGGTTATAGGGATGTTATAGTTAGCTTCAGATTTTATTCACTCAAGACCATAGAAACTCAGCAGTTATAGTTATAGTTAGCTCATGTAACTATAACTCATGTCCTAAGGTTACTATAACTTGTGTCCCTGCTGTTCACTGATAATTACCCCACATATTACATCAGCCATGACATCTCCTATGACTTCATTGATAATATCACTGCAACATTTGCTGTGAAATTATTGATGAGAAAACTGTGCATGGCGGGTATATAAAGATATAAATTATACCCACTGGTGGTCACCAGGAGGTAGTCATAGTTAGGACCATGTTTCCATAAAAAAAATTTTTTGACTTGCCTATATCTTTGTCACTGTTTTGACGAATCATCATGAAACGTTAAAAAAAAAAAAAAGTGCCTTGGTGATTCTTGATGCGCACAGAAAGTTTTGGGGTGATCTGTCAAATGGGAGCTTAGAAAAATGGGTGTCAAATAACTTGTGTTTCCCGTGTTACTACCCCTGGGAGCTTTGAACACAAATACAGCCAACACCACTGGACAGAATTGCATCAAATTTTGCAGAAAGCTAGCACCCGCTATGCAGATTACGGTATTGCTCATTTGTTATTTTCAAGAAATTAAAGGATATCCAGATTTGTATATCTCTGGTTGCAATGACTTCACAAATAATGATAAGCTTGTGCAGGGAAATGCAGAGCTTTGATTGGCTGCCAACACTTCAAACCAGGAAGTGCTGGCAGCCATGTTGGGACCTGGATTCAGCCGAGTCTCAGAAAAAAGCAATAAAAAAAAAGACAAGGGACCAGGGTAGAGTCACCCTGAGCGTGTAGCTCTGGCAGCCCCTTAGAGCAAGACATTTTTTTTTAATAAAACATTTCCAGCGAATTCACGATGATGCCCCAAATCGAGACCTTTAAAAAAAAAAATAAGTGCTTGTTTTTTGCAAGTCCCCAGGTGGACCAGGTCCTGGGGGAATTCACATTTTCTATGCGAAGAGCTGCCCGGTCCCCCAGCAGCCCCGGGGATTGCAACATCCCCAGGGCACTTGTGAAACTGCAATGCAGGGGGGCCACCTGGCCCCCTGTTGCTCAAGGGACTGCCACCCTCCCAAGGCACTTGTGTAAATGTAATGTGGTGGGCCACCCAGCCCCCCCATAGCCCTGAATACTGCCACCTCCTGGGGCACATGTATAAAAGTGAGTGAGGAGGGGCCATGTGCCACCCCACAATCCCAGGGACCACCCCGGGGCACTTGTGAAAATGTAATGCCAGAGGGATCACCGGCCCCCCCACAGCCCTGGGAACAGCCACTTCCTTCCCACAACCCTGGGGACTGCCACTTCCCCAGGACACATATATTAAAGTGAGTACAGGGGGGCCAGGCACCCCCCCCGCAGCTCCGTGGACTGCCAACTTTCTGAGGCACATTTATTAAATTAAATGAAGGAGGCTTCCCCAGGGCACTTCTTTAAATGGTTTAGCAACTCCCTCTCTGTGACAGCATTGCCAGCTCCCATAGTCGGTGGAGAGCCGGCTGGGACCATAGGGCCCTTAAGATCCCCCTTCACTCCCTAATGTTGTGACTGTATGCCCTAGGGGACACACAGGTCACTTGGCCAGGCCTCAGAAGATGAGGTCCCCCTGGTCAAGGTCAGACCTGGGGAGGGGGACCACGTGGCCAACATCCCTTAAAAATTATATTTAGGCCAGGCCTCAGGGGATGGGGTCTTCTAGGCCCTGATTGGCCTGGGGAGGGGGGGACGTGGCCCCACTCTCCAAAAAGAGAACATAATATTTAGGATGGGCCTCGGGGATGGGGTCCCTGGGCTTGAGTCAGGGGCCATGTGGCCCTACTCCCCAAAAAATAGTATTTAAGACCGGACCTAGGGAATGGGGTCCCCAGGGCCAAGATCGGCCTGGGAAGGGTGGCTGTGGAGCCCATCTCCCCAAAAAAACATGGAGATGGGTAGTTATAGGGGTTGCAACCACCACTGTGCACTGCTGAATGCTATGTGAAGCAAAGGGTAGGGTGGTTGTTGGGGTTGGCTGCAGATCCTGGATACAGGCCAGGACCTGCGGACAACCCTGGCTGTGCACAGCCAAACGCCTTGGGGAATGTGAGGTTGGGTGGTTATAGGAGTTGGCTGCAGGCCTTGAGTACAACCACTGCTGCACATGGCTGAAAGCCATGGGCAGGGTTTGGTGGCTGTCGGGGTTGGCAGCCCCTGTGGTGCATGGGCAAAGGTCATGCATAGCGCAGGGCTCGATGGTTATAAGGGTTGGTTTCCAAGCATTTTGGCAAACACGTGCTGCGCATGGCCGAAGGCCTTGCGCAGTATGTGGTTGGGTGGGTATAATGGTTGGCTGCAAGACCTGACTGCAGGCCAGGCCCTGTGGCCAACCCCAATTGCGTATTTCCATAGGCCGTGTGTGGTGGTGGTTGGATTAACATATAGGGGGTCATTACGACCTTGGTGGGCGGCTGACCGCCATGTGGCCGCCAATGCGGCAGCACCCCGCCGCGGCCATTTGGAGATCCCCGCCGGCCCAGCGGGGATCACGGCTGCAACATAGGAGCTGGCTCCAAATGGAGCCGGCGGTGTTGCGGCTGTGCGACGGGTGCAGTTGTACCCGTCGCGCTTTTCACTGTCTGCATAGCAGACAGTGAAAAGCTGCATGGGGCCCTGTCAGGGGGCCCTGCACTGCCCATGCCAGTGGCATGAGCCGTGTAGGGGCCCCCAGGGGCCCCACGACTCCCCGTTACGCCAGCCTTTTCCTGGCGGTGCAAACCGCCACAAAAAGGCTGGCGGTCGGGGACACGTAATCCCCTGGGCAGTGCTGCAATCAGCGCTGCCCAGGCGGATTAACACCGCCGGGGCAAAAGTGGTGGAATACCGGAATACTTATTTGCTGCCCAACGGACTGAAGCGACAGATCAATACGTTTATCACGTGCACCAGTGACTTTGGTGCCTATGCTCTCACATGCCTGTGTGGCTTACGTTATGTGGTCAACACCATGTTTCTGGTGAACAAACATATTTTAGAACATTTGAGAGCAATTAGGAATTGTGATCAGAGTTACCATGTTGCAAGACATTGGCGTGAATTACATTCCCAAAATCCTGATACACTCTTTGGTATTGACAGAGTGATGGCAACTATGCTAGGAGACTACAGGGAAAGAAAACCTAGAATAATGGAGTCAGAGTACATTGTACGCTATAACTGCAGGTCCCAATGGTGTTAAACTCCGGTGAGGAACTTTCTGTGCACATTGGCGGAGAACCTTTCCTTCCGTTCCTTCTTCTCTTTTTTCTTTATGTAAAAAGAACGTAGAGGTTTTTTCACTTCATTCTCTTTGACTCATTAGACTGTAACCTTATTTATATTATGAATTGATTTATTTGTGCCATTGAATCATTTCTCACAATGAACAAGCTTTTGTTGCGAGTTTGTGGGGCATGAAACCCGCGGCTCCTTACTTGTGGTATAATTAGCGGCTGCCGGTAACCGCAACTCGCACCGACCCCGTCTGCGGATGTGGATGGGAACGCCGGATTGGACATCATATATATGAATATATATATATATATTTTTTTCCCTTAAGAAAACCAAAGGTTAGAGGGATGTTATAGTTAGGCTTACATTTTAAACGTACAAAACCATAGAAATTCACCTGTGATAGTTACTTTAGATAACTCTATGTTTTTTAAAATCCTATTTCCTAATTAGAAAGTCCATGTAACCTTTGGTTTTCCCTGACTGACCTGTGAGTGGGTGCATGAGTCTCTGACAGAATGGGTGTGTCAGTGTCAGTGTAAATGAGATTGGATGTATGAGCGTCTGAGCAGGTCTGTGGATGGATACATAAGTGTCTGAGTGGGTAAGTGAGTTGGTGCATGAGTGTCTCATTGGGTTTGTGAGTGGATGCATCACTGTCTCAGTGGGTGTCTGAGCGTGTGCTTGAGGATCTGACTTTGTCTGTGAGTGAGTGTCTGATTACATCTGTCAGTGAGTATCTGACTGGGTATGTGAGTGACTGCATCAGTGTCTAAGTGGGTCTGTGAGTCTGTGTGCATGGGAGTCTGAATGGGTCTGTGAGTGTGTAATGTTTTGAGTGGATTTTTGAATGGCTACATCAGTGTCTGAGTGGGTCTGTCAGTGTAGGCATCAGATTCTGAGTGCTACTATAAATGAAAGAATTAGGTTACGAAGAACTATCTAAATGTTTTTTTATTTTAGCTGATATCTGCGACTTTGTTGTGATGTTACACGGAAGGGCTGCACTGATCATCGCAACATATTTGCAAATATTGCAAGCTGTGACAAAAAATGATTTTAAGGTCATAATTAGACCACCATAGTCTCCTATATAACAGCCCTGGGGTCAGGGTAACTCCACTCTGATCCCTTATGACAGTGTCCCATTCCCTAAGATGGGATATATATATATATATATATATATATATAAATATACATATACATACATTATCTACTGGCAGTTGCCAATAGGTAGGTATAGTTAGGACCTCGTTTCCATACGAAATGTTTTTTTTGTTTGCCAATAACTTCTAAAAAATCTTCAGGAAATTTTCAAAATTAGTTTGCCACTCACTTGAACTGCTGTCTTGAAAGTTTCAGGGTGATTCATCGAAAGGGGACAAGAAAAAGCAGGTCTCAAAAACCTTTTTACCCATAAAATTTCCATAAGTGTTTTTAGACACGACTACACCCCAAAACACTGGAAGGAATTATACAAAATTTGGCAGAAAGGTACCTTTTGGTCCAGAAAGTATGCTTTTTGTTATTTGGTGTAAATCCGTCAGTAGTTTTGGAGATATTATAGGAAATACAATGTAGATTTGGGCAGAGCTTAGAGAACAGATCTCATAGTGGGCTCTGATTGGCTGTCAGCACTTCAACCTGAAAATGTTGGTAGCCATCTTGGGACCAATATTTACAATAGCACCCCATTGAAATGCATTGACATGAATGTTCAGGTTTTGTGGATCACAAAAAGGAGAACGTACAAAGGATGATAACAGATTTTAGTTACAATATAAATCATTTGTTGATGGTACCATACTAAGGGGGTCATTCCGACCCCAGCGGTCAAGGACCGCCGGGGCCGGGGTCGGCGGTAGCACCGCCGACAGGCTGGCGGTGCACCGCCGGGCATTCTGACCGCGGCGGTTCAGCCGCGGCCAGAAACGGAAATTCGGCGGTGTACCGCCGACTTTCCGCTGCCCATGGGAATCCGCCATGGCGGCGCAGCTTGCTGCGCCGCCATGGGGATTCCGACCCCCTCACCGCCATCCTGTTCCTGGCGGTTTTGACCGCCAGGAACAGGATGGCGGTGAGGGGTGTCGTGGGGCCCCCGTAAGAGGGCCCCACAAAGAATTTCAGTGTCTGCTCAGCAGGCACTGAAATTCGCGACGGGTGCAACTGCACCCGTCGCACCTTCCCACTCCGCCGACTCCATTCGGAGCCGGCTTCCTCGTGGGAAGGGGTTTCCCGCTGGGCTGGCGGGCGGCCTTCTGGCGGTCGCCCGTCAGCCCAGCGGGAAACACAGAATCACCGTGGCGGTCTTCAGACCGCGGAGCGGTGTTCTGTCGGGGGAACTCTGGCGGGCGGCCTCCGCCGCCCGCCAGAGTTAGAATGACCCCCTAAGTTTAAGAGTTGTGGTCTGTTCTAATGTGATTTTAAAGTGTGAAAAAGCCTTCTGCTGGGATTTCAAAAAATCTTGTTTGAGAGAAAACTCTTTTCTCATGATTTTCCAATAGAAGTTATGGAATGTGCTCTAGTGGCTAAAGCAATAACATATTTTATGTAACTTCACATTGTCTTTTTCAGCCATAAGAGAATAAAGACTGACATTCTCAGTAAAATATGTACTTTCAACAGGAGCAGCCTGCCAGTTGATTCCCTTGTGTTCTACTGCAGCCCCCCAGAGTGTTTAAAAGAACAACTAGAGCACTTTTGTATTATGACAAAACTGTGTCACACCTGAAGCCATCTTGATTAAGTCAAACCAATAAACATAAAACATTTAATTTAGAAAGGAACAAAATGAGGGGGGTCATTTTGTCATAGAAAGTATGGCTAGTGCTGTAAAAAGAAAAATTAGGACATGTTTCAAATCAGTTCTCAAACATCTTCTTTTATTTCATTAAAACATTCTGACCTGCAGACTGAAACATGCACTTTCAACACCAGCAGCAAACAGTTTACTCTCTGGTAATCAGCAGTTTTCTGCAGTGTTCTAATGAGCAACTAAAGTGTTAACATTATATGCAAAAAGTGTGGCCCATCTGAAAGCCATCTTTATGGAATGTAAGTGGAAAACTGAAAGCATTTCTACTGAGGATACGGCAGTAAATGAGGAAATTAGGGAACTTCATAACAAATAAGTGTCCCAAGCCAGCCACCACAGAAAAAGAGCCCAAATGTAGCACAAATATCACATAAATATAGCCCAAGTGTAGCCCAATGACAGAAGTGTGCAAAAACACTTGGGGGCATATTTACAAGCCCCTAGAGCTACCTTACGCTGCACTAGCATAGTTAGTTTTTTAGGTTAAGGCAGCGTTAAGGAGGTCTTTCTCCAGTGCGGTATTAAGAAAGTGGCACCATGCTTGCATTACACCACTTTGTAAACCTTTGTGCCACATTTTGTCTGCACCGTTCATAATGTATTCAAGGGGGGCGTTCCAAAGCAGGGAAGCCCGGAAAAATGGCACAGTGACATTTACAACATTTCATTGTGCCATTTTGTCCATCATTTATATTGCCTGCTCAAAGCAGGCATTAAAATGACGCACCCATTTTAATCAATGGGCCACCCTGTGCTTTACTGCTCTAGCGTCAACATTTCGGACACTAGTGCAGGAAAGCACCAAAATACTGTCAAAGATTTTATTGCTATTGTCCTAATGACCGCCATGGTGCACAGCATTGCAGATTCAGCACAACCATGGTGTCTTTAGGTGGGGCAGGGGAGGCACAAGAAAAGTGGCACATCGGGACAGACGCGCCACTTTCTTGTAAATATGTTCCACAATATATATATATTTTTTTCACTTTTATATAGTGCAGGCTTGAACAGATGGTATTGAAGTGGTTTTAGGCATGGGAGATTAAGTGACTTGCCCACACTCACAGGCTGTCGAGCAGATGCCAAAACTCAAAGCTGACCATGGCGGGCAGGCGGGTTGGGCACTGGAAGCACAACACACCATGGTGGGCAACAGTGAGACTATAATGGCATACATACAAACATTGGAGAAAAGGTGGGATAGGGTCAGGCGCAGTAAGCTGATGACACGCAGCAGGTGGGAGGGGCTGTGGAAGCAGAAAGCACCATGCATGGTAAGCGGGAGGGTTAGTGGCAGTGCAGTGGCCATGGTGGGCTAAGGGGAGGGAGCAGGGGCATGCACAAAGGACCATTGAGGAAAGAAGGGAGGGGAGGCGTAGGGGCTGGACACAGATGAGAGAGGGCAGTGGAAGGGGATCCACAACAAACCATGCAGGACAAGCAGGAGTAGTAGCTGCAGTGCAGCAGAGCATTGGGGCAGAAGGGAGTGGCAGCATAATGGACCATGGAGGACAAAAGGGACAGGGGGGGACATGGAACCTTGACAGGCAGGGTGGACAGTGGAGGTGGCACGGACAGGCAGCAGCCATCTGATGATCTAGGCAGGTGGGAGGGCCACTGGCAGCTCAACAGAACTCTCAGAGTAGATGGGGGGGCAGTTGCCAGTCCATGGAAGATAGTGGGCAAAAAGGAGGGAGCAGGGGCATTGTAGGAAAGTACCATCTTGCCTGGCATGTTACCCCCATATTTCACTGTATACATGTTGTTTTAGTTGTATGTGTCACTGGGACCCTGCCAGCCAGGGCCCCAGTGCTCAAAAGTGTGCCCTGTATGTGTTCCCTGTGTGATGACTAACTGTCTCACTGAGGCTCTGCTAACCAGAACCTCAGTGGTTATGCTCTCTCATTACTTTCCAAATTGTCACTAACAGGCTAGTGACCAATATCACCAATTCACATTGGCATACTGGAACACCCTTATTTCCCTAGTATATGGTACTGAGGTACCCAGGGTATTGGGGTTCCAGGAGATCCCTATGGGCTGCAGCATTTATTTTGCCACCCATAGGGAGCTCTGACAATTCTTACACAGGCCTGCCACTGCAGCCTGAGTGAAATAACGTCCACGTTATTTCACAGCCATTTACCACTGCACTTAAGTAACTTATAAGTCACCTATATGTCTAACCTTTACCTGGTAAAGGTTGGGTGCTAAGTTACTTAGTGTGTGGGCACCCTGGCACTAGCCAAGGTGCCCCCACATTGTTCAGGGCAAATTCCCCGGACTTTGTGAGTGCGGGGACACCATTTCACGCGTGCACTATACATATGTCACTACATATGTATAGCGTCACAATGGTAACTCCGAACATGGCCATGTAACATGTCTAAGATTATGGAATTGTCACAATTCCATGATCCCCCGAGTCTCTAGCACAGACCCGGGTACTGCCAAACTACCTTTCCTGGGGTTTCACTGCAGCTGTTGCTGCTGCCAACCCCTCAGACAGGTTTCTGCCCTCCTGGGGTCCAGCCAGGGTTGGCCCAGGAAGGCAGAACAAAGGACTTCCTCAGAGAGAGGGTGTTACACCCTCTCCCTTGGGAAAAAGGTGTCAGGGATGGGGAGGAGTAGCCTCCCCCAGCCTCTGGAAATGCTTTGATGGGCACAGATGGTGCCCATCTCTGCATAAGCAAGTCTACACTGGTTCAGGGATCCCCCAGCCCTGCTCTGGCGCGAAACTGGACAAAGGAAAGGGGAGTGACCACTCCCCTGACCTGCACCTCCCCTGGGAGGTCCTCCAGTGTGCTCCAGACCTCTGCCATCTTGGAAACAGAGGTGCTGCTGGCACACTGGACTGCTCTAAGTGGCCAGTGCCAGCAGGTGACGTCAGAGACTCCTTCTGATAGGCTCTTACCTGTGTTGCTAGCCTATCCTCCTTCCTAAGTAGCCAAACCTCCTTTTCTGGCTATTTAGGGTCTCTGCTTTGGGGAATTCTTTAGATAACATCAGAGTTCCTGTGCATCTCTCTCTTCACCTTCCGCCAAGCAATCGACCGCTGACTGCTCTGGACGCCTGCAAAACCGCAACAAAGTAGCAAAGACGACTACTGCAACCTTGTATCGCCGATCCAGCCGCCTTCTCGTCTGCTTTCCGGGTGGTGTATGCTGTGGGGGTAGTCTGCCTCCTCTCTGCACTAGAAGCTCCGAAGAAATCTCCCGTGGGTCGACGGAATCTTCCCCCTGCAACCGCAGGCACCAAAAGACTGCATCACCGGTCCTCTGGGTCCCCTCTCAGCATGACGAGCGTGGTCCCTGGAACTTAGCAACTCTGTCCAAGTGACTCCCACAGTCCAGTAACTCTTCAATCCAAGTTTGGTGGAGGTAAGTCCTTGCCTCCCCACTCTAGACTGCATTGCTGGGTACCGCGTGATTTGCAGCTGCTCCGGCTCCTGTGCACTCTTCCAGTATTTCCTTCGTGCACAGCCAAGCCTGGGTCCCCGACAATCTAACCTGCAGTGCACGACCTCCTGAGTTGTCCTCTGGCGTCGTGATACCTTCTTTTGTGACTTCGGGTGAGCTCCGGTTCACTCTTCTTTGTAGTGCCTGTTCCGGTACTTCTGTGGGTGCTGCCTGCTTCTGTGAGGGCTCCTTGTCTTGCTGGGCACCCCCTCTGTCTCCTCACGCAATTGGTGACATCCTGGTCCCTCCTGGACCACAGCAGCATCCAAAAACCCTACCCGTGACCCTTGCAGCTAGCAAGGCTTGTTTGCAGTCTTTCTGCATGGAAACACCTCTGCAAGCTTCTTCACAATGTGGGACATCTATCCTCCAAAGGGGAAGTTCCTAGTCCTCTTTGTTCTTGCAGAATCCACAGCTTCTACCATCCAGTGGCAGCTCCTTTTCACCCTCAGCTGGCATTTCTTGGGCATCTGCCCACTCACGACTTGAATGTGACTCTTGGACTTGGTCCCCTTGTTCCACAGGTACTCTCGTCTGGAAATCCATCGTTGTTGCATTGCTGGTGTTGGTCTTCCTTGCAGAATTCCCCTATCACGACCTCTGTGCTCTCTGGGGAACTTAGGTGCTCTTTACACCTACTTTTCAGGGTCTTGGGGTGGGCTATTTTTCTAACCCTCACTGTTTTCTTACAGTCCCAGCAACCCTCTACAAGCTCACATAGGTTTGGGGTCCATTCGTGATTCGCATTCCACTTTTGGAGTATATGGTTTGTGTTGCCCCTATACCTATGTGCTCTCATTGCAATCTATTGTGACTGTACATTGCTTGCATTGCTTTCTATTGATATTACTGAATATTTTTGGTATTGTGTACATATATCTTGTGTATATTTGCTATCCTCATACTGAGGGTACTCACTGAGATACTTTTGGCATATTGTCATAAAAATAAAGTACCTTTATTTTTAGTATATCTGTGTATTGTGTTTTCTTATGATATTGTGCATATGACACCAGTGGTATAGTGGGAGCTTTGCATGTCTCCTAGTTCAGCCTAAGCTGCTCTGCTAAGCTACCTTTCCTATCAGCCAAAGCTGCTAGACACCTCTTCTACACTAATAAGGGATAACTGGACCTGGTGCAGAGTGTAAGTACCCCTTGGTACCACTACAAACCAGGCCAGCCTCCTACAGGCATGTACACTGACATTGGAAGGAAGGAGAGAGGAGGCTAGAGGCAGCAAGCTAAGCACAGAGGCTAAGCAGGAGGGCAATGATGGGCCATAGAATTGGGCAATGGAGGGCAAGAGAAGTGGGCAGGGATATCAAGATAAATGGAGGGCATTGGCAACACATCAGACCATGCAGGGCAGGAGGATGGGGGCTGGTGCATGGACTCAGACAATAGAGGGTAGGGAGGAGTTGGATGGGGCAGCAAGCTAACTGTTCAGGGCAGGCAGGGAGGGCAGTGGCAGAACAGCAGCCACACAGGGCAGTAATGAGGGAGCAGGGGCATTGATTTGGACACAGGATGTCAAGGAGGAGGGAGGGCAGGGTCAGCAAGCTTCAATAGGGGCAGCATAATGCCAGGCCAGTCCCTGTGTCCAACCCAGCCCCTCCAATCGTGCATTGCAATGTGCATCTTACTTAACATTTAAAAAAAAAACTAGACATTCACTGAAAAAAACAAAGGTTACAGAGATGTTATAAATCATTGAAATTCAGCTGTTATAGTTAGAGTTATTTCAAGTAATTATAACTCGTGCCATAAGGTAACTAGAACTTGCACCCTTGCCACCCACTGATAATTACCTCAGATATTATATCATATTACATCACTCATGATATCTTCTATGACATCATTGATAATATCACTGTAACATTTTCTGTAATATTATTGATGAGAAAACAGTACATGGCGAGGGTGCAGAGTTGTTTATAGTGATGAGTCAACATTGTATATTACAATAAGTGTAATCAGTGTCATGGAAGTAGTTGATGACATCCTATTATGCATACAGACTTGCAGTCACTCCAAAAAACGTGTCTAAAAAATGGTATTCTAGGGTCAATTAATTGTAAGTATATGTATATTGCAAGTGCAATATGTAGTCACTCAAAATGGAAGCATCTAATGGATGGAGTGGGCTAGTTCATTGCTCTATACTTTTTGCTGTGGTGGGAGAGAGCATCCTTTGAGTGACATCTGAACAGAGCAAGGGAGAAAGAGTGCTAATCTAGAGCCCTTATATATTTAAGTGATTTTGTATGATGTGTTTCAGGAGTCCATGAGGGTGGCAAGACAGCTAAACTTGTTTTTAGGCCTGACCTTGACAATTGTACTCTTTCTCTCTTCTTGCACTGCTGTTAATGAAAAGAATGTACCTATAAACATATAGGAGAAAACCCACACAGTAAATTAAAGATATGGGGGTATATTTGAGAGCACCTAGCGCCCTTTGAGCCACAATAGCATATTTTTTTTTACGCTACTGTGGCCCAACGAGGCCACAATCCTGTGCCATATTTACAAAGTGGCACAATTCATGCATTGCATCACTTTGTAACCCTTTGCACTGCATTGTGCCTGCACTAGGCATAATGTATGCAAAGGGGGCATTCCCTGATTAGGGCGGGCGAAGAAATGGTGCAAAGAAATCTGACAGATTACCTTGCGTCATTTTTTTCGGCACTTTAACGTCTGCACAGGGCAGGCAATAAAAGAAGGCACACAATGGGCCTCAATAAGCTTTTTAGGATTAGCGTAATTTTTTCTTACGCTAATCCTTCAAAGCTCCAGACTAGCATAAAGAATTCAGACACTAGTCCCCTAACTACCGCCATGCTATGGCATATTTTAAATACAGTGCGCACATGGTGGCGTTAGGGGGCGTCAAGGGGTGCAAGAAAAGTGGCACTGCACTGTGTGCAGCGTCACTATTCGTAAATATGCCCCGTAGGGTTTTTCATACGAATCAAGTCAGATAGAACTAATTATAGAAGTAATGATAATTGCTTTTCATAAATGAGTCTCATGAGAAACATCCTAGAAGTATAAACGTTTTTAAATAGGGTAATAAGTAAGTGGTGATTAACTTATGATTTTTAATATTAATACAAGACAATGTGGATTAAAACAAAAAATACATTTGAATTAGATGCAAATAAATAGTTATGGTTCTGAAATAACTAATCTTGTTGAGTGCCCATGCATTTATCATTAGAAGAGATCAAATACAACCTTTGTTGAGTAATGCATACCCTAGTACCATAATAGTTCTGGCTGAACAGCAGAAGATGTGACCCCGTGAGCCAGTTACCCTTCCAAATTCAGCTCTATTGGCCAAGCTAACAGAGATAGTTCAAAATATGCATGTCAAGTATTGGTCTTATGAACAGGTACTGAAATACTACATCATTGAATTCACAAACAATACCAGTAGACACCTCAAAAGCTCTGCTAGGTGCAGCTTTACAGGTATGTGACTGGAGATGTCACGTGACATCTTACACAAACATTTTCTGCTGGGGAGAAGCCCCTTTCCCTGCATTCACATGAAATCTGGAGGCAATCCATTCCTTTTCCAACATTGTAAAGGAAGTCACTCCAGTAAAATCATTTCCTGGGTTGGAAAGTGCAGTATTGGTCACTTGTGGATGCCAAAAAGGTCAGAAGTCTGTGGGTATTCACAAATGATCATGGCATAACCCCTCTGCCCCCTTGAACTGTCATCAGAAGGTAGCAGAATACACAGGACAAAGTTTAGTTGTGAACTACATACAAGGCTGTATTTTCCTTCCTCCACATCAGGGAACAGGTGTAATTAGAAGTTCATTGGGAGGGGGGAAGAGTCCAGAGGCTTACTTTATTGCTGTGATATTTGCAGGTATAGACCTAGGAAAGGGGCATAGTATTGAAGTATTATTGTGGACGGCTTGTTTTTGGGAAACTTTCAGTTTTTGTGGGACTGTTAGGGAGAATTTATGTAGTCCATTAAGACATTGATGGTGCACATAAACTATTGGTTTATGGTTGATGGGAACTAAGCGAATCAATTGCACATGGAAGTGAGGCTTGGTGAGAGGCAGTGATCAACAATCCAGTTTGTACAGCAAGCGTCATTGCCTATTAAAGTGTGTGCCATCTCGTCGTCCCTTCTCAGAGGATGGGATGCAGAGTTGTTTTTGATGGCTGAAAGTATGCCTGGAGCTGAAGAGTAACTCTGTCATTGAGCTGTATAGTACATGAAATCTCATGTTCTTCCTTGCTTCAACAGTCAACGCAAGCCCATATTTATACTTTTTTAGTGCTGCATTTGCGCCGCTTTTTTACACAAAAACGGTGCAAGCTTACAAAATACAATTGTATTTTGCAAGTTTGCGCCGTTTTTGCGTAAAAAAAAATTACGCAAATGCGGTGCAAAAAAAGTATAAATACGGGCCAATTGTATTTTGTTCGTTTGCGCCGATTTTGTGTAAAAAAACGACGCACATGCGGCGCTAAAAAAGTATAATTATGGACCGCAGTTTTTGTGGAGGGATTGCTGTCTGTGCATGTTGTCGATATGGAGGTAGAGCTAATTTTCCTGATCCTTGTAGTAAAACCACTGAAATAAGAAAATGTCATTCGTTTTGAAGAGCGGATGGAGGTTAATATTTAAGATTGTATCCAGAATACTTGGGATACTCTCATTCATTCTCTCTTTCTCTCTCAATTAAACACACCCACGGACACATATCATTCTCGCGTTCAGTGCAATTGGTTCAATATATTTGCAAGACAGTTATCTTTTGTATTATTCAGCTCAAGCAGTTGTATCTAAGTACCATCCCTCTGTTAAGCGTGAAAGGACTGATATTGCACCCTTCTATGACTTTAAGTATGAAGTGGTTAATTTGACTGAATGTTTTTAAGTATTCTTATCAATGGTTTTTTACTAATAAATTTTTCTGGTATAACAACACATTATTTACTCTATGGAGAGCCCGAGATGATATGAGGGTCTCAAATAAAACTGCCATTTGAAAAAAATAAACAGGGTATTCATACCTCAGACTAGCAAAACGATACAAGGGCACGGGTTATTATATTATACATTCGTTTCCTGAACTCGGTATGCAAGAAAACAAGATAACTAAATCATCTTCAAATAAAATACTGCGAAGCTGTGTTTTCTACAGAAAGGTCCAGCGGTTCGGATTTATTTTTCAGACTTTCCAATTCCATTGCACATGTTCTATTTCTGCTTCACCTCAGGTGAACTGCCATTTACCGCAGACGAGCGAAGGGATGAATAAATGTAGCGTGTGCTGCACTCATGAACACTTTCATCCCAGATTCCACCAGCAAGGGACAACCCATACATGCAACAACTAAAGTTACTATTGTGCATCATTTGGGCCTTTGGCGTTTGTTAGGGACTAGGGGCTATATGTACAAACACATTTTCCCATAGACACAGAATGGGTAAAACCCTTTGCTACATCTGGCCCTAAGTTATCATTTTTTAGCTTTACAAGTGCAACATTAATGTCAGTGCTCAAAGGACTGGCAGGAAAACTTTGTAGCAAGGGTATGTTATGAAAAAAATAACTTCCCTAGGTAAAGCCACTAGCTAAACAATGTTCTGACAACGTATTGAAAGGTATGACTTGATTTAGAGTTTGGTGGACTGGTTACTCTGTCACAAACAAGATGGATATCCTGTGGCCTTATTACAAGTACCATAGAATATTGTGCACTTCTAATAAGGCGGAGGGGATATAGGTCACGTTTGTGGCAGAACTTTAAATCAGGCCCTTTAGTCTTGTAGACTACATTGTAGAAGCTAGTATTGGGGTGGGACTGGGAGGTATGTGGAAGCTTAACTAACAAAGGCCATTACTGCAGAATCTGTTAAATGAACTGATTACTTGTGGTATATGAGGTTTTATAAATACCTAAACTGTGGCAAGAGAAGTGAGAAAGGTAAATAATTCTTAAGAAGGGATTTCTAATACTGTTTTCAACACTGTTTTTCAAATGACATGTTCTTCACAGATTACAAAGTCACCCTGTAATCTTGTATAGATGCTGAGACGTGAGCATCTAAAAGTTCTATGTAGTGGTGCTAAGTTACTTAACGTAAAGTACATTTTGAAAAGCTCCTCATCTCCCATTTCAATTAATATGTCAATTTGTGAGTTAACGCTATACTTGACAGGAGTTCATCTTTCAGTAGTTTGTCCCCATAATTGGGGTCACCAACCATTGATACATTTCTTTGTGACTCATAAACACCTCCTTCATGCCCCTCCGGTTTTGTGAATCCAAAAAGGTTGCAAAAGTCTTATCATACGTCAAAACACTCTTTTGAATCACTAAACTGATTTTGTGCATTGTGCAAAGGCTGCAAAGCTCGATTCACGCAGATTGATGCCTCTGGTTTCTGCAGACTAAATCAATATCAAATGTGGAAACAACTGCGTTTCCAATAGAAACATTTAACAGGATGCATGGTTCTTTCCATAATAACAGCATATAAAACAAATATATCAATATGAAAGTGAAAGGCATAATTTGGATGAGGGACAAATGTAACTTGCTATCCATTTCACTTTTCACTGTCATTGTTTCCTCTTCTTTAGCTCAACCAAACAGGACAAGATGAGATAAACTGTACTCCCACAGGTATGTGCTCCCTGGGCATGCGGATGGTTCTCAAGTTATGTTATTGTTATTCTTGTAAAATGTGGAACTAAAGTCAGAGTGTGGAACAAACAGGAATCAGTCAGTGGATGGTTACTTACCATGGTTCAGCAACGTGTAAGAACTTCAACTGCATTCCCAGGGCCATGTTCTAGTTGAAGCGGCAAGACGTCTTGCCCAGTTGGTTTAAAGCTCCAAATAAAATGTCACATGAGCATGTGGACACTATATAGAGTGTTAGAAGTCCGTTGTCCTTATTGTGTGGAAAGTGCTATGATCGACTGAGTTTGTAAAATGTTGACACACCTACCACCCTACTTCTCATTGAGAGTTCAGCTGGTCTAGGGCCATTAAAACTATGTTATTATGTGAAAATTGCGAATCATAATGCATCATTTGCCAGTTTTTCGGAATGTTTTGTAGGAAGAAGAATCCCAGAGCCCTCCAACAGGGAGAAGGACTTCTTTGCATTGCTTGCTCACTCAATTCTCTTTGAAGTAGGTATATACTTTTTGCCACTTTCAATATCCACTTGATGTTACTGGCTGCTGCCCATGCTCTACCTGCACGGTTTATGTTATAGAAAATGAGTAAATCCTTTTTACAGTGCAGAAGTCAACATTCTTGAATTTGCCTATGCTTGTTGCTTTTCACTTGCTCTCTTGTATTCTCTTCTTCCACACCACTTCATTTCTCTAACACGTTTTAGGAAAATCCAGCTAGTCAATATTCTCACCTCTCTTCTTCAGACACATTTATTTAAAAGTAATGGAGTTTAAAAATAACAGCGAAAAATAAAAAAGTGTACATGGCTTGGACAGCAGGAGAGATTTTATAGTTCTTTTGAAGCAAGAAGAGTATCACATCCAAAGTATTCCCAAAGTGCAGATATAGTTGATGCAATGTGCTGCGAATCAATTTTTGTCCTATTCTCCTCCATACGTCATTGTTAGGCTCACAACTGCAATAAGAAAGGTAAGTGAAACAGTGCCAATATGGACTACTACAGAGCATTGCCTCCAGACTATCAAATTGATGGATTACAGTAGAACATCTCGTTTATAAATTTACTGCAGCTGGCTGAGAGAAAACCTACTATAATTCATGTACTCTCAGACAAAAGCGCAGTTGCTCAAAGAAAACACCTGAGAAAATATATGATATGTTTTACAAAACGTAAATGTTCATACCTTTCATTTTAGAGTGGGCCCCATTTTTACCTAAATCTAAAACTTGTTATCTATGACCACCTTTTCAGTCATCTTAAACTGATGTCCAACTCAAAAGGTGCCCCTTGCTGTTCTGAAGATATTGCAAATTAGTGACTTGTCCATTCCTTACAAAAAATATAGATGTTGGGCCCGAGTCACAAGGATTTCTTTGCAACTATTCAAGTAGTACTTGTGCCTTACTCCTGAAATTCAGACATAAGCCTGGAGTACCATTAGACCAAGCAACACCTATTTGTGATTCAACCCCTATTGTGTTCACTGGTGAGTTTCATACCTACAAGCCTTGGCAAAGTTTGCCTACACATTTTAGAAAACGAGGGATTCTGGCTGTCAACATGGCAATGTGGGTTAGTGTGTCTTAGTCCTGGGATTTTCTATGGCAAAAATATTACAGTCGCCACACAATATGCCCCAAATATAGGTAAGAACCGGTCGGAGATTTCAACTCTGTATGGGACCTAACCGTGGATTAATGTAACGCTCTGTCCTCCCCAACTGGAGCTTTTTCTAAACAACTAAAGGCAGCACTTAGGGCTATAGACCTCAGAAATCTATGGAAGAGTAATACTTAAACCAAACTGAGAAAACGTAGTCCGGAAGGGGATACATTTTTACAAACAATGGGCTCCTACCAATAGTAGTTGGTACCACTTTACACCCAATAATGATCTCTCAACACACCCTTAGAGAGATAGCCTCATTGGACATGAAAGCAACCCCACAGGAGAAATGGCTATTTCTCCCAACAATACTTCGAAATAGAGTTCTGAAGGAAAACTTAAAAACATATATCACCAGGTGCGGCCTGTCCTTCAGGGCTGACGGGCCATGCCCCCCCACCTTTTGCCCCTCATGAAGAGTGACGGTCAGGCTGAACAAAGGTCAGCCTGACAGACACTCTTCATGTTCAGGTCAGGCAGTCAGGAGTGAGACATGCGCGATATGCGCATACTCCTGGCTGCCTGAGCTGAACTTTGCTGGGCTGAAGAGGTCACAACTCCTGTGGGCGTGACCTCCTCAGTTCCAAATATACCCAAGAATTGTATACAAAAATGGAATTTAAGTCTTAATGGGAGATTTTGAACTTTTCAAAATTTGGAATTATATCTAAAAACTGAACAAATATGCTAGGCTCTACCATATGACTTTGTCTTTTTTGGCCCTAATGCAAGCTCTCTTTCTATTCTGAACTTAGACAAATGACACTGAGATCTAAATGACAAATCTAAAGGGGAACGTTAGCTTACAAACATATCTGCACTCCTAAATCCATAGCAGGTCTAGCACTACCGAACATCCTGAAATACTACAGGCCTTCACAACTAAAAGCTATTGTTGATTGGTTACACAGAAAGATACAAGCATTTGGTACATTTGGAAAGAGTTGTAGTTGGAAGGACCATATGTGACCTATTGTGGAAACCAAAGCTGAACAGCACTCCCACGAATAATACACTGACCGTATGAAATATTGTTACCAAACATTATATTCTGGTCCTCTCCTTATCCATATACCTTCATCTTCCATAATCCAGCATTCATGCTAGCCTTAATTCCAGACATGTTTGATAAATAGAATGTCTCACTATCTTTCACAAGGTTTGAAGTGGTGAGAGCTTCTCATTCGAGGCCTGCAAGAGTTGTTTTTTTTATGAGAATGGGAATGATGCCATTGTGTAAACATCTGACACTGTGACCTGCATCTTTGCATTAAAAATGCTTCTACAAGGGTATACTATCCACTTGAAAAGTTTGTAAAAAAATGGCAGAATATTTTACGGGGCAAATACCCAGCCTATATAATTTATTCTAAATGCTCTGCCATCACTTCTCTTTACCAATAATGCACACCCGAATACATTATTGGGAATGGAAATAAGTCAGAACCAGCAGAAAACCATTTGGCAGTATGTTCAGAAATGCTCGCAGTGTAATGGGCAGAGAAGCCTGCTATGAATTGATTGGTACATGTACTCTGCTATATCAGACAGGTATTACCCAAATGCTAGCACCCTTTGTTGGAGAAGGACTTCAAACATATTTCATGGCTTTGGCTACTGATATAATTGTTTTCGGACAGGATTTTAGCAACAATGAATTCAATATTACACCCAATATCAAACAATATTATTTTTGAGATATTAAGATTTAGATAATCTGGGTTGAAGCACTCAATAAAAATGAACTCATTGTTGTTATGAAAGTTTTTGGGAGTGGCAAAAGTCACCATAGCTGCATATGGAACATACTGGCAATGGAGAGACTTTCTAGTACCTTTGATGAAAAATTCAAAAGTGATGGCACAGCTTAGAGTCCCTCACAGTTTTATATCTAGGAGGGTATCCTCGCAATATCCTATCCTTTTCATTAATTCACCGTGAACGTGTTTAGTTATTAAAGAGGAGCAAGATGATATTAATGATCCATTGTTAAGCAGGATGACCAAAACCCCAAACGTTTCTGAAAGCATGGACCCCTCCATTGAATAAGCCCTATTAATAACTAGTGTGATGTAAAATTATACATAAAGATATTTTTTGTTGCCATGATGTGAGGACTTTGTGGCATCTCAATTTCATCAATTTTGTGAGTGATAACTCATCCAAAATCTAAGACATCAAAGGGATATTTATTGCATAAATGTTTATCTTAATGCTCATTTTCTTTTTGGTAATTTCTACAGACCAAACTATCACTTTCAATGAAGGTCTGTGGTAGTACTGACAATAATACATATAAGAAAGGACGAGGCTGAGAGAAGAACGAAGATTTAATGATCGTATAAAGAAGTCTAATTTCTTTCTCAACCTCATGTGTTTTTTTAGATTTCAGAGATAAAGTTAGGAAGTTACACAAACTATAACATTATGTTCAGAAGACTTTTCTGCTCAAATACCAATATTTGGTATTAGGCATTAAAATCTCAAATTTAGAGCTCAATCACACATTTTTAAATGGAACTTCTTACGTAAATGTCCGTGCCAAAAAGGCAAGTGAAATATGGTACATTTTTAGTTTATGCAGGGTCATCCCCAATCTTTTTGCCTCCTGTCTCATTTTTTTTCTGACCTGTTGCTATTGGCTTTTTAACTCTGAGCACTTTACCACTGCTAACCAGTGTTAAAGTGCATATGCTCTGTGTGTAAATTGTGTGGTTGATTGGTTTATCCATGATTGCGATATTTAATTTCTTAGTAAGTCCCTAGTACAATGCACTAAAGGTGCCCAGGGCCTGTAAATCAAATGCTACTAGTGGGCCTGCAGCACTGGTTGTGCCACCCACATAAGTAGCTCTGTAATCATGTCTCAGACCTGCCACTGCAATGTCTGTGTGTGCAGTTTTAACTGTAAATTCGACTTGGAAAGTGTACCCACTTGCCAGGCCTAAACCTTCCCTTTTCTTACATGTCAGACACCCCTAAGGTAGGCCCTAGGTAGCCCCAAGGGCAGGGTGCAATGTATGGTTAAGGTAGGACATAAAGGGGGTCATTACGACCCTGGCGGAACAAGTCCGCCAGGGCCGTGGGACGCGGTGGCACCGCCGACAGGCCGGCGGTGCCCCGCGGGGCATTCTGACCGCGGCGGCTCAGCCGTGGTCAGAGAAGGGAAACCGGCGGTCTCCCGCCGGTTTCCCGCTGCCCCAAAGGAATCCTCCAAGCCGGCGCAGCATGCTGCGCCGGCATGGGGATTCCGACTCCCCCTCCCGCCATCCAGTTCCTGGCGGTTCTCCCGCCGGGAACCGGATGGCGGGAGGGGGAGTCGCGGGGCCCCTGGGGGCCCCTGCCGTGCCCATGCCTATGGCATGGGCACGGCAGGGGCCCCCGTAAGAGGGCCCCTAAAAGTATTTCAGTGTCTGCAAAGCAGACACTGAAATACGCGACGGGTGCAACTGCACCCGTCGCACCTTCCCACTCCGCCGGCTCTATTACGAGCCGGCGTCATCGTGGGAAGGGAGTTTTCCCCTGGGCTGGCGGGCGGTCTTGTGAAGACCGCCCGCCAGCCCAGGGGAAAACTCGGAATACCCTCCGCGGTCTTACGACCGCGGAGCGGTATTTCGGAGGGGGGAAGCCTGGCGGGCGGCCTCTGCCGCCCGTCAGGCTCGGAATGAGGGCCATAGGGCCTGATTCTAACTTTGGAGGACGGTGTTAAACCGTCCCAAAAGTGGCGGATATACCACCTACCGTATTACGAGTTCCATAGGATATAATGGACTCGTAATACGGTAGGTGGTATATCCGCCACTTTTGGGACGGTTTAACACCGTCCTCCAAAGTTAGAATCAGGCCCATAGTAATGTGTTTTATATGTCCTGACAGTGAAATATTGCTAAATTCGTTTTTCACTGTTGCAAGGGCTGTCCCTCTCATAGGTTAACAGGGGGGCTACCTTTAAATCTGATTAAAGTGTAGATTCCCTTTGGGAGCAGATGGACATGTGGAGTTTGGGGTCTTTGAGCTCACAATTTAAAAATACATATTTTAATAAAGTTGATTTTAAGATTGTCTGTTTGAAAATGCCACTTTTAGAAAGTGAGCATTTTCTTGTTTATACCGTTTCTGTGACTCTGCCTGTTTGTGGATTCCCTATCTGGGTCAGTTTGACAGTTGGGCTGGTTGCACCTCACACTAGTCAGTGACACAAAGGGAGCTGGGGTGTAGCCTGCATATCCTGATGAGCCATCTGTGCTAGGAGGGAGGGAAGGAGTGGTCACTCACATCTGAAAGGGCTGTGCCTGCCCTCACACAATGCAGTCTCCAACCCCCTGGTGAGTGTCTGGGGCCTGGCCTGGGCAAGGCAGGATTTCCCATTCCAAAGAGACTTTACTTTGAAATAGGCCTCCTTCAAAGGAGAAATTGGGTATAAAAAGGGCACCCAAAGCCACAGACTTTAGAAACACTTCTGGAACAAAGAGGAACCTCTGCCTGGAGAAAAGCTGGATAGCTGAGGAAGAAGAGCTGACCTGCCTGTGACTGTGCTTTGTGGAGCTATCCTGCAGTTGCTGCTTCTGCCACAGTAAGAGGGCAAAGACTGGACCTTGTGTGCCTTCCATCTTGAGAAGAAATCTCCAAGGGCTTGATCTAGAGCTTGCCTCCTGTTGTTTGAAGTCTCAGGGACAGCAAAGATTTTTTTCTGCCAGCACCTGGAGTCTCTGGAGAGACTCCTACTCTGCCCTGTGGTGCCCATCCAGTTCCTGGGACCCTGCAAGGAGAAGCTGGCTGCCTAAAGACAAGAAAATCCACGCACAGAGCGCCGTGCGGGGAAAAGACTGACTCAAATCCGATCTGCGGCTGAGAAAAATGACGCGCCGCCAGCTCCGCAGCTGAGAAAGGACGCTCGCGGGAAACGTAACCGAAGAATCGACGCACAGAGCAGGAGAAACGATGCGCTCCATCGCTGATGGAGGCTGGGAGATCACAACCTGCGCTGCGGGATTTTCAGATTATAGTGCGGCTGGATTTTCGACTCGAGTTATTTTTGACGCACACCCCCCCGTGCGGAGTTATTTTTGGCGCGCACCAGGTACATTTTCACTCTAGCAGCGCTATTGTGTATTTAAAACTACTTAAAGACTCTTTTTGATTTTTAATCGATAACTTGACTTGTGTATGGTGGATTTTTGTCGTTTTGGTCTTGTTTTGTTTAAATAAATATGTCCTATTTTTCTAAACCTGTGTTGTGTCATTTTGCAGTGTTTTCATTAAGTTACTGTGTGTGTTGGTACAAATACTTTACACCTAGCACTCTGAAGTTAAGCCTACTGCTCTGCCAAGCTACCAAGGGGGCAAGCAGGGGTTAGCTGAGGGTGATTCTCTTTTACCCTGACTAGAGTGAGGGTCCTTGCTTGAACAGGGGGTAACCTGACTGTCAACCAAAGACCCCATTTCTAACAGTAATACTTTAATTAATTCAGCGCTCCAGGAAGTTGTTGTCATGATATATATTTTGTTTATTTACTACCTTATTCTGAGTTTTGACTTGTATCTGCAGTATAAGTAACAGGTGTCGCTGTTATCCAAAGTAATGTACTCAATTTACCAGAATCCGATGGATGGAAGGATGTGTAATAGTTACAGTAATACTTGATTAGGAGAATGGTGCTTCCTTCTTCGAACCCTTTGTACAGGGACAGCATAGGTGGTTGGAATGCACAAGGCCTTGGCAATGTACCATTTCCTCCTAATTGAAAGTAGTACTGTTCAGCAGAGGAAATCATGGTGATCCCAATGCCATGTGATCTTGCAGGGATGACTGACTAATCACATGCCAAGAGGCGATGGATTGCAATGGTCAGTGCTTAATTTGTAAAAGAATAAGCATTAGGTACCAAACGTTTTGCTCAGACTGCTACAGCTGGCACTATAGAATGTTGGTGTGCCTAATACAAAAGGGTTCCTAGTCTTGATTCCACTTCATGCCTGCTCCATCCATCACCTGACACTTCCTTTTCCTTTAAATCACTCTCAGGTTTTGTAATCCGTCCCCATCCCTTTGTTAGCTTTTCCATTTTTGTCCTTCTTTCTCCCGTTCCTGTTTTTCTCTCTCTTGCTCAGGTCAAAGTCTTATGAGAAACAATAAGTGCTGGCCCCCAAAAAATGAGTTCCACAGTGCACCACCTGCAACCACACGCTCAAATTAGGCACTAGCAATGGAGACTGACTACGTAATAATGCGCCTTCTCCTGGGTTGGACTTAGAATGAAAACTGACCCGGGCACCAAAATAAAACTGGCCCTCATTAGTCAATCAGGTAGCTATTGAAGAGGCCTAAGTTTCTAAACTGAAGCACAACTTGTAAACACTCGCTGTATGGTTGTTTCGAAAGGTAAGGAAGACTGTGTGTATTTATGCTTGCTACAGGCAATTGTTGTGGTAATATCAGGGAGCTCAACATTTAAGACTGGCCCATCAGACCATAAACAGAATCACAAACAGACAAAAAACTGGCCCACACGCTGACCTGTCTGACCAACCCTTGAGGCATTGCCTGATTACCCTATAGATAAGTTTCACCCTGGGCTTCACCTATGTAACTTCAAATTAAGGCCACATATCTCACGTTATAAAGTCCACAAATTAGCAGTTAGATGCTAGTAAATGTTATACACGCCATTTGGAATAGTCCCAGTTCAATGATCTTGAGCCAGATCTGCTGAGGCGTCCAGCCTGCATGTGTGTCTAGCAAGTACTTATCATCTGAAATGGATAAGGAGGCTGCAGTGACATCAGCCATCACCACGCGGACCTTCTGGCATGTTCCCAAAGTCTTTTCAAACTCAATTTATGTAGTAGTTCATCTTGAAAGCAGGAGCATATGTAGTTGACAGTCGAGTTTGGTGTACTCACTAAGATGTGCCTCACCGGCATTATTACTTCAACATACTATTGATTTTTTTCTTTGTTTGCATGTGCATCACTGTTTCATCTAATGCGGTCCCTATACTTTGCCTTGTATAGACTTTCTTAGGACGCACCACTTCACAACATGAAGCAACTCATCATGGTAAGGTTTATTTAATTTAGAAACACCAGGCTAAACACTGAGTAAAATGCTCACTGGGAAGACCTTTGTACAATAGAAGGCCAAAGGTTAAATTCCAGCTCTTGGATAACTCAGCAATTCATTCTTGATTGATAGATTGACAAAATGATCAGTACTTAGTCATATTAATAATTCTATCACGAAATATAAAACTGTGATAGCAAATACTACAAAAATAAAAGTTGTGACCATTCGTATTAATATACTTTAAGGATATTTCTCTTCCTTAATATCAATATTATTATTTACAGTTTTGAAGAGTGTTGCTAAATGAAAGGTGTCCTTGCGCTGAAAGACTCAGCGTGAGCCAAATAACGAGGCATGAGCACTTTTAGGGGCATATTTATACTGTGTTTCCGCCGGAATTGCGTAGTTTTTTTTTACGCAATTCCGACACAAAACTAACTCCATATTTATACTTTGGCGTTAGACGCATCTAGCGCCAAAGTCCATGGAGTTTGCGTCATTTTTTAGCTTGGACACCTACTTTGCGTTAATGATATGCAAGGTAGGAGTTCCCGTCTAAAAAATTGACTCCGAGGCATGTGCGCCATATTTACACTCCCGGGCAAAATGCACGCCCGGGAGTGGGCGGGTCAAAAAAAATGACGTTCGGCCGCTTTTGCGCCGTTTTTTAGCGCCTGGTCAGGGCAGGTGTTAAGGGACCTGTGGGCTTGGAAGGAGCCCAGAGGTGCCCTCCCAAGCCCCCAGGGACACCCCCTGCCACCCTTGCCCACCCCAGGAGGACACCCAAGGCTGGAGGGACCCATCCCAGGGACATTAAGGTAAGTTCAGGTAAGTTTTTAAAAAAAAATTCTTTGTGGCATAGGGGGGCCTGATTTGTGCCCCCCTACATGCCACTATGCCCAATGACCATGCCCAGGGGACATAAGTCCCCTGGGCATGGCCATTGGGCAAGGGGGCATGACTCCTGTCTTTGCTAAGACAGGAGTCATTTCAATGGGGGTTGGGAGTCGAAAAAAATGGCGCAAATCGGGTTGAGGCGAAAAATTTGCCTCAGCCTGACTTGCCCCATTTTTTGGCGCCCAAACTCCATATCCCCCTACGCCGGCACTGCCTGGTGTACGTCGTTTTTTTTCACACACACCAGGCAGCGCCGGCGGCTAACGTCGGCTAACGTCATTGAATAAATACAGCGCCTGCATGGCGCTTCAGAATGGCGTTAGCCGGCGCTAATTCTTTTGACGCAAAACTGCGTTAGCGCAGTGTTGCGTCAAAAAGTATAAATATGGCCCTTAGTACTTTGCCCTTGCCCCATCTAACTACACCATGATTGCACCATATTTACTTTAGGCTCACCATCTCGGTTGTTACCACAACAGTGTCAGAATTTTTTATGCTGTTGCGCTGCTTTGCTGCACTAGGGTCAAAAAAATGTATCCTAGTGCAGCAAAGCACAGGGAGGCCCATTGATTTTAATGGGTGCGTCATTTTAATGCCTACCTTGAGCAGGCGTTAAAAATGACGGGAAAATGGCCCAGTAACATCTAGTAAATCTTACTGTGCCATTTTTCGGGCCTCCCTACGTCGGAATGCCCCCTTTGCATACATTATGCCTGATGCAGACATAATGTGGCGCAAAGGGTTGCTAAGTGGCGCAATGCAAGCTTTGTGGCACTTTGTAAATCTGGTGTGGGGGTAAGGCCACCTTAGCGCCGCCTTACAGTCAAACAATTATGCTATGGCGGCACTAAGGCGGCTCAAGGGGCATGTAAATATGCCCCTAAGTACCTCAAAGGACATAAGTGATGGAGAAACATTAAAATGTGTAGAGGTAAGTTCTAAGGCTCATATTTATGCTAAAGTGGCACAGTGCAGTGCTGCGCCAAAAAAAGCAGCGCTGTGCTGCATCACTTTTGAAACACTGGGGTGCGTCATATTTAGGTGAATATGGTGCACCAATGCAATTCCCCCAGCGATGGCGCTAAATTAAGCTCCCTCACGCCAACGCAGGCATCCTTGCACCATAGTGCAAGGGTGTCTGCATTGAAGGGGCAGATCATTTATGTGCAGAAAGGTCTCCCTTCCTGCACATAAACAATCTATAATGGTGATTTGGCACTTCTATGTGTCTATATGCAGCACACATAGAAGTCCCAAAGGATCATTTTGAATGATTGTGTATGTGCAGGAAGGTGTTCCTTCCTGCACGTAAACAATGGTCAATGGCATTTTGTGTCTTCTATGTGTGCTGCAGAATGCAGCACGGATAGAAAAAGCAAACAACAAGTAGGAATAAAAGCATTCCTCCTCGTTTAGCCATGCCAATGCCACCCCAGGGGTGGCGTTAAATTTTTGTGCTGCCTCAGATTTACCACAACTCGTAAGTCTGAGGCAGCATCAAAAGCAATGGGTGTTGCAGTGGAACGCCCATAGAAACACCCATTGCACGCCTCTCTGACGCAGACAGCTATGTCGAAGGGGGGCCATATTTACAAGGAGGCGTAACGCCACACAAAAGTGGCGTTACACCTCCTTGTAAATATGAAGCAGTGCTTTGCGCCACTGGAGTGTCACGAAAAGTGATACTCCGGTGGTGCTAGGGGCTCTTAAATATGCCCCTAAATGCTTTCCTAAACAACAGTAGATTGTCACTAGAGAACAGTGCTAGGGGAAGGGAGTTCCACAGCACAGCTGCCCACCCACCTCTAAACGTAGGCACACTGACAAGATTAGCATTGACAGAGCACAATAAGTGACAGGGCGTATACCATGACAAACTTGTATGAAGAAAACGAAACCTTCCCTCATGATTAGCTTGGTGAACCCTACACGGGGATTTGAATTTCACCCTATTTGGCAACGGGACCAAGTACAGAGGGTTGACGTCATCCCATGATGAAGAGTAGCGGGGACAAGATATTGCTAATTTGATAGTAGCCCTTGGGATGCGATAAAGGCATCCTGATTAGACAGCCTAGTGCGCCAAGGAGCAATGACTCGCAATAGTCCAGGCGATTTAGTATGAGGGATTGGACTTCCAAAGGGCGCATATGATATTGAAGCTGTGACAATATTGTGAGGAGGAGCCTTATCAAAGTTCAGCAGGTAGACGACACCTCTTGTGTTAAATGGGTAGAAAGAGAAAGGTTTGCATCCGGGTGTATTCCAAGATTCTGAACAGCAGGAGAGGCAACAAAAATAGGATTGTTAGGAAATAGCCAGAAATCTGACGGTAGTGAGACCGATGGACTCACTACGGAGCAGCAAGGATATGCGTCTTCTCACCACTGAATTTTAAGTTCCTTTTAAATTCTTCCATTAATTTAGTCATTCCTTCGGGTGAGAGTTGATCCATAGGAAAAAACCTTATACTTTCAAATTACAGAACACACTGTATTTCAGTGGAAAAAGTTCAGAGAGGAGCCATAAAACGTTATTACACGCAGCCTTGTAGTGATGTATGGCTGTAATTAGAGAAACACGCTGCTGACAGCTTGGTGATTTAGTATTCTACCTGAGACTGGGCTGTTATCATCTATTATTTATTTTAACAAGTTCATACAAGACTTTATAATGGCGCACCGAAGTCCCCTGACTTCCAGCTCCCTCAGCAAACAGGAGAACAACAATGCTGTTTAATCATAGTCAAATGTGTAAGAACTAAGAAACATGCATCACGTTAAAAAGCAAAAATAATACATAAGTACTTCATGGTTAACCTTTGAAATCACCTTCAGGGCAGATTGTATTGGTCGTGTTACTGCTGCGGTAAGATGTTGTGTTTGCTTCCAGTCTTATACTATTTTGTTTGTTGGTTTATATAGTGCACACACCCTTGCGTGACAAGTGTTTTTCTGTGCTTTGGGAACTGAGACAGGTGTAGCTACCAAATAAAACAATGTTCCAACCAAGTTATGCTGTGTATTGGTATTCCAAAATAGTCATTTGTACAATTTAAAAATGTACCGAGCTGAAAATCTGTTTGTAGGGTGAAGGCAAAAAAGAAGATGAAGCGTGGCACAGTGGCGGGTGATGGGTACAAGAAAGGGTGAAGTTTCAGACATTCCACTTGTGAGGATTCCATCAACAGAAAGTGTATGGTTCAACGTCTTTGGGTGAGTGGTTGGCAGCTCTATGGCACTGGGGGAAGGCCAACAAAGGCCTAACACTCTATACAAACTACTCAAATGTGGCATACTCATATAGAATATAATTTGATGTACGATTAAGAAACATGCATCTGGCCACTGAGTATTTGGGGTAAACACACCCTTTCTACAGCAGACTCTGAGTTTTGCAGGAAAGTTTTGCTACACTTACATTTTAAGTCATTTTATCGGAGGTTTTGTGCATATATATATATATATATATATATATATACATATATATATATATATATATATATATACGTGTGTGTGGGTGTATAGATATTTATATATTACGGGGTTGGGAAAGTTTGCCTCTCCTATTGAAACAGGTAGAGATCAATAAAAAAGATCGAGGTTGAGAGACACACTCCCCCAGAATAAAAAGCGGACTTATTTTAAAAAAGAGTTAGGTTGGGAGTCTTCCCTCCACATAGTTCAAAATTAGGAATCAGAAAACTATTGAGTAATGTGAGTAATTTTTTAATAAATAAATAAGGATGGTGCTCTGCCACCAGGACTAATTATGTCCATATGATGAAGGTCTTCCGGGAGTATCGTGAATATGCTGACTTTCCGCATTTGGTCTGGGGACGCCTGGGAGTGGTGGGCTTCCGGTCTGACATTTATATCTGCTTGGAGGAAGGAAATGGCCCCCCACTGTCAAGGACACCTCTGGTGGCACTAACTGGCTATGTCAAGGTCACTGTGCTTGGCACCCGTCATCTGACGGCTATGATGTTGCTGTTGTCTTAGAGGAGGGTGGCGATGCATTGGGGTGTCACACTTGCCTGAGTCTCAAGGATAGGCTAGTGGATGAAGCCTCTTGCCAGGGGAGGCTGAAGGAATATTTGTCTCTGATGCTGGAGAGGTCAGACCTCAAGAACATATGGGCAACTTTAGGAGCCTTTGTCGTCCTCCATGCGATTTAAGGGAGTGGAGCATGACGGATCAAACTATTTGCATGAGGCTCGAAGGGGGAGGGGTCCAAGAGAGACTCCTTCTGTATGACGGTCTGATCAAAACACTGCATACAGCTAGACATACTGCCACTGGAGCACATGATGAACACACATGCGATTTTGTCAACAGAGACGCTAAACAAAATAATCTACTTACTGTGAGACTGCGCTGTTTATTTTAAATTATATTTTGATAACTTAAAAAAACTTACTACAAAGGTAAATGAAAATAAATGAAAAAGCTCTTCCGCAAGTATACTGATCTTGTGCCAAATGCATCCACTGAAGCAGACCTAGCCCAGGTCTGCGAGGAAACAGCCCAAAAACACGGAAGTCGAAGCACTCGTAGCTATCCAGATGGATGCGGCCAGCCAACCAGTTAAGAGCCTTTTGTTCATGACTTAACGCAGAGTGCACAGTAAGCCTTCCAATAATCCTACTTGACCTAGGAGTCAGGCGAGGCCTCCACCTACAAGCTGGATTCAATAGTACGGATTTGCGGTCATTAGAGAGTTCTAGAATGCATGGACTAATGCTGTGGTTCTGATTCCATGCACAGATCGTTCTGTGAGGAATTGTTTGTGAATTATTATACACATTTAAAAAAAAGTTGATTTTCATTTTATTGTTTGCTTAGCCTTACCATATTCATGTTATTAATGATATTTATTATATTTCACTTAATAAGATCTATGTCTCACAGCACCTTTATTCAAACCTAAATGAATTTTAGTGCAGCATTTTTTAATTAGTCACCCCAATTCACAATAGTACACTTAGGGCCAGATGTAGCAAAGGTTTTTACCCATTCTGTGTCTATGGGAAAAAGTGTTGGTACATATGGCCCTTATTCTCTTAAATACCACAGTTGTCAATAGCATTCACTGAAAAATAAGAATGAAAAAAACATTCAAAACCAGCAAGGTGAGCATAGTATTAAAATTAAAGGTATACAAAGGGCGGGGTCCAGGACCCTGTCATGCTGGAAAGCCTGCACATTCGAAATGAGATCTAAAGAACTGGAAAGCCAGTCGCTATATCCCAAGGCGACCAAAGACTTCAAGGCTTGAGGTCCGTATTTCTTCCATTCTGAAGAAATTGAGAATTCCCATTCCCAGAGAGACTTTACTGACGTATGCGCAGTCTTGTATATTTCACTCGCACCATCATAAGCCATGGAAAGGATTCATGTTTTTCTACAACTGCACAAGATAAACCAGCACAAACCAACACAGCATGGTGGCGATGGAGTGGGACACAGAACACAGCATCTTTACAATGAAAGTATCACTAAGTTCTGAAAACTGTAATGAACAGCAGCAGCAGGGATATAACCTAGGGTTGCTTTTGATTGCACATAATGAAATGTTTAGGTCGACACAGTGCGTCAAAACACCAAGGGCAAGGTACAAGGAGCTAAGGTTTGTGCACAACATACTAGCCCCAGACAAGGTGCATAGATTTAAAGTTAAACATACTAAGGGGGTCATTACAACCCTGGCGGATGGCGGAGAACCGGCGGTAAGACCTTGGTGAATTATGACCATGGCGGTTACCGCCATGGTCATCCGCAGGTTCTCCATCCCGCCCGCCAGGGCGGAGACGACCACCGGGCTGGAGACCTGGGTCTCCAGTCCGGCGTCCGTCAGTATACCGCCGGCGGTATTTGGACCTGGCTTACCGCCGTGGATTTCCAGCGGTTTCAACTGCCATGAAATCCATGGAGGTAAGCACTATCAGTGCCAGGAAATTCCTTCCCTGGCACTGATAGGGGTCTAGAACCACCCCCACCCCCACCCTGACTCTCTCCCCTACCCCTCCCACCACCCCTGCCACCCCATAAAGGTGGCAGGGCCCCCCTCCCCACCCGACCCCCAACATAACATTATTCACACACACCTGACACGCATGCAGGCACCACCAACACACACACGCACACACCCCGACATACATGCCCCCATCCACACACACAGTCAGACACGCACACCCATATTCAAACATACATGCACACATCCATACAGCCATACCCACAGCCATACACGCACTCATTCCCATACACACAACACCCCCGCAAGCATACACGCACCCACACACCCCCGCTACATACACACATGCACACTCCCCTGCACGCACACAACACACAACACCCCCACCCCCTCCCCTAACGGACGATCGACTTACCTGGTCCGTCGATCCTCCGGGAGGGGAATGGAGCCATGGGGGCAGCTCTGCCGACACCACACCGCCAACAGAACACTGCCACGGCGAATCACAGGACATGATTCGCTGGGCGGTGTTCTGTTGGCGTGGCGGTGGAGTTGGAGCAACCTCTACTTCCCCGCCGCCCGCAAGTATGGCTGTTGGCGGCTCTCCATCGGAATAACGATGGAGAGCAGCCAACAGTCATAATACGCCGAGCGGCAAACCGCCTGCACAGGCGGTCTTCCGCACGGCGGTCCCTCGGCGGTCTTGCAAGAAGACCGCCGAGGTCGTAATGACCCCCTAAATCTCTACATCCCTCTGTGCACTAACCTCTTCAATTTAAAAAAATATATATTTTGGTCACAAAGATGTGGCCACTACAACTGTGGGCATGTTTGTCCCAAACCCAAGGTGTGAAAGGCAGCCCAATTTGCCTCTCTCTTAAAATGGATAGGTAAAGAAGATTACATAAGCTGCCTGCTTCACCAAATAAATATGTGCTTTCATACAGCATGGAGTCAGCACTTTCAGTCACAAGAAAGCATAATTATTTCAACCATTCTATCAGTTAAATTAGAATCAGATCTTCTAAGACAGATGAACAGGGTTCTATTACTTGTGTGGCAGATAGCCAGTAATGTAACTATGGATATAGAAGCAAAGTGACAACTGAGCATCAACAATATTAAGTTGTCCTGAACCAAGGCCCATATTCATACTATTTTTGCACCGCATTTATGTCATTTGTTTTACGCAAATGTGGCACAAGCTTAACTCCATATTTATATTTTGACATTAGACATGTGAAAATATTGGAGTTTGCACCATTTTCTAGATGCGTGAACCTACCTTGTGTCAATGAGATGCAAGGTGAGCGTTGCCATCTAAAAAATGGTGCTATCGCCATAGCCCCATATTTATGCCCCGTGCTAAAATGACACACGGGTGAGAGGAGGGGCCAAATAATGGTGCAAAGTATGAATTGCACCGTTATTTAAAGCCTCGGTCAGACCAGGCGTTAGGAGACCTGTGGACCCATTTCCATGGTCAGACACCATGGAATGGGTGCACAGGTGCCCTCCCCAAGCCCCAGGAACACCCCCACCTACACCAGAGGGACACCGGAGATTGGGGGACCCCATCCCTGGTAAGTAGGGCAAGTAGAGGTAAGTATTTTAAAAACTTTTTTAAAGTGTCATTGGGGGCCCTGAAATCGTCCCCCTTACATGGCACAGGGTGCAACGGCCATGTCCAGGGGACTCTTGTCTCATGTGCTGGCCATTGGGGTGGTGGGCATGACTTCTGTCTTTTATGGGACAGGAGTCATGTAGTATGGATGGTTTTGCATCATAAAATGACGCTAGACTGGTTAAAGGCCTAACGCCATCTTTTAGTGCAAAACCCTTTTTTCCCCACACCGCCAGCCCCACCCGGCTAATGTCATTTTTTTTTTTTTACGCTAGCCCACCCTTTGCACCTGCTAGAGGGATTCCATAAATTTAGCACCCGGCTGGTGCTCTGGAATGATGCAATCCAGAAGACACTCAATCCAGTTAGCACTTGTGTGCCCTAGGATTCTGCCATGCCGCCATCATCAATGTTCGTTTATGTTCAGGCTGTCCACCTTCATCAGTGATCGTTGAACATCAGATTCCACAACTACATGAATGCTCCTCAATGACCCTTTGACTAATAAAATGTACTCGGAATATATCTATAAATATCAGCTAAACCCCGTAACCCTCAGAGTCTGGGTCTACTACATATACATTTATAGAGTGATTCTATCAGAAACCTTTTTTTTGAAGAAATAAAAAGGTTTATAAACTCAGAAAAATAGTTTATTGAAACCCCTTCACAAATTTGACCACTCACAACTCTCAATGTAAGCACTGCCGACTGTATTCAAAATGTAAGGCAAACAACGCGTCACATAATTAGGTTTCACAATGTGATAAAGGCACACTTTATAAAACGCCCAGGTGTAAATGGACATAAAATAGGTGAGCTTGGATGGAAGCAAAACAGCTCTTATTGACAGCTCATAAACGAAAACTGAGAATAACTATGGTCTCCCACTGATATATACAGGTGGGGCTCAGTGCTGTTACTCCAATAGACTGGTTAAAAAATTGAGCTGCTTTTGTTGCAGAAATGTCAGAGAATAATCAGACCAGCTTTGTTATAACATGTTGTGACTGCTACATCAAATGAACATGAGAAATTCTGCCATTTCAGCCATAGCCACACAGAATAGTAATTGCAACCAGAAGATCCAAAATAGATTATTGTAATTTTCTGCTGACTGGGATCACTAAAAAAAAAGTGACCAGTGGATTCAAACTCTACAGTGTGAACGGTATTGAACATACTTGACATATTATATTTTCTCTCAAAAAAGTTAAATATAGCGATGGTTACAAAACAAAACCTAAAAACCATCGAAACAGCTAGTTATGGTTCAATAATTTAACCATCATTTTCTCCCCCTTTGTGCACTGCTTATGATGTCAGATATTACATGAGTCATGATATTTTAAATTGTATTATACTGATATATCAAATTACATCATTGTTGACATCTTCCATGATAGTGTTGTTGGCATATTTTGGTATTTTTTGTGCATAGCAAATTTAGGTAAATATATTATATGTAATATAATTAACACTTATTTTCTTGATGTTTTCCATTTATAAAATTGAAGTTCACATTACAGAAATGATAAAAGACAAAAAAGTAAAACAGGGCCCATGTTTGCATACAGGATACATACACTGCCTACAGATAAGTGGTTGGACAGATTGGCCAAGTCCCATAGCCTTCAGCCAACTCCTGCTGCGCTGGCGGAAGGCATTATGCTGCAAGCATTAACCTTTCTTCCCAGGGATGAGCAAAGACAGTGATCCCAGCTGTACAAGTTAAAAGCTATGCCTAGCCAGTTTGTGTTTCTGTGCAGTCAGCAGATTGTTGTTTTGAGCATGGCACAGGGTGCATGTTATGGTATGTGCTGTGTGTTACTGAATTTCAGTGAGTTCTCCCACAGCATCTGGTAATTCTCACAGCTCTGCCTCCAACCCACTGCAAAGACGAGTATAAGCTGGCACACATGGCCTGGATGCCCCACCTGCTGCAAGCAGGCATCTCTTGCTACTCACCTAACTCTCCACAGGAAGTCCCCCACCGCTGCACATACTCTGGCCTAGAAAATGGCCCTGGGCTCAACCTGCAGCAAGTAGCCAGCACCTGCTATGCCTGATCTCTTGCTGTGTGTAGTGGATGTTGGCCACATAGCTTGGAATAGCAGCCAGGTGCTATACCCAATGCGCCACATGTGGCCAGTCCCCTCTACGCATGGGGCAGTAGGTGCATGCACATGGAGCAAACCTGCATGTGCATGCACCCCTCCAACTTACATCCATTCTGCTGTAAGCGGCCAACACACAATGGACACAGCCATCCTTTTTTTTTAAAATGGGAAAAATATTTGTCAAGTTTTTCCATGTTTTTTAATGTCATGAAAAACTGTGTTTTTTTAGGTTTCAAATAATTATATCTAAAAAACTAGTGAACATATTTAAATCAAACCAAAGAAAGTACGTGTTTTTAAGTGAAGCTCTACTTGCATGCTAAGTTTAGTGTAAATCTGTTTAGTGTCCTTTTCTGTAAATAAAAGCAAACTTCACAAGGGAGACAAAATCAGAAAACTCAACTTTTCTCACACCTCGTTAACCATCCTCCACAGAGCTTCACCAACATTGGCATGCTGGACTTTAGCTGAGTAGACTAAGTGTCAGCCAATTTTAATGTTGATTTGTGGACAGGGTTAAATGTTATTGACACATTAAAAAAGTCTTGTCAATTGAACTGCACTGAACCACAACTAAATGGGGGCGTTCATCACTGTGTGATATATCTATATCTATTTAATTCTAGATGTATAGATAGATGGATTAGAGGATTTAACACATTAGGTCAAACCTATATCCCAACTTTGGGCCATATTTATTAAGGGGGTTTGGTTGCACTTGCACCACTCAGGACGCAATTCCAAAATGTGATTTATGAAGCCCATCCAGGCCACCGTGCATGGCCCTGAGTGGTTTCACAAATCTGGAGTAGTGTAACACAGGGCAGAATGTTGTGTTACTTCACTCTGCCCAAGGGAGGTGTTCCATGTGTGTTGCATGGTATCCCCATATAACATACATGGATTTTAAAGCATACCCAGATTTACTAAAAGTGGTCAGCTTAGCAATGCACCAAAATGCTATGCCTTTCCAGGTGAGGCATAACGAAGAGCGATATCTTTATTTCTCCTCTGTACTTCCTCTTTCTATGTGTGTTGCATTCTGCGGCACATATAGAAAGAGGGATATGCCCCAGGGGGTTGTTTTTGTGCCGGAAGGTGTCCCTTCCTGTACAAAAACAATCCTCCTTACAAACCAGATACCCTTCCACCATGCTACGAAAGTGCCTGTGTTGGTGCTAGGCAGCCAAACAGGGCCAGCGCAGAGACACAGTCAGGAATGCGCCATATTCTTGTAAATTCTGTGCATTCCTACCCTTTCCCTGTGACACAGGCTGCAAGGTGACTGCTGCGCTGCACTTTTCCAAAAATATGCCGCTTGATGTTTAATAGGAACAGTTATGTCTACATCATGGAAGAGAGAGTTCTGAGTCATTTCTATCCTAAACATTTTCAAATAACTTGTTTTTTCAGGCCACTGTAAAGACTTGCCCTGTTGAAGAACAAAAGGCCTTGACATTTAATTATTCTTTTTTGTACGTGAAATTACATTCAAAAGACAGTCGACTGAAAAATATGTCTTCGGGGTTATCTGCCTTCAATCAATCAAAACTCTTCTGTCAATGACATTTGTTGACATTGCTCTCTCTGCTTAGCTTTGTTCCAAAGGGTGATGTGCCTTGTGCCATTCTGTCAATCAACAGTGCACACAACAATAGCTTCCGACTTCCTACATTGCAGAGAACAACTCACTGGCAAACTGCTTTCTTGCTCCTAAATTGCCATTTAATTGCAAATCGATAAGTACTACAAAACACAATAATGTGCACATTCTTCAGCTCGGCAGAAGATACACTGATATTCTATTTCAGAATGTCTTATAACAAGTGAAAGCCTTAAATACTGTCGACAAAAAACCTCAAGAGTTGGCTAATGTTTTCTGTAAATGTTTCCGTTTCTTCCTGTGATAGTTTTTTTCATTAATATTTAACCTGATTTTAGATTGTTCACTCTCAAAATAAAAAGTAACGTTTACGTTTTTAACAATAAATGAAATCCCACAAAAGGAAACAATACTCGAGTAGGGTAGCTGAAATACAGGGCCTTTGGTTTCCATTATTGGTTATTATGCAATTCCAATATGTGCGGCGACTCCTATTAAATCAAATATAAGAATTAGGTTTTTGTGCCAAATGCAGCACCCCTGCAATTTCCCCCTGCTATATTTCAGATAGTCAAACGTGTAAAAAGTTACAGTTTGGAAAATGACTGGTAAATACCGAAACAATAGGATTTTGGGAAGCTGAGAACCAAAATATGCGTATTGTCCCGCATTTTTGGTTAAAACTTGGAATGGGCGAACATGAATAGACCCAATTAATTCCAAACCTTCAGTGTTGGATTTTTATCAGGTGCGATATTTATTGCATCCTACACCAGGATACTCCTAATCAAGGCCTAAGAGGAGAATATACTTCTTTATTTCTTATGCAGTGTACCATAGGGGTGCAAGTTAAAGTTAGTTGTCTAAAATATATTTGATGTATTTCAGTTTTTTTTAGTTTTTTTTTACATTAGCTCATGTATCATTTCAGTAGGTAACTATAAGATCAAGTTAACCTTTGCTTTTTCAGTAAATATACAGGTAAGGTTAGCGAGAGAGTACCTAATGAGAAGTTCCAATAATGTTCGCTATCAAGGGGTTCTGATGACATTATGAACCACAGGGCTGTTGTCTGAGTGTTTTGTAATTGTCACAAGACCTCGAGAGGAATAGAGGACCATTTACACGTTTCCCATTATATATTTTTTATGACATCTTCGTTTTGTAGAATTTAGTATTACAAATCTGTTTTCTTGAAAGTTGATAAGCAAGTGAATTGATTGGATTTGGACTGTTCAGGTGGTGCTTGCTGTTCATGAATATATATTGTTGATAAAGCAATGAACAATGGTGAGAGTCATTGAACTGTGGCTGCAGCATTTACCACATAATTATGCGTTTACAGCATTTACCACCTAATGTTCCACAATTTGCTAATAAAGATACATTATTCTAAACCAGGCCCTTCAGTCACTGCTCTTACTGAAAAGGTTTACCAATGAGCCCATGTAGAATATTAGAAAAATGGAATGTTGAGAGCTCCATGGAAGACAATGGAGAAGCAGTGGCCTATATGAACTGGGATAGGCTTGTTGCTCTCAACATTTCAATGTCCTAATCCAGTCTCTACCTTTCTCTTTGCCTTTCCTCTACAAATATATGGAGTGGGCAAGGGAAAGTAAAAAGCTGACTGTGGTTCAGGGCACACTGGAGCTATCTGTCACACCCCCTCCCACAGCTCACTGAACACTTGCGCCTAGGAAGGAGGGAGAGAGAATGCTGCTCAACTCTAGGCTCTCCCTGGCCCAGCTGAACAAGAAAGAACAGTTTAGCTGAGCCATGGGAGAACCAGAGGCTCACTTCAGCCCCCTTTCACAGCTCTTGCTGTGAATGCTGAACAACTAACAGTCATGGCTCTGCACATGCTGTTAGCATTAGAACATTCACAGCAACAGCTCTGAAACAAAGACTTCGGAGCCCGGGGGACATTTTAATCCCCCTAGGGCTCCGAGAGGCCTTTGTTTTACTAATTAGAACATTGTGCCCTCATGGGGTGGAATTTTCTAATAGCTTTATAGTCCTCCGTAGCTGGGCTATACCAGCCATTAAAGGTCTGCTCCTTTGTTAAAGTCCCTGCCTTCGCCTCAGGCTTTTAGGGCTGAAGCGGGCCTTCAATGTCCGGTATAGCCAGCTACACAGGGGGTTATAACACTATAACAATTGTGTGTCATGAATGCGTGTTCCCTTCTCACATTATTTGCTCATGTTGTGGTGTGTAATGTGATCCCACAAGCGAGGGCTGTAATGTTCTGTCCTCTGCTATGTAGTGTTATTTTGACATGAAGCTAGGAGTAATCTTTTTTCATTTTATTCCTTTGAGTGCGAAGCTTTTCTTTTCTCAATATATTGAAGTGGTCTCCTCTTCTTCTGATTTATATTGTGTTCACCTACAAAGGACATGACATTTAACAGCAACAAAATAGGATATTTTGGAGCCCTTGCTGCTTGCTCACCTCAAAAACTAGACTTGTAGCTGTGTGAAAACTGGGCTGATTGCAGAAGCCCCCTACGTTTTTGACCCCATTTTTCACTTCTGCTGGTGTTTTTCTGACTCCCATGGTGCCCTGGGCACTGGGAAACATCCCAGGGCCTGTGCTTTGATTAAAATGATTATGCAAATTAGGCTAATTATAATTGGCAGCGTCAACCTACCTAGAATCCCTAGTATGTCTTAGGGCATGTAGGTTCAGGGACCCCAGCATGGGTAGTGCACCCATAGGTGCACTGCTGGGGTGCTCTGGGTCATTTTAAAGACAGTCGTGCCTTTCTGGCTGCTTTTAAGTGAAAGCTAACCCCAAATTCGTCTTTGGAATTACAAGTACTTCCAAAGTCCTCAGCTACCTTATTTTTACATACAAGCCACCCCTAAAGTGTACCCTAAGTGTCCCCAGTGTTGGGCGCAGTGTAACTATAAACAGGGACTTTACAAAATATGTTTTATAAGCCCTGGTGAGAGAAAAATAGCCAACATGTGGAGACTTTCTGTCAAATAATAAAGTCTTATTTTCCATAGAAAGAAGCAAAATATGGCATTTTTTGTACCAAATTAAAAGTTATAATAAATCCAACAACTTGCCACTGTTGAATTCAATATACCTTGCACCTAGAAAGCATTTTAGAACTCTTCCTAAAAGTTACCAGTGTCAGCACTGTAGTACTCTTCTCTGATTAGCCAGCCTTATGCAGCCTGGCCAGGCTGCCTTGATGGGGTGTGACGTGGCCTGGGCTGAACATAACTGAATTGTATGAGGAAGGAGAACTGCCTCAGCAGATGGTGAAACAGGATGGGGGAGAGCAGCCAAACTGTACTTCAAAGGAGGGAAGGACATCTGGGCCAACATGTGGACCTCCACCATTTCCTTCGAAATCAGATAGCCAGGTGCCCCTTGATTAGATTAGGAAAGGGCTGGAAAGTGATATTAAGAGAAGCTTAGCCACACCAGAGGGTGAGCTTAGCCAGATCTAACTTCTGAGATTGAATGTTTGCCATCTTGGATTTTGGGAGACGGTTGCTTCCTGGAATTGATTTTTGCCACACTTCCCAGGAAGTGTTCATTCAAGAGGGTGGTGACCTGCATGTGATTGGTCAATAGCACCCCCCACTTTCCACCGCAGAGTTGCACCCTCACCTCAGATCCCTACAAGGAACAAGACAAAAAGAAGGACTGCCCTCCTGAAACCCTGACCTGCACCTGGACACTGCACCATGAATGACTGCACCAGTTCACCCTTGGGCAAAAGGGATTTTGCCTGTCTTCAACTACTTCAGTGAGGGTCTCCTTATCTGCTACAGGTAGAAAATAGCTGACCAGAGTCCCAAAGAAACTGAGCAGCTGACCAATAAACAGTGGTCATTTTTGGACTTGAGCCAGGTGCATTCTAGGAGTTGGAGTCCTAAACCTCAAGGAGCAACTCAGAGATTCTGGAACCTTGGAGTGAGTTGTGGACTCCTAAAAAACCTTCAAAGACCTTCTGGGAGGAGGTCTAGAACTTTGGAGTAGTTTGGAGCAACTTTGGAAAAAAGCTCCATAAGTAGATTGACCTGATATCGTGAGTCAAGTCGGCTTGCATCAACAGCGACTGAGCCTGACTTGCAGGTTCATCCCGCTGAAAAGCTCCGAAGCCCCAGAGTTCCAGGATTTCACCAGGGACTCGTGGAAAGGCAATTCGATGATGTTGACTCAAAATCAGCTTGCTGTGGAGGGTCGCCCGAGTTTGGAGAGGAAAAGCTCCCAACGGGTTTTTAAGTCCGAACATAAAAAGTTGACTGAGGCTTTCCGCGCAGTGTATCCGAAGAGGGCTCCACGGAAGTTGGCTTAAATTTCAAGTTTGTCCCGAACAAAGATTTCCGTCATGAAAAATCGTCTAAGTCCAAACACAAAATTCCTCACCAAGGTCTCCTGCAACGCATATCCAAAGAGGGCTACAGGGAGGTCTGATCCAACTTTTGACTTTGCCCCAGTTAGAAAAATCTTTAAGAAACAGACTAAGTCCGAAGGTTAAATTTTGGCTGAGTCCTCCTGCTCACTGGAACTGAGCAGGGCTCCATCGCAGTCAGCCTCAAATGTGGACTTTCCCCCGGTTGAGTACGACCAGATGTCTAGATTGGCACTTTCAGTTTCTATGAGCTAAATAACATTTCTTTTTTTAAAGTTTATATCTCCGGTCCGCTTTATTGGAATTTGTCATTTTTGTGTAATTTTAACGGTAAAAATAGAATCTATTTCCACAAATTGGTGTTGGATTTTTATTGTTTTGTTTTGTACTTATTTACTGTTTTGTGATGATTTTTAAATGCTTTACACACCTGTCTCATAAATTAAGCCTAACTGCTCATTGTCAAACTACCAAGGATTGAGCAGGGATTCATTTATTGACACCTGACTAGATCTAGTGGGGGTTAGTGGCCTATTGCTAAATGTAGGTAATTACCTACCCTTACCAATAATCCACTTTCCAACAGTGACACGGACTTGAAACTCAATTGAAATTTGATTGGTTAAACTTGCTTCAGCACAACAGAGGCCCTGTCATGATTAGCTGTGCTGGATCAGAGCACCGCTGAACACTTGTTTTTCATGTTGGCAGTGTCTGTAATACAAACATTGTTTTCTTCAACTTAGTGGAAGAACAGCTAAACTCAGAAAAAAAGAGAAGCAATCAATGCTCACTGTTTTGAAATCATGCTTTCAAAAGCTGATACACTAAGAAAAATTCAGTGTTCAATGCAAGCACTTTAGACACGCCAAAGTAAAACAGAGACATTCAGCTCTGCTCTGAGCCAGCAGTGAAAACAAGGCGGCATTTACTAAGATTTTGAGCAAGTGCTCAACTGGTGCAAGTGGATGCATAGTAACACAAAGTAATGAATTGCTTCACTAACCATTATCAAAGCCTGCGTGTTCAGAACAAAGGTTTACAGCAACACAGGAGTGATTACACAAAGCCAAGTGAATAAATCACCAAACCATGAGTGTAGTGCATGCAACAACACGTGAAAAGCTCAAGTCTGACTCAGAACCAAAACACAGAGCTGTACATACTAGAGGTTTCTGACTCTTACATGACAGTGATAAGTTACATGCCCAAGTTTTAGAACACGACCTCTTCCTCTGAGGAGAACATTATGGTGGTCATTCTGACCCTGGCGGTCTTTGACCGCCAGGGCGGAGGACCGCGGGAGCACCGCCGACAGGCCGGCGGTGCTCCAATGGGGATTCCGACCGCGGCGGTAAAGCCGCGGTCGGACCGGCACCACTGGCGGGGTCCCGCCAGTGTACCGCGGCCCCATTGAATCCTCCGCGGCGGCGCAGCTTGCTGCACCGCCGCGGGGATTCCGACCCCCCCTACCGCCATCCAGATCCCGGCGGTCGGACCGCCGAGAGCCGGATGGCGGTAGGGGGGGTCGCGGGGCCCCTGGGGGCCCCTGCAGTGCCCATGCCACTGGCATGGGCATTGCAGGGGCCCCCGTAAGAGGGCCCCTACATGTATTTCACTGTCTGCTGCGCAGACAGTGAAATACGCGACGGGTGCAACTGCACCCGTCGCACAGCTTCCACTCCGCCGGCTCGATTCCGAGCCGGCTTCATCGTGGAAGCCTCTTTCCCGCTGGGCTGGCTGGCGGTCTGAAGGCGACCGCCCGCCATCCCAGCGGGAAAGTCAGAATTACCGCCGCGGTCTTTCGACCGCGGAACGGTAACCTGACGGCGGGACTTTGGCGGGCGGCCTCCGCCGCCCGCCAAGGTCAGAATGAGGGCCTATGTTTTCTTCAGAGGGTAAAGAGAGAAGCATGGTGTTGTACACCAAACAACGTGTTTTAAAACTGTCACACTTACTAATTGTCCTATGTAATGACATAACAGGATGTGACATCTCAAACAAAGGTTCAAAGGGCACTGCATAAAATGATATCAGGTTAATGGGTAAAACGTCCACATATGAAGATCTACATAAACAAAACAAAGCGAAAATCAGATAGTCCTCCCATATTTCTTTCACACATGGATGTATATTGCCTGATGTGTCATGAATTAAATACATTTTGAGCAAATCTTTTCAATATTAATATCTTTATCCCGCGATGACAGTACGTTTTGTGTTGTATGCTGCGCAGTCTAAAATAAATATCTTCAATGCAGTACCTAATTAAAAACCACAAAGGAAATACCAGAAAAGGCACTTAAACATAATGTAAGGCGATCATTTACGTTAGATAGCTTTACATTATAAATATGCATTTGATTATATTAAACTGTATGACAGAAATGTAAGTGTGGTGTTAAAATCAGGGAAATGTGATCATTAAATGATAAGACACTGCAGGCAGTTCTCCGTATAAAATATGCACAATCTATTTAAGAGATCATTTTAATTGTTACAAGTATAAGCAGTGTGTCCGATAGAGACAATAATTTCCTGTACACCAATACGGTTCTTTTTGAAACTTTTGCCATTAGTAAAGCAGTTTGGAACAGCCCACACGCTCTTGTGACTGGGGAAACATCAGAATTGTTGTGCCAATAAACGCAGCCTTAGTAATTGCGAGAGCAATCATAATGCCGTTAGTATAATAAATGTAACAATGAAGATCCCCCAAAAAATTGTAGTGGGACTTAAGCTCTGATTACGAGATTTCAGCAATTATGCTTTGGGGTATTGTGGCTGGGTTCTCTGATCCCGTCCATTATTCCCACACCAAAATTCGATGAGTATTAGTTTTGCCCCAGAACGGTGAACAACAACGTGATGCCAGAAAAAAAAGTTCTTTATTGTGTGTTTATCCGAGATTCTGGAGTCAAACCTACTGATATTTCTAGCTGCTTAGTTCAAGGAGAAAATGTCAGTGCAAGGTCACAGGTGGAGGTTTGGGGTATCCAATAAAGCAAGATTGCTGGTGGAGTAGTATTGTCCGCTCCTTCCTGAGATGTGCTATGTGCTCTAGGCAGAGGAGAGCTGAGATTTCATGCAGCCATGGGCTATGACAATGCCCGAGGTTGTCTTTCCTGGGTGGTATGATTGGAGTTCATGGAAGACCTATACCTGCTTGGAGAGTGAAGTCTTCTCCCGCGTGCAGGTGATGGGTCGGGTGGCACCCAGTTAGGCACCTTACTACAGCCTCTGGGCTGGGTCTCTGCATGTGCCCGGATGGGCACTTGCACTCGGCTTTACTGCTTGGGGAAGCATGACGGATGAAGGTGTGAGGAATGCTCCAGCAACAGTGCTGAAGTGTTCAAATACAGACTGTGCTGAGCTTTTGCTCCTGCCGTAGTTTCCCTAGGGCGCACAATTGGGTAAGCACATCCAGTGAAATGTGTCCTTTTGTCTCTGGGCCAGCTGGAATTATTGTAATGAGTTTTTGATTCGAATATTCCCAGTCTGGGGACCCTGGGACACTCATAATTGTTAGTGGCACAATTCCACCCAGAGGTACTGCTTCACGTCGATTTCAACGCTCAACATTCAAGACCTTAGGGGTCTCAATATTCACTACTGAATCTCCATGCAGTTAATCAATAAGTCAGCTGGTTTCACACACCATCCAGTCTGACCCCTTATGTTTATGTATGTACATAGGTGTATTTATGGAATGAGAAAAAAGTGGAGGACTCATGTACAAGAATTGAAGAAATAAAATGTAGGGGGTGGTGTGGTGAAGCTGCAGACAAGAAGTAGAGTGGAATAATATGTATTTATTGTAAGTCTTCTCTATTATGCCAACACCTCTGCCTTCCACCCAGGTCTCCGCCAACTGCCAGCCCACACATTCCATTTCCCACATTCTCTCTTACCTAAGAAAATTCTACTTAAGAACATTCATAAAATAATACAACACATCTCCCCCCTTTATAACAAACCTAAAATAATAATTAAAAAAATACAGGTACACCAGGTGAGAACATTCTAATTTACAACATGATCTCTTAAATAAACTTGTTTCTTGATAATTCTACCCTGTTTACTTTTATGACTCGTTCCTCACAACTTGTCCTGAACTGTCATTGTTAACACTGGCATCTTCATATGCAGAATGTTCTTCTCCTATGTCATTGGCATTTTCATTTTCGGAAGGGATGTAATCACGCACAGTATCCAGCTAAAAATATTTTTTGTGGATTCCATTGAATCATCTCTATCCATAACAGTAGATTCTCCTCTATACTTTACAAAATGACTCATATGCCAAACCCGGCCATCACTCAATTTGGCAGAATTTTTCTAAACTTCCAGAATTGTTTTAGGTTCAGAATACTTGCTGTCTCCCTTTTTTACTTTGCCTTGTAATTTAACACAGACTAAATCACACTTCTTTAAGGTTATTTCTTTAGCACCCCTCTTAAGGTCCACATATCTTTTATAATGTCCTTGAGCTTTTGGAATATTCTTTTTAATTTTAGAAGGACACCATTCTTTCATTTTAGAATTGCATAACCAACCCTGATTATCCTTCATGAAAGGAATTCTTCCTCTCCTGACAGTAAATGGGCTGTAACCCGGCAAAGTCGGAGTGGTTCTATACATCCAAATCATTTTTCTAATACTGGTTTTCCAGTCAACATTTTTCTATCTAGCTAACTGCAATGAGTCTTTAATGACCCGATTAAATTTCTCCACTTCACCATTCCCACTTGGATGATAAACTGACACCATTTTGTGTTAAATACCATTCCTATTCAGAAATTGTTTAATATCCTCACTTTTAAATTGAACACCATTGTCAGTAATGATTTTCTTTGGCAAACCCTCCCTCTGGAAAAGCTCATCCAAAAACATCAAAATGTTCCCTGGATTGGCTTTAGTTACAAATTTAATTTCTGGACATTTCGAAAAGTAATCAACCACCACTATAATATGCCATTCTATGTTCTCCTCAACAATTGGCCCCATCATATCAACTCTAATAACTTCCCATGCCATTTCAGGACACGGAACAGGATATAAAGTTGGCTTTAAAGTCACTAGGGATTTGTCTGCATTCACACATAGTTCACAATTTCTAACAATTCTCTCAATATTAATACCCATGCCTGGCCACCAGTAATTCTCTTTAATTTTCAGCTTAGTTTTAACAATGCCTAAATGTCCTTCATGATTTATCTTGACAATAGAATCCCTCAATTTTTCAGGTGGTACAATCCTATCACCCCTCATAACCTTGTTATGGACTACTGATAACTCATCACACAACTCAAAAAAAATCTTCAAATCTGCTCCAATATCTTTTTTCCCTGGCCAACCACAATGAATGTACTTCTTTATGATGGATAGCATTGGATCATTTGAAATGGTTTCATCCCAAACTTTACAACTAATAGCATTCCATTCAGTAGTGCCGGTCCATGCAACATTAATCCCTTCCACATCATCCACAGTTTCTTGGAGAGGTAAGGGCAATCTACTCAAACAGTCTGCAACTTTGTTCGTAATACCTGGCACATACCCCAACTTATATTTGAAGTCCAACAGTCTTATAGACATCCAAGCTATTCTTGCCGTAGCTTTAAGAAGTCTCTCAGTGGTTAGCACCTTAATTAAAGGTTTATGATCACATCTGACCTCAATGTCAAAACCCCACAAAAAATTCCTAAAGTGCTCCAAACCACATACAACAGCAAGAGCTTTCCTTTCTATAACTGAGTACCTTTCTTCTGTGGGAGACAGTGCTCTAGAAGCACATGCTAAAGTGACCTCTTCACCATTGACACCTTTCTGACTTAGCACAGCACCCTTATTACTTGCATCAGTGGTAAGAAGGGAAGCAAGTTTAGGATCAAATCCAGACAATGTTTTTCCAAAATAAATTCCCCGTTTAATGCTGTCAAAATCTTCTTGCAAAGTGTCCACCCATGCAAATTTACATTTTTCCTTTAAAACTTGTCTTAAAGCAAATGTTTTTTCTGAAAAATTCTCAACAAACCTAGCATAAAATTCCGCTAGGCCAAGGAATGATCTCAATTTATCCTTATTACTAGGTGCCTGTGCATCTTTAATAGCAGACAACAATTCTTGCTTTGGTTTAATTCCACCTGCCGTGATTTCATGTCCCAAATAGTTCAATTGTTGTACACCAAATTTACACTTAGAGAATTCAGCTGTTAAGCCCCTGCCCCTCAAAATACCAAGTACACTATCTACTCTAGCATCATGTTGATTCCTATTCTTTCCCATAATTAAAATGTCATCCTGAAAAAAGACCACACCCTCTACGTCTTTGTAAAGTTTGTGCATTAGTTTCTGAAAAACTGCTGCAGCAGAGGCCAGTCCAAATGGCATACGGGCATAGCGATAACACCCCTGAGGAGTAAAGAAGACAGGTTTTTACTGTCCTCTTGTAATTTGACTTGGTGATAAGCCGAGGACAAGTCAATGGAGGTGAACCATTCCATGTCCTTCGTCAAAGCAAGCATTTCACTTATCCATGGCAACGTAAATCTCTCCACCACAATGTTGTTATTAAATTCTCTCAAGTCGATGCACAATCGAATCTTGCCACTAGCCTTACGTACAGCCACCAATGGAGAGATCCATTCAGATGCATCAACCTCTTCGATTATACCCTTTTCTAAGAGAGACTCTAGTTCCTTATCCACCTCCTCTCTTATCACCCAAGGGATGTTACGAGATTTGTGAATCTTCGGCACAGCATTTTCCTTTAGTAGAATTTTATGTGTAAAATCCCTAAGTGAGCCAATCTTTTCTGAAAACACCTCAGGAAATTTGTTTTTTAATGTAACCTCATAGTCTCTATTGTCACTTACTACCTTCACTTGTTCTGTACTATTGGGGTCCAACACAATGTTCAAAGCTCTCTGATCCAACCATCCTAAAACCGCCGGACCTTCTTCAGCAATGTACAATTTGCCCACTGTTTTTCTGCCTTTAAACTCAAACACAACTTTCCTAAACCCTATAATGGTTATAGATTCTCCTGTGAAAATCTCAGGAGAAACATCCGGAGGAAGCAAGGTAGGACCAAGAACATTTATAAAAAAAAATGCCCACAAATTCATATTAATTATCGTGAATGGAGACCCAGTCAGCTACAATTAATACCTGCACACCACCCAAGAGAATCTTGCACACAGGTTTGTTTCTGGATTGTATACTATACTCAAGTGTGTGACGCAAGAACTTTCCTTAAGATTTATTTTCTCAATTTCTCCTAAGACCGAGGAATTAATGGCGCTATTGATACCTAAAACACATTCATGTTCCTTTGCGTCTTGACTAGAATCAGAACTACATTCTTAATCAGATTTGTTGGGAACCGCTGCAATCTTTTTACCTCTTCTACACAGTTTGGCACAATGCCCCCTAATACCACAATTAGCACACAATTGGTCAAGTGCAGGGCATTTTTTGTAGAAAGCTAAATGTTCCTTACTCCCACACCGATAAATTTTTTTTATCAGATACATTTTTCTCAATTTGTAGCTTTTTGTGTTTCTCTTCTCTATTTTTCTTATATTTAACTTTACTGACTACATCATTCTGTGGTTCTTTTTTGTCAAGTGAAATAGCCTTGGCACACTCATTAGAAATGTCTGCTTTCTTAACTAGGGCAACAACCTCCTCCAATGGTGACTCACCATGCACCCACAATCTCTCTTGAATATGATTATTGCTTACATTCATGATAATCTGGTCCCTAATCAGTTAATTATGTAACACACCAAACCTACAAGTAATCACAAGCTTTTTGAGCTCAGAGACTTATTCCTCTAAAGATTCTGTCTTTCCTTGTTTCCTACTGAAAAAAATAAATCTATCAATAGCAATACAAAATTAAGTGGAATAATATCGGTCTAAGTCTTCCAAGGCATGTGCAAAAACATTAGAGTCACCATCTTGTTGAACCTTTTTCTCCACTGGGTTATACACTTTAAGACCTTTAGGTCCGAGACAATGTAGCACAATCTTCTTTATCTTAACCGGAGTTAAATCTTCCTCATCTATTGTGTTCTAGTAATTCATAAAATATTCTTTCCACTCTTGCCATTTTACTTGCGGATCACCTGTAGAACTAAAAAATGGTTGTGGATGGTCCTGTAGTGAAGCTGCCGACAAGAAGTAGAGTGGAATAATATGTATTTATTGTAAGTCTTCTCTAATATGCCAACACCTCTGCCTTCCAACCCAGTCTCTGCCAACTGCCAGCCCACACATTCCATTTTCCACATTCTCTCTTACCTAAGAGCATTCTACTTACGAACATTCTTAAAATAACACAACAGAAGGTTTCTTTATTTAAAATTCCCTATTAAGGTGGTTGGTTTCATACTAACAGATATGACGAAGTATGAAGAGACATTTTTTCAGATTATTATGGAGCTGAAGGAGGAACAGAGCTTTGTTGTTCTGCAGAGTGTTTAGGAGCAGAAGCCTTGTCATCTCATCAGCTCCTTCATGCACACTCTTGCTTTAGAGCCTGGCACTGTTTCTTCTGCAGCTGTAACAAAGCTTATCAGAGGCTATTCGAGACAATCCTGGGCTGTAGCCACTTAGTAAACCTGTAATATAGGACAGTCCTCCTGTACTGAACTCTATAACATGGTCTGAAACAAAGAGTGTTGAAATATGGGGTACTTGGTCTATAAAGTCAACTCAGTTGAGATGGATAATGGTTCTATTAACATTTAAATGAGGGGTGGCTACTCCATTGTTAATTAATCCTATTTAGATCCTAGAAAACTCTCTACTTTAGTATATCTCTTCTAAGCTTCCTTGCAGACGTGGTCTCGCTACTGGGTTATAGAAGCTTAATATCTTGCCTGGCTCAACAGGTCTGTAGCCTGCAACTTTAAAACAATTTCAACAGCAACCAACTCAGTTTATCCCCCAGATGGATTGAAAATTTGAAATAGTTTATCGTTTCTGGCTACGTATAATGACACTCGTGGACTGGTACAATAGCAAGTGGTTGACACTTAATCAGGAAAAACGAAGAGCTGGCTTTGACTGAGATGCAACCCTTTGAGGTGTGTATATTGTCAGGATTAGTGAGATTCTATCTTTAGCCAGTCTCATCTTTCAAGAACGTTGTTTTTCGGATCAATTAACTGCTTTCCATTGATTCTCAGAACATGTCTATTTCTTCTGCTTAGATATTTCATATCAAGATGCTGAAAAAAACCTTGCCTTTTTTGGCCTCTGCATGCATAATAATTGCCATCACTTTGTTGATGTGTGCTATGGGAAGCCTCTACTTGTACAATCCTCTCCTCCTGCCCAGAAAACATGTGACTGCTTTCCAGCTATTCTGAAGTCTGTAGGAGGGCTGCTCTTCAGAGGACACCGATTGACATTGCCCCTGCAAGAGCTGCGATTCTCTTGATAAATGAATAGTCATTAATATTTTTGTGTTATCATTATCAGATGTATTCAATTTCTCTTGCTCAGATTCTGTTGCTATGGTTTTTTGTAATAACCATTGAGATAATTGACTTTTTGCATTGATTAAACCTAGATATATCTGTCGTTGGAATCAGCCTTTGTTGTTCCTCTACATGTATCATTTGTTTTTGAGAATTATTTTTGTGACTTTAGCGTTGTTAATATGGGGAAATAAATCATTAACTGCTTAATAAACTGTTGTGGTTATTGAAGTTGAATTGATTATCATATGTTATATGTAATGTCTATGACGTATTTCAAATTACATTTTCTTTAAGGCAGATTCGATTCGGTTAATTGACCTAGTGTGTGAAATCCACTATCTAGTATCTTGTTGCTAAAATATAGCTATGGTTTCTCTGCGTTAAGACTCCCCGCTGCAATATGCTAACGAACTCCACTCCATTCCTAAGTGAGGTTTAAGAGAAAGTGATACATACCTCACTCTCTATGTAAGAAAACATACATTTTAACCAAAATAGTCACTTGTTACATTCTGCAATGGCCACTGTCATTCAATATCTATTGGTTTTACCTAATTTCAGAAGGCAGATGAATGGTGATCGTGGTATCTCTCTACAAGCTCACACTCACACTACATGAAACACACTTCCACTGAAGCTACAGAAAATTCCACATCTTCTTTCTTTGCTTAAATCTATTAAAAAGTTATCTTTATTTTCAGCTAATAATTTTGATGATTAATTCATATTTTTACCTTTTGTCTGGTTTTTCATATGGTGTCTTAGGAGAGCACCTAGAGGCTCTGCAGGGGTACCAGCACACTCTATCATAAGGTTTTATAAAATATAATGTTTAATATATCATGTCACTTTCATCAATTTATTCATGCATTAACTTCAGTTTCCCCTCTGGCTATCAATATATAAGATAAACGTGAATGTATATATGTACGATAGGTAGATAAAATATAGCATTAGAAGAATAGGGCCAGATGTACTAAAATGCAATTTTGCATTTCCTAAATAGCGACTTTGTAGAAATCACTATTGAGGAAACACAAAATGCTATGTATAAAGTTACTACTTTCCTAATAGCGATTCCTACAAAGTAGAATTCGCTATAAGGAAATCACAAATAAGGAATCCTATTGCATTTGTGTCATTGGGCCGGTTTTGCATTTCCCAAATAGCAATTTTCTATTATGAATTTTCTATTTGGGAAATGCAAAACCAAGGATTGCAATGGGCAAAAGGCACCCATTGGTGCACCCAAAAAATAGTGTTGCACATGTAGAGCACACATATGACCAAGGGGCATGTGTGTGCTCTATTGCACTTTAAAAATGCATTTGTGGTGCTTTTTTAAATTGCACATGGCTACCATCGACTTCTTGTCGATGGTTAATGTATTTCCTAAATGTCCAAATCGCTTTTAGGAAATGATTTGTACATCAGAATAGGAATCGCACATAGGTAATCCCAATTTGCGATTTCCTAATCTGGGGAACGCAATTGCGATTTACAGGGTAGAAATCACAATTTTCGATTTCCTAAAGTCCTTTGTACATCAGAAAAGGCCATTTTGCATTTAACAGCCCAAAACACCGATTTGGAATGTTAAGCACTGCAAAAGGCTTTGTACATCTGGCCCTACGATTCCAGATGCTTTTAAAATGTATCTTTAAGAGTGCATTGTACCCAGCATTTCTAAACAAGGAGTAGAAATATAGGTGTGTATCAAGCTTCTGGGCTTTGTACAAGTGACAAAATGTGTTTTGCTGTGTTTTACATAATAACAAAAATATTTAAAAATCCTCCACAAGATAGTGCCACTTTTCCAGTTCACAAAATATTGACCTAGGTATGTACAGCATGAAGCCTACCAAATTCTTAGAACATTTTCTACAAATGAAGTAATGTTCATTATTATGATTTTATTTATGAACATAATTATTATACAGTCCTCAAGAAGTCTGGAGAAAAATTGTTCTATCCCGTCTATACATTTTCTTCTCAATTTATGAGTATCGTACCTAAAGGCCATGGGGATTTTATTTAGACAAATTACAGTTTTCACCTAAATATGTTATATGCTAAATGTGTCTTTGTATAAAGGTTTCTTGTAAAACAATGTTATGTAAGTTAGGGTGTTGAGGACTATGGGCCAGATGTACGTAGCTTTTTTTCTTGTCTCAAGCAGCCCAATTCACAAAATTCGGCCATTTGCGACAAGAAAAAAAGTATTTTGCTATGTACAAACCTGTTTTGGGATTCGGTAATCTAGCCACTGAATCGCAAAATAGATTTGCGAGTCGTTATTTGGAAGGAATGTGCACAGGGCGTCCATTCCAAATAACGAGTCGCAGGGGGCAATTGCGGTCACAAAACAATCTCAGTTACCACCAATTACAAATTGGTTGTAACCCATTTGCAAGGGACTCTCTTCTCTTTGTCAATGCATGGGAAAATATTTTTGCAGAGCAGGCAGTGGTTCCATGGACCACTGCATACTCTGAAAAAAATGAAACCAGCACGTTTCATTTTTTCTGTTTGAAATACATCCCATTTTCCTTTGAGGAAAACGGATGAATTTAAGAAAAAAAAACTTGCTTTATTTAAAAAGCAGTCAAAGACTTGGTGGTCTGCAGTCCCCACTAGGCTACCATCCCTGTAAGTGCAGCCATTCTCAATGGGGCTGTAAATTGAGACATACTGCATGAATATTGATGAGGTAGGTCATTGGCGACCCCATTGGAAATCGCAAACAGTGTGAGTTACACTGTTGTACATTTGGTTTTGCGACTCGCAATTTTCAACTCGCAAACGAGCTACAAATTGAGAGTTGCAAAACTTGCGGTCATACATCTGACCCTCCATGTATTTATTTGTAACTGTTATAGTATGTTTTGATCAAACATACATGATGCATCAAGCATAACTCACTTGAATTCATAATTTATCTAAATGCAGTGACTATTCTGTAAATTGCTAATATCCTTACTAATTGTAATTACTTTCTTTGGTTGCATTGAATACTGAGTATTGCACAGATATGTCTACATAATGCTTTTTAAATATTTGTACAGTAGACAATGTGTCTTTTTCAGCATAGTAGGCCCATCACATTATCTGATGAGATCAATGTACATGTGGCATTTCCATTGAGCTTCAACAATTGAAGGAAAACAGATGTTACTTTTCATAAATATGAAAGCTTGAATGCTCCTAGGTGCAAACTTTCTCCACCAAACTGGCACCAACAGTCACTTACAATTGTGAATATTGTCATTCATTAAGGCTCAGCATAACTGCAGCAAGGTGGGTGTATGGCTCTTTCCCAAAGACAATGAAATCAGTCAAATTACAACTGAAAATTCAAACAGAAAAGAGATAAAATATGTTTTATAAGATACATCAGCTGAAAAATTCAGCCTGTATTAGCTACATTATGTATTTAATGGCAATGAGCAATAAAATAATACAATGAGATAGAGTATATTTAAAGTGAAAGATACTAAGAGGAGTGGATGTAAAAGCCTAAAGAATCTAATCTTGTTTTGGTGATGGTCACTGTGAAAATAATGTTTGAATGCTATTGGAGAAAAACCTAACAGTCAGTGTAGTCCAAAGAGTACCTGACCAACTGATCGCCCTGCCTACTTCCAGCTAAATATGTCCAGATAAAGTTAAAGTGGGCCATTTAAACCCTATTGTTGGTGCAACAAATGATGCAAATTTAAAACGTATGGGCTCATTACAAGTTTGGCGGTCCTAAAGTGGGTCTGCCAAACTTGCAGGGAGGATGCCACCGACATGGCGGTGGGGTCCCTCCCACCCTATTACAAGGTTTCTGCTGGCCTGACCTGGCTGACCGGCAGAAACCTTGAAACAGAGTGTTCCGAACAGTGCTACGAGTGGAAGGAGCCAAGTGCTATCTCATTGCACAGATGAGGCCAACTAACACCCTTGGAAAACGCACTGTCTGCAAAGCATGGACAGTGCAGGGGCCACCCGTGGCCCTCTTCACTTGTTCTCGGCCAGCCTTTTCATGGTAGGAAAACCGCCATGAAAAGGCTAGAGAAGAACAAGGTTGCAATCAGCAGGGCGGCGCTGAGCTAATTACAACCAAGACTGCTGTCACCCCGTCAGGATCATGGATCCTGGCGGAGATGGTGGTCAGTTGGTGTTCTGACCGCCAGATTTATAATGTGGGAGTCAGACTGCCACAGCCAGGAATGAGGCCCTTAGTAAGGATTATCCTTGGTAATAAAATCATGTGCACAGTGTAGAAAATGTCTGTATATTATGAACCAAAAGGATACAAATAATTTCTGTGTTTCACTTTCACTTTTTTGGCCTGGAGTATATTGTGGGTGCAACATCCACTACCAGTCAACAATTCAATTTTCCACTCAGGGCATTTTGCAAATGGTTTACAGCAGGCTTCAAATTAATGCCAAGCTCTCTAGCCAGCTTGCAAAGCAGGACACCCTCTAAACTGGGCTCAGTTGTGGATGCACTGCAGCCATATGCTAACCTGTTGAATGAAGTAGTGAAATTTACTTTTTTTAATTTGGTGGAATATTTTCAAGGCTGATGTCTACACATTTATGTCTTTGTTGGTCATTTATGATGTGCACACCTTATCTGTGCATGTCTTTCACATACAGTGATCTTTATCAAGACTTTGGTAGTTCGTCTATGGGTGCACCTGTGTGGGGTATGTTGCCACAGTATTTTGACATAATATCAAGTTGAAAATATCATGAGATAGAAATATCAGAATACAAATATTGTGATTAAAAAATAAGGTGATGCAAAAATGTCATTGTCAAGGATAATGTTTATTTGAGTAATATTTATGTCACTGTTTTTAATATTGTATTCAATAAAATAGTTGTAAAAAACTATCACTTTTTAATTATTTTAACGTGTTTTTGTTAAAATATTAATTGTATGTGTTACTATTGTTTGTATAGTTGTTATTATTATTTTTTAAATATAGTTTCCACTATGACATTATACTAGTGATATTTTAGGTGTGAGATGCTGGGTTTGTAGGGGTGTAGGGTGGGAAGTTAAGTAATAATTAATGAACAGATAGTTATTAATTGTTAATTAATAATTTATATTATTATTAATAATGTAAAATGTTTAAGACTGATTATGTTTGTTATATTTAAGGTGCAGGCTGCCTGGTTAATAAGGCTATAGGGTGGGAAGGTGCCTAAAGTTAAATTTAATTGAATTTAATGTTTTTACATTATTTATTTGATTACTATGCATGTAAAATAATTATGATATGAATAATTCTGTCATTGTTCAACTGTTTATTTTTCCATTGATTTTAGTATGTATGTGTGCATTACATATGTATTTTTAAATGCTGTGTTTTACTTTTGGATTCATTGGTTGGGAAGAAAATAAATATTCTTTTATAATAATTGATATTTATATGTCATTTATTCAATGGTAATCATTCAAATTTTTTTTTTAACAATTTAGAAGTTTTTTTTACCATATTTGTTTTATTCATGGTAAGTGTTTGTGAAAGTGTGTTTGTGCTATGATATTTTTTGAGTTGTTTCTTATTTATTAATTGAAATGAATATATTACTAATGATCTTATCTTCTTTTTGGTAGTTAGAGAAACTGAATTTAGTATATATAATTTGAATTTTGCTATACTTTTGTTTTATACATATATCATAGTTTCTTGTACATATATATATAAATATATATACATATATATATATATATATATTTGTTATTTTAGGAATATAATATTTATTTCTATATTAATAGGATTATTTAAATATGTAATAATGCATTTGAAGTAAAGTACTTTCCCTACTGTTGCTTAAACTGGATAGAAATAGTAGATCTAACCCCTCCAAAGTCCCATACTTTCCATACTGTTGTGCTGTTTGGAATGCGGCTAGTAAATCCAGCCCCTTTGCATTTCAACACATTCTCTACTGTTGCTTAGACTGGAGTGGGAATAATAAATGTAACAACTCCACGTTTCAACAGTTTCTCTACTGTTGTGCTGACTGGATTAGGAATGGCAAATCTATCCCTTCCAAAGTCCAACCCTTTCCCACTGTTTACTGACTGTTACAGAAATAGTAAATTTAACCCCTCTGACGTCCAAAACTTTCCCTACTGTTGCACTGTTTGAAAAGAGAACAGTGAATTGTTCCCCTCTGAGGTTTAACACTTTCTATACTGTTTCTTAGACTGGATTTGGAATAGTACATCTAACTCCTCCAAAGTCCAGCACTTTCTCCACTGTTGCATAAACTGAAGTTGGAATAGTATTTCTAATACTGTCAAGCTCCAATACCTTTCCTAATATTAACTAAATATATCTTATAGGAGTAATTGTTCATTTTTATATTTTTTTATTGGCTAAATTATTTAATATATTTTTTAATTGAATTGTTTTTTTTCTTTATGTTTGTTTTATTTCAATTTTACCTAAACACACACATATATATATATATATATATATATATATATATATATATATATATATATATATATATACATACATACACACATATATATATATATGAATATAACTAATATTTTATTGTAGTAAATGTAAAGTATTAAAAATATAATTAATATATTGTAACATATATATTTTAATAATTGTGTTACACTATAAATACATAAACACACCAAACATGTGTGTATACTTGGTTTACATTTATAACTGGTATTTCATTATTTGTTGGATTTAATTAATTACATTATGTTAATGTTGTATTTAAGATTTATTACTTTAAACTGTATATATATATATGTATATTTTATATATATATATATATATATATATATGTAAAACGTCAATTTGTTTATGTTTCTGGATGATATTAGTGTCAACAACATTAATTTCTGTTTTTTTTACTTACTTTCATAAGTATAGGAGCATGATTCTGGTTGTTCTCGTTAGATCATGGGTACTCACAAATATTTTCCCAGGGGCCGCACTGTCTTTGATGTGACAGAGGGCCGCATTGCTGCCAGCGTGGTAGTGGTGGTTAGAGGGCTGGGGGTAGGACAGGGAGGGGTAGTGGTAAAGTGTATACAGAGGAAGTGAAGCATATACACCTAGGGTCTGAATTGCCCAATGTGAATCCAGAAACTTGGGCATAAATCCCAGCTTCTCTACTTAACCATATTGTGTGATCCTAGGCAAATGTTTTATTTCTCTTTACCTACTTTTTTCCCTTTTTCTTCATCACACATATAAGAACCTTGAAATATGTCTTCAGGATGTATGCTGTATAAAACCTTCTGTGTCTGATTTAATAAACTATAATGTTGTTCATGGTTTATAGAAACCCAGCTCTCCCAAATAGTTCACATAACAACTGACTTGGCTTTTAGTTCACAGTTAACATTGTGGTCAGGGTGTGTAGGATGGAAGGGGATGAAAGTTTCTAAATTCATTTTTGAAAACTATCACTTTAAAAAAAATACTTCTTACTTCACTGATATAATATGTACTAAGGTGAAATGGTTCTGCAGGTTATTTAAATGCACTGTTTGAATTTAACACAGATCATACTTTTGTATTTTTGCTGCAAGATGTCTTTAATAATGAAGGTGTTTCTAAAGTTAAGAGTTTCAGAACACCCTAGTTACTCCTTTTCTTTAACTTCAATTCGACTCCAAATAAATACTTGCCCATTTATTCAAAAATTTTTAGTGACAGTGCTGAGTTGAATAAACAGCAGCACAGTGCTGCTGTTGACCTGGGGGCGGCATGTAAATGTCAGGAGGGCTGCATGTGGCCCCCGGGCCATATTTGAGTATCACTGCGTCAGATAATGAGAGAAGGCAGTAACTCAAGGAGTAAAATTTATTTCAAACAACCATTGCTCAGACATTTGCAAAAATGTTCCCTGACATCATAAGATGGGAGAGCGGATACACACAATTACATGAGCATTTTCTAAATCCACAATGTCCTTGCTCCGATTCTTCCACAGAACTGAATGAAATATCTCCTTAAAGTAGATGCCTTTCAGTCTTTAGTTAACTTAAGAAGAGGCTGAAGTAAAAATAAAGAGCACACTAAAAAATAATTGTTAAAACTATAATGAATGCAAAATTATTTCATCAAAATTAAATAATTATTGTAAACATAGCAAAAAACAGCACAGTTTAAATGAAGTAACAAATAGCATTAACATTTTTAAATATAATTCAATATTGTTAATTGTTACCAGAGTGGAGAGAATAAATCCAAGTCTATCAGAAATGTCTGAAAGACAATAGACATACTAAGGACCTCACCTCAAGTTTGGCGGTCCATCGACCATGGTGGTGGTGGCAGTCTGACCATCATCAGGATGGCGGTTTGACCTCCGTATTACGAATCAAGCGGGCCTATGGAACAAAGACAGTTGTGGTCCGGCCGGCTCTGTCAGGCAGCAAAGACTGCCACGGTCATGACCATGGCGGTCCAACCTCCACATCGGAAGAGGAGAAACGAACAGTATAAAGGGAGAAAGGGAGACACTCACCTGCAGGCAGCCTCACACATCTGCTGCCAATGTGGAGCCAATCATACATGATCTGTCGCTGCTGCTGTATCATTAACCTTAAAAACAGATTGTTGCGCCATCGTCAACATCATACGGGGTTCACACTATGGGCACCAAGTTCATGTCTCATCTTACACACAGTCCAAATCATACGCCCCCTTTGGGCAGCTCAAGCGCACTGCACAGCAAAACTACACAACAAACACACATACACACATTTCAGGCACAGTGACAGTGAAGGCTACACAACATTATCTCACACACCACCAACAACACACAAACATCACCCCTACAAATACTACTCACACACTCATATTCCTCACAGGCAATGGACTGTCGTCACTCCCCAATAACAACATTTGCCCAGGAAAGGGCCCTACATGTGTCTCAGGGGCAAACAGTACTATACCCAGATGCCATGCCCATCTGAACAATGTGAAAATATGTATCAAGAAGCACATACAACTCCAACTGCATGGAACATAACTCTGCAGGAATTAGCTGCAAGGGAAACACATATAAATGGACACATGCGCAGTCATCTGCAAACAGAAGTAGCACAACTGAACATACTCCATGTCTGCACAAACAAAACGTAAGCTGATTCTCACCAGATGAATACATAAGCCATATCATGAGGACAAGTCTAACATCATACATGCTCACATCTGGACAACACAAGATGAAATGTTCACCATAACAAACACCACACAAAGCCATGATACCACCATTGCATTTACACCCACATATCCATACACTCAACACACACCTTTTTCTTGGGGGACACCAGCACTGCCCGCAAAGTCAGATAATGCATACAATAGCAAATGGAGCAGCAAGCAGGCTGAAACACACACAACTGTAGGAACACAACACAAGTGACTCAGGAACAACATTAAGGTAGAAAAGAAATTGCAGGACAAATGTATACCCAAAAAAACAGTTTGGGATTTATTAAATTGAAAAATATCATAGTCTAAAGGTCATTGGCCAGTCTAAAGATAGTACCAACGTAACACAGTGCTGTGCCTAAACTTACCTCCCAACTGCCATGAAGCCTCCAGACGAAGGGGCATAAATTGGGCAGGCAGGTACATCATGGATTATCCAGGGGAGATGGGAGGTTCGATTGGGAGGGGGGTTGGACTTGGGCTTTGGAGGGGAGGGAAGTCTTCTTCTTGGGAGGGCTGAGCTTATTCTTGGGGAGAAAGGTATGGGTGCTCACAGAAGGGCAGGTGAGGCCTTAGAGGTGGAAGGGAGGGGCTTGGCGGTGGGTGGTTGCCTCTTGGGTTTGGGATGGGGTGGAGGAAATAGGGGAAAGGTCAAGGTCTAGCAAAAACCTTTTTTAGCGCCAATGGGACGGACATCAGAGAGGGGTCGGGATTTGGAAGTGGAGGGAGAGGTTGTACACTGTCTGGGTATGGATGTCGTGGGTGCATGCTTACAGGAAGTATGCTTGTGTGTGGTGGTGTCTGTTGGGTGGGTGAGTGTGTTGGTATGTCTTGGGGGTATGGGAGGTAGAGGTGCTAGGGGATGGAGTGGTGGATGTGTGTGTGCCTGTTGGTGTGGTGACTGCGGGTTGGCTGGATTTGGGAGAAGTCTGTGTGTCTGTAGTTGTGGTGTATGTGGGTGTGGTGCTGGTGGTGGGTGGCTTGGAGTCTGTTGGGGTGGTGTCTGTGGGTATGATGGGTGTAGTGGAAGTGTCAGTGACTGTTGGTGTGGTGCCTGTGGGTATGCTGGATGTTATGTGTGTGATGCTGGGGGTGGTGGGTGGGTGTCAAGGGAAGTTGGTCAGTTACTGTGTCTGTGGGTGGCTGTCGCTTGTGTGCATGCCAGTGTGTTTTGTGGTTCTTGTAATTGTGTGTGCTGCACTTGGTTGTTGAGTTGGATGCATGCAGATCTGTTTTTTCCTTTAGGTAGGTAGGGTAAGAGGGAACTTGGAGTGGGAAGAGGGAGTTGGAGGTGGGGCAGGAGGTGGAGGTTGACTCGCTGGCATCAGTGTAGAGGCCAGAGCCTGAAAAGATCTCTGTAGGCCAGCCATTGTACCATGAATGCCTTCCATGAAAGCGTTGGTCTGTTGCAGCTGGGTTGCCAATCTCTAGATGGCACTCAAAGTGACTGAATGGCCTGCAGAGATCATTCTCAGGAGGTCAACAGCATCCTCAATTAGGGCAGCAGGGGTAACAGGGGCTTGGGCGGAGGTGCCCGAGGTGAATGAGATGCCCAACCTCTTGGGTGAGTGGGCTTGGCCAACTAAGTGGAGAGCAACAGGGGGCGGTGATTGAAGGGGGGTGTAGGACAAGGGTGGTACTGGGGGATGCTTTGATGGGTCTACCACCACTAGGGAGAGTCCACTGGAGGAAGAATCTGATGATGATGAGGATGATGATCCGGTCTCCCCTGTGGCACTCCCTTCGCCCTCCAGGCCACTGGTTCCCTCTGTGTCAGCTGTGTCTTGACCCGAGGTCCTGTGACCAGATGCTTGCCCACTCACCTGTGCACATCTCCTTCGCTTGCCAGTGCAGATGCTGAGAAGACAAAGAAGAATAGGGTCATCACATGTCCATGAATACACTTGAACAACAGCTCAGAATAGCAAATATTACCCGATATCAAGTAGCCCCCAGCAACAAACTCCCCCTAAGTAGCCCATTCATGTGCTGTACCATAAGCATGCATGCAATCTGAAGTGTCAACACATGACCAGGTGAAAATCAGGATCTCACACTTCACATGGCTGAAGTTGTCTAATCACAACAACCAGTCTACAAGCTGGAGATCTCATCACCCACAAAGCGTTGTCCCTTGGAGTAGGCCTCTGTTACCTGTTGTCATACAGTAGTAGGCCAATGCCAACTGCATTCCCACAGATCCCACACAAGGTCATGCACACATCCATTTGTCACATACATAATAAAATAAGAATGTGTGGAGTATAGTCTTTACACAAAGCACTGGTGAGCTAATACTCTGCAATATTCAGCCAAAGGGTGATTGAAGAGTTAGCCTTTGACATATCCCCAGCCTTGATGTTGCTACTTGGTTTGTGCCAGTCTCAGTGCAATGCAATTTCCTTTCCAGATGCTTGCTTTGCGACTTGTGTACTAGGTATGTTTTCAAGCCTGTACTCCTTGTTTTCCCTTTGTACAGGTCCCTTCATCATTACATCCTCATGTGGACATTTCAGGATTGTGATAATGACAAGTATCCGATGCTGTTCCAACATAGGAAGCAAACATTTATTGTTCCAGGTAATGTAGGTTACAGATTTGGGGTTTATGAGACCTGTGCCAAGGTAGCTTGAACAGTGTTTGGGTAGAAGATCTGAAGTGCTCATTATACTTTACTTGTTTTTTGGGCTTTGTTGGGTCGAGTGAATCATGTGTGTGACCATGTGGGCATTAAATATGTAGTAATCAAATGCTACCAAGGCATTCACCCTTCACATTTGCTAAACACTCATCGTGTATGACCTGTATGTAGCTGTAGATGTGTTTCATTATTGCAGGCCACAGTGCCTGTGTCACAACACTGATCTATGTTTGTGGCATACCACCAGAGGCATGGTCATTGGGTTATAAAGGGCCTCTTATCAGGGACTGTTTTACTGCCCTCTGTCTGTATCTTGGGATATGCAATGCTGGATTTCTTTGGTTTGTTATGTGATAAGGCTCATTCTGGTGACACAATCAACTTTTCTGATTGTCTATTCTACAGGACAATCTCTAGCAAGGCCCTTCCTTCTGTGGTCTGGGGGATGGACCCTGGGATATCTACCTTGAAACGATATGAGTAAGCCATTCCTGACTCACACAGTCCAGACATATGAAAAGCCTATGTGCTGTACAGTGAAATAAAATGTTTGGTGTGACCAGATACTTGTAGCAATGTGTTGGGGTGTGTTGCTAGTAAACCTTAGCAGGACACTGTACCTGTTATGCATCACTCCTTGCATTAGTATCTTCTGTCTCCCTCATTTACTTCACATGGTCTTCCATTGTTACATAGCAAAATGTGGAACAAAAGCAAGCAGACAATAACTTTGTGATATGTGGCTTTATTGTAAAATTATGCAATAAAAGTGATTTGGTGAATGGCTGGAAAAAACAGTGAAGGGTTCAGTCATGGTGGATAAAATAATTGGAATGGATGCCACACAATTGTTAGTCCAAAGTCCAGTATACACCTCCCATAGGAAATGAAAGGTGGTTGAAGAACAGTTAACAGAGTGAAACTGTGGCACACAAAGGAGTTTATTTAGGAAGAGGTCACTTGCTGGCAGTGGTGAGTGTCTTGCCCTTTGCACCTCCTGGATTTTTTGGCAGGGACTCCCTTGCAGTGGCTGGCACCAGTGAAGGGGTAGGTGTTCCTGTGTCAAGCGAAGGGATAGATTGTTGTTGATGATCCTTGATCAGGGTACTGTGAATATCCCACAACACCCCTGTTAGAGAGACCAGGTTGGTATTGGTCGCCTCCCACTGTTGAAGCATATTTATATGGAGGACCCTCTGCGGCTGCTTCATCTCATGGAGTTCTGCAAGTACCAGACCCACCAAGTCTTGGGACTCCTGATAGACCCCCAAGACATGGCTGATGGGTCCCAGTGGCCTCACCCCACTGGCCCACAACATCCCTCCCATGCACCCTACCCCCTCAGGCCTGTGCCCTTGCCACAGGGTGCCCCCTACTATAGGTTCCAGGATCACCATTGTCTGAGATGTTGTGCTGCGACTCAGGATCCTGGACTGGGTAGCACAAGATGGTTGCCATTGTCCTAGGGATGCAGGTTGGGGATTGAATGGCTGCCTGTGATGTTGAGACAACCAGGCTGGAAGTTGGTGATGTGGCCACAGTGAGACTCACTGTTGTGGTCTGACTAGGTTGCCCAGATGGGCCTGAACTGTCCTCCATGTCCAGACGTCCAGGTGTGTCTTCTTAACTGAGGGCTTCAGCTATCAGGGTAGTGGCAGTCTCATCTGTGGCCTCTGTGTGCCCAGTGGCAGCTCCACCTGTTGATGTGAAAGATACAGTTTTGCAGGTTGTATTGTGACCTCCAAAAGTTAACAGTGACATTTTGCAAAGCCTGTTTACATAGTTGATTTGCAGTTTATCCTATTTTGACAGGTACCCATGCTATTGGTTGGATTGACCTGACATTTTGAAGCATACCAATTCCATGTGAGGCAAACAGCTGCTAAATTTAGCAGGTCATTAGAACTTGGGAGGATGGCCTGAGAATGACATCTTGCCACCAGTGCAGGTAAAACAGTGGTTGGGCACTACATGGCTTTGACCATTTTCAGGTGTAGTTGATTGTGATTTATGGAAGATCAAGGAGTTTGTTGTATATGTGATTGGAGTCATCATGTGGCTAGTGCTTTGTGAATGTGTCTGCTGCCAATACCAATTTTGTAATGCTTCTTGAGTCCTGGGTGATCATTTTTGTTGAACACTGGTTGAGCTGTCCTTCCTGTCCTCAATGGATTCATCCTGGTTTAGCTGGTCAAGATGGAGCTAGGTGGCCAGACACATCTCTGAGTTTGGTATGATCTGTGTCTTGGTCCCTCCAAGGTCAATAAACATTATTTGAGAGTGGGCAGGCAAGGCTTTTTAAACAAGTGACCACTGTTCTGCTATCTGGAGTTACTTGAACAGTGCCTCCTGGGAGTTTCATTCAGGTCACTCCCTCTAATTCCCAATATTTGACAAATGTTATCCTCTGAGGTGAGTAGACTTCAATTGGGAGTTCATGCTGGGTGTTGCATTCATGTAACTCCTTGTACTACACACAGTATACAAAAGTTATCCTCCCAGGTGAGTACACTTCTATTGCAAGTTAACGAACAAGGGTATTTGGACAAGAGACTACTGGGCTTGTGTTTGGAGTTAGTGAGACAGGGCCTCCTGGCTTTGGCAGTCATGCCACTCCCTTTACTAGATACCCTTGCTAAATGTCATCCCTTCAGGTGAATACTCTTCATTGGTGATTTGTCAAAATGAGTCTTTCGAGAAGAGGACACTGGACTGGTGGTTGGAGTAACAGTAAGAGATCCTACTGGGAGTTGCAGGCATGTAAATCCCTGTACTACATGCACTATACAAATGGCTTCCTCCCAGGTGAGTATACTTCAATAGAGAGTTAAGACATAGTGGTCTTTTGAGGAGGGAACACTGGGCTGGTGTTTGGTGTTGCTGAAACAGGGCCTGCTAGGAGTTGCCGTCCTGTCACTCTCACAACTCCCCAATACTTGACAAGTGTTCCACCAGGTGAGTAAAATTTATTTGGGAATTGACAAACAGTGGTATTTGGAAAAGAGAACACTGTGCTTGTGTTTGGAGTAACAGATACAGGGCCTGCTTGTAGTTGCAGTCATGTCACTCCCTCTAGTACACACACTTAACCAATGTTCTCCCCCCCTTGTGAGTACACTTCAATTGAGAGTCCACTGACAGATGTATTTGGGCAAGTAAACACTGTGATGGTACATGGCTTTAGAGAAACAGGGCCTGCTGGGAGTTGCAGTCATGTCACTCCCTCTACTTCCCAACACTTGACAAATCTTTTCCTTCCAGGTGAGTAAACGTCATTTGTGAGTTTACAAACAATGGTATTTGGAGAAGGAAACACTGAAGTGGCATCTGGTGTTACAGAAACAGGGCCTGCTGGGAGTTGCAGTTATGTCACTCACTCTAGTACACACTCTGTTAGACTTCCCATTCTTGGTGTGGTCTCCCTTAACTTTTTGCCTCTGTTCCCCAGGTTGTTGATATGTGCTGGACTCTGTTTTTGCTGTTTTTGTTCCTCTGGGCACTTTACCACTGCTAAGCAGTGCTAAGTGCTCCTATACAAAATGTGTAGTTAATCGGTTGATCCATGATTGGCATATTTCATCTACTAGTACGTCCCTTGTAAAGTGCACAAGAGGTGCCCAGGGCCTGTAAATCAAATGCTACTAGTGGGCCTGCAGCACTGGTTGTGCCGCCCACCTATGTAGCTCTGTAATCATGTCTCAGAACTGCCACTGTAGTGTCTGTGTGTGTAGTTTTTAACTGTAAATTTTACTTGGCAAGTGTACCCACTTGCCAGGCCTAAGCCTTCCCTTTTCTTACATGTAAGGCACCCTTAAGGTAGGCCCTAGGTAGTCCCAAGGACAGGGTGCAGTGTATGGTTAAGGTAGGACATATAGTACTGTGTTTTAAATGTCCTGACAGTGAAATATTTCTAAATTCATTTTTTACTGTTGCAAGGCCTGTCCCTCTCATAGGTTAACATGGGGACTACCTTTAAATATAGTGTAGATTCCCTTTGGAAGGGGATAGACATGGAGTTTGGGGTCTCTGAGCTCACAATTTGGAACTACATATCTTAGTAAAGTTGATTTTAAGATTGTGTGTTTGAAAATGCCACTTTTAGAAAGTGGGCATTTTTTGTCTTAAACCTTTAATGTGACTCTGCCTGTTTGTGGATTTCCTGTCTGGGTCAGTTTGACAGTTGGACTGGGTGCACCTCTCACTACACAGTGACACAAAGGTAGCTGGGGTGTAGTCTGCATTTCCTGATGAGCCATCTGTGCTAGGAGGGAGGGGAGGAGTGGTCACTCACACCTGAAAGGGCTGTGCCTGCCCTCACACAATGCAGTCTCCAACCCCCTGGTGTGTGTCTGGGGACTGGCCTGGGCAAGGCAGGATTTCACAAACAAGAGAGACTTTGCTTTGAAGTAGGCCTACTTCAAAGGGCAAAATGGATATATGAAGGGCACCAAGAACCACAGACTTTAGAACACTTCTGGAAAACAAGAGGAACCTCTGCCTGGAGAAGAGCTGAAGAGCTGAGGAAGAAGAGCTGCCCTGCCCCTGCATGTGCTAGAGGGCAAAGACTGGACTTTGTGTGCCTTCCATCTTGAGAAAAACTCTCCAAGGGCTTAATTTAGAGCTTGCCTCCTGTTGTTTGAAGTCTCAGGGACAGCAAAGACTTCTCTCTGCCAGCAGTTCCTGGGACCCTGAAAGGAAAAGCTGGCAGCCCAAGAGTGAGAAATCCACGCACAGACCGCAGTGCGGGGAAAACATAGACGCAACTCTGATCTGCGGCTGAAAATCAACGCTCACCTGCAACTCGACCGGAAGATCGACGCCCGCAGCTGGAGAAACAACGTGCAGCATCGCTGACGGAGGCTGGTGAGATCGCAACCTGCGCTGCGTGGTTTTCGGACCATCGTGCAGCTGAATTTCTGATGTAAGCACCGCTGGGCATGTAAAAACTCACAACCCAAGAGTGCTGACCGGATCGACGAATCACTCTCCTGTGGAGAGTAGAAACATTGCATGCCAACATGACTAAAGGAGAAACGATGCAAGGTCTCACTCATGAGTGAAATCGATGCATCGCTAGCCCTTTTTGATGCACACTCACCCGTGCAGGTTTATTTTTGACGCACCCAAGGTACATTTTCACGCTAGCAGCGTTAGCATTGTGTTTAAAATTACATGAAGACTCTTTTTGCATTTTTAGTGATAACTTGACTTACTTGTGTATTGTGGATTTTTGCCGTTTTGGTCTTGTTTTGTTTAGATAAATATTTTCTATTTTTCTAAACCTGTGTTGTGTCATTTTTTAGTGTTTTCATTAAGTTATTGTGTGTGTTGGTACAAATACTTTACACCTAGCACTCTGAAGTTAAGCCTATTTCTCGTGCCAAGCTACAAAGAGGGTAAGCAGGGGTTAACTGAAGGTGATTCTCTTTTACCCTGACTAGAGTGAGGAACCTCGCTTGGACAGGGGGTAACCTGACTGCCAACCAAAGACCCCATTGCTAACATTTGTGATCAGCGGTTGGGATTGGAGTTGTATTTGTACTCGACATACAGTGATTAAGTGAACACTACTGTTTTGAGTGCAGACCACTACGTGACCACATACTACTTGTCTTGTGATTTTTTATTTTTGTCTTTTGCTTGGATTTTTCCCTTCATCCATTTTTGTCGTAATCTTTGATTGACTTCTGAACTTCATTTGGGAACTTGTTTTCTGCCTTTTGGAACTTTGCACTTTTGGTGACTTTTCATCATGTCCCAGTCTGGAGATGCATCAGTAGGAGCTGCTTTTGACCTAGAGAAATTGGAAAGCTAAACCAAGGCTCAGTTAAATCAGTTCTGTAAAAGTTTTGACTGTCGCATTAGGAGCTCATCCAAGAAGGAGGAGCTGCAAAAGGCGTTGAGGGCCTGGGTAATAGCCAAGAGCACTGATGGGCACACAGAGGATAAGGAGGATGAGGAGGAGGAAGAGCATTCCATACACAATTGTATTGTGGCTGGGCCTGTTATGTTCAAGGAGAGGGTCTCTAGGGCAGGTAGCAGTGTCTCATCTAAGAGTCTGGCCCCTGAAGAATTGCAGGACAGACAGGCAGAGAACACCAGATGGAGCTGGGGAAAATGAGGATGGCCATAGACGAGAAAACATTGTTGTTGGCTCATGAGCTCAGCTTAAGGGAGCTGGACCAGAGGGGCCAGTCTAGTAGGGATGGTGGCAGCCATATCACAGTACAGCCTGAGAGGAGGGTGCATTTTCCTAAAGATCTTGTGAAGGATTACAAAAGGGAGGACAACATATACTTGAGGTTTAAGGGGTGTGAGTCTGCTCTCCACATGAATGCGGTCACTGAAGCTCATTGGGGGTGTGTCTGTGGAAGCACTTTGAGGTAGAGGGAATTAATACACTGACAGTCTTAGGGGATGCTCAGAATCTCACCTACACTATCATGAATGATGCCCTACTCACAAGGTATGGTCTCACCCCTGAGCAGTATAAAGATAAGTTTAGGTCCTATAAGACGAAGGAATCCCAAACATAGTTGGAATGTGTTGATTCTTATTGTAGGTCACTGGGTGGTTGGGTGAAGGGCAGTAAGGTAACTACATATGAGGGGCTTTACAATCTGATTGCTTGGGAGCACTTGTAAGGTTTATATTTTCTAGAACTGTGCCAGCACCTGATTGACAGCAAGCTGACTGATCCCAGGAAGCTTGCACAGGAAGCGGACTGCTGGGAGAGCACCAGGGTCCAAAAGAGGTATGGGGAGACCACACCAAGAGTGGGCAGGGTCCCTCTCAGAAGGAAGGGGGTAAGGGTAGACAGGGGGAGTTATCTAAAGGGCCCCAAACTGATTCCCAGGGTAATTATTCCCAAACCCCCAGTGAGAAGAAGCCATGGTTCTCCAAAGGGAAGCCAGTGGCAGGTGGTCCCCCACGTAGGTGCTATGCGTGTGACCAGGTGGTTCATGTGAGGGGGGACCCCAAATGCCCCAAGAGTACACCGGCACTCACTGGTGCACCGTCTCAGGGTTTGGCGAGTGTAGCGCTTGGGGAGGAGTTGGTTCCAGGTGGGTGGGAGCCAGCTGAGATGACCCTTGTCTCACTAGGGGACAGTGAGATGGTCCAGAGAACCATTGTGCCTGAGAACACTAAGAAGTTCAGGCAGTGGGTGACCATCAATGGACAGAGGGTGGAGGCTCTGAGAGATGCAGGAGCCAGTGTGACTACAGTGAGGAGTCAGCTGGTGTCTGGATAGCAGATTGATCTCCGGGTACTTCACCAAGTAGTTGCAGTGAACAACTCAGAGTGCCTGTGCAGAGTGGCGCAGGTTCCCTTTCAATGGGGGGAGTCTCAGGTTCCTTGAAGGTAGCTGTGTGTCCAACCATGCCTGTAGATTGTTTGGTAGACAATGACCTGGAGGTCTCACTTGGAGATGTTGGGTCTGTCTGGGTGGGTATGTGTATCCACCCAGTCAATGGCAGCCTGTCAGGGTGGTCAAGAGCCCCTGGAGCCTGAAATAGTGGCCCAGGGGACCACCAAGGAGAAGAAGGGCAGGGGGTGTGGGAAACCGACCCTAGAAGTTCCCACTGTCCGGGAGGAGGCAGAGCCTGTGGGTGACGCCCCAGAGCCTACAGGGGAACAGGTGGCTGAACTGGGTGAGGTCCCTGAGCTGTTGCAGTGGCAGCAGCAAGGGGGGCCCATCAGGGAAGCATTCTGTGCAGCACAGAGGACATGCCCTGCTTTGGAGGGTTTGCAGCAGCAGGCTGCAGACCAGGTGGCTGACAAGGAGCCAGGATCGCACCTGATCTATTGGGAGGATGACCTCATGTATAGTGAGTCTGAGGTTCCTGAGCCTGGGTCAGCCCATATGCTGGTGGTACCCCAGTGCTTCAGGGTCTTCCTACTGGGGTTGGCTCATGGTGTGCCTTTAGCTCTACTTTTGGGGCAGGACAAGACCTTTGAGAGGTTTGTCACCCACTTTTACTGGCCCCTAATGTGCAGGTACTCAGATGCACATTGCAGGTCTTACCAGACTTATCAGTCAAGTGGCAAGCGTGGGGGGAAATGTAAGGCTCCCCTCCAAACTTTACCTGTTTTCAGTACTCCCTTTGAGAAGGTAGGTATTGACATTGCGGGGCCTCTGGATCCCAAGACTGCAATTGGGCAACAGGTTTATCCTGGTCTTGGTGGACCATGCCACCTGGTGCCCAGAAGCCATTACTTTGAGATCAATCACTTTCCCTGTGGTGGGTTGTGCTTTGATGGTTTTTTTTACCCGCATGGGGTTCCCTAAGGAAGTGGTATCTGATAGGGGTACCAACTTCATATCTACGTGTATGAAGTCTCTGTGGAAGGAGTGTGGAGTAACCTACAAGTTCACCACCCCCTTACCACCCCCAAAGTAATGGTCTGGTTGAGAGAATCAACCACACCTGAAAGGCATGATTATGGGCCTGTCAGAGCCCTTGAGGCAGAAGTGGGACGCCCTCTTGCTGTGCCTTCTGTTCGCTTACAGGGAGGTACCTTAAAAGGGACTTGGGTTTAGTCCCTTTGAGCTCATCTATGGCCACTCTGTGAGGGGACATTTAAGTGTGGTCAAGGAGGCTTTGGAAAAAGCTCATAGTAAACCCCCCAAGGATGTACTTAGCTACATGCTGGCTTTGAAAAACCAGACTGCCCGCTTCATGAGTCTCACACAGGTGAGCCTGGAAGCAAGCCAGGAGGACATGAAACACTGGTATGACCAGAATGCCACTCTGTTCGAGTTTCAATCTGAACAAAAAGTGTGGCTGATGGCACCAGTGAAGCCTAGAGCACTCCAGAACAAGTGGACTGGGCCATTTGAGGTGGTGGAGCCCAAGAGTGAAGTCACCTACCTGGTGGACTTGCAATCTCAAAGGAACCCTTTAAGGGTCCTGCATGTCAACCACCTCATGCCACACTTTGAGCGGACTGAACTGTCTATGCTCCTTGCAACAGATTATGGGGTAGAGGAGGAGAGTGAGCCTCTTCCTGACCTCCTGTCTGCAGGAGAGAAAGGTGGGTCTGTGGAGGGAGTGATCCTCTTCCCCTCCCTGACTGAAGAGCAGCAGGGTGATTGTCGCCACGTGTTGGGACAGTTTGCCTCACTGTTTCCCTGATCCCAGGGGTCACACACTTGTGCACACATGATGTGAACACTGGGGACAGTCCACCCATTAAACAGAAGGTAAGGGCTTGCGTTAAGAATGAAGTATCCAAAATGTTAACCCTAGGGTCATTGAGCACTCCAGCAGTCCTTGGGCCAACCCAGTTGTATTGGTCCCAAAGGCTGTTGCCACTCCAGATTTCAGGTTCTGTGTGGACTACCGAGGACTCAATGCAGTCAGCAAGACTGACACACACCCCATCCCGAGCTGATGAGCTCATTGACCAGTTGGGAGTTGCCAAGTACCTCAGTATGTTTGACTTAACATCTTGGTACTGGCAGATTGCCTTAACTGAGGGGGCCAAGGAGAGCTTAGCATTTTCTACCCCAGATGGACACTTTCAATTTAAATTGAAGAATGTCCCTGCCACCTTTCAGAGGTTGGTCAACCAGGTGTTGGGTGGGCTGGATGAGTTCAGTGCCTCCTACCTAGATGACATTGCTGTGTTTAGTTCCACATGGGAGGAAGATCTGCAACACCTCGGGAGAGTGTTAGAGGCCATGCAGAAGGCAGGCCTCACTATTAAGGCAAGCAAGTGCCAAATAGGGCAGGATTCTGTGATGTACTTGGGACACCAGGGAGGGAGTGGCCAGGTGGCACCCCTACAGACAAATAAATGACACTATACTGGCTTTGGAGCCTCCCAAAACACAGACTGGGGTGAGAGCCTTTTTAGGTCTCACTGGCTACTACAGGAGGTTTGTCAAGGGATATGGTACCATTGTTACCCCCTTGACTGAGTTGACTTCTAAGAAGCAACCCAAAAAGGTGATCTGGACAGAGGCTTGCCAGACTGCTTTTGATACCCTGAAGGCTGCCATATGCACAGCACCTGTGCTGAAGGCACCTGACTACTCCAAGTAGTTTGTTGTGCAAACAGATGCCTCAGAGCATGATAGTGAAGCAGTACTCTCACAGATTAATGAAGAGGGCCTAGATCAACCCGTAACCTTCATTAACAGGAGGTTATTTCCCAGGGAACGTAGATGGAGTGCCACAGAACGTGAAGCATTTGCTGTGGTCTGGGTGCTGAAGAAGCTAAGACCCTACTTGTTTGGGACTCACTTCTGGGTTCAGACCGACCACAGGCCCCTCAGATGGTTAATGCAGATGAGGGGTGAGAATCCAAAACTGTTGGGCTGGTGAGATCGCAACCCATGCTGCGTGGTTTTCGGACCATCGTGCGGCTGAATTTCTGACGCAAGCACCGCTGGGCGTGTCAAAACCACACAAGGCCTTCCCAGACCCGAGAGTATTGACCGGAGGGACGCATCGCTCTCCTGTGGAGAGAAGAATCGACGTACACCAACCCGACTAAAGGAGAAACTACGCAAGGTCTGGCTCGTGAAATCAACACATCGCAAGCCCTTTTTGACACACACTCACCCGTGCAGGGTTATTTTCGACGCACCCAAGGTACATTCTCACCCCAACAGTGTTAGCATTGTGTTTAAACTTACATGAAGATTTTCTTTTGCCTTTTTAGTGATAACTTGGACTTGTGTATTGTTGATTTTTGTCATTTTTGTCTTGTTTAGTTTAGAGAAATATGTTCTATTTTTCTAAGCCTGTGTTGTGTCATTTTTTTTAGTGTTTTCATTTAGTTACTGTGTGTGGTGGTACAAATACTTTACACCTAGCACTCTGAAGTTAAGCCTACTGGTCATGCCAAGCTACCAAGGGGGTAAGCAGGGGTTAGCTGAGGGTGATTCTCTTTTACCCTGACAAAGTGAGGGTCCTTGCTTGGACAGGGGGTAACCTGACTGCCAACCAAAGACCCTATTTCTAACACACACCATATATATGTTATCTGGGTGCACTTCATGTGTGAGTTCACAAACATAGGTCTTTGGAGAAGAAGACACTGGGCTGGCTGAGTGGAGTAACTGTAACAGGGCCTTCTGACCTTGGCAGTCATGTCAGTCCCTGTATTATACACACCTGACAAATGTTATCCTTACAGGTGAGTACACTTCATGTGTGAGTTAACAAACAAGGGTACTTGTAGAAAGAAACAATGTGCTGGTGTTTGGAGTTACAGAGACAGGGCCTGCTGGGAGTTGCAGTCATGTCACTCACTCTAGTACACATTCTATACGTATTTTATCCTTCCAGGTGAGTACATTTCAAGTGTGAGTTCACAGACATGGGTCTTTGGAGAAGAGGACACTGGGCTAGTTCAGTGGAGTAACAGTGCCTGCTGAAAGTGGTAGCCATGTCAATCCCTATATTACACACTATGCAAATGTTATCCTCTCAGGTGAGAATACTTTAACTGGGAGTAAACAAACAAGGATATCTGGAGAAGGTGACACTGTGCTGGTAGTTTGAGTAACAGTAACAGTGCTTGCTGGGAGTGTTGGTCTTGTCTGCCCCTGTAGTACACACACAATACAGATGTTATCCTCCCAGGTGGGTCCACTACAATTGGGAGTTTACAAACAAGAGTATCTGGAGGAGGAAACTGTGCTGGTGGTTTGAGTAACAGTAACAGTGCTTGCTGGGAGTTGCATTCATGTCACTCCCACTACTTCCCAATACTTGACAAATGTTATCTCCCCAGGTAAATAAACATCATTTGGAAATGGACAAACATTGGTCTTTGGAGAAGAGAACACTGGGCTGGGGTGTGGAGTTATTGAAACAGGGCATCCTGGGAGGTACAGTCTTGTAACTCCCTGTACTACACACACTATAGAAAATGTTATCGTCCCAGGTGAGTACACTTCAAATGTGAGTTTACAAACAATGGTATTTGGACAAGAGAACACTGAGCGGGTGGTTGGTTTTACAGTCACATGGCCTTCTTTGGCCTTAGTAGTCATGCCAGTCCCTTTACCTCCTACATTTGACAAATGGTGTCCTCCCAGCTGAATAAAATTAAATTGTGATTTGGCAGACATTGGTCCTTAGACAAGTGACCACTGTTCTGGTGTTTGGAGTTCCTGAAACAGTGCCTGCCTGGAGTTGAAGTCATGTCAGTCTCTGTACTACACACACTGTGCAAATGCTTTCTTCCCAGATGAGTATACTTCAATAGGGAGTTAACAATCAAGGGTATTTGGTGAGGGAAAACACTCGGCTGAAGGTTTGGGTAACAGTGTAGTAGTCATTTAACTCCTTGTACTATAGACTCTAAACAAATGGTATCCACCCAGAATGAGTACACTTCAATTGTAAGTTGCCAAACAGGGATCTTTGACAGATGAACACTGGGCTGGTGAGTGGAGTGGCTGTAAAAGTGGCAAAAGGTGAGCTATAAACATGCATGACATAGCATTTTGGCAACATTTTTAGAGTTGTGACTTACCAGACTCCACTCCCCCAGGTATTCCTGTCAAGCCCTCAGGATGCAGGATGGCCAAGACCTTCTCTTCACATGAAAAGAGATGTAATGGGGCACTGGGAGGGCCACCACCAGTTTTCTTGCCCTGCATCTGGTGCCTGGAGCCCAGGGAACAGACTGTGTCCATGAGGTCAATCCACCTCTTCCTAATGCCCTTCCTTGTGCGACGGGTGGTGCCTAAAGCATTGTCTCTGTTGACTATCCTGCCCCACGTTTCCATCTTCCTACTGAGAGGAGTGTGCTGGACTTGTGCTCCAAACAATTGTGACTCTACTCTTATGATATCATCCACCATCACTCACAACTCATCCTCAGAAAAACATGGATTTTCAGAACTTGAAGTGGTAGAATTTGAGAAAAACAAAAAAAGTAACAGTGACTTACTGAAGAGGGTAAGTGCAAAAGGGTGTGGCTGGACTAAAGTGTGTGCTGGGTGTGAAAAGAGGAGGTGAGGAAAAAGTTGTGCCTAGTATAGGTGCTGTATGGTGAAGTATTTGTTTTGGCTTGTGTGTGTTGCAGTGTAAATGCAAAGGATTGTGGTCCATGAAGGTGTGTGTTTTATAGTGTCCTTTGCAGGTGTGCCCAGTGTGGCAATGTGTGTTAGCTGTGTTGTTTTCAAATCAATCCAATGTGCTATTGTGTGTTACCTTGGTGGCCGCGAACTGCTGTGGTACGGACCACCATTCGCTGACTGCCATGGGCGTCCGCCACTGTGACTATGGACTTGTAATACAGTCAGTAGTTGGTTTCACTGACGTGCATTGTTGGGGACTAGCACTTAATTTTCCTCATCAGACTTTTTCCTTGACCACAAGAGATTAAAAAAACAAAAGGAGAAAAGGTGGGAGAATAAAAAAAAACTGAAAAACAATGACAAATGAAGATAGTAGGGATGAACCTGCAGGAGGGGAATGGTTGCAGAAAAAAAAGGCATGAGGTGGAATTCAGACTATGCAGTTTTGTGATCTGGAAATCCCAACATTGTTCAGCACTGGCTGTGGGTTTTTGAGAATCACTTTGGGCACCAGCACTTATTATTTTACAGATTAAGCACTGACTGGGGTGCACACCTTAAACTAGGCTTAGACACATTACAAGATAATGTTTTTCCTTGATGTGAATATTATCTTTCGACTCTTTTGTTTTTTAATCGGAGGTCTTCTGAAACACAGATGCAGGACATGAGTTAGATATGTTTGTTGGTAAACTTCCCAAAGTAGGCTATCCATGAATTTTATAAAGTTTAATATATCTAGAAGGCAGTGGTAGCTCTTTGAGGCTTAGCCTGGCTCCACAACTTTAGACAGGGGTCAGGGAGGAGAGATTGTCTGTACAATGAAAAACTCTGAGTGCATAAAAGGGTCTCATTATGACATTGGTGGTTCCACTGCGGGACCACCAATGGCGTGAAGAGGGCACTGCCGTCATACCGGCTGACCCGTGGGAACAGTACTTCGGTATTGGTTTCAGCTCCCTTAAAGACACCAGCACCTAGCACACCAGCAGCCTTGGAATGCAGACAGTGCCCATTGCGAGGGTGCTGGGCGGGGGGCTCCTTCACTATCAACAACATGGTTGTGTGCAGTGCAAGGGCTCCCCTGTGGCCCCCAGCACTGACTTTCCACCAGCCTTTCCATGGCGGTGAGGCTGCCATTGAAAGGCTGGCAGAAAGTGGATTTGTTATCAGCACAGCAGTGCAGAGTTCAGCTTCACCATGGCTGACCGTGAATCATACCGCCGTTAGCCCATCAGGAACTATGCTCCTGGTGGGGATGGCGGTTTTGAGGTAGTCCCAACTCCAGGGTTGTAATGTGGTTCAACCACCACCGCAAGGCTGGCGGTCGGAAGACCACCAGCCTGGTAATGAGCCCCAAAATGATTGTATTGGCAAAGACGCTGCATACTTTACAGACATGACAGACTTGCACAGGAAGCTTGTTCATAAGGTCCGAAAGAAGTTTTGAAATCTAATAAACTACGAAATGTGATTGCCCAAGGTATGTGATGCATTTCTGATATAATTTGCTGGAATCTTGAAGGTGTTTCGGACTGTAAATTCCACAAATGAGGCTCGGCATTTTCATCATATTCATGCTCTAAACTCCATGAAGCTTTCTTATCCAGCTCTGGCTAGAATAAATGTGTGCAATAGACATATATAAAGATCAGCTCTTTTGATTCTTGGACAGAGAGGCATAGTTCTCTCGGTTCTCTGCCTATGGGCAAACCAGCTACAAGAAGTACATATTTCTGACATATTCCTTCCAATTTCTATGACGTTCTTCACAAGGTTAGTAGAGACAGTTTGACATAAAAGAAAACCTTAATCCTTTTTATTCACTTGGTTGGCCTGCACTCCTTTTCAGTTTGGAGTGCAAAACTCATATAATATATGTTGTGAGATCTTCAAAATAACTCATATCTTATCTTCTTGTGAAGAGCTCACTGTTAGATAAAATGCAGGAAGTCTGGTAGTCAGAGGAAAAGAGGGGGTCTGACTCTGCTTGAGGGGATTATATGTTGATAGTTCAACTGAGTCCTGCAATCTTCACAAACCTTCCTAAGTATCATCTCAGCCCATAAAAGTAAATTAAAATTTTAGTAGGTCTATTAATGTGTCGTAATAAGATGAATGACACATTCTAAGTGAATGGGCTAAGGAACCTAGCGTTCTTATAAAATACACCTTTGGAAGCACATCTCATCAATATTAATTCAATATCACAGTCATTTTTTATATGTGTACATACACAAAAGCTTACACAAACGTCCCTTATAAATAAAATTACACACATAGGAGCTATCACTTGAAAGAAGTTTAAATGTATTTAGACATGATTTTAGGGTAAATTTAAAAATAGTGTTTAGGGTGGGATGATGGTTTAGTCCAGTAAAGCAGAGGCACAAACGGACAGATTCCAACACACAGGTCCCAATTCTGAATAGAGGCACCAAAAAGAGGGAAGAGACAAGCAAAACCTCTGTGAGCTTACACTGTGGGATCCCTCACTAGTACAATGTAGTCCAAAAGTACTCTTTTGTAGTCTGTAGAACAGACTGTTCTAGGACCTCAGCAACTACTGTAGTTGAACACTCAATGTAGTATATGCCTCTACCAAAGCAACCATCCCCTTAGCCTCTTCTTTAGACAGAATCATTGCTTATAGGTGGGTTCTTCAAAGGATGCCCAAGCCGATTCCTAAGTAAGGCTGTGAAATTGTTCTCAAGTTTCTGTTTTTGTGCACTGATAGTAATGTATACTATGTACATTTACGGATGATCCTGCTTTTATAAATTGTATTAGTGGAAGTTAATTTGAAATAAATTCATATGGTGACTAGAGGTTAAGTTATTTATGTGTGCCACATGTCTGTATAAATATCAATTTTGAACAAGGTGGATGCCATCTTGGTCAGAGCACCATTTCTTTACTGGTCCCATTTACTGGGAGAAATGTTATTGTCTAAATGTGTTATAGCTGTTCGGATATCTCTGAATGAAATTGGCACAGAGGGTGTTGAAAAAGGTTTTTAGAATTGAGATGGTGCTTACTTGTTAAGGTAATGATGTGCATTATTCTTGTGTTATGATTTGCTAAACAAATTATACTTTTGCTCACACAACAATGATTTTGTAGTTTTTCTAATTTACTATGCATGTATTATGTATAAGACCCCTTGATTCTGGGGGTGAGACAGATTTTAGAAGATATTACTATTCCACTAGAGATACTGCCCAGTTTTCTTAATATACTGCTGCCCATTGAGACTTGAAATGTTTTTAGATCCTTCACTGCATTGATTGTGTACCACTTAATTTGAACTTTTATTAATAGAACCCTTTAACTTCCCATTGCTCCATAACTCTATTATTGAGTGGACCCTATTATTTAATTAACTGTTTTTACTCTGCTAATTGGTGTTTGGGGAGGTGCTTTAACACAGGGACACATTGCCTCATGAAATTGATTGTAAACACTGTCTCTGATGTGGTAAACTGTCGATGACCTGATTGAGGTAAATTTTGTGGTGTTCAAATTTTAGGGTACAGTTTCACTTCCACAGAGTTAACTAGCAGCATTGAAGACTGGTCTTTGGATTCAGGAGAGCCGCAGAGTGATCTAATATATTCTTTTAAAGTTGGCCTAAGTTACAGTTCGTGACCTGAGGACAATACGCAGTGACATGTTGGAATTCAGATGGGCATAATAGAATGCTAGTGCTATATTTTTCCTACAGGAAAAAGAGAGATACAGTGCTGCAGGCCATACCTTTTGTAATTTGCCTTTGGTGTACTTTCAAGCATTTGGATTAAAATAAACTGGCAAGTCAATTCCTGTTTTCCGTATTGCATTTAGAGATGAAACAGTTAGGATGGTTGGATTAACTTTGCTAAATCCATGCAGAACTTGGGATGCAACCAATCAAGAAACATTTTAACAAAAACAACTCTTGTTACTGCAAACTAGGTGTTACTGGGCGTCTTTCCTTCAGTGTTTCTAGGTGAGCCGCTGGGTATTCAAAAGTGGTGTTGGGTTTGTTTGCCGTTTTGGTTTGTGGTTATTTATTATTCTAGTCAGAAGATTTATTAGGCCTATTTGCATAAATTAGTGCATTGTTGTTAGCAGCGGGGAAGGAATGTAAAGAATCCTCAAACTGATAGTGTAAGATGCCTTCTATCTTCCAGCCAGGTATGATTTGGGTAATGTTGCTGGTAGCTGCAAGTTATTGTATGATAGTTGCTTAAGGTGTCTTCTGTAAGTGTGAATCACCTGAGTAAAGTAAAGTAAATGTTACCACATAGTTAAAAACATAGACAAAGCAAAACTGTAAATTATATTCATAAGTATTTTTGCCTTTGACTGTAGATTTTTGAGAATTGCCTAGCTGCATCAACTTCAATTAAGGAAGAGGCTACAGAAGGTGGAGTTAGGTATGGTTTATTTTTGCACATGTGTCGGGAGGAGTGGGAATTGATATCTCGAAAAGATGATTGCATTAGAATAAAGCATCTTAAATTCTTGATAGGTAATGATCAGCATATTTTTGGGAGAAGAACACTATTGTGTTCCCATCTACTCCCATCATTTATTTCTCAGAGGCTGGATTCCCACATAGAATTGGAAATTATAGTATCATAGGGTAAGGTGGGATCACATCACACATGCAAGTTGCGTCGCAGGATATTAATCCAGTCCTTGCAATTCCTGACAATGAGTGAGAAATTGTGGCGGAAACTACTGCTTCCTAGTAGATTTATATAGAAACTCACTCTGCTTAACAGTGGTCAAGAGATACATCAAATATATCAGAATCCGTTTGGTAGAAGGAGAAGAGGTGGAAAAAGAAAGGAGTTTGATTAGTATGTACTTGTTCTTTCCTAAAGGGACAGGGTTACACACAAACATGAAAAGAGTACTAAAGATATAGAATGGGATATGGTGTGACCTGAGTTCAATTGTGAAAAAGTATGCTTTGATCATAGATGCTACCACAGAACCAGACATGTAAATACTTCAGAGGTGTCAGTGCTCAAAGAATGCCAAAAAAATAAATGTATTTGCCCTCCTATAATGAACTTATATTTGTTAATACCTTTATTTACATGCCTAAACTTACATTTTATAGTTATGAATTATGTATTTACATTCATAACAGTGTTTTCGGAAGTGTAAAGTTAAGAAGATACACCAATAAGAGGTAAACTTATGCTTGAGAGTACCATTCGGTACTCAAGAGTGGACATGCCTTCCTAAAACTACGAACACTCATAGACATGCAGGTTTATCTGTATTAACAAACTCTTTTCAGCCACATTCCTGCCTTGAAGATTGACAGAGATCTACTCTTGACAAGGCATGAGTAAATATCTATCCAAACTTGAGAATGGGGATTTAACATTGGGGAAATGGGTTTCTCCGGGTGAAAATGATTTCTGAGGGGGAGGGGTGTTAGGAGCACACTGCCTCACATCCCAGTACAGTTTGCCCCCTTGCAAACTGTACTGGAATGTGGGCTGGATGTTGTCATAGAGAGCAAAAATGTTTATCTGGGGTTGCTGGGAATGCTGCCTAAATGTTCACAGGTCACAGTACCACTCATAGGCATACAAGTGCCTCCCCAAAGTTTGTCAGCTTCCTGGCTCAAGAGAGTCTTGTAAACAGAAGGGGGTTGGAAGCATATTGCCTCAGATACCAGCACTTTTCACCCCTTTGCATTATAGTAAATGTGGTACATAATTAGCGCTTACTTCAAATTGGATGGTACTTTTTCACCAAAGTTGGAGCAGATAGTGCTGTATATCTCTAGAAACATGTATATGTTTCTGAATTTCTTTCTTCATCAGTAGAGGGGAAAGAAATGTCATCTGAGGTTGCTGAAAATGCTGCCTAAATCTTCACAGGTCACTGTTCCACTCAGAGACACATAGGTGCATCTCCAAAGCTCGTCAGCTTGCTGGATCAAGGGAGCCTTTTAAACAGAAGGGGGTTGGGAGCACACTGTCTCACATCCCAGCACACTTTGCCTCTGTGCATTACAGTAAATGCAGTACACAATTTAAGCTTACTTCAAATTTGACTGTAGTTTTTCACCAAATTTGGTGCAGATAGTGTTGTATGTTTTCTAACTAGAGGAAAGGAAAGAAAAGCAATTTGAAGTACATTTGCAATGTAATCATAAAGAAATATACATGTATTTTAAGCATTTGAAAACTGTCACAGTTGCAGCTTTCCAGGGACCGTATGCTGGAAAGGGTGCACTGTCCCAGTTTACACCACAATGCACCATTAAAGAGTTGAGCCAGTCCAAACAGGTACAGTGCACTAATTAATACAGAGCAGCTGTTTCAAATCCGCTCTGTGTTTCACAATGCAGATAGCTTGCTGCCTGCACATTAAAGAGGGAAGAGAGATCACCGTACAGGCAGGTGCAATGAGTGACTACACCCGCCAGCAGGGGCATGCCTGGGGAAGTCCATAGGATATTCTTCCCACCTTCAGAAGGCAGCCTCCATGAGGCACATTGACAGTACAACACCTTTTTGTGGCATACAGTGAGTGTCCCTCCTAAGGGCCTGTTTGCATCTCTGCCCGCATCTATAATAAATCAGAGGCAAAGAGATTCAAAGGGGGAATGCCCATTCATAATAACAGTGCTGCTATATGTGCACCAGCATTATCAGTGTTACAGAAGGGGCTGCACAAGCATCTGCAGCCTCTTCTGTAATGCCATTGTGCAAGAGGGTTGCTCACGCAGGCGCACATGCCCATTGTTCCCCCTGAACATAGGCCCTCATTATGAACATGGTGGTCTGTTCTGCTCCGCCGGCGGTGGCGGTAGAAACCGCCAACAGAGGAGCGGGCCAGACCGCCAAATAATGAAGCAAACGAAACACACGCAGCCCCCGCACCACCCACCGCCAGGAGTCCCGCTGAGGATGGCAGAGTCCACCCACAGGCCGTCGGAAAGGCCCAACCCGCCCATTAAATTATGAACCACCATTCCGCCGCCAGTTCCGGGGCGGGAACCACCGCCACACAAAGCCAGGCGGAAAAGAAACAAATAGAAGGAAACACTCACCGGAGTTCCACAAAACGTGCAGCAGCAGCCATGGACAGAGGGCTGCAGATCATGCCAGCCTTGCTCCTTGCTATATATCTACACGACCAAGACCGCCAACGAAGACGACGATGGTAAGTACCGCAACCTACGACACAAGGGAGGAAAGGGCAAAGTTACACACCCACCCACTCCACCCACTCCCCAACACCCCCCAACCCTTCCCAGCAGCACAAGTCAGATACTCCACACCAAGAGGGACGTACCCGACTGAAGGCCACTGCAACTTGGCCATAGTACATACAATAGCCCCATACACATAAATAATTAAAACAAACACCAGGGTGGAACTGCGTGCAGCCCAAACAGAGGCCACACTGAAACTTTAATATGTAGCTTACGGAGCAAAACAGTGCCAACAGGGCCAATGGCCAGTCCATAAAAAGTAATTTGTCCTTGACCACAACTGGCCACACCTGACTCCCACAAGTGCTGGGTATTCCACTGAACGGGGCACCATATGGGGATTCAGGCACCTCACGGAACGGGGGCCAGGGGGGTGGGGCTGGGGATTTCCGTTGGGGGTGGGACTTAGACTTGCGTGAGGAGGTTGTAGGAGGGTGGGCTTCTCCTTTGAAGGGGATGGGGGCTGTTTGGCTCGGGTGGAGCAGGATGCCTTAGGCTCTGAGCGTTTGAGTGTTTTGGGAGGTGGGGGGTGGACACAGTGGGAGAAGACAGACAGCTAGTGTGGATGTATGTTAGGTGGGTGTCTGAAAGTCGGGTGAGTGTGCTGCATGTGTCAACTACAGTGGAGGTGGTGAGTGCAGGTGTGGTGTATGGGGTGCATGTATGGCTGTCTGCTATTGTGGTGAGTGCAGGAAGAGGAACAGTAACAGTGAGTGATGGTGCAGTGCATGAGGTTGTGGATGTAGAGGGGACAGGCAGGCGGAAGAGGTGGGCACACTGGGGGAAGTGGACATTGTTGTGTGTGCAGGTGTCTGTTGGCTGTGTGAATGCTTGTGGTAGGAGGTGTGGTGCTTGTGTTTGGAAGTGTGCTTCTTGTGTGTTGATGTGCCTGTAAGCGGGTCGGATTGTGTGCTTTGGATGGGTGAAGGGAGTGGGATGCTGGAAGGGGTAGAGGAGGTTGGAGGGGGGACGGAATGGCCAGGGAAACTGGCTGCCGTCCAAGTGGAGGCCAGAGCCTGAAAAGATCTCTGTAGGGCAGACAAGGCACCGTAAATGCTATACAGCATTGGTCTGCTGCACCTCAGAAGCCAGACCCTGGATGGCATTGATGGTTGTCTGCCCTACAGAGATGGTTCTCAGGAGGTCAATAGCCTCCTCTGTGAGGGCAGCAGGGCTGATTGGGGCAGGGGAGGAGGTGCCTGGGGCGAAGGAGACGCCCACCTTTCTGGGTGGGTGGGCACGTGCAACTCAGTGGGAGCAGAAGGGAGGGTGCTGATGGTATAGGCGGTGGCGGAAGATCTCACTGTAGTGGTTTATCCACTAGGGTCTGCCACTGCCAGAGGACCCCCATCAGAGGGGGTCTCAGAGTCACTACCTCCTGTGGCAGTAGCCTCCCCCGTGGAAGTCCCCTCGCCCTCCCACCCACTGGTCCCCTGGGCGTTGGTTGTCTCTGCCTCAGAGGATCCGTGGGCCGCTGCCTCCCCACTTTCCTGTGCCTCAGCTCCCTCACCTGATGTTGATGCTGTACCAGACAAACACAAGAGAACAGGGATGGGGAGACAAAACAGGAGAGACACTTGTAAGTAGCTGAATGCTGATACACAATGGCCAGACATACACCTACTCAGCAGATACACCCAACAGGAGGCACCGTGCACTATGCCCATGGCCATGGCCCTGACTACTAAGCAGTATACTGACCTAAACCCATATCCTGAAATTGTATTGAAGCTGAGGTAGGTGAAACCTGACAGGGACACCCCGACACCCTTTGGGGAGCAGACAGTAGCTGGACACTAGTCAAATTCCCTGCTCTAAGCACCATGAGCCCTATCGCACACACACACTCATCCTTCCAGGCTGAAGTATGGTCTGTGAGTACTCACCCCCTTGTTACTGCTGTGCAGCATTCAAGCGCCCATCCAGGTTTGGGTACGCCACCGCCAGGATCCTTCGCACAAGGGGGGTCAGTGCCCGATGGGCACCCCTTCCATGTTGGGAGTGATCTTCCGCACCCAGTGCCGCAGGTCCTCCCACCTCATTCGACAGTGGGTGCTCCGCCGGTTGTAGACCCCTAGGGTCCGTACCTCCTTGGCGATGGCATGCCAATGTGCCCTCTTCTGGTGGGAGCTGACCTAGTAGGGTGACACAGAAATGGAACACAGAGGTCAGGCACCTGCACGATGGCAACAGCTGGCAGATTGTCAGACATAGGACAGACAGTACTCCCAGACATGAAGGACAGTGGCACGCAGCATTCCATGCACCAAGGCCCATCCTGGCTCACAGGAGCACACATCTGTGCAATCCACTCCATCCATCACTCACACAGTGCCCCCCAAACCCGGACTCACCTGTACCTCATGCCGGCTGTAAAGTCCGCTGTACAGGGGCAGGACCCCTTCCACAAGTTTCTCCAGTTCTTCCTGGGTGAAGGCCGGGGCCCTGTCCCCTGCACCATGTGGAACATCCATAGCCAGAGGCAGGCCACAGTAGTACACAGAGTGGAGTACCTGTCCGCACAAGTTCATAGAGTCAAGTGATCAAACGATGATGAACGCGTGTACGTTCTGCGGCGGTATGTACCGTCACCGCCGGCGGTGATCATGATATGCCAGGATTCCCTATTGGCATCCATGTTAGCCAATGAGGGTGCGAACAGAGGTCAACACCGCCGTATGCTGTGATGTCAACCGCTAGCGGTATTAGGTCACTTCCACAACGAAGGGGCAGAACTACAGTGGGCAGACATTTTGCCATCACCTACGCATCTTGAAATTCATAATACTCACAATGCTGGGCCTATTAGCCATATGAAGCACCTAGGCCTCGATCCATTGAGTATATAATCACACATGATTTACTCCGTTCCCTCCTAGTGATGTACATGTACATCTGCCAGGCTGCAGTTATTGTACAGACACTACTATGAAAAATGCACTGCATGTATGTAGCAAATCTGCCTAAGTATGTGTGCACATCACTCCTTTCTCTTACCCCTCATAGGTATGGACCATTGTGGCGAGGAAGGGCACCATCAGTGTACAGACCACTTGTGGATATGGGGACCATGGTGGAGCGTCAGATCATAATCAACTACAGACTCACACGTGCAGCTATTCAGGACCTATGTGCATTAATGGATCCTGCACTGATTCCTGGAAATCGTAATCAGCATGCCATTCCAACTGAGGTGCAGGTGCTCTCCGCACTCCATTTCCTGGCCACAGGCTCATTTCAAGTAACAGTGGGCATGGGTGCTGGTTTCTTACAGCCAATGTCCAGCCAGGTACTGACAAGATTTCGGAATGCATTTGTACAACATATGCAATCCTATGTGTGATTCCCCCCAAAGTGCTGACCTCCCTGGCATCAAGTCTGACTTCTATGCCTTTGCAAACATTCCCCATGTCATAGGTGCCATCGATGGCACTCACATAGCTATCATCCCCCCAAGAGTGGGTGAACAGGTGTACAGAAACAGGAAGAAATTTCACTCCATGGACATCCAATTGGTATGTACGGCAGACCAGTACATATCCCATGTGAATGCCATGTTTCCGGGTTCTGTCCATGATTCATTTGTTTTGAGGAACAGTAGTGTGCCACAGAAGATGGAACAACTACAAGAGGACAGAGGGTGGATAATCGGTAAGTTTGCCTGTCACTAACTGACACATTGCAGAAAACCAGCCTGTCTGACTAAGGACATTCCAATGACGACTCTGTATTGACCTTTCCTCTAGGTGATTCTGGCTATCCAACCTTGCGTTGGCTCCTGACACCAGTGAGGAATCCCTGGACAGATGCAGAGAGGAAATACAATGAGGCCCATGGATGTACTAGGAGGGTGATAGAGCGTACTATAGGTCTCCTGAAGGCTATATTCCGGTGTCTACATATCTCAGGGGGTTCCCTGGCCTATGGGCCTGATAAGGTGTGTAGAATAGTGGTGGTCTACTGCATGCTGCACAACGTGGCAGTGAGACATTCAATTCCCCTTTTGGAGGTGGAGGGTGCTATAGGTCCTGATCAGTTACCTCAGAGAGGTGAGGAGAGTGATGGTGAGGATGAGGAAGCGGAAGATGTCAATTCCAGGAACCAACTGATACAATTCTACTTCCAATAATTGTGTGGGACTTAAGCCTGTAATTGTGGTTAGTGACTGATACTGTAAGTGTGCCATGTCATATAGGGGGAATTGGTCATGATAGGCGAGACATGTACCTCTTCAGCATGGTACTGACAGACAATATATGCTTTACCTCCTTGCATAATTTGAAACACACATTAGGCACAAATTGACAATAAAGTTGTTCTCTGCCAGTTGCATCCATACTCCACTTTGTTCAAAATTGAAGACAGGGGACAGTGTTACAGGTGTGAAATGTTGTTTATTGGTCGAATATAGTGAAATGTGCTATGTACAGTGAAGTTATAAGGTTTGGGTGTCCTCAAAACTGACTTGGTGGCAGCTCTGTTGGATGTCATAGGTGGCTTCTATTTGTAGTAGAGTACTTTATTTAGCGCTCAGCTAAATGTAGTTGGTGAATGGGTGGGATGGTTGCTTTGCATTAGTAGCAGTGTCAATTGTTGGAGGGGGGGCTTGTCCTTAGCTGGGCTTCTAGTGCCATATCTTGTCCTAAGGCTACGTTTGGGCACCTGCTGTGGAGCTTCTTGGGGTGGCATGGTTGGCCCTTGTGATTTCTGGGAGGGTATTTCCTGTGCTGTTTCTGCTGCTTGGGTCATCTGTTGCTGGTGGTCCAGGGCTGTTGTGGGGGCCTCTTGTCCAGTGTGGGTGTCTGACTGTTTGTTAACCAACTGCAGCAGTCCTCCAGCAATGGTGGCCATTGTGGCATTGTGTTCTTTCCATGGCCTGTTGGTGTTGTTCCAGCTGCATCCTCTGACTTTGCTCCAAGGTGGATACAATCTGTGCCAACCTGTCTTGGGTATGTCGGTAGGCCCCCAATACCTCTGCAATGACGTCCTGGGCTGCTGCATCAGTCTGGTGCCCTACCCCCTGGCCCACTGGGCACTTGACCGTGCCCTGGCCCCCTGTGCCTGTGTCCCCTGTGCAGGTCTTGTTGTGCCTCTAGTACTTGGGCCCTTACCTTCCTGCATGCTGGTAGTGGGAGACTGTGGCCTCTGTCGCTGTGTTCCACCTGTCTGTGCCCTGGGTTCACTGGTGTGGGTACACCTCCCCTGGCCTGCTGGTCTTGACTGGGTGTTAGGGGTGGCAGTGGTTTCCTGGGTGGGGCTGCTGCAGGGTGAGCATCCAGGGCTGGGTGAGGAGCCTGGCTGCTCATCAGTGTCCAGGGATCCTTCGCCAAGGTCTTGTGATGTGCCTCTGTCTCCTTAGAGTGCTGTGGCACTCCTTGTCCCCTTCATTAGGGTTGCATGGGTGGTGGCGCCTGTTGGGGGACATAGACATGTCTGTTACATATGCCTGAAAGTTTGAGGTGTACTGAACTGTGCAATTTTGTGCTGGTGTGCCTTTCACTGGCCTTCCAGGGTGCCTTTGTGATGTGGTCATTGCATTTGGTGGCAGTGGTGGGGTTACATTGTGGTAGGGGTTATTATTCCATTGTGGGTACATGCAGGGGTGGGTGGCTGTGCACAGCAGGGGTGATGTGGGCCTGGTAGTGAGTTGTAGGTGATGCAGGGTGGTGGATGTGATGGTTAATGGCTGGGTGGGGTGTGGGTCTAGGTGGGTGTGGGTGGGGTGGGGCGGGGTGGTGCATGCATTACAGGTATGGTGTATATGGGGGAACTGTAGATGACTTACCCGAGTCCATTCCTCCAGTGAGTCCAGTAAATCTCTCTGGGTGCAGGATGGCGAGTACCTTCTCCTCCCAGTCGGTGTAGTCAGGTGGTGTTGGTGGCAGTCCTCCCCCAGTCTTCTGCACTGCGATGTGGTGCCTGGATGCCATGGCCCTGACCTTCCCCCGCAGGTCGTTCCATCTCTTGCGGATGTCGTCCCTGGTGCGTGGATGGTGTCCCACTGTATTCACCCTGTTGACAATGGCCTGCCACAGCTCCATTTTCCGCGCAATGGGTGTGTGCTGCACCTCTCGGACCCGAATATTTGTGGCTCCACTTTTAGGATCTCGTCCACCATGGTCCTTAGCTCCCTTTTGGTGAAGCGTGGATTTTTGGGGGGGACATGGTGAGGGTGGTGGATGGCGTCGGGACTGGGGGCAGGGTTTGGGTGCTCCTGTGTGGGTCGCTATGCGTGTCCTGTCTGCTGCCGTTCTCTTTCTGGCTCTGGTGCTCTCCGTCTTCTGGTCCTGGTTTTGTTGCAAGGGATTGTGGGGTGTGTCTGGGGGTGTTTTATGGTGTTCCGAATGTGTGTCAGGTGTGTGGGTGCTAGGCTTAGCCAATGTGTGCACTGGTTGCTGTTGGGTCCACTTGCCGCCCGTGGCGGTCGACGCCGCCAATGGTCGTCCGGCCTCCACTGTCCGCCAAGGTGATTTGTGCATCATTATTTGGAGGGAGGGATGTGGGTGTGCTTGGCAGTGGCGCAGTGGGGTGGGCCGGGATTCCCGCCGACAGGGTCCTGGCGGGAGTGGTGGTCTGGGAATTTTTGGCGGGGTTGGGTTTTTCTATCATTTTATGGCGGGTTTCCATTCGTATGGAAGATATTTCTTAGTGTTTTGTAACCTGGGCCCAAAGTAATTGTGTCATAATTAGTTTGGTAAATCTTATAAGACGAGTTAAGCATTTTTTTGAGTCTTTCGTGTTATCAACCCCTCACAAACTATAGGGGTCATTACGAGTTTTGCAGGCGGAAAATCCAACCGCCATACTCCTGAAGAGGAGACCGCCACAGTGCTAGCAGTCTCCCCACCAGCCCCATTACAACTTTCCCACTGGGATGATGGGCAAGAACAAAGGTTCCTGCCCGTCAGCCCAGTGGGAAAGGTGGAGCAGCACTGTTCCTGGCTAATAATTGAGTCGGCAGCAATGCTGCTGCACGCAGGTTGCGCCAGCACCCTTAAAATGCATACTGTCTTCAGAGCAGACAGTGCACATTTCTAAGGTGCTGGGCATGGACAGTGCAGGGCCCCCCCTGCGGCCCCCTGCAGTTGTTCTTTGACAGATTTATCATGGCAATCAGACTGCCATGAAAAGGCTGGTGGAGAACAAGATTGGAATTAGCAGGTAGCACTGACTTCATTGCTGCTCTGCCTGATCACAACCAAGACCGCTGTCATCCTGTCAGGATCAGAAATCCTGGCGGAGATGGTGGTCACCTGGCCGTCAGACTGCCAGGGTCATAATGTGGAGGACGGACCTTAACAGCCGTGGCGGTCCAACTGCCACCCCGAGTGTGGCAGACTTGAGACCGCCAGACTGCCAATTAGTCCCTATGTGTTTTATGTTTTCTTTCCCTGCGTTTCTATTATGGGATGTGAATAACTGCTCATTAAACTACACATTTAAATACATGACCCCTTAATCGATTACCAGCCATTTTACCTGAAAAGGAATTATCTTCCATCACAAATCAAGTCATGATCATTTCTAGAGTAGTGTGCGTTTTTACAAATTATAAATAAAAAAAGTTTGACAGACATCTATTAAAGGGAGGTAATTTATTCACAACTGTTCTGGCACTGAAACGAAATGGACCATTTTTTGTAGTTGAAAAAGAGTAATATTAGTTTGCATGTCTCACTTAATGTCAAATCTACTAAGAGAAGGAGGTACAGATGTTGGGAAGTTACACAATCTCAAGAAGGACTGGAGAATATCATAGCGAGATAATTTTGTAAGTTTATATCTTCAAAAACACTTTACTTTTTACTGTCTTGAAGTATTGTGCTGTAATAAATTAGATAAGACTGCATAGATATAAAGGAGAAAATACTGCATTAAAGAGTGCATCAAAGGATGCTAAAATGTTACCTTGTTTTGATTGTGAAATAAAAGCTGCTGATCTATTGACATAATGCTCTGAGATCGTTTCAACACCTCCACTATTTTGCCTCTGTTAAGGATGCATTATCAAAGAGAGAGTGTAGTGTATGTGAGGTCATTGGAGGCAGCTGCATGTTCTCATCATAAGATGCCAAAGGGAAGTTAATTGTATTTTATTGATACATACAATTAAACAAAGTAAATTAACACAAAAAAGGTCTTTGCAACTCTGTAGCTCTGTGCTGAGAAAGCCCATCTTTTCATGATCTGGAATTGACTCACATGGAGATTTTGCAGAAATGGTTTAATCTTCCAGTCTGAAAATGCTCACCCATGTAATCTCGTAATGGGCTAAGGTAAATACATTTTTGAACTGAGAATGTGTAAAGGGATTGCCCCCACAATTGATGGTGTGTAGGGAAAGGGGTTTCTACATATTGAATATGTTTTACAAGAAAAGTCAAAACAAATAATTTTCAAAAGCTAATTAACTTCAGGGGCACATTTCTTTGTGCACGAATGACACATTTTGTTATGTGTCTTTTACCTCTGAAAATTCTGAAAGTGACCAATTTATTTCAAACATAGCAATAATTTCAAAAAACGAGATCTTGGCCCTAAAAGAATTAAAATTTGACAACTGGTATAATGTTCCAAAACCTTTGGATACCATGATGTGTAAAATACGTGTTTTTTTAGGTCCCAGTAACAGAAATATACACTTTTTAAATATAATATCTTCTTTGCTCTTCAGAACAGGGTGACTTAGAGGAGGACATTCCTCAGTATATCTAAATGTTTCTATTAGCTCCACATGTTCAAATATTTGATGGAATTTCAACACATTGACACAACCAGTAAAATTATTATCAGAGAATAAGATAATCCAAAAAGCTTAACACTTTTATGTTAAACATTCTTCATTCATATTTCGTCACGTACAAACACATAATATCACCTACATCTATTGGCTGGCAAGGGGTAAATGAATATAACCAACTTCCTGTACCAATCTATCCCTCCCCAGAACACCCCCCCTTAGATGAGTTAAGCTATAGGTTACATACCTGACACCATCAAGGGAGCTACAGAATGTTCTATCGAAGGTTACTTTCTTTCTTTTGTTATTTATACGGGGGACATCAAGCATTACACCCGAAGGTACTTAGGGTAGATCAGTTCCCTAAACTCCAATGCCAGATAAATTGTGAATGAACTCCAGTCCTCTTCATGTTGCCTATCTTTATGTTTTAGCAAACATGTAATCTTTTACATTTCCAGGAATTTGCAGAGGTGGTACAACCAGTCTAAGGCACTCATTATGAACAGAGCGGTATTTCCCGCCATGTTCAGGCTGGTGGTCTAAACACAGACTGCAAGCCTGTTGAGGACCCCACCAGCCCAATAAATAACATTCTGCTGGGCCGGCGGGCGGAAACAGTGTTTCTGCCAGCCAGCACAGCAGAATGCTGGGCCTGGACATTGCCAACGGCTCCACATGGAGCCGTCGTCAATGTCGCAGTGCGGCAGGTGCAGCAGCAGCCGTCTCGAATATCACTGCCTGTAAATCGGGCAGTGACATGCGCAATAGGTCTGTGCACGGGGGCCCCTGCACTGCCCATGCCAAGTTCATGGGCAGTGCACGGGCTCCCGGGGGGCCCTGGGGACCCCATTCTGCCAGCCTTTTTTCTGGCAGGGGACACCACCAGGGATAGGCTGGTGGACACAGGTTCTTCATTAGGCAGGCAGCGCTGCTTGCATCGCTGCCCTGTCGGATATGGAACTCTGCCCTCGTCAAGCTGCCTGGCAGCGGTAGCCTGGCGGTGGCAGAGTTCTGCCTGTGGCGGTCATGCCATGAATATAATATGGCGGTCCGGACCGTCATGCCAGTGGCGATAATTTCCGCCACCGCCAGCATGGCAGTCCAGACTGCCTATGTTCATAATGACCGCCTAAGTTTGGTGATACTCTCTTAATTCTCCACAAAGCCATAAGTGTGAAGCTTTGTGACCAAGGCCATCACCACTTGTTTGTCTCCGAGAAGCTTCAACAGATTTTTCTACTCACACAGAAGCCTCAGTACTATCACCTAAGATTCCATGTAGACTGAGCACCCAAACATACCTTCCAGAGCTCTTAATTCTGCAGCTAAACTCTGAAGTTTTCTCAGAGGGCAATAGATTGTGAACTAGCATGACTTGTGCCCCACACACTTACCAGCACTTTTGTGATTTTTCCTGGATTCCGTTTGTGAATCTTTGATGGTAATCAGTACATTGTTATCTGAACCCTCGACATTATGGATGGACTTAAATGTTCTGTAATTCATCCTATGCCAATCTTTCCTCATCAGGGTCCATCTCTTCTGTCCCACTGTTTTCTCTATTTGGCGAGTGTCAAGTGTCACCCCCACCATCAAGCCTTCTAACACCCTCTGCATAGCGTAGAGAGAATTTGGAATTTATCAGCATTATCATCAGGAAAATTCTTGTTCGTCCACCTCCCACCCCTTTGTTGGAGCTGTGTCTCGGCCAGATCTATCTAAAGGTGAGCCAAAGTTCCTTCATGAAGGATTTTAGCCTGTCTTTAATTTTCAACTGCTAGTTTGTCCTTAAAAGTCTTCTACATGTTTAATACTACACTGTAATGTTCACATTTCTTGGCTAGTAAAGTGGACTTGATACTCAAAAGGAGGTCAATGCCTATGAAACATTGTTGGATTATTATTGAGAAATCTTGTCTAAGAATTATTTCTAAATCTAAACCACTACATGTTTTGATGGTTTGTGTTGGTCAACCTCTTCGTCATGAGTTTGTCTCTCCCTGGAGCATAGACACATTAGTGTGTCCTTCCACTGCTCTTTGTTTTTGGTGCTTCTTTTTCCTTTTCAGTTAAGCACTCAATGTGCTTAACTTCCCCCACCCCTGTGTACCTTTTTCTCACTGTCTGCTTCTCTGTTCCCCCAATTCTGACTTGCTCCGCCTCACTATGTGCTTTTGTGCTCCTCCTATCTCCACGTTGCTCTGTCTCCTTATTTGATTCTGTGTTTCCACACGTTTTGCTTTGTCTCACCACATACTTCTTTGCTGCTCTTGTGTTGCTTCCATTCCCTGTGATGCTTCCCATTTCAACCAACATCCCTCATTGCTTCAGTGCCCCCTCCCTGGCATTCTTTTTCTTTTTAGCTAACAATTCAACAAGGGCTGGTAATTTAAAAAAAGTCAGTGTATCATTTTGTAGGTGCATACATGCAGCACCTATTAAATGACACCCCTGTTTGTGCCAAACATTTTTTTTATTCCTTTACTCATGCTGCACAGCATCAAGAAGGCTAAAACCTATTGACAATGCAATAAGTCTGAAAGGAGGGACCTATTGCAGTTGGCAATGCGATTTGTTTTTTTGCTGGTGGGCTTTCATAAGCCTCCACTGGAGATCTCTCTTCCTCCTTTTACTGAGAAATTAATTAATGCTGCAAGAGGCATTAATTTCAGAACTATGAGCAGCAAACCAATAAACACAACTACAGAATGACATTGAGAGTTTAAACAACCCCAACTAAAATAAATTTCTACTATGTTAGCAGCTGATTTTTATTAATCAATGGTTAGACCCTTTGAATGTCAGAAAATCTAAATATAAACTTAATCCTGATAAAACCCATAAAAGATTTAAATCAGCAATTAACACTCTTCCATTATTTGATGTATGGAAAACGTGTAACCCCGACACTTATGAATTTACATTTTTCTCTAATGTACATCAAATCATGTCCAGAATCGATTACAATTTACTTACCTCATTACGACTTCAGTGGTCCTCTCACAGGACCCCCGAAGCCGCTGTAGGCAAAAGACCGCCAGTTATGGAGGTCTTTTGCCTGTCATATTAGAGGTGTTCCGCTGGACCAGCGTGTGAAAACAGCATTTTTCACCAGCTGGGCCAGCGGAACACTCACCACAACATTGACGCGGGCTCATAATTGAGCCAGTGGCAATGTTGTGGTGCTTCAGATGTGACAGCATCCGTTGTGCATTTCAGTGCCCGTAATTCGAGCAGTGAAATGCGTGATGGGGCTGTGCATGAGGGCCCCGGCACTGCCTATGCCCGGGGGGCCCCTGACTCCCCATTCAGCCAGCCTTTCCATGGTAGAGTTTACCATCATGAAAAGGCTGGCAGATGGGGACTCCTAATCCCCAGGACAGCGTTCCTTACAGTGCTGCCCTGGTGGATTACAACCACCAGGACCGCCAGGCTGCAGACTGGCTGCAGCCTGGCCGTGTTGGCTGTTTGACCATGGTGGCAACGCCACGGTCATAATGGGGCAGTTGGACAGCTGAATTGGGAGAGGTCTCACTGCCACCGCGAGTCTGGCAGTCCTAGGACCACCAGACTCGTAATGAGGGTCTAAATCCTTACTTATCTCTATTTAATCCTCTCAAATTGGTTCCATTTTTATTTCTGATTATTCCCCTTTGATTTCTCTCTAAATAACTCTAAAACGTGTCGTTGGAGATTCGACAACTCCTTGTTAGTGATAACGCGACCAGCCCTTAAAATTTACCTGTACCTGGACACGTTGGAGGTCGGTGAATCTTTTAGCCGAGTCGGGCTCTCTTCATCCTAGAATAGTCGGGTCACTCAGATCAATAATCAATAACTATTGTAATCGGTAATCGATATTCAATTAATGGATCAATATAGCACATCAAAAATCAATGACAGTTGGTATTTCGGCGCACCATGACCTTTCAGTCATGAATAACCACACTAGTTTATTAAAGTTAGTGAATTTATTTCCCTATATTAACAAAGCTAGCACAATGTATATAAGTCTCAAAACCAGATGATATATGTATATGAACATTACTAGCTGTCCATAGCGGCAGAAGAAACGCAATCTATGCAAAATCTGAATTATGATACATTCAGTTATGGCAATGCAAATCACTAATATAAGTAACTGTATTTGACTAATTTCATACATTGGTCAGCATAACAAGATTTCAAATTAGCATGGTGCATCGAATGAATACCTTCGACTAACCTCTAATTAGCATTGGCATGTGGGGCTTCATGCAAAACGAATTTAGTCAACACAAATTTGGAAAACTTCTAGCTTGGGCCCTATCAAAATAGCAGTTGGTACCTAAAAGGAAAAACACAATGCATAATACAATTATCCTTTCATATTTACCAAATACAATCAGCATTCAAGAAAGTCTTCGTCCCTCAGGTATCGGTTCGATCAGCATTGGGCAGGTCTCAAAGGGGCAAAGTTAAGGACAAGCTTCCTTGCAACAGCAAGGAGAATGGGGCAACGTTACTACATGGGCAAGACGGGGCAAATCAAAATTAAAGTCTCTACGGTGAGAATTCATAAAGTCTCTTTCTCTAGAATAGAGAAAAGGGCATCAGGGTGTCGTCCAAAATGGAGTCTGGCATCTGGCTTCAAATTGGCATCAAGGAAAATGGCTGACTTCTCTTTGTCCAGTGGGTTTAAGTAAGAAACATTCCAAATTCTGCAGGGTCTTCCATTGGAGGGTTCATAGGTTGGCTTCAAATTGTCCAATGAAAATTGCCTTTTTACTAGCGCTCATTTATGCATGTATTGTCCTTGGAGCCTTGGAACACAAGTTGTAACATGGTTTGCCAATTATTTTACTATCTGTACCTTCATTGTCCGCACCTGCAGAGATTGACCTTGTATCAAAGGGGATGAAACCGGCCTAGTACGAAACCTTGAAGATAAGTGCATTAGTCATCTCTACTGGAAAAATACAACTTCAAGCAAGAATATATGTTTCATTAGTTCAAGGAAAAGCCACGCAGTTAGAATTTGAGACCAGGCAACTAGGCCAAAGCCTCTACTAAAGTTAAGCTAAGCAAAACAGTTTCAAATAAGAAATCATGGCATATATTTGCAATCATGACGGATTACTAAATTTTTCAATTCTTCATGATTAATAAAGCTCGTTTATAATGATGGCGAACTACCCCGAGGGCACAATTTCCCTCGAACATTATTTTCTTTACTAAAATCACACTTCATTATATGCTTTTGGTTACATGATATGTGAAGATATGTTGGACCCTCTTTTTCTGCGTCATCAATCCATCCTCTGATGACTAATTATGTCATCACATCAAATCTACCCACAAATTTTATTCCATTAAAATTCTGTATAGTAATTTGGCACTTCAGTCAATTCCCTTTTTCTTTTAATCCCTTTAGATTTGTCTCTATATATTTCTACCATTTTGGTTTGTTCTTTTTCTTCTCTTCTCCTTTCGCGTCTTGTTTTCAATATTTTGATAGCTTTCCATATTCCCCAAAAGCCTAATAAACAAATTAATATTATCAATATTCCCTTCACTATTTTTAGTAACAATCCGTTCCAAACGTTGCTGAGCCAATTTCCCACAGAAGCAAATCCTTTTCCTATCTTCTCCCAGACTCCTGGTTCTTTCAATTCCTTCAAATCTGTACTTTCATTAGTTAAATTTGTAAGCATCTTTCTAATTTTTCCACTGCTGTCTGGTAAATATGTACAACAGTGACGTGTACCAAGCATTTTGCAAACGCCGCCATCCTTTGCTAAAAGAATGTCTAAGGCAAGCCGATTTTGAAGAGTCATAGCTCTTTCTGCAGCGATTTCAGCATCCATCAGGATTATAGCTCCTAAAAATTTTGTCAGCATGTTATCCACAATAGTAGACAACTTTCGTATTTTGATTGAATTCAATATGACTCCCACTGAAGGAATCAGAGCTCCAAATATATCTCCTACCACACCAGAAGCTGTCTCCCTTTTCTGAACATGATGTGATTCAGACAGCTTTGGAAATTTCTTTAAATCGTCTAGTTGGTAAATCTTTGGGAACACTATTCCCAAATGACATCTCCCCTACCATCCTTTAGGAAGACGATAATAGGCGTTAAGTCCACAAATATAATATATCCCAGGAATAACTGGGTCTTGTCCATTCAGCATGAACGTCCACTTAGGTTGAAACAAAAACGTATGTCTGCATTCACTCGTTCCCACAAAAACTGTGTCATAATATGATTTATGTCTATGTATACAAAATCTCCCTACGTGCAATGTATCTAAAGCTCTTTTCCCTTGTGTCTTTATTGCGGCAAAAGCATAGTTATCTACAGATGTCCTTTTGTGTAATTCCCTTTCTAATTCCTCCTTCATTTCTTTCCTCCTATCGTCAGTGCGGTCTAAGAAATTTATCTCTACCGGTGAAAGCAAGCATGTAAGGTTCTCTCTATGTGCGTGTGCTGTGTGAAAAGGTGACAACGGCTCAAAGAAGTCTCTCATTAACTTGAAATAATAATCTCTGGCCACTTTGCTCAGGTACTTGATTATGGGGACATACGCAAATGTAACATCATAATTAGAGTAAAAATAATGAATGTACTGTTGACCATAAAATCTGGACATTATTATACTACATGTAATTCCGTACGTAAGAGGCATGCTATGATACGTCACACCTTCCACTACTGAGGTAGGTATTTGTGTGCACACATAACAATCTTTCGCATCCATTGTCTCAACATACTCACTCAACAAATGATAGAAAACATTAGACGAAAGTTCCTTTTTATCATGCAAATGTCTCTCGTCTTGTTCGAGTCTCTTCAGAGCTGTTAGTTCAGTAATAATAGTAGGTTTAGAAGTAGAAGTATCATTCGTCTCACTCTCGTTCTTCCCATGCATTCCAAGAACTATTGCTACAATGATTAGTACGCATGCGGTTATTAGACATATACACATGTATTTACAACACTTCATTTTATGCCCCTGTGTAGTGTAGCCTGTCATGATCTGTATAGAATCAGAAAGTTGAAGACACTTTATCAAATCGGATCTTGCAGATATATACAAAGCTGAACGAGTTCAATGTTCACACAGTTTTTCTTTTAGCAGCTTAGTCTCTTATCGGTTAGCAGCGTTGTCTCAAAATCGTTTTTAAAGTCAATCAAGTTAGCAATGTCTTAGCCGGTTGAAAAGTCAATCAGGTTATCAATGTCTTTATTCTGTAAAGTTCATGGAGCTTTACTCCTCAAGTGCCAAAGTGAAGTTCTGCCTCTTCGTTCTCGAGACTGAGGGATACGAATTCGTCTGACCAATCGTTAGTGGCCAAGTATGCCCACTCCGGACCAGAATATCTCTTGCTCGGTATTCTTTTTCTTTTCAATTTTGCATCTCTCTTCGACTCTCTCTCGCTGGTACTTTCTTCCTTGGCCAAGTCTTTCTCTTCACTTGGTGCTGCTGTTGCGACAGACACTTCCTTTCTTTTCTCTTTCACCTTTGGCCCTTCACTGTCGTTTAATGTTTCTCTTATTCTTAATTTTACTGGCGATATGCTTTGTGTTCTTTTTGCACTGTGTCCACTTGATGGACCTGCAACCTCTTCTGAAGGAGTCTGAACAGCTTCGTTCTGCCCTGCCTTGTCTTCTCCTTCTGGGAAGTCAATCAGATTTTCCTTTTCTTTTCCTGTATCGTCTGCTTCTGGGAAAGCCCTCCTCTGATCAGGCTCTCCTGCTCCTTCACCTGTCTCGAGCTCTTTGCTACTGTCACCTGCTTCAGGCTCTCTGTCGCCTTCAGCTATTTCAGGCTCTTTATTACCTTCAGGACCTTCGTCACTTTCTGATGCTCTTCCTTGGTCTTCCCCAAATGAATCAGTTGCTTCGTGCTCAGAAAATATTTCTCCTTCCTCTATTTCTACCTGTTCGCTTCTAGTTCCTCTTCGCTCTGTCTCAGCGCTTGGCACTTTGTTATCAGACACTGGTGATTTCAGGGCTTCAACTTCCTCGTCTGTGGGACACGTCACCCTCTTCGTGTGACTGGCGTGAATCCAGTTGGGAACTCCCGCACACTTCATGGCAGTGGTAGTTGTCAGAATCACTTGGAAAGGTCCTTTGCAACGGGGTTCCAAACACGATTTCCTCATGTGCTTCTTTATCACGACCCAGTCACCTGCTTTCAGGGTGTGTCTTGGACCTTGGATCGGTGGCAAGGTGGTTGCCTCCACCTGGTGAGAGAAAGAGCGGACCACATCAGCTAGACCTTTGCAGTAGTCTAACACCATATCATCTGTAATATTCAAAAGAGCATTTGCAGGAACTGCTGGAAGTCTCATGGCTCTGCCCATGAGGATCTCGTGCGGGGACAGGCCAGTCTTTCTGTCAGGGGTGTTTCTCATTGACATTAGCACCAAGGGCAATGCGTCAGGCCATTTTAAGTTTGTTGAAGCACATATTTTCGCCATCCTCGATTTCAATGTGCCAGTCATTTGCTCCACTAGACCTGAGGCTTCAGGGCGGTAGCTACAATGCAACTTTTGCTCAATGTTCAGCGCTGCACAAAGCAATTTTATTACTTTGTTATTGAAGTGACTTCCTCTATCTGATTCTAAGGAGATCGGGAATCCGAAACGTGGTATTAGCTTTCTCAAGAGTAGTTTTGCAACTGTGAGACTGTCATGTCTGCGTGTAGGGTATGCTTCAATCCAGTGACTAAAAATGCACACAACCACAAACACGTACTTCAAGCGTCCATGCACAGGCATCTCAATGAAGTCTATTTGCATCCTGCTGAAGGGACCCCCTGCTCTTCCAATGTGGCTCAAATTTACTACGGTTCCCTTCCCTGCGTTCATCTGTTGGCAAATGACGCAACGATGGCAAACTGCTTCAGCAACTTGACGGAATTTGGGGTTAAACCAATCAGTTTTAAATAGTCTAATCATGGCATCCCTCCCAAGATGGGCTTGTCCATGGTAGAATCTGGCTAACTGCGTCAAAAGACTGTTTGGCAGAACAAATTTCCCTTCACTTGAAACCCATAATTCGTCTAGTTTCTTTACACATTGCGATCTAGTCCATGAGAGTTTCTCATCCTCACTGACATCATTCTGTAAGGATTTCAATTCATCCATTGTATCTACAACCTTTAGAGCAAAGATTTCGCTTGGTTCAAGTTCTGGCTCATTTATCAAGTTCCACTCATCCCTGAGTAATATACAGTTCAATGCGCAAAACCTTGCGACTTGATCCGCATATCCATTTCCCAGAGAAACATAGTCGTGTCCTTTCGAATGTGCACTGCATTTTACCACTGCTACTTCTCCTGGTAATTGGATGGCATGTAACAATTCTCTTATTCTTTCACCATTTTTCACTGGTGATCCTGAAGAGGTCATGAAGCCTCTCTGTGACCACAATTGTCCAAAGTCATGCACTATTCCAAATCCGTACTGACTGTCAGTGTAAATGGTGACTTTCATCAATGCGGAGAGTTGGCAAGCTCTAGTAAGGGCTACCAATTCCGCTACTTGTGCAGAGTAAACTCCTTGAAGCCAAGATGCTTCCAGAACACCTGTTACCGTACATACAGCATATCCTGCTTTCAATATTCCCAGTGCATCTCTTAAAGATGAACCATCAACAAAAATAACTTGATCATTTTCTTCTAATCGAGTATCTTTGATATCAGGTCTTGGTTTGGTGCAAAATTCAGTCACCTGAAGACAGTCGTGCTCGATGTCTTCAGCGTTCTCAATTTCGGCATTTCACTGGGAAACAAGGTTGCTGGATTCAACGTAGTGCACCGTTTCAGCTGCACATTAGGTGATCCCAGAATTATTGTTTCATACCTTGTGAGTCTAGCACCAGTCATGTGTTGTGTTCGGGAACGTGTCAAAAGTATCTCGACTGAGTGAGGGACCATGACTGTTAAAGGGTGTCCCATCACTATTCCTTCACTTTGAGTTAGGCTGATACCAACTGCAGCTACGGCACGCAGGCACCCTGGCAGTGCTGCTGCGACCGGATCCAAAGTAGCTGAAAAATATGCTACTGGTCTGTTTATGCCACCATGGGCTTGGGTCAAGACAGACAAGGAACATGCATCACGTTCATGACAAAACAATGTGAAAGTCTTTGTGTAATCAGGCATACCTAAAGCTGGAGCCCTACACATGCATTCTTTTAATTCAATAAAAGCATCCATCGCATCTCCTTTCAGTTCTATTTCATCCAGCGCATCCTTCTGGGTCAGTTTCAATAAAGGTTTTGCTAGGGTTGAGAAATTGGGAATCCATTGGCAACAGTAGCTCACCATTCCCTAAAACTTTCTCACCTCCCTCCTCGTCTTTGGGGGACTCATTTGAAGTACACTTGTTATTCTTTCCTTCATAATTCTCGATGACCCTTTCTCTATTTGATGACCCAAATATTTCACTTTCTTCTGGCAGAACTGTAATTTTGAAGGGGACACTTGGTGTCCGTTCCTTCCCAAATGGTTCAATAGGGCAATGGTGTCGGCTGTACAGTCACTTTCTGTCTTGGATGCGATCAGCAAATCGTCAATGTACTGTACTAGGGTTGACTCAAACGGTAATTCCAACGATTCCAAATCTTTCTTTAGAATCTGATTGAAAATTGATGGTGACTCCGAAAACCCTTGAGGAATTCGACACCAACTGTAGACTCTGTCTAGGAATTTGAAAAAAAGAGAAATTGGCTATCCTCATGAAGAGGCACAGAAAAGAATGCTTGTGACAAGTCGATGACTGAGAACCATTCAGCATCACAGGGAACTTGAAACATTGTCACAGCTGGATTTGGTACTATGGGGCAACATTTGATTATTATGTCATTTATTTTCCTCAAATCCTGAACAATTCTGACCTTTCCAATTGGTTTTATTAGTCCCATGATTGGTGAATTACATGGGCTGCTTAACACTTCTTTCAATACTCCCTGTTTTACAAACTCATCAATAAGTTGGGCGACTTTCAGGAGGGTGTCTTGTGCCATATGGTACTGTGGGGTCTGGGGAAAGGTTACATTAGGTTTTACAGTCACTTTCACTGGTTCTACTCCTTTGACCAATCCTACTTCTTTCCCTGTCATATCCCACACTTCTTTTCCGACTGTTTCCTGTAACTCAGCAGGAATATCTGCTTCAGTGAGCATTGGATAAAGAGTAATCAGAGGATACTCTTCATCGACAGTTTCCACTTCGTCCCCTCCTACACTGTCCTCTTCTTACCCATCACTGTTTGTCTGAATTTTAATTCCATCGTTTGAACACATAATCGAACACCCTAATTTACACAATAAGTCTTTCCCTAATAGGGAAATCAGGCTTGAGTCACACACCACAAATTTATGTGACGCTTGATAGTTACCAATTCTGACTTGCACTGGATCTGTGATTGGGTTCGTCAGGTACCTATTTGCTACTCCCACTACTTGAACTGTTCTCCCTGAAAGTGGCAAATTTGGTACTTCAGTGCTCCTAACAGTGGAACGTGTAGCTCCCGTGTCAACCAAGAATGAAACGCGGTGACCCATAACTCTTCCCTCCACATACGGACCCTGTTGATCAACTTCTAAAGATGCTGCAAGCATACAATTTCCCTTCTCATCTGAACTTTCACTCTCCCATGCATCATTTATTCCATTCTCACTGTGTAATGGGAACTGGTGTACTGTGTCACTTTGATTCATTCCTTGACCCGTGACCTGTTGAGGAAGCATTGCTTGTTGCTGATTCATTGGTGCTAAGGGTATTTGCATTTGCTGATTAGGTACCATAGGAAACTGCTGTTGCATTGGCTGCAACTGTGCCATTTGCACACGAGGCATTTGCACCTGTTGCGATTGCATGGGCTATAAACCCTGCATCTGGTTCACATTACTTTGATAATTTGGATTTGGACCTCTCAACTTTAGTCCTCTCATATTCAGAAATGCATTGACATCATTGTTTTACTGACCTACACCTTCCTGCACCATCATTAGGCACTCCCGTTTCCAATGCCCGACGATTCCGCACGTATGACATGGCATCACCTTCTTCATTGCCTGTATACCATTTGGAATCATAACGGTATTCAAATCAGGACCATTATTCACAAAACCTCCTCGGCCTCTGCCTCTCATCTGCGGCTGAAACACAGCATTTCCCTGCTGCTGCTGCTGCGGCATTTGTTGTTGAAAACCTTGCAAACCTTGCAAACCTGTCTGAGCTGCTCTAAGCTGCATCACCATCACCTTTTCTTTCAACCTTTTCTGCTTTGTCTCTATCTCATCACTGCAGTATTTTGCGTAATTCAATACTTCATCGATCGATTTTGACTGCCAACAAATCAAATGCGTTTTAATCATCTGGCTGATTTCGGGTCTCAACCCTTCCACAAATCTGAACACAAAATGGAGCATGTCCTTTGCCTCAATCGTTTCTGTGCCACTGTAATTCTTAAACACTTTTAACAGTCTCTCATAGTACGCATGTATAGATTCTTTAACCTCTTGGGCTGTTCTATCAATCCTATGCCAATCCACGTTTTTCGACGCAACCTTGGTTTTCAAGTGCTCGATCACCTTGTGTTACAAACTCATTACCGTAGGTGATGGCGCACCTGTGTCCCTATCTCTCTCTGGCTCACTCGTCGGCCAACCTACAGCCCTTTTACAATCCTCCCACAAATCTGCCGGAACCACGATTTCAAATAAGGCATTTAGGTCTTCCCAAAGACATTTTGCGAGTTTCACAAATCTATCTGTTTGTTGATACCACTCGATCGTTTTTTCTCTTAATTTAGGGAAATCATCTGTAAAGGATTGAATATTGCACCTGTGCCATGGTACATGTACAAGTTTTCCCCCTGCTGGCTCTCTCATTGGTAACATGGTTATCAGGTCGTCATTCTGTTGTGCTTTCTCATTCCGCTCTGGAGTATTTTCTTTCTTTTTGTCCTTTTTCTTAACCCACCTGCTTTCCCACTTATCTAAACATCTACAGACTTGTGCGCTCTGCAGTATCTCTTTAAGGTGTGTTTTCATCCCTGCGGATCTCATGTGTTCAAAATCTTTTGTCTCAAAGTCTAACCTGTAACTTCTGCTCAGGTGTTTAGTCTTACTTATATCGATCTCGTTCCTGTCTGCAATTTCTTTTAACTTTTTATGTATGCTGCCTACTTCTTTTGTAATTCTAGGGCACATATACCTCAGCTCTTCTTCTGTGTATGATTCTAATCTGTTTAGACCCATTGTTCCCTCTACCAGTTCATCTGCCTCCATGCCCAACCTTATTTTATTCAGGTATTCTTCTCCCTTCCCACTGGATGTACTCTGTGGGGAGTTCAGGCTGTTGAACCATTGTGTTAGCTGTTGTGCATTCAGTCCCATCAATGTAGCACTTACATCGACTGCCACTGAAGGTTTCTGTAATGTTTTAGTCTTTGAGGTTAACGGTATTAATAGTGGTGGATTTGACCGTACCACTGTTGACGGAGCACAAATTGGAATTGGACTGAATCCCGACAAGGACCCAGATCCATTTGGCAGTTTCGCTATCGGAGTTGTTTCTGGAGTGGTTTCTATGCATCTTCTCCCTGTCCCACTTTGTGTCATTACTCCTCGGTCGCATGCGTTTGAGTTTGCCTGTATATATAATGGTACTGGCGGACCCACAGTGATAGGCAGAGATATTGCATCTGGATTCTGTCCGTTCCCCAAATTCTGTGGCATGTTAATCCCCACATTATGGTTCATCATTGCTGGCATACCTAACTGGCTCTCTGTTACTCGAGTATACCTCAGCACTTCTTGTGCCTGCTTTTGAGGCATCAAAAACTGTGTTGATTCGGCTTGAATCAATGTTGGTCTTTGATAATTCTGCCCTCCCTGCGCCATTGAATCAGAGGTCATTCCCATGTTATGCTCATCACAGCAGTGCCTTTGAACCTGTGGCTGATAATTATCAGCAGGTTTCAATTTAGGCACGTCTGGGTATATTCTCTGAATCTGTGGTATTTGTGGTGAGAAACGCATATCGGAACTGCTCTGCCTCTGAGATATTCTCAAATTCGGTGTTACATTACCCTGTATTGGTTCTGGAGGGGCAGTACTAATGCTTGAGCCTTTTTCGCTTTCCACATATGGTGGTGGGCGATCATTCAGCAATTGTATAATGAACTCCTCATCGTCTGACTTGTCTGACCTTTTCGAGTTTCTGTTGTTCTCTCTATCTCTGGACTGACTCCTGTTTGTCTTATAGGTAGCTTTCCTTCCTTCCATTTCTGCTTCATCAGTAATTGCTGGAAATAATTTAATCCCCTGCAATACATCAGATCTCCAAACCTTTTGTGTGCTGTCCCATCTAGCATCCGCTAGTGTCTTTTCTACTTTTCTTTTTCTTGTCTCAAATTTCTTTTGTTGTTGGTTTCTAGCTATTAGCTCCCAAATTGCTAGTGCCTCAAACTGTGCTGGTCTTGGAGGTACTTTCATGTCGTACAGCGCAAATCTTAGATTCTCTAAAACCCTTAGATTAAACGACCCGTGGATAGGGAACGCTACACTTCCATGCTTCTCTGTTAATTTGCACCATTGCTTTAGCCAAAGACATGGTGCGACTCCCTTTTCTTCAATCACAATGTAAGCTGGTGTACCCTCAGGCAGTGTTTCTTCTCCTACATTTGCTTTAATGTAAACGTCTCCCCTCATGGCACTCTTAAACACTTTGAAAAATGTCATCTTCCGTCTTTTATTTTTCTAAAATGTGTAAACAATAACTGAGTTTAATTCCCGGAATACTCTTCGCTTGCCTTTGCCCTTCCAATTGCGCTTTCACGGACTGTGTCCAATCCGTGCGCGACCCTTCTCACCAACCGACCTATCCCAGCGCGGCTCCTAGTGACATCACACTCACACACTGCGGCTGACAAAGTCCCGCAGCTTGTCCTCTTTCGTTTGTCTTCACTCAAATATTAACTTCTGCAATATATCGCGAGCACTAATCAAAGGAAAAAAACAAATTTGTCGGTTTACTATAGGAAGGGTAATATAATTGCTTCAGAAACCTTAGGGATTTTTCACTAGCCTCGGCAGTTATTCCATCTTTCTCGGTTTCCCACTTTCGCAAGCAAAATTTGACCCGCAAACTCTACCCTCAACTGATCAATGAGCTATTCTAGTGCACTTTAGAATTCGTCAAATCTCAAAGTCAAAAATGTTCTTTCATTCCTCAGAATTCATACCAATTTGTTGACCACGCCCGATCAACCTATTAAACCGACCAGATCACAACATCAAACAAGTGTCTCATACACTTTTCAACATACTCCGGAGTCTCTTGACCTCGCAGGGCCCGTCTCAACATCAACAACCACGTGGACAATTTTTTTCTGCACAAAGCGCTATACACATGTGAAGTTCGACGACTTCCCTACTCTCACACTTTGGAGTAACACTCCTCTAATATCTTTTTTAACCCCCTAAAATCCTCTCAAACTTCTCAATTAATCTGCGGCAATAAGCTATGCAAGCCCAAAACCCTAACTTCTCTCACTAGAAACGCCGAAAACATTCTCACACCTCCATGTCCTCCAGTCGCAAGCTCCGAGATCCCGGGAAAGTCATTGGGGACTTAGGGCATAATCATCCCTCCAACTTGTTTTATCAAAGAAAATTCTAACTTAACTCCGTCTATTGCTCGGATGGGGTCCCAAAATGCTAAACCATCAATCTCTGCTACCATCTACTGATAACGCGTCCAGCCCTTAAAATTTACCTGTACCTGGACACGTTGGAGGTCGGTGAATTTTTAGCCGAGTCGGGCTCTCCTCATCCTAGAAAAGTCGGGTCACTCAGATCAATAATCAATAACTATTGTGATCGGTAATCGATATTCAATTAATGGATCAATATAGCACATCAAAAATCAATGACAGTTGGTATTTCGGCGCACCATGACCTTTCAGTCATGAATAACCACACTAGTTTATTAAAGTTAGTGAATTTATTTCCCTATATTAACAAAGCTAGCACGATGTATATAAGTCTCAAAACCAGATGATATATGTATATGAACATTACTAGCTGTCCATAGCGGTGGAAAAAACGCAATCTATGCAAAATATGAATTATGATACATTCAGTTATGGCAATGCAAATCACTAATATAAGTAACTGTATTTGACTAATTTCATACATTGGTCAGTGTTGGACTTTTGGCCATACGCGTGGTCATCCCTAGTCTTTTTGCCTCCTTCCTCCTGGTTTTTCTGACCTCTCGCTGTTGGCTCTAGGACTCTGAGCACTTTATCACTGCTGACCAGTGCTAAAGTGCAGGTGCTCTCCCATCTAAAGTTGGTATGATTGGCTTATACCTAATTGGCATATTTAATTTACCTATAAGTCCCTTGTACAGTGGTATCTCTATACCCAGGGCCTGTAACTTAAATACTACTAGTGGGCCTGCAGCACTGCTTGCGCCACCCACTGAAGTAGACTTTCAAATCTGTCTCAGGCCTGCTAGCGCAGGGCCTGTGTGTGCAGTTTTCTGCCACAGGGACCTGGCATCTAAATTTACTTGCCAGGCCCAGAACTCCCCTTTTACTACATGTAAGTCACCCCTAAAGTACGCCCTAGCTAGCCCTATGGGCAGGGTGCCATGTATGTAGAAAGGCAGGACATGTGCCATATTGCATGGCCTGTCCTGGTAGTGACAAACAGCCTAACTTGGTGTCTCACTGCTGTGAGTGCTGCCTTCTCATAGGATTGCATTAGAAATGCCCTGCCTTATGCGTAAAGGGTATTGTCTGATTTATGAGGGGTAGCGTAGGCGTGTTTGGTAGGGTTGTGATGGTGATAATAAATACTGCTTACTGGTGTGGGTGTATTTTTTATTACTATCACAGAAATGACACTTCTAGAAAGTGCGCATTTATCTGTGCTTATGATTCTGGTGTTTTGCAGCTTGACTCCAATCCACGTCTCTGCAGAGTGACAGTTGGGGCTTTGTGCATACTTTTCAGACAGCCTGTATACAGGGAGGGTGGAGGTGTCACCGAGGTGCATCTACATACTGAATAGTCTTCCTGGGCTGAGAGAAGTGAGAGGCGGGGCACACCTACATTTGTAAAGGCTGTGCCCTGGCCTCACACAATAGGGTCGTTAACCCCCCACTGATGTTTGGAGCCTGTGCTGAAAGGAGAGAGGGGGCACTCCCAGAACCAGTTGTAACTGGCTGGAACCTCCTCTCCCTATCATTGTAAAACACTGTAAAAACAGGACTATAAGTACAGGGGAATTTTCCCCACAATTTGAACATTCTTGGAACTTGAAACTGGACACAGGACGCTGATGAATGGACTCACCAGGAAACCGCCATGGACTGCTGCTGCTGTGCTGACCTGTGACCTGCCTGGTCACTAGGAGGAACTGCCACCATCTGCACCCCTTGTGCTGGCCTGAAGCTGGGCCCACCAGCCCTGTGCTCCTTCTTGTTTGGTTGTTCCCAGGGGCAGGGTGCTGTGGCCCCTGACCCCTGCAACGATCTTTTAAACCTGTGCCCAGAATGCTTTAACAAAGAACAGGCATTCTTGCAATTACTGGCAAAAGGATCACCGCCGCAACCTGGGCTGTTGATGTGTCTCAGCGCTTTGAAAAGCGCCTTTCTTTTGCCCAGGGAAATCACCGCCGCAGCCCGGGAGCCTCAATGTGTCTTCGCGCTCTCTTTCTAACAGTCAGCATAACAAGATTTCAAATTAGCATGGTGCATCGAATGAATACCTTGACTAACCTCTAATTAGCATTGGCATGTGGGGCTTCATGCAAAACGAATTTAGTCAACACAAATTTGGAAAACTTCTAGCTTGGGCCCTATCAAAATAGCAGTTGGTACCTAAAAGGAAAAACACAATGCATAATACAATTATCCTTTCATATTTACCAAATACAATCAGCATTCAAGAAAGTCTTCGTCCCTCAGGTATCGGTTCGATCAGCATGGTGCAGGTCTCAAAGGGGCAAAGTTAAGGACAAGCTTCCTTGCAGCGGCAAGGAGAATGGGGCAACGTTACTACATGGGCAAGACGGGGCAAATCAAAATTAAAGTCTCTAGGTTGAGAATTCTTAAAGTCTCTTTCTCTAGAATAGAGAAAAGGGCATCAGGGTGTCGTCCAAAATGGAGTCTGGCATCTGGCTTCAAATTGGCATCAAGGAAAATGGCTGACTTCTCTTTGTCCAGTGGGTTTAAGTAAGAAACATTCCAAATTCTGCAGGGTCTTCCATTGGAGGGTTCATAGGTTGGCTTCAAATTGTCCAATGAAAATTGTCTTTTTACTAGCGCTCATTTATGCATATATTGTCCTTGGAGCCTTGGAACACAAGTTGTAACATGGTTTGCCAATTATTTTACTATCTGTACCTTCATTGTCCGCACCTGCAGAGACTGACCTTGTATCAAAGGGGATGAAACCGGCCTAGTACGAAACCTTGAAGATAAGTCATCTCTACTGGAAAAATACAACTTCAAGCAAGAATATATGTTTCATTAGTTCAAGGAAAAGCCACGCAGTTAGAATTTGAGACCAGGCAACTAGACCAAAGCCTCTACTAAATTTAAGCTAAGCAAAACAGTTTCAAATAAGAAATCATGGCATATATTTGCAATTATGACGGATTACTACATTTTTCAATTCTTCATGATTAATAAAGCTCGTTTATAATGATGGCGAACTACCCCGAGGGCACAATTTCCCTCGTACATTATTTTCTTTACTAAAATCACACTTCATTATATGCTTTTGGTTACATGATATGTGAATATATGTTGGACCCTCTTTTTCTGCGTCATCATTAGCCATTGAAAGTATTGCTGAAACCACTGTTTTTATTGAATAATTCTTTCAATTAAACCAATCAATTGAAACTTCCATTCATAATAATTGGGATGATTTTAAAGCTTCTTTTGAGCCATCACTATAGCCTATTTTGCTAAACGGAACAATAAATTAAGCACCCAATACCTTACAATACTTAAGCAAATTAAAACACTTGAGCATACTTACTTTACTTCTAAATCCTCCTCCATTGTACATCAATTAATTTCAGCCAAATATACCCCCCATAAACTTGTTACTGCTGATGCGTGTGATATACTACCTAAAGTCAAATCTAAGGGCCTCATTATGAGGTTGGCAGACCCTAGTGGTCAGACTGCCAGGGTTCCGCCAGCACCGCCAGGATCCATGATCCCGACGGCCTGGCAGTGGCAGAGATCGTAACCTTGTTTTCTGGCAGCATTTTCATGGGGGTTTCAACACCATGAACAGGCTGGCAGAGAACAGGTGCAGGGGGCTACCGTGGTGGCCCTGAACTGCCCATGCTCTTGGCATGGGCAGTGCAGGGGTCCCCCTGCCCAGCATCCTAGCAATGTTCACTGTCAGCTAAGCATACAGTGAACATTGTGAGGGTGTTAGTGCACCCTGTGGGCTACAGCGTTGCCGCCGACTCGATTATGATCCAGAGACAATGCTGTAGTCTGTTTCCCACTAACCAAGGGTCCCACCCGCCGATCAGGGAGGATCTTGGCGGGTGGGCTTTCCTGTCTGTCAAACTCATAATGAGGCCTTAAGTTTCATGGAGGCCAGAACAAAGTGAGTAAAATGTTGGCTAAAAATTACATTTTTTACTTAAAAATATTGGGCCCATTCTAATGAACTTACTAATAATCTTGCAACTTCCGATTTTGACACTTACAACATTTTCCAAATTTACTACAAATCATTATATACTGAAGATACCATTCCTTCAGAACATGATATTGCAACTTTTTTTAAATTCTCTTACCAATCCTCCTTCTGTTCCCGGCACTCTCAAAACTTTAGAAGCTGACATAACTCTTTAAGAAATTATTGATGCTAACAAATCCCCAAAAAACGCTAAAGCTCCTCAGCTTCTGAATTATTTTCTTATGAATTCAGAAGCTAATGGCTCTTTTCTGGATGCGCTGATCATTAATATCTCTTAACCAGATAAAGACGACACCCTTTGTAAAACCTTTTGACCTGTCTCATTAATAATTATGATTGCTAAATATTTGCCGGAGACCTTGAATATTGCTTTGAAAATATCATTCCCCTCCTTGTTAAATCTGACCAAACTGGTTTCATTAAGGGTAGACTTGCTGTGGACAATGCTAAAATGTTCTCTAATATTCTTGCAATTATTAAAAAATATCAGTCTCCCCTTGTGGCCCTCTCTCTCAATAAAGTATTTGACCACATTAATAGGCAATTTAGGTTTACGACTCTCCATTGGCTTGGTTTCAGTCCCACATTTATCTCATATATAAAACTACTATACTCTGACCCGCATGCAAGTGTCTTTGTTAATGGACAAATCTCCCCACATTTTATGTTACATAGAGACAGTAGACAAGGAGGTCTCCTTTCCCCTTTACTTTTTATTTTTTGTCTAGTACCCTTTCTTGAAAATATCTGATGTAATATACATTTCACAGATTTTAAAAATAATTCCCTCAAAACTAAACTATCAACTTATGCTGATGATGTTTTAATATACATGTCCAAGCCCTTATCCTCCTTAGATCCTTTTCTACATGAGATCAACTTATATTCTAGAATCTTTGGCTACTAATTCAACTTTTCTAAAACAGAAGTTTTACCATTGAACTCCTTGTGTTATCAATATATGTTTGCAAACACAAATGTTACATGGTGCCCTTCCAGAATTAAGTGCCTGGGTGTGTGGTTCTCTCTTACTATTTCCAACAGAATTAGTCATAAGTTTTGTTATCTAAATCTTAAAATACATAAACTACTTACCTCATGGTCTCCCCTTCAGTTATCATGGTGGGGAAGATTGGATACCCTCCAGATAATGATTGTTTCACAAGTCCTTTATAACCTTACAATGTTACCTTTTAAAACACCTAAGTATTACTTTTTCCAGATCAATTCTATTTGTACCATTTTTCTCTGGAACAATACACATTTACACATTGCCTTATCTAAAATTAAACGTCCAAAAAATGAAGGAGTTGTCCGTTTCCCTGATTTTAAGTTATATCACTCTGCTGTCTTGATTCAACAATTTTATGCCTTAATTAGAGATTTACAAAACTCTTCCATAGCACGATGGATTGTACTTGAACATTCCCTCATGAAAGGTTTTTCATTCAAAGATGTAGGGTCTGATTTAAGAAAAGTGGTGCTGCACCCGGTGCAGTACCACTTTTCTTGCACCCCTTAGCGCCCCCCTAATGCCACCATGTGTGCAAATATAATACTTAATACTGTTGAATATTATTATATTGCATTTGTTACTTATACTATTAGTGTTACATAAATACGCAATAAAAAAATACTGAAAAAGTCCTAATATTTTAAAACGTTTGTTTTTCAGTGACACCATTACAGTTTAAATAGTTTTGGTGTTTTGATATCAAACGATCCAAAAATAATGCATTCATACTCCCTGGCAGCCTCTCTGAACGTTTTATATTTAAAAATGTTTTTAAGTCAGAAGTACATTTACTCTACAGTTCATGAAACTGACCACCCTTTGCAGGTTTGATTTAAAGAGAGTCAGGCCAGGCAGACAGTGTAAAAGGAGGACACTGAAAACTGACATTTTAGGATCTGCAACAGAGTTTAATAGTACTCTGTGTAGAGACTATAGGACCCTGATAATGAGCATCCTAGAGTCTTCTGCTTTCTGCGCAAACCAACGTTTGTGCAGGGCTTGGAATTCGGAGTTGGGTGGAATTTAATGCATCCTGTAATTACCCAGTGCAAACAAATCCTCACTCTACCTGATATTTCAACAAAATAACTTTAAAAAAAAGACACACCTGACGCAACACTTAATAGCAAATCAAATAACTAATACACGTAGCTTTTGTTTACCTTTGGAGACACTTACTTCTCAACTAAACTGTGACCCCCACCAGTGCCCCGAACACACACTAACAGCATTTTAATATAGTAGTTTAGCAAAGGTGTGACTAGGCTAACGCAAGCAATTAAAATAACCCCTACCTCAAGGGTGGATATTGAAGATCAGCATTTATTGTGGTGGAGTGGGCCCCAGGAGCACTGGGCCCTGGTGACACTGCACCTCTTGCACAAATGACAGCTATGCCACCGCTTCAAAACATGGGAGACATAGCATGATGCAAGAATGCACAAAAAGTTTGAAAATATAATATCACTTAATGATACTAGGATGACTTCTTTGTCCCTTTCTAAATCTAGTCTGTTTTTTTGTGCTTGAGAAATCTGCAGTCCTTGTCCAAACCTTGACTCTGATTACATTTGCCATCCAAAACCCCGTAGAGAGTGTGTATCTCTAAGATCCTGCCCTTCACAAACAGATGTTCTATTTCTCATCCATTATATGTTGCAGTTTTTGCTGAACTTTCTTCGCGAGATATCACTCACTGCCAAGTTCAAGGCTTCTCATTCATACTAATGCAATTAGATTTGTGAGATAAAGTTGACACTGCAAGGAGTCCTCAGTTTTCCTTTACTGTCAGAGGGCCTGATTCACAAAGATAAATGTACACTTTTCTGTAAGTGTACAATTGTTTGCTATTCACAAATGGATTAAGGAGTAATGTCTTTATGAGTGCGGAGTCTCTGCACATACAAAGTTGGGCCTTTCTAAGGGAGAAGACCCAGCACTAAAGATAATACTGTTAAATCCCTTTGTGAACAGCAGTAAATCATAACATACATAAAAGTGTGTTTACCTTTGTGAATCAGTCCCTCTGTATGTATCTGCAGAGGAAAAATTATCACTTAATTTAATGAGTATGTTAGTATTTTCTATGAAGAGCCCACCTGCCTTTAAACGCTGCTGAAGTTCTTCCTACCATTACTCTTTTCATCCAAAAAAACTGGCAGAGATTTACTCCAACCAAGAGGAGGAGTAAATGATTTCCAAGGGGTGTAAGGAAAGGTCAAGCCTAAAAATGTTGTGGAGGTATTTTAGCAGTGGAGGAAAAAAAAGCAAAACATATGCCACTCAACAAAAGCAATGATATGTGAACTTACATAATTTTACTCATGTTGAAAATACCTCCACATTGTCAGATATAAAAGTTCACAAGAGTGCACCAGAAGTATGCCTGGGAACCTGTATCGTTGCAGCTTTTCAGGCATACATCGGGAAAGCTTCACTAAAGCCTGGAAGCCATGCAAAGTAGTAAAGGTAAATGTGCAGATTTATGAATCAGGCACACTGCTGGTAAGGTGATGTTTTTCCAAAAACATTACATGGAATAATAGTGACATTTTCAAGGGTTTTCCAGTTACATAATCTAATTTTCATTTTTCTAATTTTAAATGATTTGCTTTGTTGTGCTCTTACTTACATAAAATAAGGAATCTCTTTCCAGTGAAATAGGTCCTATACACCAGTTTGCAATTCATATTCTCTTTTAAGAAGAAATGTTTATTAGAGACTTCTGCATTACTTCCATGCAAATATTTGAAACCCATAGTAGGGATTCAAGTTTAAAAATATTCAGCTTCTTACAGAAATTAATTATTTTAAGACGCCAACTAATAGGTCTGCTGCTCGATAACATATTGGATAAAGAGCCATGTGCTGTACATTATAAGGATTGCAGGTCAATGAGGATCTCCACAACCATGTAGAAGAACGAGGCCAAAGGCTGAGTTCCTTTATACACAATAAATGGGTACACTGTTCCAAAAAGAAATAAATCTAGGGGAACTTAAAAGTTCGGGAGCAAGAGCCCTCACACATCCAAATGGATGTCATGCTTCATCATCGGGTTGCTCCTCGTCAGACTGGCACAGCAATATCTGACGGGCTCCCCGTTAGGGGGCTCTTTGCCGGAGATCTTCTTATAAGTGGCTGCCGTTGTGATAAACACTCACTAGAGAATTGTAGAGGTCAGGCACTAATTCTGGCAGGAGAGTAGTAAGTTAAAATTGGTTCTAAGCCCCACAAGAATCAGCACTATTTAATATGTCAGAAAGACAAGGCTAAGACCAAGATTAAAAACCCAAGGAAAGTGGAAAATGAGGATTCATGCTCAACCACTTTCTAACTAAACATGGAGATATGGGAAATTATCACCTATGTTTCGCGTACGGTGTTCTATACAGATCCTATGACGCTTCTTCAGGACCAACAGTTAATGGGATTTCTCCTGACTCATAATAAGTTAAGGGGAATTAAATAGTTTTTAAATCAAATACAAAACTACTTTGTGTATGTATAAGTTAGAGTGACTTACATTCAAGTAAACTGTCTGTCAAAAATAAGGAACAAAAAAGTCGCCCTAGAAAACAAAATATACAATCAGCATACACAGTTAACGATCAAAACACCCATGGTAAACCAGTGAGAATAAGGGTGGTAACCCATAGTGTACAGAAGCGAGCAAAATCATATGCTTACCATCCCGCATCATAGGGGGGGGCCCTTGGGAAGTAGCATGCCACAAACGGTCACTACTAGTAAACAATAAGGAATAACAAAATGAATCAAAGACGGAATCTTGTTAAGTTCATACCAATTTAGCAAAGTATGAGACTAATCAATTGACAACGATTATTTAATGGAGACAGTATTATGTTCCTACGTCTGGTCACCTTTGATGGCTTACCCAATTCTCTATCCTCTCACATACAGTTTAATTTAACGACAATGTGACTGTGGGGAACTCCAGACTGAATATAGAATAACCATTACATAGTATTGCCTGTAATTTGCATCGATATGTAGTGGTTGATTGCAACAAAATCAATGTTATGAAAGCCAATGTTAGAGGGGTCTAAAATCTATATCCACTCAATAAAACTGTACCGATTGGCTCGAATTGCCGTTAACTCATTGGCATTAGGAGAATCCCTAATGTGTGGGAATCCCCAAACCGTAAACTACAGAAATCGCCCTCCATATATTACCCTTAAGATGTAGCCGCCAGGGGAAGGAAACCACTTACTTCTTTGGTGCCGGTCGCGGTCAATATCACCTACCCTGGCCTTCTATCCCATAAAAACGAAGACCGGGAGTGTAGGAATCATATTTAAGCCGGCGCGACGTGGAAACAATGTCCTTCCGCGTCACGTGGGACAATTCTAAAATAGACACTGAAGAAAGACTGGCCTAGGCTTCGGTCAGACAAAAAACATGAAAATAAAAGAAGGACAATTGAATAAAAGATACTAGCGGCCATATTGGAGTGTCTAACTCAATAATAGCCGATAGGTATGCTGTGTCGCCCTATGTGCAGTCAATTAATGAAAAGTCTGTAAAGACCTACAAATTCGTCTCATTATATAGTAAGACCTTATGTATAATTGATAATAGTAAGATTTATGTTATGGTGATGTCATACACCCCTAAATAGTCTTAGGCCCATGTAAATCCAGTCATGATGTCAAAAAGTCAGGTCACAGGGAACCATATTGGTTAGATTAGCATTAAGTCATTTACAAGACCCATCCAATTAATCTGAATAAAGTTATTGGGACAGCATTACACATGGAATGCCGTAGTTCAATCCATCGATATTCGTATGGAGTTTGAACACCCAACGTTGTTCAAGTCTGAACAGCGAGTGTGAGGAGTCATTCGTTAATTTGGGAGATTCCAGGACCACCCAACGTAAGTCGTCAGGACTGTGGGGTGCATCAAGGAAATGAGCACATAATTTTGTGGTGACACGTCCACACCTGATGTTGCTCCTATGTTCATTGATCTGTATTTTGACAGGTCTGGAAGTCATCCCAACATATCGCAGACCACAAGGACATGTAACCATATAGACGCAGTTCTTAGTATTGCAATTGGGATGTTTGGTGAGGTGCCATTGGCCTATAGTTTCCAAGTCAAGAGTCTTAGCATGACTGGTCATTGCGCAGACATTGCTATGGCCACACGGATAATGACCCACCACAGGGGGAAGATTCCAAAGTGTTGCCTGTGTCTGCAAAGTGCCTTTAGGACGAGTATATATTATCAGGTCCTTGATGTTTTGAGATCGTTGGAATGCAAAGACAGGTCTGGGGATGGTATTGCCCCCACTTGTAAGAATAGGCCATCTCTTATTGATCAGTTTCTTGATCTCATTAGAAAGCGGGGTAAAGGTGGAAGTTCCATTATAACCTCATGGAACTCTTAGATGATTTGCAGTATCCTTTTATTGTATGGCAGAGGGTATTTTAATCCTTTTGATACATGGTGTCACCATCAACCTCCCCACAAATAACTAGAATCCTCTGTTTTTTGCTCTTTCAAATTGCAGACAATAATTCACCAAGAATCAGTAATGCACATGTTAACAAACCAAAAAGCAGCTACCAATTTTTGCAAAAAGATATTAGAAGCCATTTAATTTAGGTCAGGGTAAAAATGCTGTGGCTCAGCTTCTATATGAATATGCAGATTTTCTATTTTTACAGCTATTACTATTTATAGAGGAAAATGTTCTATTACTTACCAGTAATCTTCATTACTCCTGGTCATGTTGTCCTTGTCCCATTCATCACTATTTGGAGATAACTATCTCCATGACAGAAAAAAGAACAGGAGGCATGCTGGGACCTCTGCTCACCACCCCCTCCCTCTAGGAGTACATAATCAGTACATACCCAGCATTCCGCTGCACTACCAGGCCCCCAACAGAAGGCCAGCGGTACTGGAGGGGGGAAGGGGCGTGATGAATGGGATGAGGATAACGGGACCAGCAATAATGAAGATTATCGGTAACATTACTCCCAAGTCCCTCTAGTCCTCGTTCCATTCATCACTATGTGGAGAATACCCAAGCAGGCAAAACCGACCTTCTGAGAACCAGACAAAACCAACACGAAACCACAAGAAGGGTTCCCGAACAAGCAAGCAACACCGTAACCCAAAACAAAGAGGAAGGGAGAAGAAAAAAGAGCAGACCCACTCAGAAACCCCAGGCCAATGCAGACGCAAATTGCAATCCAGGAAGGAAGCAACCGTACCAGACCAAATGATCTGAGGACGGCCAGCCAGGAGCGCAGCAGAGCACAAACTCAACCCAAGAGACTGCAAGCACCTGTGGAAACCTGTCCTGGACCCCAGTAGGAGGAGAAACATCTGGTGCCGGAGGCTCCAATGCAGGGAAATAATGCTTGCCAGCAACTAAACCAAGAAGGAACCACAAAACAAAGGAAGATTCAAAACACAAAACCACCCAAAAAAAGGCAAAGCTGAACCACAGCCACCTACAGAAACACAACAGAGTCAAAACTAAAGTAGAACCGCACTGGCCACAAAAGGCGAAAAACACAGATCCGGACACTGGATAATACAGAGGGAAAAAAACAGAAAAACAATACAGCCTACAAGGTGTCCCCCCACCCCCCAAAGAGACAGGAAAGCCGAACTCACAGTCCACAGAGCAATTAAGCAGACACTGCCAACTGCACCCAAAATTCGCCCACCAAAAGCAAAGGACGATGGGCACAAAGTAAACCAAAGGAGACACTCCTACTGTTACCCACCAGGACCTACCAAAACACCCTGTGGTGAGTGGAAGGGAACAAAGTAGCCAGCAAACAAAACACTGCACAGAGACCACCAGAAACCGGGGAAACCCCGAGATGGCCACAACAACCAAACCTGCAGCCTCTACAGAACTAGAGCTGAATATGAATAGACAGGAAATGGAAACAACCAAGGCCCAGCACCAGTCAGCCCCTGAGGAACCACGACCTCTGAAGCCCACAAAAAAAAAAATCAACAAGCACCATCCAACGGCTCGGTCTGGGTGGAAGGCCAAAACTGGGCCCAACGCCAGCGGAGAAAAGAAGAGCAACAGACACCATGGCCAGGGGACCAACAAGGCCATTATACCTTATGAACCCCCATGGGCAGAAGGCCCAAAGAGAAAATGCACAACATAGAATCAGAAAGCCAGCAACTCAAGCAAAGGAGCACCACACCACCGCACACTGGCAGGAGCATGGTCATCGAGAAAAAAACACAGTGCCTAGAAGAAGAAAACACCCAGCAGAGGGCATCCCCCTGCTTACTCCTGCTCACTACACCCCCGAGAGAGAAGGAGAGACAGCACCCTCGTGAACAGAAGAAAACCAGAGGAGAGAGCGAAAATCAATGAACACCCCTCGAATGTCCAAAAAGACCAATCTTCACCCCAAATGGCAACCCAGAGAAGGACTGGAAGCCCAGATGAAAGCATCACAGGGGCCGAAGGGACTGACCCTGAAGACAGACCTCCCAATGAAGTAACAGGCAACCAAAATGAGAATCCAGGATAGGTCCGTAATCAAGGAAATCCCCTGAGCCATAACCTGATGCCCAAGGACTCTGGAAACACCTGGAACCACAAGTCTAAATGTCCAGAACAAGGATTCCACGCAGAGAACCGAAGAGCCCATCGGGGGAAAGAGGAAGAGTGCCAACAAGTGAAAAAACAGCAATTCAAACAGGACCCTGGCTAGGAATCACAGTGCCAGAACTTGATCCCACGAAAGCCTGTGCCCACCCAAATGCAGAATCAGAAAACTGTACTACACTGGCATCAAGTCAAAGAGGGCAGGAACCAGGAGACCCAAACAACGAACACAAAAACCGAGGGGTCTGCCGAGAAGCCACACTGGACCGGCCACAAGGCGCCAATCAGCCATAGAAGGGTACAGGAGACATTCCGGAATAAAAAGGAGGCCCCTCCAATGGAGCAACCACGCCCAGGAACACACAGGGTAGAGAGCAGAAACCAAAAGGAGGTCTCAGAAAAAGCACTCTCCAGAGGCAAAAATACCAGAAACCGGAGAATAGTTGAGTCCCAAAAGGCTACACCCTGCCAACTACTCTGCACATGGAAGATCCCTGCAGCACCAGGGGAAGAAAAATTTAGAAAACTCCCTTCCTGAAAAGGACACAGCAGACAAACAAGCACAGAGCCATCAACACCGCCCAAAGCAGGGAAGAACACCATGTGGCCGAATCAACAATGAGCCAGGAAGGACGAATGAGGAACAGGGTGCACTCCTGATGTGTAGGAACGCCACAAGACCTACATGCATAAACCAGAGCATATCCAGGGCAAGGAGACAACCCAGGCTGACCTCAAGAACCTGATGGGTCCCAAAACATAGGCCGGAAATCTGCACCCAAGGTAGGCATACAGGCGGAAGCCCACAACTGACCCAGAGCATACATCAAGCACCACCCGGGATGCAGACAGGAAGTAGACACCCCAACAAAGAAAAAAAAAACTGGCATCCCCATATGGAAGACCCATAAGAATGCCCCACCAGCCTGGCCACAACAGAGCTGGCCAGAAAGTGAAGAAAACCCAAGCAAGAGCACGCTATTCCTACAGAGTACATCCTTCCAGGAGAAACGACGGACGCAGTAAAGGGACGGAGCAAGTGTGAAAGAAGACAAAGTTGACAGATACACCTGGGGGAAAAAAGACAACCCACAGCCAAAGAGGCCAAGACAGAGACCATGAGGCACAAGAGACTCCTAACTATGCAAAGGGAAATCAACAGCACATGGCAATCCCAGGTGGCAGACTATGCTCTCCTCAACCAGGACTGACCCATCTAAATGTGCAAGAGCCACCAACATCAGATGCTGCCCGGTCGTTATAGCAGAAGGGTCCAAAACAACCAATAGACGTGAAGACCCAGCCATAAACCCAAAGGAGAGGAGTGAACAAAGACTGCATCTGGAACAGAATGCTCCCAACACAGATGGAGGACCAGGGATAGCGCCCACCACTCCACGGAGAGACCCAAACCCAGCACTGCATATCGATAAAAAGAGAGAAATGTCTGTGGACCTAACATGGCTTACCCCGGAAGAAGGAGGGACAGTAGCTGCGTCCTGAAGCCATAGGCAACCACTGAAGCATCAGGGAAGCAAAAGAGGGGAGCAGACATGGCCAAAGCGAACCCCCTCCCCTTGCTCCAGAGGGAGGAGCAAAGCCAGTGGCCACAAGACCCTGGGACACCACATCAAGGCAAAAAAGGATACCCTGTCACACCAGCATTCGTCAACAGACCAAGATGCAGGAAAACATGGCAGTCGCATAGGAGCAAAATACAAGTGGTGTGACAAGCTACCAGGACCAAGACCGATGCAGTCTGCTGGGCTCATGTGGCATATATGATAAAAAGGGGTCGGAAAAAGGCTTGAACCTGAAAAATATCAACTGACACTCCCAGTGTGACAGTCTGTGATAGTGACCATACTTATCACAGGTGATGCCATTGAACTCCACAAGCCCAGGATGCAGCACTCTGCCACAAAGCCTCTTGTATCTGTGTGTGTGGCAAATCATGTAGCGTTGTGGCCACATGTCTGTCTTATGTACACCATGGAACAAGTGGACAAGTGTAGAGACATGGATAGTCCATGCCCATAGCTGCCATGTTTGGCAGCTGCTCATGTGATGTGCTATTCCAGTCCTGTGGGTAACTATAATGGAAATTGGGACTTGTGTTCCTGTTTCACTATGAAATGACAAAGACTACAAGACCCAGAATTCATAATGAACATCTGGCCTGGCTCAGCACATCATGAATGGACCTAGGAAACTTGGCAGGGCTGTGTGATTCGAAATGGTCTTTGTTATGAATCAGACTAACACCTATTGGTCAAATTAAAAATGGTCAGCCATTTTGTATTGTGTGTAATGGAGAATGCATCACACATGCAGGTCTAATGTCCCTCTATAATAACATGTCACTGTCTCTTGTTACCTCAACAGGTATCTTGCAAGATGCATGACATGGCGTGGGTGCTACTGTCTGAGCAGGCAATGTTGTACTAACACACACACCCTTCTCCACTGGAACATCTAGGCCTATCTCAGGTAAAAAGACACACTATCCTGCAGTGAATAAACTCCATTGGCCATATTCTACAAAGTGCCCCATGTATGCAACGAGAATGTGCACCCACTCTAGCCACACCCAAGACACTTCTGTATTACAGAAAGGGCGGCAGATGTTTGTGCTGCCCTTTCTGTAATACTGATAGCGCTGGTGTACATATTGCACCTGCACTAACACCAGCGGTTGTCCATTTATTAGCATAGGTGAATACCCCCATGCAAATGATAGAATCTCTTTGCCACTGCACCCATGCCACATATTAGATGTGGGTGCACAGGTAAAGAAGCTGTCAGGAGGTGCATATAAAAGGTGGGGCACTGTCACTGCATGTCTTGATGGCAGCCCTTTGATGGGGAGAAAAGTGGTCCTGTGGACCCCACAGCAATACCTTTGCAGGTGGGTGTAGTCACTCACAGCAGCTGCCTGCAAAGGCATCTTTAATCCCCCTCAAACATGCATGTGAGTTGACGTCTGTACAGTGCTACATGGATCGCCTGCTTTAACACTGCTCTTTTTTTCACTTGAGTGTGCTGCCCTGGTGCAGAGCAAGTGTGCGTCTGCCCTGGGGGCAGTGCATTCAATGTAATGGTGCACACTTTCTCTGTCTGCACCTTTTTTCAGCTCCACCATGGTGCCAACAGAGAAAGTGTGTCCTATGTGTATTAAGGCCCCAGTTAGCAATGTGGACAGCAGCATGCATCTGTTCCTCTGGGACACATAGGCCCTCATTACAACCCTGGCAGTTGGTGATAAAGCAGCAGTAATGCCGCAAACATGCCGGCAGTAAAAAAAAATGGAATCACGACCACAGTGGAAACTGTCAACATAGACATCCACTTTAACACTCCAACCGCCACAGCGGTAGAAACAAACACCGTGGCGGTCACCACCAACAGACAGACGGAAGACAATGTACCGCCCACCCTATTACAAGGCACCTATCTGCCAGCTTTTCCGGGGTGGTACCAACGATATCAAAAGCACGGCGGACACAGAAGGGGAACCACTCACTTTTCGACACTCAACGAAGAACCAGGACGCCATGGAGCCTGAACAACAGGTCCTGCCGATGCTGGTGTATCTGCTAATACACCAGGAACACCAAAGAAGGCAGCGGCGATGACCACAGTGAGTACTGCACCTATCACACAGGGGAGGGGAGAGGAAAAAGAGAGTGACACACACGCGCAACACCCCCACCCCCACCCCCACCCTCACCCACAACACCATAAACACAAAAACATGCAGCAACATTACATTTACACCCCGTTACCCCCTGGAAGAACACAAGGACAAGTTAAATCAGTGATATTTAGAAAATGCAGATAAAGTTAACGATTGTAAACAACAGTATATACAAATATTTACAATATGTACAGAGGGCCGTACACTGTCCTTTGCAAATGTCTGTGGACCAGTGGCCCAAAAAAACATGAGGGAAGCGAACACTTGACTCCTGTCTCAAAACGGAGAGAACACTGCAGGGGCATCAGGTCGAAAACACCCAGGCACCTCAGGGGGAAGGGGTCACGGTATGTTGGCAGCCTTTCGGCACGGCAGTAGGTAGCATTTACCACCAGGGTTGTATTGAGGGCCCTAATGCTGAGACTACCTACCAAGCACCCCCTTAGTGAGTATGTTCATATCTGTGTCACTGAATGTGTGTATGCCTTGTCCTCAGATCCCTCAGCCATGTTGGGTGAGGTGGGTTCAACATGGAAGCAGGATGGCAGAGAATCCTGCTTGGGTGGTGAGACTGACTCTGAATGACCATAAAATGGATATCTGCCCCTCAATGTATTGAAGGGATTTTGGAGTGCTGCTCCCTACTGATGATGGATGAAATCCTGAACCACGTATATGGGCCTGATGCACAATGCACCCCGCACTTGGAAATCTTATTGTGTAGAATCTGCCACAAGTGCAATGACTGAGGGGCCTCTAACACTAGTGTGGAGACCGTTTGCAGGGTCAAGGCTGGCCATTAGAGGTATTGGGTGATTCCCTAGGGGCTGAAGGGTTGGGGGCTCGTTTTTGCTACAGGGTGTTGGTTCTGAACTGGGGATGCAATATGGGCTCCCAATAATAAAAGCAGTAATCCTGGCTAATTCACACACTCATGCTCCCTGCCTCTGTGTGGAGGCTGGTCTGGCAAAATGTCCAGTGCTGCTTTGGGTTCCCAGTCCTGCTCTGCCCGTTTATGAATCAGGCCCTTGTGTCCCGGGATAAACATCACTAGCTGCCCTTTCTTTGATGAAACAGTACAGTCTACTTTGATGTAAGTGTCAAATATTGACTGCATATACCATAATGCAGAGGGCAAAACTGTGCAGGGATGTAATGTTGTGTGTACCTATAATTTCTACCCTTCCTGATTTGGACTTCCTGTCCTTCTCGCACGTCTTCTTATTTGAAACTTGTTAGACCTTATTTTCAATCCAGAGTGCAGAATCCCTGCCCCAAGTACAGTATCTCTGCCCTGAGTATGGATTCTACACCTTAGGTGCAGAGATTACACACCGAGTGTGAATAATCTGCACTTGGGGTGGAGATTCCAAGAACAAGCCAAAACTCAAAGTATTTATCCAGGAAATGACAGAGGAAATGCAAGACAGAAAGTTCACAACAAGATGTTGCAGGCAGCCATTTTATTGTCATTCTGAGTCATCCCCACCTGCACAAAAAATCCTCTGCCATCCTGCTGCTCTGTTTTTCCAAACTGCCCCCAACCTGGCTGAGGGACTTGATGAGAGGGCAACCCCCTTCAGTGAGGCTGAATTGGACATTTTAGCTTGGGGGGGCTTGACAAGATTTATGGGGGGCCTTAGTACTCAGTGCATGCTCAACACTGATACAACATCGCACAGCCCTGCAGTACAGTGGTCATGTAACACTGGTGAACCAGGCCCAAGCGCTGGGAGGACTTGAAACGCTGGGTGTGTCAGAAGGCCCACGGACTATTGGGTCAGTCCTCCCAGCCCCATGTGCATAGGCCTAACCTTATGCCACTGTACAGGAGCATCCTGGGGAAGCCTGGCTGTCCCTCCATGCCCAGCTAGAGGGGTTTGAGCAGCATAACCTGGTAAGTGCATGGGCTGCATTATGTGTCTGATGTGAGTAGTGACAGAGCTTTACAATCCTGTGTCTCATGTCTCCTTTGACGTAATCTTAGCAACTGCTGCAGTAGTCATAAGGCGACCAATGCCTCATTGGATGACATTGGATGCACTAACCAGAGTTCTGAAAACTACCGGGGAAGTGAGCCTCACTTTTGCATTTGATTGAATACATGCAATGCCTACACAATGACTGGTGAACCAAGGGCCTTATTAAGGCTGTGTGCAATGGCAAAGGAACAGACCGGGTAATGCTCAGTGTGTGGGCAAGAAGCCTTTGGGTGTAGGATGCTATATCATGCATGTTTTTTGTGTGTTTTTATCAGTGTGAAATATGAATACATGTGCCTTTGAGTAAAGGCTGACTTTGGGATACTTGTCTCACACAAAATGGTACCAACATTTCCAAGGGGAACCAAATGCACACATCTTCCCAACAGTGGCTCATATGCCAAATGTAATATGTAATGTCTAGCTAGCTGAAATAATTATGTACTCGTGCCAACCAGTGTACAGCACTAACAAGCAGTCTTGACATGCCAAATGTGGCTCTTGTAATGTAGATTGTCTGATGTTGTCAGGAATATTGCAATACGTAGGTTCACATCTTAGCAAATGTCATATCCAAGGCCTGGTTTGTATAAGCACACTCAATCAAGCACTTCTGTGGACTCAGACCATGCTACACATCAGATGACATTCAATAGCCAGTGCAAGTCTATTAAGACGGAAAATTACAGGATGAATATAGATGCATGCTCAGTTATGGATGTATCCATCCATGATGTGTCTCATTTCTACTTGTAGACTCATGTTGGACGATGACTACGTAGCAGGGAAAGGAAACATTGGGCCCAATTCACAAAGGTAAACTTAGATGTTTGGTCTGAGTTTAGAACAAACTCCTAATTTTACCTTTGTGAATTTGGCCCAATGATTTCAATAATGCTGAAGGTAAGGCTTGCTCACTACAGAGGTGTTTACTTCCCACAATTATGACAGATGTCAATGTGTGAGTTAGGCCAAGACATCACAGTGATAGTATACATACATTTTGGCTCCAAGTCACGTCTAGTTGGTAAGTGAGTTCAAAGGAGAACAAAGTCAGCACTTGCTTCATGTACTTATGTGGCTTGCCTTGAATTGTACTCCAACTACATAATATCCTTACTTCGATTTCAGTGGACCCGGCTGGCCAGGAACACCAGGGTTAGGACCAGGGTTAGAGAAGGATATCCTCTGGATGTCAGCGGACACGACCTCTTTCATCCACAGAGGAGGAAGCGGAGGAGGAGGCGGGGGTGTGTGCCCACCCGGACGGATGCTTCAAAATCTGCTACAGACTATGTGAAGGCTGAGGAGACTGTAGGGGGTGCACCTGACTGGACACCTCCGACCAGGAGAGAGGGATTTTGACTCTCCCCCTGACACCCATGACCAGGACACACCTGAGTTGTCGCAGGAGCAGGTCCAACCAACATGTGGGCCTGTCACTGATTCCTCCCAACCTCTTGAGGCCCCTCATGCATTGGGGCCTCAGGGAGCATCCCTGTCCCTGACACCCCACACTTCTCATGTGCAACCCAAATTCCTCCCTGTATTGTCACCCCTGTGGATGCAACCCAGGAAGTGATGATGGCATCTGAGGGGGAATCAGGGATGTCCTCCTAGATCATACTGCTGATCCACGATCAACTGTGTAGGTTCTGAGGGGAACATGCTTGGCACATGGCCACCCTCAATGCCACCCTCACTTCCTTGGGTGCAGCCATTATGTCTGCCCTGTCCCACCTTCCATCCCATACCACTCTCCATGCATCGCCCTGTTCGTCAACACACACTGATCCCCTCATGCCTGTCATACCCCATGTACTCCCAGTGTGTCACAGTCCCGTGGGGTGTCTGGTCCTCCACAGGCCAGCCAGGATGATGACATGCAAGCAGAGGATCTGACCCTCATGCAGAAGAACGATGACCAGAATGATGAGTGAGAGAACTCTATTTGGACAATAGATGCTTGTTTTACCTTTTTGTATAAACACTGGTTCCCTGGACGCTTCCTGATGTGTTTTATCTATTTTGTTCAACTCCCTCCCAGTCCACTGTCCATTCTGCGTGAAGACCATTATTTGATTTCCTTTCTCCCTTCCTTATGGACGGTAACTTCTTTGTATTTTTCCTCAATCTTAAATAAAAAAAAATCTTTGATCAAAAGTCACTGTATTGTGTAGTTTGTTGTAGTTACTGGCATCAAAGTATGGTAATAAACGTCAGGAGTGGTTTAGCTATGCTTTTAACATGACACCTTTGTACCCAGATGGTTCTACTAAGAAAGGTCTTACCCACGTTTGTCAACACATAGTTGGCCTACAACCACATTAAGCAAATGACCATCATCAACTATTACTCCACTCAAATTAATTTTGGAATATATCCTTTATTTACATAGTTCTCTAAAAACATATATTACAGTGCTCATGGGGGATCTCTCTTGCGACTTCTAAAGTTTGGTGGTGAGTATTGTTGTGAGGAGGTGCATTTTCTGGGGTTCTAAGGTGCCAGTGGGTGTGGTGCCTGTGTCTGTACATGTGGAGGAGGTGCCAGGACACAGGGTGGTAGTTCCTGTACAGGGAGGAGCTTCCTGGACAGGAGTGGTGGTGCCTGTTCAGGTGGAGTATTACCTGGACAGGGGTCAGTGGTGCCTGTTCAGAGGGGAGCTTCCTGGACACGGTGTGGTGGTGCCTGTATAGGTGTGGGTGGTACCTGGACAAGGCGTGGTGGTGCCTGTAGAGAGGGGGGCCTGTACAGGGAGTGGTGGTGCCTGATAGGGGGGAGGTGACTGGACAGGGGTTGGTAGTACCTGTACAGCTGGGAGGGGCCTGGACAGGGGTGGTGGTATCTGTGCAGGAGGAGTGGTGCTTGTACCGGGGGTGATGGTGCCTGGATAGGGGGTGGTGGTGCCTGTATGGGGGGACGTGATGGGCAGTGGGGGGCATGTGCAAGGGGAGTGTTGGCATCAAGGATTGGTGAAGGCCCTGTCAGGTTTGGTTACCAGGGGCTGGGTGTGACATGGTGCAGACAGATGTGTTGGTGCCCCTCCAAGCATTGACTCTGAAGGCTGATTTGGTATCAGTTTGAGTATGCCTCCATCATCTTCATAGCCAATGCATGTTGTCTTGCACTCTCTTTCCTGTGTATGGTCATGATATCACTTAGCATGTCTTGCCAAGATGTATCCATCCTCTCCAATACCTGGGTCATTCTATGCACCAATGGTGGAAGTTGGTGCATGCCCTATAGTGATTTTGATGCAAAAGCGGCACAAACTTAGAAAATACTATTATATTTTGTAAGTTTGTGCCGCTTTTGCATAAAAAAATAATGCAAATGGGGCACAAAAAAAGTATAAATATGTGCCTTAGTATGTTCTACACATATACATTTTGAGTCAGCCTTTCATTAGCCAACATGTTATGATGTGGTGTACTGTTATCAGCTGTATGTGAGCATATGGAGATGAGTGATAACAGTAATATTAGACACACAATATATACTAATACGACATCTAATCCACAGTTTATGAGCATAAGCATTTGCTTAAAGTCATTTTTTGGTATACTCACTAGTGTCCGACATCCACCCATTGTGTGGTGCCTGACAAGGTGTCACACCCCTATATATAGCAGAGATCACTGCAGGCTGTCTGGACAACTTCACAGGGCCTACAATGATGTGTTTTCAGTTAACATTGTAGTTGACACATGTGATGCACAACATTTCCTAGTTCATTTCACAAGTTTGGCACAGTTAATGAATTCCATGTACTGTATATATGAGTTGACTGATCACAATGTAGGAGTTAGGGCCCTCTCCTGGCCATATTTATGTGCTAGTTTGTGCTGATGATATGGGTTGATGTGCTCCATGACACTGCCTCCCTGATCAATCAATCAATCAATCAATCAGGGATTTATAAAGCGCACTACTCACCCGGTAAGGTCTCAAGGCGCTGGGGGGGGAGCTACTGGTCGAAAAGCCAAGTCTTGAGGCGTTTCCTGAAAGATAGAAGGTCTTGGGTCAGGCGGAGGTAGAGTGGTAGGGAGTTCCAGGTCTATGCGGCAAGGTGAGAGAATGATCTTCCTCCGGCGGTCGTGCGGCAGATGCGAGGAACGTAGGTGAGGGTGTGGTTGGCGGAAAAAAGGTTTCGGGTGGGGGTGTGAAAGGTGAGTCTGTCATTGAGGTAGGCGGGTCCTGTGTTGTCTAGGGCCTTTTGTGCATTGATGAGGATTTTGAAGGTGATCCTCTTTGATACTGGTAGCCAGTGTAGGTCTCTGATGTGGTCGCAGCGTGGGATGTCCAGAATGAGGCGGGCGGATGCGTTCTGGATTCTGATAGTGCAGGAACCTCTGCGCCAGTGTGTGACTGTACTCTGGCTGTATGTGCAATAAAGGGAAAGTTCATCAGACTCCACCAAGTTATTTGAATTTGTGCAACCTGTCACATATGTACACAATTGAATCTACATGCCAACAGAAGTGGTAAATGAATGAGGGACATTATCTATTGCCACTTACCAGTGTTAAGTGGATAAGGCAGCAGTGATGGGCCACAGTTTGGGACTGAGGAATTGAAAGTTGCAATTGCCATCACAAAGGATTCTGGGACTTGTAGTGCAATTAACTAAGGGCCCAATGTACGACAGCCTTTGTCAGTCGCAAACAGTGAAAATCGCCGTTTGTGACTGCAAAATGGGCAGGCACGCTGTGCCATCCCTATTTTGTGAGTCAGTTACAATTACAGACTAGCAAAACAGGGATAGTACACCACTCACAGGCAGCTCATGGAGCTGGTGGGGTCTATGGTGGTCTATGGTGGACAGAACGTTCCTCTCAAGTGGGTTGAGTTGGAGGCACGGTCTAGCTGGCACAGCTTGAAGAGCTCAGACCACATCTAACCTGCTGTTTTCTCCTTCACCCGCCTCTTCTCATCCTGCCACTTCTTTTTCATATCAGTGATAGTCCATATATCCTCTCCCAATGCAGTGATAGCCATGGACAACTGTTGCCATAGGGCTGCTTCTGCAAGTCTTCTGCAAGCAACTGCAGCTGTACGGAGGGTAAACCATGCAGTCTTTTGTAGTTCCTCACTATTGAATTGAGGATCATGATGGTCTCCTTCTCTGTGCAATTTCTCTTCCTCCTGAGAGGTAGCATGTCTTTAGGACATTCAGGGCAGGCAGATGCAGTGTTGTTGTGGAAAAAGCAGAGCCTTGAATTTGTGTTGCTTTTATCTGGTTTTTGGTGCAGGGATGCAGGTGGTAATGGTGGTGTGCAGATGTGTCTAATTACAATGACTCCGGCCCAAGGTCGGATGATCCGCCCGAGAGTGGATAATCTGCCCCTACTGCGATGATCTGCCCTGAGCGTTGATGACCCCTCCTCAGTGCAGATGTAAAGTTACCTTTGTGAATACTAACAAGTTGTAAACTTAGACTTTTGGTCTAAACTAAAATTGGGCCAAAAATTGGCAGTAACATTTGTTCTGCTATTATGTAATATATAAGTCTCCCAATAAAAATGGGATCTCATTTGTGTGGGTAGGCCTAGTACGTCAGGAAATGGCCAAAAACGCATTTTAAATGGAAAACTACCCTTTTTTGCAAAGTGGGTAGCTGCGGTTTATGGGCACAAGCTCAGCTGGCATGTAGGAAAACTAGCAAACCTGTACTTTTTCAAAACTAGGCACCTTGTGGGATATAGAATGGGGTGGCATGTGTGGCTCTCACTTTGACTAAAAACACATTTTCCTCACATTTCTGTAATGGAAAGTTCTGAATCTGCACAGTTCTTTCCACCCAGCAGTCTCCTAAGTCTCCCAGTAAAAAGAGTACCTCGCTTGTGAGGGTAGTCCTAGAGCCCACTACAGGAAACGGCCCAAAACGCAACATGGATACATCAAACTTTTCTATGCAAAACTGACCTGTTTTTTGCAAAATGGGTAGCTGTGGTTTTTGGGCCTTAGCACATCTAGGAGCCAGGGAAACCTAGCAAACCTGTGCATTTTTAAAAACCTCAACAACTAGTGCAATCCAGGATGGGGTGATTTACATGGATCTCACCACGTTGATTTAGCCAGAATCCCTTGCAAATCTCAAACTGTGACTAAAAAAACACATTTTCCTCACATTTCTGTGATGGAAGGTTCTGGAATCTGCACAGAGCCACACACTTCCTTCCACCCAGCATTCTACTACATCTTCCCATAAAAATGGTACCTCACTTGTGTGGGTAGGCCTATTCTCTGCAACAGGAAACGTCCCAAAAAACAACGTGGATAAATCAGATTTTTCTAGGCAAAGCTGACCCTTTTTTTGCAATGTAGGTAGCTGTGTTTTTTTTAGCCCTAGCTCAGCTGGCACCTAGGGAAACCTAGCAAACCTGTGCATTTGTAAAACCTATACACCTAGGGAATCCAGCAGGGGGTGACTTGCATGGCCCACACCAGGTTGTGGTTCCCAGAATCCCCTGCAATCCTTGGGTAAAAAAACACATTTTCCTCACATTTCTGTGATGGAAAGTTCTGGATTCTGCACAGAGCCACATATTTCCTTCCACCTAGAATTGTCTGAAGTATTCTGATAAAAAATGGTACCTCACCTATGTGCTTGGGCCTAGTGCTGCAACGGGAAATGGCCCAAACGCAACATTGATATATCAACATTTTCCAAGTTGGTAGCTGTGGTTTTTGGGCCCTAGCTCAGCCGGGACATAGGGAAACCTAGAAAACGTATACATTTTTTAAAACTTCACTCCTAGGGGAATCTAGCATAGGGTGACTTGCATGGAACCCATGAGTTGTTTTTACCCATAATGACCTCCAAACCTCAAACTTTGCCTGAAATGACACATTTTCCCTACATTTCTGTGATGGAAACTTCCGGAATCTCCAGGAATCCACAAAATCCCTGCCACCCAGCATTACCCCACTTATTCCAATAAAAAAGCTGCACAAGGTGTGTGGCTTGGCCTAGGGCGACTGACAGACACTTATCACATATCAAACCAAGAGCAATAGGAGCCCTCGCATGGGGACTCCTAATGACATTAGTTGGATATGTCACTGTTGCTTGCATTAGTGGTGCAGCAATTTGATCAGCAGAAGTGGGGCAATACTTGGTAGTAGGAATTTTGTGGATTCTTGCAGATTTCAGAAGTTTCCATCACAGAAATGTGAGGAAGATTGTTGATTTTTAGTCAACATTTGAGGTTTACAGGACTTTGTGGGTAGAAAAATGATGTGGGATAGATGCAAAGCACACCACCCTGGCTTCCCCCAGATGTGTAGGTTTCAGAACTGTCTGGGTCTGGTAGGTTTTTCCAGGTCGCAGCCTACGCAAGCCCAAAAAATGTAGCTGTTCACCAATGGAAGTGGGATGATACTGGGAGTTAGCCAAACTCTCCTGTCCCATTTGAAAAACAACACCCAAAAGGATCAAATATCCTCTTGCTTGCCACTGGGATGAGATGCTTTAGTCTGCAGGGGCAAAAAGAACAGATGATGGACGGAATGCTGAGCATTGCAAACATTCACCCCCAGTCACAGAGATTGGGGTTTAATCTATTGTTTTTTTTGCTCACCACGCCATCCCAGTTTGAACTCAGCCATATGCAAATCAGTCTCGACCCTGTTCCCTATGGGAACAGTCCAGCCCAAACTGCCATGCCAGTTCCTCATTGGACTGGAAATAAGCACTGGGGGACGTATTTCAGGGTATCTCCTCTCATCAACCAGGCTAGCTTCAATACAGTGCCACAGTGAGCATGGGACCCACATATGGGCATAACCTTCCCACTTATGGTGACAAAAGTAAACAGAACATATGATGGACAGAATGCTGAACAATGTAAACATTCACTCCCAGTCACAGAGATCTGGGTTTAATCCATCATTTTTTACTCACCACGCCACCCCAGTTTGGACCCAGCAATATGCAAATCAGTATAGACTCTGCTCCCAATGGGAACAGTGCAGCCCGAACTGCCAGGCCAGGTCCTCCCTGGACCCGAAACAAGCATCCTGGGACCTGTTGCGGGGTATCAACCTTCATTAGCCAGGCTAGCTTTAATCCAGTGGTGCAGTGAGTACAGTATCCTGCTTTCTGCCCCCGGGGGAGCAGATGGGGTTATGTCCCATATGCACCCCAGGGGAGCAGAAGGACGCTTTCCCTTTGGGTGGGTCATGGGGGCATGGCCAAGTCCATGATGGATGGCCCCCACTGATACAAATTTTAAAAAATGATCCCTGAGGACTAGTGGATTTCTGTCCCCAGGGGTGGCAGATGGTGTAATTGTCTCCATCTGCCCCCCCTCCCAGAGGGGTAGAAATACTGTTTCCTTTTTTGGGGGGGCATGGAGACGTAGGTATGCCCTTGCTGGGAAAACTTCACCCCTACAAATAAATAACAAAGCATTTCCTGGTACACTGCTGTCTAGTGGGTTTTGTCCTAAAAATATGGCTGACCTGCCCCGGGGGGATCGAAAATGGCCATAATTATAATCCCATAATGGGTAGCGACCCTTGTCTAGGGGGCCACTCCCTAGCATTTTATATAATAATCCATGGTCTCTAGTGGTTTTCTGCCCCTAGGGGGCAGATCGGCCTAAAATGCTCCACGGGCCATTCAATAGCGAAAATTATTATCCCATAATGGAGAGTGACCCTTGCCTACGGGGCCACTCCCCAACATATATTATTTCATCCCTGGTGTCTACTGGCTTTCTTCCCCCCTTCTCCTGTTAAAATAACCCCAATATGCCCCCCAGAGGGCAGAAAACAGCCAAAATTGATTTCTAAATATGGTAGGCGGCCCCTGTCTAAGAGGCAACTCTCTGCCACAAAAATAAATACCTGGTGTCCACTGGAATGGATCCCTGCTTCAGGATCACCCTCCCTAGACGATCCCCAAGAAGGGATCCACTTGGGAAAGATACCATTAGGAAGGGAAGATTCTCCCCTTTCTAACATGTGCTTCAGTGCTCAGGGTGCTGAGATAGCCCCACAAGTACTGAAGCAGTGAAAATGCAATGAGATGGTCACTTTCAATGTAATGATGTCAGTGCACTATGCATGCTGATCATGATTACATTGAAAATAAAATGCCTCAGTTGGCAGGGGAAGCTCTTCCACTGCTCCCAAAGCAAAAATATAAAAAAGGCAATTCCTCTGCTGTGAACAACACAGGGATTTCCTGTGCATGTGCAGAGGATGGAGCAGTCCTGTCCTCATCACACACCACTGTGGCTGAGGACAGAACCACAGTACATCCTTCATGCATTGCACCACTCATAAACAGATACATCCAGCACATGCATTTAGCATGCACACACGCTACAGTACTGCTTCACCCCTGTATTGTACCTTTCCCAGGCACACATACACCCAGCACACATACACTACTCATGTGCTGTGCAGCACTGTACACCAAACTGATCTAGGCCAAGGGTGAATTTTAGCTCACAGCAGTGGAGCATTAACTGAGTGAGCCTGTAGCCCTCACTCAAGTGACACAGGCTAAATAAGGCCTGCTAAATCCTATTGATCACTACACAGCATGCTGCCACTGCCACACGTCTGCTACCTAACTATAGGTGAAGGAAGTAGACTCTCACCACAAGGAGGGAAATGCTTTTGGCCTCTCTCCTGGTCCAACAAGACCACAATCCATGAAACAGGCATATGTCTTTGCACACGTGCATGATGCATGATCCACGTTTGCCTATGACAACAAAAAATCAGCATTAGGGATCTAGACATCAGTACAGTTGTGGAAGTCAGAGCAGGGTGCAAATCCATTACCCTGCTGCAGACTTTTCCGTCCCAACAAGGAGTATGTGTGAGGGTGTAAAGACATGACTTTTTTGTGAAATGTACCCTCAAATCCATGTATCACTTTTCAAAAATAAGATATCAGAACAACAGTGTACATAAAAACAATATATTTCTGTGAATGCAACCTATATAAGTTATGTTTCTATAGTAGCATTATAGTTAATATTTCACAATGTGTCAACTATAACACTGCTACTAAAACATATGTGACAACACCAGGGCTTGAAAATATGCAATACTTTTGGAAGAAAATGGCTATTTTAGCATGATAACCCCAATTTGTAGTAATGCTGCAGTTTTCTAATCTGTGCAGTGGGACTCTGCTAACCAGACCCCAATGCATGTGCTCTGGCCTTTAAAACATGGTGAATATTGCTAACTGGTGTATTTACCTTACCTATAAGTCCCTAGTATATGGTACAAAGTGTACCCAGGTAAATGACACTATTGGACAGGGCTGTAGCAATGTTAAACTTGCGCTTTTGGAATGGCAATATGCACAATTTTTGCCTTTACCCTCCTGTGTTCTGAATCATTTCTTGTTGGTATTTAGGGCTCTGCACACTTTATCACTACTAACAAGTCCTAATGTGCTTGTGCTCTCTCACACCCAATTGGCACATTTAATTTACTGGTAAGTCCCTAATAAAGTAGTACTATATGTACTGATACCCTGTGAATTAAATGCTACTAGTGAACCTGCCACTAATTGTGCCACCCTCTTAGGTAGCTGTTTTAAACATGTCTCAGGTCTGCCATTGCAGCCTGTGTGTGCAATTTTAAACTGCCTTTTCTACCTGGCAAAATAAACCTTTTGTCAGGCCTAATCCTCCCATTTAAATACAAAGAAGTCACCTCTAGCATAGGCCTTACACATCCCATTGGGCAGGGTGCAGTGTATTTAAAAAGTTGGATATGCCTTTTTAAGTTTTACATATCCTGATAGTGAAAAACTCCTAAATGTATTTTTCACTACTGTGAGGCCTACCTCTCTCTCCCACAGGATAACATTGGGTTACCTTATTATATTTAATAGGTAATAACTTTTATTTGGGAGCAGGTTGGTATGTCAAGTCTGGTCTCTAACGAATTGTAATTTAAACCCCTCTTTAATGGCAAAATTGGAGTTTAAGTCACAATTCTGAAAATGCCACTTTTAGAAAGTTGGCATTTTCTTGTTCTAACCATGTAGTACCTACAATCTGTATCCTGGGTCAATGCCTAGGTGTGGATGCCAGTCGGTCTTTATGTATTGCTCCCAAACGGTGAGACAAAGGGGGAATAGGTGTTGGCAAGATGAGCCATCTCTGACTTGACAGGGGGTGTAGCCGTCACCTACCACACTTCCCCATTCCAAAAACTGTGCCTCAGCACACTCACAAAGGGTTTCACACTAGTCTTTTGTGTCTCCAGATAAGCAGGGGTCAGAGCAGGAGGAAGCAAAATGCCATGGAAGATGGTTTACTTGCAGGAAGGGACACCCTCCTGCACATAATCATCCAAAATGACGCTTTGGTACTTCTATTTTGCAGCACACAAGAAGTACCAAATCCCCATACATGTTTTATGTGCAGGAAGGGACACCTACCTGCACATAAACAATCTATCCCCTCAACGCAGACGCCCTTGCCCTATAGTACAAGGATGCCTGCTTTGGCGCTAGACAGCTTAATTCAGCTCCAGGGCAGGGGGTGCACCGTATTCCTCTAAATATGGCGCACCTCTGGGTTTCTAAAGTGGCACAGTGCAGCGCTTCTATTTTTGGAGCAGCACCGTGCTGCACCAATTTTACATAAATCTGGGCCTTAGTCCTGTATTTGGCCCACATTCCAACATGTTCAGTCTGAACTTGTCACTTGGAACTGGTGTACCACAAATAAATAACTGTGGTAGGAGCTTTTTGCTTCTTAGTGCTTGAGTTTCACAAAACCTTTAAAATTGCATATCTCTGGTACTACTGTTTGGATTTTGTTGTCAAATAATTGAATAACGTTTACTCTATTTTGTACTGCATAAATACTTCCCACATTGCCTCTAAGTTAGGCCTGACTGCTTTGTGCCAAGCTGCGAGAGGTTTGAGCACAGGTTATTTTAAAATTTGTTTGTATTTCCCCCTGACAAGAATTGTGGTTGCTGCTTGGAGAGGGTTTCCTGCTTTATAAACTTAATTTCATAGTTTCACCCTCATCAGACCTGCCACCAGTAGCATGGTTGTGCAAACTATAAATTTAGCCTGTCAAAATACCCCCATTTGATAGGCCTAAATCCTCCTTATAAATAGTAATAATGTGTCATCCTTAAGTTACCCTTAAGTTCCCATAAGGAAGGGTGCATAACATTTAAAAGTAGGACATGTAAAGCACCCTTACAGTGAAAAGCCCTAAAAAGCTATTTTCACTGTAGCAGGATTAGTTGTTCCATAGGAAAGCATTGGGAATTAACAGAAAAAAATAATAATGTTATGTCTGTCTAGGAACCAGATAAAAAAGAATTCTTAAACTTTTTAAAATAGTTATTACAAGTCCAACTCATTGGCAGAGTCAGATATTTGTTGAATACTTTACAAAAGAATATTTTAGAAACTCATCTTTTGCCTGTGTGAAGCCTCTAGAAGCCTATTTCCATGAACTTCCGAATGTCAACTGGGAGCTAAAGAGCTCCTTGATGTGTGAACTTGCAACCATAGCTGAGACAAAGGGCTGCAGTGTTTAGGGGGTGCCCTGTTCCTCTGACAGAATGACAATCTGGCCTGCGCCCAAGTATTTAATTATCTTCACAGGGGAATATCCTGTCACAGGTAGAAAAAGTTAAGACCTCAGACTGCCCATTAATGGTCATCCTAGCCAGCCAGGCACTGACTCCAGCGGGAGACGACTTGCTCCCTGAGACAGTTTTGAGCTTGTTTCTGGGCCCAGACTTAGGGAGGAGGGGACAGGAGCTTGGCATAGAGTAAGAAAGGTTGTGCTATCTTGGTTTTAGGTAGAGAGTGACACTGTAGAATTGTTTAGAGTAGGGCACATCAGAATTGCTGCAAATGAGGGTAGGGTTATCCCAAGGAAGTTTTTCCCTATTGGGCCAGGAGTTACCCCATATCCAAAGGCTGCTGTCAAACATAAATGTGGCATCCGTGAGCACCATCTTCAGAACACTATTAGACCTGTGAAGGACAAAATAATTCCTCCACCTGCTGTTGTGACCTGTGAGAAAAACCTTAAGGACTGTATTTACTCCCACTTGTGCTGAAGAGTAAAAAGCAGACACCAAGGGTTAGGTGGCTGAACTCCTATTAAGCTACAGGGACTCAAGGGCTGCAAGAGCCTAGCTGACCAATTCCAACTGGGCATATCCTGAACCCTGCTGATTGTTTCTTCTGGATTGAGTCCTGACCTTCAAGTGCTGTTCCTAACACCCTGGAACCCTTGGCTGGTGTCATAGTGTACTCTTCCTGTCTGACCCTAAAACCTAAGGCTTCTAAACGTTTTCAAGACTTTTTGCCTGAAGAACTGACAGAAGACCAAGATCAAACTGCCACAGTAATCCTCTGAGGGTGCATCGTAGGTGGACCTGACTGATGCGTAGCTCCAGCTATGTTCTTCTCCATAGTAGCAAATATGATTCAGTGCGCCCCATACCATCCGGCATCCGTCAACATCAAACACTCTTTGGCGATAGCCTGTGACCTTGGTCCATTGAAGAAATCCAACTTCTAGAAAGGAGTCTAGGGGCCTGAAAATGATCTTGGTGGGGGGAATACTCTGTCACAAATGTGACCATTATCCCACCCGCTGTATTACAAGTTCTATTCTATCCTATGAAACTTGTAATAGGGGAGACAGACTATCACATCCTCAAAGATCGTAATCAGGCTATAAGTCTGAAAGATGAAATATTCTCTGGGCAAGATGGCAAGCAGCATCTGATCAACATAGATGGATTCCTGGGTGGGAACTCTGGACGTTTCCTGCTCTGAGCTTTTCCCGCCTTTGTTGGTGGCTTCACAAGACTTTGTAATTTGGCAACCGGTTGTTGAGAAGCTAGTCTCTGGATCCAGCCTGCGTCCTTGCTCTGCAGAGGATTCTACCTTCTCAGAAAAAGTCCAAGTCTAATGACATCTCTTTAACAGGGATCAACCTGGTTCTTGTATTCCACCCAGTCTCCATTGGGGTCAGCCTTTAAACTTACCTTTGTCCCCATCAAGCATGACCGGTTGCTTACAGTTGCCAGTTTGCACTTTTTGGGGCTATTTTTATTTAAAACGTAATTCATATCTCCGGGTCCCCTTATTCGATTCTTGTCATTTTTATGTCACTTTGTTCATTAACATAAACTCTCAACCATTTTAACTGTTTTGGTATTTCTAAATGATTTACACACTTTCTTAAGTTAATCCTGTCTGCCTTGTGCTATAGCTACCAGTGGCTGAGCTCAGGTCTAAATTACTGAAACCTTTATTGGACCTAACAATGGTAGGGCCATTATTACTTGTAGTGGGCTACCATCTATTCCAACTAATAATCCACTCCCTCTTGGTTTTTTACCAAAACATTCCAATTTTACCAAGTGCTATGTCCCTAAACTCCCAGTTACTCATGTATGTTTTATTGATGATGTCACATTCAGCAAAGCTACTGACATCATTTAAGCCATCAATGGCTATTCATCAGCTCTTGCAACATGTTTCATATAGAAGAGTAAGGGATTCACTAGACACAAATTGCACTGTCTTTGAAAAATGAACTCACTGAAACTCATGTTTTATGTGACCTTTGCTTAAGTTGCTTATATTTTGTATTACATAACAGTTGGCCGGGGCACTAGGGTATACATACTGATTATTGAAGAGCGTCTGATTTGAGTCTGTTTCCCTAACTACTGTGCACACTCATTCCCTCCTCCCCATCTTCACCGTGTTTGAGAAGTGCGCAAAATATGTATTCACAGTCAAGCTGTTCTTAAACAGTGTGCTTTTAAACCACTTCATTTCTAAAGGCACATTTTACAAATGGTGAAAGCAACTCTGTGATACCGCAGAATATTTTATAATCAACATAATGATTGCCAGTCCTTACAAAATTCAGAAAAGTACATTGAAAACATGTGAAAGGCTAATTAGTAAGAGCAAAGCTGGAAAATGTCCCATCGTGATAGACGTTTTTCATCATTAAATATATCCAGAAAGTTATATGTAAATCTCGTGATAGATACGCATTAGTACATTTTATTTTTAGGTTAAAGTATGCCTCGTAATGCTCACGTAAAGTTAATTCCATTCATCTCTATTTCTTTTGCTTCTTTTAAAAACATCTTATTTGATAAACTTAATTTCATGGTACAATTTCAAGCTTCTGTGATGTTTATTTTTTCTTTTATATCATGTTTACTTCATCAGAAAGAAAAATTGGACAGCAGGGAACATTATGTTTGTGTCTACAGATGGCAATCCCACGCACAACAGACACTCAGCCATCAGAGCAGAATGCTATTTGCACCAGTTTAGAAAACAAGCTGCTTCAGCGGTCCAGAGAAAAGGAGCCTGCCAACACTAAAGTCAGTACCATCGTTTCAGATGACACACTGCACCAAATTCATCAACCCACTGCAGAACACTTTCTGATTGGCAATTGAAACTTATCCAACAGGTGATCTAAATGTCGGTGACCATAAATCACTTGCCACAGATAAAATTGTTTCTACTTTTAAATATCTATTTAAAGTTAAGTTGGCTTCTCATAGTTCGGAGAAAGTTTTTTCAGCATATAAAAAACTGTTTTGAAACAAACACATAGACCCGAAGGCACTGTCCCATACTCTACATTACCCAAATCACCAGATCTTGCACATTTTCTCTCATGGAAATGATGCTTAGTATTAGTGAAGCTAAAATGAGTGTACATTTTCTCTAGGTTTCTAAATATCTTTGTCATCTGCTTCAGAAAATAGTCTGCAAACTGAGTAAAACATGCTTCCAGCAGAAGCAGCAGTTTGTCAATTTATTTCCCAGTGTTCTACCGCAGCTTCCCTCAATGTTTTAATGAGCAACTAGAGCGCTAACATTCTATAATCATGACAAACGTGAGGCAAACCTGATTGCCATGTTTCTGGAACTGGCGAGGGAACTTATAAAGGAGACTGCAGTAAATGAAAATCATTAGGGTACCATTTTGCCATGGAAAATGATTTTCAGTGCTCCAGAAAGCTAAAATGAGACAATGCTTTTGATAAATTTTCATATATATCTTCCTTGTCCAAAACATCTGTCTTGCAGAGTGAAATATGCACTTTCAAATGCAGCAAAAGTCAGTGGATTCCCCAGTGTTATACTTTATCTTTACCACAGAGTTCTAGTAAAAACTCTAAAATGTTAGCATTCAACAATCAAAATAAATGATAGGTACCCCAGAACAACATGTTATCGAAAAGAAACTGTTGACTTTTCTATGGAGAAGGTTTGAGAGAGCGTAGCATATATAATCAATGTTAACATGAAATGTTATTGAACTAATGTATAATAATGCCGCATAGAAAATGTATTAATGTATTTTGCAAAAACGCGTGCTTGAAATGTGCCCACGGGGAGTGGCCGCCAATATATACGGGGACTAATAAAAATGACTAATAATGATGAAGTGTTATATTAAGATATAGTTTTACACTAATTATTAAAGGTTATATGCTAAACGTTTGCTAATAAATCATTAGTCCTTAGTTAGCATGAGTCGAGGCCTAGCTGCCTGGCTCTCATATTAAACTGTGTTTTTCTAACGTGCAGTGTGCTGACTTGCTAAAGGACATGAACTCTTGTTTTTCCAAAACTAGAAGCTGAAGGTAACTGTAGTAGATCCGTTCTCATGAAATTCGACTTGCTTGAAGAAACATTTTAGCTGAATGCAACAGTGTAGACTACTCGCAGGTACAAGGTCGCCTGAACCGGTACAGACAATGGAGCCACTGACTAAAGATGTGCAAAGGACCACAAGAGGATGAAATCATACCGGACATTCTACTCCCCTGAAGACGTCAATTATAAGGACCAATAAACTACGTGAGAACTGTTATGGGATGACACATTTGATGAGATAATTGAAACTCTATTGGATGGAGATAGTGGGGTGCAACCCTTCAGCCAATTAGATTTTAGGGGACTGTACAACGAAAAAGGGATAAAACCTCTTGACACAAGGAAATGAGTTAGTTAGGGAGATGCTGATGCTATTTGCTATGATCCAGACACTTTGTCATTTTACATAGAGACTTTGCTGTTTGGTTCATAAAGCCAACCTTGCCCTTATATTGCCCGTTTATACTTCACCTCCTTATGAGGGAAGTACCATTTTGCTCTTCCTGTCCAAGCTGAGTTCCTGACCGATGGCGAATCAACTGATGTCCTGAGGACGAAGACTGTGGGCTGACCCAATACGGATGGTAATTATATGACAATGATATTGTGATTGTCTGTTTGCTTTTCATTTCTAGGTACCAACTGCTACTTTTGACAGAAACCATAGTCAGAGGTTTTTCTAAATTGATGTTACTAAATTATTTTGCATGAAGTCCAACATGCTAATGCTAAATCGTGGTTAGTTAAGGGGTTCACTAAATAGACGCAAATAGACAAATGATTGAATGTATGCTTTGTTGAAGAATGCGCTAACGTTACTTTGCTGAGAGTGATCTATGTTGACGCCGTGTTATGTTCTAATATTCGTGATCCTTGCTTTGATTAAATCTTATCAGGGTTGCCATATCGTGACTACGCTAATGTGCTTCTTGGTTTTGAGATTAATAAACTTGCTAGTAGAATTGTAATCAATAGGGAATAAATATCACAAAACATACTAAACTGGTGTGGTTATTCATGGCTGAAAGGTCATGGTGATGTCCTGAGTCTTATTAAATGTCTTTGAATAAAGTGAATTGCCTTGTAATAATAAATATTGATGACGTTATTGACATATTGAATGACATGTTGATTAGCTATCTCGTCCTAAGGTGTCTTCAATAAGGGTCGAAAGATTCATTGGCCTAAAACGGGTCCCAGAGTGTATAATTTAGTCATAAAGGGACGCGTTAACAGTTCCAATTCAATGAGCATACAAGGATTAATGCAGGGCTAATGTAGCTAGAACAAAATCAGACTACAGATTAAGAAGTGTAAAAGAGAAAAGAAAATGACTGCAGGCCTTTTCCATCCAGGCGCACAGGACCTAAAATCAACATCTCAGTATATATTATGACCACCCCAACGCTACTCCAATTGAGGAAAAAGTTGAAGACACACTTTTTTAAAGAAACTACATCACAATACAGTAACATTGTGCTTCTGCTGTCTGAATCCACATGACTGTTGTTTCCTTCATAAGCTGTATACTTGCCTTTCAAGAAGTACAGTGCTCCGCTCTGGTTAGGTTTATGCTATGTAAGCATATACATACAGGGAAGTGTTTGTAGACAGATCTAATTTTTAAAATGAATAGATTGTCTTCTGTTAGGAAGTAACTAGTGAGACACTTTGCTGATTTAATGTGCACATGATTGGTTTGTGAATTCAATATTTGGAAATGATCAAATACTTTTAAACATATACATTTATTGCATATAGAAAATATCTCTGTCTCACCAAATAGATTAAAAGAGGTAAATAATTGAAACATTTATAAATTTAAGTAGCATTTTGAATCAGACAGGGAAATAAGGCAATCAGTTAAAAGACTGTGAAAACTGCCATCGACAATATATTTTCACACACTAGGAACACTTTAAATATATCATAAAAACAAACGTATGCAAATTAATACTTTTGGGAAGTTATTTAATGCAGGAATTTGTAGCCGGAAATATTTTTTGTGTGCAGTCAGTGTAAAGCTTGCAAACACAGTCATAGTACAACTGGGTTTATGGATCCATATTGCAAATGAAAGTACCACACACAATATTATTTGTCATCAGGAATACACAGTTTACTGTATAACATGTCCATGCTGTAAGTTGTATATAGAAAGCATGGCCTTTCCTGTAAGAAAGAGGATCTTACAGCATACGAGTGGAATAAATCATGCTGATGCCAACTATAGTACAGAGAAACATTTCAAATAAAGCAGTATTAGTGACTGGACAAAGATGCAGTAATTTGGAATTGACCATGTGCCAAACCATATTGGAGGGGTAAAAGAACTCTGAAATTGAGAACCCTTGAACCCTGTGTGATTATTTATGTTGACAGTATGGTGCCTTAGGGTTCAAACTGTGATGAGGAATCAGCAATTTATATATAAGAAAAAACTGTGGACCCTTAATTGATATTTCCACTCATTTTAGGCACTTAATTTATTATGTTTCTCTTTATAGGGGGAATGGTGATATAGGATGGAATTTGAAGACTGATGTTTCAGTCTGGAGAATTTAGTGAAGGCAGATATGGCAAGCACTAGTAATAATTCTGAGAATAATTACCTGTTATCAGTATTACCATTTATATCCATAATACTGTACATAATTATTTTGATGACGACTGTAGTCTTAAAATGCTTATATTTGTAATAAAATACCTGTTGAATGTATATGGGGTGACAAGACAATTAATAAATCATTTGTTGAATTCATATCAACTACTGTTACCATGACTATTTAAAGTCTTAATTTGTGTCCACTGTAGTCTTTTTTCAATGTCCATAAATGAAGTGGAACACAAGAGGAAAACCTAATTAATGAAGTGATCTTTACCTTTGAAATGAACATTTGGTGGTTGTTGTTTTGCTTCAAAATGATTTGTGAATAGTGAAGCACTCCAAAAGTGATTATATTATTACCCTGCGTTGCATTATTTTCTCAGGGTGGTGACAAGAAGGATGACAAAGTCCCATTTCTATCTTTATGGTGGCAAAGGGATAATGTAAATAGGAAATGCTGGAAATGCTTAGCATGATCAGGTGATCAAGAACCTACCAGGCCGAAACATGTTGTGTCCTTCTGTAGATCACTTCAGAATAAATTGAAATTTCCAGCAACTTTATAAACCAACACACTGAAAGTAAAGCTTTTGGGAACTCATTTAATTTGTGAACCTGTAGTGAGAGAGATGAGAACCATTTACATGTACATATTCAGTTTCAGCATTGGAAAATCACTGATTCTAATTAAGTATCATTCGGGAACATGTCTCCTAGAAATGCCACATTTCCTGACCTAGGTTCTTTATTAGAATTATTCTTTCTTAGAACTATTTGAACCCGTGTGACACCAGCAACAGCAACTATTCTTTTAAATGTCCATGTGGACTACTAGATGTAGGAATGACAGAAGAAAAAATTCAAACTCATCTCACAGAAATTAAACGTAATCTCCATAACATAAAATATCAAATCAAGTGTCACACACTTATCAGCAAACAAACATTACATAAGTCAACTCAAACGTCATGTTCTTGAGGTAACTCAACTAAAATCTGGCACGGATGTCTGAATAACCCTATTACAAAGGGAAATCAAGTCGATAGGAAATTTGGAAAGAGTGCATCCAAAGGGACCTGACGACAACATTGAACTGTATTTCTTTTTTTTTTATAATAACCAGTAATGTATGATTATTTTCAGGAGCCCTTGGTGTTTTAATAATGTAAGCATATTGTGTTCCCATCACTCAGGTAATTTTTCACATACATTAGTTCACCTGCTATCTCTATCTGTAAACCATATTTGAATTAGATTAGTATTCAGCTTCTGCATTTTGTTTAAAGTTATTGTCTTCCTAAAACATACCATTTATTATCTGGGATAAGATACTTCAAAACTCCCACCAATACTTCCACTGTTTCCCTTATTGACTTCATTCATGTGAGGAAAATGGTTTATTATATGGTGTGGTTGTACGGCTTCACATCATAATAAAGGCACACATTTATATTGGGTTAATTCAAATTTGTTTATAAAAGCATAGCTCAGTCCTGGATAGCTGAGACTCAGAGCAGTCAGTATTTATGGAAGGAACAAGTGTAAAGCATTAAAAAGTATAGAAACAGTTGAATAATAGGAAAAGACAATGCAATAGAACTCCAACATTAATTTATGAAATTAGGTTGCAGTTTTATCTTTAAATAGACACCCCAGCAATAAACCTCCACTGGGTGGTTCTAAAGATATGCTTTTCAAAAAAGGAACAATAAATCACAGCTTTTCACTGTGCAATAATCATTGTAATCTATTGTGACTTGTGGTTCAGGATTACCCACAACAATTAGCTTGAAAATGGCTGTAGGGGCTCCCTTGTGGAGATCAAATCCAACAGGAAGTCAGTCACAGGTTCTAAAGATGTCCGGTTGAACATTTTCCTTGCAGTTAAAGCAGGCTGCGGTACAGTTCCAAGTTCTATGGGCAAACTGCCTCAGATGTCAATAGAATGGCCCTGATGCAAGGGATTGAGGACAACAGTTTGTGTGCTACCAGAAACTTTGATTAATAAAGTGCCCATTTTCTAATGTCTCCATTCATGCAAAAGTTACATTAAATTTGACTTGAGCAACAAGTCATGTTTAATGCAATTACCCTTTTGATACTTCTAAGTATCATATTTAGTAGTTTGTAACTCTTTACTCGCCAATGGGCCTACTAGCCTCTCAAACAGTAAAAACAAAAATGATGGGTTCTTCTAGTCAGGACATGTAAAGTCAATAACCCATATATTCATATTTTTAATATTATAATACACCCTACCTTTAGAGCTCAGTGGGTCTGCTTTAAGGGTGACTTGCAAATATGAAAATGGCAGGTCTGGGTTTTGCCTTTCATTTAAATGGCAAACTTGAGTTTGCAGTTTAGAACTGCCCTGTCAGCAGGCAATGTTTTGCTTTGTCGCACTTGTGGCAGCACAACAATTGTTGTATTCCATAAGGGACGCTTACCCCAGTACCATATCCTAGGAACTTGTAAGTAAGTTAACTTATGCCAATTGTGGCTGAGCTAATTACACATATACCTTTTTAAGTGTCAGAGCACTGGCACTGAAGCCTATTTGTCAGGACTCAGTGCACTCTGAGAGTTGATGAATCAAGAGCATCAGTCCAAATACTGGTGGTGATCATAAAAAAATAGGCAGTATTAATGCTCTTAGTCCCTCTGAAAACATACTTTAATTTTCATCAAGTTTCTCCTCCTACTAGCCATATCTCACTGGTTCTATTGCCCATTCGAAGATGTAGGACAATTCTTGTCTCCATCTTTTGATGCTCATCATGTTTCCCACTACTGTGCACTCACAGACATAGAAATAGGATCACTTCACAGTCTCTTCACTTGTGTCAAACCACAGCCGAACAATGCAGTTGTGAACACTTTGTGGTCCTCCAGACAGGATCCTGGACGTGCTAGTCGTGTGATTTCATTGCCTCCATTCTCTTTATTATTTTGCTCTTTCTTCAGTTCCTAGAGATTGCGTAATCAAGATTCAATATATTAATATATATACAATATATTCCTTACTAAATGCAAATGTTTGTGTTCTTGACAGAGACATTATCAACTTTGCACTGTTGATATCCTTTAGGTACAATAATAACAAAACGAAGAAATAGTGACGTTTGTGAATGGATTAACTCGTTCATATATGAAGATTACTTAGTGCAGATTTTGCTGACACTGGTGATGCACAGGGGACTGTATCGAACCCAGGGTTAGCTTACTGATCTGCATTTCAAGCCTAGATTTAGAGACATTCATTTAGACTTATTCTATCTGCCAGATTTTGAAACTCTACTTTTGAACACCCATGAAGAACTCCTCAATACCAGTGTTCAGCGCAAGGCCTTCACTTTGACCATTTAAACGTCACAGTGGACTTAGACTCAATGAGTCGTAATATCATCCTCCCCTTTCTTCAAAAGAAGTGACATAGCTGTTTCCATCAGCTGAAATAGATTGACTTCACCTGAGTCATCCATTGTATCCTGAGGACATCTTCGAGGCATTGCTATAATGCAAAATGATGCCCCCTCCCCCACAGAATATTGAGAGATTCCCCTGAATCTCCCAAATCTCACAGATATTCATTGCCCTTGGGTGAAATGGGGACTCCAAAGGGTTGGACGGCCTCTGAAAGGGTTATTGCGCCCCTGCGCCACAGGCACTGCAGAGGCCAGCATTGCGCCCTGCTTTAAGGATCGGCATGGATACTAAGGTCGAGGCATATAAATGAATTACTTAATAAAGTGCAGTGTTGCCTTTCTCATTTATCTCCAGCACTGGATGCATGAAAACCAGCTGTGCTTAAACACCTCAAAGCTAGAGGTCTTACTTCTCGAGGCCACTGAGCCCACCTCATTACATTTTGATGGAGCCCCTTCAACCCGCCACAGCCTTCCCCCCTTTTTTTCATCACAAATCGTGACGAACTTGGGAGTTGTCTTCGATGAGGTCGTGTCCTTTCGAAAAATTGTAAACAACAGGTAAACAAAATAGTACAGCTAATTGACTTTGATGACAACCAACAAAACGGAATTGATATTCTATAAAGAGGTGACAACATTTGGATTGAGCAAAAAAATTGCAAAGTTTGTTTGATATGATTACAACACAAAGTTCACAAAGTTGTCTGCAAGTGGATTTTCATATAAAAAACAGGACTTTGGCACTGCTTTTAAATTGTTTTATGGAAAATAACTATTGCTATAGCCATCTAATCCAAAGCGACGTAGAAAACAGTTTTAAATTGAACTCTTGAAAATCGTGCACATCATTTTCAGGACCGGCTGGCAAATGAAATACTTCCAGTTTGCAGGGAAACATTATAAAACTCTGCAAACTACAAGTTAGTCAATAACCGGGAATCCACCCGAGACTTCTCTCGCATAATAAATACTTTGCACATCTCTACATAATATCAACGTCACCCCTCTCCCCCCACAAAAATCCAAAATGCTGTTCTTTTTGAAACCTTGAAAATGTTGAATGCAAATCGTGAGGTCCTTATCAGCTCCTGTACTCTTTAGGAGATCAGGTTGACTTCAGTCTTACTTGCACCTCAGCTCCACGTCCGTACATCCTGACATGAAATGTGCTGCCTCCGGGCTATTCATTATTTCTAACAATGTCAGTCGCCCCCTCCCCGCGAGGTTGTTCTTTCCCAGCCTCTGCCTTGAAGTCCTGCAGCTGTGCAGGTGCTTTGTTTTAAGCATCTTGCAGCAGCTCATATCCAGCCCATAAACTATGTCCATGCTGCAGAGGGTATTCATCTGTTGCGCGAGATCGTAACTCAGTTACTTAAAGTGCAACATCTGGAGCGAACTTCCCTGATGTGAAGTCATTTGCCTTTCATTTACCCTTTCAAAAACATTTTTTTCTGTCAACCGAAAATTGTGTGGCGAGATTTCCGCATGCAAGCATTTCGAGTCTTCAACTTTTGCATAGCGCATGTGTTAGTAATATTTATTATCGATATTGATGCAGTTTACTTACAAAAACACAATTAATATCAAGTTATTCTTGTGACTTAAAAAACTGAAAACCACTGAAACTTGCAAGTTATTATTTGTGAGCTGTGAAAAGCACTCCCTAAACGCAACTTGTACATTTCAGTGTTATTTTGGTTTTAATTCACAGTCATAACCCCGATTTAACAGTTTTAAGGGAATTGTATTTAAACTGGTTAGATATTATCAACATAATAATAACAATACCAACGTGTGATATTGACTGTGAAAACGTGCTAAACTGCTAGTTAATGGCACTCTGGGGCGGCATCTGGACTGCCCCTCTCTCAGTAATCCAATGTAATCGCCAACGTGTTTCTAGTCAAAAAACATTTTATGATACGACCCCTGGTGTCCTAAAAACGCAAGCAATCAAGGCATATAAGATAAAAGTATCGACAATTGGTTATGTGAGATGGTGTGCATGGGGAATACGGAGATGCCCCCTAAAAACACAAAATTAGTTTTAAAATCACTATCAAACAAACTCAGCGAAGAAAATGTCCTCGTGATGTAGCCCTCATTTGCAAGTTTATTGTTGTGGCTACTGTCATTGGCCAAGGATCTCGTAGTGCCGCTCTCCACACCATATATAGGCCCATTGCTGGTCTGTGATATTGCCCACCCTGTGTACCACAAAAACTCAGAGACGTCATTTTCTTTACTGCACAGCTTCACAAAACTGTTACAACACATAATTTGGCAAACTGAACATACTCGTTTGAGTCTGCTTTCAATAGCCTTTTAGTATGTAATTTAAATAAAGACAGTTTTGCACACCCCAATTTCGCTAAACCAATGTAATACACGCAAAGCTTTCTGCAAAACAGAACCCACACACAAGTTAAATATATTGTGAGCAGTTGTACAGCGCTAATTCTGTCACTGAATGGCCTCCTAGTGCTTCCGACAGCCTGCCGACTTCCCACATGATTTCTTTGTTGGCTCATGACAAGAACCTAATGACATGAATATCCAACGCACAAATAGAAGTAAGAAAAGGTTAACGTTTCTAACTTTAAAATCGCATATTTCGACCCACTAAGTAACTCTTAAAGTAAAGTAAATGGTTCCACGTATTTTTTTATTTTTTAGATAAATGGACAGCAATGCATTCAATTGAAATAGCTAGAAAAAGACTTAGGGGCATATTTACAACGCTCCTGAGGCACAATAACACTGCCTGAGTGTCCCTTTTTTGATGCTCCGGTGTGCGCAGTATGCCCGAACATATTTACAAGGCCACGTAAAGCCATCTTGGTGGCTTTTGTTGGCCTTGTAAATATGGCCCCTTTTCATGCATAACTGCGTGAAAGGTGTGTTTCATGGGTGTTCCCATGCAACACCCATGGAATCTGACAAATTCCCAGATTTACAAAGCTTCGTAAACCTGGGAATGCGTCAGATTCCTACATCACCTCATGGGTGGCATAAAAGTGGCGCAATGAGAAATAACATTATTTCTCCTTGTTTTTTGCTCCTTCTGTGTGTGGAATACAGCACACATAGAAGTAAGAAAACACCATTAATTAACGTTTAAGTGCAGGAAGGTGCCCCTTCCTGCACATAAACAATCACCCCTGGCATCCAAGGGTGTCTGTATTGGCGCTTGGGAGCCAATTGTGTGCCATTGCAGAGGAAAATACAGGGAAGCATCATATTTCTGCAAATATGACACACTCCTGCACTTTCCTAATGGTGCCTCTTCCTGCACAAAAACAATCATGCATGCAATGAAGGCACCCTTGCTTCGTGGTGCAAGGATGCCTGCCTTGGTGCTAGTCAGCAAATGATAGAAATGCATTGCATTTTGTAAGTGTGGTGCATTTCTGCCCTTTCCCTGTGGCATAGGGCAGCGCAGCAAGGTAACCTGTTGCGCTGCTCCACCTTTTAAGTATATATGTCCTAAGATATTTCCCCTCATTGTGCCTGTTGGACCTGGCCCTTTTTGTGGGTTCATCCCCAGACTTTTTGCCTCATTCCTCCTATTCTTTCTGACCTCTTGCTGTTAGCTCTAGAACTCCGAGGACTTTCCCACTGCTGATCAGTGCTAAAGTGCAGATGCTCTCCCTCCTACAGTTGGTATGATTAGCTTATACATAATTGGCACATTCAATTCAACTGCAAGTGCTGTGTACAGTGGTATCCCTATACCCAGAGCCTGTAAATTAAATGCTACTAGTGGGCCTGCAGCGCTGCTTGCGCCACCCACAGAAGTATCCTTTCAAACCTGTCGCAGGCCTGCTAGCGCAGAGCCTGCGTGCACAGTTTGCTGCCACAGGGACATGGCATCTACATTTACTTGCCAGGCCCAGAACTCCCCATGTAAGTCAACCCTAAGGAAGACCCTAGCTATCCCTATGGGCAGGGTGCTACGTGTGTAGAAGGCAGAACATGTGCCTGGTTGTGTGGAATGTCCTGGTAGTGCGAAACTACTTGGTTTCTCACTGGTGTGAGTGCTGCATTCCCATAGGATTGCATTGGAAATGCCCTGCCTTATTTGTAGGGGGTATTGTCTGATTTATGAGGGGTAGCGTAGGCATGTTTGGTATGGTTGAATAGTAGTGAGAAATGCTGCTTACTGGTGAAGGTGGATTTTGTATTATCATTACAGAAATGCCGCTTCTAGAAAGTGAGCATTTCTGTGTGCTTAAGACTCTGGTGTTTTGCAGCTTGACTCCAATCCACGTCTGGACAGAGTGACAGTTGGGCTTTGGGCATACTTTTCAGACAGCTTGTACACAGAGAGGGTGGAGGTGTCACAGAGGTGCATCTGCATTTTGAATGTTCTTCCTGGGCTGACAGAAGGGGAGGTGGGGCACACTTGCATCTGTAAAGGCTGTGCCCTGGCCTCACACAAAGGGCTTGTTTACCCCCCCAACTGATGTTTGGAGCCTGTGCTGAAGGAGAGAGGGGACACTCCTAGAACCAGTTGTAATTGGTTGGAATCTCCCTTGCCCCCCTTTGTTGAACCTTTGCAAAACTGAGTATAAGTACAAGGGATTTTCCCCCACAATTGGAGACACTCTGGACACTCAAACATACTTGAAACTGGACACAGAATGCTGCTGGAGGGACTCACAGGAACCACCTTGGACTGCTGCTGCTGTGCTGACCTGTGACCTGCTTGGTCACTTGGAGGAACTGCCACTGTCTGCATCCCCTTTGTGCTGGCTTGCTGCTGTTCCTTCCACCCTGTGCTCCACTGTTTGTGTCCCCCAGGGGCTGGGATTTGTGGCCCCTGACCCCCACCTGCTGCAGCGGGGGAGGTACACTTCCTTTTTATTGCCTATACCACGCTGTCCTTAGTGTCCCCCAGGGTATGAAGAAAAGCAACTTGGAGCGAGCTCGCTCCGAGTGGGTCCCCCGGGGCGACGCACGCTCTGAGGAGTGCCCCCGGGGCACCAACCTGCAGCAACTTGTGCCCTGAGACACTGCTAAGGACCGGGCAGATTTCAGCTGACTCATGCACCAGGTTGGCTCATCGGAGGCTCCCTGCCCATCCGGGACCTTCTGTGTTTTCAAAGCACAGGCAGGAAAGGAAGCCTCATAGGAGGCTCCCCGCACCACCGGGCCCTGTGCTTTTTACTAGAGGTCACGGGTGGGGAGGAAGCCTTATCGGAAGCCCCCCGCACCACTGGGCCCCTTGTTTTGTTGTTGTGCTTTCCCCGGGAGGGCCAGTCATGGACCCAGGGGGCCAGCAGAGATTGTAGATGCCCAGACCGGGCACAGGCCCCGGGAGGGCCCCCTAGAAGCAGAGGGGGTATGTGCCGCCCCCAAACATAAAAATGACCCCCATTTTAGCACAGAGGAGAGCAGGGGGGGCATTTTTCTTCATGACACTAGCGGTGCCTTCATCATTAAAAACAGGTACTGTGAATGGCCACATGAATCCTCTAGGAATGTGATGCTAACCTGTTTCTTATAATTTGCCATATGTTTGCTAATCTTCCTCCTATTGACATTCTATGCTAATATGTTTTCATGACTTTCCATATGTTTTCTAATGTTTCTGGTATGGGCATTTATGATACTTTTATTGGAAGCGCATATCTATAGTAAGGTTTTTCTGAACACTGCTTATGTTGCAGAATAATGAGTAACGTGTTATGTGTGACTACTGATGGTTTCTGCAGAGTAACAGTATAGTTTAACGTTCTTACAACTGCTTGTTGTGTTTGGTCTAAGAATGTTGTGTACAATACAGTTTATTTTTATATAGCTTGGTGTTGTGTTTCCTTTGTGGTGTGGATAGTGCATCACGTGTGTTGTGCAAACGCTTTACACATTGCCCCAGGGATAGGCCTGACTGTTCGTTCCAAGCTACCAAGGGAGTGAACAGGGGTTATTGTGGGTGTGAAAATTCCTCGTAGTGATTAGAGTTTGGTGGGTTCTGCCTGGTTTAGGTTCATACCTTAGCCAAGCAGAAACCCGATTTCTAACAGTGCCTCACCTGGGGAGGTGGATAATTTTGACGCATTCCCAGGTTTACAGAGCCTAGTAAATCTGGGAATGCATCAAAACCCATTGGTGTTGCGAGGGAAAACCCACCACAACGCACGTAGAATGCACCACTGACACAGTGTAAGCCAACACAGCAACTTGTACTGTGTTGCCTTACATCATGGGGCATATTTACTAGAAATTGGTGAGGGGCAGTGCTGCAAGCCTTGTTACTGTGCTGCCCTATACCAATTTGAAAGGCCAGCAATGCACCATACTTACAAAACACAGTGCATTCCTGTCCTTTCATCCTCTGCCAGTGCATAATTTGGTGCCTTGCGCCAATGCAGGCATCCCTGCACCGTGGAGCAAGAGTGTCTTTGTTATTGGCAGCATTAATTGTGGGCAGGAAGGCGCACCTTCCTGCGCAGAAACAATCAATGGAGGCTTTTTCCTTTTTCTATGTGTGCCGAAGAATACAGCACCCATAGAAAGAAGAAAAAATGAGGAGAAATAAAGATATTTCTCCTCGTATCGCCTCTCCTGGAAAGGTGTGCATGTGTGACTCATTCCAAGGTTTACAGAGCCTTGTAAATCTGGGAATCCATCAAAACCCATTGGTGTTGTGTGGGAAAACCAACCTCAACGCCCATGGAACGCTCTTCTGGCTCAGTGTAAGGCAATGCAGCGAATTGCGCTGCATTGCCTTACACCATATCTACAAGGCCATGAAAAGCCACGCAAAGTGGCTTTGTGTGGCCTTGTAGATATGGGGAAGCACTCTCAATTACCGGTGCATCACTTTTTGTGATGCACTGGTGGTGCAAGGGGCTTGTAAATATGCCCCCAAATATACAAGGCCATAAAAAGCCACACAAAGTGGCTTGGCCTGGTCTCGTAGATATGGGACTGCACTCTGCGCCACCAGTGCATCAGAAAAAGTGACTCACCAGTGGTGCAAGCGGTTTATAAATTTGACCCTTAATTTGGATCACTTTGTTTCTTTACGGTAGTTGCAATAGTTTCTCAATTCTACATGTGTGCATATTTTTCTTGTTGTAATCTTGATTCATTGATTTGGGGCCAGATGTGTGTAGCTCCGGTTTTGCAATTACCTAATAACAACATTTTGTGATTCACTATAAGGAAATTGCAAAAAGCTAGGTACAACAGTGAACTTTACACTGTTTGTGACTTCCATTGGGTCACAATTGATCTACCTTATTAATATTCATGAGGTAGGGTACAATTTGCAACCCATTGGTATTCGCTAAACATACCAAGATGGTGGTCTGCTGGGGATAGCAGACCACCATGTCTGCATTTGCTTTTAAATAAGGCAGCTTTTCTTTTTAAAAATGCAGCGCGTTTTCCTTAAAGGAAAGTTTTCTTTTCAGTTTTTGAGGGTAGGCTGTTGTCTGTGGGACCACTGTCTGTTCTTAAAAAACTATTTCACAACAATTCACAAAGGGGAATTCCCATTTGCAAATGGGTTACCACCAAGTTGAATTTGATGGTAAAAAAATGAGAGTTTGGCGACTGCATTTCGGTTGCAAAACATTCATACACACCACTGCGCGTCACTATTAGGAAGGGACGCACTTAACATGACCCTTCCTAATACAGAATCGCTAACCCATTTAGAAATTTGCAAAATAGGGTGTGGTACATAGGAAAGTGCTTTTTTCCCGGTTACAAACAACCCGATTCTGCAAATCAGCCCATTTGTGAGCTGGAAAAAGATTTGTACATCTGGTCCTTAGAATCTGTCTTGAAATGCATATTTATTTATCCATTTGAACCATGGCTGATGGCTCAAATAAAAGTAACATTTAGAACAACAACATTTATAACATAAAATATTATTTTTAATAGGTGATAATAAGATTCACTCCCTGGTTGTAGCAGAGATCAAGCACTGGTAAAGCAAATAGGTCTTACTTTTTTTAAAGAAGCGCTGCCAATTTAATTTGATCTAGCTTATAAGTGAAAATACAAGCCATATAAATCAGATTTGACAATGTTTGTCAAAGTGCAGATTCAGTATTACTAATTGCTATTTGTTTATTCTTACACAGACATGATGTACAGAAACAACACATACACTAAACCTCTCATCAAAGATGTAATTTGCATCAAAGATGTCAAGTTACAAATGAGACTCCCCTGATGCAAGCAGTGGTACCCTAGGCTGGGCCGCTTGAGTGAGACACAAATACTTTCTTTAGCAGAATGCAATACCTTAGGATCTTTGTAGAGGTCCCTCAATTCAGAAACCATTCTTTTTGGCAGTAGACTGCAGCACCTGAAGCCATTACTAGAAGTCTCTTACATCAGACATATGCCTTTGCTGTAGCAGGCTACAGTGCCCTAACCTGCTATAAGAAGTCACTGAGTCAGTAACAAATGCATGCTTCCCAGGCAGGAGTACATCAAGTTATTACTAGAAGCCTCTTGGGTCACAACAATACACACTTTCACAGTTTACAGTACCCTAAGTGATTATTAGAGATCCCTTTAGTCAGGCAAAGATAGCTGCTTTAACAGGCAACAGAACCGTAAGCTGTTACTAAAGGTCTCAGAAGCTTCCACTACTGCCTCTGCAATCTCAGGATACCACAATATTATGAACAGAGCTAATGCTCTTAAATGTCTACTTTTGTCAGAAGTGGAAAGAACAATAGGAAAAACTTGAGGAGAGGGGTTATTGGTGTATAGATCCAGGAAACAAATGTGAGGATCTTCAGAAAAGGGTTGTTCTGTTCATGGCACTGTTCCTGATTAAAGCATTAGACGCAATGGCTGAGATATATAATTGACAGTGTAGAAAGTGACAACAAATGTAATGGGGGAGAGAGGTGTGGTTGTGGATGTAAGAGTGCGCGAGCAATGGCACAGAGGTGGTGATTACCAACAGCATGAGCATCAGGAAGGACAACATGGATCTTACCTGAAGAGTCTGTGACATAGTTCTGTAGGGTCAATAAGGACCAGCCCCTTAAACCCTACCTTTTCTCTTGTGATTCCTAAGATACACCAAGGAAGCTATATGGGGACTATGGAGAATGGTCCAGTTTCTACGTTGCGTGGTTTTGCTACTCCAAGAATAGCCCCATTGAACATTAAAAACAAAAATACAAATATCATGATATTCCCCTCTAGGACTATTCTGACTCTCTTAGTTCTGTGCTATAATAATATCCTTTAAATACACTCCCTTTCAGATACCTGTGATAAACTGGCTGGTAACTTCTCAGAGTTCACGCTTAATCGTCTCTTAGTATAGTCAGAGTTAACTGAGCTTAACTTGGGGTGTGGTGGGATTCTCTTTTGGGGTGTCTAAGGTTTTTTTCTGCTGAAAAGGCAACATGGATTCCTAATTATGAGCACACTCAACAGCAGTGCATGCAACATCACATAACTCTTCTCATTACTGTTTCATAAGATGTGCTCTTTACCTTAGGGCCTTACTGTAACAAATGTTAACAGTAAGCCATGTGGTATTGTGAAAGCTCAATTAATTACTAATAAATTTGTATTGATTAATGGTTAAGAATTTACATGAAGTAGGCTAAACATAGAAAATAATGTGTGTCTTGGAGAATGTACCCACTTCACTGGCCACCATCTGCGTATGAAAATTAATAAAGATTTCACATTTATAGTTTAAATAATGTGCACATGTAGAGTAAAATATATTAGTAGATTATATAAATATATTAATGTTATGTATTTGCTTGAATAAATGTAGGCCTTGATTAATTATGTGGTTTGAGCCTAGTCGACAGAGCCCCATGTTAAGTTCCATGGCCTAATAAACGTACGTAAATGTCTTGTGGAAGCAAAGAATTAATATTGTTCATTGTTCACACTGTGCTGACCAAGCGATTTGTAAATGTCTTAAACTTTTCTCAGGAGAACTGCTTGTTGAAATGTCTTGAACTAGAAGTGGATACTTTTTGCTGTGTGAGAAAAAGAGGTTCCCATGAACTAACAATGGATGCACTGACTACAGCTAGGATTACAACTAAAAAGTTACCTGACCAAGCTGACAATGGGAAGAGGAGAAGAGGAGCCAATTATCAACATGTGAAAAACTGCCTAATTATATTTTACATTTAGAATTCAGAGACTATTGGTACTACTGTGAATATACGTTTTCCTGACCAATGACGGCGTGAGAGAATGCTTTATGGATTTTAGTATATCCAGACTACACATTCAGGAGAGAGGGTCAGTCACTTTGTATTTCAGTTCTGTTCTAGTCCATTTTTCTCTGTCCTTTGTCTAACAGTTAGGTTGTCCGATCCCATTCTCTACCCCCTAGTAGTCCTGTTTGTGGAGCTGAGCAGTTCCTGATGTCTTTCCTTCCTAACTTTAGCTTCATTAATTAGTCTGTTAATTGTAGATGCCGTTTACTTACTTTAACGTTCCCTAAGTTGGTTCAGTTAACTCAGAGCCGAACCGTGGCTGAGACAATCCTTTCCACTGTCCCATTGCTGATGCTGACCAGACAGATGTCCAATTGACGAAGAGAAATCTCAGCTTGCTGATCCATTGAGGAGAGGTATAACGAAATGCTATTGTTTCTGTTGTAGATTTTGGTTTTCCTTTTAGGTACCAACCACTATTTTGATTGAACCCTAGTTAGGTATTTTCCAAATGAGCTTTTGACTTAATTGTTTTGCATGAAGTCCAAAGATGCTATTCTAATTGGAGGTTTAGTTAGTATGTCCAATGTGTTGAGAAATGTTATTAACAAAGAATGTTTTTTTCCACCTGTTGATTCTAGATGTATGCCATCTCTGTTGCTCAGTTTTTGATATTATTAGTTTGTACTGTAACTCTTGAATGTTTAATCATAAATGCATTAGTTAAATTGAGATTCTTTTAACGCTTTGGTCAGCCTTTGTTGTTTGTATATGCTTATCCTTTGGTATTGAGAATAATTTATATGATATTAGCATTGTCAATATAGAGGAATAAACTTTCCAATTTTACTTAAAGGTGTGGTTATTCATGGCCACATGGGTCATAGTGATTGTTAGACTTTTCATCCTTGGCGTGGTCTCCCTTAACTTTTTGCCTCTGTTCCCCAGGTTGTTGATGTGTGCTGGACTCTGATTTGGCTGTTTTTGTTACTCTGGGCACTTTACCACTGCTAACCTTCATGTAATTGCTTTATCCATGATTGGCATATTTGATTCACTAGTAAGTCCATAGTAAAGTGCACTAGAGGTGCCAGAGCCTGTAAATCAAATGCTACTAGTGGACCTGCAGCACTGGTTGTGTCACCCACATTAGTAGCCCTGTAGCCATGGCTCAGACCTGCCACTGCAGTGTCTGTGGGTGCAGTTGTAAACTGCTAATTTGACTTGGCAAGTGTACCCACTTGCCAGGCCTAAACCTTCCCTTTTCTTACATGCAAGACACTCCTAAGGTAGGCCCTAGGTAGCCCCATGGGCAGGGTGCCGTGTATCTTTAAGGTAGAACATATACTTATATGTTTTACATGTCCTAACAGTGAAATACTGCCAAATTTGTTTTTCACTGTTGCAAGGCCTATCCCTCTCATGGGTAACATGGGGGCTGCCTTTAAATGTGATTAAAGTGTAGATTCCCTTTGGGATGGATAGACGTATGGAGTTTGGGGTCTCTGAGCTCACAACTTAAACATACATATTTTAGTACAGCTGATTTTAAGATTGTGTGTTTGAAAATGCCACTTTTAGAAAGTGAGCATTTTCTTGCTTAAACCATTCTGTGACTCTGCCTGTTTGTGGATTCCCTGTCTGGGTCAGTTTACAGTTGGGCTGTTTGTGTGACTCCGTGAGGACCTGCAGCGCCCCACTTGTGGACCGCGGTCAAATCGGCTGTCAGAGTCCTGGACGGCCGATTCTGCAGCGGGCCGCTGCCTATTTTTCGGTCCACAGCGCAACCGGTACATCTTTCTTTGGGCACTGTGCCCACTATTTGCCCTTATCTCTCTTATCTATTCTTTCTGCCTTTTTTCTTTTTTCTTGTTTTCTCTTTCTTTGTAGATTTCCTCTTAGCCACCTGTTTTCTTCTTCCCAGGAGTCTGTGTTTCCTTCTCTGCATGCTTTGCTTCCTCTTTTACACCATGGCTATTTTTCCATTCACTCAAACGTGGCTTTCCCCAATTCAGGATGGTGTCTTCGGAACTTCCTGCGTGTCACTTTCTGTTTGACAGTATATAAGCACAGTCGCTGTTCCTTGCGTTGCAAACACTTCTGTTCTAGTGGTGCTCCTCGCGCCTGTATCTGGTGATTTTTTTGGGTTTCTCCTGTTTTTTCTTGTCTGCAGTTTTTGCTGCTTCCTGTTCATATTATGCTTCTCATTTCTCTTACCTTTTTTTTCAGGATTCCTTGCTTCTGAGGTTTTTCCCAGGATTGGGTTTTTTCCTGTAGGACTCCTTCTGGAAGTCACTGTCTGCCTGGTGTTACTCTATCAGCAGCACCCTGGCTACTGGAAAGGGTCGCTCTTACCTTGGTCAGTCCAGAACCAGCAAGAGACCAGGTGGTGCCTCGAGATTGACAGACAATCGCAGTAAAAAGGATTCAGATTGTGAGAGTTTGCACCTCTCTCTAGACAGTGACACAAAGGGACCTGGGGTGTAGCCTGCATATCCTGATGAGCCATCTGTGCTAGGAGGGAGGGGCCACTCATATCTGAAAGGGCTGTGCCTGCCCTCACACAATGCAGTTTCCAACCCCCAGGTGTGTGTCTGGGGCCTGGCCTGAGGAAGGCAGGATCTCACAAACAAGAAAGACTTTCCTTTGAAGTAAGCCTACTTCAAAGTCCAAAATGGGTATAAGAAGGGTACCCAAAACCACAGACTTTAGATCACTACTGGACATCAAGAGGAACTCTTCCTAGGGAACAGCTAAAGAGCTGAAGAGAAGTGCTGCCCTGCCTGTGACTGTGCTTTGTGGAGCTATCCTGCAGTTGCTGCTTCTGCCTGGTGAAAGGGGACAAAGACTGGACTTTGTGTTGCCTTCCTTCTTGTGAAGAACTCTCCAAGGGCTAGATTTAGAGCTTGCCTCCTGTTGTTTGAAGTCTCAGAGCCAGCAAAGACTTCTCGCTGCAGGCACCAGGAACCTCTGCTGAGACTTCCACTCTGCCAAGTGGTTCCTGGGACCCTGAAAGGAGAAGCTGGCAGCCCAAGATTGAGAAATCCATGAACCGACCGCCGTGCGGGGAAAAGATCGATGCAACTTCGATCTGCGGCTGAAAAATTGATGAGCTGCCAGCTTTGCTGCTCAAAATCGATGCTCACCTTCAACGTGACCGGAATATCGATGCCGGCGGCTGAAGAAACGACGTGCAGCATCGCTGATGGAGGCTGGTGAGCTCGCAACCTGTGTGGTTTTCAGATCATCGTGCAGCAGGGCCATCAAAGACTTCCCCTGCCAGCACCTGGACTTTCTGCTGAGACTCCTGCCCTGCCAAGTGGTGCCCTATCCAGTTTCTGGGGCTATTGACAGGTGGAGCTGGCAGACCAAGATTGAAAATCCACGCACCGACCACCGTGCGGGGAAATTTCCAACTCAACCTCTGAGACGCAGCTGAAGAAATTACGCACCGCTGGCTTTGTGTCTGAAATCGAAGAACCGCCTGCAGCGCGGCTGGAAGATTGACACACGCAGCTGGAGAAACGACACACTGCTAACGGAGGCAAGTAACATCGCAATCACCCAGCGCAGTTTTGCTGATACCGTGCGGCAGGAGTTTCTCCGCAAACCTTGCTGGGTGCGGAAAAACAACGCAACGCCTGCCTGGACCCAAGTGCTGCCTGGAATGACGCATCGCTCTCCTGCAGAGGTGAACAACGACACACTTCAACCTGACCGGAGAAGGAGAAACGAGGCACGGTCTCGCTTGCGGGTGAGAAATCGATGCATCGCTAACCTTTTTCGACGCACACTCGCCCGTGTATGTTATTTTGACACTACCCAGGTACTTTTCAATGCCAACAGTGTTTTTACTGTTTGCAAAAGGATTTAAGACTCTTTTGCTTTTAAAATTATTAACTTTTCTTGTGTATGTTTGATTTTTGTCATTTGGGTCTTGTTTTGTTTAGATAAATATTTCCTATTCATCTAAGCCCATGTTGTATCATTTTTTAGTGTTTTCACTGAGTTACTGTGTGTGTTGGTACAAATACTTTACACCTAGACTCTGAAGTTAAATCTGCCTGTTCGTGCCAAGCTTTCAGAGGGGTGAGCCGGGGTTAGCTGAGGATGATTCTCCTTTACCCTGACTAGAGTGAGTGTCCTTGCTTGGACAGGGGGTAACCTGACTGCCAACCACATACTTCTTTCTACTTCTTTCACATTAGTTCCACATTTATTCTGTACCATTTAATTCTGAATATTGAAAGGAGAGCGGGTTGCAATGAACAACACTGCAGGTCTTCAGACATGTATTGAAAGAATTGTATAACAGCACCTAGCTTCATTATCAGTATGATAACAACGGCCAAAACACAAATGCACACAGAACAGAAACAAACACACACAACTCTGAGGAAGAAACTTCATGCTATGAGTTTCTAAATAGTATTCTATTACCCCCAACACATAGAACATCTACAACTTGACAAACACATGAACAATGTAGTGTATTCATGATTTCCCTTTTATTTGTTCCACAAGAAGCAAGAAGCTGTGTTGATTGCAGATGTCCATTATGACAAAAAGCATCTACTGTGGCCTTCCAGAGTATAAATGATCACAACAGCAGTAGCTCAGATAGCAGCCGCCTCCACCATTTTTGTATTGTGATACACAGGTAAAATCCTCCTTGCAATTCCTCCTCTCCAATTGCTTACAGTTTGTCTGTAAATGCAAAGGGCCCGATTAGAAGTTGCATGGTCTTAACCTTGTGGTAACACACTGCAGGTGCTGCGCAATTATGAGTTTATCTCAATTGAATGGGGAATAACCATGCCAACCTGGTTTTACTGGGTGGAATTCTACACGGTCTTCCCTTTTCTGTGACTTTATTGTTCTAGTTTACCACTTTCTCTGAGGAGGTGTTGAATGTTGACAGGAACTGCTGCAGGGTAAGGAAGGAGGATGATGGAGGAGATGGTAAGTGTGCACAGAGGACACTAGCAGAAGGGGGGCAGACAAATAGGTCTGGGCTACAATGCATCCCCTTTCCAAAGCAAGTTTACCAGCTGATTTATCATGCAGGTAAAATTTAGTCATCTGATCCCACACCCAGTTAATCTGGTTACAGTTACAATGGCCCATTCATTGTTGAGTGGAGCAGAATTTCATACATGAATTCCATTCTACTCAACTCATACTTGGGTCCTTAATGTATTGTTCATAAAGCCATAGACAATTTTAAAACTAGGGGCCTTATTTACAAGCCACTTGCACTGCTGCTGCATCATTTTTTTGACACAGCTGTGGCACTAGCAGTGCACTACACTCTTCCACATTTACAAACTGACGCATTGGGCCCAATGCGTTAGTATGTAAAGTCCTACACCAGATTATACCTTTCTCAGGTATAATCTGACATAATATAATATGCAGGGTAGGTGTTCCCACAGAAAAAGCCAAGTAGAACTGATGCAGTGAAATTCACAACTTTCACTCTACAACTTCACAACATCAAAATGTTACCACCTGCTCAGACCAGGCACAAAATTAAGGCAGGGTGTTGGACTTTTGCTTATGCGGGGTCATCCCCAGACTTTTTTGCCTCCTGCCTCCTATTTTTTTTCTGACATGTTGCTGTTGGCTTTTCAACTATGAGCACTTTACCACTGCTAACCAGTGCTAAAGTGCATATGCTCTCCTGTTTAAATTGTATGTAAGTGGTTTATCCATGATTGGCATATTTGATTTACTAGTAAGTCCCTAGTAAGGTGCACTAGAGGTGCCAGGGCCTGTAAATCAAATGCTACTAGTGGGCCTGCAGCACTGGTTGTGCCACCCACATAAGTAGCTCTGTAATCATGTCTCAGACCTGCCACTGCAGTGTCTGTATGTGTAATTTTACACTGTAAATTCGACTTGGCAAGTGTACCCACTTGCCAGGCCTAAACCTTCCCTTTCCTTACATGTAAGGCACCCCTAAGGTAGGCCCTAGGTAGCCCCAAGGGCAGGGTGCAGTGTATGGATAAGGTAGGACATATAGTAATGTGGTTTATATGTCCTGACAGTGAAATACTGCCAATTTCGTTTTCACTGTTGCAAGGTCTGTCTCTCTCATAGGATAATATGGGGGCTACCTTTAAATATGATTAAAGTGTAGATTCCCCTAGAGAGTAGATGGACATGTGGAGTTTGGGATCCCTGAACTCACAATTTAAAAATACATCTTTTAGTAAAGTTGATTTTAAGATTGTGAGTTTGGAAATGCCACTTTTAGAAAGTGAGCATTTTCTTGCTTAAACCATTCTGTGACTCTGCCTTGTTTGTGGATTCCCTGTCTGGGTCAGTTTGACAGTTGGGTTGTTTTTCACCTCACACCAGACAGTGACACAAAGGGAGCTGGGGTATAATCTGCATTTCCTGATTAGCCATCTCTGCTAGGAGGGAGGGGTGGAGTGGTCACTCTCATCTGAAAGGACTGTGCCTGCCTCTGACAATGCTGTCTCCAACCCCCTGGTGTGTGTCTGAGGCCTTGCCTGGGCAAGGCAGGATTTCACAAGAAGGTGTGAGTCCCCTTTGAAGGAAGGTGACTTCAAAGACTAAAATGGGTATAAGAAGGGCACCCAAACTTACAAACTTTAGAAACACTTCTGGAACCAAGAGGAACCTCTGCCTGGAGAAGAGCTGATAGCTGAGGAAAACGTGCTGCCCTGCCTGTGACTGTGCTTTGTGGAGCTTTCCTGCAGTGCTGCTTCTGCCAGAGTAAGAGGGCAAAGACTGGACTTTGTGTGCCTTCCATCTTGAAGAAGAAATCTCCAAGGGCTTGATGTAGAGCTTGCCTCCTGTTGTTGAAGTCTCAGGGATAGCAAAGACTTCTTCCTGCCAGCACCTGGAGTCTCTGGAGAGACCCCTACTCTGCTCTGTGGTGCCCTTCCAGTTCCTGGGACCCCGAAAGGAGAGGCTGGCAGCCTAAGGACAAAAATACACGCACCGAGCGCCGTGCGGAGAAAAGATCGACGCGAATCCGATCGCGGCTGAGAAAACGACGCGACGCCGGCTCCGCAGCTGAGAAACGACGCCGCAGGAAACGCGACCGGAGAATCGACGCCCGGAGCAGGAGAAACGACGCGCAGCATCGCTGACGAAGGCTGAGAGATCGCAACCTGCGCCGCGGGACTTTCGGACCGTCGCGTGGCTGGCTTTTTCGACGCGCATCGCCGTGCCGAGTTGTTTTCGACGCATATAACCGTGCATGGTTATTTTCGACGCACACCGCCCGTGCGGGGTTATTTTTGACGCAAACCAGGTACATTTTCACGCTAGCAGCGCTAGTGTGGTGTTACAACTACCTAAAGACTCTTTTTATTTTAAACCTTTAAAAAATCATAACTTGACTTGTGTATGTTGGATTTTTGTCGTTCTGGTCTTGTTTTGTCTAGATAAATATTTCCTATTTTTCTAAACTGGTGTTGTGTCATTTTGTAGTGTTTTCATTAAGTTGCTGTGTGTGTTGGTACAAATACTTTACGCCCAGCACTCTGAGGTTAAGCCTACTGCTCTGCCAAGCTACCAAGGGGGTAAGCAGGGGTTAGCTGAGGGTGATTCTCTTTTATCCTAACTAGAGTGAGGGTCCTTGCTTGAACAGGGGGTAACCTGACTGTCAACCAGAGACCCCATTTCTAACATTGGTGACCAGCGGTCGGGATTGGACTTGTATTTGTACTTGACATACAGTAATTAAGTGTACACTACTGTTTTGATCTCAGACCACTACGTGACCACATACTACTTGTTTGGTGATCTTTTGATTTTTCTCTTAAGGACTCTTTTTTATTCTACTTCCATGATTTTGCTGATCCCTTGACTGATTCTTTTTACTTCATTGGGAAATTATTTTTTCTGCCTTTTGGAACTTTGCACTTGTGACCATCATGTCTCAATCTGGAGATGCAACAGCTGGAGCTGTGTTTGAAATGGAGAAACTGAAGGAGTACTCAGTTGCTCAATCGAAACAGTTCCTTAAAGATCTTGACTGTCCCACTGAGAGCTCCACCAGGGAGGGGGAGCTGCAACAGGCACAGAGGGCTTGGGTGACAATCAAGAAGGCTGGAGGGCACAAAGAGGAGGAGAATATGGGTGGGGAAGTGCAGAGGATACACAGTGGTGTAGTGGAGGAACCTGTTACGCCTGGGGGGAGGGTCCCCAGGAGGGATGGCAGGGTGTCACCCAAGGGTCTGACTCCTGAAGAGTTACAGGACAGACAGGCAGAGAGGGAGTACCAATGGGAGCTGAAAAAGCTCGATTGGGAGCTGGAAGAAAGGAGGAGGAACTTAGAGATTAAAAAAATGATTTATGCTTACGAGCTTAAATTGAAAGAGCTGGAAGTCATGAGGGCTGAGTCCAGCTGGAATGGTGGCAGCAACAATTGTATATCCAGTGAGGCTGCAGAAGTGCACATGCCCAGAGAGGTGGTGCCCTACTTGAAGGAGGGAGTTAACACACGCCAGGAGGTTCAGGGGTATGAGGTAGCTCCAGTGATGCACAGGGTCCCTGAGGTGGATTGGGGAACTGGCATGGGGAGTCATATTCCTACTGGTGGGAGGGACACTCTACTGACTCTAGTTGAGAGTGACAGGGAGAGGGATTCCCCCCAGGTAGAAGTCCTGGTTATGGAGTGTGAAGACATCCCAGAAGAGTGTGGGTTGAGTGTCAGGGACAGTCAGGTACTGTCTCACCAGTCTCAGGAGGGTGATGTGGGGTGCTTTGTCAAAGCAGAGTCACTGGATGGTTGGGTGAAGGGTACTTTGGTTAATTCATGTGAGGGGCTGAGTGATGTAATTGCTGGAGAGCATATGTCTAGTCCTTATTTTCCAGAGCTATGCCAACACCAGGTGGAGTGTGAGTTCTCTGACCCCAGGGAGCTTACAATGGAGGCAGACTTCTGGGTGAGTACCAGAGAGTCTGAAGAGGCATTTGGGGGTGCTCCTGAGAGGAGTGGTCTAGGTAGTTCCCAACCAGGTGAGGTAGGGAAGGATTGTAGTGTCCCAGGTAGGTCCCAGTGTAGTGGGATGGGTGAGGGACCCCATGTCCAGTCTCAGAGGAGAGGGAATGGGGATGGGTTGAGGCCCAAGGTGCCCGAGATCCGGTCCCAGGTCCAGGAGGGTTCCCTGCGGGAACACCAGGAGGGGAGCCTAGCTTGTACCATAGGGCCATCTGTTGAGGGAGACCCCACAGTGTCAGGAGAACTTGGGGGGGCGGCTGTAGCCAGCGTCCCACCAGTTCTGGTGTCTGGCAGTACCACTCCTAGTGAGGGGGTGCAGAAGTCCAGACAGAGGGTTGAGAGGGGGTTGCGGACCCCAGTGGAGAACCTGGAGGGTCAGGGGTCAGCTCTGAGAGCAGAGCCCCCCATGAATGACCTTAGTGAGACCATTTCTGGGCTGGGGGGAATCCAGACTCTGTCAGATGGGCAGAGGTCAGGAGACCTGCGCCAGCCAGACTCTTGTGTGGCCCTTCGAGACAGTGTGTCCCTTGAGGGGGGTAAGTGTGCCCCCCTGGAAGTCCTGGTGTGTCAGGCAATGGTTCAACCGCAGGGTGGTGACTCTGGGTTGAATAATCAGGTTCAGGGGGTAAACTCTGACCTGATGGGGGGTAAGTGTGCTCCCAAGGAAGTCCTGGTGTGCCAGGCAATGGTTCAACCGCAGGGTGGTGACCCTAGGTTGGATGACCAGGTTCAGAGGGTAAACTCTGACCTGGTGGGGGGTAGGTATGCCCCCCAGGAAGCCCTGGTTTGCCAGGCAGTGATCCAGTCTGTAGGTACAGACCCTGGATTGGGAGGCCAGGTTAAGGGTGTCCCCCCTGACCTGGAGGAAGGGGCTACTGCTAACAGTGCCCCTACCATGTTGTCTTCTGGGGGGGCCACTCCTAGTTAGGTGGTTCAGGACCCCAGAAGAGAGGGCAGGGGGAGGGAAGCCTCACCCCTGGCCCTGGTCCAACCTGAAGGTACAGACCCCAGGTTGGAGGATCAGTTGCAGGTTAACATCCCTGCACTGATGGAAGAATTGTGCAGGACTGCTTCTACAAGCACCCTGACAGTTTTTGACTCTGGGGGTGCCGCTTCTGCAGGGAGGGTACAGAGCCCCAGAGGGGAGGACCAGGGTCAGGTTGTCATCCCTGACCTGGTGGAAGAGAGAGTGGTCAAAGGGTGCCAGGCACCTGGGGCTACCACCCCCCACTCTCCACAGTCACAGTGGTTAGAGAGGCCTGAGGTCGGGCTCTCATCCCTGACAGTTGTCTGGGGCCACTGTGGCTTGCTGTCTTGGTGGACAGAGTTGCCCCTGGGGGGGGGAGGACGAGAGTCACACCCCGGGGGTGGAGTGGGCAACACCACTGTGTTGGCCCTGGTGGTACTATCTGCCCATTGCAATACATCTGTGAGCAAAGTAAAGTTAGGTGTGGCACAGATGGTGTCTGTAGATGTGGAGAAGGGTTCCCCATGGGTTAGCTTAGTGGGCCCTGAGAGTATGGACAGAGGGATCCAACTGGAGTCAGGAAGGCGTAGAACTGGAACATGCCCCTGCTGTTGTGGGCCTGGGTCCCTGTTCTATCGCCCCAATCAGGGAAGTACATCAAGGTATTGATTGCTCTCCCCTGGCTTTAGGCTGGTAGGGGGTCGTGTTGGACTTTTGCTTATGCGGGGTCATCCCCAGACTTTTTTGCCTCCTGCCTCCTATTTTTTTTCTGACATGTTGCTGTTGGCTTTTCAACTCTGAGCACTTTACCACTGCTAACCAGTGCTAAAGTGCATATGCTCTCCTGTTTAAATTGTATGTAAGTGGTTTATCCATGATTGGCATATTTGATTTACTAGTAAGTCCCTAGTAAGGTGCACTAGAGGTGCCAGGGCCTGTAAATCAAATGCTACTAGTGGGCCTGCAGCACTGGTTGTGCCACCCACATAAGTAGCTCTGTAATCATGTCTCAGACCTGCCACTGCAGTGTCTGTATGTGTAATTTTACACTGTAAATTCGACTTGGCAAGTGTACCCACTTGCCAGGCCTAAACCTTCCCTTTCCTTACATGTAAGGCACCCCTAAGGTAGGCCCTAGGTAGCCCCAAGGGCAGGGTGCAGTGTATGGATAAGGTAGGACATATAGTAATGTGGTTTATATGTCCTGACAGTGAAATACTGCCAATTTCGTTTTCACTGTTGCAAGGTCTGTCTCTCTCATAGGATAATATGGGGGCTACCTTTAAATATGATTAAAGTGTAGATTCCCCTAGAGAGTAGATGGACATGTGGAGTTTGGGATCCCTGAACTCACAATTTAAAAATACATCTTTTAGTAAAGTTGATTTTAAGATTGTGAGTTTGGAAATGCCACTTTTAGAAAGTGAGCATTTTCTTGCTTAAACCATTCTGTGACTCTGCCTTGTTTGTGGATTCCCTGTCTGGGTCAGTTTGACAGTTGGGTTGTTTTTCACCTCACACCAGACAGTGACACAAAGGGAGCTGGGGTATAATCTGCATTTCCTGATTAGCCATCTCTGCTAGGAGGGAGGGGTGGAGTGGTCACTCTCATCTGAAAGGACTGTGCCTGCCTCTGACAATGCTGTCTCCAACCCCCTGGTGTGTGTCTGAGGCCTTGCCTGGGCAAGGCAGGATTTCACAAGAAGGTGTGAGTCCCCTTTGAAGGAAGGTGACTTCAAAGACTAAAATGGGTATAAGAAGGGCACCCAAACTTACAAACTTTAGAAACACTTCTGGAACCAAGAGGAACCTCTGCCTGGAGAAGAGCTGATAGCTGAGGAAAACGTGCTGCCCTGCCTGTGACTGTGCTTTGTGGAGCTTTCCTGCAGTGCTGCTTCTGCCAGAGTAAGAGGGCAAAGACTGGACTTTGTGTGCCTTCCATCTTGAAGAAGAAATCTCCAAGGGCTTGATGTAGAGCTTGCCTCCTGTTGTTGAAGTCTCAGGGATAGCAAAGACTTCTTCCTGCCAGCACCTGGAGTCTCTGGAGAGACCCCTACTCTGCTCTGTGGTGCCCTTCCAGTTCCTGGGACCCCGAAAGGAGAGGCTGGCAGCCTAAGGACAAAAATACACGCACCGAGCGCCGTGCGGAGAAAAGATCGACGCGAATCCGATCGCTGCTGAGAAAACGACGCGACGCCGGCTCCGCAGCTGAGAAACGACGCCGCAGGAAACGCGACCGGAGAATCGACGCCCGGAGCAGGAGAAACGACGCGCAGCATCGCTGACGAAGGCTGAGAGATCGCAACCTGCGCCGCAGGACTTTCGGACCGTCGCGTGGCTGGCTTTTTCGACGCGCATCGCCGTGCCGAGTTGTTTTCGACGCATATAACCGTGCAGGGTTATTTTCGACGCACACCGCCCGTGCGGGGTTATTTTTGACGCAAACCAGGTACATTTTCACGCTAGCAGCGCTAGTGTGGTGTTACAACTACCTAAAGACTCTTTTTATTTTAAACCTTTAAAAAATCATAACTTGACTTGTGTATGTTGGATTTTTGTCGTTCTGGTCTTGTTTTGTCTAGATAAATATTTCCTATTTTTCTAAACTGGTGTTGTGTCATTTTGTAGTGTTTTCATTAAGTTGCTGTGTGTGTTGGTACAAATACTTTACGCCCAGCACTCTGAGGTTAAGCCTACTGCTCTGCCAAGCTACCAAGGGGGTAAGCAGGGGTTAGCTGAGGGTGATTCTCTTTTATCCTAACTAGAGTGAGGGTCCTTGCTTGAACAGGGGGTAACCTGACTGTCAACCAGAGACCCCATTTCTAACACAGGGCTTATTCCAATGGGACTCTACTGGGATCGCCAGAGTTGCATCAGTTTAACGATGTAACTCCATCAAGGCATCACTTTAGTGCCAACAGATGCGTCAGAATTTTTAACGCATCTATAAAAACATGCACCATGGAGCTCTGTATTGTAAACACAGCGCATCCATGGCATCGTTAGGCAATGTGTGCAGGCGCAAGAAATCTGACGCATCAATGATGCGTCAACTTCTTGTAAATGAGACCCTTGGTTTGTGCAATCTAAACTAAGTTATACATCTTCCTCCGTTGTTTTGTCACAGGGCCAACAATGTCACAAACAGAGATGTGCAGAATTCTCATTGTATTTCTAAGGAAAGTCAGGAAGGAATAACCATCCTCTGCAGATTGGGCTGCCAAAGAACCACCTGCTCTTTAGATGAAAACAGAAAAAGAATGTCATCTGGCCGACCTGACTTCCCTCCAGCACATATTTCACAACATGCACTTGGCATTCATTAAATGCGGTTATGGTAACCACAGCTTCTTTTTAGATTATTGGAATACCGTGTTTGGATGGATGGATGCATTAAGATAACTGTAATGGGCATACGAAACCCTTAAGTGATGCTGTGAATCACCATTTAGAACCCCTTCAAATTTGTATTTTTAGTGGTTTGATTTTGAACCATGCGCCAGTCACAGTAAATGGAATGCTAGGAACATATGTTTTCCTGGACTCGACTTTAAATATAGAATTAATAGACGACTTTCTTAGAATTACTTTATTATTTTACCATCTCGCATCGTCCATGAAAATCATAATAGATTTCTAAAGGAAGACACCTTTATATTGTGGCCGCCATGTACAAACTGTATTCTTTACATGTTCAGGTATACGTGGCAGCAAACAAGATGCTACTATATAAGTGTACATATTACAGAATGATTGCGAGAGAGTCAACAAGATTAAATACACTGCATTGTGATACCGATTTCAATTTCCAGGTATTTCAGTCCTAGGTAACAGTGGTTTCTACAGAAAATTAAGCAAAGAGTGCAGACGCTTTTACGTGCTATAGTGAGTTCCTACATACTCATTACAAGACAGCCATATTCCAAGTTAGTATATGCTACCGAAAGGCACCACAAACTTTAAAAAACGATTTGGATGACACAGTGGCATTCATAATTGCAGATTATGAATGCTGTGGCAACGCGATATTGCAGCTATGGATAATTAAAACTGAGTATAATTACAGCAGCATTCCATTTAATTTACAACATACACGCGCGCATATAATTAAGTCTGCAAAATACCACGTTAATTTATCTGTGACATAATGCCTTTTAACATTGTTCTTCTGCACACTAATTTCAATAGAATGCGACAAAGGCATTTCGGAACTCATTTTCTGAAACTCCAAGTGGGAAGAATGTGTGTATCATGTACTCCCACATAATGTACATATTCTAAGAATGTGCAGGCAACGTAATTATCGCGGGTTCCTGTGGCCACGAAGTTCAGACGTATGACACAGAGATGCACGTTCTCTGAATATTGCTTTCTGTCCAGCTTCTTCGAAATGATACTTGTTGAATAAAATGCAGTGCTATGTGCTGTTAGCATTATTTGTGATATTCCCCAAGGTACATATTGTGCATTCTAGATCATTACCATGCCTGAAATACAGATTCCCAAGCCAATGACACTCAAATGTGCCTGTGGGTCTCTGGAGAAAATATTATTTTTAGCCATGTCTAAAACTCTTAAATGCCAACCAGTCCAGGTTAGTATACAATAGTCTAAACATGTGTGACTGAAAAACAGATATTCTAGTTCCAGGACCACGTCAACGCCTCAATAAAATCACCTCATTCTGCCCCTCAATCGTTTATGGTCCAAAGGTTCCACAAGAAGAAAGGTGAGTGAGAAATCTCACTTGATGTGCATTGGAACCTCAGTCTCCGCATGCAAATTTCAGTCATACTGAGCATAGCATTCTTGGAGCTGAAACTCATAAAAAGTCTCTGACATTCATAGTACGTGTTAGAGATGGGGTCTCTAGTTGACAGGGTTAAGAACCCAGTTCAAGCAGGGACCACAACTTGTTGGAGTGTAATTTTATAATCAAAATTAACATAAATTGTTTACGAATTAATGCCTAATGATGCCGCATAGAAAATGTATTAATGTGCTTTTACTAAACGTGTGTTTGAAATGTGCCCACAGGGAGTGGCCACTATTGTATTCGATGATTAATAAAACGGACTAATAATGAATTATTAATGTACTAATGTATGATTTTGTATTAATATTAGGAGTTATGTGTTAAGGTTTTGCGTATTGATCACTAGGCCTTAGTTAGCATGAGTTGGGGCCTAGCTGTCCGGTTTCCTATTAAGTGTGTTTTTCTAACGTGCAATGTGCTGACTTGCTGAAGGACATGTAGTCGTACTTTTCCAGGAGTTAGAGATGTGTGTAACCGTAGTAAATTCTTTCTCATGAGAACCCGACTTGCTCAAGGAGACATTCTTGTGGAGCGCAACAGTGTAATTTGCAACAGGTACAAGGTCATTTAGACTAGGGAAGACAATGGGACTACTGACTTGAGTAACAAATGTCACTTATTCCTCACCTGATATTCTACCCGTTGGAGTTGTCAAACCCAGGAACCAATGAGCTGCGTGAGAACTGTCAAAAGTGGAAAGCTTTAATGGGGTGACCGTTGGACTATTGGATGGAGATAATGATGCACCAAAACTTGCCCAATTGGAAATAAGGGGACTGTACAACAGGCTTGTTATAATCGTTTGACACAAGGAGAAAGCAGCCATTCCAAGCCATTTTCTAGAGCCATTATATGCCATTCCTTTGCCATAGCTATTACGTGCCTTTCCTATTGCCTAGACACTTTGTCACTCTGTTTCAAAGACTTTGTGGTTTATATCTTTGAACCATCCTTACTTTGCCTTGCCCGATTCATACTTTTCCTCCTTATGAAGGTAATGTCTCTTATTACCCGTCTTGCTGAACTTTGCTGTGTTTCCTGGCTGATGGCGAATCAACTGATGTCCTGAGGACAAAGACCGACTCTGTATGCTGACTCATTACGGAGGGTAACTATATGATGATGAAATTGTAATTGTCTGTTTGCCTTTGGGGCCCTAGGATGAGGGACCATTGTTTTGGAATTGTTTTTTTGAGGTAATGCTAATTGGAGGTATGATGTGCCCCTAAGTCCCAAATGACTTTCCTGGAATCTCAGAGCTTGCCAAAGAGTGTTGGGTATGTTCTTGGCGCTCTAGTGATAGTATGTGTGACGTAGAATTTCCGCTTGCTCAACTTATGCATATCGCAGGTGAATTGTGAGGTTTGTGAGAATTTAGGCCAGGTGATGTTTTAGTAAGAGTGGGTGTACTCCGCAGTATGAGAGTAGGGAAGTCGGCGAACTTCAGGTGAGTGTGGCGCTTTGTGCTCAAAAATTGTCCACGTGGTTGTTGGTGATGTACAGACCTGGCGTGGTCTAAGACTCCGGAGTATATTGATAAGTGTATGAGACACTTGGTTTATGTTGTAATTTGCACAGTTTAATAGGTCGATCGGGCGTGGTTGACGAGTCGAGTTTGAGTCAAAGTGTGTGAGTGAAACCTTCGATGGAGATTTGGCAAGTTCTCAAGTGCACTAGAACGAACCATTGACAAGTCTAGAGTAGAATTTGCGGGTAAAATTTTGCTTGCGGGTGTGGGATCTGAGAAGGAGAGAGTAGCAGCCGAGGCTTCAAGTGAATTCTCTGCAAAGTTCTGAAGCGATTGCGTTACCCTTCCTGTAGTAAACCGGCAAATTTGAGTTTGTTTTTAAAGTGCTCGCAATATATTGCATTAGTTTGTGTGTGAATACAGAGTGAGGTGAACAAGATGCAGGACTTCGCCAGCCGCAGAGTGTGTGAGTGTGACATCATTGGAGCTGCGCTGGGATAGGTTAGTTGCCGAGAGGGGTCGTGCACGGATTGGCAGCCGTCCGTGAGAGGCAATTGGTTGAGAAGGTAGGCGAAGAGTGTTCTGGGAACTAAAGTCACTTCCTGATTAGATTCTAAACAAAATAAAAAGATGCAAAAATGAAGTTTTTCAAGGCTTTAAAGAGTGCTTTGAGGGGAGATGCATACATTACAGCGATTGTGGGGGAGCCTACACCGCCAGAGGATACTCCGGCTTGTGCCGTAATGGAGGAGAAGGCAGTCATGACATGCCTTTGGCTAAAGCATTGGTGCAAATTAACAGAGAAAGATGGGTGTTTGACGTTTCCAGAGAATGGAACATTTAACATAGGGGTCCTAGAAAATTTGCGAAAAGCGCTAAATGAGCAGAAGCCGCCTCTGAGATCAGCTCAGTTTGAGGCGTTAGCAATTTGGGAATTAATGGCCATACGACAGAGGCAACAGAAATTCGAGATGAGAATGAGGAAAGCAGAAAAGACTCTAGCGGAGGCTAGATGGGATAATGAGACTGGGATGTGGAGAAGGGAAATAATAGACGGAGTTAGGATGTTTCCGGCAATAACTCAAGAAGCCGAAACACAGGGAAGAAAAGCCACTTGTAAAACAGACAAGGGCTCTAGCAAGCAGAAGGAGACTCAGAAGTCTTGGGTAGATGCAGACGATTCGTATGATGATGAGTTTCTCTATCAGTTGTTACATGATCGACCGCCACCATATGCCATGAATGACAATAGACCGAGTACTAGTGCAGGTCCTGAAAATTTGTCACAGAATCAGGGGATCGCGAATACAGTACAGACAAATAATGTTATTACATCAGCTCCGATACAGAATGGTGCTAGTGTATCCACTGCACCCGAGACGCAGATACAGTTGCAGCCGCCGCCAATTCAGAGCCTCTACCCTGATGTCCCAGTATTAGAGACAACTACGAGTTTGATGGTGCCGCCTGATCCAGTGTACACAAGATAAAAGTTAGTGCAGATTGAGCCAACTCCACAATTGCTGCCCCAGCCGCACCAACAGATGGTTCTGAGTTACACTTCGGTCACAGGACCACAGTCAGTTACAGCACCTATGATGAATCAAGCTATGTAAATTAACGCTCCACCGGGATTGGGAAACGGACAGGCACCAGCCGCTATATCATTGCTGATTACTGTTGGTCCGCCAGTACCGCTATATGAGCAGGCAAAACCTAGTGTATGCGATCAAGGGGTAATAACTCAAGAGGTGATAAGAGGAGGGTTCAAGGGAAGTTCCCAAGTGACGACACCAGGAGAACAGACAGTCAAGGGATCTAGATCCTTGTTGGACTTCAGTCTGATTGGGGTTCCTTTAGAGACAATGAGACAAGCAGGTTTGAGTTATTGACTCCACAGGTAATGAGTGCAAACACATCGCAAACCCCGATGGTGCAGGCTGGAAATATCTTGTTGCAGGGCTTGACAGTGCAACAACTGAATGAACGGTTAGACAAGCTTAACACTCCACAGACTACTTCTGCGACAGCAGACCGGTCAGAGAGAGAGGAATACCTGAATTTTGTGAGGTTGGGTGTGGAAGCAGCTGAGCTAGTTAAAGGGACTATGGGAGTGAACAGGTTAGAATCATACACTGAGGCAGAACTGAGGTACCTGTGCCTGAAAATAACCAAAGAAGTGAGTAAGGTGCACCAAAGGTTAGCGAACGTAGCAGACAAATACGGCATAGACCTAGACAATACTAAGCATTTGAAGAGGAGTTACAGGTTAGACTTCGAACCTAAAGATTTAGATCATATGAGGTCCACTGGAATGAAGGCACACCTCAAAGAGATACTACAGAGTGCGCAGGTTTAGGGAGCATTAGAGAAGTGGGAAGGCAGATGGGCAATGAAGAGAGATAAGAGGAAAAGCAACTGCCTGGAACCGCAGCAGGCGAAGACTGCACCAGACACAGGAACAATAAAGATGTTACCTATGAGAGAGACAGCTGGAGGTGTTCTAGTTCATGTGCCTTGGTCTAGAGGTGACATCCTCTCCTTCACCAATGATTACCCCAGGTTGAGGGAAAAGCCAATATAGTGGTCAGGTTTGTGAAGCTTGCGAAGTGTCTCTGGGAAGACTTGAATACCCTATTTGAGATTATAGTTCCAGCTGACTTATGGCTTGAGTGCAAGAGGGGTGTGGATTGGCCGACAGAGGAACCGGCAAGGGACAAGATTACTGGAGCACCGTCTCCTGAGGTGATGATGTATTACTATAATGTGATTGAGTTTCTAAAACAAAAGGTGTCGCCGAAAGTCACTGATTGACAGAAAATTGATCGAACGGCACAAGAAGGCAAAGAGTCGATACATGCTTACTATGAGAGGTTGTTAAAGGCATTTAAACACTATAGTGGTACGGAGGTCATATAGAACCGAAAGATATGAATCACCTTGTGTTCAGGTTCATTGAAAGACCGAGGTCAGAGATTAGCCAGATGATTAAGAATCATTTGATCTGTTGGCAAGCGAAACCGATTGATGAAGTGTTGCAGTATGCAAAATACTGTAGCGATGAGATTGAATTGAAACAGAGAAAGCTGAAAGAAAAGGTGATGGTGATGCAAATTAAGGCAGCTCAGGCAGGGATGCAGGGAAATGGAGTACAGCAGATGGTACAGCAACAGGCTCAAGGGAACGGAATGTTCCAACCGCAAACAAGAGGCAGAGGTCGGGGAGGTTTTGTGAACCGCGGTCCAGACTTGAATACTGTTGTGGTTCAAAATGATGTGCAAGGGATGAAAAAGATGTCGCCATGCCATGCGTGCGGGGGCGTGGGACACTGGAAGCAGGAGTGCCCAATAATGGTGCAGGATGGTGTTGTTCAACAAAGCAATGATGTCGGTACATTTCAAAATGTAAGGGGTCCAGGAATGAGGGGTCCAAATCCGAACTTCCAGAATAATATGGTTCAGATGCAGGGTCTCCAGCCTATGCAACAAATGTAAATGCCACGCGTTCAACCAGCACAGTTGCAGCAAATACAACAGCAGATTCCCACTGTACCTAGACAGCAAATGCAGTTGCCTTTAGCTCCGAAGGGACAGCAACAGGTGATGCTTCCTCAACAGGTCACAGGTCAAACAATGAGTCAAAATAATACAGTACAACAGTTCCCATTGCGTGGTGAGAATGGAATAAACGATGACTGGTCGGATGATTGTTCAGATAGTGAGGAGTGCAGGCTTGCAGCGTCCCTAGAAGTAGATCAGAGGGGACCTTATGTGCAGGGGAAGGTGGTGGGTCACAAAGATGCATTCCTGGTTGACACAGGAGGTACACGCTCTACAGTCAGAAGTGCAGAGGTTCCGAAATTGCTGCTTTCAGGGCGTACTATAAAGGTGGTAGGAGTAGCAAATCAGCTCTTGACAAACCCGATTACAGATCCGTTTCAGGTTGAGATTGGTACCTTTCAGGGATTACATAGGTTTGTAGTCTGTGATTCAAGTCCCGTATCCCTACTGGGAAGAGACTTACTGTGTAAAACGAGGTGTTCGATCAACTGTTCCAATGAGGAAATTGAGGTGCAGACAAACAGTGATGATGAAGGGGACGATGGTCAGATATCTGAGCCAGAGATGGAGACCACAGATGAGGAATACCCTTTGATAAGCTTCTTCCCGATGTTCAGAGTGACCGATTTGAGAACCAAATTACAGGGAACAGTCACAGAGAAGGTGTGGGACTTGACAGGAAAGGAAGTGGGACTGATCAAAGGAGTAGAACCAGTCAAAGTAGATGTGAAGTCGAATGATGTGTTTCCCCAGGTACTATAGTACCACATGGCACAAGATGTTCTCATACAACTGACGCATATAATTGTAGACTTTGTGAAGCAAGGGGTCTTAAAAGAAGTGATGAGCAGCCCATGTAATTCGCCAATAATGGAACTGAGAAAGCCTTGTGGGAAAGCTCAAATTGTCCAAGACCTGAGAAAAATTAATGAGATAGTGGTAAACTGTTGCACCATAGTGCCAAATCCAGCCGTGATCATGTTTCAGGTTCCATGTGATGCAGAGTGGTTCACGGTTGTGGACTTGTCTCAAGTGTTCTTTTCTGTGCCTCTTCATAAGGACAGCCAATTTCTCTTCAGTTTTAAATTCTCGGACAAGGTTTACAGTTGGTGTCAAATTCTTCAAGGGTTTTTAGAATCACCTTCCATCTTCAATCAGATATTGAAGAAGGATTTGGAATCATTGGAACTGCCTTTTAACTCGACTCTAGTATAGTACATTGATGATTTGTTGATTGCGTCCAAAACGAAAGATGACTGCAGGTATGATATTACTGCCTTACGGAATCACTTGGGGAAGAACTGACATAAAGTGTCCCCAAAGAAGCTGCAGTACTGTCAGAAAGAAGTGAAGTACTTAGGCCATATAATTGAGTAAGGATCAAGGAAACTCTCTAAAGAGAGAGTGACAGCCATATTGCAGATGAATCCCCCGGCATCCAAGAGAGACGTTAGGATGTTTTTGAGAATGGTGGACTACTGCCGTCAGTGGATTCCAAACTTCTCAATCATCTCTAAGCCTTTGGTGGGGTTGACCGTCAAGGAGGTTAAGGATGGCCCGGATATCCTAACTATGTCCGAGAAAGAGATAAGGGCATTCATTGAGCTGAGAGAATGTATGTGCAGGGCTCCAGCTTTAGGTATACCTGACTACACAAAGCCTTTTGTCCTGTTTTGTCATTGACGTGATGCTTGTTCTTTGTCTGTCCTGACACAGGTCCATGGAGGTGCAAACCGCCCAGTAGCATATTTTTCAGCTACTTTGGACTCAGTCGCAGCAGCCTTACCGGGTTGTCTGCGTGCAGTTGCAGCAGTTGGTCAAAGCCTCACTCAATGTGAATGTACAGTGATGGGACCTCCCTTGACAGTAATGGTCCCACACTCAGTTGAAATACTACTCACCCGAACCAAGACGCAGCACATGACAAATGCTCGTCTGACAAAATATGAAACGATTATATTGGGGTCACCTAATGTATCGCTCAAACAATGTACTTTGTTAAACCCGGCAACTTTGCTTCCAAATGAAAATACAAATGTTGATGATGCTGAAGAAATAGAATATGATTGTCATGAGGTAACAGAACTGTGCACCAATCCAAGACCTGACATTAAAGATACCCAATTGGAAGAAAATGATTGCATTATCTTTGTTGATGGTTCATGCACGAGGGACTCAGTGGGAGTACTAAGAGCCGGATACGCTGTGTGTACAATCACCGGTATCCTGGAAGCATCTTGGCTCAAGAGAGTGTATTCTGCTCAAGTGGATGAATTGGTTGCTCTTACTAGGGCATGCCATTCTGCTGACAAATTGAAAGTTACTATCTATCCTGATAGCAGATACGGTTTTGGAATTGTCCATGATTTTGGCCAATTATGGTCCCAGAGGGGTTTCATGACTTCTTCTGGTTCTCTGGTGAAAAATGGCGAAAGAATTAAGGAGTTGTTGCACGCGATTCAGTTACCTCTTGAAATTGCCGTGGTGAAATGCAGCGCTCATGTTAAATCGCAAGACTTTGTGTCAATGGGAAACGGATATGCAGATCAAGTCGCAAGGTTGCATTGAACTCTATATCGTTCAAGGATCAGTGGGAATTGTTACCGGAAACTGAAAATGAGACATGCACAGGTTATGCATTGAGGGTGGTTGACACAATGGAAGAGTTAAAATTGTTGCAGGGACGTGCCAGCAGAGAAGAGAGAACGCTCTTGGCTCAAAATGCAATGTGTACAAAGACCTGATGATTTGTGGGTTTCTGATGAGGGGAAAATGGTTTTGCCAAACAGTCTTTTGTCACAGTTCACAAGGTTTTACCATGGTCAAGCACATATTGGGAGAGACGCCATGATCAGGTTGTTCAAAGTCAATTGGTTCAATCCAAAATTCAGACAAGCAGCAGAAGTAATCTGTCAGAGGTGCATCATCTGTTAACAGATGAATGCGGGGAACGGGACTGTGGTGAATTTGTGCCACATTGGGAGAGCAGGAGGTCCATTTAGCAGGATGCAGATGGATTTTATTGAGATGCCTGTGTGTGGAGGTCTGAGGTATGTGTTGGTGATAGTGTGTATCTTTAGTCACTGGATTGAAGCTTACCCTACACGTAGGAATGATAGTCTCACAGTAGCGAAGTTGCTGCTTAGAGAGTTGATACCACGTTTCGGGTTTCCGATCTCTTTAGAATCAGATAGAGGAATTCACAACGAGGTGGTTAAGCTCTTGTGTGCCGCACTGAACATTGAACAGAAGTTGCATTGTAGCTACCGTCCCGAAGCCTCCGGACTAGTGGAACAGGTGAATGGTACCTTGAAGTCGAGAATGGCAAAAATGTGTGCCGCTACCAATTTGAAATGGCCAGATGCATTGCCCTTAGTGCTAATGTCAATGAGAAATACATCCAACAAGAAAACAGGGCTGTCTCCTCATGAAATTCTCATGGGCTGAGTTATGAGATTGCCCGCAGTGCCTGCAAATGCTCTTGTGAATATCATGGATGATATGGTGTTGGACTACTACAAGGGTCTGGCTGACGTGGTACGCTCTTTCTCTCACCAGGTGGAAGCAACCACACTGCCACCGATAATTGATCCAGGTCACAATCTGAAAGCCTGTGACTGGGTTGTTGTCAAGAAATACACGAGAAAGTCGTGTTTGGAGCAAAGGTGGAAGGGGCCATATCAAGTAATACTGACAACTACAACTGCTGTGAAATGTGTGGGAATTTCAAACTGAATCCATGCCAGTCACACAAAGAAGGTGACGTGCCCAACTGATGAGGAAATTGAACTGTCAAAAATTACAACTACAGAAAAGGAAGTCTCAGGGCCGGAGAGTAATCAAAGGGAAACTGAGACAGAAGGAGAGCCTGTTGAGCATGGCTTGGTCACTCCAGCAAGAGCTGAGACCCAGAGGCGCCAGAAGAACTGACGCAAAGAGAGGTTCTCCCAGAAGCAGACGGATACAGGTTTAAAGTAGAGCCCGTGACAGACCCAGAAGGCAAAGGGGAAGAGTCAGGTGAGAAGCAAAGCGGCCAGGCTCCTCCTGAGCAAATTGCAGGTCCATCAAGAGAAGACACCATAGAATCAGAGGAGGGCATCGAACAGCCACAAGAAAGACGAAAAGTAGAAAAGGCACTGAAAGGAGACAAGTGGCCAGAATCGCGAGTAAGCAAAGGAAAGGTGGTTGTTAACAATAGTATAGAAGAAGAAGTCGATACGACCAGGAAAGAAGATCTTAGTGATGGAGAATTGCAGGGCGAGCGAAAGCTGAAAAGAAAGAGGATAGCCAACAGAAGGTACGCAGGTCCTGAGTGGGCGTATGCAACATCAGCTGAGTGGCAACAAGAATTCTTGGCATTCTGTTTTGATCGAGAAGTTCCAGGTCAATACTATGGCACCTGAACTTGACCACAGAGAAGAGAGATTGTGTTAAATTTGAAGTAAAGCTGAAAAGCTGAGAGAAAAGGAGACTGATAAATTACCGGATGTGACACTGTTAACCTGAATTGACTAGAAAAATCATTTTTGACAAACTGCTAACCTGATTTGACAAGGATCATGGTAGTGAGTGGAATGCTGTAAATACTTGCTAAAGAAAGACTTTGCTTGAAAAAAGAAAAAAAAAAGTGCTTTAGACCTTCATCAGTTGATTGTTTGCCTTTATATTGTTCTGCTTTCTGATTCTTTACAGATCATGATTAACACTAGAGATAATAATAAGGGGAGTAGGATTTGTAGATGGTTGGGTATTATTTTGGGTGTTGTGTGTGCGATAGTAATCATAGCTGTGATTGTGGGAATGCCATTGGTGGATAAGAGTGAGACTGACAATGCTACAATTCCTGAGACTGCTACACTAACACCATGGGAGAGACATGAGCAGGATACGAAATATTTGCATGAGAGAACTGACAAAAAAGGGGAACTAACTACTAATGTTTTCTATCGCTTGTTGAATGAGTATGTTGAAACAATGGATGCGAAGAACTGTTATGTGTGCACAAAAATTCCTTCGTCAGTACAAGAAGGGGTTACCTATCATAGTTTGTCGTTAACATACGGGACAAGTTGTAGTTTGTTATTAACAAGGTTTTATGATCGAGAATATATTCAGTACTTCTATTCTAATCTAGATGTAGTGTTTTCTTTTGTGCCTATAAATGAATATTTGAGTAAGGTAGCTAGAGATCATACTGTAAAAATAGTTAGGGGTTTCTTTGAGCCCACACTGACATTTGGTACAGCTTATGCGAATCGCAATAATCTAACCTGCTTACTAATGCCTGTAGAGAAGAGCTTTTTAGATCACACTGATGAGAGAAGAAAAGCGTTAAAAGGAAAGCTAGAAAAGGGATTAGAGAAACAAAAGTTTACAACTGATTATGCATATAGTGCAATAAAGACACAAGGCAAATTAGCTTTAGATCCATTACACCTAGGAAATCTTTGTATATATAGGCCAAAATCTTACCATGACACTTTATTTGTGGGAACGAGTGAGTGCAGACATGTGTTTTTGTTTCAGAGTAAGTGGACGCTCATGTTAAATGGACAGGATCCGGCGATCCCAGGGATCTATTATATATGTGGACTTAATGCTTATTACCGTCTTCCAAAGGGATGGTTTGGAACATGTTATTTGGGAATAGTTTTTCCAAAGATTTACCAATTTGATGACTTAAGGAAGTTTCCTAAAGTGTCTGAATTACATCATACTAGACAAAAAAGAGAGACAGCTTCTGCTGTAGTGGGTGATATATTTGGAGCAATAATTCCTTCAGTGGGAGTTATCTTAACTCCATAAAGATTCGAAAGTTGTTTACTGTTGTGGATAACATGATGACAAACTTCACAGGAGCTATACTCTTGGTGGATACTGAACTTGCTGTGGAGAGGGCTATGACTCTTCAAAATAGGCCTGCTTTAGACATTCTTTTAACGAAAAGTGACTGAGTCTGTAAGATGCTTAATGAGAGGCACTGTTGTGCCTATATACCTGACAATAGTAATAAGATAAGAAGCATGCTTACTAACCTAACAAGAGATAGTACAGACTTGAAGGAGCTGAAAGAACCTGGAGTTTAGGAAAAGGTTGGAAAGGGACTTGCTAAAGTGGGAAGTTGGTTTAGTAATATTTGGCATGGGATATTTGCAAAAATAATAGAGGGGATATTGATTGTTTTAGCTTGTTTATTCAGACTATGGTTATCATGTAAAATCAGTAAAAGAATTAGAGAAAAATTGGCAAAACGCAATATGAGGAGAGAAGAAAAGAAAAGGGAGAAAATATTCAAAGCAAGATACGAAAAGTCAAAAATGGGCGAACAAATTGAAATGAAGGAACTAAGAAAGTGAAATGTTGTGAAAGGAAAGGATTTGTGTGATGACAAGTGTCATCAGAGGAGGGATTGTTGGAGTGTAATTTTATAATCATAATTAACATAAATTGTTTACCAATTAATGCCTAATGATGCCGCATAGAAAATGTATTAATGTGCTTTTACTACGTGTGTTTGAAATGTGCCCAAGGGGAGTGGTCACCATTGTATTCGATGATTAATAAAATAGACTAATATTGAATTATGAATGTACTAATGTATGATTTTGTATTAGTATTAGGAGTTAGGTGTTAAGGTTTTGCTAATTAATCAGTAGGCCTTAGTTAGCATGAGTCGGGGCCTAGCTGCCTGGTTTCATATTAAATGTGTTTTTCTAACGTGCAATGTGCGGACTTGCTGAAGGACATGTAGTCGTACTTTTCCAGGAGTTAGAGATGTGTGTAACTGTAGTAAATTCTTTCTCATGAGATACCCCACTTGCTCAAGGAGACATTCTTGTGGAGCGCAACAGTATAATTTGCAACAGCTACAAGGTCATTTAGACTAGGGAAGACAATGGGACTACTGACTTGAGTAACAAATGTCACTTATTCCTCACGTGACATTCTACCCATTGGAGACGTCAAACCCAGGAACCAATGAGCTGCGTGAGAACTGACAAAAGTGGAAAGCTCTAATGGGGTGACCGTTGGACTATTTATCTCCATAATGATGCACTATTTATCTCCATAATGATGCACCAAAACTTGCCCAATTGGAAATTAGGGGACTGTACAACAAGTTTTATATAATCCTTTGACACAAGGAGAAAGCAGCCATTCCGAGCCATTTTATATAGCCATTATATTCCATTCCTTTCACATAGCTATTACGTGCCTTTGCTATTGCCTACACACTTTGTCACTCTGTCTCAAAGACTTTGGGGGTTATTACAACTTTGGAGGAGGTGTTAATCCGTCCCAAAAGTGATGATAAAGTGACGGATATACCACCAGCCGTATTACGAGTACATTATATCCTATGGAACTCGTAATACGGCTGGTGGTATATCCGTCACTTTACCGTCACTTTTGGGACGGATTAACACCTCCTCCAAAGTTGTAATAACCCCCTTTGTGTTTTATATCTTTGAACCATCCTTACTTTGCCTTGCCCGATTCATACTTGTCCTCCTTATGAGGGAAATGTCTCTTATTACCCGTCTTGCTGAACTTTGCTGTGTTTCCTTGCTGATGGCGAATCAACTGATGTCCTGAGGATGAAGACTGACTCTGTATGCTGACTCATTACGGAGGGTAACTATATGATGATTAAATTGTGATTGCCTGTTTGCCTTTTCTTTCTAGGTACCAACTGCTTCTTTTGATAGAGACCATAGTTAGATGTTTTCTAAATTCGTGTTGTTAAATTGTTTTGCATGAAGCCCAACATGCCAATGCTGATTCGAGGTTAGTTAAGTATTTCACCAAACGGACGCAAATAGACAAATGACTGAATCTATGCTTTGTTGAATAATGCGCTCTTGAAACTCTGCTAAAGCTAATCCATGTTGACGTCGTGCTTTGTTCTAATGTTTATGATTTTTGCTTTGATGAAATCTTATTCAAGTTGTCATATTATAACTGTGTTGAGGTGTTTTCTGGTTTTGAGACTAATAAACTTGCTAGTAGAGTGTAATCAATAGGGAATAAATATCAAAATCTTACAAAACATTGTGGGTTTATTTCATGACTGAGAGGCCTTGGTGTGTTATGGTTCTTACCTATGCAATTTGATATAGTGAATATTGATAACATTATTGATCTATTGATTGCTATGTTGATTAATTGTCTCGTCCTAAGGTGTCTTCAATCAGGGTCCAAAGATTCATTGGCCTAAAACGAGTCCCAGACTAATTAATTATTTAAGACAGGACGCGTTATCAAACTCTAGTCGGGGTAAGTCAGATACACAATAAAAGATAATCTGTGCTCACCCTTTGGTTGCTTGGCACATAGCAGTTAGGCTTATCTAATATTTGTGCAACACACACAGACAGTAACACAACAAAAACACCACAAAAAGACTCCAAACTGGGTTAGAAACATTAGATTATCATTTTATAAATAATTTAAGGCAAAAACAACAAAAGCCTAATGAGTAGAAGTTGAGATATACATTTTAGAGGCGTTCTAGTGCTTAGAAGCAAATAGTGATTTAGAAGTTACTTGAGCTCACCCTGGATCGGTGTAAAGTCAACAGTTCAAGCCGATCACAATGTAGCATGGGTCGGGTACAGGACCCACACGGGCCTGAGGAACAGAGTACCTTGATCCTGGTCACAAGCACAAGATGCGGGGACGATGCGTCAGTTGAGGTCACTCCTGCAGCAGCGGGATGTGTTGATTTTTTCCATGTTTTGGTGGCGATGCACTGGTTTCAGAAGACAAGCATCAAAGCTGAGATGCGCTGATTCCGAAGCTGATGCACTGGGTATGTCCCCACTGTCGAAGGGGTGCATTGATCGTCCTTCAGGGATGGCGGCGATGCAGTGGTTTCAGCACTGCTTCAATGCCTGTATGCTAGGTGCCGCTTCCAATAGGCAGAGGATGTGTGGGTTGATTCAGCAGTTTCGGAGGTGCTGCTTGGGATTCAAGTGTGAAGCACCAATTTTACTCCTGCAACAGGATCAATGCATCACAGACAGAAGATGCGCGGATTTCTGTGGACATCTTCCAGTGAACCAGGCTCGGAAGAAGGGGTAGAGACTTTGATATCCCGGATTTTCTAGCAACAAGAGGCAAGCCAACAAGCCCTTGGAGATCACTTTGTGGGGCAAACCAGAGTCTAGCTCTCCCTCAGCAAGGTTAGAGAGGATAGAGAGAAACAGGCAGCAGGATAGGCCTCACAGTGAAAAACAACTTCAGGAGTTTTTCACTACCATGACATGTGAAACTTAAAAATACATGTCCAACCTTTCAGTTACCTAGCATTCTGCCATATGAGCTACTTGGGGCCTACCTTAGGGGTGAATTACAAGCAATAAAAGGGTAGTTTAAGGTTTGGCAAGTTCGAGTGGTTGTAAAAAAGCAAAAAAGGACCTGCAGAGGCAGGCCTGAGACACCTTTAAAGGACTACTTAGTGGTGGCAAAATCAGTACTGCAGGCCCACTTTTGGCATTTGATTTACAGTTCCTGGGCGCATATAGTACACTTTACTAGGGAATTATAAGTATATAAAATATGCCGATTGTGGACAAGCCAACGTTTCCACATTTAAAAGAGAGAGCACAAGCACTTTAGCACTGGTTAACATTGGTAAAGAACACAGACTCCTAAAGCCAACAAAAACTAGGTCAGAAAAAGAGGAGGCGGACGGCAGAAGGTTTATGGTGACCCTTCAGAGAGAGACATTTTCCAACAGTACAAAAGAACAACCCAATGGCTGTCATCGCTCAGGTAAATTCACAGCTTCAATATGGGAAAACCTTATGTAAAAGTCTGCCTGTGTATTAGATCCTAAGACTTCAATAAGCCAAAAACGGTTCAGGACACCTCATTTTCACAGTAGAAAAATGATCTAGTAGAAAATCAACTAAAAAGCTTCCACTGACTTCTCATGCTGGTCACTATCTCATTCAAGGTAAGATGCTTCAAACACTTTCTTAAGAGATGTGAGCACAAATACTATCCAGAGGAAATTAAAAACCCACCATGCTACTTGCCCACTCTGCTGAAGTATCATAGTAGTCATTGCCAAAGCAGAAGGAAGAACAGGAGGAACAGACTATTTGCAGTAATATCACCAAGTTACAAGTATAGACTCTCCTAAGTGGAAGGACTCCATCATCACTCTCTTCAAAGAAACGTATGGGTACCATAATAGTATTGAAACACAAAATAAATATTCATTGCTCACACCCATAAAAATGTCATTGCCATCACGCTAGAGAAATCAAGAAAAGCCCAACTCTTAATGAATCGGTTTTAGGAATGGATGCCTCTGCACTCCTCATTGCTGGCAAACTGCCTTTTTTGTTCCCTTGTATAGGTATTTCTCTGAATTCCAACTGGTTCTAGATGCCCTATTTAAGGGTGTGAGAAAGTGGTGGCTTTCCACAAGAGGGATCGGAACTATAAAAGCAGAGCTTTCTTACCAGTGGTTTCGAGATTCAATCATGTAATTAACTTATCAGGGTGCCCCCAGCTATGTGAACTCCCACCCCTCAAAGTTGCCATAGTCTCCTTTTCACTCTTGTGTTTTTTTCCCATCTCTCAATTGCACCTCTTCCCCTTTGATAAGGATTCTATGTAGGGTAAAACGACGAGTATGACAAGTTATAACATAAAGGAGTGTAACATTAATTCCATTGATTTTGTATTACACATTTAATTACACACTGAGAATCTGATATTTTAACATTTTCTTGACATATGCTGGAATTTTGATGCTTTGTCTGTGTTGAGCTTGAACGTAAACACCTTCATACCATGTTGCACAAAGTCTGCTTTTAATCATGATATCTTTGTAGATTTAAGTAAGGGCAATATCTGCTTCAGGCTGGCATCCCAAATTTAAACTTTATGCAGTTCCTACAGCTGCAATAGCAAAATGTCAAATATGACATTGTAAAAGAAAAAAAAAGTTTGTCATTTTTTGGCCGAAGGCTGATAGCTGGATTCTCATCAGCAAGTCACTGCTCCTCCAAAGGTTACATACTATGGGGGTCATTCCGACCCTGGCGGTCTGACCACGGAAGCACCGCCAACAGGCTGGCGGTGCTTCCCAGCCCATTCTGACCGCGGCGGTAAAGCCACGGTCAGAAAAGGGGATCCGGCGGTTTCCCACCGGATTTCCCCTGCATGGGCTGAATCTCCATGGCGGCGCTGCAAGCAGCGCCGCCATGGAGATTCCGACCCCCTTACCGCCATCCTGTTTCTGGCGGCTTTTACCGCCAGGAACAGGATGGCGGGAACGGGTGTCGTGGGGCCCCTGGGGGCACATAAAGATTTTCACTGTCTGCTTAGCAGACAGTGAAAATCGCGACGGGTGCAACTGCACCCATTCGCACTCCTGCAACTCCGCCGGCTCCATTCGGAGCGGGCTTCCTTGTTGCAGGGCCTTTCCCGCTGGGCCGGCGGACGCTCTTTTGGCGGTCGCCCGCCGGCCCAGTGGGAAAGCCAGAATGGCCCCGAAGCGGCCATATGGCGGTAACCGCGTGGCGGGCGGCTACCGCCACCCGCCGCGGTCAGAATGACCGCTTATATGTCCCCAAAATTAAAAATGTAAGGGAAGACACTGTAATAAGGTAGAGTTCTAAAAGCATAACCCTAAACATGCGAATGAATTCCGCATGTCCATAGATTTCTCTGTTGGTTAGTGTGAAATGCAAGGATCTCGTGATCGAAAACGAAACCATTTTGCCTTTAACGATTCAAAGGCTAGAATTATGCCACTCAAATAACCTGCAACATATTTCATTTGTCTTACATAAACAATACTCCTATTGATTCTTCCAGTCTGATAAAGCCCAATTTGCGCCAGCACAGTATGATGAAGATGTGAATTTCAGCATTTTATATCATGTTTTATGCTTTTACTGAATAGGTAAGGAGGGGCTTGCTATTTTAAATGTAATACCTCAGCTGCAGCCAGATCAAAGAACAGGATTTGCATACCCCACGGTGTTTTTCGTTTTGATCATTTAACAAAAAGTAACATTTAACATGTAGAAAAGCTCATGGAGACATTGGCTGAACTGGGAAAGCACATAATTTTCGAAATATTTTAATTTTCCATGAAGTCATTAAAGTAACCCATTATTAAAGGCAATGTGAACACACCCGAAATTTTATCACAAATGTTCATGTCATAACAAAACACTTTAAACATACCAATCAATCCATTACAAATAATATTTATATTATGAAGTTATTACTTTATCTGTTGACAATACTTTTCAGTGGCACAATATTGTATCAGTGAGTACAGTTTAATTTGATTTTGTTTTGTACACAAATTAAAAAATAATTAAAGGAACACCATAGGACATGTATACAAATGTATCAACGTGAATTCACCAAAATGCCACGAGTGAGGGTTGTGACATCTCCCAATCTTTGATTCCTGACGATAGGAACTCAGAGTTGAAACTAAAGAAAATATCAATGGTCTATGTTATGTTTGTATAGTTTCAGTTTCTTCCTTTGATATCATTACCTCTGAATCTAATGGTTGAAATTATAGTGTCACGAAGTTCAACGAATGCACAGCAGCTACTTCCACTATTAATGGATTTGTAGAGCACAGCTATCACCTGTGAGGGTATCCATACACTAGCCACTGTCTAGCAGTGGTCGGTGGAGGGTCTAGATTGCTTGTCAAAAAGCCAGGTCTCCATCTTCTTTTGGAAATTCCAGTAGCGATGTGGAGGCCCTGAAGTGGAGTGGGAGGTTGTTCTAAGACTTTCTTCCGAGGTGCGACAAGGATCGGCCTCGGGCTTTGCTTCTGCAAATGCGGGGTACTTGGGGAAGAGAGGGAGAGAGGCACTACAACCTGACCCATACAGAATGTAACAATTAGTAACGTTTCCTCCAATGTTTGTACTTTTCCTTTCATTTCAGACCTACATTTTTCTGAAAACATATTCTAAAGGTTACCTTTTTCAGGTATAAAGAAAAACTACATGGATGTACTGTTGTTTATTAAATATTACGTCAGGACATGTGGCAGCAGTACAAATCAAATACTGATAACAGTACACCAGGCACATGGTTTAACATAATTTGAGGAATAGTCCCCAACATACTCTGCTTTTTAAATGGAGTAGCACATAATATAGAATTGCATGCTTTACTAATTCATTGTGATGGCATCTTATTGCCCCTTTTTCAATAGGGTAATTTATTTGTGCAACATCTTAACTGTTCTTTACAGCATTTCTTGAAATACTATGAGACCTTGTGATAATCGTTGGTGATGCTGACCACTAGATACATGCTGCAGTTAAAATTACCAGTCAAAAGACACACTATACCACTGTTCGTTTTTGTTTGTGTTTGTTATCTTCCAAAAAACAAATTGAAAATATGGTGGCGATGGCATACAAAATAATGTTACTGACCTTACCATCCTATGTACCGGCAAATTCTAAATTATTGCCAGAAAATACAGATGGTAAGGCCTTGCCCTTAACACATGATGACTGTGTATTGTAGAAAGACTCAAGGTGCTCGGCAGTTCAGAGAAGATAAATCTGTGATCTTGACCTTTTGTAAACATGTTCGGAAAATGCACACTCATAGTTTTTGAAGGAATTGTGAGAAAGAAATCGAGGTGTATGATTCAGAAAAAAAGACATGTGAAGAACACACAGATATGTCCAACCTATGTTCTTCTCTTCATACTGAATGAAACATACGAGAATAAACTCGATCAACCCAAGTCAAGGTGGATGGACTGGACAACAAAACTGAGCCAAAATAGATGTAGATAGTTCACAAAGAGATTCTACTCAAAATTCCCAGCAGCCGAACCAAAGTGTCAAGTATATAAGTGGAAAAGGATGAATTCATAACTAGCTAAGTAAGAGGTGTGAATATCACGACAACAGCATTGGGACCATGGGTAAGAGCATTCCAATGTCTAAAACAAAACAAAAAGCCACCCAAATCCAAACCAAATACCAACAAGCATTTTCAATGCAAAGGGGACTCGCATTTGCTCGAGTTAGAGCTATTTGCGTTGTAAACTCCTAACCTAACTTTTCTTGCCACACAAATTAAAAGAAAAAAAAACACAGCGCGATCGCGCTATGTAAAATGCAGCGCGATCGCGCTGAAATTGAAAATGAAAAAACAGAGCGCGATCGCGCTATGTAAACCCCAGCGCGATCGAGCTGCAGGGAAAATTCACAGATAAAGTAGTCCAGAAACCAGACTCAATACATCGAGCTCGTATGTTTCTAGTAGTTTACCGGTGCTGTGTAGGCGGGCTAAACACCAGAAAAGGCATGAACTATGCATGCCTTTCACAAATGAAAGCAAGCAGATTTTAAAGAGCAAGCCCAGGAACCAATGAAAGAGACTGACGTGACCTGGGCGTGGTTTGAAGCCCAAAGAGAGATTACTTTATGGACAGAGCGCTTTGCGCTCACCCATAAAAAGGAAGTAGGGCCCGCAGTGAGGGTTAAGTGTAAATGGGTAGAGACTACTCACCTCGCTAGTAAAAGATCTAAAAGTTCATGTGAAACCAGTCAGTACTTCATGTAGCCAGAATAAATGGTAGAACATAGTTAGAGGACGACCATGATAAGTCCGAGCCTAAGGGGAGTGAAAAGAGAAAGAAAAAAAAACGAAAAAAAAAAAACTGGAATTTAAAGATTTCAGATGGCCAAAACTAGATTGAGCTTGGAATCCATTGGGGACCTGTTCTAGTAATATAAGGTGGGAAAAGATAGTTTACGACTAAGAAAGGGAAATCCCATCCCCGTTGTGGAGTGGGAAAATATATGCCAGTATATGGAGGATGCAAAAGCGTGGTAGCAAGAGCACAGGGGCCAAAAGACTGTAGCACTGCTGCCAGAAAAAGGTGAAACATGAAAAGGCATATATTCACCTGACGGCATGTGCACCACCAAGGGATTGTAACGAGTGATTCCCAAAATTATAAAAGTCATGTAAACCGGAGGGGCGTGGCCAGGCCACGAGTAAGATGGCCGCCTAGGAAGTGAGCTCCGGGCCGCGGCGATGTTGAAGAGGTGAAGGGGGGCAGAGACCGCCAGACCGACCCCTCCATTCGGCGCCGACACCTTCTGCTGCCGTTGCCGCTCACATCGGCATCAAGGGAGCCCACAGGCACGAGCCTGTGGACCCGTAACTGCCGACTCGCCCCCAAGGGAGAGGGCCTTCCCGGGAGGCGGAGGCGCGTAATTTTGAAGCTGCAGCCGGTCCATCTGCGGTGGCGTCTGAGCGGTGCGGAGAGCAGCGAGGGCTCTTTTACTCCACCGGGGCTCTGAACCCCGTAAGAACGACTTGCTGGGGCATGAGGGTAGGTCCCGCCCGACAGACGCTACGAAGGACTCTGCCGGTAAGGTGGAGCCGCGCCCTTGGAGCCTGAAGAGGTGCGGCCTCACCCACCAAGGAGAACAATACCGGACATCAAGGTACGGCTCCCTTCTCCCTACCTCCCCAGAACACACCCCAGCGGGATAAAGCATTTACACCCTCCCTACTCCCCCTCTAAAATAAGCACTCAAGGACAATAAAGAAAGAGGAGAGGAGGAGACATCACAAGCGTCCAACCCCTGCAGCGACAGGCCCTCACACATCACCACACCTCTCCGAGCCCACTATGATGGCTGACAAGGAACACTCCACAACCATGGAACGGATACTAGAGGAGATCACCACTGTCAGCCGCCGCATAGAGGGAATGGACGCCTCTCTAACCTCGCTAACACTAGAGACCAAATCCACGCGTTCAGACATAGCAGGCTTCCAGTCCAGGGTGACGGGGCTGAAACAACACATGGGATCACTGGAAGCACAGGCTACAGCATTCCAGGACCGAGACCAAGACCTCCTCTACCTCAGGAGCAAGCTAACGGACATGGAGGACAGAAGCTGGAGAGATAATATCCGCCTACTTGGGATCCCGGAAAATGAAGAAGGCGCAGATATGCAGGCTTTCCTGAGCTCTATACTCCCAAAATTGATGTCATTGGACTTTGATCCACCATTAGAATTCCAATGGGCACACAGAGTATGACCAAAACGCTCCGACAAATCCTCAAGTCCCGACCAATCATAGCATGCCTACTACGACACAACCAAACCCGGCAAACACTTCAAGCGGAGCGCAGCCATGGACCCTTCCGGGCAGATCAGAATGACATTCGAATAACCGCCGACTATTCCAAAGAGACCAATGAACGCAGGAAGGCCTTCCTAGCTTTACGACCCCGGCTCTGCCAACTGGAGATAAAATATGGCCTATTTGACCCTGCAAGAATGTGGGTCACTAAAAACGGAGTATCCAACTCCAAACTATGGATTCTACCAACTTAAATCACCCACATGATGCTTCAGGGGATAATACAGGCAACGGAACTCTACCCTCAGGAATGGAGACAGCAAGTACGGCCCTACAAGGCGCTGATATCTGCCAGAGAGACAGGGACTTGGAGAGACTATCCAGATCACACAATGATAGGGGGCAGGTTTTACATGCCGTGGCAGCCCACACGCAACTATCGGAAAGAGACAAATCGTGGTCCCCCTTAAAGCCTACAACTGCATCCCCTTGAGAAGGCAATCTGGCGACGTGCATATCTGAGACAACTGCCTAAACATGGGCATGACGCTGCCACCGAGCCCAAGGACGGATAAGTGTCCATCCAGACCCTACATTTGTATTTGTATTTGTATCTGTATCCTTTTCATAACTGCTTATGGTCATAGGTGTCATAATTAGGACCAGACAGGTAACCTACCTGAACCCGCTACTAAGAAACACAAGGCTCCAAAATGGGACAGTATTAGGCAAATTGTAAATTGTTCCCCGCGAAAGATAGGGTACACATACCAGCATTTGAGCCAGATTTTACCGACTCTCATAGACTACATGGGAGCCAAGACCCAGCCTCACGGTCCCAGCTATAGTTTTACACAAGTGCTGTCAAACACCTCTTAAATAAACTGATGCACCCTCACAGCACTATGGAAGACCCGTAGCAACAAACGCCACGGTACAATAGAAACCTGCTCCAACCAGCAACACACAAGTGTTAACACCGAGGCTAGAGCCAACTAATCCCCATGACTATCCTAGAGGCCAAGATCAGACCACATAAAATTAAACTAACCTAGAGTCGGTGGTACATAACCCAATAAATAAACATCATCACCTTCTCTAATATAATGCAATAAATCATGACATTGTAATATGAAGGGCTATAACCTCTGCTGAGCACACACGCCCGCTCCCAGTCTAATCATGGTCGAAACTCGTAACCTCCGCGCAGGATGGGACAATACAGATTACATCACATATTCAACTAACTTATCGACAATACTTGAATACATCCTACCTCATAGTATTATGACGTAATAATACAACATAAGGGACTCCCAGGGACATAAGACACGTACCGATCACGTATAACCCAGGAGGTTGCAGCTCTTATTATTTACTCTACGATTAATTGCCTAGCATTTAGCTTAACAGTCAATCATACCACATTATGACGAGGCATTGTGATATATTATGTTATTAGAATTAACAGATTACAGTAATGTTGTACTATGTGGAACAGTGATGTTATAGATGAAAAGAAGCATTCAGGATTTACTATGCCTGCTCCCCTCTATATCTATACCTTCGCCTGCACCAGAACTGCACTGCCCTGTTCGCCCCCCGCACACCAACCTCCCATCTCCCCCCTTCTATCTATTCCCTCTGCCACTACTTCACATTCCCACAGTACAACTCCTACTCCTGACAATGACCCCTTTCCTCATCCCCCCTCTCAAATGACCCCTACAACCTATAAATCTATACAACAGTATTACTCTATCGCGACTACTATCCACAATCTCACAACGGCAAATATTTGAACCGCACAAACATCTCCCCTGCCATCATCCACAGCTGAGCAGACCCATCCCCATACACAGCTTCAAACCTGCCCCCTGTCTCTGTCTCCATCACACTGACAAGATACTACCACTTTAGCTGCTCTAACCAAACCAAACCAAATCTGGCCGATTCAAAATTAAGCTACACCATCGCCGCCCCCCGGATTAGATTCCTGTGCACCGCTCAAATATAATCACCTGCTCACTTAACCCTATCCTCACTCAAGATGTCATACCTTGATCATCTCCATCACCACTATCAAGATCACCAAACTCCCCCGTCAAGAGGTCTCCCCAAGATCTCTTCCCCTTTACAATATATCCGGGACCCTGCCCCCCCCCTTGAGCCCATGCGGCCCCTTCTTTTAATCTCCCGCTACAAATAGTCGGCGGCTGCCTGGCGCGCCTCCCTCACCTCCCCGGCAGAGATTGCTCTGACAGGGTGAGAGTCCCGAGAGGAACCGGTCCCGCCTTTTACAGACCTACCTACAGAGGCTGGACCTCCAGCCTCCCCATATCTCCCTTCTCTATCGCTCCCTACGACATCCTTTCTGATCATTCTCTTTACTTTATTCTATACATTGCTCTACATATTACCCCCATTTCTTCTTCTTCAATTTTTTTTCTTTCTCCTTTTCCTTCTTTGCATTCCTCTCTCGCTCTCCCTCTACTTATTCTACCTTCCCCCCTCTTAACACCAACCCCTTCCCCCCTCCTAGAGAGACATACTAACCTCCGTCAGCTGCCCCCCCCTCTCCTAACTCACGACTCTAAAACTAACACACACAATCCCAATCTTAGCAGCTGGGACAACCCGCCCTCTCCTTCTAACAGCACCGCCCCTGGAACTGACGCGGCCCTGCACAATCGCCCAGAATGTCAGGGAACGCTCCCCGAGCGACACGCCCGCTACGGATTCTCTCCTGGAATGTACATGGCATGACAAGTTATGTTAAACGGAAAAAGGTACTGTCCTACCTTCAATCTAAAAGAGCAGATATTGCCTTACTTCAAGAAACACATCTTGATATTTTGGAATCCAGCAAACTTAAAAGGGACTGGGTAGGAAAGGTTGCATTTAGCTGCTGCCCAACGGATCAAGAGGCTGGGAATGGCACACCTCGCAAATGCGGGGTAGCGATACTAATGCGTAAGTCACTCCCAATCACAATTGTTAAAACGTGGAATGACGCGGAGGGAAGATATATATTTGTTAAACTAAGAATAGGAAATACCTTCCTATGCGTGGGCGCTGTTTACGCACCAACCGGCACAAAGCGTCCATTCTTCTTACAACTAAACCGCCTCTTGACTGAAATCGGAACCACCCGCTATATAATTGGGGGAGACTGGAATCTCACCCAAGATACCATTCCAGACAGGACAGGTCCCATAGACGGAGGTAATAATCAAGATAGGGCACTAGTGACAGACCTAATCACAGACACCGGCCTAGTCGACTGCTGGAGAATACAACACCCAAAAGATAAGGAATATACTTTTCTATCATCTGTCCACGGCACACAATCACGCCTGGACTATTTCCTAGTATCCCACACTATAATCCCCCAAATACTAGACACTGGCATCCTAGATAGCGGCCTCTCAGACCACTCTCCGATACTACTTTTGATGCAGACAGGCCTAACCCCCTCTGGCCGAAAACCATGGCGCCTTGCTATACACAGATACCGTTCCCCCCAAGGGAAGGAACAACTTAGGGCTCATGTATCCTTGTATATGGCCGAGAATACGGGCACTGTGACTTCCAAGAGGGTTCTATGGGCAGCGGCAAAGGCGACCCTGAGAGGGAATATGATGCGAGACGCAGCATTAGCCAACAGAGACAGAGCAGCCCGCCAAACTACTTTAGAAACCACAATCCAGACTCTCACAAAACAATACACTGCTCAACCGTTCCCCGGGTTGCGCCATTCGTTAGAACAAGCCCGAATGGCACACAATGAACTCTATACATCCCAGGCGGAATATGCGCTGCAAAAGCTACGCGGCCGCCATTACGAACAAGGTGAGAAGGCAGGACGTCTTCTGGCGGCCCAGCTCCGACAGAGAGAGGCTGCCTCTGCCATCCCGGCCATAACATCCTCTTCAGGAGCAATAATGACCCGCCCGCAAGACATAGTGAATGAATTCGCCACGTACTACCGACATCTCTATGCCTCTGAAACAACGACTGATCACACCCAGAAAGAGGTATTTCTTAAGGCGGCCAACCGGCCTTGTCTGTCGGAGGCAGGTCGAGCCCTCCTAGAAGGTGAAATAAGCAGTGAAGAAATAACGCAAGTTACCACAAATCACCCCTACCATAAATCCAGGGGAGAAGATGGATTCCCTGCTGAATTTTATAGATGGGCCGGGGAAGAGGCAGTCGCAGCAGTTCATGAGGCACTGGTGGAAGCTTGTCAAGAAGGCTCCTTAGGCGCTCTGTCTAACACAGCTACGATTGTTGTCCTACCTAAGCCAGGGAGGGACCCTCTACTTTGCGGCAGCTATCGCCCCATCTCCCTTCTGAACAGAGACGTTAAACTTCTAGCCAGCGTCTTAGCAGCACGGTTATGTAAGGTAATACCGTCCCTGATCCATAATACCCAAGTGGGGTTCGTTCCGGGCCGTACATCCAGAAACCATATGCGCACCCTCTGCCACACCTTACTGGAATACCTACAAATGCCAGAGAAAGACCTAGCCTGATCTCTAGATGCGGAAAAAGCATTTGATCGTATTGAATGGTCCTATCTGTTTACCACCATGAAACACTTCGGCCTCGGAGAACAATTAATTTCCAAAGTCCGACTATTGTATGAGTATCCCACGGCACAGGTTAATTGCGGGGGCTTTCTATCTGATCTGTTCCCCATCGGAAGAGGCACACGCCAGGGTTGCCCCCTCACCGCTCCTATTCCTGCGGGCCATGGAACCCCTGGCAGCTACCATACGGAACTCTCACCAGATAAAAGGTATTTCCCTAACAGGGGGCCTATCCAAAATCTACCTCTACGCGGATGACATTTTATTAACTTTGTCCGACCTCGAAAACTCTCTGCCAACACTGCTCTCTACCATAGAAGACTTTGCATCTTTATCAGGATATAGGGTAAATTGGTACAAAAGCGAAGCGTTGCCACCATCAAGCGTAACGACGAGAACTGCAATACATGGCCTCCCATTTAAATGGACACCGACCCGTCTTAAATACTTAGGAACCTTTATCAACCGAGGTCTGGAACACATGGTCAGAGACAACCTAGATCCTCTTATAGCCAGAATGAAATAGGACTTTGCCAAGTGGTCCCTATTGGGTCTATCCATGTGGGGCAGGACACAGGCGGTCAAAATGGTCACTCTCCCGCGCTTCACATATGTACTAGGCATGCTCCCTTTACAGGTACCCCTCTCCACGCTCCGTCTGATCGACGCATCCATAAGGACTTTCGTCTGGGGCTCCCTTCGCCCTAGGCTGAAACCTGCAACAATATTGGCACGACGATCCTACGGAGGCTTAGGCCTACCCTCAGTAGAACACTACTCATTAGCCTTTACAACTTTCACAACTAGCGTATACACTACCAGATATACCAGATTCCCCACAATGGGTAGCCACAGAGAAACTCCTAAGAGGCCGGCATACGGAGATGGGAGGGACATACACTGATCATCCCCACTTATCTAACCCCATCCTCATGACCACAAACACAGCTTGGAGCAGAGCCCACCGATTACTCGGGGTCCACCCTTCCCTCTCTATACGACCAGGCCCCTATAGCAGGGAATAAAAGCATAAAAATAGGAGAAAACCTCTTCCGAAGGCCACAGTGGATAGAGGCAGGCATCCATAACTTATCTCAAATCATAGACGGAGACAACTTTCGTACCTTTGCCTCTTTTCAAGAAGAGTTCGGCATACACAGTAACCAAGAGTGGCGATACATGCAGCTTAAGCATTGTATACATAGAGCCCTAGGAACCCCTCCATGAACACTTAAAATGTCACCCATTGTCACTTATCTCCAGAAGTGGGGCCGACAACAAGGTGTTATGTCCAGTCTGTACGCAGAACTAACGAATCACCTTTACTCGCAGCCTCTCCTTGAACGACTGCGCTTAAAATGGCAAGACCGACTTGAGATCGTCTACACGGAAGACGAATGGTCAGACACCCTAGAAGTCCTTGATAGGGGGGTCCGCAAAGCTCGCCTGAAATTCTGCCTATTTAAAGTTCTTCAAGAATGGTACTGGACTCCCACTAAACTTTGCGGGGCAGGCTTGATACCGCATGCGAAATGTTGGCGATGTGCGACCTTCATTGTGACTTACTCCATATCCTATGCCACTGCCCGACGATACAACCTTTATGGGAAGCAGTACGCCATGCCCTGACAGACTTTATACAGATACCAAGCCCGACCCCGCCATCGCTCATTCTTCTGCACGATATGCGCCCATACCCTTCACTATCGCGAGCCCATAAACGGTTGCTTCACACAGCACTTGCCACAGCCAAAATATGCAGGCTTCGGCACTGGAGGTCTAGTATCGCCCCCACACCAACATAATGGATGACAGCTATGTTCCAGACTGCCATCCACAAACAAGTAATTTACAATCTGCAGGACCAAGCGGTCATATTTGCGGAAGTTTGGAGTCCTTTCCTGACAAGATCATGAGACAGCTGGAGGATGGTCAGCGAGAGTTAATCGCCTTTCTAGAATTCTCCAACCCTTCCCCCATCCTCTCCCCACTCTCCCCCAGTGCCTCTGTTCTCATTACCCCCTTTCTCTCAATCCCTCCCTTCTTATCCTTTGGATCTCTCACCCTGATAAATGTCCTGGATCTCGGGCCAAGCAGCCAGATACTCCTCCTTTCCCCCTTCACTGACCATGGTCTGATCATTTAATTCATAAAGAAGAACATATTCTCCAAATAAACCCATCCTAATCTACATTCCCTTACGGACAGTACCTTGATAGATTTCTCCCTGGCACTATCACTCCTCCGATGACGGAATCTTCATCTTGTACCATAACAATCTAGGCACATATGCCAAACTGGCCAACCCCGCAACAATTCATACCATACAGGGAATAATTGAACCTCCTACGCAACACACTCGTCATTATGGCGTTGAAACCCCCGACCCATCTATACATTTACCCATCCATCAATTCCCTCCTTTGCTTTCCTCCCCACCTTCTCAGCTTATACGATATTTTTATCTTCCCCTCATCCCATGATTACCTCCCCCCCGCTACTCTCACATCTTCTTTTCTTACATTCCTCACATTTCTTATATTTCTCCCCCTTAAATGTTGATTTAAATGTTGATTTAAGATCTTTCAATTGAATACCCAGAATATTTGTTAGATTGTATAAGCTTATATATCTAATGTGTAATCATTTATGGTATAAAAAAAAGAGGCTTTGAAGGGATGATATCCCTATATGCTCTGTATCACTTTATATTCTTCAATAAAACACTTTTTAAAAAAAAAGTCTTGTAAACCCTTGTACCATATGGCTTGGGGAAAAACTATGCCCAACTTAAAAAGTAATGAGTAAGTGAGCTGAGGCACAAGAGGAAGTGAGCTTCAGCAAGCAAACTGCCAAGGGCTGTAACTCGCGATTCAAAAACTGTACTGAAAGCACGTGGCCCCGCAGAGATAGTAGGAGTGTTCTTAAAATCACTATAACTAATGCTTGGTGAAGCTTAAAAAATGAACGAGCTGAGGCAAAAGAAGGGTGAGTACTGGAAGTCTAGAGGACTTGAAAAGTACAATAACACAAGCACCTGCACTGGGACTCACCTAAAGTTATTCGTAAGGTGATGAGTGGCATCCAGCGAGTATGTGGACACAAATCAGTTAAAAGCGTCTTAGAAATAAAAAACGGAAAAAGTAAACCACCAGTGTGTACGGCGTGAATGTAGCAGCCACCTTGAAATGTCCCAACTTATGATATTAAACAGTAGTGAGGGAAGGTGTTATACACAACTAATAATGGCACCAAAATTGATGCTGTGTGTTGTAGCCGCCATCTGAATTATATCTAGGACTTAGGAGAAAATATACTACAGTTATAAGAAGCATAGCAAGGTTGCTCTGTAGCACACAAGTACATAATATGAGAAGTCAGTAAACAGAAAAAAGCCAAGAGGTAAAGGGAGCATGGGCTCCTCAGAAAGAACCAATAAGAATTACCCCAAAAAGGAATCCCACAACCTAGAAAAGACACATTTAAGAACCAACATCACACACAAAAACACTACTAATAAACATTAGTGCCATACAAGTGATTAATGGGTAAGAGTAAATACATGGGAATCAAAGTCAACGTGTTATTATTTAGAGATAGTGTTGTCAAACATCAGAGGTAATAGAACAGGTAGTAATGAACGGAGTATGGATTACACTGGTATCATGACCAGATCAATTACAGTTGTTAATGAATCAGTGTGGATACATGGGAAAGAAAAGGTCAGACTGTGCTTAATCAAATATAGTATAGTAAATGATACAAAAAAAAATCAAAAGTAATACTAAATAAAATATATGTGCCACTGGTACCATGGCTAAATCATTTACATATGCTGAGCCATGTGGTAGGCATAAGTTAAATGGTCTAAAAGAATATTGAAACGAGTAAATTATCACCATTGGGCTTGGTGTGTATTTTGCTGGCATCCTATTTCAATGCTTCACATGTTGTGGCATATAATAGACCAGAAATGTGTGGTGTCCTCACAGTTCCCTGTATATACTGACACCCATGCCCACTGCACATTCAGCGATCATGTCACCTTCTCTCACATCGTATGACCCCATGAAATCTTATACCAATCACCCCTGATCCTGCATGTGCAGAATTCTAATGGGTTGCTAGAGGATAGTCGGGGTTGTTATTTCTGATGGCTCTAATGTGTTCCTGTATGCATTCTTTCAGAGGACGAATGGTGCTTCCCAAATAGATTAGGCCACATTTGCAAATAATACAGTAAACTGAGTTTACTGTTGCAGTTGATGAACTGTTGTATACGATACACATGTGCAGAGTTAGATGAGAATTCCACCACCTTATCCATAGCAAATTGGCAAGCAATACAACATGTACACTTATAGAAAACTGTCAGTTGGAGGGGTAGCCAATTTCTGAGCTGGTAATGTGTGTTTGAGCCAGTGTAGCTAGGAAAGAGCCTGTTTCTTAGGGTAGTGCAATGACTGTATGTGATTTGAAATCTACTGTTAAGAAAGTTCTGTAATGTCTGGTCTAATAAAAGCAAGTGCAAGTGGGCAAGTGGGTTTTCAAGATACGATGTACCACAGAGCTCTGTGCATTGTACCTAGGAATCATGGACACACATCTTTCCTTAGACCACTTTGTGATGTGTTCGTGATCCTGGTATTGGCTTTTAATAAAACCAGGTCCAAGTACCCTCTTTGCTGAAAACATTGTTCAACTACAGTCAATTTCTGTTCAAACAAAAGGTCCTTGCTACAGTTACATCATATTCTAGTCATTTCTCTAGAGGTATGGCATTAATCTGGGCAGAGGGATGTGCAAAACATGCATGTAGGATAGAGTTTCATGCTGTGGGCTTTTTATAGAGCCTAGACATAATCTTAGAGTCTTCATTGTATAGGGTGAGATTAAGAAACTCTATTTGTTTGGCATTAATGTGCTGAGTGAATCATCTGTTGTGTTCATTACAGTTGAGAAAGTTGAAAAACAATTCAAATTTGTTTGTGCCCCCTGTCCAGATTATGAAAATGCCATCAATGTTTCTGCCCCAATACAAGATGTGGTCTGAAAGTTCATGGGGGTAGGATGACCACAAATTGTGTTTCTCGAAATGGCCCATATAGAGATTGGCATATGAAGGTGAAAATTTGGCTTGCATGGCTACACCCTGTATTTGCTTGTACCAATTACCGTCATGTAGAAAAACATTGTGTTCTAGAACCAGTCTGGTAAGCTCAATCAACATCTCTGTATGTTCGAACAAGGTGTCATCTCTAGCAGAAAGAGTAGAAGTGAGAGCGACATACCCATTTCTAATGGAATACACATGTACAGAGAGTTAACATCAAGTGTGGCAAAGCAGCAGTCAGTTGTCCAGTCAATGCCCTTCAATCAGCACAATAAGTGTTTAGTCTCACGGATGTCGGATGGTAAACTTTGTACTAGTGGTTGCAGGTATAGATCAATGAATTCAGAAATGGGTTCAGTAAAAGGGCCTATGCCTGAGATGATGGGTCGTCCAGGTGGAAAATTGCCTAGTTTGTGTACTTTAGATAAGACATAGTTACAGGGTGCACGTGGTGTGGTGTTTAGCATGTATCTATATTCCAAGTCTGTAATGATGCACAGATCTCTCCAGTGGGTAATTTTTTCATTATTATGTTCTGTTATCTTCTGCTGCAATCTAACCCACTACCTCAATCCACTCCAAGCCACTCCACCCTATTCTATCCCACTCCACTCTACCACACTCTCTACTACTGATCTATACTCCCCTCTACTCAGCTCTACAACACTCTACTCCTCATACTCCACTCTACGGCATTCAAACAAATCCACATAATTCCTTAATATATTTCCTCAACCAGCTTTGGTTGAGTGCCTAGGATAAATTTGAATTAACAACTATAACAATGATATAACAATGGACAGTCTAACAAGGTGTGACAACCAAAGCTGGTTGAGGATATATTGAAGAATTATGTAGACACGTGTGAGTAAACTAGTCAAGAAAACTGGTATAATTGGCATCTCCCAAAAAATTGATTTTGATTTTAGATTTTCTATGGACTACATGGCCCATAGTGCCTCATTGTGGCATATATATATATATATATATATCATCCCTGCATCTTGTGCTTGCGACCAGGATCATTGTAGTCTGTTCCACGGGCCTGCATGGTTCCTGTCCCCGGCCCATGCCCCATTGTGGTCGGCTTGAACTGTTGACTTTGCCCTGGTCCAGCATGACATCAAGTAACCCCTAAAGTGCTATTTGCTACTAAGCACTAGAACTCTATTTTTCTAAAATCCATGTCTCAACTTCTACTCATTGGATTTTTCATCATTTTGATCTTAAATTATTTATAAATCATAATCTATTTTTCTAACCTGGTGTGGTGTCTTAATTGTGTTACTGTGTGTGTGTTGCAGAAATACTTTGCACATTGCCTCTTGAAATAACCCTTTCTTCTTTGTGCCAAGTTACCAGAGGATGTGCAAAGGTTATCTTTCAGTGTGTATCTGACTTACCCTGACTAGAGTGGTGGTCCCTACTTGGACTGGGTGCATACCCTGCCCAAATTAAAACACCTTTTCCAAAAGCTTCCTATAGAACAGAATGTTTTTTTCAACTTTTTTCTATTGCTTGGTATGACCCTTTTTGCATAGTTGCCTGCATTGCTTCATATTCTCTTGTTTTTCATCAACATTGTCAGATTTATTGCAAATTGTTTGTAGACTGGCAGTGGCATAATCTTTATAAAAGGCTCCTCTAAATGCATGCCCAATAAGAAGAGTGATTTCAATTGGACATTTGACTTCTTGGTTCATTTGCATTTTGCTTCATTGAAAGAACATTCTAATACATATTTGGAAAATTGAAGTTTGTAAGGTTCAGCTGAAGAAAAGTATGTAAATGAAAATGCAGCTAATTTACCATAACTGTGCTCCTCTGCCATCTCTCTGCAAATATTGGAAATACATTTTTCTATCATTGCCTAAATGACAGCACTTAAGTGAATAGGAACACTGTCAGTAAAATAAATATGCCTAGGATAGTCAACCCTCTTCATATTTTACAGAGTTTTGTGATATTCTATCTCTTTACATCAATCATTATATTTACATCTAGCTTTCCACACAAAGGAAAATTGGAGAGAGACTGCCGAAGAATCATCCCTAACATGAGAGGAAAATAGACAGGATGGAGAGTGGAATAGGATACTATACACATTTTATACACTGTATTTATAATAGTGAATCCATATAGTTATATGATTCGTCTGCTGTATTAGTAACACTGTACCAACCTATCTTGAGAGGTTCAATCACAATAATAGAATCCTTGTGAAATTCATATTGACGTACAACGGAGGTGCTGTGGTACTTTGGCCAACAAGGTGGAAAACCTGTAGCCTTCAGTCTTCATTAGGCACATGCCTGCTGTGAAGCAAACAACCCAAATGCAGAATCAAACACTGATATCTATCTATATATCTATATCTATATATATCTATATATATGTATCTCTCTCTCTCTCTCCCTCCTTCTCTCTCTCTCTCTCTCCCTCTCTCTTTGAGTGATTGTTGGACCTGGCCCTTGTGTGAGGTTCATCGCCTGACTTTTTGCCTAATTCCTCCTATTTTTTCTGACCTCTCGTTGTTGGCTCTAGGACTCTGGGCACTTTATCACTGCTGACCAGTGGTAAAGTGCAGGTGCTCTCCCATCTGAAGTTGGTATGATTGATTATTCCTAATTGGCATATTAAATGTACCTATAAGTCCAGTGTACAGTGGTATCTCTATACCCAGGGCAGTTTTCTGCCCCAGGGACCTGGCATCTAAATTTACTTGCCAGGCCCAGAACTCCCCTTTTACTACATGTAAGTCACCCGTAAGGTAGGCCCTTGCTAGCCCTATGGGCAGGGTGCTATGTATGTAGAAGGCAGTACATGTGCCAGGTTGCGTGGCCTGTCCTGGTAGTGACAAAAAGCCTAACCTGGTGTCTCACTGCTGTGAGTGCTGCCTTCTCATAGGATTGCATTAGAAATGCCCTGCTTTATATGTAGGGGGTATTGTCTGATTTATGAGGGGTAGCGTAGGCATGTTTGGTATGGTTGTAATGGTGATAAAAAATGCTGCTTACTGGTGTAGGTGGATTTTTATTACTATTACAGAAATGCCACTTCTAGAAAGTGAGTATTTCTCTGTGCTTATGACTCCGGTGTTTTTGCACCTTGACTCCAATCCACATCTGGGCAGACTGACAGCTGGGGCTTTGTGCATACTTTTCAGACAGCCTGTACACAGGGAGGGTGGAGGTGTCACAAAGGTGCATCTGCATACTGAACAGTCTTCCTGGGCTGAAAGAAGGGAGAGGCAGGGCACACCTACATTTGTAAAGGTTGTGCCCTGGCCTCACACAATAGGATTGTTTACCCCCAACTGATGTTTGGAGCCTGTGCGGAAGGAGAGAGGGGGCACTCCCAAAACCAGTTGTAACTGGTTGGAACATCCTCTCCCTTACCACTGTAAAACCCCGTAAGGACTGAGGATAAGTACAGGGGAGTTTTCTCACAATTTGGAGACTCTTTGAACTTACCTGGAACTGGACACAGACTGCTGGAGGGACTCACAAGGAACCGCCATGGACTGCTGCTGTTGCGCTGACCTCTAACCTGCTGGTCACTAGGAGAGACTGCCATCTGCCTGCATACCCCTTGCGCTGGCCTACTGCTGGGCCCTACCTTCTGTGGTCCTTCGTCCTGAACTTTGCTCCCCAGGGTCTGGGTGCTGTAGCCCCTGACCCCTGCAACCATGTGAAGCACGAGAAGTGCTTCAAGTCTTGACAAAACTAGCATTTCGGAAAACGCTTCATCTTTTATCCTTGAAGTGCCTTAAGAGCGCTCCTTATCTCCCAGAAACACCGCCGCGACCTGGGCTCATCAACAAGTGTAAAGCGCTGGTGCGGTAGAAAAATCACCACCACAGCCCGAGCGGGCTGGTCATCATGAACGCGAGGATGGACTATCTCACTTTGCTCCAGGGGCACCATCAAAAGATGAAGAGGAGCGAGCGCAGGGGTGAAGCGCGCTCCAAAGAGTGCCCCTGGGGCACAGGCAGGCACCTACTCTGGAGCTTGCCCTCACCGACGGCCGTGCGGGCCACCGTGTGTTCCTGGAGACGTCGGGCGGGGAAGAGTCCTCATCAAAGGCCACCCCTCACCACCGGGCCCCCTTTCTCCTACTTTAAAAAGAGCAAGGGGGAGAAGGAAGCCTCCCCCTGCCCACTGGAGGCCCAAGGGAATTTGAGGAAGACTGCGGGCGGGGCGGAAGCCTCCCAGGAGGCCGCCGTGCCGCTGGTCCCATTTTTGTGGCCCCTTCTGGGCCAGTGCCATTGTGTTGCCCCCCCCCCCTTCGTTGGAGGGCTAGTGAAGGCCTGGGGGGCCTCCAGAGATCGAGGGCCACAGGAGTGGCCCGTTATTGAAGCAGAGGGGGTGTGTGGTGCCACCCTCCTTCCGAAATCATTTTGCTGACTTAGGCCCCCCTCATGAGGGCTGGTTGAGGCCTGTGGGGGCCCCCAGTGATCGTGGGCCCCAGAGGGACCCATCATTAATGCAGAGAGGGTGCGTGCTGCCCCCTTCAACCTCAGAACTAGTGAGACGCCCCCCTTTGGCACAGAGGAGCACCGGGGGCCCTTTTTTTGTCCTCCAGGCACTGGAGGTGACTTCATCATGGAAACTAGGTACTGCTACAAGACAATATATACAACATAAGTAATTTTTAGAGACTTTATTGATTTATATGTCGGCTACCTGTTTGATGATGTTTCATATGTGTATGCAAATGTTCCTTTTATGGGCATAACATGCTAATATATTTTTCTGACTTTCCGTATGTTTTATAATGTTCATAATATGGGCGTTTATGATATTCTTATGACAAGTGCTTTGGTGTAATTACCTGTTTCCTGACTGCTGCTTGTGTTGCAGAATGCTAAGTAACCTGTGTGTTATATGCGACTACTGCTAGTTTTGCAGAGTAATTAATGTGTAACATTGTGACAACTGCTAAGGTAGCAGAATATTACTGATATGTTATGTTTAGGCTAATAATTGCGTTGTGTACAATACAGTATATTTTCATATAACTTGGTGTTGTGTTTCCTTTGTGGTGAGGATAGTGCATCACATGTGTTGTGTATGTTGTGCAAACGATTTACACATTGCCACTGGGATAGGCCTGGCTGCTTGTGCCAAGCTACCAAGGGGGTGAGCAGGGGTTATCTTGGATGTGTAATTCCCTTGCCCTAGAGTCAGTGGGTTCTGCTGCCTGGCTCAGGTGCATACCCTAGCTAACCAGAAAGCCCATTTCTAGGATATCTCTCTCTCTCTCTCTCTCTCTCTCTTTCTCTCTCTCTCTATATATATATACATATATATATATATATATATATATATATATATATATATATATATATATATATATATATAATAAGATGGCCCTCTCTAAAAGGTCACCCCAATCTTTTGGCCTTCCTCCTCCTCTTTTTCTGAGCTTGTTCTTGTTGTCTTTTCGACTCTCTTTACTTTACCACTTCTAACTAGTCGTAAACTGCTTGTTGCAACATTGGCTTAGCCACAATTGGCATATTTACTTTACCTATAAGTCCATAGGTTAGTGCACTATATGTTCCCAGGGCCTGTAACTTAAATGCTACTAGTGGACCCTCACCACTGATTGTGCCACACACTTAAGTAATACTTTAAACATGTCTCAGGCCTGCCACTGCAGGGCATCTGTGTGCAGTTTTAGTGCCACTTCGACTTGGCATTTAAAGCCCTTGCCAAGCTTTAAACTCTCCATTTATGGAATATGAGTCACCACTAAGGTAGGGCCTGTGAAAATCACACTACAGGGTGCTATGTAACTAAACAGTAGGACATGTACTTTTACGTTTTACATGTCCTAGTAGTGAAAAACACCCAAATTTGTTTTTGTGAGGCCTACCTCGCTCATAGGTTAACATTGGGAATTCCATTTTACTTTTTTAAGTTGAAATTCCTCATTGAGAAGGACTAGCTAAGGCATGTTTCATATCATTGGAATGGTAATGATAAATACTCTTTACTGATAAAGTCAGATTTAACAGTACTTTTTCAGAAATACCACTTTTAGAAAGTTGACATTTCTCTGCTCTTACAGCTCTGTGTACCTGCAGCCTGTCTCCAATACCCGTCTTGGGTGGGTAACAGCATCACTGTTTAAGTGCTCATCTGCATTTGTCTGCATTCTGATGGCTCTGCCCGGGCAGGAAGGGCAGAAGGGGCTGACACTTACACCCGAAGAGGAAGTGTCTGTCCCGACACTAAGGGATGATTACCCCCTACTGACAGTCTGGAGCAAGGCTATGAAGAAAGGACCTATGTGCACTTCAAAGACCCTTCTTTAAAGTGACTGCACCAAATGAGACACTTCAGAAAAAGAGGAGGAGGAAGGCCAAAGGTTTGGGGTGACCCTTCAGAGAGGGCCATTTTCCAACATGAGCTTACATTGTTAACATGTGGTTATCAACTTTCAGCTTTAAGTACCCACTTACAGATTGTGCCTATCAGACCACATTAAAGGGACATCACAGGAGTCCTGGCGTTGGTGATACTAGTCTCTGCAGACTGGGCAAAGTACACATTTTTCCTTACTTTTCCCTCGGGTAAAGAGGGGAGCCAGTTAAAGAGGGGGGAAGTGTGGGAGGAAGGAGATGAGAAATCTGCAATCAACCAAACATTGTCCAGCTTAGTGCATATCTTACTTAAAAAGAAAATACTTTGTTATGACAGCAAAATGCAATAATAAACAAATCAATGGAGCGCAATTGCAAAACTGGAATTGCAACTACAATGCCCAGTGAAGCGATTCACCTTCTATGGCACTCTCTCCCCATTCCAGGAGTTAAAACAGTGTTTATATCGGTCAGATTTTAGTCACAGGCACATTTCAGGCACAGAAGCAGCTCACTAGGTCTCCACTCAGAGCAGATCACTACTCAGTTCAAAAGTCTGTACCCAAATTAAAGGGATCAATTAGGAAACAGTCACTGTACCTGCTGCAGGACGGCTTCAGAGCATTGCTTTTGGTCTCTAATGTGAGACCCTGTTACATGCTTGTGTTGTTGCGGTCAGCTGGAGTGGGCAGTCACTCCTCAAGCTGGCACTCTCAATGTTGTCTCTATGGAAATGGGGCTATGACAGTGGAATCTCTTGAGAGTAAATCTATGGTACTGTAGCAGCCGGGCAGGACTTCTCAGTGAGTGCTCATCAAGGAAGCTGAAGCCCCCACCTCGAGATCCAACAGATGCTTATTGTGCAGTTGTAATCTCTGGCATGGTACACACAGGAGGTGTGCTTTTATGGGCACTTGTGCCTTCCAGGTAGGGTTTGGCCCCGGTTTCAGCAGAAACATCTGCTCCTCCTAGGGTTTCATTAAGTGGCTGGCAGCAGCAGCAGCAAGTCTTGGAGAGCCACAGGGTTGCCAGACAGCATGGGATGATTTCTTGGATTTATTTCTCTATGCAGTCCACTGCGGGAGCCATGATGGGAGTCAAGGAAAACCTCATGACCTGGATTGCCTCAGAATTCACTACCAAAGACAGTCAACAACATTTGGGTACTTTCCACACCTGTAATACAGTTAGTTTATTTTTCTTCCCTCTATGATCAGATAAGATTGCAAATGATAGGACTATATAGAACCTCTCTAGTAAGTTGTGCAGACAATAGGTCTACTAGGCAAAATCCAGAATCAGACTGCCCAACGGGGCAATCAGCCACTGGACGAAGGGCTGGTATTACATGTGAGTGTGTGGTCCGTTCTGTAACTGTTTGTGAACCTGTTTTATGCTCTGGTAGGACATTTATTACTATTTTTTACCTGATATTTCCATAATCATTGCATGCAGCAAGGTTAAATGCAAGCAGTCCTCCATACCATGCAAATCACATATACCTATACAAGCTCCAATTGCCCCAGTGTGCACACATGGACCTACTTTAAAGTTATCTAAATTAATAGTGAGGGTCACTTTTATTTTGGTGCCTGAAACTATTTTCTGTCCCACTGCAACACAGGCATAATCTTTGGCTGATGAGTGAAAGCAGCTGTGTAGACGTTTTTGCTGTGTCCTGTGAAAGTTTTTAACATCAAAATTATAAGCTTTTGTGGAGATCTGAAATCTTCAATGGGGCTAGACTGTAAGCTGAAGATGGCTACAGCTACACAAAGGGCCTCATTATGAGTTCGGCGGATGGGAAGATCCGTCCGCCGAACTTCCAACAGGGAGGTTGCCGCCATGCTGGCTACCTCCCGACTGGGCTCATTATGACTTTCTCCCCATCAGCCCAGCAGGAAAGTGGCAGCAACATTGTCACCGGCTCGTAATCGAGTGAGTGGCAATGCTGCCACTGCAGGGGGCACCAGCACCCCCGCAATTATACCTGTCTGCACAGCAGACAGTGAGCATTGTGAGGGTGCTGGACAGGAGGACCCCTGCACTGCCCCGGCCAAGTGCATGGGCAGTGCAAGGCACCCCCTGTGGCCCCCTGCACCTGTTCTCTGCCAGACTTTTTTTTATGGCAGTGATACTTATATACTGAATAAGCCATCCCGATGTAAGCTCAAACTTTCCTGCAAAGTGCATTAAGCAGGAAAAATATAATATTAATGCAACTGAAATGGCACTATGTTCAAAGATGTTGGTGCATTGTCCTAGTTCACCAGGAGTTAGCTTTTTCAAAGTCTAAAGTTTTTCTACAACTACAGTCAATCTGAGAATCAAAAGTTCTGTCCACGCACCCCCATAACCCATTCAAATTACAATGACATGGGACAATTAGCCACATCTCCCTCACTCTCCACCTCTCACCCTTTTAGCCACCCTTTTGGTTCCACCTTTATTTTGTTTTCACTTGAGCCCAGATAGAGAATGTCACTCCCTAATCATGATCACATAAAACCCAGATCTTAGAGCATAGACTACATTAAAATGCTTTTGTTTATTTAGCCACTCTGGAAAAAAGGGCCCCATGAAAATAGCCCCATTGGGAGGCCAGAGGGTAGCAAACTAGGAATTGCTTTTGTGCTGAGAGGAGACGTGTGCCATCCATTTACATACCAATGTGTACTTAAAGTGACCTTAATTTTTTGTTTCTTACTGATTGTATTACTTGTGCATTTTTCTCATTCCACTTTTAACAGGTATAAGATCATTCTAATGACTGGAATTGGTCAGTTCCAAACAACACCCTGTAATTGTTCTGTAAAGGCAATAGCATCCTCTGTCTGATGAGATTTAGTACCCTCCAGCAAAAGAGGAAAAGCAGTAGAAGTTCTCAATTACAATGTGGCTATTGGATTTCTTCTAGTCAGGTAACATCTTCTTCTGTCCCAGGATCTTCTGCACCATTCTGTTTCCACAGAGACAATCCCAAAGGACAAGCAAGCTTCACTAACAGGAGGTTGTCTCAACTTATTCCAGTGGGTCCACTGGAGATTGGCACCACCTGCCTTGGAATAAAATCATGGTATGCAAATGTTTTCAAAGATAGCAGGAATTATGCGGTGCAGGCAGGGATGTCTTGCTCTTACTCAGATCCAAGTAGATCATCTGCTTGGAGTGGGCCAAGCAGGGCATTTTAGTGGGTAAACTAGTCAGAGTGTTAATCAATTTAACTCCAATTCCCACTTTCTACTCTGTGTTTTGCTGCATAAAGAGCCACTTTCTTTCCTTGGACATGCTTTATGCCATGAAAAGTATACTGGAGTTACAAACAACTTCAATCCAAATTAGCAAGGCACTGTTTCTGAATTATATCAATCATGTCAGGCTCTTAACTCCCTCCATGATGGCCCCCAGGAGCTCATGGCAAAGTTGCCCTGAGACAACAATTGTTCCAGGTCTTCTCTGGAGCCTGAGTTCACTGTGTCCTCTTGGCAGCTTCTTTAATTGAGAAGGTGCTACAGTTGTCTATTCAGAATATGTTTGTTCCCAGGATTTCCTTTCTCTCATCCCGGGCATTATTTGCCCTGTCTTTGTGATGGTGAATGGCAGGCAGAGGCACCAGATGACATGCATGTGGTACTACACAAGACAGAAGTGTATGTATCACTGGAATGAATGGCAACTGAGCTCACAAAGTATATATATATATATATCAAAGTTGGAAGCTACTGTGACGGGTCATAGGTAATAGGAATTCAACATCATGACTATTGTTTCAGTCCTGATTTCCTACATGTAGTAAATCCACATTTTGATAGCACTCTTGACAGCGAATGTGGCAAATTTAAGGTTAGATGACATTTGATGTATCAGCAAATATGTCCAGCAGCAGAGGATACAGGGAAAATGAGGGAGAGGCAACACCATGTTATACTTTAGAAGTATGTATGATAAAAGAATACTTGCTGCTGTTTGTTTTACCTGTACTCAGCATCTTCGGTGCACACACATATTTGCCTTACCAATGTGATAGTTATGCAATTTTAGAAATACAAAATATCTACTCTTTCAAACTAAGCACATGGCTAGGCATGTTTGGTAGGCCATTGGCACACCTGAGGTGAGAATACCTGCAACGGAAAACAAAAGGAAGAGCAGGCTAACTCTTCATAAATATGATTTTCATTAGCACACTACACACACGATGGTATGCTCTTCTGTTGTGAATATACAATATGGCAAACTGAAAAAATATGTCTATCCTTTATTCATTAATTTATATAATAAACATCTCCATTCAAATGTATGTGATGTTCCCCACAGACATTTCCTCAGTACTTGCAGGCCCTATTAGAATAGGATGACTGTAAATTGCCAAGTAATTATCAACAAATTGCTCAGTTAGATGCTTTGGGAAAGATTTTGATTAAAGGCCTTTTAGATCACCTTAATACCTGGAGAAAGGAGGAAATTATCATTCCATTGGAACAGAAAGCCATAGCACAATGGATAACACTACCGCCTTGCAACTTATCACTGAAAAATTGTGTCTAATAGAGGATCCCGCTGCTTTTAGCTAATTTTCCACAGCATTTGATAAAGTTGATTGTCAACCTCTGTGGAGAAAGCTACATGAACTCAACATGCTTGGAACCATATTGTTTTTAATTGATGCTTTACTTTCTTCCACCTGGTGCCAGGTAGTGTTGTGGGTTGGGTGGGTGGAGCCAGGGACTATCCACCTTAATTCTGGACCAAAATGGCTGGAAGCTGGGCTGTGTCTTTGCTCCCTGTTATGTTACCTTTTTATAATCAACCTACCTGTTAACTTGAGCAATGGATCTGGCATTCTCCACAAATACTGGGGGCAGACCAGTGTCCTGTCTGCGGTATGCAGACAACATTGTGAGTTTTGATTGAACTCCAAAGGGTACGAAAAGTTGTCTTGCTTCACTATGGCAGGATGCTGATTCTCATTTTCTGAAAATCAATATCTTTAAAAGCAAAACTGACTACCCCAATTATTCCTGGTACCTTTGAAAGGAAGAATTGTAGACAGTAAAGCCTTGTATGTTTCTGGAGAAAATTATGTCCAGTAGCCTAAATGAGGAGTAACATATCTAATAACACCTGCAAAGACAAATCGCAAACTAGGGGGTTGATCGCCTTTCATAAAGCAGTGGGGCAAAGGCATTTTATCTACTTTCCTTCTGTGTATTGGGCCAAAATACCAGCTCCCTAATTGTATATTCTGATATGGCAAAATGGGATTTTTTTTATAAAACTGAGTAGCTAATCTTTGGGACATTTTGTGGTTTCAATACTCTTGAGGCTACTTCGGCCATAAGATTCGAATTTGGATCAAAATATACATTTTCACACACTTGTTTTGCGCTGAATTTGCGTCATTTTTTAATGCAAATTCGGTGCAAAAATAACTCAATATTTATACTTTGGTGCTAGAACAGTCTAGAGCCAAATTTATGGAGCTAAAGTAATTTCTTGGACGTGAAACCCTTCTTTGCGTCAATGAGATTCCCCTGCAAAAAATGACGCTATGGCCTTAGCTCCATATTTATTTCCCCATGCTAAAATCACGCACAGGACAGAGGATGGGTCAAAAAATGGTGCAAAGCTTGCTTTGCACCATTTTTTAACACCTGGGTCAGGACAGGCGTTAGGGGACCTGTAGGCCTATTTCCATTGTGAACCACCATGGAATAAGCCCACAGGTGCCATCCCCAGGACCCCAGGGACAGCCCGACCCACACAGAGTGACAGAGGAAGATGGGGGACCCCATCCCAGGTAAGTATAGGTAAATACAGGTAAGTATTTTTTAAGTGCCATTGGGGGCCCTGAAATGGGCCCCCCTACATGGCACTGGATGCAATGGCCATGCCCAGGGGACCCAGGTCCCCTATGCTGGCCACTGGGGTGGTGGGCATGACTTCTGTCTTTTCTAAGACAGGAGACATGTGGTATGGATGGTTTTGCATCAGAATGGTCATTTTTTTTACTCTAACCTGCCTAACGTAATTTTGGGGTGCAAAACCCCCTTCTCCATACCGCCAGCCCCACCCCACTAATGTCAATCAATCAATCAATCAATCAATATATTTGTAAGGCGCACTATGTACCTGTTGGGGTTTCAAGGTGCTGAGGCGGGGGGGTGCGCTGCTACTGGTCGAAGAGCCAGGTCTTGAGGAGTCTTCTGAAGGTGAGATGGTCCTGGGTTAGTCGCAGGTTGGTTGGGAGAGTGTTCCATGTTTTGGTGGTGAGGTAGGAGAAGGATCTGCCTCCGGATGTCTTTCGGTGGATGCAGGGGACGGTGGCGAGTGCGAGGTCTGCGGAGCGGGGCTGTCGGGTGGGGGTGTAGAAGTTGAGTCTGTTGTTGAGGTAAGCAGGTCCGGTGTTGTGGAGTGCTTTTTGTGCGTGGGTGAGGAGCTTGAATGTGATCCTCTTGTCAACGGGGAGCCAGTGGAGTTTTCTCAGGTGGGGGGTGATGTGGTTGCGGCGAGGTACGTTGAGGATCAGTCGGGCGGATGCGTTTTGGATGCGTTGGAGGCACCATAGGTGTTTTGTCTGGATGCCTGTGTATAGTGCGTTGCCATAGTCTAGCCTGCTGCTGACGAGGGCCTGTGTTATTGTTTTTCTTGTGTCTGTTGGGATCCACTTGTAGATCCTGCGGAGCATGCAGAGAGTGTTGTAGCAGGAGGAGGAGACTGCGTTGACCTGTTTTGATATGGAGAGGGAGGAGTCGAGGATGAAGCCCAGATTGCGTGCATGGGTGGTCGGTGCTGGTGGGGTTCCTAGAGATGTTGGCCACCAGGAGTCATCCCAGGCGGAGGGGTTGGGTCCGAGTTCAGTTTCAGGCAGCTGTTTCTCATCCATTCGGCAACGGCCTGCATTCCCTCGTGGAGGTTGGACTTGGCGGTGTGCAGGTTCTTGGTGAGGGAGAGGATGAGCTGGGTGTCGTCGGCGTAGGAGATGATGTTGAGATTGTGTCGGCGGGCTACTTGGGCGAGGGGTGCCATGTAGATGTTGAATAAAGTTGGCCTGAGCGATGAGCCCTGGGGTAGGCTGCAGATAATTTTGGTGGCTTTGGAGCGGAAGGGGGGGAAGCGCACTCTCTGGGTTCTGTCGGAGAGGAAGGATGTAGTCCACTTGAGGGCTTTCTCTTGTATTCCGGCTTCGAGGAGGCGGGTTCTCAGAGTGTGATGGCATACCGTGTCGAAGGCGGCTGATAGGTCCAAGAGGATGAGGGCGGGTGTTTCGCAGTTGTCCATTTGGCGTCTGATGTCGTCTGTGGTGGCGAGGAGCGCGGTCTCAGTGCTGTGATTTTGTCGGAAGCCAGATTGGGAGGGGTCCAGGATGTCTTTGTTTTCGAGGTGGTGAGTCAGTTGTGCGTTGATGATTTTCTCAATGACCTTCGCAGGGAACAGGAGTAGGGAGATGGGTCGGAAGTTCTTAAGGTCCTGGGGGTCTGCTTTGGGTTTCTTAAGGAGGGGGTTGATTTCGGCGTGTTTCCAGCTTTCAGGGAATGTTGCTGTTTCAAAGGAGATGTTGATGACCTTCCGTAGTTGGGGAGCGATGGCTGCGTCTCCTTTGTTGTAAACGTAGTGAGGGCATGGGTCTGACGGTGATCCGGAGTGGATGGAGTTCATGATATTGCGCGTCTCGGTGTCGCTGACGTTGGTCCAGGTGGTTAGGCGATTGGCGCGGGTGGTGTTAGCGGGGGTGGTGTCTGGCGTGGTGGGGGCGGGTGTGGTGTTGAAGCTGTCGTGGATGTCGGTAATCTTTTGGTGGAAGAAGGTGGCCAGAGAGTCGCAGAGCTCTTGTGAGGGTGGAATGTCGTTGACATTGGCGCTGGGGTTGGAGAGTTCCTTCACGATGTTGAAGAGCTCTTTGCTGTTGTGTGTGTTGTTATCTAGGCGGTCTTTAAAGGAGTATCTTTTGGCTAGTCTGATTAGTTGGTGGTGTTTGCGGGTGGCGTCTTTGTGGGCCGTGAGGCTGTCAGGTGTGTGTTCGGCGAGCCATTTATTTTCAAGTTTCCGGCAGATACGCTTGGAGGTCTGAAGCTCTTCGGTGAACCAGGTGGCTTTCTTCGTGGCTTGGTTGTGGGTCGGCTTCTTGAGTGGTGTGAGGGAGTTGGCGCAGTCTTTGATCCACTGTCTGAGATTGTGAGCGGCGGTGTCTGGGTCGGCGGGGTCGTTAGTCGGCTTCTGGGCAAGGGCGCTGGTCAGCTGGTCTTGGGTGACTTTGCTCCAGTGGTGGCGGGGTGGCTGTATGGTACGGTGGTGCTTGACCTGTTTCTGGAAGGTGAAGTGGATGCAGTGGTGGTCAGTCCAGTGGAGTTTGGTGGTGTGATTGTAGGGGATGTGGGTGCTTGTGGAGAAGATGGGGTCAAGCGTGCGGCCGGCTGCGTGGGTGGGTGTGGTGACGAGTTGTCTGAGGCCGAGGTTGGCGAGGTTGGCGATCAGGGTGGTGGAGTTGACGTTGTTCTCGAGATGGAAGTTAAGGTCCCTGAGGAGGATGTAGTCTGTAGAGGCGAGTGCGTGGGCGCTGGCGAGGTCAGAGATGGAGTAGCTGAATGGTGCCCGTGGTCCCTGGGGGTCTGTAGACGAGTGTTCCTCGGAGGGTGGTGTTGGGGTTGATGTGTATTTGGAAGTGCAGATGATCGGCGGTCTTGAGGGTGTCGTCCGTGTGGGTGAGGACCTTGAGGGTGGCTTTGTGGGCGATGGCTATTCCTCCTCCGATTCCATTTGTGCGATCCCTGTGGGTGATTTTGTAGCCCTCTGGGATGGCTATGGCGATGTCTGATGCCGAGGAGTCATTCCACCAGGTTTCGGTAAGGAAGGCCACGTCCGGGGCTGAGGTGTCGAGTAGGTCCCAGAGTTCGATGGCGTGCTTGCGTGCGGAGCGGGTGTCTAGGAGTATGCAGTGGAGGTGGTTGGTTCTGGTTGTTGGAGGTTTGGTGGTTCTGTCGCATGTGAATCTGCAGTCGTGGCAGGTGAAGGGACCGTGGCTATTTCTTGGTGAGGACTAGAAGCATGCTGTGGAGCGGCCATGGTTGAGTGCGTTGAGGTCGCTGGCAGTGTAGTGGTGTCTGTGGGTGCGGGGGTTTCGAGGACCAGGGGGGGTGGTGCTGGGAGCGGTCCAGGCGCGGCGGACGCAGGCGGGCTTGCCCATGGCACGCCTCCAGCGCGCCAGCGGCGAGGTCGCACAGTGCCTGCCAATAAGAAGGGGAGGAGGGAGGGAGGAGCAGCTGGGAGGCGGGAGGCGTGGACGAATGGGGGCTCGAGGGGGCGGGGCCACAGGGACGCAGCAGCGGGAAAAGGAGACGGCTCGGGGAGCCGAGGCACCGGGGTGGGGCAGAGGGTCAACACGGGGCGGCAAGCACAAAAGCTAAAACTAGACAAGAACACGGAGTGAAACACGGAGTAAAACAGGGAGCTAAGCACTAGATAAAAACACGGAGTGACACACGGAGTAAAACAGAGAGCTAAGCACTAGACAAAAACACGGAGTGACACACGGAGTAAAACAGAGAGCTAAGCACTAGACAAAATCACGGAGTGACACACGGAGTAAAACAGAGAGCTATGCACTAGACAAAAACACGGAGTGACACACGGAGTAAAACAGAGAGCTAAACACTAGACAGAAACACGGAGTAAAACAGAGAGCTGAAAACTAGACAAAATCACGAGAAAACACGGAGTAAACAGACAAAACAGACGCGTGAACACACACACAACTATAACAAGACGGCACTTACCACTAGGCACCAGGGATGGCCAGCAGGGAGCAGCGAGGGCGGGGAGGGAGGACACAGGGAGAGCTGGGTGTCGCTGTTCATGCGGGGAGCGATCCAGTGGCCACAGAGGTCAAAGGTCACTCTCCGTGCCGCGCAGCGACCACCATTAAGAAGGGGAGGAGAAAGGGAGGAGCAGCTGGGAGGTGGGAGGCGTGGACGAATGGGGGCTCGAGGGGGGCGAGGCCACAGGGACGCAGCGGCAGGAAAAGGAGGCGGCTCGGGGGAGCCGAGGCACTGGGGGGGCAGGGTGTCAACACGGAGCAGTGAGCACAAAAGCTAAAACTAGACAAAGAACACAGAGTGAAACACAGAGTAAAACAGGGAGCTAAGCACTAGACAAAAACACGGAGAGACACACGGAGTAAAACAGAGCTGAGCACTAGACAAAAACACGGAGTGACACATGGAGTAAAACAGAGAGCTAAGCACTAGACAAAAACACGGAGTGACACACGGAGTAAAACAGAGAGCTAAGCACTAGACAAAAACACGGAGTGACACACAGAGTAAAACAGAGAGCTAAACACTAGACAAAAACACGGAGTAAAACAGAGAGCTGAAAACTAGACAAAATCACGAGAAAACACAGAGTAAACAGCCAAAACAGACGCATGAACACACACAGCTATAACAAGACGGCACTTACCACTAGGCACCAGGTATGGCCAGCAGGGAGCAGCAAGGGTGGGGGGGAGGACACGAGGACAGCTGGCTGTCGCGGTTCGTGCGGGGAGCGAACCAGTGGCCACAGAGGTATGTCATTTTTATTGACGCTAGCCTACCCTTTGCACCGGCTTGCACCATTCCATAAATATGGTGCCCGGCTGGTGCACAGAAATGATGTAAGCCGGTGCTAAACTTTTTAGTGCAAAACTGTGTTGGTGCAGTTTTGCACCAAAAAGTACAAATCAGGGCCTATATGTGCATCGATATTTTTTTTATGAAAATAAAGTCTTTGTTTTAAAGACATTTTAAATATGTCCTAAGCGTGCTTCAATTAAACCAGGAATATGCATGCTCTTCGCCTGAAGCTCAGCTAAAATCTTACTTTAAGCAGACCTCTCTTGATTTAAGTATAGGGTTGGATGTTGAACTTTGTAGTAGAAAAAAAATGAAGTGTTATTGAGTTCCTTTTTCTTAAGAGAACTGCAACTATACCTGACATTGAATATGGAATATAGGGTCAGGCGTTTTAGGACATTACTACACTTAACTATTTTTCCCTTAAATGTTTTATCTGCAAAATGGCACTAATCAGTAAATATGTGCAATTTTTGTAAAAACGGTGTCCAGGATTTGAAACGTACTTTTTATCTGTCCCGTCCTGCATTTGTATCCCTGTTAAATTTATGAGACCTCTAATTTAAAATACCATGCCAGAAGAACAGATGATGACCTTAATTTATTGTTTTCTCCTCCCAATGAAAGGCTTTGTATCCGGGTTTTTAAAAGTTTTTTTGTTAATTTGAAAAACATATTGTTCAATGAATGTTTAGTATCTGACTTTTTAAATTCATAAAGAAGCGTCTTAAACTTGAACAACTCATAGCATGCAATGAAATACATTATTGAGGTTTGGTTATTTTAATTGTATAACTTTAATGTTTTTATTATTGCATTTAACTGCATTTATTCATGTGGATCGTGTTTGAGTTACAAATCTTGAAAATAAATACAGTGTGCATAAAGAGTAAATAGAGGTATTCTCACTGCAATTTAGTTCTGCCCCGACCTCTGGTACTATTGGAACCATACCTGGAGTGGGGAAACCTTACAGAGCTGTTGCCCCTAAGGAAAGGCTAAAAAGAGACACACTTAGGAACCAATGCTCAATGCCATCAGCTAAATTGAATAAGCCCTGTGACGGTAAACCATACTAGGTTGGTAGATTTGGATGTATGATGGAACAACGCATGCGCCACCCACGCATGCCTGAACAACATGATCGGAACAAAGACCGTGTTGTTTCCACGAATGCCTTTACCACGCATGCATTTAGAACACTTTTTCCCCCCACCTGCCCTAAAACCTGACCTCACCCCAAAAATAAAACTACCCTGCTCCTAAAAACAAAATTACCCTGACCCCGCCGTCCCAACCTGAAAATAAAACTACCCGACCCCCAATTGCTCTAAAAATAAAAATAAAACTACCCTGACCCCCACCCACAAAATAAAACTGCCCTGACCCACCACCCGCCCAAGAAATAAAACCACCCATACCCCCCACCTGCCCCTAAAAACTACTCTGATACCCCCACCCACTTTGAACCCTAAATCTTACCCTAAACCCCCACCCGCCCTGAAAACAACTGGCCCCACCCCCCCAAAAAAATACCCCACCACTAAAAACAAAATTACCCTGAACCCCCCCAAAAAACCCAACCTGCCCTAAATATTAAATTACCCCCAACCCCTCACCCTGGCCCTAAAAACTCGACCCTACCCGTCCTAAATTCAAAAATTACCACGACCCCCCACCCCGCCCCTAAAAACTAAATTACCTCGACCCCAACCCTCACCCTGAAAGCCATAGTATTCCGACCCCTGACCATTTAAAAAAAAAAAAACACCCCAACCCTGAAAACTACCCCACCCCTGAAAACTACCCCAAACCTCCCCCAGCCTCACTTATCTGTCTGCGTCCTACCCCGACCCCCAACCCCCGCCCCTAAAAACAAAATTACCCCGATCCCCCACCCACCCCTAAAAACCCAACCCCACCCACCTGCCCTAAAAACAAAATTACCCCACCCTGACCCTAAAACCCCCCACCCGCCCCAATACAAAATTACCCTGACCCCCATTCCCACCCCTAAAAACAAAATTACCCCGTCCACCCCGTCCTAAATACAAAACTAACCCCCAGCCCCACTTACCTGACCGTGTCCACTCCTGATGCTGACTTCCTTTTTCTATGCCTTAACCACGCATGTGCGTTGTTCAGCATGTGCGTGGTTAAGGCAGAGAAAAAGGGAGTTGTCATTAATGCAAGCGTGGTTCCACTTGTGTTAACAACTTTGTTGTGGTTCCGGATGTTTCCCAGTAGATTTATATGCTGGCTAGGGCAAAGAAGGATTGTGTTCCCTAAATTTATGGCTCAAGAGCTTATCATTGAATGAGTCACCTGAGTATTCTAAGCAGTATTCTAGGAATTACGTCTACATAGACATAAATATACAAGATCAAGTAGAGCTCAGAATTCTGGTTTGGTTTCATGGCATGCCACATGCCTTCTGAAAACATACCTGAGAATGTTATGTGCACTGTTAAAACAGTCTCTCCTGGGGTTTAGTTAATTACATATCAATAGTTTACAGTAATCTTTGAACAGTAGCCTAGAAGCATACATTCCCTATCATCATTCCCAATCAATGTGCCAAAATAGTAGTTTCTTTTCGATAACACACTGTCTCACGCAGGTCCCTGATTCATAACCCACACAGAAAACAAAGGTAACTAGGTTCTTGTGTGTGAACAGTAGTAAGTTCTGTTGAAAAGCTTTCAAACAACAGTGTACACTATTGTCAAGAAGAACAAAGGCAAGATACCCATGAAGACACTTTCAAATGACACCAGAAAAAGGCTATCTATTTCATCTGGTGTGCTAGCAGCAGATGACCCTACCGAGTCTCAGACGTTTCCCTTTGAGGATTCCAAGTCTCATTCATTTTTGTTTCATGACTTTTTTTTGTAAATTATGCCTCTTTGCTATCCACATATTTACTGTAATTACATTATCACTTAAGAAGTCTCAATTTAGCTATTTTAAGGCATATTTAAATTATAGACACCACTCTGGAGTATTCCTTGCATTTCCTAAGTCATCCCAATTGTGAACAAAACTACACTCAAATAAGCTCACACTGGCTTCCTTTCCTATATGTGTTTGAGTTAGGACTTTCATGGTTATGGCTTGTCAACAAGGAGTGTCTCTGACTAAATCATGGACAGATATTTCTCCTTTATTTGTCTTCCAAGTTCAAAATACGAGATCTTCATGAAAAATCTAAATATTTCTTACTTAAATTATGCCTACGTTTATGCGCCTTTATAAACTTTTTCAGGTTCACAATTTGCCAACAAATTCTATTACCAACAAGGAGTTAATGAACTCTGGAGCCTGTAGGCAATAATGTCAAAGGGATAAATGCTATGAATGTCTGATTCCTGTCTGGCATCTTCACATAATCAAAACCGCTGCCAGAGGAGAAGGATGACTCTTACTTTATTAGATATAACTAAAAATTTGTCTATAAAAGCTAATTTCGGAGGACTCACTCCACCACCCTGCTGAAGGTTCTCCTGGCCTGTGTACTGTGGACAAGGCAAAGTCATGCCAATATCCTGGTGCATGAAATTGCCACGTATAACCTTGGAAAATTATCATTTCTTTAACCAGGGAAACATCCACCCACAAACATTTGTTGAAACCAATTTGCATGCCATGGTGTGAATGTAAGCATAATTTGCTAAATGGAAACTGTTGCAACCCACTGTCTTCCTCCCTCCCTCATTCCCGTGTGTCTGTTGTACTTCTCTCCAAACCCACCACCCACCCAGTATGATATCCAAACAGTGCAATCTTGATGGTGTTTCTGGCCATAAATGTTCCATTGATGTGTGAAACAAGATTTGTTACATTACAGGATTTATATCAGCATATTTTATACAGAAATATTGCCGACATAAATATTGTGTCGTGAATATCCTTCCCAGTGGGTGCAGATTTTCTCTTAGTTACTCCAATAGGGTGATATTTTTGTAGGCAATTGTTAGATGATAGTCTGACAATGCTATTCCGGTACCGCATCTTAACCGTATGACACCTTCTGTCACTATCTTGCTGCATCCAGAGTCTCTGCACTCCCAGATCAACTCGCTAAATAAAAGACAGTCTCCCACACTTCTTCCTCTCTGTCTCATCATGTTCACATTTGGAGAAAAAATATAGGTCTGTGAAAAAGAACAGAACTGCATAGCACTGAGCAATGATATAAGAGAATTAAAAATCCTAAGTGTAATAACCACAACACACGATGCAATCATCTTTAAATGGACAAGTGCCGGAAAATTAGATGTAAAACTACACAATAAGATTGGAAGGATGAAACTTCAGAGTAACTTAAAGCTAGCTAAAGCGTGAAGCTTCCTCTCAGTAAAGAGGGGAAAATAGAAAACTGGAGCAAGAACTTTGAGAAAACAATGGAAAAGCCTAGAATAAATTATTGTGTCATTTTCATTCAACTAAACACCGTCAGGGACTAAATTAAGCTTCACAGGTCTGACAAGAGTTAACTGCCAGCGAATCTTGTTTCCCACCATTTTTAGGGATAAAATCCTTTCAAATGATAATTTTGCCTCTGATAACTTTCAAACTTACTACCTTTTAGAGTTTACAGTAGAGATGCCTGAAAACCACTTGAATGCGTTTCTAACATTCACTTCAAATTACTAGTAATTTTAACGTATTTATTACCAGCATTGACAAAGCAAATCTGTCTATGCAGTGCAAGCCAACAGTGGCATATAAAGTATGGGTACACTGAGTTAGCGGAAATATGAACACAGAAGAACACCCTTGCAGACACTCATTTCACATAGTTCAACAGACTTTCAGGCACACACACATAGACCAACCAACACATAAAGATCATTGCACACAGACCAGCAGTCTAGCATAGCCCTATGCTGCAGTAGGTAGTAACCGCTAAGCACAGTGTGATCCTCATCAGTGGAACAAAGGATCGTGTGCAAGCGTAGCGAAAAGGCAATGTACGTTGGGGGGTGTTGGACTTTTGCTTATGCAGGGTCATCCCCAGTCTTTTTTGCCTCCTGCCTCCTATTTTTTTCTGACATGTTGCTGTTGGCTTTTCAACTCTGAGCACTTTGCCACTGCTAACCAGTGCTAAAGTGCATATGCTCTCCTGTTTAAATTGTATGTAAGTGGTTTATCCATGATTGGCATATTTGAATTACTAGTAAGTCCCTAGTAATGTGCACTAGAGGTGCCAGGGCCTGTAAATCAAATGCTACTAGTGGGCCTGCAGCACTGGTTGTGCCACCCACATAAGTAGCTCTGTAATCATGTCTCAGACCTGCCACTGCAGTGTCTGTATGTATAATTTTACACTGTAAATTCGACTTGGCAAGTGTACCCACTTGCCAGGCCTAAACCTTCCCTTTCCTTACATGTAAGGCACCCCTAAGGTAGGCCCTAGGTAGCCCCAAGGGCAGGGTGCAGTGTATGGATAAGGTAGGACATATAGTAATGTGGTTTATATGTCCTGACAGTGAAATACTGCCAATTTCGTTTTCACTGTTGCAAGGTCTGTCTCTCTCTCCTAGGATAATATGGGGGCTACCTTTAAATATGATTAAAGTGTAGATTCCCCTAGAGAGTAGATGGACATGTGGAGTTTGGGATCCCTGAACTCACAATTTAAAAATACATCTTTTAGTAAAGTTGATTTTAAGATTGTGAGGTTGGAAATGCCACTTTTAGAAAGTGAGCATTTTCTTGCTTAAACCATTCTGTGACTCTGCCTTGTTTGTGGATTCCCTGTCTGGGTCAGTTTGACAGTTGGGTTGTTTTTCACCTCACACCAGACAGTGACACAAAGGGAGCTGGGGTGTGATCTGCATTTCCTGATTAGCCATCTCTGCTAGGAGGGAGGAGTGGAGTGGTCACTCTCATCTGAAAGGACTGTGCCTGCCTCTGACAATGCTGTCTCCAGCCCCCTGGTGTGTGTCTGAGGCCTTGCCTGGGCAAGGCAGGATTTCACAAGAAGGTGTGAGTCCCCTTTGAAGAAAGGTGACTTCAAAGACTAAAATGGGTATAAGAAAGGCACCCAAACTTACAAACTTCAGGAAACACTTCTGGAATCAAGAGGAACCTCTGCCTGGAGAAGAGCTGATCGCTGAGGAACAAGTGCTGCCCTGCCTGTGACTGTGCTTTGTGGAGCTTTCCTGCAGTGCTGCTTCTGCCTGAGTAAGAGGGCAAAGACTGGACTTTGTGTGCCTTCCATCTTGAAGAAGAAATCTCCAAGGGCTTGATGTAGAGCTTGCCTCCTGTTGTTGAAGTCTCAGGGATAGCAAAGACTTCTTCCTGCCAGCACCTGGAGTCTCTGGAGAGACCCCTACTCTGCTCTGTGGTGCCCTTCCAGTTCCTGGGACCCTGAAAGGAGAGGCTGGCAGCCTAAGGACAAAAATACACGCACCGAGCGCCGTGCGGAGAAAAGATCGACGCGAACCCGATCGCGGCTGAGAAAACGACGCGACGCCGACTCCGCAGCTGAGAAACGACGCCGCAGGAAACGCGACCGGAGAATCGACGCCCGGAGCAGGAGAAACGACGCGCAGCATCGCTGACGAAGGCTGAGAGATCGCAACCAGCGCCGCGGGACTTTCGGACCGTCGCGTGGCTGGCTTTTTCGACGCGCCTCGCCGTGCCGAGCTGTTTTCGACGCATATACCCGTGCAGGGTTATTTTCGACGCACACCGCCCGTGCGGGGTTATTTTTGCCGCAAACCAGGTACATTTTCACGCTAGCAGCGCTAGTGTGGTGTTACAACTACCTAAAGACTCTTTTTATTTTAAACCTTTAAAAAATCATAACTTGACTTGTGTATGTTGGATTTTTGTCGTTTTGGTCTTGTTTTGTCTAGATAAATATTTCCTATTTTTCTAAACTGGTGTTGTGTCATTTTGTAGTGTTTTCATTAAGTTACTGTGTGTGTTGGTACAAATACTTTACGCCCAGCACTCTGAGGTTAAGCCTACTGCTCTGCCAAGCTACCAAGGGGGTAAGCAGGGGTTAGCTGAGGGTGATTCTCTTTTATCCTAACTAGAGTGAGGGTCCTTGCTTGAACAGGGGGTAACCTGACTGTCAACCAAAGACCCCATTTCTAACATTGGTGACCAGCGGTCGGGATTGGACTTGTATTTGTACTTGACATACAGTAATTAAGTGTACACTACTGTTTTGAGCTCAGACCACTACGTGACCACATACTACTTGTCTTATGATTCTGCTTTTTGTTCTCTGATGTCCTCCTGGAAGTATTGCTAATATTTTTGGACTTTGTTTTTTGGTTGTGAAGCCTTTGCAGAATGGAAGTCAATTTCTGGCACCTATTTATGTATAAAAAGTGGCAGCTTAAAGCATTCTGCATGGAAAGGGGACTGGCTGTGAACAAGAAATCCAGAAGGGAGGATCTTGAGTCAGCCCTGTTTCAGTATGAATTGAAACGTTGTCAGGCAACACCACCAAATGAGTCTGAGGAGGATAACTACTCTGAGGAGGAGGACTACTCCAAAGAGGAGGGCAGTGGCCCTGAGGAGGGAACAGAAAGAGATGATAGGCTCCTAGCTCGAATCTGGAGTCTGGAAGAGCTAGATGCAGAGCTTAAGAGGGCTGAGGAGAAGAGAGCCTTAGTCCTGGAAGAAAGGAGGAGGGACTTAGAGATTAAAAAAATGATTTATGCTTACGAGCTTAAATTGAAAGAGCTGGAAGTCATGAGGGCTGAGTCCAGCTGGAATGGTGGCAGCAAAAATCTTGTATCCAGTACTGCTGAAGAAGTGCACATGCCCAGAGATGTGGTGCCCTACTTGAAGGAGGGAGTTAACACACGCCAGGAGGTTCAGGGGTATGAGGTAGCTCCAGTGATGCACAGGGTCCCTGAGGTGGATTGGGGAACTGGCATGGGGAGTCATATTCCTACTGGTGGGAGGGACACTCTACTGACTCTAGGTGAGAGTGACAGGGAGAGGGGTTCCCCCCAAGTAGAAGTCCTGGTTATGGAGTGTGAAGACATCCCAGAAGAGTGTGGGTTGAGTGTCAGGGACAGTCAGGTACTGTCTCACCAGTCTCAGGAGGGTGATGTGGGGTGCTTTTTCAAAGCAGAGTCACTGGATGGTTGGGTGAAGGGTACTTTGGTTAATTCATGTGAGGGGCTGAGTGATGTAATTGCTGGAGAGCATATGTCTAGTCCTTATTTTCCAGAGCTATGCCAACACCAGGTGGAGTGTGAGTTCTCTGACCCCAGGGAGCTTACAATGGAGGCAGACTTCTGGGTGAGTACCAGAGAGTCTGAAGAGGCATTTGGGGGTGCTCCTGAGAGGAGTGGTCTAGGTAGTTCCCAACCAGGTGAGGTAGGGAAGGATTGTAGTGTCCCAGGTAGGTCCCAGTGTAGTGGGATGGGTGAGGGACCCCATGTCCAGTCTCAGAGGAGAGGGAATGGGGATGGGTTGAGGCCCAAGGTGCCCGAGATCCGGTCCCAGGTCCTGGAGAGTTCCCTGCGGGAACACCAGGAGGGGAGCCTAGCCTGTACCATAGGGCCATCTGTTGAGGGAGACCCCACAGTGTCAGGAGAACTTGGGGGGGCCGCTGTAGCCAGCGTCCCACCAGTTCTGGTGTCTGGCAGTACCACTCCTAGTGAGGGGGTGCAGAAGTCCAGACAGAGGGTTGAGAGGGGGTTGCGGACCCCAGTGGAGAACCTGGAGGGTCAGGGGTCAGCTCTGAGAGCAGAGCCCCCCATGAATGACCTTGGTGAGACCATTTCTGGGCTGGGGGGAATCCAGACTCTGTCAGATGGGCAGAGGTCAGGAGACCTGCGCCAGCCAGACTCTTGTGTGGCCCTTCGGGACAGTGTGTCCCTTGAGGGGGGTAAGTGTGCCCCCCTGGAAGTCCTGGTGTGCCAGGCAATGGTTCAACCGCAGGGTGGTGACTCTGGGTTGAATGATCAGGTTCAGGGGGTAAACTCTGACCTGATGGGGGGTAAGTGTGCTCCCAAGGAAGTCCTGGTGTGCCAGGCAGTGGTTCAACCGCAGGGTGGTGACCCTAGGTTGGATGACCAGGTTCAGAGGGTAAACTCTGACCTGGTAGGGGGTAGGTATGCCCCCCAGGAAGTCCTGATTTGCCAGGCAGTGATCCAGTCTGTGGGTACAGACCCTGGATTGGGAGGCCAGGTTAAGGGTGTCCCCCCTGACCTGGAGGAAGGGGCTACTGTTAACAGTGCCCCTACCATATTGTCTTCTGGGGGGGCCACTCCTAGTTGGGTGGTTCAGGACCCCAGAAGAGAGGGCAGGGGGAGGGAAGCCTCACCCCTGGCCCTGGTCCAACCTGAAGGTACAGACCCCAGGTTGGAGGATCAGTTGCAGGTTAACATCCCTGCACTGATGGAAGAAGTGTGCAGGACTGCTTCAACAAGCACCCTGACAGTTTTTGACTCTGGGGGTGCCGCTTCTGCAGGGAGGGTACAGAGCCCCAGAGGGGAGGACCAGGGTCAGGTTGTCATCCCTGACCTGGTGGAAGAGAGAGTGGTCAAAGGGTGCCAGGCACCTGGGGCTACCACCCCCCACTCTCCACAGTCACAGTGGTTAGAGAGGCCTGAGGTCGGGCTCTCATCCCTGACAGTTGTCTGGGGCCACTGTGGCTTGCTGTCCTGGTGGACAGAGTTGCCCCTGGGGGGGGGAGGACGAGAGTCACACCCCGGGGGTGGAGTGGGCAACACCACTGTGTTGGCCCTGGTGGTACTATCTGCCCATTGCAATACATCTGTGAGCAAAGTAAAGTTAGGTGTTGCACAGATGGTGTCTGTAGATGTGGAGAAGGGTTCCCCATGGGTTAGCTTAGTGGGCCCTGAGAGTATGGACAGAGGGATCCAACTGGAGTCAGGAAGGCGTAGAACTGGAACATGCCCCTGCTGTTGTGGGCCTGGGTCCTTGTTCTATCGCCCCAATCAGGGAAGTACATCAAGGTATTGATTGTTCTCCCCTGGCTTTAGGCTGGTAGGGGGTCGTGTTGGACTTTTGCTTATGCAGGGTCATCCCCAGTCTTTTTTGCCTCCTGCCTCCTATTTTTTTCTGACATGTTGCTGTTGGCTTTTCAACTCTGAGCACTTTGCCACTGCTAACCAGTGCTAAAGTGCATATGCTCTCCTGTTTAAATTGTATGTAAGTGGTTTATCCATGATTGGCATATTTGAATTACTAGTAAGTCCCTAGTAATGTGCACTAGAGGTGCCAGGGCCTGTAAATCAAATGCTACTAGTGGGCCTGCAGCACTGGTTGTGCCACCCACATAAGTAGCTCTGTAATCATGTCTCAGACCTGCCACTGCAGTGTCTGTATGTATAATTTTACACTGTAAATTCGACTTGGCAAGTGTACCCACTTGCCAGGCCTAAACCTTCCCTTTCCTTACATGTAAGGCACCCCTAAGGTAGGCCCTAGGTAGCCCCAAGGGCAGGGTGCAGTGTATGGATAAGGTAGGACATATAGTAATGTGGTTTATATGTCCTGACAGTGAAATACTGCCAATTTCGTTTTCACTGTTGCAAGGTCTGTCTCTCTCTCATAGGATAATATGGGGGCTACCTTTAAATATGATTAAAGTGTAGATTCCCCTAGAGAGTAGATGGACATGTGGAGTTTGGGATCCCTGAACTCACAATTTAAAAATACATCTTTTAGTAAAGTTGATTTTAAGATTGTGAGGTTGGAAATGCCACTTTTAGAAAGTGAGCATTTTCTTGCTTAAACCATTCTGTGACTCTGCCTTGTTTGTGGATTCCCTGTCTGGGTCAGTTTGACAGTTGGGTTGTTTTTCACCTCACACCAGACAGTGACACAAAGGGAGCTGGGGTGTGATCTGCATTTCCTGATTAGCCATCTCTGCTAGGAGGGAGGAGTGGAGTGGTCACTCTCATCTGAAAGGACTGTGCCTGCCTCTGACAATGCTGTCTCCAGCCCCCTGGTGTGTGTCTGAGGCCTTGCCTGGGCAAGGCAGGATTTCACAAGAAGGTGTGAGTCCCCTTTGAAGAAAGGTGACTTCAAAGACTAAAATGGGTATAAGAAAGGCACCCAAACTTACAAACTTCAGGAAACACTTCTGGAATCAAGAGGAACCTCTGCCTGGAGAAGAGCTGATCGCTGAGGAACAAGTGCTGCCCTGCCTGTGACTGTGCTTTGTGGAGCTTTCCTGCAGTGCTGCTTCTGCCTGAGTAAGAGGGCAAAGACTGGACTTTGTGTGCCTTCCATCTTGAAGAAGAAATCTCCAAGGGCTTGATGTAGAGCTTGCCTCCTGTTGTTGAAGTCTCAGGGATAGCAAAGACTTCTTCCTGCCAGCACCTGGAGTCTCTGGAGAGACCCCTACTCTGCTCTGTGGTGCCCTTCCAGTTCCTGGGACCCTGAAAGGAGAGGCTGGCAGCCTAAGGACAAAAATACACGCACCGAGCGCCGTGCGGAGAAAAGATCGACGCGAACCCGATCGCGGCTGAGAAAACGACGCGACGCCGACTCCGCAGCTGAGAAACGACGCCGCAGGAAACGCGACCGGAGAATCGACGCCCGGAGCAGGAGAAACGACGCGCAGCATCGCTGACGAAGGCTGAGAGATCGCAACCAGCGCCGCGGGACTTTCGGACCGTCGCGTGGCTGGCTTTTTCGACGCGCCTCGCCGTGCCGAGCTGTTTTCGACGCATATACCCGTGCAGGGTTATTTTCGACGCACACCGCCCGTGCGGGGTTATTTTTGCCGCAAACCAGGTACATTTTCACGCTAGCAGCGCTAGTGTGGTGTTACAACTACCTAAAGACTCTTTTTATTTTAAACCTTTAAAAAATCATAACTTGACTTGTGTATGTTGGATTTTTGTCGTTTTGGTCTTGTTTTGTCTAGATAAATATTTCCTATTTTTCTAAACTGGTGTTGTGTCATTTTGTAGTGTTTTCATTAAGTTACTGTGTGTGTTGGTACAAATACTTTACGCCCAGCACTCTGAGGTTAAGCCTACTGCTCTGCCAAGCTACCAAGGGGGTAAGCAGGGGTTAGCTGAGGGTGATTCTCTTTTATCCTAACTAGAGTGAGGGTCCTTGCTTGAACAGGGGGTAACCTGACTGTCAACCAAAGACCCCATTTCTAACAGGGGGCAAATGGAGATATACAGAAGCAGAGCACAAGGTGATGTGCATCAAGGATACACAGCGGAACACAAATGTATCATGGATTATGAACTTCAGAGAAGCACTGGGTGACGTGGATAGGGCACAACTGGGTGACTAGCCTGATTCAGAGAAGTGAGTAGTGTGCATCATGAGAATATTGTTCAGTGTTGTCCATGAAGAGATGACTGGGTTTTACACACATGGGAACACAGTTAACACAGGGCACACAGTCCTGTGTGGTGGGATGGACAGACTGTGATATTAAAAAGCTTAAATGCCTAATGTCACACTTGAACAACTCACTTAGTGAGTTTCTTTTATTACTTGCTGGAGCTGGTAGTATTTTTTCCAATGTATATGGAGGACAAGTGGCAAAATACAAATAAGCAAATATTGGAACTGAATGAGATACCTACTACGGACATTTTGGAAGAGAAATAAGGAAATGTTCAACTTTTTGTTAAGAATTACAGAGATTTCTTTAGATGGGCAAGCAACTATCTGTGGGTTGATTCAATATTCAAAATGGCACAGCACTGCTTAGACTCTCATGCAGACATACCATCTTTTGACCGGGTCAGCTCTTTTCTGAGAAGCCATTAACAAGTTAAAACAAAGCTGTTTTATTTCCACACCACACTAGGAAAACCGCGGGTCCCACCAAGTCACTTGATATAATTCATTGTCATTATACCCCGTTCACTTCTTCTACTCTAGGTCTATATTGCCACTATCATAAGGAATATGATCACTACTATACTAAGGTGCATGACCTCAATGACGAATTCATTGACTTTTCCAAACGCCTCAGTGTCACTGGAATGCGGATGATCAATCAGGCAAAAAAAGAAGTCTGATCCCACTCTCTAAAGCTATCAACTTTACAACACCTAGGCATCTTTTCGTGTCACACCAGGGATCTATGGGTGTTACGTGGCCCCAAACTGACCATGCTCATCTAAATGTGAATAACCAAGATTGCCCTTTACCAGATAACCCCCTGAGTCCCCTAAAAGTACCAAATGCAGACTCTTGAAGGGAAGCCCACTGCTGCTAGAAAAGTGCCTTACTTTGCAGAACAAAATCACACCATTCTGTGCTTATCTCTGCTGCACTTGCAATCTCACAGCAATCTTAAAATATTATACCTTGCAGTCAGATTCTCAGCTGGGTCATATTTATTGGTATCCTTGCGGATGGGTACATACACTTGTAATAGACTGAGGGGCTCATTTAAGAGGCCCTAGTGGCATACTGTGCCACTAAAGCGTCATTTCTTTTAATGCTCTGGTGGCACAGTATGCGAGCCCATATTTACAAGGCCATGCAAATCCACCTAGCATGGCTTTTCATGGCCTTGTAAATATTGTCCCCTTTCACACATAACACTGTGTGAAAGGGGTGTTCCATGGGTGTTCCAAGGCAACACAAATAGAACCCAATGGAATCTGATGCATTCCCAGATTTAGTAAGGGAATGCATCAGATTCCTATGCCACCTCAGGGGTGGCGTAAGAGTAACGCAACTGGGAGACATATGTTTATTTCTCCCTGTTTTTTCCTCTTTCTTTGTGGGCTGCATTCTGCAGCCCAGATAGATAGAGGAAAACACCACCTCTTGTGATTGTTTTTGTGGAGGAAGGTATCCCTTCCTGCACAAAAACAATCTTCCTCACAACACAGACACCCTTGCAGCAAGTCATGAATACGCATGGCAGCAATTTGTATGCCAGAGCAGGGGAGAGGACAGGAATGCATCATATCTTGTAGATACTGCACATTTCTGGCTTTTCTTGGTGGCGCAGGATGGCAAAGCAAGACACCTCCTGCGCCACCCTACAACAACGGGCTCGTAAATGAGGCCCTGATTATGATAAATTATTTCAGGTGGTTAGTGTAGTAAGCACCTTCAATGACCTTTCACCTGGACTGCATCTTGCAAAGTGGCTTAGTCAGAGCCATAGATAGACATCAATACATCAGAGTGGGAGACTGGATGTATCTTTTACCAATCTGTAAGCAGTTTAACTTACTGAGGAGTATCAATAAGTGAAGACAAATGTAGGTAGGGAGATATCATTACAAAATTGTTCTTCATTTTGGTAGAATATTTTTCTCTTTCTTACAGCAGACCTTACTTTTATGTCTGTCTCTAAGTATAGGCCCTGCAAACCCCACCATGTGGAAGTGCCAATCTCCACGGGGCCCACCAGCACAGTACCCTGGCCTGAGAGCCAGTCACTGAGTTGGAGCAAGGGCCCCCTCAAGTTCCGTAATCCACTGTATGGATATAGCATTGCTATAGAGGAAACGTTTCCAAAAGGCTGTGGAACACTGTCTATTACTGTATAAAGTCCTGAAAAAGTCTGTCTTTCATTAAGGGCAAAATATGTGTTGGCACGATAAGGAAATTAAATACTTGGAGTGTCATCTTACCGAAACGTCCTTAATAATGCATCAACATTTTGTGTCAACTTACTGTGTGAAGCTTTTATTAAACGATTGTAAGTGAGTCTAATGCGCTGCTGGCACTGTTGTTTTAATTATTGGTAGAGGCCAAGATGTTACCTGTGGTCTTGCTGTACACACCTTGGGCGACAGGATGAACACTTAATTGAACTACTCTTTTTACAAGTACAGGTTGATTTTACAGTCTTACATTTTTTATATAAAATATGTTATCTGTTGTGAGTGCACTGCTTAATCCACTGTTGCTGTTTCACATTTTACGCAACACTAAATTTATAAAGATGTTGCAAGTCTCTGAGAAATTCAAGGGCCATTTATTGATGAGAGGCCACATATCCAATTAAAATATTTTGCATGTTACACAAGTTAGGCCACATGCCCCTTATGTCACATACTACAGTCTGTGTATCCTCTAGCTTCTTCAGCTTTTATTAGCCATACAGTAAGGGGAGATGCAGGTGAATAGAGTAATTTGTCTAGTGTTAGAAATGGGGTCTTTGGTTGGCAGTCAGGTTGCCCCCTGTCCAAGCAAGGACCCTCACTCTAGTCAGGATAAAAGAGAATTACCCTAAGCTAACCGCTGCTTACCCCCTTGGTAGCTTGGCACGAGCAGTAGACCTAACTTCAGAGTGCTAGGTGTAAAGTATTTGTACCAACACACACAGTAACTTAATGAAAACACTACAAAATGACACAACACCAGTTTAGAAAAATAGAAAATATTTATCTAAACAAAACAAGACTAAAACAACAAAAATCCACAATACACAAGTCAAGTTATCACTTAAAAACCAAAACAAGTCTTTGTGTAATTTTAAATACACTAACGCCGTTAGCGTGAAAATGTACCTGGCCCATCAAAAATAACCCAGCACAGGCGAGTGTGTGTCAAAAACGGCTTGTGATGCGTTGATTTCCCTCATGAGCAAGACCTTGCGTTGTTTCTCCTTTAGTCGGGTCAGCATGCGTCATTTCTTCTCTCTGCAGGGGAGCGATGCATCAATCCGGTCAGAACTCTGAGGTCCGGGAAGGCCTTGCGTCGTTTTCACACGCCCAGCAGTGTTTGCGTCAGAAATTCGGCCTCACAATGGTATGAAAACCACGCAGCGAGGGTTACAATCTCACCAGCCTCAGTCAGCGATGCTGTGCATCGTCTCCCCAGCTCCAGGCGTCGATCTTTCGGTCGCATTGCAGGCAGGCATCGATTTTCAGCCGCAAAGCCGGCGGCACATCGATTTTTCAGCCGCAGGTCAGAGTTGTGTCGATCTTTTCCCCGCAGGGCGGTCTGTGTGTGGATTTCTCACTCTTGGGCTTCCAGCTTCTCTTCTCAGGGTCCCAGGAACTGGATGGGCACCTCTTGGCAGGATAGGAGTCTCTCCAGAGACTCCAGGTGCTGGCAGAGAGAAGTCTTTGCTGTCCCTGAGACTTCAAACAACATGAGGCAAGCTCTAAATCAAGCCCTTGGAGATCTTCACAAGAAGGAAGGCAACACAAAGTCCAGTCTTTCTCCTCTAGCACAGGCAGAAGCCACAACAGCAGGATAGCTCCACAAAGCACAGGCAGGGCAGCTCTTCTTGGTTTCCAGAAGTGTTCTAAAGTCTGTGGTTTTGGGTGCACTTCTTATACTCATTTTGCCCTTTGAAGTAGACTTGCTTCAAAGCAAAGACTCTCTTGTTTGTGAAATCCTGCCTTGCCCAGGCCAGGCCCCAGACACACACCTGGGGTTGGAGACTGCATTGTGTGAGGGCAGGCACAGCCTTTTCAGATGTGAGTGACCACTCCTTCCCTGCCTCCTGGCACAAATGGCTCATCAGGAAATGCAGACTACACACCAGCTCCCTTTGTGTCACTGTCTAGTGAAAGGTGCAACCAGCCCAACTGTCAAACTGACCCAGACAGGGAATCCACAAACAGGCAGAGTCACAGAAATGGTTTAAGCAAGAAATGCTCACTTTCTAAAAGTGGTATTTTCAAACGGACAATCTTAAAATCAACTTTACTAAAAGATGTATTTTTAAATTGTGAGCTCAGAAACCCCAAACTCCCCATGTCTCTCCACTCCCAAAGGGAATCTACACTTTAATCATATTTAAAGGTAGCCCTGTGTTAACCCATGAGAGGGACAGGCCTTGCAACAGAGAAAAACTAATTTAGCAGTATTTCACTCTCAGGACATATAAAACACATTACTACATGTCCTACCTTAACCATACACCATACCCTGCCCTTGGGGCTATCTAGGGCCTACCTTAGGGGTGTCTTACATGTAAGAAAATGGAAGGTTTAGGCCTAGCAAGTGGGTACACTTGCCAAGTCAAATTTACAGTTAAAAAACTGCACACACAGACACTGCAGTGGCAGGTCTGAGACATAATTACAGGGCTACTTATGTGGGTGGCACAACCAGTGCTGCAGGCCCACTAGCAGCATTTGGTTTACAGGCCCGGGCACCTCTAGTGCACTTTAGTAGGGACTTACTAGTAAATCAAATATGCCAATCATGGATAAACCAATTAAACATGAAATTTACAAAGAGAGCATATGCACATTAGGACTGGTTAACAGTGGTAAAGTGCTCAGAGTTCAAAAGCCAACAGCAACAGGTCAGAAAAAAATAGGAGGCAGGAGGCAAAAAGAGTGGGAATGACTCTGCATAAGCAAAAAGGTCCAACATCAAGTATTACAGAATATGTTCAAGTGTGAAGGCAAAGATTTAAGTCTAGACTGCTGGCTTTAAATTCTGCAGCTTACACACTAAATTACTTCAGTTTGTAGGGACGAAATAGGGTTCATGTGATTATCCTTTTTTAAAAGGAGAGCTTTTGCACCACGGGAAGGTAATTGAGTGCTATCCCTGCTTCGCCCCTGCCCTGTAGTTGGCATGCAAAAGGAAGCTGACAAAACCTAAGCATAGGGAGACTACCTCCTCTCTGCTATTGTTAAAATCTGTGATGCATGTATTGCAGAATGCAAAATGTATCTGCAATATAGTCTCATATCAAGTTCACAATGCTTAAAAATGCAAAAAACTACAGTGTATTTAGGCTTTTCATTTTAAATGATGTTATGTGGTAAAAACATATGCTGTGCGATGTTTTTCTGAATGTGGAAAAAGGTGTGTTATGTTTTAAATTCTACTCCACATGCTCTGCAATTGCTATTTAAGCTGCATGCTCTTCATGGAATGTAGAACATGGGGCAGCCAATGGCAGACACTGGAGAGGAGTGGACGTGTATGCTGGCTTCAGATATTAAAGTTGTGTACTTTTCTACATTATTGTGTAATCTTTGACACAACAATGTAGCAATCAGTGTCTGAAGCCTGAACCTATGCAGAAGAAAAGAAGAACTAGCAACATCATTAGAACTGCTGTCTAGCCGGAGAAGCACGGAGATACTAAGACATTCAGGGCCGTATGAACAGTGCTGAGGCTGCACGTCCTGCGAGTCATAACTACAGGTTTCAAGGAATTTACATTTACAAGTTAGCATATACGAGTTAAAGTGCATAATTTTGCCTCCTTTACCATTAAAGAGAACATTGCTGTATTCATAAATCGCTGTTTACGCTGCTGCCAGCAGAAGCGGAAATCGTAACTCGCATTGGAATCCAAGTGCGCGAAGGCATGTGTGCATGCGCAAGGGAAGCAGCACGAGTGGAGGACGTGCATTGGATTCGGAGCATCAGTTCTAGAATGTTGACTGTCATTCAATAGAATTGATCAATCACAGGTCACAAAACGTGACCCTAGGTACGCGTCATATTGATTTTAATGGAGTTTTTAAGAAAACAGCAATGCTTTCACTATGGAACTGACAAATATAAGGAAATGTGTAGGACGTTTGAAACCAACAACGCTTCAGTATACACAACAAGTAGGTTTTTAATAAAGGTACAAATAATTAGTATTCATTTTTTCAAACTTTTTAAAAAGTGAACTATTACAGAGTGTGTGAAAGAAACAATATCCCCATGATGACCTAAAATTTCAGCATATGCCCACCACATGCATTTTGGCCAACGGTACCAAACCCACTCTTAAGCGGGCCGTGTGGAAGAAGATCTTTACCAACTACATAGCTGCTGTGGATGAGTCTGGCGAGATGTTGGCTGAACAGAAGACGATAATAGTGTCCCTAAGGATTAAAAGTGTACAATCAAATCTTAAAAGCTCAAGTGGTGGGTGATTCAAATGTATTTGAAGTAGCATTAAAAGACCTGGATGTTTATTTTGCATCAAAGGTTTGCATTGGTATAACAAGATACACATGTTTTTCAACACAATCAAAATGCATGTGAGTCAGTGGACAACTATGTAGCAGAATACAAAAAGTTGGCTATTGATTGCAAGTTTAGGGCACTACAAAATGACCTGATTGGAGAACGATTAGTCATGCTTGTAAATATCCAGGCAATTCAAGAAATGTCATGGGTAATCGGTGATTCACTACTTGAGGATGTAATGGATATTGAGCAAAAATTTGAAATATCAAGAAGATGCACAAAGGAGATTTTGTTAAATGACATGGGAACAGGATGTAATCTGTAAAGTAAATTCTAAACCTAAAGTTTTCAATGCCCAATCAAAGCCTTTCTCTAAGGACAAAGGTAAATGTTATAGGCACAATAGTAAAAATCATGTGGCTTACAGCAAGACATGCCCTGTATTAAAACAGAAAAATACTAATTGTGAAATTGTAGGAAAGTTTGCAAGAAGTTGTAGGAGAAAACAAAATAGCATCTAATGTGTAATAGAAAACACAGAACAAGAGGATGGAGATGGTGGAGAGGTTATTGCCACTAGATATGACAGTGTTTATGAATCTTTCAAGCAAAATGATTCTAAATATTAGTGATGAGTGCATAAAAAACAAAACAGTCGGATGAGCATTGGTGGGGTAGAAATAAACATTTTTGCTGATTCTGGTTCATCATATAAAATCATAAGTGAAGAAATATGAAAGGATATATTTATAGGAAAAATTGGCAATGGTCTATGTAAACCGGATATTCATCAGCAAAAGTATTGTGGAGAAAAAAATGAAATGTTGGGGTTTAGATGGTTAACCTTTAGATTAAAAAATAGAAGAACAAGGGAAAAATTATGCATTGCTAAAAAGAGCCCCCCGGTATTTTTTTGGGTTGAGCAGGGCAAACTGCACAACATTCTTGATCCTGGCAGTGAAGAGCTAGTGAAGGTTGTGGTTGTAGGCAAGCAATCTGTTATTGCAAGAGAGATGCGGTGCGGTTTTCCATCCGGTTTCAACACAACTTTGGGTAATTGAAAGGATTAAGCATCACATAATTTTGAAAACCAATGCCGGTCCAAAAGTGCACAAAGTCAAGAATGTACCTATCATGATAAGCGAGGAACTATAAAAAGAGTTAGATAAATTAGAAATGGCTGGTGTAATAGAACCGCTTGACTGGATCTCTCCATTGGTTGTGGGTAAACACAGCAACAGAAGGATTCGATTATCTGTGGATTTGCATCATCTGATGATAATATGGTAGTAGATTGATATCCACTATAAAAAAAAATTAAATGGTCACATGCCTTAAGGGTGCAAAGTTGTTTTCTATAATAGACCTGTTGGTGGCTTACCATCATATCTCTTTGACACCTGAATCCATGGGGTACAAAGCATTTATCGAACCGTTTCAGTGTTTTCAATTTAAGATGGATGCCTTTTGGACTCGCATCAGCCTCTGCAGTCTTTCAAAGGCTTATGCTCAATTTGTTCCGAAAGATGCCTAGAGTCAAATTTTTCCAGGGTGATATTCTTATCTTTGGGAAGAATGAAGATGACCACGACTCGAGGCTATGGAATGTGATGGATATTTTGGCAAAGAGTGGCTTGACTGAGGAATTGTGTAAATGTAGATTTGCATGAGAAAGCGTTACCTTCTGGAGTCAAACCAAAAGCATGCTTGATAAATGCTATTTAGGAAGCTCCAGCACCTACAAGCAAAGATGAGGTCAGGTCGTTTTGGGGGTTAGTGGAATATTGCACAGTTTATTCCAAAGTTTGCAGAGAAAAGTTTTCACATAAGGCAATTGTTAAAGAATAAAGTGAAATTTGAATGTTCTAAGAAATGATAGGAAGAATTTGCCCACATCACATTGGAAATTGACAGAATCCTGCCTTGCAATGTTTTGACCAAGACCTAATTTGCTGCATCACAACAGAGGCTAACAATACAGGACAAGGAGCCATTTTGAGTCAAAACGAAATGGAGGTGAGAGAATTCTTAATACCCTTCGTTTCTAGAGCTCTTTCACTTACAGAAGAGAGGTATTCTATAACTGAGAGAGAGGCATTACCATGTGCAAGGGTTTTAGATAATTTCAGAGCCTTTGTATGGAGAAAATCTGTAGCAATTTTTTGTGATGATAAGCCTCTCATGAAATTATTGACAACTGAAGGTACTATAAATGTTTCTGCAAAGATTTCCAGGTTGTCAATGCCGATGCACAATTATATCCAGAAATGTGTGTGTCTGCCTGGCAAAGACAATGTGATAGCAGGCTGTTTATCTAGGTTGCCAACCAAATTAGAAGAATGTGAAGATGAAGTTTGGAACAAATTTCAAATAGCCTTCGTACATGGGGAAGGAGGTTATGCTGTATGCAAGGAGGGATGAATGGCTTAATATGACAAGGATGAAGTACTGGTACCAGTTACCAAATACATACAGGAAAAACAGCCTGAAAATAAAATAAACTGCAACTAGAGATTAAACTATTTTGGGAAGTTGGGTCACAGTTATCTGTAGACTATGGTACCATTTTAAGAGGTGAAAGAATCATTCCCCCAAGGAGTTTACGAAAAACTATCATCGAGTTGTGTCATAAAGGCCATTTTGGCATTGTAAGAACAAAAGGAGTAGTAAGGAATTTGTTTTGGTGGCCAAACATGGATTTGGAGGTTGAAAGGTTTGTGAGGATATATTACAATTGTGCTGTTGCAGATAAAACATTGAAAACAGCGAGGCCATCTATGTGCCATTTTTTTTTAAACAATTGTGAGTATTACTAGCAATAGATTTAGTAGGCCCAGTAAGTGAGGAGCAAAAGTATGTTATTGTATTAATTGTTTTGTATTCAAATGACCTGTTGTGGGGATTGTGGGGATGACTGACACTAAGGAGCTTATTTACAAGCCTGTTGTGTTGCTGTAGTGTCACTTTCTTGTGATGCTGCGGTGGCACAAGCAATCCCCTACACTGCACCACATTTACAAACTGGCACAATTGCACATTGAAACACTTTAGAAAGCCCTGCAGCACTTATACCTGTGTCGGGTATAATGAATGGAGGGTGGGTGTTCCCACATCAAAAGCCACGCAGTACTGGCGCAGTGAAATTTACTACATTTCACTGCACCTTCACAGCATCACTTTTTTAGCGTATGCTCAGAGAAGGCATTAAAGTGATGCTGGGCTTTTTGACATGGGACCCTCTTTGCATTGCTATGGAGTAGCATTAGATTACCAACGCTACTCCAGCACTGGCCCACTTTTGCAGCAGCAGATGCGCCAGAATTTCTGGTGCATCTGTGGAATCGTACGCCATGGAGCACTGCATCATAAATACCATGGTATTGTTAAGGGGTCTAGAATGAACGCAAGAAAACTGGTGCATCAATGCCGATGCACCAGTTTCTAGTAAATGAGGCCCTATGTGTGCATTTGAATCCTTGGACAGAGTTTCTGTTTCTGAGGGGTTACCTAAAACAGTATTAAGTGATAATGGGGTTAAAATTATGTCTAATGAATCAAAGGAGTACTTCAAGAGGATTGGAGCATAGCATAAAACTACGTCCCTTAACAACCAAGTTGAAACGGTATGTTTGAGAAATTCAACCACAATGTAAAGGGGGTTATTCAGTCTGCAGTAGCAAATAATACAGCTCAGTGCTGTCTCAGTCTATGGTGTGACACCCTATACTCAGTCAAGCCAACCCTCAGTGTTAGTGAATAGGTGTCCAGGTAGCAGAAGCTTTCTAGGGGTAGAGGAAGCGAGCAGCTAAAGCTTATCCAGGAGGAATGTGAAGGACTTGCAATACCACAGTATCCAGACAGTAACTTACTCATAAGAAAGAACCACACAGGTGTTCCAAAACTAAAGGATATATTATTACAGCAGTACTACGAAACTTCTTTTGGAGATATCACACATAATATACACACCAAATAGCCATCAGAAATAGCATAGAAATATACAGGACCCTCAGGGAAGGCCAAACCATATATTAAAAAAGTGGAATGTGAAATATTATCTCCAGCCAAGGTAAGTGTGGTAGTTAGCTAGGGGCTCATATTGCTATTTCTCGTTCTCAGTCCCCCACATTTGCAAGCAAAATTCAACCCGCAAATGTTACTCTCAGCTGATCAATGGGTCTGTTCTGGTGCACATAGAACTTGCCAAATCTCAGTCGAATTACTCTTTTATTCTATTTTCACACACACCGATTTGTTGACCACACCCGATCAACCTACTAAACCAGACAGATTACAACATATAACCAATTGTCTCCTACACTTGTCAATATACTCTGGAGTCTTAGACCACACAGAGTCTGTACATCACCAAAAACCACGTGGATAATGTTTTTGAGCACCAAGTGCCACACACATGTGAAGTTTCGACAACTTCCCTACTCTCATACAGCGGAGTATGCACACTCCTACTAAACATCAACTGGAGTACGCAGACTCCCTACTTTACCTCACATACATGACAATTTACCTGTTATTTGCTCAAACCTGTGCAAGCGCAACCTATCACTTCTACTCTATCTCAAAAACACACCGAGAACATCCCAAACTTTACTAGCAGGATCCAGGTTCTGGGAAAGTCATTTCTGGGCTTAAGGGGACATCATCTTGGCTTGCCATTTCAGAAAAACAAAATTCAAATCTCATAAAATACAAATAACTAATCCTACCTTAAACTATTAGTACCATAACCAATAATCACCACAAAATCAGTTCTCCAAGGAAACTATCCTCTGCTACCAAAAACTGCTAGCGTGCCCGGTCCTTAGTAAGTAAACTTACAAGGGGACGCGAATAGGTCGATGAATCTTTTGAATTGCATGGAGTATCCTAGTTCATGCAGTGATCATTGAATCTATAATCAACATCAATGGGACAACACCTTGAGAAACCACATGAAAAACCACCCTAATCAGAAATAACCATCACTCATGGAAAAGGTTAACAATTTTTATTCCCTATTGATTACAATTCTAATCAAATGTTAATTGTGCCCTTATTAATCAATCTTTATTAGTTCATTAAGGAAACATTTTTCTCCAAAGAAAAATAGGCAACAATGCAAATCATACGTCAGTGAATATCAGCATTAATGGAACAATTCAGCAAATCAATTTGTCAGTCATCTGTCACCATCAACGTCTCTCCTGTCAGCCTACCTAACCAAGATTAGCATCAACATGTGGGTATTCATGTAAAAACTATTTAGATAAAAACAATTTGGAAAAATCTATCTGAGAGAGAAAATCTAATCAGAAACAGCACAGTTGGCACCTAGAAGGAAAGGCACAAATTTTCAGGCACATCTTCATAGCTACCTATCCAGGATGGATCAGCAACGGGTCAGTCTTCGTCCCCAGGTCACCAATGGTCAGCTACATATCAGGCTCACAGATTATGAGCCCAATTATCAGCACTTCGGACAGCGTCTCCTGACATCATCAACTCTCTCCTCGTAATTCCCGATTTCGCACCCCTTGTCATGACTTTTTATTAGGGTCTCACAGTCCATCCCCTTAATTGCTAATTGGTCAGTCTTGTTGGAAGTTATGACTCTAACGTATAGTTTTTGTTTACCAAATCTCTATTTTTGCATAGACATCGTATCCCATAAATTTGATTGGTCTCTCTTGCGGTGAGAACATCATCCGGCTCTTCAGGTAATGAAATTGTTGCATGCAAGTCTTTAGTCAGAGCCTCTATTGTTCAAGTCCTGGGAAAGTGCATTTAGCCTACACTACACATAATTGTATCAAATTGTTTTCATCATCTCCTGTCCGCTGGTACATTGCAGAATGTTCTAGCAGAGCCATCTGAACTCTGCACAGTTCAAGGTCCTTCACTCCGGTTACCAGTCCTAGCAAGCCTTGCTGAGGCTTCACGTTGCAAGCAGGCAAGGCCCAATGAAACCAGGCCTTTAGTCCGGCTAAGTTAAGAATGCAAATTAACACAAAACATAGGGTATACATCCAGCTATGATATATTAATACATTTTACATAGATTTTCACATTATTTAACATCTGTTAATGCACATGGTGACCACACCCCGTGGGCACATTTTGGCTTACACATGTTATTTTCTAATATCAGTTTCTCTATGTAATTTTCTCATTAGAAAACACACATTAATGATTATATATATTAGCATATCTGCTCCATCAGGGTGTTATGGTGAATGGGGAGGTTGAAAATGAAAATGCAAGGGGAGGTGGTGAACAGAGTGCAAGTGTGAGGAATGCAGAGATGGGAGGAGAGAAAGGAAGTGAGTCGAGTGCAAGCGTGAATATTGCTGAGATGGTGGAAAGAGTGAGAACAAGGAAACCTCCCAAGTGGCTTAAGGACTTAGGGGCTCATTTACAAGCCCCTTGCACCGTCAATGCATCTTTTTTCTGACACTACGGTGGCGCAGAACAGTCCCCCACCCTGCGCCGTATTTACAAACTGGTACAATGGTACCATTGCACCAATTTGTAAGCCCTTGTGCCACATTATACCTGCGCCAGGTATAATCCATGAAAGGTAGGCGTTCCCCCACAAGGAGGCCCTTAGGAATGGCGCAGTGAAATCTACAATATTTCACTGCTTCATTCTAGTGTCATTTTTAAAAACCCGCTCGGGGCAGGTGTTAAAGAGATACTGTGCTTTGTTCTATGGGCCTCCCTGCGCTTTGCTGGACTAGCACCAAAATGTTTGACACTAGTCCAGCAAAGCACCACAACTGTTTCAGAAATTCTGACTCAGTTGTGCTAACAAGTGCCAGGGTGTGCTGTATTCAGTCATGCCTCATGGGTCTTACATGGGGTGGGGGGAGCAGCACAGGGGGTGCCAGTAGGGGGGATATTAATACATTTACAAAAAATAAACAAACTTGCCTGAACACAGGCCACGCCGCTCCTCTATCCCAGCCTGCCTCACTGCCAATTCTGACTCTGCTCAGAGCAGTGTCAGGATTGGCTGGGAACACCCAGCCAGGGCGCTCCCATGCAGACCGGGAGCCTGTGCAGGCAACTGTGTTCCTAAGCTGGAGAGAGCCCTGTGTGCATGTGTTTTTGGCCGACCCAAGACATCACCCCTGTGGCCCCACCCCTCTAGAAGAGGACAATAATAAACTAAGTTTACTATTGATTTATTTTAGAGGTTTTGCAGCTGCTGTTGCTGGCAGGGGGGGACAACGCTCCTCCGTCCTAACCAAGGAGCCACACCTGGCTGTACTGTAAATACATCGCTAACATGGTGTCGTTAGGGGGAGCGAGCGCAAGGAGGCACAAGCAAACTGGTACATCATGAGTGATGCACCAGTTTGTAGTAAATGAGGCCCTTTGTATGTGAGTAAAGTATAAATCTTGCCAAAAAATGACTATAGCAATATATCATTCATAGGGTTATTTAGAGTATATTTAAGTATAGTAATTATGTTTATAGTAGTGTAGGTTTTTATCTTTTGTTTTGTACGAGGTTGATGTGGCACAATATTTGCTTATTATATTAAAAGGAGGGGGATGTGTTATGTTTTAAAGTTCCACTCCACAAGCTCTGCTGTTGCTATGTGAGCTGAATGTACTACATGGAATGAAGAACATGGGTCAAACAACGGAAAACACAGGAGAGGTGCGGACATGTATACTGGCTTCAGATATTAACGTTGTATACTTTTCTATGTTATTGTGTGATATTTCACACAACAAGGTGACCAGCCAGGTTGCATCTCAGTAGCTTCATGCCCCTCGCATATAAAATCATGGATTTGGACAAGTACATTGTTTTGTTGACCTCTGAAGGAAGAAAGGCAGGGCAAGTCCCCCCATAATCCACACAGAGAACCTCAGGCTAGATGCATATATTTCTGCAGGGAAAAAACACATGAATCCACTGCGCTGTATTTCCTGTGCTTTGCCAGATGTTTTTTGTTTTGATCCATCAGTGTGAAGACATCACCATATGATTAACGTGTTTATCAGAATCATTCAGACAATGGCACACTGTGAAAACATCAAATCACACTGGCGGGGTGATTCAAAACTGCAATATTTGTTCATGCAAATGTTTTCGTTTTGAGAACATTACCAAGGGGTGCATAGCAATGTGTTTTAGATCTAGACAAGATGATATTATAGAAATGTTAGAAAAATCACTAACAGGCACAAATGAAATCAGAACACACCAAGGTTAGCTTAAATAAACCAGCAGGATCAGCAATAGACTGAAGAATCATGCCTCTGTGCTTATTTGCTGTTTTTCATTATGATGGTGGTGTGTATTCTGTCACCACTATCCTCTGGTACAAAGAGCGAGAGCATGTTTATATGGATTAAATAACTGCATTCTCTTCTCCTTCCGCACTAAAATGAGACATGGAGTGCCCAAGAAAAAAGTCATTTTACTACTTAATTACTCTGCATGTATTTTAAGGCGGAACATGGATAATTTCTTAGAAAGTATTCAATTCCACAGTCCCTTGAGACAACGTGAATAGATTAATGTTTTCCATTAACCGTTATAGCTGCAACATGGTCTGTATTTGCTTCTGGGATGTGTTGCAGTTGGTTTGATCTGATTTGCTTACAATGTACACATCAGAGGAAACATAGCGCCAATTTAATTTGCTGGGAAAACTGCACAATAGGAGCTGATAACCATTTAATACATTTGTCAATCTAAATGGTATTCCGGGTTACACAGTAACGAGGTAAGCACATACAGAAGGGTATATGTCACTGAATCGTGGCTGAAGAATTAACCGTTATATCGATTGCTACTATGTTTCCAATGTAAGTATATATTTAGTATTCTCACGTCCACATCCCCTTAGCTTGACACCAAAATGGCAGCCAGTGTAATATTTTTGTAGTTCAACATTTTGAAAATAATATAGTGTCAGAAAACCGTTCTAGACTATCTTAGTCTCATATACAGTGCTCAAGGAAAAGCATGGAAATGTAGTGATAGTGGGGCATTTGCTTCCTATTTCCTTGTGGAACAGTAATGTCTTCTTATTTTCATAGTATCATTGCTGCTTTAATGAGCAAACGTCTCTACTATTTAACAATCTGGCCCGAACCATGGAGAGGTCAGTATGAGTGCCACCAGTAACATTGTTGAAAAATCAGGGGTTCCTGTATGTAGCCCCTCCCCCTTTTACAGAAAGGGCTAGATTTTAGTCGAAAATATTTGGGTGTCAAATCCACTCCAGCTTTTGTCTACTTGGCACAATAGTACTTTCATTGGTACTCGCATTACTGCAGTGTGTACTTGTCACAGAAAACAAAACAAAAAATACGGTCTCAAAATGGTTTGAGTTGACCACCAAGTAAAATAAGTTTTGTTTTGACATGGTCGTTAAGTAGGTCCAGATGCATACCCGCCTGGTTTCACTTAAAGCAAAGGTGAATATTTTCACCAAAAACCCAGATACTGACTGACATGGTTTGCCCTGTGTTGCAATTGGGTTCTGCCCAATCAGTATGTCCGAACTTTGTTGCTTTTTGGATCACCAAGTTTTTGACTTTTTACTGTGTTTCACTACGTGTTTCTTACCCACTGTAATCACATGGCAAATGGACTGAGCATGTTTACTGCCAGTGTTTCCTTTTAAGATAAGGCCACTGCTAAGCAGCAACAGCAAGGGGCACTTGGCTGGTTACACGTGAACACGGGTGCATACACATGTGCAGGCTGTGTGTGGGAGACTACTGTTGTACGCAGCCTAATATTTGCACACAGGTAGCTTGGTGCAATGGGACTCTGCAGGGCTAGATACTGACATGGGATAGGTCTTACAATGTTAGTGCACACTAACAGGGAAAGTCATTGTGATTTACTGTTTGTACAGTATATAGTGATACTTTATACACAGAGGGAGAGAATTGCCTTAGAGTGCGGTTTTGTTTCCCTTTGGCCTACAGAGACCATTTATGTCTTGATTTGGGGTGTAACCTGTGCTGGAAGCTCAGCTCAGGATCAAAATGAGGCCTCTTGTCCCTGCATTGTTTAGTTTAGTTTAGTTTACTGCATTTATAGAGTGCATGGCTACCCAAAGGCTTCCGAGCGCTAAAATAGAACCACTAAACTAGGAAGTGCCTACGCTGAGAATAGTAACGTCTTCAATTTCCTGCGAAAGGAAGATTCCAGATGCTCTTACCAAAGTTCCAGAGGGATTGAATTCTAGAGGTAGGCAGCTTTAAAAGCAAAGGAATTGCCTCCCCACATTGCTTTCTTAGTCCGAGGAGTTTTAATTAGCAAGAAGAGGATCTGATTGCTCTCTGAGGGGTATAAGATGCTATAATTTTCCTAAGAAATGTTGGATCCTTATTATGAAGGGTTTTATGTGCCATTCAAATGGCTTTAAAATTAATATGTTGCTCTATAGGAAGCCAGTGGAGTGACACCAGTGCTGGTTTACCAGAAAGGTGTCTGGGAATATACGTAAGCAGACAGGCGGCAGCATTCTGCACAACCTGCAATCTCTTTTTGACGTAGCCAGGAGTGCCCAGGAAAAGAGATTTTCCATAGTCTAGATGAGACAATATAAGGGCCTGAATGATGAGTCTTTTGGCCAAGAATGGAACTTTAAAAATCTTTCTAATAGTTCTTAATCTTAATAGGCCACAACAAGTTGCGGCCAACTTTTTGGAGTGGCAATCCATCATGAGACAGGAGTCTAACCGGAAGCCTAAGCTCTTTATATTTTCTTTAGGCGGAGGGAGATCTTTTAAGGACTGGGGACATGAGGAGAGAGAAGTTCTCAACTAACATTACTTCTGATTTATCATCATTGAGTTTAAGTTTAGAGTTGGCCGTCCATCTAGCTACATCTGAAAGATAGGAGGATAGATTAGCCTGTTCCGTGTTGGCATTGGTGGAAAGAGAGACTACCAACTGATTGTCATCAGCACATGATACAAAGGAAAGACTGTAAGGTTCCACGATATTGGCCAAAGGGGACATATAAATGTTAAAAAGAGTGGGACTCAATGAGGAGTCCTGGGGAACCCCAAAAGTAAGTAACATGTTAGAAAAAAAGAACAGTTGAGAACATGGAAGGTCCTATCCATCAGAAAGGAAGAGAACTAATTCAAAGTGGTACCTTCAATTCCTGCTAGTGGTATTCTTTGAAGTAATATATTATAGTCCATCGTATCAAATGCAGCACTAAGGTCCAATAAAATGATGGCTGAGTATCCACCTGAGACCAATCGCTGACGAGTGTCTTACGTGACGACCAAAAGAGCAGATTCAGTACTGTGTTGTGGTCTAAAGCCCATTTGAGTGGAATGGAGACATTTATGACTTTCAAGAAAACCTCTCAGTTGGTTATTTACATGTTTTTCAATTATCCAAGATGCTATGGGAAGAAGAGCAATAGGTCTAAAATCAATAAATAGGGGTTGCATCAAGTCTGGTTTTTTTTTAGTAAAGATTTGTCAACCGCATGTTTCCCGTGTTGTGAAGCAAGGCCTGATGTCAGAGAGAGGTTCAGGATGTCAGTTAATACAGGCGCAATGATATCTGACCCCAGAGCTAGAATATAAGGGGGAGTGAGATCTAAAGGAGATCCAGATATTATTGTAGAAAGATAATTTGTTACTAAGTCTTCTGTCACTGGTTGAAAAACTGAGAATGTAGCTCTAGGAAACTGGGAGCTGTCATTTACTCGCAAGTCTATCTCTCGAGAGGGGTTAGAAAAAAAAGTTGAGTAAATATCCAGGATTTTCTTTAGAAAGACACATGCCAGACTATTACTATGATCTGTGGAGGCTTCAAATGGATTGTGCAAGGAAGCGTCCATGGTCATTTCCTTTAAAATCATAAAGATCTCTTTCAGTGCAGTAGCAGACTGTTCAGTTCTGGAGGTATAGAAAGCTGCCTGTGCCAATTTAATTTCTGCATTGAAAAGATCTAATCTCCTTTCTGTATTCTAGCTTAAAGGTGTCATCATAGTTCCTGCTCCACCTTCTTTCGAGCTGCTTACACTTCTTTTTTAATTAAAGCAGTTGAGGTGTGAACCATGGTCTCTTCTCACGACCAGTGTTTCTCAAGACAGTCTTGGTCAGCAGTATGGTGTCTAGGGAAGTAGAAATCCACTTATTAAATTTCTCTGTTGAGCAAGGCCTAGAGCCATACCAGGTGGGATGAGAGTGATGTAAGGTGGCCGACCAGTCCCTATGGTTCAGTTTTGACCATTGAGGGTAGGTCAACTTTTTGGGGAGTTGGTGAAAAGGGGCAGAGGGAAAAGTGAGTGTAAGTGAAATTAAATAATGATCAGACCAGATTAAAGGGAGAGGGACCTGAGATGATAAGTTTGGGATGTTGCTAAACGCCAGACCAATGGTATGGCCTTTGATATGATGGGCCCCATAATCAGCTGCATTAAGTATAACGCTGCAGAATCTGAAAGTAGAGATTTGGCAGACATACCGTTTGCCTTATCGACATGGATATTGAAGTCAGTAAGAATGATAAAGTTGGAATTTCTACAGGATATATCTGCCACTAGTTCTGGTAAAGCCTGTAGGAACTTCCCATAAGGGCCAGGAGGATGATAGATAAGTAATCCAGAGAGAGTGAACGTGGCATTAATAGCTAAGGAGAAAGACAAACTTTAGTAATCAGGAATGGCGAAAGTTTTGGTGAGGCATTTGATTAAATTCTTATAAATAATGGCGATCCCCCACCCTTGAAGTGAAGTCTATCTAATCGAAGTATTGAGTAGTCCTGGGGTAGTGTCAGGGCTACCTCCGACGAGGAGACCTCACAAAGCCAAGTTTCAGTTAGGAATAAGGCATCTGGAGTATATTTATCTAGCAGTGAGAAAATTTGCAGGTTGTGAGCTGGCAGAGAGCGGCAGTTGACCAATAAAAATTTACCAGATTGCTCTTTAGCTTTACTAAAAGGGGAGGAGAGAGTAGGTTGAGGGGTCCAGTGGCAAATGTTACAAGGCTTAGTGGGAATATCAGGGATTATAGGATAATGGACCGTACTCAGAGTGTGGTTATTAAATGCTCGGAGTTGTTGTCCTGAGTACACTAGTCTTTTTAGGTCCAATTGAATGGCATGTCTGGCCTCTGGTCTCTGCCGGGCGCGGACGGGCGCGGACGGGCGCAGACGGGCGCAGACGGGCGCGGACGGGCGCAGACGGGCTTGCCTTTGGCAAGCCGCATGTTGCATTTATTGCATTTATATCCAGCAGCAGGAACAAATGCCTCCTCAAACAAAGGCAGCAATCAGCAGTACTGTATCCAGCTTTTGAGGAGGAAAGGGGTGGGGTGGAATAATCTACATTAATCAGCTGTCATACTGTTCCAGGGATGGCCCTGCCCAAGCTCACTGAATGAAGAGGAGAGCCCTGACAACTGGAGCCAACCCAGGAAGGGGACTCTCTTTTGGTGTGCAAGACCCTGACAGTGATGTCAGTGAGAGGCTGAGTTGAGACCTCAGGAGCAGATGTAACCTGTGGATCCTAGATGATGCCATTTTGAACTGTCTCAGCATGCTGTGCAGGAGGGTTGAGAGGTGATGTGCACCCTAGGATTGGCCAGGGAAGCCTGACTTTTGGAACCTTCCTTTCTCCTTTAAAAACTCTTGCACAAGGGAGACTATCTCTTCCCTGGTGATTTCAGTTGCTGCTGGACCCTGGGACTACCATGGAGAACTGGAAGAAGAACCCCCTCATGCCCACAAAGGACTAAGTACTCTAACCAGTTGACCCAAGATCAGTGGGTCTCCCCAAAGGCCAGTGAGGCTGGTCCTTTTACACTGCTGGTGTATCATTTGGTGAAAAGCCCTGGACTTTTGCACCCAGAAACCAAGATCAGAAGGAGGGCTGGTACAGAAAGCGAGAAGACTAAGATCCTTGAAGGCTGCCTTACTATGGAGGTTGAGAGGGTTGCTGCAACTGACCCTGGTGGCTCGGATTTGCCACCAGTAGTAAAATGAGCCCAAGATCATTGAAATTGGCCCACCGTGGACTAGTTATGGTATTTGTAAGTTTGGCGACCTTTGACCTTTCTTCACAAAGGGCACGTGGGGCTCCGCTGCCTCATCCTGTAAGCTGTAAATACCCCAGTGGTGGACTAGGGCCTGGGGGTTGGGGCAAGGGATATTCTACATATATCTTCAGGGAGGAATGATGCATGAGGCCTCCTCCCCTTGCTCTACTCTCTGCCCATCCCCCAGAAGTGTTCCTTTTCCAGGGGCCAGGATTTCACCCCCTTTGCCCGCATGCCAAGAAAAAGAATGGTGGTGGAGGGGCACAGTCACGTCCCTACCCAATAAAAGAGACGTCATCCCTGCTCCCAGTGGCCAAGTTTGGGGGATGCAAGGCAGACACTGTGGAAGGTCACAGCCGGTCTGCAGGAGTCAGCAGAGAGAAAGAAGCTGCCAGCTCACACGGCCGCACGCAGGGGTGTGCGCCACAGAGCTACCAGCAGGGCAGCAAGGGATACATGTCTTGAAGTGCCCTTTAGGGGCCAAGTTCATGCTTGCAATGCAATCTAATTACAATATGATTCCCTCTTGAGGCTGCTTTATAATTAAATTTTTTGTGGCTGGAAAATGTATTAAAAATACACAAACACATGTTTTGTTCACTTTACATGCTTTATTGATTTAATAATGTTGTCAATGATTAGTGGTCAGTGAAAAAGCTTTATTAAAATTAAAAAGTGCATTCATGAAGGATTATTATTATGTTTTTGATAATTGCATTTAAGTACAAAATGATGATTTTATAGTGGTTTGTTGCTCTTGAATCTTGTCCAAGCCAATAGACTTATTAAATATGTTTGTATGACTCCTTTAAGGGTTCAAAGGTGATTATGCTATGTCATCTATGGCATTTTCCATCCTCAAATGTACTAATTTGTAAATTATTGTGTAGTATTTAGTAGTGTGAGTGTAATGAATGTACTTCTTTTTCTAAAGAAAAAGTACTGACAGGACAATTATTAATTGCATGTTATTATGGTGCGCCAGTGAATGGTGATTACTAACCCACACCACCTGCCCGGAGTAGGCCTTCCCTTTGTGCAGGGGCCTAGTCTGGTCTCTCTTTACACTTTTCAATGGAGGTTACATTGATTGACATCAGTATAACTTGCTCAAATGATCAACTAAGACAGTAAAAACAGTAGAACACCAATATAGTAAGAATAAATGTCCTTCTGATGCGGCTACTTCCTTCGTTCAGTCGAAGTATTTATTATGGTAATGTTTTTTATTATATCCTCCTATATACTCTACCCTGGCAGTTGAACATCTTCCATTACAGTCATGGCTTTTATAATACCACCAGGTTTCTATTCAGTCCAGCCCGTTTAGTGCATGTAACCTTCTTTTTGCACCTGAAATCTGTCCAACATTCTATGAATCAAAGCCTACACCACATCTCCTGACACGTTTCTAACTTCTTTATTGTTAAATAGTAAAATACCCTTTTCCAGAATTGGGAGCGTGTCTGAAATTACAATGTGTGCTTCAGGTAGTCCCAGGGACCTAGTCCAGCTGCTGTTCCTGCATTATTTGTCCCAATTCACCCATTAATAAGTGGATTCTTTCCACTCCGAATCTCGCGTAATGGCTGGATTCGCTTCACTCAACCTTGAATGTTGATCTAAGATGAAAACTAATTGTTTCATTGATCTTGTCTGTTCTACTCACTTCTCGCTTCTTATTTCCAGTCAGGGTACACATGAGAAGGAGTGTTTTTCTACTTTGTAGAATCTCATTGGGTGAAAGCAAACTCTCTTTACCTTACGCAATTGCCTCTACACTTGTAATTTATGGAAATTTGTAATTGAGTACTTTGACAAAAGAGGAAGGCATTGATCTGTTTACGCTAAAAACAGCATTTGGATAAATTCCAGAGCCTTAATTGGAGATGTTCATTGCACAGCATGGATTTCATATAACGCATGCTGATTGGCCTTAATTTAGACATGCATTTAAGAAATATCTACTACAGCTATCAAGGAAAGCAGCAGTGACTAGATTATGTAAAAATGGGAATGGATTTTTATAGACCTGTTCAAGAACAACATAATATTTTTCTGGAAAATCAAATGATGTACCAGCTGTAAAAGTTAGGCAGCATACTGTGTTAATCAGTGCCGGAAGCAGATTGAATATTACATTAACTCTCAAGATCATACTTTTTAAGGGACAGTGGAAAGGTATAACTTTGCTCGACAGGTAGATTTAATTAATAACACTGTTTTGTTCCAATATATTGCAGTTGCTGTGTGGATTAGCTTGTTGATTTATCATTTTGACACTAATTATGCGTCTTTCGATAAGCGTCATAACTTTTACATAGAATGTAGTGTCAAATATATCACTGCATGCTTCCTGCTCAGTAATTAAATGTTGTCAAAATTTGCAATGTTTACAATTGAAAACGTATTTCGTTTTTTTGAGTTATTTTGCTCAGACCTTGTTTTATTTTAGATTGTCTTGCATTTACCCATTAAAATGATCTAAGGCGTCAAACATGGATTGTTCTAGTGTGACAAAATGACTATGGTTTGCAATGTAGTCTGTACCATCCTCAAATTCTTTTACATCACATCCGAGAGAATAGCAATAGACACCTGGCTATACATTGCAGAAGAACTCAGCCTGATTACGAGTGAGTTGGTTAATTCCCACCAGTGCATCAACCCTTGTTTGCACATGGGTCAGAATTACAAGTTTGAAGGTATTTACTACATCCGATAATTATCGGATGCTTTAAATACCTCACGCTTTATTAAATATCGGCAGTTTAACCTGCTGAAATTTAACAGGGGAAATATGCATGTTATTTACTGTGCCGTGCAAATTTTGATGCCCTAACCACCAAAATCTGCAAGATACTACCCACAAACTAGTAACTGGTGCTATTTATCTCACCCAATGATTAACGTACAGCATCGTTTCATTATTTATTGGGGGCTTGGGTGCTACAAATAGCACCTAAACTAGTCATCAGGGCCATAATCTCACCAGGCCAACACAAGCATTAAACCTTGATATCAGTGGAATAAAAAAAGAACACACGTGAAACAAAACATGAAGGGTTTAGAACAAAACAATCTTTCTCCCTTCAAATATATCAAGAGTCCTTGCACAAGTAGTGAAAGTTCATCTCCAAACCTACAAGATCTATTTCTTCATCATCACAGAATAATTTCATTTTTTGAGATTAAAAAAAAGTGCTGAAACGACTTTTGCTTCTCCACCTTGCTGAAATCCTGGCCAACAAAGTCGGAAACCCCACTAGCATGCACATCCTCTTGGATCTGTTGTGCGCATTTGGCACAGTCTCTCACACAAACATATGTAATAGAATGAACAAAAGACCACTGGCACCTCAGGAAATGATCCAAGCGATGATTGTTTAAGCTTGGTGCCTTTGTATCTGGCCTACCTACTATACACTTGCAGTGGCCCAACTCAAATCAAACCTAAAATAATTTGTCTCCAGGGTCATTGTGTTATGCTGTGTTACGGTGCTCGAAGTGATACATTTAGCGCATCAAAGGAAAGCATGGCCCTCGAAGTGAATGGCTCCAATACTGAAATCCTACCCCTTGAACGTGGAAAATGATTAACACACCTAGGATCACCCTTCCTCCTCCCAACTGCTTGGGAGCTATTGTCAAGTACAATAAGACTGCAAAAAAACAGAGTGCCAGAGTGTACCCGAAGGAGCTTGCATCTTAACTTATAAACCATGTTGATGCCCTGTTTTTTATTTGTTTACCTGGGGGTGGGGTGCTGCTATCATTTCAAGCGTCAGGAAGGGGTCGAAAAGCAATGTTCCGTTGATAAGTTGCTGTGCTAGTGTTCTTCCACGCAGGCTCTTTACAGTTGATTATACGTTAATCCTTTACAGTCACACTTCTTTCCAAATCCTTGCTTCATTCATGTGTTCCTCATTGCTCTGCTTTGAAAATCAGTGAGCTATTTTTTTTAAAGCGTTTGTTCTCACGTGTGAAATTAAGAGGTGTCTCTTAAATTCTACCATTCACTATAACATGGACCTGTATGACCATATTCTTTCACTATGATGATTTTCCAAAGATAAGAAGGACAGCTTAACGAAATCATGGTGACTAAACATAAATTTGGAGATACGCCACAGTGACGGAATACCTTTCCATGAAAACACTATGGGCCTCGCTTACAAGAATCTAAGACTTCGGCTCTGATGTGTCAGATTTCTTGCACTACCCTACGACCACCTAACGACGCCACGGATGCTCTGTATTCACGTTTTCACAGATGTGTCAGAAATTCTGATGCACCTGTGAAGCCAAACTCACACATTGCTGGACTAGTGTAAAAAAATGACGCTACACCAGCAATGCCAGGAGGCCCCCATTGAGAAAAACCCTGCGTCAGTGTACGCCTACTTTGAGCAGGCGGTGACATTCTGACACAGTTCAGTCTGCAGAATGATGCAGTGAATTTATGTAAATTTCATTGCATCAGTTCTGCGTGACTTTTCTGTGGGAACGCCTCCCTTGCATACAATATACCCTGGCACAGGAATAATGTGATGCAAGGCTTTACAAACTGATGCATTGGGCCCACTTTGGAGCAGTGTGGAGCACTGCTTGCGCCATTGTTGTGTACAAAGAAATGACGCAACAGTGGTGCAAAGGCCTTGTAAATGAGGACCTATGCTTTCATGGGAAACGTATACTGGTATTTCTTTTTTTTTTATATAAAGGGAGAATAATGCTCAGGGAAGAATAGAAAAGAAGGTGGGAAGAAAGGATGGAGAGTGGCACAGAGGGGTAAGGAAATTAGTTGTATTACAGGAAAAAAAAATGGTTGGGGAAAGGGAAGTAAAGCAGTGCAATGAGCTTTAATGGAAAAGGTGGTTAGAAAAGTCATAATGGGGGAGCGAATGAGGGGCTATGGGAAGGACTACACCCTTAAAAAGGAAAAAACAAGCAGAGATGTTGGAGGGGTTAGAGGAGATCCAATAAAAAAATAAATGGAAACACACCAAACAAAATGCTTTTCTTTACAAGAAAGGCTTTTGCTAGGTTGTGTTAGACGACCTGGTGAAAGCTCGCCCTAAAGGATTCAACGAAAAATCAAATCATCAGAACAAGTTTCTTCAGGAGTTTCTCCATTAAACACATACAACCACATCAGCCACAGGCATTTCAAAACAATCCAGTTTGTCTGTTCTCAGTGGTCAGTCAAAAGGATATGACTTTAAACATGTTTTACTTTCTATAACAGTTGATACCATTGCAGGGTGTACAAATAAACCCCAGGCGACACATGTAACCCCCATATTTATGCTTTCCATCTTATTAGGAGATGCCCACAAAATATTAAACGTATTTTCCTGGAAGAGCAATTTCCATTCTAAATACAGTAATGTGGATTTTGTTTTCAATGTATTAGGAAAAGATCCCAGAAGTCAATTCAATGTTGTCATTTTAGGTACATAAGAATGTATCAGTTCTATTGCACAATCTGACTACAAAACAACTGTGTTTGGTGCACGAGTAGGTAGAGTGCCACAATTTTGAATTTTAGACAAAGTGAAGATATGTCTTTTCATTGCGATATCAGTCTTAAGTCTCGGAACCATTTCTTGTTCATTCACAAATATATCAGGAAGTTTGTCAAATCTCCATGTTAAGTTGTCAAGTGTCTGACTTGATTAACTGATTGTAAATCACACTAGAACCTATTTGACCAGATTACACAAATTGCAGAACACACCCTTTCGTTGGCAAGCGCATGTTTGCACTGGGTATAGTGTAAATGCTTCCATTTTGGTGCTTCATCAGAGAAGCAAGGCCCCTTCTGTAAATACAAAGACGTCTGATCACTTGGGGCCATATTTATAATTTTTTAAACAGTGCAGCAAGACACCTTGCTGCACTGCGTGTAAGGGCAGGAATGAACCATATCTATCAAGATATGATGCATTCCTGCTCTCTCCTTGTACTGGTGGACTTTTGGTTGCCTTGCACCAATACAGGTATCCTTGCACCACGGTGCACGGGTGCCTATGTTGCAGGCAGGATTTATTTTGTGCAGGAAGGGACACCTTCCTGCACACAAACAATCCTTTGAGGATTTTTCCTCTTTCTATGTGTGCTTCAGAAAGCAGCACACATAGAAGGCAAAAAAACGAGGAGGAATAAAGATATTTCTCGTTGTTACTCCTCCCCTTGGAAAGGGTAGCATTTTGACACCTTCAGAGGTCTACCACTCATGGTGAATCTGTGAATGTGGCAAAGACATGAGTTTATGCATGGCAACACTCACACTCCACCCATGGAACAAATTCCTGAGGCAGAGTAATAGAAGGCAGTGACTTGCACTGCCCTGCGTTACTCCAGATTTACTAAGACACATAGGGCCATACAAGGTGGCCTTGAGTGGCTTGGTCAATCTCATTCTAGGTTTTTTCATCACCCTGCATCCCTTTGTGTGGCAAATCCTGGGTAAGGATTTACTGCACGAGGATTTATCATTACATAAATATGCTTATCAGCCCATAGTGCCACGGAGGAAACTACATTTTTGACCATACTTTCAGGACAATATAATTTGGCATCATAGGGCTTTGGTAGTGCAAAGTAAGATGTCATGGAGCATATACTCATCCAGAACATACATGAGCCAGCAGAGGCTTTAACTGACTGGCTTAGAGACACCAGCAATTCTCATGCCCTTAGGTATAAAATAAAGCCTTCCTGCCGCAATGAAGCATCTAAATGGTATACAGAAAATCTAAAGAGAGCAAAGCTTGAGCTGCATCCAGCTGAGCAGAAATTGTGAAGGGTGTACTCACCTAATAAAAAATACAGCTTTCCCCTTTATTTGAAAGCCTATAAGAAAGCTATCTGGGTAGCCAAATTCAATTATTTCTCCAACAAGATGCTAAACTAATTCTAAAGCAATATTTGATATCGTCAATGAACTATCAAACCCATACCATGTTAACACACCGGTAGTCCCAACTCAGAAGCTGTGTGATGACTTTAACTCATTTTTTCCTTACAAAATATGGACAATAAAAGATAGTATTTCGAATATCACCTTATCTGGTGCTTTTTCCCCAGATGACAAGAATCCTACAAATCTTACCACCTTACCTGCCATTACCATTGACAGTCTCTTGAAACTGATGTCCAAAGTTAAATCGGGATTCCCTGAGGATATTTGCCCTCCTCAGATCAAAAAGTTTGTTTTTTCTTATCTGCCTGACCCTGTGATCTCCTTGCTTAACTTATCCTTAAGCCACATTGTTCCTCATTCTTTGAAGGAGACAGTGGTGATCCCTTAGCAAAAATAAAACTGACAAGGATCCTTCTGTCTTGAAGAACTATTGCCCCTTCTGATTATTGCCCTATCTTGCCAAGTTATTAGAAGCTCACATTGCTCAATCTCTATGGTCCTTCCTAGAGGATTCCTCCTTTCCAGATTCCCATCAGGCAGGTTTTCAGCCTGCTCACTCAACGGAAATGGTAATTTTATACACAGTTGATGATATGAGGTAAATCGCAGACAGCGGAGCAGCTCAGGCACTATTCCTATTGAACTTATTGGTGGCTTTTGACAAAGTAGATCATGATATTCTCATCGAGTGTGTCAAAGCGACTGGTCTGCAAAGACTAGCACAGAGCTGTATAAAGTCTTTTCTTGCCCGTTCGATCACAATTAGTTTGCCTTGCCCCTTTTTGTTTCTCTAAAGTCACGCTGAATTGCTGTGTACCACACGTCCCCTCACTATCTCCCCATCTATTTAATATATATACATCCTCCTTCTGATCCGCACTTTACAGAGGCAAGGTGTGAAAATATACAACTATGCAGATGGCGTGCAACTGGTCTGTAATTTTGAGGAAACAATGGATTCCAGGGAGCATTTTCAGAGAACTATGCTTTATATCCAAAACTGGGTGAATCTTTTTCAGCTGAAGCTCAACTAGGATGAAACTGCGAAGGTTTAAAAACAAACTGCAGAGTTGGAATACCTCCTTTTGGCCTGCAGAAATGGGTACGTTCCTGGTGTCCAAAAACGCGGTCAAAAGCTTTGCGATGCGTGCAGATGAGGATCTCTCTATGAGACCTCAGATACGTGCAGTCACCTTGGCTTGTTTTTTCCAACTCCAGAAAATAAAGGAAAGTCCAGGAGTACTTCACCCTAGAAGCCATTATTCAAATCAGTATTGCACTTGTCATGTCCCAGGAGGATTGTGATAATTCTCTTTACCTGGGACTTCCACAGAATTGTGCCAGAGACTGAAAATTATCCAAAATCAGGCAGCCAGGCTGGTGTGGCGCCAGCCTAGATCCTGCTGTGTCACATCTTTATTGATACAGCTTCTCTGGCTCCCAGTAGCTCAGAGGGCCGCTTTCAAAATCCAGTGAATCATTTTTAGATTTCTATATGGAAAGATCCCCACCTCTGTGTCATAACAAAATCAGTAAATTACACCCAAACACAATTTCATATCATCAGACCTAAAACCTGCTAAAGGTCCCAAGATTCAACAGGAAGAGCCTTGGTGGCACCAGCTTTGCTGTGCTGGCCCCAAAGCCATGAAGTGCCTTTCTCCCTCACATTAGTGCACCCACTTCTTATATGAAATGTAGGTTTCTGTTAAAAACCTGGCTTTTCAAACAGGCATATGGCAAAGTCAATGTTCTTTTGCACCATGGCTTCAGCCCCAGGAAACCCTTGTTTGGGTGTACGAGCACCTTATAGCACTGTTACATAACATAACGTAATATCATCCCCAGGGTAGGCAAGGGTGCGGTCCAATTATCAAGAATCATATCATTATCTATTGTCTATCTATTTGTGTGGGTCTTCGCTTTAACAGGGGACAAAAGGGCACATGCAAAGCATTTCATTTATGTAGCAGACCACCACACCATTAGGGCCTGCTAATGTTGTTGGGTTACTCTAGTTGTATGATTGTTAGAAATGGGGTTTTTGGTTGGCAGTCAGGTTACCCCCTGTCCAAGCAAAAGCCCTCACTCTAGTCAGGGTAAGTCACACACAATCCAAGATTATCCTGTGCCCACCCTCTGGTAGCTTGGCACGAGCAGTCAGGCTTAACTTAGAAGGCAATGTGTAAAGTATTTGTGCAATAAATCATACAATACCACCATATAGCACCACAAAAATACACCACACAGTGTTTAGAAAAATATAGAATATTTATCAGGATATTTGTAGGTCATAAGAGAATAAAGTTGCAATATGAATTTGTAAAGATATCACTGAAAAGTGATATAAAGTGTCTTAAGTCTTTAGAATATAAACAAAGTCTCTTTCAAGCACAAGTACCTGGTTTCTCGTGGAAAAATCTCCTCAGAGGGCCACAAAAGAAGAGATGCGTGGAAAAAGGGGTGTGTGCGTCGATTTCTCCTCAGCACACACAGACTTGCGTCGTTCTTTTCCACGCGGGGAAGTCGGGCGTCGTTTTCTGGCGCGCAGACAGTCTCTTTTTGTGGATCGCGGGGATTACCAGATGTCCTGGGTCTGTGCGTGGATTCTCCTGCTTATTTTTCGGCTGCGCGTCGTTCTGCGGGGCTGCGCGTCGAAGTTTCGATCTCACGGTAGGCGTCGCGTCGATTTCTCCTTGGAAGTCGGGCGGCGTTGTCCTTGCGAGGCCGTGCGTCGAAATTTTGGTCTCACCGCAGGCGTCGCGTCGATTTCTCCTTGGAAGTCGGGCGGCTTTGTCCTTGCGAGGTTGTGCGTCGAAGTCTCGATCGTCCCGAGGGCGTCGCGTCGATCAGCATCGGTGTGTGGCGTTTTTCTCGCCGCGAAACAAGCTGTGCGTCGAAATTTTCGGCGCACGGAGCGTCCAAGTGAAAGGAAGAAGTCTTTTTGGTCCTGAGACTTCAAGGAACAGGAGGCAAGCTCTATCCAAGCCCTTGGAGAGCACTTTCACAGCCAGGCAAGAGTTCAGCAAGGCAGCAGGGCAACAGCAAGACAGCAGTCCTTTGTAGAAAGCAGACAGGTGAGTCCTTTGAGCAGCCAGGCAGTTCTTCTTGGCAGGATGTAGTTTCTGGTTCAGGTTTCTTCTCCAGCAAGTGTCTGATGAGGTAGGGCAGAGGCCCTGTTTTATACCCAAATGTGCCTTTGAAGTGGGGGAGACTTCAAAGAGTGGCTAAGAAGTGCACCAGGTCCCCTTTCAGTTCAATCCTGTCTGCCAGGGTCCCAGTAGGGGGTGTGGCAGTCCTTTGTGTGAGGGTAGGCCCTCCACCCTCCCAGCCCAGGAAGACCCATTCAAAATGCAGATGTATGCAAGTGAGGCTGAGTACCCTGTGTTTGGGGTGTGTCTGAGTGAATGCACAGGGAGCTGTCAACTAAACCTAGCCAGACGTGGATTGTAAGGCACAGAAGGATTTAAGTGCAAAGAAATGCTCACTTTCTAAAAGTGGCATTTCTAGGATAGTAATATTAAATCCGACTTCACCAGTCAGTAGGATTTTGTATTACCATTCTGGCCATACTAAATATGACCTCCCTGCTCCTTTCAGATCAGCAGCTGCCACTTCAACAGTGTATGAGGGCAGCCCCAATGTTAGCCTATGAAGGGAGCAGGTCTCACAGCAGTGCAAAAACGAATTGAGGGTTTTTTACACTACCAGGACATATAACTACACAGGTACATGTCCTGCCTTTTACCTACACAGCACCCTGCTCTAGGGGATACCCAGGGCACACATTAAGGGTGACTTATATGTAGAAAAAGGGGAGCTCTATGCTTGGCAGGTACTTTTAAATGCCAAGTCGAGGTGGCAGTGAAACTGCCCACACAGGCCTAGCAATGGTAGGCCTGAGACAAGGAAAAGGGGCTACTTAAGTGGGTGGCACAATCCGTGCTGCAGGTCCACTAGTAGCATTTAATCTATAGGCCCTAGGCACCTGGAGTGCACATTACTGGGGACTTATAAGTAGATTAAATAGTTCAATCAGGTATGATCCAAAGTTACCATGTTTACAGAGAGAGAGCATATGCACTTTAGCACTGGTTAGCAGTGGTAAAGTGCGCAGAGTCTAAAAACCAGCAAAAACAGTATCCACAAAGTGGAGGGAGGCAGGCAAAAAGTTAGGGGTGACTACCCTAAGGCTGTCAGGTCTAACAATGATGGTAAGAAGGCAGCGTCTGAGGCAGCTCTTCCAAACGACATGTACTGAATATGACACTGCTTATGACAGCCACAGGCTCATATGAATTTTACAGCTGCACATTTCAACTACTACGGCCCTTAAAAAGTTAAAGACAATTGAGCCAGACGGTTAACATACAGCATAAACAGACATCATGAAAGCAAATGAAAATATGTTTTTAAATACGTTTATATTGGTTCAACCTACTACCGGAGTGCAAAAATAATATCTATACATTTTCAATGTAAACTAAATATTTGTGCGTTTTTTTATATTATTATGTGGAATTAATGCAAAAAAGCGTTTGATTGGTTTTTTTTGTAATGCTTTTTGGGCGCATGTATAAGAAAATTACATTGCACATTTTTCCACGACGAAGTCCCAGACTTTTCACACAGCAAAGAATGCGAAGAATGAAAAGCAATATGTAAAATATATCGTTAAATCGTTTGCTCTGGTGGGCACTGTCCTTCCTTTCACTATGTTCGCACAAACCTCAGACTTAGATGCCAGAAAAGAGAACAGCAACCCGTATGCCACAAGCCTCACAGAACAACAGAAAACAATGACGCAGTAATGATAAAGGGGAAGTCGCCTCATTAGTTACACGGAAGACTACAGCTGACAACTTGCTGACTCGAACAATCTGATTTACCCTAAAAGCAGGCAGACGGCAGCTTGTTTTACAAGCCACCCCTGCAGCAGAAAGGTTATCTCACCAACAGCACGCATGCTGGCTCAGCCTGTCTCTTTATATATTCATAGGCTTACAATATATTTCTTCTCGTTCCGTTCCCTAGCAGCTGGATCGTACTGCCTAGTACGCCGCAAAGAACGGCGCTAGTCAACACAGGATACAATCCGACAGCTCGAATATGAGTCACGCTAGTGGTCTCAAACTACTCCTAATTGCATAAAAGGACAGAGGCTAGGATGTGATTGGAAGCACTTTAGATCACAAACAAGGACATAATATTTGCTGATGTCTGTCTCCTGGGCAGAGTTTCCTAGACCTACACATTCGCATGTTTCCAGATCTGTAACAGGGACATTAACTGCACTGCTTGTGGGTTTAAAACGCATAGAGGAGCCAGGTTAATGCACCTTGCATTTTCAAATGTGAACTTGCCTACCAATGCATGCAGGGTCGTTTCACAAAGCTTTTTGAGTCCGGTTATTGATACCTGGAAATGTTTTCTTCAGTTCATGTCATCAACACACGCAAAACAGTGAGGTGGACTACTCCCAGTGAGGGGCGACGCCTCCATAAGTGGGGAGGACCGTTGCCCCCCCTGCCAGCAGCAGCTGCAAACATTTTCCCCCAAAACTATAATAAACTAGGTTTATTATAGTTTTGGGGGAAAAGGGGCGGGCCACAGGCGTGACGAGCAATTAGGGGGAGTGCTCAGCACCCCCCCTCACTGCACATGCATGTTTGGCCGCCGTCTCGGGCTGGCCAAACACACATGCACAGAAGGGTCTCTCCAGCTGGGCTGGAGAGAGCCTGCACAGGCTCCCAGTCTGCCAGGGAGCTCCCAGCTGAGCAGCGTCAAGCTTGGCCGCAGTGCAGGCTGGGAGCCTGTGCTGGAGAGAGACGGAAGAGCAGAGGATCAGACGTCGCATCGTGGGAGCGGAGGTAAGTGTTTTTTTATATATATGTTTTTAATGTTATGTGTTGTGTCAAAGACCCCCCGCCCATCCGCTCGCCGCCTTGTCCCCTCGGCAACCCGTGAGCCGCGACTGCTCCTAGTAATATGCCATGTGTGTTGTAGGAATACTGCTTAGCAAATTCTTTGTGAATCAGTCCCAGAAAGTTGACTTTTTTTATCAGCCCCTTTCAGTCACTGCATGCTTGAAGGATCTTTCTCACTTTAAACGTGATTTTGTGCTTACATGTTTATTTGCACGTAAATCTGGTTTTTGCATCTAAATCTGTATCCACATTCATGTTGATGTTCCAGAGGGGTTATTTTGCACCTTAATGTGATTTTGTTGCTGAATGTAATCCCTCATACCTTCATACATTACACCTTAAATGTGATTTTGCATAACATGAATGCAAATTTTCACATGAATAATATTTGTGGTCCTAGAGGCTTCCCATACCAATGCTGATGTTGCTTCAAGGTTGATTTTGCGCATCAGTGTGTCCATCCAACCCAGGTGATGACACACCATTGCCCTCCTTTTACCCCACATAATTACTTCATTTTCTCTCTTTCCTTCATGATACCCATTGACTGTATGTTGCGTCTGTCTGCAAACTCTCCCCGATATCACCATTTTCATCTTCTTTATCTCTAGAGCAGAGGTCTTCAAACTGGGGGTTGTGCCCCCCTAGGGGGGCGTCAAATCATCCCGCCCGAGGGGGGGGGGGTGCCAGGCTCTGGTCAAAGAAAGCATTATACTGATAGCAGTGTTTTGTCTTAGTGAGTGGCAGTAAGCCGCTCCGTAATGGGCCATCAATAACCTCCTTTGTCATTTATATACTGGTTGGGAGAAGGTGTCGAAATGGAAGGGATTTCAAATATTGTTCAAGCCCCTCAGCCCCCATTTCTAAGAATCACACTGTGGATACGTTTACACATTATTAAAGCCTACCTGACTAGAAAGATATGTTTGGCAATCATGTATTTGATTGCAATTTAAAATCAGTAAAAAAAACAAGTGCAATGTTTAAAAACATCTAGACCTATTTAAACATTGCCAGTCCAATCTATTGCCACTAAAACAGCAACACACTAAGGGACTTTCAACAGAAGGACTCAATAACCTAGAGGCTAGAGGGGTAAATCTACTCACCTCATACTTCTTTAGAGACACTCACCAATGACCGGGACATATCTTTTGTCTGTTTCTTCAAAATTAACAGTTTGACAGAAAACCAAAGGTGGATCAACTAAATGTAATGATTGAAAGTCTGCTTACCACACATTCCAGTGCTGTCGCGCATTACCACCCTTCTTTCATAGACTGCTCTCCTGATCAATGATACATCTCAATGAGCACACCTACTCCTGACGAACCCAACACTGATACCAACTGCAACATTTTGAAGTATTCTTTCAAGTTCTTTACCTCTAAAGCGACCCGCAACACCCAATATTCTGTGACATCAAAAAGGAAGCACATTTTATTTCCGTAATCTGTATGCCATTCTTCCTGAACACAATAAAAATCAATCTGTCCATCTGCATTTTCACTGATGATCACTTTGGATAGTGTTTTATGCTGCAATGCTAGACCATGATATTATGGAGCTCTTTGTGCTATGATTTCTCCATGGGCGTTGCCCTCTGTTAATTGAACAGGGATGGTCTGTTGTCAGTTTTAATAGAAAGCACACTATTTGCCTCTGCCTTGATTCTGTGGTAGGTTGCTTTTTTTTAAAATCTGAGTATTTGTTTCAACTTGATCCACATTTGATCTTCTAATGTTCTTGTTAGAAATTGGGTTTTTAGTTGGCAGCGGTATGCACCCTGTCCAAGTAGGGACCACAATCCTAGTTAGGGTAAGTCAGTTACACTTCCTAAATTAACCTGGGCTCATGCTCTGTTAGCTCGGTAGAGAGCAGTCAGGCTTAACCTAAGAGGCAATCTGTAAAGTAGTTGTGCAACATGTGAATTACAGTACCACAGTGACAGAATCGCAAAAGGACTCCATACCGGTTTAGAAAAATATGGAACATTTATCTGATTAAACTTAGGCCCAAATGACAAAAATCCAATTATGATTGCATAGGTTATCACGGTTCAAGCGTAATATTGAGACTCACAGTGCCAACACAGTACAGCAAGTAGCGAAGTGGCAGTCCCTCCTAGCAGCACAGCAATCAGTAGGTAGTAGGCCAACACAGCAGAGCAAGTAGCAAAGTGGCAGTCCATCCTAGCAGTACATCTTCTCTTCTTGGCTGATACTCCTCAGTACCCAAAAGTGAACTGCCTTGGTGGTGTCCCGTGCTTATACTTAAATGTGTCCTTGAAGTGTGGGAACTTTAAAAAAAGCCTCTGAAGATCACAAAGTCCCTTCCCTGGCTCCAGACTATCTACAGGGGGTACACATCCCTTTGTGTGAGGTGAGGCACGGCCCTATTAAGTTGTACGTGCCAGCTTCTCCCTCTCATCTAGCCCAGGAAGACCCATCAGCCAGGTGATGGTCTATCTGGATGCAATGGTCACACCTAAGCTCCTTTAGTGGGTGGCTGTCTAGAGGGGATGCACAAATCCCAAGTGCCATCTACCCCAGGTGTGCATTAGGAAACAGGCAGAGGCACAGAATGGTTATAGAAATTCCAACTTTCCAAAAGTGGCATTTTTAGACTTACAATTTAAAATCCAACTTCACCATAAGTTGTTATCTTAAATTGTGAGTCCAGAGACACCAAACTCCATAGTTCAATCTTCTACCAATTGTAAGTTACACTTAAAGGATGCTTCAAGGTAACCTCAGTGTTAACCTATGAGAGGGACAGGCCTTGCGTAGTGAAAAACTAATTTAAGAGTTTTTCACTACCCGGACATGTTAAACTTAAAAGTACATGTCCACATTTTTAAGTACACTACACGCTGCCCTTGGGGAAAACTAGGGCCTACCTTAGGGGTGACTTACATGTAATAAAAAAGAAGGTTGGGGCCTGGCAAGTGGGTACCCTTGCCAGGTTAAAAACGCAGTTTAAAACTGCACACAGGCTCTGCAGTGGTAGACCTGAAATATCTTTGATAGGCTACTGTAGTTGGTAGCACAACCAGTGCTGCAGGCCCACTAGTTGTATTTAATTTACAGGCTGTGGGAACACATAGTGCACTTTATTAGGGATGCACAAGTAAACTAAATATTACAATTGTGGATAAGCCAATATGACCACATTTTAAGGAGCGAGCACAAGCACCTTAGCATTGGTTAGAAGTTGTAAAGTGCACATAGTCCTAAAGAGGACTGGTCCAGGAATTACCCTGCAGAAAGAAACATTTCCAACAGTTTCAATAGACTTCCATCGTCTTTTTGTGTGACAAAACTTAAGTAATTAAGTGACAAAATCTTGCGGAATAATTGGACATTAAAGGAGGAAAAGGGGGACATCACATGATGCATTTTCCTTTACAAAGGCTCCCTGGATAGCTGATGAAGTAAATCCACTACAATCATCATTCGTAAGGTCTAGTTAGAACCTTGCATAACTGCTATCACTTTCCTATATGTAAATAATAACTGAAGACAGTAAAATCTGTATAGGTGCATAGGACATGGCTTACCATCTGACCAGTATTGGAACACTATTTTGGATCAGACAATAATGTGGTAAGCTCATATTTGTGAAACAGTGTCATAGCAATTACTCATTTCTTGTTCATAAAATATTTATTATTCATTAGTTAGTCTCTTTAATCTGAAATGCCCTACATATTCCGCGAAAGAACATCCAAATGTCCCACTGTCCTCAGCTAATAGCCTATGTATCCAAACACAGTCATCTTCCATGGCCTTTCTACTCATACTTGTTCATCCATGCACTCTTCTTCTTAGACGTATCTACCCATCCACTATTCTAGATAACCTTCCTTCTTCTACATGCATCCAGCCCCCCACACTCATCTACCCATGCCTACGTTTCCACAGACCTGTGCTCAAACCTTGATCATCCACCTTCACCCAAGCACATAAACATGAGAATTTATCTATAATCCCACAACAAAACAATAATCCATTGACTCATACTTGCATCAATTCAGTACTAGCACACCCATAAATCAATTAACTCACTAATATTTGCATCCGCAGGCATCCAACCATCTAGTCATCCTTGTATACAAACAGAAAGCCATTAATCAATTCATCAATGTACCTAAGCAAAATCCACCTGTGCCTGCATGTGCACATAGCTTTGCTGGCTGACTACATATATGCTTGTGTGTGTTGTCTAAGTGTGTTTTCATTATGGTTCAGTCAGTTTGATATGTATCCGTGTATGTGTGTTTTCTGATGGTGCATCCAAACATATTATCCAATAACAGACGCTCACTACAACAAAGAACAAATACTTAAAACAGGCCACGTTTACTGGCACTGGCAGTAATTGCTGTCTAAGTATTTGCTTCTTCTTTATCTCCATTCTATGAATGATACACACCTAAAAATTCCCTCCTGATTCAGCAAGTATTTCTATGATATTCAGTCTTAGATGAGTCTTAATCATACATTTCCAGGAGTAAAGTATGCTTTTGTAAATCACAATTCTGTTCTTCTTAAGTAAGCATGTCTTACATACGTAAATACCATTGTATGTATGGATCTAGAAGACAAGCATGTTTATTATTAACAAGAGCCTCTCGGCTTCATGCAGACTTAAAAATTATATTTGTGGACTTTCACATATTTTTCTTCTGGCACACTAACAAGCTGGAGAAGCGACTGTTCCACTCTGCAGTATTTTACATTCACTGTATCTTGGGATCTGTTTTGCAAGTGTAAATTATCTTGCATGATTCAGATCAGAGGAACTGGAGATACTAGAGCTGCTTCTTCGGTGTGCTTCCTATAATCTAAACATAACTATTGTTTTCTACCCTCTGTAACAAATTCTGGAGCCAAGCAGCAGTGATCCCCTCCTTGCTCCACAGACCGCTACCTATTAAAAAGATATAGAAAAACTACAAGCGATTGTGGTGGGACAAGGAACATGGACTTGTGAGAGATACTGACATGTGGGTGCCCTACTGCAGGCATAATAGCATAAACGTTTGAAAGGGATTTACATGAATTGACACAAAATATTCAAAAATACCTAAGCTGCAATTTAATCAGTAATAGCAGAGTCTAGATGTGTGGTGAAATATGGCTGGAGTGTACCAAACATTCATCCTTTTAAAGATTGTATTTGCTGAGTGTCAGGATTCCTCCATGATCACTAAGGATTACTACGCTATGACTGATGGCACACCACTGAATGCAACAGCTGCCGAGGAGAGCTGGATAGTGGTCCTCTGGCACTCCTCAAGTGCAGCAAACCATTGAAACATCTTTGTGCTTTATAAGGGTCTGTGGCCTGAAACATTGGGGCATATTTACAAGCCCCTAGCGCTGCTTTAGCATCATTCGTTTTACACTAAGTGGGTGTTAACCAGTCCCCCACTCTGCGCCATATTTACAAAGTGATGCAAGCATTGCACCACTTTGTAACTCCTTGCACTACATTAAACATGCACCAGGTATAATGTATGCGGGGGCGTTCCCCTGCAGGGAGGCCCAAACAAATGGCGCAGTGAAATTTACAAGATTTCACTGGGCCATTCTAACATCATTTTTAATGCCTGCCCAGGGCAGGTGTTAAATTGACTCTAGTGTATTAGACTATGGGCCTCCCTGTGCTTTGCTGGACTAGGGTCAACATTTTTGTCAGGTCATGATTTGAATGGTGCAGTGGCACAGGGGCCAAAAGTTGTCAGAACTACTCTAGAGACCAAATATTGATATATTTTACTACTAAACATGCAGTCACAATTGTGATTAACTTGCAGTTAAAAGGGGCATGATTTGAATGGTCCAGCAGGTGCAGCGGAACTTTACTAACTACACATTACTCTACTCTGATACAGTGCCATATTAAATAAGGTACAAATATTAATTCAACATAGATCACAACATAAAAACTATTAACAGTTTATCAAATTTAAAACAAACATTATTATAACCATTTTCTAATATTTGTAATCCAGTTAGTAAGATAGAATGCAAAAGAAAAAACAAAGGCAAAACCTATTGGCTTCGCCAATGCTTGTTAAAGCTTGGTGCTCCACACATCTGAGGTTTGACATGAGACCTTGAAGTTACAGAAACAGACTGCTTGGATATATTCAGTGGGGGGGGGTGGGGGTGGGACGGAAGGCAGCAATACAGAGCAAACAATAGCGAATCCACCATGGTTATCCTTGGTGAGTGTAGAGAAGCAGGTATGTTGATATGTGTAGATACATGTTCTTTAACATTATATCCTATTGTTGTATTGGTTTACATAGTAAAGGTCATGTTTTAATTGTGGCATGTTTTCACTGAGGTTCAGCTCTGCCCGAACCCCTTCCCATAGAGTTCACATGAAGGGGTCAGGTAAGAGGATTTTCCTTATCTATAAACAACCTCTTATCTTTTGGTAAGTGTTGGACCTTTTTCCTTATGCAGGGTCATCCCCAATCTTTTTGCCTCCTGCCTCCTATTTTTTCTGACCTGTTGCTGTTGCCTTTTGAACTCTGAGCACTTTTCCACTGCTGACCAGTGCTAAAGTGCAAATGCTCTCTTTGTAAAGTGCATTGTTGATTGGTTTCTCCATGATTGGCATATTTGATTTACTATTAAGTCCCTAGTAAAGTGCACTAGAGGTGCCCAGGGTCTGTAAATCAAATTCTACTAGTGGGCCTGCAGCACAGGTTATGCCACCCACCTTAGTAGCCCTGTAAACATGGCACAGACCTGCCACTGCAGTGTCTGTGTGTGCAGTTTTAAACTGTAAATTTGACTTGGCAAGTGTACCCACTTGCCAGGCCTAAACCTTCCCTTTTCTTACATGTAAGGTAGCCCCAAGGGCGGGTGCAGTGTATGGTTAAGATAGGACATATAGTAATGTGTTTTATATGTCCTGGCAGTGAAATATTGCTAAACTCGTTTTTCACTGTTGCAAGGCCTGTCCCTCTCATAGGTTAACATGGGGGCTACCTTTAAAAATGATTAAAGTGTAGATTCCCTTTGGGAGCAGATAGACATGTTGAGTTTAGGGTCTCTGAGCTGACAATTTAAAAATACATCTTTTAGTAAAGTTGATTTTAAGATTGTGTGTTTCAAAATTCCACTTTTCGAAAGTGAGCATTTTCTTGCTTAAACCATTTCTGTGGCTCTGCCTGTTTGTGGATTCCCTGTATGGGTCAGTTTGACAGTTGGGCTGGCTGCACCTCTCACTAGATGGTGACACAAAGGGAGCTGGGTGTAGACTGCATGTCCTGATGAGCCATCTGTGCTAAGAGGGAGGGGAGGAGTGGTCACTCACACCTGAAAGGGCTGTGCCTGCCCTCACACAATGCACTCTCCAACCCCCTGGTGTGGGTCTGGGGCCTGGCCTGGGCAGGGCAGGATTTCACAAACAAGAGAGACTTTTCTTTGAAGTAGGCCTACTTCAAAACGCAGAACTGGGTAGAGGAAGAAGACCCAAAACCCTAGACTTTTGGAATCTTTCTGGAATCAAGAGGAACCTCTGCCATGGAGAAGAGCTGAAGAGCTGAAGGAGGAGTACTGTCTCTTTGCTGTGTTGCTTTGCTGGACTGGCCTGCAGTTGCTGCTTCTGCCTGAAAAGAGTGCAAACTGTGAATTTGCTGTGTGTCCTGCTTTAGAAAGTTCTCCAAGGCCTTGGAGTAGAGCTTACCTCCTGTTGGAAGTCTCAGGGACACCAAAGACGTCAGTTTCCTCGACCTGCAGCACTGGTAACTGTGTGTTTTGTGCTGCTCAAGAGGAGAAACCACTGCGGCGTCGCCAATGACGCCGCTGGCCTGCACCGTGATCTGCCAATGCCGCACGGAGTCGCATCTCCCCACTTTGCACTGCGACCCTGGTCTCACCGAAGCAATCATCGGACGACTTCACCGAGCCACTGCTCTCACTGCGACCTGTGGGCCCCACAGTCTGGCATTGCCTGCTCTCACCACAGCCTCGGCGTCCCCGACGATGCCGCTCCTGCTGACACCGGTGCCGCTGCCTGCACCGCGGTCTGTGGACACCGCTCGTGAGGTACACAACACACCGTCCCGTCCCTCACCACAGACCCGGACCACTGACGCCAGCTCCATCGACTCCTGTGTCATCACCAGGCATCCTTCCTGCACAGTGGCCTGTGGACACCGTTCGTGAGTGTCACAAAGCACCGTCCCATCCTGCATCGCTGGCTTGGGCCTACCGACAACAGCACTTCAGCATTGACAATGACGCTGCCTCCACTGTGAACAGTGGACACCGCACGTCGCACGCCCCACTTCACACCACAGCCCGGGTCTCACCGACACCGCTGGACACCGTCACCGAGCTGCTTCCTGCAGGTGACCTGTGGGCACCGCATGCCACATCACCCTGCTTCGCACCACAGCCCTGACATCTTCCATGCCGGCGCACCTGACTTCATCAGCCTGGATTTCGACCTGCAATGCGTGTGACATCAAGGGCCCAACGACTCCTGCACCGACTCCGGAAACGACACCGCGACGTCAGCAATGCCGCTCTCCATGGCTCACCACAAGGATCACAACTCCCTGCAAATCCAAGGTACTGTTTGAGTGTCTTCCTCACACCATAGCTGTCCCGCAACGCCGCAGCCGGCCTGAACTGTTGGTTTTGCTGATCACGACGCTGTGATAGCCCCAGGTAGAGCTATCGACTTCAAGGAACTGCATATTTGAGTAAACCTTGCAGAATTCATATTTTTATTACTGTATGTTGGATTTTTATCGTATTTGGTCTTGTTTTATGTAGATAAATATTGTCTATTTTTCTAAAATGTATGTGGTGTCTGTTTGTAGTGTTTTCACTTATTACTGTGTGTTATGTGCAAATGCTTTACACATTGTTCTGAGATAAGCCTGACTGCTGTTAGGAGGGGTTATCTGAGCGGGTATCTCCCTTATCCTGACTAGAGTGAGGGTTCCTACTTGGACAGGGTGCAAACTGACTGCCAACTAGAGACCCCATTTCTAACACTAATAAAGTACCTTGAATGGAGCTTTGGTCGAGAATCCACTGCATTGCTGTTGAGCTGCACAATGGGGGTCCTGCATCGTTGTTGAGTTCTGTTGAAGTCAATGCAATGCATCAGCATCAAGCTGAGCCAAGAATTGCCATCAAGCTGCGCAGCCTTTGGATCCAATGTCAATGAGCAGCTTCTGTGTGGGTGTTGAAGGGTGATGCAACAAAAATGTACACACACTCAAGGTGATGCATCCCTTGCAGGACCTACTTCTGAGGCACAGGACTCGAGAGGGGCACCTCAGACAAGGATAGAAGTCACAGATGGCAGAGTCCAGCAGCACCAGGAGAAGGGCAGGCAGTCTTTGATGTCCCTTAAATGGCAGGAAAACAAGGAGCAAGCCAGAAAGCCCTTGCGGTCACTTTGGGTCAGCAGGATGGTTCCGGTCCCTGTCCTCAGCAGGGCAGAGATCAGCAAGCAGCAGGGCAACACAGCAAAGCAGAGAATTGGTTCATTGGAACAGTCAGTCCAGGCAGAGTGGCAGCCCTTACAGCACATCAGTCTTTAATCCAGCAGAGTTCTTCCCAAGTCCAGTAGTGATCTGATTTAAGAGGATCAGAGGTCCAGGACGTATACCCAAATGTGTCTTTGAAGTGCAGGTAACCTCAAAGCAGCTACTTGAAGTGCACAGGTCCCATTTTCATCCCAGTCATGGCTCCAGACTACCAGTTAAGGGTAATCAGTTGTTTGTGTAGGGCTGATCGGGAATTACAGCATAAAAGGATATTAAAGAATTCCCAATGTTGGTCCATGAGAGGGGTAGGCCTCACAGTAATAAAACTGACTTTGGGCGTTTTTCATTACCATGACATGTAAAACTTAAAAGTATATGTCCTGCCTTTTACATAGCACCCTGCCCTATGGGCTACCTAGGGCCTACCCTAGAGGGACTTATGAATATTAAAAGAGGAGTTTACGCCTTGGCAAAAGGATTTAAATGATAAGTCAAGGTAGCAGTGAAACTGCACAAGCAGGCTCTGCAATGGCAAGCCTGAGACATGTTTACAGAGCTACTTGAGTGGGTGGCACAATCGGTGCTGCAAGCCCCCTAGCAGCATTTCATTTATAGCCCTTGGTATACGGTATACCACTTTACTAGGGACTTACAAATAAGTTAAATAAGCTAATTGGGGATACACCAATGTTATCATATTTAGGTGAAAAGCACATGCACTTTAGCACTGGTCAACAGTGGTAAAGTGCTCAGGCACCTAAGGCCAACAAAAAGATACAGCAAAGCAGGAGGTGAAAGGCAAACAGTCTGGGGTAACACCACCCTAAGGATGCTATGTCTAACAATAGGTTACTAATAAATGGTACATAAGCTAACTTGCAGATGTATGATATGATGTATGCTATCCCTTTTTGTAGTTAAGTGATTGGGTCAGTAGTAGAAGAGTATAGAAAAGGTGAAATTTTATTCATTTGAAATTTCCTCTGGTAGATGGTGATCTGAGTGGATATGGAGAGTTGCACAGATGAGGACAAGGTGACTGTAATTTCTGGAACCAAGAAAGAACACATGAAAGGCTTCCCCTTGTTAAGAGATGCTTACTGACTGATCATAAAGCAGGGGAGTAGTGTCAAAGCCCAGCTCACCTGAGTTCTTGTTCAGTTCTGATGGAGGTTGAAGACAATCCGACCCCACCCTGAAACTGCTTGTTCCAGCACACTAGTTTTTAAAACAGTGCACTAAGAACAGAAGCTCAAGGGAAGGGGGGAAGTGGATAAAATAAAAAAAAGAGAGACAACACCGTTCTTGCGTTTCCACTGTTGAAGTGCTGCACAAATCTGCGGCCCTTTCTGACTTCTGTAGAAACTGGTGCCTAATGAAACATAAACAAAGAACAGATAAGTGCAACCTATTCCTAAATGGGTTCCTGACTATCCCTTTATTTATTGGAAATTCTCTTCTAAAAGTACCTCTTGGATCCTGGTCTCTAGTTTCCAGGTTTGGAATGTGTTACTGCTCTGGGATGTGTTTTCTATTACTGTTAAGCTTCTAAAAAATTAAACAAATACCGTTATCAGAATTACCAATATCAAACATTCATCATAATATAACTAAAGCCTAAATTCCCAATAGCAGACTCACTTTTCGCATATTTCCAGAATCTTTTATAAAACAAATACTGTACTTTTACATCAAAATACAGCATGTAATTTGTGCAAGTCCTTGATTTACTGTTTTCCTTGCTGTCAATGGTTTCCACTGTTCGATTCCCAAAAGTTCCATGAAAAAAAACAATGTCCGCTTCACAAAGTCCTGCAAAATAATCCTGCAACAAAGAGCCTTAATCACAATGCTCGTGGAAGGCACTTCGCCTCAAACTGTCTATACACGAATCCAGAAATTGCCGTCAAAGCTCCCTCAGGTAATAAAAAGTTTTGCACTTACTTGTTGCTGGCAAGAGATACTGATCAGTCTAACCTTGTCTTCTTTCTCTTTTGCAGGTTACTCGTAGGAGAGAGGCTGAGGCAAGGAGGAACCGGAAACCGGAAGAAGGAAGAGCCAGCAGCTGCGCCAATTGAAGTCAAAGAAAGTCTGTAAAGAGCAGGAGTGCCAGCGCCGAGGGATCTGTTCTCAGGTAAGCGGGAGGTAGACGAGCACAAGCACTGGGTGAGGCTCGGGGGATGCCTTTTATAGACAGGGCTGGGTGTGGTTCGAAGAGCTGGGTGTGGTTTGAAGGGCTGGGTGTGGTCCTCACATGCTGCACATGTTCTTGGAAGGTGTGCAGAGCTGGGTGTGGTTTGAAGAGCTGGGTGTGGTCCTCACATGCTGCACATGTTCTTGAAAGGTGTGCAGAGTTTCAGTTATTATGCAAATGAGTTGGATTAACACATGGCCTAGGGAGGAGTGTTTTAAAGAAGCCTTGGTAAAAGCAAGGCCCAATGTGTAAACAAAACAGCACATTAAACAACATACACAGAAGCCTAGGGGGGGGGAAGGTGAGATAACAAGAAAGGCTTTGAATAGTAAGTTTAAAAGGGAGCTATTACAGAACCCACTAGTGCAGTGAGAGGGGACATGCTCTTTGCTGTGTACAAACCCTAACAAGTAGTGAGGCACCAGTTGTGTTAGCTCAATGGATGATTTTATGGACGATAGTGAGATAATCTATGGCATCCTATACTTGTTTGATTGCTCTTAAGCCAAGTGTCCTTATGGCAACTTGTTGGATCACCTACAAAAATGTGAAGAATCACGTGGCATAAATAATAATTTTATTTTAAGGAGCAACCTTGTGGTTAGGAAACCTCAACTGTGGCTTACTGAAGACTAAAGTATTGACTGGGGAATTTACAACTTAAAACATAAATTTGCGCCAGATTCTTCCAATGCTGAGCAGTTAGAAATGGGCAACTGTGCTGTTGAGAGTAATGGATGACCGCAGGAGTCAAGCACATTTCCAGTTGGGAAAGAATGTGATGGGGTGTGGCAGGAAGGTGGGGCAAAGGACATTGGGTAGTAAAGAACTTTGATTTCAAGGATTTTAAGAAGAGAAACAGAGAACAGTCCAGTGCTTGACTGCCATGACATAGCTGGAGATTTTGGATTGTAGCTTAGGTGTGAAGGCAGGGATGGAAAAGAAGATTTGTATGCTGCCAAAATGCAAATAAAAGGTAAACTAGAAGTGATTACAGAACCTGGTGAGAGACCCACAAGTCACCACATCTTGGATTCCCCTAGGTGTCTAGTTTTGAAAAACGCACAGGTTTGGTATGTTTCCATAGCTGCCGGCTGAGCTAGAGGCCAAAATGCACAGGTAGGAACTTTGCAAAAACTTTGCAAAAAACATCTCTGTTTTCTTCAGGAAACTGTGATGTGTCCACATTGTATTTTGGGGCATTTATTGTCGCAGGCACTAAGCCTACCCACACAAGAGAGGTATCATTTTTATCAGGAGACTTGGGGGAAAGCTGGGTGGAAGGAAATTTGTGGCTCCTCTCAGATTCCAGAACTTTCTGTCACCGAAATGTGAGGAAAAAGTGTTTTTTTAGCCAAACTTTGAGGTTTGCAAAGGATTCTGGGTAACAGAACCTGGTGAGGGCCCCACACGTCACCGCATCTTGGATTGCCCTACGTGTCTAGTTTTTAAAAATGCAATGGTTTGCTAGGCTAAAATGTAATCCTTCTGGTGCAGCAATTGAAAGAGGTACACAATGACTATTTGGCACTAAGAAAGATATTAAGTGCAGTCTAAAAGGTAGGAAGAGAGAAAACAATGAGTTTGCTTGCAATATCTAGCAAGGTGTCAGAAGCATAGTCCTTTGATCAATAAAATTGAACGCCTTAGAAGCCCAAATATAAAAACTTGTTTAACAGAAGAGTGAGAGCACCAACAACAGCAACTTTGTGTCCAGCTTCTTGCTTTAGTAAGTCATGCCCATTCACTTGTCCAGGTGGTTATCTGTATGTTTGATACCCCAAACTATATGTTGCATTACTGACTACAGAAAAGCAACATCTGAACACATTTCTGCTCAAGTAGGAAATTGTCAAGTCTTCTATTCTACACGGTTGACACAGGGAGTGCTACACTTTTATGACTGATTTATATAGCAAGTTGTTGGAAATTGGGCTATTAGTTGTGTGGTAGGCACAAGTAATAGTTACTGAATTGTCCCCAGTGGAAATGCAACACCCCATTGTAGCACTGACTCTCACAGGGTAAGGATGCAGAGCAGTCTGAGGCCTACTTAAGGGAGGTGGCGTAAGGTAGTAATTATCAATCACTGGCAAGCAATAATAACACTCACTAAATGTTTGTCCAGTCAGTACTATTTCTCTAGAAAAAGGAGAAGTACCTTAATTGGCACACACTATTAAATGTTATGCAGTAATTTACAAATATACATTAGCAGATGGAACATACCATGGATGACATTGTGTAATCTCTGGTGACCCCCTGCAGGAGTCACCCAAACATATCAAGTGAGTTGCAACAGTCATTGTGTAATAACTATTATTTTGGCATGAACCACTGTCATAATAGCATAAGGATAAATCAATAAAACATATGCAGTCATTATGAAAACCCAATAAATATTTATCAGGGAGTAATTTTGTGTTTGTGCATTCTTTTATATATTCAACATTGAAGTATAGTGATCAGAATAACCCCTAGAGTACATCATGGAAGAAAAAAAATGGGCTGTTGAAAAAGCATTTAATGTAACCATGTAATCAGCCCCTAGAAGGCGTAACCACATAGAAACGTCATGATAAAAAACATTGATATGTATCCATACATTTAGCCCCTAGAGAGCATAACCACATGAAAACAGCATAGTGAAAAGCATTGCAGAATAACCATGCATTTAGCCCCTAGAGAACCTAACCACATGAACAAGCATTATAGTGTAACCATATACTCAACAACTGGACAACACAGTGTATTATACATTCTTAGGCCATGCAGACCTATCAAAATATTACCATACACAAAGCCTCTAGTGAACAACCTACTCCTGACTGTCTTACAAAAACCACGACCACGGGAGAGCATGAACATGACTTCAATAGTAGGAAAGGTGATGATGTTGGGATCCTCGCTAACTTAGGGTGGGGACCCAGATGATGACCTGGGGAGAAAGAGCACATTGTGCAGGACATTTTGGTGGCAGTCTCACAGACTGAGTTATGGCCAAAAATGTGAATGAAACCAAGAGGCCCGCAAAGCACTATGGGGGTCATTATGACCCTTGCGGAAGGCGGAGAACAGGCGGTAAGACCGCCAACAGGCTGGCGGTCTTGCTTTGTGGAATTATGACCATGGCAGTTACCGCCATGGTCATCTGCCATTTCTCCGTTCCGCCCGCCGGGCTGGAGACCTGGGTCTCCAGCCCGGCGGCCGTCACTATACCGCTGGGGGTATTTGGACCCGGCTTACCGCCTTGGATTTCCAGCGGTTTGAACCGCCATGAAATCCATGGCGGTAAGCACTATCAGTGCCAGGGAATTCCTTCCCTGGCACTGATAGGGGTCTCCCCCACCCCCCACCCACACAAAGGCACACACCCCTGTGGTTTGGCTCCAGTTGTCTGGGCACTATCCTTGGTGCAGTGGACTTGGGCAGGCCCATCCCTGGTGCAGTGTGACAGCTGGGTGACTTGATACAGGTCATCTCATCCCACCAATTTCCTCCTTGGGATCTAGAAGAAGTGGTGCTAATTGCTCCTTTTGTGTGTGGGGGGCAACCTTTGTTTCTGCTGCTGGAAAAAATGTAATTAATGGACACAACAGAGTGACAACAGGCCTGGGCAATGATCCTGAGTTGAGCAAGGAAAATATGAAAACTCTGAATGACCCACAAAATGTCAATAGTCTATGAAGGCCAAGGAGAAGGGCAACTACATTCTAAGGCAGCCCCCCCCCCCCATGTGCATTATGGAGTGTCAATATAGTTAAAACAGTAAAGCACACTGACTTTCCCTAACAGTTGATACTACCCTCATGAGGCCTATCCCAGGTGAATAACTATCCCTGCAGTGTTCCCATTTGCCAAACTACCTGTGCACTGTCACCGGCCTGCACAGGACATTAGTCTCCCATGAGCTGCCCACACACGTGTGGTCACGTGTTCACGTGCACCCAGCCAAGTGCCCCTTACGCCGCAGCAGCCCCATCTTAAAAGGCGGACACTGGCAGTAAACATGTGCAGTCCATTTACCATGTGATTACTGTGGGTGAGACTTATTCACATTAAAAAGTCCAAAAAAATGGGTGATAAAAAAAAGAAAAAAATCTGGGCATGTTACTGGAGCAGAAGACAGTGCAACAAATGTCATCTTTCCACAACTGCCATGCTTTAGTATGTGACATATGCTGTGTAAACCATTAGCCTTTTTGTGTCTATGTGTACAGTAAAGATAGCAGCTCTTTGAATAGGGACCCTGATCCCAAAGGAATTCTGTTTATGTTCAGTTTTTTCTTCTGTGTTTATACTACTAACAAGTTGCAATCATTCATGCACCCACTTCTCTATTCACTCACTCACTATCTCACCCAATACACTTACTTCTCCCACACAGCTTCCCCACCTCACTGCCTTTGCTCACTTCATCCACTAATGTGCTCATTTATCAATCTAGACATTCATCCATCCACCACTCATCCCTCTAACCATCTACCACTCGCAAAAACTCATTCATCCATGCAGTCACTCATCTATTAAGACGTTTGCAATAGAAACCTAACCAATTGACTTTGCCAATGCCTGTCATTTTCAGTTACTCATTGTTGGACTTTTGCTTATGCAGGGTCATCCCCAGTCTTTTTCGCCTCCTGACTCCTATTTTTTTCTGACATGTTGCTGTTGGCTTTTCAACTCTGAGCACTTTACCACTGCTAACCAGTGCTAAAGTGCATATGCTCTCCTGTTTAAATTGTATGTAAGTGGTTTATCCATGATTGGCATATTTGATTTACTAGTAAGTCCCTAGTAAGGTGCACTAGAGGTGCCAGGGCCTGTAAATCAAATGCTACTAGTGAGCCTGCAGCACTGGTTGTGCCACCCACATAAGTAGCTCTGTAATCATGTCTCAGACCTGCCACTGCAGTGTCTGTGTGTGTATTCTTACACTGTAAATTCGACTTGGCAAGTGTACCCACTTGCCAGGCCTAAACCTTCTCTTTCCTTACATGTAAGGCACCCCTAAGGTAGGCCCTAGGTAGCCCCAAGGGCAGGGTGCAGTGTATGGATAAGGTAGGACATATAGTAATGTGGTTTATATGTCCTGACAGTGAAATACTGCCAATTTCGTTTTCACTGTTGCAAGGTCTGTCTCTCTCTCATAGGATAATATGGGGGCTACCTTTAAATATGATTAAAGTGTAGATTCCCCTAGAGAGTAGATGGACATGTGGAGTTTGGGATCCCTGAACTCACAATTTACAAATACATCTTTTAGTAAAGTTGATTTTAAGATTGTGCGTTTGGAAATGCCACTTTTAGAAAGTGAGCATTTTCTTGCTTAAACCATTCTGTGACTCTGCCTGGTTTGTGGATTCCCTGTCTGGGTCAGTTTGACAGTTGGGTTGTTTTTCACCTCACACCAGACAGTGACACAAAGGGAGCTGGGGTGTGATCTGCATTTCCTGATTAGCCATCTCTGCTAGGAGGGAGGGGTGGAGTGGTCACTCTCATCTGAAAGGACTGTGCCTGCCTCTGACAATGCTGTCTCCAGCCCCCTGGTGTGTGTCTGAGGCCTTGCCTGGGCAAGGCAGGATTTCACAAGAAGGTGTGAGTCCCCTTTGAAGAAAGGTGACTTCAAAGACTAAAATGGGTATAAGAAGGGCACCCAAACTTACAAACTTTAGAAACACTTCTGGAACCAAGAGGAACCTCTGCCTGGAGAAGAGCTGATAGCTGAGGAAAACGTGCTGCCCTGCCTGTGACTGTGCTTTGTGGAGCTTTCTTGCAGTGCTGCTTCTGCCAGAGTAAGAGGGCAAAGACTGGACTTTGTGTGCCTTCCATCTTGAAGAAGAAATCTCCAAGGGCTTGATGTAGAGCTTGCCTCCTGTTGTTGAAGTCTCAGGGATAGCAAAGACTTCTTCCTGCCAGCACCTGGAGTCTCTGGAGAGACCCCTACTCTGCTCTGTGGTGCCCTTCCAGTTCCTGGGACCCTGAAAGGAGAGGCTGGCAGCCTAAGGACAAAAATACACGCACTGAGCGCCGTGCGGAGAAAAGATCGACGCGAATCCGATCGCGGCTGAGAAAACGACGCGACGCCGGCTCCGCAGCTGAAAACGACGCCGCAGGAAACGCGACAGGAGAATCGACGCCCGGAGCAGGAGAAACGACGCGCAGCATCGCTGACGAAGGCTGAGAGATCGCAACCTGCGCCGCGGGACTTTCGGACCGTCGCGTGGCTGGCTTTTTCGACGCGCATCGCCGTGCCGAGTTGTTTTCGACGCATATAACCGTGCAGGGTTATTTTCGACGCACACCGCCCGTGCGGGGTTATTTTTGACGCAAACCAGGTACATTTACACGCTAGCAGCGCTAGTGTGTTGTTACAACTACCTAAAGACTCTTTTTATTTTAAACCTTTAAAAAATCATAACTTGACTAGTATATGTTGGATTTTTGTCGTTTTGGTCTTGTTTTGTCTAGATAAATATTTCCTATTTTTCTAAACTGGTGTTGTGTCATTTTGTAGTGTTTTCATTAAGTTACTGTGTGTGTTGGTACAAATACTTTACGCCCAGCACTCTGAGGTTAAGCCTACTGCTCTGCCAAGCTACCAAGGGGGTAAGCAGGGGTTAGCTGAGGGTGATTCTCTTTTATCCTAACTAGAGTGAGGGTCCTTGCTTGAACAGGGGGTAACCTGACTGTCAACCAGAGACCCCATTTCTAACATTGGTGACCAGCGGTCGGGATTGGACTTGTATTTGTACTTGACATACAGTAATTAAGTGTACACTACTGTTTTGATCTCAGACCACTACGTGACCACATACTACTTGTTTGGTGATCTTTTGATTTTTCTCTTAAGGACTCTTTTTATTCTACTTCCATGATTTTGCTGATCCCTTGACTGATTCTTTTTACTTCATTGGGAAATTATTTTTTTCTGCCTTTTGGAACTTTGCACTTGTGACCATCATGTCTCAATCTGGAGATGCAACAGCTGGAGCTGTGTTTAAAATGGAGAAACTGAAGGAGTACTCAGTTGCTCAATTGAAACCGTTCCTTAAAGATCTTGACTGTCCCACTGAGAGCTCCACCAGGGAGGGGGAGCTGCAACAGGCACAGAGGGCTTGGGTGACAATCAAGAAGGCTGGAGGGCACACAGAGGAGGAGAATAAGGGTGGGGAAGTGCAGAGGATACACAGTGGTGTAGTGGAGGAACCTGTTACGCCTGGGGGGAGGGTCCCCAGGAGGGATGGCAGGGTGTCACCCAAGGGTCTGACTCCTGAAGAGTTACAGGACAGACAGGCAGAGAGGGAGTTCCAATGGGAGATGAAAAAGCTCAATTGGGAGTTGGAAGAAAGGAGGAGGAACTTAGAGATTAAAAAAATGATTTATGCTTACGAGCTTAAATTGAAAGAGCTGGAAGTCATGAGGGCTGAGTCCAGCTGGAATGGTGGCAGCAACAATTGTATATCCAGTGATGCTGCAGAAGTGCACATGCCCAGAGAGGTGGTGCCCTACTTGAAGGAGGGAGTTAACACACGCCAGGAGGTTCAGGGGTATGAGGTAGCTCCAGTGATGCACAGGGTCCCTGAGGTGGATTGGGGAACTGGCATGGGGAGTCATATTCCTACTGGTGGGAGGGACACTCTACTGACTCTAGTTGAGAGTGACAGGGAGAGGGGTTCCCCCCAAGTAGAAGTCCTGGTTATGGAGTGTGAAGACATCCCAGAAGAGTGTGGGTTGAGTGTCAGGGACAGTCAGGTACTGTCTCACCAGTCTCAGGAGGGTGATGTGGGGTGCTTTGTCAAAGCAGAGTCACTGGATGGTTGGGTGAAGGGTACTTTGGTTAATGCATGTGAGGGGCTGAGTGATGTAATTGCTGGAGAGCATATGTCTAGTCCTTATTTTCCAGAGCTATGCCAACACCCGGTGGAGTGTGAGTTCTCTGACCCCAGGGAGCTTACAATGGAGGCAGACTTCTGGGTGAGTACCAGAGAGTCTGAAGAGGCATTTGGGGGTGCTCCTGAGAGGAGTGGTCTAGGTAGTTCCCAACCAGGTGAGGTCGGGAAGGATTGTAGTGTCCCAGGTAGGTCCCAGTGTAGTGGGATGGGTGAGGGACCCCATGTCCAGTCTCAGAGGAGAGGGAATGGGGATGGGTTGAGGCCCAAGGTGCCCGAGATCCGGTCCCAGGTCCTGGAGGGTTCCCTGCGGGAACACCAGGAGGGGAGCCTAGCCTGTACCATAGGGCCATCTGTTGAGGGAGACCCCACAGTGTCAGGAGAACTTGGGGGGGCGGCTGTAGCCAGCGTCCCACCAGTTCTGGTGTCTGGCAGTACCACTCCTAGTGAGGGGGTGCAGAAGTCCAGACAGAGGGTTGAGAGGGGGTTGCGGACCCCAGTGGAGAACCTGGAGGGTCAGGGGTCAGCTCTGAGAGCAGAGCCCCCCATGAATGACCTTGGTGAGACCATTTCTGGGTTGGGGGGAATCCAGACTCTGTCAGATGGGCAGAGGTCAGGGGACCTGCGCCAGCCAGACTCTTGTGTGGCCCTTCGGGACAGTGTGTCCCTTGAGGGGGGTAAGTGTGCCCCCCTGGAAGTCCTGGTGTGCCAGGCAATGGTTCAACCGCAGGGTGGTGACTCTGGGTTGAATGATCAGGTTCAGGGGGTAAACTCTGACCTGATGGGGGGTAAGTGTGCTCCCAAGGAAGTCCTGGTGTGCCAGGCAGTGGTTCAACCGCAGGGTGGTGACCCTGGGTTGGATGACCAGGTTCAGAGGGTAAACTCTGACCTGGTAGGGGGTAGGTATGCCCCCCAGGAAGTCCTGGTTTGCCAGGCAGTGATCCAGTCTGTGGGTACAGACCCTGGATTGGGAGGCCAGGTTAAGGGTGTCCCCCCTGACCTGGAGGAAGGGGCTACTGCTAACAGTGCCCCTACCATGTTGTCTTCTGGGGGGGTCACTCCTAGTTGGGTGGTTCAGGACCCCAGAAGAGAGGGCAGGGGGAGGGAAGCCTCACCCCTGGCCCTGGTCCAACCTGAAGGTACAGACCCCAGGTTGGAGGATCAGTTGCAGGTTAACATCCCTGCACTGAGGGAAGAATTGTGCAGGACTGCTTCTACAAGCACCCTGACAGTTTTTGACTCTGGGGGTGCCGCTTCTGCAGGGAGGGTACAGAGCCCCAGAGGGGAGGACCAGGGTCAGGTTGTCATCCCTGACCTGGTGGAAGAGAGAGTGGCCAAAGGGTGCCAGGCACCTGGGGCTACCACCCCCCACTCTCCACAGTCACAGTGGTTAGAGAGGCCTGAGGTCGGGCTCTCATCCCTGACAGTTGTCTGGGGCCACTGTGGCTTGCTGTCCTGGTGGACAGAGTTGCCCCTGGGGGGGGGAGGACGAGAGTCACACCCCGGGGGTGGAGTGGGCAACACCACTGTGTTGGCCCTGGTGGTACTATCTGCCCATTGCAATATATCTGTGAGCAAAGTAAAGTTAGGTGTTGCACAGATGGTGTCTGTAGATGTGGAGAAGGATTCCCCATGGGTTAGCTTAGTGGGCCCTGAGAGTATGGACAGAGGGATCCAACTGGAGTCAGGAAGGCGTAGAACTGGAACATGCCCCTGCTGTTGTGGGCCTGGGTCCCTGTTCTATCGCCCCAATCAGGGAAGTACATCAAGGTATTGATTGTTCTCCCCTGGCTTTAGGCTGGTAGGGGGTCGTGTTGGACTTTTGCTTATGCAGGGTCATCCCCAGTCTTTTTCGCCTCCTGACTCCTATTTTTTTCTGACATGTTGCTGTTGGCTTTTCAACTCTGAGCACTTTACCACTGCTAACCAGTGCTAAAGTGCATATGCTCTCCTGTTTAAATTGTATGTAAGTGGTTTATCCATGATTGGCATATTTGATTTACTAGTAAGTCCCTAGTAAGGTGCACTAGAGGTGCCAGGGCCTGTAAATCAAATGCTACTAGTGGGCCTGCAGCACTGGTTGTGCCACCCACATAAGTAGCTCTGTAATCATGTCTCAGACCTGCCACTGCAGTGTCTGTGTGTGTATTCTTACACTGTAAATTCGACTTGGCAAGTGTACCCACTTGCCAGGCCTAAACCTTCTCTTTCCTTACATGTAAGGCACCCCTAAGGTAGGCCCTAGGTAGCCCCAAGGGCAGGGTGCAGTGTATGGATAAGGTAGGACATATAGTAATGTGGTTTATATGTCCTGACAGTGAAATACTGCCAATTTCGTTTTCACTGTTGCAAGGTCTGTCTCTCTCTCATAGGATAATATGGGGGCTACCTTTAAATATGATTAAAGTGTAGATTCCCCTAGAGAGTAGATGGACATGTGGAGTTTGGGATCCCTGAACTCACAATTTACAAATACATCTTTTAGTAAAGTTGATTTTAAGATTGTGCGTTTGGAAATGCCACTTTTAGAAAGTGAGCATTTTCTTGCTTAAACCATTCTGTGACTCTGCCTGGTTTGTGGATTCCCTGTCTGGGTCAGTTTGACAGTTGGGTTGTTTTTCACCTCACACCAGACAGTGACACAAAGGGAGCTGGGGTGTGATCTGCATTTCCTGATTAGCCATCTCTGCTAGGAGGGAGGGGTGGAGTGGTCACTCTCATCTGAAAGGACTGTGCCTGCCTCTGACAATGCTGTCTCCAGCCCCCTGGTGTGTGTCTGAGGCCTTGCCTGGGCAAGGCAGGATTTCACAAGAAGGTGTGAGTCCCCTTTGAAGAAAGGTGACTTCAAAGACTAAAATGGGTATAAGAAGGGCACCCAAACTTACAAACTTTAGAAACACTTCTGGAACCAAGAGGAACCTCTGCCTGGAGAAGAGCTGATAGCTGAGGAAAACGTGCTGCCCTGCCTGTGACTGTGCTTTGTGGAGCTTTCTTGCAGTGCTGCTTCTGCCAGAGTAAGAGGGCAAAGACTGGACTTTGTGTGCCTTCCATCTTGAAGAAGAAATCTCCAAGGGCTTGATGTAGAGCTTGCCTCCTGTTGTTGAAGTCTCAGGGATAGCAAAGACTTCTTCCTGCCAGCACCTGGAGTCTCTGGAGAGACCCCTACTCTGCTCTGTGGTGCCCTTCCAGTTCCTGGGACCCTGAAAGGAGAGGCTGGCAGCCTAAGGACAAAAATACACGAACTGAGCGCCGTGCGGAGAAAAGATCGACGCGAATCCGATCGCGGCTGAGAAAACGACGCGACGCCGGCTCCGCAGCTGAGAAACGACGCCGCAGGAAACGCGACAGGAGAATCGACGCCCGGAGCAGGAGAAACGACGCGCAGCATCGCTGACGAAGGCTGAGAGATCGCAACCTGCGCCGCGGGACTTTCGGACCGTCGCGTGGCTGGCTTTTTCGACGCGCATCGCCGTGCCGAGTTGTTTTCGACGCATATAACCGTGCAGGGTTATTTTCGACGCACACCGCCCGTGCGGGGTTATTTTTGACGCAAACCAGGTACATTTACACGCTAGCAGCGCTAGTGTGTTGTTACAACTACCTAAAGACTCTTTTTATTTTAAACCTTTAAAAAATCATAACTTGACTAGTATATGTTGGATTTTTGTCGTTTTGGTCTTGTTTTGTCTAGATAAATATTTCCTATTTTTCTAAACTGGTGTTGTGTCATTTTGTAGTGTTTTCATTAAGTTACTGTGTGTGTTGGTACAAATACTTTACGCCCAGCACTCTGAGGTTAAGCCTACTGCTCTGCCAAGCTACCAAGGGGGTAAGCAGGGGTTAGCTGAGGGTGATTCTCTTTTATCCTAACTAGAGTGAGGGTCCTTGCTTGAACAGGGGGTAACCTGACTGTCAACCAGAGACCCCATTTCTAACACTCATCTGATACTTGAAGAGCAGATTGTTTTGCCGTCCACCTTCAATCGTTTGAATTTGTTGTAACTATCAGAGGACAAGATCACAATATGTCATCATCATTGAACAAAGTTGTTTGCGGTTTATCACTTCCGCTCAAAGGCATATCAATAGGTATTATAATTGAGTAATTTGAAACAGCACAGTCACACAGCTTGTGCTTCCACATATGCCCATATATGAAAAACAGCAGCATAGATGGGAACATTAGAGAGTACAACAGTTTCAGAGTAGCAATGATGCTTTTTTTGACAATTAACAAATTAAGAAATCCATTCAATTTAACGTACTGTTTGATTCTATACCTCTCACTCATATTGCCTCTTTTATTGAAATAAAGATGGAGGGCCAAAAACATAAGTATCACAATTTAGGTTGCCTGAAGTAATACACAATTTTATTTTGCAAATCGATACCTTGCGAGTGACAGTAATTGCAATGCGGATTTAACTGCAAACTTTCGAAGTACGTATATTTTGGTGTTTTGAGCTGAAAGGCAGTTGATTCCGGCATGGAAATAACTCTAGATTTCCGAAAACGAACTGTGAATAATTTAAGGCATTCCTCATACTCAGTAATTGCGTTTCAGGACTGGAAACCATTGGCTGAGAAGTGATGCATTCTCCCTGGCCAGTTAGTGTTTCTATTTATAGAAATGCAAAATCCCTAATGCAGGTGGAGGACACTAAGCACCAGAGCTGCGAAATACAAAAACAACACAAATCACCGAACCTAACAAGAAAAGCTGAGAGACTGGAAATCGGAAGAATTAAGTTACATGGCAAACAGCAAGAGTATGTGCGGCTCTTATAAATATAAATATTGAAAATAAAGTTCTAAAAACTTAGATTACAATGCCCTGATCCCTCAATGGAGGTACATTAAAGTTACCACAAAGTCGAAAATACCTTACTAGTTTAAACAAAACAAAAAAGGCCAGCAAGCAAATAAAAAGCAAAAAATGTTGCACTGTTGTTCACAAAATACTGGGGGGCATCTTTACAAGCCTCAGGCTCAGGACAGCGCAGGAAGCGACCTTGCTGCACTGCTCGGCGCCTCAGGGAAAGGGCAGAAATGCACCATATATACAAAATGTGGAGCATTTCTGTCCTTTCCCCTTACGCTGGTGCACAAATTGCTGCCTGGCGCCAACGCCGGCACCCAGGCACCATGGTGCAAGGGTGTCTACATTGTGAGCAGGATTCTTTTTTGCAGGAAGGGACATCTTTCTGCACAAAAATAATTCATAGAGTCAATTTCCTCTTTCTACGAGTGCTGCAGGATGCAGCACACATATAAAGAGGAACAAAGATGAAAAATAATGATATTTCTCCCCTTTGCACCTGTCTTGGGGAGGTGTATAGTTTTGATGCATTCCCAGAGTTATAAATTAGTGAAAATCTAGGAATGTGTAAAAACCTATGGTTGTTGCATGGGAACACACACCGCGATGCCCAATGTATTCTTCTCTGACGCAGTGAAAGGCAACGCAGCAACTTGTGCTGCGTTGCCTTACACCATATCTACAAGGCCATGAATAGCCAAGCAAAGTGGTTTTTCGTGGCCTTGTAGATATAAGCCTGCACTATTCGCCACCTGTGCGTCACAAAAAGTGATGCATCAATGGAGCATGGGGCTTGTAAATATGCCCCTTAATTCACTGCATTATTAATGTTTATCTGTACATTGTGTGGATTTTCTTTCCTCTCTCTTACACACCCGACCTTGAGGCCTAATGCTTTGTAGTATATAGTAGCCAAAGAAGGATTCAACATTTGATACATAACATTTGCAGTTGAAACCCTCTGTAGAAAATTAGGTTACTGGATGAGTGCAGCGTATCCCTACTCAAGCAGTAACCACAATCTCTGTCAGCGTGAAACACAAGCAAAACCCAAGTTAACCTATGCCTAATACTTTGGCAGCTTGCCACAAAAGCATTCAGGCTTAATTTAAGGGCAATGTGTAAAGTATTTGTGCAGGACCTCAAACAGTGTCAAGTTGAGAACACACAAGAAAAACCCAACACCAATTTAGAAAAATAGATAAAATGTAATAAATTGTTTCCGCCCAAAATGACAAAAAATCAATCAGTATACCGGAAGATGTGCAATTTTAAACTTATAAGCACAAATAGTGCCTAAAAGCTCAAAAAGGGACTATGTTAGGCCCACTGAACAAAGTACCTGAAATCCTGGTTTTGGAATATTGCAAGAACCTGAGAAGAAGATGCAATCTAGAGCAGTAGTTCTGAGAGGCTGAGCGGCTGTGATGTGGAGTCCTGCCTCATCATTGAGGATATTATTGACAAGGGGCTTGCAATGCAAAGTCCTGCATAGAAGATGGGCAGTTTAGGCATGAAAATTACTCTAGATTTTCGAAAATGAACTGTGAATAAGTTGAGGCATTTCTCATGCTCAGTAATTGCGTTTTCAGGACTGGAAACCATTGGCTGAGAAATGGTGCTTTCTGGGGTCCTGGAAAAGCAGCAGGGCTGTGATGTGGAGTCCTGCATCATTGGCGAGGATGGCACTGAAGAGGGGTTTGAGAGGTGTAGGTCTGTGTTGAGAATGCATCGTGCATCAGTGGTTCAGATAAGACTGTGGGCTGCGATGTGAAGTCTTGCATTGGAGATGCACCAAACAGTAAAGGTTCTGAAGGAGAGCGATAAGGAAATGCTGTGAGCTGGATAGGTTCTGCCCACAGGGCCACAGCTCAGCTGGCAGAGCACGTTCAGGCCAATGTCTAAGGCTCCAGGACCTAGTTGCCACCATTTGGGAGGCAGGACTCACAGCAGACAGAGTTCAGGTTGCTGGGTTCAAGAAGGTTGGAGCCTTTTCTGTCCCTGTGACTCCAATCAAGAGGCCAGCCATCTCGTCCTTGGAGTCACTCAGGTGGCCCTGGGTTCAAGATGTAGGTCCAGTCCTTTCACTCAGGCAGCAGGGTAGCAGGGCAACAGGGCAACATCGCAGCAAGGCAACAGAGTAGCAGTCCTTTCTGCAGAGTAGCAAAGCAGTCCTTCTGAGTCTTCCACAGGTCCAGAGGTGTACTGAAAAGTTGGGTCTGAGGGTCCATTGTTTACACCTGGTGCCCACTTTGAATTAGGAGAGGTTTCTGTAGGTTTTCACCAGCAGAGGTGTTTGGAATTCCATGCCACCGTGCCCTGACCCCAGCTTGTCAGAGGTCACAAAGACTAGTTTCAAAGCCATTTGTGAATATACTCTGACAGAGACTTTGTGATGTACAAGTGTGGTAGGGAACAGCTCCTCCCCCTATTCTTATTCATTTACTATTTGGGAGCAATGTATAAAGACCAACTGTCAGCTACACCCAGTCATGTGCCTTAGGATACAGGCTGCTGGCACCAAATGGTGAGGAAAAGAAAATTCCAAATTTTAAAAAATTCCGTTTTCAAAATTGTGACTTAAAGTCCAGCTTTAGCATTAAAATGGGTCTTAAATTATAACTCTTTAGACACCAAACTTGATATTCCCACCTCCTCATAATTGAAAGTTAACACTTATTAAATGTAATGAGGTAACCCATCATCATCATTATCATCAACTTTATTTGGCTAATGCAAAATAGCCATAAAAGTACATAAACATAAATACATATTCAAAATAATCATATCCTAATTCATAATACAGATACTAGCTGACCATAATAAATAAAAACATAAATATATAATGTATAATAACATTAACACAGACCCCCCAAATTCAAAGTAACAATTAACATAAAAGGAATAATAAAAAGCTAGTTTATTGCACTTTTCCAGATTCACCAGGGATCCAAACAAGACTTTTGCTGACTTGTATGGCATTTAAAATATATAATGCCACCCTATAACACACATATGTCTTTTTAAGTGTTAACAAAAATTCTAGTGCCACCATAAGAGTTATCATACTGTATTTCCTAAAAAGATGTTTAAGATAAAAAATTCTAAGATGTTCATAAAACTTGCAAAATAACATAAAGTGCAAAGTGCTTTGTTTACTTGTCCCATCACAGGGGCCCCTGGATGTCTCATGAGGACAATACCTCATACTAGGAAATGCTACTAGATGATGCACTATTCCCAGTCTTAATCTTGTCAGAAAGAACCAATGCTGCATATTAGAAACACCAAGTTTGTAGCCTTCTCTACTTGCCTCCAATGAAAGGGACATATATATATTTATATAGCAACAGTGGATTTTATGAATTAATTTGTTTTCCTGCTGTCAACCCTGTATTGCAAAAAAGTGTCCTTTATAAATTTATTTGACAATATCAACACTTCATCTGGGTCTGGTTTTATAGTTATATTGAATACAGATTTGAAAGAAGAGCCAATAAAGGCAAGCCCTAGAATATGCAGAGCATTATCCAGTTTTGAACAATCTAGAATAATTTGCTTAGTGAGAATGGTTTTCTCCTTGGACCAAATACTACGCCATAGGAGCAAGGAGCCAACCTGCAGCACATCCTTGATGTACAATCCAATTAGATGTTGAAGTAGGTAAACATAGCAAATGTTTTAAGAAACAATTGTAAAGGGGTGCTTTTCTGTACCCCCATACACCAGCTCCATACACTACAGTGGATAATGCTCTAGCCCTATAGATGTTTACCACAGTGGATATGGGGCGACTCCCTAAATTACTAGCAAATCTAAAGATAGCGCAGGAATTCCTTCCTAACTTATCCTTTACAGAGTAAATATGTTGTTCCCATTGCTCAAGAACAATACACCCAGATAACTAAAAGAATTAACAGTAGTAATCTCTGTATTATGGATATAAAAACTCCTGCATTTCTTTACCCAATGGCCACAGGTCATAGTAAAAGTTTTAGATTTGTTAATCACCATACCCTTTGAGGTCATGAACTGTTCTAAGCCATTCATTAGTTTTTGAAGCCCCACTGGGGTCCTAGAAATCAGGACAACATCATCAGCATGAATGAATGCGGGTACGCGCCGCCTTGCCACATGGGGGGGTCTGCCAGAATTTCCTGCAGAAACGTATCCACCCCATTAATATATAATGAAAACAGTAACAGGGTGAGTACACAACCTCTTCCAATCTTACTCCAATCTTAAAAGGGGTGGTGCATTCTCCCATTTGGCCAAAGCGAGCTTTGCATGTTAAATTTGCATAAAGGTGGGCAATGAAGTCAATGATGTACCTTGGGGCACCTATATCCAGTAATGTGGTCAAAAGGTGGGCATGCTCTACTAGGTCGAAAGCACTACTAAGATCTGCAAAGCAGAGGTAGAGAGCCCCTTTTTTTGGCCTTTGTATTCTTTCCTATGATCAGATCTAGGTTAACACATTGCTCAATAGTGCCCAGTCCTGTCCTAAATCCAAACTGGACGTGTGAAAGAATATTATTATCCAATGTCTAGTCATTAAGTCTTGCCAAAATTTCCATACTAAAAGTTTTCCTGGATGAATCCAACAATGATATTGGGTAATAGTTTTGGGGATCAGCTTTATCACCTTTCTTGTATATAGGAATGATAATGGACGCGGTCCAGGACATCAAAATATCCCCAGTCATGGCTGTATTAAACAGCCTAGTCAGAATAGGTACCCAAAAATCACTTTTATATTTAAAAACATCCCTTACCTGGCACTAAGCGAGATAGCTGATAAAACCGCATCCATGGTGATATGTAAGTGGTTGGGATACCCCAACTCCAGTTTCCTAGTTATGTCTGCTGTCCCACTCCTTTTCTTAAAAACCTCTGAAAAGTGGTCCACCCATGCTACACACGATACACTGGAACCCAGTGCAGGAGACGCCCATTTGGTCAAAAAGGGGGCATTTACCATTTCCCAGAACAATTTAGTATTATTTGTATCTGTCGCCAATGCCAGATTTGTCCATGCTTCTTCCCTCAACTCTTTCTTTCTCCACTCCAGGGTTTCCCTGTATTTTACAAGCAGTGACCTAATTGCCACTGGGTCTGTGGGTGACATATGAAGGGCTAATTTAAGATCGCCCCTGGCTTTGGTGCATGCATAGTCAAACCACCCTTTATTCTTCTTTGTCTGCCTAAATTAGGGGTAATATGTCAGAAGACCCTTAGTGTGTACACTAACTTTACTAAAACTACTAAGCAACCTTGAGGGTTCAATTCCCTTTGTAAGCAGTAATTCATTTCAGACAAACACCCTCATATAATATTCTGTAAAAGGTCAGCTGATTCAGCATCTTTCCATTTCAATCCCAACCCATTTGTTCTATGTGCCTCTACCTGGTTCGCAGTAATTTGGAACACATCCTTGGGCCCCGAAAATACTGTTGAAAGAATAATCGGATCATAATCATTCAGTAATGACCGAGCAATGCAGGGGGTATCACATACATTATTGGCAAATTATGACACTACAGTATGATCAATTACAGATGAAGAATTACTACCTCTAAATGATGGTATTACCTCACCATTAACACCATGTTTACATTCCATTAACACCAAATCATATTTAGACAAAATCATATTGAGCACCTCTCCATAATCTTTATGACAAAAATGGTCATACCCTACCTCCGCATGACTGCTTAGCCCACAGGTTCAGGATATTGGTAGGGAACATGACTGGATGTTAAAATGTCCAACCCACAAGGTAACCCAATGTTATCCTATTGGAGAGGTAAGCCTTGCAGTAGTGAAAACAAATTTAAGGATTTCTCACTACCAGGATATTTGAAGGTTAAAAATACATGCACAACTTTTTAAAACAATGCACCATGCTGTCCTATGGACTGTTTAGGGCATGACCTAGGGATGACTGATATGTATTTAACGGGAAGGTTGAGGCCTGGCAATAGTTTTATTTTGTCACATCTAAATTACTGTTTAGAGCTGCACACACAGGATGTAATGGCAGTCCTGACACTTGTTTAAAGAGGTACTTAAGTGGATGTCATTATCAGTGCTCAGGCCCACTAATAGCATTTAATTCACAGGACCTAGGAAAATGCAGTACCACTTTACTAGGGACTTACAAGTAAATTAAATATGCCAATTAGGTATGAACCATTTTTACAATGCATAAAAGCAAGAATATAAGAGTCCTAAAGCCAGCAAAAATGAAGTCAGCAAAATAGGGGGATGGAAGGTGACAAGTTGGTTTACAAAGGCATGAAGGATGTCAGGTCCAACACCCTTCAAAGAAGTTGTTTGCTAAAGCACTACGGGAACATGGCAGTCTAAATGACACACATGACAATATACTTAGAGGGAGTCATGGTCTCCACTCAAGAGATTTTGAAGGCGGTTTCAGACTCACATTTCTACCATTCAGCTCTCCACCCTCATCAGCGCATAACCTGTTCCTACACATTGTCAGCCACCACCATTTCCTTTTCAACCTGAAAATGCTTGACATTAGTATAATGTTGACGGTTACCCTACAAATTGTCAGCTGGTGTCACCATGAGATAATGTTATTGCCACAGTCAACAACTAAAAGGTTATTTTTTTATGTGTTGAGACCAATGACCAGCATCTCCGGAGGCCATTTCCACTCACTGGGCAAACCCTGTGCACCTTTCCTCAGTGCTGTCCATTTAAAAAGCAGCAAACCCACACCTACCTAAGACTTACAACAGACTTATTTATGATTGATTGCAAAAACAGTCCATGGTAGGTAAAAAAAAAAATGTTAAACCAACTTTGTGAGTCTCTGTGTCATCATAGAGTCCATTGAGAAAGTGTTAGTGCTGAGCATTAAAAAAAAAATCATCCATAGGGAAAGGATAAAGGGGCACCTAATGCACTGAATATTCTAAAATGTCTCATAAATATGTTGCACCTTTCCCTGCAATGGGTGATCTATAATTGCAGAGAGTGTCCCACCTCCTGCTTCTACACCACAGGAAGAGGTGGGCGGAGTGAGAGTAGCAACAATTTTCACTTGATATTACCATATGGTAACCATTGAACTTCACCCAACAGACTGATTCTACAGATTCACCAGTGCTTGACATAAGGGGTAAACACATCACTGCTTGAGTTCTCACAAGCAGAGCTTTCTGGAATGAAAATGAAAGTACATTATTTACTACAAAGACAACCAAGGTGTTTTTATACTGACCCCACAACGCTCCTTATGGAGCAGCACCACAGAGACCTACTTACATATCAGAACACTTGGGTACAGGTGGGAGCATTGCATACTCCCCGGCAGCACAGACCATCAGATCTGTGCTCTCGTCTCACAGGAGCACTCTGACCTCACTATGTACACATCTCATGCTCGAGAGCCTCATTCCACAGTGTTCTGTGTAGAGTGTCCCTCTCTTCCTTAAGCTAAGTCAGCAGTAAATCCCCATTACTGATGAATATTTAGTGGAAATTGCTTCACTTAATTATCAAATAATAATAATATCACTGAACAGCCAACCTACTAAATTATCCAAGATTAATGTCACTAATTAGTCAACCTATTAATTGTATAAATCTCAGAACGGAGAGGCACATTGTCGGCCTACAAATTATGCATTGATCACTGAAATAGGTACTCAACCTATTAGCCAAGAAGGTAGCATAAGAGCACAATGTCTTCCTTGCAAAAAGTTGAACGATGATAGAATGTGGCATGTAGCGCATTACAGGACATACCTTACATAGATGTTTATCATGACATCCATCCAGAAATGGGAGGAATAAGGCATCAATGAAGCATGGTAAAACCTTGCTATTAGCAACCCTTAGAAAAGTCCTCAAACTGTGAGGATGGCAATATTGACTCCATTGTTCACGCTATAATACTGCATAACAAATAAAAGGTCATTTTGCCCTGAAAGGCGATGAGATGTTGTGAATAAAACACACTGCCATAAATAGGCACTATGTTGAGTGTGTACTTCGAATGCCTTGGAATTCCCATTGTGGCCAGTAACAATGTGGCCCAGCCCCATCTGAATTTGTGAGATCTGTGAAAATATATGGCTATACTTCCTTGTTTTCCTCTAGACATTTAGCGATTTAGACCATCAAAAACTCTGTTGAAACTATAGTGAACAGGGGGAATATGTGGGTAGAAACATGGCAGCAGATGCAAATGGATGCGCCAAAACACGCACCGAGACCTAGAGAAGGATTGAGAAATATATAAATAAATCTAGTCTATAAGTAGATTCCAAGAAGGGGAACGAAGTATTAAAAAATAAAATATAACATATGGGAAATAATTCTACCTATAATGCATTGTAGTTTTTTTTTGTACTGCAAATGTATTCAGATGTCAGGGCATGCCTGTAATAAACAAAAATGGTGCACCCGGTTGCGCGAGGTATATTGTTACAAGTGACTTATGATGTCACACTGCTCATGGGGCACCGCTCCCTTCACTTTGTGTGAAGGACTTTGGTGTACAGAGACAGTGCTTGTGCCACAGACTAGGCATACAGAATGTCTTAAGCAACCTACAAAACTGAAAACCACTAGCCCACCTAATAAACGAAAAACAGTCTCCACTACCCTTAAAACCTGAAAGATTTTTTTATATTTTTTTTATACCTACTGAATCGTGGACTCTTTCTAAGCATTGCTGCCAGGAAGCCCCATGTAAGGTCTGAGACATTCAGCATTTCTTACCTTTGTAGACAGCATAATCTTACATTCTGTATGATGTAGCTTTGCTTCAGCATTGAAAGTCCCAACATGCAAAGTGCTAAGGGATAAACAGAGTGTCAAAGCAGAAGCTACTACACGTAGCACAGGCCAACTGTTAGCTGTAATGTATTTTGAGAAGGAGGTGGCCCACATATTACATAAGGGAACTTACCCCCTTTTTTGCATTACGAACAATAATACAAGTCACCTTTGATTGCCATGATCAACAAAGGCTCTGGGTGTGCACTCTTGTCCCTCTATACAGTTACAGAACTCCTGGGAGACATGTAATAGCATTATAAGGTATGGAATGAGGTACTTCATCCTACATATGAAGAATGGTAAAGAAATGGTCCAGCCCAGATAAAACCAAAGGCTAGCTTCCTTGAGAGAGAATATTGTGAGTCATGATATTTCATATCAATATGATGGGGTCTGGCATTGCACCATATGTTATGATACGGCAGACACGTGGGCTCAAATCATTGTCAATAACGTGTTGGGATATATCTGTTCAGTAGCTACTATTGAGAAATCAAACTTCTCTGTACCTCTGTTTAGGTGTTAGAACACCAAGGCGATTGGTACTCTACTGTTATTAGTCTTTTCCTATACACTCCAATTTTTGGCAGATAAGGTAACCAAGGTACTTGGACATTGGGCCCTGATTCTTAGAAATTGTGTTGAGAGTAGATGTCAGTGTGGCCCTTGGAACAATTTCAGGAAGAGCACAATGGAATGGATCTTCAATTCACCAAGCGAGTTGTCCTGGCTGTATTGCTCTCACTTAAACTAAGACAACACGATGCCAAAAGAATGCAGCACTCAGTCTAAATAATGAATTTATTAAGGCACTTCCTGAATATCACATAAAAATCACACCAATGTATAAGAACCAGCAATACAAATCACACATATATAACAAGCTCATAACTCAAATGCAGCACAACTTGTGTATATATAAAGATAAACGGATACATCAAGTGATCAAGATTTAAAAAGAAATATGCAATTTATCAAGAGAGCATCGCGAAATCAGCAAAATAATCAAGATCTAATATGCATCACCATGGGGGTAGGCACCATCATCTCGGTCATCATCCTAGCCAGCCAGATTGGAGAACCCATTGATCAGCCAAGGCAGGTGACCCCCGAATGGGATCAAGAGCTCCTGGGCTGCACGTCTGCTCCACAGGTGAGTTCCTGTCGTAGCGCCAAACATCCCCATTTTGTATTCCTTAAACAAGCTCAAGGAAAGCATTCTAGAACACCCTCTCCTCTGTTAAGAAATTAAACAGTGGCTGTACTTCGTCTGCGTCAAAAAGACGTCAAAGAGCAGGCCAGGCTACCCATGCTTTTTTTAAGGCAGAACTGTACATTCCTCTGATAAGACCGGTTTAACCTTGTGAGTCTGCATCCCCCATAATATGTTCCAGCACGGTCTGACCGTGCTCTTGCAGCGAAAAAAACAAGTTTGGTGTGGAAAAACACCATCGCTGCCCTGCGATTGTAGCAGGGCATGATATTGAATCACTTGCACAAAATGATGGTCAAACATGGAGCCGGTGGTTAAATATATATAGCATCACACTGGCCAGATATTTCATTTCTGAATTTAATCTCTGAAATGGATGTCGAAATTCTCCAGTGGAGCAATGTTGAATGCTACATCCAGCGAAGTCCTTTGAACACAGATGGCTGTTGGACAAGGTCCCATGAAAACCATTGGTTTTGGTGGAAAACGCTCACAGCAGGAAGATTTAAAATTAAAAACCCCCAAAGCATTCTCATTGGATAGAAGCTTTTGCCTGTTTCACCCAGTCATGATTTAGGACTGAGGACCTCATTATGAGTTTGGCGGTCGAACGAGCCGACCGCCAAGCTCACATGGAGCACACCACCACCATGGCGGTGGTGTCACCCCAAGTATATTACAATGTTTCCGCCATGCTGACTGCTGGGAACATTGTATTAAGCTATCCCCACCGGGCTGACCGGCGGGGACAGTGGTACATATTGGTCTTGGCTCCCTTGAGGGAACCGAGGCCTATCCCATAGCACACCAGCACAGCACCATCGGAATGCGCACTGTTAGCAAAGCAGACAGTGCACATTCTGGGGGTTCTGGGCCAGTGGGCACCTGCTTTGCCCATGCCATCGGTAGTGCAGGGCCCCCCTGTGGCCCCTGACACTGGCTTTCTGCCAGCCTTTTGAATGCGGGGTGACCACCATGGAAAGGCTGTCAGAAAGCTGAGTTGTAATCAGCACGGCAGCGCTGAGCTCAGTGACACTGAGGCTGAGTACAGCTCAGACCGCTGTCAGTCGATTGAAAATGATGTCCCGAGTGGTGGCTGTGGTCCCCTGGTGGGTCCGGCCACCAGGGTTGTAATGTGGTGGTCAGAACGCCTGGAGTGTGGCAGTCCGTCCTCAGACACCACACTTGCAAGGAGGCCCTTTGTCTTGTTTCTTGAGCTATATGCAACAAAGAATTCTCCAAAATTAAACACTTTTGCAGCAAGGTACCACTAATACTCTTGAGCAGTTGGGAGTCCAAAAATATTTAAAGTCCCAGCTTTTCATTTTTTATAGAGCTGAAGCCCCTGGTCACTTGTAAGGCTCCCAAGACCTCATAGTGACCAGGACTCAATCAAGCAGAGGCCACCAGCAGGGTCCAGTCGAGGTTCTTTTGCTGCTGGTCAGTTGGCAAATCCAAAAAAGGCCTCTTGAAGCTTGTTGAGCCCTATAACACAGGAGGTCAGACAACTGACCCTTAGAATCAATTTCTTAGTTATGAGTACAAGTGGGAGCAGGTCCAGCCCTTCAAGACTCCAAACAGGTCACACACAGGAGGTCCAGTCCATTTCTGTTCTTCCACAAGTCTAGATGTGTTCTTGTGAGTTAGGGTGAGGAGACACTTTTGTACAATTCACTAGCCAGTGGGTGGGGGTGCCCGCTGGATGCTCCAAGTATTTTGTGCCAACCTGAGTTTGACTATTTGTTGGTCTTCTAAAGCAAACAAGTGTTTACAGCCTTCAAAAAAGTTAACAATGTAGTGTCACTTGCCATTAAATCTTCATCCAGTGGCTGTGCTTTGATCTTTTGGATAATAACTCCGGACTTGTTCTCAGGAATAACATGTTTGCTGATTCTACTTTTCTGGAGAATTTTAGTGCATGATATCCAAGCAAACACCAATGCCATCTCATGCTTTGAAAGTATCTAAGTATACATCTTCTGAAGAAGCTCTTTCAAAATGACACATTAGCCTTTCATAAAACAGGATGCACTGGAAGAGTGCCATTTTTGGGTGCAAAATGTAAGCTGTGAGTGAAAATGAATACTCCTTGCACCCTGATGACATCTTTGCTTTTCATTTATCATGATGAATGTGAGGTCTTCAGTCTGCTTGGCATTCCTAATACTGTGTTTAAAGCTGCTACCTGAAATAGCAGTTACAACATTCCCTGTAGTAAATGACACAATGGATATGGCAGCTACATGTTCTTCATTCCCAGTCCTCAAACCTGCATGCCTGCAGTCCTTATTATCACCACTCTGGAATCAACATTGCCTTCTCTGACACCGTAGGTTGCTGAAGCTGGTCAAGTTACATTCACAGGAAGCAAAACCTGAGTATTCGGAAAAATACTTTGAAAGAATTTCTTCCTGCATTTTTTCGAAGGAACCTCTTCTATCCTGTCACCGTCCACATCTTATTCAGTGTTTCCAATTAAGATGAGTCTTAACCTTCCAACTAAGAATATGACTATTTACTCTTCCATGTAATCAAATGCTGGCTAAAACTAATCACTAGAATACACTCCGGTTATCGTTTCACTGGAAATAAAACATATTTCCTCTTGTTTTGTCAAGATGTATTTTTCATTTTGTACTGCAAATTTGTGACACACACTATTCAAAACATCTAACACTGCTTATACTTTTCTTATTTGTAACAACTCCAAATAATTTAGACCACGCTTTGAAGGGAGCATTACATTTTGCTTTTATATTAAATATTCATATGAAAAGTGATTAATGTACACTCACCTGCAGTGGTGGATAGAGGATGCTGTAATTAAGTATACACTAATTACTGTTGTATTGCATAGTGAGTTTGATTAACTTGCACACACAATATATGAACAAAAGATATCCTTGTTAAAGTTTGAGTTAGTTTTAGTGTAATAACATTTATAAAACCCTTGATTTTCGTCAATCGATTTGTTTTGGATAACTAGAGTTACTGGATAAATCATTTGGTTGCCCTGCTACTGACCTCTGATCCGTTAAAGGCGCGCTCATCATTTCTGTCTTGCTCGTTTTATTAAAATATTAGCTCTTTTCTATGTGTGTACATTGTTAGTATTTACTTGTCCGATTCTTCTTTTAATAGTCACTGTAAATTTTTGTGCAACTAGTACAGTCCAGGTTAGTGCCAATTAAAGAACTGCAAAATATAAAAACAGAATTGTCTGTTTATGACATCTAAGAGAATGCTACATTTATTAAAAGAAATATTCTACTAACGCTGTGACAAGTCAGCGGTTATCTTCACCCGGTAAACTATATCCAGAGGAGGGTTGGTCAGTCCCACAGGCTAGATACAAAGCTTCAAGGGACATCTAACAGAGTGGGAGGTGACGTCTCTTGGCTCACTTCAAGACAGTGTTGCTAACAGAATCAAGCTTCCTGGAAACCACACAATGTCCATTTTCAGTATCAGTTGATCAACACTTCTCATGCTCACATCCAGACAAATAAGATTAATAACATAATCCAGTGTCATGGCAACAGCAAAGAGGTCATGCCACTTTTGCAGGAAGGCAAGTATGTTTGCTATAAAAATATTACATCTTGTAAACCACAAACACCCCATTGGTGTAAATATGATAGCAATGTATCCTCATATGTATTTCTCCAACCTTGAACTCAGAGGCAAAACGTGCAGTCCAACAGCCATAGAGCAGCAGCCAGACTGTAGCAAGGTACTGAACATTAATTTTGATTAATCATCACGGCTCATGAAAATGTAAAATATAACAGACACCAAAAAACGTCATTAAGTACCCACATTGTGAGTTTCTATAATAGTGTCTGAATCATTCTCTAAAGGGCAGCAACTATTGAACATGTGTTTTCATTATATAGTGCTTTAGCAGCATTTATTGGTTCTTGTTTGATGTTATGCTTTCACAGTAAACAGACTAACAAGGTGGGAGCAATAGAAAGCTTAACATGATCTTCACATGATTCTGGCTACAATAATTCTCGGCTCTCGGGTTAGCTTAGTTTAAGAAGTCTTTCATTTGCACCTGTGAGCACCATCACTCATTTCAGGGCTGGTAATTATTTTACATCATCAGAGTTTGATCCAGAACTCGAGAGAGACAGACAAAAAGGACAGAAAGAAGAAAAAAAAAATGAAAACTATTTGAACGTGAGAAAGTCGGGCTCAAAAGGAACCTGAAAGAGTCTGATGAAGGAAGTTTAAGGTGTTGGGAAAAACAGGTTGAATGTAGAATCACGAATAAGGAGTCTTTGGAAACATTGATATTTAGCAGAACCGGTGGTAGACTACTAGTTTTGACTAATTCAGCACTTAACCTATGAGTTGGGTCATTAAGTCAATTAATAGAGCCATGTGGTCATTGGAGACAACATCCTTCAAAAACAAACATGCTCTTTTACACTGCCCACCACTGTGTAAGCTCTCATAGTGAGTTGATCAGGCGTCAACAACCTACAATGCTTATCTTTTCATGGAACATCCAAGAGCACATACCACATGTACCAGGTCTAAGTGAAGTTGTCTGCTGAGACAGCCACAAAAACATAGGCCCACAATGACATACTGGGGACACTGACCTGTTTGGGTGTGGTGCACTCTTTACTAGATACACCCATTACAGGCCAGTCAGCATGTTTCATTTCACCAACATGTGCACTGTCCTTAGCATAATCAAGAAGTCTGACAGAGTCCATTAGTGAACGAGAGGTGTTATTTGAAACTGCATCTCCATATTTCACAGGAGGCACACATGCCTCTGTTTGAAGAGGTGGATCCTTGTGACCCCCAAGGCCTGCCTATAGAGGCGTGCTCTTCGAGTCACACCTCTATGCTCTGCACAGTCAGTGCACCTGATAGAGCGTTCCGACCTAATAAATTACCTGTATTGGGACGCTCTTGGGTCGATGAATCTTTTGACCAAGTGGGGCTCTCCTCACCCGAGAGTAATCAATTCGATCAAATCAATAATCAATAACGTACATAGGCAATACCCTGATCAACATAACATTTCACAATTAATCCAGAATACATTTCGGCGAACCATGACCTTTCGGTCATGAATAACCACACCAGTTTATTCAAAGTTAATGAATTTATTTCCCTATATTAGCAAAGCTAGCACAATATAAACATGTCTCAACACCAAATGATATATGTAAATGAACATTAATAGCTGTCCATAACGGCGAAACAGATGCAGTCTATGCAGCATTTGAATAATAATGCCTTCGATAATAGCAATGCAAACCACTAAAACTATAATCTGTAATGAGCTAATAGCATACATTGGTCAGCATAACAAGGTCTCAAATTGCATCGTGCGACAGATGAATCCTCATCTATCCTCAAATTAGCATCGGCATGTGGGACTTCATGCAAAAACAATTTAGCAACATTAATTTGGAAAACTCCTAACTAGGGCTCTTATCAAAAATCAGCAGTTGGTTACCTAAAAAGAACACAATGCAATTGTACAATTTCCTTTCATATTTACCAAATCCAATCAGCATTCAAGGAAGTCTTCGTCTCACAGGTACCAGTTTCGATCAGCATGGGACGGGGGCAAAGGGGCAGGGTGGACGGGGCAATTGCCTCTCAGCGGCAAAGGACAAAACTATTACTTCATGCAAAGGGACGAATCAAAGTTAAAGTCTCTAGGGCGAGAATTAATTAAAGTCTCTTTCTCTCGATTAGAGAAAGCATCAAAGTCTCTTTCAAAATGGCGTCGCAGCAAAGTGGGCCATAATAGCTGCAATGTCCTGCAAAATGGCGGGTATGGACGATGTCCAATAATGGCTGCTTTCCTCTCGTGCACCTGGTTTAAATAGACAACAGTTCAAATCCAGTAGGGTCTTCCATTGGAGGGTTCACAGGTTGGCTTCAAATTGTCCAATCAAAAACTACAGTTCACAAGCTTCTACCTAAGCATACATTATCCTTGGAGCCGGGAACGTAAGTTGCAACATATTTTACCAATTAACTCACTTTCAGAGCGTCCATTGTCTGCACCTGCAGATTGACCTTGGAGCAAAGAAGAAGATGCCAGGCTGGCACGAAACCTTAAAGATAAGCATGTGAACGATTCCACTGGAAAAGTACAGCTTCAAGCAAGAATACACTTTTATTAGCACGTTGGAAAAATACGAGCATCTAAATCGTGAGACAGGCAACTAGGCCAAAGCCTCCACTAAAGTTATGCTAAGCTAAAACATTTCAAACAAGCAAATCATAGCACACGTTTACGATTATGTCAGATTCGTACAATTCTAATACATCACGTTATATAAAGCACGCTTATAAATGTTGGCAAACTACTCTGAGGGCACATTTGTCCCCGTACAATCTTTATTAGTTCGATTAAAGTCACACTTGATTATTGCAATACTACGTTTAAGCGCTAATAAATGTAAAACCTTCATTTCTGCGTCATCAATCCCTCCTCTGATGACTACTTGTCATCACACAAAACCATTCCCACAAATTTTATTCCATTAAAATTCTGTCAGTTCTCTTTGCCTTTTAGTTCCCCTTGTTCTTGCTTTGTATTCTTCTGCCATTCTTTTCATCATTTTCTCTTCCTTCCTTCTTTTAATTCTTGCCATGATCATTATTATTCCCCTTTTTATTCCCCAAATTCCAAATATACAAATCAGTACTATCAATATTCCCTGTATTATTTTTAGTAATATTCCATTCCAAATGCCACCAAGCCAATTTCCCACTGAAGCAATTCCCTTTCCAACCTTCTCCCACACTCCTGGTTCTTTCAATTCCTTCAAGTCTGCACTCTCTTTTGTTAGATTTGCAAGCATAGTTTTAATTTTCACACTGTTGTCTGGAATATACGTACAACAGTGACGCGCACCAAGCATTTTGCAAACGCCGCCATCCTTTGCTAAAAGAATGTCTAGGGCAAGCCTGTTTTGAAGAGTCATAGCTCTTTCCGCTGCAAGTTCAGCATCTATCAGGATTATAGCACCTGAAAACTTTGTCAACATGTTATCCACTATAGTAGACAACTTTCTTATTTTGATGTAATTCAACACAACTCCCAATGAAGGAATCATGGCTCCAAATATATCTCCTACCACAGCAGCTGCGGTCTCTCTTTTCTGGATACGATGAGATCCAGGCGTCTTTGGAATCACTGATAGGTCATCCAGTTGATAAACCTTTGGGAACACTATACCCAAATAACATCTCCCCCACCATCCCTTTGGAAGACGATAATAGGCATTATGCCCACAAATGTAATATACACCCGGTATGACAGGGTCAAGTCCGTTCAGCATGAATGTCCATTTGGCCTTAAAGATAAACGTATGTTTACATTCACTCGCTCCTACAAAAATGTTGTCATAATAAGATTCACCTCGATATATACAAAACTTCCCTACATGCCAAGCATCTAAAGCTATTCTCCCTTGTGTTTTTATTGCGGCAAAATCATAATGATCTACTGAAGTCCTCTTGCTTAGCTCTTTTTCTAATTTCGCATTCATTTGTGCCCTTCTATCATCTGTGCGATCTAAAAAGCTTATTTCTACTGCAGTGAGCGAGCAGGTAAGATTTTCCCTATGAGCGTGAGCTGTTTCAAAAGGTTGCATTGGCTCGAAAAATTCCCTCATTATTTTAGCATCCCAATCTTTAGCAATCTGGCTTAGCTGCGTAATTATAGGAACATATGCAAAAGTAACATCATAATTTGAGTAAAAATACTGTGTGTTGGTTTGACCATAAAATCTAGAAGTTACTATACTACATGTAATCCCATATGTAAGAGGCATGTGATGATAAGTCACCCCTTCCTTTACCGATGTCGGTATCTGTGTACACACATAACAATCTTTCGCATCCATAGTCTCAACATATTCTGTTAGCAAGCGATAGAAAACATTATACGAAAGCTCCTTCTTATCATGCAAGTGTCTCTCATCTAATTCTAGTCTTTTCAGTGCGGTTAGTTCAGTGACAGTAACAGAAGCAAAAGTAGAAGCATCAATTTTCTCATTCTCACCCTTACCATGCATCCCAAGCACTATTGCCATTATTATTAGTACACATGCAGTTATCAAGCCTATACACGCATATTTACAATATTTCATTCTACTATTTTGTGTCATGATCTGTATAGAATCAGAGAGCTAGAAGCACCTATAAAAGAAACGATTTAGCAATTCAGTTACAAAGCTGAACGAGCGCAATGTTCTCACAGTTTTCTTCAGGAGGCCAGTCACTTATCGGTTAGCAGCATTTGTCTCAATTCGGCAATAACTCAGTCTCTTTTTTTTTTCAAAGTTCTCAAATCGGGTTTACAGTCAATCAGGTTTTCAAAGTCTTATCAAGTTAGCAAATGTCTCATCCGGTTTAGCAATGTCTCAGCTGGTTGTATCACGTTATATTATAGCAAGCAATGTCATTTACCAGTTTTTCAATCAACAGTGTCCATAAAACTTTTCCTTTCTATTGGTATCTCTTCTTCTTCGCTCTCGAGGCTAAGAGATACAAATTCGTCAGTCCAATCGTCATTGACTACGTATGCCCACTCTGGACCGGAATATCTCCTGTTTGGTATCCTTTTCCTTTTTAATTTTGCCTCTCTCTTTGATTCTGCCTCACTGGTACTTTCCTCTTTGGTCAAGTCTTTTTCTTCACTTGTTGTTGGTAACACGACAGACACTTCCTTTCTTTTCTCTTTCACTTTTGGCCCTTCACTGTCTTTCAACGTTTCTCTCGTTCTCACTTCTACTGGTGATATACTTGGTCTTTTCTTTGCACTGTGTCCACTTGATGGACCTGCGATCTCCCCTGAAGAAGTTTGAACAGTTTCGTTCTGTTCTGCCTTGTCCCCTCCTCCTGGGGAGTCAATCACGTTTTCCTTTTCTTTCTCTGTACCGTCTGCTTCTGGGAAAGCCCTCCTCTGATCAGGCTCTCCTGCTTTCTCACCTCTTTCGAGCCCTTTGTCACCGTTACTTTTGTCAGGCTCTTTGTCACTTTCAGCTGCTTCAGGCTCTTGGTTACCTTCAGCTGCTTCAGGCTCTTTGTTACCTTCAGCTTCTTCGTCGCTGTCTGAGGTTTCTCCTTGGTCTTCCCCAAGTGAATCTGTTTCTTCGTCCTCAGAGAATATCTCTCTCTCCTCTATTTCTGCCTGTTCGCTTCTAGTTCCGTTTTGCTCTGTCTCAGCGCTTGGCACTTTGTTATCAGGAACTGGCAGTTTCAGCGCTTCAACTTCCTCATCTGTGGGACACAATACTTTCTTTGTATGACTGGCGTGAATCCAGTTGGGAACTCCCGCACACTTCACAGCGGTAGTTGTCGTCAGGATCACTTGGAAAGGGCCTTTCCAACGGGGTTCCAGACACGACTTCCTCACGTGCTTCTTTACCACGACCCAGTCACCTGCTTTCAGTGTGTGTCCTGGACCTTGGATCGGTGGCAAGGTGGTTGCTTCCACCTGGTGAGAGAAAGAGCGAACCACGTCAGCCAGACCTTTGCAGTAGTCTAACACCATATCATCTGTAATATTCAAAAGCGCATTTGCGGGAACTGCAGGAAGTCTCATGGCCCTGCCCATGAGAATTTCGTGCGGGGACAATCCAGTCTTTCTGTCAGGGGTGTTTCTCATTGACATTAACACCAAAGGCAATGCGTCAGGCCATTTCAAATTTGTCGATGCACATATTTTCGCCATTCTTGATTTCAGTGTACCATTCATCTGCTCCACCAGTCCTGATGCTTCTGGGCGATAGCTACAATGCAGTTTTTGCTCAATGTTTAGCGCTGAGCAAAGTAACTTTATCACCTCGTTATTGAAGTGACTTCCCCTATCTGATTCTAAAGAGATCGGGAATCCGAAACGTGGTATCAACTCCCTCAACAATAGTTTGGCAACTGTAAGGCTGTCATTTCTACGTGTGGGGTATGCTTCAATCCAGTGACTAAAAATGCACACAATCACCAACACATATTTCAAACCTCCATGCACAGGCATCTCAATAAAGTCCATCTGCATTCGGCTGAACGGGCCACCGGCCCTGCCAATGTGGCTCACGTTCACAACCGTTCCCTTCCCTGGGTTCATCTGCTGACAAATGACACATCGGTGGCAGACTGCTTCTGCAACTTGACGAAATCTGGGGTTAAACCAATCATTTTTGAACAATCTTATCATGGCATCTCTCCCTAGGTGAGCCTGCCCATGATAGAAAAGTTGCGATAAGAGACAATTTGGTAAGACAAATTTTCCCTCACTTGAAACCCATATCTCATCTTGTCTCTTTGTACATTGTGCCTTAATCCAGGAAACTTTTTCATCCTCCCTGACGCTATTCTGTAATGCTTTTAGTTCATCCATTGTATCCACGACCTTCAAGGCAAAAGCTTCAGCTGGTTCGAGCTCTGGCTCATTTATCGAATTCCATTCATACCTGAGCAATATACAGTTCAAGGCACAAAACCTTGCGACTTGATCCACATATGCATTTCCCAGGGAAACGTAGTCCTGTCCTTTTGTATGAGCACTACACTTTACCACTGCAATTTCGGCTGGCATTTGAATGGCATGTAACAATTCCCTTATTCTCTCCCCGTTTTTCACTGGGGACCCTGAAGAAGTCAGGAAACCTCTCTGTGACCATAGTTGCCCAAAGTCGTGCACAATTCCAAACCCGTACTGACTATCAGTGTAAATGGTAACCTTCATCAATGCAGACAGTTGACATGCTCTTGTAAGGGTTACAAGCTCTGCTACTTGTGCGGAATAGACTCCTTGAAGCCAGGACGCTTCCAAGACACCTGTGACAGTACATACAGCATATCCTGCTTTCAATATTCCCAATGCATCTCTTAAACATGACCCATCAACAAAAACAATTTGGTCATTTTCATCAAGCTTAGTATCCTTAATGTCAGGTCGGGGTTTTGTGCAAAATTCAGTCACCTGAAGGCAGTCATGCTCGACGTCCTCAGCGTTCTCAATTTCAGCATTTTCACCAGGAAGCAAGGTTGCTGGATTCAACGTAGTGCACCTTTTCAGCTGCACATTCGGTGAGCCCAGAATTATCGTTTCATACCTTGTGAGTCTTGCTCCAGTCATGTGTTGCGTTCGGGAGCGGGTCAAAAGTATTTCAACTGAGTGAGGGACCATGACTGTTAATGGGTGTCCCATCACTATTTCTTCACTCTGAGTGAGGCTGATACCAACTGCTGCTACGGCGCGCAAACACCCAGGAAGTGCTGCTGCGACCGGATCCAAAGTAGCTGAAAAATACGCTACTGGTCTGTTTATGCCACCATGGGCTTGGGTCAAGACAGACAAAGAACATGCATCACGTTCATGACAAAACAATGTGAAAGGCTTTGTGTAATCAGGCATACCTAAAGCTGGAGCCCTACACATGCATTCTTTCAATTCAATAAAAGCATCCATCTCATCTCCTTTCAGCTCAATTTCATCCAAAGCATCCTTCTAGGTCAGTTTCAGTAAAGGTTTTGCCAGAGTTGAGAAGTTGGGAATCCACTGGCGACAGTAGCTCAGCATCCCCAAAAACTTCCTCACCTCCCTCCTCGTCTTTGGTGGACTCATTTGAAGTACACTTGTTATTCTTTTCTTCATTATTCTCCGTGACCCTTTCTCTATTTGGTGACCCAAGTATTTCACTTTCTTCTGACAGAACTGCAACTTTGAAGGAGACACCTTGTGTCCATTCCTTCCCAGATGGTTCAACAGAGCAATGGTGTCGGCTGTGCAGCCACTTTCTGTCTTAGATGCAATCAGTAAGTCATCGATGTACTGTACTAGAGTAGACTCGAATGGCAATTCTAACGCTTCCAAGTCCTTCTTTAGAATCTGATTGAAAATTGACGGTGACTCTGAAAACCCTTGAGGAATTCGACACCAACTGTAAACTCTGTCTAAGAATTTGAAACAAAAGAGAAATTGTCTGTCCTCGTGAAGAGGCACCGAAAAGAATGCTTGTGACAAGTCGATGACTGAGAACCACTCGGCATCGCAAGGGATTTGAAACATTATCACAGCTGGATTCAGTACTACGGGGCAGCATTTGATCACAATGTCATTTATTTTCCTCAAGTCCTGCACTATTCGGACCTTTCCACTCGGCTTTATTAGTCCCATGATTGGTGAATTACATGGACTGCTTAACACTTCTTTCAGTACTCCCTGCTTTACAAACTCGTCAATGAGTTGGGCGACTTTCATGAGGGTGTCTTGTGCCATGTGGTATTGTGGGATCTGGGGAAAGGTTGCATTGGGTTTTACAGTCACTTTCACTGGTTCCACTCCTTTCACCAATCCCACCTCTTTTCCTGTCATATCCCACACTTCTTTTCCGACTGTTTCCCGTAATTCAGCTGGAATATCTTCTTCAGTTATCATCGGAAGAAGGTTAATCAGAAGATGTTTTTCATCGACAATTTCCATCTCATCCCCTTCTACACTGTCCTCTTCTTCCCCATCACTGCTCGTCTGAATTCTGATTCCATCGTACGAACACATAATCGAACATCCCAACTTGCACAATAGGTCTCTCCCTAACAGTGCTATCGGGCTTGAGTCACATACCACAAAATTATGTACCCCTTGATAGTTACCAATGCTGACTGGTACTGGATCTGTGATTGGGTTTGTCAGGTACCTGTTTGCTACTCCCACTACCTGAACTGTTCTCCCTGAGAGTGGCAAATTTGGTACTTCAATGCTCCTAACAGTTGAACGTGTGGCTCCTGTGTCAACCAAGAATGAAACACGATGACCCATGACTCTTCCCTCTACATATGGATCCTTTTGATCAACCTCCAAGGATGCTGCAAGCACACAATTTCCCTCCTCATCTGAACTTTCACTCTCCCATACATTGTTTATTCCATTCTCACTGTGTAATGGGAACTGTTGTACTGTGCCATTTGTACTCATCACCTGACTCGAGGCCTGTGGAGGAAGCATCACTTGCTGCTGACCCATTGGTGCCAAAGGTATTTGCATTTGCTGATTAGGTACCATTGGTAACTGCTGTTGCATTGGCTGCATTTGCGTCATCTGCATACGGGGCATCTGCATCTGCTGCGGCTGCATAGGCTGTAATCCCTGCAGCTGATTTATGGTCTGAAAATTTGGGTTTGGACCTCTCATTTTCGGTCCCCTCATTGTCTGGAATGCATTGACATCATTGTTTTGCTGACCAACACCTGCACCTTCCTGCACCACCATCGGGCACTCGCGTTTCCAATGTCCGACGATCCCGCACACGTGACACGGCATCACCTTTTTCATTGCCTGCACACCATTCGGAATCACAACAGTGTTCAAATCCGGACCATTACTCCCAAAGCCTCCTCTGCCTCTGCCTCTCGCCTGTGGCTGAAACACCATATTTCCCTGCGGCTGCGGCTGCGGTACCTGCTGTTGGAACCCTTGCAACCCTTGCAAACCTTGCAGACCTGTCTGAGCTGCTTTAAGTTGCATCACCATCACTTTCTCTTTCAACCTTTTCTGTTTCACCTCAATTTCGTCGCTACAGTATTTCGCATAATTCAACACCTCATCAATCGGTTTCGACTGCCAACAAATCAAATGCGACTTTATCATCTGACTTAAATCTGGTCTCAGCCCTTCCACAAATCTAAACACAAAATGAAGCATGTCCTTCGCCTCTATTGTTTCCGTGCCACTGTAGTTCTTAAACGCCTTCAACAACCTCTCATAGTAACTATGAATCGACTCTTTAGCCTCTTGGGCAGTTCGATCAATCTTCTGCCAATCCACATTCTTCGCGGCAACCTTCGTCTTCAAATGCTCAATCACCTTATAGTACAAACTCATCACCATAGGTGATGGTGCACCCGTATCCCTGTCTCTCTCTGGTTCACTTGTCGGCCAACCTACAGCCCTTTTGCAGTCTTCCCACAAATCTGCCGGTACCACAATCTCAAAGAGGGTGTTCAGGTCTTCCCAAAGACATTTTGCAAGCTTTACAAACCTATCAGTCTGTTGATACCATTCAATCGGTTTCTCTCTCAGTTTGGGAAAATCATCCGTAAAAGACTGAATGTCGCTTCTGTGCCACGGTACATGTATTAATTTTCCCCCTGCTGTCTCCCTCATTGGTAACATGGTTATTGCATCACTACTCTGTGGTCTTTTCTCGTTGTGCTCTGGGACACTGTCTTTCTTCTTTTCCTTTTTCTTTGTCCACCTGCTTTCCCATTTGTCTAAGCACCTCCACACTTGTGCACTCTGCAACAATTCTCTAAGGTGCGTTTTCATGCCTGCTGACCTCATGTGTTCAAAGTCTGTGGACCTGAAATCCAATCTATAGCTCCTGCTCAAGTGTTTTGTCTTGTCTATGTCAATCCCGTTTTTGTCAGCTATTTCTTGCAAGCTTCTATGTACCTTGTTCACTTCTCTCGTAATCCTGGGACACAGATACCTCAGCTCTTCTTCCGAGTAGGACTCTAACCTATTCACCCCCATAGTCCCTTCCACCAATTCTTCTGCTTCCATGTTCAACCTGATCCTATTCAGATAGTCCTCTTCTCCCTTCCCACTAGCTGAGCTTTGTGTGGAATTTAGACTGTTGAACCACTGTGTCAGCTGTTGTGCATTCAGCCCCATCAATGTAGCATTCACATCAACTGCCATTGATGGTTGCGGCAACTTTTCAGTGTGCGATGATAGCGGTAGCATCAATGGGGGACTCGACCTCACCACTGTTGACTGAGCACATATGGGACTAAACTCCATCAAGGACCCAGATCCAGTTGGCAGAGCTGCTATTGGAGTTGTCACTGGAGTGTGTTCTATGCACCTCCTTTCCGTCCCATTCTGCACCATTGATCCTTGACCGCTCATACCTGAGTTAGGCTGAATGTACAAAGGTACCGGTGGACCTACAGTAATGGGAAGGGATATCGCAGCTGGGTTCTGTCCATTCCCCATGTTCTGAGGCATGTTCATTCCTACACTATGGGTCATCATTGCCGGCATGCCCGTCTGACTCCCTGTCATCTGAGCATGTGCGGTTCCCCCCTGCATCTGCTTTTGAGGCATCAAAAACTGTGTTGATTCAGCTTTTGCCAATGTTGGGTTGCGACCATTCTGTACTCCCATCACGTTTGGATCTAGAATCATTCCCGTACCATTGTCACTGCTGTAGTACCTTGGGACCTGCGGCTGATAATTTTCTGCTGCTTTCAACGTAGGCACATCTGGATATATTCTCCTGACCTGCGGTATCTGCGGGGTGAACAGTAAACTCGGGTCCTTAGATCCCGATGGCGTTTCTGAACTCTGAGTTTCATTATTCTGTACCGGTGCCGGAGGGGCAGAACTGGTACTTGGACCTTGTCCATTCTCTGCATAAGGCTGTGGACGGTCGTTCAGCAATTGCATGATGAACTCCTCATCATCTGACTCGTCCTCCCTATCTTTGGAACACCTCCTGTTTGTCTTACAGGTAGCTTTCTTGCCTGTCGCTTCTTCTTCCTTAGTAATTGCGGGAAACAATTTTATCCCCTGCAATATATCTGACCTCCACACCTTCTGTGCATTGTCCCACCTAGCGTCCGCTAGTGTCTTTACTGCCTTTCTTATCCTGGTCTCGAACTTCTTTTGCTGTTGCTGTCTGGCCATTAGTTCCCAAATCGCTAGAGCCTCAAACTGTGCTGGCCTTGGAGGTACCTTCATGTCGTACATCACGAATCTCAAATTCTCTAGGATCCTTATATTGAATGTCCCATGGATCGGGAACGCTACGCTCCCATGTTTCTCTGTCAGCTTGTGCCATTGCTTTAGCCAAAGGCACGGAGCTACCCCCCTTTCCTCCATTACAATGTAAGCTGGTGTACCTTCAGGTGGCGTCTCCTCTCCTACGCTCGCTTTAATGTAAGACTCCCCCTTCATCGCACTCTTTAATGCTTTAAAAAATTTCATTTTCTTGTCTTTTATTTCACAAAAATTGTAATCAATGGGTGACTTTAATTCCTGGAATACTCTTCGCTTGCCTTTCCCCTTCCAATCGAGCCCCACGGACTGCGTCCAATCCGTGCGCGACCCTTCTCTACAACCAACCTATCCCAGCGCGGCTCCTAGTGACGTCACACTCACACACACTGCGGCTGACAAAGCCTCGCGGCTAGTCCTCCTTCACTCAGCTCCTCTCGTAACAATTTCTAGCATGTATCGCGAGCAACCAAAATAATAATAAAACAGATCTGTCGGTTTACTACAGGAAGGGTAACACAATCGCTTCAGGACCTTAGGGATTTTTCACTAGCCTCGGCAGTTATTCCATCTTTCTCGGTCCCCACTTTCGCAAGCAAATCTGACCCGCAGACCTACTCTCAACTTGTCAATGATCTATTCCAGTGCACTTAGAATTTGTCAAAGCCCGAAGTCGAAGTTTCTTTCACTCCCTTAACACACGTACCGACTCGTTGACCATGCCCGATCAACCTACCAAACCGACCAGACCACAACATAAAACAAGTGTCTCATACACTTTTCAACATACTCCGGAGTCTCTTGACCTCGCAGGGCCCGTCTCAACAACAACAACCACGTGGACCTTTTTCTGCACAAAGCGCCACACGCACATGAAGTTCGACGACTTCCCTACTCTCACACTCGGAGTCGCACCTCTGCTATTTTCTATGAAGTTCGATGACTTCTCTACTCCTACACTCGGAGTCGCACCTCCGCTATTCTCTAAAATCCTCGCAACCTTTTCACACAATCTGCGGCAATAAGCTGTGCAAGCGCAAAATCCTAACTTCACTCATACCGTCACTAGTACCGCCAACGCCGATTCCACACCTCCATTCTCTCCATTCGCAAGCTCTGAGATCCCAGGAAAGTTGCGGGGACTTAGCCCATCATCATTTTCTCAATCTGTTTTACCCAAGAAAAATCTAATTCAACACCATATACCTCTCGAGCGGGGTCCCAAAAGTCTAAACCGTCCTCTGCTACCATCTACTGATAGAGCGTTCCGACCTAATAAATTACCTGTATTGGGACGCTCTTGGGTCGATGAATCTTTTGACCAAGTGGGGCTCTCCTCACCCGAGAGTAATCAATTCGATCAAATCAATAATCAATAACGTACATAGGCAATACCCTGATCAACATAACATTTCACAATTAATCCAGAATACATTTCGGCGAACCATGACCTTTCGGTCATGAATAACCACACCAGTTTATTCAAAGTTAATGAATTTATTTCCCTATATTAGCAAAGTTAGCACAATATAAACATGTCTCAACACCAAATGATATATGTAAATGAACATTAATAGCTGTCCATAACGGCGAAACAGATGCAGTCTATGCAGCATTTGAATAATAATGCCTTCGATAATAGCAATGCAAACCACTAAAACTATAATCTGTAATGAGCTAATAGCATACATTGGTCAGCATAACAAGGTCTCAAATTGCATTGTGCGACAGATGAATCCTCATCTATCCTCAAATTAGCATCGGCATGTGGGACTTCATGCAAAAACAATTTAGCAACATTAATTTGGAAAACTCCTAACTAGGGCTCTTATCAAAAATCAGCAGTTGGTTACCTAAAAAGAACACAATGCAATTGTACAATTTCCTTTCATATTTACCAAATCCAATCAGCATTCAAGGAAGTCTTCGTCTCACAGGTACCAGTTTCTATCAGCATGGGACGGGGGCAAAGGGGCAGGGTGGACGGGGCAATTGCCTCTCAGCGGCAAAGGACAAAACTATTACTTCATGCAAAGGGACGAATCAAAGTTAAAGTCTCTAGGGCGAGAATTAATTAAAGTCTCTTTCTCTCGATTAGAGAAAGCATCAAAGTCTCTTTCAAAATGGCGTCGCAGCAAAGTGGGCCATAATAGCTGCAATGTCCTGCAAAATGGCGGGTATGGGCGATGTCCAATAATGGCTGCTTTCCTCTCGTGCACCTGGTTTAAATAGACAACAGTTCAAATCCAGTAGGGTCTTCCATTGGAGGGTTCACAGGTTGGCTTCAAATTGTCCAATCAAAAACTACAGTTCACAAGCTTCTACCTAAGCATACATTATCCTTGGAGTTGGGAACGTAAGTTGCAACATATTTTACCAATTAACTCACTTTCAGAGCGTCCATTGTCTGCACCTGCAGATTGACCTTGGAGCAAAGAAGAAGATGCCAGGCTGGCACGAAACCTTAAAGATAAGCATGTGAACGATTCCACTGGAAAAGTACAGCTTCAAGCAAGAATACACTTTTATTAGCACGTTGGAAAAATACGAGCATCTAAATCGTGAGACAGGCAACTAGGCCAAAGCCTCCACTAAAGTTATGCTAAGCTAAAACATTTCAAACAAGCAAATCATAGCACACGTTTACGATTATGTCAGATTCGTACAATTCTAATACATCACGTTATATAAAGCACGCTTATAAATGTTGGCAAACTACTCTGAGGGCACATTTGTCCCCGTACAATCTTTATTAGTTCGATTAAAGTCACACTTGATTATTGCAATACTACGTTTAAGCGCTAATAAATGTAAAACCTTCATTTCTGCGTCATCACACCTTCAAACAGCTTCTTTGCCTCTGTGCCCAGCACTTTGATACAGCACTGGTAGAAAAACAAAGGGTTGTCTCATGTGCATGGGGCCAACCCTCCTTGCATATGAGCAAATGCCCCATTGTGATTATGCCGGAGCAAAACGTGCACTACCATAATCCATTTTATTGAAGGGGGAGCACAAGAATCAGCTTCCACGTCTATAATACCAGGGGGCTCTGGGGATGCAAACATTGGGCTCAATCATCGGTAATGCCTCACAGCACTTTCTGTAACATGGCCCACGGTGTGCTCCAAATTACTGCAAAGGTTTTCTTGTAAATGGTTTATGTTGACACAGTTGAGTTCCTCAACATATTTATTGTCAGATTGTATAAAGTGGACGATGCTCATTGAGATTAAAATGACTGAACCTGCACAGCTGCAAGCAACAGTGTTGGACCAAGCCCTCACTGCAGGGCCATGCCCAAACATTTTGCATTCCTCCTCCTATTTTTGCTGAATTCATTTTTGTTGGTTTTAGAATTCTGTGTACTTTACCACTGCGAACCAGTATTAAAGTGCTTGTGTTCTCTCCTTAAAACATGTTATACTGGCTTATACCCACAGGAATATTTAATTTACTTGTAAGTTTCTAGTAAATTAACACTACATGTGCCCGGGCCTGTAAATTAAATGTTAGAAGTGGCCCTGGAGCATTGATTGTGCCACAAACGTTAGTAGCACTGTAAACATGTCTCTGGCCTGTTATTGCTGAGCCTATGTGTGTAGTTTTATTTTACCATTTCTACCTGACAAATGCAACCTCTTGGCAGACACATATCGATATATATATATATATATAGGAATGTGTTGTATTACCACATGCTCTATAAATCAGCACATTGTCTAACTTTGGATCCAAGGATGGCGTATTTTCAAAAACGTGACATTTTGAGCATGTAGCTAATCTGCTGATTTTTGAAACTTTGGATTTCACATACGTTTTCAATTAGCAGTAAAATGAACGTGCGGCGAAGGAGAAGCCTCTCCAATTAGCTCACAGCTGAAAGTTATATGGGAACTATAAATACCAGCATCCTGCTCGTCTATAAAGATGGCAGAAACCACCAGGAAGAAGACGGATGTCGAAACACGTCGTGGTGCCAGATATATCCTCAACCAGCATTAAGAGGAATAAATGTGCAGTTGATTGCAATCTCCAGGAGTGCAGCGTTTTCTTCTCCTTGTGTTATATTTAGGGTTTGGTCCTTACCCTAACGCAGCACCGGCAGTTAGGCACATCGTTGTTCCAGGACCGACACTTTGAATATATATATATATATATATATATATATATATATATATGTATATATATATATATATATATATATATATATATAGAGAGAGAGAGAGAGAGAGAGAGAGAAATTAAGCAGTTATAGTTATCTAAAGAAATTAGAACTCATGTCCAAAGGTAACTATAACTCGCACCCTCGCCATTTACTGCTAATTACCCCACATATTACAACTATGACATCATTGATAATATCACTGCAACATTTGCAATAAGATTATTGATGAGAAAACTGTGCATGCCGGGGGTGTGAGTTGTAGTTACCTTAAGGCACAAGTTATAGTTTCTTGAGATAACTATGCTGAATTTTTAAATATATATAATAATTGATTTCTATGGTTTCGTACTTTTGAAATGTGAGCCTAACTATGAAATCCCTATGACCTTTGTTTTTTTAAGGTGAATTTCTATGTTTTTTAAAATTCTGTTTCCTAACTCTAATGTCTGTGTAACCTTTAGTTTTCCAACAAATTTCTATTATTTTTTAATGAAAAGTAATTATTAATTATGCATGGCGGGGGTTGGATGGAGGGCCTGGCCTGTAACCGGGCCCTGTGGTCAACCCTCTATAAGTGCTCAAACCCACGCCACGCACGACCTTTGGCTATGCTCAGTGGGGGTAGTCAGCAGGTCCAGCCCTGCGAACAGGCCCAGTGGCCTACCCCCTATAACTACTCAAACCCACACCATTCAAGAAGTGCTTCTTTGTTTGGTGGAGATTTGATCATATTCCTGTGCATCAAGAACGCATCTCCAAAATCGGCAGGCAGCATGCTCAGGGGGTCCTTTTACTAAGCTGTCCATCATCCAGGGAAAATGGCAGGATGATGTTGCATACCACCAATGTGTATTGGGTGGGACCAAAATAGTGGGGCTTCTTGGCCTTTTTTCATACTTGTTGTTTTTAAACGGAAGAAAACACTACCCTGATCTCATTAGCAGATGACAAGAAAAAACTCACTTGACACAGTCACTACATGAGATATTGCCTTTGAAAAAAGTAAGGATGCAAACAATTCCATCAAGGTTTAAAGATGGAAATGCAGAGAAAAAACATTTGCCTTGCCTTGACCATGCACAAGAAATTAGAATGAATAGTACTTTTCAGAAGTGGAGCTTGAACTTGGGCACCTGCTTTGAATATGATCACATCTCCACCAAACAAAGAAGCATTTATGAGTAGCATGGGGTTTAGTGAGTATAGGGAGTAGACCATGCAGCCAACCCCCACTGCGCATGGCGTGACATAGGGTTGGGTGGTTACATGGGATGGGCGGCAACCTGCGGCCAGGCCCTGTGGCCATTACCTGCTGTCAACCCATAGCATGCACAGCCAAAGGCAGTGCACAACGATGGTTGGATTAACGTAAATAATTAAAATTTATTTATGTTGAAAAACCATAGAAATTCTCTGAAGAAAAACAAAGGTTATATACAGATGTTATAGTTAGATAATAGAATTAAACAAAAAAATACATAAAAAATCACTTAAAAAAACCAAAGGTTACAGGGAGGTTCCAGTTAGGTTCTGAAATTACCTACACAAAACAATAGAAATTCAGAAGTCATAGTAGTTATCTCAAGTAACTATAACTCGCCGCCTAAGGTAACTATAACTCGTGCCCTTGTCATGCACTGCTTATTACCTCAGACTCATCACATCTTTTATAACATCTTTAAAAATGTCAATGTAACATTCATAGTAAAAATTATTGATGAGATAACTCCTTGGCTGAGTTGCAAGTTATAGTACCTTAGCACAAGAGTTATAGTTACTTGAGATAACCATAACTATAACTGCTGAATTTCTATGATTTAGTGCGAGTAAATTCAGAACCTAACAATAACGTCACTGTAACCTATGTTTTTTTAAGTGTACATAAAAATATATATATATATATATATATATATATATATATAGATATAGATATGTATATATTATTCATCACTTCGTCCCTTAAAAAGAAACGCCTCAGTCACGCGATGTCTCCAACAAAATTAGTTTATTAGGCAAGATAAACACTCGCCCGACGTGTTTCGGGAATCCAGGCCCTGGATGCAGATTGAGTATTATTGTGGAATTTCTGTGTAATAGCAAACATGGAAATATTTAAAATGATAAAGCGGACCTCTCTGAAAAAATTGAAAAGATTGAAAAATTGAAAAAATGAAAATGATAATTAAATAGATAACAGCAAATGCAATATGAAAAGTAAATATTATGTGCTAACAAAACATGTTTATAGAAATGATTGTTAAGTAGAGGATTGTATAATGTTTAAAGGTTAAAAGAGAAAAAAGAATCAATAATGATGTGAATATAGGATAGAAACTTTGATTTTGGAAAAGTAGATTATATGATAAAATAATAGACTACAGCGAATAGTTAAGAAATGACAGGATAAAGTGTTAAGATAAACATGTTTGAAGATGGCCGCCATAATAAGGATGGAATGGGGAATGCTTAAAGACCGTCATTTATGTTGTTGAAATGTTTTATGATGATAAATAGGAATGGAAATATGGACACATCTCATGACTGAGGCGTTTCTTTTTAAGGGATGAAGTGGTGAAAAATACAGGGGTTCGTGACCCCGCTTCAGTCTGCCGTGCACGGCGCAGACCAACGCATACAGGGAGTGCAGAATTATTAGGCAAGTTGTATTTTTGAGGATTAATTTTATTATTGAACAACAACCATGTTCTCAATGAACCCAAAAAACTCATTAATATCAAAGCTGAATATTTTTGGAAGTAGTTTTTAGTTTGTTTTTAGTTTTAGCTATGTTAGGGGGATATCTGGGTGTGCAGGTGACTATTACTGTGCATAATTATTAGGCAACTTAACAAAAAAAAATATATACCCATTTCAATTATTTATTATTACCAGTGAAACCAATATAAAATCTCAACATTTACCAATATACATTTCTGACATTCAAAAACAAAACAAAAACAAATCAGTGACTAATATAGCCACCTTTCTTTGCAAGAACACTCAAAAGCCTGCCATCCATGGATTCTGTCAGTGTTTTGATCTGTTCACCATCAACATTGCGTGCAGCAGCAACCACAGCCTCCCAGACACTGTTCAGAGAGGTGTACTGTTTTCCCTCCTTGTAAATCTCACATTTGATGATGGACCACAGGTTCTCAATGGGGTTCAGATCAGGTGAACAAGGAGGCCATGTCATTAGATTTCCTTCTTTTATACCTTTTCTTGCCAGCCACGCTGTGGAGTACTTGGACGCGTGTGATGGAGCATTGTCCTGCATGAAAATCATGTTTTTCTTGAAGGATGCAGACTTCTTCCTGTACCACTGCTTGAAGAAGGTGTCTTCCAGGAACTGGCAGTAGGACTGGGAGTTGAGCTTGACTCCATCCTCAACCCGAAAAGGCCCCACAAGCTCATCTTTGATGATACCAGCCCAAACCAGTACTCCACCTCCACCTTGCTGGCGTCTGAGTCGGACTGGAGCTCTCTGCCCTTTACCAATCCAGCCACGGGCCCATCCATCTGGCCCATCAAGACTCACTCTCATTTCATCAGTCCATAAAACCTTAGAAAAATCAGTCTTGAGATATTTCTTGGCCCAGTCTTGACGTTTCAGCTTGTGTGTCTTGTTCAGTGGTGGTCGTCTTTCAGCCTTTCTTACCTTGGCCATGTCTCTGAGTATTGCACACCTTGTGCTTTTGGGCACTTCAGTGATGTTGCAGCTCTGAAATATGGCCAAACTGGTGGCAAGTGGCATTGTGGCAGCTGCACGCTTGACTTTTCTCAGTTCATGGGCAGTTATTTTGCGCCTTGGTTTTTCCACACGCTTCTTGCGACCCTGTTGACTAGTTTGAATGAAACGCTTGATTGTTCGATGATCACGCTTCAGAAGCTTTGCAATTTTAAGAGTGCTGCATCCCTCTGCAAGATATCTCACTATTTTTGACTTTTCTGAGCCTGTCAAGTCCTTCTTTTGACCCATTTTGCCAAAGGAAAGGAAGTTGCCTAATAATTATGCACACCTGATATAGGGTGTTGATGTCATTAGACCACACCCCTTCTCATTACAGAGATGCACATCACCTAATATGCTTAATTGGTAGTAGGCTTTCGAGCCTATACAGCTTGGAGTAAGACAACATGCATAAAGAGGATGATGTGGTCAAAATACTCATTTGCCTAATAATTCTGCACTCCCTGTATATTGGAAGGATATATATATCATATAAGTATCATTTGATATTAAGATCTACACTTACCCATATGCACTTCATGATATTTTGTTCCTCAATATTTTGCCCACGATATTTAGGCTGGACGATATTTTGAAAAACAATCATCTGAGATACAGTCTACAGGTAGCCTATGGACAGGTAACTTGTTTATACTTTAATCAGAATTATACCAGTTTATGGGGTGAATCACATACCAGCTCGATGGTAGCTAATGTTTCTGAGAATTGGTTGATCCAGTAATAACATAGGACTTGGAATGGCAATCTGATGCTAACCAATGTGTATGTCATTGATACAGTTTTGCAGAATGGTATGAAATGGTGATAAATGAATAGAGAAGGCAGTCAAGGGTAGCCAATACAGTCATTGCTTGATAGAGTAATGCAGAACAGTAATAAATGGTGGAGGACTAATGGAGTGGAAGTATGATTGTAGCTCAAGTGGCAATTTAAAAGCTGCTTAAAAGAACATATTGCATAAGGTATACGATGGGATAGTGTATAAATATAAAGCCCAGGGCACATAATCAACATATGATGACAGATCATACAGAGATTGTATTGTGTAAGGTAGTTGGACCAGGCCCACTACTGCTATACTTTTTGAATATTTTATTACTACTAGGAACGTATATTAGGTTCCATAGAGAAGCAAATGATCTCATATATTAATATTATTCAACATATAATTGAGGTAGGCTCATAATTGTGGAACCAATGTATTATATTATAGTACAGTCATAATTTTAGAGCTTTTCATTTACAGAGCATAATTGTAAGATATTAATGAACATTGAACATAGCTAATTAAGTGCAAAAGCCTTTTAATGATCAAGATATAAACTATTTTACAGGATAAGATAAAATATCAATTGTTGCCACAAGGGAAAGAGCAAATGTTTTATTGTTACCAAATATTAGGGTTACAGTCCCCATCAGTTTTCACTAAAATAAAACAAATATATTATACAGCCATGAGAAGAGCTACATCTTCATATTAATATAAAGGATTTCTAATTAACCAATTAGCAGAGAGGTGGTCAAATGAATACCAGGAGTTAGCAAGAACTGTTAAAACTAATCACATTATCAAAACTGTATTGACTTACCAGTTGGTTGAAAAGGTTTCCATATTTATTGACTGAAGCCTAGCGAAAGTGGAATGTACAATTGCACTGTGCGATTTTATTAGCATTTGACACAATAAAACTGTTGGCAATTTGAGGAAATGTTCAATGTGTTTCAATGTGTTTCAATGAATGATCCAGTACGGTCACAAAATAGCGATGATCCTTGAGGCATGCCACATATGATGTTCTTGGGAGTGGAGGCAGTGGTAGGCAGATGCTCTGTATGCATCCTGCGAGGAAAGCGGTGATCCACTTGAGGGTGTGTTGCTGAATGCCAATGTTGTGGAGTCTGTCGGTGAGGATGTGGTGGGTGACGCTGTTGAATGCTGTCAACAGGTCGAGAAGAATCAGAGCCACTGTTTGTCCCTGGTCGAGGAAGGTTCTGATGTTGTCTGTTGCAGCAATGAGTGCAGTCTCGGTACTATGTTTGGCCCGGAACCCTGACTGTGATACATCAAGTAGGTGGTTCCATTCTAGGTAGTCGGTGAGCTGCCGGTGGATGGCCTTCTTGAGTATTTTGGCAGGGTATGCAAGCAGGGAGATTGGCAGGTAGTTCTTGAGTTTGCTGGGGTCAGCTGAGGGCTTCTTTAGGAGGGGTCTGATCTGTGGGTGGTTCCATCCATCTGGGAAGGATGCTGTGGAAATGGAAGCGTTGAGGAGGTTGGTGGATTTAGTGCTGACCAACACCAACCCCCACGAAGGAATGAAGGCCATCGCCGAAATGGATGAAGAGCAGCTGCCTCAAACTCAATTCTGACAAGACCGAAGTCCTCATCTTTGGCTCCACCCCCTCCACACGGGATGACTCCTGGTGGCCTGCAACTCTCAGAGCCGCTTCCAAGAGACACACACGCAACCTAGGATTCATCTTGGACTCCTCATTATCATTGACCCAGCAAGTCAATGCCATCTCCTCCTCCTGCTTCAACACCCTCCACATGCTCCAAAAGATCTATAAATGGATACCCACTGAAACCAGAAGAACAGTCACCCAAGCCCTCGTAAGCAGCAAACTGGACTAAGGCAATTCCCTCTACGCAGGAACCACAGCCAAACTCCAGAAGAAGAAGCAACGCATCCAGAAAGCCTCTGCACACCTCATCCTGGACATCCCCCGCCATTGCCACATCACAGACCACCTGAGAAACCTGCACTTGCTCCCAGTCAACAAGAGAATCCCATTCAAATTCCTCGCCCACTCTCACAAAGCACTGCACAACACCGGACCAGAATACCTCAACAGACGGCTCTTGTTCTACAGCCCGACCTAACATCTCCGCTCCGCCGACCTCATCCTCGCAACCGTCCCACGCGTCCGCAGAACTACAACCGGGGGTAGATCATTCTCGCACCTCACCACCAAAACGTGGAACACTCTTCCCACCCACCTGCGCCTGACCAAAGACCTCCTTACCTTCAGGAAACCTCTCAATACCTGGCTGTTCGAGCAGTAGCAGCACCTCCCCCTTCCTTCTCCTGCCCTCAGCACCTTGAGACCCTCACAGGTGAGTTGTGTGCTTTACAAATTCCTGATTGATTGATTATGTTGGATCCAAGGTTGAAGAGATGGGGGGAAGAGGCCATCTGGAGATAACTCTACGTTAAGCACCCTACTCCACTTGGAAGCCAGCAGCAAGCTGTCATCAGTGTTGTAGGTGCAAGAAATCTGATAAAGTGTGCTAACTGCCACTTTACCGGGTGCCCTGTATAGGTAAGTGAGAAATCAAAATCTTCAAGTGATATCACATTCTTACTCCAGCAAGGAAAGCAATTCTGCAGTTGAAGGTATTTAAAGGAAAATTGGTGAGGGAGATCATAAGAAAACCATAAAAAGCAAACAAGCAGAACCCATTATCACACTACAAATATCCAACTGTAGTGAACCCAGCTCTTGCCCATGCTGTCCCAATGAAATTGTGGAACATAAAGGGAAACGCTGGGTTTCCTCATAGTGGTGTGTATCTGTGTAATACAGGAAGACAATATATAGAACAGATTTGACTCCAAATGTGGGCGATGTCAGTAATAAATTTAAACTGGACCCATTTGTGGTAATTAGGATCGAAGAGTCTGAATAGAAAAAAGACTAGCATCCGGCCCCAGCACCAGTTGATATCCCAGAATAAATGGAGATGGTTCACATCCTGTGAGCAGATTCTGTTTGCGGCCAGCAAATGCTGCTCAAAAATAAAGCTTGAATTCAGAATTCACTCTGGTTATACAGCAGTTTCAATAATCAGACATCATGCCTGGCTCATCTTTAGCTCCATATGTAGCTTCCAATAGCAACCTAAATGCATTTAAAAAAAGAACCAGGAACCTGGAGTGGAATGGCTCAAAATAGATATCGAAATTTAGGCAGAATGTTAATTTTAATGATGTTATAGTGACCATATATACTGATGGGAAGTCAATTCCATGAGTGTCACATAACGATGACTGACTTGAGGAGAGATTCATAGCTAAGTATGAAATATCATCCACACAACTGATCAGCCTGATGCCTAAGTAATCACTGTTGCAACTGTCCACAAAGTCGGACTTGTAGGCTGGAAATTGAGCAGCACATGTGTTATGGTTTGATTCAATTTATGCCCAGAGATGCTACCAAACATGTCAGGCTCATGGAGACTTGCCCAATAGCAGTGTCGGGATCTACAGTAAAGTAAAAATAGCCATGTCACCAGCATAAGCTGATACTTTAAGCTCAGAGCCATTAAATAGCACTGGCTGTATCCCTTGGTTGAGTAAAAGAGACTTCAAGTAGGGCTCAATAAAGAATGTGAATAGAAGAGGGGAAAGGGGGCACCCTTATCGGGGTGAGGAATTCCCACCATAAACTAATTTGGCCATAGAGTTCCTGTACAGGGATTGTACCCACTTGATACATGGTTTACCAATACTGAGAATCCCCATTTTTGCCCAAAGGCAATCCCAATTATCCCAGTCAAAGGCATCCTCTGCATCTAATAAAATCATGCTGTCGCTATGACCTGTTCTTTCAGCAACATCGAATACAACAATTGCCATATTTGTATGACTAATGATATCTCTGCCCAGTACAAAACCATGCTACTGCGATGAGCCCAAATCCTGAATAACCGGAGTCAGACAAGTGGCTAAAATGTTAAAGAACATCTTTGCATCTAAATTAATTAGAGAGAAATGCTAATAAGAGCCCCTGTCTTTTGGCAGCTTGTCTTGTTTCAGAAATACAGCAATGTTAGTGAGATTCCACATGGCTGGTACCTCTCTCCTTTTATCAATGTGACCAATCAAGTGCATGATTTCAGGTGAAAGTATATCATTGAATATTTTATAGAATTCAAGTGAGTTACCATCCTCCTTTCCAGATGGCAGGGCCTTCAAGGTGGCCTCCACTTCAGACACCAAAATATCACCTAGTATGGCGAACACATCTCTGCAGTTATTCAATAATCTCAGACAAACTAACCAATTCAGTCAGACTAAAAAGGTCTTGTAAAAAAGAGAGAACTACTCTGTGACAATCTGCAGACTGGTGTAAAGAGCTCCGTCATTGCCTTTAATAGCTTGAATAATGCACCTTGATCTTTTCACCCAAATATGATGAACTAGTATTCGGCCAATGTTCTCCACATACTCACACTGAAGTGCCTTTTTCTTCTAATAGCTAGCAGCAGGCTTTTTCCTAAAGCAATATTCTTAAATGGTCAAAGTTACTTGTTAGTTGATGGCATGAGTTCACACCCCTACGTATTGTGAAAACATGACACGCATATTCAGATAGCACAAGAATAAAACTAAAATTCAAACTGCCGACCATAGCCCACCTCTAACTTCTCTTTGATAATAGTATAGAAATGGCTGCTAAGTAATAGATGGGGATAGTTCTCCACAAAAATATTTGGTGATTCTTGGATTGTAATCCATATAATTAGTTTAATAATACTAATCCAGAATAGGAATTTCAGACATGTACCTTGGTAGAAATTGGGTCTATAGTTGGTGGTGATTTGCACCCTGTCTAATTAAGGGCCCTCACTCTAGTCAGGGTAAGAGGGTCACACAGCTAAGATAACCCCTGCTCACCGCCTTGGTAGCTTGGCTCAAGCAGTCAGGCTTATGTCAGAGGTAATGTGTAAAGTATTTCTGAACACACACACAGTAACATAGTGAAAACACCACAAAAGTACTCCATACCAGTTTAGAAAAATAGCCAATATTTATGTGAGTAAAACAAGACCAAAATGACATCCAACATACACAAGCAAAGATATACATTTTCAAAAAGTAAAATTTAGAAACACAGTAGCTCCAACTGGGGCTGTCCTGACATCTTGATGGAGTTGTCTTCAACAGTCTGACATCACTCGCAAGGGCGTGCGGTCTGGTCACAGAGTTGCATAGACCCTGGTTACAGTACCTTGGGCAATGATAAGGAAACAAAGAAATTGCATGGAGTCAGGGAGATGAGGCATCGCTAAATCCGGTGAAGCATCGGATCCATACTGCCACTGGGGAGGTGAGGTGTTGATTCCTTACTGTGAAGGAGGTGAGGTGAGGTATTGATCCCATGCGGTTGTAGGGGGGTAATGCACGGTTGATGCAGAGGCGGCGGTTCATTACAACAAGGCGGTGTTGATGAATCCAGCAGGTCCTGTCGCGAGGTGTCGACTTTGCAGTGTCATGATCACACCATGGGGCCACATGTGCTGTGATGTCGGGTGCCACAGATGTCGGTGACATGGTGCTCTGTACTCACGCTGAGGCGGAACTTCGGAGGTGCTGTAGTGACTTTGAGCCAGCAGCATTGGTCACATTTGTTGCACTCTGCAGCGACAGCTCTGGTACAGGCAGCGGCATGGGGTCTGAGATCGGCACCTGCTTCGAAGTCGTTCTGGAGGTCGATACACTTTTTCTTCCTAGTTACACCAGAACTTACTCCCAAGGGCCCAGGAACTGGAGTAGGCACCACTTGGCAAGTCAAGACTCTCAGTAAGAGAGCCCGGGTGCTGGTAGGTGAAGTATTTGATGTCCTTGAGACTTTTTAACTGGAGGGAAGTTCAGTCCAAGCCCTTAGAGAACCTTTGAAAGCAGCATGTAGAAAGCAAAGTCCAGTCCTTTCATCCCCAAGACAGATGCAGCAAGCAGCAGACCAGCACAGCAAAGCAACAGGCAGAGTGGTAGTCCCTCTTAAGGCATCTAGCTCTTTTTCCTGACAGAATGTCCTCAGTCCAGAAGGATTCTAACTATGTAATGTCAGAGGTCCAGTACTTATACCCATTTCTGTGTTTGAAGTAGGCAAACTTCAAAGAGAAGTCTTGGTAGTGCACAAGACCCTGCCTTTCACTGCCCTGGACCCAGACACACTCCAGGGTGTTGTAGACTGCTCTTTGTTGGGACAGGCACAGCCCTATTCAGGTGCAAGTATCAGCTCCTCCCACCACTCCCTTTGTCTTACTGTCAAGAGTTAATGCACAAACAGCCTAACTGTGATCGCGACCCAGACATGTATTCAGCAGACAGCAGAGGCACAGAATGGTTAAGCAAGAAAATGCCCACTTTCTAAAAGTGCCATTTTCAAAAGTACAATTCACAAACCATTCACTCTTAGGATGTATTTTAAAATTGTGAGTTCAGAGACCCTAAACTCCATATATCTATCTCCTCCCAAAAAATTACACCTAAACAATATTTCAAGGCAATCCCCATGTTAGCGGATGTTACCCTATGGGAGAGATAGGCCTTGGAATAGTGAAAAACAAATTTAGCAGTATTTCACTATCAGTACATATCCTACCTTTTAAATAGACTGCATCCTGCCCACGGTGCTGCCTTGGGGCTCATATAAGGGTGACATATGTAGTAAAAGGGAAGGTTGGGCCTGATAAGTGGGTGCACTTGCCAGGTCAAAATAGCAGTTTATCCTGCTCAAAAAGGCACTGCGGTGGCAGGCCTGAGACATATTTACAGGGCTATTCATGTGGGTGGCACAATTAGTGCTGCAGGCCCACTAGTAGCATTTGATTTACAGGCCATGGGTACACACTGTGTACTGTACTAGGGACTTACTAGTAAATCAAACATGCCAATCATGGACAAACCAATCACTAATACATTTTAGACAGAGAGCATATGCATCTTAGCACTGGTTAGCAGTGGTAAAGTGCCCTGTGTCCTAAAACCAACAAATAAAGTCAGAAACCAATAGGAGGAAGAAGGCAAAAGGTTTGGGGCCAGGTCCAACACACATTATCATAACATTGAAAAGTACTTCCAGGGAAGCTTCAGTGTTGTGTGTGGCTGTTTCCCCTTATTTGCCCTCTCTCTCTGGTTCAAACTGGCTTATTACTAGGAGGCTGAGTACTCATTTATTGTGCATGCAATTGGATCTAATTTCTAACAGTGGCAAATTGGCATGAAAAGCAGAACCTGCCTATGGGTGCAATCACTACACTTAATTGTTCAGTGAAAATCACAAGCTGCTTTTTGAGGATTGAATTTGGGTTACTAAAAAAATTAAGGCCCTCATTACAACCCTGGCGGTCGGTGATAAAGCGGCGGCAATACTGGCAACATGACAGTGGTAAAAAAAAAAGGAATTATGACCACGGCAGAAACCGCTCAGACAGACAGCCACTTTAACACACCGGCCACCAGGGTGGTAACGGACACTGGGCTGGAGACTTCGGTCTCCAGCCAGACGGCTGTCACAATCCCACCCTCTGGATTATGATCCCACCTATGGCCATGCTTTTCGTGGCAAGCGTACCGCCATGAAAACCTTGGCAGTAGGCACTATCAGTGCCAAGTAATTCCTTCCCTAACACTGATAGGTGTCTCCCCCACCCCTACCCCTCTCCAGAATCCTCCCCCACTCTCACCCTCCTTCTCCTGCCCCCCCACATTTACACACCCAAACGTGCACACACACACTCTCATACACACACGCATACCCACATCCACCCATGACTACACACACACATACCCACACACACCAACATACATTGTCACACACACGCATTCACAACACACAACATACAAGTACACTCACATTCAGTCATTCACGCACTCATTCAACGAGACTCACACCCACATGCACGCATACAAAAACAGACACCCCACACACACACACAACATCCACATACACACACACACCACCACACCTGCCTCTCCTGTCCGAGAACCCAACTTACCTGCTTGCAGGGGGTCCTCCGGCAGGAGACTGGACGTGGCGGTCTGCCAGCAAAACACTGCCAGGCCGTATCATTGCTCATGATAAGGTAGGTGGTGTTATGCTGGCGTAGCTCTGCTGCTGACAGCAGTGCCACCTTACTGCCGTCCGCCACCATGACCGTCAACGGTATTCCGACAGCCTTCTGGGAGAATTCAGTCTACGGTCATAATGCTGGTGGGCGGCTGGTAGCCACGGCGACAGTATGTTGGCTGATGTTGCCATGGCAGTAGGCAGTCAATACCGCCAATGTTGTAATGAGGGCCTAAATCTGGTAATTATCAATTAAAAAATACAATACAGTTTTTCTTGAAAACAACAACATTCTGAACGTACTGATGCAAAGCAACAATTCTGCATATCAAGGAGAAATTTCTATACTTTCAAAAAGTAAATCCTGATGTTTCAGACAAAATGTTTACATTTGTGAAATTTGTATTAAGTTGATCTTTGAGAGCTAATTCATGCTTGGTTAAGGGCATTATTACCAATGATTTCACTTGTTTAGTACCTGAGAACCTCAATGTTGTGTCTGTTATTTCATTGGTTTTGCAGTCATTAAATATTATTATGATTCTATTTTCTATGATATTATCATTACAGTTAGTTGACGCATGAGCACGTACAATTGGTGTAACGTCTGATATTTTCAACTCCTTTATGGGAGCTTATATGATTCACAGGGTCATTAAAGCAGTCAGGCCTTCCTGGCTCTATGAAGAAACTTGCCCATCTCTAGTCATCGTCAATCTCATTTTTAGAATACGGATCTTCATTTATAATTCACAGACGAAATATGATGTAAAATACCTCCGATGCGTTTTTGGAAGTGTTATCCTTAATGTGTAATCAACCCATGGATAGAATCAATTAATGATCACCAATAACGAAGACCTCTTGTTTACACACTATGATTAACATTGAAGACCTAACCAATGTACAACAACGTAATATTTGCATAGCATTATCTAGCAATTGTCTGATACAACGGCAGGTTATTCCACATGAACACTGGACTGCTTTACCTTGGTTGGTGAATGTATAATGCCATGTTTGCTGTAACTATTGCTCAAGAGTAGTTCCAAAGAGGGTAACTATTATACCATGTAAGCGTCCTGTATGGCTCGGCCAGGAATGCCTTCATTTTAGGTTCAGTGACTCTTTTAAACAGGGACATGAAAAAGATGGAGACATCAGTTTATGCTACATGAGAGGTAGGAGACAGATGCTAAACGTCTTATTGCTCACATGATGTCAGACAACAAGTACGTTTAACTCATCTTCTAATAATGAGTGCTTCCTTTCAGCTGGTCCATATTTATGGGGTAGGCAAATGCAATCAGTTAACACTCTGCAGAAAGCATTAGCATAAATCATATGGACTTAAAAAAAAGAAAACATACGGATTTTAAACGTGTCAACCTTCCTAAATACAATTACACTCTAAGAGTTAATAAACGTGTTATAGTCTCCCTTACTAATTGTTGGCGCTTATTATTGAGCGTTTTATATATCATCACAGCTTCTCATTATCAGAATCGAGTTCCTGTTGCTAAGTGATTACATTGTATTCCTGAAATGTAGATGCTATCTGCCTGCAAAACAGTTATGAAATCTTCCCTGTGTGGAGTGCCATACTTCCAAAGCATGGCCCATTACCAATCCCTCGTTAAGTAATACATACAAAGACAATTGTGCCTGTAAGATTAGTTGCTTACCTTAGCAATTCATAATATACGTCATATGCTGGTAGTATACGGAAGCTGGTATAATGACAACATAAAACATGACTATGCGCCACAATTATAATATGTATCTGACAGTGATTAGCTAGCTGACGACCATCGAGAGTATGTGTGACTGACAGTGACTAGAAAAGAAATAGTTGGAATGCGTCAAACATGGAATTTCTTTAATCTGGCAATTAGGGTAAATGTTGTTCAGAAAACAAGACGTCCAGAATAAAAGACGTCCTGAAGTAAGATTCCATCTGATATTTTTTTTTTTTAAAGGATAAATCAAGAATATCAAACGTTTGTGTATCACACGTGGCTATCTGATTTGGCACGTAATGTGCTGCCCACTAGATAAAATTGGAGAAGTTGCATTAAGAACATGTTTTGATTTACATTGGGAACAATTAACTAAAATAAGCAAGGCTCCCATGAAAAGGCTGGTGGAGACCCAGGTAGTAATCAGCATGGTGACGATGCAGCAGCGGCTTGCGGGGCGGCACGTGGGGGAGGGGGTGGGGGATTAATTTAAAAAATACAAAAAAACACTTACCTTGATTGCTGCCACCGCCACCACTGCTCCGCTCCTCTGCTGTAGCTCCAGGTACAGGCTCCCAGCCTGCCATGACACCAATCAGAATGCTGCTGTCATGCTGCTGGCCGCATGACAGCAGCCTTCAAATTGGCAGGAGCACCCAGCCAAGGTGCTCCAAGGCAGACTGGGAGCCATATGCCTTCTCTCTTCAGAGAGCACAGTGCACACATGCGCACTGAGGGGGAGCACTCACCTCCGTCCCTGTCATAGCCCATGGACCCGCCCCTTTTACTACAAAACAATAATAAACATAGCTTATTATCATTTTATAGAGTTGAGAGAACCACGGCACATCCAATTATGACAAATAATGTCCTTTATTCTTCCTTTTGGTTATCCATTGAAAACAACAGCTACAGTGTTCAATGTAGAAACAGCCGACACATGTTTAGTCGTAACAACAACTTTTTTGAGGCTTGTTGATGTAGTGTATTGAACTCAAAATGTGCCAATTATGTCCATATTGCGGCATTTAGAGTGAAAATTCCTTTCCTATATGAGGTTACTCCGTGTTGAGTTCTGAGGTGCACTATAAGACTAAATCAATAGTCGTACCTGGACCATAATAAGTCCAACCGTAAGGTAGTCCGTGTAAGCGTATAGATCACATCATGTATGTAGTTATTATCATTTTATATTAAAATGCTTGCAGCTGCTGGAGGGGGCAATGCTCCTACACCATGGCGCAGGAGCCATGCCTGCCACCCTGGCTGATTGTGACCTGCACACGCCATCAACCTGTTGGGATCACCAATCCTGGTGGAGGCAGCTGTACCCTGACAGTCTGACCGTCTGGGTCATAATGTGGCAGTCAGACTGCTACAGCAGCGGAGGTCCTGACTGCCACCACAAGTTTGTGACCGCCAGACTTCTAATCAGGCCCTTACGGTCTGAGAACAGAGGTATGTCACCTCACAAGTCTTCTGCAGCTCAATAATAATATGTGTGAGAACTAACACATTTGAGACGCAAATTGTATCACTTTAGCTTTCAATAGTATTGCCAAATGTACCAACTTGCATGCTACACTTGTTCATAATCTGTATACTGTCTGTTACATTTTATATCCTAATCATTGGAGGACACAGAGGTTTTTGCAGTCCGGTATATGTTCTCCTGTCTTGTTGAAAAAATCAATACAGTATACCATCCTGATATTGTGCCAAGGTAATACATTAAATACCAGGAACCCAATCAGTCACCAGGAGGGTATGCTCATAGGAGCACAAGCCGCCACCCACCTAAAGGTGGCATGCTTCATCAATGGGCCATGATCCTTGTTAGGCTGGTGTTGCAATGCCCAACAGTCTCCTCAAGGGGGCACTTTGCTGGAGATCTTTTTATTCACCAGAATAGGTCAGGGTGTATCGGTGGGCACCACCATCTAAATTGGAATATTGAATGTTAGGGTGGATTAAAATTGACTATAGATACTTCACTATTTTTTTTTAATTGGGAATAGAAGATATATGTCAATGTTAAAAAGCATAAAGTTAGAAACCTCAGGAAATAATATTCCTAGTCTCTTTCATTAAGTAGCCATCCTTTGCTACAAGATACAGGTGGAGTTAAATTAAACAGGATTCATGGTAGACATGTTTCATGCATCTTCTGTCCCTAAGGATCAATGGCATTTCATCAGGACCTATAGAACTGTACCTAATCATCTCTAGGGATGCAGAGTCTATTCTAATAGTGTGCAGACAGTAATCTCCATCTCTGTGAAGAACACCAAAAAATTGAGTGAAAATTACAGGTCTCACTATTATTCAATTTAGTGACTCAATTTATTGTCCTCAGCTTAACAAATGGCCAGTTGGTATTTGTGGGTTACTACTATGGAGGTCACGCTATATGTCGACACCAGAGTCAAGTGGTTAATTTACTCGGGGCTGATTCACAAAGGTGACCATACACATTTGTGTAAATTTACTCTTTTTTGATATTGGAGACTCCGCAGTTGGTGTGGAGTACTCTACATATAAAAAGATAGGCCTCTGCTATGAAATGTTCACTGTTGTCAGGCACATTGTATAATGTGGTTCCAGCAGAGAACGTGTCTTCTGGTTCAGGGGCGTTCAGTGAAGGTCTGGATTTGTGGCATTTTTAGAAAAACACATTTAAGATAGATTGGTATAAAAAGGAGCTACTTTGATTAATTTACACAATCCAAAGTTATAATGGAAATTGTGCACTCTTGAATCTAAGTAGTACACTGGTGCTTTGGCTGATATGTCCCACTACACCATTCAATGCTAGTCATTTTGTGGTTTTTAAGTACAATACAATGATTTATTTTACACCAGCTATGCTTTGTCGTCATCCACAAGGCGAGGTTTCAGGTATAACAATTTTTAAAGGGCAGATATCAAATCTAAAAATTAATTGCACAACATATCGTTTCAATTTTAATCACTCTTTTCTGGTTGAAGTTCTTCTCTTCCTCCTCCCTCACCTTTCGGTTTTTTTCAACTCTGCAATCTTTTGTTTAACAGGTATACCTTAGGAGTCCTACTTCTCAAATGACGAATCTACTAAAAGCTCAATTAACTTCCGTCATCTATCATTATCTTTCCCTTCCATTCCTATCCCTTTACTGTTAGTATGCACACAGAATTCTCTTCCACAACCTCCTGGGAACTAACTTTCCTCGAAGCGTCATTACTCAGTGTCGCCTGAAGCTGTCAGTAAAGGTGGAATAAACCCTCCAGGAGTTCAGTGAAAAGATGTATTGAGTACAGTGTACGAAAATTCATTTATCACATAGGAGGTGCGTATGCACGCACTGTTTAAGACGCTAACTTAAAAAGATAAGCACATTGCAACTGTCCCCTGCTCAATGGCGTCCTAATTCCAGTAAGACAATGTGGCGCATTACAAAACCATCAAAGGAAAAATATGAAATATGTTGTTTTTATTAGACTCTCCAGCTTCATGCTGTTAATTCAGTGGAAATGCCCGCTACTGAGGACATTATTGGCTGCTAGTCGACAGCCCCACATTAAATGGTTGGAGATGAGCACTGCACACAAGGCCTCACAACCAGATTCACAGACCCAGGGTACCTTTTTCCTCTTTGCGCCAACTATTTTCCTAGCTTTACCTGAGAAGGCTTCCAGAGCAGGCGAACAACAGTTAACGTCCACACTTGTGACTTTTGAATGGCCTGACCAATATAGCACGGCACAGCGTATTAGCGTCCTATTCTGAAGGAAAGTGAAACTAGGTACCCGTCTGAAGCACTTGTTTCCATTAAAAATATCCGTTGTAAATAGCTGACAGAAAATAGCCGAAGAATGCTGGAAAACGCTGTTTTGAATTTGTGTTATTAATTGCTGGACTTTGCAAAAGGAACACCCTTATGGGTTTTTTTTTCATACAATTTATTTTTTATGGCTTCGTTTATATGAATCCGTGGCCTAATACAATTAAAAAACATTAAAACAGAATTTCGAACACAACTCTATTTTACTTTCTAAATTCCTAGGCAACAAACATGTTTTCTGAATGTCATTTAGGCAGTACAACTACCTGATCCATGTTAGACACGACATAAAATTATCCACTTCATTAGCATATTACTCTTTTTTTTTAACTTAGTTCTGCTCGATTTTAGTGTAAAACGTTATTCCTTTACATGACCCAAGCAAGCCCTACCTCTGCTTTTCTCCCTTAATATACACTGAGATTCCGAAACCAGCCGCTTTATTTTCGCACTTTCCCCAAATGTATAAATTCCTCCTTCCTGACATATTTTAAATACATGTCTTCCTCACAGGCGCTTAGAGTCAGACAAGAAATGCTAAACTCCTCAGTCTTCAGCAAATGCAGATCGACCATATTACACATCCCCCTACACACCTTACCCTGTGCCTGTGCTTAATTTGTAAATAAAAACGTGCTGGTGCCTAAAGCCCTCCTCTTAAACACGCGGCTGCTGCAATTAAATGTGCTAACACAGAATACTGAGGCAGGTAATCCTGAAGCCAACTCGGGCCTCTTCAATCCATTTTCAGCCACTCCATGCCCCCTCAGCTCACTCCTGCAGCATTCTGCTTTCTCTCCTTGTGACACTTTTTCGTTTTTCTCTTCCTCTTCTTTCCCATATGTGTCTCTTGCTAGAAGTTAATGCTTGAAGCAAAAAACAGAAGATACAGGCCCTCAAAAATAAGTGCTGGTGCCCCGCACCAGAAACAACCAGCACACATTAAGCACTGCTATGTACTAATAAACTCACCCAACCCACCAATATTCATAGATCCACTATCCAGTATTTATGTAAAACAAAAGCACGTACCTTTCATGCCATCACACAGTGGGCCCTCACGCAGAATGCACCACTCTCCCAGTCAGACCTCTGCTGTATGCACCAACAATCATAACCTGCTTTCACAGTATGCACCGACAATACCATACGCAGATAAATGGCCTAGACTATAACAGGGACACACATATCTTCTGCATATACAATATCTCAGGGCACACAGCAGGGCTGCCCTCTGTCTCAACTATTATTAGTCCTGGCAATGGAACTACTTGTACAGCAAATACAACAGGAAGAGGCAGGATGGAGTGTCCTGGATGGGCGCCAGGCACACATGGTCTCCGTATTTGCAGACAAAATGCATATGTATATATATATATATATATATATATATATACACACACACACAAGATATGACAATGGACTTAACGCCCAAAGCTAGAATCCTACACCCGTTTGGAAAACTTGTCCATCTTACCACTGGGTACCCTGCAATTCACGGTGGGTCACCAAACATTTAGATACTTGGGCATTCAAATGTACCACTCCCACACAGACCACAGACCTACTAGGTGGAAACCTATTAAAGGCAATTTCAGCTGTGCATGCCCATGTACAATTTTGTATTACCTTCCCCCTGTCGGTGGTAGGACATCTGGCCTTGGCTAAGATGATGATGCTCCCAAAACTATTATATTATTTTGTTAACCTACCTATTGTTATTTCTTCCACAGTTCTTCTATCACTTAACTTTCTCCGAACTGACCTAATATGGGCCTCTGGTCGCCGTCACACCAACCTTCAAAAATCATAATTGCCGACCACTGAAGGAGAAATGGGTGCACTGGATTTTAGATCTTTTTGTTTGGTAGCACAACTACAATGGCTTTCTTACTGGTTAGTGGGCATTAATCTGCAGGAAATAGGTTTTATACTGAATCAATTATGAAACAGTTATTTACACTCACTGTTGCTGTCAGGGAGAATCTCTCGCCCCCAAGAGTTACCATTTTTACTACATAATGCCCTTGGGTACTAGCGTTTAGCACTTTGTCTTACATGAACGATGATCCTGTATGCCCCTAATATTCCAATGTTGGCCTTCCCAACCCTAGGAGTGTACTGTTGACAGCTAGGCTCCAACACTAGGAAGAACAAGGTGTATCCATGGTGGAGAATTTGTTTAAAGAGGGCTTGCTGATTCTGCATCAATGGTAAATACAAGTACGTGCTCTCTCAGGGACCCTGTTCCTCACACATGCCACTATTTTGCAATGTATTAGAACCCACTGGACTCTGACAGGGGTAAAGTCACAAACACACACTTTGGCACAAGCAGTTTACAAGATGGTCACAGGTAGACACTTGTTCCATTGGCTCTATAAAGGCATATGCCTTCACCTCTATCAGTATGATAAAAGTGGGAAACAGAGATAGCTCGCCCACTACATGACAAAGAATGGTGATTCCTCCGGGAATATACCTCCTGTATACCCTCTAACACACAATTTAAGTTTATCCAGTTTACGATTTTTCATAGGGCATACCTAACCCCTGCAAGAGTCCACGTGCTCTTCCCCTCGACGGCTTCCAATTGCCCCCGATGCCGTACCGAAGATGCAGATCTGATACACATGATTTGGGAGTGTTGACACCTAATGCTTTCTTGGCTGACTTTGGCAACTCCAATAGGTTGCCGATGGAGCATCAATATTGGGACTCAATGGAACAATGCATACTGGGGCTGCATCCGTGACTAAAGAGTGCCCACACTGACGTGCATTTCATAGATCTGGCACTACTACTGGCCAAGCAGCAAATAACAAGTCACTGGAAATCGCCAAACCTCAACCCCTACTTGGTGTTACAGTGGAGGGAGGAGGTGTGTCGATGCGGGGGGAGTCTTACTTAAACAACCAATTTCTATGACATGGGACATGCTACTGGAACAGTTTTGATTGCAAACGCTTTAGGTGACTGATAAGTGTACGTCTGCCGGAATACCAGGAGGTGCACCCAACACACATTTCTTATCCCTTGTCTACTGATGCTCTATAAGTGATTTTGAATATTGTGCATACCCTGACATATACATGTATACATTCATTTCTATTGAATAGCATACACGTGCAGAGCCTGACTCTCTTCTTGATTGAGTTGGGAGGGGGATGGAGGGAGTTACAGGTTACAGACTAGCGCAAGGGATTTAAATGAAACAGAGAATTTACATATGCGGGCATGATCCTGGTCAGTGTTGTTAGTGTTGATGAGGGGTGAAACCCCGAAACTGGTCCCAGGATGCTTGTTTCCAGTCCAGGGAAGACCTGGCCTAGCAGTTCGGGCTGGACTGTTCCCATGGGGAACAGGGTCAAGACTGATTTGCATATGGCTGGGTCCAAGCTGGAATGGCATGGGCAGCAAAAAAACAATGGATTTAGGCCCAGATCACTGTACTGGGGGTGAATGTTTGACAATGTTCAGCATTCCGTCCATCACTTGTTGTTTGTGCTTTGTCGCCCTAAGTGGGAAGGGTATGCCCATACGTGGGTCCTGTGCTTCCCATGCCATTGGATTCCAGCTAGCCTGGTTGATGAGGGGTGAAACCCTGAAACTGGTCCCAGGATGCTTGTTTCCAGGGAAGACCTGGCCTAGCAGTTCGGGCTGGACTGTTCCCATGGGGAACAGGGTCAAGACTGATTTGCATATGGCTGGGTCCAAGCTGGAATGGCATGGGCAGCAGAAAAACGATGGATTTAGGCCCAGATCACTGTACTGCAGGTGAATGTTTGACAATGTTCAGCATTCCGTCCATCACTTGTTGTTTTTGCTTTGTCGCCCTAAGTGGGAAGGGTATGCCCAGACGTGGGTCCCGTGCTTCCCCATGCCACTGGATTCCAGCCAGCCTGGCTGATGATGGGTGAAATCCCGAAACCGGTCCCAGGATGCTTGTTTCCAGTCCAAGGAAGACCTGGCCTAGCAGTTCGGGCTGGACTGTTCCCATGGGGAACAGTGTCAAGACTGATTTGCATATGGCTGGGTCCAAGCTGGAATGGCATGGGCAGGAGAAAAATGATGGATTTAGGCCCAGCTCACTGTACTGGGGTTGAATGTTTGACAATGTTCAGCATTCCGTCCATCACTTGTTGTTTTTGCTTTGTCGCCCTAAGTGGGAAGGGTATGCCCAGACGTGGGTCCCGTGCTTCCCATGCCACTGGATTCCAGCCAGCCTGGCTGATGAGGGGTACAACCCCAAAACCGGTCCCAGGATGCTTGTTGCCAGTCCAGGGAAGACCTGGCGTAGCAGTTCGGGCTGGACTGTTCCCATGGGGAACAGGGTCAAGACTGATTTGCATATGGCTGGGTCCAAGCTGGAATGGCATGGGCAGCAAAAAAACGATGGATTTAGGCCCAGATCACTGTACTGGGGGTGAATGTTTGACAATGTTCAGCATTTCGTCCATCACTTGTTGTTGTTACTTAATAGACCTTGCCAGCATCAACATGGCCATGGATGCCAATAGATGCAATTACAGATTTTCACTCGATTTTAACAGTGCAACTGTATGTAACTGCTAACCGTCTTTTTTTTGCTGTTAATGTGGAATCAATAAAATACGGTTAAAAAAAGAAAAGTTCCTTAACATGTGTTATTGTTAGGCTCATAATCCACAACTCACACAACATCTAAGCAAACCTATCTCGCACATCAAACGTGATACTTAAGACCTCACAAAATTAATACCAATATCAAGCAGCCCTTTAAAGCTAAACATAATTAAGTAAAAGCACATCCTCAAACCTATGGACTACTAAATTGACAGTCATTCCTTTCAAAGAGGTGAAGGTAATGCTATATGAAATTTATATGTTAGGTTACTTATACCATTTGTAATTGCATCCATCACATTAGCAGTGATGTCATGAGCATTGCATTTGGTGTGCAATAAATAGTTCTCATGGCTGTTGTGCGACAACCAACCTCAACAGGTGCAGAACATGGTTCATTTGCAGCCAGGTGGTCACAATATTTAGGAGAACATGTTTGTCTAGATTCTTTAAGAGGTACCTTGTTATAGATAAACGATGCTCTAAAGAAAATACATTTCAAACAACAGCTACTTCACTCAGTTTGGTGACTATATCAGAAACCCTTGAAGTGTTATGCTTTTTTTCCTGATCTAGTTTGTCATGTTCTCTTTAGTGACAATTATAATGAAAAAATAAAAAAGAGGATAATGCCCATATGTGACATCCTTCCCATAAGTTCATGGATTCATATATACAATTGAATCAACAGATCTTTCATATTCTTACGAGCTTTCCCGCTCTCTTAATTCAAATCATGCTGGCAGTAACAACCAAGATTATATCAACATGTCAGGAACCATAGGACAAACCTGTCACCCATCAGCAGGTTGGTACACTAAAGTCAGAACACATGAAGACTGATCAGGGTCGGACGGGCCTAAGGTCAATCAAGCAGTGCATGAAGAAATGTTCTGGGAGAAAGTGTGTAGGCCACTTTTTTTTAACTCTTATTGGTATTGTTTTATGGTCTGGTGGGCTGGTTTTTACTGTTGATTTCCCTGATGTTAAAATTAATTTTGTCTGCATCAAGCTGAAGTCCAAGCAGGCTTTCATAGATTACAAAACATTTATACAGTGTGCCTTTACAAGTTCAAAATTTACTCGATTTGCAAACATGTATCACTTTTTTTTTTATCTACTTACACACTAAAGGGGGGCTTTTTACTTTTCTGTCTGGGCATATTTTGAGTCCCGGTCGGACATGACGATTGATGGAAAATCGTGTGCATTACAGTCTAGTGTACTGGGGCAACAGAGAAACTACATTCTGTCTTGTTTCCACAGTGTAAACAGTTACAACATATCTGTATCTCTGTAGAAACCACATGCTGAAACAGCCATTACTCAACACCTAAGCTCAATTAAAGTTAGCACCATCAAAGGGTCTTTCACCACAGAATTAGAATATATGCTTGGTATTAATTAGGAACGTTTGTTCCCATTCCACAGTCCATATGTTACACTAAACCAGAAAACACTTTGCATGCCAGAGGCATACAGAGTCCTATTCTATGAAAATTTTAGAAATGTACTTTGCCATGCATACACTTATTGTTTGGTATACATTTCCGATGTTTATTGAATTTACAGAAGATTGAAAAGCTACCTCTGGATAGCTACGATATTCACATATTTCCAGCAGTAAATCTGCATTATATTAGTAATTTTTACGTTTTTCACTCTTACATAAGCCTCAAGATTCTGCACATGGCAATTTTCACTTAAAACATTTCTTATTTTTTTCCAGTGGAAACAAATGTTCCCCAAGGAAAATTCCCTTTCTCAAAATTATAGATTTCTTTTAGAGAGACATTCATTTCCCATTCACAAATTAACAAGAGTCGTCCTTCACCTATTTCTATAGTGAGAATGTGCCTGCCTAAATATTATAACCATAGATAAAAATGTAAAAATATATATTTTGAAAATGATAACATGTGCAAAATCACTTTAGCGTGGCAGTTTCACCATTGGCAATGTAGACTTGCTACATTTCTGTATGTGTAAATGCTTAAGCATGTTAGATCTCCTGAGACATTGTGACAGTCCCAGCAGAGACAATCAGCACAACAGTCCTATCCTTGACTCAAGCTATTTCTGTTGGCTGCAAAGTAACTGACTCTGGGCCTGATTACAACTTTGGAGGAGGTGTTAATCCGTCCCAAAAGTGACGGTAAAGTGACGGATATACCACCAGCCATATTATGAGTCCATTATATCCTATGGAACTCGTAATACGGCTGGTGGTATATCCGTCACTTTACCGTCACTTTTGGGACAGATTAACACCTCCTCCAAAGTTGTAATCAGGCCCTCTGTCTCAGCTCCACTGACCTGGGATGCAACAAGCTCTGAACCAAGTCTATCAGACTACCAAGCAATTTGGTCTGCCCCAATCCTTGACCTGTCAGGAGACTTGCTCTGTCTTTCCTTTACTGGCATGCCATCAGGCTGGCTTCCTTCCTTGACACACAGTTGCCTATTGCTTGGCTCCACTGTCGTGCCATGCTACATTACTCAGCCGCGTTTCAGACCAAGACACAAGCACACACATTTTTTTTTCAATGATAAAACTGTGCAACGATGCATCTCTACGCACAACAACAGACCACAATACATCTTAAGAGCAAGAGCAACTGGCATGCATATCCCCTTTAAGCATGTGCATGTTTTTTGTTCTGGTATGAGTTACACATAAAGTAACAAAGTAACATTTAACTCTCTTGCGGCACATCACATGGATAATAAATCTGCAAATGTTCCATTTCAGTGGTTTAGAGTAGGCGTGGGCAGAGTTCATGGAGTTCCACTCCACGAAATTCTGCAGAGTTGATAAAAAACTCTGTGGAATTCTGTGGAGGTGGAGTTCCGTGTGCTAAGGATGTGGCACCCTCTCCCAAATGGACCCGATCCTGGAAGCGCTAAGTAGGGTCGGGCCAAGTTAGCCAGGCCTGACCCTGCTTAGTGCTTCAGAGATCAGGCGCATTCAAGAGAGGGCCATAGGCAGTGAAAGCTGCCATTTCAGGCCTCATGTGCACTGGCCTGTCCCGTGTGTACAAGGGACAGGTTGGTGCACATGAGGCCTGAACCAGCAGCTTTGAGTGCCTACGGTCCTCGCCTGAATTCAGGCCAGGGTTGTAAGCAGTGAAAGCAGCCATTTCAGCCCTCTTGTGCATCGGCCTGCCCTGTGTGTACTACGCACGGGGCAGGCCGATGCACAAGAGGGCTGGGCAGGCTGGTGCACAAGACGCCTGAAACAGCAGCTTTCGGTGCCTACAGTCCGGCCGTGGGCAGCGAAAGCTTCCATTTCATGCCTCTTGTGCACCAGTGTGCACATTTAAAAAAAATAAAATTATTTGGGTTCTCAAAGGGGGGTCCTCACTGCCACCGCCATGGCCTGGCTCTCTGCCTCCCTCTGCCCCCTGCACCCAGAATCAATACCAGAGCTGCCGGCGAGCAGCAAAATCGACGTCCCATCGACAGTCTGCACTTGTGCTCTGTGGCCCATAACTGGGCTGCAGTGCACATGCAGTGAGTTCTGCTCCACTGGCAGGGCTAGCAGAGTTTTGGGATTAACTCCACGCTCCAAGTGGAGCGCGAAGTGCCAAAAACTCTGTAAGCTCTACCAGCAGAGTGGAGCTTACCGCCCATCCCTAGTTTAGAGTTTGAAAAAACTGAAGTTACATTGGATAAAATAAAAAGACTGCATAATTCTTACATTTTGTATTGCATCCCATTATATACATTAAAATATGTTGGGTAAAATTTCCCCTTTAAAAGGCAACCTTTCATTGACTTGAAAAGTCCCCTCTCTGCTCACAGAAATGCACATTATTTAGTCAGATTTGTTTCATCAGTGATAGAGAATTGAGGCTTCGTAAAACAGATTCAAATAATTTTCCATCAAAGTGTGAGCTATAATTTAAACTAGCTCTGGTGTTAAATGGCGATTTTAGGTCTATCACTAATGTCTAAGTGGCTCCAACAGTTTGTGGGTGATTTTGGCTGTTTGGGCAGGTAAAGAAGAGCAGTGGAAAAAATGCACACCAGTGGGAGAGCTAATGTTCCATTACTTACTGGTAATCTAATTTACCTGAATAGGGGTTCTCCTCATACCAGTCCTAACCAATGAGGCTTGTCATCCACCTGACAGGAGCAACACTGTATTCCTTTTTCTATTTTTACATTGTTTTTATAAACAACTCCTTTTCCCTGCATTGCCCTGTATGTAGCCAAGCCGAACCAGACAAGGAAGAAGGTGCAACAGGGAGCGAGGAAGGGAGGGAAGAGGACTGGGATGAGCAAGGCCCCTATTCAGGGTAATGAAAATTACGGGTAAGTAACGGAACATTACCCCTCATGGGGTCTTCCTCGTCCCAGTCGTAATCAATGAGAAAGTAACCAAGTAGAAAGAAAACACAGTTGCACCAAAAGAAATAAACAAACATGTTTATTGAGTGAAACATAATTACTTAGTAGCATCAGACAAAACACCAGAGCCAAAATGCCCATCAAGATCTTCATGCACAGAAAGCCGGTAATGAGTGAGGAATGTATGAGGAGACGACCATATGGCCGCCGGGGCAAATCTACAAAAGTGAAACCCCCCAGCCTCTGTCCAGGAAGTGGACACTGCCTGAGTGGACCTTCACTGGATATCTTCAGGAAGAGACTCCTCTACAGCACCATAAGTTCAGGCAATAGCCTGTCTGACCCATCTACTCAGAGTTTCAGTGGAAACCTTGGTACCCTTGAAGAAGTAAGTATACGCAAACAACTTTTGTCCCAAAAAGGCAGCTTACAAATCAGGGAATGCAGGCCTGCTTCAAGCTTCCAAGACTTCAATCACAAGGAGCGCCTGCCGCAATGGAAGTGCCAGCAGCAGAAGTGGAGGTCCAAAGACTGTCAAAAATAGCATCAAATAAGAACTGAGACAAATGTTCCATACCTGCCAACAAGTCAGAAGGTTCCCCATGAGCCTGGAGACAATCAAACAAATAATGAAAGTCTTTCAGAAGAGCCTGTGTGGCATACGCAGCACAAGCATTGGAACAGATTCCATAATTAGAGGTAGCTTTAGCCCACTTCACGGCAGATTCCACCTTTTTATCTGTAGCATCAGAAATGACAGAATCCTCGGAAGCCAAAGTGGAAGAAGAGGACACAGATGCCAAAACTGTATTCACCTTATGGATCTGAGGTAACTTATCCTCAAAACCTTCCAACAGATCGGGTGTGGCTCCTCCGCTATGGCCGAGGAGCGTCGCCCCCAGCCAGCAGCAGCAGCTGCAAAACATTTACTGCAAAACAGTAATAAACTAGGTTTATTATCATTTTGTAGTAAAAGGGGTGGGCATTAGGGATGATGAGAACTAAGAGGGAACGCACAGCACTCCCCCTCAGTGAGCATGTAGGTTTGGTAGGCCTTCTCAGGCCGGCCAAACATACATGCACAGTATGCTTTCACCAGCCATGCAACACAGTTGTCGGGCTGGAGATACAACTCCACCACCAACAGAACACCACCATGCACCCTCGCTGCACGGACCTACAAAGAAATATACAGTATGTGAATAATGCACAGAACATGGCACGCAAAAATAGGAACACAGAACACCAAGGAAAGTACCACAAACGTACTCACCCTCTTTAGACAGGGAACAAAACAGGACGATGAAGGGGGGAGGAGTTGTTTATATTAAAAAAAAAAAAGTAGAAAAAGGACTACAGTGTTACTCCTGTTGGGTGGAGGACAAGCCTCATTGGTTAGGACTGGGATGAGGAGGACCCCATGAGGGGGTAATGACATAATTTAAACATCAACAACTGAGAAATTAGTTTATCTAACAGTCTTGCCTAACCAATTCCTGCGGTAAGGTCTATACTTCGAGTCACCGAAATCAGTAGTTGTACAGTTGCTCTCTTGTCAGTCTACCCAGCGCCATTTTGAGTTTGACAGAAATACAAGTTTTCCGACCTAACAGTTACCTCCAACCTCTATCTCAGCTATCAGGAGATCCATTGCATGGACGATACCCTGTAAGAAAAGGCAATGGAGGGGCCACCATATTTAGGATGATCCCCTCCATTGCCACCCTACCATCAAATACTCTTTCCACTTAATCCAAGGCAACCATAGGTTTCCAGGACAGAAAGAGTCCAGAAATGGCATGCTGTTTTACTTTGTATTGTTTTGTTGTTGTGCTAGTATGATGGTGTGCGGTTTGTTGTTGAGTTTTAATGGTGTTATTGTTGTATTAGTGTGTTGCTGTGTTTGATTGGTAATTTTAAAATGATTGTGAATATTGTACTATTCTGCTGTGATTTTCTGTGGGGTTGTGTATTTCTTGGTGTATTGTGTTTTGGGGTGCACTGTTGCTGTTCTATTGTGGCGCTGAGTTATTGCAATGTGTTGTCATTGTTGTATCTCAAATGCAGTCTTTGTATCACTATCACCTATGCACTTTCATGGAAGAATATTAAAAGGTGTTTGTACCAACCACTGCTCTAATAACTATTAAGTACATGCCACTGTGTCGGGCAACCGTCTCGAGACGCTCTGTGTTTATAGTCAATAGAAGGAATAATTTCATATTCTTGATGTAGCTAATAAAAATGACTTATTTTTAGGGAAATATATTTTTCTCAATAGAAGCCAAGCACGTTCGTTAGTAATACACCATATCATACATTATTATGACAGTTTAGTAGATAGCCTATTTAAAGCAAACCAATGCGTTCACCCACACATACAGTATTATCTCGCATTCACCACTCTGGCAGAATTGCGTTCTCTATATGCAAAAGGAGTACGTATAACTGAGGGTAATTTCCTCTCTAATATTGCGGTCTTCGTGTGTGTGATGACCAACATAAATTCCTGACATTTGTCACGACCTTGTGAATAGCTTAAGTGTATGTTTAACAGCCCCTTCTGCTACTGTCTTATTTGCATGACAGGCTAATGGGTAAGCAATAGATCGTTTTATATTTCTTATTTACCGACAGGTACTCCTGACAGCATGATTTAATGGTGCCCCAGACTGTCCTCCTGAGGCGGGGAAGGAGCTGCAGCCGACGCTGTGGAGAGCAACCTCAAACAAAGAGAACTACCAGAACGTATTTTTGAAGGGGGCTGCAGAAAAATCGTTCAGATAGGACACTTCTACCTCTCACTTAAATAAGGGTTGGCTTCATGCGGAGAAGATACATAAAGCATGTACAAAGTATGTATGAATCCAACAGGCCTTTCATCGAGGGAAGGAACAAGACGATATTATTGGAAGATTTTTTTGGGGGGTTGAATACAAGTAGAGACTTTTAAAGCACCATTCGTGGTTATAAACATGAATGAAGAGAAGCAACATAAACTTCATATGTGTGGAAGATCAAACGTATACCATGGAACAGGGTATTGACCTTAATATGCTTTCACCTGCCTGTAGGAGATAGAAAGAGGACAATGATAGTGACTACACCGTCATCTATCGAATCAAAACGCAGTTAAATACCACTGAGTTCTACTGGGTAGAAATGAGATTGTTGCCAATGTGTGGACACTAGTTTTCAAAATATAAGTTAAAAGTGGGAGAAGAAACAGTGCCTCTCTTTCATAATGCACAAGTCATTTAATGGCTCCTCATGACTTTAGGATTCTAACAATATTTAAAGTCTAACAATCAGGTAGGTTGATGGAAGTCTCATGTTATTAAACAGACGTTTTAATGTCAAATCACAGGCCAAACTGTGTTTTAAATGAAGCCCAACTTTTCAAGAAATGAAAAAACGCTGAGCCTTACTGTTCAGAATGCGACTCAAACCAGGTCCACTTTTTATTCTCAATCTCAGGAAGACCACACTATAGCTAAAGGTGTGTTTTTTAGATAGAGGACTAAATCAAAAGACGCAGTCCAGGAACTTGGACCCCAACCTCACAAAAATACCATGGGGTTGAAAATGGGAACTGGGTACAGGTCACTAGAAGTGTTCAATTTATCCAACTATGCTTCAACAGATGTATACCTGAACGTAAAGTGTGGCAGCCTAAGCCATGTACTGACCTCATGTTATGGTCCCTTCCAAAGCAGGTTAAATTGATTCAACTTTTATTTGTGGCAAAGAGGGTAGCCTATGCTAATACCAGTGGTTTTAGGAAATGACCGGCATATGGTGCCACCTCTTACAATTATAGTTCAATCCTAAACCAGTGTTAAAGCTTGTGAGGGATATCGTAATGTCTGCTTCTAACAATAAAGATATAATTTGCGGATATTTTCTTGTGAACAGCAGCAGTGTGTATGCCCACATATGTAAAGAATGCCACAAAAATATTATTTATAACAAGCAGCAAGGTGACAAAGGTAATGCTTAAATTAACCTAAGCCACTGGCAATGACTCGGGCTGCATTCTAGTCCATCATTTATCACCCACCCTAGACGGAGCCCCGCCTTATGCAAATTAGTACCAAACCTGCTGTTTAATGGAAAAGTACATGTAAGCAAGGTCCTCTCTGAAACCGAACACAAGCAACCTCAAAACTGTTCTGGCCTATTTGGGTCTCTTTAGTAGTGTCCAGACTTAAGTTCCATGACACAGTTAGCACAGGTCCCATGTTGGGGCATACCTGTCACACTTATGGCATCAACTACAATTAGAAGCAAAGTGATGGATAAAATGCTTGAATTCATCTCAGCTGCTGGCAATCACTTATAATACTATGTTTGTCTACCGTTTTTTGGCCCACCATGCACATGTAAATAGAGGCCTTCCTTATGTAAAGCAATAGTGAACCTTCTCCCCATGGAGATAGTGCATTCTGAACTGTCAGTTGAGCCCCCTGTTGAAGGGATAATATTATCTAGCATCAAATAACTCACTTATGATTGCAGCATGGAGCTCTTGGTTAGTGTACACATTGAATCATTACATAGGGGTATACCACAAACAATCCAGCCTAAGAGCATGAAGACCATTAAGAGGGAGTCAGAGAACCATATGTTATACCCATTCCATTTATCATGGAATGTGTTGGACATGAAATAGATACCTTTTTGCTCTCTGAGCATTTCTGCTACCATTAGCAATCTGAAATATTGACACCCTTCCACATACAAAACAAACATATTTGGATATGAAAACGATGTTTCAATAAAATCAACATTATTTGTGGGATGCCTTACCCACCAAGGCCCACATTTATGGTTTACCACGACTGCAAGAAATATGAATTATCCTTCATAGCTCTTACAGTGTTTGCAAAAGATGGTTAATTAGGCTTGCGGGTGCACACTTTAATGCACTCTCCTTGCAAACAGAATGTTCCACTCAAAGATCCAGTGGGACAATCCACCTACTAGGCTGTTACTTCAAATTAGAAATGACAGTTCTGATTTTCTGATTTGTGATACCACAAGCGATTATATAAAAATGGAAGTAACTAGCTTGGGGTGCACTCTTTTAGCATACAACAGAGCACACAAGCAGGGTCTAAACAAAAACTGTGAAGCCTTTTTAAAACCAATATTTACCGTGAAGCCTGGCTCACCTTTTAGCTACTTCACACCCTTTGTCTCCTTGAATTAACATAATTATTCTAAAAAACACGAACTTGAATATTAGAACACAAGAGTTAAATTATCCTTCTTCATTGTAATAGTGACCTAAAATTAAAGATAGACTATCCCGCACCAGCGTAAGTGACAATAACAACGTGACTGCAAAAAGTACCATAGAGCCTTCCTTACTTTACTAAGGCCCATATTTATACTTTTTGACGCAAAACTGCGCCAACGCAGTTTTGTGTCAAAAAAATTAGCGCCGGCTAACGCCATTCTGAAGCGCCATGCGGGCGCCGTATTTATTCAATTACGTTAGCCGGCGTTAGCCGCCGGCGCTGTCTGGTGTGCGTTAAAAAAAACGACGTACACCAGGCAGCGCCGGCGTAGGGGGAAAATGGCGTATGGGCGTCCAGAAATGGTGCAAGTCAGGCTGAGGCAAAAAAATCGCCTCAACCCGATTTGCGCCATTTTTTTACGACGCCCATCCCCCATTGAAATTACTCCTGTCTTAGCAAAGACAGGAGTCATGCCCCCTTGCCCAATGGCCATGCCCAGGGGACTTCTGTCCCCTGGGCATGGTCATTGGGCATAGTGGCATGTAGGGGGGCACAAATCAGGCCCCCCTATGCCACAAAAAAAAATAAAAAAAAATACCTACCTGGACTTACCTTAATGTCCCTGGGGTGGGTCCCTCCAGCCTTGGGTGTCCTCCTGGGGTGGGCAAGGGTGGCAGGGGTGTCCCTGGGGGCAGGGGAGGGCCCCTCTGGGCTCATTCTGAGCCCACAGGTCCCTTAACACCTGCCCTGACCCAGGCGCTAAAATCCGGCGCTAATGCAGGTTTTTAAGACCCGCCCACTCCCGGGCGTCATTTTTGCCCGGGAGAATAAATCCGACGCAATAGCATCGGAGTCATTTTTTAAGACGGGAACGCCTACCTTGCATATCATTAACGCAAGGAAGGTGTTCACGCCAAAAAATGACGCTAACTCCATGAACTTTGGCGCTAGACGCGTCTAACGCCAAAGTATAAATATGGAGTTAGTTTTGCGTCTAATTTGGTCGAAAAAAACGACGCAAATTCGGCGCAAACGGAGTATAAATATGCCCCTTAATATTTTCTGTGAGGGCCGGGAAGAGGGGGAGGGGGTATTTAAACACACCTCCGATTTCCAGAAGGTTAATATTATATTACTTCACGTCTGTATAGCCTCACATTGATCATAATTTACGTAACAATGGGTTAACCTGTTACAAACTTTTCAGGATCGAGATCAAGCCCACCATGTAGTAACAACGTAGGAAAGTTCTGCTTCTAATAAGTAATATGGTGTCAATTTCTGGGCTCCATGTAAATCTATGCTTAGTTGTTAGGCAACAGTACTTTTTTTGTACAATATAAGTTAGGAACAGTTCTAGGCTATTGCGATCAGCCTGTTTAGACAAAACACAAAACGCTATTGCAATTCCTTTGGGCATAATGCCCATATTTATAATTTTTAGCGCCGCATTTACCCCGCATTTTGACGCAAAAGCGGCACAGACTTACAAAATACATGTACAATACAAAGGTCCATATTTATACTCTGTTTGCGCTGGATATGCGTCGTTTTTTTTACGCAAATTCGACGCAAAACGAACTCCATATTTATACTTTGGCGTTAGACGCATCTAGCGCCAAAGTTCATGGAGTTTGCGTCATTTTTTAGCGTGGACTCCTTCCTTGCGTTAATGATATGCAAGGTAGGCGTTCCCGTCTAAAAAATGACTCCGAGGCATGTGCGCCGTATTTATACTCCCGGGCAAAACTGACGCCCGGGAGTGGGCGGGTCAAAAAAAATGACATCCAGACGCTTTTGCGTCATTTTTTAGCGCCTGGTCAGGGCAGGCGTTAAGGGACCTGTGGGCTCGGAAGGAGCCCAGAGGTGCCCTCCCATGCCCCCCGGGACACCCCCTGCGACCCTTACCCACCCCAGGAGGACGCCCAAGGATGGAGGGACCCACCCCTGGTACATTAGTAAGTGCTGGTAAGTATTTTTTTTTTTTTTTTTTGTGGCATAGGTGGGCCTGATTTGTGCCCCCTACATGCCACTATGCCCAATGACCATGCCCAGGGGACATAAGTCCCCTGGGCATGGCCATTGGGCAAGGGGGCATGACTCCTGTCTTTGCTAAGACAGGAGTCATTTCAATGGGGGTTGGGAGTCTAAAAAAATGGCCCAAATCGGGTTGAGGCGAAAATTTTGCCTCAGCCTTACTTGCCCCATTTTTTGACGCCCAAGCTCCATTTTCCCCTACGCCGGCGCTGCCTGGTGTAAGTCATTTTTTTTCACGCACACCAGGCAGCTCCGCCGGCTAATGCCGGCTAATGCCGGCTAACGCCATTTAATAAATACGGCGCCCGCATGGCGCTTCAGAATGGCGTTAGCCGGCGTTAACTTTTTTGACGCACAACTGCGTTGGCGCAGTTGTGCGTCGAAAAGTATAAATATGGCCCAAAATGAATTTTGTAAGTTTGCGCCGCTTTTGCGTCAAAAAGCGGCGCAAATGCGGCGCTAAAAAAATATAAATATGGACCTACATATTTAATGGGCCAAGCTTCTATTTTTGTGTAAGGCCTGTTTTCCTTCCTGAGACGTCTTCCTCTGAATCCAGCACAGAGGGACCTACCACTTCCCTACAGTCATCCAATGCTGGTTCAGCAATAAATCAACTCCTGCCAGCACCAACCATATTTTTCGCTTCTACGGAAGAAATGGCAAGTATCAGAGTGGTACAAACAAGACAGCAGATGGCAGCACACAATCCAATCATTAAATTATCCAATAAAAGAGAGATAAAATGTATCTCAAAGGGATTCATCTTTGTTCCATCTACATAAAAAAAGAGTTTGCACAGATGAAACTGGAACCCCTGGATTGCTTCACAAAAATTAGCTTGCAAGATTTTCAAAGTTAGAAAAAATATGAAGACCACGAACACCACACGGCCTTGGCAAATACATTTGCATTCATATGGCAGTCCATGCTTTTGTACTTTATGTAATTGCATTTGAAAAAACGTTTGAAAGAGAACATATCCATAAGAATTAAGGCCACAAAAAATACACAACCACTCTGAAGCACAGAACAGAATCAGTAAATCTCTGAAAAAGGGTGGTCGATTATGATAAAACTCCCAGATAAAGTGAAAGCGATCACTTCAGAAGAATGCTTCCTGTATATCAGAGGCAAAAAGAGTAGTGGAAAACACCACTCACAGCCGGAATCTCGGTAGCAGTCAAATTAAACTGTGGTCAGCGGAAACTGAGACAACATGAAGCAGGCAGGACATTGACATTTTGTAGGGGTCGCCGGGGATCGCAGCTGTGACCTCTAGCTGGCCCCTGTCACTGCATTTGCGACCCTTGGCCTCAGAGGTGACAAATTCAGCACCAGGAACATAGTGGACGCTCGTCCCTATGGACGTCAGTTGGGGCTCCACTCTGTTGTCAGTTTTTTTATTACACTACTAGTGAATAATAACATATTATCCACTATTAGTGTAATAGAGATGGGGTACACTTAGCTGGAATATAGTCTTCCATGGCAGCTGAGGTAAGTAAAAATACTTTAAAATATATGCTATGTTCATGCTTGCTTTTGACAGTATGTTTATGTGAGTGTGTGTGTGTGTAAGTGTGAATTTTTGTGTATGTGTAAGTATGTGTGTGTGAGTGAAAGTGGGGTCAAAGAGCGAGTGATGTCATTTTGGCTACCTCTGTCATTTTGGTGAATTGACACCCAGGAGGCAGGATGGGAAGGTTGCATTAATATTAGTGTCGATTTTTAGAAATTAACAGTACTCACATACCCGCACTTTACAATCTCACAAAGGGATATAGAAACTTGAAAGAGACACCAGGAAGATCCACTGTCACAAGATGTGGACCTACTCTCACTCGACCAGTTTATGTACATCAACCTTAAGCAGCTTCTACTATTTACCATGGCATAAACCGAAGTCTCGAGGGATGTAATGAAAAATATATTCACTTAGAACAAGCAGACACTGTTATCATGTACGGTACAAGCCTTACATACCAATATATCATAAGAACAACTAAAAGAGGTCTAGGTTTTCATTTTGAAATTGACAGGTTTTATATCACATAGAAATCCTCTCATACTCCATGAAAGGGTATACTAAGAAATGTAGGAGTGAACAGCAGAATGTATAACATAAACATAAAAAGGGACAATTATTGTCAAATAAACTGAGAAAACACCTTCTTACAATATTAATGGACTCACCCCCACAGCTTGTTGAACAGCCTTTAGTAGGGCGTTTTTCTGCATGAAGATAAATTATACTAAAATAGATGAGGAATTCAGACACATTGGCTACATGTTTTGAGATTATTATAAAACGAGCCTGGTACACTCTCTAAAGAAATTATTAAAATGAAATGAAAAAAATCGACTTGTATATATTACCACATTTAATTTTGCTACCAATAGAGCAACAAATCTAGTAATAAGACTCAGTCTAGAGTAAGCAAACACTACAGTGTACAATGGACAACTTCATGTTTCCCTTGAAGAGAGAAGAATCTGCAAGAAGAACTGGCACCGGACCCTATTGGCTTATATGAGCAATAAAGCATGTTGGATGATTTAAGGAGCGAGTGGCATACCTGTTGTTTCAACATTGTTTCAGGTTGACAGGGAGAAAAGGTGTATCTTCATTTTCTATGTTAGGTTTGTGACAAGACGTTTGTTCTATGGTTTACTGATTAGAATCCCTGCTCAATCACCTGCTAGTACTCGTGTGAAGTGCAGAAAACTGCGGGACTCAGAGAACACAGGGGAACAAAACAATGGAAAATGGGTGATAGAAAACCCAAATATCATCTGTAGTGTTCGGCCCTGAAAGTCTAGGAAATAATACAGATTAATTAGATCACATAGAACATGTCCTGTGTTTAATATCACTCTTCCTTTTTTGTGGCAGGGATCTCTCAGCTACAAGGAGTATCTTGATGATGAATACAGGATCACCGATCAAACCAGTCAGGGGAAGGAAGGGGAGAAGATATAAGATCCCCAAGGGAATGGAAGGAATGTGAGAAAACAAAAACGGAGCTCACAGGCGGAAGGCTAAGTGTGCACCTGCAACAGAGAAATAAACAGATAAACCCAAAGCTGTTAGGCCAGGTGGTGAAGACTCTTTGTCCTTAAATACCAACTTTATCTCTGAAGATGATTCACTCACATGAACTACTTTCACAACTAACTCATGACCTTCTATGTTCCGCTTTATTTTCACTGCAAACCCAGATGGCCACTACAAAAGCATTTCACTCCATAGCCTCCATATTGCTTAGGTGACTCACTCACATGTAGGGCACCAAAGTGGCACTTTGAGGGTACCTGATCCAGCTCTCCACAGATCTCCCAAGCTGCTGCAGTCCCAATGCATGGACTCTCCATGCATGGCACAGCCTGCCACTGGTAAGTATGCCAGAATGTGAAACACTGTTTTAAATTTAAGCTCCCCATGTGCAGAGCAAAAGGATAACTCTGAAATGTTAGAGTTGTATTAATTGATATGTGACACATCAGTGAATTTGTAGTCTGTTAATAAGATACATGAGACTTCCATATGTTAAAAATATAAGGTTGCATTATGATCTATATAGTTGATACCAATGGAGGGCAACATCATGATCTTTCATGGATCTCCTTCCGAGAGAACAGCCATGCAGTTTGAGACCAAGGATCCAAAGATGAGTAGAGGAATGGAAGATACTCAATTGTCTGAATTATATTGTGTAAACTGAGGACTTTCAAATCAACCTTCCTGGTTGTTAGGAGCCCACCATTCTATGGTGACAATGTATGTGAGCAGGCTTTAAAATGTCTCTCCATTCTTTTTATCCTGCCATCTTCCATAGCCCCCGCATTTGGGCACTGATGTTCTTTAAGATGGATGTCATATATAAATTTAGTCCTTCTTTAAAAAAAAGTACAGCAACTGAGGCATTAATATTGGCCAATCCCAACAAATCACAAATATATAACACATAACAACCTCCTTTTGGGAGGGCATTAAAATGAAATCACTTAGCTCGCTGGTCAATGGTAAGAACATTAATATTTTAATAAATATACATTTGTTTGGTGTAAAAATAGGGTTACTGGTTGATTGGGATGTGATCCCTGGTCAAGCAGCATCCAGAATCCTAGTCAGCATAAGGCACAAGCATCCCCAAATTAACCTGCCCTCAGCCCCCAGGAAGCTTGACATAGAGCAGTCAGCCTTAACTTAGAGGCACTGTGTAAAGTATTTGTGCAACTCTCCAACTAGTTAAGCAGTGAAAACACCACACAAAAAGATTACAAAACGATAGCTTATTTTAATAAATAAAACAAGACAAAAACAACAAAAATTCACTCAGAAGAACTAGAGTTATGAATTTTTGAAGAATAAACTGTAAAATAGCAGCTAAAAGCATAAAATACCAACTGCAGTTATCTGAGTGTGCTGGACCAGGTCAAAGCTAAAAGTTCAGGCTGTACAGCAATAGGGTGTGGGACGCATACCCTAGATTATTCTTGTTGAAGTTTTGCATTCTTAAGTATTATGTCAAAAGTCCATTTCAAGAGGGTTGCAGGGACTAAGGACAGCATTGCTAGTGGTGATTGGCAGGATGCAAACAGCAGTCTGGGCGTCATAGGTGGGCAGGCTGGATCAATGTTTGCTGTGTGAAGAGATGGGCTGGAAGTGGCTTGCTCTGAATTTTTGTATGAGTGGTGTGGTTCTGGTGGGAACGGGTCCATTTGTGGCCGTGAAGAGCCCAAAAGTTTGATTTCAAGAGCTTGTGAGCTACACCAAGAGTCCAGGGCCTGAGAAGCACCACTTGGGGGTCAGGAACTCACTTTAGCTGAGTCGAGGAGCCGATTGGGGAGCTGTTTTTGTGTCACTGACACACAGATCAGGAGGCCAGCAGACTAGCCCTTGGTGTTACTCTGGGATCCTGGGTTCAAGATGAAGTTGCTGGACCAGTTCTTCTTCCCAAAGCAAGAGAGAGACAGAAAAGCAGCAGGGAAGCAGTTATTTTAGAGCAGCAGCCCAGTAGAGTGGCAGTCCTCACAGCAGCACAGTAGTCCTTCTTCCTGGCAGAGTATCCACAGGTCCAGAAGTGTACTGAAGAGTTGTTGTCTGAGGTCATGTTTTATACCCGATGCCCTGGTTCGGGAAAGTGGTAAAAAATTCTAGACACAGGCTTTGAAGTACATGAAATTTCCTACCTTCCCTACCCTGACTCCAAGCTGATTGAAGTGACAATGCAATGCCTTTAGGCCCTTTGTGTGAAGGCAGATCACAAACTATTCAGGTGTAAGAGAGGCTGTGCTCAGCTCAGCCCTCCACCCTGCCAGTAGATGGTCCACTCAGGAGCACATAATCCCTCTATTGTGTGACTGCCTGGGAGGAATACACAAAGTCTAACTGTCAGTTACATCAGTCATGTGACCCAGACCCAGCTAGAGGCACAAAAGGGCAAAGGGCAGAAAATGCCATCTTTCTGTAAGTGGCATTTTAAAATTGTGATCAAAAACTCAACTTCACCACTAAATAGGACTTTTCATCCCAATTCCAAAGATACCAAACATGAACTAGTTATCTCATCCCATTGAGAAATGTATTTTTCTTTTCTTGGTGGCATTAGTCTGGTCTCACAAAAAGGTGGGTTTTCTATGTGGTCACATGACTGGGACATTGAATTGTGATTGTACATCTATATTTCATTATCATAGGGAGATGGAATGAAATGGAAAAGGAGGAGTGTAGTGTTCTGAAGCCATTTTACATGACCATGCTTTTCTGTCATTAGAGGCAGATTTTCCTTTCAGAGCACCATCAGACTGATTACTATAGATGATCCTCTATGTAATATTTTCGCCGTGATTATGTGGTGCTTAATTTCGTCAATTTGTGCCAATACTGCATTTAACAGCCATTACACAGACTACAACAGCAGCAGACTGAGTATACTGCTGACATGATCCACTATGTATAAAAATACAGAGATCTAGATGAGATATAGGGCCTGACTACAACTTTGGAGGAAGGTGTTAATCCGTCCCAAATGTGATGGATATACCACCAGCCGTATTACGAGTCCATTATATACTATGGAACTCGTAATACGGCTGGTGGTATATCTGTCACATTTGGGACGGATTAACACCTCCTCCAAAGTTGTAATCAGGCCCATAATGTGCTTCCCCAAATTCATTGAAATCAAATACATGTAGAATTGTGTTCTGAAAACTTTTGAGATTGAGGTAACATTTATGCAAAATCCACTCTAAAGCAAGGTGGCTGTACACAGAGTGGCACTCACCTAGAACAGAGAATTTCCAAAATATTAGATTATGAGCAGCACAAAGTAGTAAATGGAGATGACTACGGTTCAGGGAATGGAAGCAGAAGCTAGACATTTACATAAAGTGCACGCAGTCCTTACTATTTAAAAAGTGCAGGGGCCAAACATTTTTCTGTGGGGCTCCCTGCTGGCCAATGCTGATGATGTCAGATTCTAAGGCAAACTCATCATGATTCAGTGACTGCCTCTTTCTTCCATACAATTTCTTCTTTGTATCACTTAGGCAGGTTCTTTTTCATTCCTTATTTCTTTGTTTACTTCTGCTGTCCTTTATTTCGCTTCTATTTTTCTTACATTTCTGTCTTTCTCTTTCTAGTTCTGAATCAAACTCTGGTTGTAAAGCATACGTCCTAGTCCCCAAAAATGACTGCCAGTGCCCACCAACTGTGATAGAGCGGAATGTGGTACCAATTTACCTGCGCTCGGACGCTCTCTAGGTCGATGAATCTTTTGACTAAGTGGGAACTCTCTGTACTCTTGATCGATCAATCACCTTATATCGATAATCAATAACGAACATAAGCAACACCTTGAACAACATAACACTTAACAATTAGTCCAGAATACATTTAGGCGAACCCTGACCTTTCAGCCAGGAATAACCACACCAGTTTATTGCAAAGTTAGTGAATTTATTTCCCTATATTAACAAAGCTAGCACGATATAAATGTGTCTCAACACCAAATGATAAACATAAATGAACATTAATAGCTGTCCATATCGTAGAAACAAGTGTAATCTATGTAGCATTTGAATCACAAGGCATTCGATAGTGGCAATGCAAAGCACTAATACGATAATCTGTAATGGGCTAATTGCGTACATTTAGTCAGCATAACAAGATCTCCAATTGCATCGTGCGACATATGGAATCCTCATCTAACCTCAAATTAGCATCAGCATGTGGGACTTCATGCAAAAACGATTTGGCAACATCAATTTAGAAAACTCCTAGCTAGGGTCCTTATCAAAATCAGCAGTTGGATACCTAAAAGAAACACAATGCAATTTTACAATTTCCTTTCATAATTACCAATTCCAATCAGCAATCAATGAAGTCTTCGTCTCACAGGTACCGTTTCTCGATCAGCATGGGACGGGACAAAGGGGCAGGGGTGAACGGGGCAATTGCCTCACGGCGGCAAAGTAAGGCTACTACTTCATGCAAAGGGGCAAATCAAAGTTAAAATCTCTAGGGCAAGAATCATTAAAGTCTCTTTCTCTCGACTAGAGAAAGCATCAAAGTCTCTCAAAATGGCGTCGCAGCAAAATGGGTCATAATAGCTACGAAGTCAAAATGGCGGGATGTCCGAAGATAGAGAGAGAGCTTCCCTCTCGTGCACCTGGGTTTTATAGACAACAATTCAAGTCCTGTAGGGTCTCCATTGGAGGGTTCATAGGTTAGCTTCAAATTGACCAATCAAAAACGACAGTTCTCAAGCTTTTACTTAAGCATACATTATCCTTGGAGATGGGTACACAAGTTGCAACATTGTTTCTCGATTAGCTTACTCTGAGGCTCCATTGTCCGCACCTGCAAGCCGACCTTGAATTTAAGAGAAAATATGCCATGCTGGCACCAACTTTAAGATAAGCATGTGAGCAGTTTCTGTGGAAAAGTACAGCTTCAAGCAGAAATACACGTTTAATAGCACAGTGAAAAAAATACGAACATCTAAACCGTGAGACCAGGCAACTAGGCCAAAGCCTCTGCTAAAGTAATGCTAAGCTAAGGCATTTCAAATAAGCAAATCGTAGCACACGTTTATGATTATGTCGGATTAGTGCAATTCTAATACACCACGTTATATAAAGCACGCATATAAATGTCGGCAAACTACTCTGAGGGCACATTTTGTCCCCGTACAATCTTTATTAGTTCGGTTAATGTCACACATGATTATTTCAGCACTACGTTTATGCGTTAATAAATCAAAACCTTCATTTTCTGCTTCATCAATCCCTCCTCTGATGACTACTTGTCATCACACAAATTTAGCCCACAAATTTTATCCCATTAAAATTCTGTCAGCTCCCTTTTCCTTTTAGTTCCCCTAGTTTGCTCTTTGTATTCTTCTGCTATTCTTTTCATTATTTTCTCCTCCTTTCTTCTTTTAATTCTTTCCATAATCATTATTATTCCCCTTTTTATTCCCCAAATTCCAAATACACAAATTATTACTATTAATATTCCTTCTATTATTTTCAATAATATTCCGTTCCAAATTCCCCCAATCCAATGTCCCACTGAAGCAAGTCCCTTTCCAACCTTCTCCCACACTCCTGGTTCCTTCAGTTCCTTCAAATCTGCACTTTCTTTTGTTAGATTTGCAAGCATAGTTTTAATCTTCACACTATTATCAGGTATATAGGTGCAGCAGTGACGTGCACCAATCATTTTGCAAACGCCTCCATCCTTTGCTAAAAGAATGTCTAAAGCAAGCCTATTTTGAAGAGTCATAGCTCTTTCCGCTGCAAGTTCAGCATCCATCAGGATTATAGCACCTGAAAACTTTGTCAACATGTTATCCACTATAGCAGACAACTTTCTTATTTTGATGGAATTCAGCACAACTCCCAATGAAGGAATCATGGCTCCAAATATATCACCTACCACAGCAGCTGCGGTCTCTCTTTTCTGGATACGATGGGATCCAGATGTCTTTTGAATCATCGATACGTCATCCAGCTGATAAACCTTTGGAAACACTATACCCAAATAACATCTTCCCCACCATCCCTTTGGAAGACGATAATAGGCATTATGCCCACAAATGTAATACACCCCTGGAATGACAGGGTCAAGTCCGTCCATCATGAATGTCCATTTGGCCTTAAAGATAAACGTATGTTTGCATTCACTCGCTCCTACAAAAATGTTGTCATAGTAAGATTCACCTCGATATATACAAAATTTCCCTACATGCCAAGCATCTAAAGCAATTTTTCCTTGTGTCTTTATAGCAGCAAAGTCATAATTATCTACTGAAGTCCTCTTATGCAGTTCTTTTTCTAATTTCGCCTTCATTTGAGCCCTTCTATCATCTGTGCGATCTAAAAAGCTTATTTCTACAGCAGAGACGGAGCACGTAAGGTTCTCCCTATGAGCATGAGCCGTTTCAAAAGGTTGCATTGGCTCGAAAAAATCCCTCATCATTTTGTAATCCCAATATTTTGCAGTCTCGCTTAGCTGCGCTATTATAGGAACATAAGCAAAGGTAACATCATAATTTGAGAAAAAATACTGTATGTTAGCTTGACCATAAAACCTAGACATTACTATACTACATGTAATCCTGTATGTAAGAGGCATGTGGTGATAAGTCACCCCTTCCTTTACTGATGTCGGTATCTGGGTACACACATAACAATCTTTCGCATCCATAGTCTCAACATACTCTGTTAGTAAGCGATAGAAAACGTTATACGAAAGCTCTTTCTTATCATGCAAGAGCCTCTCATCCATTGCTAGTCTTTTCAATGGTGTTAGTTCAGTGACAGTAACAGGAACAATAGTAGAAGCAGCAATAGTCTCATTCTCACCCTTTCCATGCATTCCAAACACAATTGCCATTATTATTAGTACACATGTTAGTACCAAGCCTATACAAACGTATTTACAATACTTCTTTCTATTGTTTTGCATAGCGTACCCAGGCATGATCTGTATAGAATCAGAGAGCTAGAAGCACCTATAAATGAAACTACTTAGCAATTCAGTTACAAAGCTTGAATGAGAACAATGTTCACACCGTCTTCTTCAAAAGGCCAGTCACTTATCGGTTAGCAGCATTTGTCTCAATTCGGTTTAGCAATGTCTCAGCTGGTTGTTTGTCTCACGTTATATTGCAGCAAGCAATACCATTCACTTCCTTTTCAATCAACAGAGTCTATGAAACTTTTCTTTTCTATTGGTATCTCTTCTTCTTCTTCGTTCTCGATGCTTAGAGATACAAACTCATCAGTCCAATCATCATTGACTGCATATGCCCATTCAGGACCGGAATACCTCTTGTTTGGTATCCTTTTCCTTTTCAATTTTGCTTCTCTCTTTGATTCTGCTTCGCTGGCACTCTCCTCCTTCGCCAAGTCCTTTTCTTCACCTGACGATTGTTCCACGACGGTCACTTCCTTTCTTTTCTCTTTCACTTTCGGCCTTCCTCCTTTGTTCAAACCTTCTTTACCCTTTTCTTTTATGGGTGAGATACTTAGTCTTCTTTTTGCACCGTGTCCATTTGATGGACCTGCGACCTTTTCTGTAGAGGTTCGAGCTTTTTCGTTCTGCTCTTCTTTGTCCCCACCTTCAGGGGAATCAGTCACGTTTTCCTTCTCTTTTTCTGTATCGTCTGTTTCTGGGAAAGCCCCCTTCTGCTCAGGCTCTCCTGCCTTCTCACTCTCTTCGAGCCCTTCGTCACCGTTACTTTCTTCAGGCTCTGTATCACTTTCAGCTGCTTCAGGTTCCTTGTCACCTTCAGCTGCTTCAGGCCCTTTGTCACCTGCAGCTTCGTCGTCGCTGTCTGAACTTTCTCCTTGGTCTTCCCCAAGCGAGTCGGACTCTTCGTTCTCCAATAATATCTCCTTTTCTTCTGCTGTTGCTTGTTCGCTTTCAGTTCGCTTTTGTTCTGTCTCAGCACTCGGCACCGTTTTATTAGGCACTGGTAATTTCAGCGCTTCAACTTCCTCATCTGTGGGACACAGCACCTTCTTTGTGTGACTGGCGTGAATCCAGTTGGGAACCCCCGCGCATTTCACAGCAGTAGTTGTTGGCAGGATCACTTGGAAAGGGCCTTTCCAACGGGGTTCCAGACACGACTTCCTCACGTGCTTCTTTATCACGACCCAGTCACCTGCTTTCAGTGCGTGTCCTGGACCTTGGATCGGTGGCAAGGTGGTCGCCTCCACTTGGTGAGAGAAAGAGCGAACCACGTCAGCCAGACCTTTGCAGTAGTCTAACACCATATCATCTGTAATATTCAAAAGCATGTTTGCGGGAACTGCAGGAAGTCTCATAGCCCTGCCCATGAGAATTTCGTGCGGAGACAGTCCAGTTTTTCTATCCGGAGTGTTTCTCATTGACATTAGCACTAAGGGCAATGCGTCAGGCCATTTCAAATTTGTTGATGCACATATTTTTGCCATTCTCAACTTCAGCGTACCATTCATCTGCTCCACCAGTCCTGATGCTTCAGGGCGATAGCTACAGTGCAGCTTTTGCTCAATGTTCAGTGCTTCGCAAAGTAACTTCATTACCTCATTGTTGAAGTGACTTCCCCTATCTGATTCTAAAGAGATCGGGAATCCAAAACATGGTATTAACTCCCTCAATAATAGCTTGGCAACTGTAAGGCTGTCGTTTCTACGTGTGGGGTATGCCTCAATCCAATGACTAAAAATGCACACAATCACCAACACATATCTTAAACCTCCATGTACAGGCATCTCAATGAAGTCCATTTGCATACGGCTAAAAGGACCACTTGCCCTACCAATGTGGCTCGCGTTCACAACTGTTCCTTTTCCTGGGTTCATCTGTTGGCAAGTGACACATCGATGGCAAACTGCTTCCGCAGCTTGGCGAAATCTGGGGTTAAACCAATCAGTTTTGAACAATCTTATCATGGCATCTCTCCCTAGGTGAGCTTGCCCATGATAGAACCGCGCAAGCTGTGATAAAAGACCATTTGGCAGAACAAATTTTCCTTCATGTGAAACCCATAGCTCGTCTTGTCTCTTTATACATTGTGATTTAATCCAGGAATCTCTTTCATCCTCCCTGACATTATTCTGTAGTGCTTTTAGTTCTTCTATTGTGTCTACGACCTTCAAAGCAAATGCTTCAGCTGGTTCGAGTTCTGGTTCACTTATTGTATTCCAATCATCCCTTAACAATATACAGTTCAAGGCACAAAATCTTGCGACTTGATCTGCATAGGCATTTCCCAGAGACACGTAATCCTGTCCTTTCGTATGAGCACTGCACTTTACCACTGCAACTTCAGCCGGCACTTGAATGGCATGTAACAACTCCCTTATTCTTTCCCCATTTTTCACTGGGGATCCTGAAGAAGTCAGGAAACCTCTCTGTGACCATAGTTGTCCAAAGTCATGCACAATCCCAAACCCGTATTGGCTATCAGTGTAAATGGTTACTTTCATCAATGCGGACAATTGACATGCTCTAGTAAGGGCTACAAGTTCTGCTACTTGTGCAGAATAGACTCCTTGAAGCCATCCCGCTTCCAAGACCCCTGTCACAGTACATACAGCATATCCTGCTTTCAAAATTCCCACCCCATCTCTTAGACATGAACCATCAACAAAAAGAATTTGGTCATTTTCATCAAGTTTTGTATCCTTGATGTCCGGTCGGGGTTTTGTGCAAAATTCAGTCACCTGAAGGCAGTCATGCTCGACGTCTTCAGCGTTCTCAATTTCAGCATGTTCTCCAGGAAGCAAGGTAGCTGGATTCAACGTAGTGCACCTTTTCAGCTGCACATTCGGTGAGCCCAGAATAGTCGTTTCATACCTTGTGAGTCTTGCTCCAGTCATGTGCTGCGTTCGGGAGCGGGTCAAAAGTATCTCAACTGAGTGAGGGACCATGACTGTTACTGGGTGTCCCATCACTATTCCTTCACTCTGAGTGAGGCTGATACCAACTGCTGCTACGGCGCGCAAACACCCTGGGAGTGCTGCTGCAACCGGATCCAAAGTAGCTGAAAAATACGCTACTGGTCTGTTTACGCCACCATGGGCTTGAGTCAAGACAGACAAAGAGCATGCATCACGTTCATGGCAAAACAATGTGAAAGGCTTCGTGTAATCAGGCATACCTAAAGCTGGAGCCCTGCACATGCACTCCTTTAATTCAACAAAAGCATCCATCTCATCCCCTTTCAGTTCGATCTGATCCAAGGCATCCTTCTGGGTCAATTTCAGTAAAGGCTTTGCTAGAGACGAGAAGTTGGGAATCCACTGGCGACAGTATCCCACCATTCCCAAAAACTTCCTCACCTCCTTCCTTGTCTTTGGTGGACTCATTTGAAGTACACTGGTAATTCTTTCCTTCATTATTTTCCGTGACCCTTTCTCTATCTGGTGACCCAAGTATTTCACTTTCTTCTGACAGAACTGCAGTTTGGAAGGAGACACTTTATGTCCATTCTCTCCCAAATGGTTCAACAGAGCAATGGTATCGGCTGTGCAGCCACTTTCTGTCTTTGATGCAACCAGTAAGTCATCAATGTACTGTACTAGGGTTGACTCGAATGGCAACTCTAACTCTTCCAAATCTTTCTTTAGGACTTGATTGAATATCGACGGTGACTCAGAGAACCCTTGAGGAATTCGACACCAACTGTATACTCTGTCTAGGAATTTGAAACAAAAGAGGAATTGGCTATCCTCATGAAGAGGCACAGAAAAGAATGCTTGTGACAAATCGATGACTGAGAACCACTCAGCTTCGCAAGGGATCTGAAACATTATCACAGCCGGATTCGGTACGACAGGGCAGCACTTGATTATGATGTCATTTATTTTTCTCAAATCTTGTACAAGTCGGACTTTCCCACTTGGCTTTATTAGTCCCATTATCGGTGAATTACATGGGCTGCTTAATACTTCTTTCAGTACTCCCTGCTTCACGAAATCGTCAATAAGTTGGGCAACTTTCATGAGGGTATCCTGTGGCATGTGGTATTGTGGGGTCTGGGGAAAGATCGCATTGGGCTTTACCATCACTGTTGGACCTGGCTTTTTGACAGGGACATCCCCAAACTTTTTGCCTCCTTCCTCCTATTTTTTCTGACCTGTTGCTGTTGGCTTTTGAACTCTGAGCACTTTACCACTGCTAACCAGTGCCAAAGTGCATATGCTCTCTGTGTAAATTGTATGTAATTGGTTTATCCATGATTGGCATATTTGTTTTACTGTTAAGTCCCTAGTAAAGTGCACTAGAGGTGCCTAGGGCCTGTAAATCAAATGTTACTAGTGGGCCTGCAGCACCGGTTGTGCCACCCACATAAGTAACCCTGTAATCATGTCTCAGACCTGCCACTGCAGTGTCTGTGTGTGTATTTTTACACTGTAAATTCGACTTGGCAAGTGTACCCACTTGCCAGGCCTAATCCTTCCCTTTTCTTACATGTAAGGCACCCCTAAGGTAGGCCCTAGGTAGCCCCAAGGGCAGGGTGCAGTGTATGGTTAAGGTAGGACATATAGTAATGTGGTTTATATGTCCTGACAGTGAAATATTGTTAAATTCGTTTTTCACTGTTGCAAGGACTGTCTCTCTCATAGGATAATATGGGGGCTACCTTTAAATATGATTAAAGCATAGATTCCCCTAGAGAGTAGATGGACATGTGGAGTTTGGGGTCCCTGAACTCACAATTTAAAAATACATCTTTTAGTAAAGTTGATTTTAAGATTGTGCGTTTGAAAATGCCACTTTTAGAAAGTGAGCATTTTCTTGCTTAAACCATTCTGTGACTCTGCCGTGTTTGTGGATTCCCTGTCTGGGTCAGTTTGACAGTTGGGTTGTTTTTCACCTCACACCAGACAGTGACACAAAGGGGGCTGGGGTGTAACCTGCATTTCCTGATTAGCCATCTCTGCTAGGAGGGAGGGGTGGAGTGGTCACTCTCATCTGAAAGGACTGTGCCTGCCTCTGACAATGCCGGCTCCAACCCCCTGCTGTGTGTCTGAGGCCTTGCCTGGGCAAGGCAGGATTTCACAAGTAGGTGTGAGTCCCCTTTGAAGAAAGGTGACTTCAAAGACTAAAATGGGTATAAGAAGGGCACCCAAATCTACAGACTTGAGAGACACTTGCTGGAGAAGAAACCGGAACCAGAAACTACATCCTGCCAAGAAGAACTGCCTGGCTGCTCAAAGGACTCACCTGTCTGCTTTCTACAAAGGACTGCTGTCTTGCTGTTGCCCTGCTGCCTTGCTGAACTCTTGTCTGGCTGTGAAAGTGCTCTCCAAGGGCTTGGATAGAGCTTGCCTCCTGTTCCTTGAAGTCTCAGGACCAAAAAGACTTCTTCCTTTCACTTGGACGCTCCGTGCGCCGAAAATTTCGACGCACAGCTTGTTTCGCGGCGAGAAAAACGCCGCACACCGACGCTGATCGACGCGACGCCCTCGGGACGATCGAGACTTCGACGCACAACCTCGCAAGGACAAAGCCGCTCGACTTTCCAGGAGAAATCGACGCGACGCCCACCGTGAGTGCGAAACTTTGACGCACGGCCTCGCAAGGACAACGCCGCCCGACTTCCAAGGAGAAATCGACGCGACGCCTGCCGTGAGACCAAACTTTCGACGCACGGCCTCGCAAGGACAACGCCGCCCGACTTCCAAGGAGAAATCGACGCGACGCCTACCGTGAGATCGAAACTTCGACGCGCAGCCCCGCAGAACGACGCGCAGCCGGAAAACAAGCAGGAGAATCCACGCACAGACCCGGGACATCTGGTAATCCCCGCGATCCACAAAAAGAGACTGTCTGCGCGCCGGAAAACGACGCCCGACTTCCCCGCGTGGAAAAGAACGACGCAAGTCTGTGTGTGCTGAGGAGAAATCGACGCACACACCCCTTTTTCCACGCATCTCTTCTCCTGTGGCCCTCTGAGGAGATTTCCCACCAGAAACCAGGTACTCTGTGCTTGAAAGACACTTTATTGCTTTTTAAAGACTTAAAGACACTTAATATCACTTCTCAGTGATATCTTTACAAATTCGTATTGCAACTTTGATCGTGTTGACCTACAATTATCCAGATAAATATTCTATATTTTTCTAAACACTGTGTGGTGTATTTTTGTGGTGTTATACTATGGTGTTGTATGATTTATTGCACAAATGCTTTACACATTGCCTTCTAAGTTAAGCCTGACTGCTCGTGCCAAGCTACCGGAGGGTGAGCACAGGCTGATTTTGGATTGTGTGTGACTTACCCTGACTAGAGTGAGGGCTTTTGCTTGGACAGGGGGTAACCTGACTGCCAACCAAAAACCCCATTTCTAACATTGGTGATCAGCGGTGAGGATAGGACTTGTGTTTGTGCAGTGACATACAGTAGCTAAGTATTTCACTACCTACCCACAGTTGAAGGTCAACTTGATTTTTCATCTTTTTTGGCTTTTTGTTCTCTGATGTCCTCCTGGATATACTAGTGATATTTTGGACTTTGGATTTTGGTTTTTGCTGATAAGATCTTATCAGAATGGGATTGCTTACCAACTCATGCTTTGTTCGTACTGACCACCTCACTAAGGCTGACCTAAGGAAGCTTTGCAGACAATGGGGCCTTCCTGTAGCAAGGAGATCTACTAAAGCGGAGATGCTCCATCACTACATAGTCTGGGGGGAGGAAAGATGGGCAGAGAGAGAGGCAGCAAGAAACCAAATGACTAAGTACCCCTCAGATGAGGAGGAAGACTACTCAGATGAGGAGGAGGGCTACTCAGAGTTGGACAGTGACCCAGAAATAGATGAATGGCTCCGAAGTCAAAGGCGACAGGAGCAACAATTAGAGGAGTATCTTGCAGAGGTTGAGGCAAAAAGACTTTTAGCCCTGGAAGAAGAAAAGATTGCAGCTCAAGAGCTGAGCGGTAAAGAGCTGAAACTGGAGGCCGGAAGGGCTGAGTCCAGTTCAGATGGTGGCAGCAAAAATCTTGCATCTAGTACTGCTGAAGAAGGGCACAAGCCCAGAGATGTGGTGCCCAACTTGAAGAAGGGAGTTGACACACCCCAGGTAGTTCAAGGGTATGAGGTAGTTCCCGTTATGCACAGGGTCCCTGAGAAGGATTGGGGAACTGGCACAGGGAGTCATATTCCTACTGGGGGGAGGGACACTTTACTGACTCTAGCAGAGAGTGACAGAGAAAAGGGTTCCCCCCTGGTGGACGTCCTGGATATAGAGTGTAGAGACATCCCAGAAGAGTATGGGTTGAGTGTCAGGGACAGGCAGATACTGTCTCACCAGTCTCAAGAGGGTGACATAGAGTGCTTTTCCAAGGCTGAGTTACTGGGTGGTTGGGTGAAGGGTACTGTGGTTAATACATGTGAAGGGCAGAGTGATGTAATTGCTGGAGAGCATATGTCTAGTCCTTATTTTCCAGAGCTACGCCAACACCAGGTGGAGTGTGAGTTCTCTGACCCAAGGGAACTTACAGTGGAGGCAGACTTTTGGGTGAGTACCAGAGAGTCTGAAGAGGCATTTGGGGGTGCTCCTGAAGGGAGTGGTCTAGGTGGTTCCCGACCAAGTGAGGTGGGAGAGGATTGTAGTGTCCCAGGTAGGTCTCAGAGCCTAACCTGTACCGTAGGGCCACCTTTTGAGGGAAGCCCCGCAGTGTCAGAAGAACATGGGGGGATGACTGTAGACAGCATCCCAACAGTTCTGGTGTCTGGCAGTACCACTCCTAGTGAGGGGGTGCAGAAGTCCAGACATAGGGTTGAGAGGGGGTGGCAGACCCCAGTGGAGGATCTTGAAAGTCAGGGGTCAGCTCTGAGAGCAGAGCCCCCCAGGAATGACCCAGGTGAGACCGTTTCTGGTTTGGGGGAAACCCAGACTCTGCCGGATGGGCAGAGGTCGGGAGACCTGCGCCAACCAGACTCTTGTGTGGCCCTTGGGGACGGCGTGTCCCTTGTGGGGGGTGAGAGGGCCCCCCAGGAAGTCCTGGAATGCCAGGCAATGGCTCAACCTCAGGGTGGTGACTCTGGGTTGGCTTACCAGGTGAAGAGGTCAAACTCTGACCTGGTGGGGGGTAGGTGTGCCCCCCAGAAAGTCCTGGCGTGCCAGGCAGTTGTCCAACCTCAGGGTGTCGACTCTGGGTTGGATGGCCAGGTTCAGAGGTTAAACTCTGACCTGGTGGGGGGTAGGTGTGCCCCCCAGAAAGTCCTGGCGTGCCAGGCAGTTGTCCAACCTCAGGGTGTCGACTCTGGGTTGGATGGCCAGGTTCAGAGGTTAAACTCTGACCTGGTGGGAGGTAGGTGTGCCTCCCAGAAAGTCCTGGGATGCCAGGCAATTGCCCAACCTCAGGGTGGTGACTCTGGGTTGGCTAACCCGGTTCAGAGGTCAAACTCTGACCTGGTGGGAGGTAGGTGTGCCTCCCTGAAAGTCCTGGCCTGCCAGGCAATGGTTCAACCTCAGGGTGGTGACTCTGGGTTGGATATCCAGGTTCAGAGGTTAAACTCTGACCTGGTGGGGGGTAGGTGTGCCCCCCAGAAAGTCCTGGCGTGCCAGGCAATTGTTCAACCTCAGGGTGGTGACTCTGGGTTGGATACCCAGGTTCAGAGGTTAAACTCTGACCTGGTGGGGGGTAGGTGTGCCTCCCAAGAAGCCCTGCTGTGCCAGGCAATTGTCCAACCTCAGGGTGTTGACTCTGGGTTGGATGACCAGGTTCAGAGGTTAAACTCTGACCTGGTGGGGGGTAGGTGTGCCCCCCAGAAAGTCCTGGCGTGCCAGGCAATTGCCCAACCTCAGGGTGGTGACCCTGGGTTGGAGAACCAGGCTCAGAGGTTAAACTCTGACCTGGTGGGAGGTAGGTGTGCCTCCCAGAAAGCCCTGGTGCGCCAGGCAATTGTTCAACTTCAGGGTGGTGACTCTGAGTTGAATGGCCCAGTTCAGAGGTTAAACTCTGACCTGGTGGAGGGTCAGTGTGCCCTCCAGGAAGTCCTGGCGTGCCAGGCAATTGTTCAACTTCAGGGTGGCGACTCTGAGTTGAATGGTCAGGTGCAGAGGTTAAACTCTGACCTGGTGGGGGGTAGGTGTGGCCCCCAGAAAGTCCTGGTTTGCCAGGCAGTGATCCAGTCTGAGGGTACAGACCCTGGGCTGGAAGACCAGGTTCAGGGTGTCCCCCCGGACCTGGAGAGAGGGGCTACTGATAACAGTGCCCCTACCCTATTGTCTTCTGAGGAGGCCACTCCTTGTTGGAGAGTGCTGGACCCCAGAAGGGAGGGCAGGGGGAGGGAAGCCTCACCCCGGGCCCTAGTCCAACCTGAAGGTACAGACCCCAGGTTGGAGGGCCAGTTGCAGGTTAACAGCCCTGCACTGGTGGAGGAATGGTACAGGGCGACTTCTATAAGCACCCTGACCATGGTGGACTCTGGGGGTACCGCTCCAGGAGGGAGGGTACAGAGCCCCAGAGGGGAGGACCAGGTTCAGGCTGTCATCCCTGACCTGGTGGAAGGGAGAGTGGTTAAAGGGTGCCCAGCACCTGGGGCTACCGCCCCCCACTCTCCACAGCCACAGTGGTGGGAGAGCTTTGCGAGGCCTCGGGCCTGGCTCTCATCCCTGACAACTGTCAGTAACCACAGTGGCTTGCTGTCCGGGTGGACAGAGTTATCCCTGGGGAGGGGACAAGTGTCACACCCCGGGGATAGAATGGGTAACACCACTGTGTTGGTCCTGGTGGTACTATCCTGCTCCTGGGATACATCTGTGAGCAATGTCAGGTTAGGTGCTGCACAGATGGGATCCGCAGGAAAGGAGAAAGGTTCCCCATGGATGGGCTTAGTGGGCCCTGAGAGTATGGACAGAGGGATCCAATTGGAGTCAGGAAGGCGAAGAACTGGAGCATGCCCCTGCTGTTGTGGGCCTGGGTCCTTGTTCTGTCGCCTCAAACAGGGAAGTGCATCAGGATAGTGATTGTTCTCCCCTGGCTTTAGGCTGGTGGGGGGTCATGTTGGACCTGGCTTTTTGACAGGGACATCCCCAAACTTTTTGCCTCCTTCCTCCTATTTTTTCTGACCTGTTGCTGTTGGCTTTTGAACTCTGAGCACTTTACCACTGCTAACCAGTGCCAAAGTGCATATGCTCTCTGTGTAAATTGTATGTAATTGGTTTATCCATGATTGGCATATTTGTTTTACTGTTAAGTCCCTAGTAAAGTGCACTAGAGGTGCCTAGGGCCTGTAAATCAAATGTTACTAGTGGGCCTGCAGCACTGGTTGTGCCACCCACATAAGTAACCCTGTAATCATGTCTCAGACCTGCCACTGCAGTGTCTGTGTGTGTATTTTTACACTGTAAATTCGACTTGGCAAGTGTACCCACTTGCCAGGCCTAATCCTTCCCTTTTCTTACATGTAAGGCACCCCTAAGGTAGGCCCTAGGTAGCCCCAAGGGCAGGGTGCAGTGTATGGTTAAGGTAGGACATATAGTAATGTGGTTTATATGTCCTGACAGTGAAATATTGTTAAATTCGTTTTTCACTGTTGCAAGGACTGTCTCTCTCATAGGATAATATGGGGGCTACCTTTAAATATGATTAAAGCATAGATTCCCCTAGAGAGTAGATGGACATGTGGAGTTTGGGGTCCCTGAACTCACAATTTAAAAATACATCTTTTAGTAAAGTTGATTTTAAGATTGTGCGTTTGAAAATGCCACTTTTAGAAAGTGAGCATTTTCTTGCTTAAACCATTCTGTGACTCTGCCGTGTTTGTGGATTCCCTGTCTGGGTCAGTTTGACAGTTGGGTTGTTTTTCACCTCACACCAGACAGTGACACAAAGGGGGCTGGGGTGTAACCTGCATTTCCTGATTAGCCATCTCTGCTAGGAGGGAGGGGTGGAGTGGTCACTCTCATCTGAAAGGACTGTGCCTGCCTCTGACAATGCCGGCTCCAACCCCCTGCTGTGTGTCTGAGGCCTTGCCTGGGCAAGGCAGGATTTCACAAGTAGGTGTGAGTCCCCTTTGAAGAAAGGTGACTTCAAAGACTAAAATGGGTATAAGAAGGGCACCCAAATCTACAGACTTGAGAGACACTTGCTGGAGAAGAAACCGGAACCAGAAACTACATCCTGCCAAGAAGAACTGCCTGGCTGCTCAAAGGACTCACCTGTCTGCTTTCTACAAAGGACTGCTGTCTTGCTGTTGCCCTACTGCCTTGCTGAACTCTTGTCTGGCTGTGAAAGTGCTCTCCAAGGGCTTGGATAGAGCTTGCCTCCTGTTCCTTGAAGTCTCAGGACCAAAAAGACTTCTTCCTTTCACTTGGACGCTCCGTGCGTCGAAAATTTCGACGCACAGCTTGTTTCGCGGCGAGAAAAACGCCGCACACCGACGTTGATCGACGCGACGCCCTCGGGACGATCGAGACTTCGACGCACAACCTCGCAAGGACAAAGCCGCTCGACTTTCCAGGAGAAATCGACGCGACGCCCACCGTGAGTGCGAAACTTTGACGCACGGCCTCGCAAGGACAACGCCGCCCGACTTCCAAGGAGAAATCGACGCGACGCCTGCCGTGAGACCAAACTTTCGACGCACGGCCTCGCAAGGACAACGCCGCCCGACTTCCAAGGAGAAATCGACGCGACGCCTACCGTGAGATCGAAACTTCGACGCGCAGCCCCGCAGAACGACGCGCAGCCGGAAAACAAGCAGGAGAATCCACGCACAGACCCGGGACATCTGGTAATCCCCGCGATCCACAAAAAGAGACTGTCTGCGCGCCGGAAAACGACGCCCGACTTCCCCGCGTGGAAAAGAACGACGCAAGTCTGTGTGTGCTGAGGAGAAATCGACGCACACACCCCTTTTTCCACGCATCTCTTCTCCTGTGGCCCTCTGAGGAGATTTCCCACCAGAAACCAGGTACTCTGTGCTTGAAAGACACTTTATTGCTTTTTAAAGACTTAAAGACACTTAATATCACTTCTCAGTGATATCTTTACAAATTCGTATTGCAACTTTGATCGTGTTGACCTACAATTATCCAGATAAATATTCTATATTTTTCTAAACACTGTGTGGTGTATTTTTGTGGTGTTATACTATGGTGTTGTATGATTTATTGCACAAATGCTTTACACATTGCCTTCTAAGTTAAGCCTGACTGCTCGTGCCAAGCTACCGGAGGGTGAGCACAGGCTGATTTTGGATTGTGTGTGACTTACCCTGACTAGAGTGAGGGCTTTTGCTTGGACAGGGGGTAACCTGACTGCCAACCAAAAACCCCATTTCTAACAATCACTTTTACTGGTTCTACTCCTTTCATCAATCCCACCTCTTTCCCTGTCATGTCCCACACTTCCTTTCCGACTGTTTCCCGTAATTCTGCTGGGATATCTTCTTCAGTTATCATTGGTAAGAGACAAATCAGAGGATACTCTTCGTCAACTGTTTCTATCTCATCACCCTCTACACTGTCCTCTTCTTCCCCATCACTGCTCGTCTGTATTGTTATTCCCTCGTTCGAGCACATTATCGAACAACCCAACTTGCACAATAGGTCTCTTCCTAACAGTGCAATCGGGCTTGAGTCACATACTACAAACTGATGTACCCCTTGATAGTTACCAATGTTGACTGGTATCGGATCTGTTATTGGGTTCGTCAGATGCCTGTTTGCTACTCCCACGTCTTGAACTGTCCTCCCTGAGAGTGGCAAATTTGGTACTTCACTGCTCTTAACAGTTGAACGTGTGGCTCCCGTGTCAACCAGGAATGAGACACGATGACCCATTACTCTTCCCTCTACGTACGGACCCCTTTGATCAACTTCCAAGGATGCCGCAAGCACACAATCTCCTTCCTCTTCTGAGCTTTCACTCTCCCATACATTGTTTATTCCACTCTCACTGTGTAATGGGAACTGTTGTACTGTGCCATTTGTGCTCATTACCTGACCCGTTACCTGTGGAGGAACCATCATTTGCTGCTGACTCATTGGTGCCAAAGGTATTTGCATTTGCTGATTAGGTACCATAGGTAACTGCTGTTGCATCGGCTGCATTTGCGTCATCTGCACACGGGGCATCTGCATCTGCTGCGGCTGCATAGGTTGTAATCCCTGCAATTGATTTATGGTCTGAAAATTTGGGTTTAGACCTCTCATTTTCGGTCCTCTCATTGTCTGAAATGCATTGACATCGTTGTTTTGCTGACCAACACCTACACCTGCACCTGCACCTTCCTGCACCATCATCGGACACTCGCGTTTCCAGTGACCTACGTTTCCGCACGCGTGACACGGCATCACTTTCTTCATTGCCTGCACACCTGTCACAACAGTGTTCAAATCCGGACCATTATTCACAAAACCTCCTCTACCTCTGCCTCTGCCCTGTGGCTGAAACGCCATGTTTCCTTGCAACTGCGGCTGCTGTTGCTGAAACACCATGCTTCCCTGCAACTGCGGCTGCTGTTGCGGTACCTGCTGTTGGAACCCTTGCATCCCTGGCAACCCTTGCAGTCCTTGCAGACCTTGTAAGCCTGTCTGAGCCGCCTTAAGCTGCATCATCATCACCTTCTCTTTCAGCTTTTTCTGTTTCACCTCAATTTCATCGCTACAGTATTTCGCATAAGTCAAGACTTCATCAATCGGTTTTGACTGCCAGCAGATCAAATGCGATTTTATCATCTGACTTATCTCTGGTCTCAGCCCTCCCACAAATCTGAACACAAAATGAAGCATATCTTTCGCCTCAATTGCTTCTGTGCCACTGTAATTCTTGAACGCCTTCAACAACCTTTCATAGTAACTATGAATCGATTCTTTAGCCTCTTGGGCAGTTCGATCAATTTTCTGCCAATCCACATTTTTCGCGGCAACCTTCGTCTTCAAATGCTCAATCACCTTATAGTACAGACACATCACCATAGGTGATGGTGCACCTGTCTCTCTGTCTCTCTCTGGTTCACTTGTCGGCCAACCTACAGCTCTTTTGCAATCCTCCCACAAATCTGCCGGAACCACAATCTCGAATAAAGTGTTCAGGTCTTCCCAGAGACATTTTGCAAGCTTCACAAACCTATCAGTCTGTTGATACCATTCGATCGGCTTCTCTCTCAGTTTGGGAAAATCATTCGTAAAAGACTGAATATCGCTCCTGTGCCATGGTACATGTACTAATTTTCCCCCTGCTGTCTCCCTCATTGGTAACATGGTTACGGTCTCGCTGCTCTGCGGTCTTTTCTCATTGTGTTCTGTAACACTGTCCCTCCTCTTATCCTTCCTCTTTACCCATCTGCTTTCCCACTTGTCTAAGCACCTCCACACTTGGGCACTTTGCAACAATTCTCTAAGGTGTGCCTTCATGCCTGCTGATCTCATGTGTTCAAAATCTGTGGTCCCAAAATCCAACCTATAGCTCCTGCTCAAGTGTTTCGTCTTGCCTATGTCAATTCCGTTCCTGTCTGCTACTTCCTGCAAACTCTTATGTACCTTGTTTACTTCTTTCGTGATCTTTGGACATAGATACCTCAACTCCTCTTCCGTGTAGGATTCTAACCTGTTCACACCCATATTCCCTTCCACCAATTCTTGTGCTTCCATGTTCAGCCTCATCCTGCTCAAGTAATCGTCTCCTTTCCCACTGTCTGAACTTTGTGTGGAATTTAGGCTGTTGAACCACTGTGTCAGCTGTTGCGCATTTACCCCCATCAGTGTAGCATTCACATCAACTGCCATCGATGGTTGCGGCAACTTTTCAGTGTTCGATGTTAATGGTATTATCAGTGGGGGGCTCGACCTCACCAGTGTTGACTGAGCGCATACGGGACTAAACTCCATCAAGGATCCGGGTCCAGTTGGCTGAGCCGCTATCGGAGTTATCCCTGGAGTATTTTCTATGCACCTTCTTTCTGTCCCATTCTGCAGCATTGGTCCCTGACTGCTCATACCTAAGTTAGGCTGACTATACAAAGGTACCACTGGACCTACAGTAATGGGCAGTGATATCGCATCTGGATTTTGTCCATTTCCCATATTCTGAGGCATGTTCATCCCCATATTATGGGTCATCATTGCCGGCATGCCCATCTGACTCCCCGTCATTTGAGCATGAGCGTTTCCTCCCTGCATCTGCTTTTGAGGCATCATAAACTGAGTTGATTCAGCTTGTGCCATTGTTGGGTTGTAACCATTCTGTACGCCCCTTACGGTTGGATCTAGAATCATTCCTCCACTGTTATCACTGCTGTAGTACCCTGGCATCTGCGGCTGATAATGTTCTGCTGGTTTCAACACGGGCACATCTGGATACATTCTCCTGACCTGCGGTATCTGTGGGGTGAGCAGTAAGCTCGGATCCTTAGATCCCGATAGTACTCCTGTATTCTGCGTTTCACTGTTCTGTACCGATGCCGGAGGGGCAGAACTGGTACTTGGACCTTGTCCATTCTCTGCATAAGGTGGTGGACGGTCGTTCAACAACTCCATTACCAACTCCTCATCCTCTAACTCCTCTTCTTTTCTCAACTTTTCCTCGTCCTCTCTGTCCTTGGAACACTTCCTGTCTGTCTTACAGGTAGCTTTCTTACCTGTCTCCTCTTCATCTTTAGTAATTGCGGGGAACAATTTTATTCCCTGCAATACATCTGACCTCCATACCTTCTGCGCATTATCCCACCTAGCGTCCGCTAGTGTCTTTTCTACCTTCCTCATCCTTGTTTCAAACTTGTTCTTCTGTTGCTGTCTAGCCATGAGTTCCCATATTGCTAGAGCCTCAAACTGTGCTGGCCTTGGAGGTACCTTCATGTCATACATCGTGAATCTCAAATTCTCTAGGACCCTTATATTGAATGTCCCATGTATCGGGAATGCTACGCTCCCATGTTTCTCTGTCCACTTGTGCCATTGCTTTAGCCAAAGGCACGGAGCTACCCCTTTTTCCTCCATAACAATGTAAGCTGGTGTGCCCTCAGGCGGCGTCTCCTCCCCTACGCTCGCTTTGATGTAAGACTCTCCCTTCATCGCGCTCCTGAATGCTTTAAGGAATTTCATTTTCTCGTCTTTTAATTCACAAAGTTTATAATCAATATTTGACTTCAATTCCACAAAACTTTAATCAATAGGTAACTTTAATTGCACAAGATTTGTAATCAATAGGTGACTTTAATTCCCGGAATACTCTTCACCTGCCTTTCCCCTTCCAATCGAGTGCCACGGACTGCGTCCAATCCGTGCGCGACCCTTCTCACCAACCAACCTATCCCAGCGCGGCTCTTAGTGACGTCACACTCACACACACTGCGGCTGACAAAGCCTCGCGGCTAGTCCTCCTTCACTCAGCTCCTCCCGTAACAACTTTTTGCATGTATCGCGAGCTACCAAACTAAAACAGATCTGTCGGTTTACTACAGGAAGGGTAACACAACCGCTTCAGGACCTTAGGGACTTTTCACTAACCTCGGCCACTATTCGATCTCTTTCACCAGCCTCGGCCGCTATTCCGTCTTTCTCAGTCCCCACATTCGCAAGCAAATCTGACCCGCAGACCTACTCTCAACTTGTCAATGATCTGTTCTAGTGCACTTAGAATCTCGTCAAAGCCCGAAGTCGAAGTTTCTTTCACTCCCTAACACACGTACCCACTCGTTGACCACGCCCGAACAACCTACTAAACCGCCCAGACCACAACATGGATCAACATACTCCGGAGTCTCTTGACCTCGCAGGGCCCGTCTCAACAACAACAACCACGTGGACCTTTTTATGCACAAAGCGCCAGACGCACATGAAGTTCGACGACTCCCCTACTCTCGTACTCGGAGCCGCACCTCCGCTAACTTTATGAAGTTCGACGACTTCTTAGTTCTACACTCGGAGTCGCACCTCCGCTATCCTTAAAAGAAAACCATTGCAACCTTTTCACACACCCTGCGGCAATAAGCTGTGCAAGCGCAAAACCCTAACTTCACTCATACCATCACTAGTACTGCCAACGCTGTTTCCACATCTCCTTTCCCTCCATTCGCAAGCTCCGAGATCCCGGGAAAGTCGCGGTGGACCTAGCCCATCATCATCTTGTCAATTATTTTCATCCAAGAAAAATCTAATTCAACTTCCCGAATGAGGCCTCAAAATGCGTAACCGTTAATTCAACACCATGTACTCTACTGATACAGGGTCCCAAAAGACAAAACCGTCCTCTGCTACCATCTACTGATAGAGCGGAACGTGGTACCAATTTACCTGCGTTCGGACGCTCTCTAGGTCGATGAATCTTTTGACTAAGTGGGAACTCTCTGTACTCTTGATCGATCAATCACCTTATATCGATAATCAATAACGAACATAAGCAACACCTTGAACAACATAACACTTAACAATTAGTCCAGAATACATTTCGGCGAACCCTGACCTTTCAGCCAGGAATAACCACACCAGTTTATTGCAAAGTTAGTGAATTTATTTCCCTATATTAACAAAGCTAGCACGATATAAATGTGTCTCAACACCAAATGATAAACATAAATGAACATTAATAGCTGTCCATATCGTCGAAACAAGTGTAATCTATGTAGCATTTGAATCACAAGGCATTCGATAGTGGCAAAGCACTAATACGATAATCTGTAATGGGCTAATTGCGTACATTTAGTCAGCATAACAAGATCTCCAATTGCATCGTGCGACATATGGAATCCTCATCTAACCTCAAATTAGCATCAGCATGTGGGACTTCATGCAAAAACGATTTGGCAACATCAATTTAGAAAACTCCTAGCTAGGGTCCTTATCAAAATCAGCAGTTGGATACCTAAAAGAAACACAATGCAATTTTACAATTTCCTTTCATAATTACCAATTCCAATCAGCAATCAATGAAGTCTTCGTCTCACAGGTACCGTTTCTCGATCAGCATGGGACGGGACAAAGGGGCAGGGGTGAACGGGGCAATTGCCTCACGGCGGCAAAGTAAGGCTACTACTTCATGCAAAGGGGCAAATCAAAGTTAAAATCTCTAGGGCAAGAATCATTAAAGTCTCTTTCTCTCGACTAGAGAAAGCATCAAAGTCTCTCAAAATGGCGTCGCAGCAAAATGGGTCATAATAGCTACGAAGTCAAAATGGCGGGATGTCCGAAGATAGAGAGAGAGCTTCCCTCTCGTGCACCTGGGTTTTATAGACAACAATTCAAGTCCTGTAGGGTCTCCATTGGAGGGTTCATAGGTTAGCTTCAAATTGACCAATCAAAAACGACAGTTCTCAAGCTTTTACTTAAGCATACATTATCCTTGGAGATGGGTACACAAGTTGCAACATTGTTTCTCGATTAGCTTACTCTCAGAGGCTCCATTGTCCGCACCTGCAAGCCGACCTTGAATTTAAGAGAAAATATGCCATGCTGGCACCAACTTTAAGATAAGCATGTGAGCAGTTTCTGTGGAAAAGTACAGCTTCAAGCAGAAATACACGTTTAATAGCACAGTGAAAAAAATACGAACATCTAAACCGTGAGACCAGGCAACTAGGCCAAAGCCTCTGCTAAAGTAATGCTAAGCTAAGGCATTTCAAATAAGCAAATCGTAGCACACGTTTATGATTATGTCGGATTAGTGCAATTCTAATACACCACGTTATATAAAGCACGCATATAAATGTCGGCAAACTACTGTGAGGGCACATTTTGTCCCCGTACAATCTTTATTAGTTCGGTTAATGTCACACATGATTATTTCAGCACTACGTTTATGCGTTAATAAATCAAAACCTTCATTTTCTGCTTCATCAACTGCAACCAATGGCACAAATTAAGTGATGAGCGCACATTAGATGTTTTTTAATTTAAGCTCACTCCACAACAGCAGATGTTACCCACTGTGGGCAAGAGGTCACCAATGATGCTACATCAAGGCATGGGGTGCATTTCAGCTGTAGCCCTGGAGAGCCCACTCCACCTAGGACTTGACGTGCAAGCAAATATGGAGCTAATGCTTATATGTAAATACGCAGCACTGTGCATATTCAAAAATGGTTTACACCAAGATGTCAATGACTTACAGTTGCATTAATGTGCACACTCAAGAAAGAAAGGAGCTGTCCAACTGAAATATTAACCAATCTGAGAGAGGTAAAGTGCCTATCAGTAGCAAGCCACATGGTACAAATATGTAATTCTCTCTTCACACACATTACATGCTCAGACTGCCTGAGAATAACTTCTTTTAGTGCCACGTTACTTGTGGTCGAATAATCATCCCTGTAATTTCCGCCCCCTAGAGTTACCAATGCTGGGAGTACTGCTAGCTCTAGAGGGCTGAAGGTACAGTGGGAGTACAGTTGGGCCCCTGAGGGGCCATATAGTAATATGTAAATACTGGAGGAATTGGAAATTCCCCAGTGTTTCTGCAGAGCTAATGATTCCGATGGAATGGCGCTGGTAACTTCTGTTACCACCCATCAGAAATAAATGGTTTTCCTAATGAAGGTCTTTATCAATTCAGAACCCCCTTGATAATCCAGCAGTATAACTCTAGGGATATCCTCACATCTGCCAAAAATGAGCAGGGTTAATTGAATCATAGTTTAAGCGCAATACCAGATCTAAAAACTTGTTGCAGTCTGATTCAACCCTCACCATGTTCAGATACTTCTACATCCAAGCAAGTGTTAAAAATCAAACACACTAAGGTGTTGGGAGGAATGCTTGCAATTTGTGTAACAACTGGCATTCACTCGAAAAAGTATTCCATTCCATCCATCTTTTGTCCACCATTCCACCTCAGTTTAGTCCCAGCCATATGTAAATCACTCTTGACCCTCCTCTAATAAGGAAAGTCCTACCTGAACTACCAGACTATGTCCTCCCTGAACTCCAAAACAAACAACCCAAGACCACAAACAATAATATGAATGGAAGATGAAAGGCCTTCTTTAGGGAACCCGCTATAGAAAAAGCAGTCTGATGGAGCACATGAAAGACTGAGTCTGAATCTTGCTTTCCACTGTTTGACTAGCGTTTTTTAAAAGCATATCACTGCCTGTGCACCACCGAGGTCATGAAACCAGCCGTGCCGCCGTTTGTTCACCACACCAGCCCTGCTGAGGAAATGGCATCGAAAGTCCTCGAGTGGAGTCCAGATAAATCCCTGGTATTTCATTGCCTCACTGATCATCTGCTGAAATCCGCAACACAACCTAATGACTGTAGAACTATCTGGCATTTAATTAGCTGGCATGAAACTACTTGAAGATATTAGAACAGTGTTTTCCTTTCAACTGCTTAAGCATTACTGTTCCCGATGCCAAATTCAATCATACATGATTACCCCTGCGTTGTGCTTTGAATACTAAATATACTTTCTGTGTCCAGGCGGGAAAGCTTTTTTCCATCTTGCATGCTGACATTAAGGCAAAAAGCGCACTTAGGCAAATGATCACCAACTCCTTCGGCAGGAGTGGGAATTGTAAAACTGGAAGCAGTGCCATCAACTTTTGAATCTTCTCTCTCCTGGGTAAATAGAATCACTCCTGCGATCACGACCTAATGTCTAGGAGGTATTTCACACACGACCTACATTTTTCAGGTTCAGTCAAGCCCCAGGAAAAACAATCCCCCTCATATTCCGATAGAAAGGCGTTTGCATAAAAAGTGTCAAATTATAAAATATTTTAAGGTGATCTTGATTGATACTCGAACTGTTGATAATATTAGCAAAGTGCACAGCTTATTATGTTTTTTAATGATTAATAAGCTGTCATGCATGTACGCTGTGTGCCAGGAATGTGTGTTCACTGACTGAAAGGCTTTTCTTGACAGCCAAACACCTCCCTAAAGTGGTAAAACGGTGCTGCTCGGGTCGCCCACTATTTAAGATAAGTGACAGCTGAAAACCTCAACAGTCTGTGGGCCAGATTTGCTAGTTTTATCGCAATACAGTTCAGCAACCAAACCTATTCTTGGAATGCAAGGTCCTGCCTAGCATATCATCTGTACTAAAACCATACACTTTAAGTATACATTCCAGCCTCTGGATAAACATAGAAGCGTCTCACACACTGGATCTGTGCTGTGACCTTCAGCACACGCAGAATGCATGTTTTTTGAGAAAAAAAAAAAAATCTCTTTGTTAGTGGCTGCTTCAAGGAGGTGTACGTTTTTGAAAGCAAGGCCTATCTCAGTTGGTTGAAAACAGTAACTAATTGCGATTGCACTGTAACGCACCTTTGATGCAAAACACCCTTTCTACTGAAAAAGATGCCTTTCCAATGCAGAATATCTTTTGCTCTCGAAAGAAATTTCTAATGCATTGCTTTGTGCCGTTTTGAGTGATTTTTAGAAGCACAAAATATTTGTTAATATGGGCCTGTGTCTTAACTAATGGATTGCAGCTCTCTATTTATGTGATAAAGCCCGTGGTATCCCAAAAAGAAGAAGAGCTGAAGTGATGGGATGCTACCACATTTAGCAGTGATATTTTATGCCACTACAACTTAATGGATTTTTCAGCTTTCGAAAGGGAACATAGCAGCACCTATTGAGGCCTGTTAGGGGAGTGCATAACACAACAGAGCCTAATAACAAAATCACAATGCCAACAGAATTGCAAAACACAACACAACATAGCAGCAACACAAGACATAACCAAACACATCACAACATCAAATGGTAACACGTCACATCACAGTAACTATAATTAGACAATAACACCTAATACAAGACCACAGCGCAAAGCACTATGCAAGTGCTTGATTGTATCATTGTTTTGTTAGTGCTTTTTGGTATTGCAATGTTGTATCTTGATACAGTTATTGGTAGGTTATTGGTGAGTTTTTGATAGTTTGATGTGTTGGTATGCTGGTATTTTGTTGTTGTGAAGATATCTTATTCAATTGAGGTGTTTTGTGTCGTGCTAGTATATTATTGGGCACCGCGCATATTCAATAACAGGTGCCAAAAATATTTTCTAAATCAGCTGAACAGTGGGTTCCATATGTGGGTGGACATGTCAGGTCCCTCCCTCCAAGCCTGATGAACCCAAGTGCAGCACCCCATGCCTCCACCCGGTGATCCAAATAACCCAGCCTAAGACATCACTTTGTTTTTAATTACAGATATTAAACATCTCAGGCCATATTTATTCATAAACCATTAAACAAACAGAAGTCAGAACATTCACAGGGAAAACATCAAACACTTTTCACACGAGCTTACATCCAGTCACGTTTTTAACAGAATCAGCAACACATCAAGTCACCTAGCCCCTCTTCCACCCCAGGAATTCGTTTCCAGTTAGCTTATGGTTGACCTGCCTCCTAGATACCTCTGCCCTTTCCAGGACCTACTCATTTGGTGTAACTTACCTGAGCATCTCTTGCAAAGATGCTCCCCTGTGACCAAATTACAGGGAGTGCAGAATTATTAGGCAAGTTGTATTTTTGAGGATTAATTTTATTATTGAACAACAACCATGTTCTCAATGAACCCAAAAAACTCATTAATATCAAAGCTGAATATTTTTGGAAGTAGTTTTTAGTTTGTTTTTAGTTTTAGCTATGTTAGGGGGATATCTGTGTGTGCAGGTGACTATTACTGTGCATAATTATTAGGCAACTTAACAAAAAAAAAATATATACCCATTTCAATTATTTATTATTACCAGTGAAACCAATATAACATCTCAACATTCACAAATATACATTTCTGACATTCAAAAACAAAACAAAAACAAATCAGTGACCAATATATCCACCTTTCTTTGCAAGGACACTCAAAAGCCTGCCATCCATGGATTCTGTCAGTGTTTTGATCTGTTCACCATCAACATTGCGTGCAGCAGCAACCACAGCCTCCCAGACACTGTTCAGAGAGGTGTACTGTTTTGCCTCCTTGTAAATCTCACATTTGATGATGGACCACAGGTTCTCAATGGGGTTCAGATCAGGTGAACAAGGAGGCCATGTCATTAGATTTCCTTCTTTTATACCCTTTCTTGCCAGCCACGCTGTGGAGTACTTGGACGCGTGTGATGGAGCATTGTCCTGCATGAAAATCATGTTTTTCTTGAAGGATGCAGACTTCTTCCTGTACCACTGCTTGAAGAAGGTGTCTTCCAGGAACTGGCAGTAGGACTGGGAGTTGAGCTTGACTCCATCCTCAACCCGAAAAGGCCCCACAAGCTCATCTTTGATGATACCAGCCCAAACCAGTACTCCACCTCCACCTTGCTGGCGTCTGAGTCGGACTGGAGCTCTCTGCCCTTTACCAATCCAGCCACGGGCCCATCCATCTGGCCCATCAAGACTCACTCTCATTTCATCAGTCCATAAAACCTTAGACAAATCAGTCTTGAGATATTTATTGGCCCAGTCTTGACGTTTCAGCTTGTGTGTCTTGTTCAGTGGTGGTCGTCTTTCAGCCTTTCTTACCTTGGCCATGTCTCTGAGTATTGCACACCTTTTGCTTTTGGGCACTCCAGTGATGTTGCAGCTCTGAAATATGGCCAAACTGGTGGCAAGTGGCATCGTGGCAGCTGCACGCTTGACTTTTCTCAGTTCATGGGCAGTTATTTTGCGCCTTGGTTTTTCCACACGCTTCTTGCGACCCGGTTGACTATTTTGAATGAAACGCTTGATTGTTCGATGATCACGCTTCAGAAGCTTTGCAATTTTAAGAGTGCTGCATCCCTCTGCAAGATATCTCACTATTTTTTACTTTTCTGAGCCTGTCAAGTCCTTCTTTTGACCCATTTTGCCAAAGGAAAGGAAGTTGCCTAATAATTATGCACACCTGATATAGGATGTTGATGTCATTAGACCACACCCCTTCTCATTACAGAGATGCACATCACCTAATATGCTTAATTGGTAGTAGGCTTTCGAGCCTATACAGCTTGGAGTAAGACAACATGCATAAAGAGGATGATGTGGTCAAAATACTAATTTGCCTAATAATTCTGCACTCCCTGTAGTGGATCCTTAAGCCACATGCAGAAAGCCTGCTAGCCCCAGGATGCTAATGCCAGCCTGTGTAACCGGGCCATGCCTTGATCCCCTGGAACGGGCTCCACTCTCCAACTCTCAAAGAACCAGTGTACTAAAAAGTGCCACTGTGTATGTGTAGAGCTAGGTTGGGGCTGTGAAAGTGACCATCCCAACTCTTACACTGCCAGATCCTCTACCAAATTCTGCAAGCACACCCATTTTAGGTCCCACTGACAAGTTATCATCAATGCATTACTTAATGACGTGCAAGGTAACCTGAAAATTTCTGCCAACCATGAACTCACCTTACCACAAGTCAGCATGGCTCACTGACCATATGGTCTCCCACCGAGATAAAATGATAGGTGAATGCAAATAGGTTACCCCCGAACATGACATTGCCCTCGGGAGATAGGTTCACCCCATCCAGCAGAAAAAACCTATCCCCCTGATGCACCCGTGTGGCATACAAACCAACCTAGGCAGTCTCCGCTGCTTAGAAAATTGTCTGTGCCCTCCGTGCAAGGACTGCTTGGGAACTATGTAAGCCCACATGATGAAGGCCTCTGGAAATCACTTGGTCATCCCCATAACGTCCACAACGATGGCCTGAAACAAGTCTCTATGCCCCAATTGCACCTAATCATTGCCTCCTAAATGCAGTGTTACCAGAACCGAGGGAGGAAGCCCCCTTTGAACCAGCTTCTCCAAAGCTGACAGAAGGGTCGCTCCCAGTTGTGGCTATGGTAGCCTTCAATACCTGAGAGAACTGATATCTTGAAAGGGGGGTGATAAGCTTGGAGGAGCTGGGCTGAAGCTGAAACTCAAGGGCGCAGTTCTAGATACTCTAACAGAGAATGGACTGGGCAACAGCATGAGCCTGGGACCCTATGCGGGAATATATGTTTCCTCTTTCCTAGCTGGTCTGTTTTAAAAGATCGCAAAGGTACTGCTATAGACCCACCAGGCCAACTCAACTGTCCAAGCTGAATGCCCCATGGATGTCCTTCGTAGACTGTGCCATGAGTTCTCCTAGCCTGAAAGCCCTATAAAAGGCCATGCAAAAGGCTGCCTTGAACAGCTGTGCCTCAAACTGCGAATGGCAGACCACAGGCAACTTTGAAACTAAGGCTTCCAGCCTCTGGGTGTAAATAAGCCTTCTTGCCCTGTGTGCCCCCTCCATGCTCTGCCAGCCCATCAAGGCTTTTTTAATTGGATAACGAGGAGGACTAGTCCCTGTGCCTACCCAGTTTGGCAAAGAAAGAAAGGTCTGCTATGTGACTCCTTGCATAGGCTGCTGACCAGGTGCCCCTCTACCCCTCTCGGCTTAGAAAATTCAGGTGTCTCTGAAATTCCCCCTCATGATCTCTCCTTGACTTGAGAGTTAAGCTGACTGCCATGAGGTCTGGTATGGGGCACCAAGCCTCTAAAGATGCTCTGGGAATGGTGTTAGGTGTGCTGCTGCTTCTGGATGGTAGGGCCTGAACACCTGTAACTTTAGGCGAGACAAAGCATCAGCAGCGTTACTGATGGGCTCATGAGACATGCTTTCCCTAACTGTAATGTTATTTAGCAAACACAACAGAATTAATTCTTTAAGCAATCATAAAACCATGTGGCAGCTCATTTCTTGATGGTGTACCACCTCAACTACTGCCATGTTCCCATGTTGTCTGACCAGAGCACTACAGAGTGATCCCTGGGAAGAGGTGACCAGACTATCAATGCCACCCCAAAGGGGAACATGTGAAAAAGTGCCAGGTTTTGCTCCAACCTTGCTTGGCACCACTCATCAGGCCATGACTGCATATACCTCTGGTCACACAGTATGACACCAAAACCAATGCTGCCTACTGCACCTGTAAAAAGACCCAGGTCAAGACTAGTCTGAGGGGGAGGGATACCCACGGCATAATTCCATTAAAGCCCTGCAAGAATGAATCTCAAATCCTCAAGTCCTGCCTGACCTCCTGAGGCAGAGGCAGATGTGTCTGATGATGCCTCTGTTTCAAGCCAGTTACAGCCTCTGCAGTTGATCTTCAAAAGGTCCGTCCCATAGGAATAATGCACAAGGCAAAGCTCAACTGTCCAACCAGCACCTGGAGCTGATGAAGCGTAACCTTCCTGGCCGCAAAGCATTCCTGCAGAGAGTTTCTAAACTGGACCACCTTATCTCCAGGAAGCCTGCATACCACGCAACATTATTAAGTTCAATGCTCATAAAGGTCACTACTGTGGAAGGGCTGCTAGTCCTGTCCTGGACCAGAGGAACCCCAAAATACCTTATCAAGTTAACAAAACCCTTCAAAACCTCTACACAATGTAAAGTGTCATTGGTGCCCAGAAAATGAAAATCATCTATGTAGTGCAGCACCTACATGGTGCCAGTTGCCTTCTTACAAGCCCACTCCAGGAAAGAGTTCAAGGTCTCAAAGTACATGCATGACAGAGGAACCCGTGGGAATACAGCCATCAAAATAGAAGGAACCATCAAACTAAAATCCTTACAAGTGGATATCCTCCAGGTGCACCGGCAGCAAGCAGAAGGTGGATTTAATGTCTGTTTTCACCAGCAGGGTACCTTAACCCAACTGTTGCAACATAGCACAGGCTTGGTCAAAGGAGGTGTATTCACAGAGCAAAGTTTAGAATCAATAGCCTCATTCACTGAACTCTATTTTGAGGCAGAGAGAACATATTTCAAGTGGAACTGGCCTGGTTCTTTTTTGGGTATTATTCCCAGATTAGAGCAGCACAAATTCCTAAAAGGGGGTGACTCAAAGGGCCCAGCCACTCTGCACAGAGCACACTCTTTGGAAATGTTTTGACTGGCCACAGTCTTATTGGCATGCAAGGACTGCTGATTTTTGCAAAAGGGAATCATCCTAATTCCCCAGCTGGGATCCTCAAGCCATATGTGAAACCATCTCAGACCCTCAATGCAGCCCTCTGGTTGTTGTAACTGTTAAGCCATGGGGTCAGGCCCTGAATGTCAACAGAGAAGTGAGCCTTTGGGAAAAGGGAGGGGGAATCCTTACTCCTGCTCACCTTTATCCTTCCTTTTATGAAGCACTTGAATTCTGGATGTGATAGCACCCCACAAAAGGAGCAACTGTGTTTGAACTTACAGGCCCCTGGTGATCTCATGCATGTTTTCCAATTATAAGCCTAAAACAGCCCCTTCTTTTTGCTTGATGCTTGGCCTGTTCTCACTCCAAAAGGCTGAAGTCCGACAGACTCTTGCTTCCTGATCATCATATGACGTAACCACGAATTAACATCAGTCTGATCCCAAAACAGTGTTTAGTAAGTAGCCTTCTTTCTCCTGAAATCCCTGTCCCAATCTTTCCATGAGATGCCCCTAAGCTCATTGTGCACACAAAAATTTTGTTTTGATAACAAAGGAGCTGAAGACCTAACACAGTAACTTCTCAACCATCCAATACAATAGGAGCTCGAGAGGGAATTGTATATCTTTCAGGGCCCTCCACTCAAAACATCATATAAACAATAGAGTCCCAAAGAACAGAAAGGAAATTGCTTTAAGTTAGCATCAGGGATTTTTCCATTTGAAGGCTGCCATATGTGCAATCTGACAGAAACTTCACAGATGCTACACAATGGCCGTAGGGTGTTCCAAAAAAAAGATCAGCAATTGCAATTCCAATTTTGTGATTTATAGACTTACGTGCCAATGTGGCCTGCATTACATTGGCCTTACTACTCGTAAGTTAAAAGTCAGGATACAGGGACAAAATAGTACCTTGAGATCAGGAAAACTAACAACTAGCCTGGTGAAGCACTTTCAGGAACATGGGCATGGCCCAGGGGATTTTAAATGGACAGTTCTTGAAAAAATGGACCACGGTGTGCAGGAGCAGAGGAGGCACTAATCAGAAAGGAGGGCCGCTGGATCTCTTCTGAACAGACAGATAAAGTGGGTCTAAATTATTTGATGGAGGGGCATAAGCTCTGGGGTTGACCACAAATATATGAGGCCACACCCCCATCTGAGATCAGCAAACAATAGCAGGATATGTTATCCACCCAGGAAGTTTCTTCTTTTCCCTTTTGACAAGTGTGTGAAATTGTGAGCGTGGCTACCTTTGTTCTGCCTGATTTGGTTCCCCCCTCTTTTACTCCTGGATGACCACCCATTAAAGGCAATTTTCCCCATGCCTCTTGAGCAATTTATTTGAAGGATGGTGGTTCCTGCTAATAATAGCGTTTGAATGGGAGTCTTCTGTTCCCCCTCCTTTCTTTCCTTTTCCAAATGGATCTACATCCTGTTTATGTACAAAATCATTTGTACTATAACTCTCTTGTCTGTTGAGGTTTTAGGATGGGAAATACATTTATGAATATGTTTAGGGTGCTGCTCTGTGACATGTATAATATTGCGTTAGTGTGGCAACAGAACATTTTCTCCCAATATGGCACCACCTCAGTCACACATTCTAACAATTGCAGTTTTTATTACCATTATGCATTTGGTGCTTTTTCAACAACTTCAGGTAAAATAACTTTTAGAAAAAAAAAACTTTTATTAGAATGATTCCCCTTTTTTGGTGGTCTTGGCAAAAGAAATACATTTTTAGAAGATGTTTTGCAGCCCCTCAGTGATACATATAGCATTGTGGTCGACAGCAACAAAACATTTCATTTTAGTATGGTGCCATCATAGTCGTGCTGTCTTATGGTTGAAAGACACACCCCCTTGCCTTCAAATTGAGTGACAGCATGCTTGTGTCTGAGGGACTCATTTGGAAGGGTCGCCCTGCTGTGAGTATATGTTGTTGCATGATGTGGCCGCAGAATAGGCACCTGTGTGATTTGCCAATTTGGAAAGTTGGAGGCAGTGAGTGTGCGGGCTGCAGACACTCCCGATGTTTGAATTGCTTGAACTGTTTGAAGGTGAGGCTGACCCCTGTTCAGTCGCTCGACATAGCAAGAGGAGGTGATGCATTTTGACTTCGGTTGTTCGGATGTACATTTGGGAATTTCCCCCTCAGAGGCTTCTTGTGCCAGAGAAAAGGCAAGCTGACAGTGGATGTGCAGGGTGTGGATACTTCTGTGGATTGATTTGCTTGAACTGCTAGTGTTGGACTTTTGCTTATGCAGGGTCATCCTGAATCTTTTTGCCTCCTGTCTCCTATTTTTTTCTGACCTGTCGCTGTTGGCTTTTGAACTCTGAGCATTTTCCCACTGCTAACCAGTGCTAAAGTGCATATGCTCTCCGTGTAAATTGTATGTAATTGGTTTATCCATGATTGGCCTATTTGATTTACTAGTAAGTCCCTAGTAAGGTGCACTGGAGGTGCCAGGGCCTGTAAATCAAATGCTACTAGTGGGCCTGCAGCACTGGTTGTGCCACCCACATAAGTAGCTCTGTAATCATGTCTCAGACCTGCCACTGCAGTGTCTGTGTGTGTATTTTTACACTGTAAATTCGACTTGGCAAGTGTACCCACTTGCCAGGCCAAACCTTCCCTTTTCCTACATGTAAGGCACCCCTAAGGTAGGCCCTAGGTAGCCCCAAGGGCAGGGTGCAGTGCATGGATAAGGTAGGACATATAGTAATGTGATTTATATGTCCTGACAGTGAAATACTGCCAACTTCGTTTTTCACTGTTGCAAGGCCTGTCTCTCTCATAGGAGAATATGGGGGCTACCTTTAAATATGATTAAAGTGTAGATTCCCCTAGAGAGTAGTAGGACATGTGGAGTTTGGGGTTCCTGAACTCACAATTTAAAAATACATCTTTTAGTAAAGTTGATTTTAAGACTGTGCGTTTGAAAATGCCACTTTTAGAAAGTGAGCATTTTCTTGCTTAAAAACCATTTTGTGACTCTGCCTTGTTTGAGGATTCCCTGTATGGGTCAGTTTGACAGTTGGGTTGTTTTTCACCTCACACTAGACAGTGACACAAAGGGGGCTGGGGTGTAACCTGCATTTCTTGATTAGCCATCTCTGCTAGGAGGGAGGGGTGGAGTGGTCACTCTCATCTGAAAGGACTGTGCCTGCCTCTGACAATGCCGGCTCCAGCCCCCTGGTGTGTGTCTGAGGCCTTTTCCTGGGCAAGGCAGGATTTCACAAGTAGGTGTGAGTCCCCTTTGAAGAAAGGTGACTTCAAAGACTAAAATGGGTTTAAGAAGGGCACCCAAATCTACAGACTTTAGAAACACTTCTGGAACCAAGAGGAACCTCTGCCTGGAGAAGAGCTGATAGCTGAGGAAGACGTGCTGCCCTGCCTGTGACTGTGCTTTGTGGAGCTTTCCTGCAGTGCTGCTTCTGCCAGAGTAAGAGGGCAAAGACTGGACTTTGTGTGCCTTCCATCTTGTGAAGAAATCTCCAAGGGCTTGATTTAGAGCTTGCCTCCTGTTGTTTGAAGTCTCAGGGACAGCAAAGACTTCTCTCTACCAGCACCTGGAGTCCCTGGAGAGACTCCTGCTCTGACAAGTGGTGCCCTATCCAGTCCCTGGGGCCTTGAAAGGAAAGCTGGTGGAAATCCAAGGAAATCGACTTCGGACGACTCTGGACCGACGCCGCTGCTGAATCCGGTGACGCCGCCTGCACCCGTCGCCGTGACCTTCGCTGGAACGCGACGCTCTTCGCAGGCCCGACACCGCTGCAGCCCCGCTGAAGTCCGCGACTCCGTGGAAGTCGCCGCACCACATCGTGACCGACGCCGCTCGAAGTGCACGGATTCAGCGTTTCGCACAGATGCCGCGAACCCCGACTTCGCGCATCGGCTTGTTTTCACTCTTCACCAAAGGTACTGTACTTGGGGGTCTACACGACTCCGTGTCCGGCGCCGCTGGTGTCGGCTTGTTGGGAACGACTCCGTCACGACACAGTGTTAACATCTCATCGAAGCATTTTTGCTTCTAAGCGCTAGATTTGAGTTTAATCTTTAAAAATTCATAACTTGACTTGTGTATGTTGGATATTTGTCGTTTTGGTCTTGTTTTTCTTAGATAAATATTTCCTATTTTTCTAAACTGGTGTTGTGTCATTTTGTAGTGTTTTCATTAAGTTACTGTGTGTGTTGGTACAAATACTTTACACCTAGCTCTCTGAAGTTAAGCCTACTGCTCTGCCAAGCTACCAAGGGGGTAAGCAGGGGTTAGCTGAGGGTGATTATCTTTTACCCTGTCTAGAGTGAGGGTCCTTGCTTGAACAGGGGATAACCTGACTGTCAACCAAAGACCCAATTTCTAACATTGGTGATCAGCGGTTGGGATTTGGACTTGTATTTGTACTTGACATACAGTGATTAAGTGTACACTACTGTTTTGAGTTCAGACCACTACGTGACCACATACTACTTGTCTTGTGATTCTGATTTTTGTTCTCTGATGTCCTCCTGGAAGTATTGCTAGTATTTTTGGACTTTGGTTTTTGGTTGTGAAGCCTTTGCAGAATGTAAGTCAATTTCTGGCCCCTATTTATGTATAAAAAGTGGCAGCTTAAAGCATTCTGCATGGAAAGGGGACTGGCTGTGAACAAGAAATCCAGAAGGGAGGCTCATGAGTCAGCCCTGTTTCAGTATGAATTGAAACGTTGTCAGGCAACACCACCAAATGAGTCTGAGGAGGATAACTACTCTGAGGAGGAGGACTACTCTGAGGAGGAGGGCAGTGGCCCTGAGGAGGGAACAGAAAGAGATGATTGGCTCCTAGCTCAAATGCGGAGTCTGGAAGAGCTAGATGCAGAGCTTGAGAGGGCTGAGGAGAAGAGAGCCTTAGTCCTGGAAAAAGAAAGGATTACAGCTCAAGAGCTGAGCTGTGAAGAGCTGAAGCTGGAGGCCATGAGGGCTGAGTCCAGTTCAGATGGTGGCAGCAAAAACCTTGTATCCAGTACTGCCGAAGAAGTGCACATGCCCAGAGATGTGGTGCCCTACTTGAGGTAGGGAGTTAACACACGCCAGGAAGTTCAGGGGTATGAGGTAGCTCCAGTGATGCACAGGGTCCTTGAGGTGGATTGGGGAACTGGCATGGGGAGTCATATTCCTACTGGTGGGAGGGACACTCTACTGACTCTAGGTGAAAGTGACAGGGAGAGGGGTTCCCCCCAGGTAGAAGTCCTGGTTATGGAGTGTGAAGACATCCCAGAAGAGTGTGGGTTGAGTGTCAGGGACAGTCGGGTACTGTCTCACCAGTCTCAGGAGGGTGATGTGGGGTGCTTTTTCAAAGCAGAGTCACTGGATGGTTGGGTGAAGGTTACTTTGGTTAATTCATGTAAGGGGCTGAGTGATGTAATTGCTGGAGAGCATATGTCTAGTCCTTATTTTCCAGAGCTACGCCAACACCAGGTGGAGTGTGAGTTCTCTGACCCCAGGGAGCTTACAATGGAGGCAGACCTCTTGGTGAGTACCAGAGAGTCTGAAGAGGCATTTGGGGGGGGCTCCTGAGAGGAGTGGTCTAGGTATTTCCCAACCAGGTGAGGTAGGGAAGGATTGTAGTGTCCCAGGTAGGTCCCAGTGTAGTGGGATGGGTGAGGGACCCCATGTCCAGTCTCTGAGGAGAGGGAATGGGGATGAGCTGAGGTCCAAGGTGCCCGACATCCGGTCCCAGTTCCTGGAGGGTTCCATGAGGGAACACCAGGAGGGAGGCCTAGCCTGTACCATAGGGCCATCTGTTGAGGGAGATCCCACAATGTCAGGAGAACTTGGGGGGGCGGCTGTAGCCAGCGTCCCACCAGTTCTGGTGTCTGGCAGTACCACTCCTAGTGAGGGGGTGCAGAAGTCCAGACAGAGGGTTCAGAGGGGGTTACGGACCCCAGTGGAGAACCTGGAGGGTCAGGGGTCAGCTCTGAGAGCAGAGCCCCCCATGAATGACCTTGGTGAGACCATTTCTGGGTTGGGGGGAATCCAGACTCTGTCAGATGGGCAGAGGTCAGGAGACCTGCGCCAGCCAGACTCTTGTGTGGCCCTTCGGCACAGTGTGTCCCTTGAGGGGGGTAAGTGTGCCCCCCTGGAAGTCCTGGTGTGCCAGGCAATGGTTCAACCGCAGGGGGGTGACTCTGGGTTGAATGATCAGGGTCAGGGGGTAAACTCTGACCTGATGGGGGGTAAGTGTGCTCCCAAGGAAGTCCTGGTGCGCCAGGCAGTGGTAAAACCGCAGGGTGGTGACCCTGGGTTGGATGACCATGTTCAGAGGGTAAACTATAACCTGGTGGGGGGTAGGTATGCCCCCCAGGAATTCCTGGGTTGCCAGGCAGTGGTCCAGTCAGTGGGTACAGACCCCGGACTGGAGGATCAGGTGCAGGGGATAAACCCTGACCTGAAGGGGGGGCTGTTTGCCCAATCACCCCCCCTGGTGTGATTTCAATGGGTACTCTCCCTGAGGGGTGGGTGCAGAACCCTGAGAGTAGGGGAAGGAGAGAGAAAGACTCACCCCTGACCCCAGAGGAATCTAAGGGTACAGACCCTGGATTGGAAGGCCAGGTTCAGGGTGTCCCCCCTGACCTGGAGGAAGGGGCTACTGCTAACAGTGCCCCTACCATGTTGTCTTCTGGGGGGGCAACTCCTAGTTGGGTGGTTCAGGACCCCAGAAGAGAGGGCAGGGGGAGGGAAGCCTCACCCCTGGCCCTGGTCCACCTGAAGGTACAGACCCCAGGTTGGAGGATCAGTTGCAGGTTAACATCCCTGCACTGATGGAAGAATTGTGCAGGACTGCTTCTACAAGCACCCTGACAATTTTTTACTCTGAGGGTGCCGCTCCTGGAGGGAGGGTACAGAGCCCCAGAGGGGAGGACCAGGGTCAGGTTATCTTCTCTGACCTGGTGGAAGGTAGAGTGGTCAAAGGGTGTCAGGCACCTGGGGCTACCGCCCCCCACTCTCCACAGTCACAGTGGTTGGAGAGGCCTGAGGTCAGGCTCTCATCCCTGACAGTTGTCAGGGGTCACTGTTGCTTGCTGTCCTGGTGGACAGAGCTGCCCCTGGGGGGGGGACTAGAGTCACACCCCAGGGGTGAATTGGGCAACACCACTGTGTTGGCCCTGGTGGTACTATCTGCCCATTGCAATACATCTGTGAGCAAAGTAAAGTTAGGCGCAGCACAGATGGTGTCTGCAGATGTGGAGAACGGTTCCCCATGGGTTAGCTTAGTGGGCCCTGAGAGTATGGACAGAGGGATCCAACTGGAGTCAGGAAGGCGTAGAACTGGAACATGCCCCTGCTGTTGTGGGCCTGGGTCCCTGTTCTATCGCCCCAATCAGGGAAGTACATCAAGGTATTGATTGTTCTCCCCTGGCTTTAGGCTGGTAGGGTGTCGTGTTGGACTTTTGCTTATGCAGGGTCATCCTGAATCTTTTTGCCTCCTGCCTCCTATTTTTTTCTGACCTGTCGCTGTTGGCTTTTGAACTCTGAGCACTTTCCCACTGCTAACCAGTGCTAAAGTGCATATGCCCTCCGTGTAAATTGTATGTAATTGGTTTATCCATGATTGGCCTATTTGATTTACTAGTAAGTCCCTAGTAAGGTGCACTAGAGGTGCCAGGGCCTGTAAATCAAATGCTACTATTGGGCCTGCAGCACTGGTTGTGCCACCCACATAAGTAGCTCTGTAATCATGTCTCAGACCTGCCACTGCAGTGTCTGTGTGTGTATTTTTACACTGTAAATTCGACTTGGCAAGTGTACCCACTTGCCAGGCCTAAACCTTCCCTTTTCTTACATGTAAGGCACCCCTAAGGTAGGCCCTAGATAACCCCAAGGGAAGGGTGCAGTGTATGGATAAGGTAGGACATATAGTAATGTGATTTATATGTCCTGACAGTGAAATACTGCCAACTTCGTTTTTCACTGTTGCAAGGCCTGTCTCTCTCATAGGAGAATATGGGGGCTACCTTTAAATATGATTAAAGTGTAGATTCCCCTAGAGAGTAGATGGACATGTGGAGCTTGGGGTCCCTGAACTCACAATTCAAAAATACATCTTTTAGTAAAGTTGATTTTAAGATTGTGCGTTTGAAAATGCCACTTTTAGAAAGTGAGCGTTTTCTTGCTTAAAAACCATTTTGTGATTCTGCCTTGTTTGAGGATTCCCTGTCTGGGTCAGTTTGACAGTTGGGTTGTTTTTCACCTCACACTAGACAGTGACACAAAGGGGGCTGGGGTGTAACCTGCATTTCCTGATTAGCCATCTCTGCTAGGAGGGATGGGTGGAGTGGTCACTCTCATCTGAAAGGACTGTGCCTGCCTCTGAGAATGCCGGCTCCAACCCCCTGGTGTGTGTCTGAGGCCTTGCCTGGGCAAGGCAGGATTTCACAAGTAGGTGTGAGTTCCCTTTGAAGAAAGGTGACTTCAAAGACTAAAATGGGTATAAGAAGGGCACCCAAATCTAAAGACTTTAGAAACACTTCTGGAACCAAGAGGAACCTCTGCCTGGAGAAGAGCTGATAGCTGAGGAAGACGTGCTGCCCTGCCTGTGACTGTGCTTTGTGGAGCTTTCCTGCAGTGCTGCTTCTGCCAGAGTAAGAGGGCAAAGACTGGACTTTGTGTGCCTTCCATCTTGTGAAGAAATCTCCAAGGGCTTGATTTAGAGCTTGCCTCCTGTTGTTTGAAGTCTCAGGGACCTCAAAGACTTCTCTCTACCAGCACCTGGAGTCCCTGGAGAGACTCCTGCTCTGACAAGTGGTGCCCTATCCAGTCCCTGGGCCCTTGAAAGGAAAGCTGGTGGAAATCCAAGGAAATCGACTTCGGACGACTCCGGACCGACGCCGCTGCTGAATCCGGTGACGCCGCCTGCACCCGTCGCCGGAACGCGACGCTCTTCGCAGGCCCGACGCCGCTGCAGCCCAGCTGAAGTCCGCGACTCCGTGGAAGTCGCCGCACCACATCGTGACCGACGCCGCTCAAAGTGCACGGATTCAGCGTTTCGCACAGAAGCCGCGAACCCCGACTTCGCGCATCGGCTTGTTTTCACTCTTCACCAAAGGTACTGTACTTGGGGGTCTACACGACTTCGTGTCCGGCGCCGCTGGTGTCGGCTTGTTGGGAACGACTCCGTCACAACGCCGTGTTAACATCTCATCGAAGCATTTTTGCTTCTAAGCGCTATATTTGAGTTTAATCTTTAAAAATTCATAACTTGACTTGTGTATGTTGGATTTTTGTCGTTTTGGTCTTGTTTTGTTTAGATAAATATTTCCTATTTTTCTAAACTGGTGTTGTGCCATTTTGTAGTGTTTTCATTAAGTTACTGTGTGTGTTGGTACAAATACTTTACACCTAGCACTCTGAAGTTAAGCCTACTGCTCTGCCAAGCTACCAAGGGGGTAAGCAGGGGTTAGCTGAGGGTGATTCTCTTTTACCCTGACTAGATTGAGGGTCCTTGCTTGAACAGGGGGTAACCTGACTGTCAACCAAAGACCCAATTTCTAACATTGGTGATCAGCGGTTGGGATTTGGACTTGTATTTGTACTTGACATACAGTGATTAAGTGTACACTACTGTTTTGAGTTCAGACCACTACGTGACCACATACTACTTGTCTTGTGATTCTGCTTTTTGTTCTCTGATGTCCTCCTGGAAGTATTGCTAATATTTTTGGACTTTGGTTTTTGGTTGTGAAGCCTTTGCAGAATGGAAGTCAATTTCTGGCACCTATTTATGTATAAAAAGTGGCAGCTTAAAGCATTCTGCATGGAAAGGGGACTGGCTGTGAACAAGAAATCCAGAAGGGAGGATCTTGAGTCAGCCCTGTTTTAGTATGAATAGAAACGTTGTCAGGCAACACCACCAAATGAGTCTGAGGAGGATAACTACTCTGAGGAGGTGGACTACTCTGAGGAGGAGGGCAGTGGCCCTGAGGAGGGAACAGAAAGAGATGATTGGCTCCTAGCTCGAATCCGGAGTCTGGAAGAGCTAGATGCAGAGCTTGAGAGGGCTGAGGAGAAGAGAGCCTTAGTCCTGGAAAAAGAAAGGATTACAGCTCAAGAGCTGAGCTGTGAAGAGCTGAAGCTGGAGGCCATGAGGGCTGAGTCCAGTTCAGATGGTGGCAGCAAAAATCTTGTATCCAGTACTGCTGAAGAAGTGCACATGCCCAGAGATGTGGTGCCCTACTTGAGGGAGGGAGTTAACACACGCCAGGAGGTTCAGGGTTATGAGGTAGCTCCAGTGATGCACAGGGTCCTTGAGGTGGATTGGGGAACTGGCATGGGGAGTCATATTCCTACTGGTGGGAGGGACACTCTACTGACTCTAGGTGAAAGTGACAGGGAGAGGGGTTCCCCCCAGGTAGAAGTCCTAGTTATGGAGTGTGAATACATCCCAGAAGAGTGTGGGTTGAGTGTCAGGGACAGTCGGGTACTGTCTCACCAGTCTCAGGAGGGTGATGTGAGGTGCTTTTTCAAAGCAGAGTCACTGAATGGTTGGGTGAAGGGTACTTTGGTTAATTCATGTAAGGGGCTGAGTGATGTAATTGCAGGAGAGCATATGTCTAGTCCTTATTTTCCAGAGCTACACCAACACCAGGTGGAGTGTGAGTTCTCTGACCCCAGGGAGCTTACAATGGAGGCAGACCTCTTGGTGAGTACCAGAGAGTCTGAAGAGGCACTTGGGGGGGCTCCTGAGAGGAGTGGTCTAGGTATTTCCCAACCAGGTGAGGTAGGGAAGGATTGTAGTGTCCCAGGTAGGTCCCAGTGTAGTGGGATGGGTGAGGGACCCCATGTCCAGTCTCTGAGGGGAGGGGATGGGGATGGGCTGAAGTCCAAGGTGCCCGAGATCCGGTCCCAGGTCCTGGAGGGTTCCATGAGGGAACACCAGGAGGGGAGCCTAGCCTGTACCATAGGGCCATCTGTTGAGGGAGATCCCACAGTGTCAGGAGAACTTGGGGGGGGCGGCTGTAGCCAGCGTCCCACCAGTTCTGGTGTCTGGCAGTACCACTCCTAGTGAGGGGGTGCAGAAGTCCAGACAGAGGGTTCAGAGGGAGTTGCGGACCCCAGTGGAGAACCTGGAGGGTCAGGGGTCAGCTCTGAGAGCAGAGCCCCCCATGAATGACCTTGGTGAGACCATTTCTGGGTTGGGGGGAATCCAGACTCTGTCAGATGGGCAGAGGTCAGGAGACCTGCACCAGCCAGACTCTTGTGTGGCCCTTCGGGACAGTGTGTCCCTTGAGGGGGGTAAGTGTGCCCCCCTGGAAGTCCTGGTGTGCCAGGCAATGGTTCAACCGCAGGGTGGTGACTCTGGGTTGAATGATCAGGTTCAGGGGTAAACTCTGACCTGATGGGGGGTAAGTGTGCTCCCAAGGAAGTCCTGGTGCGCCAAGCAGTGGTTCAACCGCAGGGTGGTGACCCTGGGTTGGATGACCAGGTTCTGAGGGTAAACTCTGACCTGGTGGGGGGTAGGTATGCCCCCCAGGAATTCCTGGGTTGCCAGGCAGTGGTCCAGTCTGTGGGTACAGACTCTGGACTGGAGGATCAGGTGCAGGGGATAAACCCTGACCTGAAGGGGGGGTGGTTTGCCCAATTACCCCCCCCCTGGTGTGATTTCAAGGGGTACTCTCCCTGAGGGGTGGGTGCAGAACCCTGAGAGTAGGGGAAGGGGAGAGAAAGACTCACCCCTGACCCCAGAGCAATCTAAGGGTACAGACCCTGGATTGGAAGGCCAGGTTCAGGGTGCCCCCCCCGACCTGGAGGAAGGGGCTACTGCTAACAGTGCCCCTACCATGTTGTCTTCTGGGGGGGGGCACTCCTAGTTGGGTGGTTCAGGACCCCAGAAGAGAGGGCAGGGGGAGGGAAGCCTCACCCCTGGCCCTGGTCCAACCTGAAGGTACAGACCCCAGGTTGGAGGATCAGTTGCAGGTTAACATCCCTGCACTGGTGGAAGAATTGTGCAGGACTGCTTCTACAAGCACACTGACAATTTTTTACTCTGAGGGTGCCGCTCCTGGAGGGAGGGTACAGAGCCCAAGAGGGGAGGACCAGGGTCAGGTTATCTTCTCTGACCTGGTGGAAGGTAGAGTGGTCAAAGGGTGTCAGGCACCTGGGGCTACCGCCCCCCACTCTCCACAGTCACAGTGGTTGGAGAGGCCTGAGGTCAGGCTCTCATCCCTGACAGTTGTCAGGGGTCACTGTGGCTTGCTGTCCTGGTGGACAGAGCTGCCCCTGGGGGGGGAACGAGAGTCACACCCCAGGGTGAAGTGGGCAACACTACTGTGTTGGCCCTGGTGGTACTATCTGCCCATTGCAATACATCTGTGAGAAAAAGTAAAGTTAGGCGCAGCACAGATGGTGTCTGCAGATGTGGAGAAGGGTTCCCCATGGGTTAGCTTAGTGGGCCCTGAGAGTATGGACAGAGGGATCCAACTGGAGTCAGGAAGGCGTAGAACTGGAATATGCCCCTGCTGTTGTGGGCCTGGGTCCTTGTTCTATCGCCCCAATCAGGGAAGTACATCAAGGTATTGATTGTTCTCCCCTGGCTTTAGGCTGGTAGGGGGTCGTGTTGGACTTTTGCTTATGCAGGGTCATCCTGAATCTTTTTGCCTCCTGCCTCCTATTTTTGTCTGACCTGTCGCTGTTGACTTTTGAACTCTGAGCACTTTCCCACTGCTAACCAGTACTAAAGTGCATATGCTCTCTGTGTAAATTGTATGTAAATGGTTTATCCATGATTGGCCTATTTGATTTAATAGTAAGTCCCTAGTAAGGTGCACTAGAGGTGCCAGGGCCTGTAAATCAAATGCTACTAGTGGGCCTGCAGCACTGGTTGTGCCACCCACATAAGTCGTTCTGTAATCATGTCTCGGACCTGCCACTGCAGTGTCTGTGTGTGTATTTTTACACTGTAAATTCGACTTGGCAAGTGTACCCACTTGCCAGGCCTAAACCTTCCCTATTCTTACATGTAAGGCACCCCTAAGGTAGGCCCTAGGTAGCCCCAAGGGCAGGGTGCAGTGTATGGATAAGGTAGGACATATTGGGGGTCATTCCGACCCCGGCGGGCGGCGGGCGCCGCCGGCCGGGCGGAAACCGGCCAAACACCGCCCCGCGGTCAAATGACCGCGGGGACCATTACAACTTTCCAGCTGGGCCGGTGGCCGATCTTCAAAAGATCGCCTGCCGGCCCAGCGGGAAAGCCCCTGCAAAGAGGAAGCCGGCTCCGAATGGAGCCGGCGGATTTGAATGGGTGCGACGGGTGCAGTGGCACCCGTCGCGATTTTCAGTGTCTGCAAAGCAGACACTGAAAATCATTATGGGGCCCTGTTAGGGGGCCCCTGCACTGCCCATGCCAGTGGCATGGGCAGTGCAGGGGCTCCCAGGGGCCCCACGACACCCGTTCCCGCCAGCCTCTTCCTTGCGGTGTACACCGCCAGGAACAGGCTGGCGGGAAGGGGGTCGGAATCCCCATGGCGGCGATGGAGGATTCCCCCAGCCGGGGGAAATCCGGCGGGAAACCGCCGGACCCGGCTGGGCGACTGCGGCTTCACAGCCGCGGTCGGAATACCTGATGTAGCACCGCCAGCCTGTTGGCGGTGCTACAACCGGCCTCCACCCGGCCGGTCTATGACCTCCAGGGTCGTAATGAGGCCCATAGTAATGTGATTTGTATGTCCAGACAGTGAAATACTGCCAACTTCGTTTTTCACTTTTGCAAGGCGTGTCTCTCTCATAGGATAATATGGGGGCTACCTTTAAATATGATTAAAGTGTAGATTCCCCTAGAGAGTAGATGGACATGTGGAGTTTGGGGTCCCTGAACTCACAATTTAAAAATACATCTTTTAGTAAAGTTGATTTTAAGATTTTGCATTTGAAAATGCCACTTTTAGAAAGTGAGCATTTTCTTGCTTAAACCATTCTGTGACTCTGCCTTGTTTGTGGATTCCCTGTCTGGGTCAGTTTGACAGTTGGGTTCTTTTTCACCTCGCACTAGACAGTGACACAAAGGGGGCTGGGGTGTAACCTGCATTTCCTGATTAGCCATCTCTGCTACGAGGGAGGGGTGGAGTGGTCACTCTCATCTGAAAGGACTGTGCCTGCCTCTGACAATGCCGGCTCCAACCCCCTGGTGTGTGTCTGAGGCCTTGCCTGGGCAAGGCAGGATTTCACAAGTAGGTGTGAGTCCCCTTTGAAGAAAGGTGACTTCAAAGACTAAAATGGGTATAAGAATGGCACCCAAATCTACAGACTTTAGAAACACTTCTGGGACCAAGAGGAACCTCTGCCTGGAGAAGAGCTGATAGCTGAGGAAGACGTGCTGCCCTGCCTGTGACTGTGCTTTGTGGAGCTTTCCTGCAGTGCTGCTTCTGCCAGAGTAAGAGGGCAAAGACTGGACTTTGTGTGCCTTCCATCTTGTGAAGAAATCTCCAAGGGCTTGATTTAGAGCTTGCCTCCTGTTGTTTGAAGTCTCAGGGACAGCAAAGACTTCTCTCTACCAGCACCTGGAGTCTCTGGAGAGACTCCTGCTCTGACAAGTGGTGCCCTATCCAGTCCCTGGGCCCTTGAAAGGAAAGCTGGTGGAAATCCAAGGAAATCGACTTCGGACGACTCCGGACCGGCGCGCAGCTGAATCCGGTGACGCCACCTGCACCAGTCGACGTGACATTCGCTGGAACGCGACGCTCTTCGCAGGCCCGACGCCGCTGCAGCCCCGCTGAAGTCCACGACTCCGTGGAAGTCGCCGCACCACATCGTGACCGACGCAGCTCGAAGTGCACGGATTCAACGTTTCACACAGACGCCGCGAACCCCGACTTCGCGCATCGGCTTGTTTTCACTCTTCACCAAAGGTACTGTACTTGGGGGTCTACACGACTCCGTGTCCGGCGCCGCTGGTGTCGGCTTGTTGGGAACGACTCCGTCACGACGCCGTGTTAACATCTCATCGAAGCATTTTTGCTTCTAAGCGCTATATTTGAGTTTAATCTTTAAAAATTCATAACTTGACGTGTGTATGTTGGATTTTTGTCGTTTTGGTCTTGTTTTGTTTAGATAAATATTTCCTATTTTTCTAAACTGGTGTTGTGCCATTTTGTAGTGTTTTCATTAAGTTACTGTGTGTGTTGGTACAAATACTTTACACCTAGCACTCTGAAGTTTAGCCTACTGCTCGGCCAAGCTACCAAGGGGGTAAGCAGGGGTTAGCTGAGGGTGATTATCTTTTACCCTGACTAGAGTGAGGGTCCTTGCTTGAACAGGGGGTAACCTGACTGTCAACCAAAGACCCCATTTCTAACAGCTAGTATGTGAGACTGGCCCCCGTTCGGTGGCCCCCACGCAGCACCAGCCATAGTGCCAAAAACACCATGACAAGTCAGGCAGAAAGAGGGAGAAAACAAAGAGGAGCTTCAAGCTCCTATTAGCAATGGGGGCAGGGCACTAACATCCCACCAAAAATGAACAAAGAGGATGCCCGGCTATGCACTCAGTTATGGCCGTGTGCAAATACCAAAAACAAAGGTGAATCTTTTTTTAAACTACTTAAAGATGAAACTCCTTAGATAAGGCTCCATACCGACCAAGGCTGCGTCTGTAATCCAAGGGAAGCAGGAAATAATGGGTGCAGACTGACGAGAAGTAAGCAGTGGTTCACACTGTTTTCGCTGGGCTGTGTCAGTGACCCTTAGGACAAAGGACACAAAGAAAGAAGGGAAGATCAATTACCAACCTTACCCAGTGGCGCAGCATTGGGCAATGAATAGGCAAGTGTTGAAGGCTGAAAAGGCCTGATCCAGGCCACCTTTAAAATGGACCCCAAGACCTGCAATAAAGCAGAATTGCAGGCCACACCCCCTAACCCATAAAAGCCGGCCTGCTCCACTGTGCAACACATAATGAATGGCTCACCCCATTCAGAGCATGCCTTTGGCCATTCATTAAAAATGTAGACCATAGGATTTGGCAGTGGTGATGCCAATGACTTGTGAGCAATAGCAGCAACAGAGGTGGATTCTTGGGCAGGGACTTAGAAATTGACAGAGGTGCTTATAGTGTAAGTCTCAAAAATGGGAATTCATAGTGTTGGGAGCTTAGTGAGGAGCAGCAGAAGTGATGTAGCATGTCCAAGAACAATAAAGGTTGGATAACAAGCATCTTTTTACTGGAAATCCAAACGGCACAGGATGCAAAATAGCTATTGTTATTGTAAACATTTAATTGAAGCAAAGCATAATCTTGCATCTTCAAAGGTAGTGGTGCCTCATGTAGGCACAGCAAGCTCAGATTCATTTCAGATTTTTAAGCTATTCCTCACACAAGGCAATATTCAGAAATTAAGATTCATTGGGTCCTACTCAACAGTAAATTTAATAGTAAGCAGAATTTTGGGAACGGCCCTCGTTATATCCATTTGTGAATATTTCCAAACATAAATCTGACCCCTTTCATCCCTCGAAATAGAAAATGCATACTCCAGCCAGGGCTGGAGTTACTCTCCTCCCAAGACAGGAAGGAGAAAATATCATCACAACATTTGGATAGGATGCAGGGTAGAGGTTTTTGCCACAGAAACCCCCCCCCAGAACAAATAGAAAAATATGCATTTGCACAGGGGTTTCCATTCTTTCTGTTTGAAGCTCACCACTACGAAGATCTCCACTTAGCAGTCGGAGGAGCTTGATGGAATTGTTGCTGGACAATCCCAGCAGAACACCTGAAAATGTGTGTCCAATTCAGTGTTCCAGATGACCTACTGGGAATGCTTGTGAATAGAACAAAAACATAAGATTACACTAATGAAAATCTCAATCTGTAATTTTTTTTTTCATGATCAGAGCTAATCACATATAACTATCTCATGTGGCTCTTTTAAAAATTGGTCATGGATCCCTCCCTCCTGCCTATTATATGGACTTTCTTGTGTAAACATTGTACAGACCAGAATCTGTTTTCACTATGCATAAGATGCAATCAATCTAATGGTTAGTGGCATTTGATCGCTGGAGGCATTCTATTTGATAACATAGTGCAATATCCATGGTGGCCGTGGAGTTTTTTGCCTTTGTCAGTACTTTATCCATCTTCTCCACCATAAAAACTTAACATTTTTCCACTGGTGAAATGTTCATTAGTATATAATGTTTTTATTTGATAAAGAAAGATGTTTCCTTTCATGTACCAACATGGTGGTGTCTTGTCCTCTTTTGGATGCTGTTTACACATATGTACTAGCTTTTTTCAAAGTTTATTTATGTGTCTAAAAGGGATGAGCATCATTAGGATGGTATGTGAATATCCACACACTGATTACTTTGTTGGAGCTCTCCTCTTTCCATAAGACTATTTGCCTACTTCTTGACTGAGAACAATCACATTCCAACCAATGTCCCGAACCTTAGCAGTGCAGAAAATCCGCTATACACCACAGAAGCAAGTTTAATCTACAGGAGTGTTAGGAAATAACTCTTAATGCATAGGCACCTTCTTTTTTTGCTGACTAGTACTAATGTTTTTTCATCTCAGTGTTTCTGTGCTGTACTGTCCATTTCAAATCCTTAGCGAATGTGCTTCGACCCCTAAACCACAATACACAGGCACAGATATAATGTGGCGCAAGGGTTTACAAAGTGGCGCAATGCTAGCATTGCTCCACTTTATAAATATGGTGCAAGGTGAGGACCTGTTTAGTGCTGCTGTAGGCGTTTAAGGGCACAAGGGTCTTGAACATATGCCCCTAAGTATATTGCACGTAAACTATGCCAAAATCAGTGAACCTAAAAGCCACACATGGATTGAAGGGTATGATATACCATTCACTAGGCTGATAAGAAAAATATGTCTTTAAGCCTACATGTGTAGCCTGACTGTTGCAGTATATGAACCTGCAGGCAGATGCCAAAACAGCTTTTCTGACACAATGAAACTGTACTTGTATACATTAAGGGCCTCATTTACTAGTTTTTGCTGCAGGGCAGTGTAGCAAGTCAGTTTGCTGTGGTGCCCTGAAACAAAACGAAAGGGCAGGAATGTGCCATAGTAATGAAATACAACACACTCCTGTCCTTTCTGCCTGTGCACAAATTGGTGCCTAGCACCATTGCAGACTCCCTTGCACCGTGGTGCAAGGGTGTCTGCGTTGTTGGTACAGTTATTGTTCTGCAAGAAGGATCTCTTGTTTTGACCTTGTAGCTCCGAAAGGAGGTCAGACAACTGACTCTTTCAGTCACTTCCGGCATCCCGAGTTCAAGGCTAGCATACTAGTCTGTCTTCTGATCCTTCACAAGTCCAGGAGTGTTTTGAGGAGAGGTCCATGTGGTCCATTTTGTGCCCAGGTAATACTGTAAACAAGTGATAACCTATGGCTAACCAAGCCTTGCCACAGTGAAACATTACTGCAGGGCATATATAACATAAATTATTCATGTCCTACTTTTGAGTACCATGCATTCTGCCCTTTGGACATTTAGGTCCTACCTTAGAGGCAACCTATACTTATAAAAGGGAAGTTTAGACCTTGAAACTTTTTTATTTTGCCGGGCTGAAACACCAGTTTAAAACTTCACACCCAGGCTATAGTGGTAGACCTAGGGATCCTTTCCAGTAGTACTTACAGGTTCTGGGTACATGCAGTTTTATCTTCTAGGGACTTATAAGTAAATTAATGGTGCCAATTAGGTGCGTGTCAATTTTAATATGTTTGAAAGGGAGAGTAAAAACATGTGACGCCTGGTTGGAAGGAATAAAGAGCACAGAGATTGATGCCCAACAAAAACGTGTTCAGCAAGAGAAGGCAAAAAGCTGAGATGACCCTCATAGAATGGCAATTTTCCAACAACCCCTAAGTAGGTTTTGCAGCCTGCATGGACAGGTTCTCAGTGTTTAAAAGTGGAATATTGTTAGAAATGAAAGTTGACCAGTTCCCACAGTGACGGCCCCTCATTGTGTAGGGCTAGGGCCGTGTGTAACTCTAACCCTAAACAAAACTAGAATAAATTAATATTAATTGCTTTCAATTATAATAAACTAATATTAACTGTAAATACAACCCTACTTTACACATTTAATCAAATTGAGTGTATTGCTCATAATTTAATCTATATACTAGCCCCAATCCTAGAATTCGATTAGTTTATATAACAGTAGTCATATTCATTTAAATTATATTGAAAGTGATTTACATTAATAAAGTCTGTTTACACAGCATTTTAACCTCAGTGATAACTTTAAATGCAAAACCCGTCTTTGGTTCACTAAATGTATTTTAACGACATTTAGTTCAATTAAAATATCAGTAGCTTTAACCTTATCTGTAAATGTTATTGATCTATTTCAATATAAATACAAGTCAAATAATCCACAATGTTTTTGGAACACTCACTGTGAACCTTAATTAATCATATTTATATTATTTTGCAGTTCATTGAACTAACAAAGAGTTTTGCAAATGTGCCAGGGGAATTCTATGACTTTTCCTCGACATACTTTAACAAAACATGTGTGGAAGTATTTCTGGAAACTCGTGCCAGGCACAGAGTTCCTAGTGTATTATTGAACCTATCATGTGGCCTTTATTGGGCTTCTCATTCCATAATTGGGGAATTGCACATATCGTACAGTTTGAGGCAGTGTGAAGGGCTAACAAATGTGTAAAAGCACAGCTTTCCCCATCGAAACAGACCTCTCCAAACACCCTCACTAAATTTGAAAGTGATCCATTCACCTTTCCATCCTCAAAAGGAACTTACTCCAGTCCTTGACTGATGTAGATCTCCACACACTTCTAGGTTGGTAAAGGGATGGATTTCAGTTTGTGAATACACATAAATGTACATTCATCTACAAACTTGCAAAGCTCACCACGCCTTGTTCCTCAGCCCTGCCAAGTTTTCCAGGTCCATGTTTGATGCGCTGCTCCAGTCCGGGTTATGTGTTTGAATTCTGGGACTTGTAGTCCTGTTTTGTAACACAATAAACAAGAATTCAAGAAAAGAATCCTGGACTGGGGCAGCAATTACGCATGGACCTGGGAACTTATCAGCTATGGTTTCTCTCACTTCCCACTCCTTGTACACACTTCCCCATTGCTGTTTCTTTTAAAGTTTAGCAAAGAAATGCTCGGGAAAACCACCACTTATTAATGCAAGGCGTTATTTGTGAATTCATGTTAGATGTACATGTAGCCATTTGAGGCTGTAAACATAAGTTATGGGAATGAAGCCAAAGTATTTATTAATGGCTACATTTTTTTAAGCCTAAAACTAAATACATTAAAAGAAATGTTCTTAATGTTGTGTGGGAAATTATGGTAAAACTCGGAAAGTGCAAACAAAATGCAGGTGTTATCAGAGTTACTTGTAAAATTGTATGTCAGAGGTAAAGTACACCAAGAATCCAAAGAATGATGAATTGGCATAACGGAATGTCACTGTAAACTGCCAAGTCATAACGTATCAGATTTACAGCTAACACATCTTTTCTATTGACCTGAACTTAATCACTCGAACAGTGGTGGAATACATAAGAACAATAATTCTGTAATTGTTATAATACATTTCATCAACTAGTCTACATTAAATATCTACTGACTGATAACAAGCATGGCAGGTTTTGAAATTTGACAGATTAAAGCAAGTTTAATTGTATTAATTATTTCTTATATTTCTGATGTTTATAATACCTGCCTCACCACCTCAAAACTCTTCATGGACTCCAATATCTCCAGTACCTCTTAAGAGGCGTGTTCTTGCAACTTCTACCTGATCCTATTATTTGCATAATTGTCAAAGTTTTCATTGACCTAACATGATTTTGGTTTTAGGATCGCATACTAGTAAACATCAACTAAAATTCAATGATGTAAACTACTAAAGTTGTGCTAGTAGTACTGATAATCTGATTGGTTTTATGATGAGAGTTTTCCAATGGTGTTTGACAACCATACATTTGCAGAAGATTTTGTTGGAATATGCATGGCTTTAGCCTTAAGGAGTGACACAATTCCTACAGGGCATTAAGATAATGAACTTCACACACACTGGTACATGAAGCATTATTTACACACATGTTCATAATAAAGTTGCAAAGAGAATAGCATTACAAACTAAAGAAATAAGGCACTTCCTTGAGCTTTAACTCAACTCCTGCTACTGGGGGAGGTGCAGCTATTCCTCAATTACATCTAGGAGAACCTTAGCAGATACCAAGATTCAGATACTGCATTCCACCTAATGAACTCACAAAAGTGTACTAGGATACTTAAGAATTAAGTTGACAGCAAAATAGAGAGAAAGAGAGAGAGCGAGAGAGAGAGAGAGAAGAGAGAGAGAGTTTGTATGCATCATAAACATAAGAACAACCTACACCATACTAACCATAGTAGCCTCAAGGAACAGGTTAGTGGTTAGAGAACAAAATCATGGCTGCCAGTCCCCTCCTCCAAGTACAGAAGCAGGGATATAAAATAACTACATATTTTAGTTTGCAACATTGGAACTTAAGAATAACACTTTACGAATGCCAAATCAAAAATCCATTTACTTGTATAAAGGCATCTCGTATAGCCAGACTACTGCCAGGATAGAATGCGAACGCAGGTAATATTTTTAAAATAATTTCTGCCACCCAGATTAGGCTCATCTTCTACAAGCATTGAGCATAGAGATTACATAGTAAACAAGCCGTTAAACTTAAATTTAAACTTGAAATTAAATTTGTGATACAATTTTGCAGCAGCCTGTAGAGCCACTCCAAAATGTGGAGAAGCAACCAGGCATTACTGGGAGAACAGAAAATAATCAGTAGATTCCATAAACAGAGAGGCCATGAACAGTAATGTAAAATCACTCAGATGTGAAAACCTAGGCATATGTTTATCCGTCATTTAACACCCTTCACAAACCCCAACTTTGCGACTATGTTGTGAAAGCATGACACCTATCTTACTCGGTTTTAATAATATGTCAACTTCCACTGAATTTAACATGCTCTGAAAAACATTTATAACTGTATCATACTATCAATAAAACTGTGATGAGCTAAGATTTATATTGAATTTGTTCTGTGCCCACTGATGATTTTGTTGTGTGTTGAAAATGATCATCTTTTGCATGTTATTCCTCCATATATATTGTCTGTTTGTCTGGGCCATAGAACTTTGTGCACTTTAAACCTTTTACCAAGTGGTAAAGTGCCTATGTTCCCCTTTCAATCAGGCTTAGTAGACACTGATTGACACATGTAACTTACCTATAAGTCCCTTATATATATGGTACAAAGTGTACCAAGGGCATATACATGTCACAAGTGGGCTGAAGCAACTATTGTGCTTCCCCCGGCAATAACAAAGCAAATCCAATCCCAGACCTACCTTTGTAATGTAGTTGAGAGGTTTTAAAACTGCCAATTCGATGTATCCAAAATATCTTTTACAAGGCCTAAATCTTCCATTTAAACATGAATAAGTCACTCCCAAGGAAAGCCTTAGTGCCCATAAACAGGGTACAGAATATTGAAAGTAGAAAATGTAAAAGTTTATTGTTACACTTGCTCTTACAGTGAAAAAGCCTAAAATATATTTTCACCATAGCAAGGTTGGCTGTTTAAATACAGAAACTCTGGATTACACTACCACATTTACTAATGATAATTTCAATTTGGAACAGCTCCAAAAGTATTGCAAGGGCACTACAAAATAGTTAAACAAAATTCAATTTAATGGTAAAGTTGAATTTGCTTAACTATTTAATAAAAGGTTCTTTGACCTTTCCCTGCCTGAAACCTCTAAGACCTTTATGAGATTTCCAACTGTTGCCCGACTGCTGATGACTCTGAGGGGCATATTTATACTCCGTTTGCGCCGAATTAGCGTCGTTTTTTTCGACGCAAATTCGGCGCAAAACTAACGCCATATTTATACTTTGGCGTTAGACGCATCTAGCGCCAAAGTATGAGGAAAGAGCGTAATTTTTTTGCGTGAACGCCTTCCTTGCGTTAATGATATGCAAGGTAGGCGTTCCCGTCCAAAAAAATGACTGCGACACAAATGCGTCGTATTTATACTCCCGGGCAAAAATCACGCCCGGGAGTAGGCGGGGCAAAAAACCCCGCATTTGCGCCTCTTTTTAACACCTGGGTCAGGGCAGGCATTAAGGGACCTGTGGGCTCAAAATGAGCCCACAGCTGCCCTCCCATGCCCCCAGGGACCCCCCCTGCCACCCTTGCCCACCCCAGAAGGACACCCAAGGATGGAGGGACCCATCCCAGGGACATTCAGGTAAGTTCAGGTAAGTATACATTTTTATTTTTTTAATATTTTTTTTTGGCATAGGGGGGCCTGATTTGTGCCCACCTACATGCCTCAATGCCCAATGACCATGCCCAGGGGACATAAGTCCCCTGGGCATGGCCATTGGGCAAGGGGGCATGACTCCTGTCTTTACTAAGACAGGAGTCATGTAAATGGCGTCTGGGCGTCGTTAAAAATGGCGCAAATCGGGTGGAGGCGATTTTTTTGCGTCAACCTGACTTGCACCATTTTTAAGACGCCCTAACGCCATTTTCCCTAACGCCGGCGCTGCCTTGTGTACGTGGTTTTTTTCCACGCACACCAGGCAGCGTCGGTCTGCTAGTGCCGGCTAACGCCATTCAATAAATACGGCACCCGCATGGCGCTTCAGAATGGCGTTATCCGACGCTAAACTTTTTGATGCTAAACTGCCTTAGCGCAGTTTAGCGTCAAAAAGTATAAATACAGGCCTAAATCTATGAGGGGTGAACCTCTCTCAGGACAGGGACATTGAGCCTTAGTTGTGAGGAGGTGTTGTCCTTCCCTTGACAGAAAGGCTTAGGGGCTGGGTCTAGCCCCCTAGAGCTCTTCAAAGGGTCCTTTCCAGTACCGGCAGATGCAGTTTACACTTGAACCTGCCCTCCCTTCTGTCCTTTTAGTCAGGCTCGCTCTATTCCCAGTGTGAGGGGGAGCTGCCCTGAACTGGTTTAGAGTGACTTCAGGGTAAGCATTAGCCACTTCCCTAGATATTTCTAAACAGCATCTTAGGATGGATAGTAAACAGGCAACAACTTCCTCTCAATGGCAAACTCATGAGAGGTATAAGTCTATTAGGTAAGCTACCAGCTGCTAAGTGTTGAATATTTGGATAGTCCTTAATGTTCTTCTGAAAAGGCTAGATGACTTCTCTCTCTCTCTCTCTCTCTCTCTCTCTCTATATATATATATATATATCTTTAAAATTATTGTCAGCAAAGTCTACAATTCTATTTTATTTGATACCCTTCAAAAGAGTTTAAAACGTAAAAGATTTAGACATCTATGCCAGCTAGTTTCTCGGTATGGTAATATGTTTCCACTTGCAGGATAACTCAGGCTAGCACAGTAAGTCATTTTGGTCCCCTGAATCAGGGGCCCGTAGGTGAGTGTCCCCGGGTCTGGGAGAAAACACAGGTTCAAGCACAAAGTGCCACCTGATTTTCTTCTCAATCATGCAGCTGCCTTCAAACCTCCTCAGAAATGAGAAAGAGAATCATTAAGTGTGCGAGTGAGGGAGGGACCCAATGGCATCCCTTCCGCCTTGAACAAAGAGGACTCAGACATTTGGACAAAACATCTTTTGGCACTCTACAACTGCAAACTCACCACCAACATCATTCCGCAATCATGGAAAGGTTCAATCATCTCCCCAATTTTCAAAGGAGGTTCGACCAATGACCCAGCAAACTATTGACTGAATGGACTTCTAGATGTCGAGTCCAAAATCTTTGCACGGATCCTCTTGAAAGAACCTGAGACCTGGGCTGCTGACAACAACTTGATCTCATTTAACCAAGCCGGGTCCTCTAAAGGGGTAGGAACAACTGTTAATCTCATGGTTGCATCACTAATATCTGACCAATATCAGCACACCAAAAAATCCCTCTTCTTCTCCTTCATGGACTATAAAGCAGAGTTTGAGTGGACAGAGGGAAATTATGGTCTAAGCTTGCAAAATGGGGCATTCCCGCCAACCTACTAAAAGCGATAGCCCTTCTCCACACCGGTACTTGGGTGAGGGTCAAACGAGGTGATGGAACGCCCCTTTCTAGAGAAATTCCTACCTCTCAGGGTCTGCGGCAGGGATGCATGCTTGCTCCTCTTCTTTTTAATCTTCTTTTGGCAGACCTACTGGTGAGACTGGACAAGGCAAACTCGCATTCACCAAGACTAGGAAAACTACCATAGCATGCCTGATATATGCCAATGATCTCATTCTATTCAGCCACCCCAGAATAGGACTCCAAATGCTACTCAACACAACAGCTGAAAAGAAAATCCTCTTCTCATTCACCTGGGGAAATAAAAAATCATGTCCTTCAGGGTAACTGCACGGTGGTACTTGGGCAACAGCAAAATTGAATCAGTCCGTGAATGTAAATACCTAGGTGTTCTCTTTTACTGCAATGGCTCTTTGAAGCTCCACCTGGAAAGCCACAGCCGGAAATCCATCTCTCTTACATTTGCATTTAAGCATGTGAAAAATGCCACTGGTTCTACAACTTACCTCCCACTACTAACAGTCATCCAAGCCAAACTAGTTTCAACAATTACATACAGCAGTGAAGCTCTGAGGGGTAGGGGTGAGAGTACTTCGACAAAATGATCTTTTAGCTCTTCAAGGGGCTATCAGCTTACCACACCGTGCTTCACCAGCACAGGTCCGTCTTGAGTTTGTCCTGCTTGTACAGTACCTAGCAAGAAAAGGGGCATTTGTTAACTTAATCTATAAACTCAAGACAGCAAGGCAAGGCTCCCTGAGCTCTCTCTTCTGGGCTGAAATTACGGCGCAAACTAACTCCCCTTTGCGTCTTTACTTTGAGTCCTCTCTGGCGGCATTGGGCCTAGTAGACCAGCTACCCCAATCTAGCTTGTACCAGCTTGGCAAGCGTATGACAATAGAAAGAGTTAACTCTCTCGCAGCTAATGGACAAAGAGGATTTATTGAAACAAAGTCATGTCTGGCTCGTCTTGTCATCATACCTTACCTGGGAGTAGCAGTCAACCCATTGATTAAAGCAGCTTTCATGAAATATCGAATGGGCTGTCTTCCAATATACGCACGTGTCCCTAGATGAATGCAATATGACGGGCACTTGCAATATGATGAAACACTGAACCATCAGACATGTGTTTGCAAAAACACAATGATGGACCACAAAAGGCCCCTACGTCCAGTATGGCTTCAAGGGAGTCTGCGGAGGTGCAGGCCAGCGACTTTGGCTGGATTTAAAGGGAACAATGTGCAGCCTAACTGCAGGTTGGTGAAATTTTTGGACAAATTAGGGAGCCAGCTCCTAGTGATCGAGAGCTAAGGGTACATGCGATCAATTGGTCAGCAAGCAATTCTGGAATTCTCCATGATCTAGTTGTATATTTTAACTTAAAATCATCCTTTTAATATCTTATGACTCTTTTATTTGTGTATTGATTGTGTAATTGTTGAACTTTTTAGCTTATGCAGGGTCATCCCCAATCTTTTTGCCTCCTGCTTCCTATTTTTTCTGACCTGTTGCTGTTGGCTTTTGAACTCTGAGCACTTTACCACTGCTAACCAGTGCTAAAGTGCATATGCTCTCTGTGTAAATTGTATTGTTGATTGGTTTATCCATGATTGGCATATTTGATTTACTAGTAAGTCCCTAGTAAAGTGCACTACAGGTGCCCAGGGCCTGTAAATCAAATGCTACTAGTGGGCCTGTAGCACTGGTTGTGCCACCCACATAAGTAGCTGTGTAATCATGTCTCAGAACTACCACTGCAGTGTCTGTGTTTGCACTTTTAACTGTAAATTCGACTTGGCAAGTGTACCCACTTGCCAGGCCTAAACCTTCCCTTTTCTTACATGTAAGGCACCCCTAAGGTAGGCCCTAGGTAGCCCCAAGGGCAGGGTGCAGTGTATGCTTAAGGTAGGACATATAGGGGGTCATTCCAACTTCGGCGGGCGGCGGAGGCCGCCCGCCAAAGTTCCGCCGCCAGAAGACCGCACCGCAGTCAAATGACCGCGGCAGTCATTCTGACTTTCCCGCTGGGCGGGCGACCGCCAAAAGGCCGCCTGCCCGCCCAGCGGGAAAGACCCAGCAACGATGAAGCCGGCTCCGAATGGAGCCGGCGGAGTTGCTGGGGTGCGACGGGTGCAGTGGCACCTGTCGCGATTTTCAGTGTCTGCTAAGCAGACACTGAAAATCATTATGGGGCCCTGTTAGGGGGCCCCTGCACCGCCCATGCCAGTGGCATGGGCAGTGCAGGGGCCCCCAGGGGCCCCATGACACCCGTTCCCTCCATCCTGTTCCTGGCGGTAAGAACCGCCAGGAACCGGATGGCGGGAAGGGGGTCAGAATCCCCATGGCAGCGCTGCTTGCAGCGCCGCCATGGAGGATTCCTATGGTCAGGGGAAAACCGGCGGGAAACCGCCGGTTTCCCTTTTCTGACCGCGGCTTTACCGCCGCGGTCAGAATTGGCCAGGGATCACCGCCAGCCTTTTGGCGGTGCTTCCGCGGTCGTTGGCCCTGGTGGTCCATGACCGCCAGGGTCAAAATGACCCCCATAGTACTGTGTTTTACATGTCCTGACAGTGAACTATTGCTAAATTTGTTTTTTCACTGTTGCAAGGCCTGTCCCTCTCATATGTTAACATAGGGGCTACCTTTGAATCTGATTAAAGTGTAGATTCCCTTTGGGAGCGGATGGACATGTGGAGTTTGGGGTCTCTGAGCTCATAATTTAAAAATACATCTTTTAGTAAAGTTGATTTTAAGATTGTGTGTTTGAAAATGCCACTTTTAGAAAGTGAGCATTTTCTTGCTTACACCATTTCTGTGACTCTGCCTGTTTGTGGATTCCCTGTCTGGGTCAGTTTGACAGTTGGGCTGGTCGCACCTCACACTAGACAGTGACACAAAGGGAGCTTGAGTGTAGTCTGCATTTCCTGATGAGCCATCTGTGCTAGGAGGGAGGGGAGGTCACTTACACCTGAAAGGGCTGTGCCTGCCCTCACACAATGCAGTCTCCAACCCCCTGGTGAGTGTCTGGGGCCTGGCCTGGGCAAGGCAGGATTCCACAATCAAGATAGACTTTACTTTGAAGTAGGCCTACTTCAAAGGAGAAATTGGGTATAAGAAGGGCACCCAAAACCACAGACTTTAGAACACTTCTGGAAACCAAGAGGAACCTCTGCCTGGAGAAGAGCTGAAGAGCTGAGGAAGAAGAGCTGCCCTGCCTGTAACTGTGCTTTGTGGAGCTATCCTGAAGTTGCTGCTTTTGCTAGAGTAAGAGGGCAAAGACTGGACTTTGTGTGCCTTCCATCTTGAGAAGAAATCTCCAAGGGCTTGATTTAGAGCTTGTCTCCTGTTGTTTGAAGTCTCAGGGACAGCAAAGACTTCTCTCTGCCAGCACGTGGAGTCTCCGGAGAGACTCCTACTCTGCCCTGTGGTGCCCATCCAGTTCCTGGGACCCTGAAAGGAGAAGCTGGCAGCCTAAGAGGAGGAAATCCATGCACAGAGCGCCATGCGGGGAAAAGATCGACGCAACTCCGATCTGTGGCTTAAGAAATTACGCGCCACGGGCTCCGCAGCTGAAAATCGACACTTGCCGGAAACACGACCAAAGAATTGATGCACGGAGCTGGAGAAACGACGCACAGCATCGCTGACGGAGGCTGGGAGATCAAAACCCACGGTGTGTGGTTTTTGAATCATTGTTCGGCTGGATTACTGACGCAAGTACCCCTGGGCATGTAAAAACAATGCAAGCCCTGCCCGGACCGGAGAGTGCTGACCTGATGGACGTATCGCTCTCCTGCGGAGAGAAGAAACGATGTGCCCGACCCGACGAAAGGAGAAATGATGCAAGGTCTCGCTCATGAGTGAAATCGATGCATCGCAAGCCCTTTTTGATGCACACTTGCCCGTGCTGGGTTATTTTTGACGCACCCAAGGTACATTTTCATGCTAACAGTGTTAGTGTGTGTTTAAATACTACTTAAAGACTCTTTTTGATTTTTAATTGATAACTTGACTTGTGTATTGTGGATTTTTGTCGTTTTGGTCTTGTTTTGTTTAGATAAATATTTCCTATTTTTCTAAACTGGTGTTGTGTCATTTTGTAGTGTTTTCATTGAGTTACTGTGTGTGTTGGTACAAATACTTTACACCTAGCACTCTGAAGTTAAGCCTACTGCTCTGCCAAGCTACCAAGGGGGTAAGCAGGGGCTAGCTGAGAGTGATTCTCTTTTACTCTGACTAGAGTGAGGGTCCTTGCTTTGACAGGGGGTAACCTGACTGCCAAACAAAGACCCCATTTCTAACAGTAATGGTTTTAATTAACCAAACACCGGTAATAAATAAACAATAAACAGACAAATAAACAGTAAGTAACGTGTAATGTTACAATCATGAAATACCTAAACATTGTGTAGCACAACAGTTAAGGGTGTATGAATTATGTACTGCTGCTCTCACTATTCAGACTCTTCTCCCAATCTAAAAAATCACTCAAATTTGTTATACTACTGATGCAAGTTAATATTTTACATGTTATTTAATAAAGGAGTTCAATGATATCTAATGCTTTCTTGGCTACTACATGATAACAGGACATTCTTGGGAAGCTGATTGGTCGAGAGAGTGGATTTTCTCCAGCTTTTCTCTGAACCCAGCAGCTCATACATCAACTTTGTTAAAACATTTGCTTTAAACAAGTGTAATTTGAGCCTCTAGTCTTGCCACAAAGTGCACAGTTAACCGAATGGACAGTGTCAGGAAAATTCTGACTTTATTAAAGACACAGAAACAAATATTTACTTTTGTTCATAATTTGTCTTCTTCTGTTTATCCCTTTATAATATTTGTAGAAATTACAGAGAATAATAAGGATTGTTGCTTGTAGCTGATACCTTCACTTTGAATGTTATGAAGTGTATTGCTGGTTACATTTTTGTTGTTTCTGACTGGTCGATTTACACTTCCTCCTTATATTAAAGCACAGACTTGTTTCTTTGTCTTGACTGCTATGAATGTAGAAAAGGGAAGAAAATGTAAAATGTTCACGTTAGCATAATTATTGAATTCTGGACTTTTCTGGCACTGTCAGGAAAATCTGCATTTAGCAGCAAGTTTGCACTTGAACCGCCTTGCTCCCAGCAGCATATTGAAGATGTATTTTTCAAGATAGAAATTCAGCCAAGATGGAAATCTGTAAGATGATGCATCTAGTTATGAAAGCTATTATCCTTTGTGATTGCCCACTTCAGTAGCAAAGCATTTTGTGGGAAATTGAATTTGAATACATGGCTGAAGAGAGCAATTTTTCTTTCAACAAAAATGCAAAGTGAGAACAGTAGCATTATATATTTTACTGATGAGTATGAAATGACACAAAATGAGAACGGTTTCAAAGCATAAACTGAGGGCATGATTATATCTGATATGGTAACTTATGAATAGCTCCCTACCATTTTGACAATGTTTCCAATAGGTGGGCAAATAAAGACCTACACTTCCTTTTTATCACATATTTCTAATTCGTGCTGACAGGGCATGCAGTGAAACAGTGAAAGAGAATGCAAAAACACACAAATCTGTAGAAAATAAATTCAAAAATAATCCACATTTTTGAGTCAGCGTTTTAATTCTTTTAAAGCCAAGAATTACATTTTCTCCAAAGAACAATAGGATCATAGAGCAACAACATCAACTGTATATTTCACACCAGCCATTGGGCAGACTTAAGGAACTTAGAATGTTCAGGTTGTTTTCTATGACCTCAAAGTTTGGAACAGGGCATCAATATTTTAACTGGTGGTAATGTGTCAGTCACTCTATATGACAATGAACAAAAATGCAACTTCGTTGCAGGCAATAACACACAATAGATGATGGGAAAGCTGCTCTCAACAGTTAACATTGGCATTAAAATCCTACACCCAGTGTGCTAATTACACGCATCGCCTGATGGACCTGATGAGAATGCCCACTTTTTAGCAGTAGATGCCTGTGACCTGTAGCAATATATGGTCAAATGGAGACTGTGATTTTTGTTACAGCGTCAGACCTTATTAAGTACACTTACAAAGGAGACACGTTTAGGCTGATGGACCTTTTACTGCACTTTGAGTTTTTCCCACCAAGAACCCTGTACCAATACAAATCAATAACCATAACAATGAATAACATAAATAATCAATAGGAGTCAGTAATTTCCAAACACCATGACCTCTCGGCCATGAATAACCACACCCTTATGTAAAAGTTAGAATGTTTATTTCCCTATATTAACAATGATAATGTCCCGTAATTTAGGCCCATATTTATAAATTTTTAGCACCGCATTTGCGTAATTTTTTGACGCAAAAGCGGTGTAAGTGCATTGCTAAAAAGTATAAGTATGGGCTTTAGTCTCAAAATCAAATGATAAACATACAGAAACAATACTGGCTGAACAAGGCGGTGAAAGAATCACAATCTAATCAAAGCTTGAGCTACTACACATTCTAAGGTTACAGTACAAATTAATAATAATAGCAAACGAAATATTTAGATTCAGCCAGGAAAAGACATCAACTGTTATTACATGCAATGAACTTCATCAGTGAGAACCCTAACTAACATCAGATTAGAATAGCATGTTTGGGCTTCATGCAAAACAATTTAGGGCCATATGTACGAACACATTTTCCCATAGACACAGAATGGCAAAACTGCTTGCTACATCTGGCCCTTAGTCTACACAAAATTGGAAAAACATCTAACTATGGCTCTATCAAAATTAGCGGTTGGTACCTAGAAACAAAAGCAAATAGACATAACAATCAGTAATGTTGTTTTATACCTGTCCTCAATATGGTTCAGCAAGCTGCGACAGTCTTTTTCTATGTCTTCGTCAACAGGACATCAGTTCAGTCAGCAAGACATTAGAATTCAGCATCGAAGTTCAGAAAAAGCAAAGGGGGCATATTTATACTCTGTTTGCGCCGGAATTGCGTCGTTTTTTTTGACGCAATTTCGACGCAAAACTAACTCCATATTTATACTTTGGCGTTAGACGCGTCTAGCGCCAAAGTCCATGGAGTTTGCGTCATTTTTTAGCATGGACACCTACTTTGCGTTAATGATATGCAAGGTAGGCGTTCCCGTCTAAAAAAGTGACTCCGAGGCATGTGCGCCGTATTTACCCTCCCGGGCAAAATTCACGCCCGGGAGTGGGCGGGTCCAAAAAAATTACGTACGGCCGCTTTTGCGCCGTTTTTTACCGCCTGGAAAAGGCAGGCGTTAAGGGACCTGTGTGCTCTGAAGGAGCCCAGAGGTGCCCTCCCATGCCCCCAGGGACACCCCCTGTCACCCTTGCCCACCCCAGGAGGACACCCAAGGCTGGAGGGACCCATCCCAGGGACATTAAGGTAAGTTCAGGTAAGTGTTTTTTTTTTTTTGTGGCATAGGGGGGCCTGATTTGTGCCCCCCTACATGTCACTATGCCCAATGACCATGCCCAGGGGACAGAAGTCCCCTGGGCATGGCCATTGGGCAAGGGGGCATGACTCCTGTCTTTGCTAAGACAGGAGTCATTTCTTTGGGGGTTGGGAGTCGAAAAAAATGGCGCAAATCGGGTTGAGGTGAAAAATTTGCCTCAGCCTGACTTGCCCCATTTTTTGGCGCCCAAGCTCCATATCCCCCTACGCCGGCGCTGCCTGGTGTACGTCGTTTTTTTTCACGCATACCAGGCAGCGCCGGCGGCTAACGCCGGCTAACGTCATTGAATAAATACGGCGCCCGCATGGTGCTTCAGAATGGCGTTAGCCGGCGCTAATTTTTTTGACGCAAAACTGCGTTAGCACAGTTTTGCGTCAAAAAGTTTAAATATGGCCCAAAGTGTCTTTAAGCGGTAAAGTTAAGCACGTCTCTTCTGGGGATGGTCAAGAAAAATAATAGCCTATCTTCTCTCGGTGCAGTCTGGCTAAGTTAGATTTCCTAAAACTACTTCTCACGCCCTAATTCGTCAAAGAATTGCATGTTTACACTTAATCCAATGAAAATAAAAGCCTTAATCTAAAATGTTACTACTACATGATTCACAGGTCGAGGATTGGCTTTCGTTATTCGGCTTGTCAGGTATCAAAATTATTTCAGCTTATACTCCAGTTAGCGCATTCATTGTCTTCTCCTGGGAAGGTCCGTCTTACACACATTACATTAAACAATGTTTCACTAGCAAGTACAGCATCTTCTAGCAAGCAGTTTCTCAAGAGAACTAACTTCAGCTACAAGCACATGATCAGTGCAGTGGAAAATCACAGTTTAATTCTCTAAACATCAATTTTATGAAACATCTAAGAAATGCAGCGTGACATGAGGCTGTTCAACTAGCCCCAAGACCTCGCTAAGTTAAGGCCTACGATTAATAAAGCTAATACATAATGCATAACCCTTAATATGACATATTACTACATTAATCAAACATAAGCTCAACATTTCATATTAATAAGCCATTAATAAGTACACTTCGTAAATATTGGCGGTCACTCACGTTTGTGCACCTTCAAATGCGTGCATTATTTTTCTCTACATTAATACATTTTCTACACAAATCCAACACTCAGAATACATGAATATTCATTAATAAACTTAGCATTAACATTTTCAAGAAGCATTGGCAGCTGTCTTTTGTCATGGCTCACGGGTGGAGAACTGATAGCATCCTCATTACATCGAGCAAGGGCTGTTTCTAAAGTAGAGCATCTCAAAATCAAAGCAGATATTATCCCGACATCTGCCATGGTTTACTGTTGTGTATATGTTAGAGGACGGTTCTGACCATCAGGACTGCCCTGATTTTTCGATTTTTGACCACCTGGTTTTTGACTGTTTACTGTGAGGAAGCCTCCTATGAGGTGACTCCCGCACAATAAACACATGGTAAAATGGACTGCACGTGTTTACCGCTGGTGTCGCCGTGCTAAGGAAAGGCTGCTGTGGCGCAGCAAGGCAGGAGGCCCCAGGCAGGTTACATGTGATCATGTGTGCGCATGGATGTGTACCCATGGGAGGGCTGTGGGAGGAGGATTCCTAGTGTGCGCAGCCCTAGAACTGCGCTTAGATAGTCCTGGTGCAGGAGGAACTATGCAGAGTGGGTGGTGACCTGGAGTAGGTCTCATGAGAGGGGTGTATACATGTGAGGGAGAGTCAGTGTGGTTACTGTCTTTTCACTGTAGGGACACCCAGTTCAATGCCAATGTCAGGGTGCTTAAGGTATTTGCATTGGGTGGATACTCCATTGAATGTCAATGGGAAAGGAGGGCCTAGGGTGCAACTCCAGTTCTCTGGGGTCCACCGAGACCAGAGTCACACCAAAGTACACTGTAACCTGTAAGAAAAGAATGATGCAGTAGGTTACAGGAGCATAGTTGTACAACTTATGGGTCATCCAGGGATGTCATCTTTCTCTGCCTCATCTCAGGATTAGGGCCAATTACTGCTCTGTCCAGTTGCTGGAGCAGGGCCTAGCATCAATCAGCCAGCTGTCATTCCGTGCCAGGAGCCGGCTGGAGAAGCCCTGCGAGGAATGTCAGGGAGGAGGGGCTGAGACTTTCAGAGCACATGTGGCAACTAACTCCTGGAGGATGCCATCTTGAGCTATCCCAGAAGACTGTGCAAGAAGGAGGGGATGGGAGCAAGGAAGTGATGTGGCACATCTGGATAGGCCAGAGGTGCAGACCTGCTGGACACTTCCGCCCCCACTTAAAAGGTCCTGCACAGGGGAGAGCTCTATCTCTTGGCTGTGCTTCACTGCTGGACACTGGGACTGCAGACGGGCGTCATGGACAACTGGAAGGAAGAACCTTCTGACTGCCCTTGGGGCAGGGACTCTGCCCCTGAAGGATCCCAGGCCAGCGAGGCGAATGCCAGGGCCAGGCAAGCTGGCCCCCTTACTCCCCCAGAGGACTAGTTGGGGGAAAGACTGGGCTAGCGCAAGGAGAGCGCGCAGCCCAGAAGGAAAAGAGGGAACCCAGGGGAAAGATTGGCACAGGAGTCAGTGGAACTGGCTCCCTGATGATCTGGGAACCTTTGAGGCCAGGAGGCCTAAGGAGAGTGCTCCTGGAGGCAAGGGCTTGTCACCAGGAGCGGAACGACGCAAGAATGAAGAAAATCAGCCCTTGGGGGCCCGAGATATCACAGGACAAAGAATGGCGACCTTTGACCTTTGTGAAAGCAGCTACGAAGCGCGTGGAGCTCCGCAGCTGCTTGAGACTGTGCCCTCAGGGGGGGCCAGGGCCTGGGGGCTGCCCAGGAGAAAGAGGAGCAAGGGGGGTGCCGTCGCACTCCCCCTCTCTGAAGAAGAAGGGACCCCGGACCCCGGACCCCATCCCGGGGCCCCATGAAGCCTGGTCCCGAGTAGGAGGTTGAATGAGGGGGGGCGCCGTCGCGCACCCCCCTGCCGCTGTGGAAAGGGGACCCCGGACCCCATCCCGGGGCCCCTGGCGGCGAAGACCAGCCGGGGAGCGCCATCGCGCTCCCCGTGAAGAAAGGTGAATAGGGGGGGGGCGCCGTCGCGCACCCCCCAGCAGAAGAGAAGTCGGGGAGCGCATACTGTTGGTCCAGAGTGATTTTATCACTTTGTATATATTTGTAGATTGTTGCATAGTATTGAGTAGTGTGTGTGTGTGAATAATAAATGTACTTTTACTTTATCAAAAGAAAAAGCACAGACTGGACATTCATTTATTAAGAGTCATGCTTGCGTGCTTGTGAATGGGGATTACTAGCCCACACCACCTCCCTTGAGTAAGCCTTGGACTGCTCTGCAACGCTACCCTATGAGAGTCAAGCGCTACAATGGGGTGTTTGGTTCCCAGTGGCGGTCGTGTGCGGACTCGTTACTTGTGCAGGCCACACAACTAATGACCCACCTTCCAACAGTATATATAAAATGTCTTCCTAGCCTGTATACTGCATGGGGATGTCTTGTTTTACTTTGGTATTATGACAGAAGACATTTAGGCCCGATTTGGAGTTTGGCGGACGGAAAACTCCATCTGACAAACTCCCGACAGGGTGGACGCCGCCCACGGGGCGTTCTCCCCACCAGAGTTATTAAGAGTTTCCCGTTAGGTCAGCGGGAGGAAGCCTGAGTATCTGCTCCCTGGCCTAACAGGAAACTGGCTGCAGAATTGTCTCCAGCTTGTAATTGAGCCGGCGGCAATGCTGTAGCCTGCAGGGTGCAAAGCAGAGAGTGAACATTGCAAATGGCGGAGCCGGAGGGGGGCTTGAACTGCCCATACCAAGCACATGGGCAGTGCAGAAGTCCCACTGGTGCCCCCTACAGCCATTCTCCACCAGACTTTTCATGCCTGTGCTACCCCCATGAAAAGGCTGGTGGAGAACGAGGTCGTAGCAGCACTGCCCTGGCGAGTTTGGACAGCCACCTACCTCCATACCGACGGGATCTCTGATCCTGGCGGAGCTGACGGTTCCCTGGCTGCCCAACCACCATGGTAGTAATGCAGTGCTCGGACCACCGCATTGGCGACAGTCCGACGGCCATCCACGAGTCTGGTGATCTAGTTACTGCCAGACTCATAATTAAGCCCTTAACCAACTTCTCCACCCTCAAAACCACTATACGCAAACATCACCAACTCATTAAAACCACCAAAAGGGCTTCCTACAAAGAATGCATACATAGTAACTCACATAACAGCAAGGAACTCTTTACAATCATCAAAGAGCTCACCAAACCCAAATCTTGCAACACCAACCCCACTCACACACAAAACCTATGCAACTCCCTCTTCAACCACTTCCACCTCAAAATTCTAGACATACACAACAGCTTCACACCACCTGCACCCATCACCACCGACACGACCTACAACACAACACCCCCCCACTCCAACCAACTGCACAACTGGGCCCCTACCAGCGATGAAGAAACCGAAACAACCATGAACTCCATCCACTCGGGCTCCTCCACGGACCCCTGCCCCCATCACATCTTCAACAAAGCCAGCCCAATCATCGCTCCCCAGCTCCGCTCTGTAATCAACAGCTCCTTCGACACCGCCACCTTCCCGGAGTCCTGGAAGCACACCACACTCCTCAACAAACCCAAAGCAGACCTGGATGACCTCACGAACTACAGCCCCATTTCTCTCCTCCACTTCCCCGCCAGGGTCACTGAGAAGCTAGTGAACGCCCATCTGTCTCCCTTCCTAGTGGAAAACAATGCACTCAACGCCTCCCAGTCTGGATTCCGCAAGAACCACAGCACTGAGACCGCCCTCATCGCCTGCACTGACGACATCAGAACCAGAGTTGACAAAAGCGACACCTTCGCACTCATCCTCCTGGACCTCTCCGCAGCCTTCAACACTGTCTGCCACCAAGTCCTCCGAACACGCCTCTTCGACGGGGGAATCCGACACAAGGTCCTGGACTGGCTCGCCTCCTTCCTTGCCGAAAGAACCCAGAAAGTTCACCTCCCTCCCTTCCAGTCCCCAGCAACCAAGATCATCTGCGGGATCCCCCAAGGGTCCTCCCTCAGCCCTACCCTCTTCAACATTTACATGGCCCCGCTCGCCGACATCCTCCGCCCCATTGGAATCACCATCATATACTGCGCAGATGACACCCAGATCGTCATCTCCCTCACCAGGAACCCCACCACCGCCAAGACAAACCTCCATGCCGGACTCCTCGCCACTGCCAAATGGATAACAGCAAGCCACATCAAACTCAACTCCAACAAAACCGAAATCATCAACTTCGGCCCCAACAGGACAGTATGGGGTGACTCCTGGTGGTCCACCACCCTTAGACCACCCCCTGCACCCTCCACCCACGCACGCAATCTTGGCATCATCTTAGACTCCTCTCTCTCCATGACCCAGCAAATCAACTCTATAACTTCCTCCTGTTCTACACCTTCTACATGCTGCGTAAGACCTTCAAATGGATCCCCATAGAAACCAGGTAAACCGTCACCCATGCAGACTAGACTACGGAAACGCCCTCTAGGCTGGTACCACAGTCAAGCTTCAACAGAAACTCCAGCGGATCCAGAACGCAGCTGCACGGCTCATCCTGAACCTCCCACGCCACGAACACATCTCCACCCACCTCAGACTCCTTCACTTGCTACCCATCATTAAGAGGATCACTTTCAAGATCCTCATCCATGCCCACAAATCCCTCCACAACACTGGACCAGTCTACCTCAACGAAAGAGTGAACTTCCACACACCCACTCATCTCCCCCGATCGGCTGACCTCACCCTCGCCACAGTCCCCCGCATCCTTCGCACCACCTCCGGAGGAATGTCCTTCTCCTACCTTGCCTCCAAGACCTGGAACTCCCTCCACACCAACCTATGCAAGACCCAGGACCTCCTGACCTTCAGAAAACACCTCAAGACATGACTTTTTGAACAGTAAGTCGGCATCCACCCCTTTTTTCACCTCCCCCCCAACACAGCGCCTTGAGACCCTACTGGGTGAGTAGCGCGCTTAATAAATTTGTTGATTGATTGATTGCTTAACCTGGGTAGTAGGTGTTTTTGTCCAACTGACTTACAGAAGAAAAATGCATCTCACTTCTCATTAACTACATCTGTGGTGTGGAACTTATTGGTCATTCTTTTGAAATCACATTTTATGAGTCAATCGATTGCTGTTCCTGGCTTCATTCGCATGTAATGTATTAGTTATAGTTTTGTCATTAATATTCCAGTACACTTAGTGGTCAGCACTATTACCACCACTATCACAGTGTTGATACTATGTACAGAATCAGAGACATGTTATCCTCAAGATTTTAAAAGGCAATATTCCCCCACAGATTAACAGCAAAATGTATCAGCATAGGCAATTAAATTAGCCTCAAAGCAAGAAAACAGTTGAGCCTTCTTCAAATTCAAAACCAAGAAGGGATACAAAATAATTAAATTGCAATACAGAAGGTAGAAATAATAGGCAAAATACATGGTAAAATGGTACAGGGAATGAGCATTAATCACGGAATACAGACTTTGGATAACCTAAAATCCATCACCCTTTTATAGAAAAATACATAGCAAAAATAATATTGTCAGCATAAGATGATACTACATCAATTCACAAATTAACAAATCAGAATACAAAATGTAATACCACATGGTCTAACATCATCCTCTAAATGAATAGATGACAGTCCTATATTTTTATGTGCGGAGACTTTGCAGGAGTGAAGATATTACGAATTTAGGGTCAGTTGTAGGAAGAAAACATTTTGCGAGGTGCAAATTGCGAGTACTAGCGACTCGCAATTTGCACCTCGCAAAATGTTATGCAGAAAGGTGTCTCAGACACCTTCTGTGACTCGCTATGGGGTCGCAAAGACCTACCTCATGAATATTCATGAGGTGGGTCGCAGTTTGCGACCCCATAGCGAGTCTAGGCACTCACGGGGATGGTGGCCTGCTGGAGACAGCAGACCACCATGTCCGTGACTGCTTTTCAATAAAGCATTTTTTTTTTCTATTTGCAGCCTGTTTTCCTTAAAGGAAAACGAGCTGCAAAAAGAAAAATTACCAAAACCTTTTAGTTTCGGGTTTTTTCAGAGTAGGCAGTGTTCCATAGGACCACTGCCTGCTCTGAAAAAATATTTTTTTTTTGCATTAACAAAGGGGAAGGGGTCCCATGGGGACCCCTTCCCGTTTGCGAATGAGTTACCATCCACTTCAAGTGGATGGTAACTGCGATCCCGGTCACAATCAACTCTACATTGCGATGCGGTCGCAAATAGGAAGGGAACACCCCTTCCTATTTGCGAGTCGGAATCACATTTTGCGAGTCGGTACCGACCCGCAAAATGTGATTCTGCATCGCGTAAGGGCTTTTGCGCCTCGCAAACGGCATTTTTCGCCGTTTGCGAGGCGCAAAAGCCTTCCTACATCTGGCCCTAAGTACCTTTGTGAATAGCAAACAATCATAAACTTACAGAAAAGTGTATGTTTACCTTTGTATATCAAGCCCAGTTGCACTGCACATTTTGCTACGTGTGATGAAAAGAGAAATTAGAACACGTATCATGGCTGCATTAAGTTCCAAAACGGAGCTCAGGCCTACTGCAGGCCTAGTTTTGCCAAGCACAGAGAACCATGATTTTACAAACTATAGTGCTTTTGTGCAAACACGTTTATAAAGATAGGCACACAATTTTAATAAATACGAATCTTTTTCAAGAATGAGCTTTACTTAAAGCATCTCATGCTTGTTTTAATTTTTCTGCATTTTCCTAATACCCATATCACAACGCGCTCAAAATACTACATGGCTTGTTAGACATAGCATAATTGTCTGTCACTCTAATGTGAATTGAATGAATACGTGTGAGAAACAATTTTGAATGTGGTGGGCAAACTATCTTACAAGTATAGGGGTTTTAGTGGTCTTGAAAAAGGTGTCAGCAAAAGTAAAATGAAGAAATAGGAGCAGGAAATCCATCATGAGTGAACTGTTTTTTTCGCATTGAAGAATTAAGCTAAATTGTGAATTTTTCCAGTTTCAAATTTGTGAAGATTTGACCTTTGGTCTAGTTTCACTTTTAATGAAGAATTAGTGACAAATTCCTTCTACTACTTAATTCTTCTTTGCAAAGTCATTTTGGGTCTATAACAAGAAATTATTATACCGGCTAGCCCGACAATAGCATTTTCTTGTGAGCTGATTCAGAACATAATGGTCTGCCATGACCAAACTAGGCCTCCATAACCACATTCTAAATACAGCTCCCTCAAGTGGGGCACTCATTTTTATGTTTTTTCCAGGGCTGATTTTAGATTTTAATCTGATCCTGCAGTGACAAGAATGTGTGACCAGCAAGCCATAATAAGAGTGAGACATGCACATCGTTACCCACAGTGCAAATGCCATGCTATGCATTGCTTACATGATGGTGATTTAGATGTGTTAGCATCATTGCGATTAAGAGCCTTATAGGTTATTCAGGAAACTTTGTTTATGTGGCTGTTTATGTCTTCTGAATACCAGTGCACTTTTCTGCCCAAAACAGATTATCTCAGTACATTTTTCTGTCGAGGGCAGAGTGATCTTCGCAATGTTTTCAGGGTTCCTCAAACAACTTTATGTTGTGTGCAGTACGAAAGTTCTGCGATTGTACGTGGTCCAACAAGAAACCTCCACAACATGGCAAGGTACGTATAATTTTCATCCATTAGTTTTTATATTTCTGGGAGGTAAAACGTGAATGTTTTAATGTCGAATTGTATTTGTTTGTAAGTAAACCTAATGAAATGTATGTTGCATGCTGCAACAATGAAGAATATAGCATAGAAGATATCTATTAGCAGTCTATATCAAATTCATATACATCAATACACATTACATACATCAAACGCTGGGTATCTGATTATCAAACCCAGCTTGGCAAAAAAACTGCTCACAACAATATTTTCTTTGCAAACCCACTCACTGATAATTGCTTAATAATACAGCTAGAGACAGCTCAATAACATGTCTAGAGACAGCTCTCATTGGCATCCACAGAAAAAGAAGACATGAAGGCCTGCTCAACTATTGCTTGTTGCAAGTGTCATCATAAGATGGATCATCATATCTCAAAGTCATTTGGTGTTGGAACGGTCAGTCTTAATATGGAGTTTTTACTCTGACCATTTCATTGGTATGTTGAATGTATGTAGCAAAGTGTGGAGGATGTGAACATCATTTCAAAGAAATCCACCTCACCGCACCACAACTAAAGCAGAGATGCTTTTGAGTAAGAGTACTGCCACCACCACAGCAGACAGCACGAACTGAAATCCAGTGTGAGCCTACCAATCCTTGAGCTGGCTCTGCTAGGGAAGACACTCATCAGACTGCTGGAGGTGCTGGTTGCTGCTCTAGTGCTTCTCTTCCTCTGGAGTGGGGGCTCAGTCTTAGGCAGGCAGGGCAGAAGCTTTTGTTTCAGCTGCAGTTGCTGCTTTTGGGTACTGCAGCTCTGGCTGGCCCATGAATCACTTGCATCACCAACCTCAGTGTTTTTAAGGCCATGTTCGTGAAGGCCATGTTGCACATGGTGTTTGTTACACTGCATCTGTCTTGTTTCCCTAAGAAAAGGCTGGGCAGAACTGTGCAGTAACAGGGCATTTAGCTCCTACTTCCATTTTGTTCCAAACCGCTGCTTCTCTTGCTTCCTGTCAGCAGGCATTATGGCAGTGACTCTTCTACTTAAACCAACACAACAGCACCTGAAAGACGGCTGAAATGTATGAATGACAGTGGACACGAGGAAATACTTTTAAAGTATGTGCCTGTCATAGAATTTCAGAAGTATGCATGGACTTCTTTCAGAAGTTCATAAACGCCAGAGATAAACCATAAATGTAAGAGTAAGCAGTTGATGAACACCACATATTTTGCGCATGCACAAAAGTGGCATGTAAAGTACCTCGAAACAAAGGCAAAAATGTACCAAATATGTAATGACAAGTGTGTGTGGGTGGGGGGGAAGAAGGGTGTTTCTATGCGGAAGAGGATGAAAAGTAACACGAAAATGAATGGAAAGGCTCTATTGTGCATATAAGAAAAGGCACTGGTTGACTTTTCAGTAGGCCTAATTAACCTAGACGTTCAGCACCACTGTCTCTCAAGTGAACCTTACTGTTTCTAGAACAGCACAGGGCTTTGATTCAGTATTTAAACAACGTGAGAGGTTGAAGAGAACTAAAAATGGAACTATAAACTTAGAATCTGGCAGGTAAACGTCCCTGAGTCTGCAGTTATTATTTCAAAACCTATTAGTCTGAGATTAGCCTTGCTTTTCTCATTTGCATGTCTCAGGAAATGGGGCAAAACTGTACTCCTCATAGCCCACCAAACGCAACAGTAATTCTTACGAATTTATTGTCGAACTTTTAAACCGTGTGCAGCTTCAGTTTCACAGGAAGTATACTTGAGCTACCAGAGCTCGAAGTAGACAACTCCACAGGGGTCGTATCACGAGCATGCTGTACTCTGCTCTGCGCTAGTATGAAAGAGATCTGTGTATTTATTTTTCCCATTTATTCCCGTCTATAGTGCATACATTAACTATGTGTGTGCGCGCATTTATACAGATCTATATATATATCTACCACAGTCTTGCAATCCACTTTGAAGTCACCCTAATCACGTCACTTCTGGCATTATTTTACAGAAAACCCAGGGCGTTTCAGCAGAAACACTGCCTTGAGCAGGGATGGGCTAGTCCTCTTTCAAATGCCATTTAACCCCTTCGCTGGCAGGCCTTTTTCCCTCAAGTGCCAGCCTTTTTTCGCTATTAGTGGCAGTTCACACTTAGGCCCTCATAACATTTTGTCCACATAAGCTACCCATGCCAAATTTGCGTCCTTTTTCCCCAACATCCTAGGTATTCCAGAGGTACCCAGACTTTGTGGGATCCCCTAAAGGAGACCAAGCTATTAGCCAAAATACAGTGAAAATGTAGTTTTTTTTCAAAAAGTAGGAAAGAAGGGGCGCAGACGAAGAAGGCTTGTGGTTTTTTCCCCTGAAAATGGCATCAACAAAGGGTTTGTAGTGCTAAAATCACCAGATTTACAGCTTTCAGGAACAGGCAGACTTGAATAAGAAAACCCATATTTTCAACACAATTTTGGCATTTTACTGGGACATACCCCATTTTTATTATTTTTTGTGCTTTCAGCCCCCTTTTAGTTAGTGACAGAAATGGGTGTGAAACCAATGCTGGATCCCAGAAAGCTAAACATTTCTGAAAAGTAGACAAAACTCTAAATTCATCAAGGGGTAATTTGTGCAGATCCTATGAGGTTTTCCTACAGAAAATAACAGCTGAAATAAAATAAATTGAAACTTGAGGTAAAAAAACAGCCATTTTTCTCAACGTTTTACTCCGTAACTGTTTCCAGCAATGTCAGATTTTTTTAAGTAATACAACGTTACATCTGCTGGACTCTTCTGGTTGCAGAGCTATATAGGGCTTGTAGGTGCATCAAGAACCCCAGGTACCCAGAGCCAATAAATGAGCTGCACCTTGCAATGGGTTTTCATTCTATTAATTTGCTGAAATATAAAGAGTGAAAAATAGGTATCAAGAAAACCTTTGTATTTAGAAAATGGGCACAAGATAAGGTGTTGAGAAGCAGTGGTTATTTGCACATCTCTGAATTCCGGGGTGCCCATACTAGCATGTGAATTACAGGGCATTTCTCAAATAGAGTTCTTTTTTACACAAGTCTTACATTTAGAAGGAAAAAATTTAGAGAAAGACAAGGGGCAATAACACTTGTTTTGCTATTCTGTGTTCCCCCAAGTCTCCTGATAAAAATGGTACCTCACTTGCGTGGGTAGGCCTAATGCTCGCGCCAGAAAACACAATATGGACACATCACATTTTTACATTGAAATCTGATGTGCTTTTTGCAAAGTGCCTAGCTGTAGGTTTTTGGCCTCTAGCTCAGCCGGCACCTAGGGAAACCTACCAAACCTACACATTTCTGTAAACTAGACACCCAGGGGAATCCAAGATGGGGTCACTTGTGGGGCTCTGACTAGGTTCTGTTACCCAGAATCCTTTGCAAACCTCAAAATTTGGCTAGAAATAACTTTTTCCTCACATTTCGGTGACACAAAGTTCTGGAATCTGAGAGGAGCCAGAAATTTACTTCGACCTAGTGTTCCCCCTAGTCTCCCGATAAAAATAGTTTCTCACTTGTGGGGGTAGGCCTAGTTCCCGCGAAAGGAAATGCCCCAAAAAACTATCTGGACACATCAAAGTTATCAAAGACAAAACTACCTGTTTTTTGCAGGGGGGCACCTGTGTTTTTGGTCCTGGGCGTAGCAGCTGTTTAGGAAAACCTACCAAACCCAGACATTTCTGAAAACTAGACACCCGAGGGAGTCCAGGGAGGTGTGACTTGTGTGGATCTCCCAATGTTTTCTTACACAGAATCCTCAGCAAACCTAAAATTTAGCTAAAAATTCACATTTTTCCCACATTTCTGTGTGGGATGACCGCACCGGGACAATTTCCTACCACCCAATGTTCCCCTCAGTCTCCCAGTAAAAAATATATCTCACTTGTGTAGGTGGGCCAAGTGCCTGTGACAGGGAAGAGCCAAAAACATGTCAAAATTAAGGGGGAACCAAAGCAGGTCCAAAAGGGCAGTTTGGAAAAAAACGTTTTTAGGCTGACACGTGCAGCTGAATTTTTATCGGTAGATGAGACAATGCTGGGGGTTAGGAATTTTATGGATTCCTGCAAATTCCAGAAGGTTCCATCACAAAAATGTGGGAAAAATGTGTGATTTTCAGCAAAGTTGGAGGTTTGCAGGGCATTGCGGGTAAGAAAATGGTGCGGGGTACATGTGAAGCACACCACCCTGGAATCACCCAGATGTTTAGTTTTTAGATGTGTCTAGGTCTTTTGGATTTTTCTAAATGGCAGCTTCCCAAAGTCCAAAAAATGCAGCCCTCACCATTCCAAGTGGGACAATTTAGAGAGTTAGCCAATCTCTCATGGCCCAAATGTAAAGCCAAAACCCAAAATAATCAAATGTCCTCTTGCTTGCCGTGGGAAATGATGGTTAAGTGTGCAGGGGGAGAGCTGAAAGACTGTTATCCCCTTCAGTTGGGGCATCACCAGGCCCATACTGGTTGGTTGCCACCAACCCACTATTGTATATATTTTTTTAATTCCCTGACATCTAGTATGCTTTCTGCTCCCCCAGGGAGTGGATCTGTGGTAATGGCCCCATCTGCCTACCGCTGGGCAGAACAACTTTGGCCCCATTAATTTGGGGTGGGGGTATGGTCATTTAAAAAATAAGCCGATCTGCAACAGTAATGTGCCCCCCATGGAGAGTGACCCCTGCCCAAGGGGATGCCCCCAAAGAAAACACACACATACATACACACCAATCCCTGGTGCCTAAGTGGTTTCTGCCCCCCCAGGGGGAAGATTGGCCTAATAGAAATAGACCGATCTGCCCCAAGGGGAGCAGAAATGACCTAAAATAACCGCCCCCCCGGGTAGTGACCGTTGCCTAAGGGGTCACTCCCGTTGCGTGAAATTGCACACAAAAAAAAATTCCTGGTGCCTAGTGGTTTCTGACCCCCTTGGGGGCAGATTGGCCTAATAAAAATAGGCTGATCTGAGCCAAAGGGGAGCAGAAATGCCCTAAAATAAATTTGCCCCAGCAGGGGAATGACCCTTGCCTGAGGGGTCTCCCCTCTTGCATGAAATTGATTCAAACAAATACAAATTCCTGGTGTCTAGTGGTTTCTACCCCTCTTGGGGGCAGATTGGCATAACAAAAATAGTCTGATCTGCCTAAAGACAATTTGCCCCAGGGGGAGCGACCCTGGCCTAAGGGATCTTTCCCCACATATTAAAAAAAAAAAAAAATCCCTGGTGTCTAAGTATTTCTGCCCCCCCGGGGGCAGATCAGCCTAATTACAATAGGCCAATCTGCCCCCAAGGAGGGCAGAAATTGCCTACAACAAATATCCCCCTTGCCTAAGGGGTTGCTTCCCTCATGTGAAACTGACAAAACAAAATCCTGGTGTCTAGTGGTTTCTGCCTCCCTTGGGGGCAGATTAGCCTAATAAAAATAGGCTGATGGGGCAGAAATGGCCTAAATACAATTTGCCCCCCAGGGTAGTGACCCTTTCCTAAGGGGTTGCTCCCTATATGTAAAAAAATATATATATCCCTGGTGTCTAGGGGTTTCTGCCCCCCCCCTAATAATTATATTAGGCCGATCTGCCCCTGGGGGGCAGAAAAGGCATAAAAATATTTTGCTCCCTTGCCCAAGGGGGCGCTCCCCTTATGTATAAACACAAATAAAAAACCAAAACTCCCTGGTGTCTAGTGGTTTCTGCCCCCGTTGGGGGCAGATTGGCCTATGGCCTCAAAGTACATTTGCCCCCAAGGTTCCTAATAGGTCACTCCCCACATACATAAAACATAAAAAACAAAAAAAAATGATCCCTGGTGTTTAGCTGTTTCTTCCCTCTCTGGGGACAGATCAGCCTTATTATAATAGGCCGATCTGCCCCCCGGGGGGGCAGAAGTGGCCTAAAAATAAATTGCCCCTCTGGGGAGCGGCCCTTGACTAAGGGGCGGCTCCCCTTATGACATACACAAAAACAAAACAAATTCCCTGGTGTCTAGTGGTTTCTGCCAAAAAATGGGCTGATCTGCCCCAGAGGGGGGCAGAAATGGCCTAAAAATGCATTGACCCCCTGGGGAGCAGACCTTGCCCAAGGGACCGCTCCCCTTGTGATATAAACGAACAAAAAAGTAATTCCCTGGTGTCTAGTGGCATTTATGCTGCCCGATCAAATTGCGATCAGGCAGCAGAAATACAGAGAGAGACATGAAAGGATAGGAAAGGCCTTTCCTCTCCTTTCATGCCTCTCTCGCCCACTCCACGTGATTGGAGGAGAAATGCTTGTGCATTTCTCCTCCAATCCGCGCTGGAAGCTCAGGTGGGGCAGCATCTGATTAGGTCAGCGCGCAATGTCATCAGACGCCACAGGGGGGTTACATCCATGGCACCCGAGTGGTTAAAGAACACATATATTCGTGAACATCAAAGACAGACTAACACAGTGAAAATCATAGGGGGGACAAAATGTGAAACGCTGCTGCCATTTTTAATTGACACTACTCGTGTGTGAAATGAAGGGTATACTATTAAATTCACTAATTGGAAATATAAAATAATGAAATAAATCAAACATTACAAAACGTGTGATGAAATTATGAATATACAAAATATTCAGTTACAATAACTGATACAAAAAAATTGCAAAACAATCACTAATAATGTCATTTGAGAAAAAAAAAATCTCTTTCTCTATTCCTTAATTATCACCAATGTATTAACCAATAATTAAGCTTTCAAAAATCTCATCAGATTTGTATCATATTATAATATTTAATCCTGCATCAATCATAAATACTTTGTACACGTGATCACTACTATAATCCCAGACATGTTTTACAAAAATATTTAAAGTTTTAAGGCAAACATAGTATATTCAATGTGAACTAGTCAATTCAACACAACCATATAGGTCTACTTAATGCCAAATAATAATGTCACAAGAAGCATCCGATGTCATTATATTTCTACTGGCCCTAGTTGATGGATGGTGCTCGACATGCCTCACAATAATGATCATAGTGCAGAAGTAGGAAGTATCTTGCAACAATTATATATAGGTAAACGAGCACGGGTATACTATGATAACTGACCACTGGTCTTGATAGATCACCCACAAGATCCTAACAACTGCCAGGAAAAAGAAATATAGACCATTATACATTAAAATAGAACACCCTATGCAAAAATCTTTAAATAATAAATCTGAAGAGTTAATTAAAGTATGACACTGTGTGCAAACTATAATGTAGAACAACAATTGGAAAAAGAAGGGGGAAATGTGATATTTTAGCTCTTTTGCTGATTTTAGCTGCTGCATCACTGTAAAGGAGCCAAATCGATATTTCAGGTACATCGATATATAACACAACATAACTTTTATCCGCCACATCAGTAACTCTCTGTTATTACGGCTTTTGGAGTGTGGCTACTTCATAGTGGATTGCAAGACTGTGGTTTAAATATACAGGGTGCCTCCCCCGGACGCGCATTGGCACTGCTCTGCGTCCTTGTGAGCGAGGAACATGTGATGTTGTTTTATATATATATATATATATATATATATATACATAGTCACATAAAAAAACAAAGTTTACACTGACATTATAGTTAGGTTCTGAATTCACTCACACAAAATCATAGAAATTAAACAGTTATAGTTAGAGATATTTTCAAGTAACTCAAGCCCTAAAGTAAGTATAACAGCTGAATTTCTATGATTTTTTGTGAGTAAATTCATAATCTAACTGTAACGTCCCTGTAACCTTCGTTTTTTTAAGTGAATTTCTTTATTTTTAATTCTTTTTTCTTACTATAACGCCCATGCCACCTTTTTCTTTCAGAGAATATCTATGTTTTTTTTAAACTAAAGTAATTTTAATCACTCTACGTTCCAACCACTGTTGCTCCTTTAGCAGTGGTTGGCAGCAGGGACTGGCCTGTGGCCAACCCTTGCGGCCAACCCTTATAATCACTGAACCCCATAGCACGCACAACCACAGGGCCTGTCTCTCTGGGTGTGAGACTAGGTGGGAGAGAAGGGTATATGTGAGTGGGTGCATGAATGTCTAGGTGGGTCTGTGAGTGAGTAAGTCTCTGAGTGGGTCTGTGAGTGGGTACATGAGTGTATGAGTAAGTCTGTGAGTGGGTGCATAAGTCTCTGAGTGGGTCTGTGAGTCAGTGCGTGAGTCTCTGAGTGTGTATGTGAGTGTGTGTGTGTGAGTGTTTAAGTGTGTGTGTGAGTGGGTGTATGAGTGTCTGAGTATGCCTGTGAGTGGGTACATCAGTCTCTGGGTGTGTCTGTGAGTGAGTGCATGAGTCTCTGATTGGGTCTGTGGGTTGGCGTGTGAGCCTGTGTGGGTCTGTGAGTGAGTGCGTGAGCCTGAGCGGGTCTGTAAGTGAGTGTATGAATGTCTGAGAGGGTCTCTGGGTGGGTGTGTGAATATCTGAGAGGGTCTATGAGTGGGTGCTTTAATGTCTGAGTGGATGCGTGAGTGGATGCATGAGTGTCTAACTGAGCCTGTGAGTGGGTGCATGAGTGTCTGAGTGGATCTGTAAGTGAGTACATGAGTCCTGTGTGGGTCTGTGAATGGCTGTATGAGTGTCTGAGTGCGTCTGTGAGTGGGTGTGTGAGTGTCTGTGTGGGTGTTTCAATAGCTGTGCGAGTGACTCAGTTACAAAAGAACCTCTCCTGCTCCCTTATCCAACAAGAGTCCACAGCTTTGCTCAAAATATCTACCCAAGTGGAGTTCTTTCTGCCTCCTTGGGTAAATGTCCACCCTGCATTCTAAACTACAGCTATGTGATGGAGCACAAGAAAATGTCACCGCTGACCTTGTGTGCATTTTGGCAACATGATTGTTCCTGGTGAGTCTTTTTCTAGAATTATGTGATAACATGAAGCCTCCTATAAATTTTACTAATGAATATTCATGTAATCTGAATGTTAAATCTGAATAGAAAATGAGTTAACATAGAAAAATAATACACAACTTTTAAAATGTGCCTATTTGAGTGACCACCAATAATCACACAGTGTACTTATTAACAGTGTATTAATGTAAAATGTTGAGCTAATGTTTGGATTAATGTAGTAGTATGTCATATTAATAGTCATGTATTATGTATTTGCCATATTAATTATAGGCCTTCATTTAGGGAGGTCTTGGGCCTAGTTGAATAGCCTCATGCCCAGTTGCATTGCTTAAACAAATTATAAAGTGGCTGCTTAGAGAATTAAATGGTAATTTTCCATTGCATTGACTGAATGTTACTAGCTAGAATCCTTTCCCATGATAACTGCTTGCTAGAATATGTTGAAATAGCTAAGGACACTTTGTATAACTTAGTGTGTATAAAGGCAATGTTCCCCAGAGCTAACAATGGTTGCTCTGACTGGAGTATAAGCTGAAACAAATGTGTTACCTGACAAGCCCAATGACGGGCATAGGAAAAGAAGAGCCAATCATCGACATGTGAAGAATGGTTTAGAAAATTCTTAGATTTTAGGTTCTACTTTCATTGGACTAAACGTGAACGTCCGATTCTTTGACCAATAGAAACGTGGGAAATAGTTTTAGGGAATCTAACTTAGCCAGACTGCACCGAGAGGAGAGAGGCCATTCGCCCCATTCTTTCCTAACCATCCTGAGAGGATTGTTGTTATTCTTTCAGAAATGCATGCAGAGCCATTTCCTATTTTAAACGTTAATGCTGAATACCGATTTGCTTTTGTCCTTAGTTACCAACTACTAATTTTGATAGAGCCATACTTAGATGGTTTCCTAAATTCTTTTGCATGAAGCCCAAACATGCCATTCTAATCAGAAGGTTAGTTAGGATACTCACTGATTGATGCCTCCTAAACATTATCAACAGTTGATGTCTTTTCTGTGCTGAATTTAAATGTATGCCATTTCTATTGTGCAGTTATTCTTGCCATTGATTTGTACCGTAACATTAGAATGTGTAGTGATCCAAGCTTTGATCAAATTAAGATTCTATAGAAGATTCAGTCGACCAGTGTTGTTTCTGTATGCTCATCACTTGATTTTGAGACTAAGTTACGTGATATTAGCATTTTTAATATAGGGAAATAAACATGCTAACTTTTCCATAAAGGTGTGGTTATTCATGGCCAAGGGGTCATGGTGCGTGGAAATTATTGACTCCCAAGATTATTAATGTTATTGATTGGTATTGATATTGATTTGTACTGGAGCTGAGTTTTATGCTGGGAACTACTCTAAGTGGAGTCAAAAGGTCCACCGAACGTCTAAGGTGTCCCCTTATAAACTAATGATGAATAACTAAATAAGGTCAGATGTGCTAACAAAGTAAGTGCTTCTTTGTTTAGTGGAAATGTGCTCATATTCCTTGACGTCAAGGATGTGCCACCAAAATCAGCTGGAAACGCACTGGGAGTGCCCTTTGGTTAGCTGTCCATCATCATGGCAAAATGAAGGAAGATCTTTGCATACTATTAAGGTGGATGGTGCAGGTGATTTGCACATTTGCATACTTGTAGCAATTGAAACGAAGAACCATGGAATCTGCTGTCACCAGGAGAGGACAAGAAGGATCCCACTCGTCACAGTCACATACACCCCATAGCAGAAGCCAGCTCTGGGGGTAGTGGTCCCCAGGCCATATATGGCTCCAGTAGGGGGACATGTGGCCCCCTTCCTTCTCTGATCATGGGCTGGTCCCAGGGAGGTGGTGGTCCCCAGGCCCGTATATGGCCTCGCTCTCTGATTGGAAACAAACCCCTGGGGAGGTGGTGGTCCCCAGGACTCAATGACCCTCAATGACCCTCAGGAGTGGGGTCCTGTGCGCCATCCTCCTTTTAAAAAAAAATGACCCTGGATCCTGGCTCACCTGGGGGCTCTATTCAAAACAAGTGTGAGAGCCAGGTCCTTCCCTCAGGGACCCCAACACCAGAGCTAAGGGGTCAGGATGTCCCTACCCTGCCCTCTTTTCTTTTTTTTAAACATTTTTTCGGGACTCGGTTGAAGTCAAGTCTAAAGATGGCTGCCAACACTTCCTGGCTACAGTGCTGGCAGCCAGTCCGCTCTTAGCAAAAGATCGGGAGGGTTCATGGACCGTTCGCATCCCTATATATACAAATGTGTTTTTTCTTTTCTCCTAAACTGCTGAACAGAATTACACCAAATAACAAAAAGGGATCTTTGGGGACAAAGAGCTAGCTTTCTCCAAAATTTGGTGTAATTCCATCCAGCGGTTTGGGCTGTAGTCATGTTCATAATCCCTATGAAAAATACATAGGACCTCCCTTTTTCTGGGCCCCTACTTGACGGATCACCCCAAAACTTTCTAAACAGAAATTTTTTGGGGAAAGTTTTGTGAAGCTTCATCAACCGGCACTAAAGATATGGACAAGTCAAAAAATGCTTTTTCTATAGAAACCGGGTCCTTACTATAAATGCTTAGTGGCGACCATCAATAGGTAATATACATATCTATCTATCTATCTATCTATCTATCTATCTATCTATCTATCTATCTATCTATCTATCTATCTATCTATCTACATACTTAAATATATATATATATATATATATATATATATATATATGCTCTTCAACTTTGCAAAAAGTAAAAAAATAGTTATTAATTATAGTGAACAACAGGGAACAGAAAAGGCCCTGCACGATGATGTATACGTATGCATGTCTGACCACGCATGCACATGTATGCAGAGTTATGTCATTAGCATGCACATATATCTTGAGAGTTTGACTATTTTGTCTATTTTTTATTTACTAATCCAAGATGGCAAATGCCAGCCTTGGAGCAATAAAAAAAGTGTTCGAAAGAGCATTTGCCGAAATAAAGGCTTGGTAGCACATTGAAGCTGCCAAGCCCCCTTAAAATGTACAACAAAAAAACAGAATTAAAAATACAGCATTGGTGGATGGGAGCAACAAGTAGACAGTGCCAGTGAGGCATGGCCATGATCAATGTGAGGCAGCAACAAGAGGGCCTATACAAATATTTTTTTTTTTTAAAACTAAGCAGGATACGTAGTGGTTGGGTACCATTGCCCAGTGCAGGGGTGGAGATAATGATGAGATAGGGAAGTGGAGGAGGCAGGAACATGTTGGAAATTACCCTTTCTGCAAGGTTACTGACAAACATTTTGCCTTTTACCCTCAATTTTTTGCTGAATTGTTTTTGTTGACTTTAGGACTCTGAGCAATTTACCACTGCTGACCAGTGCCAACGTGCATGTACTTCTCACCTACAACATGTTAACATTCGTATATACACAATTGAAATATTTAATTTACCTGCCAGTCCCTTGCAGAGTGGTATACCAGATACCCAGGGCCTGTAAATTAAATGCTACTAGTGGGCCTGCAGCACTTATTGTGCCACCCACAAAAGTAACCTTTCATACCATTGCAGGGCCTGTGTATGCAGTTTACTGCCTCTTCAACTTGGTATTTCAAACTCCTTGCCAAGCTGCATCAAACCCCCTTTTTATTACACATAAGTCAACCCTAAGGTATGCTCTAGGTAGCCATAACCGACAAGTACTTTAAAGTTTTACATGTCCTGGTAGTGACAAACAGCCAAAGACATTCCTACTCCTCTTATAGGCTAGCACTCAGAATTCCTTGACACAATTTTAGGCTGTAATCTCTGATTAGAAAGGAGTAGTTTCATCATGTTTCATATCTTTGGAATGTTAATGATAAATTCTGTTCAATTGTAAAGTTGGATTTAACATTACTATTTTAGAAATTTTACTTTTTGAAAGTGGACATTTATCTGCTCTTACTGGACTGTGTGCCTTGCAGCCTGCCTCCAATACACATCTGAGGTGGAAGACAGCTACACTTTGTGCATTCCCTATAGACGAACACAAAAACAGGAAGGGTGGTTGCGACAGAAAACTAATCTGCATTCATCTGCAACGTGATAGCTCTTAGTGTGCAAGAAGGGGGAAGGGAGCCGGCCCTTACACGTGAACAGGGAGTGCTTGTCCCCACAGAAAGGGCTGATAACTCTCTACTGATAGCCTGGAGCCAGAGATAGGAAGAAAGGGACTCTGTGCATTTTAGAAATGGGGTCTTTGGTTGGCAGTCAGATTACCCCCTGTCCAAGCAAGGACCCTCCCTCTAGTCAGGGTAAAAGAGAATCACCCTCAGCTAGTACCTGCTTACCCCCTTGGAAGCTTGGCACGAGCAGCAGGCTTAACTTCAGAGTGCTAGGTGTAAAGTATTTGTACCAACACACACAGTAACTTAATGAAAACACTACAAAATGACACAACACAGGTTTAGAAAAATAGAAAATATTTATCTAAACAAAACAAAAACAAAACGACAAAAATCCACAATACACAAGTCAAGTTATCAATTAAAAAGCAAAAAGAGTCTATATGTAGTTTTAAACACACACTACCACTGTTAGCGTGAAAATATGCCTTGGGTGCGTCAAAAATAACCCCACACGGCCGAGTGTGTGTCAAAAAGGGCTTGCGATGCGTCGATTTCAATTAAGAGCGAGACCTTGCGGCGTTTCTCCTTTCGTTTGGGCGGGCGTGTCGTTTCATCTCTCCGCAGGAGAGTGATCCGTCGATTCGGTCAGCACTCTTGCGTTACTTTTTTCACACACCTACCAGTACTTGCATTGGAAATCCATCCGCACGATGATCCAAAAACCACACAGCGTGGGTTGCAATCTCACCAGCCTCTGTCAGCGATGTTGCGCATTATTTATCCAGCTCCGTGCATCGATTCTTCGGTCGCGAATTTAGCAATATTTCACTGTCAGGACATATACAACACAGTACTATATGTCCTTCCTTAATCATGCACTGCACCCTGCCCTTGGGGCTACCTAAGGCCTACCTTAGGGGTATCTTACATGTAAGAAAAGGGAAGGTTTAGGCCTGGCAAGTGGGTACACTTGCCAAGTAGAATTTACAGTTAAAACTGCACACACAGGCACTGCAGTGGCAGGTCTGATACATGATTACAGAGCTACTTATGTGGGTGGCACAACCAGTGCTGCAGGCCCACTAGTAGCATTTGATTTATAGGCCCTGGCACCTCTACTGCACTCTACTAGGGACTTTCTAGTAAATCAAATATGCCAATAATCGATAAGCCAATTACATACACATTTGTAAAGGAGCACTTGCACTTTAACACTGGTTAGCAGTGGTAAAGTGCCCAGAGTAACAAAAACAGCAAAATCAGAGTCCAGCACACATCAACAACCTGGGAAACCGAGGCAAAAAGTTAAGGGAAACCATGCAAAGGATGACAAGTCTAACACGTGTCCCCCCAAGCTGAAAGTGGGGAGCAACTACCTAACCTCATGGGAGTTCTCATCACTACGGCGGAAGAACCTGGACAGACCATCAGCATTAGCGTGTTCTGTACCAGGATGGTGTTCCACAGTAAAGTCCATCCACTTTAGGGAAATGGACCACCTCAACAGTTTTGGATTCTCACCCCTCATCTGCATTAACCATCTGAGGGGCCTGTGGTCGGTCTGAACTCAGAAGTGAGTCCCAAACAAGTAGGGTCTTAGCTTCTTCAATGCCCAAACCACAGCAAACGCTTCACGTTCTATGGCACTCCACCTACGTTGCCTGGGAAGTAACCTCCTGCTAATGAAGGCTACGGGTTGTTCTAGGCCCTCTTCATTAAGCTGCGAGAGTACTGCTCCAATACCATGCTCTGAGGCATCTGTTTGCACAACAAACTCCTTGGAATAGTCAGGTGCCTTCAGCACATGTGCTGTGTACATGGCAGCCTTCAGGGCATCAAATGCGGTCTGGCAAGCCTCTGTCCAGATCACCTTCCTGGGTTGCTTCTTTGAAGTCAACTCAGTCAAGGGAGTAACAATGGTACCATAACCCTGGACAAACCTCCTGTAGTATCTTGTGAGACCTAAAAAGGCTCTCACTTCAGTCTGGGTCTTGGGAGGCTCCCAAGCCAGAATTGTGTCAATCTTAGGCTGTAGGGGTGCCATCTGGCCACTCCCCACCTGGTGTCCTAAGTACACCACAGAACCCTGCCCTATTTGGCACTTGCTCACCTTAATAGTGAGGCCTGCCTTCTGCAGGGCCTGTAACACTCTCCAGAGGTGTTGCAGGTGTTCCTCCCATGTGGAACTAAAAACAACAATGTCATCCAGGTAGGCGGCACTGAACTCATCCAGCCCAACCAACACCTGGTTGACCAACCTCCAAAAGGGGGCAGGGGCATTCTTCATCCCAAATGGCATCACTTTAAATTGAAAGTGTCCATCTTGGGTAGAGAATGCTGACCTCTCTTTGGCCCCCTCAGTTAAGGCAATCTTCCAGTACCCAGATGTTAAATCAAATGTACTGAGGTACTTGGTAGCTGCTAACCAGTCAATGAGCTCATCAGCTTGGGGGATGGGGTGTGCGTCAGTCTTGCTGACCGCAGTGAGTCCCCGGTAGTCCACACAGAACCTGAGTTCTGGAGTGGCACCAGGTGCAGCAGCCTTTGGGACCAATACCACTGGGCTGGCCCATGAACTGCTGGCGTGCTCAATAACCACTAGGGTTAGCATCTTGCATACCTCATCCTTAATGCATGCCCTGACCCTGTCAGTTACCCTGTAAACATTTTGTTTAATTGGTGTACTGTCCCCAGTGTCCACATCATGTGTGCACAAGTGTGTGACTCCTGGGATCAGGGAGAAAAGTGAGGCAAACTGCCCCAACATGTGGCAACAGTCACCCTGCTGCTCCTCAGTCAGGGAGGGGGAGAGGATCACTCCCTCCACAGACCCATCTTTTTCTCCTGCAGACAGGAGATCAGGAAGAGGCTCACTCGCCTCCTCCACCCCATCATCTGTTGCAAGGAGCATGGACAGTTCAGTCTGCTCAAAGAGAGGTTTGAGGCGGTTGACATGCAGGACCCTTAAAGGGTTCCTTGGAGACTGCAAGTCCACCAGGAAGGTGAACCACTCTTGCACTCCACCACCACAAATGGCCCAGTCCACTTATCCTGGAGAACCCTAGGCTCCACTGGCGCCATCACCTACACTTTCTGACCAGGTTGAAACTCGACCAGAGTGGCATTCCGGTCATACCACTGTTTCATAACCTCCTGGCTTGTTTCCAGGTTCTCCTGAGCGAGACTCCTGAAGCGTGCAGTCTAGTTTCTCAAAGCCAGCATGTAGCTAAATACATCCTGGGGGGGTTTACTAGGAGCCTTCTCCAAAGCCTCCTTCACCAGACTTAAAGGTCCCCTCACAGGGTGGCCAAAAATTAGCTCAAAGGGACTAAACATAAGTCTCTTTTGAGGCACCTCCCTGTAAGCGAGCAGAAGGCATGAAATGAGGATGTCCCACTTCCGCCTCAAGGGCTCTGACAGGCCCTGGATCATGCCTTTCAAGGTGCGGTTCAATCTCTCAACCAGACCATTACTTCTGGGGTGGTAAGGTGTTCTGAACTTGTAGGTTACCGTACACACTTTCCACAGAGACTTCATATACGTGGATATGAAGTTGGTTTCCCCATCAGATACCACTTCCTTGGGGAACCACATGTGGGTAAAAACTTCCATCAGTGCACGACCCACCACAGGGGAAGTGACTGACCTCAGAGAAATGGCTTCTGGGTACCGGGTGGGATGGTCCACCAAGACCAGGATGAACCTGTTGCCCAAGGCTTTTCTTGGGGTTCAGAGGCCCCACAATGTCAATCCCTCTCAAAGGGAGTACTAACCATAGGTAAAGGTTGGAGGTGAGCAAGGGCTTTCCCGCCACTCTTGCCACTTGCCTGACAAGTCTGTCAAGACCTGCAATGTGCATCTGAGTGCCTGCGCACAAGGGGCCAGTAAAAGTGGGTGTCAAGCCTCTCAAAGGTCTTGTTCTGTCCCAAATGTCCAGCTAAAGGCACGTAATGAGCCAACCCCAGTAGGAAGGCCCTGAAGCAATGGGGTACCACCAGCACATGGGCTGACCCAGGCTCAGGAACCTTAGGCTCACTGTACAGGAGGTCATCCTCCCAATAAATCAGGTGTGATCCTGGCTCCTTGCCAGCCGCCTGGTCTGCAGCCTGCTGCCGCAAACCCTCCAGAGTAGGGCATGTCTTCTATGCTGCACAGAATGCTTCCCTGTTGGGATCCCCTTCCTGCTGCCACTGCGACAGCTCAGGGACCTCACCCAGTTCAGCTACCTGTTCCCCTGTAGGCTCTGGGGCATCACCCTCAGGCTCCGCCTCCTCCTGGACCGTGGGAACTTCTGGGGCTGGTTTCCCGTGCCCCCTGCCCTTCCACTTCTTGGCTGTCCCCTGGGCCACTATTTCGGGCTCCAGGGGCTCTTGACTACCCTGACGGGCTGCCATTGACCAGGTGGATATGCATACCCACCCAGGCAGTCCTAAGATCTCCAAGTGAGACCTGTGTTCCACCTCCTTCCAAGGGGAATCCTCCAGGTCATTGCCTAGCAAACAATCTACAGGCATGGTTGGACTCACAGCTACCTTCAAGGAACCGGAACCCCCCCACCCCGCATTCAAAGGGAACCTGCACCACTCTGGAGAGGCGCTCTGAGTTGTCCACTGCAACTACTTGGTGAAGTACCCGGGGACCTATCTGCTCTTCAGACACCAGCTGACTCCTCTCTGTAGTCACCCTGGCTCCCATGTCTCTCTGAGCCTCCACCCTCTGTCCATTGATGGTCACCCACTGCCTGTAATTCTTAGTGTTCTTAGGCAATAGGGGTCTCTGGACCATCTCACTGTCCAATAGTGAGACAAGGGTAATCTCAGCTGGCTCCCACCCACCTGGAACCAACTCCTCCCCAAGCTCTACACTGGCCAAACCCTGGGACAGCGCACCAGTGGGTGCTGGTGTACTTTTGAAGCATTTGGGGTACCCCCTCACATGACCCACCTGGTCACATGCATAGCACTTACGTGGGGGACCACCTGTCACTGGCTTCCCTTTGGAGAACCATGGCTTCTTCTCACTGGGGGGTTGGGAAGCCTTACCCTGGGAATCAGTTTGGGGCCTTTTAGAGAACTCCCCCTGTTTACCCTCACCCCTCCCCTTTCCTCTGAGAGGGACCCTGCCCACCCTTGGCGTGGTCTCCCCATACCTCCTTTGGACCCTGGTGCTCTCCCAGCAGTTTGCTTCCTGTGCAAGCTTCTTGGGATCAGTCAGCTTGCTGTGAATCAGGTGCTAGCGCAGCTCTGGAAAACATAAACTGTACAAGTGCTCCTAAGCAATCAGATTGTAAAGCCCCTCGTACATAATTATCTTACTGCCCTTCACCCAACCATCCAATGACCTGAAATAAGAATCAACACATTCCAACCATGTCTGGGATTCCTTCTTCTTAGAGGACCTAAACTTGTCCTTATACTGCTCAGGAGTGAGACCATATCTCGTGAGTAGGGCATCTTACATGACAGTATAGGTGAGACTCTGAGATCCCCTAAGGCTGTCAGTGTATCCCTCCTCTCTACCTCAAAGTGCTTCCACAGAGCCGCCCCCCAATGAGCTTCAGGGACCAAGTTCATGTGGAGAGCAGACTCATATCCCCTGAACCACAAGTATATGTCATCCTACCTCTTGTAATCCCTCACTAGGTCTTTTAGGATGTGTACCCTTCTTTCAGGCTGCATTGTACTGTTGCTGCCACCATCTCTACTAGACTGGCTCCTCTGATCTAACTCCTTTAAGCTAAGTTTGTGAGCCAGTTATATACTCCTTTCTTCTATGGCCATCCTCCTGTCATCCCTTTCCCTCTCCATCTTGAACTTGAGCTTTTCCAGCTCCAATTGGTACTCTCTCTCTGCCTGTCTATCCTGTAACTCTTCAGGTGTTAGACCCTTAGATGAGACACTGCTACCTGCCCTGGAGACCTTCTCCCTGGAAATAACAGGCCCACCCACAATACCATTGTGTATGGAACACTCTTCCTTCTCCTCCTCATCTCCCTCATCCTCTGTGTGCCCTTCAGTGCTCTTGGCTGTAACTCAGGCCCTCAGCGCCTTCTGCAGCTCCTCCTTCTTGGATGAGCTCTTAATGGGACAGTCAAAACCTTTACAGAACTACTTCAACTGAGCCTTGGTGTAACTCTCCAATTTCTCTAGGTCAAAATCAGCTCCAACTGATGCATCTCCAGCTTGGGACATGATGAAGATTCAAAAACAAGTGCAAAGTTCCAAAGGCAAAAACCACAAGTTCCCAAATTAAGTTAAAAAAAAAAGTCAGTCAAGGGATTAGCGAGAAATAGAACAAAAAGAAGTTCCAAAGAGAAAAGCAAAAATCACAAGACAAGTAGTATGTGGTCACGTAGTAGTCTGAACTCAAAACAGTAGTGTTCACTTAATTACTGTATGTCAAGTACAAATACAAGTACAATCCCATCCGCTGATCATCAATGTTAGAAATGGGGTCTTTTGTTGGCAGTGAGGTTACCCCCTGTGCAAACAAGAACCCTCACTCTAGTCAGGGTAAAAGAGAATCACCCTCAGATAACCCCTGCTTACCCCCTTGGTAGCTTGGCACCAGCAGTAGGCTTAACTTCAGAGTGCTAAGTGTAAAGTATTTGTGCCAACACACACAGTAACTTAATGAAAACACTACAAAATGACACCACACAGGTTTAGAAAAATAGAAAATATTTATCTAAACAAAACAAGACCAAAACGGGCTTGTGATGCGTCGATTTCACTCACGAGCGAGACCTTGCGTCGTTTCTCCTTTTGTCGGGTCGGGTGCGTCGTTTCTTCTTTCTGCAGGAGAGCGATGCGTCGATCTGGTCAGCACTCTCGCGTCCGGGCAGGCCTTGCATTGTTTTTACACGCCTAGTGGTAATTGTACCGGAAATCCAGCCACGATGATCCAAAAACCACGCAGTGCGGGTTGCGATCTCAACTACCTCTCTCAGCGATGTTGCGCATCTTTTCTCCAGCTATCTGTGTCGACTCTTCAGTCCCTTTGCAGACGAGCGTCGATTTTCACCTGCAAACCCAGCGGAGCAGCGATTTTTTAGCCACAGATCAGAGTCACGTCGATCTTTTCCCTGCACGGCATTCTGTGCGTGGATTTCTTCCTCTTAGGTTGCCAGCTTCTCCTTTCAGGGTCCTAGGAACTGGATGGGCACCACTTGGCAGAGTAGGAGTCTCTCCAGAGACTCCAGGTGCTGGCAGAGAGAAGTCTTTGCTGTCCCTGAGACTTCAAACAACAGGAGACAAGCTCTAAATCAAGCCCTTGGAGGTCTTCACAAGCAGGAAGGCTCACAAAGTCCAGTCATTGCCCTCTTACTCTGGCAGAAGCAGTAACTGCAGGATAGGTCCACACAGCACAGTCACAGGCTGGGCAGCTCTTCAGCTCTTCTCCAGGCAGAGTTTCATCTTGGTTTCCAGAAGTGTTCTAAAGTCAGTTTTGGGTGCCCTTTTTATGCCCAATTTCTCCTTTGAAGTAGCCCTACTTCAAAGCAAAGTGTCTCTTGAATGTGAAATCCTGCCTTGCCCAGGCCAGGCCCCAGACACTCACCAGGGGGTTAGAGAATGCATTGTGTGAGGGCAGGCACAGCCCTTTCAGGTGTAAGTGACCACTCCTCCCCTCCCTCCTAGCACAGATGGCTCATCAGGAAATGCAGACAACACCCCAGCTCCCTCTGTGTCATTGTCTAGTGTGAGGTGCAACCAGCCCTACTGTCAAACTGACCCAGACAGGGAATCCACAAACAGACAGAGTCTCAGAAATGGTATAGGCAAGAAAATGCTCACTTTCTAAAAGTGGCATTTTCAAACACACAATCTCAAAATCAACTTTACTAAAAGATGTATTTTTAAATTCTGAGCACAGAGACCTCAAACTCCACATGTCCATCCGCTTCCAAAGGGAATCTACACTTTAATCAGATTTAAAGGTAGCCCCCATGTTAACCTATTTGGGGGACAGGCCTTGCAACAGTGAAAAACGAATTTAGCAGTATTTCACTGTCAGGACATTTACAACACATCACTATATGTCCTAGCTTAACCATACACTGCACACTGCCCTTGGAGCTACCTCAGGCCTACCTTAGGGGTGTCTCACATGAAGGGAAGGTTTAGGCCTGGCAAGTGGGTACACTTGCCAAGAAGAATTTACAGTTAAAACTGCACACACAGACACTGCAGTGGCAGGTCTGAGATATGATTACAGAGCTACTTATGTGGGTGGCACAACCAGTGCTGCAGGCCCACTAGTAGCATTTGATTTACAGGCCCGGGCACCTGTAGTGCACTCTACTAGGGACTTTCTAGTAAATCAAATATGCCAATAATGGATAAGCCAATTACATACACATTTGTAAAGAAGCACTTGCACTTTAACACTGGTTAACAGTGGTAAAGTGCCCAGAGTAACAAAAACAGCAAAATCAGAGTCCAGCACACATCAACAACCTGGGAAACAGAGGCAAAAAGTTAAGGGAAACCACGCCAAGGATGAAAAGTCTAACAGTGCACTTCAAAGACCATTCTTTGAAGTCACCCCCTCCTCAAAGGAACAACTGGGTATAAGTCCTGGGCATCTGACCCTACCAAATCAGTACACTACTGGAACTGTGAAGAACCCTGCCTGGAGTAGGGACTGCTGGGCTACAAGAAGTGCCACTCTGCTGGACTGATCTCCAAGAAGGACTGTTCTCTGCTGTGATGAGTTACCCTGATGCCTGCTAGTCTCTGCCCAGCTGACAAAGGACTAGACGCCTCTCATCTGAATCCAGAGTGACTCCAAGGGCTTGTTGTCATGCCCCCTGTCCTTCTGCAGTTTCAGGGACATCAAAGACTACCTGCAAACAGCACCTGGACTCTGTCTGCTGTGAGTCTTGCTCTGCCAAGTGGTGCCAATCCAATCCTGGGCCTACGGAACTGAGTATCTGTGTTGCAAACCAAGAAAATCAATGCATCGACAACGATATGCTGATTGGAACAGACTAATTTCCTCTAGATGCCAATGCATCGCTTGTGCTGCCTGAGCCACAGACACCTAATTGCAGACTACATGATGTATCATTCCCGGATTCTGACGCGTCTCTGACCTTCCGCGGCTCAGCGCTGATGCATCGTTGCAGCCAAGTGGTTTTGATGATGATGCTTCACCTCGACACCCAACTTGACACAACCTGGATTCTGCACAGCTCAGAACTGATGCATTGCCTGCATCTTCTCAATCTCCAGCGACACATTTCCTTCTCTGCTCCACACATTGAGTCCTCGATGTTGACGCTTCTTCCATCCAAGGTACTTTCTCAGCGGGACCTGATTGGGTCCTGTAGCTGGCCTGCCCTCCATCGCGGTAGACCTGAACTTTTGATTTAACCCAATCTGGCAGGCCCTCATGTAACCTTTTAGCGCTTTTGACTTCTAAGCACCATTTTTGGTTTATTCTTTAAAAATTAATATCTTGACTTCTACTCATTGAATTTTAATCATTGTGGTCTTGTTGTACTCATAATAGCATAATCTCTTTTTCTAACCCTGTGTGAAGTACCTGTTGTGGTGTTTTTGTTGTATTACTGTGTGTGTGTATTGGAATTGAGCATTCTGCAGGGTCATCACCAGACTTTTTGCAGACCTTCTCCTCCTTTTCTGACATGGGCTTCTCCATGATTGGCATAATTGATTTACTAATAAGTCCCTCGTAAAGCGCACTACACGAACCCATGGCCTGTAATTCAAATGCTACCAGTGGGCCTGGAGCACTGATTGTGATACCTACTACCATGGCCTTTTAAAAAGGGCTCAGGACTGCCATGGAAGAGCCTGTGTGTGCAGTTTAAACTGCCATTTTGACCTGGCAAGTGTACCCACTTGCCAGGCCCAATCATTCCTTTTTATTACATGTAAGTCACCTGTAAGGTAGGCCTTGTTTAGCCCCAAGGGCAGGGTCCCATATAGTTAAAAAAGTTGGGCATGTTCATTTAAGTTTAACATGTCCAGATAGTGAAAAACCCTTAAATGTGTTGTTCACTATTGCAAAGACTGTAATTCCCATTGGCTAACGTTGGGGTTATCTTGTAACATCTTCTAAGTGTAATTTCCAATTGGGAAAATGTAGAAAAATGGAGCTTGGTGTCTCTGGATTCATAATTTAAAAATAGATCTTTTGGTAAAGTTGTAGTTTAAATTGCAGGTCTGAAAATGCCACTTTTAGAAAGATAGCATTGTGCTTTAACCATTCTGTGGCTTAGCTTGTCTCTGAATGCACATATGGGTTTAGGTGACAGCTACATTTGTGCATTCTCTCCAGACAGCCACAAACAGGAAGGGCTGGGTGTGACCAGAGGCCCATCTGTATACTGATAGTCGTCCTGGACACAGAGGGGGAGGGGCAGCTCACACTGACATCTGAATAGGCTGTGTCCTGCCCTCACACAAAGGGCTGATTACCCCTTTCTTGTTATCTGGAGACAAGGCTGGGTTGAAAGGGATCCTCGTGCACTACCAATATTTATTTTGACGTTACCTCTACATTAAAGGTGATTTTGGGTATAAGTATTGGACCTCAGACACCGTATACTCAAAACACTTTGGACTGAGGACATTTTACCAGGAAGAAGGACCGCTGTACTGTCAGAAGGGACTGCAACTTTGCTGTTTGCACGATTATCATCAGATATTTTGGCGCTAATCCTGCAAAGCCTATTGAGTCCCATTGTGAACAATGGTGTGCCTCCTTTTAACGCCTGCTCTGAGCAGGCGTTAAAAGTGCAGAGAAAAATGATGCAAAGAAATCTTTTCGAATTCTTTCTGCCATTTTTTGTCCCCACTATTGGGGGAACGCCCCCTTTGTATACATTATGCGTGGTGCTGGCATAATGTATCGCAAACGGTTACAAAGTGGTGCAATGCATGCGATTTTGGTCTAGTTGGGCCACATTATCATAAAAAAAGGATGCTAATGTGGTGCAAGGAGGCGCTAGGGGCTCTTAAATTTGCCCGTTACTGTGTATATTACTTGGCCTGACTAGGATTGTGGTCCCTACCTGAACAGAGTGCAAACCTCTGACAATTAGAGACCCAATTTCTAACAGCGTTTTGCACAAATACTTAGCACATTGCCTCCGTAGATAAGCCTGAGTGCTCTGTGTCAAGATACCTGAGGGTAAGCACAGGTTATTTCTAAGTTTGTATCTAGCTTACTCTGACTAGAGTAGTGGTTGCTGCTTGTACAGGGTGTATAATCTCACTACCAAAAACCCCATTTCTAACAGAAAAAAATGAACTGCAATGAGATGGATTTTATCTTACTTTCTGAGGCATAAAGTGAGAGCAAGCTAAATCTCAAAGAACAGGTGTCTCAAAGTGGAGCAAATGTAAAATCTGGTAAAGAAACGACTGCAGAACAGTAGTGGCTGTATTTTTAGTTTATTGCTCTTGCCCCTATACAGTATGCATTCATTCTGCACAACTCGGTATTACTGATTGTATTGTCAGCTATATAAGCCGTCTAGTCAACTGTATTGTCCTAAAGACCTATGAATCTGCAGGCTCTGCATAGCTTCCAGTTTTTTGTCGATCGTCACATAAATCAACACAAAATAGCAGACATTGAATAAATGTGTTTATTAGATAATTATGTTAATTACTCCTGTGTTCTGAGACTGTTCAGTTATGTGGTTTCTAATTTCTCACAAAAACTTGATTCTCTTTGTTTAAAAATCTCAGTTTGTCAACATCTTCAGGAGAAATATTTTTAGCTGACAAGCTAGTTCTCAGTAGTAACTAATGTAATAGGGTATGCATACTTATTGCCTCCATCTTCCCACCACCTGTTAACTTCATACCGAATGTCATCCTTACACAAAAAACACCACGTGAAATTTTAAATTAGCTCTGTACTAAAGGAACAAAAAAGCTTGTGAGAAGGGCTCCATGTCTCCTTGAAAAAAACATTTACACAAAGAGGCCAAGGCACAAATGCTTCACGCATGTGTCCAACCACTACATAATTCAGAAGCACCTCGATTTGCCTGAATTGCTTTGAACCGGTATACTCATTTAATAATATGCAAATCTGGAGACAGCATGCAGATTGCATGATGCTGCTGAGTCGTTATCTCTATGTGTGTAGTGTTTCTAATCCCATATAATATATAGTACTGCCGCACTCTCTGGGGGTCATTTTTGCAAAATACATAACACAGATGTATTGTGAGTGTGAGGTATCTACAAAACAGAACAAGGTTTGCATGTGCCTCAATTTTATGATCAGGAGGCAAGTGAACGTAATCAGTTATACGTCTTCAGCTACTTCCCACTTGGTGAAAATTGGCCATTTGGAGTTTTCTCTTTCAACATATCAGAAGGTGAAGTGGGAAATCCCCTTCACTCATGTAAGCAAAGTAAATTTTCACCCGAATGCTTGTATATGTATTTTTAAAATAGGAAATAAGATCAGAACACCGACCCATAAGAATGTAACAGAATGCCTTTTCTTGGCGAGCAATAGAGACAATGGTTTCTAATCACATAGACATTCTGTGAGTTAAACTCAACACTTCAGCAAATAGAATATGAAAAATGCAGGTGCATGCTCAGTTATCGTTTCCACAAATGATTGTGTTCAATATTTATTCCTCTATCCTATGACAAGTCACTTTCTACGGAAACTGCACATCTGGTGTAATCCAATGCAATATGAAGGAATGAGTCTGTCTGGGAAACTTTGCAGTAATGCACAGTTACAGCTGAGCACTTGGCCTATTAGGCTTGTGTTTGAAGCAATGACAACCAAGCATGAGTCACAAACTACAAACGTACACACACTAAATCAACTGCATGAGAATACCCCACAAAGACACGGATAAAGCCATCCATGTGGATCAGAAAAGCGTGCTTTATATTTTCAAATTGCCTCTATGCCCGTCTTCAAGCAGGCTCATAGACTTTAGTATAGAGGTTAGACGTAAAAGCTACCACCATCCACAAATTACAAAAATAGCTAATAACAACCATAATGCGGCACTGGCACATAAAATTGGGGAACAGGACCCAGCAAGCCACCTACACTGTATAAGATGGTTGACTATGTGCATGGGGAAATGCGAGGCATGGCAAGCCAACTTATCACCCGACCTAGTGGCCCAGGTGGATTTAATCTCCAAATGGGAGGCAATGTTAACATCACTAAAGGAGCCAACTAGATCTCATCCAACTCTCAAGGGTTAGTTCATTACCAAGCGAAAAATGATGGTTCACACAGGCCCTAAAGCAACAAAGGCAACACCTTAACAAAACAGACTCTTAAAGAAACAACATTCCGACAACAGCCTGCTATGTGCCTTTCATGCACTAAGAAAGAAATATAAGCAGACAGTATGGGAAGAAAAGCAGGCCCACAGATCAGGAATAGGTAAAAGTTGTGGAGGCTTATAAACAAAAGGACAGCCGCCCCCTGTGGTCCATTGTCATTCAATTGGAGCAAGGGACCCCGGGGACCCAAAGCATCACTGTCCCGGAGGAGAAGTGGATTGAGCACATCTCTAAACTTTACCACGGTCAGGAAGTAGCGAAGTTAATTTCTACCTTAAGCTGCGAGCCGAACCCCTTGTCTTTGAAGTACAAAAGACTGAGGGACAACTTCAACACTGCAGAATTAATGGGGCTCCCGGTCCAGATGGCCTCCCCACAGGGGTATTAAAGCATGATCCTGACTTTTGGACTTGTCAGCTCTGCAATATGTTCAATGCCTGCATCACGCAAAATAAAATTCCTGATTCTTGGAAAGGGGCAATTTTCCAACCAATTTACAAGAAAGGCTCCTATGGGAACCCAGACAGCTGTCATTCGATTGCACTTCTCGATATTGATGCAAAACTATACGTGGGTCGCCTGCTAGAGGAAATAAAAAACTGGGCAACTAATTTGAATTTAACACCCCTGGAACAAGCAGGCATTTACCTGTTGTTGACCCCCCCTCTGACAACTTGATAGCACTAGCCATGTTAGCTGAAAAATGGACTGATAAGAAAATGGCTTTGCACACCTGCTTTGTGGACTTGTCCAAAGCTTTCAACTCTGTGGAACGGCACAGGTTGTGGAGGAGGTTAGTGAATCTCGGTATCCCACCTGAGCTGTTAAGAGGAATACAGATTTTATTCTCTGACAACTGGGCAAGGGTGAAAGTTGGCAGAAATTGAAGAGTGTCTGCCAAAATCCAGAAAGAGAGGTGTTAAGCAAGGCTGCACACTAGCCACCATGCTATTCAACTTATTCCTGGCAGATTTGTGCACACAATTGAACACCTCTAGTTCCCATCCTCCCAAACTGGGTCATCAACTTTTAACATCACTATTATATGAGGACAACGTCGTCCTATTGAATCTTTCAGGCACAGGGCTTAAAAAAGTACTAAATGGCTTTGATCAGTATTGTAGGACAAATAAGTTGTTGGCAAACCTAGAGAAAACCAAGGTAGTCATCTTTGGCAAGTGTGTAATTAAGAAAAAGCAGTGGCTCTGTGGGGACCAGTCTTTGGGCAGAAATAATAGCTATGAATACCTTGGCGTCTGGCTGCAGGAGTGCTGGTCTCACTGTCTGCACCTGAACACCTTGAAAGCGAGACTGGCATCCCAACTTGCATCCATACAAGCCCTGTCTGCAAAATTGTTAAGTCCAACCTGAAGTCCACTCCTCATGGTGATCAAGGCAAAGCTTTTGCCTTCTGTGGCATATGGTCTGGAAATGTATCCTGGTAAGTTTAATGACTTCATGAACATCGCCCAGATCAAAGTTTTTCACCTTCTTTTCCGCCTCCACAGTTCTTCACCAGCACAAATGAGATTGGAATTCGGGCTACAAGACCAAGCATTGGTACAAGATGGGGCTCTCCTCAAGTATGCCTCTCTGCTAAGACAGACACAACTAAACTCACTAAAGGCTCTGATTTGGGAAGAAATAGGCTTGAACTTGCCGGAGGTCTCATGCTCAGAGAGAATTGTCTCTGGCAGTAAAGCATTTGCAGGTAGGAGAGCTGTGGAAAAAGACCTTACAGCATAAACCTTTTAAGCAACTATTGAATAAACAAATCAAGTGGCTCTCTTGGAGCAAGGACAAAGACAAGTTCAGATTACGACCTCATTTGTGGATGACTTTCAAAACGTTCATGGCTCTGTGGCAGCGCAGCTATACCTGGATGAAATATTAAAAAAGACTCTAAAAACGAAGGTACTCCATGCCTACTCCCCTCCCTTGATGTAGTTCCAAAATGCCGCAAATCCTCAAACAGCAGGAGATACAGGCTTTATGCATATTACCAGGAAGACTTCTTACATATTCAATGTATATGCCCTGCACTGTTACCTCGGTGGAAGTTGTATACCTCAAAAACTTTATCAACTCCAGTGACATTAGATCATGCCGGCATGCAATTCTGTTTTATATCAAAGGATTGACACCTCAATATATGGCATGCTTGGTGAAGTTCATTTTAAAGCATGAGCCAAACAACCAAGAAGGTTGATCGAGCTTATTAGTTCATGACTAAATTAAACACTATCAGCTCTTTGTACATGATCAGCTTGACTTCAGACCTGGTAAATTATGCATTGGCAGCCCCTTCACATGAGTAATTGACATAACACCTTTCCAGAGGTGTGTTTGTCAGCTAGTCCCCTGAGTTGGCACAACAACTGAGCAAGTGACTTGAAGCAGAACTTTAAGGATTGCATGGAGCTGGAGGGGACATTTTCTGTTGATTGCCCCTGCTTTGATATACACTACAAAATTTCCGCTGGGTGACCAATACCGCATTGTGGTTTTTGGTTGCTTTTTAACATTAGTGAAAAACATGTCTTCTATTAGGATGTTTTATGGAGTTTCTTAGAAGACAATTCTTTCATCTCCCTTGCTGTAAACGTATAAACCTAACCTAACCACACAGCCACAGATAAAGCCGGAATAAAAATGTGGATCAGAAAAGCACGCTTTATATTTTTAAATAACAGTGTACATCTGTGATGAACTCTTCCCTCTCGACTTCTCCGACCGAATGCCAAATGAGAAGTAATTAAGTAACCATTAAGTTAGGGGCACACATTCTGCAAAACAATCATGCATCAGACACCTAAAGTAGGATAATAATAGACAACAATCAACAACTCATATGCTGAAAGCCTTTAGTCATTAAAGCAACAGACACATCAGTGACTAATTGTGCATGCAGAACTTTACCCACGCACATTACTTAATACGACTTTCGGCATTCATCATAGGGCTATGGGAGGACTGCAATTCTCAGAGTCGCCCTGTGTGGCTGACACGCACACATCATCAATTGGCAGCGAAGGGAAGGGTAAATGTGTGTGCTGCCTTCATACATGTCAAGGAAAGACGTGGTGGAATCCTTCTTCTCACTTTCCAACTCGCAGGGGATCGCCTCTTGCTTAGCAAATTGTTGCACTTGAGGAATTCTCAGCATGTGTTGCGTGCTGAGAATCCCAATGAACAGAACGAGCTGTGGGCTTCTGTAATGAGAGTTACCTGGGGGCTGGCAAGGGAACTCCATTTTTCCTGAGCTCCTCAAGGGAATAAAGCTTACCTTACTTCACTACTCATTGTGTGGCAGTACCTGATCTTAACACAAATCTGAATTTAATTTCCGAACATAAAATTAAAGCCAAAAGTAATTGAGGCCAGTCGCCGCTCTTATTCCTTGGGCAATATCGTGGTGGTGGTTTGTTTATTATAACAGGCCTTTGTTTTCTTTTCATAGTGAAATATAACACACTTAGGCCTATATTTATACTTTTATAGCGCCAAACTCGTATCGTTTTTTTGATGCAAATTCAACGCAACCTTACAAAACACAATTGGGGCATATTTATACTCCGTCTGCAGCGAATGCGTGTCAAAAAGTTTGACGCACATTCAGCGCAAACCTGGCCCCATATTTAAACTTTGACGACCGAGCCTGCGGACGACAAAATTCCACTGTGTGCGTCATTTTTTGGATACGGCAACCCGCCTTGCGTTAATTATATGCAAGGTAGGTGTTCCCGTCCAAAAAATGACTTAAACGGCCGTGCGTCGTATTTATGCTTTCGGGCAAAAAAGACGCACGGCCGGGAGGCGGAGCCGGAAAATGACGCACAGCCCGATTTGCGTCAAAATTTAACGCATGGGTCAGGGCAGGTGTTAAAATGGGGCAAACACACCTGTATTTAATCAGAACACACAGAATCAACAGCAGAGCAGCAGAGCAGCAAAAGGGAGACATGGAGGTGCTTCTCATCCAGCATGCACGCAGACGCCGAGCCCAGCAGCAACAACAGCAGCTACCACATCACCAGCAGGGACCCCAAAGGCAGCGCAGAAGGCAGGAGAGGATGTTCCACCCCAGAACAACCCTTCATGGCCTCAGGGAGCATGACATCATCCAGAGGTACAGGGTGAAATGACAGGCCATACAGCAACTGCTGCGCAAGATTGAGCCACATTTGGCACCCACCTTGCTGACACCCGCACCATCACAACAAAAACCAAGCTACTTGCCGTACTTCACATGCTGGCTAGTGGCTCTTTTCAAACAACTGGTGCCCTGGTTGCCGGAATATCACAACCATCATTCTCTACCTTTTTACCCAAAGTACTGGATGCCATCATTGGACTCACATCCTGCCACATCTGCTTCCCTAAAACACTGCAGAAGCAGCAGGAAACAAAACATGGGTTCTTCCTCATTAGTGGCTTCCCACACATCCTTGGTGCAATCGACTACACACATGTACGCCTTGTGCTGCCTGCTAACACCTCTACCACAACAGGAAGCACACACATTCCATCAATGTCCAGGCCATTGTCGATCACCAAGGATTGATCACCAACATCGTGGCAAAATATCCTTGGAGTGTCCATGACTCATTCATCTTCCGTCACAGCACCATCAATCAACACTTCCAGGATGGACGGTATAGCAATGGATTACTTGTTGGCAAGTACAAAAACCTACTTATATACACACTGCACAGCAACCCTCTAGGACACACAACACATACACCACAACAGCAACATGTCGACAGGAACACACTGAGGTTGTGACACCACTAGCCATGTTTCTTACGTCACCATTGAACCTGTCACACATCTGAAATTACTGTACAGCCTAATGTTAAGACATCAACAATCACAACGTTTGGAGTGGGTTGCCTAAATGTCACCTTGCAAATTGTAAGCATTTCAATTATGTTTACATTAATCCATTGCATAAGTCTAAAGGTATGGGATGTCCAGGGTACATTGATATGAACGTGTTACCACCACTGTCAATTTTAACCTGTGTATGGAACTATCATCTCACCCCCAGTGAAGACACAGGGACACCTATATCACAAGTCACAATGCTAGGGAGGGCACACTGTACTGCAAATCCCAAAACATACTGCTGACAACTGGTTAGCAGCCAAACACTTGTTCAGCCAAGGAAACAACACAATGTAGATGGTACATCCTTCTAGACTAGGATGCGACATAATAACACAAAAGAGTCACAGACAACACCACACAACTACTGCCATGCAAGGTGATTTCAATGGGGCTAGCTACATCAACATGATCCCATCCATTTTCTCTTGCAGCTGATCAGGGGTATTGCATCCAGCCATGGATAATGACACTATTGGCAACCCGAGTACTGCAGCAGAGCATGCCTACAATGACGCACATAGGAGGACACGCACCATAGTCGAGAGGATCTTCGTCATCCTCAAGTCGAGGTTCCGGTGCCTCAACATCACTGGTAGTAGCCTCCTATATTCCCCGGAAATGGTCTGTAAGGTCATCCTAACATGTGCTATTCTGCACAACATTTGCATAAAAAGGAACATTCCCCTCCTGGAACCCGAGCCAGTCATGCTTGAAGAGGAGGAAGAGGATGACGGTGACCTGCAACATGAGGGGGAACAACAAAACACAGCCACTGGTTTACGTAGGCGGCAACATATCTTGAACAATTTCTTTTAAATATAATCACCATCACTACTTTATGAACTAATTTAAATAAACACCTATAATAATCACCATATCATGGTTTGGCTATTCTTTTTTGTACACCTTTATCTCTAACTATCAGATTAAGAGTGTTGACTCATGGAGCATTGCTGATATACCGATTAGGACACTGAAAATCCCAAAGCAAATCTGATGCGTACGATACAACGGTCACATACACACACACAGTAAATGACATATATCCTGTACATTTCACCCTTGAAGGGCAATAGCAGAGGACCACACCTATTTCACACATACATGTTGGAGACATGGTTCATCGCAGCATATGGCTCACAACTAAGACACCATCACTCAATAAGGGGAAAACAAGCCTCATACATGAGGCAGTTGATGTGCTTTTGCATCAGTAACAGGTATGTCTGACCAGACCCTTGACAGCAGTAAGTCCATCTGCATCCAATCTTTGCAAGGACTATCTGTGACTAGAGTTCCATATAAGCAGAACATAGACAGCACAAGTGCCACACATATGAACAGCATTGCGCATATGACATTCCATGTACATGTGAGCCCATTTCCTAACTCCTGACACACCTATGCACCTCGTCACAACCCACCTGTCTGAAGAGGTCCCTGGAATAGTAAGATGTGTACTCTGATATTCCCTCCTCTACACACACAGCTTGTCAATAGCAATCCAGTGTACTACACCCTTTCCTCTGGTATACCATTGTCATAGAACATCTGACTGCATGGACGTCAGGTCAATTAATGCACTGGCTTCTAGCTTCCAAGCCCTGTTAGCACCTGTAGATTGCTTCCCGTGTGAAAATGTCTGTTGGCCATTAGAATGCAAATCTCACCTACAGGACTTGTGAGAAACTGATGCAGTCCACACCTGTGATCACCTCCATGCACACCACCCATTTCAACAAGCACTGCCCCTGCTGATGCCTGGAACAGCATAGGAGTTGCCATTTTGTCAAATACACCGTTAAGCATTGCTACTAATTAAGCCGTGTAACACAGCCTTTCGGTTCATTTGTCACCTTCAAAAACACAGGACATACACAGTTTTACATGTCAACTCTCTAGTTCGTTCTCCAAACAGTCATAGTCAGACCACTGATTATGTAACTGTATGTTTAATTGCTGGATCCTGATTCACCCTGCATCCTGTCAGCCTGACTGGCATCTGTCTGTGCGTCACCCTAAAGTTTTCCTGTGGCTACATATGTACCACACCTGCGTTAGCAAACCTCTCATTCCTCAGAGGGTATTTGGGCATGTGCTTCATCAATGCATACCCAAATACATTGTATAGCATCATCTGCCTTTTAATTGTACCATATGAGTTAAATACTCTGTGAATACAAAAATTAATGGCCCATCCCTTGTCTGGGTCTCATTTATGCATGAACGACAAAGTGTAAGAGTGTCCCATAGCCGTATGCAGGGATTGGGTACGGGGCCTTCAGCAGAACCAGCAACCTCTGATAATGTCCATGAAAAAGCCACACGTCAGGACCCTGACAGTTCACACACTGAATTACATTGCTCACAACATTTTGATGGGCCGTGTGTGGTGAATAGCAGCTAGAATAATCAGCACAGAGGCTAAGATGTTCCGAAATGCAGTGGGAATTGCAGAGGCTAACCTGTGTGCAAATGTTGTAATGACACCTGAGACATTGTCTCATTCAGCACACCAAGGTTGCCCTGTTGACAGTCTCATTATACGTCTTCAGTGACAGGGTGGGACCATCCCCATGTAGGTTCTCATGTCCACATCCACTTTACTCACATTGATCAACAAAGGATACTCAGTAGATACAGGAATAGCTGCCACTGACTCATGATGAGACCTGGACCTAACTGTGACAAATTACACCCCTAAAGATATACAGGCTCAACATTGCACCACACACATGAACATGATACCTCTGTGCAATTGATAACTGGAAATATGTGGACACGTGCTGCCTCGTCTGCTGGTCCACCACAGCCACTGGAGAGTTGTGGCTCAGTTATATGACCTCAACTGTGGCGTCATCATACATTTGTGGTTCACCTTTGGCTGTCTGGGCCAACTATATGGTACCCACTTCCTCAATGCATGTGTCTGACTCACTGTGGGATTCACCAACAAGTGCCTAGGAAGCTGTTACCAAAAATCTAGGACATAGGATGGTGAAAATGTGGACCATTGACATGAATAAGCGTCTGCCATCTATCTGGTGCATGCTTTGTTATCTGTGGTGTCTATGTTACCCAAAATCTTGGAAGTGCACATAACGGATGTTGCTACATGTATGACTAACACATGTCCTCTCTCATTTCCACAATGACTTGCATCTAAGGTTTCGACACTTTGACTTCACATTCATACAAGCATATGTTCACTAATGCATCATGTGATGCACACACACTCGGTCAACAACTACATTAGTTGCCACTGCACACACATTGAGCCATAGGCATTGAGGTATTGTACATATGTGCGTCACATTGCTATCCTCTCCTGATGCCAAACATGCCCACATAGTGCAATACATATATGTAGGCCACACATGTGGCCATCTAGTGCGTCAGCCAACCGTCAAAATCCTGTTAAGGAAGTAGCGGGTCATGTTTCACATGTGTACATACACCATCAACACCATAGTGGGTGCCATCAGCCTATCTCTGATGTGTCCCAAATGTAGCATAACATAAAAACAGAAACAATGCCCAAAACCAGTTCATGCACTGAAAGTTTGACGTTGCTATTGTTATGCGTCATTTTTTCCCCACCAATACAGATTATGCATAATATTTTTTGACGCACAGGAGTGAAAATTAGGCCTCATCCAAATAATTGTACAGACTATTTACTATTATTTGGATGCGGACTAATTTTCACTCCTGTGCGTCGAAAAATATGACGCACAAACTGTATACGTGAAAAAATATGACGCATAACGTGAAAAACGGCGGCCATTTTATGCAGGAAGTGATGTAATAGGATATCCTGTTTACAGATTATGTACAGTGAGTGTACTTTCACTTTCACTTTGCAGTCTGTGAATCTTCTCGACTGTGTGGCTGTTTTCTGAGTGGTGTCCAGTGATTTTGTGCTTTTGTGTCCTGTGTGCTATCTCAATTGTCCTTTTGTGAAATAAATATTGTTAGTGTATAGTGTCCTACTGTGTTTTGTTTATATTTGTCCAGTATTCTAGTGTTTTTGTTGTTTGTGGGAGTCTGTTGTGGGTAGTGCTAGTTTGGGGATAGTTGGGCTCTTTTAGTGGTTAAGTTTACTTTTCATCTGTTTTTGTACCCCTACTTTCCCCGTTTTCCCCTTTCTACTTCTTTAACTCCTATTCCCTTTTCATTTGCAAGATGTCTGGTAGGCCACGTCTTGGCAGGATGTGTGAAGAGGAGTTGGGGGGCTTTATATGGCTTGTGTGCCATTTCCTACCACTGATGATCGAGGCAGGGGGAAGGGTGATACAGGGGTATCACACTGAGGCACGCAGAATCCGGTGGGGAAAGGTGCTGCATCACCTGCAGCGTGTGTATGCCAGCCAGAGGAGTGACCACCAGCTGAAGCACCTGTGGGCTGACCTCATCACCAGGGAGCAGGATCTCTTGGACCACCTGGGAACCGTGATTGGTGGCCCTGTTGATGAATATTAATCATGCAAATGTGCACAATTAAATGCTCTGTAGTGACATCAGATGATTTGTACAATATCTGCCAGCTAACTTGCTAAATGCTGTGGAAACATACAGGGACCTTATGCACTATGTGAAGGATACCAATTGCTAGCTGTCAGGAAGCACGTGCTCTGCAAACTTACAGGATACTTTTCCGTTAAGTAAATTGGGGCTGCCTTTGTGTCAGACAACCAAACAAAATAGGAGCCAATCATGTCTATATAGGCCACATTTGCTAGAGAAGTAAAGATGTACTAAAATATTGGCTAACTTTGTTGACGCAATAGCTAGACTGACTTTAGAAACACTACATGATGCAGAAAATGAGCGCTGGCTTCATGTCAATTGATGATAGCAAAGTGGCCCAGACATATGTCTCATGTGAGTCTGGTGAGTGTGGAAGGAAAGCGTTCACGGAAGTTCTATGAATGTTAGGGATTATTGTGGGCCTTGATCTTTTTGGATACATGTCAGCTCAGGATTTGAAAACATTGTGAAAAGGTGTAAGGTGCCCTCAGCTAAAATCTTAGACTGGTATCTGGAGTTAGTTGTGCCACATTCCAATTAGGGATGGCAGTCCAACGGTATGCACATGGCTTCACATCTCCATGGTTGGTACAAATCACCATTGCAGGGCCACATCAAATGAAGAAACTGTAACAACAGGAGGGCTTACAAAAGTCCCTGCCCCTCTGTACATTGTGCCTATGTGTATGAAATGTGTCATGGCCACATAGGCTTTTTGACTGGTAATGCAGTCCTCAAGTAACAAGGCTTTGGATGTCTCTCTTGGATGCACATGATGAGACGATTACACTCCATTATTATTTCTGGTCACTAATGACGGGGCATGTTTGCCACCACATGATAGTTAGGGCCAATGCATGTGTGCAGATATGTGTGTAACTGTCACAGGAGACCCATGCTATGTACATGTTGGCTGTGATATATCAGATGCAGTATCATCATGTCTGAATGGCTGTCATTTCGTTACAGCTTACACATTGTATATGTCTTTGAAATTGTTGGTCAGTGCACAGATTTAGAGCACATTTCTTCCTTCCATGCCTTACAGGTGGACCGGCATCCTACACTGTGGGAGAGGTGGCTACATTTGAGGACCCTGACCACTCCAGTAAGTGTTGATATGTCTGTTATGTGTTGTGTTTGCTGGTGATGTGTGATTGACTCGTGTGTGTTGAACGCATAGCAAGGTGTGATGCGCTGGCCAATCATTTGTCTTGTTCCATGAGTGGGATTTCAATTTTCTAAAAAGTTTTGAGTTGGCCAATGCTTATCCTATTGTATTATCTAGGGATTGTAGGTCATTCCTGTAGGCCCCACAATGAGTACTGGGGTGAGTCATGTGGATGACACTTGTATCAACAAGAGTCGCACTGGAAGTCAGCTCAGATTTAGTCAGCCTGTCAGACCCACATTCTCCCAGATTGGTACTGCAAATTGCTTTCCAACAGACTTCTGCTTCCCTATTCACCAAAGTACTTATTAAACTGTAGGTAGAACTTCCTATCAGCATGTACTTCCACATGTAGTTCTACAGGTATGTGGAACTTGAGTGCAATGGCCTAGGTGTGCATGCTAATCATGATCATGGGTGTTCTTGCAACTCTGTGTCTGGTGTAAGTCATGCCTTACCGGAAGTATATGTTGTGTACCAAGCGCTGCATGTCCTGACATGTGTGGCGCTATGATTGGTCAAGGGTTTGCAGACTCCTAATTGTTGATAGACCTTACCTGTGGTGTGTGTGTAGAGCCAAACACATGTGGAGTTTTCTATACACTCCTGGGTGTCTATGTTATTTGGAATTGTTAGTTGTTTCTCCACCCCCCCTCAAACACAGGAATGGGTTTGTGAATAGGGTACCTAGGACTGATGCTACCAGTATGTTACACATACATGTGAATAAGTGACTGTTTGGTCGGAACCTAGTATACACACTCAGTTACAACTTGCAGACCATGTGGCTTTAGTTTTGCATTCCGTACACTGACATTTGTATCCCAGGTATTGGCGGAGGATATGCAGCATGATTGTTAGCTGATAACTGGCAGAACTCAGATGGCAAGTCAATGCCAGTTGTTACCCATCTCGTAGGTCTTGGATGTGCTATGTGTGATGTGACCTTTGTAGGCTGGCCTGCCATGTACTTCCTCAGGGACATTCAATGATCTGTATGGTGATATGAGCTGTTACAAGTACAGTAGATGTATTGTCTGATTGACTTCTTGTGCCATTTCACACAATGCAGTTCCTAATGTAAATTATTTGCATTTGTCTTCACAGCTGCAAACATGACTCCCAACCAGGTCCGTGAGTTCCAGCAGCGGGCCATGAGATACCAGCATACCCTGCTGGTAGAGTCGGGGTTCAGGAGGATGGCCCGTTGATACCGCCATGAACGGGCCTCCAGGCATGGGGGGCATTCACACAGGGTGGCCCTACTTTTCCCACCACAGCCACCACCAGAACAACCACCAGTTCTACCCAGGTGGCCCCACCCACAGCTGGGACTGTTGTCCCTACGTCTGCTGTGGTTCCAGGCCCCAGCATTGCAACAGCTGTAGGACAGCCCACTGGCCTTGCCTCCACACACCCACAAACCTCCTCCGTCGGTACCAAGACTGCCCCAGCTCCAACAGTTGACCCTGCAGCATTCCATGAAATGGAACGGAAGATGGACCGTGTCTTGAGGAAGATAAGCAATCTGAGCCGGGATGTTCACCACATTAACCGGCATGTGAAGTCCATAAAGTGGACCCTCCGGAGGGCCAACCTCTAGACTTTGGTGACAATGGACATGATTCCCTCCCCTCCCTCCTCTTTCCTTGTTCTCATACTTAGTGGGCTTAGGGGGCTTAGTGTTAGGTTAGTATAGTCTGTTAGTTTAGTTAGTGTTAGTGGGTAGGGGGTCCTTATTTTTTCTATTTTTACTTATTAAGTGTGTGGGTGGGTGGGGGACGGGCTATGTTGGGGTTCTTGTGTGTTTAATTAAAAAAAACAACAACAAAAAATACAAAAAAATATATATTTGTTTAGGATAGTGTAGTATGTGTTTAGGTTAGTATGTGTTGTCCTCCATGTGTCCCGTCTCATAAGGGGGGTGGAGGGTCGATGTTTAGAATGTTTCGTTACGTGTGATAAGTAAGTTTAGCTTAGGTTAGTTAGGGACAGTTGTGGGTAATGAGTAGTCAGGGTAGATTAGGGTAGGTAAGACTTTTCCCTCAGTTTCCTCTTCTGTGATTACCATTTAATAAATATATAGTTAACCCTTTTCAGTATGTGTTAAATGCTACTTGATCATGGCATTGGCATTAGTGTACATGAATTTTGTTCTATTACATTTGTGTCCTATGCTACGAACAAATCCAAACTGAGCTGTAAGATTGGCAGCTACCTCAGAGCTACCTTGCAAAGATTCCACCATTCGTTGCAACCACCAATCACAGTTAATATGGATCCCAACGTGTTTTTGTCGATAAGTATGTTTTCTACGTCACAAACAGTGCTTCCGGACTTGGTATTGGGGGAACAGTTTTAGGTCTGACTGCAGTGTGATGTTCAAGGACACCCTTATAAGATGAGTTCTCGTAAGCACTCTTGCAGTCTTGTCTTCATGACTCACTTAGATCATTTGTGACACTGTTCAGCATGATTACCTATTTGGATGTAAACTCAGACAGCTTCATTCATGCAGTTTTTGTAGTGTTTGCTTAGATGTGTGTGCACTGTTATATGTGTTAGTATTGCATGGTGACAACATTTTGCTGCCACTATTTGATGACTTAGATATCCCTTGAGGAAGCATTATTCTGTCCAACACAGCATGATGGTGTATGGTTTCTCGCTTCATCAGATATTACCCTCAGGAGGGGCAGACTATGATGCAGTCATGGCCACTGTGCAGATTTATCTGACTACATATTATCAGGTCAGTTGTATTGACAAGCTACGTAATTTGACAGTAGGCACATTTCAGTTATCTACTGCACAGTTGATGTGTCACATTACCCAGAGACAGATTTGTTGTGTAAGTGCTATTTATTGAAAAGTGCTGTAGTGCTATATGTACATTGTCCATGATTGTGAGTCCATTATAGTGACATCTTACATTGTGATCCTACACAAGGGGTTAAGGAAATGCTTTTGACATGCTGGGGTGATGTTTCAGACAGTGCAGAGGGACAGGATTTGCCAATGAGTAAGAGAGAGACAATCACTGGGCAGGCTGACAAGCTATACAGTGGTTAGCAGAACAGTCATTGAGTAGAGTTGTTGTAAGACTGGCATGTTACAAAACGCAGGACCTTGGTAATAGTTAGCCATGTGGCAGGGACTAGTGCTTCTGGGTACTTTTCCGTGTGAACGTGATCTGTTCCATGTCTTCTTCTTCTGATGTGTGTGTTGCCTCAACTGTCCTTGTTGGTATTGGTTATGAAGGGGCAACACACACCTCAGTGTTAGAAGACGTGGAGTCAGACATGCTGGTCGCTGCTACCTGTGAAGGTCTTAAAGGCAGTACTGCAGCAAGGAGGATCTGCTGATTTTTAAGAATAGCATCCACATCACGATGGTAGGCAGCCAGGTCAGCCCTGAGGGGTTCAATGTTGCATTCATGCACGCGTTGACAGGATTGCTGTTGTAGGTGTTGGGTCAACTGTATTACAGCTGTGCTGATTTCCTTCTGGGTTTTTTGCAGTTCCTGCAAGATAGATGTTAGGGCTTGCATAGCTGCTGTCTGATCTGCAGATGACATCATGCACGAACGCACCCCCTCAAGACTGGCTGCCATAGTTTGCATCCCTACCCGCACCTCATTGGCCAGCTCCCGCTGTACCCCAACTACAGTTCTCTCAAAGCTGGTGCCTGTGTCGTTGGATTCCTCAGCTGTATTGGAGCTGGCAGGTATTATAATTGGGGTGGAGGGTGGGTCCTCTGTGATGGCTGCTTGTTCTGTGCTCCTCCTTGTGACTGAAGGTGGGGTCTGGAGGGTTCCAAGGACTTCTTGGATGGTCTCCTGGGGAATGTTTGTCAGCTCGTCATCCATGTCTTCAGGGTATCCTGGGACAGGCATATCCGCAGGACATCCATCTTCCTCTGCAATGAAACAGGGTACAATTAGTGGGTCTGTGTTGTGACATTAGTGATGTGACATGCCTGCCTTGTGATGAATTCACATTGTGATCTTGTTTCGTGTTCATTGCTCCAGTCTTTCAGATGGGCATTCTCCCAGGCCTATGGCCCACCTGCATGTCACATGTATAGTATTAAGTTATTGGACTTCTCTGCATCATCTCCTCTAGTATTGTTTTAGGCCAAATAGTGAATTGCCACCTTCTTGTCCTACTCAACCCTTTGTCTACATCCATTCTCATGGTGAGGCCTTTCACTGGCTGTGGGTGTTCTGATGGCACTGGCAGCACACTTGACAATCTGGACCTGCCCCAGTCTCTGATCTTTCACATCCACTTAAATGTACTTGACATGTAGCATATCCTATGCATAGCATTGTTATGGCACGATATGGATGTTGGCATTGGTAATGTGTACAGCTGATGTTGGGAATGTGTGGTAGATTGGATTGCCCTGATAATCATAGCAGTGTCCTATTTCCTCCTCTAACTGTGCATGTGTATTTCAGTGACCAGTTACACGTGTCCTCCCCCTCAATGCTGTTGTCTGAGAAGTATGACATTTGGGATGTTACATTGTGACTCAGGCACAGGATGGACCCTGACATATGCAGCATGGGTATGTCCTTAGTGCTGTGTAGCTTCTATTGTTGTTGACATTGGGTGATGTTTGCGACAACTATGGGCATTGACATTTGACAGTACTGGGGCCTTTGTCTTTTTTCAGGGGATTACTGTAGCTGTCATCCTCAACCCTCTAATTTAGGTGTGTATGATCCATGGGGAAGTTACTGCCATTGGCTACTTGAGCTGCACAAAGAGCAGAGGTGGTAGTGGCAACTGTTGTCGCATTTACATTCCAGTTGTTGGTATGGCTAGAGGTTGTTAATAGGGCCCTAGTTAATGTAGGGGGTATGGTGGCTGACGTGTGCCGGGATGTCAGTTTGACGTTGTGCCCTTCCCTCCTGGCGTGGCTTTACCTTTGCTCCATCATTGGAATGCCAGCATTTCCCCATGGGACTGTTGTTGGTGTAGTGTAATGGTGTGCCCCAGCTTCTGTCTGTGCAGGCCATGCCCCCATGCCATCCCCCTTTACCCATGGCACTCCATGTATATGATGACTTCCATGCATTTTGTGGTCAGTATCCCACCCCCCAGTTGTAGTTGACATTAGTGCATTTTAATTCCCCATGCGACTTACCCTGCATGTGCGTTGTCTAGTGGTAGTCTGCGTTGTCCTGTCCTTGAATCCCTGTGCCGATCTCCTCAAGGATGACGGCTGCGACCATCTCCTCCATGTGGTCCAGGGCCTCCTAGTGTGCTGGACTCCCACCTCCAGTCTGCAGTGCTGCCTTCCTGGTCCTGGCCATCTTTTCCTTGGTCCTGCGCTTGCAGTCATGCCAGCGTTTCTTGCACTCAATGACTGTTCTGCGTACTTCTGCCACACTGTTGATCTTGTCGACAATTTGTTGCCATCTAGCCTCTCTCCTACTAATTGGCAATTTTGAGGTGACAAACAGTTGGTGCTGGTGTTCCGTCACCTCTTTAACCAGAATTTCCTGTTCCTCTGCACTAAAGTGACACTTTGTTTTCTTCTTAAAAGTGTCCTGGTTCTTGTGTGGGTCCTCCTGACTGGTTCCTGGGCTGTTGTCATCTTCCTGGGGTCTGTAGAGGCATCTGGGATCCATTTTGGCTCTCCTCTGCTGAAATGGCAGTGTTCGCGGGGATTTTTGACGCTATTGCGTAAAAAAACGCCGCATATACGGTTTGCAGGGTTGTAAATCGCCCCACAGTCATTTCCGCCGTGTTAACGATGTTTTGCTTTACGACTTGACGCTGCGGTGTGCGTAAAAAAAAAAGACTCACACCTGTGGTTTGCGCTGCCGTGGTCAAAGTATAAATTTAACGCCCGCACGGTGCACCAAAATGGCGTTAACCGGCGGTATTATTTTTGACACAAAACTGTGCCGGCGCAGTTTTGCGTCAAAAAGTATAAATATGGCCCAATTGTATTTTTTAAGTTTGCACTGATTTTGCGTAAAAAAACAACGCAAATTCGGAGCTAAAAAAAGTATAAATATGGGCCATAGTTACTTTATATGTTTTAAGGTAATCTGTGAAAGGGCCACAGGCCACCTCGAACAGTCTGCAGAATGCTATGTTTATAGCGGAATTCATTTTACAAGTGAGACATTGAGATGTAGTGCATTATGGCATGGGTTGACATAGTTGGCCCTTCATGACGTAGAATATGTCAGTGAAGATGAAACTGACAAGAACAAAGCGCCAAATGTAACCATGTGTCAGAATTGCTGTCAAATTTCCAGATTTCTTATGTGTTAAATTTTCTTGTTGTCAGTATACTTATGAGTGACATTCTATGACCAAATGTGAGACATTTAGAGCGACCCTTTCCCACGAGTAAAACCAAGCAATGAAGTCAATGAAAACAAATAAATATCAGAAATTGTGTTAACCATGATAGAACATGTGATAGGAAAATAGAAAACTACAAGTCCCAGCATGCAAAGTGCTTAGTGTTAAAAAGTCAGAACTCACAGACAGTATTACAAATGACACCAGGACGCCAGCTGGGGACCATCCACATTACAGTCCTTGGCACCATCTGACACTCAGCCATCCTTTACCTAGAGGTTACTGATCCAACAAGTTAACAGGAGGAGCTGAGCCAGGGGTCTGACTTGGATCTTAGAGCCAATGTATGTATGAGCTGATCCCTGAAAATGTTTGCAATGTAAATCACATAGTAAACAAAAGTAAAAAAAGTATATTCTTTTAACATGTGGAAGCTTTGATGTTAACATGTCACATTATAACACTGCACTGAGAAATAGGTGTGAAATGTGATACTTTGTCAACATAAACCAGTAGTGAACTAGGAGGCAAGACAATTGACATGTAAACTCTGTAGGTGGCCCAAATTAAAATGATAGTATATTGAAGGAAATATAGGCCCTCATTATGACCCTGGCGGTAAATCCTGCTTACCGCCATGCTGACGGCCGCCAACTTACAATGAAAGCGGCAGATATCCGTTCACCATATTATGACACACACACACACCAATCCAACAGAATTCAGCCACAGACAAATCTGCCAGACCAAATGTCAGTGATAAAATGGTGGAATCAAAACCCACGCCGTTACGCCAACAGAACAACGCCCACCACATTATGACCCACGAATCACTACGGTGGACAGTCAATGGCAGTAAAGCATTGGCGGTACATACCGCAGCGCTCACAATGGACACCCACAGACAACACAAGACCACAATGGACAATTCAAATAACACACACTTGACACCCATAGACACACCACACCCACAAACCCACACCACTTTAAAACACCCACCCACAGTACCCACAACCCTTTATGAATACCAATATGCGCCACCAGACTGACACCAGGACCACTTATACAACTACAGACACACACCACATACACCCATACATCCCTCACGCACCCCACTTCACACACCCAAACACATTACACAACACACCATCAACAACACACATCACATCACACTCATGGCACCACAAAATCAACTCACTACTATTATCGCCCCCATACCTGTATTCCATCACATACCCTCACTCCCATCACTCCACTACATCCAACACACTCCACCATCACATCTCTTCAATCCCAATGCCAAGCCCTGCATGCTGTACCAATGTATTGACACCCCTCACAGCCCTGCATGGACACTCATCACTAAAGCATGCACAGCATAGGGAAAGTAACAATCCCACCATACACCAACATACACAAGTAAAAGCTGGCAGGGCAACACCAACCAAAGAGCGAAAGCCAGGGATATACAATATGTCATACACATTAACCATAACACATCATTTACATCCCCACAGGTACCCCACCCCATGTCACCGGAGAGGAGGTGCCAGCACTATCTAGTCCCCCAACTGAAGAGGCCCACAGTGATGACAGCAACTCTGGTCTTCAGGATCTGGACTATCTACCTGGCCCATCAGGGACCACTGGACAGCCAGTTACCCAAGCCCAGTCACAGACCACCACAGAGCCTCCCCATCAGGATCCAACACCAAAGCACCCACACAGCATCCCAAAACCTCTGTCCCCAGGACACGTCAATCAGCACTGTGCCCACTTGTACAGTGACCCCAGGCTATACTCCACACCCAAGACAATCAGGGACCTGGGGTCAGTGGCAGTGGGCACACCGTTCAGGGGACAGAGGCACAAGTCACCAGGGACACTGGGTGGAGTGCTGTGCACCAGGGGAGGACAGGAGCAGGGAACCAACTCTCCAGGAGGCACTCTCCGAGATCGTGGGAGCCTATCAACATTTCCAGGACACGATGTGCCAGATCCTAGTCAATGTGCAGGAGAACAGGCGGCTGCAGGAGGGACAGTACCAGGGGGTCAGGGAGGACTTGCAGGCCTTCAACAACACCCCGATCTCCATAGCTGGGGTGCTGGCAGACATGGCCAACATTATGAGGGAGGCAGTGTCACACCAGCGGGCCCCTGCCACTAGCCAGTCATCTGAACAGCCTCCACTTCCATTGCTGCTAGTAGCCAGGAGGCCCGCCACAGGACTCACAGGCCACCAGCACACCTCCCCCTGCAGAAGGTGAACCACCCCGCAAACATTCCCTGCGATTCAGACAGAAGCCAGAGACACTTGCCAAGACCCCCGCCATGAAACGAGACTCTCCTGATTGTCCCCCTTGTGACCCACTCAGTCACCCTGTTCACCCTGAACTGCCATTGCTCCCCCTCCTATGATCCCTTGGACAATGCACCTGTGCTACGAACAGACTGGAACAATACCATGGACTTTCCTCCATCATCAGCCCATCCCATTGCAGTTTCCACTCTATATATTAGTACTTCAATAAACACCCTTTGATAAAAATCATTTTCTAGTACGTCATGTATTTCAAATATGTACTGATTGAAACAGTTACAACCATTGCAAATGAACTGTACATTGAATGAGCATAGAATTAATGACCTGCAGCTGCCTGTTGTGATCACACCAGGAGTATTTGTCAAATCACCAACATATGCAAAATGAATAGCCAGAGGGAACAGTAAGTGGGCATAGAAGTGTAAAATACCAGCATGCCAATGCCACACAGAATACAACAAAAGTAATTGAAATGTAAAGTTGCACTCTCAACTGCGTGTCATTGGAAGTACTGACGGATTACAGATGTTCTGTTGTCCTCATTTTTCTCCTCTGCCTCCTCATCCTCACTGTCCACAGGGTCCACTGCTGCCACAGGGGCATATTCAGTCTCTTCCTCCTGCAGAAAAGGGAGATAGTGTCTGAGGGCCAGATTGTGCAACATGCATCATGCCACCACTGTCTGGCAGACCTTCTTGGGCGAGTAGCACAAGGATCCACCTGTTAGATGGGGGCACTGGAACCTGGCCTTCAGGAGGCCAAAGGTCCTTTCAATTATCCTTCTGGTTCACCCATGTGCCTCATTATAACACTCTTCAGCCCTTGTCCAGGCATTCCACACAAGGGTCAGCAGCCATGATAGGTTTGAGTAACCAGAGTCACCTGCAAATATTGAGGGACAACATTTAGTCACACACTATCCTATATGGCCAACACCATAGGCATACACCAACATATACTGGGTGGGAATCAGGGCTCATCTATAAGCCACACCCTGTGCGTCTGTAGTTGGGACATTACATTTGGAATGCTGCTATTCCTCAGGACAAAGGCATTGTCGCGTTGGCTCTCATTATCCTAAATGAGACTACTGGATTTCTAGGTGTCAGAGTCGTTACTGGTGTGGGGGACTAAGTCTGACCCACAAAGAAGGACCTCTGTCACCTTCAATCCGGTTTTGCTCCGGCTAACTAGCAGTGCCTCATCTCTCCCAAGGGGAAGGGATGATTTGGCAGCCGAGCGCATGACATCTTAGAACTTCTCAGGGAAGTCGTGGTCACTCAGGTCCCAACCAGCTCTCTCATTTACAGTATGATCTCATATACAAATGACAGAAACAGTTTAAGTTTTATAGATTGATTTAATAAAACGACTGCATTCTAGATAATAAGGCGTGAGCCGCAATAACCAGAACCATACAACACAGTAGGATTTATATAGTAACTAAGAGAGTGAAACATAGGAATAACGCTATCATAGTGTTAACAAACTACGTTCTCTCTAATTTTGTTCTATTTTGAGCACAGCATGTTAAGCTTTAAGCTTGTCTTTCAGATTCCCTGGGAAGACATCAACCCTCATACCTGAGCAAAGGCCTGTGATCTGGATCAGCATCTGCAACAGGGCAGTCAGTGTATACTTGTGGTTCCCTGGTCGGAATCTCCCTCTCCCTTGTATTAGGACAAGGAAGTGTTTTTATAACTAACATGTCAATGTGAACAAAACGTCCCTACGCAAGAATGTGTATCGTCTACAACCCAAAGACTAAACTCCTACCATGTCTATCGGCAATGTACCAGACTGTATCCTTGAATGAAGCACAGAGTGAGCGAGAATGTGTTACTGAAAACTCCGATGCTGAAGTAGGCTAAATAGTGTGATATAAAGAATAAAACAAGACCGTAGAACTGGCTATTAAAAAATAACAGTACGAAACTGAATAAAATGCATCTAGAGCAAAGTGCACAGAGGCCTGATGCTGTGAGCAAGAAAATAAAATGCATCTAGGGCAAAGCGCACAAAGGCCTAACGCCTGAAGCAAGCGCGCAAAGGCTACATACAAATGGTTACACTACACCCTCCCCTTGTCGGTAGAAAGTGATTCTAATCAAAGCATAATAAAAAAAAATGCCCTAGAAAATCTAAAAAACACATTTGGACAAGTCCAGAGGACATCAAAGCCAAAAATTATAATTTGAAACATGTGACTTGAGAGCCAAATTTCATAGAACAATGTCAAGGAACCCAATTCAAACGGAAGTCAAGGAAAGCAGGATATTCTCCACTTCGGCAGATGACAAGACCGGAAAATCCACGCCAAACACCATCATGGAGCAGGTGTGTTCCAAAGCCCCAGAACCATCCAAGGTGGCATCCCATGCAGGGCCTATGAACGAGTTAGCATCATCTTCCTCCAGGATGGGAATCTCGTAAACTGCCTCACAAAGCAAACGCAGCCGCAGTGCGCATGTCTGGGAATGAGCCCTTACCGGGAACATCAACAGATCAGCATCAACCACAGGGGGGCGCTGCAGTGAGAGACAGAGAGCCAGTGCATGTTCAAATGAGCATCAAAGGCACCGAAACACGGGTTGCACACAATCCAAAACTGGTCTGAATGACAGGGACCAGTCACACTCCAATTGTCCCAGGAGTGTTGCTCCAAAATGCTGCATCATGCGTTCACGACACAGCTGTACTGATGGGAGCGCCAACATTCGCTCTAGTTGCAGCGGGACAGCCATTGCGGAAGAACAACAGCAACAGCAAAACACCAGCCAATAAAGCCAAAGTTATCGGAAAACCACCAAAAATGCTTCCGAAAATAGAATTAATAGCTGAAGGTATCAAACCAAATATGGAAGAGAAGGTATGAGCAAAACCAACACCTATGGCTTTGAAACAATGAGCTAGTCAAGCAGTGCTGGACGCATTAAATATACGTCCCATGAGTTCACCAAAGTGGCTAAGAAAGTTAGTATTTAATAGGGACTGTATTTCTGCTGATGACCTTGCCACCTGAAGTGCGTAGGTCTCGCTTGCAGATGTAAGGGCCACATGCTTTTGAAACAATAGAGCCTTTAGTCAACTCAACTTGTCGAAATTCACCTTGGAAGTAGCAATGTGAGGCCAGATATTAGCCACCTCCTAAACCTTGGTGACCAAAACTACGTAAACTATTCCGGCACGCATGCCACAACAGTCTTCACTGTTAAGGAGGACGTAGCTGCTGTTTGAAAGCACCTGGAACGTGTTTTTAATCACGGGGACTGGAACTCCCTTTAGATAGCAAGCCAAGTTTGCAACCGAGGCATTACACGCCCCATGCAAGGACAGCTGCTTAAAAACCATTGAATGTCTGACAGAAATTTCGCATTCACTACCGCTAAGAAAAACCTCTCTCATGCCATTAAGACATCTGTATCTAAAGGGAAGCTCCCACACCTCATGTATATCACTGTCTCCTAACCTTTCATATCTGCCCACCGGAACATGTTTCAAACAAGAAGTGAACTGTAATGTGGAAATGGGCAGATTAATAACCCCGTGTATTAACCATTCAGCTGAGGGAATCTCGGCCACGGTAAAAGGCAACCTCTCTAATTTTTCAATATTCAAAATAACATATGTCGCTTCCTTTTTCGCCATCAGCTGTTGTTGACGTGTCAAATTAAAGGAAAAAAATATCTCCCTGGCTCTGATGTGCTACCACGGAATGCGACCCGCCTTCAGCGTCTGAAGTGTCCAACCCAACTGCATAATGGACCGCGTTTGACTCTGTCCATGATATAAGGAAGACATATCTGATCTAATAATGTCTATTGCAGAGGAAACAATGTTGTCAATCGTATATATACGGTCAGACAGGGTGTGTATTCCATTATCCACTACAGATAATGCTTGTTTCAAATTTTCCTGATCTATCTGCCTTAACCGGGCCGCAGCCTCCTGTTGGGAAAGTTTCCATATCTCATTGTATACTTCGTACAAAAAACGTTTCCTCCGGGGCACTCTTGGTCCTGACAAAAAATCTTTCAAGTCAGTATAATTTGACAGAAGCGTGAGATGTGTCTTAACTGCGTCTAGCGTGGATGACTTTAACCATTGTTGACATAGTTTCCCCATGCTATATGTAGTAATGATATCTGCATGTTCAGGTGATACATAGCGAGGGTCTGCCCTACTGGTCCTGAAACCCCCCGAGGAGGTGACAAAACATTGATGACACCCATTTGTGTCTATGGGCCACAATAACCACCCGCCTGGATGTGTCAATGAATTGTTAAACGTACCATTCAGTACCCATTCCGTAAGCGCAGTAAAGGTGGCATTTATATATTGCTGCCAATCTTTCATTTTGGAAGGGACAGGTATGCCAGGCATATTCAATTCTCTAATGGTTGCTAAGCCCAAACAGCTAGTCTGTTGCACTGTGTCATTTAAGAATATCATTTGGACAGGAATGAGACATGCTCTAAACAATGTGTCCCTACCCTGCGTCTGCCAATGTTTTGTTCCCCAAACACTTTTCAAATCAACATTTTTTTACCAATATTCATACCCCTCAATAGACAGTTGGGAAACAAATGAATCTGAATACAGGAATTTCGTATTAGTCAACAGTATTTGCTTATTTGCATGCAGAGTTAATTTAAAATAATATGACTTAGCACTGTGTTGATTATGCCTAGAAAAATATGCAAATTTGTCAGAATATGTTTTAGAACTCCCTTGCGGAGGAGTCGGGCAATGCTCCCAATGCGTATAGTCAAATATTGTTTTAGGACTACTGGCTTTATGAATAAAGTGGTGCCCATAATAATTGTAACAAAACATGTCACCATAATTATCTCTAAACTGGTAAGCATCTTCTTTTTCATAGACAGTATAATCTTGTAACTCTGTCAAAATAGAAACAACTGTCTTCACGTCCCGAATCATCTGATACAATGCCTGGTATCACTATATCATTTATAGATAACTTTAGAACATACAGTATTTGAATTGTCTCAGTGGGATCATATATATCAAACATTACTCTATCCCACACAATCCCATCTGGAATTGGCACAGCGGAAATGTTCACAAAGGACAAGTCTCTTCAAACCTTATGTGATGAAAAATGTGGCTTCAACACCTCCTCCACCTGTTCACCCTCTGATCTCTCAGGAAGAAAGTGACATGTATTACTAGAAAAGAGGTAACAACAAACTCTATCCACAGAAAAAAAGCCATCAGAGTCATAAAAAGCCACAGATAGTTCTAAGGAAAAACAAAATACGCATTTTGAATCCAATACATCAGCTTACGTGGACCCGGGACAGGTGTTGAAGAGGACAAAGAGTCTGATAGACCATCGTCGTTGTTATGAAAGCATCCGGAGGCAGTTCTCGCAAAAGGTGCCACCGTAAACAAAGGAGCAGCAGGTGTTTCTCGCTGTGGGACACTGTAGATAACACCCTCAGTAACATCAGTAGTTACTGCGACTTGATCAAATGATTCCAAATTATTCGTCATGAATGGAACAATCGTAAGATCATCTTCCACCCTCCCCATGCCCGGAGAGGAAGCAGCGTTGGTGCAAACCACCTGTAGCGGAACATCTTCCCCAGTAGTGAGAGGGATTCGGGAACTACTGGGCGTTCCTTTTGGTCTGCTCTGCAGAATCGGCCACATGTTGTAACTTGACATTGTCGATGGAGACAAAGCGATGTCCTTTGGCACCTTGCAATGGCGGCAAAATCACAGTTCTTGTTCCGTGGATTCCCAGTACAGGGACTGGTGCTCGATACGAAGGGCCAAATTCTTTTTTCACTGCGACCTTTTCACGCACCAGATCCCCAATTCTGGGAATCCAACCAGAAGGCGTTACTGGCTCATCCTTAATTCCTGTGGAGGCAGCACTTGCAGAAGAGTTATCCTTACGGAACTGCTGTAATTCCTGCAAAACAGTGACACGATCATTTATGTCAAAAGGCGTTTCCGCCGCCTCCACACCAGGACCGTCTAGATCCGGAACAAGCATTCGGGTTCCAAACAGGCACTCATATGAAGTACGACCCCCCAGGGACCTTCTAGGCAAGTTATTGAGTGCTCTCTGTACTCCATACAGGTGGGTTAGCCAACTACGACCCGTTAAGGATTGCTTTAAATCACGATTTAAAAGCTCCACGACCGAATTTCCCTCGGGATGAAATGGAGACGAGAACTGGAGCTGGACCCGCAACGAAGCCATGGCGTCCCTGAATGCCTTAGAGGCAAAAGCAGGGCCCTGGTCCGAATGGAAAGCCGCAACTGCATTTGTACCGACAAAGATGCGCAAATCTTTATTAACAGTTCGAGCGTCAGCCAAGCTCTGTGGCCACACCCACACAAACCTGGAGCACGAATCTACAGCTACAAAAATATATTTGTATGCACTATCTGCTGTCAGCGGACCACAATGGTCTAGGTACACACACTGTAATGGTTTATTTGAAATCAGAAGGGGTGTCTGCTGCGGGCGTTTAGCCATTGAAACTTTAATTTGTTGACAGATGTCACAACAAAGGACATACTGCTTCGTCTCTTTATAGAGACCAGGCCACCAGTAACGGGCCTGCAACAGTGAAATCGTGGCAGCCCCACCAGCATGTGCAGATGCCACCCCCTCATGCGATGCAGTAATTAATTGAGGTTGCACTAATTTATTGGGCATTTTGCTTACACCCATTCCTGAAATCTTAACCTCAGCGTTCAGCATACCACCCATTGAGTAATGATATTTAGATGGAAATCCCTTAGGATACGGCGTGCCATCAGCCGTAGCTTTTATGGCCGCCAAAATCTCTGTGTCTGGATTGGAACTCGAACAAGTAACTGCGGCCACAGTGGCAACCGCCACTGCTGATTTCGCGGCTTCATCAACCAAAGTATTTCCAGCAACGTGTATTCCAACGCGCTGGTGTCCAAGAGTATGTACAACATGGACTTTAGGGAGCATCTCCTTTAGATCCGCTACCTTCCCCCACAGTAATCTGTGTTTTATGGTGTTACCCTTTGAATCTCTGAACCCATTTAACCTCCAGTAATGCAAGTATTCATTAAAAGACTGGGCACAGTAATAGGAATCACAAACAAGAAGTGTAAACTGTGCCGGATCCGTATGTTCCAAGGCCAATAATAGAGCTTTCAGCTCAGCCAACTGTGCCGTACAGTCCCCCAATGTCTGTGTGTAAGTATGTTGTGGGCAGAACTTTTCCCCCTCCATATGGCTGCTCACTACCGCACATGCAGCAGAATATTGGTGTTTTGTTCCCACCGCAGGTTGTGCAGAGCCATCGGTGTACATGACTACTTGATATTGATCAATAGGCAACGTGTCTGCGGGAACAGGGTATTCTATTTCATATTGGAGAAATTCCTGTGTCTGTAGTTTTGGGTCAAAAACGTAATCTACATCAGTGGCTGTTAGAGACGTAGCCCATTGTATCCAACGTGGATGTAATGCTTTTGCATTTGGAACACTCGCCTTTGTAACAGCCTCTAGGGCCGGAATGGGGGAAACGACTATGATGCATTTGCCCTGGGCAAGAGGTCGTTCTTTAATAACAGCCTTCTGTACAGCAGTGAGAATCTTCTCTGTTTGTGCAAAATGTTGTTCTGCAGCTGAATACAAGTGAGACTTGTATCCTATCTGGACTGTATCTCCTTCATTAAAGGTAACATACGTAAACCCAACGGCCCCAGCTACAACCCTGATGACCAGATGTGTCTTATTGTCCCGTGAGTGTAAATGCTTTGCAGCTAGGAGATCATTTTGCAAGTCTCGTAAGTGTATGTGTATGGTCAATCGTCCAAAATCTACTCAAAAAATCTGGGCGAATCAACTCGTATAATGGCTTTATACGTGTAGCATAATCAGGAATGTAAGTTCTGCCAAAATTTAGAAATCCCAACAATGACTGGAGTTTCTTAATCGTATTAGGAGGTTGCAATTGTGCACATTTTTCCAAGAAGTGTGGCGCTAGACTCTTACCCTCATTCGACAGCTCATATCCCAAGAAAATGACGCTGAGGATTTTTTGAAGTTGAATTTGTAGCCAATATCTGCAAATCCCCCAACAATGCGGGCTACCCACCTTAAATGTTGTAGTAACTCGTCATCTGTGAGATATATATCATCAACATATGACAATGCTTCAGGGTCCAGCTTGTGCAATATCTCAGTCACACGAGACGAAAACAGTCCTGAGCTATTCTTATACCCCTGAGGCAAACAACAACATTTTTTCTGAGTGCCAAACGAACTAAAACTCGTAAAATCCCTGCTTTCGGGTGCTATATTCTGGCAGAAGAAACCATTCGAGATATCTAAAGTGGGGGTTGTATTTTTTACGCACTATATTATTCATGAGTGCTGCGCTATGTGAATTTTGTATAGCATATGTACGTGCATGTCTGTTCAAATGTCTGTAGTCCACCACTATTCTGTAAGAATGGTCCGGTTTAGCCACGGGAAATAAGGGATTATTCATCGGCGAGACACAGGGTTCAATTACTCCCTGATACTCCAATTGTGTAAGTATGTTCCTCACCGATGCCCTCGCTTCATATTGAATAGGATATTGCGGTTGTGGCTGAGGTTCGCCCTTAATCGGTATTACATGATAAGGAGAATCCCTATCCCACCCTACATGATTTCTATATAAGGCAGGTGCTTGTGCCAAAGCCCATTCAATGCTATAGGACTCTGCAAGCTCTCCCGGAACAAGTGGTGAGAACGAAGGTGTAATAACCTCCTCCCCAACTGGACAGTCGCGAACAAAGTCAGGGGGCCAATCCTGTTCGGCCAGCAGAATACTCTATCGGGATCAGAGACACGCAGATCTGCCGTTTCGACTTGTATGAAGTCATCAGTTGCTTTCACCTCCAGATGCTCTAGAAGATTCCGGTGAACTATTGTGACCTCTGCCGTGCTGTCTAACAGTGCTAGTGCCCATGTCTTGTTCTTCAAGAGAACTCTCTTCCTGTGTGGCATGTCGAATTGAGACTGCCGCCACTTTTTTCTTTTTAAACTGTTGTTTTTGTTGGATCGGTTTCTCTTCCTTCTTTACAGAAACCTCCGAAGAGCGTTGTGATTCCTGTCTGGGTTTCACGTACTCTGTTCTCCGCTCTGACTGCCCACCTCTCTCATTTCTTTTGTCCGACGAGTCCTGAAAGGAACGAGATTGGCGTGTATCAGTATATTGTTATCTATCAGGCGTCTTTAAATTATCCCTATTTCTAAGATTATATTTTGTTTGAGGGGTCTCCGTTCTCGGAGATTCTCCCCTTTCTTTTTTAGGTGTAGTTGTTTTTCCTCCCAATGCTTTTTATTACCCTCAGGTTGTTGGTTTTTAGTAGTATCCTTACTAACCTTCCCTTGCAACTGTGGTTTCTGTGGTCTAGCCCCAAGGCTATCACGACCGATACTGGAATCTGTTTCCCCTATTATTCTCTGCAGCTCCCGCTCCTGATCCAGTTGCGGGACGTCACGAAGATGCATACGCACCGCTAGTGCCACCGCCTCTCCCTTGAGATTACTCAGTATAATAGAAGAAACCGCGGCAAAGTTGCCCATAAGTTGCATCCCCAAATCTAAGGCTGGGGCAGCCCCATATTCATCCTGAATTTGTTTGAGCACTTCGGGTAAGTTGGCTAATGTCGGTGTACCGTGTGCTGTAGTATAGAGCGCAGCAAACACCGTGCCCCATGTATTACAATGGTCCACTGCGGGAACCATACCAAACCCTAAACACATCGTCAATATTCTATGTTTATCCTGAGGGCCCGTATGGGGAAATACTGCCTTCAACGTATTAATTTTTTGTGCCAGCCAAAACGGAGTCTCCTCTCGTTTAGCTGGTACTTTGCCCATAACAGAGTGTACAGTCGCCGGATTGATACCCGGTACTACTGCATGTTGTTGCACTGGGGCAGCACGCGCTGGGTTCGTATTTAGTGTCTGCATCACAAATTGTACTAATCGTCTATATGTAGCCGTTAAGTCTGTGTATAAACGACGAACTTCAGCCACTGCCATGTTAGCCACCGCAGGATGTGGTGTATATCTAGTCAATAAAGGCTATGTAGGACCATCGTTACTTAGTGGACCTAACCGAACAGGTGCTATGGTGTGGGGTAGGGCGCCATCAAGCCAATTATTATGTTCTTGATAAGATAGAGGTATTTCTAAGTATGCATATGCTCTGTACTGTCCAGGGGCGTTCGCATATTAACTGCTATTTGTATTACCTGGGGATTCGCCATTATTAAAACAGCGATAGTTCAGAGAAGACACACCAATATCAGGGTTTTCCTTTCAGAGTTCAAGCTTGAACAACCAACCGCTATATTCCGGAGGCGGAAGTCCTCAGAGCCACGGACGTCTCCGTTAACAGAACCGAGGAGTCAATATATATATGAGACCGAGAGAGTCAGCCAGACCCGAAAGTTAGAGCGAGACCAATCGTTGGCGGCGCCATGTCGCGTTGGCTCTCATTATCCTAAATGAGACTACTGGATTTCTATGTGTCAGAGTCGTTCCTGGTGTGGGGGACTAAGTCTGACCCACTAAGAAGGACCTCTGTCACCTTCAATCCGGTTTTGCTCCAGCTAACTAGCAGTGCCTCATCTCTCCCAAGGGGAAGGGATGATTTGGCAGCCGAGCGCATGACATCTTAGAACTTCTCAGGGAAGTCGTGGTCGCTCAGGTCCCAACCAGCTCTCTCATTTACAGTATGATCTCATATACAAATGACAGAAACAGTTTAAGTTTTATAGATTGATTTAATAAAACGACTGCATTCTAGATAATAAGGCGTGAGCCGCAATAACCAGAACCATACAACACAGTAGGATTAATATAGTAACTAAGAGAGTGAAACATAGGAATAACGCTATCATAGTGTTAACAAACTACGTTCTCTCTAATTTTGTTCTATTTTGAGCACAGCATGTTAAGCTTTAAGCTTGTCTTTCAAATTCCCTGGGAAGACATCAACCCTCATACCTGAGCAAAGGCCTGTGATCTGGATCAGCATCTGCAACAGGGCAGTCAGTGTATAGTTGTGGTTCCCTGGTCGGAATCTCCCTCTCCCTTGTATTAGGACAAGGAAGTGTTTTTATAACTAACATGTCAATGTGAACAAACCGTCCCTACGCAAGAATGTGTATCGTCTACAACCCAAAGACTAAACTCCTACCACGTCTATCGGCAATGTACCAGACTGTGGGGGTCATTACAACCTCAGCGGTCTTTTCAAAAGACCGCCGAGGCCGCGGGAGACAGAATACCGCCATTGCCGGCGGTATTTCTGTCTCCCTATTATGACATTTCCGCTGGGCCAGCGGACGGTAACAGTGTTACCGTCCGGTGGCCCAGCGGGAATGTCACATCAATATTACTGCCGGCTCATAATAGAGCCAGCGGCAATGCTGATGTGCAGCGGGTGCAGTAGCACCCGTCGCACATTTCAAAATGCGCGACGGGGCTATGCCTGGGGGCCCCTGCACTGCCCATGCCAAGTGCAGTGAAGAGGCCCCCAGGGGCACCCCAAGTCCCCTTACCACCAGCCTTCCATGGCGGTGTGTACCGCCATGGACAGGCCGGCGGTCGGGGACTCATAATCCCCAGGGCAGCGGTGCTTGCACCGCTGCCCTGGGTATTATGACCACCAGGCGGAATCCTGGCGGGAAAGTGGAGGGGCCGGCGGTATGGCCGTGGCAATTCCACCACGGTCATAATTGCTGGCGGAACACCGCCAGCCTGTTGGCGGTGTTACCGCCAGCATACCACCGGCCGCCAGGGTCGTAATGACCCCCTGTATCCTTGACTGAAGCACAGAGTGAGCGAGAATGTGTTGTTGAAAACTCCGATGCTGAAGTAGGCTAAACATTGTGATATAAAGAATAAAACAAGACCGTAGAACTGGCTCTTAAAAAATAACAGTACGAAGCTGAATAAAATGCATCTAGAGCAAAGTGCACAGAGGCCTGATGATGCGAGCAAGAAAATAAAATGCATCTAGGGCAAAGTGCACAAAGGTCTAACGCCTGAAGCAAGCGCGCAAAGGCTACATAAAAATGGCTACACTACAGCATCATACACCAACCCAGGATATTTAGCATTGACGTGGGAGATATACTGGTCCGCCAAGCACACCATCTGCACATTCATAGAGTGAAAAATCTTACAATTCCAGAACACCTGTTCATTCTGGTGGGAGGGTGGGCAAATGCAAAATGTGTTCCATCACTCGCCCCAATTATATTGGGGATATGTCCCATTGCATAAAACTCGGCCTCCACAGTGGCCCAATCATCCACCTGGGGGATAGCAATGTAGCTGCACATGTGTTTTCTCAGGGCAGACAAGACTCTTATCAGCACTATTGAGAACATTGGCTGTGACATACCTGCTGCCAAGCCCACTGTCACTTGAAAAGAACCAGTTGCCAGGAAATGGAGAACTGATAGCACTTACAGAAGAGGGGGATCCCAGTGTGGTGACGGATAGCAAATATCAGGTCAGGCTCCAATTAGGCACACAGCTCTTTGATTGTGGCCCTGTCCGGTCTATAGGTAAGTATTATGTGCCTGTCCTCCAGTGTAGCCAAGTCCACCAGGGGTCTGTACACGGAGGTATGTCTCCATTTCCTATTCATCCACAGTGGTAGGAATCTAAGGGACAAAAGAGTGAGGAGGCTGTCACAAACTGAACAATGGAGCCACAATAGTAGTCTACAATCTGTAAACATGTAATGGGACAGTGTGATTTGTCAAGTATGTGCCTATTTCTCCTGTGATGCAGCATTATTCCATAAGCCTGCCCCCCCTGAGATGGCGTCCGCCTGTCCTGTGTGGAGAGACAGGTGGAAGTGAGGTGTGCGCCGTCACGGGAGGCGGTGGGGAACCGCTGTGCAATTCCACATTGGTTAAAATTGGGCCCTATGGGGTAAAGTGGCCAATGGTGATCTACGCCAGCGGTGACGGTTTGCACCGCCGCAGACGTGACCGCCATTTTCTATCTAATTCCTCACTTGTTTTCTGACCTTCCATAGGAGAGGACCTACACTGCATGTGCTGTTGTGACCTGTGTCTGGATGGACCTGGGAAAGAGCCCCAGCCTTCACTTCTGAGGAGTTGGAGTGACTGGTGGATGGGGTCCTACCCCAATACGGACTGCTGTATGGGCCTCCAGACCAACAGGTGAGTACACTGTGGGCACAATGCATGTAGCATGAATGTATGGAGGTGTGTGTGAAGGCATCATGTAAGGGGGAGGGATGTCCTCTTGGCTGGGTACACGTTGAGTGCTGGGCTATGTGTGTGCCTGGAGTGATGGAAACGGTATGGTGGGCCATTCGTGCTACAGGCTGGATTGTTTTTCCAATGGTGTTCTCCTGTCTGTATTGCCTCTGCTGATCAGCACCCATCAAAAGAAGGGTATATGGTGTGCCATCGCCAAGGATGTGCGGACACTGGGGGTTAATGGCAGGTGGAGCACCCACTGTTGCAAACGGTGGGAGGACCTGAAACACAGGTCACGGAAGACCGCGGAGGCCCAGCTGGGGATGGCCTCCCAATGAGTAAGGGTTGCCCGTCAAACCCTGACCCCCCTGATGACCTGCATACTGGCAGTGGCCTATCCAGAGCGGGATGGGCGCTTGAGGGCATCACAGCAGCCACAAGTTGCTGAGTACAGTGGCCATCATTGAAGGAAATGGCTGGAGGGGTGGTATCCAGGTGGTGGGTGTGTGTCAGTGGGTGCCTCTAGACCAGGCCAGACATAGCAGTGTAGGTTCTCTGGTGGCTATGGGTCTGAAGGGGAAATACTGCCTACCTAACTTGTAAGCATCCACTACTGGTTAGGGTTGTGTGGGTCCCCGGTGTGCTGCAGTTGGCAGTGTGTGCTCCTCCTCATGCCTTGGTGGCTAGCAATATCACTGGTAGTGCTATGCATAGTGCGTAGGCCTGTTCCCTGTGTGTGAGGGTGCTGTGTATGCCAGCGGTGGTGTTGGGGCAGTCATCGACCCAGTGTATCCTTTGTCTCTCTCCCCCTTTCTTGTTTTGTCATCCTGTCCTTATGTGCACTAGCATCATATGGCGGAGGAGGAGAGGCACCTACGAGGGAGGGAGCTGCATCCCACAGGACCCTGGAGGCAGAGTCCACTGATGCTGAGTGCACCAGTGGGACGGAGAGCAAGGGGAGCACCAAGGCGGAGCCTGGAGGGGACAATACAGACTCTGATACCTCCTCCGATGGGAGCTCCCTGGTGCTGGCGGACACCCCTGTGACCACCTCAGCTACAGGTACAGCTGCCACCCCCGTACCAGCACCGCCCTCCCAGCAGCCCCTCAACGAGTTGCCCGTGTCCTCTCACCCAGAAGGGTGGGCATCTCCTTCACCCCAGGCACCTCAGGCCCTGCCCCAGTGAGCCCTGCTGCCCTGAGTGAGGAGGCTATTGACCTCCTGAGATCCATCTCTGTAGGGCAATCAACCATTGTGAATTTCCATCCAGGGGCTGGCAGCCCAGATGCAGCAATCTAATGCATTCCTGGTGGGCATTCACAGTTGATTGGCGTCCCAACAGAGATCAATCCAGACTCTGGCCTCCTCTGTGCTGGCAGCCATAGTCCCTGTTTCAACCGTCCTCCCTCCAACTTCCACCTCAATTCCCAGTCCCATTATCCTCAACCCCAACCCATCCCAAGCACACAGCCAGACAAGCATGCACACAGGACAACACCCAAGAGTCTCACAGGCAAACACAAGCACCACACTTCATCCCACAGACACTCATACAAACACCATTCAGTTGCAGACACTATTTCCACTGTCTCCCCCTCCTTTCTTGTATAGGAATCTAAGTGACAAAATAAAATACAGTGCATTGTGGTTTGTTGAGCAACATTGTTGATGGCACAACACAGCAGCATTGGCCCAAAACTGCATTCCTCGGAAAAAACAACTAAAGGGTGCAACAAATTAAATCGAATTCTTGTTAGGTAAAACCTAGCATACAGGTTATAAAACCAAAAAAGTTAAGAGTTGCACCCATATGACATTTTGATTCAATTGCAATCATCGCTTACAGACAGTTTATTGAAATTCACCAGGTAGTATCTGTCCTGCTTTAGCTGAAAAGCCTCCTTCATTTGAGATACATTCTTTGGGAATAAATATGCAGCATCCTCAACTAATTCTGTGATCCCTAGCTCTGAGAATCTATTCCTAATGTAGCTGAACCATACAACAGCATAAACAGTATCCAGTGCAAAACGACCTTCAAACACATCTCCATCTCTTTCTTCCATTTATTCCCAGATTTTAAGCAATACTAGTAGGAGTTATAGCCTATCCTTACCACCCAAGGGAGCCAGACCAGTCTATGAATGGCACATAAAGGCAGGAGTAGAATGGGACACAGTCAGCAACCTTCACAAAAATGTGTTTTCTAACTACTGTAGTGGCCGAGAGGCTTTATATTCCCACATTCTTGCTCCAAATGACTCCACAGACATACATTTATTCTTATACATACTATTCATTTCTCTAATCAGCTTTTGTTTGAGCCTTCTGGCAAAGGTTAAGACCGACTCACAGCCTGTTGACATTGGGCAGCCCTTGTGTAGGGCAAGTTGTTCCAGGTTAACTTTTGGTCCGGGGGAAACCCAATAAAGTAAAAGTCTTTAATCTTGAACTTTATGACCCACCAAGGTAAAAAGATCTAGGTTTCAAGTTTCTACAGCCAATGATCATTGTAAATTATTTTTTAGAGCTGTTTGTGATCCTGACCCCCATACAACTATGAAATTAGTCTAAAAGGAGCTGTAGTTTATTGTCAGTTCTCAACATTAAGATTGCATCATCTGCATACTGTAAAACCGGGAGAACTCTAGACTTTATTTTAGGCATATTTGTCCCTACTTTGGCCTAGGTCATTATTATAAATAAGAAACAAGAGTGGTGCCTTCTCACACCTTTGTCTGATCCCTAGCTGGGACCTAATATTTGGGAAGAGTTCACCGTCTGACAATCCTTACCCTTATTGTGGTGTCCAAATGCGTCCTTTGCATTAACCCTATTATGCCTTGATCAAATCCCATCCTAGCCATACTATTCCATAGCTTCACCATGCTGACCATATGCAAGTCAGAGGAGAGGTCCATAAGCACAAGGTGAATTGAACACCTCCTGTCCTTTACATATTTACCAATGATCAACTGAAGATTTAGCGAGTGTTCTACACTGCCAACCCCTTGGCAGAACCCATACTGGATTTGGGTCAGACATGATTTTCTCACAACCAAACTTCCAACTTGGATGAAAGGATCCTTCCCAGTATCTTTAGAGAGCTGTCTAGGAGAGAAATCGGGCAATAGCAGGTGGATGAGTTTCAGTTTCCCTTTTTAAAGATGGGGACCACTATGGCTTCACTCCAAGTAGGAGTAAGTTCCCCTTTTATATATGCCTTAAGAATCCCCCGATTGAGATCAAATTTTACTAATACATTAGCGGCATAGAAGTTAACCTATGGTGACTTATAAACCTTCATTTAAAAGCCTAACAGAGAAATTAACATGAAATAAAATAATGTGTACATCTGAATTATGGCAGACACTGTGACCTCTATTTATTTTGCAAACAGAGATGATGGACTGAAAGCGGAACCAATCAAACATTCACCCCCAGTCACAGATCTGGGTTTCATCTGTTAATTCTCTTGCTCACCACTCCACCCTATCCCTGAAACTGATTGTTGTATAAAGGGTGATACCGTGAAACCGGTCCCAGAATGCTTCTTTCCAGCCAAGGGAGGACCTTGCCTGGCAGTTCGGGTTAGACTGTTCTCATGGGGAACAGAGTCAAGACTGATTTGCATGTGGCTGGGTCCAAACTTGAGTGGCATGATGAGCAAAAGAATTGATGGTTTAAACCCATATCTGTGACTAGGGGAGAATGTTTGATTTGCTCTGCATTCCGTCCATCATTTTGTTTGCTTGCTCCATTTCTTTTGGACATCATGTTTTGCCATGAAAGATGCTGTGCATTAATATTCAAGTGAACTACTGATATGAATTATTATTAAAAGTATTATTCCTAGAAGAAACGAAGAAATTAAAATATATTATGAGTATCAAATGAATATCAATTAATCGTACTTATATTGACATAAATGAATTTGATTACGAGTTAGATGTGTGCAGAAAAATAAATACATGTTTAAACTGTTTTCTAATATTATGCATAACTAATGATTGCAATTAAATAACTTGCTTTGCATATTTGATTCAAATTGTAAGGTGCGCAGCAGGATTTTTATATATTAATTGCATTACATGTATTTAGGTTTTCTTAGCTAAATTAGGCCTGAAGATTCATTTTGCAGCAGTGAGAGGAAAAGTACTAATAAATTCTGTGTGCTTGAGCTGAATTCATTTCTAGGTTGCTGGTGTGTTGGTGAATGTGCTATTGTATTAAAGACAGAGAACATGTTTTAACTAATAACAAATGTAACAGAATGTGTTCTAGCCGTCCAACAAGACAGGAAGCCTTATTAAATTTGCATAAGAACTGTTAGAATCATCCTGTACACTGTGGGAAGATTCACAAAGTTCCAATTGATGAACAAGTGTTGTATTTTGGTGGAATATTATGAATTAATCAAGATGACTTTGCATACTCTGGAAAATCCGAACTATGTGCAAACTTGATATCGTCAATGGTTTTCCAGATGAGCCCACATGGGGGACCAATCAGAAACTTGTGGACATTTCTAATTAGGGAGACATTTCTGAGACTTTTAGTCAGTAGAGTGGAGTCGAGTCATTCTGATGACCACTTGATGTGGTGCTGCTCTCTCTTCTCTTGACTCCCTTTCACCCTTAGATTTCTTCTGAAGAATTACAAGTTCTCCTTCCTATTACTTCATTTGCTTAGGCTGTTCAGTGCTTAAATGCCCAATAAACTTTGAACTGCTGACCTACCTAATGTTCAGCTTGTGTTCTACACTGCCCTGATGCTGCTGTCTGCTGATGTTGAGAAGCTGTGAATGCTCCGTCCCGACTAATCTTTCCTGTCTGCTGACCCCTGAGAAGTATAATCTGTCTGTGTTTTTTTGTTTACTTTTCAGCTTAGATGATTACACTAGTGTATTTTAATGTGAGGCACCCTAGTTAGATATGTTTCCGAAATATTTTTGTCTCTTCATTTGTTTTGCCTGCATGTGTTAGTCTGTCCCCACACATGCAAGTTAAAATTTGTATTAGGGATAAGGATGGCCCAGCCCTGAAACTAATTGGTAGTAATTGAATGTTGATAATTTACTGATGCTACCATCATCGGCTTTGAAATCTGATTTTGATGTGCATATTATAGTTCTGTTTTGTGTTACCCTCTTGGAGTGTTTAATAGCATTGATGTTTAGTAGGCCTAATATCTTTAGATGTTTTGGTCAGCCTATGATTTTCATGTATGTTTATATCTTAGTTTTGCGCACCAATTATGTTACATTGACTTTGTGGTTGTAATAAAGCTTTGAAACTTTATTGAGTTTGGAGTTCCACTGGGCACTCTTGCAGGACATTAGGGAAACATTATCTAGTGTATGTCTCCCAAAAGTTCAGACGACCCCCTAGCTTGTTTTGGGGATTTTTCTCCTCCCTCCGGCCTGCCTTTTCAAAGACTAATTTCCCTCCCGACAGACTTACTCCTGCCCCACACTTACTTGGTCTAGCAGTCCTTTGGATGACAAAGTATGCTCTGCAGGTGCTAGCAGTGGGCTAGGTAACATAGAGGTTTGGGGGTCAGCATGAGGCACCAGAGGAGGGTGTTGCGAATATGTCACTTTCCCCTCATCTTTGGTTTCACTGATGGATATAGGATGTGGAAAAGTAAACAGTAACTTTGTAAAATAGCACAGTTTCTCTCTATTTGTTTAGTAATCGTTTCAATTCAATTTCAGGTTGGCTTCATAAACCCTAACTGCAGTTCCATGTACACATTATGAATGTCATTGTTTGTTGGAGCAACTTATGTTTTGCGTACTCACGCAATTGTACAATTAGGGAGTATCACTTACATATTAGATCGCAAAATGTTTGGTATCGTATTAAGCTTTGGTATTTCACTCTGGTGAACAATCGGTTTGGAGCCACACTCTCAATTGCTCATGCTTTTTGAGTGGAACATGTAATACACGCTAATATAAGGTTTATATTTAATTCCCATATGCATTGGAAGACCTCAGTTTCTGGGTGTTCAAGTTTCTCAAACAAACCTTTAGGAATCCAAGGATCATCATGTTTCAAATCTCAAAAGGTTCATCAAAGATTTTAAATAAAGCAAAATAATACTTTTCTCTAACTCTATTCCAGTTACATCAAGCCTAGGCCATTCCTCTTCTCCCCAGATTCATGTCCCAAAATAGCACAGGTGGTAAAGTTTACAAAAACACATTGCCCAGATAATGTTCATTCGAGTCCTCCACTGTTAAAATATGTCTTCCTTTTATTTTTATTGCGTCCATTTGCTTCATTTTATTAATCAGCTCTAAGTATAGAATGATGAGTTATCCCAAATATTTTAATGGTGTAGCGTTATCATCGGATACCCATTAACATTCTGTGTGAGAGAAAATTGCTTTATTTGAAAACCAACAATGATCTATTCCCCTACTTCCTAAATTTGTGCTCGCATGTGTAAACCTCATTCTATTGGCTTAGGATAAACATGTTCCTCTTGAGTGGGCGTGTGTTACACAGACCCACTGGGCCACCCTGGGGATTTTGACACATACATAAAATGTAATCGTTTTTATTAGCCTTATACAAAGTGTGCAGGCAGGGACAACATATGAAAAAAATGAAGGTGTCTCCAGCGTATGCAGGATTAAGGGTTTGCTATTTTGTACTTGAAAACTAAATATACATGTATATTCTCACAATAGTATAGCACACTTGAAAGTAAGAAAAGAATTGTCTTTGCAAAGTGAAAAAAAGAGATCAGCTGTAAGTGCTGTAATTCACTGCTCGTGTTAATAAGTTACTTTTCAAATGACCTGCTCGGGGTGAATTGAAGCAATCGACTGTGGCTATTGCAATCTATATATTCTTATACAAGTGGATACCGTCTCGGAGGCCAGCTCAAAAATCTAAATGTAATTACATATTTTAATGAATTTCCATAGACTGCAAAAGGTCATGGATTGCATTACATAAATCAAGTACCATTATAAAAGCATCAGCTCTGCGAACTTAAGTCATCCATCCTGACATGGGAACTGAGGCTTAGACTCCACGGACAAATCGGGTCGATTGCTCAAGGTCAAAAAGATCAAATGCCTGTCCTAGACAGAGAAACAAGTCAAGACATCATTTGTATTCTGCCAAGAACGGCTGGCAGCAAATACTTCAATCTGGGAACCACTGATAAAAGACAAGAAAAGAAAACAAGCTTGAAAGAAAAAAAATGCAATTGATGCACCCACACACACACTTTTCACAGACTCCTATTATAGAAGCAAACACTGCAGTTCTCTGTGTATACACAATCCTATTCCATTAATGCAATCTCTTCCACTGATCAAGAGAACAAACTTTACATCCTGCCCCTGTATTACACGATTTTCAGCATATGATGTATAATTGATCTTTCAATCATTTAAATGTGGTGTTTGTATTCAGTAAGTAGCTCAAGGGATGCTACCTGTGCTGCTCAGCTTTGTGTAGCATCAAGGGATGAGACCAACATTTCTAAGTGCAGTATTGACAAAGTTGATCTAACATTTTACTATAGATAGTTAGTAGTGGGTATAGTACTTACCATACATTAAAATGAACCATCCAAAAGCATTTGAACAGTAGGTAGACATAGCTAACTAGCTCAATGTTACCCTTTCATTATCATGTGAAGTGTTAAAGTCGGATGCAACCTGCCTGGAATTTCAGTTTGCAAATTACAGGCCTCTGGGTTTAGCCATTGCAAAATCCAGACATTGGTAATGGAGATATAGTGCACCCATTGTAACACTGCAGTAAAGAATAGCCAACATTGCACAAAACAGAGGGCAAAGATTTACCAAAACACATTTCCATGGGGTGTTAATTTGAGTCATCCACGACTAAAATGTCTTTCCTTTATTTTATTAACTGATTATTTTACTTTACTAACTGATTTTGGCATTGTGGTATGGAAAGTCCAGTGGTGTCCTCACACTAGTGTGTGTGCTGAACCAGAAAATCGCTGGTACAGTGTCTCAGAGCAGCACGGTCATACAGGAAATAAACACATCATCTAGCCTGCTGTCCTCTGCATTCAGAGATGTACTCCCTGATTGCACCAGCTTACAGAAGAGCGGGCTGCAGGGTCATACAACAGCATCCCACTGAGAGCAGAATTTTAAACCACCAGATATGTGGTCCCTAAATTGGAAACAATTGATATATATTTGGGCTATTGATAAAGCTTTCTATAATAAAATGCTGTTTGCCTCTTTAGCAGGGGCGACTCCTCCCCACCAGTAGCAGCTGCAAAACTTTGAAAATAAAACAATATCAAACAATGTTAATTGTTTTTTTATTTTTAAAGGGGCAGCCATGTGGGTGACAAGCACTGAGGGGCGTGCACAGAGCACTCCCTTCAGTGTGCATGTATGCTTGCCCGACTGTCTTGGGCCGGCCAAACACACATGCACACAAGGCTGTCTCCAACCTGGCACTGGGTTGCTGTGTTGAAGAGAGCAAGCCCAGGCTCCCAGTCTGCCTTGATGTGCCCAGCCAGGCCAATCATAACCCCGCTTTAAGCAGCATCGTAATTGGCTGCAGGGCAGGCTGGGAGGCTGTGCTTGCAGTGCGGGGCAGGGCGGGGGAGAGCAGAGGGCCGATGAAGGTATGTTAAAAAAAAAATGTTTGATTTTTGTTTTATTCGCCCCGCCACTTTGCTTAGTTCCAAGCCGTGACTGTACTTTATCCACTATAAATATTATCACCACCAAGACACAATAAGTTAAATGAAAACAATCTACATTGAAAATTTGTCATTATGACTATGACATAGATATCCATTTTAATTCTTGAAGTATAAACAGAATTTGACTGAAATAAAGTAATCTATTTTATAAAATGTAAATCTAATGTTTACTTTCTAAATCACATTTGGGTAAAACTAGATTGACGGACGGAGAAATAATTCTTGTGGGTTATTTCTTGGTACGTTTGCTAGTTCTGAATTTAGATATTTTATAGAAGTATAACATTACTCAGAAGAATTTGAAAAATCTGGAAGATGCATTCAAGTGCTGTGCTAATTATTTTATTTTGTTCCAAAAACATCTTTCTTGAGACAAACAACAAAATTGCTAATGTGTTTTTGTCAATTTTCTGAACAGAGATCAAAACTGTCTGAGCCAGATTAATAAATTAGTGATGTGATGTACTCTTTGAGTCTTCCAGTCAATCTGCTTACTTACAGGAGTAAGACCGAAGTAGCCCAGGCTTATACCTGAAACTCCTTATCATAAGTTAAAAAAGAAGAGGTCACCTCTACTCAGTTTCTGTTTTTAATATGCACGCCGTAGATTTTACAAAAGCTTCCTAGTGTTTCCTGTTTGGTGAGTAAATGAAATGACGTACTTTCTTTGTGTTTTAGTCGCACTGCGTACCACAGGTTAAACAACTAACTAGATCCAAAAGCACAAAAAGCCACTCACACTTATCGGGTCAGTCAGACTGGGTGAAAGTCAGAAACTCAGTCTGACCACAATGGAGTATGAGCCTGATACAGGGACCTGTTTAGTCATTCGGAAAAAGTTACCTTCTAAGGTCCAGAGCGTAGAGCTCGGTTCATGGTAGAGGTTGTGAGTAGCAGGGAAAGCATTGTGGATAGTTGTCCACAAGAGAAGAGCAGGTTAGGCGTTGTGGCATAATGGCCATGTCAGGCATTGCGTATGGTTGTTGCTGGTTGTGAGAAAACAGGGCTGATTGCAGAGACCCCCTAACTTTTTGCCCCCATTTTCCACTTTATGCTGGTGTTTTCCTGACTCTGATGGTGCCCTGGGTACTGCTAACCAGACCCAGGGCCTGTGCTCTGTGTAAAATCAATATGCAAATTAGGCTAATTATAATTGGCTAAGTTAACCTACCTATAAGTCCCTAGTATATGGTAGGGCATGTAGGTTTAGGGACCACAGCATAGGTGGTGCACCCATAGGTGCACTGCTGAGGTGCCCAGTGTCATTTTAAAGGCAGGCCTGCCCTGTTGGCTGCTTTAAAATTAAAGTTATATGCAAATTCGACTTTGGAATTAAAAGTACTTCCAAAGTCTTAAACTACCTTATTTTACATATATATTTTACCTAAGGTGTGCCCTATGTGCCCCTAGGGCTGGGTGCCATGTAACTATAAGCAGGGACTTTATAAAAATAGATTTATAAACCCTGGTGAGGTAAAAACAGCCAAATTCGTTTTTCCCTCATTGAAGTAAATGGCCTTCATAGGCTAGAATGAGGAGACTTTATTTTAAATTTTAAAGTCTCCTTAAATGTTGCATACCAAGAATTTGGTATCAAATTAATTGTTGTAATAAATCCCACAACTTCCAGTTGTGGGATTTAATATAACTTGTTCAGGTAAAAAGTTTTAGACTTTACCTAAAAAGTTGCCAATTTCAGCCCTGCATTGTTTTTGCTGCTGTGCTCTGATTGGCCAGCCTGCAGCAGCTTAGCCAAGCTGCCTTGATGAGGTGTGAAGTTCCCTGGCTTCACACAAAGGAATGTGCTTGTGGGAGAGAATCTCCCCTCAGCAGATGGTGAGGCAGGAAGGGGGAGGGCTGCCAAACTGGTCTTCAAAGGCAGAGAAGGACATTTGGAGCAACCAGCAACACCCCCACATCCTGCAACCCCAGACAACTAGGTGCCCCCTTAATTAGATTAGGAGAGGGCAGGAGAGGGGTGTGTTTATGATTTTTAGCCACACCAGTGGGTGGGCTCAGCCAGATGTAACCTCCAAAAATCAGATTCAGCCATGTTGGATTTTTAGAGAATGTTGCCCTCTGGGATGGATTTTTGCCACACTTCCCAGGAAGTGGTCATCGCAGGGGGAAGGACCCTGCACCTGATTGGAGAACCAGGACAACCCTGCTTTTCACCCAGGAGCAAGGATAAAACTGGCAGACCTGCACCCACACCTCAGATCCCCACCAGAATTCAACAAGAAAAGAACTAAAGGAGAAGAAGGACTGCCCTGCTGGACCCGTGGCCTGCACCTGGAACCTGCACTCAGAAGGACTGCACCAGCTGCACACTTGGGCTTCACCACAAGAAGGACTTTGCCTGGCTTCAACTGGTTCAAGGAGGGACTCCCTGTTTGCTACAGGTGAAAAATTGCTATCCAGAGTCCCCTGCACCAACTCCTGAAAAAAGTGACCAGCTGACCACTGTCCAGTGGCCAAAAAGGAGTTTGCGCAAGGTGCATTCTGGGAGTGGTAGTCCGCACCCCCCAAGGACCATCTCAGAACTTCTGGACCCTTGGGGTGAGCTGTGGACCCCAAAAGAACCTTAAAAGAACATCTGGGTGAAGCCCCAGAAGTTTGGAGAAGATTTGAGAATTTTTGTAAAAAAGCTCCATAGAGGGACCGACCCGCCGCGGAAATTCTAGCCGGCTTGCCTCAACCGCGACCCGGCCTGATTTGGTGGTTCGTCCCGGTAAAGAAAAATCTCCGAAAAAGAGACTAAGTCCGAAGGTAAAAAGTTGACCGGGACCTCCCAGCCATCGTATCCGAGAAGGGCTCCATGGACGTCGGATCAAGATCCAGGTTTACCCCGGTCGAAGGATTTTCACCTCGAAAAAACGACTAAGTCCGAAGGTAAAAATCTCCACCGAGGAATCCAGCATCGCGTATCCAGAGAAGGGCTCCAGGAGGTCGGATAGGACTGGCAGGTTCGTCCCGCTGAAGAAAATCTTAAAAATAAAGACTAAGGCCCTCATTCTGACCCTGGCGGTCAAAGACCGCCAGGGCGGAGGACCGCGGGAGCACCGCCGACAGGCCGGCGGTGCTCCAATGGGGATTCCGACCGCGGCGGTAAAGCCGCGGTCGGACCGGCACCACTGGCGGGCTCCCGCCAGTGTACCGCCGCCCCATTGAATCCTCCACGGCGGCGCAGCTTGCTGCACCGCCGCGGGGATTCCGACCCCCCCTACCGCCATCCAGATCCCGGCGGTCCGACCGCCGGGATCCGGATGGCGGTAGGGGGGGTCGCGGGGCCCCTGGGGGCCCCTGCAGTGCCCATGCCACTGGCATGGGTATTGCAGGGGCCCCCGTAAGAGGGCCCCTACATGTATTTCACTGTCTGCTTCGCAGACAGTGAAATACGCGACAGGTGCAACTGCACCCGTCGCACAGCTTCCACTCCGCCGGCTCGATTCCGAGCCGGCTTCATCGTGGAAGCCTCTTTCCCGCTGGGCTGGCGGGCGGTCTGAAGGCGACCGCCCGCCAGCCCAGCGGGAAAGTCAGAATTACCGCCGCGGTCTTTCGACCGCGGAACGGTAAACTGACGGCGGGACCTTGGCGGGCGGCCTCCGCCGCCCGCCAAGGTCAGAATGAGGGCCTAAGTCAGAAGGTAACTTTTTAACCGAGGCCTCCCGCGACCTGTAGCCGAGCAGGGCTCCATCGCGGTCAGCCTGAAACTTTTACTTTGCCCCGGTCGAGGTGCAACCAGATGACCGGATTGGCGCTTTTTGTTTCTAAGCGCTAGAAAAATAATAATTCTTTAAAAATTCATATCTCCGGTTCCCTTTATCCGATTTTATTCGTTTTGGTGTCATTTTAAAGATAAAAATATAAACTATTTTTATAAATTGGTTTTGGATTTTTAAACTGTTTCCTGTGTTTTATTTAATTACTGTTTTGTGATATTTGAATGCTTTACACACTGTCTCCTAAGTTAAGCCTTGACGCTCGTTGCCAAGCTACCAATGGTTGAGCTGGGGTTAATTTACTGAGACCTAACTGGACCTAAGTGGAGGTTAGTGGCTTGTTGCTAGGTGTAGGTACCTACCTGCCCTTACCAATAACCCATTTTCCAACACTGGTGATTCACGTTGAGAGTCACTGGGCTGTCTCACATTGCTGGTCATTGTTGGCAGTCACTGGCAGTCACTGTAGCAGAAAGAATCAGGTTTACCAGAGCTTTGCATTGGCAGTTTGTGCAAGCAGTACTAGCTTGGTGTAAACAGGCCCATTTGCGCTCTCAAGGAGCCCAAAAGTTAAGGATGTCTTGGTGGAGATCAACGTTTGCTACATCAAGGGTCTAGGACCTGGGAGGCACCTCTTGAGGATCAGAAACTCACTCCAACAGAGGCTAACAGGGCTCAGGCAGTTCCAGTTGCAGGTCCAGGCAGGTCCAGTGCAGGTTCAGCTGGCAGTTGCAGGGAGGTCTCTGGAGCTTGTGGTGTTCTTGTAGCTTAGAGCAGGAGGTCAGTCAACTGACACTTGGAGTCACTTTAGCCTGGGTTGAAGGGTATAGGTCTAACCTTCCTTCTCAGACAACAGGACAGGTTTCAAACAGAAGGGTAGCCTTTTGGTAGCAGGGCACTCCTTCTTCTGTAGTATCCACAGGTACTGAAGTATACTGAAGAGCGGTTCTGAGAGTCCCCTTTTATACCAGGTGCCCACTTTGAAATGGAAGAAGCTCCTGGAATTTACCCCCTACAGAGGTATCTGGAATTTCCTGAGTCCCTGCCCTGGTCCTGGACAGTCTGGGGAAACAATAGGCTAGTGTGAATGCCGAGATAGGCCAGTGCCTTTCAAGTGCAAGAGTATTGGGTGAAAGTTTTACCCCTCCATCGAGCCTGGATGGCCAATCATAGCAACACCCAGACTCTGTTGTGAACCTGTATGGAAAGAATGCACAAAGGCCAACTGCCAACTACAGCTAGTCATGTGACTAAGAAACAGACTGCAGGCACCAAATGGTTATGACAAGAAAATGTAAACTTTCTAAAAGCAGCATTTTCAGAATTGTGGCTTCAAATTTGACTTTCCCATTATAAACAGCTTTACATTACAATTCCTGCAAAACCAAATATGAAATTCGTACCTGCTTCCATACATAATATATTGCTTGTTAAATGTAATAAGGTAACCCAATTTTATCATATGGAAGAGGTATGCCTTGCAATAATAAAAACACAACAAATCCAGGAGTTTTTTCACTACCAGGACATGTAAAACATAAAAGCATCCTGCACAAAGGGATGTTTAGAGCCTTCCCTAGAAGTGACGTATATTTCTTAAAGAGGAAGGTTTATTCCTGAGAAAGGCTTTTTTGGCAAGTGGAAATGACAGTTTAAAACTGTACACACAGACTGCAAGTGTAGGCCTGAGACATGTTTAAAAAGGCTACTTACGTAGGTAGCACAATAAACACTGTAGGCCCACTAGTAGCATTTAGTTTACACTAATTGGGTACATGTAGTATTACTTCACTAGGGACCTACAAGTAAATTAAATGTGCCACATGGGTGTATGCCAATTTAATCATGTTTAAAGGAGAGAGCATTAGTACTTTAGTACAAGTTAACAGTGGTAAAGTATGTGGAGTCCTAAGATCAACAGCATCAAATTCAGTAAAACAAGAGAAGCAAAGGCAAAACATTTGGGGGACCACAACCAAAGGAAGTCAGATATAAAAATAACACATTCTGAAGTGATGCTACACGATGGAATTCAAAACATTTCTATAAATCCATCTTCCAGACTTGCAAATATTAGCATGTACTTGTATGACCTACTTGAGAAATAGTCACCAATGAGACAGAAATAAATAAATCAGTAATTATTGTATTCACCTATAGTCATATATTTATGTGAGTCTGTGGCTGCAATGTTTGGAGTTGCTACTCATGCCTCATAATCTCTCATCTGCTGCATATTATGCAACAAGAACAAATAAATATTTCAAGCTCAAAGATAAATGATGAAATACATGTAATATGTGGTGCTGAGAAGTGGTAGACCATTTGTAAAGTTTACTTTTCAGTTGGTGAATATTTTATTCAGATGTTAAAGTACCACTGAGGAGGTGAAACCTTTGCCCAGACTTTATTAATGCGTGTTGCAATGTCAAAACAGCAACATACTGCACAAAAATGCTCCTCATTGGGCAACATAATTTGTCTTTCCTTGCTGCAGACTTCAGTCTGTGCTTCTGAATATTTTCACGGGGTTTGCTTTTAAAAAACAAATATTTCAGAACCTGCGGGAGACCCAGGGGACTTATAATATATATATTTTGCCCCGGGTGCCTCTTGATCCCTCCCCTCACAGGCCCTAGGGGGGCAGGGTATCCTTCTCTGTCCTATACCTCATGCCTCCGCCATGCACAGTTTTTTCATAAACATTTGTACTGCAAATATTACATTGATATTATCAAGCATGTTATCAAAGATGTCATGGGAGCAGTAAGTTGTGGGGTAATTAGAAGTGCATGGCATGGGCGTGAGTTATAGTTTCCTCAGAGCACGAGTTATAGTTAGCTTAGGTACCTCTAACAATAACTGCTGAATTTCTATGGTTTTGTACACTTGAAATGTGAGTCTGACTTTAAGGTCTCTGTAACTTTTTCAGTTTATTTCTATGTTTAAAAAAAATCTATTTCCTAACTATTACGTCCCTGTAACCTTTGTTTTTTTCAGTGAATTTCTATGTTTTTTTAATGCAAAGTAATTTTTATTACTATAGGTTAATGCGTCCACTGCTGTGCATGGCCGAAGGCTGGCCACAGGGTCAGACCCTGACGCCAACACCCTATAAGCACCGAAACTTGCACCGTTCATGGCCTTCACCTATGCGCAGGGGAGGTTGCCCGCAAGACTTGCAGCCAACTCCCCCTAACCACTCAACCCCATGCTGTACACGGGCATCTCTGGGTGTGAGAATAGATGTGAGAGGGTGTATCTAGGGTGAGAGTGGCAGTCAGCACTTCTGTCTGGGTGTGAAAGTGCGTACATCAGTGTTTTGGTGGGTGCCTCAGTGTGTGCACTGGTCTGTGAGTGGGTGCATGAGGGTGTGAATGGATCTGTGAGTGGGTGCGTGAAGGTCTGACTGAGTGTGAGTGGGTGTGTAAGTGTCTGAGTGGGAGAAACTGATTGAAGGAGAGAAAGAGAGAAAGAAAGTGAGAGGGAAAGAAATAGAGTTGTTTTAGGCTTTAATATCTCACATAGTTAGAATGAGAAATATGTGTTCAATTTAAAATAACAAAATGTATTTATTATTTTAAATGACATTTTTTTTATCTAAAAAAAAAAAATGATAATGAGTCCAGTAAGACTCAAACCCCAAAAGATCAATGTGAAGGTCCAGTAATCTTCACAATGAGCTGCAGGGGTTTCAGTGTTTCTTTCTTTTTTCTTGCCCTTTATGTGCTTTCTGGGTCCAAGAGGAAGCCCTCAAGGGCTATCACACGGTCCCTCCTTATTTATTGATGTATTATTATTATTATTTTTTATTTTTTTATAAAATGCCCCTTAGGGCTACTTGACACTGTAGGGGAAGCCCTTCCCTGGGGTGCCATTGCTTCAGCAAGCACAGAGCTGCTTTGGTAGCTCCGTGTTAGCTGAAGATTTCATCCGGCCCTGGGGAGTCAGGGTCTCCAAGGCCATAAGAGGCCGCGTGCCCCCCTCCAATGTGAAGATATCCCCAGGGGTGGTGGCCCCCAGGGCAAATGCAGGTCCGAAATGGACACCCTTTAACTTGTTTTCTGTTTGCCCTGGGTGTGGTGGTCCCCGGGGAGCCAAGGGCCCCCTGCATATATCAATTTAGAAGCCCCGTGGGTGGTGGTCCCCGGGGTGCGGGGAACCTGTAGGCACCCCTTTTGTTTTTTTTAAATTTTCCCTGAGGGGTGGTGGTCCCTGGGATGTCGGGGGACACACGCCCTCCGGTCAAAATTCAATGTAGCCCCGGGGGTGGTGGTCCCCAGGGCTAATGGGGTTTTCTTTTTTTTTTAATATTTGCCCGGGGGGTTGTGGTACCCAGGGCATGGAGGGCCACAGGCCCCCCCCACGTATCATTTGTTAAATGCCCTGGAGAGGTGGTAGCCCCGGGGCAGCGGGAGAGGGCTGGGCAACTCCACCATATCATAACAGCCCTGGGGAGGTGGTGGTCCCCAGGGCAGTGGGGGGCATGCATCTCCCTAAATATACATTTTAAGCTTTGTGTAGGTGGTGATCCCCGGGGCAAATTAGCCCTGGGGGGCCCTTTGGAACCCCGCCACCAGAGCTAATGGGTCTGGGTGTTCGTTCCCTGGCCCCTTTTGTATTTATTTATATTTTTTTGGGCGTCTCTGCTTCAGCCGAGTCCCAAGATGGCTGACAACACTTCTGTTGTTGAAGTGTTATCAGCCAATCAGATCTCTGCACGAGATTGGGAGGGGTCACAAATCCTCGGCGTCTCTACATATACAAATTTGGATTTTTTTAGATTTATCAAAAGTTACTGAACGGCTTTACACCAAATAACAAAAAGGGCTCTTTATGGACCAAGAGCTACCTCTCTGCCAAATTTGGTGTAATTCCGTCCAGTGGTTTTTGCACTTTTTCTGTTAAATTTTTCCTATGGAAATTAACATTTGAAAAGCTCTCATTTTCACCCACACTTTATCTCAGCCCCCACCACTAGGTAATATATATACATGATAAATCTATATATATATATTTATATATATATATATAGCGAGAGAGAGAGAGAGAGAGATGGTGAAGGTTTTCCTTACCTTAAATATACTTACTAAGCATGGTGAACGCATGCATAGTAAAGGCAAACGTGTGGTAGGAAAGCCATGCATGGTAAAAGACCCATGGAAAAGACATGCATGACATAGTTATGCTTTGCGACATCATACATTTGTTAGCCTTTAGTGAAATAGGTTCTAATTACATGAATATGTTTGCAACAGCGAAGGAGTAACTGAAATGTGCTGAGAAAATATATGCTATATCAGCATTAGAAAAGTTACAGATATTTTAACAAAGATATCTTATTGCATGAAAAAAATGAAAAACAGTACAGCAGACATATTTTGCACGGATGTTCCTAATTCTATAGTAATAAATGGAACAAAGTGAAAGTAACTCAAGGGAAGACCCAGATTCAGTTTAGAAAGTGGAGGAAGTTCATATTTCCAGTTAATTCTAACCACACTGTAAAAAAAATATGTTCACTGGTGTTGTTTTCCCTTCTTGTTCAAAAGTGTTCACTTTACCCTCCCATTATTACTTATTGTATACTCTGTGGTCAAGCTCTGCATGGACTTGGAAATGTATCTCTGCAAAAATTGTCAAATGTCCTGGTGTCTAAGATGAATAAACTCTGCATAAAACGGTGCCTTCCCCCCTTTAATTCAGGAGTCTTCCAGGTTGAACAAAGCACCTGGAACCACACTTGTTAATCGAGAACAAGGTTGTTACTGTTTTCTTCAGTAAGTGGAACTTTTACTAGTAAATGTCCTGGTTTAGTTATACCTTATTCCACTTAGAAGGTGGTGGTAGGGGCACGCAAGAAAAGTGGTACACTTTGACCAATGAGCCACTTTCTTGTAAATCTGGCCGAATGTTTTAATCAGCTAATGCACAGCAGGCAAAGCATATATAAAATACAATATTTTTATCAGAGGATTTGAAAAATACTACCATTAAAAACCACATTTTTAACAGGCCAGGGGGAAATTTCAATTACGCTGTTGTAATTTCAGGAATTTTGTGTCATATGCCACATAATTATACTGCATTATAGAAAAATCATTGCATGGGTACGGAAACAATACAAACAAAACCACCAGAATTCAGCCAGTTGTTGTTCATGCCACTCATGTTTTTGGCTCTATTTTTTTTACTATGAAATGCGTCTTTGCATTCAAAATAACTGCAAGTGTGCATTTCACATTAAAATATACCACCAAAAGCTGGATATGCTTTTTGAATTTCACTTAATTTTCTAAACATTTTGCACGATCGTGCCAAAGCAAATTACATAAACTTCTCTCTTCCTAATTTATAATGAAACTTATGTTGAGGAAAATTGTGGCAGCGCTAAATTGCACATTGCTGCTAATTCATATTTCCTACAGCTATAGGCAGAGCAGCAGAATGATTGGTATGTCCAAAACTAGACAACTATAATACATTATTTTAACTTTGTAAATGGAAGTACATTAGAACCTATGACAGTAACGTATCTCGTCCACTGCAGAAGAGTCCATCCAATACTGTTCCAACATCACTGCAGAAGTACATCATAATGTGAAATGTATGCAGGGGCGTCTCCTCCATTGGGGCTGAGATGCATATGGCCCCCCTCCAACAGCGGAACCTGCAAAACCTTTACCAGAAAACAATGATAAACTGAGTTTATTCACATTTTCTGGTAAAGGCGGGGCCACAGGGGTGACAAACAGTGAGGGGGAGTCACTGACCATGTATGCACAGTGGTCCCTCTTCAGCCCAGCAACACAATTGCCGGGATGGAGAGAGCGTGCACAGGGTCCCAGTCTGCTCTGAGCGTCAGGATTGGCCGCAGGGCAGGCTGGGAGTCTGTGCCTGCAGCGACGAGGCAGGGGAGATGGAGGAGCCAAGCGGAGCGTGGCGTCAGGTAAGTGTTTAAAAAATACGAGCCGCAGCTGAATGTGTACACATATTGTCTGAGCAGGCTGACTTAGATCAAGAACATCCACACATATACATTTTCCTGCCTACAGGTTCTATCCATCCTTCAATCAGACAGCTTCCTGAATAGGCTCGTTTTTCGATGTGTCAGTTTTCGATTTGATCTATCCATACAATCCCATAAAGGTTTGTTAACAAATGTAACTGCATTTTATAAACCTATGCTTTCAAAATGTATTATAGTTCTGAAAAAAAGACAGCTAAATGAAATGGAACCGACACACCAAATAGCTTAAAATGTTCCCTTACATGAGCAGGCCTTGAAATAAATTTCCTTAATTGACAATGGAATGTACAATAAGGATATATTAACATATTTGTAGAAAGGGTCTAAAAGAAAATTGTCTTTTGTAATTTCACTTTTCCGAAGATATTGTTTGTTTTAGTTATAAAAGGCGTATTGTTTAATGCAAGATCGTTAACTTTTACTTAAGCAACATAAAGCATGTCTTTAAAATAATCTCGTACTGCTTCCAATTCCACCTTTCCAAGCGTGCTCAAGTCATGTCAAGACAAGTAAAGAAAGCATTTTATCCTCAGTTATTCACAAAGCAAACCTTCACTTGTGGAAATGGTGCTGCAGGTCAGCAATTTGCTTGTTTTTCAATAAATTGTGCATTTTTGGGTGTGGATGAAGTGGGAGAGAGGGAGCTCATGTGGAGATCCTGATTCACAAAAAAATGTGGTGGCTCTGTGCCTGTCAACCATACAGTTCACCTACTCTAATATTGCCTATAATAGGATTGGTCTGGAACAATGTGCCCCACAGCAGGGGACATACCTCTCCTACAACCACTGTTAGCTGTATCTTCTATATTAGTCATCATCATCATCATTTCCTTTATTTTGATTCATTACAGACATAACAGATAAAAGAAACATAGAGAAGGTAAAAAACGTAAGAATAAACAACATAAAAACGAATTAAAATTGATTATATACTTATTCAAAGTGCATTTAAAATATAAAAACATATGAACTCAGATTTTTACATGAATACAGTTGTCATTAAGATATTCTCTTTGGCACTAAATGTCTTCATACTAATATGCGAAAAAACTGTTAAAAACCTAACTACAGCAAACACAACAGGGCCATAGGTGCCATTTCTACATATCCACAAGGCAGGATGGCGATCATTGTGTCCAATCAGTTTACAAAGGGGCCTAATCCTGCATGCCCCCTGTTTTTTGTAAGCTATGCAGAAAACCAGGACATGGTCAATGTTCTCTTGGATCGCACATCCCATGGGGCAAGAGTCTGATGCTCCATAGTTCACTTCACATCTGCTGGTAAAGGCACGCAGGGATAAATACGCTATTCTGAATCTGACATAAATTGCTTGTGCAAAAGTCTGCAACACAATATCAATAAAGTGTTCAAATTCATTAGAACATTTGGTAGACAGAAAACTATCTGTCAAACTGGCCAAGGACACAGATACCTCACTTTAGACACTGGTCTAAAAGGTATCTTTCAGTTTCTGAAGTGCATCAATGGGGAGATTTAAAGGGTCTGACCAGTATGTACCCAAATCTAGCTTACAAAAAACAGGTCATCTCATAAAGGAACCAAGGAAATTTATCAACATATGGACCTTCCCATAATCCCGTAAACCATACTCTGTGAGGCTCTAATTTGTCTAGGGACCACACCCTTATCCAACTGTAAGGCCTAAGGGAAGCAATATCCGCTATTGATATTATGTTTAAATCCAAGCAAGTGGGAAGAGTTGGTAAGCTCTGAGCAATCTTTAGTATTATTTTTAGAAAAATATTCTCAGCTTTTTCCACAGGATTCAATTTACCATGCCTCCAGAGTTCAACGCCATAAAGAGTTGTCCCAGGGGCTTGGCATTTGTAAATCTCCAAAGCAGGAGATAAAGGGAAAGTGGGTGCTCGACTAGCAAACCATAAAATTCCCCCTGCTCTCTGTTTTAGGGACATAGTACACTTTGCTAATTGGACCTATCCACCTTTGTGAGCCCTCTAATTGAATATACAGATAATCAAACTCTAACCTAACACTTTTTAGGGTCTCTCCATCAAGAAATATAGATTTTTTCACTTTATGTTTAGTGTTTCCAAAAACCACGTATTTAAGTTTTGAACCATTTATTTGAAGGGCAGTAGGTTCTGCAAAACACCACAATTTTTTCCAAAAGCTTTGGATAATAGTAAGTTGTCTTTGGCAAATAATAAACATGGTGTTTTGCATTCACCTATTTTTGGAGAATCATTTTTGCAATCATACAAATAGGGTATGCAGGCATTCATATGTAAAAGAAAGAGTGTGGGTGCCAAACCACACCCTTGATTAACTCCTTTTTTAATCGGAATTTCATCTGATAATTCATCATCCATGCCCCATCTGCCTCTCGTAAAATTGCCAGACTACAGCTTCTGTAACAAGCCTAACAAACCTCTAGGGACCCCAATAAAAGGCAGGGTCTCCCACAGGTTGGCACGAGGAACTAGATCAAAAGCAGATTTAAGGTCTACAAAGACTACAGTCTCCCAGCATCCAGATCAAGGGATTTCCACTTTATCGTGGGAAACCGGAAAATTTGATCCACTATACTTATCTTCTGCTTAAATCCTGCTTACAGGTGACACAGACCATTGCCTTACAAGATCCAGTCCCAAAGTGTAACTAGTCTTTAATGGCAAAATATTTTCTGAATGTCATCTATCAGTCTAATAGATCTGTAGTTGCCAGGGACCGACCTACCTCCCTTTTGGAAAATAGGGACTATTATTGCACCTTTCAAGGAACCAGGAAGATTGCTTCCTCCCAGTAGAACACTGGACACCCGATTTATATAAAGACCCCAAGTCTTCAGATCAGATCTGTACAAATATATAGGGATCTTACCTGGCCCAGGGGCTTTCCCTGGTTTATGTGCCTATATTAGCAATCTACACCACAGCAAGTAGGGGAGTGCAGAAATACATTTCAGATGAGGGAGGTGGAAATGTAATTGTTCGTGCAGACATGCCACTCGTCTCATCCAAAAACAAAAAGCCTCCCAATTATTCCTTTGGTAAAATATTTTTGCAAACATCACTTGTTTTGTTGGCCTGACCGGAAAAGCCTACTTTCCAGATGTTCTAAACTAAATTGTTTTCGTCCACCAAGGGCCATCGAAAGGCATAAATATATCCAATAAATAGCTTTTTTGCATGTACCCACACTTACATAAATATGTCAATGCACTGTTTAGGTTTGCTACCTTCCTGCAGCAATACATAAACACACAATGGCATACATTTGACATCAAGCCTAGCAATCATATCTCTGCAAAGTCAAGGAGCACATTCATGCACTCCACCAAGAGAACATCCACCATGCCTGTACTGCATTAGCCTCATCTTTCACAAATAGTGGCATTGGAAGGGTAAAGGCCAGAGCCATTCACGTGGTCTTGTGTGGGTTACTCTGGCTGCTAAAGCATTCTGCAACAGATGTGTTTTCATACCAAAATTATCCTGGTCTGTGCTCCTTGAGTAGTTCCTAAACTCTGTTTGATACGTTTATTTTCTGAAACAACTCAGTCAAATTACTACTGTGTCTCACATCAAATCAGAAAGTACTCTATTTAGCTACACAGGAAACCATTCCGGACAATGATGTGCTCCTAATTGTATAATTGCATTTTCTTGTCAGACAGGTTCCGCTCTTTTAAATTTATCATTTAGATTGAGTACTGTGAAAATGATGTAAATGAGGTAAAATGAGGTGGTCTATCACATGGGCCAAGTACAATCTGTACGCTTTTTGGGTTATAAGTCCCTGTCCCCTGAACGATGATGTTAATGGATAATAATGTGGGTAATGTAATAAACATCTTCCTAAACTACATTTTAATCCATGTTTATCTTTTTTTATTTCATTACATTCGAGCCACAGTCTAGGTCAGGACATTTTCTAGGAATTGTACCAGTTAATATCTAGATCACGTGTGGTAAGATGCTGCATTGTCATGGTGCTGGGTTGTTAACGACACTAATAAATGTGCATCAAGCACCCTGGTCAGCACACAACTTATGATGTAAGTTCTGTGTATGTTCAAAAAATCTCCTATGTTAGCATGTTGTCTGATTAAAGTTGCCAGATCCTCGAACCTGCTACAGCTTAAATGCAGGAAACTTTAATGATTGAGGGACTATAGCATAGCACAGGGATATAGGCTTCTACTCTGTAGTTTGCCACCATTTTACCCACCACAGACCCACCTCAAGGTCCTCACAGCCTCGCATTTATCCCATTATCGTTGATACATACAAGTGCTCTCTATATACACAAACTTCACGTCATGGGGGAAGGGCATTGTAGCTATGGAAATTGTGTATGTTTGCCTTATTGTGGATGGTAGTCTTCAGGGCAGCACAACTGTTGAGATGTGGCATCTGATTAACAGCTATTGGGGCTTCACTTTGACATATTGGTCAGAGCAAACTTTGACCTATACAAAACATTGCACTAAGTAGGACATGGTGCTTCTTGCTGGAGAATCAGCACTTTGGATTATCGATTGAAAGCTCCCTGCTTATTCAGTCAAGCTGGAGAGAGGTATTTTTGCTTGAAGTCACTTCATTAGTAGTGTCAATGTTGCAATAAGAGGATTAATCTTTCCAATAATCATTTTAGACACTCGAGGTAGTGGTAGGGCATGGTAAAGGGGACCACTTAGAGGGTTTATTGAGTGTGTGATACTTACCTTTGTTCATCTCTAATAGTTAGGATTATCCAGTTGATCTTATTATCTATGGATATTTTATAATTACTATACTGTACTGTTTTAAAAAGAATATAAAATATATCTGGTCCCAGGAAAAGATCCTAGGGATAGGGAAAAAAGCAAATAAAGTGGAAATATGAGCATATATGCCATTGTTACTTAAGACAGTCTGAAAGCAAAGTATGGATTTCCTTTGGATAAAACTGTTGCCATTATTCAATCTATTCTCATTAACACATACCATTTATAGCTCTTAATTTTAGCCAATGGTTGTCCTTGGTGCCACCACCACTAATTTTTGGGGACCAGAACTTATTTTTCCTCCCCAGACATTTCCAGAGAGCCATAGGGGGAAAAGCAGTAAGAAGAGAAAGACAGAAATGCCACGATAGCAGAATACAGGAACCTGCAAGAGTGAGATAAAGAGGACGGGGGGAGCCTGGCAGGGGATTGAACAGGCCCAAATTCAATACTACGCAGCCTAGGTATCGAGGGCATTGACCTTCAATTACCTGGTCAATGGCTTCTAAGCAGAGCTTTGGGAAGCGGCTTTCATTATTTTAAAAATTAAACTCTGCCCATTTACAAGTTGCAAAGCAATCCACAATGGTGTTGTGCTATTACCTTAGGCATGCAGAACATGATTTCACTCCTTTTGGGCATTTTCCTCTTCAAAAGGTTTCTTTATGTCATTTTTTCAGCATTTTTTACGTCTGCTAAGAGCAGAGGTTAAAGGCGGACACACCATTATTTATAATGGGCCCCTATGTAGTGTTCAGGGTTAGCGCCAATTTTTTGGTGCTAACCCTGAACAATACATCAATAGTGTCACAAATGTTGACGCCATTGCTACTACCCTGCGCCATTGTTCGCCACATTTTAAATACGGTGCACACATGGTGGCAATAAGGGGGCGCTAGGGGGTGCAAGAAAAGTGGTGATGCACTGGGTGCAGTGCCACATTTCTTAAAGCTGTCCCTAAGAATTCCAATGCATGCGGCAATAATGGCTACCACGGGTATCAGAGCTTGACATCCTCTTGTGATCGCGCCTAATTTTTATCTAGCATACTGGCGCCCCTGGTTGATTTCTCCTTGACAAAAAAAATGGAATTCAAAATTCTAATTCCTAGACCTTTTTTTAAATGCCATGAAACAATCTATTTATGCGTGGTATTTTCATACATATTCTCTTTGCCAAAGTGCACATATAGAAAAATGCAATCAGAAGTAACCTATCCAAGCGTGGAAGCATCGCTTCTTATAAATCATCCTTTCATTATGCAGAGCTTGGCATTTCTGATTTGCTATTGTAACATTTCTTAGGTTAATGCTAATTTAAATTTGAAACATAAATCATGTGCAGAAGTTGCAAAACGTTATCCTTGAGAGCAATTGAAAAGTGAAGTGAGTTCGGTAGGTAGTGTTTAATCAGCAATGATATGGTCTAAAATATAATCTTTTTGAATCATCCAAATGAGCAGAAACACAGCATGCCTGGTGATGGTTCTCATTCTGTCCTGGGAGCAGTTGTGTATTTTTCTGTCTTGGACTGAACTTAAACATGAGAATTCTGATACGACTGATAAATCTTTGTATTGTGAGCAGACCTGCCTTCTCCTAATAAATATCTTGCTCTGAAAGTTTCCAGGCTTGAACATACTAACTCACAGAATTTATTTTTATTTGCGATTTGCTAAGATTTTCTGGTGGAAATCAGATATAACACGGAAGTAAACTGCAAACACTTATAGAATAAAGTTTTCTTAAAGCACGTCTTATGACCTTTTCTAAAGAGTCTAGTGACTTCCTTGATTAACGAATGGGTAAGTGTATATGGAACGGAAGTCCTCATCCTCGGCAACACCCCGTCCGCCTGGGACGACTCCTGGTGGCCCACGGCCCTCGGCACCGCACCGATCCCCACAGACCACGTCCGCAACCTCGGCTTCATCTTGGACCCCCTTCTCACCATGCCCAAGCAAGTCAACGCCGTGTCCTCTGCCTGCTTCCTCACCCTCCGCATGCTCCGCAAGATCTTCCGCTGGATCCCCGCCAACACTAGAAAAAACGTGACCCACGCCCTCGTCATGAGCCGCCTGGACTACGGCAACACCCTCTACCCTGGGACCACCACCAAACTCCAAAATCGCCTGCAACGCATTCAAAACGCCTCGGCCCGCCTCACCCTCGACGTACCCCGCAACAGCCACATCTCCGCACACCTGAGACACCTGCATTGGCTCCCAGTCAGCAAAAGGATCACCTTTCGACTTCTCACCCACGCACACAAAGCCCTCCACAACAAGGGACCGGAATACCTCAACCGATGCCTCAGCTTCTACGTCCCCACCCGCCTCCTCCGTTCCTCTGGCCTTGCGCTCGCTGCCGTCCCTTGCATCCGCCGCTCCACGGCGGGTGGGAGGTCTTTCTCCTTCCTGGCAGACAAGACCTGGAACTCCCTCCCCACCAGCCTCAGGACCACCCAGGACCACTTCGCATTCCCGAGACTCCTAAAAACCTGGCTTTTCGAGCAGCAGTAACCCCCCCCTTTTCCTCTAGCGCCTTGAGACCCGCACGGGTGAGTAGCGCGCTTTATAAATGTTAATGATTTGATTTGATTTGATTTAGCCTGAAAAGGTTCGATTAGTTAACAAAGAATGCAATCTATGCAAAAAGTACTGCCTGTTGACTGCAGTGTAAGGTCACATTTCATGCTCAGAAATTTCAAGATAATTCCCTTTAATGAGGAGTAAATGTTTTCAGTGGTGCATTATTTTAGTCCCCACTGTGTTTTTGAATGGTCTCCTATGATCTCTGTAAGGTGGATGTTCAACTGAAATTCTGCACCAGCAGCGACTGCATATGATAATTAACAGGGGATGCTCTTAACTAGAAAGTGGTTAATTTCTCAATAGTGCTTGGTAGCCTCTAAGGTGCTATTGAGCACTCTGTGAAAGTCTTTAAAGAAATATATAAATGGTAGAATACCTGAATAAATGTGTGGTGAAGTGCTGTGAAAGTCTTCTAAGAGTCAATGTTTTCCTTAGAGAATGCGCAAGTCTGTTGAATTCATAAGGCAGAACACCATCCGACAGTACCATATCGTATTTAGAGATCTGCACTGCCAATGTTTTCAGAAGGCCTAACTGTGGGTAAATAGAAGTGAAATTTCATTACACGTTTTCCTGGTTCACATTAGAGTGCAACAAAGTCTACAGCAAAGAACACTGAATCATTCTCATCTCCGGAATAAAGATGAGGTCTAACCATATGAGTATATTGGTAACTGGAGATCACACTCCCTAAACACAATAGGTGCATAGTCACTGAGGAACAAGGGTGAATGAGTGATTCCATTCAGTAAAACAAAGACGAAAACTGAAAATCTAGGACCTGGGTGGGTTTGAATTACATTGACGTTATGTAAATGCCTGTGCTAGTGATAAATAAGTAGAACAAGCTTTTTTTCCTGCCTCCTACGGGAAAACGTATTGATCTCCATTTTCACAGTGCTTGCATGCAGACCACCACAGAGTTAGTGTAAACTTGGGTGGTGTATGTCATCAAGCACTACTTTTTGCAGTCAGATATTGATACAAGTAAAACATTGCAAATGGCCAGACCTAACTTGTATAGGTGTTTTCTCATACAAACCAAAGCAGCATGATAACCACGATGCTTAGGCACTCTAGCTGATGGTTGTTTTGGTTTCAGTAACAGTCCCAGAATACCTGCATGTCCCCACTCTGGGCTTCTGTAAAGGCAAGATAACTCTTTGTAATTGAACATTTTTATCACTTGACAACAGATATCACCTTTCGTGAAGATTGGTCCTCATTTCGGTAGTCAAATGCTGTAGATATGTCAACTCAAGCACAATGGTGGTCTTGTTCATCGTCACCTAGTGCCAACAACAGTTCTTGTGCCAGAATCACATTTATACTGGCACATTCTGGTGCTTGATGACATGCCTGAAATTATGGCACAACTGAATTACTCTCCAGCTAATACTGCAGTAGTCTGAAGAATCTTTTTGTTCATATTGTATCAGCAACATAGCTCAAAATGATTCCAACTACTTTCCTTGGAATACAGCATGGCAAGTTTGAACAGCAGTAAGAATGCATGGTTACTTGATGATGGATGCAAAGGGGATAGTAAAAAGGAGTCAAAGAATGTTACAAAGGCAAAAGTTCATTATTGTATAGAGAACTTGAAGTAGCTGAAAAAAGTTGATTTTGATTAAAGTGACTTCCTTAATAAACTGTACATGTAGTTCTAGACAGATGTCAACAGATTTCGATATGCATTACAGTAAACATTCAGTAAACTATGAGGAGTAAGTCAAATGGCGGTGAGGTGCCCACTAAATAAATATGATTATTCTTCTCCGGGTCCTTTATAAGGACAATGGGTTTACATCAAGCAAGGCTTACAACAGTGTTAGTGTTGCTCCAAGATCAATTTACAATTTATTATTTAAAAGAGGCAAAAAAGCCTAAACGAAGTGTAGATACTCATAGGTCCAAGGGAATGTAGATTAGGCAGGCCAACACGTGTTTCGCCCCAAAAGGCGCGTAGGCCAGGGCTTTCTCAAGGCATCTGTAGGAAACAATGTTCAAGAAAATTGTTCAACAGTCGGTCGTATAGATATTAGATCAGCTATTAGCCCGTTGTTATTTGAAATGGAGGTGCGGTAAAAATATTACAGTCCGTCGCCTGCAGTATTATATTCAAAATGAGGGGCCTCAGATGCCTTGAGAAAGCTTTTTATATTTTGGAGGACTAGGGTCCATTGTCCTCTGGTGAAGTCCCAACGCAACTAAAAGGCATTCACATACAGGGAGTCTTGTGGTTTTCTGGACCCCCTTTTTTGTTTTTTGAGTAACGACTATGAGGAGTAGCATTTTTTCCTAATGGCCTGTGTTAGAAATGGGCTCTTTGGCTGGCAGTCAGGTTACCCCCTGTCCAAGCAAGGATCCTCACTCTAGTCAGGGTAAAGGAGAATCACACTCAGTTAACCCCCGCTTACCCCCTTGGTAGCTTGGCACAAGCAGGCAGGCTTAACTTCAGAGATAATGTGTTAAGTATTTGTACAAACACACACAGTAATACAGTGAACCACTACAAAATGACGCCACAGGTTTAGAAAAATAAGTATTATTTTATCTAAATACAAGACCAAATACAACAAAACTCCACAAAATACAGTTAAAAGTACCAATTTAGAACTAAAAAGCCTGAAAACAGTGCCGTGAGGCACAAATACTGAAAGTTGGTCAAATGCAGCCTAATGACAGAGTCGTTTCCCAAAATGAGACGCCAAAGGAGCCATTTATGGGGTCATTCGACCCCCAAGTACAATACCTTAGCGAAACGGTAGGAAAGAGGCTGGTGCATGGAGTTGTCGAGCGAGGTGTCACTGGATCCGATGCAGCATCGGGTCCGGTGCTACGAGGCAGGAGGGTAGCAGCGTTGGGTCCTTCTTACAGGGTGGTGGAGGTGAAGCAGCGTCGGATGCAAAGTCAGTCCCTCGATTCCGGCAAATATAAAGTTCAGCGAAGTCATGATGCTGCAAGGCAACCTCACGGGGTCCCGTTGACGTCACAGGAGCTGTGATGGTGTCGGATGTTACGGACATCAGACTTACGACACTCAGGCCGGTTTCAGCAGCTGCAGCGACTCAAGGCCTACAGGGTCATTGGATTTGTTGCACTCAGTGAGGTTAACGTCCTCAGGGCAGGCAGCATCTCAGTTCTGGGCAACGGTGTCCTTTGCGAAGTCGCATGGCATCTTCTGATGTTGGCAGACTGTTTTTTCCCCAGGAATTCACTTCCAGGGGTAAAGGAACTGGAATGGCACCCTCTGGCAAGCTAGAGTCCCCATCAAGTAGACTCAGAACAGGGTGGTGAAGCCTTTGCTGTCCCTCAGACTTCACAACAGGAGGCAAGCTCTACTCCAAGCCCTTGGAGATACCATTCAAGCAGGAATACAAAACAAAGTCCAGTCTCTGTCCCCTTCCACAGGCAGAAGCAGCAACTGCAGGATAGCCCAACAAAGCACAGTCACAGGCCAGGGCAGCACTTCTCCTCAGCTCTTATCTAGGCAGAGGTTCCTCTTCAAATCTTGAAGTAATCTGCTTTGCAGGGGTTTGGGGTCCAAATACTTATACCCCTTTCTGCCTTTGAAGTTGGCAAACTTCAAAGCAAAGTCTCTATTGTTTGCAAGATCCTGCCTTGCCCAGGCCAGGCACCAGACACACACCAGGTTGTTGGAGACTGCATTGTGTGAGAGCAGGCACAGCCCTTTCAGGTGTGAGTGACTGCTCCTCCCTCCCTTCCCCACACAGATGGCTCATCAGGATATGCAAGCTAAACCCCAGCTCCCTTTGTGTTACTGTCTAGAGGAGATGTGCGAACAGCCCAACTGTCAAACTGACCCAGACAGGGAATCCACAAACAGGCAGAGTCACAGAATGCTTAAGCAAGAAAATGCCTACTTTCTAAAAGTGGAACTTGCAAACTACCAATCTAAAAAACAACTTTATTAAAAGATGTATTTTTAAATTGTGAATTCAGAGACCCCAAACTCTATATTTCTATCTGCTCTCAAAAGGAATCCCCACTTCAATAATATTTAAAGGCAGCCCTCATGTTAACCTTTGAGAGGGATAGGCCTTGTAACAGTGAAAACAAATTTGGCAATACCTCACTGTTACGACATGTAAAACATATCAGTACATGTCCCACCTTTAACATTCACTGCACCCTGCCCATGGGGCAACCTAGGGCCTACTTTAGGGGTTCTTTGCATGTATAAAAAAGGGAAGTTTAGGCCGGGAAAGTGGGTACACTTGCCAAGTTGAATTGGCAGTTTAAATCTGCACGCACAGATACCGCAGTGGCAGGTCTGAGCCATGTTTACAGGGCTATTGTTAGAAATAGGGGCTCTAGTTGTCAGTCGGTTTGCACCCTGTCCAAGTAGGGACCCTGACTCTAGTCAGGATAAGGGAGATACCTGCTCAAATAACCCCTGCTCACCCCCTTGGTAGCTTGGCACGAGCAGTCAGGCTTATCTCAGAAGCAATGTGTGAAGCATTTGCACATAACACACAGTAACACAGTGAAAACACTACAAAAGGACATCACACCAGTTTTAGAAAAATAGCTAATATTTATCTATTTAAAACAAGACCAAATACGAATCAAATCCAACATACAGTAATAAAAATATGAATTCTGCACGTTTTACTAAAAAATATTGTTCCTTGAAGTCAATAGCTCCACCTGGGGCTATCACGGCATCTTGATCAACAAAACCAACAGTTCAGGCCGGCCACGGCATTGTGGGCCAGCTTCGGTGTCGGGAAGACCCGCAAACAGTACCTTGGATTTGTAGGGTGTTGTGATCCTCGCGGTGAGCTCCGGAGAGCGGCGTAGCTTATGTTGCGTGTTGGTTACAGAGTCGGTGCAGAAGTCGTCGGGACCTTGAAGTCACATGCGTTGCAGATCGCACTCCAGGCTGATGAAGTAAGGAGTGCTGGCGTGGATGGTGTTGGGGCTGAGGTACAAAGCGGGACGATGCGAGGTGCGGTGCCCACAGGTCCACTGTAGGCAGTGGTTTGGTGACAGCATCCAGTGGCGTCAGTGAGGCCAGGGCTGCATGGTAAAGCGGGGCAGTGCACCGTACGGTGTCCACAGGTCACAGTGGCGGTGTCATCATTGTGTAAGCGCTGTTGTCGGTAGGCCCAAGCCAGCGGTGCGGGATGAGATGGCGCTTCGTGACCCTCATGAGCAGTGTCCACAGGCCACGGTGCAGTCAAGGATGCCTGGTGATGACACTGGAGTTGATGGTACTGGCGTCGAGGGACCGGGGCTGCGGTGCAGGACAGGACGGTGCTTCATGCTCCTCACTAACCGTATCCACAGGCACGGGTCAGGCAGCGGCGCCGGTGTCATTAAGAGCGGCGTCACCAAGGAGGCCCAGGCTGCGGTTTGAGCAGGTGATGCCAGCGTGCGGGCCCACAAGTCACGGTGTGAGCAGCGGCTCGGTGAAGTCATCTTATGACGGCATCAGTGAGACCAGGGTCATGGTGCAAAGCGGGGCAATGCAATTCCGTGCGGCATCAGCAGGTCACGGCGCAGGCCAGCACTGTCGTTTGTGGCGTCGCAGTGGTTTCCCCTCTTGAACAGCACAAAACACACAGTTCTCAGTGCTGCAGGTCGAGGAACTGAAGTCTTTGGTGTTCCTGAGACTTCCAACAGGAAGAAAGCTCTACTCCAAGCCCTTGGAGAACTTTCTCAAGCAGGACAAACAGCAAAGTTCACCCTTTGCAATCTTTTCAGGCAGAAGCAGCAATGCAGGCCAGTCCAGCAAAGCAGCATAGCAACGAGACAGTACTCCTCCTCCAGCTCTTTAGCTCTTCTCCTCGGCAGAGGCTCATCTTGATTCCAGAAAGATTCTAACAGTCTGGGGTTTTGAGTCTTCTTCTTATACCCTGTTCTGCCTTTGAATTTGGCAAACTTCAAAGCAAAGTCCCAAGTGTTTGCAAGATCCTTCCTTGTCCAGGCCAGGCCCCAGATGCACACCAGGTGGTTGAAGACTGCATTGTGTGAGGGCAGGCACAGTCCTTTCCGGTGTGAACGACCACTTCTCCCTCCCGTCTAGCTCAGATGGATCAACAGGATAGGCAGGCTACACCCCGCCCCCTTTTGTGTCACTGCCTAGAGAGGTGCAAAACAGCCTAACTGTCAAACTGACCTAGACAGACAATCCACAAACAGGTAGAGTCACAGAATGGTTTAAGGAAGAAAATGCATACTTCCTAAAAGTGGTATTTTCAAACAGACACTTTAAAAACCAACTTCACTAAAAGATGTATTTTAAAATTTTGAGTTCATAGACCCTAAATTACAAATTTTTATCTGCGCTCAAAGGGATATTTAAAGGCAGCCCCTATGTTAACTTATGAGAGACATAGGCCTTGCACAGTGAAAAACAAATTTGGCAGTATTTCACTGTTAGGACATACAAAACACACTGGTATATGTCCTACTTTAAACATACACTGCACCCTGCCCTTGGGGCTACGTAGGGCCTACCTTAGGGGTGCCTGACATTTAGTAAAAGAGAAGGTTTAGGCCTGACAAGTGGGTACACTTGCCAAGTTGAATTTGCAGTTTAAAACTGCACACACAGACACTGCAGTGGCAGGTCTGAGCCATGTTTACCCGGCTACTAATGTGGGTGGCACAACCAGTGCTGCAGGCCCACTGGTAGCATTTGATTTACAGTCCTGGGGCACCTCTAGTGAATCATGAATAAAACAGTCAATAGTACAATTTACACAGAGAGCATATGCACTTTAGCACTATTTAGCTGTGGTAAAGTGTGCAGAAACAATAAACCAGCAAAAACAGACCTGAAAAAAGATAGGAGGAAGAAGGCAAAATGTTTGGGGATAAACCTGCAAAAAGGGCCATTTCCAGCAGCTATCAATGTGGGTGGCACAACCAGTGCTGCAGACCCAAACATTGGCATTTGAATTACAGGCCCTGGGCACCTCTAGTGCACTCTACTAGGGACTTACTAGTAAATCGAATATGTACTTTAGCACTGGTTAGCAGTGGTAAAATGCCCAGAATATCAAAAGCAGTAAAAACAGAGTCCAGCAAACATCAACAACATGGGATACAGAGCCAAAAAGTTAGAGACCACGCCAAGGATGTTAGGTCTAACAGTCAACAAAGATACATGAATCTGATTTGCACCAGATAATGAAATCATCTCCAAGAATGCTTCCAAGAATGCTTAATTCCCCTAAAGCTATGTGTAAATGTCACGTTTTCCAACGTACTGGTTAAAGTGGCATAGGGATAAAAAACTGTAAGTTTAAAATGTAGTAACTATTGTATTTATGTACTGCACCGGTGTGTGCCTTGGCCTGTTGGCTGAGCTGATGGGTGTCCATGGATGAAATGTAAGACAAGCCCACTTAAGAGTAACTGTAAAAAGGTGTAAAAAACATTTCTGGACGTGGAAATATAGAGTGTATCACTTCCCCTCTGATTTAAACAAAAAATCACAGCAGTATTTTACTCTTAAATTGAACTGTATCTAGAAAATACCCTGATGGTCTAATGATCAGCCAGCCACTTTTGCAGCTATAAAGACAATTTAGTTTAATGGTGGAGGTTTGACAACTATACAACCGGACCAAATAAGAATTGTGACTCTAGAGAAGCAAGATAATAATTGCACCTTTATTCTGGACATTGCTGCAACCACTAAATTCACCTGTACTTCTGTGACCCTATCCACTGGGTACCATTGTGACTAGAAGAAATGTGCAAATGTAGGGGCAATGGGGATTGGTGTTAGCAGTAAATGCCATTTTTTGCTATTAAGAGAAGTGTGGCCCCTAGGACGGTATAGATTGGAAAATGTGTGCAACAAATATTAGTCAATCCTTGCTGGGTCCCCCGATAATGTCTACTTGCCACACATGTCCCCAGGTATTGAGCTTGCCTTCAGGAATCAAACCAGTAAACAAAATTTAAAAAGGAGACTCATCACATAGTGATAGTGTGAGTGACAACACTTGATAGTCTAAGCCATGGGTACTTGCAAACATTTTCCCAGGGGCCAAAAAGTTTGGTCTGTGATGTGCCTGGGGGCAACATTGATGCCAGGGAGGTAGTAGTCAGGTGGGGTGACTAGGGGGATTGGTGGCAAGGTAGGTGTAGGGGAAGCAAAGGATATCCATATAGTGGCTGAAATAAACAATGGGAAACCAGAAAACCTGGAATGAATCCCGGCTTACCCACTTTTCCAAATTGTGTGATCCCAGGCAATTATTTAGTGTCACTTTCCCTCCTTTTTCTGCATTATCACATTTAAGATGACCTCAAAATACATGATTCATGGTGTGCGCTGCACAAAACCTGCTTCTATGTTTGATTTAATAAACTATAATGTTGTTTATGGGTGGCCTGGGTTCCTATCATAAATAAAGTGCACATACCAAGATGACTTGCCTCTTTAATTTACTATTGTGGTGTTCTCAGGGTTTACAAATGCACTGATAAAATAAATTGTACTAAGGTGAAAAGGTTCTGCATGTTAACTAAATACACTTAATTTATATTGAAGAGACTGTCTTCATTTTACACTTATGCTGCAAGATGTCTTTAAACATGAAGGCGTTTTTAAAGTTAAGTGCAGGAGTCCCTAGTTACTTCCTTTAGCACCAATTAAGTTTGAAATAAATGATTGTGTGTGTATTTAATATTTGTTAGTGCGGAGTCGAGAAAACAGCTGCCCAGTGCTCCTGTTGCCCCAGGGGCTGCATGTAAAGGTCAGATGGGCCGCATGAGGCCCGCAGGCCGTACTTTGAGTATCCTTGGTCTAAGCTAAACCAGTTTTGCAAAGTAAGAAGTTACTCATTTAAAAATATAAAGTAATACTTTCCATTTTGGAATAACCATACCATGTTGTACACCACACTGGAAAACCAGACATTTCAGAAAAGCATTGCCTTTCTGGAAACGTGTATCGGACAATTGCACACCTTGCTTACCATTAAAATCTTTATTCTGAGGCATGAATTTTATAACTGGTAAGCCTTATGATTTCTTTGGCAGGTTGATTTCAAATAAAGGGGACATCGATTTCTTGGATGTTTACAGGAGATCAGGCACTACGAGCCTTTATTTGGAGCGTTTTTGAGATGCCGCGTTTCTATTCACACCTTAGTACAAATAAAGGCTTGACGTGCAGTGCTTAATTTGTGCTTGTTGTTTCCGGTGCTGAGCACCAGCACTTATTTTTGAAGGACGGGGCTAGCTCTTCTGCCTCAATATTTGCTGCTAGCAAAAAACACATTTGGGAAAGACGGACGAAGGGAAAAACAAAAAAGTGTCACAAAGGAAATAAAAAGAAAGTTTTAAGAGTGAACTGGATGAGCAGGGAGTGGCTTTATTTGGATTGAAGAGGCCCGAGATGGCTTCAGGATTACGCTGCTTTAGTATTCCGTGTTCACACGTTTAATTGCAGCAGCCGCCTTTTTAAGAGAAGGGCTTTGGGCACCAGCACCTTTTTTTTGTAAAAATTAAGCACTGCTTGACATGGTCTGTAAATGTGACCCTACCTTCATCTTAAATCATCCAGACCCCAAAATATACAACGGGTACGCTGTATTTTAGCCTGCCTTGCCCTTTAACTCGGTGCACCCGGTGGAGACCAGGACAACATACCCGATTACACAAAAATACACGTCCTCAGCACAGTTGTAAACGATAACATTTCGAGCCTGCATCGCGGAGAATGCATTAGTGAAGGTAAGAGCCAACTGCAGCTTCATCTTTCAGGGTGTTAATGCACCCGCTTTTAGTGATATCCCTTGTGAAGGCACTTATGGCACAGGTCACCCATTCCTAAGGAGCCCCTCATAGTGCAGTGCAAAGTGCACTGCGTACCACCTTTTGTGTGATGCACAATTAGGCCGATATTTACACTTTTTTAGCCCTGCATTTGCATCATTTTTTGGTGCAAATGCGGCGCTAAAAAAGTATAACTATGGGCCTTAATTCTCCTACTAACAGCATCTTTAACATTGTGCCTGTTGTACAGCATGGGCATAATGGCAAAGGATTCCCTAATTTGCCTAGGGCCAAAGCCCCATGCCAAAATACCATGAAAATGCCTCATGCAAATGGGGAACTGGCCACCTGTAATTGTGCTGGCACAGTCTTGGCGAGACGAGATCCTTATTACAGAAGCGACTGCACAGGCATCTGAAGACCAGTCTATACTATAAACATGGCCCGGGGCTGCAAACAACGAGGGAAGATGTCTGTTGCATCCTGGGGAGTAATTTGTATAATACAGCCCCAGATGGGATATATGAATCAACTGTCTTTTAATAACCAACATGAGATTCTTAAATGCACTTTACTTTTTTCAAAATTAATGAGCATTAGCTCTTTGAAAAATATATGCAACAGTGATTAAATTCAAGTAAAAGTATAGCCAGGCTGGAATGAGTGTGGCATTTTGCCAAATAATCCCAACTTCCTTTTCTGTGCACTGCAATGTAAAAATTAATGTGGTAGTGTAAAGCATCTGGACTACACACAGAAGGGTAATTTGTCTTTGAGAACACAAAGGCATTTTTATGGTTTGGGAATGATACTCTTCTTAGAATCTAATGAATGTTTTGGTTTTATATCGGGGGTAGCTGGAGCAGGGCAGCAGGATGAAGAGGGGGTGTATTCTCTGCAATGGCTGCCATTACTTAAGTCACATAATGCTAATTTCTAGAACTGGTTCTCTGACTTAGAGGAGCACACTGAGGCCCATATTTATACTCTGTTTGCGCTGGATTTGCATCATTTATTTTGGCACAAATTTGACGCAAACCTAACTCCATATTTATACTTTGGCACTAGACCCGTCTAGCGCCAAAGATACGGCGTTTGAGTCATTTTCTGTACGTGTAAACCTACCTTGTGGTAATGACATGCGAGGTAGGCGTTCCCGTGCAAAAAATGACTCTAAGGCATGTGCGCCTTATTTATCTTCTGGCGTCAAAATGACGCACAGGAGTAGGCGGGCCTTAAAACATGCTGCTCAGCCAGATTTGTGCTGTTTTTTAATGCCTGGTCAGGGCAGGCGTTAACGGACCTGTGGGCTCATTTCCATGGTGGCAGACCATGGAAGCAGTCCACAGGTGCCCTTCCCTGCAAACCAGGAACACCCCATGCCACCCTCGCCCACCCATGGAGGTCACTCCTGGATGGGGGGACCCATCCATGGTGAGTGCAGGTAAGTGGAGGTAAGTATATATATATATATTGTTTTTATTAAATGGCATTGGGGTCCTGTAAGGAAATGCCTCCTTGGCATGGTTACCCCCTAACTGTTTGCCTTTGCTGATGCTAAGTTTGAATGAAAGTGTGCTGGGACCCTGCTAACCAGGCCTCAGCACCAGTGTTCTTTCCCTAAACTGTACCTTTGCTTCCACAATTGGCACAGCCCTGGCACTCAGTTAAGTCCCTTGTAACTGGTACCCCTGGTACCAAGGGTCCTGATGCCAGGGAAGGTCTCTAAGGGCTGCAGCATGTCTTATGCCACCCTGGGGACCCCTCACTCAGCACATGCACACTGCCTCACAGCTTGTGTGTGCTGGTTGGGAGATAAAAACTAAGTCAACATGGCACTCCCCTCAGAGTGCCATGCCAACCTCACACTGCCTGTGGCGTAGGTAAGTCACCCCTCTAGCAGGCCTTACAGCCCTAAGGCAGGGTGTACTATACCACAGGTGAGGGCATATATGCATGAGCACTATACCCCTACAGTGTCTAACCAAAACCTTAGACATTGTAAGTGCAGAGTAGCCATAAGAGTATATGGTCTGGGAGTTTGTCAAACATGAACTCCACAGTTCCATAATGGATACACTGAAATCTGGGAAGTTTGGTATCAAACTTCTCAGCACAATAAATTTATTGTAACATGCACCCAGAGGGCATCTTAGAGATGCCCCCTGAATACCAATCTGACTTCTAGTGTAGGCTGACCAGTTCCTGCCAGCCTGCTACAAACCAGACAAGTTGCTGGCCACATGGGGAGAGTGCCTTTGTCACTCTGTGGCCAGGAACAAAACCTGTACTGGGTGGAGGTGCTTCTCAAAGGCTCACCATTTTTGTTACAGCGCCCCAGGGCATCCCAGCTAGTGGAGATGCCCGCCCCTCCGGCCACTGCCCCCACTTTTGGCAGCACGGCTGGAGGAGATAATGAGAAAAACAAGGAGGAGTCACTCACCAGTCGGGAAAGCCCCTAAGGTGTCCTGAGCTGAGGTGACCCCTGCCTTTAGAAATCGTCCATCGTAGTTTTGGAGGATTCCCCCAATAGGATTAGGAATGTGCCCCCCTCCCCACAGGGAGGAGGCACAAAGAGGGTGTAGCCACCATCCAGGACTGTAGCCATTGGCTACTGCCCTCCCAGACCTAAACACACCCCTAAATCTAGTATTTAGGGGCACCACAGAACCCAGGAAATCAGATTCCTGGAACCAAACTACAAAGAAGGACTGCTGACCTAGAAGCCTGCAGAGATGACGGACAACGACAACTGCTTTGGCCCCAGCCCTACCGGCCTGTCTCCAGAGTGAAAACCTGCCACCAGCGACGCATCCAACAGAGACCAGTGACCTCTGAAGCCTCAGAGGACTGTCCGGACCCCAAAGACCAAGAAACTCCAGTGAGCAGCGGCTCTGCTCAAAACCAGCTACATCTTTGCAACAAAGAACTCACTCTTCCCGCCAGGAAGCGTGAGACTTCACACTCTGCACCTGAGGCCCCCGGCTCGAGATCCAGAAAACCAACATCACAGGGAGGACTCCCCGGCGACTGCGACTCCGTGAGTAGCCTGAGACGACCTCCCCCTGAGCCCCCACAGCGGCACCTGCAGAGAGAATACAGATGCTCCCCCTGCCTGCGACTGCGTGTAACAAGGGACCCGATGCCTGGAACCAGCACTTCACCCGCAGCCCCCAGGACCTGAAGCAACCGAACATCAGTGCAGAAGTGACCCCCCAGGCGACCCTCTGCCTAGCCCAGGTGGTGGCTGTCCCGAGAAGCCCCCCCTGTGCCTGCCTGCACCACAAGAGTGACCCCTGGGTCCCTCCATTGTTTCCTATCTGAGACCCGATCCCTGCTTTGCACACTGCACCCGACTGCCCCTGTGCCACTGAGGGTGTGTTTTGTGTGCCTACTTGTGTACCCCCCAGTGCTCTACAAAACACCCCTGGTCTGCCCCCGAGGACGTGGGTACTTACCTGCTGGCAGACTGGAACCGGAGCACCCCTGTTCTCCATAGGCGCCTATGTGTTTTGGGCACCTCTTTGACCTCTGCACCTGACCGGCCCTGAGCTGCTGGTGTGGTAACTTTGGGGTTGCCCTGAACCCCCAATGGTGGGCTGCCTATGCCCAGGAACTGAGACTTGTAAGTGTTTTACTTACCTCACAAACTAACCAATACATACCTCCCCCAGGAACTGTTGATTTTTGCACTGTCTACTTTTAAAATAGCTTATTGCAATTTTTACAAAGACTGTATATGATATTGCTTTAATTCAAAGTTCCTAACTTACCTGTGTGGAGTACCTTGCATTTTATGTGTTTGCTTCAAATCTTGAACCTGTGGTTCTTAAAATAAACTAAGAAAGGATATTTTTCTATATAAAAACCTATTGCCCTGGAGTAAGTCTTTGAGTGTGTGTTCCTCATTTATTACTGCCTGTGTACGTACAACAAATGCTTAACACTGCCCTCTGATAAGCCTACTGCTTGACCACACTACCACAAAATAGAGCATTAGAATTATCAAATTTTGCCACTAGCTTACCTCTAAGGGGAAACCTTGGACTCTGTGCACACTATTTCTTACTTTGAAATAGTATATACAGAGCCAACTTCCTACAGGTCTTAACTTGGGACCCCCTACATGCCACTGTGCCCAATGGCCATGCCCAGGGGACAGAAGTCCCCTGGGCATGGCCATTGGGCAGGGGGGCATGACTCCTGGCTTTGCTAAGACACAAGTCATTTCCATGGGGGTTTTGCGCCAAAAAATGGCGCTAGTCAGGTTAGAGCCAATATTTTTTTCACTCTAACCTGACTTGCACCATTCTTTGATGTACAACCCCCAGTCTTCGCTTCGCCTCCTCTGCCCAGTTACCATCATTTATATCAACGCTAACCAGGCCGCAGCGCCGGCTAACGTCATTCCATAAATAAGGCACCCGGCTGGCGCGTTGGAATGGCGTTAGCCGGCAGTAAACTTTATGACGCAAATCTGCGCTAGCGCTGGTTTGCATCAAAAAGTATAAATATGGGCCTAAGTGTGCCCGCTTTTTGGCATGGAGACGTGGCAGTGTAGCATTTGTTTGTGAAATTATAGTCTTGAATGGACCTTATTCTTTATAAGAAAGGACTGTGCCCTACTGGCCCCTCCCAGATAAAAGATCTACTTCAAAGCAACACCTAGGACCTTACACTGATATTCCTTTGTCTTGTTGATCTTTGTGTTCATTGAGTGTGTGGTACATACATGACAGCAAGACTTGTGAAATGTTTGATCTTTGCTGGGATCAGTTAGATTCATTTTGGAGGGCCCCTGTGCTAGTATGGCATGAGAGGACAGGGAATACAGCTTTCCCAGAAGTTAGTGGAAGTGTACAGCATGTATTCCTCTGTTGGAGGGTAGCAGACCAGACCCTGAATGGAGTTGGGATGGTGACAGGCCTGTCCTTGGATGTTCTATGGGGTTGCTGATTAGTCCTTCCTAACCACTTCTATGTTATGAACTGGGGGTCGGCAAGCCAGCAGGTCCAACTGTTAACATTGAGGAAGTTTCTAGGTAAGGTCTGCCCTTTGGTCTGTCACTGACTCCTACCTCAGGAGGGCTGATGGCAGCCCAGAGCAGAGACTTCACACTTCATTAGGACCCTCTCTTAGAACCCCCTCTTAGAGACAGTTTCATCACTACCTGCTACGACAGCCATCACCTAGAACATCAAACAAGTTCCAGAACCTTAGACAACAGATGCACATTTCTTCTCTGGAAAAAAGTATAAAAGCTGAAACCAAGCCACACCAGTTTGTTCCCCTTCTAAGCCTTCTTGACCAAGGCAAGGAGTGCTCCACAGAGTACTCAAAGAGCTACACTACAACCAGGGCTGATGTATGCATGACATTTGGGCCCATATTTATACTTTTTTTGCGCAGCAGTTGCATAATTTTTTAATGCAAAAGCGGCGAAAACTTACAAAATACAATTTTATTGTTTAAGTTTGCACCGCTTTTGCATCAAAAAGTATAACTATGGGCCTTACTCTTCCAGATGTGAGGGTACACGACCTGCAGTCTGCACAACTTGCTGGAGAAGCTACGGATCTACCTAGTTTCTAGAAGCCTGCCTACTTACTCAGAGAGGGAATAACATTCCCAGCCCTTCAGGAAGAAAGACTGTTTATGAGGAGAATCACAGCATGCAGTGCATACAAAAGAAATAGACTGTCAAGTGAGAGAGACACAGTTACTGATCTGAGCCATGAGTGGTTGTGTGATCACCTAGAATGTAGTTCTTGTGACAAACTGTGTAAACAGACTTTAAAACAAGAAACAGTATGCCATCTAGCACCCCATCAGTATGCTTGAATGGCTGGTTCTATCACTGTAGGCATATGGCCAAAGTGGAAGATGTTTCCTTATCTAGAAGCTGCAATTGCCACAGACATCCAAGAGTTGATCCGGCATACTGTGCTAATCCCCTCATTGGCCCAAGTGAGAAGGGAATAAAGTGATACCAAGGAAAACACAACTAGTGCAAGCCTGACAAGCACATAATTCAACACCAGCCCAGTTGTGTCTCCATGGAAAAGATAACATGAAGCTGGACCTTGTACACTCAGGGCCTGATTCATAAACGTAAAGTTTCACTTTTGTGTAAGTTTACAATTGCTATTCACAAAGGTTACTAGTAGCATCTTCATGACTCCAGTCTCCACACATAAAAAGATAGGAAAGTGCTATCAACATAAACTCAAAACTGACCTGGCTTGCAACTGTGGGCCACTTTTCTAGCTATCTGGTTAGCTAATGAGGCCTACATTTATTTTGATGCCCGGGCCTTTTTTTGTCCCAGTCCGGCCCTGGGCATATTCATTTAATATTGGCTCTGGGAGCATGAGGCATAATACTGCAAGAAGACTCAACTCTTGATGGGAAATGTGTACAAGTATGGAGCTCTGCAGTGCTATAAATACTTTGGGGCATATTTATGAGAGCCTTGCGCTGTCACTTTTTTGATGCTCTGTTGGAGCAAGCCTCTCAACCATATCTAGGAGGCCACACAAAGCCACTTTGGAGTAAGACAAAGCAACACAAATCACTATGTAGCCGTACTATGCACCAGGGAGGTGTTCCATGGTTGTTGCAGTGGGTTTTACCATGCAACACCCATGGAATTTGATGCTGCCCTAAATTTACCTAATCATGTAAATCTAGGGCAGTGCCAAAACCTTACGCCTCCCCAAAGCAGGTGTAACAAGGATAAATATTTTAATTTCTCCAATTTTTTTTACTTTTTCTCTGTGCGCTGCATTCTGTAGGACAGAGAGAGAGAGAAAAATACCTCTTGCGATTATTTTTGTACAGGAAGGTGTCCCTTCCTACACAAAAACAATATTGCATGCACAGCAGGCACCCTTGCACCATGGTGCAAGGGTGCCTGCATTGGCGTTAGGCAGCCAATTGTGCACCAGCGCAGGGGGAATGGACAGAAATGCTCCGTATTTTCATGAATACAGTACATTCCAGCCCTTTCAAATTGCCGTAGGGCAGTGCAGCAAGAAGACTTGCGGTGCTGCCATATGTCTATGCCCCATAAATACAGGCCAAAGTTGTAATATTCCATACATGGATAGTCCCCTGTGTAACGACTTGCAATACACTCACAAAATGTTTATAAGTTTTGATTCTTTTTCATTATATTTGTATCGATTGTTCTCAGATATTGGCATATTTGCTACAACTCAATTCCATAGTATGTATTTTATCAAATTGATAACAGTCTGACTCAGCCCCATCAACCTTCAATATGCTGTGTCCCTCAGGTGAAAAATGATGCCTCAAATTAACATACCCTCTCACTGAACTACCTTACTGCAGTCCCAATAAACATATTTTTTGGTATTTTAAACTTTTTTCTGATGCAATAACATTAGAATCCACACTCCATGTGTCCTGGTCTTCGTGGGAGTGGGGATGGGACACAGTTTGGATTTTATCACCTACTAAAGTGTCTACAAAACAGAGAGGATGTAACATTAGGGAAAGAGCTGCCGACTGTGGAACTGGTGAACCAAGTTCAAGTGTCAGCATCAGCTCAACATCATGTGATTAGATTAGGGGCAGATTTACTAACTTTTGATGCAGCGCAACACAGCAAGACAATGTACTGCACTAGTGCCCTCTCTCTACACTGGCACACTAGTGACTGCATGTTCCAGTGCAGCCCCCCTTGTAACATGGTGCAGGAGGATTGGTTTTGTGCAGAAAATGACAACCCTCTAAGTCTTTTTTCGCTTACTTAGGGGCATATTTATGAAAAGTGGCGCTGCACCTAGTGCAGCACCATTTTTCTTGCGCCCCTTAGCTCCCCCTAACACCACCATGGTAGCGCCATATTTATAATACATGGCTGTAGTTAAGGTGACTAGTGTCATAATTTGTCATGCTAGGCCGGTGTTTTCCAGGTCTGGCATCACAAATCATGACACTAATCCTGCAAAGCACCCAGTGGCCCATCATAATCAATGGGAGCCTCTGTTTAACTCCTGCACTTAGCAGGCATTAAAAATGCAGATAAAAATGGCACAAAGGAATCTCATAGATTCCTTTGTGCCACTTTTATGCCCCCCACAGCGCCAGAACACCCCCCCTGCATACATTATGCCTGGCACAGACATGATGTGGCACAAGGGATTACAAAATGGCACAATGCAAGCATTGTGGTGCAAGGTGTCCCTAGGGGCTTTTTAATATGCTCCTATGTGTGCCACAGAATGCATCACACATAGAAAGAGGACAAAATGAGGAGAAATAAACTAATTTCCCCTCATTTGGCCCTCCTCTGGGAAGGCATAGCATTTTGACACATTTCCAGATTTACTGTGAATGTCCAAAAACCATGGGTGGATGCATGGTAACACCCATACTCCACCCATAGTACATCTTATCAGGGTAGAGTAACACAAGTTAGCAAACTTGCACTGCCTTGTATTACTCCAGATGTACTATGTCTTGCAGAGCTGCGCAAGGTAGCCCTGCGAGACATAGTACATCTCACTTAAGGGATTGTGCTGCCTTCGCACCACCTTGCATGATGCAATGGCTAAGCAAGCACTTAGAAAGTCACAAAACTAAAGACAAAAACCCATCAGTAACATTTTGGCTGGTACACAGGAAAATTGGCAAACAATTAATTGGCATAGCCAAAGTGAGCATTCAAGTAGCTTTCTACTGCAATTGCATCTTAGTCGTGTACAATGAAGAGAAGAATGTGCTTGCGATCATACAAATAGAGGCATAGCTATCAGTGCAGCATTTGCAGAGGAACCAGTTATTAAGTAACTACTGCTCCCAGTTAAGGATTTCTTTGTCTACCTGACTGGCCCATTTTCCTCACATTAGGGCCCAGGGATACCTTGCTACTTCACTGTCTCATGGCTTTCACAAAAAATATTTTAAAACAGACATTTGAAGTACACTAAGGGGGTCATTACAACCCTGGCGGTCTTCGACCACCAGGGCTGTTTTGGAAGAAGCACCGCCAGGAATTATGACCGCTGCAGAAGTGCCGCGGTCGCACCGCCGGGACCGGCGGTTTACCGCCACATTGGTCCCGGCGGTTCAAATCCCCCAGGGCAGCCCTGCCCAGGGGCCCCATGACTCCCCCTCCTGCCAGCCTTTTCATGGCGATAAGAACCGCCATGAAAAGGCTGGCAGAAAGGGAAGTTGGCCCAGGCATGGGCAGTGCCGGGGCCCCCTGCCACGGCCCCATGGAGCTTTTCACTGTCTGCTATGGAGACAGTGAAAAGCATGACGGGTGCAACTGCACCCGTCGCACAGCCAAAACACCGCCGGCTCCATTTGGAGCTGGCTCCTGTGTTGCTGGCGAGAAACCAGGTTTCCGCCCGCTGGCCCAGCGGGGATCTCATAATAGACCCTGCCGGAGTGCGGCTGCATTGGCGGCCGCCCAGCGGTTCAACCTTGGCAGGCAGCCTCTGCCACCTGCCAAGGTTGTAATGAGGGCCTATGTGATTCTACTTGCATGGTCAGATCATTAAATACAGATCTTACCACTACTAGCACCCCCTTCGCCCCATCAGCTTCTAGAGATAGGAATGAGTCTATGTTGCAACACTCATTTTGAGAGGCGATTTAAAAGGCCATCTTAAAGGGCCTGACATTTTGCTCACCTGTCAACATTACGAACAAGACCCTTTTATTTCATTATTTTGGGTTACCTTAGTCAGGGTCTATTAAACAGCAAGACACCTATGTGCTCAAAACAATAAAAAGTCGAAAGGAAATGAAGGACAAAAAGAAGTTGAAAAAAAATGACACTTGGGGAAAGATAAACCTACCAAAGTTGGCAAAAAGTAAGTAAAAAGGGATGGTGCGAGCATCTCAGAAGCTCGGTTGAGAGACTTCTCATGGGCCAAAGAAAATCTAAGTCCTCTCAGCAAGCATTTGTGAAAGTGGGGGGCAAGGGCAAAGAGGTCTGTACCTCTCAAAGTCCGAGGGATCTTTCCTAGTCCAGCTAACTGAAAACAATAAATGAAAGTCCAAAGTGAATAATGATTTGTCTATTGATAACGCCATATAGATCGAAAGAGTTCAATCCTCCAATCATGGCACATAATACAACACACATTTGCAACATTGAGGCAAGTTTCCAGGACCAACATGGGAAGGTATCCATCTTTGCTCTCCTGTATGACTATGTAACAATTATGAATAGCGCCAATCGTCAAGTTCTCTGTTCCTCCATGTACTATCCTCAAGTTTCTTTCTTTGGCCCTCTATGAATAAGACAATAACACACCTATTTCCAAACTAAAATTGTATGTGAACTCCATCTAGAAAGAAATGACACGTTAGCAAAAGAGGACCACTTTCCTACATTCTGTGAAACTGTGTCCTAGCACGCCTTAGCACAGTAAACTAAAGCAGAATTAAAATGGCACACTTCATCCATGTTAAGCAAACACATATAAACATTTCTTTTTTAAAGTCATCATTAATAAATCATGTCTGACTCCATTGTACAGTAAATTGTCAAATGAAATAACTTGTTAACTCCTCACCCACGCTCACAAAGCATTGCACAACACCGGACCAGAATACCTCAACAGACGACTCTCCTTCTGCACCCCGACCCGGCATATCTGCTTTGCCGACCTCACCCTTGCAACCGCCCCACACCTCAGCAGAACTACAACCAGCAGTAGATCATTCTCGCACCTCGCCGCCAAAACGTGGAACACTCTTCCCGCCCACCTGCGCCAGACCAAAGACCTCTTTACCTTCAGGAAACTTCTCAAGACCTGGCTGTTTGAGCAGTAGCAGCGCCTCCTCCGCCACCTTCTCCCCCCACCCTCCACAGTGCCTTGACACCCTCACTGGTGAGTAATGAGCTTTACAAATCCCTGATTGATTGAACGATTTAATACATGTCAGTGAATATGGTAGGGAACTACAATGGTCAATATTAGTCTATAACATTTAATGCACATCTATCATGAAATTCATTACAGTTTCAATAATACCTGTTATCTAACATCATAAGGAAACATATCAAATCTAAATCAATGATTATTTTTCAATCTATAAAATTATACAGGAGAGACTAGTCTAAAATGAATGCTCCTCAATATAGACTTTCAAATGTACCACTTTACAATTTGCTTGTTGTCAATTGACACAGTATAATGTCAACATGATCACGTATTGATCAACATTGTGATGTCAAAGGTAGCAGCCAAACGTCAGCTGCACCAATATCCTGGGACAAAACGACCATGTCAAATCTAGAGAAACATGTCCCTGGAAGGAGGGACAAAACTAAGGACTTTCATATGGAACTTGATTCCTTTTGTTATTCCCAGTGTAAGGTGTAAACTCTTAATAGTCCATAAGAGGTCTGCTAGTTAGCGGTTAATTTGAGCCAGTGGTTGCAGAGTGAGGCTCCTCGTGCTAATCTTTGGGGACTGGCACCTATTTTTTCTCATCAGACTGACCAGAAGCAAAAGAGAGAAAAACATTAAAAAGGAAAGAGAAGGAAGAAAAAGACAGAAAATGGTGTAAAAAATAAGAAATCAGGATGAAAAAGGACCCGCAGGAGTGAGATAAGGATGAAGGGAGTCTTTTGTGGCGGATAACAGAGATATGAGGTGGAATCAAGACTACACAGCTTTAGTAACTCGACATTCAATAATGTCGGCCAAGGGCTTCCGTGCAAAACTTTGAGATCCAGCATTTTTTTTTTTTTTTACAAATTAAGAAATTAAGCACTTCTGCTAGTTCTCCTCACTAATTCTAATATCAGGTGCAATATTAATGTACCTGTTTAATGGTTTAGTCACAATAAGATCTTCATTGAGATTAAAACATATTGTAAAAGAGATAATTGTTGCTGGAAAATATGAAACAAATTATATGCAATGGAGAAGAACGAGGAGCAATAACTCTAATCACATTAACAGTGGTATGTTACTAACAGTGTCCCATGGGAGATGTTTAATGGGCAACAATGCTGAACAAATAAAAGGATGTGCCATACAGGAAGAGAAATGGCCAAAAATACATGGCCAGACATGCCTCTGTTCCCCAGGTTGTTGATGTGTGCTGGACTCTGATTTTGCTATTTTTGTTACTCTGGGCACTTTACCACTGCTAACCAGTGCTAAAGTGCAAGTGTTCCTTTACAAAATGTGTATGTAATTGGTGTATCCATGATTGGCATATTTGATTTATTACTAAGTCCCTAGTACAGTGCACTAAAGGTGCCCAGTGCCTTTAAATCAAATGCTAAAAGTGGGCCTGCAGCACTGGTTGTGCCACCCACATAAGTAGCTCTGTAATCATGTCTCACACCTGCCACTGCAGTGTCTGTGTGTGCAGTTTTAACTGTAAATTCGACTTGGGCAAGTGTACCCACTTGCCAGGCCTAAACCTTCCCTTTTCTTACATGTAAGGCACCCCTAAGGTAGGCTCTAGGCAGCTCCAAGGGCATGGTGCAGTGTATGGTTAAGGTAGGACATATAGTAATGTGTTTTATATGTCCTGACAGTGAAATATGGCTAAATTCATTTTCCACTGTTGCGAGGCCTGTCCCCCTCATAGTTTAACATGCGGGCTACCATTACATCTGATTAAAGTGTAGATTCCCTTTGGGAGCGGATAGACATGTGGAGTTTGGGGACTCTGAGCTCACAATTTAAAAATACATCTTTTAGTAAAGTTGATTTTGAGATTGTGTGCTTGAAAATGGCACTTTTAGAAAGTGAGCATTTTCTTGCTTATACCATTTCTGTGCCTGTTTGTGGATTCCCTGTCTGGGTCAGTTTGACAGTTGGGCTGGTTGCACCTCACAATAGACAGTGACTCAAAGGGAACTGGGGTGTAGTCGGGGGGCGTGGCCTGCTGAGCAGCGAGATGGCCGCTCTTTGAGTGAGCTCCGCCGGCCGGATCGTAATCCTTTAATTATCCTTCACTTGAGGGCGAGCCGTAGCTGCCAGGACCGGTAAAAAGCTTGCAGGTGGCGGTGGGGCACGGGCGGAGATACGAGAGGCTTATGCCCTAATGCCCATGAGGAATTGGGGACCGCGTGGCCTGCGGACGGGCCCGTCGGAGGCGCCTGCCGAGGAGCGCCGCTGGGAGCGCTGAGACTCGGGCCCGGGGCGCGGACTGGCAGCGGGGCCCGAGACAGAGCAGCACCGGGACGTCGAGGATCCCGGCGCGGACAACAGCTGGCCGGGTGATCCTGCGGGCCGGTGGGCCGGTGTGCTGGGGCGGCACCCGGGCAGCCTAGGAGCCGAGATCTTTGAGCCGCGCGGCCTGGGTGGCGGCCCAGAAGTCAGGGCGCTGCCCGCCGGCGCAGTCGACACTGGCAGGTACAAGGAACCCCTAAAACAATAAGTTGCATGAGCGACACCAGGGCTGCACTCCGTTTTACGGAAGCGGCCCGCTGGACACCTTCGTTGTGCCTGCGGCGGGAGCAGTGGCGGCGGATTCTGGAGGTGGCGGATGACATTTAGGAGCCAAAACACAGGCCTAAGAGTGAGACGGTGCGAGAACTTGTGTGCGGTTGGGCATTGACGCGGGGCCTCGCTGATGCCGTGGGCGCACGGGTGAAGGCTACTGGCATGCTCCAGGGATGCCGAGGTGAGGAGACAGGGATCCTACGAGCAGGCTCAGCTGGGCTGGAGGCTGAAGGTGGTCAGTTGGGACAGGCGCTGCTGTGACGGGGCCAGTTACTTTGCGTGTGCGGGGAGTGTATGAAGGGCCTCCCCCCCATCGGTTTGTGGTCATGGAGGATATAGTGGACACTTGATTACATCCTGGCAAAGGTTTTGGTCTACCGTGGAGAAACAGTCTAATGGGAACCCAGTGGAGGTGCTGGCGGCGACTAAGTGGTTTATAAGTGAGGAATCAGTCAGCGTAAGCACCAAGTGGGGGATAGAAGTCCCCGGCTACGACTGCTTGGAAGTGGAGGTGGCTGTAGGCCCGGCTCTCAGCTCGCGGCGTGACCCGGTTGATATCTGGCTGCCATGGGGAAACATGATGCTAAGCAGCCTAAGCTGAACTTTAATAATAAGCGCTCTACACGTCATGGAGAGCCGGAGCAGGGGCCCCAGGTGGCGGGGGCCCGACCTAATCGCTGATGATCAGGGTGAAGATTTGCGCACATTGATGCTGGAGATGCGTTCCAGCCTCAGGAATATAGACACTAAACTGGACAATCTTACCAATCAATTAGACTCTGTGAAAACACAGGTGATGAGGTTGGACACGCTTGAGGCTCGCCAGACTGAGTGTCACGAGTTTCAAGTGGAAACGAGGGACCAGCTCCTACACATGGACAAATTGCTGGGAATAATACAGGCCAAAAATGAAGACTTGGAAGCGCGGTCCCGGCGTAACAATCTACGTATCACGGGGATCCTGGAGACCACTGCCATAAATAAGATGGAAACATACATTATTGAACTCCTACACAAATTATTTGACCCTGACCTCTCGGCGATGTTTGCGGTGGAGAGGGCACATAGGTCATTGGGCCAGAGACCCCCTGTTGGAGCGCCGCCCAGGCCTATAATTGCGAGAATCCTGAACTACCAAGACCGTGATTTGATCCTTAAACTGGCAAGGCAGAGAGGTTCCATCACGCACAGGGGCAACAGCATCTCCTTTTACCCCGACTTCACCCCGGCTGTGCAGGCTGCCCGCCGGGGGTTTCTGCCTGCTAAGTGACTTCTGCTACAGGCGCAGGTCCCTTATTCCCTTCTCTACCCAGCCAAATTAAAGGTGCCCTTTTTGAGGGGTCTACCCACATATTCACGGATGCCAAGGAAGCGATGAAGTTTGCCAAACATGTGGGACGCAAATCCGCACAAAGATCAAGAGAGGCTGCAGAGACAATGGATAGCAGGCTCAGTGACAATGAGTAAACCCGGGCCCAATCTACTATATCCTTTGGGAATGACTCTTACTTAAATGTGTCCTCTATTTGCTTGAGGGGGTGATGCATATGTGTAGCCTGTGATTCAATCTCTGTCATCTGCTATTTTAGATAGATCTAAATTATAAGGTTTTGAGCGGCTCGGTTCCCCTGCAGTTCTTCCGGCCACCCCGTTACATACGGGGAAGTAGCTGGCATCGCCACACCCTCTCAGGAATGTTCCCTTGTTTAGTACAATGTCTTTTTGGGGATAGTATGGGGATGGTTAATCTACGACCCCGGTTGGGGGGTTGGAGTGGGTGGGGGGCGGCTAAATGGGGTTGTTATTTTGTTGTTTATTGCCAATATCTATCGTATGCTATGTGCGTGGTGTCTTGAGTGTAAGGTAGGGTCACTGTCTACATGTCCTCCTGCACTTTACATGATGTGTATGAGAAATGTCAAGAGTAGATAAAACCTTGAACTGTCTCACCTGGAATGTTAGGGGGCTCAACGACCACAGGAAGGCTAGGTTGGTACATGCCTATTTGGTACGACATGGTGTGGATGTCTGCCTATTGCAGGAAACTCATCTGAACACCGCCCCTGCCCAAAGACTGCGCCATACCAGATGGGGGCAAGTTTACTCGGCTATCTACTCCAACTATGCTTGGGGGTGGCGATACTGATACGTTGCGGGCTGGACTAGCGTGAGGGCGTTGTTCAGTGTGACCCAGAGGGGCGATATGTTTGGGTACAGGGTGTTATATGTGGTGTTTCGGTAATATTCGTGGCTGTGTATGGGCCTAACGCTGACTCTCCAGGTTTCTTTCATAAGTTGTGGGGACAAGTGAAAGCCACTGGGTGCGATACAATTATATGGGGAGGCGATTTTAATGCAGTACTTGATGACAGAGTGGATAGGAAGGGAGTGGCTCGCACTTTAAATCCGTTGGCAGGCTCCGCGCTGCGGGATATAATGTTAGATGGTGCGCTGGTTCATGTGTGGCGAGGTAGGCATCAGGACCTCAGGGAGGGGACTTGTATGTCAGCCTATAGCGGCGCGTGGTCCCGTCTTGACTTCTGGCTGGTGTCGCGGGATGTGGCGTTGTGGACGGTGCAGGCGGAGCATATGCCCCGCACGCTGTCAGACCATGCACCCTGCATGCTGAAGTTGCTGCTTCCCGGGGGTCCTTTCCCGGCTTTCTCGTGGCAGCTTCCACCCCAGGCATTACTTGATACTGCATTCAGAGAGGAAATACGGACTGATATCCCTGACTATTTTGAGCACAATGAGGGATCGGTGGACACAGAGGCGACTCTGTGGGAGGCCTTCAAGGTCGTCATTAGAGGCCAGTGTATAGCCCGACAGGCAGGTGTATTAAGGGCGATAAGGGGCACGCTGGTGGGTCTGGAAACTGAAATAAAACGTCTTGAGCGCACTTTCTTGGAGGCTGGAGAATCAGAGGTGGTGGGGCTGTTGAAAACCAAATTATTGGAATATGAGGAGGAGGCGCTACGGGAGGTCAAGTTTCTAGGGAAATATGCAGAGGCGAGGCGTTACGGAGAAGGAGGGAGACCGGGTAGGGTCCTGGCAAATATGATTAGACCGCCTCGTCCCGCGACTTATATCCATGAACTACGTACAGCGGATGATGAACTGCTTCATGACAGGGAGAACATTGTAGGAGCATTCTCCAAGTTTTATTCTCGGTTATATACCAACACTCATGATACATGTCCAGTGGGGTTGGACTCCATTGCATTGGCATGGCTCAATAATAACCACAGAGAATATATGGACCTCCCGATAGACGCCGGAGATGTGGCACAAGTCATCAGGAGCCTACCGCCTGACAAGGCACCGGGACCTGACGGTCTGACAACAGCCTTCTATAAGGCATACGCAGATGAGCTGTCGCCCAGGTTGCTGGCGGTGTATGAAGAGGCCCTGGAAAGAGGGGTGTTGCCTGCCACTATGCGTGAAGCGCTGATTATCACGCTGCTGAAGCCAGATAAACCGGCTGACGATCTAAACTCATTATCTCTGATTAATGTAGATGTGAAAATTTTGGCCAAATTGATTGCGAACCGGGTGCAACCAATGCTGTCGATGATCGCACTCCCTGACCAATCCGGTTTTATACCAGGAAGGGCGACCTCCCATAACCTACGAACGATCTTCACTACATTACATCACCTACACCCCGAGATTAGAGCGGCCGTGGTGTTTTTGGATGCCACTAAGGCCTTTGATACAATTGAATGGCCATATTTATTCTGTGTTTTAGAGAGGATGGGGTTCAGTGCGTTGCTGATTAGGAAAATTTGCCTGCTCTATACAATGCCTACAGCCAGAGTGCGGGTGAATGGTCTGGTGTCTGAGCCTTTCCCCGTCTTGCGTGGTACTAGACAGGGTTGCCCTTTATCCCCGCTGCTATTTGTTATAGCTATGGAGCCGCTGGCAGCGAGGATTAGGCAACATCATTCTGCAAGAGGTATAGGATTCAGCTCTAGAAACCTTCTGGTGTCACTATACGCTGATGATGTGACCCTTTACCTTACCAATCCTTCGGACAACTTGGATCCAATCTTGCGAGAATTTGTCCGCTTTGAGGGCTTCGCAGGTATTTCCATCAACTGGTCCAAATCAGTTATCTTTCCTCTCATGAACGCCACCAGGGAAGTGCGCTCTGAATATCCTCTGCGTTGGGAGGCAGGAAGGGTCAAGTATCTGGGGATTTGGATTAGCCGGGACCTTCAGGAGATTTGGGGCCTTAACTTTGGTAGAGCAATGTTATGGCTGAGCAAGAAAGTGAAATTATGGGCTTCCTTGCCTCTGTCATTGACTGGGCGGATTGCGCTAACAAAAATGATAGTGTTACCCAAATTCCTTTACCTATTCGTCAACATACCTATACCGCTTACAGCACACTTCTTTGCCACTTTGCGGTCACGCCTGGTGGAGTTGGTGTGGGCAGGTGTACAGGCCAGAGTGGCGTGGGACACGCTGACACTGCCATTGCGATGGGGAGGTTTAGGTGCCCCAGATATAAAACTGTACGCCCTCTGTGCTCAGGCTCAGTTCTAGCATTTTTGGTCCCACCCGGTCCTTTTTCAGCCTCACGAGGCAGTGGAGCGTGATGTGGTGGCGCCCCTTCCCATTGGAGTGGCGATATGCGCTAAGGCAGGGCGTCCCAGAGCAGACGTAGACACGGCTAGGATGCTGCAGTGGGTATGGGAGGAATTGCGCAAGAGGGCCGGGGTACCACTGTTGTATGCTCCATCGCTCCCGCTATTGCATAACCCGTTGCTGCCTTGTGTGGCTGATGGGATAGGTAGTCATCTGATTGACAAAATGCACCTCCACACATTTGCAGACCTTTTTCCCAATGGTAAGTTTATACCTCCCCCGACGTCAGAAGAGGGAGGCACAGCGCCTTTTTCTGAACTATTTCTATACCACAGGCTACGTGCGGCGTGCCGGTCGCTATTCGAAAGTTTCCCTGACGCACCACCCGTATTTACAGCTTTGGAGGCGGTGGTGAGCTCCCCTTCCCCCCGAAAACTGGTAACCCATATTTATCACCATATGCAAAGCATGGCACCAGAAGCGACGCCTAAATCTATGCTGTGTTGGAATGAGGAGCTCCAGCCTGAGATTACTGAGGAACAGTGGGAGTTCTGTTGTGGGCAGCTTACTGAGCTTTCGCCAAATTACAAGCTGCGTTTAATACATTTTAAATTCTTGCATAGGTTCTATAGAACCCCCATCAACCTGAGAAAAATGGGGCTTAGGGAGACAGATGAATGTTGGCGATGTGGGTCGGTCTCGGCCTCTTTTTTATATATAGCGTGGTCCTGCCCAAGGTTAAAGGGCTATTGGTCCAAGATCTTTGTGTCGGTAGGTCAGATAGTGGGCCGCTCGGATGTCCCCTCCCCTCTGCTTGGGCTTCTGGGATATGTCAGGGACACTCTGCCAACAATGCGCAGGCTGCATGCACTACTACTACTGTTTGCTAAGCGACGGGTGGCAATCCACTGGGGTAGGCAGAGGGTACCTATGGTGAGAGATTGGCTGGCTGATGTGACTTACGGACACACGCAGTTAACTACATTCTGGGAGTTAATGCCAGCTGCATCTAGGCCCGTGACATCTGGGACCCGTTTGTGAGTTGGGCTCGGGAACATCGGAGCAGTAGGTTGGGGAGTGATACTCTGAGTGAATGACCCCTGGGAGGGGGGGGCGGTGGGTGTCATATTGTACTTCTCTCCTTTCACATCATGTGGGTGGTGTCCATATCGCTAGAGTGTGCTTGGTTACTAACCCTGTTTTCTTCCGCTACCGCCCTATCTACATGCTAAAGCAAAATACTGTGGCCCTCCGATCCATTGAGCCCAGGCTAGAGGCTAGAGGCTAATCTCTATTAATACGGACATGATGACTATTGTAACACGTTCTATTTATTCGACACCTAATAGCATACCATATATAACACACTATGATGATAACTGGCAAGTTTGTTTGTTGTATTTTTTTATACTGTAAAATGCTCAATAAAAAAAAAAAAAAAAAAAAAATTGGGGTGTAGTCTACATTTCCTGATGAGCCATCTGTGCTAGGAGGGAGAGGAGGGGTGGTCACTCACACCTGAAAGGGCTGTGCCTGCCCTCACACAATGTAGTCTCCAACCCCCTGGTGAGTGTCTGGGGCATGGCCTGGGCAAGGCAGGATTTCACATACTTCAAAGGAGAAATTGGGTATAAGAATGGCACACAAAACCACAGACTTTAGAACACTTCTGGAAACCAAGATGAACCTCTGCCTGGAGAAGAGCTGAAGAGCTGAGGAAGAAGAGCTGCCCTGCCTGTTACTGTGCTTTGTGGAGCTATCCTGCAGTTGCTGCTTCTGCCAGAGTAAGAAAGCAAAGTCTGGACTTTGTGTGCCTTCCATCGTGAGAAGAAATGTTCAAGGGCTTGATTTAGAGCTTGTCTCCTGTTGTTTGAAGTCTCAGGGACAGCAAAGTCTTCTCTCTGCCAGCACCTGGAGTCTCTGGCAAGACTCCTGCTCTGCCTGTGGTGCCCATCCAGTTCCTGGGAAAGGAGAAGCTGGCAGCTTAAGAGGAGGAAATCCATGCACAGAGCGCTGTGCTGGGAAAAGATCGACGCAACTCCGTTCTGTGGCTGAAGAAACTACACGCCGCCAGGTCCGCGGCTGAAAATTAATGCTTGCTGGAAATGCGACCAAAGAATCGCCACACGGAGCAGGAGAAACGATGTGCAGAATCGCAGACGTAGGCTGGTAGATCGCAACCCGTGCTGCGTGGTTTTCGGATCATCACGCGGCTGGATTTCCGACGCAAACACCACTGGGCTTGTATAAAAAACGCAAGGCCTGTCCGGACCTGAGAGTGCTGACCGGATCGACGCATCGCTCTCCTGCGACCCGACGAAAGGAGAAACAACGCAAGATCCCGCTCGTGAGTGGAAACGATGCATCGCAAGCCCTTTTTGATGCACACTCGCCCGTGCAGGGTTATTTTGGACGCACCCAAGGTACATTTTCATGCTAACAGTGTTAGTGTGTGTCTAAAACTACTTAAAGGCTCTTTTTGATTTTTAATTGATAACTTGACTTGTGTATTGTGGATTTTTTGTCGTTTTGGTCTTGTTTTGTTTAGATAAATATTTCCTATTTTTCCAAACCTGTGTTGTGTGATTTTGTAGTGTTTTCATTAAGTTACTCTGTGTGTTGGTATAAATACTTTACACCTAGCACTCTGAAGTTAAGGCTACTGCTCTGCTAAGCTACCAAGGGGGTAAGCAGGGGTTAGCTGATGGTGATTCTCTTTTACCCTGACTAGAGTGAGGGTCCTTGCTTGAACAGGGGGTAACCTGACTGTCAACCAAAGACCCCATTTCTAACAATGGGGAAAGAGTGCTAGAAAAACATTGTGTAACCATAATTTGTATTTCCTTTACTCCGAGGGCTTAGTTGTCAATTGTTCAGCAGGTTCAAGCATTATAAAGTATGATGCTAATCAACACCATGGTGCACATACACCACCCAAGCACATACACCACCCAAGCAATTCATCTGACCCTTTGCTCAATACAGGTGTTGAATGTCCTCAGTAGCTTCCCATTGATGAAAGCAGCAAATGTTTTTCCTGTGAGCCCTACTGCATTAAGAGATTTTAAATATAAGATCATTCAACAGTCAATGTTTGCAGTGCTTAGGCTTGCAAGAATCAAACGCATAGCAGCACTGGGAGGATGTGTGTAAAAGACCAATATATTCAGAGAACCTAAAGCAGAGAACATCCTTTAAACAAGGTATATACAGGATATTATGCCACAGTAAACCTGCTGTCATGAGTGCCCTGATAAAAACGCGAAGCCTATATAAGCAAAAAGCAATCTCAATGTTAATGCGCACCATCAAATCTCTGCCATTTCATTCTGGTGTTAGCGCCTAAAGCACACTGAAAGAGTGAAGCATGAACTGCCACAATTACATAAGGGGGCTGAAACACTGGGCAGTGAGGAAACACCATATCAGACAAAATACACATTTTCATTTCTTTTGAAACCGTAATAGAAGAGGCTCCCGGGATAGAATTATGGTCTATTACATAGCTTAGGGCCTTCATGAATAATAATACTGCTGGATCTCTGTGGTCTATTACTCACCCAAAGCTTCTCAACTCTCACATATTCTGAATGCAGGGGCCTGGTATAGCTCTTTGTACAATGCAATTTACCGTTCCAGCGAATTCCTTCAGCAGGCAATTTTCACATCACACCATACCTCATAGATATAAATTACAATGGGCTATAGAAGTGGTTCTTGAATATGGCGAGTCAAATACTACACTGCAGGTTCCCCAACAAAAAAGAATAATATATTAACAATAATGGGTTGGGGACAACTGAGTTCTTCATCAAGGATTATCCAGGAGACATTAGGTATGGGAAGCAGTCCGACCAAGCAGGAGACAGAACTGTAATTGCTAAAACAGCTGGTTACTTTGCTGATAACATATTATAATTATTTTGTTCATCTAGGCCTTTCTGCTAACTAACACATGTGTACCATATTTAAATGCCATGCCAGAAAGGCCTATTGATGGGAGTTTAAACTGGTCATCGGTAGGAACCACAAGCGTAAATTTAATAATCTGGAACACTGTGGGCTATATGGCTACTGGAGCTCACACACTGAATAAAATGTACAGTAAACTTGAATAATCTTTGGTAAATTTAGAGTATAACTCTCTGAAAAGTGCAAGTTTGAATGTCATGCAAACTACAGTCTGTGCCAAAACTGGGATTATAAATTGTGTGGTAATGGAACAACTGTGTTTTTTTGCCCTCATGGAATTCTCCCACAAATTATGCAGGCAAACGCCTCGAAGTTCGAAACTGCACTACTTGTGCCAAGAGAAATCTTGCAGTATTAGGAGAGTTTCCTCCAAATTCTAATAAAGAACCACTTTTTGAATACCACCACCCTCCCACCGACCCCCGTATCTGTATTTACAGTGCATGAAAATATTACAAGGTTAATCAGAATCAGGGCTTTACTATTAGATTATCCCGTCCTGGTGGTGCATTTCTATCAGCAACCTTGATAATGTATTCAAGCGTCCCCTAGAATAGGTGGTGGCACAAAAATCGCCCAGTTCCCAATGTATGGCACCTGGAAAACGAATGAGAGAAACTGATTAAAATGACTGAATGACCAAGTAACATCTACATCTGGCTGAAGAAACTCTCCTGTGCCTAAAAAGGGCCATAACTGAGAATTTGGTGTCAGAATTCACAAGCAGGAAAACCACACAATACTTAGCTATAGTCCTGGGATCCTACCTTCTACTATAACTGGAAGTTAAGAACCTAGGCATTTTGGTCAATGCTTGCTTATTCTTTGCCACGAAGAACACACGCTTCAGTAAGTTGGTAAGAATTACTCATGCTTTCGCTGTCCCCAGTAATGGTTTTGAACAGTGCAGTTTTTTAAATGAATTGCTGGTTCAGCCGCTCAGTTTACAGCAGCTCGATTTAATGGACGTTTTAGAACTTAGCATGACGTTTGCTTTATACTTGTAAAGTAAGCCAACTGAATTTACAATAAAAGGCAGTATGATCCATGGCCTTATATAAAACCTTGCTGAAGTTTAGCTTTTAAACCATTATTTGTGAATCTCTGAAAATCATTTTTTTAAATCTACCTTAATTTGTGATCTGTGTTTTAGCTGTGTTTTAAATTGTGTATTTTTGCAGGCTTGTGCAATAAGGGTGGAAATCTCCAGGGTTATTAGAAGAACCTGCTACACCTGATAATACTAAGCGGAGAGGGGTGGGTGTAAGAAGCACGTCCACGTTCTCCACATTTGTCTGCATCTTGAAGGCAGCGATCTACTTGCTCATGCTTCAGGGACCAAGGGAGGATGTAAACCACGGGTCGAAAGAAAATCCAAAACTAATACATTTATAGCATGCTGTTATGGTTATTATGGGCATCATTATGACCCTGGCGGTAACCAGACCGCCAGGGTCACAGTTGGACCGCCGCCAAAGTGGCGCTCTGACCACAATATTACGACTGCTGGCACCACCAGGTTGCCGTCATTCGACAGCCTGGCAGTCCAATATGGGTGGTTTGCTCCAGTTTTATCTGTAACATGATGAACGGATCACACAATGATAGAACGTTCAGTGAGTACAATTGCATGGTCTATAATTCCAGGTTTGAGAACTTGAGCTGTTTTGACCAATCCTGTTGATTTGATATAATGTCTTTGTGCTATGTGTGTGTGTCCGTTTGAGGAATGTAGGAAATAAGAGTCTACATTTTCTGTTTTCCTTCACTCTGACATTAAACATAAGGACAATATTCAACAGATGACAGACCCCAGGTCTAAAATTCATTGGGGCAATTTTCAATTGTGGTGAAATTGTAACCATGATGCATATCCCTAAAAAGGATCCAGGAACTTTCTTTTTTAAATTTAACCATTATGATATTACAACCGAATTCAAGACAATGAATGGGTTTCACAGTGGAAATCATTGTCAGGAATAAGAAATTTGATAAAGGGTTTGAATGATTTTGGCTCAATCTACAGCATTATTTTGTTAATAGCAATAGTGCACAGAGGGACTCTTCCCATCACTGAGGATTGCACAATCCATGATAAGTAGCAGAAAGTCAACAAATAGAGATTAGGGGAGGCGGGAGTAGGTATATCCTACCATAATGCGTACTACCTTTCTAAGCATAAAATAGAAGTCTATGATTTGTTTGGCAAAAGTAAGCTTTCTATGCTCTTGATAACTTAAATCTGGTTAACTAAATGGTTCAAACCAGATGGGCTGGAAGCTATCCCTCTGGGGCAGTACAGGATTCACTGTCGTAGAGAAGAACCTGAAAGAGCACGAGGAGTGGCAGTTATTAGAAACACAAATACATCTCTCAAAAACTGGTAGATCCTGTAAAAGAATGTTTACAGTTTAAACTGGATTTAACACCAGCTCTAAAACATTTGTGTTGTATACTGGATGGTCCCAAAGTATGCCTGATCTCACTGTACAATTTTATGAGCTAGTTAGCTCTCCTTGGGTGAACCAATTGTCTGATATGAAAAATGCCCTCTAATCTAATAGGATAGAAATTTCACCTAAATATCAATAAGAAAATGTTAAAACAATATATGAACTTACTTCTGAGGACAGAATACTGTCAAGACAAGCCCATAACCGATTAGTTTGCAATTAGGCTATTTATTACTTCATTGGCAAAATTGTGAAAATAAAAGGAGAGATTTCAGAAGGCAATTTCTACTGGTACATGTGGAAGTTGAGGGCAATGAACAACATTTAGGTTTTTTCCCTCAATTTGACTAGGTATGTTTGTCCAAGAGTGTAAGCAATATTAAATCCAACTTTCCACTGGATATTTGTCTCCTCTTTTATTTTGGTTCAACTGTGGCCAGTAATAAGTAAAACATGACATTCTTTGGTTAATTCTTATTTTGCTCGAAGTCTAGTGCCACAGTACCCTATGAGGGCAGTGGGCCTACCCTTACTGAAGAAACCTAATTGTGACCGTGCATCCTTGAGAAATTATAGACCTAGCTCCCTGCTTTTATTTTTTGTTAAAATCATAGGAGCCCATACAGCAAAATCATTGAGTAACTTACTACAAGAAAGTAATATTTTAGACACATTTCAGGCAGATTTTCATCCAGGACACACTCATGCTGTCTGTATTAGAATACATGACACTTAATTTTGTGTTTTCAGTCATACTACTGCATTCGTTTTATTTAATCTTTCTGCCGTCTTTGACACGGTTCATTAAAAAATTATGCTTAGCCTTGCCAAAGCAGCAGAAATGAGAGGACTGGCATGGGATTGGCTGAGGTGTTTTCTTACTTAGATTTTCCAGGCACTGCAGCTGGCCTCTTGAAAAAATGTGCTTTGTGACTGTTAGAGAACCCCAGAGATATTCCCTGTCCCTGCACCCCTTTAATGTATAAATTTAATCTTTGGCAAGAGATCTTGCTACATCTGATGTAAGCTTTGCACGTATGAGGACAACTTGCATATGATGGTGAGAATGGAGAATCAAGTGCCTTCCACACTGGCTTTCCAAAACATAAATTAGTACATGTGGTCAAGGATGGGGGTAAACTTCCCTTAAACTTAATGATGCTGAAACTAAGACCATGAGCTTGAACAATAGAGTAGACCAATGGTCAAACCTGTATTGGTCCAGTGAGCTAGGAACACAACCTATTACAAAAGGCTTTGTTAAGACTCTGGGAGTGACCTTTGATGAAAAGCTATCCACGTATGCAGAAATATCCTCAATAGTCCATAAATGTATAGTTTAGCTTGACTAATTAAGAAAATTACATCCTGCGAGATGTTATTTAATCAGCTATTCCAGCCTTAATTTGTTCAAGACTAGAAGATGACAGTATTGCATGTAAAGCTATGCATGAATTGGGTCCCACTTTTATTTCGAATAGAATCAGAAGACATACACCTTTTGCAGCATGTACTCTGCCTCCAGTCATCTCCTTGAATTACCTACATTTACTGAAGTAAGGAAGGGGAGGTAGCAGCATCTCATTGTGGTGCACCCTCCAACCGCACCCAAAAATTATTTCAGAATTCCTGCCTTTTAAGACTGCATTAAAGACCTGGCCGTTCATCAAAGCACTTACTTGTTAATTTCATATTCACAAGAATGTATTTGTTTTAGTGCAAAGAAACCAGTGGTGATCATGTGCCTTATCAAGTTGCAGAAACACAAACACTTTCAGTGGTTTCAGCATTCTCTAATTCACTCAGCTTGGAAGGTTCAGCCAGGCACAAAGGGTCTGCATGTTATTAAGAGTGGGATGTTTCTAATGGAAGTCATTGTGTATAGTGGCTCCATAGATGACAAATTACCAAAGCAGTAGTGGTAGCAGAAATCACACACCCTTTGAGTTCTCTCCATTGCCATCACAGAGTGGCCCATCTGTCACCAAATGACAATGTCATATTTTCCACTGAGGTGCTAACAAACTACATTAGGGAAACAGGCCTGAGAGAGTCTTGTTTACTTTCTTTTACCAATAACACCTTCAAAGCCCTTGAGACCAGCAGTACAAGGGTATTATTTAGAGCACCAAAGTGCAAGCTACCCAGCTGCAACTCTTAACTACCTTTGCTTGAATCCACTAGTGGTATTTTCCTCATTTCACATTATGGTTTTAATTGCATTACTGAAGTGCTGAACAACTAATGATTTTATTTAGACATACCACCTGATAAAATAGTTTTACATTCACATTCAAGCTAACGTTAACATTTGTGCGTGGGACATTTCAGCCTAACTTGGGTTTGTATAACTCTGTAACTGTGGCTGCAGATGCTTATTCCTGAATTTGAGAGGCTTGCCTCTAATGGTATTTTATCACACACAACAGGTTTTACAGTCACAATAGTCCAAACCATAGCAATATGTAGTTTCAGGATCTGGATTTATCATAATGCATAAGTCTTTGTGGGCGTCACATTCAGAGATGGTTCCTTCGCATCGTCCCCTTGGCTAAGCCAGGAGCTGAAAGACAAAACAGTATTTCTTTATTGTTTTATCTTTCAACTGCTAGCTCAGCCAGTAGCATGTGGAGGGAGGGGCCAGCTGGGCCATAGGTGGTGGGAAGGGAAGAGGAGGAGAGAGTGCACCTAAGTGCGCATATGTGTTTGGCTGGCCATATTAGGCAGCCCGGCTGTGTTCAGCAGCTGGGCTGGAGAAACTGCACAGACCCCAGGTTTATGTCTGATCAGCAGTACAATTCGCTCAGACCAATCCTGAGGGCATAAAAGCTAGGAAGCCTGTACTGGTGTCCCAGTGAATGCTGGGGCACCAGAAGAGGATTGAGGCAGCAGGTGGCGATGGGAAGAGATAATATTTTTAATTATTTTTTATTCCCCCATCCCTCCCCCAAGTCCACCCCTCCTGCTGAGATTTGTGGCAGCCGCCGCTTATCCCATTCTCCATAAATCAGGGCAGAGAGTTGCCCTGGGCACAGAAATAAAATTGACCCCGATTAGTGAATCAGAAAGCTAAAAGGAGACCCACAATTGCAAATGGGATATGTTTTCGATTCGTAGACAAACTGTATAGGAGGCTGCATGCATTGGTGCTTTTAGCAGATTAAATTTGCAGTAATAGCAGAATTACTAGTAAAAACCAGTGCAGGAGGAGTCGAAGAAACACACTTTAGATACATATGTAACTTGTATGCCTTATAATAGTATATTAAATAAGATTTAATGTAACATATAGTATATTTAATAATATATAAATCTAATAAACCAAATGGAAGACAATACTGTAGAGATTTTCTAGAACATGTCAAAATGTGCTACATGTGCTTATTTTAATCACACCATAAGAAACAGTACACTAGGGGAACACTCTAAACTCATCCTACAATCGTGCATGTCAAAACATTGACAGGGTACATATGAAGAGTGGTATCTTGAGACCATTTTTGTAATGTTGTTTTCAACACTGTGCTGATACAGTACAGAGGCACAGAGAGAGGTCTGGCCAATTACTGACAAGGTGGTGGCATATATTGACGACAAAGCAAAAATTTCCATCTGAATTTCGAGTAATCTTTAAACTTTGTGAGGGCGGAAAAAGTAACCAAACAATTGCAGCAGATACGGAGCAAATCATTCAATGACGTATTCAAAAATCCAATGCATATTTCCTAGCGCTCATGAAGACATTCTCTCTGCAGATAGTGGCAGCTTTATTAAGAATTCATGTAACACAGTGTAGTGAGGAAAGTTGCTGTGCAGCGTTGCATGAACGGGAGAGAGATCAACAGCACCATATCTACAAAGATAAGGTGCTTTTCAACTTTCTTCCTGAGCTGGTAAATGTGAAGCTGCCTAACACCAGTGCACCAAGAGGCAAGGATGCCTATAATACATGCAAGATGCTTTTGAGCAGGATGGGATATCTCCCTGCAAAAAAACAACTTGAAGAGGTATTTTCCTCTTTTTATGGGTGATATAGAATGTATAATTCATAGAAAGATGAAATAATGAGCAGAAATAAATATTTTGTTTCTAGTTACACCTCCCTGTGGAGGTACTCATTTAGAAATTGGGTTTTTGGTCAGCAGAGGTATGCACCTTGTCCAAGAAGGAACCACAATCCTAGTCAGGGTAAGTCAGACACACAATAAAAGTTAATCTGTGCTCACCCTCTGGTAGATTGGCATAAAGCAGTCAGGCTTAACTTAAGAGGCAATGTGTAAAGTATTTGTGCAACACTTCAAATAGTAAAACAGTGAAAACACCACAAAAAAGACAGGAAACCTGGTTATGGAAATAAAGCCTAATTTTAGGAGTAGAACAAGACCAACACAACAAAAATCCAGTAAGTAGAAGTTGTGATATGATTTTTTAATGATTAAACTTACTCATAGTGCTTTGGAGCATAAAATGCCGATCGGGGCTATCTAGTCATGCTAGACCAGGTGAAATCCAAAAGTTAATTCTGACCATAATAGAGTGTGGGTCGGATACAGTCCCAGGTAAGTCCCACTGAAGTTCTACCCTCTCAAAGTTGAGCCAAGAGCCCGGTTCGCGGGGAAGAAGTTCACCGGGTGCAAGGAGAGTGTCACTGATGGTAGCCCACAGGTGCAAGGTGTTGCACTGGCATCACAGACAGGTGGATTGCAGTCTTGTGGTTGTGAGTGATGATGCTGGCTCTGCGAAGAGATGAACTAATGGTGGCTTGCACAGTGGTTCAGGTGCAGGCAGGCCCATTCTCAGTTGCAAAGTGTTCAAAAGCTTGATTTCAGGAGCCACAAAACCACTTTTAAGAGCCCAGGACTGGAGGGGCATCTCTTGGGTTCAGGTGCTAGTTGAAGACGGGTCCGGGAGCTGTAACAGGAGTGTTGGAAGTCTTTTGTGTCCCTGAGACTTCGGAAAATGGTAGGCTAAGCCAACAAGCCCCTGGAGTCACTTTGGGTCTGGAATTGAGAGGGGGAGGTCTAGTCCTTCTCACTGCCAGGCAGAAGGATAGCAGGTGGAAGGTCTGCATAGCAAAGCAAGTGTCCAGCAAAGTCCATCAGGGTCCAGCAGATTGGTAGTCCTTTCAGCAGCACAGCAGTCTTTTTTTCTTGCAGAGTATCCACAGGTCTAGAAATGTACTGGGTTGTTGTTAGGGGTACAGTGCTTATACCCAGTTCTGCCTTTGAAGTGAGGGAGACTCCAAAGAAAACCTTTGACATGCATAAGGTCCCTGCCCTTCCTGGCCTTGTTCCAGACACTCTAACGCAGGGTCTGCAACTCTTTGTGTGAGGCAGGCCCAGGCCTTTCAGGTGCCAGTGTCAACTCCTCCCAGCCATCCAACCAAGGAAGACCCATCAGCCTGGTGATGGGCCATCAGGAAGTGAATGGCCAATCAGGCACATCTAAGCCACCTTTGTGTATGTGGCTGTCTGGAGGGACTAGACAAAGCCCTGCTGTCACCCACCCCGATATGTATTGGAAACTGGCAGAAGGCACAGAATGGTTTAGGTAAGGAAATGCCCACTTTCTAAAAGTGGGATTTTTAGACTTGCAACTTAAAATCTGACATCACCGTAAGTTGTGGTTTTAAATTGGGAGTCCAGGGAACCAAACTCAATAAACGTATCAGTTCCAGATTGGGAATTATACTTATAAGATGTAATAAGGTAACCTCAATGCTGTCCTATAGGAGAGATAGGCCTTGCAGTAGTGAAAAACAGATTTGGGAGTTGATCACTACAAGGGAATGTAAAAATAAAATGTATATGTCCTGCTTTTAAATACATATAAGTATAAAAAGGGAAGGTTCAGGAATGGCAAATGGTGCAACTTGCCAGGTCCACATGCCAAATTAAAACTGCACACATATGCTCTGCAATGGCAGGCCTGAGACATGGCTACTTAAGTGGGTGGCACAATCAGTGCTGCTGGCCCACTAGTAGCTTTTAATTTACAGGTCCTGTGCACATGCAGTGTACTTTACTTGGGACGTATAATTAAATTAAATATGCCAATTGGGTATGAGCCAATGCTACCATGTTTTAGAGGAGAGAGCCGAGCACATGCACTTTACCACTGATTAGCAGTGGTTAAGTGAAAAGAGTCCTAAAACCAGAAACAAACAAGGTCAGAAAAAGAGGAGGAGGAGGAAGACAAAGATGTTTGGGTGACCCCTCAGAGAGGGTCATTTTCCAACATATTCCCAAAGGTGTACACACAATTCTAGCTTTACAAACCTTAGTAAATCTGGAATTGTGTGAAATCCATGGGTGGATGCACATGTTTCATTCATGAAACGCCTGCCAATAAGAAATGAAATGCAATACAGTGCAAGTTTCTACATTACATTATATTGCTTTACAAAGCCACACAAGTCCACTCAAATCGGGCCTAGTGTGGCTTTGTAAATTCCAAATAAGCCTTTGCATTGCTTGCATGGTGCAGGAGTGAGACAGAGCCTTAGTAAATCTAGGCCTTATTGTTTTTCATGTTATCATTTGAAACACAGATAATCTCTGCTCGATGCTCCAATTGACTACTTACCAAGGACTTCTATTGTATCCTGTGCTGGAATGTATGTACTTTGGAAGTGAGCTATTTATGACTATTCAAACACTGCTCAAATGACATAGTTATGCAACTGGTAACTAGAATCAACTTGGGCATTCTCTGTAGCAGAAAATCAGCTAACTATAATCTAATATGCCACTAACTTGACCCAGTAGAAATTTATTGCAATTGGTCATCTGGAACATTTACCTAGGATGCTGCAATTCACATTACACAGTATCACTTCAGTTGTCACAATGTTCAGAACTTTGGCTTTCTCCCTTCAAGGAGCTGTACACATTTTCTTTTTCATAATAGCTAGTTGGAAAAGTGTTAATGTGTATGTTTAAATCAAATACAGTCAGCATTTTTCGATAATACTCTAGTGAGAAGATAATATCAATGGGCGACCATCCATAGAATGCTCTTGACATGCCACTGAAATCCAATGTGGCCCAATAATGCATGTAATTAAAAGTAGCAAGTAAACACACATTTACTAATACAGTGTAAAGGTCAAATTACAGTTTTTACCACAGTAGAGGAAACTGTGCACTAGAAAAATACTATCTACTGCCCCACAGATTGCATAATAAAATACTTTAGTCATGGAAACGATTTTTGTAATGGTCACAAGGCCTCTTCAAGATGATTTCATCAGACTGCACGCATTTAACTGGAGTAATACTAGCATTAGCTAAGTATTTAATAAAATATATATATATATACATACATGAACAAATGCCAGTGCATAAGCATGTATGCGAATGTGCAGAATATAACATGCTATTTATTATCATTATCAATAGAGGAGAGGGAAATTACGACCACTTGAATCTTCACTTCTCAACATTTACACTGCGCATATATGCATTATACACACACACACACACACACACACACATACACCATGGACACAGTTATGTCTGTTTCACATGGGATTAATGGATTCTGCTAATGAGGTAACATATTACAAATTTCAATTACAAATATTAAATAGTTTTTGAAAATGTAACTTAAAAAGACTTGGAGCATGAGGAATTTCTAGAAGTAACTACGCAAGTACACATATTTGAAGTTCAAATGATATCTTGGACAATAGAAAAAGTTAACTTTACAGTAATACAGTCCAGAAGAATGGGGAGCTAATTTCTGCAATTTGCCGATTTCCCTAAACAACACTTTTTTGGAATTGCACTGTTGCACACATCTGATGTGCTTTGAAGCACATTTGATTCGAGAATTCCTGACTGGACAAATGGAGGACAAAGTCAAACTATTGCAATGGTCCTTCAAATTAACTCACAACCTGATTGATATGATTTTGTATTACAATACTCAATACAGGCACCTTCAGTGGGTAACGTTTGTTTTCTTTATTTTCATTTATTTTGTGGGTTTATCTTGGTGTGAAGAAGCACTAATAGGGCATCAGAGTGTCTTGCAGAATTTGAATGCCTTAGACCAAGTGCTTTAAAAGTTAACCTCATTAAAAGAGATCACAATCAATATGTTGCAACAATCATGTATGCAATAACCATGATATGAAGGCTTGGCTTTGGGAATGTTATTTATTTGACCAGAAAATGCTTTCCATAATTTATGTTAACGGATTAATTTTAAGTGTTCTCTAAGACTAATGACAATTTTTGAATTAGACAATTTCATCACAACACTAGAAAGTTAACTGGGCATTTACATTACTGGCATACCCACTTTTTCGAGGGGCCATTAACATGTGCTAATGAGGTAATGCCCATAAAACTTAACAAGTGGTGGTAGAATAACTGTTACAGAAGAAACCTTGCAAGCATTTGAAGACTATTCTGTAATATGGAAGTGCTTATGAAGCACATGTGATGATGAAGAGTGTGGAATTCCTATAGCCCAATGCCCAAGACATTTAGGCCCGTATTTATACTTTTTGACGCTAAACTGCGCTAACGCAGTTTAGCGTCAAAAAATGTTGCGCCGGCTAACGCCATTCTGAAGCACCATGCGGGCGCCGTATTTATTGAATGGCGTTAGCCGGCGCAAGCAGACCGGCGCTGCCTGGTGTGCGTGGAAAAAAACCACGTACACCAGTCAGCGCCGGCGTTGGGAAAAATGGCGCTAGGGCGTCTTAAAAATGGTGCAAGTCAGGTTGACGCAAAAAATCGCCTCCACCCGATTTGCGCCATTTTTAACGACGCCCAGACGCCATTTACATGACTCCTGTCTTAGTAAAGACAGGAGTCATGCCCCCTTGCCCAATGGCCATGCCCAGGGGACTTATGTCCCCTGGGCATGGTCATTGGGCATAGTGGCATTTAGGGGGGCACAAATCAGGCCCCCCTATGCCAAAAAATAATATAAAAAAAAAGAAAATTATACTTACCTGAACTTACCTGAATGTCCCTGGGGTGGGTCCCTCCATCCTTGGGTGTCCTCCTGGGGTGGGCAAGGGTGGCAGGGGGGGTCCCTGGGGGCATGGGAGGGCAGCTGTGGGCTCATTTTGAGCCCACAGGTCCCTTAACGCCTGCCCTGACCCAGGCGCTAAAATCCGGCGCAAATGCGGGGTTTTTTGCCCCGCCCACTCCCGGGCGTGATTTTTGCCCGGGAGTATAAATACGACGCATTTGCGGCGCAGTCATTTTTATAGACGGGAACGCCTACCTTGCATCTCATTAACGCAAGGAAGGCGTTCACGCAAAAAAATGACGCTCTTTCCTCATACTTTGGCGCTAGACGTGTCTAACGCCAAAGTATAAATATGGCGTTAGTTTTGCGCCGAATTTGCGTCGAAAAAAACGACGCTAATTCGGCGCAAACGGAGTATAAATATGCCCCTCAGTTTAGTGTCAGATACAAATTTTCATTTTATTTTTGTCCCCCTGACAAGTAGGCCCAATCCAATCCAGCACAAAATCTTCAGCTGCTAGTTTACAATAGGAGGTATGGATCTGTGAATACAAGCTTTTAATTCATATTTATAAGATGCTGAAGTGTATATATTGTATTAAATAATATTAAAGCATTATCTTTAGCACTCTAATGAAATGCAGCGAGCAGTGAGCTCAGTTTCCATTACTTGCAGTGGTTCAAGTGTAATAATGTCTACCCGTTTGCAAAATGTAACAATTTGAGGCTACTACAATGATGCAAGAACGCTCAATATTTACATGCTAAAACATATATCGGCTAGTAAGCAAAATTGGTGATTATTTGCTTTCAAAATAAAATGTACATTATAAATTTGAAATTTAACAGAAAGTTTTGCTAACCAACGGTGCAACGTTAAATATCTTTCTCTGAGGATTTATTTAATAAAATAGGTTCGATGTGTGCTAATATAAAAAAGATAATTTATAGAGAATTAGTGAAAAACCATTATGGGTAAGATGAAAATAAATTAAGGGTCTTAATCGTGCAAAAGTCACAAAAATGCATCCACTGGTACCCGGTCTTTTCTTTGAAGCCGATTACCAACTTGGCCTGCACAACATTTTAATGTGGCCAGTGTAATTTGGGTAATTGTATGTTACGCAAAATTCAGGAAATTTTGCTATTAAGCCACCTCAGATAATTACACAGCAAAATGTAGTACAGGAGTGCAAAATAAATGAGAAAGACCAAAACACAAGTGTCTGCTGTTTGAGGCACTTGTTCTTGCCTCATTTTATGAGCACACCATGCGTCCTCATGTCCAAAATGGACCTAAGGACACATTTCATGCAAATTGCGCACATTTTGCACATCCCAATTTACAAGTTTCTGGAATTCGCAAGAGTTTATAGAAGCACACCTGGAAACTGTACTTCTAAGAAACTATTGTAAATTCCATTTTCGAATGAGCAAATACAGGTATATATTTGCTCAATGGAAAATATGCAGAGTGATGGCACATTCACATTCGATACACCCACTTTTTGTATATCCTTGAAAAGGTTTACTCCTGCTCTTGTCAGAAGTACATTTGCAAACCTTTCTAGTTTACAAAGAGATTGTAGAGAAATTGATGAATAACCTTAAGCATGCTAACTTGTGGTTGTGCACAGACTCACAGGTTATTCCAACCCTGCTTTCTGCCTACTTTCAACCCCTCTTGTTCATTTGCTGAAAGGTGGCAAAATCAGAGCACAGCTAGATTTAAAACCCTGATAGAAGCTCTATAGTATTCAGAGAGACTATAACAGACTATAATGACACAATAGGAATGCTACCACAATTTGCCACTTTACTGCATGACACAGGAAGGGACAAGTGAATTATTTACACTACAAGTAGATTTCCGAAGCATCCTGCCCATGGGACAAGTAGATATTTAATAAAGCTCCACATCCCTGAAAGTTCCTAAATGTAAAAACTGGATTTGGAGGCCACTTCTTTAATCTGGACATACATTTTCAAAATCTACATCAACTACATTTGCTTCCAGTTAAGGCAAGTAAGCTATCGAGGGACGGATTCACAATGGCATTAATGAGTATGCAAATTTGTGTTACAGGAGTACTGCTCCAGATACCTGTAAATGCCTCTTTGAATCAGCTTCTTGATCACCTTCCTAGCCTACATGGCTCTACATATAAATGCATCCTCCTAAGAACTAGCATTAAGTGGCACTGCCCATCCAGAACACTTTTTCCCAAGTTTGTAATCCAGCATTCTAAACACTGGATGATCTCTCGATACCATTGGGTCACATTCTACACCTAAGCCACTAAAATTGGATGCCTTACTATTATCACTGAGAAAATGAAGAGATCCTGAGAATCTTTAGAAACCCCTTAAAAACATCATATTTTAATACTAGATACTTGCCTATACAGCACATAGTAGCAACAATTGTTATGTCACAGTCTGAAACAAAGCTTCCACCTACATAACCTCTACTTTAGCAGTGGTACTGTAAATTAGGGCAGAAGCATCATTACCACTTTTACCAGGTCAATTTAAACGTCACATCATTATTGTATTGGATTACTATGGCCCTCTTTATGAGCGCTCTCCTCTTTTTCAATCCTGATTGTCTGCAAAGTAATTAGAATTACAGATTTTGTGGTAGTTACCACATGTTTCACAATGTTCCCACAGTAAGCATGTTATTGCCCATTTTAAATGACACAACTTGTAACAGGCAATAATTGTAGCACCTTTTAAATTTCAATTCCTATGGTATTGGATTTTAAGAAGTGAAATAGTATTCACCTTGTAAGCCGTGCCACTAATAATGAGGGTAAAACCATGTTTTCTACAGTGACTTTTGCATTTCATCTTCCAATTATAAAGGCCACGAACCAGACCAGAAGATCACACTGAGAATACGTTTCACCAAGCCGCATCCTACCTCCATGAATCAGAAATGTGCCAAATGTTCTATAATACCATGCTGTTTATGGCAACCAACAAAGTATTACAGCGAACCTCGAGGTGGAACATTTTAAATATTGGGTAAACAAAGCAGGTTTTCAAATGCTGTGTACAGGTTCATTACAACTTCAAGCAAGACGCCTAATTCCCCAAATGAAACGCCAGGACTGCAGAAGTACATTCTGGTATTCATATCTTGCTGCAATTTTGGACATGAAAAGAAAACAGTTTGTCAAACCAGAGCCAATAGGAACATGTGTAAAATGTGAAGCTGCTTATGTCTCTTGATTATCACAGTGCAGCTCTGCAGGCAAGGAGGAGATACCTCTGTGTCATAATAAACAAATAACAGATATATGACTGCTCAAGTTCACCTCAATTGTATAAGAGGAATAAATGTTTACATCCCACACCAACTGTACCTTTGGCCATTTCCTAAAGATTCAGGTTTTAACAGATGGTCAGTAGTCATCTGCAAGAACAAGTTCCTCAATGCAAGCAGTCAATCATCATATCCCGACAGCTCAATGAAAACAAGCAGTAGCCCAGAGATTTGCTCATATCCTGCCTGAATACAGATGAATCTGTAGGTATATGATGATTTAGTACTGACCCATTTTTTCAGTTAAATCTTTATCAGGGAGAGTTTCACTAGTTTGCTAAATTTGAAACCTTAGCAAAGAAGCATTATAGTTATGTGCATTAAAATTGTGTTCTCTGAGATTATGGTTTTCAGACGTGTCCCTAGTAAGGCCACTCAACAGTGCAGGTTATCTGCCAAATGAATACAAAACTGCACAACAGTCATCTTGTTGCAAATGGGTTCTGCCCATTTAGTATGCCAGGATGTTTTTGCTTTTGATAATATGTGATTTGGTCCTTTATAGTTGGTGAATCTTACTGCCTGAGTCTCAATCCAGGTAATTGCACATTAATTGGACTGCAAATGTTTGCCACAGTATCTGCTTTTTGCTGTGAAGCAGCCAGGGCAAGGGGCACAAGCTGGTTGGTTACACATGAATATATGTGCACACATGTGTACGCTGCACATGAGAGACTACAGTTGTACACAGCCTGGTAGCTGCACACAGATACACAGTTTGTGGCTGTTTTAAACTGCGCAGCCAACCTGGCAAAAGACCACTTTTATGACATGCCTAAACCTTCCTTTAAAATACTAATATCTGTATATAGGTCTTATTGCCCATAAATACAGGGAGCCTGATATTTAAAAGCAGGACAGGTAGAAATTAATGGTGAACATGTTCTTACAGTAAGATATCCCCAAAACACTTTTCATTGTAGCTAGGCCGGCTACTGCACAGGGAATCATTGGGCTACATTGTTACATTTTTTAAATACTAAGGGCCTCATTACGAGGCTGGCGGTCTTGATGGTCTTGTGGTGGCAGTCAGGACCGCCGCAGCTGTGGCAGTCTGACCATCACATTAAGACCCTGGTGGTAATACCATCAAGGTATCGCTGTCTCCGCAGGGATTGGTGATTTCGACAGGTTGACAGCAGGTGCAGATTGAAATAAGCCAGGGCGGTGCTGCCTGCAATGCTCCCCTGCTGATAACGACCTGGTTCTCAGCTAGCCTTTTCTTGGCGGTTTTACTGACATGAAAAGGCTGGCAGAGAACAGGTGCAGGGGGCACAGGAGAGCCCCTGCACTGCCCATCCACTTGGCATGGGCAGTGCAGGGGTCCCCCTAACAAGCACCCTCGTAATGCGCACTGTCTACTGTGCAGATAGTGTGCATTACAAGGGTGCTAGTGCTCCCTGTGGGTGGCAGCATTGCCGCTGGCTCAATTACGAGTCTGTGACAATGATACCACCACTTTCCAGCTGGACCTTGGTTTCCGCCCGTCAGCCCAGCGAGAACGTCAAAATAGGTCCCGCAAGGAGGTCGCCACCACAGTGTCGGCCACCCTGTCAGGGTTTTTGCAGGCAAGTGTTCCCCTCTACCAAACTCATAATTAGGCCCCAAATCCGGAATGATGACAGCTAAATACTTCTCCCACTCATTTTATTTATAATGTAAAATCCATTTTTTTAATGGTAAGGGTGTATTTTAAATTAATATTTTCCTATTTACATTTTTTTAGGTCTTTACGGGAGTGGCCAGCTTCCTGGGCTGCCGATGGACTGCCCACTAGGAAATGTGTATTGGAGTCAGACGATGAACAAAGGGGGCGTGGGTGTAGAGAGAGTGGATCTACCTGATAGGATGGCTAGGAATGAATTGTGCCCTGATTACATTTCAAAGGAACTTACCTCCAGTACACAAAACGGAACCTGACACCACTCTGCCTTTGTTTTACTACCCAGCCTGGAGTCATACCCAGGAGAACTGGATGAGCTGACAAAACCAGTTTTAGGGGTAGACAAAGTAGTGTCCTCCAACCCACACTGGCACCGAGCATAAAAGTGGAATCCCTAGAACATGGATGATAGCAGGAACCTGGATGTAGCAACGCAATGGATATCAGTGGGTCTGTGACACTGAATTACTATACTGCTGTTATGTGTGAGATTATTGGTGGGTCATAAATGGATTGTTTTGCTTCATTAACGTTTGATGGTATGTTCTTGCTTTCTTTAGAGGGTGTATTGATATTATTCTTGGTGGACTCCGTCGACATGTTTTGATGCACTAACTTTTTTCTCAATTTTTTTTGCCTAACATCACTATTGTGCAAAAAGATGTGAGTTGCAGAAACCGTCCCCTTTATGTAATAAATAGATGATATTGTCAGAGCCAGCAAGGAAAACATCGTTTTCAGTGTACTTCAAGGGTGAGACACTATCTGCAAGAGGTACGAAGGACAGTTCAGATGAATGATGAGGACAATTCCACATTTTCTGGCAGAATATCAAGATTTGCAAATTGCAAGAGCAAGGATAACATTCATTTCACCCCAAATTTGGGGTTCAGGTCTGTAAATTTAAGAATGTTTCTATGCACCTTTATTAAACTTGGGTGTTTATAAATAAGAGAGATGTGTGAAATTGAAACACAAGATGTCTCTCTGAAGCATGCTTTTTTTTGTTAACTAAGATCAAGTTTGAACACCATGAAATGTATCACAATAAATGTAAACTAACCTTCTTGTAAATTCTTTAGATTCTGAATAGTTGATATTGAAACCAGTGGAAGGCAATGTTTGGCAGTCAGTGAAAAGAAGTAAAAAGAAAAAACAGGAAGGTGAAGGAATTCCTAAGCAGTTAGTCCTTGGTATATGATGCTTTGCTTTAATTCTTCGGGTTTTAGCTGTGTGTTTATGTGACTGTGGGGGAGCCTGAAGTTCATCTTGAGGGAAGCTGTAATATGCAAAAACAGATTTTTTTACATTGCACAAGTAACTTTACCTAAACTCCATTTCCTTAATCACAGGAGTTCAATTTAGAGTGACCACTTCTGGTTGTTGGCACTGTAGCTTTTTTGGGTCCCATATTAGTTAAGTGGTGCACATGCCGCGGACGTGCAGCGGTTAGTCATCTTTATATAATGCATTGCTTTAATTCTCCTGGGATTTAACTGGGTTTTTTGTGAATTAGGGGGGAGCCTGAATTTCATCTTGTGGGAAACTTTTATAAGTCTGTGCAATAATCTATTTTTTACATCCCACAAGTCACTTTACCCGAACTCCATTTCCTGTATCACAGTAGTTCCTTTTAGAGCGGCCATTTTAGGTCGTTGGCGCTCTGGCTTTTTTGGGTCTCACATTATTTAAGCTGTGCATCTGCCGAGGATGTGCAGTGTTTAGTCCTGGCTATATGACACATTGCTTTACTTTTCTGGTTTTGTCTGTGTTCTTATGTGAATGTGAGGGAAACTTTCATGAGTGTGTGCACAACTGAATTTTTTACATCGCACAAGTCACTTTACCCAAACTCCATTTTCTGTATCACAGGAGTTCCATTTAGAGCGGCCATTTTTGGATGTTGGCGGTCTAGGTTTTTTGGGTCTCATATTATTTAAGTGATGCACATGCAGAGGACATGCAGCAGGCGCACCACCGGCATTGCAAATGTGCACAAAAAGCAAGCCTGTTTGTGCCCGTCCACGACCTGAACGCGACTAACACCAGAAACTCTGCCTATTTCTCTCAAGGTATGCACATGTTGCCAGATGCTCTAAAACCACTGAATGTCACTGCTAAGAATTGTGTTTTGGTGTTTTCTACAAATTTAATTGACAGACTATTGTCTTGTATCAAGTGCAGAGCTGTGTTTGGGGTCCCTCCTACCACCCCCCATGGCACATCTCAGCTACTTGTGGCAGGTTCTTTCTTAGGAGGCCAAATTAATGCATTTTCCTTAAATAAACATACACCAGAGATAATTGACCAGCTTAATGAGTTTCAGCTGGATTTCTTGTTTGTTATAGAGTCATGGCTTAAGGATGGGTGTAAGCCTGACATTGCGCAAGCCTTACCCTCAGGGTATACCATCATCAGACTCAAGAGAATAAACTTCCGCAGGGGAGGTCTAGCGATTAACCTCTGAGATGCTTTCCAATGGCAGACATTTGATCTGGGTTCCCTTGAAGCAGCGGAAAGCTTGGATTTCTTTATTAAGATCAGCCCCACTTTGTACTTTGAGGGCAGGCTTGTTTATTGTCCCCTAGGGATCTGTGCCAGCTTTCTGACCACTTTGGGCAATGTTATTGCTCCATCCATTCTGCGATACACACATTTTACTATGCTAGGAGATTTTAATCTCCATTTGTAGTGGAAAACAAATACAGAAGTAGCTAATTTCATAGACACTCCAAGTTGCGTGGGACTTTTTTAAATGGTCACCTTGTCTACACATAATGCAGCATATACACTGGATGGAGTATTTTTTAACAACCCTAATTTAGCCATTGACTCTCCGATCAGGCAGGCATGGTTCAATCACATGCTGATTCTGTTTTAGACTGGTTTGAATCTATAAATCACATCCCTAAAGCATCAGCTTTCAATGGGAAAAACGTTTATCTAATCCTAATTTTGCAAAAGAACTATCCTCTTCTACGCCTATCCTTACAGGGGGTGTGGTGGCAGAAGTCTCCATCTTTAATACATGGATTTCCAACTCCATTAATAAATTGGCTCCTTTGCTTCCTGCCAAAAATAACTTGAAATCTTGACCATCAGCCCCATGGTACTCACAGTACTTACCAGAGCTCCATCAAAACCACAAGCAATTGGAACTTAAATGGCAGAAGCCTAAAATGCTGAAGACTTGAGGAAATTTAGAAAAGCCCTGAAATCCTACCATGACCAGATCAAGACTGCAAAAAAGAGTCACTTTTCATCTCAGATTGTCAAAGCTCAATCTAATCAAATAGACATTTCCAATATTGCCACATCATTCCTACAGCCAAAAGCAATTATTAGAGAGGTGCCACCCTCACAAATCGTATGCAATAAAATATCTGCAAATTTTGAGGAACCTATACATACCATCCAACAAGAATTTGGAAGTGCCTTCTCTTTTAAGAATTTTTCAACAAGTTATATTCCCCATCCAGGAACGTCACTGTTAACCTTCCAGAAAATTACTCCTGCTGAATCTTAACAAGCCATTTTAGCATGTAAATCAAGATTCCCTTATGATCCATGCCCCTCTTGTATACTCCATAAAGTTGTAGATTGCATAAATCCAGCAATTAATGCAATTTTGATCACCTCTTTGTCATCTGCGGTGGTCCCAAACAACTGGAAATTAGCAGTGATTAAATCACTACAGACAGAAACAACTAGCTGATCACACCATTCTGTCTAATCTCTGGCAAAATCATGGAAAAACTGGTCAATGAACAACCAATGGCATACATGGAAGAGGCAAATATTTTACATCCTACACAATCAGATTTTCATCTGAAACATTCTACAGAGACAGCACTGTTGGAGGTAGCAGATATGTTGAAAATGACACTGGATTCAGGAGAAAATGCAGTGTTGAATCTACTGGATTTATCCAGGGCGCTTGATACCATCTTACACAGTGTAATGCTGCAATATGTCAAGGATTGCAGTATTTCCACAGACAAACAGTGATGTTAGTTTCTTTCTTCTAACCCAAAAGGTCTGTCAATTTAGGGGCGCTTCAGGGCTCCTCACATAGCCCGGCATTATTCAATATCTAAATGGCCCCCCTTGTTACATTGATCTCCTTGTTTGGCATTGGGGTTACCTCTTATGCCAATGACACACAATTGATGTTGTCGTTGGACAAAGACTCTCTGGGCTCTGAGCTCAAATTTGCGAATTGCCTGACAGTTTATTCGGTGGATGCAAGTCAATCATCTCAAGTTCAATACAGATAAAATGAAGATTATGCTTCTCATGAAATATAATTCCTTTGACCCTATGCTATAGTGGCCTAATTCCACTTCAACACCTCAGTCTACAGTCAAGGTTGCACGAAATCTTGGAGTAAAATTTGATACAGCCTTGTCCTTACAGGCACAAGCAACCACAGCGGCAGGAATGTGTTTTGGTCTCATTAAATCTCTGAAAATGTTTTTTTACTATCTTCCACTGGTGGCCAGAAAATCACTAGCCTTTGCCTAATAACATTGAGATTGGTTTACAGTCTGTATGCCGGCTCCTCCAAGATAACCATCCAGAAGTTACAGGTTTTTATACATTCTGCTGCCAGACAGGCTCTGAATTTGCCCCGTCGCTCTTCCTCATCAACAGCCTTGAGAACATAGCACTGGTTGCCAGTGCATAAAAGGTCCCTTTAAAAATTATTTTATTGTTGTTCAGAGTTTACAGAGTTCTGGGACCAAAATATTTAACCGCAAGAGTTACTTATCCTACAACACTCTGATCTCTGTGGTCCTCAAATGCAATCTGCTCAAGATCTCCACCTACAGACCTAAAACACGAGGAGGAAAATCATTCACAGTTCTGGGCGCACAGGCATGGAACCACCTTCCCAGACACCTGTGATTTTTAGAATCCAAAGCCATGTTTAGAAGGTAGCTTAAAACATGGATTTTCAGTATTCCTGATGCTCTCTGCTTCTCGTTTATGCGCTAATCTGTTGGATTTTGGTATATTGTGTTATGCAGTCATGTACGTCTCAGCCTAGCAGCACGATGCACCTTTGGGAGTGATGGTGCGCTCTATGAACCATTTCAATTCATTCATTCATTCATTCAACTTGGGCTCATTGCTGTGGGCTACATACTAACAAAAATCAATAAGGATTCTAAATGTCAATACACCAAGGGCCATATTTATACTTTTCGACGCACAACTGCGCCAACGCAGTTGTGCGTCAAAAAATGTAACGCCGGCTAACGCCATTCTGAAGCACCATGCGGGCGCCGTATCTATTCAATGACGTTAGCCGGCGTTAGCCGGCGGAGCTGCCTGGTGTGCGTGAAAAAAAATGACTTACACCAGGCATCGCCGGCGTAGGGGAAAATGGAGCTTGGGCGCCAAAAAATGGGGCAAGTCAGGCTAAGGCAAAATTTTCGCCTCAACCCGATTTGCGCCATTTTTTTTTACTCCCAACCCCCATTGAAATGACTCCTGTCTTAGCAAAGACAGGAGTCATGCCCCCTTGCCCAATGGCCATGCCCAGGGGACTTCTGTCCCCTGGGCATGGTCATTGGGCATAGTGGCATGTAGGGGGGCACAAATCAGGCCTCCCTATGCCACAAAAAAAAAAAAAAATTACTTACCAGCACTTACCTTAATGTCCCAGGGGTGGGTCCCTCCATCCTTGGGCGTCCTCCTGGGGTGGGCAAGGGTGGCAGGGGGTGTCCCTGGGGGCATGGGAGGGCACCTCTGGGCTCCTTCCGAGCCCACAGGTCCCTTAACGCCTGCCCTGAGCAGGCGCTAAAAAATGACGCAAAAGCGGCTGGACGTCATTTTTTTTGACCCGCCCACTCCCGGGCGTCATTTTTGCCCGGGAGTATAAATACGGTGCACATGAGTCATTTTTTAGACGGGAACGCCTACCTTGCATATCATTAACGCAAGGAAGGTGTCCACGCTAAAAAATGACGCAAACTCCATGAACTTTGGCGCTAGATGTGTCTAACGCCAAAGTATAAATATGGAGTTTGTTTTGCGTTGAATTTGCGTAAAAAAAAACGACGCAAATCCGCCGCAAACAGAGTATAAATATGGCCCCAAAAGTCAATACGGCCTCTACAGGTCGATGAGGTGAATAGAATGCGTGTGTAATTGTATTGCTTAGAATGTGCAGCATAGCGCTTTGCCTAATATTTATTACATTGATTTATATCTGTTGTTGCATTTTCAGAGCTCCCGCTCTGGGCTTGTTTTGTACACTACACATGCTCAAAGGGTCTCGTCCCTATAACAAAACATTGGATTTGAGAGTCAGATCAATGAACTTAGACCTAAAAGCACAATTTGTTTTCCAGTGTAAAAGGGAAGTCAGAATTTAAGCAAATAATTACGCTGTAAAAAACACTAATTGTTTCCAGACAGATAATCAGTCACTGAATGGTAAGAAGCAAAAATCTTTTAAACAGTTCCTTGGCAATGAGTCAGGGGCAGCATACCCAAAAGGCCTATTAGCAGCAGAGAACTGGCTCTGAGTTTCAGCTCTATGTGTAATTTACAAACTACCAGCTAAAGCTGCATTTTAAAGTCGTTCATTCAACATAAAAACAATGACAATATTAACAGTAACAACACCGAAGTCATCGTTATATTGTAGTGACACAGAGGCACATTTTGCCTACATGCTTTAATAAAATGCATTATAAATCTAGATATTTCAAAACACACATCCCTTATACCATATGGAAGATTACAGCTTCACTATACAATAGAGAGAACGTGATATAGGCATTCAGCAATATTATAGTTAGATTTCTGTGAGTCTTTTTGTGACTTGTCAAGTGTTAATTAAATTGACTAATGAATGTCGCTTTTAAAAACGATGACTAGCGAAGATTTGACGAATGAAAGCAAAATATCACCCGTCATACATAGGTTTAACTAGCTACAAACAATGACAGCAGTAGAAGAAGTGAAGCGAACTTCGGAAGTTAACACCGTTTTAGAAAGTCACCTAGACATCTGAGTGAGTCAGGCATTCCCAGCTAAGACAGTATGCAACCTTCTATCAGTGTGCGGTTGTTAAAAATAGCACTAGATGGTTACTGATAACATCTGATTTCTGCACTGCTAAAAAAGAGCACCTGACATGTGGCTGCAGGTGAAGAGACTCATGGAACAAACCTGCAGAGTTTAGTTGTTAAGTCACATCATAAAAAGAAAATACACTGAATAATTTAAACTGGCAGGACCGGACCGGGGAATCAAAAGTAGTCCTGGAAACAATGTTCAAACCAGCCCCACTCCCTTCGTCCGATTGCCCAATCTCTCTCTTACCATTCATCTGTTCTTTGTCCCTATTTTCCCTTTCTGACCGCTTTCTCTCTGCCTTCTTCCTCCCTCCCTCTCTTTTTCTCTCTCTTGAAGGATCACTGGCACAAAATCGAAATCAACATCAAATATTGCGAAACATTTCATTTACAAAATTATTGTGCCCCTGTCCTTATAATGGTAAGTACAATTATATCGAAAAAAATATTGTTTCACACTAATATTGTTAAAAACATTTAAAACCGGTTTTGCATATATATATATATACATATATTTAATATATACATAACGTTTAATGTAATATATACTAAATAATTTATTATTTACCATTAATATGATGTTCATTAAATAACTCACTAATATTTGACACTATACGTAAAAATATACTTATTTAAACACACATACATACATGTTCATGTGTGTTTATGAAGTTACAAATATTTATAATGGAACACAATTACCAAAAGTTTCTATTTTACATCACAGTCCTTTTAAATTCTTTACATTTACTACTATAAAAACACATTATATATAGTTACATGAAGCATAAAAAAATATTAACAAAACACTCCAAACCATGAGACAGATTCCTAAACAAATAAAATATTAAAAAATACAAACCAAATAAGACATCTACAAAAACATTATAAAAATTGAAAAACAAGTAAAAATATAAACAAATAATATACAAATACAATTATAAACAAATATTAATAATATATATTTGAACCAGCATTAGGAAAAGTATTGGAGTTTGGAAATAATAGATATACTATTCCCACTTCAGTTTATGCAGTAGGATAGAATGAGTAAGATTTCAGAGGAGTAAAATATATTATTTCCATTTCAAACAGTGCAACAGTAGGGAACGTGTTTCATTTCTGAGGGATTAGATTTAATATTCCAACTGCAACCAGGGCAATAAAGGATAAATATTTACTATTCCCACTCCATTTTATGCAAAGGTAGGGTGAGTAGACTTTGGAGGGTTTACATTTACTATTCCCACTCCAGTCTAGGCAACAGTAGGAAAAGAATTGGACTTCAGATGGGTTAGGTTTACTATTGCTACTCCAAAAAGCACAACAGTAGTAAAAGTCTTGGACTTTGCAGTGGTTAGATTTAAAATTTCCAATTCAAACAATGCAGTATTGGGAAAAGTGTTGGACTTCAGAAAGGTAAGATTTACAACCCCCACTCTAGTATGTGTTATAGTAGAGAAAGCATTGTTCTTCAGAGAGGTAAGATTTGCTATTCCCATTCTAGTCTGAGCAACATTAGGGAAGGTGTTGGACTTTGGCATGATTACATTTACTATTTCAGCTCCAGTCTAAGAAGCAGTAGGTGAACTACTTAACTTCAAACGCATTATATATTCCAATAATCCTATCAATTTAGAAAAAATATAAAACTCTTTTTTATATAATTTCTTAACTTTCTATATATATCAAATAAAAACAAATTAACCAATTTAGAAAATCCATAAATGAAGTACTATGTAATTTTCAATTGGTTATTTAATTATTACTTAATTAACTTGCCACCCTTTAGTAGCCCACGCCTAAAATATAACTAAAATAAATAAGTATAACACAGTTTACATAATTGATAATCCATTACATAATGAATTAACAATTATTAATTAATCATTACTTAATTAACTTCCCAACAAATAACTCTACAAACCCAACAGCACACACCTGAAATATAACTAAAGCATAACATTATTCCTCAATTTACAAAATTAATTAAATATGTAGTTATTCATTAATGATTATTATAATTAAATTATTACCTAACTACCTTCTCACCCTAAAGGATTACAGCAGCCACACCTAAAAAATAACTAAAATATATTATTATTACACAATTTATAATTTATAAAATGAATAGTCAATTAGAGTATGAATAATAAATTAAAAATACATTATTAATTCATTATTATCTAAGTAAGTTCCCACCCTATACCTCTACAATTGTGCCAACCCTCACAAAAATTTAAGTAAAATAAATCAGCATTACATTATGTACATAATTATTATAAATCCTATATTATTTAAAAAATAATAATTATTGCTTAAATAACTTCCTACCCCATCCCCCTACAAACCCAAGATCCGCTTCAACATTATAAATTACTATCAGCAAATAACTTAAAAATTCTAAATCACTTAAAATTACAAACTCTATATAAAAATGTTAATAACAAGTATACAAACAATGGTAACACATCAAATTAATAAATGAACTAAAGCACATTAAAATTATTTAACAAAATGATATTTTTGCAACTATATATATTAATAACAACAACAATATTCTTAAAAACAATATTAGTTACCTAGAAAAAATGACATTCATGACAGCAACATTACTGTATCACAATTATTTGGTATCACATTATGTTTTCCAATATGTCTGTCTCCTGATATTTATAACTCAATATGTTGTCCAAATACTCTCTTGAAGCCTCCATGTGCCTGCTATAGTTAACCTCTGGCAGTTGTGGAAAGTGACAAGGGCATCAATAACCGGCTTTGGCTTTCAAAGCAGGCCCTCAAGGGCACCAGTCCACTATGGAAATGCATGGTGGAATAAAAGGCCTATTGAGGTCCTGGCTAATGCATCATGATTTTTCTTAAAAGCTTTATTATCACTTAAATTTGCAGGTTATTGTGCATTTACAGCCATTCATTAAAAAATATATTGCTTATGATCTCACATAAATTAAATTACTAATGATGATGTTGTTTGATTTCTTATGATACACTTTCACCCCTTAGCTGAACACTAATTTGACACTGTTTCAGCATGTTTTTTAGCAATGCCCTCTAACCAGTTGCCAGGCCACCAGTGCCCAGCACATAGTCTTTGACCATGCTCAAGGGTATATGAGCACTGCACTTAGACCCATGCAATGAGTTCCCACAGCCTTTTGTCACAAGTTGCGTTGGTACACCCCCAATCAACCACTGGAGCGCAGAAAGACTGATGTGCCCATTCTGGGATGGGGTGCAACAAGCTGCCTAGGCAGGTGCCCATCAGCCCAACATTTTTTGATCATTTTGTCCCTCTGGTCTAGTGGGATTTGTGCACCCTCACGACAGATTTGTAAAAAAATGCACCCAATCTGTCCCCAGGGGGAGCAGAAATACTTTTGCCTATGTTTTGGGGTGGTTGCACAGCCTGACACCTGGGCAAGTCACACTACACCCTACATTTTTCAGCCTTTTTTTCCTAGTGTTGTCTGGTGGGGTGTCTGACCCTTGGGGGGTTAGATTGAGGTAAACTTCCCCTAGCCATTTTGCCCACCACCGGGGGGCAGGAGGACCCTAGTGCCCAGGAGGAAAGCACCAGCCCCTGGGGAGCATATTGGTGGTATATCCATCTGGGAAGAGTCAGACAAGCTCTTGTGCCCAGAGGTGGGGGAAACGCAGGTCTTGGCCTAGGGAGCTACTCCCTTTGGGAAATATTCTCTTGTGGTCTAGTGCCCTTGTGCCCGGGAGGGAGCACAGGCTCATGTTTATTGGGGTGACAGTACATATTCTAGAAAGACTATTGTGGCCAGTGTGGTTGGGAGGAGAGAACAGGCCTATACCAAGAGGAAGCTGCCCACGTAAGAGTAAATTAAAAATATTCCCTTTTGGTTAAATGGCCTTTAGGTCACTAGAGGGCTGATTGGAGTTAAGTAGCCCCTATCTGCCCTCCATGGGGGGGCCGAAAGAATGATATGCCAGAGAGAGGGGAAGGCACTACCTTGTTGGTCAGTGCTCAGGGGGCAGAGTTATGCCCCTCCCTGTCACAGATCAAAACTGAAAGTAGGCCACACCATTTACACTTTCTGCTCTCACTTTGGTGTTTTTATGATGTCAGTACACTGTGCATGCAAGGGTCGCAGTATAACAAAATTAATCAGTCTAAGAATGTGAGGAAAGCTGTTCCTTCATGTTGTGACTTTGATTATAAAAAATAGAAGGTTTCTACTATCTTCACCAGAAACATTTTCTTTTCCATTTGCAACCAAAACATTTTCTTTTCTACAATGTAATATGGCCCATTGACGTCTTTCACGCTAGAAGGGTTGTGCTCTACACCAAAGCGGTAAATAAACCAGACAGACAATACAATCCCTTCAATGTGTATGAGTCTAATTGTCTCTCTGTAGTAGCAACTTGGAGTAAGTAGAAATAAATTAGTGAAATAAGAAAAACAAACCCAAATTAAAGTGCTGGAAACCAATGAAGCATAATCACTGAGATATGTAAACAGACATTATTCTTTTACTCAACATTCAGGGGTCGATTATGACTTTGGCAAAAGAAAAAGCCTGTCTGACGAAGTCCCAACGGGTCCGTTGCTGCCAGTGTGGTCGCCTCCCAGCTGGACCCATTATGAGTTTCCAGCTAGATCAGCGGGCGGAAACTGAGTTTCCGCCTGCTGGACTGGCGGGAAACAGCCGACAGCATTGTCTCCGGCTCCTAATTGAGCCAGGGGCAATACTGCAGTGTGTAAGGGCACCAGCACCCGTCGCAATGTTCACTGTCTACAAAGCAGACAGTGATCATCGCAACAGGGCTGGCCAAGGGTGCCCCCCGCACTGCCTATGCAAAATGCATGGGCAGTGCAGGTGCCCCCCCAAGACCCCCTGCACTCCGTCTCCGCCAGCCATTTCATGGCAGTGCTATCACCATGAAATCGCTGGTGAAGAAGGGAATCGTAATCCCCGGGGCAGCCCTACTTGCAGCGCTGCCCTGGTGGATTAATACCGCCAGCACCACCACACCATCTTGTGTAGGAAAAGTGGCAGTGCTGGCGGTCCGACTGCTGCGCTACTGCTACGGTCGTAATGTGGAGGTCGAACCGCTACGTTGGTGACGGTCTGACCGCAACTGCCACGCTGGCGATCTTAACACCGCCAGGGTCATAATGAGAGCCTCAAAAATTTGGATGTTCTGGAACACTGGATATGTTCTAACCACCCTGGACTGAACATTATAGTTTCTACATTTGCTGTTATCTGAATTACAATGAGAAACTCGGTTAAGATCACAAATATGTCACTCATAGATCTTTGCAGAATTTTTGGACAAATATACTACTTGAAATAGTCTACAATTGTTGGATGATTTCTTCCTTTCCTTTCTTCCTTTCCACTTGTGCTTTCAACAAAATCAAAATTGGGTCACCCACATTTATAGAAGAGATTTTAACTGACTAGCGTTCAAACAACAATTTCCTTTCCAACTATTTCTTAACTGCTCTCTTTCATTCACCTTTCACACTTTATTAATATTGAAAGGATGTTTATTCCTCCTCATTCAACTCAGGCACATACTGGTGTTCCAGTTTCCTTCTTTGAGCAATTCAAACGGTGCCTACAAGTGGTTGCATGAGGAGTCAATTTATATGCAGCAACTCTTTCAAATAACACCTTCCTCCAAATCTTCCCACTATTCTGCATTGGTTATTTGCATCCTTTGATCAATTGAATGAACCTCAACCATCTTAAAGATGATACAAGGCACCATTACTGCATAATCCCTCTTTCTTCTAGAAATGTTCTCATTTAGCTCAATGTATGCCATTATCATTTGGATTGGAAGAGGGAAAGCATCTCTCAAAATATCCTCTAACAACTTAATCACAATACTATTTGGTATCTCACTAATAGAAGCTATCTGCAGCTACATGGAAAACATGTCTATCAAGACCAACATTTGCATTTTACAATCCTGTGTTACGGGTCCAATTATATCAAAAGAAAGTTATTGCCAGAGTCCTCTTGGTAATTCACACCCACCGCTGCCCTTCTGCATTTCCCCCTGCACTGACGCTGAATTAAGCTGTCTGCACAAATTCAGGCATCCTTGCACCTTAGTGCAAGGGTGTCTGTGTTGAGGTGTTAGATTGTATATGTGAAAAAAGGTGTCCCTTCCTGCACCTAAACAATCTATAATGGCAATTTGGCACTTCTTTGTGTGCTACAAAATGCAGCACACATAAAAGTACCAAAGCGTAATTTTGGAATGATTGTTTATGTGCAGGAAGGAACACCTTCCTGCACATAAACAATCATTGATGGCATTTTGCATCTTCTATGTGTGCTGCAGAATGCAGCATACATAGAAAAAGCAAAAAATGAGGAGGAGTACTGGTATTCCTTCTCGTTTTATCATGTTTGTTCCACCCCTCAGATGGCGTTAGTTTTTGGCGCTGCAACAAATTTGTGATTTCACATAAATCTAGGGCAGCGTCAAAAGCAATGGGTGTTGCAGTGGAAAGCCCACAGCAACACCTATTGCACAATCCCCTGATGCAGAAAACTGCATCGAAGAGGCCCATATTTACAAGGAGCAGTGGTTAGTGCCACCGGGACGTCACCTGTGACACTATAGGCTCTTAAATATGCCCCTTAATCTTATATACTTTATCACTGCATCTATATTTGAGCAATCTCTTTCTACATCTAGCTTAAGTCATCAACAACAAAAATCTGATATAATTTGCTCTTTGGTGCTAACTATACCCCAATAACCAACATATTCCTTTAGCCAGGGGATTCAGGCTTGGGGATCATCACAGGAAAGTGATCCATTTCAGGGTCCATCCAAGGTGTGGACAGCCATTCCTAGATATGCCCCAGATCCAGCACACAGGTCAGGATGGATGCTCCTGAAGTTAGACCATAGCCACTCTAGCATGTGAGAACATTGCACCAGGACATAACCCAGACACTTTTGTGGGCAAGGATAGTCACACCTGGGCTTACCTTTCAGTCACTTGATGGGTTAGGACAGAAGAGCTGCCTCCACGGTCGGCTCCGATTAAGTCCACTGGGAGAAGACCACAACCCAAGACATAGTCTAGCTCAATAAACTTGAAAACTATAGCCCTGCAACTGCATAAAAGCCACCCGATATGAATGGCACCAAAGGAACCCGACTGTCTGTTACACAAGACAGATCAATGCTCAAAGAAAATGCCTGGTACCTATCCAGAGATGATATCAATCAATCCAAGATTTCTATCCTGTTTTTCCCAGAAGAATGTTCTAACAATCAATAGATCAGGGGCCAACTGTAAGCAAATACAGGATGGATAATAGTAGCCATTACTAGATGGCTCAGTTATAGAAAATATGGGCAAATCCACTAAATCTCACCAATAATGCAATACCCTTATCAGTCCATGGAATTTAACTTTTCTATCTACCATCCGACAGGTATGGAATAATTTTCTGAAGAAACCCGCTGCTTACTATTGGCCACAAAATGACTCTAACATAACCCACCTCCGCAGGTCCAGGCTTGCAACTGTCTGCTTCTCAACATCATCTAATAACATTCACAGAAAGGTTGCCTGTAATATATCCTATCTTGGCAGACCGCTGACCCCTTCATCCCCAAGCCATGCTTGCTCACATCCATTAGACCTCTGCATGGAAGACCTGTGCGATAATCATCAATTTGGAAAGTAAGAGATAATAACACCACAAAGGGACTTGCAGCAGCAATCAAGGATATCAGTATACTATTAACTATAAAGTTTGTGTTTCTCTCATACCTCTTCATCCATCGATACTCTTCATACCATAGCAAAAGAAAGCATCATTGCCACACTTCGGTGGTAATCATGCACAGCATTGAAACACTTCCCACACAAAATCCAAAGAAGGACACCAGGTTTTGAATGACATGGCAAACATGGCATGGCATGCTACTCTAGTAGACAAGCACTTCCACATCCCTTATAGGAGCAGCAAATGTAAAATGCTACATACATATTAAAATACAATACAATTCAAGAAGAAAACATGGATTGCCATTAACTGTGATTTTCAGTGTGTCACTGTCACCTGGATTGGGTGCAGCATCTGTACGGCACCAAGGGCTAAATCCAGATTGTTAGAAACTAGGTCTTTGGTTGGCAGTCAGGTTACTCCCTGTCCAAGCAAGGACCCTCATTCTAGTCAGGGTAAAAGAGAATCACCCTCAGCTAACCCCCACTCACCCTTTTGGTAGCTTGGCACAAGCAGGCAGGCTTAACTTCACAGTGCTGGGGTAAAGAATTTGTACCAACACACATAGTAACTTAATGAAAACACTACAAAATGACACAACAAAGGTTTAGAAAAATAGTAATTTTAAACACAACACTAACACTGTTAGCCTGGAAATGTACATGGGCGCGTCAAAAATAACCCCACACGGGCGAGTGTGCGTCAAAAGGGGCTTGCGATGCGTCGATATCACCAACGAGCAAGACCGTGCATTGTTTCTCCTTCAGTCGAGTCGGCGTGCATCGTTTCTTCTCTCTTTAGGAGAGCCGTGAGTCGATTCGAACTTCACTCTTGGGTCCGGGTAGGCCTTGAGTCATTTTTACATGCCCAGCGATGTTTGTGTTGGAAATCCTGCTGCACGATGATCCAAAAACCAGGCAGCGTAAGTTGCGATCTCACCAGCCTCCATCAGTGATGCTGCGCATCGTTTCTTCAGGCATGTGCATTACCTTTCCAGCCGCGCTGCAGGCGAGTGTCAATTTTCAGCCATGAAGCTGACAGCACATCAATTTTTCAGCTGCACATCGGAGTTGCGTCGATCTTTTTCCCGCACGGCAGTCAATGCGTGAATTTCTCACTCTTGGACTGCCAGCTTCCCCTTTCAGGGTCCCAGGAACTGGATGGGCACCACTTGGCAGAGTAGGAGTTTCAGCAGAGGCTCCAGGCGCTGGTAGAGAGACGTCTTTGCTGTCCTTGAGACTTCAAACAACAGGAGGCAAGCTCTAAATCAGGCCCTTGGAGAGTTCTTCTCCAGGCAGAGGTTCCCCTTGGTTTCCAGAAGTGTTCTAAAGTCTGTGGTTTTGGGTGCCCTTCTTATACACATTTTGCCCTTTGAAGTAGGCTTACTTCAAAGAAAAGTCTCTCTTGTTTGTGAAATCCTGCCTTGCCCAGGCCAGGCCCCAGACACACACCAGGGGGTTGGAGACTGCATTGTGAGGGCAGGCACAGCCCGTTCAGGTGTGAGTGACCACTCCTCCCCTCCCTCCTATCACAGATGGCTCATCAGGAAATGCAGACTACACCCTAACTCCCTTTGTGTCACTTTCTAGTGAGAGGTGCAACCAGCCCAACTGTCAAACTGATCCAGACAGGGAATACACAAACAGGCAGAGTCACAGAATCCTTTAAGCATGAAAATGCTCACTTTCTAAAAGTGGCATTTTTAAACACACAATCTTAAAATCAACTGTACTAAAAGATGTATTTTTAAATTGTGAGCTCAGAGACCCCAAACTTCACATGTCTATCCACTCCCAAAGGAAATCTAATCTTTAATCATATTTAATGGTATCCCCCATATTCACCTATGAGAGGGACAGGCCTTGCAACAGTGACAAACAAATTTAGCAGTATTTCACTGTCAGGACATATAAAACACATTACAATATGTCCTACCTTGATCATACACTGAACCCTGCCCTCAGGGCTACCTGGGGCCTACCTGAGGGGTGTCTTACATGTACGAAAAGGGAAGGCCTGGCAAGTGGGTACACTTGCCAAGTTGAATTTACAGTTTAAAACTGCAAACACAGACACTGCAGTGGCAGGCCTGAGCCATGTTTACAGAGCTACTAATGTGGGTGGCACAACCAGTGCTGCAGGCCCACTAGTAGCATTTGATTTACAGGCCCTGGGCACTTCTAATGCACTGTACTAGGGACTTACTAGTAAATAAAATATGCCAATCATGGATGAACTAATTACATACACATTTTGTATAGGAGCACTTGCACTTTAGCACTGGTTAGCAGTGGTAAAGTGCCCAGAGTAACAAAAACAGCAAAAACAAAGTCCAGCACACATCAACAACCTGGGAAACAGAGGCAAAAAGTCAACAGAGACCACGCCAAGGATGAAAAGTCTAACACAGATGGTAGTCCTCGAAGACACTGATGGTCTTGATTTATTGTTAGGAACTAGATGGTAAGAGCCACTTGGAATGATTTTGTCAAGGAAGAGGAAAATAAGTGATTGGTAGGTAGCTACTTTATCAGTGTCCAAGATGATTTTCTTCATTAGTAAGATTCTTACCCAGTCACAAGGATATCTTGGAAGATGACTTGGATGAGAGAGGCATGAACGATGTGGAGAAGAGGGATCAGAGCATCATGGATGCTGAGACATTGTTGTCTCCACAGCAAAAGGCTTTTTTTAAATGTTGGTGAGTGTCATTTGAAGAGATGATGTCTAAAATGGTCTATTGTTTTGTCTATAGAGCACATTTTTTCAGAAGAAATAAGTCATTTTATTGTTTGGGTATGCGTAATTTCTACTATTGCTGGATAGGTTACTTGCTATTGTAGAGTTCTGGTTTGTGTCATGGGTAGCAGAGTTTCACTTTGAGTGGCCACATTTTGTGGAGTGCATGGGTGCTAGCTGTTATCAGGATGTGACGGAGTATCCCATCTGCCAAGGTCGTAATCAGACCCAAAGTCTTAAAAGCAAGGTGTGTTATATTGTATTAAATCAAGTGAGTGTCTGCCATGAAGGAGAGCATATCAGAATAAGATATTGTCTACTAGTAGGTCCAATCAAATGCTTAAGGTAGCTGAACCCCACTTAACATTCAGCCTGCCTTTGATTCCACAGTTAAGTTAAAATTCTTATCATGTCATCTTGAAATATTTACATAAATTACTCATGGTCTCCATAGAAGGTATTGAAATTCATCAGACTTTTACTATAATAAACATACCCATTGACTACATTTATTTTCATAACTCAATTTGTCTGTCGTTGAATGTTGCCTCATGGGTTCAACTTTCTCTACCCATTAAATGAGTGAAGTGCACTTCATGGAGCCCATCTGCCTAACGTCTGTCTGTAAACCTCACAAACTAACCTACAGGATTATAAACATGTGACAAGTATCCCACTCATGACCCAGTAACAATTTTTTACAGCCACGCATCCTTCACATGACCAAGTCTGATATCTCTTGCACTCTTTGCCTGATTGTGCAGCCTACATATTGTCATATTCACATATCTTTCACACTGCCAAAGCTATCACAGTAATTACTATGGTGACTCGTCTTGTTTCTATGTTACAAAACCCTAACCACTGAACCTTTTGAAGAACATTCCAAGATTTGAAATCAGTCTCTATATATAGATAACCTACATATGCTTTTCAACACTACAAGACCATTCAAGTGTATAACATCCTATCATTCAATCCCTAATAAATCTACCTTCCTAACTGAAACAACATTTTAAAAACTCACCCACAAAAACAGTCATCCTCAATAGAAAACAATTCAGGAAAATCTAAACACAAACGGACTTGAATAATACACCACAGTGACCACAAAAAGATTATATATATTATTCTAGACTGTATTATCAAAAAACCCAGAGTAGCAAAGAAGTTTTCAAGAACATCTAACAAATCATAATTTGCTTCTATAAAAGCTCATTCAAAGCTCTATATTTCCATGAAGACAATGACTGACTTACTTTTGAAAATTGGGCTATTGGTTGAGTGGGATGAAAGCCTACTTGAGAAGCATCCACAATTTCTGTCAGGGTGAAGTCACAAGCAACTCCAAATTAACCTGTGCTTAACCCTCTGGTAGCTTGGCACAAAGCAGTCAAGCTTAACTTAAAGGCAATGTGTAAGGTATTTATGCAGCACATCGAACAGTGACGAAGTGAAAAAGCGACACAAGAAAAATCCCACACCAATTCAGAAAAATAGAGTTAAGTGTAATAAATTAATTTAGACCAAAACAACAACAGTAGAACTGAAGATATGAAATTTTAAAGATTTAAGTCAAAATATTGATTAAAACCACAAAGCACCAACATTGGTCATCTGATCATGCCAGTGTGGGACAAAGTCACAAGTTTAGACTGACCGGGATGGAGCGTGGGCTGGACACAGGAACCAGGTTAGACCTGCTGAACAAAGCACAGGAAATTCTGGATGCTGGGCACTGCGAGATCCCAGGTCAAGATCCCAGGTCGAGGATGCATTGCACAACTGTGGTTCCGAGGAGCTGCAAAGCTGCAATGTGAGGTTGTGCATTATAGTTGAGAATGGCTTTGGCAAGGGGTTCCAATGCTAAGTTCATTGTCAAACATGTGCCGCACTGTTATGTGAAATCCTTCATTAAGGACGCCTCGTGCAGCAGCAGTTCCGAAGTAGGCCGCAAGGAAATGCATAGTGCTGCATCAGATCTGCCCACTGGACCACTGCTGGGCTGGCAGAGCACCATCAGGCCCACTTCCAAGCATCCAGGACTAAGTGGGGCACCACTGGGAGGGCAAGTCTCACAGCAGACTGAGTCCATGTGCTGGATTCTAGGTGGTTGAGCCTTTTCTGTACCTGAGGCTCTGACCAAGAGACCAGCCAACTAGCCCTTGGAGTCACTCTGGTGGCCTGGGATCAAGATTCAGGTCCCATCCTTTCTGCCCAGCAGGGCAGAAGGGCAACAGATTAGCAGTCCTCTGGCAGAGCAGCACAGCAGGCTTTTTGAGTCTTCCAAGGCGTAGAGGTGTACTGAGAATGGGTCTTATACCTGGTACCTTGTTTGAAGATAATTTTCTAGAGACTTTCTTTGAAGTCCTATGCATTTCCTGCTTATCCTGCCATAGTTCCAAGCTGGCTGCATGAACAATGCAGTGGTAACAAATCCTTTGGGTGAAGGCAGCCTAATCAGATGCAAATGGGGCTTTACCCAGCCCTGACCCTCATCTTGCCAGTTGTGTGGCTGTCGAGGAGGACTAGACAAAGTCCAACTGCCTACTACACCCAGTCCTCTGACCCAGGAACAGACTTCAGGCACCAAACATGGCAGGAGAATGCCAACTTTTTAAGAGTGGACTTTTCAAAAGTATAACTTAAAATCTGACTTTACCAGTAAAGAGGCTTTGAATTGCAATTTAATTTCATAGATCTCAAACTTAAAATGGTCAACTGTTCCCAAACAAAAGTTAGCACTTATGAAATGTAATAAGGCGTCCTAAGGTTATCCGATGGGAGAGGTAGACTTCACAATAGGGAAAATGAATTCAAGATTTTTCTCTACCAGGACATGTAAAACTTGAAGATACATGTAGAACTTCTTAAATACACTGCACCCTGTTCCCTCAGTTGTTCTGGATTTAACCTAGGGGTGACTTATACATATTAGAAGGGACAGTTTGGGCCTTAGAAAAGGCTTATTTTGCCAGGTCAAAATTCCTATTTAAAACTGCTCACACAGGCTGCAATGGCAGGCCTGAGACATGTTTTACGTGCCTTCTTAAGTGGGTGACTCAATCAGTGCTGAAGGCTCACTAGTAACATGTAATTTATAGGTCCTGAGTATATGGTATATCACTCTTTATAGGCCTAATAGGTAAAGTAAATGTGCCAGTCAGGTGTTAGTCAACTTTACCATGTTTAAAAGGGAGAGCATGAGCACTTTAGCATTGGTTAGCAGTGGTAAAGTGTGTAGAGTCCTAGAAGCCACCAAATGGTTTCAGAAAACAGGAGGGTGAAGGCAAAATGTTCGGGGATGACCCTGCAAAACGAAACAAGTCCAACATTTATAAACTGTGATTACCACCCAGATAACAACAATTCAACCTGAACTTTTTAAGCACTGTCTGTGAAAATAGCAACAAGCATCATCAATGCTACTCATAGCTCATGTCATTTTCCTCAAAGTTAATCACTGCAGAATGTAGAAAGTAATGATTTATTGTGCACTGAATTATATAATTAGCAAATATATTGAGCATAGTAACAAGCAACGGAGATTCCATTTTATTTGGAACTTTAAAAAGCAGTGTATTCAGAGTAGCTCTTGACAGGGCTGGAGAGCCAGAATTGTACACTGAAAATTCATTCACATAATGATTTGTAAATCATAATTTCTTCTGATTGCAAAAGCACTAAGGTGGAACACAGACCAGCATGGCAATGGTTACAAAGAGGGGTTTTGATCTTTGAAATGCAAGTGGGTGGGTGTGCCAGTGGTGAAAGAACTCAGGGCCAGATTTAAGAAAAGTGTCACTGCACCCAATGCAGCGCAACTTTTCTTGCACCGTTCTAAGATACTGTGCCCTGTGGCGGTAGTTAGAGAACTAGCGTCAACCTTTTTGATGCTAGTTTAGAACTTTACAGGCTTAGCGTCATACATTATTACGCTAATCCTGCAAAGCCCATTGAGGCCCATTATGAATAATGGTGTGCCTCCTTTTAATGCATGCTCTGAGCAGGCGTTAAAAGTGCTGAAGAAAATGACGCAAAGATATCTCTTTGATTTCTTAGTGCCATTTTTTCGGGCTTTTTGTATACATTATGCGTGACGTATGCATGATGTAGCGTAAAGGGTTACAAAGTGGTGCAATGCATTCACTGCATATCTTTGTAAATCTGGTACAGCATTTATGACAATCTAATGCCACATTAGCATCACAAAAAATTATGTTAATGTGTCGTAACATGATGCAAGGGGCTCTTAAATCTCTCCCTAAGGATCATATTAAATAATGCAGGTTACAAAGCTACACAGATTGCATTCTTGAGGAACCACAGATGTACAGTGTTAGGAATGGGGTCTCTAGTTGGCAGTGGTTTGCACCCTGTCCAAGTAGAGACCCACACTCTTGTCAGGGTAAGTAAGTCACAAAGTTAAGATAACCCGTGCTCACCCCCTTGGTAGCTTGGCACAAGCAGTCCGGCTAATCTCAGAAGCAATGTGTAAAGTAATTGCACACACAGTAACACAGTGAAAACACTACAAAAGGACTCCACACCAGTTTAGTCAGTTTAGAAAAATAGCCATTATTTATCTGGGTGAAACAAGACCAAAACAACAAAAATCCAAAATACACAAGTAAAGATTCAATATTTTTAAGATTAAGGCCCTCATTACAACCTCGGCGGTAAAAGCCACCTACCGCCGTGCTGACGGCCGCCAACATATCGTGACCGCGGCGGTATTCCACGGAAGTATTATGACCCACACTAAGAAATCCGCCACTATACAGACACCCATACAAGTCCGCCAGACCAAAGGTCAGTGATAAACTGGCGATAGCAATACCCACACCGTTATGCCAACAGAAATACGCCCACAGTATCATGACCCACAAATCACTGCGGCGGTCTTTCAACCACGGTTAACCATTGGTGGTACACACTGCCGCGCTCAAAATACGTACACACTTACAAAACTACAAAACTACACCACAATGGACAATTCAAAATACACACACATGCACACACCACACCCACACCAATATAAAACACAGACCCACATTATCCACAACCCCTTACAGTGAAAGAAAAGATAGCAAGCAGAGAGAAACAAGCCAGGAGCACCCACTCAATCAGAGGCACAAAACATCATCACCCATACACCACCCACGCACCTCAAAACACATCACCCCACACATCCTCGAACATATCACTCACCCCACATCCATGACACCCCAAAGACACCCCAGGTTTTCAGAGGATGAGCTAAGGGTCATGGTGGAGGAAATCATCCGGGTAGAGCCACAGCTATTCGGATCACAAGTGCAGCAGACATCCATTGCAAGGAAGAGGGAGCTATGGCGGAGAGTTGTGGACAGGGTCAACGCATTGGGACAGCACCCCAGAACAAGGTACGACATCAGGAAGAGTTGGAATGACCTATGGGGGAAGGTGCATTCCGTGGTAACAAGACACCAGATAGCCGTACAGAGGACTGGCGGTGGACCCCCACCTCCTCTCCTACAACTAACAACATGGGAGGAGCAAGTCTTGGCAATAATGCATCCTGAGGGCCTTGCAGGAGTAGCAGGAGGACTGGACTCTGGTAAGTCAAATTTTTACTACTTTATCTCCCTCACCCTACCTGCATGCCATCACAAACTCCCACCCCTACCCTCATCCCCATCACTCCACCACCTCACAAATACCCACTATCACAACCCACCCATCCCAATACCAAGGCCTGAATGTAACACCAATCCATGGACCCCATCACAGACCTGCAGGGACACCCATTTCCACAGCATGCCCAGAAGAGAGAATCACCCAGCCCACAAAATCACCACACACACAAGCCAAAGCTGACAGGGAATCACAATCATACAGAGAAACACACCCATGCACAAGATGGCACACGTAGATCCAATAACACTGCATTTGCATCCCCACAGGACCCCTACTCAACGTCACAGGAGAGGAGGCGCCAGCTACATCCAGTCCCCCCACAGAAGAGGCCCACAGCGATGACAGCAGCTCTGCACGCCTGGATCAGGATGACCAGCCTGGCCATCAGGGACCTCTGGACAGCCTGCCACAGCCCCAACCCACCACAGAGCCTCCCCCCTCAGGAAACACCACCACAGCACCCACCCAGTGGGCCCATGCCATTGTCCCCAGGACACAACAATCAGCAGTGTGTCCACCACTTAAGGGACCCAAGGCAACCCCACGAACCCAGGACGATCAGGGACCTGGGGTCAGTGGCAGTGGGCACACGGTTCAGGGGACAGAGGCATAGGACAACAGGGAAGCTGGGAGGACTGCTGTGCGACTGGGAAGGGACAGGCCCATGGAACCCATTCTCCAGGAGGCACTCACCAACTTCCAGGGAGCATACCACCATTCCCAGGAGACCATGGGCCAGATACTGGTCAAGTTTCAGGAGAACCAGCAGCTGCAGGAGAACCAGCAGCTGCAGGAGGGACAGTACCTGGGGATCAGGGAGGACCTCAAATACATCTACACCATCCTGGTCACCATTGCAGGGGTGCTGGCTGACATGGCCAACACCATGAGGGAGGCAGTGGCACAACAACGGGCCCCTGACATTAGCCACACCGAAGAACAGCCCTCCACCTCTGCTGCCGCTAGTGGACAGGAGGCCCCGCCACAGGAACAACAGGCCACCAGCACCCCACCCCCTCCAGAAGGAGAATCACCCCGCAAACAGTCCTTGCGATCCAGGCAGAAGCCAGAGAACATTGCCAAGACCACCGCCAGGAAATAAGACTCTCCTGATTGTCATCCTTCTGTCCCACTCTGTCACTCTGCCCAGCTTGAACTGCCATTACTCCCCTTCCCATGCACCATTGGACAATGTACCTGTGATACCAAGAGACTGGACTCTAACTGGACATTCCTCCACCACCACCCCAGCCCACTGCACATACCACTCTACTTATGAGCACTTAAATAAACACCCTTGGAACAAAGACAAATCTGGAGTCTGTCAATTGATTCACTCATTTATTAGTACAACATTATCAAAGCATTGCAAGTCATATGTACAGTTACATTTACAGTGGCATGACCTTTAGTGAGCAGCAGTACACATAGCAGGAGCCACAGTGGGACACAAAGATCTGAAGATAGGGATGCCAAAGGGTGCAGTAAGTGGCCATAGACATAGGGAAATCAGGCTGCCATGTACAATGTCCAACACAAAATGAAAAGTTAAGTGAAGTTACAGTGTCTTACCTGTGTGTCACTGGAAGTACTGCTGTATTATATTACTTCTGTTGTCAACATCTTCTTCCTCTGCCTCCTCTTCCTCACTGTCCACAGGCTCCACCACTGCCACAAGACCATCTACAGGCACATCCTCCTGCAGAAAAGGAACCTGGTGTCTCAAGGCCAGGTTGTGCAACATGCAACGATGATCTGGCACACCTTCTTGGGTGAGTAGTACAGGGATCCACCAGTGAGATGGCGGCACCAGAACCTGGCCTTCAGGAGGCCAAAAGTCCTTTCAATAATCCTCCTTGTATGCCCATGTGCCTCATTGTAACGTTCCTCTGCCCTTGTCCTGGCATTCCACACTGGGGTCAGTGGCCATGAGAGGTTGGGGTAACCAGAGTCACCTGCAAATATTTAGGGACAACTGTTAGACACACACTCACCCTTAGGGACAACCCCATACTGAGACACCTACTTATACGGTGTGGGGACCTTGGGCTCACCTATTAGCCACACCCGGTGCCTCTGGAGTTGGCCCATCACATATTGGATGCTGCTATTCCTCAAGATAAAAGTGTCATGCACAGAGCCAGGATATTTGGCATTCACATGGGAGATGTACTGGTTCCGCCAAACACACCATCTGCACATTCATAGAGTGATTTATTTTTCTATTCCTAAAAACGTGTTCATTTCTCCGGGGGGGGGGACAAGTGCCACATGTGTACCATCAATGGCAGCAATGATGTTGGGGATATGTCCCAGGGCATAAATGTCAGCTTTCACTGTGGCCAAATCTTCCAGCTGGGGGAATACGATATAGCTGTGCATGTGTTTCAGCATGGCTGCCAACACTCTGGTCAACCCGTTGGAGAACATTGGCTGAGACATCCCTGATACCATGGCCACTGTTGTTTGAAAGGAACCACTTGCCAGGAAATGGAGCACTGACAGGACCTGCACTAGAGGGGGGATACCTGTGGGCTGGTGGATAGCTGACATCAGGTCTGGCTCCAATTGGGCACACAGTTCTTGGATTGTGGCCCGATCAAGTCAGTATGTTAAGATAATGTGTCTGTCCTCCATTGTTGCAAGGTCCACCAGGGGTCTGTATACCGGAGGATGTCGCCATCTCATATTCAGCCTCAGCGGTTGAAGCCCATGGAAGAAAACGGTGAGCAGAGGGTCATATTCACACACCTATTGCACTAATGATGCTTTTTTTCCTTTACAGAAACAGTATGTGAATCCGAGAATCAGTTGCTGTGCCAGTGTCTGCTGTGACGCAATTAGGTGCCATGCCTTGTGCCCCTCTGAAATGGCAGCTGCCTGACCTGAGGGGAGGGACAAGTGGAAATTAGGTAATTCTGCTGGCGTTGTGCGCTGTTGCGGTAGGCGGTCGAAGATCGCCACGCAACGTTGCATTCGTTATTATTGGGCCCTATAGGTTCCAGGAGCCAATGGTGTTGTACTCCGGCGGTGACGAGACGCCCCGCCGCAGACGTCACCGCCATTTTCTATCTGTTCACTCACTTGCTACCTGACCTCCAACAGGAGAGGACCTACACTGCAAGTGCTCCTGTGACCTGTGTCTGGAAGCGACAATGGCTCATGTGTCTGGGGAAAGGGCCCCTGCCTTCACTGCTGAGGAGTTGGAGAAACTGGTGGATGGGGTCCTACCCCAGTACACGTTACTCTACGGTCCTCCAGACAGACAGGTGAGTACACTGTGAGCATGATGCGTGGGCAATGAATGAATGGAATGCTGTGTGTAAGCCACATGTAGGGGTGGGCAGAGGCATTCAGGCCAGAGTGCTGCATTTATGGTGGTCAATGTATGTGTGTCAGGGGATGGGAGGGATCTGGTGGACCATGAGTGTGACAGTCCGGACGGTTGACTAATTCCCCTTTCTGCTGTCTTTTCCATGCAGATCAGCGCCCACCAGAAAAAGGGTTTTTGGCGTGCCATCGCCAAGTAGGTGCGGACCCTGGGGGTCTTTGACAGGCGGAGCACCCACTGCCGCAAACGGTGGGAGGACCTGTGCCGCTGGGCAAAGAAGACGGCGGAGGCCCAGCTGGGGCTGGCCTCCAAACGAGGAAGGGGTGCCCATTGCGCCCTGACCCCACCTGATGTTCTGTATCCTGGCGGAGGCCTAACCGGAGTTGGATGGGCGCTTGAAGGCATCACAACAGCCACAAGGGGGTGAGTACAGATTCAGAATCATGACTTTGCGCGCTTTAAGGGTTACCTGGGTGGGGATGTCGGCTGTGGGTGCCCCTAGGCCAGGGCGAAGATGGCAGAGTAGGTCCCTTGTTGGGCAGGTTCTGAAGCACTCCTACCCCAATGGTGTTAGCGAGCATCTACTACTGGGCAGGGTCCTGCGGGTTTCAGGTGTGCAGATAATGGCAGTAGGCATTGACTATCTTAGTAACTGGTAGTGCATGGCCTAGTGCATAGGGCTGGTCCCTGTGTGTTGTGTACGCCAATGGTGGTGGTGTTGCTGACATTGACCAAGTGCATCCTCTGTCTCTCCCCCCCTTTTTGTTTTGTCACCCTGTCCATGTGTGCATTATCATAATCTGATGGAGGAGCAGAGACACCGGCGACGGAGGGAGCTGCATCCCACATGGGCCTGGAGGCCGAATCCACCGAGGGTGAGGGCACCAGTGGGATGGAGGGCGAGGGAAGCACCATGGCGGGGATAGGAGGGGAGACCACAAACAGCGACTCCTCCGAAGGAAGCTCTCTGGAAGTGGCGGACACCTCTGTGCCCAGCCCAACAACAGGTACAGCCCCCCCATCAGCACCGCCCTCCCAGCAGCCCCTCAGCGTGTTTCCTGTGCCTGCTCACTCGGGAGGGTGGGAATCTCCTTGCCCCAGTCACCTCAGGCCCTGCCCCAGTCAGCCCTGCTGCCCTCAGTGAGGAGGCTATTGACCTCCTGAGATCCCTAACTGTTGGGTAGTCAACCATTCTGAATGCCATCCAGGGTGCCAAGAGGCATTTGCAACAAACAAATGCATACCTGAAGGGCATTCATTCTGGTGTGGCAGCCCAACAGAGAGCATTTCAGGCTCTGGCCTCCTCCCTGATGGCAGCCCTTGTCCCTGTCTCTAGCCTCCCCCCTCCATCTTCCTCTACCCAGTCCCAATCCCCTCTACCCCAGCCTATCCCAAGCACACCTTCAGACCAGCATTCACCCAAATTAACACACTAAAGTGGCTCAGGCAAACACAAGCATCACACTTCATCTCACAGGCACTCACACAAGCACCATCCCCATGCAGACACACCAACATCCACTGCCTTCACTGTGTCCTCCTCCTCCTCGTCATCCACCTCCCTCCCAGTAGCGTCTCCACTCACACCTGCTTGCACTACATCCTCATCCACTACCTCCATCACCAGCACGCCCATCACAACACACCCCTCACGGGCAGTCACCACCACCACATCCATGCACATATCGCCTGTGTCCTCTCCCAGTGTGTCTGTGACCCCTCCTCCCAAAGTACAGAAATGCAAGCACCCACCCAACAACCGTCCACCTCACAACAACATCCAGCCCATGCACCTGCACCCAAACTCAGCAGACAGACACCTCCAACAGCCACTCCCTCTTCCTTTACTCCCAAACCCTCTCCTTTTTCCCATCCCAGTGTCTCTAAGAAGCTTTTCTTGGCAAACATTGACCTCTTCCCTACCCCTCCCCCACCCATCCTTCCCCTCGGGCCAGGGTGTCCAGAACACAGGCCAACACCTCAGCCACCAAGTACACATCCGCTGTGGTTCCTGCAGCTCACAGGGGCTCAAAGGGGGCACCCGTCAGCCCAGCCAGTGTGCCACCAACCCCTGCAAAGGACAAAACCATTCTGCCACCTGCCAAGGGCAAGGAGCACCAACCACCCAGCAAGCCCACTTCAAAGACTCCAGCGGCCTGTCTAAGGTGACACCACCAGCTTCTAAGGGCAGGAAGGGGCAGAAAACAACAGGCAAGGCACTTCAGCTGTTGGAGGCTGCAGGTGAAGGCCTTGTGGCTACCAGCACAACTGCCGCCCCGCCACCTGCACTGTGGCCAGCACCGCCAGCAGCTCCACCACTAGCACCGCCGTAAACACCGCCACCTACATCGCCTCAAGCACCACTACTGTCAGCAGCAGCAGCCCCAGTGGGCGGCCGTCCGAGGTTGCAGGAGAAGGGCTGGGGCCTCCCCCCAATGCTGGCAGCACCAGCACCTGCACCACGGCCACCCCCACCACCAGCATGGGCTGTAGCACCGCCGCAAGCACCGCCACCTGCACCGCTGACAGTAGCACCACTACCAGCAGCAGAAGCCCCAGTGGGCAGCCGTCCGAGGCTGCAGGAGAAGGGCTGGGGCTTCCCTCCACCACTGGCAGCACTGTCAGCACGGCCAGCACCGCCACCAGCACCGGCACTATCACCAGTTTGCAGCCTTGGCCGCTGCAGGATGGAGTCTAGCCCTGCCTCCATGGACTATCATGCAACCTGGTCCCTGCAAATCTCTTGCCGCAGACACCCAGGTGAGGGACTATGAACTGCCACACCCCAAGTGTTGCAACACTGGGCACAAACACCCCCTCCAGAACCAAGGCACAATGGCATCCACTCACCCTATCCTTGGCAGGATGAAGCACACTGGGCATAAAGCCCCCTCCAGAACCAGCGGAGATAGGCATCCACTCACCCTATCCTTGGCAGGATGAAGCACACTGGGCACAAAGACCCCTCCAGAACCAGTGGAGATAGGCATCCACTCACCCTGTCCTTGGCAGGATGAAGCACACTGAGCACAATGCCCACTCCAGAACCAGTGGAAGAAGGCATCTACTTGAGAGACTGTGGCATTGCATTCCTCAGGAGTAAGCAGTGGGCAAACCACCCACTTGAGAGACTGTGGCTTTGCACTCCCCAGGACCAAGCAGTGGGCATAGAGCCCTCTCGAAGAGCAGTTGCATTATTCCATCTTCTGGCTGAGGTGCCCCCTCTTCCCCGTGCCTGTGTGTTTTCGACCTGATGCCCCTGCAGTGTTCTCTCCATATTGAGGCAGGAGTCAAGTGTGGGCTTGGCCCATGGTTTTTGGCCCAGTGGCCCACAGACATTTTGAATGAACAATGTACCACCTTCTGTACATATTGTATATTTTTGTAAATACTGTTTTTCTATTTATGACGTATATCTGCCTATTTCTAAAATATCACTGATTTAACTCTACTCCTTTTGTCCTTGCGTTCTTCCAGGGGGTTACAGGGTGTAAATGTACTGTTGTTGCATGTGTTTGTGTGTATGGTGTTGTGGGTGAGGGTGGGGGTGGGGGTGTTTGGCTGTGTGTGTCACTCTGTTTTTCCTCCCAGTTCCCCTGTGTACTAGGTGCACTACTCACTGTGGTCGTCACCGCCGCCTTTCGTATTCCTGGAAGATCAGGAGGTAGACCAGCATGGGCAGGACCTGCAGCTCGGGCTCTATGGTGTGCTGGTTCTGATGAGTGGTTTCCCTTCCAAGTCCTGTTTCCGCTGTGCTTTTTATGGCGTTGGTATCGCCCCGGAAAAGCTGGCGGATAGGCGGGTTGTGATAGGGTGGGCGGTACAATGTCTTCAGCTTGTCTGTTGGCGGTTACCGCTGCGGTGTTTCTTGCTACCGCCGTGGCGGTCGGAGTGTTAAAGTGGATGGCTGTGTTGGCGGTATCTACCGTGGTTGTGATTCCATTTTTTTTACCGCTGGCCTGTTGGCAGTATTACCGTCGCTTTAACACGGACCGCCAGGGTTGTAATGAGGGCCTAAAGGTAGTATGGCGCATGGAAACACAATCGCTCCAAATGGGACAAAATGGCTTGACAGATTCACTTCCAACAGTCCGGCGCCAACTACGAGGAAGCACGTGTCAGCTATGGAGTCATATAGATCCTGGTTAGAGTAACTTGGAAAAAGAAGAGGAAACAAAGATGTTGCATGGTGTCAGAGAGGTGAGAAGCCACTAGAACCGGTGAGACATTGACTCCTTACTGCCACAGGGGAGGTGGGACATTGGATCCTTACTGCTAGGCAGGGAAGGTGATCTGTCGGTTCCTTAAGGTTGTAGGGGAGGTGAAGTGGCATTGCCGGTGAGGCATCGGTCCATTACGATAAGGTGGGATTGATGAATCCAACAGGTCAACACATGAGACGTCAACTTTGCGCTGTTGCAATAACACCATGGGACCACAGGTGCTGTGACAGATTCAGGTGTCACGGACGTCAGTGCCACAGCACTCTGGACTCACACTGTGATGGGACTTCAGAGGCATGGCAGTGGCATTGGGGCTTGCGTTGTAGTTCGCAATTGTTGCACTCAGTGGGGACCACAGCTCCGGTGCAGGCATCGGTGCAGTGTTGGGAAGTGGCACCGGTCCCGATGTCGCTTTAGAAGGCGATGTACCAGTGTTTTCCTGGTTACTCTCTCACAAGGGCAAGGGAACTGGATTTGGCACCACTTGGGAAGTCAGGACTCTCAGCAGTAGACTCCAGGTGCGGGCATATCAAGTGTTTGATGGCCCTGAGTCTTAACAGGAGGCAAGCTCGGTTCAACCCCTTGAAGAACATTGGAAAACAGGTTGTTAAAAGCAAAGTCCAGTCCTTTAATTCCCAGGAGAGAAGCAGCAAGCATCAGGCCAGCACAACAAAGCAACAGGTAGAGTGACAGTCCCTCCTACAGCATCCAGCTCTTCTTCCTGGCAGAATGTACTCAGTCCAGAAGTGTTCTTTGTGGTGTCATAGGTCCAGTACTTATACCCATTTATACCTTTGAAGTGGGCGAACTTCAAAGCAAAGTCTTTGTGGTGCACAAGACCCTGTCTTTCCATGTCCTGATCCCAGACACACTTCAGGAGGCTGGATACTGCTTTGTGTGGGGATAGGCACAGCCCTTTTCACTGTGCAAGTGTCAGCTCCTCCCAGCACTCTAGTTCAGGGAGAACCATCAATCTGGTGATGTGCCATCAGGATATGCAGGGCACACCTCAGCTCCCTTTGTGTGACTGTCTAGAGTGAACACACAAACAGCCCAATTGCCATCCTGACCAAGATGTGTTTTCAGCAGACACAGAATGGTTAAGCAAGAGAATGCCCACTTTCTAAACGTGGTGTTTTCAAACTTACAGTTCAAAAACCAACTTCATCAAAAGATGTATATTTAAATTGCAAGTAAGTATCTGCTCTCAATGGCAAATTACTCTTAAAAGATATTTCAAGGGAATCCCCATGTTACCCTCTGGGAGAGATAGGACAGGTAAAACACACCAATACGTGTCCTACCTTTTAGGTACACTGCACCCTGCCCATGGGCTGCCTTGGGCCTACCTTAGGTCTGACATACAAGTTTGTGAAAGATTGGGCCTGGCAAAAGGGTACACTTGCCAGGTCGACATAGCAGTTTAGGGCTGCACACAGCACTGAAATGGCAGGCCTGAGACATGTTTGCAGGGCTACTCATGTGGGTGGCACAATCAGTGCTTTAGGCCAACTAGTAGCATTTGATTTACAGTTCTTGGGCCCATCTGGTGCACTGTACTAAGGACTTACTAGAAAATCAGATATGCTAATAATGGATAAACCAATCACCAATACATATTAGACAGAGAGCACTTGCACTTTAGCACTGATCAGCAGTGGTAGAGTGCCAGAGTGCTAAAACAAGCAAAAAACGAAATTCAGCACAGGATCTAAAACAGGAGGTCAGAATTGAAAAGACAGGGTAGACCACTCCAAGAGCTGTCCAGTCTAACGTGAAGCATACATAATTATTACATTTTTCAGAACTTGTGGTGCCATGGCTGGCAGTGACACTACTAGGTAAATGTGAGTTCTATTGTATACCAAACAGGTGAGGCATATTTAGACATAGCTATGATACAATATATAGCATACCAATTAATTCTATGATGGATTCAAAGTGGATTACATATTGTGAAGTTGGCCTGTTAATTGTAGGTCTTTAAGTGTCTTACAGTGAAAATGTAGCAGGTGTGTATCAAATATACCTTTGAGTGAATTGAATAGGTAGATCCTCTGGCTATAAAGGGTCAGTATGAATGTTTGACCTTGAGCCAAATACAAAAATGTTATTTATTGTAGCTTCTCCTTTCAGAAGAAGATATGCTATGAAAGGTGATCTTTAGATGAAGGCTTATTTACATCTTGATAAATATGCAAAAGTTATTTTCAAAATAGTACCTGCAACGCATTATAATTGCCTTTGGTACAGTCAAAACATTGTCAAATATAGCACCTGTTTCCAAAAAATCAAAGAAAATAGCAAGGTTTTTCACAGTTGGAAGTGATCTTGACATAGCATGTTTTTCATTCAGTTGTCTTACATTTGCATACTGCACTGTAAGGCCCATTTTGGAGATAATAAGAGGGGAATTGAAAATCTGAACTCTATCTATAGTACAGGTGTTACCTCAACACAATGTCTAAGAAAACCCACAATTGGCAAGAGACCCAGGAATTGATAAAAGTTACACCATATCAAAACATCTAAAACGACTTATCTAAGTGTAGGTTTAAAGTTTTACTGATTTAAAGGGGTAGGTTCACAAAGTTTGTTTTCTGTATTACCAAAGACCAAGTGTGTGCTAATCCACAAACTGAACTCCTGCTTGCTCAAAATGCACTGCAGGTGACCAGTTTGCAAAACACATTTGCTCCAGCATAAGCTGTGCACTTGAGGGCAACCTTAGGCAAGAATCTACCTCTCTGCACTCCTTATTCACTAATGATGCCATAAGATGTGAGTTTTGCAAACATCCCATATCCCATGGCACTGTCACCCAAAGACTTCAGATGTGGTGTATCACAAGGATCATCATTCATCCCCACCCTGTTCAACATCTACATGACCCTCCTCGCAGACGTTGTCAGATCCCACAGAATCCAACATAATCTCCTATGCAGATAACACTCAACTGATCCTCTTCCTCACTGAGGACCCCTCCTATGCCAAATCTAACTTTAGGAACACCTTGAACAAGGTAGCCAAATAATTGGGAGACAACTGCCGCCAACTCAATTCTGACAAAACAGAAGTACTGATCTTCGGGAAGAACACCTCCGCATGGGACTACAGCTGGTGCCTGCAGAACTCGGCCTGACCTACCGACCATGCATGCAGCCTCGGATCATTGTCAAAAGCCAATTGACCATGAAACAACAAGTCAACACAATTGCCTCCTTTTGCTTCCACACACTTTGCATGATCTGCAGAATCTTTAGATGGATCCCAACCAACACCAGAAAGACCGTCACTCATGCCCTTGTCACCATCCTCCTCAACTAAGGCAATGCCCTCTCGCCGTCTTCTCCATACAACTCCATACAACTTCTCAGAAGACTCAAGATCATACAGAACGCTGTTGCCAGACATATGCTGATCCTCCCCAAGCAAACCCACATCACCCCCCACCTGAGAAACCTCCACTGGCTCCCCATCCAGAAGATATGCCAGTTTTAGATCCTTACGCACATGTACAAAGCCCTCCACGACTTAGGACCTGCCTACATCAGCCATCGACTGAACTTCCACCAACCCTCCAGGCATCTGCACTCCTCCTCACTTGCCCTCTCACACTCCACCCCCCTGCATCCATCTCAGCCCCAGAAGTGGCCGCTCCTTCTGCTACATTGTTACCAAGACACCTAGAGCGAACTTCCCCTCCAGCTCTGTACAACCCCATACTGGCAGGCTTGGGTGAGAGACTCAAGATCTGGCTCTTCGTCAGAGACACAGCGCCCGGATACCCCTTCAGGTGACAGTGTTGCGATTTACAAATGCAGGTTGATTTGATCCCATTCTCTTATACAGTCAGAAAAAGAACAAAAAAAGTGATAATACAGGACAGAAATTAACCTTGGCATCATTGACATACTACAGATCACTGTACTTCATTGCTATGAAGCCCAGAGTGGGTGAGTACTAGCTGGTGAGCAGGTAAGTTTCACCTCTAATTTAAGGTTTGAAATGCACATATAGGTATTAAACTGCACAGGTACTTTAAGACGTCTGTCTACAGATTTACACTGTGGGCGCACCTGGGTGAAGAGGTGAAGGCCTGACACCATTTTTTTGTCCATGTGCCTCAAAGGAGCAATCAGTAATGCCAGACGTATTTTCTGGGTCCAACCCTAAGTAGGGCCCCTCACAGTGCAAGATTCTGATTTAAAGCTTAAAACGAAAGGTTGTGTTGGAATAGGGAAAATATGGCATATTCGGCATTTGCCGCAATTAGCCGTGTTAGCAGCCTCGTCATTAATATACAGAATAGCTTTGATTTAAAATCTTGAAATAATTCTTACAGCTCAAGATGAAAGCTCTCAAAAACACAAGCCAGGGAAAGATGCCCTTTTTACCCCATGCCTTTTTTACAGGTCAGGCAGGGGCGTTACAAAGGCCCCCGCATCACCTGCAGTGTGCGAGGGTCCCTAGACTATCACATCCTGGGGCCCCTCGGCCCTTCCCACACAACGAATCTAATGTAAACAGCAGCTTGGGGAAGCCTCTGTGTCTCCCCAAAGCTGAGCGGAAAAAGTAAACACTTGCAAGATAATTTTAGTGTTGCAAGTGTGGCAGTATGGCGTTTTAGTGTTGCAAGTGTGGCAGTATGGCCCGGTGAAAAGGCTCCTGTCGCGGTGATTGGGCCCGGTCGAGCTGAGAGAGAAGTTTAACAGCGGTGAGGAGCGGCAGACAGCGGACAGGGGATTAGTGACAGAGTCTGACGACGGCATAAGCCTCCAGGGCACTCAGGAGCCCTGAACATATTCTGCAGGGGTGCTCCATCATTTTGCCTTACTCCACTGAGGCGGGTCCAATGCATGTTAGTGCAGAGCGTGGGTACCTTCTGTCGACGGGACGCTGACAGGCGTAAATCAGTGCATTCTACGCATATTGTCTCCCCATTTCCTGGTTCCAGACCGTGAACCGGGCCTATGACTAAAAGGAATGCTGGCAAACCTATAATTAGAGAGACACATTAGGGGAATACAGGTACAGAGGACTCAGATATAACTAACATTCAAAGCATTCTCGCTCTTGCTCAGGTACATTTTAGCTTCAGCACTTTGACTTGGCTTCGTCCGACACCAGACCCTAAAAGTAATTTCGTGAGCTAACGTCCAAAAAGAAACCGCTGTCCTTGCTGAAGCCCCTTTTTGAGCTGTTACCACTTACACTTTCTACTGTGGGGCTTCATACACCAGTAATTCCACAGGCTGCGGATTAGAGCCATCAATCTCACTAATTACATGCCGTTACCTGCTCTGAGAATTACCAAAACCTTGCAGAAGATTAATGACTGAGGCGGACTGGGTAGTTCGGGGCCGCACAAAACAGACGAGCTCTCCTCCGCTTCAAGCTCCGTTGTGGGCCGGCACATGTTGCTTGGAAAGGTGCAGGTAACCAGCTGTACAGTGGATTCATACCTCTATAGCAGTGGTTCCCAACCTGTGGTCCGGGGACCCCTGGAGGTCCGCGAAGCTTCCTCAGGGGGTCCGCGGCTGCTTAGAAAATTAAATAATATTAACAGATTAGGTGCCAAGCTTTTAGTAATGACTCAGTAGGGGGTCCCTGGATTCCAATAAAAATTCAGTGGAGGTCCCCAGGGTTCCAGTAATGATAAAGTGGGGGTCCACAGAAGTCAAAAGGTTGGGAACCACTGCTCTATAGTATAACCCCGCACTGCTGTAGTAAACATCAGTGAAGATTGGTTTTAAGAAAGTTAATGTAAAATGACTACTAATAGATGTAAGCTGTTAAACCTCCCTACCAGTGAGATGGTTTAGAGAGGTAAGTGCTCATTACTAACAGCTTGAAATAACCTGAAATCGGAAAGTTCGAAAAGGGCAGGGTTGACTAGAGCTTTATCCGCCCAAGAAAAATAAATGGAAAAACTTCAACGTGGGTTAATTTAACACCTTTCATTTGCAGAGCTGTGAAGTAACAAGTCTGTGATAGCTTGCGCTTTGTAAGAACATGTTTCAGGACTACTCATCATAAGATCATAACAACTTTTTAGTCTCTTCATGCATGAAATGATCAGCAAATCATCATGTCCCACAGTATAGCGCTTTCTTCCAAAAGCCCTTCTTTCTGATGTACATATTTTTCTCTTGCCAAATCTTCCATGTCAGTCTCACATGTCCATCCATTCCATAGGTGAGTAAAATGTATGTTTTAATCCTGTAAATCTTGAATGAAGAGAAGGGTCGTTTCATGCCTTTTTCCCATTGATGAATAAGTGGGCAAGGCTTTTCCAACCCTTTTGGAAAACAATGGGCCACGTTCACTTAAGTCCATTACAAATAGTGTAGGCACTTTCGGTGGGGGGCTTATGCTTTGTTTGGTTGACAATTAACTGTCCAAGTGGTTTGTTCTGTCAAAAAGACGGTTGCTCCACCCTACGGTTCAACATTGGAGATAGCGTTTCACATGCTTATTAAATATATTGCTTAGATAACAGACTAACTGCACACTGTACCAAATGGTCATTTGACACGATTCCTGCTAAATAAAAACCGATAGTAAGCTCAGTGAACTTCCAGTAAGGTACGTTTTAAAAGGCTCCCTAACGGCCATCTAGGAAGATATTTCGGAGACAAAAAGGGTGTTCTCAAATTCCCCAAATCTGTTTCGTTTTACACAAATGTCAATGTTATATTATGCTACGGACAGTTTCATATGGCAAGTTTTCCTTTAACACGGCCCAGTAGCACTGAGGGCTGTATTGATGTGCATCTGCAGTCTTAAACAGTGGTGCAGAAAACACTTCTAAATTCGTCAACCGTTGTGTTTTCATATCAATTCTAAGGCACATGTTTATTAACAACACAAACAATTACAATTTGTTGGTTTTACTCGTCCAACCTATTTTGACCATATTTAGTTTTAGAGAGTCAGGCCAAGTTTATCAGAAAAAACTGCATTCTTGGTGAATCAGGCTATGTTTATAAAAAAAAGTGCATTCGTTTATCATATCTTAAACACTTGGACTAGCAATGCATCTATAGGGGTAGATTCACCAAGACTTACTGCTGGTGCGAAACCATTCAAAGTAATGCACAGCAGAACAGCTTTGAAAGGATATAGCCTTTGCAGTGCAAATGGTATGTTATGCTGGAAATGTGTCCTTGTCTTAATGTAAAGTGTGCTTTGTGCCACTTTGCATCAAGAGGGTGTTACATGGGTGGTACTTTGGCATTACAGCGTAAGCATCCATAGTTGATGCAAAGCCCAATCTACGAAGATACCTCTAAAATATCTTATCTCTACATAGATATGCTAAGATAGTTAGACTGCGCTTTGCATACAAAAATGGTGTCTCCTTGAACCAGGCACAAAGTTGGCGAAATGTATTTATTTATCTAAACATTCCACATGGTGCATGTGGGTTACAGTGGAGAACGCACTCTGTGTGTGTGGAGTGTTTCACAATGTGTCTGGGCCTAAGAAGAGTAGTCTTCAGGTACAAACTCTATGGTAGACATGACACAGAGGGCCAGATGTAGGAAACGATTTGCGAGTCGCAAACGGCAAAAATGGCCGTTTGCGAGTCGCAAATGTGAGTTTCCTATGCAGAAATGCATTTTGCGAGTCGGGACCGACTCGCAAAATCCATTTCTGACTCGCAAATAGGAAGGGGTGTTCCCTTCCTATTTGCGACTCGCAGTGGGATGCAATTCCATTTACGACCGCGTGGAGTCGCAGTTACCATCCACTTGAAGTGGATGGTAAACCACTCGCAAACGGGAAGGGGTCCCCAAGGGACCCCATCCCCTTTGTGACTGGACCCCATATTATTTTTTCAGGGCAGGGAGTGGTCCAAGGGACCACTCCCTGCCCTGAAAAAATACCGAAACTAAAGGTTTCGTTTTTTTTTTTAAGTGCAGCTCGTTTTCCTTTAAGTAAAACGGGCTACACTTAAAAAAAAGAAAACTGCTTTATTTAAAGCAGTCACGAACACGGAGGTCTGCTGACTACAGCAGGCCTCCATGTTTGCGAGTGCCTTGACTCGCTATGGGGCCGCAATTTGCGACCCACCTCATGAATATTCATGAGGTGGGTCATTGCGACCCCATAGCGAGTCGCAGTCGGTGTCTGAGACACCGTACTGCATACCTATTTGCGAGTTGCAAATTGCGAGTCGCATGGACTCGCACTTTGCAACTCGCAAATATTTTATTTGCTACATCTGGCCCATAGTTTCTTGCACCATGGAAGAAAGCTTGTTCAGGACACTAGGCCGCCTTTTTTGTGCACCAGCGCAGGGGATCAGTGCAGCAGCAGGCCATTTATAGTATATATATGGCTCTGAGCTGAGCAGCACAGCAGCTTCGGTTGTGCTGCATTGCAAAACAATTTAATAAATCTGCGCCATAATCTCGAATTCCAAAGAGCATTTAATGACGCTGGAGCTATCGATGCAGACAGCCACGTCTGTAGGACATGATGTCCATCGCTTCTCTCTTGTACCAGCATCCATCCTAGGTCTCCTGACACTGTAGAGCTAATGGTAGCATTTGTCCCTTTTCGGACTAAAAGCTTCTGGATAATTAAGAGCTCAGGGAATCGATGATGAGAAGCACTCCACTCCCTTTTCGGCTATAGATTTATGCTAAAACTGGTTGTGCAATCTGGAGCTCTCTAACTTTATTTTCGGAGGCTTTCTGTAGAAACAAAGAAGTCATCATTCTAAACCATCATTTGTCCTAGCACCACGCGCTACCATTTTTCATTGTCTCAGGCTTCGCAGAGAAATGCTTGCAATGTACAGAAAGTAGAGTGATTCTCTGTCTAGTCTATATAGTTTATCATTGTAATTACAAAGCACACTCTGCGGTAAACATTCCAGAATAACACATTCTGCAAATATGGAGAAGTTACCTTAGCCAATGAAATATTTTCATGTGAAGAGAGACGTGTGCATTTGACTGGGTATTGTTGCTTTCACTTTCTTGCTAATCAATATGAAACATACCCTCTCTCCTGTGAGACATTTGTATTCCACACAGGCTCTGCTTCTGAAGAGTCATCCTTGACCCTTGACTGCTTGGTTTTAATCTATGTGAATACATTTCATTGTTTCCCGGCCTCTACGGTGTTTTAACCTTTATTTGCCTGAGGAGCACCCACTTCTTTCTCAATACTTTATGCCAGCTCCACATTAGGAGCAATATAGAAGGATAGTGGTTCGCTGGGATCATTAGACGCCATGTCTGTGATCGCATTTAAGTAAAGTAAACATCTGTTTTTTAAAGCAACCAATTTTCCTTAAAGGAAGAACAATGTTTATGGATCGTAATAATGCAGTTGATATTTAGCTCTGTCAGAGTATCCAAGCCTTTTCTTTGTGCTATTCTTTGTGCCATGTTGGTGAGAGGCGGAACGAAAATACCTAAAAGAATCAAGTTCACATCCTCCGCTGTAAAAAATATTGAATATTGCTAAGTGATAGCACCCAAATTGGGCACAATACCTGCAAATACAGCCTATAGGTCTATTTTTAAACATAGCGATGTAAAAAAGAAAGGAACACAACACACTGACGGATGCATCAAGTGACACCTAAGGCTCTCAAGTAGCATCCTTCAAGTGCACGCCAGGAAGATGCCCACTTTAGAGTACACACATAGGTCCTTTCTAGGCGGGATCCCTTGACGAAGTACGTTTGTGTGGAGGAAGGGGGCGCCTGGCTCACAATATAGATATGGAGTAGAAACTGGATTACAACACTTTCGATTTATTTTATGGATTTTCACTTCTTCAGAGTGTGACAATAGGGTCCTCCCACCTCTAAGACTCTTTGAGGCGATATATATGTGACAAAAAAGGGTTGTTCGGACAAAATATGGTTGCATTTTTTTACGTAGTTTATGTTCTTCCATTTACAATTTGATCATTTGTTGTCACCCAAATATGAGGACGTTTTACAGTTCCATTCCTATTAAAGTTGGAATATTTTTGGGAAATGATATTGCATGAGCACCTGCGTGATCTTCACCACTGGTGATGTGTACACTGCTTTCCATGCGTGATCACGAATACACAGGCAAAAAAATGCAAATATTAATTATGTCCCTCTCTTTCAATTTTGGAGGTTTCCCACTGAGGAAGTACATCAGTATGGTTTGTAATTGTTAGAACTGACAGCCTTAGGGTAGTCACCCCTAACTTTTTGCCTGCCTCCCTCCACTTTGTGGACACTGTTTTTGCTGGTTTTTAGACTCTGCGCACTTTACCACTACTAACCAGTGCTAAAGTGCATATGCTCTCTCCCTTAAAACATGGTAACCTTGAATCATACCTGATTGGACTATTAATTTACTTATAAGTCCCTAGTAAGGTGCACTTTATGTGCATAGGGCTGGTAGATTAAATGCTACTAGTGGGCCAGCAGCACTGGTTGTGCCACCCACTCAAGTAGCCCCTTTTCCTTGTCTCAGGCCTGCCATTGCAAGGCCTGTGTGTGCAGTTTCACTGCCACCTCGACTTGGCATTTAAAAGTACTTGCCAAGCCTAGAACTCCCCTTTTTCTACATATAAGTCACCCTTAATGTGTGCCCTAGGTAACCCCTAGAGCAGGGTGCTGTGTGGGTAAAAGGCAGGACATGTACCTGTGTAGTTATTTGTCCTGGTAGTGTAAAACTCCTAAATTCGTTTTTACACTACTGTGAGGACTGCTCCCTTCATAGGCTAACATTGGGGCTGCCCTCATACACTGTTGAAGTGACAGCTGCTGATCTGAAAGGAGCAGGAAAGTCATATTTAGTATGGCCAGAATGGTAATACAAAATCCTGCTGACTGGTGAAGTCGGATTTAATATTACTATTCTAGGAATGGCACTTTTAGAAAGTGAGCATTTCTTTGCACTTAAATCCTTCTGTGCCTTACAATCCACGTCTGGCTGGGCTTGGTTGACAGCTCCTTGTGCATTCACTCAGACACACCCCAAACACAGGGTACTCAGCCTCACTTGCATACATCTGCATTTTGAATGGGTCTTCCTGGGCTGGGAGGGTGGAGGGCCTGCTCTCACACAAAGGACTGCCACACCCCCTACTGGGACCCTGGCAGACAGGATTGAACTGAAAGGGGACCTGGTGCACTTCTTAGCCACTCTTTGAAGTCTCCCCCACTTCAAAGGCACATTTGGGTATAAAACAGGGCCTCTGCCCTACCTCAGCAGACACTTGCGGGAGAAGAAACCTGAACCAGAAACTACATCCTGCCAAGAAGAACTGCCTGGCTGCTCAAAGGACTCACCTGTCTGCTTTCTACAAAGGACTGCTGCCTTGCTGAACTCTTGTCTGGCTGTGAAAGTGCTCTCCAAGGGCTTGGATAGAGCTTGCCTCCTGTTCCCTGAAGTCTCAGGACCAAAAAGACTTCCCTCTTTCGCTTGGACGCTCCGTGCGCCGAAAATTGCGACGCACAGATTGTGCCGCAGCGAGAAAAACGCCGCACACTGATGCTGATCGACGCGACGCTCTCGGGACGACCGAAAATCCGACGCACGGCTTCGCAAGGACAACGCCGCCCGACCTCTAGAGGAGAAATCGACACAACGCCTGCCGTGAGATCGTAATTCCGACGCGCAGCCCCGCAGAACGATGCGCAGCCGGAAAAAAAGCAGGAAAATCCACGCACAGACCCGGGACATCTGGTAATCCCCGCGATCCCCGAAAAGAGACTGTCCGCGCGCCGGAAAACAACGCCCGACTTCCCCACGTGGAAAATAACGACGCAAGTCCATGTGTGCTGAGGAGAAATCGACGCACCCACCCTTTTTCCACGCACCTCTTCTTTTGTGGCCCTCTGAGGAGATTTTTCCACTCTAAACCAGGTACTTGTGCTTGAAAGGGACTTTGTTTATATTCTAAAGACTTAAGACACTTTGGGGGTCATTCTGACTCCCGCCGGGCGCGGTCACCGCGCGCCCGGCGGGAGCCGCCAAAATACCGTACCGCGGTCGGAAGACCGCAGTGGGTATTTTGAGGTTTCCCCTGGGCTGGCGGGCGGCCTCCAAAAGGCCGCCTGCCAGCCCAGGGGAAAACGTCCTTCCCACGATGAAGCCGGCTCGTAATCGAGCCGGCGGAGTAGGAAGGTGCGACGGGTGCTACTGCACCCGTCGCATATTTCACTGTCTGCTAAGCAGACAGTGAAATACAAGCGGGGCCCTCTTACAAGGGCCCCTGCAGTGCCCATGCCACTGGCATGGGCACTGCAGGGGCCCCCAGGGGCCCCGCAACACCCCCTACCGCCATCCTGTTCCTGGCGGGCGAACCGCCAGGAACATGATGGCGGTAGGGGGTGTCAGAATCCCCTCGGCGGCGCAGCAAGCTGCGCCGCCTTGGAGGATTCCAACGGGCAGTGGTAAACCGGCGGGAGACCGCCGGTTTACCCTTTCTGACCGCGGCTGAACCGCCGCGGTCAGAATGCCCTCGGGAGCACCGCCAGCCTGTTGGCGGTGCTCCCGTGGTCGGTGGCCCTGGCGGCCACCGGCCGCCAGGGTCAGAATGACCCCCTTTATATCACTTTTCAGTGATATCTCTACAATTTCCAATTGCAACTTTATTCTTTTTGACCTACAATTATCCTGATAAATATTATATATTTTTCTAAACACTGTGTGGTGTATTTTTGTGGTGCTATATGGTGGTATTGTATGATTTATTGCACAAATACTTTACACATTGCCTTCTAAGTTAAGCCTGACTGCTCGTGCCAAGCTACCAGAGAGTGGGCACAGGATAATCTTGGATTGTGTGTGACTTACCCTGACTAGAGTGAGGGCTTTTGCTTGGACAGGGGGTAACCTGACTGCCAACCAAAAACCCCATTTCTAACAGTAATGTATGACATGAATGTTAAAAAAAAGTGTGATTGAATTTGATTCACTGACGAACTGATGACACAAGTAGCTTTTAAGTTCCAGACTCTTAACAGTTAGGGATCCTAACATATACCCGGTCCCTAAGAAAGCTACCTCACCTCTCTGACAGCTAATTATGGCTGAAACATGTAGACCTATGGATGTGGATCCTCCGAAACTCCACCAGCATCATATCCTGTTTTTAATCTTGCCAAAGGATCCTATAATACAGTGATTCCCAACCTGTGGTCCGGGGACCTCTGGGGGACGGGAAAGCCTACTAAGGGGGTATGCAACTGCTTAGAAAAGTAAATAATATTAACAGATTAGGAAAGGGTATGTAAATTAGAAAAAGCTAAATGTAAATCTGAACATTTTAAAATGTTCTTTAAATGTGAAGAAATTTAAAATTGGAGGCTGAAAATGATGTTGGTGTCCTCATTTTGATTTGTGTGCAAGTGCATCAATCAGAATGTGGTCTGGACGACTATTGGCCTCATGTGCATTTAGAAAAGATCCAGCCTTGCCATTAAAGTTTTCTTTTTATATTTGTTTGTGAATTAAATAAATGATTCAATATTTTGTGTATATCTTTGAAAAATGCTTGTTTCTGTATTTTTGTGAATTGTTTCAAGTAATGATTCAGTGGGGCTCCTGGATTCCACTAGTGATTCACTGGGGGTCCTTGGGTTCCAGTAATGATTAACTGGGGGTCCAAATGAGTCAAAAGGTTGAGAACCACTGCTATAATAAATTCAAGCAGACACTGGATACCCCCAGGCAATTTTAGGTAGATCTCCCTTGCCAATATGATCAGGAGCTCCACTGTCTTACAATGTAGAGCCTACCCAAATATACAAGATATCTTGGGTGAGGACCTGAGGATGAAGCATGCCACTAGTGGTTCTAGTGGGTGAAAGTCCTTTTAAATAAATAGGTATGCCACTCATAGGATGTTTTAGAGAGAACTGAACAGCATTCAGATTGAGTTGACTCTCCTTTGGTTCTAACAATTTTGACCAATCCCTAGGTACTTTCAATTTGAGATAATCCTCTATATTTACATCCATAGTCCTTATCATTGGTTTTTAATGAACCTTCACTACAATTTGTTCTGTATTTCTTTCTCTCTAAATCTTCATAGTCCAGGACCAATTTATCTCACACATTTCTTCAATTTCATCTAACCTAGGTTCTATTTTGTTCTTGGCATTCATCTTTAAAACAATTTATATGGTGTTTCCCAGTTTTCGTATGAGGAGACATCTGATAAGATGTCACACAATTCTGCAATTTATATTTTGATTCCAAACCAGTACCTTTACCTAAATCTATTCACCCTTTTCGAGCTTGCTTATTTCTCCCCGCAGCTACATTAGTTTCCAGGTGAAAAGTAGAACTACATTTATGAACACCTTCATAGATTCTTTGATGAATCTAAGGGCCAGAAGTAGCGAAGGTTTTTACCCATTCTGTGTATATGGGAAAAAGTGTTTGTACATATGCCCCAAATTTTCTTTTGAGCAAAATTGCATTCTATTGTCTGAAGGAAGGTATATGGGAAAAATTTATCTCATGAAAATATTTTCTGGAAACTTAATAACGATGTTCATGGCGATGTCAGTTTTACAATTCAGACATTTACTCACCTATAGTATAAATCCAACAAAACCAACCAATAATGTGAGGTCTGTCCATCTCTCAGTGAATAAACCAAGTTGATGGCTACTTCCTCCAATAGATGTTTGGGAACCCCTGCACTCCATTTGTATTTGTCTATTTCTTTACCCTCTGGTCTCCATTGTTCAGACCTTGTTTGGGTGTCCACAAGTCAGGCTGGGCTACCGGTCAGGGTCTGTAGTAGGTTGGTTTGTTTGCTTCTACTGTACAGTGGCCTGTCCTTCTATGGCTCTGTAAACTTGGCCAAATTAAGGGCCAGATTTATGCAGGCCTCGAGCCGTTCCAAAGCCACATTAGCATAACTTTTTTGTCATTAATGTGGCGTTGGAAGGGAAAAACGCTGTGCCTTATTTACAAAGTGACGCAATGCTTACATTGTGCCACTTTGTAACCCCTTGTGTCACATTATGCCTATGCCAGGCATAATGTATGGAAGGGGGGTGTTCTGGCCCGAGAAGGGGCCATAAAAATGACTCAAAGGACCCTATGAGATTCCTTTGTGCCATTTTTATCAGCATTTTGTAATGCCTGCTAAGTGTAGGCAATAAAAAGAGTCTTGCATTCATTACAATGGTGCCCTGGGTGCTTTGCAGGATTATCATCATCATTTTTTATGCTAACCCTGCAAAGCACCAGACTAGTGTAAAACATGATAATGCTAGTCACCCTAACTACCACCATGGTGCACTGTATTTTAAATATGGTGCACCATGGTGAGGTTAGGGGGGTGCTAAGGGGCACAGGAAAAGTTGCACTGCATTAGGTGCAGCACCACCTTTAATACATTTTAATAAATCTGCCCTAAATCTTTTTAGCACTTAACTCTCAGTTGTAACAGCAGTCCACAGTCACTGGCTTCTCAGTGATATTACTACAGGGTTACTCCAGTGTAGCACTCAAATCTCTTTAGAAAAATACAAATACTTTATTATACCAAAGAGCACACATCTACACACTACTGTCATGTTAGATAGCCAACATGTTGGAGCAAGTCCTATACCTTTGAAAGTGGGGTCCCAATATAAACAGTCTTCCCACATACCCTCTATCTACCTCTGTGTCTCTTCTGGGCTCTTGGGCCCGATAGTCTCTTTCCCATTTCATTTATTTTGTCATGTCTACATTTTCCACAAGTGCTTATATTTTTTCACTTTGCATCCAAGTTGTTATATGCACCTGCCAACACGGATCCCACCTTGTTTATTCTCTTCTCCCTTTGGAGCACCACTCTTCACCAGTCCTCATCCCTTAGGCGAGGCAGTTCAGCCACCCAGTTGGAGGCAAGACTTTTCTTTATTTCCAGGATGCTCAAAGTCACTCACTACTCTTCCCCACTTCAAAGCTAAGCCAAGCGATGCTCCCATTTACACTTTCCTATGATTTTGTGAGCCACAGTTTGCACGGAACTCTTCATTTTTCAGCACTACATGATTGTTTTTGAGGTTCTGAAAATCTGTATGGCCATTTAGGATGAAGAGGTTTCCAACAGTAATGACATACAAGTTTGTTGAGAATAAGCATGATCCACTTCACCCCACCCAATACCTACTCCATCTGACTCCCTCAGATTCCACATCCATACTAAGTAAAATGTTTATTCTTACTGTGGTGTATAAGCACAAATACCGATAGGTTTTGAAGCAAAGCTTGGCCTAATAAGACAGCCAGACAGGGCTTCATGTTGAAAATTAATGGCTTCTTGAAGCAGGCATTAATAAGGAGAAATGTGTTTAACCCCCCCCCCAAAAAAAAAAACACGTACTTGGGACTCAGGAGGACCTTTCGGCAAAGGTGTAGGATTTTGATGCAAATCATCAGATACAGTGTCAGGCTTTCCCTGTTGGTGAATTTTGAGCTCTATAAAAAAGGTAAAGTGCTTGATTTGGAGTTTAGTGGACAGGCTACTCAATCACAAACGTGATAGATATCCTGTCCGCTGTATTAAAAGTGCCACAGGATATAACACACTTCTAATAAGATGGACGGGACATCCATCATACATGTGATGGAGTATCCCATTCATCAAAATCTAAATCAAGCCCTAAGGTAAAAGGAAAAATATTTGAGCGGGATGAACCTGCGTGGGGTATTTGATATGTACACCATTTAGTTCAGCCTGAAATCACACCTAGGCCCGACCTACCTCTTCAATAGGCTCTCCGTGTATTTTAGGGCTTCATGGCGCTTTTTTTACTTACATTTTCATGTATCTGGTTCTCCTTTTTGGATTTCTGTCTTTTTTGGTCGTTTTGCTTATTGAAATTTACTCTGTTTTTTAATTCATTTAGGGAATTTTACTATTTGTTATTATGATATCATTACTGTTTTGGCTCTGCATAAATACTTTACAGATTGCCCTAAATTAAGCTTGTCTATTCTGTGCCATAACTACCAATGGATTGACATATAGTTAATTTAGTGACTTGCAAGTTAGTGTCATTATTCTTCCAGGTGGGCGATTGCCCACCCCAAATAATTATCTACTTTCTTAAAGTGAACATATGAATTACTCCTAGCAAGTGTTTGAATTGATGGTTATGTTCTCTGTTAAGTGGCATGTTTAAATGAAGGCTGTTTTGTTATTAATTACTCCTCGCAAAGATTGAGCAAAGACAACATTGACTTTTGGGCATTTTAAAACGTTGTTAGCTACTTGTCTTACATTTACTGGCTGGTTTTTGTTGCTGTGTGTGTTATTTTCACAGAATGACGTGTTGATTAATCTCAGGAAATGATGTGTGACTTTCAGTGCGTAAACGAAAATACATTTTGCTGCAACTATTACAACATTAATTTAATGATGTTTCTGGGAATGAAGAATAAAAGCTTGTGTTTAGGAGCTTAAATAGTTCCAAGAATATGTCATTTCTCAAAATACCTAATATATAAACTGCTACCAAGCGTTTGACATGATTACTTTTCTTTTCTCAAAAAGGACTAAGACAATTTTCCCATGAATAATACTTTGTGCCAATTTCTTGTCCTTGGGCTATCTCCCGGTATGTACCATCAGCAGAAAATACTTTGATGTCATCTTCTCTAGAACAAGTAACTCAGATGCAATGGTGTGGATATACACTAGCAGATTACACATAAAACACAGAGATGTACCTATATTGTTTGAAGAAACTGGGGTACATTGTGGCTTATCAATATAATTATCCGGGAGACAGGCACTGATATCAAGGACAGATGTCATATTCATAAATGCTTCCAGCTTTTTAATACCTATCATGCTGGATCTACAACAAACGCAGAATAAAACATACAGCCCATTACAACTAAGGCAGAGTGGTATTCCTAGGGCAATTCTTTTTTATTAGAGTACAAATGTTATCAGGTACTAGAAAGCACCCAGTAAAACCTGATGTGTTTCTGTGCTGTGCACATTCACCGCCTACTGGAAGCAGGAGCAAGATCTGCACAGAATCTGCCCTGGAATTGTGGAAATGTGGAAGTGAGTCCAATACATCCAGGTTCTGCTCGTTTTCTCCAATTCTGGGTCCTAAAACTCATGACCAATCATAACTGGGGTGGAGGGAGATCCCAGCCAGAATCTTTAACACTTATCCTTCTATCTCCACCTCTAATTATCAGGTATTTTGTCAGGAGGCCCATGGAAGAATATTCTTTGGTTCTCTTGTTAACCAAAAATATGCCCTATCTGGGGTGAAGTTACTTGTTTTAATATCCAGAGCTCTAGCAGGAAACTCTTCTGAAATAGAGGATACAAAAAAAAAAAAAACAACGTAAGATTAGACTAGTCTTTTAGAATTTGGTGCACTGGGTAAAAATCCATAAATTGGCAATTAACTAATAACCCCAAATCTAACAATTCCTGCACCCCGTTTTGAGGATGGGGAATCACAATATTTACATCAGTGGAGCCCCAGCAGCCTCCACTAGAGCAAACCTTTGGCCAGAAGCCTGCCCCCCTTGGGCCAACAGGTTATAGTAACTTCTGCCACACCGTATTTAGGCTAGCACAACCATCACTTAATTGTTTTGCTTGGCACAGCCTTGCAATGGATGATAGTCCCAGGCAGAGAAATAAAGTTTCTCTTGTGAAACATTTTGCACTTGAGCAGGGCAACAGTTCCATATTAGCACATTCCAGATACCTATGGTCAATCACAACCATATTCCAACTCAGACTCAGAGCTTTTCAATTTTGGCTAAAGGAGTTCTCAAAGTCCTGAAAAAACACAATCCGGCTAGGCGCAGTCCTCATCTTGATAGCCTAAATAATCAATGACAACAGCTTTAATCTCAATGATTCTGGCAAAATCCAAATGTGGCCTCATTTAGTCCCCTTTACACTCCTGGTGGATTACTAGCGGCTATTCGGCATTTACGGATGATTCCTGCATGACATATATGATTTCATTGTAACTCTTATCCGACATAGCCTGCGGCCCAGTCCCATTAACATTACTTACTTCAAAAAATAGTGATGATAGATTTCTTGACTGAACCTAACCAAAAACTTCAATCTGTGTGCATTTATGCATTTCTCCATTAAGGTGCCCAGGTCCTCCAAGGACCTTCAAAAAATCCTGGAAATGTTGGACTATTTGTTTACCTTACCTTAATTGTGATGTAGCTCTTTTTTTAAGTTTAGTTTGAGTCTTTAATTATTTTATTATACTAATTTTCTTTTATGATGTGTTGCATCTGACTACCTGACAGTGACCACTTTCTCCAAAATGTATTCCATTTATAAAGGCATATTCACTAAGGCATTTATGAGAATGTGATGTAGTACATCACATTTTCCTAGATGCCTCTGGAAATCTGTTGGGAAATGTATAATATTCTGATCACAACATTTCATTTTTACCCAGATATTCTTTTTAGAGTCACAACTATATGACAAATGTTGTAAGACCTCGATCTCGCTGAAACAAATGATACAGCAACTATATAAGAGTGAACACCGCTATCTGTGCTGCACTACTGATTTCACAGATTTCCAGCATATGCTATGGCCGTGCCCATCCTTTACAACCTACTGATCTGAAGTACTGAGTCAACATGTAGCCATTACTGGAGTAGCTATCTCTAATGATTGGGAAACTTGTGCCTTGGGCACATCCTATGTAAATGACCTAAAAAGGATCACGTGATGGCCCACTTCTTCCATCTGGGATGCTTCTAGCAAACAAGCTTTCACTATGAAATGAAAAGCAACAGTTCCTCTCATGTGAAGGGCATGGTGCCAAGTGGCCAGTGCACAGAAAAAAGGCCAAGGGCTTTCATAAGCACCCAACTATCAGAGACTGGAACAACATAATTGTGGTCCTAAATGAGCCACCTAAAGATCATATGCTACCCTTTCCAGAAACTCCTTGGGTCACTCTGATAAGGCCTTCAGTGAAGACAGTGTCCCTTACATGGAGGCTAGACAAGAATGTGGTTTGATGCTTAGAGACCATCTAGACATCTCTGCCCTAACACCAACCACATTGAGATTCTTTCTCATCCCCACACTATGACACTGACTCTTACATGGATGACACCCATCCCAGGTACTCTCCATTTAGGCCATCACTCTGAGGATACACTCACCTCCCCTTTATTACTGGCCCTTTTTGCTAACTGGCCATGGTTGGTGGTTTAAATTCACTGTGCATATTTACAACTCCTAGGCCCTGACATTAAAATTTTACTGACTCTTAAAATGGGACTTCTCCTGGATTGGCACTTGGAAGTGGCATGTTTTGGATGTCCCTTCTGAATACTGAATATGAATGCTACGTAACAATGATTTGTCACTGTAATTCTAGTCACAAAACACTGAAAAGCTGCTGACCTCCAAGTTGGGGTGGTAAGTCTCTGACAAAAGGGAAGTGGTTCAAAGGCGACCTTTGTGAATTGTAGAAAACATTTCTGGCAGAGTAGGCATTGGTCCAGGGAGCCACTGCCAACTATCAGAGAAACCTTTTTTTTAAAGCATCCTCATTTCCTTTAAAGAGATTGGTGTGCTTCCAAAAAGAACATCCTTGTTTTAAATTCAGTCATCAGCAACTTGGTGGTCCACTGACATTTGCAGTTCACCACATCTTGGATTGTATCCAATCAGTGTGAGCTGCAATTTGAGACCTCTTTAATGAACATTAAAAATATGTGATTGCAACCTACCTCAATTTAGAGGTTTATGACGCAACCTAACTAGTACATAGATTGGTTTGACAAATTCAGATCTATTTGCAAACATACTAGTTGCAAATCCTTGTTGATTTGAATTCGAAATCAACAAGGATGAATAACTTACAATTGTTTTTCTGACATTATCCAAACAACGTCAAAGCACTTGCATGGGATTGGACGGGGGATGGTGTGCTCATGGCATACATGGGAAAAGATGTCAGTTTAACTTTGGGAGTCATATGATTGATTTCTATTGGATGGCAACCCCTTCAATGCAATGTGGACTGATCACATTGATGAATTAGATTAATGTGGGCCTTTTGATATACTGATAAACATTGGGATGGACTGATCACTGATGTATCAAATTAATGAGGCATTTTGATGTATTGATGAACTTTTGAATTTGAGTCTGTTACCCAAGAGACTCCCCCAATATCTTGATTGCTGATGAAGAACCCCGAATGCTGAGCTCCTTGGAGAGGCATATTCCTCTCTGGCTTTTCCCCTGGAGATGTTATGCTAGAGTTTAGATATTTCTCCTTGTCACCTGTCAGATGACATTTGACCGAGCTTCTGACATGCTGATACTTTCACTTTTTACCTATCTTTTGCCAACCTTAGATAGTTATTTGATGTCCAAGTTTACTTTTTCCCAAATTATTTTTGTCCTTTTTGTACGTTTTATGTTTTGTCCTCATGTGCTCGTCCCCACACATGTACCTTCCTAATTCAGGGAAAATGAACTAATGCTGTTCAAAAATTAGTAACATTTTCTTTCTAATTCTCGGATTCTATTGCTTCAGTATTGTATGATTTGAATTGGGAGCCTTGAAATTCTGAAGTTATTTCATTTGCATTTATTTCACCACCTTGGTCAACCCTTGGTGATTCTTTATTTTTAGAATCTTGTTCTTAGAATTCTCCGCATGACTTTGAGCTTGAGTTTGTAATAAATATTTGCACTTGATTTATGTCTGCAGTCTTTCCTGTATGGCCACATTGTTCATATTGTGAAATGTTTTTGGTTTGTATTTGAAATTGTACAATGGTTCTACCACACACTTTACTGGGTCAAAAAATCCATAGACCTCAGTGCGGATTTGATTCCTGTGAACGGTGAAAAGTGTTCCAGGAGACCTTGTAGTCAGTTTGTGTCACAGTGGTACAGGTCAGTTGGTGTGAAGCAGCGCTGGTATTGGGGGACAGTGCCGCATTGCTATTGGTTGAGAACAACAACTAAAGAGCATTGTGGGATTGAAGTGCCTTCCTGATTCGATCGAAAAGTTGTTTGAGTAAATTAAACTAAACCAAAACTACATTTTTCAAAGTATTCAAGGGCGTGTTAAGAAGAAATGTGCTTATTCCAGTTAGAAAAGGTATAGAAACACGACTAAAAAGAACTCCAGGTTAGGTTGTGTGGTCTCTTAAAGGTCTTCACACATGTACATGGCTTGAACAATGGTAAAAAATAACTAAGAAAGGTGCCTTAGCATTTCCCCAATATGGAATCTTTAAATTGAGACAATTTGAGGCAAACATTGTATGAAATGAAACCGCCTCCAAGACCCATTCAATTCAAAACCCTCAGCATTTGGGAGCTTATTGCCCAAGAGAGAATGTCAAACAAATATGAGCACAGAAATCAAAAGGCAATAAAAACATTTGCAGAAGCTAGATGGGATGCAGAGAAGAAAATGTGGAGAGCAGACATTTTAGATGAAGTTAAACTGTTTCTAGCTATTTCAGATGATGGCGTTGAAAGCACAAAACCTTAGAGGAAGATAAGGAAAGGAAAGGCAGAACAGACAGCAGAACCTGAGGATAAGAAACGTATCATGCAGTTGAGACAGCCCCGAGAAGTGAAGCAGTCCAAAGTGTGACCCCAAACGTGTCAGCTGCTCCAGTTGCATAAACCCCGTGTTAGATAACATCAGGTACACCTGTACTTCAAGCAATGCCTGTACCTGTAATGAATACACCTGTTCAGAATATTAATGCAGTCCAGTCCGTATCAAGTCCAGTTGTAAATTCAATGGTGCAAAGTACAATGCAAATCAAATGATGCAGGTGCCTCACATGAATCCGCCTGTGCCAATTTATGTTCCGAATCAGTCAGTACCCATGTTTAGCCCAGTTCCAACAAGACAGTGCTTTAATACAATCCTGACCAGACAAGGATTAGGAATTGCATATTCCCAGAATTCATCAAATGATGTAGGTCCAGAAGCCTTAAAAATTCCCATTACTATTGGTCCAGTTGTTCCACTATATGCCCCAGGTGCACATGGTAATAATGCAGAGCCCGTAAGTATCACAGCAATTACTGATATGCCAGCTACATGTACTGGAATGTCACAATTTGGTGCACAGAGAGAACCAATGTTTTTCATATGACTTTAAAACTCAACTCACATTAAAGAACAGAGCCTTAGATTAAATCAAACAGAATCCTTGCTTGATGTGTGATTATCATCAGTAACCACACCTTGTTTCATGCCCAGCCCAGATCACATCCCACATGTAACTTATAGTGCCCCACCAGGACTAATATAAGGCAATACACCAGAAAGTATGACCAATATCCAGACCCCAGGTCAACAGAGTTTAGTTTCTGTAAAAGCTGAAGTGGAGCAAAATAATAATGTGAGTTCAATAGGCTTCACTGCTCAACAGCTAACTGAATTGTTAGATAATTTGAATACTCAAGGTGCAACAGGTAACGCAGACTGTAAAGCCAGAATAGAAGGGACACCTGACAGGGATAGAATTAAATGAAATGAGTTCAGGAACATTAGATCTCTCCCACTTAGAGAGTTACACAGAAGATGAACTATGATTCATGTATAGATGACACACAGCGCACAGGAAGAGCTTATGAGAAATTTGCTGATGTGGCCCAAAAATATGATGTGGATTTGGAGAAGTCAAAACCATTAAAGTGCAGTTACAGATTGAAATTTAGCACAAAAGACATAATTAACTTAAGGTCCACAGAAATGAAAACACACATTAAAGAATTAATTGCACACATACAAAAATGGGAAGCTGTAGATTAGTGGGAAGGCAGATGGGCTAAGAAAAGAGAACAAAAGAATGCAAAGCCGGTGAAAATGATACCCATGAGAGAAATACCAGGTGAAGGTTTTGTACATGTGCCATGGATTAGAGACGATATTTTATCATTCATGAAGGATTGCCTGAGATTGAGAGAGAAACTAGTGGAGTGGTACAAGCAGACAGAGCGATTTGTGAGGCTTTAAAAATGTTGTAGGAGGATTTAAATACATTGTTTGATATTGTGGTTCCAAGTGATTTGTGGAATGAGTGCAAGGCTCATGTTGATTGGCCTGACAGTGAATTTCCAAGAGATCCTGTTACTGGTCCACCGTCTAAAGGAGTAATGATGAAATATCACAAGGTGATCACATTTTAAAAGATATTGATTGGCAGAAAATTGACAGAGCTCCTCAAGAGCCAAAATAGTCAAAACATGCTTATTATGAGTCATTGTTGCAAGCCTTGCATAGTGGTTCTGGGACAATCAAAGCTATGGGTAATTTTGTGTTCAGACTTGTGCTGGGATTGAAGCCAGACAAAAGTGAAATTATTCAGCAGCACCTGATTTGTTGGTAGAACAAACTGATTGATGAGATCTTGCGATACACTATGTATTGCAGTGATGAATTGGAAATTAATCAGAAGTAATTGAAAGAAATGTGATAGTTTTACGAGGCTGCATAGAAAGCTAGTCAGAATCTGCAGATGCCCCTGAACATACAGTAGGTATGCAAGAAGAACTGCAGCAAGTGGCAAATGTTGTTTAGCCTAGAGGACGTGGTGTTCAAGCTGATCAAAGTGGAAGTGTTGTTGACAGTCAGACTTTGAAGAAAACTCGTCCAAGTCATGCTTTCAGAAATCTTGGACATTGGTGATGTCAGTTAAGGTACAAGGTAATAATCAGGTTCAAGTACAAAGAATTCAAAGCCTTTGAGTATAAAATGTAAATGTGCCCCAAGTCCAACAGGTTGAGGTTCCACAAGCTCCAATGACTAAGCAGCAGATTTTTGTGCAGCAACCAAACATGAATCAGTTTGCAAATGCAAATATGAGCCAGGTTGCGTCTCAATTTTCCCTTATAAATTTGAGTGATAAGGAATTCTCATACGCGCTGAGAAGTGAGGCCTCCGATGATGAGGATTTCATGTTAGTTGCATCCTTAGAAGTTGATCAACATGGTCCCTAAGTAAAAGCCAATGGTATGGAACATGTCATGTCATTTCTGGTGGACGCAGGGGCTACAAGTTACATTGTGAGGTCACCAGAAGTGCCAAATTTCCCCTTTTCAGGAAGGAGAGTTCAAGTTGTAGGAGCTGCAAATAAGCAACTGACTAATCCTGTAAAAGAATATGTTCCTGTAAAAATAGGACAATTCAAAGATGCGTGCCAATTTGTGGTTTGTGATTCAAATCCAGTTAATTTTCTTGGATATGACTTGTTGAAGCTGAACTGTTCCATTAGCTTCACACCCAAAGGGATTGAAATTCAGACAAATGATGAAAATGTGCCTTGTAAAATCAAGAAGGGACGTTCTAATGTTGCACTGTACCTAAAGCTGACATGTAATGATTTGCCTGAAGACTTAAACGGCACTGTGACACTGCTGTGTCTTAAATACTACCATGATCCCCCACCCCTGCCCTGAACCCTAGAACCAACCCCATCCTTTCCTGAAAGCTACCCCAACCCTCCTCTCCCCCGTACCTTAAAACCTACCCCACCCTGCCTTAAAAACTACCCCAACACCCCAACCTGAACCTTAAAACCTACCTTGCCTTATCCTAAAAATTACCCTGACCCTGCCCTGCCCTGAACCCTAAACCTACCCCATCCTGCCCTAAAGATTACCTTGACTCCCTGTCTGCACCCTAAACCCTAAAACCTACCCCGCCCTGTCCTAAAAACTACCCGATCCCTCTGATCCGCCCTTCAACCTAAAACTTACCCCTGTCCTAAAAACTACCCTGACTGCACATCCTGAACCTTAAAACATATCCCTGTCCTAAAAACTACCCTGATCCCCCGCCCCACTCTAAACACCAAAACCTATGCCACCCAGTCCTAAAAGCTACCCCGACCCTCCCGACTCTGGCCTGTACCCTAAAACATACCCCACAATGTCCTAAAAATGACCGAACCCCTCCCCACACCTGACCTGTCCCCTAAAACCTACCCTGCCCTGTCCTAAAAACTACCCGACCCTCCGCCCTCACCCTGAAACCTAAAACCTAACCCGTCTGGTCCTAAAAACTACCTCCACCCCTCGCCCCAACCTGAACCCTAAAACCTGCCCTGCCCTGTCCTAAAAACTACCCCGAAAGCCCACCCCAACCTGAACCCTAAAACCTATCCCTCCCTGTCCCAAAGATGACTCCGACTACCCTGTACGCTAAAACCTACCCCACACTGTCCTAAAAACTACCCCAACCTGTACTAAAACTACCCTGACCCCCGTCCCCAACCTGAACCCTAAAACATACCCCATCCTAAAAACTACCCAACCCTCCACCCTCACCTTGAAACCTAAAACCTAACCCGTCCGGTCCTAAACACTACCTCGACCACTCTCCCCCAATCTGAACCCTAAACCCTGCCCTGTCCTAAAAACTACCCGGAATGCCCACCCCACTCTGAACCCTAAAACCTACCCATCCCTGTCCTAAAAACTACTTCGACCAACCTGTACGCTAAACCTACCCCGCCCTGTCCTAAAAACTACCCTGACCTGTCCTAAAACTACCCTGAACTCCTCTCCTTAACCTGAAACCTAAAACATACCCGATTCTAAAAACTACCCGACCCTCCACCCCACCCTGAACCCTAAAACCTACCTCACCCTTTTGTAAAAACTACCCCAACCCTCTGCCCCTGCCCTGTGCCCTAAAACCTACCCCACCCTGTCCTAAAAACTATCCCAACCCAGCTGCCCTGTACCCTAAAACCTACCTCGTCCTGTCCTAAAAATGACCCCAATTCCTTCACCTCTGCCCTGAACCCTAAAACCTACCCTGCCCTGTCCTAAAACTATCTTGACACCCCACCCTGCCCCTGAACCCTACAACCTAACCTGCCCTGTCCTAAAAATTACCCCGACCCCTCAAAACCACCCTGAACCCTAAAACCCACCCTGGTGCAAAAAGTACTTGACCCCTCCACCCCTTTCCTGTACCCTAAAACCTACCCCGACCTGTCCTAAAACCAACCCCAACCCCCAAACCTCACCCTGAACCATAAAACCTACCTTACCCTGTTCTAAAAACTACCCAACCATCCTTCCCCATACCCTAAAACCTACCCACCCTTTGCTAAAAACTACCCCACCCCGCCCCCACCCTGAACCCTAAAACCTATCCTGCCTGTACCTAAAACTACCCCGACCCCCCGCCCTGTCCTAAAAACGACGCTATCCCCTTAAACCTGGCACGACTTACCTCTCTCTCCTCTGCTTTCTGCTCCTTCCTGTTCTGCCTGGACACCTAGACCCCTTTCTCTGCCGTTACCACACATATGTGTTATAAATGCATGCGTGGTAAACGCATGTGTAGTGAATGCATTTGCGTGGTATGGCAGCGCGTTCAATGCACAGCGTTCCATTGACAGCATTGTAAGTGATTTTTCCCATGGTTTCAATGCTAACTGAAGAAGAAAGACATTACACCTTACAAATTTTTGTTTTAGTGAAAATGCTCTTGATGAACTTTCTAGAAGATCAAGGAACTTTGTGAATACATTTGCATTTTTTAAAGACTATTTTTGATCATTAATTTGCTCACAAAAACGGGACTGAAAAGAGACAGTGAAATATTAAACTTGCATTGCATTTTTGATCTTTGATTTTTGTTTTTGATTTTTTTAATTTGGATTTTTGGTTGTGAGTTAGAGAACTCATGGAGTTGAATCAGAACAAAAGCAGTGAGTGTAAATAGGTATGCATAGGTTTAGTGATAGTGACAGTTATTATGATTATTGTAATGTTTATTGGATTAAGTTTGGCCATAACCAGTGATTCGGACAAGATCACTTTCACAATTTCATCAGACTTGTTAGAACAAGACACATTATTTTACTATGAGAAACATTTGCACACTGACAGTTCCAAAGGTAATTGGACATCCAATGTATATTTACGTTGGCTGTATGAGTATGTAGAAGTTGTGGAAGCCAAAAATGACTATGTTTGTGCAAAATTGCCTGCTTCAGTGAGTGATGGAATTGCCTTTCACAGCTTGCCCATAAACTATGGAAATTCTTGCAGTGTGCTACTAACCCAGTGGTATAATCAGGAGTATTATTGACACTTCTATTCAAATTATGATTTTGGCCCTCTTCATGACTTCAATAGTCAAAACAGTTGACCGCCGAAGTCATGCCGGCTAGGAGGGTGCCAGTGATGGTGGTCCTGAGACTGCCATATTATGACTCCTGGCAGCTCTCCGCCATAAATTTGGCAGAAAGCCACCAGCAGCCATACTGACAGTCGGCGGTCTAGTGGAGGGTTGCTCAGCTGGCACCGCCACATCATCACAACACCGCCCGAGGTATTACAACTTTGTAATTGGCGTGGTGGTGTTGTGGTGACAGGGCAGTGCTGGCGGAGCAGGCCCCATGGACCCCGTTTCTTCCCGGATGACCACTGCGGTCAGGTAAGGTGATCGTCTGACAGGAGAGTGAAGGTTGGAGGGTAAGGGGGGTGTTGAGTGTTGTGTGCATGAATGGGGGTGTGTATGTGTGTGAATGGAGGGGAAGGTGTTTGTGTGCGTGTGTGTGCATCTATCTGTGTGAATGCGTGCCAGTGGGGGTAGGGGGGTAGTGAATGTGGTGTGTCGTGTATGAGTGAGTGGTGTGTGCGTGTATGGTTTGTATTTGGGGGTGCAATGAAAACCAAAGGAAGCTGTTTGTTTCCTGTACATTCAAAGGAGAATCACATTATGAGCTTCCAGGCAAGTGCTCTACAGGGTTTCTACCTGAAGGCAGAATGATGTGGACTCTGCTGGAGGGGGGGTCTATTTAAAGTGATACTCCATTTAACGTATGATTACCATATCACTAACCATGCTTATTTCGTAGCATTTCTAGTGGTTTATAGAATACTTTGGAGTTCAGGCATTTGTGGCCTGTGACCCAGGTTGTGGAGGCTGCTGACTGACTCTCCCTGGTACATACAAACTGCCATGATCGAGACCCCTGTCTTTCTCCAGAAGGATGATGTGTGTCCATGTTTTACAAACACTGTAGGGGCCAGGTCAGTCTTGGTATTGTTGGTAAAATCTGAAAAACCAGACAAGTGCCATCTCTGTAAGGACAGTCACACTTCAGGAGCTGCCCAGTGTAGTGTGCTTAGGTACTTTCCTGCAAGTTTATCAAAACATTAGAAACATGGTTATGTTTGTTTTTGTACCCTGGATAAATCTACCCCAGTATCAAGGTGCACATGGATTTAGAATAGTAAATACACACTGCATTATGGTGGGTGGGTGATGTTTTTGGTGTGAGTCAGGATGAAGTTTGAAGGCCCAAGAAAAATGATTGATTATTTATCATCTGTAGGAGAGACTGGAAAACTAACCTGTATTCTTGGAACCTGCCTTATCAGCTGAAGAACCAAGAGCTCAGGTGTCCCAATGTTGGTAGTTGGGTCAATGTACAAACTGGGTTATGCAGCCATACTCCAAGTATAGCACTTCTCCCGGTGACCACCAGCCAAGGATCCCAACTGCAGGTGTCCAAATAGCTTATTGGCAGCAAACAGTTACACACAAACTCACATTCCTTGACTAGTTCATAACATTGACCAGAACTTTCTGAATGCTGATCAAACATTGCACCTGTGCACCACAAGCTAGATTTACCTGTTTTCAGTCCTGCAAACAATGTAATCAATGTAGGGCGCTCATGTACATCAGCCAGGCTTGATCATCCAAATGTAAATATATGAAACATAACTTACTGTGGTAATAAAACTACTACTATGCGATTAAGGCATTAATTGGCAAATAAATTCTTGAAACATTAAAAAATGTACAACACTGCTTGTGCAGTATATATTATTGGGTACCATTCTAGTGTTAAGTCTATATGAACATTTAATCCCAAACCATCCTCAAATGTACGCCTTGGCTAGCCATGCTCCCTGTACCCAGAAAGCCAAATCCCATAATGGAGCTTGTTGGCATGCAGTGTGGTTGCATTTACACCTTTTAGGGTGCCGTTCAAGAAATCAATGGGCAACATTATCTCTAATATCAGGGAATTCTGGGACATACTTGAGTAAATCAATATTGCCAATGTTATTCCTAATGCCATGACATATTTTGCATTTTGTCCATTAAATTAACATTCTTATTATTATGAATGATTCCGAAAGCACACAGGCTTCCCACAATTTTTCAGGGAAACATTCCTCTCTACCTAGGATTATGCTCTACAAATACCTCTGCATTTACCTACATACATAATCAATTTTGCAGCTGCTTTGGAAGCTCTATTATCTTATTCACAACCTTTGATCAGTTCAGAATGATCAACATGTTCCAAATACAGCAACATGCTCATTTGCCAGTATAGAAAAGATGGCTGAAGCAATTAAAGAAAATGTAATTAAGCCTTAGGCAGTCAGGGTTTGATTTAGAACGAGCACAGCAGCTATAAATCCACTACAATTGCAATAGAAGTGGAGTTCAGGCCTTGGCAACTAGTTTCAAATGCCAAGTTAAGGTGGCAGTAAAGTGTGGACACAGGCACTGTAGTGGCAGGCCTGAGACAGGGGTGAAAGACTACTTCTGTGGATGGTGTACTCAGCCTGCAAGCCCACTAGTAGCATTTAATTTACAAGCCCTAGAAATATGGTATACCACTTTATATGGGACTTCCAGGTAAATTAAATATGCCAAATAGGTGCAAGCGAAATATACCATGCTTTAGGGAAGAGAGCACAAACACTTTAGCACTGATTAGCAGTCTTCATCCAAATAGTGCCCTATTTTTCGTTATGACATAGGTTGTCATTGGGTTTTAGGAGCCATGAGTTGGGCAGATCAATCATTTTTGTGATCTATATATACCATTCACAATTCATGATAAACCCTAGAGCTTTAGGTGAATGGCTGCTGTGCAGGCTTCTCGGAAAAACAGCCTCATTCTCAGAAAACAAAAGTGATGGAAGAGAAGTGCATCGTTCTAATTAGAATGAAGGGCCACAATCCTAGACGATTTTCTTTGTTAAAGAACAGCCATATGATTTCAAGTCAATGATGTAAGATTCATAACTTTCTTGATATGCAACAGGCTGTGTTCTGTCTTGGAAAATGAATGCATTTCTGGCAGCAACAGCTATTTGTAGCAGACCACTGAAGTGCTATTTTTCTTAGTCAGCACCATTAAATTGCTAATATTTCATGTACACTATCTTTGTCAAGCAACACATTACTCATGTTGTCTATCTTCCTTCATCAGAACTCATAATTCATGACTCAAGTTTCAGCCTTTCATAGAATAAGGTATGATCAATTAATTCATTTAAAAAAAAATTAATGTCTCACGAAGCCTAAGTATATTTTTCTCACTTAAATCCATGTCAGCATCCACATTCATCATTTGAGGCTTCGGTAAAAGAAAATGTACTGATATACAGCCTAGTATTTAAAATACTGGCTTAAATATAGCACTGCTGTCTTTTTAATTTACTTATCGGTCAAGATCTTATACCGCTGCTTATGGGTTCTGTGTTGATTTTCCATTACCCATGTTCCGTTTATGATGTCCATAGACATTAGGGCCCGTATTTATAAATTTTTTAGCGCCGCATTTGCGCCGCTTTTTGACGCAAAACGGCGCAAACCTACAAAATACAGGGCCATATTTATACTTTTTGACGCAAAACTGCGCTAACGCAGTTTTGCGTCAAAAAAATTAGCGCCGGCTAACGCCATTCTGAAGCGCCATGCGGGCGCCGTATTTAATCAATGACGTTAGCCGGCGTTAGCCGCCGGCGCTGCCTGGTGTGCGTGGAAAAAAAAGACATACACCAGGCAGCGCCGGCGTAGGGGGATATGGAGCTTGGGTGTCAAAAAATGGGGCAAGTCAGGCTGAGGCAAATTTTTTGTCTCAACCCGATTTGCGCCATTTTTTTCGACTCCCAACCCCCATAGAAATGACTCCTGTCTTAGCAAAGACAGGAGTCATGCCCCCTTGCCCAATGGCCATGCCCAAGGGACTTCTGTCCCCTGGGTATGGTCATTGGGCATAGTGGCATGTAGGGGGGCACAAATCAGGCCCCCCTATGCCACAAAAAAAATTAAAAAAAATACTTACCTGAACTTACCTTAATGTCCCTGGGATGGGTCCCTCCAGCCTTGGGTGTCCTCCTGGGGTGGGCAAGGGTGACAGGGGGTGTCCCTGGGGGCATGGGAGGGCACCTCTGGGCTCCTTCCGAGCCCACAGGTCCCTTAACGCCTGCCTTTTCCAGGCGCTAAAAAACGGCGCAAAAGCAGCCGTATGCCATTTTTTTTGACCCGCCCACTCCCGGGCGTGAATTTTGCCTGGGAGTGTAAATACGGCGCACATGCCTCGGAGTAAATTTTTTAGACGGGAGCGCCTACCTTGCATCTCATTAACGCAAAGTAGGTGTCCACGCTAAAAAATTACGCAAACTCCATGGACTTTGGCGCTAGACGTGTCTAACGCCAAAGTATAAATATGGAGTTAGTTTTGCGTCGGAATTGCGTAAAAAAAAACGACGCAATTCCGGCGCAAACAGAGTATAAATATGCCCCACAATGGCATTTTGCAAGTTTGCACCGTTTTTGCGTCAAAACCATTCATGAGTAACACCAGGGTTTTTCAATTAGAGTATACGCAATCAAACGTTGCTCGTGCAGACAGTGCCAACTGCAGCCGATGGTCATTAAAACGTCAATCGTCAGCTTACGTTCAAGACAAATTCTGATAAAATGCTCCAAAAATATGTGTTTGAATAGGGCTTCTAATGAATAAGACGCTTTCAAAATGATGATTTTCCTTGAGACTCGGGTCACCTATTCGCTATGCATGCTCTGAATTGCTTTAACTACCAATTGATGTATAAAGAAACATGCGAGAATGTATATGCATGTACGTCATTATGCACACATATACTGACAGAGATATACATTTTCCTTTTAGAAAGTCATCTTGACCGAAATTAAAGTCTGCGTGAAAACGATACACCAGTAGAGTGTAGGCATTTTCAAATACGATGTATTATTTACTTCACTTTATTATCCAATTAATTTTATGAATTTTTATGCTGGTATATGTAGACCCACCACCGTTTACCATTGTTAATTTCAGGCATATATCAATTGTCGTACACTGTCCTAACACTTCATGATGAATACACATCACTAGTGAAAGAAAAACAATTTAGTGCATCGTGTTGCATTCTTATTCAGACGTTAGACTCGTGATTACCTTGAACTTTCTCAATGTAGATTGTCTATAATTCAGAGAGTGTTCACTGATATATTGATTAGACAAAAAGTACTCGAAGACACATTTCTACAGCAACACCGTGCTTAAGCATCTCAAGTAATTAAGGTCAATTTTGCCGGCATACAAACAGTACTAATTATTATGTAAGCTGAGAAAGCAGTGGAACAAAACAGCAGCAGCAGGTTAAGATTTCGCGCACATCCAAAGCTATGAAGCAAAGGGGCAGATTAATGGAAAGTGGCGCTGCAGCAACTGCAGGGCCACCTTCATTGCGTCCCTTAGCGCCCCCCCCTAACAATATCATGGGTGCGCTGTGCACCATGGCGCAGGGTAGGGGGCAATAGCATCATTTTTAAAATCTTCTTTGATTTTAAAGTCAGATTTTAAATCCTAAACTGAAAATGCCCCGTTTATAAAGGTGGCACTTTCTTGTCCTATCCATTTGGTGCCTGGAGGCTGTGTCCTGGGTAATATGACTGTGATGAACATGGCAGTTGGCCTTCCTGCATTCCTCCCAGAGAGTGACACAAAGGGGGACTAGATATTGACAGGCTGGACTATCCTGCCAGGATGTGTTGGGAAGAGCTGTTACCTGCCTCACTTACATTGATTTCAAAGAGCTGCCTCAGAACGCTCACAAAGAAATTCACACTAGCCTTTTGTGACCCCAGTGCTCTTGGAGCCTAGGCAGGGAAGAAGAAAATTCCAGAACCATCTGTGAGGGGAAAACTTCACACGTTTTTTCACTTCAGTTCACTCCTGGACCTGCAGATGGTGCTCATAAAGCCTGCCCCACACTTCAGAGGACTGCCCTGCTGCTTGAAACCTTCTTTGTACAACAGAGGACAGCTCTATCACTGAAAGCCTGCCCTGAACACTCAGACAACTACTCTGCTGCTGGAGGATTGCCTTGGTACTTGAACCCTTGATTAGCAGAGTGACTCCAAGGATTAGCTCCAATAACAACACCTGCACCAGGACCCTGACTGAAGTGAATCGTACCCTCCTAGTGGTGCCCACCAATCCTAGTACCAAGGAAATAGTGATTGTGATGCCCAAACATCCTAAATTCAAACCTTGGAACTTTTTAAGCAAGAAGTGCCCGGAGTACCAAGCAGAGAAGGGACCTACCTGCTTGTCCATCCGCTCTAGGTGTATCACCGGCCAGCCCAGCTTTGCAGTAGCTCCTGCTGCTGTCTTCTATGCAGCAGAAAATGCAGTCTGCCCCAACTTTCAACTGTGCCCCGGTCAACTAGATGTCTGTGATAAGCGCTTTGATGCTTTAGGCACTATTTTGAAGTAAAACATTTTAAAATTCTTATCTGTGGTTCTACTGATTTGATTTTTGTCATTTTAGTGTCAAATAATAAATTATGTTGTATTCATTATATTATTAAATCAAATAATTGATTAAATGTTACTATTTTTCTAAATCGGTGTGGAATTTTTCTTGTGTTGTGTTTTCACTTTATTACTTTACACAATGCCTCTAAGTTAACTTACTTTTATGCCAGACTACCAGAGGGTTAAGCACAAGTTAATTTAGTGAGTTTTTGTGTATCACCTTAACAAGGATTGTGTTTGGTGCTTGAGAAGGGTTCATACCAACCTCAACAAAAAAACGAATTTCAAACAGGTGCCATTTGAGAATAGCTAACTGGTCAGCAAACATCTGTAGTCAAAGCAATACAAGGTTACCACATGAAAGAACATGCTGTGTGTTGAGCATAAATTGTTTGTTAATGAAAACAAGTTTTGGTAATGCATGTTTGAAAGTAGGCAAACATGCACAGTGAGTTAGGTGATTCCATGTCTAAAGAGAACGTAGCATACAACACTAACAATTGCTTTTGCAACCACATGTGGTATCCGTTTGGCATGTACAAGGGCATTTCAGATATTGGGTAAGCAACTGAATTTGCTAACATTGTACTCAATTTATCTTCAATCTTTTTTTACTTCTCCTTTAAAATACCATAGCTTCATTTTGTGTTTTCCTGTTCACAATATTAGACCTGAAAACATTTTAATAAGCAAGTTTTTATGTTTGTAGGTCCGGTGTCCATAATTGTTAATCAAAATATACAACTAACATGTAAACATAGTGCTAACTCCAGCCATTTCGGTTTTACAACTATTCATAAATGTGATGATAAGGAATCTTAGAATAGGATAAGATATCTAGACAGCCACAAGTAGTAGTAAGATATTATTCCTTGTAGTTCAGTCAGTGAGGAAAACATGTAACTCCATATCATGGTTGAGACCTTTGCTAACCACCTTCAACATTATAATCCAACTCACTTTCTCAATGTGAGAGTTCTGTTGCCGCCTTAGATTGGGCTTACTCCAGGCAATTGAATGATATGTAACCCTGAGTATTTGGCTCAGGTTAAGTTGTGTTGCCTCAATAAAAACACAGCTCTAGCACAGGAAATATCAATACATCAAACATAGATTAGGTCACTATCATCAGCAGCAGTAAGTGTTTCACATTCACTCTGTCTCACACACACACAAACATACACCTCTTAGACATGTACAAGGTCCGCCCATTGTACATAATGAAGTGTTTATTTACTTTTCTAAATCTAAGTGTGACTTGATACTGGGCTAGGTTATACAACCGATGAAAGCAAATATAATTATGCAGTACAGTATGTGTTACAGATGCACCCGTACACACACACACACACACACACACACACACACACACACACACACACACACATCATACATCAGAAGCAGTTTTTAAAGCTTTCTTCACTAAAAGATAAAAGGCACAGCATGGGACTCAGCAAAGCTTCTTGTCACCAAAATAGGTATAATGTAATAGTACAGGCTGCAGCAGGATTGGCTCCAAAAAGAACAGAAAGAGCACATGGAATAGCAGTGCAATATTTCTGCACCAAATAGAGAAGAACAATGTAACCTCTCCTCATGTGCATTGCTCCTCATTACTGTATGTGTTTTCAGTGATTAGGTGGAAAAACATACAGCATGGTTGCAGTAAATGCAAAAGAGGTAGAAACCCAAAAGAATTCAACAGATGGAGATTTCCCAAACATGCTCTTGCCTGCACCTAGAGAAACCAAAGAGACAAGGCTCCCTCTGGATTATCCTGTCCACTGCGTGATAAGCCACTTTAAAAAAACATGGATTAGGTGGACACTGGGAACACTGTTACCACTACGTTACCAGTGCTCTAACCTTATTGAAGGATAGGTCCATCCTCTAAAATATTACCCTCGACATTTAATAGTTAGTTTATATGAAGGGTCACTGAATAACATTGATCTTAACTTTTTTTTATAGTGTATTCCCCTTCGCAGAATCCCTCTGCTATCCCACAAAAAACACTCAACTTTTTAAGCCACTCACAGAATCAGGTGGGGTTTGATCAAATTGAGTTTTCCTCAAAGTTAGAGCCGAAGGAGGCTGTGAAATATTTGAAGATCTTTGTGGTAAGACTTAAGTACACTATGCCATGTTCTACATAATATGCAAGATTAACTTTTTTCCATAATTGTAAATGATAGAGATCAATCATTAATAACAATAAAAATATATGACTCAGTGCGTACATTGGGCCAGTTACAATTGTGGTTATATTTTGACAAGATGGTACTATTTTAGCCCCTTGTTTTACAATATCCCCCAATCAAACCTATCCTACCATTTAATGAAAAAAACACCCTAGAGTTGACATTATCGACTGTTAGATCCTGGCTATTATGGACTCCAGTGCCCTGCCTGTCTTCAGGCCACCATACACAGGGTGTACACCCTGAATATTAAACTCATAACAGTGGTGGGACAGAATATCTATGAAATATTGAACAAAAATATTGACAAGTAGGTATGCTACCCTACAGGCATCTACCTTTGTTACTGTTTCTCTCGATATTCTGTCTTCGATACTTTTCTATCTCGATATTGTTGATGTCAATTGTTAGACTTTTCATCCTTGGCATGGTTTCCCCTAACTTTTTGCCTCTGTTTCCCAGGTTGTTGATGTGTGCTGGACTCTGTGTTTTCAGTTTTTGTTACTCTGGGCACTTTACCACTGCTATCCAGTGCCAAAGTGCAAGTGCTCCTGTACAAAATGTGTATGTAATTGGCTTTCCATGATTGGCATATTTGATTTACTGGTAAGTCCCTAGTTTAGTGCATCACCGGTGCCCAGGGCCTGTAACTCAAATGCTACTAGTGGGCCTGCAGCACTGGTTCTGCCACCCAAATTAGTAGTTCTGTAACTATGGCTCAGACCTGCCACTGCAGTGTCTGTGGGTGCAGTTTTAAACTGCCAATTCGACTTGGCCAGCGTACCCATTTGCCAGGCCTAAACCTTCCCTTTTCTTAGAGGTAAGACACTGCTAAGGTAGGCCCTAGGTAGCCCCATGGGCAGGGTGCAGTGTATGTTTAAGGTAGGACATATACTAATGGGTTTTATATGCCCTGACAGTGAAAAACTGCCAAATTCGCTATTCACTGTTGCAAGGCCTACCTCTCTCATAGGTTAACATGGGGGCTGCCTTTAAAAATGAGTAAAGCGCAGATTCCCTTTGGGAGCGTATAGACATGTGGAGTTTGGGGTTTCTGAGCTCACAATTTTACAATACATCTTTCAGTAAAGTTGGTTTTTAAGATTGTGTGATTGAAAATGCCACTTTTAGAAAGTGGGCATTTACTTGCTTAAACCATTTCTGTGACTCTGCCTGTTTGTGGACTCCCTGTCTGGGTCAGTTTGACAGTTGGGCTGTTTGCACCCCTCACTAGAAAGTGACATAAAGGGAGCTGGGGTTTAGTCTGCATTTCCTGATGAGCCATCTGTGCTAGGAGGGAGGGGAGGAGTGGTCACTTACACCTGAAAGGGCTGTGCCTGCCCCCACACAATGCAATCTCAAACCCCCTGGTGTGTGTCTGGGGACTGGCCTGGGCAAGGCAGGATTTCACAAACAGGAAAGACTTTCCTTTGAAGTAAGCCTACTTCAAAGGCCAAAATGGGTATAAGAAGGGCACCCAAAACCACAGACTTTAGATCACTTCTGGACATCAAAAGGACCCTCTGCTTGGAGAAGAGCTGAGGAAGAAAAGCTGCCCTGCCTGTGACTGTGCTTTGTGGAGCTATCCTGCAGTTTCTTCCGGTGTAAGAGGACAAAGACTGGACTGTGTTTTGCCTTCCTTCTTGTGAAGAACTCTCCAAGGGCGTGATTTAAAGCTTGCCTCTTGTTGTTTGAAGTCTCAGTGACAAGAAAGACTTCTCTTTGCCAGCACCTGGAGTCTCTGGAGAGATCGATGTGACTCCGATCTGCGGCTGAAAAATCGACGTGCCGCCGGCTTTGCAGCTGAAAATCTACACTTACCTAAAACGCGACCGGAAGATCAATGCCGGGAGCTGGGGAAATGATGCGCAGCATCGCTGACAGAGGCTGGTGAGATTGCAACCTGCAGTGCGTGGTTTTCAGATCATCGTACAGCTGGATTTCCAACGCAAACACCGCTGGGTGTGTAAAAATGACGCAAAGCCTGCCAAACTTGAGAGTGCTGACCTGATTGACACATCACTCTCCTGGGGAGAGAAGAAACGACGAATGCTGACCCAACTAAATGAGAAATAACGCAAGGTCTCGCTTGTGATTGATATCAACGCATCGCAAGCCCTTTTTGACGCACACCCTCCCGTGCTGGGTTATTTGTGATGCGCCCAAGGTACATTTTCATGCTAACAGCGTTAGTGTGAGTTTAAAATTACATGAAAACTCTTTTTGCATTTTTAGTGATAACTTGACTTGTGTATTGTGGATTTTTGTCATTCTAGTCTTGTTTTGTTTAGATACATATTTTCCACTTTTTCTGAACCTGTGTTGTGTAATTTTGTAGTGTTTCTATTAACCCCTTCTGTGCTGGGGACATAATGGTTACGTCCATCGGCACAGTGCTCTTGTGCCAAGGACATAACCATTAAGTCCTCATCTTGGAGATCAGAGGGATCGATAGCACTCCCTAGGTGGGCTTCACTCACACCCCCAAGGGTGGGATGGAAGGGGAAGCCCTTACCCTTACAGACCCGCCCTTCCCCACCCCCCTTATGACATCAGCGCGCGGTCGCGCGCTGATATCATAACAGGGTGCCGGTTGCACTGGAAACCATTTGCTTCCAGATTGCGATCGGAGAAAAGGTAAGTTTCTCCTCCGGCGAGTGGGGGGTTTGAAACAAAGAGGCCTTGGGGGAAAGGAAAGGGTTTTCTTTCCCCGGTGTCTCTTTGAGCGTTCCTGCTGCCCGATTACATTGCGATCGGGCAGCAGGAATGCCCACTAGACGCCAGGGATTTTCTTTTTTTAGTTGAACTTGCTTGTTTCTGTGTCAGGAAGTGGCCCCTTGGGCAAGGGTCGCTCCCCTTTGGGGGGGCATGTGTGTTATGGCCATTTCTACCCCACTTGGGGGCAGATCGGCCTATTATTTTTAGGCTAAAACTGCCCCCAAGGGGGGCAGAAACCACTGGAACGCCAGGGCTGTTTTTTTATTTGTTTATTTATGTGGGGGGCATAGAACTGTTGGCCATTTCTGCCCCCCTTGGGGGCAGATCTGTCTTCTTTTTTTTAGGCCCATCTGCCTCCAAGGGGGGCAGAAGCCACTTAGGCACCAGGGATAAAGTATGTGTGTGTGTTTAGTTGGGGGGGCAGCACCTTGGGCAAGGGTCACACCCCCAAGGGGGGCGTAGAACTGTTGGCCATTTTTGCCTCCCATGGGGCCAGATCGGCCTATTTTTTTTAGGCCCATTGCCCCCGAGGGGAGCAGAAGCAACTTAGGCACCAGGGATAGTGTGTGTGTTTTTTTTGTTAGGGGTGGACACTTGGGCAAGGCTCGCTCCCCATGGGGACACACTACTAAAGGTATTTTCTGCCCCCCTTTCTGGCGGATAGGCCTATTTTTTACTAGGCCCATCTGCCCCTAGGGGGGGACAGAACCACTTAGGCACCAATTTTTAAATGCTTGACGATGGGGTGTTTGTCAACTGGCGAAGTATTTGCATTTGTGATCATATTTTGTTCTAGTTCAAAGCTTTTGCTTTCTTTGCTGTGGCTCCTTGCGGTTGCGGCAGTGGTTGACCTGCGGTTTGCATAGTTGCATGTTTTAGGTAAGTAAAAACAATTTACTCCAAAGGAGTATTGTTGCCATGCATGAATGACATTTTTGTAGGTGGTGTACTAAATGCAGGATTGTGTGTGAAAATGTCCTTGGATTTGTGCACAATGATATTTGTGTTGTCTTATATCTAATTTGCTTTTCTTTCTTTCTTTTTAGTGGGATATCATTGGTGATTGCTGTGTCTGTGCAGAGTAGTTGCTGGTGAGTCAATCTTTTTCAGGCAAGTGAGCGGTATAGTTTTGAGTTTATAACTCTTAGTTATAAAGCTACATTTTATTACTTATCTTACACTGAGCTGGTTGTTGGTGGTGCATTTGTCCAGTTACTTGTTGTAGGAAAGATCATGGCTAGCCGCAGGATGACCACTCAGCAGGTTGTTGGTATGCTTTTTGAGTTATTGTCTGATCATGATTATGAGATGGACTCTGCATCTGATGCAGAGGAGGAAGTGAGAGATTCTGGCAGTGAAGTTTCTGTCGGAGAGGAATCTTCTGATGAGGAAGCCAGTCTCAGTGCAGATGAAGGGCCTGTTTTAGAGAAGGACACTGATGTGCCATTAGTGCAGCAACCTGGGGCTGAAAGGTTTCCCGTTAGAAGACCTGAACTCTGGGTTGCCCCAAACATGGAGCAGCCAGAGTTGCCTGCCTTTGCCTGCCTTTACTGGTCTCCTGGGGTGTAGAGTCAATACAGAGAACTTTTTGCCTGTCAATTTCTTTGAGTTATTCATGGATGATGTGTTTTTGGAGGAGATTGTTGAGCAGACTCATTTGTATGCGGAGCAGTATTTGAGGGACAACGCTGCTAGACTTAGGCCAAACTCTAGAGCTACCCTGTGGATTCCCACAAATTTGGAGGAGATGAAAAGGTTTTGGGGTTTGACTCTTTTGATGGGGTTGATAAGGAAACCCTCACTTGCTTCTTATTGGTCTACTAGTCCTTTGATGGCAACAGATATATTTCCTGCACCCATGAGTCGTAATCGGTATTTGCTTCTTCTTAGGATGCTGCATTTTGCTGACAATGCATTAGCCTTGCCACAAGATCACCCTGATTCTGACCATCTTTTTAAGATTATGCCTGTCCTTGATAATTTTGTAGATCAGTTCTCAGAGGTCTATGTTCCAGGCAAAGAAATAACTGTGTACGAGTCTTTGGTCCTTTTCAAGGGTCGTTTGGTTTTTAGGCAGTACATTCCTAGCAAGAGGGCACGATATGGAATTAAATTGTATATGCTGTCTGAAAGTATTACAGGATATGTGTAGAGTTTTCCGTGTCTACACTGGTAGAGATTCCAGTATTGACCCCCCTGGTTGTTTTGAAGTTACTGAGAAAATTGTGTGGGAACTTGGTAGACGACTGTTCAACAAATGTCACTATTTGTAGGTAGATAACTTCTACACTGGAGTGCAGTTGTTCAAGGAATTGTTTAGAGTGGACACTGTTGCTTGTGGCACAATTCGTTGTAACCAGAAAGGCTATCCAAGGGAGCTTGTCTGTAAAAAACTTGAAAGGGGACAGTGCAGTGCCTTGCGAAATGATGAGCTGCTAGCTTTGAAATTTTCAGACAGGAGGGATGTCTACAAGTACCATCCGTGATGATACTACGTCCCCCGTAACTGTTTGGGGCCAGGTTGCTAAAGTGTGCAAACCTATGTGAATTTTAGATTATAATAAGCACATGGGAGGTGTAGATAGAGTTGATCAGAGGTTGGAAGCTTATACTGCTATTCGTAAGTCTTACATTTGGAATAAGAAGTTAGCAATTCACATCTTCCACTTGGCAACTTTTAATGCTTTTATTGTGTATAAGGATAGGTCTCCTGAGTCAAAGATGACATTTATGACATTTCAGGAGTCAGTGATAGAGAGTCTTATTGTGGTGGAACAGGCAAGAGTTCCTAGAGAAGTTGTGGTAGAGGATGTGGCTAGATTGAAAGATCGCCACTTTGCTGAGCACACTCCTCTCACACCCAAAAAAGACTTTCCAGCTAATAAATGTAGTCTGTGCTCGAAGAGGTATCCGGAGGGACACTCGAATGTACTGCCCAGATTGTTCTTCAAAACCTCAGCTGTGTGTGGGTGGTTGTTTCAGGAATTACCACACCCTGAAGAATTACTGGGAACTACCAGGAGTGTAAACTGCCTGTTTTATATTTTCATGGGTTCAGTTTCATGGTTGGCATTTCTGTCATGTACTTAGTTAGAGCTTTGTGTTTGTAGTTTTGTAATTATTTCTAATTAGTTAGTGGTTTCTTTGTTTTTAAACAAACAAAAAAGTGATGCCATTGTGTGTGGAGTGGCGCTTGGCTGTACGGTGTACATATTGACTTGCTGTTTGCTACTGCAACACACTGCCCGCCACACCCCAGTCCACACACTCCCATCAGCTGGTGTGATTGCTGTATCAGACATGTGGGCATATGTAAGTGATGGGCCCTTGAGTGGCGCTGTCTGTTGATGCAAATGTGCTGGGCCCGTGGCTGGCGGCATGAATGGTCTTGTGCATTTCATTTATGAAAGGTGTGTGAATGGACTGTAAAGCGGTTGGTGCCTTGTGGCTTTACAGCTCACTAGCTGTGAGTCATTGGTTCATCATTGGGTCAGTTTTTTGGCCTTTCAGTTATTAACAGGGCATTTCATTTTTGTGAAATCTCTTTTTAATAAAATTTGATCCACTGAACCATCACTCACCCTCATTCCAAATCCAACCAGTATGTGTGGTAAAAATGACAAAACCTGCTCTGCAGTATTCAGGCATCGCAGCACACCTGTGTCTCGTGTGGGACCCCTATGATGAAGCATGCCACCAACTTGGTTTGTGGGTGAGAGGTCTTTTTACCATAACCTAAGTGCTTTTCTTTTCACAATTTTAGAGTTTGGAACATCACATAGGTATGTGGACACACCAAAATGATCTATTGCAAAACTACCTGTGATTGGGGGGGGGCACCTATGTTTTTGGTCCCGGGTGTGGCCTTCATCTAGGGAAACCTACCAAACCCAGACATGCTTTAAAAATAGACACCCCAAGGAGTCCAAGGAGGTGAGGCTTGCCTGGATCCCCCAACATTTTCTTACCCGGACTCCTCTGCAAACCTCAAAATTTGCTTAAATAAGCATATTTTCCTCACTTTCTTTGTAGGATCACTGCTGAGACACTCATTTTCTACCACTCAGCATTCCCCTCAGTCTCTCAAGTAAAATTATACCTCACTTGTGTGGGTCCTCAAAGCAGAGTCAGCCTAAAAGATGTATAAAAGCAAATTTTGTGCTATCCCCTCAATCTCTACAGGTTTGTGGCATTTTTCTGTTGCAGGCACCTGGGCCACCCACACAAGTGAGGTATCATTTTTATCGGGAGACTTGGAGGAGCGTTGGGTGGAAGGAAATTTGTGGCCCCTCTCAGATTCCAGAACTTTCTGTCACCGAAATGAGAGGAAAAGGTATTTTTGTGGCCAAATGTTGAGGTTTGCAAAGGATTCTGGGTAACAGAACCTGGTCAGAGCCCCACAAGCCACCCCATCTTGGATTCCCCTCGGTGTCTAGTTTTTTAAAAATGCACAGGTTTGGTAGCTTCTGAGTGCTAGCTGTAAAGTATTTGTACCACAACACACAGTAACTTAATGAAAACACTACAAAATGACACAACACAGGTTTGGAAAAATAGAGAATATTTATCCAAACAAAACAAGACCAAAAAAACAAAAATCCACTATCCACAAGTCAAGTTATCAATTAAAAAGCAAAAAGAGTCTTTATGTAGTTTAAAACACACATTAACAATGTTGGCATGAAAATGTACCTTGGGTGTGTCAAAAATAACCCCCTCACGGGAGAGTGTGCATCAAAAAGGGCTTGCGATGCGTCGATTCCGCTCATGCACGGGACCTTGCGTAGTTTCTCCTTTCGTCGGGTCGGGCGTGTCATTTCTTCTCTCCGCAGGAGAGCGATGTGTCGATCTGGTCAGCACTCTTGGGTCTGGGCAGGCCTTGTATTGTTTTACCCACCCAGCGGTACTTGCATCGGAAATCCAGCCGCAAGATGATTAAAAAACATGCAGCGCAGGTTTCGATCTCCGAGTCTCCATCAGTGATGCTGCATGTCGTTTCTCCAGCTCCGTGTGTCGATTTTTCGGTCGCATTTCCGGCGAGCATTGATTTTCAACCGCAGAGACGGCAGCGTGTCATTTCTTCAGCCGCAGATCTGAGTTGCGTCAATCTTTTCCCCGCACAGCGCTCTGTGCGTGGATTTCGTCTTTTTAGGCTGCCAGTTTCTCCTTTCATGGTCCCAGGAACTGGATGGGAACTACAGGGCAGAGTAGGAATCTCTCCAGAGGCTCCAGGTGCTGGCAGAGAGAAGTCTTTGCTGTCCCTGGGACTTCAAACAACAGGAGGCAAGCTCTAAATGAAGCCCTTGGAGATTTCTTCTCAAGATGGAAAGCACACAAAGTCCAGTCTTTGCCCTTTTACTCTGGCAGAAGCCGCAACTGCAGGATAGCTCCACAAAACACAGTCACAGGCATGGCAGCTCTTCTTCCTCAACTCTTCAGCTCTTCTCCAGGCAGAGGTTCCTCTTGTTTTCAGAAATGTTCTAAAGTCTGTGGTTTTTGGTGCCCTTTGTATACCCAATTTCTCCTTTGAAGTAGGCCTACTTCAAAGTAAAGTCTCTTTTGAATGTTAAATCCTGCCTTGCCCAGTCCAGTCCCCAGACACTCACCAGGGGGTTGGAGGCTGCATTGCGTGAGGGCAGGCACAGCCCTTTCAGGTGTGAGTGACCTCTCTTCCCTACCCTCCTAGCACACATGGCTCATCAGGATATGCAGGCTACACCCCAGCTCCCTTTGTGCCACTATGTGGTGAGTAAAGAAGCTGATGTCCACACAGAAGAGTGGTTAAATAAGGATTGAATCCGACGACACAACCTAGTGTCCAGCCATTCAAGAGGGAGGCCAGTACCCGCCACCTCCAGAATATCAGGACACGCACATTCTACAGAACACCACATAAGAACAAAACATTACACACTGTCTAGTGTGAGGTGCAACCAGCCCAACTGTCAAACTGGCCCAAACAGGGAATCCACAAACAAGCAGAGTCACAGTGGTATAAGCAAGAAAATGCTCACTTTCTAAAAGTGGCATTTTGAAACAAACAATCTTAAAATCAACTTTACTAAAAGATGTATTTTTGAATTGTGAGCTCAGAGACCCCAAACTCCAGATGTCCATCCACTCCCAAAGGGAATCTTCACTTTAATCAGATTTAAAAGTAGTCCCTATGTTAACCTATGAGAGGGACAGGCCTTACAACAGTGAAAAACAAATTTAGCAATATTTCACTGTCAGGACATATAAAACACATTACTGTATGTCCTACCTTAACCATACACTGCACCCAGCCCTTGGGGCTTCCTAGGGCGTATCTTAGGGGTGTCTGACATGTAAGAAAAGGGAAGGTTTTGGCCTGGCAAGTGGGTACACTTGCCAAGTCGAATTTACAGGTAAGACTGCACACACAGACACTGCAGTGGCAGGTCTGAGACATGATTACAGAGCTACTTATGTGGGTGGCACAACCAGTGCTGAAGGCCCACTAATAGCATTTGATTTACAGGCCCTGGCACCTCTAGTGCACTGTACTAGGGACTTACTAGTGAATCAAATATGCCATTCATGGATAAACCAATTACATACACATTTTGTACAGGAGCACTTGCACTTTAGCACTGGTTAGCAGTGGTAAAGTGCCCAGAGTAACAAAAACAGCAAAATCAGAGTCCAGCACACATCAGCAACCTGGGGAACAGAGGCAAAAGTTAAGGGAGACCACGCCAAGGATGAAAAGTCTAACATTTCCCTAGGTGCCGGCTGAGCTAGAGGCAAAAATCTACAGCAAGGCACTTTGCAAAGAACATGTCAGATTTCAATGTAAAAATGTGTTGTGTCCATTTTGTGTTTCCTGTCGCGAGCATTAGGCCTACCCATGGATTTTTATCGGGAGACTTAGGGGAACACAGAATAGTAAAACAAGTGTTATTGTCACTTGTCTTTCTCTACATTTTTTCCTTCCAAATGTAAGACAGTGTAAAAAAAGACATCTATTTGAGAAATGCCCTGCAATTCACATGCTAGTATGGGCACCCTGGAATTCAGAGATGTGCAAATAACCACTGCTTCTCAACAACTTATCTTGTGCCCATTTTGGATATACAAAGGTTTTCTTCAGACCTATTTTTTACTTTTTTATTTCAGCAAATTAATTGCTGTATACCCGGTATAGAATGAAAACCCATTGCAAGGTGCAGCTCATGTATTGGGTCTGGGTACCTAGGGTTCTTGATGAACCTACAAGCCTTATATATCCCGCAACCAGAAGCGTCCAGCAGACATAACGGTATATTGCTTTAAAAAATCTGACATTGCAGGAAAAAGTTACAGAGTAAAACGTGGAGTAAAGTGGCTGTTTTATTCACCTCAATTTCAATATTCTTTTATTTCAGCTGTTATTTTCTGTAGGAAACACTTGTAGGACCTACACAAGCGACCCCTTGATGAATTCAGAATTTTGTCTACTTTTTAGAAATGCTTAGCTGTCTGGGATTCAGCATTGGTCTCACCCATTTCTGTCACTAACTGGAAGGAGTCTGAAAACACAAAAAATAGTAAATATGGGGTATGTCCGAGTAAAATGTCAAATTGTGTTGAAAAATGGGGTTTTCTAATTCAAGTCTGCCTGTCCCTGAAAGCTGGTAAGATGGTGATTTTATCACCGTAAACCCTTTGTTGATGCCATTCTCAGGGGAAAAAACCACAAGCCTTCTTCTGCAGCACTTTTTTCCAATTATTTTCAAAAAACAAACTTTTCGCTATATTTTGGCTAATTTCTTGGTCTCCTTTAGGGGAACCCACAAAGTCTGGGTACCTCTAGACTCCCTAGGATGTTGGGAAATAAGGATGCAAATTTGGCATGGGTAGCTTATGTGGAGAAAAAGTTATGAGGGCCTAAGCGCGAACTGCCCCAAATAGCCAAAAAAAGGCTCAGCACAGGAGGGGAAAAGGCCTGGCAGCGAAGGGATTAAGTTACTGTGTGTGTTGGTACAAATACTTTACACCTAGCACTCTGAAGTTAAGCCTACTGCTCATGCCAAGCTACCAAGTGGGTAAGCAGGGGTTAGCTGAGGGTGACTCTCTTTTACCCTGACTAGAGTGAGGGTCCTTGCTTGGACAGGGGGTAACTTGACTGCCAACCAAAGACTCCATTTCTAACTGTCTGCAATAGAATCTGCTAAATACTGTTATGTTCATGTTTTGAACCCCAAATGGGATGTTCCCTAAAGTTGGACGCATGGTGCCAGCTATGCAGAGTGGAACAAAACAATACAAAACATTGTGTCAATTTATTTACTATTACAAAGGCCTGAAGGGATAGTGCCCCACTGTGTAGTGCTCGCACATTTGAAACTTTTAGTGAAAACCTCGAGATGTTTTGTCAGAGTGCATTTTTCTCATTGGCATTTTGTTTGAGTTTGTTAATAAATTGGCTTGCAGTATATGCCCAGTCATATATTCTCCATTTCACTCCAACAATGGATTAGATTTTCTGTGGATAGAAATAGATTATTTTAAATGGTTCGGTATTTTTTATTTGGAAATCTTACTAATTGTTTAGTTCAAATATGATATGGTGATGAACTACAGCCAACGTTGTACCTGCCTAATTGATTTGTGTTACCAAATCTTTTTAATAACGTTTTAGCAAAAGATTCAGAAAGGTAAATCGTCAGCTTAATAGTTTAAGGTGACATTATCTCTTCCCATAGCAATACCTGAAGCCCACGTTTTACTTCTAAAGTATACGATATGCTTAACGTTATTCGAAGATCAGTTGCTGAGAAATTCAAGGCTTTCTGACGTCCACATTAGTTGTTACGTTGCTAAAATGAATTGTTTTCATTAAGCAAAGTATCGCTAAGACCTCAGTATACATGGAAATATTGAGCAGGCTGTGTTTGAGTTCGTATTTTTAAGTTAAAATCAGAGTTGTTAAGTAGTTTGGAAAAACAGCACCTCCTAAAAACCACAGATCCTCTATTCTCTGGTTTGCAATTAAATTTTATTATAAGCAATTGAGTCTGCCTGGCTGAATACAGATGTCATGGCCGCAATAGCTTTGTTCTGCAGGGAATTCTAATTACTTATGTTTTATGGACATTGTGAAGCATTTCTACAGGACCTTGGATATAATAGACAATGCAGAATAAATGTCAAACAAATGCATCTGTAAGTCCTCAATTCTTAAATATAACGTGAACAACGCAGCATCTTTTGAGAAAACCCTGGGTTAAAAAATCGCGCGTGTGCCCAGTCAGAGGGCTCAGGAAAACAGCACAATGAATCGAACTTGTCCTTTGATATCCGTGCTTAACCCCTACATTGGCAAGTATAGGTTGAATATACTCTGGCGAGCTTGATGCCTGTCTGACTGCTGAAAAATCAATCCACTATTCTTGTTGCATATTTTTCTGCCTCTCCTAAAGTGTATGAGTGAAGAAAGACTATTGCCCTAGGAGTTTTTTGAGTCGTACTTTTGAAGGTGAGGGCTCACTCTTTACATTTCATATGAATCCGTCTCTTGGCCTCCCTGTTCTTTCTGTGTTTCTTGCCCTCCCTGTGATGGTAGTCTATTTGAAAACATTACTGTCATAATAGAGATGCACTTTTGTCTTAAAATGTTTGTTTTTATTGCAACATTATGAAATGTAGATTTTACAAAGAACAACAGAAAAGTAACACCGCAGGAATGTCTCGTACTACAACCTTGGGAATATATCTGCTTAACTCAATGTATGATGACAATGTTGCGGATACAGGACAATCTAATGTAAAAGTGAAACTAGAGTGGTTGTCCCTTGTGTATGAACTTACTAGCACTTTCTAGAAACACAAGCACACATCCAGGGTGGATTTAGATGTAGCTGTGCGGTAACAAGACTGCCCAGATGTTTTTCTCACTTACCTGTAGTAGTTGAGGGTGGTGTTAAGGTGTCAATATTACTGAATCCAGTCACCACTTGAGCCTCAAATGCTGATTCTATAAAAGTTTCCCAGGGGATAGGTGCTGTTTGTAACCGATTTATCAGGTAAACTAACTAGTCTGGGTTATAATGCTGCTCCTAAAGAGCACATGGATAGATAGATACATGGAGTCCTGTCAATGGCCTTTGCACGTCTAAATTTGGCAATGAGGGCTGGTACTCATACCAGTACTTCCGAATGATTAGACAAATATTTTCTAAGGTTTTTCTCAGCTATTGAGAATGGGAAGGAGTTTTCATTTCATTTTTGGCCACAATATAAAGGCAAGCAAAATTTCTGTTGTAGGTTTTCTTCGGGGAACTGATAACGCGTCCCAATCTAGATAATTTATTTTATACGGGGACTTGTTTTAGGCCAATGACCCTTTTGACCCTGATTGGAGACTCTTCAAGACGAGATATCTATTCAGCATTTCAATCAATATATCAATAGCCTAATCAATATTCACAATAACAAATCAATCAAACTGATTAATAACAATTAACAAGATTGAAACACACCACAATCTTTCAGCCATGAATAACCACACAAATCTAGTAAGGTTTAGGATATTGATTCCCTATTTGTTACAATCTACTAGCATGTTTATTAGTCTCAATACCAGTAAAAACATCAACAAAACTACAATATGACAACTTGAATAAGACTTTATCAATGCATAGATCATGAACATTAGAACAAAGCACGACGTTAACATGAATCAACTTTAGCAGAGTATCATTAGCACGTTATTCAACAAAGCAAGAATTCAGTCATTTGTCTATTTGCACCAATATTAGGGAACTCCTTAATTAACCTCGAATTAGCATCAGCATGTTGGGCTTCATGCAAAACAATTTAGCAACACGAATTAAAAAAAACATCTAACTATGGACTCTATCAAAAGAGCAGTTGGTACCTAGAAAGAAAAGGCAAACAGACAATTACAATATATCATCATATAGTTACCCATCCAAAATGGGGTAGCACACAGCGTCAGTCTTCGTCCTCAGGACATTGGTTGATTCGCCATCAGCCAGTATAACAGGTAAGACTCTTCCCTCATAAGGAAGAGAAGTGAGAATCAGGAAAGGGTAAGGCGAGGATGTTTAGAGTAATCAGACAAAAGTCTCTCATAAGAGCAATAGCAAGGTTTGGTGAGAAAGAACAGTGAAGAGTGGCTCGATAATGGCAAAGTTATAATGGCTAGGAATGGCAGGGTAATGGCTCTGTAATGGCTGATTGCTCCTTGTGTCATGCCGTTATATTAAATCTGTCGAACAAGTCTCTAATTTCCCTTTGGGCAATATTTGGTGCATCGTTATCTCTGTCCAATAATCTGTCACACACCTTACTAGAATTTTCACCTAAGACAGTTCTCATGCAGTTTATTGGCTCCTGTGATTGACTCTTCATTGGGTAGAATGTCAGGTAAGAAAAGTTACTCGCTCCAGTCAGTAGTTCCATTGTCTTCTCCTAGGCTAGGCGACCTTGCACCTGTTGCAAATTACACTGTTGCATTCAGCAAGAATGTCTCCTTGAGCAAGTCGGGTCTCATGAGAAATAATTTACTACAGTTACACACATATCTCTAGCTTCTGGAAAAGTACAGCTTCACGTCCTTCAGGAAGACAGCACATTGCAGATTAGAAAAACACATTTAATATGAGACCAGGCAGCTAGGCCCAGACCCTTGCTAATTAAGGCCTAGTGATTAATTTAGCAAAACCTTAATACATAGCTCACAATGCTGATATAAAGTCACACATTAGTACAATATTTAATTCATCATTAGTCAGTTTCATTAATCAACGTATACATTGGTGGCCACTCCCCGTGGGCACATTACAAATGCGTATATTAGTATTACATTAACACATTTTCTATGCAGCTTCATTATACATTCTTTTGCAAGCATTTCATGTTAATACGGATTATAAAAGTTACACTCCAACAAAGCTTTTGTATTATCTATAGGAAACACAATAACTGAATGACAACAGACTTCATAAATTACACTACTCTGGACAATTCCTTTTTGCTCTTCAACTAAAGGGAATAGTGGCCTTCACAGACCGCAAGCAAAGAGGAGTGTCTATGTTGGCAAAGCTTGATCCCAGACCATTCCACGATTTCTGTGACTTAAACGTCTAGACAGATCAGGGCAAACAGAGGCTCCAGCCCTTCCCACTCTTCCCTTAAGGGTTGACATTCACACAATGGAAATTATTGAAAAGGATTGTTCTGACATCTGTCCAGTTTCTTTCCTTCCAAGACTTCCACATCATGACTATACCAAGAACATAGATTCATCTCATTTTGTAGTGGATTAAAAAATCTCACAGATTTATAACACATGGCTCTACTTTATTTAGTATCAGTGGGTTCTGAATATTGTCAACCGAATAGAGTTCTCATCCACTGCTTTAAATTCTCGGTAAGGCTAAGACATTGTCCTTCGGATTCAGTGAAACAATCAGCTATGGAATAGGAAATTTAGGAGCTAATGAACAAGAAAACTATAATTCCGCTTCTATTGTCAGAAATAGACTTCAAGTTGGGGTCAGCTGTTTCCGTTATCTTCTTGGTTCAAAAACATTTAGGAATCTATTGTCTTACCTACATCCAAAATCGAATAAATTCCTCTCTAAAAAATCCTTACTCTGGCAAGAATAAACTTCCTTTTCAGCAAGCTTTATACCAGTGTAAATAGAATCACCTAGTCCACTTGAAGCCAAATGTGAATCATTTCTCTGTCTTTCCACAGAGAAAATACACTCAATCAGGATCTGCTTCAATTTGATTAGCTATCCTCCAAACCCCTTCCTAAAAATGCACACACATGGGATTCCTTTACCATTATCTGTCCAGAAGAAGTATCCTACTCCATCAAGAATCTGAAACTCACCAACTACTTCCATGACCACATTCAAGCCAGAAAATCAAGGACAATTTGCAGATATTTCAAAGGTGAGCTAAAACTCATTCCTTCTTACTGGCATCTTCCTATCATCTTTAATAACTGATCAAATGCAATCAAACATCAAAAAGGCTAAATCCACATTTACCTGTGAACTATTGTGCAGTTTCCAATCTACATTGGCTCAGCAATGTCATTGAATGGATTGTTGATAACCAACTCAATTCTGTCATCTCTGACAACCACCTCCTATCAATCCGGTTTGGAACTGAGGATTCTGGATGACATTCATCATATTTTCATCAAGTGCGAATGCCTGCCTAAGGGTTCATTTACATGTCTCACCTATCATTAACCATAAAGGTTTCATTAAACACTTGCACTGATTCCAAGGCCAATTTCTAGACTGGTTCAAATTGATCCCAACTGAGACACCCCCAACTGGGAAAAAATGCTCTTCCATGTCCAACATGTGCTACTCGTTCCTTAAGGATCCATCATAATGCCCACACTTTTCTATCTCTTTATGGTTCCACTAAGCCTGATCTTCCAGAACTTTGATATTGCCCTTTACCAATTTGCAGATGATGTCCAGCTTTATCTACATTCCTCTACATTAGTGGATTTCTATCTACTCAGAAACTGCCTATCCCAGCTTCAAGGTTTGATTCCTTAAATCTTCTATTCTCCTGTCTTAACCTACATCAAACTGAATTCCTCCTCTCAACCTATATCAAAGGCAGATTTGATGCCAACCATTTGGCTGTCTTACTAAGGAAGGCTTTGTGCTCACACCAGCCTTAACAGTCACACTCATCCTTGCCCTCAAATTTATCCCTTACATCTGTAAGGTGGCAAAATCAGCAAACTTCATATATACTGTCTAGTCCATAATTTGGCCCCTTATTAATACTACTCAGTTAAAAACAGCAGTCTATGCACTGGGCTTTTCACAATTAGATTTCGGCACCCTTTCTTGGCAGTAGGAGAGGAAGGAAGCACCAGACAATGAGAGAAACAATGTAAGGAGAAGAAAAAAGAAATGGGAAGAAAAGGTTAGGAAAGACTAATTTTATAATATTGATACCAGAAATATTGTGATACAAAAATATTGTGTCAAGAATACTGATCACAAAAAACATTGTCCTATACATATTTAGGTAAACACAAAAATAGCGGAAAAAAATATTGTTTTGCACTAACATAAACAAATATACACAAAATAATCATTTTTTAAGATATAGATTGTTAAAAACAGTAAATCTTCAATATTTTAACATATACCATTAATATAATATAAATTAAATATGCTTAAATAATATTCAAAAATATATATTAATATATACATATTTGAAGAAACACAAAGATTTTTCAAAAGTCAAAAATAATCCTGTCCCCTCTTTATTATATGCAAATGACTCTGTCATCCTTTCTCGCACACTGAATGGTCTTAAAGTTCTGGTGGATCTGTTTGTTGATTTTATGGGCGACCTGCAACTGGATGTTAAACCTCTAAGACACATTTTAACCTCCTTCTCATGTCGGGGTGTCACCCTTGATGAGCACTGTACCTGAACCAATTGTCTTGCAAACCGCTGTCTGCGCATTGACCAGTCATGTGTGGCGTTTTTTAGATTTGCTTGTTTAGTTGGGAGCAAGCCTGTTTTACCATTGCTACAGAGCTACAAGATGAAATGTTTACCTGTACTTTTATATGCTGAAATCTGGAGGTACTCCAACTGTATATCTATTCAGTGCGAAGAAAATCATTTTTGCAGAAAGCTATTAAGGGTGGGACCGGCTAGCTCAAGCCACTTTATGCATGAAGAGTTGGGTCTGGTCTTTGCAGAAGATCATGCTGAAATTGCGCCTATGTTGTTGGGGACTCTGGACTCCCATGGCTTAACTATATTAGATCTCTAGCCTTATCAGCGGGCGGCCAGAAGTTTTTTTTAGTCCTGAAGTATTGAAACGGGCTGACAAAAAAGACTGTGAAAGAACTGCTATCAACGCAGCTCAGTGAAAGTATAGAAAACGCAGCCTTGGGTAGTAAGTCAGCCAGGGCCCTGATGATTTTAATTACTATTCTTGGCCCAGAACCCCGTCTTTTCTTTGTTAGAAACCCATGGGAAAGAGTCCTTCTCACCAGGTTCAGACTAAGATCCATCCGTTGCAACTCATGTTTCCCACCTGGCCGATATGAGCCATCTGCGATACCAATTTGCCCATGTGACAAAGCTTCTCTCCAGACCTTAGAACACTTGGTCTTGTTCTGTAATTTTTATGATTCTCTTAGAAGAAGAATTCTTCTGCCCATTCTTAAAACAAAGGTTTTTTTTCAATATCGCCCTGCTTTCCTTTATTTACAACTGCTGAGTGATTCCATGTCTGCAGGGGCAGTTTCTAACTTTTTTAAAAATGCTTTGCATTGGAACAAGATTATGAACTTTGAGCCTCAGATTTTTATAGCTTCTGTAGATAGAATATATGATTTTTTTATTTATTTAAGAACCTATGGTCTGGTTATGGGCTTATTTCTTTTTAAAATTTTAAGGTTTTTAACATGTCTGATTGTTCATCGTATGAATTAAGTAAATTGTAATGTTTTGCACATTTATTAGTTTGTTTATAATTGAATTAAAGGAATTTCAATCAATCAATCAAGAAACACAAACATCTATGAATGAATGTATGTTTATGTACATATGTATAATATACAAATATTGTAAAGCATAATAATTTAAATTTATTTCATAATTTTCTATTTTTTTAAATATACCAATATAAAAAGTACATAAACATGTATATATATATATTTACGTACAAATATAAAAAGAATAAAAAATGCAACAGATAAACTGCAAACATTTTAAAAATATTTCCAAATTAATTATACATAAACAGATAACAATAGATAAAAATATGTTTTCCTAAAAATATATTAAACAGTACCTGCATTTATATATCTAAATCTATAAAATTAAATACACAAACCATAATAATAATATATATATACTACTAACAAAACGTTTAAACTCTAGGAATAATAATTATACTATTCCCACTCCAGTATGTGGAACAATAGGGAAAAACATTGGACGCAGAAGGGGTAAAATTTACTATTCCCACTGCAGTGTGTGCAACAGTAGGAAAAGCGTTGGACTCAGGAGGGGTAAAATTTACTCTTCCCACTCCAGTGTATGCAACAGTAGGGAAATCATTGGACTCAGTAGGAGTAAGTTTTACTATTCCCACTCAAGTGAGTTCAATAGTAGGGAAAGGATTGGACTGAGTAGGGGTACATTTTACTATTTCCACTCCAGTTGGTGCAACAGTAGGGAAAGCATTGGCCTCAGAAGGGGTACAATTTACTATTCCCACGCCAGTTGGTGCAACACTAGGGAAAGCTTTGGCAGCGGAAAGGTAACATGTACTATTCCCACTGAAGTGTGTGCAACAGTAGGGAAAGTGTACGACCCAGAAGTGGTAAAATTCACTATTCCCACTTCAGTCGCTGCAACAGTAGGGAAAGTGTTGGACTCAGGAGGGGTAATATTTACTATTCCCACTTCAGTGTGTGCAACAGTAGGGACAGCGTTAGACTCAGAAGGGGTAAAATTCACTATTCACAGTCCAAGCAGTGCAACAGTAGAGAGAGTAATTAATTTGAAACAAACCAAATATTTTAACAAATCTACTAAATAACCCAAATAATAGGAGAAAATAAAATAAAGTAGCAAAGAAGGAAATAAAGATGTAGTGAATGAAAGAAAATGAGAGGAAAGAGAATGAAAGAAAACAAAGATAGAATTTTTCAGAAGTGTGTGGGCTACTTAGTCTTGTATTTGCAGCTTTCCACATCCACATAAAACGGTGTACTGTGCGTTACACTGCTTCCTTAGTATTTCAGCAGGTGTGAGAAATTGGGTTGTTGGTTGATTGGGGTGTTAGTCCCGATCAAGTAACAGCCACAGTCACTTGCAGGGCGAATAACAAAAAGTCAATAACTTAACCTGTTTTTAACCAGGGGTAGCCTAGCATAAAAAGCTGTCAGGCTTAACATAGAGGCAATGTGTAAAATATTTACACATCACACAAACAGTAATAAAGTGAAAACACAACAAAAGAAAAATCAATACCAATTTAGAAAAATAGAGTACATTTTAATACATTATTTGACACAAAAACAACAAAAATCCAATCAGTAGAATTGGAGTTATGATCTTTTACAATATAGTGCCTAAAGCATAAGGAACCAATCACAGCTATCTGGTTGCACTGGACCAGGTCAAAGTCAGAAGTTCAGAGCAACTGTGATAGAAAATGGGTCAGATACAGTCCCAGTTTTGTCCTGCTGAACCTTTACTTTCTCAGGTTTGGTGCCAAGAGTCCCATTTGCATTGGAGAGGGTTGTGAGGAGCAGTTAGTGTGGTGCAAAGAGCAGCCTGGTGGTAATGGATGGACAGGCTGGAGCTTCACATTGGCGGTCATCAGCAGGCTGTTGCAGCTGCTGTGTGAAGAGACGGGCTGCTGGTTGCTCACATTGGATTTCAATTCAAGTCATAGAGTTCCAGTGCGAGCGGGCCATTCAGCGGTCTCAAAGGGGCCAAAAATTGATTTCAAGACAGTGAGAGCCACACTAGTGCTCCAAGACCTGAGAGGTACCACTTGGGGGTCAGTAACTCACTGAAGACTGGTCCAGGAGCAGTTGGAGAGTCTCTTATGTCCCTGAGGCTCAGATCAGGAAGCCAGTAGACTAGCCCTATAAGTCACTCTGTGTCAAGATAAAGTTGTAGGTAAGCACAACAGGACAGCAGCTCCTTTAAGAATAGCAGTCCAGCGGAGTGGTAGTCCTTGTAGCTGCGTAACAGTCCTTCTTCCTCGCAGAGTGTCCACAGGTCCAGAAGTGTACTGAAGAGTTGGTGTCTGAGGTATTATTTTCATACCCTGGTGGTCTGGCTCTGGAAAGAAGGAGAAGCTTCTAGACAGTGGCTTTGAAGAAATGTCCTTCCTCCTCTGCCCTGGATCCAAGCTGGCTGAAGTGACAATGAAGGGTTGTTAGACCCTTTGGGTGAAAGCAGAGCACAACCTATTCAGTTGGAAGTGGGGTTGTGCTTAGCTCCACCCCTCACACATCCTGCCAGCATTTGGCCCATCCAGGCACACCAAGCCCTCTATTGTGTGACTGTCTTGGAGGAATTCACAGTCTAACTGTCAGCTACACCCAATCATTTGACCTGTTGGATTGCGCACCCTTGGTGCGGTTTCCCCCTGCATTTCCCCTTCAAATATCAAATTTCGAACTAACCTCCTGTTTTGCAGACTTATTTTTTGCTGGCCTTAGGTTCCTGCACACATTACCAGTGCTAAAGTGTTTGTGCTATTTCCCTAAAATCGTGTAAGATTGTCTCATCCCCAATTTGCATATTTAATTTATTTATAAGCCCCTTGTAATGCACACTACATGTGCCCAGGGCCTTTCAATTAAAAGCTACTAATGGGTCTGCAGCACTTATTGCACCACCCACTCAAAAAGGCCTTTCAACATATCTCAGGCATGCCATTGCAGAGCCTATGTTTGCAATTTTAATCTTCCATGTCAACCTGGCAATGTCAACTTTCTGCCAGGCTCAAACCTTCCTTATTAATACATATGTCACCCCTAAGGAAGGCCTTAGACAGACCGGAGGGTGCAGTGTAGTCAAAAAACGTGGACATGTACTTTTAAGTTTTACATGTCATAATAGTGAAAAACTCCCAAAGTAATTTTGTTTTTCGCTACTGCAAGGCCTATCTGTAGTTACCAATCTTGAAGAGATCGACTTTTCAAGTTTGTTGTCTCTGGAATCCCAATTTAAAATCACAACTTATGGTGTAGTCGGATTTTAAATTGTAATTCTGAAAATGCCACTTTTAGAATGTTGGCATTTTCTTACTTTAGCCAGCTGGTGCCTGCTGTCTGTCTCTGATCACATTTCTGGGGTGCAATGACAGTTGGACTCCCCCTAAACAACCACACACAATGGGAGCTTAGGTGTGACCTGATGGGCCTTGATGGGCAATCCGTGGCAGGATGGGAGGGAGGACGGGGGACCAGCCTCACTTACACGTAAACAAGCTGTGTCTTGTCCTCAAGAGAAGCATTGCATAGCCCCTTGTAGTGAGTCTTGAGCGAGGGCAGGAAGGGCAGGGATTCCCTACTTCAAAGGCCTAAATAAATAAATGTGCTAGTCTTCCGAACTACCAACTCAGTGCACTTCTGAACCTGAGGTTACTCTGCCAGGAAGAAGGACTCATGTGTTGCTACAAGGACTGCCACTCTGCTGGACTTCTACTCTGCTAGACCCCTGATTTCTTATGTTGGCCTGCTGCCTGCTGCCCTCTTGCCTGGGAGTGAGAAGGACTAGACCAGCATCCCTTCAACCCAGAACCCAGTGACTCCAAGGTCCTGTTAATTGGTCTCCTGATTGAAGTCTCAGGGACATAAAAGACCTCCAACCAACCTATATATACACCTGGACTCCGCCATCTGTGAGTTTGCCCTGCCAAATGGTGGCACCCTAGTCCTGTATCCGTGGAAGTTGGCTTAAGGTGTTTGCTGCAGCTGAAATGATGCATTGCTGCTGCTGCAGGGATCACAATCGGTGCATCGCATCTGTTGTGTAATCGGAAGTGGTGCATAGGCCCTACTGCATGGATCAGAGTCTATTAATCATCTCTCCAGCGAGGAATGGCCTCTACACATCTCCTTTATAACAGCCGCACCTTGAACCCAAAGCATCACAACTGTTGCAGAGAGAAAACTAACGCATCTTTGCAACTGCATGGGAAAGACCGATAAATAACCACTTCTTGGGGGATTGACACCGACGCATCACTTCAGCCAGCTCCCTGCATCTTAGATGCTGATGCAACCATGAATAACCTAATTTTGTTCATCAGGCCCAACGGGTCACTGTATTTAGCCAGCGCTCTATCACGGTTGACCTGAACTCTTGACTTTGTCCCAGTCAGGCATGACCAGATGTCCCTGGTTGGCTCTTCCTGTTCTTAAGGGCTATTTTAAGTTAAATTCTTTAAAACATCATATCCTAAGTTCTATTTATTGGATTTTTGTCATTTTGGGCTTGTTTTATTTATTTATTAAATTAAGTACTTTTTTATAATCAGGAATGTGGTATTTTTTTGTGTGGATTTTTCACTGATTTAGTGGTTGAAGTATTGCACCAATACTTTACACATTGCCTCTTAAGTTAAACCTGACTGCTTTGCGCCAAGCTACTGGAGTGTGAGCACAGGTTAATTTAGGTTGTGTTTGCGGCCCACCCTCGAGGTTCCTGCTTGATCAGGCTGCATACCTCTGTCTACCATAAACCCAGTTTCTAACATGACCCAGCATAGGCTACAGGCATAAAAGGGCTAAGGAGAAGAAAATGCCAACTTTATAAAAGTGGCATCTGCAGAATTGCAATTTAAAATCTGACTTCTCCATAAGTTGGGATTTTAAATTGTGATTTCACAGGCACCAAATATGAACTGGCCATCTCTTCCCATTTGGTAAGTACACTTATAAAATGTAATAATGCAACTCCAATGTTATCCTAAGGGAGAGATAGGGCTTACAGCAGCGAAAATCTAATTTGAAGGTTTATTACTGGCAGGATATGTAAAATTTGAAAGTACAAGTCCGACTTTTTTAAATACATTGCACCCTGACCTTGAGGCTGCCCAGTGCTTACCATAGGGATGCCTTATATGTATTAAAAAGAAAGGTTTGGGCCTGGCAAATGATTTACTTTTCCAGGGTGAAATTACAGTTTAAACTGTATATAGAAGCTCTGCAATGGCAGGCATGAGACAGTTTTTCCCAGGCTACTTAAGGGGGTGGCACAACCTGTGCTGGAGGTCCACTAGTCACATTTAATGTACAGGCCCTGAGTAGATGCAGTAGCCTACTACAGCAGTAGTTACAAGGTACTTACAAGTGAATGAAATGTGCCACTTGGGTATACATTAATTCTACCATGTTCATAAGAGAGAGTACAAGCACTTTAGCACAGGTTAGCAGTGGTAAAGTGTACATAGTACTAAGCCAACAAAAAATAATTCAGCAAACAATAGAAGAGAAAGGCAAAAGGTTTGTGTGTGACCCTGCCGAGAGGGCCAAGTCCAACAGCAGGTAATTTTCATATGTGATATACTCATAAGTATCCTGAGAGCTACTGGTAGCTCGAGGTTGACCTAGTGGAGACTCCTGCTCTAGGAGAAATACCTGCTCTTGGAGAAATATTGACCTCTCTAGATCTTTAAGGTGCCTACCTTCACATTCTGTTGAAAAAAAAATCAAAACGTCCTTCCTTTTGCAGTCCTATTCTACCAGTTTCAGTTTGCAGTGCTGCCATTTGGTCTAAAAACTCAAATGTCCTGCAATTATACTTACCAAATACTGGCACCTTTGTAGCAAATCCTCACAAAGAAGAAAGATAGTTCACCTATATTTGTAGTTATCCCATGCATAAGCCAATAAGCAGACCTTTCAGGGCAAGGCTCATGTTAGCACGCTACTGCAGGAGCATAGTGTCAAACCGAACTGAAAGAAGCTTTGTTGCCTTCACAAGATCTCCATTACACAGAACCAGATTCAAGACAGACATCAATAAAGCTTCACTCCTTCTTGACAGATACATCAAATTAAGATCTCATCCTTGTGTACAAGAAAGATCCACTAGAGGGATGGTGGCCTCTGAGGTTGAATATCAGGGTGTGTCTATCTTCTATGTTTGCAAAGCATCTACTGGTCAGTTACTTCTACTTCATTCTGCACTACAGAATGCATGTGAGTAGTAGTATTAATGATTTGGATGTTGGTTAAAATTGTGTCTTCAATTTCCAGTCATTAGTCATTCATTTTTTAATAAACTGATTACATTTTACATGTGTTTTCAGCATCAGATTGCATGTATTCTACTCTTTAAATGTTCTGATTACTGAAAGATTTTTTGTTTGCACATCCTCATTTACTAAGAAATTGGATGAGGAAGTGGCCACAGGAAGAAAACTAGCAGATTACTGTTGCTCAATGTTCAATATTTTTATAGGCATTGAAAAAACACTGCACTGTTATTTAATATTACTTAATTAAAACAACTCAGAAGCCACATTTTTTTCTATCCTAGAATGTGCAAACCTGTTTTAATATGTACATATATAGAATCACAAAGACGGATTCCACAAGCAAAGGAAATAATTAGACGTATTTTCTCTACAATGTGAATGCTTGGCTCCAATCAAAGTAATGTGCAAATAGACTAATTAGCTGGCTCAGTCAAGTGCTGAAAATTATGCATGAAAAGAGAAAATTAAGCCATAGCTGATGTGATCTAATGTCTCTATGGGCACTAGGCGTTTACATCTTTAATAGAAGCATAATGTAACAAATCTGTTTAAATCAAATAATAATACAGAAATATGCATAGTCCAAATGACTACCACTTTGTGCTGTAAGGGACAGAAATATTGTAAAAGCAAAAATGTAATCTATTGGGATATTCAGCCAAATTACAAGTTTAAGGTGTAATTTTCTCCTACAGAATAGGCTTACCTATACATTATTCATCTTCATGGGTTATTTGTAAGATGTGCAAACCCGTATCAATAAAAATGCTTCTAATATGGCATTTCTTTTAGTTCATCCAATTTTAAAAGTCTCACTTTCTAATTATAGATGCACACTAAAAAAGATATAAAACAGACTACTATTAATTTGTGGCAAAATAGGAATAGTAATTGATTCAATCAAGGTGCAATTTATGTTAGAGGCATTGTAGAACGTGAGAAGCATGTACGTGTAAAGGTGTATGTTTTCTCCATCCCAGAGCAGTATTTTTCTTGGAACAAACACCAACTAATGTCAACTGTGGCAGTTGTTGAAAGAGACTTGAAAAGTACGTAGTGTGAACCCTCTGCTTGGTGTTACAATTCATAACTCAGAGTAATGGGTACTAATTTTCTCCATGTTACACTCAGAAATGCATTAACACAAAAACACAAATTCCAACATTGGCAAAAAACCTGTTATGCACTTTAGACTCATGACTTCACCTTCCTACAACAGCTTTACACCAGCCTAAGATAACTGATCACTGACGCCATGGGTGAATTATAAAAAAAATATCATTGAATCCTCTGAAAAGCAAGTTAACCCTTTAAAGCAATGAAACACTGCCTTGGTCCGATACCAGAGCATAAAATGGCCCAATCCAAAGGGAATTGTTCATCCATTAAAAGTTCTTCAAGGTGAAGCCAATTAAATCTGATACCACATTGACAGCAGCACTCTAAAACTCAACATGCCCTCAGCGGTTTAACAGCAGTGTGCACATAAATAGTTCTTGTTAACTGTGCTCTGCTCACTTTTTTTTTTTTTTTTTAAAAGAGGCTAGCGATATTCTAAAGCAATGGAAAAATCATAAGGAACAGAGCAATGTAAAAGGAGCTAAAGCATTGGCTGATGCCACTAGTGACAATGAGTGAAGTTATTACTGCAGTGGTTTCCAACCTTTTGATTTCTGTGGACCCCCAGTTTATCATTACTGGAACCCGGGGAACCCCACTGAATTATTATTAGAATCAAGGGATCCCTCACTGAGTCATTACTGGATGCCAGGGGCGCAGGCCTAAACATTGTTGATGATTGGAACCACAAAACACTACACAAACAATACAGAAACAAGCATTCCATCAAACACATACACAAATGATAACACATTTAATTTAATTTGCAAATAGATACAAATTTTAATAGGAATGTTGGATCTTTCTAAATTCCATTGAAGCCACACATCGGCCATACTGTATTCTGTTTGATGCACCAGCACTGCTCCCACAAATCAATTTGAGGATACTAAATTTAATTTTAAGCCTACAATTTTAATTTCCTTGACATTTACGGTTCAATTGTACATTTAGCCACTTTATACACATTGTATTAATCAGTTAATATTAGTTAATATTCTATGCAGTCACTGACCCCCTGAGGAGGTTTGGCGGACCCCCACAGGTCCCTGGACCACAGGTTTGTTACCACTAGTCTAAGGGGTTTCTCGCTCTTGGTAGCTATTTATCTTATGTTGAAAACTGGTAAAGATAAAGTAAGAATAATATTAATGCTTGATGGTGGAATGAGGGAGGCATTACAGACACGCAGAGCTGTTTCTGACATCATTCAGCTCACTTTCTCCGGATGATTTTTTCCATTGGTGGGTTGGCCTCAAGGGACATGGTGGGTGTGTGTGGTGTGCTTTATTGTGGGACTAACAGTGCACTAATCTTAGAAGGATTGGTTGTAAAAATGGAAGACAAGTGGTTCACATATGTGAGAGTAAAAGTACAGACACCACCATAATGTTCAACTTCTCCTCCGTAGTTTACCTGGACATTGGACATAAAAAGTCCTTGTTAAATGCCCTCTGGTTAGATGAATTGCCACATACACTTCAGTCACGTAAATCTACATTCTATGAACCTGATTTTCACCTAGCACAAACTGTAAAAGAAGTTATTCAGATTACCACTCCAATACTGAACATCATCAATGCTTTCCTCCCACACATTACTAATCCTCAAAGCAACCCAACCTGAATCCTAACAACCTCACCATTTACTTCCCTATTTCACACCTAACATTTTTTCAAAAAGTAATTGAAAAAGGTATTGCCTTTCAGCTCTCTGACAAGAAAGAATTCCAATGTATTTGTTTGGGCTGTAAGAAAATGGCCTTTTGCATAGTCACCCTCCATTTATTTCTAACCTGTACGGCTGATTTTGGACTTTGCACACTGGGGCAATTCGGTCTAGTGCCCAATGCATGCAATCTGACTCAGAAAATAGGTAGAAATTGGCTATTCCATGATTGACTTACTTAACCTTTGTAGAATCCCATAGAAAATGGTACAAAAACACATCCATGGATTGAAAAGTTAACAACAACAAAACATATAGGCCCAGATTTAAGACGGCCTAGCACCACTTCAGCACTGCCTTAGTGTCATTTTTTTTACTAAAGTGGCTCTGAGGAGGCCTTTTCCGCGTGCCAGATTTATAAAGTGTCTCAATGCATGCATTGCGCCACTCTGTAACCATTTGCGCTACATTATGCCTATGCCAGGCACAATGTATGCAAAGGGGACGTTCCCCCATTAGGGGGGCTGATAAAATGGGTCAAAGAAATCTAAGAGCTTTAGTTGCATCATTTTTTTCGGCACTTATAATGCATGCTCAGAGCAGGTGCTAAAGGGAAGCTACCATTGGTTTCAATGGGCCTCTGTGTGCTTTGCAGGATTAGCATCAACATTTTTGACTCTACTCCTGGAAAGCGCCAAACTAACACCAAAAATTCTGATGCTACTTCCCTAGCTACCCCCATGGTGTGCCATATATTAAAGACGGCACACATTTGGTGATGTTAGGAGCGCTAAGAGGAGCAAGAAAGTGGTTCTGCCCTAGGTGCAGCGCCACTTTTCATAAATCTGTCCCATAGTATCTTTCTTGCTGATATACTTTAGTTATTGTATTATACAATAATAAAATATAATACATATGTGAAGAATAATGGCTCTGTTTTTAATATGGAAATCATTATTGTAGCTTTAGGAATTTCATTTAGCATAATTCAATATTGTTGTGTAAACTGAAACTCTAGATCAGCTCTACAAGGTTTGCTTTCACACCTACGGGTGACTTGAGTGAACTTAGTTCAATGCAACCAATGCTTGAATGTGAGAGACAGGTTTTTGTAGCCCCACAGAACTCCACCTAGTAAACAGTTGAAGCTTGGTCAATGGCTTTGTGTTACTAACAGTCCCTAAGCAGGGATCCAGGAACACCGGTGATCAGAAACAAACCATTGTCGCTCTTTTCAATTCCACACATGATGTGCTAAGAAAAAAGATATTTTAACCAAAACGTGCATTTATTTAAACATACCCACATACAATTGATTAAAACAGCTAAAAGGCATGTTGCAAACAACGAAAATATAATGAGCATTTCTACCATGGCTAAAATGTCATTTAAAAAAGCTAACACCCTAAAGCCTACTTCTATGCCCTAGGCCAGGAGAGCAGGGAGAGTAGAAGAACTTGCAACTAGATTTTCTTAAGGAGATTGAGCACACTGCATTTCTTATTTACAGCAGAACACTAATTATCAGGAGTTAAGGAGGCCATGTTCCCTGTGAAAGACAAAGATGTGTTCAGCATCACCATCAGCTCCTCCTTGACTCAATTTGGAATCAGCCTTCAGTAGAAAGTTTGATACAGCAGCAATACCTCTGGCAAGCTGAATCTTTGTCTGGCAGTTTCTTGCTCACGACAACCTGGGCCGAAGGACTTCTCTTGACAAGCAGTAAGTGGCAGTCCTTTTATACTAAATCTTATCTAAAATTGAACTTCCAGCTTCACCTTAAGAATGTTTGACATAACCAATGAGCATTACGATGCTAGTCTAAGATGCATTCTTTTAAACATAGGTAAAAGTATGACAATTCAGACTACACTGTGTTTGCTATTGTTTATTGTTTGATCATGAATTTGAGATAACAAGGCACTTGTTTGGGAATGATGTGGCGTCAGGTTTTTGTTGATATTTATATCTAAATGACGTGACATTTTCACAGTACTTGGAAAGATAAGACAGAAGACATCTGCATCAAAGACAGACATGATGATTTCACAAAAATACAGAAACCTACTTAAAATGGAGTCAACCCTTACGTCTTTATGTCACTATGAGCCTGCAAACTTGACATGATTTTAAGTGTCATTGGAAATATGCATCCTGCTTCTTTATCAGTTGAACAGGCAAGACAAAAATAATCTGCAGTCAATAGTGAAAATAAGACAAAGAATAAACTAAGTTTCTGAATTGCATTTCAAGTACAGTGGGTTAATTGGAAACCACTAATTTGCAATAAATTCAGGATTTAAGAAAAAAAGGTTCAACACATTGGTTCTTTGGTCTGTCTTATCTCTCCCTGCATATTTATCTATTTGAAGACAGCTCTATATTAAGAGACAGTTATAATTGATTGCACAGTGAGTGAAGTGAAATAACCATCATCAAAAATCAGATATAGCTTCTTATCTGGCTAATGCTATTTCAGCAGCAAGGAGGTGATTCATGCACTCCAGCTATCAGCTCGGCCACGGCAGCAAAAGGGCAACCTTAATGAATACATCTTGACATTTGAAAGAACATTAGTATGAATATATTGAATGGATGAACATGGAAGGTTGCATATTGACGCACCCACAGCTAAATCAGCTACACAGTTAAAGTGGTCACTAAAATGATGAAAGTAAAGTTTAACTATAAGAGAAACAAAGACACACTAAATAGAGGAAGGGCATAACAAGCAAGTAAAATGTTACGATGTACAGAGTGTATGCAGAGCATCATCAAAGGCACTAATGGTGACACAGGACTTGATAGTGGTTGTGCATAGCACAGTGGGCTGGATGTTGAATTCTACAGAAGAGAGACATTTGCATTGTCTTGCTGTAAATTGATGGGCACGGCCTCTATAAGTATGCTGCAGTAGATGTCCAAAATATGCAGCAGAGTTGACTACATTTTAAAGAAAGAAAGTGCAAATTATATGGCACAATGCAGCACATTTTGTGGTAGCATTACTTGATGATGTTCTCAAATATACAAGGCTAACATAGTCTGGGTAAAGGTTTCACCTAAATAGTATATGTTTACTGTCCAAATACAGCACCAAACAACAGAAAGGAAACTAGTTAACCTTTGAAAAGGGCCTTCCGCTGTGCAGCAACAAATGTTGTGCTTTTATTAACTTTTTATCTGTTTGGGCATATTATGTGGCAGATGATGTATTATATGGCAAATAATTAATATTAATAAGAATCCTGCTGCAAAGACTGACTGCCCTGTGGTTCTTTCACCGAGGAGGGAGAAACCCAAGTATTTATGATTTATTGGTATAGCTTGCTCCTACTTTACTGAATGCTAGTGATTCTGAGAGCATCTCTGATGGGCATGATTTACGAGTATTTAAAATAATTTTGAAAGTAGCTCATCACTCTATGGGGAAATTCTGTTTATCTACTTTACAGGGAGTGCAGAATTATTAGGCAAGTTGTATTTTTGAGGATTAATTTTATTATTGAACAACAACCATGTTCTCAATGAACCCAAAAAACTCATTAATATCAAAGCTGAATATTTTTGGAAGTAGTTTTTAGTTTGTTTTTAGTTTTAGCTATGTTAGGGGGATATCTGTGTGTGCAGGTGACTATTACTGTGCATAATTATTAGGCAACTTAACAAAAAAAATATATACCCATTTCAATTATTTATTATTACCAGTGAAACCAATATAACATCTCAACATTCACAAATATACATTTCTGACATTCAAAAACAAAACAAAAACAAATCAGTGACCAATATAGCCACCTTTCTTTGCAAGGACACTCAAAAGCCTGCCATCCATGGATTCTGTCAGTGTTTTGATCTGTTCACCATCAACATTGCGTGCAGCAGCAACCACAGCCTCCCAGACACTGTTCAGAGAGGTGTACTGTTTTCCCTCCTTGTAAATCTCACATTTGATGATGGACCACAGGTTCTCAATGGGGTTCAGATCAGGTGAACAAGGAGGCCATGTCATTAGATTTCCTTCTTTTATACCCTTTCTTGCCAGCCACGCTGTGGAGTACTTGGACGCGTGTGATGGAGCATTGTCCTGCATGAAAATCATGTTTTTCTTGAAGGATGCAGACTTCTTCCTGTACCACTGCTTGAAGAAGGTGTCTTGCAGGAACTGGCAGTAGGACTGGGAGTTGAGCTTGACTCCATCCTCAACCCGAAAAGGCCCCACAAGCTCATCTTTGATGATACCAGCCCAAACCAGTACTCCACCTCCACCTTGCTGGCGTCTGAGTCGGACTGGAGCTCTCTGCCCTTTACCAATCCAGCCACGGGCCCATCCATCTGGCCCATCAAGACTCACTCTCATTTCATCAGTCCATAAAACCTTAGAAAAATCAGTCTTGAGATATTTCTTGGCCCAGTCTTGACGTTTCAGCTTGTGTGTCTTGTTCAGTGGTGGTCGTCTTTCAGCCTTTCTTACCTTGGCCATGTCTCTGAGTATTGCACACCTTGTGCTTTTGGGCACTCCAGTGATGTTGCAGCTCTGAAATATGGCCAAACTGGTGGCAAGTGGCATCGTGGCAGCTGCACGCTTGACTTTTCTCAGTTCATGGGCAGTTATTTTGCGCCTTGGTTTTTCCACACGCTTCTTGCGACCCTGTTGACTATTTTGAATGAAACGCTTGATTGTTCGATGATCACGCTTCAGAAGCTTTGCAATTTTAAGAGTGCTGCATCCCTCTGCAAGATATCTCACTATTTTTGACTTTTCTGAGCCTGTCAAGTCCTTCTTTTGACCCATTTTGCCAAAGGAAAGGAAGTTGCCTAATAATTATGCACACCTGATATAGGGTGTTGATGTCATTAGACCAAACCCCTTCTCATTACAGAGATGCACATCACCTAATATGCTTAATTGGTAGTAGGCTTTCAAGCCTATACAGCTTGGAGTAAGACAACATGCATAAAGAGGATGATGTGGTCAAAATACTCATTTGCCTAATAATTCTGCACTCCCTGTAATGTTGGTGTAATTGTTTATGATTTGTTGGAGTCACTGTCACTCTTGTATGGAACTGAGTATTCCTTATTGGCTGAAGAAAAGAACCTAAAGTTGAATATTTTCACAGCTCGTCACCTACATTGTTAAGTCTGCACAAGTTAATTGAAGCAATACGTTGAAACAGTAACAAGTATTACATGGACCGAGATGTAAATAAAGAAAATGCAGACTCTCCTTAATTAGGGCCTAATTATGAGGCTGCCAGTCCAAGGACCGCCAGCCTCGCCGTGATGGTCGGACCGCCACATTACAACCCTGGCGGGCAGACCAACCAGGGGACCACCGTCTCTACCAGGAACATCATTCCTGACAGGGTGACAGAGCTTGGAGTTGTACTCAGCCAGGGCGGAGCTGAACTCAGTGCCCGCCTGGGGCATTCAAACTCAGCTTTCCACTAGCCTTTCCATGGCGGGGACCTCGCCATGGAAAGGCTGGCAGAAAGCCAGTGCCGGCGGCCACAGGGGGGTCCCTGCATGGCCATGCCCATGGCAATGGCAGTTCATGGTTCCCCCTGCCCAGCACCCTCAGAATGCTCTTTGTCTGCAGGTATCCTGACCTCATAGTACACATATTGCCTAATTCCTTTTTTGTCCGATCCGTGGATCCACAGGGTGGAGCCGCAGATCTAGAGGAAACAAAAAACACCCACTGCATCCAACTTTCTGCTGCGTACAGCTGAAGGCCGCGTGCAGTTTGGGTTTGGGTACATGCAGGAAGGTTGGCCGCCGGGCACAGCTAATTACTCCACATCTTACATCATTGATGACACCTTCTATGGCATCATTGATATTATTACTGTAACATTTGCAATAAAATGATTGCTGAGAAAACTGTGCATGGCGGTGGCGTGATTTATAGATACTTTAGGGCATGAGGTATAGGTACTTGAGTTAACCATAAGTATAATTTCTGTGGTTTTGTATGAGTAAATTCAGAAACTAACTATAACACCCATGTAGCACTTGTTTTTTTCAGTAAAAAAACTAAATCATATACATATATATATATATAAAAAAAGAAGAGCAAACTCTGGAACTCTGGGTAGTTCTCAAGTTTAGGTAGAGAGCAGCTCCAGTAAGGAGCACCCTGCAACATCAATGACACTCTAGATTTTCACCTCAAATGTCTGATTGTCTAGCAAAGTTTTTAAGCATAGGATTGGCACAGCACCATCAATGCTTAACTAGAAAGGGACAAAGGACCTGATTAGATCTTGGCAGTGTTACCGCTAAGGTGTGTTGTTGGCAGACCCAAAAAGACCATCAAGCCAACTGTGATCTGCCCCTCGTATCTAGATGTTACAGTGATGCAAGTGGATGGCATGGTGACGGACTGATGATGGAGGGAAATGGTGGCAGATCCCAATGGACTTCATACAGTGGCAGGGGTTATGAAAGTGAGGTAAGTGAAACACACACACATTGTCCCTTAGCCATATATGTACCCTTGTACTACACACTACACACCACATACACACCAATCGTCCATTACAATTTCAACACAACACAACATATACATGCCGAAAACACACATTGAAATACATCCATAATACAACATACACACACCATTGACAGTGCACCCGCACACGACACAACCACAACAAACAGCACACTCATCTACACAAACACGCTCACACACAAGCACAACTACACACATCACGTCAACATCTGCCACACAACAATACTCACCTGAATGTGTCACACAGCAACACAACATGCACAACACCGATCTCACATGCTAGTGACACACAAATGGACACAACCCCACAACGAACTCCAGCTCACTCCACCTCAAACAGCCAATCCACAAACAAAAACAAGCACACTTGCTTTTACAGGCACACATACACAATAGATAGCACAAACATACCCATACAAGTCCCCGCGCAGTCTGCACACATGGACACCATTGTCCAGTGTGAGTGCACGGTCATTGTGGTGGCAGCATTCCCTTTAGTGAATGATGACACCGAAATGACACTTGTGTATGGGTGTGAGGTATGTGTTGTGCCTGTGTGTCCCCAGCCATGTGTAACACAATTGTCACCCCAACACATGCATGTCACAGTGATTAGAAAAATACTGTGACATGTATATGCCTTTAGTGGTTCAGACCTTCCGTGCAGAGCTCCCCCAACATAACCAGGCAATGTGGCATTCCTACCTTTGAGTACAGTGACAAGGGGTAGTGTTTTCTTCATGTGTCATTGGCAGCAGTGCCAGTCAAGTTCAGTCCAACACGGGGTGAAATGGGGAAAAAGGTGAGTTTTCACCCCCTTTCCCACAATCCACCAATCAAACATGAGGGTTGGACTGCTACTTTTTTCTTGGCAGTAAGACACAGCCACATCTGCATGGCATGAAATGTGTCTGTGGTCCCACAATCAGTTACTTTTCCCTATAGCACTGTTGATGTGGGCGATGTTTTGTGGCAGAGACAGTGGTTCAAATGAGGGCTTTCATCTATGGGACTGCCAACATCTACATACGCCTGGCGCACCATTGTGGCAGTGAGGGTTATCAGTCGAAAAGTCAATAGCAGGTCCGTTACCACCAAGATCCAAATCAGACCCAAAGTCTTTTGCCACCTGTACGGCAAAATCTTTAAGCATAGGATAGGCACAGTGTCATCCTCACCGAGATGTAAAATGACAGGTCTTTCACCACTCCAGGCACAGCATTACAGCTTTGGATTGGTTAAATGACATCCAAGCCAAACTGAAATTAGAAAAATCAACCCCTGACATGTGTTTCACTATCATTAACGCTCATCTAGTTTAAGTGGATAGCAGCTCTAGTAAGGAGCATCCTGCAAAACCATTTCTCCTCATATGTGTAAGTTGTGCAATGTCCTAAGAGTGAATGCAAATACTTAGGAATCACTTTTAGGTAATCGCAGATTACATACATTCCGTATTGTGATTCCCAAATAGTGATTTCTACAAATTTGCTTTTTGGGAATCGCTAAATCAGAAGTTCATACCTATGGGCCTAAGGACTTGATTTACAGTTTGTCAGATGGGATACTCTGTCACAAATATGTTGGACATCTCGTTCGCTGCATTACGAGAGCATTATATTCAGTGTCCCTTGTAATATGGCAGACTGAACCTCATGTTTGAAATTGAGTAATCCGTCCACCAAACCCTAAATCAGGCACTAAATCAGGCTCCAACTGTACAATTGACATTAATATTGCATTTTCATGCTGTCAATTATGCTCAGGGTTGGGCGGAAATGATGACGGATATTTACTCCGGTGCCCCATATTTGAGACAAGTCCTACATTTACTGGGTATATGATTTAATAAGCCATCGTGACAAGAATGTTACAGAAAGGAAAGCATCTTATCTCTTATAAGGTTATGACTTCAGTTCACCATACAGAAAAAAATACAGAAAAAGAACATTCTTATGCTGAAGTTTGCCCTATTTACACAATCACGTTGGGACGTTGCCTCACTTTAAGCATTTCTGATCACGTCCACTATTAAATTAAATAAAATTAAAATTGGGCTAAAATTGTGCATATCTATTTTGACTTCAACAATATTGTTTCAGACGTCAGGTACATGGTAAAGAAATGTGGTAAGAATACACAAAAGAAAAATGTCTGGGGGACATTGATTGTTCTGTGAAAAATATATAATGAAAATATCAAGAATACTTTTATCAAAACACATACAAGGATTGTACTCGCCATTGAACTAAAACACCATCAAGGCTCCACATATTCGGATGGCTGGCAGAAGAGGCTAATAATTGACTGGGTGAAGCTTGGTTTTAAAACCATGGGAACTGTGCATTGATTTAGCCGAGGCGTAACTTTGTTATGGTCTAGTAAACATCGAGGCCTGGTTTCATGAATATTTTGCAGTTAACAAATTTGCGCTCATTGATTTTTCATCATCCATGCTGCCTACTGAATATGGAACATGATGTTTCTCTCGTTTTCTCATCGGTGTAAAACGGAACTAGTTCATAGAAGAAAAATCGGTTTCCTGAATTCCATTTTCAAAAAGTGGAAAAAGTGATGAGAAAATCGTTTTCGTACCTTTTGTTTTCAATCAAACATTTTTAGAAAGGGGGCCTAAATCAACCAAAAGTAGGGGAGGTGTGTGCTGCTTACACAGAACGATAGGGCTGAGATAAAGGTGAATTGTAGCAGACCTCTGGGTGGCATGGGAAACCCTCCTCATGTTACATTTGAAGACATCACACTACTAAATAAGGATCTGGAAGGGGAAGGTTGCCAGCTGCTGCACTTATGTAGATGCCATTTATCTATACTGTGGCGTAACCAACACGTCTCCTAGCTGTAGATTGTTGACATCTTAACTATTTTATTCTGGCCTCTCCTTAAGGGACTTTTGCTGTGGATGCACCAAGTGCATTGAAGCGCTGGATTTGTTTGGGCATTTTATGAGGCACGCTATGAATCCCTTCCCCTACGTCTTTTCATACTGTGCCAAAGGTAAATAAATTATGACTGCCTTTGGTCCATACGTTTTTTACTCCCCCATTTTTCAACTGAAGAAACTGGATTATGCTAGGGCAGTGGTTCCGAACCTTTTGATTTCTGTGGACCCCAAATTTTAACATTAATGGAACCCAGGGACTCCCACTGAATCATCATTGGAATCCGGAGACCCCCGCCTGAGTCATTACTGGAAGTTGGGGACCTAATTTGTCAATATTTGTTAATATTCATTAATTTTCTAGGCTCTCGCGGACCCCCTGAGAAGGCTTCGGGGACCCCCAGAGGTACCCGGACCACAGGCTGGGAACCACAGTGCTAGGGCATACTGATGAAGGTAGGAATGGAGATACACCCATGAACAGTACAGAGTCAAGGACCTGTCTAATTTTAAGTGAGAGTTGAAAGATTACTTTTCAATTTAAGCAGTAAGAGACATTACAGCACATTAAATCATTGGATTTACATCTATTAAATAATTGTTTAAAAACTATTTATTTAATTTATCAAGATTTCTTAAGAATTAAAAAAAATCACACCCACAGTAAAAATAAATATATATATATTTATTAAATGTTGCTAAAAGTTGTGTAGAATTTACATTATTTTGTACTTTTGCAACCAGAATTTAAAAGGCTAATGTAACAGGTTAGTGTATCTTACTCGTGCTCCATCAAAGTAAGTTTAAAATTGTGACTAGCCCCTGGTCTACCGCAACCATTGACTACCATTGGCACTTCTTGTTGTTGTTCCTTCTTAAAACTTCAAAAATTCATGTCTCCATTAGCCCTTATTGGATTTTTTCAAATTCAGTTTTTGATTTTTATTGTTTTGCATTTTGACTTACTTTACTAATTTGATACTGCTTGAATACTTTACACATTGCTGAATTTAAGCCTGTCTTCTATGTGCCATAGCCACCAGGAGATTGAACTCAGGCTAATATATTGACTTTGACAGTTCGCCATGACACAGGCTGTGATTGCACTCTTCACCCCAAATATTAATCCAATTTCTTACAAGGACTTTTTTAGAGTTTAGGAATGGGTAAGGATGAGGTGTAGTAAAAGGTATTTAGGGTTCAGGAATGGGTAGAGTTAAGTGGCACTAAGGAACTTTTAAGGTTCAGGGTTGGATAAGGATACGGGCAAGGGTTAGTAAGGGAATTTAGATTTCGAGGATGGGTAAGAGTAAGGGTAGAAAGGAATTTTAGGTTTTGGTGGTGGGGAAGGGTAAAAAGTAAAAGGTAGTAAGGAGTTTTTAGGGTTCATGAATGGCTAAAGGCAAGGATAGAAGGAGATTTTTACGGTTTGGGCATGCATGGGTAATAGTAAAGTGTATTAATGATTTTTAGGGGTCAGGAATGGGTAAGGGTAAAGGGCTGTAAAGGATTTTTAGGTTTCAGGAATGGGTAAGAACAAGGAGTAGTATGGTGTTTTAGGTGCAAGGATGGATTGAGGTAAAACATAGTGATACATTTTTAGAGTTTAGAAGGGGTAGTAGTAAAGGGTGGTAAAGGGTTTTAAAAAGGGGGTTGTTGTGGGTTCGTAATCTTTTTTTTTTAAAGTGGACATTTGGTTTGGAGGGTTACCCAATCATAAATATGCATACATATATGTATGTATTTGTATGACAGGACCGGGTTTGCTTCCAGTGAATACATTTAGCCACATGGAATACTCAATTTGATACTTTCCTATGGTTTTCTATGGTAGGTGAGCCGAACACTTGACAGTCTTGGTGATTTATCAGCGACAGGACCAGACAAGAACAAAAAATAAGTGCCCGCAGTAAGCTTCTTTAGCAATCCAGCTTGAGAGATTGTTTCCATTCTCCCTCCTTTGTTTAGGAGCCACTGGACTTGTGCATGACTGGAGAGTAGTCATTTTGTGGCTAGTCTGGAAAAGCATGAAGTCGGATCTCAACCATCTCTTCCCCCAAAGTCACCTAAACACAAACTACTGAAGCTAGGTGACAAGTTCCTTTTTTCGAAATTAGAGGATTTTCCCAAGACCAGACAAAAAACCCTTGAGAATCTCCAACACTACAAACCAGAAGCATTATCTATTGCCTAAACCTCTCCAGACTGTGAATACTGTTGAACAATAATGTTCAATAAGTAATAATATTAGCTAATTAGTGTACTCAATTGGACGCTGTTAGAAATTGTGGCCCTCATTCTGACCCTGGCGGTCGGCGGAGAGACGGCGGTCGGACCGCGAACAGACCGGCGGTATTAAAAATGGCATTCTGACCGCGGCGGTCCCCGCCGCGACCGACCGCTACTTCTCCACTCCGACCGCCGCGGCGGTCATGACCGCGGGGCTGGAGTTTGCGCACTCCGGCCCCGCGGTCGTCCCAAGACCGCCAAGGGTATTATGACCCTGCCTACCGCCGCGGTTTCTTGCGGGCGGGAACCGCCGTGCGAACCATGGCGGTAAGCACTATCGGGGCCAGGGAATTCCTTCCCTGGCACTGATAGGGGTCTCCCCCACCCCCCACTACCCACCCGAGTCCTCCCCCCACACCCTCCACCCCCCTGCAACCCCCCAGAGGTGGTACGAACCCCCTCCCCACCCCCACCCCGACATGTACATACATGTACCCCGACATGCACACACCCCCAACATGCACATATACACACCCCCTACACACACATACACAACGGGGACACATACCCGCACACATACATGCCGACATGCGCACCTGCCGAACAGCACACATTACCCATAGACACAGCAGCACCCCTCTACACACTCACACGCACACCCCCATGCACGCACACATCACACAACACCCCCCCACCCCCTCCCCTCACGGACGATCAACTTACCTTGTGCGTTGGTCCTCCGGGAGGCGACGGGAGCCATAGGGACGTGACCGCCAACAGAAGACCGCCAACAGAAGACCGCCACACAGAAATGTGGGTCGTAATTCTGTGGGCGGTGTTCTGCTGGCGTGGCGGTGGAGGTTGACCAGTCTCCACTTTCCCGCCGACCGCCAGTGTGGCTGCTGGCGGTTTTCCGGCGGAACGCTCCCAGCGGTCAGAATGCGCACAGCGGCACACCGCCGCGGTCGGCGGTCTTCACCGCGGCGGTAACTCGGCGGTCTTGCGAAAAGACCGCCAAGGTCAGAATGAGGGCCTGTGTCTCTAGTTGGCAGAGATATGCACCCTGCCCAAATAGGGACCTCAATTCTATTCCGGGTAAGTCAATTACACTCCCTAAACTAACCTTTGCTCACCCCCTTGTAGCTTGGCACAGAGCAGTCAGGCATAACTTAAGAGGCAAAGTGTAAAGTATGTGTGTAACACTTAATTACAGTAACACAGTGAGGGGCACAACAAAAAGGCTTAACACCAATTTAGGAAAATATAGAATATTTATCTGAGTAAAACAAGACCAAAACAAAAACAATCCAATTAGTAGAAGTCAATATGTGAATTTTGAAAAGATTAAGGCCCTCATTACGAGTTCAGTGGTCTTTCAGCAAGACCAGAGCAGTTGCGAGTGCCAAAAGACCGCCAGTGATGGTGGTATACTGCCCGCCGTATTGAGAGCCCACAAAGCATTTTGCCCAACAGCATCCACAAATCTGACACCTCCAGGACGACCAAGGGTGGGATAGAGACAGTCCCACCACCAGCACTGCCACAGCAAACAAATACTGTTCTCCATATTATGACCCACAAATCAGCACAGCGGTCATTGCAGAGCAGAAAACCGTTGGCGGTGTGAACTGCCTGGGCCAAAAACACACCTCTACCAGAACACAGCACCACATTGAACAAATCGAATACACCACACCTGACACACATACACACATACGACACACCACTATAAAACACACCCTGACACAACACACAACCCTTTGCAACTAAAACAAAATACACTGACAGCGAGGAGCACCCAAACTAGAGACACTGCACATGTACACCATACACACAATCACACACAACACTCAGTACATGCCACACAACTGCACCTTTGACACAATACACGCATTGTCATAGCACACAAACACCACAAACAACCAACACACATAACCAATCACCCCCCACCCCACCAAGCGCCCTACACTGGACCCTTGCACACTACACACACACAAGCTTACAATACAACCACCATGTCACATCAGAAACACCCACGCTTCACAGATGATGAGTTGAGGGTCGTGGTTGATTAAATCATCAGGGTAGAGCCACAACTACTCGGAGCACAGGTCCAGCAAACATTCATAGCCAGGAAAATAGAGTAATGGCAGAGAATCACCGACATGGTCAACTCAATTGCAACCATCCAGGCACCAGGGAGGGCTTCTAGAAGAGGTGGAATGACCTTTGGGGTAAGGTGCGTTCCATGGAGTCCAGGTACCAAATTGCTGTGATGAAGACTAGTGGTGGGCCCCCGCATCCTCCCCCAGAGTTCACATCGTGGGAGGAGAAGGTATTGGACATCCTGCATTCTGAGTGCCTGACTGGAATACCTGGAGGACTGGATACGGGTAATGTACCTGCATGCCCCTAGCACTAATTCAGCCCACCAGCTTGCTACTCCACCATCCTATCACTCCTCAAGTCACCTAAAGCCCCACCCCTGCATGCCACCCCACCACCCAGCCACAATGGCCAGACAGTTTCTGCCCACTGCATGGACAGCAGTGCTAAAAACCATCACTACAACTCCCACAATGCACCTGCGCATCCACATGAAAAGCAGATCTGTCCACATCACAGTGCAACACCTGCATGTACAACTATTACACCTGCTAAACCAACAGGATGTTATGACTGTGGACCTGTACATGGCAATGACAGAAATGCAATTCTCTGACAGTAACCATCAATGGAACATGCTACCCATATCACTGTTAATTACCTACAATGTCTGCAGTACTGCATCTGTCATTGCCATAACTGGGAATCGAGTTAAGCAACTGTATGCATTGGACAAAGAGACCAACATTCACATCCCCACCATGTGATACTCTCCCACTTAATTCACAGGTACCCCTGCCACTGCCATCACAGAGAAGATGCCAGAGATAGACAGCCCTCCCCAGGATGATGGCCCCGGAGACGACAATGCCACAGGATGTATGAACATAGACAACTTACCAGGCCCATCTGAGACACCTAGTCAGTCTGCCATTCCCAGCCTCACCCTGCCCATATCCAACACCCTCCCAACCTTTGGCATCTACATGTCAGCCAAATCCTGCTCCCCAAACCTGTGTCACAAGGGCAGGTCAATCAGCAGTGTGCCCCACAGTATAGAGACCTGAATCTACCCCTCACACCCAAGACAATAAAGGCCCTGGGGTAACACTGTGCCAGGGGCATGAGCACAGAGGATCAGGGGCCATGGGAGTGCACCTGTGGGCCATGGGAAGGGGCCCCCAAGGGACTTGACTGACCAGGAAGCCATTTCCCATGTCCTGGGAGCATACCACCAATGGGCCGAATACTCACCATGCTGGAGGAAAACCAAAGGCTGCAGAGGCAATTCCACTAGGAGGCCATGCAGCAGTGGCAGGCCCACAATGCCACCATGGCCTCCATTGCAGTGGTGCTCAAGGAGCTCACAAGCATCCTGTGTGCTTTCACTAGCCAGATACCAACTGAGTCGTCAACATCAGCCTCAGCTAGCGGAATGGAGGCCCTGCCAGGGGAACTGCAGGCCACTGGCACCCTACCCTCTGCAGCTGAGGAACCCCCCTAGAAATGTGGTTATCCATCCAGACATCCTGTAGGAGCTGATTCCAAGACCAAACCCACTGCCAGGAACTGATCCTCATTTGGACATTTTCCCTGGTGTGCCACTGAGATACCCTGTTAGCTGTTCAATGGCGTTACTCAATTTTCACATGGCCCTTGGATACTGGACCTATACTGGCTACAGCTAGGCCACACTCTCTGATGTTTACTCCTACCATGACTACACTCATCAACTATTCCACACTTTGTGTGCAATAAACACCATAGAAGACAGGAGATGTCTTTGTGTATTTATTCTCACATGTACGAATGTCAGTCTTAGCAAAATGTAATGTGTGGTACTTCCCCTTTACCAAACGTTTGTCACATTGACAGCAGAGGGAGCCATTCCCTGCAGGTGACACCCTACACCAGACAGGATCCAAATTCCAGTTGCAAGGTAGTCACTAGCCCATCCACACACAGGAGTAGATCCACAGATCCACCCTGCAAATAGACCAAACAGGGACTCACATCAGGATAGTAGGCATGGTAGGAGGCACAGCACATATGTAGTACACTGTTGTCTTGCACAGTGTAGATTTGCAACTACACAGTGGACAACAGAAAACAAGGTCACACCCACAAGATCAGGAATCACATGAATATTATGCAGTAGATCACAGCTGAAATGGTAAAATTACTACACTACTACTGGTAGGAAAAGACAATGTCCATGAATGCCACAACCAACAGTTTTGATAGGGAGTGAGACACACTACACAATGTTCATTTGGGAAAAGATCTGCACAGGACCTTGTGGGACAAATGACACACCACAATCCTGTACATAGGAATTGTCAACCTACCAATCTGCATTCACCACACGTTAGTGTTACTGGAAGTAATGAGTGATCAGCTCAGTCCTACATTCAGCTGCATCTTCCACATCAGCACCCTCATCACTTTCCATGTCCCCAGCATCAGTCATTGGTTCAGCTGCCTCCTCCAGATTAGCCAGTAATGGAATCTGTCTCAGGGTCAGATTGTGTAGCATGCAGCAGGCAACTATGAACTAGCATACCTTTAGGGGACTGTAAAGGAGGGCACCTCCGGAGATGAGGAGGCACCTGAATATGGCCTTCAGGAGCCCAAATGTTCTTTCAATAACATGACGTGCCATGTGCCTCATTAAAACAGTGTCCCCATCCGTGGTAGGGTACCTCACTGATGCCAGCAGCCAGGGAAGGTTAGGCTAGTCAAAGTCTCCTGTGTGTACAAAGGTAGGACCAGTCGCAATACTGGAAGAGGCACAGGGCTGAATGGGATGACAGTTGACATTACAGTTAGGATAGCCAAAGTCTCCTGTGTGTACAAAGGTAGGACCTGTCACAATACTGGAAGAGGCACAGGGCTGAATGGGAGGACAGTAGACATTACAGTGACACACATCCTACTCCAAACCTACCTATAAACCACGCTCTTTCTCTCTGTAGTTTTGCCATCATGTGTGGGAGATTGCTGCTCCTCAAAATGAAGGAGTCATGCACAGATCCTGGATACTTGGCTGTCACTTGAAAAATGGACTGGCCCGCGAGACACACCACCTGTACACTGGAGTAGTAGTTTTTCCTGTTCCTATAGACTTGTTCATTGTCCCTGGGAGGAACCAAAGCAATGTGGGTGCCATCTTAACAGTAGGCCAATCAACACATTGCAGAAACCTGATGTTGCAGTCCATGTTTTTCAGTAAAGCAGACAGTACACCTGTCAACACAAGACTGAACATGGGCTGTGACATTCCTCCTGCTGAACCCACTGTAATCTTGAAAGAGCCAGAGGCACAGAAGTGTAGCACAGACAAGACCTGTACTGTGGGAGGGTATAGTGTAGGGATTACGTATAGCAGGCAATAGATCTGGCTCTAACTGGGTACATAGTTCCATTATGGTGTTACAATTCAGATAATAGGTCATGATGATGTGTCACTCCTCCAGGGTAGAATGGTCCACTAGGAGGCGGGTACAGAGGTGCATGTCCTTTTCTACCCAAAACCCAGGTATCTAGGATTCAGAGGGCAGATTTTACAAATTGATGACCACTAAACACATGCTAGATAACAAGACCCTTGTTGCACACAATATACACTTGTGACAGGCCCCAATAGTCACCACATACCATTATGGCCATGTACAAGGCCCATGTAGTCCAACCTAGCTGTCCGTTACAGTGCCTGGACAACAGCATGTCACTCACATCACATGTCCAATGGTCCATGTAAAAGCTGCATCTTAGTCCAGCACATCCCACCTATGTACAAATGCCACTGCATCATATGGTTACACCATCTATGAGGTACCGAGCCACTGGTCATGACCTGGATTTGAGACACGCCCATCCTACACCACTGTGGCATGATAATCACATTCATGGGCCCAGCCGCAATGGCTGTACATAGGCCTACAGTGCATTCAGGATATATGCCTAGCATGATGCACTTAACATTACTTTGCAAACCATCATATGTGACTAAAACAGCAGCCACCTGTCCTGTGTGCACTGGACAGATGGAAGTGACCTAATTCCACTAGCGTATGTCATCATGGCGGTAGGTGGTCTCAATCGCAGTGCAACTCCTCATTGGATCACATTGCTACCTATGGGGGACCAGGGCCAATGATGATGACCGTATCGGTCATGTACGCGGAGGCTGTAACCACCATTTTCTGCTGCCTAGCTCACTTGACTCCCGACAGTCGTGCAAGCAAGACCTTCACCACATGATCTGCTGTGTACTGTCTCTGGGAGCCACCATGCGATGTCCTGCAGGAAATAGGGCTCAACCTTCACCCAGGAAGAGCTGGAGAAGCTTGTGGACTGGGTCCTACCCCTGTATGGACAGCTGTATGGGGCACCAGAGGAGCAGGTGAGCCCAATTCCATTAGCCTGTGTGATAGGGGTGTGTGAGGCTGTAAGGATTTTTACACAACAGAGGGAGTGTATGCATGCAGGAGCCATGTAGTACATGTGCTTGTGCTGTGAAGACACATTGGTGTGGACATGTGATGGGTATGATGTGAGTAGTCCACTGCTGCTGATTTGTTGCCTTTCTACATTACTTTTTCCTTCTGTCTGTGTCACTCATGCAGATCAGTGCCCATCAGAAGAAGGGGATATTGTGCGTCATCGCTAAGCAAGTGCGGACCCGGGGGGTCAATAGCCAGCAGAGCACCCACTGCAGAAAACGGTGGGAGGACCTGAGACGCTGGGCCTGGAAGACCACCGAGGCCCAGCTGAGGGAGGGGTACCCATCGACCCTCACCCCCCTAACGGCCCGCATTTTGGCGGTGGTCTTCCCCGAGGTAGATGGGTGATTGAAGGCAGCACAGAAGCCACAAGGATGTGAATACAGACTCCTACTTCCTACATGATAGGCCTTATTTGGGATAGGTTGGGTTACATGTTGGCAGATATGCATGTGATCAGTGGTAAATGGACAGTCACAATGGGTATCTGTCACCCTGCCAGCCTCTGAATTGGTAATGTCTGGCAATACACTGCTGTCAGTGGATCTCTAATTGACAATTTCGATGGTTGGGTGAGATTGGACACCGTAAGCATTGTGTCAGACCACCTTCTTCCACCTGTATCAATGTAGTTGAGATGTAAGTGCTATCACATCAGCATGTGTCTTCCACTATGACGGAGGATATCTCTTATCTTGCACAGTAGCTGTACCTATTTGATGTTATAATATCCTATTTAATAATAAATATGGGCCAACCACCTGTTGGTCTCGATGGAGACATACTTGTCCTGCCTTTCCTTTCCTTTGTCATAGATGTGTTGTATTAGTGGCATTTGGTTTGTGTTAGATTTTTCTGTATGTGATGTGATTGTGCTGCAGCATGTGTTGTATGGTTCCCTTGTGCATTTTACTTGGTGTGATGTGTTGTGATGGTGTTGTGTGGCATTGTGTGGTTGTTGTGTGTGCATGCGTGTGTGGTGGTGGATTTGTCATGTGCATTGTGTGATGTATGGATGTGGTGTGACATCTGACACATTGAGTGGCAGTGTTTTGGTATGAATTGGTTGTATGTGGTTGTTACGTGTTGCTGTCAGTATGTGTTTTCATGTGGATGTATGCAGTGTTATTCCTTGCCAATGACTTTGGGGGTCATTCTGACCCTGACGGGTGGCCGAGGCCGCCCGCCAGAGTTCCCCACTCCAGAACACCGCTCCGCGGTCATAAGACCGCTGCGGTGATTCTGGCTTTTGCACTGGGCTGGCGGGCGGCCGCCAAAAGGCCGCCCGCCAGCCCAGTGCAAAAGGGCCTTCCCACGAGGACGCCGGCTCAGAATTGAGCCGGCGGAGTGGGAAGGTGCGACGGGTGCAGTGGCACCCGTCGCGGATTTCAGTGTCTGCAATGCAGACACTAAAATACAATGTGGGGCCCTCTTACGGGGGCCCCGCGGCACCCCCTACCGCCATCCTGTTCCTGGCGGGAGACCCACCAGGAACAGGATGGCGGTAGGGGGTGTCAGAATCCCCATGGCGGCGGAGCGCGCTCCGCCGCCATGGAGGATTCTCAAGGGCAGCGGAAAACCGGCCGGTTTTCCAAATCTGACCGCGGCCAAAGCGCCGCGGTCAGAATGCCCTGCGGGGCACCGCCGGCCTGTCGGCGGTGCTCCCGCCGACCCTGGCGGTCTCAGACCGCCGGGGTCAGAATCAGGGCCTTTGTGTGTTTGGGGTAGTGATGTTTTTGTGTGTGTCTGCGGTGTTGTGTATGTTTGGTTTAGACATTGACGGTGATGTGTGTGTGGGGTGGTATGTGGATGGGACATGTATGTTGACCGTGGTGTGTTTAGTTTATGTGTGTGTGTGTGTATTTTGGTGGGTGTATGCGTGTTGGTACGGGTGTTAGTTTGTGTGTGTGGCTGTCACTCGCCATCTTGGATGTGATTGTTGTGTGTGGGTGTGTTCTAACACCTTTCCCTCCATTGTGTGCTATGTGGGTGTATCTACGTTTGTACTTCTTCCCCATCTCTGGTTCTGGAGTCGTAGGGTGATCAGAAGCAGTGAGACGACTTCAAGTTCAGGTTCCACGGTGGCTCTGGACATGTCTGTGTTCCTGAAGATGAGTGACTCCTTTTATACTGGTCGTTTCCGCCAGGGTTTTAGTGGGGTCCGACCATGCTGGATATCCTGGCGGTGTGTAACCTCGTAATATGCTTGGAGGTAAAATGGTACCTGCCGGACTGTGGTTGCCTGCTGCCGGCCGGGGCGGTCCGTCCACACTGGTGGTACTGGTAGACTATTGGCTATGTCTCATTGGGAACACTGCTATGCTCATAATACGGCAGTCTTCTGCGCTGGGCCTGTGGCGGTTCAACCACCCCCTCCACTGTGGTATATATATATGTATGTATATATATATATATATATATATATATATATATATATATATATATATATATATATATATATATATATATATATATATATCAACAAAGCATTCCATGAGATTCTTCATGAACGGCCGAACTCCGTTTCGGTCTGAAGGACCTTGATCAGGGATATGCCCGTGATCAAGGTCCTTCAGACCGAAATGCGTAGGGCGGGTGTTTTTGTGCTTGAAAACAAATTTAATGGAGCCTAAATAAATGAACCTTTTGAAATGCGAGGTCCCAGGGTGCGGTCGTTCATGAAGAATCTCATGGAATGCTTTGTTGATTTATTACGGGGTGTCCTACCGTCACCTGCACCGCCGCTGAATTAAGTGCGCTGGAATACGCCAAACAGGGACAGGTTTTGTGTTGTTTATATAGGGAGAGAGAGAGAGAGAGAGAAAATCATCATTTTTCACATGTTCACCCCCATTTCTTCTGACTGATACTGGTGGTAACTGACCCTGACTGTGCCGAGGGCTCTTCTAACGAAGCCTGGGGCCAATGCTCTGATGAAAAGGTATATGGTAATGGATACTATTACAATTGGCAATAACAGACTCCTGTAGGTCCCTAGTATATAATAGGACAAGGGGATTCAAACTACCTATAAGTCCCTAATGTATAAAAGGGCAGGGAAGTTTAACGGTCCAGTAGATTCCCTGCACTGGAGTGAGCACTCCTGTGTTGCCTGCTGCCACTTTTAAAGGTAGCCCTGGCTTGCAGGTTGTCCTTAAAAAGTTTGGAGGCATATTTATACTCCATTTGCGCCGAATTTGCGTCGTTTTTTTCGACACAAATTCGACGCAAAACTAACTCCATATTTATACTTTGGCGTTAGACGCGTCTAGCGCCAAAGTTCATGGAATTAGCGTCATTTTTTTGCGTGAACACCTTCCTTGCGTTAATGATATGCAAGGTAGGCGTTCCCGTCTTAAAAAATGACTCCGATGCTATTGCGTCGGATTTATACTCCCGGGCAAAAATGACGCCCGGGAGTGGGCGGGACTAAAAAACCTGCATTTGCGCCGGATTTTAGCGCCTGGGTCAGGGCAGTCGTTAAGGGACCTGTGGGCTCAGAATGAGCCTAGAGGTGCCCTCCCAAGCCCCCAGGGACACCCCCTGCCACCCTTGCCCACCCCAGGAGGACACCCAAGGATGGAGGGACCCATCCCAGGGAAGAAAAGGTAAGTTGTGGTAAGTATTTTTTCTAAAAAAATTTATTGGCATAGGGGGGCCTGATATGTGCCCCCCTACATGCCACTATGCCCAATGACCATGCCCAGGGGACATAAGTCCCCTGGGCATGGCCATTGGGCAAGGGGGCATGACTCCTGTCTTTGCTAAGACAGGAGTCATGTTAATGGAGTCTGGGCGCCACAAAAAAATGGCGCAAATCGGGTTAAGACGATTTTTTTGCCTCAGCCTGACTTGCCCCATTTTTGGACGCCCAAACGCCATTTTTCCCTACGCCGGCGCTGCCTGGTGTACGTGTTTTTTTTTCACGCACACCAGGCAGCGCCGGTCGGCTAACGCCGGCTAACGCCGGCTAACGCCATTCAATAAATATGGCGCCCGCATGGCCCTTCAGAATGGCGTTAGCCGGCGCTAATTTTTTGGGCGCAAAACTGCGTTAGCGCAGTTTGGCATCAAAAAGTATACATATGGGCCTAAATGTGTGCAAATTCGACTTTGGAATTAAAGGTACTTCCAAAGTGCTATTCCACCTTATTTCTATTTATAGGTCATCCCCTAAGATCTCCCCTAGGTTTCCCAAGTGTGAAGTGCCATGTAACTATAAGCAGGGACATTATAAAATATCTTGTATATGCCCTGGTGAGGGAAAACTGTGCATTGTAGATACTAAGCTCCATACCCTAATATTGGAGACTTTCATATAAGAATAAATATTGCTAGGAAAGAGCTAACTGTGTCATTAAATGACTCAAACGATTGGTAATGATAAATCCAACAATTTACAACTGTTGAATTTATCATGACTAATACAGAAAATAAGTTATAGGATTTTCCTATCTGTAAGCTACAATCTAGCCTGCCAGTGACTTCGACTGATTGGCCAGCCTAGACAGGATTAGCCAGCCTGCACTGAGCTGAGGTTATTTGATGGTGGGAGTTCTGCAGCTGCAGGGGCCAGGAAGAGGGCTGGGTAAATCAATCTGGGCTTCAATGTGAACAGGACAGAAAGGAATGCCAGCAAGGCCTACCCTTTCACCCTATATTCACAGGCAGATAGCAGACCAAGGAATGGAATTTGCAGATTATGGAGGGGGAGTGTTAATGGAAATGCACCAAAACAATAGGTTGGCCTAGCCACAGCTTTCTCTGCTAGAGGGAAACCATCCCACTTGGATTTAAAGAGCAGTGCTTTGTAGAATACAAAAATGCTACACTTTGGAGGAAGCTGTCATGCTTTTGGGTGGCACACTGCATCTTATCGGACAGGGATGCCCCCTGCTTGTTCCTCAAGATGATTGAATAAATATCTAGGAGCTACATTGCAACTCAGGTCTGCTGCCTGACATCACCAAGCTAAGAAGGACTGCCCTGTTAGAAGCCTGGTTTGCAACCCAAAGGAGTGCACTCTGAAGGACTGCACCTGTTTCACACTGGAACAACAGCCCTAAGGATTTTGCCTTGCTTCAAAATGACTAAGGAGTGGACTACCTGAAGGCAACAGGTTAACAGAGCTTGCCTGCACCAACTGTCACGAAAATCCCCAGCCTGGAGTGTGTCCAGTCGACTTTTAAGGATTTGGGCAGGTGCATTGCGGGAATTGTGTTTACACCTTCCAATGACCATCTCAGAGTTCTTAAACCCCTAGATTTGTGTTTTGGACACTTTGGACCCTCAGGAGGAACTTCAGAAAGAGGTTCCAGAAGTTTGGAACAACTTTTGAAAAAAAGCTCCATAGAGTGAGCGACCCGTCGATGAGAGTCAAGCCGCCACTGAGGAACCGCGGCCCAGCCTAAATTTCAGGTCTGTCCCACTGAAGCTATGGAGCTTTTCTACGCTGATGAGACTTTCAGGATTTGACTGGGTCTTCGCAGAATCCCAAGCCAACAACGTTGCATCGGAACTTGGCCTGAAGAGGAGCCTCGCCTGATGACAAGAGAAAAAGCTCCAGAAAAATGACTGTCAGAAGGTAAAACTTTAACTGAGGCCTCCAGGTCAGTGTATCTGAGCAGGGCTCCATTGTGGTTGGCCTCAAATAGTGACTTGGTCCTGGTCCAGTGTGGTCAGATGTCCTCAGTTGTTGCTATTGATTTCTAAACACTAGAAAGCACATTTTTTAATTTAATCTTTAAAAATCCATTTCCCGGGTCCCTATGTTGGATTTTTGTTGTTTTGCTAATATTTTCTATTTTTATAAATTGGTGTGGGTTTTTATTGTGTGCTGTGTCTTACTTATTTACTGTATTGGTGCCTCTAAATGTCTCCTAAGTTAAGCCTGCCTGATTGTTGCTAAGCTACCAGGGGTTGAGCCAGGGGCTGATGTTTTGAGACAATGACTTGATCCAGCATTGTATTGGTGGCCATATTGCTAGTGATAGGTGTGCACTTACCCCTACTAATAACCTGCCTTCAACATATATCTTATTACAGTTCCTTACCCATCACCTGTCAGGAGGATTTTGCTATTGCAAATAGGGAAAATGCCCATGTGCATAATGAAAACTACTACAGTACATATTATTGTCTGAAATATTGCCCAGCAGGTTTTGGCTTGAGCAGGAAGAGACATGAAGTACAGTAAATGAGAAGAATGGAGCGCACATTGTCTGTGAAGTTGTATTTGTGTGTGTTCAAGAGAATCGCCTTCTAACGCACTGATTATTGGAACATACAGTAATTCGATAAACTAAGATATCCCGTGGTTGGAATTTATCAGGTGTATTAAATTATACATTTTCTGAGTTTTTCCCTAAATGCTGGGCATGAAGTACAGATTTTTTTACTTTCCCCACCATAATCTGCAGCTCTTTTTATTTCCACAGTATTTATCCCATTGTATTTTGTGGCATGTTTAACCCGCCAAAATTGTTTACATTTGAAGTTTATTGCATAGAGTAATTTAAAAAAATCAGCCTCATTTACGATTACAATACCTGGAGTACAGTCCCAGTACTAATACTCTATGCTTTGTTCTTAGGTATGTGCTGTTAAATTATATTTTTCTTAGGGTTATGCTTTACAACGAGGTCAATACAACTATTCACCCAGCATAAGGGTGTGGAGACACAAGTCATCAAAACTTCACAAATCCATTTAGAGTAGCAGTATGAAAACATGGGTCATACAAGCGAATCTCAAGTCTGAAATAGGGTTAAGAGTTTTTATTACAATTTCAGACTCAAAGGGGGTCATTCCGAACCGCCGGGGCCGGGGATGCGGGAGCACCGCCAACAGGCTGGCGGTGCCCCGGAGGGCATTCTGACCGCGGTGGTTTGGCCGCGGTCAGACCAGGAAAACTGGCGGTCTCCTGCCGGTTTCCCGCTGCCCTGGGAATCCCCCATGGCGGCGCAGCTTGCTGCGCTGCCATGGGGGATTCCGACCCCCTCACCGCCATCCTGTTCCTGGCGGTTCCGCCCGCCAGGAACAGGATGGCGGTGAGGGGTGTCGTAGGGCCCCTGGGGGCCCCTGCAGTGCGCATGCCAATGGCATGGGCACTGCAGAGGCCCCCGTAAGAGGGCCCCACTTTGAATTCCAGTGTCTGCTTTGCAGACACTGGAATTCGCGACGGTTGCCACTGCACCCGTCGCACATCCTCCACTCCGCCTCATGGAGGGCTGTTTCCCACTGGGCTGGCGGGCAGCCTTTTGGCGGTCGCCCGCCAGCCCAGTGGGAAACCCAGAATACCCGCGGCGGTCTTGTGACCACGCAGCGGGATTCTGGCGGTTCCCTCCAGGCGGGCGGCTCCCGCCGCCCGCCGGGGTCAGAATGACCCCCAAAGTCTTTCAGACAATTCTCAAAACAAAGTTACAAAGATGCAGAATCACCCTGGGTTGACCAAGGCAATGGAAAGATTCAAAAGAATTAACATCAAAAGGACTAAACAGTCTATAAAAGCAATGCAAAACATCAGCAGAATAATCTTTTGTACAGAATGTAAGCAATATGCAGTTCTTTAAGCATTACGGCAATTCAAAAATCATCTAAGCTTAGCTAAATGGGGCAAGGGAAATCCCCACAAATTAGCAAGTTAAATGTTAACATGTGCTGGGCAAAACAAAGGTGGACAAAAAGGTAAAAAGAAAAAGGACAAAAATAATTTATTACAAAATTATCTGTGACAAAAGTTGACTAACCGAAGTTGGTAAAAAGTAAGTGAAAAGGGAAGGCTTCAGCATGTCAGTAGCTTGATAAAGAGTCTTCTTCTCTGGGTCAGGGGAAAAAGTATAAGTCTCAGCAAAGCACTGGGATAAAGGGTAAGGGTTGAGAGGTCTTTACCTTTCAGAGTCCAAGGAGATCAACCCAGAAGAGAAAATTGGGAAAGACTGACTAAAGTCAAACTGGGGTACTGTATATTAAAGTTTATAGTGCAAGATGATTCGCTCATCCATCACTCCACATGACACAGAAGGTGTAATTATCCAATCATAGTCAGTCATGCAACATGGAACTGCAACATCAGAAGGCATCCATCTTAGGTCATCCGTGAGGGTTGAAACAAATATATACATAATTGATTTCCACAGTACCTTAATGTACTGGGCTCAAGGTCGGTTTCTCCGTCCCACTGAGTGTAACACAATAGAACATCTATTATCAAGCTCACATTTCTTGGAAAATAAGAGCCTGATTACGACCTTGGCGGATGGGATACTCCATCACAAACGTGACAGATATCCCATCTGTCATATTACAGGTTCTATTATACTCTACGGAGCTCATAAAACGGCGGGTGGTACATCCACCACATTTGTGACGGAGTATCTCATCCGCCAAGGTCGTAATCAGGCCCTGTTGGAAAATGGGTTATTGGTAGGGCAGGTAGGTACCTACACCTAGCAACAAGCCACTAACCTCCACATAGGTACAGTTAGGTCTCAGTAAATTAATCCCAGCTCTACCCTTGGTAGCTTGGCATCGAGCGTCAAGGCTTAACTTAGGAGACAAAGTGTAAAGCATTCAAATATCACAAAACAGTAATTAAATAAAACACAGGAAACAGTTTAAAAATCCGAAACCAATTTATAAAAATAGCTTATATTTTTATCTTTAAAATGACACAAAAACGATTAAAATCGGTTCAGGGGAACCGGAGATATGAATTTTTAAAGTATTATTATTTTCTAGCGCATAGAAACAAAAAGCGCCAATCGGGTCATCTGGTTGCACCAGGACCAGGACAAAGTCAAACTTTCAGGCCGACCGCGATGGAGCCCTGCTCGGCTACAGGTCGCGGGAGGCCTCGGTTAAAAAGTTACCTTCTGACTTAGTCTTTATTTTGAAGTTTTTCTTCACCGGGACGAACCTGCCAGTTGGATCCGACCTCCTGGAGCCCTTGTCCGGATACGCGAAGTCGGTTTCCTCGGTGGTGATTTCTACCTTCGGACTTAGTCGTTTTTTCGAGATGAAAATCCTTCGACCGGGGTAAACCTGGATCTTGATCCGACGTCCGTGGAGCCCTTCTCGGATACGATGGCTGGAAGGTCCCGGTCAACTTTTTACGTTCGGACTTAGTCTCTTTTTCGGATGTTTTTCTTGACCGGGACGAACCACGAAGTCAGGCCGGGTCGCGGTTGAGGCAAGCCGGCTAGAATTTCCGCGTCGAGTCGGTCACTTTATGGAGCTTTTTTCTAAAATTTCTCCAATCTTTTCCAAACTTCTGGGGCTTCACCCAGATGTTCTTTTAAGGTTCTTTTGGGGTCCACAGCTCACCCCAAGGGTCCAGAAGTTCTGTGATGGTCCTTGGGAAGTGCGGACTTCAACTCCCAGAATGCACCTGGCGCAAACTCCTTTTTGGCCACTGGACAGTGGTCAGCTGGTCACTTTTTCAGGAGTTGGTGCAGGGGACTCTGGTTAGCAATTTTTCACCTGTAGCAAACAGGGAGTCCCTCCTTGAACCAGTGGAAGCCAGGCAAAGTCCTTCTTGTGGTGAAGCCCAAGTGTGCAGCTGGTGCAGTCTTTCTGAGTGCAGGGTCCAGGTGCAGGCCAGGGGTCCAGCAGGGCAGTCCTTCTTCTCCTTGTAGTTCTTTCTTCTTGAAATTTGGTGGGGATCTGAGGCGTGGGTGCAGGTCTGCCAGTTTTATCCTTGCTCCTGGGTGAAAAGCAGGGGGGCCCTGGTCCTCCAATCAGGGACAGGGTCGTCCCCCTGTGATGACCACTTCCTGGGAAGTGTGGCAAAAATCCATCCCAGAAGGCAATAGTCTCTAAAAATCCAAAATGGATGAATCTGATTTTTGGAGGAGAGATCTGGCTGAGCCCACCCACTGGTGTGGCTAAAAATCATAAACACACCCCTCTCCTGCCCTCTCCTAATCTAATCAAGGGGGCACCTAGCTGTCTGGGGTTGCAGGATGTGGGGGTGTTGCTGGGTGCTCCAGATGTCCTGCTCTGCCTTTGAAGACCAGTTTGGCAGCCCTCCCCCTTCCTGCTTCCCCATCTGCTGAGGGGAGATTCTCTCCCCCAAGCACATTCCTTTGTGTGAAGTCAGGCCACTTCACACCTCATTAAAGTAGCCTGGCAGAAGCTGCTGCAGGCTGGCCAATCAGAGCACAGCAGCAAAAACAATGCAGAGCTGAAATTGGCAACTTTTTAGGTAAAGTCTAAACTTTTTACCTGCACTAGTTATATTAAATCCAACAACTGGAAGTTGTGGGATTTATTATAACAATCAATTTGATACCAAATTCTTGGTATGTAACATTTAAGGAGACTTTAAAATTTTAAATAAAGTCTGCCCATTCTAGCCTATGAAGGCCATTTACTTCAATGAGGGAAAAACAAATTTGGCTGTTTTTACCTAACCAGGGCTTATAAATCTATTTTTATAAAGTCCCTGCTTATAGTTACATGGCACCCAGCCCTAGGGGCACATAGGGCACACCTTAGGGGTGACTTATATGTAAAAATAAGGTAGTTTAAGACTTTGGAAGTACCTTTAATTCCAAAGTCGAATTTGCATATAACTTTAATTTAAAAGCAGCCAGCAAGGCAGGCTTGCTTTTAAAATGACACTGGGCACCTCAGCAATGCACCTAGGTGTGCACCACCTATGCTGTGGTCCCTAAACCTACATGCCCTACCATATACTAGGGACTTATAGGTAGGTTAACTTAGCCAATTATAATTAGCCTAATTTGCATATCCATTTTACACAGAGCACAGGCCCTGGGACTGGTTAGCAGTACCCAGGGCACCATCAGAGTCAGTAAAACACCAGCATAAAGTGGAAAATGGGGGCAAAAAGTTAGGGGGCCTCTGCAATCAGCCCCAGTTTCTCACACAACCCCCCCCCCAGCCCACACGCCCAGGAGACTCAGCCCAACCCTGGGAGAGTCTTCCTGGCTTGTTAGGCGAGGAAGACAGTGAAGAAAACTGGCTGTCCCTTTGCAGGGCCTACTCTGCCTTATATCCTCCTGTCAGGGTCACTCCCTCTGGGTAGTGAAGCCATCCCAACAGTAAAAGGACCCAACCCAAACTGAAGCTTCCCTCTAGGGGGGTCTTCCTCCTCTCTCTCTGCCAACTTGGGTAGTGAGGTGCCCACCTCCCCTACTCCAAACTTTGCTAGGGCAACACCTAGCTTACCCAAAGAGGTCACCCAACACTTGAGCAACCCCACCATGACCAATAGGGTCAGGGGGCCTACTTTGCTATTGGCCCTGGGGTCTGCCTCCCAGGCCAAGTACAGTGCTGCCAGGAAGGCTAGCACCCAGCAGAGGCTACTGACAGCTGTCAGTACCCAGAACCACACCCTAAGCTCTCCACTGACAGGTGGCTGAGCTGCTTTAGGGGCAACTTTGGGGTCCTGGCACCCCTCTTGCTGTCTAGAGTGGGGGGCTACCACCTCCTGTGGCAGACACCCTCCTTCCACTCTCCCTTCTGTCAGTGCAGGGGCAACACCTTGCATCTGCACAGCTGCCTGACTACTCAGGACTTCCTTGGGGTCAGGTGAGGCCTCACCAGTGCCAACTCTGGGCTCCCCCCTTACTGGGGCAGAGGGCCCTTGGCTCCCTGGAACTCTCTTTAAGAGTGGCCTACCCTTCCTTTTCTTCTTTCCTTTTCTTGGGGACCCCTGTCTCCTAACTGTAGGGACTGACTCCCCAGGACTTTGGGTTGGGGGGGCGCCCTGGGCGACCACCCCATCTGTGACCAGACTCACCTCTGGGAGGTCATTGCCCAGGATACAATCTAGGGGAAGGTCAGCACTGACTACCACCCTAATCCAGTCAAGGATACCCTCCCTCTCTAGGGGCACTATGGCTACAGGTTTGGAGGTGACCTCCCCTGTGGCTATCCTGACTTTCTTTGTCTTTCCTGGGACATACATGTCTGGGGTCACTAACCGGTCACTCACTACAGTGTGACTGGCACAGGTGTCTCTCAGGCCAGTGGTAGGGATCCCATTCACTTGAATGTGGTGGAAGTGCCTACTCCCACCCTCAGGGATCACCAGCTTACCATCTGGTCCTGTCTCCCAGCACAATGCTAGGAGGACTTCATCATCTGAGGAATCCTCCTCTATGGCTACACTGGACAGCCCAGTGCTAACCACCTTCCTTGGACAGGCTGCATCTCCTCTGAAGTGACCTGTCTGCTGACAGTCAAAGCAAGCCCTACTGTCCAAGAGTTTTTTTAACCCTGGGTCTCCCTGTCTCTGCTTGTCAGAGTGGGAGTGGGATTTACTCTCCTCCTTCTTAGGGTTCTGGGGTACAGAGGGAGTCTCTGTGGTGGGCTTACCACCTCCCTCCTTAGGTTTTTGGGGACCTGTCCCCCCCTTCTTGGAGTCTCCCCCCTGGGACTTGACAACCACCCTGGTTCTCAACCACTCATCAGCTGCCTCCCCTAGCTCTCTAGGGTTGGTCAGCTTAGAGTCCACTAGATGCTGGCGTAACCTTTCTTGGATACAATTGGTCAAGATGTGCTCTCTCATGATCAGATTGTATAACCCCTCATAAGTATTTACTTTGTTGCCAATAATCCAGCCCTCTAGTGCCTTTAGTGAGGTGTCCACAAAGTCAACCCAAGACTGGGTACTGACCTTCTGGGTGTCCCTGAACTTCATTCTATATTGCTCTGGGGTCAGACCAAACTTCTTGACTAAGCACCTCTTCATACTAGGGTATGAATCTGCCTCCTCCCCCCTTAAGGTCAGAAGCCTATCCCTCCCTGAGTTGGGGACCAACTCCCACAAAAGGGAACCCCAGTATTGAGGCTTAACCCTTCTCATTTGGAGTGCCCTCTCAAAGGCCCCTAGCCACTTATCTATGTCATCCCCCTCTATATAAGCAGGAACTACCCCCTTGGGTAATCTGGGGCAAACTCCCCCACCCATGGACACCTCAGCTTCTTTATTGCTGCTTCCATCTCTTTTTTCTTTGTATGCCCACTTTTTCTTCTCTAGGGCCAGCTTCTCTGCTTCCAAAGCTATGTAGGCTAGCTGGGCTTCCAGCTCTCTTTCCCTGATGGATGGGTTCTCTCCTCCTGAAAGGACCCTCTTCCTACCACTAGCTTTGGGTCTGCCCCTAGTGACTGTGTCCAGTGAGGACCGTTCCTCTTCTTCCTCACTTGGGGTCTGATGCCTTTCCTCCCCTGAGTGGTTAGAGTTAGCATCATCCTCTTTTGGTTCCTCCTCTGGAGCTTCCTCTGTCTCTACCTCTTGGGCCTCAGCCCATGCTGTCAGGGATTTAATCAGGATTTCCTTCCTGAGATTAGTGGTTGCAGGCAACCCCCTCTCAATACACAACCCCCTAAGCTGGACTACTGTCAGTGTGGGTAGGCTAGCCAGATCAAGCTCCATGGTTCCCTAGTTTTGTGTCAACAAAAACTTTTTGCAAAAATTGGAAACAAGAATTTAGAAAAATTACAAAAATTCAATAATTGAAATTAATCCAAATTAATTTTTTTTAAAAAATTTAAAATTTAAAATTAAAAACAATTTTTGCACTAGGACAATTTAAAGGATTTTTAATTTGTTTTATCTAAAACTGTAACGTGATATTGAACACAAGTACAGGATCCCGTCGCTGCTTCCAATTATGTTGGAAAATGGGTTATTGGTAGGGCAGGTAGGTACCTACACCTAGCAACAAGCCACTAACCTCCACATAGGTACAGTTAGGTCTCAGTAAATTAATCCCAGCTCTACCCTTGGTAGCTTGGCATCGAGCGTCAAGGCTTAACTTAGGAGACAAAGTGTAAAGCATTCAAATATCACAAAACAGTAATTAAATAAAACACAGGAAACAGTTTAAAAATCCAAAACCAATTTATAAAAATAGCTTATATTTTTATCTTTAAAATGACACAAAAACGATTAAAATCGGTTCAGGGGAACCGGAGATATGAATTTTTAAAGTATTATTATTTTCTAGCGCATAGAAACAAAAAGCGCCAATCGGGTCATCTGGTTGCACCAGGACCGGGACAAAGTCAAACTTTCAGGCCGACCGCGATGGAGCCCTGCTCGGCTACAGGTCGCGGGAGGCCTCGGTTAAAAAGTTACCTTCTGACTTAGTCTTTATTTTGAAGTTTTTCTTCACCGGGACGAACCTGCCAGTTGGATCCGACCTCCTGGAGCCCTTGTCCGGATACGCGAAGTCGGTTTCCTCTGTGGTGATTTCTACCTTCGGACTTAGTCGTTTTTTCGAGATGAAAATCCTTCGACCGGGGTAAACCTGGATCTTGATCCGACGTCCGTGGAGCCCTTCTCGGATACGATGGCTGGAAGGTCCCGGTCAACTTTTTACGTTCGGACTTAGTCTCTTTTTCGGATGTTTTTCTTGACCGGGACGAACCACGAAGTCAGGCCGGGTCGCGGTTGAGGCAAGCCGGCTAGAATTTCCGCGTCGAGTCGGTCACTTTATGGAGCTTTTTTCTAAAATTTCTCCAATCTTTTCCAAACTTCTGGGGCTTCACCCAGATGTTCTTTTAAGGTTCTTTTGGGGTCCACAGCTCACCCCAAGGGTCCAGAAGTTCTGTGATGGTCCTTGGGAAGTGCGGACTTCAACTCCCAGAATGCACCTGGCGCAAACTCCTTTTTGGCCACTGGACAGTGGTCAGCTGGTCACTTTTTCAGGAGTTGGTGCAGGGGACTCTGGTTAGCAATTTTTCACCTGTAGCAAACAGGGAGTCCCTCCTTGAACCAGTGGAAGCCAGGCAAAGTCCTTCTTGTGGTGAAGCCCAAGTGTGCAGCTGGTGCAGTCTTTCTGAGTGCAGGGTCCAGGTGCAGGCCAGGGGTCCAGCAGGGCAGTCCTTCTTCTCCTTGTAGTTCTTTCTTCTTGAAATTTGGTGGGGATCTGAGGCGTGGGTGCAGGTCTGCCAGTTTTATCCTTGCTCCTGGGTGAAAAGCAGGGGGGCCCTGGTCCTCCAATCAGGGACAGGGTCGTCCCCCTGTGATGACCACTTCCTGGGAAGTGTGGCAAAAATCCATCCCAGAAGGCAATAGTCTCTAAAAATCCAAAATGGATGAATCTGATTTTTGGAGGAGAGATCTGGCTGAGCCCACCCACTGGTGTGGCTAAATATCATAAACACACCCCTCTCCTGCCCTCTCCTAATCTAATCAAGGGGGCACCTAGCTGTCTGGGGTTGCAGGATGTGGGGGTGTTGCTGGGTGCTCCAGATGTCCTGCTCTGCCTTTGAAGACCAGTTTGGCATCCCTCCCCCTTCCTGCTTCCCCATCTGCTGAGGGGAGATTCTCTCCCCCAAGCACATTCCTTTGTGTGAAGTCAGGCCACTTCACACCTCATTAAAGTAGCCTGGCAGAAGCTGCTGCAGGCTGGCCAATCAGAGCACAGCAGCAAAAACAATGCAGAGCTGAAATTGGCAACTTTTTAGGTAAAGTCTAAACTTTTTACCTGCACTAGTTATATTAAATCCAACAACTGGAAGTTGTGGGATTTATTATAACAATCAATTTGATACCAAATTCTTGGTATGTAACATTTAAGGAGACTTTAAAATTTTAAATAAAGTCTGCCCATTCTAGCCTATGAAGGCCATTTACTTCAATGAGGGAAAAACGAATTTGGCTGTTTTTACCTCACCAGGGCTTATAAATCTATTTTTATAAAGTCCCTGCTTATAGTTACATGGCACCCAGCCCTAGGGGCACATAGGGCACACCTTAGGGGTGACTTATATGTAAAAATAAGGTAGTTTAAGACTTTGGAAGTACCTTTAATTCCAAAGTCGAATTTGCATATAACTTTAATTTAAAAGCAGCCAGCAAGGCAGGCTTGCTTTTAAAATGACACTGGGCACCTCAGCAATGCACCTAGGTGTGCACCACCTATGCTGTGGTCCCTAAACCTACATGCCCTACCATATACTAGGGACTTATAGGTAGGTTAACTTAGCCAATTATAATTAGCCTAATTTGCATATCCATTTTACACAGAGCACAGGCCCTGGGACTGGTTAGCAGTACCCAGGGCACCATCAGAGTCAGTAAAACACCAGCATAAAGTGGAAAATGGGGGCAAAAAGTTAGGGGGCCTCTGCAATCAGCCCCAGTTTCTCACAGGCCCTATGTCTGAAAGAAAAGTTCACGGTAGCAAGAATGATTAAACACTTTTCTAAACAGTCAAAAAGCATGGCCTTGCAGGACTCACTTAGGTTAAGCAAAGTGAATTATTATGGCACATTAAATTGTGCAAAATACTGCACATATAACATACAAATTATGAATTCAACATTAATAAGCTTTGTCAGTGCTCATATTGCAACAGATTTAAAACAAAATAACTTGTTAATACATTGCATTAAGTATGGTTAAGAACTGCGATCTTCAACTTTTGCATGTAATATTTTAAACAATATTCTCTTGAAATCTTTTATAGCTGTAGTGCACACCATTATTTTTCATCATTTAGAATGACATAGAAATGAAATATTGATTAGACGTGAAGTTTAAAAGCTATATCACCACACTTTAGAAATGCTATTCTACAGTGAATGCACACTAATATGGGCTTTCAGTGCACCACTTCATAACAAATCTATTACTACTTCAATTATCACAATGCATAGGTTATCACAAACAGATGATCACTGTGGTGTCCGGGGGTTGCAATTACAATTCTGCTACATCGGTATTGCCTTTGCAAACAACCACATGTTAGTGCATAATTCAGTCTAGGCCCAGACTCTAGTTTCTATCATATTATATCATCTATATAAAACTATCCTTATGTTGCATGCCTGATTTGTCTGTTAGATTTTATTGGATTGCTTCAAAACCTTTAGACATCACAGATGGTCTCTAATTTACTCCTGACTTAAATATTCCGTGCTCCAAAACTAAAGGACCTGGACATTTCCCCAATGAGTTATCTTCTTTAGTTTTTCCTTGTTGGCTATTCAACCATAGGTAATACTTTTTAAATAAATTTTAAATGTCACATTTCTTCACAAATAAGGAACTAATGACTCAAAATATGTGTTATACTTCTTTTTTCAAAGTACATTGCAGGTTGATGATATAATGTTCAGTCATTCACATTTATTAGAAAGACCTTATTTATGCTGCACATTGATCATATTCGATCATATTTGTTCGACAGTAATGTAAATCACAAATGCAACTGTACCACCTTTAAATATAGTCTAGTATAACATGCATTAACAAACATTTCTTGGCTGTCCTCCAAATCCTGGGAGCTCAAACTTGGAACTGTGTATTGAAATGTACTCTTTACAATTTTAGGGAATGAAAAACCACTTGTTTGGCAGGTCCTACACATTTATAAACCAGAGCATCATATATCACCATCTCACATCAAATTCTGCTATATCCCTTAAATATAATATTAGCAGACACTGCCTGTACCTGTATATTATACCTAATCACCCAGTTATTCATTATAGTCTTCAAGTTTCATATACACAAAAAACAAGTGTGGCTCAAATCCAAGATCATTGCCTAATACCCAGCTCTGATACCCTCTATTGGTGGAATGTCTCAAATTATTTTGTTAGCTTATATACCTTTCAGACCACATTTTTTTAGTGTGGCCATAACATTAAACACAATTACTCGCCTTACCCTCTTGAACTTTAACTTCAACATTCCCTCATTAATCTGATTATTTTATTCTCTATCAGAGCTCTGAAGGTATGAAAAGTTGATATATAGTGCTTTAAAAATGCATATACAGATAAATAAATAAATACATCAATACATTGTTCTCCCATATTCATGTGAGGATAAATATCCTGCGAAAACTGCTGCATGTCTACCATGCACTCAAGTCTGGAATACGCTCAACTGCAACATTCTCTCCAAGTGCCTCCATTTATTCTACTACAATTAACTGAAAGAACAAAGCACAGCAGCGGCGGTCCTGACTACCACCGTGAGGGTGGGGGTCTTAAGACTGCCAGCCTCGTAATGAGGCCCTATATTTTGACTGCTAGCATCCAATAAAATGAATGTATAAAACTTTGAGTTAGTACACTAATGAACACATATCAACTGTGCTACTTATGATTGACAGGTAAACGGGCATACGTCTCAAATTGATGGTGGACAAAACATGTATCTAAATGAGCTGCTTTCCTCTTTAAATCCATAAACACTCTTAGTCCAAAGTTAATTTTTATTTAGTGCAAGGAATTTCTAATACTTCTGTATAAGGCTGACTTACTAAAACTGTAAGGTAATAGTTGTGTTATTTTTCATCCTTCAGGGTGTAGCATATACATCATGCTTTCCTTGTTTTCAGTGAGTTTAAAGTGGGAGACCAATAAACATGCTTGTGGGCTTAAACACAATAAAAAAATGACCTATAGGGATCTAAAAGCATGGTAAGTCCGGTAGCACTCCCTGTCTCTAAACCATTGTTTGGGTGCACTGGAGTATCTAAAAAATATATAACAAGAACCATTCCACATGGATTACCAATCTGGTGTGGTGTCTGTATGGTTTCTCTAAATAAAAAAGAGGTTCCCTTTTGAAGGTGACCAGTGTTTCCACCTCTTTCCAGTATCATAAACTGGTCAGATTCTCTAGTTCTCCTAATGCCCCTAAAGAGAGTGATTCATGTAAAATATCACAAGAAGTCAAAACCCTCACTTTCATGTACACAATGACCATCATACTGTCTCAGAAGTGCTACTAATGTGTTTCAGTGTTACTTACTATAGGGATATGTAATCATCTCCAATTACATTATCATAAGAGAAAGGGCTCTGCAGTCAAGCTAAAGTTGGAGATTTTTCCACTAATGGAGGAACGGAGTCCCAGAAAATATTGGAAAGGAAAAATCCACTGGGGAAATACTTCCTTTTAGCTGCATTGACTTGGATCACACAGAGCCTGGAGTTCTTTGTCCTTTAACCTCCATCTCTTACCTCCAACACACACTCCCTACATACAAAATGAGTTACACTAACCATTAATTGAGCGCGAGCCATTCCAACGAATGGAGCAGCAGTACATTTCACATAGCATGCTGCATTCACAAAGCATACTTAAGCCTCCTGCTTAAAAACACATCATGATATTCAAAATCAGCAAAACCGAATGAAGTAAATGCAAGGTAGAAACACATTCCGAGAGATGCATTGTGGAAGCAGTCTCTCCTAGATACATCCATTATACAAGATAAATTAGCTCTATCATATAACAAATGTTAACACTTATGATAGACATATATAACATGCTTGTCCTCAATGTGTAAAGAGATTAGACCAGGGATATCCCAGTTTAATTGTCAAATACAGAGAAAACCTTTTTTCAAACCTTTTGTAGCAGCTTGACACCCACCAGCTATAGCTCCCACCATAATGCCCTTGGTTTGCCTCATCTTGTGGAAGGATTGGCCGTCTGCTTAGAAACTACTTTTAAGGTTTGCAGTGAATCCCCAATAACAGTAACATATAACATGGGGTATACTCAGACATAAAAAAGGTACAAGCAACATGATATTAAATAATTCAAGAAGCAATGCTTCAAGAAATGGGATGCTGCCATTTTAGCATGAAACAAGGGTTGCTAAGTAGTTTTACCTGCAAAACTAATTGGAATATGTGGTCTAGGTGATTCTTCCTATGTTAACAAAATATCCTCTTAAATGTTTTTTTCAGGTTTTGCTTACAAAATTCATTCACAGAAATAAACTTGATGTCAATCTATACTACATCATGAGCTGAAAATGAATCTGTTTAACTGGTGTCAGACTCAACCCTCCCTAAAGAGAAGAGACACTTTTCTGTTGTGGAATAAGACTTGCTCAGTTGTCAGTGAGTTTGAAAAGTACTTGATATAAGAATATAAGAATGAAATGGTAGGTATTAATATATATCCCTAGATGCCATTGGTGGTCTGGCCACCGGCAGCTGAACATGGTAGATGTAACTTATGCAGGCGCCAAATGTTTTGCATTTTTATCCTTCATAGGGAGCCTCCAAATCCAAAGAAGGCAGCTGTAAGCTCAAACATGTTTGCAGTATACCGTATACCTTGTATTGGGAAAAAGATATATGCAATTCAGCCTAACTAGTCAAAGTGGCCTTGTTCCCTTTGAGTGTAGTGCTCCGTATAAATAATCACAATGTCACCCGTACACATGATACATGCAAACATAGAAGGTGATGAAAAGAGAAATTTAAATTAATCTATTATAGCCAATATTGTACTACACATTTAGTGGAATTATAAGGATAATACTTTTGTTAAAAAAATATTCTTATTAATTGCAATGTTTACAGACAATCTCTTTCATTTAACAGGAACTGAAAAAATACTATGTCAAAAGTGCTGATTTTCTTGTTCTTTATGCTTGTTTCAAAAAATTTTTAGCATATTTTCATAGACTTTGCGAGTCTATGTTGACTAGTCCCAACATCAATCAATGATTGCTATATCTTGTTTTGATCCATCTTTCGTGTGTTTGAAAAATATGGCCCCATGAAAGGCACACAAGGCTACCCAAAATCAGTAACTTTTTTGGGCTGTTTTTAACATTCTTTAACAAAAATGTGCAAACATCGATGTGCAACACCTTATGACTGAAAATAATGAATACATTGTCATTTACCATTACACAACATTTAAGTTAATTCTAAGTTATGTGGGTCACATCAAGGCCTAGTGGGCATAATTTATCAATTCATCAATCAAATCATGCACCCCTATACAATATCCTTCCCAGTTTGGAAATATCAAGAGAAAATTAATTTTTTATCATTTTGCATATTCATCAATAGTCATCTAGACTATTCTTCCATACATTCTAGTTATCCCTGCCTGTAAAAAAAGTGTGATTTTTTTTTAAAGAATGCAGATGTATGCCAAGACAGCTCACGAAAGATAATAACACATTAGCAGCTCATTATATATGTGTACACATCTCTTATTCCAAATTGGACACTTTGGTGTCTAATTCTAGGCTATATCTTGATTTGGCTTCACTGTAACCATCTCATGATAATCATGGAATACAATCAGTGACAGAGTATCATAACTGTACAATATTACCATCATTTATTAAATGGCCTTCTACCATGTATCCCCTGTCTCCATTTTTGATTGCTTTTATATGCTGCAATATTATCTTGGGCACCTTAAGGCTAGTACTACCAATGTATCATTCGAGATGTGGACTTATTAACATAAAAACAGAATATTCTGTTTTGCATGTCAACTGTGTGTTCATTTTCCTCAGGCATCTTACAAAAGAAATGTATAGGTCTTTACAATTTTGGCTGTACATGCATGTCTTCCACCTTTTAGACCCCTTTACCTCTTTTCCTAGCATGAGCCATTGTTTTCCTGTTGTTCTGAACTGACTATGGCCCTCATTCTGACCCTGGCGGTCGGCGGAGAGACGGCGGTCGGACCGCGAACAGACCGGCGGTATTAAAAATGGCATCCTGACCGCGGCGGTCCCCGCCGCGACCGACCGCCACTTCTCCACTCCGACCGCCACGGCGGTCATGACCGCGGGGCTGGAGTTTGCGCACTCCGGCCCGGCGGTCGTCCCAAGACCGCCAAGGGTATTATGACCCTGCCTACCGCCGCGGTTTCTTGCGGGCGGGAACCGCCGTGCGAACAATGGCGGTAAGCACTATCGGGGCCAGGGAATTCCTTCCCTGGCACTGATAGGGGTCTCCCCCACCCCCCACTACCCACCTGAGTCCTCCCCCCACACCCTCCACCCCCCTGGCACCCCCCAGAGGTGGTACGAACCCCCTCCCCACCCCCACCCCGACATGCACATACATACACCCCGACATGCACACACCCCATGCATGCACATATACACACCCCCTACACACACATACACAACGGGGACACATACAAGCACACATACATGCAGACATGCGCACCTGCCGAACAGCACACATTACCCATAGACACAGCAGCACCCCCCGCCCGCATACACGCACTCACACACCCCCTCTACACACTCACACGCACACCCCCATGCACGCCCACATCACACAACACCCCCCCACTCCCTCCCCTCACGGACGGTCAACTTACCTTGTGCGTTGGTCCTCCGGGAGGCGACGGGAGCCATGGGGAGGTGACCACCAACAGAAGACCGCCAACAGAAGACCGCCACACAGAAATGTGGGTCGTAATTCTGTGGGCGGTGTTCTGCTGGCATGGCGGTGGAGGTTGACCAGTCTCCACTTTCCCGCCGACCGCCAGTGTGGCTGCTGGCGGTTTTCCGGCGGAACGCTCCCAGCGGTCAGAATGCGCACAGCGGCATACCGCCGCGGTCGGCGGTCTTCACCGCGGCGGTAACTCGGCGGTCTTGCGAAAAGACCGCCAAGGTCAGAATGAGGGCCTATGTACTTATATGTCTTTTGTTGATTTCACTTTTTTATACATAATCAGAGGTCATTTAGGCACCAAAATGCCTATTATTGGAACTCTGGCCACTGGAATTCCAATTGTCATTCATAAATATGCTATTCTATTTGAGCTGTGTGCTGTACACAAGTATGCGTCTCATTCCCGACTATCAAACCTTTTTTTCCTTGTATTTGCAGACAGTAATTACCCCCTTCTCTGGACATTTGCTTTGTACGCTGCCCGTGGTAATGTGCTTATATTGTGTCCTCCATTGTGTAATATGTTATAAATTGTAAGCTGTTCCTTATTGTAAAGTTTCTGATCACTATATATCCTCCTAGCTCATAACATTCTCACTCAGAGGATTTTCTGCTTCAGTGTTTGCATATAGCATAATAGTCCCTGATCTTGCTTTCCTGTGAATTGAAGAAGCTTTTTTCTCTTTCTTAATTTAATTTCTACCTTTACATCAATAAAAAGGCTTCATTTCTGCTCTCAGGTGATAAATATATGTCATTAAAATTTAATTAGCTCATTCACTATGTAGCTTTAGCTATAAAGTTAGCTGCCACATACAGTGTAGATGATCTTCCTGTAGTTCTGAATTTCAATATTTCATTTTTTATATCAAAAGTATTTTACATAGAGTTTAAAGATTATTGTTTATAGCAATAGCTTTAATGTGAGCATGAGCCTTGCACATCATGTACTGCCACTGAAGGTGCTCGACAAAACTGGGATTCAACTCTCCTTAATGAATTGAGATATTTTGCTGTGGAAGGAGAAACATTCATTTCCTTGAAAGTTTGCAGAGCCATTGAAAAAAATGATTGATTACACACAAATTAGATAGCTGTTTTGGAAAAATGCATTTGTAAGAATTCTGCAATCGCTCACTGAGATCAAATAACCTGGTGTGGAAACCTAGTTGCAAATGGAAAACAAAAATAGTCTCTATTGTAGCATTTGGGCATGCTTGACCAATGCATAAATATATCTGTACTGCTAGCTCACAAATGGCTATTCAGTGTGTTCATTTTCTTTCATGATACATGAGAAACGCATCATTTCCCTCATTCTTTGAAGAAACCGACATATATTTCCAAACTTTAACTATGATCATATCAAATTGACTACGCATAGGTGGAATAGATGAAGCAGCAGGTGTGCACAGCAGTTGGCTCTGTATTGGAGCAGATCTATGATCAGAAATGCCTGAGTTTATATTCCCAAACCAATATTTTTCAGAATTTCAAAAATTGTTGCTTTTTAAGGTAATTAAATAAGAAAGGGAAAAAGGGAGGGTTTATTAGAAGGTTCTTTTGGGAGATGTAGGGGAACCACTGCAACTATAGAGGCATGAAGAGGATTGAAAAATTGTCAGACAATAGATTAAGGGACTCCACGACTCTCGACTACTAGCCGTAGCGAACGTTTCACTAGTTTTATAAGTCCGGAAGAAGATTTAAATAGGTGATCTATGTGACTTGTGTTAACGTATCGGTGAATGTATTTCAAAGTAGGTTATCAACCTTGGAGCAAAATACCCTTTTATAATTTTGCATCAATTACAACATAACCTAGTTTAGAAACTACACAGGGCTTTGTACTCGTCAAATATGAGAGTGAGCAAGAATTAAATAACAGAAGAATTTGATGACATCAAGACCACTTCCAACATGGTTTGCAAAAGACCTGATAGCCCGCATTAATCAGTGTACAAGGAAACCCATTGCCACTAAATGCTAAGAGATTTATCATATTGACTTATCAACAATCAACTTATAATAATAAAGTTATCTTTGATTGCACATATTGCCACATAGGTAAAGTTAGTAAGTATGTAAGGTTGAGCCCAAATCAGAACAATGAGGTGCTCATTCCAAGTTTGGCGGTCATTTCCAAAGAACGCAGTGCAAACGGCAGCCAATACACCGCCAGCGATGGCAGAGTGAAGCCCGCCACATTACGAGTGACCAACACAACACTGCCAAATTTTTAAAGAAAAAACAACACCGTCGGCCCAAACAACGGTATGAAGGAGGCGGCTGCACCACCGCCACGCCGAGAAAATGCCGCCCTCCAAATTCCGATTCACAAATCAGCATCGAAGATATCAACACAGCGGTAATCCATTGCCGGTCCAAACCGCTGCAGGAAAAAAAGTAGCCACCGCTGTGGGAACACTGCACCAGATAGGATAACACCAATAGCAACACCTGAAACACATACAGACACCTGTCCACAGCACTACAAAACAAAAGATAAGATGCTTGTCCTGGTTTCCTTCTACATGGCGGTGTGACATATGTGTGCAAAGGTATGTGAGGTCTGTGTGTGGATTGTGTCTGTGTTGTTTGCTTACACTTGGTAGATGGTTTGGGCCATGGGGATGTTGTGATGTGTGTGTCTGCTTGCTTGTGTGTTTGTGTGGGGTGTTGTGTGTGTCCGTGTGTCTAGTGCTGTATGTGTGTATTTCCTTGATAGTTGGTTGTACGTGTTGTGTCACCTTTATGATTGTTTGGGTGTGTGATCACAGCTATTGATTGTGTGTCATTGCTACATGAGGTTCATGGTGTATGTGTATGTGTAGTGTCGCACAACGTGCCCTTCTATGCCATCATTGAGGTGTTTGTGGGGTAGTTGTCGTTGTGTGGTTATAGGGTGTGCTGGTGGTGTTGTTGTGTCGTTGTGCTGTATGTTTGGCATGTATCTGCATAGCTTGGTGTGTGTATTGGCATTGATGCATGTTGTGTGTGCGTGGCCTTCATTGTGTGTGTGGGGTATGTGTGTTCTGTGTGGGAGCGTATCAGTGCCATTTCCCCCCCCTCTGTGCTAAGTATACTTACGGTTGTCGTCTTCATCGTCGTCGTTGGTCCTGAAGGTGTATGGTGAGACACAACGCTAGGAAGACTAGCAGTTCATTCGTCATGGCGGCTGAGGTTGCGTCTCTGTGCCTGGAGGTGGTGTTTCCATTTATACTTACTGTTTCCTCCAGGTTTTTCATGGTGGTAAGACCCCACTAGATATCCTGGTGGAGTGGTTACTCGGAATATGGAGGGCGGGACCTTGGCTGCCTCCTGCCTAAAGTTGTCTTCCGCCGGCGGATGCTGCTTGTCGGCGTTGGCAAGGCTGGCGGTGAATTGTCTGAATTGCGTTGGGTTCACCGCCTTACTTGTTATTTGGCGGGCTGCACCGCCACCCTGCCGGAGGTCACAAGACTGCCATCGGCGTGGCGGTTCGGTTACCACTAAACTTTGGAATGAGCACCTGAGCCTACATAATTCTAACTATGTGAATTGGATAGCAAAACCTTGCCACTGAAATGCAACTTTGATAAATTTTGATCTTACTCTATTAAAGATATTCCTCAATTTTAAAGTCATAGAAATTTACTGCTCAGATACGTCTTTCAGAAAGTCCAGGTCTCATACCATCAGATTCACCTTGAAATATTGGACAAATACACATGTAAACTTATTCAAAAGGAACAGCAAATGGAAGATTTTGGGGGGAATTTGTGAAGAATTCCAGGAAAGCTCAAGGCCACTTACGACTGTTGCAGATGCCAAGATGTACTCATCTGCATTCCAAATTACACACACAGGACAGAAATGGACAGATACAATCATTAGTTAGGGTGGTATCTCAGCTGGGATTTTTTTTTAAACAATGTCATCAGATTCTGCAGAGACAAAAGCCGGTGCATTCTTGTACAAATGACAGGCTTCAGACCGTGATATATACTGTTGCTATTAGGCAAAGTTAAGTTTGTTTTATGCCATTGTTATGGTCAAAGAATAAGCTGTGCTTGAACAAATGTGGCTAAATTGACATTAGTAATCTTATTCACTGGGCACCTAAGAAAGATGTTTATCTTTTTTCTAACACATTGGCCATAGTTCTTTTGCAAGCCAGATAATGTTTGCATAGTTCCAGAGTATGATTAATCCTTACTTTCTTTAGAGAGAGGAGCAATATCTTGGAGAAAATTGGCACTTCTATCACTCGGGGTTTCCTCTAATTGATAGCATGGAAAGTAGAAAGATTAGATTTTTATTTGCATCTACCTAAATCTTGAATTATATTGATATAATGTTATGTGTAGCAAAACAATAGGACCGAAGAATTGACTCTTTTCCAGAAATAGGTCATATTCTAAAATAAACATTTATGTTTTTACAATGTCCTGAAGTTTCCATTTGCTCAATTTTCATTTTCATTTAAGACCTCACTTTTTTTTTTTAAACTAGATAGCCATACATGTTTTTGTCTTGAACATGGATACATTACCTGTATATCTACAATTCATGGTGGGCAACTTGGGCAAATGAAGGCTTGTCGAGGCACAAGATCAAATATCACCCTGTTCTTTAACCTCATAGCTGTTGGGCCTTACCCCTTCCAGTGCTGACCCCTTTTTTGGCTATTTGGGGTAGTTCGGGCTTAGGCCTTCATAACTTTTTGTCCACATAAGCAATCCATGCCAAATTTGCGTCCTTTTTTCCAACATCCTAGGGATTCTAAAGGTACCTAGACTTTGTGGGTTCCCCTGGAGGAGACCAAGAGATTGGTCAAAATACAGCTAAAATTTTGTTTTGTTTTTTTCATAAAATGGGAAAAAAGGGCTGCTGAAGAAGGCTTGTGTTTTTTTTCCCTGAAAATGGCATCAACAAAAGGTTTGCTATGCTAAATTCGCCATATTCTCGGCTTTCAGGAACAGGCAGACTTGAATTACAAAAACCCAATTTTTCAACACAATTTCTGAATTTTACTGGGACATACCCCATTTTTACTATTTTTGGTGCTTTCAGCGTCCTTCCAGTTAGTGAAAGGAATGGGTATGAAACCAATGCTGGACCCCGGAAAGCTAAACATTTCTGAGAAGTCGACAAACTTCTAAATTAAGCAAGGGGTCATTTGTGTAGATCCTACAAGCTTTTCCTACAGAAAATAGCAGCTGAAATAAAAAAATATTGAAATTGAACTGAAAAAAAAACAGCCATTTTTCTCCACGTTTACTCTGTAACTTTTTCCTGCAATGTCTGATTTTTTAAAGCAATATACCATTATGTCTGATGGACTCTTCTGGTTGCAGGGATATATAGGGCTTGTAGGTTCATCAATATCCCTAGGTACCCAGAGACAATAAATGAGCAACACTTTGCAATGGGTCTTCATTCTATACCGGGTAAACAGCAATTCAGTTGGTGAAATATTCAGAGTGAAAAATAGGTATCATGAAAACCTTTGTATTTCCCAAAGGCGCATAAGATAAGGTGTCGAGAAGCAGTGGTTATTTTCACATCTCTGAATTCTGGGGTGCCCATACTAGCATGTGAATTACAGGCCATTTCTCAAATAGACGTCTTTTTTACACACTGTCTTACATTTGGAAGGAAAAAATGTAGAGAAAGACAAAAGGGCAATAATACTTGTTTTGCTATTCTGTGTTCCCCCAAGTCTCCCGATAAAAATAGTACCTCACTTGTGTGGGCAGGCCTAATGCTCGCGACAGGAAACGCAACATGGACTCATCACATTTTTACATTGAAATCTGACGTGTTTTTTTGCAAAGTGTCTAGCTGTATATTTTAGCCTCTAGCTCAGCCGGCACCTAGGGAAAACTACCAAACCTGCCATTTTTTAAAACTAGACACCTAGGGGAATCCAGGATGGGGTGACCTGTGGGGCTATCACCAGGTTATGTTACCCAGAATTCTTTGTAAACCTCACAGTTTGGCCAAAAAAAACACTTTTTCCTCACATTTCATTGACAGAAAGTTCTGGAATCTGAGAGGAGCCACAGATTTCATTCCACCCAACGTTCCCCCAAATCTCCCGATTAAAATGGAACCTCACTTGTGTGGGTAGGCCTAGCGCCCGCGGCAGGAAATGCCACAAAACACAACGTGGACACATCACATTTTCCCAAAGAAAACAGACCTGGTTTTTTCAAAGTGCCTAGCTGTGGATTTTGGCCTCTAGCTCAGCCGGCACCTAGGGAACCCTACCAAACTTGTCCATTTGTGAAAACTAAACACCTAGGAGATTCCAAGATGGGATGACTTGGGGGGCTCTGACCACGTTCTGTTACCCAGAATCCTTTGCAAACCTCAATATTTGGCCTAAAACAACACTTATTCCTCATATTTCGGTGATAGAAAGTTCTGGAATCTGAGAGGAGCCACAAATTACCTACCACAAACATTTCCCCAATTCTCCTGATAAAAATGGTACCTCACTTGTGTGGGTAGGCCTACTGCCTGTAACAGGAATAGATCACACAACGGTCAATGTTGGTCCTTAGATGAGGCAACTGTTGACCCTGGGGCGATCCATTTCTGATGCAGGCACTAGGAACAGACACACAAGTGGGGTAGTGTTTTTATCAGGACAGGAAAGGAATCACTAGGTGGTAGGAATTTTATGGATCCCAGCATATTTTTCAACACAATTTTTGAATTTTACTAGGACATACCCCATTTTTACTATTTTTGGTGCTTTCAGCGTCCTTCCAGTTAGTGACAGGAATGGGTATGAAACCAATGCTGGACCCCGGAAAGTGGACAAACTTCTAAATTAAGCAAGGGGTCATTTGTGTAGATCCTACAAGCTTTTCCTACAGAAAATAGCAGCTGAAATAAAAAAATATTGAAATTTAACTGAAAAAAAACCAGCCATTTTTCTCCACGTTTACTCTGTAACTTTTTCCTGCAATGTCTGATTTTTTAAAGCAATATACCATTAAGTCTGATGGACTCTTCTGGTTGCAGGGATATATAGGGCTTGTAGGTTCATCAATATCCCTAAGTACCCAGAGCCAATAAATGAGCAACACTTTGCAATGGGTCTTCATTCTATACCGGGTAAACAGCAATTCCGTTGGTGAAATATACAGAGTGAAAAATAGGTATCATGAAAACCTTTGTATTTCCCAAAGGCGCATAAGATAAGGTGTCGAGAAGCAGTGGTTATTTTCACATCTCTGAGATCCGGGGTGCCCATACTAGCATGTGAATTACAGGCCATTTCTCAAATAGACGTCTTTTTTACACACTGTCTTACATTTGGAAGGAAAAAATGTAGAGAAAGACAAAAGGACAATAATACTTGTTTTAATATTCTGTGTTCCCCCAAGTCTCCCGATAAAAATAGTACCTCACTTGCGTGGGCAGGCCTAATGCTCGCGACAGGAAACGCAACATGGACACATCACATTTTTACATTGAAATCTGACGTGTTTTTTGCAAAGTGCCTAGCTGTATATTTTAGCCTCTAGCTCAGCCGGCACCTAGGGAAACCTACCAAACCTGCCATTTTTTGAAACTAGACACCTAGGGGAATCCAGGATGGGGTGACCTGTGGGGCTATCACCAGGTTATGTTACCCAGAATTCTTTGCAAACCTCACAGTTTGGCCAAAAAAACACTTTTTCCTCACATTTCATTGACAGAAAGTTCTGGAATCTGAGAGGAGCCACAGATTTCTTTCCACCCAACGTTCCCCCAAGTCTCCCGATTAAAATGGAACCTCACTTGTGTGGGTAGGCCTAGCGCCCGCGACAGGAAATGCCACAAAACACAACGTGGACACATCACATTTTCCCAAAGAAAACAGACCTGTTTTTTTCAAAGTGCCTAGCTGTGGATTTTGGCCTCTAACTCAGCCGGCACCTAGCGAAACCTACCAAACTTGTCCATTTGTGAAAACTAAACACCTAGGAGATTCCAAGATGGGATGACTTGGGGGGCTCTGACCACGTTCTGTTACTCAGAATCCTTTGCAAACCTCAATATTTGGCCTAAAACAACACTTATTCCTCACATTTCGGTGATAGAAAGTTCTGGAATCTTAGAGGAGGCACAAATTACCTACCACAAAGCATTTCCCCAAGTCTCCCGATAAAAATGGTACCTCACTTGTGTGGGTAGGCCTACTGCCTGCGACAGGAATAGATCACACAACGGTCAATGTTGGTCCTTAGATGAGGCAACTGTTGACCCTGGGGCGATCCATTTCTGATGCAGGCACTAGGTACAGACACACAAGTGGGGTAGTGTTTTTATCAGGACAGGTGAGGAATCACTAGGTGGTAGGAATTTTATGGATCCCAGCATATTCCTGTAGTCTTTGTGACAGAAATGCAATAGAAAATAGAGTGTGTATTCAACATTTCAGCTTTGAAGGGTATTCTGGGTAAGAAAACTTAGGGGAATCCACACAAGTCACACCTCTGTGGACTCCCTCGGATGGATGTCTAATTTCCAGAAATGTCTTGGTTTAGTATGTTTCTCTATATGGCAGCCAAGCCCAGGACCAAAAACACAGGTGCCTGCCTTACAAAACTAGTTTGTTTTGTGATAGATAATTTTGATGTATCCACAATATGATTTGGGAGGTGGAATTTGGGGCTGAACTAAATTGGGGAGCTCCCAAGAGAGCACTCTGTCTGTGCTTGCTGCCACATTCACCTGCTCTCTGGGTTGGGCTAACCTGCTATTGCCCCGTTGCACATACTGTGCTTGCGAAGGGACAGCAGGACTGTCCTCATCACTGGAAGAGGAGTTATCGAATGGGACTCCTCTGACTGAAAAATCACTCCCAGAGTCTGCGCCATTATCCTATCCCTCAGATGCTGTCTCAGTATCTGCTGTCTCAGTCTCTGATCCTTTGTCAGAGCTGTCCTCTATAACCCGAGTGAGGGTGTGAGCAGCAGTCATCCAACGAAATGCCATTTCTGCTACTGGCTAAACTGTTGCTCTAAAACACTAGTCTAGGTAGACAGTCACAAAATTGCTGGTGTGTGTGTGATATGTGCAACAGTAGAGGTCACCTCACCTTTGCTTCTTCCCTCAATCAGCACGTTCTTTCAAGACACACAAAAAACACCTTGTCACATACCAATCGTCACAGTCTTTAGCACCTCTAGCACCCAGTCCAACAATCATTATTGGTGCTCCCGTTTCCTCCTCCTCGGATTCGCTCACTACCACCCAGCAAAAGTGCCCTTCATCTCTCCATAGCCGCCCCCTGCACATACATTTCATTTGTATTACAGCGTAGGTAATTGCTGACTTTACTAATGTATTCAGCTGTTTACATAAAATACAGATTTGCTCTTTGCAGTAGGCATATAAACCTTCTGTGCTTCTTTATGGCACCAAAACTCCCACTAGACAAAAGTCTGATCCTTTTGTAGCAGAAACATAATTTCTTGACTTTTTTATTGCTGCCTAAAATCTACAGTTGTACACATATATAGATCTATCTCTATATATATAGATTTATCTATCTATAGATGTATATATATATATCTATCTACATAGATAGATCTATCTATATATATAGATCTATATATTTTTTTAGTAGTTGTAGGGTTTCCTTTGGAAACCCTACAACTACTAAAAAAAAGTATTGCCCCACAGGGGGTCGCCCTGTCAATTTCTTTCTTTTTTTTTTTAATGTAGCCCCGGGGAGGGGGGGCGCGATTGAGCACGATCACGCCCCCCAGGGGACACCTACCTTTATGTAAAAAAATATGCAGTTTTCCGAGGGGGCTGACCCCCCCCCAAGGGAAATCCCTGGTACATAGTGGTGTTTCCTGGCCCTCGATCGCAGTGTGGCCAGGAAACCCGTTCAGGAAGGCCTCATATGAAAGGGGCGAGTCTCCCCTTTCACACGAGGAAGATCTTCTGTGCCACCCGGGGGGGGGGGTTTATTTAGAAAAAAAATACTTGGTGCGATTTTTTAACCCCCTCCATGGTGTCGGACACTGGTTGTGACCCACACCAGGGAGGTAGTGTGAGCGTTGGCCAGTGGCTGACGCCCGCATCAAAGGGGTTAAAGTGTGTTAGATTCATGAACTATTGCTTTTGTCTATATTTAAATTACAGATTGCTTGTTTTAAATGAATTATCAGACACTCTATAACTAAGATCCTTATAAAGGTTCATTGGGGGTCACAATTTTGTCAAATAACAAGAGATTTCACTAAAAAGAAACAATTTTCCATAGTGGAACTATTCATGGAATCAGCCATGATGACAGGCCAGCTGACATCCCTTTCTCCAAAAATGTTTATTTAAATGAACCACTTCATATATTCTCCTCTGGCATGACAGATAAGATACTGCTATGCTTAACCTGTTCTATGTGATGGACATATAAAACTTAAGAATGGATGTGTTGACATGCATTATAGCAGAATTGCTGGGCCTTCAATCACAAGGAAGACACTTTATGCTAGTACTGTTTAATATTGGCCAGACTATATAAGTGCCACAAAGGGTATTTGCCATATATTTTGGCACCACTAGAGTATTTTAGTATTATAGAAGGGGGTACAGATACTAGCACGTCTCTTTCTAGACTACACATTGTGTGAGCACACATTTCACACCCAAACAATGTCAAACGAGTGTTACCTTAGAAGTTTAGAAGTGCAACCTAGCAAATGAGTGAACACAATTGCACCTGAGGAATATTTTAGACCTGGGAATAAGCTCTAAATGGTTATTTAGAGACATACAAATTGTGCATTTCACTTTCCGAAGAGCAGGAAAAGTTATGAGGGACCGCAATGGAGCTCCCTTTAGGAGGGGCCCCTTCCCGTTTCAAATGGAAACTAGTCCTCCTACAGTGAGAGATGAAATGGGGGCTTTAAAACTGCTTGTCCATCTTTCATTAATGTTCTCACTTCAGTGCAGGCACAAATTCCAGGAGTATACCTATGTCCTGGAGGGAGAATATTTTTTGTAAATCACTCCATGCATCAATGTTGGAGGACACCAGGGCAGTGCATGTGATTAATAAAATACATAATCCCAGGCCCATGCTAACCTGTACCTTAGTGTTTCCAATTTTGAGTTCAGCACATCTTCATATACAGAGAGATCACATCTTTTCTGGGACAGTTTTGTTGCTTTATTTGCAACTTTATTTAATGTGCATTTCACTGGTAAAACTACTCTTTACTCTTTGCAATTCTCACCACAATATTCTCAGATCCATCCTGAATGCAACAGTACAATTAAAACTTCAAATCTGAATATAACTCAAGCTAGTTATTTTAGAGTTGATTTTAAGCAGGGCTTATTTCACCATTATCTAATACAGGGCACAGAAGAATTTTGGCCTCTTGCAAATCAGATTGCCCTAGCCTGTCATTTAAAACTATTTATGGCCCTATAAATTCTGAAGGAAGGTGAACAATTGTGAGTATATGGCTCCCTTATTCTCTAATTTCTAATCTCTCTAGGTAACTAACTTATGGTGCTCTTCACTAGGGCACCACACTTTAGCAACCCTAAAGGGTAACTAAGTTACTCAACATTTAACAAATTGTGAAGGCACACATATAACAAATTATGAACACCACTCAACACATCTGTATCAAATAGAGATTTACCATGAATATATTTACTCAACACAGTCCTACTCGATGTAAAGTTTATATCTATATCCAATACATATTTAATAGAATTTAAAGCACTGAAAACCAGCAGTCCAAATTATATATTCCTTCGGTGATTCTTTCTATTAACAAATCACAGTTCCAAAACCTTTGTCAAAATATCCAGTCTCTGCTGATCCACACTTGTTAGTCCTTAGAATTGACTTGAATGGTCCTTAGTCAATTTTTACAAATCCATCAATGTTTTCTTCCAAAATCCTCTTACTTGTCAACACGTGTTTCATCCGGGGAGTACTCCTGGATTTCCTCAGGACCTTCACATCCAATGTTATATATCAGGACCTTTCAAAATAATATACTCATGACTAATACATCAAAATATATAATTCACATGTACACTGTATATCTTATCCCAGTATTAGTAATACACCTGTGCATATATATACATTAGTGGGAATTTAACATTTAATTTGTTAATATTTCTCCCTAAATTACACATGATATTGGTTCAGATCAACACTAGATAAAACCCAATAGAACTAAATAATAAAGCTAAAACATTTCTAATTAATTCACCTATATATCAGTCTCAACATCAAATCTCATATAACTCTACTTGATTTCAAGTTTAACTGGCCACACCATAACATGATTTTGTAATATTCAGTACCTTCAAATCCAATGCTGTATGCTTCATAAATGTTTCCTAGTATCTTTTGCATCCTTGGCAATTTATATGAGTTAAAACTAGGAGTAAATGGAAAATATACCTCTAATTATTAAATTATTTAACCTTATATAGAATTGTGTTCGTCTAAATGTTATTTTAGTGGCACTCACCGAATTCCAAATTTCAAGTTACATTTCCACAAATGTTCCCTTCGTCTTCAACAGTATCTATTTATAATAAAATTCAAAACCAGTAACTGTTGTGCATAACAACATTATCTTCGTATGAGTAATCCATGCCTGCATTCAATTCATGTCTCACCTGTTAACAGTATTAATTCACTCAAGAGTACGCTGCTTAACTATTTAGTTTTCCAAACCGAGCTCAACCGACTCGGTCCTATTTGACTTCCGCAGTTATCCTGTAAAAATTGACAATGGACTACGCGACCGTTTACATCTGTGTTAGTAAAAATAGAGAACGGACTGATCATGAGTGCCTCTACCTCCTTATTCTATATCTAGTCGCCATCATCCTAATTCCAAATTACCAAACACTTCTTGTGCATGCTGCTCGTAACTAATTAGATGTTTTGTTTATTTATTCGCGAGTATGCTGTCTAATTGATATTATTTTTTCTCCAAATCGAACTTAATCGGTTCGGTCCCATATCACCTTCCGTAATTGCACTGTAAAAAGTGACAATAGACTTTGAGATCATCCAAATCTATACAAATCAAAAATGGACTCGTTACAGATGCCTGTATCCATTTGCTCTGTATATTGTCGCCATCTTACTAGTACTTAATAACCCAAAATTTAAATTTCATACTACTTGTAATCCATACCGTGTTTTAAATCGCTTTTAAACTAATCTTATATACAGTTCCAAAGAGAAATAAAATAAGATGAGATGCTTAATCTACATTTCCTTAGATCATTATTAATAAAATGATGTTTTTAAATAATGGTTCAATCTTCAACTTCTATTGCCAATTACATAACAGTGTTATGTGTCTCTAATCTGTCCAATATGTCAAATATTTTGGATTGGACAACGCCCCACACTATATCCATTAGGTCAAGTATCTTCTTCTATCATATAACAGTGTATATCTCCACCACAATTATTCACGCTGTATTTTAGACCCCAAGTTTCGTCCTATACTCCTCTTGGGCTGTCTATTAAAATATTTTGTTTCTCAATTGTGACTAAGAGTCAGTTTTCCCCAAGAAAATATTCCATCTCGTGATCAGTGTTTAACCCTTGTTCCACCGCCCCTAATCGCATAATCAATGTAGCTGCTCTATTGCAAAAACAGTTAAACAGCTAAACTACCAAAAATGGAAATTAAAAAATAAATGCTGTTATATAAATGACTCTATGATAACTATTAGCTACAAGGCAGTCATGTTAAATATAACAAATTCCACGCTCTTATAGAAAAATAAAACCCTTTACATTTTTTACTCACTTTTATTTTTCACTGAATAGTTCTGTACACCATTTAATTTTTTAGTCACATAAAAGGAAGTTCAATCTGAAATTTCAAAGGAGGGCCTCATTAAGTGACTAATACTACAAATGTGCCATAAAACTATAATTATATAATTGCAGAATCTGTGAAAGAAACAAGAAGCCAGATGGCCGAAATCTTTAAAATTCAAGTGGAAGAAGGAATTTAATTTTAATAAGAAACATATGCTCCATTGCTGTATTTGAAAGAGATTTTTAGATGACCATGTGTTCATTTGTTAGGTATTTATAGTATTTGCTCATACACTCAGTGAAACTTAATTTCAAGGAATTTGTAGCAAAATTTGCTTATTTTTTTTACAGGATCATGAACTTTAAAACTTGATAAAACCACCATGAGATATTTTGTATTTCAAATTAGTTGGGCTAAATGTCCCAGAGGAGTTCCCTTCTGAGAAAGAAAAAAGTGACAGCAGCTTCAGTGGCAGAAGAAACAATTGTCTAGGAATTATGAATTATTCTTGGTGGATTTGTACTCTCTAGCACTCTCTAGCACTCTAAGCACTGACATGGGGGATTTTCTTTTTTAAGACTCACATGGCTCTGGTTTGAACCTAGAGCCACCTGAGCCAGGGATCCCATCCACATGCCAGTGGTGGTGGCACCGTTAAAAACAAAAAAGTATTCTACTCCACATGTTGTAATTGTGAAAGGAATGTGAAGTACACAAACTTGAATTGGAAACTTAACTCACCCACCTGCTATATGGTGACAGGTAGCACTAATGAACCCTGAAGAACGGTACTGAAGAGCCGAGCAAAGGAGTGCACATCCGTGCACATAGAGGGTCATTAAAGCAAGGGACACCGTTTTTTGTTTTTTTAACAACAACAAGCTTTATTTGATCAGTTGACCATCAAAGCAGCACAGTACAATAAATAATCTCATTTAAGTCCAAAAATCAATAATCTGATATAAAACATTCATACTTATAGATAAATTCAAATTACACATAAAAGTCTCATCCAGATCAACTTCGTGGGTCCTTATTTTTTAAAAGACAGAACCGTATGTGCCACGCTGCCACTAAAAACGTTTTTTGTTATCTGGCCTTATATCATCTTAAAAAGAACAACATTTTGATAATCTCACAAAAACAGGTTATTCACACATAAAGTCGCCCTTTATCTGAGCATTCAAGAATAAGCTTCCAAATTGGAAAAAAACTGACAATGAGAACCTTTTAAGGCAGTATAATATTCACATGAACTACTATTATGGTTGTTTAGCTATCTCCCAGACTGCAGTTCTTATTGGTTGAATGCATATATTTGCTAGAAAATTAGACTTTTCCATACTGTAATGTAAAAGTCGATTATCCATTTGCACACCTCTGTGCATTGTAACTTAAAAATGACATGCCACCATTTTAAAGGACAAATGTTTTTATTGTTTTATTGAAATATTATCATTTAAGGCAATCCCAAAAGACCTACTTGTTGAAAGTTTCAATCATAAGAACAAACAGATTGTAATTTTTGGTATGATTTATTCTCAAGTATAAATATGTCTGAAAAGCATGCTTTGAGTGAACATCTATGAATCGCTCACATCTACATAGACCTTCCAACAGATATTGGCAAAGGAGTCCTATGTCTGACAAATTAGCTATCAGTTGCCGGTGTTTAGATTTACCATGAAAAGGCTGATATGATAACAATACAAATACCTCTCCTGTCTGACCGAAATAAATATTTGATCCAAGAAAATAAAATTTGATATGATTCCTTCACTTACAAAAAGTAATCAATCTTTGTGACTATCTCAAGTTTAATTGAGATTTCAGTATGGGGGCTCTGCCCTAGCCTAGTTGTTTCTTGCTCAATAGGTTACAGTAGACATTCCAAGCTTTCGCAAATAGTAACCAATTATTTTTTCTAACAATACCTTTAAATATTTCTCTTTTAAGGCTCAAAAGAGAGTTTACCCTCTTTCAAATTAAACAGAGATTCAGAAATAGATCAAGTACAAAAAGTAACCCAATTAATAAATTTGTGTTCTCTCATTCAATCCACTCAATAGCACTATTTTATAGAATTTTTTTACCAAACTGGTTTGTAGGTCTCTGTCATTCCTATCAGTATTTTTCCTAGTATTTTTAATCTTAGTCTTTAAATAAAAAGTGATTTTCCCGCACATATTAACACCATTACCCTTATACTTCCTACAAATAAGGGATATGCATCTTTTGAAACTGAACTACAATAGGTTTTTGCTTCCTTATCACTAAGAAAATTACTCTACTCTCCGATTTTATCTCAAATATATTACAGCCCGCAAGTGCACAAATGTATAATAAAAAGCCATTATTAATCACCGTTTTTGCACTCTCTACACAGAAAAAAAAATAAACAGCCACAAAATCACCCTTCACTTCTCCTTTCATTTGTTTATTTTTCTCCTTTCTCAGAAGTGCTTATACTAAATTGCTCCTTTGTTTTTCCCATCTCCCTCATCCCTGTTTCCTCTCTCTTGTTTCTGGTCGAACTTTTCTGTCCTGCCTATACTATAGACAATTTTTACCTATCGCATAAACATAATTCTACAGTTTGCAGAATATAATGGGTATGCTATAAGGTTAGTTTATTTAAGTAATTTATATCAGGGTGGGTGTTGCTCCTACTCTTTCAATTAATTGTTGGAAACATTTTGGGTTTCCCCAAAACAAGGGCTTTTCCATGCAGCATACTGATGTGCAGTGGTTTTCTTCCCTTCTTGAACATCAAGGATCAGGACATAGCATCTTTTCCATAGGCATTACAATCTTTCACAAAGTTGATTTGGCATATCAATCAATTTCCGTTGACTTATCACCTTTCATCCAGTCAATCATATTTTCAATATTCATTATTCTGCTTTCAATATTTTTGAACTGCACACCTCGTTTATTTTCCATCAGTTAGCCTGACTCATTGAGGGCATTAACTTTTGATTAATTGGGTCGGTTGACTTAACTTTATCAAATATTTTTCTTCTTTCTCTTCCAAGCATGTGTTTGTCTAGCCTATCTCTTTCGTATACATGACTGTAGCTAGCATGCAAACATCACTAATATTACCTACATGTGGAAATGAAAGCTGGTATGTTGCTTTACCTCATAATGGTAACACCAGATTAATGAAAGCGTGTGCGTCCTAATCCAGTTTTTAGTGTCAGTTATGCAGCTTCTTTGTATCCACCAGAGCATACATGCAATTATATCAATTTAATTGAAAAATATAATAGACTAATGCACTAAGGAGCACTAACAGTGAGGGTTGATCTGAGAGCACTAAGTATTCCTTCAAAATCTTCAAAACCTATTCCTAAAGATTAAGAGGAGGATATGGATTTTACAGCTGTGCATCTGTGCAGCTGTACATCCATCATGTTGACTATTCCTAATTCCACTTCTCATGGAAGATCTTTAAAAAGGAAAAATGCAAATCATTGCCAAATCACTAACACTGGGGTCCGTTTTGAGGACATTGGACCCCATTTTGAGTTTGGCGGACGGGAAAGCCTGTTTGCCAAACTCCTGACAGTGAGGCCACCGCTGTAGTGGTGACCACCCGGCCAGACCTATTAGGTGTATCCCGCTAGGCTGACAGCCAGAAATCGAGGTTTCCGCCCATCAGCGTTGCGGTAAACAGGCGGCAGCATTGGCTCCGGCTCGTAATTGAGCCGCGGCATTGCTGCCACTGCGGGGTGAATCTGCACCCTTGCAATGTTGACTGTCTGCACAGTGAACTTTGCAAGAGTGCTGGGCAGGGGCACCCCTGTACTGCCGATGCTAAGTGGATGGGTAGTACAGGGGCCCTCCTGTGGCCCCCTGCACTTGTTTTCTGTAAGCCTTTTCATGGTGTTAAAACGGCCATGAAAATGCTGGTGGAGAACAAGGTCGTAACAAGCAGGGCGGCACTGCATGCAGCATCCCCTGGCTCATTGCGACCTCTGCCACCGCCAGCCTGTGGGGAACATGGATCTTAATGTGGCGGTCGGACTGTCACAGTAGCAGCCACCCTGACCGCCACTGTAAGGCTGGCAATCTCAAGACCACCAGCATTGTAATGAGGCCAACTATGTTACCTGGATGTATACACTAAAAAACTCACTTCTAGGGTTTAGGAAAGGCTTCACCTGTACATGCACTTCTCTAATAAATCAAAAAAGAATATTATCTCAACCAACCCACCCCACCAAAGTCAAACTCTGGTGAACAAAACTGGGTAAACAAATGTTACGGTGGTTCACCAGCAGTCCATAGTCTTGTAAAAGGACTCAGAAGATAGCAATAGTGGCCCTTATGAAAGCATTCTTTTTAGGCTAAAGCAGGTGACATAAAAATAATGAAAAACAGAATAAATTAAAATTTATAGTACTCAGTATTCATGTCAAAAGAGGTGAGGGCTCTTTTAGACCAGCTCCCATCAAAGAATAAAAACAGTATTTACGTACGAAAGCACAGGTGAGGAGACCAATTAAATGAAAGTGTAAAGCAGCTAGCAAAGAACTCTGAAGGTCACAGTTCCTGAAATTAATAAACTGTGTAGGAGAAACCAAGATCATGCATATCATCTGAGGGTAATGGCAGTGACACACTTCTGGAGTACTGAAAGTCAATTCATTTTCAGGAGGTATCATTGTACTGGCAGGCAGAAGAAGGAAAACACCAGCAATAGAAGTTGCAAGTTAGATATTGGAACACCTGGAGTTAGAGTTTGCAAAATCGTTGATATAGGGAAAAGTAACAGGAGAGTGGTGGGAAGGTAGATGTAAACAAACACAACATTTGACAGTATTAACAAGTAGTACAAATAGAGCGGTAAATGTACACAATATAAAACAGCAAACAATCTGTCAATTGTGAAAGGTATGGTCATTATCCATTTTCATCTTTAAATATGAAGAAAAAATAGAACCCTTCCACAATAACTTATCAGGCATCTTAATCAATTAAAGATCATAAGATTTTAACAGAAACCACATCTGCAACCATCTGCAACCTCATATCAGATTACAATGCAGACCTCCTCTTTATTCCAGGATAAGCAATGTATCTGCAAATAAACTGCTTGAGAACATCCCTCTTAATCACGTAATCCTTATCAGAAAGAAAACCTCATTTAAAAAAATCCTTAGCATCGTTCAGTATAAAGGCAGCCAACAGTGAATTATTGGTCACTTACTGTTCATATTCTGCCACCTTCTCTGTATTATTTCTGCTTTTCAATCAACCACCCCACACAAACCAGCCTTTACAGATGTTCTTTTCAACTCGATCTGTGATATTATACTTGAATACCCAAATCTCTGCATATTAGGCAGTCTCAATACTTAGGTTTACAAGAGGGACCTGTCTGTTACTTCATCCTTTATTAGTAACTTAGAAGCACTTGACATCAACCAATTAGTCTTAGGCTGGAGGCAATTTCATGGCTACCACTTTGATGAAACCTTCTCGTCTCAATGACTGACCACAATCATAAACACGTTCCCCATTACTTGGACCAATCAACACAAACTGCATCCAACATAAGAACACGCTGTAGAACATGAAATGAATTTACCCTGTCTCCTTTCTGTTCAACTTTCTGCTATTCTGTGCATATAACCAGTGATGACAGTCTGACAGTTCCATCTATGGCCCTCTGATGCCATCAGAATAGTAGCCCCACTCAAAGCATTCCACCAGCAGCAACACTGACAGAAGGCTGGCTAGGTAGATTCTGATGTAAAGCTTCAGAAAACTGAAATAGGAAGTCTGAAAGGACAATGAAAAAAAATATGTCTGCAATGTAAGTACCCATTTTCATTGTAATGCAAGCCTATGATAAGAAAGCTAAGAGATCTGATAAAACCAAACACACCTGTGAGACATGCTTAGATTAAAGACTTCTTAATATCTCTTATGAGTTCCATAATCTGACATGCAACTCCATATACACTACCCATACTCAAGAATTCTGTGACTCTCTGTTGAATACTTCTTTATGAGTGCTAATAGGGTCAATCACAATCAATTATGAAATTGCTCATTGAGTACTCTGTCATGCCCATAACAATGAAACCTGTTCACCTCCATAAAAAATTCTACTTCAGACTGCTTTACAGGAGTAAAACCACTTACCTATTCAAGACCAGTGACAACACTTACCAACACATCTGTATGCCGAATAGTCACCACAAAAAACATTCCTACATTTTCTGCTGCCATCCAAGTCAGAATGGTCTTTAATTATTATATTTTATCCAGGGAGCTCCCCATCGACCTGGAGCCCTTCTGCACCAAATCTAGTCCAAAGGAGCAATAGCTTGACTAGATAGATATGGTAAATGACAGACCCATATTCACAAGAATATTTTAAGGTAAACCTATTGAAAAAGCTACCTTTTCTCAGATCTCAGCCATCTTTAAAGAAAGCAACTTTTATTCATACTGTCAGGATTCAGATCTCAGGGAGACCCTAAATCCACTTTGATTTATATATGGCATGACCTCAAGAATACCATGGATTGTAATGAAGTCACTGCAATCTTCCTACTTCACCTTGCAGTAGCATTCAGCACTGTTAATTACCAACTACTAATCTACTTCTAGGCAATCCCCTCGTAAATATTGTATTGCCAAGATTTATTTCTCTGAATGTGTTTTTTGTCATGGTAGTTTGCATTATTGTTGTATTGTATGACGATGGAATAACTTATTTAGATTTGTCAAATTTGTAAATTTGTAAATCTGATTCTCTATACTGACATCAAAGCTCAGCAATTACAGTCTGGCCTAAAGAAGGATTAACAAGAATTTCCAGAATTCCATTTAAAATATAAGCCTGGCAGTTGCTGAAAACATGATTCATCAAAATCAATTTAACAGATGTAATTGTATGGACATACAAACTGCAACACTATGGGCCTGATTTAGAGTTTGGCTGAGGGGTTACTCCGTCACAATGGTGATAGATATCCCATCTGCCGAAATCTAAATCCTGTAGGATATGATAGGATATAATGAGACTTGAATTTTGGCAGATGCAATATCTGCCATCATTGTGATGGAGGAATCCCTCCACCAGACTCTAAATACGGCCCTATATCTCACTCAATTTTGCATTCCCCCATGTGCATGCAGTGCTGTGAAGCAGCTTTGACTAGACTGGATCATGCCTCTGAATCTCATCCAAGACACCAAGTTAATCACAGCTCATACCTTAAGCTGGCAAGATCAGGCACATAAAATGACCTCTGGGTCATTGCAAGAAGTAGGAAAGTGTCATGCTAAAGCTACAATTGAATAAAATACAATACAAAAGACCAGCATTCTGAAAGCACAATTACAGATAGGAAATAGTTCTAGGGGCAACTGTTAATGCTAGGAGTATCAGGGATTCTAATTGTTTTGTCTACTCACACAGCTTATGCTTCTGATTTTTTCTTCCAACTATCCAATTGCCTCCACTTTAACTCATCTTTAATAAAGAGACATTACAAACACACAAGCATTTGATAAGGTTGCTGAGGCAACTGCTAACACTTTGTATATCTAAATGTACGGGGCAGTTGTCAGATTGGTAGCATTTCTAACTTGATAAAAGTTAGCAGTTTTATTGTCACAGTCCATTTTTGTATAATGGTAAGAATCTCTGACTTCACTCCAAATCTACTGGTAAATTTAAAATGGTCAGTTTTCAGGTGCTTGATGAACTACACTTGTCTCATATTGCTCGCGAAAGTGGAGCTTAACTGCATGCAATTTGCAATAAACAAAAAATGAGGAGCAGGGATCCAATTTATACTGCTCATGGAAAAACAAGATAGTGTACTGAGATTATAAAGTAACCTTGGCAGAGAAGACATAACTGACAAGCCTTGATGAAAGAATGCTGGAATGTTACATCTGCAAGAAGAAACAGATGATATTTCTATTTATGTCTAGGATTCTGATTAACTTGTTAAAAATAAACATTTGGAAAAAAGTACCGATAAAAAAAATCAAAAAAATATTGATTACCGGTATCTCACAGGTATAGTTAAATGTGCAGAGGCATAAAACGCCACTCTTCATCTTGCACATTCTTAGTTTTTTTTCAGAAATAATAGTCTTAGTCATCATACATTACAATGTGAGGAAAAGGAAATCTGTTTCCTATGGTAACAAAATCCAATTTCATCTGTAATGTGCAGATATTTTCTGTTGTATTTTAACTAACTTCACTCACCCTCACAACATGTTCCACTGCACCCTTAATTTATATTCAGCTTGATTCAACTCTGGGTGTTTCATAAGCAGTGGTTTTCTTTCATTTACTAAACTCATGGCTGCTGGTGTTATCCACAAGCCTCTGGCCAGGCAATGTCTCAAACAACCTAAGGTGGCCAATCTCTGCTGTGAATGGCCTTCTGCTGGGCCCAACGAGTGTTTTGCATCAAAACCCAATGGCACATGTTCTTTGGTTATGTTCAGCAAGGGTTGGCTGCTGTGCTTAACCTGGCATGTGTTCAACCAAGGGAAGACTGGCTTATTTTAGTGATTGCTTTAATATATATATTTTTTTATTATTATGATTCTTCCATTTTTAACATTTGTGGATCATGTGGTAGGGTCTGCAAACTCTAGCTAACTTGTGACCCCTATGTTGATCTCCTGTGGAGTGTGTGGGTTTTTACTGTGTCTGGACACCCCATGGGAGATCCATGAACAGTTTATGACCTGTTGATGAGTGTTTGCCCTCCCTCTAGCCAGGGTTCACAAACCGCAGGGCCGCGCTAGTGTCCCTGAACCCCGCCCCCACCACAGACACTGTAATTATGTTAAGGTTAGAGTTTTCATTGAAAAAAATTTTTTTGATTCAATCAATCACATGAGCTTTTTTCGGTCAAAAAGACAACCTTCAAAGCATAAAATCACAACAATCCTAAATATACGCACAAAATAAATACAAAGATATAAAAATTTAAGAACAAGTATCACTAATAAAATGCATTTTTTTTAAACGAGATCGTATATGCCATGCAGCCACAAGGAACTTGCTAACCGCACAAATTAAGATGAGGGAGGTTTCGCTCTGCAATATCCTTAAGGCAGGTTTACACTGTCTTATGCCCATACTCCTACAGACAGGTCATATCCATTTTTGCCGAACAGAGGCATAAGCTGGACAAAAAAAATAAAATGTACTACAGATTCAGTTACACAATTACAGCTAGGACACAAATCAAGTGTTAATGATGATCGCCAGCTACATGTAAAGAACTTTAACGGTAGACACCTAAATCTAAAACGAGCATACAAGCTCCTACCTAGTAGGTCAGGAATTAAGTCCAAATAAGATTCAAACTGGGGATGCCATTTAAAAGCAAGAAATTGTGTTGTCAACCGACCATAAGATGTACATAAAAGATAATCATTCTTGACGTGAGACCAGTAAACAGATTTCAAAAGTTGTTTCTGGGCCCACCTCAAATTGTGCGGGTTCTCCCAAAAATACCCAAGTCCCAACATGTAAAACCACTTGGAAACATGCTTGAGCCAAGGAATAGAGACAGCATTAGGTCTATCTAAGATATCTTGAAGGGAGCCCGGGTAAAAGGTGAGCTCAGGGGTGGTCAAAATTCGTATCCAGAATAGCAAGGGTCTTAAGGCTATCACATCAGAAATGCAATGAAGTCCAAGGTCCAAAAAGACCGGGATCAATGGTGTACTGCGAGGACATGCAAGAAGAGCTCTTGCAAAATTATTCTCGCCCACAGTCAGTTTGTTGGTGTTAGAAGGACCCCATACCTAATTTTTTGATTTCTTATTAAGTTTGGTGCTGTTTGATGAATCTGTATGGAACTTTAAAAATAATAATTTATGTTGGGTTTGGCATTGCAGGTTTCATGCAGATCTGCCAATGGAGAAAAAGGGGGTGAAAAAATGAGCTATCCTATTTTTGCTCTACTACTGCAAACCAGCAGAACAGATTGACACCAGCCTTGGCATGAAAACAGAACTTCAGTTAAGGAAGTGCCTTTGCTGGATTAGGTGTGAATCCATGCTTTAGCATGACCGAGTAACATTAAAAAGAAGGGAGACTCAAATTTAAATTAATTGGGTTTCAATGGTTTCACAAACCTACAGATCTACTGTGAAACCCTTGCACAATGCTGTCATCCAATTTGAAACTTCAGGAGCTTGAGGTGAATCATGAAGCTCAGCACTGGATTTGCAACCTCTTGAACATGTTATGTGATTGTCCTCATGCCCTGGTTGCTCCTTTGTAGTGGATTGGCATAGGGGCTGCTTGAAGGCAATCTTCTATGTTCATGATAGGTGCTTTGAAGGTGATGTTTGCTGTGTTGGCCGAAGGCCATGCATTCAACTGATTGCTTCCTAGTGATGGTTTTCAAAGAAAGGCCGCAATGCAGGACAGGTGTTTAGGCTCCTGGATGGTGCTTTTATGGTGATGCTTGGTATTCTCGGACAAATTCCATGCATTCACTCAATTCCTCCCTTCTGGTGTGTTAGGCTTAAAGCCTGGCTTCAGGCCATGCATGAAGTTCCTGTATAGAATTGTTCTTCAGGGTATAAAGCTGAGCATACTTTTTGAGCCCTTGTGGTGGAATGAACATAAGACCTTGCCGCAGTCCAGACTTTCAGGCTTATGGATGTTGATTTGATGGTGATATTCACTATGCATGGCCAAAGGTCATGTATAACCCTGATTTTTCCTTGGTTGTAGTTTGAGTGTAAGGCTTAGCCACAGGTCAGATTGTGAGCCTTATGAAGGGTGATCTAATGGTGATATTCAATGTGCATTGACAAGCAGCTCTCTGACAGTTTTCTAGAGGAGGTTTGGGAGTAAGGCCTATCCACATGCCCTGCTTTAAGCCTGAAGGATTGTTTTTGATGGTTATGTTTGGTATGTGCATACTCCTCATTGTTGCCTTTTTATGCATAAGCGTTAGGCCTATCAGCAGTACAGACTTTCAGGCCCATGGATGTTGATGTTAGAAACTATGTATTTATTTATTTAGTACATTTCTATAGAGCAAAGTCACACAGTTATAATTGTGCTTTACATATTAAAAATAGCAGACATGCAAGGTCTTACATAGAACAGATAACATTTTTGTAGAAGATGAAAGGTATTTACACAGTGGTACTGGTTCAAGAGAGAGAAGGTTAAGAATTGAGGGTTGGTATCAGCTGATAAAGGAGGGTGGAGTAGGGGATGGGGGTTGTACACAGATTAGGTCATGGTAGGGAAGGATAGGATGATGAGACTGAAAGATGGCAGTGGAGAGGGTGGGGGATAGGGAATCTTGACGGCGGGGGTAAGCAATTCATATTCTACAGTTCTCTTAGATCAGGGTTCCTGTTCATGTTGTAAAATCCAGGCTTATCGGGTTAGGTATAGTGTGATTAAAAGAGGGGACTATTCATTTCTAATACCAGTAGGTAATGAATTCCTTAATGTGTTGGCCGATTCTGAGAAAGATTGTGGTAGAGCATGAGAGTTTTGTAATAGAGGTGTTTCCAGGGTGGGGGTTTTCTTTACTTCTTAGGGTCTTTAAACTGCTAGATGTCTTGAGAATGTTGGACTGGTAGGATGTGGCTTTTGCATGGATTGCTTTGAAGGCTAGGCATCTCAGCTTGAATTTGATTCTGGCTTCAGTGCAGAACCCGTGCAGATTGGTGAATATTAGAGAGATGTGGTCGAAATTGTAGGTTGATGAGAGTAGTCTGGCTGCTGCAAGTAAAACCGATTTTATTGGAGTAAGGGATAGGCTGAGAGGCACCAACTAGGACCACATTGACAGACTAATCTCAATAATATCAAAGCATGAGTGTCCGCTTTATTATTTTCATATTAATAATATATTATTATTCAATGTTTGTTATGTCTAAACAAAGGCCATGTTTCCCTTCGAGTACTTCCTTATGGTGAGCTAGGTGTAAGGCTAAGCTGCAGAGAAATCATTCAGACACATGCATGGTGACTTTATGGTGATGGTCGGTATTCACATCCAAAAGCAATGAGTACAACTTATTGTCCCTTTACGTTTATTTGCACATAGATTCTGGCTGCATGCTATGCATCCTGGCTCATGCTTGATAATTTTATGGTGCTGTGAACTGCCAAAGGCCATGCATATTCTTTTTATGCTAGTGCTGGATTGGGCGATAGGCCCAGGTGAAGGTCAGATTTTCAGCTTCCTGGACAGTGTTTTCATGGTATTAATTGGCATGCATGACCGTGCAGACCCTTGACTGCTTCCCTGTGGTGAATTAGGTGTGAGGCCTGTTCCCCAGCCAGAATTTGATGCTTATGGATGATGAGTTGATGATGATGTTCAATAGGTAGGGCTGAGCATATCCCTCATTGTTTCCTTGTGGCAGGTTGGTTGTAAGGTCTGGCTAGAGGCCAAGCTTTCAGGATCACAGAATGTATTTTGATGGTGATGTTTGCTAGTCATGCCCAAAGGCAGACCTTACATCTATTAAGGGTTGGTCCTATGGCCTGGCTGCATGTCAGATGTTCCCACTAGTGAATGGTACTTTAATGGTGATTCTCCATATGTTTTGTCAAAGGCCTTCTATATTCCGATTGGGGCCTCTATGTGGGTTTGACACAAGGACTGTCTATTTAATAAATTATTTAGTAAATACATTTAGAACATACTGTCATTTTATTAATAATATAATTATAATTTAAATAATAAGTTGTTAAATATATACTATTGTGTATTTTAAACTGTTATTAGTATTTATTTTTGTGAATCCTTTGCAAAGGAGAATACAACTTACAAAACATTTTTATATCTGAAAATATTTGGTTACTATATCTTTTTTAATACCAACAACCGTGATTGTTACTGTGTTTCATGAGCAAAAGTTATACATATCTCCAGGTTTTTTAATCCAGAGAAAGGAATTCATATTTGCAATGTCATGGTATTGTGAGACACATTTTATAAAACACAAAACTTAAAACTAGTGGTAGGTGAATTTATTTAGTAAACTTTTAAATATAACTAATTATATGTTTACATTAGTAAATACCCATAGAAATTAAATGACATAGTGTTAAATTAAATAGCACAATGTATTGTTCTCAGTGAATGTAAGGGCTTTATGACTCACAGTTGTTATTGAGAACTAGCTTTATGCTGCGAACAGTGTTAATCAATATTATAATTTAGATTTAACTTAAAGGTCAGTTGAGGATTCAGGATACCAAAAACACAAGAAACAGTCGCTAAACAAAAAGTACTATGAATAGCATCATCACAAGGTGGTTCTAACAAGGACCTTTAGTTTTATGGTGTATTTTAGTGGGCTGAGAGTTAATACTGGGCGCATTTCCGAAAGATTTATTAATGCAATAAGATGGAGTCCATCTTTATAGAATGCCTCCGGCCTGTAAAAACAAATATTAATGGTGTATGTATAGATCCCATACCCTTCAGATGGTGTATGCAGAAATTACTTCAATGGCAGGTTTACATCAGTTATTAAAAGTAGTAAATACTGGTTTGACCATCTTTACTTTTGCTTTTGACTGATGTTTGAGTATGATAAGTAAGAGTACCAGATTTACCAAGGTTCCTGTTTGCTCTACAGCAAGCAATCCTATAGTACCCCTCACTCTCACAGGCCAAGAGGTGGAAATCTTTCTCACCCTAGCTTTCTCCCAGATGAGCCTGTGTGCCCACACAGAGGTGTGGCCTGGGTAATGAGCAGGCCCCCCTCTGTAGATGCTCAAAATTGGTTCTGGAGATAGCTTCCCTCTCATTGGACTTAATGCCAGTTTGATTAAGGGGTCAAAGGCTTGAGCTTTTCTGGGATGTCACATGACATTTAATTGTGACATAGCAGGGCCCTCTGATGTTAATTATGTGTCTGGGACCACACCAGGCTACTGTCCCTTTGGGAACAGTTTTTCATCAATTTTAATCATTGGAGCCAAATGAAGGCAAGGCAGTGACTGGAGAATTAATGCAAATTAGCACAGGTTCACACATGTGTTCTGCTTTCCTACTTATCTCATATCAGAGCTTACAGAACCTCTCTGGAATGCACTTCTGAGTTCAAAGAATACCTTTATTGTTGTCAATTCTTCCCCACCCACAAGTTCTTGAGAGACGAATTAACAGATTTCAAGCACACGTTCAAAAGAGTAAAAGTAGTCGCAGCAAGAAAACAAAATATATCACAGTACTTCTCAGTTGCAATGTACACAGCATATATATACCTTTATATGATTATAATGGCAAAGCATAAAAGTCAAAATTCATCACCGTATGAGCAAGTAGGACCTATCTTCAGCTTCATCTTTCTGGGGTCTGCAAGTTGATGACTCCGGTCAACTGCGAGAAAGAGATTATCTACCCACACGGGAGATTGGCAACTGACGCCTAGTTCCAGCCTGAAGTCAATCAGATTTGAATCTAGCTCCCTGTAGCCGAGAGTCATCCTTACAAAAGCGTGCCCCCTCCTCTCAGACTCGGGAAAACTTCCAAGCTTTTGGAGACTGGCCAGATCTCCTAGACTTCTCCTCTTCCCAAGCCTGAGCAGAAAGGAAAACACCAAATGTACTCTCTCTTATCAGGTCTAGTCTAGTGTGAAGAAAACAGCTTGGTTTATCTTGTGGAAAAACACAGCTTGGAAGAATACAGACATCTGCGATGTTTCAGCTGCAATGTCTAACTCCACGTTAAAGCCAATAGGCATCTAACCTAAATATCAAATGTAATTTCTAATGTCATGTCAAAGCCAATAGGCAGCTAACCTAAATATCAAATGTAATGTCTGATATCATGTCAAAGCCAAAAGGCAGCTGAGCTGAATACAAAATGTAATGTCTAATATCATGTCAAAGCCAATAGGCAGCTAAACTGAATACAGCATGTCAAAGCCAACAGGCAGAATACAGAATGTAATGGCTAATGCCATGTCAAAGCCAATAGGTGGCTAAACTGAATACAGCATGTCAAAGCCAAGAGGCGGCTGAACTGAATACAAATTGTAATGGCTAATGCCATGTCAAAGCCAATAGGTGGCTAAGCTGAACAAAACATATTGGGCCATATTTATACTTTTCGACGCACAACTGCGCCAACGCAGTTGTGCGTCAAAAAATCTAACGCCGGCTAACGCCATTCTGAATCGCCATGCGGGCGCCGTATTTATTCAATGACGTTAGCTGGCGTTAGCCGGCGGCGCTGCCTGGTGTGCATAAAAAAAAATGACGTACACCAGGCAGCGCCGGCGCAGGGGAATATGGAGCTTGGGCGCCAAAAAAATGGGGCAAGTCAGGTTGAGGCAAAATTATCGCCTCAACCCGATTTGCGCCATTTTTTTCGACTCCCAACCCCCATTGAAATGACTCCTGTCTTAGCAAAGACAGGAGTCATGCCCCCTTGCCCAATGGCCATGCCCAGGGGACTTCTGTCCCCTGGGCATGGTCATTGGGCATAGTGGCATGTAGGGGGGCACAAATCAGGCCCCCCTATGCCACAAAAAAAATATATATATACTTACCTGAACTTACCTTATGTTCCCTGGGATGAGTCCCTCCATCCTTAGGCGTCCTCCTGGGGTGGGCAAGGGTGACAGGGGGGGTTCCTGGGGGCATGGGAGGGCACCTCTGGGCTCCTTCCGAGCCCACAGGTCCCTTAACGCCTGCCCTGACCAGGCGCTAAAAAACCACGCAAAAGCGGCTGGACGTCATTTTTTTTTACCCGCCCACTCCCGGGCGTGATTTTTGCCCGGGAGTGTAAATACGGCGCACATGCCTCGGAGTCAATTTTTTTAGACGGGAACGCCTACCTTGCATATCATTAACGCAAAGTTGGTGTCCACGCAAAAAAATGACGCAAACTCCATGGACTTTGGCGCTAGACGCGTCTAACGCCAAAGTATAAATATGGAGTTAGTTTTGCGTCTGAATTGCGTCAAAAAAAACGACGCAATTCCGGCGCAAACAGAGTATAAATATGCCCCATAATGTGCTGCTGGTGAACATTGAGCAACTAATATGCGCAGTGGTGAAACACAAAGTCATTGGTCAAACACAATTAATAGCATCACACACATGGTAAACATAACATTTGAAAAGTTACATTTTCAATATATTTCATAAAAATCTGAATTGATTTTTTTATTATTAAATATGAAAATAAGTCTTTGAATGGAGTCTGTAGCTGCCAAGGGTCAAAAGTTAAAAATTAAAGTGTATAATCTATAAATTGACTTTTCCTATGTGCCAGGTACAGCCTGACCAGTGATTGTCATTTTGGGCCAAGTCTCAGGGGAAACATGCGATTTTTAAAGTCACATATGTTCTACTCCTAGATATTATGCACCTTATCATGTGGGCAGCAAGGTGTGTTTAGGAGTGATGTATTTAATATTTGAAACTAAGGGGCATATTTACAAGGAACTGGTGCATCAGCTACGATGCGCCAGCTTCCTTGCACTGCCCTGCACCCCCCTAACAACATCATGGCAGTGTTGTATTTACAATACAACACACCATGAGGCTCATTACCACAACTGTGCCAACATTTTTGGTGCAGTTGTGGCGCTTTGCTGGATTAGCACCAAAAATGTTGGTGCTAGTCCATGAAAGCTCTGGAAGGCCCATAGGATATAGCACCAGTGTCACTTTAACACCTATCCTGGTCAGGTTTTTAAAAAAATGATGCTAGAATGGCACAGTGAAATCTTGTAGATTTCACTGTGCGATTTTTTTGGGCTGCCCTATGGGGGAACGCCTCTCTTGCATACATTATACCTGGCTCAGGTTTAATGTGATGCAAGGGTTCACAAAGTGGTGCGTTGGTGTCATTCTGCCACTTTGTAAATATAGCACAGGGTAGGGATCTGTTTATCGCTGCCATAGCGTAAAAAGAAAATTACGCTAGGGGGTGAAAGGGGCTCGTAAATACTCCCCTAAGGTTTCCTACAAGGTAGCCTGAAGCCATTTTTTCGCTGCCACAGTAGTCGATGGCACAATGGGGGCTGCAGCTCACATGTGTCATTTATCTATCCATGCCAGGGGAGTATTTCCAAACAATTCTCATTGGCCTTGTAAGAAAATTAATTGTGCCAATAAGGTTTAAGTCAATTTCAAAATGTTTTAAGGAAGAGCACATGTATTTTACTCTATGCTTGCAGGGATAAAATGCACAGAGTTGTAAGTCTAGCAAAAATAGGGTCCAGAAAAAGGGCAAAAAATAGGAGGGTGAACGTTCCATGCCAGGGATGTATTTCGACACCATATACTATGACCGTATACGAAAGTTAATTGTGCCAATCAGGTTTACGTCAATTTTGACACGTTTAACGGGGAGCACCGGCATTCTTCTCCTGTTTGGTGGGGGTAAAATACACAGATTTTTAAGCCCAGCAAAACCAGAGTCAAGAAAAAGGCCAAAATACGGATGATCATTCTAACAAATTTCCCACAGTTCCTCAATTCTCATTGGCCTTGTAAGAAAATGAATTGTGCCAATAAGGTTTAAGTCAATTTCAAAATGTTTTAAGGAAGAGCACATGTATTTTTCTCTATGCTTGCAGGGATAAAATGCACAGAGTTGTAAGTCTAGCAAAAATAGGGTCCAGAAAAAGGGCAAAAAATAGGGGGGTGAACGTTCCATGCCAGGGATGTATTTCGACACCATATACTATGACCGCATACGAAAGTTAATTGTGCCAATCAGGTTTACGTCAATTTTGACACGTTTAACCGGGAGCACGGGCATTCTTCTCCTGTTTGGTGGGGGTAAAATACACAGATTTTTAAGCCCAGCAAAACCAGAGTCAAGAAAACGGCCAAAATACGGATGATCATTCTAACAGATTTCCCACAGTTCCTCAATTCTCAGAACATCTAAAAGGACGAACTGCTTTGAGGCATGCATATATTTGAAGGATATTTTGGTTAACTTGCTTTGTTGTTGCAGCTATAGAAAATCTGCACTTTTAGTGATAAGTAGAGGAGAGTGATTGAATATTCATTTTATAAAATCATTGTATGAGAGTTTCCTTCAGACAGCCCTTCAAACACTCCTGCTGTATTGCACTTTCTGCCTAAAGACTGTTATTTGCCTTTGCTTCCGTCTTTTCAAGTGAGCATACTCCTGACATTTGCACAAGTATTACTTTAACAAGGGAAACTCTCAAATGTGATGCTTTTTTACCATATCAGCAACCATTATACAAACTTTGCTGAATACAATTATTACTTTGACAAAGTAAGCACAGAGTTTAAAAGTCCCATTAGTAGTTAAGCCTTGAAAACATACAACAGATATACACAATCTCAGGGAAATCTTCGCATGCCGATATCACATCAATGTGTTTGAAAACACCAGCCACCATTTCCACGTGAGGTAAATTGCCAATAAATGTTCTGCATGTGCTGAATTAAGCTAACACGGAAATCTTTAACATCTTAGAAGCAAAATTTGGCAAGGAAATGCAATTCGAAACACAAATCTATATTCACAAAACAGGTATTCTGCATAAAAAATGTACAGTACACTTTAAGAACCTAGACGCTGATGTACAAAGATAATTTTCAGTTGTAAAGAAGGCATTCGCAAAATCACAGAGTTTGCAACGCAAAACTCCTTTGTGCAAGCTGCTCTTCCAGAAATGACGTTGCAGCTGAAAAGGGGCATTTGTAGCCCCATTATTAATTGCACATAGGAAAGGGTGTGGAATGGGTGTCACCTTCCTATTTGCGAGGCTTAATGAAAAGTATCAATGGCTTATGAATGAAGTTGTGGTCATAACACTGATATGTTACATACACCAAGTTTTATTTGCAAAGTGGAAGCTGTCCTTGTGAGAATCCTACCTTATAGACTTAGGGGAATGGCCCACTGCAAATTACCCCCATTGTCTATCCTTCAGTGTGAAAATTGATTTTAAAAATATTCTTTGTTCCCTTAATGGGCATGGGCTGCTTTAAAAATAGTTCATAAGGAAGGAGTGCAAATGCAAGGATGGAGGTGTATTGTCATTTTAAGACCTTCCTCCTTGAGTTTGTAGGAATTCACAGGCTATCATAGAATGTCTCCTGTCTCCTCATTATTCCTGAGGCAGTTTTTGTGAATATCCATTTTGAGATGAGACTGATTCGTCAATTAGTCACTTCCCAAAATGCTGGGCAGATCACAAGTTGATGTGCAGGTTTCACATACTTGTTTGATACCTGCCCAATGATACATTCATTCCCTATATCATCATCAATATAAGTAAAAGCGCTGCTTGTGTATGTGCTAATGGTGAATACTCCCAGCCACTGAACATGGTACAGGACTAATTTGCAGAAAGAACATCAGTCAGAGAAGGGTCAATCCTGTCTATGGTATGAATTAGTAAAGGAGTTAATTCATTACGATATACCTTGAGTTCCTGTCTGCCATAGAGTGTTAGAGAATTTAGTGTTGTAGTTGAACTTTTGCTCCTAAGCGAGACTGCTGGTTTAGGGATGACAGTACTTATGTTTGTAGGTGATTAGGCCAATCTTACAACAAGTTGCAACTGTCGGCCCAACCCTCCCTGCTCACAAACAGTACCTCACCAAAAACCCAAACAGTAAAAGGTGATTTCTGGCAGCCTTTACACATGGACTCTAGAATGCAACATCTCAGGGGAATCGTGGTGGAACAGAGATTACCCTTTTCTCACATTAGTAATAAGTTTCATTCACACACAGGCAGTAAAGGAGATTCAGGAAAGTTTTTAACAGGTTTATTAAAAAGACTACAACATATGATAAAATGCATGAGATGCAACGATTAGGATAATAAACAATGCAAGAAGCAAAACTGTAAAAACGAGAGTCAAGAATACAAAGACCCCCACCATCTTTCAATAAACATAAGATGTAAAATATCCCTAAAACCGTAGCATGAAGAACCTAATCTCTAACCTAATGAGAGCTATCTGTGATAAACCTAATCTGCCAAAATCAGGTCCATGGGAACCGCCCTCCAACCCTCTTTGCCTTGAAATGAGTCTAGGTCAGACTGCGCATGACACAAAAGCTGAATCTGCATCAAGGCGATGTGCAGTATAGATGGCGTCGATAGTGATGAAGCAGAAAATGAAGGTTTTACATTTATTAACGCATAAACGTAGTGTGAAATAATCATGTGTGACTTTAACCGAACTAATAAAGATTGTACGGGGACAAAATGTGCCCTCAGAGTAGTTTGCTAACATTTATAAGCGTGCTTTATATAACGTGATGTATTAGAATTGCACTAATCCGACATAATCATAAACGTGTGCTATGATTTGCTTGCTTGAAATGTTTTAGCTTAGCATAACTTTAGTGCAGGCTTCGGCCTAGTTGCCCGGTCTCACGGTTTAGATGCTCGTGTTTTTCCAATGTGCTATTAAACGTGTATTTTTGCTTGAAGCTGTACTTTTCCACTGAGATCGTTCACATGCTTATCTTAAGGTTTCGTGCCAGCCTGGCATATTTTCTCTTTACTCCAAGGTCGATTTGCAGGTGCGGACAATGGAGGCTCTGAAAGTGAGCTAATTGGTATACAATGTTGCAACTTACGTACCCATCTCCAAGGATAATGTATGCGTAAGTAAAAGCTTGAGAACTGTCGTTTTTGATTGGACAATTTGAAGTCAACCTATGAACCCTCCAATGGAAGACCCTACTGGATTTGAACTGTTGTCTATAAAAATCAGGTGCACGAGAAGAAGGTAGCCATTTTTTTGCCCGCGATTACGAACATTCGGACATTGCAGCTATTATGGCCCACTTTGCTGCGACGCCATTTTGAAAGAGACTTTGATGCTTTCTCTAATCGAGAGAAAGAGACTTTAATGATTCTGGCCCTAGAGACTTTAACTTTGATCCCTTTGCATGAAATAGTAGTTTTACCTTGCCGCCGTGAGGCAATTGTCCCGTCCACCCCTGCCCCTTTGCCCCGTCCCATGCTGATCGAAACGGTACCCATGCTGACCGAAGAACGGTACCTGTGAGACGAAGACTTCCTTGATTGCTGATCGTAATTGGTAAATATGAAAGGAAATTGTAAAATTGCATTGTGTTTCCTTTAGGTAACCAACTGCTGATTTTGATAAGAGCCCTAGTTAGGAGTTTTTCTAAATTAATGTTGCTAAATTGTTTTTGCATGAAGTCCCACATGCCGATGCTAATTCGAGGTTAGATGAGGATTCCTTTTGTCGCACGATGCAATTTGAGATCTTGTTATGCTGACTAAATGTATGCAATTAGTTCGTTACAGATTATCGTGTTAGTGATTTGCATTGCTATTATCGAATGCCTTGTGATTCAAATGCTACATAGATTGCACTTGTTTCGCCGTTATGGACAGCTATTAATGTTCATATATGTTTATCATTTGGTGTTGAGACACATCTATATTGTGCTAGCTTTGTTAATATAGGGAAATAAAATTCACTAACTTTGAATAAACTGGTGTGGTTATTCCTGACTGAAAGGTCAGGGTTCGCCGAAATGTATTCTGGATTAATTGTTAAGTGTTATGTTGATCAAGGTATTGCTTATGTTCGATATTGATTATTGATTTAAGGAAATTGATCGATATAAGAGTACAAAGAGTTCCACTTAGTCAAAAGATTCATCGGCCTAAAGAGCGTCCGAACACAGGTAAAATACTAGTACGGACCGCTCTATCAGTAGATGGTAGCAGAGGACGGTTACGTCTTTTGGGACCTTGTACTCTTAAAGTACATGGTGTTGAATTAACGGTTACGCATTTTGAGACCCCATTCGAGAAGTTGAATTAGATTTTTCCTGGGTAAAACAGATTGACAGAATGATGATGGGCTAGGTCCACCGCGACTTTCCCGGGATCTCGGAGCTTGCGTATGGAGAGAACGGAGGTGTGGAATCAGCGTTGGCGGTACTAGTGATGGTATGAGTGAAGTTAGGGTTTTGCGCTTGCACAGCTTATTGCCGCAGGGTGTGTGAAAAGGGTGCGAGGGATTTTTTCTTTTAGAGGATAGCGGAGGTGCGACTCCGAGTGTAGAAGTAGAGAAGTCGTCGAACTTCACAGAAATAGCGGAGGTGCGGCTCCGAGTGTGAGAGTAGGGAAGTCGTCGAACTTCATGTGCGTGTGGCGCTTTGTGCATAAAAAGGTCCACGTGGTTGTTGTTGTTGAGACGGGCCCTGCGAGGTCAAGAGACTCCGGAGTATGTTGATCCATGTTGTGGTCTGGGCGGTTTAGTAGGTTGATCGGGCCTGGTCAACAAGTCGGTACGTGTGTTAGGGAGTGAAAGAAACTTCGACTTCGGGCTTTGACAAGATTCTAAGTGCACTAGAATAGATCATTGACAAGTTGAGAGTAGGTCTGCAGGTCAGATTTGCATGCGAACGTGGGGACCGAGAAAGACGGAATAGCGGCCGAGGCTAGTGAAAGGTCCCTAAGGTCCTGAAGCAACTGTGTTACCCTTCCTGTAGTAAACCGACAGATCTGTTTTATTTTTTGGTAGCTCGCGATACATGCAAGAAGTTGTTACGGGAGGAGGTGAGTGAAGGAAGACTAGCCGCAAGGCTTTGTCAGCCGCAGTGTGTGTGAGTGTGACATCACTAGGAGCCGCGCTGGGATAGGTTGGTTGCAGAGAAGGGTCGTGCACGGATTGGACGCAGTCCGTGGGGCTCGATTGGAAGGGGAAAGGCAAGCGAAGAGTATTCCGGGAATTAAAGTCACCTATTGATTACAAATTTTGTGAAATAAAAGGACGAGAAAATGAAATTCTTTAAAGCATTTAGGAGTGCGATGAAGGGGGAGTCTTATATTAAAGCGAGCGTAGGAGAGGAGACGCCGCCCGAAGGTACACCAGCTTACATTGTAATGGAAGAGAAGGGGGTAGCTCCGTGCCTTTGGCTAAAGCAATGGCACAAGTTGACAGAGAAACATGGGAGTGTAGCGTTCCCGATACATGGGACATTCAATATAAGGATCCTAGAGAATTTGAGATTCACGATGTACGACATGAAGGTGCCTCCAAGGCCAGCACAGTTTGAGGCTCTAGCGATTTGGGAACTAATGGCCAGACAGCAACAGCAGAAGAAGTTTGAGACCAGGATGAGAAAGGTAGAAAAGACACTAGCGGATGCTAGGTGGGATAATGCACAGAAGGTGTGGAGGTCAGATGTATTGCAGGGGATAAAATTGTTTCCCGCAATTACTAAGGAAGAAGGGGAGGCAGGTAAGAAAGCTACCTGTAAGACAGACAGGAAGTGTTCCAAGGATAGAGAGGACGAGGAAAAGTTGAGAAGAGAAGAGGAGTTAGAGGATGAGGAGTTAATAATGCAATTGCTGAACGACCGTCCACCACCTTATGCGGAAAATGGACAAGGTCCAAGTACCAGTTCTGCCCCTCCGGCACCGGTACAGAACAGTGAAACCCAGAGTTCAGGAGCGTCATCGGGATCTAAGGACCCGAGTTTATTGTTCACCCCGCAGATACCGCAGGTGAGGAGAATATATCCAGATGTGCCCATGATGAAACCAGCAGAAAATTATCAGCCGCAGATGCCAGGGTACTACAGCAGTGACAACAGTGCAGGAATGATTATAGATCCAACCGTAAGGGGAGGACAGAATGGTCACAACCAGACATTGACACAAGCTGAATCAACTCAGTTTTTGATGCCTCAAAAGCAGATGCAGGGAGGAACAGCACATGCTCAGATGACGGGGAGTCAGATGGGTATGCCGGCAATGATGACCCATAGTATGGGAATGAACATGCCACAGAACATGGGAAATGGACAAAACCCAGATGCGATATCACTACCCATTACTGTAGGTCCACCAGTACCTCTGTATAGTCAGCCTAACCTAGGTATGAGCGGTCAGGGATCAATGCTGCAGAATGGGACAGAAAGGAGGTGCATAGAAAACACTCCAGGGATAACTCCGATAGCGGCTCAGCCAACTGGACCCGGATCCTTGATGGAGTTTAGTCCCATATGTGCTCAGTCAACACTGGTGAGGTCGAGCCCCCCACTGATAATACCTCTAACATCGAACACTGAAAAGTTGCCGCAACCATCAATGGCAGTCGATGTGAACGCTACACTGATGGGGGTGAATGCGCAACAGCTGACACAGTGGTTCAACAGTCTGAATTCCACACAAGGTTCAGCCAGTGGGAAAGGAGAAGACTATATGAATAGGGTCAGGTTGAACATGGAAGCACAAGAATTGGTGGAAGGGACTATGGGTGTGAATAGGTTAGAGTCCTACACGGAAGAAGAGCTGAGGTATCTATGTCCCAGGATTACGAAGGAAGTGAACAAGGTACATAAGAGCCTGCAGGAAGCAGCTGACAGAAACGGGGTTGACATAGACAAGATGAAACACTTGAGCAGAAGCTACAGGTTGGATTTTGGGACCACAGATTTTGAACACATGAGGTCAGCAGGCATGAAGGCACACCTTAGAGAATTGCTGCAGAGTGCCCAAGTGTGGAGGTGTCTAGACAAGTGGGAAAGCAGGTGGGTAAAGAGAAAGGAAAAGAGGAGGGACAGCGCTACAGAGCACAATGAGAAAAGACCACAGAGCAGTGATACAGTAACTATGTTACCAATGAGGGAGACAGCAGGGGGAAAATTAATACATGTACCATGGCACAGAAGTGACATTCAGTCTTTTACGGATGATTTTCCCAAACTGAGAGAGAAACCGATTGAATGGTATGAGCAGACTGATAGGTTTGTGAAGCTTGCAAAATGTCTCTGGGAAGACTTGAATACTCTCTTTGAGATTGTGGTTCCAGCAGATTTGTGGGAGGATTGCAAAAGAGCGGTAGGTTGGCCGACAAGTGAACCAGAGAGAGACAGGGAGACGGGTGCACCATCACCTATGGTGATGAGCTTGTACTACAAGGTGATTGAGCATTTGAAGACGAAGGTTGCCGCGAAAAATGTGGATTGGCAGAAGATTGATCGAACTGCCCAAGAGACTAAAGAATCGATTCATAGTTACTATGAGAGGTTGTTGAAGGCGTTTAAGAATTATAGTGGCACGGAAACAATCGAGGCGAAGGACATGCTTCATTTTGTGTTCAGATTTGTGGAAGGGCTGAGACCAGAGATAAGTCAGATGATAAAGTCGCATTTGATTTGTTGGCAATCGAAACCAATTGATGAGGTGTTGAATTATGCGAAATACTGTAGTGACGAAATTGAAGTGAAACAGAAAAAGTTGAAAGAGAAGGTGATGATGATGCAGCTTAAAGCAGCTCAGACAGGTTTGCAAGGTTTGCAAGGGATGCAAGGGTTCCAACAGCAGGTACCGCAACAGCAGCCGCAGTTGCAGGGAAACATGGCGTTTCAGCCACAGGCCAGAGGCAGAGGCAGAGGAGGTTTTGTGAATAATGGTCCGGATTTGAACACTGTTGTGACGGGTGTGCAGGCAATGAAGAAGGTGATGCCATGTCACGTGTGCGGAATTGTCGGTCATTGGAAACGCGAGTGCCCGATGGTGGTGCAGGAAGGTGCAGGTGCAGGTGTAGGTATTGGTCAGCAAAACAATGATGTCAATGCATTTCAGACAATTAGGGGACCGAAAATGAGAGGTCCAAGCCCAAATTTTCAGACCGTAAATCAGTTGCAGGGATTGCAACCTATGCAGCCGCAGCAGATGCAGATGCCTCGTATGCAGATGACGCAAATGCAGCCAATGCAACAGCAGTTACCTATGGTACCTAATCAGCAAATGCAAATACCCTTGGCACCAATGAGTCAGCAGCAAGTGATGGTTCCTCCACAGGTCTCGGGTCAGGTAATGAGTACAAATGGCACCGTACAACAGTTCCCATTACACAGTGAGAGTGGAATAAACAATGTATGGGAGAGTGAAAGTTCAGAAGAAGAAGGAGATTGTGTGCTTGCAGCATCCTTGGAAGTTGATCAAAGGGGTCCGTACGTAGAGGGAAGAGTAATGGGTCATCGTGTCTCATTCTTGGTTGACATGGGAGCCACACGTTCAACTGTTAAGAGTAGTGAAGTACCAAATTTGCCACTCTCAGGGAGGACAGTTCAAGTGGTGGGAGTAGCAAACAGGCACCTGACGAACCCAATAACAGATCCGGTACCAGTCAGCATCGGTAACTATCAAGGGGTGCATCAGTTTGTGGTATGTGACTCAAGCCCGATAGCACTGTTAGGAAGGGACCTATTGTGCAAATTGGGTTGTTCGATAATGTGTTCGAACGAAGGAATAACAATCCAGACGAGCAGTGATGGGGAAGAAGAGGACAGTGTAGAGGGGGATGAGATGGAAACTGTCGATGAAGAATATCCTCTGATTAGTCTTTTCCCGATGATCACTGAAGAAGATATTCCAGCCGAATTACGGGAAACAGTCGGAAAGGAAGTGTGGGATATGACAGGGAAAGAGGTGGGATTGATGAAAGGAGTGGAACCAGTGAAAGTGACTGTAAAGCCCAATGCAATCTTTCCCCAGACCCCACAATACCACATGGCACAGGACACCCTCATGAAAGTTGCCCAACTTATTGACGAATTTGTAAAACAGGGAGTACTGAAAGAAGTGTTAAGCAGTCCATGTAATTCACCAATAATGGGACTAATAAAGCCGAGTGGAAAGGTCCGACTCGTGCAGGACTTGAGGAAAATAAATGACATCATAGTCAAATGCTGCCCAGTAGTACCGAATCCAGCTGTGATAATGTTCCAGGTCCCTTGCGATGCCGAATGGTTCTCCGTCATTGACTTGTCACAAGCATTCTTTTCTGTGCCTCTTCATGAGGACAGCCAATTCCTCTTTTGTTTCAAATTCCTAGACAGAGTGTACAGTTGGTGTCGAATTCCTCAAGGGTTTTCTGAGTCACCGTCAATCTTCAATCAGATTCTAAAGAAAGATTTGGAAGCATTAGAATTGCCGTTTGAGTCAACCCTAGTACAGTACATTGATGATTTACTGGTTGCATCAAAGACAGAAAGTGGCTGCACAGCCGATACCATTGCTCTGTTGAACCATTTAGGGAGGAATGGACATAAGGTATCTCCTTCCAAATTACAGTTCTGTCAGAAGAAAGTGAAATACTTGGGTCACCAAATAGAGAAAGGGTCATGGAGAATAATGAAGGAAAGAATTACAAGCGTACTTCAAATGAGTCCACCAAAGACAAGGAGGGAGGTGAGGAAGTTTTTGGGAATGGTGGGCTACTGTCGCCAGTGGATTCCCAACTTCTCAACTCTAGCAAAGCCTTTACTGAAACTGACCCAGAAGGATGCCTTGGATCAAATTGAACTGAAAGGAGATGAGATGGATGCTTTTGTTGAATTGAAAGAATGCATGTGTAGGGCTCCAGCTCTAGGTATGCCTGACTGCACAAAGCCTTTCACATTGTTTTGCCATGAACGTGATGCATGTTCTTTGTTTGTCTTGACTCAAGCCCATGGTGGCGTAAACAGACCAGTAGCGTATTTTTCAGCTACTTTGGATCCGGTCGCAGCAGCACTCCCAGGGTGTTTGCGCGCCGTAGCAGCAGTTGGTATCAGCCTCACTCAGAGTGAAGGAATAGTGATGGGACACCCAGTAACAGTCATGGTCCCTCACTCAGTTGAGATACTTTTGACCCGCTCCCGAACGCAACACATGACCGGAGCAAGACTCACAAGATATGAAACGATAATTCTGGGCTCACCGAATGTGCAGCTGAAAAGGTGCACTACGTTGAATCCAGCAACCTTGCTTCCTGGTGAAAATGCTGAAATTGAGAACGCTGAAGACGTCGAGCATGACTGCCTTCAGGTGACTGAATTTTGCACAAAACCTCGACCGGACATTAAAGATACTAAGCTTGATGAGAATGACCAAATTCTTTTTGTTGATGGTTCATGTCTAAGAGACGGGATGGGAATTTTGAAAGCAGGATATGCTGTATGTACTGTAACAGGGGTCTTGGAAGCGGGATGGCTTCAAGGAGTCTATTCTGCACAAGTAGCAGAACTTGTAGCCCTTACCAGAGCATGTCAACTGTCTGCATTGATGAAAGTCACCATTTACACTGATAGTCAATACGGGTTTGGGATTGTGCATGACTTTGGACAACTATGGTCACAGAGAGGTTTTCTGACTTCTTCAGGATCCCCAGTGAAGAACGGGGAGAGGATAAGGGAATTGTTACACGCCATTCAAGTGCCAGCCGAAGTTGCAGTGGTAAAGTGCAGTGCTCACACGACAGGACAGGACTATGTTTCTCTGGGAAATGCATATGCGGATCAAGTCGCGAGATTTTGTGCCTTGAACTGTATATTACTCAGGGACGAATGGAATTCGATAAGTGAGCCAGAACTAGAACCAGCTGAAGCATTTGCCTTAAAGGTCGTAGATACAATAGATGAATTAAAAGCATTGCAGAATAACGTCAGGGAGGATGAGAGAGATTCCTGGATTAAATCACAGTGTATAAAGAGACCAGACGAGTTATGGGTTTCAAATGAGGGAAAATTTGTTTTGCCAAACAGTCTCTTATTACAGCTTGCGCGGTTCTATCATGGGCAAGCTCACCTAGGGAGAGATGCCATGATAAGATTGTTCAAAACTGATTGGTTTAACCCCAGATTTCGTCAAGCTGCAGAAGCAGTTTGCCATCGATGTGTCACTTGCCAGCAGATGAACCCAGGAAAGGGAACAGTTGTGAACGCGAGCCACATTGGTAGGGCAAGCGGGCCTTTTAGTCGAATGCAGATGGACTTCATTGAGATGCCTGTGCATGGAGGTCTAAGATATGTGTTGGTGATTGTGTGCATTTTTAGTCACTGGATTGAGGCATACCCCACACGTAGAAATGACAGCCTTACAGTTGCAAAGCTATTGTTGAGAGAGTTAATACCACGTTTCGGATTCCCGATCTCTTTAGAATCAGATAGGGGAAGTCACTTCAATAACGAGGTGATAAAGTTACTTTGCGAAGCGCTGAACATTGAGCAAAAGCTGCACTGTAGCTATCGCCCTGAAGCCTCAGGACTGGTGGAGCAAATGAATGGTACACTGAAATCAAGAATGGCGAAAATATGTGCATCGACAAATTTGAAATGGCCTGACGCATTGCCCTTAGTGCTAATGTCAATGAGAAACACCCCTGATAGAAAGACTGGATTGTCTCCGCACGAAATTCTCATGGGCAGGGCTATGAGACTTCCTGCAGTTCCCGCAAACGCGCTTTTGAATATTACAGATGATATGGTGTTAGACTACTGCAAGGGTCTGGCTGACGTGGTTCGCTCTTTCTCTCACCAGGTGGAAGCGACCACCTTGCCACCGATCCAAGGTCCAGGACACGCACTGAAAGCAGGTGACTGGGTCGTGGTAAAGAAGCACGTGAGGAAGTCGTGTCTGGAACCCCGTTGGAAAGGCCCTTTCCAAGTGATCCTGACGACAACTACCGCTGTGAAGTGTGCGGGGGTTCCCAATTGGATTCACGCCAGTCACACAAAGAAGGTGTTGTGTCCCACAGATGAGGAAGTTGAAGCGCTGAAACTGCCAGTGCCTGACAAAACAGTGCTGAGTGCTGAGACAGAGCAAAACCGAACTGAAAGCGAACAGGTAGAAACGGGAGAGAAAGAGATATTCTCTGAGGACGAAGAGACCAACTTGCTTGGGGGAGACCAAGGAGAAAGTTCAGACAGCGACGAAGAAGCTGAAGGTGACAAAGAGCCTGAAGCAGCTGAGGGTAGCAAAAAGCCTGAAGCAGCTGAAGGTGACAAAGAACCTGAAGCAGCTGAAAGTGATACAGAGCCTGACGAAAGTAACGGTGACGAAGGGCTCGAAGAAGGTGAAAAAGCAGGAGAGCCTGATCAGAGGAGGGCTTTCCCAGAAGCAGACGGTATAGAAAAAGAAAAAGAGAACGTGATTGATTCCCCAGAAGGAGGGGACAAGGCAGAACAGAACGAAAAGGTTCAAGCTTCCTCCGAAAAGATCACAGGTCCATCAAATGGACATGGTGCAAAGAGAAGACTAAGCATATCACCAATAAAACAAAGGACTGAAGAAAGTTTGAACGAGGGAGTAAGGCCAAAAGTGAAAGAGAAAAGAAAAGAAGTAATTGTCGGGGCGTCATCCCCGAGTGAAGAAAAAGACTTGACAAAAGAGGAAAGTACCAGCGAAGCAGAATCAAAAAGAGAAGCAAAATTGAAAAGGAAAAGGATACCAAACAGGAGATATTCCGGTCCTGAATGGGCATATGCAGTCAATGACGATTGGACTGACGAGTTTGTATCTCTAAGCATCGAGAACGAAGAAGAAGAAGAGATACCAATAGAAAAGAAAGGTTTTATAGACTCTGTCGATTGAAAGAGTAATAAATGATATTGCTTGCTACAATATAAAGTGAAACAAACAACCAGCTGAGACATTGCTAAACCGGATGAGACTTGCTGAACTGATAAAGACTGAGTTATTGCCGAATTGAGACAAATGCTGCTAACCGATAAGTGACTGGCCTCCTGAAGAAGACGGTGTGAACATTGCGCTCGTTCAGCTTTGTAACTGAATTGCTAAATAGTTTTATTTTATAGGTGCTTCTAGCTCTCTGATTCTATATAGATCATGACGCAAAACAATAGAAAGAAATATTGTAAATATGTGTGTATAGGCTTGGTAATTACATGTGTACTAATAATAATGGCAATTGTGCTTGGAATGCATGGAAAGGGTGAGAATGAGAATATTGAGGCTTCTACTTTTGCTCCTGTTACTGTCACTGAACTAACCGCATTGAAAAGATTAGAAATAGATGAGAGGCTCTTGCATGATAGGAAGGAGCTTTCGTATAACGTTTTCTATCGCTTGCTAACAGAATATGTTGAGACTATGGATGCGAAGGATTGTTACGTGTGTACACAGATACCGACATCAGTAAAGGAAGGGGTGACTTATCACCACATGCCACTTACATACGGGATTACGTGTAGTATAGTAATGTCTAGGTTTTATGGTCAAACTAACATACAGTATTTTTATTCGAATTATGATGTTACCTTTGCATATGTTCCTATAATAGCGCAGCTAAGCCAGATTGCTAAAGATTGGGATGCTAAAATAATGAGGGAATTTTTCGAGCCAATGCAACCTTTTGAAACGGCTCACGCTCATAGGGAAAATCTTACCTGCTCACTCTCTGCAGTAGAAATAAGCTTTTTAGATCGCACAGATGATAGAAGGGCACAAATGAATGCAAAATTAGAAAAAGAGCTACATAAGAGGACTTCAGTAGATAATTATGATTTTGCCGCAATAAAGACACAAGGGAGAATTGCTTTAGATGCTTGGCATGTAGGGAACTTTTGTATATATCGAGGTGAATCTTATTATGACAACATTTTTGTAGGAGCGAGTGAGTGTAAACATACGTTTATCTTTAAGGCCAAATGGACATTCATGATGAACGGACTTGACCCTGTCATTCCAGGTGTATATTACATTTGTGGGTATAATGCCTATTATCGTCTTCCAAAGGGATGGTGGGGGAGATGTTATTTGGGTATAGTGTTCCCAAAGGTTTATCAGCTGGATGACCTATCGATGATTCAAAAGACACCTGGATCCCATCGTATCCAGAAAAGAGAGACCGCAGCTGCTGTGGTAGGAGATATATTTGGAGCCATGATTCCTTCGTTGGGAGTCGTGTTGAATTCCATCAAAATAAGAAAGTTGTCTACTATAGTGGATAACATGTTGACAAATTTTTCAGGTGCTATAATCCTGATAGATGCTGAACTTGCAGCGGAAAGAGCTATGACTCTTCAAAATAGGCTTGCTTTAGACATTCTTTTAGCAAAGGATGGTGGCGTTTGCAAAATGCTTGGTGCATGACACTGTTGTACATATATTCCTGACAATAGTGTGAAAATTAAAACTATGCTTGCTAATCTAACAAAAGAGAGTGCGGATTTGAAGGAACTGAAAGAACCAGGAGTGTGGGAGAAGGTTGGAAAAGGACTTGCTTCAGTGGGACATTGGATTGGGGGAATTTGGAATGGAATATTGTTAAAAATAATAGAAGGAGTTTTAATAGTGATAATTTGCATATTTGGAATTTGGGGAATAAAAAGGGGAATAATAATGATTATGGAAAGAATTAAAAGAAGAAGAGAAGAGAAAATAATGAAAAGAATGGCAGAAGAATACAAAGCGCAAACTAGGGGAATTAAAAGGAAAAGAGAGCTGACAGAATTTTAATGGAATAAAATTTGTGGGCAAGATTTGTGTGATGACTAGTAGTCATCAGAGGAGGGATTGATGAAGCAGAAAATGAAGGTTTTACATTTATTAACGCATAAACGTAGTGTGAAATAATCATGTGTGACTTTAACCGAACTAATAAAGATTGTACGGGGACAAAATGTGCCCTCAGAGTAGTTTGCTAACATTTATAAGCGTGCTTTATATAACGTGATGTATTAGAATTGCACTAATCCGACATAATCATAAACGTGTGCTATGATTTGCTTGCTTGAAATGTTTTAGCTTAGCATAACTTTAGTGCAGGCTTCGGCCTAGTTGCCCGGTCTCACGGTTTAGATGCTCGTGTTTTTCCAATGTGCTATTAAACGTGTATTTTTGCTTGAAGCTGTACTTTTCCACTGAGATCGTTCACATGCTTATCTTAAGGTTTCGTGCCAGCCTGGCATATTTTCTCTTTACTCCAAGGTCGATTTGCAGGTGCGGACAATGGAGGCTCTGAAAGTGAGCTAATTGGTATACAATGTTGCAACTTACGTACCCATCTCCAAGGATAATGTATGCTTAAGTAAAAGCTTGAGAACTGTCGTTTTTGATTGGACAATTTGAAGTCAACCTATGAACCCTCCAATGGAAGACCCTACTGGATTTGAACTGTTGTCTATAAAAATCAGGTGCACGAGAAGAAGGTAGCCATTTTTTTGCCCGCGATTACGAACATTCGGACATTGCAGCTATTATGGCCCACTTTGCTGCGACGCCATTTTGAAAGAGACTTTGATGCTTTCTCTAATCGAGAGAAAGAGACTTTAATGATTCTGGCCCTAGAGACTTTAACTTTGATCCCTTTGCATGAAATAGTAGTTTTACCTTGCCGCCGTGAGGCAATTGTCCCGTCCACCCCTGCCCCTTTGCCCCGTCCCATGCTGATCGAAACGGTACCCATGCTGACCGAAGAACGGTACCTGTGAGACGAAGACTTCCTTGATTGCTGATCGTAATTGGTAAATATGAAAGGAAATTGTAAAATTGCATTGTGTTTCCTTTAGGTAACCAACTGCTGATTTTGATAAGAGCCCTAGTTAGGAGTTTTTCTAAATTAATGTTGCTAAATTGTTTTTGCATGAAGTCCCACATGCCGATGCTAATTCGAGGTTAGATGAGGATTCCTTTTGTCGCACGATGCAATTTGAGATCTTGTTATGCTGACTAAATGTATGCAATTAGTTCGTTACAGATTATCGTGTTAGTGATTTGCATTGCTATTATCGAATGCCTTGTGATTCAAATGCTACATAGATTGCACTTGTTTCGCCGTTATGGACAGCTATTAATGTTCATATATGTTTATCATTTGGTGTTGAGACACATCTATATTGTGCTAGCTTTGTTAATATAGGGAAATAAAATTCACTAACTTTGAATAAACTGGTGTGGTTATTCCTGACTGAAAGGTCAGGGTTCGCCGAAATGTATTCTGGATTAATTGTTAAGTGTTATGTTGATCAAGGTATTGCTTATGTTCGATATTGATTATTGATTTAAGGAAATTGATCGATATAAGAGTACAAAGAGTTCCACTTAGTCAAAAGATTCATCGGCCTAAAGAGCGTCCGAACACAGGTAAAATACTAGTACGGACCGCTCTATCAATAGCATCTGGTAGGAATCCCTCTATTAACCTTATCTGTGTGAGGTGTATTTATACAGACCTTATAGGATCCCTGACGGGGACATGTAGCCCTTGACTTCCACTGCAATTGTTTCTTAAGGAACACTTCCCAAAGTTAATTATTATTTATGGATTTATTTATATATGTCTACATTAACATATATTATGATAGTCTTCACATCTCCTCACCATTATTACAAGACTGTTTCAATCCTCCAGGCCATATATCAGCAATGGTGACATTGAAATTTCTAGACCACCGTTGATCACATCAAAGCAATCAGGACAATTCAGCCGAGTAACTTGTTATGCCTGTGCCAGGCAATCATGATATCCTCTGTGGCTCCTTCTAAACCCCTGTCCTGATGATGACACAGTTCTGACTAAACTGGCACTTGGGGTGAAAATGCCAACAATATTTTAAATGTCGACCGTTTTCATTTGAATGTGGATTGTGATACTCGAGAAGTGAGTATCTCTAAAGACATCATACCATCCCTTTCAGTCTCATGTATATATTATTTTATGTAGCACCAGTGCACAATTTCCTCACTTTGTCACTTTGAACTGTGCCATCACATAACAGGAGCACCTTTATGTAATATTAGTTCATATGTGATTTTGAGATTAATGTGTTGCAATTAAAATAAATAACATTGACTGTATAAATATTCCTTAACTTTAAGAAGAGTTCCAGCATAAAAGCTGAGTAGGATGGGTGCCAGACTTGAGGCACATTAAAAGGTGAAGAGGTGAAGAAAGCAATACAGTTGTCAATTTTCAACAATTGGAAATGGTTAGGGAGTTATGGTTTGAACCTTTCCCAAGCTATGTCTTTGAAGTCCATGCATTCTGAAGGATGTACTGATCAATTACATCAAATACAGTGGATATGTCAAGCAATACAGAAATTAAGAGAGTTGGATAGAGTTGTAAATGATTTTGAACAGGCTAGTTTCAGTGCTGTGCCCAGACCTAAATCCTGATTGAAAAGACACTACTAAATTGTTGTTAAAGATGTGCATATTGTGCTGTATAGCCACACATTTTTCTAGCATCATTGTCACAACAGAGGTTTCACAGATAGGTCTGAAGTTCTTAGTTTTGGCTAAGTCAGCATGTTTTTAGATTTGTGATCAAACATGACACATTTTGAGTGTCTTGGTGATCCATACGATTCTGCAATGAGGCTTTGATGAACTTAAGCCACAGAGAGGTACAGGACGTAGTTGAGTTTTTTGGATATGAATAGATGTATGGGATCCAGGGGCATCAAACAAGCCCTCACAGAGCTGACTGCACAGGGGGACCCCTAGCCCTTCGTTGGTCCCCACACCCTTCAGAAGGTCCTCATTTCACATAAAGCCAATGAATATCTGGGAGATATGGGAGACTCAGGTGCCTGTCTTCACATTCTGCAGGGGTCTGGCCATCAGTTTAGGGTATGCCACTTATGGGATCAGCAGAGCATTGTAATGACTTGTTTTCTGTGGTGGCTTTCTCTATTCCGTACAGAGCATTTGGAGTAAAGGGTGCCATTTATCTTGGTGGTCCATTGGGATGAAGGTCATCAAATTGTCTTCAGCAGTAGGGTGACTGGCAACTTAGGGGGTCATTCCGACCGGGGACCGCGGAAGCACCGCCAACAGGCTGGCGGTGCTTCCAGGGCTATTCTGACCGCGGCGGTAAAGCCGTGGTCAGAAAAGGGGAACCGGCGGTTTCCCGACGGTTTTCCCCTGGCCCAGGGAATCCTCCACGGCGGCGCTGCTTGCAGCGCCGCCATGGGGATTCCGACCCCCTTCCCGCCACCCTGTTTCTGGCGGTTCTTACCGCCAGGAACAGGATGGCGGGAACGGGTGTCGTGGGGCCCCTGCACTGCCCATGCCACTGGCATGGGCAGTGCAGGGGCCCCCTAACAGGGCCCCATTAAGATTTTCACTGTCTGCTTTGCAGACAGTGAAAATCGCGACGGGTGCCACTGCACCCGTCGCACCCCTGCAACACCGCCGGCTCCATTCGGAGCCGGCCTCTGAGTTGCAGGGCCTTTCCCGCTGGGCCGGCGGGCGCTCCTTTGGTGGGCGCCCGCCGGCCCAGCGGGAAAGCCAGAATGGCTGCCACGGTCTTTTGACCGCGGAGCGGCCAAATGGCGGTAACCGCATGGCGGGCGGCGACGCGGTCAGAATGACCGCCTTAATGTCTTGCTGTCATGACTAACCTCAATACCAGTTCATTATTTCCCATGTTTACAGACAATCATTTATGGTACTTTCACTGCAGAGAATAGTATTCATACTATTGCTTGATTGTTTACAAGGAATGTTGTGATCGGAGCCTAGTTTTTTGTGGTATTATTGGGGAATAACTTATGCAGAAACGTTTGCTTCTGTTACTGGATCTGTTTTACACTCACTTTGACTACCTACTTCTAAGTGTGGTAAGTCAGAATGTAAAAATCAACTGCGTGAGCATAAATTAGACTTAATTCACAGTTGTAAGCATAGAAAGGTCATACGGTTTGTCTGGAGGTTTGTTTACCACTTGTGTCATGTTCTTTATAAGGCTCCACTAACTTTTCATATATTATGTGAGGTCTACCATCTAACGTAGGGTGCCCACAGTTGAAATCAGTTGCCCCACACATATCTTTTATATGTGCTAAACTGTGTACTGTCTTTTCAAAAGCTTATTCGGGATATAGGCAGGCATATTCAATTGCAATAAAACTCAGCGATGAATGGTTTAATGTGAATCTATTTTAAATCTGCAGATCAGGCAATGATACCAAATTGCAAATTAGCTAAGGAATGCATGTGTGGCCAAAGTCCTTGATCGATGTAGGCAAATAAACATATTTTTTGATGCGTAATTGGGTTTCAGTAATGAGATGGATAACTAAATTCTAGCTCAGCATTAAAATACATATATTGTCACAAAATCAATGATGGTTATACGTCAGAGTATAGACTCGTGATCACTAATTAGAATACTCAGAAAAAAAACAAGTAGTTAAAACCAAGTAATTTTGAAAAGCAACTGGGCTATGGATTTTGATATGTCTCTAATTTGTACATAATCAATGACCAGTTCCAAGAGTGGGGCCTGAAAATGCATTATGTTAACCCCTCCCCAAAAAAGACCAACAATAGCAAGAATATGTCAGGTGAGTGGGCATGCAAAATTATTTTTCAATTTTCAAATTAGTACAAAAGTCATCATGATGCACGTTATCAAGTTGGGTAATTGTGATATTTGTGTGCAACTGCACTTCTGGTGAAATCGTCATGCTGTCTACAACGGAAAGTAAATTGCAGCTTTTTTTTCAAAAACGTACGTGAAAAAGTTGCACTTTAGCGTCATCTTTGCCATATTTTTGCAATAGAAACATTTATGAAGTCTGCAACCTTTCCAGAATTTATAAAAAGTACAGAAGAGTAGTCCAGTGACCTAGATAATTAACAGCAGAACACATGGAACCAATCCTATGTGGGTGAATTGTAGCTAGTGAAATATCCATAGTGACCCTTACTCTTGCCCAGTACAGAAACACGAAGGGGGTCATTATGACTCCGACAGACGGCGTTAATATGAAGAAAAGTACTGCCAACAGGCTGGCGGTACTTTTCTCCATATTAAGACACTGGCCGTTTGGCTAAAGCCAAACCATCAATGTGCCACACCGACAGCCACGGCGGTAATTACCGCCGGTCTGGAGACTTCACTCTCCAGCCTGGAGGCCATCACTTGCCCGCCTGCAGGATTATTACCCCGCCTACCCCCTTGGTTTTCGTAGCAACCTTACTGCCAGGAAAACCATGGTGGTAGGCACTATCAGAGACAGGGAATCTCGTCCCTGTCACTGATAGGGGTCTTCCCCACCCCCTCACCCTCCTGAGAGTCCTCCTCCACCCTTCCCTTCCCCTCCAGATCCCCCCTTCATACACACACCTTCATTCACACACAAACACATGCATGCACACCCATTCCCACATTCATCCATGCATGCATACATCTATTCCCACACATATCCACACACACTTACATACATACAAGCACACATGCATTCACACAACATACACGCAGTCACACATCCATACATGCACATACATACAACACGCAACACACACCCACGTACACGCACGCACAGACATACACACACACGCACAACACTCACCCACCCCCTTCCCCTGTCGGGGCACCTGACTTATCTGTTGTCAGGGGGTCCTCCGGCAGGAGACGGGATGGGGGGTTGCTGCCAGCAGCAGCGAATGCCAGCAGAATGCCGCCAGGCTGTATCATGTGTAATGATACGGTCTGGGGCGGTCTACTGGTGTGGCGCTGCTGCTGGCAGCGGTGCCATCTTACCGCCATCCACCGTCCTGGCCACAGACGGATTTCCGCCATTCTTCTGACGGAAATCTGGCTGTGGTCATAATCTGACAGATGGCTGGTAGCCGCGGCGACAGTCTTTTGGTGGCCGTCGTCACGGCGGTAAGCATTTTTACCGCTGGGGTCAAAATGACCGCCTAAATGTCTTCTATGCCTGAGCCCAAGTAAACAATACCTTTCATGAGACCTGAGCCACTAGCATAAGACTCTACAGAGATATACCTCCCCAGGATTACACCCAGGACTTGAGTTGAGAGAAGGCAGACATTCCAACATGATTTCCAGTCAGTGCCAGGCTTCCTACATGTCACTGGAAATGGTTTGTTAAAGAGGACAATGGGAGAAGAAAAAAGTGTTACGTGTCTGTATGTCAACCATACGAACTAAAACTCTATTATTCGGTGGTGTAACAAAAGCCCCAGCATACCCTGTGATGCGGGGGGGGCACCCCTTCAAGGGCCCACCCAGACCAAGGTCAATGAGTCAATGAATATATATGAGATTTGGGAGACTCAAGGGTCCCTCCTTACATAATGCGGATGGGGGGGCACCATTGTGCGTTACGCCACTGCCGATATTGTTATTAGTGCAGAGGTCCAGTAGAAACGGTGGTTCTTTCCCCCATACCACATGCTTTTCGGGGTTCGTTATGCTGCTAAATATATTTATATATTTCAAAATTAGGCCGTGTCTACTTTTCTGACATATCTATAGAGACAGATAACGTAAGCCACTACTAACTGGCACCACGCACTGCGGCTGCCTCAAGAAGAGTAAGAAGATTTTGAAGGAGGTGCCCACGCGAAACTGGATAATTATCGTGTAGTCCTGCATGACGTTCCGATCCAGGCCCCTCAATAGGCCTTTCACAGGCCGAGATATCATTTGTCGTTTGAGCACTTGCCACAGTGTCACTAGGCGAGCAGACTGTCACCTTAGGGGAGTGCAGAGCCTGACTATACCAGAAGATCCCCTATAAAGATATTGAACGTGTCATGATGTAAAACGAGCTACTGCATTTCATCTGATTGATTTGGAGCTGTCTGAATATGCACAGTGCTCATGTATTAAGATCCCTGCTTTGCCTCTTGGGATTATTATGACATGTAAATCAGCCGGAGCTCTGCAGACTGACAGTCCATCATCTATTTCTTTTGATCGTTATTAAGGCGGCAGACGAGCAAGCTGCTGTTGATTATGAAGTGCATTTCCCAGTAGTGAAAAGAGGCGTTTGCGCGTGTACACGACCATCATTCAGTCTGTTAAAGGAATGCAGCGCTGCCTTTAGTGCCGGTGGTGCCCGGTCAATCTTTCTTGGCCCCCACCCCCACCCCCCCAGTGCCCTTCTTCTCCACAAATGCCTTCACTACCACCCTTCAAACGTGCCCCTCATCTCTCCACACCCCCTCTCTGACATACATTTCATTTTTTCATAGCCTTAGTCATACTTCACTCACACTCAGTTCTGTGATCTGCTTGGTACACATTTTTTGCAGATGGCACATTAACCCTCTGCACTAAGTTTGGTGAGTCAAAAGGGCGACTAGACAAAGCTCTCTTTTCAGCAGGAACATTAATCACCAGAGTTATCGACATTTTTATTGTTGCCTGAAAATTGCTGAACATGCCAGAAACTCCGCAGCGCATGATTTTAAACCCAATAGTTATTTTGACTACAGTGCTCCCGAAGTCAGCGCCAGGTGCGACTGCCCCAGTCACACCGCCCTAGAGCCGGCTCTCATGGAAGGAGACTGTTTCCGAAAATTGAAGGGTGGACAACAAAGGTGAATGTTCATTCACCTTTCATAGAATGTAGTATACGTTTTTGTGTAAAACTGGTGTTCTGACTCACATTTCGAGAAGTGAAAACTCCTTAGCTGCCAGAAAGTCGCCAGCCAGCCTCTTATTTTGGGGGAGGGTGCGCAAGGGACAAGCACTTAATGAGTGCACTGACCAATCTGTGCAAATGCCTATCCGAAGTGCACCCTATTAATATAATCCTGTCTCTAAGCTCTTTCCAAAAGTGTTACCGAAAGTGTCATTTATTTTCAAAGTAGAAAAACAAGCAGCTACAGCATGGGTGCACTGGAGAGGAATGTCAGCAAAATAAATTTCTAAGATATTGAGTTTGCCTTGATATGTGTATAAGACCAGGTTTATTTACATGTTCAATCCCTTGATACCTCAAAACGCGGACATCGCTGGCTGCCATCTCTTCACTGAGAAGCAGGACTGTATTGGCAATTCTACCACTTTTTGGGCAGACTGCCAGCCTATGGGTCTATTTTCAGAGCAGGATGGGCCACCATGACTAAACTGTGCGCTCGCAGCCCCAATCCGATGCAATTTTTCATTGTTGCCAGGATTGGTGCCATCATTAGGTATCAGGTGAGAAGCCAAATGGATTCGTTTCACTGGACAGACTGCACTAAACAGTCTGATTGTGGCAACGAAAACATGTTTTGAAGGAAACACATTGTGCAAGTAGCAGAACCTTGGCAATGCTCTCAAACACACGTTGCTGTGATGACCGCCAATCCTAGCTCCACATGACTTTGTTTATCTTGACTAAAAAGATTCTGAAATGTGCGTGGGTTAGGCAGGGTGTTAGGGAAAGGGTGTTTATGGGGGCCCCGCTAAACCTAAGTTTAAACTGTCTTCTGTTTCCTCGAGTCCGTTGCTCCAGTGGTGTACCAAGAGGGCCATAGGCCTTAATGCATGGAAAGAAATTAAACCCACAGACCCCGGTCTTCCAGCTGAAACAGCCACTAAATAGGGAAAGTAGGCTCCTCCTTCACCTGGGCCTTGATGACGCTGCACCTGCTGCACAATGCAGAGCTAAACCTTTGCACTGTGGTGACAATGTGCACATTGACGTGTGGGCACATTCAGTTAGTTCAGTATTCCTTAGACACAACTGCCATCCATTCTATGGCTTCTAGTGCAGCACTTCTCATTGCACTATACACACTGGCTTACAGGCAAAGTTTAGACAGAATATCTGAAACAGAAATATCGTAGACCTAAATAGTGTGTCAAGAATATCGAGGACACACATATTGTAAAGGTAAGCTTCTATAGGTAAGTAAAATATTACTATAAATAACTCCACAAATTTGTAACTTGACAACATAAATATATTCATGGTACACAGATGTGCAGTTAAGAGTAGTAAATCTATACTGAACTATTTGCACTTAACCTTCTTAGATATTTTGGTCCTCGTTAGTCTTGAAGCAATATTATCTCGACAGAATTGCGTTTTGGTACTACTGATAAATACAAGTGTGTCCTAACCAGTCATGATAGATACACATGGCCTGATTCACAAAGGTAAACTTATACTTTGGTGTATGTTTATGATTGTTTTTTGCAATTTGCAAAGGAACTTTACGAGTAGTATCTTTACCACTTGTATAATTTTATCTGTGGAATCTCTGCCACAAGTAAGGAAACTCCGCAGCCGTAAAGATACTACTCGTGAAGTTCCTTTGTGAATTGCAAAAAATCCTAAACTTAGACAAAAGTGTAGGTTTACCTCTATGAATCAGGCCCATATTGAAGCAATGTCAAATAAAGGTCATGCAACTTGAGGGCTCTCTGATTACAAAAACAGGTTTTGTTACCTTGCTCTTAATAGTATTATTCTTGTTGCTATAATAGAAAGAAACTGCAGCACAGAGCATTCAACCAATTATTCTGTTACTGTACCCGTAGCTCTAGATGTGAGGCAAAGGGTGAAGAGCAGAAGAGGGGACACTAGAAGAATTCCTGTAATAAGCATTGAAAACAACTTGTCAAATAAAGAAATACCGCTCCTGATTTTCACCCGAGATCTTTCACTTTGGTGCTTATAGTCTCTCTCGATTCATGGAGGCGGTTATAATGCAGCCCTCAAAGTGCAAGCGTCTGTCAAACATGACCACCCTGAGACTGGCAGCCAATCCAATGCATGCCTCCTAAGGAGATGTTGACAGCAGTACAGATGCTGGCAGCAGTGAATCTGAGTGTTGTGTTACAGCTGTACCACTCACTGACTTCAATAAAAGTTGTCTCTGGTGTGAAGTCACTCAATGTTTGTGTTTTTGTCACATTAGGAACCCTTGAAATAGTTACGGCGCACCACCCAGTGACAGACTGTATACTCACTGCTCCACCCAGTTGTGGCTTGTTGGTAAAAAGATATTTTCCTTTTGGAAGCCATACTTTGAATTCTGCCTTGTATAATATTAATGTCTTATCGTCCTAGCATGCAAAGCACTCTTCTAGTTCCAACATGCAATGGTTGGTTCAAGGTGTCACTCGTGGCATGAGTCCTTTAGTAGTAATGACGTGGGATTTCTCAGCTATGAATGCAAAGGGATGGGCTGCAATCGGCGAGATTGTAATATCACAAGTTGTAGTTCTGAATACCTCAAGTTACCAGAATAGCGGAGCCAAAATATTGAGGACCAAAATACTGATGAGGTAAGTGCAGATAGTTAAGTATAGATTTACTATTCTTACCTCAACATATGGGTACCTTGAGGATGAATGTATGGTTACGATATACATGGATGGAAAACATATACTTAAATGTCAATATTTTATTAATCTATATTTTTGCTTCGATATTCCGGCAACCCGATATTTCAAACTTGATATTCCATACCTGCGCCTCATCAACAAATGCCTGAGGATACTGATTTAGTGTTTATTATACCAGACTCTGAACATGACAGGTTGACAGCCCTGAGACTTATCACCCGCTGTAGGCGGGTTTATGTCACTGACACATCAACGAAAATGAAAACCACAAAGGTTAAGCTGTGATCATTTCCACGTCTGGAGCAGTTGGAGCACTGTAAAGTCGAGCTAAAGGCAAACTGCCGTCCGTGTGGCAGGTGCATTCTGGCCGTGATTTCGAGGATGAAATAAGCACTGCAGATTTTTTGATTTCAAGATCTGCCTTTCCAGGGAAAGTGTTTGAGAGGAAGTAATTTGGCAGCAGCATTCCAGGTAGAACTGGAGACCACCTACACTTTCTGCCAGTGGTGTTACTTGACATCCCACTGAGCCCTGAACACAAGACCACTGGTAAAAATGTTTTTTTTCCACCCTCATGAGAAATGTGTCTTTTTGATCCATTTGTACTATTTACCTATGAATGACAAAAAGTAGCAGCCGAGGGTGACCGCTCTTGCATCTGGTTTGTCCTTCCACACACTGGCACTTCCAGTGCTCTCCCTGGCCTCTGCTGAAAGAGAGTGGCAAATATGCCAACACTCAGAATTCATCTGGAGACTCCTGAGCTTTTGAGTTAAAATGGCTTTGTTTCAAAATGCACCTTCTTTGAACATCCTCCGCAAGAGGCAAGTCAATGGGAAACATAATTTCCCCTGATTGTTTTCTAAACCTCCTGCTTCACAGATCACAAATGTTGGCACAGAAATATACCTTGTTTTGCCCCTCCCCAAATGTGAACACAGCACACTACCTTTGTTGAAGAGCTATGATTTGGATAAAGGCTCACGCCTGTGATGTAATAGGAGATAAAAGTGCAGGTCTTTTCACTTTGTCCTGCCCTTTCAGAATGTTGTATCTGTGCACAACATTAAGATCCTGTATATTGCCCCCTACCACCCTGTACGGCAAAGACCACCTAGAGATTAGTACAGTTAGGGTAACTGCTTCAAACCATTACCAGAACACCCAAGTTTCCCATTTCCAATCCCAAGTAGCTCATCCAGTCTAGCCTTTTTTTTCTTTGCACTCTGGAGTTTCATGTCCACTTTATTGTTATGTTGATTTATAGTGCACTAATCACCCGCGAGAGTATCTAGGCAGTTGGGCAGGTGCGTGGTCCCTGAGGTACTTAAATGAAGGGCCAGGACTTCATCTTCTCGCAGAACTCAAGAATTGAAGAGGAGGCTCTGATGTGTTGAAGGAGGTTGTTCCATGTCTTGGGTGTGATGTAGAAGAATCAGCGACTTCCAGTTTCGCTTTTGCAGATGCAGAGACTGTGCAGGTGAGGCAGAGCATGGGTGTCTGGTGGGTTGGTAAAACTGTAGGTGGTTGTTCAGGTACTCTGGTCCTGAGTTGTGTAGGGCTTTGTATGTGTGTGTGAGAACTTGGAATTTGCTTGACTATTTGATTATACAATCAGGACTACAAGTCCCTAAAAAAATGCGAACAAAAAATATGTACTAGATGACCTGCCTTTATGTGGACCTTAAAACTTGTGAGCTTTGCATTACTGTGTACTGTGAATCATCTTTCCTCTTTCGCTCTATCAAACATGCTAACGCCTCATTCCAAATATGTTCTTAAGTACCAATTCCATAACCTAGGATGGACAATGCGGGTTATGCACACGCATCTATTTTAACCCATATTTTACACAGAAAACACAACAGCAGATTTGTTGTTCAAGACCTGCCTCAATATGATTGATACTGAACGACAGGTGAAGAAATTTCAGGTGCTTGCTTCTGGAACTTGGTGGGAAGAAGAAGTCTGCTTTTCTCATTTGTCACAGCTGTCATGTCTGCGCTGTCCTCGCCTCCCATCCCTCCTGGATCAGCCTCCCCTGTTCAGTTAGTTTAAGCGTACGTAGTGAACTCCCCACAGACCTCCTTCACTGGTGTTGTGTAGGAGCTGCATTCCCTCTCAGACCCGAGAAAAACAGCTCAACGCCTTCCTACAAAGTTTGGACCAGCAGAAATCCCAGAGCATTGTCACATCTAAGTCAGCAGCATCGCTGGTGCACGTGACAAATAGAGACATCTATGAGAGGCGCTCACAACATTAACCGTCTGTACGGGACACAGGCGCACCTGTCCTGTCAGCCACGACATAGCGACTGCTGACACTCTGAACACTGAAAACCACTGAAATAAACCAAGAAGGTTGACCATATAGAAACGAGAGAGGCGAGAAGCCGGCAGCGGAATGCTGTACAACGATACACCTGCCCCTTCAGCATCTCCATATATAGAGCCAATGCACAGCTGCATACCAGCAATAAACCAGCATCCTACCTTTACTCTCACAGTGATTACGTAGCTTCGTCATGTTAGCCACAACCCTCCAGCGTGATAGCGAGGTAAAGTGAACAAGCACACCCAAGAAAAACACAAGAAATTAGCTCCTAGAACACGGAGCAGCCAGAAGCACTCACCCCCAGCTTCCTGCTGCGTATTTTCACATATCCCTGCTTCACGATGTCATTAAAGTTGGAAGCCATGGTGGCTGTGTTCCTCCCTCTGTATAATCCCCGTGTCAGTCCTTGGCGAGGTGGGCATCAGAAGCGCCTGGTCCGGCCGCGCTCTCCTCAGCAGGGCAGGCACTGCGTGCACCTTGCGCTGTGCTGCCTGTGTGCGCGGAGTGAGACAGGCAGTCAGTGCAGGGAGACGAGGCAGCTCAGCTCCATCTGCACAGCACCACGCTGCACGTCTGAGCGATGAGGCAGGGGTGAGAGGCGCTCTGCTCACACGCAGCGCCCATAAGCGTGATACGGGCAGCCCTCGGGCGCAGAGACCATCTGTCCCTGGAGCTGCGCTGCCTGTATTTAATAGCAGGCACCCGCCGCTAGCGTTACTCCGCAGCGCTCGTCCCTGAGAAGCCGTTCACTCTCAACGCCGCGGACTCAGCCGAGAGGGTCACCGCCGCCCCTCCGCCACAGGCAAGTCTTCAGCTCGAGAGAAGCCCTGCTTTACAGCATCAGCATCTGACAAGACAAAAGCCTGTATCGGTCAATGGACACGTACATCACCGCAACTCCTACAAGCTGGGGAGGGGGGACTAGCACTAATTAATTTAAATTCAAATAACGCCCCCCTTTCCCCTTGTTTTACCGTAGAATTACCACTGAAATTAAAGTATCCACGTCGAACTCCTCAGCCCCGAGGTCAGCGTCCGGTAAGCCGGCGGATATTATTCCTGCAGCACTCCTTTATTTTCGTTAACTTCTTCTCAAACCTTGGTTCCCCTCCTTTGACCCACAGCCCCTGAAATTACACCCATGAGTGATAAGTATTTGCAAGGCAGACCTGTGTTAGGTGAATTGGGGAGGGCGGACTACGTGAGGCCCATGACAGAGATGTAGAGCAAACGGTCGTGCATCAAAGTGGGACACTGTATCGGTCAAGAGTGGGCGGCAGAGACGGTGGGTTTTTGGAGGTTCAGTGAAAAGCAGAACATAAATGTTTATAAAATAATGTAGTATTTGTTGGAAAAGCAAACTGTTAGAAATGGGGTTTTTGGTTGGCAGTCAGGTTACCCTCTGTCCAAGCAAAAGCCCTCACTCTAGTCAGGGTAAGTCACACACTATCCAAGATTATCCTGTGCCCACCCTCTGGTAGCTTGGCACGAGCAGTCAGGCTTAACTTAGAAGGCAATGTGTAAAGTATTTGTGCAATAAATCATACAATACCACCATATAGCACCACAAAAATACACCACACAGTGTTTAGAAAAATATATAATATTTATCAGGATAATTGTAGGTCAAAAAGAATAAAGATGCAATGGAAAATTGTAGAACTATCACAGGAAAGTGATATAAAGGGTCTTAAGTCTTTAGAATGTAATAAAGTGTCTTTCAAGCACAAAGTACCTGGTTTCTGGTGGAAAATCTCCTCAGAGGGCCACAGGTGAAGAGATGTGTGGGAAAAGGGGGGTGTGCGTCGATTTCCTCTCAGCACACACCGACTTGCGTCGTTCTTTTCCACGCGGGGAAGTCGGGCGTCGTTTTCCGGCGCGCAGACAGTCTCTTTTTGTGGATCGCGGGGATTACCAGATGTCCCGGGTCTGTGCGTGGATTCTCCTGCTTGTTTTCCGGCTGCGCGTCGTTCTGCGGGGCTGCGCGTCGAAGTTTCGATCTCACGGTAGGCGTCGCGTCGATTTCTCCTTGGAAGTCGGGCGGCGTTGTCCTTGCGAGGCCGTGCGTCGAAAGTTTGGTCTCACGGCAGGCGTCGCGTCGATTTCTCCTTGGAAGTCGGGCGGCGTTGTCCTTGCGAGGCCGTGCGTCAAAGTTTCGCACTCACGGTAGGCGTCGCGTCGATTTCTCCTGGAAAGTCGGGCGGCTTTGTCCTTGCGAGTGTGTGCGTCGAAGTCTCGATCGTCCCGAGGGCGTCGCGTCGATCAGCGTCGGTGTGCGGCGTTATTCTCGCCGCGAAACAAGCTGTGCGTCGAAATTTTCGGCGCACGGAGCGTCCAAGTGAAAGGAAGAAGTCTTTTTGGTCCTGAGACTTCAAGGAACAGGAGGCAAGCTCTATCCAAGCCCTTGGAGAGCACTTTCACAGCCAGACAAGAGTTCAGCAAGGCAGCAGGGCAACAGCAAGACAGCAGTCCTTTGTAGAAAGCAGACAGGTGAGTCCTTTGAGCAGCCAGGTAGTTCTTCTTGGCAGGATGTAGTTTCTGGGTCCGGTTTCTTCTCCAGCAAGTGTCTGATGAGGTAGGGCAGAGGCCCTGTTTTATACCCAAATGTGCCTTTGAAGTGGGGGAGACTTCAAAGAGTGGCTAAGAAGTGCACCAGGTCCCCTTTCAGTTCAATCCTGTCTGCCAGGGTCCCAGTAGGGGGTGTGGCAGTCCTTTGTGTGAGGGCAGGCCCTCCACCCTCCCAGCCCAGGAAGACCCATTCAAAATGCAGATGTATGCAAGTGAGGCTGAGTACCCTGTGTTTGGGGTGTGTCTGAGTGAATGCACAAGGAGCTGTCAACTAAACCTAGCCAGACGTGGATTGTAAGGCACAGAAGGATTTAAGTGCAAAGAAATGCTCACTTTCTAAAAGTGGCATTTCTAGAATAGTAACATTAAATCTGACTTCACCAGTCAGTAGGATTTTGTATTACCATTCTGGCCATACTAAATATGACCTCCCTGCTCCTTTCAGATCAGCAGCTGCCACTTCAACAGTGTATGAGGGCAGCCCCAATGTTAGCCTATGAAGGGAGCAGGTCTCCCAGCAGTGCAAAAACGAATTTAGGAGTTTTACACTACCAGGACATATAACTACACAGGTACATGTCCTGTCTTTTACCTACACAGCACCCTGCTCTAGGGGATACCCAGGGCACACATTAAGGGTGACTTATATGCAGAAAAAGGGGAGTTCTAGGCTTGGCAAGTACTTTTAAATGCCAAGTCGAGGTGGCAGTGAAACTGCACACACAGGCCTAGCAATGGTAGGCCTGAGACAAGGAAAAGGGGCTACTTAAGTGGGTGGCACAATCCGTGCTGCAGGTCCACTAGTAGCATTTAATCTATATGCCCTAGGCACCTGGAGTGCACATGACTGGGGACTTATAAGTAGATTAAATAGTTCAATCAGGTATGATCCAAAGTTACCATGTTTACAGAGAGAGAGCATATACACTTTATCACTGGTTAGCAGTGGTAAAGTGCGCAGAGTCTAAAAACCAGCAAAAACAGTATCCAAAAAGAGGAGGGAGGCAGGCAAAAAGTTAGGGGTGACTACCCTAAGGCTGTCAGGTCTAACATGTGTCCCCCCCAGCTGAAAGTGGGGAGAGCTACCCGACCTCCTGGGAGCTCTCATCGCTAAGGCGGAAGTACCTGGAGAGACCATCAGCATTGGCGTGGTCAACCCCTGGGCGATGTTCCACCGTAAAGTCCATCCCCTGTAGGGAAATGGACCACCTCAGAAGTTTTGGATTCTCACCCCTCATCTGCATGAGCCATCTGAGGGGCCTGTGGTCTGTCTGAACTAGGAAGTGAGTCCCAAACAGGTAGGGCCTCAGCTTCTTCAGTGCCCAGACCACAGCAAAAGCTTCTCTTTCAATAGCACTCCACCTCTGTTCCCGTGGTAATAGCCTTCTGCTAATAAAGACTACCGGTTGATCTTGGCCCTCCTCATTTAGCTGTGCTAGGACTGCCCCTATGCCATGCTCTGAAGCGTCTGTCTGCACGATAAATTCCTGGGAGTAGTCAGGGGCCTTGAGCACGGGGGCCGTGCACATGGCTTCCTTCAGGGCGTCAAAGGCTTTCTGACAAGCCTCTGTCCAATTCACCAACCTAGGTTGCTTCTTGGACGTGAGTTCTGTCAAGGGGGACACAATGGTACCATAGCCCTTGACAAACCTGCGGTAGTATCCGGTGAGGCCTAAAAAGGCTCTCACCTCAGTCTGGGTTCGAGGTGGTTGCCAGGCCTTGATAGTTTCGATCTTGGCCTGGAGTGGCTGCACCTTGCCACCACCTACTAGGTGTCCCAAGTACACCACGGAACCCTGCCCAATCTGGCACTTACTAGCCTTGATGGTCAGGCCTGCCTGTTGCAGGGCCTGAAGCACCTCCTTGAGGTGGAGCAGGTGTTCCTCCCAGCTGGAACTGTAGACAGCTATGTCATCCAGGTAGGCTGCACAGAAGGCATCCTTGCCAGCCAGGATCCCGTTAACCAACCGTTGGAAGGTAGCGGGGGCATTTTTCAATCCAAACGGCATCACCCGGAACTGGTAATGGCCGTCAGGGGTGGAAAAGGCGGACCTTTCCTTAGCCCCCTCAGTCAGAGCGATCTGCCAGTACCCTGAAGTAAGATCAAACGTACTCAGGAACTTGGCAGCGCCTAGCCTGTCCACGAGCTCATCAGCTCGGGGGATGGGGTGAGCATCAGTCCGTGTGACTGAGTTGAGACCCCGGTAGTCCACGCAGAACCGGAGTTCTGGCTTCGCGCCTGGGACAGTAGCCTTAGGGACCAACACCACTGGGCTGGCCCAGGGACTACTGGACTTCTCAATAACCCCTAGCGTCAACATCTTGGAGACCTCCTCCTTGATGCTGGCCTTCACCTTATCTGACAACCTGTAAATCTTGTTCTTCACAGGGAGACTGTCACCGGTGTCAATATCATGAACACAGAGGTGGGTCAGTCCAGGAGTAAGGGAGAAGAGGGGGGAGAACTGCTCTAACAGCTCATAGCAGTCTCCTTTCTGGTTTAGAGTTAGGGAGTCAGACAGAATGACCCCGCTTACGGACCCATCACCTTCTTGGGCAGAGAGGAGGTCAGGGAGAGGTTCACTCTCCTCTTCCATTCCTTCATCTGTGACCAGAAGCATGTTGATCTCCGACCTCTCAAAATGAGCTTTTAGTCGGTTCACGTGGAGCACCCTCAGGGGGTTCCTAGGGGTTTGGAGGTCCACTAGGTAAGTGGCCTCCCCTTTCCGCTCCTTTATTTCAAATGGGCCAGACCAGCGGTCCTGGAGAGCTCTGGGCTCTACTGGCTCCATTACCCACACTTTGTCTCCAGGTTGAAACTCTACCAGAGTGGCCTTCTGGTCATACCATTGTTTCATCACCTCTTGACTGGCCTCCAGGTTACTTTGGGCCTCTTTCCAGAAGCGGGTCATCTGATTGCGGAGGGCCAACATGTAGCTGACCACGTCCTGAGGGGGTGTCTTTGGAGCGTTCTCCAATCCCTCCTTGACAATGCTTAAGGGTCCCCTGACGGGGTACCCATAGAGAAGCTCAAAGGGACTGAACCCTACCCCCCTCTGGGGGACCTCTCTGTAAGCAAAGAGAAGGCATGGTAAGAGGACGTCCCATTTACGCCTCATGGCCTCAGGGAGGCCACCAATCATGCCTTTCAGGGTCTTGTTGAATCTCTCCACAAGCCCATTAGACTGGGGGTGATAGGGTGTGGTGAACTTGTAGGTTACACCACACGCATCCCACAGATGCTTCATGTACGCGGACATGAAGTTAGTGCCTCTGTCAGACACTATCTCCTTGGGGAATCCCACACGGGTAAATATCCCCATCAGGGTTCTGGCTACCACCGATGCAGTTACGGTCCTCAGAGGGATTGCCTCTGGGTACCGGGTGGCATGGTCCACCAAAACCAGGATAAACCTGTTGCCTAAGGCAGTTTTGGGGTCCAAGGGGCCAACAATGTCGACGCCCACCCTTTCAAAGGGGGTGCCAACGACAGGAAGTGGAATCAGGGGGGTTTTAACCCTCTTTCCTGCTTTACCACTAGCCTGGCAGGTAGGACAAGCCCTGCAGAATTTGTCTGAGTGTGTCCTCATTTTGGGCCAGTGAAAGTGGGTGACAAGCCTGTTGAAGGTCTTGTCTTGTCCCAAATGTCCTGCCAGGGGAATGTCGTGAGCCAGACCCAGTAGGAAGGCTCGGTAACATTGGGGGACCACCAGCACACGTGCTGCCCCAAAGACCGGAACCCTAGGCTCACTGTAGAGGAGATCATTCTCCCAATATAGGTGGTGATTGCCAGAGGCGTCACCTGCTGCCTGGTTTAAGGCTTGTTTCCTCAACCCTTCTAGAGTGGGACACTCTTTCTGCGCCTTGCAGAATTCCTCCCTGGTGGGTCCACCCTCAACTTGCCAGCCAGCAAGCTCAGGTAAGTCACCTAGGGTGGCAATGTCTTCCCCAGTTGGCTCGGGAGTCTCCTCCTCAGGAGCCCCGTCAGCCACTGTGGGAACTTCTGGGGCCGGTTTCCCGCGCCCCTCGTCCCTCCTCTTGGCAGCTCTCTGGGCCATCGTTCCAGGCTCCAGATGCCCTTGACTTCCCTCTCGGTCAGCCATGGACCGGGTGGTCATGCAGACCCACTCAGGTAACCCTAACATCTCCAGGTGAGATCTGAGCTCTACTTCTTTCCAAGCAGTATGCTCTAGATCATTGCCTAACAGACAATCTACAGGCATGGCAGGACTCACAGCTACTTTCAGAGTACCAGAGACCCCCCCCCACTCAAAGGGAACCCGAGCCACCGGTAGGTGACTCTCGCGATTGTCAGCGACTATGACCTGGTGGAATGTATTAGGGATTATCTGCTCTGTGGACACCAGCTGACTCTTGATAGTAGTCATACTGGCTCCTGTGTCACGCAGAGCCTCCACCTTCTGCCCATCAATGAGGACCCACTGCCGGTACTTGGAAGTATTTTTAGGCATGTGGACCTTGGACATCATTTCTCCTTCTCCCAGGGACACTAGGGAAATCTCTACCGGCTCCCCAAAGCTAGTTGGGTCCATCTCCCCCCCGAGTGCTACACTAGTCAACCCAGGTGCCTGTCCGGCAGTGGACGGTGCCCTCTTGGGGCACTGTGGATCGCCTTTGTAGTGACCATATTGGTAACACTCCATGCATTTGGGGCTAGATTTTCCTGACCTGTCAAATGTCCCTGGCTTTTTCCCAAATTTGGAAAAGGAAGGGTTGCCACCCCCCCCCTGGGAATTCTTTTGGGGGCCTTTAGAGAGTTCCTTATCTGTAAGTTTATCTCCCCCCTCTTTCTTCTGTTGGGAACCCTGACCACCTTTGTGGGAGTCCCCCCCAGGTACCTTTTTGGACACTCTGGTGCTAACCCAGAGGTCCGCCTCCTCAGCAAGCTTCCTGGGATCAGTCAGCTTACTATCCACTAGGTGCTGGCGCAAATCGGTATAAGTAACATTAAGCATATGCTCTCTCAGGATCAAGTCATATAAACCTTTATAATCTGCTACTTTGTTGCCCCGCACCCATCCATTCAGTGCCTTACTAGAGAAATCAAAGAAATCTACCCATGTTTGTGTGGTTTGTTTGGTGCTGTCCCTGAACCTCTGACGGTATCCCTCAGGGGTCAGCCCAAACTTGGCAAGTAAAGTGGCTTTCTGGAGTGGGTATGTGTTTTGATCCGGTGGATCCAATGTGAGAAGTGTGTCCCTCCCCAATGGCGGCACATAACCCCACATAGCTACCCCCCATTGCCCTTCAGGAACCTCATGAGCCCTTAGTGCAACTTCATAAGCAGCTAACCATTTATCTATGTCATCTCCCACCACAAAACTGGGCACCACATTTTTGGGTATACGAACCTTCTTTTCTCCAGCAGGTCCTGTCTGTATGCTGCCACCATTATTGCTGGATTCAGACTGTCTTGCCTTGATTTCCAGCTCCTTGAGACTCAGTTCATGAGCCAACAATAGTTTCTTTTCAGCCAACGCTCTTTCAGCTTCCACTTGTTTGGCTGCTCTTTCAGCTTCTGCTTGTTGGGCTGCCCTTTCAGCTTCTGCTTGAATCTGTTTGGCTGCTCTTTCAGCCTCAGCTTGTTTGGCTTCTCTTTCTGCCCTCTTCTCCTCCTGTTGTGCCTCAATTTTCAGTTTTGCCATTTGCAATTGGAACTCCCTTTCCTCTCTCCTTTCCTCTGCGGTCAGGCTTTGCATGGAGACACTGCTCCCTGGTCTGGAAGGGTGCACAATTGCAGTGGTAACACCATCCATAGATAGTGAAAATCCTTCTGAGGGGCCATTTTCTGGCTCCTCTTCCTCATCATCCTCTAAATGGGCTTCTGCCCAGGCCCTCAGCGCCACTTGAAAGTCCTCCTTTCTGGAGGCCCCTTGGGTGGGTACCCTTAATGCCCTGCAGAATCCTCTTAGTTGTTTGACCGTGTATGTATCCAACTGGACTAGGTCAAAGTCCCCTGTCTGAGACCCAGTCAGAGACATGTTGAGTGAGGATTTAGTTTTTGAAAATTGTCAGGAAAAAAACGGATTTTCAAAAAGAGATAACAACCAAGTTGACCTTCAACTGTGGGTAGGTAGTGAAATACTTAGCTACTGTATGTCACTGCACAAATACAAGTCCTATCCTCACCGCTGATCACCAATGTTAGAAATGGGGTTTTTGGTTGGCAGTCAGGTTACCCTCTGTCCAAGCAAAAGCCCTCACTCTAGTCAGGGTAAGTCACACACTATCCAAGATTATCCTGTGCCCACCCTCTGGTAGCTTGGCACGAGCAGTCAGGCTTAACTTAGAAGGCAATGTGTAAAGTATTTGTGCAATAAATCATACAATACCACCATATAGCACCACAAAAATACACCACACAGTGTTTAGAAAAATATATAATATTTATCAGGATAATTGTAGGTCAAAAAGAATAAAGATGCAATGGAAAATTGTAGAACTATCACAGGAAAGTGATATAAAGGGTCTTAAGTCTTTAGAATGTAATAAAGTGTCTTTCAAGCACAAAGTACCTGGTTTCTGGTGGAAAATCTCCTCAGAGGGCCACAGGTGAAGAGATGTGTGGGAAAAGGGGGGTGTGCGTCGATTTCCTCTCAGCACACACCGACTTGCGTCGTTCTTTTCCACGCGGGGAAGTCGGGCGTCGTTTTCCGGCGCGCAGACAGTCTCTTTTTGTGGATCGCGGGGATTACCAGATGTCCCGGGTCTGTGCGTGGATTCTCCTGCTTGTTTTCCGGCTGCGCGTCGTTCTGCGGGGCTGCGCGTCGAAGTTTCGATCTCACGGTAGGCGTCGCGTCGATTTCTCCTTGGAAGTCGGGCGGCGTTGTCCTTGCGAGGCCGTGCGTCGAAAGTTTGGTCTCACGGCAGGCGTCGCGTCGATTTCTCCTTGGAAGTCGGGCGGCGTTGTCCTTGCGAGGCCGTGCGTCAAAGTTTCGCACTCACGGTAGGCGTCGCGTCGATTTCTCCTGGAAAGTCGGGCGGCTTTGTCCTTGCGAGGGTGTGCGTCGAAGTCTCGATCGTCCCGAGGGCGTCGCGTCGATCAGCGTCGGTGTGCGGCGTTTTTCTCGCCGCGAAACAAGCTGTGCGTCGAAATTTTCGGCGCACGGAGCGTCCAAGTGAAAGGAAGAAGTCTTTTTGGTCCTGAGACTTCAAGGAACAGGAGGCAAGCTCTATCCAAGCCCTTGGAGAGCACTTTCACAGCCAGACAAGAGTTCAGCAAGGCAGCAGGGCAACAGCAAGACAGCAGTCCTTTGTAGAAAGCAGACAGGTGAGTCCTTTGAGCAGCCAGGTAGTTCTTCTTGGCAGGATGTAGTTTCTGGGTCCGGTTTCTTCTCCAGCAAGTGTCTGATGAGGTAGGGCAGAGGCCCTGTTTTATACCCAAATGTGCCTTTGAAGTGGGGGAGACTTCAAAGAGTGGCTAAGAAGTGCACCAGGTCCCCTTTCAGTTCAATCCTGTCTGCCAGGGTCCCAGTAGGGGGTGTGGCAGTCCTTTGTGTGAGGGCAGGCCCTCCACCCTCCCAGCCCAGGAAGACCCATTCAAAATGCAGATGTATGCAAGTGAGGCTGAGTACCCTGTGTTTGGGGTGTGTCTGAGTGAATGCACAAGGAGCTGTCAACTAAACCTAGCCAGACGTGGATTGTAAGGCACAGAAGGATTTAAGTGCAAAGAAATGCTCACTTTCTAAAAGTGGCATTTCTAGAATAGTAACATTAAATCCGACTTCACCAGTCAGTAGGATTTTGTATTACCATTCTGGCCATACTAAATATGACCTCCCTGCTCCTTTCAGATCAGCAGCTGCCACTTCAACAGTGTATGAGGGCAGCCCCAATGTTAGCCTATGAAGGGAGCAGGTCTCCCAGCAGTGCAAAAACGAATTTAGGAGTTTTACACTACCAGGACATATAACTACACAGGTACATGTCCTGTCTTTTACCTACACAGCACCCTGCTCTAGGGGATACCCAGGGCACACATTAAGGGTGACTTATATGCAGAAAAAGGGGAGTTCTAGGCTTGGCAAGTACTTTTAAATGCCAAGTCGAGGTGGCAGTGAAACTGCACACACAGGCCTAGCAATGGTAGGCCTGAGACAAGGAAAAGGGGCTACTTAAGTGGGTGGCACAATCCGTGCTGCAGGTCCACTAGTAGCATTTAATCTATATGCCCTAGGCACCTGGAGTGCACATGACTGGGGACTTATAAGTAGATTAAATAGTTCAATCAGGTATGATCCAAAGTTACCATGTTTACAGAGAGAGAGCATATACACTTTATCACTGGTTAGCAGTGGTAAAGTGCGCAGAGTCTAAAAACCAGCAAAAACAGTATCCAAAAAGAGGAGGGAGGCAGGCAAAAAGTTAGGGGTGACTACCCTAAGGCTGTCAGGTCTAACACAAACTAATTACTGTGACAGATCGTATGAGACAAACTTCTACAATCACATGTTTACCGCCCTAACTGCCCTCTGGCACCGCCTCTTGCATGACGATACGGGGCAACACAGTTCTGTCATATGAATTAAAGCAAAGGCCACCCCTGAATGGGGCATAAAGGGCCGGTGCCATAACGGCCACCTTGGTCCCGGAAGGAACCAGTAAAACAGGTTTTTGGGAAAAGGGTGCACCCGCTCGGGTCGGATGCCCTTCCCCCCCTCTCCCCCCCCCAAGCAACAGGTTGGGGGGGGGGGAGGAGGAAGGCATGAAAAACCAAAAAACAATCGGGGGGTTTGAATTGTTCAAACTCCCCAATGGGGAGGCAGGCGAAGACCTGCAAGGGGCTAAGGGGGTGCAGTTATAAAGTGCCCCTGTCCTTGTAGAAGACCGAACAGATGGCCCAGGACAGTGTGCAAACAAAAGGATGGAAGTAAACGGAGACATTGGCCTACCTTCTTTAGCTGTGCTAGATCGTCGGTAACATGCCTTCCTCGACGGCTTAATTGGGGCACCCTCGTGCTGGGTCCGGCGGCTCCCCTCACCCTTGTTGTAAGTGCCCCTCGGGGGAAAGTTCAGCAGCATCCGAGAGCAGCTATCTACGGGCACCGGCCGTGGGACCACCCTTCTGGGCCACACGACCATGAAGACACCGCTCCCCGCTCCCGGGGAGACAAGAGAAGCGATCGCATCAAGCTACCCTGAGACTCCATCAACAGGTACCGGGCGCTTAGCGCCGAGCCTAGGGAGTGTGCATGGGACCGCCCAAGGGCGACACAACCATGTGAACTCCTCTTCCTGAGAGGCGCGCCGATGCTGGGGCTTGCAGTGCCTACTAGCATTGCAAAGCATTGGTCCCCCTTGGAGGACCACCCGCACGGCGACACGATTCCAAGGGGTCAAGACTGAATCGGACCTAGCGGCAAGCAGCCCGTGCCACTGCGCCCTTTGTGGTGGACCGCCTCATCAGGCGACGCAATGCCAAAAGGTTTTCCCGTCCTGGAACATTGTTTCCCCTTTGGAGGACCGCCTACACGGCGATGAAGGTTAATTGAATTAGCTGCAAGAAGCCCGTGCCGCTGCCCCCTGTGTGGTGGACCGCCTAATCAGGTGACGCGACGCCATTAGGGGTTTTCCTCATTTCTGTAGCAGCTGGAAGCTCGGGCACTGCCAGGTGAGGGGACACAGAAAATGTTTGGTAAAACCTACAGACAGCAAGCATTTCTATTAATGCTCTTGCCAGAACAAAGGATTTCCCGAGCACCTTGAGTGGAGGATCGCCTCGCAGGTTACTCTGGGAGATAGGGCTGGTTTTTCTTAGGGCAATTTTCGTGGGGCATTGGCATCTCATTGATAAAGCTAGCATTTGAAACCATGTATGAGGATATCCTGAAACCCTTTCTGTGAAAGTAAACACAAACGTAAAAAAAAAGGAAAATATATTTTAGAAGTGGAAATATTATAGCTGATTAGGGCCACGCCATAACTGATGATTTGAGGACAAAAAAAATATATATATATTTTATAGATATTTGATACTACAGTACTGAGCTCGCTGTGACACCATGGAGGAAGTGGATGTAGGAGACCACCAGGAGGATCTGGAGAAGATGCTGGGTCAGATGAGGGCTGAGACACTGAGGCACGGCAAAGATTGGCTACGGGTGAAGATGGAGGAGAGAACACCGTAGGGAGACGCCCAGCAGGGGTCAGAGCCAAACCCTACCACAAAGGACGACGCTGGTGACCCAGGGCCAGAGTTAGATCCCACACATAAAGCATGCAAGCGGCAGAGAGCGGAAAGGAAACCGGCGAAGAAGGTGGCAAAGAAACCGGGGGGGGGGGGGCAACCGGCCCACCTCTGCACCAGCACTGATAGACGCACCCTGTTAGACCTGACAGCCTTCGGGTGGCCACCCCTAACTTTTTGCCTGCCTCCCTCCACTTTTTGGACACTGTTTTTGCTGTTTTTTAGACTCTGTGCACTTTACCACTGCTAATCAGTGCTAAAGTGCATATGCTCTCTCCCTTTAAACACGGTAACATTGGATCATACCCAATTGGACTATTTAGCTTACTTATAAGTCCCTAGTAGTGTGTACTATATGTGCCCAGGGCAGTAGGCCTGCAGCACTGATTGTGCCACCCTCTTAAGTAGCCCCTCAACCTTGTCTCAGGTCTGCCATTGCAAGGCCTGTGTGTGCAGTTTCACTGCCAATTCGACTTGGCATTTTAAGTACTTGCCAAGTCTAAAACTTCCCTTTTTCTACATATAAGACACCCCTAAATTATGCCCTAGGTAACCCATAGGGCAGGGTGGTATGTAGCCAAAAGGTAGGACATGTACTTATGTAGTTGATATGCCCTGGTAGTGTAAAACTCCCAAATTCGTTTTTACACTGCTGTGAGGCCTGCTCCCTTCATAGGCTAACATTGGGGCTGCCCTCATACATTGTTTGAGTGGTAGCTTCTGATCTGAAAGGAGTAGGAAGGTCATATTTAGTATGGCCAGAATGGTGATATAAAATCCTGCTGACTGGTGAAGTTGGATTTAATTTTACTATTCTAGAAATGCCACTTTTAGAAAGTGAGCATTTCTCTGCACTTAAATCTTTCTGTGCGTTACAATCCACGTCTGGCTGGGTTAAGTTGACATCTCTTTGTGCATTCACTCAGACACATCCCAAACACAGGGTACTCAGCCTCACTTGCATACATCTGCATTTTGAATGGGTCTTCCTGGGCTGGGAGGGTGGAGGGCTTGCTCTCACACAAAGGACTGCCACACCCCCCTACAATAGTCTTCTTGGGCATCGAGCTAGATTCAATCGCCGGAACCTCCAGGATCCTGGGGGATAAGATGTCAGAACTAAGGGAAGAGATCAAGTCGCTGCAAGGGAAGCAGAAAGCAACCCTTGGCAAGCTACAAAGGATGGTTGGCAAACTAAATTTGGCAACCAGGGTTATCCCAGCGGGGCGAGTCTTTGCAAGGCATTTAGGCAGACTGACAACATGTCAGGCTAGAATCAGGAGTAAAAAGCGATTTGGCCATGTGGGATTCCTTCCTGGACTAATTCAACGGTCAACTTATTTGGAGAGAGGGCTGGATATCAGCCAACGAGATAGCATTGTTCACAAATGCCACAGGCGGCTGTGGTTTTGGGGCACTGCTAGGCACAGAGATGTGTGCAGGCAAATGGCCTACTAGGTGGTATGAGCTAGGTATCACCAGGAATATCACATTCTTAGAACTATTTCCCATAGAAGTAGCCTTGACAGTCTGGAAGGCTAAACTGCAGAACATGAAACTAGCGATATGTCAGACAACCTAGGAGTGGTATTAGCCATAAACAAGGGATCGGCATCCTGCCCGTCACGCTGAGACTTTTGAGGCGAATGGTCAGCCTGCAACTCAGGAGGAACCTGGATATCAGGGCAGACACGCGCTGGGCATTAAAAAAACACGAGCAGATGCTCTCTCTCGTTCCCAGATGGACAGATTCAGGAAACATGCCCCGGAGGTGAGACAGGTGATGACTCCTTTTCCACAAGGTCTGTGGGAGCTGGCGGAGCAGACTTGTCAATTTTAGTTTGGAATGTACTCAAGACTGAGACATACAAGAGGTATTCCAAACACGCCAAGTCACTGATGGTAATAGGGGGTTAAAGTCACTCAGGGATCTGGCGGCGACCGGACCAGCAGTTGAGTGTTTCATCAATTGGGCCGACCAGCAGGGCAGGACAAAGTCTTGGGCACAGGCCCACCTGGCAGCGGTGGCTCATTTCTCAAAGAGTCAGATGGGGACAGATCCTACAGCTTCACGCTACATTAGAACAGCCATGAAGGGCTGAAAACGGCTTGAGGGACCAAAACTGGACAACAGACGCCCCATAGATTTCAATAGGCTGACACTATTGATAGACGCATTGGAGGCAGTGGCAGACAACCCGTACAAGTTGGGTCTATTCAGAGCATCTTTCACTACAGCATTCTTTGGGGCTTTTCACATAAGCGAGATAGTAGCCACAGCTAAGAGAATGGGCGGCGGCAGTTGCCTTCAGGCGGAAGATTGCAGACTGGAGTCTGACGTGTTTTTTTTTTTACTAAAGAAATCAAAAACTGACTAGCGGGCAGGGGCACCTGGATTCATCTCAGCTGCATAGTACAAACAAAATATTGTCCAGTCAGTAGTTAAAAAAATTACCTTCCTTCGTGCCCTAGATTGCCTGGCCCCATATTTATGCACAGCAATGGGGACTGGTTGAGCAAATTCCAAATTCACGGCAGTCATGCGCAAAACATTGAGGCAAGGAGGCTTGCCACCAGCAGTTTTTGGTTCACACTTTTTTTGCATAGGGGCAGCCACAACAGCAGCAGATTTTGGTCTAGAGGAAGACACTATCAAAGCAGTGGGTAGGTGGCGCTCTAAAGCATACAAAAGCTACATACGGCCACATTTAATATGATGGGGCCTTGCCACACCTATTTTCTCCTGACAGATAGTGTCTATGATTCGACTGACAGGCGCACCAACCAGGACAGTCTGGGTGGTTGGGCATTCCTTCCTTTCTAGGTTACAACTATGGTGGAACTGGAACATCAATAGAGTCAGAAGAGCCCAAACGGTAACAAACATCAGATGGTGTGGCTCCCTCGGCATGAAGTGGGCACACCTCTTACAGACAGTGCGAGGGTTAGTAGAGACAGCTCAGAAACGGCCAGACATAATAATCATCTACCTGGGGGGTAAGGTGGGGAGGAAGATACTATTGAATGAGATCAGACAGAGTCTGATGGAAATGACAAGGTTATGCAGCAGCACCACAATCATCTGGTCAGAAATAATCCTGAGGTTTAATTGGCATGGGGCTGTGTCAAGCAAGGCGGTGGACAACTCCAGGAGGAAACTAAACATTGAAGTCTGCAAGTATTGCAAAGCAAATGGTCTGGAAAGCTTAAGTCACAGGCTGATCCACCCCAGGCAACCGGAGTTGTACGCACCTGACGGAGTGCAGCTATCATCGGAAAGATTGGGGATTTTCTGGGCAAACCTGGCTGCAGGAATGGCACAGGCAGGCTGCGCATAAAAAAAAAAAAAAACAGAATATATGGGGGCAGCTGGCCGGAGACATAAGCCTCTCAGGCAGCATGGTGGTAATTAAAGGAGGTTTTACCAATACTGACAGTCAGCACACCTAGTAAGGCGGTGTGCAAATGGAAGGCCACACACCTGGGGATGCCTTACGGCAGGGTGAAAAGAAGCCAGCGAAGGGGAGTAAGCGGAACACGGCACTCGCAGCCCAGACCCACCAGGACAAATGACAGGGCACAGACACATGCAAGGTAGAAAGTTGGGCCTAATCCAAACGAATTAAAGGCTACCCCTTCAGAGAAACATGGTAAAACAAACACTATGGACTGAGCCCCCTCCAAGACAAAATGTAGGATTTCTTACAGACAAAATGGGAAAAAGCGACATCACAAACAGAGGCCATGACTCAAAGTCCGATCGATCAATGCCATTTCTGGTTGTAAGAACTGCACAGTGATTTGAACTTGATTTTGAATTTTTATTCTGTGTTGATAATTTTGATTTATGAGACCACCAACTAAGTGTGATGGTTTAATAACAGAAGTATGATTTCAATAGCAGTAATGATGCGGGCTATGCGGCAAAAGATTAATGCCTCGCCACAACAAATGATTTCAATACTTATGGGCAATCGCATATGTGTCTTTGTTGTTAATAAAGCGGCTAAGTTATATCCACTAAAAATGTAGTACCGTTCTTGTCTTAGAATGCCATTGGCGGGGAAAAACACAGGCAAGGTAAAATACTGGAGTGAGACAAGTGCGGGAGTTAACGCCCTCACTCTGCGTTCACTATCAGAGTGCACACTGCTATTATCTGGTAGAATGTCTTTTAAAGCGCCTGTTTCAACCATGCATTAGCAATGTTAGGAGCATTCAGCGGTCAGGTTAATTAAAGAAGTATGCAGACAATAATCCTGAATCTAGTAAGGAGGGGGGTGTCAACACACTCAGTAGCACAATCAAAGGCGTGGCTAAAAGGAGCAAAGTAATCTGCAACTATTTTCCTGGTCTTTCATCTTGAAGTAGCTGTATATGGAAAAACACACACCTTAAATGAGAAATAAATACATGTTCAACTAATCCTTGAGGGATGCAGTATTTATGCTGTGAAACCTCTACTAGTTAATGCAATCACTGCAGATACTGCAAAATTTAATTCTAGTTGGTTCAGGGAATATTGATGTATTTCTGGTATTAGGCAGTCCCAGCATGTGGCAGAAAGCACCTTGAATATACACATTATTATGTTAAACTTGCATTAGACATAGGATAGGCTTCCACAGAACACACAAAAGATTCTGGTTTAAGAAAAAAAATGCTTCCAAAATATAGATAGAAATGATGTGCATACTGTACCTAGTGCAAACATTTGTTATAACTGTCCATTAAAAGCAGCAGCTCCACAGCTCATCTTATAATACCTCATCAAGTGGTTTCATCAATTAAAGCCAGTTCCCACTTCCAAGCAGCCTTTAAATTTGCAGATTAAGCAAATGGTCACATTTATATTTCTTTCAGGCAGCCAACACCCTGGCAAGAAGTCATGTTTCTTGTTCATCTGGCTGTCTCCCTCTTTGCTTCGCAGCACAGGAGGCTCTCTGTCCTTCCACTTCAACTGAAGCATCTTAAATGTTGGAATTACCCATCCTGAACTGGTTGCATTTTAACAAAAAGTAAGGGAACTGTATTTCTCAAATTTAAAAAAGTATGGGTGCATTGTACCGCTCAGATCCTACCCACTTCGAACTCTTGAAGCATTCAATTCAAAATAATAGCTGAGTAGTGCGCCCAGGCGCCATACATCTTCCACTCTTGGGCAGAGCTGGACTTGAGGATGGTTTCAAATGGGACCAAAATCAGCCACCACTCAGCGAATACCAAGCCGCAAATGTTCTACTTTGTACTTGCATGGTTTTGCAGCTAGAGGTGGGCAAGCCATCAAACTATTAGGGAGATATGAGACGGGGAAAACTCAACTCTTACAGTCTGAAGCACAAGCTGAACCAGCAAAATATTTTGCATGTAAATTGTAATTGTATTTGGATCTACACAGTGCCTACTGCCCCTGACAAGGCATCAAAATGCTTTTCAGCGAGTAGCACCGTACTCCAGAACCCAAAAAGGATAAGTGGTATATTAGTATAGGGAAACTTGAGTTAATTTGAGTGGTCTGCTTAGTTGGATTGAATAGGATAAAGGAGGGAAAGAAGAGGAGAGAGTATAGAAAATGGTATTTTGGAGATCATAGCAGTAAGATGAGGTTTGGGATGAGTGAAAAGAGAGATGGGGGAGGGAAGAGTTTTTAGAAATGCATTAGGAAGATCACAGTAGTAAAATGAGGTTTGGGATGAATCAAAGAAGGAATATATGAGGGAAGAATTTTGAAAGGGTTGTACCGGAGGTCATAATAGTAAAATGAGGTTTGGGGTGATCCAAGGAAGGATAGAGGAGGAAAGAGTCTACAAAGGGTTATTTTAGAGATCATAGTAGTAGAATGAGGCTTGGGATGAGTCAGTGAGTGGAGTTATCGGGTATAGGGTATATTGAGATAGATATAGGGGGAGACATACTGTAATGCATTGTCGAGAATATTTTTTTTCTTCCTCTACAGTAGGAATAAAGTAATAAATATATAGTTACATAAGTAAATAGAAAGGTTATACATGTATAATGAAGAAAATATATATCAAGATTTAACGTTATATTTTATAAACTCAGACTTTCAAGTGTTGCTGTACTTCAAGCTAATTTATTTGTGTATTTTTTTAAATTTTATATTTTCCTCAATATTTTGATAGTGAAGCATTTGTAGGTAAAATAATTATGATAATATTTACATATTGCAATAAATAAAACAGAGAGCCATAAGCATCTATTTAAGTAACTTATATAATACCCATGCAGTGACCTATGTACATGATAAGCATAGAATAAAAAAAGACATTGTGGACTATGTACGTGTATGGGGCCAGTGAAAATGTGGAAGACGTCTGTCCCATGTTTTACTCTGGCCTAAAGGCCCAGCTAAAGGGATGTAATGAGCCAGACTTAGAAGGAATTCCCTGTACTGAGGTTTAGGGTCCCTTGCTTCAGCATAAAGGAGATTGTTCTCCCAATAAACTCTGTGTGTGTCAGTGACATCACCATTTTGCTGTTTGACAGCCTGCTGTCCAAGGCCCTCCAATGTGGGACAGGTGTGCTGTGCCACACTTAGCATTTCCCTGGCAGGCCCCTCTGCACCCAAAAGCTCAACTGATTAAGCTTCTAGCTCCTCTGGTGTAGGTTCTGCACAGGGAGAGAATTCCTCTTCCTCAAAAGGGGAATCATCTGTGGAGGGAGGGATGGTGGACAAGGGTTTGCCCTTCTTACGCCTAGTTTTTGGGAGCACTTGGTCCATTGTTCCAGGATCCAAGTTTCCGTCCTCTTTGCTTTATGACCTGAACCCTGGTAAGAGCAAAGATATGCCCAGGAATGCCCAGCATTGCTGCATGGGCCGCTAACTCCACTTCAGCCCAAGCTAAAGTTTACAAATCATTGCCTAGCAGATATTCTACAGGCAAATCAGTGGCTACCACAACTTTCTTTGGACCAGTAACCCCCTCCCCCAGTTGAGGTTCACAACAGCCATGGGGTGGCTTTCAGTGTTGCTATGGGTGTTTGTCACTTGGTACTGGTGACCAAGTAGGTGTTGCTCAGGGGCAACCAATTTTTCCATCACCATGGTGACACTGGCACCTGTGTCCCTGTAGGCCTCAACCTGAACACCATTAATCAGGGGTAGCTGCTTGTACTTATCCATATTAAGGGGACAAGCAACTAAAGTGGCCAGGTCAATGCCTCCATTAGAGACTAAAACAGCCTCAGTGATCTCCCTAACCAGACCAACCCCAACTACATTATCATTGGGAAGCCCAGATACACCCTTTGACTGGCTATTAGTAGTGCTCTTCCCACCATCAATACTATTATTAGGGGCACTAGTGGTTGCGGTTGAGTTTGTGGTGGTGGGAGGTTTGGTGTTTTTTTTTGGACAATGACTGTCAGTTGCCCATTGGCCTTTGGCTTTACACATATAACATCAAGGTTTCTTATCTTTGTGAGAAGATGATTTGGACCCACCACCCCAGAGGATTTTTGTGGGCCTGATGAAGGCTCTGATGATTCTTTATCTTTGTCCCCCGTCATGTGACTTACCATCCTTCTTCTTGCCATCCTTGTCACCCCCTGTATGAGCTTTTCTGCTCACTCTTGTTCTTACCCATTTGTCTGCCTTCTTTCCCAATTCTTGGGGAGGGGTCAGATCTGAGTCCACAAGATATTGATGCAACAAGTCAGACACATAATTATTCAAGATATGCTCTCTCAGAATCAAGTTATACAGGCTTTCATAGTCAGTCACCTTACTGCCATGTAACCAACCATCTAGGGCCTTCACAGAACAGTCTACAAAGTCTGTCCAGTCCTGTGATGACTCCTTTCTGGTCTCTCTGAACTTAAGTCTGTACTGTCCAATGGTTAAGCCCAGACCATCTAAGAGTGCACCTTTAAGAATTTGGTAATTATCTGAATCATCCTCTCTGACAATCAGAAGTCTGTCTCTCCCCTTGCCAGAGAAGGATAACCAAAAGATAGCAGCCCACTGTACATGAGGGAGGCTCTGAACTTTACAGGCCCTCACAAGTGCAGCAAACCACTTATAGATGTCATCACCATTCTTGTAAGGAGGGACACCTTTGTGCAGATTTCTAGAATCAAATGAAGGTTTCCTAACATTTGAATTTCTAAAACTGCTGCTGCCACCATAGGGAACTAACCCCAAACCCAGCCTCTCTTTCTCCACAGCCAGGGATTCCCTGTCTAAGGCCAACTGTTGCTGCATTAGCCTCAGTCTGGCCTCCACTAACTAGGGACTGGTCCTCAGGGTTAGAATTATGTGAAGCCTCTGAAACAGATGTAACATGAGAGTGTGCAGAGGCAGACCTATCTCTAACAGGGGCCACTCTAGTGACCTGGCCTCTAGGGGTGAAGGGAGCCCTACTTGTGTGTGAACTCTTCCCAATACCAGTTATACTAGGGGGCTTGTTGACAGATAGGTCTGTGGATAGACCCTCCCCAGGATTGTTATTCTGCTCCTCTGAGCCTTCCTGGTTGGAGTCATCCTCTACCTCTTCCCCTGTCTGATATGGACCAGTGCTGAGTCCCTGGTCATTTTGGAGGAGACAATTTAAGAGGAACTCCTTATTGGGGTTCTTCCCAATCCCTAAACTTCTTTCAATGCAGTGACCCCACAAACCTTTAAAGTTTAGATTCTCAAAGGTAGTCTTGACAACTCTAGGGGTGGCTTCTACAGAAGACATATTGAAAGAGGAAAAAAGTTTAGGAAAGTGAGTAAAAAGTTAGTAGAATCACAGAGCTAACTTTTTAGAGAAAAGAAAAACCTTTTCAGAACTTTGTAAAAACGTTTGCAAAGTTTAAAGAACTTTTAGAAAGTTAGAAGCATGGTTTCTAAATATATATTATATATGCTCTAATATTGGAGCAAGCTTTTCTGTGTGAAAGCAATTGCAAGTACTTTTCCCACTGCTGCCACTAATGTAGGAGGCTGGCCTGGTTTGTAGTGGGTACCTTGGGTACTTACACCTTATACCAGGTCCAGTTATCCCTTATTAGTGAAATGTAGTAGTGTTCTAGTAGCTTAGGCTGATAGAGGTAGCTACAGCAGAGCAGCTTAGGCTGAACTAGGAGACATACAAAGCTCATGCAATACCACCTATAGTTACACAGCACTTATACACCAGTAAAGACAATACTCAGCTTTACCAAAAATAAAGGTATTTATTCGGGTGACACAGTACCAAAAATATCTTACAGACAATACTCCTTCTGGAGGTACGTATTATACACAATATATACACTAGACACCAAAATTAGACAAGTAAATAGTCACAGAACAATGCAAACAATAGGAAATGCTATAGAATGCAATGGATGGGAGAAAATAGGTCCAGGGGCAACACAAACCATATACTAAGAAAGTAGAATGCAAATCACAAAATTCCCCCCTAGACAAGTGTAGTGTGTGTAGAATTGCTGGTAGAGTAAGAATACAGTAAAGGTAAGTAAATTACCCCACCCTGGAGCCCAGAAAAGCAGGAGTAAAGTACTGCAAGTTTCCTTAGAACACACTACACCTCGTGATTGGAATTATGCAGTAATCAACTAAATCTGCAAACTACAACTGCTGGATTCCTGGTTCTGAAGACTTGCAAAAGAAGGGGACAAAGTACAGAAGTCAAAAGAAGTTCCAGGAAGGACAGGAGCCCCTGCCAACCCAGAAGAGGGTGCAAAAGAAGAGTCCATGGTTAGTTGAAGGCTGCAGAAATGCACCCTAGAAAGAAGACATCAGGTTCCTGCATGATGCAAAGGATGTCCCACAGTGTGAAGATGGATGCAGATGTGATTTTGTGTTGGAAGTCACCATCAAGCCTTGGCTACGTCAAAAGTGTGTTTTACGTCAAAATAGCGCTGGCTGGACTCAGGAGGGACCTGGGGGCCTAAACTCTATGTGAGGAGAAAGAGGGGTCTCTAAACACTTTAGAGAGCCCTCAGGATGCCAGACAGCAACCACAGGAGTCCCAAGACATAGGGACAAAGGATGTGCAAAATGTGGTTGGTGCCACACAAAAAAGGAAGGCCCCACGTCGCTGGAGAACAACTCAGAGAGTTGAGCATTGCAGGATGGAGTGCTTGGGACCTGAGCCAGGCTGTGCATGAAGGAATTTTGCAAATAATGCACAGAGGCCTCAGGAAGTGAAGAAGACATAGTACACAGGGGTACCATCGCTCCCAGAGAAGGCAAGGCATTACCTCCTCCAAATTGCGTCAGAAGGACCTCAGGACAGTCTCTGTCGCAGGGCTCCAACCTCTGTGTTCTTAGGAGCACACTTGTCACTGTGAAAGGAGTCCAAGGGTACCGGTTGTCATCTTAGTAGGTGCCTGCTGGAGCAGGAGAGTGACTCAGTCCTCAGAGCATGCACAGAGTGGAAACTGTTGCAGTTGCTGGCTGGAGCTGAAGATGCAGAGGAAAAGTATCCTTTGTGCATACTTTGTTGCTATTACAGTGGTTCCTGGAGCAGGCGGTGGTTGATTTGAGGTCAGAGGATGATGAAGTAGTTGCAGAGGATTCCTGAAGGAAACTTGCAAGCAGAATCTGAAGAGAACCACCAGGAGAGACCCTAAATAGCCCTGAGAGGGGGATTGACTACCTTATCAGGTATGGACCTATCAGGAGGGGTCTCTGACGTCACCTGCTGGCACTGGTCACTCAGAGGCCTCCAGAGTGCCCCCACACCTTGCAAAGCAAGATGGCTGAAGACTGGGACACACTGGAGGAGCTCTGGGCACCACCCCATGGGTGGTGATGGACAGGGAAGTGGTCACTCCCCTTTCCTTTGTCCAGTTTCCTGCCATAGCAGGGGAGAAGGGGTCCCTGAACCAGTGTAAACTGGTTTATGCAAGGAGGGCATCTGTGCACTTGAAAGCATTTCCAGAGGCTGGGGGGGCTACCCCTCCCCCACCTGTAACACCTATTTCCAAAGGGAGGGGGTGTAACACCCTGCTCTCAGCGGAAATGTTTTGTCCTGCCTTCCTGGGACTGGGCTGCCCAGACCCCATGAGGCCAGAACCCTGTCTGTGAGGTGGCAGCAGCTGTAGCTGCAGTGCTAGCCACAGAGAGCTGGTTTGGCATTACTGGGGGACCATGGTGGAGCGCCCAGGATGCATGGAATTGGCTCCCCAATATCACATTTGGAATGGGGGGAAAATTCCATGATCTTAAACATGTTACATGGCCATATACGAGTTATCATTGTGAAGCTACATATAGGTATTGACCTATATGTAGTGCACACGTGTGATGGTGTCCCCTCACTCACAAAGTTCAGGGAAATGGCCCTAAACTATGTGGAGGCACCTTTGCTAGTGCAAGGGTGCCCTCACACTTAGTAACCTTCCACCTAACCATCAGCAAGTGAAGATTAGACATATAGTTGACTGATAAGTTACTTAAATGCAGTGAAAATGGCTGTGAAATAACGTGTGCGTTATTTCACGCAGGCTGCAGTGGCAGCCCTGTGCAAGGATTTGTCTGAGGTTCTGATTAGCGGAGCCTCAGTGACACAGTCAAGCACTATACAGACACACACATTAGGCCATAAACCATCAGCACTGGGGTCCTGACCAGCAAGATCCCAGTGAGGCAGGCAAAAACATACTGACCTACAGGTAAAAGTGGGGGTAACATGCCAAGGAAGATGGTACTTTCCTACAGTAACTTTAATTCGTGCCATAAGTTAACTATACCTCGCTCCCTCGCCATGCACTGCTAATGACCCCACAAATTACGGCACTCATTGACATTTTTGATAAAATCATTGATAATATCAATGTAATATTTGGAGTAAAATGTTTGACAAAAAAACTGTGCATGACAGGGGCACAAGCTATAGCTACCTTAGGGCGCTAGTTATAGTTACTTGAGGTAACGCTATATATAACTGGTGAAATACTATGGTTTCATATGTTTAAAATGTGAGCCTAGCTATACCATGCCTGTAACCTTTGGTTGTTTAAGTGAAAAATATATATATATATACATTTTGGACTTCCTTATGGGGACACCAAGTCCTAGGCTGCACTACACTGCACCGTGGAGGAGGGGCTGATCACTGCATTTCCTGCAAGCGCTATTAAGCACACTAAAATCTCCCAATCTGCAGGACTCGTGAGGGCCACACCTAGGCAAAGCACTGACCAAGTGGGGTCCTGCCCTGCACCTGTTGAAACCCAGAAGAGGCTGGCTTGTGCTACCCCCCATTAGCCCCTCTTTTTATCAGTCGGAATTTGGTGACTCCATCACTAACAGCGCAAGTCCATTACTTCATCAGGCTGTCTAACTGTTTGACAGTTTCACCATGCGCAAGCATAAACTGCTGGGAAATAGAGACTCTGCCTCAATCAAATACCCTGGAGGAACTACTCTTGATTTGTTCTTGGCCCATGCAGTCGGCTAACAGCTAAAAAAGTAGATCTGGCAGAGAGGCGCCTGTCTCTACACATGAGTGAAGGCTCACAGGGGCATCAGAGACTCATTTTGAGTGAGTGGAATGTGTTTTGAGTGAGTGGAATGTGAAGCCTGTAGTCACTGACAGCGTGTTTACTAGGGTGCATAAATCGCCAGCACTACCATCTCTTGTTAGTCACCTCAACAACTCTGACTTCCTCCCCGTTAATAGTAATTAAAAGTTTCCCTCAGTCAAAAGGAATCACAAACTCAAATCAGTGGCTCAGTGCAGATATCTAGGGCCCCTAGAGCCCAGAATTTCACTGTTAGAGCCAGTTTCCCCATCTCTTTTTGCAAAGCAGCACTAACTTGCTATCAGCTTGTGATGTGGCTCAAAAAGCCCCTGATTTTGACCGAGATTTCCTTTTCTAAAACTTAGCTCTATGGTGACTGCATATGTCTCATCGATTGTGGACAAGATACAACGCCTTGAAGAGCGTTAAAAACTCGAACCAGTTCATCGGTGCACCAAATTGAATCCCAACCAACTGCTTCTAATTTGGTGCGAACCAGGGTCTCACACACTGGTTTAACCCCTTCGCTGCCAGGTCTTTCCCCCGTCAGGTGCCAGGCCATTTTTTGGCTCTTTGGGGCAGTTTGAGCTCAGGCCCTCATACCTTTTTGTCCACATTAGCTACCCATGCCAAATGTGCAACATCCTAGGTATTCTAGAGGTACCCAGAGTTTGTGGGTTCCCCTGGAGGAGACCAAGAAATTAGCCAAAATACAGCAAAAGGTTCATTTCTTTTAAATAAAATGTGAAGAAAGGGCTGCAGAAGAAGGCTTGTGTTTTTTTTCCTGAAAATGGCACAAACAAAGGATTTGTGGTACTAAGATCACCATCTTCCCAGATTTCAGGAACAGGCAGACTTGAATCAGAAAACCACATTTTTCAACAGAATTTCGGCATTTTACTGGGAGATACCCCATTTTTACTATTTTTCATGCTTTTAGCCTCTCTCCAGTTAGTGACAGAAATGGGTGTGTAACCAATGCTGGATCCCGGACAGCTAAACATTTCTGAAAAGTAGAAAAAATTCTGAATTTAGCAAGGGGTCATTTGTGTAGATCCTACAAGGTTTTACTACAGACAATAAAAGCTGAATTAAAAAACATTGAAATTGAGGGGAAAAAAACAGCAATTTTTCTCCTTGTTTTACTCTGTAACTTTTTGCTGCTATGTCAGATTTTCGAAAGCAATATGCCATTACGTCTGCTGCACTCTTCTGGTTGCGGGGATATAGAGGCCTTGTAGGTTCATCAAGAACCCTAGGTACCCAGAGTTAGTAAATGAGCTGCACCTTGCAATAGGTTTTCACTGTATTCCGGATATACAGCAATTTATTTGGTGAAATATAAAGAGTGAAAAATAGGTGTCAAGGAAAGCTTTGTTTTTCCAAAATGGGCACAAGATAAGGTGTTGAGAAGCAGTGGTTATTTGCAAATCTCTGAATTCTGGGGACCCCATACTAGCATGTGAATTACAGGGCATTTCTCAAATAGACAGGTTTTTTACACACTGTCTTACATTTGGAAGGAAAAAATGTAGAGTAAGACAAGGGGCAATAACACTTGTTTTGCTATTTTGTGTTTCCTCAAGTCTCCCAATAAAAATGGTATCTCACTTGTGCGGGTAGGTCTAGTACCCGCGACAGGAAATGCAACATGGACACATTACATTTTTACATTGAAATCTGACATGTATTTTGTGCAGTGCCTAGCTGTGGATTTTGCTGTCTAGTTCAGCCGGCAACTATGAAAACCTACCAAACCTGTGCATTTTTTTAAACTAGACACCTAGGGGAATCCAGGATGGGGTGACTTGTGGCGTTTCCACCAGGTTCTGTTACCCAGAATCCTCTGCAAACCTCAAGATTTGGCGAAAAACACATTTTCCTCACATTTTGGTGATAGAAAGTTCTGGAATCTGAGGGGAGCCACAAACTTCCATCTTCCCAGTGTTTCCCAATGTCTCCCGATAACAATGGTACCTCATTTGTGTGGGTAGGTCTAGTGTCTGTGGCAGGAAATGCCCCAAAACACTATGTGGACGCATCAAAGTTATCTAATACAAAACTACCTGTTTTTTTTTTGGGGGGGGGAGGTACCTGTGTTTTTGGTCCTGGGCTCAGCAGCCATCTAGAGAAACCTACCAAACCCAAACATTTCGGAAAACTAAACACCCGGAGGGAGCCCAGGGAGGTATGACTTACATTGATTCCCCAGTGTTTTCTTACCCCGAATCCTCAGGAAACCTCAAATTTAGCTAAACAATCAAATTTTTCCCACATTTCTGTGTGGGATCACCTCAGCAGCAGAAATTTCCTACCACCCACCGTTCTCCTCAGTCTCCCGGTAAAAATGATTCCTCACTTGTGTAGGTGGGTCAACTGTCTGTAACATGGAAGAGCCAAAAACATTTAAAAAATGAGGAGAAACCAAAGCAGGTCCGAAAGGGCACTTTGAAATAAAACATTTATAGGCTGACAAGTGGGGCAGAATTTTTACCTGTAAAGATGCGACAATGCTGGGTGGAAAGAATTTTGTGGATTCCTGTAGATTCCGAACGGTTCATCACAAAAATGTGGGGAAAATGTGTGATTTAAAGCAAAGTTGGAGGTTTGCAGGGCATTGCGGGTAAAAAAATGGTGTGGGTGCGTGTGAAGCACACAACCATGGGCTCACCCAGAGGTTTAGTTTTACAGATGTCTCTAGGTGTCCACCCTCTTTTTTTTAAAACAAATCTTCCTTGCCTTAGGTGTTGCTCTCCTTCCATGAAACTGACTAAAAAAGAAAATCCCTGGTGTCTAGAGGTTTCTGCACCCCCCCCCGGGGGCAGATTGGCCTAAACAAAATAGACTGCTCTGCCCCCAAGGTGGGCCGAAATGGGCTAAAATAAAATTGCCCCCAAGGGAGCAGCCCTTGCCTAAGGGTTCACTCCTCGCCTGTGAATAAAAAAAAAAAAATACAAATTCCTGGTGCCTATTGGTTCAAATCGGCCGATCTGCCCCAAGGGGGCAGAAAGGCATAATAATTAATTGCCCCCCTGGGAGCGGCCCTTGCCCAAGGGGCCATTCCCCTCATGTGTAAACACAACATAAACAACAACAAAAAATCCCTGGTGCCTAGTGGGCATTTCTGCAGCCCGATTGCTTCACGATAGGGCTGCAGAAATGCTTACAGAGACATGAAAGAAAAGGGAAGGCCTTTCCTTTCCTTTCATGCCTCTCCCTGCCCCCACCTCCCGGTTGGAAGCTCTTCTGGATAGCTCTGGCAGCTGATCGCACTGGAAGCCCAGGAGGTGATGAGGTCAGCGTGTGATTTGTGCGCTGACGTCATCAGATGTCACTGGTGGGGCCAGGGGTGGAAGGGGAAGCGATTCCCCTTCCATCCCTGATGGGGAGTGAGGGTGGGAGGCCCAAAAGGCGAGCGCTAGTGCCCCCCCCCCATGGGAAAGGTGCAGGAAAGCTGGTACAAGCTGGTCCTGGAACCGAGGACGAGACCAACTTGTACCGGGCACCCTGGAGGTTAAGAAGAGTTTCTCAGGGGGAATTAAACAGCACATCACCTGGTTGTTTACCTCAGTATCAATATGCCTAACAATTCAGCATTCTATGCCCAGTTGGATGTCATCCGGCCCTCTGCTGACTATTTGCCTCATAGGGAAATGAACAAGACCCCACCTACAAAATCATCTGTGACTCTGCTGTTTCCACCTGAGGCCACACCATTTGTGATTGTATTTAAAAAAGCACCAGCGTGCAACCAGACCAATCAGAAGATGAACCTCAGTTTAAAACTGAGGTTACTCACTGGCTGTGCATATTGACAGGGAATTTTAGCAGTAACATCATATTCCAAGGAATTGTTATGATGAGGAGAGTATCATGTTGAGGTTACAGTAACAATTTGGAACAAGGAGACTATATAGTTACAAACGTTCGTGATACACATTTGACTGGACTTATATTGCAGAGCTGATCTAGACAGGATCATTTTAGAGGTAACAAACAGACAGTTCCCCTGGGCTACTACTACAGGCCTCATTCTGCTGCATTGCCTAATACCAACACTAATCCTATGAGACCGCTAATGACAAGGCCACTGACATCATTAAATGCCATTTTAACGCATAATCGGTTTTCCACCATAGCTAATGTTGATCGACCAGGGAAGCCTAATAACATGGACACCTTTGATCGTGGCGTGTGGTACACTGATCCATCTCATCTAGTATCACATGGAGGTAATCTGAGCCCCATGTTCATTGAGAATAAAACCAGGCCTAGGTCCACCTTTACTATGTTAAGAACTGGTGAGACATTAAAACAGCTTATAATTGAAACTTGTTTTTTGGTTCAATCCTTCCCGCATCTAACAGAGCCATCAATTGGTGTGACATGAATTGAAGTGCAACTTCCTGCTCCACTACAGCAGGCCGAGATCCGTACTTCTTGTTCTGGAATAAGGCTGGAATTGCAAGAAAACACTAAATGAGCAAACATGATAATTGACTATAATATCATTTGTTTGGAGGACACCTGCTCATGTACTAATGTAAATAGTAACTGCTTTTTCTCAGTGATGACATCAGCAATTCCATCCACACAAGGACTTATTAGCAGAGTCCTTTTGACTCTAATAAATGTTGTATTGACATTCAAGACAGTTGACAACTTCTTACAATCCCCTTATTTCCAGATTCTTCGTACACCCTTTGTTTAGCAACCACTTATTATTCTGGCTAACTTCTATCACAATAATTTTAATTGCAGAAACACAGCAATAGCGTATTTATTGGCTTCTGCAGTAAGTTATGTAATAAGTTACAAGGGGACTTTGTTATAATGTTGGGTGGGGACTGATATGCTGCCTGATGTATATAAACCCCAACATATCCAATGGGATTTAGATTTCGGCGGACAGGATATCTGTCACTGTTGTGACAAAGTAATCTTTCCACCAATATAAAGATAAATGGCACCAAACTGCATACTTTGCCAATGTTTACATACCTAGAGGTATCCTTTGAAATTAGGGGCACTTGGAAGCACCTTATTAAAGTGCGCGGCATGCTTTTTGACAAGAATAAGGCATCCGTGTTCAGGTTTACTAAGAAACTGTGAACCTCCCTCTTGAGCCAATAACTAATATATATACAGCTAGATGTATTTTGACTGCTACATATGGAGCAGGTATCCAGGGTACCTGTGATCCGGTACAGCTACAGGTAGGAAAACATAGTTTTTGCATAAAGTTATGTGATTACCAAGGAGTGTACCCACTACTATATGCCATGAAGAGCTGTGACTAAGGCACTTGGAGGATATTATCAAGCTAGCACTGACCTTGTTATGGATGTCAATTTGGAGTCAGTCTGAGCCTATTCTTAATCACAAGGTTTATTCTAGATTGTATGAAGCTAGACAAAGGGATATTCAGTGGCTACAATGTGTGATAATATAATTGTTTGAAATAGGCAACCAGACATTTTTTAATCAGCTGTAGAATGTAGATAGGTGTGCCAAACCTCCAGTAAAAGATGAATTAATGGCCCTTATGATAACTCAAAGAAATGAGTGATAATGCAGCATAAGGATGGTGGTGGCATAGGCACCCTTGGTGAAGACTAATCATCTAGAACCATACTTATCCACCATACCTACCTTTAAGATGCACTATTTAGTAAGATTCAGACTTAACATGGCCCATTTGCTGGTTTACTACCCATTGCAGGCATACTGTGACAAAGACCTCATAGCTTGACCATGCGACTCAAAGTCCACTCAATCTCAACTCCACTTTGTACTTGTCTGTGATTTACACAGGGATCCCAGGAAGACATTTCTAGTCCTGCTGCTTAGAAGTCTTAATATTAGAACTTGTAGCCCATCCATGCATCAACTTCAGTTACTACAGATAGAGGCAGTGTGACACATAGTATACAGGTTTATTGCTACCTCGGTCACACTGTGCAAAGTGGTGGGTAAATAAAGCCAGTGCACAACTTGCCCACCGCAGCTCTTTGGCTGTCCTATTAATACATTTATATCGGAAAAGTGGCCAGGCAAGGGATTCACACTGATACAGTTTGAGTCAGCATTTGGAAAAGTGTTGGCAGGAAGACTGTAATCGCATGAATGGCCTAAAGAGGGGTGGCATGTGTATAGGATCTATTATGGTTTAAATATGACTAAAATAATTATATGGGCATGAGTAATTCCATCATTTCAATCAACAAATGTTGTATTCAAAACACTGTTATGGAGGATGTTAATCTTATCAACTTGGAAGAGTGATAGTCCCCTTTTGCTAGCCATGTCAAATTATCCAATGGGCATGAGAATGGACTTATTTTAAAGGGACTCACAACTGATACTGATTTTACTAACTATGAATTCCATATGTCAATAAACTATGAAACTACTAAAGAGTATTGAGAAAGGCAATTCACTGAAACGCTTTCTTAGACCTGACAGCCTTAGTGCGGTCATCCCCCAACTTTTTGCCTGCTTCCCTTCATTTTTCTGACCCTGTTTTGCTGGTTTTAGGACTCTGCGCACTTTACCACTTCTGACCAGTACTGAAGTGCAAGTGCTGTCTCTCCTAAACATGGTAACATTGGATCCTACCCAATTAGCATATTTAATTTGCATGTTAGTCCATAGTAAAGTGCACTAGAGGTGCCCAGGGCCTGTAAGGTAAATGCTACTAGTGGGCCTGCAGCACCGATTGTGTCACCCACATAAGTAGCCTCTTAACCATGATTCAGGCCTGCCATTGCAATGCCTGTGTGTGCAGTTTCACTGCCACTTTGACATGGCATTTAAAACTACTTGCCAAACCTTAAAATCCCCTTTTTCTACATATCAGTCACTGCTAAGGCAGGCCTTAGGTAACCCATAGAACAGGGTGGTATGTAAGTAAAAGGCAGGACATTTAGATATGTGTTTTACAAGTCCTGGTGGTGGAAAACCCACAAATTAGATCTTCGCTATTGTGAGGCCTGCTCTTTTTATTGGCCAGCATTAGAACTACCCTTATATGCTTCTACGTTTAAGTGGCCAATTCTGAAAGGGGTAGCCCTGACATGTTTAGTATGACCAGAATGGTAATAAAAAATCCTACTTATTGGTGAGTTGGATTTAACATCACTATTTTAGAAATGTTACTTTTAGAATTCTGCCATTTCTCTGCACTTTCTGCTTTCTGTGCCTTACAGCATGTCTCCAATTCACTTCCAGGCTGTGCTAGTTGACAGCGCCCCTTGTGCATTCCACCCAGACAGACATAAACAGAGTACACTCAGCTGCATCTGCATTCATCTGCATACAGATGAGATTCCCTGGGCCTGAAGTTTGGGGGAGCTTTCCCTTACATTTCAAAGAACAGTGGCCTACACTCATACAAAGAACTGATAACTCTCCACAGGGATCCTGGCAGACAGGGTTGGGTTGAAAGGGGATCTTGTGCACTTACTTCATAACCACTCTTTGAAGTTTCCACCACTTCAAAGGACTTTTGGGTATACATACTGGGTCTGTGACCCCTCCAAAATCAGACACTTCTGGAAATGCAACTGGACTCTGTCAGATAACTATCTGGCTGCTCAAATGACTCATCTGGACTGCTTTGCTGATAAGGACTGCTTGTCTGCTTGTTGCCCTGCTGCCTGCTGGCTCCTGACTCGGGTGGAAGGACTCTGACTTCCCCACAATTGGATTGAGCTTGCCTTTTGTTCTGAAGTCTCAGGGCCAAAATGACTTCACCAAAGAGAAAAAAATCCCTGTGCATCCGAAAATTAATGCAACGACTGCAGAAATCAATGCAGCGCCTGTCTCTCAGCTGAAAACCGATGCATCACCTACCGGATCGATGCAGTGCCTGCTTCTTCTCACCAGCACGTCAAGGATTTTCAAAGCATCGTTCCTGGGCATCAAAAGATCCCCACATCACAGTGAGGAACCGGGCTGTGCTCCTGGAAATCTCCGCATTACCTTGCAGCATTGAAAAAAACAACGCATTGTCTGTGCCACACCAGAAAATACGATGCATGTCTTATTTTTCAACGGATCTCCTCCTCTGCGGCCCCTGTGCATCATTATTTTTGACACATCCCAGGTACTATGTGCTAAAAGAATACAACCACTGTTTGTTAAGGCCTGAGATTCAGTTAAACCTTTACAAATTGATATCTTGACTTGTGCATATTGGATTATTTTCATTGCAGTCTTATTTTATTCAGATAAATAGTCTCTATTTTCCTAAACTGATATTTAATACTTTTTGTGGTGTTTTCACTGTGTTACTCTATGAGGTATTGCACAAATACTTTATACATTGTCTTCTAAGTGAAGCCTGACTGCTCAATGCCAAACTACCAGAGGGTGAGCACAGGACAATTTGTATTGTGTTGTGACTTACCGTGTCTAGGATTGTGGTTCCTGCTTCGACAAAGGTATACTCCTCTGCCGACTAGAGACCCAATTTCTAGCACGTATCTACTTGGTTAGAATAACGCCATTTGGCATCCCCAGAGTGCTCCTGTCCTCAGTGAAGTTTTGTTGGAAATATATATATATATAGAGAGAGAGATGGATAAATAGACAATCCATTTGTTCAGCAAACCTAAGGAATATCTCTGTGATTTAAAAAACGTAATTATTATACATATTTGTACAAAAACTACACATATCTAGCTACATACATATAATCAAATTATAAATGTTCAAATACATAGAGATAGGCTGTCCATTAGTGTTTGAGTATGGTGGTTATGTAGGAAAGAGCCAACTCTCGAGTATTCTTCTGCAGATAAGATAATTACCCGTGGATCTTATGTTTGGGGGTAATGAATTCTATTGTTTGACTGCTTGAACAGAAATAGTTGTACCACTTATGTTTTTTTTCTTGTATGATGGGATTTTGTGCTGAGGTGCCAATCTGGAGTGGAGATACCTTTTTTAAATGTATTTGGTGATTTTATTGCTGATGTAAAGTTGTCCATGTATTGCTTTCTGGGTGATGCAAAGCAGCTTGAAGATGGATCTTCTGGCAACTGGAAACCAATGCAGGGCCCTCAAGACAGGGAAAATTTGGGCTTGTGGATTTACATGTAGGACTAGTCTGGCAACAGAGTTCGGAATCCACTGATGATCCGTGATAAAGTCCATTGGCACAATCAAGATTAGACTTACTGGTGTGGCAGCTGAGGTAGTTAAAAGAAGGCTTTTGAATATTTGTGGTGGACCAGGGTCAGATGGGCAGCCAACTGGCCTGCTTGCTTTGACCAGATCCGTAAATTCACTTTGTGATATTTGTTTGAAGGAGTGCAGAGGCTGCGTTAGCCAATTCTTGGAGGGTATATGTGCCGGTGGTTTTCCTTTGTTTTGAATAGGAGTCCAACGTGTCTACTGTGCTTGTGTAATGATTTTCCAGTTTGTCTGTGAATTATTGAGTAATGGGATGAGTGGCTTCTGTGCATTTAGGTTTATGAAATTTGAAGAAAATTTTATAAAAATATTTGTTTGCACATTTAGCATTTTGGATTCTGTCTGATTAGTACCTTTTTTATTTGTTTTGATTGTTGACTTGTATATTGTATATTATGTTAAGTTGCTGTAGGTTTTGAGCCAGTAGTGCTGCAACTTTCCAAAGGGTTGTTTTATCGTTTTTAGTTCTGTGTTTCTCCAAGGTGCTTGTTTTTTTTGTCCAGTTTTGTTGTTCTTAGTAGGATTAGGATATGCAAATTTTCCTATAGCCACTCATAACGTTTTTGAACGGAATTTGTTGTGTCTAGGTCTGTGTTGGCTGTTAATTATGTTTCTAAGTACTCAAAATTGAGTTTCTTCCATGGTTGATAGGTGGATGCATGTAAAGGGCCTTAGGTGTGTTGGTTTGTTGTGTTTGTATTTGGAAAGTTACCAAATGGGAGTCTGACCATGTGACTGGAGTAATCCTTTGAAAGGTAACTAGTTCTGGAAAAATGACATCTAGGCTGTGTCCAGCGATTTTTGTGGGTTTGTAGATGACCTGATGTAGATTCAGTGTGTCTAGGGCAGTGATGATAGTTTTTGGGTGGGGCATATTGGGTTTGTCAAACTTAGGGCCTGATTTAGATTTTGGTGGACTGGTTACTCTGTCACAATCGTGAGGGATATCCTGTCCGCTGTATTATGATCTCTAAAGGCTATAATATGATTGAAATAAGGTGGTCAGGATGTCCGTCATGTTTGTGACGGAGTAACCCCTGCTGCCAAAATCTAAATCAGACCCTAAATGTTTAGGTCACCAAGAATGCATAGGTTGGAGCGTAGTGTTATAAGGTTTGAAACTGTGTCTAGAAACGTGTCTGGGAACGTTTCATTGCTAAATGGTGGTCTGTAAAGGCCATTTATTAGTAGGCAGTTTAGAGATTGTGTTTTGGTGGTGGTGTGACTGTTTTGTGGAAGAGTGAGCCGTATTGTTTGGACTTGTAGCAGGTGTGTTGTTAGTGCTGGTATTACCTGCAAGAGGATAGCAATATCTTTGTTTTCTATATAGTACTCCTTGTTCAGCAGGCTTAGATATTGAAAATAGTGCAGCACACATTATGCACACAAAATATACAAGTTATACAATTTCTAAAAAGTCAACTTTCTGTAATGTGGGTGCATTTTACTTTAGTGAAATAGTTTATGCCACTGTGTTATGTCATTTGTTAAAAGTGATAGTTTGTAATGATAAACTTTAAAACATTCATGATTCCCATGACCCCTGTCCACAGCTTTGATGACAATGTTGTTAGTGAATTAAGGGAGTAGTCATGGTTTAAATGCCCATATTCCAGGTGCTGTCAAACGTGATGATGAAGGAATAGGATGAGCAGTAAAATAGAACAAAATGTCTAGAATCACACAAATGGGTCAATTGAAGTGAGGAAGTATGGATTTTCACAAGCTTTATGGTTCCACACTTTGTAATTCAGGTACTAACCTTTCATGGTGGAGCTTGTACTGTGCAAGATTTTTGCAAATTGTGGTAGGTCTTGTGAGGGGCGGGGGCATGTGCAACATTTCATTGGCCTGTACTGCTCCATCCTGTCTCCTATTTCTATAAAGACCAAGACAGTAAAGTGCTCAGATTGGGACACTATTTAGATGTGCAGGGTGCATGGTCTGGCTTTTTAACATGGCTGGTGCCTGGTTGGTGTTTCTGTTGGTATTTGGAGTTGCAATAGTCTTTGGAGGAGAGTACCTGTGGATATTTTGAGGGTGTTAGGTTGAGCACTAAACATCCTTGGGGTGCTGCAAGTTTGTCCCTGTGTATTATGAGGGTTTATGGGACCATTGTGAAAGTTCTGAGAGGCACTGTGATGGTGTCTGAGGAGTGCTTACAACTGGTGGGTGTCTAGGAAAATGGTGACAGTGCCTTTGATACACTTTGACCATGTATGAGTATAATGCCAGCGTTCTAGGGAACATCCAGAGTGTTTTAATGCTTATAAGGTAGTTTTTATGCATCATGGAGCTAGCTATGGTATTTACTGACAGACAGTTTTATATAAAGTCTAGAGACAACTGGGCACATTTTAAGCAAAGGTATGACTGTGGAGTGTTTTAAGGGAGTGTGAGCAGACAGTGAATGCCAGGACAAGTCGGGAGGTTTTGGGAAAGTACCCAGGGATTGACATGGAGCCCGTGGGCTTTTTGAATGTCTATGGGTAGATTGTAAAGGTTCCTTTAGAAGACGTGATGGTCACTGAGACTGTTTGTGTCTAGATTACATTTGAGGGTGTTATTGCAAAGCTTAGGGGATGATCTGCATCTTGAACAGGGCCATTAGAATTATGCAATGCAGCGACCACAGCATTTTCTGTATAATTATGGATGTACCACATTTGCTACATAATCCATCTATTGCTGCAGATGTTTTGGTAAAGGAAAGTTTGCTTCTAGCTCAGATGAATCAAAAGTTACTAATAACATGGTGACACAAGCTCATGCACACTGGAGGGACCTTCACAAAGGTTGACTGGTCACCTTTCAGTTGCTTATTACTTTCTGCTGTATTTGTGGATTAAACTGGTACTAATAAGGTAAAATCTTCCCCAGACAATGTTATCATGTGTAAAAATGACATAATAATGAAGCAATGCTATCTGTCTGATTTGTTTTGATCCTATTAAACTCTTTGTTGCCATGTGTTGGACTTGGCACTTTCTGCGGGGTCATTCCCAAGCTTTTTGCCTTCACCCTCCTTTTTATGAATATGATTTTGTTGACTTTTAGGACTCTGCACACTTTACCACTGCAAACCAGGGCTAAAGTACCTGTGCTCTCTCCTTAAGACATGGTAGAATTGGCTTATACCCAATAGGCATATTTACATTACCTGAAAGCCAGTTCCTAATTAAATGGCACTGCCTGTGCTCAAGACCTGTACATGAAATACTACTAGTGGGCCTGCAGCACTGATTGCACACCTCACTTAACTAGCACATTAAACATGTCTCAGGCCTGCGATTGCAGCCTATGTGTGCAGGTCTAAAAGACCATTTCAACTTGGCAAAGAAAACCCTTTGCTTGGTCCACATCTTTGTTAGAAATTGGGTCTTTGGTAGGCAGTCAGGTTCCCCTCTGTCCAAACAAGGACCCTCATTCTAATTAGGGCAAAGGAGAAAAACACCTGGTTAACCTCCACTCACGCCCTTGGTAGCTTGGCAATAGCAGGCAGGCTTAACTCAGAAGCAATGTGTAAAGTATTTGTACCAAACACACAGTAAGACAGTGAAAACTAACAAAATGGACACCACATCAGTTTAGAAAAATAGGTAATATTTATCTGAATCAAACGAGACCAAAACAATAAAAATTCAACATACACAAGTTAAAATATAAATTTTCAAAACAATAAGAGTCTTACTTCATAGAAAACAATTGAAACGATAATTTTGCACAAAGTACCCAGTTTGTGTCAAAACTAAAGCTGCACGGGCGAGTGTGCATCAGAAAAGGCAGAGATGTGTTGATTCCTTCCTCGCAAGGGAGGCCGTGCATAATTTCTTCTCCTGTCGGGTTGGCGGTGCATTGTCTTTCTCCCTTGCAAAAGAATGATGCGTCGATTTCTGGACCGGGCACCTCGGACCCACACAGAGTTGGGTTGACTTTGACACCCAGGGGCGATGCATGGAAAATTCTGTTGCACGGTGTTAGAAAACTGCTCTGCGTTGGGTTTGAGTCATAATCATCAGCAGCATGCAGGTGTTGCAGGTTGTTTCTCCAGCTGCAATGCATCGATCTCCCAGCCGCGATGCAGGTGAAGCATCGATTTTAGCTGTGAGGCCAGCAGCGCGTCGTTTATCAGCTGCGTTGTAGATGGTGCATCAAAAATTTCCCCACACGGCGTTCTGTGCATGGATTTTCAGCTCTTGGTCTGCCAACGTCACCTTTCAAGGGCCCAGGTACTGGATAGGGCACCACTTGGCAGGGCAGGAGTCTCAGCAGAGAGTCTGGGTGCTGGCATATGAAGTCTTTGATGGCTCTGAGACTTCAAAACAAGAGGAAAATTCAAATCAAGCCCTTAGAGATTCTTCTCAAGCAGGAATGCACAACAAAGTCCAGTCTTTGTCCCCTTTCACCAGGCAGAAGCAGCAACTGCAGGGTAGCTCCACAAAGCACAGTCACAGGCAGGGCAGCACTTCTCTTCAGCTCTTCAGCTGTTCTCCAGGCAGAGGTTCCTCTTGATGTCCAGCAGTGATCTAAAGTCTGTACTTTTGGGTGCACTTCTTATACCCATTTTGTCCTTTGAAGTAGGCTTACTTCTCTTGTTTGTGAAATCCTGCCTTGCCCAGGCTAGGCCCCAGACACACACCAGGGGGCTTTTATAAAAGTGGCATTTTCAAATTAACAATCTAAAAACCAACTTCACTAAAATATGTCATTTTAAATTGTGAGTTCAGAGACCCCAACTCCACATTTGTAGCTGCTCTCTAAGGGAATCTGTACTTCAATAATATTTAAAGGCAGCCCCCATGTTAACATATGAGAAAGATAGGCCGTGCAACAGTGAAGACTGAATTTAGCAGTATTTCACTGTTAGGGCATGTAACACACATCAGTACATGTCCCACCTTTAACATACACTGCACCCTGCCCATAGGGCTACCTAGGGCCTATCCTAGGGGTGCCTTAAATGTATAAAAAGGGAATGTTTAGGTGAAGACACTTGCCAAGTCGAATTGGCAGTTTAAAACTGCACTCATGGCAGGTCTGAGCCATGATTACAGGGCTACTCATGTGGGTGGCACAAACAGTGCTGCAGGCCCACTAGTCGGATTTAATTTACAGGTCCTAGGCACCCATAATGCAATTTACTAGGGACATACTAGTAAATCATTTGGGCCAATTATAGAAAAGCCAATTACACATACATTTCGCATTCGAGCACTTGCACTTTAACACTCGTTAGCAGCTGTAAAGTGCAAAAAACAGAGTCCAGCACACATCAACAACATGGGAAGCAGAGGAAAAAAGTTAGGGGAGACCACGCCAAGGATTTCAAGTCTAACAATCTTCCTTTTTACTACACGTGTCACCCCTACGTTAGGTCGTGGACAGCCCTAAGGGCACGGTGCAATGCACTTAAAAAGTAGGACATGTACTTTTAGGCTTTACCTGTCCTGGTAGTAGAATACTCTTAAATCTATTTTTTAGTCTTGCAAGGCCTACCTCTGCCAAAGGGTAACACTGGAGTTTCCTTATTACATTTTATAGGTGTAATCCCCAAATTGGAATGGGTAACTAGTTCATGTTTAGTGTCCTTAGAATTTAATTTTACTTTACAATTGTTAAAATGCCACTTTTAGAAAGTTGGCATTTCCCTGCCTTAGCCAATTGGTGCCTGCAGTCTGTCTCTGGGTCAAATGACTGGGTGTGGGTAACAGTTGGGCTTTGTGTATTCTTCCTAGACAGACACACACAATGGGGAGCTAAGTGGGCCTGGATGGCGCATCACAGTCAGGATGGGAGGGAGAAGCTGGACCCAGACAAACTTACACTTGAATAGACTGTGTCCTGCCTCCACATAAAGGCAGCTGCATACTCCCTGTAGTAAATCTGGAACCAAGGTCAGAAAAGCAGGGCATCTGTGCAATTCAAAGGCATACATCGAAAGCCTACCTCAAAGTCCTACCTCAAAAAAGCTTTTTCCCACTTCAAAGGCACACCTGGGTGTACATATATACTGAACATCCGCACTACCAATTCAGTATGCTTCTGGACCTGTGGATACTATACTAGGAAGAAGGACTGCTGTTTTGCTGAATGGGCAGCCACTCAATAGACCTCTGCTCTGAAGGACTGCTGCCTTGGTATGCTGACTTGTTGTCTTCTTGCCTTAGTGAGGAGGACTGAGCCTACATGTCTTGAACACAGAACCTAGAGTCACTCCAAGGGCTGGTTAATTGGCTACCTGATCTGAAGTCTGAAGGACACAACATGCATCCAAACACCTTGCACCAGCACCTGGACTCTACCATCTGTACGTCTACCATGCCAACTGGTTCCACATTAGTCCTGGGCCCTTTGAATTAAGGTTGCAGTGCTCTGACATCCTTTGTGGATCCTGCTGATCCGATGCATATTCTCTGCTCTGTGGCTCTAACCTGATCAGTACTGATACATTACTGCCACTGCATGGATTGGACTTGTCAAAAAGGCCTCCATGGCGTCACAGCTCATTGAAACTTCCTCTACACAATGCATTCTGGATGGCAGTCCTAGAAACTCCATGTCAACGGCAGCCTCAACAATGCTGGAGTCTGCATCTCAGCACCACAGAACCTCAGGACCGACGCATCACCCTGTGTGCACTGCATCCCTAGAGGCTGGACTTCACATTGCAAGCTGCGATGATGGGATCCTTGATGATAAAGCAGGTTCTCGCATAGCTGCCTTTCCGCCTCTTGGAAGAGACACCTCACTTTGGCTGTTTGGTGCATCTTCCACGCGGATCATTGCAATGTTTCGCAAACCAGGATTTAAGGTACTCTGTTCAGCAAGCCTAACTGGGTCCCTGTAGACAACCTGTTTTCCATCACAGTAGGCCGAACTTTCGACTTTGTTTCAGTACGGCACAATGAGATATCCACAGTTGGAGCTTTGCACTTTTTGGTGCTATATTCATTAAAATCTGTACAATTCCATCTCTCCAGTTATACTGATTGGACTTTTGTCATTTTGGTCTTGTTGTATTTGTTAAAAGTAACTCTACTTATTTAACTTGGTGTGGGATCCTTTGTTGTGGTGTTTTTCACTTTATTACTGTTTGAAGCATGGAACAACTACTTTTCACATTACTTCTAAGTTAAGCTTGACTGTTCTGTGCCAAGCTACCTGAGCGTTGAGTACAGGTTAATTTTGGGTTGACTTTTGCCTGCTACCACAGGTATTTTTAATAAAAAATATTAATGAGTGTTCATGTATTCTGAGTAATGGATTTGCATAGAAAATGTAATAACGATAGAAAAACGATGCACGCATTTGAAAATGTGATCACGATGAGTGGCCATCAATGTTCACGAAGTGTACTTATTAATAGTTTATTAATATGAAATGTTGAGTATATGTTTGACAAATGTTGTAATGCGTCATATGAAAGGTTATACATTATGTATTAGTTTTATATATTGTAGGCCTTGACTTAGCGGAGGTCTTGGCTTAGATGCCAGGCCTCATGTCAAGCTGTATTTCTTAATGTTAAATATTAATGGCTGTCCTAGTGAGTTAAACTGTGATTTCCATTGTATTGTGTAAATGTGTTCGTAGCTGAGAATCTTTCTCATGAGAACTGACTGCTAGAAGATGCTGTTCTTGCTAAATGTAACAATATGTGTGTAATGTGTGGGAGACTGACTTTCTCAGGAGGAGAATAATGAAGACACTGACTAAAGTAGAAGCTGCAGCAATATTGTTACCTGACGAGCCGGATGATGAGGACATTGCAGGAGAAACCAATCAGCGACATATGAATGAAGTAGTGGTAGAATACATAGATTTTTAGTTTTGTTAGACAAAAGAGTGAACATGCGATCCCTTGACCAATGGGGACTTGGGAAATAGCTTTAGGGAATTTAACTTCACAGGACTGCACCGAGGGAAGACAGTTCATTCTTGCCCATTTTCCGTCTTGATAAGAGACGTGCTTAACTTTATTGCTTAAAGACTTGGCCCATATTTATACTTTTTTAGCGCTGCATATGCGTAGTTTTTTTACACAAAAACAGCGCAAACTTACAAAATACAATTGTATTTTGTAAGTTTGCGCCGCTTTTGCATCAAAAAGCGGCGCAAATGCAGCGCTAAAAAAGTATAAATATGGGCCTTTGCATTTTAGGAACTTTGATGCCGGATCCTGATGCCTTGCTGACTGAACTGATGTCCTGATGATGAAGATTCTCTTAGCTTGCCAATCCTATTGAGGAGAGGTATTATTGTACCCATGTGTTTGTTATGCCTATTTGCTTTTCTTTCTAGGTACCAACCACACTGTTTTGATAGAGTCACAGTTAGATGCTTTCCAAATTTGTATTACTAAATTGTTTTGCATGAAGCCCAACATGCTGATGCTAATCTGATGTTAGATAAGGATCCTCACCAATAAAATCTGCCAATATGGAATAATGTTTGATGAATTTCTCTGCTGAATCTAGATGTATGTGATATTGTTTGCTCCATCATTCTTGTAATTAATTTACACCGTAACCTTAGAATGTGCAATAGCTAAGCTTTGATTAGATTATGTTTCTTCCATTGCTTTGGACAGCCAGTGTTGTTTCTGTATGTGTATAATTTGATTTTGAGATTAATTTACATGACGTTAGCATTTTTAATATAGGGGAATAAATATTGTAACTTTTACTAAAAGGTGTGGTTATTCATCACTGAAAGGTCATGGTGTGTGACGATTACTGACTCAAATGATTATGAATGTAATTGATTATTGTTGATTATTAATATAGTCGATTGATTATTGATTGTTGATCTGCATTGTTGGACTTTTTTGCTTATGCAGGGTCATCCTCAATCTTTTTGCCTCCTGCCTCCTATTTTTTCTGACCTGTTGCTGTTGGCTTTTGAACTCTGGACACTTTACCACTGCTAACCAGTGTAAAGTGCATATGCTCTCTCTGTAAAATGTGTATGTGATTGGTTTATCCGTGATTGGCATATTTGATTTACTAGTAAGTCCCTAGTAAAGTGACTAGAGGTGCAAGGGCCTGTAAATCAAATGCTACTAGTGGGCCTGCAGCACTGGTTGTGCCACCCACATAAGTAGCTCTGTAATCATGTCTCAGACCTGCCACGGCAGTGTCTGTGTGTGCAGTTTTAACTGTAAATTCGATTTGGCAAGTGTACCCACTGGTCAGGTCTAAACCTTCTCTTTTCTTACATGTCAGACACCCCTAAGGTAGGCCCTAGGTAGCCCCAAGGGCAGGGTGCAGTGTATGGATAAGGTAGGACATATAGTAATGTGGTTTATATGTCCTGACAGTGAAATACTGCCAACTTAGTTTTTCACTGTTGCAAGGCCTGTCGCTCTCATAGGATAACATGGGGGCTACCTTAAAATATGATTAAAGTGTAGATTCCCCTAGAGGATAGAGGGACATGTGGAGTTTGGGGTCCCTAAACTCACAATTTAAAAATACATCTTTTAGTAAAGTTGATTTTAAGATTGTGCGTTTGAAAATGCCACTTTTAGAAAGTGAGCATTTTCTTGCTTAAACCATTCTGTGACTCTGCCTTGTTTGTGTATTCCCTGTCTGGGTCAGTTTGACAGTTGGGTTGTTTTTCACCTCACACTAGACAGTGACACAAAGGGGGCTGGGATGTAACCTGCATTTCCTGATTAGCCATCTCTGCTAGGAGGGAGGGGTGGAGTGGTCACTCTCATCTGAAAGGACTGTCCCTGCCTCTGACAATGCCTGCTCCAACCCCCTGGTGTGTGTCTGAGGCCTTGCCTGGGCAAGGCAGGATTTCACAAGTAGGTGTGAGTCCCCTTTGAAGAAAGGTGACTTCAAAGACTAAAATGGGTATAAGAAGGGCACCCAAATCTACAGACTTTAGAAACACTTCTGGAACCAAGAGGAACCTCTGCCTGGAGAAGAGCTGATAGCTGAGGAAGAAGTGCTGCCCTGCCTGTGACTGTGCTTTGTGGAGCTTTCCTGCAGTGCTGCTTCTGCCAGAGTAAGAGGGCAAAGACTGGACTTTGTGTGCCTTCCACCTTGTGAAGAAATCTCCAAGGGCTTGATTTAGAACTTGCCTCCTGTTGCTTGAAGTCTCAGGGACAGCAAAGACTTCTATCTGCCAGCGCCTGGAGTCTCTGGAGAGACTCCTGCTCTGACAAGTGGTGCCCTATCCAGTTCCTGGGCCCTTGAAAGAAAAGCTGGTGGAAATCCAAGGAAATCGACTTCGGACGACTCTTGACCGACGCCGCTACTGAATCCAGTAACGCCGCCTGCACCTGATGCCCTGACCTTCGCTAGAACGCGACACTCTTCGCAGGCCCGACGCCGCTGCAGCCCCGCTGAAGTCCGCGGCTCCGTGGAAGTCGCCGCACCCCATCGTGACCGACGCCGCTCGAAGCGCGTGGATTCAACGTTTCGCACAGACGCCGCGATCCCCGACTTCGCGCATCGGCTTGTTTTCACTCTTCACCAAAGGTACTGTACTTGGGGTTCTACACGACTCCGTGTCCGGCGCCACTGGTGTCGGCTTGTTGGGAACGACTCCGTCACGACACCGTGTTAACATCTCATCAAAACATTTTTGTTTCTAAATGCTATTTTTGAGTTTAATCTCTAAAAATTCATAACTTGACTTGTGTATGTCGGATTTTTGTCGTTTTGGTCTTGTTTTGTTTAGATAATTATTTCCTATTTTTCTAAACTGTGTTGTGTCATTTTGTAGTGTTTTATTAAGTTACTGTGTGTGTTGGTACAAATACTTTACACCTAGCACTCTGAGGTTAAGCCTACTGCTCTGCCAAGCTACCAAGGGGGTAAGCAGGGGTTAGCTGAGGGTGATTCTCTTTTACCCTGACTAGAGTGAGGGTCCTTGCTTGAACAGGGGGTAACCTGACTGTCAACCAAAGACCCCATTTCTACATGCAGGTACTGGAGTTATGGTGGTTTCATCTCAATTGCAAGTCAAATGGATGGTTCATTGACCTATTTGCATCCCCTTGTAAGGTCACTTATTAAGGTCATACGTGCTAACATGCCTCACCATGTTAAGGATCATGGTTGCTGATTGACCACGGCTCACACACCAGTCAGCCAAAAACCTCTTTTCTTACATCATCAGACTTTAGAATTACAAAAATGTGTCCTTAGTTGTGCTTTCCTACTTGTTGATGTATTTTGAAATATGTGTAGTTATTTAACAGGTGTTTATACTTGTGTGTTGGAAAATGCTGACATAATTCCTGTAACCCAGCAAGTTTGTCAGATAGTTTTCAAAATCCTCAAATTTTGCAGTCAGTGAAAGAAAAGTTAACACCAATCTCCATGTTAAAAGAATAAGCAGCACTTTGTTAGAAGTCATACCCTGTAGTTTGACCTCTGTCTTTAAACACACAGCAAATATGAAAAGATAAAACAAAATTTAAAGGCATCATTAGTGTTCAATCATCTTCTGAACTGCAGCACGGTTATTTCGGGGATGCTGCATACTTTCAGCACAGATGGGCCGAACTAATGTGAGTGTGATTTGTTGGCTTTAGTGGGTGTGTCAGCATTTGCGAATGCATGATTATGTATTTTTGAGGGTGTGCTCAAATATCTCGCAGTGAACAGCCGTGTCTTGTGTGCATGAATTTATGGCAATGTATGATAGTGTCTCATTGTGTGTCTGGTTTGTGTGAATGAATGTTTGCATCTGGATGTCTGATTGTATGTGTTGGTGGCTGATGGAATGTGTAGGAGTCTGGATGTATGAAGGATCCCTATGTTATGCAGCAGTATCTGATATTGTGCATGGGTGACATACATATGTGTGCGTGTCTTGTGTGTTCAGGTGTAATTGAGGATATTCATGTGTTGCAAATGGTATTTGTGGTTTAGGGAGGTCTATGGGTACCTGGGCACCCTGTTGTTTGATTGTATGCATGGGTATGTGAGGCTCAAAATAATGTCCAATCTACAACCTGACTTTATTACAATACACAAGATCCCCAGATCTAGCTGTTGCACATTGCAGATTTGAGCTCCAAAACCTGTTTTCCTTCTTCAGGTTCAATTCCTCTCTCGTCCCTCTATATCACGTATGGCCTGCTTCAACTAATATGCATGGTGGATGGCTGTTTGAGAAGCTGTAAATAAGTCTGTTTTACATGGGTGTTGTGATAAATTGAGGTACTGGTTGAGTGAGTGAAACCCTAGTCAAGCAGCAACCACAACCTTGTCAAGGTAAGGCACAAGCAAACCCAAAATTAACCTGTGACCAACTCTTAAGTATTTTCAAAGAGTGAGGGTAGAAGATCTCGAAACAGAATGGATTAAGTATCTGGTGGTGCTTGTGAAGTGGATCAGAGTCAGGCCACAACATGCATGATTGTAGGCTCATTGTTCTGTAACACTGACCCTCCCCTCACTTATAAGTGAATTTACACCAATGGTTTTTTAAATGGTTTACGCGGAGGTAGGCTTGGACCCTTCCAAATCGATTTATCTTGCATCTTAATCAAAAGATCATTCAATTTTATTAGTGTGTGACTACGGAGGACAACATGGTAGTGTTCTAATGGCCACTGGGAGCAAGAGGCCTATTGTTTGTAAATGCAACACTTTAAAAAACAATTTTGGAAAATTAAAACAAAAAGGTACCTTAATTATAAGGTAACTTTTCATTTTCATTTTCTCCAATTTAAAACCAATGAGAAACATTAATTGTTCTCACTTTCAATACTGAGTTGACAAGGACTTTTATTTAAGAGTTAAATACCTTAGTGCTTCAATTCTTCACCTCTGTGACCTGGGTTATACATCTGACCCCAGCACTGCTACTTATGAGGCGAGGCTCTGCTATCTGCAGCCTGCTGATATTAATGTTAAATAAACATAGCCTTCCCTTAACTTTAAAAGGAAAAATGTGACCTTGTGTTTATTTAAAAATTAACTCCAAGCTGTGAGTTACTCTGAAGGGGTCTGGGAGCTACTAGTAGCTCATGATCGACTGGTTGGAGACATCTGTTCTAAAGTTGTAAAGTTTTTTTAAAACATTGCCTTTAACTTTGGCCTGCTGTGCTTGTTATGGTTGACATTTTTGGTCTCTTTGTATGTTTTAGTTATTTTTAACAAGTTTTTAATTAGATTTTAGTTATATTTTGATATGATTTTAGCTCATTTTAGTCTAGAGCATTTTTAGCTTGGGTTCATACACCTTCTCTGGCGTCATCATTATGGCGTCATGCTTGTTTCGGCAATAGGGAGGGTATAGTGGATCCTATTTGGTTTTATTGTGAATCAGGAGATAGCTTAGCCTTCTGGCTTGCAGGCCTGTGCCCCAGTCACCTAGTGACTTTGAACCTACTGAGCCTGCTCTGTTTTAGCGCATTTATTTAATTATTTCTTCCAAAATGGCTGCTATGTATATAGCTAGGCAGATCTTTTAATTTCATGTTATCAGCGCCACTCTGTCAAGGAGTCACTATCAGCATCAAAGATAAGTGACATACGTAGGTATTCACATCATGTACTTTCCCACTTACGTGTGACAGTAACATAATGTACCTTTTCAGAGAATTGTTTACATAATTGCCGCCCCCAGCAAGCCTACTTATCTATTGTTTGAGAACATACCTGTGACAGGTGTCCTACACGATCTGTATAAATACATCTCATGCAGACAGGGTTATCAGAAGGATTCCTACCAGATGCCATCAACGCTATCCATGCTACATGTCACTTTGATGCAGATCCAGCCTTCGTGTCCCCACTGAGTCTGATCTAGAGACCTCATTCCAAGGTAAAGAGGTGCTAAAGCATCCCTTTATGACTAATTTACTCACTTTGGGACTCGTTTTAGGCCAATGAATCTTTTGACCCTGATTGAAGACCCCTTAGGATGAGATAGCTAATCAACATGTCAATCAATATGTCAATAATGACATTAATATTTATTACAATACAATTCACCTTAGTCAATGACATTTAATAAGACTCAGAAACCACCATGACCTTTCAGTCATGAATAATCACACCAGTTTAGTATGAATTTTGTGATATTTATTCCCTATTGATTGCAATTCTACTAGTAAGTTTATTAGTCTCAAAACCAGGAAACACATTAGCATAGTCACAATATGGCAACTCTGATAAGATTTCATCAAAGCAAGAATCACAATCATTAGGATATAACACGGCGTCAGCATAGGTTATTCTATGGGAGTATCATCATCACGTCATTCAACAAAGCAAAGATTCGGTCATTTGTCTATTTGCGTCAGTTTAGTGAACCCCCCTCAACTAACCTCTAATTAGCATTGGCATGTTTGGGCTTCATGCAAAACAATTTAGTAACACCAATTTGGAAAACATCTAACTATGGTCTCTGTCAAAAGAAGCAGTTGGTACCTAGAAAGGAAAAGCAAACAGACAATCACAATTTCATCGTCATATAGTTACCCTCCAGTTTGGGTCAGCACTCAGGTTCGGTCTTCGTCCTCAGGACATCAGTTGGTTCGCCATCAGGGATTCAGCTCCGGTAAAAGGGGGCACTTCCCTCATAAGGAGGTAAAGTGTAAACGGGCAATCTAAGGACAAGGATGGTTCCAAGTAAAAATTAGCAAGTCACTAAGCAAAGTGACAAACTCTCTGGATCATAGCAAATCGCATCAGCATCTCTCCCTCTCCTAGTCTCCTACTCACTAGTTCTGTAGTCTAATTTACTTCCTGGTGTCAAGGGTTTTTATCCCCTTTTTGTTGTACATTCCCCTAAAATCTGATTGGACACGGGGTTGCACCCCACTATCTTTAACCAATTAACTTCACAATAGGTCATCAAATTATTCACCCCATAACAGTTCTCATGTATTTTATTGGTCCTTATGATTGACGTTTTTAGCGGGTGGAATGTCCGGTATGATTTCATAGTCTTGTGGTCCTTTGCGCATCTTCGGTCAGTGGTACCATTGTCTGTACCGGTTCAGGTGACCTTGTACCTAACATTAATCTACAGTGTTGCATTCAGCTAAAATGTTTCTACAAGCAATATGAATTTCATGAGAACGGATCTACTACAGTTACATTCAGCTTCTAGTTTGGAGGAAAACAAGAGTTCATGTCCTTCAGCAAGTCAGCACACTGCACGTTAGAAAAAATACATTTAATATGAGAGTCAGGCAGCTAGGCCTCAATTCATGCTAACTAATGCCTAATGATTTACTAGCAAAACTCTTACATATGTCTATTATTATCAGTGTAAAATCATATCACTACAGATAATTTTAACGTTATTAGTCAGTTTCATTAGTCCCCCTATATATTGGCGGCCACTCCCAGTGGGCACATTTCAAGCGCACGTTTTAGCAAAATATATTAATACAGTTTCTATGCGGCATTATACATTAGTTCATAAACATTTCATGTTAATATAGATTATATAAGCTACACTCTCTCAGAGGGTTGGGAGGCTCTTTTCATATACATAGTACTGGCAAATTAGGTTTAACACACCTAGCTTTTAGGGTAAAGAATAGGTTCATTATGCTAGGGCATTAGGGCCTATTTCACATTTCATGCTATTGCAAGATGGTGGGGGTCTTTATATTCATGACTCTTATCTTTACAATTCTGCTTCTTGAAATGTTCATTATCCTAATCATGACAGCCCATGTATCTTACAGTAGATTGCAGTTTTGTTATTAAAACCTATTGAAAGCTTTACAGCATCTCCTTCATTGCCTGTGTGTGACTGAGACTTGTTGCTCATGTGAGAAAAGGGTAAACTCTGTTTAACCACAACTTCCCTGAGATGTCACCTTCTTGAGTCCATGCTTACAGGCTGCCACAAATCACCTTTTACTATTTGGGTTTTTGGTGAGGTTCTGCTTATGAGCCAGGAGGGTTAGATGACAGTTGCAACTTCTAGGATTGGCCTAGTCACCTACCAACAAAAGTGCTGTCACCCCTAAACCAGCGGTCTTGCCTACAGCAAGAGTCGAGTCAGTTTTTAATGGTGAATAGGCCAGTCTGTTAAGAATCCTTGGTCATGATGAATGCTTGTAACCTGAATAGGCAATTAACGAGAAACATGTTTGTGTAATGTGGATGGACTAAGCCATTATGCTTATATTCCATCTCAATTCAGGTTTATATGTATCAGAGGCTCCCAATAATAAAGGCAAAAACCTGGGTACCTCTAGGTATTTTTTGTTGTCTGGATCCCTCACCAGTTTTACTTTTTCTAAGAATTCCCTTCTCTCGTTTTGAGGTTGAGTCTGCCCTGGTGGTACTGTCTTATCAGGGTGGGGAGAGGTTGTCTGTGATGAAGCATAACACAGGATATGGTTGAGGCTTCCGCTTCCAAAGACAATGGTCTTTTGCTAGGGATTTCCAAGCCCAAGTAGGGTATTGATGATTTAAAACTATTCTGGGTAAAACCTCTTTTGTAGCTGCTGCACCCTTTGTGTATGTTTCACAGTTTTTTTAATACACTGCAACCTTCCCCCTGGGCTGTCCAGGGCCAACCCAAGAGGTGATTTGTATGCATTAAAAAGGAGGATGTGGGCCCGGTAAAATGTTTCATTTGCCACCTTGAAATGGCAGTTTAAAACTGCACATTCAGTCTGCAATGGCAGACCTGAGACATGTTTAAAGGACTATTTATTTGGGGGGGGCAATCAGTGCTGCAGATACACTAGTACCATTTTAGATATAGGCATTGGTCACACGTAGTGTCACTTTACTAGGGACATAGAAGTAAAATAAATATGCCAGTTGGGTATAAGTTAATTATACAATTCTACAAGGTTTTAAGGAGAGAGCACAAGCACTTTAGCAGTGGTCATCTGTGTAAAGTCTGTCCTAAATGAGTTCAGAACTCAAGAAGGTAAAGGTAAAATGTTTGTGGATGACCTGCAGAAAAGGGCCAACTCCAGCATGTGTCTTTTGTGTGTGGGCATCTAATTTGCATGAGTGTCTGATGTGTGCTAGATTTCATGAATGCTTCTCCGTGATCTGTGTTGGTGTGTGCTGTATGCATTGATATCTGGTGAGAATTGGTGTCTGATCTTGTATGATTATATTTTTTCATAAAAGAAAACAATGCTTTGTGTGAGTGTTTCATCATGGATGGGCTAGTGTTCGGTGGTGAATGTGGGTGTCAGATGGATGCTTGTGGGTCTGGGGATGAGTGAGATGTGTGGCATGAATGGGTACTTGGCTGTGAGCATGGGTGTGTCTTTCTAGGTATATGAGTATCTGCTCATTTGTTTTGATGTCTTATAGTGCTGGTGAATGTCTGGTGTAGGTGTATGAGAGTTCCAATGGTGAATGAGTACCTATCATTCATGGTGTCTTATGTTCTGTGTGAGTAAGTTGTGGTGTCTGATCATCAGTATAGATGCCTCACTTTCTGGTTATGTGAGCACTTATTTGATTGTGTTTATGTCTCAGAGTTCATGAACATTTGCATATTTTGGGAGTCATATGGTGTATGTGGTATGTGATGTGCATTTCATCTCATTGTGTATGTCAATATCTGATAAAGTCCATGCTTGTACATGAGTGTATGATAGTGTAAGTAGTTTTCTGGTAGAGTTCAAGGGCACTTTTTCACATGTGTGATGGCGGTAGAATGTAAAAGAGCCTAGTTAATTTGTCTGTTGGTTAAAATAGCATGAGCTGCAAGGGTAACAGATGGTATTGACTAGTTCTATCTGCATGCATGACATGCTGTAAGTTGGTATCTGACTACTCATGAATGTCTGAAGTGCATGATGTAAGGATGGTATCACTGCTGTGAGGTGGAAGCCCCTGGACTAGGCTTCCTGACATATTGTGGATGTTTCTGGTAACACTTTGCATGCAGGGTCATTAATTACATGGTTTAAAGTGAAACTGCAAAACCAAAATTTCAATCTGCTGTTGTCTCAAAAGTGTGAATTATATTTGGAATTCTGAGAAGCTCAATGATAAGTGGGGTTTGGTATTGGAGTGGTGCATTTGTGTCTGTAGTTATGCACATAATGCCTGTTGATGTGGGCTGGTAATAGAGTTTAAGGTTGTGGGTGTCCTGGGTTGTGAGGAAGGCTGAACTGATGCTCACTACTTGGAGGACATTAGGTGATTCACAATTTTAATGATGCCTAGTGGTGTGTATGGCTGCCTGCTGGAATTCTTGGGTGTTCCCTAGTGTCAGTCTCCCACTTTCATTACATTTATGTTCTCATTAATATTTTCTGAGTGTGTGGGACCTGAGGAAGTATGAGCATGAATGTGGATGTTTCAGGATGTATGTGGGAGTCTTGCATACTTTACCTAGCAATATGGCTAGCTACAAATGGCTGTGCCGATGGGTGCGTGGCTGCACAGCAAGTACCTGAGGCTGGCTCATTGTGTGCAAAAGGCTGCATTGTTCAGTGTCTGATTGTGTGTATTGAAGTTTTGTTGTATGAATTAGTGTTTATTAGCACTTTTTAACAGATAATTTGTTGCGCTTTGAAATTGGCCACCTTTTTCTGTTGTTGTTAGCAGAAGTGCTAAAAAATGTGTATTAGTAGCAAGTTGCCGACCAGCTATAAACCCATTTTGATCGGGATTCACCAGTTTGTTAACTATCCCATTAAGCCCATTGGCCAAAAGTTTTGTGATAATTTTGTAATCTGTGTTTAACAATGAGATTGGATGATATGCATTGGGGTCCTCCCTGTCCTTGTTTTTCTTAGGAAAACTTACCACGTTTCCTGAATGCCAGGTTTTGGTAATCTGCTCGCCCATCAGTAGGCCATTAATTAAGGACAAAAAATCCTCGGCAAATGCGTTTATAAAAGCCTTATAAAAATCAGCCGGTAAGCCATCCGGTCCACAGGCTTTCCCCATGGGAAGGTTGTTAACAACGTCTAGGAGTTCTGGCTTCGTAAATGGCTGTAACAGCACTTCACATTCTTCGTCTGAGAGACTGGGAATATCCAGATCCCTCAGGAATTTCTTAATAGACCTGGGATTGATAACTGGGGCATACCTATAAATTTGTCTATAATGCTCCAGCATACTTTTATCGACGGCTCAGGGTCAGTATGTCTAACCCCAGTGACAGGACATCTTAGAGCGTGTATGATATTACCAGCAATACGATCTCGAGCTTACCATGCCATAAAAAATCCTGTAAAGTTACTTTCTTCGTAGACCTGTTGTTTATAAGTCTGATATTCTACATCCACCTTCTTAAAGAAGTTATCAGCCAATGCCTTCTTAGCCGCTTCAAAGGACTGCCTATTATTTTCCAAGGGAACATGTAGATGGGCAATTAAACACTTTTGAACTGCCTCTTCCAGTGCAGTAATTTGTTGTCTCAAAAATAATTTATCAGCTGCCTCTTTGGCAATTACCCAGCCCCTAAAAAAGGCCTTAAATGAATCTCAGACTACAGCTGGAGTTGAGGATCTCTGAATGCGTTTGAAAAAGTCCCTTATTTCAGCCTAAGAGATCTGTAGCCACCCCTCATCCAAAAGAAGCTGGAGATTAAAAAAACGCCTTCTAGTCTGAATTGTAGGGGCTTTGGAATAGAGAGACACTTCCAGCACCAGAGAGGCATGGTCTGAAAGACCAGAGTGTTAGACTGACTGAGTTCTATAACACAATGTTTCTGATATCAGAACAAAATCGATGCGAGAGGAGCTTTTGAACCAAGTGGAAATACAAGTATATTCCCTCGCATCAGGAGCGTTGGTTCTCCAGGGATCGCAAAGCATAAAGACCTTAACATAATCTTTAAAGATTTTTGCGACTTTGGGTTTGAGTTGTTTCTTACCCCTAACCGTGGTATCCAAAACTGGATCCTAAAGGAAATTAAAATCTCCTCCAATAATGATTTTGCCTGTTAATTGCAAGAGGGAGTGTAACAAGCCTACATAAGGGGCTGGGTCATCTAACAGAGGGGAATAAAACTAACAAAGACAAATCTTTCTTTGGCAATTAAACACTGGGCCCAACACCATCGCCCGTCAGTGGCTGTGTATTGAGGACTCTCGCTAAGAAAACTGCCACACCTCTGTGAGCCGCTGAAGCTGCAGCGAATACTTTAAAATCAGCCATTTTTTTAAACATGTGGCAATCAGGGACTTTATTAATCGGAATATGAGTCTCCTGTAAAAGTATAACTGAGGGATTTAAAGCGGTTACCCTTTCCTCAATTATGGACCTTTTCCTACGGTTATTTAATCCATTAACATTCCAGGAAAGTATTCTTAATGGAGGAAAAACTTTTGTCATTGATTTACACCTTGACCTGGTCTGGATAGTATCACCCATACTATAGCGTTAAATACACTATAATAGACATAACGGTTCTCTAAAGTGACAAAAACAGATCCTGGTGCCCATACCTCTCCCCCCAACCCTCACCCTCAGTGGCCCACACCTGGAGCCCTCCCACCCGGGCAACCCGAGGCCACGCCACCCCTGCCCCCAACCTTCCCTAACCTTCCCTAACCTGGTGCCTTGACATAGCACCCTAAGCCACAGACTAGAGAGAGACTAAAGTGCAGTAACCTGAACATGCGTTGTGGACGCTATTGAAAGAATCCCACATTTTCTAGCAGCATCATCATCCCTCATAGTGCAATTTGTCACCCTGCCATTCTCTTGTTATGTTTTTTCTACCCCTACCCCGCACCCCCTTGTTCGACCTGACTGCTCAGAGCTTTGAATTACATGTAGCAAGGATTTACCAGCATCCACTGTGTGAATAAAATTCAAATGACCCTGAAAAAACACTTTAAGTTTGGATTGCTGCACAAGTCCGGCCTGAGCCCTCGCTTTTTGGAATGCCGGAATCATCCCCCTCAATTCTCTTCTTCGATGCGCCGCTGCCACAGACATATCTGAAAAAATCTTCAACGCATAGTCACCGGGAATCTGGTAAATTTTAGTCTAAATTGCTTGCTAAAGAATCCGGTCCTTGATGCAAAAATCACCAAAATTCACTAGAATAGTGCATAGGGTATTTAGCGTTCGGAGGCTGAACTGCAGGGACCCGATGGGCCGGCATGATGGTGAGATCGAAATGCTTGTCCGCTGGTTCTAACAGAACATGGTGTTGAATAAGACCAGTGACCAGATCTGTGACTGTCTGGCCATTTTCACAGCCTTTAGGGACTCCTGTGAATCTCAAATTAGATCTACATGAATGATTTTCGGCGGCGTCGAGCCGAATCTGTAGATCTAGCAGGTCTGCCTGAAACTTTGCCAGGGCCGGTTCTACAGTCACACGGACGTCCTCAAGGTCAGAAACTCGCTGCTCGATATCCATAATTCGCGAATTAAGTTGCTGGATATTTCTACAGATTAAGTTCAATTGTGATTATGTTCTCTGAATTGCGTCATCTTGGGAAACATTTTAATTCCCTTAGTATTTGCAGGAGAAAGCTTTCCGGGGGGTATCAGTGCTTGCCGTATCTTTCAGCTCCTGAGACAGAGCCCTATTTTGACCATTTGACTCGGAAGACCCAACAGGAATAGCAACATGAGGGGAGGATCCAGCTACTGGGTCTCCCCTGCCCCTGCTGATTGACTCGTGCAGTGGGAGAGAAACTGAACTATCTGCCTGAGGGGCAGAGATGCAACTGTTAATCGGTGCAGAGGAAACCTCTTTCTGGCCTTTCCCCACCCCGAACAAGGGATAGAGTGGCTTCAAGGCAGAGTCCGAGTCCGTCACCTGACCGCAGGGGGTCTCAGAGTTCCAGCTAGGGGTTGACCGAGTGAGCAGTGGAGATCCTTTACCAAATGGCCCAGGACTGGGATCCGAGTCGGATGGCAAAACTCTTAATTCATCAGATGGACAGTCAGAGCTGAGGTGAAGGCTTGCGAAATTGCTCATGGAGGGTGGTAAATTATGAGGCAGGGGCGAAGCAGAGTTAGAGGTTAAATCTATGGTGGATGGTAGGGGAGGTTCTAAAGATGGAGCCTTGTGAATGTGATTATCCGAAGGCACAGGGGGACATATTTATAGTCCATCTGCGCCAAATTTTGACGCACATTCAGCGCAAACGTTGCCCCATATTTAAACTTTGACGCCTGAGCCCGCGGACGGCAAAATTCCGCTGTGTGCGTAATTTTTTGGGTGCGGCAACCAGCCTTGCATTAATGATATGCAAGGTAGGCGTTCCCGTCCAAAAAATGACTTAAACGGCCGTGCCTCGTATTTATGCTTTCGGGCAAAAATGATGCACGGCCGGGAGCTGGAGCCAGAAAATGACGCACAGCCCGATTTGCGTCAAAATTTACCGCCTGGGTCAGGGCAGGCGTTAAAATGGGGCAAACACACCTGTATTTAATCAGAACACACAGAAGCAACAAAAGAGCAGCAGACCAGCAAAAGGGAGACATGGAGGTGATTCTTATCCAGCATGCATGCAGACGCAGAGCCCAGGAGCTACAACAGCATCTACAACAACACCAGCAGGGACCCCAATGGCAGCGCAGAAGGCAGGAGAGGATATTCTGCCCCAGAACAACCCTTCATGGCCTCAGGGAACACAACATCATCCAGAGGTACAGGTTGAACTGGCAGGCCATTCAGCAGCTGCTGCGAAACATTGAACCGCAGTTGGCACCCACTTTGCTGACACCCCGCACCATCCCAACAGAAACCAAGCTGCTTGCCGTACTTCACATGCTGGCAAATGGCTCTTTTCAAACAACTGGTGCCCTGGTTGCCGGAATATCACACCCATCATTCTCTGCCTTTTTGCCCAAAGCACTGGATGCCATCATTGGACTTACACCCCGCCACATCTGCTTCCGTAACACACTGCAGAAGCAGCAGGAAACAAAACAGGGGTTCTACTTCATTAGTGGCTTCCCACACGTCCTTGGTGCAATCGACCGCACACATTTATTACTTGTGCCACCTGCTGAAACTGAACACCTCTACCGCAACAGGAAGCACACACATTCCATCAATGTGCAGGCCATTGTCGATCACCAAGGATTGATCACCAACATCGTGGCTAAATACCCTGGGAGTGTCCATGACTCCTTCATCTTCCATCACTGCACCATCAATGAACACTTCCAGGATGGATGGTATGGCAATGGACTACTTGTTGGTAAGTACAAAAACCTACTTATATATACACTGCACAGCAACCCTCTAGGACACACAACACATACACCACAACAGCAACATGTGAACAGGAACACACTGAGGTTGTGACATCGCTAGCCATGTTTCATAGGTCTGCAGTGAACCTGTCACACATCTGAAATTAGTGTACAGTCTAATGTTAAGACATCAATGATCACAACGTGTGGAGTGGGTTGCCTAAATGTCACCTTGCAAATTGTAAGTGTCCCAAGGACGTTTACATTAATCCATTGCATACGTCTTAAAGATATGGGATGTCCAGGGTTCATTGATATTAACGTGTTAACAACACTGTCATTTTTAACCTGTGTATGGAACTATCATCTCACCCCCAGTGAAGACACAGGGACACCTGTATCACAAGTCACAATGCTAGGGAGGGTACACTGTACTGCAAATCCCAAAACATACTGCTGACAAATGGTCAGCAGACAAACACTCGTTCAGCCAAGGAAACAACACAATGCAGATGGTACATCCTACAAGCCTAGCATGTGACATTATAACACAAAAGAGTCACAGACAACACAACACAACTACTTCCATGAAAGGTCATTTCAATAGGGCTAGCTACATCAACATGATCCCATTAATTTTCTCTTGCAGCTGATCAGGGGTATGGCATCCAGCCATGGATAATGACACTTATTGGCAACGCGAGTACTGCAACAGAGCGTGCCTACAATGACGCACATAGGAGGACACGCACCATAGTCTAGAGGACTTTCGGCATCCTCAAGTCAAGGTTCCCGTGCCTCCACATCACTGGTGGTAGCCTCCTATATTCCCCGGAGATGGTCTGTAAGATCATCCCAACATGTGCAATATTGCACAACATTTGCATCAAAAGGAACATTCCCCTCCTGGAACCAGAGCCACACATGCCTGAAGAGGAGGAAGAGGAGGATGCTGGCCTGCAACATGAGGGGGAACTACAGAACACGGCCACTGGTATACGCAGGCGGCAACATATTGATAACAATTTCTTTTAAATATAATCACCGTCACCACTTTAATGAACTAATTTAAATAAACACCTATAATAATCACCATATCATGGTCTGGCTTATCATTTTTACACACCTTCATCTCTACTTATCAGATTAAGAGTGTTGCCTCATGGAGCATTGCTGAGATACTGATTAGGACACTGAAAATCCCAGAGCTAATGTGATGCGTAACATACAATGGTCACATACACACACACTGTAAATGACATATGTCATGTACATTTCTCCTTTGAAGGCCAATAGCAGAGGACCACACCTATTTCACACATACATGTTGAAATCAAGGTCCAACGCAGCATATGGCACACAACTTAGACACCATCACTCAATAAGGGGAAAACAAGTCTCATACATGAGGCAGTCGATGTACTTTTGCATCAGTAACAGGAATGTCTGACCAGACCCTTGACAGCAGTTATTCCAACTGCATCCAATATTTGCAAGGACTATCTGTGACCAGAGTTTCATAGAAGCTGTACATAGACAGCACAAGTGCCACATATGAGCAGCATTGCGCACATGACATTCCATGTACATGTCAGCCCATTTCCTAACTCCTGACACACCCATGCACCTGATCACAACCCACCTGTCTGAAGAGGTCCCTGGAATACTAAAATGTGTACCCTGATATTCCCTCCTCAACACACACAGACTAACAATAGCAATCCAGTGTGCTACACCCTTTCCTATGGTATGCCATTGTCATAGAACATCTGACTGCATGAACGTCAGGTCAATTAATACACTGGCTTGTAGTTTCTAAGCCCTGTCAGCACCTATAGATTTCTTCCCGTGTGAAAAAGTCTGTTGGCCATTAGAATGCAAATCTCACCTACAGGACTTGTGAGAAACAGATGCAGCCCACACCTGTGATCACCTCCATGCACACCACCCATTTCAACAAGCACTGCCCCTGCTGATGAATATAACAACATAGGAGTTGCCATTTTGTCAAATACACCGTTAAGCATTGATACTAATTAAGCCGTGTAACACAGCCCTTGGGTTCATTTGTCACCTTGAAAAACACAGGACATACACAGTTTGACATGTCAGCTCTCTAGTTCGTCCTCCAAACAGTCTTAGTCAGACCACTGATTATGTAACTTGTCAAATTGCTGAATCCTGATTCACCCTGCATTCTGTCAGCCTGACTGGCATCTGTCTGTGCGTCACACTAAAGTATCCCTATGTCTACATATGTACCACACTTGCATTAGCAAACCTCTCATTCATCAGGGGGTATTGGGCATGGGCTTCTTCAATGCATACCCAAATACATTGTATAGCATCATCTGCCTTTTAACTGTACCATTTGAGTTAAATCCTCTGTGAAAAGCAAAATTCATGGCCCATCCCTTGTCTGGGTTTCATTTATGCATGAATGACAAAGTGTGACAGTGTCCCAGGGCCGTATGCAGGGATTGGGTACGGGGCCTTCAGCAGAACCAGCAACCTCTGATAATGTCCATGAAAAATCCACACATGTCAGGACCCTGACAGTTCACACACAGAATCACAGTGCTAACAACATATTGATGGGCCGTGTGTGGTTAATAGCTGCGAGAATAATCAGCTCAGAGGCTATGATGTTCCCAGATGCAGTGGGAATTGAAGAGGCTAACCTGTGTACAAATGCTGTAATGACACCTGCCGGAACATGACACCTGAGACATTATCTCACTCAGCACACCAAGGTTGCCCTGTTGATTGTCTCATTACACGTCTTTAGTGACAGGGTGAGACCATCCCCATGTAGGTTCTCATGTCCTCATCCACTTTACTCACTTTGATCAACAAAGGATACTCAGTAGATACAGGAATAGCTGCCACTGACTCATGATGAGTCCTGGACCGAACTGTGATAAATTACACCCCAAAAAATATACAGGATCATCATTGGACCACACACATGAACAAGACACCTATGTGCAATTGATCACTGGAAATATGTGGACACATGCTGCCTCGTCTGCTGGTCCACCACAGCCCCTTGAGAGTTGTGGCTCACTTCTGTGACCTCAACTGTGGTGTCATCATACATTTGTGATTCAACTTTGTCTGTCTGGGCAAACAACATGGTACCCACTTCCTCAATGCATGTGTATGACTCACTGTGGGATTCACCAACTAGTGCCTAGGAAGCTGTCACCAAAAATCTAGGACACAGGATGAAGAAAATGTGGACCATTGACATGAACAAGCGTCTGCCATCTATCTGGTGCATGCTTTGTCACATGTGGTGTCTAAGTTACCCTAAATCTTGGAAGTCCACATTACGGATGTTGCTACATGTATGACTAACACATGTCCTCTCTCATTTCCACAATGACTTGCATCTAACTATTGGACACATGGATGTCACATTCATACAAGCATATGTGCAATAATGCTTCATGTGATACACACACTTGGTCAACAAATACATTAGTTGCCAAAGCACACACATTGAGCCAAAGGCATTTAGGTATTGTACATATGTGCGTCACATTGCTATCCTCTCCTTATGCCAAACATGCCCAATTTGTGCAACACATATATGTAGGCCACACATATGGCCATCTAGTGTGTCAGCCGACCATAAAAATACTGTGAAGGAAGTAGGGGATCATGGTCCGCTGCAATATGATGTCACACATGTGAACATACACCATCAACACCTTAGTGGGTGCAATCAGCCTATCTCTGATATGTCCCAAATGTAACATAACATAAAAACAGAAAAAATGCCCAAAACCAGTTCATGCACTGAAATTTTGACGTTCCTAGCATTATGCGTCATTTTTTGTCCACCAATACTGTATTTGCGTCATTTATTTTTGACGCACAGGAGTGAACATTGGGCCACATCCAGATATTTGTACAGGCCATGTACTATTATTTGGATGAGGGCTCATTTTCACTCCTGTGCGTAAAAAAAAATGACGCAAATACAGTATTGGTGGACAAAAAATGGCGCATAACGCGAAAAACGGGTGGACATTTTATACAGGAAGTGATGTAATAGGATATCCTGTTTACAGATCATGTACAGTTGGTATACTTTCACTTTCACTTTGCAGTCTATTATTCTTTTAGACTGTGTGGCTGTGTAGAGAGTGGTGTCCTAAGATTTTGTGCTTTTTTGTCATGTGTGCTGTCTCTATTGTCAATTTGTGAAATAAACATTGTTGGTGTATACTGTCCTACTGTGTTTTGTGTACATTTGTCCATTTACCTAGTGTTTTGTTGTTTGTGGGAGTCTGTTGTGGGTAGTGGTAGTTTGGGAATAGTTTGGCTCTTTTAGTGGTTAAGTTTACTTTTCTTCTGTATTTGTACCCCTACTTTCCCCCTTTTCCCCTTTCTATTTCTTTAACCCCTATTCCCTTTCACATTTCTACAATATCTGGTAGGCCACGTCTTGGCAGGAATGGTGAAGAGGAGTTGGGGGGCTTCATATGGCTTGTGTGCCATTTCTTGCCACTGATGATCGAGGCAGGGTGATACAGGGGTATCACACAGAGGCGCACAGAATCCAGTGGGGAAAGGTGCTGCATCACCTGCAGCGTGTGTATGCCAGCCAGCGGAGTGACCACCAGCTGAAGCACCGGTGGGCTGACCTCAGCACCAGGGAGTAGGATCTCTTGGACCACCTGGGAATCCTGATTGGTGGCCCTGTTGGTGAGTACTAGTCATGTAAATGTGCATGATTAAATGCTCTGTAGTGACATCAGATGATTTGTACTATGTCTGCCAGCTAACTTGCTGACTGTGTGTAATGCTGGGGAAACATACAGGGATAATTGATGCACTATGGTAAGGATCACAATTGCTAGCTGTCAGGTAGCATGTGCTCAGCAAACCTACAGGATACTTTTCCATGAATTAAATTGGTGCCGCCTTTGTGTCAGACAACCAAACAAAATAGGAGCCAATCATGTCTATCATTATTAGCTTTATTTCGGTAAATATAAATACCATAAAAGCACATCACACAAAAAAGGAACGGCAAGCTACATGATAAACAATTTAAGTCATAAAAGATTGAAAAGGAGAGAAAAAAGAAAAGAGAAATATTTACACATAAGCAGTTCCCTCATAGAAAATCGCACCTTATAGTTATGTAAAAACACATTATAGGTAAAAGAATAAAATACAGGCCTGGCAAACCATATCAGATAAAAAGGACATTTCTATTTAAAAAATATCTAAGGAAAATAAAAACAGCAGGTAGGGAATGCATCTGAACCAATAAAAGAGATATGTGCATACAATGATAAGTCCATCAATTGTTGTTTACCACATTCATTGTTAAATTTCCCTCTGCTTTTTTAAGCGTGTTCAGTCTGATACGCCAGATTGAGTCTAAATATTTTGACAAACAACAAACCACTAAAACCGATGAATCAGATTTAAAAATTCTCAAAGCTAGCAAGCAGTTTTTAAAACCCTTACTTCTGCACAGAGGAATAATCCAACGGGCTCTTTGTTTGGAGTATGCGGGGCATTGGAAGAGAATATGAGTTACTGATTCTTCTCTGGCACAGCCCATCGGACACATCTTAGAAGAACAACTAAAATTAGACCATTTATAAGTGAGGGAACGCAAAGGAAGAGAGCCCACCCTGAATCTAATGTATAATGAACGAGCAAACGGAGAAGATACTATATCCATATATTGTGCAAATTCATAATGGCATTTAAAATATAAAAAGTTTCCCGTCATGGATGATGACGAGACAGCGGACAATTGGGAAAGTTGAACGTGGAGCCAGAAAGCATCCTTTAGTGTCTGGGTTGCGTTCTTAGGGATAGATAATGGTTCCTTCCAATAGGACCCCAAACCAAGAAGCGAGAGGGTCCTTTCTACATATGCACACCACTTGATTTTGGAGCTAGTGTTGTTGGCCATCAAGTTAGCTAGCGCACATCTATAATGGACAAGAGAATCTGATGACCATAAGCGAATCCAGTACAACAGGGGCTTGAGTGCAACGATCTGGCTGATAGAAGGGAGATTTAGGTCCATGCGTATTGGGAGCAGTGGGGTACTGGAAGGAACTCTTAGCAATGACCTTAAGAAAGAGTTCTCCACTTTTATCAAATCATCCAGGCAACAGTGGCCCCACAGTTCAGCTCCATAGATTGCTCCCCCTCTTGCTTGTAGTTTATAAATTTCTACTGCGGGCGTCATGGCAAAGCTAGGAGATCTAGCTGCAAATCTTGCAATGCCACTCGCTCGCTGTTGCAATCGTAAAGTTGCCTTCTGGATGTGGCGCTGCCACTTGTGCGAGTCTTCTAGTTTCAGGCCTAAATAATCAAAATCGCTGACTCTTTCCAGCGCGGCACCCTCTAAATAGATAGGTCGTCTCATTCTGCCTTTCCTATCGCCAAACACCATGCACTTGGTTTTTGATCGGTTGATTTCGAGCCCATAATCATTGCAATAGTCAATGAATCTTGAAAGCAGGGTTGAAAGGCCTGTGGCTGTTTGAGAAACCAGCAGGGTGTCATCGGCAAAAAGAAGGCAGGGGATCTTCTGCCCTCCTATTTTAGGCGAGTCGTTAGAGCACTCCATAAGATAAGGGATGCATGCGTTTATGAAGAGAAGGAATAAGGTAGGGGCAAGAACACAACCTTGTCTTACACCTCGGGCAGTAAGGAATTTTTCTGTTAATTCACCTTGTGGGCCCCATCTAATTCTACCATAGTTGCCAGTGTAAAGATCCCTGATAATATTTAAAATAGAGCACGGGACTCCTATTTTAGACAGAACTTCCCACAATTTGTGGCGGGGTACTAGATCAAAGGCCGATTTTAGATCTACAAATGCTACATATAGGTGGCCTAAGTCAACATCGACAACTTTCCATTTAATAGAAGTAAAACGAAATATCTGATCTAATGTGCTAATTTTTTCTCTGAAGCCCGCTTGTAGATGATTTAAGATTTGATTTTCAACTAGCCACTTGTTCAGCCTGCTCAACAACTGATAACAGAAATTTTTTTGAAGGTTGTCGAGGAGGCTGATGTCTATATAGGGCACTTTTGCCAGAGAAGTAAAGATGTACCAACATATTGGCTAACTTTGTTGACGCAATAGCTAGACTGACTTTAGAATCACTACATGATGCAGAAAATGAGTGCTGGCTTCACGTCAATTGATTATAGCAAAGTGGCTCAGACATATGTCTCATGTGAGTCTGGTGAGTGTGGAAGGAAAGCGTTCACGGAAGTACTATGAATGTTTGGGATTATTGTGATCCTTTATCTTTTTGGATACATGTCAGATCTGGATTTGGAAACATCATGAAAAGGTGTAAGGTGCCCTCAGCTAACATCTTAGAATGTTTGTTGGAGTTAGTTGTGCCACATTCCAATTAGGGATGGCAGTCCAAAGGTATGCACATGGGTTCACATCTCCATGGTTGGTGCAAATCACCATAGCTGGGCCACATCAAATGAATAAACTGTAACAACAGGAGGGCTTACAAAAGTCCCTGTCCCTCCCTCCGTACATTGTACCTAAGTGTCATAAATATGTCATGGCCACATAGCATGTTTGACTGGTAATGCAGTCCTCAAGTAACCAGGCTTTGGATGTCTATCTTGGATGCACATGATGAGATGATTACACTCCATATTTTTTTCAGGTCACCAATGACAGGGCATGTTTGCCACCACATGATAGTTAGGGCCAATGCATGTGTGCAGATATGTGCGTAACTGTCACAGGAGACCCATGCTATGTACAAGTTGGAAGTGATATATCAGATGCAGTATCATCATGTCTGAATGGCTGCCATTTCCTTATTCAGCCTACACATTGTATATTTTAATGAAATTGTTGGTCTGTGCACAGATTTTGAGCACATTTCTTCCTTCCATGCCTCACTGGTGGACCGGCACCCATTTTGACCATTTAACTCGGAAGACCCAACAGGAATAGCAACATGAGGGGAGGATCCAGCTACTGTGTCTCCCCTGCCCCTGCTGATTGACTCGTGCAGTGGGAGAGAAACTGAACTATCTGCCTGAGGGGCAGAGATGCAACTGTTAATCAGTGCAGAGGAAACCTCTTTCTGGCCTTTCCAAGGGATAGAGTGGCTTGAAGGCAGAGTCCGTGTCCGTCACCTGACCGCAGGGGGTCTCAGAGTTCCAGCTAGGGGTTGACCGAGTGAGCAGTGGAGATCCTTTACCAAATGGCCCAGGACTGGGATCCGAGTCGGATGGCAAAACTCTTAATTCATCAGATGGACAGTCAGAGCTGAGGTGAAGGCTTGCAAAATTGCTCATGGAGGGTGGTAAATTATGAGGCAGGGGCGAAGCAGAGTTAGAGGTTAAATCTATGGTGGATGGTAGGGGAGGTTCTAAAGATGGAGCCTTGTGAATGTGATTATCCGAAGGCACAGGGGGACATATTTATAGTCCGTCTGCGCCAAATTTTGACGCACATTCAGCGCAAACGTTGCCCCATATTTAAACTTTGTCGCCTGAGCCCGCGGACGGCAAAATTCCGCTGTGTGCGTAATTTTTTGGGTGCGGCAACCAGCCTTGCATTAATGATATGCAAGGTAGGCGTTCCCGTCCAAAAAATGACTTAACCGGCCGTGCGTCGTATTTATGCTTTCGGGCAAAAATTATGCACAGCCGGGAGCTGGAGCCAGAAAATGACGCACAGCCCGATTTGCGTCAAAATTTACCGCCTGGGTCAGGGCAGGCGTTGAAATGGGGCAAACACACCTGTATTTAATCAGAACACACAGAAGCAACAAAAGAGCAGCAGACCAGCAAAAGGGAGACATGGAGGTGATTCTTATCCAGCATGCATGCAGACGCAGAGCCCAGCAGCTACAACAGCATCTACAACAACACCAGAAGGGACCCCAATGGCAGCGCAGAAGGCAGGAGAGGATATTCTGCCCCAGAACAACCCTTCATGGCCTCAGGGAACACAACATCATCCAGAGGTACAGGTTGAACTGGCAGGCCATTCAGCAGCTGCTGCGAAACATTGAACCGCAGTTGGCACCCACTTTGCTGACACCCCGCACCATCCCAACAGAAACCAAGCTGCTTGCCGTACTTCACATGCTGGCAAATGGCTCTTTTCAAACAACTGGTGCCCTGGTTGCCGGAATATCACAACCATCATTCTCTGCCTTTTTGCCCAAAGCACTGGATGCCATCATTGGACTTACACCCGCCACATCTGCTTCCGTAACACACTGCAGAAGCAGCAGGAAACAAAACAGGGGTTCTACTTCATTAGTGGCTTCCCACACGTCCTTGGTGCAATCGACCGCACACATGTATTACTTGTGCCACCTGCTGAAACTGAACACCTCTACCGCAACAGGAAGCACACACATTCCATCAATGTGCAGGCCATTGTCGATCACCAAGGATTGATCACCAACATCGTGGCTAAATACCCTGGGAGTGTCCATGACTCCTTCATCTTCCATCACTGCACCATCAATGAACACTTCCAGGATGGATGGTATGGCAATGGACTACTTGTTGGTAAGTACAAAAACCTACTTATATATACACTGCACAGCAACCCTCTAGGACACACAACACATACACCACAACAGCAACATGTGAACAGGAACACACTGAGGTTGTGACATCGCTAGCCATGTTTCATAGGTCTGCAGTGAACCTGTCACACATCTGAAATTAGTGTACAGTCTAATGTTAAGACATCAATTATCACAACGTGTGGAGTGGGTTGCCTAAATGTCACCTTGCAAATTGTAAGTGTCCCAATGACGTTTACATTAATCCATTGCATAAGTCTTAAAGATATGGGATGTCCAGGGTTCATTGATATGAACGTGTTAACAACACTGTCATTTTTAACCTGTGTATGGAACTATCATCTCACCCCCAGTGAAGACACAGGGACACCTGTATCACAAGTCACAATGCTAGGGAGGGTACACTGTACTGCAAATCCCAAAACATACTGCTGACAAATGGTCAGCAGACAAACACTCGTTCAGCCAAGGAAACAACACAATGCAGATGGTACATCCTACAAGCCTTGGATGTGACATTATAACACAAAAGAGTCACAGACAACACAACTACTTCCATGAAAGGTCATTTCAATAGGGCTAGCTACATCAACATGATCCCATTAATTTTCTCTTGCAGCTGATCAGGGGTATGGGATCCAGCCATGGATAATGACACTTATTGGCAACGCGAGTACTGCAACAGAGCGTGCCTACAATGACGCACATAGGAGGACACGCACCATAGTCTAGAGGACTTTCGGCATCCTCAAGTCAAGGTACCCGTGCCTCCACATCACTGGTGGTAGCCTCCTATATTCCCCGGAGATGGTCTGTAAGATCATCCTAACATGTGCAATATTGCACAACATTTGCATCAAAAGGAACATTCCCCTCCTGGAACCAGAGCCACACATGCCTGAAGAGGAGGAAGAGGAGGATGCTGGCCTGCAACATGAGGGGGAACTACAGAACACAGCCGCTGGTATACGCAGGCGGCAACATATTGATAACAATTTATTTTAAATATAATCACCGTCACCACTTTAATGAACTAAATTAAATAAACACCTATAATAATCACCATATCATGGTCTGGCTAATAATTTTTACACACCTTCATCTCTACTTATCAGATTAAGAGTGTTGCCTCATGGAGCATTGCTGAGATACTGATTAGGACACTGAAAATCCCAGAGCTGATGTGATGCGTAACATACAATGGTCACATACACACACACTGTAAATGACATATGTCATGTACATTTCTCCTTTGAAGGCCAATAGCAGAGGACCACACCTATTTCACACATACATGTTGAAATCAAGGTCCAACGCAGCATATGGCACACAACTAAGACACCATCACTCAATAAGGGGAAAACAAGTCTCATACATGAGGCAGTCGATGTACTTTTGCATCAGTAACAGGAATGTCTGACCAGACCCTTGACAGCAGTTATTCCAACTGCATCCAATATTTGCAAGGACTATCTGTGACCAGAGTTTCATAGAAGCTGTACATAGACAGCACAAGTGCCACATATGAGCAGCATTGCGCACATGACATTCCATGTACATGTCAGCCCATTTCCTAACTCCTGACACACCCATGCACCTGATCACAACCCACCTGTCTGAAGAGGTCCCTGGAATACTAAGATGTGTACCCTGATATTCCCTCCTCAACACACACAGACTAACAATAGCAATCCAGTGTGCTACACCCTTTCCTATGGTATGCCATTGTCATAGAACATCTGACTGCATGAACGTCAGGTCAATTAATACACTGGCTTGTAGTTTCTAAGCCCTGTCAGCACCTGTAGATTGCTTCCCGTGTGAAAAAGTCTGTTGGCCATTAGAATGCAAATCTCACCTACAGGACTTGTGAGAAACAGATGCAGCCCACACCTGTGATCACCTCCATGCACACCACCCATTTCAACAAGCACTGCCCCTGCTGATGCCTTTAACAACATAGGAGTTGCCATTTTGTCAAATACACCGTTAAGCATTGATACTAATTAAGCCGTGTAACACAGCCCTTGGGTTCATTTGTCACCTTGAAAAACACAGGACATACACAGTTTGACATGTCAGCTCTCTAGTTCGTCCTCCAAACAGTCTTAGTCAGACCACTGATTATGTAACTTGTCAAATTGCTGAATCCTGATTCACCCTGCATTCTGTCAGCCTGACTGGCATCTGTCTGTGCGTCACACTAAAGTATCCCTGTGTCTACATATGTACCACACTTGCATTAGCAAACCTCTCATTCATCAGGGGGTATTGGGCATGGGCTTCTTCAATGCATACCCAAATACATTGTATAGCATCATCTGCCTTTTAACTGTACCATTTGAGTTAAATCCTCTGTGAAAAGCAAAATTCATGGCCCATCCCTTGTCTGGGTTTCATTTATGCATGAATGACAAAGTGTGACAGTGTCCCAGGGCCGTATGCAGGGATTGGGTACGGGGCCTTCAGCAGAACCAGCAACCTCTGATAATGTCCATGACAAATCCACACGTCAGGACCCTGACAGTTCACACACAGAATCACAGTGCTAACAACATATTGATGGGCCGTGTGTGGATAATAGCTGCGAGAATAATCAGCTCAGAGGCTATGATGTTCCCAGATGCAGTGGGAATTGAAGAGGCTAACCTGTGTACAAATGTTGTAATCACACCTGCCGGAACATGACACCTGAGACATTATCTCACTCAGCACACCAAGGTTGCCCTGTTGATTGTCTCATTACACGTCTTTAGTGACAGGGTGGGACCATCCCCATGTAGGTTCTCATGTCCTCATCCACTTTACTCACTTTGATCAACAAAGGATATTCAGTAGATACAGGAATAGCTGCCACTGACTCATGATGAGTCCTGGACCGAACTGTGATAAATTACACCCCAAAAAATATACAGGATCATCATTGGACCACACACATGAACAAGACACCTATGTGCAATTGATCACTGGAAATATGTGGACACATGCTGCCTCGTCTGCTGGTCCACCACAGTCCCTTGAGAGTTGTGGCTCACTTCTATGACCTCAACTGTGGTGTCATCATACATTTGTGATTCAACGTTGTCTGTCTGGGCAAACAACATGGTACCCACTTCTTCAATGCATGTGTATGACTCACTGTGGGATTCACCAACTAGTGCCTAGGAAGCTGTTACTAAAAATCTAGGACATAGGATGTAGAAAATGTGGACCATTGACATGAACAAGCGTCTGCCATCTATCTGGTGCATGCTTTGTCACATGTGGTGTCTAAGTTACCCTAAATCTTGGAAGTCCACATTACAGATGTTGCTACATGTATGACTAATACATGTCCTCTCTCATTTCCACAATGACTTGCATCTAAGGATTGGACACATGGATGTCACATTCATACAAGCATATGTGCAATAATGCTTCATGTGATACACACACTTGGTCAACAAATACATTAGTTGCCAAAGCACACACATTGAGCCAAAGGCATTTAGGTATTGTACATATGTGCGTCACATTGCTATCCTCTCCTTATGCCAAACATGCCCAATTTGTGCAACACATATATGTAGGCCACACATATGGCCATCTAGTGTCAGCCAACCGTAAAAATACTGTGAAGGAATTAGGGGATCATGGTCCGCTGCAATATGATATCACACATGTGAACATACACCATCAACACCATAGTGGGTGCAATCAGCCTATCTCTGATGTGTCCCAAATGTAACATAACATAAAAACAGAAAAAATGTCCAAAACCAGTTCATGCACTGAAATTTTGACTTTCCTAGCATTATGCGTCATTTTTTGTCCACCAATACTGTATTTGCGTCATTTATTTTTGACGCACAGGAGTGAACATTGGGCCACATCCAGATATTTGTACAGGCCATGTACTATTATTTGGATGAGGGCTCATTTTCACTCCTGTGCTTAAAAAAAAATGACGCAAATACAGTATTGGTGGACAAAAAATGGCACATAACGCGAAAAACGGGTGGACATTTTATACAGGAAGTGATGTAATAGGATATCCTGTTTACAGATCATGTACAGTTGGTGTACTTTCACTTTCACTTTGCAGTCTATGATTCTTCTAGACTGTGTGGCTGTGTAGAGAGTGGTGTCCTGAGATTTTGTGCTTTTTTGTCCTGTGTGCTGTCTCTATTGACAATTTGTGAAATAAACATTGTTGGTGTATATTGTCCTACTGTGTTTTGTGTACATTTGTCCATTTACCTAGTGTTTTGTTGTTTGTGGGAGTCTGTTGTGGGTAGTGGTAGTTTGGGATTAGTTGGGCTCTTTTAGTGGTTAAGTTTACTTTTCTTCTGTATTTGTACCACTACTTTCCCCATTTTCCCCTTTCTATTTCTTTAACCCCTATTCCCTTTCACATTTCTACAATATCTGGTAGGCCACATCTTGGCAGGAATGGTGAAGAGGAGTTGGGGGGCTTCATATGGCTTGTGTGCCATTTCTTGCCACTGATGATCGAGGCAGGGTGATACAGGGGTATCACACAGAGGCGCACAGAATCCAGTGGGGAAAGGTGCTGCATCACCTGCAGCGTGTGTATGCCAGCCAGCGGAGTGACCACCAGCTGAAGCACCGGTGGGCTGACCTCAGCACCAGGGAGTAGGATCTCTTGGACCACCTGGGAATCCTGATTGGTGGCCCTGTTGGTGAGTACTAATCATGTAAATGTGCATGATTAAATCATCTGTTGTGACATCAGATGATTTGTACTATGTCTGCCAGCTAACTTGCTGACTGTGTGTAATGCTGTGGAAACATGCAGGGATAATTGATGCACTATGGTAAGGATCACAATTGCTAGCTGTCAGGTAGCACGTGCTCAGCAAACCTACAGGATACTTTTCCATGAAGTAAATTGGTGCCGCCTTTGTGTCAGACAACCAAACAAAATAGGAGCCAATCATGTCTATATAGGGCACTTTTGCCAGAGAAGTAAAGATGTACCAACATATTGGCTAACTTTGTTGATGCAATAGCTAGACTGACTTTAGAATCACTACATGATGCAGAAAATTAGTGCTGGCTTCATGTCAATTGATTGTAGCAAAGTGGCTCAGACATATGTCTCATGTAAGTCTGGTGAGTGTGGAAGGAAAGCGTTCACGGAAGTACTATGAATGTTTGGGATTATTGTGGTCCTTTATCTTTTTGGATACATGTCAGATCTGGATTTGGAAACATCGTGAAAAGGTGTAAGGTGCCCTCAGCTAACATCTTAGAATGTTTGTTGGAGTTAGTTGTGCCACATTCCAATTAGGGATGGCAGTCCAAAGGTATGCACATGGGTTCACATCTCCATGGTTGGTGCAAATCACCATAGCTGGGCCACATCAAATGAATAAACTGTAACAACAGGAGGGCTTACAAAAGTCCCTGTCCCTCCCTCCGTACATTGTACCTAAGTGTCATAAATGTGTCATGGCCACATAGCATGTTTGACTGGTAATGCAGTCCTCAAGTAACCAGGCTTTGGATGTCTCTCTTGGATGCACATGATGAGACGATTACAGTCCATATTTTTTCAGGTCACCAATGACAGGGCATGTTTGCCACCACATGATAGTTAGGGCCAATGCATGTGTGCAGATATGTGCGTAACTGTCACAGGAGACCCATGCTATGTACAAGTTGGCCGTGATATATCAGATGCAGTATCATCATGTCTGAATGGCTGCCATTTCCTTATTCAGCCTACACATTGTATATTTTAATGAAATTGTTGGTCTGTGCACAGATTTTGAGCACATTTCTTCCTTCCATGCCTTATAGGTGGACCGGCACCCTACACTGTGGGAGAGGTGGCTACATTTGAGGACCCCGACCACTCCCGTAAGTGTTGATATGTCTGTTATGTGTTGTGTTTGCTGGTTATGGACTTGTGTGTGTTGAACGCATAGCAAGGTGTGATGCGTTGGGCAATCATTTGTCTTGTTCCATGAGTGGGATTTCAGTTTCTCAAATGTTTTGAGTTGGCCAATGCGTATCCTATGGTATTATCTAGGGACTGTAGGCCATTCCTGTAGGCCCCACAGTGAGTACTGGGGTGAGTCATGTGGATGACACTTGTATCAACAAGAGTCGAACTGGAAGTCAGCTCAGATTTAGTCAGCCTGTCAGACCCACATTCTCCAAGATTGGTACAGCAAATTGCTTTCCAATAGACTTCTGCTTCCCTATTTACCAAGGTACTTATTAAACTGTAGGTAGAACCTCCTAGCAGCATGTATTTCCACATGTAGTGCTACAAGTATGTGGAACTTGAGTGCAATGGCCTAGGTGTGCATGCTAATTATGATCATAGGTGTTCTTGCAACTCTGTGTCTGATGTAAGCCAGGCCTTACTGTAAGTATATGTTGTGTACCAAGTTCTGCATTTCCTGACATGTGTGGCCCTATGATTGGTCTAGGGTTTGCTGACTCCTAATTGTTGATAGACCTTACCTGTGGTGTTTGTGTAGAGCCAAACATGTGTGGAGTTTTCTATACACTCCTCGGTCTACAGGTTGTTGGAAATTGATAGTTGTTTATCCACCCCCCCACCCTCAGACACAGGCATGGGTTTGTGAATGGGGTAACTAGTACTGATGCTACCAGTATGTTACACATACATGTGAATAAGTGACTGTTTGGTTGGAACTGAGTATACACACTCAGGTTTGGCACTTGGTTCTATGCTGGCAAGTCCAGTTACAACTTGCAGACCATGTGGCTTTAGTTTTGCATTCCGTACACTGACATTTGTAGCCCAGGTCTTTGGCGGAGGATATGCAGCTGATAACTGGCAGAACTCAGATGGCAAGTCAAAGCCAGTTGTTACCCATCTTGTAGGTTATGGATGTGTTATGTGTGATGTGACCTTTGTAGGCTGGCCTGCCATGTACTTCCTCAGGGACATTCAATGATCTGCATTGTGATATGAGCTGTTACAACTACAGTAGATGTATTGTCTGATTAACGTCTTGTGCCATTTCACACAATGCAGTTGCTAATGTAGAATATTTGCATTTGTCTTCACAGCTGCAGACATGACTCCAGACCAGGTCCGTGAATTCCAGCGACGGGCCATGAGATACCAGCACATCCTGCTGGTGGAGTCGGGGTTCAGGAGGATGGCCCGTCGATATCGCCATGAATTGGCCTCCGGGGCATGGAGGGCCTTCCCAAAGGGTGGCCCTACTTTGCCAACCACAGCCACCACCAGCACAACCCCCACTTCAAGCCAGGTGGCCCCACCCACAGCTGGGACTGTTGTGCCTACATCTACCGGACTTCCTGGCCCCAGCTTTGCTACAGGTGCAGGACAGCCGACTGGCCTTGGCTCCACACACACACACAGACCTCCTCCACCAGTACCCAGACTGCCCCAGCTCCATCTGTTGAAACTGCAGCCTTCAACAACATGGAACGGAAGAAGGACCGTGTGATGCGCAAGTTAAGCCACCTGAGCTGGGATGTGCGCCACATTAACCGGCGTGTGAAGTCAATCAAGAGGACCCTCCGCAGGGCCAACCTCTAGACTGTTTTTGATATGGACATGATTCCCTCCCCTCCCTCCTCTTTCCTTGTTCTTATACTTAGTGGGCTTAGTGGGGTTAGTGTTAGGTTAGTATAAGCTGTTAGTTTAGTTAGTGTTAGTGGGTGGGAGGTGGGGGGTTCGGATTGTTTCTATTTTTTCTTATTACATGTGTTAGGTTATGTTGGGGTTCTTGTGTGTTTAATAAAAAACAAAAAAAAAAAAAAAATAGAATAAAAAGTATATATATATGTTTAGGATAGTAGAGTATGTGTTTAGGTTAGTATGTGTTGTCCTCCATGTGTCCCGTCTCATAAGGGGGGTGGGGTGCGGATGTTTAGAAAGTTTAGTTACATGTGATAAGTAAGTGTAGCTTAGGTTAGTTAGGGACAGTTGTGGGTAATGAGTAGTCAGGGTAGATTAGGGTAGGTAAGATTTTTCCCTCAGTTTCCTCTTCTGTGATTAGCATTTAATAATATTTGGTTAACCCTTAACAGCATGTGTTAAAATGTACTTGTACTGGGCTTGGAATCAGTGTACATGAATTTTGTACTATTACATTTCTGTCCTATGCTACAAGCAAATCCCAACTGAGCTGTAAGATTGGCAGCTACCCCAGAGCTACCTTGCAAAGTTTCCACCCTTCGTTGCAACCACCAATCACAGTTAATATGGATGACAATGTGTTTCTGTTGATAAGTGTATTTTCTACATCACAAACAGTGCTTCCAGACTTGGTATTGGGGGAACAGTTTTAGGTCTGACTGCAGTGTGATGATCAAGGACACCTTTATAAGATGAGTTCTCGTAGGCACTCTTGTATTCTTGTCTTCATGACTCACACACGTCATTTGTGACACAGTTCAGCATGATTACCTATTTGTATATAAAATCAGGCACCTTCATTCATGCATTTTTTGTAGTGTTTGCTTAGATTAGTGTGCACTTTTATATGTGTTAGTATTGCATGGTGACAGCATTTTGCGGCCACTATTGATGACTTAGATATCCCTTGAGGAAGCATTCTTCTGTCCAACACAGCATGATGGTGTATGGTTTCCCACTTCATCAGATATGTCCCTCAGGATGGGCAGAGTATGATGCAATCATGGGCACTGTGCAGATTTCTCTGACTACATAATATCAGGACAGTTGTATTGACAATTTACGTAATTTGACAGTAGGCACATTTCAGTTATCTACTGCACAGTTGATATGTCAATTACCCAGAGACAGATTTGTTGTGTAAGTGCTATTTATTGAAAAGTGCTGTAGTGCTATCTGTACATTGTCCATGATTGTGAGTCCATTATAGTGACATCTTACATTGTGATCCTACACAAGGGGTTACGGAAATGCTTTTGACATGCTGGGGTTGATGTTTCAGACAGTGGAGAGGGACAGGATTTGCCAATGAGTAGGAGAGAGACAACCACTGGGCAGGCTGACAAGATATACAGTGGTAAGCAGAACAGTCATTACGTAGAGTTGTTGCAAGACTGGCATGTTACAAAACACAGGACCTTGGTAATATTTGGCCATGTGGCAGGGACTAGTGCTTCCGGGTACTTTTCCTTGTGAATGTGATCTGTTCCATGTCTTCTTCTTCTTATGTGTGTGTTGCCTCCTCTGTCCTTGTTGTTGGTGGTTGTGAAGGGGCAACTCACACCTCAGTGTTAGAAGACGTGGAGTCAGACATCCCGGTCGCTGCTCCCTGTGAAGGTCATAAGGGCAGTACTGCAGCAAGGAGGATCTGCTGGTTCGTGAGAATAGCAGCCACATCACGATGGTAGGCAGCCAGGTCGGCCCTGAGGGGTTCAATGTTGCATTCGTGCACGTGTTGACAGGATTGCTGTTGTAGGTGTTGGGTCAACTGTATTACAGCTGTGCTGATTTCCTTCTGGGTTTTTTGCTGTTCCTGCAAGATAGATGTTAGGGCTTGCATAGCTGCTGCTTGATCTGCAGATGAAATCATGCACGAACGCACACCCTCAAGGCTGGCTGCCATAGTTTGCATCCCCACCCGCACCTCCTTGACCAGCTCCCGCTGTACCCCAACTGCAGTTCTCTCAAAGCTGCTGCCTGTGTCGTCAGAGTCCTCAGCTGTATTGGAGCTGGCAGGTCTTACAATTGAGGTGGTGGGTGGATCCTCTGCGATGGCTGCTTGTTCTGTGCTCCTCCTTGTGACTGAAGTTGGGGTCTGGAGGGTTTCAAGGACCTTTTCGATAGTCTCCTGGGGAATGTTTATCAGCTCGTCATCCATGTCATCAGGGTAATCTGGACAGGCATATCCGTAGGAGATACATCTTCCTCTGAAATGAAACAGGGTACAATTAGTGTGTCTGTGTTGTGGCATTAGTGATGTGACATGCCTGCCTTGTGATGAATTCACATTGTGATCTTGTTCCATGTTCATTGCTCCAGTCCTTCAGATGGGCATTCTCCCAGGCCTATGGCCCACCTCATGTCATATGTATGTTATTAAGTTATTAGACTTGTCGGCATCATCTCTTCTAGGTGTTGGTTTTCTCCAAATAGAGAATTGCCACCTTCTTGTCCTACTCAACCCTCCGTCTACATCCATTCTCATGGTGAGACCTTTCACTGGCTGTGGGTGTTCTGATGGCACTGGCAGCACACTTAACAATCTGGACCTGCCCCAATCTCTGATCTTTCACATCCACTTAAATGTATTTGACATGTGGCATATCCTATGCATAGCAATGTTATGACACAATATGGATGTTGGCATTGGTAATGTGTACTGATGATGTTGGGTAATGTGTGGTACATTGGATTGCCCTGATTGTCGTAGCAGTGTCCTATTTCCTCCTCTGACTGTGCAGGTGTATTTCAGTGACCAGTTACATGTGCCCCCCCAAAGCTGTTGTCTGAGCAGTATGACATTTGGGAAGTTACATTGTGACCCAGGCACAAGATGGACCCTGACATATGCAGCATGGGTATGTCCCTAGTGCTGTGTAGCTCCTATTGTTGTTGAAATTGGCTGATGTTTTCAACAACTATGGGCATTGAAATTTGACAGTACTGGGCCTTTGTCTTTTTTCAGAGGATTGTTGAAGTTGTCATTCTCAACCCCCTAATTTAGGTGTGTATGATCCATGGGGAGGTTACTGCCATTGGCTACTTGAGCTGCACACAGAGCGGAAGTGGTAGTGGCAACTGTTGTCGCAGTTACATTCCAGTTGTCGGAATGGCTAGAGGTTGTTAAGAGGGCCCTAGTTAATGTAGGGGGTATGGTGGCTGACGTGTGCCGGGATGTCAGTTTGACGTTGTGGCCTTCCCCCCTGGCGTGGATTTCCCTTTGCTCCATCGTTGGCATGACAGCATGCCCCCATGGGACTGTTGTTGGTGTAGTGTAATGGTGTGCCCCAGCTTCTGTCTGTGCAGGCCATGCCTCCATGCTATACCCCTTTACCCATGCCACACGATGTATATGATGACTTCCATGCATTTTGTGGTCAGTATCCCCCTGCTTACGGTTAACATTAGTGCATTTTAATTCCCCATGCGACTTACCCTGCATGTGCGTTGTCTCCTGGTAGTCTGCGCTGTCCTGTCCTTGAATCCCTGTGACAATCTCCTCAGGGATGACCATCTCTTCCATGTGGTCCAGGGCCTCCTGGTGTGCTGGACTCCCACCTTCAGTCTGCAGTGCTGCCTTCCTGTTCCTGGCCATCTTTTCCTTGGTCCTGCGCTTGCAGTCATGCCAGCATTTCTTGCACTCGATGACTGTTCTGCGTACTTCAGCCACACTGTTAATCTTGTCAACAATGTGTTGCCATATAGCCTCTCTCCTACTGATTGGCAACTTTGAGGTGACATACAGTTGGTGCTGGTGTTCCGTCACCTCTTTAACCAGAATTTCCTGCTCCTCTGCACTGAAGCAACACTTTCTTTTCTTCTTATAAGTGTACTGGTTCTTGTGTGGGTCCTCCTGGCTGGTTCCTGGTCTGTTGTCATCTTCCTGGGGTCTGTAGTGGCAACTGGGATCCATTTTGGCTCTCCTTTGGTGAAATGGCAGTGTTTGCGTTTTTTTTTTTATGCTATTGCGTCAAAAAACGGCGCATATCCGGTTTGCGTGGTCGTAAATCGACCCACAGTCATTTCTGCCGTGTTAACGTCGTTTTGCTTTACGACTTGACGCTTCGGTGTGCGTAAAAAAAACTCCCACCTGTGGTTTGCGCCGCCGTGCGTCAAAGTATACATTTGACGCCCGCACAGCGCAACAAAATGGCATTAGCCGGCAGTAATATTTTTGACGCGAAACTGCGTATAAATATGGCCCAGGGCGTTTTGTTTTGGCAGTACGTGTTGTTCTAGGAGCCCTGACGCCCAAACGACCTGTGCCCAGCACATGATGTGGAGAACGCTGGATCATCCAAAATCACGGAAATGTCGTGTCCCGCCAGATACACGTCTGCCCTGATCCTTCAGGTGTGATGAGTCGTCAACGAAGCACAGAGAAGGGCCTGGCCAAACGGACCAGGGGCCAGTCGCAAGAACGGTGTTTTGAGTAAGTAGTTTCCACTCTAATAAATCCCTTATACGGAGAGAAAACAATAGTCTGTCTTAATCCTCAAAGTACAACTGAATCTGGATTTGGCTGAGTGCAAACAGGAACTAAAGAGCCCTAGCAACCACTAATGTCTTTGGGGAAATAGCTCTCTAAATAAAAGACCCCCTGGCACACTGAGCAAGCCTGGCAGCCAAAGTCCTCCAATATATTAATATTGACTAGAAATCCTCACCTAAAAAAAAGTCAAGGCCAATATAATGGAAAGCGGCTTCTTATTCATGTATTTTTTTATTTTTTTTATTTTATGGCCCCTGCTTCACCTCCTTGTGTTGCGCCGATCTCTCCCGAGCTGTCACAGGAGCCGAGAGGTTGTGGCAACGAAGTCAGCTGTCAGCTGGTTCCACCCTTGGCTCCTTAAATTACTCCAACGAAACAGGACTTGAAAACTGCACTTGCCGGTTGGGGTGGGGGTGGGGTGGGGGTCCAGCGGCTCCGTAATCAGGTGTTCAGTCTGGCCAGAAGAATTATTTTGAAGTGCCGCTCCCCCGGCGCGTATGAATTATCGGCATCTTGTTGCTCGCTGCTGCCGCTGCATCCCCATAATCAACTGTTCAGCCCCGTCTGGCCGAAACAGTTAGATCAGGTGCTCTGTGGATTTTGTCATCCATAGAACGAAATGCTGTGTCCACAGCGCGTCTTGCTCCGATGCGCGCTCTCCCTGCGTCTGAGGCTAGCCGTGGAGCATAACGGGAGCTCCCTGTCGGCCCTCAAACAGTAGTCTTCCGTCTTCCTTATGTCAGAGGCAATCCACTTGAATATCTTTGGTAGTAGTCAGAGGGTGTGGAAGTACATGTAAAGTACTAAAGTATGCACAGCATCGGGAAACTGGAAACTAACATAACCACAATACACCAACATACACAAGCAAAACCTGGCAGGGGAACAACAACCACTGAGGGGAAGCTACAGAAGTACACGTCAGACACCTCAAGCATAATACATCATTTACATCCCCACATGTACCCCTGTCAATGTCACTGGAGAAGAGATACCACCTCTATCCAGTCCCCCAACAGTGATGACAGTAACTCTGGGCACCAGGCTCTGGATGATCTACCCAGCCACAGACCACCACAGAGCCTCCACCAACAGGATTTAACACCACAGCACCCACCCAGCATACCCACACCTCTGTACCCAGGACACGTCAATCAGCAGAGTGCCCACCAGTACAGGGACCCTAGGCCACACCTCACCCCCAAGGCAATCAGGGACTTGGGGTCAGTGGCAGCGGGTACACGGTTCAGGGGACAGAGGAACAGGCCAACAGGGACACTGGGAGGAGTGCTGTGCACCAGGGGAGACAGGTGCAGGGAACCAACTCTCCAGGAGGCACTCTCCGAGATCCTGGGAGCCTACCAACATTCCCAGGACACGATGGGCCAGATCCTAGACAAAGTGCAGGAGAACAGGCGGCTGCAGGAGGGACAGTATCAGTGGATCAGGGAGGACTTGCAGGCCATTAACAACACCCTGATCTCCATAGCAGGGGTGTTGGCAGACATGGCCAACATCATGAGGGAGGCAACACCACAACAGCGGGTCCCTGCCACTAGCCAGTCATCTGAACAGCCCTCCACTTCTGCTGCTGCTAGTGGCCAAGAGGCCCGCCACAGGACAGCCAGGCCACCAGCACCCCTCCCCCTGCAAAAGGTGAACCACCCCACAAACGTTCCCTGCGAACCATACAGAAGCCAGAGGCACTTGCCAAGACTACTGCCAGGAAATGATACTCTCCTGATTGTCCCCCTTGTGTCCTACTCAGTCACCTTGGCCACCTTGAACTGCCATTGCTCCCCTTCCTATGTCCCTATGGACAATGTACCTGTGCTACAAACAGACTGGAACAATACCCTGGACTTTCCTCCATCATTAACCCATTCCATTGTACTTACCCCTCCATATTTTAGCACAACAATAAACACCCTTGGATAAAACTCGACTACTAGTATTTCATATATTGCAGATTTGTATTAATTGAAACAGCTACAACCATTGTAAATAAACTGTCCATAGAATGAGCATAGAATCAATGACCTGTAGATGGCTGTAGTGATCACGCCAGGAGAATGTTGTCATATCACCGTCATCTGCAAAAATAATATCCACAGGTAACAGTAAGTAGGGCAAAGAAGTGGGTAATGCCAGCATGCCAATGCCACACAGAATACACCAATACTCATAGAAATGTAAAGTTGCACCGTCTCACCTGTGTGTCATTGGAAGTACTGACGTATCACTGATGTTCTGTTGTCCACATCCTCATTCTCTGCCTCCTCATCCTCACTGTCCTCTGGGTCCATTGCTGCCACTGGGGCATCTCCAGTCTCCTCTTCCTGCAGAAAAGAAACAACCCGTCTGAGGGCCAGGTTGTGCAACATGCAGCGTGGCACTACTATCTAGCAGACCTTCTCGGGTGAGTAGCACCGGGATCCTTCCGGTTCACCCATGTGCCTCATTATAACATCCTTTTGCCCTTGTCCTGCCATTCCTCACAGGGGTCAGTAGCCAGAGCCACCTACAAATATTGATGGACAACATTTAGCAACACTCTATCCTATATGGCCAACACCATAGGCATACACCAACATCTACTGGGTGGGAACCAGGGCTCACCTATTAGCCACACCCTGTGCCTCTGTAGTTGGGACATCATATTTGGGATGCTGCTATTCCTCAGTACAAAGGCATCATGCACGACCCAGGATACCCAGCATTGACGTGGGAGATGTACTGGTTCGCCAAGCATACCATCTGTACATTCATGGAGTGGAAACTCTTACGATTCCTGAACAACTGTTCATTCTGGTGGGGGGTACAAATGCAATATGTGTTCCGTCAATTGCCCCAGTTATATTGGGGATATGTCCCATTACATAAAAAAACGGCCTTCACAGTGGCCAAATCCACAGCCTGGGGGCAAGCAATGTAGCTGATCAGGGCAGACAGCACTCTTGTTAGCACAATTGAGAATGCTGGCTGTGACATTCCTAGTGGCAAGCCCACTGTCACTTGGAAAGAACCAGTTGCCAGGAAATGGAGCACTGATAGCACTTGCACAAGAGGGGGGATCCCAGTGGGATGATGGATAGCTGATATCAGGTCAGGTTCCAATTGGGCACATAGCTCTGTGATTGTGGCCCTATCCAGTCTATAGATGACAATTATGTGTCTGTCCTTCAGTGTAGCCAAGTCCACCAGGGGTTTGTACACGGGGTGTGTCTCCATCGCCTAATCATCCGCAGCAGTAGGTATCTAAGGGACACAAGAATGAGTAGGCTGTCACAAACTGAACAATGGATCCACAACAGCAGTCCACAATCTGCAAAGATGTCATGGGACAGTGGAATTAGTGAAGTATGTGCCTATTTATTCTGTGCTGCAGCAATTATTGATAGGCCTGTTCACCCCCGCTGAAATGGCGACCGCCTGTCCTGTGTGCAGGGACAGGTGGAAGTGGGGTAATGCCGCTGACGTTGTGTGCTGTGGCGGTAGGCAGTTGTGAACCGCTGTGCAACTTGACCTTGGTTAATATAGGGCCCTATGGGGTACAGTGGCCAATGGTGATCTATGCCGGCGGTGACAGTATGCACCGCCGCGGACATGACCGACATTTCCTATCTGATTCCTCACTTGTTTCCTGACCGTCCATAGGAGAGAACCTACAATGCATGTGCTGCTGTGACCTGTGTCTGGAACATGGCCTGTGTGACTGGGGAAAGGGCCCTAGCCTTCACTTTTGAGGAGTTGGTGTGACTGGTGGATGGGGTCCTACCTCAGTACTGACTGCTGTATGGGCCTCCATCCAACAGGTGAGTACACTGTGGGCACAATGCATGTGGCATGAATGCATGGAGTTGTGTGTGGAAGCCTTGTGTAAGGGGGTTGGGTGGATGTCCTCTTTGCGGTGCACATGTTGTGGGCTGGGCTATGTGTGTCCCAATGGCGATGCAAACAGGTATGGTGGGCCATTTGTGTGACAGGCTGGACTATTTGTCTAATGGTGTTCTGCTGTGTGTATTGCCTCTGCAGGTCAGTGCCCATCAAAAGAAGAAAATATGGCGTACCATTGCCAAGGAGGTGCGGACCCTGGGGGTCCATGGCAGGCAGTGCACCCACTGTTGCAAACTGTGGGAGGACCTGAGATGCTGGGCAGGGAAGACCGCGGAGGCCCAGCTGGGGATGGCCTCCAAACGAGACAGGGGTGTCTGTCGGACCCTGAGCCCCTTGATTGCCCGATACTGGCGGTGGCCTACCCTGATCTGGATGGGCGCTTCAGGGCATCACAGCAGCCACAAGGGGGTGAGTACAGTGGCTATCATTACAACGTATGGCTGGTGGGGTGGTATCCGGGTGGTGGTTGTGTGTCCTTGGGTACCCCTAGGTTAGTATGCACTTCGGGGCAGGGCTGGGTGGGTCCCAGGTGCTGCAGTTGGCTGTGTGTGCCGCTCCTCATTCATTGGTAGTGCCATGCATAGTGCATACCTGTTCTCTGTGTGTGAGTGTCCTGGGTACGCCAATGGTGGTGTTGGTGCATTCATTGACCCTGTGTACCCTTTGTCCCTCTCCCCTCCTTTCTTATTTTGTCATCCTGTCCTTATGTGCATTAGCATCATCTGGCGGAGGAGCAGAAGCACCGACGACAGAGGGAGCTGCATCCCACAGAACCCAGGAGGAAGAGTCCACCGGAGCTGAGGGCACCAGTGGGATGGAGGGCGGGGGAACACCACAACGGATACTGGAGGGGACAACACAGACTCTGATACCTCCTCTGATGGGAGCTCCCTGGTGGTGGCGGACACCTCTGTGACCACCCCAGCTGCAGGTGAAGCCTGCACCCCCATACCAGCACTGCCCTCCCACTAGCCCCTCAGCGAGTTACCCATGCCCGCTCACCCACGAGGGTGGGCATCTCCTTTGCCCCAGGCACCTCAGGCCCTGCCCCAGTGAGCCCTGCTGCCCTGAGTGAGGAGGCTATTGACCTCCTGAGATCCATCTCTCTAGGGCAATCAACCATTGTGAATGCCATCCAGGGACCGGAAGCCCAGATGCAGCAATCAAATGCATTCCTGGAGGGCATTCGCGTTGGATTGGCGGCCCAACAGAGATCAATGCAGGCTTTGGCCTCCTCTCTGATGGCAGCCATTGTCCCTGTTTCAACTGACCCCCCTCCAACTTCCACTTCCCAGTCCCATTCTCCTCAACCTCAACCCATCCCAGGTACACAGCCAGATGAGCATGCACACAAGTGAACACACAAGAGTGGCACAGCCAAACACAAGCACCACACTTCATCCCACAGGCACTCACACAAACACCATTCAGTTGCAGACACAACAACATCCATTGTCTCCACTGTCTCCCAGTCCTCCTCCCACTCCACCTCTCACCTAGTTACATCTACACTTACACCTGCATGCACTACATCAATATCCACTACCAGCATCATCACCACACCTAGCAGAACACACACCTCACTGGCAAACACCTCCACAACATCCATGCATGTGTTCTCTGTGTCCTCCCCCACCGTGTCCGTCCCCCCTCCTAAAGGACACAAACGCAAGCACTCAGACACCCAACAGCCATCCACCTCACAAAGGCATACAGCCCATTCAGCTTCACCCAAATCCAGCAGACATACACCTCTGATGACCACTCCCTCATCCTCCACTCCCATTACTCCCCCCTCCTCCCACCCCAATGTCCCTCAAAAGCTTTTCCTTGCCCAACTTCACCTTTTCCCTACCCCCGTCTTGCACGTATGGGCAGGGTAGCAAAGACACAGCCCAGCACCTCAGCCAAACAGTCAACGGGGACAGTGGTATCACCACCTACTTTTGATGGTAGGGATACCAGGACAACAACACTGAAGGGGAAGGAGGCAGTACTACCTGGGATGAAAGGGAAGAGTCTGGCACCACAAGGCAGAGGGGGGAAGAGCCCATTCACCCCTGCCACGAGGGGTAAGGGAGCCCCAACCCATGACCAGGAGGAGAAGAGGCACTCTACACCAGTGAAAACTGTCAGCCAAACACCGCCACCACCAGCAGATGTCATAGGGCCCCCACCGCCAGCCGTGGATGTGCTGCCACCACTGAGTGCAGGGGCTGCCCTGGACCCTCCTCCAACCACCACCAGCATGCAGCCATCACAGAGTGCAGGGGCTGCCCAGGAGCCTCCCACAACCACCACCAGCATGCAGCCATCACAGAGTGCAGGGGCTGCCCAGCAACCTCCCACAACCACCAATAGCATGCAGCCATCACCGCTGGCAGACAGCATGTAGTTCACCCTCCAGGGGCTACTGTGCGGGCAGCCTGCTCCAAAACCAGTGGGCAAGTCACCCACTCAAGAGACTATGGCCTTGCACTCCCCAGGACAAAACACAGGGCATGTTGCCCCGTCGAGAACTAGTGGGCAAGACACCCACACGAGAGACTGTGGCCTTGCACTCCCCAGGACAAAGAGCAATGGGCATTTTGCCCCCTCCAGAACCAGTGGGGAAGTCACCCACTTCAGAGACTGTGGCCTTGCACTCCCCAGGACAAAGCACAGGGCATGTTGCCCCCTCCAAAGCCAGTGAGGAAGACACCTACTCGAGAGATTGTGGCCTTGCACTCCCCAGGACAAAGCACAGGGCATGTTGCCCCCTCCAGAACCAGTGGGCTTGTTCCCGCATCCGGCTGAGGTACCCCCTCGCTCCCCTGAGGTGCCTGCCTGTTTAACAACTGATGCCCCTGCAGGGTTCTATCCGGATTGGTGCAGGATTCAAGTGGGGCCTTGGACTGTACCCTGTGGCTATGTAGGCCCTTTGAACTATGGAATGGGCAGTGTCCCTTTTTTATATAAGTGTATATATCTGTTTCATGGCCAAATTGTATTGTTGATTTTAATGTTGGACTGACTAGAATCACTTTCGTCAATTCCTGTTGTCCTTGCATTATTCTGCAGATTTTCGGGGTCAAATTGTTTTTGTAATGCAGCTAGTTGTGTGTGTGGGTGTGTGTGTGTCGGTTGTGTGTTGTATGTGTGTGTGTCACTCTTGTTTTCCTCCGTCCCTCCCTTGTTTGCTAGGCATCTGTACACACCATCGTCGTCTTCGCCGGTGTTGATATTCCAGGTGGAGCATAATGTAGAAGATCATCAGGAAGCCTTGCAGTTTGGGTTCCATGGCAGCGTAGTTCTTCCCTGTATCTCCAATGGTGAGTCCTTTGACTTTTGTGCTCTGTTTCCGCCAGGCTTTTGATTGTATTGGTACCACCCCAGAAAAGGTGGTGGATTAGTGTGTCTTAAAATGGTGGGCAGTACTTTGTCCTCCGCCTGGCTGTACGGGGCTACCGCTGTGGTGACTGTTGTTTCCACCCTGGTGGTCGGTGTGGTACATTGGCTGTCTATCGGAGATATCACTGCCATGATCATAATTTGGCGGTACTTACTGCCGGACTGGTGGCGGTATTATTGCCACATTATCACCATAGACCCTAAGAGTCTTAAATCCTCTAGAAAATAGTGAGAACGTTGTTAGTGTGCAAAAGTACCTGGGTAGGGTCAAAATAAAGCTGCATGGGTGAGCGTGCGTTGAAAAAGGCAAGCGATGTGTTGATTTCTCACTTGTAAGCGAAAGCGTGCGTCGTTCATCCTCCGGCCATGTCGGCGTGTGTCTCGCCTGCAAGGGAGCGATGCGTCGATCGGGGCAGGCACCTCAGGTCCGGGAAGGCTTTGCGTTGATATTTCCGTGCCCAGCAATGTCGCGTCAAAATCTGGTTGCAAGGTGCCAAGAAACCGTACTGCCTTGGACCTTGCATCGTTAACAGCAGCCACTGCGGGTGTTGCGTGTCGTTTCCCGAGTCAAGTTGCGTCAATCTCCCAGCTGCTATGCAGGTGGAGCGACGAGGCGGTGGCATGTCCTTTTTCAGCCACAAAGCTGGTGGTGCGTCAAAAGTTTCCCCGCACTGCAGTCTTTGCGGGGATTTCTGTCCTTTTCCACCAGCTGCACCTTTCAAGGGCCCAGAGACAGTTTAGGGCACCACTTGGCAGGAATGACTCTCAGCAGAACGCCCAAGTGCTTGCAGAGACAAGTCTTTGTTGTCCCTGAGACTTCAACAACAGGAGGCAAGCTCAGTTCAAGTCCTTGGAGATTCTTCACTGTGGGAAATCACACAAAAGTCAGTCTGTGTCCTCTCTGAGGCAGAAGCAGCTACTGCAGGCCAACCCAGCAAAGCACAGTCACAGGCAAAGGGGCAGTGCTCCTCCTCCAGCTTCTCCAGCTTTTCTCCTTGGCAGAGGTTCCTCATGGTTCCTGAGGTTTTGTGATTTTCAGGAGTTTTGGATACTCTTCTTATACCTCTGTCTGCCTTTGAAGTAGGCCTGCTTCAAAGAGAAGTCTCTGTTGTTTTCAAGATCCTGCCTTGCCCAGGCCAGGCCCCAGACACACTCCAGGGGGTTGGAGACTACATTGTTTGAGGGCAGGCACAGCCCTTTCAGGTGTAAGTGACCACACTTCCCCTCCCCTTAGCTCAGATGGCTACACCCCAGCTCCCTTTGTGTCAGTGTCTAGAGGAGAGATGCAAACAGCCCAACTGTCAAAATGCCCAGACAGGGAATAATTTCTAAAAGTGGCATTTTCAAACACAAAATCTAAAAAACAGCTTCACTAAAAGATGTATTTTTAAATTATGGGTTCAGAGACCCCAAACTCCACATGTCTATCTGCTCCCAACGGGAATCTGTGCTTTAATCATATTTAAAGGGAGCCCCCATGTTAACCTAAGAGAGAGAGATAGGCCTTGCAACAGTGAAAAACTTATTTAGCAGTATTTCACTATCAGGACATGTAAAACACATAAGTACATGTCCCACCTTTAACATACACTGCACCCTGCTCATGGGGTTACCAAGGGCCTACCTTAGGGGTGCCTTAAGTGTATAAAAAGGGAAGGTTTAGGCCTGGCAAGTGGGTACACTTGCCAAGTCGAATTGGCAGTTTAAAACTGCACTCACAGACACTGCAGTGGCAGGTCTGAGCCATGTTTACAGGGCTACTAATGTGGGTGGCACAACCAGTGCTGCAGGCCTGCTAGTAGCATTTGATTTACAGGCCCTGGGTACCTCTGGTGCATTTTACTAGGGACTTACCAGTAAATCAAATATGCCAATCATTGATAAGCCAATGTACACATATAATTTAAACAGGGAACCATTACACTTTAGCACTGGTCTGCAGTGGTAAAGTGTCCAGAGCAAAGAAAACAGCAAAAACAGAGTCTAGCACACAGAAACAACATGGGAAGTAGAGGCAAAAAGTTAGGGGACACCATGCCAATGATGCCAAGTCTAACAACAAGATTATACTGCGCAATGTCATTTATATCGCCTGTTTAAAATGAGGCTCTTATTAATTTCAATGGGCCTCCTAACATTATACTAGATTAGCATCATTTTATTAGCTAACCCAGTATAGGGTTAAAATAGCATCAAAAAAGTGACACTATTGCTTCTTACATCCTCCAGGGTGTGCTGTATTGTAAATACGGCAATACCATGCTGGGGTTAGGGGCCGCAAGAGGGCTGCAGGAAAAATGGTGCATCGCTAGTGATGCGCCACTTTCTTGTAAATATAACCCTCTGTCTTCTCAGGGGCAGGCCTCAAGTAATTTCTCTAAATTAGGAGACACCAAACTTGATCTCAATATCCCTTAGATATTATACTTATAAAATATAATAAGGCAACTCCAATGTTATCTTATGTTCTGCTATAGGAAAGATGTGTTTTGCGGTAGTGAAATATTAATTTTGATGTTTTTTCACTACCAGGACATGTAAAACTTATAAATACACGTCCTATTCTTAAATGCATTGCGCAATGTACTATGGGCTGTCCAGGGCCTCCCTTAGGGGTGACTTCTATGTATTAAAAAGGAAGGTTTGAGCCTGGCAAAAGGTTTATTTTGCCATGTTGAAATGGCAGTTTAAAACTGCACACACAAGCTCTGCAAAGGTATGCCTGTGACATGTCTAAAGGGCTACTTAAGGGGGTGGCACAATCAGTGCTGCAGGCCCACTAATGTTGCAAATAAACAGGGTAAACCAATATTCCCCACAGTAATGGGTAATCTAAACCATAAAGCACACAATTTTCATGGAGGAATCATTTGCGTACAAATATTTCAGCTATATTGAATTCAATGAATGTTGCAATTAACCATAAATCAAATTCCATAAATGAATGAATCTTCAAAATGCGTATGATTCATTTCTGGAAAAATTAAGAATGTTTATACACTCTCTGATAATATATTCATCAATATAGCAAAGCAACAAAGAGACTTTTTAATGTTTTTATTCAAGCGCACTGGTGACCCCTCTAGTCCACAATCCCTTAACATCCAAAGGAGAGCACCAACCCTCCAATCACAAAAGGTTTGAGTCCTAAATGCAGTCTTTCAAACAATCAGAAATCACTCCTAATGGACTCCAGCAGCTCATGTGATGAATTGTCATGGAGACTATAAGGTCAAACGCACTAGGCACCCCTCTAGTCTATAATCCCTTTACATCCAAAGGACAGAGGGAAATCACTAATAACATTCAATTTACAGGCCCTGGGTACATGTAGTACCACTTTACTATGGACGTATAAGTAAATTAAATATGCCAATTGGGGATAAGCCAATGTGACGATGTTTTAAGGAGTGAGCACATGCATTTTAGAACTGATTTGCAAAGGTAAAGTGGGCAGAGTCCTAATGCCCCAAAAAAAAGAGATTAAAAAAAAATTGAATCAGAAAGCAAACATTTGGGGGGGGGGGGAAGGCCTGTTAAATGGTTCCCGTGTATACCTCTATGCATTCCGTAGTCAACATGGCCCCCAAAGGCAGCTGTTGCAGTCTCAACACCGCGGGACAAGTGGTGTAGACCGCCATATTATGACAACAGCGGTTTGGTCACTGCCAAACTGCCATGTCTCTGCCCATCCCACTGCCTTACAATGGCCCGACAGACTGGAGATTTCAACCTACAGCCTAGCGAGAGTCAGATAACTGCTGCGGTTATTCCGACTCGGGACACTGCCAGCATTTTCCTGGCAGTCTCAATGCCACAAAATGCTGGTGGTAAGGTGCCCCGACAACAGGAACTTGCATTCCTGTCGTGGGGGTACCCCCCAAACACCTCGGCACCACTGTACGCATGCACCCACACACACACAATTACACACAGACACACCCCCATTCACACACACACTCATATCATTCACCCCTGTAGACACGCATATATATCCATACACATCACAAATGCATGCATACACTCACCATCTCCATCCCCTCCCTTCAGCTACATACATACATACATACACACACCTGCACGCACTCACTCATAACCCTTACACAATCACCCATACACACTACCCCTCCCCTGTCCACATGCATACACACTCATCACCATCGCCACATTTACACACAGGCACACACGCACAGTCACTCACCCTCCCCCCACATTCATGACACACATACACTCACTCACACACACCCATTCACACCCCCATCTCCCTCCCCTTGCGGACAACACTTACCTTGTCCGCCGAGGTGGTCCTCCGTGATGGGGCGGGAACCAGCGGTCCCAACGCCGACACCACCATGCCACCAGAAGACCGCCACACAGAATTACTGGTTGTAATTCTGTGGGCGGTCTTTTTCCTATGTGGTGGAGACAGCAGTGAAACCCCCTAAGCGCTGCCGACCGCTGTGACGAAAGCCACTGGATATCCGACTGTCGGCAGTACGGATATCCATGGCAGTCATAATAGGGCAGTCGGAAGACCACCAGAACTGGCGGTCTTCCGGCGGCCATGGCTGCAGTGGTCTTGGCAAAAGTCCGCTGCAGTCATAATGAGGGCCTGTGTAAATTTGACTATGAATGTTTCTACAGATGCATGGCCTGCCTATTGCTTTTAAAGCAATTTCTTATACCATTCTATCTATGATAATGTTCAAGTATGTTTTTGAAAGATCCTTTAAATGGATGACTCATTTTATATGTGATTTGGTTCCTCTGTTTGTATTAGATTGTTATGGTCCAACCATGTCTTTACGTGCACCATTATGACCTTTAGAGAGTGCTGTCCTTCCACTCTTTTGTATTCATCTTTTTGAATAAACACATAGATGGCAGCTACTCTGCTGGTCTGTGCGTTTCAGTTTCCTGTTTCTATGTTTTTACTTTAAGTGGTCATGCAGCACTTACTTTTCAGGGCCTGCCCACTTCCATCAACTCTCATTTTCATCTTTCAGTTTCCACAGACTCCATGTCCTTGGTTCTTGATGCACACAAAAACTTCGGGATACAACACTCATCTGACAGATCCATGCATTGTGTTAAGACATGGCCTTCACTAGTGCTTTTAATATTCAGACCCGTGAGTCAAGACATGTTGAGCCTTGCTGCCATGAGGCATGTTTTGGCCACATGCCCTTAGTGCCCATCCTTAAGACTGCCTTCAATTGTGTGCCAGCTTAACCCAATAACTACGAGTTCCTCATCAGGTAATAGCTGAGCCACACTCTTTTTGGTTTCATTCCCTCAGGCTAGCGAGGTTTCCACATATTAGACTCTCTGCTGGTGGATTACCCAGGCTTACCCCAAGGGTTCAAAGCCTCCATTTGTACTTGCACATCGTGCAGTTGACCCATCATACATCCATTTTGGTGGGACTCCAGATATGTAAGGTAATAGGTGATTTCACTGCCAGACCTGATTTAATATTCCTTTTTATGACCTACCATAGTTCTCATAAATACTACCTTCCTTAAGTGTGACTTATTGGGATTCTCTTCCGAATTTCTACAATGTTGAGCAGTATTTAAAGGTTCCTTACCCTGTGAGTAATTCTCTAAATATTGTCTGCCCCTCATACTATCTGTGTACTATTTCCCCATGCTAATCTATTTGCTTATTGTTCTCTTAAATTATGCTGTTGAGCTCATTTGCATTTAGAGTACTGATGATGATCCTACCATTCTTCTAAGAGATCAAAGTCTTAACTATGGTTGCGGATTTAATTTAGTATTGATCATAAATTATGAAGAGTCAGCATTATTATTGTTCTTTGTGCACACTTTAATCACTTTTCCTACTTGTGTATAACACATATAAGAGTATTGAGCACATTCTCTACCAAAACCCACTGCACAGTTAGTGGCTTTTATGGAATTATTTTTCATAATGTGATACGTAAATAACTATTTGTTTGAAAGATACTATGGTTGATATAACAAATCTAGGTGCCACTGTGTGTGTTACATTGCAGAGATTACAAAACATAGCTGCGGGGCTTTTGCTTGAAATTAGGAATATCATCATGTGCAATGTAGAGTCTTTAAATCCTTACAACAGATTAATTAAGCCTTAAATAGCACTGAATCTGTTTTTCTTGAAAAAAATTCAAAAGTATGACTTACATCAAGCCTCAATTGGAATCTTAAAGTCTTCTGGAAATTTTAATGTGTATCCTAGATTAATTTGTACACTATCCCTGAACCATGTTTTCTATCAAAGCAGGAAATACATTAACAATGAATGTTAATTAATATAAGGATATCCACTTGAGCAAAAAAGAGTTAAGATAAATATGTTATGGTTAGGGGCCTAGGTTGATGATAATTAAAAATTACAGAATGAGGAATACACATTGCAAATAATAGTACGTTTTGGTATTGAGAATAAATAATTGAAGTACACATCAAAAATAGTTCTACCTCCAAAAAGAATAGCAATATGAGATAGGTTTGGAAAAATATAGAGATATTTGACTAAATAAATTACACATTAATACACATAATTACATGTTGTGGTACTAGGTTAAAGGTAACAGTACATTTAAATTTAACACAAAACAAAGATGGTTACACTTGGAGTTATTCAGAAAATATTAATTATAATAAATAATAAATAATTAAAAAAGGCAATGTATCAATATGAAGAAGGAAGTGAATTTAGTGTGGGTGAAGGTGTCTACAAAATATTTTAAAAACATTCTTGTGTTGTAGTAATCAAGGATCTAGTGCCCACAATGTAGTAGTATCTTCTTGTTGTTCACTCAGTGACATGGAAACTGCTGGAAATGACCATCCTTTACATAGTTCATCTAGTGATATTTGCCATGATTGTTTTTGGTGGCTGCAGGACTCTGAAAACTTCACCTCTACTAACCAATGGTAAAGTGCCAATGACCCCGATTTCAATATGATGAAATTGGTACACCCCTTATACCTCTTAATTTGCGTCTTTAACTTACCTGTAAGTCCGAGTATGTGGCAAACAAAATTACCAAAGGCTTGTAAGTTAAATGTCACCTGTTTCTCTGACAGACTGGCCATCTGCGTTATGTCCAGGAACTTAACTAACTAATTAGCCCATACTGTCACGATCAGATGTAGCTAACACCTGCCTCCTTCCTTTGTCCCCATAGCCACTCAGGCAGAGGCCATGAGGGATAGAAGTTGGCTCATAACCAGTTTTGAGTGACCACAGAGGAGGGGTTGCTCATTTACCTGGTACACCTCTAAGGTGGGCACAGGAGCTCCGCACATGGGACTAATGGTTCTGTCATATTGTTTTTGGGCAGTGAAGGGGTTACTGTGGGATTGTTTGCAGTAAAACCCACAGAAGTACTAAAAAAGAGGGTAGGGTCACCTCTGAGAACTTTTACCCCATTAGTTAGGAAGTGGCCAGGAGTTTCCCCCGCCCGTACACTGGCTCTGGGCATAAATGTGCATCCCCAGTACCCTCCTCAGAACACTTCTGGAATTGTGGAAGAAAAGAATTGGACTATACCTGCTGCCTGTGACCTGAGAAGATCCCTGAAGATTGGTCCTGCTCTCCCTCTTGTACCCAGGACAACCAATTAGACTCCAAGAGTCATAAGGTTGAACTTCTGTTTGTGTTACAGGGACAAAACAAGCTTCAAGAGATGTCTCTGCATTTCTAGCTGACACGTTCCAACTGGACCTGCCCTGGGCCCTGCTGCTAGCCTCTACTGGAGTGAATGTTGACCCCCGGGCGCTATTCTTAAAGTCATTGACTGATATCAAAGTGTACTCCTCCTAAAGTGTCCAGAAACATGGGACTTTTTTTCTGAGAAGCATTGAGGACTGGAAGTAACGTGCCAAAGGAAATGCATTGCAGCTGAGCCAAAGATTCAGGTAGGTCCTCTACATCCTTCTCCACAACAGCAAATCTGTTTCAGATGGACCTCGCAGAGAAGGTACCCAGCTTTGTGGAGCCCTATAGGGCTATAGTCTGAAGGCAGAAATCTTTACCAGTCACATGCATGAAGAGTATAGGGCCAGTGATAGACCTTCTCTGGTATAAAATTCTAATTTCTTCCACTTGGGAATTTCCAGCCAAAGTCCTAGGCTTCACCAAAACCTCATTCAGCAGCTATTCAGCGACATGGACACCACTTCAGATACAGTCTGCTGTCTTACCCCGCTGAGGATTTTTGACTTCATTCCAGAGACCAAGTATCAAAGTAAAACGTTTGGTGGGATGGTCCTTTATCCGAGCCATGCTCCATTGCAATTAGCTTTAAACCTTATCCTTACCCTTACCCCGGTCAAGCACAACCAGATGACCATAGGTGACACTTAGGGCCTAATTATCACCTTGGCGGAGGGGATTACTCCGTCACAAACGTGACAGATATTCCACCCACTGTAATACACGTTGCATAGCATATCATGGAACCTGTCATATGGCAGAAAATCTGTCATGTTTATGACAGAGTACGCCCCTCCGCCAAGCTCGTAATCAGGCCCTTAATGCTTTTCGGTGCTATTTTGAAGCTTACACTTAAAAAAACATAACCACAGTTCTACTCTCTGGATTTTTATTAGTTTGCTGTTATTTTATTTATCAAAATGTAAGCTATTTTTAAATTGGCTTGGTATTTTTCTTATGTTTTTACTTTATTACTGTATGAGTACTATAAAAATACTTTACACCATGTCTCTAAGGTAAGCGTGTCCCATAGCTACAGGGGGTTGAGCTCAGGTTATTTTCAGGACTTTAACGGTTCACTACGACAAAGATTGTGGTTATTATTTTGGGTAGATACTCACTGCCATCAACTAGTACAACCTTATTCATTTTCCAAGTCCTTTAAGTCTGGGATTCAGCATCCTTTTGGAGTTCATAATTCTTTTGACTGACTAAACTACATGATCACTGCAACAGGTCTCTGTATTCCAGGTTGCAACAAGAGGCCTTTTTGACAGACGTGTATGCATTTTTAGGTCATATGACATGAAAATAAGGCCTGAACATAAGTATAGTTTTAGCTAGTGCTACAACAACACTAAGACAGACTAACCTAGCAACTATACAGTATGAATGTAGCTGAACTGCTTAGGAATGCTTGGATATGTCAGAGTCCTGAGACTGACCTGTAAGATGCTATTTTCAATGCTTTGCTGACACTGCCTGTCCTATATACCATAATTCAAGATTTTAGGTAATGCTTTACCTAGTTTCTGCCTTAGCCTCTCTGTAGTGCTTGCTATCAAGGACAGGAATTTATGTTTAGCTACATTCTTTCTAAAATCCCACCAACAAGCTGATCCAAATATGAGCTTGATAGAAGACTTATTTTGTGCCAATATCATATGTTTTGATAAACTGAATTTGAGATTTGTGAGCAAACTTGCATACAGCATCAATTCTTACTCCTCCAAATGAGGTAACAATATATTAAATTGACTATATTCTACTTAGAATAAAGAAATACAAATTATGCAAGTGATTCATAACAGTCAGGTCTCCTGAACTCACATTAATACTTGAATATTTATAAGACATGAATCTGTGATTTTACTGAAAACCATAGTGGAGAAATGTGTTTCTTAAACTTTTGGATGATGTGTGACTGACCCCAATTGGAGCTCCCACATTGTTATTTTGAATTCTTAAAATTAGTCTACAGAAAGCCTGCTTGGTTAAAGGGAGTTTCTGGATACTACATAAGACACCAGGGACACAAAGGAGTTAATTTTTTTATGAAATTGTCATAAGGGAAGCAACCCCTTTGGCAAGGGTTGCTCCCCAAGGGAAGCATTTTAACTACGCCCATAGCAGATCGACCTATATTAATTAGGCCTATCTGCCCTCAAGCGGGGCAAAAGCCATTAGACACTAGGGATTTTTTTTTTAGAATGTTTATAAGGGGAACGACCCCTCATCAAGGGTTGCTCATCAGGGGACAATTTTATTATTAGGTCTATTCTGCACCCCCTGGGGGCAGTTGCGCCTATATTAATTAGGCCGATTTTCCCCCAGTGGGGGAAGAAACCACTAAACATCAGTGATTTATTTTTGGTTTACATTGAGAAAGGAAGTGACCCCTTCGGCAAGGGTCAATCCCAGAGGGGGCAATTTTCTTTTACTAGGCCTTTCGTGCCCCCCGGGTACAGATCAGCCTATATTAATTAAGCCAAACTGCACCTCGAGGGGGGCAGAAAGCAGTAGACACCAGGGATGTTTGTTTTCTTTTTGCAGCCAATTTCACGCAAGGGGAGCAACCCTTTAGGCAAGGCTTGCTCTCCTGGGGGGCACATTTTGGGCCTCTTTTTGTAAGGCCCATCTGCCCCCAAGGGGGTCTCAAAGCCCTCCAGAGACCTAGGCAGATTTTTTTTTTTTTAAAAGAGGGTAGGGGTATGGCCATACCCCCACCCTAAATAAATGAGGACAAAGTTGTTCTACCCAACGATGGGCAGATGAGGCAATTACCCCCGATCCACTCCCCGGGGGTGGGCAGAAAACCTACTAGATGCCAGGGAATTAAAAAAATAAAAAATAGCGGGGTGGCGGCTACCAACCAGTATGGGCATGGTTATGCCCCCACCCCAATTGAAGGGGGTAACGGTCTTTCGGCTCTCCCCCCACACACTATAACATCTTATCTCACTGCAAGCAAGAGGACATTTGATTATTTTGGGTTTTCGCTTTACATCTAGGCCATGAGAGTTTGTCTAACTCTCAAAATCATCCCACTTAGAATGGTGAGGGCTGCACTTTTTGGACTTTGGGACGCTGCCATGTAGAAAAATCTACCAGATCTAGAGACATCTGAAAACTAAATATGTGAGTGAGTCCATGGTGGTGTGCTTCACATGAACCTCAATCTATTTTCTTACCCACAATGCCCTGCAAACCTCCAACTTTTTTGAAATCACACTGTTTTCCTCACATTTTTGTGATGGAACCTTCCGTAATCTGCAGGAATCCACAAAATTGCTACCTGCCAGCATTGTTGCATCTATACCAATAAAAATTCTGCTGCACTTGTCAACCTAAAAACATTTTTTTTCAGATTGCCCTTTTGTACCCGCTTTGGTTCCCCCTAATTTTTTACCAGTTTTTGGCTCTTCCCTATCTCAGGCACTTGGCTCACCTACACAATTGAGATATCATTTTTATCGGGAGACTGAGGGGAATGTTGGGTGGTAGGAAAGTTATGCTAGTGCAGTGATCCCAAACAGAAATAGGGGAAAATGTGATTTGTTAGCTAAATTTGAGATTTGCTGAGGATTCTAGGTAAGAAAACACTGGGGGATCCACGCACGTTACACCTCCCTGGACTCCCTCAGGTGTCCAGTTTTAAAAAATGTCTGGGTTTGGTAGGCTTCCCAAGGTGGCTGCTGAGCTCAAGACCATAAACACAGGTGCTCCCCCACAAAAACAGGTAGTTTTGTATTTGATAATTTTGATGTGTCAATGTGGTGTTTTGGGGGCATTTCCTATTGCGAGCACTAGGCCTACCCACACAAAAGAGGTACCATTTTTATCAGGACACTTGGGGGAATGCTGGGTGGAAGAAAGTTGTGGCTCTTCCCAGATTCTAGAACTTGGTATCACCGAAATATAAAGAAGAAGTATTTTTTTGCCAAATTTTGAGGTTTGCAAAGGATTCTGGGTAACAGAACCTGGTGAGAGCACCACAAGTTACCCCATCCTGGATTACCCAAGGTGTCTAGGTTTCAGAAATGTCCAGTTTTGCTAGGTTTTCCAAGGTGCTGGATGAGCTACAGGCCACAATCCACAGCTAGTCACTTTGAAAAAAACGGTTCCGTTTTCTTTAGGAAAATAAGATGTGTCCATGTTGTGTTTTTGGGCATTTCCTGTTACGGGCACTAGGCCTACCCACACAAGTGAGGTACAATTTTTATCGGGACACTTGGGGGAATGCTGAGTGGAATGAAATTTGTTGCTCCTCTCAGATTCCAGAACTTGCCATCACAAAAATGTGAGTAAAAAGTATTTTTTTGCCAGATTTTGAGGTTTGCAGAGGATTCTGGATAACAGAACCCGGTGAAAGCCTCACATGTCACCCCATTATGAATTAATTAATTACAAAGTTTTCCTTGATACCTATTTTTTGCTCTCTATATTTCAGCAAATGAATTGCTGTATACCCGATATATAATGAAAACCTATTTTATTGGCTCTGGGTACCTAGGGGTCTTGATGAACCTACAAGCCCTATATATCCCCACAGCCAGAAGAGTCCAACAGACGTAACAGTATATTGCTTTTGAAAATCTGATATCGCAGGAAAAAGTTACAGAGTAAAATGTGGAGAGAAATGGCTGTTTTTTTTTTCTCTCAATTTCATTTTTTTTTTATTTCAGCTGTTATTTTATGTAGGAAAACCTTGTAGGATCTACACAAATAAACCCTTGTCGAATTAGGAATGTTATCTACTTTTCAGAAATGTTTAGCTCTCTGGGATCCAGCATTGGTTTCATGCCCATATCTGTCACTAACTGGAAGGAGGCTGAAAGCACAACAATAGTAAAAAAGGGGTATGTCCCAGTAAAAGGCCAAAATTATTTTGAAAAATGTGGTTTTCTGATTCAAGTCTGCCAGTTCCTGAAAGCTGTGAAGATGGTGATTCTAGCACTGCAAACCCGTTGTTGATGCGATTTTCAGGAAAAAAATCACAATCTTTCTTCTTTAGCCCTTTTTTCCCAATTATTTTTTTTAAACTAATTTCTTGCTGTATTTTGGGTAATTTCTTAGTCTCCTCCAGGGGAACCCACAAACTCTGGGTACCTCTAGAATCCCTAGGATGTTGTAAAAAAAGGACACAAATTTGGCATGGGTGGCTTGTGTGGACAAAACGTTATGAGAGCCCAAGCGCAAACTGCCCCAAATAGCCAAAAAAAGGCCTAGCACCTGAGGGGGAAAAGGCCTGGCAGCAAAGGGATTGAAAACAACAGAGAGCCTAATCTACAAATGTGAGTTTATTATTTTATTAGTATTCACAAGCTATGAGTGCATTCTTACTAATAGTAATTTTATGACTGCGGACACGCCCAGTCAGGGTGGAAAACTCTGCACACAAAAAGACAGGACATGCCTGCTATATATGTGTGGAGTCCCAGCCTCGTATATGACATCTGACATTTTGTGAGAAATGCCTCCCTGTGCCATTAATGTTTATTTCAATATCCTCCCCTTCACTTACTTTTGATATTCCACTGTTTAATCCTCTGATTCCTCATAATTTTTATTGTTTATTTGTTTCTCTCTCTCTTTAGTTGTTTTCTTCACATGATAATTACTTGTAGGTGAAAGATGGACCCCCACTGAACTAAGAGAATCACAACAATAATCAGACATCTTCAAATAAAAAAACATGGCAGGATACCTAAGCTTTTTCTTCTTTTATGCCCAATTCTTACAGCAAGACTAAGGTCAAGCAACCAAAGAGAGTCTTTTGGCTTCCACCAGTCACACCAAAAACAGCCTCAATTCTGTTTTCATCCTTGGTAAGCTGAAATGTTTACTTCCTCAGATACCTTATAAAATCACAAAGTATCTAGAAAATGCTTTAATAAGTAGAAATAGCTTCAAAAGTTTAAAAGTTTACTGGAAAGCATAAACCAAAGTCATACCTATATCAGGAGAGAATAAAGTTATTAAATTCATGGCCCGTGGCCACGCCCTAAATAATGAGATTATTTACCTCAGTTTCCTGTTTGTTCTTATGGATGGGTTGATGCACAAGGGTGTTTCTGTCTCTACTCCAAGGGGCGTGCGACAGAGGAGATTGGTCACATGAAAGTTTGGATTCTTGAGCTCCACAGTCAAAGAGTACAGAGGGATCAGTCGGGACACCCTAGCACTCTGCTATGCATATGTGATCGTTTTGCCATCTCAGACATATAGTTAAATCTTAATTGAAAAGCTGCATATTGAATAAGCTTGTACACTGCACTTCTTGGTGACCAAGCATAAATGTGTGGCCTATTGGGGACAATGCAAGAACAATTTGATAAAGCAATCAGGGAGCTTCCAGTCATCGTCCTAACAAGATCACTTTAGTTCTTCAGGTCACTGTTGCGTTCTACCCAGCTCGATAGCATGCACAGGACCACACACGGAGCACATAGTTAATGTCTTTCCTCATTAGCATACAAAATACAACTGAACTCTCAACATCACAATAACTTCTAAAACCACACCCTTACACCTCCCACACCAATTACATAATGTCCTTCATAAATCCTCCCCTAGATACTGGTGCCTAAACGTTACATTTCTAAGACACTACATCTCCCCCCTTGTGAAATAAAAAATCACAAACAAAATATTTGAACAAATAGCAGCATTACATTTATTCAGCCAGCTGTCTAGGTGCTTGGACAGTTAATCCAAACTGTGTGGAATGAGGTGACATGTACCTGGGGTGAACCCCAGGGGCATTGGATCAAATATTTGATCAGAGTCTTCAGGTGGGGTAGCTGTCTCTGAACCTGTACGGACTGATGATCGACGAGAAAGAGGTCTGCAGTAGGATGAGTACCTTGTGATGGATTAGCTAAGACACTGCCTGATATCATATGTCCCTTTTGTGTCACAACTTTTAAAGGTTCAACATAAAGTGGAGGATCTTATCTTTTGCTTGACAAAAACTAAATCACCATCATCAAACCTGATCTCTTGAGTATGACAATGGTGATCAGCATACTTCTTCATCTGATGTTTTCCGAGAAGCGTTAGTAGCATGAACCACATCATCATGTATGGTTTGCTCATTGGTCCCCTGTGGTAGTTTGGTTTTCATGGCTCTCCCATAAATTAGAGTAAGAGGACTCTCACCTGTAGTGGAATCAGGAGGTAAATGATAATCACAGAGGGCTTGGCATAACACCTGGCTCAGATCATGTCCTTCTATCAATGCACGTTGAAACACCTGTTTCAGGGCTCTCATAAATCATTCTATGACACAGTTGGCACGAGGCCACAAAGGTGTGCTTCTCTGATGTTTAATGTCAAGACCGGCTAGGAACTCCCTGAATGTCTTGCTGTTGAAAGGTGGACCATTGTCAGACTTGAGAATGTCCTGTATGTCCACACCGCAAAGATGTTATTTAGCCTCTCAGTTACTTTTTAGTGGGTTGTGGATGGCATGTCTTCTACCAGAGGAAACCAGGAATGCTCATCAATTATGGCCAGAGACCAAAAGAAATCAATAGCAATTCTTTCCCATGCAGGTGCAAGGAGATTGAACATTGTTGGAGGATGCTGGGTCATTTTGGAAGACAGGCAGTTGCATAACCACCACTTCTTTAGTTCCCGCTCCACTTTCTCATCCAAGTGAGAGATCCCTCAATAGCCTCTGGGTGGCTACAATGCCATGATGGCATGCACAGCTGAGTTCATTATCTTTCTGTGTCAAACTTGCAGGTATGACAATCCAGTCTCCTCTTAGCATAATCCCTTCTTTGGTGACACACAGTTCATCTTGGACATTGCACAATTTCTGAAAATCAACACTGTCACTTAAAGGTCTTACTTTCTGTCTCCAGGACTGGGCTGAAATAATATCTTTAAGAGCACACATGTTCTTATCAGGATTGGTAACTGTAACCAACTGCTCAATGGACAGACTTGCCGGCATGCTGGACTTAACGATGAAGTTGATGTACGTCTCAGCAGGTTTTGACATTGAACTGCGCTTTTGTAGGGGTACTTGTGAGAAATAATCATCAGAGCTTAGATTATTGCCTGGCTTGTGCACAATTGTATTGTGGAATTCTTGAAGATGCAACCTCCACCTCGGTCTCATTTTCAGTTATTTTTTTATGTTTTTGAAACTGCTTTCACATTCAGAGGACTATCAGAATGGTCCATTGAATTTTGTCAGGTCGCGCAAAGGGGTACTTACTGTGGCAAAGTCACGAATGCACCTTGAACAATAACTGCCATACCCAAGTAGAACTGTAGCATGGGGACATCTTGTGAAGGACTGGTGGCTTATAGTGCTCGCACTTTCTCAGGATCAGGAGTCATACCTCCATCAGAAAATACATGTCCAAAGAACTTGAGCTTTGTCTTGTGAAATTCACACTTTTGGGCATTTGAGGTGAGCCCTGCATCTGCAAGTAATTGATACACTTGTATGAGGGTTTTAGCATGCTCCTTCCCTTTTGCACCAAACACCAGTGCATCATCACTGTAATTAAAGGCATGTGTCACAAGCTGAATGATTCTAAGTATACCATTTTGGAATATTTCTGCAGCAGATGACACTTCAAAGCTTAATATTTTGTATCTAAATAAACCAACATGAGTCAAAAAAGTGGTAATGCACATGTAGTTCTCTTCCAGTTGCAGCTGATGGCAGCCCTAGTTCAGTTCAAGATGGGAGAACACTTTGGTTCCATTTAACACCATGATCATATCAGTAATATGTGGAGCAGAATGTCTCTCTCTCCCAAATGCTTTGTTGGCTTGGTGCATATCTATGTAGACATGCACGGCACCTCCACTGTCCTTTTTTGGCACCACTACAATGGGAGAAACCCGTGGTATGAAACCAGTAGAGCAACGCAAAATGTGATGTTTTAGCAAAGCTTCTAGCTCCCTCTCGACTGCTTCTTGTAGATGAAATGCTGTCCTGTGGTTTTGCTGTGCAACAGGCCTGATATCTTCATTAATATGAATTTGCACCTTCATCATTTTAAAGCCTTCCTAGACTATGAAACAGTGGCCTTCAAGTTCAAGTTGTGTATTCAAGTTACAACTGATGTATATCAGCCCAATGTCAACAGCAGTTGTAAAGCTAAGTAGGCATGCACTAGATGGGGTACCTTGAAGAACGTGGAGGCCTTCACCGGCATTTTCTTATGCTGCAGGGCAACCTTGAATGATCCTTGACTCCTCCACGTTTGGAAGCAGCCCATGTGTACACCTTTGTGCTTGACACTTTGAGTCATGGTACAGGCAATATAATGTGAACGTGTTCAACTGGCATGATATTGATCAATGCACTCTTATCGATTACAAAAGTTACTGGGCAACTGTTAGAAATGGGGTTTTTGGTTGGCAGTCAGGTTACCCTCTGTCCAAGCAAGAACCCTCACTCTAGTCAGGGTAAGTCACACACAATCCAAGATTATCCTGTGCCCACCCTCTGGTAGCTTGGCACGAGCAGTCAGGCTTAACTTAGAAGGCAATGTGTAAAGTATTTGTGCAATAAATCATACAATAGCACGATATAGCACCACAAAAATACACCACACAGTGTTTAGAAAAATATATAATATTTATCAGGATAATTGTAGGTCAAAACGAATAAAGATGCAATGTGAAATTGTAGAGATATCACTGAAAAGTGATATTAAGGCCCTCATTCCGACCCTGGCGGTTTGAAACCGCCAGGGTGGAGGGCAGAGGAAGCACCGCCAACAGGCTGGCGGTGCTTCCTGTGCCATTCCGACCGCGGCGGTAAAGCCGCGGTCAGAAAAGGGGAACCGGCGGTTTCCCGCCGGTTTACCCCTGGCCCAGGGAATCCTCCGCCATGGGGATTCCGACCCCCTTCCCGCCAGCCTGTTACTGGCGGTTTACACCGCCAGAACCAGGCTGGCGGGAACGGGTGTCGTGGGGCCCCTGGGGGCCCCTGCACTGCCCATGCCACTGGCATGGGCAGTGCAGGGGCCCCCTAACAGGGCCCCACAAAGATTTTCATCGCCATGGGGATTCTGACACCCCCTACCGCCATCCTGTTCCTGGCGGATCTCCCGCCAGGAACAGGATGGCGGTAGGGGGTGCCGCGGGGCCCCTGGGGGCCCCTGCAGTGCCCATGCCAATGGCATGGGCACTGCAGGGGCCCCCATAAGTGAGCCCCAAAAGGAATTTCAGTGTCTGCTTTGCAGACACTGAAATTCGCGACGGGTGCTACTGCACCCGTCGCACTCCAGCAACTCCGCCGGCTCCATTCGGAGCCGGCTTCATTGTTGCTGGGTCTTTCCCGCTGTGCTGGCGGGCGGCCTTTTGGCGGTCGCCCGCCAGCACAGCGGGAAAGCCAGAATGGCCGCCGCAGTCTTGTGACCGTGGTGCGGTCATTTGGCGGTAACCGCATGGCAGGCGGCGACCGCCGCCCGCCGCGGTTAGAATCACCGCCAAAGTCTCTTTCAAGCACAAAGTACCTGGTTTCTGGTAGAAAATCTCCGCAAAGGGCCACAGAAGAAGAGATACGTGGAAAAATGGTGTGTGTGCATCGATTTATCCCCTGCACACACGGACTTGTGTCGTTATTTTTCACGCGGGGAAGTCGAGCGTCATTTTCCGGCGAGCGGACAGTCTCTTTCTGTGGGTCGCGGGATTACCAGATGTCCCGGGGTCTGTGCGTGGATTCTCCTGCTTGTTGTCCGGCTGCGCGTCGTTCCGCGGGGCTGTGCATCGAAATTTCGCTCTCACGGCAGGCGTCACATTGATTTCCCCTCTGGAAGTCGGGCGGCGTTGCCCTTGCGAGGCCGTGAGCAAAGTTCAGGTCGCCCCGAAGGCGTCGTGTCGATCAGCGTTGGTGGGTAGTATTTTTCTTGCCACGGAGCAAGCTGTGCGTCGAAATTTTTGCCGCACGAAGAGTCCAAATGAAAAAGAGAAGTCTTTTTGGTCCTGAGACTTCAGGGAACAGGATGCAAGCTCTATCCAAGCCCTCGGAGAGCACTTTTACAGCCAGACAAGAGTTCAGCAAGGCAGAAGGGCAACAGCAAGGCAGCAGTCCTTGGTAGAAAGCAGTCAGGTGAGTCTTTTAGGCAGCCAGGCAGTTCTTCTTGTCAGGATACACGTTCTGGTTCAGGTTTCTTCTCCAGCAAGTGTCTGATGAGGTAGGGCAGAGGCCCTGTTTTATACCCAAATGTACCTTTGAAGTGGGAGAGACTTCAAAGAGTGGCTAAGGAGTGCACCAGGTCCCCTTTCAGTTCAATCCTGTCTGCCAGGGTCCCAGTAGGGGGTGTGGCAGTCCTTTGTGTGGGAGAAGGCCCTCCACCCTCCCAGCTCAGGAAGACCCATTCAAAATGCAGATGTATGCAAGTGAGGCTGAGTACCCTGTGTTTGGGGTGTGTCTGAGTGAATGCACAAGGATCTGTCAACCAAGCCCAGCCAGACGTGGATTGTAAGGCACAGAAAGATTTAAGTGCAAAGAAGTGCTCACTTTCTAAAAGTGGCATTTCTAGAATAGTAATATTAAATCCAATTTCACCAGTCAGCAGGATTTGGTATTACCATTCTGGCCATACTAAATATGACCTTCCTACTCCTTTCAGATCAGCAGCTACCACTTCAATACTGTATGAGGGCAGCCCCAATGTTAGCCGATGAAGGGAGCAGGCCTCACAGTAGTGCAAAAACAAATTTAGGAGTTTTACACTACCAGGACATGTAAACTACACGGGTACATGTCCTGCCTTTACCCACACAGCACCTTGCTCTAGGGGTTACCTAGGGCACACATTAGAGGTGACTTATATGTGGAGAAAGGGGAGATTTAGGCTTGGCAAGTACTTTTAAATGCCAAGTCGAGGTGACAGTGAAACTGCACACACAGGCCTTGCAATGGCAGGCCTGAGACAAGGAAAAGGGGCTACTTAAGTGGGTGGCACAACAAGTGCTGCAGGCCCACTAGTAGCATTTAATCTATAGGCCCTAGGCACATATAGTGCACATTACTAGGGACTTATAAGTAAATTAAATAGTCCAATCAGGTATGATCCAAGGTTACCATGTTTAAAGGGAGAGAGCATATGCACTTTAGCACTGGTTAGCAGTGGTAACGTGTGCAGAGTCTAAAAGCCAGCAAAAACAGTGTCCAAAAAGTGGAGGGAGGCAGGCAAAAAGTTAGGGGTGACCGCCCTAAGGCTGTCAGGTCTAACAGCAACCATTACCTTTCAGTTCAATTTTGGGACAATGTCCATATAAGTTCCTTTGCTTTGTCCGCTCACTTGTCTCTGTCCTTTTTTCCTCTTTCATGAAAGTGACAAGGCCCTCTTGTGCATTTTCTTCCCTTGTATCTATGATAATCGCACATTCATCCTCTTCACTGTCACCTGATGGTTACATTAAGGAACTCTTGCAGGATTAACTTGATGGCAATCGACTTTGTTTAGTTACAATCATTTGCAGTTGAGATCATTTTTTGTCCTTGTAGCTGTGGTGAGACTGATCCTGGAACTTTCTGGTGTCCATTTTCTCCTTCTGCCATGACACACTTGGGGGCATATTTATACTCTGTTTGCGCCGAATGTGCGTCAAAAATTTTGCCGCACAATCGGCGCAAACCCTGCCCCATATTTATACTTTGACGTCCGACCCCGCGGGCGTCAAAGATCCACCATGTGCGTTATTTTTTGGAAGGGGGAACCAGCCTTGCGTTAATTATATGCAAGGTAGGCGTTCCCTTCCAAAAAATGACTTTAAGGCCTGTGCCCCATATTTATACTGTGACGTCATTTTGACGCACAGGAGGGGGCAGGCCTTAAAAAACGGCGCCCAGCCTGATGGGCGCCGTTTTTTAACGCCTGGGTCAGGGCAGGCGTTAAGGGGCCTGTGGGCTCAGAAGGAGCCCAGAGGTGCCCTCCCCTGCCCTCAGGGACACCCCCTGCCACCCTTGCCCACCCCAGGAGGACACCCAAGGATGGAGGGACCCATCCCAGGGAAGTAGAGGTAAGTTGGGGTAAGTATTTTTTTTCGTATTTTTTTTTTGTGGCATAGTGGGCCTGATTTTGGCCCCCCTACATGCCACTATGCCCAATGACCATGCCCAGGGGACATAAGTCCCCTGGGCATGTCCATTGGGCAAGGGGGCATGACTCCTGTCTTTGCTAAGACAGGAGTCATTTCAATGGGGGTTGGGCGTAAAAAAAAATGGCGCAAATCGGGTTGAGGGCTGAATTTTGCCTCAGACCTGACTAGCCCCATTTTTTGACACCCAACCTCCATTTTCCCCTACGCCGGCGCTGCCTGGTGTGAGTCATTTTTTTTGACGCACACCAGTCCGCAGCGCCGGCTAACGTCATTCAATAAATAAGGTGCCCGCATGACGCTTGGGAATGGCGTTAGCCGGCGGTAAAAAAATTTACGCACAACTGCGTTGGCGCAGTTGTGCGTCAAAAAGTATAAATATGGGCCTTGGTTTTTGCCTAACAAAGTGTTATAAAGTGGATCTTTTTTCACCCTTTACATGTTTGTCTGATGGCTGGACATTTATTCTAATGTGGAAATGAAAATCCATATCGGAAACACAGTCTTTCTTTTTCCGAGGATGTTGATATACAGGCGACTGCTTGGCTCTGGTGTCGACTATTCATTTCGGTTCGAAATGGGGTCTTTGGTAGGCAGTCAGTTTACCCCCTGTCCAAGCAAGGACCCTCACTCTAGTCAGGGTAAAGGAGAATCACCCTCAGCTAACCCCCGCTCATCAGGATATGCAGGCTACACCCCAGCTCCCTTTGTGTCACTGTCTGGAGAGAGGTGCAAACAGCCCAACTGTCAAACTGACCCAGACAGGGAAACCACAAACAGGCAGAGTCACAGAAATGGTATAAGCAAGAAAATGCTCACTTTCTAAAAGTGGCATTTTCAAACACACAATCTTGAAACCAACTTTACTAAAAGATGTATTTTAAAATTGTGAGCTCAGAGACCCCAAGCTCCACATGTCTAGCTGCTCCCAAAGGGGATCTACTCTTTAATCACTTTTAACAGTATACCCCATGTTAACCTATGAGAGAGATAGGCCTTGCAACAGTGAACTGAATTTGGCAGTATTTCACTGCCAGGACATATAAAACGCATTAGTATATGTCCTACCTTAAACATACACTGCACCCTGCTCATGGGTCTACCTAGGGCATAACCTAGGGGTGGCTTACATGTAAGAAAAGGGAAGGTTTAGGCCTGACAAGTGGGTACACTTGTCGAATTGACAGTTAAAATCTGCACACACAAACACTGCAGTGGCAGGTCTGAGCCATGTTTACAGGGCTACTAATGTGGGTGGCACAACCAGTGTTGCAGGCCCACTAGTAGCATTGGATTTACAGGCCCTGGGCACCTCTAGTGCACTGTACTAGGGACTTACCAGTAAATAAAATATGTCAATCATGGAAAGCCAATTACATACACATTTTATACAGAAGCACTTGCACTTTAGCACTCGATAGCAGAGGTAAAGTGCCCAGAGTAAAAAAACTGCAAAAACAGAGTCCAGCACACATCAACAACCTGGGAAACTGAGGCAAAAAGTTAGGGGAGACCACACCAAGGATGAAAAGTCTAATAATGACTAATGTAGATTCACCATTAGCTGTTCCTGCTTCTATGTTAACGGCTTGCTGATTGGCTCATTTTTCAGCTCTAGCAGACATTAACACCTTTACTAAACTCACAACATGCATCTTCTGAACCAGTCCAACAAACACCAAAGACTCTGAGGTGCATGGCTTCTTCATTGTTACATTCATTGAATTTGCAATGATTAATAAGCATATCAAGTCTTTCAACAAACTCATCTATCATTTCAATAACCTGTTGTCTCCCTTGATTGAAAATGCACCTTTCAGTTGATATTTTGCATCGGATTGAACTTGGCTCCTAATGCTTCTTTGATTTGATGGTAAGACATTGTCTCAGTCTTTTTCTTTATCACTTATTTCACTCCGATGTCAGCAAGGTTGTGTAAGTGTTTAATGATTTTCTAGTCACTTTCTTCTTCAGGAGCATCTGTGAAAGTCTTGAGCCACATGGTCCATCTGGCACCAATATTCTGGGTGCTATTGAATGATGGCTGAGGTTTCAAGAATGCAGAAGCACTGTACTCCATGACTCTTACAGCAGCTGCTGGAAATCTTCACTATCTTGAAGCCCTTATGACAGTGTCAGAGTCAGAAAATCTGTAATCGGCAATTGACATAAAAGCACATCGAAATTTACATAATTCATTTTTTTTTTAAATTAATTAAAAGGTAAGCAAAGTTTCAATTAAAGGAACAGTTTGACAGGATAACTCGAAACAAAACAAGATTAAACTTCCAAAACAGCCTAGGCTTATCTGTTTCGATTAGCGTTTACAGGGATAAAAGTAAATTATAGTAAAAACTAATTTACTACCCTTCGGAATTATGCACGCTCATGTCAATTCTTATAATTCAAAGCATTATCTACAGTTATAAAAACAAATAAAATATTATTTAAAATTGTTAAAATTACCCAGAATATAATAACAGCTCCTCACTTAGTGCAAAATTGCAAATGCATTTCAGAACATATATAGTTCTGTAGTAGGCTTTTTATAGAGCGGTATCAAGAAATTAATACTGTTTCCTAATAGCGATAGCAGATCTAATAAAGTTTAATACATAATAATAGATTTGAGTTTCTGACAGTTTTTGGACATATACCTGAGCATCCCTGTAATGTTTAATCTTTGATTTATGAAGTAGGAGCAATATAAAAGCATGTCTGGGAATAGCATAAAGTGCAAAAAACTAAATGTGAGAGGTACTATGCCTAGATCTGGCGTTGCAAGGGCACGGTGGCAGATCTTTTTGCCAGATACATTGTTTAGGGAAGGCCACCTTAAAGTGAACCAAATTCATTCTAAATGAGGTTAAAAGAGAGTATATTTTTGGGCTTGAATACCATGTTAAGTAAGGTTCCATAGTGGATACAGTTACGATCTTAACATAAGGTTCAAAAGTCTTCAATTTCAGGTCACTGTGGAATCTTATATTTGAGATATGCTCAGTATACCGTGATTTCAGCAACCCTTTTGCATTTATAGGCAGGGACTGTGGGTCTGCAAACAGATTCCCAAGCCCCAAGGTTTGGGAAGTTGATTGCAAATATGAAAGCCAAGGAATCCTATTTGATTGGGCCAGCTGTAGATACTCAATAATGCATTCTTGCACAAGACATGCTGTAGGATTCTTTCAGCATCTAATCCACAGCAGAAGTGGTGCAACAGAGATCGAATCCTCTATAAATTGTATACCCACCTCCTCTTGGCAGATGATATTTGCTACGCTCTTGGGTACCATCAGTAATCTGCGGGCGAGTTTATTCTCAACACGTTGAAGTGTAGGTGCTTTCACATAGCCCCAAATGCCTGCCCCATATAGAGCTGCTGAAACACACTTGGAGATATAAAGCGTTACGATCTGGGGCAATGGTCTGTGGCCCAATTTGTGAGTGAAGTGAAATATCGCTTCTATATTGCTCTCCAATTGCTGGGTCTTAAAATTAGAAAGGGTGTTCTATAGCATGTGACAGTGCTTAATTTGTGCTTATTGTTTCCGGTGCTGAGCACCGGCACTTATTTTTTAGGGCCGGCGCTTATTCCTCTGCCCCAAGCATTTGCTGCAAACAAAAGACACATATGGGAAAGAAGGAGGAAGAGAAAAACGAAAAAGCGTCACCATGGGAGAAAGCAGAAAGCTGCAAAAGTGAGCTGAAGAAGCAGGGAGTGGCTGTAAATGGATTAAAGAGGCCCAAGATGGCTTCAGGATTATGCTGCCTCAGTATTCCATGTTCCTGCATTTAATTGCAGCAGATGCATGTTTAGGAGCGTTTTGAGCACCGGCACATTTTTTTATTTACAAATTAAGCACTGCTTTATGAGTTGTTCTGCAGGACACCAGCTTGCTCCTTCTCTGTCCCTGGCTGGTTCTTTGGGTACTAACAACTTGTCGAGCACAACCCTGGGGTTCGTTCTTGACTCACCTCACCCAATTTTGAGTTCATACAGGTGGTGAGTAAGCTCACTTCTCATAGCTGGTTGTTATTGCCTTCCAGCATTATCTCTAATTGTCACTGCCTTTTATGTTGTACCTGCTTGTCACTGCCTTCTAGCATTATCTCTGTCTGCCCCCGGCTTTTATGTTGTACCTGGTTGTCGCTGCCTTTCTTTCATTTTCTTTGTATGGCTGATGGCTCAGAGTTGTAGTGCAGCACCTTCATTTTCCTTAGTCTGACCAGCCAATCATGGAGGGATTTTTCATCGGTGCTCCATTTCCCAGTCTTTAACTTCTCCATGGGGCTTCGTATGGGCTGGAGTGGTGATTGCATTCCACATACACCAATAGCAGGATTCTTCATTTTGGCTTGGATGCACTTAGCAAGCATGAGCAAATTGCTATTTCTTGCAAACTCTCAGGAAAGCACTTCTGTTTCTGTGAAGCTTGTATGCCCTACTAGTTGCCAGTTGTCACATCCTCCCCAGCCTAGTAGCATGCACAAAAATACACCACAGATGGAGCTCATAGTTAACGCCTTTGCATGTCAACTCCCAGATCAATTATGTAATGTCCTTCATAAATCCATACCTAGTCATGGGGTCCTAATGCTTAGAATTCTAAGACACTTCAGTCACATGATCTCCCTGAGGCACAAATGCCTCTCTCAGTGTAGGATGCAAGTCTGTATCCCAATAGGAAGAACTAGTAGTGGTGCAACATCTGCATGTAAACAGAAATGATTTTCATCTGATATGTGGCGATCAGCCGTATACTGGGCATTCAATGACGTAAGCTACATATGTGGCTTCCTGTAAGGAACAACAGACGTTATAATTTATTTTAGACTCCCTGCACTTAGTTAATGGACAAAAAAAAAACAATCCGGCACAATAAGCACATACTTGATTGTGTGCACCACATCATTTTACTATTAAGTGATGAAAGTACCACTCTAGATCAACGTAAATGACTCCAGCATAACCATGCACCTTTATACACAGCCTTAAAGTGCTACTGCAGTGGCTGCTTTTGCCTGCCCACCACAATGCAGAATTCAAGCCTTCTGAAATACTCTTTCACCAGTCAGACCCAGACGCACACACTCAGTCACCGAGTCAATCACATTTACGCATCACATTCACAAATCACACATCTTGTAACTATAAGAGAACTAAAGCCATCCACTGTCTTATGTTTGTGTTGCAGCAGCGCCCTCTTTGGGGCCAATAGGAATGTTAGAAGTGGCGGACACTCACTTCCAGGGATTGGATTGATTCCTAAGGATGGAATCATTCACCAGGCAGGTTTAGGGGAACCTTCCACCTGCCAGCACTGAAACAGAGCCCAAATATTCATACGAGTGATTAGAGTGGATTTAATTTGCAATATGTACTATTGTATGTAATAGCCTCACTTGAACTGTGTGTATGCACACTATATATCGGTCAATTTTCAACAGGAGTGGCTCACGAGGCTTTGTCAAGGTGGGGCGGGAGTCATGGGGTCGCGGGGTGGCAGAGGGGCATGGGAGAAAAAATACAATAAATAATCACTTACCTGCTTTGCTCCCGTGCCACTCCTCTCCCGTCACTGCTGCATGCACAGGCTCCCAGCCTGCCCTGCGCCCAATCCGGACCTTGCTCCGAGCAGCATCAGGATTGGCTGGGAGAACCCAGCCAGGGCGCTCCCAGACAGACTGAGAGCCTGTGAAGGATCTCTACAGCCCAGCAACTGTGTTGCTGGGCTGGAGAGAGCCCTGTTCATATGTGTGTTTGTCCAGCCGGAGATGGCCGGCCAAACACACATGCACTCCTAGAGGAGTATACAGTGCACTCCCCTCTGCTCGTCACCTCCAATGCCCCACCCCTTTCACATGGAAAGGATAATAAACAGAGTTTATATCCTTTCCATGTAAAAGGATTTGCCTGTGGTTGCTGCTGGTGGGGGTGACGCTCCTCTGCCCAAACGGAGAAGCCGCGCTTGATTTTCAATCACTTTTAAATATTCAAAGTTCATGTAAAAGCACTCTTTGATCAATAGTTAAGAAACACATCGTAATACAATGATACTAGGAATAGAAAAATTATGCAATTTGGATTGCTATTAAATAAACATGCAAGGATACAATTTATATACTGTGTAATTCATGGTAGAGTTACTGCTCAGCAGGAATTTTGAGAGTTCTCTGTTGGCCACATACCCTATTATTGCTGGCAACTACCTGGCAGGATTGTTCGTAAAATTACACAGTCCTCTTTTTTGTAACATAATTAGCGACTAGACAGAGTCTCCAGGGCATAATTTAAGGAGAAAGATTCTGGAATTTAAACTCAACATGTATCTCTAATCTATTGACTACTGTTATCAGATTATACATTCGTCTCAGAGCAGAAGGGGGAGTTACAGTTTGGAAACAAATTGAGACGCTCGTGCCAATATTATTTGTAATGAACCTTGAAAAAATGGATACTGCATTGATTTTCTTTCCATTAAGAGAACTGAAATGTTTATTTTGAGCAATTTCAGGCATCATGGTTTTACATAAAGCCTGTTTAAAGAAACGTTCTTCTCAAACCGTCTGTAGTCTACAGTACAAGGACTAAGGATGAAATATTAGTTATTTTTCTGACCATTAGTATATAGAATTAAGTACGTATAGTATGCATTAGAAGGACGTTGCAAGGCACTTAAGGGTTCCAAGACTACAGAGAGACACAAGGCAGCAGGCTGAGACCCTTGAAGGGTCAACGAATGTCTGAGATGACGTGCAATTTTCTTTTTATGTACACTTGGGATACAGCATTCCATTATGCATGGGTCTTGTATTCTGGCGCAAAAGTGTCAGATATTTGGAGACAATGGTTCAGTAGACAATGACAGCGTGTTGTCTCCGCGCAGGCTCTGCATACCTCTAGGCCATACCGTGCTGCTGAGAGGTTATGAAGTTACTATATCAGTATTCAGCTTGTCACACTCAGATAGGCACAGGTTTAGAAAGTTCGAGTGACACTGATTTAGGACCTGTTTCCAATGCTTATTTAACAAAAAAGACATAAAAAATAACTGGTGCCCAGAAACCTCCTCAGAGCCCTCTGCTTTCTTGCCCAGTTTGCACCTTTTCCTATTGGCACCATCCAAGTCCACAACTGATCCCTGCATGGACAGTGCCTAAACTAGGCTGTACTGAGTAAGGAAAATGAGTAAACCTGCCTTCTTCAAAAGAAGTTTGATTATTTTTTTCGGACAACCCCATTTCCACGTCCGTTTGCTAAAAATCCAGGCTTCTGCCGGATAGTTTTCACACACAGAAAACTTTATACTATGTTTCACGTGCGATGAGCCTGGAGTGAACATGGAAACCTTCAGTAAAGCTTCTCTCGAGATGTTTATGTAATATACCCACATCAATGGAAATTCAAGCGAAATACCTAGAATTAATTAGTAGGTAATTCTAGGATTGGCAAGTTAAAGTTTTGGTTTTAAAACAAGTTCAATAATTTAAGGATGTTTAGGTCTGTGGGGACAGAATCCAAAAACACATTAGGCCATATTTACTTTTTTTCCCTGCATTGCAGTGCACCAACCAAACTATCTAAAGTGCTTTCCACAAGGGGAAAACACAGAGCAGAGCCTAGGAAAGGCCTAATGCTGTTGCCATCCCTGGCAGAGTCCCGCAGAGGCTTGCTTGCATATTCCAGCACAACTTCCTATGCCTACAAAAACTCAGAAGAATCTCACACATTAGTTGTGTGCTGGGCATTGCTGCACAAATGCAATGCATATGTAAAATAAGCATGTTTCCCTTCGTGCATGCATTGCATTTCTGCATCACATGTTGAAGCAAATCTTGGCTGTACATTCTACACATTAGCTGTAAATGAACTTCCTCTAACATTAGACATTTATAGGACGCTGTAAAGGGTACAGTTTCTAATCAGAAGACTTTATACTTTTCTAATATGTGCTTGTAAAAACATAATATAGAGAACGCCTTATTTGCTAAATTCGTTCTCCAAATGAAGAGGATCAGGATATTCACTTTGGCTCTTTCTCTAGTTCAGACTATGAAACCAGTTTCTGAAGATGCATAATTCAACACACCTACTCGCTTCTGTCTTCCTTTTGGGGTCTGTGAGGGGCTTGATAGGATAATGTAGGTTCTAGAACTTGTCAAATTCAAGTATTTGGCCATTATCTGAGTACAAGTAACACATCACTCTGTGCTAGCACGGCTCTGCACAAGGAAGGATTTCCACTAAGGATTAGTTTGGGGAAGTGAAGTTTGCTTTAGAATAAAATACTGCATATTACAGAAAAACGTCCAGTATCTCTGCGATGTCGCTTCTCCTTTAGTTGTAAAGTGCGATGAAAGTTGCTGTTCAACATGAACTCTTCACTCCCATTATTTACAGTGTATGAGATCTTGTGCTGCATATTTAAGTGAAACAAATACAAACGTCAGTGTCATTTATACACAATGTCAATTTGTAATCAGGTGATTTTCCTTCCTCTTCCTGTCCTCCACTGACTTGCAACTTAACTATCTGTAACAAAGGTTGGCTTTAGATTTCGGGGCATGGTGTCGGGGTAGTCCGGGCAGAAATCAAGCATTGAAGGTCATCATGCTGCTGAATGGTGGATTAAAAACACACACAATGGCACGATAGTCAATACTGGCAGCTTAAAGTTTAAACAGTGTGGAAGGGAGGACACCATTTGACCAGGGGCAGTTTCTTCTCAAGGGTGGGGGAGCGCCACCCCACCCCCCCCCCCCCCACACACACACATGCTGCGAGACACACAGGCAAATAAATGGCAAAGAAAAGGTTTTATTGCCATTTTATTTTGAACTGTGCAGCACGCACCAGTCCAGAGACGTTATGGGCGTGTCCTCTTTTGCCGATTGGCAGCAGAGGACAGCAGCAGGGCCGAAAGGATGCTCCAAAATGTGCATGTCACTTTGGCGGGCTGTTTTCAAGGACCTGAAGGAGTGTCCAGTCAGGACGCTCCATCCAATCCAGGTGCTTCTCTTATGTTGGTTAACAGCATGAGAGCAACGTCTGTATTGGTTAGGGCTGCTCTTCCGGTATCGACGAAGGAGAAGAGCACCAAGGAGGATGCACAGCCGATGGACAAGTGCTGTTTTCCATTTTAAATGTGTAGTGCATGTGTGTGTAATAAATATTTGGGTATAATGCATGTATGTGTGTAATGCATGTAAGTGTAGTGTTGGTTTGTACTTAGTTTTAGGGTTTGGGGTTTTGGAGGGAGGAGTGGTTTACTTTGGGGTTTAGGAGGGAGGTTTTTTTTTTTTTTGGGGGGGGGTAGTGGTGGGGCACTTCACCTGCCCCACAACTTTCAAAGGGTACTAGGCGCCGCTGCATTCGACACAAAAATGAATTAAACCAAAAGCCAGTAAGAAAGTAAAGAGACAGCTTGTACATGCAGGTTTGAGAAAATAAAAGAGTGAGCACTATAATGGATGGGATATTTGAAGTGTGAAGAAAGTAAATTGTTGTGCTCCCAAAGCGACCAAAAGGCATACTGTTAATAAAGCTGACATCTCAGGGGCCAAAAGAAATGGACATGAAAGAACAGAAACTGGATAGAAGAATGAAAACTCAGAGCACGTGCTACCCTTTGAGACCCATAAATTACATCTATTGATAAAACTGTCCTGACCTGATCTGTAACTTTCTGAAAACTTGCATTGTTGCTAAAGATTATCACACTTATTTCCTGTGATAATTACTCTCTGTTAGACCTGACAGCCTTATGGTGGTCATCTCGCAACTTTTTGCCTCCACTTTTTTTACACAATTTTTGCTGGCTTTAGGACTTTGCACACTTTACCACTGCTAAAGTGCATATGCTCTCTCCCTTAAACATGGTAACATTGGTTCATTTGATTTACTTCTTAGTTCCTAATAAGGTGCACTACATCTGGCCAGGGCCCGTAAATTGAATGCTACTCGTGTGCCTGCAGCACTGCTTGTGCCACTCACATAAATAGCCCTTTAACCATTACTCAGGCCTGCCATTGCAAGGTCTGTGTGTGCAGTTTCACTGCCACATCGACTTGGTATTTGAAAGTACTTGCCAAGCCTTAACCCCCCTTTTTCTACATATGTCACCCATAAGGTAGGCCCTAGGTAATTCATAGAGTAGGGTACTATTTAGGTAAAAGGCAGGATATTTACATGGGTGTTTTATATGTCCTGGTAGTGCAAAACTCCTAAATTCATTTTCCACTACCGTGAGGCCTGCTCCTTTCATAGGATAGCATTAGGACTTCCCTCATATACTTTTTGAGTGGTAGATTCTGATCCGAAAGCGGTAACCAGGTCATATTTAGTATGGCCAGAATGGTAATAGAAAATTCTGCTTATTGGTGAGGTTGGATTTTATACTACTATTTCAGAAGTGCCACTAGTGAGCATTTCCCTGCACTTAATATCCATCTGTGCCTTACAGCCTGTCTCCAATCAATGTCTGGGCTGGGCTGTTTGACAGCTTCCTTGTGCATTTCACCCAGACAACCACAAACACAGGACACTCAGTCACACCTACACTCATCTACATACTGAATGGGTCTTCCTCGACTGAAAGGGTGGAGGGCCTGACATTTACATTTCAAAGGCTAGTGGCCTGCCCTCACACAGTGGACTGACAAACCCCCTACTGGGTCCCAGGCAGACAAACTGAAAGGGGAACTTGTGCACTTCAAAACCACTCTTTGAAGTCTCCCGCACTTCAAAGGCATTATTGGGTATTTAAACTGGGTCTCTGACTCCGCCAACTCAGACACTTCTGGACCTGAACCTGCAACCTGTCAAGAGGAACTGCCTGGCTGCCCAAATGACTCATCTGGACTGCTTTGCTGAGAAGGACTGCTGCCCTGCTGTTGCCCTGCTGCTGTGCTGCTCTCTGACTTTGCTGAGAACTGCTCTTGAAGGGCTTGGATTGAGCTCGGCTCCTGTTTTCTGAAGTCTCAGGGCCAAAAAGACTTCATCTCTTTAGGAATCTCCTTGTGCACTGAAAATCGATGCACAGCCTGTCAGAAACAATGCACAGCCTTGCGACCAAGAAATCACCGCACAGCCGAACCAGAATGAAGCATCCAGACTTACTGAGTGGAAATTGGACACAGTGCCTCCTTTGCGACAGAAAATTTGATGCATCGCTATACCGGATTGATGTACAGCTGAAGCAAAACAACGCAGCTGATTCCTCGAGTGGAAAATTGATGCAGCGCCTGCCGTGCAAAAGAAAATTTGGCGCATCGCCCTCCCAGATCGATGCAATGCCTGTGACTTCTTCAGCATGCCCAGGAGTTCCCCGCGTTGTCCCTGTGTGTCAAAAAGATCCCCACATCACATTGAGGAACCAAGACTGATCACCGAAAAACATCGCAAGCTCCTTGTACCGTGGAAAGATACAACGCAACGTCTATGCCGCATTAGAAAATCAACGCCTTATTTTCCACGCATCTCCTCGTCTGCCGTCTCTGTGTCTGTCATTTTTGACGCAAACCAGGTACTTTGTGTAATCAAGAGACAATTGTTGATTTCTAAGATTTAAGCCTCTTTTTAGACTTGCAAAAGTGATATTTCAACTTGTGCTTATTGAATCTTTATGGTGTTGACCTTATTTTAGCCAGATAAATCCTATGTAGTTTTCTAATCCTGTGTGGTGTATTTTTGTGGTGTCTTCATTGTATTACTGTATGATTTATTGCACAAATACTTTAAACATTGCCTTCTAAGTTAAACCTGACTGCTTAGTGCCAAGCTACCAGAGGGTGGGCACAGGATATCTGAGTAGAGCTGCACTGGCCTGCCAAAACGTCCAAACATCCAGATGAACACAAGGTTCAATCAAGGTGCATTGGAGCACAAAAAGACATGAGCAAGAGTGGGGTGTAGCCAGATCAGGTGAGACTCTGATCTGAGAAACCTCTAAAGGGGAGTAGCAGGCCACTAGCAAGAATGACTGACTGCCCAATAATGCTTTATATATAGTGCAGCAGCTTCTGCACTATTTGCAGAATCTTAATGGGTGTGAAAAAGAAATTATTTGCTGGGTCTGCTTACATGTTCAGGTGAGGCTAAGTCCCAGTTATTTATAATAAGAGTAGGTGTGGTCAACCAGCACAAAATAACCACTGTTGTCTGCCCAGGATTCACAGTCACCTTTTGACAATCAGATTATAAGAGGGCGCAGAAGTACAGGTGTCCTTTAAAAGGCCTGAAACATATGCCCTTTATTGACAGAACCCCATGTAAAACCCAAATGCTGTGATGTCGGGCAAGTGTGTGCAACAGTGTGTTAGGGGGTTAACCTACTGGTGTCATTTCCATCATGCTACTAAAAGCCCATAATGCAGGGCAGGGCTTGATAACAGTGGGGAAACAAGCCTCATTCACTGGTTCCTCATCTTCTCACCGTCTGAGTGTGACAGAGAACAGAAAGCAATGCCACCCAGTGACAGACTTTTCACACTACTACTCACACTCGTGCAAGCCCTAACTCCTCATTTTATTATTACTGGAACCCAGGGACCCCCACTGGATCATTATTAGAATCCAGAACCCCCCACCCACTGAGTCATTACTAAAAGTTGAGGACCGTATATTTTAATATTATTTGATTTTCTAAGCAGTTGCAGACCCCCTGAGGAGTCTTCATGGACCCACAGGGATCCCTGGACCACAGATTTGGAACCACTGTCTCAGGTCACTCATATCACTAGCCACTAGAATGAATTATTAAGGGTGACTGTTGAAATGTTTTTTATTAAAAGAGCATTCTGTTGGCTTAAAGTATTCATAGTAAAAATTATTTGCTAGATTTTAATATGGTAACTCTCCCACACATTAGACCATGGTAGCATGTTCAATGTTACTACCGTTTCAGAATGTAACCGAGACACATTAGATCTGTAGACTGATTTTGATTTGTGACACTAAAGAGGTATTTGTGCATTGGTAAAGGTGCAAATGACCTTAATGTAAAAAATAGAGGTTATTATTATCCATATCAATCTTTAATTGCCGCTTTGTTGCCTTTTCGAGCTAAAACCTGACATCATTATTTCCACAATAAGAATACATCACAAAAGCATTAATTCGAGAATCACCCACCCTTCCAAGTCTACCTTTTTAATTGCTGCTTTCAGACAGCGAAAACCTTTGTTTTAACAATGTTTGATTGAGTAAAGATAATCAGAAATTGGTATGGTTGAATTTTAATTTCCATTTTTTAGAAACTGATATTTTTATGCTGTTAGAAGTTAGATTGTTGTTTCATATTTGGAGCACACACAGAGGCCTTTCTCCCACGTGGGATTCAGAAACCTCACGTGCTCTGGTGAGAGGTCACAACTTGGCCTGCCTACACTAAAGGACGACTGGATCTTTGGACTTAGTGTGCAGTGTAGTTATCAGATTCATTCAACATAAATTGATAACACTAGAAACATAAACAATTTTAAACACCATGACCAATTTTATCACAGACTCAAAACTCTAAACTGAATAAAGTTTAATAACTTTATTACAAACACAAAGTCAATATAACGTAAATGGTGCACAAAACTAAATTATAAACATACATGAAAGCCATGGGCTGACCAAAATGTCTACAGAGATTAAGACTACTAAACACCAATACTGATGAACACTCCAAGAGTATAACACAAATTAATTGAACTATAATATGCACATCAAAATCAGACTTCAAAGCAGATGATGGTGCCATCAATAAACCATAACAATTAAATTACTAGCAATCAGTTTTTGGGGTTGGGCCATTCTTATCCCTAATACTAATTTGGACTTGCATGTGTGGGTACAGATTAACACATGCAGGCAACACAAAAGAAGAAACAAAAATAATTTGGAACTCATCTAACTAGGGTAACTCACTATAAAAATACATTTGTGCAATCATCTAAGCTGAAAAGGAAGGAAGAAACCACATCATGGATTATATACCTCTACTCATGGGATAGCAGTCAGGAAAGATTAATCAGTCCAGAGCACTTACAGCTTCTCAGCATCAGTAGACAGTGGCATCAGGGGCAGAGCAGAACCTGAGCTGCACACAGGGTAGGTCAGCAGTTCAGGATTTCTATTAGTACTGAACAGCATAAGCAAAAGTAGTAATAGGGAGGATGACTTTTAATTTTTCAGAAGACATCTAAGAATCGTAGGGATTCAGGAAGAGAGAGAGCAGCACCAATGGGTCATCAGCAAGACTCGACTGACTGAAAGTTTTAAAAGTCTCTCCCTAACAAGAAATATCCACAGCTTTCTGACTGGTCCTCCATGTGGGTTCATCTTGCACAAATTAATCAATATCCAATGGGAAATCATTGACAACATCAAGTTTGCAACCATTCTGGATTTTTTCAGGGAGTGTGTGAATTCATCTTGATGAATTCATGCAGTTCTGCCAAAATATAGCACTTGTTTACCAATTGAGTCTTAGCGATTCTTTCCCAAGGTGCACAGGACGGTTCTAACAGTTCTCATGTGAATTCAATAATGCTCCCTCTCTTGTTCTACAGATAGAACAAATACTGTTGTTTTATGTTATTAGTTAAACCTGTACTCTGTCTTCAATACAATAGGACATTCACCAACAGATCAGCAAACCTAGGAATTAATTCAGGTCAAATGGAACAGAATGAATTAGCACTTTTCCCCTACTACTTCAAAATGAATCTTCAGGCATAGTCTAGCTAGGGAAACCTAAGTACATATTAATGCAATTAATTCATATAAATCCTATGTGCCCCTCACAATTTGAATCAAATATGCAAAGTAAATTATTTAGTTGCAATCATTATGTATGTTTTAGAAAAACTATTTAAACTTTCATTCATTTTTCTACACACATGTAACTCTTTGTTAAAAAACAGTTAAATTAATATAGGTGTGATTAATAAGTGTTAGTTTAATATTCATAATATATCCTTCATCTCTACCAGTTTTCTGAAAATAATACTTTTATTATTAATTTATGTCAGTAGTTCACTCGAATATATATTTAATGGCAAAACACAATGTAAGAAAAGAAATGGAGGTCACAATGTCTACCATAATTCAAACATGCACATTTTCTCTTTTAATGTAAATTTTTCTGTTAGATTTTTCAATGAAGGTTTATAAGTTGCCATATGCTAAATTCTATGCCACTAATGTATTAGTAAAAATTGATTTCCAACAAGTGGGACATTAACCCTGCTTAAGCAACAGCCACAATTCCTGTCGGGGTGAATCACAAAAGTCCCAAAATTAGCCTGTTCTCAATCCTCTGTTGCCTTGACAGAAAAGCAATCAGCTTTACCTCAGAGGCAATGTGTAAAGTATTTATGCAGCACAAAAACAGTAATAAAGTGAGAACACAACACAAGAAAAAACCCACACAAATTTAGAACAATAGAGTAATGCTGTATATATTATTTGACACAAAAATGACAAAAATCCAATACGTCGAACTGGAGTTATACATTTTAATGTAAAAATGAGCACCTAAAAGATCAAAGCATCAAACGTGAACATCTAATCAAGCAAGACAGGGTCAAGGTCGAAAAAATGGCCAACCGTGTTGGAGCCCGAATAATATACCAAAAGTGGATTGGCCCTGTCGACCTTTACCTTCTGACATAGAAGACATTTTGAAATAAAGATTCTTGAGAATGTAAAGTTCAGTGGGGCAAAGCTGCAGGGGGTGCTTGAGGAGGAGGCCCTGTTATCAGGTAACCACTGGATGAAGTTGCAGGCCAGATTTCCTGGTCTCTTTTTTGGAAGTCGAAAATCTCCGGCATGATTGTAAGAAAATGGAATGTTGTTTGAGTAGCTGGAGTCTTAGCTGTGGTCAAGCAACAGCCACAATCCCTGTGAGGGTAAACCACAAAAACTCACTAACCTATTCTTAACCCTAGGGAGCTTGGCACAAAAGAAGTTGGGCTAATCTAAAAAGCAATGTATAAAGTAGTTATGTGGCACACAGACAGTAATAAGGTAGGAACACAAGAAAAACCCCACGCCAATTTATAAAAATAGACTAAATTTTAATAAATTATTTGAAACCAAAGAGTCAGAAATCCAATAAATAGAACAAGAGTTATGAATTTCCCAAGTTTTTTTAAATAAAAACTGTAAACATTTATAGCTCTGGTTCTACTTATTGGATATAAGATTGCCATTCTTCTTATTGGAAATAAGATGGCCTAAAAGATCAAAACCCCGCTAGATGGCAATGAGCGGGAACATGGCGGCCGCGTAATCACCGCGGTCGGGAGCTCTCTCCGGTCGGCGCACGGAATTGTGTGCTGCAACGTCGCAACGCCGTGCCTGGACGCCGCGAGGCACAGCTCGGCTGAATGAGCCTCTCGCTCCCTCTCAGCCCAAAGTGCGAGCCAGGGCAAAGCTTGGAGACGGATTTTCTTGCGGAGACGCCAAGGCTCAGCGTCTCACATATCACACATATCGGATCCTGGGCAGAGGCAGCCTGTCTTTTCCGGGGGCCACATTTTTCAGCAGCCTTCAACATTTTCAGGAAGGAGTTGGGGATGGAATCCCAGGCTCACAGCAAGTATTACTCAGCCATTTCACTGGGAGGCAACTGGTTTATGACGCCAGTGAAATTAAGAGCACGGGCATCTAGCAGGGGCCCCCCATTGGCGCAGAAGCAGAAAGATTTTTGCTGCATAGGGGAGGGTGAAGAGGCCCTCCAAAAAAGTCGCCATTAGTAATTCAGCAGTACCCAGTAAGGGGGGGTCCAGTGACAAGAGAGAGCAAGGGAAGGGGACTATAAAATCTAAAAAAGGGAGTTTTCCCGTACCCCTTCCGTCTGACATTGAGTCGAGAAAGAGGCATAGTAATAAACTCAGTAACATCAGTAAAACGTTTTGCGTTCAAGGGTTATTATCTGAGGGGGGTAAGCTGGTATCTCCCCTTGCACCCTTTTTGAGAAACACTTTACGCAGCACAGAGATGCAGCATCCACAAACCTTTAGAGAACTCTCTTTGCTCCTTGGCCCCCTTAGCCTCTTCCTTTTGGGAATGGGAAGCAGGCTGGTGTGAAAGAGGCTGCGCAAATTCAACATGTTGAGTGTGGCGGGGCACAAGGCACCTTGTCTATGAAGGCTTTAGAGTCAGGTCCACCCCCCCATGATTCTGCAGTACAGAACCTCTTGATTTCTTTATCTGAGGAGATCAGAGGTAAATTCGAGGTTTCTGAGTATAATCAAGGAAAAATCAGAGAGTCTTGTGCTGCATTGGAGACCAAACTTAATGCGCTGGTGGAGAGGATGAGTAAATTGGAGACGGCAGTTTCAGAGCAGGAGGCCCGAGTACTGTCCAATTCCCAGGATATTTCCCAGCTGACACATAATGGCAAGATGGTTCAGGAGAAGCTAGAATCTTTGGAGAATAATTTTTTACGGAGGAATAATATTAGGATACTGAATGTTCCTGAAGGGCTGGAAGGGGATGATATTAAGGCTTTCATATTAATCTTGTATAAGAAATGTTTCCCTACTGTGGACCAGTTAAGGTTGAAAGAGGATATTCAGAGAGTTCACTGGGACCCCTTCAGGAGGAAGCCCGATAGGAAGACCCCCAGGAAAATTCATGTTAACTTTGGTACTTATTCTGTAAAAGAGAAAATTTTGACTGATGCTCTTAAGGTGGGCAGTTTTTCAATGGACGATTGGTCCTTTCGGATACGCTCGTATCTCTCCAAAGCAACTTTGGATAGGCAGTGGGAACTGGGGTGTATATGCAGGATCTTAGGTCTTATGGTGCCACAGTCCAGATGAGGTTCCCGGCCTTTTTTAAGATTATGTGGAATAATACTATGTACAACATCAGGGAACCAGCGGAAGTTCAGGCATTAATTGAGAAAATGAAGACTCCATGTTGATTGTTTATCCCTTAAGAAGAGCCGGCCGGATTGAGCTCATATGGGAGGTAACAGTCACCCTTTTGGATGATGAGGGAGGGTTCCAATGGGCAGAGGTGGTATGGAGTGTACTTGGAATATAGGTCAGGTGGTATTTTTCACTGGGGATGGGTTGTGGGTGGGGGAATGGGGAATTATGCATGTGATTGAAAATGTCCTCAGCGGTGTGGTATGTACTCTTATGAGGGGCTTCAACGTTTTGCTAAGTTTATGGTCTTCCTTCGACAATTCACTTTTTATTGACAATGGTTAGTCAGAAGAGGGCCCTGTTGAAGTTTTTATCATGGAATGTTAATGGTTTGCGGGTTCCTGGGAGGAGGAGAAGGATCTTCGAGTTTTTAAAAAGGGTAGAGGAGGAAGTAATTATTTTACAAGAAACTCATTTGTTAGAGCCTAAATGGAATGTGTATCTTAAACATTTGAAGTGGGTGGGTTATTGTGCATACACTAATCAATCATGTGCAGTAAAGGGGGTGGCAATTCTGATCAAGAAATCAGTATGCATGAAGGTTGCTAATGTCAAGAAGGATCCTAGGGGTAGGTGGTTGATTGTGGAGGCCGCCTTATATGGAACCTGGTTTACGATCGCTGGGTATTATGGTCCTAATGTCGATGACCCCTCACCCTTTCAAGATCTCTTTAGCCATTTATTGGTTGCTAAATTTCCGATTGCAGTTGGTGGGGATTTTAACGTTTTATTGAACCCAATGCTTGATAAGTCCACGTCAAGACCAATGGTGAATTCAGCTGAAACTCGGTCAAGGATAAAACAAGGAATGTTGGATCTTGCTTTGATAGATATTTGGCATCAGAAGGGTGGGGTGGGTCCCAGGTACACATTTAATAACAAGAAGTATGGTCATCATTCGAGGATATATCTTTTTTTAATTCAGCATTAGTTAAGGGACATGGTAATATCGGTTTTCCATGCACTGGTACATCTTTCAGATCATTTAGTAGTAATAATGCAAGTCTCCCTTAACAGTCAAGTGCCTACTCCTAGGTGGACAGCTAATCGTGCTCTCTTTTTGGAAGAGTTGATTGTGGATGGTTTGAAGAAGGAGACCAATGATTTTTTTTAACTGCATTATGGATCCACCACGTTGCAGATATTGTGGGACGCATATAAAGCTTTTATTAGAGGTAGGCTTGTGGGGTTGACCACCTATAGATATAGGGTGGAGAGAAATCAACTAAAACAACTCAAGGTTCAAGTGGCATCCTTGCAGGAGGCTACTTTAATGGGGGAGGAGAGTCAGATGGGGTATTTCAATGCTCAGTTAGAATTGGCAAGATCTGAGCTGGGGTTATTTTTAGAGAGGAAAGCGAGATGGGTATGGGAATGCAGCAGGTTCGCACACTATGAATATGGGGAAGGTTGTGGGACACTTTTATCCGGGAAAACTAAATCAGACTGCTCCAAGAATACCATTTCACTAGTTAAATCAGGGAGCTTTATCCACAACCGATTCCGAGATAGAGGAGGCCTTTGTGGGCTTCTTTCAGAGTCTTTACACAGAAGATCAGCATTTTTCTGAAACGTCAGCAAAGGCGTATCTGGATGCGCTTCATCTCTCTCAGTTAACAGCAATGAATCAGAAGCAACTCGCTAGGGAAATAGATTTTGGGGAGGTGAGAACAGCAATTCAGAATCTAAAGAAGGGGAAGGCTCCGGGCCCAGGCGGTCTACCTAATGAGTGATACGGTAATCTTTGCGAGGAGTTGGTGCCAATCTTGACAGAGCTGTTTAATCTCCTTCAACAGGAAGGGGTTGATATGCCTAAGTCTTGGGGTGAGGCGGTTATTAGCCTCCTTTTGAAACCAGGGAAAGATCCGGCCTTCTGTAGTTCATATAGGCTAATATCTCTGTTGAATTCAGATTAAAAGCTTTGTACCCATATTTTGTCCAACAGGCTCCAGGGCGTGATTTGCAATTTGATCCATGTGGACCAGAAGGGGTTTGTTAGAGGCAGATATTTGCACGAGCTAACCCATGACTTGTTGGGTGCGGTGGACCTGCCGATCTCTGAAAATGTTCCCCTATCTATTCTTACTTTTGACCCAGCCAAAGCTTTCAATTGGGTAAATTGGTGTTTCTTACAATGTGCAATAGAGGCTTTTAATTTGGGTCCAAAATTTATTGAGGTTATTCAGGTTATCTATAAAGATCCGTCTGCCTGTATTTTGATTAACAATAAGGTATCTTCTAGATTTAGGATTCAGAGAGGGACGCGTCAGGGCTGTCCACTATCCCCTCTTCTTTTTGATTTATATATTGAACCTTTAGCAGCAACGGTTAGGGCGGACAGAGAGATCCCTCCTTTTCTATGTATGGGCTGGGAGAAGAAGATTGCTTTGTATGCTGTTGACCTGATGACATATACTGGGGATTTGACACATGTTTTTTCCAGAATTCTACTACGCTTAAAGGAGTATGGTGAAGTCTCGGGTTACTATGTTAATCCAGAGAAAACTGAAGTCATGTGTTGGAATACTACTTTTGATAGCCCGCTGGTTAAGCAACAGATTAGATATCTGGGAATTCAAGTGATTCCCAACCTTAATGAATTGGCTAAGATCAGTTTTGATTAGCTTTGTAAGGAGACTCGTAACTTGCTTAAGATTTGGGCTGGGCTCCCTCTGTCTTATAGGTAGAGTCAATGTTCTTAAGATGGTTATTCTTCCTAAATTTCCATTTTTGTTTAATGCGATCCCCCTGGAGTTTAAGAAGAGCTGGTTCCAGAAGATGCAAGCTGATTTAACTTCGTTTGTATGTTCCTCTAGAGGGGTTAGGATTGCTTGGCAAAAACTGTGTAGGTCCAAGGGAAAAGGGGGGATTGCAGCTCCAGTTTTTATAAATATTACTTAGCTTTTCATTTGAAGAATGTTAGGATTCTGCTACGGGACAGGTCTGAATATACGTCCTTTTGGGGCACAGTGACTCAAGAGTTTTTGGCAGCTGGTAGTTTCTTTTTGTATAAGTTCGGCCACCCGAAATTCTTCAATAAGTTTCGTCTGAAGCTTCTTAAGGATGCTGCCAGAGTATGGAGGTTAGTACGCCAAGCTCTCTATATTCATTATTACAGTCCCAGAGCTCTGGTTTGGGACTCCCCCGGTACTCCTGAGTTCCTCTTAGATAGATTGGCCCTTGTATTAAAGGGAGTGACGAGGTGGGGACAAATTTTGAAGGAAGCCAAGTTGGTGCCCTGGTCAAGATTTGAGGAATTAACAGATTATAAGGTTTCAAGGTTTAAATATTTACAACTAGCAAGCTGGGCGGCATCCCTTAAAGAGAAAGGGGGTGTGTATAATTATTGGGAAGAAAAATTATCCTCGGTCTTAGTATATAAAGAAATTTCTGTTTGGTATCAGGCGTTTCTTGATGCTTCAGAATCAACGGTTTCGCTTCCCGAGAAGAAATGGGGAGAGGTTTTGCCAGATTTAGATATAGTGCACACCTGGGAATCATCAAGCTCTATGCTCTGGTCGGTAACCAGGTCAGCCGCTTTGAAAAAGAATCATTTGTTTACGATGCACAGGGTCTATTGGTCTCCCCAGAAGTTATCCACCTTGGGGAAGTAAAAAAAAAGTGTCCACGATGTGGGGAGCTTAATGCAAATGATATACATATGTTCTGGAGTTGTCCTAATCTAGGTATCTTTTGGTCTGGGATTAATGGTTTTCTTAAGCAGTTCATAAGTATTGAGGTAGAGGTGACCCCCTCTTCAGTATTCTTTTGTGTTTCCCCTGGCTCCGTGTGGGACCAAAAGCTATTCAGGCCGCACAAGTGTATATTGTTTTTGTTGATGTTGCTGGCTAGGAGACAAATATGTTTAAAATGGATCATGCCCATACCCCCAAATGTTTCCGACTGGTTGTCTTCTGCAGATTATTTTTCTTGCTTAGAACGTAGTGGCCCGATGGGTAATAACGAAGAATGCTGGGCCATTTGGGAAAATGTTCGGCAAAATGGAACTACTTTTGGTATATAGTCCAATGATTACCCCTTCTCTTCTCCCCCACCTCTTTCCCTCCCAGGCTTGTGGTTTGATATGAGCATTGGGTATGTCCGGGAGAGGTGAAGTGCTGTGTCTGCCTAGGTTTGACCTGGTTAAACTGGTTCACCATGCTGGATGCAGGTTGATGACCCTCGAGTGGTGTGACGGGATTTATTTTTTATGAGGAAAAAAAAAAGATCAAAACCCCAATGGAGAGAATTTAGTCACATGAAACATGGTAAATGTAGAAAGATATGGCTGGCCAAGATGGAGCGTGGGTCATATACAAGAAATGGATTGGGCCTGGCCCGTACTTAACTTTGGACTTAGTATACATTTTGAAGAAAAAGCTCTGGGAAGGTGAAGTTCAGTGGGACAGGTCTGCAGGCAATGTAAAAAAATGAGCGTCATTGTCTGGGAGCCCCTAGATGAAGTCAGAGTGAAGATTTTTACTTTCAGATTTAGGGCCAGATGTATGTACTATTTTTCTTGTTTCAAACGGTCCGATTTGCAGAATCAGGCCATTTGAGACAGGAAAAAAATATTTGGTATGTACAGACCCTACTTTGCGATTCGGTAATCTATTTACTGAATCGCCAAATAGGTTTGGAGTTACAATTAGGAAAAGGCATACCCTTCCTAATTGCGAGTTGCACTGCGATGTGGGATTGTTTTGTGACCGTGAATGCAGTCAGAAAACAATCGCAGTTAGCAGCAGTTTTAAATTGGAGCTAACCCAATCGCAAATGGGAAGGCGTCCCAGTGGACTTTGTGAATGGTAGCAAAAATATTTTTTCCGAGCAGTCAGTGGCTCCACGGACCACTGCCTGCTCTGAAAAAATGAAAAGAAAACTTTTCCTTTTCATTTCTGAAAAGCATCCAGTTTTCCTTTAAGGAAAATTGGCTGTATTTAAAAAAAAAAAAAATGCTTTATTTGAAATCAGTCAGAGACATGGTGGTCTGCTGTCCCCAGCAGGCTACCATCTCTGTGGGGGTGGCCATTCCCAATGGGGCAGCAAATTGCGACCTACCTCATGAATATTTATGAGGTGGATCATTTGCGACCCCATTAGGAATGACACTGTTATAGATCAGGTTTTGCGACTCGCAAATTGCGAGTCACAAAACCTAATATTCGTAAACGTGGCCCTTAGTCATTTTTATGGAAGTTGAAAAAATGGAGCAGGATGAGGAAGGAGGCTGTAGTGGATGAGAGTTCTGGGAGGCCCGATACCCCTTTGGTGAAGGACCATTGAATAGGATTTGCTGTTGCGGAGAAGAGCGTAGAGGTAGCAGCCACAAAGTCATGCTGACAAGTGATGTACCGTGGGCAGATTGATGAGCAGGTTGGTCCCTCTCTTCTCTTGGTTCTCAGATCAGTTGTTAGCCAAATATTTTTTAAGTCCCAAAAGTCCCAAGTTTGAATTTTGGCTATCTGGGCACCTATAGCACCACCACAACTGGCCCAAGACTGAAGGGACAATACGTGAGGGCTAGAACTCATTCAGGTTGGGTACAGGTGCAGGTTCAAGATCGTGAGAGACTATTATGTCCTTGTGGTTCTGAACAGGAGGTCAGAAAACTAGCCCTTGGAGTCACTGTGGTAGACCTGGGTTAACGTGGAGAAACAGGGCTCAAGGAGCTCTGATGGTTGAAGGTAGGCTCCATGCAGATGAAGAAAAGCAGTCCAGTGCAGTACACAACAGGCCATAGCAGCACACAGTTCTCTGAGAGTCCTTCAGCAGGTCCAGAAAGTGAATTAAGAGTGAGACAGAGGGTCCTCTTTTTATTCCCGGTCTCTTCTTTGAAGTTAGGAGAGGTTTCCCAAGGTTTCTCTTTGAAGTGTTTAGAATTTCCTGACTCCCCTGCCCTGGCTGCAAGCTGGCTGCAGATACAATGTGGAGGTGGCAAGCCCTTTATGGGAAGGGAAAGGACCACCAATTCAGTTGAAAGTAGGGCTTTGCCTAGCTCTGCTTTCCCCATCCTCTCAAAAAGATGGCCCACTCAGGCCTACCAAATTCCTGTATTGTGCATTTCTCTGAGAGGAATTCACAAAGTCCTAACTGTTAACTACACCCAGTCATGGGACCCAGGGGAGGCTGCATTCACCAAACGGAAGAGGGCACTTAAATGCCAATTTTCCAAAAGTGACATTTTCCGAATTGTAATTTAAAATCTGACTTTACGATTAAAAAGGATTTTAAATACGTCAAAGATAACAAATGTGAAAAGCTCATCTGTCCCCATTCAAGTGTTGGAACTTATTATATGTAATAAGGCAACCCAAAGTTATCCTAAGGGACTGATAGGCCTCATAGTAGTGAAAAACAAATGTAGATGTTTTTGACTACCAGGACATGTAAAACTTAAAAATACATGTCCAAATTTTAATTACAATGCCCCCTACCATATGGGCTACCTAGGGCTTACCTTAGCATATGCAATAAAAGGGGAGCTTATATGCAAGGGGGTTAAATTGGCAAGTGGAACTAGCAGCTTAAAAGTGCATTCAGGTTGCAATGACAGGTGTGGGGCATGTTTTGAGAGACTACCTAAGTGGGTGGCACCACAAGTGCTGCAAGTCCATTAGTAGCATTTAGTATACAGGCCCGGGGTACATGGTATACCATTGTAGGACAAGCTTATAAGTAGATTAAGTATTCCAATCAATGGTAAGACATTTCTACCAGGGTTAGGGGAGAGAGCACAAACACTTCAGCAGTAGATAGCAGTGGTAAAATGCACAGAGTTCTAAGGCCAACAAAAACAAATTCAGCAAAACAAAATGGAGGGTAAAAGCAAAAGGTTTTGGGGTGATCCTGCAGAGAGGACCAGTTCAACAGAGATGAGGCAGGAAGCTGCAGTAGATGAGAGTCCCACGAGGCCGGATACTCCTTTGGCAAAGGACCGCTATTAGGAAAGTACCCTCTTACTACCATGGTGACCCCCATTTTCTGCATGATGTCAGTGTGCTTGACTGTTTTCACTGAGATCCTGCTAACCAGGACCACAGGGATTATGCTCTCTCTCCTCTAAATGTTGTTGTTACATACTGTTAACCCAGTATTTCACCAACAATTGCCATACTGGTGCACCCTTTTAAGTCCCTAGTATATGGTACCTAGGAATCCAGGGCATTGGGGTTCCAGAGGATCCCTATCACCTGCAACATTTCTTTTGCCACCCATACAGAGCATATACAAAGGCTTCTACAGGACTCCAATTTCTGCCGTGTGAAAAGGTGCATGCACCCTTTCACTGCCATTTACACTTCACCCGATCACGTATAAGTAACCTCTGTTGCAGGCCCTCCAGCCCTGAGGGCAGGGTGCAGAGTACCTGTGTGTGAGGACAACCCTGCACTAGGAGAGTTACCCCCACAACCTCCAGGACCATTTTCCCAGACTTCATGAGTGAGGGGACGCCGTTTTATATGCGTACTGGACATAGATCACTACCTATGTCCAGTACATAATGGTAACTCCAAACATAGACATGTTTGGTATCAAACATGTTGGAATCATACCCCAATGCTTTTGCTGGCATTGGTTGTATGATTCCATGCACTCTGAGGGCTCCTAAGAGGACCCCCCAGTATTGCCATTCCAGATTTCTGAGGTTTTCCAGGCAGCCCCAGGTGCTGCCACCTCTTAGAAAGGATTTCCTCTGGGAGAGGGGCACCCTCTCCCTTTGGAAATAGGTGTTACAGGCTTGGGGGTAGCCTCCCCAAGACACATGAAATTATTTGAAGGGCACATTTGGTGCCCTCCTTGCATAATCCAGTCTACACCGGTTCAGGGACCCCCAGTCTTTCTCTGGTGCGAAACCAGACTAAGGAAAGGGAAGTGACCACTCCCCTGTCCATCACCACACCAGGGGTGGTGCTCAGAGCTCCTCCAGAGGATCCCTGGGTTTTGCCATCTTGGATTCTATGTTGGTGGGGAACTCTGGGAGCATCTGAGTGGCCAGTGCCAGCTGGTGACATCAGAGCCCTCCCCTGATAGGTGCTTACCTGTTTTGCTGACCAATCCCCCCTTCAGGGCTATTTAGGGTCTCTCTCTTGGGAGGTTTTTCAGATTCAGGCCCATATTTATACTTTTTGACGCAAAACTGCGCTAACGCAGTTTTGCGCCCAAAAAATTAGCGACGGCTAACGCCATTCTGAAGCGCCATGCGGGCGCCGTATTTATTGAATGGCGTTAGCCGGCGTTAGCCGACCGGCGCTGCCTGGTGTGCGTGAAAAAAAACCACGTACACCAGGCAGCGCCGGCGTAGGGAAAAATGGCGTTTGGGCGTCCACAAATGGGGCAAGTCAGGCTGAGGCAAAAAAATCGTCTTAACCCGATTTGTGCCATTTTTTTACGTCGCCCATCCCCCATTGAAATGACTCCTGTCTTAGCAAAGACAGGAGTCATGCCCCCTTGCCCAATGGCCATGCCCAGGGGACTTCTGTCCCCTGGGCATGGTCATTAGGCATAGTGGCATGTAGGGGGGCACAAATCAGGCCCCCCTATGCCACAAAAAAAATAAAAAAAAATACTTACCTGGACTTACCTTAATGTCCCTGGGGTGGGTCCCTCCAGCCTTGGGTGTCCTCCTGTGGTGGGCAAGGGTGGCAGGGGGTGTCCCTGGGGGCAGGGGAGGGCACCTCTAGGCTCATTCTGAGCCCACAGGTCCCTTAACGCCTGCCCTGACCCAGGCGCTAAAATCCGGCGCAAATGCGGGTTTTTTAGACCCGCCCACTCCCGGGCGTCATTTTTGCGCGGGAGTATAAATACGACGCAATAGCATCGCAGTCATTTTTTAAGACGGGAACGCTTACCTTGCATATCATTAACGCAAGGAAGGTGTTCACGCAAAAAAATGACGCTAATGCCATGGACTTTGGCGCTAGACGCGTCTAACGCCAAAGTATAAATATGGAGTTAGTTTTGCGTCAAATTTGCGTCGAAAAAAACGACGCAAATTCGGCGCAAACGGAGTATAAATATGCCCCTCAGATTGCAAGATTCCAGCAGGAATCCTCTGCATCCTTTACTTCACCATCTCACTGAAGAAACTGCATGTGGACCCTCCAGGAACTCTACAAACTGCAACAAAGAAGCAAAGATGACTTCTGCAACATTGTATCTTCAGCTCCTGCCACCAACTGCATCTGTTTCCCAGTCGCACATCCTCAGAGGACAGCCTGTCTTCAGCCTGCAGCAGAAGAACAAAAGAATCTCCCTTGGAGTGAAGGAGTCACTCTCCTGCTTCAGCAGGCTCCTCTCTGCAACAACAACCGGCTGTGTGGGTCCCCTGTTCTTATGAGTTAGGTGGATCCTGCATCACGGGTGGTGGACTGAAGTGGTCTAAACAGTAATGACATCCTATGGCCAACTTAGGTGGAGGTAAGAGCTTGCCTCCCCACGTAAGACAGTACCCCTGTGCACCACATGTTTTGCAGTTTCCAAGGCTTGTTGCCATCCTTCTACAAAGTTCTCCATGCACGGTGCAGCTCCGGGACCCAGCACTCTATCCTGCGACACATAGCTTCCTGCATGGTTCTCCAACGATGTGGGAACCTTTGTTGTAGTGCTGCATGGGCCTTCTTTTGCACCTTCTTTGTCCCTGGGCTGTGGAACTCCTGTGCTTTCTGCCTGATATTCTGTGGGCTCTCTAAGTTGCTGAGAGCCCACTCTGACTCCCCTTCCTGGGTCAGAGTCAATCAGATGCCTCCTGGTCCTGGGCAGCGCCATTTTCCACTAACCGCGAGCTTTGCATTTGCCAAAGCTTGTTGGCAGAATCTAGCGAAGCAAACCAGACTGCAATCATCCATCCAGCGTGGGACATCATCTTCACCAACTAGGAACCTGCATACATCTTCTTGGGTGCAGTACTGACTGTTCTTCACCACTTGGTTCTTATTTTTCACCTTCATCCGGGTTAGCAGAAGCTCCTGTTCTCCCTGGACTCTTCTGTGCTTCTTGGACTTGGTCCCCTTCTTCCTCAGGTCTTCAGGTCCAGTGATCCACTGTTGGTGTCTTGCAGTCTCTTCTGGTTTTTGCATTATCTTCCATTCGCATTCGACTTTCTTAGTGTATGGTTTGTGTTCCCTCTAGGCACATTTCTAATTATTGTGAAATCACTAATTGCACTGTTTTCTAACTGTTTTTATACTATTTCTGCATACTAGTGTATATAATTTGTGTGTAGTCCCTATGGTATTTTTGGCATTTAGGTCACCAAAGTAAATTTTTTGTAACACTGAGTATTTTCTTTCATGCGTGTGAATACTGTGTGACTACAGTAATATTGCATGAGCTTTGCATGTCTTCTAGATAAGCCATGGCTGCTCAGTTACAGCTACCTTTAGAGGGCCTGGCTTCTAGACACTGCCTACATTTCACTAATAAGGGATAACAGGACCTGGTATAAGGTGTAAGTACCATAGGTACCCACTACAAACCAGGCCAGCCGCCTACACAGTTGAACAGGAATTGCCAGTGCAGAGATGAACGTAGCGAGAGCTGCCGCAAAGTCAGGCCGACCACCAATGCACCTTGGATGTATGGATGATTAGGTTGGCCCTGGTCTCCTTGCAATTCTCAATGCGGTTTTTAGCAAAGCATTTTCTAAGTCCTAGGTTTTGTATTTTGGATAGCTGAGCAGCTTCAACATTACCACCAAGGGTCCACGACTAGAGGGGCACTAGTTGGGGCTTATAACTCATTCAGGCTGGATTCTGTGAAAATCTGACTATACTATTAAAGAGGGTTTTAAATTACAATTTTACAGACTCCAAACATGCAAGATTCACCTGTTCCCAATCAAACGTGAGGACTTATTAATTGTAGCAATGCAACCCAATGTTATCCTATAGGTGAGGTAGGCCTCACAGTAGTGAAAAATTAAGTTAGGAATCTTTCATTACCAGGACATGTAAATCTTAAAAATACACGTCCATCTTTTTAAATACACTGCACCCTGCCCTATGGGCTCCATGAGGCTTATCTTAGAGGTGACATATTCAATAAAGAGGGAGTTTAAGGCTTTGTAAGGTAGTTATATTGCCACGTCAACTGCAGTCATGAGAAATGTTTTAAGGTCCTGCTTAAGTGGATGGCACAATAAGTGCTGCAGACCCACAAGTAGCATTTAATGTACAGGCCCTGGGTATATAGTATACCACTTTACTCAGGACTTGCAAGTAAATCAAATATGACAATCAGGCGTAAGACAATTTTACCATGTTTTAGGGAGTGAACACAAGCATGTTATCACTAGCTAGCAGAGTGCACATAGTCCTAAAGCCAACAACAACAAATTTAAGCAATGTAGAAAAGTAAAGGTAGAAAGTTTAGCGAACACAACCCAAAGGCTGACTTGTCTAACCCATGTTCACTTTTATTTTTATAGTTCTGATAAGCATTGTTCCTTGTGTGATTACAAAAACGAAAACCTAATTTCTAAAATGTCTAGTTAGTAGATTTTAGGTGGCGATGTTGCGTATCTCAAAACTTTCGTCAATTTACTGTTCAGATTATCAGTTTATTTTTTAAATTATGCCTCTACACACAGAGGGACTCATGCACCACTGATTTCTTTAAATATGGGAACTTGCTCACAGTTTGGGAGGGGCGACGTGCAGTGATGGCACAAGGGTTGGAAGAGAACTTGAGGGAGCTTGCACTTCTGTCAGACCTCCAAGCTCATAAAGGATTTGACCTTTTCAATAAGAATGTGTTAAAATAGGAAAGATACTGCAGGATATTGTGCCCCCATGAGGTTTGGTGGCCATCTTGAGTTGGTCTGAATACCATTGGAAATTGTTAAGGAACAAGAAAGGAAATACATGAGATTGGGCTAGGGTATTATAAAACTGTCAAGGACAGACTGTTATTTAGGGGACAAAGGGGGTCATTATGACCCTGGCGGACGGCGGTAATTTGTGGAAAGGTACTGCCAACAGGCTGGCGGTACCTTTTCCCAAATTATGACATTGGCGGTTTGGCTGAAGCCAAACTGCCATTGTACCACTCCGTCCGCCAGGGTGGTAACAGCCTCCGGGCTGGAGACTTCGGTCTCCAGCCAGGCGCCATCACAATCCCACCCTCGGGATGATGACCTTTCTTACCGCCATGGTTTTCGTGGCAAATCTACCGCCCCGAAAACCATGGTGCTAGGCATTAGCAGTGCTAGGGAATTCCTTCCCTGGCACTGATAGGGGTCTCCCCAGCCCCACTCCCTCTCCCCAGAGTCCTTCCCCTCCCTCTCCCAGTCCCCCGACATCCACACACCCACACGTGCACAGAAACACACTCGTGCGCACACACAGACCCACCCTCCACCCACGCACGCACGCACACATACATACCCCCACCCCGCAACACACACCAACATACATTGTAGCACACACGCATTCACAACACACAACATACACGTACACTCACATTCATTCATTCATGCACGCATTCCATGCAAGTCACACCTGCATGCATGCATACAAAAACAGACACCCCCACACACAACACCCCCGCACATGCACACAACACCCCCCACCCCCTCTCCTGTCAGAGAACCCGACTTACCTGCTTGCAAGGAGTCCGTTAGGAAAACACCGCCAGGTGGTATCATGGCTCATGATATGGTAGGCAGTGTTTATCTGGCGTGGCGCTGTTGCTGGCATTAGAGGGAAAGTGGTATTTCTATATTCTGATTATATTTATTTTCTATTTTTTATATGTATTAGACAGCAGAGAGCTAAATCAAGTTGGCCTCTGCATCAATTAGGAGGTAAAACTGATGTTGTAGGCAGTTGATACATAAAGAGGTGTAATAATCTACCAGATTGACAGTGAAAACTGCCATAGGAGGGAAATAAAGAGCAAGTGGAGGACCTGACGAGGAGTTCTGGTACCTGGATGGAGGTGATAGAATGATGTAAAAGACAGACAGAAAGTGCTTAAGGAATAGCAAACTCTTGGAAGAGTATTTGGGAAATGACACTAAGCAGCAGAGGAGGAATCTCTGTGCACCAAGGAAAAAAGAGGTTGTTCAATGTAGCACAAAATATATTGTCCAAGGTTCCATACCAGAGCCTCAGGCAATGACTGAGGGAGCTTTCGGAGGAATATTTCCTAACTTTGGGAGCCATGGTAGCATGTTTGATAATTAATGTATTCTATACCTTACAGAAGCGGATGGATGGGACTTGAGTGTGGCCAAGCACTATGCTGTTAACACTGCTTAGAAGGGAGTTGTCAGAGATTCAAAAGGGGAGGAAATGTTTTCCTCTGAGTCCATCAATTGTCCGAAAAGTGCTGAATTGTGGCCTATGGACAACATAAACAAATATGTTAGACAGTGTAAATGCAGGCCCTTAGAAAAAGAAGTCAGAGCTATTAGGAGAGCAGAATTTACCAGACGTGTTGCAAGAAATAATGCCACAATGGATGGGAACCCCGGCCTTATTAGTTTTCTGTTTAGTATTACCAGTGATCTAAAAAGGGTCTAGAGAAGGCAATAAACCAGTACCAAAATATGCTGTTGGGAATGTTGGGCTCTTTAGTGTGAGTCTCGAACATGACAGAGGAGGCCCACTGTAAAAGAGTGGAAGTTGATTGGCACTTCTACAAGAGTGGGGTCAGTAAAGAAATTTGTTGTTTTAGAGATTGCCTATTCGGCTCTTATAGAGTAGAGGAGTAGGTCTCACAAGAGACGATACTAGGAGTAGGTAAACACTTCCTTTCCGTCTGTGGAGTTCGCAGAGTTTTGCCCCCTCCACATTCCACTTGGAGCATGGAGTTCCGGCAAAACTCCACTAACCGCCGAGTAGTGGAGTATTTTTGTCACATGTGGCTCCCCAACCATAAGTTGGTCAGCGCCAGTGCTAGCGCAGGAGTTTTAATAAAAATTATTAATGAGTAGCCATGTACTCTGAATAATGAGTTTGTGTAGAAAATATAATAACAGAGACAAATAATGCATGCATTTGAAAATGTGATTACGATGAGTGGCTGCCAATGTTAACGAAGTGTACTTATTAATATTCTAATACTGTGAAATATTGAATATATATTTGACTAATGTATTAATATGTCATTCTAAAGGTTCTGCATTATGACTTACCCTTATTTAATTGTAGGCCTTAACTTAGCGAAGGTCTTGGCCTACTTGCCATTCCTCATGTCAAAGCTGTATTTCTTAATGTTTAATAAATGGCTGTCCTAGAGAGTTAAACTGTGATTTTCCAGCGCATTGTTTAAATGTGCTCATAACTGAGAGTGTCCCATGAGAACCGACTGCTAGAAGATGCTGTTCTTGCTAAGGTAACATTTTGTGTATAATGCGTGAGAGACTGACTTTCTCAGGAGAACAATGGAGATACTGACTGGAGTAGAAGCTCTAGTTTTAGGGGAATATTTATACTTGTTTTGCGCTGAATTTGCATCATTTTTTAACGCAAACTTGGTGCAAAACTAGCTCCATATTTATACTTTGGCGCTAGACCCATCTAGGGCCAAATTGATGGAGTTAAAGTCATTTTTGGGATGTGGAAACCTACTTTGCGTCAAAGAGATGCAAAGTAGGTGTTCCCGTGCAAAAATGACTCTATGGCCTTAGCGCCATATTTATCTCCCGTGCTAAAATCATGCAGGGGCGGGAGGAGGGGGTCAAAAAATGGTGCAAAGCTTGCTTTGCACCATTTGTTGATGCCTGGGTCAGGGCAGGTGCCCTCCCCAGGTCCTAGGGACACCCCCACCCACACCAGAGGGACAGCGGAGGATGGGGGAACCCCATTCCAGGTAAGTTTAAAGTGCCATTGGAAGTCCTGAAATGCCCCCCCTACATGGCACTGGGTGCAATGGCCATGCCCAGGGGACCCTGGTCCCCTGTGCTGGCCATTAGGGTGGTATGGATGGTTTTGAGTCAGAAAGTGACTCTAGGCTGGATAGAGTCATTTGTTTTTACTCTAACCTGCCTATCGTTATTTTTTTGGCAAAACCCCCTTCTTCCATACCCCCAGCCCCATCCGACTAACGTACGCTAGCCCACCCTTTGCACCGGCTTGCACCATTACATAAATATGGTGCAGGGCTGGGGCACAGAAATGGTGCAAGCCGGTGCTAAACGTTTTGGTGCAAAACTGCGTTAGTGCAGTTTTGCATCAAAAAGTATAAATCAGGGCCTTAGTTTTATTGGACAAAGTGTGAACATGCGATTCATTGACCAATGGGGATTCTGGAAATATGTTTACTGGTTTGGATTTAACAAGACTGCACAGAGAGAAGCCAGATTCTTTGCCCATTTTCTTGCTGGCCAAAAGGTCAATCTTTCTTGTGCACCTTGATAAGAGATGTGCTTAACTTTATTGCTTAAAGACTGTGTTTTCTGAACTTTGATGCTAAATCCTGATGCCTTGCTGATCGACTGATGTCCCGAGGGCAAAGACTGACTCTGCTTGCTGATCCACACTTAGGATAGGTATTATGAATTAGAATATTGATTATCATACATATTTGTTTTTCTTTCTAGGTACCAACTGCACTGTTTTGGCAGAGCCATAGTTAGATGTTTTTCCAAATCCGTGTTACTAAAATGTTTTGCATGAAGCCCAACATGCTGATGCTAATCTGATGTTATTCAAGGATCCTCGCTAATGAAATTGTGCTAATAGGGAAAAATCCTTGATGAATTTCTCTGCTGACTCGAAAGTATGTAATCACTTTGACGCAGTTGATTTTTTTATTAATTTGCACGGTAACCTTAGAATGTATCGTAGTTGAAGCTTTGATTAGATTACGTTTTTTCCGCCGCTTTGGATAGCCAGTATTGTTTCTGTCTGTGTTTCATTTGATTTTGAGATGAATCTACATGACCTTAGCATTGTTCATATAGGGAAATAAATATTCTAACTTTTACTACAAGGTGGGGTTTTTCATGACTGAATGGTCATGGTGGGTGACAATTACTGACTCTATTGATTATTACTGTTATTGATTGGTGGTGATTATTGATATTGTGTATTAGTTATTGACCTTTGATTTTCATGTACTGGAGTTATGGTAAGAACATCTTAATTGTGAGTCAAAACGTTATTCGACCTATTCGCGTCCCCTTGTAAGTTTACTTAATAAGGTTAGACGCACTAACAGAGAAGGTAGTAGAGGTAATGGTTAGTCTCTTTAAGAGCTTATCATAGATGTCTGGTACAGGATAACAGGTGTCAACAGTGTTGGTAAAGAGAGGTGAAAATACACCAGCTTACATTGTAATATCTTTGGCTAAAGCAATGGTGCAAATTGATAGAGAAGCATTTCCTACAAATGGGATGTTCAATTTGAGGGCTTTGGAGCATTTAAAGAGTATGTTATATGAATCGAAGCCCCGTCCGAGACTAGCACAGTTTGAGGCATTAGCGATTTGGTAGCTAGTAGCCAGACAGCAACAACAACAGAAATTTGAGAGGAGAATGAGAAAGGCAGAAAAGACTTTAGCAGAGGCTAAGTGGGACAGTGATCAGAGAGTTTGGAGGATGGAGACTTTGCACGGAATTAAGTTGTTTCTGGCAATTACGCGGGACAATGAGAAGTACGAAAGGAAAGCTACTAGAAAGACTAACAGAAGTCCATCCAAGAGTAGGGAGGCTAGAAAGTCTTCAACGGTGGAGGAGGAATCAGATGATGTTGAGTTTATTACACAGTTATTGAGAAATCGTCCACCACCCTATCCAGCTCATGAGAGTGGTCCGAGTACCAGTGCTGATTTGATAGCTCTGACACAGGTTAATGGGACAATTAGTCTGATGCAGGTTAATGCTAGCCTGACACAGAATGCAATGTGGAGTGGTCTTAATGTGCCTATTACTCCTGTAGTGCAAAATCAGATGCAACTGTCACAGGTTCAGAGAATTTACCCTGAAATGCACATTATGGAAACAACTTCGAACTTAATGATGAGTATGGAACAGATTTACCTGAGACCGATGTTGGTTCAGACTGAACCAACTCCACTTTTACTGCCCCAGGTGCATCCGCAGTAAATGCCAAGATTCACTCCAGTAGCAGGGACACAGTCAGATATAACTCAGATGATGAATCAGAATATGGGAGTTACTCTCCCACAGAGCGTTAGTGCCAGAACAGCCCCAGACACTATATCGTTACCTATTACTGTTGGTCCAGCTGTACCCTTATTTGCACAGAAGAAAATGACTGTAGGTGAACAGGAAGCAATGGGCCAGAGTATACAAGGGGAGGACATAATGAAAATGCTCGAGTAGTCTCTCCTGTGGGACAGACTTTTGACGGAACAAGATCATTGTTAGACCTTAGTCCATTTCTAGCACTTACAGATACTATGGCAGGGTCAAGCGTTAGCCACAGTTTTAAAATTTTGACACCGCAAGACCCCAAATGCAGTTGCACAACAGGTGCCACCAGTCCAAGCAAGTAACATTTAATTACAAGGATTGATGGCTCAGCAGTTGACTGAATGGTTAGACAAGCTGACTACCCGAGAGAGTGCTCCTAAGCGAGAGGAGGGTTTGATTTATGCTAGGCTAAGCATGGAAGCAGGTGAACTGATTGAGGGAACTATGGGGGTGAACAGGTTAGTATCCTACACAGAGGCAGAATTGAGATATTTGTGCCTGAAGATTATAAGGGAAGTGAGCAATGTGCATCAGAAACTAGCAGACCTCACAGAGAAGTATGGCATAGAAATAGAGAAAATGAAGCATCTGAAAAGGAGTTACAGATTCGATTTTGAAACTAAAGATTTTGAACACATGAGATCTGCTGGAATGAAGGCACACCTTAAGGAATTGCTTCAAAGTGCCTAGACTTGGGGGGCATTAGACAAATGGGAAGGTAGGTGGGTAAAGAAAAGAGACAAGAGAAAATTGATCATGTGGAGCTGGCTGCAAATGTGCAGCAGGATAAAGATCCAGTGAAAATTCTACCAATGAGAGAGATTCCAGGAAGGAACTTTGTTCATGTCCCTTGGAGCAGAAGTGACATTCTATCATTTACAAATGATTATCCGAGAGAGAAGCCAGATGAAGGGTGATACCCTGAAGCTGGTCCCAGGATGCTTGTTTCGGGTCCACGGGGGACCTGGTCTGGCAATTCAGGCTGGACTGTTCCCATGAGGAACAGGGTCAAGACTGATTTCCATATGGCTGGATCCAAACTGGGGTGACATGGTGAGCAAAAGAACAATGGATTAAACCCAGATCTGTGATTGGGGGTGAGTGTTTGCATTGTTCAGCACTCCGTCCATCATTCTTTTGTGTTCCAATGGTACCTAGACAGCAAATTCAAATAGCTCAAGCCCCAATGGAACAGCAACAGATGATGCTTTCTCCACAGGTCACAGGTGAGAGGCTTAACCAAAGTAACAATGCAGTGAGAATGGAATAAATGATGATTGGATGGGTGACAGTTCAGATGAGGAGCCATGTGTGCTTGCAGCTTCCTTAGAAATAGATCAAAGAGGTCCCTATGTGAAGGGAAAGTTTGTGGGTCACAGAGTTTAATTCTTGGTTAACATGGGAGCTACACGCTCTACAGTGAGAAGTGCAGAAGTCCCAAGCTTACCCCTTTCAGGTAGAACAGTTCAGATTGTAGGAGTGGCGAATCAGTATTTGACCAATCCAATTACAGAACCAGTTCAGGTTAAAATTGGCAACTTTCAGAGATTGCAAAAATTAGTAGTCTGTGATTCATGTCCGACATTCCTACTGGGAAGGGATTTGTTGTATAAAACTAAATGTTTGATTACTTGCTTAAATGATGACATTGAGAATCAGACAAATAGTGATGATGAAGATCGCCAAGCACCAGAGTTAGAAGGTAAAACTACAAATGAGGAATACCCTCTGATTGAATGTTTCCTGATGTTCACAGTGAAAGAGCTTCAACCTGATTTGCAGGGAACGGTTAAGGAGAAAGTGTGGGATTTGACAGGAAAAGAAGTAGGTCTAATAAAGGGAGTTGAGCCAGTTAAAGTCACTGTAAAGCCGAATGCAGTTTTTCCTCAACTTCCGCAGTACCATATGCTGCAAGATGTCCTTATGAAGGTTGCCCAGATAATTGCAGACTTTGTAAAGCCAGGGGTTTTGAAGGAATTATTGAGTAGTCCATGTAATTCACTAATAATGGGCTTGAAAAAGCTCTGTGGGAAAGTTCAAATTGTCCAGGACTTGAGAAAAATAAATGAGATAGTGGTCAAAAGTCCTATGGTGCCAAATCCAGCTGTGATACTTTTTTAGATTCCATGTGATGCTGAGTCGTTCACTGTCAGTGATTTGTCACAAGCCTTCTTTTCTGTGCCTCTTCATGAGGATAATAATCACACTACCAGAGAGTTATGAGGGAGATTAGAAATATATATTAGGTGGGAAATGTCCCATACTAGCTCCCTCTCTGAAAGACTAGTTACCACAAGAAAGTATGGGGTTCACCAATGATGTAGAGCTCTGTACACGGGGGACTGTCCGTGGGCTCATGGACCTCGTTGGGTTCAGAGAATGTGTGGCGTAGATGCTGTGACAGGGGTGGGAGGGGGGATTTCCTTTTACGGACTAGGTGGTCTCACACACTATATAGTGTCATGCTTCATCATTTGACCACCTAGCTCCACCCAGGTAGGATAGTACCACCTGGGCGAACTCACCCTCACCATTAAAGGAACAGGAGGGAGTGCGTAAATAAAAAAATTCTGGAGATAATGGGATCCAGCAAAGCTAGGGGGATTTAAAAGCACCTAGGCAGTTGCCTGTGTGTAATCTACACTTTAATAATGGTAACTGCTGCTGCGACTAAAAACGGGGTGGGACACCACGGTGAGAACAAGGACTCACTGGGTCACCTCACTAAAAGTTGGCTGACATGTTTCTGCCCTCTACTGGGAGCCATGAGAGGTCTCGGGCATTCCTCAGGGCCTAGGATCCCTAACCATCATGCCAAGTGCAGATAGATAAGCCTCCCCTCAAAAGGAGGGGGAAAAAAAATCAATTATGATATATTGATAGAGAGGGCCCACCTTAGGCAAGGCACTACCTCGCGGAGGCCTGAAGGGAATAAAATTATAAATTCATAAGCAAAACACAGCACAACACACTCTGTATCAGAATTGAATACACATATACATATAAACAAGTGCCACGGCAAGCCAAAGTCATGCGGAGCACACAGTGAAAATATGGTTCAGAAAAGCAACGGTTATCCTTACCCTAATGATTGAGGCAACTAGCCTCTGATTCCAGGAGGGGGAGTGTCCCCTTATAGTCACACTCTGGGGGGGGGAGAAGAAATGTAGACATAGATGACATATGTCAAAAAAAGGTTTGAAAAAAGAAGATTCTATAAACATATACACAGTAGGTGTCCAATTAAAAAGGTGGAGGATGTGCTCGACTCTTGTTGCTGGTTGGTGGCTGTGGAGTTGCCTACTGTGGAGGATCCAAAGTACACTGACTGTTAGATATGGACAAGGGTTCATCTAATGTAGGTAAAACTTAAAAGCCATTCCTAAAAGCAAATGATAAGGTAAACCACAAGCGCTCATCCATACAGGATAAAAAGGAGGGATTAGAAACGTGCACTCAATCATACAGACATTCAGCCTTATCTGAGGTGTTGCTGGAGATCCGCCGTATAGCAAGTGCAGCAGCACTTACTGCATCAAAGGAGGCGCTCGCTGTGCGCCTATCCCGACCCCTCGCTGGACTGCTTGAGGTGTGGAGTCCAGAGGAGGGGCAGATTATATGTCCGGTAAGTGATCCAGCGCACCTGCAAGTAATTGCTCGAGCCGGTTGGAGCCGGTCTCGAGGAGCAGGGTTGATGACGTCTGGGCGACATCTCCTCTGGGCCTGGAGACAGAGGTGGCGTGCATGCGCGAGTGCGCTAAGGCGTCTGGGGACCATAGTCCCTAGACGTATCGCGGGGCGGCGATGTGGTGCCCTGCGCTGAGGGCCGTCTCTAAGTGGTGCGCATGCGTGTATGCGCCGTCTCTTGGTGGTGCTCATGCGTGTATGCGCAACAGCGTCTGGGGATTGTAGTCCCCAGACGTAAAGTTCAAACAAGAAGGATGGACAGGAAAGGGAGGGGAGAGAAGGGGACTACTGCAGGAGGGGCGGGACGAGGAGGGGGGGTTGGGTATTTAAAGGGTGGTGGATAGGGGAAAAAAACAGAGGGGAGAAGGGAAGAGAAGAGGAATGGAAAGGGGGTAAAGAGAAAAAGAAAAAGAAAACAAGAAAAAAGGACAGAAAGAAAAAAGAAAAAAGAAAAAAGGGGAGTGAAAGTTGAAAAGAGAAAGGGGGGTTTGTTGGGTATTAAAAGGGTGGGGGGGTAGGGAAAATCGGAGGGAAGAAGTGAAAATTGAAAGGAATGGAAAGGGGGTAAAGAGAAAAGGAGAGAAAAGAAAAAAGAGAAAGCTGAAAAGAGCTGAAAAGAGAAGAAAAAGAAGAAGAAGAAGAAATGAACGGGAGAGGGGAAGAGGAGGGAGGGAGGGGGGAGGGAAGTGAGGGGGAAGAAAACAGTGGGAAAGGATGAAGAAAGAAGAACAAGGGCAAGGGAGGAGGATTGAGCCAGGGACAAAGGAGTGAAAGACAGGGAACAGAGAACAGGATGTTGAAGGAGGGGGAAGGGGGAGGGGAAACAGGGGAGGGGAGAGAGGTGATTTGTTGAGTGAGGCCATGATGATGGGATGTCATCATTCAACCCTCTGGTGTCTGTATGTAATCTCCAGACCCAGTGCTGCTCATAGTAGAGTAGCTTTTGTGGCATGTTCTTGGTTGAGGGGGGCAATTGTTCTAATACCGTCCATTGTATGTCGTCTGTGGAGTAGTTGTTTGCCACGTAGTGGCTTGTAAGTTTTGTAGCATCCCGTTTGCATCTAATCGTACTCCTGTGCTCACAGATGCTAGTGCCGACCTTTCTTGTTGTCATACCAATGTACTTGAGTTTCGCAAGGACATCCAATCAAGTATACCACGTTTTTGCTGTTACAGTTTGTGAGCGTCTTTTGACGCCACGGGGTTTGTAGACCAAGTTCTACAGAGGTGGATTTCCGTGTGAATTTACACACACTGCAGTTTCTGCACACGTGGTGGCCGATTGGTGCTGGTATCTGCCACAGGGTGGTTTGTCTTATCAGGTGTTTATTCACGGGCCTAGTGTGGACTACCATGTCTGAATGTTAGTAGCTCTTTTGAATGCGTGCAGGGGTTCTTCAAGGGGGAGACCACCTGATGTCAGGATCTTCCACCCTTCTTTGGATTTTGTTGGACAGTGGATTGAACGTAGTCATGCAAACTATCTGCTCCGTCTTTGGTTTGTTGATTCTGGGTAGCAGTAGCTGGTCTCTATTGTTATTGTGTGCTCTTTTATAAGCTCTCCTTATCACATGGTTAGGATACTCTCTTTCTAGTAGTTTAGTGGATAGTACGTTAGCGTGCTTATGATAGTCTGAGATATTAGAGCAATTGCGTCGTAGTCACAAAAATTGGCCCACGGGTAGATTCTCCCCCAGGGATCTTGGGTGAAAACTCCTAAATTGTAGTAGATTGTTCCAGTCCGTAGGTTTATGGTAGACCTCTGTGGCCAAAAAACCTTTACTTTCATGGATTAAGAGGTCGAGGAAGGGCAGTTGGTCATTCCCTGGGGTCATCGTAAATTTCAAAAAAGGATTTGCCACGTTGAGCAAAGTTATGAAAGTGTGTGCTTCATCCCTGGATCCTGCCCAGATGAGCAGGACATCATCGATGTACCGTTTCCAAAGTCTGACATGTTCCAGGTATGGGTTGTCTTCTTGGAGTACCACCTGTTTCTCAAAGTTGTCTACGTATAGACAGGCCAGACTCAGGGCAAAGGTACTTCCCATTGAGGTCCCCTGTGTCTGTAGGAAGAACTGATTTTCGAATTTGAAATAGTTCCTTGTCAAGGCCAAGTGAGCTAGGTCCAGGATGAATTCTGGTGGTGTACGCGAATTATTCACGTTTCTTTCTAACAGCTCACATATAACCTCCAGGGTTGCTTCCTGGGGGATGTTGGTGTAGAGAGCCTCTACATCTAATGTGATCAGAAGTTCGGTGTTTTTGTCAAATGGCATCGAGTCGAGGAGGACTAAGACGTCAGTGGTATCTTTCAGATAGGTGGGGATTTGCCTCACTAGTGTTTGGAGGAATACATCGCAAAACTGGGAAAGAGGTTCAAGGATCAAGCCTATCCCAGATACGATAGGACTCCTGGGAGGGGGAATCTTCCCTTTGTGTATCTTTGGAAGTATGTAAAAATACAGTGTCTTAGGGTTGGGTTGAATCAGGAATGCTGCCTCCTGTTTAGTGATCCAGTCATTTTCGATACCTTTACTAACCATAAAGGCAATCTCTTCCTGGCTATCAGGGGTCGGATCTGGGGACAGGCGTTTATAATGGTGCTCATTATTTAGTAGGCGCTTACATTCGTCTTTGTACATCGTTGTTGGTAAGATTACCATAGCCCCGCCTTTGTTGTCTGGTTTGATGATAATTGAAGGGTCTGTGGTGAGGCGTTTTAGTGCTGTGAGCTCCTCTGAGCTTATGTTGTGAAATGTATCCTGCCCTGAATCTATCAGCCCATTGATTTTACGGGACACTGACTTCTCGAAGGCTAAAACTTTGGGAGGCATCTGCCCGGTTGCAGGACAGAAGGTAGACTTAGGGAGTAGGCCGGTGTTAAAGTCTGCTTCTACAGATTCTCTGTCGAGGAAGAAAGTTTTCAGGCGGATTTTGCGGAAGAGTTCGGCTATTTCTGTCCTGGTCTTGAATAGGTCTATTTTAGGGGTGGGGATGAAATTGAGGCCTTTATTGAGTGCCTTCGATTCGGCCGAGTCGATGATTCTGTTGCTCAAGTTCACAATGTTGTCACTTCCCCTACTTGTCACAGTCTTCACTGTGTTTTGCTTGTTCCTGGAGCATTCTCCCGAGGTGGCTCCGATGGTTCGTCTCCTGGTTTCCAGTGTACCCCTTTCCTTTTCCCTTTTCCCCTCCCTTGGCCTCTGTCTAAAAAAGGGGGAGGCTGATCGGGAAAAGACCACTGTCCAGGGTTATGGAAGAATGGGTACAGATTAAACTGGGCACAGGCATACACCTCTCGAGGAGGATACCCACCACCAAAGTCCTGAAGCAGGGTTGCGTCCTGGCCCCCACACTTTTCAATTTATACTTAGCAGATCTGGCAGTGGATCTTGCCCCCATAAACCCACATGCTCCGAAAATTGGGGACCAAAAGCTGCCGTGCCTTATGTCCGCGGATGACAAGCCATACCAAGATAGGGCTCCAGGGATTAATAAATGCCACCCAGCTATACTCAGAATCTAACATCTTGATCCCAATTTTTTTTTTAAAAAACAGTACAATGTCACTCAGCAGCAAGGAAAAGCCCACTCAGGTGTGGTATTGGGAAAAGACACAGCTCCTGAAAGCATACAAATATAAATATCTCAGGGTCATCATTGACAAGTCAGGCAACTTCATGCAACAAAGAGGTAGCATCATGGGGAAAGGCCTGGCTTTAGCAATGAAATTAAAAATACTAAAAAGAGACTTCAAAAGTCCACCATTCACCCCCGACAGGTTAAGAAAGCTAAGCTCCTGCCCACAATAACTTGTCGGAGTGAAATATAAAGAGGAAGAGACTCGCAAACCCTAGATCACAAACTTTTCAAAGTGTACACGATCATCTTCAACCTTCTGAAATACACTTCTTCCTCTCAAATTAGATTGGAGCTTGGTCTATTGAATGACTCTCTAGAAAGATGTGGTGTATACATAAACTTTTGGAGTAAAGTCAGGGGAGCCACTTCAGACTCCATCAACTACCATCTATGGCAGAGCTCCAGCAAAAGAATGTTGCACCAGTGAGAGTCTATCTGGAAGACTCACTGAAGAAGACAGGACACACTGATCTCTGGGGGACCCCAACTTCATACAGTCTTCTAAAAAGCAGTCTGGAAGTCAAGCAGGCTCCAGTCCTCAGTGGAGAACAAAGCAACCTTCTCAAGGAGGGCTCATGCCTGGATGACACTGAACACCTACACAACCTTGAGTCCACAGGTATACCTTAGACTGTGCTATTCAAGGCATACTAAAGAGCAATTTTTAAGGTACCTACTGGGGCTTCTACCATGCACATTAAACACACCCCCTTGGTTGAGGTATCCGGCAAACACTACTAATCGCCTGTGTGCCGCTGGCATAGTAGATCTTCAACATCTGCTTTGCACGTGTGAAAAACTTCCAAAGCACTTTTAAGGAATCTATTTAATGAAAGGGGCCTACGAACAAGTAGACAAGCTGTGTTGGCATGTTTTGCTCCAGGGGACCAACAGCTAAACTGTCGGCCTGTGAATTTTTTAACCCTGTTAACCAAAAAGCAACAGGGGCTAATATGACAATATTGCTAAGGCAACCTGTTTTACACATTTTCCATTTCCTTATACAAACTTTCCCTTGTATTTTATTCAGGCTAGTTCTTTCCAGGTAGTGTTTTCAGTCATTACCTAACAAACAGTTCACAGGCATGGCAGGGCTCATTCCAACTTTCAGAAGACCTGAGATCCCCGAATCAACTGGAACAAGGACCACTGGATAGTGGCCCACCCTGTTGTTAGTCACCACAACCTGGTGGAATGCATTGGCTATCACCTGCTCCGGGGACACCAGCTAACTCCATACCATAGTCATACTGTCACTTGTGTCCCTCAGAGCCTCAACACCTTGCTCAATGATGGTAGCTCATTACCTATACTTTGCAGTATTTTATGGCACTTGGATTTTAGGAACCATCTCACATTTGTACAGGGACACTAGGGTAACCTCACTGAACTCCCCTCACTTCCCAAGACAATCTTTCCCCCCAACACTAGACTCACCAAACCTGGGAATTTTCCTCCAGTGAGATGTTGTACACTCTTTGAGCCCTTGGGATCCCCCTTGTAGTGCCCTTACTCCAAAAAGCTCACACCACTTGGGATTCTATGGCTGACTCTAGGAAACTCTTCTTCTGGTGGCCAGATTGCAAATTGGACCCTTTCCCTGTAAGTTGTTTGGGGGGCTTGGTATAACTCTTTCTTTTTCTCCCCATCCTTATTCTGGTGGGAACCCTGACCACCCTATTTGGGGTCCCCTCAGATGCCTTCTTGGACACTCTGGTGCTGACCCAAATATCCAGCTCCTCATCAAGCTTCCTGGGGTCAGTCAGCCTGCTATCGACCAGGTGCTGGCACAGCTCTGGAAAACAAATATCAAGCATGTGCTCTTTCAAAATTAAGTTGTATAGCCATAAATTATCATCTTCTTCCGTGCTGCCCCTCACCCAGCCCTTCAGTGCCTTCCTGGCATAGTCAAGGAAATGCCCCCATGGCTGTGGTGACATCTCATGGCTGAGCCTGAATCTCTGTCTATGCTTCTCAGGAATCAGACCAAAGTTACTGACCAGAATGGCTTTCATTACAATATAGTGTGTTTGTTCCTCTACCTCCAATTGTAAGAGTATGTCCCTCTAGAGTGTAGGAATGTACCACCATAGAATACCCCTAGGTCTCCTCAGGAATCTTGTTCACCCTTGGAGCCACTTCATAGACTGCAAACCATTTGTCTATATCATACCCCACCACGTAAGTGGGCACCAGGTCTTTTGGTGCGGGCCTTTATTTCAACAGTTGCCACTTTTGGGACCCTGCCACCATTACTGCCAGACTCCACCTGCAGCGGTCTTATGTCCAACTCTCACATACTGAACTCTTGGGCCATCTTTCCCTCATCTGTGGCCAACATTTTGTCCTCTGGAGCCTTTATCAAATTTCAATTAGGCAAGCTCTAGCTTCATCTTTCATTCATCCGTTCTCTTCTCTTGCTCCTCTGGGGAAAGGTTTTTCTAAGACAAACTGCTGCATGCTCGATGATGGACCTTTAGTTATTGGGAGGATGTTACACCCTATCTCGGTAGGCTGCATGACAAGATCTCCAGACAGGCCCTGCTTCAACTTCCCCTCAAAGTATGACCCTTCTTCCTCATCATCTGGGTTGGTGGGCTGCTGGACATGCTTTTAAAGCTTGTTAAGGCTCTGCATTCTTGGCACTTCCCTTAACACACAGCTTCTTCTCCATGAAGAACCGTTTGAGCTGAGCAACTGTGTAGGTCTCCAGATTGCCAGCTCAAAATCCATCTTGTCAGATAAAGACACAGACATTGCCAGAAAAAATGGGGATTAGACAAAAAGACTTTTAGGAAAATGAAAGGTGTCATTTAGGGAGAATAAGTTCAAATTGCCGTAGATATGGAGTTGTAGCATACACCAAGTCACTGTATGGCACTGCACAAACACAAGTCCTATCTCACCTTTGCCACCAATGTTAGAAATGTGGTTTCTGGTTGGCAGTGGTATGTACCCTGTCCAAACAGGAGCCACAATCGTAGTGAGGCTAAGTCAGATACCATTGAAGGAACAAAAGGATATGCTGGCCATATTAAGATTTCAGACTATGAAACCCTTTTGAGTGTGTGTCAAATTATAGAGAGGATGCATTATGGACAGTTTGCTAAAGGAAAAAGGAAGGAAAAAAAGGAGGGAAATGCGATATGGGAGCTATCAAGAATGTGGAATAGCGTGAAGCAGGATTGCAATTTCATAGGTTCCTTGTGCAGTCACCATCTGCCATTGTGTACCAAGCTTTCCTTTCTGATTGACCTGGTGGAGAGGACCAGTGCAACAAGGCCTCTCACCAGTACTCTACACATCTTGGGGCCTATTTTCCAGTATATAATGTACTTCTCCTTTAGTACACTTATATGTACAGTTACATGGCTTTGTGAATTTTCCTCAAAACACCCCAAAAAGGAATATTCCTGGACTATTCACACACAAGTATTACAAATACAAAGGCCTGTGCCCCCTCTGTCCTTTATTAATAGTGAGTTGGATGTTCCAGGGCTGGTTCACAATGGCATGTACTAGTATTTGAACAAGTACTCCTGAATAAATGCTTTTGTAAACTAGCAACTTTGTGTTTTATTTCCTAACAACTTTATATACTGTGTAGACACATTTGTATCCACACACAACTGTTCTCATTTAATCAAGGGTGATTACTGTTACAATGACCCCACAGTGCCTTGACTGGGCATTGCGCGATCCTTGTAACACTCTTTCTCCCTTGTACATATTTAAGCCAACTTCATTTGTCTGTTTTTCAAACTGCTGACTGCCCATTATATTATTCTGGAAAAGAACATTATAAACCCTACTCAAAGTCTTTCTGAATTCCGTTTTAAAAACGACATTGGTTGTGACACCGAGAGTTGAAACCCAGTACATAATGTAACACCCCAAGCTATCTGTTCTTGGCCTCATTATCATACCAGCTTCCAAATATTTTAAATTGTCTGCTGTGAAAAAGTTCTAGGTCTCTTTATTAATGAGTCTTCATCACAATGTATTGTTAAACCCTTTGCTCTTTTATTTCAAAGCCTCAATAGCAGCCGTCATTGGTATGCGATATTTCAACTTGTTTAAGGGTAGACCAGTTTAAGTTTTAAGGGCAGTACTTACCAGTCTATTTTTTTTTTAAAGTAAAGTATTGATTCAGATAACATGAAACCAGAGAGATTAAACAATGCATTGATTTGGAAGGTATGACTGACACATTTGACACCATTTCTATGTTAACCAATAGATTCTTCCTATTCTAGAAGCATGGGATCTATTGAAAATGGGCTCAAAAGAGCATGCCTGGGCAAACACATTTGCTAATTTATTTTTTCCCTTTACCAAGGACCAGTTCATGTTAGCCCTTGCACACACGTGTGGACATGGAATCAACAATTAATCCTATCACTGGATTGTGTAGTAGTTTCCCAATTAATGTCTATGTTTGTCTATGATGCCTGACTAGACCACGGGGCGGGGAGACGTGGAGTAACACTTTGGTCTACTGCCCTCCCACTGCTGAAAGAGTAATGGAAGAGCAGCAGACCAGTGCTCGGATAACTACGAACATCCGGAGGGTTGGTAATTTCCATTTCCGCTGTGCGTTCCTATGGTCAGTGCTGAGGGTAGGCAGATGCTGCAAGAAACTGAGGCTGAGCAATCAGTTACCGTTAGTCCGGTATAATTAATATTAATAGGGAGTCATCTTAGACATGTTCCAGGACTAGAGAGTGATTTTCCGGCTAGCCGAGACATTGGAGATGCCATCAATAACATGTTGTTAGAATTCATGATAGCATTCTGGCTGTCCAGGACAAAATATCAACAGAGGACCCTATTCATGGCATCCAACTGCGCATTCATGTTGGCTTCCTGCCTATCACAGGGATAGGTAAATCACACAAATAATGTGTACCCATCTGTAATTTACATTAAGGGTGCTATTCTGCAATCCCTCACACACAAGGGTTTGATTCATGCTTTGCTGTCGAAATTCATAATGACATTTTGGCTTTCTCTGGAAAAAAGGAAACAATCTTAACATCCTGTGGACCCCCTCTTTAGGTCTTTCGTGTGTAATATTGGTTTTGGGTACTACTTCAATCAATCACTTATTAAGTCCTTTCTTGATATATTTATATCTATCGTGGGCTAACACGGTATTGAAAATACCTACCACATGATGACTATCCGTAGTATTGAATGGTGCTTAGAAACTGGCCTGAAAGATCTGGGCATTTGTAACAGTTGTACACGTGAGTGCCTCGTGAACAAAATGTGCTTTTGCTCATGTTTAATTCCTCATATATTAGGACAAAATGCATGTTGACAGTGAAAATAGCCTGTTTTTATGCATTCAAATGCCTGTATTTTCAGAAAATGGCAACCACGTTCCATGATGACATGGCTATTACTGAAATATATTTAGAGGTTCTATTTGTCAAGTAATTCCCCTGAGTCTGTGACACTTCATGATTTTGTTTTCCAAGAACTCATTGACATGGCAGCTATTTCACGACTTGTTTGAAAGCTTCTTATCACAGATAACAATAAAGCGTTCTATTATATTATTTTGAGTGCTAGCCCAGTTCTGTTGTGTGATATGTGTTGACCATTTCTGCCCTCTTATCCTGTGAACTCTTCATATTTTAGCAGTACCATTTCTATATAAGCTTGTGGGAATTTTCTTAGAAATAGATATGTAGCTATAACTCGAGCCCTCACCATTCACAGTGTTGACATCAGTGATGTAAATTCAGATGTTGCAGTTATGTTATCAATGATGTCAAAGAACATGTCATAATTGGTAGCATGTGGGGCAATTAACAGTGAATTTCGAAGGTGCTATTTATAGTTACTTTAGGGCTCTAGTTACACTTACTTGAGGTAGCTATCATTGATGAATTGCAGTTGTTTGCTAATTCAAAAAAGGTATATATTAACTGACATTTTCACCTAGCTATAGTATCTCCATTACCTTTATTTCAGTGAATGATACGTTTTTTTATTTTATTGTGAAGTAACATGTTATTATATCCTAACTATAACATCACTTTAACCTTTGATGATTTTTTGCAGTGCATTTCTACTTTTTTTAACATAAAGTAAGATGTTGTTTACCATGTGCCGCGTGGGGTTGGATGCACAATATCCTGCGAGTGCCCTTCCCCATAGCACACGGCCTTCAGCCATGAACAGCGTGTGGTTAGGTACAGGGCTGGGCCTATGGTGGGAGATTCCACCCTGAGTGTGGAGATTCTGCCATGATTGCGGAGACTCCACACTTGTAACGTTGCAAGTTGTAAATTCCTTTGTGAATCAGGCCCTAAGTACAGTGTAAATAATATGTTAGTATCATAGCACTCTGCATAATTAAAAAACAAAAAAGTAATAAAGTAATACAACAAACTTGTACTTAGCTTTACACACTTAGATAAACTGACCCATCTCTTCCTATACACTTATAAAACAGTAGTGCACTATATTTATACTTAAAACCTAGAACACAGACTAGCGCCTGGATGTACCGAGGTTTTGCGTTGAGTTTCTGTCATTTTTTTCATGCAAACCTGAGACAATATATTTTTTTTAGATTTACAAACCAACTCAAATTGGTATTTGCGTTAGTGTTCAAGAAAATGTCATGGAAACCAGTTCGGAGCACTGCTTTGCATTACTCTGCATCAAGGGGGTTTCCATGGGTGGCACATGGGCATTCCCATCCTACCACCCATGGTTTTTGACACAAAACTCTATCTACTAACAACAGTAGACACGTTTGTTTGCCAAAAATAACACAACTTGAAACTGGTGTTAAAAGGATAAATGCTTTTATTTCTCCTTTCTTTTCTGACTTTGCAGTGGGCTGTACTCTACAGCACATACATAAAGCATTACAAGTTTAAAATTTAGTATAAGCATACCATTTGTACTGGAATGGTGCCATTCCAGTACAAAACCTGTGCTAGTGTCATACAGGCCCTTTTGCACTATGGTACAAAGGTGTGTGTGTGGTGCTCTGGCAGCAAAATTTTGCCCCAGTGCTAGGTACAGAGGACGAGAGCTATATCACTGTAAATATGGCACTTTCTTTCTCTCTCTCCCTGTCATGCAATGCAGCGCACTAACTTTGGGTGTTGCACTGAGTTATGTGACTGGTATCTAAATCTGGGCCTAAGTCTGGTCTAAACAATATATCTTTTTTTTTATTGTTGTAAGGGCTTGCATTGTTATTATATACTGTTTTGGCAACACAATGTACAGCAGCACAATATTTCACTTAACGGCTGATTATGAGTCTGGATGTCCATTGGACTGCCATACCTGTGATGGCGGTCGGACCTCTGCAACCTTGGCTGTTCGACTGCCATATTACTCTGCAGGCAGTCAGACCGCCAGCACATCACCAACACCTCCAGAATCAGAGATCCTGACAGGTTGACAGCAGTGAAAGTCATGGTCAGCAACAGTGGTGCCGAGTTTGGCACTGCCGTGCTGATCACAACTTCCTTTCAACAAGCCTTTTCATTGTTGGGTCCTTGCCATTAAAGGTCTGGCAGAAAAGCAGATTTGGGGCCACAAGTGGGGTCATGCACTGCCCACAACCATGCTGTGGGCAGTGCATGAGCCCCCCTGTCAGCACACTCAGAATGTACACTGTCTGCTTTGGCATTCAGAGGGTGCTGGGGGCAGTGTCTGTGCGATCACATTGGCCTTGACTCCCTGAGGGAGTCTAACCCGGCAGAAACACCTTCCTCCTTGGTGGCCACCTCCACACCACTGTATTGGAGTACGGACAGTCTGACCACCCAACTCCTAATGAGGCCTAAGGTTTGTGCATTGTGGCCTGATTCACAGTAGTAAACTTACACTTCTATCTACATTCATGATTGTTTGCTATTCACAAAGTTATGTTACTAGTAGTATCTGACCTAACTTTTTATATGAGGAGGCTCAGCAGTCATAAAGATACTACTCGTAAAATACCTTTGCGAATAGCAGTCATTAACTTACAGAAAATGGTACATTTGTCTTTCTGAATCAGGCCCAATAACTTTAAAACTACTCAACCAATTTAGAACTACTACCAAAAAACACCCATTACACCCCATATTCTATATTCCTGCAAAATGTCAGCTACATGCTTTCAGCCATTTCCCCCCTATGTCTGTTTAAACTACACTCTATGACAGGACACTCAACTCCACTGTATGACAATCCACTACATGCTATAACATGCCACTTAACTGTATACCAATCGACTCCATGGTATGAGACTCCCAACCACACCATGCCACGCTACGCCATGCCAGGCCAATCTATGCCCTTCCTCTCTAAAACACTGTGCTACACACCACTATATGACATGCCACTCCACTCTACGTATGATACACCACACATTTTGACACATTATGGTATGACAGTTGTACACCACTGCACTATACGTCACTACATTCTACCCTATTGCACTCTTTGCTATTCACCAGTCTGTCACTACACTCTACACCACTCTATGCCACTCCTCTCTATGATATTCCACTCTATGTCACTCCAATCTACACCAGTCCTCTCTACGATAGTCCTACTTTACCCCACTCCACTCTATCCCATTGCACTCTACGGCACTCAGCCCAAGACCACTCCAATCTGTGCTCTTTGCTGTACGCTACTCAACTCTATGGTATTCCACCTTACCCCTCTCCGTTCTCTGTCACTCTAGACAACTCCACTCTATGCTATGGTATTTGACTCCGGCTACTCAATTTTATGTCACTCTGTTGCATGCCACTCCATTTTACTTCACTCCACTCTGAGCCACTCCACTCTATGCTATTCCACTAAATGCCACTCTAGTCTACACCACTCCACTCTTTAATATTCCACTCTACACCACTCCGTTCCTTGCCATTCCACTCTATACCATTTCCTTCAATACCACTCCACGCTGCATCACTCTTCTCTATGCCGCTCCACTGTAAGCTATTCCACTCTACACCGCTTTACTCTATGCCACTCCCCTCTTTTCCATACCACTCTATGCCTTGTTTTTCTATGCCACTCAATTGTACACCACTCCACTCTATTCCACTCCACTGTACGCTACCCTACTCTATGGCACTCCACTCTACACCACTCTACTCCACTCAACCCCACTCCACTGTACAGCTTTCTACTCTGTGCTACTCCACTCTACTGCACTCTACTGTATATCAAACCACTGTATGCCACTGTGCTCTACGCCACTCCATTCTGAGCAATTCCACTCTATGCCACTCCACTCTATGACACTCTACTGTATGCCACCCCACTCTATGCCATCCTACTCTATCCCACTTCACTCTACCCCACTTCAATCTATGCCACTCTACTCTACGCCACTTTACACCGCTCTGATCTACACCACTCTACTGTATGCCACTCTAGTCTATGCCAGTCCAAGCCACTGTATAAAAGGAAAAGCAATTTTGGATTTACTTTGTGGTATATTACAAAAACATTTTATAAACTGAAAAAACATATAAATTCAAACAAAAAAACAATGGTTCTAGTTAGGTCAACTTTAAAAAAAAAAATCTATGCACACCATTCTTAAACTACATAAACATTAGAAATTCTAAAGTTAAAGTTAAACCTTAAACCCATAGTTTACACACCATAGTCAAATTACTATAACATGTGCATTTCTGTGCACAGTGTTGTCAAACAACTAGACACACTACATGAACTATAACTCACCACTCAACTATGCACAGTATGTTCACTAATTTTCAGTTAGGATATCATAGGCTTGTCATGAATGTTAGGATTTCTCCTAATGTAAGGGATGTAATATAAAAGTGCCATCATAAAAACACACGTTCTAGTTAATACAGTATAAGGTGGCTAGCGAGCTGACAGCTCTGTGTATGAAGTTGCATGAACTATAGACGAGGTCAAGGTTTCTTGGAGCTAGACTACACTGAAAAGTGATGTACACCGAAATAGCCTTATTTTCAATAGTTTTGCTATTCCTGCAATGTTCTACAAAAGGATCTTTTAAGGAGACGTTACTTAGAGGAGCATTGGCTGTGATGTCTGAATTTAATTGTTGTAATATTGCCCTCCTGCTAGGCAGCAATGAGGATGATTTAACAGTGTAGTAGCCCAAATCCTGCTACCCTCTGGTTGTCTTTCATGTGTTTTCCTCTTCCTACAAAACACACTCTGCCCTTTCTTGGTTGTAAAGCAACATTGATAGAATTAAAACAGGAATTAACATCTTCCTTCTTGCCACATGTGTTTTTTAATAGGTCTTGTCTATATTTTTCATGGGATTTTTGTTTTGGACTGTTTTACGACCAAGAGGTACCCAGTGACATATGGACTAATTCATTATATACTCTGCTCTCAGAATGTTTTCTCTTTAGTGGAAACTGAGTCCCTGATTGCTTTGATTTTCCACACTATACTATTAGAGCCCACTCTGCTGTCTTCTGGTCTACCGTTTTGCTATCCTATAAAGAAATCCAACACTCTCAATGTCATCTGCCCTAATAGGAGACAGGTCTGGAGTGGCTGCTATAAGCTTTAAAATAATGTTTCTATTTAAAGTATCAAAGGTGCTTTCCAAAATATATTTGGGAGTGAATATTATATAACTTTATAGATATGATTCCTCTCACAAAGTTTCTTAATTCCACAGCCTTTAATGAACATGTACACTCCCAAAACAATTGTATTTGATTGCTAAAAGTGCTTTTTGCCAAATTGCCCATGCTGCATATATACATTTAGATACCACTGCCACCATGATCATTGCAGAATAACACTCACATAGTCTGTAGGCAGCAGCTCGATACAATATCAAAAGATTGTTGCAGAGGGTCACAAGCTATCGTCGTCTAGGAGAGTCATATCTATGGCAAAAAAAGAGAAAATTCTCACTTGTCTCATCCGCCTTGCAACATAGTTTGCACTTCCTACCACCCTCCACTAGGGATGACCAGCGGGCAGTGAAGGCAAGTAACGGCAGCACACCATACCTAAACTGTAACAAAAAGGATTGGGCATGAGCTTGTGTAATCACATCCAAAAAAGACTCTGCTATAGGTTCATGTTTAAATTGAGGAAAACATACAACCAATGAAACATTATCTTTGGTTTGGGCAATCTGAGATCGAACGCTCTTCCAGAATCTCTGCTTCACAATATGCACAGCATTTGCTGGTATTGCTTATGAAAAGGCCCAGAATTCAGGTAGGCCTATCTGTCCCCAGGGAAACCTCAGATTTCTCAGCCATCCTATATTCTCAGCTACTAATGCCGCCCTAATATGTCACTAAAGCCAACTCTGTCATTCAGCAGCTCTTCTGTTCTCCAGATACGTCTCAAGTAGAACAGGGTTCTTGAAATTGCCACATCAGTTATAAGGCAAATTTCAAGGTTGAGTCTAAGCAGCACCCAAGGGGTACCTCTCCTTATCCCTGTGATATTTTGAAGGAAATTATTTTCTTTAACAGCTAGGACATCTAGATTACTCTGAACCCACAACTCAACCCCGTATAGAGCTGCTTCCCTTGCCTGTATTTTATATAAATCAATGTTGGGGCTAATTGGAAAGTACTGGGCATTTTTTGCCATCCTAACTATTACTCTCTCTATAACTAATTGCATGGGAGATGTTCATTATCTGTGACCCCAAGCACCCAAGTCAGCTAATCTCACTCCTAAATATTTAAACTCAGAAATATTCTTTCTATGCTTTCCCAGTATAAAGTGACCTTGGCATTCAATTTCCTCCTTTGGGTGTAAATCATCAATTTTGTTTTAACTACATTCCTCTTCAGTCCAAAATCTCTACAAAAGGCACAAAAGTTATTTACCAGATTTTTTAAACCCATCCTAGTTTTTGCAAGTAATAGTGTATTGTCAGCAAAGAGCAAGCATGGTTATGTTTTTATTGACTGTAATATGTGTGATGATGAAATTATGTATGTTGAACTGTCATTAGACTTTGAACTTTGTATCTTAAATCCCTGTTGAGGGGACTGCAAAATTATTCCACAATTTTGGTTTACTGTGGCCATGATCAATGTTGTCTTGGTACGTTTTTGTTATTCTGACCAAATTGGTTTGACATATGACAGCCAAATGCAGAGTTCTAATGATGCCACGTCTATGATTTCCAGTTGATGTGATCTGGTTAAAGCACTGATTTTCTATCTGTTGGAAATAGCCTTTCTGCAGGGTCACCCCCAAACCTTTTGCCTTCCTCCTCTTTTTCTTACCTCAATTTCTGCTGGCTTTAGGACTCTGCGCACTTTACCACTGCTAACCAGTACTAAAGTACATATGCTCTCTCCTTAAAACATGGTGACATTGGCTCATACCCAATTGGCTTATTTCATTTACTTGTAAGTCACTAGTCAAGTGCACTACATGTGCCTAGGGGATGTAAATTAAATGCTACTAGTGGGCTGCAGTACTGGTTGTGCCACCCACATAAGTAGCCCCCTAACCATGTCGTGTCTCAGGCCTGCCACTGCAGTGCCTTTGTGTACAGTTTTACTGCCACTTTGCCTTGGCATTAAAAGTACTTGCCAAGCCTTAAACTCCCCTTTTTCTACATATAAGTCACCCCTAAGGTAGGCCCTAGGTAGCACATAGGGCAGGGTGGTGTGTAGACAAAAGGCAGGACATGTGCCTGTGTAGTTTATATTTCCAAGTAGTGTAAAACTCCTACATTCATTTTACACTGCTGTGAGGCCTGCTCCTTTCATAGGCTAACATTAGGGCTACCCTCATATACTGTTTGAGTGGTAGCTTCTTATCTGAAAGGAGTAACAAGGTCATATTTAGTATGGCCAGAATTGTAATACAAAATCTTGCTGACTAGTGAAGTTGGATTTAATATTACTATTTTAGAAATACCACTTTTAGAAAGTGAGTATTTCTCTGCACTTAAATCCTTCTGTGCCTTACAATCCACGTCTGGCTAGGTTTATTTGACAACTCCCGTGGCCTCAGACAACCCCAAACACAGGATGCTTAGTCACACTTGCATACATCTGCATATTGAATGGTCTTCCTGGGCTGGAAGGGTGGAGGGCCTGACACTTACATGTCACAGGACAGTAACCTGACCTCACAAAAAGGACTGCCACACCCCCTGCTGGGACCCTGGCAGACAGGATGGAACTGAAAGGGGACCTTGTGCACTTCTAAGCCATTCTTTTACGTCTCCCCCACTTCGAAGGCACATTTGGGTATTTAAATAGGTCCTCTGCCCCTACCAACTCAGACACTTCCTGGAGAAGGGAATCTGAATCAGAACCTGCACCCTGCCAAGAAGAACTGCCTGGCTGCCCAAAGTACTCACTTGACTGCTTTTCTGAGAAGGATTGCTGCCTTGCTGTTGCCCTGCTGCCTTGGTGCTCTCTGGCTGTACTGAGAAGTGCTCTCCAAGGGCTTGGATAGCCTCATGTTCCCCGAGGTCTCAGGACCAAAAAGACTTCATTCCTTTAAGAGAACTCCTTGTGCAGTGAAAATTTACGCACAGCCTGCTAGAAACAACACACAGCCTGCATCGAGGTGAGAAAATCACTGCACGCCGAACCGGAATGACAAGGCCCGACTTCGCAAGGAGAAGATCAATGCAGTGTAAGAGTAGCAACAGGAAATTTGATGCCCACTGGATCGATGCAAAGCCAAGCTGGAATGACGCAGCCTGACTTCCTGAGAGGAATAGACGCAGCATCTGCCGTGCAGTAGAAATTTCCACACAACATACACTGGATGACGCAGCCCATGTGACTTTGTCCTGCAAGCGCCGGATTTCAATGCATCATCCACAGGGTGTCGGAAAACCCCGGAACCCGAAGAAGATCCCAGTCTATGCACTGGAAATTGACGCAAAGCCTGCCCTGCGTGAAAATTCAACAACGCATTGTCTGTGTGCACCGGAAAAATCGATGCACACCTCCCCATTTTCCACGCATCCCCTCCTCTGAGGTCCCTTGCGGAGAATTTGAATGCAAACCAGGTACTTTGTGCTTGCAAGAGACACTTGTTGCTTTTTAAGAGACTAAAGACACTTTATATAATTTTTACTGTGATATTTCAACCTATTCTTATTGCATCTTAATAATTTTGACTTGCATCTTACCAGATGACTATTATATATTTTTCTAAACACTGTGTGGTGTATTTTTGTGGTGTTCTACTGTGTTATTGCACTATTTATTGCACAAATACTTTACACATTGCCTTCTAAGTTAAGCCTGACTGCTCAGTGCCAAGCTACCAGATGTTGGGCACAGGATAATTCGGATTGTGTGTAACTTACCTTGCCTAGAAAGAGGGTCCTTGCTTGGCCAGGGGGTAACCTGACTGCCAACCAAAGACCCCATTTCTACCATCTTCCAATGTACTTTATTTATGTTGTTTCCATTTTTTTATATTGATCTACGTTCTTCTTCCCTGTATTAAGGAGTCGTCTATTTGTTTGTCTCACTCAGCCCACTAGAATTAGGAGTGGCTGGTGGAGCTCCATGTTCAGTTACAACTCCCCTCCTCCAACCTCCCTCACCTTTTGATCTGCTTGTTTATTTTTTTTTTGTGCTTGCTTGTTAAAGGTTTTTCTAATGGGATCTCACCATTGGTTTGCGGAGATCTTTTGTTTCTATAATTTCTGTTTCATTGCAGTCTTTATTTGGGTTTACACAGGATGTCTGGTTCTAACAATGATTTCTGTCTTGACCTGCTGCCGCCTGCTTCTTTGGTTTTTTATTTTTATGTCAATATTGGTGTTAGTTGATTTTAGAACTGGATTGACTTCTTTGGCGGTATTGGTGCTCCACGTTGCACTGCAGATGATATTCTGAAAAGTGTTACATGGGCATTGTCTCCTCTCCTCTAAGTAGTATCTTAAATTTCATACCTGTGGATTTCGTTGATGTTGTTGAAGGTGATGTTCAAATAACTGTGAGTGTTCTTTTCCATTCATCCAACATCATGAACAAAATGCTTTGCATGGTATCTAATTTATCTTTAATTGCCATCAAAACAGGGTTATCCTCAATTTGAGTTATTGCCTGACTGTAAGTGGTTAGTTAGAGCATCTTGTCTTACAGTAATATTGTCAAGTGTGTTATCTAAAATGGTTAAATGCCCCCCCACCACATTTGGTAAAATATCTATTTAAACATCCATTTTTATTGACTGATGTATCAGGGCTTTGGCAAAAACTGCACCATTCAAATCATAGCCTTTCGATTATACATGATTCCTCTTTTACCTTATGTGAGTGACTTGTCCTGCTGTGACTCACTTAAGTTGTACATTTTCTTATGCTCAATGCTTACTTCATCTCATGTTGTTTTATTTTTTTGTACATGAATGTTTACATCCAATGTCATCTAAGAAAATGATGTTGGTAAATAGTCTTGAAGTAGGATTAGCACATTTTATGTTCTGTGTATTTGTAAATCACACTATCAGCACAAGGGTATCCTGTTATTGAGTAGGTGTGTGTGTGCTTATCACTGCCTATGATAGTTTGATTAATTGAAAAGCAAAATCTTAACCTTTTTATGGATTCAAGAACAGAGGAAGAGGCATGCTTTGTGAAAGATTTAAGCGAGCTTATGTTTTTTTGATCTGGTTCTGTGTATGCATGGGATGTGTGCTAGTAGGAGTCCTGCAGAGTGTAGGTGTCTGTGTGTGTGGTAGAAGGAGATGTAACTTTTCAGGTATGTGTGTCCTAAGTTGTGTAGTGCTTTGAATGTATGTGTAAGAGGTTTAAAATTAGAATGTTTGTGTATTGGCAACCAGTGGAGTTCTCTGAGGTGTAGCATGATGTGAACTCTGTGGGGGGGGTGAGGATGAATCTGCCTGCTGAGTTGGGGATGGTTTGTAGTCTTCAAATGAGTTGCTTGTTGATTTTGGCATAGAGGGTAGTCCAATAGTAAAACTTGCTAGTGACTAGGGGGTGAGTGACAGTTTTTCTAGTATTGCTTGGGAGCCATTTGAAGATCTTGCTCAGCATCTTTAGGGTGTAGAAGTAGGATGCAATGACTAAGATGACTAGTGTGGTCATAGCCAGTTTGCTACTTGGGGGCATATTTATACTCTGTTTGCGCCGAATGTGCGTCAAAATTTTTGACGCACAATCGGCGCAAACCCTGCCCTATATTTATACTTTGACGTCTGACCCCGCGGGCGTCAAAATTCCACCATGTGCGTCATTTTTTGGAAGGGGGAACCAGCCTTGCATTAATTTTATGCAAGGTAGGCGTTCCCTTCCAAAAAATGTCTTTAAGGCTTGTGCCCCTTATATATACTCTGACGTCATTTTGACGCACAGGAGGGGGCAGGCCTTAAAAAACGGCGCCCAGCCCGATGTGCGCCGTTTTTTAACGCCTGGGTCAGGGCAGGCGTTAAGGGACCTGTGGGCTCGGAAGGAGCCCAGAGGTGCCCTCCCCTGCCCCCAGGGACAACCCCTGCCACCCTTGCCCACCCCAGGAGGACACCCAAGGATGGAGGGACCCATCCCAGGGAAGTAAAGGTAAGTTCGGGTAAGTATTTTTTTCAGATTTTTTTTGTGGCATAGGGGGGCCTGATTTGGGCTCCCCTACATGCCACTATGCCCAATGACCATGCCCAGGGGACATAAGTCCCCTGGGCATGGCCATTGGGCAAGGGGGCATGACTCCTGTCTTTGCTAAGACAGGAGTCATGTCAATGGAGGTTGGGCGTAAAAAAAATGGTGCAAATCCGGTTTGAGGCCTGAATTTTGCCTCAGACCTGACTTGCACCGTTTTTTGACGCACAACCCCCATTTTCCTATACGCCGGCGCTGCCTGGTGTGAATCATTTTTTTTTACGCACACCAGTCCGCAGTGCCGGCTAACATCATTCCATTAATAAGGCGCCCACATGGCGCGTTGGAATGGCGTTAGCCGGCGGTAAAATTTTTGACGGACCACTGCGTTGGCGCAGTTGTGCGTCAAAAAGTATAAATATGGGCCTAAATATCCTGAGGTCCCTAGCATGGGTGCTGGGTGTGGGTATGGGTCTAAGTTCAGCCAGCTACCAGTTGCAGTCCCACGGTGAGGTGTTTCTGCCAAAGATCACTGCTTCTGTCAGTGTTGAGCTTGAAACAGTTGGCTTTCCTCCAGTTAACAACTTCTGCCATGCAGGTGATTGAGGCATTTCTTGGGTTGGGGGACTTGTCATCAGCATGAGAGAAGATGTTGATGTGATGTGCACAGATGCTGTTAACCAGAAGGATAATGAGGACGATGGGGCTGAACGATGAACCTCAAGGTACTTATCAGATAAATTTGAAGGCTTCTGAAGAGTAATGTTCCAGGCTGACAGCTTGTGTTCTATATGAAAAGAAGGAGCAGGTCCAGTGCAGAGTATGTTTTACTGTTGTACCTGCTTTGTCATCTTCTGTGAGCACACTCGGTTGTTACTTTTAGCATCAATCCTGTGTGCATATAGAGGAGGCAAAGTCAGCTCACTGGTCTGATTAAAACAGCCTGGTGGATCTAAGCATGGATCACTAAAGGTGTGCTTTAATTCATCCTTTATTTCATCCCCTCTTCTTTTGTACTATGTCTTTTCTGTAGCTGGCACATTTGATGCTTACTTGGGTGATCACTTGGTTTTAAGTCATACAGTCTCTCATTCATTGACGTATTGAAGTATTTATCTTTGTTATATTGAGGTCACTGTTTGAGGTATTTGATAGACACAGAAATTAAATTGTTTTATGCATTCCCCCATCATTGAAGTGTGCTGTCTCATATGGGATTTGTGACATCAGATATACCTTCCCTTGGTTGTCTTGTATATTAGTTTAACAGTGAGAGGTCAGGTTTAAATAAGGAGTAGGCTACACTTAGAACGATTTTTGCTGCTCCAGTGCAGACCCTGGTTGAGAGGGAAATCTGTGAATTTGAGAGCAATAATTATTAGTAGTAAAGAGGTTCAATGATAGTCATTATTATTGATTATTACTGCTAGTAACAACAGCAAGAAACAATGATTGATTATTTGGGCTTGTTGAACAGATATTGAAGATCAGTCTCACAGTATCTCACAATATCTCTCGGCATCTCGTATACCATTCAATTATTCCACTGTAACAAGCATTTCCCAGCTCACCTCTGACCCCTGAATGCTTAGTCGTTGCCTCAAGATTTCTTAGTCTGGATGCCAGCTTCTCCTGACTATTCATTTTCCTTTCTCCATTCTTTGTCAGAACTAAGCCTCTCAGTCTTTATCTCTGTCTCCGTGTATTTCTATGTTATTATTCTACTCTTTGGCCCCCCCTCATTACAATGAAGGGTGCTAATACAATGGTACATAATAGGGCGTCTTACTGGCAGCGGGGATCACCCACCCTCTACTGCATGACTCCACCCTCATGCACAAGAGAAAGCACAGAGATACAAGTATGTCCCTGCACCTGCAGAGGTTTGTGTGCCAGATGGTGCTTACCATCAAAAGAAAAGGGTTTGTTTTCTGTGTTTTTTTGTCCATAAGCAAGGTAACCCTAGTACATAATGACCTAGCAGCAATGCATATGTTCAAGGAGGAAGGCTGTGTAAATCCATGGTGATCTATGCTGAGCTTCCACAGAGTTACACCACAAGCATGACCAGGGGTTTGCCATCTAAGGGAGGACCCCCCACTAAGATTTGTTAACTAGGATATTGTTATATGAATACATTTTGTCAGTTCATATTTGTAATTTTTGTATTATGAACCTAATCATTGACAGTAGACTTATAACACCATGAAGAGTATAAAGTATGCCTATGCTGAAAGAATGAATTGGACTTTGGTCCAGTCAATTATGAAAGTGGAGATACTGGACATTTTCACACAAAGGTAGAAATTATATGCAAATCAAATAGATGAATAGCAGACTGCAGTTCTATACGAGTCCTCCTAGAAATTCCTCTGAGCTTTTTTCACTCTTGGCTGACCAAATTCGGATTGGTTTAGCAAAGTACAGTGATGATGACTTTTTTTGAAACATTGATTTACACCAGACAGTTGTTAGAAAGAGACATGGATAGGCTTTATAGTCATTTATAGAAAATTGGAGATAGAGTTTTAGGGCCTTATTTATACTTTTTGGTGCAAAACTGCACTAACGCAGTTTTGCACCAAAAAGTTTTGCACCGGCTTGCACCATTTTTTAGCACCAGCTGGGCACCATATTTATGGAATGGTGCAAGCCGGTGCAAAGAGTAGGCTAACTTAAAAAAAAAATACGTTAGGCAGTTTGAGTCAAAATAAATGATTCTGACCAGATTAGCATCATTTTTTGACGCTAAGGGGCATATTTATACTCTGTTTGAACTGAATTAGCGTTATTTTTTTTTTACTCTAATTCAGTGCAAAACTAACTCCATATTTATACTTTGGTGCTAGACCCATCTAGCGCCAAATTTATGGAGTTAAAATCCATTTTTTAATACCTGGGTCAGGGCAGGCGTTAGGGGACCTGTGGGCCTATTTCCATGGTGGAAACACCATGGAATAAGCCCAGAGGTGCCCTCCCTAGGCCCCAGGGGCACCCCCACCCACACTAGAGGGACTGCGAGGATGGGGGACCCCATCCCAGGTAAGTACAGGTAAGTGCATTTTATTTTTGAAAGTGCCATAGGGGGCCCTGAAATGGGCCCCCATACATGGCACAGGGTGCAATGGCCATGCCCAGGGGAACCCAGTCCTCTGTGCTGGCCATTGGGGTGGTGGGCATGACTCCTGCCTTTTCTAAGGCAGGAATCATGTGGCATGGTAGGTTTAGCACCATAAAATGACGCTAATCTGGTTAGAGTAATTTTTTTTTACTCTAACCTGCCTAAAGCCATTTTTTGGTGCTGAACCCTCTTCTTCTATACTGCCAGCCCCACCCGACTAATGTCATTTTTTAAAACTCTAGCCTACCCTTTGCACCGGCTTGCACCATTCCATAAATATGGTGCCCGGCTGGTGCACAGAAATGGTGCAAGCCGGTGCTAAACTTTTGGGTGCAAAACTGAGTTAGTGCAGTTTTGCAGCAAAAAGTATAAATAAGGGCCAATATTTTGTAAGTTTGCGCCACTTTTGCGTCAAAAAATGACATTAATGCGGTGCAAAAAAAAGTATAAATCAGGCCCTTGGTGCTAGATGGGTCTAGCATCAAAGTATAAATATGGAGTTAGATTTGCACCGAATTAGAGTAAAAACAAATGACACCAATTCGGTGCAAACAGAGTATAAATATGCCCCTTAGCATTTTAAACATCTAGCAAAGCTCTTTCTAAATCTGGACAAAGTTTACCAGTTTTCTAGCTTTGATCCAGTCAAGGATTACCTACTCTGTCTATCAAATGTTATAATTTCCTGTAGCAAAATCCTCCAAGATAAACAACCTAACATCCTCTAACAGTAAATTATGTCATATTACACCTCCCAAGGCAAAAATGAGCAGATGGTGATGAATGGAGATGGTAGCTACACTCAGTAGATTGAGAAAGTGAGCAGTGGTAAACATTGCAAGCAGTGGGAATGTTTTTCTCTACCATGAATGACTACCAGCGTTCAACCTGTAAATTCAGAGGGGCAAAGTCTATCTTTGCTTTTCATAGTCCTGATCCTGTCAACACCTACATCAGAAAATGCTAATTTAACAGATCTTGAGGGACCAAAGAATAAATTATTATACATAACCAAAAGATGTCCAATTGATCTGTAGCAACAAACAGTGAGAGAGGTAAGGTGGGAGCCCCAAATGCCCCTTAAGGACAGCTATAGGCTTCTGGCAATTTTTAGCTATATCTTGAAGGCAAATGAGATATAGCAATTCTGATTGTAAAGAAGAATTTCCAATGACTTTAAGGAAGCAGTAAGCATCTTCACTGCCACTGTTGTAAAGCAAGGTCAAGATTAAGTATATAGGATAGGATAAAGGTGATCCAATCCATCCAGACAAGATGGGATTTATTTTCTGGGAATTGTACACTAACTCATAGGCATTAAGGGGCATATTCACAAAGTCAAGTAAAGTAATACTATTGCAATATCCTTTTGTGAACTCTAAGGTGTCTGTGAATTGGTCCAAAATGTTTTAAATGAGAATATTCTAGGCATATTCACATACAGGTAGTACAAATAATAAGGACTATGCCCTCTTTGCACTACTAAAATTATGATGTTTTTTTACAATCTCGTTCACAAATGTGTATAATTGTATGTAAAAGCGTACTCCTGTAGTACACCTTCTTGTACTCATAGATGCTTTTGTGAATATATACGTGCCAGAGTTCTGTTTCAAAGTATCTGCATGAGCAAATGTACAGCCTTTGTGGCTAGCCTTAAAATGAGATTACTGGACATATTTGTAACATACCACAAAGTCAATTAAACCTCTGTGTACAAATCCAGGAACATGAGTTTTAGATGGTGTGACACTAGGGGTACTATTATTAGGTGGGTCGCGTCTAGCCCCTGGGGTGGGAAGAAGTGGAACTACACCTCATTATAGGAATATGGGTGATAGCATGTGGCAATGCATGATCCTGTACTGTTTTCTGCATGTTTCTGGTTAGTCTTCAGCACTGAACTCTCTTGATGACAGATTGCATATCATAAGTATGATGGGGCTTGTAGTATTTATACCCAACCCCATCTTTATTATCCGTGGACAGTCAACATGAGGCCCTGGCACTAAAATGAATTGGCATACAAGAAAAACGTCAACAGCACTATCATCAGCCTAGAATATTGCAGCTGTGAATGCAGAGGTCAAATTGGTAATTTGACCACTGTAATTTTATTCAATGATTAAACAAAGAAGATTGCTGTATTTGCAGAGAATTTGGTGATCTGTACTAAGTAAGCTCTGAACGATCTGGAAATGCTTCACCTGTATCACCAGGGTAAGGTTATAGGTTAAATACCCTCAGCATAACATTTATGAATGATCTAGACTACAGTCTATCAGTATTGTGATGGTTTGAGGATACAATAAAACATATTTGGCTAAATGAAATATAATCCCATTGATTGCAATAGGCTGGCAATTTTGTACAATAATTCCATTCCGTGTTGGTGTGTCTGACCACAAACCTGTATAGTATTAATAATAATTTGAATTGGGCCCTGAAAGAAGATTTGAGATTTTGCTGACAGTAGTGAAACTCAGTCAAAGTCTGATGAAGATCTCATTGAAAGGATCACTCCATAAAAACGATTTAAGTCAGTGAGTCATGCAAAGTATATTCAAGAATATTCTGAGTAAAGAGGACTGTCACACAGGAATACGCATGACTGAAAAGAGAAATGGACTCCTATAAAAATTGGTACCTTTCTATACCCTCATAGAAACAGATTGATTCTTTGTATTTGGGTGAAAACATGGTATGTTTTAAGTCTGTTGCTTGTTCATTTTATTTTCATTCACTTTTATGTTTCTAACACTGTTTCTGATTTTAAGATATGGTTGTAAATTATTATAATGATAAATATGTCTAGTTCATATTCACAGTGAAATGGGTTATGAATAACAGACTAAGATAAACAAGTAGTTTTTAATGGATGCTCAACTGACATAAATAAGAAAGTTTCAGGCGAGCATTTTTGAGAAATCTAACGTGAATCTATAGTTGTTAGATTGAGATCTTGTATGTCGACTTTACAAGTCTGACACCCCTGGGTCTTTCTGAGGAATCTGAGAACAGACACCAGGAAAGCAGATGCATGTTTCTAGAGTAAACGTATTAAGACCTGGACAACTACACTTGGAGAACCAACTGTTGGATGGTATGTATTCTCTGAGGATGAAAGTGATCTGGATCAGACCACTCAGGCAGAGAACTCCCTGGTTAAATGGGTCAGTGAGCTTTCGAAGGGATACGTTCTTGGGAAAAAGGGCGGTTTCTGGCAAATTCACTTCTCCTTGCCATAGGCAACTTAGGGAAATTACCATAAAAATCCATTCAACTTTAGGCCCTGGAGTTGCATGGGCCACTAAAGATAAATCTGGCATTTGGCACATTGTGGAGATGCTTTACTGTTTAAAATGAGGTTGGTAAGTAATTATGGTCTAGTACATTATTATCCTAAGTCTATTAACAATTTTTTATTAGGTGTGTTCAAAGTTCTAGCACCCATATCTGTGGATGGGCACTTTAATGTAACAATGACTTGTACTGCTAAAAGGCCTCAATGAGCCACCCTGGAGGTAGCTACTTTAGAAATAGTTTGCATCATCACTCGATTATAAGCTTGATTGTCAATAGATTGATGCAAATCTGGTACCTCAAACACCCTGCGATTTTGGACCTCAACATATATAGATAGAAGATATTAAAGCTTTGCAAGGTAGCTTGGTCCTTATTTCTAGCATCTTCATTTGCACAGATTTAGAGCTTCTACCAGCCATAGTCCCTCATCACTTTGTATTCGCATAAGAGAGATCAAGCATGGCGTTTTCCCCTGGTGACTGATAAGGTCCCCTTATGATGGATTAAGTGTTTGTGCAAAATATAGAAGTGGAGATAAAGATATTTTAGCATTTTCAATACATTACTCAGGTTATATTACAAAGCCTTTTTCAGAAACATACCTATGCATTTTATGGGTTTTATCAGAAAATAGAACATGCAGTACCTTAATTGGTTGGAGCATATAGTTGAAGACGTCCAGCACAAATTGATTTGCGAATGCTGCTAAACGAATGCCAATTGCCATAATATTATCAAAGAACATGCACTAGAGTCTAATGCTCAACTAGAAAAGATAAATTGTTTGAAGTTAATAGGAAATGATCAGTCAAGTCTGGCTCTCAGCAATATTATAAGCGTGGATGATATAAAACAAGCCATTCAAGATTGCCCCTCTGAGAAAGCTCCTGGCCCAGACCGAATCCCTGCTGATTTATATAAAGCGCTTCCAGATTTCTGGGGGCCATTGCTTACTGATGTCCTGAGATCGGCTGTGACAGGCCCTTTTGTAGATACCTGGAAAGAGGCGATCATTGTCCCGATTTTTAAGAAGGGAGACAGGGCAGATACTTTGTGCTATCGTCCAATTTCTTTATTGGATAGCTCAGTTAAAATCTTAGGCCGAGTGATCCTAAACAAGTTGGAAAATTGGGCGACTGAATCTCATTCCCTTTCAGAAGTTCAATTTGGCTTTCGGCCCGGTGTGGGCACAGTAGAACAAACTCTTAACTTGACCCTCATAGTCCAAAAATATACCAAAGTTAAAAGGGGGTGCATACATCTAGCATTTATGGATCTGTCCTGCGCCTTCGATACAGTTAACAGGGAGAAACTCTGGTTGGTTATGCTGAATATGGGCGTGGATAAAGATATAATCATCTTACTTAGTAAACTCCACGCCTGTACGGAGGCTCGGGTCCGCTATTCTCGGGAGGGTGGCCTGACAGAGAAATTTCCCTCTCTTAAAGGGGGTTAGACAGGGTTGTGTCCTGGCCACCTTCCTTTTTCTTGTATATATAAATGGGTTAGAGAAATTTCTCTGTGAATCGGGGAAGGATTCCCCAGTCATTAATAATTCCCCAATTCCTGTACTACTGTATGCGGACGATGCTGTACTCATCTCAAGGACAGCAAATGGCCTCCAGATTTTATTGAATGCTTTTAATACTTTTATGGGGATCCTTGGTCTTAAAATTAATAGAACTAAGTCATTTGTGATGAGACCGGGCCCAAATTAGCAAAAACGAAAAGATTTGCTCTAGATGGGCATGAGATACTCAAGGTCCCACATTTCACGTATCTGGGGGTCCCCATTGACGTAGATTTTAATTGGAAATTTTTAGTAAATATAAGTTCAATACAATTTCAAAAAGCCATAGAAGCAGTTTTTAGGTTTGCGAAAAGACTCCGACACAAACCTGTGAAAGAAATGATGACTGTTTTTTCCTCCAAATGTCTTTCTAATGCGACATTTGGAGCTGGGGTCTGGGGATATGCAGAATGTTCAGGCCTCCAGATTGTAGATTTTTTTTTTTTAAGAAGGCTATTAGCAGTGCCCCAATCTACACCAATAATGTTTTGTCACAAAGAAGTATGTTTCAGATACATATCTAGTTATATAAAGCTTCAACCCGTATTATCATGGTTAAAAATTTGGACTAAGCCAGAAGCGTCTCTATGCAGAAAGGTGATACAGGACTGCCTCCTTTCATCACGATCTTTGGATATACCCTGGCTTAGATACGTTCATCTCTCCCTACTATCTTTAGGATTAGGAGAATTTTTTCTTAAACCGGATATTTTAACAAAACAGGACATTAAAAAGGTTAAAGACATGTATTGGCAGAAAAGCCAGGTCATGGATCCAGCCTCGGGTGCAAATAGATCATTGGTGAGGCACGAGATACAACAATTGCAACCAAAGCTATATTTGACTACTATTAACCACGAGCGACAAAGGTTCTTACTCACGAGGCTATGTTTAAATACATTACATTACTTGCTAGCATTCCCTGTACGTGGAAACTGGTTCAAGAACCTTCCTCCTTGTCGCTGTGATGGAAAGACACCCCAGAGTACATTGAACTTTATGCTCTTTTGCACTTTATATGTTGCTCCGAGAAAAAGGTTTTTACGTCCGCTATTTTTATCTAAAAGTATTAGAACTATTCAGCTTGCTTATTTATACTTACATAACCTGGGAAATGTGGATATAATTCAGGCTGTGCTAAACTTTATATATGCTGCTCATGGTATTCAAAATATGTATTAATAACGTTTTTTAGTAATTTTATGATTAAGAAACTTGTATGTCTTATTTATTGGATGTCTTTTATGGTCTTTTTGTACCGAATAAAGTAATGATGATGATGATGATCAAAGAACATGTTTGTGGCAGAGTTCCTCCAGCGTAACAGTGTTACAGAAAAGAATAGAGGAGAACAACTTGGTGGGACAAAAATCAGCAAACCACTTGTAAACTGACCCATCTACAACAGTCTAGAATACTGTAACTAGTTGTGAGTATGCCACAGACTGAATGGCAAGAGATAGTCAAAGTGTTTTTTGTTTGTTTAATGATACTATTCCCCTTATAATAAAAATGAGAGAGAGTCAGGCACACTATGGCAAAAGGGAAGCCAACAGATCCTGACAACATTCCCATAGAGTTGTACAAAACCTTCAAACAGTAATACCACAAACTGACAGCTCTGTAAAATAGGACTATTACTGAGTTTGATCTGCTTTCATTTTTTAAGAGTGGGTGGTCGTCAACAATCCAAAGAAGGTTCCTTCAGTGTGGTAATATGATCCCCAAAGATTATTCTGTTGCAGAATATGATTGCAATGATATCACATCCACGTACAGTTTTGATTTGTTCCTAATATAGAAAATATCCAAGAGACCTCACTTTGTCATGGAGCAAAGGAAGAAGATTGTGGGGCTATTTAGGAGGAATTGTTGTTTGAAGTACAGTTCTCAGCGCAAGACATCAGGCGCTGGGTCTGATTGGTGGAGGAAGGCATTCTATAACCTGGAAGCATATTATGAGTAGGGGTGTTTAAGTGTTCTTTGGTGGGTAGGGGATTTCTAGTAGGAGAGTGTTGGCCCTTCAAAGGAGACGTTGACCTCCTCAGATGACCAATATGTGAACAGGTTAGAGCCCCTTTGTGAATAATACAGGCCAGCTACAGAATACTTCTTGCTTCAATTGATAACAAGGTCAATGTGATCACAATTGGGTGATATGATCATATTTACTTAAGCGTGGGACTAATCATTTGGCCAACTTGGGGCTGCTTATAGAGGAGCCACATTAAGGTGTGGTATTCCTGATAGAAGTGTATTACCATTTTACAATATTGGCAGGATAAGCGATTGAACTATCAGGTTAAAATCCTCAACTAGGAGTAGATGTTTCACTTCACATTGTAAATTGATTTGCTTTGTGATCCTTTGGCTCTGTCATTATTGTCGACTAGGAAGTTCATGTTTTCTATTAAGGGGAAAATCAAGAGATTTCATGCTGTCAACAATGACAGATTGAACAATGTAGAACTGTTGAAGGTTGATATCAGGAGAAATCCCATCTTCCAGGGAATCAGTTTGAGGTGGTGGTGGACATTGATGATTAGGGCCCTCATTCCGAGCCTGGCGGGCGGCGGAGGCCGCCCGCCAGGCTTCCCCCCTCCGAAATACCGCTCCGCGGTCGTAAGACCGCGGAGGGTATTCCGAGTTTTCCCCTGGGCTGGCGGGCAGTCTTCACAAGACCGCCCGCCAGCCCAGGGGAAAACTCCCTTCCCACGATGACGCCGGCTCGTAATAGAGCCGGCGGAGTGGGAAGGTGCGACGGGTGCAGTTGCACCCGTCGCGTATTTCAGTGTCTGCTTTGCAGACACTGAAATACTTTTAGGGGCCCTCTTACGGGGGCCCCTGCCGTGCCCATGCCATAGGCATGGGCACGGCAGGGGCCCCCAGGGGCCCCGCGACTCCCCCTCCCGCCATCCGGTTCCCGGCGGGAGAACCGCCAGGAACTGGATGGCGGGAGGGGGAGTCGGAATCCCCATGCCGGCGCAGCATGCTGCGCCGGCTTGGAGGATTCCTTTGGGGCAGCGGGAAACCGGCAGGAGACCGCTGGTTTCCCTTCTCTGACCGCGGCTGAGCCGCCGCGGTCAGAATGCCCCGTGGGGCACCGCCGGCCTGTCGGCGGTGCCACCGCGTCCCACGGCCCTGGCGGACTTGTTCCGCCAGGGTCGTAATGACCCCCTATATGTTTGGGAGCATTAGAACAATTAACTGTATGTCTTTGGGTGAGACAATGTTTCAGTACAGCTGGGATTGGGCCTTGTAAATGGCATAAGATGTTGGAATTGTTGAGGCAGGCAACAAGGGGCTATAGGTGGAGGTGAAAAATAGCGGGAGAGAGGATAGAGACTTGTGGAATACGTTGACTGAGTGGCATGCTTGTTGAAGGTGGAGTTTAGAATGTCCAAATGTGATTCAATCTACTTGAACCTGGCCCCTTTTAGTCCCATTCCTGTTTCCAAGGCTTTGAGATGAGAAGGGTTTTGGCAGTACCAAAGGCTGCCAAAACATCGAGGGGCATATTCATACTCTGTTTGCGCCAAATTTGCATCAAAAAGTTTGATGCAAATTCGGCGCAAACCTTACACCATATTTATAATATGACGCCCGACCCTGCGAATGTCAAAATTTCTCAGTGTGAGTCATTTTTTGGATGCGGGAAACCGCCTTGCGCTAATGACATGCAAGGTAGGCGTTCCCATTAAAAAAATGACTTTAAGGCCTGTGCGCCTTATTTATACTCCCGTGTCATTTTGACGCGCAGGAGGGGGTGGGCTTTAAAAATGGCGACCAGGCTGATGTGCGCCGTTTGTTAACGCCTGGGTGAGGGCAGGCATTAAGGGACCTTTGGGTTCATTTCCATAGTCTCTGACCATGGAAGAAGTCCACAGGTGCCCTTCCCTGCCCCCAGGGACACCCCCTGCCACCCGCACTCACCCCTGGAGGACACCCATGGATAGGGGGCCCATCCCAGGTAAGTACAGGTAAGTTGAGGTAAGTATTTTTTTATTAATATTTTTTTAGTGGCATGGGGGGGCCTAACTTTGCTAAGACAGGAGTCATTTCAACGGAGGTTGTGCATCAAAAAATGGCACAAGTCCGGTTAGAGCCATGATATTTTACTCTAACCTGACTTGCACCATTTTTTGGACACAACCCCCATTTTTCCCTACGCCAGCACTGGCTGGTTAGAATCATTTATTTTGATGCTAACCAGCCCACAGTACCGGCTAACGTCAATCCATAAATAAGGAGCCCGTCTGGCGCGTTGGAATTATGTTAGTGGGGGGGAAATCTTTTGGCGCAAACAACCGCAGGCGCTGGTTTGCGTAAAAAAGTATAAATATGGGCCTGAGTTGCTAGGCCAGGTCCTCCCTGGACAGGAAACAAGCATCCAGGGACCGGTTTCAGGGTATCACCCTTCATCAGCCAGGCAAGCTTGAATCCAGTGGTGCAGCGAGCAAGGGACCCACGTCTGGTGTGACGCCTGGTGATACCCTGAATCTGGTCCCAGGATGCGTGTTTATGTTCCAGGGAGGACCTGGCTTGGCAGTTCGGGGTGGACTGTTCCCATGAGGAGCAGGGACAAGACTGATTTGCATATGGCTGGGTCCAAACTGCGGTGGCATGGTGAGCAAAAGAACGATGGATTAAACCCAGATCTGTGACTGTGGGTGAGTGTTTGCATTGTTCAGCACTCCGTCCATCATCCTTTTGTGTTGCTAATGTTGCCCTAAGTGGGAAGGGTATGCTCAGACGTGAGGCCCTTGCTCACTGTGTCACTGGATCTAAGTTAGCCTTGCTGGTGAAGGGTGATATCCTGAAACTGGTCCCAGGATGTCTGTTTCTGGTTCAGGGAGGACATGGCTTGGCAGTTCGGGCTGGACTGTTCCCATGCAGAACAGGGTGAAGACTGATTTGCACATGGCTGGATCCAAACTGGGGTGGTATGGTGAGTAAAAGAACAATGGATTAAACACAGATCTGTGACTGGGGGTGAGTGTTTCATTGTTAGGCACTCTGTCCGTCATCCTTTTGTGTTGCTAAAGATGACCCTGCAGGTTCAGGCTATGAGAGTAGACTTCTGGGTACAGAAGAAGGGATGTTGAAGGAAGGAAGGAGGTGTGGTGACCATGGCTTGGTCCCCTAGGTGAGGAAACCAGTACTTGTAAAGTTAAGGAGCAACCAACAATATCTTGCAAAGGGGGCACCTTATGAACAGAAGAACTTCGACAAGAAGTATGAATGGGGGCAGAACCTAGGACCGGTCCCGCACCAGAGCTGAAGAAAGACATCTGTCACCCAAGTCTCTGGTTGAGACTGCCAGTTCACAAAGGTGGAAAGCTGGCAATTCATGTTGGAGACAAACACATCTAAGTGCAAGGGACCCCAGAGGGAGATCAGAGATGTAAAAATGGCGATCTGTGTTCAATAAGCAGAGTTTCTTAGGTGCCTGGGGAATAGGTCTGTAGTAGAGTGGTAACGGTGGTAGGTGCTCCATGGTTAAAGAAAGGTAGTTAAAAGGCCAGTGTTTCCAAGAATCGGTTTGCAAGGGTTGTGGACATTTTGCCTCCCTTGTTGTCAATGTGGAGCACAATGCAACAGTGAGATAGATTTTAATGAGAATTTTAATGGCAAAGGTACCTGCGAGGATGTTGATGTAGCGCTTCTTCTTAGCCGGGGATCAAAGGCCCTCTGATGATAGAGATTCTGAATTGAGACCCCATCCTAGTCTACTGCCATCTAAATGATGGCCGAGTCTGGGAAATCGGCAAATATGGTTTTGCCATTCAAGCTTCCATGTTTAGAAGTGACAAACAAAGCTCCAAATGAGATTCTCCATCCATTTAGATGAATTCCACATAAGAGTGCCCTTGTTGAAGAAAATGAGTATTCCAACATTGGAGAACTTGATAATACAAAGGACTAGGGAAGATTATTTGGCTATAGGCTGCTAAGAGACCATTGAGATGAGTGGAGGTCCTCAGAAGAAAGGTGCAGAATGATTAGGTGGCTTTCAGTTTCCATCTCATGAGCACAAGTTTCTTGTTGGGACATTTGAAATTACACATGACTTTGTCCACCGTAAAGCCCATAAAGTCTGTTCTTTGCGGTGGTGTGTAATATGACTTTTTAAACTTGACCAAGAATCATATGCTCTGGAAGAAGGAAGCAGTTAATTCTAAATACTGAGAAGGAGTGACTGGAGACTAATGGAATATGATGGTATCATCTAGGTAGGACATGAGGCAGACACCCCTGGCTCTTAGGTGGGCCGCCACTGCATGAAGAACCTTGGTAAAGCACCAAGGGGCAGCAGAACTACACATCTGGTTTTGTCACTGGAACTTTAGAAGCAGAACAGCAAATCGGATCAGCATTAAGTTATAAGCATCCTTCGGGTCTATTCTAGCTAACCCATCCCATCCCCAAGACAGAGAGCACCTCAAAGGAGGTGGAGCCCTCCACCTGGAAATGGTTGCATGAATTTGAATGGATGAGGGCCCAGACACTGATAACAGGACAGGAGCCCTTTCCTTTTTCACAAATGAGAAAGAATGAGCTTACAGATCTGAAATGGAAGGAATTGGTGAATATTGCACCTGTCTTCGTCATCTCGTAAACTTTCTGGTCCACTAGGACAGATTCCTTTGGCTAAAAGAGTATAGGAGAGAGCATGTGAATTTGGGATGGGGTAGCCATGAAGTGTATTTGATTTCCAGAACTACCCTAAAGGAAGAAATTGTCAGAAGTTATGGAGAACCACAGTGGGAGGAAGAGGACGATTTGTCACCCTCCGAAGTAGGATGGAGAGGGAAAGAAATGGAAAAAATCTCTTCTATCTTGATTCAATAGGGGGAGCTTTGGGGGCTTGAAGACTCAATTGTTGCATCTGTTGGAGTAAATATCCCTATAGTAGAAGGTGGGAGTGAGGAGGACAGAGGAGAGGTCCGGGAGTATGGATGGCATGTAGAAAACCAGCCTTTGAAGAGCCAGATGGGCATCCTCGTGGTCACTGGCAGAGATAAAAAAACATATTTGGAAGACTTGCTTCAGGTGAGCTTGAGTCTTATTTAGAGAGGTGAATGTGTCAATGAACTTAATTAGGAAATTAATGAATTCATTACTGAAGAGGTGACCACAAGTAAGATCTGCACTGGACAGGGAAGACAGGCCAGCTACACTGTAGTCCAATCGTAAAAGGATTGATGTCCTTTGGCTGTGATGAAGACATGGGCTCAAAATGTGTCCCAGTCCATCTCCTTGGATACAAATACAACCCATTCTATGCTTCAATGAGCATGACCACAAGCAGAAGACTAGGAGATAAGAGTGAAACTCTGGGGCAAAACAAGCTTTCTCCTGGATGGTTGAGTGAGGGCAGGCAGATTCAAAGATGCACCTAACCTGCCTATCTAAGGGTGAGGAGAATCAACTGCAAAAAATCCACTATATGGGGAGGGATCTAAATCCCTTATACTAAAGTGCCGTAACTCCAAAGGGTCAACCATAGGCTCTGCAAGCAAAACCATAACAAACAATTTTAAGTTGGAGTCAAGACCTACTCTTCCAAATGCATGTTCATCACAGAAAACACAGGAACCATAGGAAAGGCCCAAGTAGAAACACCAACTCTGTGGGAAGTGAACAAATAGTTAAGTGAATATCCTTGTCTAGGGCTTCTTTTATGTCTGCACACATTTACCTCTCTGATGCAGGAGACACTTGTGCGGAGAAAGAAGACAAACATGATCAGTAGCATCCCAGACTTAGAAGAGCTCTTGCAGTGGACAAGAACTGAAACTGTATGAATTGCCCTTTGATACCTAGCCCAGCAAAGCACTCGGGTACTACCAAGTCAAATCAGTTACACATTTGCCACTTGACAAGCCTCACAGTTATATTTGCTTCTCTCATTGTGTAGTTGGTTTTTTGAAGTGACAGGTGTGGAGTAGCAGCATCAAAAGATATTTATGGTTGCAATCGAAAACATAAATGTGTATGCACAATGGAATACACCTCATATCAGTTTATCATAATTTTATATCATGCCTCATAACTGCTATAAAGTAAATTAATAACAGGAATTCAACTGTGTCACTATACTTTCCACCAGTTTTGCCTGTACACTGCATAGATTCATTTGATGGCACTTTTCAATCTAAAGACTCCAATTTAATATTTCAATAAATAGGAACACAAATGAAGACTAACTTAAGTGCAGGCTGAAAAGCTAAAGAGTGGAACAGTGGATGTCTGAAAATTGAGTAGACATCTATCCTCAGAGAGACACTTGGGGCCTGATTCACAAAGGTAAACTTGAACTTGTGGTCTAAACTCAGACTAAAAGTCTGTGTTTACAACTCTGGGAATTCACAAAGAGCATTTATGATTTCTCTCTTTACATCCACACTCTGGGCAGTGATCTGCCTTGAGTGGAGATGTAAAGATAGTGCTCGTAAATGCCCTTTGTGAATTCTCAAAGTCATAAACTGAGGCTTAGACTAAGTTTACCCCAAAAGTCTACATTTACCTTCGTAAATCGGGACTTTTGAATTTATATTATTTATTCTGCCTTCATAAGATGCCAGAACACATGCTCTAAATATGCTTGGCCCTGTTATAAGATGCCTCATACCTGCAAGCACATCTATGGAAACTTCATAACTTAAGAATACAATTCTGAACACTTATAAGATCACAATGACCCAGAAGTAACAAAACTCCTGTTAATGAGTAAAAGGTTCATTCAAAGAAAGGTTCATGTTTTTTTTAACTTGTCTTATAGATTAGTTAATTAGGCCACAATAGTGGTGCTGGCATGAAACTCTATGTGACACTTTTATTTTAGAATATTCCATTTATATTCCAATGTGGGTGCTAGGTTTGAGTGGGTCACGATATTAAAATGGTGAACAAGATTTGTATCTTGTATTTAAAATTAGGGACAGCATTTGCTGTTTATGAGCTTATTAATAGTCTGTCCTTCAGTTTTCTTGATAGTCATGTAGAGTTCTGTTTTTATTGGATCCCTTGCTTGTGGTAGGTGCATCCTTAGCAAACTGTGCAACCTACGGGATTCATTTTACACAGGCGTGGGGTTTAATGTCATTTCTGAAAATTAGGACCTTGTCTCAACTTGACACACATGAAGCTGAATGTATTCTAGGCACCAAAGGCTGGATGTACTCAGCGTTAGTGATTCATGAACTATTTGCTAAGTGGTTTGCTAGCGATAAATTAGGTTTCAGAATGTATTAAGCCTTAAAAATGAAAAGCAAAAATTGCATAAGTGAACCAAATAAAGAATGATTCTATATGATTGTATTGCTTAGAAATAAAAATGACCTTTTAGTGGTTCACTATTGATATACATGAAATATACGCAGTAGCAAGGAGGATGAGGATTTTATCTGCACAGTAAAGCAGGAGGAAGAGAAAATAATTTCCAAGGTCAGATTACAGTTTCTATTCAGAGTGAAGAGGATACACATTTATAAAACTGGCTAGATGCCAAATCATATATGACCTTATAATTGATTTGGACCAACACTTGGGTAGAAAAATGAATAAATAAAGCTATTTCCACATCCAAGTGCTTTGTTCACTTCATCTACTGATGCCCAGCAGTTTTTAGTCAATATTAAGTACAGCAGCTGGGCCTTCACAGAGTACTTTCAAAGAATTTTTGAAAATGACCTCAGTGCACTGTTATCAAGGATACATAACAACATACCATTACCAAATTTAGTTCTGGAATTGACCAGCCCAAAAGTAGATGTTTGTAGAATTTCTCAGTTTCCACATGTGGTTGGCTGTGTAGATGGTACACATCTTCTGTCCACCTTCAGCATGTAGTATTTATGGATTTTATTTAGGGCTCTCCAGGGTTTTCAGCTTTGACCCCGGCTTATCTCCTCCAAACTTTGGCACTGCCTTTGCAACCACTGGCCTCAGAGGGGACAAAACTAGTGGCAAACACAGGGGCTGCTCCATTTTCTTTATTTTCTGCCCATTTGTATTACACTAATTGTAAATAATATTGTATTATTCATCAGGAGGAACTGTCCTTTGGCGGCAACTGGGATGAGTAAAAATAGTTTTAAATGTATGTTTTTTATGAAGCTTGCAGGTAAGTGTGTGTTTATCTGAGAGAGAGTGTGTATTTGTGAGCATGTTTGAATGCATAATCATGCATATGAGTGAAAATGAGTGAGAGTCAATGACAAATAGTGAGTGACTTGTATGTGATTGAGTGTAAGCAGGTATGAGTGAGTGGGAATGATTGAGATTATGAGTGAATGCAAGTGAGTGAGTGGTATAAGAAAGCGTGAATGTGATTTTGTGAGTGTGAATGATTAAGAGTGAGTGTGAGTGAGAGAGTGAGTGTGAGTGAGAATGTGATGCTTCCAACTTAGTCATTGGTTCTAGCATACTAAAGGTAATTATTGTCTCATTGAGACGCCCAAGGCAGAATATTGGTGCTGCCATACTGGAAGCAATTATTGATGGACACTTGTAACAAAATACTGCCACTGGCACCCTACGATAATTCTTGAAATGAAGGGCATGGTTAGACCTGACATACTTGGTGTTGTATTACCCAAAGCTTTTTGTCTTCTCCCCTCCTGTTCATTGAATTAACCAGTGCTAAAGTGCTTGCGCACATTCCTCCAACCATGATAAGTTTGGGCTGCACATAATTGTCACATTTAATGTGCCTCTAAGTCCCTAGTAAATGGTACTTCCAGTACCCAGGGCCTGTAAATTAAATGCTACTAGTTGGCAGCAGCACTCATTGTGCCAACCACTCCAAGTAACACTTTAAAACATGTCTCAGGCTTGCCACTGCAGCCTGTGTGGGCAGGTTTAACTTGTGATTTCGCTCTGCAAAACAAACCCTAACCTTCCTTTTAAATACGTATCAGTCACCCCTAAGGTAGGCCGTAAATGCTCATATTGCAGAGTGCATTGTTTTCAAAAGGTAGGTCATGTGTACTTAGGTTTTACATGTCATGGCAGTGAAAAACTCCTCAAGTCTTTTTTCACTGTTGTAAGTCCTATTTTTTGTATCAACTAACACTGGGTTACCTTATTATATGCAATAAGCGCTAACTTTACATATAAAGCAGATAGAGATGTGCAGTTTACAATCAAAATGTAATTTAAAATCCTCCTTAATAGTTAAATTGGATTCAAGTTACAATTTGGAAAATGCCATATTCAGAAAGTTGCCATTTCCTTGTCCCAACCAATCATAATCACAGCACACCATTTATGACTATAAAGCATACTTGATTCTAATTCTTCTAATCAATCAATCAATCAATCAATCAGTACTTTTGTAGAGTGCGCTACTCACTCAGGAGGGTCTCAAGGTAATTGGTGGTGGGGGGGAGATGTTACTGCTCGAACAGCCAGGCCTTGAGGTGTCTCCTGAAGGTCAGCAGGTCCTTGGTCTGCTGTAAGTGGAGCCGTTGGTGGCTCTGTTAATTGGTCATCTCCAGTATCAGTAGCTTTCTTTTTTTGGTGGATAGCCACTTTTGCCTTGCTACCGGAGAGTAAATTGTGCCTTCTTTTCTAAATTTCATCCATGCTCCTGGTGGTCACAGTCACACCCACAGCAGTTATGCACTCTTGAATTCTGCTCCATTTTTAGGTTGAGCATAGCAGCGAGCATGCACTGCTTTTCCGGAGTGTTGGTATGTATCCGGGCTTTTAGCAACGCCCACCTCACCCGCATCTCTACCACTCATGTATGGGCTTGCCCTTCAAAAATCCTTTGATTTAAGAATAGTGGTGCTGCACCCAGTGCAGTGTCACTTTCCTTGCGCCCCTTAGTGCCCCCCTACCACCAGCATGTGTGCACCATATTTAAATACCATGGCGCAAGGTAGGGGGCAATAGTGTCCCTCTTTTTGACGCTATTGAAGTACTCTGCAGGAGTAGCCTCAAAATGTTGGCGCTACTCCTGCAAAGTACATAGGGGCCCATTTTATTCGATGGCATGACCCCTTTCAGCGCGTGCTCTGAGCAGGCTTTAAAAGTGCCAGAAAAGAAATGGTGCAAGCAAATCTTTTAAATTTCCTTGCACCATTTTTTCACCCCCCCAAATGGGACAATGCTCCCTTTGCATACATTATGCCTATCACAGGCATAATGTAGCACAAAGGGTTACAATGTGGGGCAATGCATGCATTGTGCCACTTCGTAAACATGGCATGGTGTTTTGAGCCATCTAACGGCACATTAGTGTAAAACAAATTACACTTATGTGTCGTTATGATGGCACTAGGTGCTCTTAAATCAGCCCATAACTGACACACTATTTCCTTTTCTGAACTTTTTCAATTGTACTTCCAAGTCAATTATCAAAGTTGATAAGGCTGTGGTGAACGTAACAATGATCTAGATAATATAGAAATCATCTGAGCACTAAGCATCCTTGGTCATTGCTCTGCTTTATTGGACAGTTTTTGCACATGTCTGTGACATTAGGGCCCATATTTATACTTTTTTAGCGCCGCATTTACGTCATTTTTGGACGCAAAGCGCTGCAAACTTGCTAAATACAATTGTAATGTGTAAGTTTGCGCCATTTTTGGGTCAAAAATCAGCTCAAATGCGGCACTAAAAAAGTATAAATATGGGCCTAGGTTTTGTCAATTTTCAAATTACATTTACACAGTCTACCTTTAAAATACTTTTACCAATCCTTCTGTACATCATGACATTTCATGTGAATGTGGCATTATTTACAGAATGTATTCTAAAGTGCAAACACTGTTGACATCCAAAATAATCAATCTTGTTTCCCTTTACTCCTAAATGAAATAAACCTCTAAATTGTTTATTGATTTTTTCTATTCTTGTTTACTTCTTGAATTTAGTTTGATAAGTAGGCGATTTGTTCCCAAATCTGACATGTTCTAATAATGCATGCATCAGTATGATGCCAAAGGGAGGATAATTAGAAGGCTCAAAGTTTTTTACATTCTTGGCATCAGAAATGTGTTAATAAACAATTAAATAAATAAATAATTGCTGTTGTATATTACAAGTGAAGGAACAGGGAGATTGTTTCAAATGGTAGCATACATAAATGCCACATACATTTGTGCCATTGCTGAAATAATGCTGCTAAAGTTATGGTTATGAACAAAAACGTAAGCGTCCCGAAAAAGGACAATTTTTAATTTAGTTCCACAAAATGTAACTTGTCCCACAATGCACTGTTCATGGCATGTACTGTTATCTATTATTATGACGTATTATCTCCCATTCAAACAAACATTGGTACCCATCCCCAATGTAGATATAACTCACTGTACATAACCTTTTGCCTTGGGGTTTGATTGCAAGGCCTGACCAAAGACTAGGCTCTGTGATGAGCATCAGTATGACTTCTCTGTCTGTATGCACCAGGGGCTGAGAGAGACTGGGAGAGAATATATAAAATGTAACTGTGCAATATGGTCCAATATTGCTATTAAGATGGTCATATAGGCCTATACTACTCGTTATCTGTGTTTATTTTTGAATAGGTAGCTTGAAAAGGTTCTTTGTTTTCATGAAGCAAACTGTTTATGGACATCTGTAAGTGAAATAAAGGGTTGTACTCTCTTTGCCTGTGGAAAACAGGAGAAAACATGAACAATAATTGTATTATTGTTGTAAATGGCCCTTACTGCAGGGTCATTACCAAACATGTTACCTGAAATAGCAATAATCTTTATTGCATACTGCTGGGCCACTCACGAAGTAGGTCTCAGTGATGTTGACATTCCTTGATGACTGCTTGCTCTTGGTGCAATGGGAATCTGGAATGGACCCTTACTGTTGGTGCTTGGTGCAGGGTGACAGTACCCTGAGGGTTGGCGCTGCACGTCTCCGGCTGGCCCTAGTGTCTTCACAACCATGAGTGCCTTCTCCGGGACATCTACAGCATTGGTCACCCCAGGAGCTGAATGACAGTGGACCAGATTCTGCTAGTTGGTGCCTGCGGTGTGCAGGGAAGTAGCTTACCTACTCCAAGGGAGACAGGCGATGATTTTTGAAGTGCTGTCAGGCAAGCCGAGGCCTTTGAAGATCTCCAGCTTGCAGAATAAGTCACTTTGTCGCGATTGTTGAGAGAGTTCTGAGTGGGCAGGGTTTTGCACTAAAAGTCCACAGCTCTTCTGCTGTTCTCGCCAAGCACTGAATCTTCTTCAGCCTTCTTCTCTTGATCTACTGAATCTGAGTTCCTGGGTTCAAAGGTGCCAGCTAAATACTCAATTTAGGGAAGTTACAGAGAGCAACAGGTAGCAGCCAATGGGTTGCCTACCTTTAGGGTGACTACATCATCTATATGACCACTTCTGCTAGGAAGTGGGCATAGCCCTGACCCTAGACTACTAATTCCATCCAAAAGAAGATGGAAGAATTTGAAAAGTGGCATCCACATCAGCTGGTCCACCTTAGGGGTGGGACTGGCATGATGTGGGTACACCTCCTAATATTACTAACAAAGTATTGATGCAGGAGCTTGATTCATCTGAACAGAAAACGTATACCTAGGTTGCAACGACATATACTAATACTAGTGGACTCATAGGAGCTGTCCAAACACATTTGCCTGATTCTGAGGTTGTTGACTCACTTTAGAAGTCATCACTGGCTCTAAGGTGCAAATGCAATTGTTAGGAAACTACTGATGGTTCACTAAGGGAAACTTTCTGCACATGTTGCATGGAAAACTAATCAGCCTTGAGTCTCACTGTTTCTCGAATATATGAGTGAGTTCAAAAAGCATTTGCCAATGGAGACTTAACAACGGCTAAGCTAATATTTTAACATAACAAAACTTACACATCCCAAAAAAAAAAAATTAGGTGCAGTTGCTGTTGGTAATGGAGGAATTGTACCATTTGTGCCATCTTATGACTAATCTTGAAGGGTATTGATGATCATATGTTTGTTCCATTCAGAGTTGCCAATGGGGAGCCTAAGCAACACAATCTTTTGCATGCTTGGGATATGAACTTGGATAGCTGGCTTCTCAAACAGGTATTATCAGGGTTATGCGAGGCAATTTTAGCTTGCCTGCATGTACGGACTCCTAAGGTGTTCCATTCCTGCTTTAACTGAATTTTCTCCTCCTTCGACTTTTTGCTGAATGTGTTTTTGTTGACTTTGGGACTCTGGGGGTCATTACGACCCTGGCAGTCATGGACCGCTGGCAGTGCATCCAGGCCTATTCTGACCGCGGCGGTAAAGCTGCGGTCAGAAAAGGGAAACCGGCGGTTTCCCGCCGGTTTTCCCCTGCCCTGAGGAATCCTCCATGGCGGCGCTGCAGGCAGCGCCGCCATGGGGATTCCGACCCCCTTACCGCCAGCCTGGTTCTGGCGGTTTTGACCGCCAGAACCTGGTTGGCGGTAACGGGTGTCGTGGGGCCCCTGGGGGCCCCAGCAGTGCCCATGCCAATAGCATGGGCACTGCAGGGGCCCCCTAACAGGGCCCCACCAAGATTTTCAGTGTCTGCATAGCAACTGCACCCGTCGCACCCTTTCCACTCCGCCGGCTCCATTCGTGGAATTCCTCGTGGAAGGGGGTTTCCCGCTGGGCTGGCGGGCGGCCTTCTGGCGGTCGCCCGCCAGCCCAGCGGGAAACTCAGAATTACCGCGGCGGCCTTTTGACCGCGCAGCGGTATTCTGACGGCGGTACTTTGGCGGGCGGCCTTCAGAATGAGGCCCTCTGTGTACTTCCCACTGCTAACCAGTTCCAAAATGCTTGTGGTGGAATTAACTTAAACCCATTGCATATTTAATTTACTTGTAAGTCCACAGTAAAATGGCACTACATGTGCCCAAGGCCTGTAAATTAAATACTGCTAGTGGGGCTGTAGCACTCATTGTGGCACCCACTTAAGTAGCCCTTTAAAAAATTCTCAGGCATGCCATTGGAGAGCCTATATGGGAAGTTAAACTGCCATGTCAACCTGGCAAAATATATATTTTACCGGTCCCAATCCTTCCCTTGCTAACTTGTGGTGAAGTTTCACAATACTGAAAATGCCACTTTTAGAAGGTTTGCACTTTCTTGTCTTAGCCATTTTGTGCTTGCTATCCGTCTCTGGTCACATGACTGGGTAAGTTGGCAGGTGAGCTTTGTGCATTTGTCCTAGACAGCCACACACAAGGGGGTGGGGTGATTGGGTGGTCATCACTGGCAGAGCTGGGCCAAGTCTTCATCTGAATAGGCTGTGTCCTGTCTCCACAGACAGGGTTTAAGGTCCCCACATTGTCACTTAAGCCAGCTTGGAGCCAGGGAAGAGGAGGTAGGGGATTCCATGTACTTCAGAGACACTGCCTTGAAACTTCTCCCACCTTCTAGAACCAGGGCACCAGTGTATAAAAGAAGGACCTCAGACACCACCACTTCAGTACGCTTCTAGTTTTGTGGATACTCTGGCAGGTAAAAGGACTGCTGTGCTGCTACAATCATTCTGCTGAACTTCTGTCCTAGAATAGCTGTTGTCTTGCTGTGATGACCTGCAGCCCTATTGCCTGGGGAGGAAGAATTATACTTGCACGTCCACCTTGAACCCATGACCCCAGAGTGATGCTAAAGGCTAGTCTGCTGGCCTCCTGATCCGAGTCTTAGGGTCATAAAAGACTCCCCAAGAGCTCCTGGGCACATCTTCATTGAGTTCCTGACCCCCAAGGGGTGCCTTGTAGATCCTTTTCCCTTGGTGTGGCTCTTAAGCTCCTAAATTCAACCTCTTTGCAACCACGGATGGACCTCTTTGTGGCACCACCTGAACTAAAATTCAGCGTGAGCCAACACAAGCCCATCTCTTCAACCAGCAGCATAGTAAGCTCGCAGGGACTGCCAGTGCTGAATTCCTGCCCACCCATCTGTGGTGCCCAGCCTGCTCTTCGCACTGCACTGACTACCACCCATTACACTCTTCTTGCATTCAATGACCTTCGTCCACACGAACAGGACTCAGTGAAAAATTTGAGAAGATAAAACTTCATTGGGTCTAACATGGGACTGTATCAGACCTGCGTTCTATAGTGGTCAGCTTGAACTTTTGACTTTGATCCAGTGCAGAGGACCAGATAACTGCAGTTGGCACTTGATGCTTTTAGGTGCTATTTTGTAAATTATTCCTTAAAAATCTCCACTCCAGTTCTACTTATGGCAGTTTTGTTCTTGTTTTATTTATTACATTCTCCTCTTTTTTTCTTTATTTGTTTTTTGTGTGGTGTTTTCACTGTTTTACTTTTTAAAGTGTTGCACAAACTCTTTACACATTGCCTCTAAGTTAAGCCTGACTGTTCTGTGCTAAACTACCAAGCAGAGGTTAATTTCTGTGTTTGCTTGTGCCTTACCCTGACTAGGATTGTGGTTGCTGTCTGATCACTGCTTACACCCCAGTCAACCAGTGACCCAGATGCTAACAATTATATAGTTAGAATTGAGGAATTATAACAAAAACTGTGCTTGTTTTGTTAAAAAATGCATTCTATCCATGTAAAAGAGTTAATGAGCATTTGTCTCAATTATAATATTCAGGTTTTTTTTCGGTGGACAGAAGTAAACCTATTCAGAGTCTTTTGGGGCTGCCATTATGATCATGTAACCCATGTTTCAGAGGGACCCTTTCAAATAGGTTTTCTAAGTGTGAGTGTGTGTGTGAACTTTATGATTGGATGCTTTTATTAAACTAAATACAGTCATATGAAAACCTATATTTCACGAATACTTTTGATACATAGTCCATATTTTGGATAAAACATGATGAAAACACCTTGTGACGACTTTCATCATTGCTCATTATTTAAGTATCAAGTAAAAACTTCAAACATCTCTGAGAGTAACCATTGTTTAATGTGAAGACCATTTGTGAAAGCCATGCAAAACCATAACATTGTAAATCAAGTCATATTGTTAGCTCTCTTGTGCTACTGGTTATGTGTGAGATGCACAATACTCATCAGCGCTCAACTGCTAATATTTCGCTCTTTATAGTTATCTATTTTTTAACAAGTCACTGACTAACGAGTGTACTCAGCATGGTGGGGTGTGAGTTTTGGTGTGTATTGCATGTTGCTTTCTATAACCTATGAATTGCACAGATGTTTTCGGTTTTGTATGTGCTGTACCATAGTTAATCTTTAATCTGTATTTGATTTGGTGGGTTTCATTATTTTTCATATGATGAACCACATTTACCTGCCAAGTACCCATTCTGCACTGTACACAGCTTTCTGCTTGGCCCTGCATCCATGTCCATTTAGCAGTGTGCAGGAAAGGTTGGTTTAATATCTCACTGGCCTTAATTTGTTGACTGCCAATTATCAAGCAGATGCATAAAACGGCACCAGAGTTATCAGTGAATAAAACTTTCACTGGCACATTTATCTTCGCAAACCTACTCTGGGTATAAATGCTTGTGATAAATTTGGTTACTAGTTGAAAAGGGTGGAAACACCACTCAAATAATAAACACTATCCTTGCGAGGCAGAACTACAAAGATCACTAAATAAACCCGTCCTTAAAATTCTGGTAGTTTTGCCCAATGCAGTTAGGCTTAACATAGAGGCAATCTGTTTAGAATGTGTGCAGCACACAAACAGTATTAAAGCAAAAACACAAAACAAAAATCCCAAACCAGTTTTGAAAAACAGAGTTAATTTTAACAAATAAAATGGCTCCAAAACAATAAAAAAATACAGCCACTAAAACCGAAGTAACACGTTTTTAAATCTTTAGGTTAAAATAGGGCCAAGAAGGACAAAGGACAAGTCCTGCTTATCAAGTTGCGCTAGACTGGGGAAAAGGTGCAGGTTCAGGCCGGCTGGGATGGAGTGTGGGTCAGATAGGGAGACCAAGTTAGTTCTGTTAAAAATGTACCTTCTCGAGTCCTACACAAAGGGTGCTGTTCGGGCTAAAAGGGGCAGCGAGACAGAGGCTTTTGTCATGAGGAATACTCTGATGGATGCTCAGTGCTGTAGCGTGAAAAGCATGTCATCCCTGGAGTTTCAGGTCGTGGATGGTCACTTTTGGTCAGAAGGACAGTTCCTGAATTACTGGTCATCACAGGCTGTTGCTGTCAGCATGAAGACTAAGTACCAATGGAGTTTTGCATTTGCAGTCGTCACAGTTGGTCAGTTCTCAGCATGAGGAGGCCACTTTGTGGCTGGAAGGAGCCCAAATCTTCTGTAACCTCCCACCGCCACGCACCGACAAAGGCTGTGTGCAGCGGTGTTTGGATTAACGTATAGTAATGAAAATTACTATACGTTAAAAAAAACATAGATATTCACTGAACAAACCAAAGGTTGCTGGGATGTTATAGTTAGGAAATAGACTTTAAAAAACATTCACTTAAAAACAAAGGTTACAGGAACATTACAGTTAGACTCACACTTTAAATGTACAAAACCATCGAAATTCACCAGTTACAGTTAGAGTTACCTCAAGTAACTATAACTCTTTCCCTAAGGTAAGTATAACTCACTCCCTCCCCGTGCACTGCTAATTATCCCACAAATTTCGGCACTCATGATATCTTTCATAACATAATTGATGATATCAATGTAATATTTGCAGTAAAGTGTTTGACAAAAAAACTGTACATGGCGGGGGCACGAGTTATAGTTACTCAAGGGCACGAGTTATAGCTACTTGAGGTAACTCTATAACTGGTGAATTTCTATGGTTCTGGATGTTTAAAATGGGAGGCTAACTATAACATCCCTGTAACCTTTTGTTTTTAATTGAGTGTGTATATATATATATATATATATATATCTATATGTAAATAAATATATATATATATATATTTACACATATATATATATATATATATAAACATTTATATATATAGTATTAAATCACCATAGACTCCCATCCGTGGCACAGTAAACCTTCACAAGCCACATAGAGGTCACAGATGACAGAGGCACACTCTAGTTTGTTTCACAATTTTTTTTACTTATATGCAAACAGACTTCCATTTCCATGTCATGGTGACACGTTTTGGCCCTATCCTTCCACTGGCCATAAAAACAGACAAAGTGCAAGTGTTATTCAAAAAGAGGCACAACGCCTCTCCCACTTTCCTTAAAGGGAACACATACGGGTACATCGATTGTTTTACAGAGAAAACAACATCTTGTTTGATCTCCAATTTTGACCTTATAATTCCAAAGCACATTTCTTCAACTGTTTTATTCAATATATAATCCAGTTTCAGTACTGTTGGATTATTTAAGGAAGTGAAGTAGCACAGATATAGTATTCACAATATTAATACTATTCCTGTAACAGTATGAAGAGGGGAGAGTAAAATGTTCAAAAACGTAAGGATTGCTAAGCACCAGGAAAAAGAAGAGTTTCATGTCTATTTGCAGGCACATAACCACATTTCTATATATCTCTTTTTACTTTATATATATTTTTCTGATGAATATGTTTTTCTCTTCTTTGGACATTTTTACAATCACATTCAAGTATAAACACATCATTTTGAAAAGTAATTAATGAAGTCCTCTATAAGCTCAGAGTCTGGAGTATATTGAAGGAACATTGTGGGAGCATTGCCTAGTGATGGTGCAGGGGTTAAAGCCATCGCAGCTAGGGCAGCCAATCCCACTATGGACAAAAACACAAAACGTTCTTCAATGAAACCACCTCTGAATGTGTTCCAGAAAGGAACACACTCGGAGGTGGCTCACATGCCTGAGATTGTTTATACAATTCTTTGCATGTAATTACAGTTGGCTGAGCTCCATTACTATGAGGCCAAGATTGTCATTCACCTCAATCAAACTGCAGTTGGCAAGTGGCTCCTAATTGGTCCAGGCACTACTAGCATCAATTATGAGCCCAGTAATCAATTATTAGGTGATCATGCATTACCTCTTTCTTGGGCTTTGGTTGGTCCACGCATAGTAAAATGACCATTGAACAGGTAACCGGAAAGACATTTTCAGGTGGTCGATCCCTTATACTGGTTATATTAATGAAGAAACAGAAATATGGATAGAAAACATATTCTAACATGCCTGCTTGCCATCAATATTGTTAAGCTCCTAAGAAGGTGAGTTTCTTGGCTTTATTTTTAAGAGCTTAATTATGTTAAAATCAGAATATGTGAGAAATAAATTAATACGGCGAAGCCCTAACACCCAGGCCTCCTGGAACATTAGATGTAAACAGGACTTAGCTAAGCAACTCCTGTCATATGTATTACACCATCTATTAAATCTAAATATAGCCCATGACACAAAAACAGGCTGTTTGCCGCTCCCTTTTGATTCTAATTTAATGTGAGACCGTATCCTGCCCATGGAATCTTATTTTGCCCATTGCTCAACCCCAATTTTGTAAACTGTCCGTGTTTCTTACTTCAAGAAAATAGTTTACAAGGGTAAACTGCTGTTGTTAATACAATTTTAAGAGCATCCCTTACACACAGATTAAGTTGCCAAGCTTCAAGGCAAAAGAATATACCTCTGGTTCATCTCATGCAATAAATCTTTGTTCAGAAGTTACTCATACTTTCTTCTTAATAATGCTTACTAGGGGGGTCAATTAGCTTCTGTATGAAGGGGCTCAATTAGTGGTGCTACCAATTAAAAATGACCTGTTTCTCCTACACTGTATATGCTAATCGAGAAATGACTCCTGAGTTCTTTGGGTGACCTCCTCACTAATAGTCAGGGGCGGCTCTTTCGCAATATCGGAGGAGCATCACCCCACTGAATATTGTTTTCTTTTTCTGCTGCTGGTTCAGCCAGCAGGTGCAGGGAGGGTGGGCGGAGCCTCGGGAGGTAGGAGAGGGGATGGGGACTTGTTTCCAAACGCGCAACACACTTAGGTTTCTCCAGCCCAGCTGTATACACAGCTGGACTGGAGAAAGTGCAAAAGCCCCAGGGTTGTGTCTGAGCAGTCACTGCCATTCAGACTAACTCTGACGCTGCTTGCATGCTATGTTTAGCATGTAAGCAGTGCTAGGATTGCTGAGGAGCTTCTTCTTGTGTCCCAGTAAATGCTGGGACACCAGAACAGGAAAGGAGGATAAACGAGGCGGCAGGAGAGGACGGCGGCAAACGGTAAGGTTTTTTTCAAATGTATTCCCCACCTCAACTCCCCCTGCCCTCCCCAAACCCCTTTGCTTGATATCTGCAGCAGCGGCCACTGCTAACAGTACTTTTAAAAACTCACTGGTGCAACTTTGTTTTACAAAAAAGTTCTCTTTTTGCAGAACTAGCAAAAAAAGATCCTCTACTAAAAGAGCAAATTGTCTCACCATTCTTTAACATTGAAGTCAATCAAATAGTCAAGGTACCCAGCCTTTTAGTTTTTTCTTTCAATATGTAAAGTTAACATTCCAAAGGACACCTACCATTCTTTATCATATTTTACCCCATGATCTAACTGTACATTTTCTACATTCCTTTTTATGTTCAGCACACTTCTCCTAGCACTTTTATTTGTGCAAATTTGGGGCCCATAAATCAATGTCTGATGAATCAAAATTCACAACTGAAGCTAATATTCAAATCAATACATTTAAATAATGTGAGGCACATTAGACTCCACCAGGAAGATGGAGAGTGGTTATGTTTTCAATCCATGATTGTTAAGATAATTACAGGTTCAAAAATCATCAAGTTAGTGCAATTATTAATCAATACATTTGTCAATATAAAGTTCAAATCAATCAAACCCATATAAGGAAGAAGATGAATTATTATAAAGTTGCCTCAAAAGGAACAGTTAAGTAAACCAGTTCTGCATATAGACACCACTGTGCTGTTCTCTAAGCTATCTCAAACGGGGAGAAAGCATGTCTGAAATCACTCTCATCTCTGATCTACATTGCACTAGCTACAATCACATAATTCTAACATTTTCTACACATTGTTCCCATAGAACACCACAGTCAGCTTAAAGCATAAATATTCAATCTAGAGCTCATTAGTTTTTCAGGATCCTTCACAATATAGCTTCTTCAAGTCTCCTTCAAATGTAATAATTATCTGCAACAAAATTAAATACATTGGAACAGTCTGTACTCTTCAGACATAACGTTGCAATTAATTTGGGCAATCATGTAAAGGAAAACATTTCACATGAGAATGAAAGAAAACAAAAGACACATTGTGTTAATGATTGGAATTTTAGCTTCTAGAAACAAAATGCACATGTAATATGAAACAAGAAGGCATCCAAATGTGAGCCATTTTAAACACAGAACTACACTAGCTATGATCAATCTAGATGTGAATAATACACAGTTATTAGCATTTGCATGCTTACATACTTTTAGAAATTGGATTTCTAGTTGGCAGAGGTTTGCACACTGTCCAAGCAGGGACCACAATCCTATTCAGGGCAAGGCAGATTCATGCCCTAATTTAACCGGTGCTCACTTCCTGGTAGCTTGTCAAAGAGCAGTCAGGCTTAACTTAAGAGGCAATGTGTAAATTACTTTTGCAACACTTCAAACAGTAACGCAGAGAACACATCACAAAAAGACTCCAGACCAGTTTAGAACAATAGATTATGCTCTTATGAATACAAGACTTAAACCACAGAAATCCAATAAGTATATCCTGAGATATCAATTTTAAAGATTAAGGTGAAGGTAGCGCATAGAAGTACAAAGCACTAAGGGCCATATTTATACTTTTCGACGCACAACTGCGCCAACGTAGTTGTGCGTCAAAAAATGTAACGCCGGCTAACGCCATTCTGAAGCGCCATGCGGGCGCCGTATTTATTCAATGACGTTAGCCGGCGTTAGCCGGCGGAGCTGCCTGGTGTGCGTGAAAATAAATGACTTACACCAGGCAGCGCCGGCGTAGGGGAAAATGGAGCTTGGGCGTCCAAAAATGCGGCAAGTCAGGCTGAGGCAAAATGTTCGCCTCAACCCGATTTGCGCCATTTTTTTTTACTCCCAACCCCCATTGAAAGGACTCCTGTCTTAGCAAAGACAGGAGTCATGCCCCCTTGCCCAATGGCCATGCCCAGGGGACTTCTGTCCCCTGGGCATGGTCATTGGGCATAGTGGCATGTAGGGGGGCAGAAATCAGGCCCCCCTATGCCACAAAAAAAAAAAAAAAAATACTTACCAGCACCTACCTTAATGTCCCAGGGGTGGGTCCCTCCATTCTTGGGCGTCCTCCTGGGGTGGGCAAGGGTGGCAGGGGGTGTCCCTGGGGGCATGGGAGGGCACCTCTGGGCTCCTTCCGAGCCCACAGGTCCCTTAACGCCTGCCCTGACCAGGCGCTAAAAAATGACGCAAAAGCGTCTGGACGTCATTTTTTTTGACCCGCCCACTCCCGGGCGTCATTTTTGCCCAGGAGTATAAATACGGCGCACATGCCTCGGAGTCATTTTTTAGACGGGAACGCCTACCTTGCATATCATTAACGCAAGGAAGGTGTCCACGCTAAAAAATGACGCAAACTCCATGAACTTTGGCGCTAGATGCGTCTAACGCCAAAGTATAAATATGGAGTTCGTTTTGCGTCGAATTTGCGTTAAAAAAAACTACGCAAATCCGGCGCAAACAGAGTATAAATATGGCCCTAACTGTGGTTATCTCATCGCGCTGGACCGGGAAAAGGTGACAAGTTCAGACTGATCACGATGGAGCATGGGACATCTGCAGGGACCAACTTGGGCCCACTGAACACAGAACTTTACATCCTAGTGTGCGGTCTGCACGATGTTGCTTTGCGAGGCTTCTCGTCATCTGGTTTCAGTTCCGAGAAGCTGCTCTGTGAGGCTTAGCCAGGCTTGGTGTCACTTTTTTTTTATCCCGGGGAGCTCTGTGGTGAGGCTTTGTGGGGCTTGGTGTCACTTCATGTTGATCCCGGGGAGCTGTGTGGCGAGGCTTTGCAGGGCTTGGCAGCACTGTGCATTGGTTCTGATGGGCTTGCAGCTGCGCAGTGAGGCTTTGTAGGGCTTTCCATTGCCTGGTATTGATTCTGGTGACACTGTCATCTGTGCAGTGAGGCTTTGCAGGGCTTCACTTTGCTCTGCAATGATTCCAATGAAAAACCACAGAAAGCAGAGCACATTAGGCCCACTTAAAGGGATCTAGGACTGGGGTGACACAACTTAGCAGAGTAGACTAACAGACTGCAGAGTCCAGGTGCTGTAGCAGGTGAGTTGCAGGCAGTCTTTGATGTCCCTGAGACAGTAGAAGAACAGGGGGTAAGCCAGAAATCCCTTGCAGACACTCTGGTTCAGCAGGATGAGTTCAGTTCTTGTCCTCAACAGGGGAGAGATCAGCAGGCAGCAGGGCAGCTCAGCAAAGCAGAGAATCAGCCCTTTGGAACAGTCAGTCCAGGCAGAGTGGCAATCTTAACAGAACAGCACAGCAGTCTTTACTCCAGAAGAATTCTTCCCAAGTCCAGTAGTGATCTTATTTTGGGTGGCAGAAACTGATAGCTTATACCCAAAAGTTCCTTTGATGTGGGGGATGGCTTCGGGGGGGTAAACTTTGCTCCGCTGGTGAACTTCACAGAGTTTTGCCACTCTGTGCCCTGCTTGGAGAGTGAAGTTCGACAAGAACTCCGCTGGCCGCTGCGTGGTGGAGTTTACCTGTGGTCACCACTTTTTACGGCATAATAATAAGACCTGCAAGTGGCCTGTAAAAATCAAAAGTCGCCCTGAAAAAGATGACTTTCCACAAGGAAATGACAGCCTCATTTGCCCCAGAAAAGAAATCACACCAGGAAAAAGCAGCCACAGCCACATAATTTGGCTTTCCCATGCCTTGTTTTTCCAGGCTGTGTTTGTAGGGCAGAACCTACATTCTGCATTCTAGCAATGATGCACATCATTTGAGAGGCACATTCATTCTTTCCTTGAATGAGTTTTTTTTAATAAGAAATCACGTGCCCATCTGTGATGTCACATTGAAGTGTGGTGCTCCCCAACCCCATGCTAATTATTTGAAGGGTGACTCCATTGCTGGCAGCATGTCCCCTCCTGGCTGCACTGGCCATCACTGTGCATTGCTGCTGCCTTTCAACCTCCATACTCTGACCCATCGGCCTGGACATCAAGGACATCCGCATACTCATGCACCTGCATACCCAGTTTGGGGGCTCCTTCAGTGGCACAGTGGGCTGACCCTACCTGCTTAGCCACCATGATGTGTACGAGCTGGCCACCCTTGGGCACCTTTCACATTTATGGGCTGCTTGGCGGTTCACATTGGGGGTCATTGTCAACCCCAGCCTGATGTCAGGTAAGGGGGGTTCAAGGGAAGTGGGGGAGCTGGGGCATGAACAAAAGCAGCAGATGCTGTAAGTGTTGAATATCAGCAGTTTCCCTTAGTGCCTTGATAATGTTCATGTATGCATGATTTCCCTCAATCGTGCCTGCCACCAAGATGCTTCAAAAATGGGATAGGCTGAACTTCAATTTCAGGATGTTTTTATGCAACTCCATGGAATTCAGTGGAGTACAACTCTGCGAGTTCTGCCCACCGCTAATGGCTTCAGAGGATCTCTCTGAAGTGCACAGGTCCCCCTTTCAGCCCAGCCCTGGTTCCAGATTATCAGTGGGGGTAATCAATCCTTTGAGTGGGCACAGACCACTGTTCTTTGAAGTGTAACTGCGAGCCCTTCCTAACCTCCTCCTCAGGAAGACCCTACAGTATGCAGATGGAGTTGACTGTCCTGTATTGCGGGTGTCTGAAGTGAATGCACAAATGTAGCGTTTACTAACCACAGGCCAGACGTGTATTGGAGACAGGCTGTCAGTCACAAAGGGCAGTGAGGGCAGGGAAATTCCTATTTTCTAAAAAGAGGCATTTCTAAAATAGTAATAATAAATCAGACTTTACCAGTAAAGAGGATTTATCATTACCATTCCAATGGTATGAAATTTGATGCAGCTACTTCTCTCTGATTAGGAATTACGGCTTAAACGCATATTAAGTAATTCCCTGTGCTGGTCTATGAGAGGACCAGGCATCACAGTAATGAAAAACATCTTTGGGAGTTTTTCGTTACCAGGACATGTAAAACCTAAAAGTACATGTCCTGCCTTTTACTTAAATGGTACCCTGCCCTATGGGCTACCTAGGGCCTACCTTTGGGGTGACTTATAATGAAGAAAGAGGAGTTAAAGGTTTGGCACGAGGTTTTCAATACCAAGTTGAGTTGCCAGTGAAGCTACACACACAGACTCTGCTGTGGGAGGCCTGATAAATATTTACAGGGCTACTTAAGTGCCACAGACCCACTAGTAGCATTCAATTTACAGGCCCTGAGTATATGCTCTACCACTTTACAACAGACTTACAAATAAATTAAATATGCCAGTTGTTGATATACAAATGCTACCATGTTTAGGAGAGAGGCAAATGCACTTTAACACTGGTTAGCAGAGGTAAAGTGCTCAAAGTCCTAAGGCCAACAAAAAGATATAGCTAAAAACAGGAAGTGAAAGGCATAAAGTCTGCAGTAAGACAACTCTAAGGATACCAGGCCCTTTAAAATCTTTTTATATTTATTTATTTTATCCAGATTCATTTGTGCAGCAGGCAGCACTGTGCGTTGGCTAACTAAAGCTGTTTGATTGAGTAGAGCATCTTAATTTGATGTTTTTGCTCCTGTACATTCAAATCTGACCATGATAGAGGAGATATTGTAATATGTCTTTCAAGTTGATTGTAACTTTTTTATTGTTCCCACAGAGCTGTTGCTTTCTTTTACACTGATGTCAGGCTCAGTCCATTTCTGATCTTCCACAGGTCCAAGAGTATTCTGAAGTGGGTGCCAGGAAATGCCACATTTATGCCTAGTGGGTAAGAAGTACCCCTGGAGATGTACTAATAAATTGTGTAAGGGTTTCTGTGACTACTTCTGCACACTATGGGCATTTCCAAGATGGCTGAAGTCCTCAGCCACACTAAACTATGGTTCTGAGGACTGGAGGCATGCGTAGAGAATGTACTATTATAATCCTAGAATCCTAGTGTTCCCCTACATCTAATATTAAAATCTAGTTTGAGGCAGCCTCTTTATCCACAGCAACCTCAGAGACAGGTTTCTGGTATAACAAAGCTGAGTTTTCAGCATTTAGACATGGGATACACAAGACGCGTTTACAATCATGCCTTGTTACTTTGAAGGTCACCCGAAATATTATATTAAAGCATAGCAGACCTGTCAAACGGGCTGTGAAACTCTAATGTCAGAAAGAGCACCACTGTGATTGGGGCCTGACTGGCTGGAGGACAAAAGACAATTGAAGGGTCCAGTCTAAGTGTCCAGTAAAATTTGCCTATGACAGAGAAGGCCTCTTTGCATTGTACTAAAAGTGTCATATGAGAATCCCCAGCAAACCTGTCATGCAGGTTGTGACATTCAAGCAGGATTTGTTACCTCTTTTCAAAACGAATCCTCCTAGCCCCTGTGCATAGCTAGTCCTCATTCTCACCTATTTCAATAATAAATGCTGGTTGGCTGAAGTTGGAGAGAGGGCCTGTTCTCCTCCAGGGTGACAAGTTGTAGAGAACTAGTTCCTATCGCACTTGCTGGCATTGCTTAAAGCACAGCAAGTCTAATTCTTCATCTTGATTCATGAGTAGATTATATCGAGGACCTCGTGAGGTTGGCCCCCCTTATTATTATTGATTAAAATTTGGGGCACACCAAAGGCTGCATTTTCTTGTTTAGTCTTAGCACATTGCCTAAAGTTGGGCAAATGGCAAGCTATCCTGTGGTTGGCATATGTTAAAAGCAATTTTTATGAACTTGGCCTGAATACTCTTTTCAACCTCCCTGGTGAGATTTGCCTCCAAACCAAAGAATGTGGTAAAAAAAAATATTTGTTGGGAGGAAGGGTGCATTGTCAGGGCCCTTAACGTGGCTTCTGTGATGAATTTTAAGCAACTCGATAACCTTTCAGGGGTGAATGAGTACCTGTTAAGGCTAACCAATCCTCAGCAAAGGTTTTATATAGCAAGGTTGAGGCTCAGTGTAATTCACCATTTGATAGCCTTCCCACTGGTTGGGACCAGATGACCATTTGTTCTCGTTGCCCATGTGATAATATCTCAGTCCAATCTATGTTGCATTTCATTCTTTTTTGTAAATTATGTTCCGTTTGTCTGGTACATTTTCTTTGCTCCATTCTTAAACATATGCATTTTTTATCACACAAAAATGATCTGAGATATTTGCAATCTGCCACCTCACTGGAAATTTGTTATGCTGTTGTGAGTTTTATTCGATCGGCCATAAAGCTACAGAGGGCTTATTATACTGGGACCTGAATTTTAAAATTGTTTTTCTTTTCTATATGTTTGTGTCATTGCTTAAACACACAACACACTTAGGGCCTCATTCTGACTTTGGCGGGCGGCGGAGGCCGCCCGCCAAAGTACCGCCATCAGAATACCGCTGCGCGGTCAAAAGACCGCCGCGGTAATTCTGAGTTTCCCGCTGGGCTGGCGGGCGACCGCCAGAAGGCCGACCGCCAGCCCAGCGGGAAACCCCGTTCCACGAGGATGCCGGCTCCGAATGGAGCCGGCGGAGTGGAAAGGGTGCGACGGGTGCAGTTGCACCCGTTGCGATTTTCCGTGTCTGCTATGCAGACACTGAAAATCTTGGTGGCGCCCTGTTAGGGGGCCCCTGCAGTGCCCATGCCATTGGCATGGGCACTGCAGGGGCCCCCAGGGGCCCCACGACACCCGTTACCGCCAACCAGGTTCTGGCGGTCGAAATCGCCAGAACCAGGCTGGCGGTAAGGGGGTCGGAATCCCCATGGCGGCACTGCCTGCAGCGCCGCCATGGAGGATTCCTCAGGCCAGGGGAAAACCGGCGGGAAAGGCCTGGATGCACCGCCAGCCTGTTGGCGGTGCATCCGCGGTCCCCGGCCCTGGCGGTCCATGACCGCCAGGGTCGTAATGACCCCCTTAATGTGGATGAAATTGGAACTTATTTTATTGTGAGTTTATTTTGTCAAAATTGAGTTTTTAAGGATGTTTAATCTTGTACAAATTAGCCTAGAGGAAACACATTTGGAGGGCCTTTGTCATTTTGCACAACTAGACAGAGGGAATGGCTGAAATAGTATACATTATTTGCTATTTTGCACATTCTGTTTGCATTGTTTTTTACCTTTCTATATTTGTTTGATATTTTATAATTATTGATTCAATACATGTTTAATAATTGATGACTGTAACATTGTTTTTGCTGTACTTTTATGGTCTAAATTTAGACCGAATAAAGATATTTTGACCTTGGTATTTAACATTGCAGCTCAGTGTTTTCCTACAGAACAGCTGGCTTTGCTATTGTGAAAATAGCTTTGAGGTGCTAGTCAATGTGACAAACTTTTACATGTCCTGCTTATAAATATAATGCACCCTGGCTGATGGACAATAAGGCCTACTTATGGGTGACTTATTAACATTTAAAAGTGAGGCTTATACGTATCAAAAGGAGGTATTCTGATGGGTCGGATTTTCAGTTTTAAAACTTTACATCCAGGCTACAATATAGACATGGAGAAAGGTTTTACCATGTTCCTGCAGTGGTTGGCACAATAAGTACTGTAGTTCACTTCAATTTAGAGGCTCTGGATACACTTTGGATCACATACTAGAAACCTATGAGTAAATTAAATCTGCCAAATCAGAGGTATACCAATTTTACCATGTTAAAAGGAGGAGCACATGCACTTTACTACTTTCTAGCAAAGCTAATGTGCATAGGTTCTACAGCAAGCAAAAATAGGATTCAGCGGAAAGGAAAAAAATATCCAGGGTGACTCCATTGAAAGGAGACATTTCGAAGAACATCTAATCAAAAAAATAACTTTGGTTACTCTGGTATATGGATCATGGTCTCAATTCATAAATTGGAGAAGTAGACACTGCATTTTTAAATGAAATTACTAAACAACACGTTCATACATAACAGCAGAAAGCAACCTTTAGTTGTCGATTGTTAGAAATGGGGTTTCTGGTTGGCTAGAGTAGGCATCTCAGCCAGGCAGAAACCACCACTCTACTCAGGGCAAGTACGTTACACACCAAAGATAACCTGTGCTCACTCCCTGGTAGCTTGCCGCAGAGCAGTCAGGCTTTTTCCAGAGGTAATGTGTAAGGCATTTCCACAACACACTCCCACCAGTGACACAATAAATACACAACAGAAGAGACTCCATAAAATAACATTTATGAAAATATAAAGTATATTGGGCACAAATCATAGAGCAATGACTCACTTATTACCTTGTCACTAGGCAATTATCACAGACATACCCATGAGTGCACTAAGAAAACTACGGTTAGGTTGCCAAACATCAGGAAATAAGCATTACTGTACATTGTATACAATTATCATTGTAGATCTAATAACCTATAAATATAAGGCAAAAATGACACATGTTCTAGCATCAGAGCCTGAAGTGATATGGTAAAATATCCAGACCAGCAAACATCAGCATAATCATATGAGGCCTTGAAGTGCAAATCAGATTAGGAAAGGTGAACATGGTATTAGATAGGCCTATGGTTCCTATGGTTCTACATTCCACTCATACTATACAGTCAGAAGCAACATAGCTCATAAATGTGGTGCTGGTATGACCAGTAATATAGGGAAGAATACAAGAATCACAGCATGTGCCCAAAAGAGAGGTATAGTCCTCAGCGCCTTGATACCCCTAAAAGGGGATTTTGTTTAATCTGAGGTCCCCAGTGGGGCACAGGAGCCCCTACCCACTTATTAGTAGTATTATGCTGTCCTGTCATTACTTTGGCAGAGAGACAACTCCGAGCGGCCACCAAGGATACTTCGGTAGAACAACAAAATGGTGGTTACATCCTTTAGATATGTTACGGTATCATATGAGGTTCCAGTGTGGACCTTATATGAAGGGGAGGCTCCAGAGGACTGCAGTGTGAGGAGTCTTGGGCCGTACCCCTGGTAAGGAGATGGGGTGGACATGCAGAGCAGCTGTTACACGGTGCAAGGTGGTGACCCCCCATCGGAGGGGGGAGATTGGGAGCGCAGCCTTTTCAGCCACTCTGTGGTACACAGAATTGTGGGACTGCGTGGGTGAACATGTGGCACAGATGATGTTGCTTTTCTCCCCACTTGGTCCTGTTACCTTGGCTGCTGCGTGGGGGTAGCCCATCGTAGTCAGGAAGCAATGTCAGGGCCGTACGTGGCCTGGGGCAAGATGGAAGGCTGTTGTTTAGAAAGACGTGCTCCATGCGCGGGGGCAGTACTCTTACACAGGGATTTGCCCGGACAGCGGAGTGGCCCACATAAGTCCATGGGAAAGCGTCTCCCTGCACTGATTAGCACGCTCCCTGCGCTGCATAAAAAAGATGCAAGTGACCCTCATGCATTAAGGGAGATCCTCTTCATTTCCCTGGGGTTGCCCTCATGAACAAAAAGAAGAGGGACCACCACCAGACCCTGCGAGCACCCAAAAGAAAGTGGGTTGGCATTAGCGGTGCAGCAGGCACGACAGCACAGTTAGATGAGTCCTAGTAAAACGAGGGTCCTTCAAAGTCAGGGGACAACTGACAGCAGGGCAAATTGCAGAAAAGCAATCCAGAGTAGTCCTTTATGTATACAGCAGTCCTTCTGACAGAGGTTCAGCCCTGTTCCCATAAGTGGTCTAAAAACATGGGATTACAGCCCTTCCACTTATACTCAAAATGCCCAGGTTCTAGAAGGTGTGAGAAGATTCCAGCAAGATCTAACCAGTTCCAAGGATGTCCCTACTCTTCCACCCTGGCTGTAGACATCAGTAGGGGGTAAACAAGCCCTTTCTATGAGGGCGGGACACAGCCTATACAAGTGTACAGTGTGTCCTGTCTTCTCTCTCCCTACCCAGGAAGACCATCAGTATGCAGATGTAACCCAGTCACACCTAACACTCCCTGAAGGATGGCTGTCTGTGGAGTATGCACAAAGTGGAGCTGTCATTCTACCCTAGACATGGATTTGAGTCATGCTGCAAAGCATCTGAGTTATAAGCACATGGAAATGCTCACTTTCTAAAAGTGGCATTTCTGAAATAGTAATGTAAAACACACCAACACCAGAAACAACCATTTTGCACTACCATTCCAGATATACTAATCATGCCCACACTACTCCTTATAGATTAGAAATGACCACTCAGACACATAAAAGGGAATTCCCAATGCAAACCTATGAGAGGAGTGCCACCCACTGTAGTGAAAAGCAAAATAGGCTGTTTGTCAATACTAGGACATGTTGCACATAGAAATATATGTCATACCTTTTACATACACAGGACCCTGCCCATAGGGCTATCTAGGGCCTACCTTGCGGGTGACTGAGGTGTAGTAAAAAGGGAGTTCAGGCCTTGGCAAGTAGTTTGACTTGTCAAGTCAATGTGGCAGTAAACTGTGCATGACAGCTTGTTATGTGGATGGCACAATCTGCGCTGCAGGCCCAGTAGTTGCATTTAATTTACAGGCCCCGGGTAAATGATATACCACTTTATAAGAGACTTATATATTAAATAGGTCAAACAGGTGAAAAACTATTATAACAAGTTTTAAGGGTGAGAGCCCATGCACTTTAGCACTGATTAGCAGTGGCAAAGTGCCCAAAGTCCTAAAGCCAAAAAAAGAGGGCAGAAAAATAGGAGGACAAATATAAACATTTGGTGGATAACCCTGCAGGCAGAGCCATCTCCAACATAGATGCATTGGTTAGAACATGCTTTCAATGACCCATGTGCTTGTGTTCCCTATAAATCAGATCAAATGTTTACAGGATGCATAAAATGCAGCTGGCCATCTAACATTTGGATTTTAAAAATGTCAATCTGTGGCAGCCCAACAAATTGGCTCCACTGGCTCGCAGTATACGAAAGAACTGCTTTCATGATTCTCTGCCTTTCAAGTGCATTGAAGGATTTGCTCTCACATACATCCACACCAAGATAAAAGAAATCTAACTATACCTGTCTCTATGCCCCGCACATTAAAATATCAGAGATGAGAGGAAATTCTCAATGTTGGGTACCAAATTTCCGTATTACATCTCCATCAAAATCTTTTATGCTATGTTCTTCCCAAATGCAACCTCAAATACACAACTTTTCCAATTCTGGATTAACATGGTTCTTACAATAATTGTAAAAAATGTTTAATTTAGTATACCTTTCACTAATGTTATGTAGTTTACTCTTCATGCTTTATAGCATGCAGCTTTTTTATGCTTTGAAAATGTGTTTTAATTTCCTCTTGCACCTAATGTGTTATGATGCTGCTGTTTCTTTCTCTCTCTGCCCACATGTCTTACTCCTGTGTCCATCTACTGTAGCCACTCTCAAGCACTTGATGGCAATTACTTTGCGCAAAGTGAAGTCGACAAATACATTATTTTAAAAATAAATATGTAGCTGTTATACATAAGACCACCAAACAAAAACTACAGTAGTACTGCTGAATTTGATGGAAAAGGTACACAGACATATTAAGATTGGCCCTTTTGATACTTAGATATGTTCAAAGTTGCCTTACAGATCACCCAATATGTTCCATCTTCAGCTGGAAGGTATTCTGAGTCCAGCCTGACTTGACATGATTATCCAACTTAATACATTAATAGCTGTCCATATGAGCACCAAATACATTTATAAAAATTACAGTGTGGATATCTCTATTATGGTGATGTATCTCAATTTAGAATACAAAAATTGTGATCTGGAGTATACAGGTGTATTCTGAAAATGTCCAAGTGATATATATGGGGTATGACTCATAAAACACTGGGCACCATACAATGACTTCTTGGCACCTGCCAGGCTGTTTGGTATATCAAATACAGGTAGGTGTTCTTAGTACTGTCTGGCATTTCTTCACAGAGAACTAGTGAAGTGCTTCAGTCAATCAGAAAGTACATGGGAAATTTGAGTACACATTTTACAATGCTTCTTCTACTTCAATTATCTCCCACAAAGGCACTAGCATGTCCACATTTTATATATATCCAGACATATCACTTTTACTTAGTAGATCAGTAGGACGTTGAGTCATGTGCTCACCAAACAAAACAATTCATCCACTTATAGATTAAACAAATATTGCAATAAAACAATTTAATCTGTATCCGCAATATGCACCAAAAACATACTAACAAAGTACTAGATAGAGGGGCACCCAGAAGCATTTGTTCACACAAAAGCCAGGGACCTATGTGCAGGGATGAGTCACAGTGGGCAAAGTTGATCAATACAAAAAGCGAAGAGAGACATCTTTACAAAAAACATTAGAGAAGTGGGCCAAACAGCATCAGTGACTTACAGCAGACTGTTAGCAGTGAGTCTTCAAAATACAATAGGTCTAGCGGCATGGAGGGTACACTGGAGCAAAGGGCCAGAAGCAGAATGACTCTGAACCATACAGCAGTCAGTTGCAAGGTGGATGCAGTAACGTGCAGTGCCAGCCCCAGAAAGGGTAAAAAAGTCTAAGTTAAACTGCAGTGGGGATGCACCAAAAAAGGGATCATTACCATGATGCATCCATAGCGTATCAAAGAACAGATGAAGGTAAGATCCACCAGTGCAAAGTGCCAATGTTAGAATGTCAGGTTGGCCCTTGCAGGCCAGATTCAGGGAGGGTTCTGACCTTTTGGAGGAAAGATCAAATATTGTATAGGGAAGATTCTGCTCTGTTTGAGAAAATAATTCAACTTATCCTGTAAACACTAGGACAACTGCTTGAACAATCAATACCATGATGAATGCCTTCCTTATTCTCACAGTCGTTGCTGGCCTATCGAGATACACAGGTTTCAATAAGTGATATATAATTTAATTTAAAAAAAAGATTACACACAGACAGACACAAGCAAACATGCATACAAGAAAAAAAAAAACACAGGCTGAGAAACACAAAAACGCTCCATCTTATCACTGCCTTCCTTTCCCTTTTTTCAAATGCCAGTCTGTGGGTTTCTTCACCATGATATTCTCTGTTAAGGTGTGAAATCAAGGGAAACCATAGTGCAGCACCGCCAACAATGATACCAGTCTATGGGGGTCATTCCGACCCTGGCGGTCATAGACCGCCAGGGCCGGGACCCCGGATGCACCGCCAACAGGCTGGCGGTGCATCCAGGCCAATTCTGACCGCGGCGGTAAAGCCGCGGTCAGAAAAGGGAAACCAGCGGTTTCCCGCTGGTTTTCCCCTGGCCTGAGGAATCCTCCATGGCGGCGCTGCAGGCAGCGCCGCCATGGGGATTCCGACCCCCTTCCCGCCAGCCTGGTTCTGGCGGTTTTGACCGCCAGAACCTTGCTGGCGGGAACGGGTGTCGTGGGGCCCCCTAACAGGGCCCCACAAAGATTTTCAGTGTCTGCATAGCAGACACTGAAAATAGCGACGGGTGCAACTGCACCCGTCGCACCCTTTCCACTCCGCCGGCTCCATTCGGAGCCGGCATCCTTGTGGAAGGGGGTTTCCCGCTGGCCGGGCGGGCGGCCTTCTGGCGGTCGCCCGCCAGCCCAGCGGGAAACTCAGAATGACCGCGGTGCGGTCATTCGGCGGCTCCCGCCAGACATGCGGTTACCACCGCCGGCGGGAGTCAGAATGACCCCCTATGTCTCAAAGGTACAATGCATCAGCTGTAGCAACAAAGCCAGGGTTTCAGGTTTGGGCTGGTTAATAACTGGAAAAAGGTCTAGAGTGAGCCAGGCACATGTAGTAAAATGACACTAGGGTTCCTTCAATATGCCCCTTATGTTTCTGTGTTTTGTCACGCTAGCTAAGCAAACATCTGTGCTGGTCACTCTGCCTGTCTCTGTCCATGGGACAGTGCCATAGAACCTGCATTGATCAGAAGTCAGATAGGTTGAGTTGGGGTCAGAATATTTAGTGCCCTGGATATGGATACTGTCACAGAAACACAGCTCTAGAATGTTACCTGAGCCGCCTTCACAAACTCACAATTATCCACACATTTAGTTTTTTTACTTTTTTATTCTTATTACTCCCATTATTTGCCAACAGAATGAAGGTCTTAGCAAGGGGTTTAGGGGTTTTCATAACTGTGTAGTTCTGAAGCTCCCCAGCTTGAAATCCCTAAGTAGAATATAGGCATACATTTCCTCATCAAACTGGAAAGTGGCAGTTGTCCCTCCTCCCTGCCCCTGAGCGCCCGCCCCGGAACTGACTTAGGTGTTGGTGGGTCACATGCGTTGTGACATCATGTGATCATGTGTAGCTCATGTACCTGGGTCCTAGCCCCGTGTCTAGGGCTATGGGCTGTGTAAAATGGGGGTCCTGCTGGTGTGCACCCTGTTTCTGCGCCTAAGAGGACAAGTCTTGACATGTCAGACAGTCAGGATCATGTGGCTTGTGGGTTTCTCCTCACAGGGAAGAGCAGTGGAAATGTAAGGCCAAACCTCCACACTGCTGGCTAATCCAAAAAAGGGGGCTTGTCAAATGTGGCTTTTGTTAGAGCCAACCATTCAATTTTAGAAATGGGAAGCTAAAACAGATGTTTTCCCCCAAGAGTTCCCAGGACAGGATTGAAAGGTGGTCAGCAGCTGTCAAAGTATAAACTGACCAAACAATCAAGGTTTGAAACAAACAGATGTCTGTCCCCCAAGAGTTTCCAGGACAGAGATCGAAGGTGTTCAACAGCTGTCAAAGTATCAGCAGGCCATGCAATTACAAGTTTGAAACAAACAGATGAGATGCAATTCACACATAAAACAGATGTCTGCCCCCCGAGAGATCCCAGGGCAGGATTCAAAGGTGTTTAACAGATGTCAAAGTATAAACTGACCAAACAATCAAGGTTTGAAACAAATAGATGACATGAAATGCAAACCTAAAACAGATGTCAGCCCCCAAGAGTTCCCAAGAGAGGACTAAAAGGTGGTCAGCAGCTGTCAAAGTGTAAACTGACCAAGCAATCAGGGTTTGAAACAAACAGATACTGCCCCCCAAGAGTTCCCTGGACAGGAATCTAAGGTGTTCAACAGATGTCAAAGTGTAAACTGACCACACAATCAAGGTTTGAAGCAAACATGCAATGCAAACCTAAAACAGATGTTAACCCCAAGAGTTCCCAGTACAGGGTTCAAAGGAGATCAGTAAAGGTCAGAGTATAAAATGGCCCTGCAATTAAAAATTTGAAACAAAACAGGGAACATGTAATGCAAACCTAACACAGATGTCTATTTCAAGGCCCAACCCTCTACAGAACCTGTGCATAATTAGCACAATGAAACCTGTATAAAAGCACACCCACATTCACAGGCCTCTTTTTCTGAACTACGTATTTGAAGTTTGCAGACAGCCGGGGTCAGCTGAACCATCAAGTAGGAAAACATGAAGGGCAGAACTCAGACTGGTGATGCTAACCCTCTTCTACTTAAGGTAAGTAACAAGGACTGTTTTTATATTTATAATGTTGTGTCTCCTACTATAGTCTTCAGAGCCAGAGCATAATGTGTTTGTTTTTATTTTTACGCTCTTATCTGAGAAGGGCGTTGTCTAGGCCACTGTTTAATTTATAGAGGGGACAGTATTTTGAAGGTAAAAACATTGGTTGTGGTAAAAATAGAAGGTCTAAATTTATAGTACAGTATTCATGATAATTAAATGTTTTTATTATTGTAAGCCCTAGCTATGTAGTTTAGACACATACAATTTTACTACTCTTCATTTTTTTAAATTGGGTTATTTAATCCTGTATGTTTTAAAGGTTGTTAGCAGGACCATCTTTAGGGCAGTGTGAGTGGTGCGGCTGCACCAGGTGTTGATGTGGAATGGGTGGCACTGATCTCACAGGAGTGCTGTGTTTAGCAATAACTTATGAAACTTGCGATTTAAAGACACCTACTGAAACGTTCCATGGGTGTCCAGCCTTCAGCAAGCTATTATAATGTCATGATACTGCTTGTAATTGATGTTCATGCTAAGGAGAGAGATGGTAGTTTTGTCTAGAGGCAGCATTGACTTGCCATAAAGTAGCGTAGAGGTATATTTTGCCAGCTGCAAACAACAGAACTATATTTTATATTGACAGCTGTGTGGATTAGTAAAGTCAGCCTATACAAGCTCTTTAAAACAAACAAATGTATGTGAAATGGGCACTATGTAGAGATGAGGGGCACATTTACTGAATGGTGGTTAGGGTATCCAAGGAGGTTGTACTGGGGTGGGGAGGTCACCAGTGCTAAAACTGGACCTGGTTGTTAGGGCTGGGCCCTTCCCCAGGGTCCCTACCCTCCATTGCAGCACATGTTGTTAGGGCAGAGCAATGCCCTAACAATACGTTGTGTAATGGAGGGCTGGTCCCTGCCCCAGGGTCCCTTTTATAATGTCGTGACGGGACACCAACTGCTCTCGTCCAAAGTGGTGGTAGGGCCGGGGTCTCTGCCCAGCCACTACTATGAGTATATAATGGAGGGACAGGGACCCCGACCGCGTGCAGTCAGGGCCACCTCCCTCCATTATATTCTCATTGTTGGGGCCTGGGCAGAGACCCCAGTCTGGCCCTAACAGTATGTCTGTAATGGTGGGCAGGACTCAGGGCAGAGCATGCCCTTTGGTCGTGTCCACCATTATAGAAGTGTTGTTAGACCGTGCAGGGGCCCGCGCCGCACGCGAACCGGGTCCCCAGACCTTTTTACCTACTTACTGGCAGGCCAGTCTTAGACTCCAGAACGGCCCTGACAGTAAGTAGGTAATGAGAGCGGGGGCACATGTGGCCAGGGTCCCCAGCCCCCAATCAGCCCTGCAACCCCAGTAGAGGTTTGAATAGCACTAGCACTGCAGCACGGGTAGCGCTGATTTGTTAAAAATGTAACCCGATGCGGTGGACCCTAAAAGTATGTGGAACATGTATTCAAATTATACGAGTGTAGTTCTGAACAAATAGTGTAAAAAGGCACCTGTAATTATAACCTTTACGTTTATATTTTATGTGTTTTACTCAACACCCGTGTCTCCAGGATTTGTTTTTTAGATTGTTGCGTTATGGCTTTAGCGATATTTTATGCAGACATAGCATATAGTTTAAAAATGAGTGGGTAACAGGTGCTTATGAATGTAGCATAAACAGCATTACGGTCTAAAAGTCCTTTTAGTCTTTTCTGAATGCAGAATCAACAAGAGCTAACCCTGTCCCCAGAGGAAATGGATGCCATGCAAAAAGGTATATATAGCTAGAGATTTATAGTTTGGAGAACATTGTCAACATCCATCCTAAACAATGATGGCATGTTTGGGCTTTTTGTTTTGTATTTATTTTTGCCATTAATGTTTTCCTGCTCTTTCAGGTTAAGATGCAGAACTGCAGCTAGCAGTGGGTGCTCTACAACAAATCCTCGAGGCTTAAGATGGCCCTAGTATACTATCTCAGGATACAGCTTTTGCGGGTAATTAAAATGAGTCCTTGTGTAAAACCTGTGAAAACCTCAAAAAGCTCCATAAAAACCCTTTAGAAGGCACCATCAGAAAGCATGCATTGTCAGTGTATTATATTGTAAATGTGATATTTTATTTTTTTCTCCGGACACCCAGGCGATGCAAGCGGCCCACATACCAGCAATGCGGTATGTGGTGGGGGCGTTAAAAGGACGGTCCACGAAAGGAAGTCCCCATCGCCTAAGGACGGACCATCTATAAAGAAACGCCCCTCTCAACGGAACACAGCAGGTATGCTTTAGAAACTGTTGAGTCAAATGAATTATATCATCATTATCACTCAAACATCTTTTGTCTCTAGGATATTACTGTTATAGCAATACCTAATATGTATTTTGTTATCTTTACATCATAGAGTCATCACAAAAGAGATCTGGAAGAGTCAAGCGTAAGGCTAAGCGGAAGGCAATGCCTTTAAAGGACAACACAGGGACCCTTCAAAACCCAAAGGCTCCAGCAGCAGCCATGATCAATGATGGGCACCAGGACAAAACATGCAGTGGATCTGCAGATATCTGTCATAGACCAGGCACAGCCCTAAACTACACCACACCTGCAATAAGAAAGGCTATGCCCAGTACCGTGAACACTTCCACAGGAACTCCCTATGTGAAAGGGTTTGGACACACTGACAGTGGATCGCTTACAACCTCAGACATAAAACACATGGAACCGAGTAGAACCAATGGTTGGGACCCTAACCAGTTCATCAAGCCTAAAATAAATTGGCTGTCCTTAAAGAAAAGGAAGAAGAAGTTGGCATCTCCTGAGCTACAGTCATTGCCTTTAGACCTGTCTTTTAAAAATAAAGTTATGCCCCAGGCTGTTGCACATAAATGCTTAACGTTTGAGGAGGCTAATATAAAGGTACCTGACGATGACCTGGCACCAACACCCTGTATAACTAGCCCTCCTAGACTTCTGGACACACATTTGGAAAATGACAACCCCATAGAGGACACTTATTCAGGGTATATTGGACTTCTCAGGGCACTAGTAGTAGGTGTGGTGGAGAGTTCTGAAGCAACAGCAGCAGCAATGCACAGAGGACCTTAAACCGCAGCTCCCTAAGAGTGGCAATCATCCATACCTCAATTACCCGATCCCAGCCCCAGCGCTTCCTACGCCTAAGAGGCCTTAAGTTATTATGACCACCATTTAACTTCACCATATCTGATGTCACCAATTACACCCCCGGGGGCGTACAACCACACCAGCCCTACATCAAGTGCATGCGCACATTGGTCTTCTCCCTCCTCCTCAACCCTCGTACCCTGACAGCAGTACAGGTGGTAGCTGTTCACAAAGTCAGAGTTTTGGAACCCCGTCTGGCTAGGATCAGGCACCAGGGTGTCAGCATTGAGGCCCGATTTTTTTGACCAGCCCTGACCCTCCCTTTCAGAAAGGGCTTATTGAAGTTATCAGCGATCTGGCTGCAGGGGTGGCCCAGGGTAATATGCACCACATATCCAATGACTCGCGTAATGCTCCAAAATATGGTGCAATGGACCACAACAGGGTATCTGAAAGAAATACAGCAGGCCATTAGAAAACTAAAATCCCGACTGAACCTCAAGACCTCAAAACTGGGTAAGGTGGAATGCGATACTTGGCCCTCCAGACCCTCCCAGAGAGCATTAATCCTGAGACTGGCAAGGTATAGAATGGAGGTGGTTCAAGCTTGTGAAGCAGCCGCTGCAGATATAAACAATATTCCAGCATGACTAGGCCGGCGGGTCCCTCTAAGGAGTGTAAGATGTGTTTTTTGTAATAAGGGTATCCAGAGGTCTAAATATGAAAACAAAACCCTTGACATACTCACTAAGGCTCTACAGTTCTTACATGCACTCAAAAGCAAAAAGCCATTGTAACCCCCCAACAACTCTGTAAAAGCCCCAAAATCTGATACCTTGAAACATAAAACGAACCCTGCTAGGCCTCAAAACATAAAGTCAGGAGGGAACATCACAAGCATCGGGTGTTTTAGGACTTCAAGGGGTGGAGTTCAGAGACTGGCAGCTCCCAACACCCTGAAGGGTCCTTAGCCACAGCTGTAGTAGATAACGATGCAAGCACACAGCCCATAAATACAACACCTGTTGTTCAAATAGAATGTGGTCAGTTACCTAAAAACAGGTGGGCTTGTAACAAACAGAAGTGGGCTGGTAGCGCTAGACGTTGTAGGTGTCTAATAAGGAAATTAAAGAAAGCCAAATTATGGCTTGCATTATGAACATGCCAGTCCATTCCGTGCCGCCGATGGTGGCGGTAGAAATCGCCAACAGAGGAGCGGGCCGGACTGCCAAATAATGAACCAAACGAAAGGCAGGCATTCTGCAAACCACCCACTGCCAGCAGAGGAGTGCAGCCGACAACGGCAGAGTCCGCCCACAGGCCGACGGAAAGTCCCAACCAGCCCATCAAATAACGAACCACTAGTCCGCTGCCAGTTCCGGGGCGGGAACCACCGCCACGCAAAGCCAGGCGGAAATGAACCAAATTCTATTAAACACTCACCGGAGGCCCACAGAACGCACAGAAGCAGACATGGATAGAGAGCTCCAGATCATGCCAGCCCTGCTCCTTGCCACATACCTCCACTACTGAGACCGCCGTCGAAGACGACAACGGTAAGTACTGCAAC